>NW_026453168.1:0-4921172 GCF_025200985.1 Drosophila gunungcola | reverse complement strand
AAAAGTCTTTTTGTTGTAACTTGGCCAAAATTAGACGTATAGCCATAAGACTGACTGTTTTGTACAGCTGGCAACCTATTCTACCCATCCAAATCGGGTTAGAAAAACTAACTTTGTTTTTATACTAAAACCGATTTTTGAAATCGTTTTTTGAAAAATTAATTTTATGGCCAATTTTCGCATTTTTGATAAGGGTGGGAGTCATCATTTTTTTCAAAATTTTGAAAATCTGAAAAAATTTTAACTGCGAATGCCATTTGATAGGCAATTTAATGACAAATTCAGCGATGTATGACATTCCATCCTTTGACTGTTACTTCCTAGGGTTTTGATACAAAAAGCGACTTTAAAGGTGTTTTTTTTTGGGTTTTTGGAGACTTGTCAGAAAACAAAATCCCAAAAAGTCTTTTTGTTGTAACTTGGCCAAAATTAGACGTATAGCCATAAGACTGACTGTTTTGTACAGCTGGCGACCTATTCTACCCATCCATAATCGGGTTAGAAAAACTAACTTTGTTTTGATACTTAAACCGATTTTTGGAAATCGGTTTTTTGAAAAATTAATTTTATGGCCAATTTTCGCATTTTTGATAAGGGTGGGGGTCATCATTTTTTTCAAAAATTTGAAAATCTGAAAAAATTTTAACTGAGAATGCCATTTGATAGGCAATTTAATGACAAATTCAGTGATGTATAACATTCCAACATTTGACTAATACTTCTCAGCGTTTTGATAGAAAAACTGATTTTTTAAGTGTTTTTTTAAGGTTTTTGAAGACTTGTCAAAAAACAAAATCCCAAAAAGTCTTTTTGTTGTAACTTGGCCAAAATTAGACGTATAGCCATAAGACTGACTGTTTTGTACAGCTGGCAACCTATTCTACCCATCCAAAATCGGGTTAGAAAAACTAACTTTGTTTTGATACTAAAACCGATTTTTGAAATTCGTTTTTTGAAAAATTAATTTTATGGCCAATTTTCGCATTTTTGATAAGGGTGGGGGTCATCATTTTTATCAAAAATTTGAAAATCTGAAAAAATTTTAACTGCGAATGCCATTTGATAGACAATTTAATGACGAATTCAGTGATGTATAACATTCCAATATTTGACTAATACTTCTCAGCGTTTTGATAGACATTTTGATTTTTTAAGTGTTTTTTTTTTTGGGTTTTTGGAGACTTGTCAGAAAACAAAATCCTAAAAAGTCTTTTTGTTGTAACTTGGCCAAAATTAGACGTACAGCCATAAGACTGACTGTTTTGTACAGCTGGCGACCTATTCTACCCATCCATAATCGGGTTAGAAAAACTAACTTTGTTTTGATACTTAAACCGATTTTTGGAAATCGGTTTTTGAAAAATTAATTTTATGGCCAATTTTCGCATTTTTGATAAGGGTGGGGGCCATCATTTTTTTCAAAATTTTGAAAATCTGAAAAAATTTTAACTGAGAATGCCATTTGATAGGCAATTTAATGACAAATTCAGCGATGTATGACATTCCATCCTTTGACTGTTACTTCCTAGGGTTTTGATACAAAAAGCGACTTTAAAGGTGTTTTTTTTTTGGGTTTTTGGAGACTTGTCAGAAAACAAAATCCCAAAAAGTCTTTTTGTTGTAACTTGGCCAAAATTAGACGTATAGCCATAAGACTGACTGTTTTGTACAGCTGGCGACCTATTCTACCCATCCATAATCGGGTTAGAAAAACTAACTTTGTTTTGATACTTAAACCGATTTTTGGAAATCGGTTTTTGAAAAATTAATTTTATGGCCAATTTTCGCATTTTTGATAAGGGTGGGGGTCATCATTTTTTTCAAAAATTTGAAAATCTGAAAAAATTTTAACTGCGAATGCCATTTGATAGGCAATTTAATGACAAATTCAGTGATGTATAACATTCCAACATTTGACTAATACTTCTCAGCGTTTTGATAGAAAAACTGATTTTTTAAGTGTTTTTTTAAGGTTTTTGAAGACTTGTCAAAAAACAAAATCCCAAAAAGTCTTTTTGTTGTAACTTGGCCAAAATTAGACGTATAGCCATAAGACTGACTGTTTTGTACAGCTGGCAACCTATTCTACCCATCCAAAATCGGGTTAGAAAAACTAACTTTGTTTTTATACTAAAACCGATTTTTGAAATTCGTTTTTTGAAAAATTAATTTTATGGCAAATTTTCGCATTTTTGATAAGGGTGGAAGTCATAATTTTTTTCAAAATTTTGAAAATCTGAAAAAATTTTAACTGCGAATGCCATTTGATAGGCAATTTAATGACGAATTCAGTGATGTATAACATTCCAACATTTGACTAATACTTCTCAGCGTTTTGATAGAAAAACTGATTTTTTAAGTGTTTTTTTAAGGTTTTTGGAGACTTGTCAAAAAACAAAATCCCAAAAAGTCTTTTCGTTGTAACTTGGCCAAAATTAGACGTATAGCCATAAGACTGACTGTTTTGTACAGCTGGCAACCTATTCTACCCATCCAAAATCGGGTTAGAAAAACTAACTTTGTTTTGATACTATAACCGATTTTTCGAAATCGTTTTTTGAAAAAATTAATTTTATGGCCAATTTTCGCATTTTTGATAAGGGTGGGAGTCATAATTTTTTTCAAAATTTTGAAAATCTGAAAAAATTTTAACTGAGAATGCCATTTGATAGGCAATTTAATGACGAATTCAGCGATGTATGACATTCCATCCTTTGACTGTTACTTCCTAGGGTTTTGATACAAAAACCGACTTTAAAGGTGTTTTTTTTTTGGGTTTTTGGAGACTTGTCAAAAAACAAAATCCCAAAATGTCTTTTTGTTGTAACTTGGCCAAAATTAGACATATAGCCATAAGACTGACTGTTTTGTACAGCTGACAACCTATTCTACCCATCCACAATCGGGTTAGAAAAACTAACTTTGTTTTGATACTAAAACCGATTTTTGAAATTCGCTTTTTGAAAAATTAATTTTATGGCCAATTTTCGCATTTTTGATAAGGGTGGGGGTCATCATTTTTTTCAAAATTTTGAAAATCTGAAAAAATTTTAACTGAGAATGCCATTTGATAGGCAATTTAATGACGAATTCAGCGATGTATGACATTCCATCCTTTGACTGTTACTTCCTAGGGTTTTGATACAAAAACCGACTTTAAAGGTGTTTTTTTTTTGGGTTTTTGGAGACTTGTCAAAAAACAAAATCCCAAAAAGTCTTTTTGTTGTAACTTGGCCAAAATTAGACGTATAGCCATAAGACTGACTGTTTTGTACAGCTGGCAACCTATTCTACCCATCCATAATCGGGTTAGAAAAACTAACTTTGTTTTGATACTAAAACCGATTTTTGAAATCGTTTTTGAAAAATTAATTTTATGGCCAATTTTCGCATTTTTGATAAGGGTGGGGGTCATCATTTTTTTCAAAATTTTGAAAATCTGAAAAAATTTTAACTGAGAATGCCATTTGATAGGCAATTTAATGACAAATTCAGTGATGTATAACATTCCAACATTTGACTAATACTTCTCAGCGTTTTGATAGAAAAACTGATTTTTTAAGTGTTTTTTTAAGGTTTTTGAAGACTTGTCAAAAAACAAAATCCCAAAAAGTCTTTTTGTTGTAACTTGGCCAAAATTAGACGTATAGCCATAAGACTGACTGTTTTGTACAGCTGGCAACCTATTCTACCCATCCAAAATCGGGTTAGAAAAACTAACTTTGTTTTGATACTAAAACCGATTTTTGAAATTCGTTTTTTGAAAAATTAATTTTATGGCCAATTTTCGCATTTTTGATAAGGGTGGGGGTCATCATTTTTATCAAAAATTTGAAAATCTGAAAAAATTTTAACTGCGAATGCCATTTGATAGACAATTTAATGACGAATTCAGTGATGTATAACATTCCAATATTTGACTAATACTTCTCAGCGTTTTGATAGACATTTTGATTTTTTAAGTGTTTTTTTTTTGGGTTTTTGGAGACTTGTCAGAAAACAAAATCCTAAAAAGTCTTTTTGTTGTAACTTGGCCAAAATTAGACGTACAGCCATAAGACTGACTGTTTTGTACAGCTGGCGACCTATTCTACCCATCCATAATCGGGTTAGAAAAACTAACTTTGTTTTGATACTTAAACCGATTTTTGGAAATCGGTTTTTGAAAAATTAATTTTATGGCCAATTTTCGCATTTTTGATAAGGGTGGGGGTCATCATTTTTTTCAAAATTTTGAAAATCTGAAAAAATTTTAACTGAGAATGCCATTTGATAGGCAATTTAATGACAAATTCAGCGATGTATGACATTCCATCCTTTGACTGTTACTTCCTAGGGTTTTGATACAAAAACCGACTTTAAAGGTGTTTTTTTTTGGGTTTTTGGAGACTTGTCAGAAAACAAAATCCCAAAAAGTCTTTTTGTTGTAACTTGGCCAAAATTAGACGTATAGCCATAAGACTGACTGTTTTGTACAGCTGGCGACCTATTCTACCCATCCATAATCGGGTTAGAAAAACTAACTTTGTTTTGATACTTAAACCGATTTTTGGAAATCGTTTTTTGAAAAATTAATTTTATGGCCAATTTTCGCATTTTTGATAAGGGTGGGGGTCATCATTTTTTTCAAAATTTGAAAATCTGAAAAAATTTTAACTGCGAATGCCATTTGATAGGCAATTTAATGACAAATTCAGTGATGTATAACATTCCAACATTTGACTAATACTTCTCAGCGTTTTGATAGAAAAACTGATTTTTTAAGTGTTTTTTTAAGGTTTTTGAAGACTTGTCAAAAAACAAAATCCCAAAAAGTCTTTTTGTTGTAACTTGGCCAAAATTAGACGTATAGCCATAAGACTGACTGTTTTGTACAGCTGGCAACCTATTCTACCCATCCAAATCGGGTTAGAAAAACTAACTTTGTTTTGATACTAAAACCGATTTTTGAAATTCGTTTTTTGAAAAATTAATTTTATGGCCAATTTTCGCATTTTTGATAAGGGTGGAAGTCATAATTTTTTTCAAAATTTTGAAAATCTGAAAAAATTTTAACTGCGAATGCCATTTGATAGGCAATTTAATGACGAATTCAGTGATGTATAACATTCCAACATTTGACTAATACTTCTCAGCGTTTTGATAGAAAAACTGATTTTTTAAGTGTTTTTTTTAAGGTTTTTGGAGACTTGTCAAAAAACAAAATCCCAAAAAGTCTTTTTGTTGTAACTTGGCCAAAATTAGACGTATAGCCATAAGACTGACTGTTTTGTACAGCTGGCAACCTATTCTACCCATCCATAATCGGGTTAGAAAAACTAACTTTGTTTTGATACTAAAACCGATTTTTGGAAATCGTTTTTTGAAAAATTAATTTTATGGCCAATTTTCGCATTTTTGATAAGGGTGGGGTCATAATTTTTTTCAAAATTTTGAAAATCTGAAAAAATTTTAACTGCGAATGCCATTTGATAGGCAATTTAATGACGAATTCAGTGATGTATAACATTCCAACATTTGACTAATACTTCTCAGCGTTTTGATAGAAAAACTGATTTTTTAAGTGTTTTTTTTAAGGTTTTTGGAGACTTGTCAAAAAACAAAATCCCAAAAAGTCTTTTTGTTGTAACTTGGCCAAAATTAGACGTATAGCCATAAGACTGACTGTTTTGTACAGCTGGCAACCTATTCTACCCATCCATAATCGGGTTAGAAAAACTAACTTTGTTTTGATACTAAAACCGATTTTTGAAATTCGTTTTTTGAAAAATTAATTTTATGGCCAATTTTCGCATTTTTGATAAGGGTGGGAGTCATCATTTTTTTCAAAATTTTGAAAATCTGAAAAAATTTTAACTGCGAATGCCATTTGATAGGCAATTTAATGACAAATTCAGTGATGTACAACATTCCAACATTTGACTAATACTTCTCAGCGTTTTGATAGAAAAACTGATTTTTTAAGGTGTGTTTTTTAGGTTTTTGGAGACTTGTCAAAAAACAAAATCCCAAAAAGTCTTTTTGTTGTAACTTGGCCAAAATTAGACGTATAGCCATAAGACTGACTGTTTTGTACAGCTGGCAACCTATTCTACCCATCCATAATCGGGTTAGAAAAACTAACTTTGTTTTGATACTAAAACCGATTTTTGGAAATCGTTTTTTGAAAAATTAATTTTATGGCCAATTTTCGCATTTTTGATAAGGGTGGGGGTCATCATTTTTTTCAAAATTTTGAAAATCTGAAAAAATTTTAACTGCGAATGCCATTTGATAGGCAATTTAATGACAAATTCAGTGATGTACAACATTCCAACATTTGACTAATACTTCTCAGCGTTTTGATAGAAAAACTGATTTTTTAAGTGTTTTTTTTAAGGTTTTTGGAGACTTGTCAAAAAACAAAATCCCAAAAAGTCTTTTTGTTGTAACTTGGCCAAAATTAGACGTACAGCCATAAGACTGACTGTTTTGTACAGCTGGCAACCTATTCTACCCATCCACAATCGGGTTAGAAAAACTAACTTTGTTTTGATACTAAAACCGATTTTTGGAAATTCGTTTTTTGAAAAATTAATTTTATGGCCAATTTTCGCATTTTTGATAAGGGTGGGGGTCATCATTTTTTTCAAAATTTTGAAAATCTGAAAAAATTTTAACTGCGAATGCCATTTGATAGGCAATTTAATGACAAATTCAGTGATGTATGACATTCCATCCTTTGACTGTTACTTCCTAGGGTTTTGATACAAAAACCGACTTTAAAGGTGTTTTTTTTTGGGTTTTTGGAGACTTGTCAAAAACAAAATCCCAAAATGTCTTTTTGTTGTAACTTGGCCAAAATTAGACGCATAGCCATAAGACTGACTGTTTTGTACAGCTGGCAACCTATTCTACCCATCCATAATCGGGTTAGAAAAACTAACTTTGTTTTGATACTAAAACCGATTTTTGGAAATCGTTTTTTGAAAAATTAATTTTATGGCCAATTTTCGCATTTTTGATAAGGGTGGGGGTCATCATTTTTTTCAAAATTTTGAAAATCTGAAAAAATTTTAACTGCGAATGCCATTTGATAGGCAATTTAATGACAAATTCAGTGATGTATAACATTCCAACATTTGACTAATACTTCTCAGCGTTTTGATAGAAAAACTGATTTTTTAGGTGTTTTTTTTAGGTTTTTGGAGACTTGTCAAAAAACAAAATCCCAAAAAGTCTTTTTGTTGTAACTTGGCCAAAATTAGACGTATAGCCATAAGACTGACTGTTTTGTACAGCTGGCAACCTATTCTACCCATCCATAATCGGGTTAGAAAAACTAACTTTGTTTTGATACTAAAACCGATTTTTGGAAATCGTTTTTTGAAAAATTAATTTTATGGCCAATTTTCGCATTTTTGATAAGGGTGGGGGTCATCATTTTTTTCAAAATTTTGAAAATCTGAAAAAATTTTAACTGCGAATGCCATTTGATAGGCAATTTAATGACAAATTCAGTGATGTACAACATTCCAACATTTGACTAATACTTCTCAGCGTTTGATAGAAAAACTGATTTTTTAAGGTGTTTTTTTTAGGTTTTTGGAGACTTGTCAAAAAACAAAATCCCAAAAAGTCTTTTTGTTGTAACTTGGCCAAAATTAGACGTATAGCCATAAGACTGACTGTTTTGTACAGCTGGCAACCTATTCTACCCATCCATAATCGGGTTAGAAAAACTAACTTTGTTTTGATACTAAAACCGATTTTGTGAAATTCGTTTTTTGAAAAATTAATTTTATGGCCAATTTTCGCATTTTTGATAAGGGTGGGGGTCATCATTTTTTTCAAAATTTGAAAATCTGAAAAAATTTTAACTGCGAATGCCATTTGATAGGCAATTTAATGACAAATTCAGTGATGTATAACATTCCAACATTTGACTAATACTTCTCAGCGTTTTGATAGAAAAACTGATTTTTTAAGTGTTTTTTTTGAAGGTTTTTGGAGACTTGTCAAAAAACAAAATCCCAAAAAGTCTTTTTGTTGTAACTTGGCCAAAATTAGACGTACAGCCATAAGACTGACTGTTTTGTACAGCTGGCAACCTACTTCTACCCATCCATAATCGGGTTAGAAAAACTAACTTTGTTTTGATACTAAAACCGATTTTTGAAATTCGTTTTTTGAAAAATTAGTTTTATGGCCAATTTTCGCATTTTTGATAAGGGTGGGGGTCATCATTTTTTTCAAAATTTTGAAAATCTGAAAAAATTTTAACTGAGAATGCTATTTGATAGGATGGATAGAATAGGTTGTCAGCTGTACAAAACAGTCAGTCTTATGGTTATACGTCTAAATTTGGCCAAGTTACAACAAAAAGAATTTTTGGGATTTTGTTTTTTGACAAGTCTCCAAAAACCTAAAAAACACACCTAAAAAATCAGTTTTTTTATCAAAACGCTGAAAAGTATTAGTCAAATGTTGGAATGTTATACATCACTGAATTTGTCATTAAATTGCCTATCAAATGGCATCCGCAGTTAAAATTTTTTCAGATTTTCAAATTTTTGAAAAAAATGATGACCCCCACCCTTATCAAAAATGCGAAAATTGGCCATAAAATTAAGTTTTCAAAAAACGAATTTCACAAATCGGTTTTAGTATCAAAACAAAGTTAGTTTTTCTAACCCGATTATGGATGGGTAGAGTAGGTTGCCAGCTGTACAAAACAGTCAGTCTTATGGCTATACGTCTAATTTTGGCCAAGTTACAACCAAAAGACTTTTTGGGATTTTGTTTTTTGACAAGTCTCCAAACACCTAAAAAAAAAACACCTTCAAAGTCTGTTTTTTCTATTAAAACACTGGGAAGTAATAGTCAAAGGATGGAATGTCATACATTGGTGTATTCGTCATTAAATTTCCAATCAAATAGCATTCACAGTTAAAAATTGACCATTTTTCAAATATTCGTTGCGACGACTTTTAACTGGCTAGTCCATTAAAATGAAATAAATCACAATAATTTAGCTGCCTTGATCACTGCGTGATGCCATTTATTTGGCTTAGTTAAAGAGTACGTCCCGCCAGGTGGGTTTTTCTTGGAATGCAAAGCCATCATGCCCAGATGAGCAGCCCAATTGGTTGATAGACTCCCCTTCTTCTCCCTCCATATTTAAGTTGGCTATTAAATAAAGTTGTCATCTCTAATGTCTTTCTTAGTATGCAATATGGTTTTGTTGCTTACCTAACTCATCTAAACTCATGCCCAAGCGTTTAGCATGTTGCATTAAGGCTTTCATCAGCAGATTGGTATCCACAACACCCTCATGCTGTACATCTTGCAGAGAGATCATGATTTCCTCACCCATTTCCTCCTCATAAAAATCCTTTCTGTCTGTGGATAATTCGTTATCACCTTCGTAAGACTAAATTTAAAATAAATATTATATTCATCCATGAGCAGGCTTAAGTTTATTTACCCCTGGAGCAATCACAAAGTCCTGAAAAGCAGCTTGAACAGTCGAACAAAACAAAAGGCAGCTGACAAAGGTTAACTGGTTCATGGCAGGTTAATAGACCACTGTTGCCCAGTCGAACATTGAACTTTAACTGATCATAAGGTCCAATAGAATCGGGCGGAAAGTATTCGTGCTCATTTGTCATGGTCAATTTGCAGCCTAATGTTCAAAAAATGGTGGTCGGTTATTGATGATATTTAAAAAGCAAGTCATCGATTAAACTTAATGAACGAAACTTTTACTTAAAGTGTTTGTTAACATTTTACAAATGTGTAAATCTATATGGGCCATCAACTGCTGGGAAGCGGAACGTGCGGCAGGGGATTGCACTGCTGGGCGAATTCCTTGGCCAAATTGCATGGTTTTTCATTTTTCCACATCTTTGGAGGGCAGTTGAGGAAAGTCTCGGCATTCACACAACTATATAGTATTCCGGCAAAAGGTGAACAGCCATGGGGCAGGACTTTATAGGACTCAATGTTCGATGACTTCATGTGACCTTTAACTGGGAAAGAGAACTAAAGTTGATTTGTAAGGTTTGTAAGATAAGTATACGCACCGTTCGACAGACAGGTCTCAAAGGAGTGCACTATATGGGAGACTATATCCTGATCCCGTCGATGAACATGCTGTTCCAAATACTGCTTTACCCTCTCCATTCTGATTTTTCCATTGACCATGGCTCCCGTTTCCCGATAGATGCAGTCAGGATAACACTGAAATAGTTACAGTACTGAAAGGACACACTTCCATTAAAAACACATGGCTACATACCAGATGGGCAAAGCTGGGATATTTGGAATTGGCCGACTTCAAGCCACTCACGTATTCTTGGCACTTCTGCGGCACATCCCCCATGTCCAATTCCGGAGTACGACAGCAAGTGTTAATGTCCTGAAAGATTGACCTATTATTTCAGAGACAGGAGACCCTCCTGCCATTGATTTCTCTTACAAAATTATTGAAGCTAGGCGGCGCTGAACAGTTAAAAGCCGCCTGAGCACATTCCAGCAATAGAAGCAGCAAGCCCAAAGAAACGATTGATTTTTGCATATTTATGATAGAGTGATTAATCTCCGCTGTGGTGCCGCAAAATGTATAAAATTTTTCCAGCTCACCGCCAGCCGCTTTATATAGCCGAATTCGGCGCGTTTTTAATGGGCATGTAATGAAGTTGGGTCGCTTGCCATTGTTTGTTGGTTCAATGCGTCCGCCGAAGGCTGAGAGCAAACATCAGCCGGCTCACAAAGCTTGGCTAACTGATGACTGGACTCGATTCCACTCGATTATTTGGCAGGCAGGTCGTGCGTGACAAAATTGGGGAAACACCAGAAGCTGCCGCAAATTGGGCAAAACTAATATGAACGGGCGATAAAAGCGGAATTCAGCCGAGTGAGTGACTCACATCCAAGGCATTCAGGTAAAGCTGCGGATAATCCTTTCGCTATTCCGTTACATCCTAATTAGCGCGGCGTGTAATTAATAAGAATGCTGAAAGGCGAGACCAGAGGCACCGAGGCGTTGAAGATGCCAGCTAAGTAATTGTTGAGTGCTCCCACCACCGGCTGTCGTGTGTGGGTGCACTGGGAGAAACGACATCAAATTTATTTGTTACCAAAAATAGTAAGATGTACGAGTGGTTCGAGCTCTGCTCATGTAACAATGTCAATGGATCTGTAGTTTGAACATCTGTTTGAATTTATGACTTATAAGTAGATGAGCAGAATAAAAACGATCAGGGTGGATGACATTTCTGTTGAGTTTGCTTATTATTTGGTTTTTATTTTCCAATTTGTGGTTTTTTTAAGTTGTTAGATATTTATTTCATTTTAAAAGGCCTGATTTAAAACATGACTTTTATATAAGCGACTAGTGCTTTACAATTTCGACATAATGTTACTTCTACCTAAATAATGTGTCTGGGCCATAAAACATTTTTATAAGCCGTTAAACACGTCTTCGCACCATCTACCTGATAATCTGTTTAAACTTTAAAATCCTGACATCTGGTAGATAATTGTTGGTTTTTTAGACTTAAGTTCTGCAAACTCTGTACCAGAAATACCCTTATTACCCCAAATCGTATATATAAACCCAAATACGTGCTTAATAAAGGCAGTACGAAAACAAATCTTGACGTATTCACTTTTCCTCAGCCGTATTTGTTAATAACTTATTGCTGCGAGTATATTTGCTTGTTCGGCAATAAAAAAAAAAATGCCAGCAAAGCGAATTTTTTTTTGAAATCATACAAATGCCAACTGGCTAAAGCTTCTAATAAGTGAATATTGTTTGTTGGATATACACAATTTTGCAACACTATTGCAACACTATATGAAATAGAGCCCAGTCATCTCTTTTGCTTGTCAGTTTCTATATTAAAAAAAATAGAGCGCATTTAATAGGTAATAATATTTTGTGAAATCAAAACATTTGTTATTTAATACCGGCCGTTTAGATCTTTAGCCTTTTTGTAAGTGCCAAGATATTAAAAAACTTTTGTTTAAAAGAATTTCCTCGATTCGGCAGTGAACTCTTAGAGATGTGGGACATGAATGAGCAAAAGTATTACGATGACGACAAAGATGCGGATTACGGAGCAGTGGCCTCCCCCTGGACAGGATCCCTCGACAACCTTCGGACTCTGATGAGCCGCATCGATGAGAACATCTACAAGGGTACTACTCGCGAAGGTCATGAGGAGCGAGATCCGGTGCCGGAAAAAGCCCGGGTGTCAATTAGGTACAGGGCTTACTGGGAGGGAGAGGAGGCTGCCTTTGAGTCTGCGAAGTTGCAAGAATTCGAGACTGGTGGGGACATGGTGCTCAAGGGTCTAGAGGCTGCTGTTCGCACCATGCGACCCTACGAACAGGCGGACTTTGTGATATCCAACGAGCTGCTCTTCGGCGAGCTGGGAGCTCCGCCCCACATCAAACCCAAGGCGGATGCACTGTTCCAGGTGGAGGTCATCGACTACTCGCCGATTCCGGATAACGAGATTCCCAAGGAGGAGCGCGACAAGTTCTATGTGGTATTTCCCCAGGCAAAGGACTTGTACAAGGAGGGCAAGATTTGGGTGAAGCGATTGCGCTATCCCAATGCGGTGACTGCTTTTCAGAAGGCTATCAAGTCCTTGAAGAACTGCCGGATGGCCAATGTCGAGGAGGAGCGCCAACAGACCGATTTGCTGATTCTCCTTTCCCTAGGCCTTATGATATGCTACAACAGTAAGAAGAAGCCAAAGTGGACCTGCAACGTCATGAAGGACATACGCCGTCTGTCCGGCAACAATCCCCCCTGGAGGACGCTCTTCCAGGAGGGACGTGCCTTGGCCGAGTTGGGGGAGTACGAGCGTGCCCGCAAGGCCTACTTGGAGGCCCAGAAAAAGCAGCCAGATAACGAGTATATCAAAGATGAGCTATTCAGTATCAGCAAGAGGATGAACAATCTCGAAAAGGCCAGACAAGAGCTTTGGGAGCGATCCATGACCCGCTTTAACACTGCAGATGATTGATCTGGTTTAAATACAAATTAAACAAAAACTTAAATCTAGCTAGAAGAAAAAATATATAATTTAAACCAATGGCAATACTTTAAATTAACTCTTTCTTAACTTTTATTAATGAGATGTTTAACATGAATTAATTGTAATGTAGTAATATATAGAGGGAAGAAATGCAATTCGTCACAATAGTTTATATCACAAATTTGTTGTATATAGAGGCGCCATCGTCACACTTTTGCCTTTTAAGGTTTAATATTCGGGCTACCAATGTGGCTTTTAAATCAAAAAACTTCATATAAAAAAACGGCCCAACATTTTTGTGTTGTTTATACCAAGCTTTAATAGTGTTTTTGTTTGATAAGTTAACAAGATATATTTCTTAAATTATAAGGAAGAACAATTAAAAAAATGTTTAATGATACATTTTAAATCGTAAAATATAAATTGTATATAATTTATCAACAGAAAAAGTATTTCTTCAGTGTAAATACATGCGAGCTGCTCCTTTGTGGGCCTGTTGTGTCTTCTGCTCAGTGATTTGCTCCTTATGTTCCTTACCACTAAGCTGATGGCTTTTTGGGCATAAAACAATTTCGACGAAGCTCCTTTGTCCTCAAGGTGAGCTTAAATGCTGAGGCAGTACATTATTTAAATGAAAGAAAGGCAACTTCATAATCTTCAATGAATTAAAACGCACTTATCAAAGTTACGCACTCTGATTGGTTTTAGTTTTCGATTTCCTCGGGTATATCTTGTTAATTAAAAAAAAGTAACATATTCTATACAACATTAAAACAATGCATGCAACAAAGCTGATGCATTCAACTGATTCCCAGGGCAGTTCTCGACTGAAATAAAAAACAGTGAGGTACATTGTGTGACAAACATTTAAGAGAAGGTAGAAATCTGGGACAGAAAAAATATCGATTAAAATGCGTGTGACATTAAATATGCATGAGACAGGACGAACGCTTTAATGCGTACAGGGAACTGGAGAATCAGATAATCGGTGAAACAGAGAAAAAGAGAGAGAGAGAGCGAGTGGGAAGAACACACTACAGGACAACGAACATGTCTTTGCTCTTGGGCATGGAGAGAAAGCATTTTTAAATTGGAATTTAAATGCTTCTGAGTGGCAGTTGACATTAGCATTTGTTTGAAAATCAAACAGTTTGGATAAGGATGTCGCCACTCCCACACTCTGAGCCCCAGAAAGTCTCACCCCCTGGATCATCCCACAACCCTCATGTGTCACACGCATTCCAAGGCACCCAGCAGTCAGAGCATCCGTCTAAATGTTTATCATGGTGATATTAAATTTAGCCTGTGAATAAAAATGTTCCCTTTGTTTTCGCAACAATTTAATTTCAGTCATTTTCCGGGAACCATTTGGCACAGGCCCAGCCGTATTGATATTTCAATAACTTCCAGTCGCCGTGGGGCTGTCACTTCAGTTTAATTTGATTAGGCCACGTGAGAGGTGTTTCGTAGGCGCTGCAGAACTCGCAATTAAATCAACCTGCGACTTCAAAGGACATCCCATCCGCCTGTGGAGTTTCACATCCGTATTATCTCTCTGCCAAATCCGGAGTATCCCTTTTCCTCATTCCCTAAACAAACAGGCAGCGAAATGCTGGGCAAACATGGGTCCCAACAAATATTTGCATAAATCAAATAGGCAGATTTCCGGGCATTAGAACTGCAATCGAATCGGTGCCTGTTCGAGGACCTCCCTTCCCCTCGGCTTTTTGCTTCCGTTCCACCTGTTGACTGGCGGAAAGCTTTGGCAACAGCTTGTGGAATGCAGCTTTGCGAGCTTTCCCCGTGTGGATCTCAAAATTGGCGCCTTTTGGTAAGAAGGCGAGGCTTGTTAAGACACATCCTTCGGCTTTCCCATCAGTTATCAGCGGCATGTGAACGAGTGCGGTTCGGTTCGGAGTTTCGAATTAAGTTGAAATCAAAACCGCTTAAGTGGAAACTAATTTTTGAAGTAATTGCCAAGTAAAGATTGTGAATTTAAATAAGCAAAATATATGAATAACAAATAATTGCCCTGTATAATTCAGAAAACTTTTCAAAGTCATTGGCCCTAAGTGTTGCTATAGCAAATAATCCCGCACATAAATGGGAACACAATAAAGTTTTGGCCCTGTGTGTGGGCGTGTGTCAATAACCAAGGCAACTATCAAGCAGCTTAAACATAATCATTTCGCAGCTTAGAAGGCGTTAAACGCATTTAAGCCGGGTCAAGTAAGTGGTCAAAAGGACAAAGGGCCCGGGCTCCGTGGCTTCGGTGGTCAGCTGAAAAGTGCCGAGTAAGTGAAAGTGTTTAATACAGAGGAAGCCCAAGGATACCAAGTAAAACATAAGGGGGAGTGTTCAAGGAATCCCATTCTGCGGATACCAGCTTTGTTAGCGAAGAATGTAGGCAAAGGCTAACAAATTGTGGTTAATTAAAATGCCAGTGCAGCAGGCACACACGCTCACCTGCCGAGAACAATGCAATCGGTTAGCAAAGCGAAAATTGTGCGGTTGAAAGAGCCGAGATGATGGGTTTTGGGGGGCCTGAGGAGCCATTGCATGTTGCATGTTTGCAGTATCGATTGGTAAAATTTTAGGCCAGAAATCAGCAATCCCCCATCCACTCTATAGCCACCATAAGCCAACTGATAACTTGTTGCCCTTCGCTTTATGGACTTCCGCTGCGAGCTGAGTAAATCTCGGCCGAATCTCCATGGCATTTCGGCAACTTGTAATGCATTAAACCAAATTTTTATTGGGTCAATAAATAACAGATTTGGAGGCCAGCTTTTTATGGGCTTATGCTTATACGGACTATCCCTCACGTAGCTCCAACTGCAAGCGCCTGCACGTGCCGCACACAATGAGCGGAAGCCAAAGGAGAGCCGTTAAATGCCAGACAATAAAACGCAACACTTGTTGGCCAATCGCTTGAGTGTCCGCCTCCGCCTCCGCCACTCCATCCCATCCCATCTTCTCCTGCCCAAGGATATGTGCTGACTTAAGCATTCGAAGTGGCCAGCAGATCGGCTCAGGCGGAAACGGAAATGGAAATGGCAGAGCGTGCCTGCAAATTATAATGTTGGCTTGTCTACAGTCTACAGTCTAGACTGGCTCTTCCTTATCGGCCCCCGAGGAAAATGCATTAAATTTAAGCGGCCAACGAGGATAAATAAAAGGAGCCATTTCTTTTTCTTGCCATAAATATGCTGATTATTATATATTTCCCCAGCAATTTCCTTTCTGTATTCCCGATCAAAAACATTGCCTGCACGCTTAAATGAGCAATTTAATTACAAACTTTCTATACGCTTATGCCTGCGTGCTGGCTTTCATGGCTGCCTTTGGCCGTATTCATGTGGCGTATACGTAATATGCTGATGCTGGTCTCTTGTGTGGCATGTTTATAAATTGTAAATGCTTCGCTTTTTTACCACTGCTGCTCTGGCAGGTTATGCATATAAAATTTAATGAGCTTCATTAATGAGAACCAAAAATAGCACTTTCCCACAACGACGGACCAATTGTGAAGGTTTAAGTGGAAAAAAAACTGGCTTCAATGGCTCGAAAAAAAAAACTGGAATTTAATCTTTTTTGTGCATACTTTTTTTGGGATAAGTGCTAAATGCGAATGCTTGCCACTATACGCAGTGTTATTATATTTTCAATCCTCTAAAGAAATCCCCGGCAATTGCGAGCAAACATTTATAAGCATTATAGCAGCCGGAAATTGCAGAAACTCTCACAAGGGCGGGATAAAAAGTAAGGAATCCACAAGCAATGCCCCCAACAATCCCCAAATTTTTTTTGTTGTGTCGCCTTTGGCAAATCCATTGTGTGCAATCGTACGAGATTAGATACAATCTTCTATAATAGCGTGTGCAAAGAAGGCAGAGAAGCAGAAGGGACGATGTGTGTGATTTGTCCATCGTCTGCTGGACCCATTTCTTATGCTGGCGTATATTTCTGGTAATGTCCTTTTCTATGCCGCCGTTGATTCGTCCAAGCTGAGTGTGTTTTTGCTTGTTTTCCCGCCGGGCTGGGACATTCGTCAAATTGACGGGACATAAATGAAATTTGTCCAAGCGAGCTGTCAGAATGAATTTGCATTTATTCACACACCGATGTTGGGTTCTGTGGATGCGCCTGCTAACTTAACTGAAATCAAATATGCAATTAGCAGTTATGGCCATAATTTAGGCTTTCTAATTTCGTCCGACTTTATTTATGAGGTAATTAGAGGCGGTCCCTTCTCATTTTTTCCCTTTTCTAATACATTCAACTTAAAAATGTGCCTGTCTTGTATATTGCTGTCTTAACTTATCTGTTATGTGCTGTGCTGAAGAAAAGCAGGCAACGGGGCGTATGTGTTATATGTAACCAAGCGGCTAATGAACCAGGACCATGGAAAACTCCGGAAAAGTCGTGTAGGCATGTACTATACTGTAATAATCAGCCAGTCTTTTGTTTTATGTGCATGCGTTAATTTACGAGAAAACAAAAAGGAGCAACAATGGATAGAGAAAATACAGAGGCAAACACAGTGGGAGCCAGAAGTAGAACACCCAAGCCCGGGGCGGGAATTCAATTTGCCTGAGGGTTTAATATTTCATGAATTGTGGCTGCAAATTCCTTTGCCAATTAGAAAATCGCTCGGGGAAAGTGCTGTCCGAGTAAATCGGAAATTCCACAGAAAGTAATTGGCTTGGGTTGGGTGCCACTTCTAAGAAACCCATTTTAAGCATTGGTTTTTGGTGTTTCCCCTGGGAGTTATGTGGTTTCGTGTTTATTTTAAATTTACCAAGGCTAAGTAGTGAGAGGCAACTGCTTCCGCTTTGGTTTTTTTTGGGGTACATTCAACTTTTTTAGAGCACTGTAGCCAGAAGCCATCTACATATTTAATATCTCGTATGTGTGTCTTATTTCCCGCCCTGAGTTTTATGTCATGCATTAATGTAACGATGCATCATTTATGCCATTTATTATCAAAACATAAATGCGAGATTTCGTATCTGAGGCAGAGGAACCAAAACAAGGCATCCCAGCCCCCAATCTTTGGCAGGAAGTTAGCGTTTCTAATTTCTATCACCATCAACCTTGACTCGGGCCCTTTGACTCCCATTTTATGGCCCCCATATCAATACCGAAAGCAGGACGACAGGCTGCCATCCCTCTGATCTGCTGAGGCTTCTGTCCGCCTTTGATGGCAAAACTAATGAATTTTTATGGCACTGGGCCTGTGCATTTACTTAACTAGCCATCCTGCTTTCCATGGCAATGGTCTGCGACTTAAAGCCCGCTCCCCGGAGAATTTATGGCCTTTAAGATGCCAACCACCCGCCGGGGAATCCCCTAACAATTGAGGGAATTATAACTTTCTGATTGAACGAATTCTGCAAGGAAAAGCTAGGTTTTGTCTTTTCTGATTCGGATGATAGCAATCAAGAGCCATTAAAGCCTACAATTCTACTCCCTTGAATATACATTTCGAATTTGAACAACATTTTTTTTACATACAACCTAGTATGATATAATTGTAGTGAAAACAAACATGACATTAACATACAAAATCACTGTAGTTACAATGTTGTTATATTTGTCGAAAAATTATGAAACTATAAACTAAATTAATATATGGTCGATATTTCACAAACGTATTTTCTGATAGCTATTTCACTGATATTAAACAGACTTAAAATATTATTTACCTATGGATTTCTTTAAAATATCTTTAAATTTTGCCTTTAATAACAATAGTTTAAGCTTTACAATAGTTTGATAATAAATGCATTGACTTGAATGGCAAGGAAGTTATAATTTTTTCAACTATCTCAAAATTTAATTTTATAAATATAAAATCCTTATCAGTCGCGCTTTTATACTTATGCATATATTTTGCATATTTTGCATATATAAAATTGGCAAATTTTGTATTGCATATTATATGTTTTCAAATTCGATTAATTTGACTGATTAAGCGTCTAAATACAAATTCTGGTACAAATCGGATAGAAATACGCAAATATGCGTATATAATTTGTAAAGAAAATATAAATATATATAGTAAACACCCTCCTTAAAACTATTCTTTTAAACTGTTTTATTTTAGAATTTAAAATTCTGAGTGTCAAGATGTGGTAGAATGACTGACCACGACCACATCAATTCGGTGAATGCCAGCGGGAGTGATCCCCTCCTGGAGCTGCACAACCTAGCGGACATCGGTGAGAGTGTGGAGCTGCAGTGCATGCTGCAGGAGCACATCGAGGCCTCGACCTATGGCAACGCCAGTGACCACTGCCTCACCCAGTTCGACTCGATCCTGTGCTGGCCAAGGACTGCCCGCGGAACGCTGGCGGTGCTCCAGTGCATGGACGAGCTGCAGGGGATTCATTACGATAGCAGCAGTGAGTGAAAGCGAATCAAGCTGCCTCCTGACCTTTTATTACACTAAAAAAACGTTGGACTATTATGGGCTCTTAAATGCCAGCTAAAAATAATGACTAGCTAAAAATAAATAACAATATTGGGGCGTGCCAAAGAAATCACTATGCTATGAAAATAAAAATAACCTTTTTTTTAGACAACTTTTTATGTAATTTTAATACCCTTGTCATTTCTGTGGTATATCCAATTAGTGACATCATAACATTGCAGTATGAAAAGTATTATTTAAATTTGATTTAATTTAACTTATTACTTGAACTCATCTATATCAAGGCTTTGGGTTCCAGCCATCCTCAATAAAAGTAAACTTTTGATCGAGCCAAAAAAAAGTAAATAGAATGCAGTCTATTTTAAAATTGTTGACATTTTCTTTGCCTGCCTTTTCGATCTTGACCAGAGAATGCAACGAGGTTCTGCCACGCCAATGGGACCTGGGAGAAGTACACCAACTACGATGCCTGCGCCCACCTGCCCGCCCCCGAATCGGTGCCGGAGTTTGAGGTCATCGTGGAGCTGCCCACCATTATCTACTACATTGGCTATACCCTCAGCCTGGTCTCGCTCTCGCTGGCGCTGATTGTTTTCGGCTACTTTAAGTGAGTCGACTACCCATGCCAGCTGGTCTGGTGACCCCAATACCCCTGCCTGGCATTTATATGTATTTGCTTAACCCCCGACTGCCCCGCCCATCTTTTTGCGCCGCAGGGAGCTGCGTTGCCTGCGCAACACCATTCACGCCAATTTGTTCTTCACGTACATCATGTCGGCTTTGTTCTGGATACTCCTGTTGTCCGTCCAGGTGGGTTTTATGTCCGCGGTATAATTGTAATTGCAGTTTTATTAAATCATACTTGAGTGTCTTGACGGCATGGCATGGATGCTGCTGACAGACGTGTAGTAATAGTTGTTCTATAATCTTCAGATATCCATTCGGAGTGGCGTGGGCAGCTGCATTGCCCTGATCACCCTCTTCCACTTCTTCACGCTGACGAATTTCTTTTGGATGCTGGTCGAGGGACTGTACCTGTACATGCTGGTGGTGAAGACCTTTTCGGGGGACAACCTGCGATTTAACATCTACGCCTCCATTGGCTGGGGTAAGTCCGAGTGTCTCCAAGTGGGCGGTCAATTAAGTCTCCCCCCTGCTGACAGGTGGTCCGGCCCTGTTTGTTGTCACCTGGGCGGTGGCCAAGAGTCTGACGGTCACCTACAGCACCCCCGAAAAGGTAAGTCTGCCCTGCGATTACCGCCAAGCTGCCTTTCAGTCTACTCTGCTCTTTGCCTCCCCCTTGACAGTATGAAATCAACTGTCCCTGGATGCAGGAGACCCATGTGGATTGGATATACCAGGGACCCGTCTGTGCCGTGCTAATCATCAATCTAACCTTCCTGCTGCGCATCATGTGGGTGCGTAAGGCCTTACACTGCAATAAAATATACTTAGAGGGATTTAAGCAGGGACCAAAGTAAAACCTTTTTTTAAGTAAAAATCATCCATTTATTCGCATAATAAATTGAATTAATAATTTAAGTCTTCTTCATACTAAAATTTGTTATTGCTTATACGACTTGACCTTAAGCCTAAACTGGGTAACAAAATTTTTTTTATTTTAGTTATTTTGAATTTGTTTAGGATAACAAAGTGCTCAAATTTGCAAAGATTATAAATATAGATGTAAAAGGTTATTTAAATGAAAGAAAGAGGATCTTCAGGTTAAATGCAAACTTACTTCTAATTTGCCTGTTTATTTTACATGCCTCCTGCACAATTTCATAAATTGCTTAGCTCATTGTCTTTCTAGCCAGTTTTAAATAAAAGAGTTAAATGAGCTTACAATTTGTATAGGTGCCATATATTTTAAAATTACTTACTTTAAAGATCAATTCCTTCTATCTCCGATTATTTTCTGAGTGTAAGCTGCCGAAAAAGTTAGCCAGATTAACAGATTTCTATCCTCTTAGGTTCTTATCACAAAGTTGCGTTCGGCCAATACAGTGGAGACTCGTCAGTACAGGAAAGCAGCCAAGGCCCTGTTGGTGCTCATTCCCCTTTTCGGCATCACCTACCTGGTGGTGCTCGCTGGTCCCTCGGAATCTGGCTTAATGGGTCACATGTTTGCCGTACTGAGAGCGGCTTTACTCAGCACTCAGGTGGGATTGTCTGCTAAAGCCGCCACTTTTTTCCTAAAGGTTTATGTATGTCACAGGGCTTCTCTGTGTCGCTGTTCTACTGTTTTCTCAACTCCGAGGTGCGAAATGCTCTGAGACACCACATTTCCACGTGGCGGGACACGCGCACCATCCAGCTGAACCAAAACCGAAGGTAAGTAGTTCTAACTTTTAGGTTTAACCACTGTACGCATACCAAAATGTACAAAAATTATTTGGTTTTGAAAAAAATTGCATTAATAAGCTCTCGAAAAAGTAATAAAATTGTTAAATGGTAACTAAAACAAGGCTGTCAATATTAACAATATTTATAAAATTATAAGAAAATTCAGGAATAATATTCTCATTAATTACTTTAAATAGGGTCTTTAATAAAATACCTACTTTGAATAATTACTTTCAAGAATATTAACCTTTCAACAACTTAAAATCCCTCAGTGTATAGCAACATGTATTCTTGAATTTATTATTATTATTTATTTATTATTGTACCATTTATTGATACTTATCTTTATATCTCTGTGATCTTTTCTAAACTCGGCAGATACACGACGAAGAGTTTCTCGAAAGGCGGTGGTTCGCCTCGAGCCGAGAGCATGCGGTAAGTTACCGGGAATAGGTGGTCATTGGAGGTAAGGAGTGACGGTGTTTCTCGACCTGACCCCCATTGCAGACCTCTGACCAGCTACTATGGACGCGGAAAGCGGGAGTCCTGCGTGAGTTCGGCCACCACCACGACGCTGGTGGGTCAGCATGCTCCACTTTCGCTCCACCGGGGATCCAACAATGCTCTGCACACGATGCCCACGTTGGGGGGCAATGCCATGAGCTCCGGCAGCACTTTGAGCGTAATGCCCCGGGCCATTAGTCCTCTGATGAGGGTGAGTGGAGGATCTCTCCCTCGAAAGCCCCTTTTGCCGACCCTGACTAATCGTTCTTGAAATTACAGCAAGGACTCGAGGAGAACTCGGTGTAGGCAAATTCCTAGCAACTGCATCTTAAGAGACTGAACTTTCATTGAATTCCACTTCCGTGCCGCAGGTCTGCGAGTGCGATTAGTTAGCTAGTACTATATTTAGGAGGAGTGCGATGAAAGAACGAAACCAAGTACCAAGCAGAGCAAGCAAGCAAGCAAGTTAAGTTAGGCCAATCGTTTTAAACTGTTAGATGTCGTCTATGTGAACCGCTGAGAGCCCCATCCCATAGATCAACCATAGAACCCCATGCGCCATCTACTCCACCTGTAACTGTTGAATGTAACTCAATGTGCAAATGGATTAATTCTCTGTAAGAAAACAAAACAAAACAAAATCTGAGCATCTAAATAAATGTTCCACGTTCTCCAGTGAACATTTTGCTCTTTTATTGTGGGGGATTCTTACTGCGGCTCAGGGGATGTTCTTCATGTCCTTTGATGATGCTGATTATGTGGTTTAAAAAAAAAAAAGCACAAGGAAATTTTTCTTTTGATAAAGCTGCTATGGCTACAAATATGGAAAAAGTTGAAGGGAAAAGTTGACACAGTAAACACATGTTCCGCTCCTCACAACTTTTCTAAAAGTGTGCAACAGTTTGGCCAGCCAACAATACAGCGCCACGGATCTCAAAAATCTTTTACGATAATCTGCGTACGAAAAGTTTCATGGACAAAACTTTCTATCAAAACCAACATTTTATGAATCTGACAGGGAAGAGCTAAAATTTTGTCGTTTTATTATGACTCCTATCCAGCCTTAATATTCTACCAGGCCTTACAATGTAGTAGAAGCCCATTAAAGGGTAGCCTTGGCGCACACTTTTCAGTTTAATTATTAATTGAAATTTCGGTTTCTGATGAAAAATCTGCCCTTGGGCGGCCTAATTGTTCGCTAATTGGACCTGAGCGCGGCAAACAGTGTCAAGTTTAATGAGTTAATTGACCCAAGTTAGGAAAAAAGGTTCCCCTTAGCCCGCCATCTGCTTTAAAGGTCAACTTTTGGGAAACTTAGAGTCCAAATGGCTTCAGCACTTAGCAGCGTCCCATGGAAATATTAAGTTGAAAGCGTTGCACACATTCCGGCGTTCTCAGAATTCATGGCAACTACTGCCAGTATAGCCCCAAAATGCTCATAAATGTTGCATGAGAAGCGCCCATGCAAGTACAGATAAAAACTAGAAATGCTGGCTGTTGTTTTTATAGTCTAGACTATAAAATACCCTCTTAAAAACTTGGTGGTATTTGTTATGTTTTTCCATTTACAAATATTTATTTTTATAACGAGAAAGAAGGAGTTTTTTTTTAATAATCACAATTTTATCCATCTCAAATTAATTAATTACTAAATTTTTCTGAGAAAATAATGTTTATTATTCTTTCCAATCATATAGTATTTTTATTTTTTAAACAAATCTATATATTTTATTTATGATCCCAAATCCCGATACTCACTTGCTATAACAGGGTACATAACTTCTACAGCGAGAAGCAGACAAAAGGAAAATCCAGATAGCAAAGAGAATTCAGAGCCGAGTAAAAATGTAAATATTCCACTCCAACTGCTGCTCTGTTTGTAGAGAATGCATGCCGAAATATAAATTAAAGTATAAATAAATGTTTAATGTGCATGAAATATGCACGAAACGTTTGTTCGATTTTAAATTTGATATGCGGCGATTTCTTTCTTTATTTCGCTCTCTTTTTGTGTTTCGTGGTTTTATTTATCCGCCGGAAGTGGCGATTGTGGTGACCATGTTTCCGTGCTTAACCTAATAGAAATGCCCAAAGCGCCGCAACAAAACCAGTTTAAAGGAATCAAGTGCCAAACCATCCAAACAAACTCCTCGCAAAAATAATGCTTAAAGTGTGGCAAAGTCGCAAATGGAATCACATCAGTGTGTGGCAAGTCCTTAGCTCCGATGCCCCCTCAACTTTCGAACTTCCGTCAACATATGCGTCGTGTGCAACTGTTGCCTTGAAGATCCTTCGCTTGCCAACCGGCGACAAGGACACTTGCCAGCACCTGAAGGACCCAGATAAGAGGGACAAGTGGCGACGGGGCGCCACAAAAATGCCAACGCAATTGTAGCTTTTTAATTAACCAAATTGTGCGCATAAAATGGCAACTTCAGCAACGCGGCAAACGGAACTCAATTATAAGTCGCTTAGGCGGCCACTATACAAGAAATCTTTTTCAAAGGGTTCGGCAGCTGCTTTAATTAACGCCATCTCCAGCACTCAAGAGTCGGGGCATTTAAGGCACAGCGTAGGAACTCAGACATTAACAAGTTGGCATCAGGTCAACAGGACAAACGGACGTAGAAGAGGTTTCACCATATTGATTACTCACTGGGAGAAAATAACTTAACTGTTATCAACTACAAACTACACAAAAATTAATACGTAAACTTTAAGCTATGAAAAATGTATCAGTAAGATAAGTATTAAATTAAACCACGAAAGTTTCAAAATAAAGCTTTTGAGGTTTAAAATTAAGACCCTAGACTACAGTTTTTGACTCTTCGGTATATAAATTAAACTAAAAAGTATAGGGGTTACATTGTTTGTTTTTTTTTTGTGTAGCTCAAAAGTGAATTTTATTTTTTACACAAATTTAAATTTGATCCTAAAAAAAATGTATCACAATTTTAAACGGCTAAATCTAGGAATTAATTTAAAAGCCTTTTCCGCAGAAAAAGTTATTAAAAGTTTCAGTTAGGCCCAAGAGTAGTAATTCCAGCAAAAATGTAATCGGCTTCAAACATTTTTTAACAACAAATAGAGATGTTGTAAACAAAGGGGGTTGCTCGACCGAAAAGGATCATAGAAAGTGTGAATAAAATGCGAAAATAATATATATTCTATTCCAGCGAAAAATCCTCTGTAGCGCAACTTTCGCTTTTGATTAAAACAGTGTCCGCAGAAAAAAAGATGAGCATTCGGGCCGTATGTGATTTATGTGCAGCTTCTGCCTTTTCAGCAGCTCTCCTTAATTATGTGTAGATGTATTATGAATAGGGCCAAAGTTAGCGCCTAGATGGCGGCGGGAATTCCCCCGAAGTCCTTGGCCATAATGTGTGTTTCATTTGACGTGCCTCACGCTCGAATGCCTGTGGCTGCCGAAAAATTTGGCCACAGGATATGTTCTCCTTTCCCTTCCGTTTAGTGGATCTCTGCCCCCGAGGACCTTGGTTAATTAAAATATTTGCTCTTGTCGGCTTAAGCGTTTCCGTCATTGTGCGGAGTAAACTTTGAACTTTTGCTGTGGATTGACTGGAAAAACAGGAACTTAAAGACGTCAGCGGGGATGACAGAGAACTTCCTCAATCCACCTGCTGGTGACGGTTTGAAAACAATTTCCACCGGCAGCCATCGCGACCGAGTAACATTCTTTATGCAAATCGAATTGGGGCAGCAGCTGCCGTCAGCGGAGTTGAGCCAGTCAGTGCCGTTGACTGCAGTTGCGAAAAAGAGCACTTTGATGTTGGCATATATGCAATTCTAGTGAATACTAATTACTGGGACTGCGATTAATACCTCCCCGCCCCTTCCAGTTATTTCCATTATTTTATTGCCGCGAAAATCAATCAAAACTGAGTGCAAAGTGTTTGACATCGCAGTGCGCCTAATTGATTGCCTCCCCAGCAACGCAGGATATCAATCAATGCCGCTGGCGATGCAACTAAACGGCTTTAATACGGCTTTATTTACCCGCCGACGACCGCAAAGATTAAGTGCGATAATCAACGTGTTAATGAGTTAAGAAGTCCATTTCCCCGTTAGCCTTATTCATCACACTTTCGTTCATAAATTGCACAGCATTATTCTTTTTAGTCGGTAATCCTCTGGAAGAGTAACACCTCCTGTGGTAGAAACTTTTCAATTTCCCCCACTATTTTGCGTCTCCTGGCATTGCCAATTTATTTCCATATTCCATCTGCTCCATTGACATTTGCAACGGCAAAATGCATGCCAGAGGATACGAGTTCGAGTTTACACAAAACCCTCAGAGGGTCTCTATTCATATTTATCCGCTAAGGGTAAGAACTCGGTTAGGGTTAAAGAAAAGTTTTTGTGGCTGCGAATGCGAAATGCAAAACAAATCAATAAACTGGATACCCAGCTCGGGAGTTTGTTCTGTTTTTGGTCTGTTTCGACCCCACTAATTGGCCCATAAATAATTTAAAACGGCAACAAGTCAACGTTCTGTATACATAAATATTTTTTGGTTGTTCTCAGCCAGCCAGTTAAAGAGTCAACTTCATGGCCAGACCTTTTTTTTGTGTGGCGAAAATGTAGATAGAGAGCTGAACCAAAGTTTCACGAAATAATTGGTTTTTTTTTTTTGGGAAGTGGAAAAGCACCGAAGACCACATGCCTTGAATCAACGACTTGGCCTGCAGTTCTTGGCAAAAACTTTTGGCCAGCTGTGGGTTTCGGCTTATACCTGCCTCTATCTCTTTCATATTAGCCATGAGGGAGTTGTTTCCTCCCCCCATTTTGTTTAGGTTTTTCGACCAAACCTAATTTATAAGCATCAAAGAATACAAAATGTGCTGCCTGCAATTTCCGCTTTCCAATTTGAGACGGAGTTTACCTTTTTCCGTGTGGTCGACACAGGTCGAAAGAGGAAAAAACCGACAAACTTTTCGTTTCTTTTCGCAAAAATCAACAAGTGTTGCCACACAAGTTTTCTTTGGCTCTTGACACTCGGTGACAGCTTTTCAAGAACCTCACACCCCGCATTATGTCCACAATTCCTGTCACCGACATGACTTTTGACTTTAACTCTGTCCCAGCGAATGATTTTTCTGACAGCCCCGGAATCACAAGCACAAAGTTTGCTCTTCCTTAACTTTAATTGTGTTTACCTAATTCAATGAGGTTCTGCTTAACTCTCCGAGCTTTTTGCCTAATGGCCATAATGCAATTTGAATTTGTCTGATAATGTTATTTGCCCAGGGGCCGGAAAGTCGCCTTCAATTAAGAGGCGAGTGCTCTGCGTCGAATTCCATGCCAATCCTTTTTTAGGCCAGACCAGAACCCTTAGTCAGTCCGCAAAATGCAATAATTAATTGTGCCGCCAAGCCCCCAGCGACTTTTCTGGGACAATAATAACACAAAGGAGCAGATACCCCAAGGTATTGTCGTATTCCCTGGCCCATTAGCGCAGGTGTGGCCTGTCATTGACAGCCGGCTTTCAAGAGGAGGTCGTCTGAAAAGGTTTTCGGGATTTGGGATTTCTGCCTTCCCCTTCCGTTTTTCAATTTATATCGAAGGCCTTGTTATTGTCGCATAAGCCAGATGGTTGACGTTTTAATTGGCGTCCGACGGGACGTATGATGAATAAAGCTTTCGCTCTTTGCTGTTTGCTCTGAAAGTGCTTCTTTAAAAAAAAATACTTTTTTATATATTTTTGTATCCAAGCAATTGAGCACATCTTTATGCAAATGGCTGGGTAGAAATGAAAGTGCAATCGAACAGCACCGTTCAATGCCAACAAATACAATTAGAAGCCCCTGCCTTCGGTGCATACACACACACACTGAGTTCACACATTGACTCAACTTGAACTCGACACCTTTAGACGCTTTTAACATTGCAATGAAAAGGTTTTGCTCGTCCTTTTCCCCCAACATATTCGATCTGAGTTCGATTCGAAGCTGCTGCCACACAGACGTTTCACATTTCCAATTACATTTTTATGGAAATTTTTATGCTGTACCCAGTGCTCATTTTCAAGGATGGGGTACTTGGTGTTTTTGCTGTTATACACATGGAACCAAAATACATACAAATTTAAAAAAATTTGAAAAACTTAAAGACGAGTTAACAGTACTTAAAACTATGTATTCAATTAATTTCAATGTTTGACCTTTTAAAGAAGTGTTTTTAAGGGGTACCAACTGTTCTCATCCTGTTGGAAATCATTTAAATCTGAAAACTGAAGCCTGGCATATGCAATGGAAATATTTAAAAACAATTTATTACATAACAAGTATGGCAGGGAGTGGCTTTTCACTCTCTACTTTTGAGTTCGCATCATTGTATCAACTTGCCTTTGCTTGGATTTTTTTACTGAAACAGTCACTTGTCTCTCTTTTTTTTAACATAACTTGGTATCGTCTGCGTTTGATGCGATTATGTGGCTGCTCTTTCAGCTACTTCCGCTGCTGCTGCTACTTCCGGTCAGTTGCAGACCGCAGTTGTACAGCGTTCCCTTGCGGCGCTTTCCCTCCGCCCGTCATCGATTCGAGAAATTGGGCATCCGGATGGACAGACTGCGTTTGAAGTACTCCGAGGAGGGCAGCCATTTGAGAGGCGAGTGGGACTCACAAGTGAGGACTACTCCGCTGAGCAGTTACCTGGACGCCCAGTATTTTGGACCCATCACCATTGGCACACCGCCTCAGAGCTTCCAGGTGATCTTCGACACGGGCTCCTCGAATCTCTGGGTGCCGTCTGCCACCTGTTCGTCTGCAATGGTGGCCTGCAGGGTTCACAACCGGTACTATGCCAAGAGGTCGACCAGTCACCAGGCCAGGGGAGAACACTTTGCCATCCAGTACGGCAGCGGAAGTCTGTCGGGCTTCCTCTCAACCGATACTGTACGGGTGGCCGGCATGGAGATCCGGGATCAGACCTTCGCGGAGGCCACCGAAATGCCGGGCCCAATCTTCCTGGCGGCCAAGTTCGACGGCATCTTTGGGCTGGCCTATCGCAGAATCTCCATGCAGCACATCCAGCCACCATTTTACGCCATGATGGAGCAAGGACTGCTATTAAAACCCATATTCAGTGTGTACCTGAGCAGGAATGGCGACAACGAGGGTGGAGCCATATTCTTTGGCGGCTCCAATCCGAATTACTACAGTGGCAATTTTACCTATGTCAAGGTGAGCCACCGTGCTTATTGGCAGGTGAGAATGGAAACGGCCACCATCAGGAACCTGGAGCTGTGTCCGCGGGGTTGTGAGGTGATAATTGATACGGGAACCTCCTTCTTGGCCTTACCCTACGACCAGGCCATACTCATCAATGAATCGATAGGGGGAACACCCTCGTCGTACGGCCAGTTTCTGATACCCTGCGAAAATGTTTCCAGCTTACCCAAAATCATCTTCACTATAGGAGATCGTAGCTTTTTCCTTGAGGGTCACGAGTACGTCTTCCGGGATAACTTCCAGGACCGCAGGATCTGCTCGTCCGCCTTTATAGCCGTGGACCTGCCGTCGCCCAAAGGACCTCTCTGGATTCTGGGGGATGTCTTCTTGGGCAAATATTATACGGAATTTGACATGGAAAAGCATCGCATTGGCTTCGCTGACGCCATGAGCTGAGGCCATGTATGCTGTTTGATGTGCTCCTTATTATTTCACGGACTGGTTGCCATAACACGCGAAAAATCCAGCAAGCAAAAAGAAAAAAAAAAAAAGCAAACAGTTCGTGTTCATTTGACTGAGATTTACCCTGTATTAACTTTGTTTTTGTTAGCTTTTGAATATTACTTAATGGAATAATTGGTTAATAAAATGTTGTTTGATATATTTTTCAAAAACTCTTTAGACGAGCTTAGGCTGAAATACTTACATTATTTTTTATTTTACTAGTGGATTATTAAAACTAAACTCAGTTCTACAAATGCTTGTTTTATATACTTTACTTACTTTTTTTTTAAGTTTTCTCTAGCTATGTGGTTCAACATACCCTTTGTTTCTTTAAGGCAGCCTTGAAATTATGTTAGCAAGCTGTTGCGTTGCTATTTTTGGGCGCGTGTACGTCATCGCAATGGGAACAATGTTTACGGCAGGAATTGGGGATACTGGGGAAAGGAGGGCAGAAATCAAAACAGAATTTTATTATTTTATTACCTGCTCTTCCTTTTGCTGCCTGCCGTGCATTAGTCCTGTCCCGATGGTTTCCCCACCAGAATTCTGTGTGGGCGGAAGCTAATCAAAAAAATCGCTTGCAGCCAATGCGAGTCGATAGAGCTGGAGGGCTGTAGAGGGGATGGAAACGAGAACGAGATGAGTTCCTTGGGCGCACTGAGGATGTAATTGATTCCCTGGCAAAACAATATCTCCTTTGTCTCTCTGAATTCCCTCGGCTGCGATGCTTCTGGCGGTTTCCCACCGCTAAGTTAAACGCGAATTGCGGGCTTTAAAAAATTAAATACATTGCTTTAAGTTTACGAGTGACGCGGTGCGTTTGTATTCAAATTCCCAGCCGCGGTCGCGATATCCTTCCGGATACTGTTGAGTTTTCCAGCGACTTTTACGAGCTGTCTCAAAAATTGCAAATACCACGTGGACTTGACCTTTCAAGGGAGGTCTGGGCCGTAAATAGAAACTAAAGAGAAGATTATTAATGAATTATAAGCAATTTAAAAGTTTAAATATAACTTTTAATGGGTTAACTTTACAAGTTAAAAGTCAAAATAGATTATAGCAAGAAGGTTTAAAGATTATAAAAACGTATGTTATTTGTGCCGTAGAGTGAGATTATTGTATTTGTTTTTCTATCCCTGCTTATTCATATTTCTAAAGTTCAGGGTATTTTTTTGTACAAACCATATATTTGTGTCTCTATAGTTATAAATATATTTACAAGCAATCTACGATGTATATTTGTGCGTATTGACGTTGCCTTTTTATGTGCACGCATCGTTGGCCCTTGAGCCTTCAGCTTTTTCTCAGTTTTTCTTATTTTTGTGATTATTTTTATTATTTTTTTTCTGCTGGCTGCGGCTACTGTTTCTTTTTATTGTGGCCTGGCACTTTTTACATTGACCTTTCGCCTTCGTTCGCTTTGGCTGGCGGCTTACACGTCCTTTATTGATACTCTCCGGGCGACTTCTTTTGGCCTTTTTATGGCTCCCACTCACTTTCGTTCTTGGCCAAATTTGCGTGCTCTCCACACTTGCGGTTTTAAAAACTGTTGACTTTGCCGGCCTTTGAATTTCCCGATTTTCCCACCAAAGCCCAACCTTTTTGGACACACAGCGGGCTCAGAAATATACTGCGAAAAACCCAGGGTATCCCCAGACCTATTTCCCCGGATTATTTCATTAATCCTCTTATTGAAGCATCATAACCTGGTGCTCAACAAAGCAAACCAAATTCCTGGTCAGCATTAGTTGCGCAAATATTCGATAATAAACAGCCATTAGCAGCAGCAATTTTCCTGCACCTAAGCCATGGAATAAAGTGAGTCCTGGATGCCTTAAAAGCCAGCTTTCCGATTAAATAAAGCAGGCCATGAGTTCACTTGGCCAAGGGTTAGGTCCTGGTGTCTCAAAACGATTTAACCGGCTGAAACGGTTGTAGCCATTTAAATGCTAAGCTGGGACGAACAAGGATTCTCTGATAGCTTTATTCAACCGAGTTGTGCAATGTGCTAAATGGCAAGCAAAAATCCTGCAATTCCGAATCATGGCAGTGTGAAAAGTTCAGCGAGGCATTGCAACATTTTACTCGCCAAGTGGCCTTTGAACAATCAACGTTCTTTTGAGTGATGTCAAAGCTGTTTGCATACGTCAAAAAGTTTATTAAAGGAGCCAAAATATACAAAATGCATTTTATTCTGCCTTCTTTGGTGGTTTAAAAACACATTTAATCCCCAAAAACAGAGACTACCACATAGGCACTTTCTTTTCATTTAATTCTGCACAAATAAGGCAACAATAAAACGAGGATTAAATATATACATTTGAGTATTGGTAAACAAATCAGCCCAGCTCAATGTCTAACACATTTATTTTTTATGTTGATATTTTTGAAGATTTAACAAGATTAAAATGGAATGCAATTAAAAATTTATGAAGCACTTTAGCAATTTTGTTGTATTAAAAACAAAATGGAGAATATATGCAAATATATTAATCCAATGAAAATAAATATTGACCCACTTTAAAAACATGTTTTTTTTCGATTTTTTAAACATCGTTAAAATAAAATTAAATGAATATGAACGTGAAATATTAATTTAAATTGGCAAACCACATGCATTTAAAATTCTTTTTTTGTAAAAAAATGTCAGAAATATTTGTATGGAAAAAAATTGATTTTTTGGTGAAAAATTTAATTGAAAACAAGAAAAAAAGCAAACTTCGGAAAGCCAAAGTTCATATACCCTTGCAGCTATTGCACGAATTAAATACTTTTGAAAACATTAAAATTATGATTTACTTGCGTATACGTTGAAAAACATTGAAGCTATGATGATTTGCAGCTCAATTATTAGATAGTTATTTTATATATTTTTATTATTTCTATGGGAGCTATGTGATATAGTCGTCCGATTTTGGTGAAATTTCAACCGTAGTTCTGAAATAATTAACCATTACTATATGTCGAACTAAAAAAAAAAATGAAAAACAGCAAAGTTATAATTTTTTTTATTTATTATTCCGATTGTTCCTATGGGAGCTATATGCTATAGTCGTCCGATCCGGCTCGTTCCGCAGATATCTTTAAAACTGAGAGACTAGTTTGCGTAGAAACGGACGGACAGACGGAATGGCTTGATCGAATCTGCTAGTGATGCTGATCAAGAATATATATTCTTTATAGGGTCGGAAATGTCTCTTTTACTGCGTTGCAAACTTCTGACTGAAATTATAATACCCTCTGCAAGGGTATAAAAATTGGGGCCGAAAGAGGCGCAATAATGGTTAATACAAATCGAAAGCAGGTCTTTTTTTGAAGAGCACTCGACATTTATTTATTTATTTCGAGAGGTAATTGTCAATTGGAACGCGTGGAATCCACTCGAGGAGGGGAGGGTCTCCATAAAAGTCCTCCAACTGGTTGCCATCCAAACAATTGCCATGGCAAAATGGGAGTAATTGGCCCGGCAAATGCCCCCAGTCGAAGAAGTCGAAGACTTCTTTAGTGGCTCGTCCTTACTGCTCATTTGCCCGTGTCCATGTTCGGTCAGATAGCCAGGAGGATTACTGTAGTCAGGACCAGGTCCAGGACCAGCACCCAGATAAGCATCACAAAGGGGCCGCCTGCCAGCGCCAGAAACTGGAAGGGACCCGCAGAATTAAATCATTCGATAAGATTATGCGTACAATCTCGGGTCGGCAGGATATTGTCCCCCGCCATTACTATGCAAATTTACTATAAGTACACCCCGCCCCGTTGGCTTGTTTTTATTAAATTCCTCGTGGCCATCGTGCCCGCAATGTCCTGGCTAATGACGCTCAAAACCAGGCTAATGAGTCAATAAGGCAATTTGCCAGGACACAGGACCTGACGTCTATGCATGCCCCAAAGTTGTTATGCCACTTAATTACTTTAATATGACGTTTTGTGTGGTCTGTTGTGACAGTTGGGCGGAAGGGGAATCCACTCGAGCGGGATATTTAAACTAGCCTCGGCCTGCTGGGCCCGTCGCTTGTTTTGCCAGGCACATTGACACCGACCACCGGACATGTGCGTGCCGCCCGATTCGGCAGGACATGCGGTCTGAGGCCAGGACATAGACACGGACATGGACACCTGCATTGCCAATGTCAATTACTTGCCGGGCGATAGCAATTAATTTCGGTTGTGTGCTCGCAAGCCAGAAAACTAAAACAAATATGTATGCTCTAAGACGAAATTTCTTTAGCTCAATCGGGGGGCACTCGAGTTGGCCAACAAACCTCATAACAACTTTGTTTTCAACTTTGAAGTTTTCCAGTTTGGGTTTCTTAAAACTAGATTGCAATTTAATAACAAAAAGCATGCAAGGTATACCTCAGAATCGAATTTTCAATTAGAAAAAAGTTTTATGTTGTTCGAGTTTACAAATCAAAAATTTTTTGTTTTATTTTTAACTTATATTTTTTAATAAACTTATTCCAGAAACACCTAAAGCCATTTTTCTTTCACTTTTATAAAAATTGTTTTACTTTAAGAAAATTCCCAAAAAAAAAAAGAAATCAAGAAATTCTTTAATGAACTCAAATTCATTCATTAATCTGTAAAACTCATTAAATATTGTACATCAAAAAATATATATCTTGAACTCTAAGCCACATCAGCTTTTGAACTGAAGTTCAACTGTTTGTCAATTGAGCTGCCTCAGGATTCTGAAACACTCAAAGACTGATCTCTATATACTGGCCGTAAAAAGGACACTCATACGCTTTGACTCGTATAAATGTACTTACACATGTTGAGCGGCTAGATGAAGGAAAACATAATGGCCGGGATCATTTATCAAATATCCTTTGTGTCTGCCAGGCAAACATTAATCTAAGCGCCGTGCGAGTGGGTTGGCCCATCAGTTCGAGCACCCATCCAAAGCCACTACCGAAAACTGTTTGAACAGCCCTCGAAGCCGTTGAAAATGGCGCTGCCACAATATATTTTGTGTTAAGTAAGATTGCTCTGCGCCCTTTCGCCCCCATCAGGCCCGAAAAGTTTCAGTTTCGGTTTGGCGGCTGAAGGTTGGTCCTTTAGTTTCAAGGACACACGCCCGCATATCCTTCCAGTCACTTGCCACTAATCCCTGACGGCAGACGCGAGGACCCGTCATTTTTAACACATTACACATACGTCGTGTGGGCCGCGACATTGTTTGCCTTTCTGTCGTCGCGCCTTAAACGTTCGATTTGGGCGAAAAACGTGACAATGTTAACGCAAAATTACACTGAAGTAGCAAAATAAAGAGAGTAAATGGTGGGTGGTGCCTGCAGGTCTTTAACTCAGCAATTGAATCAACAACAATGGTTGAGTGAAATGAAATCTGCAGTGGCTCAATGGGTAATTATGTCTGGCAATTATTTGCAGAAAATGCCATTTGGAATTCATTGTTGCACAGAGCGTTATTTCTACATTAAAAAGTAACTTCTCCGGGGAATCCTCTTTAAAGTGTCATAAAAGGGGCCTCACTGCCCTCGAAGCCACCTCTTTCGTCTTGTTTGTTGTGAGAAAACATCGAATGCTCCGTCACATCTTTCGCCCCTACACAAGCTGTGACATGCATACTAATTAGGGCGTCGCAGGAACTGAATGATCCTGGAAGCCGCTTAAAATGGATTTGGCCAAAAAGCGCTGAATAATAAACCTAATCAGCCGTCAAGTTACTGGCTTAGGGCGAAATTTGAATTTGAATTAGAATTTGAATGCAAACTGTTTCGAGTGCGACACAATTTGAGTTGGCCAACTGCTGGCAGTTGGCAGCCTCTAATTTTGTACTTAACCAGCTTGCATTATTTTCCAGTTTACCATTTCCCAGAACCAATTCCCCAACTGTCCATCAAATAATTATGCCAGCCAAGTGCATAATTTACTACAGGAGAACGCTTTCATTTGGTTGGAATTTTAACAGGAAGTTTTACACCACCCGCCACACATCCAGTTTGGTGACCTTTGAATGCACGTGCCAAAAAAAAACTTTCCTGGCGCCTCGTTTTTCAAAACGGGCAAAGTCATTCTGTGTTCACCTCGTTTTTGGTCATGAGTCCGAGTCCGCAGAGATTTATGAAATCGAACAACTTGCAACACTCTGGTCAAGGTAAACGAGTTCCTTTAATATGGATTTTGGAGAGAGTCATATAACTAATTGAAATGGGGAGAGGTCTTAAGGGATTCTATTGGGCCAAGGCCAAAACTTTCGAAAGCGGTTCATGATTTATGGGCCAAAGCCAGCTTTAAGTCTCCCATTGAGTTATTTCGAGTCATGCATCTTAATGGGTTAACCGCAGAGTACTAAACCACTTGAATTCTATTTGGGATCTGCTCAGCAATTCAAATCAAGTGTCGGACTGAGGAGCAGCTGGGCGGGACAATGAGTGGCCTGCAGTTTGATTTATGCGGCCTGCACTTTTGACAAAGTGTTTGCCCTTCGACGTCTGTCTTTTGTCCCATCTCTCCATCAGTTGCCAAGCCAGGATTCAGTCAAGTGAGAGGGAAGGAAACTATGTAGGAAGAAATGCTGCGAAGTTAAGAACACTCTATAACTGGCAATAACCGAAATAGTCCAATAGGAGCTTTTAATTAAGACACACAGAATCTTGTTAATGTTTGGAAAAACATGACTAAGAAAATAAGCAATGAAATATTTACTTACTTTTCACAGAAATTTAAGTTAAAAAAAGCTAAACTCCTGAAATATGAGAAAAACTTGTACCCAAATAAAGAATTACATATTCAAGAAATCAAATAATAGCAAGTAAAAGCTTCATGCAACTGTACTTGTTTTCAGTATATGTACACTGGTAAAAAAAAAGGTAGAAAATCCAAATATCTTGTATTCAATTCAAATATCTTCCCTTTGATTTTCATCCATTGCAGTTTGTAGTCATTTTAAAAATAAAAATTTTAACAAAACTTTTAAATTATATTTTGACTATTTTCGGATTTGATTTAGCTTTCTGAAAAATGAATTTAATTTTTAGCCATATTTAACTCAAATAAAATGCATTTAAATTAAATAGGAACTATTTTAAATCTAATATTTTCCACGTCAATTAACAATTTTAATAATAAATCATGTAATTAAATCATGTATATTTAATATTATGATTTCATATTTAATTTTAATATTTAAAACAATTTTTAATTCAATAGTGAGATCTTTTTTGTACTTTTCCATTTTGTTGTTCAATGTCTACTTAACTCAAAAGCATTAACGGTGCGGAAATGTTGCTTTTAGCTTTAAGTTCCTAAATATACGCTTTTCTCATCGGATAGAGAAATATACATTTTACTGCATGGCAAACTCCTGGAAAACGTACTATGCCCAATTGAAGAGTATTAACACAGGCAACTGCCAACTTCCGCCCTGTGGCATTGGCTTGCCGATTGCCCATTGTCGAGCCAGCAGCTGCTCCTCGGGTTGCTTCTGAATGCAGAATCCTCCAACGGAATTCTCAAATACCCGTACAGTGGAGACTGCTCGTGCATGGATACGAAATGGCTCAGGGAATGGCCACATCCCTTCGGGGTTTCGAGTTTTTCGCTTGCCTGCTTACCTTGAATTATGTTGTGTACACAATAAACACAAAGTGCGTTCTTTTTCGAGCGACTCCACCTGAGCAATGCAATGGCAATTGTATACTCTGGAAATTGGGTACATTGTGTTGTTATCAAGAGATAAGAAGTTTCTTATGCTTCTATACTTCTTCTTTTCGATGTCCTCTTTTGCTCAGTTTGTTGTGAAAGTTTTCCTGCTTTTGACAAGCAAATTTGTCGGACATAACAAAAGAAAAATGCCGCAAGTGGAAAAACTTATTGGTCACTCAGTAGCCACAAAGTGCGAGATGAAAACTGCTGGTAAGTTTATGCCAAACAATGAAAGGAATATAATTAACTTTCCACAAAGTTGGATGCACTTAGTTTGATATTTAGTTATTCGACCTTTGAAAGCGAATTAAACTCCAATCAATAAAAAGTGCGCTTGAATGAAACGATATAATACAGCCAACGAACCGCAATGATTAATGGAAAAATAGCTAATTAAATTCGCAAACAATTGTTGGTCCAAGTGTCAGTAATTGCTCTTATTAAGGAAGCTTTAATAGTAAAACCCATTGTGGAGTGGCATTAAAAATGCAATGAAAATGAGCGACTGAAAAGGAAAAGCTGCTAAAAATAAATTCATGCTGACGAGGGAAGCAAATATTCTTTCTCCAGGGAGTCTGTTTACTTGGCATGACCCACTTTGCCGCCCCGTCCCCGCCCCCGCTTTCTTTCCCGCTCTCACACTATTCCCTTCTCGGTTCCCCTTGGCCCAGCCAGCTTTTAATTTGCGAATTTTGTTGCAGATTTTTTTGATGATTTCTGTTGTTTGGCTCGGTTGCTTTCCGAGCTCTGCAACTGTCCAGAGAATAATTTCCCAGCTATTACAATATGCAAAGCACTTCAGAAATGTAAACCACACAGAAAACAATATTTGACTGACAAAATATTTAAGCTGAATTAATTTCGAAACTTTATTAATCCCTCTCAAACAATATTTTATATAGTGTAATTTGTATTTAAGCAGTCAACAGATCTGTTATAGAACTCTAAGTGAAAATATTTTATTAATAAATAAATGTTTTCAAAGGGTAAAAACCAATTAAGGTCAATGTCAAATTTTTCAAAAAACCACGTTTTCTTTGCTTAAAATTTAAAGCAAGCCCCAACCATTTAGCATATATTCCCCAACTTCATTAACCGGCGACAGACAATCAAAATCGAATCAAATCCCCGGCTAGTTTCCACACAAGTGATTAACTTTGATCAGGCCCCGTATTCAGTGAGTCAGTCAGGAAGTTCCACTCAATGACAAAGTGGCCCTCGAACTGGCATGGATTCAGTCGAGCATATTGTTGGCCATCAGAAATGACAAACAGATTTTGCATCGATGAAAATGTTTGATGTGCAAATCCCCAGAGTTTTACCAACCTAACCGCACTCACAGAATTTGTGGTGGTGATGTGAAGGTTTACCACCTTGATGGGTGGCTGAGGAGTAAGATGCTCCATTTTCATTTACAAATCGTGTGCGAAAATTGTGGAAAGCTTTCTGCTTCTGTCTCTCTGCCAAATGGACTCGCATGTGCGGCTTCCTGGCTTTCCCCTTGCTGGTTGGCCCTCCTTTTAAACGGCGCGCATTTAGTTCCACATCAACGGCAGCTGACAATGAATACCCGCTTTTAGACAGCCGTAAAATATTTGCGGCAATCAGCGAAACCACAATGGAGTTAGGCTGCCTCTTTTTTTGGGTTACTTGAAGGATGGAGCACAAAGTGCCTGCAATTTCCGCCTGGATATTAAAAATGCGGCAGCGAAATTGAAATATTCGGAGGCTTACCTAGGCTCTCTGCACATGCTCCGCCGGCTTAGGCCATAAATCTTGGCCTTAGCTTGAGCCAGAGCTCATGAACTCATGGACTCATGTGCTGGGGACTCCTTTCCCTTAATGGCCGAACAAATTTATTTATTTAAAATTATCCCCGAACAAAGTCTGCTCTTTGTCATTGCAAAGCTTCTGGGCCGCTGGAAATTTAGGCAAACGCAAACAGAAATAGAATGTAAACACTCGAAATTGAATTTTAATAACACAGCGCCAGCAAAGGCAAATCAAATGAAATATTTAATGAGACATTAATGCGCCGTAAACTCGTTTCTAATTAGTGTCGACAGTGGTCGAGGTTCTCTGCAATTTTGGCTTTTTGTTTTATGTACATCGAAGGGTCTGCAGACCAGATTGAAGAGGGTGGATTAACTCTGCTTGCTCCACTTCAGTCTGCTGCTCATATTTGAATATATATTAAATTTGATTTGGCCTTCATTTTAAATTCAAATCAATGGAGGAAAGCAAGAAAGCTAATCAATATTTTCGAAAGAAAATACATGAATTGTCCCCCTAAAGAAACTTCTTTGCTGCAGGAAATTGAATTCAAGGTCTCAACTGGTATGCATCATGAAGAGTGGGTTGCAATTTCCATTCTCCCCATCAACTTTAATGATTTTCCTTTGCTTGCACAGCTGCTCCCATGCGGCGTATACGTAATAAAGACTTGCAGGCCATTTCAGAGAAGCAGTATGCAACAACTTCTAATCAAAATTGCAAACAGCTTGCACAACCAATATACAATGCGGATAATGGAGCAACTTTACTCCATGAGACCACAATTAGTACGTAGTTCGTATCAACGGATACACCCACGAAACACTTTTAGAACGGATATGGCCAAACAAGTAACTTTAATTGCAACTACAATCAAAATAAATTGTCAGTAAGGTAAACAGGCAGATCTGGTTTGTGTTTCTGACAGGCAATTAAGGTTGGTCAAGGAGGTCTTCTTTTTACACACTTCAAAAATTGCAAGAGGAAAAAGGCTTGCAAAATCCTTTCAAAGTTTATTGCCCACACGTTGCGTGGGACAATGTTATTTATTTATAATAAATATGTCTAGTTTAAATATAATATTTTCACAACAGAAGCAAGTATTTAGAGTATTCAGCTCCCTGTAGTCCAGCTATAAATAAACACACTACAAAACATTGCAAAGTACTTGCACAGTTGCTGAACTTTCACTACCAGCTGGCCAACTGTCACCGGTATTTTATCTTCGGAATTGCCAACTGGCAACGGAATGCAGTAGCTCATCAAGTATTTATGGCCAGAGAGCAGACGAAGGTCCGGATGGCCCAGCTTTGCTTTGATATGCAAATGCAGTCGAGGGAAATCCTCGACAGTCCAGCCAGAAATTTAATTTGTCTGTTGCCACCATATGAAAACGCGTGTTCGTTACTTAAAGCTTATGAATAAAATGCATTAAATAACTGCTGACCTAATTTATTCAAGCCCATCCCGCCCGCCGCCCACTGGTCATTTGCATTTTCTGCGCACCAACAGCTTGAGGCCATAGTTTACGCTTGGTTTCAATATGTTGTCTATGGAGAAGCGGACAACAACACCGGGAAATTACAAAACATCGGTTAGCTGCGGTTTGAGGCGGCCGGCATGTGTCGACATTTCGACTATTTAAACGGACATAAATTTTCATTATCCCGGCGGGATTTGTGGTCATTGTCTGGGCACGTTCCGCACTTACACTTTCGTCTTTGTTTGCGACTAAAATGGGCGGCAATAAAATGAGTGACATTCCAGCTAAATAAGCGCAACGCAACGCCTTTGATGAGCAATCACTTACAGATCTTTCCCCAATCACTTGCATTCCTGCCATCTGCTGGTTGTTTAAACAGGCTAAGTCATTTCCAATTCACCCTTGATTACTCCCGGTGTCTGTGATGACAGCCAAAATGCCTTCTCATGGCTGTTATAGGCCCCAGAGTGCCGAAGTGGAGTTCAGTTTTGATCCTAGATGAAAATTGTAGTAGGCAGTTCGAAACATAAAGAAATAAATTTTAAGAATTTATTTTTTAATTAATTTTACATTCCTAAAATATGTTTGAAATGCAAATTTTTCTTAAGTGCATACACATGCTTTACTTAATCTGTAAAACGTTAATATAACTCATACGTCATGTGGACTCATTTGTAGTTTTCAAGTTTAATGATTGGAGGGCAGCTTTAAAATGTCATCAACTATTTATGATTTATGTGTAAAGTTCAGTGCAGACACACAAAAAAATATGGCTCTTGATGACATTTCCATGATGAGAAATACTTTAAAAAACATTCATAATGTTTTGTTATATTTCTTTTACTTTTATTATCCAAATTTAAGATATTATAAATGTTACTTTTCAAGCAATGCTTTCTATGAAAAACATAAGTTTGTTCATTACACCTTTAAATTTTTAACTTTTTTGGTATAAAAATTATTATTATACATTATATTAAAAACTAAAACAATTTTGCAGAGTGTGTTGTCACACTAGTCGAGAAGCCTTACCCGTTAGGTGCTTGGCACATTTCCAAAATTAACCTGGCCGAAGCCAGTCAAACACAAACCTACACACACACACGAGAGGCGTTAGTTTAAGCGACTTGCGTGTTTGACAGCAGCTGTACATATGTGTGCGTTAACCATTTCTATGCCTACCTGTGGGGGATGGGCTTCGCCTCATGGGGGACACAAGGACACTTGGACTCCCAGGACAGACACGCAGTCTGTGGGTGTCACGTTTTCAACCAGCCAAAACATCCGCTGTGAGTGGCATACGCAAAATACCAAACAAAACAATGCCAAAACCCACTATGCATAGTACAAATGAATATATGTGGCGAATGGGTCGCCTGGCATGGCAATGACTTCATTTGGATAGATTTCAGGAGTGTATTTACACGCAGCCATTGGAAATCGAACAATCAAATGGCCCGGCTTTGCAGTTTTTTCATCAATAAAATTCAATTGCTCGTCGGCCACATGCCCAATTATGAAGCGTTGAATGAAAAAGGGAAACGAATATAACCATAGAAACAGCGTTATTATAGCAGTTGCTGGTGCACCATTGCATGCCAGCAACATGTATGTGATTCCCAGTTTCCTGTCACTGACATTCTCGTTTTGCGAGCCACTTGGTGGCTATAATGTGCGGTCAATGCAACTTAGTGGGAAGCAGCACCAGCACCAGCAGCAGCAGCAGCAACATCAACGGCACCGCAGCAACACCAACAGCACAGAAGCAACATGAAAATCAACGACTGCTTGAGCTCTTTCCTGCGGCTTGTTACACGTGCTGGCGTTGACTTGGCTACCAGTTTGTGGCTTTGGCGAGTACTTGTAAGCCAAACGACAAGAAGCACAGAGCTGATAATGGTAATGATGATGATGATGATGATGGCTGGATGGAGCGTTTGCCAAATCAATTTAGGACATAAGGGTGGCCTCTTCTGAATGTCAAACAAAAAAAATCTTAAATGGAAATTGGCTTTTAGAACGGGGATTTTTCCACACACAAAAAAAAATACGTTGCCTAACCCCAGGCGTTGGCCTTAATGACTCAACTGCGTGTGTAAAACTGATGATGCTGTTTGCTTTTGTCAACTTGTTTGGATAAAAAAAAAGTTAAAACCGAGAACTCATTAAACCTGCCTGACGTCACAGGCACCAAGCCCCCAAAACGACCCTCTAAATGTTTGTGCATACCAGATTCCAGTGTGATTATTTGCATGCTGTGCACTGTTGAGCAAACAATTGGCAATGAAGATGAAGGGGTGAAAATTTGGCCGGGAAACGAACCGTTATTGCCACACAATCTCGGTGTGCAAATATTTGCACAGTATAAAAAATCGCACACACACAAAAATTACAATCCCAGACCGACCCATTTGCTAAAAGGGGCGGTTGGGGCAGGACCAGTTATTGATTTCATTTGAAAACACACTCTGAATCTGCAGCAGACATTGAAGACGAGGGCAAAAAAAACTATCACAAAATAGAAATGGAATAAAAATCAGAATCGAAGTTTAAATTTGCTTAAGTCTAAAGTCTATCATTTTATTTTTGTAAACTTTTAGGAACATTGAACCCGGCAACGAAATATTTCATGTTTGTTTGAAATGCCTATTGAGAAAAACCTATCTCGTCGAATTAAAGTAAATGTTATTTTCTTATGAATAATTATTTCGAAAATGCAGGAATGTTTTTATCGGGCAATTAAAACTTACAATAACTTACAATAAAAAATATAGGTATTAAACTATTTACCGAATTCCATTTACTTAAAAAAAGGAAGTTATTTTTAGCCAAACAAAAATGATATTGTATGTGGTATATAAAAAAAAAGAAATACTTTAACTATATAAAAAAGCAAAGAAGAAATTTTCGGGCAAATAAAACTTACATAATATTAAGTGGTATTTAAATACTTAAAACCATGAAGTTTTTTAAGGGCAAATAAAACTTGCATTATACAAAGTGGTATTTAAAATAAACCAACCTTATTATGGAAGGCTTTTAATCTATGATGACATCAACTTTCTACAAATCAAAAGACGTTTCTTGATAGCCTTGCTCGACTGTAGAAACTTATGAGCTTACATTAGGTCCAGGGCAGTTACCATAATAAATTTATAACAAATGACATTGGGCAGCCTAATAAATGTGGACCTATTAGTCCGAGGCCCCAAGCAGTGACCATTTAAGCAACCGAATGCCAATTGAGCGCACACACATGCACAGGAACAAAATGGAGGCGGGACAACAACGATGTGGACATGAAATATTATTTCCTCGAGAGAACGGAAGTGTGAGTCCGGGATGGCCGATGTATAAATAGTTTGATTTAATGCCGCTGCAGCAGAAAAAACGATGACTGCGAAAGCCGCAAGGACATGGTCAGAGCAAACAGCGGTGGATGCTGATAACAAGGACCCTGCGATCAATTTTTGCGCCATGACTTGTGGCTTGTAAACAAGTCAGGAACGTGCCTTTAATTAGTTTCAATCAAATAACCGAGAAATCATTGTGGCAGACACATGTATAAATTATGGACTGTCGGTAAGTAACCTGACTATTTGACAAACATATTTACCCCCCCATTAATGACGCAAGAATGTTGCCAGACAAGCCGGAAAAAGGGGCAGTTTTACGGCTGCGGGAAATGTGTCATTAAAACGACAATTTACGCAGCGTCAGGTTTTGGGACTTGCGAGCAAGCAATTGCCATTGACGATGTGCGGCGGAAAAATCCGTCGAATATCATACATATGGCCGTAAAATGACACATGATAAAAAGTCTTTAGGGTCCGTAAATCGGGAAGTTAGCCGGATTTAACGGCTCACGCAACAATGTAAACAGAGATCGGGCCATTAGCGATTGGGCAGGCGAACGGTTCTGCATATTTATTGCATTTATTGACGTAATTCAATGGAGAACTAAGTTGGCCTGCATATATATTCATATCTGTATATTCAATGCAATATTCTTCACAATTTATCTTCCCGACGCAATCGCCGCTATTTGTATGTGTAGGTGTGAGTTGGTTTGTGTTTGTGTGTTTTCGTGGTTTCTTGTTTAACATTATCGCCATTTCTAATGTGTAGTCTCAATGATGATTTCGTGCGTATCCAGATCGGGCACGGCGAACTTCATGGGCAAATAGTCGTCGGGATGCATGTGGGACATCTGATTGACCTCCAGCTGGGCCCGCTCGTGGTCTTCATGGCACTTGCTCTCGTGCTTCTCGTAGTCGGCGAACGTATCGAAGATGGCCCGACACACCATGCACTCGAAAAAGCTTCTGCAAATGGGATTCGGTTAGATTTGTACTCGGCGATGAAATTATGTAAAAGGATCAATGACTCTATTAACTTGCTAAACTATGGTCCGTATTTCTGAAGTAATTGTATATAACTGAAACTTCTATTTAAAAAAGGCACTAAAGTGATAAAATACGCCCAATTGCATACAACGACTTTAGAAAAACTCAATAATTACTGTTTTGAATTTCAAAAGCTTTGTGTCAACATTTTCAGTAGGAAAATAAATTATATGTACGATTTTAAAACATAAAGGAAGTAAATTAATCAAGCATTTTTTCAAATTTTAAAACTAACACTCTAATAATGTCTTGACTTTGGCATGTTTGAATAGTAAAGTCTAAATATTGAACTAGAACTGGTTCGCCCCTCTTAGAGACAGTTTTGGTTTCATAACCAATGCAAATCGTTTTATAATATAAATGTGTTGTATTAGTTTATAATAAAGGGAAAGAAAAACTGAGATGAGCTCTTATCTAATCTGTTTGGAGTCACCCCCTAATGAGTTTCGAACAGACCGATTGAGGTCTGAGTGAATGTAGATTGAGCGAGTCACAGGGCACCTTGATCCTCTGATACCGGCGGCTACTCACGGTTTCTGCTCCGCCTCAAGGCGCTCCCTGGCCAGAGCGGCCGCCGCCTGGATGGAGGCGGGCACGTCCACGTCGACGCCCTCCTTGATGTGCGACTGCAGGTGGCGCTTGAAGTTGGACAGCTGGGTGAAGCCCTTTTCGCAGTAGTTGCACTGGTAGGGCTTGGCGTTGAGGTGGCCCAGCTTGTGCTTCTTGAGGTTGACCAGCTGGGAGAAGTACCTGCCGCATCGCTGGCAGCGGAACGGCTTCTCGCCGGTGTGTGTCATCTTGTGGCGCTTCATGTTGCTCTGCTGGGTGAAGGACTTGTTGCAGAAGTTGCAGGTGAAGGGGCGCTCCCCGCTGTGGACCGCGTAGTGGCGCTGCAGGTTCACCGCCTGGGCGAAGGCCTTCGAGCAAATGTTGCACACGAAGGGCCGGACATCGTTGTGCACCTTCATGTGGCGATCGAGATTGCCCGAGTTGCAGAAGCTTTTGGCGCACAACTTGCACTCGTAGGTGGTCTTGTTGTGGTTGTGCACCTCCTGCCTGTGAAGCGTTTGGTCCCGCTTGCTCTTGAAAGTCTGTCACCCAAAGTACACAAAATATTGCGATTAAGCCATGGCTATAGCTGCGATTTCCCAGACACTTACGCGGTCGCAGCGCTTGCAGCTGAACTGGTTGACCACCGTCTCGTCGAATTCTACCTCCATGCCCGCCATCTCGCTGCTGGCTAGCACATCGATGCGATCCGACTGGGAGTTCTCAAGATGGGGACATCGAAGATCTGCAGGTTAGGCGGCGAAAAACTCACTTTAATTAACTTATTCTGTAATTCTGTAACTTTTCGCGTCTAGAAAAAGTCATATGGTGGCCGAGAGTGACCATATGCGAAGAAAGAAGTTGGCTATAAAAAATACTAGAATCAAATAATACCGATTGCAGAACACATCAGGGAACTTTATTTGAAATTTAATTTTGAGTCAATTTATATTTACTTAAATGGCTTTTGTTTTGACTAAGATGCGCTGTTAAATAAAGCTTTAATAATATTAATTTAAATTATATGCAACTCTAAGCCATCCCCATTGTTTTTCATTCAACTAAACACAAAAGTATCCAAATGTGTTTAGAAGTGACTTTTTAATTGCTTTATAGGTGATACTGTAAGCTATATATAAAACTCTTTTAAAAATCTATGTAATTACTTACGTTTTTCAACCTGCTTATTAATTACTATAATAATTAATAATTGGTTAATTGAATTACCTGTAATTAACTTTTAAGGAGAGTCATTTGTATTCACTACAAAAAACAGTGACTTGTGCGTGGTATTTTTTACCATCTCCAAGCTGTGACTCGTGACATACTTAGTTTACCATCTCTAGTTTACTTCAACGCGTTAGTGCATTTTACCGAGATGCTGAGATAAATAGAAAATAATTTCGGAAAAGCGATTTTCGGTTGTTTACCACCATGGCCACCTATTCCAATCAGCACTGGCTGCTCTCCCACATCCGCAACTCCTTCATCTCCACGGACGACTCGGGCATGTGTGAAACAGTGATGCTCAGCGATGACATGCCCAAGCACTATTTGCGCAAATACGGAAACTCGGGCGCTGGAGGGGATCACGGCCACCGGAGGCGGGGGCACAAGCCTCCGCCAACGGGGGGCGGGACCACGCCCGAGCGCAACACCCGCCATCCGGATGCGCCGCTTCAGGAGGTGGACTTCATCTGCTACCCAGGACTGGACCTCAGCGACGACGAGGAAGACATGTCCACGCACTCCTTCGACATCCAGATGTATCCGGAGGTGGGCGCTCATCGCTTTCGCTCCAACACGGCCCAGAAACTGGAGAAGCTGGACATCGCCAAGAGAAGGGCGGCGCGCATTAAAAGTATCAACTACCAGGAGGAAGTGCAGCCGCCCGACAGCGAGGATTTCTTCAGGCGCAAGGAGGTGCCCCTTAGAATGGCAGAGCCCGTGGAAAAACCACCCAAATCCAACGAGGACGAGCTGTCGGACGAGGGTGTGCAGAGCCAACTCACCGAGCAGTTGGCCAAGAGTCCCAAGCAAACCCAGAATCGCTTCATTGAGTTCGCCCGCTTCGATGGCACTTCCCAGGTGGGCATGCAAACCAAGCGGATCAACGTGTATCTGAATATGCTTCCCGAACCGGATCGCAACTATCCGTTGAAGATATGCGTCCTAGCCACTGCCAAAATCCAGGAGGTCATTGGCTACGTCTGCTACAAGACCTCCCTACAGTATCCCGATGTTCCTTTGAAGTCCCTGCAGCATTACGCCTTGTACATGACGGAGGATAATGATGACATGGAGGACTTTCCGCCGTTGGACAACCGCGAACCCTGCTCCAAGTTTGGCTTCTCCCATCTCACACTAGCCGAACGTCGGACCCTTGGCTCCGGTGACGCGTGTGGACTACCACGGTCAGCTGGGCACCAAATCCATGACTTCCGAGGAGGACAAAGCGGCTCTGGCTGAGGCAGCTGTCAAGGCTCTACAGAACGTCAATCTGAATGGCAGGACCAGTGATCCAGGAGGAGGAGGAGGAGGAGAAGGAGAAGGAGGAGATGATAGTCCAAATGACAATGTCAGAGAGTACGAGAAACGCCTGCTGAACCACAATGACATGCTGGAGGCCCCCATGCACCGCATTTTCCGCCTGCACATCATAGACAAGCGGTTCTTTAAATCCGACGTCACCCTCGGCATCTCCGGCGAGAGAATTGAGATCGATCACTACAAGAACGCCAAGTTCTGGCCACAGAAGAAACCCGTGTCCACGCCAATCGATTTGGTGGCCCACTGCGAGATTGTGGAGCGACGCCAGCTAAAGGCTCTGCTGCGCATCTGGCTAAAGTCCAACTCCTCGTCGCCCTCCTTCACCACCGGCTGCACTTCGGCGCCGATCAATGCCAGCGTGACCACGCTGAATATGGGGAGCGCCAGCGCGGGGATTGCCCACTCGCCCAGCAGTCCGGGTCACTCGTCCGGCTTCTTTTCGAGCAGCAATATCCGCTTCAAGCACTACGACTTCGACACGGACACCCACACGGCGGACCAGATCCACAGCAAGCTGAACTGCATCCTGGAGATGCGCTCCAGCGAGCTGAGGCGCGAGTTCCTGCTGCAGCGCGAGCGGAAGATGGAGAAGCGGCAGCTGAAGTTGTAGTATTTATTCCTATGGCGGCGGCTGCTGCTCGTGTGCCTAGCAGGCGGGCTACTGCCACTGCCGCTGCCTCGCCCCCGTCTACGTCGACGCCTCCGCCACCGCCTCCTGTTCGATAAGTTGTATTAGTTGCTAACTAAAGATTGTGTTACACATGTTTGCCTAGCCTGTAAGTATTTATTGAACTCACCTAACTACGAATCCTGATCCTGAAAATAAAAATGCAAAAAAACTTAAAATTTGTATCGGCAAATGTATCTGAAAAAGTTTATTTAAGTTTATCTTTAAATGTATCTTGTAAAGTCACTACACGTGTTTCTAAGCTTCCGCCTTGCCTCAGGCGTTTTTCGAGCGGTTTTCATGCGATTTGCACGCGTTTTCAGTCGTATCTCTCGATTTTATTTCCGTTTCTCCCGCTCTACTCATTGTAATTGTCTGTAATCAATGTGCAATTAATCTCACAGACGCCTCAGACGGGAACGGGTCTAACGGTTGCCGTATTACTGCATATTGTTTTTAGTTTTCAGTTTATTTTTAGTCTAGCAATGTCAGCGATGAATGGGTGCGGCTGGGTCGTCTGTTAACAGCTGTGCAGCTGTCGAGAATAATGCCTAACTGCCGTTAGATGATCGTCGCATGCATATATCTGTGTTAGCCGCCGACACAAACGATTGTAGCCTGTTCTAAGGCCAAGGTTAGCGACTCGAAATCACGCCAAAAACCGCGACATTTGAGGTCATTCGTCTGATGCCGATGCCGATGCTGATGATGATGATGCCGCCTGGCGTGACCAAATCGAGGCAACTCACGATCTATGGCCCATGAATCACTGGAGATGCAATTCCCCGAGGAAGTGTTGCTCAGGTGAGACCTAAATCCAACATCACTCATACGCCACGAATGCCAAAAATGACTAACAAATGCCCGCGATCTCAAATAGCCGATAAAATAAAAGGAAAACGCCTATTTTCATGTTCAATATGTCCAGCCAGTTGGGGTTAAATGATTTATGCCTATCTGATTCAACCTTGGCAGAAACTCCTGCCCATTCTTTCGAAAGAGACAAATTTGAATATCGCAGGCAATTTGTCAAATGCAAAAGATATTTATAGTATAGTATAGTATAGTATAGAATTTATTATCGGCAAGTGCGTTGCCTTCGAATTTTTGTTTTTCTCATTGTTGTCTAGTGCATTTCGCCGAAAGCAACATAACCATCAGCTAATTTGCCTAAGCAAATTCAGCAGAGGCGGCTAATTTCGACAAGGATGTGCGACTGTAGCTAATTGAAAGTCAATAAATGCATTAATGCAGCGGCAACCTTGACATTGAAAACGAATGACAAACAGCGAAAAGTTCACTCAATATGAAAGTTGCCAGGCATTATGCGCTTTTATATATATGATATGCTATATGCTATGCTATATGCTGTATGCTATATACATGTTATTTAGTAGGCGGGGCAAGAAACTTGGCACGCATGTGAGCGGATTTTCACTGCGAATAATACGAAAAACACAAAAGTGAGCGGGCCTCGTTGTCAATTTATCAATTGCATAAAATAATAGGCCTAGGCGCATAATTTAATGTCGCGTTGTTTGCCACTTTTGAAGGCCGCTCCGCTGCACACATATTCGCCTATCTGTATAGAGCTATATATTTTGTATTCTATGGCTACACATGCAGATTAATCGCTGGAAAATGCATTTTGCGCCTGAGTCACGCAACCGGACCCAAAGTTCGATGCGGTTATGATAGCCGACAGATACGGCAGCTAAACTTGCAATTATTCGTATTTTTTGAGCAGTTCATAAACAGCATTAAGCTATCAGTGATCAGCGTTTCGACTTAACTTCTCATTGCCGCACACTTTCAAATACACTTCCGTTTAGCGTTGTTTGTTTTCAGCTTGCTGTTGGAATTTTAATCGTACTGGGGGGAAATTAATTGAGCTATTAATAGACTAATTTATGGCATACTCCCCAACGGTAACTTGCATGCTGCAAATTGCAACAATAATTCTGCCATTTCATAGATCACACAGCACCCTTTTGGCCATTTTCGTGTAGACAAACTCTCGGGCCATAAACGTTGTGTCGGTCTTTTCATTATGGCCGTAACATTTTGCACATACCAAAGAGCCGAGACCAACCCACACGGGGACAGGCGTTGCCCCAATGCGTTGCACGCACCGAAAACTAAAAAAAAAATAAATAAAAAATTATAAAAAAAATTCAATCGGAGACCCACAGCTTGAAAAACGCTTGCGATTTTAATTGCACAACTCGGGCGGATTGTGGATTGCGGATTTTTTTTGGAAAATTGCGAGGCCTAGCCCCACACACAACAAAATTATACCCATATCAACTAGATGGCCACAGGTGAAATATAAATACCAACCAAAAATACCTTTTTAATATCGCTCTTGAATAAATACAGAAATAATATTTTTGGTTTCAATAATTCCTTGAAAATATTTATAGTTTACATTTTTAATTGTTGATTGAAAGCGACATTTAACAACAAAACAAAAACAATTTTTAAATTGACTTTTCTTTTAAATTTAAATAAGGTTCTAGGGAAAATGATTGTTTTATTTGTATAAAGACTTTAAAAATAATATATTTAAAAACCTTAAGGTTTTTATATATATTTTTTTTTATTAAAACTACTGTACATTAGTAAAAAGCTAATGTTTTCTAAAATTTATAATTTTTTTCTCTGCAGAGCTTGTTCTCCGCTTTGAGACATTTGTAACCCAATTCTGTCTCTCGGGAAAGGAGGCATATATGCACTTTGCGATTTACATTTCGAACTGCGGCGGCTTAATTAAAAGCGTGCTGCACAATGGCCAGCCAGTCGAATAAAAAACTGTGCTGTATGTAACGCCATACCTGGAGGTCAGCCGTTCGGTCTCCAACCTGTTGCATCCCCATCCCCATCTCCATGTCCATGTCGATGTCCATCTCCAGACGAGAATTGCGGACCAGTCGCCGGCGGCGGCAATGTCTTCCTGCCTCCAGCAGCGATAAATTGTGCTGGCATCAGCCTCTGCCAAGGTCGCTTCCTTAATGAAGTGCCGAAACTTGGGCTCGTTTCGTGGCAGGCACTTGACATGGAACTGGTTTCGGGCACCGCTCTCAAGTGGATGCCACCACCAGATGCAGGTGGTGATTGCAACTTACACAGAAGAAACTTCGCCGGAAGTTATGTATTATTTGTCATAATTAAATATATCCTAATAAAATATGCTTGGTTAGTAAATACTTTTTTTTAACGGTCGTTTATACCAATTATATATGATTTATCATAATAAAATATGAAATTAGCTTGGTAAGTACTTTGTTTTAATGGTTGGCATTAAGCAGTTATACAACATTTTGTTAATAGCAAACTTAAATAAATTAGGTTAGCAGAATAAATTTGAAGCTTACAAATATTAATGCCGCTGCAGTTTATTTCACATCCTGATTCAATCTATAAGTAATTTTTTCTTTCGTTCATCCATAAAAAATATATAAAAATATAAATCTATATAAAAGAATTAGAGTTAAATTATGTAACAAATTAAATACTTTTTAGGTATATAATATAAGTTTTTCATATAAGTCAATTAGTACACTCCGTACTGTTTTTTCTCAGTGTAGCACAAAACAAACCGAAGGTTGCACTGCCCTTGTCCTGAACCTGTTTTTCTGTCTGCTTTCTGCGCTCTCATCCCGATAAAAGGTTCTGAATTATGTAATCCCGAGCAGGAGCCTGTTGATTCTCATGACCCACTTTTGTGGCCATCCATACAATTTGCAGCCATAAATCCGTTTAGCCGGACTCTCAGGATATGCGATCATAACTCATCAACTTCGCATAATACACGGAATCAAAGGCAGCGTGTAAATAGCTGAAACATTGAACTTGAGGTGAGGGAAACTGTCTTATGGATTGCCAATTATTCGCCGACTGTCATGCAATCTAATGAGCTGAGCGGCTGAGCAGGCGGCGTGATTAAAATATATATGAAAATGCAATAATGCAAATGCTAATGCTTCATACTCCATTTCGGATATCCAGCCTGATCGGTGCTGACAGCAATATCTTCCCACTCGAAACTCAAAAATCTCTGGGGCGAACTGAATTTTTTGCGTAGGCTCAAAAGCATAGCAACGCGTGCAAAATGTCAACAGAAGGACAAACTTCAACTAACAATTGCTAATGTGCGCCGATCGCCAGCAGATCGGTGGCCCTGAACGCACTACTTCGACGGCGTCTACGGCACTCGGAAAAAAGTGCAAAAAGTAAATAAACGCTAGATAAAGGCAAATAAATGCGTGAACAAAGCAGGCAAACAACAATGCAGCTTAAGGCTTTAAAATTGGCTCTTAGACGCAATTTGCTACCTCCCTCCCATTTTTTTTTGCGTTGTTTGTCGAATTGACCTACCTCAAATCTATCCACTTCCTGGATTATTTCAAGCTTTGGGCAACAATCAAACGAGTTGGATTAATCGATCTTTGTGGGACACGCCTGCCTGCCAAAAAAAAAAAAAAAAAACAGACGGAAAAAACCGAAAATAAAAATCATAATTTTGATTTGTATTAAATAAATCATTTGCCATTTGCGGTATGTTTGTTGGCTATGCTACCAGGCCCATAAACAATAAAAACTCTTGATTTCTCATTGTTGCTTTGGTCTGCTAGTGTGCCAGTGTGTCTCTTACCGCAAGGTTGCAAGATTTTTTCTTTTTACGCTATTCACTTATCTATTTTTTGTGCTTTTCTGTTTTTGTTTTTTTTTTTTTTTTGGCAACATAATTTACTTGTTGGCAAATCAAATTGTAGGGGGAACGCTACTATTCGAAATGAAATGCTTGTCGTCAATTGGCAAATTAATGAGCATTTGATGGCCAGTTGACCTTATGTCAAGTATACGCCGTGTGGCCGGACGCTGAGGGGCAGCAGGCATCAGACAGCAGGCAGCACCTTGTAATTGGATTGCAAACGTTTGTTCTGGTTCTGTGTGGCCTTTTTTGTCTTGTATAATTTTATCAGTTTGGGTAAACAATGGAGATCATGAAAGGGGGTGCAGCTGATGCAACACAGTGTTTCATAAAAGTATGGCCCACTAAAAGGATTATTCTTTGCCATTATGTATGGTACATTTGCATATGAGTATGGGCGAAGGCGATGATATAATAATTGCAAAACACAGTGTACAAAGCAAAAGTCGAGAGAATGACGCTGCCCATACGGCTCATTTCATTATTGCACTTGAACTTGCACTTGACATGCAAATTGCCGATGCGATAACTGCGATGCAATGAAGATTCCCTGCACTAATGAGCCTTATAAACAATGAAATTGGAGAGATCCATTTCACGCAGCTTTAATTAAATTGTAAATTCCAATAAATCCATTACAAATTTGAAAATATAATATTTATATATTAATGTTTTATTTCTGTAATGCAAAGCGTAGATATTTACAATATTTTTAACAAAAATATATTGTATGTTTTTGGCCTTGTACAATTGTACATGTTTCTTCTTATAACTTTTAATAAAAAGAAATTTATAATATTCAATTTTAAATATTTGAAATACGAGTACTTTTAAGACACCTTCAAGTAATAACCACTTTCTACTTTTAAATTAAAACCAAATTTCTTTCTGTGCGTGATCGATTCTATCTAAAGCGGAACTGACCTACAATTGATTGATCAGCGTCTCTGGGTTGTCAAGTGTGTAACCCTCAAATTGCAATTTGTTGTCGCTAGCTGCAATTTCCTTCCTGTTTCCCCTCGGAGATAAACTGCTCGCACTGGACGCAGTAATTGCGATTGCAATTGCAATTGCAATTGAAATTGTGTGTTTTGTGCAACGAGGTCACCACACGAAAAGCACTTTCCCAATTTTCAGGCGATCAATGCAAATCGGAAGTGACTGTGTGTGTGTGTGTGTGTGTGCGAGAACACTTCGCTGCATAAATGTTAAATTTATAAAATATTCAAGCAGCCTAAGCAAGCTAACAAATGCATTGAGCAAAAGCGATTGTCGCCAATGTGTAGCTGTAGTTTTTTTGGCATTATTGCTAATGTTGTTGCAATTGTTGTTCTTGGTGTTGCTGCTGTGTTTGCTGTTGCTTCTGGCCATATTGCTGCTGTGTTTGTTGGTGTTGCTTCTGAGCTTGCTGCCTTTATTGCTGTTGTAACTAGTGCTGTTGCTGCGGTGTTTGCTATATTTGCTGCTGTATTTGCTGTTGTTGCAGCTGTGTTTGCTGCTTTGTTGCTGTTGTTGCTGCTCCCCATGTTGTTGTTGTTGTTAACGCAACAAGTTTCGTGTGTGTTGCCAATAAGTTGTCGCTGCCGACGTCTCTGCTCTCTCGCGCCGTCGGCTGTTAAACATTGCTGCTGTTGTCGTTGTTGTCGTTGTTGTTGTTGTTGCTGTTGCTATCGGCTTTTGTTGTTATCGTGCGTACTTGGACCGCTCAATAACGCCGCTGCTGCTGCCGCTGCCGCTGCCGCTGCTGCTGCTGCTGTCGCTGCCGCCGGCCGCCTGCTGCTGTAAACACGAAAAAGAGGCAGAAAAAATTGAAACGAAAGCAGAGGGTATTTAACCGACCTCAAATCAATTTGCAATTTCAGTCGATCTCCGCGTTGCAGCGTTGCATGAACTCAATTTTAGTCGCGTGCGAAACACAAAGTTTACACAAGTTCAACTAAAAAAAAAAACAGACAAAATCACCGCAAAAGCCTTACGGAAATAGTTAGGAAACGGGCAACAACAACCAACCAACCAACCAACCAACAACAACCATAACCAGCAGCAACAACTTGAACTCCAAAATAACCCAAAACGCAGTCGAAATTGTTAATTGAACTCTTATTTATTAACTTTGGCAAAACGGTGTCAAGCGCGGCCTAGAGAAAGAAATAAAACAAAAAAAATAAAAACCCAACGACAAACGCCCAAAACAAATTCCAAGCACGTTGCAGACGAAATTACGCAAACGGCGATATAAAACACACCAGCAACTGCTGCAACTACAGCAGCAACATCAACACCAACAGCTGACGTTCAATGAACGTTTCAGTTTCAGGTTACCCAGATGCAGATCTTGGCTAAGCCAAGCCATCCAATGTAAAGTGCAGCTCCGCCAGAGAGCTTTTTCCCCCCACACTGAACTTGAAAGTGAAAGTGAAAGAGAGCGGAGAAATTAAGGAAACGAGAGCGTAAAGACAGAGAGATAGAAAACATAAAAAATAGAGAAAGAAAGACCATAACAGCTTTTCGCTTTTGCTGGAGTGCCCACAAACATCTCAGAGCATCAGCCAAGGTCGTCTGAACCAACATGAACAGTTCCAAGGATCAGCCGGAACAGGTGTACGAGGTGAAGGCTCCTCATGCCGGAGCAGAGGGTCATACGTTTCTAGTGAGTCCTGTGGATCCCACCCCGATCCTGGCACCCATTCTCACCGCTGTGCCTGTGATGAAACCCCTTGAGATGGAGTCACCACAGCCCAGGGAAGCCTCCAAAGAGGAGCTGGATGACGAGCAGCCCTGCTGCAGTTCCCAGGCCGTGGTGCCCTTGTCCTCCTCCCTGCCCTGCAAGTTGCTCCGGATGCATGCCCGGCGATCGGCGCAGGCCCTGCTCCACCAAATGGAGTCCCTGGATTCGCAGCTGGGCAGCAGCCATGGCAGCAACTCGGAGGACACCTCGCCCAGTGCTCCACCCATGTCGCCGACGGATCACCAGCTTGTCGACGTGGGCATGGGCTCCTCCATCGGGGACTCGGAGGAATCCTCCGAGGAGGGTGACGAACTGAAACCCCTGGCCGTGGACAATCACATCATGCACGAGGTGGACCTAGCCGAGCGGCAGGCGTCGCCTCCAGCTGTCTTGAGTGAGGCGAACTTGGAGAAGTTCCGCAAGCACCAGATGGACAACATCTACCTGCATCCCAACTTCAGTTTGGACGCCTCTCCGCCGCCGGCTGTGGCCCCAGCCAACTCACCTGTCTTGGAGGCCAAGAGAAGTCATCGCTCGTTCCTGTCGCTCAAGAAGGATAAAGAGGTGGACCAGGTGCTGGAGAAGGAAGTGTTGGAAGTGCAGCCTCAGGAGGAGCAGGATCACGAGGCCCAGGGACCCAACGAGATAGATTCTCTGGATCCCGCCCTGGTGCCCAGCGAGGAGCTGGCTGCTGAAATCACCGACGCCGTGGAGTTTTACTTCTCCAACGAGAGCATCCTGAAGGATGCCTTCCTGCTGAAGCATGTGCGGCGCAACAAGGAGGGCTTCGTCAGCCTGAAGCTGGTGTCCAGCTTCAAGAGGGTGCGCCAGTTGACTAGGGAGTGGAAGGTGGTCGGCGATGCAGTGCGTCGCAAGTCCCGCAAGATCGAGCTGAACGCCGAGGGCACCAAGATGCGCCGAATCGAAGCACTCCCCAGCTTCGATGAGACCATGCCCTCTCGAACGATCGTGGCCTGTGATCTTCCGCTGGACAAGCTGACCATTGAAAAGGTTTCGGATCTGTTCTCGCGATGCGGTGAGATCGCCCTGATCCGCATCCTCAAGCCGGGAATGGCCATACCCGTCGACGTGCGTCAGTTCATGAACAAGTACCCAGAATTGCAGCAGAAGGAGTGCGCGCTGGTGGAGTACCTGGAGTCCTCGTCGGCCAGGGATGCCCGCCATCTGAGTGGCCCCTTCCAGGTGTACGAAATGGTGGCACCCAAGAAGAAGACCGGCAAGAAGGCAGCCGTCATCCAGATAGCCGCTCCAGTGGCCCGAATGGTGGAGAACTATCGCTACTACAACGACACCAATTACGAAAGGAGTCGCGGCGGCAGCTTCTCGGGCCACGAAACTGTGCCGGATCTGCGCTTCAAGCTGAAGCGGAATAACTCGGATTTCCAGCCCAGCTACTACCAGCAAATGGCGTCGCCCAACTACCATGGCCATGCCAATCCGTACCATGCCAATCCCTACCAGCCACGCGGCAGCATTGGCAGCCAGAACCAGGAGATGGGTCCATCGGGTTTTTTCGGCTATGGACCCAGGCGCTACAGCAACACATCGACGATCTCGGCCAACACAGCGGCCGCCTTGGGCGATGCCTCGCCTATGTCTTCTGCTGTCAATTCAGGCGGTAATCCGGTGTCCTCCATGAGCAATCTCCAGCGGCGTCTGTCCAACTGCTCCGAGCAGAACTTTCACGCCGAGGCAAATGCCTCGATGTCGCGCAGGGCCAGCAACTGCTCGGAGACCGGCGGAGTAGCTCCTCAGCGACGTGATTCGAACTGCTCCGAGAATTGCCCCTGCTCCAGGAGGGTTTCCGACTTCGGCCAGACCACGGACACCGGCTACCGGAAGACCTCTGTCTGCTCCAATGGCAGCTGCCCGGGCAACCAGAGCCAGGAGCGTCGCTTCTCCAACGGATCCATGCAGTTCGAGCGGACCTTCTCGAATGCCAGCGAGAGCAGTGGCTTCTATCGTCGTCCCTCGAACGACTTAATATGGAAAGGGAGCCCATGCAAACGGATCAGCTGGTGGGCGGCGGTGGAGGTGGCTACCAGGTGTGGCCACGTCGCTACTCCAACAACTTCCAGCAGCTGAGCAGCAAGCTGGCGGCCTACGACAATGCCCAGTATATTGGCGGCAGGCGCATATCCACGGACTCGGGCTACGATCGTCGCTGCTCCTTTGGCTCCGAGTACGAAGGATCGCCAAGATCCCGCACCGGAAGCTTCCTGAGCAACTACAAGCACGGCGCAGGAGATGGCTACGACGGGCAGCCAAGGTCGCGAACCGGAAGCTTCCTGGACGGATCACCGCGGTCGCGATCCGGATCCTTTGCCCAGCGAACTGCCGAGAGTCTGGTGCGCACTCCCATGGGTCCGGATGGCAGCAAGGGTTTCGGCCAGAGGGCCAGGAAGTTCGGACAGGCCATATCACCCGTGAACTAGGGGGTCAGACTACCGCAGAGTGGGGGATTTATTTGTTGATTAATTTTAGTGGGAAGATAAACTGTTATAGAACCGTATGTGAAATTAATGGCTGTACACTGTGATGCTGTCCAACTTGTTAAACGTCCCACACGTACACCCCCCAAAACCCTTAGCCCAACCTAGGTTAGGAACAGAAACCTATAGCTATCGAATTTTAATCAGCGAAAACTATACGGAGGTTACTTTGGTCAATGTGGAACTTTGATAGCCCTTGCTTTATTATTTGTTTAAACGATTCTTATATGCAACATAACTACAACAATCACTGCCAATAGTTTAAGGAAAGAAAATCGGAAAATAATTGGTTTGGTAGACACTTAAGATTATACTAATTTGAATGACCATTAACCAGTTAATAGATTGTAGGTTTTATAATTCACTAAATATATATAATATATTTGAAAAAAGATAGAAGTAGAATGCGGGCCCAATTGTTATTATCACAAAGTCTCACCTGACTTATTTCATTGCCTGGCAATCTACCTTTTAAAGCAGATTATATCCTTATGAGTTCACAAAATCTTACTGCAGATTTAGTATTGTTTTTATTGCCTATAAACTTTTTTAATTAGCGTGCAATTAGGTTAGATATAGAATAGGCACACCCATAAATCGAACGGCTGCCATAAAAATCAGTTATAGAATCGTGGCCATAGTTAACCAGCTATACGGATGTAATCAGAATCAAGAAAATTATTTAGAGTCTCAGGTCATTAGGTTTAACTTTTGCAGGGCAGTCAAATACCGATTTCCACATTTGCCACCTAACCCCCTAATATTTTCACAACTTTTTCTTTTATTTGTTTTTTTATTTCAACACTTTTATCCAGTTTTAACTATAGTTAGTCTAATATATACATATTTAGATGTAGGAAACTTGGTTGTCCTCCAGCGAAAAGAAGGAGGAAACAGCAAAACGGATTATTACAGGAGAGAATAAAAATATTTTTCATTTTTAGCTTTTAATTTCGATTTCTTACAGAAGCATATATCTGTGGATGCAATAAATTATATTATGCGTGTTAACCATAAATAAACTTATTACACAAAAAAAAAGAAAAAAGGGGCGAACGCATTTGTGGGATTTGCAGCTGCAATTGGTCTGGGGTATTATTGGTGAACTTGAAATGGAGCTTAGCTAACAATTTGCTGTCTTTTTGCAAATCATTTAACGAATCTTGCGCAATGAGGCTGGCCGAAATTGAAAGCGAAATTCGCGCCACTCGAGAACCGAAGGTAACTAGGCCAACGAAATAGCCGACAAAAAGTCAGCAATATGTATATATAGTAACAGCAAGTCCCAACCAGTCTGCCTTGCCTGTGAAAGCAACAATTTGAATTTTATTGAATAATATTCGTAATTTTTGTCTTCGCAAAGTGACATGAGCGTGACGCATGCGCCCCCAACTCGAGTTTTTGATTTGGATATTATTTTTTGTTCCTTTTTTTTATTTCGGTTTTTTTTTTGTTTTGGTTTTTTTTTTTTGGCGAACTCGCCTGCGGCTCATAATTGTTCATAAAGCGGCCGTTAGCATTGTTATTGCCTTGTCTCCAGCCTCTGGGGCTGAATTTCGAGTACTCATGCCTTAATCGTTGCCGTGCGTGCGATTTTTTTGCGGTCCCAAGGTATTTGTTGTTCACTTTTCAGTTCATTTTTCTTGATTTTTGTTTCTTTTGGATTCGATTTATTAAACAATTTCAATGGGTATACACGCTCGTACACAAGTGAATGATTTTTCGCACACACGCATCCCGCCGCGCCGCCCACAGCGGCCTGACTTTATTTTTTTTAAATTTATTTTGTATCTTTTATTTTGTGTTATTCGAAACCAGTTTTTTTCGGTGCGCTTGGCCAGCGCACTGAACTAATTGTCGCACAATTTTTCACCGCGTGGGCAAATTCGTAAAAGTGCAGCAATATAAGATCTAGCCAACGGGAAGCATTTTGTGCGTGCATTGCATAAGACCATTTTTCTGGGGGGGTCTTACCCCACACACTCGCATTGTAATCACATAGCTCGGGTTCATGTGCCCGCTTGATTAAACTTCCTGGCGCTGAGGCTCGAATTGCCGAATTCCCTTTTTAATTTATGCTAATTAAACGTGCTCAAACAGGAACCGAACCAGAAACCAGTCGCATGGCTCGTGTTTTTCAGAACAACTCGCACTCATTAAGTGAGAGTTCATCTCCAGCCGATGGGGATAAATATAAACTCTGTGAATTATCGCAAGCGAATCAGGCATAAATTGTGGGGAGTTGAGTTTTGACCGATGACATAATGCTTTGAGTATTAAGGTGTTTTTAGGTCTCAAAATGCAACAATAGAGCTGGTTGCACAAAGAAAAAATAGCATTGGTAATATTAATAAATTTGGGTGTATTCTAATTATATTTTATTAGTACAATTATAAGTTTTCAATATTGTTTATATTTAATTTGCCTGTATCTACAAACAATTTATTGAAAAGAACTCACTTACAACCAATTTATCTGTCAGTTATTAATACAAAATGTAAGATTGCATTAAATGCCTGCTATTTCTCCCAGTGCACCACTGACCTTAGTCAAGTCTACACTTTTTTGGCAAGATCGCACATCCTTGGGCGGGCTAAAAATGTCTCAAACCGCTCAATGATAAACACGCCAACGGGCAGAACGTAGAACGTGCTGTGTGGCAAGCCACCTCAAGTTGCCTCAACCTTGACCGTCATTTCTAGGCGCCTGAGTCGAAATATGTAAGCTCTTCGCACGGCCACCGGGCGTATACTTGATTTCCGGAAACTGCACACTCTCCTTCGACGTAGCGCCAAGTCATCTTCAAGTTCAGAAGGCACACTGATATTTATTTATAAATAAAAGTAACCTTAGTCGCTGACTCAATAAAGCGTACTTGAAGTGCGCGTAGAAATTTCCGCACCACATTATTAACATTGCCAGTCATGTCGGCGAAACCACAACTGCCAGCCAGCCAGCCACTCAGTCATCAGTTCGTATTGATGAAATGCCATATTGTAAGCCAAAATAAGTATACGCACCGCTGTCTCAGTTGCATGAACAACAACGACGATGCTGACCTCAACACGTTCGTTCTCACTACGCAATTGGCTAAATCAAATAAAATCACCAAAACATCAAAAATCAACAATTACACTTCTGCCATTCGGACGCGAGGCGAAAGCAAAACGATAATTCTAAAGAAATCAGGTCGATGATTCTGGAAAACCACAGAAATAATGTGTAACCTCCTGGTTTTCATACCGTTAACGAGGAATTCGCAAAACTCATAAATCGAGAAGAGGTTCTTAACACCAATTCAAATGGTTGCTTTGCAAAACCAAAAGACTGTAAATTAAAAAAAACAAACGCCAAATCCTAAATTTATTTATGTCTGATCCATATCTTATCCATAATTAGGCAGAATTTATGACAATGAAATTTATCAATATTCATTTTTCCTAAAACAATTACTCAAATATTACACAACTTAATTTAATATTTTGCATGCATAAAGGGAAACAATTGATCATTAAATATAAATATTTACTTACCATTAATAGTGGGCAATTTAGCATAGTTTTCGGCGCCACAATTAAAATGAATTCCCAGTGTCAAACGAAATGGCGCAAATATAAAAGCATACTTTTCGGCATCAGACTTTAAATAAGTTGGCAGTTCCAAACAGTTGGCGGTAAAATATAAACTGAATTACATACAAAAGCTTCAAGGTAAATACAAAAAGAACCTAATCTAAACATTCACTAGAAAACTACTAAATAAAAAACCAGTTTTGAGTATATTTGGATTGCTTTTGTGCTATTTTTATTCGCTTGTTATTTTTTAATACTTTTGTCTTTTGGAGCAAACAAACAAATTCAACTACATTGGCTTGGCTCGAGGGGAGTTTTGTGTTTTGTGGTTTTTTTTTTTCGATTTGGGTTTAAGGGGGAGTTGCCTATGACTAATATGTATATTTTAAATATAGCTTTCCACATCCGTTAACTTAACATTCTTAGGTCTTTTGTTTGTGTTTGTGTGTGTTTTCTTTTGTCCGCTAATTAATTAAGGTATTTGACTAACAATTAAAATGTAATCGAGGTACTATTAAATTAGACATTCGCTAATGCTCATAATTTGCTTCTGTTTTGTGCATGCAATTTGACTATTCTTGTGATTTGTGGCCGTAACTTGGGCTCTTCGCATTTACACCAGGCTAATGCTGAGGCCCATCGGTAATCGCAGGCCGGCAAGTTGAAGCGAAGCTTGGTGGGAATCTTGATGGCTGCTGCCTGCTTTGCGGTGGCCCTGCGGTTCCACTGGCGCTTCCGCATCCTCTTCCGCTTGGTCGTCCTCCTCCAGTTCCTCCTCCAGCTCGAGCTCCATTTCCTCAGCCCGTACGTTTTCTTTGTCATCCTGGTGGGTAACCTGATAGCCAAGGCAGCGTCGCGCTTTGGTGGTTGGCAGGACTTCGGATATGGCACTATCGAATTGCAGCAGTATCTCATCATCATCGAGGTGCCGCGTCCAGCGCGGTCTCTGTTTGAGGGGACTCATGATCTGCGGGGGTCGCGACGACACATTCGAGGTGCTGGAGGTGGTGGCGGTGGCTGATTCTGCTGAAGATGCGGGCGGTGCCTCCCTGCTCAGTGTGGTCCCCAGTCGCCGGAACATGGCCACTACTTTGCCATCCACACTGGGCTGCGGGAATCTTTGGTTAGTGGGTGTGGGACATGCGGTGGGTGCGGGTGCGGGTGCGGATGTGGGTGTGGCAGCCAGAGTCACCTCCTTGACCAGTCTCTCCGCCGGTTTCCTTCGCGGCGCCACACACTCCACCTTGCAGATCACATTGCTCCGCCGTTGACCCTGTCTGAGGTACACCAACACCGACTGCTGGCTGCGCTTCTTGGGACTCCGCCGCAGGCTCTCCATACAGCATTGTCGCAGCACTCGGCTCATTCGGCTAACAGAGGCACTGCGTCGGCTGGTCCTTCGCTTCGAGTAGGTTATGGGTGCGGGTGTGGGATTGACGGGCACTTGGGGCTGCGGCTGCGGCTGCGACTGCGGCTGGACACGCACCTGGGGCCGGACCATCGCCACCGGACGCAGCTTGGTCCGCTCCTGCTGCAGCACACTGTTGCCCATGTGCGAGGGACTTTGGCTCTGGCTTTCGGCCTCATTGCTGTTGACCGCCTGCAGGGAATGCCAGTTGATCAGCCAGTTGTTGCAGCTGAAGCAGAGGAACTTGTCCTCGTTCAAGGGCTGTAAGAGAAGAAAGAAATAAATAGATGAGTATACGAGGCTCAAAGATGGATATATATTTCATTAAGTTATTCTTATTTATAACGACAAATCTAAGCGTTTTCCCGGGACGCTAATATGAAACTTTAAAGTCAGCATAAATACTACTTTAAATACATAATGCATTTTATTTCAATAACATTCCTTTATAGTTACACATTTTAGGATCCAGAGAAATACTCTGTTAGTTTTTTTTTTTCCTAATTAGATATAGATTTCTTTTCTAACAAAGTGTGAATCCTGCTGAATTTGAACTTATAGTACAATGCGTGTTACAATTTAAAGGCATACAAGTTACAATGCTTATCATTGCCTTAAACTATCAGACTTTATTGTAACTTTTGAAACTATTCAAACAGTTGATTAGTTTTAATGGGAGAGAGTAAGATTAGCAATTGAGAAAAGGTCACTATCGAAAACAATTAGTTTATGCCTATAGGTCCGTCACCGTTAGGCTCATTAAGACTCAGTAGCTACCTTAGAAAGGAATGTGACCCCAATTCGATGGCATGTCCTGCAATCTCTAGCCAGGCATGACCACAGAATAAACCTCTTGAAAATTACGATACGCCTATGCACTTAGTGATCGCTCTCGGTTGCCACCCGACCGACCACTAATGAGCATCGAACCGAAGGTGCAAAAAAAAAAAGGCATAACAATCCCAAAAGCAACTGCCAGACGGGTCGAGCATATTAATTACCCGAGCGGACCTCAGCATTCCTGGGGTATCAATAATTTCGTGCACCTGCCAACGAAAACTAAGCGCCCAAGAGCAAAGGCAGCTGGCCCAAACGGATCGAAAACCAGTCAAAAGCCATAGGGACATTCGGTTAGTTCGAACCTCGCAGCAAACTCGTTTTGGCCAAAGGCCACGCGCCCTATTCAAGCGGAGTGGTGGCACCGAAGCGGGGAACTGGGTTAAGACCCAACTATGACGGATATTAGGCACGCGCATGCGCGACAGCTGCTCCGGGAATTAGATAAAGGTGATCACAGGAGGAGGAGAAGGGGGGACCATAAGGATCGGGTGGCGGAAGGGAAAGGGGAAGGGGAAGGGTAGCCAGGATCAGGAGCGATTGTGGCTGCCTGTTTACCTTTTGCCTCGGCGATGAAAAGGTGTGCTCCAAGGGCCATGTGTAAACGGTATAATAATGCAAATTGCAGGCCAGGTGCAAAGCAGACAGAGAACCACACACATACACGCACCTACACTGACAGAAACTGTGAAGCTCCATAGATCTGTGGGATTTATTACCCAGAGTATATGATTATTGCCATATATATATTACAAAACTTTATGAAACTTTTATATGTATAATTTATTTTAATTAAATATTTTATTACTTTAAAGGTTTAAAGTTTATTAGTTTTCCTAAGTGTATAAAAGAAGGAGGCAGGGAGGCAGCATGATAAATTGATTGCAACTGGAGTATATGGCACTGTCATTGAGGGCTTTATTTTATTCAGAACTTGCGAGGGTGTCATTTCAGTAGGGGGTGATCGGTTGCCATGCTACGATCGCGGCAGGTGGTATATATGTACCCTATAGGGTTTCGCAATAACGGTTCAAAGTAAATTCTAACGATCCTAGGGGAGTGAAAACATATAGGGTGAACTTCGTGGGTCAGTTGTGGTGGGGTAAGCCGAGGGGTTTTATTGTTATGAAATTGAATAGCGTGCGGCTGCAGTATTTCGTAATTAAATTGATTGCTTTTCCAGCAATTAAAGTTTAGTAATTATGAGTCCTTGAACAGCACAATTCTGTACAACAACATCTGCTCTTAAGCTATAATACATACGAAATGGAACTAAAATTCTTTAATATTTTTATAAAGTGTGTTGGCAACCACTTAACATTGTTTATGTTTTGATAAGGCTTCATTGCACTCTACTTACAGTATCTTTCTACATTTGCCTGACCCATTTTTGCTTTCTAATCCAATAGCAAAGAAACCTTAGAACGAACATTCCCCGAAAAAAGAATAAACTATAAGAAGACCTTTAAATTAGAGTCTTGTCTAGTTCTTGTCCTTTGTTTCGGCACTTCAACGACTTCTGCTGGAAAATTCACAGACTCAAAATCTCTCATACCTCATTTTCTAAGGGTAGATCTTTTGTTTGGATTTGCGCACTTTAAGAAACCGGATTTTCTGTCTTAGGGTTTTTTTTTGGCATTGTTTAAGGGTTCCTCCACCATAGTTAGCTCTAACGAAAATCCCCCTACCTTGAGTACAATAAACTGTGAACTCCGATCCCAGGTATTCAATAGTTGATATGCGAAAAAAAAACCCACACAAAATCAGAAGAAGGTATGAAGAGCTGATAAAGCAGCAGCAGCAGCAGAAAAGCATGGAAAGGGAACCCTGATGGGTTGGATTTTGAGTGCCAAGCGGCAAATACAGCTGTCGTTTGGGATATGGGAAAAAAAGAGGAAAAAAGAGAGGGTGAAGAGTGTATGGAAGGTTCGTTCACTGCCCGCAGAAATTGGAGCAATCTCGGCTCCTCAACGAATCCACCGCACATCTGCCCTTCGAGCAGGTTTGTGGTACAGGTAGTCAGCGGAATGAAGTGGTGGTGAAGGTGGAGTGCCAGTAATCCGAGACCCGAAACTCACTTCCACAGAAAACAAACGCAGGATCTCTCGGCCAGGATCGATTTCCCTGGCCATCTTCCGCTGTCGCATTTCCCACACACCGCACCATGCATATTAGAACAAGCTGTTGGAAATTATAGGAAAGGGATCGAACTAAGTGGCGGCGCATATGCAAAGTGTCCAATTACCGAATTTAGTCAGGGAAATGCATCAGCTGCTTCGAGACAGGATATGCAGTTCACAGGGCAAAGGAAAAGGACATAAAAAGTATGACATCTTTTTCCAGAATAGCTAACAATTTATTTTACTGCATTTAACAAAAAAAACATCAATGATTTTTGTACATCCTTAATTGAAATATTTGTTGCCCAAAATATATTATAATACTATACATATTGGAGTTTTAAAGGAGTTTTAAATTGGAAAGTACAAAGAAATAACTTATCTTAGACAAAACTAGGCTCAACATTTATTATAAGTAGGCAAAGTACTAACACGTTAAACAATTACTTCTGAGTTAATTAATTTTGAATTTAAAGCAAATATATTACTTTACAAAACAATGTTAGTTTCTTGAAACTAAAATTGTAAATAAAAAATTAACAAAGTGGGCGGATCATTTTTTCTCTGTGTGAGATGCTGTAGGAGTGTTACCTTTACCTGGCTAAAAAAAACCCGCCACTCCTCGCCTGGAAACCTTCTTCTTTTTTTCCGCCCTGCGAAGTTCATCCCCTTTTAACCCAAAAACACACACGGATACACGCGCACGGTAAGTAAAACTTTGGCCGAAGGACGTTGTGGCGTTGCATGACTCATCCGCCGAGTTGCCCCAATATCGATTTTTACTTTTTATTCGCCCACACACACCCACACATCCCACACCCCACACATCCCCACCGCCCAGTTGTAAGATGGTCCTTGATGAAAAATCCATACCTGAAATTTGAATTTCGCCTGGATTAGCTGGACGATATTGGGTCCGGAGCGGGGCTCGTAGATATTGATCGTCTGGTTGGTGTGGCAGCCGCAGATGAGGCAGGTGCGTTTCAGGTATTCCGAGGAGGCTGCGGGGGCGGCCACGGCCGGCCGAGGGATCCGCCTGCTGCTGCTGATTATTGGCAGACATCCTGGCGATTTTTCCCAGCCTCTGACGTCACCAACGGTCGGCACTAACTTTCTGATTTTCGCCTCTGGCACTCGTATTTTATATTTGGGGTGGCGCGAAAAAGTGGCAAACAACAAATGCGAAACGGCAGGCGGCAGACGGCGTGCGCGAGCGAGCGAGCGAGAGCGGTAGTTGGATAGAGAGCGGGACAGCGAGCTACGGAGCGGCACGTCCTTCGCGCTGCACGCACAAATTTCGAATGAGCCTGGCTTGTCCTCTTGCTCTTTGCCTTTGCCTTTCAAAATGTGTGTGTGGCCTGCCGGACTGGTGAAATAGAAACGAGCAGGTTCGCAGGGTTGCCGGACCAAAAAAAAAAGAATCTTAAGGCAAGAGGCACTTACAATTTAAATGGTAAGTAATATGTTATTGACAAATATTTAAAGTATTGTGAATACTTTAAACATATTTTACACATATATTAAATTGGGAAATTTGCTCATTTTATTTTTTTTTTAGAACGAAGTTGTCATGTTACAAGCAATGCACTGTGTATTGCAACACAGTTTTCTTGTTTTAAGAATCGCAACAAGATTACAATTATTATTTTTGAAGCCAAAAATCTATAGTAGTACAAAATAATTTTATTAAAAATTAAGCTAATAAATGTTTATATTTGAAATTTTTATGGAATTTATTTATAATATTTCATATCGAAAAATAGCAGAGTAATTAACATTTCACCTTGTTGTTTTATAGTTAAATTAATCGACAATAAATATATAATCGACAAATATAGGTTTTTGGCTTATCAGGTAAATCCCCTGGTAATGTTGACCAAAGTCATATACATATTTTGTTTAATTCTACCAAGCACCAACCGTCTGCACTGAAAGAAAAGGCGCAAGTAGGGGTGGCACAGCCTTGTCAGCATATGTTCACATTTAAGGGCGCTAAAAGGGATGTTGAGTGGCAGAATGACTAGAGCGAATTTTAGAACAGGAAATCGAGAACATCAGGCAATGCCAGTAAAGGTATTACAGCAGAATTTTGACCTTCTTAACACGAAACAAATTATAAGGATACCTACAGGTTTCAATATTCAGAACTTTATGTTGAACCCTTATGTCTAACCAATCAAAAAATATTATTTAATAATTTGTTTTATAAAATAGCATTGAGCTTTACATAACAAATTAAAAATATTAATATAATAATTGTTGCTTAACATTTTTTTAACTACAAAAGAAGTCGAGACATGGTTTTGGAATTTTTAAATCCATCAGAAAGGTTTACTTATTTAAATCAATTATATTATGGGACTTGTTAATAACAATAAAATCTCATGACTTAAATGAATTTATACCCAAATATTGTGACAAAATATTGACGACTTGACCTATCTGAACTTTTGGCACTCAAGTTACCTCTTTTCAGATCTTTGGTTGGGCTTAAGCCCCCCGGAGGAATCGGTGGCAGCTGCCATCGAGCGACAAACACCGAATTTAATGTGGACAGCTTCCTTCGCTGGTACTTATTATTATGGAAGACCCACCGGCTCAACACAGAGCCTTTAGCATACAGCATATAAGCATGCAGCATATGTGCATTGTGGGCAAATCAACAGGCTGCCGAGTGTCTGCTGCCCTCCAACTCCCCGATCCAGCGATCCACAGATCCGAGAGACTCCTCCAAAACACCGACATCAACGGCAGCTGCTCCCAAATACAAAAGGTGCGTTTCGGTTTTTTGTTTTTCCCATTTTTATTCGGGCAGCTCAATCATATGTTCTCTGTGTTGTAGCTCATTTTGAGCCGGTGTTGCAGCTTGCAACCGGGTTTCTTCGTGGCGACAGATGTTTCTTCTGTCTCTCCTTCGCCCGAACCTTCTTCGTCTGCTTCTCCGATTTGCACCTTCTCTCCAGATTGCAGACACTGGGTTAACTGGCGCTGCTCGCCGCTACTTTTACTACGCATCTTCGACGATAGTAAACAAAGGAGTAAGGGCCTCGCAATCGCAATCGAAACCCCTGATGAATGAAAATATGAATGGGCCTTTGCGGGGGAGGAAAAGAGCGGGGAAAGCGTGGCGAACGAAAAATGTATCCGCAAACGGAACTGGACCCTCAACTCGATCGATTTCCTCGCCATATGCGTAGCAAATTTCCATATTGATCAGAGTCCGGGGAAAGGAAGTGTTCAAGGTGATAAAATAAAATCACGGGGAAGAGAAGGACAAGCTAGTCAATCTAAAAAGAGTTTGGGACCAATATTGAAATTGGAAAATCATCTATAAAATCTATTAAAAATGTTTTTCTACTTGCAACCAATTAAAAAACTATAACGGCAGCTTACTTTGGGAAGCCGAAGTTTTAATACCCTTGCAGTCAAGGAATGGATTCGAAATATATATAAGCATAAGTCATAAATATTGTCCGTATTGCATATACATAGCAGCTATAGAATTTAGACAACCGGGTTTGATCAAATATCTAGGGATTGGGTTCTAAACACTACATATATAAAACCATCGACTAAATTTAAAAACAAAACAGCGAAAATAAACATGTTGACCTGATTGTTTCTATGGCAGCTATAGGATACTGACATCCCATCTGAACCGATTTCTAACTTGATATGCGTACACATAAAAAAAATTGGTATAAATATTTATTCGGATACCATATAAATTTATACTATTTTGCAGTTTACTTTAATAGTAAAATGTTAGTTTTGTCCATTTGATATGTCATCATAGTTATTGACGATTTAATAAATTAATTTTTGTGCGTTTTTGCTTCACTTCTCGAAAAGGGTAACTCGGTTGTTATTGTCCCCGATTCCATTGATCTAGATCGAGCAGATTTATATAAACATACAGTTTAATGTAAATTTATTAAATTTATCTATAACTTAACACTGTATTTGAATCTTTTAACGAGAAATTATTTTGCCGCGAGTTCTGCCAACAGGTCTTTGCAGAATTACAGCTGCATAATATAAGACCAAAAACTAACCCACATTTTCCTAAAATTGTTGAAATTGTCTTTAAATTATAAAACACTGGTTTTTGAACCCCTTATTTAAAGTAAAGTATACGATGTAATAAAACATATACGTTTATATAATAAATAAATATTGAATATACATATTTTTGTTAAAAAATGTTATTAACAAAATGTATTTAATAATAAAAATTGAGTTAAATGTTAGTGAACAGATTTCTGTTGAGTCTCTGTAGCATAACATGTTATTACAATGCAACGTTAACATATTCTACATCAGCGCCACCGTGGCCACTACAGCCGCATTGCACTTTGCAAAAATTTACACAGATGGCGCTACTTCTGGCTAAAATAAAAGAAAATGAAAACAAATTGTTTGTAAAATCAAATAAAAACAATAAGTGTAATAAATTAATATCTTTATGATTCCTTTTTTACAGTTTATAGTTAATAGCACCAATTGCATTAAAATTAATTAAACAAAGTGTATTTTCGTACCACAAAAACTGTCCATAAATTTTCAATGTCGATTTTAATAAAATGTAAAAAAACGTAATTCGAAACTTATTGAAACAACTTGACAAGCAGCGAAGATATTATTTTTATCCCTTGCAGACAATCAGAAATTGCAATCTAGTAACGAGACACATATTCATAGCCATGTCCGTCTATCCGTTTCTACGCAAACTAGTCTCTCAGTTTTTAATGCTATCTGCATAAAACGTTGTCTTCCTATTGCAGGTAGTGTATAAGTCGGACGACAAAATTATACAGTTCCCATAGGAAACAATCCGAAAAAAATGGAAGACAAGAAACAAATCGAACTTTGTCAAGCCAAAGTTTATATACCTTTGCATAAATATTCTTTTCAACATCAAAATTTTAAAACAATGAAGCTATTATTCGATTGCTCCTAAGACAGCTATAAAATCACATTCAAATTTAAATACATTTTAGTAGGTAAATTGCAAATATAAATACTTTTTTTTTGTGCTGCGTGTTACTTAATTCACTTTTACACATGTAATGGCAGTAGTGTTTAACAAGAAAAGTCATATGATTAAATAAATTGAAAATAAATATACAACAATATTATTTGATGCAGGCCTTTTGTTTAAGAACAACATGTTAACCCCTGACTATCCATTTACAATTTACAATTTTCAGCAACAACCTCTTAAAATGCTATATTACTACGGTAGGTATTTTGTATAAACATAGTAGAATAAAATTATAAATCTGAATCGCGTTGAAATATTGTTTAGCTCTGGCGATATCCAACTTCATCAACATTCGTAACCCATGCGTGTGACACTCTTGAAATGTGGATGAGTGGAACGCATAACAAAAGATCCATTGCCAATGTCGTCACCCGCTGCCAAAGCACGAAAATCTCCGCTTCTGGACACGATTCTCACGGCCCACCAAGGAGCTGGGCGTTATCCCGCTGCTGAGAAACCAAGTGGAAATTGCAATTCGCAAGGCACCTTGGGAGAATCGGACTCGACTCGAGATCGCGCCCCTTTTGGACCCCCCATACGCACGTGCGAAAGTCGGTTATAAAATAATTGACTTGACTTTATAATTGCAACAGGCGAAGCGGGGAAGAGGGCGAGCGGGATAACATCACACTGTGAGCAGTCGGCATGGGTTCCCCGAATCGCTGGCTCTTCAAAAGGCACCCAGAATGGCCTGCGATTGGTGCCGGCCGGAATTCTCTAGGGGATGGAAGCGAAGCAACCCCCGGGGGAATAGGTTCAGCACTGATAGATGGTTGTGCTTGGACTTGGACTTGGGTTGCGAGTGCTGGGAGTGCGCTTGGGTGGCTGTTGGCTGTTGGATGTTGGATGTTTTGCCACCACATTTCGCTCTCGCTCTCTCTTCTTGCGATTGCGCCGTTGGAATTCCATTTTGTTTTAAGAGCTTCTGTTTTGATGCCACTTTTCGGGCCAAGCTGGCTGGCAGCATTCAGTCAGTTGCCGACGCTCAAGGCGCAAGGATATTCGTTGCGCTTGCCAGGACTCGCCAGTCGAGAAAGAAACCAAAACAAATCGCTTTGGCGCGAAACGAAAGCCGGAAAGCCGGAAGCCGGAAGCGAACTAGTCCAAATCGAAACTAAGCCGAAAAACAGTGATTCAAATAGCCAACCTGGCCATGTCCCGACGCAAACAGGCCAAGCCGCGCGCCTGTCTCAAACGTAAGTTGGGCGCCAGTGGTCAGTGGCAGGTCCTCAATTCCCAAGTGACCACCGACTGACATGGTCTCCATTTCCATATCCTGAGTGTGTCCCTGTGTGTGCTCCTGTGTGTGCTCCTGTGTGTGCTCCTGTGCTACCCTCAGTGTGTGTTTGTGTGTGTGCATCTGATTGATTTGCTTTGATAAACCCCAAAAGGGGGTGGACACAACATTACTCTGCCAAACTTTGCTCGCGGGACCGCAAAATGTGACAAATGCAAATGGCCTCGGCCTGCGATGGCCCACCGTCCGGTCCGGTTGGGCTATTGCCATTTCCCCTCCCCTCCAGTTTGGGGGGCTCCATCCAGCTCGACTCTCGACTCCCAGCCACCCCAACCCATCCCGTCCCAGAACCCAAAACTGAACCCAAACCGGCTGCAGCCCAGCAGCTTGCAGGCATTGGCCAATCCCCGGGGATCAACACACCTAACTGTCAGTGATAGAGAGCGACCAAAGGGGGGAAGGGGGCGGGACAAAGTGGATGAGGCAGCCACGGTAGGGCGGTGGGGAGCGGATCGGGAAGGGGCAGGGGCAGGTGGACTGGGGCCAGGAGACCCCCAAAACCCAAACAAACCCCAGCATGAGGTTGAAACATTGAGTGTTCTGGTGAACCAACAAGTAAATGCTTAACAAAAGGTAAACTAGGGCGAATGGCGTATACACTTTCTGTTAGTTTTGTGCTAAATTAAATTAATAACCAACTATATTAATTAATAATAACTAATTAATTTTTGTGCTATGAACAAAAGTAACCTAAACCATTAATTATAGTGAACAAGTTATTTAAAAAGTCCAACAAGTTGAAAAACATTAAGACATTTCTTTATTTCTATATAATAATTTGCTTTTCATTTTTTATATATATCTAAAAAAGTCTAGTATATTCAATTAAATAAGATAATAAACCCATAACACAAACGCAAAGCCCGGTTAATAAAATAAAGACAATAATCTCACAAACCTTAAATCTGTGAAAAGGAAAATTGTGTCAATTTTAGAGATAATTTTTATTTGTTTTCCTTATTCCTAACTCGTTCTTTGCCTTAATAATTGTAAATTAAAAAAAAAAAAGGTAGGGAAAAAAAGTTTTAGAAGTTAACATTTAGGCTCCAATATCTTTGGAACAAGGGCACCCTTTAAAAGGGCATAAAAAGCGGTTTGGCCAAAACGCAGTTTGCAGATTGGATATTTTTGTGTTCTGGGCGGCATTCCGGTGCAGTTTCGGTTTTTGGGACTCGGTTCCATTTACCGTTCTGCGGCTAGGCCAAGCCAAGGCAACCGAAGTGCCGTTAATTTTTAATACAATTTCAAATTGTGTCAGTGTAAATAACAGCAGAGCAGCAGCGGCAGCAGCAACAACAATGATAACAAATAAAATTGACAATAAATCCAATGCACACATGTGAATGTGGTGTGGGTTGTAGGTGGGGGGGTGGTGGATAGCCGGGGGGGTAGGGTGGCAGCTGAGGGGATCTGAAACCCCCAAAGACAACTGGCGCACACACAAATTTACACTCACACACACACACACACAGACAGAGACAGAGAAAGATATCCTCATGCTGGGGCATGAAAATTTCCCCAACGTATAAAAAAGCGAACTTTGGCTTGCTCTTTTTCCTGCCCTCTCTGTCGCACCAATGCGCTTTGCGAGGGGCGCGCGAAAAAAAGCACAAAACACAGAAAACCCATTGCCATGTATTTCTCAGGGGAGTCGGCAACGGCTCTCTGGCCAATCCCCTGGAGGAAAACCAACGGGCAACGAGGCAACAGCAACAGCAACAGCAACAGCAATAGCAACAGCAACAGCAGCAACATCCAGCGGCAGCAACAGCAACAAACATGCGCCAACTCCCTGGGGAGTTTTCATTTGTTGACTGGCGTTGCTAGCCAGTTTGCATGTATATATCGCTAGGTATATCTATATATATATATATATATATAGAACATATAGGTAGAACAATCACATGCGTATGCAGAGCTATTTTTATTGACAATCCACAACAACACACGCAATGGCTAATGGCCTGTCATCTTTGGCAAAATACAGAAATCAAGAAAAATACACTCTTACTATTTGATTTTGGCTAAACTATTTCGCCAAAAAATGTACAGTGTTTAACATAAGTCAAGAACATTTCAGAAAAATAAATAAATTAAAACACAAAACATATAAATTTCAATTGGCCTTATTGTTTGTCTCAAATAGTCAATATAAATATCAACAAAAATTAAGCGAAATATTTTAAATTTCATAATTTTCTACACTGTACCTTATCAGTTTTGATTTGTACCCTACTAAGGGAGAATAATAAATTTAAATTATATATATTCGAACAGTTTGAATAAAGGAAATTTGGATTGGTTCAAAATATAATTGAAATAGAATCAATTCACTAGATTAACCGCCAAATCATTGCAGATATTTATTTTCAAACTTGTTTGACCTTCGATTGATTACCCAGATTCCTTCAGCAATTCTCGCTTCTTATGTGCTAGTGAATGGTTTGCATATTTTTAGCAGACACTGTCTTCCGTAAAATGCTTTAAAATGCCGGCTTCTGCTGTGGAATTCCCTTAGCTGGGCGAAAGGCTTAGGATTCCAGCTGCCATAAGTTGTCGTTGCCTTCTGGCTCCTTTCGCCACCAGTTCCCGTTCCCAAACGCAACCCAACCATCCTTTTCCCCCTCCGTTTCACCTCATCGTCAACGTGAGCGCGAGTCCTTGGTGTATTGGCAAAATATTTGCCATTGCACGGCAAAATCGCGCCAAAAATAGCAACAACAGTCGGGTCGGAATAAGGAAGCCGGGATCAGGAGATTCAAGGGGAATCAGGAGGAGCTGGAGCTGGAGCGGCAGCAGCGGGAATCCGCTGAGGGCATAGGCTACCATGTGCAATGGCTTCTGCTGGCACATAATGTGGGATATTGGCTGCGTCTAACGGTAACTAGTTTGGTAAATAGAATTTGCTGTGGGCGATGGCAATGAGTGGGTGGTGGAGGTGGTGGCGGTGGTGGCGGTGGTGCTGGGTACTTCCAATCTATGGTGGGGTGGCAGGGTGGCACGGTAGCAGGGTCGTCAGCCGTCTGGGGATATCCCGGCAGGCAACAACGCTGCAAACGACATCAACGATGGTGCTGGTGGCATTTTGACAGCTCTGCGGATTCCTTAACACTCACACATGAACAGCAGTAGTTTAGTTGTGGCTTGAAGATTCCAGTTGGAGGGCTAAAGTGGCAAAAGTTAGAATTACCAAAACAATAGAGATGAATTATTATTAAATAATAATAAATAAAAATAAGATGAGGTTAAGTTTTTGTGTACATAAACATCTTCTGCAATTTTAAATCACTTTTAAAGATATACTTGTTTGTTTATGTTGCTTACCAAGAATATTTTTCTAAATAATTTTTTTTGTCAATCGTTACAGTTTTATCTTTTTAAACTAAAGCTACATTTTACACAGCTTATTAAATTTATGTTAAAAATCAACCGAGAATTGCTTACTTTACTTAATTTATAATTTCTTACAAATAAACTTTCTTAATAGACGCCTAAAACTAAAAACAATGAGGTATTATTTCATGGGTGCTATAATAAGAGTTGATTGTTTACAGCTTTAACTTTTTTAAAAAAAAAAAGTTAAGCTAAGTCTCTCATTGTATTAAGTTGTTGAGAATTAAACAAAATTTGTAGTATCGAAGTTTACCACCTTTAGAGATTATTTCAACTGTTTTCACCAATGGCAAGTGATCTCTTTGGCCATGTTTCCTCGGGTGGCAGCTTCTGACATTTATCTCTTGTTCCTGCAACTATTGATAAAATTTATTGTTGGCGCTTTTAACAACACCTTCGGGTTTGTTATTTCATTATTTTTTTAATACCACTCACACACACACACACACACACACAAACTCTGGTTCGAGCCATTATAAAAGTTGCAAGCGCGCTTTGTTTTGGCCAAACGCCCCGCCCATCGCCACCCATCCCCGTCCACTGCCACCCCCCCAACGCCTCCCCAGCTGCTCACTGGTGCCCTCTACACACGCTTAGTAGCCGTTTGGGAGCTGGAAAAGTGGCAAGCGTTGGGGTATTTGGCGGGAAAAAGGGGAAATACCGGAGCGGAATGAGGAGGCGATGGCAGTGGCAACGGATTGATGGGTCAAAGGGGACGACGCTTATTATTACGTTTACAAATAAGTGTGCATGTGTGTGTCTGTGTGTGTGCACCTTTTTGCTGGTGGTGGTGGGGGCGTGGATGTTTGAGTAAAACGCTTAAAAACATACCATTGCCGAAAAACAAGTAAGAAACACTCACACATGCAGGCACTTGTATCCCCCTTCTCCACCGCACACTCACACACACCACTTACTCCCCCCACCGCACTCACACTCACACACGAAGAACGAGAGGGGTGGAGAAAGCGAGAGAGAGAAAGAGAGAGAGGGAGAGATGGCAACCCAGCGACCGAGTGCGAAATGCACTCTGGGGGGCTTTAAACAAAAATGAAAATCGCTTGCATACATATGGGCGCTTACACACACACAGTAGCATGCTCAACGCTCACATATACAAGCACGCGGAAAATAAGTTTATTTTAAATTAAAGTTAAAATGAATAAAATGTAAAAAAAAGAAAACGTTTATTAAGCTTTTTATTTTTTTAATATTTATAATTTTAAAGAAAGTAAAAGATCAAGCAAATTATTTATTATTTGTTACCCAATAATTTGGGTTAATTCAAGTTATTACAAAATTTATAAAAATGATTAAATAGTAATTCAAACTTGGAATGATCATCTAAATTATTGTACATGTATTATTTTTGATTAAAAGGATTAAAGATTTGTAAAATTTTTTCTTAAAATTTGATAACATTTAAAACATTAACGAAAAACATTAACCAAAGTTATAATATAGAAATGAATATTTGTATTCATCCATACAATGTTTTGTGTTCCAAACTCTTATGAGTTTAAGTCTGAAGCTATTATTTTTGACAGTGTACCTATAGCCTTTTTGGCTTGCACAAAAAGAACTTGAGTTGCTGCTTGTGTTGTTGCTGCCGCAGTTGTTGTTGCGGTGCTTCGACAATTTTAACGACCATAACTGGTTCTCACCCTGTCCTCTTCATTTCCCCACCGCCTCCCCAACGCCACCACGCGCATTTATTTTAAAATACGCGGCACTTCCGCCGCAAACGGCACTCAGTTGCCATTGCCCCACAGCCCCATCCACCCATCGTTCCTCCATTCAGCACCCAAACCCAAACCCATACCCACACCCAAACCCACCGCACCAGCACCACCTCTCCTCCAAGTGGCTGCAGCATTCGGTTCCTTTATATGGAAATAATAACCAAATGTTCTTGCCCCACCACTCCACCGCCGCCCCCCTTCCATTATGGTGACCATACCCATGCATAATGTTCATTTCCATGGCGATTCCTTGCGGTGTGATTCCGGCTTGTCCTTTCGGCCATATATTTTAAGTCCTTACCTTCCTCGCGGTCACCAATACGAAATGGTCACGCGCTGCCTCCAGACTCCGGTCTCCGGAAGATACCTCTTCGTTGGCAAACTCAGAAAGTGGCAGATACGGAAGCTTATTCCTTGCCCACCAAAATCATTCACTATTTTGCAAAACTTGGTGGAAAGTTTAAAGTTTATTGCTAACTTATTTTCCTTAAAAAATGTATAGAAAAGAATATTTAAGATACTACACCGGACCAATTGACTCAAGCAATATCAATATTAATATTTAACGGTTTATAAATGTATATTTCAATTGATATATTAATTATCTTTTTTACTTCTTATAAAGTTAGTAAAGCCAACATAAATATAACTTTTTTCCCAGCCCACCATGTAAATGATTTCCTCACCTGTGGCTGGCCCAGGCAAAAGAATCCCCCATACCGAACAGCATTTGTCTTGCCCTCTCTTGGTCATCACAGGCAGCTGGAGAAATGCATGAAAAATTCAATTTAATTGCGCAATTACACATGTTACACATTTCCATTTTCCGGAGTTGTTCTTCTCTCAGCTTTTTTCGTTTGCTGCTTTCGTAGCTGCACCCTTGCAATTACTTTTGAGGCAGAGCAGTCGGTTCATTCTTTTTTTTTTGGGGGGGATAAAACGACACCCACAAGGCCCCGGGCAGAGGCCATCGATCAGGTGGCGGCTTTGTCGGAATAGCCATCGAAGGAGTCTGAGTTTTGAGCTATTGGCAAGGTAAGGGGAACAATAAAACACGGAGCGTGTAAATAGAATTTTTGGCCCGATGGCCGCCCGGGGAGTGCTTTGGCATAATCTGCATGAGCCGGCAGTAGCATAGCACCCGATGTCTGCGCCAACTTCCGACACGTAGAAATTTGTGCGAGTATTCGAAGTGATATCAATTGATTAGCTTTCATTTATATGGACACACACAAAAAATAATTTTTTATTAATTTTGTCAAAGAAAAAAATCACTTACATTTTAATAATGAATTTTAAAATGATAGGAAAAACAATACAATAATAAAATACATTTGATGCCTAAAAGTATACCTTACCGTATTTCACCATAATAACAAACTTACTTTAAGAAAGCCAAAATTACAATTCATTGTATGCTTTTAGGCACTTGTAAATATTCTTGTCAGAATAAAATATTAAGAAATAGTTAACCAATTTTTGGGACATATTAACATATAATATATGTGGATTTCTTTTCAGTTGGTGAGAAGGAGGATGAGGAAAGCACTGGGCTGCTGGAGCCCAAGGAGGAGCTGCTCAGTGGGGACGAGGAGAACGAGGATAATGAGGATGAGGACGAGGAGGTCGTCGATGAAGAGGCGCCTGAGGGCGGCGACCGGCCCCAGCCCGAGCCCAATGAATCACAGCAACAAAGCTGGCCACCAGCTGATGAGCCAGCGGCCCCAGCTGCAGTGGCAAAAGAAGAAGGAGCAGAAGAACTACAACACCCACGGGATGAGGTAGTTGCATCTGATGCTGCTGCTGCTGTTGCTGCTGCTTCTGCTTCTGCCAATGCCAACGGACACTGCAAGTCCTCTGGTAAGTTTGACTTCAATTTGCATATTTTATTGCCTCTAGCCAAAAGATATATCTGTGTATAACTGGCGTACAAACACACGGATATCAGGATGTGAACTAACCAGCATTCTCTGGCATTGCCTCAAGTCCATCGCCGTCGTCTTTGGCTTTCCCCCTGGGTCGTTCACATGTCCGGCTAATAACTCTCGACAGTCTCATAAATAGCAAATGTAAGGTTTTTGCTCTCGCCCTTCTTGTTGTGGTCGTAGTTGACCCATCTAAGGCACACATCCGCATCTTCTGGCTCCCCTGGCCACTGGACACGTGAGTCCTTGGCCCTCAGGTTTGGGTCTATTTTGGTGTCTTCACGGTGACGGCTTAAAAGTGTGGAATGCTCTTGTAAATTGGATAAGGTTAATCACATTCAAAGAGTCGTACAGGGTGCTTTATCGTATTTGGGATTATTGGTAATAATCATTTGCTTATTTCTTAAGATTGATTAGTAATAGAGAATGTAATAGTGTATTACAAAATTGGACTTTTGTGGTTTTACATTCATAATAATATACTTTGATTTTGGTTTGAGAAAAATTATGAGAGTCGTAATCTTTGAGGTCATTTATCGTGCAGACACTTTTTCGTGGCCACAATAAATCTATTAAAAAAGTAAACCTCAATTAATGTTTATTTTTGGTGCAACAAAGTGTTCTTAGCCTGTATAACCAAATTAAAATTGAGCTTGTACAAAGAAATTGTATACAATTTTTGGACATATCTTAACTTTTTGACTCCATAAAATTAATAACTTTTTTTCATGTCTCGCTTAAAAGTAGGCAATACAGCAGATACAGTAACAGTGCATTACAGACCCTGTTCATCTATATCTGGCTTTATCCCCATTGGAGTCACTGCCTGGTCACATCAACTTTGATGTCTCCATGAGGTCCAATACACACACACAGGACACACACACATCTGCATCGCAATATGCCCCTTGTATTCAGTATTCCTGTGCGTCATTGGATTATGGCACTTGGGTGTAAAGCCATCGATTCCAATGACCAAAGCGCTGGCTGGCCGTTATGGCCGCTGCTGTCTGACAATAATAAAACAAGCTTCATGTTTTAAATGGAACGTAAACACACATGCCTGTGTATGGGTAGTACCCACACATACGCAGATCCACACACACACACACACACATACACACACACTGAGACGTGTCTGTTCATTATTTGTTGCTCTTTTCTGTGTGTTTCTGGCCAGGCCGGGCGGCGAATTCCCGCGAGTCAAGACGACGGCAACGGAGAACATCATCATCAACTAGAACCTAGTATGGCGCCCATTGCCACCCCCTCTATACAGTCGATCTTCCCTAAATAGAATTATAAGTTTCATTTTGGAATATTTTGGAATTCGGTATTTGTTAACAAATAAATTACTATCTATAAAAGACGTTTAAAAATCGTACTTCTTAAGCTGCCTAAAAGTATGCTATGACAAAGTATAATATTCTGCCAACCCCAATTATTACACGCTAACAACTTTGTATTGAAAGCCTTATTGCATACTTTTAGACATATGTGCTATATTCAAAGTATTATCTTAAAGTAAAAAGGAAGCTTTTTCGTGTAACCTTCCCGTTGAGGGAAATACTTTGTAAAAAGTGAAAAATGGTAAAATTATCTATGTTTGAATTATAGAAGTTGGACTGTATTTGGCATGCCAATGCCATTCGAAAGGTCTGGGTGCCCTGGATTATTGTTGCCGGCTACCTGGGAGCTCCAGCCTCGCTCTGTGCTTGTGTGTGTGTGTGTGTTGGTGTGTGCGAGGCTTTAACCTCACTGCGAACTCTTCGGCACTAACGGCACTACGGAGGACCAAACTTTATCACCACTGCGCGCCTGCACTCTCCGTCCCTTTTGCTCGCACGCGCATATTATATGACAAGTACACGCTGCTGCACTGCGTCCGTTTACTGCTGCTGTTGCTGCTGTTGCTGGTGTTGCTGCTGCTTCTGGAGCTCTCGGAGCTCGTGGAGCTCCGCTCGTCCTGCGAGGCCCTCTAGTGGGTTGTATAATGTTCTAAGGGGAAATCGAGAGGCTGTGATAAGTTTGGGGATCCGAAAATTGTCTTTCTGCTCGGTGCTGTTGCTGGCGCTCTTGTGCCCGTTGTTGCTGGAGGCCAACGAGAAACCCGGCGAGAATGAATTGGCCCTTTTGTGCGCATCACCAGCACCACGGTGACTTAACTTGGGGGTATCCCAAACAGTGGGGCTAGAATGTACAATTAAGAGGAACAAGATAAAAAAATAGTAAGAAAGTCTTTACTTATATGGAGAAACGAAAGGAGTTTATTAAACATCTAAAATTTCGAAACCCAGAAAACCAAAACAGAAGTAGAGAGCTAGTTACCTTACAACAAATATCCTTTTAATTATTTTTTGCGACAAGGTTTTTTTTATTGTTATATTGTACATTCCATTTACCTTTTACAAATATGACTTCCATTTAATTTTCTGAAAAAAAAGTAATAACACTAGACATAGGCAATTTATTTAGTCATTCATTAACTCATTGCAGAACATTGGCAAAGAATAAAATATTTTCAGTTTTTTAAAAACGATTCTAAAGCTCAGAATTTTTTTTGTTTGTTGAGCGTTCTTCTGGTGTGTTTCTCATTCTTAAATTTCATAACAAATTGTTTATTTTTATTGGCATTTGAAGGCTTAATTGTTCTTCCACTTATACCGCAACTTTTTTACGTGTATCCAAACCACAGTGCGCCCGCCAAAATGCCACACGCACACCCCTGCACTCTCACCCACTCAAACACACTGACACACGTGTGTCCCCTATAAAATTCCCTTTCTCTTTCGCTCGCAGGATTCTAATATGAATTCTGCTGCTTATAGATTATATTTGTGTAAAGTTTTATGTTGCAATATTTTCGGTTGACGGCGGTTGCACGGCCAGAAAAAGGGGAGTAGCTCCAAAATAAGAAGCCCCGACGACGACATTTCCATGGGGAGCAACCTTGGTGCGAATAAAAATTATACATTGCCATATAAGCGGGCGAGACGAAGTACAGTAGACAACAAAGAGGAGGGACGCCAGCTCCCCGAAGGAGCCAAGGTGTCTCCGTCCCACTTCCACTTGTGTGTGTGTGTGTGACTGTGCTAGTGTGTGTCGTGTGTGTGTGCCAACTTTTGCCAGCGTGTTTATTGGTATGTTCATTGGGGAGCATCTTGAGACCCAAGGAGAAGGAGGGAGACAGCTTCTTGTTGCATAGCGAAGTTGCTCATTTTGCCATTATTATTCCACTGTGTATTGAAAAATGAAACAAAAGTGAGTTATCGTCTCTGTCGCTTTGACTCCCTAACCCGCCTCCTCCTTTACGTCCCTAATCCACACATACACACACATATGAATGTTGGCCATAGAATTATCAGGTGAATAAAGAAATAATATAGAGTTGAAAATTTAAACAACATTTCTGTGACGTGTCAACAACTACATATTATAGAAGAATCTGAAAGGAATGGCCTATTTGGTTGTCATATTTTATTTATAGATTTAAAATATTTTAGTTAGCTTTCACTTCCAATTTTAAAATCTTTTAAGATTAAAAAATAATAACATTTTGCAAAAATAATACTGCAACACAATTTTTTTCAGTGCCCACACACACATCTCAACAGACTCGTGGGAGATTTGCTGAAACCAGATCGAGGGTAAAAGGGTGGTATTTAATGACAAAACTTCGTTTGCTTACCGTGGCTTTGATTATAAAGCTCGGGGTGCACTGTACTTTTTATCGATTGCGGTGGCTGATCGATAAATTTACAAATTGCAGTCATGGCGATGTTGATGACGATGACGATGACCATGACCAATTCGGGCCAATTCCCCGTGCATACATAATTCATTTATCACTTCATAATTGCATCAGAGACATATCCGAGTCCCACTTTCCCGTAGGTACTTCTCCCCCGCCCCTCGCCGCCCCGCCCATGAGCCACCACCCCCTCCCCCGGCACTTCTGTTCGATTACATGCACGTCGACGGCTGCCTTTATTATTTCGCCTTTTTTGCAATAATTTTCAAACAGAAACACACAAAAAGCATTTGCGCAACAATTCCCCAAAGATCCGGCGACGACGATGGCAACGAAGCCAAGGCAAAGGAGCGGAGTGCTGGCTTTTGCCAAGGAAAAGGGGGGTGGTGGTGGTGGTGGTGGTGGTGCTAGTGCTAGTGGAGTGGGAATTGGGGTCTGTGTGGAGTGGAGGGAGCAAACGAATCGAATTAAGAGCCACCACACGGTAGGTGGTCCCACTTCGCAGTGGAGCACAGCGGAGCGGAGCGCCCGCTTCAGTCTTTTTCCCACGGGATTGGCGCAGTCCGAGTTCAACTCCCATCTCCCATTCTCCCATTGCCCATTCTCCGTACTCCTTTCCCCTTTGTCCCATTCTTTTGTCCCATCACGGCTATGTTGTTGTTGTTGTTGTTGACAGTGGTGGCGGTAGTTCGCCTAAGGGGTTCGCCATAAAGTAACCACACTCAAATAAATTTGATTGCGCTAACGGGGAACCACAAATCACGAGTTAAGAATTGTAAGCAGAGTCCTACAATTCATATTGTCTTACAGGCCAGTTAGAAAGATTAGTAAAGAGTTGAGTTGGCATAAATAAAAGCAAATTAGATTATCAATAAAAAAGATTATCAATAAATAAAAATAATTTTAAGGCTTTTAATTAATTAGTAAAGTGAAAACATAATTACCTTCAACAATTTCTCAGCACATCAAATTCGCAATTGAAGTAATAAATTTTCTTGTAGCTTGTCAAAATATATAAAGCAAATTCTCGTTACTAAGAAATTGTTTGATCGTTAATGACAACGAAATGATCATTTGGCGTTACTTGTTAAATTGTAAAAAACAACAAATTGTTTAAAAAAAAAAAGGAAAGGGCTTGGGCAATTCCCTTTCCTTTTTTTTAAACAATTTTTGTTGGTCATATCATAATGCCATTTAAGCACCCCCTTCTCTGGGGAAATCCCCAACTGCGCCCCTGATAGAAGCGTACTCTTGTGGACTTTGTCCGTTCATTTTCGTTGCTGTTGTTGTTGTTGCTGTTCTCGTAGGCGGCGGCGCTCAGGGAAATCTGAGCAAGTGCAGCTTGCAGCGGCCTGCAGCGTTCCCCAAATGCCACTATGCACGTGTGTGTATGTGTGTGTGTGTGTGTGTGTGAGGGGGCGTGGCAGAGTGAGTGGGCGTGACCGAACAACTTCACAATAATCAGCAGCTGCACCACAAAGCCCCGAAAGTCGTAAAAATGGCCGCAAGATGGCGCTAGTCGGATATGCAAATTTCGTTCGATTTATGGTCGCCTCACACACACACTCTCATGTAGCGATATCCACACAAGCACACACAAAGCCACACACACGGACAGCTGGTTCATTAACATGATTCGCGAAAGATGCGAGAGAGTCATAAAATTAGCCAGGCACCGCCAGTCGATGGCTGATGATGATGATGAATGCATTGCAGAACCTTCTCGTCTCCTCTCCTTTTTGGATTCCCTGCTGCCACGCCTCCTTTCCTTGCCCCCGCCTCTGTGCCGCCCCCATTGGAGTAGTGCCGAAAAATTTGCAAAACTCAAAGCAACAATTCGACGAGAGCCAATTTTGCGTCATACGAAGTCGAAAAAGCAGAGCAGCGACCGGAGATGCATGAGTGGGGCCAAAGGCGGGGGCGTGGCATATGTCTCCCCACAGAGCGAATGTTGAATAATCATCAGGCATCATCAGAGAGACGGAGATACGGCGGGAAAAGGGATTGGGAGTTTGTGGGCTGCAGTTGTGGCAAAGTCGTCGTCATCTCTACATAAACACGTTGAAAAAAAAACAGGATGCAAGATCCAAGAAAATTTTGAAACAGCTACCATGTTATTTAAAAAATTTGTATTTATTTTTTATATTATTTTTAGCCTACCAGTTAGTTACATTGCATAACTAATAACATATTTTGTTAATCTAATCGTTACTTATTTTCACCTCTATGACACTATAGTTACCAAAAAGTTAAAACTTAAATCTTTGGAACCAGAAATGAAATGATACTATGATACTCAGCCATTCCCCTGTAAATAAACCAAAACTGATATAACTTTATTTCTTGACTTAAAGTCAGAATTCCTTTATTAAAAGGGATCTGTTTCTATGTAAATTCTATGTTCAACACTTATTTTCTTAAACCATCCGAATGTTCTTTCAGTGCATATTTCATAGGTGGCCGTGGAGAAACCAACCAGGCGCGAGATGCGTTTTTGGCATGTTAAAAACTTGTCCCGGGCTGTTGCTCGGTCCAGGGTCCGTCCGCCAGATGGAGCCAGTCAGTCAGTACGTGCAACTCGCACACCATGGCATATTCTCCCCCAAACACACACACACTTGCAGAGAGAAATTCGTAAAATTTTGTTTCCGCTGATGAAGTATTCCCCAGCTGCAGGACAAGGATTATTGGACGTGTGGCGGTCCAGCCGAGCTTCACTGGTAGCTCAGAGTCCTGACACCGCCCCATTCCACCCCCCCCCCCCCCCTCTCACACATTCTGTGTGCTTTATGTGCTGCCATGCAAAGTGGCATAAAAGCAGATCCACAGCCACAGAACCACATCATCGAAACGTCGCCGAAACGACGAGCCATCAAGGAAATTCTCAAGCGCTTAGAATGTTGCAGGACCCGTCGCCATTGCTCCTCCCTCTCACTCTCCCTCTATCTCGCTCTTTTTTTTTTTTTGCAACGCAGCAGTGCCCGCGAAATTTCATTTTGTCATTAGAAACTAGTAAAAGCCGAAAACGCGAAAGTAGCTAGAGTAGTGAAAGCCTGATTGTCGATGGCTTGATGAGTTCATGTCGAAGGGTTTTGCATCTGTTGGGGTTTTATGATGGCTGCGATCCAGAAAGATTGGAATGTGTTGGTGGAGTGAAAAAGTCAGAGAGATAGGTTCACTTTGTCGATATGATTTCAGAAAGGTGGGAACTACTTAATAGTTTACGATTTGTAAGCTAAAGTAAAGAACTTAAGTTGACAGGTTTTAAATTAATTATCTTTGAAATTAATTTGTTACGGAAAATAATTTCTTCTTGACTTTTTCTGATCTAACTTTGTATAGTTACATATTATTCCCTTAACATTCAACAAATATTAATTGCTATCTTGACCTTTTCTTTTATTTCTATCTTTTGCTAAAGTGAGTATTATGTATTTCCAATTAATGGCTTGACATTTCATCTATCCATTTCATATATAACCTGTTCGTATTCCCACTGTCCTTCAGGTAACGCAACCCCATTAGCATATCCCACGGGAACCGCTTCCTGGCTTCCTGGCTTACTTGCCAAAACCCAAGTCAGACATTCGTTCACGTGAGACATTTGGCGCCCAACCCCACCAAGAGGCACGTCAAACGTTGCGTATGAGTAACGTTAAGTTGTGCGGCACTGTAGACAAACTTTACCCCCTGCTCCCCAATTGAACCCCTGCTGCCCAAGATTCAAAGCACGTGCTGCTAACAGCTGTTCCCTAGCAATGAGAGACCAAAACAAGGACCTCTCTTAGCCAGGAATCTCTCTTTTAGTAGCTCTTAGCCAGGACATGCGCAGTTTGGGCGAACTGCTCTTCCCTGCTCTTAAGTTCGTGCTAAGGGGATTTTGGTAGTGGGGATGTGGTACATCGAGGGCTCACTTGCTGGGGGTATGGAATTATGGCACCCTGGGGCTTAGCATAATCAAAATTCCTTGCACTTGGGGATCCAGAAGGGGCATTCGGCCGCCGCTGCCCTTTGGCCCCAAGTTATTCCATCCAAGACGTCGAGGTCAAGTCCCAGCTGCATTCGCTCCCTGCAATCGAGACTAAAATAAGCTTTTCCTTTTCACTGCAGGCCAACACGTTGAAGATGCCGATGCGGATGCGGATGCGGATGCGGATGCGGATGGAGAGGAGCCGGACGAACTGGACCTGGACGAGGAGCTATTGAGTCTCAGCGGGGATGAGGACTACGACGACGAGGAGCTGCAGAGCCTGGACAGCTTCTATTCAGGTAAGCGCCTCGTGTCACACTTGTACTTGCGATACTCCCACATTTCTAGTCCGACAATACACACAGCATGCGTGCTGGAGCCATAACCATTGAAATTGGCGTTGGGGGTGTTATCCTGGCTGCCGGAGATGGCACTCCAGGGTGCTCTACACCTGTGCCGCGGGTGTCGTTTCCATATGCTGCGGTCCTGTGGCTGCCGGGCAGCCTAACTACGTTTTAAAAACCCCAAACAGCAATCAACACCAGCCAGCAGAAGTCGGACGGCATTCGGAGTCAAGTTGGGACCAGAGGATCCCGACCATCGCCTTCTTGCCCCATCACTTTCACATATCCTCGCTGCCATTTACGAGCTGTCGAATATACTGAGGGACTGCGAGACTGAGGGACAGACAGAGATGCCTGAAATGGAGACTCGGCAGCATCATGAGCTACGGCCACGACATGACCTCTCCTCCCGCCCCTTCTTACAACCCATCCTTCTGGCCACATTTCTCTCTAGTGCCATTTCGAATGCTTTTTCTGTGTTATTTGTTTCGTTTTGTGGCGACGGCTGCTGCCGCCGTCTCACATTCCTGGCTGCTATTTTTTCACAACTTCCCTCTTATGCCTTTGTTTTTGCCCGAAACAACGTCCTTGCCGGCGGCAGCATCCTGAACGGGCTGCCCATTTGCCGCCCCCTTTCATCTTTCATTCATTCATGCACACAACTCAGACTTCACTTCACTCGTCTACTTGCCTCCGACTTCGAAGCAGACTTTGCCCGGCTGCTAACTTGTCTGTGTTTTCCTTCCACTACACTTTAAGAAAATACTACATATCTAAAAAACAAAGTTTATTTACATTAATAACACATGGAAATGGAGATTTTACTTACATCTAGTGTAATCCTTTATATGATATACAAGTTTTTTCTCGGTTATCGAAGGCAAATCCATCTTCTTAATCCATTTCTCCCAGTGCAACCATGGCTAGCACTCAACACTTGCCCAGCACATCCTTCCTGACAAACTTAATCCCCTCCACCCTGTGAACGACTCGAAGCACTTGTGGTTGGCTTTCCACCTCAGCCCATTTGGCAACTCCAAGGAAATCTCTCTGGCTATTTGAGCACAATTCCGAAACGTTTTACGTTGTGTGTGCGATCTGATTGCGGCTGCAACGAGTACGAGTGGAGGGGCAAAGGATACTTGGGGGGGGGTGCAGCCTAAATGTATGCAATGAAATGCAATTAGTTGCAGTGGAACCCTCACTGCGACTGCAGAAGAAGGAAAGCATAACCCCCTCGAAAAAAGAATCTCAAGTTGGCAAAGTTTTTCCGTTCCAGTCACTTCATTTGTTTGTCTTGGCCTGGCTGAGACTTCCGCTCGGAAGGACGAAAGGACCAAAGGACGCTGGGCTTAGCCTGTCCCTTTTGATTTATTAATTGCACGTGTAGTTCAAGATGTGACAACGAAGACAATTTACCATGCTCGTATGCAAATAGTTTTAGAGCTTCCTTTTGATGCGGCGCAATTAATTACACATTTGTCTTACAAGACAAACAGAGAGTAAGCCCCTTCTTCCTCGTGTCTCGGGGCCATAAATAATTGCTCTGGTCAAAGGTTTTTGGGGCTTGGGTTGGCAGTTTCTTTCGGGTCGAGTCTTGGGGATTGCTTAAAGTGGCGAATTCTCACAGCACTTGAACCGTTGCTTTCCCAAGAAGTCGTCTCATCATCAGCGCAAATTGCTTTACGCACCGCACACGGAGATAGAAATCTGTGCTTGGGGAAAACTGGTTGGCCGGCGAGATGACATCGCCACGGTTAATGAACCGCTTGTCGAACTTTGTGTGTGGCACTCAAAAAAGGGCCCGAAGACGGCCACGGATCCACTCGATCATCACGTAGCGAACTCTCCGGCTCTTTAAGGCACCGCCCTCACGGAGACACAGCCACCGTCGCGTAACTGGGTCACCGGGCTATCCTAAGTACAAATCTAATGCGTTTTAATTACAGCCAGACCTGCAAAATGTCCACAACTAAAGTTCCTTACACGCGCTCAAAAACCCACCGACAAGCCATTAGAAAGTTTTCGCTGCTCTACGCAGCTCTCAGGGGGTGGAGCCTTCTGATTAACCAAGGGGGCGGTGACATTTATATACACTTCAATGGGAATTTAGTCCGTCTTTAGCTTTATCAAGCTTATCACACATCTTTCAGGCACTTCTATTGTCGAAATCGTTTCTATTAAGTCTATAAATTTCATAGTTTTATTGAGTCATATTGGGAAAGTCATTTTTTGAATCGGGGAGTCAATCTGAACTGGAAATTAATACAGATTCACTAATTCTTTAAAGACCTTCAATTCAAAATAGCTTAGGAAACATTGAATTCTTACTGTCCCTATCTACCATTAATATTTTCATTTAAGTTATGAAATTTTTTAATATAGTGAATAGGGGTTCCTGGTTAAAGAACTTCTTATTTCATTCCGACATGCTTAAGTATCTTATCAGATTTCCTAATGATATGCCTTATCGGTGCAGTAAAGCCATCCAACAAAATGCATGCACCCACTCACCTTAGGGTACAGGGAGTCCAAAAACTTTAACCCAACTTGCCTGGCTGTCTGGACAAAGTAATCGCAATCTCAGGTGTAAAACCGCCCTGACACCGCAGCTAAACAAGCGGTAACAAGGCGAAAAAAGTTGGTCCTGCATTCTACTAGAAACTCGGACTGCAGTGTCAGTTGCAGGACATTCCCCCGCCGCTTTGCACCGGTACTCACCATAGGCGCATTGGCCAAGGCTCTTGGCAATTTTTCGCCAACTTTCGCCGTCTCCATCCTCATTGTTTTCGATCCCACGGGCCATGGCCAACTGGGTTCTGGCTCTGAAGTTATGACACGCCCAAGTTGCTGCTATTGCCACCTTTCGTTGCCTCGGATGATTTATGTGCCTTTGGCGGTTCGTTCGCCTTTCGCCAAGTTTTTGGACCCATTCCGCCGGGTGTCGGGAGCACTGGAAAAGAAAACTTTCCGCGAAAGACGTTTTCATTCCGTTTTACGATGCAAAAATAAAAGCAGCGGAACGTTCGTGTATCGCATTTTTACCACCCATCGACACATAGCTCCTTGGCTTTCTCTTCTTTTTTTTTGGTGGCTCCCATGTGCATAGTTCTGGGTTGGATGCTCCTCGTCCTTATGCGACTCCAAGGCGCAATTCCGCGTGCCAAACTCCCAGGGGAACCCTTTCAGCTTTGCCTTTCCTTTTCCGCCCTTCACCATCACAAACACACACGCACATACACACACTCTGAATATTTGGCTCGTCTCATTTTTCGGGGATAAATTTGGGGTAATTTAAATGAAATACGCGTTGAAATGTTTCACATGCGAAACGGTCCGTGCTTTGGTTATTTGATCTTAAAGGATTTAATTTAGACATATTGTTATGGGCCAGTTGACTCAGCAGGTAACATGCTTATAAATCTTTCGATGGTTCAGCCACCCCATTTGTCTGTCTGGGGATTTTGGGTTCCTGAGAATTAGGTGGAACATTTGGATAATGATGTCCTAAATGTTAGCTATCCAATTAGCAGTTGGTTTAGTCTACTAAAAACCGCAATAAGACTTATTTTGATGGTTAAGTTGGTTTATATCTTTTTCTAAGTTATATTTCTGAAAACTACTTCCTTATAGGTCAACCTCATTTGTGACCCAACTTATTTCGTCCTCATCCGCCTTGACTTGCTCCTTTGAGATATTTTATTCATAATTTATAGATTATGACCTCCAGCTGGACCAACTCAGCTGTCCTCACCCTCAGCTCACTTCGTAATCCCCCCAACTTCCCCCAGTTATTAGTTAAATGCCAAAAGCGAGCCAGAAACTGCCTTTGCAATAAAATTATTTTATGATTATTATCACCATCAGCGGGGTTAAACAAAAACCAGCGGCAGCAAAAAAGTGTCGTAAACCCAATTCCGAGTGAACCCCTGACCCTCGTCCCGTTGAATCGTGGCACTTGAAACGCCGTGAAGTTCTAGTTTCCGTCTTCCGAGTGGCGTTGAGAGCTCTGACACAGGTATCAGTGACCGGAATCGGAGCCAGTACAAAAGACCTCGGATGTGGCAATCGGACATGTTAATCTGGTTTCTGGACTTCATTCACTTCCCTCCTTCCGCCGACTCTGCAATGCATTTCAATTTTCTGGACTCCGTCTGAGCATAACCCTCTGAGTTTATGGCGGCTGGCACGCGTGCGATAAATGGATGGATGGTCAAAGACCGTTTAGTAGCGGCAGCTGGGGGGCATTGTTCTGGCTCCCAGTCTAAGCCACAAGACTGGTAGCACGTGCCACCGCACTTTTCCCCACTAGCCCCACATTTCACTCCGACTTTCTGCGGTTGAATGGGTTTCGAGGGGAAACAGGTGCGAAAGTCAATTATGGTCGAAATCGATTTGAGAAACCCTTCTCAAGAGCGGAGAGGTGAGCGGACTAAGCCACCGCAGGACGCCCTCGACACGTCGCCAGGCCCATCATTACCCCTTGACAAGCGATCAAGATCCCAGACCAGACTGATCCCGCACAACTACCTGCTTGCCCGACTGATTGATTTGTGTCAGCGCCTCGATCCCTCGATTGAGACAAATCCATTGAAAAACCTAATTTTTCATTGAGTAACTCGGAGGATGGGTGGAGTTTAAGATCTGTCTGTGATGCAATTCGAAAGGATCATCATTATGGACCATTGAGCGAGCATGACTTGACAGTATGCCAAAGAGCGGTCATCATCGAAATCAGATTATGAGGATAATTGTTTGTTTGGTAAATATGTCTAAGAGTTGTCTCTAATGCGGTGGAGGGTAACGCAGTTGGGTTCCAAATAAAGGCAGAGCAGAAATCGACGAATTGACCACCAGGAAGGAGTTGGGAGTTATCATCCTAGGGGCAGTAAAAATATGTTCAACTTTTTTGAAGGTTCATAAAAAATTACATCCAAATTAATTTTATTTTTACTCTAACCTTTCTAAATCTAAAAACTTGCAAATTATCCCTAAGTACATAAGTCCACAAATAATGTCAACATTCATTAAAATATTATCCTTTGACATGAGTAAACCTTTTTTCGGCCTGGTCTTGACCACCAAATGATTGTGGCTCTAATTAAATGTGTCCTCAAGCGTCTGATTAATTGTGCCGTTAGCGCCGGAATGAGATCACGGAAAGATGGAAATCTGTGGAGACACAATGGACCACGGACTTTGGACCGATGATGTTTTTTTTTTTTTGTTGCTTGTGTTGGGCAGCTGTCAGGACATCAAAGTGACAATTTGAGTGACTCTTTCCGAGAATGGCTAATTTAAAATGAGCTGAAACAAAAGGACACTTAGGCTGCCGGTAGGACAATGGATGACATGCTGACAGGTCTCTCCTTTTTCACCTCTCCAACTCCCAGGCAGGGCATACATTTTTATAATTTATCTATTATGCATGAGGGCGCCGGCGAAACCCTTTGGCTGTCAGCACACACACACACACACACACACACAACAATACACACAGAAGCACACATATCAAGCGTCGTCGTGACACATGAAGTCCTGCTGCTGACCAACTGCAAATCTCGGTGAAAAGTTTGGCCTGACTTCGCATTAGCCGCGCATTAAAAATGCACAGGAAAAGGATCAAGCAGCAAAAGTTGGGCGATACGATTTACCTGTGCCGACACCCTTTCACCCACCGCCCAACCACCCAACCGCCCAACTGCCCAAAATTCAAGCCATCCTCCCCTATTGCCCAGCACTTGTCGTGGTCCTGTCACAAAACTGTCACTCAAATGTAATTAACACCGGGAGAGGGAGGACTAAAGTGGCTCAATGTCGAGCGGAATGGGAACGTTTTACCATTTTTCAGCCGAAAGTTGATTTTTCAACGGCCATCGGAAAATGGGGAAAATGTTCCTCCGAAAAAAGAACATCTAAGGGCAATTAGAATTTAAAATGGAAAATACGGATTTCTTGTTACAATTACGAAAATTGTTGTAAGGCGGAAAAACTTTCTTCGTGTTCTGTCATTAAATATGTAAGAGGAGAAAATTAACTTTAATTGCAATTTGATCTTGGGATTGCCGTTGATAAATTCGTTTTGCGGGTTTTTTCCGACATTTGACTTGCGACAAAGTTCCGTTTGAGAGGGGTCAAAGGTTAAAGCATTTCGGTATCGGTTATTAGGTTAATTGAAAGTATCCGTAATTGAACTCTGCTATAATGGGACAACGATGTTTGAAGACGGGTAAATGATTAGGAAGTGGCATGCCCAAAGTTGAACTTTGGTGAATTGACAGGTGGTCTTTGTAATCAGTTATAAAACTTATTATCAGGCCTTTAGGGTTTATATAATAATTTGTCTTTTACCTTTAAACTATTTAAAAATATTAAAAGTTTAAATTGGTGATAAATTAATACAATTTAATTCATCTATGATGAAGTAATATGAATTTAAAATTGTTTTTAATGTCGCAAAATATTTAACACACAAAGGAACACTAAAACAGAAGTTTATTTCAATCAAATGGATCCCAAACCTGAAAATATCTCTGAAAATAAATCTTCCTTAGTCACTCCCCATAGAAATTTAACCCATGAAGACCTGAATAAATCACGAACAATTGCTCAACCTCAAACCAAAGACTCAAACAACAAACCTGGCGATGTCAGCAGCAACAACAACAAACACACACGAGTCAATTAGCAAATCGAGAGCTAACTGTTAAAAGCCGTGAAACCCGAATCGACAGCTCCATCAATAGCCATCTCTTTCTACATGTACACTTCATGTACTGAATATTTGCTGTTGTTTTTGTTGCAAAAGCGACGCATGCGTCGGCAGAGACCACTGTGATTGGCCAACATAATCAGCAACCAATGGCAGCTAAGGAAAAGCAGTACCCAAAAAAAGAAAACTAAAATAAAAACAAAAAAATGCATGAGGGAAAAAGAGCAAGAAGTGCTGGGCTGGGGCTAAAATAGTGAAAAGTGATTTTTTAATTGCTTTAATAGTTTTACGGCCACTGACGGGGGAGTTGGGTCAACACTGAGGGAGGACAGGTGAAAAGTGCGCAGCTTAACTAAAGCTACACTTCAAATAAATGGGGACTTTTTTATATTGTGCGGCATTTTATTATATTCTTTGGCTTTTCTATTAAAATTACCAACTGTGTTTTTAAGAAACCATTAATCCCTGAATGACTTAGTTAAAAACAATATCAAAAATTAGCTTTTAAAACTCGGATTTATAAATTTTGTACTCAACGGTCTCGTAATAAATGCAAAAATATGTTTTTTCTAAGTGAACTTTTGCTGTTGACAGTTAGCACAAAGAGAGCTTTTATTTGCTGCATTTTCCTGCTGTTTTTGCTGCTGCCAACGCTGTCACTCCCACCATTGCATGCATAATTAATTTGGCTTTTAGTGGCTGCAGTGTGCAGAGCTCGTCCTGGCCAACCGATGTCCTGCGATATCCTCTGTCATCACGATTGTTTTTTGCAAAAACTTGCTTGCCACTTTGACGGGTTAGCGCTAATGGCTTAAACGTGTTTTTACTTTTTGGCTTTCTTTTTTCTCATGTTGTTTTTGGCATCAATTTAACTTTTTACAATTTCGGTTATCTGTCGTTCTGTTTACTTGCGGTCATGTTCATATGTTCATATGAGAAGCGAAAGGCAATAGACGTTTATTCGGAGTTTGCCTCGATTTCTGAAAAAATGTGTACAAATTACCACATTTTGTTCTAGTCAAATTATTTGGGCCGAAAGGAATTTATTAAATGGGGTTGTCGATTTGTTTGTTTGTTTTTTCTAAGTTTTATAGAAACTTAGAAGACAGTTTGGGCACCGATGTAAAATTGGCTGTCACATGGCACATATTCCTATATTAAAACACGCAATAAGTAAAATACGATTTTTTAATAATTTTAAATGTAATTTATGTATTTAAATCATTTATTTAAGCTTACATTAAGTTATGCTCAGCTTTGGGCAACTTTTCAATACACATAGCATCTAATTAACCCAAAAAAGTTAATTCCTTGTCAAAGTTAATCCCCGTCAAAAAAAAACACTAATACTTAGTCAGAAACGAACCAAATCTAGTGAAATATCACATCATCACCTGACGTTTTGGGTAAATTACATTTTTATGTGCACATAAATAAAAAATAAAACGCATTTGTCATCCCTCTCCCTCTCGCAGGCGCTCTCCTTTAACCCATTAGGGGCCCCGTGGTTGCGTTAACCCATTGGATCCCATGCTCCGCCTTTTGTGTGTGCATATAGCGCTTACACCAACACCAAGCCAGATACGATGGCTTCGCCCTGTCTCTCTCGCTCGCACTCTGTGGCGCCATCTCGCTCTCGCCCACGAACGCAACTTCTTCGGCTCTGGCTTCGGGACATCAGTGTGTGGTGCTTATATACGAAGCTTTCCCTGTGTGTATTAGTGGGGGTGGGGTGGGGGCGCCATTTAAATTGCGTTTGCTGTGTTCGTGATGCTTCTCATTTGTTGGCTGAGAATCCCAAAAGGCACGCACACACACACAGATACGTAGAGGCGAAAAACCAGTTCGCCTAGTTGTCGCCCTCTCCTTCCTTCCATCCTCTCCCCTCTCTCTCACACGCTCTTTGGCTCTTTGGCTCTCGGCCTTTGGCTCTGATTTTAGTAACTTTTTGGTGCTCGCGGCAATGGACGTCCTTCGTCTCGCGCCTCGCGCTTTGGAAACAACACAAACAACACAAACCGTTTATAAGGCAACAATATAGTGATCCTTTGGTGCAGCAAGGGACTTAAACATAAGTGCTTAATGTTCGTTGAGAAAGTGCAGTATAAGTGCCTCTGAAATTGCAATTAGTTGAATTTAAATTAAATTTATTAGTTAAAAAGGAAAGACAGTTGGACAATGCCATGATATGATGGCCCTAAAAATGTTATATCGTGGTCCCAGTTCGCGTTTGGAGAATTTAATTGAAAAGATCCAGGCCACCAAGGAGATAACCAATAACGGTAAATTATTTAGGTTACGCATAATAAATTGTGAAAAAGAGATTATTGAATACTTACAAATAAATAATTAAGAAATTGTGTTAATTATTTTAAATGGTCGTCCCTTGACGTCCTTTGAAAGTCAAACAAGTTTAGCTAGTGTATATAATTGAAAGTTTATATGCCGGCGGCTTTTGAACATTTCTAAAGCACTTTTTTTGAGAATGTTTTCGTTAAACAGTATCTTTGCTAAAAGAATGATTATATTCAAACTGGGAAAGTATCTATAAGGTTGGGCATTAAAAAGCTATTTAAGAACATAGAAGATCTTCCCACTTTCTTAAGCTCTTACGTAGTTGGATTCAACTTCAACTAAAAAATCAAATTAGACAAACAATTCAATACAACAAACGTAAATGTAGTATTTGCCCATTATTTTGCTTTACAACTTTTATCATAAATCCTAGACAATATTAATTTATATTTTCCAATCAGTTCAACCTCTTTGACACTTGACATTCCTAACCCCTCGCATCTCAAACGCAACCAACATTTCAATCAAATCCGAATGGGCTCAAATCTCTTACAACTTTCTTTAACCCCAAAGATCAAGACGAATGAGTGAGTCAAGTGGCTGGTGCATCAGCTTGATGTTACCCAATTAGAGTAGAACTTAGACCAGATCACAGTTCAACCGATCGGGGGTAAAACAAAGCATGACAAACATACATGACAAACCCCCGACCCAGAGCATTATCCAAAAAGAGATACAGACGCGAAGATCACGCGCAATTGAGCTTAATTAAAAGTTGTCGAAAACGGAAAGTGAACATCGGCACTTGGCGCGTGGTGATAGAACCCAGAATCAAGGGGGATTCATGTGACCCTCATGGATGCTGGGGCCGTAATTAAAACCGCAGCAAGAACAAAGCGCAATTAGTTTGCATGAGACTCGCTTACAGTTTTCCCCATTCCACACTGGGGAATGGGGTGTCTGGTCAACACCAAATGTTGCCCAGCTAATTGAATTAATTCCGTGTCCAGCATTTGATAGCCGACGTTGATTTCCTGTCCCGGTCCCCAAAGCGCCGCTAATCAGGATGCAGCCGCCCACTCGATAAGACGGAATCAACTCTCATAAAAAAATAGTTTCCCATCATAGAAATAACATTACTTGAAATTCTATTTCCCTTGTTCGTTTGTTTTATTTGAAGTCTCTCAACTTACAATAAGTTCATATGGGTTATGGGTTCATTTTTTATGGTATTAAATTTCTTAATGTCTATAGAAATCTTCGAGTTAAGCTTGTAAATTAACTTCGATTTCCATTTAAACTTTTCGAAAATACTATTTATAGGTACATTAGCTTTATGATGATAATGTATTATTGCATCAAAACTACTTTTAATATATAAAATGCCTTACTGTCCCCTAGACTAATTAAGACCTCTTGTTATTTACTTCCAGATATGTACAGTACCCACACATCGTCCAGTTATTCGCCTAGTATTTCCGATGGCACCATGACACCCAATTCACACCACTTGCCCGGAGCTCCAACCGCCGCTGGTGGTCAGGAGGATCATCCGGCTGAGGGCAAAGCCAATGGTGGCGCCGATGGCGAGGAGTTGCCCAAGCCGAAACGTATGCCCCACTTCCATCACCACCATCACCATCACTACCACCATCAGCAGGCATTGAAAATAGCCAACAAGTTGCGCAAAATCAATAAGGAAGCCAAAATGGGAGCCACCGCAGGTGCTGGATCCACTGGAGCAGCCGCCAAGTTTGATAAGTTGACAGGAGAGGGGATTAAAAGTCGTGGCGACGGCTCCTATCAGTGTCAGTTCTGCGAAAAGACATTTCCACGTCTCGGCTATTTGAAGCATCACGTACAGGTGAGTCTCCATAAAAAAAAGGGTTCAAAGTTCAGGGGAACTCCAGCTTAAATCTGACGGGTGGGTGGCTGGCAAAGTTCTTAATTACCATCCTGACATCTTTGTAAGGCGCTTATTCTATTTTCGTGGCTGGGTGTCTTTCCTTGATTGGCATTTGTCCTCTTAGGTGACAGACTTCCAAATGCTTAGGACCTTTAGACACTCAAGGCGTCAAGGCGTCAAGGCTGAACTTTGATTGACAATCTGCGGTGGTTCCATTGATTTCCTTAAATTCCATTTGTTAATTGAAATTGAAAGTGGTAAATGTGCCTGAAGGCTTGAAGTGGGCTAAATATAGATCCTATGGAAGGATTTAGGTTTATCTTGTTAAATAAATTTAACTGAAGGGAGTCATGTGAAAGTTAGGCTTGTTTTTTTTTAGTTAAATATAAATTATTCTTTATTCGAGTTTTGAACAATGAATGTCTAAAACAAATATTCAAAAACTTTCCAAGCAAATGTCCTGAAAATTAAAAATTATTCAAAACTTTTAGTATCATTTATCTAACATTCCTTCGGCAATCTCATACTTAAGATTAAAGTCCGAAACTTTGAGCCTTTGTGGACACCGCATTTCACCCACATGCCCCTTGATCCCCTCCTGCCACTGTTCTAATTCGGCTTAAATGCTTTTTGAACTGCCAACTGCCGCCCATGACATCAGCAACTTGTTAACCCAATTGCAACTGCTGTTTAGGACTACCGACCGACCAGTGATTTTTATCGCAACCAGGGTCTAACATGTAGCGCTTGGGCTTTGATCCTAGCGCCTGGATGGGCTGCTACGGTTCGGAATTCGGTCTTTGAGCTTATGGGATGTTGATGGCGATGATGATTGGAGCGACAGTTTAAAAAACCATAACCAACACGAGAAGTTTGCGCTCTCTGGATGCGACTAACCCGGCTAACTCATCATATATTGTGCAATTTTAAGGCAGTCCAAACAGGGGGGCTGCATACAAATGGGCTAATTTTTTTGCCGCTCTCAAAGTTCAAAGCCGTCCGCCGCCAAAAGAACCCAAAAAGCGAACCGGTTGCGGGTGTAGTTTAAGACCCAACCTCACAGCACCTGCCCCTTTCTACCCCAACCTGCGAAAAAAAAAGTAAGCGGCGTCGCGCATTTAGATGAATTTTGTCCACAAGCCACGAGTCGCAAGTGAAACACCTACTCGTCTGGGTCCGAGTTGAGTTGAGTTGTGTTGAGTTGAGTCAAGTCAGTCGGTATGCAGATTCAGATTCAGATTGACGCATCTATAAATTCAAGCCAGGAGTCGTCGTCGTCGTCGTCGTCGTCGTCGTCGACGTAGTCGTCATCGTTGTCATCGCCAACTTTTAACTAGGGTAGACGGACAGTTGACGCTGCCTTGTCTGGGGCTCTTCTAAGAATTTCAAATAGCCTAGTGGGCCCCGGGCTAATTGCTCAGATTATCTTAATGCTAATGGGATTTTCCAAATTTGCTTCTATTTTCTTTTCAGAGCCACGCTGAACACCTGCCTTTCAAATGCGAATACTGCTCCAAGCTTTTCAAGCACAAGCGTTCCCGCGATCGTCATAAGAAATTGCATACCAACGAGCGTAACTACAAGTGTCCCCATTGCGAGGCAGCTTTTTCCAGGAGGTAAGTGAAGAAGTCACGGAGCTTGGATAAATCTTAAACTAAACAAACGAATTTCTTTTTTTTTAATTTGTTTTTAGTGACCATTTGAAGATCCATATGAAGACCCACGACATCCAAAAGCCCTTCCAGTGTAGCATGTGTAACAGAGGCTACAATACAGCTGCTGCTTTGACTTCCCACATGCAAAAGCACAAGAAGAACGCAGCTATCCTGGCAGCCGGTGGTAATCCTAATGCTCTGAACTATAGTCCCCGATCCACGGGATCTGCCTCGGCATCCGTTTCCAGTAATGGTAGTCTGCAAAAGAGGAGATACGCCTTGGCCCTGGCCTCAGATAGTAGTCCCAGTAGATTGGACTTTCCCAAGAGATCGAGAAATAGTCATGTGGGTGGCACAACTGCCACGGCCACGCCCACTCCGCTGCTCAGGTGCACCTACTGTCCCAAGATCACCGAGTTCAGTAGTCTGGAGCAACTGAATGCCCATCTCCAGAGTGTCCATGAGCAGCAACAACAGGTTGTGAAGGCGGCGGTTCAGGAGGGCGAAGGCTTTCAGCTAAGCTGCGAGTACTGCACCATGAAGTTCGGCAATATCGCTGGACTCTTCCAGCACATGAGGAGCACGCACATGGACAGGTTGAGCAGCCCGAACTCCTATTACGAGCACTTCAACCGCCTGGCCACCGCTGGCACCTTCAGTCCACGTCTTGCTATGGATATGCCCAAAATTAAACCGGATTTGGGCAGTCCGGAGAGAGAATCGCGCCCTGTAGAGGACGATCTTCCCACGGACTTGAGCAGCAACAAGAGGCGACCGCTGACACCCAACCCCCAGGCACAGGCTCAACTGGCACCACCAGCTGCTCCACCAGGGGTATTCTTTTGCAATCAGTGCAACGCGGGACTGCCCGACTTCGAGAGCTTCAGGAACCATCTGAAGAGTCACATTGCCGAGGGCATGCAGCCGGTATGTCCCCATTGCGGTCTGAGTCTGCCAGAGCAGTCGGAGTTCGAACGTCATGTGGTGGGTCACTTTCTCATCACGGGTTCAGAGTTCAACTGTAGTTCCAGCTGCGGCAAGAGTTTTGCCAAATCGGAGGATCTGCAGCAACATTTGCTTTCCGAGCACGTGCTAACCCTGCTGAAGTGTTCCTTGTGCTCGGAGGTCTGTGAGAGCCGGATGGCCATGCAGTTGCATTTGGCCTGTGCTCATAGTCAGGAAACGAAGCTGCTCCGGTGCAGCGCCTGCTTGGAGCTCTTCCGATCCGATGCCGAGTTCCATGTGCACGTAAAGACGCGTCACCAGTTGGGCGGACATCCCACGTTGGGCGCCACTTCTAATGCGCCCACTAATCCACTGCAGTGTATGTTTTGCCGAGCAGTTTGCTCTTCCGAGCTGGAGATGCACTTCCATTTGGCCGCCCATGCGCGACAGTTTAGATGTCCCTCCTGCCCAGAGACCTTCCACGTGGAGTTCCTGCTCGATCGTCACATGCAGAGTCAGCATGGAGGAGTCAAGGACAAGGAGGCGAACTCGCCCAACATGGGCAGTCTCTATGTGAACGCCTTGCTGCCTCCTTTGGCGGCAGCGGCGGCGGCAGCAGCGGCCACCAATAACAACAGCAGCATAATTGACTACAATGTGGCATTCAAGGGTTTGTTCGGTGCAGGAGGAGCGTCAGGAGGAGCCGGAGCTCAGGCAGCCGGAGGAGCACCGCCCTCGGGCAACAAATACTACAGCCCACTGCAAGTGGAAACCAATGCACTGAAACCACAAACCTCCCCTCACCCGGCCTTGATGTACGGCCTGAGTCAGCGGTATCTAATGGAGATGTATGCCGCCAAGTCCACTTCGCCCTCGGGCAATGAGGGAGTTGGAAATCCTCCTCCACCGGCGGCTCCTCAGGCCACCGCACCACCGCCGACAAACGCAACCACCGCCACCTTCAGTTGCGGCATGTGCGAGCGTCAGGATTTGCGCAGCGAGGCGGAACTGCACTCCCATCGCAAACTGGCCCACAATCTGAAGACGGGAGTGAGTCTGCGATGTGCCTACTGTGCGGGAAACTTCAAGTCACGAGCCGAACTGGAGCAGCACATGAAGAGCTGTCACAATTCGACCGGCAAGCACAAGTGTTTGATATGCGATGAGGTATTTCCCTCGCCTGCCATCCTCGCCGAGCACAAGCTGCAGCACTCAAAGGTGGGGCAGTCGGGAAAGTGCTCGCACTGTGGACAACCGCTGGAGGATGTGGCCGCCTTCAGGGCTCATTTGTCGGAGCATGGCAGCGATGGAGCTTCGCTGCCACTGGCCTGCATTTGCTGCCGCCAAACGTTGCACTCGGAGTTCGAGCTCAGTCTGCATGCCAAGTTCCATACCAAGTCCTCCTCGAGTGGTGGCAGTCTGCAGGAGCCAGTGTGTGCCCTGTGCTTGGAGCCGCTACCCGATGCCGTTGAGGGTCCGGCGAAGCTCTGCGAGAAGTGCTGCCGCAAGCACAACCTGAATGGTAAGCGTGGCAAACACACCGAACCCATCCCTGCATCCCTGCAAGCACCGCCCAGTTCGGCGTTCGTGGAGAATCGCTGCAACCTGTGCAAGATGGTCCTGCCACATGCCCAAAAACTGCAGGAGCATCTGGTGGAGCACACGTTCGCGGGCACCGAACAGCGCGGCTTCAACTGCTACATCTGCTCGGCCGTTTTCACCGCACCCGGCGGTCTACTCAACCATATGGGCGAGCATGGAGCTCATTCGCGACCCTACGACTGCAGTCTCTGTCCGGAGAAATTCTACTTCCGGGCCGAGTTGGAACACCACCAGAGGGGTCACGAGCTGAGACCGCAGGCACGCGCACCAGTGCCGAAAGTGGAGATGCCAACCGCCAACCGGCACAGTTCACCCAGCCAGAGTCCGGTGAGAAGTCCCACGATTGTCAAACAGGAGCTATACGAAACGGACACGGTGGAGTCCGCTGGCGGAGAAGAGGAGCCGGAGAGTAATCCACCGGACGAAGAGGAGTACATTGAAGTAGAGCAAATGCCACACGAGACACGTCCAAGTGAGATTGGGTCGCAAATGGAAAGGTCCACCAATAGCGCCTAAAAAAAGAGAATTAGCAAAAATACCCAACAGTCCGGAGTCTCTTGAAGACCCTAACCAGATTTAAAACCAGTAATTCAGCAGAGTCTTAAGCATAAAGAAACATATTATAGGGCTGCCAAGTATCTAAAAGACTGTTTCCAAACATGCTTTTAAAACAATTCCGACATTCAATATATTTATTTTTATAAACATTTTGGGACCCAAATTTCGGCACCCAAAACTCCTAGATCTTGCCACTTATAAACATGAAGCAGCAAATGAAACAGTTTAGTATTAACCATAAACGTATAATTACATACACCATAAATCTAACTTTGCATAAATCCATACACATTAAGTAAACGTGAATACATTATCAATATTACACATACGACTAGTGTACGCGTAGAAAGTCTTGACATAAAAGAAAAGCATTTGTGTGTGATAGTTTTTCAAAGATTCAACTCCGCTGTTTATCCTCGATTATGATTTACCTACTATAGATTTGTATGTTATAGGGCCATGCCTTTGATTCAGTATTTATATTGTATTACACGATCCAACAATAACTAACCATGTAACTATAAACGATTATACAATTACATATGAGTGTGTACGACTTACATAAGCACCAAAACATTTTTAATGTGTAGCATAAAAAAAAACGCAAAACAAACGAAAGACAACAGAAAAAATATTTAGTAAATAAAACAAACACAAGTTGAAAACAAAACGCGAGATATTTTATGTCTTTACTTAGAAGCTTCGCGAGGGGGGCTCACAAATCCGATAAGAAGTGTGTCTTTTATTCTCCGTTTTTATGGAAGCTGACGAAACATGCGCGACGTTGGCGATGCGAGGTCTCCTCGAGGGCTCCTCCAAGTCCAAATTTTATGGCGAATATTTCGTTTCTGGTTTATTTCGGCAAGCGCGACACGTAGTGGCCATAAAAAAGGTGCGCAACAGGGTAACCAGTAAGCAGTAACCAGTAACCCGTAACCCGTAACCCGTAGCCCGTAGCCCCATGGAGTTTCGCCAGACGACGACAAATTGGCATCTCGTTTGGGTGATCTCTATCTGCAAGACCGGTGGCAATTACCCGGTCCAACATATGACGCTTCTGTTTTCCCGGAACGCTCCAAAACTGGATGCGGATCGTAGGTCTAATCTTGCGGCAGCAGAATCAGCACCTCCTGCTTCTGGGAAGCAATTGCGAATAAATCGCATTTAATAAATAGCAGCGGCAAAAGGCACCGACCGATGCCATTTGATATATCTGTGCATCGGTGCATCGGTGCATCGGTGCATCTGTGCACCTGCTGCCCTCTCCTGTCGGCAATCATCACAAATCAATAAAAATGTTTATCATCAAGCAAACAATTGGCCCAGCTCTCCAAGTGGCTTAAAAGCACCGGCAGTTGTTAATTAGCGCCATGCCGCAAATGCCAAAACGTCCGAAGGAAAACAGCAAATACAAGCGGCCAGCAGGCAACAGAAAGAAAGAAAAATACACTTGGCAATCGGAATTGCCGGCGACAATCGAAAGCCACGAGAGGAGACTTCATTGATCGTTTTGGCCGCACATGCACACTCCATCACTGCATCACTGCATCACTGCATCATGATCCCGGCTTTTTCGATCGCAGCCAGACCGCCAGGCGCGTCATCCGCTGTATCCACTGGATTCAATTCCCATTCCCATTCCCTTGCCTCTGCCGTTTTCCGCGAACTCTTTTTTATAGTTTAGTACTGCTCGTCGCTTAGCGTCACCAATATGTCCCCACTGATAGTAATGATGATGATGATGATGATGATGATGATTGCAATGACAATGCCGATGGCTCTGCAAATCAAAACCTCCAACGTATCGAAACAGACACAACTCAACTCAACACCGATCGCATCGATTCGCGTCGCTTTATTTTTGGTATTTCTGGCATTTGACGGGTTTTTACACGCTGTCTTTGTCAGGGGAGTGAACAGTGGTCAGTGGATGATGAGCTCTAGGTGAAAGGAAAGCAATTACTGACTTGCCTAATTTAAAAATTTTTAAGCAAATGGTTATTACCTACAATCTTGAAGCTCCGTCAGAAGCAAGTCATTTTTGGCTATAATCAAAATTAAAATTAAATTTTATATAAATGCTGGTGTATTTTAAACAATTGCAAGAAATCATTCATCTCAAAAATGTTGTAGGTTACATATTTTAGGACTCTTTATGCAGTCTGCTTTTTCACATAAGCTGTCATATGGTAAAAATACTTTTGTTCCATATTAAAAGCAAAATATGAGTTCGAGTTATATACAATCATGACCATTTAGTTTATATCGGAATGATAGTAAAATCAAAATGGCATCAGTGAAATTTAACTGTTTAAAGTGGCCTTTTACAATCATAAAAGTAGCTTTCCTTACAAATAAGGTTACTAATGATAGCTTTACCTTATATTCCAAGCAATTCATAATGTTTTCTGACTTTTGAGCCTTTTATAAGTACATTAAGTCTTCTGAATTAAGATACATTTTTGTCTGCAAGTTTCAACTATTCTTGGCTCCTGCATTTTAAATCTTAAGCCCACTATGCGACCATTGAAAGTCTGCGGAGCGGCTAACAGACTGGCAAAGTGACTGAGTGACTGGCAAGGCAACTGGCATGTCCAACCACCAGCACATCCACACTCTGATGCCTCCAACTTGGCTATGCACATATATATAGAGTATGTCCATGGGACCCCCAGTTGGCCATCGCCAAGTCTGGCTGGCATGCGGGAAAAGCATTTTTGGGACCGCACTGCGTTACATTGACAAATGAAGAAGCTCCCATCAGTCAAAGAGATGGAAAGACGGAGGACTGGAGTTCCAACTGATGAAGATGCGAGCGAAACACCCAAAAACCAAGTGGCAAATGGCAAATGGAGACAAATGATGATCAGGGCAGTCAGAAAGGAGAAAAAGCGACCAGGTCCTTGAAAATGAGGGGTAAGTGATGCCAGTGAAATATTTTCGCATGCCCTATTAAACAAAAACAAAAGTGAAAAATTGTTTTATTTTTTTTTTTGTTGCTGTTTTGCACAACCCCTCGGCAAATGCTTCCTTTTCCGGCCTGGGAAAAAGGGGGGTGTTCAAGGAGTTTAAGGACACGGAATGTGTGCCAAACATGCAATACATGCCGGAGACGAGGGCTACACTTACATTATATTCATTACCGGCTTATTAGCGTGATTTACCGATGATTGGGGGAGTGATGTGTATCCTGGCGAAGACATAATGACACTGCGGACAAGGATGTGCCTGCCGAGGGCTCTTGAATTATGTGTGGGAGGTATAGGAGATACAGGAGGTACAGGTCCTGGGAAAATGACTTTGAAAGCGCCATATCCCATATCCGTTTGTCAATAATACCGTGCGAATTTCTTGATGGATGTGGATGTGCCAGAGGAAATTCTTCAGCTTACAGCTTACTAAAAACGTTGTCATATGCAAATTTTGATTTGGGTTTCACTTGCAACCATTAAGTTCATCATCTAATGGAGGGGTTTCATCTTCATTTGGAACTTGTCAATTGACTGTCAACTTCCTGTCACTGAAATTATGAGATGGGGCAGCCGCTAATTAGCTGACCAGATCACGGAGATACGCATCTCAGAAGAGGATACTTCGGCGCTAATTCAATTAATAATCCCTCGCTTTGGAGGGGCGTAAGGCCCAACACGCGCGATCTGTATCGGACGGGCAATTTACACAAATTAAAACTAAACAGTTACCCTCCGCCCTGCACACTTAATTATGCAATTACTAGATAAATTCACTTCATCTCCGCTGCGTACTTGTTTTTGTTTAATATGTTTGTTGTGTTTCTTCGGCGGCACGAGCTGGTCCACAAAAACGAACCGGAAACCGAAAACAGTTGCAGATACAGATACATAATTCCTCGGATACACATATGCGAGCAGCTGCCATTGGCCGACTGTTGAATGTGAGTGTGACTATAGGTGTTTATATACCACTTCTTGGATACACATGGGCAGGGAGTCGTTAGGGGCGTGGCATGGGTGATTGTATGGGATACATACGTGGCAAGGAATGTATCTGCCAGATACATTGGATGACGCAGGTAAGGATTTTTTTTTTTTTTAATTAATAGTCCATTTAGGCCATTGTTATTCTTAAAGTAAATGTGATAGCCATATAGAACGATTTAAAGGTCCGTTTCTCGCATTGATAGTTTTAATACTAGAATTTCATAGGTTTTCTTGGCTTAAAAGGGTCTAAATCTTATTATTTTTAATACAGAAGTATGTTTTTCTGGTTTTTTAAGTATTCAATTTAATTTTAAATATTAGCTTTGTTTTCAGGAATATCTAATTTAAATCTAAAAAAATGTCCAGGACTAAATTAATTATTTTCTTGTAAATGTCAGAAAATTGAAAACCATTCTATATGTTTTTTATAGGTTCTGTTATTCATTTGACAAAAGTACAACCAAAAATCTTTGTTTCTATAATATAAAACAAATGACATTTTATTACATTTTACAAATATTTTTGAAACAACGAAAATATTTTCTAAAATCTTGTTTGTTTTTTTTAGTGTATTTTTGCTTTTCAAAAAATTAGGCATAGATTTTAAGAACCATTTTAATAGCGATTTTCTTAAATGAAATGCGATTTTCACCATTTTCCATTTGGGTGTAGACAACAAAATTATACTCCACCAATTAAATTTTTTAAAATATATCAAAACAACTGGATAAACTATTTATACCACATAATAAAAATGTAAAATAGGTTCATAGAGTTGGTTTCCTCAGAAACTCGCAATCTCCTCGAGATTTAATTTCCTTCCTACACCCAGAATATTGTTAATACCATTAATGATTCCCCTTATTAGAGATTGAACGTGCCGAAATCGGCGTTATGTAAATGGATATCGATACGCGATCATCGCCAGGCTGATTGATTGATTGATTGCCATTCAGGGCAGGCAGCACCAAGTATAAACAGCGATTGTGCAGGACAAAGGAATCGAGGGCCTCGCATTTGCGGGCGGTTTGTTTTCTATGCGCAATTTATAAAGTTGCTGCCGCAATAATGGGAGCCAGGACAGCACGCCAGGAGCGGCGGCCAAGGATCACCTCGCCGCATGGCACCTCCGCCTTAAATTCTCGCGAATTAATTTAAAAAGGAGCTGGCATTGCGGTCCCGAAAAGTATTGTGTTACCAGGAGCCGGGACCTGGCATCCAGGATTGCGATTGGGACCGGGACCAATGGCAGCAGGATCCGGCGAGCGTCCCAAGTTTGCTCGCCTTGATAAGACATAAAAGGTCCTCCAAGACAAAGGAGCTCTCCTGGCTCTCCAGCAATTGCCCAGGCATTTCCTCGAGCATGTTCTCGCTTTGCGCCTTCGCGTACCTCGATTTCTTATCACGGCAAAAAGATCAAATTTCGAGAGGGAGTCCGTAGAGGGAACACAGGAGGGAGCGAAAAGGAGCCGCTGGGAAAGGATGTGGCAAAGGATGAATCCCAGTTCGCCAGACTCTTTTCAAAAGCTTTAGTAGGCGGGCTGAAGTCACGAGGATATTATCGTTTTGGCTCCTCTTTTCACTTATTGCTAAGGAATAAATTATCCCAATTTTTTAATTTAATTTCAAAATTTATATTTAAGTTAAAAAAAATAAGATATAATTGCAATAGCTGTTCGTATGACGAAACAAATTAATATTTAAACTAAAAAGGGAATATTTTAATTAAAAGGGAATATAATTGTAATAGCTATTTGTATTTCAAAACCATATTTCAAAAGACTAACCTCTTCGAAACTATTTTCACTGTTGTCAAATTTTAAGGCTCAAAGCAAGCAGTTTTAATTTATTTTATTTTACTTCTACATTTCAAATTAAATTGTGGTTTCAGCCAGAACTAAGCAATGATATTATTTTAACAATTAAGAAAGAGAGAAAAACTGTGCAGCTCTAGTTTTGTTACACATTTATTGGAGTGCATGAAATTCGAATTCACAAGAATTTCATGCACTCCAATAAATTAGAAATATTTTTCACTTTTCAGACAAATGAGGAGATATAATTTTACAAAACGTGAAATCCAACTTGTTTCCATGATAATACACCTAGGAGATTTATAAATCTTCCACATATTCATGATCCATTAAAGTGACATTATATTTTCGTAAGCCCCAAGAAGTCTTTCACCTCTTACAAAATTGCCATAAGCGGCACAAAGTCAACGTTCTCCATATAGATTGTGTTACACAATCAGATGCTGTTTGTGCCCCTTGGTAGCGCCTGAAACAAAGCGTTTACCCAGAACCCGAACAGATACAGAGACCTTAATTAAATTTTTGTTGCCTGAACAGGAATTTTTGGTTTCGTTTCGGTTTCTGTGTTAACTTGTTCTAAGTACACTGCTTTTATGACCCACACAGGGCTCCAAGATGATGATTATGGTGGTGATGGTGATGGTGGTGGACAGAAACGGACGAGTTTCACAATTTGCTCGCGGGTTTATCATGTCCAGAGTGCGTTTTGACCTCTTGGCGAGTACGTGCCTGGCCTCAGAGTGTGACAAACTTGTTTCTTTTCTGTTTTTTTTTTTTTTTTTTTTTGCTGGGTAACAGAGTAGTGGCCTGTAGTTGTTGCTTTTATGACTTAATGCCGCGTACGCCGCGCAATTTCAATTACATGGCGAACCCAACAGGCCGCAAAACGGTTTACATGTTTACATGGCTAAGACAGCAGATATAGAGCAGCTCCCCAGCACTCGAACACTTTCATTTCGGGATGGATGGATGGATGGATAAATAGAGAAGGAGCTGTGGTGTTGTAAGACCTTCGACCGCGGCCAGGTGCCAAATTTGACAGGGCAAGGCATAATTTATGCCCAACAAACAGCGAACTTTGGTGGAGTGGGTTAAAGTTGACCTGGCCTTAGAAATAGAGGAAGGAAGCCGGGCTGAGGGCACGTGGCCAACTTTATGATTTCTCGCCTTCGAAGTGGATATACAAGGGAGCGGGCTCTTCGTGGCTGTAACCTAACAAGTTGCATGCATTTTTGATGACCCTGTTTTGGAGGTGGCAAATAGAATTGGACGGAATTTAATCAAGCGCTGCAGGTGCAAAAAGAGCCGAAATTAAGTCTAAGGCAAATAGGAGCACAGTTTTGCAAGTCCCACTCCTTGCAACTGGGGAAACATTTACTCAAGGTAAAGAAATTGCAAAACTAAATAACAAATTTAGGTTTTCTACTTTCTAAGAATTTTCACATTTCCGTTTAACTTACAAATTTTCCAATATTGGCATTATTTAATCATGAAAAATTATTTGTCATAAAAATGTTTGATTCTTATTATTATGCATTTTTTTAAAAACATTTTATAACATTAAATTCTTAGATTGCTAATTTGTACTTAATACCAAATAATAAATAAATAAATAAACACTTTTAAACTTTCCTTAATTTTTAATTTATATATTTTGGCATTAGCAATTCCCCATTTCATTTATTAACATTCATTGGAGCTAAGAAAGAAGCAAGCTTTCAAATGTTTAACTCAAGCTTTATATTTTAAATATGTTTATCCAGCAATTTTTGCTAACTAAAAGTCCTTTAAGCCTTTTTCTATACTATAAGTATTTTGTAAAATTTTCATTCATCATATACTATTAGAAATAAAACGAATTTATTTAAATAACCTTCAAAATCATCAGTATATGTAAGATACAGAGACACCCGCCTATCTGCTCCGGTTTCTCGCGAATCCGCCGACAGTGCGTTTTCCGTTTAAATGTACTGTTTAAAACTAGTTAATATTTTTGTTTGTTTTTCTGATAAGCTCAAAGTCTTGAATTTCGCGCGCTCGCTAGTAACAGCTCTGTTATAAAGGGTTCAAGTTTATGCTACTAGAGAGTTTAGAGATGGAAAGACAACATTAGCACAGACACCAACCACATGTACACATGGAAAACCATCTATCAAGCCCCGCCAAACATCGATATCACCGGTGTTTTGAAAAAAATCGATTACACCGATGAATGAATTGAGGTTTCCCCACCTCTAACCGCGAGTCGAGGAAAAAAATTGAACGGTTGTGGGTGTGCGTATTTTTCGGCTGTTCGATTGTTTTCGGTTGCAAGCGCTTTAACAAAACTCGTAAAATCCGAAAGGACCGCAAATGCTCTTCGACTTGTGACTCTAAGGGTTTTTGAATTAAATTCGAAATTCAAAACGCAATACCGCGGTAAACGATTTGTAAAATCCTCTGAACTTCTTGTTGTTGTTTAACGCTTGGAAATAAGGAAGAGGAGAGGAAGAAGAAGAACAGCCAAAGTGTTTTCCTTTTAGAGTGAAGTGAGAAAGAGAGAGAAAGAGAAAGAAGAACGAAGCGAGGAGCCGCATCAATTACCGTTATCAGCTACCCAGCAATAACAAAAAATCATGTTGATCTCGTGCAAATGCTTGAATTTCGTTGCCTCGACTTCGAAATTGCAGCGGAGCACCAGCAGCGGTGTGGGCGGTACCGGCGCGGCTAACGGTAATCCTGTAGCCAGCGGTACACCCGTTGGCGAAGTCCCACTCTCGATCCTCCTGTCACAGGTGTTCCAGCAGAAATATCCACGGGATTTCACCTTTTACAGTCAGTTCACGGACTTCTTCAAGCACGTAAGTCTATATTAATATAAAGCCTCTATATATGTAGTTCGTCACCCGATTATCGCCCCCTGTGCAAGAGCAGGATGGAGCATGTATCGATTGTGGGGAAGGCAACAATAACAACAACCGCGCAGCATAAAAAGCAACAACAATTGGGCAGAAGGCCTATGCTGGGCCACTAGTGCGCGCTCTTTCCCTCTCTTTGCGGGATAACAGTGGTCATACGATTAAAAGGAAAGGGGGAGAAAAGTAAAAAACCCATTTAGAATAGTTAGGCTTAAATAATAACCTGTTAAAACCAGGATGCAACTAAATGTCTCTATAAATTGAATTATTTAATTAATTAATTATCTAACATATTAATTTAAATCTTAGTAGGTTCTTTAATTTTTTCAATACCACTTTCCATTATACACTAATATATAAACATTTCTAAACATTTGAAAAATATAATAATATAAATAAGCGATTAATATTATTATCCCAAAACGTGTATGTGCTATGAGCTCATAAAACCAACAAAATTGTTCGGTTTGGATTAGTCAGGGTAATTGTTAAGCGAAATTCACTGTATTTGCATTGTATTGTGCCGCGATATGTGAGAGTGTGTGTGTTTATTATCGTTCTTTATGCTTTGTGTGCCGGCCTATGGCTTTTGCGTTTGCCTTTGCTTTTTGCCGTTCTGCCTATGCCGCCTATTCTCACACACACAAAACAAACATAGGCCTATATAGCCCTGGAATCGGGAATTGGAATGGGAATGGAATGGCAGGGGATGGTCCACTGAAGGATGTAGGGAATATGGAAGAGGGCATGAAGAAATAGGGTCATCCATTCGCTGATGGGAAAATCGTAAGAAATCCTCACATTCACTGGTTTATTTTCGGCCTGCTCAGCCAAGTGCAACTCGCATCTTTCTTCCGCTCCTTCGGAACCCCCTCCTCCCGCACCTGTTTTATCATCCGCTCCTTCTTTTCACTTAGGAACACCCTGTTTTTTTCGGTTTTTTCTTTGCCAACCTGATCGCCGGTATTTTTAGTTTCCTGCGTCAGCTTCTGTTTTACTCGCGTTACTTTTCTTCGTTTTTATTTGCGTTTTTTATGATTTATGCGCTTTTGCTTTTCATTTGTCACGCCCTCAGTTGTAAGTAATTTGCATATTTTCGTTCAGAAATTTTCAGCTCTGTTCGCTTCCCTAAAAACGTCACAAAGTCTCTAAAGGGGTGGGCACATTCCCGTGCATTCAGGGGTTAAGTGAATTCGGTTCATGGTTCATAATTTTTCCCTTTTGGAATTCAAAAGTTTTAGGTTTATGTAAAATATTATGCATAAATTTGTGTTCTCTAATTTAACTTATCTAGTTTTTTTTATATAATTGTAGAAATCCTCATAAAATATTTTATATACATATTTTAATTTTGTGTCCCACTTCTATTTGCCACAAAAACGTCTTGTATATTTGCTGATTTCATCAAAAGATATATAAAATTTATAGACCACCCGCAATCGCTTCTCATTAGTCATTAGTTATCTTTTCTGTTGTTGCCTTCATTATGTTAGGATTTCTTTAAAAAGTTTCCCTACCTTCTGGGTTTTTTATTTTCCCTGTATTTTTTTATTTGAAATGTAAATAAACATTTCGTCTTATCATTTACAAACAAATAAGTTATTAACTCTTTATTTTCGTTGTAAACTCTTCTTTTTTTAATCAAAACAAACTATGGTTTAGTAATGCCGTCATAAGATTCCATTAGTCAAGATGATATTGGCCAAATGGGTGCCGTCACAATTTATGGAATACAGGCTCATTTTATTGCCTGGAACGGTTAAGTCGAGCGATCTTGCGGGGACAACATTCGACACGAGTGCGAGAAAACTTGATTTACTATTAAAATAAAATAAAAAGCTAGTACTAGCAAAGTAGTAATTTCCATTACCTACTTGACACAAACTTAAGCTGGAAAAAAAACCAAAAAGTGTATTTAAGGTATTCTTAAAAAAAACAAATACCGCATTCATGCAATAGAGGTTTTTATTAGGAATTATTGCTTTAGCTTCATAAATGGTTTGTAGTTTATGTACTTTTAATGTATCAAATTATGTATGTATGTGCAAACAATCAGATCATATATACAAGAAGTTGACGGGTTCTTAAGTAGTTGACATTTGCAAGCAAATAAAACTTCGTTCTCGATGTATAAGAAGTTTTATTGGGGAACCTGTCTCACCTGACTTATTTTGCGTGTAATAGTTATTATTAAACTGTACTGTATTTTTTCATCTTTACGTTTCTGGTTCTGCCTCGTCCAAACCCAAAAAAGAATATCTGCGTCATCGTCGTCTGTCTTCTCCATACTTTTCAAGGTTAAATCTCTCTATCCCCCTTTCTTTCTCTCTGTGTCTGTTTTATCCCCTCCTTCGACCACGACACTTGTCACATTTTGACAACCACTGAGCTGCAAAGCCGATGTTTGAAAGGCAGTGGGTGGACGGGGGATTATCAAGGTTCTTCTCACACTCAAATGCAGTTCAGTTGAATACTTTGAACATACCAAACCTTAAGTTTTTAGCTTGAACATTATGACCAATTCCGCAACTAGAAGTATCTTTAAGAACAATTTGGTTTTTGAAAATAGTGGTTTGAGTTTTGTAAGTTCGACTCTATTTATTTTGAACAATTGTTTATCGCAGTGATTGCACATCGTTCGCTACACCGCAAGATTGTAACTCGAGTGTCGTATTTGTTGTAATGCAAAATTGAATTGTTCAATAAGTCTACGTCTTGTTGGGTTTTTGTTGTTGTGGTTTGGAGATCGTCCTGATATTGCCACTATTGTTGTTTTTATTGCTTTGTGTTGCACCCACTTCAAAAGCGCTGAGGCGTACAACAAAAGCAGTAACAATACATACAAATAGACCAAAAGTGTTATTTTGAATAATTCAAAGCTTAAAACAAAACAAAAAACCAGAAGAAAACGAGAAAGACAAAAGTGTGGAGAACAACGAAAAATAAATGCTCTAACATTATAAAGTCAATTACATTTGGAAATACATGGTTTAAGTTAAGGACTTTAAAAACTGTTTTAAAATATAATCTAGCACAAAAATGTTTTTGTACAGCTTAAAAAAGTGATATCTTAAATTGATTTAAAAGATTTTGTGTCAATTCGAAACCACGTCTTAACAAATTTTAAAATATTTTGAAATTGAAACTTGATTTGTAAAATGATGTGCACATTGTAATGTAGTACGAATATATTAAAATAACTTTAAATTTGTTTTTTGTAATTAAACAAAAATATAGCTTACGATCTCTGATTACCTCTAAAATTTACCTCCTCTCAGCGTATGTTTTATATTCAAATACACAGCATAGCACATATCCTACATGTATAAATATGTATAAAAGCCCGTGTGTGTATATATTCTCTATATAGAGCCGAAACGAACGCTTTTAGAATAAATTACGAAACCAGCGACAAAATACAAGCAAGAAGTAAAAAGCACAAAGAGCGGTCGAGGAGTGGGCTCCGCGGAGGGGGTGGTTGGCGGGGGCAGTGCAAGACGAAGGCAGAGGAAGAACAACAACAGCCGAGCCGAAATACAAAACAAAAAACTTGTTTATAATTTTTTCCCCCATCTCTGTGCTGTATGGTTGTGAGAGTGTGTGTGTGTTGGATAAACAAGTTTTCGAGATTTCCAAATGCGGCCGGCCGGGTACTGGACCGCCGTAAACTCGATGGAGTCCGGTAAGAGGAAGAAGGGGGCCTCCAAAAGGCCTATTGGGCGCAAACAGAGGGGGAGTAACTATGAGATCCTATGATACACAGAAAAAACCAAACTATATCTGATTAAAATAATCGATATAAAGTTCTGAGATTTGCTTAAATTCAGAATTTCAATTCGATCTTTCTTTCTTTTAAGTTTCATAGTACAAGAGGAAGTAAAACTTACAATTTTTTCTATACTAAAATCCCCATAATGAATAAAAAAATAAATTACTATATTTTTTCCTACGTGTAGGCACATAAAAGACCCATGAGCACAATATATTCAAAGCCGGGTAGGGGGTCACTAAGGCACATAGAGATGGCTGGCGAATGGCTTTTTCGGGCCCACTTGATGGGCCAGTTGACAGCGCCGGGGCACCATCGCCCCCGTCCCCACAAAACTCTCAACTGCGTAGGCCCCAATATGTTTAAACTATAAATTTATGCGTACAATTTGTTGAAACGCTGGACGACATATGGATGAGATGTGATGAGCTATGGCAAGGCTATGTCCAAATTTTGTCAACTCGAACTTCCCCATGTTTTGTGTAACGCAAATTGAATTGACTGACAATAGAGTATTTCAATTTAAAATGCTCTTAATACGACATCTGTTACCAATTAATTATAATTTTTATTGGCAAGAGTAATTCATGCCTTCTGATTATGCTATGATATAGACAGAGAACTTGGAGAAATCACCTAAAGAGTACAGCACCGATATATTAATGATAAATATTAAAATAATCTACAATCTTACAAGTCGGAAATTCCCAGATCTTAAACTTATTCGAATACCTATTCTTAAATTAACAACTACATAAGTGCTTTCACGAGTGTTACTCTCTAAACCTAAACAAATCGATCATATTGGATACTTCTGGTCAGTGCATCTTAAACTGAACAAATACTCGGTTTTTATTGTACGCAATGGCCCCTTATCAATTTTCGATTCTGCAGCGCCCACACACGCACACATCCACATCCACACTCACTCCTAGGCTTTTTTTCTAGGTTATCAAACGGTAAAAGCACCGCGGCACACATACTGATAATCTCCCAACAAATATATAGTATAGTATATATATATATTATAAGCGATCACCGCCAGTCGCACTGTCGTCAGTGGATGTCTGCCTCTAATTCTTGCCTTGGAAATCGTTTATTTATAATTAGAGTCTTTAATCAGTTAAACTCGCTTTCCTTTGACCCTTTTGCTGAAATTCTGTCTCACCTGTGGAAATCGAATAATTGAAAGAGCCCACAGCGACGATCTTTCAATGGGGCAAAAACAAGTTTTGTGAATAAGCTAAAACAACATGCGCCAGCTGCATTCATATGCTAATGCCCATGTTTATTTTTAGCCCAGTTAATCGCGTTATGAAACCGAAAACCCTTTTCCAATCCACCTGATTCCACAAAACAAACATCAGCAACAGCAAATCCCAAGCACGAGTTATCAATCAGTTAAAAGTTATATTTTTATGGGGGGAGAATACAAGGCGCGGCTGCACTGACAACGTTTGTGGACTCTAAAAATAGCCAGTTATCAAATGTAAAGTCTGTGAATCGAGGAGGTTTGTATGGGTTTTGTGTTACAATAATAGTGAGTAAAATGATAAGTGGGTGCAAGTAGGGAAGGAGAAATCATTATTTTATCGCAAATCAGGCGAGGGTAGCTTAATTGCTGTCTAGGGCAAAAAAAGAAACAAACAAAGGTGATGAAATCAGTCTTTGAAATTAATAATAATAAAGGCATTTCTTATCAAAACTCTCGGTTATAATGTGCTAGCCCTATGAGATGGCACTTTTAAAACCAAAACATTATCTTGCAAAAAAAGTTTTTAATAATAAATATTTGAATAGAATTTAAATAAAAATAAATTTCTAGAATATATTTTTCTTCTTTTAACTTTTGTACTTTTCAGTTTAATTTGTTCAATATCGGGTTCCCCCATCAATACTGATGTTTCTTTTACCCACTGGTCATTTAAGAGCTATTTATTATCCCCCAGCTGAAGTTTTCGCTTACGATATCGCAAGGTCATAGTTTCAGAGTCCTAGTGGTCAATCAGAGTTGACCATCCCCTTTAACCTCCGCTTTATGAGTACCGAGTTGCGCGTGTCGGTTAATTGAAAACCAATGTTAATCTTTAACAAATATAACCTTGAAAGCGGCAGCAGTCAGACGGCATACTGTAATAAAGCCCACACTTGAGCTTTTCCCCTGAACCGACCAGAGCAATCGCTGGGCCAATTTAATGAGCCTTTTACTCATAAACTCTTAACCTTTTCCTCGGGCATTGTAAGAACCACACCAGTGTGCACCAATTGCCACTCTCGTGTAAACAAAACTATAAATTCTTGAATTGAGAAATCGCGCGCCTGCTAAAAATAAAGCGAATACACCTCTTCTTTGCTAGCGGGCAATTTTCAAAATATCTAAACGCGAATAATTTATTTTGCGTGTGCAAGAGGGATGAAGAATGCCAAAAGGGGTGGGATTTTGGGATGGGGTTGAATGGTTGAATCTCTTATTTTCGGTCGCTCACGTTTAACGTGCGTGATTTTTCGGGTGAGGGGTTAATTCCTTCACTTCCCCCCAATTATGATGGCTTGGCATAAATATTTGCTCTGGGGCACAACTCAATGCAGCCAAAACGAAAAAAAAAAGAATAGCAGTGGCAAGCGAGAAATAAATAAATAATGAAAACTGTGTCAAATGTGCGGCCACAGATTTGTTTGCTTTGGATAAACACGAAACAAGAGAATGGAAAACGTCTAAATTTGATACGCAAATAGGAATAAAAAGTAAAAAAGTGCAGAAAGAAAACACAACAATATTACATTAAGTACTTGTTACGTACGTTTTTTTAAAAAGTCAAAAAATTACATAAGGAATAATATACATATAAGAATATCCCAGTAAACTAGATTTTATGTTTACTATACTTATATTTATTATTTCTAAAATGTAACAAAATGAATCCATTATTATTTTATTTCTTAGTTAATTACTGTTAAGAAGCCCCAATATTTTCTCAAGGGTTCGGTTCCGACATATCAACACTTTTGTTGTCTTGTAATTGTTACCCCACGAAAAGCTCTAAAATAGAGTCTGTTTGCACAAATAATCACTTCTTATCACAAGCGCTACAATAATTCGGTGGCTCCGAAAATAGTCCCAGGTCGCGTTTTTGGAAGCGTTGTAGATGATCTCATTATTCAAGTAGGAATGTACATATATGGGCATATATTTATATTATTATTTATACCACCTGTATGAGTATGTGTATAAAGCGAGTAAACTAACAATTAACAGCAGACGTTGGGCAGGCCCGAGAATGCCGCCATCTTTGCTGTTTGTTTATTAAATTTGAGTTGTAGCCAGCCGGCTGTGCGCTGAGCAAACAAAAGCCCACGGCAACGAATATTTGTTTGTCAAAGTTTTTAGATAACGCTGGCTGGCACACCTCAAAGCCCCCACCTCTACTCTTCTTCGCTATCTCTGCCCTTTTGCCGCGCACTCCTTTCAAAGTCTGTTTAGCACTGTTGCGCCTAATTTACTGTTATACACTGAAAAATGTTAGTTGTTTAATTAAATGATTCTAAAATGTTGAGTTAATTAGCTTGTTAATTTATTAATAACTATTTTTATTTATCCTTTTTTTTAACATTTAAAATGTTAATTACTTATAAGTCATTTTTAAGAAACTCTAGGGTTTCTTCTAAAAACACCAAACCAAATAACGAACATTATCCGGATTGGATTTTTTTTTATTTTTGAGTAACTATTCAGTAAGTTGATCAGTAGACCCCTGATGGAACTAAATATGTTGAACAAAAATGTTAATATTTTAAAAATTCTTTAGAAAATTATACGGTTTTTTTTTTGTTCTCTGTATAAGCAATTGAGCTTCGACGTATTTGTGCACCTCTCTTACAAACCTATTTAATAAACGCTTAATCTGTCGGCGGGGGGAATACACGTGTGCACGTTTCCTAGAGCTTTCTCGCTCTTCCTCTTTTCCTAGTCCCGTTTGCGTTATACTATATATACACTTTAATGGTATATATTAGGGGGAAGGGGGTGGGGTGGTACATTGGCTGGCGAGACTATACGCGATGTTTTGGGTCTGGGGCCTTATCAGATTTTGTTTTCAAACGACATTGAATGATACGCTTTTTTTTATTATTTCTCCCTTTTTTTTTGTTTTTCGTAGATAAGGCAACATTTAATTGGGGAAGAGCGAAAGAGGGAGGCGGAGAATGGGTAGAAAAACAATAAGCTTAAATAGGTTTAGAAACTTAACATGGCAGCAACTAATTTTGTAATACGAACAGAATCTATAGAGAGGGTACATGAGATAATTAATTATAAGCAAAGCCTTAACTCATCTTAATAATACTGCTCAAATGGGTTTAGTAATAAATTAAAACCAGCTTACGTTTTTTTTTTAAGCTGTGTGTATCAAATTATTCAAAATACTCAAAAACAGAAAATTAGTCAAACTAATTTAATTTATTTATAACTAACCGCTCTTTATATAAATGTTAACCAGTAAATCTAATAATACAACTCACTTATAGCAATTTATATTCATAAGGCGCCTATTAAATTGTGAAAACAATTAATCCCAATCAAAAAACAAGAACCGACCTTATATATTGGGGCTCCTGTTTATGTCTACAAAAAACAAGTTTCGACCAACAAGTGACCCAAAGACACTTTTAACGGGGGATTAGATCGAACTTAGGGCCCAAGTGACTCACATAGACGGTCGAAAAGAGCCCGAAGAAGGCAGGAGAAAAACAAAAGCCCTAGATGGACAGGCCAAAAAAGCGTAAGCCCGCCGAATGGTAGTGGAAATTTTTCGAAAAGAGCTCCGGAGCAAAACGGAGTGGATGCGGCAGCAGGCAATACAAATTGGCAACTCGTAATCCGAAGAGCGAAAACGCCCCGCACGCGCGTGTGTCCCCAGCTGTCTAAAGTTGTTTATGATAATGGCCAACGACGGCGACGTATCTGAGCGAAATGTGTTTGCTTTTTTCGACAACAAAAAACAAAACCAAAAAAAAAGGCAAAACTAAAAAAATAAAAAAAGAACGGCCGAAGACGAAGAGGGTATTATTGTATTATTCGTGAGCAGCGAGGCGAACCAAGTCGTACCCCAGAGCGAACCCCTCGCCACAATCCCCTTTGCAAGGGGGGGTCCAAATCTATAAAAGATTATTTTCGTAGTTTCTTTTGCCAGTTGATTTGTTTACAACTTATTTTCTTTTTGGCTCAGTTTCGGTTTCTGCCGATGAAACGAAACAAGGCAAGTTATCTCAAAGCTATAAAAAAAGTAAACTCGAATGAAAATAGAAATAGAAATGGAAAACAAAGGAAAGGAAAATGCGTCAATCGGATGGATGATTGTTATTTTCATTTTTATTTATTTTTTTTTTTTTGGGCGAAAGGTGTGCCAGCCACGGATGATTGATGGCCTGATTGATTGGTAATTATCGAAGGTGCCAACACTTGCAACAGGTTAATGCCCCCTTTCTAACTTTACCCCACTGCACCATAAAGATTTGAATTTCAGCTTAAAGTTCTTATCAGACAAAGGGTAAAACAATAAATAAAATTTTATTTCATGATAAAAGAGCTATCAAAACAGTATTCAAATGTTAAATATTAGCATTTTTGTGTGTCATCAGCTCAGTTGTACCTTTGGACACAGCTTGATGTGTTTGTTTGTTTTTCACCAAGTCAAAGGCAAGGCGAATTGATATGCAAAAAAGTAAAAAGCAAAAAGAAAATTATAGGGGAAAGTGGAATACAGGGGGAAGTCAACAGATCTACATAAGTAGACCCATTAGACACATCGAGTGTCGGACTACCAGAGCTTAATTAATGCCGGGCAATCAATTACACTAGATATTCGCCTCGCGCAACAACAAATTAATTATGCAGCAATGTGCAAAATGAGAAAAATTATTACATACATAGTGCTCTAAAGTTGTTTGTTTAATGGGAATCGTTCTGGTTGCATAAGTTGGCGGGGGATCTGCATTGTCAGACAGTTTGATATGAATTTCAATTGTTTCACTCGGCCCAGACAGAAATAATGAAAGAAAATAGAACCAGGCAGCTCAAGTGCGCAACAGTTTGATGATAGCAAAAAGCTTTAACAGCCGTCCTTATTAGCTTTACAGCAAAACTGAACACCACAGCCACTTGAGGGTCCATAATGCACTTGTACTTCCCGTCTGAGACTGCAAGAACATAACTCTCAAGTTATGGACCACTTTATGGCCATATTATGCGATGTTGTAGCATTAGATGAGTTTTTAACGAGGCAGGTAAAGAGATTCGTTTGAGTTGCTTTCAAAGAATCAACAGCTTTAACGATACATGTCTAACATTTTATACATTTTTTCTTAACTAAGTTCTTAACGCGCAACATTCATGTTTTTATAAAATTAATTATATTTAATATTATAGTTTTATAGTTAGCTTTTAATTAAACAAATTAATTATTTCTTTTGAGCATTATTTTATATTTGACTTAAAAGGTATTTGTATTAAAAATAAAAATACTAAGATATGAGTTAGCGTTAAGCACTATGAATTTTAAGAGATCCACTGATTCTCGTTGACAGTTGGACAACGATTTCGACAGTTGGCACAAATGCAATTGATTCCGTCTGATTGCATATATTATTTAAATGTCGGGTTTCAATTAAAGCGATTTATATTGATTTCCGATATGCGAAGAGTGTGCGGCTGAGTTACGTGCTCCTCGGCGCGTTTCCTCTGGCGATTTTGCCTCTCTTTCCGCTAGCCAATTGCCATCTCTTTCAGAAGCTCATCCAGCAAGAACACGCCATGTTTTATTTATTACTTAGGTGGTCTTATTTTTTCTGTTTTTGGCCGCAATTAATCAAATGTCGGACTGGCCATAAAATAAACGGTCATACGTCAAAGTCGAACGTAAACGGTTATTTAATTAGTTAACAGCCACTGGTTCCGTACGCTAGGTGGCGCCACACCATAATTAACAGGACAGGACAGCACTGACATTTAATTTCAATTAAGCAAGAACCGATAATTCGAACAGGCAGTTACGTTAATTAAGCAATGAAGTGACGACGGCTATTGCCTTCAATTGTTGTCATTGCAGTCTGAAAGTCACTGAGAAGAGTCATTGACATTTGGCGAATGGCAAATTGCGAAAGATGCGCCAGTTCTTACAAAATGTTGTGCAGGAAAAGGGGCAAAAAGAAAACGAGGGTAATGCAAAGAGGGTATGCAGGATGGATGTGACGGGAGTTAAACAGCCCCTCCTCAACATTTTACAACCACAACTGATAATGTCAGGCGGTCGGGGCCGAACAACCAAGTCAACAAAAACACCCACTTTAAGCTTAGCCAGCCGAGCCATAAAATCAAGAATGAATGATGGATAGAAATCAGCAATGATCGATTGCTAAGTTACCCTGGAATCTTAAGAGGTTGCTCATTAAATGATCATACATATGTGTAAAGTTAAGGTCATTTACCTTCAACACCATTGCAGATAATTGTTCCTTACAAAATCCACAATAAAAATACATTCCTGTTTTGCTTTTTTAATTTAAATTGCATTATATATTTATAAATATATATTTTTAGCAACAAAGTAATAATTTTCATTCGCTTTTCACGATTTTTTTTTGTAATAGATTGGCTTTTATCAACATGGTAAATTTTCTAATCAACAGATAAAATCATAAATTAAAAATCATAGTGGAAACTGTAATCTTTTTTGTTAACACAATCTTATCTGCTTTTCCCGATTCGTACTCCTCAAAGAAAAAAACCCATTCAAAGGGTATCAGGCGAAACAAATTAGCAGCGAGAAAAACAAGTCTACTCTTGTGGTTACGAAAACATCCATAAAACTGCAATTTTAAACTGAGCTAATAGGCCTGAGCCCATAAATATGTTTATGCGTTTGGCAGCGAAATAATAATAACAGAATGCCAAAACACTTGACAACAATGCATTTGCTGTGTCACATTTTACAGCCATTTTTTGTTTCATTCATATAATTATTGTCGCCGAGTGACTGAGGCTGATTAGATATTACCGCACCGCACCGGGTGTAAACAAGTTTGGAATTTGCATTGAAAACAATTTTTTTTGAGTGGGTGTGACCACAACTTGTTATTGTCCAAAATGGAAGCGAAAACAATTTTCAAAAGAAGACAAAGACAAGCAAATGCAGCTGCAATTTTAAAATGCCGGAAATTTAGTTCTCTACTAAGTTTAGTTTAATGTATAATTATAGCAATTGAGGAAGGGGGAAGGGCATGTTGATTTTTATCAAAGCACTTAGACTAACCGATAAGTACAATCAAATATTTTGAAAGTTTTACTTTATTAGGTATTCAAGGAAAGTTTGATGTCGAAAGAAATTGTTACTATATTAAAGAAATAATTGAGATTTCTCTAATTTTTTAATTGAGAACATTTTGTGAAAGCTTCTTTGATTAATTTTGCTCTGCCCACCTGTTGATGAGAACGGTGGTTATATGGAAGACGATGCTATGCAATCCAGGAGCTGTTGTCGCTTAGCTGACGGTCAACATTGTCATTTGATTTCTGTTGACGTTTGCATTTCGTACGTTAATTCAATTTAATTCTGTGTATCTACATGTGCTAGTGGTTGTTTGTGTACTTGTGCCCAGTGTCTCGCCCCCTCACCCCTCCAATGGTTGTGTTTATTGTCCGGGCTATATGAATATAGCTTGATTGTGTTGGACGCGAGTGTCAAATTTAGCCGAGCACGTCTATAAAATGTGTTATTCGCTCCTGTGTCAGTCGGCAAACACGTGCTACTATCCCAAACATGCAAATGTGGGGGAATTTATCTACATGAATTAAAGTGTGAGGTAACTTTTTAAGCGGTATTATGATCAGTGATGTCTTTCTTATTTTAGGGGCACCACTAGATTGTTTTTTTGTTTTTTGCCATTTTGAAATCATTGAACAAACCAGATGCAGACTTTACCAATTAATTTTTAGATATCAGGGACTTGTTTACCCATCACATCTTCGGCTTGTCACCATGACAACCAGAATAATTCAAGTAGTCTTTTGCCTTTTGGTGCCCCCAACAGCATTTTGCCATTGCACTAATTGTTTGTCAGTTTCATGTTCATCAATGGTCCCTTGTTTTCCGATAAGTTTTCCCGACAATCGGGTGCAGCACTCGAAACGAACATAATTGACAAATTTGCACTTGAACTACTGTGCGGCGGGGTTGTCGACTGGGTAAATATCGAAGAAAGGCTTTCGAGGGGCGATCAGAACTGCAGATAATGGTATAAATTAGTAATCCCCTTTATCAGGCATTCACCAGGCTGTATAAAAAGTTTTATCAACTGTTGATTGAAGGTAATCTACATGAAAGTGAGGGGTGCACTGAGGAAAAGTTTATTACTTTAAATCAATAATGGTACAAATACAATGGTATTACATTTCTTTTAAAGAAACTTTTTATTTCTGGGGCTTAATAAGATCTAAAAAATGTTTTTAAAAATATAATATATAGAAACAGTTTTATAATAAGCCATATTTTTTGATCTTTGCTTACCACTCAACTTACCTTTTATTTTTCCTATCTTTTCAGGCCTATGGACCCATTCCAGACCTGACAGTGGCCGTGATCAACCAGCGGGAACTGCTGTACGGACTTACCCTGGATGCCGCTGGCCAGAGCTGGCAGCTGAGCATGTGCATCAACTGCAAGGAGGTGCTGTGCGCCAAGCGATTGACGGCGGGGGCCGGAGCCACGCCCACGCTCTACCTCATCAACTGCACGCTGCTGACCAGCGGCGAGGAGCTGGCCCAGCGAAAGTCCAACAAATCGTATTCGGAGACCTTCGAGCTGCTGATCATGGATCACGCAGGCAGTGATTCCGTGTCGGCGGGACCCACCGTTGGAATAGCCAACTCGGCCTCAAATCTGAGCATTGGTTCGCTGAGCGCGAATCCTACGGATGCCAGGGTGCAGAGGCTGAGGATGATACAAGCCCACCAGCAGGCGCGTCTGCAGGAGGAGATTCTGGAGACGAACGAACGGATTGAGCGGTATACGCGCAACCAGTTCCAGTTGCTGAACAGTTTCCGGGAGAAGTCTGATCAGGACTGTGCGCTGCTGTTCCGAGTGATCCGTGCGTTGCCCGAGCAGGCCTCGGAGCTGCTAGATCGTGCCATGCCCCCCGCCCTGGAAGTGGCGGCCAATCAGCCGCAGAGTGCAACTGCCCGGCGCAGGAACACCTATCAGCAGCCGGCGGGAGTTGAACGGTGGACCCACCACGCCCACCACCACACTGAATCATCCGCCCAGCTTCCTGACGCTCAACCAGCAGCCGCAGCAACAGTTGCAGGCTTCGCAGCTGCAGCAGCAGCAGCCGCAGCAGGCGCAGCCACTGCAGCAAAGTGTCTCGGTGACCAGGAAGATGTCGCACTTTGACACACCGCCCGCCACCCCAGAAGCCACGCCCATGAGCGTGGGCAACAGTCCCACCTTCCGGCAGCAGTCGGCCGGCGGTGCTGGTGGTGCCCCCACCCAGATGCTGACCACCAACGGAGTGGGCCAGTCCAGTGGCGCCGACGATGCAGATGACTGCTTGTTCGACCTGGAGGATGTGGATGCCCCCACGCCGCTGCCGGTTCAGTCCGTGCCAGTGCCCAGCTACCCGCGCAGTCTGATCTACCAGCAAGAGCACCACCAGAATCCGTTCCAGCAGCTGAGCCAGCAGAACGGCCAGGGAAACGTGCTCGATGACGAGGCTGCCGACGAAGCTGAAGGTGAGTGCCACGACAAGTTTCACTAGAACCATTTAGTAACCAGTATGCTCCCGCTTTTCCAGATGCACTCGACCCGGACAGCTCCATTTCCATACCAGTGCGGGGGGGAGGACGTCCCACTCATGCGCAGCTGATGAACTTCGCCAGGAGTCTGCCCATCGAGATAGCCAACACTACGCTGGCTGAGAGAGCTGCAGCTGGCAACAATAATAATAATTTTGCACTGGGCTGCGAGGAGGTAAAGTTCCCATTAAACCCTAATTATACATAAAACTAATAATGGTTTTTCTATCAGGGAATGGACAACATCGACATAGCGGCCAGCATCCAGGCGCTGACCAAAAGCGTCCATGGCGAGGCTGTGTTTGGGGACTTGCCACGCCCCCGCCTGCGATCCCAGATCGAGGGCTAGCTGGGCTGGATGGAATTTCGGAGTCACCACTACGTACACATAAAAATATATCAGCTCGTAACCCACATACTTTGTTAGCCTGTAGCCTAGCCGCCTTGATGATTGTTTTCGCTATCTAAACTAAATTAGTTGCTCAACGAAACAAGGACACACGAAGCGCCTTCCACACCACAGACACCACCCCACATCCACCGCCCACATGTCATGCATAACCACACATGAAACCTCATTCGCACCACCTACCAACTACCACGTACCAACTAAGCAGACAGTTTGCAATTTCTTTAATTTACATCGCCTATAAGTTTTCTTTCATTTTTTCGGATGATCTTCGATTGGAAATGTGTATTTTCTTCGTACGACGAGTGTACGGCTGTCGTTGGCTGTTGCACATTGAGTTAACTAACTGATACTGATACTGATGATGTTGTTAGTTTATACAATGAATAATCTAGTATACATATACCTTATATATTATACCATACATAAAAAATGCCATCAGCTCCAACTGTGACGCAGGCAAGACGCACCACAAAGCGTCCAATCAAATGTCTTCAATTGTGTGTTTACTTTTGGGGCAAGGTTTTCAATACCTTGAACTTCGATCTCAATGTTGTGGTGGGTCCGTGACTTTAAAGCTGCCATTAAACTGAATAATCATAATGACGGAAAGTAATCTTTCAATTGCCATTAAACTCACCATTCAATGTTTAGTGCTCAAAATGTATTCAAAATGAAAAAAAATTGACAAGCTTCTTTATTACTTTCCGACTAAAGACTCCTTGCCGACCCCAAAAGCATAAATAACTTTGAAGTTTACTTAACAAAATACTTTGTTGTGGCTTCCGATTGGGTTACAAAACTAAAATTACAACTGAGAAACTCGTAACATAAACTACAATATGGCTACCAACTAAAACTTTACATTTTTGATGCGAATGGTGTCTAGAAAACGCTGGCCAGTCTCTCGATCTCCAGCAGATCCGCAAGAATCTCCTCCGTCCGCGTGCCGATCTTCTTGGCCACTTCATTGCGCTCCGAATTGGCCATTAGCCGATATGACCAGATTAAGTCTCCATCGATTATGCATCGCGAGGGATTGATGCCTTGCTTCTTGAACGACTTAGAGTGCGGTACTCCTTGGGATTGAGGCCACACAGGTGATCCTGGTAGGAGAGGAGGACATTCTGCAGCATAAGGAATCGCCTGTACACTTTCTCGGGCAGTGGCAGGCAATATCCCAGAGCTCCATCGAGGGTGCCGTAGACCACAAAGTGTTTGTTTTCGTAGAGGAAGGGTTGGCGTTGATGAAGTCCCTTTTGATGGCACTGCACACGGAACATGGTGTTTACCACCTGTCCCAGATGATAGTCCGCCTTGCGGAGCAGTTTCTGGCCACCCAGTGATTCCCTGGCCTCTGGCTGATACATATAAACAATTAAATTGCGCTCAGCATCTGTGACCAGGAAGCCCAGATTGGAGTTGTCTACCATGAATTCGATACCATAGACCTCCAGCGGATTAAAATCTCGCGATGCAAGCGACAAAGTGCGATACTCCTCTTGGAAGCGCAGTAAACTAATTGATTTGTAAACATCTGCGATAAATATCAGCGATTTGACAGTGATAATCTGGTGCACATAGATATTAGTATCTATGAAAGCCACGCCAATTAGATCTCCATCGCGCAGCTGCCAAATGTAAATCTTCTGGCCCAAGCCAGTGACCAGAAAACCGAGCACATCTGAAATGGCAGATACGGGTCCTTTTTGCTCTTTCTTGAAGACCTCCTTTAGCTTAAATTTGGTCATTGGTTTTCCGGGTTCGGGAACCACTTCGATGATGTCATAGATATGAATATTTCCTCTGCTGGTGATATCCTCGCTGTAGTTGAAGTTGGTTCCTATGCAAAGGTATTCCTTGAGACCAGATCTCGTACCTTCGTAAGACAACTTTACGATCTTGAATGCGGTGACATGCTCCCAGGGCTCGAAGGCTAATGGACGCATCAGGAACTATTTCCCAGGTTTCGGGGGATATTAAAACCATTTCGAACTGCGAGCCAATGGGGTAAATAAACCTCTCACCACGACTTTCCTCGGACAACTCCTTATCCTCTCCATTAAACCGATAGTACTTGGTCATAGGCTCTTCCGTTTGGGTAATCAAACAGTAAACTCGATTTTCCCGGTGGTAAACCAGTTGCCTTGGCGTGCATCTCAGTGGTACTTTGCGCACCGGCCACTGAGAGTCATAGCTCAGATAGCTGGGCAGCACAGAGATCTTTAGCTCAAAGGTGGTGTCAAAATACAGGAATCCATTTGGTATATTGACATTGTTAAAGGCGGCAAAACTGCGTACATCACCATTTCCCAGCAGCCGATGGATACGAAGTTCTCCACGGGAAGTAAGGAAAACAAAACACGGATTCACTCCACACACCATAATGCCAGACAGTCCTCCAACGTTGGCAAACGGGCGAAGTTTTTGAACATACTTCGGTTGCATTTGGTAGGATTCGATCTCTTCCTGCTCTTCGTTCTCATCCAACTCGATATGCGACGGCTGTTGGTCCAGCAGATTTAGTTGCTCTAGCTTGCGGAAGCGTATCTTAAGATGCCCCTTTGGATACCGGAACACCTGGTATATGAGCAGCTCCACTCGTGTTCGAACGAAAAGCAGAGGTCTCTCTCCGTTGAGTCCCAAACCAATGACGCTCAGTTCCAGCGGCAGCGGAGAGTTGGCGTGCTGCGGCATACAAGCCTGGACAATGCCCGCCTTAGAGTTTTCCTGCGTGGTTAGCGAAATGGGCACGAATTCCATGGCATCCGTAAGAACCATAGCTCCATTGCCCACATCGTTCACGAGATACACCAGCTTCATGTCCGGCATGGAGTATATCTCCAAGGTGCCACTCTGGCGTGCCACGACCAGCCAATAGCTGGGCTTTGCTTGCACCAGGAGGCGTCGCCACCAGTCCGAGTTTTTCTGTTTTGACTGCTTGGCTAAATCAGCCATGCTATTCATCTTGAATGCACTTCCAGCATCGCCATAGAGCAGATCTTCCTCGTCCTCCACCTTCATATTGGGCTCTGCTTTCATGTAGCCACCGAAACTGTGGCCGAATCCACTGCTCGAGCCTCCCGTCAGATTGACATCGTCCCCTTTGACTGTGAATAGTCCAGATAGATCTTTATACGCGGAGATGGCAACCACGGCGGGTGAACTGCTAATGGTGTGCTTATTGATGGCCAGCCGGGGAGTTCCGCGTGTCTCTCGCAGTGCCAACGTGATAACCTGACCATTGAGCACCCGAAGGCAAACGTATGGATCTGCTATGGAGACCTGCACCACCGGTGAGCCCACATCGATGGGCACATTCTGGATAAGACGCGTGCCCTGCAGTAATCTGACATGACGAGTGGTGATCTGGGGATTTAAAAATTCAAAAATTAATTACTACTTTTATTATTAGTTAATTATGAACAGTTTACCTGAACTATGAACCTCTGTTGTCCAAGATTACCCACAAATATCGTCGGTTGGTTCACCGTAAATCCTGTATTCTCGATCTCGTTGATTTCCTGTCCTGTTTGAAGAACCAATGTAGAATTCCTCTGTGAAAGCAACATAAAATCATGCTGATCGTGCCGCGAAGACTTTTTGGTGGCATCATCAAACACGGTCCACACATCGAGGCAACCGTCTAGCTCAAAGCTTGTAATAATCTGGGGATTAATGCAGTTCACAAACACGGATAGAGCTCCGTTTTTGCTGTGGCCAGTGGCAGCGACCAGCTCGATCTTCAGCTCATTCAGAGATTCCGCATGCGGTCGCAAAGTGACTCCGTCCTCCTCGAATTCCACTCTTTCTCCGGCGCACATGTAGTTAATGGGAGCTACGTTGATGAGACTGTCGCATACCTCAAAGATGAACTTGCGCAGCTGGAGTACCGAAGTCTTAGCTCCTGAGCCGTACACCTGTAGAACAAAGAATAATAATTAATTTCAGTTCAGTGTTTTTAAATTAAAAAAAGTTATAATCTTTAACGTACTTCCAATTCTTCGTCCTCGATTCGCCGCGACTTTGCTTGTGTGGGTGCCAGTTCCATTTGATCAACATCAAAAATCTCCTCCAGATTCTGTTCCTCTTCCTGCAGATTTCGCTGCTGCTGTTCCGCCTGTTGCTCCACATCGTCCAAAGTAATGACCGTGCTCTGATCCTCCTCCGTGAAGTGCAGCAGAAGGGAATTTCCGAGACGCGATCCCAGGAAGATGTACTCGGAATGCAAAACGCAGATGCAACTGGTTAGCACGCTGGCGGCTGCTTTGTGGAAATGGAAATTTCTCACCGTCCTCATCGAGTCAACGCAAAGTGTGAGGACATAGAGCTCTCCAGTGCGGAGGGAGATAACCAGCTTGTCCACATCGATAAACGCGAAGTTGGCGCAGTCCAAGCTTATGCGAACTCCATCCTGTGGCTTCAGCGGAAACGCGGTGCTGTTATCCGCCGAGCTGTTTAAGCTGACGCCATATGGAGGAACACTCTGGTTGAGGTAGATCACTGCATTCACGGTCATTACCAAGCAACCACCTATGGGCTTCTGGATGGGATACACCTGTAAAGTCGAATACAAATAAATTAGATTCTTTTGAATGGAAGAAATCTTTTAATGTGACTTCTTTAGACCCACCTGCAGACAGTCGAACGGCAGGCTGTTGACCGTCCAGATAATAGGATGCACCCGCTGCTGGATATTCAACGAAATGGCCACCAATACGCAGGTATCCGAGCGCACCTTAATCCTTCCCGGACACGTGCGCACAGGCTCGTAGAGGATGAGCAGCGTGGGCTCGTAGTAGCCGTGCAGGAACTGTATGTCTAGCACATTGTCGATCTTCTCGTCCAGATCCCGTAGAGCTATCAGATACGAGGCCATAATGGGTGTTCTGCTGACCATGGCGGTAGGCGCCTTCTTGATTGGCTTCACATCCGCCAACTCGATCTCGTCCAGGCTGTTGTCCTTGCGAAAGGGCAGGACCACCAGCCGTTTGCCGTAGACCAACATGACGGCGCACCTGGAATCGGGATCCACGCGCACGGTGGGCACAAAATAACGACCCGTCCAGCCGCCTCGAATGTCGTCCTCTTCGAAATAGTGAAGCGAGAGGGTCTTCAGGGCGAACGTATCCGGATCGTGCTGCAGAACCGATAGCTTGGCGTCCTTAAAACTGATCAGCAGGGCATCCCGCATGGCTCCCGCCAAGGAGACGCACTGCAGCGACATCACGTTTCCGTAGAGCGAGTACGTGGCCAAGCACTCCAGCCGCATCTTGGGCGCCAGCCTCATCTCGCTGGGATTCAGCTTCTGGCGCTGGCCTGCCTCCACGTTGGGCGAAATGCGGTACACCTTCAGCACATTGGCGCCCGCCACCACCAGGTTCTCCTCCAGGTTGTTGAAGAAGCGGCACGCTATCGAAAACTCCAGCGCCGTGGCGGCGTGCGTCTGCTTGCACATGGAAAACATTGCGGTCGTCTGGTTTGCTTCGCGGCGCAACTACTTAAAACATTATTAAACTATTTAGTAAGTTAAACAATTTGCCGGCCCAACACAGCAGCTGCGGAACTATCGATTGCCGGAGAAAAGTTATCGCCAATTGGTAGGGATGGCGCGTCCGCAGCAGCAGTGCTTGTAGCTTGGCTACTTTTTAGTCAGTAGAAGATAAAACTGGCTACTTCTTAATTAGTCGCTAGTTTTAGCATTTTTTAAATGTTGCCATTTCGAATCGCTTATAACTTTGGTACCAGTTTTCTTTTTTATGCAACCTTCTGATTTAATTTTGAACAGCTTAAAATCGCATATATTAACACAAATGGAAAAACTTGGCTCTACAAATTAGACCTGTTTATTCAACATTTTGTAATTATTAAATTGAAATCGCCATTAGTTGTTCCTAGCTAGTTCTCCGCCTGCCCCCGCAATCGATATCGGCAACCCTGGTCCGGGATGCAAGTACTTTCGCGCCTATCGATGTATCGAGCGACATCAACAACCCCATCGGACTTGGCAGCCAACAATTCGAGCGTTTCGCGTTTAGAACTGGCCACGAAAAAATATTTAAAATTGGAGTGCGGGACGCAAGGTGCGTGGCTAGTTGGTGTGATTAGTGCGAAGTGCTCGTACTAACTAAAACAATTTCATTCAATTAAACGCAGCTTTTCTGCGTAGTGTGTGCGAGTGGGATGGGTGCTGGGCCTGATAGGCGGAAACGCGTGCGCCAGAAAGGGATCGGCATAGTTAGCCTAGAAAAGAATCATTTTGTAGCTGCTTTGTTTGTGTGTTTGGCATTCACATTTCCCCCATTCAATATTTAATTTAGTGAGCTATTAACGAGGCGGAAATCGGAGTTATGCAAAAGATAGTACTGTATTACAGCTCATTTCCGTATAGCAAATATGTTAAATACTCGCAGGAGGGCTTTTAAATAGAAGCAAAAGCGATTTTTTCTACTTTTACGCTGTGCCAGTGTATGTCTGTGTGTGTGTGCGTGCGTGAGAAAAAAATATAACCAACCAACAACTTCGCAGGTCGTTCGTAGTTGTTGTTGTTGCAGTTACATTGTTGTTTTTGTTGATTTTTGCTGGCGAGTGCAGAAAATTTGGAGGAAAACTAAAACGATAATTAAAACTAAATCGTATAAATCTCCGCATAGCCGCAATTCGATTACATATAAATCACACACACAAGTCTATCCACATCCAAACGTACATACATACATACACAGATGGCAGTACATATACAAAGGGCGCAACGTAAAAATTATACAGACAGTTTTTTGCCTTAAAATGGACAATACTGCTGGCCAGGTTAGTGAAGCGGCCAGGATTAACAGAGCAATAAACAACAGAACTAGTTTGTCCATCTATTCTGGCATTTGGAAAGCTGCATGCGCTAAAATTGGACAGCATTGGTTGAGGGTAGTACCGGGAAATAGCAGAGAAAGAACAAAATTAAAATATGAACTATAAATATTTAAATGAATTAACATTGGTTAAGGCACAGCCAGCTAAATTAAGTTTAAGTAGAACCCCTTGAGAACCCCTTTAAGTTAATAAAAAACACTGAAGCCTTCGAGTTCACAATAATTTGCATTGATTAAACGTGCATCAGATATCCTTAAGTTTTCATAAACTTCCTTCACAAACAATAACTAATTTTGCGAAATTTTCTTTTCCTATCTATTTTAGTATGTGCGGAAGAAACTCGCCTGACATGGATGCATGGATCAAAAGTTCGCTGTAAATAGATTAGGCAGATAGATTAACAATGAAAACTATAACGCCGGATACGACGACGACGACGTCGCAGCACCAACAACTTCTCATTCCACAAGCGGATCAGCATCACCAGCCGATGCTGCAGCAGCAGTCTCTGTTGGCCGCTCCACCGCCTCCCATAATAATGGAGCACGTGAATCTGGTGGACGACGACGAGAAGGATCCGCTTGCGCTGGAGCAGCTGGAGGTGTCGCCCTCTACCAAGCACACGCACAGTCTGAGGTTGGCTTTCAATCAAGTGATCCCATCACATAGATCTCAAAACGTTTTCCCTTTCAGACGCCACCTGCCACGCATTATCGTGAAACCCATACCACCTGAGAAGAAGCCTATGGCGCCCAGTGAAGAGCCAGCCGTTAATCCTGCTTCTGCTCCGCCCCCGCGATTGATCTGCAGCCGACGCATTCAGCAACAGCAACAGGTCAAAGCGGCAGCTGCAGCGGCAGCGGCGGCGGCAGCAGCAGCGGCTGCAGCGGCGGCGGCCACAGCTCAAGCTCAAGCCGCCGCCAACTATCCATCCGCCATCTCACCTGGTAGCAAGGCCGGCTCCTCGCAAGCTTCGACCATGCGGGAGGTCCTAGCCTCAATACCCGGCTTTAGTGTTAAGCCACGTCGGAGGAGCAATAAAAAGCTGACGACAGCGGCGCAAATTGAGCAAACAAAAGATGGCAAGATCGACCTGGAGACCCCCGACTCCATACTCGCATCCACCAACCTTAGGGCGCTGTTGAACAAGCAAACGTTCTCGTTACTGCCGCCCCTCTATCAATACAATCTCATACAGCTGCTGCCCAGCGTGGATCGCGAGGCGAGCGAGCTGGAGCTACCCAGCGGCAGCGGAAGTGGAGGCAGCTCCTCGGAGGGTATAAGGCTTAGTGCCTCCTGCCTGAACAACGAGTTCTTTGCCCGAGCCTGCCTGGAATGGCGGGAGCGGTTGAGCGAAGGTGAATTCACTCCCGAGAATCAGTTAAAGTTGAAAACAGAGGCAGAGCGCGAGAAGAACAAGCTGGATCCTTGGAAACTGAAGCACTTTGAGCCCTTCTGGGGCGAAAAGAACGCCAGGAGCAAGGCTAAGACCGAAGGCGATGGCAAGGACCAGAAGCCTTCGGTTAGCGTTAAGAGTGAGCCCAAACCACCAGCAACATTGCAACAAAAACCACAGCAACAACAAGCAACATGTGATAATGAGACTGAATTAAAATTTGATTTGGTAAGCTTATGAAATCCTTAAAATGTAAACACGAGGGGCATAATATCTTATAACTTGCAGAGCACAAAGTGCGAAACGACAGCAGCAACCACAAAAACTACAGTAGCAACAGCAGTAGCAGCTAAATCGAGCGCTCCGTCTGCCACCAGCAGCCAGAGTAATGTGTTAAACGAACAACAACGCCGAATCCTCAAACGTCCATCGAGCAGTCCTTCGCAACGCAAGCAGGCACCCACAACGATAGCCACCATAACTTTGGACGACGATCCCGACGAGCTGCCAAGCACATCGAAGGATAGCAAGCAGCCGAAGATGATCGAAATTGTTCCTAATGCGTCAGGGTTTGTTGTCGCTACCCCAGCAGCTGATGTTGTGGATAATGCCGCAAGGGATACAGAAAGCAAGGAGGAGCAAAAGCACAATCGCCAACATCAGCCACTTATCAACAGTACCTGTGATAGATTTGAGCCATCTGAGCAGTGCAGTGAGGAAGTGATCGTTGCCATGAAAAGAACGGAAGATGTAGAAGTGGTGCCGCCTGCTGCTACTGCAGCTGCCAAGCCAGCGATTGCTGTTGTTACCCCACCTGCACCAAAGCCGGAACATTTGGTAAACAACCCGGAGGTGGTCAACCACTTTGTGAGCTACTTGCAAAGCGTTGAACTAGCAGCTGGTAAGTTGGAGATTTTTTCGAAAAACGTTTTCCTTCTAAAATAACTGATACAACAAAATCGTAGACACCAAAGCCCCTTTGGAAAACTCAACTGAGGCAGATGTAAGGACAGGAACAAACAGCCATGATTTTGTATTTGCAGATACCATTGATCACGGTTAGTTAACTTAAAGATAGCTGTCGGTATAAGTCACTAATTTTTATTAATTCCTTTTAATCAGCCTATTTCCAAGACCATCAATCAGCCATCAATCACAATTACTTCACTTCATCGTCATCGTCCAACAGTAATCATACTCATCTGTTTCTTATTTGAAGAACCTAGTGTATTAATTGTTCCATTTATTTTTGCAGCAGCGACAACTGCAGCCATTAAACTGGAAGAGCAATGTGGAAAGCTGGAGGACCTACCGATGCCCATTGCTAGCTCTATTTCTGGGTCGACGCCGGCCAGTTCGATTACATCCACCAGCTGCACATCATCCTCATCCTCCACCGCTTCGATGTCATCTTCGTGCTCCAGCAGTAATTCGGGTTCAACAACAACGGCGCCCACGACATCATCGTCGGTCGGGGCGGGGGCAGCCACAACTCCATTGACCCTGGCGGCAGCAGCCGAAACCACTTTGGCCAATGTCCAAGCCATGCTCTCAACGGTGGCCAAGTTGCAGCAACAACAGCAAGAGCAACAGGAATTGCCCATGGAGTTGAACTCCAATGAAATGTACCAGCATGTGCAGCACGATTGGAACTTTGGCGACATTAAGTTGAGCAGCTCGCAATCAACTGGAGATCAGCAGCGCAGTTTAAACCATGAATCTATCGATCTGATGGATGTAGTGCAGGATGCCGACGTCATCGACGACATCATGGATAACGATGTGTGTCATGAAGTTCTTGATGACGACGAGGAGGATGACGAAGAGGAGGAGGAAGACGATGAGGTGGTGGAATGCATTACGGAGGAGCAGCAGGAACAGCAGCTAATGGATGAGGACAATGAAGCGGTGCGCGAGATAGTGGACAAACTGCAGCAACACCAACAGCAACAGGAACAACAGCAGCAACAGCAACATCAGCAATTGCATATCCAGGATGTGGTCCAATTGGCTCAGCATTCGTTTATGCCGCAAGCCCACAGCGAATATGGAAATGATGTGAGTTTGATACGGAAGTAATAGATTAGATGAGATTAAATTTTTCTTTTCACCAGATCGCCCAGGAGATGCTCTGTGACGCTGTCCCAATGTCTGCTGCCGAAATGGAGGTATCCAGCACTGTGATCACCAACAGTAGCAATAGCAACGACAGCAGTAACAATATGAGCAGCATTTGCAGTAGCAGCAACAGTCTCACCATCAATCAGCTGCCGCAGCAATCTGCGCAACAGCAGCAGAGTCAACAGAACACTCAGCCAAGTGCACCACAACAACGCCAGATTCTTGTGGATTCCAATGGTCAGATAATTGGCAACTTTTTGCTGCAACAGCAACGCCAGCAGCAGCAGCAGCAGCAACTTCTGCAACAGTTCACACTTCAAGCGGCTGCCGCTCAGCAGCAACAGCAGCAACAACAGCAGCAACAACAACAACAACAGCAAGCAACAAGTAGCAATGCCTTGCCCAAGACATTGCCGGTGGCCCTTCGCAACGGAGCACAACAGTTCTTGTCGCCCAACTTGTTGGCCCAACAACAACATCAGCAGCAGCAACAACTGGAGCAGCAACAGCAGCAGGCTGCTGCGCATCAGAAACAGCACCAAATTCAGCAGTTTGCCCTGCAACAGGCGCAACTACATCAGCGACAATTGCTGGCGCAAGCAGCCAACAACAATCTGATGCAGCAGCAGCAACAACAACAGCAGCAAAATGTTGTGCCTGCCACCACACAGGCTAAATTCATAGCCAAACCATTAAATATCATCTCCGTGACGCGACCTGCCAATGCATCGCCTACCACAGCAGCAACAACAGCAAATACCGCAACTATTCCGTCCGCCTACGCCAATGTTGTTGCTGTGACAGCCGCGCAACAGCAGCCATCGCCGCCAGTACCTGCCCCGCCACATCAGCAGCAAACCTCGCAGCAGCACCAACAGCCGCTGCTGAGCAATCACAACAGCAACATGCAGCAGCTGCCCACGATTCCCAATGTTCTGACGATGAAAACTCTGCCGCCCTCGGGAGTGCCAACCACAATTGCCCAGCAACGATTACAGCCCAAGATGCCAACGGGCAAGGGTCGCAAGGCCACCAGCAACCGGTTGCCACCGGGTGCGGTCAATCTGGAGCGTAGCTATCAAATCTGCCAGGCAGTAATTCAAAACAGTCCAAATCGCGAAAACCTCAAGGCTCAACTGCGCCCACCAGCAGCGATACTCCACCAGCATCAGCAGCCGACGGCGACAACGGCGGCAACACCTGTCAACCCTGTGGCCCTAAATGTCTCAACCGTGGCAGCCACACCCATGTCCAACATGACAACGGCCAGCGGGAGTGTGGCCGCAGCCGTGGCCGCGGCTCCAGTGCAGAATGTTTTGAAGCAAGAGGAGCTTTTGGTCAGCGGAGCAGTTGGAGCCGGAGCACTGCCAGCTGGACTGCCGCCGAATGTGATGGGTGTCGGTCGTCCGGGTGTATATAAGGTAGAATTTCGATGAGAGATACTTTCAATATGAACTGAACCAAATAACGTTGGCTTTTTGCAGGTTATTGGTCCCAGAATGAGTGGTTTTCCGCGAAAGAAATATGTTCAAAGGAAGCCCTCGCCCACCACGCTCATTCGGCATGTTTTCAGTCCCGGACCCGGAGGAGCTACAGCTACCCCCCAACAGTTGCAGTTGCTGCAGCAGCATCATCAGTCGGCCACACCGCCAGTGCCGGTGCAAAATCCCCAGCAGGTGGCCCCGGAGCCATTAATCCACCAGAATGGCAGCGGTCAGTATGTGCTGGTGCACCGGGCCAATGTGGGTGCAGCTGACAACCAAGCGCCTAGAGCCTCAAGTGCCCCACCGTTGCATCAAAACCAGGTAAATGATAACATACCATCTCAGTTCCATTTCCATTAATAAACCATACTTATTTTATGTGCGTTCAGTTTGTCACCGTTCAGAATCCGCTGCACAGCATGAATGGCATTCCCATGGGAGGACGCGGGCGTCCGGCATCGGTGGACACGACAGCGGGCAGCGGCAGTGTTATGCCGCCAACCATTTCCGCCACAGATGCGTTGCATCATCATCACCACGAGCTGCAGCAACAGCAGCATCAGCAGCAGCAGCAGCAGCAAAGTCAACAGCCGCAGCCGCTGGGCAATGTGGGCGCCGCCGCGAATATTGTGCGGCGCAATATCGCTGCAGGTAAATTGGTGTATTATTAGTGGTTAGCGAGGTACGTCTTTCAAATCACCACCCACAAAATCATCAACCTTATGGTCAAGATACCATAATTGGCACGCAATCATTAGTTTGTTGCATAGATTTGTTAGATTAACCTACGTGATCGAATTACCTTTATGTTTGAATTTATTTTAGGCCAAGTTGCATGTTTAATTAACGTAGGGGCCGATAAAGCATATGATACATTTCCAATATTATTTTAGTTTTTGCAATATTCCATTGTTTTTTTTATTTATAATTTTCCGTTTGTTGGTAAATTTAATTGTAAAATTCATTTCTTTATAAATAAAGAGTTTATTTATTTGTAGAGATTGGGTATTTTTTGGAAATGTTTGCTTAGCTGTTTAGGTCAGACGATCAAAATATTTGAAAGAAACTAAGGTGGCTAAATAAAATATTTTATTTTCCATGTAACTTCATGGCCACCCTTGATAATTTTGTTCAAATTGTATTACCGTCAGACCTAATCTTAAATACGGCCCCTGCTAAACAATAATTTTTTAATAAATATGTTTATATTTCCTAGACAAATTAATTTGTTAGTAAGTATTTGATAATAGTTTTTTAGACCATTAAGTGGCGTTAGCTTAAAATAAAAATTTCATATCCTTTTCCAATTAGGGGCCAACATCGCCTACATCGACGGCAGCAATACCAACTCCTCAGCCGTCGCTCTCATGGAGGCTGGGAACAACTATATAGTGACCACCAACGCAACACCAGCTGCAACTCCCTCGCCCAGCAACCCGCAGCAACAGTCGCAGCAATCCGCGCCGCAGCATCAGCATCCAATGCTGCAGTTGCACCAGAGTGGGGAGAACACCCCGCCAGGCAATGAGGCCACAGCGACGCCAAGCAATTGCGCCTGCTCGATGAACGCGATGGTGATCTGCCAGCAGTGTGGAGCCTTCTGCCATGACGACTGCATCGGTGCGGCCAAGCTGTGTGTCGCCTGCGTGATCAGATGAGATGGATAACGTATTGTAGTTACTTAGATAACCGTATCTTTAGACGATCCCAGTAGAGAGATACCTTATGTTTGAATTGTGAACTATACCAATCAAAGAGCAAAGACGAATACCAATTGTACAACAAACAAATGAAAACATCTCAAGTGCAGAGGCTTACGCACAGACGCAGCAATGGCAACCATACATAAATGTATATTATAATTCATTTGCAATTCATGTAAACTAAGCAAACAAACTGGCAATTCGTAACACTTTTTGTATAAAGATAGGAAGGAAAGAGGAGTTAAGCCTAAAATGCAAGCTAGTGTTGTGTATTTTGTGCTTGTTGCATATCCCTTAAGATACTCGTTGTTTTTTGTGATTGTTTAAGGATATCACAAGCACTCTAAAATGAAACAATAGAATTCAATTTAGATTTTATCATTTGAATTACAGCAGAGCAAATATAATCGAAGGCAAAAGTAAAGCATCTAAAACTAAAGAAACTAATTATAATGTAAATATTTATGTTTAAAGTGTAACAATATGAAGTACATACGAGAATAGGTTAGCATATGGACTCACTTACGTCTGATGACTATATTTTTATAATTTATTCGCTGTGTGTGTGACTTGGTTGGTTCGATTCATGAATATACGAACTTGATCAATATACTTATTGCTAGATAAGTGTACTTTAGTTTACTGTGTAATTTATGAAATATTCATAATGTATTTTGAAAACGCTTGGGCCCAGCGCTTAGGCTTTTATTTCTAATTATCTAAGTTTAGTATTATCCACCCAACAACACACCCACACATACACACTCACCCAAGCGATCTAAGACTCTCCACGCCCACATTTCTTTAGCATGTAGCGCATAAACGTAAATGTAATACACGTAATTGATTACAAAACGAGACCCTATATATTAAGCTAAAACTGTTGATAAATACAAAAATACAATGCAAATTATAAAAAAGATGAGTAAACAAAAACTATAAACGGAAAAAATGAAGACAGTATGAGGAACCTGTATGAATTATATCCAGTAAATCAACAGCAACATCATCAAGAAACGATGGCGTGACAAAACCAAAACCAAATTCAAAAACAAAACCCTAAACGAAGAACAGAACATTTTGCTCCTAGATGCACTCACCGCAAAATTAACCAATAAATAAACATTATTACAAATAAATTTGAAACCAAGAAAGTAACCGTTAAAGGTGTCGATCAACGATTCCAATGTTCAATATTTAGACGCAGTCATATTTACGGGAGATGTCTTTATTTTGTCAATATTTCATTTTGAAAAAAAAATTGAAATTTAAAGTATGTTCAGAAGGTTTTTACTCTAGATTAAGGCTCTACGAAGTATTCAGTCCGTTTCTAAATGTTAGAAATCCTCCAACCAATTGGCTTTTAGGCATGAATGTCCTTGTAGTGCTTCTCATCGTCTGTCTTGTCCAACTTGATGGAGTATTTGCCGATCAGGGAGCCCTCAATGTCAGCTTGGCCTTCGGGATTGAACTGAGGACCATTGCCAACGTCCTTCATTTCGTCCTTAAGCACTCGGTAGCCATCCTTGTCGGCGATGTATTGGACATGGCGTTCCACGAATCCATCGAAGTAGCTGTAGGAACCACGCACAGTGCCTCCCTCACGCTGCTCCTCCCTCCGGATTTGGCCATCGTTTATCTTATCGTCCACATTGGAATCGAACGAGTATTGGGCATTTTCATTCTGATATCGCTCCATAGCCTCCCTCTCTAACATTTCTGCTTCTGTTTCTTGGCGCTGAAAATAGAAAAGGTTTCATAAGTTTTTAGAATTCCAGAGTATTACGAGTATTTGGTGGTTTTATACATTTTTACTTAAATTCCGATGAATTAAAATAAAAAATACACATTATTGTGATCCAAATAAAAGGTAACAACCTCCATATAATAAATATTCAAACAACAGAGTTCAGTGTTTTTTAGCTACAGTTTTTCAATCAAGGCTTGAGTCACACCCCCTTTTCATTTAAGTATATTCATGTATAATTTGAATATTAAGTGAACCAGTTTCTAAACTGAAGATCTAATATTTGTGTTCGGTCAGGTAGACCTCGTGATTCCCCATTGCCTGCAGTCGATAATGAGATGCGTTATTTGAAATGACCCATTGAACCGCAAAACTATTAATTTATATAGTCGTCTGTCGGATATAACATGACTTCGCTGTTAATAATGTTTACACCTCTTTCCTATATCAAGAACATAAATATTTTACAAGACCGCTATTATAAAAAAAATGGAAATTATCTTTGCATTTGCACGTTATGCAATCAATTTAAAAATGGTTTATCTTGGTTTCTGAGCTCCGCATAAACGTAGACTTTGCAGGCATGACTCAGCCATCATATAAGTCAAAGTAGAAGAAATGAAAAATTCATTACGACGATTTGACACATTTTTCCTTAGTCTTTCGTGCGAATGCATGAACGGAAATAGTAATTGAAATATGTCGATGTAGTTTAGACATGTGTTTTGGGTTGGGGTTTTACGGTTGTTTAGTACGCTATAGTGACATGGTAAGTATATGCAGTGGATACAAATTTTCTTATCAAAGATCACATATAAGTAATATGGTGTTAACTGAATGAAAATATAAATCGGAAAATTTGTTTTTATTTTTGGCACCTATCAGTCAAGTTGACTTAAATTTCATGTATTGTTCTGATGGTAGCGTCTTCAGATATCGCTTATTCCGATCCTGTTTGTATGTAAATTCAAAGTCTGAAAGATAAGTGCCTTGCTGTTGTTTTTGTCCGTGTTTTTTCGTTCCTTTTGTTTTATAGTACCTCTCGTCAAGGCAAGTTGTGGAGGTAAAATACAAAAAATGAAGTGAAAAATGAAAAAATACAAACGCAAATAAGCTGAAAACTTGTTCGACTCGAAACCGCCGATCGGGGCATATAAAGCCCGATGAACGCCAGTCGATGTTGACTATAGTAACGAAGCGGACGTTCAACTATCACGATGGGTAGGTCCAAATATATACATATGTAGCTATAAATATTCGCATGAAATGCGGAACCATTTAGAATTCGCTTTTACATTATCACATTGTATGTTGTTGCAGTTAAGCTGGGCTTTCTTTCTCTGTTGATTGCTGCCTGTGTGGTTGCTGCCCTTGCTGCGGGTGGTAGGTCTTTGTGTTTCAGCTTTTCCAGAGCTTTTCATTGACTCCCCTTTCCGGCAGATTGTCCTTCATCCACCAAGGTTCAGAACTGTACCCCCAAGTGTCTGCATGACAGCGAGTGCAGCGCCATCGGGGGCAAATGCTGTCCGAATTTGTGCAACGGTCGCAGCTGCGTGCAACCCAATTTGCTGGGAAATTCCGGAGCCGATAAATCGCCCTTTGGCAGCAAAAATAGTAAGTTTTTACTAATAAACTTATGTTTAACAAAAATGATCATTTTAGAGCGATCTTGACATTCAAAGTATAATCTAATAATGCCATGGCTCAAATGGTTTTCAAATGAAATATTTATTTTCATAATATATGCCCTTGAATTAATTTCTCTCTTTTCTAAAGTTGAATATTTTAAAACATCGATATGAATTATTAATAAGGGCTCCCAAAATTAAAAAATATTTTCGTTCAAAGAAGAGTTGAATGTGATCTCTGTCACACATAAATACTAAGATCATTTTGATTTAATCGGCTTGATTTGCAACTCATCATAAGGGCATTATTTTAAAAGGAAAATGTTTTATACACCAATAACTTGATTAATCAACTTGAATCGTCAATTTCAATTTTCCTCATTTTTTAAAAAACCATTTCAGATCCTCTTGAATTTTAACATTATTTTTAAAATCTGTTTTTTAGCCGGATCCACTGGCAGTTATTGCGGCAATGTCAAGTGCGGCAGCTTCGAGAAATGCGAAATGGACCGCAACACCAAGCGACCCAAGTGCGTGCGATCGTGAAAACCCCGCAGCAACATCAACGAACACGGCAGCAACATCGCGTTATAAACTTATTTGTTTGTCACTAAATGGAAACTTTTAATCCCGAAAACTTTCTTGGTCACGTCTATGTCTCGCTTTATGGATACATATATATATATGTTTTTTTTTTTTTTTTTTTGTGAATTTTTGTTAACACTCACGGCAGGAGCTGCATAGGCGATGGCGACCAGCAGGCTGGCGATCAACACGAATTTGAACATATTTTCTGGGGTGGTTAAACTCTCTGCACTCGATGTCTTTCGCTGCAAGCGACTTTGGACTGTGGATCGTTGAGCGGCTTGTGGCCGGGCTTTTATATCGCACTTGAGACCTGGCCACAAAAGGCAGCGGCGTCGGCGGCGACGTCGCTTCGTGTTTTATACATTTTTTTTTTTTAATTTTTCGTATTTTTTGTATTTTTTCCCCTCCCGAAGTTTTGTGTTTACATTTTTGACAAGCCAAAGATCTGCCATGTGGTTGTTGGGGGAAAAACTCAACATCAACACCAAAAACTTCAAATGTAATTTTGCAATCGACGCTGGGGAAGCTGAAGCTGCAATTTGTTGACTTTCGTGTAGAGAAGAAGATCGAACTGGAATCGGGGTATGTTGCATTGCGTAAGCGGCCCCATCTCCAAAGTGCTTCAAGGTCAGTTGGTCAACCAGTTTCCAAAAGCTGCTCCGAAAAGGTGCACTTACCTCACCCATTCTGCCGCATCTTCTCCTGCAAATGCTCTGGTTTTTTTTTCGGGTTTTATGGTCAACTTATGTAATTTATGTGGAGTTTTGTGCAAATCGAAAGCACATCGGGTGTGTGTAGGTATGTGCTCGCATTCGAGGAAGTAAGAGCAACAGCATTACGTTGTGTTTCGGGCACCCTTTTCGATTTTTGTATTTTTTGGATCAGGCAGCGCCATAACCAGTCAGTCGACAACAGCTGGAGGATTGGGATTCGAACTGCAATTCGGCCTCACTTAACTATCGATATACAGTGGAAAAATTGGGCAAGATTCGTGGCTGATTTAGATACAGGTTAATTGAATTACCATTTATTGGCTTTGGTTGAAATCGGGTGGAGTTGCTAACGAACAGGGAAACTTGGCTCTTGCGAAACATGGAAGTGTGTAAACCCAAAGTTAAATGGGCTAATAAATGTGGGAAGCAGGTTGTTAAATAAACAATCGTAATTATGGTTTCTATCTTTATACGTTTGCGAGTTTTGAGTTTCTTGAGCTTCCTCACTTTTTAAGTTTAACCATTGTCTTGACCACAATAAACTTATGTCTGTGAAGCTGAAATTATATCTAATTGTCATACACTGTTTAATAATTTGCGTACTTAGCCTTACTAAAAATTTAAGTAGCATATGGGTCATAAATATGTAGAAACTTGAATTTAAAATTCAGCTTTGTGCCCCTTTTTCTCTTGCTTAAGTAATTTTTTTCAATAAAGACTTTTAATTTAGTCAAGCGTGTTAATTTAAATAAAAACTGAATTTTATGAAGGCGTCATGGCTGTTAATCATCATCTGAAAGCAATTGGTTTATAGCCTTGTAAAACTTTAAAAGCTGAAATTGCTCCTAATTACGGTAGTCATATTTTAATGCAAATTTAAGCTGCACTTGAGGGTCAATTAAAAATTCACCACAAGGTTGATGCACTCAGTTAACCTAGTAGAAGCTCAGAAAAAAGGGAATTCTTTAGAAGCTTATGAATTTCCTCACGTAAGCAGAGCCTTAAGTTCTGATGCCGTATTTGGACAGGTCCAAAGTTATCTTTGCGGGGCCCACAGTGCGAATGCTTTATTTGTTGGACATCCGCTCGTTCCACTTTCAACTCGCCTCCCCCTACCACCTTTCACCATGGTCTTTCTATGAATCGTAGATGTAATAACAGTTTAGTAAACTACTTTTTTTTTGTTATTTTTACTATTATTGTTGCTGCACGAATCTCGGATTTGATGATATCGAGATGGGGGACGAGTTTTCTGAGTTGTTTTTTGGCTTGGAATTGAAATCAATGTGAAAAGCTCAAGGTAAGAGACCGCTTCAACTCATCGGTTTGGTTTACCGATAAATGTTTAATTATACATTGTTTTGGCTTAATGATGGCCAATGAAAGAAAGAGAGGGGTATGGGGACTGAAGAGGTCCGGAAGGAAAGGAAACAACTTCAAACATTTGCCATATTTATGGCTCTATTTTGACTCTGCCTTCGCAAATTAGCACGCTATCGCCACCTCCTCCTTCTCCTCCCCTTTCTCATCCTCCCCCTCATTTGCATGCCAAAATAGAGGGCCGAAAAATGAAAGGGAGGGGTAGTCTCTTGGGCGTTACATTGACAAATTGTTTTGGCGCTCTCTTTTATCGCCGCTTTTATGCAAATTTACTTTGTATTTTATACTCATTTTTTGGCTTGTGGGTCTTCAGCGCCCCGGATTTAGCTCAGGGCTATGGCAATTTGACATTTTCAATCAAAATTTGTTAATTATTTATTTGTGATTATGGGCAAGCCATACAAATTTTGTCTATCGGGGCGACTCCAGTTTCTGTACGCTTTTGTGGGCGATTCAATGACCTTTCGATTTGCATTTTTTATTCAGTCTTACGGATTCATACGTATAATCGGAATTATGTTAATGATTTGAATAATTGGTCTGATATCCATCAACTTGTTTCCATTGTGATTAAGTGGCGTGTGTGAAAAATTAAACTAAGTGGGTCTTTTTATTTTCATTAGGGAAATATGGGTCAGAGGTTGATTGGAATATATGTCAATATCAATTTGTAACTATACATCTAGTGGTTTTATTTTTAATTCATGGGTTGTCTTTGGTTAAATCCCAACTAGCTTTGCCTTTTTATGTAAAATAGTTTATTTAATTAAATTACTTTTTATTGGTCAGTTCTCTCAGCTTCAGTCAGTTAAACAGGCTAATAAAATTTAGCACACTGTTAATTTTAATTATACGAGCGGTCTAAGCTCGCTTCTGGAACTTGCCGGTATCATCAATGAATAACTGGCCTGCATATCAAAATAAATCCGATTTATAAGCAATCGCATAAATTTTCAATGCGATGTTGTCACTTTAACAGCTGTCCACACACATAAAGGCACACACTTGGCAACAGACACAACACACCCACACACACATGTCAGTTTCAAGGACACCGGCAAAAGTAACCGACTTACGTTTCAAAATATGCATGGTAAATATCTTCATGTACACAAAGAAAAATATAGGACAACAACATTGTTAAATCTCTTCAAACATTTTATTTACACTCAGAGAAAAACCCCATTAAAATATTTTTCTTATATTTATTTATTTATTTATTTTTATTAAGACTTTGAATTTATACTGTTGTATAAAAGTTTAACATTTGCTTACATTTTATTGATTTAAATTTTAAAATCACTTCATAATTTATCAAATATTTGTTTCAATTTTTTATTTTTTTAATATTTTGAAGTACAAGCTTCTAATGTTTTCTTTAAGTGTTTAAATAGTAAATATGTGAATAAATATATGTATGTATATTGATATAAGATGGGTACGGGCAAGTGTACATATTTGACAGCTGACATTTAGAAGAGGAGTGCGAGCTAAAAACTTGAGGCCTCGTGCGTGCGAAAAAAGGAATGCAATAAAAGCAAATGTGCGAGACAAAAGTATCCAGAAACAACGACAACAACGGGGTACATTATGCACAGACACACAAATTTGCATGCCAAGCTGTGAAACTGGGGGATAGGGAAGAAAATTGGGAGCGTTACAATATGTAAATAGAGTGGCAACCATTATTGGGCCAAACACTTCCTAAGCCAACAAAAATGCAGAAAATATGAAATAAGAAATGTTTCGATGTAGCTCCCCAAATCGAATTTTCGCTTTCGAAACCACATTTGATTTTATGAAAATTTCACACTATGACACGAATTTTGTAATTTAAAATGATTTTTTATATTTTAAACGAAACTTTATTAATCTGAAGTAACCCAAATTTAGAAAATTCTCATTCTTATTCTTGAGTGACACTAGTTTACAAATTTTTGCCTAACTGCATTTACCTCGGGTAAAAAATGTGTTTGTTTTCTCTAATTCAAGGTTGGTGAAAACGAAAAAATCTTTTTATATTTTAAACAGCGTTATCATGTTATTCTTAAATAACGTTTTGTGATTTCATACCTATTTTATTTTTTATGTCCTGTTCTTCCTAACCAATTTCTGTCATCGATATTTTATTTAACTAAAATTAGAAAGTTCTTCAACAATCTAATTTATACATAATTTAAATATAGGTTTTCTAATGTATGTAGATGCTAGAGCACGCCCCAATTTGTAAAAGTAGTTGGAACTAAAGTTTTTACACCATAACATAAATCTTAAAAAAAATAAACGTATAAGAATTTAAAATATTTTTAATGCTTTATCTTCAAGTCGGAACTATAACGAAGCCATCAAGATATTAACCTTTACAATCCGCATGTAAAGCTATAACTAGAATTCCTAACTTTAAATGCCGTATCACTAGCAACTTTTACCCTCCGTTCATCTCTCCGTTAATATTTCATGGTCTTGCATCGCAGCTTTACTCCATGATAATTGCATTATTCACAGCAGTTGGCACTCTTCTCGAGCCTGGTTGAAATTTTTTACTTGACCTACCTCAAGGCTTATGGAGCACTTAGCCCAGTCAGTTGCCAAAGGCGCGAGGAGGAGAGTGGCCTTTCGGATGGGAACTAAAACTAAAGCTTGTGCGAAAGCTTGTTGATAAGCTCTGCAATGGCGCCATATGCCAGCCGGCTGGAAAAAAACCGCCAGCAACAACTATGAAATAACCCAAAAACCGCGTGATAAAGGGGAAACGGGGAAAACGCATGAAAAACTGGTGGAAAAGGGGGAAAACGACGACAACAACAGACAGACTCACTAAGTGAGAGAACCAAGTTATCAAAAGTAATTATCAACAAAAGGCAGCAACAATGCCAGCCAGCGACTTATGGAGAAGCCCTGGGGGGTTAAAAGGAGCGGCAATCGCGGGATTCCGGGTGTACGAGTCCTGGCAACATGAGTAAGTCAGCGTTAATTAAGTCAGGACACAAAACAAATGGCCAGCGCATCTAAAAGTGCATTCCGTTCCTGCAAATTTGCATTTGTTTGGGCAGAGCAAGGGGTTTTCGGGTATTTTAAAAAGCATTGTTTAGACTTTGAAAAGAGGAAAATAATTCTGTGAAATTGTTAGTTAGAGATTAATTAAAATTTTAGTGATACATTTGGAATTATGATCATTATGGATTTCATTTCGCTTTTAAATTTCGCACATCAAATTGTGTTCATCAAAAGTGATAGTTTATTTCCGACTTTTAATTCAGGAATTAATATTCAGTTCATTTGCTTAAACTTTATAGAAAATTCGGTAAGCGAAATTTGTTAATTTAATTTTAAAACAAATACACGTAATTTAAAGATGCCAAAATGAAACATTGAATATGTTAATAAACCATTCGTGTCACGACCTCATCAGTAGTTAGGTACCCATTTCTTGAAAGCCCTCGGCGTTGTGTGCATCTTTAAAATCGCATTAAAGTTGAAGAGCTGTGCCGGCTGTCAGACAGCATTGACCCTGCAAACGCACACAGGCGAATCCAGACCCTCAGACTCTGAGATACTGAGATACTGAGATACCCAGGTACCCAGGTACCGAGACATGTGTAATTGAGGCAGCAATTTAGGCTGCATCATGCAACATTGCCAAACCGGAAGTGAGGCAGGGCTAAGATGGAGGTGGAGAGGTGAACGAGTGCATTGAAACTTCAGGCCGGTTTTCGGCCTGGTACTTGGAACTTGGTACTTGCTGCCTGATGCCTTTATTAAGCCAGCAAATAAAATCCTAAAACATCAAGGATACACTCGTTCTCATGCATAGTCAGGAGCAGCGACATCAGGAAAGCACTGGGGGAAACATAAATTGAAAAAAAAAAACAAGACATAAGTATTAAAAGCTCTTATAATACTTCAAAGTAACAAGACTTCTACAGTATCGTCAGATTGTTCTTAAAATAAAGAAATCTTTCTAAAATTTAAATTTTCTTTTGGAATTACCAAATTAAGTAGAGCATTTAATAAAATTACAATTAATTTAGATATCGTAAAAATCAACGGATGACGGTCGTATAAAGTTCGTATAAGTTCGAACTTTATATAATTCAAAAAGATAAAAAATATATATTGTTTATAAGATATAAGATTGCCAGATTAAATAACATTTTTTTTTCATATGGTTTTATTTATTTTTGAAATTTGTTATTGTTATTTCATTTTTTTTTCGTTTTTATTGTAGTTGAAAAACTAAGAAATCGTAAACAACTTACTTTTAGCCTGCAGATTTTACTCCTCTATCAAGAACTTTGGTTGGATCAAGGAAATTAAGGCAACTATTTGAATTTTCTTTTAGTGCTTTGAAGTAGCAGCAGCAGCATCGCATCCTTCACGTGTTTTGTATACAAGCGCAGGCAGTTGCAATTTATGCACACAACTTGTCAACGCAGGGCGGCGGCTCGAATGGCTCGAATGGCTCGAAGGGGTGACGAAGGAGTGAAGACAGCGGTGCCGAAGGAGTGAAGGGGGGTTCACAAGTGCTGCATTGGTTAGCCAGACGAGGGCCCGGAGTGGGAAAGATGTGGGAGGTTGAATGCTTGATGGCAGCAAGCAATTTACACCGCACAATGCGTTGACACACGTCGTCCGCAAATGTGCGGCCAGAAGACAATGGAGTAACAGGGAGCACAAGCGGGTCCTTGGGATCCCAGCAGCCATGGATCCAAGGATCCAGAGTCAAGACGAAGCTTCCTGCCTCATTAAGCCAGAAAAGTGTCAAATGTCCTGGCTGGCAGTGGCATGGATGAGCAGCCAGGAGCTCATCTCGTTCAACTTCACTTGCAGTTCTAATCTCGAGCCTGAATTTACGACTCGGTGTCCTTTAGTCGGTTTACTTTCCACATGCCCGCCCGCCACCTCATAATTCACAAAAGTGTTGACAATGAAAACGAAATTCCCATTAAAATGCAATATGTTGCAGCAACCGAGTGACACTTGCCCAGGACAAATGTTTATCTGGCCAAGAGTATCGGAAAGTGGCCAGAGAGATTGGTTTTGCGTTTGGGCGGATGGCCCATGAATTTCACACAAAATTTATGATTATATTTTCTGTGTATTTAGTTGCGTTATTCAATTCCCAGAGTTTATTTGTATTGAGCGGACAGTAAAATATTCAATAGCTTGCCGCATTTGAGTGCAAAAGAAAAATTATTTTTGAGAGCACAAATATTATTTGCAGTTTATTCTCGTATATTTGAAATCTTTAAATCTCACATATAAGTTCTGATATCTTTTCAGGACAAATCTAAACATCCGCATTAATTAAATAAACACGACAGGCATTTATTTTTGCGAACAATGTTAATTTACATAAATGACGGAAATAATTCGTTAATGCCTTTACGTTTTTTCATTTAAAATATCCGTTTTGGCTCCCAATTCAATTAAATTGTAGGTAAAGCAACAAATTAAAGCAATTATTTCTGCTGAAATTAAATTTATCCAGGCTGCATTTCCTTTGCTTGTTTAAGGCTTTAGATGAGTTCGGCCTGGGGGCCTTTTGGGTGGCAGGCTAATCGTTCTTTTGATCATTTTGCGGTTGATATATAAGCTGCCAGGGGTGAAAGAAAATCAGGCGGATTAAATTTATCAAAGATTTAAGTACATTTATGAAATTCGGGCAATAAATTCGTACGGATTCCTGTAAAAAGGACGACCTTGAAATCAGTGCCCACTCGGTAAAAAATAAAACTCCCCTGGAAGTGCAGTAAAAGTTTGTGAAATTGCCTCTCAAAATTGCGTTACGCATAAAATAACACATTTTCCGGTTCACTTGGCGGGGAAAGAGAAGAAACGGGTGCTTATGCTCAAGGATTATGCATAAAATGTTTGCTCACTGAAACTGAAATTGTGTGTTTCCTTTCGCCTGCACATACACACATGTATGTACTCTTATATATCAAAATCAAAGACAAACATCAGGAAAAATTTTTTTTTTGTGATTTTATTTGCTTTGCTTATTTCTCGTTGGCTAAATAAATTGAATTATTTTGACACACATTCGCCCATGTTCATATTTATTTCGGATTTGCCACGTGGCGTATGCGTTATATGGAAAGCCAAAGTCAAACACTTTTCTTCTTCTATTCGAGCTTGTTGCTTTGATTGGCTGCAGCTTCTGCTTTTGCCTTAGAAACTCCTCTTTGATGTTTGCTAAACTAATTTGGCTGAAGTAGCAGTAGCAGCAGCCGAAATGAAACGAGGGAGAAAAGCAGTAGTAGCGGCGAAAGTTTCCTTTCCTTCTGTATGCATATCAAGTATACGCAATGTTGATTGGATTCGTAAACTGACCAAGACACTTTCCTCTAACACCCATTCCCCTAGTTAGAGGCACCAGCTTAATAATCATTTCTGCTTAAAGCTCAACGTTGCTCAACGTTTTATATAGACTGAAAATAATTGAATGCTTTTACATCTACTTGTTTCTATACTTGGGCTATAGATTTTTGCTTTCCTCCAAACTAACAGCAGAAAAATGTTTATTTTTGATATTTTACAATGCCCAAGATTGTTTGTATTTATATTTTAATATAATTATTTTAATGTTTGCTGCTTTTCTTTAGTAGTTTAGTTTACTTTACTTTAATAAAAATAACATTTAGTATTTTTTTCTCTGTATAGCCACAGTGTCAAGCAAAGTTACGAACTGTTTGCGTGTGTATTTGGGTGAGTGGATGAGTGTGTGGGCTGCCGTTATCCTTGGCACATCCTGCAGGCATCGACGTTGGGCCTGTCATGTTCACCTTCGCCATGGAAATCTGACAAGATATGTCATCTGCTCTTTTTGCGTCGCCGTGTGTTTGTGCATATCGATATTGCAGTTTCGGTGTTTCGTGTGCCAAGGAGAATGGGTTAACACCTCCACACCCATAATCGTTCACATCCGAGTCGTAAAAAGACAAAACCAGCACATAATGTGGGCACTTTAAAATGCCAAAGCGGTTTCCACTTTGCTCGAATATATGTTTTGTGGGTGACGATTCAAGGAATATCCCAGGGGTAAGCTGTCCCTTCCTTTGCACCACTTGTCCGTTTCAGGGTAGAAAATATGCAGCGAAGATTAGATCGAACGGCATCATAGTGATAAATGTGATACACTTATTAATGTTTAATGAAATGTTTATATTAAGGAATCTATATATTCTTTGACTGCCATTTAATTCTTTTATTTGCTATGCTTTTATATTGAGTTGTAAAAAACTAGCATACCTAGTTAAACAATAACTTTTAAAAGGCTTTAATATTGTGAACATTTTAACAGTACTATTATAAATTTTCCCAAAAGTATGCAAATGAAAATGGTGTTTACTAACGACAACGTTAAATCAAAACGTCACTTTTTATTTTGAAACGATGAGTACATGAGAACTATAGTAAAACAATTATTTGTAAATTGATCTACCTAAATCGTAGTAAAAGGTTCTCTCTAAAATGCAAAAGAAGGTGTAAACTGAAATGTCTCAAGGAATTGTAGAAGGATCTTTCTTAAAACAACTTGGTTTAACCCACGTTCATATCACTCAACGTAACTTTCGCAGCCCCATAAGCTTTTCGTATGGCTTTTTCCAACAAGCTCGTTAAAAAAATCTGTAGTAAAGTTTTATATTAACTGCGGCTGGCATTCTCCAGCTTCTTCAACATCTTCAGCATCCATAAACTCGAGGTGGCAACTAAAAGTGACGTCATAAATTTCGGTGGGTACTTAAACTGGCGGAAACTCCTTCCTTCGCCCAGCACTTTGACTTGTGGCTAATGAATTTATGTTGGCGTTGTTTATACTGTTTCAGTTGTTATTTTTCCCGGTTACTATTTTGATGAAGACGATGATGATGATAAAGCGGGAGCACCAACAAAGGCAGAGCTTAAACTTTAACTGAGCCAGTTGATTGTCGTGTGGTCGTGCACTTGATAGCAGCTCAGGGTTTACGCACAGAGAAAAAATACATACAATTTTCCTGCTACCTTAACATTTAGAGGCGAACATAAACAAAAAAATATTTTTATTTTTATTATCAATTATCTTAAAAATTCTTAATTTGAATATTTTAAATGGAAATGAATATAAAAATAGATAAAAGGTCCGATTACTTGGTAAAAAAATGTACTTAAAAATATAAACGAATATTTAGTTTCCAATAAACAATGAAATTTTGTAATTAAAATAATTATAATTCTTTTTTCTTGGTGTTTATATTGCAAAATACCACTGGCCATTGTAAATCCAAAAATTGTTTCATTAGCTTGGAACAGGAACAACAACCGAGCGGAATATCCATCAAAGTTTCCACTTGAAAAGAAAAGGAGAGACAGATAGATAGAACGAGGACCCCAGCTGGCAGACACCTAAAAGTCCCCTTTAGGAAGTCAAATTATGCAGCATGTGCATGATTGATTAACTTTGAATGGGGCGTTCTTCGTGATTTAGCAAAAAATGCAAAAAAAAGAAGAAAATTGGCGTTTGAGCAAACCCAATAATCTCACAAAAGGCAGGACAACGGGGGACACGGACGACCGACACTTAATTAGAGGCACGCCGGAAACGGAAACGAGATGCATGGCCATCAAGTGGGTCGTGTGCACATACGGCGGAAGACGAGCAATTTGCACGGCCATACTCTAGCAAGGTCACCAGGTTGCATTTGTGATATATGGTCTGTATGCGAAAATGTGTGAAAAAGTTTACTCTTGAGAGAAAAGTCCTCACCTTTTATTCTAGACAAGTTTTGTTTAGGTGAAAAACCGTGCAAAACAGAATATTATTAACACATCTCATGAAGAAGTGTTACTTTTATTTAAATTAATATTAAAAAAAAGCTTAAGTCGTGTGAATTTTCTACATTTTTTTGCTGTCCCTCTTTTCTTTAAGGAGAAACCTTGATTTAAAGCTGTCTATTAAAGCAATCTTAAGCGCTTCAGTTGATAACAAATTATTGTTTTTTTTTCTGAAGCTGTTACTGGTTTGTCAGAAAACAATTAAATTGAAAAAACAACAAATGAGGGCATAACCGGCAGAGAATATATTGTAAGATGTTTTGTTTTTTGGTGAAGTGTGGTTTTGACTACACTTTAAATACACTTAATGCACTCCTGAATAAACGCATCCTTGCAGAGAAAAAAAGTCTGTTCTATTATTTTCATTGTATAAATATTTTTAAATATGAATATTTTAAATGTAATGGAAAAACTTAAAAACTCAATGGTCATAACAACATTTTTTTAAAAGATTAAGATAAATTCATTGTTAATTGCAACCAAATTAAGCAAATCAAAAATTAATGTGTTGGTTTTTAGTTTGTCTGGAAGTGTTGCTTTTTATTAGCTCTCTTCACTGATTTAAAGTTGAGCTAGTTATAAGTACATAAATGTGAGTGAGGGGTAGGATTTAATCAAGGGGAGTAAAGGGTGTGTTTTCCAACGCAGGAGTCACAGATGCCTGGCATATTTCGTTTTCGGGCGAGATTTCTATATAAGCGGGAGCACCATAATTGCGGCCACAGCGCAGGAAGTGCACAGGAAGAAAAAGACTGCCGAGGGGGCGTGGCCAGGGGCAAGGGGGAGTGGCATTCCTGTGCATAATTGAAATTCCAGCCTAAACGCGTTTGTAACGGGAAATTGCGCGCTTCGCCAAAAAAAAACGCAAAACCGGATGCAAGGATGCGGATGTGAAAATGTCCACTCCACAAAACAGTTTATTTATTTTCGGTTAATTTTTTTTACAAACTACACGCATTTATTTCTCCATAACACGAAGAAAAAAGATAACCTCTTCTGAGAGATAAAATAATATTATATATGTACATATATAGGTTTTTTATAACAATAATATTAATATAAAAGAAAGGTTTATAGGAATCAAGGTTAAAAATTAGCTTGATTCCTATCTTGATCTTTAAGAAATAAACAAATTAGAAAAAAGAAGTTAAAGTCAATATCATATAAAACTCTCACAAAAAACTCTTAGTAAAAATATACGAAATAACTATATTTAGTGATCGTCATTGAGTTGTGAAAACTCGACTGTACATTTTTGAATATATTGAAAAATTATGGGCCTACGACTGTTGTTTCATGGAAAGTAAACGAAAAGTGTTTATTATTTACCCCATGCAAACGCATTATTACCGGTGTAATTAGTTTTGGCAAATAATTAATAAAGGAATAATTTTACCTTTGGGTGACATTTGGCAAATCTACAATGCAAAATACGTGATGTATGGGTTACCGAAAATGTAATTAATTTCAAGCCAAACAATAATTATTATGATGCACCAGCGCGGCAAGTGTTTACAACAGTTATTGTAGTGGTAATTACATTTTGTAAACATATTACGCCCGGGGGATTCAATTTCCAATCCACGCAACCACCACCTCTTAAAACGCCCACTCATTAAGGGATTTATTTGGAAAAAAATCATTTGAAATTTGAATTAAAATATACAGCTGTTGCAACGGCGTTGCCACCTTTCAGCATTATATTAAACAAAGGGCGCCAAACTGCGCATGCTTGAATTTTCCAATACATTGGTGTATTCCAGCCGAGTCCTTGTGGAATAACTGAGTGTGATAAGTTGGCCAGTACACGCCGAGCTATCAAAACGTAAAGACGCGATTGTTTAAAGCATTTTTGTGCATTTTAGTCGTTATCAATAGAGAAAAAAAATGAAAAGATGGGAAGATACAAGACTCATTTCAGTATTAAGTGAATAACAAAAACAAAAAATTAAACTAAAACGGCATTGACTTTGAATAAACAATTAAAATTTAATATTGTTTATATTTTAAACACTAACGCTCTTTGCCAGAGCTGGCAACCCTACTGCCCGCTCTCTCTCTTTTCGGCTCTCATTCGGTGTTGCAAAATGCCGCTCGGCCAGTGCTGCTCAACTCGCGACCGCCGTCTGATTTTTAGCTGCTAAAAATGTTTTGTGTGTGTTTGTTTAATGTTTCTGTTGCTTAAGAGCGCAAAACAAATGCTGAAACTAAATGAAAATGATGTGAAAAACGGAGCCTAATGTGTGTGCGCAATGCATTTCCTCGCAAAAAGCGAGGATCGAACCCTGCCGCCCCCGCTTTCCCCTCCCCGTGAATCGTTCAACGCGCCAGGAAATGAGAAATTATAAAAGATTATGAACGATATGTGAATATATACATGTGTTTTTGCCGTCGCGGTGTGTGTAGAATAACAACAAGTTCTGGCCATGTTTATCAGTCATTGAAAAGAAAGCAGCGGCCAAATAAATAAACCAAAAAACGAAAATGCGCGACAACTAGTGTAAATTTGTGTTGTTGTTGTTGTTGTTGTCGGAACCCCCGCCTCTCGCACACACACACACGCACGCTCTCCCACTCACACACACACGCAGCCTCCAAGGAAAACTAAAAGTTCCGCAAACATAATTATAAATAAAAAAAAAAGAAATTAGGAATACAAAAAAATCAAAATTATTAAGGATTTAAAGAATTTGGATTTACTAAAGCCACAAAATGCAGGCCAAAAAGCGTTATATACTGGTCTTCGTCTCGTGCGCTTTTTTGGCCTACGCCTATTTTGGAGGATATCGCCTGAAAGTTTCGCCCTTGAGACCCCGTAGAGCCCAGCACGAATCGGCCAAAGATGGAGGCGTCCAACCCCACGAGCAGTTGCCAAGTTTTATGGGCGTACCCGAACTGCAAGAACTTCAGCTTCTGCAGGGTAATCAATCGAAGAGCACGGGCAACCCGATACAAAAACACCAGGTCACTCCACGTAAACCCGACTGCCGCATGGAGACCTGTTTCGACTTTACGCGCTGCTACGATCGCTTTTTGGTCTACATCTATCCACCGGAACCCCTCAACTCCCTGGGCGCCGCCCCGCCCACCTCGGCCAACTATCAAAAGATACTCACTGCCATCCAGGAATCGAGATATCACACCAGCGATCCCACGGCCGCCTGTCTTTTTGTGCTCGGTATCGATACCCTGGATCGGGACTCACTATCCGAGGACTATGTCCGGAATGTCCCATCCAGATTGGCGAGATTGCCGTACTGGAATAACGGAAGAAACCACATCATTTTCAATCTGTATTCGGGCACCTGGCCGGATTACGCGGAGAACTCACTGGGTTTCGATGCGGGGGAGGCCATTTTGGCCAAGGCCAGTATGGGAGTGCTCCAGCTGCGACACGGATTCGATGTCAGCATACCGCTCTTCCACAAACAATTCCCGCTGAGGGCCGGTGCCACGGGCTCCGTGCAGTCCAACAATTTTCCCGCCAACAAGAAGTATCTGCTGGCGTTCAAGGGCAAACGGTGAGTCCATAAACGTTATCAATTTAATCAGGGCTAATAGCAAAGAGTAGAACTCCGTTAATCGAAGGAAAATATATTTTTAATTACAAATCTGATTATTATATTTATAAGATATTTTTTTATTTATGCAATAAAATCTAATAATTTCGCTCGAAATACACTTTCACGTATGAATTAATTGGTAATACCATATTTTTATCTTGTTGATACGGCAGATAAGATAGGCAGAATCAAAAGTAGTAATGCTAGCCCTCTAGGGCCAGATCTTACAAATAGTGCTTATAGAAAAAGTTTGAAAGTGGATGCCTGCATGAGAAAATGTATTTTTAAATAAATAAAATCTCTTTAAATCGTTAAGATGATATGTGTATGAATCATTTGTGTTTTTAAAATTCTTAAGATGTATATCTGTTCTTAGGAGCCTGCAAATGTATACGAAATGTAAATATTTCATGTATATTAAAAGTTTATTACCATTATAATGGATTAACTATTAGAATACCCATAATTAGCTAGTACACCATTGTGATTTGGAAGAGTTGATTAATATGCAAATTAAAAAGTATCTGCAAGCGTTGAGAGGAAAACAAATGTATTATTTCAAGGGAATTATTCAAAAGGTATTGCTTGAACTAAGAATAGACATTTGAATATAAAAAGCTTTCTGATAAAGTAGCCTTCTGATTTTGTATCGGCAATTAGGCGCCAATTTCACTCGTGCGCGATAATTTTTTTTTTAATTAAAAATCTACCTTATATATTAGTCATAAATTGATTTTACCACCAGTCTGTATCTGAATCTTTTAGGCGCAATTATAATAAGAAAGATTTCGATAAAAATAAAAAAAATAATAAATAAAAAATAATTTAAATTCTGTACTTCAGTTTGAATAACTTTACTGCCACGAGGTTATGCGGTCAGAAATAATCATTTTGTATGTGAAACTGAATTCATGGAAGCGGCTTAAAGCTCTAAGGTTTAAGTTGTGGGAAAAAGTATTTGCTTAAAAGGAACTCTAAGATCTTCAAAGGGACTTCGAAAGTGAGTAGTTATTAATCTTTAGAAGAGCTAATAAAGCCTTAGATAATCCTGAATATTCCCCATGTCTTTAATGACTAAAAAACATGGAAAACAAGCCACTTTGTCAGGCTAAGCAATAAACTATGCAATTCCTGCTTGGTTTTCCTAGGCTCAGAATGCAGTCATAGGTGGAACAATACAGACCAGTCTTAAATTCCCCACCAATTGAAATAACCCCCATTTGAACCAGTCGTCTGGCTTAGTCAGGCGGCAAATTGCAGGTTGCATCTATCGATGCCATTCCTCAGGCCACCTCAAAAAAAACTGTATGAAACTAGAGAAGCAAATGTGAAAACCCAATCGAAATCCGAAACGTTTCACTATTCGAGTTTTCAGGCACCCCCCTTTTTTTTTGGGCCATTCAAATTGAAAAATCGTCTAGCAACGCGTCATTCGTCATGTCCTTCCATATTCCAAGTTGCTAGTTGCTCCTGTTTTTGGGCCTAGTCCCCTTGGTGTCCTGGGTCCTTTTTTGCTGTTGCTACTCTTTTGTTTGTCGCCGCTTTATTGTTGTTTACTCGATTCTGCCACCCACAACAACAAAAGAAACGGCAAAAGCAACAATAAGGACTGGGATGACGCTTCCTTTGATATGAAACTCGTTTCAATAGCAAGCACCAGGGCACAGGAAAAAATATCAATTTTACAGGATATCCTGTGGTAGTATCTGAATATTACAAAAAACGTATTGCCATGTGTTTGTTTTTATCGAGCTTAGACCATAACGATACAACGATGCTAGACAATACAATTTTCGTAATTTGAGTAAGTTTTAATTTTTTTCCTTTAATGTTAAAAAGTAAAAAAAAATAATAATTTTTTCCAGTGCAGGAAGCCCCTGTAATCTGACCTTTGTCCCGTGTGTGTGGGCAGTAGACAAGCGTCTAAGGTTGGGACCCTCTACATCACCTGATATCCACGTGTGGACATGAGCTCATTGTGCCCTAATTTAAAATTGATTTTCACCCTCAAAGCTTCGATAGTGGAGAAAAATTCCAAATATAACTATGGAAATTCCTTGAGGACAAGTTTTCATTAAGTAAAGTGCTGGCCGACCGTAATTAACACTCAGGCAATTAATATTGTACAAGTATGTGGGGACAGGACCAGAGTAGCACTTTAAAAATTACATGTATGCCAATTTTTTTGTAAGTTAAAATACTCTTCATGTGTGAAAAAGATTCGCCTTAATGATTTCCTCTGAGAACTCTACATTAAAAGTAAAGTTGCCTTTACTCTCGGAGTATATATTTAAGAAGGACTGATCTTGGATCTGTGTATAAAATCGACAAAAATAAACCATTTTCATTTAAATAAGATTCTATTCGAACTTTAAAATCAGTAATAAAAGATTTATGATTCACCGACTTTTTATTGCTAATTAAATATGCGAGAGGTGTGATGACAACCATTAAATGCTTGTGCACAGCAAAACCAGCACCCAGAAAATTAAAAATAAATTCAAATTGAACAGCATTTAGCACGCTACAAAATTGTTTTTTTTTTTAATGTTATGCTTTAGTATTCAAGTAAAATTATTAACTAGAAATACAACAGCTGCACAAGCAAAATCAACAAACATGGCAAAGTCGGATGAGAAGGTTCGAGGGTACGCCAAAGTGATGTTAAAGTTGTTAACAACACATACATATACAACAAGGCACTATTGGGAGGGCTGAAGAAAAAGGTGTCGGGGGAGTGGGTGTGACCCCACCTCCATACCCACTTCAATTTACACATACAATTAAAAGCGAAAGGAACGACACGTACCGGGCCACTTTACAATTATACGTCCAAACAGCAGCATGTGCACTGAGAAAGATTGATACAAAGAGGGAATAAATATAAATAAATTGGATTTACCCTAATACATAAGTCCCATGACATTATATTATTTTATTTAACTAAACTAACATACCCAAATACTTTACAATGAGGGATACATTTTCAAAAGTTACTTAAAATCATAGCTTTTTGAAAATTTTTTTTAACAATTGGAATGACAGCATGGACTTCAGTCTTCAAAATATATATTTTATTCTTACATAAAATGTTATGGTACTGTTTCTCAAACATTTAAGACTTATAAATATTTGTTTATTGTGTACCAATATTGTTGAGCCGAACAGACGGAAAGAAGCCTTACCAAACTAGCCACATATCCCAAGGCCGCCCGTCACCCCGAATACCCCGAAACCACTCACACCAAACCACACACCACCCACATTTACATACCCAGTTGCCTGGACATCCTTTGCGGATTCGCTTCCCTGGGAAACTGTTGGACAAGTTTTCTTTTCCCGTTTAATTGCAGCTCCCTCCCGCTCGAACTCCGTGTGTGAATTGCGGGAAAAGTGGGGAAAAAATATAAGCGAATGGGGCGGGGAAAATAGGCGAAAGGGGAGTGGCCGAGAGGGAAAGTGTGTTTTCTGGGTTCAGAGTTAATCTGCGGTTGCGAGTCTGCGTTTGACATTCTTCTTTGGGGCTGTGGTTTCTGGCATTTGCTGGCGAGAAATTGTCTGAGATTCGGGGATATAATCACTGACCAAACAGGTTCCAATGAGATCATCAATATGGCAAAAGAATTAACTTGGCCATTATCAATCATTGGCGCTGATTAAGCTGACTAATCGAGAAAGTCTGCAAAGCTTTTGACAGCTAGGTTAAGAGCGAATGAAGTTTGGCCATCTCACAATTGGCAAAAAGTTTTTAATTATGTGAAAATCATAAAAGATGATTTTTAATTTCGTCTCCAATTTATTGGCAATGTCAAGAAACTTTTGAAAAAATGTAATTAATGCCTTTATGCTTTTAACCTTTTTCGATTTCTGACAGAAGTATAGAAAATCTAATAAAATATTGTTTTTATGTTTTTATAGCAAAGTCAGTCAATTATTTTCAGTCACTTTAAACTAGTTCTTAAAGTTCTTACTTGTTAGTAGTACACTAGTAACAGTTTCTTTAAAAATAGTGATTTAACATCGAAGACATCCCAGCAAACCCTTCTAAACATCTAATGAGCATGGGACAGCACTGTTTCTATGGCACCTCAAATTGACTTACGAATTTAGCGTCAATTTCTGGGGGAATCCCTGGAGGGCGAAATCAGCTTGCATGCTCTGGAAAAGAAAACTTTTTCATCCACCCCATAAAAATAACCAAGTGAAACCTTTTGCCAGGTGCCAACGCCTTCGTTTCGCACGTTCTTGGCTTGGTTTTATTAACCTTTCATATCGCAGTTGATGGTGTGCGAATTTCATATTCTTGGCAAATGTGGTAAGACATAGATGTGTATATATGGGGGGCCACATACCCATCCGCTATCTATAACTTGGATGACTTTTTGTGACAATTGCTTGCCGCTTAACAGAAACTTGATGGGGCTTTTTATGAGTGTCTTTCAGCAATTAGAGGGAAAACTTCACCCTGCCGGCAAGCAATTCACCTTGAAGGGCCCGGCAAGTTGTGCTCATAATTTGGTTTCTTCCAATTAGCAGAGAAACGAGGACGCCCGCAACTCACTCCTCATCGGGCAATTATTTATTATTACTTTTTCCGAACCAGCTGCACACGGTTTTGTTGTTTTCGAAAGCTTTTCCGATTGATTCCGCGCAAACATCTATATTTGCCTATATGCACTATATAAGTGTATATGCAGGACTTCTGACATTTGAAATTCGTTGCACATGTCCATCCATTGCTCTAAGGGATATTGGGGCTTCTGGTTTTTGCTGTTTTAGTTAGCTTTGAGTTTCATTTGGTCGGGGATTTGGCCCTGGATGTGGATTTAGATGTCGGTTGGCTGTTGGATGCTGGATGCTGTTGGATGTTGTTGCACAGCATGCGTAGTTGGCCATGCCAAATTGCAATTGCATTTTGCAGTCGAACATTTTTTGCTGCCACTTTCCCAGCGAACTCATACCATCCCCTTCGTAAATCGCTCAAATCAATTCGTTGCGGTTCGCATTCGGTTTTATTTCAATGCAATTCGATTCGCTTCGCCTTTGGTTTGGGCTTAAATTAGCTTTCAGCTCGGTGCGAGCTTTAAACTTAATTAATTTCCAACAAAATCTAAATTCGATCTTGGCTATGGCCTTGGGGAAATGTTTGACTACTGCGAAATCTAATCAAATCCAAGAAAATTGCAAGGTGCACCTTGATGACTAAAAATGTTTGAGAAAGAAAATCGAATTATGCTAGGGAAATTTAGAATAAAGGAAACCACATTACTTAATGCAATTAAAACTTTAACTTCATTGTTTTCAGTTCAGTGGCTTACCAGTTATTGCATGCGATAATTGATGTATTTTAATACGTTATTTATCAACTTATTTTCATCACTCAGGGTGGATTCAATTATTATTTCCATTTAATTGTAATGCATTAAATTTTCTTTGTGCAGGAACAAAGTAAAAATGGAAATTTTATTGCATGTAGGAATTTTAAAGTATATACTCGGACAACTTAATAGGTGTAGATTTATAAACTATAAAAAAAGTATCTGTACGATTTATTACTTCAAAGTCAGCCTGTCATCGTCAAACGAATTTTTTGAGAAAATCGGCACAAGTGATATTCCAGATAAAGTTGAATATAAAATAATTTTAAATGCATGTATTCCACGCAACACCTGGATCAAGACCATAAACCAGAGAATTATAAAATACATTCCTTGGGCATCTGCTTTCAATGTTCCACACAGTTTCTCCAACCACAAGTACTAAATCTATGCCGACGAGTTGAATTGATTATGGCACAGAATTTCTGGGTTCTGGCACTTAAAGATGCCAATAACCAGACGAGTGTTTGGCAGAGAGAGAGACAAGATGGGGCGGTCTACCGAGTAACCTTATCGAGGTAAGAGGCCCCACAGGCATCGCCCAAGTGCTCTCTACTTATGACGTGTAAGCGGCTCGAACAGTTTATGCGATTTTCAGCTTTATTGACGGCACGTGCCGAACCGGCCAACAGAGGGATGGTGGTATTCCCCCTTGAACGTGTGAAACACTATCCGCCATGAACCCATGGAACAACCTCGACCGACCCGCCCATCCAACACAACCCTCTGTACCCGCTTCCTTATATAAACTCATTATCAATGAACCCAACCCGGGGTTATCGCACTGGAATTCCGCGTCCATCTCATTTCAGATTAGCGACAGCCGCGAGCAATTTAAAAACTGTTCCTAAATTGTCTCGAATTTCAGCGTTTAAGCCGTTCAGCGGAACCCTCCGACGACATCCACTAAGTGACATTAGTTGGCATTTTTCCGCATTTCTCCGCTCACTGGTCGTTTCTCCTCGACTCTTCGACTAGCTTTATGCATATTTCGTTTTACTCGAATCTAAAGGTCAGCCAAGTGTGCGTGTTTGTGTGCAGAATAAAAGTCAATAAAACAGTAAAGCAACTTGATGACCATAAATAATTTTTATGTTCAATGTATTCGGCTGCCAAAGAGAACTGCGTCAAATTAGCTTCACAAAATGATTTGGCGATAAATAGAACGCGCGGAAAAGGAAAACCAAAATCCCTGAAATTTATTTAGCCGAAAATGATGGATAAGCTGGAGTTGTTCAAGGAAATCGACATCATAAAATGGTATTTGGGTATAGCTGAATTTGTTTTCAATAAAAGTATTTCAGTTGAATATTTTTTTGATATATTCTCATTAGAACTTGTCAAAATTTGTTTAAATTTTCTTAAATAACTGAAGTTTTATCACTGCAACAAATCTAATTAACTGCTAGTTATCTTTCTTCCAAAAGAGTACCAACTCAAACTAAATTAACATTCTCACACATTCCCCACAAAAGTTGGTTTCCACAAAAATCTTTTAGTTCTCAACTTTGAGCATTCGGTCGAAAATTATAAAAAAAGAGCCACGTTCTGGGCACTCTGAACAAATTATAATTGTATTGCGCTCAATTTAGTGGCGCCCAAAAAATACACAATGCAGCACAGGAAGAGATCGGGGAAACCACTAAAACCACCAAACAATTCACCCACTCATCCCGCCGCATTTCGCAATTCATATTGCGATTATTATTCCCATATACGGGTGGCACAGCGTTAATGAAATAAAAAATATTTAATTTTAATTTCATTTTGTAATGAGTCGTGATGGAGTGGAGTGTGGATGAGTGTATGTGTGTGTGTGGACGAGGCCGCCAGATGTTTTGGTCAGGATTGCAGAAAGTTTGGCCTAAATATGCGACGTTCTCTGGATTTTGTTTTTATTCTCTACACTAGCTGCAAAATGTTTTTAATTATGCCCATATAGGCAAATGTGTGCGTTGGCCCTTTCACTTGGCTTGACTTGCCGCTCGGGCTCTTGGTTTTGCGGTTCGTTCCGTGCTAAATGCGCATATGGCGCGAAATGGATTTCGTAAGCCGAAATGGAAAAATATAAATGCAGAACTATGATGCACTAACCTACTGTCTAGTATAACCTACACTTACATTGAAATATGCAGGACAATTGGCCGAGGAAGTTTAAAATCACATCAAAGACACTCAATGAAAAATCTGAAAATAATTTAATTACCTGTTCAACCTCCATTTTCTTTTCACTTATTTTTGTGGGAAAAAGTAAAGTTAGGGAAATAAAGTAATTTTATACCCAGTGTTGATGTAGGTTTTAAACTTTTTGATTCTAGCTTTCTGTGCAAACGATCCAGGCCTTTACGTTTAAAATATATTTTTAAGGACCTTTACCACGATTTGAAAATCCCTTTGGATACTCTTAAAACTCCCTTCATTTTTAAAGTTTTGTTTTTTTTGGTTTTACCCATTCCATTACTCTCATTATTTTAAAGCAACTGCAGTAGTATAGTAAAAACGGCTGTGTCTCTGGCATATATACACATACACTCGCGTTGTTGAAATAATATGTCATGTGTGCACTTTTACAACCAACAACAACAACATAACGAAAACACCCATAACAGAGTTGTTGTTTGCCTCCGCTGTTGCAGTGCATTTGTTTATTTGTTTTTTCCATTATTTTGCAGCACGCCAAAGTTTCGGCTTAAAGTTGGCTTTAAAGATTTTTCGGCTTTGCCTACTTTGGGGGATCTGTTTTAAATTTATGGGCGGTAAAAACAAAGGGAGGCGGGAGCGTGCTAATGTAATTATGATAAAATGCGTCACCGCAACGAGTTGAATGGGCTTTTGCCGCCCTAATTTCTCTCACTTCACCGCCACCATGGTTGTTGAACAAATTTGTTGCCAAAAACACGCAGCAACACTTGAGTACACGCGTCGTAGAAAACAATAAATTTATAAACGTTCTCTATGCCCCAAACGCCCCCTCGCCCGGTTCCGGAGTTATGCCAACAATAATGGCACAAAACGTTCTCCGAAGAGGAGCTCAAACGGGTGTATAGCTCTTGGATGCGGCCCTGACAAATGGGTGTTTTTCGGGGCGGCAAGAAGGCTCTTTTGGTCTGCGTACGTGCTTGGCGGAGGAGTTTGTAAAGGATTTTCCAAGGGAGCAGCTAGAAAGGGACGAGAGGAGTTGGCTTTTCCGTATGTCTTACCCTGCAATACGATATAGGTATACTTTTGCTCTGGGATCTTCTGCTAAATAATGAAACACCTGAGCTGGTTAGGTTATATAACAGTTAATTATAAGAATTGATTTTATTGTTATTCATATATTAGTTCATAGCATTATTATTTGAATGCATATTTAGAACAAGTAACTCCTACTAATATTAAAAAGTTTAATTAATGTAAAATGTTCCTCAATGATACACTAAATACAGTCTGCTATTTTTCTATACATACATACGTTAACAGTTAAATATTTCACCTTTTTATTAATACTGATTTCCGACAGCAATCCAATCGTAAATATTTTTAATTTCAGAGTTCTTGCTTACTGTGAAAAATTGTACAATGTTGTGTCAAGTAAATCCCCAAAAAATCTAGCTTAGAAATGTCTACCATGCAAGCTCATCCAAACTTCGTTGCTGAAATGTAGACTTTATTTCCCTTTCAGTTTCCTCTTTTTCACTTCAAAATTGTTTTGGCCCAAAGAAGCGTCGCGTCATGTGTTTGTGTGGCGATTGTGTTTGCGTTTTTATGTATTTGTGAGTATCTGTGTGTGGCGTGCGGTTATGCCCGCTTGCTAAACAATGAAACTTTATTTGCGATATTTCTCCGCACATCCTTCTCTTCCCTTTGCCTTTGTTTCCATTTGCTCCCTGTTGTTATTGCATTTCTATTGTTTGTTATTTACTTTGGCACTTTTGCTCTGTTACAATTTTTAGTTGAGCGACCGACAGACGACGCTGATGTTATTTATTGCCCGGCAACAACATCAGGAGCACAAGCAAAGTGCCGGAGAATCCGCTCACGTTTCAAATAAATTGATTAAATTTCATGACACTTCATCATGCCACAGCAGCCGCAGCCGACAACAATAATCAAATTTCCACGCTTTTTGAGCGCCTTTTTGGAGCTAGAACTATGTCACATAAAGCACTCTTTTGAGGGTTGAATGGGGTCGATGCACAGCGAAAAAATATTAACCCAAAATTGGGCTATAAACATGGAAATTGTTTTGTTAAGCTGGCCTACGCAAATATAGGTGGTTCCTGAAACTCTGGTGCTAGGAAATCACTTGAAATGTTTCCATTTTTTTATTAACAAATAATTTAAACATTTAGTATCGGAATTTCTGAATAAAATATATTTTAAAATCTCTTTTCTTCCCTCTTCTTTTTTTATTGTTCTGATGCTATTAACATTAAACAAATTTTGAATATATAAAAATAATTTTTAGATCTATAAAGATTCAAAAAGTTTATGTTAAAACTTAAAACGAAACTATTTCAAAGGGTCTCAAAACTATTCTATATGTGTATGTGGGTGGTATGCATGTCCTGCTCCTCTCGACATGATTATTATTATTATTATGCAAGCAGGCGAACATGCGGCCTTTTTGCGCCTAAAAAACAGAAATGAAGGCACAAACCCCAGCATACTTTCAGGCGCTAATTAACCAACTTTCCCATACATCCGCAAACCGCCCACCATCAGCGAAGCCCCCCTGGCGTAATGAATATTTGAAAAGCGTTTTTTAATTGAATTTACACTCTTGTCAGTTCTGCGCATTTTTTCGCTTATTCCCTCAACATTTGTCTTTTGGTTTCTGGAACAACAAAAACCATATGCCGAAAGGAAAATACATACATAATAAAAACAGAAGCGCAAACATATAATCAAATTAAAAAGCCAGCATCCCACGTACACAAACATACGTACATATATTTATTTGATTTAATTAAAATTTTTTCTTCCTTGCCATTTATTTTGTTAGCCCCCCTTTTTCGCGCTCAGTTGGCAAATGAACTGCATAAAAGAAAAACCCCGAAAAGAACGAAACCGAAATAAAAATAAATACTCTTGTCAATAGGGAAAAGCCGAAGGAGTATTTCTAAATAAGTAAAAAAAGAAATGTATTTGGGTTATTTGAACCTTTTGCCGGATCTTTGTGGGCAGCGTTGGCATTTGAACTTTGGAGTGAAATTCCAGACAGCGGGTGAACGAGGACGGCTTTCATATCAGGTCAGTCATTTGGTGTCTGCTGCTAACGACTGAAATTAATTGGGCGCAAGTATTTTGTAAATAAACTTATTTTGGAATACACTGTTACATCAAACCTTCATACTTCCGATTTTAAAAAATGTACAGTAAAACTATTGAAAGGTGCAAACAAGTATCTGTGCTTTTTCAAACGCAATTGTATCTATGTTTTTTGTGTTGATATATTGTGAAAACAACATTGCTATTCCTTTAAAACTATAAATAAAGAGCATCAAAAGCTAATCGGATTTGACTTAACCGCAGAACTTTGCATTAACTTTAAAAACCATTCAAGTTTTGTAATGGCCACTTGCAAATACCAAATCTGCCACTGGAATTTTCGCTTTTTTTTTTGCTTCTCTCCCACTCGGATCTCTATGCCATCCACCTCGAGGCGAAAATCTCTTCAAAGTTAGCTTCATTTTGGCACTTGATGTTCACTTCTGGACCGCTCGCATTTCTAACATATTTCCACTGTTAATGTAATTTCATTTCACGCTTTTTCTCTCCACCATCTTTTCGCGTTGCCCCATGGAATTTGTGAAGGACTTTTCATGTGGATAATTAAGCAAAATACCAACAAAAGAAGGCAGCAAATGCCATAAAAGGGCAAAAATGGAAAATAAGCCAGAGCAAAAAGAGCAGAAGCGCAAATTGTTGATGTATGTTTTTCCCCTTTTTTATTTCTTTCATATTAAATTGCATTTTATTTATTTTGTTTCATACTCAAAGAACTTTATTTGCGGTTGAGCATCTGGACCCTTTTCATATTTTCTGTTTTTATTTGTTCTTTTCTTTTGATGGCTCAGCGATTGAGATTTGGCAGCTTATTAAATTTAAAATAATTTGCTTAAAGAATAAAGTAAAAGAGGTCAAAACAGTCAAATTCAACTCATAACTCTTCATATGTACAGTTATTTACCCATTTTCTTTAAAATTATTTTATTTTCTTTAAATATAAAATGTTGCTATTTTAACGTTACAATATTATTTCTTTTAAAAATGTGAATAAAAAGCTTTATTGTTCTTTCTTAAAGGACTCATTTTATTTTGTAGGCAAAGTACGTTCTAGGCCTTAATCTGGTTTTCCACTACATATAAACTTGAACCAGTTCAACTGTTCAATTTCGGAATATAAAAGAACCAATATTCATCAATTGGCTGCATTATATTGATTCTCGCTACAAAGAAGCTTCGATTAGGCCAACAAATTGCAGTTCTTTCGGCGGTTAATTGAAAGTCTGGCTCTTGCTGTTCGCTTTAAATCTCTTTTTCGGTTTCGCCCGAGGGGTGAAGGGGTTGAGAAGACCATTCAATTGCGGCAGCTGCCACATCCTGCCACACGGCCAGGATATGGAGTATGGCTCTGCTCGACTACTGGCTTCTGGATGCTGGCTGTTGGCTGCTGGCTGCAATCGACAAAATGTGCTTCAATAGTTTTCTAATGGACTTCATCCGCCATTTTAATGCACACACTCACACTCGCCAGGCAATTGAGGTCCGAAAAAGGCGAACACGTTGGCAGCTTGCAAAGATTAATGATCAATGCAGGCGCAGGACATGGCAGGATACCCCCCAGACCCACATATCCCCCACACACAAGACGCGATAATATGCGATTTGGAGCCTGGCATCGGGGCGTATCAATAAAAAATCCCCCTGCCACGCCCCCCTAGAACCACTCCAGCCGCCCAGATGCCACGACTGCTATTGACAGAGCCATCGAGCAGCGACAGGATGGCATCCACATCCACATCCACATCCATATCCTCATCCTCGCATCGACTAGAGAACCAAATCCTTTCGCAGCAAAGCACTTGCCATGCATGAAGTTATTTAATAAAAATTGAATGGCTCTCCCTCCATCGCCCAGGAAACTTTCTGTTTGTGTTTGGTTATCGATATGAGCAGCCAGCCAATCGGTATTGCTGGACAAACTCCTTTTTCCGTATTTCGAGACTATTAAAATCAATTCATTCGCATAAGGAGAAAACGTGAATCGATTCCGCATTGGTGAAATTCTGATGGAATTTCCAGATTTTGCAAACAGTTGGCAGGCAAATAAATGATCATTTTCTAAACTTTAAAAAGCACCAGATGTTTGTTATTATTTATTATAATTTCCGGGATATAAAACTATAAAATCTATAAATATAAATGAACGTCGGTTTTCTCTTCCTCTTGGCAAGATAGAAATAGGTTTTCAACTGCCAAAATTCCTTATCTCAATTCAATTAGCTTAAGAATTTGAGTACACAAGGGTTCGTTTATAACACTTTATTCTTAAAAGTCCACTGTTATGTTTAGAAGATTGAACTAAAATATTAATATTACTAAACTTAATTTTAGTTTGGAGACAGCTATTTTTTCCAATTTCATTGCAAATAATACAAGCTCACAACAAAAATAGTATATGTTTGTGTATAGTTTTGTTCATCTAAGGGCTTTTATTTCTGCTTTATTAACTACATTTATTTTAACTCAATTCCCAAACCGAATTCATCGCTAAAAGTACAAGCTCTCTACAAAATGTATGGTTTGCTAAAAGTTTAGCTTCATCTTGGCTTAAATGAGCCAATAACCATTGAACTCCCCAATCAATTGCAATATTAAAAGTTTGCTATGAATTCCTGAAGCTCCACCCTCAATATTTCCACCTGATGGGCGAAACTGGTGCAGCTGGATGTTTTTTTTTAGAAATAGGAATTCAATTCGTGACGCGAAATGTAATATTCATTAAAATAATAATGCGCACAATTTAAACCAGACTCTAGTTCTACTCCCAGGAAGAAATTCCCAAAGGCAGGGGCGAATGCGCTGATGTGAGTGGTTTATCCCCATATTCCTCTTCGGCGTTTTAGCAGTTTGCTCTAAATCCGCTCAGTGCAGTTTGGCAAATTGCGCTGCGTTATCCTCCGCCAACTTTTATGCCTACGCGGGAAAGAAGGGCAAAATGTGGGGGGTTTTCAGCCAGGACTACTTTTACCCATACAAGTGTCTGCCGTAATTGCCGCCGTGCTGTTGATTACACTTCAACGGCGAGCACACACACACCACCCACTATGCCAACCTCACATAAACTTGGCCACACACACACACACACACACACACATCTTCATTCTGGTGGCACTCGCCCGCTGGGCTTTTAACTGCACTAGTTTCAGCCATAAACTCGAGCTGTAGAACCGTGGATCTGCTGAACTGCAGTTGTATCTGGAGCTGGAGCGCAAGTTGGGATGGAAGTGTACTTGCACATGATTGCCAGCCGACAAAGTTGACGTTAACGTTTTGCTCTACTAAGAATGAACTCATTAAGCTGGCTGTTTATTCAGTTGGGTTGGTATATATAAATATATTGCTTTTGAAAAAATAATTGCAAGACACAAAAGAGATCTTAAGGTCGTAAACACTTTAGGCATCTTTGGCCAATATTACGCCTACTTTCAAACAAAAACAACAACAGGTTAATAGCAATTTACGATGCATTAGTACAAAAAATAATATCCCTCGCTGAGTTCTGCGCCGAATAAGTTTTCTGCAAGATCGGTTTTTTTTTGGTTTCCCATTAATGTTATAAGTGATTTAAGAAGAAATCCTTATAAGTCTTTTTTTCCATCTTTATATTTTCAAACTGTGTTTTATCGGCCTCCTTTCCTTTCACTCACTCATAATGCTGTTTAAAAGGAGAAAAAAAAAATACTTGGGTATTCCAATCTCGAGCTGTGGGTGGAAGAAGAAGCTGCATAAGTGCTTACAAAAAAATTGGACCCCGGAATCCACTATTTATCCAGAACCGGTCTAAACCGTACACACGTGGCTTTCATTCCTCGTTCTCTACGAACAGATCTGCTAAATAGGCAATTCGGTTAAAACTACCGTCATGGCCCAAGCTGTAGGCCAGGAAGCTTTCGTTCGTGTCCGAGCCGTGAAACTTCCTCCAGAGGTGCAGACTCAAGACAGAAAGCCAAAGGAACGCGGCCATGACAAAAAAAGTAGCCCATGAAACCTTGTGAAGATATCAAGAAGTGATATTCATTGTTACAGTGTATTTACGACCTCGAAATCAATGGGCAAACCTGCTGTAGTGCAAAAGCCCTGCGACAAGTTCCAGAGGTCAAGCAAAAGAAGGAGATAGGCCATTAGAAGACAGATCATAGAAAAGCAAAGTCAGAAAGCACTTAAGCTGGTAATGCATTTTAGCTTACCAAAGGTCTGTCCTGTTTTTGAAGGTTCTGAAGGCAAGCAATTGTGAGGGGCAATTCGAATGGTTGTTGAATTGCCGTCTGCTAAAAAAACATGCTGGAAGCAATATTCCCTTCTTGCTAACGAGCAAGTTATCAATGTGGCGTAGAAGGGTTCCATTCTATGGAGATACAAAGTCCGTTAGTCTGCAAACATAACGCACATTTATTCAGAACAACCTGGAACAGAGTGTACTCATCCTCTTTATCCCTGATGTCTAAGTAAAAGATACTGTCACAACTAAGGGGCAAATCCCACTGAACGATTATGTCGGTCCTAATGTTCTTTCTAACCAACGACTTGTCTTCGAGGGTCTCGTTTGTATGGGGATCGAGTTCGTCCAGCTTCTCTTTTTGTCATGTCAACCATTTTGCATTATTTGGTTTGGAGGGCAGAAAAACCTGACGCACGAAGTAAGTTGCCAAACACATCCTTTTGTGTGGACTGGCACCTTTTCCTTTGAGCCGTCTGGCAGAAGCTTAAAGTCATATTCACCCGTTAAGTTTTTGGGAATGCGTAGATCCTTGTATGGTATGAACCTGCCGGTATATCCACAGTGTCTAAGAAATCACAGCCTTCAATCTCAGCATTGGTTTTTTGCACCACCAGCAAAAACGGTATAACAAACAATCCCAAAAGTAGTCGCATTTTTCCTCAAAAAACCATAAAATAAATGAAATAATGACTTAAAAATTAAATCATTAAAGAATCAAATTGCAGGAATAACCGAAAAATATATATATTTCCAGGGTTATTTTTATCTACACCCATTTCAAATGAAAGAACATTTTTCTTATCTATGTGTCCATTAAACACAATTTTTATCACTAACGCGACTTTAACATTAAGACTCTATAAGGTATGCAACTAGTTAATGAACTTGAAGATCTAATTAATGATACTACTCCAAAAATATGATGGCAGAGTCTGCATAGAATAAATGTCAATGAGTAAGAGTTTTGCCTATCTTAGTTTCGGTTGCAAATTACGCACCTAAAAAACAAAACATTTTTAATATGACAAATTCTGTTTAAATGTTCCAATTCAAGCTAAGCAGGATGTGGCATTCCGGAAAGTCACAGAAATCTATTCTTTTTAATCTTGTTTGGCTGCTGCTAAATAATTAGGCTTCGCATCCTTTAGAAATAGGAACCCATTTGAACTGGAACATTTTTGTCGCCTCCTCCGTATGCATATGGATGTGAGCAACTGCTCGTGTCCCTATTCAGTTCGAGAGCTTTGGATCCCACACTAAACGGCTCCTTTTCCGCCCCGCTCCTTCGCTCATTTGCTCCTTTTTGCTTTTCCCCCCAGTTCTAGGTTATCCCTGTGAGCTGTGGCAACAGCTATATTTGAATATTTAATTTTTTAGCGAGCTGGGAACATTTCGCACTTCGAAACCTGACGCTAAACGATGCCAGAGAGCTATCGTTGTTACCCAACCCAAACACCCCCGTTATTTCTGGCTGTGTATGTGGGGGTTTCCAGAAAGCAAACAAAATATTTTCGGCGCCAAGTGAATCAGCTCTTGCTGCCATCCTATATATGCTGGCTTCGTTGATTGCGAGTTCAATGCTCGCTGTGAGGACACAGCCCAATTGGCTTCAGCCGAGTTGTCCGAATTCATAATTAATATAATTTCGACACGATTCAGTTTGATGTGCACCGCCACCCGCGCCCATAAAAACTGCCCATTTTTCACCTGTCACGTTTTTAATTAAAAGAATTTCGCTTTAATAAATTCAACTTTGACAGCAGCGGGTCGCCAAAAGGTGCGAGGCAAATTAATGAACGAGTGGCGCATGCACCCAGCCCACGCTTAACTGTTTCACCAGTTAACCGAGCAACAATTTAAACGTTCTTTCAATATTTAATTGACTTGGTCGACTGCGCCGTAAAAGAATCCCCGCAAAATTCCGTTTCAAAAAGAATGACCGTAAGGATTGTTGTTCGTAGTCGACTTGCGTAATCGATTTGCGTTCTGTTTGTCATACCCTTAATTTACAATGTGTTACAATGGGCTTATTGTAGAGTTTGTGGACTTGGAAATTTCTTCAAACATCAAGTACGTGTACATTAAACTTTCTTATAAATTCATTTAATATTTAACTAATAGGTTTGTTATAAATAATTATAAATACATCGAAAAGCAAAAACATGTGAATCAAAAGGATACATTAGTACATAGTTCAACCTGTTTGAAATTAAATTAATTCCTGTTGAAAACTTTTTTCCGAGGACATTTATCTAATTTTTTTTTTCTTAATGCAACTTTCAGGTTAAAGCCCATTAATCTCTTTGACTTTTCCCTTTTTTTTTGTTTTAATGCAACTTCCAGGTTAAAGCCCATTAATATCTTTGACTTTTCTCATTGAGTATGTATTTAACTTAATTTATACCGTTGATCATTTTCCATTCCCGTTTTCTTATTTCAACATTGGCTGTACTTTTCCGAAATATTTCGTTGGGAAATTCCATTAATCCGTTTGACATTTCGCTGTTTTCGCCGTTGAATTGAAGCGACCCAGTTTGACATCGCCTTCAGTGCAGAAATCTCGAAACTTTTTTCTTACTCTATTTTCTGTTTCCCTGAAATACCCCAAAAGAGCACGTTGAAGAAGAAGCAAAGTTGGGTGAAAAGTCGGAGGTAAAAGTGGCAGAAAGTACGCGCCAAACTGTATGACATTATGGCCAATGCTAGGAGTTGTTGTTGATGTTGCTGGCCCACGCGCTCTACGTGCAATGTCACCCTAAATGTCGTCCTCACATATACTGTACTCACTGCACTGACCAAAACTAAAAAAAAAAACTTTTATATAATATCTTAAATCGATTTCATTGTATCTTATAACAAAACATATTGAGGGCTGCCAAATTTGGTTATTCCATGTCCCAAGGTATAAATAGTTTAGAAAATATAAATAACATTCTTAAATCTGGGGAATATTCTTCCAAAGATTTTTCCCAGTGTATTCAGCTCACACCCACTAATACCCGCACACCTTTATAGAAATCCACTCACACTCGCAGAAACTTCCGCTCTGGTTGCATTGTTCATTTAAATTCTAATTTGTATTTGGTGCACTCGACAGTGGGACAGCCTGCAGGGCGGAATTAGGGGGCGTGGCGGAGGAGGACAATGGGCGTGGGGTGGCAGGAACACGTTTCCTGCCAGCGGACAGGTGTACGGGTCGACATGGGGCCTGACTTCGAACCCACTCTCAGAAATGCACAAAAAGAAGCCAGCCAGCACAGCCATGTCCCAATAATGTCCTTGAAAAAAGGCAAATTCAACTTGCCAACTTTTGTTTGCCGTTTTCGTGGGCGTAGGTGAGACTTTGCCGGGGGCGTGGCCCACAACGCACACAATTTGTTATTGCTTGCTGCTCACCTGCTATCCAGGTGAATTTATCTTGATTTCGATTTTCGTTGGCAAATTTGAATATCCTGTAGACTTGCAATCATATTTTTAGGAAAGAAAATTTTTGTTTCCTGCAAAAATCTTTCGCAAGTATTGAAAGACTATAAAGCATCTAATTTCTTGATAACTGAAAGTTTGCGAAAGTTTTTGGCAAGAAAAAAGTGATAAATAAAGAAGAAAACTTTTGTAAGCTTCGCATTTTTTTCCGAGAAAACAATTTTAATGGCTTTTAAGAGATTCATTTGTGGCTTTGCAAATTATCAATTTATGCTTAAAAATATTGATTTAAAAATCAATAAAATATTATTTTAATATTTCATTTAAATAATAACAGTCATTAGCAAAAAATAACTAAAAACTAATTTAGCGCATTTAACTATATTTTATATGAAAGTGATTAACCTTTCATTATTTTATTTGTTCCTATTAAAACTTTGTTTCAGAAAAAACCCACAGTCATTAATTTTTTCAACTAATTTTAAATTAAAAATTGTATCGATATTGTCTTAATGTTCAAAGGTAAATCATCGCCAATATATATGTCTGTAAGTTTAACTCGGATAATTCCATTCCCACTTCGTTTTCCGCAGCAAATTCCGCAATCTAGAATTCTCTTATCTTATTTTCATTGCATTGTTGGCTATCGGCAATTCCAATCTGTAGGCTCCCCAGTTTTCCTGCATTTTCCCTCGCCAGTTAAGCCGACATGTCGTTTCATTTAAAGTTTATCGCGTTTTCTCTTTTCCTTTCATCCCCTTTCTCTTTCCTTGGGTTTTAGTGGGCATTCTGAGTTTTTTAATTCCGTTGCAGTTGTTGTTGTTGTTGGTGCTGCTTTAGTTGATTAAAAACCGCACTCAAAGTGGAAATGCGCTTCTCTTTGTTCGCCCCTCCATCTGGCTGGCTATCTCTTTCGTTTGCTCTATCCCTGCCTCTGTCGCACGGTGTGTCTTATGGCTTTTGTTCTGGAATTTATAGCAGGTTTAACCCACTTCGCCGCAACGCTCTCGATTTCAGACCGACCCCAAGGCTGTCGGCCATGTAAACTTTTTAAATTAGTTGTCAAATGCAGGCTGCTAAGCGGAATGCGATAACACACACAAACGTCCAAGGGAAAATCGCTAACTGGCATTAATTAAAAGTCAAAATATTTCCAGAGTTTTATGTCCGTTGCGGCATGCTGCATTTTATTGCGTGCCATGGGTGCATTGACTCCGAACCCGCGAATGAAATGCAACTCGATGGGAAATTGTTGTTCAAATGTTTTGCCTGGCTTTTACTTGTCGAAAAACGCTAATCTTAAATCTTAGATAATCTAATTAAACAGAGTTCAAATGAAAGTTCAAATAAAATCCGATTGTTAAATAATATTTTTTTAAACTATGGTTAGCTGTTATCTCTTAAAACTTACCACCATTCAAAAACTCAACTTATAAAATGTAAATAACTTTACAATAAGTTTTCCTAGTTTATTTTGTTAATTTACTTGTTATGTGCTAGTTTTAAATATAACTTGTTACAATTTTGACTTGTACGTTTTTGTACTAAATAAAAAGTTTGTTTTGTCATAAATTAAATAAAAGCCAAAAGTTGCATTGCTTGTTAAATAGGCAAGTTTTATATGTTACTGACTTTGTTAAACAAAACTACTGAATTTAGTTATTATGTTTTTTTGTCCATGATGCTTAACTGCAGCTCTTGGCTCTTTGGTAGCTTGACTTCGGGTACCCCTCAGACTTCATCGTAGTTGGGTTTATCGCCAAACTTGACGGATCCCCGTTGCCGAATGTTATCGCGCGTCTGGCGCTTGTACTGACCCCGTGGCGCCTTGGCCAGCGGCTGCTCGAAGGCCACGGCACTGGGCCCAATGGGACTGGCCAGCTGGAAGCCACTGTGGGCCACCTCCGAGGGCCACTTCTCGCCGTGCATCGCATCCACGAGGGCGGTCTCCAGCTCCTCCTCCTCCAGCTGCTGCTTGTGCTGCTGCTTCTGGTGGCGCTGCTGATCCTGGAGGCGGGCCCTCAAACTGCTCATCGCGAAGGAGGGCGGTGTGGTGTTGCCCTCCGAGCTGTCCTCGTTCTCGCGGATCAGATATATCTCTTTGTGGTGCTGTTTACGGGGTCTTCGGGTGGTGGTCAGCTCCCTTTCGCGGAATTTCTTGAGGAACGAAGCGGGATAATTGGGTGCCTCTGTGGTGGTTGTGGTGGAAGATGTGCTACTGGGCGGGCTGCGATGTCTGGGCCTTGGAGCATGTTGTGGTGGTGGTGCTGGTTGAGACCTAAAAGTCATTCCCTGACTGGGCACAAAACCACTCTCCATGGAGGCTACTGCCTCCACCGCCTCCACTTCACCGCTGGCTTCACCAGTATGTTCGGTGACCTCGTACCGATGTACCCATTTGCTTGGCCACCTCGTTCTCCGCCTCCTCCTCCTCTTCCCTGTCATACTCGAAGCTCACCAGCTTCTCCGGTTTGGGCAACAATTCGTGATCGCCACTGGATATATCGGTGTGCAAACGGGTTAAAGGTTGCGGTCTTAGTGTAACAAAAGAGGAGGGCGATTCACCCGCCTTGTAGACGGGTTTCCAGCTCTGGTACTCCATGATCTTGCCAGAGATCACTTCGTTGGAGGATCCGCCTCGAGGCCGCTTCTTGAAGTACTTCTCCATAATCGCCTCATCGCTGGTCATGGGCGCCTTTCCCTCGGCTATCAATTCCTGCTCCTTTTCCAACTGCCGCATGCGATGATCGCCGTGGGCCGTGTGAGTGATCATCATCGAGGATTCCGTGACTGTGGGCTTCGGTATGGGTCTCCTTAGTTTGACCACCTTCTTTGGCGATGGCCGCATCTTGATGATCTTCATTGGCTTGTTGTTGTGCGGATTCCGGATGATGTATTTCACTCGCGTCATCTCCGTGGGCAGGAAGTCTATGGTGGACTTCTGTCCATAGCCCGCCGTGCTCGGCATGAGATCCGTTAACATTGACTTCATCGCCCGGGCCCCATTGAACATCCGTCCCAGCACACCGCCCATCACGGAGTTATTCATCTCTTGCCACATAAATCGACGCTGGATTCTGCGGAGAAAGTGAAAGTAAAAGTTTGTGTGGATTTTTATTAGATTTTTATGACAGTCATTAAATGAGTAACAAAGGATTAGAGGTTCATTAAAAGCTTTTGAATGTAATAAATGTAGTAAACAGCATGATTATTTTCTTTGCTGAACTTTTAATAACAGAAAATATGTTAATAAATTTTGGGGTTTGATTTGTGGTGAGAGAAGTATATATATTTCCAAATTTCGAGTGTCTCTTTAAAGACTTGACTTCTTTCTGGGTAAAATCACTCAAATCACTTGAAATGTTCGCATCAAACATTTATGGCAATTAATGGATGATTTTGTTTATATTTATCTTTTATCTTTTACTGCACATTTTGCTTATTTTGATTTTTTCAATAATATTTTTTGTCTTTTAAATTCGTTTTTCCTTTTGTTTCCTTTTTTTTACGGACTCCGACTCACCTGTGATCTTCTGCCTGCTGTTCGCCTCTGATCAAAATCAGCTTCAGCAGCAACAGCAGCCAAATCCAATTGATCTACGAGAGTTGAAGTAATCCCAATTCAACCGGATGTAAATCGGTTGACAATGTCAATTAGCTGATGTGTTACACTTCCTCGGTAATCCATTTCTGGCTTACTTACGCAACGCTTCCTCATCTTGGCAAATACACTTCAATATTCCCACCGCTCGATTTGAATATTTCAGCAATTGGAGGATGCAGATTTGTCAAATTAAGAGCTCGTTTCGTGGCTGCTGGTGAATTTCAACTGTCAGCGCCTGCGCGCCAAGCACTTGCTTTTATATACTAGTAGTTGCCACTTGGTGGTTGCAATGCTAGTTGCTAGTTGCATGTTGCAAGTTGCAGTTGCTCCAATTATTGGAGCTCGTTGGCTTTGAGCTTGGCATTGGCATTTTCACTTTCGTGGGGAACAATGGGCTTGACTGATAGGCTGGCCTGGCCGCCTTTCGTCGAGCAATTAGTTCCATTACTTTTTGGTATCTTTAGTGCCTGTGGTTTTGTCTGGCTGCTTGGTTTTTCCTTCCTTTATTTTGCATTTTTTGTTGCGAATATTTTTTTTTAAACTATCCCCCTGGCTTCTACTCTCCATTTTTATTCGGTTTTTAGTTTCCGTGTGCATTTACTTGCTGCTTGATTTCGCCTGCATTTTGCAGCTGCCTACCGGGTGGCGTGAAGGCTTTAAATAAGTTTTAAATATTTTTTAAATCTCATCAAGAGCTTCGATTTGCACCAGGCACCAGTGCAACTGTTTAATTATGACTTAATATTTATTAATGAGCGTTTTCAGCTTCTGCCTTGTTGCCAGCACTTCAATTTATCGATGCCAGGCGTTCGCTCACAATATATGGCATCCTCATCATCTTCCTCATGCGATATATACATGTATACGTAACCATCATCATCATCATCAATACGCCATCTGTGGGCCGAAACGTGCCAAACGATTGGGTTCGGTAAATGACTTTGTGGCGTGTATGCACTTTTACGCTCATCATCATCATTTTAATGATGGCCATGGTAATGCTCTTGATGTTTATTGAGATATTTTTTCTGTTTGATCAAAGTGCTGCACTCGAATGCGTATATATCTGTGCGGCAGGTGGCGCCACTTCAAAGTCAAATGCCTCATTATCAAGGGACGTGTGACAACTGCAAAAATATTTATTGAAATATATTTTTGAAGGAGCCGAGTGGTAATAAGAGATATTTATACAGTTCCCAGGAACTTGTTTGCGGTTTAAATTTCGTAAAGGTAAAATAGGCCTTTCCAACTATAGGCAACCGTTTCTAATTAACAATAAATGTATTCTAGCTTAGACCCTCTTTTTTTTGCTCTAAATACATATTAATAAACATCTATTTATATATAGTTGTCAACAATAAATAAATTTAAAACTGCTGGTGCATTGAAATATATATTTATGAAATTCATTTAAGATGAGAACAGAAAATTTAATTTAAATGGTCTGATAAATATCTAAATTTGTTTACATCAACACTTTGTTAAAACGGAGAAATAATTAAATCGCTAAAGACTTTGCCGTATCAATAGACTTCAACAATGTTTAATTAAAGGAGGCGTAATCTGAGCTCGAACACTGCTAGTTATTAATATATCAACCTTCAAATAAAAGTAAGTCAATGTCTTAAGTAATTTTAAGCCGTTTTGCTTTGCCCTTTACGAGCTTATCAAGTTGCAATAATTGCATTTGTGCACTAATTAAACATCTGTTAAATAGAAAGAGGCGGTGGGACATGAATACGTATATATATTACCGCCCACAACACATCAATAGCGTTTGCTCGACTCTTCCGTTGCTGGCACATTACGCATACGCATCGTTGAGCGAGCTGAAGCCTTGTTTAATACGCGCTCCACGCTTCAGTCAATAATGTATTTAAAATGCCATTTGTGTAAATGGATTATGTAATCGATGCAACATTGTGGCAGTGGCTGCTAATGCAATATGCCCCTTGCCTTCTCCACATGAACGTTGTACATGCTCCACATGCACACTTATATAGACATATTTGTGTTATTGCTGCCTAGCCAGACTTTGCTGATAATGCTAGCTTACAGTCGGAGTCCTGAACTCCTTGTCGTTGTAGTCGTCCTTGCATAAAAGCAAATTGATGCCTTAAGCCAAATATAAACACAATAAAACCAAACAAGCCGCAACAACAATGAACCAGCACACACGCACACAAAGAGAAAAATTGTCCATTGAAATGTACACAGTTCAGTTTTTGTTAATAAGATGAAAAACATTTTGTTAATTTTAAATCTTGTAGAATGTGATAAAGTGTTAGAAACTATATTGTTATTCATAACGCTTTTGAATAATTAAAACGTTAATTTCGAAGTAATCCAAAATACCATTAACATAACATTTTTCAATTTATTCATACTGATCCCATATTGTTCAGCTTTCATTTTCTTTAAAGTCATCGGATTGAAGTGTACCTTAGTACACTTTGGCTTAGCCAAGATTATTATTCTTAACTGTTAGATTGCTTAATTGAAATGCCTATGAAAGCACACCAAATTCTTTGACCATTTTTGCAAAATATTTTTCAACGTGCAGACATATGCCTGCAGGGAATATGAGGATGTGAAGGGAGTGCGGTGTTGCTACTGCCTGTATCCTGTATCAGTTGGCCAAGCATAAGGCAAGAGCTAACTGCAAATTGTAACTCGAATTTCGCCTCGATGCCACAGATTTTTCCATCTCACCCCCTCGACTTGTTTCTAAAACGTTGATAACAATTCGCATTTCGGGTCTCAGGATAGACACTCTTTTGGGCAGATAACCAGAGCTCGAGGGATAACAAAGGCATCGCCTGCTGCAATAACTTTGACGAGCAATGGAAACAGCCCGGAGAATCGGACCCTGATTGACATCCAACAGTGGACAAAAGGGAGCTAGGACCGTGGTCGCATTTGCAGATGGCACAAAAGAGCTGACTTTGGAACAGGAAAAGTCAATTTAAAATAGTTACAAAGAGTTGTATGAGGATGCTTGTTAAATACTTTTAAGGCTAAGAACTTATTAACTTTAATGCGTATTAAAATAAATATATTACCTTACAAGCCAAAAGGTATTCCACCAAAAACTATATAAATTTATATCTTAAAAATTAATGTTTTCTTGGTGGTTTATATTTTCATAAAGCTGTCCACGTGCTTGACTTATTTCCCATTAAAATATATATTTATTTTCATGTCCTGCCCATTTTCTGTTTTTATTTTTCTTCTGTAAACCAATTTGTTGATATTGCTGCTGCTGCTGATGCTGCCGTTGCTGCACTTAATATTATATTTACATTTATTTTGCGAGAGTAAAAATGCATTTACCTGACGTCCCCTAGACGAAACCCCTTCAACTTTTCGTCCTTTTACAGCATTTTGCTGGAGTCTCAGCAGTATTCTGATGTCCTTGTTGTTGTTGTTGCCTGCACTGATTTAAAGCCAGGGGCGCTTCTGCTGTTCCGGTTTTTCATTTTTTCTCTTTTTATTTGGTGCTCCGAACTGCTCTGCTCTGCTCTCGTTGCAGTTTTGCGACACCATTTTATGCTCGAAACACAAAAGACTGGAGCTGGAGATATTGCGCATACGCCACGTTTTCTCAGCTCACCATCCATAGATTGTGAGCTCATGTGAATGTGACTGGGCCATCACAAAAGCTTTGAAGTTGCATAGATAAGCTTCGGTTGGAGCAAATGCTGCATAGCCCCGGGCGATTTGGCCCCGAAGGCGACAACTCGCAGAGGGTCTGTGCAGTGGAGAAAACATAAACTTATGTCATAAGCCATAGCCTCTTGGCAACGCACAAGGGTCCCGTTCCAGGCATTAACCCATGTAAGCCGAAGTGTAGCAGACAATGGCCGCGGGCAACACAGATAGCCCCACTCTATTCGCACACTAAAAGAAAAAGCATAGCCCGCACACATTTTAAGCTTATTTAATGCGCGCATAAATTATTCAGAGTGAACGGGCGGCGGGTTGGGCGAAAAAAGCTTCGCGTCCTGGGCATACTCAATTATTTTAGATTATGTTTGGATTAGTGGTCAGGAGCAGGACTCCACTAGGACCTGGTTCAATGGTCCCTCTGTCTGGTTATTGCACTTTATTGTCATTGGAGCCGCACTGGCGATGACAGCCCTCCGAATGGCTTTTGGGTCCTTCGCCCGACCGGCTTCCTTTTTTTCGGTTGTGGCCCGCAGGCCGGCCCAATCAATATTTAATTGACCCATTTCAGGGCATTCTTTTCCTATGAATGGAGAGTTTTTTCCCCGGTGAAAAGCATTTTATCAATTGCTGCGAAAAAAGGGCGGCAGATTAAAGTAAAACCATAAGTCAATATGGAAAGTGTTAAATACTTCAATTTATAGAGATATTTTTTTATTAATTGTCGTGATTGCTGCTTTTAAAGCACATATTTTTTTCAAGAGATTTATAAAAGATTTCAATTAATATAGTTTTTTTAAGGTGTACCAAAGTTAACTTTTTATGGACTTTTTTTTTGCGATATTAACCTTTTATTTTGTTATACAATAGTTTGGAACCATAAACAAAGTATTAAATATTTTTCAATCCTTGATGTTTAAACTTGTTTTAGAGGCTTTGGAATGTATTTTAGTAGTATGCTTTACTGGCTTTTTTCTTTTTTGTTATTTGGGTCTCTATATTAATCTTAAATTCTTCCAAGTTTGCTCAACGCAATGGGTTCCTTTAAATTAACTTTGAATCAGACCATTTCCACATTCAGATACTCGGATACTCCAGGCCAGTGAGCCATTTAGCGCATAAATTAGATTAGAACAGACCATAGCCGGTTCGTAATGGGCGCTGAAAGCATTTTTTTAGCTGCTTTTGCCAGGCCATGTACTTAATTTATATTAATGTGGCCGCCATCTCTCTCTGTCTCTTCACTTTGTACATCTGCCAGCGTCCTAAATTAATTTACACGACGCACGACAAAAAGCGAGTATCTGCAGATTCCCTGATGCCCCATAAAATCCTTATCCTCGTCCCTTGCCATTTTTTTCGGGCCTTCAAATTACTTGCATGGCCATTAATGGTGGATTGTTGTTGCTGCCAAGGACGGCTGTCATATTCAATCAAATTTGTTATGGAAATAAATTGACAAATAAATTGTTGGATCCATTTATTCGTATCATTAGCGTGTCCCATGGCGGCAAATTGGTTTTCAATTTGATTTTCAAATGAATTGATGGAATTCGAAAAGATTTATGTTTTTTTTCTGTAGAAATGCAATTCTTTGTGGGATTATTTGGAGTTATTGTAACAAAAAAAATATTGTAGAAATAAAGATTTAACTTTTTTTAGTTTTGCTTTGATAGCCAGACAATTCTGTTTTGTATTTGAATGTTTTACCTTTTTTTTACTAGCCGTTTTTTTGCCATAGGCGGTTGGTTTTTGCATAATTGTGTATCAATAGTTACTCCCCTTAACTTAAATATCCAAATTATTTCAGTTTAGAGGAGCTAAAACAAATTGTTGTCCTAAAATATTTTGGTTTACATTTATATAAATGAATATTTATCGATACGCTTTAAGCAAATAAATCTATTCCAATCGGAGTGACCCAATTTTTTGTTGTGGCTTTTATTGGCGTAGCTTTTGGTTTTCCCCGACCATTGATAGGCACACATTTTGTTTCATTTCGATTCTGGAGCCGTAACCTCAGAATTCGCCCGCGGCAACGACACGCTGATTAAATCAAATAACTTATGGCTTAGCTGCCACTTTTTCCTTGTCCTCCTTTCGTCCTTGGAGTCCAGGTCCAGTGGCAGACGTTCCTTGCCCTTTGCAAGGAGTAAGGATACTCCCAGTTGTCGGACAACGGAAATCAGCGCTGCCCAATCTGCTGTGTGGCCGAGTTTGGTTTGGTTTGGCTTGGTTTAGTTTTTTGGCTGGATGGATGGTGCTCGGTGGTGCAGAGGTGAAGTGGAGCAACTGCCGTGGCTCATTGTGTATGAAATTTGCTCAACTGCAAGCCAAGCAGAAGGAAATTGCACATACACACAACCACACAGCGTTATCCTGCTCACTGGATTCTCCTCGTTCTTTTTTCTCTCTCCACCAGAAGCTACTTCTTTTCTGCTCGACTGCTGATGCGAAAGCTTCCTTGAGACACAGAAAAAAATTATTAGTATAGTATAATAGTTTTCTTGTTGCATCTTAATAAAAATATAAATTGTATGTTAGGTAATATTTATAACCTATGTTTAGCTTATTTGTGTTGTCCTTTTTTTAAACATGTGTAATCTTTTAAAAACTGTACAATTTCTAAATTAAGTTCCCCAAATACGAAAAATATTAGCTGCAATTTAACATTCAATTGGTTTAACAAAAAACCTATAAAATAAATGTTTTTTTCTAATTGCTATCTCAGATTTGAGGTACATTTATTAGGTTCGTACCTTATTTTAATTATTTTATCTATAGTTTTCCTAAGTGTACAGCCATTTTGCCAAGCCATACACTTGAAAGCGTTTACTGTCCGTGGCCGACTGCGTTTGTGTGGGTGTTCTTCTGTATGTGGTTGTGCGTGTGTGCACATGTGTGAGCCTGCCATTGTTAGTGTCGCTGTCGCAAAGTTCATCTTTTGTTTCAATTGCCGCACTGCTGACGGTCAGCTCAGATTTCTGGCCGTATCTGAGCGGAATGATCCCATCGTACTCTCCTTCCCTGCGGTTGGTTTATTGCAATTGATTTTGACGCCGCTGTTAATGCCAACTGAACAATCGGAGCAGTTTAATCCAACTGCCACTGCCACATACGCTTTTGTGTTTGTGTAAGCATTTCCCGATTGCGATTGCGATGTAAGACAACAACGCCAAGCACTCGAATAAAATCGAAGCTTAGGTGAAGCGGTTGAGGAGTGGAAAACGCTGTGGCAATCTCTGTTATAGTCGGCCATAAAGCATGAATACAATACTGACAGGCACAGCATTTTTCAGATACAGATATACATATAATATATGTACTTCAAACGAAATCAAAACAAGTTTTAATTTTAATGTATTGCAAATTCAAAACAAACGGTTTTGGCGTAAAATAACACGGTTTTGAAAAGACTAATTTTTGGCCAATAAATAATTGGCAACATATTTTAAAATTTTAAAAGATTCCAAAATGTTTTGTTGAGACTCCTAAAAAATATTAAAGTCAAATATATGGTCGATCCAAAAAATAAAGCAAAAAATTTTATATCAATAAAAGTGCAGAACTTTTTCATTGCCAAAAAGCTAGCTTTAAATTTATTTGACCTTTTACCAATAAGAACACCGTTCTCCTTGATTTTTCAGCTACGTGCACGGAATTGGTTCGGAGACGCGGAACTCGCTCTTCCATTTGCACAACGGACGCGACATGGTCCTGGTCACCACCTGTCGCCACGGGAAGAGTTGGCGGGAGCTGCAGGATAATCGCTGCGACGAGGACAACCGCGAGTACGACAGGTAAGTGGAGATGGCGCCCCCAATCTCTCCGTCCAATAAAGTCGCAGATGACGATGATTGTCGCCGGCGAAGTGGCCAGAAATTGTTTCTAGCTGTCATTGGGTCCGCAAGTAATTTGTTTAGCCTCCGCCATCGTGCTAATAGCTGCCACGCCCTATCCTTTTGGCCATTAACCGGAGACTCTGGGCCGCCCCCATTGGCCCTCTTTATGTATATCTTCTATATACGTATCTGTCGGATGTTCGTGGTGATTAATGTGCTGAAATCCGACTTGACAAGCTCATTTAAATGGTACGACACTCGGGCCAAAGGCATTTGCAATGCCAATGGATTTCGTTTAATGCCGGAGTCGAAAAATTCAGGGATGAGCACACAGCGCGGTGACTTTTCAATCATGGTCAAATGATTTGAAATGTTTTTCGGTCCATGGGTCGTTTACGTTGGCCAAATTAATGGTGGAAATGAAGTTATAGAAATGGCTGACAGAAATGAACTCGTCACTTTGATGTATGTTGACAAAGCTGTGAAAAAAGTGCCATAAAAAGTAAAACCGGCCATGGTTTAATCGCAATATTCTTATCACTCAGAATACTTGTTTTACGTTGTTTTCCTTCGTCAATACATATTAATAAATGTTAAGCCGTTAGCGGTCAATGAAGTAAATGAGACAATGAAAGTTAAGCAGCCATTTGATGTTGTTGTATTTTTCATTTAAAATTTGAGAAAAACATGACAAAATAATGAATATATTAAAGACACGATTCAAGGGTTACTTTGAGATTTTCATGAAGAACGACAACGCAGCCGTTGCCTTTTACCTTTAATTGAATGTAATTTTTCTCAGATTTTGCGCCACTTCTGGCGGCAAGCTTTCCCTTTCGCCCGCCTTCTGTCTGCCTTCTTTACTTTCTTGTAATTTGACATGACTTATGCGACAAATCTGCTTTGGCGTCAAGCGTCAGCGATTTATGCCCCCCACTTTTGCCGACTTTATCCTGTTCTGCCTTCAACTCTCTGCACTGTTCTACATAATCAAGCAAATTGCTTTCCCACTCACATCATTTTTTATCAAGGGGCCTTCGCTGTCTGGGAACTTCGTTAATGCACCTGTCAGATATATCTTTCGCTTTCTTCCTTCCGCTCTCCTTCTCCCTGCATGTGTTGGATCTGACTATGTTTGTATATGTATATATTTAGAGAAAATTGCATAATACCCCTGAATAGCATCAGCGAATTTTTGCAAACAATCTCTAAAAGCTCATGAATGCGCGTGGGCGCCAAAGTTCTTTGGGTGAGTTGAGCTCCTGTATTTTTGATGAGTTTTACCAGCATTAATATGCAAAATGTGCATTGTTGTTGTTGCTGCCGCCGTTAATATACATAGTGATGAGGGTATTGTAGAAGGAAACCCCAAGCAAATTTTAAGTCTGAATCCAAAATCCATTGAGTTTGACAATGACTTAAAAAACTTTTCTCGTTTTCGATGGACGCCAAGCAATAGGAGAGTCGGGGAGATTATGGTCAGCGAAGCATTAAATTGATGTTATATGTGAAATGAGGGATTTGTCTATCAATTTTTGAACCATCTCTGTTACAATACAGAAACGCACGGAGTCTTGGATATTAATTATGTAAATCATTTACGGTCTTCTAAAAGAATGCTATAAAATGCTTTTATTGAGAGTTTTAAAGTGTAGAACAAAACAACTTTTTTATTTCATTTTTGTATTTTTTTTTAATGTTTTTTACTACAAAATTTTAAGTCAATGAAATTATTTTCGAATTATTTAGTATGCCTCATATTTATGTTTTGTTATATTTTTCTTACTACATTGCTTACACTAATTCAAAAGACAAAAAAAAACTTTGACTTAATTTCTCAAGTTTCCTATTCATGTTAAAATATATATATATATTAAGAATACAGCCATATTCCCCAACGCAAAATCCATTAAAAAGTTTTGTTATTACTTCAACTCATTCTACACCACAGTCTGCCTGCAAAAAAAAACTTTTCCAACTGCATTCAAAAACCTTGAGCTGCTTTTAATGAAATTTTTTGTTGTTGTTGCTGCCGCTGTCGTTTTGCGGCCGATTTTCGGGTCCGCCCTTTGTTGCTGTTGTAATGAGCCTAAGGCGTCAATGGCTTTTGCCGCCGATGACGATGTCATGCACCATATGCAGCCCCGCCGCGGGAATTGGAGGACGTAAGTTGATGGGCCGCTGCAGATGATGATAATGGTGATGATGATGGGCAAAAACAAGCCACACAACGCCAGTTCTACTTTATTTTTTTACTGAGTGGTTTCTAATACGAGGTCAACGATTTTATCCAACTTTGACTCAATTTTTTTGGCTTTGCGGTTGGCACTTCTCAAGGGACTTTTGTGAGTCGCCAAAAAAAAAACAAAAATTCACCGGAATATGTTAAAAAAAAAGTGGTTTTTCTGTGTTAAAATTAAAGCTTACAAACTTAATAAAATACATTTTTTTGTTTATGAGGATTTTATCAATCTTTAATTGTTTGTTATTTATTTATTTATAAAACCTAATTTTATGACTTACAATTTTGCACCCTTTAATTTCTGTACGCTCTGACTTGCATATTATTTTATCAGTGTACAAACATGCGGTTTTTGCTAGTTTGTCAGACTTTGCCTATTTTTGAAGTCCGCCGAAAGTAGCAACTGTGGCAAATAATGAGACGCCATGTAAGTGTCCTTGGGAGTAAAACTTGTTCCTCATTTGCTTTTTGGCTGTGTAATTTTGTATGTGTTTCTTTTTTTATTTTTGCCGCTAACAGCAGACGCGACGAAATTACGTATACGCCATGTTGCTGCCAGGCCACGCCAACTGTTGCAGCCACACGTAACCACCCCAGTGCTTCAAGGTTGTCCGGGGGCAACTTTCAACTTTTTGTGGGCCTTAAATTTGAGCGTAACAATTTATAAAGTTTTCTTTTTGGTTGGCCATTTTTCAATACGCAATTTTCGAAACTATTTTGTCGGTGTGTTAACGTGCATAGTTGCGTGCGAGTGTGTGTAATGGGTACTTTACAGGAGTTCAAGGTCTCTGGGAAAACTCAATTTTGGCTTGTCATCACCAAATATTTATATTGACATATGTTCGCAGCATGAGAAACATTTTAAAGAATGTTGATGGGAAAAAAATGTTAAGTGCAGTTCTGTATCGTGTAAAGCTTGATCATCACTCTATAAACAAATTGCCACATATAAAAAGGAGTACATTTTAATTCAGATACTCATTAAAAATTTTTATCGTTTAAGTAAACATATATATAAAAGAGTAAGTCCTGGGGTTACTAAAATCAGCAATTACGAGACTTAAGCACATGTTCTTCGACCCCATGAAAGATAATTTGAAAGGCAGCCCCTCGTCGAACATGCAAACTAATTTAAACATATGAAAACGAAGAATCCGAACTCATTAAAGGACCCCAATGTCTGTTTGCCCCCCTTTTTCATCTCCCCCTGGATCCGGCTTTATGCATTTTTCATAATGTAATTTCCCAAGTAATAAATTTTCATGCCAGCATCATCATTATCAACAACATGCAGGACGAAAGGAGGGCGGTGAGTGAAAACTTCGGTTCGGTGCAAGGTGCAGCTGCCGTTGCACCTGTTCGAGAAGCTTCCCGCCTCCTCATTCCACCTCCCCTGGTTGCCACTTTCCACGTTAATCTCAGATTTCCACATAAATCACTTTAAAAAGGCGACACACTTGCAGGCGCAGGAGCAGTGGCAGGAGCAATGGGAACCCAAGGCGCCGTCTCCCGAGGAAGAGCTAGTAACCAGCGAATGCTGCTCAGTCCTGCAATGGCAATTTCTTTGAGTACTTTCTTCTATTTCCCCTTTGCTACTACATCGCTGTGTGTGTCGGTGTGAGTTGCCCCAAAAAACGTGCCAAGTAATTGCCGGCCATTGCTGTAATGTCCTGAGCATAAGGACCTGCCATGAGCCCAGAAAATAATAACCAGACTTTGCTCTAAGGTACTTTTAATTTAAGCGACGATATGGCGTTGATGAAAAGGAATATTCAGTTAATTTTTATTAATTTCTTGAGCTGTATTCGTAATAAATTATTAAATTAATTTTTATCATTCATTGGTTTTAGAAAAAATTAACTTCAGGAATATTTGCCTTTTCATAAAAAATGTAGGAAAATAAACACAACTTAAGGCAATAATTGTCTAAATTTTATTTTTGAGTGTAAAGACTGTTTGTTTAAAGGCTCATACAGTATTCGCATGTTCTATTGTCTGTGATATTAATGGCTATATATATATTGTTTTCTGAACATTGCAAAAATTTTACATTTAACCTATCAAATTTAAACCAATATGGGATGTTTTAAAACCATCATGTAACAATGTCTTAGAGTTTTTGTAATAATCGTAAATGCATATGTTTTTTATATATTTTGACCGACACACCCAGAATATAGAAGGGTAAAAACCTTTTCCTTTGCACAATTCCCACACGCATTTCATGTGAGCTGCATTTGCAATTGCACGGCGTCCTTATGCGGTTATGCTCCTTTGCCGCTGCTGCTGCTGCTTTCATTATGAGCCATTATCACAAGCTGGCGACAAGCGACTACCACGATGGCCACAAAGAAAGCTGGGGAAATGGCCAGGAGAATGGCCAACAGAAGGGGGGATGGAACGAGGACGTCGGTTGGTCTCTCGACAACGCTTGACGCGAGCTTTGCACTTGTAACTAATGCGCCATGTTTAATGTTTCGCTGCCGTTTCCACTTATTTTTATGCTTATGCCGCCGCTGCTTGGCAGAGAACAAAAAATATTTTTAAAGAAAAAAATTATATTGTTTGTATGACATAAAATAAATATATAAACATTGCTGTTTTAAAACGTATTAACAAATATTATCTCCTGTTTAGAAATATTTAAATTTTTCACTCCTTTTGGCTTTGATCTGCAGCGAGATTTATTTCAATTTAGAACAACATTGTACCATATGTCCTTACAAATAAAGCATCACAAATTCTTGCAAACAAACACCCTACTATTTGAATAGTTTACTGGTAGAAATTTCGATTTACTAAAAGTGTTTATTAAAATAAAAATGTTTTATTATAATACTGTTATTGTTATTACTGATAACTTTTTTATTCAAAATAAAATACATTTTCTTGTTTTAATTTTTTCTCTGTGTCCATTCCTGCTCTACTGTTTCTTATCATTTTCTACTGCTTTTCGACCAAACAATGGCAACTTTTACAGCTGCATTTTCCTCCCCACTTTTTGCCCATTTTGGTGCGTGTGGGCGGATGCCTTTTTTCTCGCTGCCTCTTCTGTTTGATTTTTTGTTTGTGCTGCACTTTGTTCTTTGCTTTCTGGGGACTTGCAGCGCATTCGAAATGCGTTCCAAATTGTCTTTATTTCAAATGCTGTTTTTGAAAAATTTAATTTTCATTGAAATTCATCGCCATTCCTCTCCATTTTTCGCAAAAACTTTTTTGCCAACTTTGGTTCTGTCCTGACATTTTGCCCACATCTTTTTACTCATTTGTAGTTATATTTTTTTCCCTTCAGTGCCGCTTTTTGCTCTCACTTCTGCTGTTTTTAGGATCTTTTTAATTAGTTTTGCATATCGCTGCAGCTGACAGGCAATTCCAGGCGAAACGTTGCGTATAGTTCACTTACAGCAATTAACTAAATGTTGCGCATACGCCACGGAGGCCAAATTGTAGGAGTTCTTGGGAAAAAGCAAAGATGACAAGCCGGAATCTGAAATACAAAAGAACGATACATAAGTACTTGGCAGAAAAAAAAAAGAAAAACCACAAGAGCTCACGAACCGATATGCGGAAAACTACTACAAAAGGTGGATTACATTCCTGGGGCAGGGAAAAACCAAAGGTAGATGCTCCACCTGTCAAAGGCAAAGACCAAATGATGAGACTAAATGGGAAATCACAACCTCATTTCGACTCTCCCGCCGTCAGTCAGTTTGTCAGTCACTCAATCAGCCCTAGAAGCAGAATTCCCTGAACAACAAACAGCTACCGGGAAAAAAATCCACAAAGCACGGGAAAATGGAACCACCGGCGGCAGGAGGACAACCTTTGACAGCTGGAAACCACTTAAATTATATGCCTGCTGTGTGCTTGTGGGGTTACCACCTCCTGCCAGTTGCTTATGTTAATTTTCTGCTGGCCTAGGCTCAAGCAATTGACATGAACTGAAGTGACTTACTTTGTGGGTTTCCTCCGCCCCCCGGAAAAAGTCCATCTCTTTGAATCTCTGTCAGGGCGGTGGCAACAGGTGGGAAATTCGAACGATTTAACTCTGACTAAGTAATTGCCGGGTATGTGCTGGCATTCTTATTTAGCAAAGTTTTCCAAAGCTTTGAAACAAGCAATAAACTCATAACTTGTTGCTTTCTTGGAATGGTACATAAATTTGCAAACAAAAGTTGATTCATTGGAAAAGAAGACCAATTATAAGTGAGAAACTTTCAAGGAAAAATAAAGAGTCTATTGAAAAGAAAAACCTTAACCTATCCTTATAATCAAGTAACTATGCTACACCCAGAGAAAAACTGGATAGTAAAATTTAACATTAAAATGTTTGAATGAAACATTGTTTTTTTAATAAGTAAACTAAAAACATGGTAACGTAATTATAAACATATTTAATTGGTTTATCCAATAAGATTTCAATTTCTTTTATTTTAAATCTAAATTTTTCCATTCTTAAAAATAAAAATTATAGTGCAACACCTTTAATTTAAACAAAACACCCCTCGTTGCTAAATCAGAACCAAAAAAAATGTATTTTAAAGTGAAATTATTTGAATTGTCATGTTTTTTCTGTGGGTGTAAAAACATTACTGGGAAAAGTTTTAAAACAGTATTAATTACTGCTGCACTTTTATTATAAAAAAAATATGAATGAAAGTTTTTCAAGGTGTTGAGAAAACGCATAGTAATACCTATTTTAACTTGCTGCTTAAGTAGTAAAACACGCCAATTATAGAGGATAGTTAAAAAATAAATACTTTTGTACAAGGCACGCAAATAGTAAACTTTTAAATAAAACTCTCGCTTGGAAAATAGGAAGAGCCTTGAAATACTCTTACAAAATGCAAATGAGGAGAAATTAAGAGCAATATTAATTATTGCTGCATTCTGCCTGTTCATTTCCAAACCATCTGTATAATGCCTAATGAAGTGGCCAAGCTTTTTGCTTTACCAGCTTAAACATTTCTGTTTTGGAAACAGAAATGGCAGTGGCAACAACTTTTGACAACAAACGCGTGTAAATAGCAAAAGTTTTACTCACATGATGTTGGGGTGCCCGGAACTCAGAGCCCAACACAACCGAACTTAACTGAACCGAACAGAGCTGTTCGCCCAACTTGGCTGAAAGCTAAAAATCATTTAATTAAAGTCGGTGCGGGAAGAAGAGTTTGGAGGGCGAACTAAGCTGCTGTCTAAACAACAACAACGTTGCATGTTGGTGGCTCTTAATTGCTTAAACAAGTAGCTAACAAGCGGGGAAGAACGCCCTTCTTCGCAGGATAATGTATATAAGCCAGTGCAGTGACCTGCATAAGGAGCTGCAAATGTTCCGACACATGTACACGAATGTAAACCCAAGTCTGTATGCATAATGTTGTCTAATTAGTTAGGCCAAAAACCACGCCCCTCTCAACGTGAAAGTGCAAAGAAAAAGAAAACTGTTCACATAAATTAAATGCCACATAAAATTCAGACTATCTTTTTTCTTTCACAGCAGGCAAACTCAAGCAAATGACCCATTCAACCCAAATAGCCTCAGGAATATAAACTGAACAAACCACACTAAAGAGTATTTTCTGCATGAAATGGCTTTATATATTTATTTTAGCTGTTTGTGAAACCAGTTTGATTGGACTTAAAGTAGGGGGAACCATTCTATGCTCTAAGCTTTATTTTTTTCGTAGATGTTACTTGTTTTTATAAAGAATTTGAGAAGTTTAATTAAAGACATTTCTTAAACATACTCCATAAATTTAATATGGTATAGTAAAAAATATGATTCTCTTTTATTTGTAAAAAAAGAAAATTAATGTCAAAAATGTTTCTGAATCAACAGCACTAAAATAAATGAAAAGTTAAGAACTATTGAAGCCATAAAGTTTTTTAGTTTAGATTTGAGTCCTTTTAAATCTACTTAAATGTTTGCTGCCTTTTATGTTAAATATTTTGCTTAGCTGAATTCCGCAATGCTATATATTTTCGGAGCTTAATCGTCCCAATTCCCTCTCGATTCCCTTCTCTGCTGCCCTTCTACCTCTTCCGAGTCCATGGCTGAAGTTGCGCCTGCCTATGCATTTGGCAGTGTAATTTTTCAACTCTCGCCAAAATGTCAGAAGCAAGCCAACATGCAATTTATGTTGTTTGCTCAAGATTATTCATACCGAAGTCTACGACTGTTGCAGGCCGCCTCTCTCTCCCGCTCTCGCTCTAATGCTAGCTAGCTTACTCTCTCTAGCCTTCGGTGCGTTGTCAATGTCCAAAAAGCTGCGCATGCAGTTTCCTAATAAATTTTTTTGCTGATTCTGCTTTTAAAACGCGAATGTACCGAGCTCAAATTGCTGACCATTTAGAAGGGGGTTTCATGAGGAGGAAGTGGCAGGAATGAGGAGGGTTTGGAGGATGATAGGGATGGTTGTGTGCGAGCTGCCTGGAGGGCAGAACATGCCCAACTACATGTAATTTTACGCGCAACTTAACTTGTAAACTGCCAGCACACCAATGCCTCTGCACAACCTCAAAAGCACCTCCTAATTCCCACCCTTCTAAAACCACCAGTCTCCCTGCGGACAATACACAACTACATCCACATCCACACCCACCTGAATCAATGTTTGGCGTACATGGCGTATACGTATTATGACTGTTTAATGCATTTCGTGGCTTTGATTTTGGAATTAAAGATTAAAGTGGCCACACAAAACGCGCACTGTGGTCACAGCTCAAAATCAAGCCCCCTCCTGCTTTCCACCATTTTGCGTAGTCGGATAGCACGGCGTATGAGAAATTTGAGCAAATGCTAAGCATACGCCCTGGTGAACATTAAGCTAGAACTAAAGTTATTTCGCCAAATATCAAAGAGCAAAGTAGAAAGAGTTAAACGGATTCAATTGCTAAGCAACAAATTATTACAAATGAGAGAAAGAGCAAAATTGTTTCTTGCAACTAAAAGAATTGTAATCTGGGAAATTAATCCCCAAACCAGAAAGATAATTACTTTACAGTACCGTAAATGCAACTAAGACGCAGTGAATTGTAATTGTGGTTTAATTAGAAGAACAAGTACAAAAACCACACAAAATCTTAAATTATTGTGTACAAAATCAAGATAGTTACGTAAAACTAGTACTTTGTCTTAGTAGATAAACATACTATGTAGGCAAAGAAGTTTCTACATATATGTCTCTATTCACAATCTAATTTATATTTTCAACAAGAAAGCAATAGTTAAATAGTTACATTATATTTGTCTGTTTTTGATAAGCTACTGAACAGTATATTCGAAATATAACCTTTTATATAAACCAATACATGAACTATGCCCTTTTTCAACCCATTTGAATAATTAGCAAGACTTTATTTTTTTGTGCACCAAATTCGTTTATACACCTTCACTCGCCACCCATTATCATATTGTAATGTCGATATGTTCACAACCAAAGGCGGATCCACAGGGGGTATTTGTTGTGAAAACCCCCCACCAGCCAAATTGTCGATCCGCCACTGTGCACAAAGAATACATCTGCATCTCCTTGGGGTCGCATTTTCGTCGCATGGCGCCTTTGTTCGATTAATTGCTCCAGAATCCCATTATGCAATGCCATGGCTCTCACTAATTTACATGTTCTGCCCTGCTCTGTCTCACTCATTTCCTTTCCCTGTTCCTCCTCCATTGCAGGTACGACTACGAGACCTTACTGCAAAATTCCACTTTCTGCTTGGTGCCGCGCGGACGTCGTTTGGGTTCCTTTAGGTAAGCACAAACAAAAAACCCACAAAAACAACAGCAAAAATACGAAGAGTAATAAAAAAAAATGGGTAGAAAACATAAAAAACAATTTTTATTTTACATTTCACAATGCCATTTTTTTTCATCGTCGTTGTTTTTTGGGTGTTCGTCCCTTTTTCTCTTATTTTTATTTTTTTCCAGATTCCTCGAAGCCTTGCAGGCTGGTTGCATTCCCGTACTATTGTCCAATGCCTGGGTGTTGCCGTTTGAATCGAAAATCGATTGGAAGCAGGCTGCCATTTGGGCCGATGAGCGCCTCCTGCTGCAGGTGAGCCGGGGCATACATATTTATTGATAACTGCGGATGGGCATACTATGTATGTATATAGTTGGGATATGGCTTCTGTATGAAAAATTGAACGCACAGCGTTCTGTGGCAGTTCGTGTGCCACTTTTGGAGTCGTTTGGCCATAGCGATTTCATTTGCCCCCTGCCTAAAAAGTGAAAAGTTTTCATTGTTCATGTGAGCAGGGTGATTGGGTTGGGCGGCGAACCATATAAATACAACCCAGAAAGCTGTCACTTTAGAGCGTCGCAAATATTTGTTGCACCTTTTTATTGGCCTCTTCAAATGTCCGGCCATTTGCCATTGATGAATATTCTGCAAGAGACTAGATTTGTGCACCTGTTAGCCAGTGCTCAGAGGTTCTGGCATGTCCTTGGCCTGCAAGTTGATTGGGTAAAAACGTTATTATCAGGAAAAACGTCATCACAAGCATAGCTAATTGATACATTTTAAAGGAAAGCATTTTTTAATATAATAAATAGGTTAGTTTTTTAATGTTTTGTCCTACCTAAACCATAATATTTGTAATCAATTTCAAGTTACAAATAGTGTTAGCATAAAAACGCATGCTTAAATGCAGATACAGTTTTTGTCGGTCTAAATAAAACCAAATTCTATTACCCCGAAACTCGCTAATTCTGTTACCAAAAATTCCCTGTTAATTCCCTGTAAAAGGAATCGAAAAGCACCAGCACCAAGAATCACACTTAAGGCTTATCGGACTTTGGCTTCTCCATTAGGACGGTCCACATTCTTGCGCTTAACCCACTACTTGCCTCTGTGGTGAAGATTTTCCAATCAGAAGCAGGTGAGCGGTTCGCAGCTCTTTGTGCAAGTGTCCGCACCTTTTCGTGTTCCGCCGAAGAGAAGGCCCTTGGACACTTCTTTTGTGTGTGCGTGTCCTGCTGCAATTGTTTGCCTGCCTGCCAGTGTCCTTTTCTCCACGCTCTGGCGCCTGATTTTGCACTGGGAAAAAATATATATTACCTAAATTTGTGTAACACAAATTATAATATTGTGTATCTGCAATAGTTCATTTAAAATAAACTTTAGTTCATAATTCCATATAACAAATTTAATTCAGATAAATTAAAAATTTTTTTATTATATAACCACAGCTTAAAGTTTTACGAATTTGAATGAAAACGCAGAAGAGATATGATAATCATAGCATTCTTTTAAAGACTTTCTTGTGACTTTAAATCTCCCGATAAATTTTTGTAATATTTCTTTTCTGTGAACTTTCTGCTACTGTCGCACTTCATTCGCGACAAAGTCCTAGCGCAATGTTTGCCAATTGCCCTGCCCTTGGTATTTCCAGGTCCTCCTTCTACTTTTTCCTCCTGCACTTCCTGTCCCCGTCCCCAATGGTATGTTTGCCTTTGTAGTTTATTGGCAGGAAATGCAATTAATTAAGTTAACTTGAGCAGGAAACTTGAGCACGGACTCGAAACTTAACTCGACTGGCTGCTTGGCAATCTCTTTAAACTGTTTGAATTTAGTGGGCTGGGCCCCCATCCTGTCCCATTCTGTCCCGGCCAAGCAGCCACTTTGGCTCTGCTATTTTGATGGATGGCACCCGTGGGTGGCTGAAATCCTTTAACCAATTAAGCTGTGCATTGTGAATTAATGCATTGTGGCTCAGGTGCCGGGATGAGCTGCATCTATTAAGCTGGGATTACGTATGCGCCGGGTATAACCATCAACATCGCCATCTCTTATCCGCCTCTCCATCTCTGTTTCTCCCCCATTCAGGTGCCCGATATCGTGCGCTCCATATCGGCAGAACGCATCTTCGCCCTGCGCCAGCAGACGCAGGTCCTGTGGGAACGCTACTTCGGCTCCATCGAGAAAATCGTCTTCACAACATTCGAGGTGAGTCCTGAGTTTCCCCCGGGGAACATTTGCATATGTAGACGCCGCCTATTTGCGGTTGATAACTTGGGTGGGTTGCTGAAACTTTGCGGCGTTTGCATGGGTTTCAAAATAGCGACTCGAACTTACTTTGCAAGTTGTTGCGGCTTTTGTTGGTTCTCTCAATCGACAAGAAACAAGTAACGAGAATGTTCTTTGCTCTACTTAGCGACTCTGAAGTGGGGTTTCGGGCAGCGGATTCGGGCAGGGGATTCGGATTCCCAGGAACTTGGACGATGCAACTATGCAACAACTTGTTCTCGTGTCCTTGAGTTCGGCACAGTGCGTGCTGTAATTAGGCGTACCGAATTTTTCTCTTTTTTGATACTTACAATGTGTGAATCTTTTGCACATAACTATATACTATAAAAGAAATTCGGAACTATTGTGATTTTAAAATTAATAATATAGTGTTTGAAACTTAAATATCAACTTAAATTTAATTACTGTTTACAATTTTATTTTTTAAGTAATATTATTGATAATATTTATTTTAATTTTTTAAGTTCAAGTGGTTTTTAGGAAGAGTTTTATACATATAATCAACTAAGCTTGAATATATGCTGCCATTCCTAAATGTTTCGAAAGTGTTGAAAATTGTATCATGCAAAAGAGGCTTATAAAAGCTTTTCAATAACTTTCTGCACAGACTGTGTTTGACTTTTGATTGGAAAAATAAAACTACAGTCCAAGCCTTTTACGTGTATCTGCCAGATACTTTTGCTTTTAGGTAGCACAACTTCTCAGTCAACTATTAAAATTGAATTTGGGTTGCATTTTGACGAAACGCCCACTGAAAGCTTAGGGTTGGGTTGGCAAAATGAGGGGGCGGGTGATGTGGGAGTGCATAAATAAAACACACGCATTCTCCAGAAATTCTCGCACATGCAAACGAAAACCAACAAACAGCGAACAACAAAGTTATCTGCACACAAATGGCAAGCAGAAATTCGCGAATCTCCATAGAGTTAAAGGACCTGTGGAGAAATTGCGAAATGGCGAAAGGGCGATTTCGGGAGACGCGAAGAGCAAACTAAACCGCCGCCACTGGAGACCACTTTTCAACACTCAAATTGACACACAGTCAGGGACGGAGAATCGTGCCGAGATGTAGACACATCCACGGAAAGGAGGATGCAAGGGCATTCAATTTTGTGTAATCATCTGGGACAGAAGCGGGGAAATTAAGGGGGCAGGGGTCTTGAAAGCTGAAGCTGCCAGCTGAAACAGGAGACTCCCTGCTCGCATCGAGATTCGCGTTTTGCGGCGAAACTTTCGCATACTCTGTTACTGAGAGAAAATGTACTGCACTCAAAACGTCATTTTCGAATCCCTACTTTACATACTCAAAGTGGTTTTTAAAAGACCCAAATATATTTGTTCTTTAAAGTTATGCCAATAATTAAACCTAACAAATTATTCAATTTTATCAATGAAATATATGAAACTCCCACAACACGAACTTCATTAACTTGAATCTCTGGACTGAAAAGTATCTTAAAACCATTAAACCATTGCTAAAGCAATGCAAATATGCCAAAATTTTAAAACACAGTTCCTGGATGGCAAATGTTGTATGTGAGAACCGTAAAATGTCAAGCAAAGTTCATAAACTTGATGGAAGTTTTAAAAAATGTTTTTGTTTTTTTTTTTTGAGTGTTTTCTCTCTGTGTCCACATACACCCTTGTACAAAACCAAGCCAAGTTAACCCATGACGACCGACAACATTGCAATGTCGACGGGACTGTCGCTCCGCTCGTTGACAAAAACCGCAGCCCAATGGAGCGGCAAGGGAAATGGGGAGCCGAGAGTTGTGCAGATTGCGGCTCCGATGCCACGATTCTCGGGCTGCTGCCCTCTTAACCCCGCTGTCCAACCAACCGACCTCGTACATTTCCGTGCGTTTTAGCTAGTAATAATCAATTTGCAGTTACAGCAACCAAAATGTGTGTAACCAAATTAAACACAAATATTTTCCTGTACCTTGTGAGCGCCTCGAAAGGACGAAAGGCGGTGGCAGTTTGCCGAGGCAATTAACGACTTCGTCCACAATCGACCAGAGCATGGTCAACAAAGGACATGCATAGGGGAGTTTAGTTTGATTTATGTGACGGAAGTGAAAGGAGTCCCTTTCTCCACCTCTCGTTCTTGGCCAACTAATTTGACCAGCTCTGTAATTATTATTATTGGCTGGTGTGTGGGGCAGATGCTGGTTCGTTTAACACTCAAAGTTAATTGGGTTTTGATCGACCTGCAAACGCACAATGGTCAAAACAACGGGGGTAGGACTTCAGGTTTAAGATTTATGACAAATTCCTCAATTAACAGAAACGTTTTGCACATGGATACTGGCAAATGCATTTAGTTAAAAATATTATATTTAAGTCTAGTTTGATTATTTGACATACACATTGGCCTAACAAGAGAATAATAATTGTATAACTTATCCATTACGTCTCATTGCACTTCTAGATATACAAAAGCGTTTTTCAAACCTCAAACCTCTTGAGTGCAATTATTGCATAGACATCTATGACTGTTCTCTACATCATTTTTCCTATCACACTAAAAGCGCGCAACGAAGTATGCAACACGATTTTTTGCGCAAGAATTTTCCTTTTGGCCTGCATTTTTGTGGCGCACATTTGATTTATGAGTCGCGATTAAAAAGATGAATTGTGGCAGTTTCGACAGGGGAGGGAGGAAAAAGAGGCAGTCAGAGACATTGGACCCCGCCCACCTGCTGAGGTGTGGCACGTGCATCACGTAATGGCTCTGCGCGCAATCCTTTCTGGTTTATTTGACCCACATTTTGCATATGGCCAAGAATGCACCTCCACAAGGGTCAACATCATGCTTGTCCTCCCCTCTTCTTCCTTAAAACCTCTGCCCTTGCGGCTTTAATATGTGAAAGGGTTCCTGGGCTGGGCGAAATACTTGATGTGTGGATGCCGCAGGCAAAAACAATTCCAGAATATTTATAAACAGCATAAATTCCTGTTTTGCAGGACTCTGGAGAAATTCCTTTATAATTTGTTTTTATTAATTTTCAACAATTTTTCCGCCCTGCCTCAAGCGCACAGGCCTCCAGACCTCTAACTAAGCAGGCCACTCACGTATCACTTTTGGAGTGGAAAGTTCCTAATAATCCTTTAGTCCGGGACACGTATGAATATGAATGGGTCAGTTCAGTGTGTTGGATGGGGGTCTTTGGGGGAATCCTTTTCCCCTCGCTTACACTTAAGACCCATTCATGCAGCAAATTGATTTAGGCATAAACAAGCCCAGAACGCTCTTAACCCGCCCACCAAGCCAAAGGCTACGAAAAAGTGGCAAATAATTTCTGCTGCCTCAACTGGCCTTGTTGGAAAATCTCCTCAGTCTGGGCGTTGAACCGCATGTGACCAGGCGGTGTCAGTTTTTCCAAGAGTATCCCTTTGGCATCCTCCTCTGTCTCCACACTCTCTCTCCCTGCTCCTGTAAAACTGGTCCATTAAAGTCAACAAACTAACAGCCAGCTGACGGTTTTAGGGGTTTTAGGTTCGAGTTTGAGTTTGGGTTTGGGTTCAGGTTAGCCTTTGTTTACCCTCATCGCCTGATGTTGCTTTTGTTGCTGTTATTGTTGCTGCTGTACAAGCAAACAGCAAAGGTGAATTTTAGGAGGGGTTTTCATAGGGCGGGTCGGAGGAAAAACAAATTAAGCAGTTATTTGGGTTGTTAGACGCTTCAGTCAAGCTTTCTCTTCCTTTCGCCACGCACAACACATCCTGTTTCTTTCTTATATAAGAGAGAATAGCATAATTCTAGTTTATAAATAAGTCATAAAACGTAAATTTTTTATTAGCTTGTTTAAATCAATTAGGCATTATCGGAAATCTATGAGTATTGTATTGGCAAATTGCCTGCAGAATTAAAGATTTTAATTTTCTGTTAAAGAAAAAAATCTCATTGTCAAGAATTATGTTCAAATATTAAAAACTCTTTTGTTACATCGAAATTTTGAAAACATTGTAATATTACTTAATTTACCAACTTCAATAACAAAGTCCTTAAATGTCGACCCACAAGAACTTAGAATATTGAACCATTTGTATTTTTTTAAAGCACAAATCAATACCATCGGCAATTTACCACTCATCGCAACCCTTGCCAGTTTCCCCAATTATTTCAATTAATAAATCAAAAATTAAACCCGGAGTAAGACCGCAACCGAACTTTTGCCACATCCTTCGAAAGGAAACTAAGTGCGTAGGCCCCAGAGTGTGCCTGTGTGTGAATGAGTGGAACTCGTATGCGGCTGATCCGAAGATTTGCATAATTTTATTGTGTGTTGAACTTTCGACTAACCATCCGGTAGCAGCCCAATCTGTGGGGGCCAGGCCGAAAACCGAATGGCCACAGGATCCCCACAAAAAGGTCACTCAAAGTCCACTTACCAAACTTAGTGCCGGCCCAGAGTTGGCCCAAAATCTTGGCCTAAGCCCCAAAAGTCTTTTGCTGTGTGCTCGAGTGTGTGTGTGATTTGGGGCGAATGGATGTGACCGATAAGCGTGTACCATGCACTTAAGTTGCACGGGGAGGCGAGAAGCGGAAGTAAGGAAAACTTCGAAAATGGTCGCAAAAATGCACAGAACAACACAATAAACTACAATAAGCCACAAGCTGGGCTGGCTCGAAATGTTCTGCTTATGAGTGTGCACAGAGGGAAAAGAGAGAAATAATAACTAAATTGAAAAGACTAAGATTATAAGATTTTTCAACAAATTTTACCATAATTATAAGTAAAATCGAATAAATTTTTTTCTTTTATTTTCTGCGACTTAGCTATTAAATGATTTAAACCCAAATGTTTTAGTACTCAAATTGGTTAAGGACTTATAAATCATAGTGTTTTAGTGATGATATGAAACATAAATTGTGTTTTTTTCCGTGTAATAAGTATGTTTGTTTATGATATTTTATTTATTTCTTGGGCATTTGAGATTTTGGATTTGATGCAGCAAATTGTGTTGCAAACGCGCAGGCAGCTGTTGGAAAAAAAAAAACTTTTCTTTCACCTGGCTGTCTCTTCTTTGTCTCGACGAGATTTGCATTTCAAAGCACCGGCCACGCCCACTCGCCTGGCCGAAGAAAACAGCAACAATCCTGCTCCTGCGAGCAGCAGGCATCTAGGTAGCATCAGCAGCTCAAAGTAAAGAAGGAAAAACAACTTATTACTTTGACTAATCCTATTATGCGCATGCAAACGTGCGCCAAGAAGGAAAAAACTTTTCCAGGCAAACTACTTTGAAGTCAACTGTCTGCCCGCCTACGCTTCTCTGTCTCCTCGCCGTCGCTTTCTCCTTTCTCCGCCGCCTTTCTCCCGCATTCATTTCATTGAATCGTGCACTCACTCAAGCGCCGCTAAGTTGCCTTAGTGGCTGCTCATGCACTGCGAGAAATGGCTGAGCAATAGATAACCCTATTTGGCTTTGGCGACGGCAAGTAAAAGGATCTTCTTCCTGCTGATGTTAATTCCTGTGCAGTAAGCTTCGAGATGCAGAAAGCACAGTGGAATGAATAAGGATTGCAGCCTTAAAAAACATTCTTTAAAAAGAAAGTATCCGAGCTTTCTTATTCTACTGATCAGAAAATATTTCTGGGATAATTTCAATTTGTAAAAAATTTGTCAAAATATAAAAAAAAAAGTATATTTTAAATAACAAAGTAACTTTAATTTATTTTTTACGACACAAATATTGTATTTTAACAAATGACAAATTGGTTGTGCACATTACTAAACAGTTGCATATTTATTTCTGTTTTATATAAAATTACAACCTTAACTTTCTATTAAAAAGCGGAGTACATTTATGAGTTTAGATGCAAATGCCTTCTGCTGTATATTTGCTGCATTGAAAACTTCAGCTTCAGTTTGTCCGACCTTCCTGGTGATCCAACCTAATTTATTTTCAAGTTGTAAAGTTGCGAAACTTTTTCGTTGACCTCATTCGGTTTTAGCCCATAGTTCTGCTCCCAGCTGCACCTGTCCCCCGACTTCTTGTAGTTAATTTCCTCCACTTACCTGTCCATTATGGCCTGGTCTCGGACCAGAGATAGTGCAAAATGCCGCGACAGCAACTCAAGAAGTTTTCCACGCGCAAATCCCCCATTGGCCTAAGCTGATTTGGCTTCCCATGGCCAACGGAACCAACACAACCAACAAAACCGAGCTGTGAAAACTTGCTCATTAATTGATTTTCATGCCACTTACTTGCAAGTTTCAACATATATATTTGTGTTTTTTTTTAATTTTTACCAAAATGCATGTTCTCATCATAAATTACAGAAAGTTTAGAGTGAAAAAATCTTACTTAAGCATAGGAGACGCATAGAGTCGAAGACATGAACTAAGGGCACTTAAACATTTAACATTAAGAGTTGAACAAAGGTTGTTTGTTGTACATAATTCACATGTTGCTTGATATGTGATAGGCATCTCTATATCAGATCCGTGTGTGGTTTGTGAATGTGCAGCTCGGAGTCTGTGAGTCTCTGCGGTGAGTTGGGTGCTGGCTGGCTGGCTGGCTTGGCTGGGCTGCTTGTCTTGAAGAGGGGCTTTCACTTCAATCAAATCAAATCCAATCCAATGCGATTCGAATTTAGAAGAGCAGGGAGAAGAGACTCCTCACGCCAGTGGAGCCAGCTCCGGAACCGAGGGTAAAGCCCGTGCTGGGCGTTCCGCTGCTGCGGTGCCGCGAGGTGTGGCTGGAAACGTTAGCACGGACACGGTCGTAGCTGGCAACATCCTAAGAACAGAAGACATTTGTAAATTATATGTCCGATTGGGTCAGGGGGGGGCATAGCGTACTGGTCGAGCACAAACTCGAGGTGTCTGCAGGGGCGGCAGATGTCGCAAGTGCCGCACGTGTTGTATATGGACAAGATTCTCACCTCTTTGTCGGCATTGGCCAGCACCGAGCGCATCGAGTTGGCCACCGGCCACTTCTTCTTCATCACCAGGTTGTTGGGGGGATCGTGGGCGGCTCCGGCATCCACCGACCAAATGGTGACACTGGCACCTCCCAGCACCTTGGAGCCGCGCGAGAACTTGAAGGCCAGCTCCTCGTCGCCGGCAATGCGGGTTAGCTGCCAACCGGTCAGGTTGATCTCCTCGGTGCCCTTGTTGTGCAGCTTAATGAAGCGTCCCTCCACGTCCGCCTCGATGATCTCGAGGTCGCCCTTGGCGGCGGCATTCACCGAGTACTCCGACAGAGTGCGGTCCTCGCTCTCATCGATCACCGTGCGGCGTCGCTTCACGGCACTGGATCCCGAAATTCCGGGCGTGGCCGAGCGACGACCACTGGGCGTGACCCTACCGGACCGAGAACTGGCACTGGCGCTTAAATGGGTGCCATTGCTGGAGACCCCGGAATCGGCAGTGGGACGTCCGGGCGACTCGATGTTCAGGCGACGCTCCTCACCGCACAGCAACTTGTCGTAGGCGGCTATCTCGAGGTCCAGCGACACCTTGATGTCCATCAGATCCTGGTACTCCTGCAACTGGTGGGCCATCTCGTCGCGCATGCGTTGCAGCTCGGCCTCCAAGGAGGCAATGTACTGGTTGTGACGCTGGCGTTCGGTGTCCAAAAGGTTCTCCAGCTCCCGAATGCGAGACTAACCAAATGGGGAATATAGAAATACAATTATTAAGGTGATTTCAAACTATTTTTCCAATACTCACATTCAATCCAGCATTGGTGTTCTCCAGATCCTGCAGCTTGGCATTCAGACCATCGATCTTGGTGCGCATGAGACGCACTTCCTCGGTGGCATGAGCGGATCCCTGGGCGGCCCTGTTGGCAGCAGCCTTCAGGTTCTGGATCTCATTGTCGTACAGCAGTTCGATCTCCTCGCGATTGGCGCGCATTTGACCCTCGTACTGATCGCGCAGTTCCTGGAGCGACTGCTGCAGCTTGGCCTCGTACTGGCGCGAAAGTCGGCCGTCGATCTCGCTGATCTCGATCTGGCGACGGGAGCGGGTCTCTGTGAGCTCCTGGGTGTGCACCTGATCCTTGAAGGCCAGCTCCTCGCGCAGACTCTGGTTCTGGTTCTCCAAGTCCACGCGGGCCAAGGTCTCCGCCTCCAGCTGCTTGCGAAGATCATCTAGTTGGCGACGCAAGCGGTCGTTCTCCAAGGCTAGTTCCTTGGACTGATCCTCGAACTTTTTGCGATCGGCCAGAGCCTGGTTGTACTTGCCATTGACCTCATTGTAGCGAGATTCATACAGGCGGGCATTGTTTTCGGCCACTGTTGCCTCCTTTGTCTTCTTTTCGAGTCTGAAAATTAAATTAATAAAATTAATAAATGCATACTTCTTAAAGCTGCAGAATTTGAATTACAATAACAAGTTAATCACAAGAGATTCTTATTTTATAAGAACGCTTATTTTATTTGTACAAATTTCAAATTACTCATCACTATGTCACTAAAATTCCCAATTAGTTTTAACACTGCACTTATATATAATAATACATATTAATATAATATACATATTACATTTTTGACTCAGTGCAATGCCTTTTATCTACATGTGCTCGGTAAATGACGTCACTTATCTATATAATTTAACTGAGTCACATTTCGCCTCATAGATTTTTTCGAGAGCTAAACTGCCGCTCTTTTTATCTCGCAAATGTATTATTCATTTTATTTATTTAAATTCGTATCGCCGCTTGGAAACTCGTTCAACGATCTTCCATAGTAGAATCAAATATTTAAACATTTCGAGGTTTTAGTTTGCCTTGAGAGAAGTCGTCACATGCCATTAGCATAAAGTAGCCCGGCTATTTCTGACCACCTCCCCTCTGCCCCCTTTCCTGTGATTTATGGCCGCCTAACAGTTCAAAGCGTTTTTTTTTTCTATTTTGAATGTGATTTAGCTGAAAACAAACTCGTTATAAAAAATAGCTATGAAAATTCGGTAAATAATAATCTTCTCAAAACAATTTTGGTTGTCAATTGGCGCCTCGCGTGGTGGGCACGTTTTAAATAGTTCTCTATACTGAGTAACAACAAAAAAATCATGATTTCAACTATGGCATAATTGATTTTGCATGCTTTGACTTTGAATTACAAAAAAAAAAGTATTTTAATTATGGATATTATTTCCCGCCTTTAACGTAAAATTTGATTTGATTTTACCTTTTTTGAAAGCTAATTTCTATAGAAACTGAACCACACATTCTGTTTTAGCGGTTTTCTTTCCGATTTAGCTGTTCCGCCGATTGTATGTAAACAGTTCTCGTAGCTAATCAAGAAATGTTGTGTAAAAATGGGGGAATAAAAACCAAAAACGAAATAGATTCAAGGTTGTTTTTGTTTGTGTTCTAGTTTTTCCCATTTCCCCTTCTTTTTGCGTTTTTCTTTTCGGGTGTGCGTGCTGAAGTCCCATTTCTTTTTTTCCAATTCCTTCCGCTGACCTAATTTAATCGAAAGTATTTTTATTGTCAACTTAAAGGCATTTTGAAAACATTTTTGTACAAAATATCATCAGGGCTAACTGAATGTGATATGTCTGTTTAAAATTAAAATAATATTCATATTAATTTCATCTGTTTTCTAATCAGCTAGCTAACTGACTGCAGGATTTTGTATATTTTATCTAAGCCCTTTTGCTTTTGTTGTAAATAATACAAATTCCATCGTTCTGTCGCAATCTTATCGTACCTATTCATATAACTTTTCCTTTGTTCCATTTCTTCAACTCTTTATACACACCTTAAAAAGCTGAAAATTCAAGTTTGCCCAACATCTAGGCATCTACCTTTTAACCAAACTCTTAACTTCGTTAACACGTTGCAAAATACAAACAACAATTTGTGGCTATTATGAATTAAAAAAGCTTAAGGCCGCAACGCGCAATAAATACCAAAAATAAATATGGCCTGATAACGCAAACGACGCGAAACGGAAATCTCGAAAATGGAAAAACTAAGCACCCAACATTAGTTGACATCACACAAGAAACTAGTATTACAAATGTATCTGTAACTGCGTGCTATGACATCATAGTCTTGTAACCTTCAATGAGATTTAAGGCGCTATTTTAGTTGTTTTTTTTTTTTGGTTACTCATTAACTGAGAACCTTAGCATTTGCATACAAATGTCTAGAGAATTCTGGAAGTGTAAATGCAAAAAATAAACAAGAGCGATAGAGATATGAAGAGAGAGTTCCCATGTGCGTGGCTTTCGAAATGTGTTTTTGGCATGACATCACCGGCCTCGCTCGCTCTCAGTCTCTCACATGCAGTATCTTTCCTTGTCTCTCTCTACATATAAAGAAAATATTCCTAAGTTCGATTATACTTGAATTGAATTAAAAAATGTTTTTATATTAAAGCAAACAATTTTTTTATATACTGCTATATATACTTTTTTGGATCTGAAATAAGTTTTGCTTGTAATCTTAGTTGCCTATTGAAATTCTTAAATCTTTAACTTTAAGTTTTTCAAGGTTTTCCATTCGGCTTTCCTAGTGGTTAACCATTAAAACTTCTTCCAACTTCTTTACCTCACATTTTTATATACGGGTGGTCAAAAGTATTTACACAAATCAATCTATTTAAAAAAAAACATTTGTTTTGTTTTTAAATAAATTTGAAAATGTTCCCTATGAACAAACACCAAATATTGTATTAAAAGTCTTTCTAGTTTCAGCTTTTTATAGATAGTTAAACTGTTATTTTTGATAAAAACAAAAGCAACAGCATTTAATCAACATCTATCTTTTCTGAACTATTTAAGCAAGTGTGACTGTACTTGTTTTTGTTTTCGTTTTTTCTCCCCGTGTTTTGATTCAGTGACGAGCTTCGGCATATGACATCACTGGCTGATAATACTCGGTTCTATCCGAACCCACCCGTCTTAGAACTTTACCTCGGCTTCAGGTCGTCGTTCTCCTCCCACAGACGCTTAATATCGATCTCCAGCTTGGCCTTCTCCTTGGCCGTCTCATCGAGCAGCTTTCGGGCGGCGGCCAGTTCCTTTTCATAGACCGCCTTCAGGTTGGAGGTCTCCCGGTTGACGGTGTCCTGGGCGAGATTCAGCTCCTGGGTGAGCCGGTTGTTCTCGTTCTCCAGATTGCGCATGCGATCGATGTAGCAGGCGAGGCGATCGTTCAGGTGCTGCAGCTCCTCCTTCTCCTGGATGCGGGTGGTGCGGGTGGGTGAGGTGGGCGAGGTGGCGCCCAGCCTTGAGGAGGTCGACGCCCCACCCACCGGCGTGGAGGTGGAGCCGCGCGAAACGCGTGTGTTCAATGTGACGCGGCGTGCTGACATATTTGCAGTTTTTGTGTTTGTTATGTTGTTTTGGTAGGGGTTTTGCGAGGTGCGAGTGCTACTTCTTTAAGTACGTAATCCTCTCCAATCTCTTTTTTTTAAATGGACGTTTCCAAACGTTTGGAGCTTGTTGTTTGCTTATGCGACCGCTTGGCTTGACTGCTGAAAATTGACTGAAACTTTGCCTCGAACCGAACGGCCATCATCGACAAAATTAGTTGTCGTCGGCGGCAGCGGCAGTGGCAGCGGCGGTCATAAAAAAATACAACACGAATGTGGCGCTGCTCTCTCTATTTTTTCCGCTCTCACCTTTTGGCTTTATTATTATTGTTGTTTCGCCTTCCACCACATTCGCCTTCCCATTCGTATTCGTAAGCGTTGCTGGGCTTTCCTATATACAGCTGTTTGAGTTTCTGGAGCTCTAAATAGAAATCGCCTCAAACGCACCCAGCTAATACTTGTCTGCAAGTTCCAAAAACTCTTTGCACAGCACAACTTCCTTAACTTGGACTTTCAAAAATGTTTTTATTTTAATAACTAAAAGCTAAGAAATAATTTTTGAAACTCCAAGATTAGAATAAAGAACTTGTGAACTATATTAATATCAAATGAAAAAAACTGCAGTTATAAAACAAACTTAAAATTGGAATTATTTTCGGTGACTTAATTTCAATATTTCTAGGCCTACTGTGATTTCAAGGAACTAAATGGAACCCAACCAGTTTGACAAATCTTTCGAACAATCACACTCCTTAATGTAAAACCCTTTTTTTGAATACAGCATATGTTGTTCTAGTTCAAGAAGTTCCACTGTAGCCTTGTGTGGAATCTCAGCGATGCATTCCAAATCATTAATGAAGTTTTCTTTGGGCTGTCCAAGGTTAATGAACGGCAAGTGCTATAAAATTAGAGATGGTATTAGAAAAGGAAATGAAGTACATCTGACACAAGAAATTAAGAATGCGTATTGTCTGTAGCCAAAAAGAATCAAACAATGTTCTATTTATTATTTATTGTTTCAAAGTCTAGAGATATTTCAATATATGAATATATATCTATAAGTACAATGCCTGATCTAAAAAAATAGCATTAAATGATTTATTTAAAACGTTTCCCTGAAAAATGTGTGAAAATTGAAAAATAATTATTTTTCTTGACTAAAGAAGAAGCTCTTTATGCTTAACACTTTTTTTGTCAACAACAATTCGCTTTTCCTGCTTGCTGGCCACACATTTTCATTATGATTTGTTAGACTTTGGCTGTCCGCATAAATTAATGGCCCTTAATAGTGATTGCAACACATGAAAATCGACCACAATTGACGCCCACATCATCAATTCCGTTCCATTTGGCCCACAGCTCGTATGCACAATGTGTCACTTGAGTTTATCGATCAGCGGAGGGTCAATTATGGCCCAGCGGCCTGTCCAAAATTATGAAATACGGCTGGAAGCAATGGGAGCAGTGGGTGGTGGGTGGTGGGTATTGGAAAATGGCTTGGCGCAATGTCAACTTGTCATAAGTTAAATATTTATTGACATTGACTGCTCTGGAGCGCTTTAGCAGAACCCACAGTCATAATAATAAATAATCAGTTAAAAAGTGGAATACTGCGAGAGCGTTTCTCTTTTGCTATTTCTTTTCTCTAGCTTTTATTTGCAAATGCAACTAGCCGGCAAACAATCTTTTTATATTTCCCCTGAGAATGAGAGAACTGAATTTGCTCACACGCTGGGTGCAAAATATGTGAACTTGTCATGCAATATTCACGACGCCCGTGACGTCATCGCCCCGGTCTCAGCCAAGCGAAAACAAAAGCTAAGTAACAAAATAAAAGACGGGGAATATATCGAGTATATATGTAGCACTGACCTCCAAAACGTAGCCGCTTCTCTGTGACGTCACCAAATTATTTTTAATCATGAACGAGCATTTAAATTATTTTTTTTCCCCCAGCTCTCTGCTTCTCTCTTTTCAAATTATAATTATACTTATGATCCGTTTGTAAGCTTTGCGCGCTAGCTAATTAGAATTAATTAATGTGCCCAATTGTGTGGACAAAAATGAGCGTTAAAGCCTAACCAGATGTTAAATGACGTTGTTATTTTCCCTTACTTGGACTTTGTTTGTTTTGACTCGTATTCTGTTTTTTGCTTTCGTAAGTATTCTAGCAGAGTTTTTTTTTTGTCGCTTGATGAATGGCTTGGGATTAAGATTACAAATTGATAAGAATTATTCCAATGCCCTTTGAGAAATTCGCTTAATGGTATGGTTGCTTGTGAAAAAATTATATCTTGCATTAAATACATTCAGAATGGTTTTTCCTTATTACATTTGCAGAATAATTAATTTCTAGAGAACTGAAAGTAGTAATTAAATTTCATCAATAGCTTCATTATTTACATTACATCTTAGAGCAGTTTTAAATATTGTATTTTCTTTAAGTAAAAATTGCATATTTAACGAAAAATCTTGTAAGATTTTCTTTAAGAAACAACTTCGTTGCCAATAGCACTTGACAGTTCTTTTATCATATCTTCAGGCTAAGTAATATTCAGGCTCTCCCCTCGAACACAATAAGTATCGATTAACCTCAAATAAAGAATGACAAGTAAACAAGCAAGTACCACCGCAGGGCACTTAATTTGAGCAAACTTTCCGAACAAATATTTATTTTGTTTTTATTTGCTTTTTGTTACATTTGTCTGCCTATATTGCCCTGCTGCGCCTATCGTTGAATAAAACATACAGATCCTATATAAACCGAAATCAAACAAAATTAAAGTTAGCTTCTCTTTTTGGCCGCCGTCAAAACTTGTTTGTTTTTGCTGTATTTTTTTTTTTTTTTTTGCTTTTTTCGTTTTGCTTGTTTTTCAAATTTGTCAAAGCAGCTTCATATCTTCAGCTGTCCGCTTGTTGTTGCTGCTTATTTGCGTTGTAGCAACAGCACCGAAGTTTGCCAACAATAATGACATCATCGTCAGCTTAAAGTTTGAAGTCATGGCAAATGACGTTATAAGATGAATGAACGCCAAGAGCCAAAATACTGGCGATTAAGCTAAAGAGGTGCTGAAAAAATCATTGAATATTTAAGCGTAATTGGAAGAATTTTCTGCAGTTCACATTTTAAATTGTTTTAAGTAGAAGGTGTATACTAAAGAATTAAACTTTTAAACAGAGCCGTTATATTTATTTATAAAATTCCAAAAAGCTTTCAATGCTTAAATACAAAGTTTTATTTTAAAATATTCAATTCACAAAACTATTTTTAAATCTGTTAATTTGTAATCAGTTACACTGCACATTCTAAAAATGGTGACTTTCCATTGACACCATAAAACCATTGAAAATATATTTTCGCTAATCCAAAAACAAAGCCAAAGAATTGTACAACCAATACATTTACACATCATCGAAAAGACCCCCTAGAACCCCAAACCAAAACCCCTTTCCCCCCTGAAGTCGCACTTAATTAACATTGGTCAACAAGTTTAGATCGATACATTTTTGTACAAAAACACGTCCGACCGGCGCATATAAAACAACGCAAAAACCCAAAAAAAAAAAAAGTAATATAAAATGAATTTTGTTTGAAATTGGTTTCGCGATTTGTTGGTGTTTTTGTTTAATTGTCATGAGCCAAAAACCGCACCGGGTAAAATTGTTTTGCGTTTTGATGTACGTGCTTGAGTTTTTAAATATTTTTACTGGTTCAGGGGAGTATTTTATTATTTTTGGTTATTCATAATTAAAAATTGTATTTTTTATAATTGAGTAAAGATACGTTGTTATTTATGGAAATTAAGAGCGAAGTCAGATTGTTACGCATACGCCATGTTGTCAGGCCTTAACTTTTCGCACACTGCCTTTAAAAAAAGATTTTTTTGTTTTGGCTTGCAGTTCTATATTCTTTTGCCGGTTCAACGTTTGTTAATTTTTAAGCAAAGAATGTTTATAAGGAAAAGTTGCTGGCATGCATTTACATACCTTTTTTTACTTCCTTGCCATTTTTATCTAGGTCTTCACGACTCTTTTAGCTACTTGCATAAGTTAATTTAGTGTTTGTCTTCGACGGAGTTCGTCTTGTTCTCTATATTTTGTATGTTCTTTTTTCCTTTTTTTGATGTTGAGTGTTTTGGGTGTCACTGAGCGCATCTTTTGGCCTGGCCAAGGAGGGAGTACATTTTATGTATGCAGCTGCCTTTGCACAGCTTGGAACTTTTAACCCGCTTTCCACGCCCACTTTCTGACTGGCCCACACACACACAGAACGGCAGGAAGTTGCTGGCCCCCCGAAGTATGCTAAGAAAAATAGTATGCTGAAAAAGAAACCGACATTTTCTTATTACCCAGATGAACAGGAAGCGAAAACTTTAGCAATGGAATCACAAACAGAAGTCTATTTGTAAAATGATATACTTAAAAGCAAGTTGCAAAAGTGTGTGTTTACAAAAAATGCATGGAATTTGCAAAACTTAATACAGATTAAAACAGTATGTTGTGTTTTAAAGCTTTGCCATATATCTGTATGCCTGTAAGCGGTAATCCCATTTGGCAACAAAGGTCTCTGCAAAACATTCCTTTTGGCCACCTCCGAACATTGTCTTAGATTAATTCTATTACGTAACAAACTTCTTTAAAGACCTGTTTTACAAAAAGCTACAATTAAAATTCCCTTCACATTTGGATACCATGAAAAACCTGATCGACGAAATGTAAAGATGCAAACAAAAAATTTTTTTGAGTTGCATAGGCCAAAGGAAATTCTGGCAATTAATTTAAGCAAATTTCACCAGACATGCATACCGAAAATACTGCATATATATAATATGGGTAAATGCACCGGATCAACTTTTAATGGAATTCCAGCCAAGCCAAGAGAAATTTATTCGGTTTGTGGTTGGCGGCAGCAGGCAAACATTTTAAATATCGTCTTTAAGCCAAATGTTTGGAGGCCAGCAGATATGCATTCACCTGTTTTATTTCCTTACATTATCCACTCTATTGAGTCCTGGGCCTCCAGCTGCCTGCAGTTACCTCAGCCGGCAACTTAATCATCGCAAACGCACACATCTATGCTGATGCGAAACGGAAATGAAGTTCTGGTTGGCTTCCCCTTCCGACCGCCTCACTTATGCTCCTTAAGTGGTGCCAACAGCGATTGTTGCTGCTGCTTTTCGGTCCTTCTGCTACGATAAGTCGCCTTGCTGGCTGACATCCAAATGTTGCCTGGCAGCCACGAATGATAGAAAAGAAAAACCAGCAGCTGAACAAGAGAACCTCTGACATGTGTAGCCAAGCAAATAGGATTACAGTGCGACTTCCGTAACGCACAAGTTATGCAAACGCTGAAATGGCAGTTTTAAATATTTGTTTAATAGTTTTGGAAGCTACCAATGTCTTTATTTTAATTGTCAACAAAACAGACCATTAGTTCCTAGGATCTTTACAGAGGTAATCGATATTTAAAAGCAGAAATTGCTTATTAAAATATTTCTTTTACAGTTCTAGAAGCTACCAATATATTAAATATGTTTATTATTGAAATAAATCATTAGTTCTTAGGTCCTTTGCAGAGGTAACAGTATTTTTAAATAATGAAACAAAAAAATGCTTTATTACTTTGGATAAAAGAGAACAAAATATTACGGCGGTGTAAAAGCAAAATAAGTTTATACTTATTTTATTTTATTCGAAAGTTTTTTTTTTTAATTTAGCTGGGAATTTATTAGATTTTAGTTAATGCTACAGAAAATAACCCATAATCAAGTTTTACTGTTGTTTTGTGGTACTGTTAGCAACTTAAAAATTCTGGCTGTGCAACATGGATCTAAGCCAATTAAATGCACTTTGTTGGCCAATTAAAATGTGGGCGAAGGGGGACTGAGCCGTCCGTCTGGGCCAGGCCTAAACATATATGCCAGTGTGCATTGCGCATTGTGCATAATTGAATCGCAGGCGTGGGCGTGGGCGAGGCCAGGCCATCTCTGTCTGTCTGTCGGCCCCTGTTAGCTGCCTCTCGCTCTCAATTATGCTGGCAGCGTCAACAGCATGAGATTGACTTAATTATGTCGCAGGACCAACAAAAACCCATGGCACACACTCGCAGATACTCACGCACACAGGGGGCCAAAGAAAGGATAAACAAACACGCTTCCCGCGTTAGTTGAGCGCTGATTATGCAAAAAGGGAGAAAGTGGGAAAGGGAGAAAGCGTTGAAGAAGGAATTATAATTACAAAATATAAAGCAGGCACTTGAGACACGTTGGCAGCGCAGACAAGGAGCCAAGGATCGGCAGGTCCTGCAGAATGCAGCCAAATCCTAGTTTGGTTAGTTTCCTCCTGCTCCTGCTCCTGCACCTGCAGTTTGGCGCTTAACGAGCGGGGCGAAGGACCATGATGGATGTAAACAAAACGATGTCAAAAAAATGAAATCCAAAATCCGCCAACGAAGTTAGGATGCCCTGGCTTTAAACCAAGCTTATGAATATTGATAGTTGCACAAGCGGCAGCGGAATGGGGGAAAGCTTAGGGAGTTTTATACTCTTGAATGATGGCCCCTGACATATTCTTGCACGTAAAACTTTTAAAAAGCTGACTTTTTTTAAGTTTAAAATCTCACTATATTATATGTAATTTTTGAAATCCAATAAATAGCTTATAATCGAATTATAAAATATAATATAAGAATATAAAGCGTTAAATGTTCATAGATATTGACTACTTGACAGACTATTTAAAACCTTTTGTATATGTTTTTGAGGATAGATGTGTAGCAGAAGAATACTACACTCTAAGCACAACTTATTGGCAGTTAACAAATATATTAGTTTTCCATGATCTAGGGCAAGCCAACTTCGCTCCCAAACGGATTACCGACTGTCGATGTGTCAACCGTAATTGCATCTAATTGTAGGTACCGCTCCCCAAACGTCTCATTATGTCTTTTGGCCTGAATAGTAGAGGGACGGATTCCGACGGGAGATGATCGTCCCTGCATTCAAATGCTACTAGCCACACGCACAAAAGCGGAGCGTGCCAGACAGAAATAACACGAATGAACTGAGTGTGGGTGGTGGTGGTGGTGGTGGCGGTGGCGGTGGCAAAGGGGTGGTAAACGGGTGCTAAATGGGTGGCACTTGCATAACGCTTCGTCTTCTGTTTTCTGTTTTCTGTCAGGTGCACGTGGCTGCACCTGTACTTGCATAACTCAACTCGAACACCGCCCACTTGCCGCCCCCTTAACTGAGCTCCTAGTTTGGGGTCAGGCTGTGCAATTATAATTGCATTCAACCCGAACTCAAACGCAAACTCGGAGCCAAAAACAGTGCCAAATGGAAAATGGAAAATGCTGAAAGTGGGAAACTGGAAAATGGAGGAGGACCTGGCAATATAACTGCGGTCGGGATGTCTAACTAATTTGGCATGGCATACTTTAAGGCGCGCTCACACTTTGAGCGACAAATTAACGCCGCGTTAATGGCACGCAAGTTCCACCACCTTCCCCCATCTCTCTGCCTTTGTCTAACACTTAGTGGGCGAGAGCGGGACAGAGGGGCACTTCCGGCCATAGAGGTTGCAGTGCGACTTCCGCCGCGCAGCGGAAACTGCGGCAAAGCCCCTCGCAATGCATGTATGCATGGATTTATCCACAGCAAAGCCCGGATAAATAGTTTTTGCCATATTCATATTTTTATACACTCCTAAAAACAAGAAATCACTGCTCTGAAAGTAAGTGCATTATAGATTTAAAGAATGGAAAGAATAGAGACACTCTTACCTTTAACGAGCGGTTCCAAAAGTATAAACATACATATGTTATGTGAAAATCTGATATCCCAAAAGTCAGCTATACACTTGCATTAGAGTACATTTGTTTTAATTTATATGCACTATTGTCGTATATTTCAAGAATATTAACTTTAAGCCCGTAAACACAAAATGCAATAACTTCTTGAGATTACCAGATGTTTGCAACTGTTTTTTGTCCGTCGTTGTATATATGAATAGGGTAAAAGTGGTTGTAGCCAGAGGGCACCATCTGCGTCAAGCGGAAAATTAGGCAACAACTCAGGCCCATTGAATTATCACACTCAGCGGAGGACAAACCGAATAGATGGGATGAGTCAGATGGGGGAAACGACGGGGTCTATTCAAAGCGCAATTTGGGCCGCACCCTGGAATGCACTCGAAACTCAGCTCAGCAAGCGTTCTGCTCCTCGCTGCCCTCCTCATTAGGCAATCAATTGGCAATCAGCACTTGAGCGTATCGACAAGCCATTAAACAAGAGTTAAACCCAGGCACTTGCCACCCATCCGTATCTTGCAGATCATACGCGAACGACTGCCGGATTATCCGGTGCGGAGCAGTCTGGTGTGGAACAGCTCGCCGGGCGCCCTCCTCACACTGCCCACCTTCGCCGACAGTTCAAGGTTGGTACCCCCCACCCCCCCTGTATTTCTTGTTATACAACCTTGTTGATCAATCGATTACGACCGCCCGCAGGTACATGCCGTTTCTGCTGAACTCGATGGGTGCGGAGCCGCGTCACAACTACACGGCGGTTATCTACGTGCAGATTGGAGCCGCCCTGGGTCCGAATGCAGCGCTCTACAAGCTAGTCAGGACCATCACAAAGAGCCAGTTCGTGGAGCGGGTGAGTTCACTTAGCCATGTTAGCCATTCGTTCCCTTTACTAACGTACATATATATATATATATATATTTTTTTTTTGTAGATCCTCGTCCTTTGGGCAGCCGATCGACCGCTGCCCTTGAAGAAGCGCTGGCCCCCCACCAACCACATACCCTTGCACGTGATTTCTTTGGGCGGTAGCCAGAAGCCGAGAAGCCAGGGAGCTGGACCCACAAGCCAGACGACTGAGGGACGACCGAGCATATCACAACGATTCCTGCCTTTCGAAGAGATTCAAACGGACGCTGTGCTGTCGCTGGATGAAGATGCCATACTCAACACGGATGAGCTGGACTTTGCCTACACGGTGTGGCGGGATTTTCCCGAGCGCATCGTTGGCTATCCGGCAAGGGCCCACTTCTGGGATGATTCGAAGGTGGCAATAGCTTAGCGGGTTTACTTCACAGGTCTTCCATTACAGCTTATTTGTCCGTTGCAGAATGCCTGGGGCTATACGTCCAAGTGGACGAACTACTATTCGATTGTGCTAACGGGGGCGGCCTTCTACCACCGCTACTACAACTACTTGTACACCAACTGGCTGTCGTTGCTGCTACTTAAGACTGTACAGCAGTCCTCCAACTGCGAGGACATCCTAATGAACCTGCTGGTCTCGCACGTGACCAGGAAGCCGCCTATTAAGGTGACGCAGCGCAAGGGCTACAAGGATCGGGAGACGGGACGCTCGCCCTGGAACGATCCCGATCACTTCATCCAGCGCCAGAGCTGCTTGAACACCTTCGCGGCGGTCTTTGGGTGAGTTTGTTTTATGAGGGAAATGAATACAAAAAGAACTCTTGTCCCGGAAGAGTATGGAGTTTGGAATAGAGCTCTGCATGAATCAAAAGTATGTTTCGATTGAAGTTTCATTTAAGTATGCTGAAGTACTGTTACTATTTTGCTTTCCAGTTACGAAATACGGCATTCAAGTATTTTAATTAAAATATTTAACTTTCTTTGTATAGTCTTTAAACTTACTTAACTAAAATTGAAAAAGAACACAATGGCGTCTGCTACAGAAATTCATAGCTTTTTAAAAACACTTATAAAGATATCTAAAAGTCTGCCATAAACAATATACAATGCATTTTTGTTCTCAGTTACGAGATCATTAAGAAAAACGGCGTTCCTATTTTTGTTGCATAATTTAGGACAAATAAATTATTAAAAATAGCTCGATAACTATCAACATTCTTCAATAACAATCCTTAACCAATTCCACTGACAATTAAGAACAAATTTAATTGGCTGTTTTTATCATAAATTAATTCTAACAGTTATCATTTTAAGTTTAGATTATTTAAATAATACCTTTATTTAGTACCAATTTTATAAAAATGCCGTCACTTTCCTTATATTTTCAGCTATATGCCGCTGATACGTTCCAATTTGCGCATGGATCCCATGCTGTATCGTGATCCAGTTTCCAATTTGCGCAAGAAATATCGCCAGATCGAGTTGGTCGGCAGCTAGCGATATGTGCAATCTGGCAATAGCTACAAGCGTTAAGAGTACTGAATACATTTACACCACACATCCACAGCAATACCAATAACAATACCAATACCTATACCAATACGAACACAGACAAACACACACACACACCCACAAACAGCCACACATAAGTTTAGATGAAATGCGGTTTTTTCAACGCTGGCCAAGCGATGCAAGAACTATGTTAATTATTATTAGTAGCGAAAGAAAGGAATTTAGTTAGGAGCCAACGGACGTTTGTAAATGTATGTATGTGTACATCGATGTAAGCATCCGGCATCCTTTGCAATTATATATGCAATGTGTATATATAGACTCTAAAAACGATTATGTGAATTAGCCTAGTTAACTGCAAGCGAAGCGAACGATTTGGCCATCTTGTTTGCTAATTTCAAATTAGCTGCGCTTAGCAAATTTTCTATACGCATACATATGTAAATGGATATATATATATGTTTAGGAACATAAGTAGCCGATTTTTTGTACTGTGTGAGTTGAGTTTTGTATGTGTAAATGTTTGTATGTCCTTGTTGCAACTCTCCGTGTATAGTTAGTGATTTATCAATGTAAATGTGTGTGGACATGGCAAAGTCGTCTCCTTTTCATTTTTTAATTCCACTTGGAGGTTCCTCGAGTTCCGTATAGATAACTATCCGACTGTATCTTCTGATTATCCATGGCTATTTTGGTAACTGCAGCAGCAACAAGCACCGGAGAGCCGAATCGAACTCTTTCCAGGCCATTCAGCAATATGTGCACAAAATCTGTTAGAGGAGAAGCAATTAACTAATGCTAAGTTTAACGTTTAAGTAGCTTTCCACTTCCAATTTGTTATGTGCAATTTTTTATTTGGACAACTCAGCTTTTAGTTCTTAACGTGGCCATTTATTGAAGTACGTAAATCAATTACCAATATGCAATCAACTTTTAATCACTCGCGCATATCAAAACAGAAACTCCCGTAAAAGGAGTGTTTTTAGTTTAAGCAAACACAAGGAAATTCTATACATATACTAAGCTTAAAGTATATTTCTATACCTATTTTTTACAACAAATATACACGATTGCAGATGAATTGTATCCCATTTGTTTTATTTTTCGATTTTGGTTTAATTATTTTTCTTGGCAATATCAATTTCCAAGTGCGAAGGGCAATAAGAGCTGAAAGCAATAACAATGTTTCAACATATCAAATGAGTTGGGGTTTAAATCAATTCAAAATTTCAATATTTTGAATTTCTCTTAGTTCATTTTTTGAATTTCTCTTAGTTCATTTCCTAATAACCATTTCTGTAAAACTACCTAGTCGTTTAAATTACAACATATTTTTTTTATCCTTTTTGTTTATGTTTTCCACAGCAAACTGTTACTTAAAACCCCCAACAACACACTATGGTATGGAATCGATTGATGCCAACTTAGAATGTTGCCTAACTTCTCGAAACTCTTGACTGCCAAACGCGAAATTGTTTAGCATTTATCAGTCAAATATGCTTATCGGCAATATGAATATATACGAATATGAATGGATGCTGTGCATGTCAAAACATGACTGCGCCAGCGAGCAGACAGAGACGGACGATTGGACGGACAGAGACGACAAATGCAATGAAATGTTCCCTATCAGCATGCACATAAATCAAGCATTTCAAACAAACATTTTTGCCGTTGACTACGAATAATAATAATCAAAAATGCCAGCTATATGGATATGCATATTCCGAATGTGTGTGGCCCAAGGCGAAGGATATGCACATCACACCCGCACCCACACACACAGCACACCCACATACACTGCGGCATTAAAATGCGTATACATATAGGCAGCTGAAAAGTTGAAACCGAATGAGATCAAATTTTGTACAGTGCGTTTTATTTTTTGTATCTGTGTGTAAAGAATATTTGTATTATAACTCGTATATAATTGTATTTGTGAATTTGTATTTGACACAACAAAAACAAGGTAAACGAAAATGAAAACACAAAAACAGACAATGGCACTTTTTATACAGATTTAAAAAAAAAAAAGGTAAACATAGACAAAAAACGTAACCAAGACAAAAACAAACATAACAATACAAAACAACTTGACCAAAAATATTGAAAAGGCTCCTTGATCCCGCCCCGCCCACACAAAAACCAAAAGGAAAACAAGAACGGAGAAAAAAGGCCAAACACAAATACAGAGCGTTGCAAAAGCCATTAATTAATAACAGTAAAATAATTATTGCAGCCTGCGAAACGGTAATCAAATTTATTGCATTAACATTAACATAAAGCAGCGCAAAAACGAAAAAAAAACCTGAAAAACCCAACCAATCTTAATGAAATGAGAATAACATTGAAATACGAATATGGATGTTGTGATACGATTGAAAATTGCATGTGCTCTCATTAATACATATAGACTTTTAACCCCATTTCTCCTCTATACTTGTCCTCGTGTTCATCCACTACCCTCACATTTTTTCATTTATTTCATTTGCGTTATAGAGATAATTGTGCATAATTAATTATTTTGCCACATTTAACTGGGCAAGCCATGTGAAAAAAAATCCACAGAGAACACTTCATTCACTTATTATTCCGATGGGTTATTCAATAAAGTAAAATGCATTCCATCATGTGCAGATTTACGCTTTGCATAAATGACAGACAAATGAATGGGCAAAAACCTAGAAGGGTGTTTAAAGGGTTGAAGTAGAATATTAATTTTCAAATGTGAAAAAAAAACTTTCCACTGAATTATTTCAAAAAATAAATTAGTCTGAGTATAAGAAGCCCATTTGTCTCAAAACTTATGCTTATCTAAACTTGCAATCCCAAAGATAATTTACGCAGAATGGCTTGACAAAAACGACAATAAAGTGTGAAGAAAAAGTGTTTGGAAAGTGCAAAGATACAAAATCCTACCATTGATTATGTCTAATATATATTCTACCCAAGTACGTGTAACGAAATATCATTTTGTAGAGCTCAACCTACTGATATCTGTGTGTTGGCTATGCTTCAATTAAAACATATCTGAGCTTAAGATTGATACTCTGAGATAGATTTACGCACCTGGCCCATCAAATCATTGCGTAATGTCCATTAACTCAATTGAAATCACATCCAACTCACGCCTGTCACTTGTCGAATAATATTATATTTCATTTTTTTTCAGTAAATTTCAATTGGTAAATATGAGATGATTGGCATTTTGCGGAAAAAAAAAGGAATGTAAATGCAAACAGTTCATGAAAATATTTATTTGCACTATCCCCCTTTGGTTTGTCCACGGTAAATAATACTTTAAAAATGTACAGAAACCAAAATAAATCCATGTTGAACTGCAAGTAAATTTAAACCAATATATATAGTGAATGTGCTTAAAACTATTGCCTAGTAATGATTGTTAAAGCTTAAGGCATACACCCACACCCACACCAAAACCACACCACACCACATACCAACACACACATGAATAAATGTAAATTACATAAATAAACCCATGAAAGCGAAAACAAAGTAAGCCTAAACCATTAATTATTGGCAAAACATCGCAGCAGAAATATTATATATATGTATCTATATATATAAAAAACAACAAATGTGATTTTTGAATAAAAATTAAACTGAAACTCAAACCAATTTCGACTTTCTCTTTAAAAATATGCTGCTAATGCATTTTCAATTAAATCCAAATACATGGGTGCAAAGTTTGTCCAAAGAATTAGCGGAAAACCTCTGAACAAGTCAAAAGTTTCTTTGCCGTAAAATGCGTCGCCAGGTCTCTGGTTTGCCAAACTAAAAGGAAAAATCTTATATACGTATACATACCTCTTAGATGCTCGGGGAAATTGATAAACCGGACTGCCTCCTCAAGACTGCAATGAAATTACGTGGTTTGCATGCCTTTTATGCAGAGTGGTGACGAAACACTTTCAAACTATCATTTATGACATCGATATTGCAGGGTCTTTTATAATTAAGTCGATTATGAAATGCTTTTAGCGTAAATTCACATTAAAAAGTCACATTTAGGTGTTGAAAAGCCTGGAACTTTAATAGTATATGTTTTGGCTTTTCAAACAAACAATTTAGAAAATGTAGATAAAGATGTAAGAGAGGTTCTCCTTTCTTAGGCCGAAAAAAGGCTTAAAAACCAAACAACTTCTAAATAAATAAATACTGATCGTGTTACTAACTTATAAATGAAAAGTTTTCAGAAAAGATCAAAGGACATGATTATTTCTGAAAGCCAAAATCATATCACCAATATCAAATTTTGTTTATATAAATAGGATTTTACTTTAAAAGTTTGCCCGTATTTATTTGACCATATGCAAGCTGTTTTAACACGATATGGAGGTAAACATTTTTTCAGGATTTAATTTAGCAGCACAGAGGCGACCCCTGGCGACGGTCACTCGCTTCCGCCAGGATGCCTGCTGTTGACATTGCCAAGATTGTTGTTGCATATTGCTGATGTCGCAGTTGCTGTTGCTGTTGCAGTTGCTGTTGCTGCAACTACGCCATTTTGCGAGTGTGTGAGTGATGCTTTTTGCAGCTAACAAAGAAACCGCCAGAGTGCCACGCCCACCCCCCCCAACTAACCACTCCAGCCAAAGCAGCCACCTTCACAATTTGCCCTCCAAAAAAAAACAAGCAGCAACCTTACATGGGACAACCTAAAAGTAGGCAGCACATATGCTAGTTTCTTTTTTGCAGCTACAATATTTTGCATTAATTAGAAAGTGGGCCATGTTCCGGCCCCCCACCCCCTTTCACCGTTAGGCACTGCCAACTTGTGTGTGCGGTTAGGGGCATAAACAAAATGGCTGCCGCTGTTCGCAATTCGCGTTGTTTGTCTGCGGAACCGTTAAATTAGGCTTAAAGCAACTGCCAGCACAGGCAACTTCTATGCATTGTTTTGTTAAATACTTTACGCAAACTGCCAGCCCACTCTTTGCTTCTTGTGGGTTCTGCTAATTACGTAATTACCACGGCCAAGTTGAGTGTTATTGCTGTAGCTACCGCAAAATTCCAATGCATTTCAAATATTTTATCCTGCTATTCGAGAGTTTGAGCGCGATATTTTACCCCAAAACAATTTCATATATTTCTGATTAATTAAAACCACAAGTAATGTGCTTCGGAAGTTAAGGCAAAATTTGTAGACGAGTATTGTGCAAGGAAAGTTGATGTAGTTTAAGTAGTTACTTAAGTTTTAATATCTTTTTTTGTAAGTCAGTTAGTAAGTAAGAGAACAAAATAACTTTTAAAATTAGGATACACATTGTTTGTGAAAAACCTTTACTTACGCAGTACATGACACTATTTTTAAAATTGTTAAAGGTCAATTAATATCTTTTAAATTATCCCTTTAAATTTTATATAAAAGTTTTTACCTAAACTTACATTACAAATCGTATACCTGCCCAAAATTTGATACATTTATTTTCAAATTTATTTAATTCGTGTCAAAAAGTCTCTGTCCCACCTAATGGGATTCAGCCATGAAACAAATTTATGCATAAATGCATTGCACAAAAGTCTGGTCGAATTCTATCACAAGTGTTTACGACTCGTTAACTAAACGATTTTGTATACGAGCATGCAACAAATATTTGCAGAGATATGCCAAAAGCAACGACGACGACATCTGATGCCATTGTTTAGCAAAAATATGAAAATATGAAACCGAATTTGAATTGGTGAGGCAGTCAAGCTCCTAGCATCGTATCAGCAGGAGCTGAAACAGAAGCTATGGCAATCACGGAAGCAACCCACATCCCTCAAATTTTCCATCCCGGAAAATTCCGAAGGGGGTGTGGGTGAAATACACGCAGCTCGCTCTGACAGAAAACTAAAAACTTTGCCAGGCATTTTGTATACACAAATATATAGAAGGCATGCTGGGAAAAATGAAAACAAAATCATAGCGATGGCAAGAAGAAACAATTGGCTTTTACTGAAGTAAAATTTAATAAAGAAGTTTTCAATATGCTTTGGCAATATGTAAACAATCAACTCGGCTCCAAAAATCATAAATATTTTCATTACGGAATTGCAACAGAGGCCAAACTTTCTGCGACTTGAGGGTTTCTGCTGGAAGTGTCCTTGTTTTTGCTATTGTTTCGCTTCGAGTGCAGCTGCCAAATTTTCCCAATATGCACTCCACAAATATTTATATAAATTTCAGTACAATTTGTGTTTCCATTTAAGGTCGTCGCTTACAAGTGTTGACGGCAAGTTTTGTGTTAAGCGTTTTTATGACGAATTTATTGGACTGAGGCAAAAAGTATTATCAACATTTAAATGTCACAACAAGCTGTAGCCCTTGGTCAGCCGACTGCTTGGACAGACAGTGGAGAAAGAACCAGGTGCAAAGTCCAAGTCAATTCGAAAAGGTAAAAAGAAAGTTGGAATTTATTGGCCTCAAAGAAAAGTCTGATAATCTAAACTGATTTATTGGAAAGGTCGCAGTACTGCCTTGAGCACTTAAATCATATTTACATAGTAACATTTTTGTGAAGCGTGTTAATACTTTTCAGATTTGATATTTACATTCGTAGTAAATGCGCTTGCCATATATTCAGTTTTTATATCTAGACGACCAATGCTCTCTATAAAAAAAAAAAATATTTCATTTTCTAAAAATCCTGTACCAAAATTATATTCTCTTGGTTTTATTTCCAATATTCATGGGTGCACAATTAACAAAATTTCACCTGCCATACCTACAGCCATCAACCTTTACCATTATTTCCACAGCACTCGGTCAGGCTAATTTGTTTACAACCAACTGGCCCAAACACACACATGTGCACGTTGACCAAACTAGGCCGCCATTGCCATTTATTATAATTGAATGGCGAACCCACACAAAACCGACCTGCAAACCGCCGACGTTCGCAGGCATAAATTGATTAACTTGCTATTGACCAGGCTGAAAGACAAAAGGGGGACCTGGAGGGACCCTGGGGGCTGCCAGGGAGGGGAACCATGGACTCCAGTGAGGCGGCCTTTTAAATGTGCACTTTGGGTTTCATAATTAACTGAAAATTATGTGCGTTGCTCTAGCAAATAAAACAAAGTACATTTAGAACAAATAATTTTCTTTATAAAAAAATTCGGTTTCTAGGCAGTCATCAAGAATTAAATTAAATTAAATCTGTTTTTTTTTTAATATTTCCTTTTTTGTATATTAACAAGGTCATTGTTTTAGTTGCGATCTATCTGTCCATCCTCTTGATTAAATGTTTTAGGTTTTAAATTAAATTACATATACATTAGAATTATTTGAAAGGCAACGTTCATTAACTTGTTATTATTTATTTAATTTATATTATATAAAATGTTATATTTGAAGTATCCAAAGAAAACATTGCTTTATACAATATATACGTTTTGCTTTTAAATATCAATATTAATTTTATGTTAATATTTGCTGATAGTTTTGATCAGTGCTTCGCAGCTCTACCAGATTTATGGTGGCTGTAGACGACTTTGTGTTCGTTATTCGCGCAGGTCAACAAACAAATTATATTTTAAACTAATTAAAATACATAAATGTGGGGACATGATGCTGGAACGTTCCTCCGACCACATGCCCATCCACGTTAATTGCTGGCATTCCGCCAGTCGACAAATAGCGATCGCCCGCCGAACTTTGCAGACTCAGACCGGAACTCCGCCCCGGCGAACAGAGTCACTCGACTCGACTCGACTCTCTGGCTAACTAACAACATCGGATTCTGTTTCGGAATCGGTTCCATCCATCCAACCACCACCGGCAGTACCATATTGGGCAAGTGGGGAATTACGGCAGCATTATGCTACATTATCTGCTGCAGAGCCCAAAAACCCAGCGACAACTTCATTTGCCAGTGGAAGTGAGACGGAATGAGGGCGGGAAAGGGAAAGAGAGTTCGGAAGCAGAGAAAAATTTATGTTTGACATTAACAGCAGTGCGGAATTCAATGAAAAATAAGAACGAGGGTGGCACTAGAACTTTTGTATTCAAATAGTTGGTAGCTTGAAAATAAAGGATTATATACTCAAAACAATACTTAATTTTATGTATTATTATACACTCATTCCCAAGCCATTTCCGTATCACCCTGGATAGTGTGTTTCTTGTAAGACTTTTTTGCAAAAGCATTTAATTGAAAGCTGTCCAATTTGAGTCTATAATATACGTTCTCTCAAGAATATTTAATTAAACTTACACATGAAAGTTGAGATCAGTCTAGATCTACGAAAAGACGAGGCACAACGTATCTTTGCCGGACTAGCATTTAATTTGATCTCATTCTTAATGAGTAATTAGCGTGATATCTTTATTAATTTAATTAAAGTTTAATGGTAAATTTAAATCAAAAAAAGTTTAAACTTACTTTGAGTAACCACAAATTCTGCCCTCGAGAGGGCTGTCTCTTGGGTTTTAGGGTCCAGATCCACATATAGTTGAGGCCCGTTACCATAGTTCTATAAACAACTTCCCCAACGCGCCCCTTTCTCCACTCCAATCCAACTTGCTGCTGGATGGTATGGGTATGGGTATGGTATGTATGGCTGGTGGTGGTGTCGCTGGCATTTTGATCTATGGATGCATGAATGATTCGCTGCGCACCGCAGGAACAAAAGCTACAGCGACCGTAATGACACCAGAAAACAATTGAAATAATTCTAGCAGAAATTGTTGTTAGCTCAGCCAACATTTTTCGTGGTGAGTGTTTTTTTTTCTGCGGCTCAGTTTCCATTTCAACGTCGAGCGAACGAAAAGTTGCAGCGTAAAAATACCAATTTCGGTGAAATATTCACGCATATTTCGCTATTTCGAAAAACTGCAAACGATAATTAATAAATGCGTTTAAATGCGCCATGGACTATGCAAAAGTTATGTGCTAAAAAGTGAGAGTTAAAAAGTCTTGCAACTGGCAATCATGTGGAATGCATCAAGGATTCACCAGTTTTTCCAGCTCCTTCCGACCCTGATTCATCTGTCCCGATTTTGTTGGGCCCAACAGACGCACATCAAGTTGGAGCAGGGAGACCTTATTGGGGTAAGGCCTATTTTATAATAAACTAGGTGTTAAGGAAGGAGTTTTAGGTAACAAAATTGGCTCTGTGCTTTCAGCTCAAGGTCTTTCCGGATGGAACACGTGGCGCTGTGTACGCTTTTTTGGGCATTCCCTATGCTCAGGCACCCCTCAACGAACTCCGATTTGCCGTAAGTTTTATAATGCTAAACACTTTATGTCATTTTGGAGAATTTTACATCTTGGAGCCATCTTTTGATACACTCTTACTCTTAGTATTAAACATTTAGCCATACATTGTACATTTCTTATTTGATAACACGGTCTTTTTAGGAATAGGAATATGAATACATTTTTCTGAAACTATTGTAAGGAAAAAAAAAATATTAAAAAAAAAGCTTTACAAATGTTATTTGTATTTATAGAACAGAAAAAAATCCGTTTTTGTCTTTATTATTTGAATTTCATATATTTTAACATGTTTTTATTAAGCAATTTAAGATTTTATTTATAAAACGAAAGATTTCACTTTTTTCTTTTATAATTTGAATTTTATATAATTAACCATGGTATTAATTAGCAATAAAAGATTTTAACAGAACCTAAATAAATTTGATTTGTTTTTTTAGAAGGAAAGAAGTCTGTTTTTTTCTAAATAATTTGAATTTTATATAACTTTAGATTATCTTCTTAATAGGATTGAAAAATTACTTTATGTATACAAAAATATATATAGATAATATCTCATTTTAATGGAAGTACTATTATTAAGCAATTAAACATTTTGAAAAACGTAAACAGACTTTATTTTTTTTAAATTTGAATTTTTATTTAATATTTATAACTACCTTGAACTTTAATGACCATATTAATCACATGAAACATTTAGGTTAAAGTACTTAAAATTTATTTGATACATTGATAAAGTGCAACTATTGATAAAATCGATATTTGTCTATGACTTTATCCCCCAGCCTGCCAAGCCGAGTTCCAGCTTTAATCGCACCCTCCAGGCCACCGCCATGCAGCCCCTGTGTCCGCAGCTCTCGAACACCATCTACGACGAGAGCTCGGATGGCGGCATTCCCAGATCAGTGAGCACAGACGAGGACTGTCTGTACCTGAGCATTTGGACCCCGGAGTCGGGGATGCGATATGGCAAGCTGCCCATCGTTGTTATTGTCACGGGTGAGGAGTTCGCCCACGACTGGCCCAGAAATCGCATCAATGGCTTGGATTTAGCTGGCGAGGGCATTGTGGTGGTCAGTGTCCAGTACCGAAATAATATTTACGGATGGCTGAGTCTGGGAGCAGAGCATCGCCATGTGTCCGGTAACTATGGCCTAAGTGATGTCCGAATGGCACTACGGTGGATCCAAAGGAACGCCGACGCTTTCGGTGGCAGTCCGGAGCACATTACCCTTTTGGGTCACGGAAGTGGAGGAGCACCACTGGCCCTGGTTGCCACTCTAGAGGAGCCCCAGTTGGTAAAGCAGCTGGTGCTGATGTCACCCGGTCCCATTGTGCGAACCTTGGGACGGAATCACCAAAAGCGGATAGTGGAAACGGGCCAGGATCTGGTCAGGAAGTTGGGCTGCCAGTTCGAGGAGGCCCAACGGCGCCAACTGATGAGTTGCCTGAGGCGCAAGAGCCGAGAGGACCTGCTCCGCGCCTACGAAAGTGTCTACAACCATGGCAACGGCAGCTCCCAGCTGGGAGTGATTCTGCCGGAAGGACTCACCTTCGAGCAGCGAGTGCGGAACGAAACACTTCCTCCGCTGCTGCTGGGCATCACCTCCAATGAGGGAGCCTTCCTGCAGGACTACTGGCTGGATGTGGCCAGGGAGGGTCAGGTGGCGCTCCAGCAATACATCAATCACACCCTTCTGCCCAATGTGATGCGAGCTATGGGTTCGGCGGATGAGCAGAGCTCCTCCCAATTGGCAGCCATCAGATGGAGGTACTTCAATGGCCAGGGCGAGGGCGTCGTCCAGCTGCTGGCCGGAATGCAGCGGCTGCTCTCCGAGTCCCTCCACGAACTGCCCTTCTTTCGGCTCCTGGATCAGCTGAACGGAAGCACCAGCTATGCCTACGTGTTCGACCAGTCCCACTCGATGGACATGCGTGGCAGGAGGAACCTCTTCGGCGGGGCCTCCCACAGCTCCGATCTGCCCCTGCTCCTGGGTCCCAGTCTGTTCCAGCAGATTGCACGCCGGAGGTTCAGTGGCGAGGAGGAGCAGCTCTGCCGGAAACTGAGGGGAGCCTTTGCCAACTTCATAAAGAACGGAAATCCCACGCCGGGAAGGATCTTCGACGGCTGGTTGCCCCACAGCAAAGAGAACCCATTCGTCTACAGTCTGGGTGAGCAGACGAAGGCTTCGCAGGCGGGATCAGTGGATGAGGCGGAGGTGGACAAGATGCTCCGCGGGGAGACGGGAGCTACGGGCACGGATAGGAGCTTGTCGCGAAGCAACCGCCACGATACCTACAGAGCAACTCCCACCAATTCCTACACGGCCCGCAATCAACAGGATTCGGGCTACTCCAATCACTTGCAGAGGGTTCACGGGTTCTGGCAGGTGCTGCTCCCACTGGAAAGAGAGGAGGACTTGCGCGGAGGTGGAGGAGCACTTGGCCAGCGAGTGCGACTGCTGGAGGCGAGTGCCGATGCCGCACGCTACCGACAGGGATTCTACGCCATGCTGGGACTGGTGTGCCTGCTCCTGGCCTGCCTCTGTCTCTGCGTCTATCTCCTCAAAAGAGACCCCAATCCGATGAGACGACGCAGTGCCTCGACGGCCTCGGACTGCTACAGCTTATGACATAAGTGGTTTCGTTGGACGACCATCTTTGGGGGCCGGACGGACGAGGGGCCATCGACCTCGGGCATTGCCAATGTCGAGTCCTGGCGCAAAGGTGGTCGTGCAACGAAACGGGCAGAGGAAGGAGGCGGTGGCGGTGGCGGAGGAGCAGAACCTGCGAGTGGAGGAGACAACCTTGGGGCAGAGCGACGAGAGCAGATTCACAATAATCAGCGTGCAAGACGTCCCCGGCAATTGCAGCCGTACGATTTCAAGATTGCCCACTCTGTTGGAGGAGCAGGAACTGGATCCGGAGCAGGGTACGGAGGAGCGGCAGCATCGAGCAGAAACGGAGGCGCAGCCAGAGCGGGAACAGGATCGGGAAGTGGAGCGCCGCCTGGAACTGTTGAGGAACTCCTGGACCCTGTCGCCGGCAAATTCGAGCCGAGTGTGGCTGTTAGGAACTGGCAGTACCAGTTGACTTGTGATAAGTTCTGAAAGCAACCAAAAATTATAATTGTAGTTTCGTATGCCTATTTTTACGTTTTATGTTTACACTTGTCCGTAATTAAATAAACGAATATTTTACACAAATTAAATGTTAGAAGTTCAAACTGACCAATTACTAAGTCGACTCATATTTCAAAATTTTTTAAACATTAATCTATGTTTATTTAAAAAATTTTCAACTTAACAAAAGAGCTTATTAACCAATTTTCGTGAGCAACTCAAAGGCACCAGTGCCATTTCGCACTGGAAGGCCAACCATTAGCCGACCCGACGGGGAGTTCAGCTCATCCGATCTGCCGAACCCGGTGGCGCTCCTCAGGAACTGCAGGCTGGACTCGAAGGACATCTGCTGCAGGGGCGACGAAGAGTGCTCCATGCCCTTTCTCGACAGCGGCTGGAAGGTTCCGTCGAAGGTCATGTAGTCGGCGATGAGCGAAAGATGCCGGCGGTCCACCGTGATGCCGTAGACCTTGAACACGTTGCTCACCTCCTTGACAATCACTTGGGAGGCTGCCTCGATGCCGTACGTTCTGGCAATCGCATGGATGTCATTGGAGTACAGGCGATTCAGGTCGAGAATCTTGTTGTGCTGGAACATCTCGCCAATGTTGATGCCATCGGTTTTCAGCAGCTGCTCATCCTGGCCGCCCTTGTAGATGATGGCCCGCTTGATGTGCTGCACCTGGTGCACCACACTCTTGCCCGCCAGCTCGCGGATGATGGAGGTCAGATCTGGCTTCTGGTAGCGCACACTCAAGCTTAGCCGGACTTTGCACCACAAGTGGTTCTCCTTGTCGTAGGAATAATCCTTGACCATTTCGTTGCTGAGCAGCCTCTCCACCGACTTGTCATCGCCATCGTTCTCGTCACCGTTCTGGGCCTTTTCCTCGTCATCCTGATCCTCCGCCTCTTCGTCGTCGTCTGAAAATCAATGAGACCTTTAGAAACCCTCAAATACATAAATAAATGTATTAATCTCAGTTACCATTGGCATCGTGAAGTTCTTCAACGTCATCTGGGTCATCGTAGTCCTTCTCATCGGTCTTTGCGTTGCTTCAGTTTCACACCAGTCGCATCGTCATCGCCCTTTAAACAAATTACATAACCCATTACATAAAGATTACTTATTGTTCATAGCTCAACCCACGTTGTCGTCCGATGAATCATCATCATTTTCTTTTGCCTTCGGACCAACCACATCATCGGCATTGTCCAAGTCGTCATCTTCCTTATCGGCGTCCTTTTTGTCGTCTATAACAACTCTGGAAATTTAAATATTTTTTAGTACTTAAGGTATTACTGTGTCCACAGGTTGGTATTTTTACATTTTCGTTGTCTTCAAGCCGTTCGACAACCTCAATATGGACCGAATCAGTTGCTTAATGAAGGTCTGGTGCATGTACTTGATGATATGCTTGGGTCTGACCCCATAATCCTCCTTGTAGACCTCCCTGGGCAAGAATTGGAAGCGCATCTCATACTCATAGGATCGCTCCGGTTCCAGAGCTAAACTGGTGTTGATGTGCACAGCTGCATAAAGGAGTTGTCATTAAGTATAGCACACATGGAGGCAAACTTATGCACTTACACTCCAAAAGGTTGGCCAGAGTCACAGCATTCAAATTGATGCGCAGCTTCTCCGCCTGGTTCTGCTGACCAGGCTTTATGGGAATATCCATCGAGGGCGTCTTTATGTTCGAGGAGGCCAGCATGAGGATCTCCCGAAGTCGGGGAATACCCAGCGTCACGTTCATCTCACCACGACCCGCAAAATGGAAGGTGTTCAGTGTCATCTGAGTGGAGGGTTCACCTATCGATTGGGCGGCTATCAGACCCACTGGTTCGCCAGGTGATGCCAATGCTTTAATGGTCTTCACCCGCATGATGTCGGCTATGGTTTCCTTATGTGCCGGCTTCCTCCGAGCATAGTCATCGATCAGTTTCCGCGTCTTCTCCGACACACTGCCGTAGTACACATCTTGCTTGTAGACGGCCACCGAGGGATCCGGACAGCGGGCATACTTCTTGCGATACAAAGCCTTGTCCTCGGCATCCGCCTTCTTCCACAGCTTGAGCAGGCCCTCGTCAAAGCGTCGGCGACCCGTCTTGGCGTTAATTTCATTGGGTCGCTTCACTTCCACCTCCTCGCGCAGCTCCTCGGAGAAGTGAGTGAAGGCGGCGCGCAGCTTGGCTGGCTTCTTTTTCTGCCAACTGCGGATGTGTTTCTCGTGGCGCTGCACCTTGGCCAGATCCTCCTCGTCCTTCATCAACTGCAGTTGACTGGGCCGCAGAATGGCCGTGGCATTCTGGGTGAGGAAATCGGCACAGAACTTATCGTTGAAGAACTTGGACTTAGGATGTCGAGACCATCTTCGCCGTAGAGGAACTGCACCACGCTGTTGTCACTGTCGCGAACTGTGAGATCATAATGGACACTCAAGCCCTCCAAATGCTTGATGAGACAGCGCTGCAGGTAACCGGAGCGAGAGGTTTTTACAGCAGTATCAATGAGACCCTAAAATGTAAGATACAGAAACATTAAATACAGATAAATTTTGTAGTTACAAGTATTCCAAACTCACTTCACGACCTGCCATGCAATGGAAGAAAAAGTCCTGCGGCTGAATGCCCGTCATGAAGCGACCATCGATAAAGCCTCCCGACTTGGGTGAGGTCTCAAAAGAAGTGAAACTGGGCAGCGATTTGCCGGATATCATCAAGGGCGGTCGCTTGCCCTCCAACTCAATCTGTCCCAGCAGACAGGAGATTTGCATAGTGTTCACCATGGATCCCTTGGCACCGGACAGAACCATCAGCTGCAGATTGTTCGAGGGGAACTTGGTAATCAAACCACCGGGCAGGCAAGTTCTAAAGAGAGAGAAGTTTAGTTTCTCATCAGTTTAGTTGGAATATCATCTTACTTGTTTATATCGTTTGTGTAGCCATCCAAAAGTGATTTGTATTTGCGATCCAACAGCACTCGGAACTTTGTGTCCTTCATATAGGCCTCCTCCATTTTCTCGACCAACTCGTCGTGCGGTGGCTCATCCTCTAGCTCCAAAGCTGCAGCCACTGCGCTGTTTCCCACATCGCGACACTCGTCGATGATCTTCCTCCGCTTTCGATCCGCTTCTCCCGTCACTAGAATATCCTTGACGCCCAAAGTAAAGCCTTCCAGTTGCAGGAAGAAGGTGAACACTTTGGTGAAGGCGGTGAGCAGCCGGGTGGAAACTTCCCCGCCATACAGCTCGTACATGCAATGGATCAGACCAAAAGTCGTCGCTCCATACTGCTGCTTGTCCAGAACACCAACCAGCAGTTCTCCCTTTCTGATTTGAACTTGGCTCTCGCTGAGCTCGTTTTCCTGCGGATTTGTGCCGCAAATTGCTGGTCGTGGACGGCACACATTCCAGTTCTGCAAAGGATTAGAAGAAACGTAAATATGCGAACTAAAATTCAGTCCAAAAAGCTTACTTACCTTACCACCAATCTTGGCAAACGAATCCAGATTAATTCTTTCATAGCCCTCGGGAATAAGGTTGATAATAATAGTGGACAAGACCTGCTTTCCGGACCAAAGTCTCGCTGGTTTGAATATAGCGGGTGGGAGTAGTTTGACATCCTTTATGTGGTGCGACAGTCCCTGAAACACCAGTTGCTGGTAATCCTCGCGGTTAAAAAACCGACCGCGAATCGAAAGCTTCACACCGGAAATGACGTGGTCCTGAATGAGTCCACCCAGAGGGGTGCCGTCTTTGGGCACCAGATAGTTGCTGGCCACGTTCACGAGGTTGTAAGCCTCTGCCCTGGCCACCTCACTCTGCGGATAGTGGGCGTTCATTTCGTCACCATCGAAATCGGCGTTGTATGCCTTGCAGTTGGAGTAGTGCAGGCGGAAGGTCTTCTCCCCGGGCAGGATGCGAGCCTTGTGGGCCATAATGGAGGGCTTGTGCAGCGAGGGCTGTCGGTTGAGCAGCAGGACATCCCCATTGAGCACATGCCTATGGACAATCTTAATGCCATCTTTAGGATTCGACAACAACAACTTGGCCATACTCTCCCGCTTAATCGCATTGTCGGCGGGTATGTAGGTCGTGAATCCGTTCTTATCCTGGATGTAGTTCGCTCCAGGGTGCACATCCGGCCCGTTGCACACCATTTTTCGCAGCTCAGTAACATTCCAGTCGGTAACGGGCACGGGATAAGATAATTTCCTCGCAAATATATCAGGAATACCGATCTCATCCACGTTTATATTCGGATCCGGAGTGATGACAGTGCGCGCAGCGTAGTTCACACGCTTGCCCATCATATGCTTTCGGATGAGGCCATCCTTCTTTTCAATAACTTGCTTCAGACCTTCGGCAGACTTCATCTCCCGGGACATGTTCACGTCGAGGAGCACATCCACAGAAGTCTGTAGAGCCAGCCACGCGTTGTACAGCTTCTCATGGGCTGTGCCGCCCTTAAGGTTCTCAAAGGCGGCCTTGGCCTCCTCCGTGAGCTTCTCCTGGCTGCCCTTCATGTACTTGAGTACCACATTCAACACATGGTTGTTCTCGATAATGTGGATGTAGATGTCCGTTTGGGGATTGCCCTTCAGCATGTCTCCGATCATGTTCATGGGACGAGCGCGCGGCGGCGTCACTGGAATCGTTTCCATGAAGAACAGATCCACTGGTGATCGATCGCTTTGCAACGCATCCGTGTTGCCCAGCCCCAAAACAGGCACTAGAAGCTTCAAGAGCTCTGGGTAGTTGTTGTAAATCTGGCGCAGATACCGACGGCATTCGTCCGCGAAGATAACCTTGTTTTGACCACCGCTTTCAAGGGCACCACCACCGCTTTTAAAAGAAAACAGTGGTTAGTTTCAAAACCTTACTGGTAAAAGGGTTTTTCATCTCACCGCTCCTTAAGGTCTGCCATTGTGACGTAGAAAACCAGCCTGCGATGCATGTAGCGCACAAAACGCATCGACTTGTTGCAGTGCCTGCACTTCTTGCCCGCTCGCTGCAAAGCCAATTGGGTAACAGCCGTGCGCAGGGAGCAGCTCGTCTTGGTGGTGTTCCCCGAGTTTTTCTCGTTTTTCTCCAGCAGCTTGTACATGGCGGCGATGTTCGGATGCACCATGTCGCCGTTCCTGAGGGTCACCAGATCGTCGGAGTTCTGGCACACAATCTCCGACTTGAAGAGCTCCAGCTCCTGGGCCTCGATAATGTAGCCCGCGTCGATAAGGCGCAACTGTAGCATGATGACTTCACGTTCGTGGTCTGTGAAAGAGGAGATGTTAGCTATTGCTTATATGGAGAGTAATATTCTGGATTACCCTTCATCTGCAGTTTGTAGCAGTGCAGGCAAAAGATGCACAGCAGCCGCTGCACCAGTTTGATGAAGAAGGGGTTGTAGACGGGCGTGCCCAGCTCGATGTGGCCCATGTGTCCCGGACAGTCCTGCATCTTGAGGCAGGTGCCGCAGGGATCCATGCACCGGCCGTAGGAGCCCATCCGGATGTCGTACAGACCACCGGGCATCGCGTGTCCCAGTGCATCGAACGTGATGCCCGTGATCACCTTCACCACGCTCAGCTTGTGGATCTCCTGGTCGGTGAACACGGCAAACTCCAGGTCCGAGGGGAACACGTGCACGTCCATCGCCCGCTTGGAACCCATTTTGCCCGACTAAATTCACACTTTAAGTAACAAATCAAATAAAAATCTAAGCGCAACAAGCGCGCACGTGTGTGGCTATTAGAGGTGGAACCACATCGATTGTAATAGTCAACTGCCTTATCGATAATTCTTATTGGTAGTAGAGTGCACATCTCTAGCTAAACAGCTGATCTGCATTGTGTTGACAAAAATTGTTTTTATTGGTGTTTGGTTTTAGAAAAGCTAAAAATGCTAACTTCCATGGTTAAGGAGCACCACAAGGAGCAAGTGAAGCGAAAACAAGAGCAGGGTATGACGTTCGATTAATAGAAAAAGCTAAAAAGTAATTATAAACTGTCATTCCAGAGGTGCGACGCAAGGAGGCCATAGAAGCCTCCAATGAGCTCACCCAATCTCTGGTAGACACCCTGAATGTGGGCGTGGCACAGGCCTACTTGAACCAAAAGCGTCTGGACGCGGAGGCCAAGCAGCTGCACATGGGTGCCACCAACTTCGCCAAGCAGACGCACCAGTGGCTGCAGCTCATCGACAACTTCAGCAGTGCCCTGAAGGAGCTGGGCGATGTGGAGAACTGGGCCCGAAGCATTGAGGGAGACATGCATGTAATAAACCAGAGCCTGGAGCTGGCCTACAAAGCTTCGCGAGCGGCCCAGGCTACTGGAGCTCCTGTGGAGGCCTCAACTTCAGCCTCGGCAAATCCTAAGCCCAGTGCCACATGAGTATTTTTAGGTTTAGTCTCTAAGCATTTTGTCAGATGATTTATAGTTGGATTTTACACGTATCCTAGGAAAGATCCTTTCTGTGTCTATAAGGGTTTCCAGGTTACAAACTGCTTCCTTTAAGAGCCCTTTCTATTAAAACTTAAGTAACAGTTATGTAAAGAATTATCGCCAATAATTTCAAAATAAGATTTTTATTAAACTACTTATTTTGCGTTACATCGCTGATCCTTTGTTTATTTCACGAGCATAACCATTTTTTAAAGTAAGCTAACTAACTAACTTTGTTAACTAAAAACGACCAATAAAATCCAACAAAGAATAGCAAATTAAAGTTCTGTACAAGTTCAATTTTATTATGTACCTGCTGCATAATTACAATTATAGTTAAAATTAGTTTAGTTTTGTTATCATTATCAGTTTGCTGCGGTGCCTTTAAAATACATATCACAATCTATGCGGACATCTGTATGTAATGATGGTAATTGATTTGATATTTACAAACTACGTTTTTGTACAGCAACAGTAATGGTTAACGAGTAGATATAATTTGGGTTTTGGGTGAATGATGAATTTGGAAATTAGTCTAGTTGTGAGCTGCTCGCCAACCAAATGCCATAGATGAGAGGTTTCACCAAAACACAATTTTTCAGTCGTATGCTCCTCCGCAGCCCGTTTGACACAGTCCAGCAAGGCCGAGATAGGAGCACGAGTTAAGGAAGTGGCCTCGTTACCTGCTGGGCGCACTAAGTAGCGCGGTGATCCGCGGCCTGATTTGGAAATACATACTGGGTAAATTCTTAATCGGTGAGTATCGAAGATTATAATTACGTGGTTGGGGAGAGCGCGAACGGCTATAGCTTTTTTGGCGGTGGCGACTAGAACTAGTGTAGTGGCCGCGGTCATAGCGATCGTTACGGTCGTCATTACGCTGACGAACGTAGTAGTCTTTCGGTGAGCCAGAGCGGTCCCGACGACGCCCGCCTGCCCGCGGCGAACGGGAACGCCTCGATTGTCCAATGCGCGACGGACGACCCATGTAGACTCCCGGAGTGGGTGTGTGGGCCCGTTGGGTTATGGAGTAATCAACGCGGATGCGACGATCATCCACCTCGATGCCCGAACAGGCGTCCTTGGCCACACGGGCATCCTCGAGTTTATCAAAGTAAATGAAGCAGAAGCCCCGCGAACGATTTGTCTGTATGTCAAGAGAGTAAAAATATTACATTTATTTGATTTGTAAGGGAAATTGAGAAATGCCTTTAAATTAAATAACAAGAAAGAAGGCAAGCCGAAGTCTATAACTTTGCAGCTATTGCAATTATTAAATACTCTTTAAAACGTCTAAGTTATATATGCGTTTATATTTAAAAACACTGAATAATAATTCATAAGGCACCTATTTGATATCGTTAGCTAATATAAATAAAATTAAAAACGTAATTCTGAGTTAATAAACCATTACTATGCCCAAAAGAAAGTAAAAAAAAATGAAAATTAGAGAAGTCCGATCCGACTCATTCTGACTTATATACTACCTGCAAAAGTAAGACAACTTTTGGGAAAGTTTTATTCAGATAGTGTAAAAAAGAGAGACAAGTTTGCGTAGAAACGGACGGACGGAAGGACATGTCTAGATTGCCTCTCCGAATGAAGCCGATCGGGAAGATATACTTTATGACTGAAATTTTAATACCCACTGCAAGAGTATACAAATAAAGCTAAACTTTGAATTGACTCTTTGAGCAAGCCACTTGGAAATGTTAACTATGCCTCGGTACATCATTAAAAACTCGTTAATGTGTATAAGTGGATGTGACAGCAAGCCTTTAGCTAATAGTTTGGAATACACAAAAGCTCACAATCGCTGTCTACTATAATCTAGCCGGAAATGAGAACAGAACTGCAAGGCTTCAAGCTGATTTGTATACTCAAATGCATTCCGGCAGGAGGTATTTTATTGATGATTTTTAGAACATCTCTTACATGTGCGTCGATGACCATCTGAATGCGCTCGATGGGTCCGTACTTGTTAAATAGCTCGCGCACCTTGTGCTGCGTGGTGTTGGTGTTCAGACCGAAAACTCCAATGCAGCGACTGGCCTGGGGATGCTCCTGGTAGGAAAGAACTCTCCCGATTAGACTGTGGGAGAGCTATAAACAAGCAGATATACTTACGCGAGCCTTGTGCATCCTCTGGCGATCGCGGGACGTGCGACCGGAATGATGACGGGGTGCCGGAGACGACGAACCTGACCCTGAACGCGAACGAGAGCGGCGACGTGAGACGGAGCGCTGGTGACGACGGCCGCCATAGTAATCGAAGTCCGACCTTGATTTGGTGTGGAATGGAGTGAAATTAGATTATCTTGCGGTTCGCTCTTGCACGTCTTGCTAACTGACAGTTGGAAAATTGTGCATTTCGTGTGGCTTGACAATTGCTATAGCTTAATTCAATTCAATTCAATTCAATTCGACCTATTTCGGACCTATACTTGGGCTGTTGGACAAGCAAAACAAATTAGTGCTGCGGCTTGGTTTCTTACATAGCAAGGTGGTTATGTTCCAAAAAAAATAAGGACACTGGCTTGTTGGGTGCTTTTTCTTCAATCTAGTTTTTTGCTAGAGCACGAACTTTCTCGCATGAAAGGCGAATCCAAATGAAAGGCCCGAAATGACAGTGGATTAGTTTTCTAAACTGCCAGACTACTCGATGCCTCGGTGTCAAAAAGTATCGTTTAGGGGGGCATATGTACATGCTTCTGTGTGTACACATTTACCGGCGGTCCTTGTGTCCAGAGGAAGCAGTCCTGGCTGACGAGGATGATGCCGACCGTTTGTGGTTGTAGCTACTGCTGCAATTGAAACTCTCAACACTGGATCTTTTAATTTGCAAATATTTTTTGCTTACCTGTCAAATTTGCGGTGTAAATAGTTTCGCTCTTCGGAAGAACGCGAGGACTTTTGTGTCGAAAAAAAACGTATTGTTAGTGGGTATGCACCTATTTAACAACTAGTTTCCCACACTTACCATCTTTAAGGGTTCGATTCCCTACTAAATTGCACAGCCAAAAAGTGTTTGTTAATTAAATGTTGGCTTGCTAAATGTTATTTATTCTGTCTGCGTTTGACAAGACGCACGCTTCGGCAGGGATGTCGATAGGCGCTGAAGTGTTATCGATAGTTACTTTAACCCTTGTTTGGCCGTTCTTATTGAACAGGAACGTTATCAAAAAAATGTAATTCATATATTATGCGCCCTTTTCCTTTAATTTTATTTGCATTCCTTTAATTTAATTTTTACAGGGTGTATTACCAAAATATTTCTCTCTAATTTAAATTAAATTATTTGTACCTTTTGAAATCCCTTACAAAATATCATTTTCTGGCTTCTGCTAATCAAGATCTAAGAAAGCATTTACCTTTAAGGCCATATTTATTGAAATCAGATTAATTCTAGATCACAAGGTTTGTTAAGAACTATTAGTTTTATCGTCTAAACCACTTGCTTTTCCCCATCACATAGTTATACAGCCTCTGCTGTTCAAGGTGATGCAGATCCACTATAGTCTTGACCACTCGCTCGTCGTTGAAGTGGCTTTTGGGAGGTGCCTCCAGCAGACTGCCAGTCGTAAACCACTTGAGCTCCGAGAAATGCTTCTTCACCGCGACCCGTAGAGCAGCTCCACTAAACACCGGCGTCCGATACAGGTCGAACATGTTTTTCTTGCCGTACTTTTGGTGGATCTCATCAACGGTTTTGTCCAGTTCCGGCTGTTTGCAGTAGTATATCACCCACAACTTTCGCTCTGGAGCCCGCAGATCTTTTAAACTGAGTACGCCAAAGAACTCCACAATGTATGGATTTAATGGAGCGGATTCCTTTGGTTTGATGTAGAAAATGCGCCTCAAATGGGAGTCGATTTCCTCCTCCAGATCATAATCTGTTTCTGCGAAAGCAGGTGTTAATCATCAATGAAGTCCAACTATAAATATTGTTGTGCTTATTTACCTTCTACTGCGGTGGCTGTCATTTTGTATTACAATAAGGTACCTCTAGCTTCTTACTTTAATATGCAAACTAAAAATCCACGCACTCTGCCTTAAATAGCCAAACAATAATATTTCAACTCTTCTGTAAATGAAACGCTTTTGTTTTGTTTACGATTTCCAATTTCACAATTGATAAAAGATAGCTTTTCAAAGCAACTCTGCTGGCTATCAAGAAGCAAAAAGCTTTTTTTTTAATTTATTTATTTACGTTTTTAATGACGTAGTGGGGGTGGTTTTTGATCATTGCACCGCTTGAACCAATCGTGCTGTACCATTATATAGTCAAACAGCCTTCTTTGCTCCTTTTCGTGCAGTTCGGAAACTGATTTCACCACCCTCTCATCATTATAATAAGTATTTAAAGGGGCTTCCAAAAGGTTTCCTCTACTGATCCACTTCAATTGGGAGAAATAATCTTTTACGATCCGACATAAGCCCACTCCGCTGAATGTGGGTTTCTGATATATTTCATACACATTCTTCCTGCCAAATTTCTGGCGTACCTTATCCACCACATCAGAAATATCCGGATGCGAGCAATAATAAATGTACCAAAGTTTTCGGTCTGGGGCCTGGGGAACTCTAACACTAAGGACTCCAAAGTGCTCAATCGCAGAAGAATCCAGCGGAGTGGGTTCTGCAACAGGATCAATATAAAATAGACGTCGACAGTACTTCTCCAATTTATCGTTAAAATTTGGTACTTGTGTGTTCCCAGCTAAAACAAAACAACTACAATCTTTTTAAATCTTTGATGAATCATAGGCTTTACCCATTGATAAACTTGCGGTTATTGTCACTTCCTAACCAAACGAACTTTTACAGAATACTGTTTAGCATTTATTCGCAGTCTTGTATTTATAGCTTAGTAGAAAGAAGTCTTAAAGAGTGATCAATAGAAGCTTACATTGTTAAGCATTGAGATGTTGGTAGGTCCATGTCGTATATAGATTGTTTCTATATAATAGATAATCATAGTATTTTCTCCTTTCGGCCCGATACAAATCAGCGATTGTGTTTACCACCTTCTCATCATTGTAGGAGCTGTCGGGAGGAGCTTCCAAAACATTTCCCTTAACATACCACCTCAGTCCTCCAAAGTGGTTCTTAACTCGGGATCGCATTCCGGCCCCAGAATACACCGGCTTTCTGAACAGCTCGTACATGTTCCTTTGGCCATATTTACGATGGATCCGGTCCACAGTTCGATCCAACTGCTCCGTTGTTGCATAGTACATGTACCACAACTTTCGCCGAGGAGCTCGAACATCTGTTAGGCTAAGAACGCCGAAATATTCCACTTCCTTTGGATCATACTCGTTCGTTGTTTCGATTTCTTTGAGACAGAAAACCCTTCGCATATACGTCTCCAATCGTTTTTCCAAGTCGGGATATGCACCTGCAAATAAATAATGGTATCTTATATGTTGGTATTTAATGCAAAACACTCTTTTAAACTTACTGTTGGGTGTGTTAATAACTTCTTCGGTAGTTGTTGTCATTTCGGATGCCTTGTAATTAATGAAAATGGTTCTTCCCCTAAACTTCTTTTATACACAATTTGTTCATTTCATAAGAGCTTTGCCATTTCGCCACAAACTCAAACGTTTGGGACTAGAGCTTTTAAGGCGTTGCGTTTAACATGAATTTAGTTATGGCTTTCAAAAAAAAATTGCAAGACGGTGTAATTGACTTTTTGTATATTTATTGGATTTTTATTTTATTAAAAAGAGCGTCTACAAAAATACACAATTTTTTCGACCCTTCTCAACGCTTTTTTCTTTAAAAAAAAATGTATTTATATGTAGTTGTTTATAACCAAGCATTTAAATTGTTTACTCTATTCTGTAAGAAAATAATTCATATATAATATGTTATTTTTAAAATATACACCTATACACAGTTAAAAACAAAAATTGATTACAGTATTAATCCATTTATTTTCCGAAAAATTACCGGATGGTGTGAAAGGTTTAACAAATTCTTCATATAGAATTACACAATTCTGTTTTTGCGTTCAACGAAATAATTAACTCTGCTTAATTAACTGTGTTAAAGTAACTTAGAATACTTTCCAACTGGATTATAGTCTTTGCCCCACTAGATAATAACCTCCGAAGAGTCGTCCAGTTCGCCCTTGATCTCCGTCTCCATGGGCGCCACGGTATTGTTTGAGTCGGGCAGAATGCTTTCCTCCGGCTGCGAGGCCTGGTTGATGATAAACACATTCGGATTGGTGGTGCTGCTGAGACTCATTCCGGCGGGGCCCAGAGAATCGGCAACGGGAGCTACACCTGGAGCTGTTCCTGGAGTTGCTTTGGGTTTGGCCGGAGCTCGCGCAGCAGGAGCTCGCGTAGCCGGTGATCGCGTAGCTGGTGGCCGCGTAGCATTGGTTGAGTGATTGTCCTCACCGGCGTGATCTTCTTCTTGCAGAGCACTGGTTTCTCCACTGCTGACGGGGGATTAATCGGCAGTATTGGTCCAGGAGCTGTCCTCTTTTTGGCTACTTTTGGTGCTGGCATGGACATTGAGACTGTTGTATTCAAGTTGACAATCTGTAGGAGTAAACGAATGGTTCATAAATATGCAATCTAGTTGGTTGTTTGTCAAATATAGCTACCTGGCTTGGATTTTCTCCAGAAATTTTCCTGGCTCCCAGCGAGCTTCGTGGCGGCACCTTAGCAGCCGCTGCTGCTGCTGAGGACGTGGAGGCGCCCAGCGGAGTGCTGGTGGCAGCGGGAGAAGGCCTGTGCCCTGCAGTTGGTGTGACGCCTTTTGCTTTCCGGGTGGGACACTGGAAGCCAATGATGTTCTTCTCGGCATCGAAAAGGGGAATGCTGGCGGGGAGGGAACTGCGCTGCTGAACATGCTGCACGGACTTCTTGGTTGCCTGGGTGGGCGTGGCGGAGTCCGGGGTGGAAAGCATCGAGCTGCTAGCGGCGACTGAATTCGAGGGATTTGCTGGCGCAGCGACGACAGAAGTCGTCGGCGTGACAACCGCGTTGTACCGGACCGGCGGCAACGGCGTTGTCGTGTTGGTGGCCTTGTTCAAATAACGCACGTAGTTCTCCAACAGCTTGGTGCCCACATCCACGTCGATGGCCATCACCGAGCTGGTCCTCACGATCTCCTCGATGGTGCGCTGTCTCTCGGCCACAGTCAAGGTGGCTACTCGCCGGCTGAGTACCTGGAGCACCATGTCAAACACCTGCACCCGTGTCTGCAGCTCCACGCGCTGCTTGTCCGTTGGACAGATCGGTGGCAACTGGATGAGGGACGGCGGCAGACTGGCCACCATCGAGGAGCTGGCTGTTGGCGGGATGGCTGCCCCTGGTGGCAGAACCTTCTTGGTCAGCGTGGTGCCACGTGGCAACTGTTTGGTCAGGGAATCCAAGACGGCTGGAGACGCAACTACTGCAGGAGTGGCGATGGAGGGAGCAATGGGAATGCTGCAGGAAGCTGCAGTCGGTGGGACAGCAGGCGGAGGCAGGGCCAAGTCAACAGGACCGGCAGAAGGCAGACTCGGGATGATCGAATTAGGCGCTGAGGTAACAGTACCAACAAGAGCGCTAACGGGAGCATCTTCTCCAGAAGCCGGATCGGAAGTCGAAAAAATTGGCTCCCTGGATTCATGGTTCTTAGTTCTGCCCAGCAATTCCAACTTAGCCCGCACCTTGCTCGGCATATTCTTATCCGTCTTGGAGATGAACTTGGTGGTGATGACCAGGAATTGCGGCACCTCCAGCACCGGCACCTCAGCCGTCGAATGCAAACGCGTGAAGTCAATGGCCCGCATCGGTCCGTCCAGATTTGGGCAGCAGAAGTCCAGACCCACGTCGTCGTAGGAACGCTTATAGCGCTTTGGGTAGAGAAGGAGAACATCTTGGTTTGGCCAATGGCATTGGGATTACTGCTGGGGGCACTGGCCGATGGAATTGAATGAGAGGCACTCGGGCCAGAGGAACCAGAAGCTCCCAAGTTGTCGATTTGGATGAGTTGAGGGCCAATGTTCTCAATCACTGCCGGTGGCTGACGTGCTACTGGCGCAGCACCATCGATGGGCAATACCGCAAGGGGATCTTCCTCCATTGCCTCCGGAGGATCATCTTCTGGCTCCGACTTCACCTCCGGAATTGGCACTGGAAGTGGCATTGACTTGACGTGAAACATCTGCACCCTTCGCTGGTTGGCCAACTTCTGCGCACTGGTCGGCATTGTTGGATTGTCGGGAAGATGTGGTTCTGGTAGTGGATATATAGCTGTCTTCACGGTTGCCTTGGCTGGCAGGATTACCGGCGGGGCTTCGGCAGAGGGGGCAAGGAGAGCAGGAGCTGCCGATGGAACATGAGCTGATTGGGGAGCGAGCTGAGTTGGGCTTTTTCTTACTGGCAATTCTGGGTCTGGAGCTGGAGGATTAGGTGCAGGCTGGGAATTCGGGCACTGCCTCGAGTATAGCCACCGGCTCTGTCTGTGGTGGCAACATCGACTCGGACATTGACTCTGCCGCTGAATCCGTTTCCGAGGTCACTTCCGGTTGTGGTGCAGGTGGAGGTGGTGGTATTATCTCAGAGACAGCGGCAGCTTCTTTCTCGCGGCTCTTTTTCTCTCGTGTCTCCTGTAGCCATTTGTTGACGGTTCGCCGATTGATTTTCACGCGAACTTTGCGTAGCTTAGGATTTGGTGGAGCCACTTTAACTGCAGAAGGAACCGCCAAAGGATCGGCCAAAGCAGCTGTTATTTTCACTGGGAAGGCCACGGTCGCTGTCTCCTGGGCAGGATCTTCTTGCCGTTGCAGATCCTCCTCCTGCAACTCCCTGGGTCGCTTGGGATCAACGACTTCTGTGGCTTCCGCAGGTTCCTCCGCCTTTCTTTTTAAAGCGAGTGGCATGCGCCGTTTTCGTCCGCCATGTGAGCTCTGGGTCAGAGGCTGCGGTCTCTGCTGGTCTGCAACAGGTTCAAAGCGCTCTTTAGAAGCATTGCGCTGCCTTCCAAACGCGGGCGTTGGAGTGGCAGCCAATGATCTATTGCTGCTGGCAGCTCGAGTCATGTGAACCGACTTGCCGAGGGCAAACTTGCGTTGGGTCACTGTCACATTTTCATCTTGTCTATCCAGTCGGGGCTTACGCGCACTGTCTTCGCGAGAGGAATCCCTTGAGTCAGAAGCAGTATCGGGTAGCCCAGGCTTGCCTCTTGACTTGCGCTGCTCCTGTTTGGTTTTTTTTGGCTGCCACGCGTCCGCCTACCCATGTTTCGATTACCTCAGCTTCGACTGTCTTGGCAACATCCCCGACAACATCTCCAGAAGCATCTTCCGAACTCGGCGTTTCGGTTTTTTTGGGGACTTCTACTTGAGGAAGCGGTTTCCGGGCAACCGAAGCTAGAGCAGCTCCCTCTGATTTTCTGGCCTCGATTTTCTTGGATCGGTTGACTTGAGGCGCAGCTTTGCGGGGATTAAGTTCTGTTAATGATCCCTCCGACTTTCTGCTTTCGGGTTTTTTTTGGAGCCTCCGATTGTGGAAGTGGTTTTCGTCCAGTCACATCTGAAGAAACTAATTTCTTTGCTGTTTCAGCGGTTTCCTCTAACTCTAGGGTTTCATTTAGAGTGGCTTGTGATGTTGTCTTTTTCTTTTGCTCCACTTTTTTTTTGGGCTCCACTTTTTTATTGGCCTCGACTTTCTTTATGACCTCCACTTTCTTAATGACCTCGTCCTTCTTGTTGACCTCCACTTTCTTAATAGCATCCACTTTCTTATTGGCACCCGCTTTCTTGTTGGCCTCCGCTTTTTTGTTGCCCTCCACTTTCTTGATGACCACATCCTTCTTATTGACCTCCACTTTCTTATTGGTCTCAGATTTTCTGGCCATCTTCTGCGCCTCCAGCTGTGTCCTTTCGAGGCAAAATGGGTGATGTTTCAGGAGTGGGAGCAGGAGTTTTCGATGTTTCTGCTGCTGTTTCCTTCGAAGGCACCACGGAAACAGATATGTTAACCTTTCTTAGAGCAGCCGACGATCCATCCTCCTTGAGAGATTCAGTTTTCTTAGCATCTGGCAAGGACTTCTTCGTGACCACAACGGAGGAGGTACTGCTAAGGATTGCCTGATCGCTAGCCTTGTCTTTTTCTGTTTCCGACTTGTTCAGTACTTTTCTCGTGGGCGTAGAAGAACTATCCTCTGCCGACAGTGGCTTGTGCAGACTGAGAGTGGAACTCAGCAGTGTCTGCACCATAGGTTTCTTGGTCGCCGGAGTTGGACTCCCTGGGTTCAACAGCTTCTTGGCAGGTGGTGCTATGATGATATGCTTTGTGACCAACGATTGTTTTGACGCCTTTACTGCCGACTTCTTTACAGCTGATGAAGCCATGGGCGGCTCGCTTTTGGCTTCTTTTAAGGGCGCTGTCGTGGACGACATTATGGTTTCATTACCTATAATAGAGATGAATTGGCGCTTCTCATTGGGCTTCGCCTCTGGTTCCATTTTTGAGCGTTTAAACGCAGGACGCTCTTCTTCATCCAATACATTACGACGGCGAGCTGAAGTTAAAGTAAATAGGTTTTACATAATATTAATTTTAAAATTTTCCAAAGATTATAATAACCAAAAATAATATAGTCATTGCTCACCTGATTTTGCAGGTTCCTGTTTGTCAATGGCCGACTTCTCCCGCTGTTGTTGTTGTTGTTGCTTTCGTTTGGCCGCTTCTAAAGGATACAAATAAAAACAAAAGTATATATTAGATATGCTCCTGTAGGAATACAAAGGTAAAATGAAAATATTGGGCAAGCTATTAACCATCTGGTTGGGAGGTATCCGCTTCCCGCTTGCGCAAGCTGCGCTTCACCATGCTTGACGACGTGCTGGCCTCGGGTTCGTCCGTGACACTAGTTGTTTCCGCAGAGTCTGGGATTGGGCTGTGAGCGGGTTCTTCAGTTTCAGGCTCAGATACAACTGATTCTACATTAGTTATTTTTTTGGTGGGAGGCTTTGTTCAGGTTCCTTCTCATTAGAGGACTCAGCTTTGGGAACTGATTCCTCATTCAATGATTCCTCATCTGGCTTTTGTTCACTTGGGTTTTCTTCATCAAATAGGTTCCTCTTCAGGTGTATCCTCTTTTGGGCTTTGCTCTTTTGGCGTTTCGTCCTTTGTTTCTGCCTCTTTTAATATGCTGTCCTCTAGAGTCGCATAGTTATTGAATTAGATTTCGATGTCTCATCCTTTGATTCCTGAACATCAGAGACACTATCGGTTCCCTCGATTGTTAAGGCGTCCTTGGAAGAACATTTTGTGATAGTTTTATCAACTTCGGCACAAGTTTCTTCGTCTTTAGATACTTTCTCCTGATCTGATTCTAAGATCTCCTTTGGTTCACTCTCAGTAACGTCAGCAGATTTCTTAGGGGATCCCTTGGGAACTTCTTCATTTAGGATTTGCTGGGGTTCAGAAATGGAGTCAGACTCCGAAACAGAAGCCGCAACCAAAACTGGATCAGGATTTGACTCAGCCTGAGTGCTAACTGAGGAACATGACGGATCAATATCACATTTCTCTGGAGATGGAGTTTTTTCTGTGCTTTCAAGAATTTTTTTGAAACGCTTCATTTTGGTTGGAGTTTTTAAGACGGATGATTTCTTTGTGCTTTTGGGCCAGTTGGAAGTGGGAGTTCTCTTTATCAAAACGCGAAGCTTGCGGCAGGATATTGAGGTAGTATCAAGTTTTCTTTGGTTTGTTAAGGTCAGAGATTTGGCAAAGGATTTTTGACTTTTCTCTGAATTGTTGTCCGGTTTTCCAGCTTCCTTGGGAACGTTACGATTGGATTTCGAAGATCCTTTAGTTATAACGCGGGCATTTTTGGTTTGATCACTTATTGCAGGCGAAATGCTAGTCGTGGGAGTGGTCTCCGAATTTTCTGATGTTTCGGCTGGAATCAAATGCTCTGAAATCGATTCCAAACTGCTGGTGGTAGATTGTTCAGGTGCTGTACCGGTTGAGTTTCCTTTATTACTGGTAGATTTAACTTCAGATTGGTTGGTTGGTTCAGATTCGGTTGGTTTTTGAACAATTTCCAAAGTCTCAGAAGTCGGCTGGGACGGTGCTTTGTTTCTTTTACTCGCTAGGTAAGTTTTCGTTGGTATTTTCAATTTAGAATAACTAGGTTGGGATGTAAATATTACTGTTGAGGGATCTTTCTCACAAGAATTAGGAACATCAGGTGTTTCTTTTTCGTCAAGTTCGGTATTCTTGGTAAGTTTACTATCTTCTGAATCCTCAACGGTTATGGCTTGTCTACGTTTTCTGATTCTTTTACTTTCTATTCCAGAGACTTGAGGTTTGTCTTCCAAATTTACAAAATCCTTTTCCACGGATGATGTAGTTGAAACTGTTTCTGTAATTAAGTGTGAGCCCGCCTCTTTAGAAATGTTCTCTTTGGGTTTCTTATCATCTATCTTACTCCTGCTCCTATTTAATTGCCTGGAAACCTTGGACTTAGCTGAATTCTGTGACGAGTCGTTTGCAATTGTGTCTGAGTCCTTTTCTGCAGCTGCGGGTTTAACTGCTTCCGTGTTTAACACTGAACACACTTCTTTATCGGATTCAATGACGTTCTCTTTGGCGTTTTTATTATCACTCCTTTGTTTTTCCGTAGAATCCTTGATTTTCGCTGAATCCTGAGACAGGTTCTCTTGGAATTGGTTCTGGATCCGCACTGGACTCAACAGATTTCACTATATCCAATGCAGTCTCTGATTTAGCTGAAGGAGGTTCGTGCTTTGGAGATTTGGACGCATCAATAATTGCCTTGTCCCTGCGACTCAATCTGCCAGAGGTTCGAGCCTTTTTATTGTTAACAGAATCACTCTGCGGAGTTTCTGGCATCAACTCAGTTTTCCTGCTGCTTGTCGTATAAAGATTATCCTCAGATTCCAAATCTTTATTGTCACTTAACTCAAAGGCTCCTATTGTATCCAATCTAGTGACTTGCTTTTTGTCAACTGTCAAATTTTTCTCAGAGTCAGATTCTCTTTGATTGCAACTGTCATTTGGTTGGGTGACGCTTTCAGATTTTCTTTACTAATATTTTCCTTCTCTTTTTCTATTTTTTCCTTGGCGACTTGGCTAGTATCTGACTGATCTTCAGTTCGATCCTTTTTGGAAGGCTTTTCCTTTGAAAGAACTCTTGCACTGGAAGAATGAGATTTGGCAGAAGACGATTCTTGGGGTTTGGCTGCATCTAAGATTGCCTTGTCTCTACGACTCAACCTGCCAGAGGCTCGCTCCTCTTTATTGTTGACAGAATCACTTTGCTGAGTTTCTAACTTCACCTCAGTTTCACTGCTACTTGTCGTGGCAGGATTCTGATCGGGCTCAGCTAGGTGGTGTGTGGGGATTTTGCTTTCGAGTTTTTCTTTTTCTTTTAACGCTCTACGGAATTTTTTGGGAGTAAAAGGTTTTTCCTCAACATGCGCTGAGTCATTTTTCTCACTCTCATCTTTCTGCTCCGACTCGCTTGAGGTTGAAAATTCTTCAGCACACTTTGAAGAAGCTGGAATTTCATCGTTCAAGTCGGCAGTAGCTTGATTTTTTTCTGCTACACGAGTCCTTCGGAATTTTTTCGACTTCCGTGGCCTACCCATCACCTTTTTCAATTCAGTCTCACTGGAGCTCGATTGTTTTGTCAATTTGGAAGCATCTTCAACTGCAGCACATTCAGTTATTTTGGTATTCTTTAAATCCATAGATTCAGTAACAGCTGAACACGGTTTGCCTTCAGTTATTTTAGTATCCTTTATATCCTTTGCATCACTATCAGCTGGATTCGGTTTGTCTTCCGAAAGCGATTTGCTATCATTTACTGGTGGGTCTGGAGGTAAGAGGTTTTCCTCCTTCGCGTCTTTAAGCTCTGACTCGCTTGAGGTTGGCAATTCTTCAGCACACTTTGAAGTAGAAGGAAGCTCTTCGTTCAAATCGGGAGTAGCTTTATTCGTATCTGCTCCACGACTCTTTCGGGATTTTTTTGACTTCGATGGCCTTCCCCTACCCATAACCTTTTTCATTTCAGTCTCACTGGAGCTCGATTGTTTTGTCAATTTGGAAGCATCTTCAACTGGAGCACCTTCAGTTAGTTGAGTATCTTTAAAATCCTTAGTTTTAGTATCAGCTGGTAACGGTTCGCCTTCTAAAGCATTGTTATCTGTAAATAACTTTTCGTCGGCCAACTTGGAAGAGATCACTTTTTTTTCCACCGTCGAGCGTTCTTGGGAGGACTGGCTTTCCGCCGGAGATCTTCCTAGTCTCGGACTACAACGCCTCGATGTCTCATCCATAAGTTGCGTAAGTTCTGTCTTAAGCGGCCGCTGGGAGCGACTTTCCCTCAGCTTAATAGGAGTTTGTTTATCGGACCTTAAAGCTCTTTTGGAAACTGAAGATTCCTTAGATTCGAGCTCTTTGGATTTACTGGGCGTGTTGGCTGGCGAAAAATGATTTCGTTTCTTGGTTGGTGTTACTAGGCTAGTAGGAACTTCGGAACATGACAAGGACTCTTCTGCAGGTGCTTGATCCTGCTCTTCCGCAGCAGATTTAACCTCTTGTGCAGACGTCTGCTCTTTGGCAGGAGACAGCTCTTTATCAAGAGACTGCTCTTCAGCCGGTGGCTCTTCTTCGGTAGAAGCAACAGACTCATGCTGAAGAAGAACTTCTCCAACTTGTGACGGTTTTTCAACTGGACATGGTTCAATATCTAAAGGAGCTATTTCTTCAGGCTGACTGTGCTCTTTAGCTGCCACGACCTCTTGAATAGTTTCCTGCTCCAGCTCCTTGACAATTTCAATTACAGGGTTTTGTTCACCTTGTCCTGTCACTGATTCCTCAGTTACTTCAGGTCTTTTACCCACTTCAGCGGCCAAGATCTCTTCAGCCAACTTAATGTCCTCAGCCAGCTGTGAATCGCTTTCCTCAAGAATATTGCCTTTTGCCTCAATTGCCTCCACATTTGCATTGGCGAGCACATCCGGTAATCCGATTTCATCAATAGCTTCAATTGCATTTTGTATTTTAGCCAGTTCCTTAATTTCATCGAAATTGGGTTGCGCAAATGCTTGGGCGGTTGAATCTTTTTGAGTTTCTTCGGTTCCTGGAATTAATTCCTTATCAATGTTTATTTTACTGTAGTCCTCTGCGGTATCAAACGACTCCGTTGATGTGTCCAGTAAAGGAAGCGCTTCCTTTTCGAGATTTCGTGCAGACTCTTCATCCAGCTGCACATCCCTGTCCGGAGCACTTTTGAGATCCGGTTCGTGGGCACAAGAAGTCATAATGGTATCATTCTGGGATATATTGTCAATTCCTGTTAACTCTTTGGCTTTATCTAACTCTCCATTTTGTTCATCCTGTTCAAATGCCTTCTGCTCTTCCAGACTTACAGTCTGCTTTTCCGCTACTGCTTCACTCGTTTTTACTAAAACAGAATCCTGCTCCAAGTTTTCGCCGGTATTTTTGCTAGTTTCAGCTTTTGAGTTCTCCGCATTTGGAACCTTTTTGCGGGGCCTTCCACGTTTTCTTTTGACAGAGTCTTGCTCCCCTTCACACGCATTCTGCAGCTTTTCCTCAGTGGTTGCAGCTCGACTTTTACGATGCTTTTGTCCCCGGCCGCGTCCTTGCTTTGGAAAGGATTCGCTCTTTGACCGCCGCAGCTTGCTTCCTGAGGGCTCACAGTTTTCCAACCGTTCGCTGGAGTAGGTGAGCTTTCGCACGTGGCTCTTGGTCAGGCTAGAGGTCGGGCCAGAATCCGTAGGGATATTGGATCTGGATCTGCTACGCGTTTTGGAGCCGGAGCGTTTTTCGTACTCGTTAGAGCGCTCAACATCGATTTCCAAGATTTGTTCGGCCAGGTCGAGGCTCATACGCTCCAGCGCCTCGAGCGTGACGCTCTCATCTACGGCACTTAGCTTGCGACTGCCGCTGACCTTACAGGCCGAGGATTTGGCACTACTGCTGGCCTCCGGTGGCACCAGCTCCCGCTCCTTTTCCTCTGCCTCCTCTTTGTCACTGGCTGCGAAACAAAAAGCAGAAAAAGTTACAAATGTAAGGGCTTGGCAGAGTTAGGGGTTCACGGGGGCGCTCATGGTCGAGAAATGGACGCCCCAATGGCCATCGGTGCACACTTACCCGCTGGTCGCTCATTAGCATGCTTAACCTGTTCGGAGGAAGAGGGTTTCTTTTCGTTGGAGCGGGATTTCCTAGCACTACTCTGTTTCTTATAGATTGGCGGCGCCTCGGCGCAACTGAGATTATTCAAGTACGACTGCAGGCGCTCATTGACACCGTTCAGTACCGACTCCTGATCATTGTCAGGAAGCTCATTCTCCTTACTCTGCGGCTCCTGGCCCTCGTCGTCGGAAACAACAGGTGTCACGGTGTCTACACGGTTTGTGTGTTTACATATTATGAATATTATCAGAGGGTTGGCAGTATCAACTAGTTAATAGCGCTGACTTACCCGCCACCGAAGTGGTCCTGCTCGTGTCCGTTGATATGTCGATGACCGGTTCGGCGTCCTCGTCCTCTGAGTCCTGATCACCGTAGAAGTCAGATTCGTATTCGTACGACGAATCGCTGTCTGAATCCTCATAGTAGTCCCCCAAAGCTGTGGGCATTACAAAAGGGTTAGGCACCAAAATGGCTATGGTGTAACTCAAAGCAAAGCTTACTCAAAGGATCAGTTTTGGGTTCGTGCTGCGAAGGCGTTAGATCAGTCTTTTGGGCCTTTATTATGGTCACTGTCTTGCTTTTGGCGGGTGACAGGCCTCTGCCATTTACAGAGCCCGACGGTTTAGATGCTGATGGGCCGGAATTTTGGTTCTTAGCACTTAGAGCAGGACTAGCAGCAGGTTTGCTTGTAGGAGCTGGCAATGTTTTGCTGCCGGTTGACTTGCCAATGTGGCTGCTGCTGCTATTGCTGCCGCTCCTGTGTGGGGCTTCACCGTGGGACTTTCTGCCACTTGCCTGGGAAGTACTGGGCTTGGGTACAGTCAACCTTTGCGAGGGACGCATCAGGGCTTCGCCTAGGGTTGGGTATAACGTCATTTATTTCGTGGAATTGGATTGATTTACGGAGCATTAAGGATACCCACCCAAATCGTCCACCGAATCGAAGGACGAGTAGCGTTCGCGTCGCTTGTTTGGCTTCGACTTGCTGCTCTTCCGGCTGAACAGGGCTTCCAGGGCATCGTTAGACTCGTCACTGGAGGAGTATGGGGTTGGGGATCGACGACGCCGGTCCTTGGACCTGGAGCTAGAACCCTCGTTAAGCAGATCGTCATCGTCGTACTTGCCGTGGAAGAGCTTCTGAAAGATGTCCGCATCGATCGACGACGAGTTGCTCGAGTCTGACGAAATGCGACGCGGACGGGAGATGCCGGACGAGGAAGCTGGCGGAGCTCCCGTTTTCATCCCTGAAATCACACAAATTACACAGTCACTTCACACATATTTAATGCGTATTTATAGCATTGCTGGAGGGATACTCACCTGGCAGCACCAAGTCTTTGTACTCGTCCAGATATTCTATGTCCTCCATGATACACTTTTCATGTGCGTCGGCCGATTTGCGAATTCTCAGATGCCACTCGGTTCATCAAATAGACTCCGCGAACTGTGACAAAACTTATGGGGTGGTTCAGCGGACCGGGCATATACCCATAAGACGCACCAAGCCAAACACTTATTTCTCTTTTTCACAAAAAAAAAACTCTTCGAAATCAAGCAAAAATGATGCCGCTGCAATTAAAGTGAACGTAATGCCGAGGTGCAAAAATGCCAAAGCGTGTATAGAGCCCGCGCTTCGGTGTGCCCGTTTTTAAGCAGTGCACCGGTTTTTTTCAGTCCCTGGTGCAATATTTACAAAGTCCCATCAATTAATTACTGTAGATTACTAATAACTAAGTTAATAATTGTTTGATGAGCGCCAAGTTAATTGCGCTTGCCCGGCAGAAAATTCTAATAATACCACAATAACACGGTTGCAATCGTTGGCTATCGATCAATCGAGTTTAGCTTTTATTTTCTGGCTTTAAAATGTATATGTCGGCTTTAATAATTATTATCTTCATATAATAATTAAACATAATAATATTAAAACATTTTCCTTATATAGAATGACAATACTTTACCTTACCATTGTTGTACCAAGTTGCTCAATGAAGAAAATCAAAAATTAGAACCATAATTGTTTATACCAGGGACCGTAATCATATAAGCGATATTCAACAAAATCACAAATAATTATTATTTTTAGAATTTTATTGTTTTTGCTCAGAAATAATAATTATTTTTGAGTTTTATTATATATATATGGAAGAAAAAGACGCTGAAGCGGAATTTGGTCCTTAGGCGGCTTTTCGCCTGTCTGAATATATAAGTTTAATAAATTAATGCATAAATATAACACAAGATGTAAAATTACAAGCACGTGTAAAATTACAAGCACGTGTACCATAAGATTTTCAATTGCTTTAAACAAAGACAAGATATGTCTTTGTCAATTACAAAAACATAAATATATTACAAGTATATAATTTTCAATAATTAATTAATAACAATTGAACCGATAGTTGAGCCTGTCAATTCTCTTCCATCCCCAGCTGTCTAATCCGCGATAGTTGACAGCCCTGACACACGGCCTATCGTTCGCGGTGCCCACCACCAAAGTGACGTGGAACGAAAAAAGACGAAGCCACACGAAGCCGAGGCGAGCACGTCAGTTCACAAGATTCAGATTCCACTTCGCCTGTTCACATTTTCCAGATCGGTCGGTCCAGAAAAACAAATAGCCCAAAATGGTGAGTTAAACTGTGGAGCAATTAGTGGCCCCGACTAATTACAAACGCATTCACAGCCCGCTCCTGCAAGTTCGACGTCCGTGGGCAGCGGATCGCGCTCGCCCAGCAAATTATCGGCGCCACGTAGCGCCGGATCCGGAGGCGGCAGCACCCTGAAGCAGCGCAAGACCACCACCAGCACCACGGCGGCCCGGAGCCGTGCACCCGGCGGAGCTGGAACAGGTGGCATGTGGCGCTTCTACACGGACGACTCGCCCGGTATCAAGGTGTAAGTACTGCTACACCCTAACATTATTAAAGAGCCTCACTTATGACACCCTTTACTCTTCCGAAATCCCCTAGTGGACCCGTGCCCGTGCTGGTCATGTCGCTGCTCTTCATCGCATCCGTCTTCATGCTGCACATCTGGGGCAAATACAATCGTTCTTAAGCCATTCAATTCAATAGCCAATAAAATACTTTCACCTCAACGAACGTGAGCACTGTCGACGTCACCATTTCTTTCGCGGCAAGATAACAAGAGATCCATTCCGCTTGTTGAGGCATTGGTGTGTTTTCCGCATGAAATTAATTATACCTAAGCCTAAGTTAAAGACGTGTTTAAACGTAATGCATATTTTCAAAATTTATCGTATTTTTCCCAACCGCTCGCTGGGCTGGGAGTCCATTCCACAATTTATCGTGGTCATGTGCATCTGAAATTCCACGCGCAGCCGTTGCAATTCAAAATTTGTAAGACATTCAACGAAAAGTGTTAAGAACAAATAAATTTTGTATTATACAAATGTTTTGGTTTGTGCTTGGAGGTGGGCGTGTTACAATGGACTTGGTGGTGTGTATAAATCTATTCAACAAGTGCTAAACACAAATACATTTTGTATAAAACAATAAATTTGTTTTAAAAGTGCTGTAAAAAAGTCGATGTACTAAAGACACTGGATGGTTGTGTCATTCATAAAGTGAAACTCCCTGAAGTATTTTTTGCGGTGAGTGCATCTACGTTCCCGGTGATTTTTTTTGCCGCACAATAAACATCCGTTGGTGTGCATTAACTTTCTTTTCCGGAATTTAAGGCAATTGGTTTCAATGTGTCCTTGTACTCCGCACAGCCAGCAGTGTTGTTTGGTTTGGTAAAAGGAGCAGTTGTGTCCCTCTCTTTGAGTGCATCTCCTGCAATTTTTGCAGTGCACATAGTTGGGTTTCACGCAGACATCGCAGGACTCACAGTGCCTATATAACTGGCCATTCAGCGAGGCGCATATCCCGCAGCGATTGCAGTGAATGTTCTCCTTGGCCGTGTGTAAATCACACTTTTGGCAGTACTTATAGCCCTCCTCCTCGGGCAGGTGAAGCAATCTCAGAGGCACATTGGTGAACATCCTCACGGGTGATCCACAAAACCGACTTTGCTTGCCCACATTCGTGTATCTCAGGTGGTTGGTGTAGTTTATCCTGTAGTCGCACATTTCCATCTCCGGCATTTCCTGCTTGATGTGATTAGCAGAATAGTAGGGGAATATAAAGAATATGGACAGTGGAGTGGAGGGCAACTGGTTGATTTTGTTGTGGAGTTTTCTTAGGCTGCGCAGGGTGTGGGAAATCAGTTCAGTGCGACATCCAAAGGGGGGATCTGTTACTATCAGCAGTTGGTCCGCACTGGAAGTTCGAATACCATCGTAAGGGTTACCAATACTTATGGGTGAATATGAATACTACCTGGTAGCCTCCAGGAACTGTTCAAAGGGCTTGCGGTTGTAGAAAAAGTGATTATTGCACATGTTGTAGAGGCAGAACTCTTCTGGTCCTAGATAAGCGGCAAATCTCTCATCGAGGTCCAGAAGAAAACTTTGCAGTTTTTGGCGGAGGTGGAAATGTAAACGTGGTGCGCCCAAGCAGATTACCTTGCTAATTAAAGGTAAATTAAGGATTGAAAGAAAATCAATAGACTTCCCTACCTGGCTCCTATATTCTTACACTGATTCGCCAAGAAGTTGAGAGCAGCTTCATCGAAGAAATACTGGGCATTGACTTTATCCTGGGAAAGCGCGGTAAGGGTTAATGTGGGATCAGGAGCAGCGGGCTTCAGTGGTTTCCCGGATGAAGAGGGATAGTCCCTTTCAGGAACTGAGTTTCCCGAGCTATGACCCTTCCACTGATCCGCTGGCAGTTGAAAATTGCAAAGTTTTGAGTCCCGGTGAGCTGAGCAGGCGTAGTATCCCTGCCCGGGAAGCTGGGATTCCCGGTAAAATAACACCGTGGGTCCATGGTCGCAGCGGGGATGCTGATCGCCGGGATCAGCGTCATCCTCCTCCATTTCGAGCAGAAGTTTACCGCCTTTATTTTCAATCATTTTGCAAAACGTTTTTTTCGTCAAAGTCGAACCATAAACAAATCGCGTAAGAAGAAGAAAATTACAGTGCTCTTTCTATAGAGTGAAAACTTGAATAGCACTAGCACCGAACACCCAAATAAAAACAAACAATTTATTTATTATATTATAAAAACCATTTTTAAAGAATTTTTTTAAATGTTAAATAAGAAAAAAAAAACGCCGCAACGTTTAAATAGCTATAACTACGCTTCCAATATTTATAAATTCTTTATGTACAAAGGTACAATGGTTCGAATCAAAGATACAAAATATTTACTTTATTACTAGGGATGTAATCAAGTTTAAATTTCATAAATAAATAATTTTTTGACTTAATATAATTCCATAATTTTTTAGAATTAAAAATTAATCAGTGCATTATGCTGAAACTAAACATTTTAAGAGAGGATGTGCTTGAAATGGAGTGGAACCAGTGTTAAGTAATTGGATATCTTTCGGGGTGACCCTTTCAATGTAAAATGAGTCAAAACGCGTTAGAGATGGATAACATCGATGACCCCCTCCAAACATCGATATCACCGATAATTTGGTTTACTTTACTTTACTCCTCTTGGCCACTCTAAAAAGCAAAAAAATCTATAAAAGCAACGACCAATCGCTCAGAATTTCTTTTAAAAAATTTTCGGCGCTGTCGCGGAGTGAAAAAAAAGAAGAAAGTAAAAACGATGACGTCAGGGCATAGCCATGTACAGTTACTATTTTTTAAAGCAAAGAAAAGTTAATAAACCAGTCGGATGCAAGCGCAATTAATGGATCAAAAGTAAGAAAAATATATTTTTGTGTTTTCTGTTTTTGGTTTCTTGATGAATGTTCTATTTCCGAAGAGTCGAGTGCCAGGTCGCAAGATTTGGCACTCTTCCTGTAGAAAGAATAAGAACGGCCAACTGATAAACCAAAAAAATTAATTAGAGTGCATTTAAAATGCAATGTGCAAGGCGGAAAATTAACCTTAATTTTCTTTGTTCTAGATGTATAAAAACACGTGGCCAGAGAGAGAGAGAGAGAGAGGGCCGGCATTGCCCTCCATAGGTATGTAATCCCCTTGCTCTAACTTTATGAATTGTTTTTCCTTTTTCTGATGATAAGTTCAATCTGAACAAAGTGCTGTTGATTTACAACTTAAAATTAAACCAAAAGGATTCTGAGAACTTATTTAATTTACTAATGATTAAAATCTTTATGATGATATTAACCCCCAGTATTTTTCTTATTTTTAGCCCCTCCATTTTAAAAAGCCGCCATTTTTATGGATCAGTCTGGAAAAGTGTGATTAAGGTAATTTAAGTGTTATGTAAATATATATTCAAATTATTTTCCTGATGATAAGTTTAATCTGAACAAAGTGCTGTTGATTCACAACTTAAAATTAAACCAAAAGGATTCTGAAACCTTACAAGTTCAAATTAAATTTAAAAGAAAATGGCGATGAAAACCTAACCTAAATTTTTTATTATTTTTAGCATCTTGCTGGAAACTCGTGAACGTTCAAACTAAAATTCCTTCATCATGTGGTAAGTTAAATTTCAAATAAATTTATCAAAAATGAAATTTAATTGATGACAAGAAATTACCGTTTGATTTTCGTGATATAAAAACCCAAGGCTGCTATTTTATAGTAACTGATTATCTTTTTGATCAATAATAAGTTGCTTTGTTTTGGTTTTTTTTTTAATTTTAAATATTCTTTTATTTTTAGAAATATTCCTGATGGTTAGAAAACTGAGAGAAGCACACCTACCTATAGGTTTCAGAAAAGGTAAGGAAATGTGTATTTGCTTTTTGTACATTTTTTTTAGTGATGAATATAATTACCGTACGACTTCTGTGATTAAAACTAAATGGCTGCAATTTTTGCAACTGAACCTAATTTAAATTTTAAAAATATGTTTTTGTAGTTGGATTTGCTAATTTATTTCTCTTTTGCAGTTTAGACAAGGCCTTTGGAAATCAATGCTGAATTGACTCTATTAAACCAAAAAGGTGAGATTTATGTCTAGTTTTTCAATCTGCTGCAAGAGTTTAGATGATGAATACCTTTTATCTATTAACTTTCGTTCTACTGAGAAGAAAATGCGGAGAAATATTACTGATCCATTACAACTCGAGCAGATTATTGTTAGAAAAAATTAATATCAAATTATGACTACAACGAACTCTTTTCTTTTTTATAGAATATTCTGTTTGATGTTGTTGAATGACTGTTTATCGTCGTGCTCATACCATCAGTAAAGGTAGGTCAATATATAACATTGAATTTTTAAATGGTTCTATGATGTTACTTCTAGTATAGTTCATTAGAAACAAACATGTTACAAACTTTTTGAAGCTGATTAAGCTATTTAACACAACTTTTTCTGACATTTAATGAAATCAAATTAAAACACATTTTCAATTATTTTAGATAATGTTGTGCTGCAGTTCAAATTCCGTATTAAAACCTTCTGGATTAGTGTGCAACTAAAAGGTAAGCATAAACTTTGTTTTGATAAAAATTTTTTGTTTTGATTTAATTTAAATTGAAAAGCGTTTGCTCTGATGATATTATCCTATCTCAGGATTCCCTCTTCTGAGTAGAACCCTAAAACAACCGTGCTGTTCACTTTCCCTGTCTGAAAACAAACGCTTTACAAATAAAATGTAATGTTCAAATTTTTTAGACGTATAACTAAAAACAACTTTTTTAATTACAGCTCTTCTTTCTGGCTAATTTCGAAGCATTGCTAGCTGTATAAGGTGAATACCCTTTTTTATTTCATAACTATTTTTAAATGATGAAATTTTCCGTCCGTGGAATTTTTACAAAGAAAAGAAACCATGCTGACTTATTATGTCTTCTTTCCCCAACTGATCAATTAATAATAAAGCATTTTATTATTCTCAATATATATTAACAAAACTAATTAATTTTTTATTTTTGTTTCAGCTTCGAAAACATTAATATTTGGCATTAATCGCTTCTAAACGTGGGCTTATAATCTGTAATTCTTTGGACTATTTGATCAAATGGAAAGGTAATTAATTACATTTAGAAATACTTTTATAATTGTTTGAAATGATGAAAATAATGTCCGTAATTTAAACTGAGCAACACCATGCTGTTTAAATGTCATTTCCCCAATTGATCAGTAACTTAAAATAACAAATCTTTGGCTTTCTTGAATATATTAACTAATTTGGTATTGTACTCTTTTTTCAGGCTGTCAAATGTGTTACAACCAACCAAATTTAAATAAATTTGTTAAATAAAAGCTATAAAAGTATCTAAATTAAAATGTGTTTATTTAGCAACCTAGGGTTTTTGGCTTAGATTTATTTATATTTGTGACGATATACAATCGTGCAAAATGGGTATCTAAATAGGTAATAGAGTAGAAGCAATTTCCAAGTACTTTTTGAAGAGGATACTTTAGGAATGAGTGAAAAATAGGTTACCAAAAGAAAGTGGTTAACCATTTTTGGCGCCATCAATTGCCTGGCGTGAGCATTTTGTGTTACGCCATCTGGCGTACTTAAATTGAAGCGTTTTTTTTTTTTGAGAGGTGGCAACGTTTCTGTGATTTGTAGCAAGAGCTCGTTGCTATAAAATGTAATACAAATTTACGCGGGTAATATTTTTATTTGTTTATATGTTTTGTCTGTATGTAAACCATAATCCATTGCACATTTAAATCATTTTGAAATAGAGCAGAATGAAATGCATACCACTCTTTTCTTTTCACCAGCACAACAGGATCTCTGATATGTCAAGTATTTCATTGCAGAAAAACGTACACAATTTTAAAAACTATCGCTGTGGCATAACTTTAGTTCTCTGTTAAAGTACCTTAATTTCGTTTATAAATAAGTTACAAATTAACGCATTTCTTTTCGGCTAGAATTTGAACAATATTTATTTTGCCCTGCCTCATGCCCTGCCATCCGTATGAGCAACTACAACATGAGCAATAAGATGGAACGCCCCATTTCAGGAGGAACGAGGGGCGGTGTCAACTATTTTCAACATTGTGCACACATTTCATTCATTGAGTGCATGTTGAGCATGAGCGTACTATATTTACAACAAGTAACGACTACAGCAACGACGATGTGTGCGTTGCACTTTATGCGCTTTTATGCGATTTTATGGGGCATTTTAAATGACAGTTAGTTGGTTTTTTAAGTTGATAATTATCTCGGGTAAAAGGGGGGTGTGCAATCAAAACGCAATAAATTCAATTGAGAATTTTCCATTTCCCATTCAAACTAAAGTTATTTACAACTTCACTTGAGACTTCAGCAAAAAAACAATGCACTAGAAAAAACAACGTTCAATTAATAATTTTTATAATTTATTTGCAATACAATGAAAAAAATGAATGCTTATTTTAATATAGATATTATATTAATATATATATATAAATATAAATTGTTGTGATATTTACCAAAACTATAAAAAACATGGTGTTTTTTCGAATGAAATGAAATCAATTATTATTGTAAGTTAATTTAAATATAATAATGATTAATCTCTGCAACTACATGATTTAAGAATATACAAAATTTGTATGAAAACTTTGAAACTTTTCATACGTACGTAAAGTCATATCTTGAACTTTAATGCTTTATGGTTACAAAACTTTTGAACAATTTTATTGATGTTTCTCATAGTGTTTCTCGTGGTTTGCTAAAGGCTGGCAGGAAGTACTGGGTGTCGTCGTCGTACGCTGCCAAGTCGTCGAACTTTTTGCACTCGATATGTGACGACAAGGACATCGCTGCGCTTTTTCACTCCCGAAACTGATAAAGATAAGGCCAAGGAGTCTGTCGCCGCTCCGCTCCGAGTGGATCCTGCAGGAAACTTTGACTTTCTGCCTGTCTTGGTTCTGGACTCTGTCTTATGGCCCTCTGGCCCTGGTTTTTGCGGTTAACTGGCAAGGAGCGAGCCAGCTGCTCAAGTTGGCCGGCATTTCAGTGACAATTTATTTTCTGTGCTTTGGCATTCGCTTTTCAACAAATCGAAAAACTATTAAATTGGGCTGAAAGCCAGCAAACGAACGCCAAAGAGCCAGAAGAACAAATAAACGTAAAAGAAATGAGGGAGAAGTATTTATTTCCGCAAAATATAGAAAGTCGTATGCCCTATTTGTAGGATAATTAGGATTCCAGGGTGGTTAGCCTAAGTTCTGATGGAAATTGCATTGCGTTTGGGTTAAATTATAATAAGTCCAAGAGATTTTAGAGCATGCATATTCATTAATTTATTATTCAAAGACTAGTACACTAATTAATAGGAAAAGGCTGTAGTATTAACTATTAAGATTTTAAAGTGTTGAATCTGTAAATCTGGGTTACCCATGTGAAATAACGCATTTAAAAGGTAAATCCTTTGATGATTCCCCTTGTGGTATTTGAGCGCCCACTTGCCACATTCCGTGTCCTGCTAAGAGTATTCAAAGGCAAACTTTTGCCGTTTTTTGCCAGGACTTTACACTGGCAGAGATTTCGCTTTGTTGACAGTCACGCGACTTCTCCATGCTTTGGCACATTTGATTTGGCTGCAACTTTTCACCTCGCAACGCAAGAACGGCGACGACATCAAGTTAATTGGATGGCAAAATTGGGGACAGGGGAGAGAACTCGCAGGTTTCAAGGGGGTCGCAAAACTAATGGACCAAAGGACCAAGGAACAGATCTCTGTGGATGGGTGACAAGTGTGGCCAAGGCAACGGAGCCCGATTAGAATCTAAGCCAGAGGGAAACACACGACGCACATGGCATTCAACCATTTTGAGGCGAGCAAACAGACATTAACACGTGAGGGCGGTTATCTCTGTGATCTCGCAATCTCTGGATCTCAAAATCTCTGAATCCCCGAGTGTGTTTGCTACTTGGCACCTCTTCAAAAACAAATACCCTACAAATTCAAAGCGAGGCGGCCCTTTCGAGTGACACTAAACTAATTAAAAGTTTGTCAAACCACGGGTTTTGGGTTTTGGCCAGTCCATATGGCCTCGGCTCGGCTATGGGCTTATTGGCATAAATTACGCATTGAAATCACGTAAGTGTCGTGGGGTAAATTTAATCAGAGAGTGTGAGTGCGACGGCTAAGCAAGAATTAAATTTAGCAACATAACCAAATCAAAAAAGGGACCTCTCCGAACCCGGACATGGCACACGGACACGAACCATTTCCCCCTGTGAACGGAGCTGCAAAAAATTTGCACACAAACTACGTGACTTCAATTCCTCAGTGCGGTTGAAAAAAATGCAAAAAAAAAAGCAGGGTGTACAAGCGTGTGTATCTGTGTGGTTACCTCTCAATGGCTTTTGTTCGGCCCCGTGTACAACTTTTAATCCTTTGCACTTTTGTCAATGTCAGAGACGAGATAGACTCAGATTTAGATTCTGGCCAATGACAAACAATATAAAAAATGGGACACCGTCTATAAACAACGAAGTTGTAGTACCCTTAAATGAAATTCTATTCAGAATAGCTTAAGAAATATATTTAATTATAATTAATGGCTTAAGCTAAGTCAGAAAAAAAGAAACCAATACCGTTTGGTGTTATTGAAGGCATTAACTTATGTTTTGTCATTTTATTCTGTTCATAAACATAATAGTCTTGCTTAACGAAGCACATAAAGTAATTTTTGAGTTAATTCTATTATTATGCTATTTCTCTCACTATTTTTGTTGTCTCCCCAAAAAACCACAAACTATATCTAAGCCTTTGTGAAAACATTTTTACTTTTAGCTTCGCTTTCGTTAGCGCTTCAAAAACTTGAGTATCCAAAATAAAAGCTTTAACTGTTTTAATTTATTACAAACCCGGTGTAGATGCTAAGCCATAATACCCTCACCGAAAGTGACAGCACGAAAAAGGTCGAAATAAACGGGGAATTGCGATCTGTTTGGGAAATAGTTTTTCACCACAATGACATTTCAGTTTTCCGCACACGGACAGTTTTTCAAGGCACGGGAAGGTGGCCAATAAAATTAATTGATTTTGAGGTTGCTTTTTTTTTACGGCTGCTGATGTTGCAGCTGTTTTTATTTTTTTGGGTTGGTGATTTTGATTTCTGCTTCTGGGACATATGACCACATTTGATTGGAGGTGGTTGAATGCAACCGAATAGTGGCTTTTATGGCTTTAAGGTCACCCAGGGATTTATAATTAGATTAGCATTGATTTTAAACATTTGGTTTTTAAAGAAATCTCAGCATTGAACTACGAAGCCAGCATCTAAGATAAAAGGAAAATAATTTAATTGATAAAGCAACATATTAAAATACTATGAAACAAGAAATGAAGAGGCGTATTTTGAAATTTCAAATAAATACCAATAAATGGCAAATAAATAAAATATGGCATGTAATTGGCGTATCGAAATTCGGATTAAAATTTAACTTATTTCCTTCCTTTCCATTGAGTCCTTGGCCAAAGGAAGGGAAACCAGCAATTTTGAGCGTAAACGTAAACGAAAATATAAACGTAAACGCTTTCAACAGCTCTCCCTTTGCATCTGGCATTGATTTCCATTTTCCATTTTTATTAACAAGCATTTAAATGCAATGAACTGAAATGCGAATCTCTCAATGCGAACGCACTCTGTGTATAAATATTTCTGGCTGCCCTTTGTTGAATTATTTTTATGGCTTGCCATAGTGTAGATGGCATTTCATGGCTGATTTAACCCGGCTGCCTAACAGTTTCGTCTGGGGATATATAGTATATTTTCTGTTTTCCCTACCGTTTTTCCGATTGCGATTCTTCTGCTTCTGTTATTGCTGTTGTTATTCATTCGTTCACATTTTTTCATATGTCAGTGGCGTAAATGAAAACGCAAACGGGGCGTATGATTAATGTGGTTTACATATGAAAACGAGACTCCGTCCCAGAACTCCATTCTCTCCGTCTCTTTCTCCGCCTCTGTTGCTGTCTCTTCCGGCTTCTGTTGCTGTTCTTGCTGTTGTTGTTGGCAGTGCTTATTCAATAATTTATTGCTGGCAGCCTCAGCCACTTACAATGTCAGAAAAATATGCGCGAAATATGCATAAAAGTATTACATGCAGGCTTTTGTCAGTTGGGCGGAATGTCACACTCCCGCCCCTTATATTTATATTTTTCCCCTATGTAACAACCCATCCTTATCGCCTGGCAAGCCGAAAGTGAAAGCTTAAGCCACAATAAATCACAAAATGTGGGATTATCAATTAATAGGCTGCTGAGAATTTTACACGGCCTTTAAAATTGATAAGCAATTAAATTTAATGAGACTTTAAAAAGGAAAGGTTGAAGGTGCATAGACCTAGAACTGAAACTTTATATGTTAACAGAAATTAATTGCTAGATTTGGCAAGACATCAAAAAGTCTTGGTTTTCTTAAATTTTGGTGTGCTTAACTTCAGTATGGCCATGAAATTGGTCAGTATTCAAAAAGGCCGGTATTTAAGTCATTGTAATGAGTAATGAGTATATAAGCGCAGTCAGTTTTGCTTTTAATAATGCATTTTTGCATATAAGAACAATATGACGTTTCCGTTTTCCTAATAATTATTCAGCTTTCACTAAAAATAAGCTGATATAAGCATCATGTAAGCATATTAGCTTTCATACATAACGATAATAATTTAAAATGATTATTCCTTATTAAAACCCTTTCTCACAGTGTACGTTCATAAATAAACAATTCATTATCAATAGAGAACCATAATGTCGCATGACTGATGTGATTGCTGGCTGAACTTGAACCCGGGGCGATAAATCTGCAGTTCCCGTTCTGATCCGAAACGCCAAGTCGGAATTTCGGAGCGCTCGCATGGGACAGTTTGAAATGAGTAGCCAGAAGATTGGGATTGTGGGCAGTGGACTGATTGGCAGGGCCTGGGCAATGCTTTTCGCAGCGGCTGGCTATCGAGTCCAGCTCTATGACATTCTGGAGAGTCAGTTGTCCCTGGCACTGCAGGAGCTGGACAAGGATCTGCATGGTCTGGAGGAGAAGGGTTCGCTGAGGGGAAGTTTGCGGGCCTCGGAACAATTCGCCCTCATCGAGGTGACCACTCGACTGGAGGAACTGACCAGGCAGGCGGTGCACATACAGGAGTGTGTTCCCGAGGTGCTGCAGCTGAAGAGGTCCCTGTACACGCAGTTGGACGAGCTCCTGGAGGAGCAGACAGTGGTGGCCAGTTCCACGAGCACCTTTATGCCATCGCTGTACAGCGAGGGACTCAAGAGGAGGCAGCAGGTGGGTTGGGTTTTCGTCTCAAATATCAATAATTGCGATTTGCTCCTCCCAAACAGATGCTGGTGGCCCATCCACTGAACCCGCCGTACTTCATCCCCCTGGTGGAGATTGTCCCCGCTCCCTGGACTTCCCCGCAATCCGTGGAGCGAACTCACAACCTCATGCTCACCATTGGCCAGCGTCCGGTGACTTTGAAAAAAGAGATCCAGGGCTTTGCCACCAACCGCATCCAATATGCCATCCTTAACGAAGTGTGGCGCTTGGTGGGCTCCGGTATACTCAGCGTGGCGGATGTGGATCGAGTGCTGAGTCAGGGACTTGGGTTGCGATACGCCCTGCTCGGATCCCTTGAGACAGCCCATTTGAATGCTCCAGGTGGCGTGGCCGACTATTTCCAGCGATTTGGCGGAGAAATCTCGGCCGTAAGTGCCACCTATGGTGAAACCCCAAACACGAAGGAGGATCGGGAAACGCTGGAGGAGATTGCCAGGCAGTGTGAGCAGCTGGTGCCCCTGGAAAGTCTCGAGGAGAGACGCGTCACCCGCGACGAATTCCTCACCCAGCTGGCCAAACTAAAAAAGCTGTTTGAATAGGAAATTAATTGCTGCGTTGTGATGTTCCCTGAATAAACTGCGAATCAACTAAATGGGTCTGTGTCATCTTGCTTCTCCTCCTTCGCTCGCTTCTCCAGTTTCGTGCATTAATGAAATTAATTTTTGCGGCAACCGGAAACGCTTTTCCAGGCGGAGCATTCAAGTACAACGTGTCACATTTCCGCATCGCTCTCGACGCTTTTCTTAGTTTTCCCATTACAATTTTCCCCGTTTCGGCACTTGGCCTGATGAATGCTGTCGGCCTTAACTCATTTTTCATTTCGGGCGCTGCTGAATTCTCCCCGGACTAAGAGCTGCTTAAGTGAAAAATCTCTATTTGAGCGCCGGATTTATTTTCACTGCGAATTGCTGGCGAGCTCTTTAGCAATTGCTTTAAATATCAGGATTTTGCGTGTTTTCGCCTGATTGAAAATTCCTATCAGTGACTTAAAATGGTCCATTAGTTTTTTATGTTAGTAAGCAAGAACAACGAGTTCAAAGATGCGCCTTAAAAAGAAACACTAAAAATAACATCCACCTAAGCATTTCGAAAGTAAAGACGTTTCTGAAAATATTAAATCTGGACTTAAATGTTGATTCTTATATAAGTAAAATAAATAAATAAATAATAATAAATAAATAAAACTTGTAAGAATGTTTACTTGATACTAATTAAATTGTACTCTTAAATTGTACAAAATTATTTAGTACATTAGTTTGAAAAATTAGTTTTAATACTACAATCAAAAATATAACAATTATTTTAAACTTTGCTTTAACACTTTAGAACCAATACAATTAAAACGTTTTTTTTTTATTTATTTAATCAATGTATTTTATTTAATAATGTGGTTATGTATTTCCATTTTTTAAAAACCCTTTATCTGATTGCAATCAACTTTGCAAAGCCATCTTAATTAAAATGCTCGCCAGCAGACTGTCGGCCATATTTCAATGCCAAGTATTTAAAAGAGTGGCCAGGGCCATATAACAATTAAAGTCGCATAATTTCAGCCAGCCTGCTGCATGGAGCTCAATTTTTAGGGGTAGGCTCCTGGGTAGGATCCCGAATCGTCGGTGGCCCTGAAATTGTTGATGCCGGCGGCGGCGTCGGCTAAAAACTGCAATGTCATTGTTGCGAGCCAGCGGGCGGTGGACAAAAAGCATGTGGCTAGTAATTCATTACCCAGACCATCAGCCATTGGAATTTCATAGAGGGGAATGTAAGGGAGCAAAGGGGACAGGACAATTGCACATGGCGCTGGCGAGCCAATGCCATTTAATGTGCAAACAAAAGGCGTTGACAAAAAATTACTTTCGAAAAAAAAAAAATGACAAAAGGCAAAAAGAGTTGGCCAACGTTATGAGGTGGTCGTAGGTATTTGTAAAGTGCAGACAGTGCACAATGGCGATGTGGGGGGTGCTGCTAAAAGTTAAAATAACGAACGATAATTAATGGAATGACAACATAAAGCAGGCAACAATTTCAATGTCCTCTCTGCCTTGCTTTGGCTTACATCTCCTTTTTTTTTCTTTTCATTTTTGCAGGTCTGAGCCAGACGTTAGGACCTGCTGTTTATTGAACTCTGTGGGTGGGTATTGTTGGTAAAATGGCGCTAAAGCGGAAACGGAAGGAAGCCATGTGTCGGGGAAGAGCGGAAATGCATTGTTTTATGCCCAATTTCATTTGAGTGTGTTTTTCACAAGGAAGTAAAAGGATAGAGAGGCAAAAGCAAAGGGTGGAGGAATAGATGGATGCATGTAATTAACGCCAGCGCAATCAATGTAATTAATTTCAAGAGAGTTTGAGATGGAGGAAATTGTCAAAAAAATTTGTTTGAATTTGTTCCACTCCAGTTTTGCCACCACCAAGTTCAAAGGGATTTGCTCGACCACTAATTAAATTCCAGTCACAAAGAAAATCTCCGATTTCTTTGTCCTGGCAGCATCATTAATTATATCCACGCTGCCTTCGCTTTTCCTCACCTTACAAAAAAACATAAAACAACACGTAGACAAAGAAATAACAATTTTTCAATCCCAACGACATTTGTTCTTGTTAGCTCAGTTGTTAACAATCGATTTGACGTGTTCCCTCGGACCTTCGGGTCAAATAAGACCAGCAGGAGTGGCAACAAATAAGGGGCCATGTTTTATGGCCTAGGGGCTGGGCCACGCCCCCGCAGCAAGCAGACAGATAGAGCCCCGAATAATAAATCATTCCATAAAACATTTACGCCTCGAAGCGCACAAAGTTGATTCGAACCGAGAACCTAGTCGATCCGATCCAATCCATTCGATTCGTTTTGATACATTACATTCAAAGTATGTGAGGATGATAAATAAATAAGCAGGTTGTGAGGGGAATGAAGATGTCAAAGCTTCGGATGCGGGTGAGAGGACTAAGAAGGCATCCTTAAATCATCAGTTAACCTCTTTCATTTATCATCGTTGGGAGCCAAAGACACAACTATCAGTGGGGGAGATTCATTTAACTTCAACATCTCAAATGGGCGACCCAAAAATCACAAAACAAACCATTGCAAACAATGGCAAACAACAGCAAACAATTGCCCTGAGCTTCAAGTGTCTTCGAGGCAATTTCCCATTTTCTTGGCATCGCTCTCCCGCTGACATTTATCTTGATCGACCTCAGTGGCATTTTTTGCACCGCAGCAAATTCAATTTGCTTTATTGATAACACACAATGGACACACAGAAATAAGAATGCTCTAGCTCGAATAAAACGTTTTAAAATTATTTCAAGCCAATACTAAAAAGAAGAGCATCATAAAATGGACACAGTTTATGTGTAAAAACTCCAAAGATGTCTGCAAAACGTTTTCATTTTCTTAATCTTCTTTCGTTTGTTTGTGGCATTTGTTGTGGTCAGCCAATAAATCAGTGCCTTTGAAATAATTTATGTTCTTCGGCTGGAATTTTCATTTATCTGTCGAACGTAATGCCATTACTCGGGGACTATGGGCACTTGGCTAATCGAGGAGGCCAAGAATTCGACTTCATTATGACAAATTTGTGTGCTCAAGAAAATTAATGTCCCTGCCCCAAACTGGTTGCATTATTAAATCGCTTTAAAGAATTGCATGCTGCATGCCTTTATCCTCGCCCAAAAGTCACGTCCGAGTCCTTTTCGAAGGTTCTTCGTCCTTTTCGCCCGTCAGCGTTTTTTGTTGCTTCTCGCTTTTTTGTGTCTGGAACGGCGGTCAAAACCGCAGACGCTTCGCAGGCGGACGATGGGCAAATTGTTTGGCCAACACAAAGTTTATTTAATTTCTCACAGAATGGAGATCTACGTGCCCCTTTTTTGACTTTGTTGATTAAAACAAATTGCGCCCTGTCTCAACTGCGCCGGCAAACGTCAGACGGTCAAGAAATTGGTAGGAGGATATTGGGATGGAGTGCAAAATACTCATAGAAAGTGGAAAGAGATAGCATTTGAGGCTTTTCAGGGCTTCCCCAGATCGTTTAAGCGTTTGATCCTGTCTAGACTTTAAAGGCTGCACTACTAGTTGAATATAAATGGTTAGGGGAAGTTTTTTTTGCATCAAAGTGACTAAAGCCAACTCATATGTCTTCATATTATAATGTACTTTCTACCAGCTATTATGAAAACTTCTTTGTTTGCTTAGCAAGCACAACTGTACCCGAAATGCACCTCTCTCTGCGCTTCTCATGTTTTTAAGCTCGTAGGGCAAGTCTTATCTAATTAGTCTCGTTCTGTATTTGAGTTTGTTTTCGCAATCACATTTTGTATTTGCTTTTCCGTTTTTTTTCGCCAACTCAAATTTGCTGGCAATTGTCATAACTCTAATGCAATTAACCCTTGCCCAGCCAGAAAAGGGCTTATCAGATAAAGACGAGCGAGCAACAAGGGCGAAACGCAGAAAACAGGAATGGGGGAGCTAAGTAAATACAGCCATAGAGTAAACCTAAATATTTTATTAGGATTATAACGAAGCGAGCTTATCGCGGATGGCGACAGCATCACAACCGAAAGTGATGGGGGGGGCCAGAGCGATGAATGTCAAAGAGGAGTGTCCTGCGGGCAAGGGCTTCCTGCTCGCAGGATAACAGGAAATGCACAAGTGTGTGGGGATCGGGTATCCAGCGACTATGTGCGTCTGGCGTTTCACTTTTCGTTGACTTAATTTAATTAATTTCCTAGCCCAAAGGGTCCATCCTGTCAGCCTGTCTGTCTGTCTATCTCACTCTCTTCCTGGGCTTTTTTATTTGTTGATACGTATACGCCACGTTGCATGGGAATAAAGGCCGGCCCACCTACTTGATGCATATATAGGCACATATGCCTATCGATACACGATCCACAACACACACAGGCAACAGGCAACCGGAGGATGTGTGTGTGTAATATGCTGTAAATAATGAAAATCCAATTTTTGTTGCTTCTTTTTACCCTCACCTGGAATGTGTGCTGTGGGCGGCATAATGGGTTCATCATCGTTGTGGTGGAAAGACGATTGCGATTATGACCGGGCACGTAGGTACCCTCCATACTTTGTCAGGGGTCATCTACCACCGACGATGGATGGGGGCATTAAGTTAATAAAGTGTTAAGCCTTTGTTATTGCCAGAACCAAAGTCTGAAAAATTCAATTTAAGTTGCTTAGCGTAAGATGAGCTAGCAACCAGACTCGTAGAGGGTATGCCACATTCTTAGTGAACTGATTTTTTGGGCTCTCCCTTCTGGCTTCTTGATTGCATTACATTCTCAGCCCTCCAATCGTATCGTTTCGTCTGCGTGGCGCATTCCATTTGCCCCCTTTTCGTTGACTTTGCCTCCTGGAGATTTAATTTCATTTTTCGTGCATTTTTTCATCTCCTTTTCCTTCTCATCCACGCAAAAATAATCAAGTAATGAAACTTCACCGACCGAAACTTAAGGAAATTCGGGAAAGAGTATTCCCCTTATTTGCGCAAGGGACTGAAACATGTTGCTGTGTTTTTATTGTTGCTGATGCCTCAGAAATTATGCAGAACACAACAAGTTTTCATCAATATTAATGCCGGGCCGAAATGTGATTAAAATCGAGAGAGACATCTATAGAGAATGGAATGGAAATGCGACTCGGACGGAGATGGGGCTCGAGAATCGGAGGCAGAGAAGGCTAACCACTTCTCTCAGCTGCCGGAGCGGCAATCAAATTAAACTTGAAGTGATTTTCAATTGGAAATTCTCGTAACGGCTCCCTGGCACACCGCAACACACTTAAGTGTATTCAAATTAAACTGACGCAGACCGAACCAACAATGCGACTACGACAGCAACAGTCACGCCACGAGATGGGTGCGTGAGGCTCGAAAAAGTCCCAGGAATGGGTGTCATTTTAAGTAATTAATGCAAGCTTTAAACTTGCGATTTAAATAGATGGCAAAATTATATATTATATTGCTAGTTCACTTTAATTGGTAATTATTTCACTCAACTAACTTTCAATTTAAAACAGATTATGACAAATACACCAGGCTTAAATTAGTTAAAAGGGAAAGTGAAACACTTAGCTTATACTGAAAATTATTATGTTAAGCCATAATAATGCATGTTCATTCAACTTTTATAATCGAAACTATCTAGTCCAGACATTTTAAAAATGGCAAAACTTGTAAAACTTTAAAATTAAATAAACAAAATTTTGAGGTAAGCTTTGACATGTTTAAATATGCTTAATTTTCATTAAATTACCTCTTTACTTTTCAGTTTATTTCTTATTTGAGGCAGGTACAAGCGTGTAACATGTTCAAATAGGCATTATTGGTTTTAGTTTAACAAATTGCTTTTAAAATGTTAAAGAGGATTAAACAAAAGTAATTATTTTTAAAGTTTTTATTTTTTTTCTTTAAAACTAAATGCAACATTTTGATTAGTTTCCCAACTACGTGAAAGTCAGCTCTCACGCCATCTGCGCTGGTCGAGAAAGTGGATCCCATTTTCCCCGTTTCTTCCCTTGGAGTCAGCCCCCAAAGCCCATCAAATAGTTGACTCTGCCTCCGCCTGTTTCACTGGACATTTTGCCTTGTAATGCGATTGTTGTTTGGTGCCATTGTTGGCATTCTTGTGATTGCTGTTGTTGCTATCTGCTTGTCTATCTGCGTGTTTAGTTGTGCATAGGGGGGTTTTTGAGGGGCTGTCAACAAGCAGCCATGGTGTCAGCAATTGTGGATCTGCCACCACCCACTCGGCCACCCATTATGCCACCCGCAGCCCACCACCCACAACCCACCACTCACAACCCAATACCCACCAAGCTGAGCTTTCGTCCTGTCTGCGGTCCTCGCTTTTTGGCAACGTTTAGCGCGTGTGCAGGACGCGCGGTTTTTGAGCTGCCGCCTGCCGTTGATTAGATTGTCTGATACTTTAATAGGATTGTAAAAGCATGAGCCACACACACCCACCCATGGGGCAGCCCACCCAAAATACCGTTGGCGTTTGAGTTCGGCTTTGGGTGTGCTAAAGTGCTCAGCCGCCGGCACACAAAAAAACAAAGCGTAAGAGTTGAAGGTGAAGTACGACAAACGTTTGCTGAAAGCGGCTAAAAGTGGGCTAACTCTCGTGGCGTTTGCTTTGAAGCAGGGGTGTTTACTATTCCAAATTTAAGTTCTATATTGATAGTCTAAAACTGTTGTCTAAGGCCTTATTTTTAAGCCTTATTTTCTTGGTATTAATGAATACAAATTTAATTGAGAAATTTTTCATACCCAATAGCTTAAAATTCATGAAACAAAAGTTTCTCTGAAAATTTTATTTTTGGGTGCATATTCATGTTCAAATAAGTAAACTACATAAACTAATCCCAAATCGAATCTACTATCTAAACTTTATGGAATAAAGTTTATTGAAAAAGCAAATGGCAGAAAATACCAAATGTGTAAAATAAAATACACAAGAAGTATTAAAATAATTACAAAATAATTTAAAATATTCTTACAAAACAAATGAATATATTCTAAATTATTAATTTAATATATACCAGACAATTCTTAGCATTGCTGCAACTCATACATAAAACCCCTTATTAATTACCCCAAATGAAAGCTAATTAACTGCTACAGATGTTTACTGCACTAGTTGCAAAATTTCACAGTTCCTGCCAGTCCTACACTCATTAAATTTTCAAATCTACCAAACTAATTATTCAATTGTACCAAAGTCAGGAGAAACTTTCGGAAAATGAGCACGAGCAAAAGCGGTAAGCGGCTTAAGTGCTCTGCCGGATACGCAGTTATCAACCGATTGGACCGAAATGTGGCACACGTCGGGCAGGTTTTGGCCAGCAAATAAACAGTTAAGGGCTTATAAATTACATACACACACGGGCACATAGCACTCATATTCCGCCTCCATTGGGGAGTGTCATGCAACATGACAGACTTCACTTTTCTTCGGGGCCAATGGGGAGTCGAATGGGGCGAAATCTGTATTAAAATCGCATTATGTCCGCCTCACTTGACAGAGGACTGAGGGACAAGGAGCCAGGGAAATGCAGCTGCGGGAAAGTTGAGCTCCAAGAAGAAAGAAAATTTGCCAAATGTACTGTCAGGACAGCAATGCCCCGGCAAGTTTATAAACCGAACTCTCGGGCTGAAGTGGGTTAAGTGTGGGGGCACAATGTTCGCCCTTCGTTTGGCTGCGAGCATTAACCTCAGAATGGAATGCATTTGCAGCTGGCGTTTTCCGGGGGTCAAATGGGGAAACTGCAGCCTGCACTCCTGCCCGGGAAAAATGAAAAGTTCTCCCTTGGCCAGAACAGCAATTGTGGTTTCTAATTGTTTGGGGCCTTTTGCACTAACAATTGACCGCAACTATGCGTTGTAATTTTGAACTTTTTTTCGTGTCTGTTTCGTTCCTCATTCTTCACTTTACAAATTTTCTTTTTTTTTTCCCACAAAATGGGCAACTATAAAATCGATAGCTGCAATACAAGTCGTCCCTCGATTGCATTTAGTTTCAGGGGTGTTTTACCCACCAACAACTTCTACTGACACGTTAATAGGGCATTTTAAGTTTCGCTACTTATTGTTCGAGTGGTAAGTATTAAAAGGCATTAAAATAGTTTACATGGAATTTTAATGCTCCCATTGTTTAGGAAATAAAAGGAGTGGAAAGGCATTTATAATGTACTTGTTTTTAATAAAAGAGGAATAAAATAAAAAAATCACATCTGGATTCAACTGATAGCGCACTTAAGTCTTCATCATCTTGGAATCACGTTTTTAATTACAAGACAATAACCGGATTGTAATTCAGCTACTGAGTTAGTAGATCTAAGATATAAAAAGTATTAAATATTTATGGTATTCTTTGCGAGGCAAGAGTTTGGATGCCTCCACCAGGATGTAACCCCTTTGATCTAAAGCCCTCGTCATTTATTCCGAGAAACAGTTTACAAAGGAATGCAAATTAAACCAAACAAATGTGAATGAAATCTTAATTTAAATTTTATTTTATTTTAACTTCAACATTATGCTTTGGCACTTTTTAACCCTTCTTTCTGCACAAGACAAGCACAATTTAAAGCGTCCACTGTCAGTCAACAAGGGCTTTTCGTAAGTCTGCCATTCACATCCTATTCTCCTTCACGCCCAGCAAGAGTGACAAAGAAGATATATTAAAGTGGTTTTTAATCATTTTCCGCTGTTTTTTTAGACTGAGTGTGTGTGTGTGTGTGTGTGTGTATGGAAAATGAATTAAAGGACGCCTTTCAGCATATAAGCCCTGTATGAAGCTTAGGGGTGAAAATTCAGCGAGAGTTTATTAAAAAAAGAGACGAACGAGCCCCTTAAATAAATTTATGTGTGGCAAAAAAGTATGAAAAATGCGTTGCCTAGCTGATAAAGCCGTTTTGTTAGCCCACACAGACTCGCTTAATGCAGATTTATGATTTTAATAACAGGTTGCACCCACATGCACACACATTTTTTTTAAGAACATTAGGAAATTGTGTTTCCCTTTTTTTTAATATTTAGCGGATGGCCCTGCATTTAATCCTCCATGACATTGTTAATTATGGAAATGTTTCTTTTAGGAAGCTGCCTGCAGTTATTAGCCGCAAGGCAGCCAGGAACATTTGCATTCAAATTCACATTCCCCTCGTAAACATCGTCGTCACAGCAAACTGCAATCTCGATTTGCCAACTTTGCAGACTCATGCCGCAGCAACAAACATTTTCAATTTCCCAGCGACGCCAGGTGTGTGGCAGTGTGGGCGGAAAATTCGAAGGGTATGTGTGTTGGAAAAACTCAGGAGAAGCGCCGCGAGCATTCCGAACCGAAACAAGGTGATGTGGCCAGGATGACGACGAAGCTGCAAATGTGGTTCACAGTTACCGCTGATGAGGAAATTGTTTCGAAAATCACTGGGAACGTGTAATAAGATGGCAGGCAGGGGTGCGGTTTCAAAGATGTTCTCGGGCTTACGATATTAAGCGTACTTTGCACTCCAAGTCTTGAAGTATTTCTAAAATTTAGAAATGCCTAAGAGTGGAAATTAGTTATTCAATTAGTTAGTGGAACCCTTTTTGATAAAACCGCTGCCTCTGGTAGTTTTACAAAGTTTTTAATAAAATGCGAAGTAAGTTTTATAAATTATTGTGAATAGAAAATTAAAAGAACATTTGAATTCATGTCACGATTGAGATTATAAATGAATACTTTACAAATTTATGGTTTTTAGAAAGAATATTTAAAATTGATAATCAGTTATCAACATTGCTAAACATATTTTAATGTTATGCATAGTGTTTATTAATAGATTATAAAATTTGTTTAATATTTTAGCTATTTTTACAAATATTTTGTATATTTAATTGATTGGTTATCTAAAAACTATTTAAGAACAAGAAAAAACCCTTGTGTTGTTTGGGCAATTTTTTGTTTTTATGGCTATCCTAGCTTTACAAGTTAATCGTATAAACACAACAAATTAATTAGCGTTTTTAAATATTTTTTAAAATCATTTGAAGTAAATTTGGAATACAAAAATTAATATTAATCATTCAAAAATAAGTCACTATAATATATAAGACAGTAAAAATCATATACAAGATCTTTCTCAATCGATTTTCTGGTCCAACTTCTCAGTCAACTCTCGTTAAAATCCAGACCAGCATTAAGTTCATTGGAGAGGTGGATGCAGGACCAACACCCCACGAAAACACCTGCTCAGGTAATGCAAATTTGGTGTAACTGCCACGCAGCACGATCGCTGTCATTTTGCCCAGCCACATCATCATCATCAAGGTCGTCGTTGGAGGAGGAAGGAGGCATCCTGGTGTGTTCGATGCCATTTGGGCCATCAGCGTGGCTTTCGGAGGAGCGTCAAAGTGTTCGGAGGCAGTGTCTGCAGGACGCCCAGGTAGTTGAGGAAGTCGGCGTAGCTGAACACCTGGACAGGTGAATTTGGTTTTGGTTCGTGGTAAGTTGCCAAATTGTGACAGATGAATCCTCGCGGCCGCGGAAATGTCACAGAGGAGATCTTTAAAATCCCCCAGTACTCCCACGTTCCGCCGTTGAATTGCATCACCAATTGATCGAAGCTAATCAGGAGGTACGGCAGTTAATTGGCAGTCGGAGTAATTAGAAGGACAAATCAAATGATGCACTCAGAAAAGTTCATTTTGAAATACAAGTTGTTAAATGCGAGTAGCCGAATAATGTAGGATATTCAAAGTTAAGTTGAGTCGTTCCGAAAATTAATTTAATTAAGAATATAAAATATACCTAATTTTATATTTTTACATATTAAGATTTAATTTAATTATAGGCTGTCAAAATCTTTTTAAAATGAATTTAAACATAATTCTTTCCTATTTTATTATGTAAAACTAAAAACTTGTAGCTCCTGCTTTTGAAAAACAGCAAATTTGTTTTAGTGTACCCACCTGGCCTCCTCCATGTGTGCCTTTAATTCCGGCGACTCGGTTATGCGGTCCACACGTATGTCGTCCACCGGCGTCTTCAGCATTAGAAGCAGTTGATTGGGCATCCAGAAGAGACGCACCTTGTCCATGACCTCCGTCAGATGGATCTGACGGGATGGCCACTTGTGATTTAGCCAGCGGATGGCGGCGTAAAAAACCTCCGCTTCTGAGTTAACCCTTATTTCGTTCGAGGAGAACAGGTGACATAGGCTTTTGAGCGGCAAAGCAAGATACTCATCTGACGATACAAAAGTCAGAAAGTAGTATTGAATCCTGTGCAACATCATGTAGTGCAAATAATGCAGTTTCTGAAAGTTCAAAGCATCTTGAGCCACCTGGGCGGCCCAATGTTCACCGAACAATGAGTCCTGATCTAAGCAATGCCAAATTTGATTGGACAACTCATCGATCTTCAGGTAAGTTGAAGCCGACAGAAGATCAACAATATTTGAACGCTTCAGCAGCAGTTCCTTGTCCATCATCCAGCGATAAAGTCGTTCAAAAATCTCCGGCTTGACCAAATCCTCTGGTAATCGTAGCTCCAACTTGTCCATATTCTGCCTGACTGGCTCTACATAGATCATCAAGACCAAACGATGGCAGGGAAAAACATGATGTCCGATCCGCACCAAAAAATCGGTATTCTCGTTTTCCCGCCAGAATTCCTTAAGCGTTTCCAGGGTGTCCTTTTGCATGGGCAAGTGAAAGTACTTCCCCAGCGGATTCTTTCGGTTGCTCTTGCGAAAATCACGCAAACTAAGTTCCGGTAATTGTGGTTCCATTGGTAAATCCTCCCGCTGGGCTTTATTGTCTAGTTTTTGCTTTTTCATTTTGAAAGACTTCGAATTTTGACAGTGTTTTTAGATAATGCAAAAGCCTACCCCAAAAAAAAAACTGAAAGTTTAGTTTTAATAAGTGTCTTGAAAAAAAAACATAAAATAAGACAGTATGAAGGTCAATACTAAGTTCAATACTAGATAGTATAACCCCTATATTTTTAAGTTCCATTTCTAAAACGAAGAGTGTAAAACATAACATAATATAAATTTAGTTTTGATAATTTTGCGGTATTAATTTAATACTTATCTTATAACGAAATAGCTTAACATTCATGCAACAATAGTTTAGTTTCTATGAAAATTTTTGTTTTGATTAGATTTACTTCAATCTAAATTTAATTTTAGTGATCATTTGTAATGATGGACTAGTTAAACTAAGAACATTTTTTAACAAATTTTAAATTTGAATGTGTTTTCATGAAAACTAGACAACATAAGTTAAAAGTATATATAAACAAGAACAAATAGATTGTACTTTCCCTTTCATTTACCAAATCAGTTTCAAAACTTCCTCTGGCAGTGACATTGGAACAACGCGGATGAGTGATGTTCACGAACATTGAAGTCAACAAGCGGCGGAAATACAATGTGGCTCAGTTGAATAGGGACGTCTCGCACAATTAGCATTTATGGTCATGCAATACCGTTGATAATATAGAACAAAACCTGTCTAATAAGGGCAACCCCCGATTTAGCCGCATGTCTTCGGGGCTTTCACTTTTTCCTTTCCTTTCGTGGGCCAATTAGACGCACAATGCGCCTCAAATTATGCAACACTGCGCGACAAATTCAATTTGCTACGCCTACGCTCTCTCCGTCCCGCTTTCTCCCACGCAGCTAAACACGTGACCGACAACAACAGTGAGAGTGGGACAGAGACAGAGCGAATGGGACACGTTGGAAGTTGTGCTGAAGAATCCCAGGAGAAATTAGTTTGATTTATGTTGAGTTTCCGGTGCAAATAAATTGCCAAGTTTAGAGGGAACTTCGGACGCACTGCAGACGCATAATTGATTATGCGAGCGGCGTACACACAATTGGTGGGCGGAGGCCGTCGGAGGGGGCGTGGCAGCCGGGTTGGGGGGCCCAAGGAGGACAGGAGTTTAGCGATGACTGTACATTGTTAATGGTGAGTGGGCGAGGGGCTTATTACTAGACAAGCTAGTCGTCAATTTGACACCCGATTGTTTGGGATTTTCAATGCCCCATTTCAAAAGGATTTGTAAATTCCATCCACAAGTAAATTGGGGTGCCACTAAAATCTCTCCTATTTCATCGAAATTTTTTAAAGGATAATTCCATAAAAGGGTTCTTTAGCGATTTCACACAATTTTGCAATCAAGGATACCAAAAATATTTTACCAAATTAAATAGTAAAGTTTTTTTGGCAATATTTTATAGGGGAAAAAATCTCAAAAGCTCAGTCACTGAAAAACACACTTTCACATTTGTTTTCCACTATTTTTAAAGCCAAAGTAAAAACTTGGTCACTTACTTATGTAACATACAGTTTTTATTGCCAACACAATGTATTTATTTCATTTTCGTTGCTATTCACAAATCTTGGTGGCCCAAACAACATCAATAACTATACATTTGTTATTCATTGAAACATCTGTTAAAAAGCAAAGCAGGAGGAGTAAATCATACTTGTTTTTCCCGCTCACTTTTTCTCTCTTTGCCATTCAGTTTTATCGTTACCTGTTTGTTTAATAAACTTTTGTGCGATGCATTCGCAACTAAAGTACTTAAACATTTTTTTTATTGCCGGACTTTGTCAGTTCAAATTGTTGCCCGTTTGCTAAGCGGAGTGAGAGAGATAAAAACAATGCGAGTGAAAGAGAGATAAACAGAGCGTTGGAAAGAGAGGGACATATGGGTGGAAAGTTTGTCGCATCCAAAGTTTTTGTTCGCAAATTGCAGTTTACTTGCTGCTTACTGCAACATCATAACTGCGGGCTAAAAGGGGGGCAGAGCATTATGTGGGCGTGGCTGAAATGCAAAATTCTCCAGTCGGTTCGAGGGTTTATTGCACTTGGCTTGGGTCGGCCGGTTGAAATGATTCTAGCAACTGAGCATTGAGAACTGCGAGGTGCACCGAAAAATATAGTTGTTTGAGGTTTATTGGAGAGGCTGTTCAGTTTATTTTTAGTGTTTAGTGTAAGCGTGATTAACTGTGAATACAAAATATTTTATATTTATTGATATAGTGATCCTACGACTATACATAGTTTAATTTGACTAAGTATATTGTAGCTAGGTATAAAAATTATAAGGATAATACATTAATTTTTAAAACTCTTAAAACAACAAGTTTGATTATAAATTTTGAATTTGATTTTATAATCGCAAACTGATATTAAATTTTTGTTCAGTGTAAGTGCGCCGTTAGCTTTGTGCACTGCAAGTTTGCTTTGACACTTTGACATTGACAATGATGTATGTGCTTGCTTTGTTTGAGTGTGCGGGTGTTAGTCAAGGGGGCGTGTTTTTGGGCGGGTGTGGGTGTGACTAAGCTTTGTCATTAAATATCGATTTGTTAGCTATGCTGCGCCATTTAATAGTTCCGTCTTAAAGTCAATGATTTCATCCGAGCTTCAAAAACTCCAAAGTGATTGCTGACTTAAAAAAAAGGATACCATATTGCTTAAACCGTATTTATTGCACTCGCTTTTGATGCCTTTTCAATTGCTTTTTTGGAGCACACTTTTCCGCAGTTTTATTAGTGCGAAATTTATGGGGGCAGTGAAACGAAAATTGCCAACGAATTCCATTCATTTGTCATGCTGTTTTATCGCCAACCGATGAAATGTTGAGGAACAGTAACAACCATAAACAATTTCAACGGTCTACAAAAAAATGGTTGATGGCTAAATAAATTTGGTGTTTGCGTCGATTGAATTGAGCCATTTTCCTGGTTGTGATTTGGCTAAAAGATCTATGTAAATGTGAGTAGATTGTGTTTGACTAATTTCCGATTGGCACTCACTGTCTCTCAGGGGAAATGCAATCATAATTCCGCCTAAATTATTCAGAGCTCCTCGAATGTTTGCTAAATTCGTGCATATTATCCATGACCGTTTTCGGCGGAGGATGAAGCGCTCAATTTGCTGTTTACCAGGGGCGATTTTAATTGTTTTATTTTAACATTTAAAACCAATTTATATTTATGAAATTTTGTAAATTGGCAATGTCATAAAACGCACACATATTCAGGCACTCGTGCCCTCAGGTCGTATTCGCAACATATCCCATTTAGCGTGACATGCTTTCCCTTCTCCGTTTCCGTTTTCCGCTCACTCACTCCACTGCTTGGGAATTTCGCATTTCCCATTTCCCAGTTGCCATTTGTGGCCCGCTGCCTTGTTATGCGGTAATTAAAACGACTCTTGGCCCATCTCCTCTGCGTTTTTGGACAGCTTTTTACTGCCACTCAGTCGATGCGTCGTATGCGTAATGTCTGGCTAAATTATTAATTTACTATGGCCCCAATGAGTGTTGTTAATTAATTTGCATGCATATACAGTGAAATCGAGACTGGGAGGTGTTGTGGAGTCCATTTGAGGCTTCTGGAATGAGTGGCAATAATATGTTGAGCCGCCTCATTGAATCGCTTCAAATGCTCGCCAGCAAATCTCATTACCATCGACTGTATGACGATGTGGTATGTTAATTAATACAAAATAAATATGGAAAGGCAGGAGAAAAATCGTTATGAAATTTTTGTTCCCTTCCCAATTCATTTTTGTTTGAGTGTTTTAAAGAAAATGTAAATACACTACATTGTTTTGTTGTCCTTATTTTCTCTACAAAACATAAATATAAATAAATTATCTATTGATCTTAATCTCGAAAGCTTTTAAAGACAAAGAGTTAATTTTAAATCATTAATTTCGTTTTTGCATAAACTGCATTCCATATATTATACTCCTAGCTTCTCTTCCGAAGCCAAATTATTAATAACGTCATGTTTGCAAGGTGCACGACTTAGCTGTTCCCTTGTTGCCTTTTGGCAAATTGTTTGCAATGAGGCAACGAGGCGTGTAATTAATATTAGCCGGAAAAACCCCCAGCCCATTCTGCCGCCTCCTTTGTCTCAATAAAAATTCACAGGAGGGTAGAGCAAACAAAAACATATAATAAAAACAGTAAACATTTAATTGCCTGACAAATATTTGCCCTTCGCCCCACCAGCAAACGGGTTTAGGGCCAAGTTTCGAGAGCTCGGCAAATAGGCGCTGATGAAAAACTTTAATAGCAAAACTTCCCCATTTGGCTTATGCTTTCATTTCTCCTCCTCCCAGCTTCTGCTTGCCATTTCTCTTATGCCATTTCTCCGTTGGCGCTCCGACTTTTCTCTTATGCATTATCGGCATACGCTGCTCATATAACTTCGCTCGACGGCTGCCGTTGAAAGTTTTGCGCAGCTTGACAAAATTTTCAGAGCCCTGCGATGGCCGCATATACTATATGCAAAAATCTTAAACGAAGTATCGATTTTGCCGCCAGCTAAAAATTATTTACAAGCGAATGAACTTTTAAAGGAGGCAACTCCATTTGAGTGGGTTGTCTGCGGTTGAGTTTTGTTTGTCTGCCAGCTCGGCAGTCCTTTGCCAATGCCCGGAAGGATCACTACAAGGGACATCTCTTGGCGGGCTTTGATATAGGCAGATAAACAAAGTTTTGCCCATTTGGTGACTTGCAAAAAAAAAATGATTTACATACTAAGTACACAAAATAAAGCTGGAAATAGACTTTAAAGATATTTAATTTTACAAAAGTAATTGATAAATAGATAAATAGAATAGATTTACTAATTCAAATATATATTTTTTTCGCGGTTCTTATCAGTTGTTGTTATCGATAAGTAATAATCGATCGCCATGCCGATCGATCAAGGTAACATCGTGCCCGATTGTTGGTATTCATCGCATAAAAATACTAGCGATATTTAGATCTGACAGTGTTGCGAGATCAGCTGTTTTCCCGTTAGATTTGGATGTCTTTCAGCTATTAAAGTAATTAAGAGAAATTATGTTAATGGTTTATTTGATATAATTTGTTTGGTGTAGTATTATTACACAACAAAACAACAAAAGAAATAAAAATATGTGCTTTCTATTCCATCGATAATTATCAAATAGTTATTGAATGCAAATTTAATAACCAAATATAAAGCAAGCTGCATCGTACAAAAGCACTCAAGCGCTTCGTGACGTTTCAGCTTTTTTAAAGCTTTTCTCGCCCTGCGTAATGTAGCTTTTTTCTGTACCGCTAGAAACAGCTTTTTTTCTGCCAGCAAACTGGCAACACTGGCGTCAGGCGTCTCTACGCGCATTGTTATTGTCATCACTATTGCATTGACATTGTTGCTGTGCGCTGCGTTTTAATTATTTTTCATTGCGTTTGTTGCTGTTTAATTGGGTAAGAAATGAAAATTTACAAACAGAAACTGCGCGACGTGTGGCTGCAAATGGAGGAGTTCCGGGCGTGGTTGCGACGGGATCCGGACGACTCCTACCGAGCGCACTGCCGCTTCTGCAAGTGCTGCGTTAACACCAAAATCAGCGATTTGCGTGCCCATGCGGCGACCAAGAAGCACATGAAGCACCTGGACCTGAAGACCTCCAATCTGGTAAGTGGTACGTTATATTGTTAAAATCCCTTGTTAACCGGAAATTACCACACCAGCAAAAGAATACAGACGAAATGCACAGGTCTCCGGCCAGCAGTTCCAGCGCCACTCCGTACAAAGTTAAAGTGAAGGCCCAGCCCAAAACTGCCACGGTAAAGAAGGAGAAGATCAGGGCCTCGGACCAGTCAGTGGACTACGAGCAGATCATCGAGAACCTGGCCCTGTACGAACCGGAGCAGGTGATGTTCTCCAGTTGCTCCTTGACCGGCGGCGGCGGTGAGCAACGGTTGGATGACGAGGTCGAAGGCGAGGGCGAGGTGTCCAACATTAGCATCATTGACGAGGACATGGTCAACAAGGCGGTGGCCAATGCCCTTCGCAACCAAAAGGACACATCGCAGATCTTCGGCGACTTTGTGGCCGACCGACTCCGTCAGTTGAACGCCGACGCCTCCGAATTCGCCAAGGACAAAATCATGAAGGTAATTCTGGAAGCCGCTTCCATCGATCGGGCCCCCACCTACAATTAATACGAAACGCATATATAATTAGATTTTAATATTGACTAGAGTTTGAATAAAACATGAATTGTACAATTATGATATATTGAACTTGCCATGTGTTAAAGTTATTCAGTTCGAAGTGTTCAAAAGGTAAGAGCCAGTTCCACACCCATTATTTAATTTTTGTGGTAACTGATTAATAGTAATAATAAATTCAAAAAATAGTTTTCAGTAGAATTTATATATATTGTGGCAGCTGAGCCCAAAACTAATCTGTTTAAGGGATTAATAATAAAAGTTTCTGAGTTTTAACGAATTAAATCCGTCTTAAAGTACAGTTTGAATTAATAAATGTAGTAACAGCAAGTTCTAACAAATATTGCATCATTTTTTAAAAAGAAATTTTCCCTAAAGGATTGATAAACCGCGCATCTATTAAAATACAAATGCAAAATTGTTTTAAGAGATTTCAGCTCATGTATTAACATTAAATAATATGAGAAAACTTTAAGCAGGCAAAATGGAATATAAATATAAATTGCGAAAAGTTTTAGGCAGGTTCATTGGCCATGCATTAGTTATTTAACAATTCAGCATTTGGCCCTTTTCGCTTTAAGCATTAATCTCGCTTGCATTTTTCTTTTAGCCTATTTCTCTTGGCGCGGATCAAAGTTTTACTAGAAAGTAATTTAAACTTTTGCTTTTACTCTCCTACTGCCTGGTTACACTTTTACATTTTCTATTCAGCTCGAAGTGAGGCGTTCGTTCCACTCAATAAACGCCAGACGCAAATTTTGTTTAACACTTTTTGCCTATTGGCGTTGTAAAATAAGAATAAAATGCTAAAAATTTCTAAAAGTCAGGGTGGGTTTCGATTGTCTTTTGCATAAGCTGCTTAGGTGCTTACTTTGATTTCTGTGTTTTTCCGATTTTCCCGTCATTCGAGAACTTTATGTGCCGAGCTGTAAACTCGAGTTTTATTTGATGTTAGTAAATAATAGCAATGGCACAATGCCAATGAAAATCTGCTTACATTTTTTATGCCCGACTATTTCAAATTTGATTGCCAGACAAGCATTCGGTTGCCCTCTCGTGTTCAATAATTAAACGACTTTACCTGGTGGTCGTCGGCCAAAGGTAAAAGACATAGACATAAATCAAGCTGCCATAACTTCCTGCAAATATCGAAAGTCCATTAACAGTAAAACATTTTAGCATCTAGCTTGGATGGCTGTTGGGTCCACACAGAAAAATTGGGTGTACAAATGGATATTTTTTTAAATTAAAAAAAATGGTCTATGTTTGACCTTTTTAAAAAAATTGATTTATAATATAAATCTTAAAGGTTGTATCCTATCAAAAATGTACAAACGATCTTATCATTAAAATTAAATCATTTTAGTTAATACTTATTACTTTCGATATAATTAATCAAAATTTGGAGTTGATGCATCAAGCTGGGTAAATTGGTGTCAATATGAACATAGTCCCGGTGTCTTAATATAGGACTCTATGTGAACCTATTTTCGTTCTGTGCCGCTTTACCCTTTCCCATTGTTTAGTTTTATTTTTGGCAACGGATAGTGGGATGGTGGGGCGTTCAGGTACACTTCCTGTCTGCATCTGATAAGTGCCTTCGAAAAACAGGTTTAATTAAAATACACACCCATTTGGCGCTTAGACGTCGGTGGCCATCGATGGGCTTGTTGATTTTTCAGCACAATCGAGGCGTGAGCATAAACAAATACAAATACAAGTGCGACAGGCGCACCCCCTTAATTTTCCCAACCCCTTTAGTAGTTTTCCTATTGGCAGTGGCGTTGTTGTTGCTTCTTGTTTGCTCTGACATGTTGCTCAAATTGCAGATGTGTGTGTGCGAGTGCTGATATTTGTGTTTATATTTGCCAAAGGATATTATTAATGCGCTACGTTTTGGCGGCAGCTTATGCAATCGATGAAATTAGTAAATTCTAACTTAGAGAAAACATTAGAGACTTTCAATAGAGGGTTCAATAATAAGTGTTTTTTATAAATTTCCAACTATGAGCTCGTATTTATTCCGAACGCACCCGATATCCTAACCAATCCTGGATTTGTCTGATGAAAATTATCTAAATTTGTTTCTACAATACTACGTTTGAACTTTGATCTTTCGAAATGAGCCCTGACCCTTTGATCCCCATTAATTTTTGTATTTCTAAGGGCTTTTAATTGGCAAAAACTCCTTGATAATCTTAAGATTCTTCTGCATTCCAACATGTCCTTTGAAAAGGACCACTAAGAGCCAATAGGCAGGAAATATTGGTCTAATTGACTCTCCGCCCTTTGATGACAAACTAAAAATCCATTTTCATTAACGTTCTCTTCCCACTGTTGTGTGAAAATCGGGGTGAAAAGGACCCAAGTATCCTGGGTAGGCGGATTGATGTGTTTGGTACAGTTGTCGTCTGCTTCGACATGTTCCAGTTTATTTTTATGTCATTTCAGCAATCCTGGGCCGTGGGAAGGGACTCGACGTTCGGGCCTCGCAGATTAACAGATTATGATCTGACATGAGTTGAAATGTTGTTAGAAAACTTCATTAGCAACATGTGTGTGCCCTAGATGTGCGAGCTATAGTATGTGCGTCGATCCTTGTTGCGCTTCGGTGCGCAATTAAAGCAATAAAAGTGTGGACGACTGCACACTGAATGGCCATGGGCATGGCCGGCTTCAGCTCATCCAATCCAGGGCATCAATTCGGACTGGACCCTCTGTGGCCCATTTTCCTCACCCCGTGCTTCATTCCCCACAAGCTCAGGAACTCAAAATAAAAAAAAAATTGTCGAGTGGATACAGGGCAAAAATAATTGAGAATGGAATTTTGTTTTTGCACGGCAACTTAAAGTTAACTATGTAAATGCCCTAAAAAATTCAATATGAATTTAAGTTCACATTTATAAAATATGATTTTCTTTATATGTAAGTATTAAATTATCATTTATTTCATTACAATTAGGGTACAAAATTTTTAACTAGCATTAACTAAGATTTTTGGATTTAAGATTTATGTAAATTATTTACATATATTTCCATTACAAATTTTATAAACGTAAAAAATGTAATTCTGATAAAGAGTATTTAAAGTATTTGACTCCATGTTTCCTTTTCAAGTTTTCTTTTTTAATTCCCATTCGAATTGGTTGGGTTTAATTCAGTTGTTGTTGTGGCAACTCTTGGGCACTCTGATTGTGCCACGCCCCCATTCACTGTCCCCTTGTCACCGCCCACTCGCTAATCCCCACTTTGGATGGCCGAAAGCCTATTTGAAACTTTATTTAATGCAATTTTCGTTTAAAAATGTATGTGTTTGCTTAATGGATAGCGTATTTAGTAGATTTCGGGCAACTGAACCACTATAATAGGAATTAGAAATTAATTTCTGACCGTGTGGCGAGTATAAGCAAATACGTTGATGCGGTACAGTCCAGAGAGCGGAAATCATCGCTGCGAAGGATTTTCCTCCGCATTTCCAGAGCCGCATTGCACTCTATTAAATGCACTCGGACAGCGAATGAATGATGTTATATAAGGACAATGGGTGAGAGAGAGAGACAGAGAGGTTGATAGTGGGGGAAAAGAGACAGATAGACGGACAGAGACCAAGTGCGGTCACACTGTAAATTAAATATAAAATGTCCTGCGGACTGTCGCTCTTTATGCCATGCGGCTGGCCAACAACGATGTCGACATTGGTCAGCATTGCAGACCGGGGCACAAGTTTCCATTTCTCCACATTTTCGAAATGCTTTTCCCGATTCTGGGAGGTGGGTGGGGGTTGGGGTCAACTAAAATGCAAAACAAAGGGAAAAGTTGACACACCAAAAAAATAGAAATGATAAAACCGAAACAAAACTTTAAGTATGCGGATGCAACCGTCGGCGAAAAGGAGCAGGAAAGTGCTGGGAAAAAAGGGATATTCCGAAGCACATACAAGTCGACTCACTTTGCCCATCAACAATTTCAAGTGCACTCCTGTTTTGTTCTGCTTTTTGCCTTTCATGTTATAGTACATAACATAGAAAAACTACAACAGCAGGGGCAAGGACAAAAAACCCATACAAATGGTGTCCTGGCGACCATTTAAACTAATAGGATTAAATTAAGTTATTACGGAATATAATTCTTGTTGTTATGTGACTAAATTGATTATTTGATTTCAATTGGAATAACAATTTCACTCTCGGTTAATATAAAATTACATAAATGAAATTATACACATTTTAATATTTGATTGGTTATAATGTATAAAGTTAAAATCATAATTTCTAATTTATAATTCAAGAGAAACCTAGCATAAGAATATTAACTGTCTAATTTTAAATGATAGTAGCGAAACATTTTAAGTCAAATAAAATAAAAGATTGTAACTTTTTTACTGAGCAAATTTATTTTCTCTGGGTTTTAAAGAAATATTTATCATTATAATGCAATTCACCATTTTGTCTGGTGTGCGACGAGGAATTCGCTTGATGTTTTTTGATGAAAATAATTGTAACATACTTTTCCCAACGAGCAGTCGCAAAGGCCACGGTCACGTTGGCCCAACTAGACAACATGGCGTATACGTAGTCCGGACCACCAGCCACGCTACTGTTGGTGGCCCGGCTCTTGAGACGGCTTCCGCTCGACTGCATATCATTTGAATGTGAAATATAATTTGCTTTATTATATGCACTCACTCGTCACAAATTGGCCGGCACAACAATAAAAACGTGCTGCGAGCGAAGGAGTCCACCGGCGGAAGACCAACGGAAAGGAATGCGTCTGGGGGAAAGTGCAGGAGTCGGATTTGATTGCAAGCTCCATGGCGTAGAAAGTAAAATGCCAAGTCACATATTAATATGCAGACGCCGTTGGCCGAGTCTCAACTTGGCCGTAAATCACCTGAGAAGCCGCAGAAACCCAGGAACTTGGAAACTCAGGAGCTCGGAAGCTCGGAAGCTCGGAACCACAGCTACGCAACAGCTGTTAATTTGCTACCAACTCCTCGTTTTGGCCGACGAACCGCCGCAAAAGTTCAAGTCAAAATGAAGATTTATTTGTCTGGCAGGCGGATGTAGTGGAGTCTCCATGATCACGTGTCTCATTGCAATTTCCGCAGCCGGATATTTGCCCAGTGCGAGTCGACAATGGAGAAGGAGTAGCAGTAGGAGTAAAAGGGGGGACTTGGATTCGCAGTCGGAGCCAACTTTGCTACTAATTTGTTGCACAAACTTCCACCTCACCCCATTTTCACTCAGACCCATCCCATCCCTTATCCACATTGGCAGATGCCCGAGTGCCAAGACTCGATTTTAATGGCACTTGAACTATGGTCTGCTCGAAGGCCTGAAACACTGAAACCCATTTTTTGTTCAAGTACATGATATGTGGGCAGCTAGAGATGAGCGCAAAACATGACTTTAAAATTGGTAAAATTTTTTCTGATTTAACTCATTACTGATTTAACGCATACATTTTAAGTTAAGCCACTAATACCCAATTAAACCAGTTCGAGTTATAGAAATTCGCCTGAGAAAAAAAATCCACAGTAGGAAATGGTACAGATTTATATTACCTGTTTCCCTGTTTATTGCTTTCTATGAATTGAAAGTGGATTTTTATTGTGGGGTAAGAGCACTTAATGGAAATTATTTTTTAAGAAGTGTGCTTTAATTGTCCTGGTTCCCTCTGTGTGTTTATTGTAGCTCACGCATTTCTTCCATCTCTAGTTCCACTATTTATGATATCTGGACGCATTCTACGAGTATCCCTGTCCAACTGGCCGGCACCCACTCCATTTATCCGACTCGCTCGTGCTTCATCATTCACATGTCTGTCTGGCGGCTTATGTTTTGTGTTAATGAACAAGTCCAGGGCTGCAAACGGAGCTGTCTAGCATCTGTCTGATGCTCCGACTCCGTACAGCGGACTACGGGGTACGGACTACGGGCTACGGGCTACGGACTACGGACTCCGGTTCGGCAGGGTCGTGTCTATTACGTACTAAATTATTGTGTGTCCATGTCCGGCCTGCCTAGCTCTTTCGCCCCATATACATATGTCCCACTCCCTTCGGCTGGCTGTCAATTTGAGGATTCTGACGGACGGACAAACGGACGGACAAACGGACGGACAAACGGACAGTCATAGGCGACTTTTGACAGTCGCTGGCTGTGTTTGTCTGGTTGCCAAAAGTACGTGAGTGGTTCGTTTTAATTACGAATGACGGCGTACGAATTGAGTGTTGTCTTCTGAATTTTTAAAGCCCTCCAGAGTCAAAAGTAGATGGGAAATTGCTTACTGCGAATGCTTACCCCCAAATGCAGTCATAAATCTGTTTGCTTATCTGCCCAACGAGCTGAGTTGCGGGTTGCTTGCAATTTACGTTCCGGTTTTCCACGTCAGTTAACTAACGACAAAGGCAAATGCGCTTTAAACAAGGCCGCGAATCTTACTTTACTTTAAACAAGGACTATGTTGTAATTTTCATTGTTTTATACTGAAATGTTGGCATAATGAATGTTGATATTAACTGTTGTTTAAATATTATTTAACATGTTTGTCCTTGACTTGCTTATAATCAGTGCTAAAGCAATCAAAATAAAAATAAGCAATGAGTTCATGGGATTGATTGTAAGACCCTAGGGGTTTAGGAGCTTCCCAATATCTTCTGTTAGAAAAAGCGATTTAAATGAATATCATAATTTCAAACTTAATTGGAAATAAAGAAGGGCATGAAAATTAAAGCTGTGCGCCATTTAATGTTTATTTAAAAAGACTTAAAATTTGACATCCTTTTGTAGCCACGTCAAAAATGAGAAAAGGATTTGAAATTTAATGAACTTTTGTGCGACCTTTTTGCTTTTTTTTTACGCACGCTTGGCTGCACATAAAAGAGCTGCAAAAAAAAGAAAATTTGCGTGGCTCATTTGCAGGAGACATTCTTCAAGGGCAATATATACACGAATATGTAAAAATACATTTTCTTATGTATATTTTGATGTGTGGCGGCAAAAGGGCGTGAAATACGCCCAAAAGGAGGACCAAAAAGGAGATAAAGGAGCAGAGGAGAAGAGGAAGGGGGGATAGGCACTTTGCATAAAGTGTCATGCGTGAGCCGAAAAGGATCCGGCTAAGGTTTTATGTCAAATTGAAAGACAGGCCCAAAAAGCTCGACTGTCGATTTCAATGCCAAACAGCAACTAAAACCAGTGACACTCACACGCACATACACACACAAAGTTACGCCCACGCACACACACGCATTTTGCATAAATTATGCGGTTGTCTGTCGGTGTGGGCAGAGCTCAGAATGCATGACCCGTTGTCGTGTTTGCACTCAGGAAAATAATCAATTAATATTATGATTAATTGTGATTTTTAAAGTTATTGTTGTTTTAAATAAATACCATATTGAATATTAATTTGAAAGTTATAATGCTAACTAAAAGACATTATTTATAGATTTTAAATCCCAAGAATGAAATTATATATACAAATTATTTGGACTTATCAATCCGATTGGTCAAAGACTTACAATCATAAACATTTTCTTTATAATTTTTCTAATATTTTGAGAGAAGTCTCTTTATGCTTTGTAACATAATTTACAGATTATTCCATCTTAACTTACCCATGATATTTTTTCCGAGTGCATTGCCTCCTGCATTGAATCGCCATGGCAACAGGAATCGGGCTCTAAATAATTTAGCAACCAGAGCGGACAATAAAATTCGAGCCCAAATGTCATACGCATGCATTTGCATATGATTTAGCCCGGGCCGGGAACAGGATCCGTATCCGAATCGGAATCGGAATCGGAATCGGTATCCGAATCAGAATCAGAATCAGAGCCAGGAGTAGGCGGGAACATGACTATCAGTAGAGAGCGGCATGCAACTGCAGTGGCAAGCACACTTCCCACCCCAAAAACCCTTTTGTGAAATTGATGCCAGCGGCAAATCATCTTTGTCCCTGTGTGTTTGCCTGTGCTGTGTGCAAGGATACATTTATAGCATAATTTGTAAATGTTCACTGGATATACAAACACACACCCTAACATGGGCTCAAAGTGCGTTATATGCAAATGTGAGTGCAATTTGTATGGAATATTGCATTGGCAACTTTCGGGCTGCGGCTGCTCGTGTGTAATTTGTTTAGAAATTATATTTGATGATTTGCAAATTTGTTCACATGGTTGGGTAGCTGGAATCGGAATGGGGGAATGGGGATCGCAATTGCTTGGAGTCCTTCCATTGTCCTGGCACTTTAACCTGCAGGAGTGTTCATTAGCCCGGTCAGCAGATGTTGCCATTCAGCAGGAGCAGACAACGGCAGCCAAGAGGCAAATTGCAGGAAAACTGTGAAATATAATGCAATTACAGCGCTGGTGTTTGTGCGTATTGTGTGTATTTACGCTTGTGGTCATGTTGATCCCTTTAAACAATAAACTATTTACGCACACACCCACGGCTGGCAGCCATAGAAACTGTGGTGTCTGTGATTAAAAACGATTTGTATTAATTGTTAAATTGATATCTGGACTAATTGCGATTATATGTGGTGTCAATAAAATGGTGAGTTGAAGCCTCTTCTTTAAAGCTTTTCCTTTCATCGATTTGAATTAGAGTACATTTAAGGTTTAAAATCATGAGACTGCACCACGCTTTTTAACAATACAAAACAATTTCAGAAATACAAACAATCTTCACAACTTTTTCTTAAGAAGTATACTCATTCTTAAAGTAATGTTTGGTTGTAAGTGCCAGTTAAAGGCAGAAAAATCAAGGAAAGATAACAAAACATACAATAGTGGCCACACAAAAAAACCTAATCAAATATATACAATAGGTTTAATTTTTAGCTTATTGCTGAATAAATATACAGATGTAAAAGACCAAATGTTCTCAAAAATAAAGTATAAAAAAGAAACAAACCAAAATTAAACATTGATGGCAATTAAAATTTAATATAGCTTATGTAAAACATTCAGATTGGGGGCTTTGATCTAATGATTCTGTAAATTGGTTGCCAAGGAAATACTCAGTCCTCTTGTCTAATGTTCACTATCTCTACTTACGAAAATGTGCTCTTCGTTTGGGTTCAGTTGTGCTAAGAGTCGGCGAAGCATCGGTTAAAAAATAGCATAATCATATGCCTTGCATTTATTTTCAATATTCTGACTACAAGATTTCTGTACTAATTATGAATTTTCTGTACTAATTATGTTTTGCAAACGCGAAAAACGCTTCGTAATTGGTACAGAAATCTTAAATCAGAATAGGTAAATTTACTACGATGCATGTTATTATGTTTTCTTTTGCTGTACTGTTTCTAAAGTAAGTGTTTGCCTAAATGTCTTTGTTTCGATTGGTTGGTTCACTGATTCATCTATTTCGCACATTTATAAGATCTTCAGGATCAAAAATGTATTGCCTAATATAGTGTCTTTCCCGTCGAGCTTATTATTGTGCAAGATTGAAAAATCTTTGAACCAACTAATCGGAATAAAAATATTAAGACAACATCAAGGTAAGCTGATTAAATATTAATTATATAAAATCCATATTAATTTTAACTTGTTTTAAATGAAATCCTAATTAAAAGGCTGATTTTATTTATAATATTAATTTTAGTACTGCACTAAACAAACGCTAAATTAAATTTTAATCTGTTTGTTGAAATCGGATTATTTATTTAATAGATAAACACTTTAAAACACGCGGGTAATTATAATAATTTATTTGAGTAATTAAAAACATATATATAGATGGAATCCAAATAAATGCAGAAAGACAATATGTTTACATGTTAATTTTCTAACAAAGTTTTTTTTTTTTTTGTAAATAATAATAATAGTAATTATTTTGCAACGAGATTGCAAAGAGATTGGGATAATTTAAACCACAATTTGTTCGGTTCAGAATACATACTCATTTTTACACATTTTGGAAAATTAATCAATAATTTGGCTGCATCTTTATTTCTTGTTGATTTCATTGCCTATACTCTGTATCCTAATTTATTCTCTCAAAGGATACCAACACCTAATACACATACCGATAGAATCGATGCATTAACATAGAACACGAATTTATGCAGCATGTGAGGTCAGAAATGTGTAGACATTTAGGATGCTTTGATGGGACGGTGCCCCCACTTTTGCTCCTAATTTCGCCGACATACGATGATACGAAAAATTCCGGTCTGTCTGCATATTTGATACTTTGATCATCTGAGGCGGGCGGAGGAGGAGAGGGCTGGTTTGGACAGACAAGAAAAGTGTAAGCGACGATGCCAATCAGTTGGTCCACAACAGCACACAGCAGCCACCTCATCATCCGATGCCCTGTCCTTTGGCAATGCTAATGTCCAGCACATCAGCGTTGTTATGTGGAGGTGACCGTCGACTCGCCCTCATCCAGAGTCTCATCTCCAGTTTCGCATGCAGTAATCTAATCATCATCGGGAGCATCATCCGCATACACATCCTCGTGTCCAGTGCAACATATTGACCGGCACTTGTTTGCTTTTTTATTATTGCTTTTATCCCCCCCGAATCTGTCCAATCTTTGGCTGCTGGTCTACCCATCTGTGGATAAATTTATGCACATTATTTGTCCTGCTTGGCATGTCGCGTTGATTTTTGCGCAATCCTTTTGCACATTTCCAAATGCCATTTGTATGCAAACTAACTGCGCTTTATGCCTCCATGGTCATCATGCCATCCTCATCCTCATCCTCATCCCAATCCTGGTGCCAATCCTCATCCAGCTCCTCATCATGACGATGATTTTGGACTTCAGCTGCCAAAGCAAGACATCAAAATGCAACAGGGTAAAAGAGAGTGCCAGGGAAATGGGGTAGAGTGAAAGGAGGTGGTGTGGCTTGGCTAGCGGGAGGGATTTGTGGATTTATGGCAATTCAGGATTTATCTCTATGTGGGAATCCGTACTCATGGCTGTGCATGTGGACCAATATAAATATGAGACGCCAATGCGACATTTTTAAATACCACTTGATTCGGTATAATAAATCTAATATTTGTTACTTTCTAGAAGAGATCATTTTAAAGCACTTTACTATTTTTCAATCTTTGCGGTTCATCTATTGAACTAACTGATATAAAAAGTAACCATTCATTTTTCCAATTAAAAACAGATTATATGTCGATTTATTTTGTAAAACTTAACAAATACCTTTTAATAAATGCGCATTCGATCGCAGTCAGTCGTAAAAATGAGATTTGTGTGGCTTGTCCTCCTCGGCAGTTTTCTTATTTGTCAAATGGTATGATGTTTTACTTAATTTTCATTTGGAGTAAATAAAAAATAAATTAACTTGCCCTCTAGACGGAGTCCCAGTTGGTTTACAAGCTCGTAAAAGCCGAGTGCGATGGAAATCCAGTGCGGGTGCAAAACGTTTCATGTCATGTGAAGGCGATCAATTGGAACATGGCGGTGGTGAACATGGATTGTTTTGTGGCTGTGCCTATATTGAACCCAACTGTGAGTTGTTGGTGTAAATTCTAAATGTAGTCTGATTTGCCACCCTTAACTTGCCAGATTCGGATGCAGCTTTTAAAGAAGGACTACAGCAACCAGTGGAAGCCATTCCTAGTTGACGTGACATTTACCATTTGCGAGGGAAAAAAGAACTTTTATCCCTATGGCGTTATATTTTGGAAGCTGGTAAAGCGTTTTACCAATGCCAACCACTCCTGTCCATATTCGGTATTGCTGCTGCAAAAGTTATTTCTTAAGTAAATGCCGATTATTCCTCTACTTTAGGGACACAAATTCGCAAGAGATGGATATTTGGATACTAGTCTACTTCCGCCGTTTCCTCAGGGTTTCTACAAAGTCAGTATTACATTCTCCGAAGTTATTTCTACCAACAGCGAATACTTAGGCACTGTGAATTTTTTCCTGGAAGCAATGGAACAGATAAAGAGGAAAAAAAATCCAGTGTCCAGAACGAACTAATTTGAAATATTTTGGTTTTTTTTAGCGCTTTCTATTGAAGTTAGCATAAATCAATCGTTAAGTTTTGCTCGATTCTCGCTGAAGTTATAAAATCATTTACTTTTCGTATGCATGTGTGTTCATTGAGATATCAGTTTGGATTCCTTTTTTTTTTTGTCGGATTTCCCACCGGTAAGTGTAAGACCATGAACGGCAGTAAATTAAAATACTTATATTCAAGGTCTTCGACTTTTCTGTGGGTAATTTGATATTCGACAAAATTATTAATTAATTTTTTATTAGATTCTCAGCACTCTTTCAGCAATAAATTTTCTGATTAAACATCGGTTGGTTTATTAAGCTTAATGACACACATGTTTGTAATTTATTTAATTCTGATTTTAAGCTTATTTGGGAAGTTCATGGTTTTGTTTGGAATAAATAGTTGAAATTTAAGAAACAGATGTGAAACCAACTCAAGATGCGTAATACATCATCATTGTTGCTGGCATTACTTTCAAATTAAATAACAATTTTCACCAGCTAATTTAAGGTAGATTTCTAGAAAATGTATTCTAACTGTTGTGCTGTGAACTATAATTTGTTTCCATTTCTCACCTGCAGTAGAGTTTGCTTTGGAACAAGATCCCTGAGAGCTGGCAGATGCACGGGTCCCCACCTCGTTGCAAATCTCTATCTTTTACGCATTTTTTAATGTGAATAATGATTGACGACCTTCTGTGTGAGTTTGTGCTTAGCGAAATGGGGAATTTGCATATTTGATTAATTTGTTTGGCATTTTGAGACCACTTTATATTCATGAATTTGCAAATTACACGGCGTCGTGACCGCCCTGGCATAAATGTGTTTTCGCATCGTTAAAAAGTTTGGAGAAACAGGTCTGTCAAATTGGTATTGGTAGTATGTCTTGGGCAGTTAAAAAAAAAAATGAAAACATGGGGGAAAAAGTGTGACTGACTTTCAGGCGATAAATGAAGGGAAACTTTTTCGATAATTGTTGGTAATTCTTGTGTGGCTGGGAAACAAGTTTTCGCCATTTTCTTGTACACTTTCCCATCTCTGTCTGTCAAATGTGCAACAGCTGCGGGCAAAGTTAAACAAATAATAAAGTTTTTAATTATAAGCAATGGCAGGCAGGGCAGAAAGTTTATTTTCTTGATCGTATCGGGGACTTTTCCCAACTTCCACGCCCCCCGGCAACTTTGTCATGTGTGTGCGGAAAATGGAAGTCAATGAAATTAGTACCAGCAGCACAACACACATATAGGAACAGGAAGTGTTAGTTCTGTGACATTTGCATGACCCCCTGCCAAGCCCCTTCCCACCGGCCACCGATCGCCCGCAGTGAAGTACGCAATAAAAAGTTGGCCAGAAACTTATTGGTTTGCCTGAAATAATCAAGAAGCGGAAACTCAAACAATTTGCGGTGCGACTGAAAGTGCAGCTCAAGGTTTATCCCGAAGATTCTCCCCTTTTCAGCAATTGGTCATTGACTTTGGGGCTTTTCGATGTGCGTGAGTGGAAAAGTTTTGGCCCCTCAAACAATGTTGCGCAATTCCAGGTACGGTTTTCATCAGTATATTGAGGGAAATGTAAAAGTTGGCAGACACATTTAGGTATGCCGCTGTGCACCACTTTGCCTAATTGTACCAGTAGTTTGTCATGCTTAAGTTGTTAATAATAAATTATGTATGTTCCGATTTAAGACTACCTTTACAGAAATAGAATACTTAACTCAAACATTTCCTTCCGGTAAAGTATAAAATTCTTGATCAGCAACAAACTAGTCTCTCATGGTTAAAGCTATCTGCATTAAACTTTTCAAAAAGATGTCATCCTGTTGCAGGGAGTATATAAGTTGGAACTAGCCGTATCGGACACTATATCATATAGCTTTCATTGTTCTTTAATATTTAGTGTGGCTTTATTATTATCATTTTATTTATTTATTGTTGTTACTAATTATTTCTTTGTACAATTGAAAAAAAATAAAACCACATTAATAAAGTTATAAAGAAGGTTTCCCTTGATAAGTTTTTTTATTTCAATCCTCAACAATTTTAAGAAATTTAATTTTAAAAATTGATATTTAATTTCAATGTAAATTATAAATATTGACAAATTATATTTGCAATAATTTGAAACAATTTAAAAAATAAAAAAAATGTGTTTTATGTACTTGACTGATCGAATTGAAAAAGGAAAACAAACCTCTTTCTTAAATTATTTATTTTCTTGATTTTCCTTTTGGGCTGCAATGTTCGCTACCCACTGGTCCCACTTTCTCTTCCATTTCCCCATGGCCTCGGCCTTTCCCTCATCCTTCAGGGAGCTGTATCGTATGGAGTTCTTGGCGGTGCGCTTGAGAAACTTCAGATCCGCGTTCATGGGTGCGATGCCCAGGAAGGCCATGTAGAAGTCGTGGGAAAGAGGAGCTGCTCGCCAGAATGCCGGGTTCCCAGAGGCGATCACCATGGGCACGTTTTCGGCGATCAGCGTGGCCGCCGGATGGTTGCGGTAGTCGGAGCCCAGTTGGAGCACCTGGTTGGACACAGGACACACCTCCAGGGCAATGTTAAGGTACTTGGCCAGCCGCATGAGGACCGGGTGCTTGGTGATCGTGTAGCCATGGCTGATCCGCTTGGTGCCCAGCACAATGGCGTCCAGCAGATTCTGGTCCACGTGCGACCCGTACCAGTTGGTCTGGCCGGCGTGGAAGTAGAAGTTGATGTGGTCGGGCAGCTTGAGCAGCTCCTCCGCGAACTGGCTCAGCGGGTGACCCACGTCCTCTTGACCCACCAGATCGAAGCCCACCACAAAGCCGGGAAACTCTTTCTAAAAAGGGCATTTTATTTCAAATTTTGAATGTATTTAATGTTTTTATAAATGCAGTGTTAATTTATTTTAGGCTAAAAGCAGCCATTAAATTAATTAATTTGTTGTATTTAAATTACATTAAATTAAATAATATTGACTTAAACGATCATCTCATCACCACTTTGAGATCAATAACATTAAATTATATGGGCTAGTCTCACCTTCATTTATGGCCATTTTAACAAATTTTTTAACAAACTACTAGCACTTTTAAAATTTATTTGTTTTAATTAAATAAATCCAAATATTTAAATCGAATAGGAACTATTTTAAATATTATGTTTATCACATTAATTTAAATTTGTAGTATTAAATCATGGAATATGCTTTTAATATGCATTGTATTTAATATTATGATTAATAATAATATAGGATTTTAAATTCAGTTTTTAGATATTCCATATTTACCCACAGTGTGGCTATCAGTGCTCTCAGGTATAACTTACATTCAGTTCAGTGCACTCCTTGACATGTTGACCCACCACTTCCGGTTGCACATGCCGAATTGGGGCATATATCAGCTTGGAGTCGATGAATCCCGGGTTCTCCTTCTTGAATTGCTCCAAAGTGTCCTTGTAGATCTGCACCGTTTGCCGCTTCGGCAGGAGGCTGCCATCGAGGCAGTAGAGCTGAGGCAGCACCGTTCTCACCTCCAAATACTGCACTCCGTCTGCGTAGAACTCCTTGAGGGCGTTGTAGTAGTAGTCGCCCCACAGAGGGGCGTACTGCAGCAGTCCATCCAGCAGGTCGAAGATGCCCATCATGTGGCGCCAGGCGTGGGCGTTGGTCGTGAAGCTGGCCAGTGGGTACATGCTGAACCGCACTAGCAGGTACTTCCTCAGGTTCCTCTCGCCACGCAACTCGCGCAGCTTTTCCATGGGCTGCCACTCGCCGCCCGCGTGTTGCACGTCCTTGGGCTTTTCCTTGGCGAATCGGAACGCTTCCACGCGGCAGCCGTCCTGGGTGGTGCAGACCCAAAGGTTCTCCCGGTAGGTCAGCTCGATCACCGACCTCAAGCTGCACATGGAGGTGTCGTGCACCTTGAGGGCGGCCCCCTTGGGCATTTTGCTTAGTATCTGGAAGAGCGGCGACTTCCGCACCGTGTGCAGCACCTGGAAGATGTGGTAACCCGGCACGAACTTCGAGGGGTCCATGATGCCCTTCGCGTACTCCCGCGTCTTCTCGCACATGATCAGCTCGTTGGCCGCATGCTCGGCCAGGGTCAACTGGATGTCGTTGCCCACTCCGGAGTAGCGCTCGAAGGAGTTGACGATCTCGCGCAGGATGCGATAGTCTTCGGGCGTACTCTGGCGCAGATTGGTGGAGCCCAGCATTTCAAGCACTGTCATTTCATCGGGGCTTTGGTGCATTAGGAGGGCGGCTGTGGGCGTGGCACGCTTTGTGAGGCGACCAAGGCGCCACTTCGGGCCCAACAGCATCGCCATCACCCCTGGCTTTCTTTATTTTATATTAAGAAAAAATAATATTTTACATTTTTGTTTGGAATTTGGAAGTCAAGACAGTAAAATCAAGCAAGAAAAACGTTAAATAGGTTAAAAAATATTGCAAATTCTATGGTCTTGTTTTATTCAAGTTTTAATTTAAAAAATTTGTTAGATTATGAACTAAAATTTAAATGTGTGCAATTTGCGAATCACACGAAAACGTTTAAATGTTTTTCTTAAGTTGCAACTAAAACAGGACTATGAAGTTAATTTAGAATTAACAAAAAGCTTTTGACATTTCTTTTCCTTTATTTGTGTAATTCTACAAGAAATTAATTAAAAATATATTATTATTTTTAGACATTACATTATTATTAGAGACTTTTTAACTAATTTTCTTACTGTATACTTTTTAAATTCTTATAAAATGTATTTCAACCACTAATTTATTACCATTTCGTTATTAATGAATTAAGTACCTTGATAGCTTACTGGTCAGCGCCAGTTGATTCTTTTAAGCAATTTGCATTGAGTTTCTTTGAAGGAGCTTACGATATGTATTCTTGGCGCTGTTTTTCCCGGCATCATCCGCTTGTCAATCGGGTCTCAACCCAAACGATTACAAGATGCCCAAGGGCCAACACACACACACATACACCCATTGACTGGCTAACACACACACACATAACCGTACACTGTTGCAAAGATTTATCTAACGAACTAAATGCAGGCAAACTGAACTCTGCGCCTCACTTGGTTACAGAATATATACAACATTCTGCTTAAGTGTTTTTTCAGCAGCATTACTTTGCTCTCACACAGATACTCGCACGTACACGTCCTTTTAGAACGGGTGTGTTGTGTGTGTGTGTTGTGCGTGTGTGTGTTGTGCGTGTGTGTGTGACTTGCCCTCGGGCCCATGAAACTTTTCAAGTGTTAACGAGTTTTGTTGCACACATGTGTCGATTGCATACGTAGTGCACTTAACTCGCAAACTTGAACGACATTTAAGCATTTTCCCCCAATTGTTGTTGCTGCTCCGTTTATTGTTGCTGTTGTTGTTGTTTAGGTTGTTGTTGTCACTTAGCAACAAAAACTACAAAGAGACTACAGGAGAACGAAAAGAGTTTGGCAAGTGGCAAACTGATATGCCTGTTGTTGTTTTGCCGGAGAGGGAAATTTGATTTTGTGCAAAAACAATTTGCATCTTAATTGTGTGCCACATGCCAAAAGCTGGAAAAGCAGCCGAAAAGGCTTGGGGGAAAAGTGGGAAAACTGATAAACACTAACTACAGTATTGGTTGCAAATTTGTCTTTAATTACTGTTGATTGTTTTCATTTTTGTTTGTTGCAGCTTACTAAAATTTCTTTGAGTTTATTATATTTGAATTTATTGCAATTCTAAATGTACATATACACATATGTTGGCCTAGATTTGCTAGAATTCATGACTGCCTGTCTGGAAAAAGGAGAAATAAACATATCAATATATAAACTGACGTGAATTCATTTTTGGGTGTTTGCTTTTTCTGTTGAACTATTTGTGTGCCAAAAAATTGTTTCACTTCAAAATTCTTTTAAATCTTCAAAGTGCTAAAAATAATATAAACTGTGTCTATGAAACCTGAGCTAACGTTACTTTTATTAAATATAATGGCAGCAGCTGATGGATGTTTAAGGCTGTGTTTCATCTTTGAAAGTAAATTAATATGAAAAATCAAGAAAATAAAGAATGACATCAAATCGAAGTTAACTCAAGATGAGAAGTTTGTCTCTATCACTCATCATTATGTGCCGGATATTAGCAAAGAATTTCATAAATGTTGGGCGCTCATTCTTTAGGAATACATTCTGTCCATTACCCACACACCCGCAGCGTTTCTGGCAATTCAAATCGAGCTGCGCTACTCAACCACAGCCGAAAATATGTTCATTTTCTACATCTGCAGCCCATATTCAGTTTTCCATTGTCTGACAGGACCACGCCCACCGCCCACCGCCCATCGCCTACCGCCCACAAAAACACTCATACGCCCCTTTGGAGGCGTCGTCGTAACATCTCTTTTTCCATCTTTTCTTTCCGCGCGTGCGTTTTTCTTTTTTCCTGCAGTTACAAATTATGCTCATATAAATTTTTATAAAACATTTCTGCCGTTGCCATTTTATTTTATGTTTCTTTTTGTTACAACTGCGTCTCACACCCAGCCCACACACATACACATACACATGCCAAGGGAAAAGTAGGCAACGAACGCCTTTTCAGTTCAGTTCCTTTCAGCTTGCCCAGTTTTTCCGTTGGGTCTGTCTGCTGCAAAAATGAAGAGCAATTCACACTTGAAAAGTTCCAACATGCGTTTTTAAGTTGCCCCAAACAACTATTATGCGGATCCTTCCCTTTTGCCACTAGAGTGTGATTTTTTCTTTTTTTTTTGGGCCAGCTGAACCTCTGAATATTAAGCGAAATGTGTGGGAATATGACGCAGTTCTCGGGACCATAAAAAAGGGTTCGGTGGGCCTTTTGTGCCTATTTATTTGCCTAAGCTGACTAATTTAATATGCATAAATGCCGGCACATGTTTCATAAATAGCATTTTAAAGCGGCACCCTGGCCGAAAACGGCTTCATTATCCAAACCCAACTCTGAACTAATGGTTCCCAGACCAAACCAAAAAGTTAATGTATTGCTATTAGTGCTCTTACTAGGTTTAGGCTTTACTTTTTGGAAATTCCTTATTTTTCAAAGCATTTATTGATTTTGCATATTAAGGGCTTAGAAGTTTACTAAACAGAAGAAAAATCAACTGTTACAAAAATCTCTAAATCTGTCTGCGAAAGAAAGTTTATTAAACTTAATCGTTTTCACAAATCTGCAGAAACATTTGTGCAAATGGATATGTCGACGAAATTTAAAACACACATGTAGGATTTATTCAATGGTCTTTTCCGATTTGCCTAAAATGTTTTTTCCGCAAAATATTTCTGGCATTAAAACAGCCGCTGATTGTGTGATGCATACATGTGTACATACACTTCCGGTTTGTGCAGTCGACGACAAATGTACTTCCGGTTGTGCAGCAGTTGCAAAAAACTGTTGCATGCTTTTGTGCGCACACCGAGATTTGCCAGCCAACAATGAACCCAAAATTAAATGTCATAATTAAACTGGCAGCCGTCATGGCAAATGGCAAATGGCAAATGGGAAAATGGCGAAAAAGCAACTGTGGTAGTCGGAAAATTGTCAAAACGCTGGCGATAAGCCGCAGTCTGACAGTTAGACGGCGGCCAGACAACAGCTGCTTAAACTCTTTGCCACACTGTGTGCATTACCCATTCCGGGAGTCCTGGAATCCACACCGCCATCAGTCCGCCACTGAGACAATGGACAACAGCCCCCCGGAGATCTCATCCCGACCTAGTAGTCGCCAGCTTGTGGCTGTCATTTTTATCTTTGGCCCATTGTCACTCGCACAATGGAGCCAGAAATTTGTGCCTTCATTATCATTTCGGCTACTACGTACTCCAGGTCCTCAAAATGTCCTCCTTTAAATTGATTTGTCTTCTCGCTCAGCACGTAGTCTCCCCTCTCCACTCTCACTCGCACTCCAGCAGGCAATTTGCATTTTGTCGCGTTTGAATTGCGCGGCACGTTGTTGCCTATCTGAATTATGTCAATAGAATTGCGTCTTCAATAAATGTCAATAGGCAAAGGCGATTGATGAAAGACGAAATTTACAGCACCGCCGCAAAGTAGGCAACAGTTTTTATTTGTTTTTTTTTTAGGGAAATGATTGAAGTGTGGGGAAAATAAAATAACAAACTTACTGACAACAGTCGGTATTTGGGATCTTGATTTTTATTGAATAAAATAAAGAACAGTGTAAATTTAAAAATAGACCTGCTTAGACCGCAATAGCTTTTCTGTTTGTCAATATCGGACTTCTCAATCACTATTGAAACACCATAAAATTTGTTGTACAAGCCAAAGGAAAACAAAGCCAAGCAGGAGCAGGAAAAAAAGACGTAAAACCTCATTGCTTGCACTGGTTTTCACAAACTAAAGCTACACAAAGCCATGCGAAAAAATAACAAAAGCTGGAGAACATAGATTGATCAAGGGTGTGTGAAGGCAAAGGTAACAAAAATCATAAAGTGCCATGTAAGTGCACATCCATAAGCTGTAATATGCAAACCACTTTCAACGTTGGATTTCCATTTTGATTTTCCAGCAAAGGTAAATGATTTCTCCGCCCAATGGAGAGCCAGCCAAAACTTAAAGCCTTGCGAGCTGAGTTTTAATAGTTTTTTAGGTGCTCAGCGGGTCGGTTTACATGCCTTCATCTCTGGCCGTCATAATCCCCGCTCGGCAGTCAACGCTTTGCCCTCATTGCCTGCTTAACGTTTAACGGCGCACTTTGACCACCCAAATGGCAACACGACAACATGCTTACAGCGCTCTACGGCGGAGTTGGAGTAATAAAACGAAATTATAAAATAATATTAACAATCCAGCAGCAACATTTAGAGCCGGACACGGAGCCAACAAAGTGTGTAAAATGTAGCCAGCTGAGTGAAACACAAAGAAGGGTAGAAGGAAACAAAAATGGAATGGAATGGCATTTTACATTTATGGTTATGTGGGTGCAGCTACACATGTATATGCACTCTGTACAATGTACATATGTCCAGCTTATGGGCTAAACTGCAACAAATGGGGGGTGGGGAGCTGCACACTGGTTGCACTAAAAGTGCACGTGTAATTAAGGTCAGCATCGTCGTCCAGCTAATTGGCCGAGCTGTAAAGCGAAGGGGCCTTGCAACTTTGTTGGTCATAACTAAATTTGTTTGTTCGCCTGCCTAGGGCTCTGTACCGAAACCCTTTTCCCTGGCATCCTGCTAGTCCATATCCCATAGTCCAAACCGCAAAAAGCTTTTAATCCAGCCGGCTACTGGACAGCCAGAGTCGTAAAGCCTTATCATAATCTCCATGACCAGGGGGACGCATAAAGCCTATTCGACTGGCGGGAAAAATGGAAGGAGCTGCGAACTAACGGCTGTATCCTTGCATAACCAATAAAAATGGCCAATTTAAAACTTGTTACTGTGGAAACGTAACCTTGAAAATGGACAGACCATTTTTTGTCGAACTATTTTAAGCATAAAAGATTTTACATTTCAGTTGAATTCTATTTTTCCTTTACATACATTTTAAAGTTTTGGCCTATTTATAGGATATACCGCATTCCATTCACTAAGCTTTTACCCACATTTTCAGCATAACTCTTAATGACATATATCTCACTTTGCTGTCCCTCACATCCGAGTAAATACTCTTATGAAAATACCCACAGAAACATGGTGTCTATTACTCACGAAGAGCCACAAGTCCGCACAAAAAGGCAGGAACAACTTTTATAATAAAATTATTTGTTTGGGCTGAGAAAAAGACAACTTTTCAGCCATACATTTCATTTGTGCGAAATGTCACTCAGGGGTATACTTTGGCCAAAACAACAAGCAGCCAGGACGAATGTTTGGCAAATTCTCAGCTTCGAAATAGACCTTTGAGTTCTTAGTGCTGGCTTCTTTCAGGATTCCGCCTTGTCAATGCCGGGCTCCACAATTAAACACTTGCCGGCAGGCTAAACATTTGCATTTAAATAAAAATGCATTGGATTTTGTTGGCGCTTTTCATTAGCCATCGCTCTCCTTTGGCCCCCAGGATCCTTCTGCTTGTCTGTTTGTCTGTTTGGCTGCCTGGCGCCCAAAGTGACTTTCAATGTAAACGTCAGAGCTTTGTGCTGTTGACATTTGTGCGCCGCCAGACGACAACGTCACAACATCCTCCACGACGCAGACGACGGCAACAATTTGCGATAAACATCTCAGCGGCATGCAAATCCCTTTTACGAATTGCACAGGAGAGCACTCCAACTAAAGAGCTGCGGGCGGAGGAGGAAAAACTAGGACGAACTAGGGGTGTGGCACTGCAGCAAAAGGACTTTGCTGGCAGCCAGGAATTAACCATCAAGCATTCCTGCAAGTCGCACTCAATGCGTTCCCTTAGCAGGCTGAAAGCCAGGGATAAGCCTTAGCTCAGATTAGTGGCAGTACTGAGGGTCTCCAATCAATCAACATAATTGGTGAGCTTTTTAAAAAAATTATAACAATCACTCGATCAATCATTTTACAATTTCAATTACAAAATTATAGCTTTCTTTTACCCTAGCCTTACCTAGGAATAAGGCTACCATTTACATTACCTAGATATAGATTTGTATTTAACTTAAGTACTGAAATATTTGTATTTATATTTGTTTTAAATAAGCTTGATACCAATAAATTAAATTTTGTATTATTCTCGCAAATAGGCCAATAGCAAAATGGCATAGTTTCATTGCAACTTGAAGATACCTTACCTGAAATTAGAGAGTATATTGAAAACGCTTTTAAAAGTTATTTAAAATAATTAAAAAAGCTTTGATAAAAGTAAATTATTTATTTTTGTCATTCATAAAATAGTCAGAATGAAAATCAAAAAATGATTTTGACAAAGATACGTAAAAGTAAATCAAAGGCTCGAGTAATTGTTGATGCTGGAGGATCCGTATTTTATGAACGAAACCATTAACAAAATATGAATGGTAATACATGCGAGTCACTTTGTGTACGCATACTTTCACTGCAGATTTTGGCATCCACCTGGTCTAGATCTGGATTTCTTTGATTACCACATCATGTTAGTGGTTCATTTTGCGCCAGTAGGCCCAGACATCGCAGAGGTTGACCTTCTTCTCGCACTCGCACGGCGGAATGGGGTCCAGCAGGCCGACCTTGATGCACTCGGAGAAGCTGGGATACTGGGTGCGCCGCTTCTTGCAGCAGGACGGTACTCGACCCGCGTCGCAGGAGGGCGGATTGCGAGCCTTGGGGCAGCCTGGCGCGGGGATCTTGCAGCAGGGCCACTCGCCGATCCGCGGCACCTCGATCAGCGTCTCGGGCTTCTTGCGTCCCTTGTCCGGCGGATTGAGGTCCTCGTCGCGGCACTCGAACACCTCCGTCTCGACGCATCGCAGGTCCCGCCGCGGTCGATTCGGGTACTTCTTCTTCGCCTGGACCGCCGCCTTGGGAACCATGTAGCATTCGCACCAGGTGCGCTGGTAGTGGCGCGTCGCCTTGTCACTCGGCGTGTAGTTCTCCAGGTCCATGGGGATCTCGTAGTCGGTGCAGGGATCGTCGACGCACTCCTTCACGGGCAGCTTGAGGCGCGGCTGGTTGCAGCGGTTCTCGGAGCGACGCACCGCCATGTAGCACGGGGCTATGTCGCCGTTCTTCTTGATGGCCAGACGCCGCTTACGGATCTCGAGCCTCGTCTTGGCGTCATACATCCGCTTGATCGTCAACGATCCCACTTGCCGCTGCAGCAGCAGCGACCGGTGAACGTTCTGCAACACCCCCATCCTCACTGAATTTTTACTGGAATTTTGAACGGAAACCAAAACGGAAGCCTTGAACAGATGGGGGAATAGGTGTTCCACGTGTTCACTACTTGAACTATGGGATGTGAATGAGCCGGACACCAAGTGAAAGTCCGAACGCAAGCTGGATTTTTGTCTCAAAGCCTACTTTGGAGTGTGCTCAAATTAAAGCCTTCTTTGATTTAGCAAGATTTTTGAATTTTGATTTTGTAGTTTTATTTGCAGCTAAGTTGGAATTTGAGCTGCTTGCAAATTATAATTTATTTCGATTTTGATCCATTGGTTTTGAGGTATTTTCTACAGTATTTAAAATAGAGCTAAGTTGATTTTGACCCATAGGATTTAAAGTGCTATTAAAGACCTGTTTATTTTTTTGATGTTATAAGCAGCTCAATTGAAATTTAGGATGTTTGCAAATCAGAATTTATCTTGATCTTATTTTATTTATCTGCTCAAAAGGCGTAAAACACCTGTTTGGTTTTTTATGCATTTATGCATTTTGATCCATTGCCTTTCATGTATTTGTTGAAGTATTTTTGCTCTAAAGGCGTATGCAATTCAGAATTGATCTTTATTTTGATCCATTCACTTTTAAGTATTTGCTCTTTAGCTGAAGTTCTTTTTATCTCGATTTTTTTAATATTTGACAATCAGAACTGATCTCCAAATGTCCAAGATTTAAAAATAAATAAAATCGATTGATGTTGCGTTTAGTGGGTAAAGTAAATTGTCTCTTAGTTTTTCATAAAGATTTGTCAGTCTTAATATACAAAGGTTAACATTGGTTTCTATTAAGTCCCAAAACCAACAAAGCAAGAATTCCTTCAAGTGATCATGCGCCCATATTTATTTCACCAAAATTTCGAAACTCGCCAAATGGGACTGCTGATTTATGTGCCGGGAACAAAGACACCTAAAGAGGAGCAAGTGCGTCTGTCTCGCTGTGGCCATCGAATCCAAACTTTTGCTCCGTGATCATGCCTTTACGATTCGCAGGGGTCCCGACTCTTTGGTCGCTCGCAGGGAAGGCGGATGTTGAGCAGGCCCCGTCGGTAGACCAGGCACGTGGGCGGCACCTCCAGGCAGCGGCACTCGATGGGCCTGCCCACGTTGAGCTCCTCGTGCTGGCACTCGGAGAAGCTGGGATACTGGCACGAGCGCCGGCGGCAGCGCTTCCTCCGGGGAGCGACCTTGCAGTTAGTCTTGGCAGCTGCGGGCGGACAGTCGCAGAGCGTGAATTTGGGACAAGGCCCCTCCTTGGCCTCCTGCTTGCAGGGCATGGGATTGACCATGATGCACTGCTTCCTTTTGGGACGGCGGCGCACTTGTTGTAGATGACGCGCTGGGTGCGCTCCGGCGGCACCTTCTTGCAGCAGCGCTTCTGCTTGCGGAAGATGCACTCCACCCAGTACTGGTCGAAGTCGCGGTCCAAACTCTTGCTGGGCTTGTAGTGCTTGTCGTCCAGTCGCTCGACCAGATCGCAGGGATCCTGGCAATGGGGCTCCGGTAAGTAGGGAATGTCGCACCTGCCGTAGACACCCAGGTACTTTGGGTGCTGCACGGCCAGCTCCTTGTCCGTCTTGCAGGGATTGAGTTGCTTGTAGTACTTCGGCACTATTTTCTCGACTGGCACGCATTCCGCCTTCAGGGCGTTTGCCGACACAAACTTGACGCACTTCTTCTCGTCCTCCGCCTTCTTCTTGCTTTGGCACTTCCTCGTTGGCCCCTGACCCGCATCCTTATCCGCATCCGTGTGTCTCTGACGTTGGTTGACCAGCGTCATGGCCGAGAATTGTGCCCTAATTAGCTCCTTCGCCCCATTGAGCAGGTGCTGCGAACGGAGGGCTGTTGAATTTTTAACCAGAAACATTACTAAACGGAGTGTTCGGATTGGAGCCGGTACTGAGGCAATTTGGGAGAAACGAAATTTAGGTCGTTCCAGGCGAACGTTCTACTCTGATCTGACCCCTCCACTGGACACTTCTCTAAAAGTGAAGGGAAACCTAACCCAAGGCCCCCTTGATGGGCTATATTTCATTTTCGTTTTTGTGATACGAATTTCATGTGATATTTGAGTGCATTTCTCGGAAGCTGTCGCGAATTGAACTCTTTCCGGGCCACGGACCAAATGGCTTTTCCTTGTTTATTCTGCTGTTAATTGCGAACGGATTGGATGCCAGCGTATTGCTCTGTTGTCTTGATTTGCCGGCATACAATAATAAAGAAAAAATAGACATGGCGCAACCTTCATTTCACGAATTTTTTCCCCAACTTGTTTGCAAGTTAAATGCAAACAGAGCGCAGCCAGCCAAACGACAAAGCCTCCCCCCCCCGCCCCCTTTCCATTCAAAAAATGAAAAAAAGAGAAAAGAAATCCCCCTTTGAAAAAACAACAGAAATCCACTAGAATAAGTATACGCAGCGTTGGCCGCTGCCTGCTGTTCTCGGGGCACTTTTCGCTTTTACGCCGATATTTTCATTGGAGTCGCCGCGAGAGTGGCCATGCATGAGGACCCCCCATAAAATTGGGTCAATTGCTGTTAACAATTTGGCAGCGCAATCTTTTGGCCGTTTCGATTTCAAGGCGCTCAGGGTAAAAAAAAGCGAAATAGGAAAACAACGCAACCCATAAAAAACGAGCACGTGCGAGCGAACCTTTTGAAAAAAACAATTTCCGCATAGAGTTGTTGGCCGGAAAAATAGCCGGTGCAATCGCAGCTGACCCACGGGAAAAATCCGCTGGGCTGGAAAACTCAAGTGGATGGTGCAAAGTTCGCTGGTTCACTCATTAATTAGTGAATTTTGTTTGTTATTTATTTCTGCGAGAACATTTCCAGCAGGGCTCTGGCTTAGTTCAATTTTGCTGTGTTGCTTCATAAAGGATAACTTCGGGGCCCAGAATTCAACAGTTGAGCTGGGCTTCACTTTCCATTTAATCAACTGGGGAAACAGTCGACCCCAATACTTTGAGTGACTGCCAATAAAGTTACTCTGCCCTTAAAGCTGAGATGCACTTTGCCCCATGCCACTCGCTTTCTTGGAACTCAGACGACTACGGAATGATTTCATTTACTTGCAATCAATGAAATTGCACTGATGCAATTTTGTTTTGGCCCCCCAAAAGTAAACAGGCGAGTGGGTGGATTCGAGTGGGACGAGTGGGAACTTTCAAGAAGTTGGCAAAAGTAACAGTTGCAGCAGGGAATCTTCTGAAGGCGGGGGTCACCAACTGTCTGTCACGCTTGCCTGGCATCTTTGGCAGCCATGGCAGCATTTGGTAGCCGGTAGAAAGCAGCCAGTAGCCATGAACAGCTAATGTCTGGCGACAGTCCCCGAATCCCACGAAGCCCCATGAATCCCCTTCGTCGTTGGGGCTTCTCATATCGCAGCCAGACACGTAGCCAGCCACTGTGGATTGGGTTCGGGACGCAGAGAGATTTGTGAAAGATGTCAGGAACACGCTGCGACAGAGTCGAAAAATGAGCAGGAATCGTAGGCGGAGGTGAGTGTGTGAGTGTGTCCGCCCCTCCCTCCAGTCATCCTCACCACTACCCCTTTCATTCAAGCTTGTCCAGCAGCGAAACTCCTTCGGATGGAGAGCAGAATGGAAATGACCATACCAGATTGAGATCCCGATCCTTGCCCAGGCAGGTGCTCTATGCGAATCACTCTGGGACCCAGGAAACTCAAATGGTCGATGTGGCAGTCGGCTCTTCATCCACGTCCCTAAGTCAGTCTCAGTGGACTGCAGGAGACCCATCTCCTGATCCGACCAAATTTTCTCTTCAAAAAGTTCCTCATATCCTTGTGGAGGCAACAAACGAAGACAAGAAAAGGGTTACATACACAGACGCAACGTCTACACCTATTGAACCCATATCCGAAGTGCCGTTTGTGGAACCCACTTACGACAAAGCCCATTCTCCTGCCAGGGACAGCAAATCTCTTCCTACTAAAGTGTCCTCTTCGGAGTCATCAGATGTTCCCATCAGCTTGCAACAGTCTTCATTTGCAGATGACCCTGCGCTTCAGTTTGCCTCCATTAATGAGGTCATCTCCATGCAGAGATCACCCAGCTCCACGGAACAATACGACCGGGAAGAGCCACTTATCACCAAGACTCAAAAATTTTATAAAAAGCGTAAGTTAGCAAGATAATTCCAATTCCTTTTAATATGATTAAGTTAAATTTGTCGATAGACAGAATACTAATTCCGTGTGATTACTTAACATCTAAATTCTTAAAAAAAATGTCTTCTTCGAAGACTTCTTAACATATTAATAGAACCATATTAAAAGATTAAACTAATTAAACAAAAATACCTTTTAACGAGGTTGAAATTGTCATGAGGATCGCACTTTTAACATACAAAATTTCTGATATTAAATTTTGTGTGCAAAAATTATTAAGCATTCGACTAAGTAACTACACTTTTTAATTTTTTTCATTCGGACCGAATACAGGAGCCCCTTTGGTTCCGAGGTACGACTCGGATGACTCGTTTGCCATTGAGAAAGAAGTTATTCAACAGGACGCCCCATCCGCAGTCAGTGCGGGCTATACGTTGGACGACACGGAATCGCCGGGATCGTTTAGCGAATTCGATGCTGAAAGGCGCAGGAACAGCGACCTTTGGGACGCAGAGAGTAGGAGTGGCACTTCCAAGGAGTCCTTCAACCTGAGCCGTGGACGACTAGGCTCCGGTATGGTTTTTGTAAGTGAGTGGGTAGCACACGTGCAGTGGTGAGCCCATAACCCACTTGGTCCGTCCCCAGATCTATATGGTGATTCCACCGGATGGCGGCTTTGGCTGGGTGATCATGGTGCTCGCCTTCCTCGCCCAGCTGATCATCGATGGACTGATCTTCACCGTGGGCATCTTACTGCCATTTATAGCCAAAGATCTGGGCGTGGAGAGAACGTCGGTGTTGTTCGTGGCCAGTGTCCAGATTGGCTGCTATTTCACGAGTGGAGCTTTTGCCGCGGCGTTAATAAATCGCTTCGGCTTTCGGAAGGTTGGCATCGCCGGAGTGCTGTGTTCCTCATCCGCCATCATGGCCTCCAGCTGCAGCGTCAACCTGACCATGCTGATCTGCTTCTACAGTGTCCTAGGTAGGTTGACTTTCAATGGTATTCCCATGGAAGATGAATAAGAACCCCAGTCACCGCCACCCAGTGCAGGTGGCATCACGATGAGCATGATCTGGGCCAGCTCGCAGCTGATCGTGGGCTACTACTTCGAGCGGTATCGTCCGATGGCCAACGGATTCTCCTGCAGCGGCGGCGGCGTTGGGATAGTGCTCTTCACGTTCCTTAACAGCTGGCTGGTGCCCATCATCGGCTGGCGGAACATGCTGCGGGTGCAGGGCGGTCTGGTCCTCTTGATCCTGCTGATGGTCACCTTCTACGTGGAGGTGGCTCCCACACAGGTGGGCCTGTACCACCGACCGAACGTCTTGGAGTCCAGTTCGGATGAGTATTACGGCAATTTCTACGTGCACGACTATCTGCGCCTATCCAACCAGACCAATGGGATCCCCAGTTTCCTCAGCTCGTATGAGCCGCCTCCCAAGAAGCGTCGGTGCGCTAGCCTATTCTCCTGCTGCACCAACTGTTGTGAAAAGAGGCGCAAGAAGGCGGAACCCGATGAGGATCACGATCTGCTTATCCGTCCGGCACCCTTGGAGCGGGAGGATCTCTTCTACACCGGGCCAGCCGAGTACGAGAAGCCTCACAGCAAGGAGCACCTCGAGGGCAAGGAGTTCCACCTCATGGGATCGGATAAGAACGTGAGTGTTTGCCGTAAAAGTCAGCTCTTTTAAAGGAACCCCCCACCTTTTCCGCTCATAGACCCAGCAAGTGAATTATGGTATAAAAAAAATTCACGTAGACGAGGCCGATACAGCTGCCACCGCCAGTCATCATAGAATGCAGAGATGGGCCAAAGAGCCGCCAAAGAAACCGACAGCTAAGAAATGCAGGAATAGCCGGTTTATGGTCACCCTACTGAAGCTCTTCGACTATCATCTGCTAAAAAAGTTCGAGTTCCGGGTGCTGGTCGCTTCCGCCCTTCTGTATCCGATGGGCTTCAATATTCCCTTCGTTTACTCGAGTTCGCGCACCAAGATTCCCGTCGAATATGCCCGGTTAATTGGCCCCATTATCGGTAGTACCAATTTTTTGGTGCGGAATATTTGTGGCTTACTGGCCTATAAACGAAAGACCTGGACTACCAACATCTGTGGTTGCGGCTTGGTTTTTGGTGGATCCTCCGTATTTATAAGCGCCTTTTATGGTCAGGACCTGGTTTGGTTCCAGGTTCTCTACGGCGTTTGCTATGGTGTGGCCCCAGGTTGGTACATTTTTAATTTGTTCTTACCTTAAAAAGATTTAATTTACCTCGCCTGAAATACAAATTATAAGAATTTCCGTGTTTAGCATCAATTGATTTCAAAAAGAAAAAAACTGTACCCAACCAATACTAATTACACTTTGTGCCTAATTGTTTCCCCTCTATTAGCTGTTTTTGCCACCCTGCGAGGACTTATTTATGTGAAATATCTGGGCCTGCCCAAACTGACCAATGCCTTTGGGATTACTTCTTTGGCCATGGGTGCGGGTGCCTTTATTGGCACTACGATTGCCGGAGAAATGGTGGGTAATTCGGGAAACTATACTGCTGCCTTCAGCTTTGCCGGACTGTGTCTCATAACCGCCGGAATGCTAAAACTGCTGCTGCCCGCTTTGGTGAAGTTTTACTACCGGAAAGCCCATTGAGGAATCGAATAGCTAGAATTGCATTATTTATTGGGTTTCCTCCTTCAAACTGGGGATTTATTTTACAAAATGGCTTACGCTCTTCTTGTTTTCTCATTTAATACATACACATGTGTTATCGACTACTTTACTGGTTATGTTTTGGTTGAACCCGTGTTCGAAATTCTGAATAAATGCGTTTATATTACACTTTTTGTTTTGGTAAAAGGATTTTCCAAGAAGGGTTAATATAAATAATATTTTGGAAATGTTGAACTGAGTTTTAAAGAATATTTTACTGCAATTTCCATTTCCTATCATCATTTCTTTGGTTGAACATGACTTTTAAAAGCCCTTAAAAGCCTTGATGACTGGCGTTTGCCATTGCAGCCATTTTTACCACCACAAAATGACACTCTCGAACTCATTCGAGTATAAAGTGTGCAGTGTTTTGATTATGTCAAGCTGCGATTCTATGTTTTAGATTCTTGGGATTCTTAAACTTTGCCATTTTCAGTTAGTTTCGGGAGTTTTCTTTTTGGGGTTGACTTTTATTTCAATCCATTTAAAGTTATTAGTTAGCTTAATTTACATCTAATATTAGCTTAGTTGCTGAACAACACACTTTGGCTCCACGCTTATAGGTTCAAGTGTGTTGTGTTTGGTTTTTCATTTGGTTTTGTTTCCATTTTTCCTTGTTTGGGTATGCAAATGTTCACGCTTCTTGTTTACTTTGATTTGCTTTCTAAACTTTGTACGTCTACTGTTCAATGTTGTTTTTTTGTCATTTTGTCCTTTGGTAATATTTTATGATGATTTTTACATATTATTTAGAGCTAAAGCAACAAAAAGATAATTATAAACCAATGTCAACGCATAAACATAAATACGTTCGAATCCAATCCGTTTTGTCCTCTGTCTATTCTTCTTGTGTTTTAAATATTGTCAGTAGTCTTCCCCATCGTCGCCTCTAATTTATTCCACTTTCCATTGATGTCGCTGCAATTGCGGCTCCTTTAAAATCAATTTCGTATGATAATCTAAATTTAAATTAAAATCTGATTGCGGGATGATCCACACTCCTCATGGCCTTGCTGGTCTTTCTTGTTCACACAGAAAAAGCAATTCTTACGCCTTAAATTAAAATTATATTTATATCGCCAGAACCCTCAGCGACGTGGCTCGTTCATGTGTCGGAATCGGACCTGTAATTGAATTGTAAAATATATAATTGAATTAAATTTTTTTTGTTGAGTATATAAAAAAAAACAATTTTTAATTCTGAATGTAAAGATACATTTAAGACTGCTAACACATTTTTTAAAAAATCAGAAATGCAATTGAAGAAACCTAAAAATTTTGTTTTTTGTAGTTCTTTAATATAAAATATTTATTCCTAATATTATGACAATAAGTAGATACAAATATTTGAACTAGATAATATATTTTATTGTTTAATGATACCAAAAAACGCATTGAACGAAATGTCAATATTTTGGTTTGGTAGGCTAAAAATATATTGAATCTTTATTTAGGTTTTGGACTTAATTTGTTAGTTATTAAGTTTTAATAATGTTATAAAAATTTGTGTATTTTGAACTGAATGTTTTTTTTTTTATTTTTATTGGCTGAATTTTCCCTACGTGGAATACGCCCCAGACTTACCAATTAAAATAGGTCTGTGACCCGTGACAGTTGCGCTCGGTGCCGCACCACTTGGATTGCTGGAGCGCCGGGCAGGGCCGTCCGCCCCTTTTGCCGTGCTTGATGACCTTGCGGTAGCGGTGCATCTCGCCGATGCCGCAGCTCTTGCTGCAGGCCGTCCACTCGGACCAGTGGCTCACGCGGCAGTCGCGACGCCGCTGTGCCGAGCTCCGCCTGCGGGTCGCACCACCCATGGCACCCGCCAATCCACCCAGCTTGCCACCCGCCGGTGGTGACTGCGGGGCCGTTGGGTTGGAGCCGTTTGAATTGGCGGCGTCTGTGGCACGCCGATAGCTGCTGGCGATGCTCTGCAGGATCGCATGCTTGTCGTTTTTCGGCACCACGCTGACCACCTGACCAGGTGACGGCTGCAGACTATTGTTGCTGCTGTAGCTGCAAGTGGAAAAGGTCAACGTTTCAATTAGTTTGAGCTTATTATATAGCCGAAACAGATTTTAGAAAAAAAATTAAAATAAATTAAACAACATCAAAATATTCGTGAATTTAATTTTCTCTAAACATTTATTAAAAGTTTCTACACTTATTTGAATAACATTTTTGTAGCCTCCACAAGTGGTAATATTTACAGAACATAGACTTTATATGGTAAAACCACAACCTGATATTTGCCTTGGTAGCTTAACTTGCAGACGGTAAAAGACTGTCATTAGTATAGTTAAGTAAGTTTGGGCTTTCTAGACAGTCCAAACAGAAAAGTTAACAAAAATTAGGTTTTAGGAGAGGTTAAATTCATCACAGCCCCTTTATGTATGGCTTATGACTGTTTCACATTAAATTAATTATTAAAATAAGGCGATAACTACTATCAGATATTACAAAAATAATAACCTTTGGTTGTTATTCTATTTAAATTTAAATAAATCAATTTAAATAGGAAACTCTATCGTTTGCCCTTAAAATTTATTAAAAGTTTCTACACTTATTTGAATTACATTTTTTTAATCTCCACAAGTGTTTCTATTTTCAGAGCTTGGACTTTATATGGTAATACCCAACCTGATATTACCTACCTACCTTACTGATTTGCCTTAGTAGCTTAACTTGCAGACGCTAACAGACTGCCACATTACACATACGACCCGTGTGCCCCCATCTTCTCATTTCTGCCAAAAAGGTGTGCACGTTGCCTGCTCACGTTTGTTATTTCAGCACATCAACTGTGGAAAATTTCAATTTAAATTTGCCTTTTGCCAGCCTTCGTGCCGTGTTGCTGGCTGACAGACACAGAGCCGAAAAAGCCCAAAAAGGCCAAAAAGCCCGCCACCCGATACCCGAGTCTCCGGTATTCAGGACTTTTGGCGGACCCACGCGCGAACCACAATCCCCAAATCGACTCCTCGACTCCTCGACTCCTCGACTCTCGCTCCCGAATGTCCTGGATCCACGACGTTTGGCTGTGGCGCTGCCTGGCTTCCTTCCTTCCTGCCTTCCTTCCTGGGCAACTTCCGTGTTTTGTTTCCTGCAGTTTTTCGTTTATTTGCATACACATGCCGCGCGTATGCCGCGTTCAAAATCGCGCAAATAATAATAAAAAATCAAAAGGCAGACGAACAGGCACGGCAACTGACGAGCAGCCAGGAGCCAGGAGCCAGGAGGAGTTGGTGAAGTTGGAGGAGCAGCGCAAATAAATTGGCAAAAATATTGAAAGACCCAGGAGAAGGCGCACAACGCCATGGGCCCAACGAAAATAATGAGGAAAATTCTCAAATTGAAATTACATACAACATTTTCTCCCCTCTGGAAATACCTTTCCCTGCTTTTCTCAGAGTTTCTGCCGAGTTTTTGCTTCCTGGGAACATGGAAGTTATTAGCGACAATTTGCTTCGATCATGTTCACGGCAATTACTGTTAGATGAGCACATCAAAATGTATTAAGTAAATGTTGTTTCAGCAGCAATTTGCATTTCCACAGCCCAGGAAAATGGCTGTGACTCAGATGTCGGACATGTGACGGGAAAATTGCTCATCAGGCCGAAGCAAATTGGTTTTTCAAATTGAAAAGTGAAAGCCAATTGGTATAAATGTATAGTAACTCGGTTTGCCGACGTTCCATAATTGACGTGACAATTGTCAGAATTCAATATAATAATTCAATTATAATATTTGACATGACTGCATTCAAGGGGTAAATGATCAGGGGGACACTAAATTACTTTTATTCAGTCAGCGGAAACATACAATTATGGTTTGCAAATTGCTTTGTTACTAATTTTATATGCACGCTGTTTGGGTAATTATGGCCATCAAGTTCACTAGGCATTGTAGAAATTGTAATTTATTTATAACAAATTGAAAATAAGGCTTAAATCCGATTTAAGCATACAGTTGAAACTATTTTATTTCACTAATTTAAGGGGTATAAAATTATTTTAAAGATCTATATAACAGCACAGTTTGTCCCAACGTGATTTTGCATCAGAGAATGGTGCAGCAGAAGACCTCTCCCTGGGGTTGGGCATACACAGTGGCCACTGGCGCTTGGCCACCGACCACAACGGTGGGTCGTGGTGGAGGCATCATCACCACGGGTGGTGGCGGTGGTGCGCCGATGATCACAGCTGGTGGCGGCGGTGGTGCAATCACCAATGGGGGCGGACCAAAACCGATGCCCACGCCCATCGGCGGGGGACGTGGTGGTCCGCCAATGTTGATGCCGACATTTACACGAGGGGGCGGTGGTCCGTAGGCGATTCCGGGACCCCTGGCCGGTCCTCCGTATCCACGTCCTGGCGGTGGCATCTCGACCGATGGCTAACAACTGACTGACCAGCACTTTGGGGTCGATTGGCTTCTTGAATTTTGGTTTTTATCGAGTGTCCGCTGGTAATTAACTATCAATTACGGTGATTTTTTTTTGGGGGGCTTCTGTTTCCGCTGATTAGATATGCGATAGGCGGAGCTCACATTCCCAGGCTGATAAGAGAAACACCGAATTATTGATAAGATTTCTATTTTATGATATGATATGATATGCAAGGGGTTCTGGCCCTGATTCATTGCCCCCATCACTTGCCTTGGGGAAAGCCCCTGACCTCCGATTTAGCAGATGACGCATTTACAAGGGCAACATTTTCGCTTCGGTGGTTCTGTTGCAATATCTCGTTTCTGGATCGGTGGTGGTTGATTTGTTTCCTGTATTCCCTGCTCCTGTTGCTGTTCTTGGGTCAATGCCGCACTCAAGGAATACCGCTTGCCAAACTTATCGTTACTCTGCTCGGAAACCTCACCCACGAAAACAGTTGCGACGGGTGTGGCAGGTTGAATAATTTCCTCAGTCACTTCTATGACCTCGGTTACTTGCCCATCGTTGGAGGACTCTACAACCACCTCTCTTTCCACCACTTCTACGAAGGGAGGATCGTCAATTACCAGATCGGTTAGAATGAAACTGTTAAGTGGTTTTGGTGGTGGCCTTGCAGGTGGTGACGGAACTGGAGTGACATCCACAGACTCCACAATCACCTCCGTTTGTGTCAGATTCGATGGCGGTATTCTGACTTTCAGAGAAGGACTGGGTGGGGGAGTCGGCGTGGGAGTAACCTCCAGTGACGCCACAATTACAGCCGTTTCCGCTAAGCTTGGCCTAGGAACGAAACCCACCTCAATAGGCCCTTGAATTGATGGACTTCTTGGTGGAGTAATAACTGTCGTTTCTTCCATTATCTCCACGTAAGCTTCATCTTCGCTAAATACTTCCACTTCCACTGTGGGACTGTGTGGAGCGGTATTATAGGGGGTTACTTCCTCAACCGTCACATAATCATCGACTTCGATTAGGCTTTCTCTGCAAATGAAGGGAAACTGTTCGGGGGGAGGTGATGATGCTGGTGTTACTTCAAGGGACTCTACAACCAGCTCTTGTACCATACTAGAGCGGGGCATGAAATTAGTTGTCACTATCGACCGAAGCAGAGGATCAGGTGTAACTTGGATCTCTTCCACAATTGACTCTACAACGGCTGTCTGAGGCGCATAACCATTTTGAAACAGTGACTGTGGGGCCTGTATGATTTCAATGTCCTCCACAGTGTTCTCAACATAGTCTGTCTGAGGGATAATGTCATTTGGCTCTGGCGATTGATAGGGTGGACTGTCTTCTATGACTTCTATGTTCTCCACAACCGATTCCACAAAGCCTGATCGAGGAGGAAAACCAATTGGAAGTGGTAGCCGTACTGGAGGTGCATCTTCTTCCGTTACTTCCATATTTTCCACAATCGATTCTACAAATCCTGATCGAGATGGGAAATCTATTTGAATAGGGGATTGTACAGGAGAGTCTACTTCTTCTATGACTTCTATGTTTTCCACAATCGATTCCACCAATCCTGTTTGCGGGACTAAGCCGCTTGGCAGAGCAGGCTGTGATGTCTCAACTTTTTCAGTGACTTCTATACTTTCAACAATAGACTCCACAAATCCAGAACGAGGTAGATATCCACTCTGCACTGTTGGTCTTAGCGGAGGATCTACCTCTGTAATTATTTCTATGTTTTCTGCAATTGATTCCCCATTGCCACATTGAGCGGGAAGCAGGAAAGGAGGATCATCTTCTTTTATGACCTCTATGTTTTCCACTATACTTTCCACAAATCCTCCCGGAACCGAACTTTGTACTGGTATTTGTAAGACAGGTTCGGGGGTTACGACTTCTAATATTTTCAACAATTGACTCTACGCAAACTGGCTCAGAGTCAAAGCCATTTGAGGGTAGGAGAAATGGAGAGTCATCAACTGCAATGGTTTCCTGAATCGACTCTTCAGTATCGAAACCATTGGCTGGAAGAAGAAAGGGGGAATCAGCTTCAATGGTTTCCACAATTGACTCCACAACCACATCTCCAGAACATTAACACTTTGTACAATATTCGGCACAGGAGGATCTTCTTTAACAACTTCTATGTCCTCCACAATCGTCTCAACTAGTCCTGATCGAGGGTAGTAGGCTTTTGGTGCTGGGGTCTGGACAGAAATAGATGCTGCAGCTCCTTCTATATTCTCCACAATCCTAGCCACAAATCCGGGTTGAGGAATGAATTCCGGTTCCTGTTGGATCTGTGCAGGAACGACGAGCTCTACACTCTCCACAATGGTTTCCATTGGGTTAAGTTGCACTCTGGGAATGTATCCTGTTGGGGCAGCGAAGGCTCCACTGACTCCACAAAAATATCCGTTTGAACCACTTCCGCAATGGGAGAGAGAGAAGGCTGCTGAGCTCCCGGAATGTATCCCGTCTGCACTTGAAGTTGTGGAGGTGCGTAAGGTGGAGGATCCAATTGGCCTACTATGATTTCTTCTTCCACCATCCTGGTGTGGTTTTTAGACTGCTTTACAGTTTCCTTTGCCTCCGTTTGCCAAACCACAGTGGTGAATTCGTCTGAAGCCGATGTTGTGTCCAAAATCTCCTCTGTCTCCACAACATCCTTCTCCGATGAAAGATCTAAGTCTATGGAGGGATTTGAAGACGGCTGATTCCAAAAGGCCTGGGGTTCCCAAACCGCATTAAAACCCACCTCTTCGGTGGGCGTAAGGAATGGCGGTGAGGTATCCGGTAGAGGTGGAGGTGGCGAAGTCTTCTGCCTGTGGTGGTGGTGATGCTTTCGCGGCTTTAGTACGTTCTCCACCAGAATCACCTCTTCTCGCTCAACAACCTCAACATTCTCCTGCCGTTCGTGATGATGATGCCTGTGATGGTGATGGTGATGACGGTGACTCGGTGCTGGAGATCCCTCGATATTGACTATCTCGATGGTCTCCTGGATTGTGCCACTGCTCGTGGCGATCGTTTCTATCGTTTCGTTAACACATCGCTCCTCAACAATGGTCGTTTTCATGTTGTCGCTTGATTATTCCGTCTCGTTTTCGTTGTGCCCATTAACTGAAACCCCAAACGCTTTGCTCGGCCCATTTATACACGGTGTTTATGTCATGGGAAATGTATTTTCATGCGTTAAATCCTTGTACTGATAAGATAGTTACTATATCTAAGCAATGTGGCAACTATTCGTCTTCGCCCCCGCCGTCTGTGGTTCGGTCTCTGGAAATTGGAAATTCGAAATTGTTAGGGCTTATGTTTGATCGAGTTTTCGACTGCGATTTGCGGCTTCTTACTGGTGGCACTCTTCTGCTGATTCTGGTTCTTGCGCCGATTGCGCTGATTGTTGGCTGCACTGCCGGCGATTACCGTGAAGGTGGCTGGCGGGATTCCGGACATGTTGCTGGCACTTAACTCATTGCCCGATTGCCGCCAATTCCTCTACTTTTATAGGCCACCCGCGACATCGCATTCGATAAGATAGTAATTACTTCGCCACTGGCCCGAGTATTCCGCACATTTGGCAGCCCCATCTGATATCTGGCCCGGTCGCCGGCCTTTGTTTTCGACCCTGTCAGAGTGCCAGGAAAAAAGGGCGAGTCGACAACGCCCACTCCGGCAGGCTCTTGGCACTCGAACACGTCCCGGGCTGGTGGGGATTGTCATTAAATATGCAGGTTACCAGTGCCAATGGTGCCAAAATCCACTCCAGCAGCTTCGGCTTTGGCCAAAAGTGGCACGAAAATAGACAGCGAGCGCAGTAGAGGGGTTGCGGATGTGGATGTGGATGTGGATGTGGATGTGAATGTGGGTGGATGAGTCTTAGACTGGAACTGTTAGCAGGGATTAGTTGTAGTTTGGCTCGACGTCCGGAGTTTCGGGGATCCAAGGATTGGGGCGGCTTTTTAAAGATGCAGCATTACCCAGGTACGTGCCACTCGGGCCACTCTCCTTCAGCTCTTTAGTTCTTGGGTTCTGCCATCCCCCCCGACGCCTCCAGAGTGGTGTAATGGGCTTTGAAGTGTGCCAGAAAGCTGTTTTCCTTCCACCCACTCGCTTGTTTTTCCAACAGCTCTGGGGCTTGGCACGTTGCTTTAAATATGTGAATGCATATGTACACACAGAGTGTTGAAAGTAGTTGGTCTTGAGTTAGGGGAAAGCACTTTACGCATATGTTAAATAGGGCCAATTGAAGCGCTTTCTGCACTCCAAAGCAGATTACGTATACGAAATGTGGCATTTAAAGCTTACTCTTGGCCCAAAACTGTTGTATAGCCAACGGGTCTATATGCTTAATGAAAACTGTTTCAACTTCTTGGATATTTTCAACGGCATTTCCCCTGGTTACTGGTAAGGGAACTCGGCCATATCTATTGATTAATCATTTGTTTTTGTCAATCGATAATTATGAGATAACTTTTTTTGTTAACAGTTGGCTTAACACATTGACACTGTTTTTTTTGTTACCCAATTTCAAGGCTTAAAACTCGACCTAGAGCTTTCGCAACCTTGAACTGTAGACGTTAGAAACTCAGAAATTATAGTTTTCAAAACAATTATTCAATAATGTTCACGTTAATGGGCTAGGTAATTCCCAGCGAACAAAAGAAATTGTTGTCGTTAGGCCAAGTATGACAAATAAGTCTATGAGTATAAATAATATCTTATCTAGTTTATCTGTGTAAGCAGGTGACCATTTTTAAAAGCTAGAGCTTTTATTTTATACAATGAAATATTGTTTAATTTACTTTTATTTAATTAATGTACTTGTTTTCTAAAAAAGTTTGTCCCTTTATTCTACTAAAAATATGAATAGCCTTTAATTGAGAACTGAAACATATGTCGTAGAAAGACAATTGCAGTTACCAAACGAAAAAGTTCCTCTTACTAAACGCAAGTTTGTTAGCTTGCATTTGTTAGCACAAATTTGTAGTTATTTTTTTCCCGCTATTAAAAGTTTTTCTTTGCTAAATTACATTTCCACAACACTCTGTTCATTTTCATTTTCATTTGATTTTTTCTGTTTATGGCACATTTGCAGCACTTACATGGGATTCATTTTGGCCAACAGCTGGGACCGGATTCGCTGCCTGTCGTCGTCGAACTGCTGCAACTGTTGCTGCTCCGTTTGTCGCTCCCGTTCGATGCTGGCGGACAGTTCGTTGTTCATCTCCACGTGGTTGTGCTCCGCATCCAGGTGGGTCTGGGTCTGGACCGTCTCGTATTTGCGATCGTCCTCAGCAATGTTGAACACCTCGCTCAGCTCGTACTCCTTCAGCTGTAAATACGGAGTGGAGGGTGCGGAATGTTAGTCCCCGGGTCCAGACACATGTGCAGCATATTAATTTACGGGGATTATGTGCCCGGCATCAGCAACTTTGTATTCCGGAATGCGGAATGCCGAGCAGGGCAACACGGCACCCAAGGACCGGGAGTACAGGTGCTCTTAACGCGCTGCTAATTTCAATTTGTGGCAAATATTGACACAGCCACAGGGGAGCATCAGAGGTGGGGAATGGCCACGAATTCTGATGGAATGTGAGGGTACGAAACCAAGGTATTGATTTGGCTTAGACATCATGTAACTCGTATCAAATATTTGCTAGAAATCAAATAATTCTTCAAATTATCGATTTTCTTAAAGATAAGTGTAATAAGTAATATAATAAAATAAGTGTAAAAAAGTGTAAATAATAGTCATACGACAGGCGAAAGGTGGTACAACTGGCAACTGAATAAACTAATGGAATCTTATAGAAAAATTAACGAAATACAATTTTACACCCTAAAACCACCTCGTACCGAATAAATAATCCACAGGAATATACCCAACATTTCAATGACATGTCGAGGGTATGAAAAACTTTGTTTGGTGTGCTGTCGCGCATTTTAATTTATTTGTTTGGGCCGCTGTCATTTTCTATACACAATACGCATTGTTATTGTTGTCCCCTCGCTTTTGGCTGGCTTATCTTGGTCTACCTTTTGGTACCTACTACATTTCGCAAATGCGTCGACAGCGGCGCCAACAACCACAACGAACCAAACGAATCTAAGGCACCAAAAAATACAAACAAAAAATCACGAAAAAAGAAAACAATGCAGAAGAGCCGCGTGTTGCTTTTGTGGCATTAAAATACACAATAATCCAGCACACACACAGAAAGCTAGACCGCGCGGTGGGAGGGGGGTTGGAAAAACTGTGAAATTCCTTGTGGATTACCCAGACGGCGAGCGAAACCCTCAGCATTCCTGACTGCCGAGATTACGTGCCTTTTGCCATTCACTAAATGACACACAAGTATTCCAGCAATCCGGTCTCGGCCCCAGAATTTAAGAATTTAATGACCAACTACCCCCAGCTGTTGGGCGATTCGGTGGAAGCAAATCAACACATAATTACACTAGAACTAGGAACTGAGACATGTGCTGGCCATAAAATAACGCATTTAAGTAAATAACTTTCCATTCTGTTGGCCATAAACAAAAGTCGGCAGCCTTGGGTGTTGTGGACAATAACAAAAAGGCTGAGTTTTAGTTTTACAAATGCGAATATTGATTGCCCTAGGGATGTAGCTTGATAGATAGCTTTAAGAATCAAACACAGTAAAAAATTAATTCCAAATTAATTAATATGATTTAATTAGAACTAGGTCTTAAATTGATTTTACGTTCGGATCAGTAAAATACAAAATTAAGTTCGAAAAAGGACTTTTTAATTAATAAGTTTTAAACAAAACAATTAAAAGCCAAATGATGTATAAAAACTGCTTTTAATTCTTTTTTCAAGAATCATAAGCTTGCTTTCCTACTATTATTTTTAAACAAAGACATTGTTTTCCCAGAATCAAGATTCATGAGTCAAATGCTATAATCTAGCTAAAGTACCCAACCAAAAACGCCCACAAACGGAGTATAAGTTCTGGCACGCCCACTCCGAAAAGCCTAGAAAATAAAACTAAAATTAGTAGTGTCAAAAAGGCGTTACAATAATACGAGTTGCAGCAACAACAGCACAGAGCTCGACCAACAAATAAAGAATAATGACCGCACGTACAGTAGCCAGCCACGCCCACCCGCCCATGTCCACGTAGTAATTCCCCGCTCTATATATAAACTGCCCCTATGAAATAAACTATGCAAACGTAGTCGAAACATCTGGCGATGGGCGAAAGAGGGGACGCGGGCGGGCGGGGGAAATGAACGTACAGCCCGAGGCATAAATTTTATGTGCGCTTCCTTTGGCCACACATAAAAGCAATTTTGATGAGCGACCCAAGGCATTGTAGCCGTAAGTGCGCCACTTTCTGGATGTCTTGGATGTCCAGCAATATAATTACAACGCTCGAATTCCAACCGTCCTGCTCAGTCTTCCTCAGTGTTTATCCTTATCCTCAACCTTATCCCTATTCCGCTCTATTGGGGCGTTTTTACTGCCGTCGAGGGTGCTTTGTTGCACTGCCGGGCGGCGGTGGAGGTCCTGCCTGTGTCCTTTGTGTCTGGCAGGCCTAATGGATTGGCATTTATTAAGGAGTGCAGAATAATGTTTATTGCAGCGCTTGAAAACAATGGCAAATACGTTTGTGCCCCTATAAGGATAATGCATAACGTGTTTCATTGTGCTAAGTGAAAATATTTTCTTAAGGATTTTAGCAAGTAAAATGGGAACTAAATCAATTGGAAGTAATTTATGTATGTTAAATCGCTGCGCATGTTTTGAGGTAATTGAAAAATATCACTAATACAATTTTTACGTTTTAATAATTGTAAAACAAATTTTTACGATTATTTATATTTTCGCGTTGTGGCTTTTATTATTTTATTATACACTTTAAAGTCGACCAACCATTTTTATTTCGTTTATTTTAATTTAACTTTCATGTAAATAGTTCAATTCAATGCATTTTCGTATTTTCAAAATAAGATACAGCCAATAACGATAACAATAATAATAAATTAATACATTTAAAGAAAATTCAATAACTTCCTATTGGACAAAAATTAGCCTAACTCTATTATGAAAACGATATTAAAGTGCTAATTATTTCCATTACTGAATTTTCTAATATATCATAATAAAATTAAACAACCATTTTCAAAGGAATTATTAATGTTATTGAATTTGCGTTAGTTTTCATAAATGACAATTTGAATTCCGTTAATTATAATTCAATAACAATTTGCACAAATTTTGCGCACGATATTAAAACACCCCCAAATGTATGCTAAAAATGATTTAAATATCAAACTGCTTTAATTTGTTTACATTTCCTGTTAACACATTTTTGCACGGCCATAAAATTCTGGCACAAATAATTATAAGGTAATTAGCATTATTTCCGGTTCTTTTTTTTCGTTGCCCATTTTCGTATTCGTGCGTTCTCTTCTGCCCGATTTAAGCTGCGAAACTGAACTGATTTATAAAGCGCATTAACACGCAGCCAAGGGAATTTGCCCTTTACATGCACACCATCTCACAATTGTACACTTACACACTCACACAAACACACACACAGGGAAACACGCACAACCATTACACATGTTTGCATGGCGAGGAAAGTGGCTGGTTTGTTTATGTGTGTGCGAGTGTGGTAGATGCTGTTGACGCCATTGTAATGCTAATGGCTCATTAGCACTTTGATTTTTTCGCTCTGAATTCCTTTTTTTTTGTTTTTGGAAAAAACCCATTAGGGTTTTTCGACTGGATGTGGAAGTGGTGGGAAAAAAGGCATTTTGACTGCTAATTTGCTGTTAATTTTTTCAGGGGGTCGGATCGTCCACTCACCTTGATAAACTGAAACGTGGCGATGGGCGGCAATCGCTTGCTCTTTGGATAGTAAAAGCTACCCGCAGGATGGCCAGGATAACGGGAGGTGATCCGATATATGACGCCCTGAGGTGCTGTTGGCCAGTTGGGCGCCGTGAATGTGAATCCATTATCCGTGCCCGCATCCAAAGGATCCAGCTCAACGGTCACCGTATCGATCCAGGAGCCACCCACGCAGAGCTAAAGCAATTGAAAGAAAGTGTTAAGTGGATTCTTTTCAACAAAGACAAACATTTACTAAAATTACTCTGAGTCTTACATCAAATAAAAGACTTTCTGACACAGCTCCTGTTTGTATTTCATCACTTACTTAAACGTTTACTTCCCAACAAATTGTGGAATAATAAAAGCGATATGATTCTATATAATTTTAGTGAATTATATGGTATAAAGCACAACAAAAATGTAGCTTGTACGAAGAGACTAGACCCTCAAGCTTTAATACCTGACTAGCAATTTTTTAATTAAATTGCAATTAAGTAAATTTTATTATTATTAAATGAAGTGAGTTAATTGAAATATCCAAAGGAAAAATATCCAAAAGAAAAATATAACATTTATGAAATATATATTTGTACATGAGTTCTCCAGGCCATTAATTTATTAACTACTAGAAACCATTTTAAAGTGTGCTTTTGTTACGCAGAAAACACGGAAAGCTCATGTTGTTTACTAACATAATAGATTCTTTGAATTAATAAATTTTAAAATAATTTGCCTTTTGTAAACAAAATTTAATATAAAAAAAAAACAATTACTATAAATAAGTAAGAAATAAGAAGAATAATTGAAATTTAGTGTGCCAAATATTAAATATTAAATTAAAATAATAGTTGCCCCAAACAAAGTTTTGGCAAAACGAAAAACAATTGAATATTACTTTGATTCAATAAACCTATACAACCTTTTAAGATTTGTTTGAGTGCCACCACTTTCTGATAGCATTTCAGTGTGCCTATCGAGATGCGGCCTTTGCCTATTGATTCTTGGTCTCCATGCGGTTTCAACACTGTGATTTTCCTGATTTCGGTGCTTATGTGTGTGGGTTCTGCTCTCACCTCGAAAGAGTCGACGCCGATGAACCAGTCCGGCGAGGGAACAATGCGTGTCATTAGCGAGACCAGACTGTGATTGCTGTCGACAAACACTTTCGCCTCGCTGCGTCCGGCGCCCAATGGAATCGCCGGCATGCTGAACTCGTCGAACACACTGCGTTCGGTGCTGGTGCTGGTGCTGGTGCTGGTACTAGTGCTGGTGGTCCCACCATTGTTGGCTGGCGATGTGGTGTTGGTGGAGCTTGTACCACCTGGAGGGGATTTGCCCGTCTGCATCTGCATCTGCTGCTGCTGCTTCTCGCCGGCGCTGCTGTCCAGCAGATCGGTTCGACCCGACTCCGCAAACTGTTTGACAGCCGCCGTCGCCGGCTGTCCGATGTGGTACAGGGCATAGTTGGCATTGTGGGTGCGACCTGCGGGCGAAAGGAACCAGAACAACCGAGCTCATCAGTGGCGGGTCATTTAAATTTAATGAGCTTTCAAAACCAAACAGAAAGAAATGCTGAAAATTTGCAAATATTTGCAATTTAGCAGCTCGTTGTCACTTCCCATGCAGGATTCTCCCAGAGCTTTTCAACTGTTTGAAATGGTGTCAACTTAAGTGGCAGATTACGTATACGCAACGGCGGGCGTCGTATTAAAGCGACACTTTTTCAGCCAAAAGAGCTGCTCGTTAAATGGTTGCCATGGGAAATGGGAATGGGGAATTGGGAAAATACTTAATCGTATGTAAAAACGTGGCAATAAAAGAGAGAGAATCGGGTGACAAGGAAGATGGAACAAATATTTGGCTGGATATTTTGAAACGAGTTCTTTAAATCAGATGATGAATAAATATTAAATAGAGTATTTGTTTTAGCAGTTTAAATAATTATATTAAGGTATTTTTAGATTACAAAATGTAATTTTAAAGAACTTGCTTTATTTGTATTGCATTTTAATAATAAATTATATAAAAAATTAAACAAGCTTATTCATTTAATTAACGAATTAGCAACCACTTATTTTTCCCAGTTAATTCCGCGTTGCCGGAGCTCCATCTATTTGATTAGTTCCCGGATAAAGTTTACTCCCCTTTCTCTCAGTCGGCGAACTTCCGTTCTATAGTTATTTCGCTTCCCTTTCGCCAAAGCCGGCCGCAAGTAATTTAAAACTGCTGCGCTCCAATTCGCGCTGGGCCTCAAAGTCATTTGGTTCTTTGCAGACTGTCACACAAGACCCACCCACGAGCCAACCGCGCACCACCTATAAAGCCACCGCCATCCATCCCATTTGGGGTCTCTGCCGCTGCAGTAGCCTTTGATGTTGGGGCTGCGGCTTTTTGTTTGCATTCTCCTCTTCGGAGGCCTCAGTCTCAGGATCTCGGCCTCATCGAGTAACCCCAACATCAACGGCCCCCGCCGGCTCTTATTTGTCTTCAATTAACATTGCAACATGCCACTTGTGCCACTTTTTCCCCTTTGTCTTCTTTCGTTCGCCATTTCATTCTGAGATATTTCCTTTGCGCTTTTCTTTTGATTTCATTCCGTTTCCGCTTTGCTGCCGCCAGCTTATTTATTAGTTTTCCTCGCTCTCTGTGGGCGCATTTTTAATTTACAAGTCTTTCTGCGAATGTAAGACGGCGGACTTCTTTGACAAGCAGCCGTAACGATGATGGCGGTGGCGATGGCGATGGCGATGGCCTAATGAAAGACTAAACTACAAAAGCATATTACTGCCTTTTCAACTTTGCCTCTGGCATTCAGCACTGTGTTTTCATTCTTCCACTTTATTTGTGGAAACTATGTCAAATGAAATATTATTTATTCGCTGGCACAATTTTCTCCACCTGCCTGGCACTCTGGGTAATTGACAAGTTCAGTTGCAGACTCTCGGGTCTCTGCTGTCCAATGTCCAATGGATTGGGACAAAGTTGCCGCAAAAGGTGCGAGGTCTGGAGGAGAATTTCTGAAAAGTTTCTGGGGATTTTAGCAGATTTTCCAGCATGGCAGTGAACGGAAAAATCGAGCTAATAAATTGACTTTGGGAAACTGTGTCAAATATGCCAAACTAGTTTTCATGTTATGCTACAACATGCACAATTTGCATACATAGGACCCATATCAATAAGGGAATTGAAAACAGTAGGGTTTTTATGAAATTCTAAAGCCGACTGAAGTTAAATTTAGTCTTACCCAATAAGATAAATGATAGAAAACTTAGCAAACCATTATTATAAATCTCTAATTTGTCTAGGGCTGAGGAACTTAAATTTATTTATTTTAAAACATCAATAAGAATTTAACATTTAAATTATTTGTCATTAATTCAGTAAAAAGTATCCACCAAAACTTCATCATAAATAAAATAAATAGTTTGCGATGTTTTTTCATCCTTATATTAAATAATTAAAATATTTTCAACCTAAAGTACGTATTCCAAGTTATTTTTAATGCACCCAACTAAAATGTCATAAAAATGTTCCACTGTAACCTGACAAGTGTCGAGAAATGGGCATTGAAATGAAATGGGCAGCTTCTACTGACAAATAAAGGTCAGTCGACCACGGCTGTTCACCTTCAGCTGCTTTCGCTTTCGCAGACGAATCCACAAAATATAAAAACATATATAAACCAACGAAACGCTCAATCAATAACAGAATGGCCACAGAACAAGCATAATAAATTTGCAATTAAATGCTTAAATTGTGCAAATGGTTTCACGATATGGTGACGCGCGGTCAGTTTTCGGTTTTCGGTGGTCCGGGCGCCCCTCAAACGACCGCATATCGCACATCCCGGGCGGCCAGATAAATGGGCGCTGTAAAAAAAACAGCCATTTCTGGGTTACTGCGATGAATGGCGGGGGCGTAATTAATGCTTAATTATGCACATTAAAAGCCGAAAGCAGCCACGAAACTGGCGGAAATTACTGCCAAGCAGAACTCACGGAACGGCACGGCAAGGCACGGCACGTAATATAAATGCATGCCACGTATGCCCCATAAATTTCAGTTAGCATTCGAATGAAAAGACATTGCGCATACGCCCCCTGGGCCCATGACCCTCGCAAATAAGAGTGTTTGCCAGGAAAATGGTCTTCAGTTTCTCGTCATATCATAATTGAAAATCGGCAAACCTTGCTCGACCATAGAAACATGGATACACAATATCTAAAAAGTGCAATCTGGCAGTTGGCCAAAAACAAATGCTGCTGCTGCTGCCATGAGTCATGGCAAACTTTTCTCTCAGCTGGCGTATTGCTTTTTAATTGGCAGAAAAATATGCTCCGGGGAGAGGTATTAATAAATGTATAAATCCAACCAATATGACACACATTTCATTCAATTTATGACGCACAGCTGACACATTTTTCCCACACTATCTCCCACACATCCAAACACCCACACACACATTGACTTTTGTCAGGTTTTTCTGTGCGAAAAATGAATTACGAGTCGTCGCTTTTTTTGGGCGCTTGTTTTCGTTGGCTGGATGCTCAATTTCCTGCGATTTCCGCCACGAAAAAATTTAATTATAGGCAATAAATTTGAATTTAATAGTCGAGGCATTAAGTCGCCGGCGGCGCAGGCATTGTCTCTCTCCTCGGCTAACAGAGGGAAAGAACTCGAAAAACCAAATAAGAGAATACAAGTACACATAAATAAGCCAAGAGAAGAAGGATTAACGCAGCAGCTGAACACGACAAGTGGGAAAAAGGGGGAAAAGCCAGTGAAATGGGTGTGTCAGCACGTGTGCCGTTTGATGGAATGCTTTATATGTGGCTACGGTTATAGCCCATGCTTAAACGTTGAGCCTCGAGCAAGTCAGGTCTCAGAGCAGAAATTCATCAATGCTTAATTTTCCTGGGGGAAAACGGAATATCATTCCGGTGTGAGGCAATTAATTCCAAATGAAATTTATAATTAACTCTAATATTTCCATTAATGATGATGAATTACTTTAATTGGAAAACAGAGCGGTTTGATTGATATCCACTCCAACCACTCATCTGCTCGTAAATTAGCCCTTATTCCAGCCCTATTCTCACGCTACACATCCTATTTCAATCTATTGAGCAAGCCGCTAATTAAAAATTAATTTTTCCCACTCCCGGCGATTTTCTGTTATTTGCCTTTCTACTCACGCAGCCCACTTAATTATGTATGTCAAATTTAATTGGCTTGTCAGTCCAGGCAAATGTCCAAATCCGAAACGTCGACAGACACGCTATAATATATTACAGCAATATAAAAAAAAAAACTGAGCCACAGGAAAATATAATAGAAGCTCACACCTGGCGTATACGTAATGAATGCGAATTATCTACATTGCTTTATGCACACGTAAATATCATTTTACGCTAAATAAATATTTGCATTTTACCTAATTTTAGCTGGCTCACATGTGACGTGTGCGCAGCATCAAAATTTTAAAGCCGAGTGAGAACCAAATCTCTGACATTGTCACATGTCAGAGGCTGCAGAAACCTTAAGACACATCCTGGGATGAACACACCACCCTCTGTGACATTACGCATACGCCACATATGCTGGATGCAGAATGCTGAATTTCTCGTGCGCTCAATAAACCCATGGAAATGGAATGAGCGACTGCAGTTGCAGCTGCAAATGCGACTGCCTGTTAATAGTAATTTCTGTCATATTTGCCAGTGGAACTTGCAGTCACGACTCCCGATAAAATGTCAACTTGACGTTGCCTGTGATGTGGTAACCTAGATTTCGTTAAGGCACTAGCATCAACACTGAGTACGTGAGGGATTTCCCGGGCTCCACCAACTGCACCACCCACTTTTGTTCTTTAGGCAACCACAGACTAGCAGAGAATAACAAGTCTAGAAGGTTCTGGGAAACGGGATTCTATAATATCGCCTTCAGCATTGTGTTGAAAAGATGGTTTCTCAATAAATGTGGAAACTATATTTCTAGGAAAATGTATTATGTTTTCATTAGGAAAAAATATTTATGTATTAAAATTTAGTTTTGTTGACCATAGATAGTAAGATATAAAGTTTACAAAAGGACTTTTTTATGTCTAGATGCCTAGTTCATTTTCTCTCATTCTTACTTAGTATTTCCAGAAACCCTTTAGCACTTCCAACAGTGTGCGGTTTCATTGTCAGCTTTCTACGTTGTCCTTTTAAGTTTAATGGCTGTTGGGTTGAAGGATTTTTAGTTGCAGTTTGTGGTTGGCCCTCAGCTTTATCTGTGTTAATTAATGCGTGCAGCTACATGTCGGGATTAGGCCAAGATGTGCCTGGGCCAGAAGCCATCAGCCATCAGCTGGCCAATTATGTCGGCAAACAAGCTGGCCGGCATTAGACTTGTCACTTTGCCCCATTTTCCTGGTATCCTCTCCTCTCTTATTGACGACCTCACAATGAGCCGGCGAATGTTTGTGTGAGGCTCAAAGGGGATTACAAACGAAATTGACCAAAAACATAACAAGCTAACAAGATGCCCGTTTGCCTGCGTAAGGAGCCCCATCACAATGCCGAGGAGAGCAACAACAGTTTATAAAATCATGTGACAAATGAGGGTTGCTTAGCTTACTTAGTTGTCCTGTCAGCTGTCCTCCGACTGGGTCTCCTATTTATCTGTCTGCTCCATCTGTCATTTATCTATGGCCACAAGGTCCTTATGACATATGCCTCACTGTGGCAAATTGCAGTGCCAATTACTTGCCATTTGGCAGATTTGTTGGAATTAAAGTGCTTTACTTCAAAGCAAATTTCAGAGAATAGCTGAGCTAAACAGAATCTTAAATCTTTAGCTACTAATTTTTAATAAATTGCAAAATTTTAATTTTGGAAAAACAAAAGCTTTGCATTTTAAAAAAGATTAACCATGCTTTTTAGTTGATATAAAACTTTGCATAATGAATGTCCTCGAATTCCTGTGTGAATCTCGTGTCAATTCAACATTTCAGAGTCATTCCAGCTGAAAAATGTGCAGGTTAAGTATTGATTTTGCTGATACCTTAATGCCTATTTAGACTGCTTGTTAGATGGCATATATACTCCTTACAATTCCCTGCATTCAACACCTAAGGGCATTACCCACCCACATTTTGCCCCTCTTAACATTTTTCGAAATGTTTTTTCCTGTTGCCTGTTTCCTGTTCCTCCGGCTGACTGAAATGGAATGTGTGTTGGGTTTTTGGCTTACTTTCTGGCTACATTCATTATAATGGCTTATTGTAGCATGAAAAGTGTGTCAGTCATGTTAGGCAGCAATTGCAATGGCAAGAGGGAAAAATCAGACTGAGGAGATGGGCAGAAAGATCGGAAAAGAGGAGGAGGAGCCCAATGATTGTGGACTGAATGCATTGTCCTTTGTTTGCACTGCACTAAGCAAACATAAAAGCCAGACATTACCCACGCTAGCACATACATTGACAGAAGCTCATCCTTCACACACACACGCACACACAGTGGCATGCAAGGACACTCTCCGAACGACACACAAATTGATGAGCATCGCGTGTGCCGAGCCTTTTGTTATTTTTTCGCTTCCTTTTCTTTTATACTTGCCACAGTTTTTGATTGATTTCTTGCGGCAAGTCAGCGACATTTCACAAGTCACTCATGCCCAGCCACCCACTCTTCCACCTCGTTTCCACCCACTTCCTCCTGTCAGTGCAAACTGACACAATTCCCGCCGCTTGGCTCGTAAAGCGGCTAAGAAAAATAAGCCAAAGTCATAAAAACAAACCGAAATGGAACGCACATGCACGGGCACTTGAGACCTACATTTAACTGGAAATTTCTGTTGTCGTCAACACATTTGTTGCATTAAAATAATTGAACAAAATTGTAAAACAAATACCAAGGCACAATCATCAAAATGCCATGGAAGAGCCAATTGGATTGTGCTACGGTAAAGTTGAAGAAAATACAATATTCCCGAAATTTATTTGAAGAAAATCAACTTGCAGCGCTTTACAGGAATTTCTCAATAAATATTTAATTAGAAAAGCGTTAACTTAACTTCACACGTCTTAATTGTTTTTGTTTAAAAAGTAATCCATTAAAAATTCAATGTATTGTTGTACAATTTATTGATTCCTTGATATATGATTCCATTCCTTATTAAGTTACCACCGATTTGCTTAGTTTAAAATTTGTTACTAAATTATTTAAAACTAATTTATTAGACTACTTGTTCAATTCATAGTTGCCACAATTTGATTTTCCTGTTTGGCGTGCATATGTTTCTGTAAAAGAAGCGAACAGAAAGTAGTAATTTGCCATAAAGCCACTCTATTTGCTGTGTGTAAATAAAATAGTTGATTAATAAGACCTAGAGAACTCATATCAGTGCAGCCACACAAATGCCGGAGCATCAGAATGACTCCACTCTAGACTTAATCCCATTTGATCCGACCCCGAATGCATTTACCTTTTACACTTTTCCATTCCTCGCATTGCGACAAAGGGAAAATTAATTAGCAGCACAGCCCTTGGACAAATCCAAAACAAGCAACAACGATGAATAACAACCAGCGGAGGCCAATCAATAAGTCAAATGCAAAGCTTTGCCCATTAAATATGCAATTAGGAAAGTGGGAAAACTGTTGGGGCTATCATGGCGGATACGTGCTGGGGCAAACTTTAATTAGCAACTTTATTTAATTAATAAATTTATTTTAAGGGACACATTACATCCACACACACAAACACACACGCTCAGAGCCGTATAAAACAATTCGAGTATTGTTCCAGCTTAAAATGCAATTGCAATTAAAGAGCTAAGTTCAACAATATACTCGTGCATTATGCACGACCACAAACAAGCAAATAACGCTCCCCAGCCATTTGTGAGTGTATGCGTTAGCTTGTTTGCCGTGCATGGGTATGTGTGTGCGGGGTGTGTGGTTGTTGTGCTGCGTGTGTGTTGTATGTTGTATGTTCTGTGTTCGCTGTGCTCTGCGCATTGCCGCGCATAAATAAACAACGCAAATTTGCAAATATAATGCACATGAAATTTACAAAATGGCTGCAGAATCCTGGGTCTTACGTGTGTGGCTGTGGGTGTATGGGTGTATGGATGGGTGTGCGAGTGGGTGGGTGAAAAGTTTTGGACGCGCCAACAAGTTTACACAACAAAATGGCGGCACCCATACAAGCGAACGCACCCACACACACAGGAGTGCAGTGCAAACAGCAACTAAAAAATATATATAGAAAGTAACAAAGTTTTTTTTCGGTAAACGCAATGTTTATTGAGCTCACAAAGTTTTTCAAAGGCCATCCCTTCACCCTCAATCCCCATCCTGTCATCTTGAGGTGAAACTGTTAGGAATTGAGATTGTGTGTTTTCTAGAAATCGTTTTTGTTCGAGATATAAAGGGAATTGGCATGTGGTTCTGTTCGAGACTTCGGGGTAATACAAATGTATGGTGATTAGAGGGAAGATAATTTTGTGTTATGTTTGTCAATTGAGAAAACGAATGTTTTCTTATTTCGTATTCATCATTTTATGGTTTGACATTTTTACAATAAAACAAAGAATTAAAATTATTAAAAAGTCAATTGCTATAAGTTGAAGAGTAAACAAATTTTGCTAGTGTTTATCAACTAAAGTAACGAGTGTAAAGTTCGTTTTTATTTAAAAATTTAAGGTTTAAAGTTTTTAGAATAAAACAGCATGTAAAATTATAAAAAAAGGTTTAAATTACTGAAAGTCAAGATTTATTTTATCTTTAATTTATCAAAATAATCAGGACTTTTAATGCATTTTTTTGGTGTTTTTTTTGTGTATTTCAGGAATCCTTAAGCCATGTGTATTTGCAAATCGTCAACGCTAGATGGGGTCTCAACAACTCAAGCAGCAACGTGGAAAGAATACTCTTTGGTTTGTTTGTTTATTAGTGGAATTTTTAATCAAAGTTGCTAAAGTTGAAGACAGACATTTTACTTGAAGTTGGGTCGTATCATGTGTTTTTTGCGGCGTTTTTGTTTTTATTTTCCACTCGTAATCAGGCGCCCGCTTGGCTTGTCTTTTACCTTCTGCCTTTTCTCTACATTTACCTTTCTTCTCCCGCAATGTTTATGTAATTCCTTTGGCAGTTTTGTTGGCTAAACTCTTGAAACTTTGCTGCCATGTAAACTGTCAGCGTCTGCACACATACACCCAAGGAAACACACACACTAACATGAGCGCACAGGAGCGCTTATCGCACTAAAGTCTAAACTTTTGTTTACACGTTGCGCCTCGAGACACGCACAAAAAAATAAATAAAATAATAGAAAAAGCATAACACAGAAGCCAAGTTTACCTACGAAAATTTTCCCTAAGCTTCTTCGAGTATTCTTTCATATTTAAGCTGAATATAAAATTTTACCCATAAATAAAAATAAAATCATAAAACATTAGACAGTAGCCAAGATTGCCTACATCGAATTCGCAATCTCACCATTAAAAATGTAAACATATATTTCATATTTCTCCACAACTTGATTGTCATTTAATTAAAGCTTCGATAAAATTGCGATGAAATTGCTCTCGATTTGCATATTTATCAATGCATCGATGCGAGTGAAATATTACGCAAACGCCCGGTATGATAGCGAAATGAAAAAGAGGGGCAACGGCAACGACAACGAGAATGAGAAAACGGACTTGTAGACAAGCAAATACACATACACGATTCGTGACTTACTTGTGCAATATTTTTCATGCAATATTTACATTTTTAGCATGTTTATGCACTGCCAGACAACAACAACACAGGCAGCTGCAATTTCTGACATTGTTGTTATTTACTAGACCGAACAGCCATTGGCAATGCAAACAGAATGCTAGACATGCCAAAGGACGAAACAGGTCGACACAAGCAGTTACCTTCTTCCCCCCAACCTCATACACTAATTTTTTCATTTCTTGCTAAAAACATTTACAACTGTGTTAAACTGGCCAATGGAAATACTTGCCATACTTTATAAACTATTTTATAAGGCAAATGCTTGACCGGAGATCCGCTTACAGAGCGAGGTTGAGTTGAGGCCGCACAAAAGTTGCGCCAATAGCAACCCGAAAGCAACAAAAAAAGAAATAAATATAAATGCAAAACAACGGTGGCAACGGCTACAAAAACATAGCGTTGGTTGGGCAGGCCGCAAGCTGCATAAACCACAAAAAAAATATATACATAGAGAAAACAGCACCAGAATTCAATTTCCAATAACGAAAAAATGAAAGAGAAATAACATCAACAATATGGTAGGCAAGAACCACAAACGAGTAAGGGGAAATGGAAAACGGGGTAAAAGTTGGGTAGGAAATTTAGTGCGCCCAAATCAGTCGTTAGTTTAATGCTCTAACAAAAAATGCAAAAGTTGAGCCCGATATTTTGATCTACGAATTTTGCATACAGTTCTGCCGAAAGCCGGAGAATAGCCGTTTTATAGTAAAAACAGTTGTTTAGTTTTTAAAAAGTTTTGAAAACATTTGAACATTTTTTTATATATAAATTATATTAATTTAATTTAGATACACAATAAAGTTATACCTTTCTAGCAAATATCTGAAAATATATTTTGGTTATCATAGAAAAATTATTGAACCCATAAACTACACTTATTTTATTGATGCTAACAGCTACTGTCCATGTAACAATTTGTACTTTCAATGATATTAAAAGATACTGAATTAAACGTTGTTAGATAGTTTAGACAATTATTTATTTATTTTCTTCAAAATCATAATAATTGTTAGGCATCTACAGTTTAATAACTGGCTTTCTTGACTCATAAGAAATTATTCAGTACCCACCACTGAATTCACCATTTGCCCATCTGCTTTCTTTATTTTCCTCAAATCATTTCAGTTCCCTGAGTACTTCTCAGCAAATCTGGAGCTTAGATTCCACAGAATTTGCTCGTTTTCTATAAATATTACTTAACCAATCTCGAGCTCATTATTGACTTGTGGCTTCAGGGCAGGAACAAAATTCAGCAAACAGAGTCGGCCATGAAACCTCACTTCACCAGCCTGAATGCGAGGGACTGGCAGTTTGGCAGGCTGGAATGGCAGGAAGCTTATCTAAGCCTTCAGCCACATCTTGGCTCGAACACAAAGAGCTGGCCCACAACATATGCCGCACACCTCCAAGTAGGTCACAACACCATAGCCATACATCGACCATCCGCCCAGGAACTCACCTCTCCGCTATTGTTGTGTGCGATTTTGGGTTTTATTTTGTGTGCGCAGCTTGTTGAAATATTTTTGTAACAAGCTGGAGCAGAATCCAAGCCAAAAGGCAAACAACAAGGGCAAAACAGTACGAAATTCCCTGGGACCATGAATAAAAGTTTTAAAAACCCGAAAGCAAACCAAAAGCAAATATGTTGCAGCAATTAATTTTAATTAATTTTATGTTATTTTCGCAAAAAAAAAAAAAAATCTTTTTATCGATTTCCCACTGCCTGGCTTCTTGCCCCAAGAATTTATTATAGGGATTGTTAATTTGGCTATGGCTGTCGGGGGGAAAGGACTTCTTAAGTAACCGCAAACTGTAGACTTAGGCAGCCTTTAAAGTGAAATGGAAAGCGCAAAAAGGGAGGCCATTAACCCAAAAAAAGGGAACATGCCAAGGCTGGGATATCGATGTCGTTTCCGGCTAATGTGTCCCGGAAACGGGTGGTTGGTGGGCGGATTGGGGTCGTATTGAAGCCTCACTTAGGCATCGTTTAGCGATAAAGGCGACATTTTGGACAAAGGGCGGGGCCATAACTTTAAACTGTAACGGCACAACTGTAAATTGTGCAAAACTCAGTCACAAAAACACACCAGATAGTCCCCATTACATTTGGCTTCTGAAGCATATTCTTTGTTTTTGCTGCGGCTGCAGCCGAGAGTGAAAAATCGTTAACCTAATTTTCCTACTACCCAGCTTCTGGTTCCTTTTGTCCTGAACCCCCTTTCACCCTGCCCCTCCCTTCCCACAAGTTGTTGTTTTTCCTCAAAGCTCTTGCCGCCTCCATAAATTTCCTTTATCTTTATGACTTGTTTTGCTTGCCGCTTGCGATTCCCCAACTCTCTGTTTTTGCCGATTCAAGCTCATGTACATATATTTTTCGGTATTTCGTTTGGGCTCAGAGTCGCGAGTGTTAAATAAAGCGTGTTAGGCTCTGCAAAAATAGGGATAAAAGCAAAAGACACACAGAAAATTAGCTGGGGAAAATGTTCTGCTTTTTTGTCGTCCACAAGTTTGGTTTTTGTCAGATTTTTCCATGTTTTTGTTTAATTTTTATGGCTATGTTTGGAAACAAAAAGTGAACAACAAAGAACTTTCTGGGTGTCAATTTTCTTTTATGGCGACCTCAATGCTGTCGATAGATAAAGGAAGTTTGACAAGTTATATACTTTTAACACCGAAATGCTTGGATGAAAATTAAAAAAACAGAAATAGAATTTTATGTTGCATTTTACAAATCTATTATTGGTTTTTAGTTAAATACAAAAATGGAGAAAAATAAAAGTTATCTAAAATAAAGAGAAGGGTTTTAAAACTACAACCCTAACATACCACATTAGTGCAGTTTTACTAACAGAAATACTGTATTGAACTAAAAAATAAATTTTTGCAATATGTGGTTGAGCTTTGATAACTAAAAAATTTTTAGTTTTATTGAAACGGAAATTAAAAATATAAAAAAAGGGTTTTAAAACCGATACCCTCACATACCGAATAATCGAAATTCGGCTGTCATTACAGTCAAAATGACAACTGCTGCAGAAATTCGCACAGAAGTGGCAACAGCATTCAGCCAACTGAATATGATGGGAACTGCGGCATGCCGTGGCCGCATTCGAACATGTAAAACTCATTTGCCCGAATTGGGTTAATTGCATGAGCAGCTACTAGCGGCACTTAATAAGCCGACCGATGCAAAAGTGACACGAATATGTGTGTGAATGCAATGGACTCGATGCCATTGCAAATGCAATTATGCAGCGGACGGTTAAGTATTTTTCACAATCGAATTATAATGACATTGCCAAGCAATCTGTAAGGGAATCGCTCAGAAGCTGATTAACATTATAAACTTGTGGCAGATCGATTGGTTAACCGGTTGGCAGTCGAGAAATCAATTATACATCGCTGGTAATTTAATGCAGAAACCATAATGTGGCGAATGCGTTATGCATTTTATTATATGATTGTTGCGGGTGCAGTGGAAATTTAATTAGCGTTTTGGCCCCGCTAATTGACAGCCCGAGGGTCTGCGAAAGTCGTTGTAATCTTGGCCCAAAAAGTAATCAAATTTATGCCCTGCAATTGGCAGGACGCCAATAAAAACGGAAACGTAAGGCGGCCCCATAAACAAAGCCATAACAAAAGGCAAGAAAGTGCCAAAGCAATATGCAAATGAATAAAACGCGTCGTCTGTCAAATGGCCAACAGCTGGCAGCCGGCTTTACCCCCCCCCCCCATAAACAAGCCAACAATGGAAATGGTCATGAATTTCTTTGAAGAAATTTTCAATTAAATACGCCAAAAGGAGTCAAAGCCGAAGAGGAAAATTAGGAATTAATTAAGACAACAGCCAGGCAAAGGCCCAGTAGCCAGGGTATAATTTCAAGCGGAAACCCGCCAAACAAACACAACTAACAAACGCCTTGGGTCAGGACCAGACCAGAATGCCGGGAAAGCTGGCAGAGCTGGGGAAACTGGGAAAACCCTGAGATGGCGGCTGAAAATTTATTTGTGCGTTGATTGCGCGCAAATGATGATCATTTAATTAAGCACGCAACGAAGAGCACAACTAGCCGTTGCTTCGGATGGGGAAAATGAAAAGAAAAAGCTAGGGGAAAACTGGAGGGAAACCCCGCCGAGGCAGTCGGATGTGGCTGGCCAGTTCAATCTGTTTGTGTTTTGCATTTCCCTGCCATTTTATGGCCTACTCCTCCAAGGCACCCTCCTGCGTTATTATTAAATTCTTTCTGCGGCCTGGACGTCTTCTGCTTTGATTGGTTTACTTAACGGCCTGCTGTTGAGATTTTTGTCCGCCTTTTCTTCATTTTTTTTCATTAGATTTTGATTTGAAATTTAAATTATGCGGTTACTTCGCAGGTCTAATCCCGCAGTTTGGGTTTCGGGGACATTTTAATATTTATTTTTAATTTGAAACTAATTGCGTGCAAATTATTTGAGTTTGCCTCAATTGCTGGAGATGGACATTTCTTGTTTATTGTAAAGTTTTGGACTTATTTGAGAGAAGAATTTATTAATTGGACCAAATTGTTTCAGGAGGTGGGTTGAGTTTAATAAGCATTTTATTTAGACCATTTTTAGCCATTTTAAGTGCATTATTTAATCACCAAAAATAAAAGTTTCCGCAGCCAAACGTTTGTTAATTAAAACTTATTGAAGTTGTTATATCAGGCATACCAATTAAACTGAACTATGAACTTTTCAGCACAAATATTTTTCGTTTAGTGCTCTACAGAATATTGCGTTAAAAGGAAATTCCAGCATTTTCATCAGTCAAAATTTGTTCTCTGGCATATTTCATTTATTAAAATATTTACGATACTCGTGGAAACTAAACGGGTTTTTTTTACCACTCCACTCACCCTCAGTTTTTTCCCCTTTTTAACGCATTCGACCCTATGTCTCTACTAACTGAGTGGTAACTAGTTTTTCCTGCTTCCATTTCGCCAGTGCTATCAACTAAAGCGCGCTCCTGGGATTTTGCCAATACCGCATTTTGCAGTCATATATAACGAGGGCTCGTTCGAATTCTTGAACCCTATCCACCAGTCCACCCACCACCTTCTGATCCATTTCGCAGACAACGTTGCGGCAATTTGTGCACAAACACAGCTATAACATACACATAAGCAGTTATAGGAGAGACATTAATACCAAATGAAAATTGAAATTATGTCTATACACTCGACAAAGTTTAATGGCAGAACAGAGCCAGATAGAGAGAAGTCAACCGGGGAATTGGGATCGGAAAAGTATCCGTGTTTATGCGAATTTCGGGGAACAAATTCGGAAAAGCTCTCAGAAGGTGTGAAACACCATTTCATTAATTCTTCTGATTTACCAATGATAACTTCATATATGTTAATGCAGTGCAAAGTCAAAAATCAAAACGAAAACATCTCAACCTATTTCTTAAATTAAAAAAAGCTTAGTTCATATAAAACATTTTTTTTAATGGTTTTTTTTTTGAATTGATTTAATCATGTTACAAAACACATCATTAAAATCCAAATTTTTTAAATATTTTAAGAATTTGTAAAAAAAAAAGGGGTGAAAATAGTAGATTCCTATAATTTGTATTTATTTGTAAACATAAAGATTTAATTTGGTTTAAGTGAACTATACAATTCAAGTTATTTAGCGCATGAACGTAGTATAAGTTGGAATTTGTGCGTTTTGTGTCTGTCTGGCTCGACGCGCACAAACAGTTATTTTTGTTTCTGGAGGGCGTGTTCGCACACACGCACACCTCCCACTTGCCACCCCCAAAACACACAAGCACACACACCCACCCACACATAATCAATGATAATCCGCTGGCGTATTATAACCGCATTAACAGTTAGGCACGTTCGATACAATTCGTTACGTTCCGATAGATTTTCATGCTCATTTCAGATAGCATCCGAAATATAATTGTATACAATTTGTGCAGCAATCTATACGAAGGGGTCGGAATTCAATTGCAACCAGTTTGGTTTTTATTTTGCGGATTTACTGAACGACCCCACCAAGAGGGGTTTTGAATTCGACAAACCGTAAACCATAAAATCTTCATTTTTTTTTGCCACAGATATGCGTGCGGTTGTTAAAACTTGCACAAAGTGACACCAGACAGCACCAAATTAACCACAAAATCAATCAAAAAGTGAACGAAAGATCATTATGGAAAAGTCCAGATGGCCGCAAGATAAATGACATTTTAAAAATCCGACAGAACGCACAGCTGTTATCCTGTTTTCAATCAAAAGCAACCAAAACAATTGATTAATTTCGAATTGAGCTTGAAAAAAATGTACCATCAATTGTTGGCGCAAAAGCTGAACTGGGATTGAATTCCACAATTTAAGTGGGTTCTAAGGGTAAAAGAAAACGAATTAAAAATCTGTCTGAAAGTTGCAAAGTTAAAAACACATAACTTTCAATTTGGGCAAATCCATTTTGTATCCTATGTAATAATATTAAAAAGGGGTTGCAATAAAAAAAAGACTTGTGGGTTTTGGAGCAGCACTTAGGTTACTAGAAAATTTAATTCAAACCATAATTAAGCCAGCAAAAGCTGAGTTATTAAATCACCAATCAATGCTGTTACCCTTAAGCAAACCAAATGCAATTTTGCAGCCAAATCTTAACCCAACGAGAACTGCCAAAAAAAAAAAACTATTTCCCACTGAAATTCGATTATTTCGCTGGTTCCGGGGCAACTGCATTAGTGAATAAATCCATGTCAAGTCGACGTCAAATTCAATTAGCTGACATAATTCTATTTGGGGACGCTGACAGATGGCAAACGGCAAAATGTTGCCGAAAAAGGGGTTTTGCCTCTGGCAAAATCTCCCCTTGCGAAAGTTGTCAACATGAAAACTGTGGAGGCGGGAATTCTGTATAGGAGGGCCATAGATAGCTGCAGAGTAAAGACATAAATTTTCAAAATGGCAGCGGCACGTGGAAATTAAGTGATGAATACTTTAGGGCGCATAAACTTGCTGCGAGTGCCCGAAAGAGAGGGAAACATGTACACATATATATTTAGGACAGGGGGAAAGGGAGGGTGGCTAAGTCGATTTAGGTCGCTATGCCCGGCAATATAAAATGTAAAACTGCTGGAGCGCAACGCATCCACACATCATCCCGCACAACGCCGCCCAAACTCCCGACAGAAATATTGAAAAATATGGCAAGTGCTGAAAATTTTGCAAAATATTTTGCTGGCAGTCAGCCCCTCGAACACACCAGCCCATACATCACAGTGATGCTTCGATGCGTGGCCAACGTGGCGTAAGCCTTTTGGGCACTATTAACCAACCGCCGGGGCTACGGGCACTTGGTCTACGGTTCAACCACCTCTTCGTCCCCCTCGCTAAAAGATCCGCTAATCCAATTATAATCAATTCAGTGACGGGACCAGGGCTGCCAACGCGCCCCGGCATCGAATGCAGCCCTAATGGCGTTATAAATAAACAGGAACTCCGTCCCGAATCCTGGTCAGCAAAAGGACTTGCCGTGATATTCTTACCTGAAATGAGAACAAACACAAAAAAGGCAATTAGATTTACACATGAAAAAATAATTAGCAAAAGATCGATGAATGCATTTAAATTAAATAGGACTCACGAATCTTACTAAAGAGTGATTATAAATTAATTAGAACTACCTTCATTGAATTAGTGTGAAAATACAAATTTGTATGATATATAAATGAATTATAACTATTTCAATTCATTTAAATTCAAAAAAAATTGTTATGTTGTTATGCTATGTTGTTAGCTTATTTTCCATTTCAAAATAAGCTGATTATAACTTTCAGCATTCCGGACAACATCTCTTATCAATATCTTGCAGCACAACTCTTTGCTGAACCTACATCAAAGTAAGGCATTATCCACTAAGAGGGCTCATTAAAAATGCACGAGTCAGATAAGTAAGGTGCCCTAAGCTCGAATCAAAGTCAACTGCGAGTTGGCTTTAAATTTTTAAAACAAATAACAATATTTGCCACATGGCCCGAAGGTGGTTCGCACAATGCCAGGGCAAACAAACCCGAAAACGGGGCCTGCAAATTATCTGGGGAGCATCAGAGCTGGGAAACGGTTCTGGATTCCCCATTCTTACTGATTGTGAAATCGATGAAGTAAATCGGTGAAGCGATAACATAATAAATTCAGCGTTTCACGCTCAACTACACCACACTGATACTGGGTTGTTGTTATAAAGAAGGTGCTGCTGATATTTATATACCTATCACAGTTCCACGAAAAGAGGGCCCCATAAATATTTATGATCTCCAATCGTGAAGAAAGGTGGAGTATGCAGTGCAACAATCAATTCAGCTCCTCATTTTATTTGTTGTTGTGTTTGTTTTCATGTTGTGCACATAATTCAATGGAGCCAGCTTCCTCGCAGCCACCCACTCGCATGCCATCGATAACAATAAGAGCAACCCTTTTTAGACCCGTTTTTTTTCCGTATTGTTGTTTTGTGTGTCTAACCCTCGAGGAACTTCCGCACTCAAAAGTTGGCCACAAATAAAAGGAGCCGGCAAAAAGGTTGGAAAAGCGAAATGGCACATGATGCTCGAGAATTGTGTGTGTTGTAAGTGGTTCACATATCAGAGATGGCAACCTTTAACCTGTATTGGTCACTGATTCGATTAGTCGATCTTTTTGGTTAAAAAAAAAAACATTTTGAACTTTTAGGGTTTCAGTTTTAATAATAATTCTTTTATCTCTATGTTTCAATCCAGCTTGTAAATTTAAAATTGATCAAGTTTTCTATGTAACAAAGAAATCTCTTATTACAAATTTTAAACCACGCTTTCATCACCTCGTTTTGCCGCATCTCTAATCGGTTTTTTCTTTAAAGGACCACCGGAAAACACTTTTCAATCCTCAATTCCCTTTGGCATAACTGTACTCTCATATTTGCTGATTTGACATTTATTCTGGCGGCTCGGTTAGTGACGGCGGAAAACCTTTGCGCCTTGGTTGCCTGAAAAAATTATGAGTGGCATTAAAATTTGATGACTGTGTGCCGTTTCCCAAAGGCAAATTCCGCCCTCCGGCATTAGTTGACTTTTCATTTTTATTTTAAGTGTGCAAGGACTTTCAAGGCATTCAATTGTCGGTAACAAATCAAGTGGGTCGACGACCCCCATCAATGGCAACTTAACCATAAAACACAGACTCTCAAAGAATGCAATTGCCGGCAAAGTCCATTTGCCTTCGGTTGTCCTTAAATATTCTCAAGTCGATTTTTCTCTGGAGAAAAAGTCCGGAAAAGTATTAATTTTATTGATGGCAATGAAAGAAAGCGTAAGTCAGCATACAATAGGAAAATCATTTGAAATTAAATAAGTTATTAAGCCATTGTTCTTTAAAAGAGTGTACACTAAAGAAAGATAATCAAGACAAGAATTTAGTCGTTTACATTATATATCACTTTTATTCAATTGATGTAAATTTGCATTTATATATTTTAGTTGTGTTAAAAAATTAAATTTAATTTATTAATAAATTGAAATTTATATTAATGTTTATCGATAAAATAATAAAAATATTAATAAAGTCAAAACTTATTTACTAAACACTTTAAAACATATTTAGCAACAATATTAATGCTAGGAATTTTTCCAAATTGTCATAAAACAGTTTAAATTTGGGGAAAACGTTTCTATCCAAAATGAAAATGGGTTTCTCCTCAAATTAAAGAAAATATTTCTTCCACATGTTCCATTTTCTCTTCAGCACAAATATTATTTCAGCATTCTTTTCGTTTTTCTCGGGGTCAGACTCCCCACTTAATTGCTGTCCAGAAGCATACCGAAATGGTACTTTCCCATTCCGACTTTCATAAACAGCTCCAGCATATTTCAAATGTCAAGAGAGAAGGGGGCCAAAGGATATATAATACAAGAAGGACAGTGAGGCAGCTTAAGTGAAAGTGTGCTTTTTCTGCTCGCATTTCTGCAGCGCAGAAGTGCCACATAAATTTTTATTTAAAGAACAACAACAATAAGGAAAGTTTATTACGAATTTACTGGGGTTAACCTCCGGTTAAGTCGGTCGGGGCTTACACTATAAACGTATACCTATATATTCGTCGACGTTAATTGAAAGTTAGTGCGGCGTTTTTATTAACACTTTCGGAGCGTCTGGGTCGGGCTGTTAATTAAGTTAAATGTTCTCAAAAATTATGCAGCTCGAGGACTTAGTTAAAGGTATTAAGCCAAAGTTACTGTCTGCCCGGCAACTAACCTAACTGGGTAGAACTTTGTGCGCAACTTTCTGACCTTAACAATAATTTACACTTACGCAAAAGTTGGCGAAACTCTACCCATCCTACCAATAAGTCGTTGCGGTCGGTTAACGCGACAATAAAAAACACTTTAAAAAATGTGCCCATTGTTCTGGGGTTCGGGGGTTTGGGGGAAAAGAAAGAAACTTTTAATAAAAAGCAGCTACATTTTGGGGTTGCTTTGGGTCCTTGGGGGAGGGGTCAAAAAGGGAACATCGTCAAGTGAAAGTGCCCGAAACTTGGGCGTGGAAATTGCAATTTCTTCTAGGTTTATTTTTTTCAGGGCGTGGCGCATTGAGGCATAAATAACAGCAACATTATTCACACCGAAACGACAACAACAACCGCAGTGGGGAACTGAGAATAGAGACTAGAGAAAGTGCCCCCCGTAGGATGGTGGGATTTTCTTCTTGTTTTTGTTGTCTTCGCCTGCTAAGCAAACTCGGGAAAAGAAAGCCAAGTTGAGGGCAAGTTTGTCTGCCAGGCAATACCACCCATCCACCCAACAGCAGCCAAAGTTTATATTTGGTTTATTTACGCTTAGCCAAGTTTTTTTTCTTGTTTTTATTTGTTACTTATTCTACACTTTTTGGGCGGAGTATTGAGTCAAGGGGCAGAGTACATTTTTTAACGCTTTAGCAAATTTTCTGGCTCTTCAAAGTTGCTTTCGGTGTATTTTTCTTTGTTTTATTGGCCCAAACTTTTGTCTCGCGTTTTTTAAATATGCAAAAGTGAGTGCCTTAATTCCCTCGCCGGCCAAAAAAAACTTAAAGCAGGTGTACACAAGTTGCCTTAATTACGCTTCTGAGAAACACAATTCTCCAGTGTTTTAGTCTAATTAAGAAAAAACGTTCTAAGAAACAAGAAGATTAAGTTCATCTTGGCAGATAAACAAACACATGATTTTTGAATGAGAACTCGATTTTTAAATAAACTTTCTTTTTTTCGAGATAAATTAAAATACTTTGATTTCACACAGTTTTCTGTAAGATGGAAGAACAACAGTTCATTTTTTATTAATTTGTTCTTAATGTTAAAGTTGTAAGCCTTGTGTTTCGATATCCCCAAGATTGTTATTCTTTAACCGTAATTCCTCTATTAAAAAACAATCCCCCTATTTGAACAACCCCAAATCTGCTTCCTTAGCCCCAGAAATAAAATCCCACCCTCACCGAAACTCTAATTAGGTTAGGTAACCCATAATCTTTCTTACGGGCTTACTTTTATTTCAAGAAGCTTACGGTTCATATTTAATTTTCCAACAAAAAAACGGTATTTCATTTAATTTGGTTTCAGGGCTTTGAAGTTGATTGGGCTCAGTTCGGTTCTTGGGTTGTTTGTTCATGTGCCGCCGCATTTATTAACACTTGAAGGTTTTTGTCGCGACAGATTGCCTGCAGCGCCACGCCCCCAGGGAATGCTGCCCCTTCCTCCTGTTTGTTTTCTTTTCGGAAAGTTATTTACAATTTTCCACGGACTGACACCCTCCCGGCTCTTATTTTCCAGCTTCTTTTCTCGCCTTACGCGTATTTCCCACTTCATTTTTCTCATTGCCGGATAATTTCGAATGCATCAGCCAGCGGTTTGCTGGGCCACGGGCTATCAGCTATCGGTTATCGGTCACCGCTTGCGCCTTGAGAAAATCTCATTGACTTTATCTCATTATACGCCTGATTGACCATAAAAATTGGCTCATCCATAAAAATAAAAAGTTGTGTAAGAAACCGCAGCTTTGATCTTTCCCCTCTCACAGTATCCCCAACTTTATTTTGCTGCCATTAACTTGCCGCAAAACAAAAATATGGCCACTCCCCAGGGTGCAATCCTTATAAATTGCTTCCACTATCCACGAAACTTCCTTCTCCACCGCTTTTGATGGCTTTGCCTTCGTCTCGTTCTCATAAAATTGCTTAATTAAATGAGTTTTATGTCCTATTGACAGTCGCTCAAACGGAAAGAGAGAAAATTTATGCGGACTTGTCACGTAGCCGACAATTTGTCTCAATCATAATTTTCCCCTATCTTAACATTTGTTTCCTTTTCTTTAACAGTTTTTCGGGTTCGGTTCGTTTTGTCGGTGTCCTTAATTAAGGCCTCGAGCTGGGTGCCGGCTGCCAAGGGGGAAAATATGCTATTAAAAGAAATAACTATACACACGTGTTTTCCTGTCAGACAAAATATAGTAGAATAATATCACACGACGAACATTGGAAACAAGGAGAAACATATCTGTACAAAATAAGCATATTTAGATACTCTTTAATTTAAAATAAAAATAGTTGATTAGTAAATTAACAGAATTAATAAACATAACTTAAATATTTCATAAAAAAAAAATTATTTGTAGTGAAAGCCAAAGTGACATTTTTCACTCGACAAACACTTCAATAAATTAAAATTTATTCTATGCTTTTCTCTATGAGTTTGTCCCGTTTCTTTATTTAAACGAGTAATGTACAACAATTTATTTAGTGAATTTGATTCACTCTTGGATTCTTCATTTCTCAACGTCATGCTACTCACATTCCTCGCTTAATGATTTCAAAGTTCAACTCCAGAATTGAAATACCTATTTTGCAGTGATGTAAATCACAGACTGCGTCTGTAATTTGTTCACATTCTTCAGGGAGACGCCAGACTTTTGGTGTTTGAAGGGGAAAGCCCTCAAAAGAAAGCCCAGACAAATAACAAGAAAAGTAAAACACTCTCGAGCCCACCGCAAACAAAAATCCCGCCCACCTATGAAAAGGCGCACCCACGATTTCGGGCACATTACGCAGACATAAATACAGACAAACAAAGTTTTGTGCGACGCGTTTCCGATTTCGGTGCTTTTTCCGGGGGAAAATGGGAAAAGGGAAAAGGAAAAAGGGGGCGGGGACGGGGGAGTAGGCACGCATGTTGTCTGCCGCTTGTCTGGAAAGAGACAACTCTGTTTGGAAAAACTGCGGAGGGTTCAGCCACCTGGCAAAGATTTATGTAGACCAAAAAGGTGTGTGTGTGTGGTTGTGTGCGCGTCTTAAAGCTGCAGGTAAAACGGGGAAAATTTACGAGCCAGACGGGAAACCCTTTCACAGCAGAGGAAGGCCCTTTTTCCCACCCACACTCGGCATAATTAGGCTGCCATTAGCAGTTAGCTGGCCCACAAACATAACTCTCGATGTGGCCCGAAAAAGTACTTTTTCAAACTCTCTGTGTTTTTGCGTAGACCATAAATTTGTGTTGAAGGGGTTTGTGATCATATCGCTTACACATTTCCATGCAAATGTATTATTAATGAGCGGATTTCTTTCGGGCCTCCTCTGATTTATGTGCCACAGTTAATTAGGATCTCGATTTGCTGCCCCAATTCCTTTCCTGCTTTCCACCGTATTTATTTTTCGTTTTTTGAACTTTATTTAATATTGATTTTGTTCACACGGCCGAATACAAACATAAATCAAATTGCAGTCATTTATGCTGACAAATGCAAAAAATGCAGCCACAATAAAATAAATAAGCGGCATAAATATTGTGTTTGGCAGGCCAAACTATATGTAAATGAGTAAATGGTCAGCAAATGCATTTCACCGGAATTTCCAATTAAAATTTTTATTGCCTTCCGATGAGACAGAAAGATATGTAACACAAAAATTAAGGCTTGAATAATAAATATATACTTAAACTTTATAACTTATCATGGTTTTTTTTTATGAAATGTACCGTGAATATTTTTTATGAAAATATAAATGTAAGATAGTTTACATTTTACAACATTTTTCAGGTGCTTTAACATATATACTTAAGAACTTTTTGTGAGTTGTATATGACCATTTTTTCGTAAGAGTATTGTACAAATAAAAAGTCTATATTATTTGTCAATTAATTCCATCATGCAAAAAGTCAACCACCTTTACTCGTGTTTTTTCAAGCGCTTTTACAATTTAATAATTTAAGGCCATAACATGTTTTTTATCTTTGCACATGCTCGCATTTTTAAAAAATAAACAAGAGTCAAGCTAGTTCAATTCAAATCAATAAATAAAAATTCATAAGCATATCCATTCGATCAGATATGTATTCGGGGCAATTAGGATTATGCTAATTCGAACTATTTGTGATATTTCTATGGCTAATTTAAATTCCATTTATTTCACTCGGATTTCCTTACAATATTTTTGATTTAATTTCAGTTAAAAAAAAAAAACATAAAACAAATTGTGCAATTTATTGGTAATTAACTCAGCTGAAATATGCCCTTTTTTCTGACATTTTTTGTGGGTATTTAACCCACGAAGCATACGTTGCTCAATTAATTTATTTAAAATACCAATGCTAAATGAATGGTGAGGTGTGGAAGATAAAGAGTTAATGCAATTTTAATGCCTGATGAATAAACAATTAAAAATGGTTTAAGCGCAATTTACGGGACAGCATTTAATATTGTGCATACGTTGTTAAAGTAAAAATCCGAAAAAGCGCTGAAAACTTAGGAGGCGAGGGAGAATCTGACATTATATCAAATTTCATTCATTAATTTCCATTTGCCAATGCCACGCCTGTCTGACTCTGTGGGTTCATGCTTTTGCCCCGACTCAGGGATTTTCCCATTTCCCATTTTCCTTACCCTGGCATCACCCCGCTAGAAAACTTTCACTCTCTGTGTAATACAAAACCTGGTCTCGCTTTTCTTGTCTTTCCTCGTGTTCTGTTGCGTTGTCTAATCATGTATGAATGAATAATGATATGAATTTGACAAGGCACAAAGTGTACAAAGAAAGAACGGAAAGCGGCAAGGGCAGGACGAACATAAAGGACATACAGAAATTTATTCATGCAAGTAAATGCGGGAAAAATGGAGAACGGCTGAGTTGGGAAAGGAAATTTGGTTTGCCGTGATTTTAGCCATCTAAAAAGCTACCGCTTCTCATTTTACATGCAGCGGAAAATCTGGTTTTACAGAGGGGAGAAACAGAAAAATAAAGAATCTGGGGAGCATTGGCTGGTTTTAATTACAACACTTTAAGCTTTTGCCGGCACTAAGTAGCTGCAAGTGGCCGGAAAAATCTTTCTGAGCCCCAGCCCTCAAAAGAAAAACTCGCTTCCCCCAGAAAGAAAAACAGGTAAAATAAGAAAATGTATTTACATTTATTATTAATGTACTTGTGCTCTAGCTAAGAAACAGCAGCAGACACTGGGAAATTGCGTTGTCAGCAGCAGCTTCAAGATATACGGCTGTGCCAGGATTTTTTCTTGTTTTGTGTTATGAATCCTTAATGTCTGACTCCATACCCCAAAGTATAAGCAAAAAGCTCCCGAACCAAATAAAAAATCAATGAACAAATCCAAAATGCTTTAACCTGCAATCCTGGGGTCGCAAAATGGTAATATAATAGGGTTGACGGTATCAGTTTCTCAGAGATAATTAATGGCACAAATTATGGGTTTAAAAGCCACCATCATGTTATTATCAATATGCAAGCTTTGAGCAATCTTATCTTATATAATCAAAATGTAAAGACTAATCTATTTTTATAAGAAAACGTTTTCCTTACATGGTTTCCCCATTAGCCTAACAGATGTAAGCCCCCCTACAAATTCTCCAGGGACATATTCCTCCGCCTGTAGTTTCCATTTTTATTATACGATATTTTCAGACTGAACATGCGCCTTATGCTTCCTGCTCCCCTATGTGCTTGAAAAAATTACAAACATTTAAAGTTTGTTGGAAAATAATATAAAAAGGTGCAGACAGAAGGGCCTTTCGATGTTTGCCTTTGAATTTCGGTGTTTTTGTCTGTGGGGGATGCATAAAATATGCGTCTGACAGACGTACTTGGCTTATGTTAAATTTATGCAGCATACATTTGTGCGCTGCTTGTTTCCCTTTTAATTTATTTTTAAGAGGCCTAATGAAAGTAAAAAAATAGGCAGTGGGGTCGGCAAATAATAAAAGGCGAGGCGTGAAAATGCCGCAGGCGAAAGTATTTAACACCAACTACAAAAGCACGCACGTCTTGCCCTCGCAGTCAAAAACAAATGGGCAGCGGCGCAAGCAGCAGCCACGATAATTGCCCCAATGGACGTGGCAATTACCGGGCCGTAAGCCACAAGGATATGGCAACGAAAGGACTATGGACTATGGACAATGGACAATGGTGCGCAAGTTATGCAGCACAAATTGCAAACATTTCGGGATATTGGTGGTGGGTCGTAAAGTGGCATTGACAACGGATCAATGTGGCGGGGGATTTTCCAACTTACCTTCCACCCAGCCCCAGAATTCAATCAACTTCCCCGTTCATTTGTAGCCCAATTAATTTCGGCAATCTAACCAGTAAAAGCCATCAAGCTAAACAAGTGAACCCGGAATGACAAGTCGTAGATGCTGGCACTGAGAAAAAACTACTTAAGTTCTTACATAAAACTATCTGAAAACTGTTTAATTTCTTATATATCAACTGACATTTGTGATATGTTTTAATGTTCAATTTCATCAACTTTTTTACTTCTCCTGTAGCAATCACAAAATTTTAATTATTCAATTTAAAAAAAATATACTATCCAAAAAGACTTGTATATTGAGTTGATAAAATCCTTTTGATGAATAACTAAATGTACAAAAAAAAAGGTTTATTAGTTTTGCAGCATGCATTTATTACACTTTCTTTAGCTTTTAAGAGAATAAAATAGATTTAGCAATTAATATATCAGGGTCTTTTTTTTTAACAACATTATATAATTTGTTTCAGTGCCTCGAGGCCGGTCGCCGTGGCTGCGATTTCAAATGCAACTTGCCAGAGTGCAACATTTCATTTTGGATTGCAAAACGCTCGAGAATTGACTCAACAAAAACCTCGACAAGCTATAAAAATGGCAAAAACAGAGACGAACCGAATCCAAACAAACCATACTACAAACAAAAAAGCATAAAACTGTTGCGAGAATGCTTCTTTTGGCGAGTGTGTTTCGTTTCGGGCCAAACAAAAACTGTGACAAGGCACAAAGACCAGGCTGGAAAAAATGGAAGGACTAAAACAAATATTCAGCAGGAGGCAAACTTTATTTCGGTTTCAATTTGCGATAAAAACAGCGACAACAGTCGCCAGGGCAGCGGCAAATGAAATTTAACAACTCGCCGAGGAGCAAACTCGAATGGCAAATGGCAAATGGGAAATGGGAAATGGGAGATGGAGCTTGCAATGAGAAGGGGAATTGGGGGTTGAGAAGAATAAGGCAGGACATTGGGGGCGACTTGGCACAAAAGACGGGCGATGCATTTCCCCCGCTGCAATTGCTGTCGCTGCTTGTTTTTGAACATTCATAATAAATTTTGCGCTGCGAACCTTCTTCGACAGCAAAAACAAAAGGAGCTGCATATATATCGTTTTTTTGCTCCTGTTTCTTCTTTTTCTGCCGCCTCCAACCGGTTGAAATGTAACGGATGTTAGAGTTGCGCACTGAAAATTATATATAAACAGGATATGACAGGCAGGAAGCCGTTGCCCCCCAGTTGCCCACCACGCCCCCGAGCGCCCACAACTACTACGATAGAAACACCGCCCCAAGTCGAAGTGCATTGCTAAGCATTTTCCTCAGTCGTTTTTTTTTTTTGTTTTGCCTTCCATTTGCCCCCTTTCTGCTGCTTGAATTTTAATGCCAAATGGCATTCCGGATTGAGCCAGGTCCTAGTCTCGGACCATAGAAATATCAGACCAGCTTCGGATATGCCGCTGGCCAGGACTAAACGACTATCAGGGGAAACAAGTTGAGACGCAAGTGACAAGAGTAGCAGGAATACGGCAATACTGAAAAGGATATTGTCTCCGGAGGCATTATTTCATATTTTATGCGGTACGTATATATTTCTGTTAAATGTGTCATATATATTTAAATAGTTAATGAGCTAGCTTTTTGAAGAATTAAATTAAAAAAATTTAGCATCGTTTTCTAATTAGTTTAAAATGGTTGCCTATCCTTGAATATATACGAGAATTCTATTTAACAAAACATACACATTAAATAAAATTTAATAATTGTTAATAACAAAATTTTAATTGGTAAACATTTTCAACCAGAAAGTATACTAAAGATTAAGTGCAGATAACAACGTGAATTAAAGCTTCTTATCTAATCTAGATTACCCTGGTGAAATAAAATAACAGTCTACATCCAGAGTGTTCCAAGGAAAAATCTCTTTCAATGGCTACCTTTTTCTCATATAATCGCACTCTACTGCATTTTAAGTGGATGAACAGCAAAACAGCTTTACTACGAGATAGTAAAACCAAAGTGTAGGTACGATAAAGTACGAGCACTACTCCTTCGCAATATATTTTATGCAAGTATAAACACAAGTGCAGAGCTCTCATAAATCACGCATACGCACTGTGCCACTCTGCCTGCCACAAGAGGAAAAACAATAAATAAACGAGAACGAGAAGATAGTATAAACCACAAAGGAGTGCATAGATCTTGCTTATAAACATAACCGAAAGAAGTAGAACCCCAATTAGTCATTTATGAAAGAGGCATTGTTCCCTGATAAACTTGAAAGTGGAAAATCAAAACATCAAGAGTTGGATGTTTTGATTTCGTGGGATAAGAATGAGCTGTGTAGAAGGTCCTTTTCCCTCCTCTTCATATTGAACAACTTTATCCAATTTCTCGTTTTGCGCTGAGACCAGCACATCGCGCATAAGCACGTACAAATCGCATTTCTTAGGCTCCATCCTGCCGCTTTTCTGCTTCCTGCTTATCCTTTTTTATTTGCCCCTGCATGTGGGCCAAGCTTTGGTTGTTTAGCTGTCAGATTTACTTGTCTCACTGGGTCGTAGTCAGAATATCCTGGGTGGCTGCGATGTGAATGTGTGTTTGTGTGTATGTGTGCTATAAATCGACAGCTAAATCTGCAAAAACATTGATAAGACAAGCGACATGCCAATGCGGCCAAAGGCATTTGCCAACGCCTCTCCTCTGGTTTAACCCAAAATACCGAAACGAACCGAAAATGTTTAGCCAACTTGCTGCGAAATTGCTTTTCGATTTATTTTCTATACGTACATATGCATGTTTGCCTATGTACAACATATGCACGCCTGACAAATTGGGAGAGAGGTAAGGCATTGTGACAAATTAGTCTGTGGGCATTTGTTGCTGCTTGCTGCGCTGGCACAAATTATGAGATTCTTATCGCCATCTCTACGATTGAGTAATAAACCGAGTGAGATCCACAATGTTTGCCCAGGGAGTGGGATGCAGATGGCTGCCCAATTTGTGTTTGCCCCATTTTGGCCTGGGAACTGGGCCAATTTGGTATGGATTTGCTTGTTTGCGAGAATTTGTAGAAACTTAAATTGCAAAAAATATTTGGCAAATTCTGCTTGCAATATTTTTGGTTAAATTTCAATTAAGTGAAAGTAAATGAAAAATATGTACCAAAATGTTTCAATATTGATGCACATCAAGTGTTTTGTTTGGCAAGAAAAGCTTAAAGAATTTACAAAATTTGTTATCCGATTAGTTTTTGTAAATTAATTTGATTTTTCTCACTTTGATTAACCAATTTATTTTAAATAATAGTTCGTATCTACCAATTTTTATTTGTTTATAATTTATATTTACTTTGTGGTTTGTAAAACGTTTTTCAAAAAGAATTTTACTTATTTAGTCAAAGCCGTATTTCTCGTTTTAATCTTAAAATGTTTTGGATTTTTCAAATACATATTGCTGGAGTCATGAAACCTAACAATTGAATCATAAATATTATGATTATTTAACACACTTTTTAATGCTTTTTTCTTAAAAACATTTTGCATTTAACTCAGTTAGATATCTAGATTGATACTTGGCAAACTGAATGCTATTCCCAATGTTTCAAAAATACCAAACATTTTAAACTGCACTCACCTAATGTCTTGGTCCACTGGGCGGTGGGTCGCCAGTCGGGATAGTGTTTTGGGAAGAGCTCGCGGGTCCAGTAGGTGTGGAGGACGACCTTGTAGACGGCCAGCCGGTCCAGGGTGCAGCCCGTCTGGGGGGCGGGCTGGGTGGCAGGGGGCGTGTTTAGCGAGGCGGTCGGATCGGCATTCAAATTCGTATTGGGATTGGAATTGGGGCTGGGATCATCGGTGAAGTAGTAATTACGATTCAGATTCGAGTTGGAATTCAGAATGCCATTCTGGTCCTCGAACTTGACGTTCTCCCCCTGCTGATTCTCCACACTATAGGCGTATATCGAAGGGTTTGAGATGAAGGAGGCGCCATAGGCACCAACGGCATCCGCTTTCGGGGAAATAAGGCCGAGGCCCAAAAGGATAAACAGCAGCCAGTGGGCCAGAAAGTCTGTTTTCGGTGTCGCTCCCATTTCGTCAAATGTTGCGTGCTAATTCGCTCGCCCTTTCTCGCTCTATCCTTCGCCGGTGCGGAGCTATTTTTGTTTTGATATAATTTATATTTCTCGCTTTTCTTTTATTTTCGTTTCCTTTTTTTTGTTGTTGGCCGCTTACACTTCACATTTGCCTTCGGGCCGTTGCTTAAAAATAAATGCACACACACTCGCGGCACTCACATATTTATTTTTGGTTTCTTTAACTTTGTACGCTCTGTGCGTTTTCTTCACTTTTTGGACTTTTGGCGCGCAGCAAGCTCAACAAATTCGATATGGGAGCGGAAAAGTGAGGAAAACAATGGAGGTTCTGTGCACAGATGTTAGACAACCGCCCGCGCTGAGAGTTCGTCGCGGACTGAGCAAATGTTGCGGCAGGCAATGAAAACACCAGCCACGGAGAGCGCAAAACGAGGAGACCCTGCAGTGGGAGAGAGCGGCGAAGCGGGAGAAAATTAACCATCCTTTTGGCAGAGAGCGGGAGAGAGAAAAAGAGAGAGAGTATCATGTTGGGGAAATTACTGTCCAACTGTTGTTTTGGTCAGAAGAAAAAGAAAGGAACAGCCTGTTGAGCTCCCAGCTAACTGTTGTTGTCCAGAGAACTTTTTTTATTGCTTGCTAGTAGGTTCATGTTAATCCTGCTGTTAACTTTTAAGGTTCCTGTTAATGGCCAAGTTTTACTGTTAAGTAAGGATCTTAGTTATTTCTATAATAATAAGTATTACAAATAGGGAAAAGACGAAAAAATTATTTTATATGTTTATAACATGGAGTATGCTATGTTATGAAGCAGTGCAAATGTCTTGATACCAACTTATGTTAATATGATCCAAGCTTTGAAAGGTAAATCATTTTTCCATTATGTCTTTAATATTTACCACATTGACCCTTACCATTAAATACATTAAAATATTTAAGCTTGATATATACAATGTAAATAGAATTAATAAAATTGTTTTTACTTACCTTGTTAATTTTTTTTTCTGAGAATCGTAAAAGTAAACAAATTTATTATATTTTGACTGCTTATAACCCTTGATGCGTACAATATTATAACCAAATCTCTTAAATCCCATGGAAGAACGGGAATTTGGCTCACGCAAAATACTTGACATTTCCACAGAGGAACGTTAGTTGAACTGCCATTGTTGGCTTAACCCCCAACTGCGATTAACCCCCTGTGATTACCGTGGCTTGTGTGCTGATGTTTCGCTCCACTCCGTTGTTGTTGATGATTGCCACAGGCTTAGTCGCATTTATTGCACATTTCCTTTCTGCCATTTCTGAATGTCAGCGTTAATGAGGCGGGCTTATGTGTGTGCCGACTATTCACGTACATATCTATCTCAATCGACGACTATTAACGAGAGTGTGTGTGGCACATTACTATGTATTGTGCTCGAACAATGAGAACAATTTCCGATTAAAACCAATTGAAGCTCTTTAATTGCTACAATTCAATTAAACAACACGCTAATGGCATCATAACGGCAACAACTATCGATTCACTGAGTGGGGTTGGTCAGCGGACAGCGGTCTATCACTCTTTCAGAACTTCACTTGAACCCACTCCCGGTAATTGCCATTGACATGTGCCCCTCCCCCGGTCGGCAATTACTCCCCCGATGCCATCGTCCAACCCGAGAAATACGAGTCTTCAGGTGGGAGCATCCCGAAAGTTGGACACACACAATTATGTTGCACTTAAATGAGTTGTACGTGTCCTGACCGACTGCCCGTATCCTGAGTCCTTTATAGATCGTGTCCTGCGATACGCTCGAGTACTTCCCAACACTTAAAAAAGAAAAATTGTTTAATATATAAAACTACTAAGAAATTCCAACGTTTCTCTAGCTGAGATTTTGAGAATCATTTGTATTCCTTGTGAATATCTACTTTCAACTTTTAGTTATTGATACTTCAAAATATGAAATACATTTAACTTATAAAAAGTTTTAAGGATTACAAGATATGTACTTCTATATAAATTTAAAAAAAATATATATTTTTGAGTGCTCATTCAGTCTTACATTCTTAGGTAAATGCTGTTCAAGTTATTTTTCCAGGTGTATGTAAATTGTGCGTGCGTGAAATTTATTGCAGTTAATAATAATTGTCCATTCTACTTGAACGACGACCACAACGATAATGTGTTTCCCCACCCACTTTGCCGTGTCTCTAACCGCCTGTGGTCAATTATAAGCGGACAGTCCGCCATTTGTCTTAGACGTGGTCAATGCCAGGTTGTCGTTGTCTAGCTGCCCTTTGGGGCTTTTTATGGGGCTTTAAACGCTGGGCCATTAGTTAAGTGCGTCATACACCAATATATACAGGCCCTAACGGAAATTATTCAAATGAGGTGCTAATGTCCGTTTTGGGTAATGTTTATTAACCAAAGGAAGGCAGTTACAAGTTTCATTTTTGATTTCACTTAATTGCTGGGGAATTGAAAAAAAAATTATGTGTCTTAAAATCGGTGGTTCAGTAGCTAGAAACTGAAAAGGTTAACATTCAAAAACATTTTATTTGACTTAGCTAACAATCTATTTTAGGTCATAAGCTGTGTCGAAAAAATATTCAAATAGCTACAATTTTTTTTAAGTTTTTATATATCAATTTTTTAAGTTTTTTAAATAAGCACTTTAAGATAAAAATTAAGAATTTATATAACCATATTACGATCGTGCTCTGCAAGCTTATCAAATAAAATAATGAGCGATTCTCAGTAAAGTCGGTTTTGAATGGTGTTGCTAAAAAACAATGGGAAATTTTCTCGTATTTTGCTCTGCACAGCGCATGAACTTTCTCTCGCTCCAATTTTCCATTTTCTCCGACTTTTTCCCGCAATCTAGTTTCGCTCTCATTTGCTCCCACCTGAACAGACAAGACATTTGTGTTTGATAGTCGGCAAAATACGGATATAATCCATTCAGCCAAAGTAAAATTCCAAATACATGAACCAGAAGAGTCAGTGGAAAAAGCGGTGGACAGATTGGGGAGAAAATGCAGACACTGGCCCCAAAAATGTTGAGGGTTCGCATCATGTGCCAGCAATCGGCAAAAATTCCTAATAAAGTTGGCATTTGCCAAACAGACACGCAGACGTGCAGACAAACAGGATCCGTATACCCTATGGAACACGCTTTCCCGAATATTTGCCCAGCTTAACCTGTTCGTTGTTGCTTTTATTGAAAAGCGAACACAAAGCAACCAAAATGCCACCCAGCGACTGTTGATGCATCTGCCATACGTCGGATGCATTTCCTCCTGGAAATTCGTGGTTGTTTTGATGGCATATTTGCATAAAAACTATGCATGCGTTTGCCACCCAGCATCTACATTTATATCTTCTGATTTTTTACCCATTTTTTGCTATAAATAAATCCACTGAAAATAAACAACGAAGGGTGCATGGTAAGGAGCATAGAATGTGATCAAAAAGTTAAAATACTTGGAATGTCTCATTGTCACTCAAATCACAATGAGCAACGCATTTGCATGTTGCATGTTGCTGTTGTGTTTAGCTCACAATGCATCTGCAGTTTGTGACATTTGATGTTTGGACCCATTTTGCAATTTTGACTCAGTTTCTGCTTGGAATTTCGAATAGAAAGAATCACACAAAATCACTAACAAAGCAGTCATGGGGGGAATTCCTAATTTCAAACTACATTAGTTTCACAAATGTTAGTCCCAACCGAAAATAGAGCTTATCAAGAAATTTAAGACCTGCCTGATTTAACAAAAGATCTGTTTTAATATATAGGTATTCCATACATTAAATTATAGCTGTCAAGTAGATAATCTATCTAAAATATTGTGGTAAAAGGGGAGGTAAAAATGTCCAAAAAGGAAGTGCCCGACAGAGTTCATTAAAAATGGTTTGGCACCCGTTCTAATTCCACAAATCATTCTCCCTTAAGTCGACCTAATCCAGTGCAACGCCAAAAATTTGTCAGTTTCCAAAGGCTTAGCGCATAATTTATGTTCCTCAGCGTCGGTCAACCATAAGCAAATAGAGATGTGATATAAATAAATAAAATTTACACATTTGTTTGTTTTGCTTTGCTGGCCAAATATATCAGCTCATATTTTTATGATGATAGTACATTTTATTGGATTTTTGTGTGCTGATGACGCAAAACTTACTTCCAGCAAGCTAAAGCCCATTGAAATATAATAGTTTAGTGCAAATTAAATGGAATAACATTTATTTTCGGTCATGTCTGTCTGTGGCTAGATTTCATTACCTGCATGTGCAAAAATGCATTGAAAAGCAATTAAAAATACATATTTGTGTAAAAGAGCAGCGAGCTGCTCGCTGGTTTTTGTTTTTCCTCGCTGCACAATGGTCTGACCACGAATTATATAATTTCAATTCGATTTTGGGGCTCCCACTGCCCTTGCAGTTTTGACACTGAAAACGCATTTTATATTTGGCGGTAATTATGCGGCGATTGCAATTGGGGCGATTTAAAAGACCAGTTGGCTTTTGTCATCGCTTTGATTCAATTAATTTTGCACGCGTTATAATGAGGCGAACAAAGGGAACTAAAAATCCCCTCCGGCTTTTGATTGTATCTCTGGGTTCCCTATAATTGATTCTAAATGAAGTGGAAATTGGTTTGATGCATAGCAAAACCTATATTTATGGTATTATCTGTGGTTGGGGTGGTCACGATTCTCTTCTAATCATATCCTGGGATCATAACTTATTCAAAACGTATTTGATGTAAATCAGGCCTTCAATGTATAGAAGTATGAATGCACTTTGAAATAGGATTGACAGGAACAGCCTTGAATGTAGATAATTGCTAAATTATATAATATATTAGATAAATACCTGAAATTGTTTATAATGATTTAACTGAAGATCTTAAGTAATAGTCTATATTGGTAATAACATTTTCTAAGATCCATTGCAACAAACAATTCTATTTTGCGAGATTGATAAAAGCTGCATTATAAGTGCCCGATCCCCAGAACGAAATCCTTTATTTCTTGAGCGTTCCGTCGACAAAGCCTACAGTTTCTGTTTTACCATTGTTGAACTTTTTATGGCCTGAGCCACCCACTTAGCCAGCCAGCACTTGAGGCGACTTTCCGGCTGCGCTTAATTAAAACGCAGGGTCACGTAGCGACTGTCTAATCCAATCCGGGCCCGAACTCCTGGCCCTGTTGTTGTTGTTACTGGCTGTCACTTTGGCAATTCCTTGGCTCATGCCCGATGGCATTTGACTACTTTGTGTGTGCGAGCGCCAAAAGAAGGGGCAAAAAAATGTGGAAAACGAAAAGCTAATTTGGGTCCTCTGTTCTGCATTCGCCTGCCATTCGGTTCCAGTCGTTGGCGTTTTTGCTGCGGACGACTGTGTCAAAGTGCATGCCAAATGGAGAATTGCATTTCCAAACATTTGCGCAACATTAATTGCATAAATTTTAAGAGCGGGCGTTGAGGGTTGGATGGTGGGAAATTTAAAGAGCCAAGGAAAAGTCATTAAAATGTAGTCACATTCACGCACCCTTGCCTGCTCGCTCTCGAATTTCCTCTCGGCTTTTTCCACAGTTTTCCCAACGCCTCTTTAAGCGCCTGTCTGTCATAATTTTATGCCTAACTGTGTCAGCTTCTGGCTTTCTTTCTGCTTTCCTGCACTCGCCAAGTGCTCATGCATAACGCATTTTTGCGCAGCTAAAAAGTATGCTATGAAAATGTAACTCAAACCTGTTGCCACGCCCACCGTCCTCCGGCGTCAGCCGCCCTTTAAATCAGTCGTCATTTCATTAAAATTCTCGTCCTGCCGGAGCAACAGAGACGGCATTACTTTGCCTTTTAACGCAGCTCTTAATGCACTCCACCTTTTTTGCCAGTGCCAGGATATTAAATTTACCGTTATTAAAACGATCCCCATGCTCTTCATTATGGCGAAGAATTTAATGTTTTTAGCCATCCGTGAAATGATGCGTTTTCTGTCTCTTTTTTTGTTACCTTTTCATCAATGAATTACATTAAGTTGCTTTTGCAATAGTTTTTTGGTTCAAATGGTACGAAAATATATGATTAGAGAGCAGTTAGTTTCTTGCAAAATATTTAAACCGTACAGCACAGCTTTAAATGTTTTATTTAACAACATAGAAGATGTACCTACTATTGCTTTAATCTAAAATTTTTTTACCTACATATTTACTTTCAATAAAATAAACGTCTTAAAATATGTTATCTACCCTCTACTCAAAAATTGTAAGTTGGAACTATTTAAAGAAAGTACTTCGCCATATATTAAAGAAAGCATTTCTCATTAGTGATTCTCAGGCATTCCCGCAATGCGCTTGCCGAAAACATTGGTCTGCAAAAACGAAAAAAAATAGGAAAACGATTTTTTTCCAGCTATTACATTCGTGTGACATTTTCACAAACAATTTTCAAGCATGCACACATTTTTCAGATTTTCCCCACAAGTAATTCGGCGAAATGAACGAACTCACACGATAATTTTCAATAAATAGTTCGAAATCATTTTGCAGCTTTCTGGGGCACCGCCTGCCACTGATGCCTCGCACGTGACTTCCGGCGAAAGTCAGGGACAATAAAAAGGATATTCCAGCATTTTGCAGTTCCTTCGGCACGCATTTCATCGCACTTGCCACTGACAGGGGGCGATTGGTTGGCAAAACAACATTTATTATTAGAGCAACGCCGTCCTCCTTTGGCATCGTTTTTTTTTTTTTTTTTTGTTTCGCTTGCCCGGCAAAGCTCACACATCCACAATCGCTGGGAAAATGAATTGGCCGGCATATTGGTAGGCTTAGGCCTTGGGCCGCTTGAGAAACGGGCAAAGTGCTGAAACAACAATCGAGTCGGCAGAAACAACAGCAACTACCACAACTACGGCAGCAATTAGCCTGTCAGGCAATTAAAATGCAAAAATTGCCGTTGACACAGGCCAGTAGGAAGCCAAAGCAGGAAGGAAGGCGGCGGAGAAATTGTGGGCGACCTGGCAACGAAAAGTAAGGGAATTCCAAGGACTGGCATAGTGGTTGAAAATGTTAATAAGACCACAAATAATTCGATTTAATTACATGCTTCCCAAAAAAACTTAAAAAGGGAAATTCGAATTGAGTTTATGTTATATGTGCTAATTTTCCAGTTCCCATGCTAACTTTCCTTTCAAACATATATATTTGTTTTATTGGGAAAACCATAAAACATGTTAATTTTTCTTAAATAAATATTTATTTGTTTTGATTGGGAAACCCAAAATATGCCCTACAATAGTTAGTGAAAAAATTAATTTCCAACTAAATTGAACATAAAGTATATTTGACTTTTTTTTTTTAATTTTTTACCACCGTTAGTAAATTGAGTTTTATTTAAAAAATACCTGTTCTAATTAAATAGAATTAAGAATACCTCTCTTTTCATAACTTTACTTTTTCTATAAAACTAAGAAGTTACACAAATATTTGTTTTATTGGGAAATCTAAAAAAAAATGTTAAGTTTCCTTAAATAAATATATATTTGTTTTATTGGGAAACCCATAATATGCCCGACAATAGTTAGTGAAAAAATTAATTTCCTACTAAATTGAACCTAAAGTATATTTGACTTTTTATTTTAAAATTTTTTATTTACAAAACACCTGTTTTAATCAAATAGCATTAAGATACCTCTCTTTTCATAACATTACATACATATTTATTTTTGTAAACCCAAAGATGTTATTCATGAGACTATAATGTTTTAGGGAATATTAGATTAAAAATCTGGTCTTAATAATTTTAATAATTTTCGGTCACTGTCCATCGACGACATGTGCCAGGTGTAAGAAAAGGCCAAGGAGAGACAAAGAGAGCGCTAGAGCAAAGTGACAGAGATGGCGAGCAAGGGAAGTGGATGCCGCCTGTGCGCTCAATTTACTTGTCGCCCCACATAATTCCAAGAAATTTCGTATAATCCACGGCAAACTGAGAATGCAGAATGGGGGAGCAGGGAACCCGAACCGAGCTAAATATAAAGTGCATACACAAAAATATCTTCGAAATTGCACAGAAACAAGAACGGCAAGAAAGTGTGCTTGGAAAATTGCTAATTACGCGATTGCCGTGATTTTGCCATGGCATATTTAAAGATGCTTTTCCTGCAGTTGTCGCTGCTTGTAATTCAAACGGTTATCTGGGTGAAAAGGGGAGGTTGGATGCAAAAATACGGCAAATATTTAATAAACGCTGCAGCTACAAATTATGCGCAAATAATTTGACGCTGAACAAGTTCAAAGGAATATATATTGTTAAATTCGTTCGCATTCTGTTGGCAGAGGGAAACCGTTTCAGGGTTGGTAAAACGTTACCACTGTGGGTAAATATCAATAGCATGAGCTGCCATCATATTTATATAAGGTCTACTGACGATATTTGGTAATAATATATAATAATTCATATTATTTTCTTTTAATGCTTTATATAAATAATCCATTTTAAGCTTTATAGATTAAGTAATCTCTTTTAAGATATTTTTTAAAGAAAATATGAATTATTTTTATTCATCGAATACTTGCCATGAATTTATAAAACTTTACATATTATATAAATAAATTGAATATTCTTCTTAAAGATATTTTCTGTATTAAACTGTAACTGCTTTATGAGGAACTTAAAATATTCCTTTGCCAAAATTACGTTAGTAATTAGCTCGTCTTCCGCTTAATCGAGCCATCGCTGTGTCACTTTCTTAAGAACAACTCGCAGCCTCTTTCGACCCCTCGAAAAAGACAAAATAAAAACTGAAAAACTGAAAATAAGCAAAATAAGAGCGACAACTCATTTAGTTCTATAGAATCATGCCTCAGTTGACGTGAATCACTCACTCAAATACTCGAGACAACAACAGCGAAGAGCGGAAAACTATTTTCGCCCCGGCCAGCGCAGGAAAATGCTGCACCAAGACCAAGGTCTATTAGCTAGGACTCCGAAAATGGGTGGAGGGGTGGGTTGTTCAGTGGAAATTTTTTCATCCCCGCCTGCTGGCTCTGAAGTTGTCACTTAAGAAGGTCTAAGTGCGGTTCTGTGTGGTGAAGATGGCACGGCAAAGCCAAAGGCAAAATGCGCGGAAAAAGCAAAGAGCGCAGAAAATGAAAATGAAAACTTTCTGAATTGCTCATTAGACACGCTAGTTTTTTTTTATGGAGGAAAAAATAAGGGGGACAGCTTGCTTGCTTATTTTAAACATTTTACGGCAGCGAGGTGTTTTTGAATGGTATATACTATATGGGGGAAGTGAGTAGTTAGGGAATTGTGTCTGTCATGTTGAGTATCTGTCATGTATAATCTAATGAGTCCAAATCCGGATGATGAGTGTCTTCAAAAAGAACCGACAATGTCAGGGGACCAATATAGAAAACGCCAGCAAAAGATATAGACATATAGATTAAATAAGCAAACTAAAAAAGTAACTTTAACATATATAAAATAAAATATTTGTGCTAACATTATTTATCGTTATTCTTAAAATAAAAGAAAATGTACGAGTATTTACTGATTAAATTCCACATCAATCGCATTCTTGTTAACAGCTTAATCAATTATAGCATGACACGAATGTTTCCCACCTAATAAATCAAACAATCGAAATGTCAGACGAGGAAGCAAATTGTTTTCATTTTCACTGACAATATTGGCAACCCCGCTGTCTTCATTTTTTGGCAGCAGCCGAGAATCAAAAAAAATCTATGAATTCTTGACACCAAGCATTGCATGTCAAGGTTTTTATATCGGCACACCTCCCGCCGAAAAGTGCCGCCCGCTACACCCACTTCATAAGGCAGCGGATATATTGTAAATATACATTTTGTATGCCACTCTTTGTTGCACTCGAGATTTTTATTTATATTTTTTTATTTCGCTGTGCCCGCAATTGTGTCATGCACTTGAATGTCGAGGGGGAAATCCCAGAGCTTTTTGAGTTCCCCTATCTGGGCAGCATCGGCATTGTCGCTCTGTCGCTTTGATGTTGCAAGTATAACAAAATTCAACAACTGGGTTAATGGCACAAACACTCTGTTCATCTTCATCTTCTTTTGTTGCTGCTGTTTTTATTATTTTGTTGTTATTTTGTTGGACAAATCCCCGTGCCATGTCTCAGCAGGCAAAACGACACCCACGTGGCGGGAAAAATCTGGGGCCGGGGCTCATGAAGTTTTCCCGGGCATGTGCGTTGCTCAGGTCCCCACCAGAAAACATTTATCATGTTCAAATTTTCCGTGTTTTTTCCCTAACATGACAACAAATATTAAATTTCATGTTTTGTCAGGCGCAACCGAGAAAGTGACAGAGTAAGTCGGCGATGGAGAGAAAGTGGGGTGAAAGAAATTTCTCCTGCTCCCAGCATGAGTTTCCAACACATCAGGAAGTAGGTGCCAGTATCTTGTCAAGTTCTAGGCTCAATTTCATAAGAAGCTAAGAAATAAATGAAAACCAAGTTCAATTTTTAAAGTGCATGAAACTGGTATACCCTTTTTTTGTTTTTTAATAAATCAATAACACAAAAACCATTTTAAGTATTCCACTTTAAAGCACTCCCTTTGGCACTATAAATAACCAGAGACATTTTCAAAGAAAACATTTTGACTGAAGAATGTTCTCAATTTATATGATTAATTATAATTAACTAGCGCACAAAATTTAAAAATATTTATAGAATTAAATATAAGATGACAAATTGAACCCAACATAAAATTCTAAAGAAAATATAAGCCAAGATACACCCTAATTCGAGAAACATTTTTTTGCAGTATAACTTATTAAGCCAATAAATAATTTTCTTTAGATAACCTTTGCAGTGTTGTTTAAATGTATTAAAATTTTTATAGTAATGGCAAAGCATTGATCGGCTTGTAGAGTATTACTTTTTTTATGTAAGTTAAAAAGTGAACTCAGCTGAAAATAAAGAAATCATTCCCAGATTGACAGTTAATAAAGTGGCGACAAGTTACCGCCTGAGTGGGTCCTTCTCCCCGACTGCTTGGGGTGTCTAAAAACAGAGAAAAATCCTGGTTAAAAGAGGAGGAGAAACGTGGCAACAGTGGCTTTGACAACTTGACCCAATGTGTTTGACAACTGGTCGAGAAAGTTTCAAATTTCTGGCTACATGGGCTAGAAATTAAAAAATTGCCAAAATTTGTCAATACAACTGAACTTATTTTCAGTTGAAGGGGAGGCCATAAATCTTTAACCAAGAAAATGAAAAAGGAGACAAACTACAGGCCAAGAGAAGCCAATGAAATTTAGCTGGTGATAGAGATTTATTCAGTAATTATGTTATAGTAAAGCTGAAAAGGCTTTATTTCACTTAATGAAACATTAAAGTATAAGTTCAAAGCCTTAAATACATTTCACCCCTTTCCAAATCACTTGTGGAGCACAACAAAGAAATTTACCATTAAAAGAGCATAAATAATGTCATATTACAGTGAATAATTACAGTTGTCAGCTTAGTGGGGATATTCGCAACTCCCGCCCAATTAAAGCTGGAAAGGCGAAAAGGCAGCCGACAAACAGGAGGCGGCTGGACAGAGAGAAGAGGTCCTTGATAATTATGGCATGCAAAAGTGTTTCTCCACTTTTGGCCGAGAGTGTAACCCAATATAAACGTCATTTATCATGGTGCGTGTGTAGAGGGGCTTTGGTCCAACCAAAGGGGCGGTGGAAAGCAGAGATCCTGTGCGGTTGACTGTTGCTAATAAATTACAGCATGCTGTGGACATGTGCCGCCAGGAATGGGCTGCAAATGGAGAAGGTCCTGCCGCTGACAGTTTTAAATTGCAAAAGCGTTGGCGGTTTCCACTAGCCTGCCCCGTCCTTGGCCATCTAATTAAGCCAAAACTAACATTTGGCAAATGCATCTGCGGCGCTGTCATAATTTGCACTTCTTACGGGCTTTTTAATTGGCCACGACTTGGCTCGAATTGGTTACCGAGCAAATGGCCCATCAAAATCAAATTTGTTATTTATGGTCTCGGTCTGAGACCTTTGCGAACTGCCCCCCACTTGACACTTGGCATCCCTCTGAGTTATTTATTTATTTAATTGCACACTCGGTCCCGCAAAAAAAAAAAAAAAAACGGGCTCATTTTTCATTTGCCAGCCTCTTGAATTACGCCAATTATGTCCTGACAGCCTCAAGTTTTCCCTCTCAACGGAGGACGTGTGTTTGTTTGAGTGCGTGAGGCAGATTGCCAAAAGGAACAAAATTGAGGAGCCCTGAAGAGCTCCTGTTGCCAAGGACCCGCTTCGTAATCTTTGGGGTTCCTGAAATCGAAATGCGCTTTGTCTGCGAAAAGCTTTGAATTTCCTCGTGTGCCGAGAACTTTTTATTAATGCTGCAAATATTAAAAGTGTATTGCTTGGCAGCATAGGTAACCTTTGATGAAGCCCATTGACACAACTTTTTGAAGTTTTTAAGTGCCAACACATTTTCGATTTATTGCTGTGTGTAATCGGTTTAATACAGTTCTTGTGGTCTTCCATTTGTAGTTTTTTATTTATAAGAGTGTGTTATAATCTGTTACCAATGCCAATGCAAAAAAATACAATCTGTTATCTGTTTCACATTTTTAAGAAGCTTTAAGAATGTAGTTTTATTTCCTTCATTAAATTTTGGTTTGCATTTCCCTCAAATTTACGCCATCCAAGCAAAAGGGTCTACTTGGAAAAATTTCATTATTGCTCGACTAGTTTGTTCAAAAAATGTATTTTTAATGCAACAATTTCCTACTACTTGCATTTTCCAGCTCTCTTTGTTTTTTTACTTCGACCCAAACAGAGGCGTGGAAAAGGGTGCTAAAGTACTAACTATTTCCGGGGATTAGATAAAAGATTTTATTGGCCAAAGTCTTCTTGAGTAATGGGTGGCTCGCAAACCAAAGGATGCAATTTCTCCCTTCACTTCAAAGATTGTTATTATCCTGAAAAATGCCAAGACCTCTTAGCCGTGCGCTCAACAAACTTTTATGACAATTCCTGCACAGTTGCAAGCGGAGCAAATAAATTATAAAAATTGTTTGCCTTTTTGCAGATGCTCCACTAACAGAAGTGCTCAATTTTATCAGCTCCTCTTGCTTGGGCAAATAAATTTGTGCTTAGATTTGTTTGCTCTGCTTAAAGGAAAATGTAAACAAAAAAAAAAAAGGAAAAGAAAAGAAAAGAAAGCAGAAAACACATTTGGCATTAAGAAAGTTGAGCTGCATCTGTTTGATGGCAATTTGATAGACTCGGAGCTAATTAAATTTGCATTAGAGCGGCGCGTTTGGGCGCGAATCCGTTGACGACAAGCAAAGGACAACCACGTAACATATGAATAAATTATTCAAATTCCCGACAAGCTTTTTGCTGCACACGCACAACAGTTGCCGCGAAAAGTTTGCGCATTAGCCAAACTGTCGAGTGAACTTTGTCGTCGGCAAATGTAATTTATCAGAGCGGAAATAAGTAAATCAAAAACAATTTAAAGCCCGTCAGCCGGCATCATTAGCAGGGCCTTCAATCGTAGGCCAAGTGGGCGGGGCAGCTGACAGGCGGGAGACTTTAACGTAATTAGCCGCCGTCTAAGCCAAATAGAAATGCTTGCCTACAAAAGTCACTCAGCAGCAGAGATTCGCCACAGTGCCCCCCGGAAAACTCTTCGAACTGAACTCAAAGCTCACAAAACTTCCACACAAGAGTTAATGAAATTTTCAAAATTTTCCAACACGCAGCCAACGGAACCTCAAAAGCAATTAATCACCTGCATTAAAACGCGTTAGCTGTCGACATCTGAGACACACATATACCCCCAGCAAAAGTTTGGACGAACTTGGGTACACTTGGAAAAATACACAGATTTAAATTAATTACAAAATCGACTCCAAAATATGGATTTTAAAATCAGATACATTTTTTTACGGGTATTTAAAAAAAAAAGAACTAAGATTGCTTACTGAATATTTCTTTCAGCTTTTCTTTTGTTAAAGTTTAATAGTTTCCGTATATCTTTTGAAACCAAACTTTCTATATCTTATGCAAAGCGACTGGTTAAATCGATTTTGCTTTCTTTTAGTGAGTGTATAATTTTGTTTGCCACCCGCAGAGCATTAAGACCTCCCATTTTCCACGTCCTCTGGTCAGGGTCCTTGATGTTATTGTTTGCTTTGGAGAGCGTCAGCCGCCAGCAATTGTGTTTGCTTTTTTGGTAGTTAATCCTATTAATTAACTGGTCTCTCCGGTTCACTTTCGAACTAATAAGGTGAAAGTCCTTGGCAGGTGAGAGGTGAGAGTGGCTCTTCGGTCGAGTGGCCACCGTGATTAATGGTTTAAAAGGGGTTTTTTTACCAACAATAGTTCGGGTCCTATGGTTTCAAGTGTCAAGATTGATGGCAAAATGCCATTACAACTTTAATAAAGTCCCTAAATAAATTATTAAAAAAAAAATAAGATGTTTGTTTTTTGACTTCGAATAACTATTGGTACTTTTTAAATTTCACTTTAAATTCTAAAATACTTATTGCTGATATCTTAAAATTTGTTGTGATAAATGAAATGATTTAGTCTTAATTCAGTTGTTTAAAATACTTTACTCACATCTATTTGTCCTTAGGCCTTTTTAAAAAAATCTCTTACAGTTTAAAATAACACTCACATGTGCACGTATCCACAAGGACACATTTCTGTGTGTGTGAAAATCACAAAAACAAATTAGTTGCGTGTAATTTAATTTGAAAAGCGAGCGTGTTTATCAAACAAAATTAAAGTGGTGAAAAGGAGGAAAGCAAACACCGACAGCAAGGACGAAGGATAATAACAACAAAAACAACAGGGGACTCCACCGCAAGTGGTAAGAAAACGCTAATTGGATTTTATTTTAGCAAGCGGAACAAGGCACGATGTTTTCCCCTCTCCGCCGTTCTTTGATGGCCAAGTTAATAAACATTAAAAGCAATTATGATTCTTGGTTAAGATGTCATTGTCGGCGGCGCTTTTTCTGTTTTTGTCGGGTTATGTTTTTGTTTTCGTTCTAGTTTTCGGCTTAGGGAAAGTGAAAAGATCCTTTGAGACAGATAAGTTGAAAATGAAATGGCAATTTCCACAACCTGTAATTATACGTATAATTATATACTTTTGTATGAATATTACAAATAAAACAAGGATGCTTAAATAGTTACGAAGTAAGCAATGAAAATTATCAATTAATTTATTTTACCTTTGTTCTGTTTTATTAGTCTGAAAACTTGTAAAACGTAATGCAAATTTGACTAATAATTTCAATAATAGTGTTAATTACTTCCATAAACTAATGGTGGGTAGATATAATTTGCCTACAATTTTTATACTAATCAAATTATTTTTTGTATAAATATATTAATTACAATAACTGCAGTTTCTTTAGCACTTTTTGATGTCTCTTAACAATAAAAAATGTTAATGTTTTTCGAAAGCTCGTAATTAATAAGCAAAGTTAAAATCTAATTATTGCTGATTTTATCCCCTTCAAACATCTTTAGCAGAGCAGTAACAACGAATTTTCCTATGAATCAGCAACAAAGTTAGTCCCCTTAAGTCCTTCACCATCTTAATTATAACTTGTGGCAAAGTCAAAGTTAGTAAGGTGTGCGCTTCAGTTTCAGTATACAGATGCAGGAATTTTTTCTTTATTTTTCTATATTTTTACATCTACTTTTTGTTCGCTTTCTTTGTGTATTTGTTGCGGTCAGGCAGGTACCGCGAGTCAGACAACCGCAGAATCCCAAGCAGATGGCGCATAATTGCATATACATAGCATATGGCAGTGACTAAAAGGGAGGGAAAACGGGGTAGAAAGGGGCTGAAAGGGGGGTGGAAAATAAGGCAAAAGGGGGTGCATAATGGGGCGCAAAGTGGGCGGTGAGGTGAGTCTCAAACGACAACATAAATCCTTGGCTTGTGCCTTCCTGGTTATTGTTTATCATGCACACACCGTATGCGCCCGAGAATAAAGCGCATACGCCATGTGGCCCGATGCAAATATAAATATTTTAAAGTGTCGACCTAAGCACAATGCTACACCAATTTAGCCAGGTGAACAGCCCATGGTGCGGCTTACAAACTAATTGCAACATTTTGTCCTTCCTAAAGTCTCAATCATTAAATGTAGGTGAAAAGCAGAACGGTGAAGCTTATTAAATGCAGTTTGGAGTTGAAGTTGTTAAACTTACATGGCCAACAGTTGGTGCATTCCATATTGATGAATGCAAAACCAACGAAAGTTAAGGAAATTATAATGAGATCCAAATTTCACATTGGTTCGTGAAGGTATTCAAAAGTGCAACAATTGTAAACTTTTTTAAATTTTAAAATTTTTCTTACAATTTAAATGTTTGCATTTTTATAATATTTGCTTTTAAGCTGCAAGTGCAATTACCATTTAAAAGCAGATACCATATTTGCAATCAAGATTATATTTTCCAGCAAAAGAGCTTCCCGGCAATATCAAAACAATTTGGGTCCTCTTTTAAACGTCAATTTTGGCGTTCAAAAAAGAGAACTGAAACGAAGATGAACCGGGCAGATTCAAAATCAATTTGCATGCTATAATTTCACGGAAATGTCGCTTAGCGCAAAAGTGAAAGTTGTTTGCCATTGGCACACATGTCGTATGCGTAATTTCGGATTAATTGATTTCTAGCGCAGTCGCTTGATGGGTCCTGACATCCCCATTTAGCCACGCCCCCTTCGTCCTGTTTAACAAACTTTTGTGAAATGCTTTTAGCAGGGGCACGCTCAGTCATTTTTTATTTTGCCGCTCTTGCAGCTTAACTTTGACTGCCACAGCCATTTGTTGAAGTGGATTTCGTTTTCTCTTATTTAAAATTTCTTTTTTTTTTTAATTTTCCTAACAGAAATCCTTCCAAACCGATCTGAACCAAGCTGAACCGAACTGAACTGAGCCATACTTTGCTTTGGTTTTCGTTTTTTGCGCACTTGCAAATAAATGAGCAGCGTTCAACGTGCGCTGATTAATGCCGTTCTAGTGCCACACAGTGAAAAATAAACATGAAGTATCACCAGTACCATAGCCTGTCTAAAAATATTTGTTTATGAACTGGGAACCGGAAACAAACCACATTCCGAAGATTTTAAGAAAATAACTTTTAATTGGTAATTTGGTTCGCCTCTCGAGCGTTTTTATTGCAAATTTCCCATAGTTCCATTTTTTGCAGACAGCTTTTAGATTGCTATTTCCAGCTACGAAATTTTACGGCCAAGTTAAATTGCGTTGTCGACGCCACGGATTATCAGCCATCTGAACAATGCCTTGGTTGCGGTCCTTACTTTTCAGAAGCCGATGGGCCAGAGAAGATTTAAGGTAGGCTTATATTTATCGAGAAAGCGATTCCAGTCAAGGTTTTTCTCTCCGTGCAGTTACCCTCCGAATTTTATCCAACAACTCCTCTATTTCGTTTGCCATGCAGAATCTATTAATCAAGCCACAACCTTAGCGGTGGTAGGGTTTTATTCCTTTCGAAAATTAATTTACAACTGTGCAAATTAAAAGTTAAGAACTGTGATGCGCAATCTTGATTTTTTGCCTTTCAACATTCTAACAAACTTAAGACAGATTGTGGGTGTGTGCATGTGCTGTGGGTGAATTTAATAAACTAAAACCATTTGCAGTTCACTGAACTGACAGTAAATAAATTTAACCTAATTCGTACATGTCAATAACAACAGCAACCGAGACAGGACATCCTCGCCGCCTTTTTTCTTTGCTTTGCTTTGGCTCCTAAGAATGCCATAACAAAGAAGAAGAGGCACAGGATGTGCAGAATGGAAGTGGGCGAGAAGCAAAAATAATGGCGAATGAAAGGAAGGAGGATATCCATGCAACGAGCATACAAACAGTTTGCCTTTTCGCAGACGTGATGGGGAGTTGCACCGTGGAAGAGGTTCAAAATTGTATCGGAAAAGCTTAAAAAGTTTTTGTAAAAACAAATAACCTTAAAATTATTAATAAAACTAATAAAGTCGGCCTTTTAAATGTCACTAACTATTACAACGCTTCAAAGTTCGTGTTTCCGCTTACGAATAATATTGTTGAGCACTTAAAAAACAAATATAATATATACAATATGACAAACAATAAATTTAAATACCCCACCCTAACGGCATGTGATATTTATTTGCTTTTCAGTGAGCTCATGTCTGGCCTTCTCTAAAATGATGAATTTTAATTATACATAAAAATAAATCCGTTTTATTTTTAGAAAAACCTTTGTATTTAAAACATCTCTTTAAAAAAAATAGTTTTCTAAATATTTTTAATGCTTCAAAAAAAAAATAAGACTTTTTCAGAGAAATGTGCTTACAAGATTGGAGACTCCTTTAAAATAGTATACTCAACACCATAAATAATACAATTGCTTATAAATGCATTCAGAAACTACTGTAGTTTAGCCCACTGTTATTTGATACCCTGCACCCATTCCTCTTTCGGATCTCTTTGCTCTGTTATGAAGTGAAAAGTGTGAAGCAGAAGCAAACCCCAAAGATGACGGCCATCTTCAGGCTGGATTGTGTGTGTGTGTGTGTGTGTGTGTGTCCGTGGGTGTGATTGTGAGTGTGAGTGCCAATGTGTGCGTATTTGGCATTTTGCGTTCTGGGCAAAGGCACCACATGCTCCTGATGGCTGCAGTTAATCCACTTAATGACCCCGATGATTTTATTGATGAGCGCCAGCGCCAGCGCCTAACGCTAACATATGCCGCCACCATAGTCGTTGATGATGAAGATGCTTCATTCCGCCTCCGGGAGGATTGGATTTTCCACCCAGTTGCTGGAAACCAACCGCTACCCCATCTTCAGCCAGTTGTCATCGCCGCCTGTTCGGTGAAGCGTGCTGCGCGTCCTTCGCCTCCTCGGGGTCCTTCATCTTTGGTACGTTTGTTTCCTGTTGATTTTTCGGCACCTAAATTAGTGGCAGTGACTCTAGCGCTGGGGAAACTGTTCGGATTTTTCCTTTTGATAAAACGTCCGCCTGTCAGCCACGTCCTGTGTCTATGTGTGAGTGTGTCCTGTTTGCGTTATTTATGCGCGGGCATTAAAATACAATTTTTATGCTCGGCATTGCCAGACTTATCCTTTGACTCCCGCTGACGCCTTCGCCATTCCCATTGGCTTACTCATTCCATTTTTAGTCTAACACACAGCAAAAAGACCAACGAAAATAGTCTATGCTTCGGAGTATTGTGACTAAAAACAGTAAAATTCTTAGCAAAATTATGTAATTTATGTAATAATATTTTCAAGTCTTTTGACTTATGCAAACTACAATCATTACAGGCTAAGTAATGATAGTAAATCAAGAAACTACTACAACGTGATTTTAATAATTTAAAAAATTGTTTAATGGTGGTTTGTGCATCTTAAAAATAAGGATTTTTTTTCCTATTTTACAATTTAAAGGATACAGTTTAATTTTTTCTCTGTACATTTCCACCTCCACATCCATTGGCATCAGCATCCCCGTCTTTTGGGGCCAGCTCTTCTGAAGCATCTTTATTGAGTGTAAATGCGCGTGGCGAAAGCATATTTATTTACGTTGAGCTGCTTATTTATTTGGCAAATGGTTTTGCATTTGTCAACAGCAGCAGCAACACAGTGGGATGGCACCGAGTAGCAGCGGCGACAACTTGCATTTCAATTTGGACCATGGTCCCCAATCGTCCATCCCAAAAAGGGGGTGAAACTAAGTCCGTATCTTCAGATGGGTATTTGTCTATTTGGCATTGTGTATTTCAGGCGTTATTTAACAGCTCTTTTAACTAATACAAAGAAACGTTATTTACTCAAGACGGGGAAACTAAAATGGGGTGTTTAATGGGTTATATTATTCAACTACTTGATAAGTCGGATTTTAAATAGCGAATTTCGGAGCTTTAAATATTTCTGTCACTGAAATCTGTAGAGAGCTAAAGCCTTTGGGACCGAAATTTCTAGTTAAGTATTTAACTTTTCATGTCTTAATGAATTTAATTAATTTAAACTCTAATAGTGCTTGTATAGATTTCCCACAAATATGTTAAATCACGATTACTTACGGTGGCTGCATTTCCTGATTAACCTTTGAGATTCGCTCAAACAAATTCCGGTTGCACTGTGAGGACCCAACAAGCCAATGATGCCACTTAATGAGGCATTAAAGCGTTAACATTAATATAGGCCGCATCGCCATAACCCACTACAGAGAATCCGAACACTCACACTCTCTTCATGTTAAGCCATCGACATTGTGACACTTGGTGCTTTAATTAAATTTTCGATAATTGCATGCACCGACGAGCCGCCAAAGGACATGTCGGCGACGGAAATATCAGACGCAGGGCGGAATCGAAAGGCCATATTTCAAGAAACTGTCTATGTATTTTAAGTAAAAATTATTCCTTTAAATAAAAAAACACTAAGATGGAAGGCTTTTGTGAGATATAAATTCACATTAAAATTAAACTATTTTGTAACCTCATTGGCGATGCGCAATGAGCCTACAGCTCATATGTCTGAACAATTTGGGTTTGAACAATTTTAACACCATTCAAAGGAGAAAGATTTAAATATCTACTAATTATATATTTATTAGAGAAATTTTTGCCACCAGATGTTATAATTAATATTGTTAATATATAAGATTTGTGGAGGTTAAAATTCAAATTAATCTTATTCAATTTTAACTGATTTTTACAAATAAACAAATCACTTTACTTATCAATTAAAACGATCAAGAAGACTTAAACAGACAAAAAAAAACCTGTTAATAGACAAACATGTATACATTAAATCACTTGATTTTGCAGCCCTGGCCACTGGCAAATGCCAACGAGTAATGAGAATATTTTTGTTGGCGCCCGGCGCATTTAAGTGGCATTTTTAAATTGATTAAAAAAATTGGTGATGCTGCACTGCCTTCTTCTGCGTTTTCCGCCGCTGCTTCTGCTCATTGTGGCTGGTTTTTCCCGTTTGTTTTTTTGCAGGCGTTTAATTAACGAGGCCTGGCCGACGTTTTTGCCGAGCGACATTTTTAATTTCAGCAGCAAAAGGCCGCATATTGACAATGGAGGCAAAGGTGGTGCTCCGCCAGGTATCAAGGGTTTGCAGGCGAAGCCGGCTGGATCTGCTGTTGAAGAGGCGTGATTGAAACCCAAATGGCAAGGGAAGCGGAAGAAGCTCTGAAAGATAGGCGGATGCCATCGCAGTAGTTGGCTTTGTCATACGCAAGAATCCCTTACCCTTCACAAAATGCAAGTAAAAGTGGTTTCTGGCACTTGTACGAATTTTCAAACTGAAAAATGTATTTTTTTATGTATTTAATATTATGATGTACTCCTTAGGTGTATTTTCAATTTTAAACACATTTATGAAAGTTTCTCATGCAGACATAAGACTATGTCTAGACAAAAGGTCATCAAATATTTAGGCAAGCAATGGCAACACTGCGTATAAGTAATATGTTAAAGCTAAGCTCATTTAAAGTTTGTTTGAATTATTTTTAGTTTTCGAAGTAAATTTCCCAGAAGACCTTCTATAAATAAAGGAAAAAACTCTTACCACCAACTCTTTTACAAAATGCATAACCTTTTCTATCTTTTCATCCAGAAATCTGGCCAAAACACCCAAAAGCCACAAAGTTAATTTCGCAAATCGGTCTGTGAATACGGATTTATTTAATCAGGCTCAAATGGCGCTTATCCCAGCCGGGGAAATGGAGCTGCTTACTTAGCATCATTATGGCCAACGATTTATGCATAAGCAGCGAATAAGGAGCATTACAATTTGGCTAAATCTCAGAGCACCCACGTATGTGCATGGGCATCCTGCTTATGTGAATGTGAACGTGAATGAATCTAGCCACGGAGACAAACGGCAGCCACTTAAAACTGTCACAAGTTAAAAACCGCAAACTGCAGTCGCTACAAGGATTGCACCTCCCAAAGGGTTGGGCAAAAGGGGGCTGGGCAAAAAGGCGGAGAAATGGGGAAAAGCCGGATTGAGGAGCACGTAGGGAGCAAAGAGAGACATTATGCGACGGCATGGAAACACACAACAATTTCACAGACAATGAATACATTGGCAAAATGAGCGGGTGGTTGGGCAGAGGACTCCTAGACACGAGGAGAAAGAAATTTAAATAAATGCATGTGCACGAGTCGGAGAACAGAAAAAAATCACAACAATTGGCTGCACACTGAGAGAAAAAATGTCATCACTGGCTCAGCTAGCTACAATGAGAAAAATTATGTTAAGAAACATTTAAAATGAAATATTAAATACCATTAAATGAACTTAAAAATCTCCAACTAATGGAAATTGACTGTGTTAAAACAAACCTAAATAAAGAAATCGAAATCATAATTTGTACATGTTATTCCAAATCTAAACTGTTTAATATTGAATTGGAAATCTATTTTAATTTAAAAATCATTTTCTTTCTGTGTACAGGAGGATGTTGAATAGTCAAGGGGGGTATAGATAATTGAGGGATGGGGATTGTGGGTTCGGGTAAAAAAGGAGGTTGGTGGTGTTACTGCCACTCGAGGACAACGGCGAGCGATGACTTTGCATTTTGCATTACATTTACTTTTTGCAACTTTCGAGATTCTCCGGGCATAAGCAGTTTGAAAATTATTGCAGATTCTGAAACTGGAGTCAGCAGCTTCTCCTTCTTCTTCTTCTTCTTGGCCACATTTCAATGTTGCGTGTTGGAGTTATTTTAAGCCATCGTTGTTGTTTTGCGTGTTGTTGGTGCTTACACACGCAAATGTCTTATTTATGCTCAGCACTTTTACCAGCCACCCACAACATTTTCCCCCTTTTTCTAGCAGACGACAACTTCTTGCGGCTGAATGTCGTCGACTTTGCTTTCTGCCCTTGGTTCCCACTTTTCCACGCTTTTCACCCTTTTTTAGCTGTGCAGTTTTCCTTCAGCTTCATCTTTGTGGTTCTCTTCCAAATGTTGCCTTTAACATAAGCTATAGAAGAATATGCAAACTACAGTGGAAACTATTAAATTATTATTTTTCAGGGGTGTAACTTAAAAAAAGTGTAATGTACAAGATGAACTGTTTCATTTTTTAAGATATTACAATACTTAGTAAACTACATCGCAAAGGAGTATTAAACCTCTTCCACTATCTATATAAATAAAAAATCGTTGTTAAGTGTTTAAGTTTAGGTGAATAAACAGAAATAAAAAATTTTTATTAAAAATAAATAAGCTAATTTATAATTCCGTTGAACTTATACTCCGTGTGCACTTATCTTATTTAATATTACCAGTCTAAATTACTAAATTACTCATAGACAGTTTAAGTAAAATGTATTACAGTTTAACCCTTTTTGTAATTTAATTTATTTTTTAATTTAATTTTATTTAGTTGTAATTTTATAAGACAGCTCGAAGTAATACCTTTATTTTAGTACAAACCCTAGCATATTAAACAGATTTTTTTAGAGACTAGCCTTTGGAAATGTGATAAAGTTAGTTAAGACATTTCAAATTGGACTTGAAATTAAAGACGACAGAGTTCAAGGGAGTGGTTCACACATATATCGGGTGCACTGGTATTCAGTTTTGGATAGTGCCCCGCAATCCCCGGGCCATCCCCATTAATCCCCCAATCAAAAGGCAAGCCTGCCAGTCCGATTGTTCATGGCAACACAAAGCTCGGATTGCATTTGGACCGACTTGGGTGCAGCAGCTTCCTTGAGAGGATTTTCGCTCAGCCATCGTACTTCAACTTCAGTCCAGGGCTTTCTTATGCAAAAATCCATTCTTGTTGCTTGTTATTCTTGCATAAAAGAAAATTGTTTATATAGCTGAGAATATATATTTGACAAGGAGTGGGGCAAAGGTTTCCACGAGGAAGAGTTGCCAGCGCATACTTTATTTCAAATTTCTTTTTTTTTTTTGGGGTGGAGACCAAGCTGCTTAGTCGTGGCTCCAATAGAGCCTTGCCAGGACTTTTTATGCTGCTTATTATGGCTAGAGGGCATTCGGCCCCCCAAAATCCCCCTTCATCTCCGCTCTTTCTTATTTATTGTCATGGATATTTGAGTCGAGTTTTTCCTCCGCTCTTCTGTGGCTCGTGGATAATATACAATTTTTTAATGGCACATAATCACGTTAACTGAAAACTGTCGTCGCCGCTAACTTAATAAGCAGAAAGTCCAAAGTTCCCCGGACGATGGAGGGCTGGACAGCTGGTCACGTTATGCAATTTAACAGAATTATTTAAATTTCAACAAAACTTCTGAAGTGGGGCATGAAAAGTGAGCAGCAAAGTTTGCAACATGGCAACAACTTTATTCACCATGGGTCAGCGTTGCAATGGTAACTTTTAAATTAACCCTAATTCAGCATACGGCAGCAGCAGTAGCAGCAGCAGCAACAGCAAGAAAATAAAAATAAAAATTAAATACAATTAAAAATGAAAAACGAAGAGAGGAAAAGAAATGGTGGCCAACAAGCTTACAATATTCTTGTGCATTCTTCAACATTAACAATTTATTAAATGGGTCAAATGCCACTAAAACTTCATTTATCATTGCATGAGCAGGCACTGCACCACGCCCTCCGCCCAGCCGCCCGACACGCCCCCTCATTCCGCCCACTGCCAGCCAGCACGTCAGCCCGTTGAAATGCCAACAAATCGCAGAGACGAATGAGCTCAACAAACTTGAAGCGTTTCCGGTATGCCACAACTACTTTTCCCCTTCCAGTTTCCCTCGATTTGGGCTGGGTATGCTGGCACTCCGGGGCTATTTGTCACGAGAGATGGGGGTCGTTAAAGACGGAGTCTACCATGTGCAGTCTGTGCATAAAACTCAGTTTTAGTTTAGTTAAGCTTGCTTTAGTTTAATGGCTGGGATTACGTTTCGCTAGAGCTGAATAGTTGATCAGTTTAGTATTTTAAATTATTAACTATTTTAATGATAATCAAAGTTAAGTTATCTTTTTTTTTTTGCTACCCCTACAACCTTGATACATAGCTGCTTTTTAGTCTTGCATTATTAAAGAAAATTAATAAATTGGTTTTTTCTGCAACTTACTTTAAAAGAAAACCCAAAAGTTTGCTTTGTAAAGTATATATATTCTTGGTCGGCATCAATTGGAAAGCCGATCTAGCAATGTCCGACTGTCCGTATGTCTGTCAGTTTCTACGCAAACTAGTCTCTCAGTTTTAAAGGCATCTGCTATTTCAGGTACTATTTAAGTCGTATCCGACGACTATATCATATAGCTCCTATAGTAACAATCCGGTAGAAACAAATATATTTAACTTCGCTGTTTTCTTTTTTTTTAACTTTTTAAGATATAGTAATGGTTTGTTATTATAGAATTAATATTTTACTTTTTGATTAAAAACGGTCTACTATGGCATAGAAGCAATCGGAAAATTAATTAAAAAATAAATTTAAAATATTAAAACATTTTTTTTAATTAATTCTTTGTGATCTATTACTAGTTTAATATTTCCCAGTTATGAATCACATTGCAACATTGCAAGGGTATATAAACTTCGGCTTGTAAAAGATTGCTTCCATTCTTGGTTTTAATTCTCGCCTTTGCACTGCAGCTTAACGGACTATTTAAAAACTTTAACTGGCTGCCTAAATGGGGCAAAAAGAAGGTTCACTCAAAAATTCAGATACAACATTTTATTTCCGCATATTAATTTTGTTTAGGCTCTTACAATCATAACTGTTGGATGGACTGTCCAATTGGGACGACGAGCGATTGCCGTAGTGTCTCTAGGAAATACAAATATCAGCCTTCTTGTGGATCGAGTAATGTCCGGGTTTGGAGGTCTAGTGTTTCGAATTGGCGGTGGTGTTAAAGGCGTAGGCGTGGGCTCAATGAAAATAAAAGTTAAGCGTCTAGTCGTTGGGATGTGAGATCTGGTCCATGATGTAGATCGAGGTGTAGGATTCGTAGCTCTAACTGGGGGTCTGGTCCATAGAGTGGGATTTGGATGTTGAATTCTTGCCAAGGTGGTTCCAATGGGACGATTTGAAGATCTATTTGTGGGTCTTATAGTGGGTTTTATTGTTGGCCGAATTGTAGTAGGCCGATTTATGGGACTGGTAGGTTTGACTGGGGGTCTTGTCCATAAAGTGCGTTTAATAGTAGGTCTAATGGTGGGTCGTGCTGTGATTTTTATAGGAGGTCTTGTCCATAAGGTGGGACGCACCCTTGGAGGCGTTGGACGAACAGTTGGCAACGGAGGACGCACTGGTGGTCTTGTCCAGAGTGTAGGCCTTATATTTGGTTTAGTGGGTAGTAGTCTAGTGGGAACTCGCGACCAAATCAAAAACTTTCGCGTGGTTCGCCCAGCAGTTGGTCTTGTAGGCATGACGGTGGGTCTCTGGGTTGCTGGTGGTTTCGGGATCGGTCTTGTGGGTTTCCTTGTGATGGGAAGTCTTCTGGTGGGCTTGCGAGGTGGAATTTTTGGTCTCCTGGTGGGCTGTGCGATGGGAGGTCGCCTGGGAGGCGGTGGTGTTAATCTTGGCGGTGGTGGTCTAGGAACAGGTCTTGGCGGTGCTGGAACTCTCCGGGGACTGTCTTTTGGCATTGGCAGAACGGCCGGTGCTTTGGGCGGCGAATAAACAGGTGTTCCATTGATCTGGCCAAAAGCCAGGCAGAGCAGCCAACAAACGAACGCCAGGCGCATTTTATTTGCACACCGCGAACGAGTGCTCCGATTTATATAGGTTACTATATATAAAGACTATAGAGACCAAGAACAAACACAGATGGTTGGCGAAAGAATTTGTGCCTTTTGTCTTTAGACTTCACTCGGTAGTTAAACGTTTTATTAAACATACATAATTACATGATTTCTTGCGTTTACCGGCTGCTTCATTTTCACTTTAACTTTCTTATTCTGTGTGTTTTGGTTTTCGGGTTGGGTATTGTATCCTTTGTATCATATGTATGCGCTTTGTGTATAATACTTGTACATTCTTATATAAGTGTATACCATATATGAGTATGATGCTTCAATTTATATATATATAGAGAAAGTTTTCTTTAAGTATCGGCTCAACAAACATAACTGTGAGTGCAGTTGTACAGAATGCATAATACTAAGGTTAATCTACCCGAAAGATCTCAAGAAATATGGTGCTGTACACAAGAACTAGCGTATCGTTACTAGAAAATATTCAATCAAATTTGCTATCAACAATATTTAAATATAATGTTTACAGTATTTTATATATTAATGTTTTTGTATATCGAGCGAGAGATAAGCTATATTAGCTTAATTTATCGTCGAGCTGAAAACAGGAAAAAATATTTCTTAGGTACAGATACAGTTAGTTTAGTTTGCTTTTTCACTTTGGTGCGTCAACTTTCATATACTATATAAACGTATATTTATTTTTATTTTTATATTTCTATTTTATATGCTTCTTAGGTATGTCAAAATATGTCATTTTGTTAGTATATTTTTGTGTAAAATTAAAATATTCAACAGTTGATTGCAATGAGGCGGATTTCCATAATATCATTCGTTACAACATTTGATTTTAGTTTTAGGCTTTATTTGTTTGTTCTCATCTCTAAATTTCTTTAAGTTCAAGTTTAGTTCAAATTCTTTTTTAATGCAACTACATTTATATTTCATATTTCCATTAAATTACTTAATTTTGTTCTTTGTTATATTGCAAGGGACAATTTCGGGAACGACAATTTATCTCCAATTTCTAAAGAAATAAAAAGTTCTTAAACGTTTAAAATATGTGAAACCAAGAACACAACGATTTAATTGAAAAACATTTAACTTGTAAAACAATTTAATTCCAAATTAGCTAATTATTTTTTCCTTTACAAGAACTCCCCTAACTTATTGGGAAACCCATACGGTGCGTTTCAAAGCCATAAGACAAGGGATAATCTAAATTAATACTATAAAATAGTATGGTGAACATCATAGTCATAATCAACTGCGGCTAAACGAAGCAGCTCGCACTGCTTCCCGATGTCCTGTAGCCTTGAAACGCCCCGTATTCACATTTTCTATTGGTGTTTTTATTTGTTGTGTTTTCAATCTCGGTTTAGGTTGCTATTTGCATAGATGTATAGGTACTTTATGTGTGATTCGGGGGGTAACCCATGCGTGTGTGTGATTTGCTTGGTAATCGCCCAAAAGCAGGCAACAAACTCGGCATATTTTTAAATGAAAAAAAAACAAACCGTGAGGATAATCTCCGCCCGGCGCCATGCAACTGATATAAAAAAGGCCTATAAATATTATAGATCGGCACAATATATATATACATCTATCCGTACGCACACATATATTGCCCTATAAATATTGCTAAGCTGCTATGTGAAAATTCGTTTCGATTTACCCCACTCCATCGACTGTAACCAATCTAACTCATACGGAACATTTATGCTGGCTATGTGGCATGTCCTATATAAAATATATATGTGTATATGTATATGCTATGCTATGTGTAGATCGTATGTTGATTGCCCAACAAATCAAAATAAAGCAATGCAGTTATGCAATTCATATTGCAGGCCAATGTCCAAGATATGTTTGCGGTTATACTTTGTTCGTTTTAGTTCTATGAGTGTGAAGATGGCCTGAGTGAGCCGACTACTGGTTGTCCCCGTTTACTGAGCGAATGGATTGTGCTGGTTGGCTCCGGGAATGTCCAGATTGCCGCCAGTGGTCTGGTAGGTGCCATAGGGTCCTCCGTTCGGATTCATCTCGTTCAGCCGCGAATTGGACAGAGCCCGTGGAATTGGATTGCTGGGAACCCCATGAGGAGCCAAATGCGAGGTCTCCTCGGCCACCTAAAAATTAATAATAATTTTAGTTATATAGCAGAATATAAAAAAATATTAATGATTTGGTTGATAGTTAAATATTCCTTAAAGGTGTGTTTTTGAGAACTTTGAATTGTCACTCTACTATTATTTTGACCACAGCTGTACAAAACCACAAAAGATAATTTTAAAAATACTACCTTATTAACTATAGCAAATTATGAGTTAGTTTCTATAGATTTTGATTTAAGTTTTCAATAAATTTGCTTTTAAATACGAAATAATTTTAAAACGTATAAATTTGATTGGAAAAGTTTTTTTTGTGGCAAACCAGAATATAATGAAGTGTATAAAAGTAGGCAACAATTTATGTTAAGTGAAGCCTTTAAAACGGTTCAGTAGGAAAGACGAGGTTCTTTTTTTTACAGCATACTTTTAGACAACATAATAAGTGATTTCAAATCTTATTCTTATCTTTATTCTTGACTTCTTAAACTCACCTGATGCGGATCCTCGGTGACGGGTATTTCGGAGATGAAGCCCTGCTCCTTGCGGTAGAAGTTGACGAAGATGAAGAAGCCGAGAACGAAGAGGCAGGCTATGCCGTACCAGCGGAAGGTAGTAGTAGTACCGTAGTAGGTGACGAACATGCCGCCAATGATGGCGCCGCAGCCACGCCCCAATCCGTGGTGGATGCCCTGGAGGACGCCCTGAGCCGAGGCTCGCAGATGCTTGGGGGTATTGTGGGCAATGTACGAGCAGGAGGCTGCCCACACGGCAGCATGGGTGATGCCCTGCATCAGCTCGAAGGGCAGCACCATCCACGGATTGGTCAGGTACGAAATATAAAGGAAGCGCAGCACATTACCTATCAATCCCAGACACAAGACCTTGACATGACCGATTTGGGTGATCAGACGGAAGCTGAAGAAGTAGGCAAAGATCTCGGACACGTGATTGATGACGGACGCCACACCGAAGAGGGTGGGAGTGCCGCCGTAGTCCTGCAGATGCCAGAACAGAAAGGTGAAGATCAGGCCAATGCCAAAGCCCATGAACCAGGCAACGAACAGGAAGGAGGCGGTCTTCAGGTCTTTAAATGGGTCAGCACGGTCATCCACTCGGGCAGCTCCTTGGCCGTCTGGGCGAAGACCTTGGACTCGGCCCCAATGTGCGGCTGTGGCTGATGGCCGGCGGCCAGGAAGCTACTGACGCCACCGGCACCGGCACCCGAGGCGGCACTGCCGCTACCAACGGCCAGCGAGGGCAGGTTCAGTTGGGCCGCCAACTGGTTCATCGACTCCTCCTCGGCCCGCTTGTTGGGGTCCACGAACTGCGTCTGCTGCTGCGACGCCAGCTGCTCGTCCACCGGGTCGTACTTGAAGGTGATCTTCGAGGCGGAGATTATCGCGCAGGTCATCAGCACCGAGAAGATGGAGAAGCAGATGTTGTAGTTCTTCTCCTTGTTGCCGGCCCCGCACGGGTGGTTCGAGAACGAGGTGGAGTGGTCCAGGGCGATGCCCACCAGGAACATGGAGATGCCCCAGCCCAGGGACCCGAACATTCGCTGGTGTCCGTACTTGTCCGCATCCTCGCCCAGCAACGTGATCACGGCCGAGTCCGCCAAAGTGATCGCCGGGGCGCTGAAGAACTCGCCAATGAGGATCACCAGCAGCAGCAGGAAGAAGGCCTTTTGGATATCCTGCGGGGACAAATGGGGACAGTGTGAGTGAGTTTTCAAAATGGAATACCCTTGGCAGCTGGTCTGCCAAACTATTGTAAGATCGTTAAAACATACCTAAGCTCTTGAAATGGTATTAAAAAAATATTAGATAAATTAGTATGAAATATTCATCAAAACAGCTGATTAAACAGCTTAACCCAACTCATAAGTGATCTGAAATCAGGTCAACAATAACTACCATCATATTTTTAACGATACTATTATATAAACCAATATCTATATAATACATATATAAATATCAATCAACTTTTTTATTGGTATCTGATATCTAAAGCATATTTATTTAACTTAACAGTAATGTTTGTTGCCAGATAAGCAAAAAATGTCAACAATAATATAATTGCTTTTTGCGGAATAACTTCATTCATTAAAATTAAAAAGTCGTTAGACAGGATTAAGTAAACAGAACTAACAGTTAACAAACTCTTACAAATTTTAAGTCCAAATGCATAAAACTCTAACAAAATATAATATTATTTTAAAAATCAAAGTGTTTTTTTTATATATTCGAAACCTTCTTCTCAACCGACTTACCGGAGTCCTGTAGACCATGGAACTAAAGATGGGCGTCACGTAATCCCGGTGGTACTTGTCATCGTAGTTGCTCACAAAGTTGATGTGGACCGGCGAGATGCCCGCATCGATTCTGGGCAGCAGCAGGGATCTCTTGTGGCGGCTGTGGGATGCCTCTGCCTCCTCCAGAGCCTCATCCGCTGGCATGGTCCCGGCTCCCAGATCCAACTGCTCCGGCACATACTGGGCCGTACAGATCGCGTTTGGTTCGAGTGTATGTCAGCACAAAGTCCGTGGAATTCCGGCGTTCGATGCAGTTTATAGCCTCCGGCCGGATGAAGCTCAGCGGAATGGTGAAGAGGACCCAGCAGGCCAGTGAGCCCAGTAGCAACCTCTTGCCCTGGCGACAGCGATCCGCATAGGAGCCCCAAAACGGGGCCGAGAGGAACTCGACGAAGGGCCGCATGCCCACCAGGATTCCACATTGGCCTGGATTCATGCCCATCTGCTTGAAGTACACGCCCATCAGCGGAAACAGTGATCCAAAGGCGGCGTAGAAGAAGAAGTAGAAACTCTTCACGGGAATCAGCTCACGCTCCGTGCTCGCCCCGAAGAACATTTCCAGGATGTCCGAGTGGCCGCGAACTTTGTGCGTTGACTCCTTGGCCTCAGGATACCTAAGGATATAATATAAATTAGTAAGAAATATATTTTAAAATTTGTTACCCATTTGAATTAATGAAGCATCCTTAATATACCGCTCAACATCACTTAACACAGTCAATTTCTGATTGGGCTGAAGAGATCTTTACCAATTTGAATTACTTATACAAACTTATAAAATAAAGTAAATAAATTTTACATTTCTAACAGGTTTAGCTATTATTTTCAGTTAATACACGTATCAATTTGTAAAAATGTCTTATCAATATAAGAAAAATAAGCACATATAAAATATATAAAATTATTCACCTAACTTAAGGTTAAAATCAAACTATTTTAAGCTCACAAATTATATTCGATTTTTAAAATCTTGCAATTAATTTTAAGTACGTTACTGTATGAGTAAACATATAGATGTCGATTGTTTTATCTAATAAAGAATGTTATGATTATTTTTTAGCTTACTATAATGTTCTGTTTAAAGTAGAAATGTAAGATATCCTCTATAGCGGTCTAAAGAATTATTTACTTAAAACCCCTCTACTTACAAATTGGGATCCACCTCGCCACTGGCCTCCACATCCACCCGTGGTCTGGCTCCAGGTGGTCCGTATCCGGCTGCCTGCTGCTGCGGCTGATTGCCGTAATTCATTCCCTGGTCGTAGCCACCTGTTGCCTGCTGCTCGTAGGCGTAGCCCTGCTGGCCAAATCCAGCACCTCCGGCCGGAGCTCCAAAAGGATTGGCTCCTCCGCCACCCGCTGTGTAGGGATTCATTGTCCGCCGGTTCCTTGAACTCGGATGGTGTCTGCTGGTTGGTCCTGGCTGCTCCTCCTCTGGTCCCTACCCACTCTGGTTGCTGGTTTTCCGCTCTTGACTGGCACTTCCTTTCGGTCTGGTCTCTTGTGGCCCAGTTACAGCCTCATTATCATCTCCATTATCATTCGGCAGCTGTGGAAAACAAAGGACACAATTCAGCATTACCAACGCTTTGTTCTGCCTCACACAAATCATCATAGAAATTGCAATGTGTTATTTTCCTCTACAAAAATAAATTTAAATTGACTTCACTGTGACGCCTGAATAATAAGAATGGTAAGAAAACATTTTATAATCTATGTAAATGTACTCAATACAAGTACTAAGGCATGCTTAATAAAAAATTGCAAATTATTCATTGTTTCGCTTAGAAACGTTACAACTATACAATTCATAATTTATCATGTTTTATGTTCTCTTATAATTTTACTTTTTAAGTAAACTGCCAAATTATTTTTAATATTAATAACTAGCTCTAACAATCTATATGCCAAACTGCAGCTATTGCAAGTATTTTAAATATTAAACAATGTTTAATAAATAGTTTAGCTCTCTATGTACACCATATAATAAATAATGCAATTAAATCTCAAATTTTTGATAGTGTATAATTGGGATTACTGTTTATGTACAAGGCAACTGGAAACCACTCATGTTGTTTCCACTCAGGAATTTAAACGATTACTGCTGTCAACTACTTCCGTTTGACATTTCCCAGTTCTTTTGAGTGCGCAATCACATATTTTACGCTTTCCACTTGTGGTTGCGAGGAAAAGCGAACTGATTCAGAGACTTGGCAATGGCAAAACAAACAAGCTCTGCCATTCACTCTGTATTTGAGTGAGCTCATGCGATTTGAGTGAATTGCATTAGATGGTGAGCTTTAAGCGTGAGTAATTTCTATTCCATTTTTTGTTGAGTTTACTGGTATCACACATACGCACTGTTGGCACATAACAAATGTGGGTAAATGGGTAAGAGTGTATGTGTGTATATGTGGGTTATTGTCTGTATATAGAGCAGACTTGTTGTTGCTACCAAAGAATATATACAAATTAAAGAGAAGATAAACCATAAATTGTGAGAAAATATAACATATATTAACTAGACAAGTAAGAATCAAATTAAATGTATTTATTTTCTTTAGTATTTGTTGGTTAATTCTTTCTTAATAAATCTTTAAAATACTGAAAATCCTTTTGCTGTACTGTAGATTTATTCCTTTTTTAATGGCCCACACGTGCCCACAAAAGCTGAGGTACATATCACTCTCTATATATAGACAATTTTCGCACACTTCTTGAAGGCCATTGTCATTGGCTGAGACACTTGAGGCGAAAGTCTTCTTTAAGTCCAATTCTTCACCTACTTGTTATGTAAACTTGTCGCACTTTTCACCAAATATTAGATAAATATTTTACACACCAGAAATAATGTTTGGCTCGGTGGATTTCTTGAACCTTTTGCTCTTCGACTGTGGGGCAAATGTGTTACGTGCGTAATCGATAAGCAGAGTTTTCCTCGCGTCTGGCCTCTATATGAGCGTTTGGCAAGCTGCCCAAGAGTTTTCCCAAAGAGCCACGAAAAGAAAATGTTGCGCTCAAAAGCGGACGGAAAAGCTCGCTCAAGCGCGTTCCGCTGTCGCGTGCCGAGGTGTGTGTGTATCCAGTCTAATGAGATTTGACACGGCCGACAGCAGGACTTCAAAGAGAGAGGAAAGAAAGAGAGGGAGCTCCGCCCTGCCAGTGCGGGTGCGAGAGAGACAGCCCGAGTGAAAGTGACAGCTTGGCGCTAAAAACCCGGTTTTAAAATTATTTCCACATTAGCTTTCATGGTTTGGGTGGTTCAATTTAGCCTATTTAAGTTAATAATTGTCTTTAAAACTGTAAAAAAAAAGGTATTTTTAATAAAAAAAATCTAAAATTTACAAAATTTACATTAACATTGTAAAAAATTTTATTTTTAGTTGTGTTTAAGATATTGTGTAAAAAAATACCAACATTTCATGTAAATACAGTGCAGTCAAGTTGTGAATTATTTAAAAAACAAAAACCTTTCCAAAACGACAGGGAATATTTTCATTATCTGTATTACTTATCTCACCGAATGTAATTTACTGCGCAATAACGCGGCTCACATTTTCCAAAGAAAAAAGACAATTGTCAAGCCGATCACCTTTGGTGGCCCATTCGTTGACAAACAAGATGAAAAGTCCCCGCGATGGGGAACCACCAATGGTGAACACAGCCAAGACGTGCCCGCACTTCCAATCGCATTGCATCTCCGGTGTCACCTATAAAAAGCCAACTGATTCCATGGACATCAAATCATTTCGATTTGTCTACTCCAAGCAACATGAAGTTCACCATAGTTTTCCTGCTGCTGGCCTGCGTTTTGGCCATGGCTGTGGCCACTCCCGGCAAGCCACGCCCCATCAGCCCACGGCCCACCTCCCATCCACGCCCCATTCGTGTGAGGCGCGAGGCACTGCCCGCCGAAGATCACCTGGGTCTGGCTCAAGCTGCTATAAGGCCTCCTCCCATTCTCCCCGCTTAAAGATGTGGAATCAGCTGAATAATACAAAAAAAAAAATGATCATCCAAACAAGATTGTTTTTAAATAAACCCTGTCATTTCTCTAAAATTTTCTTATTATTCTTAAACAATTAACAATAAATACAAAGAGTACAGCATTAATTTCGTTTATACTTTTCTTTACTGCCTAATCAAATATACTGGTTTATTTTCAAGGGAATTACTTTGGCTTATCTGCGTTTGCCAACTGAGCTCTAGAGCTGATAAGAATATATAATATATAAAATGAAACCACAAAAAGTCACGGTTGAGAGACAATAAATCTAAACGTATTTAAATAGCTGACTCGAGTGATTCACAAACCGGTCTTATAAGCATATATAAATTCTCACAGATGGCTTCAGATCATAATGTATGGAATTGTCAGTTCAACAAAAAAATGGCAAGACCCAAGACCCCATAAAAAGTTAATCGTTGTTCTGAATATATAAATATATATATAGATAGTTATATATTTAACAAACTTTTTTGACTAATAATTACGTTTCGTGTAATGTTACCAAAAGATGTGTTATCCAAATAATATATTATGTTCTAGAATGCATGCAATATTTTTAAAAAGTTTTTTTCGTTTGAAGAAGTCAGAGCTTAGAACTTATTTAAGCTTATTATTAAATATATTTTACTTTTCAGTGCAAGCTTTTCGTTGACACTTTGAGTTAAACTTTCCGCTCTCCTCTCTTTCGGTTGGAATCCTTTTTGACTGCTCCTGCGCAGAAAATTTAATTAGAATTCGGCTGAAACTTCACTCAAATCCTGCCGCTCTCTCTGTCTCTCTATTCCGCTCATAAACCCCTTCCAGCACCCTTAATGATATGCCCTCCCCCAATATCTATTGATAAGGCCTGGCATCAAGTGAGAAATATGATTGCGAATCGCTTATAAATGTCAAATGCTGTCCTGCGCAAGATGATGGTGCGCTCCTCCAACAGGCCACAAAGGAAACCACTTGAAGATGCCAACTCATGTCCTGGGGCGGGGGTGAAATCCGAACAAAGGAGCAACAAGTGGCGTCAATGGGGCGCACAGAAAGGGGAGGTTAAGAGGTCAAGTCCCAGAAGCACCCAACACAAAAGCAGAAGTAAATCACCCATCAGATCTAAGCGGGGAATTCCTTGCTGATAAGACAGACAACTCGAAATCGAAGTTGAGATGACTTTTGTGAGTCCCCGATCAGTTCTTCCCCGTTTGGCAAGGTATAAAAGCAGTTGATTAGCCACATTGGGACATCAGTCAGCTCCAGCAATCCAAGCCAGCATCATGCAGAAGACAAGCATCCTAATCGTGGCCATTGTGGCCCTCTTTGCCCTAACAGAAGCATTTGGTAACGGAGGTCGAGGTCAACGACCGTTCCCGACGTCTCGCCCCATCCGCTTCCGCCGCCAGGTGCTGGGCGGTTCCTTGGCCTCCAATCCCGCTGGTGGTGCCGATGCTCGGGTGGATCTCACCAAGGGCATTGGCAATCCCGACCACAACCTGGTGGGTCAGGTCTTCGCCGCTGGAAACACTCAAGGCGGTCCGGTCACCAGTGGTGGAACTCTGGCCTATAACAAGTAAGTGCTTTTTAATATGCTGCTGATTATATTGAGGCACTAACGAAATCTCTAATTTTTTCACAGTGCTGGCCATGGTGCCTCTTTGACCAGAACACACACGCCCGGAGTGAAGGACGTCTTCCAGCAGGAGGCCCATGCCAATCTCTTTAACAACGGCCGACACAATCTGGATGCCAAGGTGTTCGCCTCGCAGAACAAACTGGCCAATGGTTTCGAGTTCCAGCGCAACGGAGCTGGTCTGGATTACTCACATATCAACGGACATGGGGCTTCCTTGACCCACAGCAATTTCCCCGGAATTGGCCAGCAACTCGGCGCAGAGGGACGCGCTAATCTTTGGTCATCGGCTGATCGGGCCACCCGCTTAGATCTCACGGGATCGGCCAACAAGTGGACGAGTGGACCGTTTGCCAACCAGAGGACAAACTTTGGAGCTGGTCTCGGACTTTCCCACCATTTCGGTTAAACTTTATTTTTAAAAAAATTAATTTATTAAACAACATATTAAATTCAACAAATTAATTTTAATAATGTTAATGGATATGGGAAACAACAAAAAAGGAATACAAATTTTTGTTAAAAAAATGTTCAAAGCACAGAGTAATTTATTAAATGTAACCTTTTCTAAGGGATTTAAAGTTTTCAGGTAATTGGGAGCCATATTTACAAGATCTTTGGTTAAAACAACTGACTGATAAGAAATACACAGTTTTCAAACGAAAGCACGAAGTCACGTCAGAGATACAAAAAGTCTAAGCGTTTAAAACCAATAATAAATAATAATAAATAAATCAATTTTGGTGGGACCTTACACCATTTTATAATAAAGAACGTTTGCGTATTTTTTTTTATTTTATTTAAGTTTATAAATTCGTAAAGCCAACTTTCATTAAATCTTTTAAAATTATGAATTTTTGAAAATATAAAAAAAAAATTTAAATAATAAACGTGTAAATAATTTGCCCTGAAAATTTATCGGAAATAAAATCATTAAAACACTTTGTGTTTAAATTTCACCGTCAGGACCCCGAGCCGGATTACCAAACAAAAAAATGGTTATTAAACCTCCAAACTTATTCAATAAAAACAAAATTTTGGTCCACAAATATATAAATATTTATAACATTGGGTTTTGTTATATTTTCATGTTAAAGCTTTTGTGGAACTTGAACTTAAAATATTTGTAAGTGCTTTGCAACGACTGCGCTTGAATCCAAAAAAATAAATTTAAAAAAATTTTAGGACGGTATCGATCCAACCTTTTTGAGCCTGCCAAAACAAAGTATTTTCTTTTGTTCTAAATAAACTTCATATAGAAACTTGGGACAACTCAAATTGTATTTTAAGCACCTTTCCGACCTATAACTTTTGAGGGAGGTCCACCCTACAGCTTTATGCGTCCTTAAAGGTCGTTGCACTTTTAATCTAAGGTTTTTTTATTACCCTTGCAGAGGGTATTATAATACCAATTAAATATGGCATCAAAACGTCTGATACATATTCGACCCTATAAGGTGTATATATTTTTAATCAGCATTAAGACTCGAGTCGATCTAGCCATTTACTTTGTATGTGTGTCCATCCTTTAAAAACTAAACGGTGTTATTAAGATTTAGTTGAAAACTCTAAGCTAAGTATAAACACAAAGAACTGGCCTTTTTTTCGTCTTCACTAATTTACTAATTTTAAGTCGACACCAACTAAAGTCCTGGGCAGTAAAACCCCCAAAAGTGACGACAAGGTTGCGCATAAAAGGGAAATGTGAAGAGGTCAAGTAGGCACAAGCAAACAAAAAATGCAAGGTAATTCACATACCAAAGCTAAGCCGGGGAATTCCTAGCTGATAAGACAGAAAACCCGAAATCAGCGCCGAGATGAATCTTGTGAGTCCCCGATCAGTTCTTCCCCGTTTGGCAAGGTATAAAAGCAGTTGATTAGCCACCTTGGGACATCAGTCAGCTCCAGCAATCCAAGCCAGCATCATGCAGAAGACAAGCATCCTAATCGTGGCCATTGTGGCCCTCTTTGCCCTAACAGAAGCATTTGGTAACGGAGGTCGAGGTCAACGACCGTTCCCGACGTCTCGCCCCATCCGCTTCCGCCGCCAGGTGCTGGGCGGCTCCTTGGCCTCCAATCCCGCTGGTGGTGCCGATGCTCGGGTGGATCTCACCAAGGGCATTGGCAATCCCGACCACAACCTGGTGGGTCAGGTCTTCGCCGCTGGAAACACTCAAGGCGGTCCGGTCACCAGTGGTGGAACTCTGGCCTATAACAAGTAAGTGCTTTTTAATATGCTGCTGATTATATTGAGGCACTAACGAAATCTCTAATTTTTTCACAGTGCTGGCCATGGTGCCTCTTTGACCAGAACACACACGCCCGGAGTGAAGGACGTCTTCCAGCAGGAGGCCCATGCCAATCTCTTTAACAACGGCCGACACAATCTGGATGCCAAGGTGTTCGCCTCGCAGAACAAACTGGCCAATGGTTTCGAGTTCCAGCGCAACGGAGCTGGTCTGGATTACTCACATATCAACGGACATGGAGCTTCCTTGACCCACAGCAATTTCCCCGGAATTGGCCAGCAACTCGGCGCCGAAGGACGGGCTAATCTTTGGTCATCGGCTGATCGGGCCACCCGCTTGGACCTCACGGGATCGGCCAACAAGTGGACGAGTGGACCGTTTGCCAATCAGAGGACCGACTTTGGAGCAGGTCTCGGACTCTCTCATCACTTTGGTTGAAGATTACTGTCAATTTAAGAAAATCTAATTTATTAAAATAAAAATGAGAATTGAATAGCTTATTAAACTATCTGCTGTATATTTATCATTTTACCAGTTGAATGATTATACTTAATAATCCAGGATTAAAAGTGCATCTGGGCATGATTGCTGTTTACGGTTTTCTGTTTTTTCATTTTATTTTGTATTTATTTGAATATTTTTGCTTATTATACCGCACTTGCGTAAACAATTCGATCCCACTCAATGATTAAGAATTTTGCTTATGTTAGTTTAATGGATTTTGTTTTACATTTTTTTTTTTTGTGGCTGTTGTGGCTGTTGTTGCTGCTCCTGTTGCTATTTTACCAATATCGGTTAATTTTGTTTTAGCAGAAACATAAAACTTGTTTGGTTAAACAAGGCTTGGAAGTTGTTGAAAAATACAAAAGGAAACTATTAAAAGTCTGCTAAGTATGCTGATATCATGTGTGAATTTAATAGTGCCTCCTGCGCATTGCTTACGACAGCTTCTTGGCCTTCTGGTACAGTGTGTCCACTACCTTTCCCATACTCTGGATGGTTTCCAGCACGCGTTCATAGGTTTTGTCCACGGGCGTCTCCTCGAAAACAATTAGGACTCCCTCTCCCTGATCCAGAATACCGCTGAACTTCTTGTCCAGGATCATTTGGGACAGCTTCTTTTCCACCTGCGGCATGGGCAACTGAATGCTCTCGGCCACATGGGCAACCTGACAATTGCAAACAAAGTACAAATAGTAAGCTTGAGTACATGTGTTTCGTGTTAATCGACTCACCTGAACACGGGAGTAGGGTTCAATGATGCGGCACAAGTTCTGCTCCAACATGGTGTCGTATAACGTGCCCAAATGCGCCTGCACAATCACATCCTCGGCCAGTTCCTTTTTGTACTCCTTGAGTGCAGATTGGAAGTCGGCTAGGGATCGTTTGTGTGAGGCCTCCGCCACCGATTTCATAGCATCCACATCACGACCCGAGTATGTAATGGCCTTTAAAATCAAAATTGTCGTTCAATTGATAGGTTCTTAACTATTTTAACAGCTTTAAATTGATGTTTTTCAGATTATATACGTAGTAACGGTTAAGTAGATTTCAGTACGCATTCTTCTAGCTTAAGAATTAAAAATTAACTTATTTGCATATTGTGCAGTCACATTATGCAAAAATGCATAGTGGAATAAGAAAAGGTTTTGAACTTTAAACAAATTAAAGAAATAGTTAAAATAACCTTAATAAAATTTTGAAAAGGAAGGATAGTTTTGTTTTATAGGAAGGTTACAAAGAACGTTTCCAAAAATAGGTATTTTTTAAAAGTTGGAAACCAAACTTACCAGCTTTCCGCTGACGATCTGGTTGACGTCATCGGACTGTCCCAGCATGATCTTGCACAGCAACATGTACTTCAGCGAGGTCAGAGCCTTCACGCTGTCCACGCTGTCGAAGCCCTCGAATGCCTCGTAGAAGTAGGAGAAGGCGGTCTTGAAGTCGCGCTCATCGGCCGCATGCAGGATGCCCGACTGCAGATCCAGGGCGCCCTGGACCTTTGGCGGGCAGTAGATGGCATTGGCCGTGGTGCGGGCCGAGGTGAGGGCGGCCCTGGCCTTGGGCAGGTTGCTCAGTGCGTGGTAGGTTTTGCTCTCCAGCAGCTGAACCTCCACCAGCAGATTCTTGTCGTCCAGCTTCTTAAGTTCCTTTAGCAGCTGGGCGCCGAGGGCAAGTGCCTCTGTATACAGAGCTGTATCGAAATATAAGGCAATCAGACGAGCCTCCAGCGATTGGCGAAGGAAAGTGCGCTTCTCCTGTTTTGCCCATTCAATGCAGTCTTTACACAGTTGAACCTATGGAGAATACCAGTGGATAACTAACAAATGTTGTAGAACAGAGTCAATGGAGCACCCACCTCAATGCCTGTGCCCGCGTCCATGTCCAGGAACATGTCCACCAACGAACGCACCAGCTTCGCCGCCTTGGCCTTGCTGATCGAGCTAAGGAACGGACGCGTCACCTTGATGAGATCGGCCAGCTCCTTGGCCTTGCCCTCCTGCTTGTAGAGCTCTCCCTGCTGTAGGATTCCTTGCTCCTTGATCCGGATGCGCTCCTCATCGTTCTCGGCACCCTCCTGGTCGCGGACCAGCTTGTTCAGCAGCGAACTGTCCTGCTCCTCGCGATTCACGCTGGACAATGCCTGGGCACGCTCGAAAAGTGTAGCTCCGGCCATCTTGCGACTTGAAATTTGGGATCGGACGAGATGTGGGGGCGGTCAACAGACGAGTTTACAATCAATCAATCAACTAAACGTGTCTCAACTTAGCTACTAGCAGTGCGCCAGTATTTTCTTTGTTTTCAATCGGGACCGGAACGTATTTATTGCGTATTTACGTGTTTTATGCTGCTTTTTCACCTTTTGGTCGTTGTTATTAAGCGCCAGTCACGATTAGCGCTGGTGCGATTTCGATAGGTGTGCCACAGCGGGCATCGATAGGCGATGACAGACGAACTGGTGCACGCACGCGATATATCGCACGCGGTGACTCGTGATAAGTCGGGAAAACACGATTAAAAAATGAAAGTTACAAAATTCTACAAATTTATAGTTTTCTTATTTGAAAGTTTGACTTACTTCAATCAGCTTAAAAATCAACTCATAAAAATCACGACTTTTAAACTACAAGTCGATATATTTGTTCTCCCACACCGAGTTGATATCGACCTATCGGCATCTCTATTTGTTTTGTTGCAATTTGCCAATTCCAACCTTTCTGATTTGTTTACCCAAAATGGGAGAAGAAACAAGCAATTCTACGCAAAATAAAACCCGGACAAAGACTACGCGACCCAAGGCGGTTTACCAGTGGACAGTGAGCGATGTGCTGAAGTGGTATCGTCGCCACTGTGGCGAATACACCCAATACGAACAGCTCTTCGCCCAGGTGAGTGGAGGTTCTGGCTCCTGATGACTTTATTATCCCTTTTACTTACCGCCTTTCCACGTTGACTCTTTCTTGGAGTAGTTTCGACATTTCCGTACCCCAAACACACAAAAACAACAAATCCGAATTATTTTGGCTACAATTTAGACATCCCAAGAACTGCCTACTGATCTGCTTTGGTTTGCACTTTTTCAGCACGATATAACCGGGAGGGCTTTACTCCGCATCACGGACTCATCGCTGCAGCGAATGGGAGTTACGGACAACAGGGATCGGGAGGCCATTTGGCGGGAGATCGTGAAGCAGCGACTCAAGACGGACATCATGGAAATCCGGGATATGGAGAGGCTCAACATACACTAGAAATACCATGGAGGTGCCTTGTGGTTCACTCATTGCTTAAGATGTATATTAGATTATGATTATAATTTTTTAAGATCTGACCGCCTGTTTTAAGATCACCCAAGTATCGTATCTTAATTTACTTTATCACAATGATAACACTGTTCAATAAGTTATCTAATCTAACTCCTTAGAAAGAAAATTACATTGACCTGCGTCAATTTTATAATTATAGTATAATAGTCAAAATAAAATTGTATAGCTTTATATAATTTTTTTAAGCCTGGAAGTTTTATTAAATTGGATTGTTATGTTTGAAAGATGTCTCAAACTAGTAACTTATTTCATGTTCTGATTTTTCCAGAGGGTAAATGGTTTAACAAATGTGCAGGTTTCTAATAGTATACTAATAATTCAAGATCAATCCATAATCCAAATATATTTTAAAATGCGAGACTAGTTCAATTTTTATTATTGTTATTATTAGAAGAGCCATTTTAGAGTATACTAAAGTTACGACTACAATATCATTTCTTTGAGATCACTGAAAGATGCTTCTAATATCAATCACTTAACACGACCACTTCACCTCCGGTTCAGGCCTCCTTCTCCTGCTTGGGCGTTACCAATTGGACGTCATTGTCCACAAGTGCGGCGGCCACACTGGCAACCAATCCTCCAATCCCAGATCCTGCCACCGCTACGCTACTGTTGCAGCTTGTGCTGGGTACGACCTTGGGCAGCGAATTGGATGTTAGGATGTGCGGCATGGTGACGGTGCCATTGCCCATCGGCAGGGCGGTCGTGAACAGCAATTTGGGGGGCTGCAGGCGCTGGGCAGTGGAGCATGGCGAGCCGGATGCAGCCGGCTGCACGAGACTAGGCAACAAGTTGAGCAGGCGATCACCCATGGATTTTTCCCAGTCCAAACGCTCGCGTTCCAGAGACAGACGATTGTGCTGGATTTCGTTGGCCTCGTTTTGGGAATTCAACAGCTGGCGCAAGAGCACTCTCATTGCTGCTAGGAAATATAACTAATATTAGTACAATGGGAGATACATATAAGTAACTTGGTACCCACTTGTCATGTAGCGCTTCGATTGCAGATCCTCACGAGCTTTCTCCTGAACCCTGCGGGTCTCTTCCTTCTCCAGCTGGATCTGCTGCTGGTGTTGCATATGCTGCTCCTGTTGAATACTCTGTTGTAGTTTCTGCTGCTGCTGTTGCACTGCAGCCTGCACTTGAGCTTGGGCAGTGGCCAGAGGAAGGGAAGCCGTGGACTTTCCCACAGCGGCAGCAGCTGCCGCCGCCTTGGCCTGCTCCGCATTGACCAACACAAACTTGACTCCTCCGGGGGCGGTGGCCACCAAACCGGCGTTGCTTGGCTGTGCCGGTGCTGCAGCCGATCCGCTAATCATCAGCCGAGCGCCCTGATTGATGGCACTCTGCAGCAGCTGCAGCTGGGGAGCAGCTCCCTTGGCGTTTGACATGGGACTTGGTCCCGCGGCAGCCGGCAGCTTGGATTGCATTAGGAAATTTGTGGGCACCAGCGAGATCTTGCCCCCCTGCAGTTTATTCGGAGTGTTGGTTGAGCTCTGGGTGGTTGAGCTGATGCCAGCTGTGGTGGTGGTAATGCTGGCCGGGATGATGACATTTGCCCCAGTGAAGGGGAGCAGATTGGCCGGCTTGTTGCGCTGCAACATATCAACCAGAGTCGATGACGAGCTGGAACTGGGGGATTTCTCGTTTGGCGAATCATCTGAGGCGTCCACATCGATTGGTTCTTCCTTGGGCTGCGGCAGGAGCATGCAGTCATCGTCTTCCTCGGGCTCGGGCTCAACTGGCGGAGCCACTTGAGCAGCTTCCACCTCCTGGACAGGCTCGCTTTTGACGCAGGGTGAAGTCAGAGCCTCGCCAATGTCAATATCCACTTCGGCGGACAGTTTGCGACGCTTCAAAAAGGATTCCTCGTTCATGTCCATGTCGGATTCCAGACAACCGGCCTCCAGTTCCTTTCTGTTCACGGTCTCCTTGTTTTTGGTCACCAAAGCGGAGAGCAGCATGTCATCCTCCTCGTTGTCGCTGTCGGACAGCTCTTCGCCGTTTTCCAGCCGGAGTTTGCGACGCTCGGCATGCTCCTCCAGAGCCTGCTCCAGTTGGTATTTGAGCGAAGGAGCAGGCACCTCGTTGGGCCGCACACTGAAGATGGGTCTGGTCATGATGGCGTCCATCTCGGCAAAGTGCTTCCAACTGGGCTCCGAATCGGTGGACAAGCCGCCGCACTCCTTGTCCTTCTTCAAGCGGTTATAGAAGCACTTGAGGTTCTTGATCCGTGTGGTTATCTCCTCCGGCGAACGATGGTAGCCGTACTCCTGCATCTTGGCGGCCAGCTGACAGATCACGGCGTGCTTCTTGTGCGTGGTGATGAGAGTCCTTTGCAACTTTGGATCGCCCCACAATTGGATGAGCAGCTTGGTCTCATCGGTGTCAAAGTTGGGATTGCGTCCCACGAAACTGTGCTTCTTGGAGGAATTCTGGCAGGGATTTTGAGCGCCATTAGCTGGATTTGCTGTGACAATGGCCGCGCTCGGTGTGGAGGACGAACTGCCGTTCCCGGTCTGAGCTGAAGATGGCACCGGATAGGTGGCAGCCGCTGCCTCCGAGCGGCGTTTCTTGATCCTTGCACTGGACTTCAGGCTCATGCTGCACTCAATCTGTAAGTCGGTCGGGCAGGTTAAAATCAATATGGGCCCAGAATATTAAAATCCGGGAGCCACTGCCTCCGTCTGCGGGCGAGTGAAAAATGAGCCAGGCAGACGGCGCAACCGCGGGCAACCGAAAACCGGAAAACCACCCCTAAACATCGGCTTTTCCCCCACCGCCTGGGAAAATCGGGGCTAAGCCAAGTGCATTTACCACCCAACTAAGGAGTAGCATGCGCGTTGGCTCAAAACAGCTCTCTCGCTCTCTCTCGTCCTTAAATGACATGCGCCAAGGGGGAGTTATAGATTAGTAACCCCTGCGTTCGGGGGTTTTTACGACCTTAGCCAAAGGAAAAACTCAGTTCTGAGAATTACCACCTAAGTTACGAAAAGTGAGCCTCTCCTTTCTGCCAAAAATCCAGCTAGGGATGAGACTACGGCGATTCGAGGCGGCGAATTAGGATGTGGACACGAGATCTGCGCATCACACTTTGCAGGACATGCGCAGTGAGAGCAAGCGAGAGAGCGAATTTAACGGTGGCGGGGGTGGAAAGCGCTCGCTGCAACGAAGCAGCAGACTTTATGGGCAACAAAAATTTGTATATAAAAAAAAAATGTATTACTTACATTTAAGCAGAACGAAAAAGGGTCAAAAACGTTGGACGTTCTGCTTCCAGAGAGGGCCTAAAAGGAAAGGATTTAAGCAGAGCTATTTCATCGGAAAAGCATTTATCGATATATCGCTTTTCGATAAAAGGAACTAGAGATGAGGAACCAAAGCTAGAGCTTACAAGCTTTTTTGTAAGTTTATATAATATATATAATATTAAAAAACTGTATTATATATTGAAACTACAGTTATATTTTAATTTAATTCAAGAGAACTTTTGACAACAAATTTAGTTTAATTCATATATCATTTATATCTTATAAACCACCCATATAATAGTTCATATTAATTATTGTAATTATTTATCAAAATACCCGTTATAAACGAATTTAAAATTAAAAGATGAAGTTTACTAATGGGTGAAATCTTTGTAATATGGTAGATATACCAAATTCCGAAAGCAAAACTAGTATATTTTCAGATGTGTGGTATTTTTCAACTTTCCCGACCCGTTCACATTACTGTCAGCTGTTGCTAAAAATTTGGTTTGCAACACAAAAATAAAAAATGGTTCTGTCAGCGGAGGAGCAGGAGTTCATCAAGCGCAAGCACGAGCACACTTTGAAGCTCCGCGGAGAGTTCCTGAAGCAGAGCTCGAATCCCTATCGCCATGCCACCGGCGAGGGCGGCACCGTGGTAAGTGGGGGAACACCAATCCTTGGCTTGGTTATGTCATCACGATGGGATAAATGCGATTAATACCCTGTGCTTTGCAGTTCGATGCCGGATTAGCCCGCTTCCAGGCGATGCGCGTTTCCAACTACGAGCATTTCAAGCCAACCGGCAAGTCCTTCCGCACGGGCCTGTTTGCCGTAGTCCTGCCGATTGCCCTTTACGCCTGGGCCCTGAAGGCGGAACGCGATGGACGCGAGGAAAAGTACCGGACTGGCCAGGTGGCCTACAAGGATCGCCAGTTCAAGTTCATTTAAGCCATACATTCAGCAATTGATCTTCGATTTGTAGTGGAATTAAAACAAGACCGAAAAGAAGCTCTACTATGAACTAAACGTAATTTATTTCTCCTCCATCTGCTTGTCGCGAGCGATGACAAAGTCCTCGAACTTGACCATGTAGGTGGTGCCCTTGTGCCAGTGGGCGGTGACCTTGCAGGGCTACAAAAAGAAAAGACTATTTAGTACAAACAATTATCAGGTCACATTCTAAACCTACAAATCCACAATTCGTAAGAACAGCCTCCACAATGCCAGCCGTGAAATTGGCGCAGTTTAGGGAGCCTTTATCCTTGGGCACACTAATAAATGTATTAACCAAGGGGTCCTTTTCTATGATATAGTATGTCCGCTCATCATCGTTGGCATGCTCCAGCTTTTCCGCCTCTTTGCCGAAAAGATTTTTCCACACAGTGGTCTTTACAAAGAGCAGCATTTGCGTTAATTTGGTTTCCCGTTTGGAGCTCCGCTCCCTTACGAAATATAGATCGATAATCCGGGTGCCCACATCTTGACCCAAGTCATGGAGCCTGAAAACAAGTTTGCATTATCAAATTACTCAAGTAAACCTTCCAATAGAACCCACCTTGTTTGCAGCTCTGGCACTGTAAACACTCGACTCTGCGAGTACTGAACGATTTCGCTGAAAAGCAGCGCCACGATGCTTTGGGAAACCTCGGTTTTTCCTTTGGAGAGCGGCCTGTCCAGAATGTTGCTGCGTGGACGCATCGAGGATATTTTTAGGGCCTCTAGTTTTTCCATTTTTTGTACTATTTTAACAAGTTATTTTCCAAAACAAGGCAAAAACAGTGTGCATGCCGCTTTTTCTGCCAAGAATACCACAACACCCCAAAAAAGACAAGTGTTCACACTACGACGCGAGATTTCATATATTTTTTTAGACAAATTATTACTTCTTAAACTGTAATTTTTCATAAAAAATCAAAACAAGAAAAGCAGTTTTCATAAAGCAACACAAACTGTATGACAGTGCATAAACATTATAGCATTATTGTATTGCGTCCACCATAATGTTGTTAGCTTTAAAACGGTAGTGTAGATGGCTTATAATATACCACAAAAGAAATACGGGTGTCGAACCAGGATAAGGAATTATAAAATAGCACAGACTCAAACCTCCGTAATTTCAAATTTTAAAAGTCGTTCAATTTTGTAATTTGTTGCATTTAACATGTGTTGTGTTGTCACTCGCAACTAGAATTGCATCATCCAATGCTTTCTTCTTCAAGTTACAGCAATCAGTCTTCCTGTTTGGGTCCAGCAATTCGACCCTGGACCAATGATCTAAGGAGCTCTGTTGCAATTCGGCAAGGTACATCTCAAAGCTATTGTACCGAATTTCCCGGCTATTAGGGCAGCCTACCCAGTGATAATAGTTGCATAACCCATCGCAAATCCACATACGCTGGTCTGTTTTCTCTTTAGGATAACCCTCTAGCGGTGAGCCACCGCCTTCCAAGCCCGCCAGTTTTTCCTCGTACATTCGCGAGGTGATGTTCGAAATGGCTTCGTTGATCTGGCGATCCGCTTCCTCAAGGGATAGCAGTTCCTTCACCACCTGGTGATCCTCCTCGCGACGCACGTAGAGCAAGTACCACAGAGGCATCAGGTGGAAGCGAATGCACGAAGCCAAACGCTGCGCATGCGCACTTCTCTGGCTCCAGTCGTGACCCAACCACCGCACAGCCATAAAGAGTACCTAATGGGGGGAAATAAAACTATGTATATATTAACAGATTAATTAATGATTCAAAACTACAAACCTCAACCTCTGTATTTACACAGATGCTACTGGAACTGAGGAGGAAAATCAAGTGAGTAAGCGGCAGGTCCAGAAAATCCCTAGTGGCCACAAACGTGAGAAGGAACTTCTGGATCCTAGTGAGCATCAAGGTGCGCACCACATCCAAGGCGGGATGGTATCGGGTCTCCACATACAGGATGCAAGCCGTATCCTCGCTATAGCACTGGATGTCATCAAAATACTTCCAGCAATGCGACAGCAGTTCATCGATCCTTAAATAGGTGGCGGCCACAAAAATCTCAACTATATAGCGGCGCTCCAAGAAGGGATCATCGCTTAGCATCCATTTGTAGATGAGCATAAAGGCTTTTTGGGAGACCCGATCCTCGGGAAGAGTGACGAGGAGGGGAATTGTCTTGAGCTCACTGAAGTAGCGAGAATAAACCTGGAGTACAATGAAGTGACAGTTAAAGTACATCTTGTTAATATCTATCTGCACTGTGGTCTTGAGATGATGCTCAATCATATAGCGAAGCACCGAGGGCAGTTGATCCTTGGAAGGCTGCTCCATCGTTAGCCAGCCCTCCACATCCTCGAAGTTGTGACCAAATTCGAAGAGAGAGCGATTCGAACTCTCCGTCACTTCGAAACCATCTTTTGAAAATCTTTTGAACACGCGCTTCAGATCCAGATCCTCGGTTTTGGAAACCAAGCGCGTGACAGAGTTCAGTTCATCACAAGAGGCGGATTCTGTTGGATTAAACTTTGGACTGAATAGGGACAAGTGTAAGAAACTATGTAGTTAGCATTTAAATGTGGAACGTACTTGGTAAACAGCACACTGCAGGTGAGTTCCTGCGTGTGTGTTTTCTGATCAGCAAAAGTGGACTTCTGTCTCATCAGCTCGTCCATTTCAGTAGTGTTTCCTTGTTTAGTATTATATTTTACAAGCCTGCTGCCTATCTACATAAATATATGACACATATTATGTATAATCAATACACACTCAAGCCTTTCACATTGTTTATTAAATTGTGTTTTATTGTTGGTATTCTTTTTGTTTTTTGTTCACATTTTCAAATACATTTATATGAATAAATATATCATTTATATTACTATTTGCATTATCCATTTCTGTAATGACACATTTCTTTTCAATTTAATATGAGTATATGCGGCTATTTTAACCATTTTTTGTTTATTTCGATGTGAAATAATAAGGGGAAGGAAAATTGCAAAAGGTGAATGTTATTTTAGCTAAAGTAATAATTCTGCTTTTGAGCTTGTTTTATTGTGTTCTTGTGTGAGAGGACGATTGTAATAATAGTTAGCTATTTTCCGTTGAGTAAGCGTTTAAATTAAATTATATAAAACGTATTTGTAAATTATAGATACATATTTAACATTTTGTACTTCTTGTTGTTGAGTGTTTTGTTTCCGTTTGATCGGTTCTCGGTTCATCTTTCCTCATTTTTTTTCAAAATTGTTCAATCCATTGATGTCCGTTTTCATAACTTGGCTTGTATTTTCTGAGGTTTGTATCAATGTTTTTACTGAATTTTGCACATTTAATAACAATTGCCGTATTAAGTAAATTTTTACAATAATAATGTTGCTTTTTAATGTGTTTTTTTTTTGCACAACCTTTGCTTATTTTTAATAAATATGCATTTTGTTTTAGTTTTCGTGTGAAGTTTTCTTTCATGGTTTTTCTCACTGACTTAGTACAACAATAATTATATAGTAAGAAATAAATTAATGTTTTTTATTATTTTTATATATATATAGCTGCATATATGAGTTTGTTGATTTTTTGAAAACACTTAAATTGTTTTTATGTTTTTTATGTTTTTACCCCTTTGCTCAAATGCCTTTTCTTAGAGCCATTTTATAAACGACCCAAAGTTGTTAGCATTTAATTCAAAATTACAAATTGCTTCGCATTCTAGAATTATTTAGTTGCAAAAGAGCTCAAAACGCGCAATGCTGCGGTATTTGTTTGTCCATTGACTCTCTAAATCTAATTGGGTTTTCTCTCTACGGCTAAACAAAAGTTTTGGAAATGATAAATTTTGAGTTCTGGTCAAAAGGAATATTTTGAATCTTCATGAGCCCTAAGAAGAGACAAAAACATCCTTTTTTAAAGGCAACTAAAAAGCTAAGTAGTTTTCAATTAAAGCTTGATTAAGTAACAATTGCTGAGCATAGCGAACTCACAAAATTTGAGCATTGCCGCCGAGTCTTTTGCTGGGGGAGTCGAAAACAATTTGTAATTCTTGTTCAGGTTCAGAGAAGAATCGTTTAACAGCTGAGTCGTCAACTGCTCCTTTTTCCTAGTTGCATGTATTCCGTTTTCTTTTTATTCATTTGCGCATCAGGTTGCCTTTTGTTTGTGAGTTTTGAGCGCGTGACATTGATTAACAAATTGGAATCGCGCTGAGAAAATCGCATTTAAATATATTTAGTTCTCTTTTCGCCTTTGCCTCGGCCTTTTAATACTGTTCTCCAATTTCGAATTGTAAACAAGCAAGTGTAAATAGCAAAAAACCCTAAACAACTTAAACTTAAACAAACATTGTATAATATTTGATTTTAAAAAAAGTTTTTCAGTTACAAATAAAAACAAATAGCCCGTTTTTACAAAACTATAATTAAGCGAGAGCACTAAACATAAGTTACAATTAAGAAAGTATATTAAAAATAGATACGTAATCCTTCCTGCTCTTTGTATATACAATAAATTATGGCAATTCAAATGGAGTATACCGAAATGATATTAAAAGCGAACTAAAGTCCTATTTTCGCACACTGATTTTTCAGTTGAATTGATTTTACAATTACATTTTTTTGTTTGTTTCACCTGAGTTTTACAAGCTGAGCTTTTCATTTTCACAAAATGGAATTTGTACAGAATTTAAAGTATTCTGCTTATTTTCCTGTAATTCATTGGAAAAGGCATTTCTGTGCCCACTCTTTTAGTCATTTCTTTGCTTCTGGTGAAAGACTCAATACAGCTGAGTAATAAGTTTGCGAAAATGGGACTATAAGCTGTCACCCTGGACAGAGCCTAGAACAGCAGGCGTCCGTAATCGTTCTGAGGCGCCTTTCGGTCAGTCGGCTGCATTAAATACGGCGGCATCTGCTGCTGTGGTGCTCCCAAGCTGTGCGACAGCTCCCAGTTGTAAAAGTGGCGCTGCGATTGGGTCTGCGATGGCTGCGACTGCTTCTTGTTGGTGCCCCACGGACGCTTGACGCTGCTCATGCTCTGTTCGGGATGGTGGTAATGGAATTCGCTTCTGGGCCTGGGGTCATCGTCGTGCTGTCCTTGCAAGCGGGCCTCCAAATGTCAGACATGCGGCTTGTGCTGGCCGCCGCAAAGACCGCAGTGGATGCCGGCCAGGTGGCAGGCGCGGAGCGGCGGATAGCACCACAGGCAGGGCACGAACAGCGAGAGGAGCGCCAGGCCCAGCCAGCGTTTGCTGCAGCCGGCCTCGCTGGCGCTGCAGTCGCACGGATGCTGGGCCGTCTCACCCTCGGCGTCGCTCATGCAATGGTAGATCATGCAGCGGGCGCAGCCCATCCCCGAGATGCACTCGTAGCCGCTGCGAAAGGGATCCGGGGCATATTCGCAGGCGCCCCGCCGATTGAAGTCCTCGCTGTAAAGCTCATGGCAGTACCGGCAGCGCGAGCGGGTCTCCTTCTTCAGGATGTCGGATACATTTGGCTTGTGCAGCGGCTTTCCCGATCCTCCGTCTCGGCCCGTCCCACCACCCACCGTTTGGGCCGCTGCCATCGCCTGTGCCGCCTCCAGAGCGTTGCGTTTCTTCAGCGCACTGATCGATTCCCGCCGAGCATTGAGCACCTGCGCCCCCACCGGCTGGTCCACCACCGGATAGTTGTAGTCGTGGTGCACCGCCGTCAGCGTCACGTACGAGTAGTTCTCACTGGCCGCTATCTGGCCGGCGGTCGCCGGCGATGGAGCAGCAGATGCGGGCGGTGCGTCTGGCGGCGATGTGGTGGCCGATGTTTTGTCCGTGGATATGTAGTGAATGGGCGGCGGGGGCAGCTTCTCCGAGTCGGAGTTGTTGCTGACGCTCTCTGCAAGACAGCAAAGGTTAAGAGATGTTCTTGTTTTTCTATTGTTTAGCCCCATTTAGCAATACGTACTGTGACTTTTCTCGCTGCCCTCGGGGCTTGAATGGATCTTTTGTAAACTCTCGCTCTCCACAGGTAAGTCCAGGGTCATGAATACATCATCTTCGCCAACCGAATCATATTTGGTCAGCGGCGGGCATATTATCGTTGGATTCGATTTGGCCAGTCCTGAATGGGCAAAGAAAAGACACTTTTTAGTGCATAGAAAAATAGTAATATATTCAAGCAAAGAGAACACAGTATTTTAAAAGGCGCAAAGCAGAGAACAATTTAAGTTTTACAGAAAAAAAAGTGGTAGAGTTTAGAGAGCGTAAAATCAGAATACATCTAGGTGTAAGCAAGGAAATTGAAAAGAACTCTTTCAAAAAGTAGTGACCTATAGGTGTGGACTAGTCTATAATATTTCTCATATATGTGCTGGGAATTTTGAAGTGATTTGGCACAAGGTTCCTTCAAAGCAAACAGCACACATAAATCAACTAATTTAAGGTTCGACCTCAACACTTACCAATTCGTTTGAAATTATATATTTAAATGTTTGGTTGATTTGTTGATTTTTGAAACAAATTTGCAATAATCCAATGTAATTGTGTGTGGTGATTTTGATAATTGGTTTGATTGTTTTCGTTTGGTATTGTGGCAAAGTAGAGCATAAGACATACAAAAAGTTATATATTAGTAAACGAAAGCAATTCTAAGGCAGAGGCTGGGAAGAATCGGAAGAAAGAAAGGCAAGTAATTGTTTTGGCATGAGAAGGAAAGCAGAAGTCAAAAGGCAACTAAGGCGGGCTGATAGAAAGCAGATAGATGGAATTTGCAAGCCGGACATGCAACTAGAGTAGGTAGATCCGGGCAGGAGTTTACCATCGATCAGCTCGTTGTAGGCGCGCAGGACGCCCTTGTCAAAAGCCCGCGCATCGGCGGCCGTTTGAAATGTGAGTCCGTTCCGCTGCTTCCCTGCGCGCCAATGATGAAATGTGGGCATTACTTTGTAATACTTCAGATCTCTATTGATCACACAGCTCAAGATGACCTGTCGGGGGGTTTATCGAAGCTATTATCTCATCTTTATAGGTTCGTTATGGCTCTACTCACGCTCTGATCGGATATCCTCTGCCCGTAGATGATGTAGTCATGACCCGATGCCAGTGGGGATAGCCTAGCCCGCTTCCGGATCGAAACGTTGGCCAGGCCACCCCCGGCCAGCGGTAGCCAGCCCTCGGTGCTCTCGTCTCTGGTCATTACCTGTGCGCGTACTGTTACTAAGAAGTCGCTGTGAAACGAAAGTAAGCAGAAATATGTATAATTAGTTTAACAATTTAAATGATTCTTACAAATAAAACTAGTCCTTAGACAAATGGGTAAGCATAGTATGTCATTAATCCGATTTAGACAACACTTTTCTTTGTTCTTTAGATTTCATAATTAAAAACTTTGTCATGCATTCTTAATTTCCTGGAAGGCCTTAAAACTCAATTAAAATCACAAATAACACTTAAAACGTTGATTAAAAATAAAATCCACCTGCTTGTCCTGCGTTTGACGCTTAGTTTGGTATAGGAAACCGTAGCCATGCTGGAACTACCAATGGTTTTTAACGAATGTCACCCATGAATGTAACAAGGTTGCCTCTATATCTTCGACAGGATAACCTGCAAGTGCCGCTAATTTGGCTAATTCAATTTTTGGGCACGCCAAGGAAGCCATATCAAGGATGCCAGTTGCCACCTGCCACCAGGAGCGACTGATTCATCCGAGCGAAAGTGAAAAACCAATGACAACTAAAAATAACAGCAAGTCCTTCGGTTTAAAAATATAAGCTCAGGGTGGGCACTGAGAAAAAATGTCAACTAACCCTCTAAAGGGTTAAGATTGAAATTTATAAAAATCAGAGTGTCTCTAATAAAATTTGTAGAGCACAATCAAGTGATATTTAAGGGTGCCAAAGGATAGGTAACATCCGGCAAGGGACTTCATTCTTGAAAAGTGGCCGCCAACTTCAGTTCGGGGGTTCCATCACCTTATGAATGAGGGACATGAAATGGAGTTTTTGACGACCTGCGCACAAGTCTTGCATAAATTGTGCTTGAACAAAGACGGAGTTCCCGGGCAAATGTAGGGAAGTTATTGAATGAAAAAAGCTCCGAAAAGGGAGTTGAAACTCCACTGTGCCAAGTGAATGTGAGTTTGTGAGCGGTGGATGTGAGCGTGAGTGCACCAGGGTGCGTGTCACATACCTATACACATGCTTGTCCTAGTTTTGCTGGGTTTTACAGAATGAATTTTTGTCGCGACGTCACCGGGCCTCTGAAACTGAGGACATGTCAAGGACTGGTCTACCTATGATTTTCATTCAGCTACGTCAGCTAGTCAAGGATTTCCGAGGCAGTGTGAATGAAATACAAGTATGAAAGGAACCAAACGGAACTATTCAGGGTCAGAGCATAACGCATAACGGGTTTTCATTGAGAATAAGAGGCGCTAACGGTTCACTCCAATTCAATTTAGAGTTGCCACCCCAATTCGAAAGGGCAGGGTGTAGTCGAAATAAAATAGAGGTGTATATATAGACATACTACCAACTCCGCCAAACATAAAACATACATACATTTATACATACATATATGTGGAAAGCTAGAAGAGACTGCCCCAAGCCGAAACTAAAAGTCTATCAATATTTGGAAGCTCTCATTTCCAGTTACGGCGCATGCGTGGGAAAGATACCGTTAGAGAGAGCTCCAGTTATCTTTTTCTATGTATGTGTAGGAGTTGTCGTCCATAAATGATCTGGGGCGAAATTATAACCAACCAACTAACCAATTGATTGTTTTCTAACCAACATTCATTCATTACCAACTTTGGGACATAGCTTCGGTGGTTTCACGCATTCAAAACATTGTTGCCAACTGAATGGCTTGGATACTCCCACTCACACACACACACTCGTACACCCACCCACACACAAACACAGAGGCTGCAGCTGAAAAAGATGAATGAACAAGGGTCTGCGTGTGCGTATACGTCTGTGTCTGAGCTTGTGTTTGTGGACACCCACACGAAAAGTCGGAGAGGCGACCATCATAAAAAGTTCCAATACACAGCACCCCTTTAAATAGGCGAATAGTTTTAATAGCCAGCACTCACACACGCTCCACTCCCACATATTTGCATGCAAACACACACATCTTTCCTGTCGCGTGGTCACGATGTCCCGCTTACCGTTACATTATTCACATGCCAATCAATTTACAATGCTAAATTGAAATCGAATGTTGTTTCCGCTGCAACAAGAAGCACAGCAAACAGGGTGTTTCTGAATAAAAATAGTGGGTCATAATAAACTATAAAATATCCATAAAAGATATTGGATGGATTAAATAATTGTACAACAATTCTATAACGAAGTTCTCGACCATGAAATTCTTATTCCCTTAAAATCATTGCCTACTTTCTGGCGACTAGCTGTGGCATACTACTGTGGATACTACTCAAAAATTAATCCAATGAACACTATAACTTTAAGACTTGTTTAACGTTTTCTTAGTTTAAAGCCGACTTAAAGACGAGAAAGCATGGGAAAACGAAATATACACATCGTTTTTAAAATGAAAATTGACAAATATAAATACATTTGAAAAATATGAACTTGTTGTACATTTGTTAGGTACCAGCAGGTATAAAACTACAAATATTACCCTATCAAGAAACATAATTTAAAACTGACAGTTTTCTTGAATAAGAATAGAATAGTAAAGAGCACCCTCTTTAGCGAGTTTGTGTGGAGGCGTCTCGCGTATCAATTCATTATGAGAACGGAATAAAGAGCAAGACATGAATGAAACTATAGGAACCTTGGGGGCTATGGTTTTTTAGCTTTTTTTGTTCTTGTTGCGCAGGCTTTTGCCTTCCCCCGATGTAAATACTGAAAGAAAACGAATCGCGGGGCGAAACAACAAACGGACAAACACAAAATGACATCATTTTCGAATAGAATTTAAAGAGCGCCAGCGGCGCGAGGCAATAATACGTGAGTAGTCGTAACAACGGCAATTATTGGACCCAGAGGCGAACGGAAAAAGAAACCACACATGGGGGCGTTCCATTTCATTCATTAAAAGTGTCGACAGACAATGTGGAGACTTAAATTCGCTCAGACAAATGACTCACAGTTCCTTTCTGCATTCCGGTTGTCCATTGATGAAAACAGATAGCCAACTCAATTAAAAAGCGTTTCGTGAATTGAAACATGTTTTTCACTCAATCAGCAATCAATTGAGGGCAATTAAAAGATGCACGCCGATTAATTGCAACCAGCTGGTAACCAAGAAAGTTTTCTTTTTCACTGGCAAACTAAACTCACTTTAGAATGGAAACAATTTCAGAATATTTTAAATCAAAAATTGTAATAAATATTAAGAATACCAAAACAAATATGGGACGATATCTTAATATCTTGCAAACTAAAAGACTATTAAAATGTCATTATTAAAAATTTTATTATTCGTCGTATAATTAATTTAAGAATGTTAGCAATTTAAAAATTCATTAAGTTGTTTTAGATTACAAAAACGTGTGTCATTATGGGTCGAATAATAAAAGATAAAAATGTTGTTTAAGAACTCATGTATTTTGGGGATTTATAGAAATCTGAAGTGATTCAGAAAAAAGAAATGTAAAAAACACTTGAATTACTGGGCATGATAAAGAGTTTTAATAACAAATTTAGGTCATTGTTTATTGTTTTTTTTTGCTTATAATTTTTAAGACTGAAGAAAAAGTTTAAGGGTTTCTGAAAACGAATTCCAACTTAAGCTGGAAGACACTTGTGTGGCACCCCGATATTTAGATTTATAACATATTTTTTTTATTATATAAAAACTTTTCTAAAAGCTATAAATACTGGCTACAGAATAGATACAACTGTTATAGGCCAAACTCACCTTTCATGTCCTTCTGTCATGGTTCGTTATCAGAAAGATTCTAATATAGCAGCGTATAGTGTCGGTGTTGTTGTTGTTGGTGGCGAAATACACCATGATTAAAGCATAAAGACATTCAGAGCTGCTGCTGCACAAACGTTTCCAACGAAAAAAAAGGAATCAAACGACAACAACAACACCAGAAACTCAATTAAACTATTAGACGATCCGATCCCACGTTGTTTTTGTTATCCGACTTGCTGAAGCTAAATCTCGACGATCTCCAGTACTCTTTTTTGGCACAATTTTGGGGTTTTTTTTATTGAGAGTTAGAGGGCTTTATTCATTCACTAAATTAAAGTGGAAAGGTAAGTAATTAATTTCTGGTTGTGCGTTTATAAATCGAGAATCACTTTTACTTTTCCAAATACACAAACACAGGGCCACTTATGTGGGCGTGTAGACAAACACAGTGGAAAACTTCGCACACACACGTACATACACGGATTTTTCCAAGCAACAAAAGATGTAACAGATGAAAATGAGAGAAGGAGAGGCTCAAATTGGGAGTCTGTATGCGATTTAAACACTGACTTTAAATTACAAACCTAATTATTTTATTTATGCAAGTTTTTTGGAAGCTTCCACTTGCTGTGGGCACTGTTTTTTTATTAACATAAAATTTGAAAAGCGAAAATTCATTCATACATTTCCACCAAGGAAATCAACCTCTCCTGCTCTCTGTCTCTCTCGCTCGCTCTCTGCAGCTTGCGCAGAAAGTTTTTTGGGCGATTTCTCCATGTGTGTATATGCTGCTCTGCTTGCTGTTGCTGCCTTTACATATTTCATATTTACATACGCCTATACATACTGGCGAAAATACTGCAATAAACCTATATATTTTCACTGATTTTCCCCACCGATTTGTTTAATTGTTCACCGCAGCATTTTTACAACTATTTCTTGTTCGTCTTGGTTTTCATTGTATGGATCCATGTATGTGTATTGGAACACTTTTTGTAACTGTTAAAAAGCGAGAGAAATATGATAGTATCCACTACACTATTTAATTTTTTCAGCTTTTCAAATATGTAACTCTGCCTTATAATTAATTTATTAAAAAGGCGCACACGCATACACACATACACACACACACTCATTAAACAGGGACAGACGCAACGAAAATGCGAAATTTTCATTAATTTTGCACGGCTTTCAATGACATTTACTTATGCTGCTCGCGCGCCGTCTTCGCGAATATTGTGCGCTTTCCGAATGGGCGTTTTTAACAATTTGCAGATATTTTCACAATTATTTCTAATTGCGTCGAGAGCACACGAACCAATTTTTTATAACTACTGAGCAGTGTTACCAGTTTCGCTTTTATCCCGTCAAATCTAGCCTTTTTTAAGACCAATCGCTTGAAAAAATCGGAAACAGCTGGCAGCGGTAATTTTAGCTTTTTTTTAATAAAGCTATTTTTTGTTATTTTCAGTTCAAGCTTAAAAAATAAAACAACTAGTTAATTCTTTCCTTCGTTTATATACCAAGTTAAGGTAGTAAAATCAAAGAAATAAATTACACATGAAATTCAAAACTGCTTAATTTAATTTATAAAAAAATTTATTGGCATTGCCTGAGCAAAATTGTTATACTCAAGATATGCCAAAGAGTAACGTGATAAAAAATCCCAAGAGAAAACTGTTGATATTGGATGTGATATTAATTATATTTTAAATATATTTAATATATGTAATATATTTAAAAAGATTACAAAATATATGAAAAATTTATTTATGTCAGTTTTTAGCTTATTTTTCATTATCCGTGCCGTCGAAATCAGATTTTTTTTCAATGGAAAGTTGGCAACACTGCTTCTGAGCACGAAATAATTTCAGCGGCTCTGTAAACTATTACAGCTCTGTAAAGTCTCTTTCCAAGTTTTCAGCGTGACCGCTTTTCGGAAAAAATAAAATTCCAGTGTTAAGCAGTGTTTCTTTGAGAAACATTTGAACCCAGTAGTTGCTGGTCACACTGAAAATACAAACGCCGATTTTAATAAAAGATGTTTTTATATACCAATCCCTCCATTTTTTAATCTTTATTGTCAAAACAGGAACGCAAATAAAACCTATTTTAAGAATATTAACAAAATGATTTTGCTCAAAACAAATTTAAAACACCAATCCTTGATCTTCATTCCCTGTTTTAAAAAGTTACAATATTTAAATAACTTTAAACAATAATTTTTAGAAAACATTTTATTTTATTTATCCGTAAATATATTATGCGTAACGCAGAAAGAAGTGAAATATATGTACGTCTTAACTTTATACGCAAAATATCAGCCTTCTTTAAAATTGGCCCATTCTTTTATTACGGACTGTGTTTCTCCAAACAATGTTTTTAGAGTTAACATATGGACCGCAAAACGACTTTGTGTGCAAGAAGCTTCAAGTCATGATTCAAGTGAAAGCAAACCATTTGTGTATATATACGAAAATGTAACTAATAAACAGCATCTATCAAATATTCTGAACTCTCGACCATGTTCGTTTTCAGGAACATGACCCGGTGCAGCTCGTCTATGCTGCAGGTAGGGTCTTTGATCAGAGTGCCGGCCTGTGAGAGAACCAACGTCGAGGGCGCCTTGCTGGCGGGAATGGTTAGGATCTGGCTACTTGTCTTGAAGAGCAGGGGAAAGTGCTCCCGGTTGGAGTGCCACCACTCGAGCACATGAAATCCGTCGTTGTAGGCCATCTGAATGTCCTGATACCCTCTGATTTCCTTGGCAATCTTATCCTCCTGGCTGTCCATGGCAACAAAGTCCGAAAACAGATCAGTCGTCCAGCTCAATATCGCGCTCCCTGACCACCTCGCCCTCGCCTTTGATCAGGACTTGTTCCACCTTTTCTGGATGCTGAGAGGAGCAGTAGCGCTTCATGAACTCCTGGCAGTTGTCGATGGTCTCCTCCCGCTCCTCCTGGCTGAACTGCAGCAGCCTGTTGGTGGGCGGGAACAGGAAGTGGGCCATCATGTGGTACTTGGTGATGCAGGGCAGCACCATCCAGTCGATGTTGTCTATCAAGACCCGCTTCAGAGCCACTTCCATCGAGTGCCTGGATTCCCCGGCGCAGTACTTTCTCAGCCGGTGGATGTGGGGTATGACCAGGTGCAGTGTCGGACTCGTACCGCTCTCCAACGTCTGGCAGCACTTCTCGAAGTGCGCCAGCAGATTGTTGATGGCCACCAGTCCGGCAAATTCACAGCCCTCAATCAGATTTTCATCCTCTTTCGTAATAATGCCCCAGTTGGCCTCCAGTGACTTCAATGTGTGGCAGGTCTCGACCAGACCCGACGAAATGGGCTGGGGCAGCACTCCCAGAATAACCAACTCCTTGGCTTTCTTCAGCACGTTTCTTAGCTCGCTAACGTCGTTGAAAGCTTTCTCCACCACTCTGTCGAGCAGGGAATTGATGCAGAACAAGGTCCTTTTTCCCTCGAATACTGTTTTAACGCAGGCTTGCTCATCGTACACGAAAATGGGGTCATCATCGACTAGATCGCAGTCCAAATCCCTGAGCGTGGCCTCAGTTAACTTGAGGATGTAGGTTTCTGAAATTACATATTTATATATATCATTATATGACTCAAGAAGGGATATTTTATTTTGAAGTTTAAAATACATATATAAAAATATATGTTTTGTATATAAAATTGGTCTTTTCTTTAGAACACTAAAATTCAGTATTAGTTGCCATATCTGGAATAGTTGATTAAGTTAGAGTTCATTTAATTAGCAACTAGTTAATGCAATCTTCGTAAGAATACTCTTATACTGTTTTTAGATGCTACCACTTGGTGTTTTCCCTTGGGGCTTACTTACCTGTGGCGGACGTGTTTCTGGGTACATTGGAGACGCCCAGCAATTGGGTACATTTGCGTCCCTCCCGGACGTAGTGGACGGTGCTGGAGAGGAAGAAGCTGTCGACACTGGAGTTTCTTTCCTCGGCAACGGCTATGCTATAACCGTTTGCCCGGGCGCAGGACATTTCAGAGCGCGCCAGCTTTAGTTTCTCCTCGTACCAGTTCTCGATATTCCAGCCAACGACTCCTGTCTCCGGCAGCAGGTCCTCCACGCAGACATTGCGGCCGTACTCCGAGCCGATGTCCAGTAGAACGGAGACCAGTTTCCGGAGTCCCGTATCCTGGGCGATGTTGAGGGGACGACAGTTGGCCACGCACCACTCCACCACCGCCTGGGTGACCTTATCCGTGGCCCTTTCCCCCGTGCTGGAAGCCTCCGGGTTCTTGTTGGGATCCTGATCCTCTCTTTCTTCGTAGCCGCAACCCAGGGGATCTTCCGCCTGCGGACTGATATCCTTGGCCCTGTAGCACTTGTGGCGCACCATGTTGGAGGTGCATCCGTGGTATTTCAGCAGACTGTTGCATGACCGGCACATCACAATGTTCGGTATGGCGAGTCCACTTTGGTCCTCGATCCTGGCGAAAACATCCCAGACCTTGCTGCGACTGCGCTTGTCGCTGAATCGCAGGACTCCTGCGTGCATTTGGGCCTTGATATAGTCATGGCTATAAGAAGTCCTTGTAACTTTTCCCATTTTTAACAAGCTAACGCTTCGGGTTACAAAGTTTGACTTCATATATGTGTTAATCGATATACTGTTTACACTGTGTTATCGGTATCGCTATTATCAGTAATAATAAGGATTTTAACAATTTTAACAATGCAAAAATAATATTTATTGTTAATAAATTAAACAAAAGGTGGAAAAACTAGTTAAACCTATTTAGACCATTTTGTTAGTTATATCAGAAACTATATTCCGCCACCTTGTAATTTTTCACCCTGCGCTAGCGCGCTTTCCAACACTATTTTGTGCGTGACTGAATTTCGTGAGTTTGTTTGTATTTGTGTGGATTTTATAATTTGGGTTTGTTTTCGTTTTGCAAACCGATTTCCAGCGATTCTTCCGCTCCGCCATAATGCATGTGGAAAAGAAATCGGAACTGCGCAGCCTCCTCAAATCCGGCGACAAGCGGTGTAAACTTGTTGAGCCCCGGAATACGAAAAGCTGCGTCTGGAGGTTTTTCAATCTCGTCCAATGCGACGACCGAATAGAGCCGTACGCCTGCTGCAAAACCTGCGGCGATCTGTTGTCCTACAGCGGGAAAACAGGAACGGGATCTCTTTTGCGCCACCGATGTCTCCACTCCAGCAGCAGTAACGGTAAGTTCGGGATCCGAATCTCACGCACGCCCTTGTAGTTCCACTGCCACGCGTGCTCCGTGCCGTAGAAACCGAGCACGGATCAGTGCCCGCTGCCATCGCGATAAATCCACGGGTCATCGATGTGGACTCCTTTATATTTGGGGCGGGAAAAAACCTAAAACTGGCTACTAGAGAATCTAAAAAGTCGCGCCGGGAAAACAATTAAATCGTACACTGAATTCCCCTCATCCAGTGTTTGCAGAAAAAGCCAAGAAACACGATTTTATTAACATTATTACTAAGAAAAATTATATTTATAAGGTGTAATATCTGAAAGCTTAATTTAACGTATTTTTTTCTAAAAATATTTTCATTGCCCTTTTATTTTTGTTTTTCAACTTCTTTTTGTGTGGTCTTTGTTTTCGCCCCTTTGTTCGGGCGTTGTGCAACACTGGCACGCTGAGTACTTGACAACACTAGCAACAGCAACGCTAATATCGCAAAAAGTAATTTTGTGAAGAAAAATCGGGTTTTACGTAGCAATAACTAAACAAAAGAGAACGATTAAAATGCCCAAGGGACGCGTAAGCAATGTGTGGCAGCACTACGATATTAACGAGGAGTGCGAAAACTTTGCGATATGCCGCTACTGCGGCAACAATATATCGCGTGGTGGCATGGCCAGCAATTTGAAGGGCAACAATACCACTAATTTGTGGACGCATCTGCGCCACAAGCACAGCGACGAGGTCCTGGTCAGTCCGGTGCAGCAGCGCACACCAACTCGGATGATCCCGATCATAAAGAAAGGTAAACTTTATCTCCCTGGAGTTCTCTCTTCTGGCGGGCTATCGACCCCTTGGGTCGGCGGGAAACTATCGGGGACGTCCATCTCTGGATGATATTTGTTGTCAAATCGGCAGCTTTATCAATATGTATCGCAAGGCACATCCACTAAGCCCATTCCCCATCCTTTGCTTGCAGAGAAAACCGTGCGGATAACCAAGGCCAAGACGGTACGGGAGCCACTGCGCGTGGCCAAGCCGAAGATCGATTCCAGTGTCGCCAGCTATCTGGGCGAAGCTGGGGCCCTGCCGCAGAAGTGGGAGGAGTACGAGCAGAACGATGAGATCGGCGAGGACATCAAGGACATCATCTACAGCGAGGATCCCCTGTGCTACAGTCCCATACACGTGATGGACGAGGAGGGCGGCGTAGAGGAGAAGCAGGTCACCGTGCTGAGCCACTCGGGTGCCGGCGGCGGGAGCAGCAGCAGGGCCAATGCAGCAGCGTCTCAGGGGGTCCAGGCCACTGTGGTGGCCTCCACCTCGAGCAACAACTCGGCCAAGCAGCTGAAAAACAACCTGGAGACGTCCATCGACCGACTGACCACCGTCAGCGAGCAGCTCAGCTATATCATCCAGCAGAACCACGAGGAACAGACCAAGGACGACGACTACTACTTCGCTTTGAGCTTGGTGCCCGTCATGCGTCACTTGTCGCTGAATCGCAAACTGTACGTGCGCTCCAAGATCCAGGAGATACTCTTCAAGGAGAGCGAGGAATCGACGCCAGCCAAGGATGAGTAGGCGCCGGCATAACATACATTTACCCAGAGGATTAAGAAAACGAGGATCGGAAACAACAGGGCATCTGCATTGCATGCCGCTGATTAGGTTAAATATCTATACATATGTTATGTATTCAATTAATTTATGCGCTTTCTAACAAGTGCAAAGACTTTGATTATTCAATTTTTATTCATTCTTTACTTTTACCCAAATGCAAAACCGAAATAAAGCTGTACAACATAGTAAGAAAAATGCGATTCCATCGTGTATGACGTTTATTTTAAATAAATTTTATTTAAATAACTTGTTAAGATTTACAAAACAGAGAGCGTTGCTAGATTGTTATTATAAATTATTGTATTGTAATTTACAAATCGTTTTTGCGGCTAAGTTTTGCTGTCTATGCGATTCTTATAGATATGCTTCACTATCGTATCGATTGAGCTCCTCAGTCGCGAAGCTAACCGTTTTCATTTGTTTTCTTGAAGATCTAGGAGTGCAAGCATACATTATCATACAATACGAATACAAATTACAGTAAAACTCCTACAAATCGAGCAATAAACAATAAACTTAACCCTAAATATAGTATATGCACCCCCAGATATCGTTTGCGGGTGTGTATGCTTAGCTTAGATTCTAGTCAACAAATCGGTAGTTTATCAAACACTCTGACTTGAATAGCGAAATGTATGTATATCTTATGATGATTTGGTGTTGATAGAGAGTGGCTCGCTCAAAATGAATTTCGAATTGTGGATATGATGGGAATTATACAAATATGTTCGAGTATGTGATGAGTGTGGGCTCGCGTGATATGGATATTAGGACTAAGTGCACGATATATTTGCCAAAAGTTTGGTATAAATTTGTTGTAGTATTACGCTTAGATATGCTGCAAATGTGGCTTGTATATCTATGTAGGTATATAACATTTTGATTTCGGTTTTCTCAATTGGCAGAGGGTATTTCCCATACTTTTGTTTTTTCGTTTTTTTTTTTCGTTATTAATCCAAGAAAGTGTCGTATACAAGCATTTAGTTATGTCCAAAAGTTCGTTCAAATTGTATCTGTTTTGGTATATCTTGATTCGTATTAGTATTGATCAATCATCATGGGTATATAAATTGGTATAATTTCCTCTATTCACAGTTCCGATTATAAGTAAGTTGTATTTATTTGGGTATAAATATTTACAAAATGTGTTTAATCAAGCTATTTTAGAATTATATTTGCCCGTTCCAAACTCTATGGCTCAAGAGAGCCCCTTGCATGATATGCCTACCCTTTTCATATGTTTTCCATTACTTTGATATGGTATTCTATGCGTATTTGTGTAAATCTATTACCGAGGCGTAATCAAAAATAAATTAAAAACGGGATACAATCAAAAAAATGTACAACTATATCAATAGATTTTCGAATTTTGGAACCATTTTCTTTTGTTTATTGCACTTTCGAGCTTCTTCTTGTGATTGGCGTGGTATCTGGGCGACTCCGGGGAGGGGAGGGGATTTGGGGCCTGCCAATAGCCTCATTTAGTAGTAATATTATTTGGTTGACGTCACCAGTTGGGTGCTATAGCCCTGTGTATTGCAGGTGGGCAGGGCGAAGGGATTGAAACTCAGGCTGCTGACCCCTGGAAATATATGCAAATGGAAATGATTGGGGTTAGTGGGGATATATTTAACTTATATGAAGAAAATTTAGGGCATACTCGCAAAAAATCTCGAGTTATAAACACAACTCTACAAAAATAATCAGCTTTTGGGGACTTTTTTTTGGCTTTACTATCTTAGTGATAATGGAAATCATAAATACCGTTAATCGTGTGTTGTCTGTGGTGTTTGTTGATGGTGGAAGTGTGTTTTGAATGCTCAGATTTGCTTTTACACACCCACCCTCCAGACACCCACCCACTCGCCATTTTGTGGGCGTCCTTGCAGATTGATGGATGGTGTTTGGCCGTGTGTGTGTTTGTGGGTGGTGGTGGGTGGGTGGCATGGTTTGGTGTGGTATGGTTGTCGGGCGTGAAGCATTTAATTTCAACAAAATGTCGTTACTCTGCCCCAAAGTCCGGCTCATCCAAGGTCCTCCTTCGGCTGAAATGGCACTGGCCGTCCGGGAAACGCTTAAACGGCCGCCGCCGTGGCTGCTGACACGGCCGGATTGTGCCACGGCTGGTGGGGATGTGGGTAGTGGTGGTGCGGGTGGGCCGTAGCCGCGTGGTGGTGCTGCACGAACGCCTGATGCCACGTCGACGACACGGCGGACACTGTTGGAATTAATGGCGAAAATGCACTTTGCTGAGCATACTTTGTTCACTTTGTTTGGGTGGGGAAAATGGGGAAAATGGGGAAAATTCGGGATATGGCCAAGAGGGTTTATGCAGTTTATGTGAGGCGGTATTCATGTGAGAGTCATTCAAACTGAAGCTCAAATCAACTAAAGATTGTAATAGAAATTAAGGTCGCTTAAGACAGGGATTTGGTGGGGTAGACATTTTTTCCCAATCAGTAAATGATGGGAAACATGAGATTACAGAATGCTTCTGAGCTGAGTTTTATAAGATCCTATTGATGGTTAATTATATTTCAAAATTTCTCAGCAATGCTAACTTTAACTCTCCTTAAAATGTCTTCTTTTTCTCGTTCTATAATTTGTTAATAAGAGAAAAAAGTAACGCTTTTACATATAAAACAAATTTACAATACAACCAATTATATTTAAAAATAATTTTTTTAAATGGTAACAAAAAAAAAAGGGTTTTAGAAAAAAAAAATTTACAACACAATCAATATATATTAAGTTTTTTTTTAAATGAATAAATATAAAAAATTAGTAAATGACACAATTAAAAAGTTCATTTAAAATTGATAAAAATAACTGACAGATTTGGAATTCTAAGTGAATGAGTTACGAAGCCTGAGTTACTGGCTTTGTAACTCATTCACTTAGAATTCTCAGTAAACAAAATTCTTTTACCTATCATTAGAACTTATTGGAATTCTACGAACATAAATGTTATTTAGTTATCTATTATTTATTTATTTTTATGTATTTTTTCACTTTCCTTTATCTTTCACAATAAGAGATGTGCCCCCATAGAAGTATCGAATGGAGGACGGTGAGACGACCAATTAGATGGGTTTCCCTACACCAAAGTGAGAGCGCTTGGGAGCAGGGTACTTACTTGACGTGGAGTTGAAGACGCTGCCGGGCGAGGAGGAGAGTGTGCCCATGTTGGGGGCGGGTGCATAGCCATTGGCCGTGGCCGCCACGGCAGCACTGGCCGCCGTGGCTCCGTAGGATCCGCCCGAGCTGTGCGGCGTGGAGGCGCTGCTGCAGTAGCCGCCCCGCGGACTTACGCTACTGGACTGGGCCCGCTGGTAGTCGTCCTCGGTCCACTGGCCAGAGCCATCCTGCACGCTGACCGCCAGCTGGCCGGCATAGGAGTTGAAGCCCGTCGAGCCGCCCGGGGATCTGCTGCAACACGGGTTGGGTATTAGACTCCAGCTACAGAATTACGATTTAAGCAGGCGCTCTTACCTGGGCATGGAGTAGAGGGCCTCGACGAGATCGGCTGCCCGCTTGAGGATTATCTCCTTTTGCAGCTTCTCCGGATCGCCGGGATGCCGGGGAATGAGCTTCTGCAGGCGCTGGAAGCCGTAGTCGATTGTGGGTTCGTTGAGAGCTGCTTGAAGCGGTAATCAAAAGGTTAGACATGGAGTGTGCGATGAAGGGAGGGCGGTACTGCGACCACTTACAGACATAGACGAAGCGACCGGGTGATCCCTTGCAGAACTGTTTGCTCTTGTAGGATAGCGTCACCTCCACCACGCCGGGAATGTGCCGGGGCGGGGTCTGTACCCGGATCGCGTGCGAGGTGATCAGCTCGCTCCAGACCAGCATCGTTCCGAACACCACCTGCAGGCCGTCGAAGAAGTTGTCGCCCACGATGATCACGGTGGCGCCTCCGGTGGTCCAGCCTTCGCTGGGCGAGATCGCCTTGATGCAGGGCGTGGCCACTGGCAGCGGTGGATAGAGACCTGCAAAGGGCATCCCAAAAAATTATGAGTTAGTTGCGTATATCTCACAGATGCGACGATCGCTTGCGGATTTGCCAATTGCTACGAATACGAAACGAAAAAAGCTTGAGGGGATTTTCAGGGATTCAGGGGAGCTAAGTAAAACGAAAAAATTGGTCGAAATAATTGGAATTTTGCTACGGACCATCGTAGGTACTGTCGGGCGCTAGGGGGTGACCGGAAATGGACAGGGATGTGTTGCCTGTACCTTCCGTGGTGTCCAGCCGCTTGGCCCTCCGTCCGTGCTTCGAGTTGTTGTGCACGAACATGTTGTCGGAGATGGCCAGAAGTGGTCCATCCACGGCCACCTGCGTGGAGATTACCACCTGGTATTTGGAAAGGACGAAACACTCTATTAGCATCGATCGATGGAGCTGTGGTGGAGGCGCTAACTCACCTGAAATCGGCGCATGTCCCGCGGATTGCCGGCGTTTTTCAGACAGTTTTGATTGCACTTCAAGAAGAACTTGAGAAAGAAGCTGTAATGTGAAAAAAAGAATTTAGTTAATCAGTCGAATTAAAATTACATTTAAGTAAATTTTTAAACGTGTATTAAAAAACCTTTTGAGAAATACTTTTTATTAAAAGCTTTTATTTTGTTCTTTTGAATACTTAAGTAATAATTTAATAAGAATATTTTAAAATGCATATATTTGCATATTTAAAAGAGCGCTTATTAAGTATTGTTTGATTTTTTTTCCTGAAAAATCTTTGCAAGGTATTGGAAAAATTCGAGATATGTGGGCCTTAATAATGTATTTAGAAAACTTATTTTCTTTCAATTCATTAACATTTTTGGAAAATTTGGTTTATGTTATTTCTTGTTATGGTCAATTCAGTATATAGTTCTGAGATACTTTATAAAATGCATGTACTATGAGATACTATATGATATGCATATAATATGAGCTACTTATTAATATGAAGAAATGAGGTACTAGATAATATGCATATATTAAGATATAATTTAAAATGTGCATATACTATGACATATACTTATAATATGCATATAGCATTTATACTTTCAAACGCCAATGTAAGGATTTAGTCACCTCTACACATATCACTATTACATTTAACAAGGTCTTAATTTATAGAGAAAATGTTTATCAGGTTCCCTGCTTGAAAAAGGAGAGCATGTTAAACCATAAATGGTATTGAAATCGTTTTTCCCTTTGTGCAGGCAATTATCAATCGGTTGTGGATTTATGCCAGCTTCAATTAAGAGTCTTAACGATGCTCCACTCGTCGTGGAAGGCGACTTTACGAGCCGCTAATGACGGGTTGCGCCTTTTTGCTGCCACTTGTGCGCCTGCGTTTGTTGCCCACTGTTGTTTTGGCCTTTTCTGGGCAGATGTTTGGCCCGGGGCGGTAGTGAGTAGTGCCCTTGCGATAAGTGGGGTGACAGCCGGCGAATGTCCTGCGGCCAGGATGCGAGCCTGTTAGCCTGTTAGCCTGTTAGCCCGTTAGCTCAATCCAAAACTGGAAACTGACACCACCCGGGTGCGGTGCATTTAAATGCCGAAATACTTTTATGCATCCGCCGGCGACATGATACGGCCCTATCAAAATCCCGCCTTTGCCTCCCCCTTTTTATTTGCAGAAATAATATTTTCCTTTCCGATCAGCGGGGGGTGGGAGGGCTTGAGCGGCATTGTGCCGGGCCAATTTTCATCATATTTTTTTATGTTGTCTCTCAATCGACAAATTGGACAAATTAGCAGGGAGCTGGAGGGTTGATCTCTGGCCAGCGGGTGGCATCTGCATATGTCCTTGTCCGATGGGAGTGTCGCAAATTTGTTTATACTTCTGACACTTTTCGGAGTTTCTCGCACTTTGAAGGGGTGACATGAGTGGCGAGTGTTACTCATTTCCCGTAGTGTAGTCCATAAATCATTACTTAGGCGATAAGAAACTGACATTCGAGATATGCCGAAAAGCCAGAATTTCAATTAAAACTGATAAAAGGCAATGCCCCATTTCTCCATTAAGCCCAACTTTATATAATTTTCACAGAGCATATACAAATATATATTTAGCTTAATGTGTGATTTTTTATTTAGCTGCGTTGCGCTTATCAAAAACGATTGGGAACTTGTTGGACTTCGCCATGGAAAAACAGATGTGAGTGGATGGATGTTATCCATTACGGGAAAAAAAAAGAACATCGGAGCGGGCTCATCATCATTAACACACAGGCTATTGCTGTGTGCCATTCCCCCGAGAGTCGAGAGCCGTGTATCTGTCAGATACAATATCGAATTACAGTGCCGGCAAACGAACGTGGAAACTCACAGATGCAACTGCAGTCAGAAATTTGAAATTTGAATACGTATCGAGTGGCGGAGGAGAGGATCCTTAAGGGTCCCCATTTCACTTGCTCGCGATGACTTCATCCCTGAGACACCAGAGCCATCATCACTTCGCGGCCAGGACCAGCCTGCATTTTTATGGCCAGCTAATTGACTTTCTCGGAAGCATCCTGCCCCTCGCCTGCTTGCTTGAATTACAATGTTTTCAAAATATCCTGACAGGACACATAAATTCACAGGGCACCCCCCCTCGCCATTTGCATATGTCTTCGTCGTGCTATTGCAGTTGGGGAAATCTAGCCGAAAATGTGATTCCTGACCAATTCAAGGATTATTCCGCCAAAGAACCAACCACCCACTTTGTGGCAATTAAAAATTCCAGTCGCGTCCTGTCAATAAATCAAAGTGTCTCCCATCTTGGCTCCCATCCCGGTTTTCCGTTAACAAAGTTAGCTCTTTCGGCCTCTTCTTTGGCCTTTTGTTTTGCCAGCAACGCGAAATTTTCATTTAATGAAAAGCTACGCATCATCAAATGTTCGCACATGACATCGGGGCACCTCCAAGGAAGCCCAACGTTCGATGGGCTTGGGCTCCATTGGCAACTGGGGCACGTAGCGCCAACGAAGTGCATAATTGGTCATTCATATTTGGGCGAGGGGGTCGCAACTTGGTGGTGTCCTTCGACTGGGCGGAGATTCTTTTTTTTATCCAAGCGGAAAGTCCTTAAATTTTGGTTGTCAATGACATCGAACAGTAGAAAAAGAAATTTCCCCAGATGGCCTTTGGGAGTATTGTTTTTGTTTTTTTGGATAGAACTCAAGGAGTTTAATTAGCAAGTTTAATTTTCAAACGAAAAGAACTAACTTGAAATTGGGAAAATAGCTTCAAACTTTTTTGTTCAAAGGAATGCCGATTTATAATATATGATTAAAACTAACTTAGATAATACATATGTCAAACAAATCATATACCACGATTTAAGGTCCATGTATTAACAATATTTTTGAAAATGTTAAATAAATTTAATTAAAGCAAACTTTCAACATATCAGTAATTTGTTTATTTTAGAGACAAATATCTTAATTTAACAATTTTGTTGTATAGATTCTCAAACATCTAAACATTTCCCATCTTTCAACGTAGCCAAACCTGATTAAAACGCTCCCATAACTTTTAACCCTAACTTCGGGCCTTATCCCGCGCATCTGAGGCACAGAAAATTGAAATAAATTCCCAGTATCTTTATCGAAAAAGTGAAAGTTATTCCTGTTTATGGTTTTTTGGGTGGAGCCGGGCGATTAACTGTAAATTTGCGAAGCAGCAACTGTGCGAATAACAAATTGTGGCATTATCTTTGCATCGCCAAACAGCACACAAATTTAATGATGAATTTCAAAAGGACATAAATCGCTTTGCCAGGCTCTTTTGCCAGTCACCCAACCACCCAGCCACTCCAGTCACCCAGAATTTTCCGCTGATATTATCTGGCAATGGCGTGAACAGGCCGTGAGGAGCCGAGAGCGCTTTTGGCGCACGCCAAAACATCCCAAAATATCTCCAAGCAGAAGGAGCTCAGGTGAGGCGGTGAGTGGGAGTGTCGGCCGTGGGGCAGGCAACTTGTCTCTAATTTTTCACTAACGATAATATTCAAAATTTTCAACTTTATTGTCGCATAAACCCAATGACTATGGGGCAATGACAACGAATGCCGTGAACTCATGAAGTGGTGGGAGGCTCGAAAATAATGCGAAAACTTACTTTCGCGCCATTTCTATGCCTTTTGGCATTTCGCTCCACCCAAAATACAAACACAATACAATGCGAAGGAGAAACGGCACGAAAAACATGGCCGTCGACAAGGATGAAGTCACCATTTTGGCTTCTATTGTTGCTCGGGCTTTATTTATTTATGCTCTTTCTCGGCTTAACGCTGCACGCTTGGCAGCCCAACGGCCCAACGGCCCAACATCCCAAGGATACGAAATGCCTTCTTATCCAGCGAACAAACCCCTGCCACACAACTGAAGTTCATGGCTTTTTTTCCAACATCTTCCTTTGGGCTCCTTTGTATTGCAATAGACTTTCGCAGGGGGTGAAGTCGTTTATCCTTTCTGGCCGGAAGAGAACTTGTTGAAAACACTTTCACTTGGTGCGTGGATGGGCTTTCTCTCGCCAAAAATATAGAGAGCGAAAGTGAGTGGAAGATACTTTGAGTGGATCTTAGGGCAAACGAGTGAGCTTTTTACAGCCCGAGTTCATTCCAATTCGCGTTTGTTTTGTGTTTTTGTATACATATACCAAAATACACTCTATGCGAATATATTTTTGGGGTTGCTTTGGGACCGAAAGTCATGCCGCTGGGACCGGGGAAATACCTTCCGAATGGGGGAAGCTGGCAGCTTGTTGTTCTTGGGATTTCTTCGTCTCTAAACTGATTATTTTTGTACACACACGCACATCGAGGTTAGATATCAGACAACGATAAAAGTAGCTGGCATCAGACGCAGATAGAATGGCCGCAAAAAGATACAAATGTATCTGAGACGACGACGACGCGAGTGTGGTGTATGTGTGCGTGTGCGACCTTATCCCTTGCTCTCCGATGAACCATCAAATTATCGACCTCATTGAAATGCCCGAATTATGCCAACTATTTCCGCATATGTGTGTGCCCGAGTGTGTTGACTGTCAGTTAACGCTTTTAATACCATTAATTATGCAGCAAGGGTAAATGGCCGAGGAAATGGCTAACAGAATCGCACAGACAAACACAAACTAATAGATGAGTTCATCCCAAGATGATGAGACGAGACAAAGACAATGTGGATATAGTTCGTATCTGTGCATTTTAAATCCATATGATGCCGGTGTCATGAGGGCTATTTTAATTATGCACATTAGACGGGTTATGCCTAATTCATTGGGTTAACCTCAGGGAATGGATTTAGCTATGCAAAGGGTTAATTGAGTTATCAACGTGTGGATGAAATGTGGATTTATCTAAGGGACAGCCAGTGATAGTTTACAAAAAAATACAATAACTATTAATTCTTAAAAAAAAAACAAATAAATTTATATTTAAAGACTCCGAACAATTTCATTGTAACCATTTTCTACTTCGCTTCGAATTTAAACACACCTATTTATGATTTAATAAACTGCATTTCCCAAGAGCAAACCTAAATTCCTGCCTGCCAAAAATGCGAGTGCCAATTTAAAGTGGGTAAAAGTGCAAAGCGCCAGAAATTTGCATTAATAATTCAATTTCAATAGACAGTCTACTACAAATATGCAAATGTGCCGCTTCCAGAGTTCTTTGAAATGCAAAAATTCAATTCAAAATCTCTCGTTTCAGTTTTGCCACACCTCCGAATCCATTGATTTACGAGGTGCAAATCAAGTGCACTTCGTACACCTCAAATTCAAACTCAAACTCAATTGTTTCCACTTCAAAGATAATCGCCAGAGTCTATGAAAATTATATCTGAAATGGATGAGTCTATGGTTGTTTTTTTTTTTGTATTTTTTTTGGGGAGAAATGGCTGCGATAAAAAGGCAGAAATATGCGTTGCTCCTCATATCTTTATCGATAATTAACTGTTATGGTCTCCCATTCTACGGCTGTCTGCCCGGAATGTCTGCCCAATATTTCATGGGCGGACTGTCGATTGCTGACCGCAAATGCCGTCAAAATCGTCTCTTTTTTCACATTTTGTGTTTGCCTCGCTTTGAATATTTGAGCAGGCCAGCCAACTGGCAGCAAGGACTTTCTGTTTCCCCCTCAATAGCTGTCTACATGCCCGTTCCGCAGGACACGACATCCAGCCCGGCCAGGTGGCTGGAATGCATTTAGAAAATTAAAAACTGTAGCCAACAACTAGCAGCAGTTTTGTCATCATTTTTAGCGCGAGTGCGATTATCAAGGCATGCAATGAATGGCCCAAAACATTGGCTCACCTCACGCAGCACAGTCGAGGATGAGAAAATGGGGTTGCTAAGAATGATGGTTAAGAGAGAATGATGTTTGACAGTATACAATTTGTTTTGGATATAGTGATTACTTCTGGTGTAGCTAAGTTTACACATTTTTTTTATGATTTAAATAACTTCGAACTTGAATTAATATTATATTAAGTATTTTTATTATTTAAGTTAATGCTTTATATTTGCTCAATGATTGCACAATGTGTATCGGTATATAGTTAATTCTTTTAATTTGTAAAGTTATAAAATGATTTAATTTAATTTGAACTTTAATTAATATTACATTAGACATTTTACAGTATTATTTTCTAATGTTATTTAAATTAATGTTCTATATTTACTTAACGATTGCACAAGGTGAATCGGTATATATTTAATTCTGTTAATTTTTAAAGTAACAACATGGTTCCCTGCTGTTGACCGCGTCTGTTCAACTCTTCGCCCCGTGTTTTTGCATATTGGACACCACAAAATGTCAATTCTATTTGTTGCTGGCCAAAAGGGGCGGGGCATTTCGAGGGTAGTTGGCCGGGAGTTGGCACTTAGTTTATTTGGCGCTGCGGTGGATAAAACGCTGGCAAATATAGAAAATTGAAATAAAGCGAAGAAAACGCCAATGACGTAGATAAATGCAAGAGTGGCAAATTTTCGATTGCTTCGCCTGAGAGCTTTTCCACCCACACTCAACGTTTTGTTTCCTCAGTTCATTTTGGATTTCAGTTTTTGTTACAACGCTTTTTGTTTAGGGGTTTTGAGGGGTTGTGATGGTGGTGGACACTCTTTTTTGATTGCTCCACAATTTACTCAAATTAAAAAGTCGAACGCGCTTCGCTTGTCACGCGATAACGTTTTTAATGACCGCCGCCGATAACGATGCCAATTGCATGGCTGTCAGTATAATTCACGTCATTACGCATATGCCAGATGTGAATCGAAAAATGATATCCAACAAATGGAGCACAAAGCGAAATACACGAAATAAATCAAATAAAAACCACTCAAGATCGGTGGAAATGTGTGACAAAAACGTGGAACATGTCGCAGAACCAACAACACGAATACCTCACCAACAACCAGGACAACAACGAGAACAGCAACAGCAACAGCAACAACAAGAACAACGACCACCGCCGAAGTGAGCTTTAAATTCACTTAATTATGGAACACACACGAAGTGCATGCCAACAAACTGGGAAAAAGGCAGGGACAAAATGCGTGGCAATCGATCCGGAGACAATGCTAGTGTCCCGAGTCCCGAGTCCAGTGTCCAATGTCCAGTGTCCAGTGTCCTCGCAAATCATAAATAAAAAAGACTCCAGAAAGAGAGAGCACGACTTTAACCGCGACTGAGACTGCGACTAAGCCCTCATCACCTGCCCCAGGTAATTGCAAATCCCACCGATCTATTCCACAGTGGAACCAAGCATTCAAATTTCAAAGAAAAAATATGACACACTTGTAAAATTATCTACCTACAAAGCTAAATAAGGCAATAAGAAGTCTTTAGCCTATAAGAAAATACGAAACTAAACTATAGCTTATTTACAGATATAAGAAAGATCCCTAGAATAGAAAATGATCATATTATCAATATTTATAACCCTAACAAAATGAATTAGGTCTTTTTGTGTAGTACCTTATTATTTGTATTTTTTAATAATAAATACTTTATTCTGCTGTTCTATCTATTATCAGTAAAATACTTTTATATTTGTGCTGGGTAAATGCATACATTTTTTTTGTTTTAGCTAGCCTTTAACCCACTGTGCCCCAGCTCATTGTGTGCACAATTTCGGCATCTCCAAAGCCTCCTCTTGTGGCCAACTGCAGCTCGGTTGCATGAATAACAGAAATTCATCAATAAAACATGTGCAGATCGCCGGCGAATGTGGCTAGTGACCAGTGACCAGTGGATAGTGGCTACTGGCCACTGGCCACTGGCCACTGGCTGTTGCAGCTCTCACGGCACACGTCCGAACGTCAGTAGCTGGCCAAAAGAGAGAGATACCTGGTGGCTGGCTGCTCTGGGCCCAAACTGGTGTTGTTGTGCTGTTGCTGTTGTCATATCGTATCAGTTTTTGGCTTTCGTCAGCCACTTGGAAATGCAAGTCGGTACGGTGGTGGTGCGGCGGTGGTGTCCCCTGGAACCCTGCATCCCCGATTCGGAATTTTCAATCAGTTCCAATTGTTGCGCGCCGCTGACAAAGTTTCGCCGGATCGGATCGAATCGAATCGGATCGTCGAGGGGTTATGGAAAGGGGCATATATAGTATGTTGTTGGGCCTGCTGAGTGGCAAAATGCGTTGGACCCCCGGGCAAGTTAGCGCTTTAGCTGCTCAACTCTCCTCCTCTGGCACGGCGAAATTTAGTTGCGAACAGATAGATTATCCCGGGGTCTTTGTCTTCCCGCCGGCGGCATGATCTACTGGCATATCAATGAGCGGTCGGCGCAAAGGGGGCGGACTGGGGCTGTATGGGCCGTTGGCCACCGACTGATCCATGCCGCCTTTTAAGCTGATTGGAGATGGAAGCTCGTTGCTGGTAGCTGGTAGCTTGTGGCTGGAAGCCGGGAGTGTTTTCAGCTGGTGATTGATATGCGCCCGAGTCGCAGCAATGGAATGCAATGCCGACAAAAGTTACAGCCCGCCTGACAAATGCGACATGTGCAGGGAGCTGGCGGGGATCACAGGTGTGAGCGTGTCACGATAGCTCAATAGAGTTTATGTTGGGATAGCCATTTAAAGGTATCCCTAAAGTCAAGGTCGGTAAGGAATTTTATCAAGATAAAATTTAATAAGTTCTGTTGCTTGTCAATTTTTGGAATTTTTTACAAAATAGATATTTTTATTTATTACAGTTGATAAGGACACTTTGTGCATTCATTTGTTTTATTTACTTAAAATAATTTCTTCGAAAAGGTTACGTTTTTTTTAAATCGATCTAATAGTCTCATAACTTAAGAGTTTAATCATTGAATAGAAGTTTCTGTTAAGTTTGATAATTAACAATATTATGTAGATATTGAAGTATTAAACATTTTTTAATAAATTTAAAACATTTGTAGTGTTTTGGAGTAAATATGTTTTTAGCTATTACGAACTGTTTTTGGTCAAGGCCTATTTTATAGAGCACTAAAGTTCTCGAATCTTAGTAAATTCAGTCAATAGATTTGCAGAAAGAACGACTAAGTAGTATGTGTTTTTAAACAAAACAACAATAAAAACTGTATATTTCTATGATGGCCGAAATATTTATTGCCAACTTGAAAACCAAAAATTTTTCAAAACATTTTTTCTTTCACGCCACCATCTCTAGACAGGATTAACCAATTCAATGTGTGAGCTTGAGGCTTGCCGGTCCGGCTAACAAGGCAAATAAATAGAGGAGAAATGAATTAATAATCGTAAATATCAAGCGCAAAGTGTCGCGCCCGGGCACGTGGGGCAGAAAAAGAGATGCCACCGATCTGGGGACCAGGAGTGGTAGTATCATCAGCTGGAGATCGCCAAAGTGTAACTGTTATTCCAACGGATGACATTCTGGAGCAACAGCACGCAGAGCAATTTTAACAAGATCATAAATGTGCAGCGGGCGATCTGTGATCTCGCCGAGATCGTGTTTTTTGTCAACATCTACGACGAATCTGCTGCGAATCAGTGGCTGTGTGGCAAGAACTGGCTTCGTTTTTTTTTTTTTTTGCCACTTCAGCCTCGATTTGCCCCGGCCATTTCCTAATTTGCAAGCTGAGGCGGGGGAGCCAGAAGGGGCAATCAATTAAATTTAATTATGACACCAATTATGGCCTGATTGTGAGTCGGACTGCCTGCCTGCCTGCCTGCCTGCCTGCCTTTCTGCCTTCCAACCGGTCGCAGACACTTTGGCTGCCCACTTTAATAATAGAATCATTAAGCCGAGCAAAAGGAGATCTCGGTTCGCGGAACACCTTTGTGGGCAGTCCTACAAATGGCCATTGCAGCTGGAGTTGGAATCGGAATCGGAATGGAGATGGAGATGGAAATGGAGTCCACATAGGCAAATACTTGGGGGACACCCTTCGAGGGAGGTCCGCGATCTGGTTTACGGGGAATCACACAGAGCGCTGATTATCATCTGCATAAGGTGTGCCTCAATTTAATGGGGCCTGGGGACTACAAAATTGCTTAACAACTCAATGAGTTTGGCGGCAATGGAAGCTCCAGATGCCCAAAAAAGGTTTGCTTAAAATGCTTGAGTCGTTGGAGGTGGATTCTAGAGAGTACTAAAGTAAATTTTTGTATAATTGCACTATATTTATAAGCATTCTACTTAGAAAAGTAAAAAAAAACTATATGTATTTGAAATATGTATATAATTATAATTTTGTACTCAGAAATAACTTTAATATTTAAATCATTCTCAAAGTACAAGTACTTTACGATAACTTAATATGTGATTTAAATGCACTTCTTTGTTTAAAAAATTCTTTTATTAAAAGTACTAACGACAGAAACGTTTAGCAAAATATTTTTTTTAATATTGTACCCAAAAATTAAGATTTTTACAATACATAAAGGATTTTTTTTCACCTATTTGTTTTCTCTTCCTAACAATTTCCCGAAATCGTTACCCGCATGTTTCCATAACAAATTGTTTTGCATTTTTGGTTTTCTCTAATTTCCTGCACTCATATAATATTTCCGAAGCCAATTAGGGAGGCCACACTCCTGGCACAAGGAGAAGGGGGCGTGGCGGCCGCAAGGATGTGCACACAATTAACATAATTCGACTGACACGCGACAGGCGACGGGGCGGTTGGGGGATTCCGATTCCCCGGCAGGAAAGTGGCTTATAGACAGCAAAAAGGACACAGAGGGCGTGTCGGATTGCCGCGAACTCGTCTCAATTTACAATTTATGAAAATAGAATTTGCCACTGCCATTTTGATGAATTTTTGTTTGTCTCTCGACGGGGAATCGCTGCCTCCCAACTGCAGCTTCTGTTTCATTTCAGCTCCTTCCATGGCATAAAGGATCCCCCCTCCTCCTCCTTCCCCATTTTGAGCTCTTTGCATGTCTGCCGCATCGTGTTTTATATTGCAGTTGATAATAATGCCAATAAATCAACGATACGCATACACAAGCCGCAGAACAGGCTGACAAAATAAAAAGCCAGCGACGATGATGAAAAGCAGCTTAAAATGTCATCTTTTGTGTGGCGGAGCAACAGGACGAGGTCCTGGCCAGGAACACGGGTAACTGGATGTGGATATGGCAGTGGCAGTGGCAGTGGCAGTGGAAGAGGAGAATGAACTATGACTACTTACCGATCAATAATGACGGGGTCCGATGGCGTCTCGTTGCGGTTACCACAGCTCTTCTTATCACAGCAGCGGCTGAAAAATAGACGAGCATTACCAATGAATTCGGATAACAAAAATTTTATCACTTTAATTTTAAATAGCTTAGTATTTAAAATAAAGATATATTATTGTGAAGTATAAATAGCTGGACTTAAAAGGGGCTAAGCAGGCGTATACTTGATGACCAATGACCAACAATATTTTAACTTTAATTTTAAATGGCTTAGTATTAAGAATATATTTACTTTGTGAAGTTTTAATTAATTAATGAATTTAATTAAACTCACTAAACAGGCGTATACTTAATTTGGCTTAATAAACGTCTTCAAAAAATGGAAATATTAATGACAAAATAAAAGTAAAAATTTTGTAGACATTATTTCATTGAAAAAACATTTTTAAATAGTTAATAAACTTGGGCAATTAAAAAAAAAAATAATATAAATAAAAATGTCTGTAAAGAATTTAAAGATGTTTTTAAAGATATTAAACAGATAACGGCATTTTGTTGTTCTTTCTTACATTATAATTTTTACTTTGCTTTAAATAACTAAAGGTTTAACCATGAACGCTTATATTTCCAACACCCAACATTTACTTTATTTCAAGCAGCTGTCTTTCTGTACAAAGTATGCAAGATGTGAGCCTATTTTTTGGGGGTCAGACATTTGTCATTGCTTTGCACTTATCCCTTATCTGCATCTATGTACGCACTCATATATCTATATCGAGTTCAATGGCTGCGTAATTTTTCCACTGCACAGCCCCTGGGCTATATGAAAAAAAACGAAGCAGGATAAAAGGGGGGGCGGTGGTTGGTGGGTTGCGTGGGCGGATGGGGTGGATGGGGTGGATGAGGGTCAACCTGGGGGTGGTATTTTTGGCTTGGACCCGGCTTTTGGCTTTTGGGTCTTCGCTGGGCATATAACATAAACATGGATGACTGAAATGGGCGCAAAGCCAAAACGATAAAGAAGACGTCGTCGTCGTAGTAGTCGTCCTGCCTCTCTTTCTGCCTCTCTGACCCCCTCTCTTTCTAATGGGGGAGTCTGCAACCCCCGTGTAAGTGTGAGATTGAGCGTGTGCTTGTGTGCGTTGTCCCCTTGTTTTTGATAATGCTACGCAAACATAAAAACTGGGTGCCAATCCGAAATAATAAAAGATGGCCGGCCAGCAACAACAACAAGGTTTCAGGCAGGGGTGGTGATTTGAGGGGGGGGGGGGGGCTGAAATGGGGGACGGTGATACGGGGTTCGCCGGCTAAAGCTGTGTAATTTTTTTGTTGTTTGGCTTTCTCTTAGCTTTTTTTTTCCTCTGCCGATTTTATTTTCTACGCAACCTTCAACTGTCAGAAAGCTGCTAGAAGGGTGAACAGCAGCCCATGGGGCGGTGGGTGGTGGTGTGTGGTTGTGGGTGGCAGGGTGACTGGGCTCGGTAGTCAACCATTTATACGTTTCAGCTCGCGTGCGTTTGAGCGTGAAAATAAAACGAAGGACACTCTTCGTTCTGCCGGACGGAGCTTAAAAATCAACAAAATTAAAGCAGCCCACAAAGCTTTGGAGGAAAGTGTGTAAGAATAACTGAAGAAAATCCAGGGAAAATCACGAAAAAAAACAGGGCAAAACAAATGAGAGCTCAGGTCTCTATAATTTGAGTGGCTATGCCAAAGGATGGGTAGAAAAAAAGGCAAGTTAAAGAAGCTCCAGGGAGTCGGTTTCCGAATGCCCGCGAGACTAGAGATTTCCATTCGCAAATCAGTAACAAAAAGGTGTGGATTGCAATGGGAGAAGGGTAATAAAATGGGAATAGTGGTAATAAGCACTCACCTGCACATCACCTCGTGCGTTAGAAGTACTCGGCACATTTCGGGATTCTTGTCCTGACCCTCGTATAATGATGGCCTGAAATTGCAAATAATAATAGGGCATTAAATACCATTCTTAACAAGTAAGTTATTGAAATTTAATAAAGAAGTAGTTAAAAGTTCTATTTAAAAATAAAACATTGTTATTTGGTGTAGTTTTCATGTTTACTTAGGCCAAAAAAGGTATTTTAGATTCAAAATGTTTGATTTTAGTATCTAATAATTATTTGTTAACCTCTAGGATAATTTCGTAGTTTTGGCCAAGCCTCAAAGATCATAATCTGGTTGATTTACCTACCTGCCATTACCACCTAAATAAACCCCACGTGACCCCGTTATTAACCCTCTGCTATCGACACCAGACTTGACCCCCCACCCCTGCTCATTTGACCCCCTATCAACTATCATTTTGGGCTAAGACAAACAAACATAAATGCTAATTACAGAGCCCCGAAAACTCGGGCCAGCAAATCGACATATGGGACACGATGCAAATATTGACAATGTCCACAATTTTTACCTCTGCATGAATAATATTCGGGCGGCACGGGCATCTAAGTTTGAGGGGCGTTTTGTGCGAGTCTAGTATTTGTGTTTGCCCAGTGAAAACGCCACTCGAACAGTGTGTTTGTTTTCGTGTGGTGGCAGTGAAGTGGAGTGAAGTGAGGCGTGTTTCGAGGGGGTGGTGGTGAATCGGGCCATAGAATCGTGCCATGTGGAAGAAACAGAAGCCGCAAGTGCAGCGTTAGGCAATCTGCTGCAATTTCCGCAAGCCTTGCCTCTCCAAGTTCCAACAAATAGATAAACAAGGGGATGGGATGCCATACAAAAAGGCGCATAGTTCTCTAATTTAAAAATGATTAAAGCGGGTGTCTTTTCCAATCCCGACCACCCCCTGACCGTAATCCAACACTCATCCAGCGAATTAGTTGGCAAAAACACGGCATATGCGAAGGGTGAAGGACGCATTTTGCCAGGAGGGTGAGAGGATCATTCATCAACTGACGGAAGATACACGCAAAAGTAATAACAATAACCGAGTGAGGAAGCCAAAAACCTGAGCCGTGTGTTCATCCACCAAAATGTAAAAACAAAAACAAAACAAAAACAAAGCAGTAGGAATCCCGCCACTTGCCGTCAAGGACGAGTGGTTCCTCTGACGTCATCGGCATATGTGCATTTGTTTCCTGTCCTGGCAGTGAAACTGTATACCAGGATGATGAGCCCAGAAGCTGTGCCCAACCAGATAGATAATCAGAAATTAATTTTAATGCAACCAGCAGCAGAATCCTCCAGAATCCTACCCTCTATATAGAGCCGCCCCCTGCTGTTTTTGGCATTAGCTGGGCACATGTAAAATTATGATCATCCCTTATTATCCCGTTTGTCAGGTTAATAATTCCCCCTGCTCCCAGCGAAACCTGTAAAGGATCAGACAGCTCTCGATGGCCCAGCTCAATGTCCAATATGTGTGGGATAGCCGGCATTACGGCTCGAACTTGTCCCGGATGGAGTGCAGCTAATTATAGGCCGGACAAGGATGGGATGGCCTTTTTATCCCAGTCCGGGGTAATGGATTTTCAATGTTTTGCGGCATAGGACATAAAGTTTGCTTAGATTTTTTATGCGACAACATAAAATTGTCACCTGTTTATTTTGGAATTAGATATAAGGAAATCTTATAAATATAGTTCGACATAAAAAAAGAAAAAAAATTATATAAGACTAAGTTGTTTTATTATAATCTTTCCCCACTGATAAAAAAATGGAATAGTAAAAATAATAATCTGACTATTGAATTTAAAAGTTTACATTAAATATTTAAATTAAATATTAAATTATAATATTAAATACAATGCATATTAAATTACATGATTTAACATTTATGTAATATTTAAATTAATGTGGAAAATATTCAATTTATAATAGTTCTCTTTTGATTTAAATGCATTTTATTTAAGTTAAATATGGCTTAAATCTTAACTAAATTTTCAGATATTAAAATCTGTTCCAAAAATAGTTAAATTAAAAATTTGATAAAAAATTTATATTTAAAATACCTAACACCGCAATGGATGAAAATCAAAGCAAAAAATATTTAAATTGAGTACAAAATAATTCTTATTATAATATAATAATGAAGCTCATAATATTTTCCTTTTAATTTCACTACCAAATAAATTCATATAGTCCAACCAACTAACCTAAACAAAGTTCTCTAAGCCACAAAAAAAAGTCCACTTGCCTAAAGAGGGCAAATACAGGAGTCCTCATCCATCATCCTTGTGGTGGGATGCAGAAACAAACAATTAGTTTGTATCTCGTTCTCCATGTTTTTGTGGCCAAAAGTCAGGAGTTTGGGAGCTCGGAAATCAGAGGCTAAATGGCTCATCTAATAAAAAAACGGAAAACTAAACGAAAGCCACTAAAACTGGAGTAAAAGCGTTTAAACTACGATTTATCAACAGGACAAAGAACAGGAGTCAGGAGCAGGACAACAAAACAGCTAAGAAAAAATGTGCAAAAAAGCGAGTGATGAAGTGATGACAGGACAGGCAGAGAAAGGACTCCACACGGGTCGCGGGAAAAAAAGGGGGCAAACAGGATGAGACTCGGCCTTTAAATTTTAAACGATTTTACATCAAACTCCGCCGAAGAGTCGATTTTTTTATAGCATTTTTGCAAATTGTTATTATCGCTTTTGGAATAAAATGAATCGACGTTCGCTGCATTATTCACGCACTTGAATGCTGCATGTTGCATGCTGCATGCTGCATATTTAACGTGCCAAATAAAAATCTCGCCAAACAAGATAAATTATCGCGCACAAAAGAGTGGACTGCAAAAAAAATGTTTGTAAAAGGGCAACAATAAAACAAAAATAGCCGTATAAAAAAACCTTTAGAGGGTTGCTCTTAATTTATTAAAGCTTCATTTATCAGGGCAACGCATAAATTGCCCAGGAAGAAGAAAGGACAACCAAATAAAGGTTACCGTTGCAAGGACTCGTGCATCCTCTGCTCGTATTTTGTACGTCTGTGCAGGGGGGAGAAACATTTTTTTTGTTGGTCCCTTTGTTGATATTTGCATATTTTTAGGGACACTGAATAACAATGTAATGCCAACTTCTTGAAAAGTTATACATATAAACATATTGAAATATGCACTTTTTAAAATATATCATTATACATTTCTTTGTTTGATTTTGGTAATTGAAATGTTATGAATTATTTATTGGCACTGTTGTCATGTATAAATTATTAATATTTTAAATGCCAGTAAGGTTGAAAAAAATCAAGGTAGGGCAATAACTTTTTGAGAGTATAAAAATGTATGTTGTTTTTAATATTAGGTAAATAATCCTTAAATTAAGTTTCAAATTATTTTTGCCATAACTTAACTTATATTTTAAAGTGCTTTTAGAGGAATAAGTTAAGATGCTGCACATATTTTAAGAATCAAATATTTGGCAACAACAAAATTTCACCCACTCCATGTATTAAAAGTTAAGATTCACCCACATACCATAGTGCATCTTGCACACCTTTATTAAACCGAAGGTGCCCCAAGGGAGCGGCAAGAATTTCAAAGAGGAATCCGCATGCATTACACATTTCGCATAATGAGGGCGATATCATTTTTTGCTCCTGCTTTCACCTCTCGCCCTCCATCACACACTTTCTCTCTCTCTCTCTCTCATTACCCGCCTCTTTCGACCGCAGAAATGCACTTGCCGTGAAAGCATTTTAATCGCATAGCGTGCGAAAGGGAGAGCTATCGTGGGGAGCCCATAAAAAGGGAAGAGCAAGCGGGACGGACGGACAGCACATGCAAATGTGGAGATTTCGCGCAATCTGTTGAATTTATTGAGCGGCCGGCGGCGCCAACGACAACAACAATAACAATTTGCCATTAAGCGTGCTTGCACAATTTGTTAATAATCGAAAATGATTCTCTCTCTCGCCTTTTTAAGTGTTGACATACAAATTAATTTTATCGCTTAATTAACACGCGCAGACAAGAGTGTGCGTGTGTGTGTGTATGAATGCGATGGCTATAGGGCATTTAATGATGCTCCTTTTCCTTTTTTTTTTTTTTAACCGTTAGCAGTTGGGTAACGGGTAACCGGTTGGCGGATCCTTGTCATTAGTTCGTCTGGATTTTCCACCACTATATGTCTCAGTTATCTCAGTGCATTAATCGCCTGTTATCCCCCACTCTTTCTCCCTCTAATACAATCTCCATCTCGTTTTTGGTTTAGAATTTCGCTGCGCTTTTGTGCGTGTGTTTGTGCGTATCAATCGCGATAAGCGCAATTTTGGCAAAACACAAAAACGGGGAAAAGGATTTCCCTATTGTTTTATGCCGGACCCGTAGCACTGCGGCCGCTGATGAAAATGAAATATGATCGCCGAAATGAGGCGATTTTCCGTGGTTCCATCGTTAGCTCAAATTGCAATTGCGACGCCTCCCGTTCGAACTGTTTTTCGCCGTTATCTGATCGAATGTAATTATGATTATGACCATGATTTGCTGCATTCGCCAAAAGGGGTTGCTGTTGCTGTTGCAAGGGTTGTCCGTGAATCGGGTTGGCCACGTGGATGCCAGTTGACAATTGTCCTGCCTTCCTGCCATTTACGATTGTTTTCGCTCGAGTCCTTCGGCTGAGACAATTCCGCCTTAATCGCATTCGGCCTGCCACAGTTACCAGTTACCAGTTCCCGGGTTCAAGTTTCCCGTTACCAATTTCATCCCCCACCCACTTTGATAACACTCGCTTATCCCCGCCTTACCTGTTACGCAATCCGATAACAAAAGCGACACGCGACAAACGAAATGTAAAATTCAAAAAACAGCCAGCTAAAAACAAAAAAAAAAAACAACAAAGGAGAAGGAGGCCAAACCCACCTAATCCGATCAAATGATTGTTCATTTCCCAGCTTGCGACACTTACAAACGGCAAAAAACTCGTATTGCTGTGAGATTTTCTCAGGTTAGGGGTAGGTCCATCAAAAATACAGCACAAGCCAAGCGGAAATGGGCGTTTGAGGGGTTTCCGAGAAGTGAAGTTATAAGGAGTAAACTAACCAGGATAAATCAGGAGATTTTTCAAAAATGCTTCTATATAATTGATTTTTTTGGAAAGATACTTCTGTAGTTGTTATTAGATGTTAACGAATATAAATATTTTGATATTGGTAAAGTATAGTTACTTAAATACAATAAATTATGTTCATTCGACGATTTTTGAACAACTTAAAAAATAGCTACATTTAAGCTGATAACCAATTAATCATATTAATTGAAACGCAAATGCTTATTTATGCTTTTAAAACCTTTTAACTTTTTCACTCATAATCACATAATTAAAAGCATTCTAGAAAATGTATTTAAGAAACAATGCAATCCATCTGGGAATCAGCTTTACTCAAACCGGAAATACTAAGTTCTCCTTGTAGACCAATTAAATTTTTTGCTAATTGCTCATTTAAATCAAAATAACTCTCGATGGCGCCATTCCACTTTCGATAAGCTTTCATAACTGAAACATTCCCATAAATAATAGTCTGGAGCGAATTCTTATCAATTATTCCAAAAATAATACAACATTTTTTGGCAGACCTAATTTTATCTACCATTTCGTTGTGTTATTTTTGGGAAATTCAATTGGCAGCAGGGCAAATATTTTTGCGATTAAATTGCATTCGCCCAAATGGATTTCTCATCATTAAGAAAGGGGCGATGTCGCTGCTGTCGATAATTTGTGGACAAATTTATTGCGCGCTCGTTTCTGATGCGAACGGGCTAAAATGGGCAAGAAACGCCCACAAAAACGTGGAGAAATCGAGCGGCTAAGGGGTAAAATGGGGAAGACACCGAAAGGAGAGGACAAAGGCCGAACCGACGTCTATAAAAATTTGTCACTCGAGAAATTAATTGCCCTTGAAAGGGAAAAGGGAAAAAGGAAAGGCGGGCGGCGAGCATTAGGCCCACAAAAGCGGACATATGGTGCACCGGGAGGACTTTGGAAAAAAAAGCCCCAGGACCTGCACGCACCCACAACAAAGCGCATTAACAATGTTCGATCCCCGTGCGATTCTCTCGATTTTCTCGCTACTCTCGTTAGCCCCGGTCACACCCCTTTTGCTGGAGGTCCTTTTCCTGCCCGTTCGACGGCTCAATTTATCGGCCAAAGGACACACCAGGACACACTTAATTAGCCGTGACAATCAATTTCGAATGCAACTTATGCTCGAATCAGCAAAACAAACATCGTGCTCGGAAAAATGCACAGAAGCAGTCAAGTGGAAGGAATTAGTTTTTCATAGCCTGGTTAACTTTGGCCCTAGTTTCCACTGAAACGGAAGGAAAACCCGAAGTTCTTCATTTAATTAAGTGCCAATCGCAAGTTGAATTGCAAATTTTTAAGTGCTTTTGAGGGGTAGTTGAAGTTCTTGTGTCCTTTATATGAATTGTTTTGAGTTTCTTGTTGTTTGTAAAGGAAATCAGGCAAGAGCTAGAGTATTTTCTGTATATTTTAACAATTCAAAGACATGGAACTATTTATTATTAATACCTTTAACTATGATTTTAGTTAGGAACAACGTTAGCATACCCTTAAATTTATATTGATTATCTAATTTCTGAGATAAACTCAAAGTTTACCTTCTTCAACTATTAATAAACGTTTATGTTTGAGCTCACCTGCTTGGTCACCGAATCGATGAGGCGCACGAAGATGTCCTGCTCTTGGCGAGCTCCTATAAACAAGAGAAGAGCATGTTATTAATCAAGTTGCCACCTTTTATGGCCATCCCCCCCACTCACCATTTGCATAGAGTAATTGCAGCCGGTACTGGATGCCATTGTTCGTCTTGGTGGCATCCGACTCCGAGTCCTTCTCAATGAACCCGATGAAGGCCGTCCGCTCGATCTCAATGGGCTGGCCAGCCCGATCGTATAAGGCGATCACAAAGTGGAAGAAATTCGACTTGCGCAAATTACTCGGCGGCTGCTTTTCGAAGTGGGCGCGGCCGATGCCCAAACTGCAAGGGAGGAGGTGGAAAAAAATAGAGGAATTAGTGAAGTGTATTACGTGGGAAAGACCTTGGCAGGGGGGACAGTAATTATGCCATTAGCTGCGTAAACATAGGCCCAGCCTAAAGAGGCTCTAATTGGCAGCGGAGAGTCCAGTTTAGTGGCCAGTTCTCTGGCCCGAATTAGGGACAACTCAATTACGCTGGAGAGTGACATTCGGGCAGCAGCAGCAGCAGCAGCAGCGACGACGACGACAACGACGACGGTGACAACTATCATTAAAAGCGCATAAGCAACTTCAACGTGACACAATAATCCTGATGTATGACAGTCCTGTCCGCCCCTGCTACACTTGAAATATTTTATATGCGCTTGTTATGTGGGCCAAGCAGACACTGGGCAATTATCCCCGGACACGTGGACACTGAGCCGTAGACGGAATAAAGGCTTGTCCCTGCTATATGCTAAATGTCAGCCCCCCACCCCCACTCCACGGCACTCGTGCACTTCACTCTCCTTCTGTCAGCGGACAATTACCGGACAATGTCGAGCCAGCAGGACTTGGGTAGGGTCCTGTTTCTTTCCCTCCAACCGTATGCATAACGAACAATTTAATTTAGAAAATGCTGATTTTATCAGATTTTTTTTGTATTTGCGTTATTTCCTGCACTATTTATGTGCTTCTTCTGTTTGCTTTGGCAATGTCAAGGAGCCGTGCGCCGCATGTCCTGGCCAACTGACTCGGGGGTCCTGCAATTATATACACATTTGCCAAAGGATAATGTCGGGCTTGGAGTGCACAGCCATCAGCTAATGATAGAGTCCCTCACTCCAATCGAAAGTGCAATCGAACTGCGTCCTAGTTATTAAATAAGTACTTGGATACCCAGTGGATTCGTTCTACAATTTTATCAGTAGGTGTTTGGATTTGGTTGGTTGTAGTTTTCAATAGTTTTGATTGCCTTTCAACAGTTGATGAGCGATATGTTTTAGCTTTATTACTGTGTTAAAAACAGTTGAGGTGGCTTTCTAAAAAGTTAGCTCTTTAGTGTTTGGATATCACTTGCATATGCAAATAAACAAATATTTGATAACAATGTAATCTAAGAGTATGTTTGGCAAAAGGTTTCAAAAATTAAAGATTAAAAAATGAGGTTCCCGGTTCTATTGGCAATAAAGTAAAAACACATCTTCTACTTAATTCATTTGAGGGTTTCCACTTATGAGAATGTTTATGACAACTGACTGCTTAAAATAACATGAAAATATTTTGGATAATGCTCTTTTACCGACTTCAAGTGAATCTGTATGCGAATTTTGGAAGAAACAAACACGTTTTGCGGTGCTAAAGTTGATTCACCCACAAGCTGATATCAAATTAAGCTTTTGGGGGAAAAGCGGAAGTTCAATGCGATTTCCACTGACGGCAGTCACCTTTGTGGACGGGATGTGAAGTGGAGTGGAGCGGAGCTGGTGGTTCCTGTACGACATATAAATGCCAGACATGTTACATTCTGGTGAAAGGTTATTGTTATGGCCATGGAGTGGAGTCGAGTGTTCGAAAAGTGAGCAGCAAAATAATGCCGAGTACATCCTGGCAAATAAAAAACTTGCGCCAACTCCCCCCACCTACCAAGTCCTGCTTTCTTTTTTTTTTTGTTTTTTTTTGGCTTTTTGTGTTGACTTTTCAACTCGGCTGGCTGTGGAAATTGTGGAAAATCGTTCTGCGGCAGTTTGCCAGCTCACTTTGTTTGCACTTGCCGCCAATTTGCGAGAGAGAAGCGGCTAACAAAAAAAGATAGAGAACATTTTTGTGGCCGTTTTGCTGTTGATTTTATTATGCCAACATTTAATTGTCGCAAATCGATGCCCAGGTGGCCGTTAGCAAAAGTGGAGGTGGTAAAGGTGGCTCTATTCGTGGTCACGTTTAGTCTATTTGCTGGGCAGGCACGTGAATAGCAGCATTCCACACATGCGAGTCCTTTAAAAAGGCGACTTTATTATCCCAGCGAATGTGGTGCCTGCTGCTCATTGTTTAAGGACACTTTACGGGCATTTGTTGCAATCTAAGCGAAGCTGCTTCTAGTTCTTCTCCCTGGACAATCTTTGTTGAAATAAATTTTCGAATATTCCCTTGATTTACGAGCAGCGACAAGAAGTACAACACAATTGTGTGTGGTTTATGCACTTTGTTTACAGTACAACATTGTTTCTGTTGTTCCAGTTAGATGGGCTGATAAGTGTTTAAATAAATGGGTGCCACAAACATATTGAGCAATTATCGGAATCGAGGAGATTTATTTGTCGCAAAAGTTGCGTACAAAATAATAATAAATTTGAAATTTTAAATTGCAACCACAAAAGTTTGACTTAATCTTTTTGTGGGGAGGTATTAAAGGAAATCCAAATGGAGCAGGTTGAAAATCTCTAAAAAATGTTATTGATTATTGTTGATAATTGCAAGTTAAAAAAAAAAAATTAATACGTTTGTAATAATAATACAGAAAATATTATTTGGCTAACCTTTAAAGCTTTAGTTTATGTTTTTTTAGGTTCATTAATCTGAAATAAGTTACTTTAATTTCAAATGTTGAAACATTACAGAATACATTTTAACTTTCTACACGCATGTAATATAGATATTACTCAAAGTTTTACTCAACTCAAGATTTAAACGTTTTTCTTTAAGTTTCTTATTAATAAACATTAGGTTAGATGTTATTGCAATAATAAATACACTTTAACGCACTTCAAATAGTTTTGTTACTTATACAAAGATTTCCAATTCGAACCTATTCACCATTTCTTTTGTTTTCAGTTATAATATGTTATCCATTTGTATTACCTCGTATCACAGCGCATTGTCTTATTGCTTAATATCTGATTGTGATTATGATCCTGAATCAGATTGTCTTGCCGCTGAAGGTTGATGTGATTAATCGGATTGTGATGTGAGTGTGGATGTGGGTGGGAATGATGATTTGCCGCCGCTGAATGGACAAATCCCGCTGTCATTTCGCTCTCGCTTTCTGTTTGGGCAACTCGCGCACTTCTTCTCGGCGCGAACATCTCACGCCAGAAACATCTCAGACGCAACTAAACAAACAAGGGCCAAGAAAAATAAAAGCTTTTCGCGAGCAACCCTCTTTCGAGGTCGGTCCCTGAGTGGAGTGACTTCTTGAAAGTCCTAAAGTCGTCGAATTCATTCAGATGAGGCGAAAGTGAAAGTCAAAGCAAAATGGGCAACAACAAAGTAACATCCCTTTGTGCTCAAAGTTCCCGTTTATCCCCCTCGTAATCCCCCAGCCAAAGATGGGCCCAAAAAGTGCGTGAATCAAGCGTTTTGAGTGAGAATTTCGAGTGAGTCTGGAATCTGAATGGACGGACATTGTTTTGGGGTTCATCTTGGGTTCGAGAGGGTGAGTGGCGGCCATAAAAACCCGCCCGCTCCGCCGGTTGACTGACTGACTTACTACGTTTCGGAATCGCTCCCCCAGGGGCCTTCATATATTGTTGGACACGATGCCGGCTTTGGCCAAAAGTAAACAAACGCACTTTTTTTTGCTTTCACGGTCTTCCCTTTTTGGAGACTTCTTTTTGTTTGGCCTCTGCGTGTGTGTTGCTGAAACATTGTTGCGGGCACTTTGCCACTGGTTTTCGCTTAAAGATTGCCGACAGAGATTAGGGGAGAGATTAGCAGAGATTAGATGGGGATTTTCATTGAGCCACCCCGTGCTACTTGTCAGAAATATATGTTAATTGGCCCCACGTTGGGCGCCTAAACAATAATAGCATTTTGTTATCCTTTATAGTGTTTATATCATAATTAACTACATATGGTTAAAAAGCAAGTTTTTTAATTAATAATCAATAAATACTGTTGGAGCTCGAAGGTAGATTATAAAGCTGTTAGGGTCATTGATTTGCCATTATTCAACTTTAGCTCATGACAAGATGTAATCTTTTAAAGAACTATGAATACAAATACATTTAAAAATCGAATCAATAAAAACTATTCCGATAACGATTTTGAATGACTTTGAAATTCGCCATTTGAAATTTACGGCACTCACTTATTGGATTATATAACAATGTATTGTACAATTCTGTAAGCAATCAAAGTAATTCTATTCAGTATCTGAACACTAAGCAACTGAGCTCCACAAAACTTAATTAACAGATTTGCCATGTTCGGAATAGGAATAAATTAAACTGACTGTGGCAAGTTTACATAATTAGTTTCCTTTCAGAAAGCATTTAGACTTCTACTTCAGGTAAGATCGGTTGCATACCAATAACTAAGTAGGTTTGAGCAATACACTTTTAACACTTTGATGGTCACTTCTTAGAGACACTTAAGGCCAGATTTGTCATTATTCACACTTTGGTTATAAGCCATCTTGCTCAATCACTTGAAAGATCACTTGCTTGGGTCACTTTAGGGCCACAATGTCACCCCGTCCTTCCACTTACTTGGTCTGATCGACGACTGGCTGCATGGCCCACCGGCTGCCCAGCGGCTCCTCCTTTAGCGAGGTCATCGGTCCACGCGGCTGGTTCATGTCGACGGCGGCGGTGGGCGGCAGGCCGAACATCAGGCTGCCGGCGGATCGCGGACCGGAAACGGCGCTGGGGTAGCCCAGCTTCCGGCCCCACTCCATGCCCAGCTCCAGGGTGGGCCAGGGGGAGGCCGAGCTGAAGCCCGGCACCGGCTCCTCGGAACGCAGCTTGAAGCCGTCGGAGGCGAACGGGTGCGGATGCGAATGCGGATGCGGATGATGCGAATGCGAGTGCTGGTGGAGATCAGCGTACGCGACGTCTCCTCCTAATCCTGCGCTGGAAATTGTGGCTGCCGTTTTGATGGCGTCTTAGGGTTAACTCGATCGGTATTTGCGGTAAGGTTATTTTTTGGGTCTCCGGAGAGCTGGCAATCAATCGCGAACGAAAGTGTTTCAGTGTGTGTGGGTGTGGGTTGTTCACTGGCCAATGCACCGCAGAGAGTTTGGGATTTTCGGAAAATTGGTCTCGCAACAAGTTTAAGCGGCGCGCAACCGTCCCGAGTGACTGTGAAACCCCAACTGAATCCTTGCCAGGCGATGCTGCTGCCGCAGCAGAAACGCAGCGGCAGCAGCAGCAGCGCAGCAACGGCGTCAAACAGCCACCGCGTTTCGAAAATGGAATCGAAACGAGTCTGCGCCACTGGAGAGAACGAGGGAGAGAGAGAGAGAGAGGGAGAGAGGGAGAGAGTGATAGGGAGACGGGGGTGGTGGCAATCCAATGGCGATGCGAATGGCCAATCCCGTGGAGAGGAGACCAAAACTGTCAGCGGAAAACCCACCACCGTTATACGGCAATCAGCCCCCTAGGAACGCTGCGAATGGAACCACAACGACGTCCCCAATCGAAGGGGGCGTGTGTCTAGGATCGAGGCTTCTCGGGTCTCGGTATTTTGGGATCTCGGGGTCCCGGCTCTCCATTTCAGCTTAGTCCTATTCCCACTCCTATTGCAAGGCACCTTCGGTTCGGCTCTTCTGGGAGGCCAAGTGTCAACGCCTGCAAAGACACAAGCACACCAAACACAAAACACAATCGAAGCGGTAACCAAAACCCAAAAAACAAACCAAATTCACTGGGGAGCCAGCTATGAAAAAAATTGTCATTGTGAGAAGTGCTCAAACCTGATTGGTCAGCTTAGTAGTCGCTATCGAAAGAGAGCAGAGGTCTTGGCTTCTCTTTGGCTGCTATCGGTTAAGCAGTTCCAAGAGCAAGCAGCGCATTGTGCGCGGAACGGCTGAGAAAAAGTTGGAACTGTTCCATTGGTATTAACAAATATTTGTAGAACAGCGGGCTAATGGAGAACTCCTATAATAATTTATTGATGCTATGGATTAATTATTTATAATTTTAGTTTGATTATTAAGAACTTCTCAATCGTATAAATTTAAAATGTTGTTTTCCTTTTTTATTTTTAGAATAAATCAAATTTTTAGGTTCCTTGGCATTTATTTTAACGGACATTTTTTGTCTTGCTCACTAAAAGATTAAAATAAGTTAAATTACTTTTTATTGTTAATTTAGTAAGATACAAAACAATGAAGTGGCAGTTTAATTGGTTTTATTTTTCTTTAAGTTTAACAATAAGAACTTATAGTATTTCGAACCTTGGAATTACTTTTCTAACTCAATTTTTAAGATCAAAATCCTGAAATGCTAAACATTTTACTTTAAGCTGTCTTAAATGTTTCATAATAATATAATATCAAAAGTGTTATCGATTTGAAATTTTAAAAAATAAACTTGTTTTGTAACTGCTAATCCCTTTTAAGAATTTATTTATTTATACTGTACATAATACCTACTTACCTGTTTATTTCTATACTTTTGTTCGATATATTTGTTGTGAGCACAAAGTTGATTAGTCATCATTTTCGGGTTTAACCCTTCTGACTTTCGCACATTATTCGGGCAGAGGAAGTTGTCAAACACTGTGGAGTACCTATAGGTATACGTATACCCTCCATATCTATACTCCTCTCCCTCTTTGTGCGGATTAGTTACCGGAACCGCCCACAAAATTTTCACGCCTCGTTAGGAGAACAAAAAGTGAAAAGGTCAGGGGATGGCATTGGCTTTCGGGTTCTGCGTTCAGATGAAAAACAATTTGCATTTTCCGCATTTGCGGTTTCTGCCTGTGACCGATTGAATAAACGAGGGAAAGAGAGGCACGCAGCTTGTTTGACTTTTCCGTGAATTAATTTGAGGGGCGTGGTAATCTCATTAACTTCTGACAAGGCCTGAAAACCCTGTTAGCCAAAAGTCGCCAAGTGTCGGAAGAGGAATCAACTCTTTTCCCGAATTTTCCACTCCCTCACATTTGCTGGTCTATTTTCGAGAAGTTCTCGAAACATTTCCCTAGAGCTGGGAGCACAAGTTTTATGTTTAAATCAGAGGCCAAAAGAACAGGCAGAAGATGTCCCCAGACATCGCTAATTAACCAAAATACCCAGAAGGAAATTCCTCGCCCTTCTTCAAATAAATTTTCTTTTTCCGCAAAAGGTGAAGAAAATGCCCCGATCCGAAACAGTGGTCCGCGTGTTCGATTAACCCCTTTTATCACGCCCAATCCTCAGTGGACTTTCTGGGCCGCGACAGCTGTCATGGAACGCCATGACCCCTTAACCCCTGCCACCCCCTTGTTTGTTGAAGCCCCTGGAATTTGAATCAAATTGTTTACAATTGGATTTACATGGCGCTGGGCTGCACTTTCTCACTAGCCAATTGCTAAATAATTTGTTGGAACTCCCCGGTCTTCTGATTTTATTTTAACCCCTCCCCTTAGCGACTTTAGGGATTAACAAGGGGTGACAATCGGAGAGACTCTCATCATCACAATTACAATCGTGTCAATTAGTCAGAGGTTTGACTTTTAACCATAAGCGGGTTTCTAGGGTGGTGAAATTTTTAATACTAACTGCATACTGAATTACAAACAGTGGACAACAAAATTAGCTCTCCAGATATTTATTCAAAATTCCTTGTGCTTAAGATTATATAAACCTAAGCCTTTTTAAACAAAAGATATCCCATGTACATACGAATTGAACTGTTTTATAATGCTTAAAGTATCCAGGAATAACATACATACAATAACATATTGGTTTTAACTTTTAAACAAGAAAAAAATGTTCGGTTGAAAATGATTTCTGACTCCTTACAACGGTAATAAATCTGAATAAAAAAGTTAAGAACTAAGAATTCGTTTAATAGTTTTAATTATACTATAACAAAATAAAAACTTATATAAAGAAACAATTTTTTTTTAATATTATCAAATAGGTGAGAAAATCATTGTTTTATTGATAAAAATGAGATAAGGCGAATAAGTCATTTGTAAATTTTCATATTTAGGTCATATAGGTATATATATATATAGGTACAGCCAGAACAATAACAAATATTATGATTTTACGAAAATCTTATTTCTTTTAGGAATAATGGACTAAAAATGGAAATCTTTAAAATGGGCCTTAATGGACCATACCATATATGGAAGGCTCATTTTAACATGTCATCATTCCTTAAATTAAGGAATTTTTCCTAAAATCAAGAAAATTCCTTAAACTAAGAAATTTTTTATAATTTTTTGCAGTTTTAAGACTGTTTTTAAAAACAATTAGACGAAATATAAATAAAGCGTCGAAATCAATATTTAGGATGCCCATATTGGTTTTATGTACAGACTTACCCTATGCCAACAGTAAAATCTTCTATTTCCGATTTCCGTCTTGGAAACCCTCACCCTTTTAGTGTGGCATCACAGTCGCCATCTCTGAAGAAACCATGAATAATTCTAATATGCATACTGACTCGCATGTAAATGTCCCATTTGTCACTCGTAAACAAAAAATAAAGGAGGAATATAAGAAAGCAACTGCAGGGAAAAGGATCTCAACTCTGTCCATATGCAAGACATTCACAGGGTCATAAATAAGGGCGAGCGGAGGAAATTTGAGGCGCGAACATTTTAATTAGTTTCCAGCTCTCGAGTGCGTCCTTTTTTCCTGGGGCCAGGACACTTATGCAAATTACCCGGGGCCCCGACTAATGAGAGGGGCGAAAGCGGCTAACACACCGTGAAAATAAATCATATTTAGTTACAGATGGGAAATCTTTCGTTGATTTCCTCCAGTCATCATCGGCATTGTGGTGAGTTGAGTTCAGGGGAATTTACTTTATTCTCCACGGACTGTGCCAGATGCCAGAGATCCATCCAAATATGACAATATGACAATTGCATTGTCTGCAGCGCGGACCACCGAAGTTTTCGATTCCTAGGAATCTTCTACCATCAACCCCACCGCACTTGCCGCATTTCAAGCAGCGATTTAAAGCAAGTGCTCAAGTGTTTGCCACTCTATTTCGAGGGCACCAAACTGGACTCAAGTGGCACGTGGCACGGGAAAAAAGCCAAGTAAATTTAATTAAATTATCTCAAACACGTGTTTGACCAACTGCAACGATTTTGCCAAAACAATCGCAACCAGTTTAAATGTTTACCCAATCCTCCGCCTAAACGTTCTCGAGAGGGTAACTCCCAAAAAAAAAAAAAAAAAAAGAAAAAGGTTTCGTTTACATAAGAACAACAAGGGGATGGAGGCTACAAAAATAAAAACCTTTCTTCAGATTTATTATTTCAACAAACAGACGGTGAACCGGGGGCTAGGTGAACAATTTCTTCCCACAAACATTTTCGCACATCCCATTCTGTTGTATGGGAAAAACCCGTTTATCAGTCGAATAAAAATCGCAAAAAATCATAAATATTTACAAGTCTCGCTCAGCGATCTCAGCCGTTCGATAAGCATTTTTGTGGCCGGTGAAAACAACTTTGCCATAAACATAAAATATTTTTTTCAGTCTGGCCAAATATGTGATGTCCAACGCATCAAATTCGAGATTGGAAAAGTTCGGCTGATTCATTAACTTTGGTGCGACAAAAGATTGATTTCTGGCCAAATAAAGTTAGCCAAAAATTCAAAAAATTATGGGTATGAAAATTGGATTGAAATTCAAACGGGGTAATCAATTAAAAACACCGCAGTTATTTTAGACTTAAAAAACCTTTAAGTTCATGCTTAAAAATGCAATGTTATACGACCATACGATCATACTGTTACTGCTTTAATTTTAAATAAAAATCTTGGGTAGATTCAATTATAATCTACATTTTTCTATGAATTTCCATCGACGGAATTTAATTTAGTTTCCAGTTAAAATGTCCCCTTAAATGTGCTGTAAATACCTTGATGTAAACTTTTATGGGGTGCTTGTTTGCGTCGAAGAAATTCATGCATCTCATTTGGGGTTTTAGTGCAGCTCCCCGAGGGGCCACCCTGCCCACTTTCCCATTCCTCCTCCACCTGGAGAAGCGTGTCAGCTTTGGGGATCCTCTGGAGAACCACAAAAACGCAAACCCACTCCCGGCTCATGGAATGGAGAAAACGTGGAATGAGCTGCGACACATTTACTAGATTAATTAGCTCATTTACGGTTGACAATGTCCGTGTTAATTCCCAAAGAATTAAATGATAACATCGTACGAAGTGGACGCCGAAAAGGTATTTTCTACGTGTCAATGAAATGGCCCGGCAAATGCTCGATGACACTAATATGGATGTTTGTAGGGGGTTATCTCCGGTGATTAGGGGTGTGGGGTCTTAGTAGGGGTTGTAACTGAAGTGCAGCCGATTTGCATAATTCCAAGGACCAGAGACCAGCAGTGGACACACCCTTCGCTAACGCCCTGCTAGTTTGAACCACTCACACCTCCCCTGATCATCTTTTCTGCACCCCATCTCGTTTTATTTTAACTCCCCCTTTCAAGTACACAGAGACCAATTTTCCTTCAAAAATAGTTTTATATCTATTAACCTACTAAAAAAACTATTTTAAAGAAAATAAATGTAAACAATACCTTATAAACAGTAGATTTTTTTATTAAGATCTTTGTATTTAACAGCGGATACAAGAGTATTCCCATTCACTAAGACATCGTCATTAATTATGCATAACTCTCTAATAAGGGAAACCAAAAAAATTAATTAAAGTGCATTAATACTAAGTGCACTACCAAACCATATTAATTCTGCACATTTTTTGCAGTGTATGTAGGCAAAAATATAATTTGACTTCATTATGCGAACAGTTGTTGCCTTTAGTTTTGGTAATTTATTTCAATTTTTTCAGTCTTCCGTTGTTTTCTGCTGCCGTGGGCAAAAAGGGGTTAATGCTCCTGTAGTGCAACCCCTGTGTAAATACATATTTTCCAGATCCGGCAAATGTTCATTTAACTGAAGTGTGTGGATAAAATGCCTCAAATGTTTTTCTGCCGCTGCCATTGTAATTTGTTTTTATTGTCAATTTTTAAGAGAAAACAAGATTTCGGGTGTGGCTAAAAAGGAGATTCTCTTTGGGCAAATCAAAAATGTTTTTAGCCAAAAAAGAAGGGCCTATCACAACATAGATCCCAGCATTCATAATTAATTTTTGTGAACATTTTCAAGACTCATCGGGGCAAAAAGACAGGAGGAGAATAAGGAAGCCGGCAGCAGGACGTTGGAAATCCCGGGAGATGCAACCTTTTTGGCCATTTAGTCTCAGTGTCAGCCACAAAAACAAGCAAACAGACAAACAAACAAGAAACTGGTAACAAAATAACGGTACTAGACTTGGGCGTGTTGCAACCCACAATTTAAACACCGGACAGCTGCACTTTTGGTCAGAAGTTTTTGGGAAAACAAGGATATTGACACTTTTCTTCGACTCATTCTCAACGTTTTCTCAGGGAATCCTATTCTCCCACCACCCCTTCAAAGTCCTCCGAAACTTCAGTTTTGAGGTCCTGCTCTAAAGGACATAACCATGCATATAAATTTGATTATTATTAAGTCGGGCACATTAGTGAGCATTTCTAATGAACGGAGTCGAGCAGATCGTTGGGCCCCAAAAAAGGGTCAGCCCACAGACACACCCACACCCCCTCCCTATCCCCATATGAGCTTGTTAAAGTCAATTTATAAATACTCAGGTTTATGGTTTTAAGTATTTAAATATTTAGCACACTTCTTGGCCTCAGACCGTAGCTGCCCGTCTCTCTCTCCTATTTATATTTCCCTCTCCCTCCCCTGCTCCACGTGTGTGAGGCTTTTATTCATAATTTATGCGTCCGCAGGGCGACACTCATTCGGTTGGGCGTTGGTGTGGGCGTGAGTGCACTCATTAACCGTAGGATGTCCTTAAAGGCAAATGAGCAAATTTAATTTAAAAAGGTGCACATTTTTGGTTGTTTAAACAGGTAAAAAAATACTTAATTCGTGCTAAGACGGTCTAAAATATGCTTGTTATAAATTGTTTTTGTTATTTATCATCTACATATTTTAAAATATTATATTTTTTTCAATTTGAGGATTACTTGCATGCCTAAAACAATTCAGCACTACAAAGACAAGTAGTTTTTTAAATTCTAGAGGGCTAAGCAATAACGCCTAACACCTAAATTAATTTTAATTTGACATTGAGTAAAAAAGTTGTTTTTTAAAACATGTACTTATTCGATTGGAGTTGATCGAATTCAAAACTCTTAATAACATTGAATTTTCTAAGCGAATAGGTGATTCCTAAAAATTTGACTTATATGACAGATAAATAACTGACCCTTAAAATAACCTTAAGAATTTAGCCTTTAATTAGATTAAATTCTTACTTACTAAATTCATAATTAATATAACATAATTATTTACTTATTTTAATTAGAAAGCAAAAAATGAGCAAATTCAATCCAGCTAAGTGATGCGCATTTGTTTCCCACTTAGTCCCTTTCCCCAGTTCAAATTATTGGAGGACATTATGCGCTGCCATCGAATCGACCTGATAAATGAAGCCATTCGATTCCGATGTTCAGCTTAGCGATTTCAATTATCGGCCATGTAGGGCGGTATTGCATTTGCAAGGGGGGTGAATGGGTGCAGGGGCGTTGCAGACGACCGCCGATTAGCACGTGCCGCTCGTTCCGAGGTCGCGGAGAAAATCGGAGGAATAACCAAAAACCCAAGGACACGTGGCAGGAACACAGCTACCAAAGATAAACATAATTATGCAATCCGGAGGGGAGCGGAAAGTTGGCCAATCTGATAACACGCAACGAGATTTGTCATCATCAAACAAAGTGGGCGTGAAAATTGCGGATGAGGCCAGGACCAGTGAAAGGATCCGCAGGAAGGAAGCGATGATGTTGGGATGCAGGAGTACACGACGCAGGGCTTCCTGCCCGGATGCAATCATGTCCAAGGCGTGTGCGCGAAATATCCTTTGTTTGTCTTTCCCAGGACCCGAAAACGAGACAGCGAAAAATAGTCAGAAATAATTGCAAAAGCAGTCAGGATAATAGAGATACTCGTGGACCAAGTACTTTATTGCCATTGATATGCCGGCTATATCTGGCATATGCTAGTCAGAGTAAGCCATAAATCGGCAGTGGGAGTAGGCTGGCCAACAATTTCAGATTCTAGTCGCGTTTCTCCGCCACCAACCTCAATGCGTTTCACTTTGTCGTTCACTATTCTTGTGCACTTCGCAAAATAATTAATAAGAACCAGTGATAAAATTAGACTAACATTTTATGTCTTGACTGTAATCATGATTTTAAAAGGATAATGGATTTTTATGATATTTAAAGTTATTTATGATTTGGATTTAAAGAGCTAAAGACAAAGATTTTTTAAATTTGAAATGTGTAGCTTATATCCTCAGGGTTTTTACCATTTAGTGAATTTTGTAGTTTATATATCCTCAATTCCACGTTTGCCAAATTTTTTAATTTATTTAATTTCATTTATTTATAGTTTATAGCCAGATACTTGCAAGATTTAGGTGTTTTATGATTTTCTTCATCACCTTTTAGAAATGCTCCCCAATCCTTAGCGCTTCATTTTTGCAGGTGTAACTTCCAATGCTCTGACCATCACGTAGTTCATCAGGCGGCTTCTTTTAGCCTTGTGTCCTTGTTCCGCATTAAAGTTTCATTTGGCCGAGGCCACTTGGCATGCGAGAGAGTCACTTTTGACCTGGCTGAAAGGACACTAATCATAGCACTGCCTACATCAGTATCGTCCTCTGCACATCCTCATCAGGTTGATTGCGAAAAATCACTGGAGAAATCAGGCGAGGTTCGTGATTCCATACTGACATATCTGGTGAAGTGGATTGGGAGTGGTTTTTTCAACCCAGCAACCAACCAACCACCCACATACATTCAGCTGACAATCAAAGGCAAATTTTTTCGACTCTTTTGTGTATTTTTAGGCGAAAAACATTGAAAATCAATTTCAGTTGAGGGAGGTTGAAGCCAAAAAGCAAATTGTCATTCTGTTCCCCCTTCCAAAAAATGTGAAACATTAAATACAGATTTGGCCTTCTGATTTGGTTATATTATTTTCTTCAGCTGTTTCAATTATTCATATTTTTCACAGTTACCCAGGGAATATTGAAATGCTTTATAATGAAGGCCAAAGAAAATGAAATGACATTTTATTTGGTTTTGAAATAAGTTTGTATTGTATTTTTTTTGGTCGAGCATCCAAAACCAGATAGTGGGTAGAATTAAACAAAATAGTTGGCCATAAATCAGCCGGAGAGTGAAGCCAATTTCCGCACTTTGTCCAGGATCTGCTCGCTGTACTGGTACCCATGTCCTGTCTGGCGATGGAAAAAGGGGCGGGGCTCTATGTCCCAGGCCGGCTGTCAAACATAATCACCTTGCCGCCCCACAAGTTCTATTCTCAAAGGAAATTTATGTTTTTTATATGGACGGCCAGTAGAGACAAAAGTCTGGGTGTGAATGAAATATTTTATTTTGCTTTTTACCCGCTACCCTGCCAACCGCTCTTTCATTTTTTAACACATTTTGTAATTTCAACACGTTGCCACGTACCGCAAAAGTTTCTTCTCCAAAATGTCCACCAATTGCAGTGTCGAGTGTCCACCACTCGGACTTGGATCCGGACTCGGATGATTAATGGTTCCTGGTTTTCGGACAGGCTCCGAGTTGGCTGGGCCAAATAATAAATCGTTCAAATCGGCTGGGGATTATTTTTCCGAGTAGGCGGTCTGCAATCTGCTCTGTCACCATTTTTGCGGAAAAAGGTTTCTTCGTTTTTTCTCTTTTTCGTATTCAATTTTTGTACATTTTTTGGCCGAAGAACGTGTGCGAAATTCAAAAATATTTGTCTACAACAAATGGCAGCAAATTTGTGGATATCTATTAGATTAATATAAATCCAAGAAATTGAATTCGCTTATATGTTCGAAAAATGCTGAATAAGGGATGTAGTTGGCTTAAGTAAATAAAATATAAGCAAATTGAACATATGAAATATTTGTTCTTTCAGTTAATAATAATTATAATAATTTATTATAATATTTATTATAATTTTTTTAAATTGTCAATTAATAATTTAATAATAATTATTTCGTTGGTATAACTCATGTAAATATTACACTATAATAAGTTAATTTAACTTAAATTTCAATTGAAACAAAATTATTTTGTTAAGATAAAGATTCATTTTAAGCAAGTAAAAATAAGCGTAAAACAAGTGCCAAACAAAACCCCATTTAATTTTATAACTGGTTCGTGAATGACTTGAAGGATTTCCTGGAATATATATGTTAATGTAAAGTTAAATAACAAGATTTGTTTTAATTTTGTTGGCCAACAACAAACAAAAACACGGTAAAACCAGTTCAATTTCTAAACAGATGGCGAGGAGAAACCCTCCAAGATCCGATTAAAATTCAAATATTATTATAATTCGTTGTCGCATGCCAGCCATTAAACTAATTTAGTTAAACTAATAGGTTGCGCTAGACAATTATCATACATGCATGTTGGATTCCCAGTATCTTAGGTGTTTAGGTGTTGGCCACGTTGTAATCAGGTTATTGCCCCAAGCCAAAACCAAGAATCGAGCAGTTCTTTTTGACCAAACACGAATCGGGTCAAAAACAAAGCCCAAGGCGATGAGAGGGTAAGAACAACAAGGAGGAAGAGCAAGGGCACTTGGCCAATATATATACACGCGTTGGTCGAAAACAGCTTGACTCGTTCATAGGCAGTCGAATATAATGCGAAACACAAATAAAGTGAAAACAAACAGAACAGAAACTCCCAGTTGGCGGTTTGCCTGCTCAGTCATGTATTCTTCATTATCATTAACTTTTTGGGAGATTTATTCGTGAGAAAACCTTATTGGCGAGAAGGATAGAGAGAGAGAGAGAGAAAAGTTAACCAAGAGAAGTAACATGATTAAATCGAATGAATCACTGGGCCTAACTTTATTTTTATGAGTATGAGCCCGGTTTTAAAATCTTTAATAGCCTCGCTTCTTTTGTTTATTGTTGATTCTACCGGTGGAGTTATTTCCACAACTCTTCTGCTTGTTTGACGGCTTCTGCTTGTTCTTCCACCTTTTTGGATGATAATGATGATGATCATGATGATGGCAATGATGTTGATGGTTCGCACTACGTCAGCGCTACAAAATTTCCATATAAAAGCGCTGGGTTGCCGCACCGCGAGCTTAGTCGATTTGGATCTTTTCACGCGTTCGCTGCCTCAGTCTTTCGTTTGCCTTTGTGAGTGTTGAGCCATAGATAAGCTAACCCCCCTTCCCGCAGACCCCACGAAATACCCCCACTAAGTGCTAAAGTGTTTTCACAGATTCCCCCGCTCCTCCACAATGAAATACGCTGTGATCGCCATCGCCCTGTTTGCGATTTCTGCCGCTTCGGCCTCTTCCGGTAAGTCAAAAGTTAATTATAATTAGTATAAAGTGCTTAAGCCTCATTTTGCAATTACATCATCGCTGGCCAAGGCTGCGCTATCATGTTTATTATTAATTTGATTAACAAGTCGGCCGACGGGTGCGGGTATGTTAATAATACCCAAAAACCCATCGAACCCATCCGAAACCCGAACTGGTTTGTGAAATTAGTTGCCTCATTAACTTTGCGACAATGTTTGCCCATCGAATCTTTCCGCACATTAATTTCGGCTTTTAATAATATAGCTATTCATATTCGCATTAGGTTTTTTCATTCACTCGAATGGAGAGTGGACAAACTTTCGCACTCAAAATAGAAATTTTATATGTTCGGGGATAGAGTATTGCTAGCATACTTTCGGGATTGGTGTTAGAGAAGAACCTAAGTACAAAAATCAGTAGATAAATTAAAATGTTCCTGAAGATTCCAAATGCTTATTAAAACCTATTATAAAATAAGGAATTTTGGCTGTCATAATAAGTTATAATATAAACTTTGAGCAATTTAAACTAAGATTTGTTCTGCCTGTCAAAGATTTTGACTTACCAAAGTTACTTTGGATATAATGATCATTAAGTCTACTTTTTGTCTAGCTGCAGAGGGTTAAATGTAAAACTGTCTGTCGGAGCGCTTTTAAGTATAATACAAATAACATTATATTATTAATAATTAATAATATTCCTTAAATGTTCTGATTCTGTCTTTATCACAATCAACCGTTCTCAAACACATATGTAAATATATATTTACTCTAGCTTCCAGAAACAAATAAGATAAATATAAATAACAAATTACAATTTTGATATATTTTTTAGCTGGTCAGTTCCTGCCGCGTGCCTTCTTCACCTTGGACAAGGAAGGCCACCAGTCGGATGTTCACCCTGTGAATGCCCATCTGCTGAGGCGTCTGCGTCGCCAGGTGTTCAGTTCGTCCTCCTCGTCATCCTCTTCCTCCAGTGGAAATGGCGGCAGCTTCACCTTTGCCTCGCACTCCGTTCAGAATCAGGATGGCAGTGGTCACGCCGGAACCTCTTACACCCAGCAGGCTGCTGCTCCAGTGGTTGCGTAAGATATACTAAAATTTGCATAGGGAATCATTCAAATGGCAGATAACTTGAGTTTTAGACATTATAAACAAAAGACGCTATTGTGGATATGATATTAATTTGTTCTTATCCAACCCAAATTGCAAAGTTTATTTAAATATGTGATCAAAAATATTATTCAAAATTATAGCGCAATAATCACTTTTTAAGACTTATTACATAGTTTAATTTCTCATATGAGCTGAAGTTATTATTGCTAATAATATTTTTTTTTTGTAATAAGAGTTTTGACTGATTTCTGTTCATAGAATTTAATGTATTTTATTTGTATTTGTTATTAAATATTTTTTTTTTTACAGTCTTGATAGCCGTTTCAGTGAGGATTCTGCTACGGGAAACAACTACAATAACGGTCAGTACAACCCAAGCTACAACAATGGTTACAACACCGCCGCCTCAATCAACACCAACACCGGATTCGGTAGCACCAACAGCTACCAGCAGAGCTTTGGAGCTGGAGCCGTGCCCGCCGTCCAAATCCATCAGACCGCCACCACCTTCGATGCCAATGGCAACCAGAAGGTGACCACCGTCCATGGTGCCACCGATCAACACGGCGTCCTGAACGTCCAGAAGACCGACACCCAGTACTCTGGTTAAGGGAAGACGGAACAATATCTTCACAGAATTGAGATATTTTTGAGTGTAAAGGAGTGAACTTAAATAAACTAAAGTAAAGTAAATTATAAATCAGTTTGTTATACCTGGAGTGGGAGCTTTAAATGTATTATATTTAAAAGTATTGACGATGCTATTGATTGACAGAATTAAAAACCAATTGTTTTTTTTTGAAAGCTTTTCATTTTGGAGGCTTTTCTCATAACTTAGAAAGAGCGCTAAAAAAGAATGTATAATTATACATATGTGCCTTTGAAAAGTATTTTAATAAGAAATTTTCTTCTAAGATAGGGTTGTTTTTTTATAGGATTGCTTAGTATTCACATAAAACACAATCTTTTGACGAGTTAGATTTTTAATTATATACATTTTTTAATAATCCGGAAATATAGTACATATAATAATATCAATTATTATTGATTTTTTTTAAATATCGCTTGCAGTGATTACGGTTGCTGATAAAAACATAAATCTTAAGAAGTACGATTCTTTTTCCTTCTTTCTGTCTCTCTCTCTCTCTCTCGCTTGCCATTTGGTTGGGTCAATTAATTCCTTCCAAGTGGGAGCACTGCCACGCCCCTTCCAGATGTCGCAGCTTATTCATTGCGGTTGCCTCCACTTTTGAAGTGCTCTTTTTTTCGCACACTCTATATGATTGCATCCCACATTCTATCCTGTAACCTGCATCCGGTGTATATCCTTCATCCTCTTTCACTTCAAGCTTAATCTCACAACAAAAGAGATGAATAGTGTGAGGGAGTCAGAGGCGTTTGCAGAATTAAGTCATTATTTTAAATTTGTTCAATTTTTTTAAAACGGATGTTTGATGGAATTTAGCTTTTTAGCTTTTTTGTTTTGATATCTAGCATTTAATGTTTAACTTTTTAAGATATATAACTCACTCTTGCGAACTATGGCCGGAAGTAAAATTAGTCCCTATAATCACTATGTAAAAATGCGTTTAAAAATTAAAAAAAAACATGATTATATTAATGAAGTCTTCCAGGGAGTTTTTAACCCCGAATATCCTTTGTACGCCACTGTGTGCGAGAGAAGGACAGCAATAAGTGCGCAGTACTTGCTCCGCTGAGCACAAACAATTGAAAGTGGGCGTGTGGGTTAATCGGGCGTATGTGGGTGTGTGACAGGGGGCGTGTCAGGCAGTGTTGGTAAATGCTTTTAATATATTAGGGCAGCCAAGCGGAACTTTTGCAGCCGCCAAAGCTGTTAGCGATGATTAAAAAACTAGTGCACTCAAAAACAACAAAAGCACCGGTGACAAAAACTACTATTTTTATCAAAAAGGGTAGAAAACAGGAAAATAGTTAGAAAGAATAAAAAACGAAGGCGGAGGAGCACAGCACAAGATATGAATATGGGATTTGCTTGGGGAATTGTTCAAATCTCAACAGGTGCACGCACTTTTGAACACTCACTACGTCTCTCTTACTCACTCACTCCTCTACATAAATATGTTGAAAAGTTGGTGGTAACTTCAGTGTTAAGAATGAGCGAGACAAAGACTGCCGAAAAGTTTTTAATTATTATAATTAATTACTTTGATCTCTGACTGGCAACTCGTTCCTTCTCTCTGCTATTAATTTACTTGATTAAGATGCGGTTTTCCCGTCGCCTTTATTAAAATGTATCTCACATAATTGGGAAAGTGTAATGAATTTACTTTTTCAGCGGGACCTGCGCTGACTGTGATAGATTTTCATTAGAGTGGATGGCATGTGTGGAGTGCGGCTAAGGGTTAATTAAGGGAGGGCCACAAGAAGGTTGAGGAACTCCCGGGTAAAGAGATTAATTCATCATAAGTACTCAAATCTTTCAACTATGTATAAATTATGATTTACTCAAGGCCTTTCTGTTTTGTGCCTACAACAAGTTGGCATCCTTAAAGAAAATTTTTAGTATTTATTCCCATGAGGAGCAGCTTATTTTAAGTAACATACAAACTCTATAAATAAATAAAATAATTGATTTGAAGACAAATTGTAAAATTTTAATCGAGCTAAAAAGTTTTTACTTCTGACCATACCTATAGTGTCTGGTTTATTTTTTTCTTTAATTTTTAAACACAGTTAATCTCTAAATTTAGTTGATGGCTCATTCAAATAATAATTGCATGATTCAGCCTTTGACTTTGGCAAAAAACTAGGTGCAAGCTGAGCTTCAACTCTCTTAATTTAAGCTCTATCGTATTATCTGTTGAAGAATCAGATTTTGTCTATTCTCTTCTACCGGATCTAACTCTCTCTTACTTAAATTCTTCACATGTAAAGCTTTCAGTCTAAACACCTAAAAAAAGATTAGAAGCTTTTGTGGGTTTCAATGAAAGCTTAATGCAAAGAATTAGAAAAAGAGAAAAATCGAAAGAACATGCTTCAGATCGCGTGCTCTGAATTTTCGATGAAACGGGACTGTCGCAAAAAGCAATTCTTCTGCTTGTTCTTGCACCATTCCAGTTGGTCGCAATCGGCTGCTGATTGATGGGGAGTCAAGCGGAGACAGCGGACAACTTGCAACAAATTAAGCATCTTGTGTGGTCGAGCGTTGCGGTAGATCGACGCCACCTGGTCAGGTAACCACTACCACCATCCTACCTCTCCACCATCCACCCAAGTCATACACAAAACAAAAAACTTAGTAAAAAAGAAATGAACTAAGAGCAGAAATGTCTTCACTTTTATTTTAGCTGCAGTGCTGTAATAATTCAAGTAATACAATTAAATTTATTTTATTTAAAAATATATATATTTTATATTTTATTTATAAAATATAAATTGAAAACTTTAGTTTAATTCACCTTTACAATTTAAAGCAAAGATGGGTGGTGCTACAGAAGTCAAAAGAGGTTTAAAATCATTTATAAAGGTTTCTTAAAGTATTAAAATCTGAAAAAAAGACCGCTGTCTATCGTATTGATCCCATTGGACATTCGTTGTCAAAATAACCAATAGTTTAAATTAATGTAATAATAGTTCAGTTTGTATGACATTTTTTTTTTTGGGTATACCTGTACTGATTTCAAAAAGAGTTTTACAAAAATTTGGTTTATCAATATTATTAAAAAAAATAGTTTCTTAAGTATTTTTACTAAATTAATAATGTACAGCCTACGCAACTAGAACTTGTTGTAAGTATTTATAATTTAATAACCAATGTCTTAGCAGCATTTTTTTTTACACAATTGATAGTTAAGCCCTAACTTTTTTCTGTGGAGCTCCTCGCCACCCTGCCCCTTTAATTCCGAGCCAACTTCCAGAGAGTGACCACCGCCGGCGATGCCTAAATTCAGTTGGACACGAGCGCCAATGCAGCGATCAAGTGACATTTTATTGTCGGCAATCGCTTGCCTTTGCTTTTTGCTTTTTCGCTGCTGGTTCTGTTTTTGCTTTTGCTGCATTTGCTATTTAGAGGCATGAAAGCGGCGACGGATAATTGACAACAGTTAATTCCATTCCATTGATCGCCGGAGCGTTGAAATGTCGCAAATTTAATTATTGAAGCCGCACGCTGCCAGTTCCAAAGGAATCTTTCAACTGACTGTGGGTGGCCAGATATGCAAGGCTAGTCCAAGGGCGTCCACAGAACTCAAAAATAAGTTGTTTTATTCCACTGATAAAAATATGGAATGGTATAAATACATATCTGACTATTGAATTCAAAATTGTATATTAAATATTTAAATTAAATATGAAGTCATAATATTAATATTAATTAATATTAATTTAATATTCAAATATTTGAACGCATGTGTAAAATATTAGATTTGAAATAGATTATATTCGATTTAAGTACATTTTAATAAAGTTACATATGGCTTAATATATTAAAATATATTTTCATCTTTAAAATGGATGAATTAAATTAAGTACAAAATATTTGAATTTACTGCGTTTTTTATAACAAGTATGTATCAACTACAGAATACTTATTTAGTATAATAATAATTTGTAAAAAATTTATTGTTCCAAAAAAACAAGACTTAAAAATTTAAACAATTCCAAAGTATTAAAAACAATTTTTTTTACTCGCTTTTTTCATTAGATGTTTTTAGTACCTCTTTTTTTGTAAATTTTTAAAATAATAGACACGGTTTTAACCCATGCATTTTTGGTTCTGTTAAAGCCCTTAGCCGTAGTCTTAAGCACTTTTTGGCATTCAAACCAAAGCAAACAAAAAAGGTTCAGGAAGGCGAGTATGAGAGACAAAAAGATGGGCAGGTGAGTCCGATGAGTCAGGTGAGTGCCGCCAAACGAGAACCAAACAAAACGAACTGTTTCCTGACGAATTTCTGTCATTTCAGCAGGAGCAGGAGCAAAAAGCTGGTAAAAAAATGGAAATGGAGCGGCAAAAAAAGGAGACCAACGATTTGTGCAGTCATCGGAAGCGGAAGCACGGCCAGGACTCACTGCCTCTTCCCCTCGATCCTCTCCTCCGGTGACCAAGTGACGAGGACACTCGGTCCACGGAGTAAATGAAGAATAAAGCCGAGTGAAGGAGGCTGGGTAAAGAGCTCTGTTGACTTAAATCGTTTAGGTAAAGTTAAACAACTTGTTCCGTTAATTGTTAAACAATGCCCAGTCGAAAAGCGGGAAAACAGAAGAGTCTGAGAGTTTTCCTCATTCCCTGGGAGATTGAAAGAATTGCTGGGAATAATTGATGGAAAAAATGGAAGCAAACAAATGATGGAAATCCGAAAGGATAAGCAAGTCGAAGTAGAATTGATGTAGGACAAACATCTTTAAGTTTTGGTCTATGGCTTAAAATGGTTTGATAAAAAAGATAGAACATAAGTGCTCTTAAGCCTAAAATATATAATACAAAATCGCTTTCGCTTATTGTCTAAAGTATCTAATCATGCAAATAACTTGTAAGTTAAAAAATATTATTATTGTTATACTTCGATTAGTGGTTCAAAATATATTGAGATTTTATTGGAGAAACTTTCCTTTTTTTTAGCTTAACAATGGCCTTTTTCATTACTATTAAAACGTATGCCCGAATAGCAGAACAATATTTTTATTTAAAATAAGTTTTAAATTAAATTTAAAATTATTTGGCAACTTGCTAAAAAATATATATAATATTCATTCATAGATCTTTTAAAATATAATTATATCTTTCTAACTGGGCTTTGTAACTAACCTTTTCGAGACTCCAACTTTAATTGATGCTGCTAATGAACCCTTTTTCATGCAATATGTGCACTTTTCTGACATTTCAGTTATTTGTTACTGTTCTTTTACATGCGGGGGGTAATTGGGAGGTGGTGTCCTTGCAAAAGGGTGAAAATTTCACCCAAAATAATGGCAACAGTAACTAAAGCAACAACATGAGCAGCAGGGATAAGAGCAGTAGCATCTCCATATGCAGACGTAGATTTCCGTTGCGTTCCCTTGGGGCATTTTCCCTTCCCTTCCAATCCTTTTCTCGTAACTCTTTTCCACTTTTCCACACACTTTTCGGAACAACACCCACCCAACCCAATCTTCAAAATGGTGACACTGCATTGACAACAACATCTAACAAAATAAAACCAACAAAGCATAAATCTAAATTTCAAGTCTTGTTTGGCAATCCGCAACATGTTGCTGGAAGAATTTTAAATTAAATAAAACAAAATATATTTAACAATTATATTTAAGTAGCATATGAAACATAAACACTATAAAAATTACGTTTTAGGCAAAAATATGTAATGGACTTACAAACCGTTTTTAATCCTAATATGATAATGAATTTTAATTTTTCTGAATTTTTTTGATATTTTAATTCTTAAAAATAATGGTAAAATTATAAAATATAAAGAAAAGAAAACTTTTTTTCTCATATTGAAAATGGAATTACAAGTATACTAATGAAAATTAAAATTTTTGAAACATCTTTTGTATCTTTAATGAATTTATTGAAAGAGTAAATAAATAAATTAAAAATTCAAAAGAAAAAAACATTAGAACGCACTCAGAAAGCAGTCGTGCTTAGCGCCCGTCGATAAAGCAGTTCGCCATTCTCTTCGGTCTTGACTCTTTTTGCCTTTCTCTTAGACGTTGGACATTTCTCTTATAGCAACAGTTGTTCTTATTGGTGAAAGAAAAATTCTTGTTCAAGCCAAAAGAAATAGATGAAACCAAACTGACCAAAATGAATTCTGATTAATTCCGACAATATCCCAGTTAAAAAAATACATTTGTTTCAAATATTCATACAGCTGCGGAATACGGGAAAATCATGTAAATTGCCAGTCGCACCCAAGATCCAAAGGTAACTTATGAGCACATTTTCACTTCAAATTCGTCTAAAAAATGTTATTTATTGCAGGAGCCAGAAAAATACCAAACAAAATTAAAATGCATTACAAGCAATTTGTGAGCCGTGAAATCTAGAGGGTTGTGGCTGCTACGGAAATATTGTAAGCAATGCATATTAAATTAAACATTTTTTTCAGGCTTTTTTCCATTTACCTTCGAGTTTATTTAATAGAAATGTTCCGGCAATTAAGCTTCCAACGAATTTTACACTTTTGTGCACAAAAACAATGTGGGAAAAAAACAGGACAGCATTTTCATTGTTTGCATATTTAATAAAGCTAATCAAAAACACGTCGCGCCCTCGCCGGATTCAAAAAAAAAGCGAAACCCCGAAATCCCTAGCCTTTAGCTCGCCCGATTTGTCAGATTTTAGGGGAGTGAGGCGCTGCAGTGACAGCATCCTTCACATAATTTATTGGCCAGCACTCAAGGACACACAAAGTCGGGAAAGACAGGCAAAAAAAAAAGCAAACAAACAAACGGATATCGAACAAAACTGTGAAAAACCCAGCGGGAAACCACCGACGGCAGCCAAACTAATTTGTTGTCATTTTTATGCGACAAAAACGAAAACAATAAAACAGTAAAAACAAATTGTTAGAAAGAGATGCGGCGAAAGGGAGTGAACGAAACGCGAAGGACCACGATCCTTGCAGCTGCCGTAAAACTAATGAATTATTGATTGAATTAATATTTATTGTAGAGCTTAGAACTATTTTTTTCCCAAAAAAAAGGGGGAACAAATCAGAACGTTTTAGTTAACGATTTTATAGGGAGAACTAAAAATCGATGTGTAGGGGTCAATGACTAAAATATTTTAAAGCCTAGTCTATTATTACAACACAATAGTTTTTAACAGTTATTACGAGTTTTTAATAGTTTTAAAACAAATAAAATATTTGACAAATAAATTTGTAAAAAATTTTAATTTTAATTGACTATATTTTTTTCTTATTATCTTATTGCAAATATTTTACTGAAACATTAAAATTTCAATGTTGGCTTAAGTAGGCATTTCACTATGAAAAAAGGTGCAGAACTTTTTTAGCCCCAATAAAGGGGTAGTTATTAGGTAAAATTTTAAAAATGGATGCATTTAAAACCTCTTTTATAAGACCCTAAAATGTTTAGTAAATGTCAAAAAAAAAGCAGCTGTTAAATAGTAAGCCTACCTTTTGGTTTGATAAATGTAAGTGTTGTTAAATTTTACTTCAGAGATCACATAATTGAAAACTTTAAGCTAAAAATCACCCACCAAACACTTGATGTCACTCTGCTATCAAAATACATAATCCTGTGATTACAATCACCAAACAGCCTCCCTCGGAACCGCAGGAAATCGGGTGTAAAGAAAAACAAACAGCATATAAACGGTCACCGCAGCGGAAGTCAACAAATGCTCTTAATTAACGATGCTGAACACCAGAAATTTCGAGTGTCAACTAACAATTTGTGGGTGCTGTTTTGCTGTGTCCTTAGTCCTTGGTCCTGTGGCACTCGTTAGTCAAAGGATTTTCGCGCATATGGACTGAAATTGATGATGTGAGCAAGTGGCACGTAATCAATTTACCAGCGCACTCCGCTCGCCTCATTTCGAATGCGAATTTAAGATGCCATTGTCCCAGTGTCGCTGGCACCCCGTATTTTTTGTAGCCATTCAAGGACTGAGGGTGGTTCTACGGTCGGTCCTCATTACAGCGGACCCCCTGGCTGGTGTAACAGAATATCCACAACATATGTGCCACAAGGCCAGGATGTTCAAAATCCTACTGCTGTACATAGTCAGCGGTTGCAATTGCTGCGATATTGTCCATGGCAAACGGATTAAAATCGAATTTGTGCGGCTGCAAAGAGCACAAAAAGGAAAGCCTTTCTATATCATATTGCCGATTAAAAACATGGTAATTGAATTTATATTTGTTTCCAATAAATTACTTAAGTATTTTTGATACATTTCAGTTCGCTTGTATTAAAAGTATTACATCAAATATGTATAGGTATATCAGAATTAGAAGTAATGATTTTGAAGGATTCGATAGCATTTTGTTTACAAAATACTTACTGTAGTAACTATTAACTACAATATTATGTATTTTCACCCTATAACACAATAGCAATTACAGCAATTTAAAAACAAGTTTTTTTGCAAGTAATGTTATTAGTATACATTATAGTCCTTACAAATACATCAAATCAACTCTTCAGTTTAAAGATTCTGTAAAGTATCTCAAAGGCATATTTTAATCCTCGGAATGTCCGCAAATCCACCCCTATAAATAACATGTCTCACTCAATATACCCGCCTTTACAACCCAAAAGCCTCTTGGTTATTTTAATGGGAGTATCCAAATTTTCGAATGCCTTCAAACTCAAAATGAAACCCATCCACCCACATGTGGGACATTCGTTTTATTTTGTTGATTTGCCAGGGGTCTGTGTCTTATTTACATCGACTTTGGGTCGCCTTTTATGTTCCTAATGTCGCATAAACAGTGCTTAATAATGCACTAACCTTGGCGCATCGCCACTAACCGTGTAAAACGTGGCGGAACCCATCGAAAAATACAAAAATACAAACAAAAAACAAGAAACCCACTCGTCGACAGGGATTAATATTTAATTCGTGTGCGTTTGGATCCCCGTTCGAGTTTGTATTTTAGGGAAAATTTAATGACCATGGAAGTGGAAAGGATATGAGAGGTCTTCATGTGAGTGGGGGGCCAACCTTTTGTCTCGAATGAAATTTGACTTGACGACGACCTCGGGGATCATCGCCTTGTTTACCTGAGCAGCGCACTCTCCATTTTCCAGCTATTGAAATATTCCGTTTGACCTGTTAAGCAAATATGTGAGAAGGTTTTGCCCAAAAACCAAAATGAAACAATGAGCCTTGTACTTGCAGGTTATAAACTCCGAACGACTTACATGATGATGGCCCAGGCAACTCTTAATCACTGTTTTCATTATGTGAGCTGACTTTTGCTGATTCGCACAATCGGAAGCGATTACCACACAATCAGGGGGGTGGAGCGGGCTGGCAGGGGGCTGCAGTGGGAGGTGTGGGAGGTGAAAGCACCCCCAGAGTGCAATTAGCAGGCAAACTATAAAATTTCAGTGTTTGTCTTGCCAGATACTTTCGCTCGGTTAGAGATACAGATGCGTCTGTGCGGTGGGAAAACAAAGGATGATGTTGGCCATGTTTGGACTCCCTCTACTTTGGCCCACATAAACCACATGGTTGGCAATTGCTCTGCACGCTTAATTGGCGTTCTGCGGCTTTTTCAGCTCCCTTCAAACTTAACCTTAGACATTTTCACAGCGCTTTAATAGGCAAAGGCAAAGTTTCTCCTGAAATTTGGTTAAATATAACATGTTTACAATTTTTGAAAACTGATTACTACATTTCCTTAAATGTATAATTTAAGAAACAAGTTTTGCAGACGTTGGCACTCATTAATTTAAATCTATAATTTAAATTTAAAAATTTAATTAATAATTTATGGAGCTTTGGGGCCAAACTCGATAAAACCTTGGATAAGTAAATAAAAATGTAGTTAACCAATATCAACAAGCTTCAAAGCAGTACATAAAAAAAATTCTAAATAATCAAATGCAATATCAACTACCTTTATCTCGTTAATACTATTTAAAATAGAAAAAAGTTTAATATTTTATTTGAGCTTTTAAGCCTTCATAAATATAATATCTTGATATAATAATACTTCTGTAAGATGCTTAGATTGTTTGTTACCATCCTTTATTTTATAAAATAATAAAAATAAATAGAATAATAAACTAGGGCTGTTGAATTGCCGAGGAATCAGTGAGTCCGTTCTCCTCGGGATTGAGGAACTCCTCGACCACGGCGTTGGTCATTCGATTGAGCATGTCGTGAAGCTCCTCCCACTCCTTCTCCTGCGGCAGACCACAGATCTCCGCGTTCACTTTTATCCTAATATCGTTCGGCGCCGATCGCAACGTGATCATATAGCCATTGGTGAAGGTAAAGGTGATCAACTGGGCCTCTGGAGTTACGGGCAGGCGGGCCCTCTTGTCGTCGACTGGAGGTATCCAGTCCAGTGGTCAAGTCCCGGACATGCACCACATCGAATTCGCCCTCCAAAATGCACTTTGGATAGCCACCCACATCCGTAAAGTTGCGCAAATGTTCAAAGATCGCCGTTATTGTGTCTGGACTGTCAGCCATAAACACTGACGAAACCTGAAGAGTGGTAGCCATAGGTGTCGTAGATCTCCCTCAGTTTCTCGATCAGCGTCACATTCCGCGTGCTGCGCAGGTGACAGGCCATGGTGGCCAACTGCATGGCCGCTCCGATTCCATCCTTATCCGGCAGACTCATCCCGAACATGTAGCCAAAACACTCCTCAAAGGCGAAGAGTACCGTCCTTCCGGACTTTTGCAGCTCCAAGGCCCGATTTGCAATCCAGGAAAAACTGGGCAATGCCTCCACGAACACGAATCCCTCCGTCCGTGCCATCGCCGCCAGGATTCGCGAGCTGACTAGAGTGGCCATCATAACACAATTGGACACAGCCGGCTTGGCCGTCATGGTCTTGTAGTTCTCCAAAGCCCACCATCCAAGCAAAGCGCCCAGTTCGTTGCCGTTGAACACCTTCCAGCGACCCCGCGGATCCAATTCGGCAACGGCCAGGCGATCACCATCCGGATCATTGGCCAGGACCAGGGTGCAGTGCTCCGCCTCTGCCTTTTTGATGGCCAGCTTCAGGGCTTCCCTGCCCTCTAAAATAAATGTTTTAAAATTTGATTGGTATTTATATTCTGTGCATATATTTTAAAATAGGAATTTGATTGCTGCTGATGCATCGTCTACCACTCACATGAAGAATATAATTTTTGAATGAATCTACAATCTTACTTTCCTACACAAAATACCCTTTGAAGAGAAAATTCTCGGAACGATTTATATATTTTGAGCTGCATTAAGATTATACGCCTCAAATGTAATTTAATGGCTGCTGAATAAAGCAAAAAACTTTCACTTCGACAAGAGCTTTCCCCTGAACGGTTTTTATATTTTGTGCAGAGCATTAAGAGTATACTCTTATGTCTGAAATGGAATGTGTTGTCTACTGATGCATCGTCTACCACCAATTTAAAGAACCGATATCTAGTTTAAAGATAAAAACTTTCTGTTCTCCAGTCCAGAACTCACCTTCCGGATTGGGCTTGATGAGAGTGGGAAACTCCGGGTCCGGATCCCTTTGCTCGGCCACGGGAATTACCGGCTTCAGTCGCGCCTGGTAGAAGGCCTCCCTCATGAAGGGATAGCCCACTCCGTGGAGTGCTGTGTAGATGAACCGCAACTGGCTGCACTCGTTGGTTTCCAGGTAAATCGGAGGCACAAGCTTCTTAAGTGTGGCGTAGAAAAGCGGATATACTTGACGATAGGGATCCTCCACCATCTGATTATCGATCAGTGACGTAGTTTCCCAGGACGAAGGCTTGGGCTCCAGGTTTTTCAGCATGTAATCGTGAATCCGCTGATCGTGCGGCGCCATTGCCTGAGCCCCGTTTGTCCAGTACACCTTGATGCCATTGTCCTCCTTAGGGTTGTGCGATGCGGTGACCACAACCCCGGCCAAGCACTTCAGGGTCACAATGGTGAACGGGATAAAGGGCGTCGGAGTCATCCGTGTGAAGAGGTACACCTTGAAATCATTGTTCACAAACACAGTGGCAATGAGCTGTGCGAATCGCTTGCTATTGTACCTGCCATCGTAGCCCACCACCACGCCCTGAGTCTGGCGCTTCTGGAGACTCGGATAGACTTCCAGGAGGTAGGCACAAATGCCCTGGGCCACCTCGATGATGACCACATCGTTCAAAGAGTCGAAGCCAGCCCGCATGCCACCCCTCAGTCCGGTGGATAAGTAGGTGATCCTGTGGCACAGCCTCACCCGTAGGGCTGCCCAATCCTGGTCCTTCACCGCCTCGGTCACCTGTTGCAGTGTCGCCTCGTTGCGGTCCCACATTACCCAGTTCTTGATCTGCACGTCCAGATCCTCTTCGCCGGACAGGGTGAGCGTCTTCAGCAGCTCCTGTGGCGAAATCACCGTCCTCCGCTTCACCGAAATGGACATCTTCGGGCCAAGATACGAAAGTGTACCTCAATAACGGAAAATTTTGATGTTTACACAGAAATTTGAATTTTTAGGATGAGTTTTAATTCCTGGTTCTATAAGTATTTTTATTTTTATTAGTTTTATTACAAATTTAAGAAACCAGCAGGTCCTTAAAGCTTTATAGTAATGAATCGGCGTCATTATATTTAGCACATCCATACGGCCAAATTTATATCTAAATTCAGTTGGATACCAAATTTTATTCAAAAAATGCAACTACTCCAGTTTGGTTTGTTTATTCCTTAAAAAGACTTTATGTGTAATTTTTAAATAAACAAATAGATAAATGTTCTTTAGTTAACCCCTGTACTCTGTTAATAAATGGAAAATGGTACTTTAATGTTAGCTAACTTCCAGCTAGGCTGTGTTTTTTTTTGGTGAAGTGTCCTTTTACCCTTTCCTTACCCACTGACCAATTGAAAATTTATAGTCCCCACTCATGGCGATTTACGAGCCCCGAGAGGAAGACTCAAGCGGCTAAGCTCCATCAACCGCAAATTGATCCATTGGCCATTTGATTTGGCCTGGCCAGTCCGGGATTTATGGCCTAGGAAAAAGTCGTGGAAAAGGAAAAGTCCTGGTGGGTTTGAGGCGAAGACTGTCCGCATCAAAATCTATGCGAAATATTTTATGGAATGTCCCAGCCTCTATGCCATAAACATGATTTCAATTTGTCATCAATTATGCAAAGCGAGTCTAGGAATGTGGCCCCAAACTCCTGCACTTCGGCACACGAATCCATTGTCCGGAGTGGGTAATTTGCAGAGCGGTAATTGGGTTACACCGGCGCATGCAACATTTATCAGCCACCCCCTTTATTGTCTGATGTTTTGCCCCTTCTCGCCACCCCCCCCCCTTTTCCGCCGACCCTGGGCATTTGCCCTCTGACACGTCAATTGCATTCTAAACATTCAGCGCAAAGCTCTCAGCTATCCACAAAACCAGAGGCTCATCCTCATCGGCATGCATGCGCCGCAGTGGCAACATTAGTCCTGCCACACGGACACACAATCACACAATCGCACACGTGGTTGCTGGTTGCACACTCACTCGAAATGCATTTCGCGTCAAATTGTCAGAGTGTTAATTAAAAATGGACACTTGAATAGGCAGCAAGATAGGCAAAGTTGCACACAGTTGCACTTGCCTGGCCGGCAGTTGTGGTAATTGTCCTGCACTCAGACCAACATCCTTGCCCCTGCCAATCAATCCCCCTATGAAAAGTCGATTGAGTGAGCTTAAGCAGTTAATGGTCTTGTGAAAACTCAGAAAATATATCTTATTTGTTAGTTCCAACAGTTAGATGTGTAATTAACTTGAGCAAATGATCACTAAGCAATTTAATATCTTTTTTAAAGATGTATAAAAATTTGCCACATATGAAAAGTCGGATAAGAAAAGTAAGAAGTAAAAGCACTTTGGAAACCCAAGAAAATTATTATTATTTACCTTTCAAATCAAATAGAATGCTCTTATCAAAAGTCGGAAGAGAAGTCTTGAGCAGTTAACGCTGTTGTAAGTCCTGGCCAATTATTATTACTTTTTTTTTATATTTATTTACCTGTATATGTATAAAATTATTTCGCTTTGAATTCCAATTTAAAGGGGTCTTTAAATATGAAGAGATGTATGTACCTCTTTCTAGAAAACAGCTTAAACATTTTAATATATCAAGTTTTTGATTCATTCAAAACAAATTTGGTTAGATCTTTTTTTGGTAAAAAAAAAAACAATTCGATTAAATGTTATTTGAGACAATTTTCTCCTACATTCAAGCCAAACAAAAACCAATAATTAATATTGATGAACATTCAAATTTTAGTAACTGATTCGATAAACAGCAACTTCCAAAGCCATTTTTTTGATTTGTGGTTTTTTTTTTATTTTTTAATTTATAGCTGTTGATAATCCCTACACAATTTAAAAGGAATGAACGCACAAGGTTCAGAGAAGTGTCACAGAGCAATTAAAAGAACATAAGTATCGTAGAGCCACTTGCCGTGTCCAAAAATAATGTTATACTTGATTTATGAACCTTTTGAGCAAGTGAACACTTATAATAGGGCTCCCCAGCTCCAGATGACTCTATCTGGATTTGTTTTAAGTGCTTTGTGCGATTTCCACATTTGCATAGAGACTGCCTAGGCAATTTACTTTTAAAGAGAATCTTTTCCTGCGGCAACCAATATTGAGTGTTTACGGCCCATGGCTCCCTAGATACGTCCCATTCCATTCGAAAAATGCAGGCTACCATATAATGCGTTTGCATAATTTTAATCGTTGGGATCTGAGCTGCAGGATTGCTGTTGTGTAAATTTTTTATGGCACCCGCGAGTGTCCTGTGCGGCAGGATGAGTATGTGCGTGTGATCTCCTGATTTTCAAGTCGAATAACTAACGCTATCGAAGCTATTAATATGCTAATGCCAAACATTTTATGGCAGGCAAAAGAAAACTCCCATTTCAAGAAAACCGAACACACCACCATGAAAATCGCAGCACAACTTGCCCCACCAGAATTAAAACCGAATCATTCATTTCATTCGAAGCCTTAAATTGAAATTGACATTTTGTGCGTGAATCTCGGAATTATTTGACATTTTTCATTCCATACATATTTGGCTAATGCCAATCAGTTTGAGGATTTTCCGCCTTCGAAAAGTGGTTTTTAATGTCTGCACCGGCAGTCCGATGATGAGGCTGACATTTAAGACCCTTTGGTAGCAGCAGCTGGTCCATGACAAATGTGAAATAAATGCAAATCTGCTGAACTTTGATGAATCTAATATTTCCGAAAGGGACTTTCAGACACCCCCCACACTTTCCAAATAGTTTCGGTCTTTTCCTGAATCTCCTTCGACTGCTAAATAAATTTCCTGTAATTTATTTAAGGGCCCTGCCCTGGCTTCTCGTATTTTCATATTTTCATATTTGAGCAATGCAAAGTCCTGGAAAATGAAATTTACATCATTTGTTTATTTGTATCGCTCATGTCCTGTGTCCTGTCCTGCGGTCACCCCCCAAGAAATCCTGTGGGAATACTCGACCAAGCAATTCAGTAAGATGTGGCAGGCAAAAATAAAAAAAAAACAACATCGCAAATTTGATTACCAGCCACAGAAAAAAAACGGAAATATTTTTCGTTTGTTTGCATATGTTTTTTTTCTCCTTGCCAAGCTCCTTTGAAATTAACGCATTATGTTTATGTATTAGATGCAAATAGAAATGGCCAAGGACCTTCACACATGGCTGGCCAAAGGGTCAGAAATCCAATTTCGAGAACTCCCATTTCCTGGGGGTCTCTTTTTCGAATTGTAGAGGCCAACATTTTTATTGCCCATCAAATTGTCTTTCCAGGTTTTCAGCTTCTGTATCAGTTTTCCCTCCAGTTGCGAAACTCTAGGCCATGTTTTTAATTGCCGACATTGATTCTAGGTATGTGAACCCTCTGCCAAAGTCGTAAGCGGTTTGCCAATCACCATTACCAGTGGAATTTCCCAATTTCCACTCCAGACACCTCGAACCTAATCAGCTGAATGCGATTTCGATGTTTTCGATGTTCGGGGGAAAATGTGTGAAAAGCGGTGATGGGGAGCCCTCTTGACGTGACAGGAAAATTCAACACTCAAAGGGTTGAGCTTTGATGGAATTGTTGGCACTTTTCCACGCAAAAATGAACAAGTGCTCGTTTTCAGCATTAATAAAAGAATATGTTGGATTGCTGCTGTTGGGGTTAAGTTAAGTCTGTCGTAGCCACAGGAGACCTTCCACTTGACACTATCGAACATCGCCAAATCCGCAAAAAGGAAAACTCGCTTTGGCTGTCAATTTGTTTTGCACTCGGAATACTCAAACGAAAAATCAAAGGTAACTGCAAAATGGAATGGAGTTCTCTGACTCGAAGATTGAAATATTTAAGGTTTCTTGAACAGAACTAAATTTTGTCAAACCTAAGAAGTTTTAGTATTGTCAAACCTAAGAAGTTCTTATTGAGAAATCCTGGGACTTCAACTGTAGTAAATTTATTTTACATTTTTGTTTATTATTGTTTATTGAAACTCCTAAAATGTTGTGCATTCGTTTGAAGTATCGAAATTTTTTCATCAGTTTGATTGATGAACTCAACGTAAAAGAATCTTTAAGAATCTTTAAGTTTACCCTTAAACTTTTAATTCGCAAAATGGTTGAAACTGAATTTTAGTACGTATAAAACTGATACAAAATTAAAAAAATTAATTTATCGAATTATTGTTTTTATTCTTGCTTACCTTAACGATTTAATTTTTTTAATAACAAAACAGTTTAAAATGCAATTTGATTTTGATAACAATCTTCAGTTTCCTGAGTGAAAATAAAAAGTAAGCACTTTAAATCTCCCCCATCGAATGAAAAAAACCCAACAATTGTGGTTGCATCATTGAACTCCAATTATGAGTCGAATTTCGTCGGCTCTGGGTGAGCTGTAATTAAGGATTATTGTCATGTCCTTTGGCTGGCCAAGGGGTGAGCTGACACAGCAAGTCGAGTCCTCCTTTGAGCTGGCCTGCAAAAGCCGACCAGCGATGTGGCAAAAATATAAAAATTATTGATTATCAGCATTGGCATCTCAGCGATTTGCTGCAACAGGCCGCGGCCCAATGTTTTTTGTGTGTGTCTGCGGCGAGTGGTTCGGTTCGATGCCATCATTAAAATCATTGTGCGATATCGACACCTCGGCCAGCACTTTTTTCAACCATCGAATCCGATTCTGAATCGGAATCGGAATCGGGATCGTCGTCTGAGCCAAGTCGAGGCACTAGTGAACATAATAAATAGCGGAGGCAAAAAGCGAGATCGTTTCGCTTGTCGCACAAGTGTTGTCAACAGGTTCTGCGGAATTCGCCTCAAAGTGGAGCTCTTAAGCAAAGGGACGCCAGCAACTGAACTGGGGGCACCTACTGGGGCACTTTCAGACCGAGGCAGGTTCACCACTGCAATGTGATGTGTTCTGCTCCGATCGTCCATCATGCAGGGATGACAAGTGATCAAAAATGCAGCAATATTTTACAGCCAGCAGTTTGTTCGTCGTGTTTACAAGTTGATCGCTGATGAACGACCTAACATCGCTTGGACATGACATCGTGACACGAAGCTAAAGTAATATTAAAATATATTTATAATTGTTTTTTTTTTTAATTTATGTCTTATGATCCGAAAAATTCAAATAATATTACTTTAGTTCGCCTTTTATTTAATTTAAAAACCTCGTCTTAATATGGACGCATGACTATCTTGAAGTAATCTGTTCAACCTATTGTTTGAAATGGTTTAAAATATATTTAAAATAGCTCCTTTATGTTGTTTTTTTTTTGTAATTTAAATTTAAAAGTGAAGTAGTAAATTAAGATTATAAATTCATTAGGTCATCGTTTTTAATGTATTTACTTTAACAACAATTAAATAGTTTATTAAAGGATTTTCTAAATAGTAAGCTTTAGAGATATGACTTTGCCTTCTCTTAATACATGTATTATTTTATTTTTATTAATTTTTTAATATAATAGACTAGTTTACAAAACTAAGGCCTACATTGGATGATAATATACCAGCTTCAAGGCCTTCGACTATGGAAGTATGGAACAAAAAATAATAAATATTTATACAAAAAGTAATCCTGTTCTATAACTAACTTTAAACAAATGTTTAATTAAATAAGTTGGTTAATTATATGTATGAATTTATTAGAAATAAAATACCAAATCTGCCACCAACAAAAGATTTGAGTTATGGAGACTTCAAGCTATAGAAATGATTTCGTCCACGAATGTTGTTTGTATATTTTAGAATTATGGAAGTTATGCTGTACATTTGAGTGTTATAATGGTTTTATTTTTGTAATTTAAAGATAAATAGTACAGCGAAGAACTCACGATCTGGAAGACGATTCCATCTGTAGGATCCACTCTGGTGACACATTTCAGTGTTGAACTGGCCCTGTGCAGCAGCTGCTTTCTCCTTAATTGTCCTTATCACTTTGTCATTAGCTTTGCCTGGGCTGGCTCATAAATATTTATAGCCGACTGGCTGAAAGGCCGACTGGCTGGCAAGTGCAGATTTGAGATACTCGAACGTTGATTAAATGTTTAACCGGCCAGCGGGCCGCCGAATATGGCGAACAGTTCATAAATTAAATCAAAAGGGTAGGAAATCAATTAAAAGTGTCGCCAGTGTCTCTAACTGTTAATGCTTTATAGCCACCAATCCATTTCTATAAATGCCAACAATTAAAGTTCATAAATTACGGCCAGGAATCAAAGCAACACAGTCTTGGTACTAGTACTATTATTCCGACTTCAGCTGCGAGATCTCCTCTGATCGCCACTCTGCACGTGCCGCGAATTTCCGAAACGATTTTGGCATTCCATCAAAGCCAAAATCAGTTCCCGTCTTTTGTCAGGGATCAGCCTTAAATCAGCCTCAACCAGACACACAAAATAAAAAAAATAAATAAATAAAAAAAATAAAACAGCGGCAAAAACTGAGTGGCAACTATTGACCATTTATGGCATTGGCTTCCTATTAAAAATTATTACTTAGTCGCTCGACTTCACAACCAGCAAATTACGGATTAATGTTCCATTCGCTTTCTGTCCGCCGCACTGATACCACTACCCTTAACCCCTTGGTCCCCGGCCCCTTAACCCATGGTTTTCTGGTCGTGATCAGCACTCAAATTGATTGGCCTGGAACAAGTTTGGTTTGATCTCAAAGGCTGCACTTTCGATTCGATTTGGGGATAAACGATTTGTGGCGATACTTAACTGATTGATGCTGGCTAAAAGAGGAATTCCTTAAAAAGGAGTTTTAGTTGTTTAAATCTAAACTTCGAAGGCAAATAGTGAAATGGATAAATCGATATAAGACCAAATTGATTTAAAATTCATGAATTTAATGCAAAATTAAACTGACGAGGAAATTCCAAATATTTTGTTCTCAATTTGTATATTTTTCGATCTTATTTACATTTGCTTTATTGATTTTAATTGATTTTATGGTTTAATTTAGATAAAATGCATTTAAATAAAATAGAAACTATTTTAAATCTAACATTTTTCACATTAAATAAAATATATTTATTATCAAATCATGAAATTTAATATGAGTTATGAGTTAATATTTATTTTATATTAAGTATTACAATTTTGTATTCAATAGTCAGATAATTACTCCTTCTACTTCATTTTCGAATCGTGTACCTAAAATATATATAATAAAAGGCTTATTTAAGAAATACCTTTTCAATCCCATGCAAATTTCCAAGCAAAGCTATTCTAAAAAATCTAAAAATGCCCTCGTTGAAGTCCCCAAAACTTCTAATTACTTTCACAGCATCCAATTACTTTTGCCGGGTCTCAGGGCGCCCTATGAATTGACTTTCCCAAAATAACACCTGCCCAAATTATTAAGTAATTAACCGAATGCTCAAGCACCATAATCCTTTTCGGGCAACTTTCACAGGCTCATTAAAATTAATGATTTCGGCCGAGCTGCCGCCTGGGCCTCTCTGCATATTAATGGCCCGAATGTCCGCGGGGATAATAAACCGCTAATAAGAAATTAAAAGACACTTGTACTTGAAATTTGAAAGATTTCTCAGCTAGCAGCCGTAAAAATTAACTAATTGGTAAATGATGGTAGGTGCGAAAGGGGTTCAGACAGGCTGAGCCAGCATCCTTGGACATGAATTTTAAAGTAGCCAGTGCGAAACGAACGCCTTGGGAGTTGGCAATGGATAATTCAGGTCCTCGAAAGAAGTGCCCGCCTGGGAGTGGATTGTCATTTCAAGGGGTTGACTCGCTTTAAAACGATTGTTCGATGAACTGGCGCCCAATGCAAATAAAATGGAAATCCACGAGCCTGTTTGTCCTTCCACCTTGCTGCCGTCCACCCAAAATGCCTGGAAACCACACAGGAATGCAACAGCATCGCAGCGCAGCCGGTGGCGTTAATTAAATACAATTTTTAATACCCTAAACAGGAGGTGTAAATGGGTATAATAGATTTCCGAAAAACAAAAAGGTTTTCATAGTATACCCAAAAAAAACAGAATGTTTACTTTTAATAAGTGTGTCTTGAAAATAAACTACAGGCAGCATTAATGTAAAAGTATTAATTCAATACTATATAATATAACCCCTATACTTTTAAGTTTTATTTCTATACCGAAGAGTCTAAAACTGTAGTCTAAAGTCATATATTTAAGCCACAAACGTTGTATTTTGTTAGTTTTGACATTCAAATATATATTTTTTTATAGCCATATTTCATTCCTTAGTCCCACAAAACAAAGACAACACGTTTTTTATATCCAGTATATGTATGTTTTTAAAACTAAAAATCATTTTTCAGAAAACTAATTTTCAAAGAGAACTTACAGTATCGTCAGATATCCAATAATGTAATGCAACCCATCTTTTTCAATTTTTTATAATGTTGACGGAATTTGTATTCCCCTAGTGCAACTATGGATGCAGTCCTCGGTATGGCACATTTGTTTATTGTTTTCGCAATTACAATTACATTTTTATTTTGCAGCTGGCTGTTGTTGTTATTGCGTCGGGTCTTTGGTGCAAAAATTATCGCCAAGCCCATTTGCGGTAATTATTTAATGTGCACTCCCAGGTGGGACCCAGCAGCACACGGGAAACAGGATTGGGATTGGGATTTCGATTGGGATGGGGATGGAGACTGGCCTAAAGGCAGGTAACAGCAGTCATAGCCTGGCCACGGAATTATCGTTATGCGATTGCAATTTCCACCCGAACTCCTGCCCGATTTTATCCGATTTTATACAGCACCCGTTCACTGTGTCAGTTGTGGCAAGTCCTTTTGGCCCAGCGTCCTTTTGGTCAATTAAATTTTGCCAGGTTGACAGTGCAGCAAGGATTGGGAGGCAATATGGAGCACACATGTGGGCTCAGTCTGCAATGCTGGGCCTTTTCCATGACCCCCCCACCTGCACTGTGTCATAATTAATGCCGCTTAAGTCCCGTGTTCTGTCGCCCTGGGCGAGGAAAACATTTTGAACTCCGCCCGGATTGCAATGCCCACCCTGACCACCACCATGCCTCCATCCCCCGGCCAGTTTTAATTCAATTTCACGGAGTGCAGAGTAGCGTTTTCAACTTCCAACTCTGGGCCCAGAGTACTCATAAAGTGTCATCCATTGCTGGGCCGTTTACAATTAGGCGCAACTTTTCAAAACCCCCAACCCCACCATCCTCAATGGTTTTAAATAATTTTGCGTGTAGAACTTTTTCTTTCCCTTTTTTTTTTTTTTGGTTCCAAAGGCATATATATTTATAATTTCCCGGGAGGGCCATTTCTAAGCAAAACGCGGCCCTTGTCCCCGAGTTGCTTCTCACCCAATTTGTTGAATTTTAATGCGTATTTATTTCGAGCACTTCAACTAATAACAAAACGCGGAATATAGCGGGCAGGGCACTACTTTTATCTTGACCCACATGCTGGCAAAAGTTTTGCGATAAGAATTTAAAATATTCTCGATTAATTGGGCAATAAAAAACATTGACGCCCTTTAAAAAGAATGACGCCTTGAAGGTATGAGTAATTTGGAACTTACAAGTACGTAAATGACTTATTTATTTTATGTTTACATAAAAAATTAAGTTTAAGAAATTTAAGCGAAAAGCTCCTACATTAAAAGGCATAATAAGCCTTTTGGTTATATTGCCATTAATTCCACACTGACAAGATTTCCGCATTAGTCATATGAGGCAAATTGTACGTTTTATGGAAATTATATGATAATACTACCCCACTGAATTGTTTTGAGGCCTTTATGTCCCGAAAACGAGGACGATAGTTTTGCATAAACATGTTGGCTAACAATGCGTGAAGAGAATGTGAGAAAAGGTTAATTAATTTATGTCGCACATGGTTAATGCCCATTCGGGGACTCCAGCGGGGACCTGCTTTATAGTTTCCCCGGCACGTTAATGGACACATCCGACTGCCCTTCCGCCTGCCTATGATTAAAACTAGGCATGTTTGTCCATTTAAGCCCGTAATTAGTGTCGTAAATCACTCCAAAGTCAGCGCCCACGTTTCGCACCTCGGAGTTGTTTTTGTGTATTTCTGGAGGGTGGGGGGGCTTGGCTTGTAAGAGGTATCCATTGTAATGCCCCTTTGCCTAATGAGTCTAATTGGGGGTTGAAACGGCCCTTAAGAACCCTTTTTCGGGTTCGAATATGACCGAGTCTTTAGTTGGCCATATGAGTGGCCATGATGCGGTGCCAAAAGGTGTCATCGTGCCCCATCATTAGCGCCATTTGTGTTGGCCCTGCGGAGTGTGCTAAGCAGGTCTGTAAAACCGGTTCATTTGCATATCAAAGGCCATAATCAGCACCTTGCAAAACCGTTCGGAACAAGGTCCGAGTGCAAACATATACATATACATACCAGTTTTTATGGCTGGAGGGGGGTGGTGGTCATATGGACGGACAGGCAACAACCATATTGACAGGCTCCATTTGCCATTTGTTCATTTGCATGCCAAACTCACCTCACACCTGCATTTGCACCTGGGGTTAATGCCTCCACGTAAGGCGTGAAAATTACGAGTCCTGGCATTAGCGTTAATTGGCTGTGCGTGCGACATATACGTGTCGCTTGGCATAAAAGATACACAAAAGTGTATCTGCAACTGAAAGGCGGCGTGTAGTCCGCACTGAACCGGTTTTAAATCTGCAATATTATGAAAATTATGGTATTTTCACCATTTTCTTGAAATCACTAGAGAGTCCTATGCCGCCTACTCCGCCGACGAGAGTCTCCCCGCTTTTCCTTTAACTGGGAAACAGTTTGGAATTGAAACAGTCTTGAACGTGGCTCCCACTCCTGATCCCCGAGCACGCCCCCCTCCCAAACGATTTGCACCAACTGGACGAGGCGAAATTGCCGCAGCTGCGCAGTGCAGGACCTCGTCTAACTTCCAAGTTGGAACCCCAAACGATTCAGGGCGGAGTCATCGCGGCATTGGCGGGCACCTTTCTACACCGATTGTCGGGATTTAGGTGCACACCCACACACACACGCACACACTGTCAGGGACTTTCCCATCCCCGATTTTCCACCAACACCATCAGCTTTTCCTAGGCCGTGGAGTCAAGGGGAAAACTAGGAGGAGGCCTTCGCCCAGTCCATCAGCGGCAATCCGTTAAATATTTTAATGGCCAACAAAAGCATTTTTCCCAACGAATTTACGATGATTCAAGACAAATATTTGCTCGTGTTCTGGGCTTTAAATGTTTATTTTACCAGATTGAAGGCGCACACAAAAAATTAATAAACAAAACCAGGAACAGGAGCAATTAATTTGATAGAAAAAGTGAAATAACTAAATTTAATTGAAAGGAATTATTAGTCAATAGTTATTAGTCAAGAGTTATTGTGATACCTAAACCAAAACCTAATATAACTAAAATTCTAAGTATTTAATTTTTAAATTAAATACAATTACTATTTTAAATTGGAAATAATTAAGATTTCTTTCCTTAAAACCTTTCATAAGTCATACAAAAAAAAACAATACAAAAAATTAAATACTTTTATATTGATTTAAATATAAACTAATCGTTATATTTGTGAATACGTCTTGTCGGAATTAAATCTAGAAAATGTCTGTATTATATCCACTAACTTGACTTCTAAGAAAAAATGTTAAATGCTCAACCTCTAAACTTAATTAAAAAACCTCAACAAGAAACATAAAAATCTCTCATGCTTAGCAAATTGAAATTATAACTGCCATGAAACCACAAGTTAATTAAATTTAATAAATCATTTCTGTAATTATTTTAAAGCTGTCTTTTTTGAATATTTTAATATTATAAAGTTATACATACATAAGCATAGCGTATAAATGAATTGTAATGTATTGTGTTGAATATTTAACAAAATTATATGATGATTTAAAATAAATTTTTTGTTGCTTACTTAAAATATTTGTGTAAGAAAATATTTTAGCATTATAACAAAGTGACTTTAAAATAACATGTAAGGAAGTTAAAACAGAATTTAATGTGTGTAACCAAAACATTTTTAAACAATTTATAATGATAACCAGTTTTAAGCTCAGCTTATTCTTTAAAACAAAACTTCTGCTTCAAAGAAAATGGATTTCTTTAACTATTATGGCCAAGTTTACATTCGCTTAGTCGCCGAAATTGACATTTCTAGCATTCATTTCCAAGCTGATAAGTCGACGGAGACATAACCATTTCGGGTTTGTAATGTCTTGGGGGAAACTTTCAACTGGCAGGACTCAATGGTTATTGGCCCGGCCAAGTGCTGCTCCATTCTTTTTTACGATGGCCTTACTGCGGTGTGAATGTGGCTCACATATGCTCCCCTGATTGCGGGTAATTGTCATGTAATAAAAGCGAGAATCATGCTCAGTATCTTCTTGGGCTTAGTGGGTGATGAGGCCATCCGAAGTGGAATAATGCCACCCTCAAAAGTGAACGATATCTACCGACAACTATTTGAGTCAGCAAATTTTTCAAGAGACTTTCTGGGAAAGGATGGTGGACATGTCCCTGCCTATCTACCCATCCTCTCACCTGTGTAATTATTGTGGACCTTTGGCCACTCGTAAATTATATGTGATCCCTATAGCTAATAGGTAATTTATGTGCTGACCGCAAAACAAACCAACAACCAACAAACAAACCAAAACAAAAAAAAGGACAAACTTTGCCCGCAAAAAAGTAAAACAAATGTCCACGGATTTGGTGTCCATTAGCCTGCGGGTGAAAAATGGGAGAAAGGGGTTGGCCATGTCTTGTGTGCTGGTCACCTCTGGTGAAAAAAGATATACTTTACTACCCACATCAGGTCCTTTTGGGACAATCTAATTACAAAGGCCTTGGGCACATGATATCCTTGCTGGGCCTGCCCCTTTTGCATACACATTTTTCTGCAACTTTAAAGTCACCTTAGCTTTAAATAATCCATTAGTCCAATGCCTGCACAGCACCCAGCGACGAGAGTAAGGGACTTAAAAGCTAAAACCTGTTGAGTTACATCTCAATTCCCCGAACACTTGGCTAACTAAAAAGCCAAAGGCCCCCATCCTTACCCCTTTTGTATTTGGCATTTGGTTGGGCGAAACTCCCTGCAAATTCACTTTGTCTATACGTCTTGGCACAGATTATGGCTGCTTTGAATAACAATCGATGGCGCGACATTGATGGAGGATGGCGCTACGGCATGGAATCCATTGTCTGGGTCCTAGTGCTCTTCTTCGGGCATTTTATTACCGTCTGGAGTGGCTGCATTTCCCTGGTTTCCCTCGCCTTTTTTTTCATGCCTCTGATGTTCGAAAGCTATAAATGGTTTTTGTCATTTCGACTATCGATGGCAAAGTGAATTTTTACGACGGCAATATGCATGCCATGCCAACAGATCACAGATTTTGCCAATATAAATCGCTGACCCCTTTAGCCACCATATCATTAACATAATCATAATCATCATCATCCATCACCATCAGCTTTGATTTGTTCTAGCTTGATTAATGGAGTTATTCAATCGAGTCCAATCGAAACAGACTGGGTCAATGAATTCTCATTAAACCAATTTCGATGTGCATATTAATGAGCCACAGCGAATACAGGTGACATAATCAACCCAAAGTGTCAATAGTTATTAACTTGTTCAAGTTTGTAAATCAATTTAAAAGAGTTTCACTTGAGACTCACTCACAACTACAATTATAAGATTACAATCCGCATCAAAATTAACCTTGTCCAGAGCATTAAGTTCATAATCTTTAATTTCATTGAGCTTTACCTTCCTGCTCTCAAATCTCATCTTAAGTTGCTTGTCAAGTTCTAAGACCCAAAACCAGAAACCTCAACTAGGAACAGCACAACACTGAGTCATCGTCTTCATGACTTCTATATCTCCCATCTGAATACAATTGAATTATAATTGTTTTCGCTGGCAAACTTTATTGTATTATTATTTCTGCCCCTTCGTTTGTGCACATGCCGAATGGCCAACAATGTGCAGTGACTGGGACTTTGACAATTATCATAAATAATTTCATTGCAATAATTAGTGATGCACGCCTAATGATGTATAGGAAAATTAATTATGCCGAATTACTAAATACTCTTTCCAAGAAATAATATAAAGTTAAAATAATTGAAAGAAGAAAAGTAAATGAGAAATATTAATTACATATGCATATATAAAAAACAAATAATTTGATTATTGATTAATGGAATGTTTCCCCTTATAAAATGGGAACTGTAGGTACATAAATTAAATTGGTATGTTACACTTTTAATACATAAACAAAGATTTTCGTGCCATTGCTCTATTTCAAGATCCATCTTCTTTTAATTTAAAAAAATAGCAAACCATTTCCCATATTTGTTATACCCAATTTGTATAATTTGTACATTAACAACTGATGGATTAAAAATATCTTCGAATCAAACAATGCACAACACAATCACCATCTTCAAAGGGGAGAGGAAAAAAAGGCGAGGTGATCAGCGACAAAACAAATTAATCAACGAGGCAATCAGCGATAGCCATCGCGAATTAACCACGAAAATGAATCAAACTTTTTGCCATACCCTGACCCACTGTGCGGATGAAATCGGGGATCTTTCGGGATGGTGGGGACAAGCGTAGACAAAAAATGACAAAAGACGAAACAAAACTAACAAATTTTTGGCTCATTATTTGTTCTGGCTTCTCCAAAACACCGCGAACCACAAAAAAAGTCCAAGCACTTCATTATAAACAGATAAACAGATCGTGTCGAGGGGGAATATGGGGGGTATATCTGGGATCTCCAGCTCAAAAGCTTACAGCGATCGTTGGGCTCCAATGTTTTCAGTCGTCAAACGGCAGCATCCAACACAAGTCGCTAGTTTCGGAATCTACAGAAGCTTCAGAACCGGCAGAAACACTATTCACCTGGGTGATCTTACAAGATGTTCGACAATCATCGGCTAATGGTAATTGTGATTGATCGCCCACGGCGAAGGCAATAAAAGTTTAGAAGATGCTATTCCTGTAGACAGATTTGCTCATCTGAACTGAAAATACATAAAACTGATCAAGTGTTCGATTCAAAAGTGTTACCAAAAGTATAGAACTGAAAAGGATTCAAGGATAAAACAAAAAACGGATTGGGCTTAAGTAGCAAAGCTGTAGTAAAATTTTAAAAACTCATTTAGTATAACATATATGTGTGTGTTTTTTTAAATTTAAAAGTAAAAATAATTAAACATATCTGTCAATATTAACTGCTCAAAAATAAAACTTTGGCTTACAAAGGTATCAAAAAAAAGTGGTAGCTTTAAATGACATTCTAAATTGGTTAATAGTATCACTCTTATTAAACGATTTAACAGCCAATCTTTGAAACTACTGGAAATTATAACTTTGATTTACAACTGAAAATTGTAAAATTTGTCTCCTTTAATAAGATTTAGAGTATGTTAATTATATTTTTCATAATAAAACAATTTAAATACATTAAATCATAAAGAATCACAACTTTGTTTTTAAGTTATTGCTAATTTCTGAAAAATCATTATTCTGAAAAAGAAACACAACTTTAAATATTTTATTACTAAGACGAAAAAACTTGCTGGTAATTGTCTTGGCTTACACAGAGATTACTAAATCTAAATGTTATTTTTAAACCTTTAGCTTCTCTGTTTCTGCTTGGGAGCAATGGTATGCGTGTCCCTGGCCATCGAGGAGTCATCGGACATCGAGGAGGATGTGATCAGCATAGCCAACCAGACGCAGAAGGTGATCCGCGTGCATCCGCAGGACCTGCCACCCAAAAAGGACAACACCGGCAGCCAAACGAACTCGGCCTTTTTCCAAATTCAGACCCTCCGCCCGGCCACAGCTGGATCTCAATCAGGATCTAAGTCCGGAGCTGGTCAGCGGCAGTATGTGGACTCCAAGCAGATGCGGAAAAGGCGAACACGGCCAGCCAAGTTGCTGGATGGGAATGTGGCCGCCAGTGGTGAAGATGCGACGCAGCCAGCCTTAAAATACGAACTAAAAGCCTTTCCCAAGCAGAAACTCAAGCAGCAGAAGCAGCTAAACCTGGACACTAGGCTGGCTGGAGAGGGTATGGTGGTGGGCCAAGGTCAAGTGTTGCCCGTCCAGATGACGCCGGGCCCCTATCCCATCTACTACGTGGTGTCCAAGACCAACGGCCGCTTCGGCAAGTTCCCCATCAAGGCCTTCCGCTCGCCCTCGGAGTTCGCCAAGTACCTGGTGAAGAGCAAGGCGGAGCCCATTGCCCGGGATGAGCGCTTCGAGGTGATCTTGTGATCTTCTCCACTTAGTCAAAGTTAATGCCTAAACGCCTAAATGCCTAAACGCCTAATGCCTAACTTATTACCCCCTAATCGTAGTCGTAACTATAATATAATACGAATGCTAATTGCCGCAATAAACATATGTCTAAATTTAGCTAATGAAACAAAAGCAAATCCGTTTGAGTCATAGTTTAAAAATTCTATTCCCTTAATTGCCCGGGTTTTTCTGGTAATTACATGGCTTCTATCTTCATCTCTGACTCCATCCGTGGAGTTTGGCTAACTGTTTTGCTAGCTGTTAACTGGCCTTGTCATATGCTAATTTGCCAGCGAATCGAATCGAGTGTCGCGTATAATTAAGCCCCGCATACCCATAACTATTGTCTGGCATTTACATACGGCAACAATAGATACATGGATACATAGATACGTAGATACGTAGATACATTTGATTTATGGCGTTCCCCTTTCGGCGGCTTTTTCTTGCGAATATCTTTCCAAGTGTCGTTTGCCTTTGTCGCTCTTCAGGTTTTCTTTTGTTAACGCGATTCTTTGGCTGCTTTCTTCGCAAAACTACAGAACTTTCTCCCGCCCAAATATAGAATATGATAAGTTTTCAAAGATATGCATAAATTTCATAAACAGAATTGTTCTTAACCAAGCAATAGAAAAAAATACAATGAACTTGAATATGATACAATTCTTGGAAGTTTTTATGATTAATAATTGCAATTAAACAGGTTTTGAAACTGATTGTTTTGAAACAAAATCAGAAAAAGTATTATTACTATCAAAAATTAATAAAAATATAGAAAATGATTCGCCTTCCATGCGATCAATTAAGTTATGAATAATTGAGCGCTCATAATTACAATCAGCTGATTACATCGAAATCATCCATCCGCAATCAGGAAAACTGTCAGATACTTTTCATTCGACTCCGCAATTCAGAAGCGAATGGAGGAAATAATAATTGCGATTTTTATGGCACACATGTATCTGGGGGTTGTGTGTCTAAGTCTGGTTAATCAACCTGCTGGCAGTACCCCTTATCCTCAAAATAAACCCACCCCCTCCCCTCCCCCACCCAGGCGCCCATTGCATTTCCCATTACTTTTGCTCATTTCGACTACGGCGAATGTGTAATGAACTTGTGGGCATGACGAGAACGCTGAGCAAAGTGTGATATCGAAATTTCCCAAAGGATTCAACGCCATATTTTTGCCAGCCACGAAAAAGATTCCTTCCTTGCAGGACCCCCTCTCATTCCCAATCTCCTCCTCCGAATGTGTGTGTGTGTGTGTGCGTGAAAAATTCAAGGAGAAATAAGGAGGAAAAACCCCAAAAGAAAATCTTCAAGTAAGTTCCACAACTAGCAAGCGCAACTTCTGCGGGTCTCATCGTATAATCAAGCGTAAAAATGCGAAATTAATCAACTTCAGAGTCGACGTCTCAAGTTAACAACGCACAAGGAATTGAATTAAAACTTTTGGCCCCCTTGTAACCCATTTTCCCGCCACAACTGCCCTTAACTCGGGGCTTATTCAATTATGTATTTGCGCTTGTCCTGCAGTAAAAATTACAATCCAGAGGACAAGTCAACAGAATTATGAACAGCGCCTGGGCAGTAAAAAGTAAATAAAAATCCAACTCCGCGGCAAAGGAACAAAAAAATACTCGTACAGCATATATATTTTTCAAACTTTTCTCGGCGACAGAAGCTGGATTTTTTCGAGCCGTTTCGGGTGAGTTTCTTTTCTGCGGTAATTGCAACGTCTCGCTGTCCTCGGGGAAATGTGAAACAATAAATGAAAATAAATGAATTTTTGTTAGCCCAATGGCCAGCAACCTCGGCCAATTGCCGCGGGGCATAGGGGTACGGAAGGTAAAAAATTTCATTAATTTCCAGCTTGGCGGCTAACCGCCAACTTGATAACTTAACTTCATTGGGCCGAGGCTGTAGCTGAAGCTGAAGCCTTTGCTCAGCGGCATGACATTTGACAGCCCTTCGAAGTTCGAACCGTTCAAGGATTCCAAGGACCTATGCCAGCAGGAACCAGCACCAGTCGAAAGCCATTTGATCAAAAATTAATGTGTAGTTTGGTACATTCTGTCACATTATACGCGTGTCAGACGGTTTAAAGGGTTACAAATTGGGCAGCCAAAGACAACGCAGTCAAGTGCCGAGGGGTGGAAATTGTCGAAGAAAAGCCAGCACATTGGTTTCCAACTCATGGTTTTGTGTAGTGGATTTTGTATTAGAAATTGGTTTTGTGCAAATTGTTTATTCTGTAAAATTTTTTTCAAAAAGTTGTAGAATGTTTATTTAGAGGTACACTTTTTATCCGTTAACTTATACTACTGAAATCAGTAAACCATACAAGTTTAAGGTTTACTTATCTTTTAATATACATAAAATTTGTAGTTTCGCACTTTGTAAATTTTAAAAATAAGGTTTTGTGTATTAGATTTACTACTAGCAATTTTATTTTTTGTACGTTTTTTGTTTTATAAATTTTATCAAAAACGTGAGATTGTAGAATGTTTACTCGGAAGTGCATTTTGTTAATTTATGCACAGTTGTCAACGAGAGAATAATGAGTTTAAACTCGTTAAATATTAACTGGTGAATACTACTTAAATATTATAATTTTAATTTCAATACATTTTTTTTTTAAATATGCCTTTACAATTTTGTTATTTATTTGTCCCTTTTAATTTTAGCTTGTCAATTTTCTTCTTTAAAAAATTTTGTATCCATTTTTTGGTGTAAGATTGGTTCCTATGTTTCCGTAACTATAAGATTTCTGTATCTAAGTGTATAAAGTAAACTACGTTAAGTAGTTTAAAGCTCTTTCAGTCCACTGTGCCCTAGCCCACATAGGCATCAGCATCGGCACAGCCAAGTTTGGCCCATAAAAAACTCTGGCCTCATGTCCTCGAGACGTTGTTACTGACAGCCACGTGAAAAGGAGCAGGACCAGCAACGCAAACTTTGCAACAGGCCCGCCAAAAAAAAAAAAAGCGTGGTGACCCCAAGCAGGCCAGGATCTGTTGTTGGAGGAAGATGAGGTGGTGGAGGACCAAGGGAGCAGGCCGGCCGAGAACGACGCTGCTTAAATATTAATGCCTCGGGAGTCGGTGGGACAGACCATGAATAAATTTTTGGCTATGAATTTTCAATAGCCCGTCCTGTCCTTAAACTACGTTTGCAATTTGTTCCACGACTTTAAGAGTGTCAACCACTTTTCGCAGGTGAGTTGGCAGGGCATTAGGTGTCAGGTGAGTCACCGCAGAACCAAAATCGAACCGCAAAAGGGTCAGCGGAATTGAATTCATTTCGATTTTCACTTCCGTTCACTGTGGCATTGAAGGGGCGACCCCGATCCGAACTCCCAATGCGTGGGAACTTTACGAGTCTGCCGGGGATGAAGGAGCCGGAGGGAATGGGAGTGGGCACGTGCGTATGGCGCCAATTGCCAAATGACCGCAAAAGCTCAGAGCTCGAGTGCCAGGCCATAGATGGCCCAATAAATGCTGTTCAATGCTGCACACAGAAAACAGTCGAAAATACAAAAATTGTAAAAATAACGTTAGGTCTAAGCCATTAGCACTCTCCTTTTATATTTAAATATTATTTTATATTTTATGAAATAGTAAGCATACATAAAATTTTCCTGGACTAAGACCTGTTTTCGAGGTCTGAATAATAAAATAAAATTTGCGATAAAAACAAATTGACATCAGGTTCTTTACAATCTTTTACAATCTTTCTATTTCAACACACAAAAAATAAAAATGTTAATTAAACGACAGATTAATAATAATAGATAAATGGGTAATGCCTTTAAAATGTTTTTAACAAGTTTCAAATATTCCGCTCGTCCAGCTATTTTTCATAGTAGTGAAAAGTTTAGTTTATTTAAGTAAAATTGTATAATCCATTTCTCTCTGTGTCGAATTGGGGCTTTAATCAAAAACCAAACTCCAGGCGGAAGTGCTCTGCTACGAACCCCGAACTGACATTGCCCACTGATTTTATTTGCTCATCCGGAGCACTTTATGAAGCTTTTATTTGATTTTTATGCCAGCCGCTATTTCCATTTCTGTAATTGAATTGTCATTGTCCGGGCGAAACCACGCAGCTAACCACTGACTACTGGTTGGTCCTCGTTCTCGTCCTCGTTCTCGTCCTTGTTTTGGGCATCCTTGCGGTGGTTCTGGTTGGTCAGCCTTGGCGCCCGTCCACCCGTTCGATATGTCCGGACATGTCAAAAGCGGTTTTGCGCTTGATTGGCGCCCGGACCCCCGGATAAACACCCAAAGGTATACAAAAGTGACGGACGCCGGACAAAGGACACTGGACAGTGGACAGTGGACACTGGACATGGCACGTCCCGGAGAAAAAAGGGTTGCGGTCACAAAAGTTCCGCCCCAAGGCCATGGAATTGGTATAAAAATTGCCAGTTAGAAGTGTCCATTCATTGGCAAATTGCGGCAATTGATGTGGGTGACTTGAAAAGTTGTGCAGTTGGGTGGTGTTCTGATGGGTTGTCGGCAAACGAAAGTGAGCAAATAAAAGTGTCACAGGAAGAAAAGCAATTTGAAGTTTTCGTTGGTTGGGGTAAGTGTTTTCATTTGTTGAAAAGACTTAAGACACCTGCTGAGGTTACATGAATAAAAATACACATAAAATGGAGATTTGTTAGCTAGTGTTAGTACAATATTATTTACTTATTTATTTACAACAAATAGTTTATAAAATAATAAAAAGTTTATAAAACAAAATGAATGTTGATGATGATTACATTACCTGTTTAAGCGATTTTAAAGTTCAACGCTTAAAAAAACTATCTGATATATAGTCACAAAATAAGTAAGTAAACTCTTAAAAAAAAAGTAACCCTTTTAAGTACTTCGACTGCAAAAAAACAAACACCCTCTTTCACACACTCACATATATCATGTCGGATGTTCTTGGGATCTCTTACTCTACGACATGCTTTCCACCTGTTCAAAAATGCAAACTCGCTTTTGCACACTCTTCGATGCCCATTTCGAGGACAATTTGAGCAGTTTTCATATTTAAAATTCCCAAAATGGTGCTACGTGAGATAATAATCGTTACATTTAATGGGATGCCAACTCCTGCTGCTGCTGCAGATATACTTATGTATTGAAGATACTTTCAGCACCGAGCAATTTGCACCGCCTGAAGGACGAGGAGGAGATAAATTTTAAGGAAAAGGGTTTTCTTGCGTTGAGTTGGCAACAAGAGAAGTTGGCAACAACCCCGGGGCTTTGGCATCGTTAAACTTCCGCCGGATGTGCCATTAGCTGGGGTGATTCAGGGGCAATCGGCAAACATAATGGCATAATCGAATGATAATTTAATAAGGGCCAAAATGTGACGTCAACATTTGAATTGTGGTCGTTTAATTGAAACCTCGCCGTTTTGCTCCATTTCCTGCCACCAAATTGTTCCATGAAGATGAAGTTTTGGGAAGGCGGAGAACGGAAAACGAAGTCGAATGGATTGGAATGTGTTATTCATATCGATGTGTGTGCATAATCAGAATGAATGTTCACCCGGGGAATTGCCGAGTTGTGAGTGGTAGTCGAAGGAGAGACCAGTAGACGTGGTCCTTGCCGCTCGACCAATTCGTTCTGACAACTCCGGTTCCACCTTGTTTTTGTTCACATCTCCCCCTGTTTTGTGTCCAACGCAATTCAATTTGCATGCACTCATGAATAATGCAGCCAGCCAAACATCCAAATAATTCTAATGGACTTTGACTGAAATATTCATAAAACAACATCAATGAAACCAAAAGAATGCAATGCAAAGTAGTACATTTTGTGAGGGTTAGCATTTTCTGAAGCAGGAGATATCAACCATCTTGTCTTGTAACGCATTACTTAATAGTTGGGTATTTTCAAAAGCAAGGGAATGCCTTTCACACAAATTTGGTTCAAGTTAAAGATTACATTTTATAATAAATCTCTTTAGCATACCTAAAACATTTTGATATCTCTTTGGTAGAAATTTGTTAATGCCTCAAATTAAAAGTACTTAATGAAGCGAAAACCTTAAATTTCAAAAGAGCTATTAAGTATCGGAGTTTAGGTAAATATTAGCCCAGCATGATTCGAGGAATAAAGAGGGAAAGTCCTGTCAACTGCGGCTGGTCCTTAATGTCTTGGCAAACACGAGTATCGCAACCAAATAGGCTGGTGGCTTGTGGCTAGCCAGGAAATTGGCCAACTCTGACCTGGGAAAGGAGCCCAGGCACTGGCTGTCCTCGTCCTGCGTATTAAAAATAATATGCAAAGTGCGGGGACCTGTTGAGATTTTCACAATTCCCAGAACAAATAACATATTCACATATTGTTGTGAAAACCCGCGCCCGCGCCCGCTCCCTTTTCCGGCTGTCTGTCTGCTTTCCCTTGGTCCTTTCTTCCTTCGGTTCCTTGGGGTTCGGTTGTGTGGTTTTTTCGGCTGGCTTTTCCTTTGTTTTTGGGGGCGGTCCGCTTATGATTTATCATCGCCGACGCCAAAGTTATATCTTCAAGATTAAAACAAGGAGGGAGGCTTTTAACTGACACGCCCCATTCTCGTTCATTTACCTAATGTGACAACTTTAATTTGCCTTCAGCTTTGGCCACGGCCAGCGTGGAAATTCCGTTAAGTGGCTTTCATATTTAACATTTCGATGCGGGATGATCATCGGGAATGGGGCAGCTAACCTCGTCTTGAAGTCGAAGAAAGTTGTTCTCGGCTGCAAATTCTAGTTTTGCCAATTCAAACACAAAGTTTCCCCGGCTCCTTTTCGTAATCCCATTTGGATTGCGTATGTGTGCGCACCGAAGTTTCTGGGATGCCAAAGTTACTCGTATGTCCCGGTCTCGAAACTAAATAAATTAGCCAAAGGCACTACCAGACTACAAGAACATCCCACTCCGATTTTGCAAGCAACTCCCGCAGACCGCAAGCCGCACACATTATTAATAATATTTATGATTGAGTGACTGGGCGGCGTGGCTTCCAAAAGGGGCAGGGGAACTCAAGACAGATGACTGACCCGAGTCTAAATTAAAGATTATGGCAAAGAGAGTGTAGCCAGGTCCGAATATTTAATGCTAATGAACAAGTTCATCTTAAGGAAAAGGTGACCACCGGAAAAAGGTTCAATTAAGGGCCAGTGATCCAGGATTAGTGGATAATTTAAAGTGAATAATTTTGAGTATTGGAGAAAAAGGTATTTGCTTATAAAATATGTTAGTTAGTTTTTGTAAAATATTTATTAAGGGTTATAAAAGCACATAATATCTCATTTATTTACAAATTTAAAAAAGTTCGTTGTGCATAATTGTTTTGAGAATATTATTATTGTATATTTAGTTTATTGGGTATTGTATGTAACACGTAGAAGTAATTGTTTCCGACCTTACAAATTATATTCATATATGTTCTTGACCATTTATAAAGCTTTTTATGTTCATTGACTCATACAAAATTTTTCCAAATTATTACATTATTTTATTAAGTTATTAGCTGAGTAAAAGGTATTTGATAGCCAGGGCTTTCCTTCTTGTTTAAAGATAATTTTTGTAAGATTTCAATGAATTCCTTATAAATATTGAACATGATGTAAAAAAAAAAGTAAAAACCAAAATATTAACTTAGAATTAAAAAAAAACTGTTTTCACAGAACTTCTCGTATCATAAATACACACTTCAGTATACAAATTTAGTTTTCATAATGAAAATCATCCAAAATATCGCAGTTAAACTCTAAGCGATTTCAAATTGAAAAGAACGGGTAGCTCCCCCTGTTTAAGGTTTTTCCCTACCAGCATCTGAACCGAGTTCATCTTTATATGCATGTTCGCACATCCATTAATCCGTTCCCGAACAACACAGGAAAAGCGACAAATGGAGGAGATGGGGATGGTGATGGGGACCTGAACCCGAATGCAGTCACTGGGGAACCAAGGAATTTATGGTATAAAAAATGGATTTGCGATGTTTTCGCTGTGCAAATTAAATTTATTGCCGCGGATACTTATCCGTGTGCCCATTGTTCCGGGTACCTTTAGCCTACACGTATGCACAAGTGTGTAGGTGGGAGGACTTCGGATGGCAGGATGGGAGGTTGGGCCGCATCCACCCACCCAATTTATTCGCGGCTTTTCCTGGCGCCTTCCATTTAACAGATGGAATGGAAAATTATGAAGCGACGTGCCCGGAACTGCTCAGTTCCTACTGTTCGCGTGCCCACATAATAAATGTACCTGCCTAAGTGAACCAAACGAAATAAAAAAAGTGTATGCGGGAAAAAATTGAAAATTAAAAAAGCAGGCAACAACAGACAGTTGCACGCTCTTTTGGAGTCCCCCATTGTATTTGCTGCACTTGCCTGACAATGAGACAGGACTCCACCCACAAACCAGCACCCACCACCCCCACAACCACCTCCTCCCACCCACCGCAGACTAAACGGAATAAGCGTTAATGCTACGTTTGAATGAATTTTTGATTGCGTTGTTTACGATTGAATTTACTTCCTGCCAGGGAAACATTTTTTTCCTACGCTTTGTTTTGTTTGCTTGTGTTTCTGTTTATTTTATTTGGGGGAGTGAGCATAAATTTGCGTATCTCAGACTCCTCTGGAATTTGCAACAAAAAAAAAAGCTTTGCAAATCCGTGCGAATTTTTTTCCGGAGCTCTAAAGTTAACTGTTGTTTACAGCTTACCAACATCTCCAAGGAGATCACAGATAATGGAAATGGCAGTGAAAATGTGACGGTAGGGGGTTCGAAAATCTTCTTAAACACTTTTCACATTCAATAAGCATTAGGGCGGCAGTCAGAAAATGCGATTAGATAAACGATTATTTCTGATATGAATAAACAATCTAAATGGCATACAAACATAGAACTTTATTAGTGGAAACCTTAAAGAAAATTGTAAAATATCAATGCTTTAGTTGTTTTTCTTAAGCAAGGCAAGATTTCTAGTTTTTTGTTTTCAGAAGTTGCACTTCCAAAATCAAATTTGTTATAAGCTCAACAACTTCTTTCAATGATTTTTTTGTCAGCTTAACGGGATTGCCTATTTCTCTGAAAGACATTTTTTAGTCCATCCTAATAAAAATTCAAAATTTAGGTTAATCAGCTTTTAACAAAATATTTAAAAATATTTGTTCTAAATTTAAAGTCTAAAGTTCTCAATTTTGAAAATACTTTTACAATCCGCGAACATTTAATGTTCTCCATTTCATGATTTTTGAATCCAAACTGATGGGGGGAAATCAGCGATATAATCTCGTTATGGAACTCCGAATCACCACCTCCTTGAGTTTATCGGCCTATTGGCCAATGTAACAGGAAACCAATTAATCTCTATCAAGGCACGGACTTCGCAGGCTCAAGCTCAAGGATCAAGTGACAAGACATCGACTGGCTTAACAGACGAATAACGAAATGGACAGACCGTGAAGTGGTCGTCGGAACGATGCTGGGGAATTTGGGGGGGTGGAAGGATCTGAGATGGAGACGGGGACTGACATCTACGACTCCCTGGAGTGCAATCGGAAATGGACGCCAATGAAACAAATGCAAGCACGTAAAAAAGTCGAAGACCACGGAAGCAGCAAAGGTTGTCCTGCCTCTGACCCCTCGCAGTCCAACCTTTTCTCAATCCTATGAGTATGCCCTTCTCCTTCGAAACTTCCAATTGTGCAACGTGTGGTATGAGTAATGAGAGAAACGACAGCAGAAAAGGGAAAACGATTTTCCGGTTCAATCAGTTTTGATTTAAATTGCAATTATTAACTTCAGTTTGCCAAATCATTTTTTGGGGGTCTCATTAGCTCGTTTACGGGTTGAAGGACTTGTTTGTCGTTGTATGGGATAATTCTTAAATATTACTTTAAAAAACCAATACAACAATCAGAAGACCACTTTGTAGTTGTTTCGTTAATAAGTTATCTATTAAAATATATAATAAAAAAACAAATAATCTTAACATGAAAATAATAAGCATGAAAACAAAACATTTTAACTATCGATGCTGATGCAATATCAGATAGTAAAAAGAAATTAAAGAATTATTATTAAAAGTTTATGTATTTTTTTCTTTAACCAACTGTTATTTAATAAGCAACTTACGTTACAATGAGATCTAATTTTAATTTCAAAGTATATACATCATTACATACTTATTCTTAAGAATTAAGTGCACAATCCGTAAACATAAAATTTTTTGTCTAATAGACTTGTGTATTTCATCAAATATACAAAGACTAACTGTTAGAAAATGTATGTTGCACAAGCCGGTTAATAGTTATTTTAAAATTTTTCACTTAAGAAGGAGTAAGACTAAATTAGAATAAGTGTGTCAAACATTTGAAAATAGTCAATAATTAAGCAATCAGTTGTAGTAACTAGTATCAGTCAGATGGAGGACACCTCGTATATGTATGTAGTCAATGATACTCTACCTTCAAAACAAATCGTATAAATTTTAAACGACTGTTTTGATATCCAACTAGAAAGTGACCTCCGCTTATCATTCTAAAAAAACATGTTATCTTTCGTTGGTCTTAGTTGATTCATCTGGTTTGAATGGAAACTTGCCCAGACAGTAGCGAAACTCTTCCAGCTTCCGAAATGATAAAACACTTTTGTCTGGCTGATGCCATGCAGACCCTAGATGATCTGTAAGCCCAAACCGAAGCCTAACTGTTAAGGATTATAAACATTAAAAACTGGTCAATAAATCATTTGAATTTGTTATTGTATTTGACTAAAAGCACACACTGGACAAACAGAATCTCAGGAAAAAAAGAGACCTAATCCTATGTTATAGTAAACAACTTGCTTAAACCTGGAGGTTGGAGATGCTAAACTCGCCGAATCCAAGGGTAATTATTTACACAAAATGGCGATAAGCGTTATCAGACGTTGTTCGGCTAGGTGCCATAACCAACACGGTATTATGCCAATAAAATGGAGTGACGCAGCCCCAAGTCACTTCTCATCGCCGTCGGATTTCGATTTAGTCTCCCTTTCAGCCACACTATGTGTTTCCGTGTACTGATCATCCTGGTCGGCCTTCAGCGGCTTCTTCTCCTCCTCCTCATCTTCCTTGTTGCTCCCCAGGTTCTGGAGTTCCTTGAGCCCGGATTCGGGCAATTGATGGCATCCACTATTCCATGGCTGCAATGTGGATTCCGAGAAAAGCACATACAGAATGCCACTGCCGGTCAACATGAACGAGCTGAGCAGGAAAACATTCTTCCAGGCCTCAATTGTTTGCTGCAAAAATTAAATTCCATTGAAAGATGAAGAAATCCTTGGCAAGAGAGATATTTTTACTCACATTTTGGTAGGTGAGCTGACCCACGATCAGGGGCGATATGAAGCCCGGCATTCCACCAATCATTCCACTCACTCCCAGGACAATGCCGGCATAGTTGGGCGACAGATCCACCATGGAAGCCAATGGACCGGAGGACACTGCGCCATGGAACATGGTGGCCACTGTAACCAGCACTATAGCTGCCGTGGCATTGTAACCAAAGTAGGCTAGCGCCAAGATCAAGAAACCCTTAACGCCACAACCTGAAAAAAAAGTTTGATGATGATATTTCAAAAAATTCTTAAGGAGCTAAGCAATTAAAATTTTAATTTTAATTTAAGGTAAAATATATAATTACGATAAAACAAGAAATGTATGATTTTTGTAAGACAGGATAGATGTGATACTTACAGATAAAGGTGGCCAACTTGCGCACATTGGTGCGACTCAGGCGATCCGTCCGTAGAAGATAATCGGCAAAAGTGGAGAAGACATAGGCGAAGATCATCCGCATGAGATGGGGCAATCCCGACAAGAAGCCCGTCTGAAAGATGGAATGTAATTGTAAATTTGTTCAACCCATTGAAAGTAGTCTACCGGCCACTCACCGCTCGGATGTTCCAGTGATGGATCTTGCTGAAGTAGGTGGGCGCATGGGTCATCAGTGTAAACAGGCCCCAGATGCCGCCCCATTGGGCAACCACATTCAGCCAAACCGGACGCGAGGTGGCTATCGCCTTCCAGGGCGTGGGTCCCTTGGCACTTTGAACCGAGGCTCCCAAGGACTTTTCGATATACTTCCTTTCCGAATCGGCGATGCGGGGATGCTGGGCGGGAGTGTCGAAGACGAGAAACTGCCAGGCGATGAACCACAGGGTTCCCACGATGCCGCAGATATAGTAAACCCACTCCCATCTGGTCCAGTCGATGATGTAGCCGAAGATCGGATAGAACAGGGCCACGCCCACGGAGCTACCCAAATAGGCACTGACAAACTTGCTGCGCTCGTTGGGCGGAATCCACTTGGCGGTGAGCACGTGCATCGATGGCCAGGCCAAGCCCTAGGACAAACCACCAAATTAATACCAATCCATACCCCCATTTCAGGGATCACTTACAGTAATCCAGCCCTGGAACACTCGAAGGACAATCAAGCCAGTGTAGCTCCAATACGAGACGATCGGTATGAGGAAACAGCAGAACACACCGATGCCGTTGGACCAACCAAAGACCAATTTGGTGCCATATTTGGTCGCCAAGATACCGCCGGGAATCTGCAGGGTCCAGTGGGCCCAAAAAAAGGATCCCAACAGAGCGCCCTGCTGCTTCTCGTTCCAGTTAAATCCATCCCTATCGTATGGGATCTGCCAAAAACCATAGCACATTACTCATACGCCACGCTGTTGCACAAGCTGCATCACTTAGTGGCTTCATTAAGTACTTAACCAGTGATTCAGCGACTGGATTGGATACAATACTCACACTCGCCCAGTCCAAAAACCAACGCTCCAGCGAAAATCGTTCATTCAATTTTGTCGAGTTTTCGAGTGTACTATTTTCGGTTAAATTTGAGGAAATCGCACCCTTGCCGACAATCATGTCCACAATGGTGATGTTCAGATTGATCCGGATCATGTAGTTGACGATGAAGCCCATGAATGTCATGTACCAGAGCACAGTACGCGCCTCGACTGCAAGATCAGAGCAAAGTAAATGAAATGCGAACCGCCAACTTGTGGTCGCTCTCAGTTTGGAGGTCTTGGGCTAGATCTTTGACAAACTTCGAGGTAAGACACGAATTCCAGCTCATTCTCGTACCTTGAGCCATGGCGAATGGATTGGCTGGCGATGGTCCTCCCTTAAATTTGGACTCTGCTTTCGCAGCAACTGCAATCCTTCCGATTCGATCTCCGACGATCAACCGCACCGGACCGCTGCCGGAATAGAATGACAGACGTAGAGTCCGCCCGTATCTGTATCGCTTTATCCCCGCCGCACGCTACTGATAAGCGCCGCCGATCTGGCGGATTATGCTGCAGCTCGGCTCGTGATCGCTCATGAATCTGCCCTGCATGCGACGGACTACGACGACTTCCCCGACTCGCACTTAGGCAGATCGGATCAGTCAGCTGTTGGACTATCTTTATGGCATGGCGTGCACCCAGTGGGTTTGGCTATCGCGTTACGAGCGCTGGAGACTAGATATTCGAGGAGACATTTTAACAGCAGGCCGCTAGCCGGATTTACAGCTTCGCAAAGTCCAAACAAACATACTATTGTGAAGCAGAAGCAGAAGGGTTCATTTGTCTGGCAAAAATTATAGGCACGGAAGGTTAGGTTCCTTTCATCTTAATCTTAAACTAAGGTCGTGAAATTTCGAGTGTTTAGTAAATAAATCATTTTCCCTTACTTACATTGACAATTGCAAACACAATATTAAGATACAATTATATTTGAGTTTACACCGATAAATTCGCCAGTCGCGATCTATTGAGAACTTGATTCACAGTTTAGCTGTGCTCTTATTGCCACCGGAAACATTTACATGAGGATCATAGCGTGCACTTACTACAAAATTGGTATAACTCAAAATATTTTGTTTATCAAAGACTGCAAAGCACGATTCCTGAGTTGTAAGGGAATCTTTGCCGGAGATTTATGCAATCAGAATTACAAAAAACTTTGTAGTAAGCGAGCATCGCGTACTTAGGTAGGCTAGCATAAGGTTGAGACCTACGAGTTGCTGTCTAAATAGAGGGCTAACAGTGGTGCGAGTCTGCCGTCGTGGGCGACACCGTCGCAGGGCGTGGTGCTCCACAAGTGGCTTCCCACAGACGGCTCAGCACTCATCCGACGTTCTCGTAGGACATTGCTGGCCGTTCGCTGGCGGTGGATCCGAAGATCGTGGGCGGATGATGCTGCCCCTGTTGCTGTTGCTGCTGGTGGGGATGCTGTTGCTGCTGCTGTTGCTGGTGAGGATTGTGGGCATGCTGGTGCTGCTGGGCGGGCGGCTGCTCGTTGCGCAGCTGCCCCAGCGGGAACATGATGTTGTGTGTCATCTGGGGATGGTGCAGGTGCTCATTGGGTGGAGGCGGTGGCGGTTGCTGTTGGGCTGCATGATGGGCGGCCTCCACATGCTTGCGCAGCTCGCTCTGCTGCTGCTGTTGCTGCTGATGAACCTTCTCCACGGCACTGTCTTCGTACTTTTTCTGCAGCTGGAAGAGGGGCAGCTGCTGGGAGGCATGGAGAGGCACAGCGACTGATCCGGCGGCTGCCACTCGCTCCACCTGTGACTGAGGCGACGGCTCTCGTTCACCCTTTTCGTACTTCTTCTGCAACTGGTACATGCTGTGGGACAAGTGGGCTGTCACCGAGTTACTACCACTGCTGCTGGAGCTCAATTTCGAGGATGTTGAAGTGGAGGATGGCGTTGACTTCTCCGCCTTGACGGGCGACTTCTTCTGGTACTTCTTTAATATCTGCATTAGTTCGGACTTTACGTCGAGGCGTATTTCCTCGGGAACACGCTTGATCTCCTCGTACAGGGATAGAAGGAACAGTTTGTCGGGATCCCGATTCTTGCGCTTCTTGCTCTTCTTGGGAAAGGCGTCCTGCATGAACTGCAGCAGCTTCTCCTCGAAAGGCGACTCCCTGGATAGCGATCCACTACCATGCTGGCGCCTCAACAGGTGCGGATGCAAGCCACCATGAAAGGCCGGGTGCTGGAGCATCCCGGAGTGCGACTGGCCGCCCTGGTCACCGCCGTTGTGGGCCTGCAGCTGGGAGACAGGGTGGCCCTGATACGAGCCACCATTGCTCGAGCCGGGTGCATCGTTGGTTTCCCCGTCGTTGGTGTGGTGATCCTGCTGTGGCTGCTGTCCCGCATGTGATTGCGGCTCCTTCTGGTGCTGCATGTTGTGCTGATGATGACCCACTGCTGCCGTTAGGATGGCATCGCACAGGTGCTCAGGGGCATAGTCCAAGCCGGTCAGAAAGTTCTCCGCCTTAAGCTCGCCATTCATCTCCTCGTAGAAGTACTCGGTGCCCACAATGTCGATGATGTCGTTGTCCTCCTGGTTCAGTTCGATACCAGGAGGCGGAGATCCCCCAGAGAGTTGACAGCGCTTGAGCTCCGCCAGCTTCTTCCTGGTCGTGAGTCGCATATCCCGCCAGCACTGCAAGGAACTTAATGTAGAGTTTTCACTTCTGTGGGCCAGTTGACTCACCTTCTTCCACTGGATAATGGTCTTTTTGGGGCCAATGGTATTCAGTGCCGCCTGGATCTTCTCCCAGTACCACTCCTTCTCCTTTTTGCCCTCCATGTACTTGGTTTCCCGCAGTAATGTGATGAGCATCTTCTTCTGCGGCTTGGTCACTCGATCCTGGAACGATAAAGTACTCATCAATTCCCACATTCCAATCAATGAATTTTCTCAGATCCGTTCTTTTCCCGCCTCCAAAAGCACTCAATTGTTGCTATTGTTTATCCAAATGCCAGCGGTGTCTACAATTTTTTGCTGCTCCCCGCACACACTCACACATACACACAGGCCATGTGTGTGTGATTAAAGAATCGAATGTTTCGAATTTCTGCACCCTGCAAATTACCATTGTGAGCTTCTGGAGCAATCTGCGTTGGTTCGAAATCTTGATGATTTGGTTTTTAACAGCCGACGATTTTTAACTACTCAATTTCGGTGAATTTTGTTTAATTTTTCACTCCGTCAATCATTGCTGTTGCTGCCTTTTCTTCTTCTTCTTGTTGCGTACGTCTGTATGTGTGTGTGTGTGTGTGCGTTTGACGGTCTCACCAGTTTGACGTTTCGCCCGCCCGGTTGGAAATCAGCTGATGCGCAAACGACCGTTACAAAATTTGAGTGTTACGAAAGTAGAAAAAATAACTCTTTTTTCTGATTACGGCAATTAAAAGATTTTTACTTCACATTTTGAATAGTATTTATAGTTCATTTTTCGTATTTAAAATTAAACAAATAAGCTATGATTTTTAAATGCTTTTCAAAAGATGCACATAGCTACAAATCTACTATTTTTCCCAATATAAACTCTGTTTCATAGACAAATTTAAACTTTAATCATGTAATAAACTGATGGAAGTTTAACAATGGAGCCAAAGCTAAAAAGTGGATCCATTGAGTGCGAATACACTTGGTACAAAGTAAAAGTAAGCAGGAAATATTCAAATCTGCCCAACTTCACCACAATGAAAAGGAAATGTTTAAGAATAACAGTTTAGCAATGGAGTTTTCTTAAAAATAATAAATAATACGAGTCCATAATCAGCGTTTGTTGGTGGTCGCCTGCCTGCTGACCTGCCGGGTGATGGTGGACACGCCCTCCTCGAAGAGCGTGCGGAACAATACGTTGGCATGATTGAAGAGGCCATCCTTGAGGGACACTATCAAGAACTGCGAGTTGGTGAAGTGCTTCTTCAGCATGCTGCCAATGTTCTGCGTGTGCGACATGTCCAGAGCGGCGTCCACCTCATCCAAAATGTACAGGGGAGCCGGAGAAAACTTCAACATGGCCAGAACAAGAGATAAGGCCACCAGCGACTTTTGGCCACCGGAAAGCTCACCCAGACCATCCTTCCACACTCCATTGAAGCCCACCTTGATCTCCAAGCCCGTCAAGCAGCCATTGGTATGAACGGGATTGAGATTGGCATCGGCACCTGGTAGAAGGGAGCTAAAGATTCCGCTAAAGTTTGTGTTCACCTCAGTAGCCGCTCGGTTCAGCTGATCCTGCTCTTCCTCGTCCATCTTCACAATGATTTTATTGATCTTTTCCTTGTCCATCGCCACAATGTTTCGGCGGCGTTCGGTTTCCTTGAAGTTCTCCTCCTCGCGGTCCAGCACCATGATGGCGTTCATATTGAGGGTCAACTCCATTTTGTCCTTCTTCTCCTGCATCTTCGCCAGCTTATTGCCGGCCTCGTGGGGATCCTCCTTGCTGTAGTCGTACCGGGTGTTCTTCATGCCAAAGCAATTCTTCTCCTCTGGGATCCAGGGGTATTTCGTCTCGAGCGTTTCTATTCGTTTCTTTGCTTCCTTGGCCTGCGAACTGATATTTTGCTGCTCACTTTCCTTCTTCTTCACCTCTAGCCCAATTTTCACATTCTGCTCCATCAGTTTGTGCTTCTTGACCATCAGATTTTGCATCTCATTGTTCTGGGCGTTTAGTTTGTCCCTCTGCATCTTTATGGCCTGCTCCAGCTCTTTTACCTCGGAAGCAGCACTGGAGCTGCTCGCTTTCAAGGCGTCCAGGTCGGCCTTGAATTCTTCCAGGTTGTTAATCATCTCCTGATGCTGTTGCTTTGCTGTTTCGATAGTTTTCTGCAACTCGTTAATCTCCAGCTGACGAGTTTCAAACTCCTGCTCTCGTTTCTTCCAATTTGCCTGAGATTTCTCCGCCCGCTGCTTGGTGGCATTAACTTCGCTGGTAGCAGCTTTTAGCTCTCGTTCGCGATAGCTTTTGGAGTCTGCCAACTTGGCCTCGATTTCCTTGATTTTGGCCTGCGAGGTCTTCTGCTTCTCCCGGGCGTCTACACTTTGCTGCTCCAGAGTCTTGACTCTCTCCTTTATCTCTTCTATTTCCGCCTGGTTTCGCTGAAAGGTCGTTTGGGCCAACTTGCTCTGGCACTCAGTAAGCTCATGCTGACGCAATTCCAGATTCTCTTTCATCTTGTTAAACGAGTGGGCAAGGTTTTCAATAGATCTGCGAAGAGAAAACGATGAGTTTTGGTTCGATGGTGTAACTTGGTATACCTACGCCATTTCATCTTCAACTTGCGAGATCTCTGAGTCGATCTCCCTGTACTCCCTTTCAATTTTTTTGATGGAATACAGTTCCTCCAGCACATTAGCACCCTTGGGAGCAGCACCTCCGGATACAGTGCCATGGGGATCAACTATATCTCCTTCTAAAGTCACAGACCGGCAATTAATACGCGGATCGTAGCTAATCTGGGGATAAAGGGCAGGTAAGAAGTTATCCTAAAAATATAACTTATTACTCACCTGTTTGGCGATGTCAAGATCCCTGCAGATTAGGGTTCCACCAAAGCAATACTTCATCACAGGTTCATAGTAGCGATCGTAGTTGATCAACGACATGGCCCACTGAACGTTTTCGGCACCAACTTTGTTCTGAGCGTATTCCACGACATTTCTGTTGAGCGAGCCGGACTGAATCTTGTTGATAGGAATAAATGTGACACGGCGCTGAAGGTTGCCCCTCTGCAGGATTCTTTTGCATGTAACATCGTCGTCAGTCACGTAGCTGTATAACTGAAATAGAAAGCAAGATCAGAGGGTGCTCATGAAATGAAGTGGTTACTTACATTTCCTCCTGCCGTCATCACAAGGGCCATGGAGTTCATCATGTCTTTGACCTGGAACAATTTGCCCACCATACCGCGCACCTTGCGCCGATCAAAGTTTGGCTCTGGGTCCTGGTACTGCAGATCATAGCGGGAAGCATTGCAGCCATCCAGTTTCCGTTTGATTTCGCGTTTGCGCATGTGTAGATCATTTCGACGCTGTTTCAGCTGCTCAAACTGACCGCCCTCATAGTTGAGACCTTGCAGCTGACGTTCTAGGTTCTTGATCTCCACCACCAACTGGTCATGTAGGCTCTTATCCTTTATGTAGGCGGCATCGTTGCTCTGTGTCTCCCCTTCTTTCTGCTTTAAGACACCTCGCGTGTGGCGCAGCTCATTCTCAGAGGTCTTGATGGTGGCTTGTGCCTCACTAAACTGTATATTTGCCGCTAAATAGGCGAAATAAAAGAGTAAAATGGCTTGTGTCATCCCCTGATAAACTTACCTCTCAACTGTTCTTGTAGTGTTGAGGCCTGACCGTCTTCGTTAGTGGACAGTCCCTGTGAGACAGCTTCTAGCTTCTTTTTAGCATCCTCATACGCCTTGGAGTCCGTGGCATCGGCTTCCTTCAGGCTTCCAAACTCGTCTTTAAGCTTGGCCATGTCCGCCTGTTTTTTAGTGAGGGCACGTACATCATCCTCTATATTTTTTAAGGCCATGCGAATCTTTGTCTCATCCTGTTTAATTCTTCCCTGGGCAGTGTTTAAGCTACCCGAGGCAGTAGCCTGCAGTGCCAGCTTCGCTTTAAGCTGCGTTTCCAGATATTTGATGGAGCCACCCATCTTTGCATCTATCTGCTGCTGCATCTCATTTACGGAGCTATCAATGGTCTCGACTTCCTTTAGATTATTGGCCTGTGTGGCCTTGCAGTTGGCTATACGATCCTCAATTTTCTTCTCATTGGCCTCCACCGTTTTCAGGGTTTCGCATTGCTTGAGATACTTGGCGGAAATGTGGATCCTGATCAGGAAGTCAATGTCGCGGCAGATTTTCTGATATTCCTGGTAGACGGAACGCTCCTGGCGAAGTTTAACTAGCTTGGGCAGCACTTCCTCGTCCAGCAAGGCCTTGGTTTCCCGCACTTTGGTCTCCTTTTTTTCGATAAGGGTTTTGGTGGCGTCTCGCTTAGTTTTGTACTGACTGGTACCTGCTGCCTCCTCCACCATGGACAGAACCTGAGAGAAGTTTTAAGTTATTTAAAGATTTTCGTACATGGGGATAACCCACATCCTTGGGCTTCATGTTCAGGACTTGCTGGATCTTGCCCTGCATAATGAGGAAGTTCGGGTTGTTGACGTTCAACTGGATCGAGCAGAAAAAGTCCTGTACTTTCTTGTTCTGCACTAGTTTGCCGTTGATGAGGAACTTGTTCTTGCCGCCGACGACCACCTGGCGGGCCACAGAGATCTCCCGGCACTTCTCGTAGCCCTGCGGGCACTGAGCGGCGTTTGTGTTGTCGAACACGATGGTAACAGTGGCCTTGGTGATGCCCGCCTGTCCGTTTTTGTACACCAAGTCCTGTAGAGCTGAAGCGCGCACCTGGACACGATAAAAAAAACGTTAAAATACATCCCTGACTATATCCAATAAGTACCAACATTCTGAAGATTACTGATTCCCAGCACAAAACAGATGCTGTCCAAGATGTTTGATTTGCCGGAGCCGTTCAACCCCGTGATGGCCGTAAACTCCGGATCGAATCCGTCAATTTCCGTACGCCGGCCGTAGGACTTGAAGCCATCAAGCACAAGCTTCTTCACGTACATTTCAATGCGTTGCGGTTTACCGATTCCTGGCGTCCTTTGCTTTAATTCCGCGTTAAAATTTTACCGCATTTAGTGTGACCGTGGCTAAACCGCTAAAATATACCAAAGCGCGAGCTCTGAAACAATTTCGAGAAACGGTGGCACGTGGGTCACGAATTCTATCGAATCACGAAGAATGGGGATTTCAACAATTCCAATATTTAGTCGTTTCGGAATGCCCAAATTGCTTTACCTAATTTATTTGTACTTTAAATTATAAACAACAAAATATTTTTTGTAAGGGTTTTAAACAAAATTGCTAAAAGGGTCTTAAAAACTTACAGGTAGGATGTTCCAATTAAGGCATTTCGAATTCATAATAGCGACGTTTTTAAAAAACTAATTTTAAACAAAAACAAAACATTAAACAAAATTCTTGTAGTTTAATGTTACTCGTCACTAAAAGGTTATAATTTTAAATGTACTCCCGTCACGAGCTTCTCCCTTCACCATCAGCTTTTTAATTTGATTTTATAGCCTGTAAACAACAAGAATGGACGATTTCGACGACGATTCCTTTAATGATGTTCTGGGCTCCATGGAAATGCCCTCGGCGGCGAAGCAACCGAAATTAGTTGAGCCACCTGCAACGGCAGTGGCTCCAAGCAACAACACCTCCATTCCCGCTCCTGCCAAGCCGGCTTCCAATCCCCACAGTGTTCTGGTCCACAGCAAACAGCGCGGCAATCCCATCCTTAAATCGATTCTCAATGTTCCCTTGGAGTTTCGAGACGACATCGTGCCGGATTATGTTGTTGGTCGCACATCCTGCGTCCTCTACTTGTCCCTCAAGTACCACAATCTTAATCCGGATTACATTTGCCAGCGGCTAAAGGCTCTGGGAAAGATGTACGAGCTGCGAGTGCTCCTGGTCCAGGTGGACACACCAGAGCCGCACAATGCCCTCAAGAGCTTGACCAGGATCTCACTGCTGGCCGATCTGACCATGATGCTGGCATGGAACGCCGAGGAAGCGGGAAAAATTATTGAGACCTACAAACAGTTTGAGAAAAGGCCACCAGATTTGATCATGGAGCGAGTAGAGTCGAATCCGCATCAAAAGGTAGTTGCTATAAAGTACTCACTTTTAACAATACTGATGAAATACCTTAAATGCTTTTAGCTGGTGGCTGCCCTAACCAACATCAAGCCGGTAAACAAAACGGATGCCGTCACCCTGCTGCAAACTTTTGGCAATCTAGGCAACATAATCACTGCCAGCGAGGAGCGACTTTCTCAGGTGATGGGACTGGGGCCCCGAAAGGCCAAGAAGCTATACAAAACCTTGCAGGAGCCCTTTCTCAGCAAGTAGAGGACACTCCTAATTACTATGTGTAATCAATTTCATCCATCATTTAAATACTTTTAATTTCTTATAAGGAAGAAACTGTACAGAAAATGAAGTTCTATTATTGTTTAACCACTTAAATATACCATACATTGTTCGGCCGACTACTCGGTTACTTTCCAAATCTTTATGGTGCCATCATCGCTGCAGGAGATCAGCTGCCCGGCCACCACTGGATTCCATTGCACCGAATTTACGTCCTGTTCGTGGGCACCCTCCTCCGCAGTGAGCTGCTCGAACGTGGGTTCGTCCGGCTTGGAGTCGCTGGTCTCCTTGAAAATGCGGATTCCATCGTCGCCACAGGCGCTTGCTATCAGCCCCGTCAGCTTGCACCAAGACACGTCGTAGACAGCCCGCGAATGCTGCCCGGACAGAGTGCATACACACTTCCACACGGTCTGCTTGTCGGGCGTGGCCACTCCGGCTTCATTGCCCGGATGATATGCCCGCCAGATCTTCATAGTGGTGTCATCGCTGCAGGAAACCAAGCGTTCTCCATCCGCATCAAAGTCAATGCTCCAAACTGTGCTCGTGTGCGAAGATAATGTCGCCGTGCAGTCCCAGTCATTATCCAAGGCGCTTTCGGCAAACATTTTTATGGTGTTGTCGTACGAGGCGGAGGCCAGGATCTCCTTGGTCGGATGCCACACCACCCGCTTAACGTCCTGTGTGTGAGGGTTCAGAACGGCAGCGCACTCGAACTCATCGTCACCGGCCACCTCCCAGATCCACACGGACTTGTCCCGCGAACAGGTGGCCAGCAATCCGCCGGATCGCGACCAGCTTACGCTCTTTACCTCGTTTTCGTGACCCTCCAAGGTGGCGTTGCACTCGAATTCTCCCGAGGATTTCGACCAGATCGCTGTGGTGGCATCAAAGCTGGCCGAGGCCAAGTACTGGCCACATGGAGACCACCGGATCTCGCGGATAGTGCGCTTATGGCCGTCGGATAGAATCGTCTTGGTGCTCCAAGTGTTTCCGGTCAGCGACCAAATTCGAATGGCTTTGTCCTCGCCGCAGGAGGCGAACACGTTGCCTTTGGGATGCCAGGCCACCCCCCAGATGCGTCCTTTGTGGCCCTGCAGCGTGTGCTCCAGAATTAAACGTCCCATTGCTATTTCAGTGGATAAATCACTGTCTGTCCAGATTTTGATAACAAAGGCGCATGTGGCAAGAAGAAGAGTGTGGCACAGCGTCAGCTGCTCATTGCCGCTATGGATTGCTATAAATCTAGCTTCTTTTAATTGAGAAACAAATAAAAACCATTAGAAATAAATATTTATTTTATTTTTTGTTTCAGTTGAAATGTTGATTTATTGTTGAATTAATTTACAATTAAAATAAAAACAGGTTCAACGGAAAGTTATATTAAGCCGGGAAATTTAATAGCGCATGCTATTATGACGATTATTATGTTAAGGCCCAAACTCTTAAAAGCTTAAGTTAAACATTAAATTGAATACACACTTCAAAAAAGAAGAATAGTTAGAGCTAAGAAGTTAAAAAAATAGTCAGCAAATAAAAAAAACAAAATCAAAATTGACTTTAAGTTACAGCTTTAAAAAAGCTAGATCTAGCTAAAAAGAGTTGGCAGTGTTGTGGAATTCCAAATTGCAGACGTCACCTTTTCTTATCAAAACGAACCGAATTCCGTTACCCAGCACCTGTGGTGAAAGTTGTGTATTGTGTTTTTGTGTTGTGCTGATGCTGATAAGAAAATGAACGGATTGATTGTGTTCAACAGCGCCAACGACGTAGTGTACCAGAAACTGAACGAGCCGCTGGCGCAGAAGATCAGGAATGTGGCCACCACCCAGGGTCTGTTGCGGTCCGGCGGCGTTTTGGACAGTAATGTCCTTCTGCAGATTTTCAGCCCCATCGTTGGATCGCAGCGGATAATGCAGTGCCAGTTCGATAACGCCTACTCCAGCTTACAGTGCGAGCAGGGCTTCAATTTGGTGTTTGGGGAACTCCTAGGGTTTACCTTCTTAAAGATCGGACAAATTCCCGTCGAGCTACTGGGACGCCAGATGGGTGTGGCTCTGACACTGACTCGCTATTGCTATGGGGCCAACTTGTTTGCCTCTCAGGCGGGCGCCATGCAACAGGAGCTGCTGACGCAGTGCCTCGATTGCTATGAGACTCTGTTGTGGCAGGAGGACCAGACGTTCCTGCTGGAGGCCATGCCCAAGCTTCTGATCAACGCGGAGCTTAAGAGGACGGTGCATCTCACCCTGGACGCCAGTCTGGAGCACCTGAGGCATCTGGGATTGCCGCGGGCTCACGCCCTTTTGCTTGTTTCCAACAAACTGGTGGCCGTCAACAGCACCCGGCAAGCCCTGCCGCTGTCCGCCGCCGACCTGCTTTTCCTCAGCCTCATGTCCCGGTCCCTCCAGGCACCCAAGTCCCCGTCCCAGCGGGCAGTAGCCGTATTCCTGCAGGGAGTCTCCCACGACGTCAACTCCGGCTGCGTGCCCAGCATTGTTCACATCTCTCGCTTGCACGGCGACCAGGTTCTCCTGCAAGTCATCGAATACGCCCACATGCCGCTGACCAGCTGTATTTACGACTCCTTCTTTGTGCTCCAGAAGATCGTGGCCGTGCAGCATCAGGGGGACTCGGATGCGCTGAAGCCCGCCTACGAGAATCTCGAATCCTTTATTGCCCAGGCAATAACCGCTTTGAAGCGGTATTTAAAGCAGCGCTCGGAAACAGAGGACTTGGAGAACTGCACAAAGAAGTTCGCCGCCAAATGGGAAAACCTGCGCAAGATGTACACGGAGTACTTCAAGAACTTTGAGCGAGAGCTTCTGGTGAGAATAGAGTCAAATCTACCCTCGTTTGGCGAAGAACTGAAGCAGATATTCACACTGGCCTGCTGCGACAGCTCCAGTGTCCATGAACTGGACCAGCTGTCCGATACGGCGGCCAATGTGGAGGCCAAACTGCTTGAGTTCGCTGAATTCCTGGCCGTGAAGGCCACTCGCAACATATCCATCGATGCTTACTTGGAGGACTTTCCCGGCCTGGTGCATTTCATGTATGTGAATCGCAGCAGGGGTCAAATGCTGGCCCCGGATCTGCGACCGAACCAGCTCGGTGCCCAAGACGAAGCTTTGGAGCATGGTAGAGATTGCGAGGAGCTATCTAAAGAAGGGCCAGACCACGGTCATTTGGAAGGACAAGGCGTTCCACTACTCGTACTTCCTCTGGTTCGAGGATCAGTCGGGAGGGATTCTCAACACCACTCTGGACTTGCAGCAGCACTTTCTGGCCACAGGAGCAGCTAGTGGCAATGGTTCAAAATCCCCAACAGAACCGGGCGCACTAACCATGGACTATTACCACGATCTGGCCGATTTGTGCTTTCCCAAGCTGTCACCGGCTAAAGTGCGCGTCTACGAGTTGTACTGCATCCATCTGGGACTGGTCACCGCCACATGTGCCGTGGAGCACGCCCGACGACTGGTGGCCACTATTAGCGATGTTGTAGGCGAAGAGACATTTTAATCAAGTTTAACCCCTTGCCAACTTAGCATTCCACGGCTCATTTCCAGAGTTAGCACATGATTCTAGTCAATTTACGAGACTCCTTGAGGAGATATTCCAATCGAAATTTGTTAGATTAAGGACAACTATCCACTGTTTAAGGCTACACCATAAAGATATTTGTAAAATACTTAGACATTTTTTTTTTTTTTTCAATCGGTAATAAAAACGTAACAATGAATCCGTTTATTGTGTCTCATGTTCTTGCGCCTTCTTTAGCTCCTCGATCTTCTCTAGAAAGAAGGATTTGCGGGCTGTGAGCGGCATGGACTTCTGACGAAGCATGTAGTTCTCGTTGCCCAAGGCGGTGTAGGTATTGTCTCCAATTAAATCCCTTAGAGCAATGTTTTTTTTTAAATGCTTATCGTAGAAGCCGGCTCCGGCGGCCACGAATTGGGGACCCATGCTGGCAAGCCGCTTGTCGATCTCAGCGTCCGTGGCCACCTGATTGTAGTCTTTCATGAAGGACCAAAGGCCCACGCCAAAAAGTCCCAGAATGCTGTAAAGGACGAAACGAACCTGGTGGATTGTATAAACTGATTAAAGCTGTTTGTTGACTAAACTTCTTGGCAAACTCACGCTTCCATGGCGGGCAAAGAGGTTGAGGCGCAGGTTCAGGTAAGTACCCATGGTGTAGACCATGAGGAAGCTGACGCTAGGGAAGATCGAGTTGAGTAGCACTTGATGAGTTTGCAGCTGCAGCACGGACTTGCTCAGACCAAAGACCTGTTCATCCTCGTTTAAAACGATCGCCTGCTCCAGAAGCTTTCCGCTGGGAGAGCTCCAGTCGATCTGTTGATCCCTGAAGCGGATGTCCGCCCGCTTGATCTCCTCCGGACTGCCGTAGCCATAGTTCACGGGTATGCCCAGGGCGCCTCCGAATCGCAACTTAGTGGTGCCCGCCTGGAAGAGATCGAATCCAAAGACGGTGAAGGGCTTCACAAACTTCCGTTCAAAGGGCGTCAATCCCAACTGATCCAGTGCCTTCTCTAGGCGTTGCTGCACTGCCTCCGGCACAGCACGCTCCACTCCGTGTCTGTAAGAGGAGAATGAATGAATGAACAGCTCCCAATCACGACCACTTGCTCACCCACTGGTAGCATTGCACGAAATCCCGGTAATACTTAAGGCCAAACGTGTGCGGCAGAAAGTTTCCCACAAACAGTCCGACTGTGGTGACCCCCGCTCCATAGAACACCAGCCTTCGGCCTTTTTCAGTCTTAAAATAAGAGAATAATCCCCCACCGGCTTTTAATTTCGGCTGCATTTCAGCACTTGTCGTTTTGTAATAGTGCCAGGGTGACCATAACTGCGCCACAGAAATGCCACCACGACCATAAAAAATAGGGGTATTCCACAAACTGACGCAGTTCGGATTTAAATTAATTTCAAATTTAAACCAGAAACAAGAAAAACCGAAAAAAGTTTAAACAATATTAATAAAGAAGTTATTTAGTGCAAAAAATGTATGATTTTCAAATAATTGTTCATGTGTCTTCGAAACATTTTTGTGTCAAAATTATTAATTGCCTAACATAGTTAAGAAAACATTTAGATATATATTTTCTTTTTCTGCTAAAAGTACTCCATTCGCTTTAACGAATCGGTCAACCCTAAATATTTGAAGCTAATACCCAGGAAATACATTTTATATTATTTTCAAGCAGTAAAAAATTAAACAAATTTAAATCTTTAGGAAAAGATGCCAATTTCTTTTTGAATTATATTTTTTTTTTCACGACGTATCTTGTTTAAAGAACTATACAAGTTTACTAAATCTAAGAATTTAACCTAACTGCTGGCCGCGCTTTGTAATTTAACGTCGACCATAACTACGTGGTTCCTTGCCTCCTTGAGTCGCCACCAGCGACCCAGGCGGTGCTCCTGACCGGCGGCCACAAACAGCTTGCTGCCATCGGCATTGAAGGTCAGTCCGTTGATGAAACCAGCGATGGGTATGCTCTGGATGAGGAGCATCTTGCGCGCGTTGGGATTCGTTTGCCAGAGCCGGACGCAGCCATCACAAGAGCCTAAAAAGACAGGATAAATTAACCACAACTTAATGAAAAACCAAGTTGAATTCCAACCTGTTGCCACCAAATCCGTGTTGACCACCACAGCAATGGCTGTTATCCAGTTGGCCACGCCATTATCACCCACTCCATGCGCCAGCTGGGTCGTGCAAATGGGCTTCTTCTTTAAGGCGCTCCACAAACTGATGGCCCTGTGAAATATAATTGTTACCGATTGCTTAAATCCTTCAACGCACTTCTATTTACCCATCCATGCCACCCGACACAAAGTGCTCATCGTTGATGTACTTCACGCACTCAATGCTGTCTTTGTGCCCATTGTAGATCAGTTGCGACTCCTCTGTAATCTTCCAGATGCGCAAGGAACAATCCGAACCGCCTGCCGTGATAGCACGCTCTCGACTGAGGGCATCAATGCTGGTCACTCCTGTTTGATGACCGAATCTAACGGGGAAATGCGTTTAAATATTCCATATTAAAGGGGTTCGTAAATGTTACACTTACAAGCTTTCCACATAGGCCATCTCATCCAAAGACCAGATTTTAACCGATCGATCTTGGCCGCCGAGTACAAATCATGTGTTCCCTTGCGAAAAACCAGACCTGCCACTCTATCCCGGTGGCCTTTTAAGGTCTTGACATGCTTCATTGTCTGCGGACACCAGATTTGGATATGGGGTCCACCTTCTGCCAAAGCCAGGTACTTCATATCCGAGGACAGGCAGATGGCGATGACATGGGAGCGCCTCTTTTTGCCCGTTTCGGGTTCCTCGCGATGCGACAGAACATCGGATTTCTCCAGCACTTTCCCCGTTTCCGTGCACCATTTAAGGAGGAACTGCGATTTGGCTCCCGTGTAGAGGAATTTGCCATCTGGACTGAGTGCCAAAGCACAGATGGGCGTGTGGTGCAGCTTGTGTTTGAGGATGCGGTTCGATTCGCACGTTTTCAAACTGCCAGCGATGTTCCGGCGCAGTTTGCCCACGCTGTCCAGATACTCCGTCTGCAGGCGCTGCTCTACGCTTTGGGCTAGCTCCCGATCTTCGGCTCGATCTGCCTCCTGTCTCTCGATCTCCGACAGATACTGCTTGGCCAGTCGCAGGCGCTTGTCCTGCGGAGTTTCCTCCTCGCCCTCGTCCGAGGAAAAGGCCAGTGTGTTGCCCTCGGCGCCCAGATCGCTGTTGTACTCCTCATCGTCGCTGGCTATCTCCTCGTCCTCCTCCTTGGGACGGCGCTGCTTCTTTGGCACTGGTCCTGCTCCTGCAGGCGCTGATTTTCCCACTTTTCCGCCTTTTTTGAGAGGTTTTCCTTTTGTTGTTGCTGCTGCGGGATTCTTTGGAAAGCGTTACAGGTGCTTCTCTCTATTGCTTGTTTTTCACTTACCTTTCGCTTTTTAGTGCCCTTGGCACCTGGCTTGAGGAAAAAGGATGACGACATCTCAGGAAATAGCTAGTCCTACGGCTTTAATTCAATAATTCTGATAAAAAAAAACTTAATTTAAATGCTGGAAGAGTCCCACGTGCATATAAAAAAGCGCGAGGGCAATTTTAGTGCATTTCCTTCCAGTCAGCTGTTTTTTGATTTTATGCATTCAGGCTGATTGCTATGAAACCGTCTACAACAGTGGTGGTAACTCTAAAATGGGCGCCAATTTGGCTCAAGAATTAAATATTCGAAAGCCTTGTGTATTTTAAAAACATTTCCGACTAAAATATTGCGATTAAAAAAATCCCTCCCCTGTAATTAAAAAACTGAATTTGAGCTTGAATATATATCTTTATTAAGCATTCAATAGTTATATTTCGATTATAAATCAACTACCAACTAAAAATGATAAAATATTGGGAAAAATATTTGATGTTGAATTCATTATTTCGCTTTTTATTCTTTCAATTCGGCATAAAAACATACGCATTATTACAAATTAGTTAAGCTTGATGTTAATAGTTGAAGAATTCTGATTAGTTTTCTAGTGTTATAAAATTATCACAAATTATGTATACTCTGTTTTTATTCTGTGTATTTATCTTTTTATTAAATTTTGCCAGATGCTGTTTTCGGTAATAAATAATGTATACGAGTGTGTGTAAGTTCCGGATCGGTGAAATATCTGGGTACCTACGGAGCACGAGGCGCCGCTCTCCGGCGGAGAACGTCTCGCTGGCTATCTAAAACTAAGTAACGTGTAAAAGTAATCGTAGTAAAAATTAAATAGGAATATCGCTTGGTTGCCGAGCCGTGCAGTTTACATAATCGAGCACAGGCCCGACGTTTCGATGCCGTTCTGCACCTTCTTCGTCCGCTTCAGCGTGGCGCTCCGCAGCGCCTCCTTCATCTCCACGACGGGTTCCGGTTCGGGCTCGACGGCAGCGGGCGGTGGAGTGGGTGATTTCCGGCTGGCCGCATCCGCCGGAAGCGTCACAGCTGCAGAGGATGCGGTGGAACTAGTGCTCCGGCTGCTTGTCCCGTTGTTACTGCTGCTGCTGCCGCTTCCGCCGTAACTGCTGCCAATTACCGAGATAGAGCTGATCACGGTGGAGGAAGTGCTGCTTGTCGCAATCTTCGGCACGAACGTGTTGCCGCCGCATAGCACTGGAATGGTGGAAATGGTTTGAATGGCGTTCACCTGCTGCGCTGAATCTGCGGCTCCGGATGCACCACCAGCTGCTCCGCCTCCTCCTGATCCACCGATGACGCTGATGGCCGAGACTTGCGAGTCCGTCGTTGTGGCGTTGGAGGCACTATTATGACTATTACTACTCGTATTCTTAGTGATATTTATCTTTATTTTATTAACTATGCTAGCCAAAGGTAACGCCGGACCCACAGCGCTCAGGTTATGGGTGGACTCCTGCTTCTCTCCGTTCAGTTCCGCCTCCGCCGTGGCCGTCGCATCTGCCTGCTCCACCTCGTCCGCCTCGTTGGCGGGCAGGGAGAGCGAGGTCACCGATGCGGGCCGCTCAATGGTGGCCGGCGAAGCCGACGAGCCGATGGTGTGCGTTTGAGTTTCTGCCAGGATGCCAGTGGATTGAGCAACTTGATCATTTACTGAGGGCAGGGAATAAGCTGCTAAACACTTACCGCTGCTGTGGATGGAGATCTCGTCTTCGGGCAGGGGCAACAGTGACACCACCGTGCCCACGTCCTCAAAGCCATCGTCCTCGTCCTCCTCGTACTCATCCTTGGGCTCCTCCTTGATCTTCACGTTGAGCAGCGCCGCCTTGGTGGCCTCGTCCATCTCCTTCTCCACATAGGTGTCCAGATCGGTGAACGGAATGTGTGGCTCTTGGATCTCCACATCCGACTCGTTGGCCGACTCGCTCTGGGGTTGTTCTCCTTGCTGCTCTTTGTCCTTCTCCGGTTCCTTTGTCTCGGAGTTGGGCTCTGTTTTGTCTTGGGATTCGTTGCCCATGTCCGCTCGAGTCACATTGCCCGGAACATACTCGTCATCGTCGTCGTCGTCGACAATTTCCGTGACACTGGGCTCTTCATTGGGCAGCACAATGACATCGTCGTCATCGTCATCCAAAATAGTCTGTGACGGTTTAGCGGCACCTATTCAAACACACATATATTACGGAATGGATTTAACAACTTCATTTTCTGCAAACCCACCTTCAACATCATCATCGTCATCCTCCAGTTTGATCAGCGTGTCCATGGCATTATCATCGGTGTTGTTCATGTCCACATCCTTGTCGGACTTAACCTCCGCCGGAGGATTCAACGAGGCCTTGTAGTCCTCGTAGCACAGAGGATGGTATATCTTATCCTCCACACGGATGGCGCTACGCAGATGCCACTCCTCGAGCTCTTCGTTGTAGAACTGTTCGAACTTCTCGTGGCACATGTCGCAGCAGTGATCCACATCATCTGTTCCGGCGGCACACGTTGGCACGGGTGAGTCCAGCGACCGTTGCTGCGACAGCTCCTCGAGAGTCTCAATTCCTCCGGGCTGGCCCTGAGCCTCCAGGAAGTTCTTCTCCCGCTCCTCCACATCCTCGATCTCCTCGTATTGCCGCCAGTCGTTGAGATCATAATACCATCGTCGTGACGTGGCTTTCCTGGTCGAATCCCGCTCTCTTCTGTTCTGACGGAAGTGCCAGTCCAAGTGCTGGCTGTACTTGATGGTTTGCTCTGGCGGGAAACGCACTCCACAGCTGCTGCACTGCATTCCCAGGTAAAGAGTGGCCACCACCGCAGCCTGCCTGGTCTTGATCGTTTCTGGCTTGTGGAGATCAATGCGCTTGATGGGCTCCATGGGTGGACCAGCAGGCACTGGAGCCGGAGTAGCTGCCGTTGAGGCTTCGGTGGCAGTGGCAGGTGCTTCCTTGGTCGCTGGCGAGTCCGCAGCTGGCACAGCTGGCACTGCAGCAGCTCCACCTATTATGCCAGACGAAACCAGCTTCTGGAACAGATCGTTGATGTTCAAGCTCTCCAAGGCGGCGGCGGCGGCTGGCATGGAAAGAGGCGCAGCAGCAGCAGGAGCTGCTTTCGGTTGCTCCACCACGGGCGGCGGCTTCACAATCATTGGCGGAGGCTGCGGTGGCTCTGCAGGAGCTTCAGTCTTAATATAAACCATGTCCGCCACATGCGTCTTTCCGGCGGTGACACCTTTGGGCAGCGTGCCAAACCTAACAAAGCAGCTGCGACCGCCGTTTAAGGTCATTCCCTTCGGCAGGCCACCGTACTCGATCTTCTGCAGCTGCCCGTCCAGCAAGGCGTATTGGAAACTGTCCACAAACTGCAGCGAATGCTGCTCGGCTCCCAGCTGGAAGGTCTGCTGTCTGGCGTCCAGGAAGAGCGGCACGATATTGTGAGCATCCACAATCATATTGATCTTGCCCACAACCAGGTCTCGTCGCACTCGGCCGATATCCACGTTGGGTGGCGGACCCTCTGCCTTGACCACATGCAGTTTATTTCCAATGGGCAGGGAGACGGGCGGACCACCGAAGTAAATCTCATACCAGTGGTCGTCGATGTAGAGTTCGCGCGATGGGAAGCCGAAGCGGATCCGATGGAGCTGTCCATCCAACTGGAACGGCTTGTAGTCGTCGTTGAAGCTCAGCGGCAGTGGTTCATTGTGATCAATTAGGATCACGCGCTGACCCTGCTGGAAACCAATCTCATGCGGCTGATCGCCGTCCATGAAGATGATGGCCACCTGGTTGTAGAAGCGAATCTCTTTGGATCCCCCGTCGATCGTGATGCTGCGCACCACATCTGCCATGGGATTGTCCAGGGAGTTTATGGCCTTGGTCATCGTCACCGGCGGCACCGGCGGCAGACCCATCATCGAGGGCGGTTGCGGTGGCGGTGGCACTCCAGACATCACCATGGGTGGCGGCTGTTGCCAAGGCATGCCTCGGAATCCAGGCTGCGGCTGGACAGGTATTTGAATAGCTCCTCGCTTATTGATGTTGTTGTTATTACTATTATTGTTGGCATTGCCCATTGCCCAGGCAGTTCGTTGTGCGGTCGCAGGATCCACTTGTTCACCCCATTTGCTGGGCTTGCGCCGCTTAAGGTCCCGCTTTGGCTTATCCCTTTTGTTGGAGGCTTTCTCCTGAGCAGGTGCGGGCGGATCCTCGTACCTGGGCGAACCATCGCTACGTGGCGAGCCCGAGGAATGATTCTCGTTGCCCTTCAGCTTGGGAATGCGCTTGCGAAGCACTGCATCCCTCGCTGCATTGCGTTCCAAGTCGAGATCATCGTCTCGGCGACGGGACTCCTTCAGTTTGCTGTTCTCATTAATGGCCACCACTTTCTGGACAAGATCCTTGTACTGTTCCTGGTTCATGCTGTGATTCTCGTACATCTCCTGAGCCTGGCTGAGAATTGTGCGGACCTTCTCGTCGTGCGCCTCCTGAGAATCATCGTTGTCCTTCAACTGAGACAGCTGCTTGAGGCGCTGCGACACAGCCTGATCCTTGCCCTTATCTGTAAGAGATTTGAAAAATTTACTTGATTAGCTAAAGTTTCAAATTGGTGTTTGATTAACTTGATCAATCTGTGATTACTTACCAGGCTTGCCCTGTTTATTCTGAAGACGAACCGCACTTGTCAATCTGGCACGCAGCTCCTCCAAAGTAGCCTTCTTCGGAGGCGAACTAGATTTCTTTGTTGGCTATTAAATATTTATATAAATAACATGTTTACAAGTTAGATTTGCACCAATCCTACCTTGCTCACATCGCAGCTATCCATAGAATCGTCCTCAACCACAATAACGCCTGGCTTAACAGATGGAATTTCGCGACGCAGGTCTACATCCTCACTGCCAAAGAGACTAAACAAGCAAATTATATGAACAATTGTCATTTGAAAGACACCAGCGGTTCACTTACGCGTCCAGTTTGGTTGATTTGCTGCGCTTCTGCTGCGGCGGTTGCTCCTCGTCGTCGATCTCCGGCGGCTGTGCATCGGCGGGACGCTTTTCGGCGGCACCTTGCACCTGTAGCAACTTGTTGATCGACTGCTGGAGGGCGTCCGATACATTACCCTGCGAGGAGACGGAAGAGGACGAGGGACTGGGCGACGGTTGCCTGACTAGAGAGGCAGCTGGGACTGATGCTGCTGACGTTGACGATGCCGCTGTGGCTGCTGAAGTCGTGGAATTCGAATTTAGCAGTGATGCTGTTGATAGATTCGCTGTAGATTTGTCTAATTTATTAAACTGTTTTTGTATTTTGAACGACACTTTTGCGGGCAATTTGGAAGTGGACGCGGCTGACGGGGAGGCGTTGGAGGCGCCACTAGCTAGTATTATTGTGCTGCTGATGTTGCTGCTAATTGTATCCTTCTTGTCGAGGCTCTCCGATGAGTCGAATGTCGGGGGAGGCGGCGTCTTGGGCCGCCTCAAGTCAATGTCCATACTCGATACATCTATAATCGGCGGACTTGGAGGAGCTGGAGGAGGGCCTGGTTCAAGTATTTGAAATGTAGCTAAAAATTTGGTTTTGCTTGTGGGCACACATTTTTGTTGTTGTTTCTTACGGCAGAGGAGGTGGTTTCAGATAAAAGCAAACAGAACAACGAAACGAAGGAGGAACTAAGCGGAAGAAGTGCTAAGCAAATAAATCGGGGGGAGCTGGGTGGCAAAATCATAATCAAATCATAAGGGATACAAGGTCAACAAACACCAGGCACAACAATCGGGCTAGATAAATTTTGTGAGAACTAATGCATAAATCATAAGTTAATAAATCCACGGGCTCCGTTGAGGAGCCAATGCGAAATCTAAGTTAGACTAAAACAAAAAATATAATTAAATCAGTTGTTATCAAATGGGTATAAAAGGGATAAAAGTGCCGTTCTACAAATACAAAATAATATTGATACATATACGGATTTAACCAGCTGGCTCGTATTTACATGGAAGCCAACTACAACGTACGCTTAAAACAAAAGTAAACTTAATCTGGTCATATAGTTTCCAAAGGTTTGGTTTATAGTTAAAAATTTGCCTTGTTTTTTTTTCATTTTGGTATTACATGGGTGTCAACAACAAATTAAAACTGCAGTCTTTATTTTATTTTAGTTTATCTCCATCTAATCAATCAATGTTTATCAATATTCGATTTAAGGTACAAGAAATACTTCACAGTTTAATCATTAGGTTTATTTTGGGTTCGCTTTCAACTTTAGTGGTACTTGTTGGTTTGACATTCACAAAACGTAAATCAACTTTAAAGGCGGCACCTGGCTACATTTTGCATCAATTAAAACAACTTGGAATGCAAAAGGTTTTTAAACACATTTTATTTACACTTTTGTTTAAAATTTTTAAACTTGTATGAATTTTTTAAAGCACGCTTAAGTATTTATAAAAAAATATGGCATAAAGATGTGATTAATGGTTGACGTTTAGTTGTCTTATAACGAAACAAATCCCCCTTCCCTTCAATATAATGGGCCAGAACACAACGAAGAATGCATTAAGAAATTAATGAAGACATTTAGATCAATAAGAGAAGTTTTACTCAGCAGGCACTTAATTGTTTAAAATCCAATTAAGTTTTGTAAAAAATTGAAATTAAAATATGCATTGATAAATAGTCCACTTTTGGGAACGGCCACTTTGGTATCACAATTTTACTTATCACAGACTTCGGTAAAAGCAGAGCAGAATTTTTCCACTTGTCAACCACACACAATTCCAAAAACCCGCCCTTCCACCTGCCTAAGCCATCGAGTGCCGCCAATCTGGTTGGTAATTTCAAAATTTTCGACTAAGCTGTCTGTAGGACTAAGTTCCAAGTCGAAGTCGACTTGAATGTTGGCTAACAGGTGTGAGATTAGAATTAAAAATTGTTTCTTACGTTTCTCTAAATCATTTGGTGCTTTAGCTGCTGAAGATGCGGCCACCTGAGGTAGAGATGTTGGAGCCACTGCCTTCGATTCTGGTGACTTGCTGCGGACTCCGCTGCGCAGATCCACGTCCATGAAGACTGGAGATCGACTGCGCGATCGTCCCGACGATGGTTTTCCTCGCGACGAAGATGTGGAGGCTTTGTGTGATGCACTACGCTTTGACTTCGAAGGCGAACTACTCGGCGAGCTGCTCTTGCGCTTCGAGGATCCCGTGGGCGAGCCATTGCGAGCGTAGCGATCCGACTGCTCCTTGGATGAATGCTTGCCAGAACGCTTCACCGGCGACTGGTTGGAGCTGCTGCTGTTGTTGCCGCTTTTGTGTCGCACGTCGGAACCCGACGAGGATGAGGAGGCAGTGGAGCTCTTGGACTCGCTACGCTTGCGGCTCGAAGAGTTGGTGCTGTGATGAGAGTTTCCACTCTTTCCTGAGCGACTGCTGCTGTTGCGTACTGGCGATTTACTGCGCGAACGACTAGATTTCTGTGATGAGCTTGACTTGGCATCCAGGCGAGGATCGGAACGTGCGGGAGCTGCCGGATGCGAGGCCTGCGACTGCATTTGACGCGCTAGTCGCGGATCTCGTTGGCGCACAGAGTTGAGCAGTGCCGGATTGACAGGATTAACTTTTGGCTTGTTGGTAAACTGCTGCAAGAAGAAAATAATAGATTAGATTTCGATTAGCTTATGTCGTACGCTTTTCAATTTACCTGCTGTGCTACTGGCATATTGGGCATTATGGGGCCAGCAGTGCCCATTGCTCCCGGAGCTCGTGGGTTACGCATAGCCAACGCGGAATCCATCATGGGCGGACGAATGGCAGTTACAGTCGGGGCAGGCATAATTATCGGAGCCACAGCCATCGCGTCAGTGGCCTGGTTAAGCTGACGCTCCTGCTCCTCTAAATGCTTTTTGGTCTGTTCCAGCTCAAGTTCGAGTTTACGCTTCTTGAGCTCCAGCAGTTCGCGAGTCTTGGCTTGGAGTATCTCCTCCATGTCGCTGGGCAATGTGGGGTTAACGGGCATTACAGGAACCATGCCCTGCACAAAGGATATATTAGTATTTCTCTGCATTTGTTTATGAACTTCTGATTGCGCTTACCGTTTTCAGAAAGTCCGGATTCACATGAATGGCCGGATTGACATGGATTTTGTTAGTTGGCTGTTTGGCGGTGATGGGCCAGTTGTTATCCAGGCGCTTCACCTTCACATCCAGGGCGTACATCTTGGAGGGCGGGAAGACCTCATTCCAAGTCTGCCGCAGGGCATACATGCGCTCACGCACCTTCTCCAAAACCTGAGTCTGCGAGTGCTGAACCTGTGGGATGATAACAAAAATATTAAGCCATTAAGAAGCATGCAATTTAAGAGATTATAGCCACTTACCGATTCAAAGGCGTGGAGAAATATGTTGACAATGCATTGCCCAAACAATTGGACGTAGCTGCTTTTCACGTTCTTTACTATCGAATCAATTAAATATAGTATGGGCAATTTAAATTCGGGCGCCACCTGTTTGAAGTTTAGTAAAATAGGTAAGAAATAAAGAACAATAAGTGACTACGGAACGTCGCTAGCAGAGATTCAGACAGAAAGAAAGGGGCAGAGAACTCAGGAGACTGATCTGAACTAAATAGGCAGGCAGACAACACAACAAATGGATCAGCAATCGTCCATCGAAGCCATTCTCTTCAGCGGGTGCTGGTTTTCGACATCTCCAAGGCAAGTACACTAAACTCGAGCAAATGTCTACCACACAGAGAAATATTTTCACAAAGTAAGGGTCTTATCAGAGGAAACTAAGTATGTACCCTACGGTGTCCAAACATTCAATGAATTTTACGGGTTACATGGGATCGCGTATGAAGTTAGCTGATTTTGTTCCCTTTTCCGAGCGAAATGAAAATGGAAAACCAACCATGAAAATGAGGCAAAAAAAATTTTTAAGTGTTAGCTTCTTGTACTTAGGGCTTTAAATTTCAGTTTAGCTGCATGTTTACTTTTACCAAAACTTGCTTTTCTCTTTTGGTAATACAAAAATTGCTGCACATCAATGTTCTGATTGATTGTAAGCAGTCAATGTTTTTGTATAAAATAAAAGACAACTTGGTGACAATTGTTTAAGTATTTTCTCTTTTTATTGCGTTTTTCAGTTTTCTTTTTAGTTTGTTATTCTTTAGCTTTAAACTCTGGGATCCAAAGTAGAATGAAATAAGAAACGAGGAGCAGGTTAAACTTCTTACCTTTGCTGAGGATTAAAATCAGTCACGTCTTAAAACCCAAATTATTTGATAAATATTAAGACATAGAACCTATCTTTGCAGAGGAAAACCGACAAAGACCGAGAAAGCAATTAGCGAGTAAGTTAGAAAATTTAAATAGGTCTTTGTTGGTTTTCCCTGCAAGTAAATGGAAAACGTAAACAATAAACTGCACATTCTAATCACAAACTCGACATGGAGAATCACTTTTTGTGTCGACCTTCTGTTCGCTGTGTGTGTGCTGGAGTGTTTTGGTTTTTAGGTAAATACGCTTTTGTTTTGTTAACCTGGCTGATGTAATATTCCACCACTTTGACGATGATTTGGGCGTAGTTGATGTTCTCCTCGGCGAGCATGGTGAGCATATTGATGAGCGGCTTGCTGTTGCAGTTAAGATCCTGCAGGCTGGACAGGTACTCCTCGCCGATCCTTCGCTCATCGTCGCGGTAGCTCTGAAATAGCTGATCCATTCTGGACTCCGCTTCTTGATCTACTGTCGATCAATTTTTTGGTTTACGTTAATCGCAGTTGTTTGGTTTTGGCTGAAAGTAAAAGGGAAACAAAACGGTTAAGTGACTTTTCAAACTAAAGTGACTATGCTACAAAGTGGTGAAAGGAGAAAGGCATTAACCCTTTAGTGGCCAACTATGGTTATTATGATTTAAACACTTTTGTGGAACTTTGGTGCAAAGTCCATAGAAACACTTTTGAATATATTTTGATAAGTTAGCTCAGTTGAGTTTACTTAAAGGGGTTACTATAAACTCCCTTGCAGCAAATATAGTGCATATACACATCATCTTTTCGAATATTTTCGTATAATAAAAAGGATATTTTACAAATTTTTTTCTAAAGACACTGACAAAGATGTCACTTTAAATGAAAATTAACAGTACAAGGCTGGATAAACTTCGATATCTGCCTATATAATCTATACCAGACGTAAACAATCACGCGCGTCCACAAACAACAAGCCACATATATATACACACACACATACAGGCATGCCTTGAAAATTCAATATGGCGACCATGAGGCATATTTTTTCGCATGTTGTTTCCTTCCAAATATAACCAATAAACTAGGTATTTTCGCTTTATTTGTAACGTTTTGATACGCGAACGTGATGTATCTATGTTTTTAATGGCACTGCCCAGTTCTTAGCGATATCCCAACATATTTTTTTCGGACAAAGCCACGTTTATGCTACCAACACACACACACGCGTTTTTCACATCAGTTACAATGTTATCTTTTAGGCCACAAAAACCACCAAAAACTTACCTTTTACGCTAATACATTTGTACAATCACTGCCAGACACTTTTGCAAAGAAAAATTTCATAAAAGCACTGTCAATATATAAAAATTAGCGTTTGAAAACTTTCACGTAACAACTGCGATGTATTTTTGATGAGTTACTTTCCTAAGTGTGACCGTCGTCGAACACTAAAAAACGACTTGTATAAACATGCCCCTAACCCTATATGAAAAATAGTGAAACTTAGCTGTTATCCAGGACTCAACTCAATCGCAGGGTTCGTTACTGCCCGATACGTTTTATTAAATTTCCACCTGTTTTCTTATCTTTTTCCAATCCTATACTGGCTATCCTGCCCCCTTGCCTACAAAGCAGATAAATCATTTTAAAGATACCAAGCCCCAAAACGCAAATATATACACAATCCGAACAAGGGACATTTATTTTGCTAGAGTTTCCGTTGGAACCGTAATTACATTTTATTATTATTGTATTGTTCTTCCTGGTCCTTGGCCACCTGCTGCATTTAGGAGCCCACGATGATGTTGTTGATAGGGATGTGTATCAGCTTCACGAAGAATCCGATGAAGCCCATGATGCAGAAGCCCACAGCGGTGGCGATGGCGATTTTCTGGAACTCCTTGCGATCGGGCTTGGTGCAGCGCTTCACCAGACGAATCGAGTCCTTGGCGAAGACGCGTCCAGGCTCGGCAAACTTAACAACCTTGTCCATTGTAATATAAAGTCCTTATTAAATGAAAATAGCCAGTGAGCCGATTTGCTGCCGTGTCGTTTCTTGTAGTGTTACCAGATAGCAGAAGTTGAAACCCACATAAAAAAGGGTCGGGATTCCCAGGGAACCTCCCTAATAAATGCATTTTTACTTTCTTAATAAATTAATTTTATTTTCTTTAATTTGTTGTGTTTTTTTCTTGATTATGCCTTATTTATATTTTTTGTAGTTTAATTACTTTTTCCAATTTTCACTGAAACTTGTATTTCATATTTTTCTATCTCTGAAAGACGGTCACACAAAAACATCAGCAGGATCCGCAATAAATATGTGATTAATTTTGCAAAAACAAAAATGGAGGAATCGCCTTACCTGCACAGCCCCTACCAGGTGTCCATTGTCGCCACCGATCTCCACCATGAGGACACCATAATCCAAGCAGCCCAGTCCCTGGACTGTCTCCACAAAACAATAAACTCGATTTTCGAGCGAATCGATGCCCGCTTGGCGAGAAATGGTTCAAAGGTTGAGGACATAAGCAAACGTGTTAAGCGCGCCCAGGCAAAAATCAATGCGCTTGTTGGCTCCAAGCGGGCCATCCAGATCTTTGCACCCGCTCGCTTTCCAGCCAGCGACGTCCTGGCTCCACTGCCGGCCACCTTTCCACAGGTGGTGGATGATCCTCTGATGGAGGAGCAGGTGGAGTTGGAGCAACAGCCACGCCGGCGATACAGCAGCCACAGTCCCTCGGACCAAAAACAGGAGGATGCGGATGTCTTTTTCCACGTACGTGGCGACCGGGAGCACGAGTCACCGCTGGTTGCCGAACGGAAGATGACCAATCGCACCGCGGGACTGGGAGCCCTTCCTTTGGCTGGGGTGAAGTCCGTGCCCTCGCTGATGCGATTTAATACCAATGAGTTCGCCTATGGCGATGATCTGAATGCCTGGAAGCGTTCCCTGCCGCCGCAGAGTGCCCGCAGAGTGGCCAGTATGTCCGCAAGGCCCACGGCAGAGAAGCTGCTGGCTCCGGCTCCCCACTCACTGGCGCATGGAACCACCAAACTGGCCACTCCAGCTGGTGACTTGCGTTATAACCCTGCTGCCTTGGCTGCACCTGCCATTGATGTGCCGCTAGATCTGCCCGATCTTCCTGGAATAGCCAACGATCTGCAGTATGAGCCCGTAGAGGAGCAGACACCGATAGCACCTTCCCAGCAGTTCGGCGATCTGCCGGAGCTACCAGATTTGGGCCTGGAGGAGCAGGAGATCACGGTGCAAGCCATTGCGGCACAGACGCACATTCCAGGGCCGTCGAGGAAAACGGGTCTGGGACAGTGTCCATCGCCTGTTACGTCGCCACCACCACCTCCACCTCCACCGCCGCCGCCACCTCCTCCACCAGAGCAGGTCCAGAGGATTCCATCGCCGCCACCGTTTCCCACCAAGGGAGCTGTGAAACCGCTCTCTCCCTCGATTTCCACGCCCCTCAACATGCCGAAGCCCCCTGCTCCTACTGAAGATCCGAGATCTGAGCTCATGGCGGCCATTCGAAATGCCGGCGGAGTTCACGGCGGAAGACTCCGTTCGCCTGCGGCTGCTCCTCTCGATGTGGTGGATAACACACGCTCCAAGGCGGGCGCCGCTACCACAGGGAATCTGATGGCGGATCTGCACAACAAGCTGATGCTTCGTCGCAAGGGCATCTCTGGGAGCCAGAATCCCGGGGAGGCTACCGCTGGCAATCCCCTGATGCAGCAGCTCTCGCGAGTGATTCCACCGCCAGTCCAGCCGCGTAAGGGATCTCAATCCAGCGTGGAAGAGCGCTCCGAGGAGGACGAAGACGTGTGGAACTAATGAATGCAGTGGGAACCGAAATCCCTCTCATTTATATAGCTTTAGCACCGGTTAATGTGCCTTGGCTGGCTTTAAGCACTAGCTTCTCTAGCTTAAATTATACCAATCTCTAGAAAGAATTACAAATTCTATGCCCAAGCGAGCATGCCAAATTAGGTCAAAGTCAATCAGTTGAATAAAACTAACAGCTGAAAAAAACGTTTAAATAGTTTATTTCAAATTAAAGGAATACCCCCATTAGATGTCAATAACAGCACTATTGGGTTGCTTACTTCCAGTGCTGTAAAATATCCGAAGGGGAAACACATTTTGGATAAGAACTTTTAGTTGATTGTAACTATTGCATTAATTTAAATATTACAGTTAAGGGAATATTTAAACATTCTCAATTAAATACACAATTTCGAAAAAGGACTTACTAGAAACTGAAGTCGTTGCTCCAGAAGGAATCCAAGAAATCTCCAACTTTACGTATAATGACCACTGCATCACGGGATATAAACGATCTTTTTGACGATATTGTCCTGACCGAGGAGAAAGAAGCTCGTCTGGGCTACGAGGAGGGATTGAAAGACGGCCAGGAGCAGGGCAACGAGGAGGGCTACAAATTGGGCTACGCCCAGGGAGTATCCCTAGGCGAAGAGCTGGGCAGGATTCTCGGCCAGGTGGTGGCCCAGCAGCAACTAAAGCACACGGACAAGGTGCGACGCAGTCTGGAGCAGCTGCGCTCACTCATCGAGCAGTTCCCCCGCACCAACGATCCGCAGGCGGACATAGTGGGATCTGTGCAGAACATCCGATCCTCCCACCGTCGACTCCGCGCCCTATTGGGATCCAATAAAATTCCCGGAACAGCGTCATCTGAATCTCCTGTTGCTGAACGCAAGGATTACAGTTTCTAGCAGTATGTCCAAAGTGGGGGTGCCCCAATTGCAGAAGCGCCTCGATGGTCTGCTGGCGTTCCTCAATCCTCACTGGGATTTCGTGAATTGCCACATGGTGAATTATTTAACGGATCAACACTGGGAAGTCTTTCTGCCCGAGGCTTTAAGAAGGGAGATCTCTGGCAAAGAAGATGTGGATCTGGCGATAGATGGCTTATTTTGGCAAGATGATGAAGCAGGAGGAAGATTTCCAGAATGGCTGGGTTTCTTGAAGAAGGGCAAGCAAGAACGCCTGGCACTTCATCCGGAATTGCTGACCAGCGTGGAGGAACTAATTGAGGGACAAGAGAATGCCGCACAGCTAAGCATTCGGGAGTTTATGAGCGCCAAAAAGTGCCATGAGGTATGTTTACTTTCTGGTTTAGTTACGGAAACACTAGAACTTTCATAACCTTCCCGATTAGGTGGAGCTAACAGCTGCCCTAGTAGACCATCTCCTGAAGAACTCCAGCCAAGACTGCTACATTGTGGATGCGGGCGATGGCAAGGGCTATCTCTCCTCTCGCCTGGCGCTCCAGTATGGCCACCGCGTTCTCGGCATCGATGCCAATGCGGAAAACACACAAAACGCCCTGAGCCGCAATCGAAAACTGCAGGTAGGGTAGGATTACAAAATAAAATTAGCTTTATTTCATTACTTTCGTAGACTTATAAGTAAAGTTAGGTAGCTCCTACTCCTCTAAAGAGGAGCACCTCGTGGCTAGTCGCGCATCTCGCCCTCCTCGTCGTCGTCCTCCATGCCCTTGATGTACAGCACATTGTTGCAGCGGATGAGCACCTCGCCGAGATTGCCGGTGACGGAGCCCTCGATCACTTCTTCCGTGTTGGCCAGCTGCATGTTCATGTAGCCGTCGACGGACACCAGAAAGCCCTTGTACTCCTGGCCCCACTTCAGCTTCACCAGCACCGGTTTTCCCGTCAGGCCGTTCAGGAAGGGCTTGGGGTTGATGGGCATGCCAGCCGACATGGTGTTTGTTTGATATTTTTGGCGTTTTAAGGGAAAAATAAAACAAGCGTGCCGTAAATCGCCGGCTTTTCGCGTTTTCTATGAAAGTGTGACCGTAGCAAGGTTGTTGAAATATACAATGGCAGAAAAAGACAACTATATTAAAACAGTGCTGGAAAACAATACACAGACCGCCTAATTCAAATTTATATTCAATTGCAGCGTGCTTGGAACGGACTCACGGAACGAGCGGAGCTGCAGAGCCAAGGAATCACCCCCAAGAGGCGAGGAAAAAAGTCGCCCACCAGGGATACCATAAAGAGTGCACCTGCTTTGGAAAACTACAAGACAACGGCCAGGTTTATAACCACCGAACTCAATTTTGGCACCTTGCTGGCGGAGCATTTCCATCAGCTCCCGCAAACAGGCAGTCCTAACATTTGCCTTACTGGATTGCACACCTGTGGCAATTTAGCCGCCACTTGCCTGCAGGTTTTCCATGCCCAAAAAGACTGCCAATTGCTGTGTAACATTGGCTGCTGCTATCATTTACTGAAAGAGCGGTACTCACAGCAGGAATTCTTTGGAAACAAGGCACTGATGGACATGCAAACGGACCACGGGTTCCCATTGAGTCAGTATCTCCAGGAACGGCAAGTTCGCATGGGTCGCAATGCCCGGATGCTGGCGGCTCAGTCCATTGAACGCACACTGGACGCCAAGGAGCTGCCTAATGTAACGCTCTACTATCGTGCTCTTTTGGAAGTACTGGTTTGCCGACACTCCCCGCAATTAAAGAACGAATTGCAGGTGGGCAAGGTGCGCAAATTTGACAGTTTCCAGGAATACATTCAAAAATGTGCCACAAAACTGGATGCTCCTTGGTTGGCAGCCATCGAGGAGGAAGAACTTCATTGCCTTCTACAAGAATACGCTTTGGACAAGCATTATTTGGACCTATTCTACCTGCTACGAATGTCCTTTGCTCCTGTGCTAGAGAGTTTGATACTGCTCGACCGACTTCTATATCTAAAGGAACTGGGCTATGAGCGCAGCTATCTTATAGACTTGTTTGATCCAGTCATATCGCCCAGACATTTTGCAATCGTTTCCATTAAGCCTCTATCATAACGATTTTGACTTTGAAAACTCATCAACAGTTTGACAGGCGGAGCCGGTTCTGGGTAATCGTTAATTAATGATAATCATGCAATACTTTTGGAGCAGTAATGTATTCTGATGTAAACCTCAATTAAGCGACAGTGTATATCTAAAAATGTCAAATCAAAACATAAACATAAAACAAATTTTCACAAATTGACCAATTATTTTCTAAACTTTAGTTGAAAAATCCTTACAGGAAATACCTCCTTGTAAATTTTATACCATTAAAATATAAATACAATCATGACTTGTTATTTCTTGAGCAAATCAGGTTTGTTTTGCCGCAGGTTAACGTTTTTTTACTATTTGTTTGTTTTTCGTAATTTAAGGCCCGCTATTCACCACACAGGTGAATATACTTGCACTTGAAATCGCTATCTCAGAACATTTCAGTGGTATAAATATGCGATGGAATTTTAAATCGCTTCGAGTGCGGTGTGAAAAGCGTTAATTGTCGGTTGTGTGCGCGGGAGCTCAGACTTTTTAGTTTTAAATCAACAAAACGTTTCCTTGAACCTACTGGAAAAACTAGTTGCCAATAAGGCCAGTGGAAAACAAGGTGTGCAAAAGTTAATACAAATGTAAAAAGAAAATTAAAACAATATTATTTTCAAAAGTAATAAGTGCTGTTGAACTTAAGGAGGATTCGCATGTTTTTCCTTTTATTTCAAAATATGTGTGTGAAAATTAAACCTTAATGAGGCTTCATATTATCAGATAGTGAAAAATTTCCAAAGCCCTTCAGAAATAGTAGATTAGTAAATTTTAAACCCGTTTTTAATTTTTATGTCAACCTTATCTATAATCCTGATGGTATGTCCCATTATCAGTATGGTTGAAGATAGCTAGACTGCTTTTCTCGTAAAAATGTAATGGGTAAGGTGCGGTAGCTGTTCAGTGCATTATAAATTTAATCAAATGATTGGTAAACAAAGAACTTAAGTGGGTTCTTAAAAACAACTTGACCTTTTGTAATCAACATAAGATAACGTTAGGTGCTTTGACCTATCCTACTGTTTGATTACAGAGTGGAAGATTTCTTTAAACTCATATCTCAAAGATGGTACTGACGGAGGCCCTTTTCGTGGTGGTGGCTGCCCTGGTGGCGGTGTACATGTGGTTCCAGCGAAACCACAGCTACTGGCAACGCAAGGGCATTCCGTATATCCCACCCACTCCGATTATTGGAAACACGAAGGTGGTCTTCAAGATGGAGAACTCCTTTGGCATGCACCTCTCGGAAATCTACAATGATCCCCGAGTTAAAGACGAGGCCGTGGTGGGGATATACTCCCTTAACAAACCCGGTTTAATTATTCGCGACATAGAGTTGATCAAATCCGTGCTGATCAAGGACTTCAATCGGTTCCACAACCGTTACGCCCGCTGCGATCCCCACCGCGATCCCTTGGGCTATAACAACCTATTTTTCGTGAGGGATACCCATTGGAAGGACATTCGCACTAAGCTAACGCCTGTTTTTACCAGTGGAAAGGTCAAGCAGATGTATACGCTAATGCAAGAGGTAAGGAAATGACTAATCAACCAAATTAGGAATGATTATAATACATTTTTTTATCCTTAAGGGTAGGATAATTGGAATTTTTTTAAATAATTTAAAGAAACAGTAAAAGTTTTCTTAAATATCATTGGTTTATTAAAGTACAACATTTTAAACATTGAGAAATATGAAATAGCGTTTGGGAAAAAAGTAGAATTGTGGTGTCCATCATAACTCGATATTCGATCATCCATAATATTTAACTCTAAATTTATAAATTAGATAATCGAGTTTTCCAGTAAATAATTTAAAATTTGGAAAATTAGTTAAAACTAATAAGCCGGTATAAAATAAGCCAATCTTAGAAAATGTTGCCCCGATCGACTTGAAATTTTTACAGAACATTTTTGAAATATTATACATTAATTTTTAAATATCGAAAAACAAATTTGTAAACCCTACTTTCCCCTTTAAGATTGGTAGCGATTTGGAGGCAGCTCTAAAGAGGCATGGCGAGAAGAGCTCCGGCAAGTACATCACCGAGATCAAGGAGATCTGCGCCCAGTTCTCCACGGACAGCATAGCCACCATTGCCTTTGGTATCCGTGCGAATAGCCTGCAGAATCCCAACGCCGAGTTCCGTAACTTCGGACGTAAGCTATTCACCTTCACCATATCCCGTGCCAAGGACTTCTTCGTGTCCTTCTTCCTGCCCAAACTGGTGTCCCTGATGCGCATCCAGTTCTTCACACCGGACTTTTCCCGCTTCATGCGGAGCACCATTGGTCATGTAATGGAGGAACGAGAGCGAACGGGCTTCATCCGCAACGATCTGATTGATGTCTTGGTGGGTCTGCGCAAGGAGGCGGCCGCTGAGCCCTCGAAACCGCATTATGCCAAGAACAATGACTTCTTGGTGGCCCAGGCGGGTGTCTTCTTTACGGCTGGCTTCGAGACCTCCTCCTCGACGATGTCCTTTGCTCTCTATGAGATGGCCAAACATCCCGAGATGCAGCAACGACTGCGCCAGGAGATCAACGAAGCTTTGGTCGAAGGCGGTGGCACACTGTCCTACGAGAAGATCCAGTCCCTGGAGTACCTAAGCATGGTGGTGGATGAGGTGCTGCGCATGTATCCGGTACTGCCCTTCCTGGACCGCGAGTACGAGAGTGTCAAGGGTCAGCCGGATCTGAGCCTGAAGCCGTTCTACGATTATACATTTGAGAACGGGACACCAGTGTTTATACCCGTCTATGCATTGCAGCATGATCCAAAGGTAACATTTCTGTATTAAGGGGTTATCCCTAGTTGTAGGGCAAAAAAGGCTTTTTTTGGGAATATTTTCTTTTACGAAAACTTCTTAAGTTTTTTAAATGATTAATATATCAGATAAACGTACATATATCTATTAAATGCATTTTGGAAATTTTTTTTTTCGTTAAAAAATATTGAGTAATTATGTCCCAAAAGATGTGATAAGTAAATCTCCCTTATATTTCAAATTGATTTACAGTGAGGTTTAAGAGGTCGGAATCATTTGAAATAAGAGATGGAAATTGATTTAGTTAAATAATCAAGTCTTTAGTAGAGATATTTTTGACAAATGGTTTACAAAGTAACATTTTTCAAATTTATACTCGAACCAACAAATCTATTTTTATCGAAAATAAATTGAACGATTACGTTTTGAGGTTTTTTAATAAACCTCCTAAATTTTATAAAGAACGATTCAGTATTTTTCAATTTATTTTGGTCACGTCGTTAAAAAATGTCGTTCAAAATTTTGTGTTAGCTCACTAGACAGTCGTCAATTTATTTCCTTAAGTGCTCATAGCTTTATCAATGTTGAAATTATAGGGACCTATTTTTAGACACTTATACTTCAAAAATACGAAAAAAAAAAACTTTTGTCATTTTAAGTAGGGGTGTAACCTTTTAAAGATTATTTATCTACAACTCTAACTTCTATGTAATCCCTAGTACTGGACCAATCCCAGCCAGTTTGATCCGGAACGCTTCTCGCCCGAGAATCGCAAGTCCATCGTGGCCATGGCCTACCAGCCCTTCGGATCCGGTCCCCACAACTGCATCGGCAGTCGGATTGGCCTGCTCCAGAGCAAACTGGGCCTCGTCAGCCTGCTGAAGAATCACTCGGTCAGGAGTTGCGCGGCCACCATGAAGGAGATGAAGTTCGATCCCAAGGGCTTTGTGCTGCAGGCCGAGGCAGGTATCCATCTGGAGATTGTTCATGATCGTCTCTACGATGAAAGCGCCGCACGGGGCGATTGAATCAATTGTGAAGTATAGTATACGAATAGATAGTTGTAGTGATTGGCTGATGGGGTAGGTAATCGCTTTTTGACAGCTGGCATTTGCTTAAGTTATAATACACATTATACAACAATCCGTGTCAGTAGCGGCGCCTGGTCTACTCAATAAAAACAAAAACAAAATCATTATCAAATTACTTTTAATCTGTGGGGGGATCTATAAAATTGCGCCACCAATAAATACATTTAATATACTTTTCAGGGAATGAAATGCAAATGCATTTTCGAAATGTAACAAAAACCTAATGGCTGGTTTAGTTAGGTTCAAAGAGTAAGTAGTGTCTATATATGTAGGTATGTCCAGAATGATATATTTATATGTATGACTAATGTTCTAGGCCTTAGGCAGTGCATCTCATTGCTTTGGTGATAAAGCACGCAATTCGTCAATCAAATTGCCTTCAAGATGCGACACCAGCTCAATTTTAAATCCCAAAACACGCGACTCTACGGCTCAGTTATCGCTCAGTGGTTGTGGGCTGCATTGCTCCCAAAAAAACTCCAAAAACTATCCACATCTTGTCCAGGTGAGTTAGACCCCCAAAGGATCGCGTACCAATCGCAGGTGGATTCCCCCCTTGGCCTGGGTGATAATGGCCTTGGGCTCCAGTTGCATGCGATGGGGGGTGCGTTCCGATGTGGCTATCAGGTGGTTGCGCAGCAGGTTCACCAGACCCACCTTCGTCTGGAGCATGCCGAACCGTTCTCCGATGCATCCATGCGGACCGAGGCCAAAGGGCATGTAGGTGTACGGCGTGTGCAGCTTCCTGTTTTCAGCCGAGAATCTTTCCGGCTGGAACTTTCGCGGTTGGGGAAAGTACTGAAGAACAGAAACCTTGTTTTTAGACAGCAACGTTGGTGGAAGAGATACAGCTGCGGTCATTATAATAGTAGTGACAAAGCAAAGTGTTAAAAAACATGCCCTTTGTATTGAACTAAAAAGGTTTAAATTAAAAGTTTAAAAACATTAAAAAAAAATTGTTACCGATTATATTTAATTTATTTTTTAAAAATATACCTTTGATAAATGACGATTTTTGTACGTGTCCAATTTAGTTACCTTCATAAATATATAATTACAATTTTAAAATTAACTTCAAAACTAGATTTGTTTGTTAATTGCATTAGCTGAAGAACTACTATTTGCATGACCGAAGCTGTACATACAACTCACCTGGGGATCCATGTGTAGGGCATAGCAAGGAATGTAGACGGGCATACCCTTGGGCACCACGAAATTGTGGAACGGAGCCAGCGACTGACCTGTTCCGGAGGTGCACTCACGGTCCAAAAAAGGCAGTGGAGGATACATGCGCAGCACCTCCAGCAGGATCATCTGCATGTACTCCAGCGACTCGATCATTTTGAGCGTTACCTGTCCACCACTTTCAACCAGGGCATTGCTGATCTCCGCCCTCAATCTCTCCTGCACGTCCGCATCCTTGGCCAACTCGTACATGGCAAACGCCATCGTGGAGGAGGAGGACTCGAAGCCGGCGGTGAAGAACAGCACGGCCTGGGCCACCAGGATGTCGCCTTCGAACACGAACTGATCCTTGATGCCCGAAGCCTTCGCCTGTTGTGTGCTGCGTCGGAACTCGATGAGGATGTCGATCAGATCGTTGCGCTTCTGTCCGGACTTCTCCCTCTCCGCCATCACGTAGTTGATGGTCTTGCGCAGAAATCGTGTGGCCTCCGCCGGAACCACCTTGAAGCCGAAGAAGGGCACCAGGTGGGGCAGGAAAAACACCAGGGTGAACTCCGCCGCCCGCAGGAGACTGAACTCGAAGACGGATCTCCCATGCCGCCGGAACTCCCCATTGGGATCCGTGAAACTATTTGCTTTTACTCCGTACGCCACAGTGGCTATCACATCCGTGGTGTACAGGGCACACAGCTCCTTGGCCTCCAAGTCGAAGCAGCGTATGCGCTCATTGTGCAGCGGCTGCTGGCGAAGATGGGCATCCAGGCTGGCGCCCACCTCCTCGATCAGCGGGAACATGTGCTTCAGTCGATTTCCGGTGAAGAAGGGCGAGAGCTTCAGTCGCACCTCCTTCCAGGCGGGATTCTTCAGGAAGAATATGTTTTGTGACCCCAAGGGATCTGCCTTGTGATCGGAGTTCGAGTACCGATTAGGAGAATGCCCCGAAGTCCTTGACCAGGATATTCCGGACCAAAACGGGGTCCCTCAGAAGCAGAGCCGGCTTATGGAACACATGGATGCCCACGAACGGTTCGTTCGCCGCCTCGGGATGCTGGTACAGCTGGGATATGAACTCCGCAGGACTCTTCTGCATGTTGAGCAGTCCCATCAGGTTGCCCACTATCCATTGGGGCTTGATCTCACGGACACCCACTCGCCGCCAGTAGGAGTAATGATACTGCAGGGCCACATAGGCGGTGACCAGGAGGACTGCTAGCAGGATCACCAATCCCAGTGCCATGTTTAAGCTCGGAAAGCAAGTTTCCCACTGGTGCAAAATGTGCCAAGTCAACTGGTTAAAGCTCTGGAACAGCGCCATCTCCGTTGAGGGTTCATCGAGATGCTCCTGTATTTTCTGTGAATGAATCTCATTTATGAATGGGCGATTTCTTTGTGATGCTAAGTGGGTCGGGCTTCTAGCATATGTAAATGCAAATGGGGTTTCTTTTGGCGGCCAATAACGAGGTCATTTGGTTTATAAATAGGGAGGGTATTTGGATATTCCATAATATTATTTTAGAATTCTACACATAAATTAAATTAAATTAAAGAATGATTAATTGAGTGGAAAATATGTTAACTTATAATGGACAATTCATGATAAAAAATATATATATATTATATGTTAACTATAGTCATTGAACCACAGGTCCCTCAAATTAAACAACAAAATACTTGAAGAAAAAAAAATAGTCTTTCTTCTAATTTAATTGTTATTGAACAAAAAAAATAATAATTATTTATTTATGTTCATTTTACCCATGTTTTTTTCTGTGCATACACAACGGAAATCTAATATATTTAATTAGTAATGCCACATAATTTATTACTCCCGACAGGAATCATGTTGCTCCTCTGGCTGCTGCTGCTCACCATACTGGCTCTAAATCTCTGGCTGAGACACAAGTACGCCTACTTCAGGAACCTTGGGATTCCCTACCTGCCTGCCTCCTCCTGGTCACCGATGGGCAACCTGGGCCAGCTTCTGTTCCTCCGCATTTCGTTTGGAGATCTCTTTCGACAGCTCTACGCACATCCACTTTGTGGTGGAGCCAAGGTTGTGGGCTTCTTTGTCTTCCAAACACCGGCCCTGATGGTGCGCGATCCGGAGCTAATCCGCCAAGTGCTGGTCAAGAACTTTAACAGCTTCCTGAACCGCTACGAATCGGCGGACGTGGAAGACACCATGGGTGCGCTGACCCTGCCGCTGGCCAAGTACCATCACTGGAAGGAGAGTCGGCAGTGCATGTCGCAGCTCTTCACCAGCGGACGCATGCGGGAGATCATATATCCGCAGATCTTGAATGTGGCCAGCGACCTGGAGAGCTACCTCAACCGAAAGCTGCGAAGTCATCCAAGTCGGGTCCTCCCACTGGGCCGCATGTGCCAGTTGTACACCACCGATGTGACCGGTAATCTCTTCTACAGCCTGGATGTGGGCGGATTGCGACGGGGGCGATCTCAGCTGCTGAAGAAAACTAAGGAGTTATTTAACACCAATTTCCGCAAGGTTCTGGACTTCATGATCGTGTTCTTCCTGCCCAAGTGGACGAGTCTATTGAGACCTAAGGTTTTCAGCGAAGACTATGCGCAGTATATAAGGGAAGTGGTGGAGGAACATCAGGACCACAAGAAGGATGATCTTATCAAGCAACTGCAGCATTTTCAGATCAGTCGCTCCTCGGACCACTACTCCCAACACCCAGACTTCATAGCCTCTCAGGCAGGCATCATCCTGCTGGCCGGATTCGAGACCTCCTCAGCCCTAATGGGATTCACTCTCTACGAGCTGGCCAAGGCGCCTGGTATCCAAGAGCGACTGAGACGGGAGCTGTGTGAGGCCTTCGGTTCCACCTCCACCCTCTCCTATGAGACGCTGAACGCTTTGCCTTACCTCAAAATGGTATGTTCGGAGGCACTGCGTCTCTATCCGGCTGCTGCATTCGTCAACAGGGAGTGTACCAGTTCGGAACCAGAGGGAGTCTCCTTGCAGCCACATGTGGACTTTGTGGTGCCCCCCGGCATGCCAGCCTACATCTCCATACTTGGCCTCCATCGTGATGAAAAGGTACAATCGTATATAAGCTTCACCATTTTAAAAATCTGAATTCCAGTACTGGCCCGAGCCCTACCGCTTCGATCCCGAGAGGTTCGCCCCAGAACGGACTAAGGATATTCACCCGATGACCTATATACCATTTGGAGCTGGTCCCCATGGCTGCATTGGCAACCGTCTGGGAATCCTTCAGCTAAAACTGGGCATAGCTCACATCCTAAAACTCTATTGGGTGGAGGTTTGCGAGCGAACAGTAGCGGAGATTCGTTTCAATCCCAAATCCTTCATGTTAAAGTCGCAGGATGAGATATACCTGAGATTCTGCAGGGATAATTTGTAGTATTATATGTTTTAAACATCCATGGCTGTGACTTAAAGGCAAGGACAGCAGTTTCCTAGCTATCCAATGCACAGATGCTCATAGTTTCTTAAAGAAACAAAAGTATAAATGAAAAGTATTAAGGTTATTTAATTCGTATAGTTCCCATTCAATAAATCACAATATAAAATGAATATTCATACGTATTAATTTCAGCCAAAGTTAGATGTTTTATTTCCACACTTACCCCCTTTCAAAATATTACCCAAAGCTTGGTTTTTGGCCACACATAATTGAAATTCTTACGTCTAAATGACTTAATTCCCTGAATTAAACTTGCTCAGCTTTTCTTCGATGTCCTTGATGCGACAGCGGATTTCCGGAGCCGAATCACGCTGGAACTTTTCCAAGTTCGCTTCAAAGTTCTGCTTGATCAGATTCAGAGGCTGTTGGTCCTTGGCCCCGCTCAATCGCTTGATCAGCATGAGGACGATGTTGAGGGCCTCCTTTTTCAGGCCGGTGTGAGGAACTCCAGCGGCCAGAGCCACTGCAGCCAGAACATCCGTGCAGATCTTCTCGACGATGGCCTCGCGTGTTTGTGGCGTCGGTGCATCCGTCTTGATTTTCTTCTCCTGGTTTATCTGCGGCAGATCGGGCAACTGGGCGGACTCATCGAAGACGTGGAGCCTCTCGATGTATTTGGTGAGGGCTGCCAGCAGACTGACCTGAACCGGCCGGGTGCTCTCCGCCAGAATGCTGGTGCAGTTCTCGGCAAAGAAGAGCTGGTAGCGGTGCTGCGTCTCGATTGAGTGACGTGGCCAGGATTTTCCCAGTGTCTCCCAGACAACCTCCTTCAGTCGGTTGAGGGTTTGAGCCCTCTTGTTGCGCTCATCGGCACTCAGCTCCTGGCTGGTGCTGGGCTCGTCCTCGTCGTCCGACTCTTTGCGCAGCTCCTTCTTTTCCAGCAGGTTCCAGCTCATGTTGTACACCTCCTCAAAGCGATCCGCCTCCAGTTGATCGAGGATGTCGCCCAGAGAAGCCAGGGCCAGAGTGCGATAAATCGGTTCTCGTTTCCTTGCCTCCCTCATGGCCGCATCTATAATGCTGGGACAGATCTGGTGGCCTCGATCCAATCCCTTGGTGAGTCCGGCCAACGCTTGCAGCAGGCGCGCCTTACCCTCAAAGGTGCGTCCCTGCAGACCGCACAGGAGCAGCTTGATGAGGCGCACTCGGTCGGGTTCATCCAATGAGCTACTCAGGCGGGTGGCTATCGTCTGGATGGCATTCGCCGCCTGTGCCTTGCGTGACCAACTTGCATCGGTTAGTGATGTCTCCAGCTTGGGTATGATCACATTCAGATTGAGACGGATGCCTGCATCTCCGGGGCTAACATCGTTCCACAAATCTTTCCACAGCTCCACATTAGCCTTCGTCTCTTCGTTGGCCTCTTCGTGCATGGCAAAGAAGATCAGCGGCAGCATGCTTTCCATGTAGTCCTTGAGCAGTTCGTGATGACGCTTGTTAATTGACTGGATGGTCAGAGCAATGGAGCGATTTCCGGGCTGCTCGGCATACAGCTCCTCCAGCTTGGCGAAAAAAACTCTTGATCGATTGCTCCTTGGCCAAACCTAGTAGGTGGCCAATTGCGCTGGCGTTGTACTTGCGCACCGTGGCATTGCGATCCTTGATTCCCACAAAGCAGGCCCGAATGTACTTTCCCACCACCGGGGTCATTTCATTGCCCAAACGGATGCTGATCTGCAATGTTTTTAATACTATAAGCACAATATCTTTTACCCTGAATTCGATCAACATACCAGACACACAAAATGAGCGCAGCCAATCTTGGTTCCCAGATTCACACTAGACTTCATCAGCTCCAAAACCTCGGGGGTCATCTTCTCCAGCACAGGATAGTCGATATAGCGCACGCATTTCCCAATAGTTTCCATGGTGTGGTGAGATTTGGCGGCCTCGGCACGGAGCGTATCCACTGCCTCCTGGGCCTCGTTATCAGCCCCCAAGCGAGTGGACACGTAGGAGAGCTTCGTGTTCTCCAACTCACCGGTGGCGCGAAGCAGGCAGGGAATCAGGGTGACCAAATGCGGAGCGATGAGCGCACCTGAAGAGTCGATCATGTCGGAGATGGTCTTGATGCTCACTTTGCGTATCTCGGCCACCTTGTGCCCCACGCCCACTTCCAGAAGATACGGCAGGGTGGAGGAAGCCACCGCTGTGCCTGATTTTCCATGATCCGAGGAGGAGGCGATGACGCATAGCTTTCCCAGAAACGAGGCCGTTCCGTGGGCAGTGACCCTCGTGCCCTCATGAATGTCGTCCATTACGCGGAAGAGCTGCACCCAAAGCTCTTTCAACTCCGGCTCAGGTACCTCGTCCACCTCCATGCTGTTGGCGGCGGGTACTGGGCGACCTAGCTCCTCCGAGCGCAGCTTCAGCCCGTTCGGACGCTTTAAGAGATCTCTAATTGCCAGGCAGCAGGCAATTCGGACTCGCCACTCTTTGAACGTAAGATTATCTAGCAACTCACGCATGATTTCCCAATAGTAACGCTCGGTCACTTCCTTGGAGTCAGTCACAATGGTGTCCCAAATCGAGATCATCGAGTTCTGGATCTTGGGCGTGGGATCGTACTTATAGCGATACAGCCGGGGAATGATCCTGCCGAGATAGGGCTGCATCTTCTGCTTGGACTCAGCAGAAAGGGTTTTCAATCCGAAGGCAGCGCCTAGCTTGCTGGTCCAGGTGGCATTATGATTGGCCAATTGCATGAACTGGTAGATCATGTCCGGCTGATTGAGATCCGAGGCCAGGGAGCACAGCTCCTTGTAGGTGGTGATGTTGCCTCCCGTCGGCGTCTTGCCCAGCATTCCTTCGGCAAAGAGTTCAGTGTCTGCGGAGACCTGATTCACCTTGCGTTTGCCTCCAATGAGCTGATCCAAAAGTGAGTTGGCCAAATCACTTTGACTGCCAGAATCGGAGAGGGAATAGACAAGTCCCAATCCGCGTGAAGCCACATCCTGCACAAATTCTGTAAGACAAAAACATAATATTACTTTGCAGAAGATATTGGTTTGCTTGGTTACGTACCGCTATCATCCGATAGGAGCTCGGTAAATGCGAATTGCAAAAGCTCTTTTTTGGCCAACACGGCTGGACGTTGGCTGCAGTGTTTCACCACGGCTAGGAGCCACACTGATATTGCCTGACGGGAGTGCGGGTTCGGTTCGGTGACCAGGCGTATTAGCGAGTTCAGGAACTGCTCAAAGTCGCCATCGTTGCAGTGTGGATTAACAAACTTCTCATCCGGTTGGCCCTTGTTCACATCATAGCCACAGAGAGTGTTAACAATAGCTTCCGAGATGGCTATGTTCAAAGCAGCATCCTTTTGGACCTTGGCCAGGGTAAGAAATTTGTCCAGGTTGCGTTTGGTGAAGTGCTCGCCATCGCCAATGGCCAAGTATCCCAGACATCTGGCCGCCTCCTCACGAATTTTCTGGCGCGCCGACGAGCTGCGCAGCAATTGGAAGACAACGCCAAAGATAACCAACTTGGTGGACGAATCTATGCTCGTGTACTCGGTCATCTCATCATCGTCGTCCCCATCGTTGGTTGGGACTTGGATCTCCACCGTGACGTTGGGTATCTGCACAGCCTTGCCGATCATGGAGATGCATTTCACGGCTGCCGACACGAGCAGCCACTGGGATTCACAGAGGGTTTTTGCTGGATAAATAAAAATAGAAGTAATTGAAAACAATCAAACCTGAATATTGGTCAAGGTACAAACTTACAGATTATCTTCACCGCATTAACAAACTGCGGCCAAGCGGCAAAGTCTTTTGATTTCTTCTCTTGTTTGAGCATAGCAATCTTGCGGTTGAAAGTGTGTCCCACCACCAAAAGCCAGCCGTGCTTGTGCTCCAAAGTCTTTTGAGTGAGGCTGCTCATACATTCACCTACTTCCTCATCAAACTTCTCGTCGGACAGACCGAATGCCCACAGAATAGCATAGACTTGGGCCACATTGATGCGCATTGTCTCGGAGACATCCTTCAACGTGTTGCCAAGGGGCTCGAGCAGATGCAGCTGCTTGGCAGCAAACACTTCCGGAGCGGCGTTCAACAGGTCATAGAGACAGGTAAGATTGGAGTCGCCTGGGGAGTACAAAATCTTAAGATAATTCTATCGCTAGCCAATGGCAAACTTACTCCTCTTAGCCTCCACACTGCGCTGAACAAACTGCACATACTGATGCAGGGCATTGTCCTCTGCCTCCTCGTAATGCAAGGTGATGTACTTGCGCAGCTCCTGGGTGTACTTCTCATCACCGGGAGCCGACTACGACGCCAGCAGAATACCACAGGCACAGGCGCAGATAGTCAAGCAGCTCCTCGTACACCTCCAAGCTGTAGGGCAGCTTGGTGCGACCAACTACCACACAGGAGGTGTTCTTTTTCAGGCGCTTATTGGCCATCTCGTGGACGTGGGCCATCATCACCTGGAAGCTGGGCAGGACCACTCGACGCTGCTCCAGGGATAGGTGATTGAAGTCACTAATGGATTCGCTGTTTATGCGGTTTTCAGCCAGCTCGATGGAGGAGAGCATATTGTAGTTTACGTGATCCTTCTTCGAGGTGCCGTACAAAAAGGTGGTCACGTTTTCGCGCAGGGAGTTGCTGAAAAAAAATCCATTTTATATTTAACTAAATAATTAACTAAATTGCGAATCAACTTACCGCTCGCCCGCAATGAGCAGCAGCAAGTATCTGGCTGGTGCGTAATACTCCGGATAACAGCTGGTGAGGAAAACACTGGTTACGTTCTGGACAATCTGAACTTTGGACTCGGCATTATCCAGCAGCATGGCCAAGAGAAGATGCTGCTGGCCATCCAACTTTACGGTGGAGGGATCTGTATCCTCATCCACCTCCATGGCATCGCTCTTCTCCTTTGTCTTCCAGGCAAATGCCGGTGCCATCGAAACTAACGCCTCCCTAATGGTTGAATGTAGTTCTGGGGCACAGCTGGCCAGGTTATTGAAATATCCCAGCACCAGCTTCAGATCCTGGCTAACGTCCTGCGGGAAACTGCGAGCGTGCTGCGCCAAAGCAGAATAAGCTGCATTCTGTACGTCGTTCGGCTCTGTGGAGTCGCGTCCAATGACTTTGGTGATGCCGGTCAGTATTACCCTGGATACCTTGGACACCAATTCGCGGGGACCACTAGGGAAAGTTGAGTGGGATTAGTTTTACCAGGTTGGTATGTCAATTAAAACAAACTTACTCCCTGAGCACCAGTTCGACGAACTGCAGCGCCAAGACCTTGCACTTCTGGTTGGTGTTTGTCCCAAACAGGCCATCAAAGATCACCTGCAGGCCCTTGGTCACGTTAATGCTCTTGCCGCGGCACTTGATTAGGTACTGCAGCAGCTTCTGGCGCACTCGGGCGCAGCAGGGGCGCGTCTGCCGATCCGTCAACTTGTTCTGGTTGCCAGCAAACAGAGTGTACAGGGGAGCGGTTACCGCTGGGCTACTGAAATCCAGCATGGTGCAGAGCTTGCTGAGCTCGGCGATCGCTGGAGTGGCCACGCTGAAGCGGGTGTCCGCCGAAGCCACTACCAGGGGCACGAAAATCTGCACATCACTGAAAACACTGGCGCACAGGAAGCGAACGATGCCCTTCTTGACTTTCTCCAGCTCCTCCGCCCGCCAGTTGTTGGCGATGATGCGCTTGAAACTGTAGGGACTCAGTCCCGGCGGTACGTCCTGGTCCTGGGTGATGCCATAGGGCAGGAGAAGCACATCCTGGAGCAGGGACAGAAAGTTAGCACTTATGGCCGGCTTGTCCTGCAGATCCAGCAGCTTTGACCGCTGGGCCGGGTCATCGGGGATCTTCATGTCCGACAGTATGGGCAGCAGCAGGGCGAACAGCTTGTCCTGGTAGCTCTCCAGCCTGTCCTCGCTGCCCACCACCTTGCTGGCTAGCCCAGCTTGTTCCTCCAGCGGAAGACGCGGAAAGCCCATGGCAATGAAAATGATGGCGAAGTTCTTGAGGAACGTGGTGCTGTCCTCGGCGGCATACTGATCCAGCAGTGCCTCCACTGGTATCTGAACTTGTCCCCGCGACGAGAGGCGCCTCTTGATGTGGGTGAGCACTTCGACGACCTGAACAGAAGGTGTATTAGTCAACCGGCCAATACTGCAAAGTCACGATGCGAGAAGGGGGTAGGAAACCCCCGGCTGGCATTGTTTAACCCAGTTACTTGCCTTGGTGCGCACCGCATTGTGGGGAGAGTTCATTTTGAGGATCACCGGGGTCAGGAACTTGACCACAGTGGCCTCCAGTTTTTCGTCCGAGTCCGCATTTCCCAGACGCAACAGGACGCGCTCCAGTAGCTCTGCAAGCGGTGGAATATGATTGGTGTTTAGGAAATCTTTTCTACAAAAACATCCTCTTTTTGGGCAGCTCCTCAGACCACAAATTGGGCAACCAAGTCTTTATTTACAGTGCAAAATATAATTTTTACCGATTTCTGCATTTGGTCCAGTTTCCATCTTTTTATTGTTGTTCCTTCTTTGTAGTGTTACCAGCTGATGTGTGGCCAGCTGCACCAAAGTTCTGCTTTTATAAATTATTTGCAGGCTTTACAACACTTAATTGTTTTGACAGCCGCCAAAATTTAAATAACGCAACACAATGCTGCAAACACAATTCTTTTGCCAAACTTGCACTTATTGTCCCCCTTTTAATATAACAAAAAAATTAAATTCATATTCGAGAAACTTTTATTCAAGGAAATAATGTTTAAAGGTAAGTAAAATTAAGTTTAAGCCAACGATATAGTCGAGTTGTCATCTTGAACTCTGTAAATAGAAAAGAATCTTGCATTAATAGGGAATTAATAACCTCATGTTTAGAAACGATTTCCTTTGATAAATTTCAGTATTCTCACTTTTTGTGAGAAGAGTCAAGGTTCTTCAGCAATTTGTTTTATGAAGACCGTCATGATTTTATCATCAGAATGTTAATTATTAACATGTAAAGCAAATAAATAAAAACGTAATACACACCTTTAAATTGGAATAGATGCTGCCACTGCTGAAATGCTGTGGAAACTAAGACAAGACTGGAAAACGAATGGTTAAAGTTACTTTTTTCTGTTTTATTCAAAAAGAATAACTGCTACAAATATTATCGCCCGAATGGTAGTTGTCCGCTCTAGTACTTCTTGAAGCTCTTCTTGGATCCCTGACCCTTGCTGACTTTCAGGACGTTGAAGCGCACAGTCTTGGACAGAGGACGGCACTCGCCAATGGTGACAATATCGCCAGCCTCAACATCTCTGCAAGTAAAGAGATAAGATAAATTAGAAAGATGTCCTAAGGGCTGAGACATAGTAAATTTAATTATAATTTCAGTATTTTTACATTTAGTAAAAAGAGTCAAGTTCTTTCAGCAATTTGTTTTATGAAGACCGTCATGATTTTATCATCAGAGAAGGTTAATAGAGGCTTGTTTTCACATTGTCATTATACGTATTCTAAATAAATATGAGAAAACGGGCCCCAGTAAGGTTTGTTTTAGTATTTGGTAATTTTACCTGAAGACGGGCGAGCAGTGGACGCTCATGTTGCGGTGACGCTTCTCGAAACGACTGTATTTCCGCACGAAGTGCAGGTAGTCCCGCCGGATGACGATGGTGCGCTGCATCTTGGCCTTGCGAACGACGCCGGTCAGGATACGTCCACGGATCCTCACATCACCGGTCCAGGGGCACTTCTTGTCGATGTAGGTGCCATCGATGGCCTGCGGGTGGGGTAGAGAAACGTATTAGCTGGGGAATTCTTAGCTTCTCAAGGGGCGGGACATCTTTGTTAGCATCACCTCACGGGGGGTCTTGAAACCGAGTCCCACATCGCGGGAGCGACGCAGCAGCTTCTTCTTGGTGACGCCGGGCTTGACCTTGCGGTTTAGGTTGACACCGAATTGTTTTTGGAAGGCGCGCTCGTTCTGGTTAGTTGGGGATCACGTGGAGAACAGGGTGTTCGGGTTGTCGGTTCGTTTTGGGCAGGCAGGCGGGAACATTCAGCGTGCGTGGGAATGAAACGGAAACAAACGGAGGGGCGCAACATTAGTCGTGGTTTGCTCGGATTCCTCTTACCTCCGCCGGAGCCCGGAAGCCCAGGCCAATCTGGCGGTAGAAACGAGGACGCTTCTTCAAAGTGGCGCTCTTGCGGCGCACAACGACCACCGCGTGCTGCTTGCGGAACGAGCGTTCGGTTTGCTGGAATATACATTTCGAGTTCACTAAGTGCGACACCATGCGCTAAAGTGGGGTTAGGTCGAGGCTGCTCCGGATTGTGTCTTGCTGGGACGATTCCTGGCTCTTCCTCTGGTTCGTCCATCAACAGCTCACTTACACGGCCTCTGGCACCTTGTCCGGAGTCTCCACCCGCTGTTTAAGCCGCGTATTTCACTATTTCAACGAACTCTCGGTATTCTTACCTGATCAGCCATGTTGATGAAAAAGGAAAGAGGGTTGGCTGGTGGCGGGAATACAGCGATACACACATCGGCGTCATCGATGTTTTCAAAGTATCGGTACTATCGATGTTAGGCGGGCGTTATCGGTGTTTACCCGTCTCCGCTGTTAGTTCGACGTTTCGCTAACTTTCGCTGCAAGATACAAAACCCACCACAGGCACGCAAATTCACCGGTGGAGGTGATATCGATGCCTACATCGACGTCATTGAAGTTTTCAAACTATAACTATATAGAACTTTAGTTCTTTCTCCCTGCAAAAGAAAGAGTTGTGGAGAAGCTCCTATTTTTAATCAAGAAAATATAAATAAATTAGAATTAAAATTTTGTAATAAAAATGTTGATGATATGTTGATCTTATGCACTGTCAGCTTTTCAATTCAGTTCTTGCAAACAAATTGCTGGCGCCACCTAGCGGAGTCATGTTTGGAATGTTAAAATTAACAGTATAAGAGTCGTGAGGGCTGTCAATTTGCCGCTTACAGTTACTTTTCTGTTGACCTTTGCAGCCCTGAGATTCAGTCGAGACTCAAACCACACGGGAGAACGTCGATTGAAAGCAACAGATACCTGATGACAGATGGCGCCAGCGTGCCAATGCAGGGGCGTTAAATTTGTGAATAATTTATTTGACGCACTCAAATTTGCATATTCGCTGATTCAGATAGTTTGTCGCTGTTATTGACCTTCCTTTTTTGCTGGCATTGACTAGGAATTTCAGCCAAAGCTAAGCAATGTTTTTCTCAAGCACCATTCAAGAAGTGCTTCATGCCAAATAAAAAGAAAATGCCTTTGTGCCTGCATTTAGTAGTTTTTCTTGTAGTGGCAAACAAATTCGCGGCATTTAAGGCAAATGCCTCTTTCGCTAATTCTCCACATGCCCTAGAAATATGTCGGATTAAAAATAATGACAACATAAACGAGTGCCAGGAGTGCGGCCTTGAAATGCCGCCCACTTTCAAGGCAGGATGTGCAGCTGCGCCTGCCGTTGCAGCTGCTATAAATCCGTTTACGGCTAAACGTCACGGACGGAGGAGGCTGCTTTGGCTCGGCTCTGCTCTGCTCTTCTCTGCTTTGCCTGCTTTTCATTGCCATTGTTAATGCAGATGTCTGCAGCATAAAATTGCGGCAAACATTGCTGCAGCAGCAGCAGCAGCAGCAGCTGCTGGTGACCTTAACCCGCAAAAAGGGGTTGTGGGTGGATGGGTGGCTGGAGGCGGACTAGTTGCACTAGGCGTGGCATGCGTGTGAAGCTGGCGAAGGTTTTCCCAGTCGGCCTTTCGCCACGCTCGGCAATTTCACCTTGCCGAGCTCAGTGACGGCAATGAAATCCCTTAACTGTCCTTTGGAAGCCTCCCACCCCCCTTTCAAGGCCGCCCCCCACCGCTTAGGATATTCCTCAGGTAACAGAAACTGGAGCTGGTTACTGTTACTGCCTTACCTTATGCGCCCAGTAGGTACATCATTCGGCATTATCGATTAAATAAGCCCCGGGACATCATAAACAGCAGCAACAAAGTGTACAACTTTTTCGCTTTTGTTTCCCCCGGTTATTATTATGATTTTCATGCTCATTGCCATTACGGCTCTGGTTTTATTGTTGCTTGCCCGGGCAAATGAAAAAACTTTTACGAACTGCCAAAGTTTAACTGCCAGTTTAAATTCGATACATGTTGCACATTCGAAATTCAATAACTTTATTAATACACCAAAAAAAAGTGTTGTGGGGAGTGCAAGATTTGCGTCAAAATATTAAATTGCCAAATTGAAATATAAAAGAAGCTTAAATTACATTCTGGGACAAACAATTTAATTTTACTCAGATTTTCATTTTGAGGTCCTGGTCATGAAACTTTTTCAATTAAGCCCTGGATCGCCAAACACCTTTTTATTCCTTTTAAAATGTAATTCTCTATGTATTCTTTGTGTGGGCCATATTGAATATAAATGTTTTTCCTTAACTTTTCGAAAACTGATTAAAAAGTTGTAGTGCCAGGCTTAAAGGTTGAACTATATTAAGCCAAGTTCCAAGTGCCAAATGTCGTATTTGTAGTCCCCATCCTAATTAGTTTTGCCACTTTTTTGGGTTCTGTCTCACTTTTGGGCTCCTAAACAATTTTCAATGTAGAGGAATAGAAGTTAAAGTTATGGACTTACCCCTAAATGTACATTAAACTACAGAAAACGAAAGCAATGGATGGTCGACTGTAAAATGGTTGTAAGCTCTTTAAACTTTTCGTTGTTGCCCTCAAATTAAGAAAATAATTTCCATGTTGACGGGGTGGGACAAAGAGCGCAAAGATAACGGCATCAAGTGCGCAGCTTAACGGTACATTAGGTAAACAGTGTTGTCAACTTGTCCAGCTGGGGTGTGGGCTATGCTTTAGTATGGGTTCTACAACACTGTATACATATACCTAAAACAAGAAAAGTGGGTCGAAAAAGCGGTGTAGCGCAGTCACGAGACGAAACCATTGACCCCATGAATGGAACAAGCTTTGGGGAGTTCTGAACTCTGAACTAGCGGCAGGGAACAAAGCGGATCTGTGGTAAAAAGCGGTGGACCACGAATTCCAATGCACAGCAAAAATCAAATCATTTACAATTGAAATAAAACATTGTGTTAGTTTAAAAAATGGTTTGTTCTTAAATAAAATTCTTTTATCTATTTGTGCATTGGGTATTCTAGATTATTAAAATCTAATTCAAAAAAATAAAATAAACCCATTTCGTTAGCATTTTATTTTAGCAGTGCATATACTTCGCACCTCAAACCCTAAGCCCCAAAAAAGGAAATTTTTGGGGGGGTGCTCAGAACGTGTATTTGAAAAGTGACCGAGATAATTTTTGGCATGCTTTGTTTGGTTTTACTTTTGCCAGCGGTTCGCCCACCTCCCAGCCCATGCAACTTTGATGAGCAGCAGCTGGGTTGCGGTTGAGCCCAGGGGCTTGGGACTGGTAACACCCCCTAAAAAACCCTTAGCCTCCAAAACCCCTGGCCCCCCAGCCTCCCTGCTTGTTGGGTTGTTTAACAAGTAAATTTATGCGTTGCGCGTGGGGAGATTGGACTGGTGGGCCGGTAAAGCCAACCCAACTCCCTCTGTCTTTCTGTATCTCTGGCTCCTCGTAAAAAGCAAATGCTAAGAAATTATTACGATGCCGTATTTTTTGGGGCTTTTGGGGCAGCTCATAGTAGGGGGTGGGCGTTGCCTTGACTACCTGCAAACCCACTCTCAGAAAAAGGGTTGCAGGCCGTAATTATGTTAATTTTCCGTCAACGTATGCGTAACAGACCCCAAATATTTGCAAATAAATTCCAGAGGCGAGGGTCCATAGAAAATCCAACCCTCAGTTGATGAAAATGTTTGCTATCAGCGGGTTGCCAGCACTGTCAAACATTTATTGTTGTTTGGGGCCAGGAGAATAAAGTTAAGTGACAGATTGGGCGGAAATTAAGGTAGAAGAAATGCAAAGTCAATTTCCGCTTTTGTCAATTATCCAAAGAACTTAATTGGCATAATATTATTGGAATCATCGCTAATACCCGCAAAAGGGATACAAAACAAAAGCGGTCCTTTTGCCCTCGCTTTTCTTATCCCTCAGATTCCTTGTTAATTAAGGAAAAACAAGAGTACAGCGGTACTTGACTGCCTAATCGGAAGCAGCAGCGTCCACATGGAAACCTCCCAAATCGGCCGGCAAACAACTCTAATGAAGCCTGCCCAGGGTTCGGTCGGTACTTCGGAGCACCATACTCCGCGGCCTCACTGGCCGCAATTTTTCCTCTCCAGCCGGACTAATTGAAAAACTTTCGTAGTCCCCGAACACGTGCCACCCACTGATTCGTCCGTGGGCTGCACTGCATCCCCGCCCCAATTGTCTGTGCCGTTTTGTCTGTTTTATAGCCACTGCTCGTTGCCGGGCTCCGAGCTCCGAGCTCCTGTCTCCTTGTCGCCCCAGGTCCTCTGGGGCTCCTCCCTTCGGGATCCGCTCAAAAGGCCGTAAAAACGCCGCCTGCGCCTGTCCTGTCCTGACGTCCGCAATTAAGGAGCAACAACAATGCCGGGCGCGGCAATAAAAGGACCTGCATGAAAAGTAGAATTCCACTCTGGCTGCTTAAGCCGTACGTATCTGAGGGCATTTTCTCACTAATAAAATGTTTCGTATGAATGCGATTACGAAATATGAGTGAAAAATATTTGTTGAGTGAATGGTTATTAAGTCAAGTCGGGTATGACAATAAAAGTCCCTTATTGATGTGTTTAATAAATAATAAATAAAAGTCCTAAGATGGTAAATTTTTAATTACACTTAAAAGTTAAGAATCGATATGTAATGTATGGCTTAAAATACAAATGTGTTCCTAAGGGTTTACTTAAAAATAAATTTGATTTGTAATTACTCATTTCCCAATTTGATAAAATGTAATGATTTAAGTTTAAATTTGTGTCGTTTTAAAGAAGTCAGCCTGAAGATTTAACGCAAAATTTAAGAGAAATTACACATACGACATGTAAGCCACGTCACATTCAGCGACATAAACACTGAACTCTCTGTTTAACATTTATATTTTTGTACATTTTTGTTTCAAATTATTTGCTTTATGAATAAATGATTCATAGCGCATCAAATACTCGACTTACGGTTCTCTGAATTTTCCTTTACACGTTCATTTTTTTGGCAGAATTTTGTGTGGGGCATCCGTTGCCGTGGCCCTGGAGGCCAGAACCCGGGGCTTGGCTCAACTTTGGGCGGGGCTGCTCCGGAGCCAGGTCATCTGCCATGCTCCTGGTCTATCTCCACGTTCTCCGAGCGCCGCGGGGCATGTGAGGCGTGGATTTATTGGCCGCGCCCGCTGGCAGGCCGTAAAAAAAACAACGAAATTCGCATTAATTTCTTAAATTGAAGCGTCGCCGAGGCAGACAAACGACGCCCAGGGAAGAGGAAGATTACATTTCCTTTTTATGGGAAATTGGTGGGGGGAAGTGGGAAGGCAATTCAAAAAATCGAAGCCAAGGCAAAGCATAGAAATTGGCAAGCGAACCTGAACCTGATTAAACAGGTCTATTCGATTTAATCTACGTACATAGTATGTTGGGCTTGTGTTCGTTAATTGGAGCGAATTCTTTTGTCTGGCTTTCGCTTCCTTCACACTGTATCCTTCTTGTTCCTTCGATGAATGGAAGGAGTGGCAGAAAGAGCCGCTTTCTTCCCATTGTTCATCGTAAATTTATGCATGACATGGCCATGATTTATCCGAAATTCGGGTGTAAATTAAATCTAAGTGGATTCTGTTTTTCATCGCAGGCACTGTAAGCGTTGAAAGTAATTTATCGATTAAAAAGATTAATTTGTGAGCTTTAAGAATCATGTTTGGCTATCCCATAGACATGTTTGAAATTAATTGCTAACTTATTTTATTTTATACGTTGGTATATTGATGTTCTGTTCGACTGCAAGCAAGTAAGCTGGAAATGTAGAATCACATTTACGTCAAATTGTTCCCATTTTCTTACTATAAAAAATGTACAAGGTCACACTAGTTGCTATATATGTAAACTGGAGAAGTGTGACCTTGCAGTCTTAAATTAGGTTTTATAAAGGATATTTTCTAACGTTTAGGTACAAATTTTAATTTTTAAATTTAAAATGGTTACAATAAATGTACCATTTAATCGTGCGCTATACTAAATTAAAAATCATATTTAATAGTAAACTTTAAACTTTCCTTAAATTTAATGTTGACTGCACATTGCTTGAAAACTCCTCATTCATTTTAACCGCATGCCATTCGAGCGCACTGTACTTACTGAAACTGGGCCAACAGCGATTTGTGCCTCTGCATCCGCCATCCACAATGATCCATGCCCACGAGTCCATTCCCAGATATGTATAGCCGCATCCAGAGCCACAGTCACAGCCAGAGTTGCGCATCCATTGGACAATGGCGGTTCATGTTTATGGCTTTGGTTGTTGCTGAATCCCTCGATTGGTCAGATGGACCCCCCTCTCTCAAAAATAGAGCGGGGGGGACATGGGTTGAAAGGGGAGGCACTGGGGGAAACTATTGTAAGCATTGACAAAGATTTACGAGTCGCATTTATGAGCAAACTTTGGACCGGACTCGCAAACTGGATGAGTAATGCATGTTTTGTAATTGCAACCATACATCAATTGTTAGCAGCCAATTTGGCAATCGATATAAAAAAACAAGCGTGTGATGACCATTAACACATAATCATCGCCCCAAGACGGCGGCGAAAAATCAAACGGCGAGCTGTGGCCGCTGAAGGGGCAGTAAAAGCCGAAGGACCTTCATTAAACTGCCAGCAGAGCCAGCCATGTGTGTACTGGCGAGTGTCCTTCGCATCAAGGATTTGCCCGCATTCACATTCGCATCCGCATACGTATCCGTATCCGTGGTGGCCGTCGTGTAATCGCAAATAATCATCCACTTAACGTCGTGAAACTTAATGCCGGAGATGGCTCAGCCAGCCCCTTAACTCGGACTCCATCTTTGCCCGGACCCATGTGCTTGGAGGGGGCACAAAGACACGGACTCGAACAGTGCCAGTCATAATAAAGTTTATTATATTCTTGCTGGCCATCGAGCCCATGCATACGTTTTTTTGGCCACTGGCAGAAATAGGTCAGTGCAAGCTATTGCGAAATATATTTAAAAGTCAAAAATACATGTTAAGAAAGAGTTTGGAAAAGTGTGACCTTGCTTACTAAAATTAGGCGACAATTAGGAGATTTTTTGAATTGTTGTAAATATTATATCAGAACAAAAAATATATAATTAGAAATGTTATTTGTTTTGTCGAATTTAATTTTTATTTTATTTTATTAATTTACGTCAAAATATTAAAATTGCTCTAAAGTCAGTAAGGCTTAAGCTGTAATAATCAGAAACGGACATTTATAATCTTTTTTTGAGCATATATGAATAATATAATGAAACTTATAATTTTTTCCGTGCATCGCCACAAAGGACACGCATGGCCCGAAAGTCACTAAAGGACTGGTTGGATGGTTGTGTATCTCTGCTCTTGACAAGTGAAACGGGTAGCTTCGCCTGGGTATTTTTAGAGCCACTCGTTTGGCTGGCCAAACCATCCAATACGGGGCATCACATCAAACGTGAATCCACGGGCAGTAGGTGCCCCTTAAAGGCGGCCTTAAATTCCAGGTCTCCAGCTCTCGGCCATAAAGCAGAGCGAGAGGAAGTGAAGCCATTTCTAGCGCATCCTGGCCAACGGCGAACATCCTGTGCCAGGACCCGCCAGAAATTGTAAATTTTCGCTGCTCGACAAACAAAAGCGCAGCAGGATGTGCAAGCCAAACAGTTGCTGAATTATATTGTCAGTGGATAGTCAGCATATATATACGTATACATATATGTGTCTGAATTTTTGTGTGGAAATAACTGTGGCTTTTGCCCGATCTCCGGCTAATGCTTTTAACTGGTTCGCTTGGCTTTGGCTCAATTGATTTTTGGGCTAAGCTGGAAAACCGAATGACCAACAAATCAAATAGCGGAAAACTTTTATTTTGCAAAAGTTCTGCTCATGTTTCCGTCGGATGGTTGGTCCGTAGTTCCAACTGCTTCTTGGCCAGCGCCACCATCTTGGGCCCCATAAATAAGCCAGCAAATTGCATGCTTCGCTGCCTCATTGGATCCTTAGAAAAAAAAGGGCATGGCAAGTGGGCTAGCAAATTGATGGCTTTGTAGCAGTTGTGGTAAATTTGCTGGCCCTTTGGGCGGTTTGTTGGTCGCCTCTTGTTTCCTTGAACTCTGACCGGCAAATTGTATTTATGCGTTAATTATTTCATTAACGCCCCATTGAGTAGCGCCTTCAGGGGTGAGGGGCCACTCCATTCCATTCCCCCTCTCAAATTATTCCAGGCTATTGCATTCAAGTGATTTTGATTCTTGGCCATGGAGGCGTGGCCCTGCCCCCACCCCCGACCCTTTTAATGTGATGTTGTGCAATCGAACGGAAACGGAATGTGAGGCTCATCGAAGGGCCTCATTAAGGGACAGATGGGCAGGAAATCCCATGAGCCATGTCCAAATGTATTTTAATTAAATTGAGGCAGTAGAATTGGGAGGGAAAGCTGCTTTCCTCACAGCAATCAATGACTTTCCGTATCGGGAATTTAATGAACGCACTTAAATTAACTCTCGGACAGGTGTAAATTCAGCACATTTCATTGCCCAAGGTTATGTTGCATTCAAAATGCTTCTGTGCTCAATTTGTTTTAAAAATAAATTGTGTAATTCAGAAATGTGTGAAGGAAGTAAATTTAATATTTGAACCAATTTAGTATTTGAATGGAATACATATAAAGATAAAAACCCAAGACCTAATTAAAATTTACACGTAAGACGAACAGTGTTTGCTCATACAAAAACAAATAAAAGCAGTCTTCTTAAATTAAAAAAATGAATTATGATATTTTATAAATTTAATGAGATATCAAATACAAATATCCGTAAATAAACAACCCACAAGACTTTTATTTACTGCTATCCACTCTTGCAAATAATGATAACGCACAATTTCTGTCATTAAGAAGCCCCCAGGACTCCTCGAGAGGCAGGTAAAAATAAGCTGAACATCAGGTGTTAGTAAATGAAAGACCCAGTAAGAATGAGCGAAAAGTGAAACGCCAACATGAGCAGCTCATAAAAACTCAACAAGGCGAAATGTTTAGGTTTAAGTGGGCGTCCCTTAAAGGGGGACGAGATGGTGTGTCGGTGGGTGGGTGGCTTACCGGAACAAAGCCGACTGCATGCCAAGGCATGCCCTGCCTGCATTTAGCTAATCCACAAGTTTAGCACAACAAAGGCAAAAGGCAAGGAAGGCACAACTCAAGGTCCTTGCGACGATGACTACGAGTGGAAATGGCCGGGGACGAGGGGCCCGGGACTGCTGTGTAAGTGGATGCGGGACGACGACTACTTGACAGTCTTGGCTCGGCTTTGTTTCTGTGGCCCCAAGCCACCGTGCACCACCCTGCAACATTTAAAAACAAAAAAGATGGGAAACGCTGGCTGCATCTTAAATTGTGTTTCTTGAATTTATATTTCTTGGCTGTCTGGGAGCTCCGAATTTTTAGCTCTGACCTGCTCGCATATGTAAATTGATGGCTTTGTTTGTCTTTGGGGCTCAGCTTCAAATTCGTAAATCCGTTGAAAATCCTTTTTAACTTTTAATGATGGGGCTGCTGTGCCGAAAGTGGGCCAATGTTTTCCCACGGGATTTGCGTAAAGTATCTGCTAAAAGCTTTCCCCATTCCGTTTGCCTGTCTCCGTTATTTGGACAAAAAGGCAGCGCTAACCGCATCGCCATCGCCATCGACATCCACATCCACATCCACATCCTTCCTATGCCCTTCCCTTTCTACCCAGGAGTCAACATCAATTTCGTTTTCATCAATTTCGGTCTGAGGAAAATGGTGGAAACGGGCGGCTGAAGCTGCTGACGATTCCAACATGGCCGAAAACGAGGCCAAGAGAAGCAAAAGAGAGAGAGCTATGTATATATATAGAGAGAGGGAGAGAAAACTTTGGTAACTTGGGAATGTTTAACTTAGTTTTCATTAATTTGTTGTTTTAGTTGGACCACTTATAAAAGTTGGCTTAATCTTTTGGCTTTCGGCTGACTACAAATTGAGTTGAGTAGTTGGTTTGAGGACTTTGAGTTCCTCACTTTCCTAATTGAAATTCTCCTACAAATAAAGCCAATATATCTTATTTCTGTAAAATCACTTATTTAGCTTTATAAACTTTTCTTTAACATCCCTCTTAAATTAAATGTATACATCTATTTTACTAAAATCATTTTGACAACGTTGAATTTTAGCTTACCCTTTTTACAGAAATTTAATAAATTTCATTTTCATCATTTGTTATTATATTATTTGTATATTTCGGGATTGTTATTTTGTATATTGAATTTTTCTACAAAGGACACATACAATTCATTTCCTTTGCCTTTATACAATATTTGCAACAGATATATAGTTGATTTCTATTTGCTTTACCTGTAATTTGCTATACCATTTGCCATACTGAAATAATTTAATCAATGCTGAAATTTATTAGATTTCAAATTCATAATTTGTTATTATGCTTATTTTTACATTTCGAGATTGGTATTTTTTATGTTGAATTTTGTTTTACAAAGAGCCCATACAATTTATTCCCTCTTTGTTGATTTTTATTTTCAATTTATTATCCTCGTTGAAATATGTCTTAGAATGAAACCAATAAATAAAAACCGCTTTGTTAATCAATTTCTGAAATGTCTTAAATAAAATCCTCAAATGAAGAATCAAATACTCATTAATGATTAATTGGATTGGTAAGGATGTTTATTGATTTAGCTTCATCAACCATCGCTTGGTTGGTAATCAAAAATGGTTCATAAAAGGAAACCATTAATTTAAAACAGCATGAAAAGCAGGTTCGTTAACCATTTTCGTCGGAGTTTCCCTTAAACATTTATTGAGCTGAGCTACACTTCATCCTTGATTTCTTATTACACCTTTTTGGCACTCAGGGAGCATTCATTTTTAATTGGCCCCGTTGCTGTGGCGCCAGTTAGTAATTCGTATCCGTAATTTGGTTTATATGTATTTGGTTATGCGCCCAAGACAAATACTCGCAATTATCAGAGCATAAGGACTCGGGTATGTGGCTGCTGCACACCCACACCAACGCACTCCTGTTTCCGGCCAAACAAGGACACACTCTAGAAACCTAAAGCACGTGCGCAAATTATCTTCAAGGCAAGAGTCTGAATAAAATAACAGCTGCAAACAGACGCACAAACAAATGACGACGATAACAACACTTCTCTCTGGGAAGTGCCCCATCCCAGGACACGGGCTAAACTCATTAATTATCGAACAGGCAACGGAGTGGCAGGCAGGATGCAGGATAGTGCCATGAATACGGCATTGTATTTGAAATCAACTTTGCCAATGAGCATCAAATATGCTTTATGTGCCTTTCGATTGTTCGTCCTTAATGATGGGTCGACTTAGCACAAATGATTTGCCATCAATGGATCTGATAATTTATGGTGCGTGCCATGGCGTGGGGAAACGGTTTTGGAACCCACATAATTATGCACACAACAGGTATCTCGAAAAAGTCTATATTTTCAGATTCTTTTTTTTCTTTTTAATAAATATTTATGACTTGACTTCTTTGAATATGTCTTGAAAAATTGTTTTGTTATCAAAGATTAAATGCCAGTTTTTTTTTTTATTTTCTATAAACACAGCATACAAGTAAGCACAGCTAATAATATCAAATGTTTGGCTTGAACAGTGCTTATGGCTGCCGTTTTTGTGGCAATATAGTCAGCTACAAATCCTGCAAAGTAAACGAGACGCCCTATGATGTGCTATTGACCAGGACATTTAACTTAATACCAGAGGACAAGGTTAGAGTTACGGAAGGGGAAAAGTTCCAGAATCTGCACTGCTCCAAGTGCCGCATGGAGTTGGGTCTCCATTGTCTGGAGAGTGAAAAGAATGGCCAATTGAAAGGACTGAAGCTGCTCCAGAAGGTTCATTTGCTGGTGTACGACTCGTATGAGGTGCCATTTGAAACGTCCTCATCTCTTTGCTGATGTAGCGATTTAGCTTGTAAAAATAAAGTTTTCCAGAAACAATTAACAATTTAGGTGACATTTCTGCCACGTCTGGCATTGACATTTGATACCCTGAACTCCTTTTGATGCGCACACATGTATTATATACAAGCTTGTCACTTTGGAATGTTTTGGCAAGCGTTAAAATCATTTGCTCGACTTGCAACTGTCGGAGCATTAATCAAAATAAATCGAAGCATTCCATGGCCCCAAATCGTGCCAGACGACATGCGTCAGCCGAAGTCGCTTTCCCATCCTTCACAGTGCCAAACAAAAGTCTGTGCCAGGCACGTGAAAAACGGCAAGTGGGCCGCCGCCGCGCTGATGCCAAAATAATTTGCACTCTGCGCTGTGACAGTTGGGCGCCAGTTGCAAAAGGCACATCCTGCCCCCACCGGCGGAAATTAAAAAGCTCCTCCCAGCTGTCTTCAAGTCACAAACACACACATATAGTACACCAACTAACCTCTCAGTGGCTCAAAGGCAAGAGCAACAGCAACAGCAACAGCAAAAGCAAAAGGCATTTTAATGATTTTAATTAACTGCATGTTTGCCTGTAATTACAACGGCAACAATGCAATTACGGCACATGTACAGCACTGGGTGGCCATAAACAACGGCACGGGGTCAGAGGGCAAGGCCAGCTGGCCTGGCCGCCTTGTCTTCTGTATTCTGTCTTCTCACCAGGCCTTCCCCATTCCCATTCCCATTCCCATTCCCATTCCCCACTCCAGGTCCCAATGCCCCTGTCAAAGTTCCTTCTTCTCCTCCGCCTGGTTGACACACCTCGGATGACAGAATAATTACATGCAGAGCCACCAGGCCCCTCTTTCATTTGCTTTTGTCTCCCAGCTGGAGGTTGTTCCTGGAGAGCTTCGGCAGAGTAGTGCATCATACTGGGAGGGACATGGATGGCGAAAATGGGGGTTTCTTGACAGCAGAATCAACAAAATCACTTTGTAAAGAGGTCATAGGTGGGCAATAATATTATTTTTAATAATTTACAGCATACTTTAAAGGATTTCAGTTCAACATACTTTTTTAAAGCCTCGTTAAGGGTTGTACTTTCAATAAACTGTGTTTGTTTTTCGCAGTGATTTAATTTAGATGTTCAATTTACCACAAGTTACCTTTAGTTTATTATTTACCGTTTACTTTCTAAAGGCAGTAATTGAAAAGTCTTTGAGGTTATGCAAGAACATGTATTGCAGGAGCAACAATCAACCTTTAAATTGAAATAAAATAATGAAACTGAAAAACATTTAGTGGTAATATAAAAAGAAATAATGATAAAAATCTATAGAGCATGAACATTAAAAACTACAGCACTTTTGGTGTGAAAAAAATAATATTATAAATAACTAATCCGCAACACACAATACATTTATGTATATACTTAAATAAGAAACTTATTTCTATTTTAATAGAAACTAGTCCTGGAACATTTAAGTGACATCTTAATAGTAGCTTTTGTTAGCAAAATGTGGACTAATACTGATACTATTTACTATTATATTCTTAAATAGGGCAGGAATCAAAAAGTAACAGCGTTCATTTCTCAGTTTATTAAATTAAATTAAATGACGACCCCTTTGAGCAACGTCCTTGGCCTTGACACTTATTACTAATACGACATGTGGCCCTGCTGCAAGGTACAAGTGTAATTATAGCCAGTAAATGTCCTGTCGCTGTCCTGAGTGTCACCGATGCCGGGCAATACTTGTTGCTCTCTGCCTGAGGGGGCGGGCATTTGGAAAGTGGGCGGGCCCGGCTCTATTGTGTGCTCAGTGACCGTAAATATCAAGTAATTTTCTGCAATTTTTCTACGCTGCCAATTGATTTATGGCTGGCTGCCGCCATGGCCTCCCATCGCCACATTGCCATTCCGTCATTCCGCCCTTCCGGTCGCACACTTTGCTTTGTTTGCACAACAAAAGGCAAGCCAAGTGAGCGTTGTCCTTCCACAATAACAACAAAAACATCACCAGGAACAGGAGCAAGAGCAGAAGCAGTAGTAGCGTGGCAAAGGACTTGTATGCATGTTGAGCCTGTGTCTGTCAAGTGGTCACCATTTGCCATACACCAGGCACAAAAAGAAAGAATACTATCACCTCTATATTGTAATTCCCATTATTAAAAAAAAATTAATACAATAACTTTATGCAACATAAATTTGACAAACAATTACAATTACTGTTCAATGTCATGTACTTTACAACAACATTTTATTGGCCTGAAACAATTTAGTTGTGCGAAAATGACTGCACTGGCAAAAAAAATGGAATAGTAAATAAAATATATATCATATTACTGAATTTAAATATTAAAGTACATGATTATATATTAAAAATTTAAATTTATTTGAAAAATATTATTATTAAAATAGTTTGCTGTTGCCAGAAAAGGCATTAGGATTTGTCAGCCCATACCCGCAAATACCCCAAAAGCCGCCCACCGCAGCACTCCAAATCGTCTCGGCATGGGGCGTGGCCATTTGTGACGTTTAACAAGAAAATTCGTTTACTGAATTTCATTTACATTTCTGTGTCGAACAGCAAAAAGGGCGAAAATGGAGCCAAATAAAAAAGGAAGTTAACAAGAAAAATAATTTGCCTGCGCAAGCGAAATTTAGTATGCCCTGGACGAGAACCGTCTCGATGGCCTCGTCTTAATAAGGCGTTGCGTTACTCATACGCCATGTGGTGCACAGCAAGGATTCAGTAATGTGAGCCCAATGTGGAGGCAGTGGACGTAAACTATTTATGCATGTACAATGTACATACTCTGCTCCAACACGATTGCCCACCCCTGTCCACTTTCCCCAGAACTTTCCCCTGCACTTTCCGCATGCAAATGGAGTAATTTGATTTTTTCCCGGACCTTGGCTGCAGGAATCCACTCCCGGGAATGGGTAAAACACAGGCGCGGAAGCAGGGGGATTGGGGCCCCTAATGGGTTGTCAAGTGCGGAATAATCAATCGATACTTTGATCGCCAAAGTGGCTTCAGTTGGTGTAGTTAGCAGTATATTTTAATAGACCTCAAAGTAATTTATTGCCCTGACAAAATATTTATATATATTTAAAGTTTTAAACTAAAGTTTTAAACTACACTCATTTGCGTTCAATTTTTTTTTAGCGATAGTTTCTAATTCATAAGCTGATATAGTTTTAGAAGCAAATTTTTATAAAATATTTTCTCGTAATCATTTTTGTGTGTTCTAACATACGTATTTATTTATGAATTTAAGCTTTGAAGTGTAAAAGTGTGACTAAGGTTCTAATAATAAGTTATGCTTATTATATATAAATAAAATTAAATTTGGAGAAGTGTTTACTCTATAGTTTGATTATTACCAATTTTCAAAAAATATTTCTGCTGAAAACAATAAAAAAAAAAAACGCTAAACTAAAACAATAATTGTGACATAAGTATTTGTAATACTTTTTTTTTTGGGATAAAATAGAATACTTATTATTTTTTCACTTACCCATTACTTAAGTACCAGATAGTTAAAGCTATCTTTGCTTGGTATTGTGTAAGAAGTTGCGAAGTCCACCCTTTAAACCTCATTTATTCTTAAAGTACCAATTAGATTTTGTTTGCAACCATGCAAATGAGCTGGAAACTCAGGGCAGCCTTTCGGCTTTTGGCCCCAGATACCCCCTTTGGCAGCGGATCATGTAACATGTTTATGGCCATCTAGTCAACTGCAGCCATATTTTCATATCATTTCGGCCGTGTCCCGTAGCTGTGTGCCATTCTGGCTGGCTCGTAATTTCAAACCGTTGCACTGACCGCAGGGAAAAGTGTGAGTGGAATTCTGGTGGGATGGGGTTTTTCCTCGAACCAACCGCAGAAAAACGCGAAATGTTGACCTTTCCCCAGGCTTCACCAGAATTTAACCATCCACAAAGGACATTAAAAAAAAAAGGGACGAAAGATGGTGCATTTGGCATGTTCACTTTATGTGCAGATTTTTCCTCCGTTTTCCGGGTTTTATTTATGACCCCCAAGGGCAGGCACACATGCAGCTCCACCTTAGAGATTTACGACTGGAGTCTTATTAAGCATAAATTAGGAACTGTCTCCCTTTTTCTGCCTTTCGCTCTTTTCCAGGCAATTTCCATTTCAGGGAAAGCGAAATCAAATTTAGACACTTTGAAGTCACTCGGCTTAATCGCATTTACGGCAATCAAATGTAAACACATCACCCAAAATCTTGTTGAGTGATGGCAGTGCTTATAAGAAAATATTCATTGCCATGAGCTAAATTGAATACTTAAGTTTGGGTTTTCTTACAGCTGATCAATGTGAATGCCCTGAAATGAGTGGAATTTTCACGCTTCAATACCAACATTAGACATGGAAAAGGTACCCCCATTGTGTGAACCAATAATGTATGCAAATCCAATTTAGCGCTCCATAAGCTGTATTAGATACCAAAAGTTGATACGCCCCATGTGTTTGATGTATACACATATATATGGTTTGTCGAATGATTGACAAACTGAGGGAACGACTGGCCGAGCAATTAATGCAACCACTGTAATTTAATTTAGTGGGTCAGTCCAGGAAGTCACCCACTTGTGGACAGGTGAGAATGGTGCTCATTCGGCAATAGAGATCAATCAATGGTTGGGTGTATTACCTTAGCCCTTTTCTTTTTGTTCATTAAACCGTAAGCGCCAAGTGTGCAAGCTTTTAGCCAAATGGCCAAACTTGGCCATTTCTAGGTTTACGAGTATGACAAAAATTTTGTACTTGTTGTAGCTTTATTAACAAAATTATACAATTTTATTAATTTAATACATCCAAAGCAGATTATTTAAAGTTCGGCTAACCTGAAAATTGTTAATGTTAAAAAAATCTTAAACATTAAAAAAAACGCTCTGCTTTTAATCTTTAAATGAGTATGTACTGTTTTAAGAAATTTATTTAATATTAACAAAAAGCTTTGAAATATACAAGCAATCAATTTAACTTTTGACAGCGGTCCCAATTTAACCGCAATTTCAACTAAAAAATCCAATTAATTATGGTGCATCTTTTTGGGCCTCAAGGCAAATTTTGTTGGGCATCAGTCAATCAGCTTGATCCCCCCAAAATCTGCTTATTATCATACCGCCATCCATCATATGGCATATAGTTGTACGAGTACGAGGGCGAGTACGAGTATATGGGTTCCGTTCCCGTGTGGGACGACTTGATATATGTCTGTGTATTTGCCAGGGAAAAAGGGGAAACCAATTTCAGTGTCTACTTATGCATATGGCACACAATAGAGAGTGGGTGTGTAAAATGAGGCGGACCCAGCAAACGCTATACGTGTCCTGCAGGTGTGGAGAAAAGGCAGCAGAAATAACAAAGGGGAGTCGAATAAACTTTACTCTGATGCCTCCTGATGATGATGTACGACTGAAAGGCGGGGAAGAAAGTTCACGGAGGATGGAGAAAGGGCCTTGGGGCGGCATTGTCATTCAACCCATATCCACAAACACACAGGACACGTGACGGGGTTAGATATGCGTGTGTACCTCCACAGGGAGAAACTTTTAAAACATAAGGCAATACACCTAAAATATCATTTTGTAAAATTATAAAAAAAAACAATGTATATTAAATCATTCAAATGTATATTAAATCATTTGTGACATAAAACAGTAATAAACTAGTTGTTAATCTAAACCATTTGGTTTTATTATTTAATTAATGTTTTAACTTTATATATTTTATACCTTGAAAACTGAACGGAAACTTAAAAAAAAATTGTTTATTTTTAATAAACAAATTTATTTTAAAGAATTTAATTAATATTGAAATAAGAAAATCATTTCTACGTTAATCTTTTCGTAGCTAGCTTGCAATTTTAATAGCCTAAAAAAAATTTATTAAATAATGTTGTGCTAGGCAACCATATTAAATAATACAAATTTTATTGTACTTCTGCATTATGCATTACTTCATCCATTAAAAATATTTTTCTTTTGTATTTTTGTATAAACAAAGTGGGCTGACATGCTTCCAACCATTTTTCCGAATGTGTTTCCGACTGTTCCTGCATTCTATGCCATCCTTCGTCCCTCCAGTTGCCGTTGCGCAAAATCCAAACTAATAATGACATTTTGCGAATTATTCCACATCGCAGCCTGCTTGACACACTGACACTGAACCGGCGAGCAATAAAAGCGGCAGCAGGAAGATGAGAAAACAGAGTACGGAGGCGGAGGCCAATGGATCCCAAGGAGCAGGAGTAGAGGCAGAAGCAGGCTGCAACTGGATCCGTGCTGGTGGTGGTGTAAAATTTATTTGCTGCCAGGACCCGTCACGTTTTGGAGCGTATATGTGTGTGCGAGGGCCATAAAGCTTCCCATTCGCAAGAGGAGGAATCACAAAGTAAACACGACTGCAAGGAAATGTATGCCTCGATCTTTGAAAGACCTTTGAGCAGGGTATCGCCAGTGCGAAGCCTCTTTAACTTATACAAAGTCGTCGCTGGCAAATGAAAATGTTGCCCCGTTTTTCCATTGAATTTATTATCCTGCTGATTGCGTAACATTTATTCATGTCAATTAGCCTTGGCAGCAAATGCAAAAATGCTGTTGATGCATCTGGCCCCTGTTCAGCACATTTCCTGGCGTATTCTTGGACAACTTGTCAGTTGATTGTTTGGTAGTTAGTTGCTTAGCTGTGCATTTTTTTTTCTAAAATATTTTTAGTTTGCATACAATTTTTCATCTTTTTTCACAAATTTTAAATATTATTTTTTGTTATTATAATGGAAAGATAACAAAATGTCTCACATTCCTAAACAAAAATGTAGTTTTTAAAGCCAAAGCTGGCTTATAAACTTTCAAACAAGCTCTTCAACAAATCCTTTTCATCTGAACAAACTTTTTATCTAAACCCTTGTCATTGGTAACAAACTTTAATAGATGAGCTTTGCTCATTTAAATTTCAAACAAGGGAAAATTGAATTTCTATGATTTGGGTTTCCTATTCGTTTAGTTGGCTTTTGGAAAGATTTAGCCATTTCAATTTAACCAAAATGGAAAGGAGTTATTTTAAAAGTTAGATATCTTACTATTGAAGTAAAGCGCATTTGAAAAGCACTTTTTTCAGGTCATGCAGATCACGAACGACTTTTAAATTGATAAAATTGCATTTACATTTACGTAGAAATGCAGATTAATGGGACACGTGGACACTTGTTGACAGCTCACACCCATCTCCGCCCCCTGATTTCGTAATTCCCTGGGCTTGGAGCTAGTCAGTCCTTTATTTTAATTTAGCTGCTTCAACTAATGGATTCGGGCTTACGTAACTCCAACACTTTGGCCGTAATGCGGCACTGGGCCAACTAACCCACAATATCCCTGAGTTCCGCACCCTGGGTGTTTTCTGCTTCTATATATTGTGCGCTGCAAAAGACTTAATTTGCATTTACAGCAACACTGTGCACGTACGCAACTAAATATAGTTGGGGGGCCTGAACATTTTATATATGTGTATATACGTATATTTAGACCCGTTCGTTCCCTCACTTAGTTTTAGTGGCCACTATTGTTGTACGGTGTACGTGCAATGGGGCGGATGAAGGCGTTGCCTATATATAAATTAAGTATACGCAGTGCAGCCCCTCTGTTGTGTCTCATTTCTCACGCTCTCTTTGTGTTTGCTGATACTGGAACTGGAACTGAAACTGAAACTGCCAACTGAGCCAAAGTCTCTAATGACCACTTTGAGGGTTTTAAAATGGGCGACAGTCAGGCAGCGGCCACATAAATAACACGGCAAGCGTCCTGCTCCGCATTTCCCTGCTGCGGCCAGAATGAAATTAACTTATTCATTAGCAAATGGCAGCCCGGGGGCCCGTCTTAAGCACAACATACACAGATACATATGTACATATGATATATACATTTGTATGCAAATTCGGGCACATAGTAACACAGATATATGCAAATTGTTGTGTTTATGTCTATAAACTGTTTGCAGCTCTTTTCAAAGGCGCTAAATGTCAGACACTTTCTACACCTTGGTGCGACTTAAGCTGTCTTTTATGCTGGCACACCCCGCGTATGCGTTATGTTAGCCATATCTGTTGATTTGGTGTTTGAATGCAAGTTTTAATGTATTTACTTTTATTCTATAATATAAATATAGAAGGATAGATTTCTTAAGTAACACTTATCATATTAGTAATCTTAAAAGAAATCGAGATAGTTTGTGTTTATTTATTTATATATTCCACTGATCATTAATTCATAGGTAAAAGAGGTTATCTTTATCTGAAAATCGGGGACTTTATGAAACAGAGGTTACTCTACTGACCGGTAAGCCATTGAACTTTTGATTGACCCCAACTATACTGGGTATTCCTTAAGTCTGGAGTACCAACTATTCCCAACAACCTTCGGCAAAGTTTTCTTTCTTGTTTTTAATTAAAAAACATTTTCATTGCAAGGTGCAAAATGGCTGGCAAATTGCATAGAGAACACAAGGCAGCACCGGCAGCAGGACTTCGGGCGCCATTTTGAGTTGCTGGCTTAACGAGACACTAACACTCACACAGCTGCAGCTGCAGCTACACACACTTACACTCGCAACCACCCACATACACACACACACACACACACACGCAAAACTTAGTAAGCGACTGCGTTTTGCTGTTTGTTCGGCACGTCCTTTTTCCTTCGCCGCCTCTGGTTTTTGTTTTGTTATTTGTTGTTGCCCTTAACAGCACCAGAAACAAAGAGAGAAAAAACTTTAATTAAGTTTTCAGGTTGCTGGTTTATTTTTAACTCGAGTGTTTTGCATACTACTGCGAGGCAACAAACAGCAACCGTGAGTTTTGACAGCTGACCGTAATTTATAAGGGCATTTAGTTGCAGATTTTTTCCCACATCATGGAAGCTTAGGGCAAAAGTTTGCCAGCACATATGATGAAGAGTCCCAAAATAATGGGGGTCAGAGCTGGCAGCTTAGCTAACAATATTTCATTCTGCATTTGATAAGCTTAAATATAGTTTTAATTAAAGTTTGTTATTTTCATGTTTGCACTCTGAGTTTTTGGCAATTATAATTTAGGGCGGTTGAAACGAACTAACTTTAAATTAGATTTCTTATCGCTATGAGAGTCTGCCATCCGTAATCTGCAGTTAATCCATTTTAATGCACCTGCAAGCCGAATGACATTGCAATCCAGCTGCTTCCTGCCTTTTGAAAAAGATAATACTCCACTGATTGTCAGCTGCCCGATCCACCCAACACATTTGCATTTGTCAGTCGCATTATATGCAACCATCTTGGCGTCCTGCTATTTTTGCACCATCAAATGGAGCGGCAGACCCAACGGCAAGGATCCATTTAACTTGCAATTTGTGCAAACGACTTACAATTGTCGCAGACAATTTTGCCGTTTTTTTTAGGACAGCAGTGGCGAATGGAACGTTAAATCGCAAATTTCTACATTTCGTCCTGTTTCTCCTACTTTGCTCTGTTCTCAAGCTTAGCAAACCAAAAAAAAAAAAAATATGGAAAAAACGGAACACAAAGGCCGATAAAGAATTGAAAAAAAGTGCAAAGTACGAATATTATATGTTCTTAACCACGAAATCTCTTGTAACCATCATACAAAGGATAGAAATGCTATACAATACTTATCTCTTGATCAAATTTATGAAATTAGAAAAACTCGCAACATTTATTTGTAGAAATTTAACAATGAGTTACATACAACTTTAAATATAATTATCATATAAATATGATAAAAAAATTAATAAATAAACTAACCAAATCACAATCTCTCAACAATTCGAAATACATTTATACTATATATTTTTTTTACACCAAAAAAAAAAAACGGAACCTATTTTTAATAAGTGTGTCTTGAAAATAAACTGCAGACATTAGTAATATTTTATTTATTTTTATATACTTTCCTGGTATTAATTAAATACTCATCATATTGAGAAATTTATCAAACCGATTAGTTTAAAATTCATGTTACAATTGTTTATTTTCTATGCACATTTTTTTTTTATAGGTTTTCAAAATAAACCATTCTCATTGTTCCATTAATCAAGGCCCATTAATATAATGTGTCTGAACTAGGGTTTTAGGGTTATCCTTTGAAATCGTTGCCTAAATTGCCTGGCAGAACGCTTTCCCAATGAGGGCTTTCCATCTTGTTCAGCTCCAGGTAAGGCCCGGCAAATTGGGAGCACTTTTCCGGGCCAAATTCAAGCACTCGTTCAAAGCGAGATAGGCATCGCAGGTGGGCTGTATTGGGAGGTGGACAGGTATTCAACTCCGTTCCGTGGAAGTGCGAAATATTTTCGTTGCGATTTGCATTTGTTCGTGCGGTAGGCAGGGGCAGGCAGGAGGCGTGGCAGCTCCAATTGGCGCCGCACATAAATGCAAATGCAAAAAGTGGCCCAGGGGCGACGGTTGTCAGTGGGTGTGGCAGCTGGTGAACAAAGTGTGGCATACATTTAGGCGTCGCCGCATGCAAATGTTTGACGTTATACAATAATAAAAGCAAATCCGTGGCAAAGCGGGACCCACACAAATATACACATCATATATATATATATATAATTTTTTTATTTTCTTTGGCTTAGTCTTACGACGTTTTTATTTCCCATTTGCTCAGTTTTGCATATTTTTCTTGTTCGATTTTTATCGCCACGTCGCCGACGACGAAAATGTTGCGCAAATATTTGCGCTTTTATGTGCATAGCAAAAAACCTTTCCACATTTTTTTTATGTCTTTTTCCCCCTCGTCTTGGAACAGTTTTCCTCTCATTTCTTTTTGTGCATTCAGATTTTCGCTTTGCAGATGCTTGTTGTTGCTGCTTTTTATGATTTACTTGTGCTTTGTGTTTGTACTTTGGTTCGTATTTGTGTTTGTGTTGGTATTGGAATTTATACACGGATAAAAAGTTTAATTGTATATTTTAAATAAAATATTGAAATCAATTATGTACAACTATTCCAAGTGGTATATATTCTTTTTATTTAATATACCAACAATTTTTTTACCTAAAAATTTGTTAAAGCTAGAAATAAATTTATGACTTTGTCGAATGTTTACTTTTAGCTCTTTTTTGTTTTTTGGGTGTATAAGATAGTAAACCTATTTCCCACAATTAATTTAATCTTTAATATTTCCCGAAAATACCCTTGTTTTTATCGGTGTATTGATGTGTATACAATGTTGCAAAGGTAAATTGGATTGAGAAATTGAAATCGCATTCAGTGGCAAACGGGAAGGGCGGTGAAACTAGAGGGCAAGAGCAAAGGAGATAGGGGAAAATCTTTTCCGTTTTATTTACCTTATTGATTTTCTCTTTTGTACAGGTCTCACTGAGTATTTGTGCACCTCGGGCTGAGATAATCGAGCCGAAGTTGCATTTTCTACTTTGGTGGCAGAAGTTTAATGGATTTTCCCATTTTATGCAACTCCGAAAAAGTGTGCTTTAAAAAGTTTTCTTCACCCACCTATTTTGCTTCGTACACCTGCGCTTGGCATTTGTTAGACCAACTTAGGCCTGACAATCCCCCAACATTCATCAAAGTCCGTCGTTAAAACCATTTCCATGTTCGCTTTGCCCCAAAACAAATTGTCAAACATGGAACTTTCGTCTCATGACGTCACAACTAATTAGAGTGAAGTGAGTGGAAATTCACTGTCAGTTTTTGGTTGCAATGGGCTGCCTAATTAGTTGATTAAACTTGGCTTGGCCCAGTGTCATTTGCTAAAGAAATTCTGGTTAAAACCGGAAGACAATGGATTGTGTGGCTTGGAAATGTGTAAGGTGTTTGGTGCTAGCCAATTAACTAAGCAAAATACAACATTTAATCACTTTAACAGCAGTACATATAGTGACGATGCGCACCAAGAACATGTGCATAGGAAATTACTATATTTGTATAATTGCTGTGATGGTCCGATTATAACGGAGAATATCGAATTAATATTGAAAGCGTTACATTTCTTAATTATTAGTTTTTTTATGAATAACAGTCCCACAAAATTTAAAACTCCCCTTTGTTTGAGTTTCAATAGTTTATTCGGTAAATTTCAATATTGAGAAACTATAAATCTACGACAAACATGTTTAGTTATTTGGTCTTGTGTGTGTGTGTGTGTTGTCTATATGCAAAATGACTTAAGTACAAAGATGTTTCTGTTCGCGATCGGTGCAAACGTGATGGTAACCCTAACCCAAGCACCCAAGGCCAGATGCAGTTGCCCCATGGAACTCAACAATGGCCCTGCATCACCCGGTCCAGATCGTTCCAGCTGCAGGAGTAGTCGATCTGGAGCAGACCCTTCTTGCTCAGTCCGAATTTACGAGCGTAAATTCCCGAGTAGAGCGACGAGTCGCCTCCGCTGGAGTGCGGTGATGAGCCCCTCATCCGGGATCTATCTCCTCCGCCACCTCCGCCTCCTCCGCCTCCGCCCATGGTACCGTAGAGGGTGGAGGGTGCGGCGTAGATCTGCTGGTGACATTCGCTGCAATCCGGTATGCTGCAGTACGGCAGTGTAGCGTAGGGATTGCAGTAGTCGTAGGCGGGCGACAGTGGCGGCGGGGCGGGAAAATCGATCTGAGGGGGAGCGGCCAGGGGCGCCGTCTTTCCGCTTCGCTTGCGCCTCGGATGGGGGGCGGTTCCATAGTTGTTGATCCTCTGGCTGTTTATCTGACTTGGAACGGAACGACGTTGGAGGGTGGCAGCCCGTCGCTGGAGTACGGGCTGCTCATCCCCGATGGAGGAGGGGTGCTCCGTGGAACTGGTACTGGAAAAGCCTGGGTAATGGTGATAACAAATTTTATAGTATGCATTTATGCATTTTAATAAATAAGCTAGTAAGCTAGTAAGATAGTAAGCTGTAAAATAAATTTGGTAAAACTTAAAGAAAGTGGATAGCAAAATAACTTTAAAGTGAAACAACTTCTCATGGTAAATAGTTAAACAAATACAAATTTAAATAAATACTATATATTACCTAAGAAATCTATAATATATATTCGGTAATTACTTTATTTAAGAATCTAACAAACATCTCCAGTAAGGCCCCACCTTCATAAACAAATACATTTTATTTAATAGAAAAAGTATGAATAATAATTTAATACCTATTCCCTTGCAGTTTAAACTATAAGATAGCTTTGAATAATAATAATAATATTTTAAACTCGAAGAGCACAACTATAGTTCATTAATCACAGAAGCGGAAGTATATTAATTTCTAATACAGAAGGCCAGTAAATTTTACTTTAAACAGACATCCATCTTGTTGCTAGCTGAATCCAAATCTTGTACAGTAAAGATATTGAATCAATTAAAATGGAAATTACATTTTATTAATGAAAAACTCATATACGGAAAACGCAATGTTCAACTAATGAAAACGACAAGAATAGCTTAGTTACAGAAAGCATCAAGGCTTGTTGTAAGCAGCAAATGGAATCATCAATTAAGGTTCAATCAAGACGATATGCATAATATATAAAATTTTAAGACATTTAAGGCATTTGTGAGATGTAACCACAAGGACAAGCAAATGCAGTTGACAATGGCTAATAAAATTAATTTAATATTAAAAGCTGTTAATGGTTCGCTCACCGCCAAAGCCATTGTAGAGTTGGCGTTGCTCCTCGCCGTAGAGGTCCTCCACCGGCAACTCCTCCTCCTCCTCCTGGCCGTCGTTGTCCAGGTGCAACTGCCTGGTCATGGTGGCCATGTAGTCCTCATAGCGACTGGGTGCCCCGTATATGTCGCTCCTGGCCGTGTAGAGTGGCTCCTTGCGGGCACTTCGACTCCGGCGACGAGTCCTCTGGGGCACACAGCACTCCAGCTGGCATTGGGCACGCGACACGCGACGTGTCTGGGTGTGGGGGCGTGGCATAGTGGCAGACATGCCCGCTCCCATTCCATATCCGTAGGTGGGACTGGGGGTCAGGGAGTTGCCGCCCCCTTCGTAGGCGGGCTCAATCGCCTCTTGACCGGTGACATCATCGATCTTCTTGCGCACATAGTCATAGTTCTCCAGATCCCAGGGATCCACGTAGCAGCGTTGCGAGGGCAGCAAGGTGGTCCCATAAATATCCTCCGTATTGTCAATGGTGTAATAGGGCGATTCCAGGGCACCCACTCCCTCGGGTAAGGCCTGTTTTGGACCAGCTCGACGCCTTCTCGGTGTCGTTTGACTGCGTTCACGCATGCTGCAAAAAGTCAACGAAAAAGAGTCATTAGATTACTTGGGGAAAAAACGCGGAGATGGTGAGAGAAAAATCATGAGCAAGTGCATCAACTGGTTGGTTGCGCAACACACTTTATGGCTAATACTAAAACTCTTCCGTCAACCTATCGAACCCGTTCTCCCAAGTTGGCCGCGAATTTTCCACGGCATTTGGCCGTCTTAGCCTTGCACACCGGCACTATATATATCTTTTGCAGGTGTTACACTTCACGACTCCACAGTGCAACCATTAGCCGGTTTATGGATCTGCATAACTCAGCATGGCCAATCAATTGACATTCCAATTGCCAATAGCCAACGATATTCCATTAGCCGACCAACTGGTTTACTTACTTCAAAAGAAATCCACAAAACCCTGCCACCCGTTTTGGGCATCATAATCAAATTGCTATCCAAAATATCTATTTAATTAAAAACTGAAGTGGAGCCAGTCGGCAACAGTAAAATTTCAATAGAATATGCAAAACAAGCCAAGTGGAACAAGTGCACTGAAAAATATATGTTGAGAGGATAGAGGGTTTCCAATTTTAATTTGGCCGACAAGGTTAACTAGATTTTTTGATGGGTTTGTCAGCTGCAGTTAACAATGTTACATCGAAATGGTAAAAGAACAGGCAGAGTTTTTCCATTAACAGTATAAATGGAATATGCCAAGTTGTGTTTATTCAACAACACAGATAATCTCAGACTGTAAAGAAGAAGCTAAAATTGGCATACATTTGATTAAATCTCTGGCACCCGTTGAATGAAAAGCATTCAATATTTATTATCTCTACATATATTAATAGTTCGGCAGAAAGTAACAGAAAACCTCTATAAAAACAATCTGAAATATCTTTAAATGAAATGGTTTTTTCTCTCAACTTTTTAAAGCTCATAATTTTTTTTGGGCTTTGTGATTTTTTTGGTTTTTCCCCTTAGTTATTTCTTGCAAACGCCCATTCGAAAAAAGGTTTTGCGCAATCTTTCCGAGGCATTTGTAATTTGTGCATTTGCATAAAAATGTTGTGTTTGCTTTTGTTTTTGGCTGCTTTGTTTTAATCGCTTCGGTTATCGATTAACATTTGTATGGCTTCAGCGGGCAAAAAAAGTATAAAAAGGTTTCAGATGGGAATATAATTTATAAAATACACAAACTACACAGGAAAAAAAAACAACGTGACTTGGCTGGGTGGCACGCAAATGAAATCGTGTATCTGCGGGTCTTTCAGGGTGTATACACTTTTTATGGCATATATCCAAACATAAAATATACACACAAGCCCATCTGAATGCAGTTTCAGCCATTTGCACGCAAGGGAAAATAGTTTAGGGCTTGTTTTGGGCTTTAGTCGCGAGCTTTTTATTATTCAAACAAAATCAAAAATGCATTGCAATACAAGTAAAATAATATTACAACATGATCAAAATGACTCGTAAAAAAGTTTTATCAATGAAAAAATGCATAACAACTTTAGTAAGTGTTTGGTTTTAATAAGTATCCAGTAATTATTTCAGAATTAACTAACTTAGTTTGTAAATGTTGAAATAATACAAAATTTCTTTGCCTTAATAATGTTCTTGGCTTGTAAGGCGGAGATTACGTATACGCCACTTGGCACTTAACCATGGAAAGTTAATTGCAAGCGCAGTGTTTAACCGCAATTAGAGTCGCATATGCATACGGAACCACTTATGGCCCTAAGGCCCTGTTAATTAATTGGCATTTTTGACCGAGACTTCCACTGCTCCGCGGTTGACTGATTGCCCCGGTCAACCTCAGCCGCAGCCTCTGGTTCATCTTAACGCAAATTGCCGCTTTGACTTTGGCTTCTGGCCATTTGCATATCAAATGTGTCAAGTTCGCGTCGAATTACTTTGTGTAATCAGTCGAACTTGTTATGGCTGGGTGATTGATAGTAGCTTGACACCTGAGTTAGGCGTAAAAGTTAAGGACAGCTATCAAATCTTGTTTGATTTCCGGAAATTTTGTGAATGTTTCAAGAGATCAATTTTAAGGAATAAAAGAAATATAAAAAAATGTTAAAGGAAATGGGGATTCTTGTTGACTAATTTGCATTAAAATAATAAATCAAGTCTTTATTTTCATATTTCTTGTATTTTGTTTGTCAAACAATATTTCTGACAAATTTTTTTTACAACAAATTGTACTGTTTTAGTAAACATACCAAAGTAATAAATAGACTAAGTTGCTATTAAGTAGCTTAAAAATACCTACGCGTTTTGCTAAAAAGCGAAGGCTTTTTATTTTGCATAGAAACACAAAAGCTTTTGGTAATATTTGGTTTGTACGAATACATCAATTAAGGTAATAATTAACAACCAGTTAAGCTCTTATTCAGCAAAAATTATGCAAAAAAAGGTATAAATAACATAAATATTTCGACATCGAATTATAATGAAAAATAACTGGAAACAAGCTTAACAAACGCCAGACGACCTTGTTAAGTATTCGAATATAAATATTTATTCGAGTGATATCATACCCAAAGGCGGATTTACATGAACCGAATCAGGAGCAGGGTAAAATTTATTCACAAAGCGCTTCTGCCGCACCTCCGAAATAAAAAAAAAATGCAAGATGAGCAGAAGTTTTGTGCGTGAATCACCTGAAAAGAACAGTTCTCTGGTCGCATACCTGGGCGTAAGGCCCTAAATGGTGATCACTACAATTCCATTGCATTTTGAATTCATATGGCGGAGACCCACGCAGATGATCACTCTAACTTGACAAGCCCGCAAAAAATACAGAAGATACAGAGCTCATAAGATCTGGCGACCCAGCCCACATATAAACGCAACTTTCTTTGCTTTTGACACAGTTTCCTCGGTAGTTTCATTCACCTTTTTTGGTTGGGGATATAAATTTTAATTTGTTTGGCTGTCGGTCACTTGTCACTTGCGGTTAGAACTCTATTTTTGGTCACCGTCGCCGTTATCGTTCTTTAGCCAATATTTAAATTGTGAATTTTGGGCACGTCCGATCCGTACATGATCCACGCGCATGCGCAACCGCGTTGTGTTCGCTTCTTCGACCGGCACTCAACTGTTTTGGCCAACGGTTTGGGCCAAGTCTCAAGCCAGTCTTTTGCTCTTAGCTCGCAGCATGTTCGAAGTGGTTTGATCTTCGGGTTGCAAGAGGTTCGCATGCTTGCCAATTTCCATCAAAATTAATTAGAGTTTCCCATTCAGCTTTTATGGTTTTGGCTAAGTGTAATTTCGGGCGGACTGTAAACTAATTAACAGTAAATTAAAATGACAGCAAGTGATTAAGTCACAGTTGTAGAGCTCCTCAAAGTCACATTGATATGCAAATTTGTAAGTCCCTAAAATGCGGCTGCGACTGCGCCAAAGAAATGCCAAAGATATATTAAGGGAACTGGGTGTATTACACAACGAATTGAAAGTGCTCTTTTATGATAAAGTATATAAATAAGAGTTTTTATTAATAATAAAATCAATAATCATTTCTCATACAAAAAAAAAATGATGACTCATAAAAATCTTTACATTATTGCTCACTCAAACTTTCAACTTAATAGTAAAGTAATAACAACCTTGGTAAGAGTAAGTTGTAAAAAAAGCAGCTGCCAAGTTCAAGTTTTTTTCGTGTGGCTAGGAAAGAAATTGAAATTGTTGCTGAGAGAAATTACATCACCTCAACTTCAACTTGAACCGACATCTTTGGGTGGGGCAATATTCACCGCCTTTGAATACATCAAAAGAAAACAGGTGATGAGCATCATTTCTCATTCGAGACTTTTCCCATCTTTGCCTCAAAAATAAATCCCAAATAATTTATGCATTTTTTTTCTTAAGCTACCAAAAGGTATTTATAAATAAATTGTTTGAAAAAAAAACGTAAAAAAAAAGCTTTCACTTTCAATGCGGTGGCGTTTTGGGTTTTTTTTTTGTGGTAGCCCCAAAATCGTGCCGATATTTATGGTGTTTATTCAGTCAGGTCAGTTATTATTTCTTTTTGTGGTGAGTGTCGAGTGCAAACAATCACTTGGATGGCCTATAGGCCAGGCAAAAACGATTTAATTAAGCCAGCTAAAGTGGCCAACAGTTTGCGGTCAGATATGTCACCAAAAAAGGGTATTAACAAATAATTGATTGGGATATTATTTAAGATTTATGCAATTTATATTAGCACTAAATATAAAGATATTTTTCATTGAATAATTATTTGTTTTGACTAAATTCCAAATAATCTTGTAAACTTTAATTAAGAAACTATATTTCCATAATTTGTGTATAACAATAATTTGTATATAGAAATGTCTGACAGAAATGCAGCTTAAAAACAGAAATAAATATCAAAAAATTTAGAAATGCTTTAGCAGCTCATATGTTTTACAGCATTGAACATACGAGTTGCATTTGGATTTCTGGTCACGAACGTTTAGCTAGAAGTTGCATTCACTAGGCATCCTTTTGGTTCATTTAGCCACCTTCCAGTTCATCAAGCCCACATTCCTTGCCATAGAACTCATATATGTATATGTAGTTGCCCCCATTCGGAGGTTTTAGAGCAATTTGCCGCTTTTAATGGCGAACGCCGTGTTGAGACTTGCAACGTGAGCTACGTTGCCAACGCACAGGAAACCGGCTGCACCTGGCCGCCCAAAGGGGGCTGACTAAGGGAGGGGGTGGAGGGGCGGTGCCACAACCAGATGTTTGCCTTTGACTGGCGGCAGACTCGTTGATCTCTGCTCCAATTCCAATATGTGTGTGCTCGGTTCGGCTCTTTTCCCCCGGTATCTTTCATGTATTCGCATCGGCGACATTGTGCAACATGCTCTTCGATATGGCAAAACAAAAAAACCCATGCAGCACAGCCCCGCAGCCCCCATCGATTGCACATTGGTCCAACAATTAGTTCAGCATTTAAAAATAATTTAATACAAAAATGTCAAAACGTAACAACGTTTTTTAGGGGCTTTTAGATCAAATGGTGACTGTATTTATAGCTAATTGATTCTAAGCCCAATAGTATATCATTTGAGTTGAACAATAATGTATTTTAATTTTATAATATTAAAATTAGTCGTTTATTTTCATATACAGAAGCTTTTTAGTTAACCAACTATTTTAGGTAAATTATTTCATTTGATTAATAGAAAGGCGATTTTACATTTTTTTTATGAATTGTATTATTTATTTTTATGACAAATTTACATCAACAAACATTTTAGAATTTAGCTCTTTAAATTTTTGCTGAGAAAAAATGTATAGGTAAAAGTTATATTTGTTATATATATATTTATATGTCACATGCAATATCATTTTTATTAAATAACTGCTCAATAGTTTAGTTATTCACTACAACAGTTTTGAAACTACTAAATCTGAACTGGTTTAAAAAGTAAATCATTTAATATTTGAGTACATTTCTTAGAGCTACTTTATTGTACTTTTTTTTACCAGTTTGTGTAAGACTTCTTCAATTTTATTAAATTGTATTTGTTTATAGTTATATTATTTTGTTGGTTACTTCAATTACTGGAACCAATGTGAATTGGCCACAGCTGCAGCGAGCATTAGAGATGCTGAGCCGCAGATTGCGCTGCACCCAAACCCAATGCTAAGCCCAGGCCATAATCCGAATCCGAATCCGAACCGAATCAAATGGCTATAGCACATGTTTCTCCTTTGCTCTCCGCTTGTCACTCGGCTTGCCACTTTCGATTTTTCATAGCTCGCAGTTTCTATATTGCTTTTTTGCAACTCACCATCTCCCTCCACTGGAGCAATAATTGTAAGTGGACCTGGGCATTTATGGTGTTTTTACTTCTCTGGCCCCATTTGGCCAACATGTTGGACATTTTGCACGTGTTCAGCCCACAAAAGGGAAACAGGCGAATGGCAGAGAAACAGGGAAGAAATATGGCCGGTAATTGTGTGCTTCCCATTTGATGTGTCAGCAAAACGCTTTTTTTGTGCTTCTTTTTCCGATTTTAGGGACAATTGTCGACTAGGAGAACACCTTTCTCCAAATTGTTATTCATCCTTCTTAAAGCGAATAATTCAAACGTTTATTTTCATTCAACCTTGATTATAATGGCTGAATGAATTTTTGGGGTCTCGTAGCCAAAGATTTCATCCCTTTTTGGTTTAGGTCATATCGCATACTCATCAAAAAGTCTAGTTAGGCAATTTAATTGAATTTTCTTTAACGAGATTTAACAGAGAATAAAGTTTTATTTTGACCTAGATTTGCATGCCTTAAAAATAAACAAATTTGTACATCCAATGCTCAATAAACAAAACAAGATTATGATTCAATAACATAAATTAGGGCGCATTTAAACTGGACACGGTTCATTTGTTGAAATATCAATTTTATTTTGATTTATTGTCAGTACAAACCATTTATTCTCAACCATAAATCGTATCGATAATCCCTTTACTGGGCTCAGTTGAACGACCCAACACAATGGGCCATAACTGAAACCATTAAATTTGTATTTAAATCCATTCATTGCTCAATCTGCTTGATGATGCAATAATACCTAGCACTGCAGGCAGACATCGGGGCAAAAAAAATAACAAACGAACAACATGAACATCAGCCGCAGCATCATCACCATCGACATCTGACATGCCGAGGGCCAAGCATCGCCTCCATCGCCTCCATCTTCGACATCGTCTTCATCTCGGGCTCTATCTCCCTCAATCACTGCTGACGCACAGTTCAAGTGGCACTGGCACAAATCATCTTAACAGAAATCCACATATATAGAAAAGAGCAGCAAAAAGTCTAACACAACATGAGCTAGACATCTTTGGAGGCAACTCTGACATAATTTGGTCAAAATAGTTGCTGCCTCTTGATTGTTTTTTTGTGGATTTTCTTTATGTGGTTTTGATGCTCTTCTTTTGGAGTCAATTCTGAGCTATTAGGTGGATTTTTGTGTTCAAGGAAAGTGAAATACAGTAAAGCAGTTGCTTAAGGAAGGTATTTCTTCAATTTAATCACCATATATTATTTTAAAAATGTATATTTTTGAAGTTTATACAAAACTACAATAAAGTGCAATGACTTATTAATTTGGCGTGCATTTAATTATAGGAAATTATAATTAATTACAATTATTTTAAGCTTTTTGTTATTTTATCAATTTAATTATTTTGCTTCGCAGAATTGTTCTTCAAGTCAGTACTTGTAGAGATAATTTATCATTGCGAGCTCACACACCCAAATCAACACCCCTGCAAAAAAACCCACATACATGCAGTGCGGATACGCCCATAGACACATCTTGCCCGATGATGCCTCAAGTTCAAGATACAAAAACATATTGCGGCAAAAAAACAATTGCCGCGTGAGTGTGCGGCTGGTACTCGTACATTGTGCATTGTTTTGGCCAAGAAACGAAACATTTTTTCCCGCACTTCCGCATCGGCCTAAGATACATGGCTCTGGATATACATACACCGAGATACATCGCCGAGGTACGGGCGGCCACAAGTCAAAGTATAAGGCATTGTCTTGGCCGGAATGGCGGGGTTTTCCTTTTCTTTTAGTTTTTCCCTTAGCGCTTATCACACACTTCATTAATTTTGTTTCGCTTTTCATTGCTGTCGGTAATTATGGTTACAGTTATGCTTGGGTATCTGCCCGAGCCTCCGAGTTTCACTTTTTTCTCAGGTCTGCTTTTCGATATTGCAAAATTGCATGCTGCACTTGAAAAAAGTTTGCCACGCGTGAAGCTCTATCTGCCTTTCTGCCTAACTGCCAGATACTCCAATACCGAACAGCAATATTTGTTTCAAAAGCCGCCAACAGTTTGTTGCCACTTATGCTGCCGGCTGCTTGGGGATTTTTAACGCTTCGTTAACAAAACTAAAATTATTATCTCTCCATAACTCCAGGCCAGCCATGGGATTTGTTTTTGGCCAGCGAAATCATTAAATCAATTAATGTTCCACGAAACGCAAAAACAAAAGTCGAAAATTAGAAACCAAATACTGAAAATGAAACCATAAGCTGAAACTAGATTAAGCGGATGCTTTAAGTTGATTATGATTTAAAATTGTTCGAGTGCAAAGAGGTTGTATATTTTGACATCAAAATGACCTTGAAAATAAACAATGGCAGAATATTCTAGATAAGTTTGCCTTAACCTTTTTGTTTGAGTTAAAGTTGAAAATTAAAGGTAAATAGTTTTCATTTATTAATACTGTTTTAGATTGGAAGCACAGGAACGTGTTTTGCTTGCTTAAATTTGTAGCTTATGTGAGTTTAAGTGAAGAGTGTCTAAATGGGAGAATATATATTAATACTTTAAAAAAAAATTTACATAAATTTTATGAATATACTTTAAGATATGCTTGGATTACAATGTTGGTACAATAAGAAATTTTGCTTCCCCACAGGAAGCCATCAAAATGTTGCTTTTATGCTATTAACCATTAAGTTTACAGCAACCAATCTTGACACGGAAACTTGTAAAAAACAATGTTTAATTAATTATGATTACACTATAGGCCTCATCATCATCAGTTTGGGAGCGGGATTGAGTGGGTTCCCGTTGCCTCAACTGCATCTCTATCCCCGTCCCCGGATTCCCAGTAATTATCGAACCTCTGCCAGATGTCGTGTGCTGGTCTTCAGTTAATACCGACGACAAGTTCAATGGCTCACGCGGCGTATGAGCAATTTGCATTGTTTGCATTAAACATTGAGCTTGAGCTCTGGTTTTAATTAGCGGCTACAATTACAATTACACATGGACATGGAGTTGGACCGGCCTGTGTGCATAATTTAAGCAGTAATTCCATGGAAAGTACGCTAATTGAAATTGAATGCTACTGATGCTGGGAATAATAACACTTTTGATGATCCTAGCAATTTAGGTTGCAGTGAAATCGAACTGATGATTATAAAGAATAGATTTCAAAACCAAATATGTATATATGTATATATGTATCGATGTGATCAAAAAGCAATTCCAAATTTTATTTTAAAGCTTTGTCTTCATTTGCTTCCTCGTGTACCAGAATTATATTATCTTTTGCATAACAAAGGTGTATTCATTCACAAATCTTTTGCATTAACATATTGATAAAAGATCAAACCATTGCATTCAGTTTAATTTATTATGTGTAGGTTTATAGATTTTTCATTTACCTCAGAGACTCGCTTACCTTCTTGGAATATTATAGATAACTTATTTGCATTTCACTCTTATATGAGTTTTTCATTTTACCCTTTAATTGATTCTCTATATTCGAATTCTTCAGCCCAATTGCAATAAATCGAAGTTTTTCGCTCTGCCCACGCAGTATTTCAACAGTTTTAGTTGCCAATTTTATTTATTGCTTTTGTTGTTGGTTTACTTTAAACCCGAATTTCTAGGTTTCGCATTTGGCAATGTAATTAACACACTGACGGCCAATTGTCCAAATAACAGCACACAGTAGTGCTGCTGCTTAAATTCACTCAAGGCTTCCATCATTTGGCAAGCTATAATATTTAATCATTATGTTTATTATTTGTTATTAACCCATTATGATCATTTCCTACACCGCAACACAAAAAAGTAAAGAGATCTCTTTATTTTGATTTATATATTTTACTACCAATACTAATGCGATTTTATTTGCTTTGCCTCGAAAATAAATACATAAGTAAACAGAAGACAAAATTTGTCAATGGCTTGCGAATTTATCCTCGTCATCATCATCGTCATTATTATATCGAACTTAATGGAATATATGTATACTATCCGAACACCTTTTCGATGGAGTCACAGCTGCGAAAGAACTACTAGGAAACGTTTTGGGCTTATGCAAATTTTAATTTGCTTTGATTAGCACTTAAGAGAGGAATTTTAAATAAATTGTAAGCCCGCATTTATTGGCAAGTGTTAAGGCGGATACAAAATTCGTTAGAAACGATTTGTTGGTCGTAAAAACCTGTTAAATGGAAGCATTTTGTTTTAACTAGGGTGAATAATTTGCTGGTTCGACGATTGTTGATCTTGGAATTTTTTCCGTTTCTTTAGTTTCAAAATAATGGCAAAAAATTGCATTTAAACATGCACATCCATGCGCTTCCTTTTAGAAAAATAGCCTTTGAAGTATGTCGCTGCAGTCAATATATATTTATTAATATTCCGCTCTCTGATTTCGCGGCCGCCTTAAATTTTGCAATCGAAAAATTTGTGGCCTACAAAAGACAAAAAAGTAAATGATTTTTTGTGGTAATTAGCAAACTGGACACGTCCATACATTGGGTTCTTGTGGCATTTAGAGGCTATCGGCGCTATAGATGGCCATAACGTTTGTCGGCCACTCCGACAGCAACAAACACCGTTAAACGCACAAATTTGGCAGCCAGACAAGGCTGATGAAGGGAAGACACAAGACACCTGAACAAAACAAAAAACAGAATAATAAGGCAAAAGCAACAATCGCTTGATTTGCATGCAAGACAACCAAAAAAATACTTGGGTCGAATCAACGTACATGTTCGATTCCAAACAAGTTGCAAAGAGCATGTGTTTAAGGCGGTTCTATGATCCAACCACACCTGCGCAGCTAGAGTAAATGTTCATATGTACACACAAAAAATATATATGTTATAAAAATACCAAAGTAATATAACATAAGAAATATTAATAATTTTAATTTCAATATTGATATTATTTTGTGGAATTTGTGAAGCATTGAAAATTAAAAGGTTAAAACTTAATTGTAAAAAATATAATATAATCATTATTGTATTCATTGAAAATGAACAAGTTTTATAGAACTTTGTATATACTTTTTTAAAGTTTTTAGAAATTTTAAAAGGACTTCAGTAAATTTGTGTATGTTCTTTGAATTCATATTTCATTAAATTAAAATAATCCCTATACCTATGGCTTATTCATCTTTTTTCTGGTGTCTGCCTAACAGAGCCATAAGTTTAATTGGACGTCGAACAGAAATCGCATTAATTACAGCGACAACTTCTGCCTCGTCGCCCCTCTCGCAATGAGTTGTATTAATTGGACAGCCTGCAAATCCGTCTTGTTTTTGGTCATTCTTCTTGCCCCACGATTGCGAAAAGTCGGTGGCAATAGGCGAGCAGATTTGGCCGGGCCAACCGTTCACCGCCTCTTGGCCAGATCCAATTGACCAATCTTCGACAGGGGGCTTTGGTTTCTTGGTTTTTGATGAGGGGGGATTTGCTCGGGGGCACTCATTAGAGCACTGAACCGTTTGACATTTAAGTGCGACGACCTCATGCATGCGCGCTTCGCTTTTCATATTTGTTGGGATCTCCTCAGGGCTCATGTTCATAGGCCCAGTTACACAGAAAAAAGTTATGCTTAATTTATTTTTAATTGAAAGTTAATCGATTTTTGAGAAAATTTGTTAAAAATTTAATTTAATTCAAGCTTAATATAATAGGATTTTAATAAATGATCGCTTGGGTTCGAAAGATAAGAATACAGTTTTTTTTTTAATCGTTAATATTATTTTTTAATCGTTAAGTTGTTACTAAAAGATTGGATCTTGCCAAAATTTTATCAATTTATCATTTTATATATGTATTAAATGTGTATCACAATTTTAATACCGAGTTTATTTGTTTTCTTATATATCTAACGATTTTTTTACATGGTCTATATTTAAAAGTACTTTTAATAAATCTAACAACAAAATAATAAAGATGTAGCTAAGCTTTTAAAATTGTTTCAAATACTCATCAGATAAGTAATTTTTGTTATATTTATTTTCATTGACTGAAAGATATATTTCCTGTTTATAAGTTAATTATAAAATTAAACCTTGAATGTTCAGTAAGAATCTGGCATGTTTCATGCAAACTCCCATCATTTTTTGCAGTGTCCACATATTTGGCTTTCGGCTATCAACCTGCTATTGTTTATTTTCTTCGTCGAGCTGTCTCGAAGACCTCGGACCTTCAATGTGGGGCCTGCCCATCGCTTATGGGCGCACCAAATGCCCCTGCTCACTGATCCGCCCCAGGTCAATCAGATCCCAAAATCTAAAGTTAAACGCCGGGCCAAGACACCAAAAAATAATTACACAAATTGTGTGTTTCAGATCTGTGCGAGCCAGGTAATACCCGGGCTTTAAAACGCTCAAAACACTTTCGTTTGAGGAAAATAAACAAAAAAATTGTATAATCAGCATTAGGCAGCGGCAATTGGCAATCATTTCTGGGTACAAATTAAAATTATATTACAACATTTTCTTAGACAACAACAAGAGCCCACTGATTACAGGAGACCAAATCGAAAATGCACTCAACCATCAACTCGCTGGATGAAGCCGAAACAGCAAATAACTAACTAACCGGGCCGAAACTGACCTGCCCGAAAACAGAAAACTGAAATGGCGAGCGGATTGGACCGCCGACGGACTTCAGCAAAATGAAACGAGACGAAGCGAAGGCGGTCGAAAGTGAAAGTTTGTTGTTGTTTAAGCCGCCGCCGTCGTTGCTGCCATTGCTGCCGTTGCTGCCGCTTTCCGATTTACTGTTAAACGGGGGCGCAGTCGCCGCTGATTGCCGCATTGGCAGCATCACGCGAATTGCAGCCAGCAAATTCATTTGCCGCATCCGAATTAAATAATTTTTATTGCAGCGCCAGCAATCAAATAGAGATCTGTTTAAGGCAGTTGCTGCATTTTTCAATCCGACTACATTGATACCCATTTTATTTGGGATGGCTTAAGGTCAGAGCCCGACAAAAACTTTCAGGAATTATCAATTACTTTTAAAGCATTGACATCGAAGTGATTGAAAAATGAACCCATTTTAAAATGTTCGAAAATTGGTAAAAAGAGGATAAATAATATTCATACATTATGACCAAACAATACATACTAATACTATGTATGTCGATAATAATTGTGTTTTAATTGATATGCACTAAATAATCGTATCAGAATGTTTTTAATTCCTCTGGGTGTCCCATGTATTGTGCAAACAAAATTCCGCCTTTTCTGTTTCAAACAATTGATTGTATATCTTATATACCTTTCACATGACGGAGACGTCATCAATCCCCTGGTAGTGGCCATTACCAAATGCGGCCAACCGCTGGCATTGCCAACCCTGCTGACAACTTGCAACTTCCTGCAATGCGACAAAAAGCGAATAACCAAACCCGTTGGCTGCAACTTCAAGTGGCATCTTCAGGCCACAAGCCACTCAGCTCTTTTCCACATTTTCTCTCTGATTTTTTGTTTTTATCCGCCATTTCTTCTCCTTTTGTGCTCATCAATTTTCAGTGCCACCAGCCAAGTGGCTGATTAATATGATCCGATTCGGAATGCCACTGGTCCGTGTTATATAATTGATCTTTTGTTTAGAGACTATAGCTTAATTGAGTCTGGCAAATTGATTAATGGGCAGCAGCTTCATTAAAAATGCCCGACAAAATCATGACACCCATTCGGGGGGAATGCACTTTAATAGGGGGTATACCAAGATGTAATTATGGAATTTCGTTATGATGATATGATATGAACTTTAGTAAAGTATTATCTTTAAGGTCTTTTGAAAATCCTTTATGAAATTGGTTGGATCAAAGATACAGCAAATTTGTATTTAATTAAATTAATGGAATTTAATAAAGAGAAATATGCACATCTTCCGTTAAGAAAACAAAAACTATTGAACTAATTATGACACTCATAGAGGCCTAATGATTACTATAAATCAATTTATTAGATTGATGTTATTTCCACAAATAAATGTGTGAAGCAAACTTAATAAAGCAGCGTATTTGTAATAATTAAAGAGTTTTTTAAATAAGCAAGCAAGGACAAATCAAAGTATTGTCTTTAGTTGATACATTTTATCACTTTAAAACCTGCTCTCTTTGCTAAACTTTATTTTGCTTAATAGAGCGATCATTCAATCACGGTCCATTTAAGCGCCCATTTATACGATGAAGTCACATCCAATCCAATCAATAGAAAGTGTGGCAAACTTTTCACTACCCACACATTATGTACAGTTGACATAGTTGGCCAGGCAGGCAGAATTGTGCGATATGATGACTTAGACATGTTATCGACTCAATGGGCAACTAATTGCTGGCCTAAATGGATGCTTGACTTGGCCCAGAGCCTGGGGCCAAATTGTAAAACGCTGTGCGACACGCACACACTAAATTGTTCACAAAATAATGCATAAATTTGCATTATTACTCCAGCTGGCAAATTGCCAAACTCTAAACGGTTTCTTTGCATAAACACTTGGCTGATTGCGCTTAGAAGCCAACTTAAATAACTCCCCAAATAACTCCGACAATAAGAGGTAAGTGCTCTTCAAATAATCAATCCAAAGCCAATTAACGAAACTGATTTACGGCCTTGACCAAAAATCACTGAACAATGCCGTCGACAGCATTTAATAAAAGTGCGTTTATGGAATAAATAAACAAACAAAAAGCGATACAACAAAAACCAAGCACTCAACTGCAAAGAGAAAAAAAGTACAAAGTGCACATGAACTGATTGTTTTGAATTTTTTCTTCATGATTTTCAATTGGTTTTTGTTTTTTCTGTTCACGCAATTCTAAGTGCAATAGGAATAAAACACATGGGGATTACGCACGTTGTTAGAGCTTTGTTTTTAGTTGTAAAAACAGTAATTGGAATTAGTTCTCCGATTTTCTGATCCTGATCAATTACTGTTTGTTTAACTAAAAACCCCTTGTGTTTTGTCTAGCTAAGTAAATAGAAGTTAGTTACCGAAATAAAGTTTAAGGGCTTAATATATTGCATATAAAGAACACGTTTTGTAATTAAATGTAAGATTTAAACTTACCTTATAATATAATAATAAATATTATTAAAATGTTAGCACAAAAAAAATATTATTTTATTGCATACTTTAGGGATGTGTTTGAAGTAAAATACATGTATTTTTAATGTCAAACATTAACTAACTAACTAAAGTTTGTAGATCCTCTGAAAATGTTATATTTGCTCATGTGTTTATTTTTTGCATATTGGGAAACTAAAGAATTCTTTTAGTATACAAAATTGGTAGTGTTGATAGTAGATTACCTTTTTCATAAAAATGTACTATATTTCTGCCTCTATATTTGTAGACCTAAATTTAAACATGTATGCGAACTACACTAACCTTTAGTCAATTTCGAGTTATTTAATAGCAATTCGCGTAAGCCAATGGCAATGGACTATAGCCATCTTAGGTGTCGCACCTGTTTTGTTAATCTGCCAATGCCAAATGCCAAACTCTCACCATATCTTTTCATGTTTGCACAGGTGCTTAAAACTATGGTCTTGGCCATACTCTCTGGGTTCTAAACTAAGCAACACGATCGCACTATAAATAGTCCGGGCTGTTAAGTGAATTGGCAGTTAAGTACATTATTGATCAGCAAAAAGCAAAATGAAAAGCGCTCTGTGTCTGCCGTTAGTCCTGCTCTTCTTGGGATACGCCTGTGCCTTTTTGTCCAGCAGTTCGAGTAGCAGTTCCACGCCCAAGATCTGTCTCATTCGGAACTGCGCCTGGAACTCCACGACGAATGCCTGTGCCCGCTATGGTCGCTCCAATCTCTGCAATCGCTTCAGGAACAGCTGCGCCCTCCGATACGAGACCTGCGCTAGTTCCACCACATATACGGCTGTTAGTCTGTCCCAGTGCTCCGGAATCAGCGTGGGATCCCGAGGCATTTGCGGTGGATCCTCGTCCTACTCATCCTCGTCCTCAAATATTACTCCCATTATTATCCGCAGGGGTTGATTCTTGTTGCTGTTAATAAACATTTTTAAAACTAAGATAAACGAAGGTGTTTAAATAATTTTTGGGACCTACTGAGTATCTATCAAAAATACTCCAGAAAATCTGACTTACCATACATTTATTATCAACTGAGAATCTATCAGAAATCAAAACTTTTAATCATCCTAACTTAATGTCTTAAATCTCTAGAATACCCCAAAGAACCTTCAATTTGAAATTACCTTCGCTTCCTTATTTATTTGATCTTAAATTTTCAAATAATAAACAAATATTTTACGACCAAATAATTTAATTTCACAAAGCCTTTGTTATCCGTTATCCGTTATTGATATTAATTTATGTGTTTGAATTTTAAATAAATAAAACAATAATGCTGGCTATAAGACTCAAGGTTGGAGACCCAAAATCTTTTGCAAATTTTAAATTATTGTTTGCTCAGCTGACAAATCGCACTATAATGTATTAAAGTAGAACACATTGTTTGCCGTTTTGCAAAACAAACAACAATGGGGTGGTATAAAAGCCCGTATGACTGAAGACCATTTAATTAGTTAAAAGGCACGATGAAAGCATCATTATTCGTTTGTGTCATCTTAGTGGCGATATTTTTCATGCTTGTTTCCGGACGCAATAGCAGCACCACGGATGAAGGGTTCGAGATTCCAGTTAGTAATGAACTGACCCGCTCTATAAACAGATCTCGCAGAATACAGCCCTGTCGTCGAAGTGTCCAGAAGAGCTGCACATCCACCAAGATGACCTGTGGCCGCTTAGGAAAAGCCAATATCTGCCAGGCCTTCAAGAACGACTGCCAGCGACAATTGAGCAACTGTGACCCAAAAAAATGTAAGTGAAAGTTCAGAAATCATGAATGTTACTATCCCAAAACCAATTGCTTTGCAGTCTATCGTAAGGTGCACCAGAACCTCTGCCGTGGTATGCCTGTCGATGTGGTTCGACCCTGTGGCAGTTGATTATCCAGCGAGATTTGATTACAAGAAATGTAAAAACTAAACGCTTTTCAGATTTCTATAGACTAATTCTTCAATGCTTTCTTGAAATGTCACTAAGGCAATACAAATGAAATCAATTTGTTACCTATTTCTTTAAGAATACAGCTATAAATGTTATTTTAAAACACTATGGGTATGTTTTTTATTCTTTCCTAACAATTTAAGAAACTTAGTTTTAAATCTATACAATTAATTGTGTTCAGAACAACAATAGTAATTACACTAGCTTACAAATTTAAATCGACAAACTCCTCCAGAGAATAAACCTTGATTTTCCTGTACTCTAACTTTAACTCCCTGAGTAATTATATGACAGGATATATTTTGTAAAGTTTTTTCACCATATAATTTACTACCGAAACCTAAATTTTTTTAGGTTTACTATTAATCCGGCGGTTAACCTATTTTATACAAAAGCGATAAAATTATTTTCGGTTGTTGTATATATATTAATATTTATATAAATAAACAGGAATGACAACAGGAAAAAAATGACTTATGGTGACATGCAAAAAAAAATTTGTGGTGTCTATTTCTGAATCATCTGGACCATTAATTTAAATTTTTAAGCCAGCGTTATAGTTTCAACGCTCCAAGCACTGTTAATGTAGCTCTAAAAACAAATTTAGAGTTATAAAAAAACTATTATTAACTAAGCCAAGGGTGCAGTGATGGCATTTGTCTGCTTGTTAAGTACAGGCCACTTGAACCTAGCCCAAAGGATAAAAATACTTGGAGTTTTCCCCACACTGCGCTGTGAATTGACAATAAGAAAATTATGGCGGCCACCATTGGATAACTTTAACTGATCACATCAAAAGAAGTGCCGGGCATTGAATCCCTTCTTGGAAAGGCTACTACGAAAATCCCGAGGAGTAATCGCGAATGCAGGAAACTGCCATTCAATCAGAGTGGGAAAATCTTGCGTAAAGTGGCTCTCGAAATATTACAACCACAAAAGCTGCTGGCAAGCTTTGTCAAATAAAATCGTAAAACTTAATAATCTGTTTTAAAAATATTGCACACAATTCAGATTTTGGAAGGGGCTTATGTTAATAAATAAATAGCCACTGGAAAATGTACAAGACTTAACCCTTTTTCTTGCAGTTATCACTGGCGTTGGCATTTCATGGTTCATTTACCATTTCTACTATAGTTAGAGAAATGAATACGTAAAACCCTAAAAGTATGTCTTCGAAAATGTATCAAAGAATGCAAAACTCTTTTATTTATTTAAACAGTAGATCTATAAATATTTTAAAGTCACTCACGTGCCGTATTGTTGACGTTGTTAGATGAATTATGATATATTTACACAATTGCGAGAAACCCAAAATTAAAGACACGTGGAATGAACAAAGACTAGGTAACAGCAGACTTATTATAAAAAAGTTTTTATGTATGTATTATATATAAGAAAGAAGGAAGAGAAAAAGATGGTAAACATCTTCCAAGGCCGGCAATAATTATGAAAGACTGGGGAGTATAAATAAAGGAGAACTCAGTTGGCAAAATAATTAGACATTGAAATGCGTTTGACGTTGGCTCTTCTGATGCTGATCGCTCTGATCGCCGTGGCGACCGATGCCCAAAAAAATCAGAAAAGTACGAGGGTCAGGACCCTGGCTAATGGCACTTCCCGACAGTCACGACAGTCGCGGACCAGGACTAATAACCGAACTGGCACTGTGAGAAGGCGGTCGGTGAATGCCCGCAACTCCAACCGCAAGTCGTTGATTATTTTTGGCAACGGCAGCAGTACGTCTAGTAGCAGCTCCACTCCAGCCTCCCGCTGCACGACCACCTCCGTCAGCTGCTATGCCAACTCCAATGTATGTGGACGCTGGAGTTCCACCCGCAGGTGCCATCGCTTCAAGAACAGGTGCCTCATGGAGCGTGCCAATTGCCTGACTAGTAAATCAAGTAAGTGTCCATTATTAAATTATTGAAAAAATCATATACTAAACATATTTTCCCACAGGCTGGAATGTGATTAATATCGGCAACTGTACGAGCATAAGTGTCAATAATACTGGCACCTGTAGCAGCACATTCTCCTCGACATCTTCATCGTCTTCCAGCTCAAGTTACAGCTCTGCACTGTCCAGCATACTTTCCTCCATTCTGGGATCATCATCATATTCATCGAGTGTCACGCCCATCGTTATACGAACAGGTTAAGGATGTATACCACCAAATTATTAATAAAAAAATCTACATAAAATGTGCACAAAGATTGAAATAAACGAAAGTCTAAATAATTTCTCAAATGAGAGTTAAATACTTAAGCTTATTTCTATACAACAAGTTTTCAAGAACTAATCAACATTTGATATTTACAAACATTTCTAAATTATAAATTTAAAATGAACTTAAATCAATATTATATGTATATAATTAAGCAAGGAAAATATACTTTGGGAATCGACACATTAAACACATTAAATTTGTCAGATTTGTATTGTACATTTTGTGGAGTCAATGAAAATGTGTTTTTAAAGCGTGTATATCTTGGTATATATATTAACAAACAAATAAAGTCCTACTCAATTTGCAAGTTTATTAAAAAGTGTTACTGCACATTTTGTCGACCTAATGGAAATGTGTTTTCAAGCATGTTTTTCTTCTTAAAAAGCTTAGTATTCTTTTATAGCACGCAAACATTTATTAAACTGTTTAATCTGCAGGGTTAATTAAAAAGTGCTAAATAACTCAGTGTGTTAAGATAGCATTTCCTTGTTTCCTTATGTCGTTTTAAATTTCTCAAAAAAACAGGAGTACATTTTTTAGCCCAACTAAGCCACCCTGAATAGATTTATTCTTAAACTATGCAAATATTTTGAACTTTCACCACCGAAATGTTTCGTAATGACCTATATTTCAGTCATACACACAATTATTTATGTGTGTGTGACAGTGTTCACTGTGCCATTCTAATTGCATCCGCAGGCGTTCGCCATTCACATCCGCTGTACACAAAAAAGAAAATGGCGAAAAATTGCAAACTAAAAAGCGAAGCTCCATAAATTTACATTGTCCGCATGTACGTGTGCGCCAGTGCGCTTGTCTGCGTGGCCATAACCATAATTTTCCCCTCGTTTTCCCCAATACCCCAAGTAGTGCGATTTATGCGAATGCAATTAAAAAGAGTGAAAAAAGGGAAAATGTTAAAGCATACATCATGGCGATGTGAAAGCCATTAAAAGCTAAACGACTTCCAAAGCAAAACCAAAACCGTTTAAATGCATCACTTTGCTGTATGATCGGCGATGGGATTGAACGACAAAATCGGGAAATTAAACAAAGTGTGGTTTGCGGTAAGTCAGCAATATAATATTTTAAATGAAACAAAAAACGTTTAATAAATAAGGATATATTTCATTGAACCATATAAATGGGAATAGTTAAAGTGTGAAAATCAATCGAATAATATAACTAGTTTATGTGCAAACTCCGGTTCCCCCAATTGGGATGCTATTCATGACACAGTATGTGAGTACATTAACTTCTGTTCCCAATTGGCCATACACTGAAAATACAAGAAATGAGAAAAAATGGCTTTAATTTAGTTGGTGATATTAATAATCCAATTTTAAGTTTTAAAATTGCAAAACGTAATTCGGTTAACTAATAATTAAATTGAATTTAGTTAACATTTTTCATTCTTCTCTTTTTGATGACTAGGGTTTTGAAATCTCTTATACAGGTGCTTTAAAGTATGCAGCAATATTTTTAAAGTCATAATTTTCGAAAACTATTGCGAAAGGCTATACTATTAATTCACTGCATACATTTAGACACCTTAAGAAGTGATTTCAAATTTTCGAATCGATTAGTTTCACAATTTTGCTCGCCTTTGAACTTTATGTTTTTAATAAATAAAATACAAATATGTATTGTCAAAAATATTTACTTGTAGCGCCCTTGCAACTATCGAGAAGATACTGACAATCGTTGCGATAGTATTTGCATGAATAGATAGCCGCATTGGCCGCATCAACACCAGTTTGCAGACGGATGCATTTGGGGGTGTTTTTGGAGCAGGTCCTTTTAGTGCTCCACAGGCAATAGAAGCCCGTGCGAGCCTCCAGTTGAGATGCCAGGCTCAGGATCAACAAGGTTAAAATAACAAATATTATAAACTTCATATTGCCACACGATTTGAAACGCTCGGATTGGTGCTTCGATTGTAACTGCCTTGAAACAATTGGACCACTCAATTTTATAGTAGTTACCTTTTGTTACCTCTTTACCAAACGCAAATATTTGACTCCAACGAAAGTGAAATTCGAGAACGGCAAGCAGACGTTAAACGTTTTGAGCTTTGGACTTGAGTTTGCCAAAATCTGGTGGTGGAAAAAGCCAAAGCCAATGTTTGTCCGATTAAATAAAAGGTGACAATGCTTTGTTAATCAGCTAATGAATAAACACAAACTGTTTGTAGCGAAATTGGAGCAGATGGGTTTCAGCTTAACAAACAGTACGTTGGGTTAGGTTTTCAAAAAGTTTATTGGTCAGTTTAAGGCATGTATTTAAGAAGATATACATAGTTTCATTTTATACTTCCTATACTTTCTAAAAGTTATGTTGATGATATCATGGTAACTCGCTACTCACCGCTTTACTTAACTTCTAGTTCAACTTTTTTCGGTTCCATTAGTATTATTTGCCGAAATTTTGTAATTAACATGTCCTTGGCATACAAATTTCATGAACTTATTGAAAACACCTTATATAATTACCCCAGACCCAAATATGCAGGATAAAGCCAGAGAAATACAATTACTAAAGTAAGGAAGGAGCAAGGCTTAGTAATTGTTATTATTGGTAAGTAGAAAAGTTATCGCACTGGCTGCCATTCGTTCTGGCCTCCCCGCTCTCCATGCCTCAGAACCATCAGTCTTCTGCCTGTCCGTCCATCATGCGAGTTAAAAGTCCCCAGATCCATACACCAAAAAAAACTCTTAAATCAATAATCAAAATGGTCCCCAATTTAAGAAATCAATATACTAACTTTAAAATAATTTATATTTTGGATAAAGAACTTTGAAGTTGTATTTTATTGTCTACATCCTTACATAATATTTAACAATAAAAACCGTATTATTACTAATATAATAATTTTTAGTACAGCGATTTTAAAAACAAATGTATATCAGAACTGACTTGAACAAATATGTGAACTATTAAACTAACAAAAAACAAAAAGTTAGGGTACTGTCTAAAACAATTCTTGAAATTCTTGAAGCTTTTAATTTTAATTCTTTTTTAAATACCTTCTTAATCTGCTTTGGGTAGTGAAGCTTTAAAATTAATTATACCTTCAACCACAATTTTATTTTTTTTTTACGATCATTGAGGGATTTTCTCTCAGTATACTTTTTCCTTTTTCCATTTTGGCTCCTCACATTTCCATTTCAGACTTGCGTCGGCATGTCATGTCACGGGTTCATTTCGCTGCATTTCCATGTAAAACTGTAAATGTTCCGCCTCCAAAATACAATTTAAAGTACATTGCCTTCTAAATGCCCTTTGATTGTTTCACTTCATTATGGGAAATACATATGTATATAGCTATGCCGAAAAGTGTATTCAGAGTTCGTGTTTCACATGGCATGGATTTTTCTCCATGTATACATATTTCATACTTTTATTGCTGTTTGCTGTTGTTTTTGTTAGGTAGCATGCGTTTGTTGTTTTTTCAGTTTTTTATCGCACCTTTGTAACCCTCCCCTTTGACCTCTTTCTATTTGCCTGGCGATAAAGTGCAGCTTAAGCTCTGGTTACGATTACGTGGGCTTTTTTATATGAATTGCATTAGCCTGCCTGCCCAAAAGTATGCAAAGTCTAAAAATGATTAATACACTAAGGAGAATGGGAGGTCTTGAAAGGAGTGAAAGAGAGGGCTTAAATGGGAGTGAGCGAAAGGGCTTGGAATGGGTGTGAAAGAGAGGGCTTGAAAGGGAGAAAAGGGGCAGAACTTCTAGTGCACTTTAATTAGTTGGGACATTTTGAATGGGTTGCATGTCATGCGAATGGCATGCTTATCGCTATTTGTTGCTATTGTCGTTTTTCCATTTTCGCATTTTTTTTTTCAGAACTACACAAGGTCAAACACTGTGGCAATAATAATAAAAGTGAATGAAATACCATAAAAAGTTTATTTTTAATATAATTATCGTAATCTCGGCAGCAAGGCGAGCCCAGACAAGGCCTCTCTCATTTTCTCTCATTTTTACGTTTTCCTTTTCCCTGCAGTTGTTTGCTAATTATTTTCCATTTTCATTTAACTTTTGCTCGCCTTGTTTTCCAAGCAGTTTTCCCTACCCTCTTGCTTAATGCGCTTTCTGACATGACTCTGACATTTTCCGTTGTTTTTCCTGACTTTTCTTCGTTTGCTATTAATAAGCTTAAGGCTTTTCTCGGTGGCTTGCATGTTTTGAGCTGCATTTTTGATTCCTTGGTCAACACTTTCCATTGCGCTGCATTATGCATGAGATATATTTGTCACGCTAATTGTATAATATTTGAATATAATTAATGATGGTGATTCTACCAAGAAATTATAATTGACCGTCGGAAAATGAAAAGTTCGTAGCTTGCCTTCAAGGATATATCACCTATGAACTCACCACATAACCCGTTAATGGCCCAATTAATGCCAATCAATAAATTCCAAGAATCCCGTCGTCTTAGGTAAACAAATAAATCAAATGTGTAGACATATTCCGTATGTAAATTTAGTTTTGTCATTTACAGCAATAAATTTCATATTATTTTTAGCTTTATGGGACGATTATTGGGCACATGTCTCTATATTCGACACGAACATGACACCCAGCTCAGAAATCAACCAGCCCGGAAAAAAAGGAAAGCAAAACACCACCACCTTTGGGACACCGGTTCCAATTTCCTGTCAATACCTTCCGAACGGAACCTATCTGGAAATTGGAATACACACAAACAAATTTTATATTATAAAAGAATATTTATTGTTTAAATTATTTCGCCATATTTATAATAATGTTTTTGGTTTGAAATCTTACAGAACAATACCCATTCGATAAAAAAATTATAAATAACAGATCCTTAAATTGAGAGGATTTAGGAGCAAAAACAGGATCAGATCATGTTAACAATACATTTTAAATAGTTTAATGAACAAATTTTTATATACCCATTTAAAATGTTTTTTTTAGCTTGTTTTCTCTGTTTATCAATGAAAAGAGTGTTAGATTCTGTTCAGCAATGTGGATTTATATTGCTTATAAAATACAAGATATGTTTCCGTGTATAACCAAATACATGTATTCACTGAAGTTTCGTGTCAGCTGAGCGTCCGCAAGAACCGATTTTCGGATAACAAAAAAAACAAAGAGAAATAATAATAATAATAAAATGGGAAAAGGAAAATAAGGGAAACCGGCGCCTGACACATACAAAAACATTTGTTTGTTATACAGACTAAATGGATGTGAGTGCGTGGGTGGTTGGTGCTTGGGGGTTGGATGTAATGGAGTGGAGTGGTTTCTGTGGGTTGGTGGGTGATTTTTCTGCGTCGGACTCACGAATTATCGATAAAACATGCTCCAAGGGCGGCGTGAGGTTGCTTTTGTCTCATTACGCCCACAACAAACATTCTGGGGATAGCAGGTCCTGTGTTTTTTTGGGGGCAGGTTGAAAATTGAAAACGAAAATGAAAGCAGGCCCCGAAACTTGTTTTCAGTTGTTTGCATTTTGTTGATTCTCCAATCTTTACGATTTATTTGCGAGCAAAATCAAATTATTGCATGTGTCACAACTTTCATTTGACTCTTGGGGTGACAAAAAGCCCAAAACAGCCATAAATATATATCTATGTCTATGACCAAAAATGAATTACAAGACCATTTGCCTTTGCCACACCAGCGATCTGGTCGTAAATAAAACTTTGTCTTGTCATACTTTCAGTTTCGGGTTAAATGGTTTGTCGAAAGTTCCCAATTTCATTTTATTTTCCTACCGCTCTACATGATTTGCATGCACGATAAGTGTGGGAGAATACAACAAAGCACAAAGTATCAAAAAAAAAAAAGAGGTTTAAAATGAAACTTTGATGAGCTATTACTCATATTGACAGGGACCCTCATTTGTCTGGGATGATTGGGGCAGGGATTGCTGGACTGATAGCTGCCCGTTTGGCCCGCATCGCGTATACGCAATGTGGACATGGCCAAACAGTTGAGTGGAAAAGTTTGTGGCCAAGATGATTAGCCTGCCTTTGAAAGGGTTACTTTTCTAACTCATTGGAAATGGGACGACTTGAAAAAATAGTTATCAATTATGATTTTACGTTAATAGAATTTAAGTGAAAGGAAATTCATAAGTCAATAAGCAATTTTTTTGAGAATTTATATATTTTTAAAATCAAAATTAATACTTGAATTTTTTTAATTCTATTTTAATCTAAAGATCTTTCGAAACTAAAAAATACCGAATGATAAAAAAATTTAGGATAACGCTAAAAAATATTAATTATTTTTAGCAAGAAATATTTTTTTCTCTAGTCTTTCTCTGGTCTCGCTTAACCACCTAAAAAAAAAACCTGAGTAACAAATAAACATCCTGTTCCTTTACTTCAATTTTTTTTAAATTGATATCTATAAAATGGATGTTAAAATGTATTTAAAATTCTGCAGGATACATTACAGCAATATTTATGGGATGATGTGTGAAAAAACGAAAAAGGAAGTGCGGCACATGCGACACATCAACATTCAATTTTCTAATGCAATTTTTATTATAATAAAGCACATACCCAAGGCGTGGAAGGTTGTAGACCACGCCCACCTACAGCCAGTGCTAAAGTATTCATGGGAAACAGTGTTGCTTTCCTTCCTGCTCTTTTCGACCCCCTCCCCAAACTTTTCCGACTTACCCTGTCCAACATCCGAAAATTCTGTGTATGTATAATGAATTCTGGCACTGTATGGGTGGTGGAAGTTGGTCTTTGTGTGCGTGTGACTGCCTCTCTCCTTGGCAGAGTCCAACATGACCTACATTCTGGATCCGGGACCGATGTAGCTAAGCAACTCCAGGGTCTCTGAGCCACCATCTCACCCTTGGCTTCATCCAAAAAACAGGAAGTCCGGGGTGAAGAAGACGAAGGGGAAGTACCAAGAACAGAAGCGCACGCAGCACGCATAGGAAAATGGACTCCCCTCTGGCGGACCCTCGAGGCACCAGTCCCTTCCCCTCGTGACACCCTTAACCCAGTCATCTTCCCAGTCAAGCCCTATAAACATTGTTTTCGGCTGCTTATTGGCAACAAATTTGCGTGCCTTGCATACAGAACAATGGACAAAAAAAAAAAAACAGGAACAAACGCAAGGCTCCATACGGTGAAAATTCCCTATATTGAACTTTTGTAAGTCGAAGTTCTTTATCCTGAACCATAACCATAATTTAATGAGCGTTCGCAGGCTCCCTTACTGCTGTGCATCAACTTCACATCAGCCTTGCAGAAGTAAGTCAAATAACATGCTCTGTTAATTATAAATAAAATAATTTATTAAAAACTAAAAATTCTTAACATTTTATGGCTTACACAGTCATTCTTTATTTGTGTTGTCAAATGTTTGCACACAAAGTGTCTTGACTGTAACTAAGACAAGATGGAAAACCTGATAAAGGTTTCTCCCACAGCGACTTCATTACAAAGTTTGCCCGAGCCAAAATTGGTTAGGCGCTAAATGCAACAAATACAGCAAACAATTTATTAACTTGGTCCAAAGAGATTTTCACAGGCTTCGCGAAGAATCCGGCAAATGGAAAGTAAACGGCTTGGTTTACCGCTAACAAGTGAATTTTTTTTTTGCTCCCGCTACGCAATGTCATCAATCATTCGGCCAGGACGTTTGCTGTTTGGCCTAAACAGGGAAGTCAGGAGTTGAACAGGCTATGTACATTAACAAAAATGAAATAAAAGGAGCACAGTGCACGTGCGGCCACTTTGTCGCTTATTGTTGACTTTGGCCAAACAGAAAATGTATAGGAAATATAATATTTGAAGATGATCCGAGCCAAACGTCAGTCAGCACGTGCTGGGTATATATGAAATAAAATATCCTGCTTATATCACAATTAAGTATCCGCCATACTTAGATGGAAAGAACAGGGCGTGACAAAAATATCAAGCGGAAACAGAAAAGTAATTTAAATATTCAATGCAAAAATGACTAGAATATTATTTATGGGAGGGCTACGTTTTCGATTAATATAGTTAAGGATGTCGTTTCTAGAACTATTAAAACATTTCTAACACATGTTTTAAGACAAGCCAACTACTACAACTGATCCAATTAAAGTTTTATGAACTTGTTTGCTTAAAATCTTTGTGAAACTTAGCAAGGTCCTGGAATCCTTTATTCGGCAATGCTGCTTGAATTTCAATTTCTTTTGTTTTTCAAGCGTAGCGAAAGTTAAATCTTTCTCAACTTTTGATAGTTTATTAAATTATCAAAGAAAAAAACTGAAGAAAAATGTGCGCCAAAGCGAACCAAAACTTTTCTAATAGCAACAAAAATTCGAGTGGGAGGGGCTGGATGGATTCACTTTATTAGCCAAGTTAACTCTTTCCAGGGCCTTACGACAGTTTGTTCTGTCGCTCGCTTCACAGTTCAGAACATTCAAATTACAGAGAAGGTTGGCAAGTCAAACCAAACGGAAGCAAAAGCCAAAAGTTCTCGGGGCAACTCGAGTGCAAGTTGCTCCATAAAAAGTGCCAAACATTACCAACTCAAAATACATGCCAGACTGCCTCGGAACAGACTCAAAACTAGAGTCCAAAGTGTAACTGCCAAACGGAAACAAGGCAGAGAACAAACCAAAAAAAAAAAAAAAATGAAAGCCATGAAAAATTCAGCAGAAACTTGGCCAGGTGGGCGACAGGATTCAATGGGCTGGGCACTACTTCATTTGCCATTGCGAACGTTTCCTCTGGGCCTCGCTCAGGTGACAAAACCAGGTGCCCGCCCAAATGGATCCTGCCTGGCAACCAAATGCCTTTCGAGAACCACTAACTTGCAAAAGAGGAAACTATATCTGTTCTTTAGCTTGAAAATCCTACTTATGAGGATTCTTGAATGGATGCTTAGCAAGGTAACTGCCTTAATTTCTGTCTTCATCCTCCTATGAGAGGAAGGATAACTGTTATAAGTTAGTTTTAATTATATTTTATTTCTTCGAAAAGCTGCAGATATTCTTTTTCTTCGGTTAATATGTATGTAATATATATTTATCTAAGCTCTTTTTATATTTACAATTAATATAATATTCAAATATTTTACTCTAAACTAATATTTTAAATACATATCTTATACTTTCCTAGTTCTAGAACTATAAAAAAAAATGCTGTCCCCAACAGTTCTGCTTTTAAACATCCCATTCCTACTCGTATAATAACAGATTCAAAAATTTAAAGATTGAAAACGAGGCTAGATCTATTTTTCTCGAAGCAAAACGCTTTTACCGTAGTCCTTACTTTATCGTGATTACACCATCCCATCTAGCTTAAAGCAAGACCCAGGGGCTTATATGTATGTACATATGTACATATGTACATACATATCTTTAGTTTCCGCTGGTAAGACCCAAAAACCTGACCTTCCCGTTGGCAGACCGAGCATTATAATAACACTTTCTCAAAAAGGTTCTTTATGGGGTTTCCACCCCATCCTATTCGGCCACGAACCACCATTAAGCACAGTTAGTTAGTCGTTTCTTGTTTCTCGTTTCCCTTTCCTTGAGTCCATTGTTCCACGGTCTCTTCGCTCCTCTTTTCTCTATCCTCTTCTCTGTTTTTCCTTAGGGCTATGTGACTGTGGCCGAAAGTAATCTTCCAAGGCAAATGTGAACCACAAACAAATTTATAGCTGCAATGCGGCCAGGCCGAGCTTAACGGGCCCACATTTCTGTGAAATGTAGATAGAGGGCTCTGGCTAGAAATGAAACTCAAAAGGAAACAGTCGAGTGAGGACTATAAAAATATACAACAATACTGCCAAGGCAACGGGACATAATGAGCCAGGGCCAGACGGCCCGAAACGGTAAATGGTAAGCGGTTCTTGGGCTGTAATCGGTTAACGGTAAAGGCGAGCTCAGCTGAGAGAATGTGGGTTAAAGAGAGAGGGAGAGAGAGAGAGAGAGCGCCATTTTGGAACTATCTCTTTTGGGCTGCTCCTTCTTTGCAGTACCGTTAGCGTTCTTCTGCTTCGAGGGTTTGCGCGGCCATTTGTTACGTGTACGCAGGACTCTCTTTTACAACGTCTCAGTAAAAGGCAACAGCAAAAATACCTTATTTTGCTGTATATTTCAAGGCGCTCTCCCGCTCACTTGTTTAATCGCTACTTACTCTTGCTCTACCTCATTTGTCCTCCCACTCTCTCTCTCGCTTTTAGACAAGCATATTTTGCTACCTTTTTTTGAGGCACTCTCTCTTTCTCTTCTCTCTAACCTCCTGCTTATGCGTCATTTCTTTTGGATTTTTCTCACTTACATATCTCTCTTTTTGGCCAATGGTTCAGCTATCGTTCATCGCATTTCTTACCAGCCAACAACAAATTTTATTTCTTGCTCAATTTTATTTTCTTTTCTTTTTCTTGCTCTTCATTTTTTCCTGCTGATTCGCATTGCAGCATTTTATGCAGACAAGCGAGCACATTCTTTTCGGCTGAGAGCGAAGGGAGAAACGGGGTCTTTGCGACTATTTCAGCAAATGTTCGCCATTCATTTTTGTCATCGCAGCCATTGTTGTTGTTTTTTTTGTTGTTGTCCTTGTTGTATTTGACTCGAATGGTGCCTGAAAAAACTTTTTGGCCTCGCAGCAAATGCTTCTTCTTACTTGTTGCTTTTCGTCCTGGGACGAGCAAAATGGGGAAACGGTAATAAAACGGAATTGGGACGAAACCGAAATGCTGGGCTATTGACAAATTTGGAAATATTATTAAAAAGACTTTGAGATTTTATTTTAAACAAACAGAATATCTTTGTTAACAAATTAAAGATTTTTTTTTTAATGTTTAATCTATTTCCCAAATTTGATTTAGAGTTGAACTTTTATTATAGTACATTGTTTCATAATAAATAATATTTTAGCTCAACTACCTAAAAGTAATTTATTCAATTGAATTATTGAAGCCCCACTGTACTAGTAAATATGATTTTTGGCAGATGCCCCTAAGGGTTTTCAGATTGCAACCCTGCGCTGGCAACCCCTTTCATACCATTTTCATTAGGTAAATTTTCCACCTGAGTGAGGAACTTTTCACCATCTCCCCAACTCACCAACATTGTTCTGCATTCACTAGTTCGTTTCATGCTCTTATGGTTTTCTTTTTTTTCGAAACAGTCCCCTCTGCATCGCTTTTTCCCTCGTTTGCTTTGCTGCAGCAGCTTTCATTCATGCCACGTCAGTTGACATAATGCGACATGGCCAACAAACCACCCACAGTCGCACTCCCACCATCCACCACCCACTTCATTGTCAACTACTGCACTTGGCAAAAGTTTTTACCAGGCATTGCCATGAAAGTGCCATTCAAATCTAGCGCCCCCGCACCACGCCCCCTTTTCGACTGCCATAAGTTTGCTCCTTGATCGGAGAGGGTTCTATTCCACACGTTCCGACATTGTAGCCAGGCAACTTGGTAAACACAGTAAGCCATGTTTGTTTGTTCATCCATCAAAAACAATAACAAACTAGACTCAGAACTCGAATAGACCTCGACACAAGCATACACACGAAAATTAAAAATCACACCAAGAATTGTGGAATAAGCAATTACAGAAGTTATATTAAGCCAAGTGCTTAGCCGGATTGGTACCCTGTTAAATACTTACAGAAAATATTCAATAATACTCAGAAAACCCTAAGCGTAAATATCAACTTACCGCATTAGTTTAACGAATTTATTATATATCGGTAAAGTTAAGATGTTCCAACCTAATGCTACAGATTTCAGAGTTAAATGAAGCTGGTAAAGATTGTAAAAAAATATAGTGAAAACAATAAAAACTAGACAAGATATATAACATATAACTAATTATAAACGTAACTACCTAGGATACGTAGAGTTCACAAGTTAAAATGGGTTGGTATTAACTGAATTCTATCTAGTCTATATATCGTAAATCAATTCCTTTATAGATACAACCGCCGAACGCCAGGTTAGACTAGAGGGAGTTGAGCGGGTTCTCAAGATGTCGCAGGAGCGCATTAAGATCGCTATGATCATTCCCAAGTTATTGGAGCATCCTGAAAAGCTAAAGAGCGTTCTGACGGGCACCTGCTATGAGGAGGTTCTGGAACCCATCGATAGTATGATTCGTCATCTCGGAAAGCAGACTGGACGTTCGAAGCTGCCACACGATCACAACACCATGCGTATTGTGGATTTCTTCCTGGTCAACCATAGCATCCATCGGTTTTTCCCGCACCTGAAGCACAGCCTTAACGACAGGGATCAACAGTTGCTGGCCGCCTTTCACTTTCTCCTCGAAAGCGCTCACGTCCATCTGCACCGATCGTCGCGGAGCGAGATCACCAAGGAGCGAAAGCTCCATGCCATCTTCCACCAGAACGTGGACATCCAGAAGAAGATCAAGGAGCTGAAGGCCAGCCTGGCCTTTCAGAAGGTAATTGGCAAGTGGAAGACGGCCGCCAAGGGAATCTATCTGATGAAGGTCGAGGAGGATCTGGCCAATAAGAAGTGGCAAAACAACGTGGCCATTCAAAACGAAATGTAAGTAATATTTTCTAACTCTGACTAAGCAAAGATTACTAAAAATGCTTAAATTATTACATTGTTTCTTAACTTTAAGTTAATTTTGTATAAATTTTAATGTCTCGTTTAAAGTTTCTTTCTGGGCAACTTGCTTCTGAACCTATTTAGGTGAAAAAATTTACAGACACGTGCTGTGCGATACATATTTATTTAAGAACTTTTAACAAATCATGTTAAATATTGACGACGTTAAAGCTAGCAGATAAAAAGATCTTGCCATTAGATGTTTCCCATTTATTTTTGTTTGTCACACAAATTGGTTCACAATGTTACTGGTGTTTGACAGTCTGGGCTCTAGATTATAGCGATCCTGCTTCTTTTAACTTAAATACCTATATTTTAAATCAAATACCCTTTTCAAATAGTGAAAAGTGTAATCGCACCATGCGTAGTTATCACAAGGGCAGCATGGACAGACAAAAAGAGCTGGAGGAAGAGCTGAGCCAGGCACAGGAAACCTACGAAAAGATGACTAAGAAGAATCTGGACGAAGAACATGAGTTGCGCAGCGAGAAGTCTGAAACAAATCTCTAAATTAATCTATGATCTACATATGTATATTCTTTCCTCCAATTTAGAAACAAACTGCTACTGCAACTACAGAGTATGCTTAAAAAGTACGATACAAGTGTGGGCGAAAAGATGCGGGAGAATCTGGTGGCGCAGGATCAGTTCCTGGAGGCCAAGAAGATCCTCGACGACTTTATGGTCGTGTTCAAGCAGGAGGAGCGAGTCTACAGGAATATTGTGGTGAAGCGCGAGGAGGAGGAGCGACGCATTCAGCAGCAGAAGCTAGTGGTCTTCATGATGAACCGCGCTGCGGCCAAGATCCAGAAGTATTGGCGCAAATGGAAAAAGGAGCAGCGCAAGAAGAAGCGCCAGGGAAAGGGCAAGGGCAAGAAGTCGAAATAGAAGGACATCTGGAGCTTTAACTATCATTTCTACATTGTACAATTTATATGTAGAAGTGCAAATATACTGGCAACTACTAAAGTGTGCATTCAATGTCCCTTTTTTGCCAGAACACCTCTCATGTATATAGTTTTTTTTACAATCATTTCTATATTGTACAATTATGCATTTAATGTCCTTTTTTTTCAAGGACTTTTATTTTGAAAAGTTTAGTTTACTTTACCTCTTATATTGTTTTCCCTTTGTTTAGTAGCATAAATTGCCTAACCAAACATGAATACACATGTATGCAAATTAATAATCCCATAAGAGCAAAGCCAAATATTTACTTGGCATTAAATCATGTTTACTTGGCACTTATCGCCCATAAAAAATTTGTTTTGAGTGCAGAAACAAGGACAAACTTTCTTGCTGTGTAAAGTTTACAAAAAATCACATTTACTAGTTGGTGAATATAAATTCTTTTTTATTTAGAAAAGGTGTTCAGAAGTATGCTGTAAAAATTTAAATATATATTTATATCTGCAATAAATAAGGTGGGATAAGATAAGCTAACTTTTCGGGATATTTTTAATATACACTTTTTAACTAAATTGGATACCAATTTTTTTGAATTGCGATAAATTTGGCCAAACGCATTGTGTTAGGTTTTTTTTTAAGGGGGTGAAAGGGCGACTTGTGGGGTTTCCTCTGCGATTGTGAAAAGCCAAGAGAGAATGAAAACGCCTGGCAGAATGTTTACCCAACACGCACACACACTGCCAGCGAGAAGGAGGGAAAAGCCGAATTTTCATGTCTTGCGGGGAGAACGAAAAATGGCGCATTGCTGTCGTCGCCAAGCGACAACGACAACGACAACGACAACGACAACTACAACTACAAATTGCGACTACAAACGCCCTTTTGGCCTGGCCCGAAACGATGTTTGCTGCATTGTTACTTCATTTTCGTTTTCGTTACCTAGCCCTCAGGCCCCTTAAAACCCCTCAAACCCCTCAAGCCCCTAAGGCCCACCCCTCAGCCGCCGCTTCTGGCATGTCTAATTTTCCAGAGGTTAACATACTTAACTTGTTGGCATGCGTTGCAAAGGCGCCAAGGCTGCGTTGCACCAAGCGGCGCCACATTGCGACAATTTGCTGCGGCAAAGGAAATCGTACAGCAGCAGCTGGAAAATGCGCAAAATCGCCAATGTCCAATGTCCAATGCAAAATCCCAGTGGAATGGCCATACATTCCGCATTGTAATTGCACACGCATCCGCTGACCTGACCACGGAATTTTTTGGCCAAATTAGGGATTTCCCCTATAACAAAAGAGGCAATGAAAACAGCTAAAAAAGAAGCATAAGTTATTCAATTAATAATGATTTCATTTGTGACCATAAATTGTTAATACATTTTTTACCCACATTTTTTAAAGCAACGCTGCGTATGCGTAATTATTGTTTAAAATAAAATATATAAGAAAACATATAAATATTTATTCATAATTATATACCAAATATACTTTAAAAATTAAAATGTAAAATAAAATTCAATTAGTAATCAAAAAACCAAAAATACTGTGCATTCTCGATTTATCACTCTTAAAACTAAAGGATTGTTTTGTTGCGGTTTTCGAAACCTTGAATCATGTTTTTAACTAATATGTGTGTATGAAACATACAGTTGATTCATGTCAAACATAATATACCCGATAAACTTAAAAGGACTTTGCATAAAAAAAATTGATACAAAATACACAAAATATAAGGCTTAAAATGTTTCATATTTTTGGAACCATCATTAAATTATATGTTTATATAATTAAGTGTAACCAATCCCATTTTGAATTGAATTCAGAAAATATGTTTGTGAATTTAAAACAGTAGACCTTCGAATACATGTAAAGAAAAGAAATTCATAAATTCGCCCAGGCCAATCTGTTCTTGATCTGAACCCAAATCGAAAGCCTCTGCCATGGCCAAACGCGACATCCTGCCTGTCTTTCCGTCGCGGGCCAATTCGGTGATCATGAAGCAGCGGGTTTTGGCGGCTAGGAGGGGCGTGGGTCTGCTGAAGCGGAAGCGGGACGCCATCGACATGAAGCTGCGGGAGTTGCGGCGCTTCCGTTTCGACCAGGACGAAAAGGGGGACGAGAAGATGCGCCAAGCGATCTTCTCGATGGCGAAGGCCAATCTCCTGGGCGCCGATTTTAAGCCCCAAATGGTGAGCCACAGCCACGTGGCGACCGCCTTTCTGCGTCGCACTCAAATCAAAATCGTGGGCGTCAAACTCGACTGCCTGGAGCTGGAGACGAGGGGGGGAGGAGCCTTTCCACTGGCGGGTCTCAGTTGTGGTGGAATGCAGGTCCAACGGATCAGGGACTGCTATACGAAGGCACTCCGAGAGCTGGCGGAATACGCCTCCCTCGAATATCAAGTGCGAATGCTGGAGGCAGCCTCCCTGCAGACCAACATGAGGGTCAATGCCCTGGAGCATGTGGTAATTATGTGTTTATACATCGATTAATTTTTTTATTTTCAAATTTATTTAAAAACAAATTAAGTTATTGCTCAAGCTATTATTGTATATTGTACAAATCGTTCAAAATATGTGCTCTTTGATTTATTTTATAATGTAATTCTGTACTTTCTACAGATATTGTTACTTTCAGCTATATATTTTATTTCTTGTATTAAGACATTTAATTGAAAAACATATTTTTTATAATAATTTAATATTCTGTTGAAATCTATAACGATTTTGGTTATTATGAAGCATGTGGAAATTTTGTGTTTATACTATCAAAAATATCTATATTATTTTTTATTTGTAAATTTTTTTATAAAATTGTTTAAGCCTGTTATATGTATGATGTTGAGCCCATTACAAATAAATAAGTGTATGAAATATCGTTAATTATAGCTATACATTTTATTTCTATTATTTAGACATTTAAATTAAAAATTGTTCCTTATAAATATTTAATGTTCTGCTAAAATATATGTATCTGTAATGATTTTAAGAAGGCCCAGTTTCTAGTCTTAAGCTTTGGGTATCTTTTATAATGCTAAATGCAAACCCAAATAAACCTAGTTATATCCGTTTAGGTTATACCCATCCTGATAAATACGTATAATTATATATGCGGGGAACTTGAGGAGTTCGAGCGCGAGGACTTCTATCGCCTAAAACGCTCCCAGGCCAAGCAGTTGGAGGCCAAAATGGCCTTCAGCGAGCTGATCAAGACCAAGAACATGACCGACGAACAGCTGGAGACCTACATGAAGAAGGGCGTAAGTCAGGCCCGTCCGGTGGTCGACTATCAGATCGACCTGGATGAATTCGAGGAGCGGGAGGTGAAGAGGCGGGTGCGGGAGGCCCGCTTGTCCTTGCAGATGCGCCGAGACTTGGAGAAAAAGGAGGCGACCGAGCGGGGAGGGCACCGCCAGCCGACCACCTATATCACCACCCGCAGTGCCATGAGTATAGTGGGTCGCCAGCGGGATCCTCGTGCCAGCATGGGCGATATGTACAGCATCAAGCGCCAGATCCTGTCCAGCACTTCAGGACCCTCGGAAAGAAAGTCCATGGTCGCCGTGCGGGAAAGTCAAATGAGTGATACAAGGTCGTCAGATAAGACGCCAAGACCCAGTGACGCAGAACCTGTCGAAAAGTAATAAAGTTCGGGAACTATGATGATCAGGTTTTAAAAAAAAATTTCAGTTTTTCTAGCACAACATAATCTTTTATTAAATTTAACTAAACTTTAATGGCCAAAAGTCTAAAAGTAGCTTAAAACTATAAATAATATTTATCAAATGTATTAAATTTATTAACAGATTCAGCTTATGAATCCTGCAGCTGGAAATGAAAAATCCTGTTCAAATTGAAAATTTTAAATTTCTTAACGCACAAATATAGTGATTTATTTTCATAAGATATGATACCTTTACAGTTCTGGTTTAAGATTGCTAAAACAACAAAACTTAAAAATTGGCTTCAAATTAGAAAATTGTCTATGTAAAATTTATTAAATTAAAAAAAAAAATCTTAAACTGTTCACAATTCTTGGGAAATATCTCTATCTGAGTAAACATTTTATTTTATTTATTTTTGACACTTATTTATAGAATGTTTTTTGTTTTTTAGTATAAAGAGTAAGGAACTTCGCGGTATCGAAGTTCGTCTCAAGTTTTTCATAGCTAATAAAATTTGTTCGACTTGTGAAGTATAGGAAAGCAATTTATTTACAGGGTACAACCACACCCCATACTTTTTGGCAAAAGCGCCGGCGCGACCGTTACAACGCCAAAATCAAATTTTCGCCTCACGAAGGCGGGGGAAAGCAAAAGCACACATGCAGACACTGCAGAAGAGAGAGGCTAGAGAGAGCCTAACCGATTGGCTAACCGTTTCGCTCTGGCGCTCGCGAGAGAGCTGCTTTTGATATCGGCGAAAATAAAACCGTATATATGGCGACGCAGCGCTATTTCGAACACAAAGTTTTTTGAGTCGTCGACCGTTGCGGACGGAAAATCAGATTAGGATCGTGAGTTGCCAGAACCAGATATTACATATAGAGCAGCATTGGGCCGACAAACAGCTAAAGCTTAACCACACACACACCCGAGGACCAGGAGCTGCAAAAGTTCCGCGGAAAAGCCAATTTCTCGGCGCCAGCCAAAAATCAAGAAAACCAACGAGCAAAAAATGAAACAAATATCTGTATAAAAACCGAATCCGAGCAACTCTTATATGTATTAGCTCTCCCCGCCACATATCTACTATATAAAACGAGAATTCTGCCGTGTGCGCGCGTGTGTTTGGCATATTTCGCACAATAGATGAAAAAAAAAAACCGAATGAAAGCCACAAAAAAAAAAAAGAAAGAAACGCAAGGCGAAAATTTGTATTAATTTCGGCTGAACCAACAACACTACAGAATTTAAGAAACTGCCACGGCGAGGAAAAAAAAAGCGTCGGCGTCGCTGCTTTGGACGCTTTTTTTTTCTCTCCAAGCTGGCAGTTTTCCTCTTCTTGTCTGAAGACTCCCGAAAAGTAATCCCCCAAAATCTCTTTTGCTTCTTTTGCAGTGTGTTAATTAGTAAAAATAAAGTTAACCGCGCGTTCCGTAATTCCACTTACACACATACCAACACTCAAGCAGCAGCAGTAGCCGCAGCGGATTAAAACTTCGTCACTCTAGCAACAAAAAAAAAAAAACACCTACAAAAATGGTAAGTTTATGGGGTTGCCTGGAAAACATGTGCATCTTTATTTTCTGTGTTTACACAACGTGCGGCCATCATTTTCCATTGAAATTTTCACAGTTTTTGCGAAAAATCAAAGTCAGACAGCGACCCCCAGGGCAATTACCATTAGTGCGAGCGGGAGGGGACGAATGGCTTCCAATTAGACGTTGTTTATATGGTTTTAACGGCTTTCCACACACGGACACACACATGCACACAGCTCAACCCCAAACACCCCGTCGAAAAGCAGCTGTCCCCGGGAATTTCGTTTACATTTCGCACCCCAAAAATATATCATGCTCATGGGTAGAAAAAACTGGTTTTTTCTACAAACCAATATTGCTTTACACGAACAAAAACCAAACATAATACACCCCCTTATGCCTAACCCATTGACCCGAGGTAATACATCCTGGTTCAAGTACATTTTGGAAGTTGCATTGGAAATTGCCAGTGGTATAAATTGGAATCATTCATGCAAACTACTTCTTAAATTTTAAATCTGATCATTGAAACAAGGTTAAAATTTATTTTAAGTCATGGCAATTCTAAAGTTTAGTTTTGTATCATTTTTTTATGCTACTAAAGGCGAAGTTAATCCAAACAGGGTTAATCAAAAGTCCAACTTTGCCCCTAGGGTCGCAGAAAATAAGTAGTACAATTAAACAGCAATGTCAGTGGCAAGAATTTATAAACATGTCACGTCATTCGTCAAAATTATTATATTACCAAGGCTGTCACACGAATGTTGACTCGATCATGTATGCCCTATAATAATTCCATGACGAAAGCAAAAAAAAAAAACCCATCGAAACCCAATCAGGCGTGGAAATGTGGAAATTCTTATCAGCATCTCGAGCAACACCTCATTTTCCACCCAAACCTACTTCTACCCTGTATCTTTGAAATCGTAAATCAAATATGATTTTGGCCAATTTGTAGAGCATTATGCACACACGGGTTGCCATCGACACTTTTATCAGTAATTTTTCAAAGACCCCCGCAATTATAGAAAAGCCCCCCGCTCGTAGTCCTCCATTATTTTGCTTATCAGTGTGAAACGTGTGAATATGCTGAATATATTGATGAACAACAAAGTCGCCGGGCCCGGCATTATTGGTCTTCTCTTTGTCCCGCCTTTCGTTGTTCGCTCTATGCTTTCTGGTCGTATTTTTTATTTACCGCACATTTCATTTGCTCGCAAAAATTGAGGTTAGAAACGGCCCATGAAAATGGTGAAAAAATTCTTTTGATTCTCTTTTACTCTCCCTTGCGCACTCGCCGCTCATTTTACCCGTTTCGACGCGTTCTCGCATTACCGTTTCACACACTTTCGCGTCCCTCTCTGTGTGCAATTATTTCGTTCGTTATCAGTTCCGTTTTGTGCTGCGTCTCTCTTTCCGTTTCTTTTGGTATTTCATTTTTTTTTACGCCTTGCGCTTGGCACTTTTATCGGTGGCTGCCTTTTGTTGTTTTCTTCCATAACCGTTTCATTTGCCGCATTGCGGTTATTTTGCTGTTTCGCCTTCGTCTTCGTTCGTCTGCTTCGCTCGTTCATTCGTTCGGCTCGCCGTGTTCGTGTCGGTGTGTATATGAGTGTGTCCGTGTTGGCTGCCTGTTCCACTTTGCCTTTTCGCACAAGAATTTTATTGTAACGGCACAGGCAAATGGCGGGGGAGAAGGAGAAAAGCGCTGCAAGAAAAATTCCTGCTAGACGCCGCTTAACCACATAATCCAATTTTCTTGTCGCCCTCTTTGCACCTTTTTCTTATTCTTTTTCCCTTCTCTGCGCTTTTTGATAAGAAAACCCTCCCACTTTATCACCCATCCCCACCCCACCCCACTTTCAGCCTCATCTGGCGTCGCCTAATTTAATTAGCGATTTTTACAGCTCACGCAGAATGCAAACAGCTTTTAATTAAAATATATCGCTTCGCTCTACGTGCCCAATTTGTTTCTGTGATTCGACTGCTAACTTGGCTGAAACAAACATTTGCCAGGGCTTTTGACTGATCTTCATAGTTTGTTGATCTTTAGCTTAGACTAATCATGAGCAATGGGTTTTGTACATTCAGACAGATTTCTTATTTATTTCCGTTGGAAAATAAGCCAACATCCATATAAATTTCAATGAGTCAGTGTGTTCTTGGGCTGACTTCATCGATCATGTGGTGTATAATGAATACCTGATGATGTGTTTGCCATATAATAATGCCAATTGACTGGCTTTTGGCTCATCCAGCACAGTTGTATGGACCTCAGTTCAGATGCACTAAAAATGTACCCAAAACCATTTTTAACTAACCGTCATTCATAAAACCAAAGTAAACTCCATGAAACCGGTTGGGACCGGCAAAAAAAAAGCGTCGACTATACAACGGTAAACCGGCAAACTTGGCTTCAGCATAAATTTCCAGTTGAGACTGGTCTGAAGTTGAATTTACCGTCAAACTTCTTTAAGACCAATTTGCTTACAGCAAAAAATAAAGCTGTGAATAGGAAATAAACTTAGTATTCATTATTATGACAACTCTAAAATCGAAATTTATTTTTTTTTTAACTATAAATGTATAAAGTTTCTTTATCTATAAAAATGATTCCTTAAATCATGAAATAATAAACACTTTTAAAACACTCTTTATGTGACAATGCATAAATAAAGTTCAATAAGTTTCTTTTCATTTGGTGTATCATGAGGTTATGACCCTTACAGTCAACAAATAGAACCTCAAACAACATGACACAAATGTGTATGTCATCATCATAAGTGATTCCCTATGTGGTATTGATGGTTAAAGTTGAAAAAGTTTAACTACTTTTGGTGGATCATGAGATCAAGACTCTATGGCCAACACCATGAGTCATGGCCATAGAAATAAATAAATAATCCCGATTAAATGCGCACAGCTTGAGTCCTGCTTCAAGGCATACATTTTCGGCAGGCACTGTGTGTTTGCCTTGATATAGAAGCTTCCTCGGGATGCCGTGGGCGCCTGATTGTGCATACAAATGGATTACCAATTAGGCATTAGCCTCCCTCCCCCTCTCCCTCTCGATTAACGACCCCGCCTCGATTGACTGCCATTAATGGATATCTGGTGGGTGGGGTCTGTTGTTGTTTGCATTTGTCGCCATTTAAAGAGAGAGCTTCAATCTGTTTCAGCGCAAAATTTCTGAGCTGCGATGGGTGTTTCTGGCTTAGTCACGCCTGCCAATGACATAACCCAGTTGGAAAGCGTTTTATCTGCTCAGACCGCGGCGATAAGCTGGGCCAATTCAATTGAACGCCAACGCGACAATCTCTGGGCCAACAATATACGAAAAAAAAATAAAACAGGTGCACCACCGCGGCAGCAAACGTAATGTACTCGTATTTGCTGTTTAAAGTTACCGAAATTCCGCGATTAGATAAGGTCAAGCAAAGGCGCTATAATTCCAATGCCAATCGCCGATTTGGTTTAACTGTGCTAGTTTCTGTATTCCCTACTTCTTGCGGAATGGAAGTTGTCTATATAGGCTGGCCAACATGTCTGAGAATCATGTTTGTGTGTGACTTTTTAGAAACCCGATTTGGACTTCAAGAGAAAATGCTAACTTAGTTGTTTTACGGAAATTAAATAGGGTAGGAAAAACCACAGAGGTACCAAATAGATCAGTAACCTTTGTCGTCAAACAATTTTTTTAACTGTTGCTCCCAAAGTATTAATTAATTTAATAACTGTAGATTGAATTAACAGAAGCCATTATCGAATAAGGCAAATCCAATTGTAATTACATAGTATCAGTAAAAAAACAACAGTGTATATAATGCTTTCACATAGACCACAGCTCTTTGCACTTATCAGCTTCAGCAAATGTATATAAGTCACCCTCTGACGCAGGCAAAGTTTGCTTTTGCATTTTTGCTTCATGATTAATAATAATTATCGCAAGTCGAACCAGGCCTTATAATATACTCAAACGATTCTGTGGCTTATCTGTGTAGAACGAGTTGCTCAAATAAACATTAATGTGCAATAAAACAATAACAGCCGAACGGGAATTTTATTCGCCCGGTTTTGGATTTGTGTCCCAAACATATGAAACCCTCAAGATCGTTTTTGGCTAGGTTTCTTGGCTCCTGAAACTGACAACTCGCACGTCGCACGTCTCATGTCACATATACATCATTCGCATGACAATAATAAATTTTGGTTTTGGGTGTCGTCTTCACCTCTCGCTGCCGGTTGGTCACTCCTCCCCTTCTTCAGAGCTTCAGTATTCCCCTGTTGTTTATTCAGTTGCTGACGTCAGATTTTGTTGATTCAGCGGAAACTTAACACCTTTTTCAAGATACCACTGCCTAGCTACAGATACAATTGTATCTGGACTTGCCTTGCGGCGAACAAACAATACGCAAAATATTCAAATTAAACACAATTGTTCTCCTTTTTCCCCTTTTGTTATTCCTAATTGTATTCTTGGGTAGTTTTCCATGTTGACATTGAAATGGCATCGAGATGTCGTTGAAAAGTATTTCACTAACCAACCTGGTCGACAAGTCTATAGCCGTACTATTTATTTTGTAAACAATTTATAGACAAAGGTTTAATACCAATTAATAATGGTACGTGTTTAACTTAAAGCGGTGCATCTAATTAACGCTGTATTAACTTGTGTGTTTGCAGGCCGATCAGCTGACAGAGGAACAGATCGCCGAGTTCAAAGAGGCATTCTCGCTATTCGACAAAGACGGCGATGGCACCATCACAACAAAGGAGTTGGGCACAGTCATGCGCTCCCTGGGCCAGAATCCCACAGAGGCCGAGCTGCAGGACATGATCAACGAGGTTGATGCCGATGGTAAGTTTGGATCTATCTGAAAAACGTTCAAAAATCGGGGAACATATGATGGAAATTTAAAAAAAATTAATCATTTTTTGGGGGTGTTGTAATAAATATCAAGTCGTGTACACCCTCACTAGATTTGTTTATAGTTGGTATTTAAAAAAGAATGAAGTTGTATCTTAATTCTTTGGTTACACAAAATGCCTATAATTATTAGACCAAACTAGTAAAGAATTTGCTACGGTAACTGATATTGTGTCTTAAAAAATGTTATATGAAGTCAGACTTCTAAACTTTCTGTGCAAATTATGTATTTAGCTACGGTTTCTGCTGAAAATTTAGTGGCAGTTATAAACAAACTGGCGGAAACCCCTTCTAACCTGATCTCGTGGTATTTTTTACCCAAATCTATTGCTGTTCTGGGCCTAATCCCTCTCACTCGTTCCGTTTTGGTCTTCTCGCAGACAGACGTAGAACAGACCAATATTTGTACGACAAACAATGGGTGGAAAAAATGAAAATCATTTCTTGGCTAAAAATATTCAACAAAAACACGTCATAGGCATTAAAAATAGATGACTAAAATATTTTGGCTCTTTCCCGTGTCTTGTCTTTGGCAGCCGTTGCTGTCAGGTTTTTGTTCGTTGTTTTCTGAAGGTATTTATTTATTTTTTCTTTTTTTTTTTAAGAAAAGGTGGTTGTTCGTTCGCTCGGACAAGTTTTAGTGTAAGAAACTTTTGGGAAACTGGGAAGATCCATTTTTATATTTTTGATGTTAGAGGAAATCGAGCGACAGGCGCCTCGCGCCAAAAATGTGGCAAAATTTAAAATGTGTCGCCGGTTTTTATAGCCCGAGGTGTTTCACCTTTTGGCGGAGAACTAGATTGCCACAAATGTGGGGAGCTATTTACTTGCTTTCCAAAAGTAAAGTAAATAGCTACCCAACCTTTTTTTATATTCATGCGATGAAAAAAGCAAAAATTTTACAAATAGTGGTTGTTATAAGTCCTAGTTCTAGTTGTATTAAAACTAAAGTCCCATGATAATTTTTTAGAATATTAGCTAATTTGATTCAATTGACATGTCAACAATTTTCTATCTGTCGCTTTTTTCCCATAGAGAATGCGTAACAAGTAAATCATAAGAGAACGCAGCAGCAAAAAGTTACCTTTTCTTTCATAACTTTTGCAACTGTCCCCGCCCAATTTGTATTTGTTTTTGTTACTACATTTCTTTGTCAGCTTTTCTTAGTTTGTTGTTGGTACTGCTGCTGTTGCGCTTGCACGTGTAAATTCTGTGCGCATGTTGTCTAAAATATCCAGGACAAAATCTGCAAAAATCCTGCACAGAAATTTTAGCGCAGGCGCACTGAAAACTCTCGGAAAATCCGTTTTCTATTATTTTTTTTCCAAGAGTTAAAGTGTTGCAATCAGGAAAAGTGGGGGGCTTCGACAAACGAGGATGGGGTGGGATGCGAACACTAACTGTTTATAAGGGCTAAAAATAGTAGTTTTGTGTATGGTAGATGGGGTCGCCACTTGGGAGTTCAACATTTTTCGCAACTTTATTTGCTGGAATTTGCATATGTGCAAAACTTTTTCAATGAGTGGAAAGCAAAATGTTTAGCCAACTTTATTTTTGCAAGTTTAATGTCTAAAATAGCTTGAAAAAATTGTTTCGACTGAAAAGTTGTTTCCCCCCCGAGTTGGATGACTCCTCTAATTTACGATTCTTACAGAGGAATGCATTTGCTGGCCGAAACTAACTTGGCAACCAGAATCACCCACTCACTTGGCCCACTAACGTTGGCCAGGCAGGCGGGAAGGCGGTCAGGCAGGCATGCAAGGCAAGGCATTCAAGCAGGAATCTGACGGAAACATTAAACATTCATTACTTAAAATTTTGTTGGCGTCTCGTCGCAGGCAGTTGACGATGGCCAAACTGGCTGCTTCTGAGTCTGAGCTGCATGCAAATGACCGCAATAGTTGTGGCGGACAGGGTGGGGTGCACCAATGGGATTGTCCAGCGGAATAAATAAAATTTAGCAAAAGGAAAAGGAATGAAGAAAAGCTATGACAGAGAGGGGATTTTCGGGACAGTAGAATATTTTTGAAGCCATAGATTTATAGAAGTGATCAATAAAAATGTATGTAAAATATTATATACATTTTATATTACAAAACATACAATTTTGTCATTTTTTTAGTACCTTAATAGTCCAGAATTTTAGAACAGTATTTTTACCACCCAATTTGGCCTGAGGGGCAATAAATTTACGATTATTCGTCTGTATTTCTGAAGAGCAATGGAAAATGCCCCCAAACTAAATTTAGAAATCCCACAGTGCGCAAAGCAAAAAAAAATTAAAATTGTAAATTGTCTGCAAAATTTTGCGATCAACGTTGCGAATCGGCAAAGGGGCAGTGAAGAGTGGGTTGGCAGGAAAAACGTAATGGAAACCGAAAATTCAGCCAGACACTGGCCATCATCATTATCATCTCGGCATAGCGATGATCATAATTGGGCTGCCCGGGTTCGTCAAAGTGGTTTGGACCAGTCTAAGAAGCGTCTAACAAAAATGGCAACAAATTTCTCAATGATTTGTCTTTACCCCCCATACCAGTATGTGTGTGCGGAGGCTTTCCTTGGTATTTGTTTTTTTTTTTTCGGTTGGGGAAATCCTATCGACAAAGCCAAAAGCAACAGAAAATCGCGTCAAATGTTTTAAATAGAATCATAAACAGAAACGGAGGCAAGACAACAAGCGACCAAACAACCGAAACCAAAATCGCAACACATATCGGAATGAACTAAAGCCACCCGTCGATATTTTATTTGATGTTCTTCGGCTATTTTCGAAATATATTTTTGGCTTACAGTGCGGCCATATTGAATAATAATAATACTTAAATTAGCCCATAGCTTATTTAATTTTTTTTTTGGCACATTTTGGAATTGAATGCACATTATTTTGAAATGGAATCGCCCCTCTAGATATGTTTTCCATTTGAGCTTGGGCGCTGAAATTATTTATTTATTTTAGCTCAATTTAATTATCGGCGTGATGCTTGCTTTTTTATAAACCAATTATTTTGGAGGCTGAATCGTATAAACTTAATGTTTTGTTTTGTATAGCACTATGCGTTGTCTAGTTCATTACCCTTTCCTACATTGTGCAACTTTTGCGACTTGAATCAAAGTTTTTGACACCATATCTCTTTCATTAAATCTCGATTGCCCTTAGGAAAACATTTGGGGCTAAAGTTGAAAAGAACTTGAACCTTTGCGTTTTTTCGCAATCATATACTGAAAGTTTTCTCTAGAGAAAACCCATTTCCAGCAAAGTAATAAAAAACACATTCAATTCAGAGGAAACAAAATGATAGCCACAATGAACCACGCTCCATTTGGTTTTGAGGGTAGCAAACAGAAAACTGAAAAACATTTTATACTGTTCCATTTAATGGACAAAAGGCAAAAGGCTCTTCTGACTGGGCTCTGCTAGGGATGGCTTGAAAAAGTCAGTCAATAACAATTAGGGCCAAAAGTTGTTGCTGCTTTTATGTGCGCTCCGCGCCACCCAAATAAGAACTATTTTCAACTTAAAACCAAGTCAAGCCGATGGAAACTTTTTCAATTAGTATAACAAGAATTTCGGTCGGAGCGACCACTTCATTTGCGATTCACTCTTAGGATAACCTCAGGAAAATGTTTAGCCAAATTCTTTAACAAATTTTCATTCCACTTGGCTGACTCAGGCTGCGATAAAGGAACGAGATAAAAAGTGATTCCAAAGAAACGGGATTAGGCGGACTTATCCCCACACTCCATGCAGTACACACGTGTGTGTGTGGGTGTGCCTTTCCCCCCTAGAAAAGTTTGTTTGGGGCTTTGGCAAATATGAAAATATGCTCGATTATATGCCACCTCCCAGGGATTTAACGTCGAAAAGGCAACACGAAGAGAGAGAGCTTTAAGTTGTGTACACAGCCCCCGGGTTTTTCGTTTTATACAGTGCGGGGAGCGGTTTGGAATGTAGAGCAAACTTGGCCATAATGAAGAGAAATGCTGGGTGCGTTTATCCTTGACTTGAATTTATTATAACGCCCCGGGGAAGAATTTAAATGGATGGTGGCGGAATTACCCCAAATCCTCCGACCCACAAAAAGTATGCAACGAAATTAATTGTTGTTTTGTATGCTTTCCGCACAGGCAACGGCACAATTGACTTCCCAGAATTCCTTACAATGATGGCTCGCAAAATGAAGGACACCGACAGCGAAGAGGAGATCCGGGAAGCCTTCAGAGTGTTCGACAAGGACGGCAACGGCTTCATCTCGGCGGCCGAGTTGCGTCACGTGATGACAAATCTGGGCGAGAAACTCACAGACGAGGAGGTCGACGAGATGATCCGTGAGGCTGATATCGATGGTGACGGTCAGGTCAATTACGAAGGTGAGTAATTCCTTGTCAAGGCGGAGATAGTTTTCACGGTATATATATATATTCTCAAATTCTCAGAAGGCTAGCTTTGATGATTTCAAGCATTCATCATGTTTTTTTACTACTTCTTCGAATGGCTTTCTAAGGTTTAATGCCAGCAAAATACCAAGAAAAATTCAATAAGAGTTTGCACCAAGTTAACAAAGACTGAATTTAACATGCCGTAAAAATTTCAAAGAAAATCCTTTGGGATTTTTATTTACAAAAACCTAACTTGTTGCTGAAATAAATAATTTTGCATAACAAGTTAATTTCGTAGAGTGTCACTTACGCTATTTTCGCCGTAATGGCTTGATTTTTAGTTTTTTTTTTTGTGGGTCGCGTGCTTGGGCACTAATTGGATCTGTCTGTAGTTGCACCTGCCGTGCAAATAAAACAACAGACCAACCGACCCCCGTAATGATTGAATCACGGGCATCACATTTGAGTCACAATTGGCACTTGCCGCCTGTGTTATATGGCTTTGCCAATTCACCTGATCACTCTGCGCCCCATCTCGTCACTGACTCATTGTAGTAATACCTAATTTCAGTTCTAGCCATGTAGATATATATAGAGATAGAAAACAAATATCTCTCGCCATGTGTAGTGCATTTTTATTCGAAATTTTCGTGTTTTGTGTTCTTCGTAATTTTTTAATTGCTTGAAAATTGATTTTTCAATTGGCAAACAGCAGGCCGGCGTTGAAAAGAGTGAGAAGAAAAATCACCTTCAAATGGGAAATGCTACAACATTTAAACAGAAAATGGAACAAATTTGGGATCGCAAAAAAATCCTAGCAAGCTTTCAACAGTTTTACCCTAGCATATCCTCCCACTCCCTTAATTCTTTCCAACATTTCCTTGTGTTGAGTCGGGAAAAAGTAGCAATTAAAATCAGTCAGTATTTCCCCCTACACACACACACACCACACACACACATACACACACATAAGCCTCTATCCGTTTATATGTTTTTCTTCAAGTTCAAATAGAAATCGTTTTTGGCTGCCGTGCAAGCATTTTTCGGATCAAATAGATTAATCACAAGTAATTTATGAACAAAATACATAAAAATAGCAAAGAGTTAAAACAAAAGCTAATAGAAGAACAATGATATTGATTAATGATCATTAACTGAATGTTCTTATAGTGAAATGTGTTTCTATGAAAGCACTATAAGGAAGTGCTCTTCATAAAATTGTACTCGAAACTGTCTGATAATAGTATCTTCTAAGTTATGTGGAATTATGTGAATTAGTCTGAAACCTCAAACCTATTTTGATAATAAAAAAAACATTTAAGGAAGTTTATCTTCTTCAGATTAGACTGGCTATAAAACTGCTGAAGGTTACATTATTGATTGGGCCTACCGACCTCTGATCATTTAAAAGCACTTCTGTACATCTCTTAATTATTCGAAAATAAACAGCGTTAAGCTGCCTTTTAAAAAATTCCATACCATAATTCGCCTGCCATATATCACTTGCCATTTATACTTTTCCTGCGCCTGCTCCCAATCAGCATTTTTATGCCTTTCGCCACTTTCTTGCCGACGAAATTGAAATGTTTTTAAAAGCCAAAATAAATGTCGCGCGTAAATTCCACACTTAAATGATTAACCTGCCGGGGCAAACAGCGCACAGCCCGCGGCGCACGGCAACAGTGCGAATGGGAAAGAACAATTAAAATAAAATATATAAATATTGTGCAATATTCTTTAATTTCCCTGCCCATCTCGGGGGCTCGGAAAATCGGAAAAACGGGAGTAGAGGATGTGGTGGATGGCGTGAACATTGACCGAGCGAATGAATCTCATTCGCCTGGCCGTGTTTTTTCGTTCAGTCAGCGGAATCAGCATAATGTGAATATAAAATGCGCTTGTTGCCATTTTGCTTATTGCCAATTAAGCAAAGTCTTTATTGTTGTCTTGTCGGCCATACAAAACCAACCCACCTCCCCACTTTTCGGTAATTTTGCAAGTGAAAATTATATGGCGCAAACAATGAATATGCAGAGAAAGATATTGGGGAATGGAAATGGGATTGGGAATGAGAATGGGAATGAGATGAGACTTACTTTGGCCGAGTGCCAGATAGAAAAATGCTGTGCAAAGGGAACGAGAGCCAGAAGAACAAGTCGAAAATCAAATAAAATGTTAAACAAAATACAAAGCACAACAAATTAAACATTAGCACAGTGGCTGGGGCGAATTAAATGAACACATCGCCAAATGTGTGAGCGAGAGAAAGAAAGATAAATTCCAAAAGTAGCAAAATAAAAAAAAAAAAAATGAGACCTTAGCAAAGATAGAACAAGTAAGTTTGGCGAATGTAAACAATAAACGCCGAAAGATAAACAGCAGAACCACAAAATCGCCAAACGACGTAATGAGGGATAGGGGGGCTGTTGCGGTTAAATCGGGGGGCCGGTGGTTCGCTAAAATAAAAACCCAAGAAAATTAGCTAAATATATTTTGTTGGCCAAGGCAGCTGGAAAAGTTGGAACGCGATCGGTCTTAGTTTCATTTTAATTGCCTTATTCAACAGCGGGGAAACACACGCCACAAAAAGTCATCAACAGCCTTTCACCCACAACTAAAACACTGAACGAAAATATATATATATAAATATATAAGTTTAAAGAATAAAAAAATGTTGAATAAATAAAAAGGTTTATTAATATGATTTATGGTTATCTGCTATTTTTCTTAACGACTTAAACACTGATGGAAAATATACAAGTTATAGACTAAACAAATGTTGTTTAAAAATAATTGTATTAATGTGATTTTACGTTATCTGCAATGCAAACTAATAATGGGAAATGTTAACTTAATCAGCAAGACTTCTTTCTTGATTGCATTGATTTTTAGTTATTTACATTTTAGAAGCTTTTTTTTCTCAGTGCAATCACAACCAGAACTGGTCAATAAATAGGCGTGACCGAAGTGAGGCCAGTGATGTTTTAGGAGGAAGATTTAATCAAAAGAGTGAACATCGAGCCTTTGCATGTGGCCAAATGCCAAGGTCGGCCCTTAGGGTTTCGAGTCTCGGGTATTTTGCATACGGCTTAGCCCTTTTTCGGGGCGTTGCCTGAACTTTGGCTAATAACATTTTATTTTAAAGCCCTTTATTAGATAAGGTGTGTTTGGCAACGCTTGTGCTGCTAGCTATCATAACGATTCTATAAATGTCAGGCTAAATTTCCCAAAACCTTTGATAGCAATCGATTCGTTGAGTTGTTTGATAAGTGTTTTTTCCAGGGCCAGAAATTTCGTCGGAAGCTTATAAGTCAACCAAGAAAAACGATAAGATTGGTTTAAAGTACCTAGTTTTGCCTTTGAACCTAAATGTTTGTTAATGAAAAATTTAGAATATGCTTTTAAAGATTGTTGCTAATTTAGGTTTTATAATTGTTGACTATTGTCAATACTGTCGATACATTCTTGACCATTGGTCCCCAGAAAATCCACCCAATTTCACGCCCACTCAATTTGTCTGTTCTATCTGTGTCGTTCGATGTCACTCTCTGGTCTTCTTGTTTAAATATTTCAAAAATGCAGTCACCCTGGGCGATGGCAAACAGGGGCGAAGAAGAAGTGCAATCAACAAGAACAGATGCCGCAGCGGCAGACAATTCTTTTCTCCCTTTAAAAATAGAAACATGCAAACACCTGATAAATTGGGGACACCGATACAGCCCGACTTTGTGTTCATCTGGTGGGGCTATGCAACTCCTCGTCTCGTTCTTTTTCCTTATTGATTGAGTCGATGATGCAGAACTTTTTTTTTTTTTCTAACAGGTTTTTGTAGAGTAAAGGGGAGGGGTATATTGCTTTTGTGCATAAGAATGATTTCGTATGTTTAAGTATCTAGATCTAAGATCTAATTGTTTTTGAACTTGGTGCCGTAGATAGATGTTTTATGTTTGAATAATGTTTTGTCTAGGAATATGGTTTGTTATGTCAGCATTCCCATGTTCTGTAACTTAGGTTTGTGCTCGTGAGTAATGGGTATATTCGAGTCGGGTTACGGATCCCTAGATTTCCAATTCGCGAACAATGCGGCAAGAGGCAACGTCTTTATTGCAATCTGCTTCCGTCGCTGCCAACGTCGCAAGCATCCTCTGCTTTCTATTTTCGGATGAGGAACACTGAAGAGAGTACATAATCTCTGGCGATTGACTGTCTGAGTCTTTGCACTCAATAAATTTTCCTTAGTGTGTGCTGCTGTGCTGCGCCCCTGTCCTGTGTGTTTTTTTGTGTGTGGCAAAGTGTTTTCATCAGACATCTCGTGACTTGCTCGTTTGTCTTATTGATTAGCTGGCCGTTGTTGTTGTTGTTGTTGTTGTTGCAGCCATGGTGTAATGCTCGTTTGCTATTGATTAATTGGCGTCTTAATTTAGTAGAAGGTTAATGACAGCGCTCAGCTATTTTCGATACTTGATTTGTTGTGTGAATTTTTTATTTTGTGTCAACTCGTTGACTTTAGTTTTGCTAAGTGGCTGGGAATTATTTTCGAATAGGAATATATTTGTTTAGTAGCAGTAATGCATGCAGCCGAGATTTTTTGGGTGCAGCGAAGGTTTAACATGTATATAAATATCGTGGTGTATTTTTAAGGGCGATTAGTAATTCAGCAAAAGTTAATTACATCTATTATATTTAACAGTATTTGTTTTAAATAGTTTTACAAAATTAAATATTTAAAAAGTAAGGTTTCTTAATTTTTTTAAATTATACAGGATAATTTTTTTTTTTAACAATTTGATAGCCAATTCTTGTCAAAGTTTAGTCCAAGTTTTAAAAAAAAAGTCTTTACAACTTTATACTAACGACAATTCTCTCATTTCTTTCTTTGCAGAATTCGTGACTATGATGACATCGAAGTGAAGCGTTAAATTATTTCTTTTTAAGCCTTTCTATTTTTTTAAGATGTTGACGAAGACTGTAGCTGTGCGCAATAACATCGCGCCACGCTGTTGCTATGGACCCCAGTAAAAGATCTTAAAAAAAAAACAACAAACAACAACAAAGAGTTAAGCAAAAAACAACCAACATAAAGAAGAATAAGAAGCAAAAACATTTAAGAAACTTTAAAACAAATGAAACTTACACTTAAAAAAACGCAAAAGCAAAAGAAAATTTAAACAAGCAAAAAATGAAACAGATTCAGAAAAAAAGAATTTCATTAAACTGAAAAAGAAGGTTAAACGAAAAAAACAACATAATTTTAATGCAACAAAAAACAACAACAAAACAGCATACTTAAAGAAGTCACCGTTTAAAACCACAAACAAACAACAACAACAACCAGCAGCAACAACAAACAAGAATCGCATGTTATCGTTTGAATAACAACAAGTCTATCACTACACTTAAACAAAATGAGGAGCAAGAAGAAGGGCGAGCAGAGGGAGAAGCAAGAAGCAGCCGCATCCACCAGTATTGCCAACAGATGGCGATCCAAGTAATGGGCAGCGCCACCTGGCGACAACGGCGCGCAACGGCTGCATTTTGTTTGAAAAGTTTTCCACTAAAATGATAAAATGAAAACCCGAATCTGTAAGCTAGCAAATTGTGTTTAAAGTATAAAGAAAAATTTGTCGATTTCGTTGCGAGAAAGAATAAAAATAAAAGCTAAACAAAACAACAAATAAAAATACAAATAAAACAAAAACTGTTAAAGAAAAATATTTGAAATTTTTGCAAACTGGCAAAGTTTATATAGACACTCTACAAACACACTCATACCCACACCACACCTCTCCACACACCAACACAACACACACATGTACACCCACTACCACACACAGACATGTCAGAAAAACAAGAAGTAAAATATATTATAAATACAACATATATATATTATAAATAATGTAAAATCAAACAACAACAAATTCTTCTTATTAAATTATATTTAAATTTAAAATTAATAAATATAAAGAAAAAATAAAACAAATAAAAATTACAAAAAAAAAAAAAAACAAAAAGAAACCAACTACAAATACATTTTCGATATAAAATTAAATTAAAAACCAAAAATGTGGCGCGCAGCAGAAGATGAGACATATTTTTGGGGGCTGTACGAGGACCAGCAGGACCGCAGTCCAAAAGGTCCTTGATAGGCAGCTAATTTGTCGGCACGATTTGTAGCAAACATAAGCAACACCACACGGCGATCTGAATATATATATAATATGAGCAGATTTAACATTTAACAATGCAAACGCCACGAAAACACAACAGCAACACATTTCTTTAGTACTTAAGCGGCAGCAAACCAGTAAACCGAATATTACTATTACAAATATAAATATGAAGGAACTCTATATATATACATATAAATACCTAATGTACTTAAAGCAAAAGGAAAACCAAATCTAAAGTAATATAATTTTATTAGAAAGAAATATAAAATTAAATATTTATATGCGAGACGAAGCGGAGGAAGAGCTGGACGAAGAATCAAGGAGAAGATTTCATCAAACACACACATATATAAGGAAGAAAGGACGAAGTATGGAGGAGCAGCAGCAACACCGCAGGAGGCTCCCGCGAAAGAAGACAACTCTTAACAACAGGAGACGATGTAGAAGAATCAGCAGTTCAGCATCGGAACAGTTATATATATTAAAATAAATATATATATATATTTATAAATAAATTATACATATGAATTAAACTAGCTAAATGCAAAGACAATTGTCTTGAATGTAAGCAAATCAGGCGTGGATTCAATACGCAAACCAAACCAAAGCAAAGTTTAGACAGAAGCAAGAGAGCTAGCTAAGCGTAACATAAATTAATATACGAACATATTGGTTTAAGTTGAAGTTAGAGCAACAACTGCAATCCCTGGCACCACAGCAACCGCAAGCTTTAACCCATCCGCTCGGTCTCCACCACCCAACAACTATCTGTCTATTTAACTAACTATCTTTTCCTCTATGTCCACTGCTGCCTAGTTAACGTTAACTGATAGAAAGTGAAAGTCTGCGCGACCAATGCTAACCGAACCGTACTTGGTTTTAATTTAATTTCATATCGAAAATCCTGTTTCCTTTTCTCAACTGTATAACGAACGCGTCGTGATGTCTTCTAACCGATCTATCCATACACCATCCAATCCAATCCCACACCTCACGCCATCTAATCTAATCTTTCCCATGCTAACTCTAACTCTTCTCCACTGCATAAATCAACTGTGAGTATAACTTAACAAAGGCAGGAACACGAAGGAAAAACCTATGCGTGTTTTCCACGTTATAACATTTAAGTCGAGTTTTATAATTCCGTTTGTTTGCTTGACTTTGGACAGAACGCTCTGAAGGGCAACGACAAAATTTGAACAAAAACACCATTTGAGCTAATGATAAAAAAAAACGAAAAATTAAACAAAAAAACAAAACACTTTTCTATAACTTTTTTTAACAAACAAATTAAAAAAAAAACATTTTGTAGCGAAATTTGTGCAATGTTTTAAAGAAGTGAACCTATATTGATACCTAAATGTATTGCAGGCAAATTTAACTCTAATCAAATGACACAGACGAATTTTTCTAAATCTTAAAAAATATTAAAATCCAACCAAAAATGTAAACTTTTTGAAAGGCCACTCATTCACGAAAGTAGGCTAGTCTGACAAAATTTTCCCCTCTTAAGAATGTCAAATGATAGAGCATTTCCAATTCAAATTGGTAGCTGAAGTACGTCAGTTGTGGCATTGGAGGCTGGATTCACTGAGTTTCTCGATTTTCAAATCAAAACTTGCATAAATATTTATCTTCGTTTGCATAGCAGAAGGCAGTCAAAGAAATGGAAAGCAAAAAACATAAAAACAAACTTGTTAAAATATGCTAAAAGTGTTTAGCAAATTACAATATTTCGACAGGCAAAGAAACAAAACAAAGAACTCGCGCCTCTATCTATATATGCAAACATATATATATATATATACATATATAAATAAAGCTATATACAAGTTATATTTACGAATATTGTAAAAATTGCAAGAACCGAAGAAGAAAAACTATGAGCATCAACAAGCGAAACAAACAAGAACATACAGAAATTTCTTTGAAAAAATACACAAACATTTTAAAAACCTCGAAACAAAAACCAAAATTGTCGTTTTCTTTTAAATCAAAATTCCTGGATTGGCTTACATTCTCACAGACACACCGCTCAATCATCCCCAGACATTGATCCGATTCGGCCCCCAAGGATATGCTATCCGTATCCGTATTGGATCCCTTGACTGCCTGACTTGCTGACCAACATCCCAGAGCTCCACAAGTCAAGTATTTGATTAGTTAGTTTAAGTACAGCCAACGGATTCTCTGGACTGCGGCCAGCCAACGACAACTGGAACTGGAGAACCGGAAAGTCCCCGATCCGCGGGATATGCCCACTATAATCCGATAAGAATTTAACAAGTTATACATTGAATGTATGCACTTAAACCACCTATTAAGAGATTTCAACGTAAAGAAGAAAGCCTACAAATATATGTATAGCGAGTATGAAAGTTATTCTTGATGTCCAATATACCATAACCATGTGTACCTATATAGGCCAGGCAAGTAGAAAGCCCGATCCTGCACTCACTCTCCTCGATTCGATTCGATTCGATTCTGAGCTGCACTGAATGTCTACGAGAATAACCGATTCCCCCACAACTAATCCTGTAACCATATTTCGGTAATTTTAAATATGGGTGTTAGTCTTGTCATAGATTAAATGCGAAAAATGCAAACGTAGGCCTTGAGTGAACTCAAACTATAAATGGTATATACGGATATTAGAGGCTATACACATATTTATTAAAAATTATTGCGCCTAGAAAATAGATAAGTGTATAAAGTTAAGTAATAGTTAAAGCTGGCAAGGTTTTTTTTTTGAAGTATTGTTCGTATTGAAGTTTGTCTTTAAAGAAATAAGTTGTATATACTTTGAATGTTTATTTTAAATGGTTTTTCTATTGATTTAATGTTAAGTAGTATTTCTTAGCCAGCCAAAAAGTATACAGCTAATTAACAGATCTGTCAGACCACATATATACTCCCACACTACCACACAAACACTGAACACAATTTCCAAGTTTTTTGCAAACACATTTGTTGTGGACCGTGGACAACGTACATATAAAAACACTACAGCTACAGCTCTCTGAGACATCGATTCAGATTTGAGGATTATACCAAAATGTTCTAAATTTAAGCAAGAAAACTGTTAAACATTATTGTCGAGTATCGAAATACGAAATATCCAAAGCTTTACCTACCAAAATGAGAGTGCAACTGTGCGGTAGCAGACTTAACTATAGCAATGCCAGATCACCTAATCAAAACGATAAACAAAATTTCACCCATAGGACAACAACTGACTCTATATATGAACTGTAACTTCTAAGCTCTAAATTGTAATTAAACTTATTGAATATGAATTTCCAAGAGGCAACTAAAAACTGTTTGTACTAAACAACCTTGAGACATGATTAAATAGAACACTCCGGTAAGCGAGGTGACAAGTATTAGGGTATCTCCACTACCCAAACGATTCTGCAACGCAAATAAAGAATCAAATGCAAAACTAATTCCATTAACTAAAACGAAAATCTGTGCAATCGGAAAGAGAAACCAGACGAAACGAATATAAAACAATTTTAATAATTCTATTCTACTTAACAGGCAAAACAAACAAAAACTCAATAAAGAAGAAAACAGAATATACAATTTCAACTGGGTGTGTTATTTTATTTCTGTATTACGGGGTTTTTTTAAATACTACTTTTGCTTGTTTAACATTTTCCGCCTTTTAATTTGTGGCGCTCAAAATAAAATGATTTAAAATTTTAATGCATTTAAGCTTTACCTAAGTGTTAGGCTGAAAGCTTGTTCCCGTTTTTTTCGAGCTTAAGGCAATTTACTACATTATTTTTTAAGGTGTACTTCCTGTGCTTAAAGCTCTTTGGTGACTTTCTTATTTTCCAACCACCGTAAATAAAAAGGTAAAAATACTTTTAATAGTTTACTTTGTTGGAAAAATTTGTTTTCTCACTTTTACAAATTTAAAAGCTAAAAACCTCTTTCCCAAAAAAAATGTGTGATATGTATAAATTTAAAACAAATATAAATCAAAATATTTTTAACTAGTTTGTTTTAAGGTTTAAATGCCACTTCTTAAATTTTTGTGAAAGGATATCTTTTGCTTTTTAGTTTTATATATAATAAATCGATCATACGCCGCATAAGCCCTGGTATTTACTTTTATCAATTTGTGTGAAGTAAATAAAACTTGTTTTTACCCGAAAATAGCCCCGGCTAGCCCCTGGAAATCGTTTCTGGTATTTTCTTCCGTCGATCTTAGTTCTATAACTGGAACTAGTTTTTCCACAAAAAATAGCTCATACGCCTCATAGGCCCTGGAAATTCGTTCCTTCGGTCTGGCATCTCTCTCCGTTAATATTTGTGAATGAATAAAGCCCAAACTCGACAGCTTTACGGCAGCAGAAAGCGGAAAGCTCGCTCAATGCAACCAGCAGCGTTACGACAATAAAGATGCTCCCGAGGAGAGAAAGTACAAATCTGCGGTGGGAAGTGGATGGGTTTAGTTGTTATTCAGGGGAGAAGGTTCCGATGGTCTGAGCACGAGGTCTGGCATATGCCGCGTTGTATTTTGTTTGTTTTGATTTCGCTGCGCATTCGGCCTTTGTCGTTGTCATTGTAGCTGCTGCTGCTGCTGCTACTTCAACTGCTGCTGCTGCTGCTGCTGCTGCTGCTGTTGTCGTCGGTATTTTGGCATCGTGTTATTTTTATGCTTGCCCGCACGAGAGGCTGTCGCTTTCCTCTGGCCACTTTCCACTTGCCACTTTTCCGCTCAGTCGCCAGCAGGACATCGAGCAGTGCAAGTCGCGCGGTCGCACTTTTCCGATATCGGTTTTGGATGTGGCTCGTGTGTCGACGGTTGGTGTTGTTGTAGCTGTTGCTGTTGCTACTATTGCGCTGCTGCTACTGCTGCTACTGCTGCTGCTGCTGTTGCAGTGGCACGTGAAGTTGTGGACTTGGTAAAGTTTCGATTCGTCGCCTGTGCGTCCTTGCCGCATCCTTAGCCTTGCTCACGGTCACACGGACCTCCCATCCCCCCCTCCTCCATACAAGGGCCAATTGAATGCACTAGTTCAGGTGAAATAACGCAGGCAGCCGGGGCATAAAAGCCACCTCAACCCCGTGACATTCGCAATCCGTGCATTAGCATTACCATAAAGTGCTTGGATATTGATGCACAACAGCCGGAAGACGAGATGCCATAAGCCCGGAAAACGCAACCAACCAAGGCTGCAGGTGTACGACCAGCGGAAATCCCTGCGCGGAAGAGATGCATTACATTTGGCAGTAAAGTGAAAGTGTGTGGAAGATGAGCGAACGGGGCAGCGGGGGAGCGGTGACCGGTGGGCGGCATGCTCGCGTTAGTCCGACGCCGGGACGTGGCAGCAAGATTGCGTATACGCCGTGTCCGCGCTCCGAGCCGCCGCAGGATCTGGCGCTCGCCATTCCGCCGCCGCCGCGCAACTGCCTGGCCATCCCGATGTCCTCGCTGCAGACGGCCAACGGACCCGGCAACAATAAAGGTGAGTTCGGGGTCATTTGATTGGTTCAATTGGCTTAACCCCCTAACACCCAAGAGGGCCCCAGTGCAACTGAATATTTTAGGGGATGTGTTCGAAATCTGCCTTAAAATTTCTAAACGCGATGAGTCGGCAAAGGGCTTAAATTCTAAAAAATGTTGGGTATATTATAGGTATTTTAACGGTTTACCCTGAAAATTAAAAATCTCTGCTAAAGTGGTCCTATCTCTAAGACTAGGATCTCAACATATTTTAATTCATAGCTTAACTTACCATAAAGACAAAAAAAGTTGCAAAAATTATTATTTATATTTTTTATGTTTTTATTTTATTGTTTAGCATAAATATATACAGCTTAGGCTTTTATTTTAAATCTAAAAATAATAAAATAGTTGGTAAGACTAATGTACTTTTTCTCTAATAATTATTGGCTTAATAACAGATTTTTTTTTGAAAATAAAACCTATAAATGTTGCTAGTAATAGTGCCATGTTTTAAAAGGGATGTTTGGGGGTTAAACCTATATTGAGTAAGAACAAGAGCTGAGATCTGGGAAAATGTCTTGTGTAAGCATTTGGCATTAATGGGCTAATGAGCCCGTAGAGACAGGATGTTGGCATGCAATTGTTGTTCTTGTTCTGCTGGGTTATGAATTCTGAAAGAGGGCTGGCAATCGAAGCACTTGTCCCTGGCAATCAAAATGATACTTATTTGCACCTTGGATTTTTCTCCACACCCCACACCCCTCACCCCCCTTGATCGTCCATTTCATATAGTTTCGTTTTTTTTTCTTTCGCACAAATTTGCATGCAACTTTTGCAGCTGGCGTTGGGCGGCACGTGACTTTGATTGTCGTTTCATTGTCTTCGGCAATCATCAAAACGCAAACAGAAATTTTTCGATTCTAAAGAAACGCCAAGGAAGCGGGCTGGGGGACTGGTTGACAGGGACCGACGCCGATGTCTGGCGCATCAAAATCGATTGGCAATTTGTCAGCGCTGATTGCAAACAAAGCGATACATAGGAAAGCCCCCAGCCAGCTAAATAGTTTATATTATAGATCTCGGAATAAGATTTGCATGCAAACAAAATAGAATGCATTGAAATCTTGAGAACAGCAAAGCAGGGGAAAAAATATCATAACTTTGATTAAAAAAAGTACTTTTTTTTTAAACATCAAATAATAATACACACACTGAGTGTGGTTTCCTTTGTAAATGGCAAGATATTTTTAAACCAATGTTCTGAAATTATTTTCGATACTGCATTCTTTCAAAATTTGTAGTCATATGAAATGAAACCATATGCCGAAATTAATAATCTTTTAAATACTTATTCGATTCTGGACAATATAGGTTGGGATACAGAAATCACCAGAAATCACCAGAGTTGTGGAACTTTATTATAAAAGGGACATGAAATGACCCCCCGTAATTGTATTTTATTACATTCTAAACAGTTTTTATTTAAGTTTTAGACTTAGCTTCGAAGCCGGCAATGCCATTTTGAAACTTTGAAAATTATTGTTAAAACCATTTTTTGTTTGTGTGTCTATCAATCAAGAGCTCTTTAGAATATCTGGATATATTTCCTTTAGCAATCTCTTTTGTTTCTAGTAGTTATAGTAAATATCCCCTTCTCATCGCTTGCAATTAGGCAAGCTCCAGTTTGCAGCTGTCAACGCTGCCGTATATGGCAAATAAAGTATTGCAAAGCCGAGAACAGCGACGTCCAGCAGCAACGACAATAAAATCAGCCGACGGCACTGCAACTTAATTTAAAATTTATGGTCCCATCGCCGGCAAGAAAAGCAGAACACCCAGCCCACAGCCCCACATCTCACATCCCACAACTATAACAAAAACGTCAACCGAGCAGCAACTGCAGCAAACTGGAAAATGTTGTAAGCACACTAGCTCGTAATTATAATTATGCTCAAAGTGACCCACAAAGTAAGGGACTTGAGACTTGCGATGGCTATGGATATGGCTATGGATACATGTCGTTAATCTGACTGACCCACTGAACGGTTTTGTGGCTCGAATTTGATGGAAGGCCGGTTTCTCTCTCTCACTCTGTGGGGCTGGTTAATTAATATTTGCCCAGCCGGCTAGAAAAAGTCAATATGAACGTCCTTCCTGCCGCAAAGTAGGCAACAGAAGCCTTCTCTCGTCGGCCAACGCTACGTATGATTTATGCAGCGTTTCCAGGAGCTGTTGCATATGCATGAGCAGCATTTGTGAGGCAGGAAAAAAATGCGGAAAAATGTTGCGGTGAGAAAGAAGTACGAGCACAAATAGCAAAGCATAACAATGCGAAATTACGAGAAACAAAAAAAAACAAACACCCAGTAAATTGAAAAGCCAACTAGAAGGAAAGTAATCGAGTGCACAACAACGAAGCTCAAATGCCCTCGAGAACTTGCAATATAGTGGAATCCCTTAAAAAGCTTAACAAACCCCTTATCCAGGGTATTTTTAGCGCACAACACGAGCAACAGTCATTGGAAGCCTGCCAAACGGTTGTGCCCTGTGTGTAGGTGGGGTGTGCAAAAAGTGGGAGGACATCGGCCACCTGGACAATGACAACGCTGATAAGTAGCTGGCGACATGGCAGACCACTTCATTTATCAGGATTTATGACTCTGCCGACATCCACGTGGCAATTTGCGGCTGCAACTGCAGTTGCCACACAGCCACTGCAGGTGTTCCTCTGGCCAACCGGCCAACTCCTGCAATTGATAACTTTTCTTGTTTTTTTTTGGCTTTCCGCTTGTTAGCCTTGGACTTTTCCGGCTGAGGTCAGGAATTCAATTGAATCTTTTGGCAGCGATTGTCACTGACAGCCAAAGATGCGGCCAGAAGCAGGGCTAAGGTCAAGCTCATTACAGCTGACTCAGGAGCAAAGATATATACTTTATAGTATTTATGGTTCGCATATAGTATAGTTATAGTTGGGCAGCCAACGGCTGCTGTCATTCGTCTTTGATGGCAAGTCGGATTACATCTGAATGGGAGATAAATTTTGTTTAGTGGCTGCCAGCCAACTGCAATAGGATTTAAAGATCAGATGGAATAAGAGCAATCGTAAGCTCTTCAATGCATCAAGCTGTTTTCTGAAACTTAGAGTGGGAAAATATTTTATAGAAAATAAAAATGTATGACTTTAAATGGTGATGATATATGAAGAAAGGAAAAGCGTGCTACCAAATTATATTATAATCCAAGAACATTTACTTAAATTCAATAAACTTAAACTCAATTAAGTTAATTGCCTCAATTTTGAGGAGTTAGTTGATACGATTAAAAACTAAACCATAACTTAACGCACTCAAAAGCTTACCAAACAAAGAAAATTTTAAATAAATAAAAAATAAATATAAATGAAGTCTTTTTAAATCGAATTTTGTTTGGTGGCAGTGGGAGGTTAAAGTTATGGAAGTTTGACTGCAGTTTCCAAAAGATATATCTAAGAAGTTTGTAGCTTAAATTTACTTTTCTAAGAGTTTGCAAGCTGACACATAAATATGAACTATTTTATTTAAAACTTTTTTTCTTTTTAGCTTTATCTTCGTCGATTTCATGCCCTATTAAGCACTTAAGTAGCTTAACCAACTCTTCTCAGTTTCCTCTCCTTTCCTTTCCGTAATCCACTTTGCGGCCTTTATGCTTCACGCTCTGATTTATGCAGAAACCTAAAATACCATAAAGAAATATGCTGAATACTTTTTATATAAGTACGTAATATTCTAACAATAAAAATCTTTAATGCATATGGCACGGCATTCCGGTAAGCATTCCCTTCTTTGGACTCCATAAAAACCCTTTTCAAAGCTCCAGCCACCAAATGTCTGCATTTACGATGGCGGAACCCAGCAAGAGCCCACTGCACCACACGCTCACGTGGAATTTATGGGCTGGCCACGCCCCCAATCGCTGGGGTACCTCCCTTTTAGGTTTTCTTGTTGGAAGACTGATGAAGAGGGAGCAAATGAAATGAATGCCAAGGAATAGCTCTGCTCTTGGCAGAAAACTACCTCCTCGCTTTCCCTTCTTTTCTATTCCCGTATTCAATTGAAAGTCACGTAAATAAAAGTCGGACTTTAGGGTGCATAAAATGTAGGTCTGTAATACTGAATATTCTCGCTGATGGCTGTATAAAAAATATCTTAGCAAAGGAAATTACTTTCTACTCTATGATCACCATCTTTTGAGTTTGAGTTCAAAATTAATTAATTCTACTTGATGCTTATAGGTTTATTTTGTAAAGTTTATTTTACCTCAATTGTTCAACCTATTAAAGATAATAAATATTTTAAATAACTAGTATTCAAAAATGATTAATTTAAAAACTGTAAAATCAAGCAAATAAATTAAGCGAATTTTTTTATATTTTTATTATATTGTTATAACTAACAATAATTTTGAAATTCTTTCACTGTAAGGAGTAGCAAAGAGTTCCCCAAGATAGTTTCCGTTTCGTCGATTAACCCAAGAACTTTAAAGTTTCAATGAGTTCTAATGTCTTGATATTGCGCCCGAAATTGTGTCACATAAAAATAAGCTGGGGAAAGTTCTTAGTTGCTTGAGAAAATCTTTAAGCCAACAAGGGGCTTTTCCGGCCACCGATGCTTCTAATTTATTTAATTATTTATGCATTCCCATTTTGTGTAGCATGCAAATGCAATAAGGAACACGATGCAAGGGAAGCCGAAACGAAATTGAGTTTTCATGTTGCAGACCCTCATACACAAGGATAAGCTCACCATGGCTAAAAACCAGGCATATTAGAGATGAATGCGAAGCTGTTAGGATGAAAAATCGCTGACAGTGAATCGAGGGCGGCGCTCTTAAGAGCTTTCCACTCGCTTTTCCCCACCGCTTTTCCGGAAAATGTGTCTCACAATTTGTTGGTTTTGCGCCAAAGTTTCGACATTCATCACTTCGCTGGTGATAAGCCATTCTAATGAGCAGGGCCAAGGACCAAGGACACCGGAATTAGTTTCCGGGGAAAAGGGCAGGGTTCAGTTCTTAAGGGAATAATTGATTTGTTGCAGTCGTTAAGCGAGATTAATGGTTTTTTCAGCCAATCTCAAACAAATAAATATTTCACGACGGCCCAAACAGATTCGTATTCATTATTTTGGCTGAAGAAATCTATGAAGGACATCGCTTGGGCATCCAAACTCTAACCAAACAACCAGAGACCACATTCACATCATAATCCCTCTCTGTCTCTAATTGCTTTTTGCGGCTGTGGTGCCATCTAAAAAAATTAGTCGCAATTTACTGCGGAAATTGACAAATTTCAAAAACAAGCGCATAAATAAGGGCCATAATTAGCAGTAGTTGACAAACTCGAAAGAACCGCACACCGTGTGGATGGGTGGTAGAAGTGGGTGTATTTGGCCTGTCAAGGCCATTGCCCACATATTTTGCCATAAAAATTTGCAATTTATGATGCTAGCTCAAACACACAAAAAAAAAAGATAAAACGAGTGTGGGTGATAAATCGATGGGAAAAGTGGAGTCCCAGAAAGATGCTTGAAATTGAGCAGAAAATTTGATTATTTATCAATGGCATGCAAAAGAAATTATGTTTTTATTGGGCTCTTTTGAAATAGATCCTTTTTTTAAATGTCGACTTACATTTAATTGCATTGTGAATATACATTTGTAAGCGGCTTGATTGATTTTGTTGATTTATGGTGGTCCCAAAATAAGCTAGTGACTTATATGCCCCAAAAAACAGTCCTATCTGCCTCAGCCATTTTTGCATAATAAATTTCTCAATTTTTGATTTTGTATTGTTGGTGAGCTGTAATTTTTCGGTGCCAAAAGATGTGTCAACGACAGCACCATAAATTTGCAGACACTGCCTTTGTCTGGGTCTTGATTTCAGCGCCTCGTATGAATAATGACAGTAAAAATTAGTTTGGGATTACATATTGTCGCTCAACAATAAAAGCGTACTGAAGAAGCGCAGTTGATTTGAGTGACAAGTAACATGGTCGTTTCATATCAGCAGCGATCATAACCGAAAAAGGCTTTAGCGAAAATGCCTTTTTAAGGCTAATTTATGGCCCTATACGTGAGGCAAAAGGTGACAGTTAAGACACCTGAAAATGGTGTTTCTGACTCAGTTTGCCAAGTGTTGCGAGAAGACGCAGAATGTTTCAGAATGCGGTCGAATGGAAAAAAGCCCGGGAGTCGGGCCAATGCAAGCTGAACATGGATTTTGAGCCCAATGTTCTCGACTGTGAGAGGACCAATATGAAACGTACCAAATTGGCCACCCTGATGCACTGGCTCAAGAAGCTCAACGAATGCCCACCGGAGCCCATCCACTGCGACTACATGAGTGAGTGCCACAAATGTACCTCCATTTACTCGGATATAAATATTGGGTATACGTTTATCCCCTATTTGCCTTGTGCCACCTCTAAGTGCAAACCAATTTCGTATAATTTGTGAAAATGTTCTCTGCCCCTCGAATTTTGTGCGTTCTCTTGGCCATTTGCCATTTACCGTTTGCCATCGTTGGGATCAAGAAAGGGGACTGCCACTGCCTGTTTGTTATGTGAGGTTACGGCCACTTGTGTCAGCATACCCATAATGGTAAGGAATTATTTATACATCAGCATTTTGGGTCTTGGCAATGGCTAACATGTTTTTATGCCACAATTTCCATGTGTGTGCGGCGTAATTGCAGATATAAGGCACTTTGTTGTGGTCAGATCTTATGCAAATAGCAAGTGTCCTGGCTAAATTGTGGCAAAATTGACCCAATGAAGTGTCTTTAATGAAATAAATAATGATCCAATGAGTTTGATATGTAGGTGCTTTCCTATAATCGGTTCATTTGAAATTAATTATGCTAATTTAGATGTTGCACATTTTGAGTGTCGGTTATTTGCTATAAATAACCTTTTATGTGGAGAATGGAGACGAATTTAATGACTACAAAAAATAATTCAATTTCACTACTAATATTTCTATGCATAACACATTATTATCTATTTTTGAAAATGAAAATATGTACAATCTTTTTAATTTGTGAGTTGCATGGCTGTTCTGAAATAGACTAAACATAATTATTCTAACTACATTATATTAAAATTAATAAAAATATTGTCCTTTTGCCAAATTCTTCAAGCGCAATAATTCCAATTGACAATGAAAACAAAGTTTAGTGGCTTAAATAAACCCCCCAACAAGTGATTTAATTATTTTTTATAGAGACTGTTTCTATGATGCCTTTTTTATAGCCGCATATATATAAAAAAGTGAAACTTTGTTTACCATAAAAGTTTTCTGCACGTTCAAATGCGAATATAATCAGCAACTGTCGCCATAAACCTCGATGCAGTTGCTCCTTCTCCTCCTTCTTCTTCTTATTCTCCTTCTTCTTCTTCATGCAAACATGGCCAACACATACACACACACTTGCAGACAGACAAAAACGGCGAGGAAAACCACACACACATACAGGCAGACCCATAAACAGTTTCCGGCCACAAAGAAACATTTACGCGCATTTTCATTGCGATTTCGCTGCTGGTTTCGGCTGCTGTTTGGTATTTACACGTAATTTGCGCAGCATTTTTCAATTTTATGTGCTCGGAAATGGTATGACGTTGTTATTTATGTTCTGCCTTTGTGCAGGGCATTTCCCTTCATTATTCCCACCCCGTTGTTGGCCATAAAGTGACGAAAACAGCTGCGAAAATTGAAACTGATGCAGGCAGAGCTAAAATGCTGACACAGATTTACTTGCAATTTGCTTTGGTCCCATTCCCCATTCCCCTTTCCCCATTTTCCCTTTTTTTGTCGTTTTGGTGACTGGCGATAATGGAATTTTAAATTCCATATTGCAAATGGGCCAAAGTAATCTTTCATTGCCCTGCAACTGACATCGGCGATACCCTGGGATTTGATTGCGATTTACTGCCTGATAGATGGGCTTTAGTCCAGTCCCCATCCACCACCAATAGCTCGTAGTTTCCCCGTCCATCAATCGCGTTTTCATTGACGGCCCCTTATCAAAATCAAAGCAGAAGCCAAACTCTATTTTTTTATCATCTCTCTGGATTGACAGCTTGGACACATGATGGCTGGGTGTTTGTGGGATGGTCAGCATTTTTAAGAATTTGTCATGTGAGTGTTAGTCATTGAAAACATTAATAGAAGAGGAGTCAAAGTTAAGAATCCCCTTATTAACCTTGATGCGTTTTAAAAGATAGCTTACTTTAGAAATAGAAAATAAACTGGGAAGTCATGTTAAATACAAAAAGTTTTCTACCTACAAAATAGTTCAGTTCCTATCTATCTTAATTAATAAAGGGTAAAAAGAAATGTATTTAATATTATAATTTGTTTGACCTTTTTAACTTTAACATAAGCTAGTTTTAATATTTTTCAAAAAAATTTCTTAAATATTTAAAAGCACAATAACAATAAAATTATAATTATAATTATAATAAAATTTTCAAAACAAAAATATTTAAAAGAAATTTAATTATAAGATAGTGTATGCAATTATTGAAGTTCTCCCTACAAAAAACATAATTGATATTCTTTAAGTATATGTCTATTTAAAATCACTGTATACACCTTTATAGGAGATATCACATGTCTAGAACTTGCTTTATTATCAGGAACGTGTCTCTCACATAAAACTTATCTAGAATTGACATCAACATTCCCATCACACCCTTTGTCACCCTGGAAAACATTGCCTTTTCAGCCGACAGAGTCATGTTGTGACTGTCATCGCTGGCAAATTTAATAAGCAAACTAGACATTGTCTAAATGAATGCCATAAATTAGGAACTATGTTTTTTGGCTGCTTGTTAAATGGAGCGTTAAATTAGGAAGTTGAGCTGTATAACTAACAATCAAGATGACATTTGTGTAGTTAAGCCAACGCAACTCAATAAAAACAGAATTAAAGTGGAAGACTATCAGGGTGCCGAGGGAATTTCAGTTGGCGAAATAGCTAGACACAATCACGTGCCAAGCACCAACTTCCTTTCCTGGCGACCAACAAGAACAGAACGGTGGAAGTTACGAGCCGCACAGCAAAATAAAACTAAAAGGCTGGCGAACGGATAGAGGGCCCGAGTAAATTTATGCACACGTTAAGCAGCTCATAACAGGGTAACTTAAAAGCCAACTAAAGATTCACAATGGATGAAAGTGGCGACACTTTCTCCCCGGAGGAGCACTCGAGTGGGCCATGAAAACGGAATTCATTTAAATTTATGAAGCATAGAATTTCATTTGGATCACGGGCTAAAGCCCGTGCCTCTTGGCCAAATTGTTTATGGGCTTGTGGCTTATGGCATCTCCAACTCCGATTAAGTACTTAATCAAATCCATGGAAAATAATCTAGAAAGCCATTAAATCAGGAGACAAAACATAACACAAATGGATCACTACAAGTAAGCCAGCAGTGAAAGAAAAAGCAGAACTTAAAATTAATTTTGTCTCTCTTAAAATATGTTAAATACAATTATTCAAGTTTATATATTTATAAAATATTTTAAATTTGGTTGTCACTGAACTCAATAGTGATAATCATAATGTTTGAATTTTATATTGTACATAAATATTTGCTTTGTCAGTGTAGCATTGTTGTTTCTTTAGTACATTTCTTTGGCTGATTAACTTTGTTTTTTTGCTAAGCACTTAGTGGCAAGTTGCGTGTTTGTTTGCCGCAGTCCAAAATGCAGTAATGTTGCATGCAACAAGGAGAGGAGTAAAGTGCAGAAGAGGAGATAATATAGCCTGGGTCTGTGGCAGGGTCATCTCACATAGCTAAGTCCCACTGCATGACAAGTGCGGTAAGGGGGGATTGGGGGATGGTGGGGATCGAGGGGATCGAGGGGATCGAGGGGTCAGAAAATGAAGGCGGCTTAGACACATGTAAATCACATTGCGTCCCCCGAGCTCTCCTGCCAGTTGAAAGCCACAAAAACGAAAGCCTTTCAAATGTGCATGCACCTGAGTTGGGGATTTGGCCAGCTGCATGAGAAATGCCAACCAAATGGTTTATTTTCTGCTTTATTTGCAGCAAATTATCCTAAAACAAGTAATAAATATTCAAGGAATAATTCTCATTACCAAACTAATCGCTGAATTAGAAATGTCTTAAAACATCCCTTTCGAATAATTGATTGGAATTTATAAGGGCCTCAATAGGATTTTGCCGGGAATAAATTATTAATGTAAGCGAGTAAATATATCTAGCCACATTCTTAGGGTTACAGACATTGTGCTTTATTTTTCTGAAACAGAAATGTCTTAATGTGTTACCATTTCGAATTATTATTGACAAATATAATAAGGACTCAATACGAATTTGCTGGGGAAAATTATTAATGAAATAACAAAGCTAGGAAAATCAAATACCAATCATATAAAACGGGTATATACTCCTTTGCAAAAACCAAAATTGTCTGTTTTTATGAGCCACCAATTAGTCAGAAGCCACAGAACGAACAGCAAAAAGCGAATGACTTCCGGATGCCAAAGTCAAACTTTTCCCAGTGAGGACTTTTGGGACTAAAGGAGGGGCCCCTGTCAGTGAAGGGAATTTCAAGAACAGGAACAACACATAATCAATAAAAAGTCGAGCGGGGAACAGAACACGCAGCGCACAAGCCAAAAAAAAAGGACCTACAGTGAACAGAACCTATAAATGGTATACAAAGAGAAACAAAAAGTACATCAAAGATAAAACCTCTAAACACCCTGCTTATAAAATATTTATATTTGACTGTTGATAGTGAATTACTACCATACCTTTGCTTAAAAAAAAGGGTTTTTAATTGACCAAGAAATAAAATTATATTATTATAACTAAATCTATTGTTGTTTAGCAACAAGTCATTAATTTTTTTAATTTTGTTTGAAAAATTTTTTTATTCTTAAAATAAATAAATATTAAAGCCTCTTTCAAGGTAAGAGTACCAATATGCTTTCCATATTCTGAGTTTTATAGGAAAACCCATAAAAATGAACCACTCAGTTTTTTTTTCCTGCCACGGGAACATTTTCGATTTCATTTTCACTTGCCATTAATTGGTCGAGCCGTAAAGAACTTCCAGCGGGCATTGGACATTGGTCAAGCGTTTTCCCACACATGAAATATATACAATGCAATAAATATTTGATTAATCAACAAACGAATAAAAAGTGCCGAAACCTGGCGTTGAGTGTCCGTCCCACACGGCGTATACGCAACAAGTGACGAGAACGAGCTTTTCACAGCGCTCAGATGGCTCTTAGCTGTAAAATTTCATAAGTTTAACAAAGTTAATGAAAAATGCTCGCCCAGCGAACGATGAGCGATCTGACATCGACCACATCGTCTTGTCAGCAGTCGCGTCGGAGGAAAAGCATGAAAAGCGGAAAAGCTCTCCAAGTGCCAGTTGATTTCTTGTCGCGTCGCAGGCCAAACGTTTTCCTATTTTTCTGGGACACAAAACAAGCGTGTGAATATAGGAAATATATTAATGAGTCCCACACCAACGACAAGGTCTACCAATCGCTCTATTGATTGAACGTTAGATGACGCATAAATCTAAATAATAACCGTTTAAGTGTCGTGACTCTGGCAATCCTACGTGAAATTAAACTAATTAGTGTAGAATATTACGCATACGCCCAACAAGCAAACACAAATTCGCTAAAACGACAAAGGTGTCACTGTGTCCTGAGTGCGTTCGTGCTTTTGGCCTCTGGTCACCTGAAACCAGTTGAACTGGTTGGTCAATCGGCCAAGAGCCATAAATGTGGGCCAAATAAAAATGCAAAAAAATTTCATATTCATGAGATATATATCTTATTAAATAAACAGCGGGACGTATATATAAAAAATCATCTCTTTAATAGTGAAAAAATACTATCAATATAAAAAAAATCGAACAACCACTACAATCTTAAAAAAATTAGAATAGAACTATTAGGTACAAAATAAAATCGTTTCAAGAAAAGTGCAAACTAAATGACTGTTAGTGCTGGCAAATCATTAAGATCGAGCGTAAAAAATTCCAAATATATCGGGTTCAGTCTCTCTTTTTTAATATATGTGCAAAATGGATTGAAATGTGGAACACCCAAAATGTATAAACACGAATCAAGAAAATATTAATCTACCATTTCAGCGTTTAGATTGCTTAGCTGTAGAAATCGGTCCTCATGTATCTATATGTATGTATCTGCCATACTCAGATCCTGCACGAAACCCAAATCATTCTCGAAAATAAAACAACAGATAAATACACAAACACAATGCATTCGTAGAGTGGTGTTACAGCCAAGGTCAAGGGCCGTATATCCCATGACCTAGTACAAAAACAAAGAAACGAACCCAGCACGCGCAGCTCCCTCTCTACATGAAAATCTAATTTTATAATTTTCGTGGCTCTTCGTCTTGTTTGGTTTTTATTTTGGCAAAGCACAGAACGCAAAATTTTTATGTCATTAGCTTGTTTATTTTTGGCCAGAAAATGAAGCGACATTTTCCTTTTGGTCGTGTGTGTTATTATCCCTCACACTTGTCTTGGCTTCTTGATTGTTTCGCTCGTTCGCTTATTGTTTGTATTATATGTGTTTTTCTCGGGTCCTCATTTAATGATGGACATTATTGCTGTAACCGGGCTCGTAAAAAGAATTAATTATAGTTGGGCCAGCCACTTGAAAGTGTTGTAAAAATATTTACGATCCCTTCCATTGTTGTTCTCCATTTGATTCTCGCCTCAGTTGATGGCTTGCGTGATTGACTTGGTTGATGGATTTCGAAACGGGGCATCAGATGGAGGGAATCCGCTTCGGGTGTTGAAGGAAATGCCCAAGTGGCTGCGAAAGGAATTATGCTTGAGTAATGCATTTTGGCAGTATACTCATCTGCGACACGGGGCGGATGGTTAATCTGATGATTAGCTTGGCAAAATCAGTTTCATCAAAACGATTTTCCTTAAACTTTATGGGCTAATTATTTTTTGAATTATTGCTAGCTATTCAAGATTTTATTAACTTCCATGCAATCTGGCGTTCAGTTTGTTTAAGAAAAAAAAAATTTCTAATTGGAATTCTTAAAATTTCAAAACATATTTGCAGAATGATTGTTAGCTGAAGAAAATATTTTTGGCAATTTCACAGTGCTTTTCATTTACTTTGTTCGTTTCCAAAATAGATTAAAATTATGAGAGCAATTTGTCACAAAATAAGTACTCTTATTATAAGTGTTATGATTATTTCATCTATTAAAATCATATTTTGAAGCCTGAAAATTCCCTAAAGCTTATATGGTAATATTGATTTGAATTATTGCTAGCTGTATAAAATTTCATTTTAATTGAAAGAAATTGCCCCTGATTTCGCTTCGATTTCCTTTGCTGACTTTTCGGATATTTTAATTGATTTCAATTGTTGTTAATGCTTAATTTAATCCAGAAAGCTGATTATAATTGGCCCCAGCATATTGTTAGCTAAGCACTTTTCAATTTGTACCCGCCCACGTATCCCGCCACGCCCACTTGCTGTTCCAGCGAACAGCTGTCTAAATTTATCGCACCAAGGCAATCAATAAGCGACCATAAAACTAATTGCGCCGTGTCTTGAACTAATTAAACTCGCACAAACACACAGTCGTAATTGCCGAGCATTTGGAATTTTATTTGGTCTATTTTTTCTCTTTTTTTTTGCACTGTTAACGTGTTGTAGGGTAACTTGAGCTCGAGTTCGCGTATCCTGCAAGTGAGTTCGGTTCGGTTGGGCTAAGTAATTTTGAGCCGGAAACTGGCAATTTCCGCTTGCCGTTGCCACACTCGCGCCCACTTGCACACACATTTTTGTACTCGTGTACGCTCACTTAGCCCCGAAAGTGTTTGCTGCCATTTTTGTTGGCCAAATGTAACAGGTCAACGAACTAAGCGGGCTGAAATAATATTCGCGTGCTTGGTTTAAACTAAAAACTAACTCTAGAGCAAGGTGACTAAAATACCAAAACGATATAAGTTCAAAATGGTCACCTTCTTGATATAAATTTAAATGTGACTAAAAGTTATGCCTTTTATTTAAACCTATAAACACCCAAAATAATCAACTTTTAATATACTAAAACATAGTATTTAAAACTTTAATAAAAAAAAAAATTTTAAAATATATTTTAACAAAAAACCTAATTAAAAAAAAAACTATTTATATAAATATTTTTAATTAATAATTAATCAAAAAATAGCCAAAATATGGTTAAGTTGTGATTATATTTTTTCTGCATATAAATAACCATCAACGGCAGCTGCGAGAAGCCAAAATTAATAATTAGCATTATCTTCATACCGGGCTGTGTGACCTCGGTAAATGCAAATAAATTGCTGGTCCTTTAAAACAGAAATTAAATGTAATGCAGGCCCAAATAACAAAGCAAACAAAAAACGGTCGGGTCGGCGAGAGCTGAGCGTTATTCAAATGAAACGACAGTAACGACAAATCAGATAACAAAGAGGGCAGGCACACGCACCGCCACACAGACAAAAACACAGACAAACACAACCCATCCTGAGGGACGGTCAACAATTAGGAGAAACCACAATAAACCACCACGACCACCACCACCGGCACAGCACCACCGCCATTATCAACAAGTTCACCCCCGAAGCAAGAGCCACCGAACTCACGATGAATTTAATGTTTCGCAAGAATTTCCGCGAGGGGGCCAGCAAATCGGGCGGCGGAGGAGGGAAGCTGCAATCGAAGGCGAACAGGACGAAGCGCTCCCGGGACATGGGACTCGTCCAGCAGCCGGAGGAGATCCACTACAGGACCCACCTGTTCTTCTCGCCCAACCGGCCCGGCTACGATGTGGGCGAAGGTAAATTGTCGTTCGCCTTGCAAAAGCAAAAGCAACCACAGCAGCAGCATAAACAACAACAGCAGCAGCACTTACAGTCAGACCATCGAAGGAGTGAACAAATTATAATAGGGAATATAACAAAATATATATATTAAGTTAAACTATCCAAAGAAAACGGCTAGAAGCGTTGTTGATAGCTTAGCACTCACATTTTTATACTCTGCAGAGAGTATTATTTATGAAAATAATGCCTTGAATTAAAAATACTTATTATAGATAAATTAACATATGACTTTGTTTGAAATTTAAATGGACCATCTCATAATTTATAATAATAAAAATAAATAAGAAACATTCATAACAGTTTTTATAAAATTTTGTTTAAACAAAAACGAAGAATACTGCAACAATTTCGTATACTATTAAACTTTCATGTCTTGCGATACGAAATTAAATTAATTTATAGACTTTGAGTAAACGATTTTTTTTTATACTCAATACCCATGTTCACTCTTTCGATAGTATACTGTAGAGATTTTAGCCTAGCGTCCATTTCAATCATCCACAAACATGGCTCACTCTCTGTCTCGTTCTCTCTCTCTCTACCTCTCCTTGTCTCTCCTGATTACTTTGGTCCCTTTGTAATAGCTTGAGCCTGACCCTCAGTTACTTGTGCTCCATTAACCTGACATTTGCATTACAGCCATTCGCAGGGCATTCAATTGAAATGTTTTCATCAATTTTTCAAACGACCAACTGGCAGGTGGGCCATTTATGGCGGCCTAATTGAGCCCGTATTATAAATACTTAATATAGTAACTAGACTATTTCACTCAAAAAACATAAAAAAAAAACCAAAATTACTTAAAATGTTTTAAAATTAGACATATTTTATGAGTATTGACCTGAAAAATGTCAAATTGACTAGAATGTTTTAAAATTGAAGAATAATTACCACACATGTTAAGGTAATTTTTCGTTATATTTGGTCCATTTCGACAGTTTCATTTCATTATTCCTAAAATGTAATTCATTTTAATCCTTTTTAGGTCGTTTTTATGTTTTTTTGAGAATACTTACTTCTTGAATAGATAAGGAAAATTATTTTAAACTATTTGGTGAAAACTAAGTATTTTAGTGAAAATTAGTGGCTATCGCTTTCGCCTTCTCAGCTATTGTGTGTTCGTGTGGGAAAAAGTGTGTGAAGAGGTGAGTGTGTGACTGTTAGCATCAGCTAATCTTCCAGTTTCCAGTTGGCTTGGCTTAAGGGGCACATAGAGCACACAGAAAGCTAAGCAAAAGCGAGAGCGTATGTAAGTAACTATTTGATTTCCCGTTTAACTATACCTCCACACCCTCCACCTCTGGCAATGACCTTCAGTATGAGCCGGAAACCAAGGCCTAAGGAGTTTTTCCAGCAGCATCAGCAGCGGCAGCAGAGCCTACTAACCCAACAAACTGATGAATGTGTCTAGTTTTGGCCCACACTGTTAATAAAATCAGCAAACGAAAAGGATCTCAGTCCATCTCCTGCCCCTGCACTTGATATATATATAGCACAATTTGGGTAGATTTTAGGCAAAGAGATATCCTTACAATTAAAAACAATTTTTTTGATGCTTAACAAGTTTGTAGAAATAAAACATTTTTTTGTATTAATTTTTTTTTTTTTTATTAATAAATAAAGTATTTTTGCAAAAAATTAAAGCAAATAAGTGCTTTAGTATTATAAAAAATAAGAATTATGAATTTATGAAAATATATATTTTTATGTTTAAAGAGTGAAAACCCATTGAATAAAACGTATACAAATATTTGAGAAATTATACTAAATAATTTTTTTTATTAATGCAATGAGCCGCAAATATTTTAAGGAATAAAACTATTTTTTTAATAAATTCAATTTGTATTGCGCCCCTAAAATCTGTTTTTCAAGAAAATCCACCCAATTTATCCAGCAACCGAAGCACAGAGTGTAAGATTTTCCCACATCCCACATTGCCCCCATCCTCAGTTTTGTTGTTCTGTTTGCTGTGTGTTTTTGTGTTTCGTGTTTTGTGTTTTTTGTGTGCATATAAAGTATCGAGAGCCTCCAATTTTCAGAACGATGTAGCGCCCTGTCGGGCATCCCGAGCACCCCGCTGTCGAGCACCGCCCCCTCGCTGGCCCTGCCCGGCAACCTGCCCTACGAGCTGGACATTCCGCAGCCGCTGGTCGACCGCCGGCCGTCCGTCTCGTTGATGCGCTGGAATAGCAGTAGCGGACCGGGTACGGAGAGTGGCAGCAACAGTGCTAGCAACAGCCTGATCCGCCTGCAGCAGCAGCAGCAGCTACAGCAGCAGCTACAGCAGCAGCTACAGCAGCAACTACACCAGCAACTGCAGCGGCAGCAGCAGCAGCAACAGCAACAGCACCAGCAGCATCTATTGGCAACAGCAACAGCAACAACACTGGGGTACGCTGATGCAACGGTGGCCACGGCAACAACAACATTGCTAGCGGCCGCAGCTGCAGCCACGCGGCAAGGTTTGATTCCCCCCCTCACAAAATGAAAAACTTGAGAGCAGATCTAGTTTCGATTCTGATCTGCGGTATCTCAACTATAGTTGTTGTTGTTGCTGCCCAAAACTCGAAACAACACTAATGTCATTCGCCAGCCAGCTCACCCAAAACACACACTCAAACACCAACCCAATTAAAAACCCCGTTTATGTTGCACCACCCCCCAATCCCACAACCTTCCCAAAAGAAATACACCCTAATCCCACTCAAAGTCAATCCCCCAAATTAATGTTTTGCTGCACGTTGTACGTAGCTAACCTCAAGAGTTCTTCTACAATACTAAGTACTTCAATGTGATTACTCGCAAGTTCTGTCTTGTTTCCAATTTTGTTTGTTTCCTTTTCTATATCTGATTGTTGGTGAAAATACTGAAAGCTAGACATGTTCTCGGAGACACGCTTACCAGCTTTGCCTCGCTTTCAGTATTTTGCGGCAAGCTTCAGGGGAACCACCTGCACTACAAGAAAGGCTCTGGGATCGATCTCCTATAACTCCAGCTAAATGCCTATTAAACTCTGCTCACAAAAGGATATTGGGCTTTAAAGCGATCATCATTAGCTTGCCTCAGGCTAATACGTTTTATGTACTTTTACAACTAAATGGCTAACTATAATATTTCTAATTCGTCTTGGTGGCATAGTATTAATGGTATTTTACTGTACGTTACAGTGAACTTTGGCGGTGGCGCCAACTCGGGAGTCACACGAGCGGAACCCATCTCACTAGCCACCCTGGATCGCGACTGCTTCATCATTCCCGTGCACAGTGTGGATCGATTCCTGCCAGCTGGCATTCCGGTGAGTAACTTTCTTAGCTTAAAGTAAAACTTCTTAAGTGGTTTCTACCAACGTTACGCTTTGTTTATAAGTATTTTAAGTCAGCATCAAAATGATATACGATTTCGGCATGTCTGTGTGTGCGTTTGAAGCTATAATATTAATATTAAACATATTCGCTCAGAAGTTTAACCTTCTGAAAAGTTATCCAATATTAAAAATTGATTTTATAACATAGTCATTATTAAAACTCCTATCAGTGTACCCTATTTATAATACAAAATCAATTAATTCGATTTATTAAATTTAATCAATCACTGTAAAAAGCTTATCAATTAAAAAAAAGCTTTCCTAGAACTTCCAATTGTAAGGAAAACATGTGTTGCTACCGATCTTATCAGCTATGAAGTAGACGATGGATCGTTTGTGGAAAACCCCTCGAAAGGCACGCGTGTGGCTGACTCATTCTGGGTCTACTGAGATTAAAGAGTTAAGGCTCTGATATCAGCACGATACAAGCGATTTAATCGATATTTAATCGATCAAGTAGACGCCGCAAACCACCCACATAGATAAGAATGCGCATATAAAAGGCCCTCTCTCTCGATCGTTCAATATTCACTACCAGTTCGGCAACCAGTCAACTACTACTTATCGAAATGGTGTCCTCCTCCCAGCTGTTCCTTGTGGCCCTTCTGGGTCTGACCGCAGCTAGTGCCAATCCGGTGGTGCAGCAGGCGGGCAGCGCCCAGTTCACCTCCGCAATGACCGAATTTCTGCAGGCCTTCAAGAGCATCATGCCCTGCGGCTACGGAGACATCCCAGTGCTGGCCCCGATTGTGAACCCATTTTACGAATTCAACGTTGCCAGCGATGACTACACCCTTGTGGGCAACGTGAGCAACATCCGCATCCAGGGTCTGGACAGCTTCCAGGTTCTGAGTGCCAGCGACTACGGCAAAACCGGCGAGGCCGCCTACGACCTGCTCTTCCCCAAGATTCAAGTGCTGGGCTTCTCAGAGGTCGAGGGATTCATCAAGATCGGGGGCTTCAAGCTGCCCATCCGCCAGAACGCCGTGATCAACGAGGCTCTGTTCGACCTGCGCTTTGTGGGCAGCTACCGCTTCGCCAACAGCCTGACCAACTCGTCGGGTCTGCGCATCGTGGACTTCAAGCAGTCCATCTATCTGGCTGGCGTGGAACTGGACAACTGGAACACCCTGTGGAACATCTCCACCAACAACTTCTGGAACCGCTGGATGAACACCCTGCTGCCCCTCGCTCTCCAGGAGATTCAGCCCAACATCACTGACTTCCTGTACCAGAACTTCCTCGTTCCCAAGATCAACGATCTGCTGGCCAACGTGAGCATGGCCGAGATGGTAAACTACTTCCAGACTCAAGCCCTACTCTGGACCAATGCTAGCTGCCAGGCTTAAATAATCAAATAAAAATATAGAGCAAGCAAAATAACTGAAAGGGCTCATTTTTGGATGCACTTAAAATACGGAAAATTGAACGAAAACAAGAAAGAACGCTATAATCGAGTATTCTGACTAGTGGATAACAGTTACTTAGCTAACAAATTTCACAAAACAATCGGAAGTTTAGGTGGCGCCATCTGTCGAACTGCTTAGTCAACACTAGAAGCGAAGAGCATGCAGTACACCCACCCCCATTAACAGTTTTTTCGTTTTGCCTCGCCGAGCAGCGGCAGAGCGGCGGCAGAGGACTTATAAACTATATATCTTCTTGAATAATAGCTTGAATTTGAATATTTGTTGAAGACACCGATACATATTATCTAAACTCACACACACAGAGTCCAGAGCTAAAGTCTTACACGTCTCAAGTAACAAGACAGACTCTTTCCTTTTGTGGGCGTTAGAGTGAGCGTAAAATTAACTTGCGGTGCGTTGGAACTACTAGAATCTGCATTTCAAGTACCAAACCTCAAACTTTTATAATTTCCGAGTTCTCTACGTTCATACGGACAGACGGACATTCTTGATCTTGAATTCTTGATTTTTAGTGGTTGACTTTTAGTTCTTGACCTTGGGCTTTAGATTTTGAGTTCTTGACAATAAGAAGTTCAAATTCAGTTTTTGACCATAAGTTCTTGTCCATAGTTTATGACCTTTGAGTTCTTTACTTCTTGAGCTTGAGATCTTAATCTTCAGTTCGTTAAATCTGGATCTTGAATTTTTATTCATGTAAAATTATATGTTAAAGAAATAGAATTTTTGAGGTAGCGGTTATTTCCCATAGTCAAAGTTTTCAATTAGGCAAAGAATAAGTTCTAAAAGACTTTTAAAACCGAATGCAAAACTACATACTACAAAACTACATCACAATTTTCGTAAAATTGTTCGTAATTGAAATGCATCCAAAAATGAGCCCTTTAAGTTATTTTGCTTGCTCTATATTTTTATTTGATTATTTAAGCCTGGCAGCTAGCATTGGTCCAGAGTAGGGCTTGAGTCTGGAAGTAGTTTACCATCTCGGCCATGCTCACGTTGGCCAGCAGATCGTTGATCTTGGGAACGAGGAAGTTCTGGTACAGGAAGTCAGTGATGTTGGGCTGAATCTCCTGGAGAGCGAGGGGCAGCAGGGTGTTCATCCAGCGGTTCCAGAAGTTGTTGGTGGAGATGTTCCACAGGGTGTTCCAGTTGTCCAGTTCCACGCCAGCCAGATAGATGGACTGCTTGAAGTCCACGATGCGCAGACCCGACGAGTTGGTCAGGCTGTTGGCGAAGCGGTAGCTGCCCACAAAGCGCAGGTCGAACAGAGCCTCGTTGATCACGGCGTTCTGGCGGATGGGCAGCTTGAAGCCCCCGGTCTTGATGAATCCCTCGACCTCTGAGAAGCCCAGCACTTGAATCTTGGGGAAGAGCAGGTCGTAGGCGGCCTCGCCGGTTTTGCCGTAGTCGCTGGCACTCAGAACCTGGAAGCTGTCCAGACCCTGGATGCGGATGTTGCTCACGTTGCCCACAAGGGTGTAGTCATCGCTGGCAACGTTGAATTCGTAAAATGGGTTCACAATCGGGGCCAGCACTGGGATGTCTCCGTAGCCGCAGGGCATGATGCTCTTGAAGGCCTGCAGAAATTCGGTCATTGCGGAGGTGAACTGGGCGCTGCCCGCCTGCTGCACCACCGGATTGGCACTAGCTGCGGTCAGACCTAGAAGGGCCACAAGGAACAGCTGGGAGGAGGACACCATTTCGATAAGTAGTAGTTGACTGGTTGCCGAACTGGTAGTGAATATTGAACGATCGAGAGAGAGGGCCTTTTATATGCGCATTCTTATCTATGTGGGTGGTTTGCGGCGTCTATTTGATCGATTAAATATCGATTGAATCGCTTGTATCGTGCTGATATCAGAGCCTTAACTCTTTAATCTCAGTAGACCCAGAATGAGTCAGCCACACGCGTGCCTTTCGAGGGGTTTTCCACAAACGATCCATCGTCTGGAAATATAATCGTTGGATGAATTGTTATGTTTAAGCAAAAATAAAAAAAACAAACGAAATTTAAAAGCTGTTCTGAGTTCAAGGAATAAAATGTCTTTAACATGATTTAATTAAATTAAGAAAAATCTTGGCAATGTTAGGCACAAAATACTCTATATTGAATCCCTTTTCAGCTGCCCGCTTTGAATGCCGAGGGTAAGGCCACTAGTCCGCTGAGCGTGTTGGAAGTGTCCGATCCCAAGCTGTGCATCCTGGTGCATTTGATGAGTCCCCTGGAGGCCATCGATCCGGTGATGGAGTCGCCTCTGTCGCATCCGCTGCTGAAGCAGCGCTCCATTGCCGCCGAACTGGTGACCGAGGTGCAGCAGGCCAACACGGCGGTGGGTGGTATGCTACTGGCCAACATGGAGAAGAACTGTGAGACGAGTGCCCATAAATTTTGAAAATAATATAACATAGATTCCCCATTTCCCCAGCCGAGTTCCCCTTCATCTCGTACTACCTGATTAATACGCTGCAAACGGATCCTTCCAGCTTCTACGCCGGCCTGCGCGTCTCCTCGCTGTCCAAGTTCGAGCCAAAGGCCCTCAAGTGAGTGGTGCTTCAATCGGCACAGCCAAATGCCTTTTTATTCTCCCATTTCTGTTCCAATTCATTGCCAGATACACTGCCGCCCACACCCTGGATCTCTATAGCGAGGTGGCGGCCATTTGCCGTCCGCCGTTGGTTTTGCCCTCGAACGAGGCCGGCAGCTTCAAGAAATCGCAGACCGCCGCCACCGGCTACATTATTAGCGTGTTCAAGGTGGAGTACTACACTCGTAGAGCAACACACCAGCTGGGATTGCTCATTTTCATGAAAAATTCAATTTTAATTCCGCAGGTTTTCGAGGGCGACGATGGCGAACGATTCGAAAAGAATTGGCTCTACTGGACAGGCGCCCGGATGCTGTACAGGTACACTTAGAACAACAGTAATTGACAAATACATTTTTTAGACATTTGTTTTGATTTTTTTTTATAACATTTAAAAGCCAAGCAGCTGCTTAGAAAACAAAAATGGTCTTAGATATTATAAAATATTTTGTTGTTTTGTTGTATAAAAAGAAGGCAAATTTATTTTATTAATAGTTTTGGAAACATTTAGGAATTAAAAACTTTTTTGAAAAGCCGTTTCTATCTCGTGATAAGAAATTTATCAAATATATATTTTATATATATATATGTATATTTTATACAAATTATCAGCTTGAATAAGTTTTTTACATTTTATGCTAATTTTTCCAAAAATGGCTAAAATGACCTAAGAGATGAGACCAGCCCATTAATGAAAAATAGTAATCGCAATTTATAGGCTTTTTTATAATTTAGGGGTATATTTTTATGTTGCAGGTGTTTTCGACAATTTGTTAAGTTGTTATGATTTGTGAGTGTTAGTTTAATCAATACAAATTATTTTTTAGGGTGAAACTTAGTCATTTTTTTTGTTAATATAATGATTTCCTACACTCGTTATTATCTTTGTAAGAACGTAAATATTAAATTAATTGTTCTAAAAATGTCTGTTATCTAAAAGTGAAACTGATGAGTGTTGCTTTGGAGATTGTAGCTTGTGAGATGTTAATTTCGCTGCAGACTTTTTATTAAACCCGTCTGATTATTGCTTCCTTACAGGTATCTGCCACGTGCCGCGGGACTGCGGCGCATCGCGCTGCACAAGAGCACCTCGCAGAAGGGCGACAAGATGTACCTGCTGGTGTGCGAGTGTGCCGACCTGCTCAAGGACATCTCGCTGGCCGCCTTCCTGATTCCGGCACTGCGAGCCCGGCTCTGCGGATACACGGGACTCTATCGACCAATACAGGCCTTCTAGTTGCCGGAACCACGTATTTTTTTCAACATATTTCCTGTAAATAGTGGATCTAGCGATGGGACGGGCCAAACTAAATGCGAAACAAACACTGCAATGTGAAAGAAACTGCACCTGTTAAGTGATTATATTTCAATATTTACTAGGCCTAAACAAATTTTAAAACTCTCCACAGTCGAACACAGCTTTGACAAAAGCAAATGCGGGGAGTGTTGTACTAACCCTCTTTTAGGCATCTAACTTAAGTAGTAGACAATATACTCAAGGTAATCCATATCGTGTGCTAGATTTTTCTATAAATCGTATAGAGGCAAGCCCAATTAATAGGACCATATCTAGTGTGAGTTGGTAGCGAAGAACACTTCCATTTTAGCCACAACAAATAGAGATTCAGTGGAAACTAATATATATCATAGTTGTAATCGCAGTAGTTATTCACAAATTTAACGCTGAATTTTGCGCTGAAAAGTAGGCTATGAAATCTGCAAACCAAAAGTCAATTCTTAGCATAAAAAAACTCAACTAGAATGTCAGCTGGGGGGTAAATAAAGTTGAACGGGTTTCATCAGTGGGATGGGGGATTTAGCTAACTTTGCCCAAATCTAACAGAAATCTGCCAAAGACATAGCAAAACTAATCTTAATTTGATTTAACAAATTGTTTAAAATTGAACATTTTTATAAATTTAAGCAAATGAGTAAGCCAAAAAAAGATTTTCAATCAAAAAATTGACTATTTAATGCTTGGCTATAGCTTGCCACTTACACTTTAGGAAATATACCATACCTATTAACATACATTTATAACAATTGTAAATAGTTTGATGAACTTTAAGGCACTTGCTCCGAACACACAAAATGCGCCAGATTCCTGGCTTGTAATTGAGAACTATATAATTTTGCACAATAAAAACAGAATCAAAAAGTGCTGTGATAATTAAACTAAAGCAGAGCAGAGCCACAAAAGCAAAATCAAATAAATGGATAATCCAAATGTATATGGATAATCCAAGCCATAGAACATCATTTCACCCAGTCAAAGACAATATCATTTAGCTGTCTTTGAAAATTCAGAGGATACTGGCTTATTTTTTTCCAAAATTAATCCAATTATTTAGATAACCTAGAAACAAACAACTTTCAATACTTATGCTTAGCCTAAGGCCTAAGAAATATTAATTACCAAATGTTCGCAATTTTTTGTCACATCTTAAGCTTAAAGCTTGGAGCAAACAAACGTTTGGCGCGTTTGGCATTAATAATAAAGCGTAACATTAAAATAAATTAAAAGAGTGTTTTAGCCAAAGATATTGTCAAACAAGTATCCGCCACGTGGACTCTTAAAGTCCGCCTCACGCTTTCGGTGCAGAATATAGGCTTCAAGCTTCTGGGTTTGTAGTGGACCCCAGTTGGCTGTGGGTTGCATGGCCATTCTTAGTTTCTGCGGGGTGAAGGGCTTAGTTTATAATTTATTAAACTAAGTGTATATATTTTATTACTTACACTGTTAAAAGTCTTGCCGGGCTGCTGGAATATGGTGACCAAAGCCCAGAAGGGCAACTGCAGTACGCCCAGTCCCCAGATGAGCCACCCCGCCATATAGTAGGCCGAGGGATATTGAACTCCCCGATAAGTCAGTGGCTCGTAGCTGAAGAGCATGTACACCAGGACCAGGAACATCAATCCCGGTGCCACGATGGCCCAGCAGATGCGCCAGTAGAAACTGGTCTTCACATTCAGCATAAACTCAATGTCGCTACAGATGCGCTTGACACCATAAATCCAGCCCACTGCCAGTAACTCCGCAATGGCCAGGACCAGGGCTATAAAAGTGCAGCCATAAAAGTCGACGAGATTCAGCACAAATTGTCCGCCCGGTGTCATGTAGACCAGGCCGCAAAGGAACCCAATCACCGATGCACCCACAGCCAGCAACCAGTGGGGCAGATGGGTGAATCGATCCTTGACCACATTCACCACAGCACTGGCCATGCCGATATTCGATCCAATGCCCAGGACCAGCAGCATGAAGAAGAACAGCACGGCGAATAGCTGGGGCAGATACTTGAACTTGGCAATGGCCTCCGGATAGGAAATGAATGCCAGACCAGCTCCACCCTTGACCACTTCCGAAATGTCCGAGGTATTCGTCTCATAAGCCAGGTTGCCCAAAATTCCAAAGATAATGCAGCCAGCCAGAATGGAAGTTAAAGAATCAATGGTAGTGATTATAATCACGTCTCTGAAAATATTAAATCTAATAAATCAGACATTCAAAATGCTCATTGTATAGCTTACTTGTGCACATTCTTGTTGAAATCATTGAAGGAGGCGTACATGACCAGGGTGCCAAAGCAAATGGCCAACGAGAAGAACATTTGGGTGATGGCCGCATACCAAACATGTGGATTCAGCAGCTGAGACCATTGTGGCTTTAGGAAGTAGACAATTCCCTGCCAGGCTCCTGGCAATGTAACAGCGCGGATCAAAAGGACGAACATAATCACATAGGGAAACAGGGCCAGAAAATAAGAAGCTTTGCCTGAGCTCCTAATGCCTTTGGATAAAACTGTTCCGATGATAACCCAAGTGGCCAAGAGACACAATACCAGATCCCAGCTGGGAGTTCCTAGACCATTGTCCTCCAAAGTTTCCGGTTCCCTGAGTACTGTTTGTCTGTATAGGATAGGAGGTTAGTTAACTGTTGTGTAAAAGACTTTATTCTTTCAAACTCACGTGAAGAACAGCTCAGCGGAGGACACACCCTGCACAATAGACGTATTATTGACCGCTGTTTCTCCTGTGGCCACACAGCTGCTGCCCCATTCCACCAGGCAATAAGTCCAGGGCAGGACCTCACTAAAACTGGCCAACAAATACCGGATGGTCAATGCCATAATACAGGCATAGTAGGTGGTAGCCAAAGCGGTGGAATAAACCTGGCCATAAGCAATGCCTGCAAAACATTAAATAGGGGTAATGTTAATTAAATCTTTGATGATTTCACTGTGTTACACAATTGGTCCCTTATTTTTTTAAATTAATAAAAGAACAGTTTTTTATGCAAATTAGTGTACAGATTCCGAATTTGGCATTACAATTTTCCAACAGCGTTTTAAAAAAATTTACCCTAAAGTTAAGAAAATAGTGAATTTTATCATTTTTGAACTTTATTATTTTGAACTTTAAAAATTTAAAAAAATTAAAAATTCAATCTCAACATAGTAATTTTTACAATTTTGTTGAAATTTAATCAAATTCTTTTAAAGTTAACTTTTCTAATGTACATATTATCAGCCTTTTGAACAAATAATCAAATCATATTTGATTTTTAATACGTTAATAGATTTATGTTTTTAAACATTTTTAACAATATATAAGTCCAGTTGCAAATTATCACATTCATAAATTTTTTTCCAAACGACTCTATGACTCATTTTCATCAAAATTCATTGACAATATGATATGATTAGTCATTTTTTATAAAATTAAATGAGAGTGCGGAGTACAATTCGAGCCTTTAGAACTTACCCTTCATAATAGGAACCATGTCGAAGGCCTTGATGCAACCACGACTGGAAAACTGGCCAATGATCACCTCCAGGTAGTATACTGGTCTGCCGATCAACAGGAGCACTATCACATATGGTATCAGAAAAGCTCCACCCCCGTTCTCCAGAGCGATGAAGGGAAAGCGCCAGACATTCCCCAGACCCACGGACAAAGCGATGCAGGAGAAGAGGAACTCCACTCCCTTTCCCCACTGATCCCGCTGGCCAGAGGACTTGGACTCCACTTCGCAGTTTATGGTGAGCTTTTTGAATTACAGGATCGTTTAGCAAATTCAATATGTCATGGATCTAGGAACACTCACATCTTCTCCTTCGGCGCAGTACACAACTGTACTAATTTCATTGGTCGTCTTTGGATGTCCTTCCCTGGATCCCTGGGCTTCATCCAAGCTTCGCCTAAGTTTCTGGTACTCTGCAGCTTCATCCATATTTGCGGATTAGAGCTATTTTAGGGTATACGACAATAAGAATGAAATGCAGGCAGCGGGCAACACAAAAGCTCAGGTGCATCCAGATGAACGGCCAGAAAACAAATGGCTGGAAAGCAATAGCTCAGTTTAAATAGGTCAGTTTCTCAAGTTAAAGGTTACATGATATTCACACAAAACCGCAAAAGAAAAGGGCTCGACCAAATCACGCGATCAATGCATTTATAGCCAAAACTAGTCGGCTAAAAATATCAAACTGGTGTCAGGCATCGACGTCAAGTTATTTTCGTTAATTCGTTAGTTTATGAATTTGTTTACTTTGAATTTTATAGCCTTGATCGTTTTGCTCGCTCAACAATAGAAACTCGAACTTAATCCCTGTGACTGTTGAACGATACCGCCAAAAATTTGCATAAAAAGCCACCTAAACAAAGTCAAGCCCCTCTCTGTTGTTTCTATTGTATGCAGTTTCACAGCTCAATAATTTTTAAATATCATTCCCAACAGGTTATTAATGCATTTATATAATATTTTTCTGAGAATTAATATTATACCTATCTCGAAAGTAATTTATGGGTCTTGCTGCAATTGGCTGATAGGTGAAATTGCAATCATTAAAGGTTCAACGCGACCATTAATCACAGAAATTGAAATGTTTACCATGTTCTGCAGATCTTGAACCAAGGTATGTCCAAAAATTTTTGGAATCTGAAGAATCGTCGAAAGAATCTCTTATCTGAACGCATGCCTGTCTACGGCGAAGTGTTAGCAAGCAAATGAAAATAAAGTTCGTCAAACCCAATTTAAATCTAACAGCTAGACGAAAGCTGTTGACATGGGATCTGAAGAAGGTTCTATTGTGGCAGTTGGGGATGTTGTCTTATCATAAAATTATGTGCTGGGATCAAGCTATAAAAGACCAAAATTTGTGGTACCAATGTCTCTTTTTTTATCTCTATCAAAAACGCACTATTTAATCTGCGACCAGCACCACACACTTTTTATTAACATTTACGATTACTTATTATACATACACTTGTCTTTATTTCCAAAGAGTGGAATTGTCGACCGTTCTTAACAAGCTGCCTGATGCGACTAACTGGCATATAACAGATGATCTACTAGGAAACCTATGCAACACACGCAGCAGCTGCGTTAAAAAAAAATAAAAGATCGTCGATTGCTCTCTCGCAATTTTTTTTAACGAAGAAGCTTATTTCCTTTTTATCCAGTATTCAAAATTAATTCTACGAATTTATAATGCAAATCTATAATATTTACTTAAGTTTCTGAATCAATGTGAAAAGTGTAGTAGTAGCTCTGCGACCCTGCCCCCATAAGGCAAATCATTTCAATTAACTGTGCCAGATGCCGACTCCTAAGCCAATCGAGGCTCATCGATTCATCAAGCCGCCGCCCCAAACGAGACTTAACCAGATTTTGCAAATACTCATTACTTATTACTGACGGATACAAAAGAATAATGCCATTGGCCAATAATTACAATAAATTTGGTTTTCTATGTCTGATGAATTTCCATGTCTAGTGTTTTCTGTTGAGAGTTGGGAGTCGTAACTTCCTAAAGGGGGTTCCCGGTGCTTTTATCGATGATCTCTGGAGTGCTGATGACGGCGCAATTGGAAGGAGGGCACGCAATGAATACAATTTTGATGGGCTTGATGATGATAATTGCGGTGATGATGCAAATGAGGGCGGTGGGAATGCCTGATTGAAGGCTGAACATTGACTGATGGCTGATGCTGCAACAGTTGGTGCTGCAGTGGCTCAAAGAATCTACCATGCGGTGGAGACACTTCCTGCGCGCTGGTCGTGTCTTTGCTAATGGGAGTCTCCTCTCGATCGCGATGGCCACTGCTTCTGTTGCCCTGAACTTCGCCATCTGGCAGAACTTCAAAAAATGGTTGACCATTGTTGCCAGTAATAATCTTGGCATACTCTCGACTGGGGAAATATTCAAATTTTAGTTATAATTGGTGAAGAAAAAGTTCGCTGCATTGCCATTACTCACTCAATTAGTTTGGAAATTAGTCCAGTTGATGTTAGGACGTCAATTAACACTCCGTCCTAACAAAATTGAGTATCTGCTTCTGTTTTAAGTAATAGCAAGCTGGCAAACTTTTTCCGTGTAACATACGTAAATAGAAATCGTATACCCAGAGAAAAATCATGGTAAATCCAAATATTTTCACTTTAGCCCCGAGGGGTTTTTAAATCAAACGGAGTTTTTAATTAAAAAAAAAAATTTTAATCTACAATTTGCCTATTGGATAAACCAATTAAACATGTTTATAATTACATTATGTTTCCATTTAAATGTTTTAATGGGGTTTTTCTCTTGGTGTACTTACAGGGTCTGCGTCAGGCGTTTAATCTCTTCCTGCATAGTGACATTCCGCTCCTCCTGCTCCGCTCGCACCATGGTTATCCGCGTATTTTGCTCCTTCAGCAACTGGATGACATGCTCCAGCCGCCTCACCTCCATCTGCTTGAATGTCAGGGTCCCGATTAGGTTGCGCGAATCCTCCTCCTTCGAGGCCAGCTCGTTGTTCACCTGCAAAGGGAAAGGGGGTAAGCATGAGCAGGGCTATCAATCCCCGGCCGCCGGACCTGACTGATCAGCGTGTTTGTCTCGCCAACTTGACAGTACATTTTTTCCAGTTTGGCTCGGCTCTCCTGCTCGGTCTTCTGCAGGCTCTTGATTAAATCGCTCCGAGCGGTGAGCATCTGCTGATCGAGTTTGATCTTCTCCCGCAATTTGGCCATCTCTTTTTTCAACTGATCCTCGACTTCAGATTGGGTTTCCAATTCGTTGGATTTGATCTTTAATGCTTCTTTAAGTTCACTAAAATTTGGAAAACAAAATATATATACATATATATATATATATATATATATATATTAAAAGGTATTCTTCAAAGTCCTATATAAACCCACCTTATCTGCATCATAGCGTTTCTATATTTTCCGTTTATTTCGTCAAAGTCGGCGTGCTGCTTTAAGGCATTGTTTACCTGCATGTTGAGACAGTTTTTGTGCTCCTCGAGATTTCGCATTTGCAGCTTGAGATCGGCAATAACCAGATCCTTCTCCATGACACCCTTGTCCATGACATCCGGGCGCTGCTGCAGATTGACAATGAGCTCGCGTGCCTCCTTCAGTTCGTCCTCCAAGTAGGTGATCTGTGCCAAATGCTTTTCAGTGGAGTGTCGGGCCTTGTCCAGTCCAACATCTGCATCCTTCAGGCGCTGATGCATTCGCAGGTTGCTAGATGTGACATAAGGAAGTGGTATATTAAAAGAAACCTTCAGTAATGGCCTTAAAGCTGTCTTACACCGACTTAAGCTTGCCCAGTTCGGTTCGCAGTTCTCCAATGGTACCATCCTCGTTGGCCAGCGTGACACTATTCTCGGCCAGTCGCTGGGACTGCTCCTCGACCACCGCCTCGCTGCGCCGCAGGCTCTTCTTCAGCTCACCGATGATGTGATCCCGGGCGGCCAGCTCGTCAGCTAGGTTGGCCTCGTACTCCGATCTCAACTGGTTCAGCTGGTCGCAGTGCTCCTTCTTGATGTTAAAGAACTTGGACTCCATGTGCTTCTTCTCCACCCGCAATTGAGCTATCTCCCGATACAGACTTTTGTTAGCAGTCTCACCTTTCGAGGCTGGACCACACAACTGATCGATCTCCTCGACAATGGTGCTCATTTTGAGGTTCTTTGGGAAATGCAAAAAAAATATAGAACTAACGCGTCAGTGATAAATGATTTTAGGGACTTGCCACCAAGGATTCTAATTTATTCCGAATCTCCTCGCGTATGTTACGCGCCTCGTTTTCATCCTTCGACTTCTGGATCAACTGCAAGTGATCGTAGAAAACCATAAAGCCCGAATCGACCACGGCACGACAACGCTCCTTCAAGTCATGGACACTCTCAGTTGCTAAAAGGCAAAGAAGAAGTTAAACAAGAATTGCCTACAAATTTTAGATTTTAAAAGACATACATAAATTCAAGAAACTTCCTACTCAATTTTAAAATATGTTTCTCTTGGTTTTTAATCAATGCTGCATTTACTTTTTCAATCGACTATTTTCGGAATTTATTTCGAAAATGTAACTTAAAACATTTTATACATTAATATAAAGTAGGACTCACAAGAATAAATTTTTTTAAATTCGTATATATGTTGTACAAAGAGCTCAATAATTTTTGGCTAAAAATTAAGAATGCTCCTAATAGTGCTTACGATATTTCACAGATTAGTTCAGTTCTTAAAGTATGCTATGAAGTATTGCTTGGTGGAAAATAAAATTTAGTGCTTACTTTTGGACATGTTAAATAATAGCAACGAGTGAAAAGAGATATAATAGCATTTGCTATAAACTCACGCAGATTCTTGGGCAATCGGAGCAGATCGTCGGCGTGAACCACGACCTTGCACTCATCGTTCACCACCACGGCCACAAACTTGTAGACTCCTTGTAGTTTTTTAGGAGCCAAGGTGCGGAGTTTGTGCATGAACTCAGACTGCAAGCTCTCCAGCTTCTTGTGCTGCGACTCCAAGGCTCGCACCTTGTTCAACTCGATTACCCGGTGATGCGACTTGTCCGTTCTCAAGGACGGCTTGAATACTGAGGATCAGGAGACATATTACATTACATTACATTAAAATCGGGAATTATGTCACCAGTTACTCACCAGATTCTGCCGTTGACTTAGCCCTTGGGCGCGGCGTACATTTAGTCCGCTTGGCTGCGTCCTTGTCCACTTCAAATTCGCCGACTTTATTCTCGGAGGCTGGAAGCAAGGGCAAGGAGCACACACTCGCATTGGTTTCAGCCTCCAAGGGAGTGTCCCGAATTGGTGTCCCACCAGCAAGACGGCGGATCGGTATGCGGCTGGTCGGGATGCAACTGGGTCTGCGTCTGTTCGGGATGTGAATGGGACTGGTGCCGCGACTGGTGGGAGCTGGAGGAAAGGCGCCGCCTCGGGTGGAAATAAGAGCCTATGACAAATGTTTATCATTCACCAGAACCACGATAAAATTAATCCCCCCCAGACTCACCCAAGAAGGACCGATGGGTGCGAGCTTTTCCACTTTTCCCTCTGCCCTCAGCTTTGAGGCCTTATTACCTATCGTATGAAATAAGAGGTCCATAAGACATGCGCCTCAATACGCAATTTCACATCTTACCACGAACAGGAGCCGACATGTTGTTATTTTACTGTAGAACAAGTGTTGAAATTGTAAGCGTTTTTTTAACCGATTATTTTGATCAACAAAACGAAAAAATATATAAAAAAAAAAAAATTTGGCCTGTACTATTCAAGATGTATGGATCTAATGTAAATGGTACAAAAATACTTGGTTCTGAACGGTTTCGACTTTGGAAGTATACTGAATTCCAGGGCACAGCCACCTATAAAGACAATTTTTACCACTGTAACCGGTGTTTTCCAGGCTACTTTGTTTAGGATGAGAGTGCGAAAACAAATGAGCACTATCAACAAATGCGAAGCTTTGGATGAAACGGAAGGCCCGCTAAATGGGGGGGTGAAAGTAGAGCGTGGTTTCGCTCTCAGAGGCTCTCCAAAATCCATTCGGAACGGAACCGAAATGATGCACATCGTCGGTCGGGAAAATTTGCATTCAGTTGCTGTTCGTGCGCCTTCCGAGTAAGTTCTCAGTTCTAAAGTTCTCTCTCCCCAAAGGGGTTTTAGATAATATTTGATACAAGATCCGTCAATATCTAGGACTACGAGTACCCAAAAACTATCTAAAATATTGATTAATTATTCAAAATTATCAGTTAAAGAGAGAGCAGTGTGTCATTGGAAATGTGCAAGTGAAAATGGACCTTACAATACCAGTGCAGTACTAAAGAGAAGCCCTAAATGTGCCTTTGATGATTAAAATCTATGGGTTTTGTTTTTGTCACCCTTTTTGGGGGCTGTTATTTTGCTCACTTTTGCTTTAGGCAGTCGGCGCGTTTTTCAATTGAATTTAATCAGTGACGTAGACGGTCTGTTCAGTACATATGCATATACTATATACGCAATGCGATCCGATTTTCAAGGGGTAAACAACCAAGCCGCCTAGTACAAGTTCCGCATGGCAATTGGACCTCAGTAGTTTGGATCTCAAAGGAAATGGAAAGTGTCTGGAAAAAATAAAACACTAATACTGCACTGACTGCATGGCATCTAATAATTGTATCTAATTCAAGGCTATTTTTGCGAATTCAAGTTCAATTCTAAACTGGCAACCATTGGCTGCCATTGACACTCGATACGAATGCGGATAATTAAGACAATTAAGTGCTTGGCAAATGGTGACCAGAAATAGTTTTCCCCAACCACGTGGCTGCATTAAACGAATCTAATCATTGTATTCCGACTAAATTTCGCATTGCAGCTCTTCGACAATGAAAGCCCTGGAATGTTTTATTTTAGTGCTGGCTTCGTCGAGCATTTTTCCCCACATCGAGGGCTGCAATAGGGTTCCACTGGGAGCCACGGCAGCCAAGTCTCCGGTGGATGATAATTATGTGCTGTCCGTAAACGGAAATACTCAGAGTTATGTGCCCGGTCAGAGATATAATGGTGAGTTATCTAATTTGTTACATTGCCTTTAAATTGACTAATTCTAAACTGTCCATCTCTTTGTTCTTGCAGTATCTCTTAGTGCATTTTCGGGCCTATCCTTTATAAGCTTTATGCTGGCATTGGATCTGGATACCGGCGATGGCAATGGTGACCCCAACGCTTTGGGCACCTGGGAGATCGCCGATCTGGCCGAGACCCGTTTCAGTCCGCGCTGTGCAAATCTGGTGGAGAACACCAACACGAATGTGAAGACCCGCGTGGATGTGGTCTGGGTGGCGCCATCGACCCCAGGACAGGGTTGCATCCTGCTGCGGGCCACGGTGATGCAGCACCGCGATGTGTGGTTCATGGACGACGGCTTCCTGACCAAGCGCATGTGCGAGGAGGAGGTGGATGACATTGACACACAGCCCAGCATCGTGGATCCTTGCTGTGCCTGCGACGAGGCCAAATACGAGGTGGGTTTTGTTGTTTTCAAAGTGGTCGGGAAAAGGTTATGATCCTGTGTGTTTTTTTCTTTCCCAGCTTACCTTTGAGGGCAAATGGTCGCGGCACACTCATCCAAAGGACTTTCCTGCCAACAGTTGGCGCACCAGATTCAGCGACATTATTGGCGCCTCGCACACTCTAGATTATAGATTCTGGCAATATGGCGAGTTGGCCAGCGAGGGTCTGCGTGAGGTGGCGGAACATGGGTCCACAAGAACCCTGGAGAGTGAGCTGAAGGACCAGAGTGAGCACATCCGGACCATCATCAAGGCCAGGGGCATAGCCTATCCAAATGTGACGGGCAAAACTTTCGCCGTTTTTCGCGTGGACTCCAATCACCACTTGATCTCGTTGGTCTCCATGGTGGATCCCTCGCCGGATTGGATAGTTGGCGTCTCTGGGCTGGAGTTGTGCCTGCCCAACTGTTCCTGGGTGGAGAACAAGGTGCACAACCTCTATCCCTGGGATGCCGGCACTGACAGTGGTCCATCTTATATGGTAAGAGGTTTTCCTTGATTCAATCTTTTGGATACTTAACCTTTTAGTTTTTTTTAGTCTGCTGACCAGCCGCAGGTGCCACCAGATGTCGTCCGTCGCATCAAGTCCAACTTCCCCAATGATCCACGCTCGCCGTTTTATGATCCCACTGGTGCTCAAATGAAGCCACTGGCCACTTTGCACATCAATCGACGACGCCTCTACGAGAAGAACTGCGAGTCCACCGATTGTAAGTGAATATAAGCAAGAGGATAAGGCTTTAAAAGCCATAAGAGGGCTAGTTTCGCGATTTTGCTTTTTAAATGTGGACAATGTTGTTCTTTGAAAAAAGGGTGGTTTGATTAGGGTTAACTTAAAAATGTAGGTCATACCGAAGCCCTTCTTTTCATTTAAATTTTTTTGCTTAATAATTTAAAAAAAAATGTATAGAAAATGTATAAAAAAATATTAAAAATTGGTGGTGGTACAATCGACATAACCTTTTTCTAACTCGAAAATCTGATATAAAAATGTGATGTCGAGACGCTTCAACCGCTGTAACTTCGTCAGTTTTACTCGCATTTGCTTGAAATTTTTATAAAACCATCACACTACATAGATTAAAAATGTTAAGTTATACTCCCTCTTAGTCAATATCTATCTTATAAATTAATCCATAACCTGTAATCCTGTAGCGGAACAGCTGCCAGCGGAGTGCGCCACGAATTCGTGGTCCAGGTGGGATGAGTGCACCACAAAGTGTGGACCTGGAAAACAGTACAGGATTCGTGAGTTCAAGAATCCCACGCTGGCTTCGGTAAGGAATAGAGCTCAAAGGGTTTTTACTTATACTTACTAACCTTTTGATGGAAATGTATATTTCTCATTAGCGTCATCGCTGCAACAATGCGCTGCGTGAGGAGAAGAACTGCGTGGGGCACAAGTGCGCCAGCTTCAATGAGGAGGCTGCCGAGGGAGCCGAGCCGGACACGGGACCAGTTCCCGGGAGCCAGGACGATCCGCAGTGCGGACTGTCCGACTGGTCGGAGTGGTCCTCCTGCACGGTGACCTGCGGCACTGGCGAGATGACCCGATCCCGGCACTATCTCAACAAGAAGGCCAAGAAGAAGTGCCAGAAGGCGAGCAGGGCGCGGCTGCACGAGACCAAGATCTGCGAGGCCATGGAATGTGGCGGGGACATCGAGAACGGCGGTGGAGCAGGTGAGCCGGAGGAGGAGCAGGCGGGCGGCGACGAGGGTGGGTCCGCCGAGAAGCGATCCATGTTCCGGAACTTCGAGAGCTACAGCCAGCATCGGGAGGACTACATACCACCCGTTTGCGGCGTCACTCCCTGGTCGGACTTCTCGCCCTGCATGGGACCCTGCGGTGGACAAGGCCGGCGGCAGCGCATCCGCAAGGTGTGGAACAACAACGAGGTGTACGGCGTGACCGATCCCAACGACGATGGCCAGGATCCCTGCCGGCACATCAAGCTGCACGAGGAGGTGAACTGCACGAATCCCAGTTGCGACACCATTGTGCCCAGTCTGTGCTACGATGAGCTCGTGGCTAGTCCGTGTCGGGACAGCGATGTGGCCAACTTCTGGTACTACGACCATGTGAGTGACCAGTGTGCCATCTACTGGTCGGATCGCTGCGACACCAATCGCAACAAGTTCAAGTCGAAGGAGGAGTGCGAGGAGACCTGTCGTCTGCCGCGCCACAAACAGGAGCTCCAGCACGACGACGTTCCGGCCATCGATTGCCAGGTCTCCGACTGGATATCCCACAGCTGCAACGCCTCCTGCGGCGATGGCTTCCAGTTGCGCACGCGCCGTGTGGTGAAGACCCCCAAGTATGGGGGAAAGCCATGTCCCAAGCACCTGGTGCGCTTGGATCGCTGCTACCAGCGGTGCGACGATATGTACTCCATCAGCGGCCGGGGATTCGGGGAGCGCAGGCATGTGGTGAAGGCGCCACAGCCGGAGCCTCGGGACGAATGCCGCTACTCGGAGTGGTCCGCCTGGACGCCCTGCACCGCCAGCTGTGGCGACAATGCCGTTCGCCAGCGCACCCGCACCCTTCTGAACACCGACCTGAGCTTCAAGTGCAAGGATCGCGTCCGCATGGAGAAGTGTGTGATGATGCCGTGCCTGCTGAGCAGCAACGATGAGCCGGAGCGGTGGTAAGACAATCTTAAGCTGTACCAAGTATTACATGTAAACCAATTATGTAATCATTATCGAGAGATATCATTGAATATACGAAACATTCCAGAGTACCTAAAGCTTTGGCCATTGATCAACTAGTTTTCCCAAAATAAAGAGAATTGCTTAAAAATAAGTTTCTGTTTTTATAAACCAAACATAAGCCACTCCCACCAAAGCGATGTAGTTCCGATTTCGATCAGTTTGTCCTTGACCCAGATCTATTGTATAACTGTGGCCAGTTCCCGAGTGATTTTCGCCGGCTTCCAAGTTCAAAGAACCCGTGTTGAGAGCGTTAATTGAGGAGCGTGCCATAAAAACCCAACCATTCCTAATTGATGGCAACTCAATCAAGATGCGAAAGCGCCGTCTAAGGGGATAATTGATAAATTGAAATGCTCATCGATTGATGGAGGAGGCGACTCACCCATTTTTGGCACTGCAGCTGCCAGTTTGTTGGTCAGTCGTCGTTGAACTGTGGACAAGTACGTATCGCTGAGCTCGAGAAAAAAAATGCTTCGCCTTTTTCTGGTCGTTATTCTGCTCGTTTCTGGGGCAAGATGCGACTGCAATCGGATTCCTCAGGCAGCCAGCGGTGAACGATCGGCTGTGGATGATAACTTCAAGATCCTCATCGATGGCAATCCAGCGACTTACGTGCCCGAGCATCAGTACAATGGTGAGTGGTTCGAAAAGTCAAGAAGAAGTTGTTTATTTTTCCCCCATTCAGTTTCGCTATCCTGTCCCATCAACATGAAGTTCGTGAGCTTCACTTTGGTTATCGAAGCGGAAGATCCTAGTCTAAGTGGTCAGGATATGACCGGTCACTTCGAACTGCTGGGCACCACGGACACCCGATTCAGTGCAGGATGTGAGAACATGGTGGAGAGCACGAACACAAACGCCAAGATCCACATCGCGGTGTCCTGGATAGCACCGCGTCATCCCGACAGCGGATGTGTGCTGATCAAGGCGGGCGTGGTGCAACATCGCGATGTATGGTTCCTGGACGATGGCTTTCTGACCAAGCGGATTTGTCCCGAGGAGATCGACGAACTGAATAGCATGACGCCGCCCTTGGAGAATTGCTGTGCCTGTGATGAAGCCAAATATGAGGTGGGAACTGATTTAAAAGTGCTTTATGATACTACAATTCGTTTAATGCCCAGATCGTTCTGGAGCGCAAGTGGGCGAGGAACACGCATGCGAAGGACTTTCCGGCCGAGGCCTGGCGCACTCGATTGGGCGAGGTGATTGGTGCTTCCCATAGCCACAGCTATCGGTACTGGGCCTACGGAGGCAGAGCTAGCCAGGGCATGAAGGAGATGGCCGAGCATGGAGCCACGCGCACTCTGGAGAACGAGATCAGGGAGAATACGCAAGTGGGTAACTGGTTTACTTTCCTTTTAGAACAATCAAACCAATTTCCCCCACAGAATGGTGAAGTACGGACTATAATCAAAGCCCCTGGCATTGCCCACCGTTTGAATGCCTTTGGAACCACCTTGGCCAATGCCCGTGTAGATCCTGTGCATCATCAGATCTCGCTGGCGGCTAAGATAGATCCTTCGCCGGATTGGATACTGGGCGTGGCAGGACTGGAGCTTTGCCTGAGTAACTGTACATGGTTGGAGCGAAAGGTGCTGAACCTGTATCCCTGGGACATAGGCACCGATTCGGGTCCTTCTTATATGGTTGGTTGACCTATCCATCAGTTTGGTAGTTAAGTATATCCCCCTTGTAGTCCTCAGATCAGCCTCAGGTGCCACCGGATGTGGTACGGCGCATAACATCATCTTACCCTAGCGACTATCGTTCTCCGTTTTATGATGACACCGGTGCCTCAATGAAACCTCTGGCCACTCTTTATTTAACCAGGAAGAAGCTCTACATCCGGGAGTGTGAAGAGGGTGAGACGCTCTTTAGTTTATGTAAATTACCCTCGGTGATCTCTGTAATTAGTTCCCCAGGAGGGACCCCTGGAGTGCGCCGTGCATCCGTGGAACGAGTGGTCCAACTGCAGCACACGTTGTGGTCCGGGATACTCCCAGCGCCAGCGTAGCTATAAGAGCCCGGACCTAGCAGACAACTTTAACTGCAATCTTCGCCTGGAGGAGATGCGTCAATGTCAGGGAAGCCAATGTGGAGCAGCGGAGGAGGAATTGGATGGAGAAGAGCCTGGCTTGGGCATGGAGAATCCCCAGGGCGGTGGCTCAATAGCCGAATGCCAGCTGAGCAACTGGAGCGAGTGGTCGCCCTGTTCCAAGACTTGCGGCCGAGGATCCTCCACTCGCACCCGCGACTACTACAATCCGCAGGCCAGGCAGCGTTGCTTGTCCGTCATGCGACTGCCGCTGGAGGAAAGCAGGCAGTGCATGGGATCGGATTGTGGTGGAACCATTCCGGACAACGGCGAACTCGATGCTCTACCGGAACCAGATTTGTTCGGGGAGACAGACCAGGGCGGTTATGCGGGTAATAGACCCCCTTGGAGCAGCAGGCAGGATGCAACCAATACAGGACCTGGTAGCCAGGTGTGGAACAGAAAGGGTTTTAATGATAGATCCCCTTACAATCCGCCGGATAACACGCTGGAATCACCAAGTCCACCCGTTTACAATCCATTGGATAAGGCAGGTGGTTATGATAATGGGTTTCCTTCTGCAAACAGCTACAGCAATGACAAATTGGTGGGCAATAAGCCCGGTTACAACGATTACAACATTAGGAATTCCTATAATGAGTACACTACTCCCAGCTTCAGACCTTCATTCACCACTCGTTCTCCTTTTGGATCGCGTTATCCCAGTCGGCAACAGTCGGATGTGGAGGAAACCACCATCGACAACTATAATGTGGTTCAGGACTACTGCTTTGAGAAGCCCTATGCCTCGACGCGACCCTGTGTGGCCAATCCAGTGGTGGTGAGCAACTACTGGTTCTACGACCACGACGATCACGAGTGCAAGATCTTCACGACGGATAACTGTGACGAGAACAGGAACCGCTTCCGCACCCTGATGGCCTGCGAGGGCACCTGTCTCCAGCCTCAGATGAACATGGAGCGCACCGAAAACGATGCCATGGATCTCTACGGAGGTGGATCTTATGGAAAAGCAGGAGGTGGATCCTATGATCAAATTGCAGGTGGATCATATAATCAAGGGCGAGGAAGATCATATGCTCAAGCTGGAGTTGGATCTTATGGTCAAGGTGAAGGAAGATCGTATGATCAGTCTGGCGCAAGTTCATATGATCGATCAGGAGGAAGATCGTTTGACCAAACCGGAGGTAGTTCATATGATCCAACGGGTGGAAGAGCCTATGTTCAAACGGGCCAAACCTATGACCAAACCGGTGATAGATCCTTTGACCGAGCAAGAGGTAAACCCTACGTGCAAGCTGCAGGTGGAACTTATGACCAAGCTGCTGGAGGAACTTATGGCTCTCAATTCGTCGAAGCAGCAGGGAATATTGGAGAACCCATGTCGCAGACCAGGAGCAGATACGACTCACCAAGACGTGGTCCGTATGGTGGCTAGTAAAACAACAAGATAATATATTTCAGATGTGGGTTAAAAGTGAAAAAAATTAAAAAAAAAATGGTACTCCAACTGAAGCTTACATATTTGGGATCTCTTAATAGAAATGCCAAGAGAACATTCCGGCTTGGGTTCTCTTTAAGAGTCAAAAGCGTTACTTTTCCGGCTTTGCGGCAACGTCGGCTGATAACAGCTCCGGCGCCCTCTATTTGTATCAGTGGGTCAGAAAAATAAGGCGCTCCGAGCTTATCGGTGGGCTTGGTCAGCTCCCAAGACGCTCTTCTCGGCTTTTGGCAAACCAATTATACGAAAGCTGTGCTCAGTTTGCAACAGTCGATCGCGTCGAATGGTTCTTTTGTACGATTAGAGTGCTCTCAAAACAGAAAACCACATGTGGCGGTCAAGTGGTGCTCCGCTCGTGGAGCTTCTTCTGGTCACGCTGGTGATCGGCAGAGTCGGCTGCCTGATCTGCACACGTCGCCCGGCCAACACGGGCTCGCCCAAATCTCCGGTGGACGAGAACTTCGTGATAAGCGTGTCGGGCAATCCGGAAACGTACATTCTCGGCCAGGAATACAACGGTGAGCACGAGTTCAATCGCCTTTCAAGGCTTCTCCGCTAGAGTTTGCAATGTTTTTTGTTTAGTAAACAAAAGTGGCGCTTATCTGGGACCTTTGCGAATTCGCTGGAATTCAAGGTCGACGATAAGGGCCCGGCTTGGTCTGTTTTGTACTGTATTGTGTTGTGTGGAACTCAGAGTGCTTTTCTTATAGTCTCGCTGAATGCATTCAATGGCCACCGCTACATCAGTTTCATCATGGCTTTGGAGAACGAAAACGGGGACTTTAGCTACAAGGACGATTTGGGTCGCTTTGAGTTGAGTGACCTGATAGAGACCCGCTACAGTCCGAACTGCATCAATATGGTGGAGAACACCAATACCAATTCGAAGACGCACATGCACCTGACCTGGGTGGCGCCCAGTGAGCCTGGAAGTGGATGCATCCTCATCCGGGCCACGGTGCAGCAACATCGCGAGGTGTGGCACATGGACGACGGAGGACTGACGCGACGCATCTGCGAGGAGGTCACCGATGATGTGGAAAGCCAGCCAACGAGTCCTGCGGCGGATGTGCCCTGCTGCGCCTGCGATGAGGCGCGCTATGAAGTGAGCCATTTATAGACTTACCAAGGTACCAGTTACCTTCTTGTTCTGCGTTCCCACATCAGCTCATCTTCGAAGGCGTTTGGTCGAGGAACTTGCATCCCAGGTACTTCCCTGCCCGAAACTGGGAGACTCGTTTCTGTGAGCTTCTGGGAGCCGCCCACAGTTCGGATTACCGCTTCTGGGAATCCGGAGCACTGGCCAGTTTGGCTATGAAGGAATACGCTGAGCACTGCAGCTCCCGACTTCTGGAACGGGAGTTTAGCGTTAACTTTCGGGTGACTCTGTGATAGCAATCCTAAGCAAGGACACTTTAACTCACCAATCTTTCACAGGACCAGAAAATACGCACCATTATCAAGGCAAGAGGACCTTCGTATCCCAACATGAGCAGCAAGACCATGGCCTCGGTGCGAGTGGATCCCATACATCACATGGTGTCGTTTGCTTCCAAGATAGAACCCTCTCCGGATTGGGTGGTGGGCGTGTCTGGACTGGAGCTCTGTCTGCGCAACTGCACTTGGATGGAGGAGAAGGTCATCAATCTGTATCCCTGGGATGTGGGCACAGATGCGGGTCCCACCTATACAGTAGGTGGATATTGTTAGCGATTAAAAAGAAAATTAATCTATTGTTTTCATTTGATAGTCAGCCGATCAGCCCCAGGTGCCGCCAGATGTCATTAGACGCATGCGTTCCGATTTTCCCAACGATCCACGTTCACCCTTCTACGATGACACCGGAGCTCCCATGAAACCAATGGCCATTCTCACAGTGAAACGCCAACGCATCTACGAAAGACGATGTGCTGATGAGGATTGTAAGTGCGATTTTAAATGAGAAAACCCCAAAATAACCATATCGTATTCCGTATTCCAGCCAACAATGATGCGGATGTGCCACGAGAGTGTCTCACCCATCCTTGGTCCAGTTGGAGCGACTGCTCCTCCAAATGTGGCGTTGGCATGCAGTACAGGAGACGTGTCTACAAGCAGCCCGAGCTGGCCAAGGTCTACAACTGCAATGTGCCGCAGTATGAGGAACAGGAATGCCAGGGCGAGATGTGCGGCCAAAATAGTCCCATGCGAGTACCGGAGGAGTTTGAGGATCTGGAGCCGGCAATCGGGGGGAACGGCTATCAGCCAGCCATCAACCAGAGGCGGGCAGAGTGCCAATTGAGTTTGTGGGGCAGCTGGAGCCCCTGCAGCGTCACCTGTGGCGATGGTTACGAGATGCGCCAGCGGCAGTATCTCAATCCCCAGGCGGAACCCCAGTGTCAGAGTGTCCATCGCATGGAGTTGCAGCAAACACGCAAGTGCTCCGGCTTAGCCTGTCTCGGTAACTTACCGGGATCGTACAATGGCAATATGGATACCTCCTATGCAGAGTCTTATCCTGGTCGCACTGAAGGTAATATGTATGGACCACAGCTTGAACCGGAGGCAGAGAATTTCGGAGACTACGATGAGCCACGAAATGGAGCAATGGATGGCTTTGAGGTGGGCAATCTCAAGGGCAACACCGGAAACTGGGCAGGGAACAGGCAGCCAGAGCGGCAGGGGAATTCATGGAGAGATCCTCCGCCTTACAGGGAGTCCAATTACAATCCACCAGCCAGGACAGAGTATAATCCACCAGCCAGAACAGAGTATAATCCACCAGCCAGAACAGAGTATAATCCACCAGCCAGAACAGAGTATAATCCACCAGCCAGGAAAGAGTATAATCCACCAGCCAGGACAGAACGACCCACTTGGCCAGGGCAACCACCTCGACCCACTGATCCCCGCTTGGAGGACGTGGAACGATCTCCCTGGCAACGTCAGAGGCCCACCAACAAATATGCATCGAACTTTGAGGCTCCAGAAGAGGATTCGCCAAGGGAACCGTGGCAGAGGACAAGTAATTTTGGCAACCAGGATAGGTATGCAACTGGCGGTGATGTGGACTCCTCGCTATCCAACCGCTGCTTCCAAATGCTGCAGACGGTGCAGCCACGCTGTCGGGATCAGACGATTACGGGCCAGTTCTGGTTCTACAACTTTTGTGCGGACGAGTGCATGCTGTATGCCGCAGATCCGTGCGACCGGAATGTGAACAAGTTCAGTCGGTGGGAGGATTGCGAGAGGTGTCGCCAGCCGGAAATGGCTGCACTGCAGCAGGAGCACACCAATACCCCGGAGTGCGAGAACCTTCGGGTCATTTGGCGGGAGGAGCAGAGGGCCAAGGAACAAAAACGTAGCTCGAGTGGAAGGCGCAACTATGGCGGTTACAGGCAACGCACTAGAAATTAATCTTAATTTTAGTAATTAGAAAATAATTAAATATATATGGACCACTAAAAATAAAGCTTAAAAGTAATAATATAGTAATACAGAAAAATACGTAAATCAGTTTCAGTAATAACATTTTACCGCGTTAAATTCGTATTTCGATAGACGCAGTCATCGTAGGTTATATTTATCGATAGCACCAGACATATCGCATTCTTGTGTCAGCTGATTTTTACATGGCAAAACAGCTGTAAAAAAGTGCGTAATTATGCACTTCAAAAACACAACAATCAAAATTCTTAAGTTTTAAATGGTCATAATTAAAGGATAAACAAAAAGAAGTTCAAACTTCTTAAACTTTGAAATTTGCGCTTCCCTAAATTCAGTTTCACATAACTTGGCAACTCTTGGGCAGAAAAAATTGCACAAGCAAAACAACAAAACAAAGCAAAAGTGAAATAAATGTTAAGCAAACAAACATGCAACGTTTGGGAATTATAATAAAACAGGCTACTGCAGCAGTGGTGCATCCGCAACACCTGCGCCCGCTGTCCATCCACTGGAATTTGGCTCAGAACCAAAAGCCGGCAGGTGGAAATCCGGGAGACGCGGGAACACCCAGGACGAGAGACCCCCGGAGTCCCAGAACAGCCGCCCAGAAGATCACCCTCATCCAGCAGAACCAGTCGATGAGCATAACCACCTTGGAGGAGGCTCAGAAGTTGGCCAAACGGCGTGAACTGCACCTGTTGCGCCTGCAGCAAACGGATGCCAAAACAGGCAGAGCCATGTTCAAGTGGGTACTTTAACCTCAGACTTCAATCAGCATTAAGTTTATGTACTTTGCAGACTAGTCACCGCTGCCGAAATGCTGTCGGATGATGCCGATCCATCGAAATCGTCCGGCGAAAAGGCCAAGGAGAAGAGGTCGGAGAAGTCCCTAACCATTGGTGCCCGCATCACTGAGCACGATCTCTCCTCGAGGCTGAAGAACATCGCCAAGTGGCTGGCCAAACGGCACGAGGTTCGCATCCTCATCCAGGGCAATGCCAGCGGATCCGATGAGAGCAGCGCCGACCGCATCGTAAAAGCCATTGAACAGACCATCAAGGAGCCACAATTAATTGGCAGAATAGTGCAAAAGCGCAGCAAGGGATCCTTCATCAAGTTCAGCATCATGCCTGTGGCTCCACCTCCAGTCTCCCCAGCTAACCCCAATCCCCTCCAGTCCTGACAACTATCGCCGTTGCCTCGGATGTGCCATAATCACTGCACGGTAATGGCCAACCCACAGAACTTCGCCTACACAATGTCTTTCGTCCGCCATTTGTTTTTGGGGAAGAGAAAGCAGCGGGCCAATATCAATTTTGCTCCCATTTTTTCAGTTGCGGCACTGTTTCTTTTGTTTTTCTTCAAATATTTCTACTGGCATCAGCATTTGATAAAAATACTGGAGAAAGATGCAGAGGAAGCAAAAAAGAACAAGGGTCGACCATGATTATAATCAGCACGATCACGATTAGTGTTTAAATAACTTCAAATTTCACCAACCACTTTAATAAAACATCATGAAAATACCATTTTAATCGCCTTTTTAATCCATTTTATAATATTAAAAGTCCTATTTATTGGTTTGGATTCTGATTTATTCCGTATATTGATTTTTATGAACTGACTTGTATAGGTGCTATTGATTTAGTTCGTATTTCGTTTGTAGATATATATTATTTATATTTGTATACATATTTTAAGCACACGCAGACAATAAATTATTACACTTTCTCCATTCTATCAATAATATCTATTTTTAATTAAGTTTAAAAATGTGTAAGTCATAGGATTCAACTAAAGTTTTCTATTAATTACAAAAGCAAGTAAAGCTGTTTTTGGTGTCAATTATAGCAACTACCAAATTATTGGAATTCTGAAAAAAATCAACATCTTACAGCGGAAGCGTGAAAAGTTATATGTGTGTTTATTTTAAAGTTCAACGGTTATCAGAAGCGTTTGCAAAACGATTATAGCAGTGATTTTCTTGGTTTGCATTAAAAAAACAGGAGGTAATGAATATTAAATTAAGTATTAAATTATTAAAGCAATGTATTAAAAATACGGCACAAGGAACATTTTGTGTCACAGATTACAAAAATAAATACAATAATTGTTTAATAATTTAGTCATCAACTAAAATACACTTTGTGCTTACACTGTTTTGGAGAGCTCCATAAATTAATAAATTAGGAAAAGCAATTAAATATCAATGCTAAAAGCCGATAACAAATCAGTTAAAAAGAACTCACGCTATATCGTTACAACTGATAAGCCTCATTTTAGGTGGTGGTTCGCCTCGACACAAAATCGAAAGACATGGGGAACCGATAAGCAGACATATGGTATGGTAATTCATTATACATTGATTTTTTTCACAAAGACTTTTGGAATGAAATATGCACTAAATAAATTAACTACAATAAATGCCAAAGCGTGTGAGCTACGGGTTCGCTGCTGTTTGGTTTGCTGTCCACATACTGACCTAGACGCGCTGAATCTCGAAGAGCTTCACCTCCGTGTCATACCAGATGGCCGGATCCACGTTGCGCAGGTAAATGACGCCCCAGATGTAGGTGCGGAACCAGGCCGTGGTCCCCGCATTGGCCTGGTACTTCCGGATGAGAATGGGATGGGGTACGGGCAGCAGTCCCACCAACGTTCCGTGCTGCAGAAACTTGAGGATCTCCGACTCGTCGGTCAGCCCCTTGTCAATGCAGATCTTCTCCACCTGCGGCACCAGGACCTGTAGCAGTCGCATGATGGTCTGCAGAGGCAGCTTGGAACGCCACGAGACGATCCACTCGGGCGTGGGTGCCCATCGATCGCCCTCGCCCGGCACCATGCGAATGCTGGCTCTGTGTGCCACCGACAGCCGTGACAGCTCCGTGGGTGAGGTGGACTTGGGCTCGCCAGTCGGTGTCGAAGCGGCTGACCTGTCGTAGGGCACAATTTCTGTGGAATCCTCAGACTGCGGCTTGTCATTTGGATGGGCCTGCTCACGCTCCGTCATCTGACTGATGCCTGGTGTGTCCAGCAAGGATGCCTTAAGCGTTCCCGGCTCGGCTGGCTGGGCCGTGAGAACGTCCGGCTGTGGACTCCCCCGTCTGAGATCGCTCATGAGACTCTGTCTCCGATTCGAGATCCTCTTCGGCCTTGGGCTCTTCATGAATGGTGTCCTCCTCGTCCTCATCTTCATCTTCTTCGTTGTACTCCTCCGGCACATGGGCCGAGGGCAGCTCTTGGGAGACAGCTGCCGTTCTCCTTTGCGGAACCCGCGGCAAATTGAACTTTCCACCTGTTTTACGGCCACTCAGGCACTTTGCTATGCCAGCCATATCGGTTGGCAGATTTGCCATGGCATGAAACACGTGACGTTTGCGGATTATGGTGTAGACTAGATTGGAGTTGCCATCAAACTGATACTGTATAATGTTGTTGAAGATCTCCAGCAGGAAAAAGACCAAGTGATGATTGCTGGGTGCTGATAGCAGAAACCAAGGTGTGCTAAAGGCTTCCAGCAGATGCAGCAGCTTCACACTGGCCACCATTGAGAGGGTTTTCAGATAGGGCGAAACATTACCAGAATGGTCAGCAGGCAATCGAAAAGGGGCTGCAATCGCTGATGGCCTGTGGCTATTATTTTGTGGAACACCGTGATGAGTAAATCGGCATGGGTTCCAGTAAACACAGGTATATCCATGGGCACGGTGGCGGAGTATGCTTTGTTCAGGCGAACTCCAAAGTTTCGTTCACCTATGAATAAATTTGCATTAAATTAGTGAACACTACAAAAAGAAAAAAAAACAAATATGACTCACCCGATAGCAGCAACAGTATGAACACACCAATGTGCATCAGACCCACTCGAGATTGGTCCGCGCGGGAGTAGTTTAAGTGATACAGTATAGGAATAAGGATATCCAGAACATCAGAACTCTTCAGCACAAAATACAGAAACTTTTTGTTATAGTCGCATATCTTCCAGAACAAGATGAGCAGCTCCTGATGACAATGCAATCTCTTGGTGGAGTTGGGCAAGTAATTCTGGACCAGGGGGTTGTTCAGCAGCCGAGTGATGCCCTTAAGCACAAAGTGAAAGTCCTCATCCCGGTGCACGCGCGACAGGTAGTTGATGAACAAGTTGTCACCGCAGTTTCCCTCGTCGTAGGAAGCCTGCCCGGGTTGGGTAAGTTGCTGCTGCACAACCATGTCGTGATCCAAGGTGACAATAAGCAGCTGCAGGCACGCCTCCACCAGCGGTTCCGTGGTATCAGCAAACAGCAGATGGTTGTAGGGCACACCGAATCCCACGGGATCGTAAGAGCAAACGGTGTTCAGGAACGAGGTGAACAAGGGCAGGGCGTGTCGGTTGTCGGCGGAGGTGAAGTAGGCTATCCACTTGTTGGGCTCCTCGGACTGCTGCGGGGATCGGTACATGGGCTCCGAGAAGCAGGTCAGCAATAGCTTCAGCAGCTCCGTGCGCCTGCGCTCCATGTGGGCGTTGTGGGGGGGCGACTGGGCAAATCCCACGCCCGCCTCCCAGATGTACTCACAGCTGTCGATGTTGGCCAGCTCCTCGGCCTTCTCCGGACCCGTTCGCCGCGTAGCCGTGACCGTGAAGTCCGGACAGAACAGCAAATCGCAGGTGGCATTCAGCAGCGACTGGGCCAGCGGCATGGTCTTTTCCTGCGAGGGCAGGCTGCTCCAGAAGAAGTCACGCCACTTGTCGTCCTCGAAGATGTAGGGCAGACACCGGACAAGCAGGCGGACGCAGTTCAGGACGCACTGCTGTTCCGCCTGCGTGCGACAGCTGCTGTCGACCGCCTGGGCCAACTTCTCCACCGCCTTGTAGCACAGAGTGGCCAGGTTGGCCGGGTTCTCGTTCCGGATCTGGCGAATCTCGCTCGAGGTGACCAACGCGAACACATCCTCCAGCGTCGTCTGGTGGCCCTGCCAGAACTGCTCCCAGAACTGCTCGTCGCTGGGGTCGATCTTCTGGTTCTTCTGCGTCAGCTGCACAATCGCCTTGCGAAAGTTCAACTTGGAGTCCGTGTTTCCCATATTGTTCGGGTTGCGGCTGCTTTGGTATCCCTTAAATCCACCTGCCCCGTGCTCAGTCCCTCAGAAGTGTCCGCAGTGGTCTGAAACAAAAGCTCTTGACATTAAATTCAATTCGCTTCTGTTTAGAAAATCAGGAAAATTAGAAATTCGCCTACGCACTACCAAGCAATCGCCAGTGTAACTTAGAGATGGGTTAGTCACTCACGAATAGAGATGGGTGCGTGCTTAAAATTTTCGGCACGACCAATTTGAGGAGAGATAGAATGTTCATTCCATGCAATAAAGCAAAATTAATGGGCATCTTAATTTTTTATTTGATATCATTTTAAAATATCAAATCATTTATAGCATACAACCTTACTCAAAAATTTGTTTTCAAAATATATTATGTTATGTCACAATCTTGACACACATGTAAATTGGTTAAGTAAAAACTTTGGAAAATCACCAACCATCGAATACAATTTACTCAATTAAATAACGAAGCCGTAAGCTCCTCTAACAGATGTAACATTTTAAATTAGACTTTAAATTTAAAATAAAAATGTTTGGAGAAATGAAGTTCAGAATTACAAGACATAAAACTTATTTCATTACTATCGCTTAGCTCTCAACAACATCGCATCGAGTTGGCATGGCTGGCAATGCCAGTGCTGCGAAACCAGTGACTGCCGCGCCGGTGTTGTAAGACGTTCGTGCAAAATATTCGGGCTGCACACAAGAACAAACGACACGTAAACGTCACCAAAAATTAGCAGCTAACAAGTTCGTTTAATTAAGTTTTGGAGGACATGTGTAACTAGAAAGCGGGCCGAGTTTCATCCGAGGCTGCGAGAGAGTGCGAGTGGGCAAGTGGCGAGTGCAAAAACATATGCGAAGGTCGAAGGCGAGGAGGAGGAGCTGAGCTGCCCTGCCCCACAAAAATTGCAATTTTTCTGGGCTAGCGCTGGAAGCCAACTAGTTGTTGTCGTAGATCCGTACCCGTGCAGAGGAGACCCGGACACAATGGCTCTTCCGGGCAATGGCATCTACGTGGTGCGGGGCGAGATGGCCACTCTGATGACGGCCATGCGACGTGGAACGCGCTGGAATTCCACCGCCTACGTGGTAACTAATGGTTCTAATGGCCCCTGGTCACTGGAAGTAATGCTCCTTAAATTCTACAAACAGGACGATGAGAAGGACTCGCTGCTGAAGCTATTTATTGACCTGAAGCATGATCTGAACCGCATCGAGGATCTGCGGCTAATCGAGCCGCAGGTGTTCCTGGCTCCATTTCTGGAGGTGATTCGCACGGCGGATACCACGGGTCCGCTGACTAGTCTGGCTCTGGCCTCGGTTAACAAATTCTTGTCATATGGGCTTATAGGTAAGATGACAGCTGTCCTTCCTCGAACTTGCTCATTTATTCATATTACCCACAGATCCCACATCTCCAAATCTGGCCGACATTGTGGAGCGCATTGCCGATGCCGTGACACACGCCCGCTTCATGGGCACCGACCAGTCCTCGGACAGTGTCACCTTCATGCGGGTCATCGAAGTGCTGCACACCCTTATCCGGAGTCCCGAGGGCGCTGCCGTGAGCAATGAGTCGAATGTGCGAGGTGATGCTCAGTTGCTTCAAGATCTGCTTTGAGCCAAGGCTGAGTGAGCTGCTGCGTCGCTCGGCGGAGCAGTCGCTCAAGGACATGGTGCTTCTTTTCTTCATGCGACTGCCGCAATTCGCCGAGGAGCGATGTGATACCATGCTCCAGAAGCGGTTCACCATTGGCGATGCTGCCAGTGGAGCCACTCAAGAGAAGCTAAAGCGAAAGGCTGTGGCACCTGCACCAGCTGCCCCCAGAAAATCCTCAACAGTCGAGGAACCTCCACAGACACCGCAATCTGCCAATTTGGCAGTTCCAGGCCATCTGAAGGCGCCCATACTGGCCACCACGCCAGCCAGTCCAGCGGGAAACATTCTGGACATGCAGGGCAAGATCACGCAGACACCAACCACAACTGCGAGTTCGGAGGCAGAAGAAATCGGCGCCCCAGATGCACCTGTCATTCAAGTGGAGCCCGTTGATTCGGATCCGTTGCTAGATGGCGAGGCGGGTGAGGGAACCAGCTCCCTGACCGAGGCAAACAGCAGCGAGTACATCAACTCAGTGGGCGTTCGTTTCACACAACAATCCACCGATCAGGAGGCCGCTTCGCTCTCGCCCTACGGCCTGCCCTTTATCCAGGAGCTGTTCCGCTTCCTCATAATCCTCTGCAACCCCCTGGACAAGCAGAACTCGGACAGCATGATGCACACGGGCCTGAGCCTGCTCACAGTGGCATTCGAGGTGGCTGCCGATAACATTGGAAAGTATGAGGGTTTGCTGGAGCTGGTCAAGGACGATTTGTGCAGAAATCTGATATCGGTAATTAGCTATCCTTCTCTACAATGATTAAGCATGCAATAATACTTTCTTTTCCTACCAGCTTCTCAGCTCAGAGCGCCTTAGCATCTTTGCTGCCGATCTGCAGCTCTGCTTCCTGCTTTTTGAGTCGCTCCGTGGACATCTCAAGTTCCAGCTCGAGGGCTACCTCAGGAAGCTAAGCGAAATCATTGCGAGCGACAATCCGAAGACGCCCTACGAAATGCGCGAGTTGGCTCTAGACAATCTTCTGCAGCTGTGGCGCATTCCCGGCTTTGTCACCGAACTGTATATCAACTACGATTGTGACCTGTACTGCACGGATATGTTTGAGAGTCTGACCAACCTGCTGAGCAAGTACACGCTGTCAGCGACCAATGCGGTTTATAGCACCCACATCATCTCGATGGATACGCTTATTAGTGTAATTGACAGCATCGAGCGGAGTTGTGCAGCGGCCAAGAACAGCAACAACAGGGAATCTTTGCCAGAAGCTGCTCCAGCAACGGGCGGAAGTCGCCATTCACGGCACAACAGCGGATTGGAGGGAATTGTAATCGATTCCGGAAATGGCGTAACTGTAGAGGAGCGTGTGGAAAATATAGCCAGCTTTATAAACACTAGTTCACAGCGATTGCGACTGCAATCTGGAGATGGAGTTGGCATAACCACTGAACAGCTTGCCCATGTAAAACAGAAAAAGCGTTTGCTGTCCCAGGGCACTGAGCGCTTCAATCAGCGTCCAGAGAAGGGCATCCAATATCTGCAGGAACACGGCATTCTCAATGCCGAGCTTGATCCCATGCAGGTGGCCCTATTTCTTCGAGAGAATCCCGGCTTGGATAAGAAGATGATTGGCGAATACATCTCGAAAAAGAAGAACGTTGACTCGAAAATCCTTATTAACTTTGTAGACTCCTTTGATTTTACCGGTCTTCGAGTAGATCAAGCCCTGCGGCTTTATCTAGAGACTTTTAGATTGCCTGGAGAGGCTCCTTTGATCTTCCTGGTGCTGGAACACTTTTCCGATCACTGGCATGTAAGTTATGATATTAAAATGCTTAGAGGATTACATATTAAATATGTTTTATTTCCTGAACTTAGACCCAAAACCAGGAACCGTTTGCTAACGTCGACGCAGCTTTCCGTTTGGCCTATGCCATCATCATGCTAAATATGGATCAGCACAACTCCAATGCCAAGCGGCTTAATGTCCCAATGACGCTGGAGGATTTCACGAAGAATTTGCGGGGCCTAAATGGCGGAGAAGATTTCGATCAGGAAATGTTGGCGCAAGTCTTCAATGCAATTAAGTAAGCTTTATTAATATTTATCAGATAAATTATAAATTTGCTTATATTCCTTTTCTTAAACTTTCTAGGAATGAAGAGATCGTTATGCCAGCAGAGCAAACGGGTTTGGTGCGTGAAAACTATCAATGGAAAGTGCTGCTTCGTCGAGGCGACACCCATGATGGTCATTTCCACTACGTCCACAATGCATCCTATGACGTTCAGATCTTCAATATTGTGTGGGGCGCTTCCCTTAGCGCTTTAAGCTTTATGTTTGACAAGAGCACTGAATCGGGCTACCAAAAAACGCTTGCAGGTGAGTGAATTTATGGTGTTTTATCTTCCCTTGTTTACTTAAAAAGTTTATTTCAGGTTTCACCAAGTCAGCTGCCATATCGGCTCACTATAATCTTCATTCCGACTTCGATGCCCTCGTTTTGACCCTCTGCAAGTTCACGACGCTACTGAGCAGCGTGGAACAGCACGAGCCCGCTCCGGCAAACAATGAAATTCAGCAAGCTGTGAACTTTGGATTGAATGGAAAAGCTCAGGCGGCAATGAGAACGGTGTTCTTATTGGTTCACGACTATGGCGACTGTTTGAGGGAGAGCTGGAAGCACATTCTGGACCTATATCTGCAGCTCTTCCGTTTGAAACTGCTTCCGAAATCCCTGATCGAAGTCGAAGACTTCTGCGAGGCTAACGGAAAAGCCTTGTTGATCCTGGAGAAGCCACGCGAGAAGCAAGAATCCGGTCTGTTCTCCAGCCTGTACTCTTTCATCAGTTCTGAGGGCCAGCGAGAACCAACGTACGAGGAGCAGGACTTCATCAAGCTTGGACGAAAGTGCATCAAGGAGTGCCAGCTGGATCAAATGCTGCAGGAATCGAAGTTTGTGCAACTGGAGTCGCTGCAGGAGTTGCTTAAATGTGTGCTAGGTCTGCTGAAAGCACCCCAGGGGCACAAATCAATTGGTTTGCCATATGCCGAAGATCAAACTGTCTTTTGGATGGAGTTTTTGGTGAAGATTGTCGTGCACAACCGGGATCGCATGATACCCTTGTGGCCAGCGGTGCGGGACCAGATGTATCTCCTCCTCATGGGAAGTGCCTCCTGCGGCTACGACTACCTGCTCAACCGTTGCATTGTGGCGGTTCTCAAACTGGCTATCTACTTGATGCGAAACGAGGAGCTGTGTCCGATTGTCCTGCAGTCTTTGAAAATGCTGCTGATGCTCAAGCCTGCATTGCTGTTGCGCATATCCAAACAGATTTCTATTGGAATCTATGAGCTGCTCAAGACGTCGGCCCAGAATATCCACTCCGAGCAGGATTGGCAGATCATTTTCAATCTGCTTGAGTGCGTGGGAGCCGGAGCTGTGCCGCCCAGCTACGATGATGCCCAGCTGCCATTACCGCCAAACGGTAGCGCCAAGTCTGATGGCGCTTTGAGCGGTGAGGAGGATGCAACCACTGCACCAGAGCGTGGTTACACCTCGGATTCCGAGCTCACCAAGGCATCGGCAGCACCTGGTGCCTCCAGCCCAAGTGCCGAGAACTGGATCCTGGTCAACAACAAGGACAGTGAGCTAACCACGGCCTCCAGGTGAGTTTTATTGCCTAACCAAAGATTTTATGAATTTTATTAATCAGAGTAAATGTTTTCTGCAGACCCCAGTCTCCGCCAAGTTCGAGTTCTCCTCCAGTTAACACGCTTGTCTACAGTTGCCAACTACTGGATCACGCGCCATTTGCTCTATTCAAGTGCTGGGACTCGCTGGCATTCATCGTGCGCAGTGTGGCTCACATCACGCCCTACAACTTTGAGGCCTGCGTTCGCTGCATTCGCATCTTCGTGGAGGCATGTCGGGATGGAGGTATCCGGCAGCGCCGGAAACTGGAGGCAGCGGCCAAACAGCGAAGTGCTAAGAAGCGCAGCGATCGTAAGCCGGGCATCGCTTCCTCCGCCTCGAGCAGTAACCTGACCCTTCTGACCGGCGACCCAGCCGACAATCAGGGACATGGAAGTGCGGCAGAGCAGGAGGATCTGGCCCAGCGCTACGAGCAGTTGTCCATTCAACTGCTAGACCTGATGTATACGTTGTACACGCGGACTGCCCAGATCTTCCGTTGGTGGGCGGAGGAGGGATGCACCGTCCCACAGTCGGCAGCTTTGTGGTCACCAGGCTGGTGCCCATTGCTGCAGGGCATCGCCCGACTGGCCATGGATCGGCGGCGGGAGGTGCGCACCCATGCCATCTCGTGCCTGCAGCAGCGGGCATTGCTGGTGCACGATCTGCAGACGTTGTCCGGCTCGGAGTGGTGCTCCTGCTTCCACCAGGTACTGTTTCCCTTGTTAAATGAACTGCTGCCGGAGAGCAGTGCATCCGGTCAACTGGATGCCTCGCTTCTCGAGGAGTCACGCATTCGGACGGCCACCATTATGTCCAAGGTGTTCCTGCAGCACCTGACCACGCTAATCGAACTGGGAAATGCCTTCAACGAGCTGTGGTTGGATATATTGGACTACATTGAGCGCTTCATGAAGGTGGGATCGGATACGCTGTCGGAGCAGATGCAGGAGATACTGAAGAACATGCTGCTGGTGATGCACTCGGTGCGGGTGTTCCACAATCAGGACGGCAGTCTGCAGCAGGCTCTTTGGGAGCTAACCTGGCGGCGCATCGGCGAGTTCCTGCCCAACCTCAAGGAGGAACTCTTCCGCGACGAAGGTGCGTAACGCGGTTGCTGTAGAATCCGCTTAACCCCTTGCCCTACCAGCAGATTTAATTTCTCCAGCAATCTCGCTGGACTTTACGCTAATTAGATACGCCCCTGCTCCGGGCACAATCGAGCACTCCTTGACCCTGCCGCTTTACGGTCACTGTCGCAAGACTTCCCCCACGGCAACGGCCAAAAGTGAAACCCTTCCGGCCAAACAGCGCAAGAAACCCTGGGCCAAGTTCAGATCCAAGCTGAAGGTGCTCAAGAGACTTGGCAAAAGCAATGAATAGTTCTCGGTTTCGTTTAAGCTTACTCTTTTGCATTTGCCTTAGCCTTTATATTTTTATACAAGTTAAATAGTTAAAGTATCCATGTATATGCTTCGTTTTGCAGGCAAGCGTGCTCAGACTCTAACGAACCCAGCTCCTGTGGCAGTTGTGGTTCCTCTCCCACAGCAGCAGGTACCAGCGGTGGCCATTTTACCTAACCAAGTTCAGGTTGTGCCCAACGACTTAGTGCCGAACGCACCCTATCTGGTGCCAGCCGCGCCCATTTTGCCAAACCAAGTCGAGCTGTTCTCCAACGAGTTGCTAACGAGTGCATCCACTTCGGCGGCAGTCACGCCCAATCTGGTGTCTCCCGTGGAATCCCCGAGGCGAAGTATTATACTGCAGCCACCCATGGCCGATGCACTGCAGCAACCGCCCAGTTTTGTATTCGCTCAGGTGGGTTTTATGGAAAAAAAAAATGAAGTTGTTGAATAATTGCTTACCTATTTGACAGCCCCTGATTGTTCCACCTCAGCAGCCAGCGGCGGCGGATCCGCAACCCAGCGCATTGCTGCCGGATCTGGTGAATGAGGCAACTGCTGCTGCCGTGCTGGCCACACCTACTTCCCCCATGCACAGTCCTCAAGAGGCGGAGCAGTCCAACCCAATTGTGCAACAGACGAACATCGTGACCGCCAATAATACCTATAATAGCTATGCTATTGAAGTGCCCATGGCATCGGAGACTGCTGCGGATCATCAGCAGCAGCAGCATCAGCAGCAGCTGTTCTACCAACAGTACTACCAGCAGCAGTATCAGGCCCAACAGCAACAGTTGCCAGCTCAAACCAGCGATCCTGCCGTCAACGTGCCAATAAGTCATCTGCTGGCCGGAAATGCTTACCCCTCGCTGCCCAAAATGCCGCAGGCATCCATTGTCCACAGCTTTGCACCCGTATACGAGGCTCAGGCGGCGGCCACTGGAGCCGGGCCAGCGGCGGACATCTACCAGGAGTATGTGCAAAACCCCTACAACCTAACGTTGCAACAGAATCCCCAGCAACAGCAGCAGCAGCAACACCAACAGGGCCCAGGAATGGCCACCGCATTTCCCGCCGTTGCCACGCCAGCCAACTACTTTAATGTAAATGTGGATCCCAGTAGCATACCACCTGGATCGGAGCTGCTCTACGGCCAGCAGTGAGGAGGAGTGTTAAAATATAATTTCACCTGACCGTTTTATTTAGCATCCTGTGTTGTAGAGAATGGCTAGCTTCGTAGTTAATAATACAAAATTGTGTCAATTTGTTTCTTGTTATTTATGCCTCCCCCAACTAAAGTGGATACACATTCCGCCCGGGCGCGTTTTTATTATGCTAACCGAAGAACAACATTAAATCACGGATCCAGATGCAATTTCCAGCAGAACCCCTATAAGCTTTAGTAATTCAAATAGTTTAATTTATGATAATAAATAATTATATCTTCTGTATGTTATGCAAAGAGGCAAACTGTAAATAATCAAAATTAAAAATATATAAAACAAAATGTGCACAGAAGTTTTTGGGATTTTATAATGGCAAATACCAATTTATTAGCGACAATGGAAAAGGAATCCGTAATACTTGATGCAAAGCCGCGACCAGGATTTGAACAGTGTGACGAGTACTGTAAAAAAACTTAATACAAAATAAAATATGCATATAGCAAATGAAATTAAATGTCGATACGCCCAAAACTCAACAGGTTCTAGATAGGACAAAATTTCAAAACTGGTAAATAAAATTTGCTACCTCAGTTAGACAATTCAAAAATTGGAGCATTGGAGTTTGACCGCAATAGATCTTAAAATTTAGCAGATGATGTGTGAATGGGTTTATTCTCATACTCAATATAGAGAAGAAAAAATTTAAAAAATGTTTAAAAAAAAAAACATCCCGACTCCGTGACAATGCATATTCAAGCATTGCCGTGACCAGGATTCGAACCTGGGTTACCACGGCCACAACGTGGGGTCCTAACCACTAGACGATCACGGCTACGTCGGGTTGTGGATCGAGGCCTTCCAAAATCCCAGCTGGTCACCTGGTAGTCTAAATAAATTAGCAAAAGAAAATAAAAAATCTGTTTTATATATGGAAGATTACTTTCAAAAAGTCAATGTCTACTTTTTAATGTACTATAATATGAAGTCATGTTTAAATATAACATATTTATATTCAGAGTCTGACTAAAATTAAATAAATACTTTGATAAAAATAAAAAAAAGAAATCCCGACTCCGTGACAATGTGTATTTCAACATTGCCGTGACCAGGATTCGAACCTGGGTTACCACGGCCACAACGTGGGGTCCTAACCACTAGACGATCACGGCTATGCCGGGTGATGATGGACCTCGGTCAAATGACTGTTTTAAAAGAAACCAGTCGCGGCTTCAATCCCAACAATCTAGTCGGTCATATTTAGCACAGCAAAGATTGTTAGAAAGATTGTTTAATTTATTACTTCTTTTAAAAATTATGACAGTGACTACAAATTTATATGTATTTATTTTAAGAATTACGTAATCATAGATGATAAAATAAAGGGCTTAAGAAAAGTAATTCTTGGAATTAAAAAATAAAAATATGTTATTCATTTTGGTCAGTTGCCTTTCACTAGGCGTGTTTTTCAGTCAAGTGCCTTTCACTTTTCGAGCTACAGTCAAACCTCCGAAAATAGAATTTTGTTAATGGCTCGAAAAAAAATTGTTCGGCGAGTTTTCTCGTCCATATTTTTTTTTTGGAAAAGACAAACCACAACCTCTGTTTCATTGTTTGCTGTTTGCAGATTTAGTGCTAGAGAATAAAAAATTCATTTTGAGATTTCAAACAAACGTCTTGATTCGTACAGGATTTAATATGTTTAATGGAAGTGTCACAGCAGTGCAGTGGATGACATTTTAAGTGTTGTTTAAGGGGGAAGTAAGGTTAATTCGTGTAAGAAAAGGAACATTTTTGAGATTTTTTTTTTGGAAACAGTTCAAATCTATTATTAAAAAATAATGGTACATTTAAACTATTTTATTTTAAATTTTCAAAGAGAAATGTTGAACGGTACGGCAATGGCAACTCTCCAACGTCTCGGAAAAAAAGTACTCCGGTGCCCATCATAGCAAAAAAAATCCAAATTATATCGTTATATAATTGATTGCCCCAAGTAACGTCGAAATTTCGAAAAATTTCGAAATTTAAATTTGTCATTTTTTGGGAAAGCATTAAAGTAAGAAACTAGGTTTTTAGCGTATTGTTATCAGAAAAGTAAAAAATTAGGCCACTCAACAACTTTACCGTTACTAGTGTACCGGTATAAAAATAGCCATACCTTGGTTAATTTTTTTGCGATTTACTGAAATTTAGACACAACATTTGAAACCGAAAAAAATTTTAATACCTTACTCCCTAAGCATTGTTTTTTGTAGTTAAAATAAAAATAATAATATTTTAACGAACTCTAAAACGAACAAACTTGAGGTTCGTTATCTTTTTAAAAAAAAACTTTCCTCTAATAAGTCACGTCTAGAATGTCAAAAAACGACAACTTTTATCATAACTGATTAGCAAAATAAGATAGTTTGAAATGAATTTGTATTCTGTTTTGTTTTTAAAACCGTAAAAAAAATATTAGTTCAGTTTTTTGATTTACAGTTAAAGCTTACGGGTCTTAAAAAACCGAATAATTATTTAAGCTTTATGATATAATTGTACGTTTCGGTCCATTTCGATATATAGACATCTAAACTTATTGCAATAGAAAAAATGCTTTTTGGTTTCATCCAAATATTCATCCAAACTAAGAGGCTAGCATTAGTCATATTTCTTAATAATTTTCATTATTTTTTAAAACACTAGAAAAAAGGAAAAAAAATTAGCCCGTCTCCGTGACAATGTGTGTTTCAACATTGCCGTGACCAGGATTCGAACCTGGGTTACCACGGCCACAACGTGGGGTCCTAACCACTAGACGATCACGGCTACGACGGGCTGTTGAGCGCTGGCGGCCAGAAACCAAATCTAAGTACCAGTGTTGCAGATCGACTTTTTGAACGTGGCATTACAATGCTTATAAATACAGTATGTAAGAGAAAGTTTCTTAAACCAAAACATATTGAATTTTCATTAAAATTTTGTGATTACAAAATTCAGCTGATTTTATTGACAAACGAACACCAGGTGGCGACACCCATTATTCAAGTTACCCAACACTTTTTGGTCGTTTTCAAGCACTGTATTTTAACAGCTGGTTTGCCAAGAAGCCAACAAACATAATGAGCAATTATAAAGCTATAGAAATACCAGATTCAGACGAGGATTCGGCGAGTGAAGTTGACGAAACGATGGGTTCGAAACGCTGTGAAACACCCCTTAGTAGTGCCGGCTCCAAAGCCAAGCTAAGCAACGAACACACCCCTAAATCAACAAAGGTCGCCAGAACGGAACCTCATTCGGCGGGCAGTGCGGACTCAACATCTCCATCGTCTTCGGATACGAAGGGCACATCGCCAAGCACATCGGCCGATGTGACCGGTAAAACCGGACGCAATAGGGCCAGGAAGAGCCAGCAAGGCGCCAGACGCATAAGTCCTGACCTCCAGTTCGAGTCGGTTGCTCTGGGGGCGGGAGAAGCCGGCGGATCCAAAGCCCCTAAGAAACCCAAGTTGGAGTCGGACTCCTCGAACTCGCAGGACAAGGTGAGCACGGCCATCAGGAATCTGGTGCAGAGCGAGGAGATGCAGGAGCTCATCAAGCAGATTGCCAACGAGCGGGTGCGTTGCAACTTCCTGCTGGCCACCTACCAGCTTCCGGACATGAACTTCGCCCTCAACACGCCCATGGAAACGCTGCGGATTCAGTTTCGAGAGCGTCTAAAGCAGCGTCGGGATCGTGGGAACCCCACTTCATCCACTGCAGCTCCAGCCGCCTCCGCCAGCAGCCAAAAAGGATCCGGCAAGCGAGTTGTGAAAGCACAAAAGCCTCAGTCTTAACTCAGATTGTATTCACTAGATATTATCTATAAGCTGCCTCATGATTTGTAATGTAGTTAAAAATGTTTGTAGATAAGATTAATTAATTTGTATCAATAGCAGTATAAGAAGTATGTTCAAATATAAAATCATGAAACGCTGACATTCTGTATAAAAAAAAATACAAATTAAAGGGTAAATTTGAGAGCCCGACAAATGTACATAGTTTTGTTTCTAAGAGAATTTATACATTCAAATACCATAAATCTTAATTGTAAACTGAAAAGGGCATTTATTGACACATTATACAATACTACAAAATAAGTTTTTTATTAAAAACACCAAATTAAGAACACAATGTCTCAAAGAATTTGGCAATAAATAAATTCAATCTAAGTAAAATTGCATTTGCTTTTTTCTAGCACTATTTATAGTGTTTTCACAAACTAAGATAATTTTTTTAGTTTAAAGCAAATAAATATTGTGATTTTGTTATCAATGTTCTTTCAAATTAATGTGCGCAAACTTTTGTTTGCTGTGATTTTCTGCGCATGGAGGTAAAAACCGACATTTGACCGCGTTCCGTCATCACCCGGCGTAGCCGTGATCGTCTAGTGGTTAGGACCCCACGTTGTGGCCGTGGTAACCCAGGTTCGAATCCTGGTCACGGCAATGTTGAAATACACATTGTCACGGAGTCGGGATTTCTTTTTTTTTTACTTTTAAAAAAGTTTTTATATTTTATAAACTGTATATTTTATTAAAGCCAGAACCTGAAAATAAATATGTTGTTTTATAATGTACACATTGACTTTTATGAAACACACATAACATATATATTGGATTTTCTTTTTTTTTTTTGCTAATTAACTAATTAGGTGACCAGCTGGGATTTTGGAAAGCCTCGATCCACAACCCGACGTAGCCGTGATCGTCTAGTGGTTAGGACCCCACGTTGTGGCCGTGGTAACCCAGGTTCGAATCCTGGTCACGGCAATGTTGAAACACACATTGTCACGGAGTCGGGATGTTTTTTTTGGATAACATAAATAAACATATTTGGCCACTTATGTAATGAAATTTGAAATTCAAAGATATCGTGTTATTTTTCTTTGAATATTTTTAGGCAAGTTTCAACTTTTAGAAATCATTAGCTCATAGAGTTTTAAGCTCATAAATACATAAATACATAAACCGTATTTACTTTTGTAAACTTAATGTTATAATTTTGGCAAAGTGAAAAATGGATTTCACCAAAACATCCAGCGTTGAGGAAACCGAAAATACAGAGAATGTTACGCAAGCAAAGAACTTACACAAAAATGTATCAAAATTTTACGAGACCATAGGAAATGTTTCCCGAAACATGCGAAAAGATGATTGGACATACTTGCAACGCCACCCGGAGATTCGAGCTATAATTCGGGTCATTACATCCGAGGCGATTAAGGCAAATCCCTCAAATATATTTCACTTTACAGCAAATTTGTTTTCTTGCGAGAATGACGAGGAGTTGGTCGAAAAGGTATTATAATAATCTTCAATGAAATTTGAACATAGGACTGACGCACCTCTTTTCTAGATTAACAAGCAACTAAAGTGGGTCAACGAGCAGTTGAGAAGAGGCACCTGGAATCCTGCAGACGGAGATGTTCCCTTTCCAGAATCCAGCGAGACCTCTTCGGAAAACAAACATAATTGCGAAACAGTTTTTGAAACTTCTAGGAAACTGGATGTGACCGAAAGACTAGTATGTCCTGAAAATTTTAAGCCCAGATGTAAGAAATGTTAAGGGCTGAGAATATAAAAAAGGTTTGTTCAACAAATTTTAAATTAAAGGTTCTGTTTTGTCAATTCCAAATTGTGCATAGCATGATGAGAAAATGTACAAGAAATGAAAATTACTAAATAAAATATATAAATTATAGTTTGTTTGAGCACAATCATGTTTATTTTATTAAGGGGCTCTCGCCACGGTGCATAAAATTTTGTAAAACATATAAGTTTATTAAATTTAAAATTTTTCAAATTTAAAATAGTTTGCAAATTACCCAGCACTAGAAATTAAACCGACAGTGCTGCCAGCTATCAATAACTCACAAACATTAAAAAGTCTGGCAGCCTCGCTGTGAAAATGAGAATCAAAGAAGACAGAACGATTATAATATTTTGCGCGAAAAAAAACATTTCTGAGTGTTGTGTAATTTGATAAGAACTAAAAAAAACTGTTGACATATTCAAGTTATTTGCCATTTAACAGCCAAATAAATGAAAATACGCGAGGAGTGTCCAAAGCAAGGACAAATTGCGAGGTCACGAAATCGAGGAGAAGCCATTTTGCGTGGTGAGTGAATTGGGTGCCTCCCCCGCTCCCGCCCTCGTTACCACCACCCACCGCCCCTCTTCTTCGTTTTGTTTTGCTACGCACTTTCACCGCCACACAAAACAACAAAAGCGTTCTCTTGAAATTCAAGTTTGTTATTGTTTATTTAAGCTGAAAGTGAATTTTGTTTTATTTTAATGTTGCACTGGTCAAGCGCGTTGCATGACCGATTGTTGACAGCTGTGAAACTCAACTTGCCGGCCGGCAAACGAAAGGGAAAGCAAAAGGGGAAACCAAGAAAATGTCATTCGTGCGTTGACTTTGAAAAGCTAGAGTTGTGTCCGAAATATTTCTGGGGAAAAATATTTTATTTAAGCGGAGTTTTTGCGCAGAACAGTCGAGAAAATGCTGCCCCAAGATAGAAAAATTCTAAGGTGACAGTCGGCGGTCTGAAAAAACCCAAATCTAGATACAATTATTTACATGAATCAATTAAATTTATTCTATATTTATTTATTCCCACAGGCAACACACACGCCAGAATCAGATCCAAAATCCAAATTCTCGGCGCCCCAGAGCTAACAACAATTACCACGCCAAGATGGGCAGCAACTCCAAGGCGGACCCCATCTCGCTGACCTTCCACGACTCCTGCCTGCGAATGTCCGACGTCCAGTTGCTCCATGGACCCCACTGGCTGAACGACCAGATCCTGAGCTTCTACTACGAGTACCTGTCGCACATGAAGTACAAGACGAACGCGGACCTGCACTTCATTGCCCCGGAGGTGACGCAGTGCATGAAGTACATGGACAACCAGGAGCTGGAGCAGCTCCTCGACCAGAACCAGGCCACTGGCAAGCCCTTCATCTTCTTCGCCCTGAATGACAACGAGAGCACCGATGCCGGCGGCACCCACTGGTCACTGCTGGTCTTCTCGCGGCCGGAGAAGACCTTCTATCACTTCGATTCGTACGGGAACAACAACACCGGCAACTCCATGGTGCTGATGAACAAGATCAAGGAGCTGCTGGGCGTTCGTCTGGCCAAGTTCCGGCCCATGCGCTGCCTCCAGCAGGCCAATGGCTACGACTGCGGCATCCACGTCATCTGCATGACCGACCACATAGCCGACTACCTGAACAGGTACGAGGTGATCGACGGCCTGCCCTCTCTGCACATCGACACCGTCAAGGCCAAGCGCACTGAGCTGCTCAAGCTGATCCTTTCGCTGGGCGGCAAGGGTTAGAGCTTGCGGGGATCCCCGGGTTTCTGTTCCTGGACTCTCGGACTCCCATCACCGATAGCAAGTAGTTTTAAGTGACCAAATTACGAATGTAATGTAGAGGAGCCACATGTGAATAAGATATCCTTGATATTGCTAATTTTAATTTGTTTAGGTCCCCTTGCCGAATAAGAATGTTTATTTGAAAAGCAGTGCCAGGCACTGAAAAGCAAAAAAAAAAAAAAAACAAAAAAAAACAATACAAACCCGCCAATGGAGGTGGTGCGTCGGCATGTATCTTTAAGTATGATCTTTCAAATAAAGATTGTTTACACGCCAAGTGCGTCGGACTCGAATTCAGCACTCTTATTGCCCTTATTGTTTGGCCAAGAGGCGCCTGTCGCGGTCCGGCTTGAATTTCACAAAAAAGACCGCGTCTTAGGTTGCAATTATTTATTATAAATGCCAAACGGGAACGGATTCGCATGAATCATTGATTAGTTTACGATTAAAAACACATACAAAATAGATAAAATCACATCGAAAAGTGACATTGCAAGGAAAACCTTTTATCACCAGGCGAACGCTTGTGTGGGTGGGTGATGGTTCGAGTTCAGGAGGATAGCCTGACCACTACTATCTAACATCTAGCTAAGCTGCATAGTCGCAGGTATGCAAATAGTTGAGACTACAGTCCTACAGGCGCACTTCGGGCTTGGCCCAGCCGCCGAAGGCTCGCTCCAGTTCCTCGGCCACCGCCAAACACAGCCGATCCTGGTTGAAGTTGGCGATGATCTGGACGCCCAGCGGCAGGCCCTCGCTCCCCAGTTTGCCCAATGGCACAGCGGTGGCCGGGAAGCCCAGCACATTGACAATGCCCGTGTAGGCAAAGTTGATGGGTCGCGTGATCGGTTCGTTGTGATAGGGAGCGACCGTCGGGTGCGTGGGGTAGATCAGTACTCCGTTATCGCCCAGCAGGCGCTGCAGCTCCGCCCTCAGCTCATTCCGCTTTCGCACCAGGTGGTCGTACTTGGGCGACCCGTGCTTGCACTGGGCACTATCCATGATGGCCGTCGACAGGCCAATGAACGTGTGCTTGGAGGCGCCAAACAGCCACTTGAACAGCTCCAGGTACGTGTTGATATCGTGCTCCAGGTTGCCCAGCTGGTAGGCGAATCCATGGCCGCTGTCGTCGCGCATATTGGCGAACCAGATGGCAGCCGACTGGCGAAACTGCGGCAGCTGGATACGCTCCACCTTCTCATTGCCGAACTTCTCGCTCAGATGGTGCACCACCTTGGTCATGGCCTAAATAGCATAGCAGATTATGCATATAAATATTCAATAAGGCAAATAATAGCTAGCTTGCTTTACCTGTCTCAGGTCAGGATCAACGGCGGAGATCATACGGCCACCGCCATCAGACTCCTGGTAGAAGAACTTCATTTTTGTCATGTCCACATCCTCGTCCAGTTTGAGCAGGGCAGCCTTCTCGCCCGCCATAATCCTCAGCATGGGTCGCAAATCCTCGGCAAATCGTGACATGGGTCCCAGGCCCAGGAATGTGTTTTGCTCCGCACTGAAGGGAGCCGGGAACTGACCCACATTGGACACCACCAGCTTGCTGGGCTTGTGCCCGAAGATGCCATTGAAAAATGCAGGCATGCGAATGGAGCCGCCAATGTCCGAGCCCAAGCCAAAGGCGGAGGCAGCCGCCGACTGGATGCAGCCTTCGCCGCCGCTGGATCCGCCCACAATGCGATTGGTGTCGTAGGCGTTCCTAGTCCTTCCGTGCACCGTGTTGTTGCTCTCCCACCACATGCACACCTCGGAAACATTCGTGAGGGCGAAGGGAATGGCTCCAGCCTTGCGCATCAGCGCCATGGCATCCGCATCCTGCGCACCGCGCACATCCCGACGTTCGTACAGTCCAGCGGTGTGGAGCATGCCTAAGGAAAAGGGTGGATCTTGGCATTAGCACCACTTCAAGAAGCCAAAGAGAAAAACGCACCCTTGACGGATATGCAATCCTTGGTGGTGATAGGCACTCCCAGGAAGGGTTTCTGTTTGGCCAGCTCCTCTACGCTGTACTGACCGGACTTGATCAAGGCATCCGCTTCAGCCGCTTCCTTAAGCGCTTGATCGTACCGCTCGTCCACCACACAGTTTAGAATGGGGTTCACCTCCTTGACGCGTCGTATGAAGGACTCCAGGACCTGGACGCTGCTTAGCTGAAATAGTGGAATATTTTAGGTACACTATAAGGGGACATACTCTATGCACTCACCTCCTGGTTGCGGATCTTCCTGGCCAGCGATGTGGCCGACTCCAAGAGAATGGGGTCCGTGATCGGGGGAACAGTCTCACCTTTGGGGCCATAGATCAGCCGGAAAACAAAACGAATGCATGCCTGCAGGAGACCAAAGATGTAGCCACCAATGGCCCGAGCCAATGGAACGCTCTGTGCCATTTCGTCGGGTTAAGAGAATGTGCGGCTGAAGTATCGCAACCACTTGGAATCAGAATCGGAATTGTAGGTGTTTGTGCTCGATCTCGCTGCTCTGGCCCATGTGTGATTGCTCTGGAAAATTGTTAAGAGTGCAAAAATGTGTAAACCTATTTATCCATTTACTTTTGAACAAAGGGGAGTCATAAACAATATGCGTTGTGGCTGCAATTTTTAACCGGTTTATCATCGTGCTGATGAAAATATATGTAAGGCTGCATGGTTGTCTCGAAAAAGGAACAAAATATGCAATTTTCCAACTGGATAGAACAATATATATAGGTCAAATTAGGTATTTAAAATGGCCTTCAAAAATCTGAAACTTTCATGGATTTATGGTCAATAAATTTGCGAATTTCTTTTATGAATATAATGGTTCCTTAAAACAAAATTGCGCAGCCTGAGCAAAAATTCCAAAAAATTCTCCATATGAAATTTTGAATACTCTAAATAAGAAAGAAAATTTGTTTTTCGGATTTATAATTATACTTTATCATTTCAGTATATCAGTTTATCCCAGGTAGCGTGTCATTTATTTGAAATATGGGCAATGATTTACTAATGTCTGTGCCGAAACTCATAATTTAATAGCCCCGCCACTTAATTGGGGTGTCCCAGATAGGAAAAACCCACACCTGTGACTGACTCATAGATGGGCCATAAACTCGGAAAAAATGTGGAAATATCGTAGAAGAGAAATGGCTTTCCAAAATGCATGTACAATGTATTCGTGAGTAAAAAACCACATTTGTTCTCACAGATAATTGCTTAAGTGTTTTACGTATAAACAAATGAACTCAAAAGTGTTCTAAAAGTGGAAAAGAGGGAAACGTGTTTCTCTCCATGACAAAGAAAAGCTAATGCAAACTTACTGGCTCGCTCTTCAAAAAAGGTTGTTTAAACAAACGACTTTACTGTTTGAGTCGTAAACATTTCGCTATTTACAGAAAACAACAACGGAAACTTTTGAATCAGAAAGATACGAACCCAGGGGTTTTTGGGGTGAATATCGAGTCAAAATCGAGGCAATTTAAGGTTCTAGGGCCAGATATTTACCCAGAATCATGATTTCCTATATTATCTTATCATGAGTGTGGCTCAGACAGCTAATTCACTGCTTAAATATGAGAAGATAATGGCACAAAGAGGGTTCAGCGGACCGTGGAGGGTATATAGCCCAAATGTGGATCCCCATGAACATGCAACAGCAAGGCCATTAACTATTACCCACATTAGAACTCCTAGTTATTCTGAGTGAAACAAAACCGAGAACTGATAGGTAAAGTGAGTCATAGGTCGCAGCCGTTTGTTTACGTCAGGCGTTGGCGATAAAATAAAAAAAAAAACGATAGTTAAACTGTTATTGTACAATCCAAATGGTGCTCTTTGTGTGATTAGTGGCAATTCAAAGTTCCCATTGCTTATCACTTCGTGCTTATCGCAACATGTTGCCTGAATTTGATTATTTTATTGAAAGCCCCTGCCAACATATCGCAGTTTGCCCAGCCTGCTAATTGAATTGCCAGACGTTCGAATGCAAAGAGTGCATTATAATCAATTTCGCACATGTAAATTGCGAGAGGGCGGTGAATTGCACAGGGTGAGGTGACAATTTGTCAGTCCCTGACTTTGTCTACGGGAACACTTTGGGAGTAACGCCACTTTAACCTTGGAAAAATATATGTAGAGTCCGCTGTGTTGAGTTCAAAACAGTCTACCCAAAACATTTTTTAAAGATCAAATCAAGTTTATGCAAAATTGAAATAATTAAAAATGTTTTCTCCTTTTGTATTTCCTATTTTAACTACATATGTGATAAAACAAGTCAAAACGTGTTTTAAGTCCGTCGACGAAAATTTTGTGTGATTTTCTTCAATTATTCACACATTTTAAATCATTTGTTTACTTTTATAATAAAGCATATTAAATCATTAACGTTTTGTTATGTAGATAATTTTTTAAATGTTTGTTTATAGTTAACGTTTAAATGAAAATACAAAAGGAGAGCCGAAGTTTTCAAAACGTAAATATTCTATAAAACGACTATGTTTAGATAGCAAGATAAAGCTCTTAAACCGAAATGATTTTATTTTCGCTAATTCAAAATTGATTGGATGTAGTTATTAAACAGCTAGAGAATATTTCCTTGGCGCATTATAAATCTATTTTTTATTTGAATCGCTAAGCAATTGATTTGGTCAAAGGTCAATGGGCAGTGATGCGAAACTATAATCGCGTCGTAATCGAGGATTTAAGTGGCCAGTCCGATAAGATTAGCCATAAATACATGTCGCTTAGTCGCCAAATATTCAATTGTAATTTACGATTGTAGGAGACCTGTTGCTTCCAATTGGAAACTAGAGAGGGGAGAACACTATCTCTTAATTGCATGCCATTTGTAATTAGGAAATAGAGGGAGGGCTATTGATTTCCAAATGGAGGGTGTGATATATATTATATACATATGTATGTGTGAGTACGTAAAAGGTGGAAAAGCAAAGGCCACGACCGGCGAATAAGAGTAGGGGGTGGGGGAGTGCGAGGGGCAGGGAAGTACCCCGGTCGTGTTCCAAAGTGACATCATGTCACCATTTCCATTTCCAGCATATGCTTTGTTTGGTTTACAAATTCATCAAGTGTCATTTGGCTCCATACATACTTATGTACCATATATGTATGTAAACATGTTTGTTGACTTAATGGCGCGCAAGAAAACATAGTAATAATAAAAACAAACACACGCCGTCTTCTGACGTCACAAGATGCCATAACAATGAAACCAGATTTGAATTAAAAAAGCACAATAAATAGAATAAGGACAATGCGTAAATGACACTCTGTTCAAGTTTACATTTACAAAAAAACCGGTTGGCAACAGATTAGCGGTTATTGTGCGTGTGGGTGTATTTGCAATCACATAATTACACTTTATACACTGCAAAGTCCGCGAAATGGCATGAAATCGGAGATAAACAGATATACACACACACAGAGCAGTCTAGTACTTCGCAGCAATTCCAAACAAACACAATTATTTACCCGCTACAAAGTAAGTCCGATCAGATGGGCGATTTTTTTAAAACATAAAGTTTCAGTGTGACCGTGGTTGGAGTGCATCGAAAAACCAGGGGGCTGCTGGATATATACCAAAACTAAATGTGGGTATTTTATACAAAAAATAGAGTAATTCTTAGGAAAAAGAAAATTTTCATAGTGACTTTATTTCCTGCAATAAGCATTAAATAAAATATTAAATTTTTATTAACAATATTTCTTTAGACAACTATTATAATATTTAAATGTGAAAAACTAATTATAAATCTATTTTCAAATCTTATTGAAGCCGGAGACTACCAGAATACCAGATACTGTCCGGATTATTTAGCCCCTTTTCAAGAAATACAAAGCTGGCAAAGTCTGGCAACGCTGGCTTAATTCGAGTTGACGCTTTCAAAAATGTCATCCTGGAACTTTTGCAGCCGGAAAAGGAACTGAACACGAGGTGAAATTAGGGTAATATTAGGCTATAGAAATGAGCGTGAAAGAGAGTCTGGCGCTGCAGCTGGCGGATCCGCAGCTGGCCAAGCTGACCAGCGAATCGGAGGAGATCCGCTTGCGCGCGCTCGAGCAGGTTGAGACGCGGTTCATCCGGTGCCTGCAGTTGGACGAGCACATCCAGTTCAAGCCGGTGCTGCTGCTCAAGCAGCTCATCCGCTGGTTCGGGCACACTCCTCCACTGGCCGCCGACCGGGTGCTGGCCATAATCCTGGAGCTGCTGCGCTCGGAGTACGGCGAGACAGTGGTCCGCAAGATTCCCTACGCGCGACTGAAGACGGAGCTGGAGAAGGTGCGTCGCGTGCTTCGCGACTTGGACTCCAGGCGGGTCACCGAACTCCTGGACGACCTGCAGCTGCTGCTGCTCCAGAAGTACAAAATGGACCTGGCTACTGCATCCACCTCCAGCCTCAGTTCGATCAACCTGACCAGCCAGAGCCAGAGCCAGGTAACCGAATCCGTGGCGAGCGGCATCGACCAGTTGCTGACCGATCTCAAGCCGGAGGACTTCGAGGCCGCTTGGACGCGTCCGTGCCTGGACGATGTGGTCAGCATGACGAGCATGATCGATATGCCGCGCGATGGGGCCATGAGTGTTCTGGAGCTACAAGTGCAGCTAACGCATCTGACCATCCGGATGGGCGACTATCCGGCCGAGTACTTCCTACAGTCGCCGTACATATTCCTGCACCTTGTGCAGCTGCAAAATCGGAATGATGGCAGCCTGTTGTACGTCAACCGGGCACTTATCGAATGCTTGAAGCAGCTACAGCGTCGTATCCAGCTGCAACACAATACCCTAAGCTATGCGGCCAGCCTGGATCCACCGGGCACGCGGCCCCAGCAGCTGAAGGTGTACAGCGCCTTGGGCGTGCTGCTGGCCAACTGCGCCAAGCTGATCTCCCCGCTGCTGTTCCACTCTACCAATGACAACTGGCACATCCTAGAGCTGAGCATGGAGTGCGTCCGCACCTATGAGGATCTTGGCTCCCGAGTCTCAACCTTGGGCACTTCACGCTTCTCAAACATAGGGAAGAAGCTGGTCACCTACTACAACAGTCTGGAGGGCAGTGACCTGGACAAGCTTGTGGACGCAATGGTGGTTCCCCGCCTGCAGGCGATGATCCTCCACGGCCTGCTAAAGGACACGGTGACCTTGAATCTAACCTTCGACAAGCAGATGGACCGGACGCTCGACAAGTCCCTCGTCAAGCGCATCATTTTGGACAGCCCCTACCTATCTTGCCTGCCCGATCGCGTGAAGTCACTGAAAAATCTCACCCGCGTCCTGTCCGCGGAGTCCTCGTTGGAGGAGCAGCACTTGATCAAGCTAAAGCGGTGCTACAGCCTGGCCCTCAACCAGTTCCAGCCGAAGACCAGAATGGGTGCGATGCAGCTGATCCAAATGCACGGGCAGGTGTGCCTGGTGGTCGATCAACTGGGCAGTGAGACGCTGGTGAAGCAGCTCTTCGACGCCGTCGTGGAGTGCACACCCCTCTACGCGGGCGATCCGAAGTTGAGAGAGGATGCGGAGAAGTTGATTTTTATACTGATGCATTTGCCGGACCCACATCTCCGTGGCTTCGTTTATCGCCTGATGCCGCGACCCGTGGTGTCGCATTTCCATGCTTTCATGAACAAGACGGTCTACATGACGGGCTGCAGCAACTTGGAGCTGGTGCGCCAGCACATCCTCGGACTGCCACTGAACACCCAGATACTGCAGGGCCTGATCCTGCAGAGTATGGAGGCTGATGCTCCGGAACAGGTGCGGCAGTGGTGCATCGACTATCCCATAATGCTGCTCAAGCTGAGCTGCCTGCTCAATGCGGCAGACTTCGGCACAGTGTTCCAGCTGGTTATGCCCGTGCTGCCCCTGCTGATCTGCAAGTCGATTTCGTACAAGCAGTTGCACAAGCTGATCTGGGAGCTGTTCGAGCCGGACACCAGCCCCCTGGATCCGACACTGATGCTGCGTGGCTACGTTTACTACATGTTCCATCCGGACTCCCAGTTGAGAAGCGATGCCGCTACCAGGATCGCATTCGTGTTGCAATGTCAGGACTACACGAAGAAATACAAGCCAACCATGAACCAGGTTCCGATTGAGATGCTTGCGAACGATTTCTGCTTGATCCAACCGCCAGTCAACTACAACAGCATCTTTGATGACCACACCGATGAGCCGTTCCAAGGAAAGCGCAGCTTGGATGCCCTCATCCGATTGCTGCAGACCAAGGACCTGAGGCCCTCCATCAGGAAGTCCACGATGACCCAGTTAAATGTGTTGCTGCAAAATTGGAAGGCTTGCGATGACTTCGCCACTAAGGAGGATGGATACCGACTGGTTCTGGAGACGCTGCACAATGCCCTGAAGAAGGAGAGTGCCAACGATCCGGCAGATGTTCTGCTGCCCGCCGTGAGTATCCTGATGAAGCTGCTGCTGCACGATGCTGGATTCCGTCAGGAGGTCGCGAACACCTTCGAGGTGTATGTGTGTCTGCTGCGCGCCTTGTTCATGCTGCCCCATGAGACGCAGTTGCGCCAGGACGTCAGCATCTGCCTGTTTCAGATGCTGTTCCACAATCACATCAACTCCCAAGAGGACCAGATAGTGCTGGACGTAGAACTACGTCCCATGATTCTGCCCGTCACATACGAAGTGGATGACTCACCCCCAGCCACTGTTGCGACGGAGGGAATCGCGATGCAGGAACACCTACAGAACACTCATTTCGGAGGAGACAAGGCCAGATCTGCCCAGCATTGGCGATTGTACATGGCCCATCGCATTTGCCAGAGTCCGGCGAGCATCACATTGGAGGCTGTGCGGGATCTGGACATCAGGGACTGCCTCAAGATAAACGTTCACGATTTGGCTTTGGTGCAGGCCTCCGACTTGGACTTGCAACTAGGTCGCCAGCTCACTGCGGCCGGTAACTGCAGCAGCCACGAGGATCTGCAACAAATCGTGACCTTCATTCAGCTGTTCCTCATGCTCATGCGCAGCACCATTCCGCAGAAGATAGGCGAGCGTTTGTGGAAGCTAGTCCACAAGTACATCCGCCTGGCGCCCGGGCAACGATGCGGATCGTGAGCTCTACAAGTACTTGCTGGAACTGTGCCTCAACTGTCTGCGCCTCCGCCAGCCCCAGGTGATGAGTGGACTGAACAAGGCCCTCGAGACGGATCACCATCACAGCTTCCATCTGCAGTTGCACGATCGCCTCATTCCGCTGGAAACTCTGCACCTGATTAGCCAGTGCCTGGTGCAACTCTTGACCGCCGAGTGCCATGGGGTCAAGATGAACTGGCATGGCAAGCTCTTCATGCAGCTGAGCGTGTTGGCCAAGACGCACTTCGAGCTGCGCCAGCTGCAGCACGTGCGCTGCCTGCTCAGCATCCTGCGGCGCTTGAGCGAGCGGCAGCTAAGCCTCAGCGCTGTTCAGATGATGGTGAGTACTGGATATTGTTGATTGAAATTAGTTGTTTAGTATTTACCTTAATCTTTGACCGCAGCAATATTGCCAGCACTTTATACAGCTGTCCAGTGACTTGAGGACCTCGACGCAGACCGGATCGCAGTGGCAGCGGGATTGCCTGCACATCATCTGCCAGTTACACATGCACAAATCCCGGCTTTCAGCCAAGACCAATTCCACAAACGATGCCGGAGTGGCGAAGAAGGTGCTGCGCTATTTGCTCGGCTTGTGCGGGCACAGCGATGGCGAAGTGCGTGCCCTGGCATGGGTTTCGATGGCCAACTGGATAACCAGCTGTGGCGCCAGCATGGCCAGCATACTGCCCAGCCTGGACTTTCTTCCCGGCGGCCTGCCAGCCTGCTGCTTGACCACGCTCCTGGATGTCCACGAAGTGATGCTGGTCAGGGAGCTGGCCGGACGCGTCTTCATCCTGCTGATGCCGACCATTGGCGCCGAGGATAGCATGGAACTGTTGCGCAACCATGACTTTCTGAAGGACGCCTACAATGCCCTGAAAGTCCTGCACGTGACTCCCTCCATTACCAAAGACGCGGCAGGGGAGCAGCATTCGTGTGAGATAGTGGGCTGCTTTGTGGCCATCTGCATTCAGATGGTGGACCTCAAGCCGGAGTGCTGCGCCACGCTGTGCGAGCACAGCTTCATGAGCGGTCTCAGTGATGTGATGAAGACGCCATCGCCATCGCCACCGCCACCGCCAACAGTCTCCTCGGTTCCATTCCTGGAACTGTGTGTAGGACAAATATGCCAGTTGTACGCCTTGTGCCACCGCGACAACTTCGAGTTCCTGCAGAGGACCATTTGCCGCGATTCCGTCCTGCTGCACAGCTTTCTGTCGCTGACCAACGATGTGCTGAACCTGGAAAGTCCCGAACGCCTGTTGGTTCAGCTGTTCAAGCTGTTTCTGGTATTCAGCAAGGACTCCAATGCGAGTGCCTTCCTACACGAGCAGTTAAGGAGTCGGCCGGCCCTGTTCCTGGATTTCTTCCTGTACGGATTGCATATGTCATTCATCAACACTACCTTACAGCGCTACACCCTCTCGGCACTGTCCATGGTGTTCATCAAGGCGCACAATGGTCCGGAGACGGATAGCTTGATAAGGGCTCTGGAACAATATGAATTTCCACAGGATGACCTTTTGATGTTTGAAGAGGAGGAGTTGGCAAATGGCAAGGTCGAAATGGAATCGATAAAAAAGCAACTGTTGTCGTGGTTCATGCAGGCAGACACGGGGGTGATGCACAGAGCCCAACGGTTGGCATCAAAACCAGCAATGCAGCGGTGCTACTTTACCACCGCCTGGATGCGGTCTTCGACCGCCATTACCCGCCCAGGACCTTCCATTTTCTCAAAGCACCTGGAGCAAATCATGTGCAGATTTGTGAGACATTCGGCGGGCTGTTGAAGATCTCGCCGTGGGCTGTGCATGCGGCCGGGAAAATGAAGCTGCTGGATCGAGTGATTCACCTGCTGGAGACCTTTCTGGATGACCCCACCATCGGCAATGCCTGCGTCTATGTGAAGCGAGTGGGAGCCCACAAGTCGCGCGATATCCTGAGCAATCTCCTGCTGCTGATCAACATGTTGGGTCAGTGGCACAGTTCGCATCATGCTGTGATCACCCAGCCCGCTATGGCCGCCACTCTTGTCCGAATCCTCATCCGCATTTGGCCTTGGCTGTCGCATTCGCCGCACTTGAAAGAGATCACCGTCACGCTGACCATGTTCCTTACGGAGCACTCCTTTGAGATGTGCAAACAGACTTCGCTGCTTACCTCCGGGCAGTCGCATTCCCTGCTCCAATTGATGGTTCGCGTGGCTGACTTCGAAACGACCAAGAAAGAGACCCCCAACGTGGAGCCGAATCAAAGTGTGGTGCCCGCGCTGAGGGCAATGGCAAATTGCTGCTCCTGTGCCGAGGGTCGGCTGAGTCTGTCCAAAATGCATGTGCTGGACATGTTCGATACGATCCTCCCGGAAAATCCATCGGCCGCTCACGCCACCAAAGTGCGACCGGTCGTTTTGATAGCTTGGCTGGGATTCTGGGAGGTATTTTCCCGCTATGATGTCGGATCCAAGGCTTGCCATCTTCATGCCCTAGTCAACACCATTCGACGCTCAACGCCATTGAGCACAAAGAGGATCCTGTGCCTTCGTATCCTTCGCAACATGACCTTCTTCAACGGCAACCGCAGCCAGCTGGTGGAACACTCCGACTTCATTAACCTGCTGCGAGATATTTTGGTCCAACCAGTGGAGAAAAAGGCACAAGCTGGTGAAAATGATTTGGACTCGTTTGCAGAGCACTGCTTGGCCGTACTTATGCTGTGGAAACTCTTCGGATTCGGGGCCAAGTACAAGGGCATGCTGCGGGGCACCAAGCTATACAAAGTGCTCATTGGTCTCCGGGTGGATTTGTCAGATGTTTATGCCGATAATCCGCACAAATTCTCCGACGTTCCATATGCAAAAGATCTCGCCAAGTTGCTGGAAAATCTTGCTGAGTCGATGCGACAATAGACGTAGACAATAGATTGGATGGACACAAACTGACCAAGTACAAATAAATAGGATAGCTATAAAGAAATGGTTTTTTTTTTTATATAATGTGTATTTTTTAATGTACTTTAAAAATAACATGTAAAGAGTCACCCACCACCCACCTTTGTTGTAAGAAGTCTTAAAGAATTCGAAGTCTACACGATGTCCTTCCTAAGTATTAACATTGTACACCTCTCTAATCGGGTTTCTCAACTGCAAATCGATCGATGTGTCATTAAACTACCTTAAAACATTGCGAATTTAGTTGTTTGTGGTCTCAATAAGATGTGGTACTGAGGTAGCACGAGATGTATATATCGCATTTGGGGACATAAAGATAAGATTTCCCGATTGAGCGACAGGCGATTGACGGGGTAAACAAGCGTGCGAAATACAATATCTTGAAGCAATTTAAAGTGATATAAAGATAAAGGAGTCCATAAATCTTCCACTTTTTAGATACCAAAGAGGTAAAACAAAGAGGGAAGCCCCTGGGAAATAGTCGGGCTTTTGCCATATCCTCGTTAGCATCGAACGCTATATTGCATGCATAAAGCGATTTATCTTTATGGGATTCAAAGTGCGAATCACTGCTGATAATATCCGTCTACCTTCAACTTTGGGTGCCGCAAGTCAGTGCTTTTTCAGTTCAGTCCGGACTGGCCAAAGGAACTGTTCGTCACTCGCGACCGACCAGAAATCATCGACATGAAGTCAAGGGACGAGAATGTGAGATTTGATTTTCAAAATCAATTTGCAGTAATTAATTAATAAACTATTTAACAGGGCTCTGCCGAAGTCATGTCGGACGTGGCTCTGATCAATGTTTTGTCGCAGCAAAAGCGGTTGAACTACAGATTGCCCTGGTACTACGCACCATCGTTTCTGCTCCTGTGGGTGGCTCTATTCTACGCCGTGGTGTTCCCCCTCTACCATCGATTGCCGGACAGTGTCCTGGTAGCGCATGAGTCCACCAAACCTGGCCAGTTCGTGGCGGAGCGGGCTCAAAGGCTACTCTACAAATACGACCGCATCGGACCCAAGGTGGTGGGCAGTGTGGCCAACGAGGTGACCACAGTGGCCTTCCTCGTCGAGGAAGTCGAGAACATCCGGGCCGCAATGCGAAGTGATCTCTACGAGCTAGAGTTGGATGTTCAACAGCCCTCGGGGGCCTACATGCATTGGCAAATGGTGAACATGTACCAGGGCGTTCAGAATGTGGTCGTGAAAATAAGTACCAAGAGCTCCAATAGTTCGTCCTACCTTCTGGTCAACAGCCACTTCGATTCCAAGCCCAGCAGTCCTGGTAAGTAAAATACCTCTTTTTTTGATTGGATGCGCCCTAGTGCGAATTTCCCGTTTTCTATGTTTTTTAACTTCATTTAAGCATTAAATATTTATTTTGACATATAAAAAATTAAATTTGGCGATATCTATATCGATATTGACAACTAAAATAATTAAAATTCTTTATAAGAAGAGTAAAGAATTATAAATATTTTTTTTTTCAAGAATTTTGATTTTTAAGTTACACAATGGCTAAAAAAATAAAACAAACCAGTAAGACAAACCAAAAAAAAAACAAATTTAATAATTCGTAAGTTAAAATAGTAATAGTAATAGTAAAGTAAGAATTTTTTCTGTATTAATTTTAATCCATTGAGAGTAAACAATTTCATAAAAACTTACGTTTGATTACCATGGCTAACTCTTGAAGACAGTCCGTAGTTTTAAAAAACATTTTTAAATAAAATTAAAAAAAAACATTTTCAGTTAAAAACACAATCTAAGTAATTGGTATTAAATACTTTCCAAAGGTTCCGGTGATGATGGCACTATGGTTGTGGTCATGCTGGAGGTCCTTCGCCAAGTGGCGATATCGGGGTCACCATTCGAACATCCCATTGTGTTTTTGTTCAACGGAGCCGAGGAGAATCCCTTGGAGGCGTCTCATGGCTTTATCACCCTGCACAAATGGGCTAAAAATTGCAAGTGAGTGGGGTTATCCCTTATAGTTTAGCACAATTTTAACAATTTTAATCATTTTTTTAGGGCGCTAGTAAATCTGGAGGTGGCCGGCAGCGGAGGTCGTGATCTGTTGTTCCAGAGCGGCCCAAATAATCCCTGGCTCATAAAGGTACCTATGACGAATCACACTCGGTGACCGGGAATCAGTTTGCCACATTCATGGTTATTTGCAGTTTATAGACCTTATAAATTATATTTGTTTATCGAATTTGGAATTGTTTAACTGCTGCAATATGATTTCGGGAATGTTATTTACTTTTGATGAAAGCGACACGCTTTGATAAATTCATATTAATTTTATTTTCTCTTCATAGTACTACTATCAAAATGCGAAACATCCGTTTGCCACCACAATGGCCGAGGAGATCTTTCAGTCTGGCATTTTGCCCTCCGATACGGATTTCCGTATCTTCCGGGATTATGGAGACCTGCCAGGTGAGTTTGCTACCCTTCGTTTGCCTTTAGTTGATGTAGTGAAACGACTTTTTTGTAAAGGTCTCGATATGGCTCAAATCAGCAATGGCTATGTGTATCACACAATTTTTGATAATGTTCAGGCGGTGCCCTTGGATTCCCTTCAAAATTCGGGAGAAAATGCTTTATCGCTGGTGCGAGGTTTTGCAAATGCCAGTGAATTGTACAATCCAGAGGTGAGTCACTTATATTATTGGACAATAATTAATCAATAATGGTGTTGCCTAATATTTCATTACAGAATCACAGCGAAGGGCATGCTGTCTTCTTTGACTATTTGGGCTTGTTTTTTGTCTACTACACCCAGACCACTGGCGTAATCCTAAACTGTTGCATTGCCGTGATCAGTCTGGTTCTGGTGGGCTGCTCTTTGCTGAGAATGGCCCGTGAATCGGATGCCTCGGTGTGCCAGATATCCATTTGGTTTGCCATAATCCTCGGACTACATGTGCTGGGAATGGTCCTCAGTCTGGGATTGCCTATGCTAATGGCAGTGCTTTTCGATGCCGGCGATCGTTCGATGACGTACTTTAGTAACAACTGGCTGGTGATTGGTCTTTTCATCGTTCCGGCAATTATTGGACAGGTTCTGCCCTTGACCCTCTACTATACCCTGAAGACGAACGTAAGTTACAATTTAGCTGATTGCAGAGGCTTCAGTTAGTGTAAGTGTTTGCTTTCTAGGACAAAATTAGCCATCCCAATCACATACATATGAGTCTGCATGCGCACTGTGTGCTATTGGCCCTATTAGCCATTATTTTAACTGCTATTAGTCTGAGAACTCCTTATCTCTGTATGGTGTCGTTGCTTTTTTATGCGGGAGCTCTGTTGATTAATCTGTTAACTACTCTCCATGATCGTGGTAAGTAATTTTCACAAAATTAAAGTTTACCACTCTAAAAAAATGTCTACATGTTTGTAGGATACTTCTGGGTGTTGATCGTGCAAATGCTGCAAGTGATGCCGTTCCTGTACTTCTGCTACCTCTTCTACACATTCCTCCAGGTGTTCTTCCCCATGTTGGGGCGCTTTGGACATGGCACCAATCCAGATCTCCTGGTTGCCCTCATCTGCGCTATGGGCGCTTTCTTTGCCCTGGGATTTGTGGTAAGACGACGGGGAGTTATAAGAGATCATAGTTAATATCTGTTCACTATAGGCACCCCTGATCAACATGTTCCGCTGGCCAAAGTTAGCTTTGCTCGGTTTGGGGGTGGTCACCTTTATATTCAGCATGATTGCGGTTTCCGATGTGGGCTTTCCGTATCGCGCCGAAACCAGCGTAATGAGGATTCACTTCCTGGTAGGTCCATCTATTCTGAGCATGGCTCAAATCCTAATAACACACCTGATCTCTTAGCATGTGCGTCGCATTTTCTATGAGTACGATGGCTCTGTCAGTCTCAGCGATTCTGGCTACTACTTTGACTTCCAGGATCGTCGTCTCTATTATCCCCTGGAGGATACTGCTGTGAATCTAACTGGGATGGTTAGCACATCCGCCGATTGCGATAAGTACCTGATGTGTGGTGTTCCCTGCTTCAATCACCGTTGGTGTAAGACCCGCACCAAAAGTCATTGGCTGCCGCGGGAGCAGGAGGTGGCCATTCCCGGGGCAACGTCTCTAAAGCTCCTGAGCAAATCAGTCTTGGACTCTGGAAAAGTGGCTCGCTTCGAATTCGAAATCTCTGGCCCACCACACATGAGCCTATACATTCAACCTCTGGAAGGGGTTGAGGTGGACGATTGGTCCTTTATTCGAAATATGCTGGATGAGCCCGACAAGTACTCAGCGCCATATCAAATATTCTTTGCCTACGGAAAGGATAATTCTCCCTTGAAGTTTCACATTGACTTTGCGGTGAGTCATGTGAATAGTTGCCCTATTTCTTGCTATAATATCTTTGTTTTTAGAAAACCTCGGGAGACTTCAGCACTCCAACTTGCCAGCTGGGATTTTCCGCCAGTTTTGTGAGCTATGACTACGAACGTGACGCTGCTGGCTTGAAGTTTATATCCGATTTCCCTGACTTTGCTCACGTTATGGAATGGCCGACGTTATATGAGCGTTATATATTTTAAATTGGCGTAGTTAAGATAGTTATCGCTTATTTTTGTTTGCAGCAAACAAAGCCTCTGTTAGTCATAAAACGTTACATTAAGATTGATATTAAACGCACTGCTTTGAGTAATGGACATTTTCGTTGTTGCCATATGAAGTAATTAGTACACTCGCGTGTGCAGATTGGCCGATAAGATTTGAGTGGATAGATGCGAACTGACCTGCCAATGGTATTAAACTAGAAATCTAAATCGGAGCTTTCATAGAATGATTGGTCTTCCATGTACTTTGTTGCTGCCAACGCCTTCCAATCTTTATATGCTGAAGAGTGCCGCTCGAATCCGAGGCAATCGGACCACAAACATTCAGTAGCGAGACTGTTGGGCATCAGAAAGGTTGGCTCTCTCCGGAGAATCGTATTGGAAATATGGAACTGCAGGCTGACGGCGATAAAGCGAGTACTTATTAATAACCACTTCATCAATGAACATTAATCACTGTGACTGCACAGGCAAACTACTCGGACACTGTGCTCTACCACGTTTTGTCCAAGGAGAAGCAGTTGAGAAGGAGACTACCGTGGTACCATGCCCCCTCCTTTCTCCTCCTGTGGGTGGTGCTGTTCTACGCCATCGTACTTCCGCTTTTCTATCGGCTGCCAGACCGCATAACCATTGCCGACGAGCCACTTAAGCCCGGGCAATTTGTGGCCGAGAGAGCACAGAAAGTGCTCTACGAATTCGATCGTATCGGACCCAAAGTGGTTGGGAGCATAGCCAATGAAGTGACGACCGTGGCATTTCTCTTGAATGAGGTGGCCAAGATTAGGGGGGAAATGCGCAGCGATCTCTTTGACTTGGACTTGGATGTCCAGCAGCCATCGGGTTCCTATGTGGTGGGAACCATGACCAGCATATATCAGGGCATCCAGAATGTGGTTGCAAGGCTGAGCACTAAAAGCTCCAATAGCACCTCTTATCTGCTGATCAATAGCCATTTCGACTCGAAGCCAGGAAGTCCAGGTAAATAGTTTAAAATCGAGTTAAGATGTCCAGAAATTAATCCCTTATAATAGGAGCTGGCGATGACGGCACCATGGTTGTAGTAATGTTAGAGGTTCTACGTCAAATGGCAATTTCCGAAGACAAATTCGAACATCCCATAGTCTTTTTGTTTAATGGAGCGGAGGAGAATCCCCTGCAGGCTTCCCACGGCTTTATTACCCAGCATAAATGGGCGGCAAACTGCAAGTAAGTCTATGATCCTATTTATTTTCAAAATTTATTTATTAATTTATATATTATTTATTTTTTCCCAGGGCAGTCATCAACTTGGAAGTGGGCGGCAGCGGTGGTCGAGATATCTTATTTCAGAGTGGTCCAAATAATCCCTGGTTAGTAAAGGTATAATAGTATAATAAATAGTAAAAAGATAAAACTTATACTCATATCTTAAATATTTAGTACTACAAACAGTATTCGAAGCATCCATTTGCCTCAACATTGGCGGAAGAGATCTTTCAGTTTGGAATACTGCCCTCCGATACAGATTTTCGCATCTTTCGAGATTATGGGAATATTCCGGGTACAATTTTAGGTAACAATGTGAGGTTACGAACTTATGTCTATTATTTTTTTAAGGTCTCGACATCGCTCAATTCAGCAATGGATACGTTTATCATACAAAGTTCGATAGTTTTGATGTTGTGCCAGGTCGTTCGGTTCAGAGCACAGGAGAAAATGTCCTTTCACTGCTTCGAGCTTTTGCCAATGCCAGTGAATTACATAATACTAAGGTGGGTAGACAATATTTAATTTAATTTAATTATTGATATATTTATGCTTTGTATAATATTGCAGGAACATAGTGCAGGACACGCTGTCTTTTTTGATTTTCTGGGACTTTTCTTTGTGACTTACACGGAGAAGACTGGAGTAATCTTAAACTATTGCTTGGCAGTACTAAGTGTTCTTCTCGTTGGCTTTTCCCTGTGGCGAATGGCTTGTGTGTCCGAGATTTCCCTGGGAAGGATATCCATTGTGTTTGTCGTAATTTTGGGCCTGCATCTTCTGGGGTGTCTTCTATGCTTTAGTTTGCCTCTGATAATGGCTGCACTATACGACATCAGCGATCGAACTTTGACCTATTACAGTAACAACTGGTTGGTGATTGGTCTCTACATCTGTCCGGCAATTATTGGAATGGTGCTGCCCTCGACACTTTATTACAGATTCAAGCCAAATGTAAGCGTGGGTTAAACAAATTGAATACAATTTCTCAATTTAAAACTATCTCTAGGAAAAGTTAAGCCACTCGAACCAGATCTACATCGGTTTGCACGTTCATTGTGTGGTCCTAGCGTTCCTAACCATTTTTATGACAGCCATTGGTCTTCGACTTTCCTATATGTGTATGATATCGTTGAGTCTCTATGTCGGCTCTCTGATGATTAACCTTATAACTACCTTACATGATCGTGGTATGTAATCAAAAGCAAACGATTATTTTTATGTTGTACTTAATATGTTATATTTCCAGGATACTACTGGGTATTGACAGTGCAGCTTATTCAGCTTTTCCAGTACTTGTACTTCTCCTATCTTTTCTACATATTCCTTGTGATTTTCTTCCCAGCGATGGGAAGAAATCGAGACTCTGTTAATCCCGACATGCTGATAGCCCTGATATGCGCTTTGGGAACCTTTTTCGCCCTTGGTTTTGTGGTAACATTCAGCCAGACCTTGTAAACATTATCTAGTTAAGCCTTTTTAATAGGTTCCTTTGATCAACATGTTCCGTTGGTCCACCATTTTATTGATTGGTCTCGGTGTGGTAACCTTTATATTCAGCATGATCTCTGTTTCGGAAGTGGGATTTCCCTATCGTCCCAAGACCAGTGTGATGCGTGTGAATTTTCTAGTAAGTAAATACGTCATACCTTACTGTAAAGTGATAATAATATTGTGTTTATTTAAAGCAAACCCGTCGAATGTTCTACGAGTACGATGGTTCTCTAAGCGTTGATGACTCGGGGTACTATTTTGACTATCAGGATAGACGAGCCCTTCGTCCACTTAAGGATTACGCCGTAAACTTGACTGGACTTACCTCCATAGATACACCTTGCGATGAGTACGTGATGTGCGGGATTCCATGTTTCTGGAGTAGCTGGTGTAGGGGGCTCTCTAGTGCTGCTTGGCTGCCTCGCGGAACGGAAGTGGACATACCCGGAACATTGGAATTGAGCCTCTTAAACTCATCCTCTTGGAATCGGGAAAATCCAAGAGGTTCGAATTCGAACTTGCTGGCCCTCCGCACATGGGTCTGTATATACGACCGCTGGATGGAAGTAGCAGTGGAGGATTGGTCTTTCTAAAGACAATGCTGGACAAACCTGAAAAATACTCGGCGCCCTATCAAATATACTTCTCCTATGGCCTGGATAAGACCCCATTTAAATTTCACATTGATTTCGCAGTAGGTCACAGTTTGACCTTATTCCTTGAAAAACTATACTGATTATTATTTATCTTTCAGAAGGCTGATGGAGATTTAAATGGACCCATGTTTGAGCTGGGAGTTGTGGGGCATTATGTAAGCCAGGATTTTGAGAGGGATGCAACTACCCTACAGTTCATAGCGGATCTACCGGACTTTGTTTACACTATGGAATGGCCGGCTCTGTTTAAGCGGTATATCTTTTAAGACCCTTATTCCGTTAGCTAAGTTTTGCATTCATTATATTTCGGGACATTCCAAGTGCGGCGATAGTGCAATCGATAGGAAAGAAAAATAAACTAATCTCTCGATACCCACATCAAGCGTCACCTTAATCTGCCAGACATCGGTGGGAAAGAATAAGCTTTAATTTGCAGCTGCCCCTCGCGTGTGTCGGAATCGCCACTTATGTATATTTATATTAAGTCGTAAACCCGTCCAATTTAGATACCATGGCCGTGGCCATGGTTCAGTCCCAGCCGCCCTGGTGCGCCTCAAGACAAAGCCGACCGGCGCGGCGGCGGGTATCGAGCGGCACACGGCATTATCTTTATGGGCCTCAGCGCGGCGGAAGGCTTCGAGTCGATATGCTGGCGGTGCAGACGTTCAGTTATGCGCGGATCGGGCATCGGAAGGGTTTGAATTGGCTGCCGGTATTCACATCACATCTTGCCATGGAGGAGAAGACGGATAAAGTGAGTTTTGATTTGTGAAATGCAGGGAAAGGAACCTACTGACCGCCCGCTTATCAGGAGATTCCCCACGACACTGCACTCATCGAGTCCTTGTCGCTGCGAAAGGGACATGTCCGCCATCGCAGGTTGTCCTGGTACCATGCTCCCTCCTTCCTGCTCCTCTGGCTGGCGCTCTTCTACGCCATCGTGATCCCGCTCTACTACAGACTCCCGGACAGGGTGACCGTCGCCCGGGAATCCCTCAGTCCCGGGGAATTCGTGGCGGAGCGGGCACAGAGACAGCTGCACACGTACGACCGCATTGGACCCAAAGTAACCGGAAGTTATGCGAATGAGGTGACCACGGTGGCGTTTCTCGTAAATGAAACGGAGAAGATCCGTGCCGAGATGCGCAGTGATCTGTACGAACTCGAAGTGGACGTCCAATCACCAACGGGTGGATACGTGTTCAACGATATGGTAAACATGTACCAGGGTATTCACAATGTGATCGTCAAACTGAGTGTAAAGAGCTCGCAGAGCGAATCCTACCTGTTGCTCAACAGCCATTTCGACTCCAAGCCGGGCAGTCCAGGTGAGTGGCTTTCCGGAGTTCAATTGTAGTATCCGGCACTGATCGAGGTCTTCAGGTTCCGGTGATGATGGCACCATGGTTGCGGTCATGCTGGAGGTCCTTCGCCAAATGGCCATATCGTCGACGCCCTTCCAACATCCCATTGTCTTTCTGTTTAATGGAGCCGAGGAGAATCCGCTTCAGGGATCCCATGGTTTTATTACGCAACACAAATGGGCAGCGAACTGCAAGTGAGAAGAAAAGAATTTTTCTACGAATTTTTCATTGCAACCTTAATCGCTTTTAGGGCCTTTATCAACCTTGAAGTGGGCGGAAGCGGGGGACGTGACTTGTTGTTCCAGAGTGGTCCCAACAGTCCTTGGCTCATGAAAGTAAGAATCATTATTAGTAGCCTACTGCTAAAGTTACCATTTACCGTATGGACTTTATGGCCGATTTTATGGCCATTTCTTTTACTGCCGAAATACCCAACCGAATCTTTATAGTATTATAGGCAGCACGCAAAGCACCCGTTTGCCAATGCAATGGCCGAGGAGATCTTTCAGAGTGGGATCTTGCCCTCTGACTCAGACTTTCGTATTTTCCGGGATTTCGGGAACATACCTGGTGCGTTGATGAATCATATTTCGTAATCTTTGATAACAAATTTGTTTTTCGTAGGGTTGGACATGGCCCAGATCGAGAACGGTTATGTATACCACACAGTCTTCGACACCTTTGAGGCGGTTCCTGGACGATCCATACAGAACACTGGAAACAATGTCCTTGCTTTGGTGCGTGCCTTCAGCAATGCCAGTGAGTTGTACGAAGTAGAGGTGAGTTGAGCAATTTGAACACACTTAAACGGTATTGTGAAAAAGGTAATTTGTAGAGTGACGATGGCCAGGCTGTGTTCTTCGACTTCCTGGGACTTTTCTTTGTGTACTACACCGAGACCACTGGGATTGTTCTCAACTGCCTGATTGGAGTGATTAGTCTGGTCTTGGTTGGCTGTTCCCTCTGGAGAATGTCGCGTCAGTCGGAGGAGGCGTCGCTTCCTCAGATATCGATTTGGTTCCTTAGTATCTTGGGATTGCATGTGCTGGGATTTCTGCTGAGCACAGGCCTGCCTCTCTTGATGGCTGTCATCTTCGATGCCGGAGATAGGTCGTTGACCTACTTCACCAGCACCTGGCTGTTGTTTGGCCTCTACGTGTGTCCCGCAATCATCGGACTTGTTCTCCCTTTAACCCTGTACTACACTTTGAAGCCCAATGTAAGTCTATCTGCTTTGATAGCTACTATCGTTACTATAGCTTTTTAATGATTTTCAGGACAAACTAAGCCACCCGTACCACCTGCAGTTAAGTCTGCACGCTCACTTGGTTGTCCAGGCTCTGCTGGCCCTTATTTTGACCGCCATGGGTTTGCGTTCCCAGTACCTCTGCCTAATTTCAATGATCTTCTATGGGGGTGCACTTCTGATTAATCTAGTGAGCACGCTGCATGACCGTGGTATGATCTCTTTTATGACCATTAATCTAAATGATCTTTAAACAGTGATATTTTTCAGGCTACTATTGGGCTTTGATTGTGATGTGTCTGCAAGTGTTGCCGTTTTCCTACTTCTGCTATGTTTTCTACATGTTCCTTGTGATATTTGTTCCGGTCTTGGGAAGGAATGGTGCCAATACCAATCCTGACCTTATCATAGGCCTGCTGAGTGGTATTTGCGTCTTCTTTGCTCTGGGTTATGCGGTGAGTACTTTTTGGAAGTGTTTCTTTCATTACTATCTGTATCTCTGAATCTACAGGCACAATTAATCAACATGTTCCGCTGGCCAAAGCTCATTCTTCTGGGCTTGGGAGTAGTCACCTTTATCTTCTGCATGATTGCCGTCTCAGAGGTGGGCTTCCCCTATCGCCCCAAGACCAATGTGATGCGAGCCAACTGCCTGGTAGGTTTTCTCTTCTGATTAATATCCCCAACACCTCAATGTTCTTTGTCCCTTTAAAGCACACTCGTCGAATCATCTACGAGTACGATGGCTCCGTGAGTCTCAGCGATTCCGGCTACTACTTCAACTATCAGGACAGGCGATCCTTTGATCCCCTCCAGGACTCTGATCTCGACCTGACCGGTCTAGAGCCCGTTGCCAATAAGTGCGACAACTACGTGATGTGCGGCATTCCCTGCTTCTACTACAGTTGGTGCAAGTGGCGCCAGTGGGATGGATGGTTGCCTCGTGAGTCCGAGGTTATCCTACCCGGCGATCTTACCCTCGAGTATCTGGGCAAGACGGTATTGGAGTCTGGCACAACCGCAAGATTTCAGTTCGAGCTATCCGGACCGCCCCACATGAATGTGTTTATTCAGCCAGTGGGTTCGGCAAAGGTGGAAGACTGGTCGTTTGTGAGGAAAATGCTGGATGAACCTGAAAAGTTCCAGCCGCCTTACCAGATCTTCCATTCTTATGGAACAGATAATTCCTCTTTGAAATTCTTCATTGATATGGCAAAGCCAGATGGCAATTTTAATGAACCCACTGTCGAAATTGCAGCTGTGGGTCACTGGGTCAGTTACGAATACGATAGGGATCAAGAGGCCAAGGAATTTGTGGCCGCCTTTCCCAACTTCGTCCATGTCATGGAATGGCCATCTTTATTTAAGCGATATTTATTTTAGTAGTTTATAGCTAGCTTTAGGTATACTATTAAGAATTGTACAATAAATTCCATCCATTATCTGCCCGAAGGGTTTCATAAATAAAACGTGAACTTATGACTTCAGTGTTTTAGATTTCAGATAAGAAAAGTTTTGTTTATATCAAAGTTGGTATATAACAGCTTGATAAAAACTTCCGGATACACGTATACTTGAATTTATCTTTATGGGTTTGGACTTCAAAACGATAAAGATATTCATTGAACTTTTTGTTGCTAACAGATTTCAATAACATTGCAATTAAAAACTGTTATCCATTACCTGCCCGAATGTGCATATAAAAAGCGGTATATCTTATTTAAGTATCAGGTGATAAGGTAAGTTGTTACAGCTTTGAGAAAAGTCATACGTAATTGGTAATCTTTATAGACTTTTAAAAAGAGAGAGTCTTTCAGGCTATGAGCCCAAGGTAAAGACGTTTAATTTCGCGTTCAATTAGCTAATGGCATAACCATGAACGAGAAGACCGATAAGGTCTGGGTATTTATTTGCTAAAATAAAGGGTAACGACTTTATCGACTTACTCGTCCAAAGGGATTCTTTGTCAGTGAGAGGAGAACCGGAAGGAAGAAGGAGATTGTCCTGGTACTATGCTCCCTCCTTCCTGCTCCTCTGGCTGGCACTCTTCTTTGTCATCGTGATCCCGCTCTACAACAGACTTCCGGAAAGGGTGACCATCGCAGATGAACCTACAAAGTTGGGAGAATTCGTGGCAGAACGGGCGGAGAGGCAGCTTATAGACTTTGAGCTGATCGGAACCAAAGTGGTGGGCAGTCAAGCGAACGAGGTGGAAACGGTTGAGTTTCTTTTGAATGAAGTGCAAAAGGTTCGAGATGAAATGCGTAGTGACCTATTTGAGATCAATGTTGAGATCCAGTTAGCTACTGGTAGCATTGTTTTTGGCAGTATGCTGAGCATGTATCAGGGCGTTCAAAACGTAATAGTGAAACTAAGTGCAAAGAATTCCCAAAGTGAGTCCTACCTTCTGATCAACAGTCATTTCGACTCAAAGCCAGGCAGTCCAGGTAGGTGTTATTTAACTAATATGAACATTCAGATTTTAAACGCCGGTTTATCAGGATCTGGCGATGATGGTGCCATGGTTGTGGTTATGTGTTCCAAATAATCCTTGGCTCATGAAGGTCAGATTCTACTTTTTATTCCTACTTTCTTTTTGTTACCATCTGGATTGATTACATTTTCAGTACTACAAAATGTATGCGAAACATCCTTTTGCAACTACTTTAGCCGAGGAAACCTGGCAGGCTGGAATTATACCCTCTGACACCGACTTTCGAATTTTCCGTGATTATGGAAATGTGCCTGGTTAGCTGCTTAGGGAGTAATTTATATGATTAAGTTACTCATTGTGTATTCCAATAGGCTTGGATATTGCCCAGGAAAATAATGGGTATGTCTACCACACTGCATTCGACACCTTTAGTGTGATTCCAGGACGATCCATACAGAACACTGGCGATAACATTCTCGCTCTTACGAGGGCGTTTGCAAATACCACTGAATTGATTGAGACAGAGGTAGAGGTATTAATGTTTTATCCCACCTATATGACCATATTCATTTTTAGGGAGCTGATGATGGGCATTCTGTCTACTTTGACTTCCTTGGACTTTTCTTTGTGTACTACACGGAGACTACTGGAATTATTTTAAACTGTCTGACCGGAGTGATATGTCTGGTTTTGGTTGGTTGTTCCCTCTGCAGAATGTCTCGCCAAACGAAGGAGGTTTCTCTAGGTCGTATTTTAATTTGTTTTCTAATTATCTTGGGACTGCACGTGGTTGGATTTTTGCTGAGCATATGCCTGCCTCTATTGTTGGCCGTCATCTTCGATGCTGGAGACAGGTCGCTAACTTATTTCACCAGCAACTGGCTGGTATTTGGACTTTACGTTGGTCCTGCAATCATAGGCCTTGTACTGCCATTAACACTTTACTATACCTTGAGGCCTAATGTAAGAGTACTAACTGCAATAACAACCATTACTATACATTTTAAATTAATTACAGGAAAAACTTACCCACTCTTACCATATCCAGATGAGTTTACACGCTCATTGTGTGGTCTTGGCACTTCTTATTCTTGTTTTAACCGCTGTGGGTATCCGATCACAATATCTTTGTCTGATGTCATTGATCTTCTAAGGAGGTGCTCTTTTGATTAATCTGCTCAGTACATTGCATGATCGTGGTAAATGACTTTAATATAACAATTAATATAGGAGTTTTTGTTAACAGAGATATGGTTTTCAGGTTACTATTGGAGTTTGATTGTGATGCTTCTGCAAGTGCTACCATTTTGCTACTTCTGTTACTTGTTTTATATGCTACTCGTAGTCTTTTTTCCGGTCACGGGAAGAAACAGAATCGGCTCGAACCCGGATCTGATTATAGCAGTCTTGTGTGGTTGCTGCACTTTCTGTGCCCTGGGATTCGTTGTAAGTAATTTTAAAAAATTTAATTATATATTTGTCTATCTAAACGTCGACTATCAGGCCCAATTCATCAACGTTTTTCGATGGCCAAAGCTCATACTTCTTGGCTTGGGTGTAGTCACCTTTACCTTTTCAGAGGTGGGCTTTCCCTATCGCGCCAAAACCAATGTAATGCGAGTTACATTTATGGTAGGTACTTCCTTAATTCTATAATACTTTGATAAATATCATAAGATATTTTATAATTATTTTTAAATATAAAACTTTTCTCATATTGCAGAAATCCGATGGTGACTTTAATGCCCCCATTTTGGAGCTCGGAGTTGTGGGACATTTTGTCAGTTATGATTACAAAAGGGATCCCGAGTCTCAGCAATTTGTGACCGACTTACCAGACTATGTGCACGCCATGGAATGGCCCTCAATATTTAAAGGATATATATTTTAGAACTTATATTGTTTAGGCAAAACATTTTATTGAAGTTTTATTAAAATATACGTTTTCAGCAAACATAAATTGCATAATTGTTTCCGAAAGGTTACGTGACTGGCCTTTAAGTTACTTATGGATTATTTTATACGAACTAGTTGGTAAAATTTGTCCATTACCTGCCCGAAAAAAGGACTTTATGGTTTTAGGCTTTCAAAAATACATAACGATTTAATATCTTATCGAGGTCTTATCTTTTTATCGTACTTGATTTAGGGTTTATAAAATCGATACAAAATTTATGACGCCATTTTGATATCTTTATATTGCAGTAGTATTGCAATTAATGGGCCGGAAAAGTATGAAAAATTAATATCGAATGATTTTTAAATTTTTTGTTTGGTAACAAACAATTTATAAACAACGGATGTTTAATTTTATTTATTTTTTTGAATTTAATAAAAAAGAAATGCCTAGCTCAACTAATGTGACTTTGTACCTCAATTAATGCTAATGTGTAAAACAATAAACAAAATCGTAATATTTATTTCTAAAACTGTCAATATTTTCTATTCAACACAATATTTTTCGGCCCTTGAAAATTGTTTTTAAATTTGAATTCGATTTGGCGATATGTTGATCGATATATTACTATATATTTTTATTCTCGACACACATATCTAGCGGGCGATATTCGGATGCCACGATATAAAAATTAAATCACTTTATGAAGATTGCCGAAGACTTTGACTCCAGAAAGATTAAAAACTATATACTATACATATATGCACCATAAATATACTGGGACTATGAGGTTCCGTGTTGGATACCAATCTCATACCGGCCTTAAAAAGGTTTAAAAATGATAAGCTTGCATGAGGTTTGCTCAGTCGCGTGCGTTTCTTCGTTGTGATTTGATGCTGACTGCGGTAGAGAATTAATATTATGGAACAGAAGAATGGAGGTTTTAAGGAGGATACATCTTCGGAACATTCGGAACCGTCGACAGGATATAATGAAAAGAATACCCTGCAATTGGTTTCCGAGCCAGCGGATCCTGAAGAGGGCTTAAGCAACGAAATCTTAATAGACTCGAGGGAGAAGAAAAGTTCATCAAAGCAACTACCATGGTACTATTCTCCTGTGTACTTGCTCTTTTGGGTCGGACTGTTCTTCGCAGTGAGCTATCCGCTTTTCTATTACCTGCCAACTGGAGTGAAGATTGAGGAGGAATCCGACTTGCCACACACTTTTGTGGCCCAACGCGCGGAAAGCATACTGATCAAACTCGATGCAATGGGTCCGAAGATAGCCGGTGATTACGTGACCGAGGTGCTTATGGTGGATTTTCTTCTCAACGAGATATCAAAAGTGCGGGAGGCGATGCGAGACGATCTCTATGAGATGGAGGTGGACGTACAGCACTCCAGTGGTGCCTTTCTCCACTGGCAAATGATCAATATGTACCAGGGCATCCAAAACGTGGTGGTGAAGCTGAGTTCCAAGAGTTCCAACAGTAGTTCCTATCTATTGGTGAACAGTCATTACGACTCAAAGCCCAGCAGTGTGGGTAAGTGGATACTCTTACTATAAAGTAACAAAGGGTTTGAGTGTTAATATATCTGCAGGCACTGGCGACGCGGAACTAATGGTGGTCACCATGCTCGAGACGCTCCGTTTAATGGCCACTTCCGAGGAGACCTTCTTGCACCCCATTGTATTCCTGTTCAATGGCGCCGAAGAGCAGCCCTTCCACGGATCGCATTCGTTTATATCCAACCATCGCTGGTCTGCCAACTGCAAGTGAGTATATTGGTATATCTTCAACGGAACCTTTTACAATATGTTGCCTCCTCCAAATCAGAGCGTTAGTCAACTTGGACTCGGCAGGTGCCGGCGGACGTGAAATTCTATTCCAGGGGGGTCCCAATCATCCCTGGCTAATGAAGGCAAGTCAAATTCGTGCATTCCACTTGAAACTAATCTTAATGACCGGGCCGTAAAACTGTGAAAGTGTTTCCTTTACTGGCACGCTTATCTTATCTGCATTTATTGCACGATATCCAATAAAAATCGTTTTTTTGCACTGCAGCAATACAAAAAGAGTGCCAAGCATCCGTTTGCCACCACCATGGCCGAGGAAATCTTTCAGGCTGATCTGATACCCTCGGACACAGATTTCCGCATTTTCCGAGACTTTGGACCGGTACCAGGTGGGTGATTGAAGGTGTAAGTGTCTGGTATATGTGTTTGATAATGTAAGTTATTTTATTTCAGGTCTGGACATGGCTGGTTGCTACAACGGTTTTGTCTATCACACAAAGTTCGATCGCATCAAAGTGATTTCCAGAGATTCCCTGCAAAACACTGGTGACAATGTGCTTTCTCTGGTTCGCAGTATATCCAATGCAGAGGAAATGTATGATACCGAGGTGGGTTGTGAAAATTGCCATTATATTACACTCACTTCATATGAATTTTGATTGAAATCAGGCTCACTCAGAGGGTCACTCGGTTTTCTTTGACTATCTGGGCCTTTTCTTCGTTTACTACACGGAGTCAACGGGTACGGCTCTAAACATCTCATTCTCCCTGGGAGCCATCCTCGTTATTTGCCTTTCCCTGTGGCGCATGGCAAAGGTCACGGATCGGAGAGTGGGCACCTATGCCCGGGCTTTTGGCTTGCAGTTCCTTCTGTCCCTTCTGGGATTTCTGCTGGCCCTCGGCTTTCCCCTGCTGATGTCTGTGTTCTACGATGCCGGAGATCGCACGATGACCTACTTCAGCAACAGTTGGTTGGTCATTGGACTCTTCATCTGCCCCTCAGTTATAGGTCTAGTCCTGCCTCCGACTCTTTACTTGTCGCTGCGACCACATGTAAGTCTGGAGAATGTTTTGTTATCATCGCATGAATACAGTTTCTTGATCCGTAGGAGAAGATACCGCACACCTATCACCTTCAAATTGTGGGACACGCCTACTGCGTTCTGATGGCAGTGCTTTGCATTCTACTCACGGCTGTTGGCATTCGCACGGCTTATCTCTTTATGATGTGTGTGTTCTTCTACTTGGGAGCTCTAGTCATCAACCTGGCTACTCGTCTCCATGACAAAGGTAAGGCCGCAATGAGGCACAAATGTGATGTTTAATGACGCCTACTCGTCTACTTTAGGTTATCTCTGGGCTGTCGTGCTCTGCCTTTGCCAGATTCCCCCCTATCTCTACTTCACCTACCTGTTTAATGCTCTTCTGGTCATAACCATTCCGATGACGAGCAGGAAGGGCATGGATGCCAACCCCGATTTTCTGATCTCTATTGTGTGTGCTCTGGGTTCAATTCTGGCAATGGCTTTCCTGGTACGGATTGTCTTTTATCTGAAGGAGTTAATAGTTAATAAGGGCACTTTTTCAGGCTCCACTGCTGAATATCTTCAAGCGACCAAAGAGCATGGTTGGTGGCCTGGCCCTAGTGATGTTTGTCTTTTGCATGATCTCTGTGTCGGAGGTGGGCTTTCCCTATCGTGCCGAAACAAATGTGATGCGTCTACACTTTCTGGTGAGTAATTCAACATAACAAGAGAAGAATTATGCTATAAAGGCATTTTTTCTCGGGTTTTAGGAGGTACATCGCAAGTTCTACGAGTACGATGGATCTCTCAGTCTGGAGGACAGCGGATATTACTTTGACTTACAGGACAGACGCCTAGAGGCTCCGCTGCTGGACAAGATCAACCTCACTGGATTCACACGCCTGGACGAGCAGTGCAAAACGCAGATGAAGTGTGGCATGCCGTGCTTCAACCATCGTTGGTGTCTGGCAGTGAAAGATGCCCGTTGGCTGCCCCGGGATGTGCCCGTCGATTTGCCCGGTTCTCCGGTTTTACAGCTTGTGAACAAGACGGTTTCGGGCACTCAATCCGATCCAAAGGTTCGCCTTGACTTTATAGTGTCATCGGGTCCACCGAGGATGAGTTTCTTCGTTCAACCGCTGAAGGGGGTCAAGATGCTGAACTGGTCCTTCCTGAAGGGAATGCTGGACAATCCATCAGTCTATAAGCCTCCCTATCATGTGTTCTTTGGCTACGGCAGCGATAACTCGCCCGTTGAAATCTTTTTCGAAATGACGGTGGGTAGTTTATACTATTTTATAGGTGACATCTTTTTATATGATAATCTATATTATTATTACTCTGCAGAAGGAAGACGGCAACTTCGAAGTGCCGCTGGTGGAGTTCGGTATCTCCGGGCACTATATGAGCCACTTAAGTAAACGGGATGCCACGACTCAGAAATTTATTGAGGATCTACCGGACTTTGCTCACCCCATGGAGTGGCCTAGTTCCTATGAACGCTATATATTCTGAGAATAACAAATTGTTCCTAGTAGTACTAAGATTTGATACAAAATAAAACGTGAAGAAAAACATTTTAAAAAGCATGTTTTGGGTGCGAAGTACTTTTCTGCTACACGTGTACGATCGTTACTAACAAAGTTTATGAAAGAATCTCATAAAAATACTTAAAGTGTACTGGTAAATAAGCCTAATTAAAAATCCGACTAGTGTGTCTACGTATTTACCAAAGCTTGTAAAGGAATCTCATAAAAATACTTAAATGGTTACTGATCAAAGTGTACTGGCAAGCCTAAATAAAAACCCGAACAGATGCGATGCTATAAATTTACAATTGTCGATTATTGTCATTATAAAAATGAATTAATGGCAGTTAAATTTGACTGATGTTGGCATGAGTAATACCCTGGATTGTTCCCATCCTTTAGAGTGGCATAAACGGCTTGGTTTGGTTTGCGTCGGGTTTTAAGTACCCTTTTAAACAGCTAAAAATGGGTGGGAATTATGACCCTGACTTTGGGCCCATCACGGGCACTGCCGATCAGATGCGGCACTATAAATTCATAAATCCGCAATGGCCAACGAGTGCGATTACGATATGGGACAAAGTCAGCGGTAATGATTTGGTTTGGCTAATCAAGGCAACAGTCCCTCGAGGACCGGAAAAGATCGACAGGTTGGGAATTTATCGACGGCATACTCGAATGTTTTGGTTGGTATGTAGTACTATGCACGCATGCTGATAGGTTGGCGTAAATAACAAGCGCCATTATGCCATAAATATCGAATATCTTTATACTATGCTGAAGATATCAACCATATCGCATCGTAAACACAAACCACAATTTTAAATTGCGGCTGGAGATGTCGGAAAGGTTAGTCGTGCGTCGAGAGTCGTGGAAGGTGCTCTTGCTTGGACGGTTCTCGAATCTCTGGAAGGCCAGCAATGGGTGCTACAAAGGACGGCAAGGTGTGTAACACCATCCCCTCTATACTCAGGAGATATAATATTAAGTGTAATTCTCGTACATCCCCAGACGCTTTTGGGGTCTGAGAACCTGATCATCGAGATGGACGAGGGGAAGAAGAAGTGGCCCAAGCAGTTCTCCTGGTACTTTGCCCCCACCTATCTCCTCTTCTGGGTGGGGCTCTTCTTCGCCGTCATCTACCCACTCTTCCAGGCACTGCCCACCGGCATCAAGATCTCCGAGGAGGCGGACAAGCCGGGTCAGTTCGTGGCCGAAAGGGCTCAGGAAATTCTGTTGAAAATAAGTCAGATGGGACCACGAGTGGTGGGCGATGTGAACAATGAGGTCACCGTTGTGAATCTTCTGCTCGACGAAATAGAAAAAGTGCGACAGGTATTACGTGATGATATCTACGAAATGGAGGTGGAAGTGCAACGGGCCTCCGGTTCCTATTTGATTAAGGGCCTCACAAATCACTATCAAGGTGTGCAAAATGTGATCGTCAGGCTGAGTACGAAGAGTTCGAATAGTAGTTCCTACCTTCTGGTGAACAGTCACTACGACACCAAGCCGGGGTCACCAGGTAAGTCTTAAAGCGATTGATGTATTCGGTAATCCCATCATGTTTTCTTTACCTTGCAGGTGCCGGAGATGATGCTGCTATGGTTGTCGTCATGCTAGAGGTGCTACGTCTGGTGGCCATTTCAGGCGATCCCTTCCTGCACCCCATTATATTTCTGTTCAATGGGGCCGAGGAGCAACCAATGCAGGGCTCTCATGGTTTTGTCACCCAACACAGATGGGCTGCCAACTGCAAGTGAGTAAATTGATATTTTGTTATACTCTGTATGTTTTAAAAACGTTCTTATAAACAGGGCACTCCTCAACTTGGACTCTGCCGGTGCTGGTGGACGCGATCTCCTTTTCCAGGGCGGACCCAATCATCCTTGGCTGATGGAAGTAAGTTTTTAGTTTTTCTGAAAACCCCCTGAAAGTCTGCAACGCATTGGATGATTCACTTTTGTTTTTTGGGCCTTTTTCGATATGGATGATATCACCCGTCTGGCTGCTGTTCAATTAATCTAATCGATTGCCTTATCTCAGCATTACAGAAACAGTGCCCCACATCCGTTTGCTACCACTACGGCCGAGGAGATATTCGAGGCTGGGATTATACCTTCGGATACGGACTTTAGGATCTTTCGTGACTTTGGCGTCATTCCAGGTTGGTAGCCAGCATCAGGAGTTCTTCCTTGAATTGGATTTAGGAGATTTCCTTCCATATCTTTAGGTTTGGATATGGCTGGCGTCTACAATGGTTTCGTCTACCACACGAAATATGACCGCTACACGGTGATAAGTCGCGACTCACTGCAAAATTCAGGGGACAATTTGTTGGCCCTGGTGTGGAGCATTTCAAATGCTGAGGAAATGTACGACACTGAGGTGGGTTTCCCCTTTCAAAAGCCATTAGTCATCTGATTTAATCAATTTTTAATTAACAGGCACACGCTCTGGGACATGCTGTGTTTTTCGACTTCATTGGCCTCTTCTTTGTGCACTATCAGGAGTCGACGAGCTTGGCCCTGAATCTCTGCTTCTCCTTTGGGGCCATTATTCTGGTGTGTGTCTCCTTGTGGCGGATGTCGAGGGTTACGGGTCAGACTATGGGCACCTATGCCGGGGTCTTTGGCCTTCTGTTCCTTCTGGCCCTCGCAGGCGTTCTACTTGCTGTGGGCTTCCCCCTGCTCATGGCCATCTTCTATGATGCGGGAAATCGCACTTTGACCTACTTCAGCAATAGTTGGCTGGTTATTGGCTTGTACATTTGCCCTTCAGTGATTGGTTTGGTTTTGCCCATTACCCTCTATTTGACGTATAAGAAAACTGTGAGTTATTAGCCTGGATATTTAAGTTGATGGTTTTTAATGCTATTTCTATCTGCAGGAGAAGATCCCCCACACGTACTACCTGCACATTGTGGGTCATGCCAACTGCGTGCTTCTGGCAATCTTGTGTTTGGGCACAACAGCCCTCAAATACCGTAGTGCGTATCTATTCCTGATCTCCCTCATTTTCTACGACGCAGCTCTGATTATTAATCTGCTCACCCGTCTGCATTGTCGCGGTAGGTTTTCTTTCTTGGAATCTTAAGAACTCTTCTAAATAGCTGCCCAATTACAGGCTATCTTTGGGGCCTGGTTCTGATTGTCTTCCAGATACTACCCTTCATATATCACGCCTACTTGTTCCACATGTTCATACTCATCCTCATTCCGATGGTCGGTCGTTTTGGGGTCTCCACTAACCCGGACTTGCTGATTGCTGCTTTGTGTGGCTTTGGTACTATTCTGGCCTTGTCCTTTGCGGTAAAACAGGTTTCTTAATTTCTCGAACCTATTAAACTAATGAATTGTTTGTAGGCTCCCCTGATCAACATATTCCGGCGACCCAACTGCATGCTGGGTGGCCTGGCAGTGGTCATGTTTATTTTTAGCATGATTTCCGTATCACATGTGGGATTCCCCTACCGCGCCAAAACGAACGTGATGCGTGCGGACTTCATGGTGAGTGGGGTGTTCCAAATCCTCCAAAAGAACAGTGACTAGTAGTTTTTCTTTATCGAAACAGCAAGTGCACCGTAAGTTCTTCGAGTACAATGGTTCCATGAGTCTCGAGGACTCTGGCTACTATTTCCACCTGGGTGATCGTAACAAAGAGGCCCCTCTCCGGGATTACATGAATCTGACCGACCTAGTTCTCCTGGGCGAGGACTGCGACTCGGAGTTGATGTGCGGTATTCCCTGCTACCGATATTGTAAGGCCCGGAAACATGCCCTTTGGCTGGCACGCGAGCAACCGGTGGAGCTGCCATATCCCACTGTTTTGGAGTTCCTCAACAAGACAGTTCTTCCCGGTGGCTATCAGGTGCGCTTCGAGTTCCGCCTGAGCGGACCCCCCAACATGGGCCTCTTCATCAAGCCGCTGGACGGCGTGAGAGTGCTCCGATGGACATTTGCCCCCGGCATGTTGGACAACCCGGCCACCTACAGGCCACCGCTGGAGGTCATGCTAACTTACGGCATCGACAGCACGCCCATCGAGTTCTTCGTTGAACTATCGGTTAGTTCTTACACCTTTTCCTTAATTTTCGGGTTAATCAAGTGACTTTCAGAAGGACAACGGCAACTTTGATGAGCCCGTCTTCGAGATGGGCGTAGTCCGGGCACTATGTGAGTCCCCATGACAAAAGGGACGCCCTGAGCGAAGAGTTCCTGGCCACACTTCCGGACTTTGCCTTCTCCATGCAGTGGCCCAGCAGCTACGAACGCCATATATTCTAGGATATGAATAAGACTAATAGGAATGCCAAGTCATTGACACATCCGAATGGAAAAGGTTTGTTTTTTTTTCGGGTGTGGGAGAATGGGGAAATGAATGGGGCTCAAACATTGGATGCTGAATGCATTTCACAATGCTACGCTAGACAAACATTTTTGGGCAGCCAGTTGGTGGGGGGAAGAGCAAGCAAACGGTTTCGAACGGATAGGAAGCCATTTGTGCAAACATTCGGTGGCACAGCGTCTGCAGCCGGAAGGTGCGTATAAATAGTGAGCCCTGGCCCATCGAAAAGCACACTCAGAGTTCAGCAGCTCCTCCAGCAACAAGCAACAGTCAGCAATCCGCAAAAGCCCACAAAAACCAAACAACATGAAGTTCTTCGCCGTCCTCGTCATCCTCTCCGCTTGTGTGGCCATCGCCCTAGGAGCAACTGCTACGGGTACCTCGCCAAGTCCTACTTCCACTCCGACCACGTCTTCGTCGCCCTCAACAACGACGTACACCTACACAACCACCCCAACGTATACCACCCCCACCGCAACCACCACCACCACCGTGAAGCCCTTCAAGCAGCAGCTTCTCTCCCTGCTGTTCAACAAGAAGACCGGATAGAGCCACCACCACAGCGATCCACGATGCCGCCTCTTGAAACGATCTGTATCACCTGAATAGCCCAAACAATAATAAAAACACCAAAACAAACACACACACAAAACGCCTCTTGCTTACCCCTTCCGAAATCGTAGTTAACTATCTCACGTAGCATTGGCCAGCTGGGGTTCTATTTCTGGGGCAACTGACATTTGCTCAACCGACGGGCTGAACGCCCCACTCATTGCCGCCTTTTGGCCGGACCTGTTCCCAAAAACATCTGCCCGCCTGCCGCAAAGGTCAGGCGGCACTTGCCACGGCAGTCGGGCAAGTCAGTTGGCCAGACATGATCATGGTCAGGTGGCAGTCATAATCCACGCCGTGATGATCGCCAGAGAGTAGAGCCAAATGCCTAATGACTGGGCTGACAAATTGTTGTAGGAATGCAGCAGGCTGTCCCTGTTCATCGCATGCAATCGAGGAAGAGTTATGAATGCCAAAAGCTGGCCATGTACAACACGACGCGAGATGATCGAACCACCAACGCCCCATTAAACACAGGTGAACAGTGGCCAATGCCTAAGGGGGATGCTCACCAGGCGATTTCAATGTTTAACCAAAATTACAAAAACATTAAATATAAATAAACAGCTTAGTTCTAAATTTCTTACATTTCCATTGCAACAAAATGAAACCAAAAAATTACATAGAAAATGTTCATAAGAAATGTAAGTTGTGTATTTTAAACCTAAGAATTCAATAAAAATAGTATATAAAATTATTTTAAGTCCAGAAATTAAGTTTTTAGAAATTTCATTTAAATTGTAAAAAAATTGTATCGGTATCTATATAATTAAATAATTTTGAATATAATGAAAATAACTGGCTCTTAATCTAATCGCCTTTTTTATTACGTTTTTTTTTTAGACTGTTGGTATAAAAAACATTGCTTCTTATAATACTGAATATTTCCTATAGATTGTTTTTAATGACTAAACAACTGTAAGCTCTAAACTTTAAAAAAAGTAGCTGTGTGAAATTCAAATCGCTGCTACTATTTAGATTTCAAGGTAACCTTTTTCATATTGACTTAATATTATTTTGAACATTTGTTGTTGAATTTTTCTCTTTCAATCGATTATTACTGTGGCATAGACAGGTTGTCATGTATACAACTCATTCGACAAATTGCAGCAACAGCGGCGAACACAAATCGGATGGGTCGTGCACTTGTGGGTGGATTCGATTCATGATTCGGTTCATGAACACTCCATGGGAAGATGGCATCAGCCACCGGGCAGGCTTCCGATCGGCGGGTCTTCAAAATGCTAGACACTCACTCGTAAACCTCCGGCTGCACGAGTGGGTCTGTGTGTAAAGTTCAAGCGAATTGGTATAAATATGCAAAGAGCCGCCTCGGTTGGCCACAGTAACCCATCGAGGCGGACTCGGAGCAGACGACCAACGCGAGGATATACAATAGTTCGACATGCAGCTCACAGTAAGGATACACATACACCTATCTGCATGGGATATCCCCGAATAAATACTCCATAAAATACTTGCAGCTGCTCACAATAGCAGCCCTGCTGCTCAGCCTGGCCCAGGCCATGCCCCAGGGCAGACCACAGGCCCAAGGAGAGCCCATTCCCATCGTCAGGCAGGAGCAGGAGGTCAACTTCGATGGCTCCTACAAGTATCTCTACGAGACGGGCAACGGGATCAACGCCGAGGAGGAGGGCTACCTCAAGAACCCAGGCACCGACAATGCAGGGCAGGTGAGTGGAGGAGTAGTAGTTGGTTAGTTGGTTAGTTGGTTAGTTGGAGGAGGGCATTGAAAATCGTGCTTGGCATTTGCTGGCTACCAATTTGCCAGATGAACTAACCCACAATCCCAACAATCTTGTCTGCTCTTTGGCGCAAAAGGTCGCGCAGGGCTCCTTCTCGTACACCTCGCCCGAGGGCATTCCCATTCGGATAACCTATCTGGCGGACGAGAATGGCTTCCAGCCGCAGGGTGACCACCTGCCCACGCCACCGCCCATTCCGCCTGCGATCCAGAAGGCACTGGCCTACTTGGCCACCGCTCCTCCGCCGCCGCAAGAGCAGCCGGCAGGTGGGTTCAACAACCGGCGGGGCTAGAGGTCCACCTCCACCTCCTGCATCCACCTCCGCATCCACATCCACATCTACTCAGATTACCTGGTTTTACTCTACTCATTTACAAAACTTGTGCGAATAAACAATAAAACTGGCCATAAAACAACAAGATGTTGAGAAGCATTTAATGATTAGCCAATAATTTAGCTGCGGAATTTTATACTTGTACCGGCCCACCTAATAAACGTAAGCACTTGTAAAGCATACAATCAAAAGCTGCCGCCTTTTGAAATCAGCAAATATAGATAAAAATAGAAAACGTCAAAACTAATATAGCAAACATTTATAATTTTTTTAATAAATTAAATAACTAATTGGAAAAGCGCTGTAAAAATGCTGGAAATTTCCCTTTTTCAGATAAAATGTTGACCCTCTTTAAGTGAACTTAAATATGCACTGTATACGTAAGCTTTATTGGCAAGGCACTTGAGTTTAAGAATACCCCGATTTATTAATGCCCAACAATTATGGGGATAGTAAACCATGCCTGATTTTACCAGATAAGAATTTCAAAGTTCTAAGTTCAATTAACTTATATTAGAAGTGAGTCAAAACAATTGAATGCGATTGAGTATTTAGCATGCACAATGGGTTTAGTATAATATTTACAGGTGTTAAGTTGCTATAGGAAAACAAAAATACATCACTTTCTAATTTGTTTTTACAATAATAAATTAAAGCATTCATATAATAACAAAATTGTTTAGGAGCATATTACGACGACTTTTCTTGCCATTCATCATTGTGCTGCCTAGTTTTAGGCTGTTCCGTAAAAATGATGTTGAGGACCTAAAAGATGAAGATACTTCTGTAAGCTGGTTGGCCGATGTCCGAATATCTTTAAGGTACCACCAAGAAAAACAAAATGCAGGCCATCGTAATCACAGGTAGCAATTCATCTCCATTAAGTCGCCTCACCCGCGGAGCCGTCAGATCGGAAAGCTGCTTTCCCACAAATTATGAATTGAAATGGCTCGTAAACCAAGACGCTTAATTGGTCAAGTCACCGGTCGGAGCAGTGGCAATTAGACACAGCACAAGCCACTCAGATTGTCGCCCATCCATGTGGGCGGATGGGGGTGCATCCGAAAGATATAAAGCCGGGGTCCGACGGCTAGATCTTCTCATTGCTCATCTTCGACGATGTGGCTGCGCGTGACGGTGAGTTACTAGATACATACCTTACACAGCCAGTGGATTACCCATAGGAATACCTTGCAGATCGCTCTTCTGTTGGCCTGCGTGGCGGTGGTCTTGGCCCAGGGGGATGGGCGTTATCGTCCTCCGCCCACAAAGGCTAATCGTGGTGGCAATGATGGACGCTATTCGGCTGGCAACGATGGACGCTATCGCGGAGGCGGCGATGGTCGATACTCCGGCGGCAACGATGGACGGTATATCCACACGGACAACAAGTACCAGCATGACGATCGTCCTGGCGGTGGTTACACCGGGGACCAGGGACGCTATGTGGGTGACAAGAACAAGGGAGGCGGAGGTGGTGGAGGAGGTGGAGGAGGTGGTGGGGGCAGGGACGGAGCAGGAGGTGGTAGTGCGCCCGTGACAAGGGCCACAGCCAGACCGGCGCCACGTCCCACCACGGCACCACCACCGGCGATAGTCGATCCCACTGCCAATTTGCCCAAGGGACGTGGCACCGGCGAAGGGGGCAACGGCTGGGCCATCATCCGCCAGGAAGACGACGTGGAGCAGGATGGCTATCACTACCTGTAGGTATTTACCCCTCACTAGTAATACCCATTTAAGAATTTTAATCCACAGCTGGGAAACGGAGAACGGCATTCTGGGCGAGGAGAGTGGACGCATCGAGAAGTTGACCGAGGAGGATGGGCTGCGGTCCAAAGGCTTCTACGAGTATACCGGACCCGACGGAATCCTCTACCGCGTGGACTACGTTGCCGATGACAACGGCTTTGTGCCCAGTGCCGCCCACCTGCCCACGGCACCGCCCCCACCGCCCTATGTGGCCAAGTTGTTGGCCTATCTCGAGGAAAATGCCAAGAAGAAGAAATAAATGCGACCATACATGTGCAAATGTCAAACGTTGCAGGTTAATAAACTGTTGTGCCATAAGTTGTTGAAATTTTTCGTCATGAGGGGCTTAAGATGTTTATTAAATTTTCTGTTTGGTCAACTGAAAAGCTTGTTTTAATGATTAATTCAATGTTTCAAGCACATACTAATGATGCTTACACATGATTTTGTGATTAATTCATTACATTTTTAAAATATTTTTTAGTCTTCCTCGGGAATAAAAATAAAACACCAGTTTGCCATGTACTTTTTTGTCATTTATTAATTTAATTATGCTCGATCGATTTAAGTTATAGTTTTATCCCAATGTTGGCAGGATTCGCTGTTGTATGTACTCCAGGACCTCATGTATGGTGTCTTGAATCTTGGCGGGCTGAAAGCAAATAAGGTACTTGGACTTGGTAGTTTTAGTAGTAGATTCCAACTGCTTACATCCTTTTCTGAATTGATACTGGCACTTGGCTGGTTCTGATCCCCAACTGGCTCCTGGACAGGCTCCGGCGACTCCTGGTATCCTTCAGCATCTGCAGTCTCCGGCTGACAGCTCACCTCACAGCCATCGCTGGGCTCCTGGTACTCATAGGCCTGGTCCGAGTCCCACAGTCTGTTCTCGTTCACATAGCTGTACTGCTTGGCATCGGGATGCGACTCATCGCCATCGCGCACCCACTGGAACTGGATGATCTGCCAGCCGGTGCCGTTGAAGTTGAAGTCGATCATGAAGCGCAGGTGATCCCGGGGACCGAGCGAAAGGCCGTCGGTGGCCTCCTCCTAGCTGCTTCTGGGCTCTGGAGAAGATGCCCCGCAGGTCGGATGAGTACGGCTGACCACGATCCCCGTATCCGCCGTCATAGGGCCTGGGATCGTGCTGATACTTTCCGCTGTTATCCGGCATGTACCAGCCCGTGGCTCCGTGCAGCTGGGGCACATATCGGCCGGGCTTCACTCGCCTGGGCACCTCCTCGACCCGGCCCTCCTGATCCTCAGCTGTGGATGCAGCGATCAGCAAGAGTGCAGCTAGCAAACGTGTGTCCATGTCGACTACTTGGTTACGTCTGATTCGACCCCAATGCACCCGCTGTCCATTTTAGTTTTGGTCCCCACTGCCGATTGTTGTTCAGCCAATAAATCGGGGGCTTTATGTCCAAGACGACATCGTTTAATTAGTTTAAATATGGGCGGGTCGCGAGCTGATTCGGTGGCCGGCGAATCGATATTAGCTCATCCGTATAGAAATTCTTTGCATACTAACAAGTCGTTCAGATGCAACTTAGTTAGCAACTCGTTTGCATTGGCGGCCCCGTGTCGCATTTAACCTTTCTGAGATGCAAGTCGTTGCAAGCCGGATCAAAATTGGGGGCGACAACGACACAAGACTAATGACACCTCTAAACAGATGTTTCAAAGTTCATACTCTGATTGGTAGGTAATTCGTTTAACCTGTTTGGCCCACTGTCCGTTCAAAAACTCAATCGTACTGGTCATTAAGACAAACTATATTGTTAACAAGTCGTTTAGAAAATTGTAAATATTAACTGGGTCTGACATGTCTTAATCTTATATTTTTTAAGCGAAGAAATAAATAAATTGATAAACAATTTGGTAATGGCTTTTAAAACTTCGTGCTTAGAAACCGGCATTTAATATTTTTGTTCGGCAGTCGTTCACCTTTCAATTTAACGACTTATGAATTAGCTCCCAGAACCCAGAAGAGATAACCCCCGAAAAAAATACATTCAACTGCTCCATTCATCGAAGATCGATTGGTCAGACGAGTTTCAATTTGTTTACATTTCAGCAAATCCAATGGGATCAAAGGTAATTAGTGTCGTTTAAATCAAATATAAAACGCATCATAAACAATGGAACGCCCGTTTTGCCTTAATGAGCATTAATAACAATAATAGCTGTCAATCAATCAAGCTGGCAGATCGGTCAGCCCAGCCGATTCGATATTCATTAATCAATTTGTCAGAGCCGATGATTTCGGTGATCACAACATCTCTAGAGTATTCAAAAGATGTGAGAAATCGAAATCGAAATGGAAAGCAATCACTCCCACAAAACAAGGTTCTTTGGCTTGAACTCTTGCCTCGAACCCTGTGCATATTTGGATTATTCGATCATGGTAAGGAAGTGACTAAACGAAAATAGATATGCCATGATTCATGGGGTTAAGAAACCCAGGTTTCTCACCTAATCGATTCCAGACAATCGATGGATCATCGGTGGGGGAATTAAAAATTCTATTATAATTGCAACTTGTTGATAAGCTAACAGGTTCGCATTTCGCCCCTCTCTCGCTGAATCGATGAGTCTGGTTTGCGAATTGTTTCCAGATTTTAAATTATTCATCTGAAATAAATAAAGAGAAACTGCCCCTGGCAGTGGGTAGCCAACAATATGGTGCGTAATTTGGTGTTTTGCGGGCAATTAATTAATCTCGCTTGAACACTCCCCACCCAACAACCACTTTTTCACAGATCGTCCATCGTCCTTCGCACTGCAATTTATGCGAGTGCGCAAATTATCACCACTTACAGCCGACAATTGGCAACTATATATGGTCGTATAAATTGATTTTAGCCGCATACTTTTTTGCCAGCAGACGGCGCCTGCAGTAAAATATTGAAATTTAACGACAATTCCGCGGTCCATCCAAACCAAGATAAACCCAATCTCAGCCTGCTGGACCTATGGAGTTCTGTGGAAGTTCGCTTCGCTTTGCGTAATAACATTGGAATTCCATTGCGCTGATCTCATCACCCGGCACTTGTGAAATCAAAACACATTTCTCTTATTCGCACTTGTCAGGCTGCAAATTTATTAATACGCGATTTTTCCTTTTTATTACAATTTATTTTATCTTCTCCTTACAAGAGCCGAAATGAAATTGCTTTGAAATTTATTTTATTTAGCACCTCCAAGAGGGGTGAGATATAAGATTGATCAATAATTTCGGAGCTTTGAACTCGCCCAACTCGCAGGCTTAGGTATTCAGTTCGAATCTAATTACCAGTCATTGTGATTGGCAATTTGTTTCATTGTTTGAAATCCTGCCCCAGTTGCCAAGTTAAATTTCGTTTTGTAAATGAATTTGTTGGGTAAAACAAATGCCAGCAATTGATGGCATATATCGCTTGTATTTAATGGAGTCGATTAAAATGTGAATGCGCCGCCTGCTACCAAAAGCGATCCATCTATCTTGGCATTCGGTGGCTAAACTGGCTTCAGCAGTTACCAATATTTATAGACGTGCAACTCTGATTTATTCGCTCACAGCCGCTGACAATGCGATGCCTCAAAGTGTACTAATTAAACCGAAAAGAGAGCAAACGATAATTAAACAAATGTCTGGCAGCTAAACCGGGTGAACAAATTTAACTTCAAAATTCTGGAAACAAAAAAAAATGCCAAATTCAGAGGAGAAAAATGATTCGCGAAGCATTGACAGCGATAGCCCACGCGAAATGAGACTAATTTATAGGCATTGTCGGAATGCACAGCCTATAAAGATTTCAATTGTTTTGCACCAAATGCTAAAGACTCTCAAAAGAGTTGGGAGGTGAAGATACCCGTAAATCATATGCGGAGCCGGGCGGAGAGATCTCCTGATCCCAAACAGGAATGCCAAGGAAATAACGTAATTTCATATTGTAATCTGTTTGAAAATGTCAGTCTGAAGAGGTATGATCCGTGCCTTACGCCTTTATGAACTATGAAAAGGTGTTTTATTTTATTAGGTATTTTGAGATTTAAATAGGCAGCCTTATGATTAAAACTTAAATGCTTTTTGAGAGCTTCCATGTACCAAAACTTAGGATTTCCTAATATAAACAAATATACCTTCATTATACATACACAAAAGGCTAGTATAGATTACCCTGCTTATTACTTAAAGGTACAAATGATTTTTGATTTAAATTACTAGTTTTAAAGAACAAGCAAACTCTTTAAAAATATTATTATAAATAAAACTTAGCTGCAAATAGCATATGTAATTTTTTTTGAAAGTACGCTGGACCCGCGATAACTACAATAGCCGCTGAAAATTACAAATATGCTCCACTAGCATGATGCTCCAATTCACAGCCCTGAAAGATATGGAAACGCCCTCCAATCACAAGGCAAAGCATTGTCGGTTGAGATAAATTCGAATTTCGCTTGCGTATCAGCTGTAGTAAACAAGGGTTTGACTTAGTGACACATGTTTGTGCCCCGGGGCTTAATCACTTTAATTCGAAAATACGAAACTCTGCCACGAGACTCACATATATCGAGCTCTTCCAACTTCGGAAGCTCGTCGGGTAGTGTGCGTCCTGATATCATGGGCTGCGGAACTAAGCTCCCACTGAGGCTACGGCTAAGCTGGGTCAGTATGGCGTGGATCTGGGTCTGGTTCGGGATCTGGATGATCACAGGTCCGGCATCTGGCGAAGTTCTCAGATGCTATGTGTGCAACGACACCGACACCTCGTGCGGCTCCTCCTGGAATTCCATAGGACATGTGGAAGAGTGTCCGAACTCCACGGTCTGCTCGATGACAGCGATGTTTCATATGGTAAACGGAAAGCCGTGGAAAACGACCCTGAGGGGCTGTGGCGAACAGCTAGAAAAAAAACAAAAGTATGTCGATAAAGTTTGGGTTGATCATTATGTATTAGTTGATTTGCCGGAGGGCTGCTTTAGCAAGTATAGAGCAGAACAATGCTATTGCCGTGGATCATTGTGCAATTCAGCGGGCTTTCCCTCATCGGATTTCCGGCTGCCAATGCTGCTGCTTTTCCTGGCCCTCGCCTGTGGCAAAATCCTTCTTCCCGTCTAGTCGGTGACACTTTTTGGGGTGTGCCGACGTGTTAAGTAATAACAATTCAGCACTTCCTGGAACTCGGAACTCGGGGCCACAGAAATAGTTTTAAGCAGATTAATGATTTATATGCGACATTTCTCAGAGGTGAAGCCTTGTCAATAAAGTCACTGATACCAAATAAACCCAAACAAACTCGTTCTGACATTGGATATGGATCGTAAATACTTGACCGGCCGGCCAGATTAAAATCTGACCGAAGCGATCCTACCTGGGCCGCGAGATATGGCATGCGATGACATGTTATGGCATGTGACGCATCGAAGAAAGTGCCAGATTTGGCCAGCTTGCGGCTCAAGGTCAGTGTCAAGTGTACCCAGTATGGTGTATGGTATATGCTGCGTTGGATTAATAAAATAACACCAGCAGCACTCCTGTGGTGTGAAGATCTGATATCTGATTGCGAATAGCATGCAAATCAAGTGGCAAGCGTCTGAAAATCTCAAATCGAACTTGTAATTGATTAAAAAGTCATCTTATTTGAATATTTATTAAGTACTTGTGACTGTAATGAATGCCCCCATATAGATATCGCCAAGAGCCGAATTCGAGAGCCACCTCCTCGGAGAGCAACAATAACAGCACGCGCCGTGATTCACACACCAATCTGTATTGCTCTGCTCTGCTCTGGGTGATCGTCGATGTCGCCTCCGTGCCGAACTGCACTGGGATCTCGTCTTGGTCTCCAGATCGCAGTTGGGTTCAGCGTACGACCTTTGGAGTGCAGTGACTGTGACGCAGTATCGATACCCGGCACGGCACTCGGTATCCAGCATCGGCGCTTGGATACTCGGCAGTCGCAGTCCCAAGATGCGGCGTTTTAATCACAGTTTATGTGGATGGCCATTATTAATCGGTATATGCCCGCCAATGTGCACCGGCAGTCATTCTCCATGCGGTTATGCACTGAAAGCAATCGGACTGGAACTTCAACTACTTCTATTGAAGTATTCAAATAAATAATAGTATTTTAATCTGCAAAAGATTTTTATTATTTAACTGAAGTTAGATTGCTATAGAAATCGTACCAGTTCCTTAATCAAATATATATTTATATAAGTATAACCAATAATAATATTTAAGAAACAAAGTTATGTCGAATTTTCGGAACTGTGAAAAAAAGAAATCCGAAATTTAAGTACTCTTTCTTATAAAAACACAAGCCTTTTTGCAGAGAAAAGTGGGCTTACTTGGAAATTTTAAATAGTGTCAGAAAAACCAGGTATAAGTTGATGTACCCAATGTCAAGCCTTTTTTCAAAATTTTATGAAATCTTTACGATAATTATTTAAACAACAGTTAATGTAGGATTGCCGGTGATTGGTTTAATGACATATATTTTGAGTGGAAAAATAAACAAATTATTGATTTCTTTTTGTAGTATCGATAATTCTATTTCAGCAGAGATCCAAATTACGTATTGAAATAAACGTAAATATATTTCTTACGCATATAAAGATTTTGTCAGGCTAAGGCAGAGATATTCTTGATATGACCACTTCTAGTTCGACTTTCATTTTGCTTAGAATGATCGTTTATATATAATCAAATATATCGATTTAAACTTTATGTTTTAAGTATTCTTTTTTTGTAAGAGATTAAGATCAGATTAAGCTTATTTCATATCGCTCTTTTTTGCTGGGTAGTGACTATAATCTTGGCAGCATCTTCAGACACTGAACCGTTAAGGACACATTCCAAGCCGATCCCCAAGCCATCACTGTCAGCGCCTCGGTGTCAACGTTTGCTACAAACAATTAAATTCGTTTTTGACAACATTTTTCTTATTGCCGGTTCCATCCGATTCCGGTTATGTTGTGAGCCCCAAAACCCAACCTCAGATCGAAACCCATCCTCATCCTCATCTTTAAGCTCCAGCTCATCTCCATCTCGATCTTCAGCTTCGATATTAATGCATTTTGCATTGCGGCTGGCGTGCGCATTGTCTGAATTGTTTCTTATTTTATTTTATTTATATTTGTTTGTACAGTTTTTTGCTGTATTTCCGCTGGAGCGTAATTTATGATTTCATTACGGCACTTTTATGGCGCTTCCGAGTGCCTCCAGGTAGTTGGGGATACGAATCTGCGATGTGATGTTGTCATCGGTTGCCACAACTAGTTAACTTCGGGCCCCAGCTGTGAATTGGGATTGTTGAAGTAATACTTTGATTATTCCTTCCTTGCTATGAATTGTCAAAAAAGAATATAAAATATTAAGTATACGACTCTAAGGAATATAAATACATATACAGTGTGTATATGTCTATATTCGTCAAGATACAAAATTAAATGTATTAAAATAATATAATTCGTTAATAAAATCTTACATAGCATTGCCATTTATTGGTACACACGCTAATTACGTATAGATCAAGTATACGTCATAGACTTTCCACTATGAATTTTGTTGTTTAAAATGGTTTAGATTATGTTTTCTTTTCGATTTGTTTTCTTTTTTGACTTTGGGGAGACATACATGGCACAGAAAACACAAAAACTTAACTATACATTATTTTAAAATGTTAATCTTACTTTGGTGCCGACAGCGCTGACCTAAACTTCACCTTCAATTATCAGCTAAATAAAATGGTTTCCAAAATGATTCGCTCTTATTGTTCGGCCGAATTTCGATGACAATTTTTTAAAAACCTGGGAATTTCTTTTTTACAACTAGAGTAAACAACTGGATGACGAGTCACCGAAAGCTCCGTATCCTTTAGCGCAGAAACGATCGATATAGTGGGCGATGAACTCGATACAGCGTCATTTGCCAAATAATACAAATTGCTTAATTGGTAATATATGTAATTACATTTACTTGTGACATTGATATGGTATATAAATTGTTGTTACGGAGAGCGATTAAAGTTGGAGATGTAGAGAGAACAAAACACAAAAAAGGTGAGACAAGAAGAATTCGGCATCATCATCATGTGTCTAAAAATCAAAAGGGAGCAGCCCGGGGTATTTCTCTTCAAGAAATTTAGCTGATGAACCGAAATGAACCGACGAATCTGCTCTCGGAGAATTTTAGGCGCGACGATGCGTTGAGAGCAGCGCCGCGACTGCGAACCTGGCATATTTCTATATAAACCTGGTTTACTGGAAGGGAAACCAAACATTCCTGTTGCAGTCGCCTTTCGAGCAGGATTACCCAGTCAGCCAGACAAGCAGTCAAAGGATACCTCCCCCAAAGGATAATCAAAGCAATCATGTTCACCAAGTCCATGCTGAGCTTCACCCTGGTCGTGGTGAGTAGTGGAAAAGGATGTGCATCCTGATCAGTGCCCAAAGTGTTTTGTGTTCCCAAGTGTAACTCAAGTGTGTCAGAAAAAAAGAAGTAGAATCCAAATTAATTTTATTACCTTGTGCTGCTTTGTTTCCGAGCAAGTTTTAGCACAATTAAATTTTTTCCGGCTGCTGCACCTTTTCTCAAGCGTTGAATCACTAGATAAATTAAAAAAAACTCAACTGCTTAGAGACCGAGTGCATTCAACTGTTTGAAATTGTAGAGGCCACTTCCTGTTGTTTTTTTTTATGAGGTTTAAACAAATCGGTCAATAAAATCACATCCTCTTTGCTTTCGCAGGCCCTCTTTGCTGTCTGCCACACCAGTCCGGTTCCGGACGAAAATGGCAAGTATACGGTTCCACAGCAATCCTCTAGCGATGGAAAGTATCGCCCCAGCGACGATGGACGTTACCATGCGAATACTCAGAACGAAGGTATTTTTTTTGTGAGCCAATCATAAAAATATTGTGCCACGCCCACTGACTGCATGCCGCTGCCGCCGCCCACTAACCCCCAGCCATGTGAATCGACCGAAAAGCAAGCCAGACTTGCCCAGATACTAACATGCATAGTCTGCCATACATGTATATTTGTATACCCGATGAAGTCGATAACGCACACTTACTTATACGAATAATCTCTTGACTCCCTAATAAGTTCAAGCTCAAGGCTGACATCTTAAATTAGCGAAATTGTAAACAAAAATCGAGATATGCAGGCCTTAAGCTGAGCTTTCATCACTAACCAAAAATCAACTCCGAATTGAGCAATCTTATATTAAACATTCTATCTTTTATACTTATACTATAGGACGGAGTGGTTCGCAAGAGAGTTTAGGTAAACAACTGAAAAGAAGACAGAAAAGTCACATTACCCTCACAGAATCACACAAATCCGAACTCATTTCACATAAGAAGCAGTCCAAAATTTCCTTTTATGAAAAAAAACCCTATGGTTTTGTATTCCAACTTAACTGTAGTTTAACAACTGTAGTTTAGCACTAAATTTAAACAATTTTCGACTCAACTGCCACCTTTGTACAAACACTAAATGAGAAACTAATTAATTCTGTAAATATCTAATGTTGGATATGTATAACTTGAATAGTTTCAAAACTTAAACGCAAGTCACTCACCAAAATTACTCAAACAGAAAGAAGTTATGTTAAGTAGGCAGCCCACTAACCTTAGTTTTATTTTGTTCTCCTAAAGGTCGCTATCACCACATGCCCCAGCCCTATAGACATGTGGACGATCAGCGTGAGCTTGGAGTCTACCATCACATTCCCAATCCCTATGATGGTGGCTATGGACCCTATGCCGGATTAAATCTTCCCTATATCCATGACGACAGGCCCTACAAGTGAGTAACTTAGTCGCAATTGTAAAAGAACTGTGTTTTATTTGATGTATTTATTCGCTTTGTAGCCACGACCTGTACACAGTAAGTAACGCCGAGTTTAACGTGCCGGAAATTCCCTTGGAGTACGGCTTTCCCGATCATGAACCCCATCACCAACCGAGCACACAGCACTAAGATACCCCAAGATCCCCACGAATTCCAACATCCGGCAAACACAGCGAAACATTTCCCCAACAAAATCCAATATTCCCGAAACACCCCCAGCTTTCATCAAACAATCCAAGCAAAAAATGCAAATGTTTTTCGGCTCTGCAATCAAATCAAACATCTCGCGCTACATGACACCCCCACCAAACGGTATCCTGCATGACCCCCAAATCCCTTACCACCAAAAACCACCATGCCACACAACACGCATGCCCACACGGCAGACCAGAATACAAGCAAATGATCACAACACCCACAACAACACTCGCAGACCACGACCACAAAGAAACCCACCACCACCACCAAAAGGACGACGACGACAACCACCACGACCACCACCACGCCCCGAAACATCCTGTTCAACTACGATGACGAGGGTCGCCACAAGATTCTGCACAAGGAAGAGGTCCGCAAGCAGGACAAATATGATCATTCGTAAGTTTTAAATTTGAAGTAGGAATTCGCCAACTAAGAATCTTCAGAAAACGATGCATATAAAAAACCAGCTCTTCTTTTTCTAAGACGCTTTTACAACACTTTTTCGTAGATTTTGCATCCTATTATTCTCAAGTGATTATTCTGTTAATATTGCATCTTATTATTCTCTAAAGTTTTATCCTCTCATCTTATAATTCTCAAGTTGATATGTCCTATAGTACATATTATGCCTTATAAGTCTCAAGTTGTTATTCTGCTTACAAAAAACAAAAGTTAAGAACGATTCACCTACCATTTAAATACCTGTTTTTTCGCAAACAGTTACCTGACCGAGAACGGAATCTATGGCGAGGAGCAGGCCAAGCTCCATCACACCGGAGGAACCCATGCCAAGGGCTACTATGAGTACACCGGCGACGATGGCAAGCTGTACCGCGTGAACTACGCCTCCAACAATGGCGGCTTCATGCCCGAGGGCGACCACATCCATCCGATCCCCGACGCCATCGCCCGTGCCCTCAAGTACGTGGAGGAGCAGCACAAGGCCAACGGCGGAGCCCAGTTCGACCATCGCGGCTTCCGCATCAACCACATGACCAAGGATATCAAGGCCCAGATCAAGGCGATCCATGTGGAGCGCATGCCCAAGGAGCTGGGCGACCAGATCCGCATGCTGGAGCACGAGGTGGAGCTCGCCGAGGAGGAGGAGCGCGAGGAGCAGGCCGAGATGGAGCGCCGGCGGAAGGCAGCCAGACACCACTAAGTGCCAACTGCGAGCTCGCCTCATCCACAGCCATATAGTCCCGCTACCCAAGCCCCAGAAACAGTCCTAGTCCATCCAGAATCCAGAGTCCAAAATCCAACACCCAATTCCATTCCCCCCATGCATTTGCCGAGTGATCAACGGGCAAACACTATAACAAGCCATCGCAATACCGCAAAAAAAAATTAACAAAAAAAGGAAAAGGAAAAATGGAAGGTGATGAATGTCAGCATCGAATTGCAACCGGAGAATATTCGTACATATAGTCCGCTTCTATGTTATTTCGTATTTATTTATCCGTCGAACTTGTCGAATTTGACGATGTTGCTATGCATAAGATAATTAATTTGTTATATGATATATCGAAATAAAACCTACTAAATATTTTTATAATTAACCAAGAATTTTGATTTGAAGATCACCCCAAGCCCTTGAGTTGAACGGGGCACAATTTGTTTCAAAGGCCAATACGCAGTTAATAATGCAAGTGCCTGACATTTTGCCAAATTATATTCAACATTTTCAGTACACAATATGCGGGCAGGGTTTAAAAATTAATGGGTTTGTTGAACCAACTAAGGCGAACCAAAACAAGTCTCATTCTAAGTACGTATTGTCTGTAGGCGCCGAATACATTTGGTATACACATTTCTGATAAGCGGGAATTGACCCAATTTTCTGAAAGCTGTTTTTAAGTCTGACCTTGCTACAATGATTCCATAGCAATATTATACACGAGATTAGGGTTTGTGCTACTACATTAGTTTTGAATAATCACTAGTTTTTATATTTGCCAAAAGAGATTACAATGGTTTCATGAGTTTGAAATATGCCATGACTCTGCCGGAAGCAATGAAGTGCCACTTACTCATACATAATTCAAATCCAGTTCTGAGTCTTTGAATTTCTCACTTAAATATTTTTTTCTTTTTAATATTAGGTACTAATTGCAGCACACTTTTAAGCTGAGTAGTAAATAGACAGAGCTTTTAAGGCGTTAACAAGCCAACGAGCTTGGTTGTCTATAATCAATAAATTAAAGAAAAAATGGCTGCCTTCAACTAATCAAAAAACTTGAGTAGTCTTTATGTTTCATAATATTGTTATTTATTTATATTAATTTAGGAATGCTGAACACACGTTTTTCGCTAAACTAAGCAGTTTAATATCAATTTCAATGCTTGGTATGGACCACGTTGGCTGCGGCTGGCTGACTGGCATAAAAGGCGGCGTTCACGCCGTCATCTAAAAGGAGTTGATGGTAATACTAAAAATTATTAAAGGATTTTTCTGCAGATACTCACAAGTGATCACGGGACGGAAACCATTGGCATCGGCCAGGTATTTGACTCCCACGCGGAGACCCTCGGGTGTGATGAAGGAGTAGGCTCCCTCCACTTGCTCCTCCTGCTGCTGGCCACCGATATTCACCGGAGCACCCTTCTCCTCGCCGTGGATGCCGTTCTCCGTCTCATAGCTGTAGGCATAGGAACCCGGTCCGTAGTTCACATCGTTCTTTTGCTCCACAATTCTGGCCTGGGCAGCGGCAATGTAGGGATTGTATTTCTTGTAGAATCCATCGTAGTAGCGACGCAGGTTGTACAGATCGCGATTCCGGTAGTACAGATCGCGATAGTATGGGTTCCTTAGGTAGGGATTGTACTGGGTCTGTCCTTCACAGGCAATGGCAGCCAAGGCGAGCACAAAAAGGCAGGATAACTGGAAGCACACTTTGAGTTAGGAACACATCACTTTCTAAGGGATTTCAATCAAGTTTACCAGCTTTAAAGACATTTTGCTTTTTGGCAACTTTCAACGATGGTCCGTCCGACAGAACTGTAACAGCTTCCGCGGCTAACTGATCGTTTTATAACCAACTTTGAATCCAAACCAGCCCATTTTGCATAAGCATCAAATTTCGGTCCATAAAATTGATTGTATTCGGTCAGTGGCTAGCTAAAAACTTTTGGGCCAGAGAGTTTGACAATTTCCGTTTAGAATTTAGATTGGTTTTTATTATAATTCGCGTAGCTTTTGTTAGTATAATTAAGAGCAGAAAGTAGCCGACAAAACGATTGGCTAAACATGCAAACACACAGCTGGGGGGCGTTAAGTGTTTATTCGTGTTTAACCATATGAAGATATAAATGCTAATTTCGATTATAAAAATATTGTGTATTCAGTAGTGAATTTCGAGGAGCCAGTAAATAAATTAATTGAGATTTACATTTTTCATTATTTTCCACCCACTTGGGCTTACAACACTCCTACAAAACTACGGATTAATAAGCTTTCTATAGGCAATTCACCAACTAAGCTAGCACGAAAATTATTAACTACCTTTTAAGTTTTTTCTCATTTAGGTAATCAATAAAATGGCAAGCGAAGTATGCATATATTTCAGTTTATCTCAGCTCAATTGTGTCGAATATAATTTATTGTTTCCATCAGAAATTGAGGTGAATAAAGCATGAATGGGCGACTGAGACCCGGGCACATGAATAAATATGAATGAAGTTGGAGTTGGTTGTGTGGAGAAGATATCTCCGAGGAGAAGGGGCTTTGGGGGGAAGTCATCTCGATTGCATCGCCGGCCTTCACATTTCGCGTGCGATTTGACAGCAGTCAACGAGTGCAACAATAGCTATGTAATTGTATTTCTACACTAGTCAGCAAAAGTCACGTGCCACTCAACTCTGGTTTTCGTTTTATTAATTGGAACCTTTTATGTGCACCCTAAAACGTGAATACCATTTATTTAACTGCCTAAATTAGCATTCTTATGGCTGAGATAGCTGAGAACAAAACAAATTGGGATCAATAGGCAATCCGCGACTAACCCAAACGAATTTGGTTTCTATTCAAAACACAAACACAACTTTGCCCACATCTGGGCCTATAAATGTCCAAAGGCTGGCAATTCGTGTATTTTATGGGTCCGATTCTGAAGTCGCTGCTTTGCGGAATGCGTTAAATAAGATCTGCCTATGGGTCAGACAAAAGATCTTTATTAGCTGATTTGCATAAACGAGCCGTTGAATATTTGTCGTTTTATTAATTGGCTCGAATTTATTTAAGTTTAGTATTTAAATATTCATTGAGAATTTGTGTTAGCTTTGAATTCGCTAGGTTTTGGGTATTAAAACTTGTTGTCTGCGCTTTGATAAATTGTTGACCACCAGTTTTAACTTGTAATAAAGACCAATGATAAAGTTTCGTTTGAATCGGCACGTGGAATGCGATAATTTATACTTAATATTGCATTCGTTACATCATATATTTTAACAAAACCGATGACACCCGGAAGGCAAAAGGCAACCGCACCTTAATTATTTATCAGCTACTAATGGTATAAAAAGGTGTGAGTTTTAACCACCAATTGCTTAACAGTTGAGTGACTAAACAATTAGAACATAAATTATTCAGCGGTCAAATTATATAAATGGGAACGTCCTTTTAGTGGTTATAAATGCCAGAAGCCAGTTAAAGTTAAGAGTGGAAAATGTCAGCAGTCAAAAAGCAGAAGAAAATGGGAGCACAGCGTTCCTACGAGGATTACACCTTCATGGCCAGCATGTATATTTATATATTTATTTCCTCAAAACAGTAAGCTCGATATTATTTCGGTGTGCTTAAATAATAAATATCAATGCTTCACAGTTTATGTGCATTACATTCCAATTCTTTATGGTTATACGTCAAACTGTGGTAAAGTAAACTTGGCCGGTACTAAAATATAGTTTAGATTTCAAATGTCTTGTATATATTAAAATGTTTTTTTGATAACGAAGCTGGTCATCATTGAGATTACTATCATTTCTTAAGTAAAAAGTAATATATGTCGATAAAGAAAAAAATACTTGTACTTTTACTATATTATTTGACCCGTCAGTTTGCTGAAACAAGTGAACTAAAAGAGGCCAATATGAAGGTGTATTGTAATGAATATGTGCCCTACGGACTACAAACCAATGTCGTTATAACCATGGAAAATCTCCCAGTTAAGTCTGCAATAACAATACATCTGAGTACTCCAAGCTACCTGTTGGCTTTTTTCGAGATCGGAAATGTGCCAAAAGAGATGCCGCCCAAGTTTAGGAGAACCTCATCAATCAGTAGAGAACTTTCGTTTTATGCAATTAGAACGAAAAAAAAACCTGTTTATGAGGAGGGATACTTTGCCAATTTAACTGCAACTTTTTGGTCGAAAACCGATAGGATTCTCAAGCTTCTTGGTCGAACGAAATCATCTTCACGGATATTCGAAATAAGGGAAATTGTGCCCGTTAAAGTAAATCTACCCCAGCGTTGTCATCCGCATTTGACAATGCCAAAGTGCTCAGATGCCCAGTCCCCAAGACAAGTACTGATCACCCGAGGACTTTTCATCAATGCTCTATTTCTGGACACCTGCAATCTAACAATCAGGACTACTTATACTTGGACCCTGAAGGATGCCGTTGGGTTTTGTGAGTAGTTAGCTTACTACATCATCTTTTCTATCCTTTATTTCCACAGCACAGTTTTTATCATATAATACAGATAGCCCACATTTAAGTATTCGGCCATTTAAATTGCGGTTTTCCCCATCTCATGAATTGTGGCGCAATTTTTATGTTTTACAATTCAAGGGAATGCTTGATGGATTCTATTTCTCTTCCCGCTGTTATATAAAGCTGATAATGGGTCAGGTGGAGGCCGTAATTATTGGAGGTAAAACAAGGAGTGCCTCGCGAAGTGAAACACTGTGGATGGACGGCTCAACGAGCTACGACTTCTCCAAGAGAAATAAGGAAGTTCAGTTTTCTTCCTACAATTGGAACTGTTATTCCCTTGAGGACAGTCGCAATCCATTTTGCCATCAAAACATATCGTCGGGTGAGAGGTTTCCAGAAAGGCTTGTTATTTACTTTTATACTTTTACTCTTCTTTAGTTGCGGTGTTTTCGATTCCTGCAAATTCTTTAAAAGCTGGTTGCATATATATATTCCGTTTAAAAGTGACTAGAGATGAAGATCCTAGTATTTCTTCGCAAAAAGAGCAAGTTATTACTATTGTAAATGATAACATGCTACAGGTAACGATAGAATGTGTGAGGAATTGTAGAGGGGATTTCTTTATTCCGAATTCGAAGGTGCATCTTGAAGCAAGATGCACTAATTGCGGAAGTCAAATCCTAATATACAAATGGTATGTTGATGGTCAGTTTATACTTACCAACAAGGAGTTGATACTGGACAAACGAACTTCATCGAATGAGATGCGCGTTAAGGTACTTATTTCATCGGCAGATGGGCGGTACGGTTGGCATGGTAAGATCCTGGCTAAAAACCCGGGTCCCACTGGTGGGACATGTTCGGTGAATCCAAAGGAAGGCCACGAGGCACTCACACCGTTTTATCCCTGTTGCCGAAACTTTGTGTCATCGAATAGCCCAATTGAGTACTGGTATTACGCTGGTCCCGTACTTCTCAATAACTGCCTGGATTGCAACTGCGAGGTATATTTACCTGTTACAAATTTTATTAAGGTGTTAGTATGCGATGTCTTCTGGTCTTGTCACACCACTTGGATAAAGGTTAAAGTCGCTGCCCTGAAAAATATTCCCCACAATATCCCTCACCTTCTGAATGAAGGACCCTTACATCGGTATTTGCAAGTCATTCAATCTGCAGCATCTCATTTAACTAAAGCAGAATCTGGAATAATTCTTCTTAGGAACTTTACAGCGATTCAACCCCAATCATTGAATTCCCTTGCAAGACTGGCTAACCTCACCTTAACTTTAGCCCAACGTCTTTATCTTGTAGATCAAAAGTCTAAAGTATTAATAACCATGGTGGTTCACAAAATGGACAATAACTTACGGGAAATATACTTAGACCATAATGTATCCTTTCTCAAAGAAAAGCCACTTGTCAACATTTATCGTGCTTGTTTGGAGATCTATGAAATTATGAAAAGGTTATACAAAAGCACTTATCGACCTCCATGGCTAACTTATCATCAGAACCATGATCTTAATGAAACAGTGATTAGTGATCTTCAAACATTGGGCAGCGAAATAACCATATTTCCATGGATAGCACTAATGAACTCTACCTCGGAAAAGGATCGCCTAAATAGTCATTTTAGTTTTCCTAAACGTGAAATACACGAAGCAAACCTTCCTGGTAAAAAAGACGTTGTTATAGTGACAATTCATTGCTTTGACACTTTTCCAAAGTCACTTACAAAAATCAAATCGGGTGATCAAAATCACGTTGTTTACTTTACACCAGCCGTTATTAAGGAAGTTTTGGGCAAAACGAGTGGTAGAGTTTGTCTTAAGGTGGTGTCTACTGAACAAAACCTGCATTGGTGGTATCCAGCTGAGAAACGACCCTGTGCTCTAGTAGTTTCTGTTCGCATTTTCGAAAAAGTGGATCAATTTACGGCTCAGATACCGCTCATAAATAGTCACATTACCTTCAAGACGATGGCGCTTGGACCTATTCAGAGGAGGTCATCGAAATTTCGAGCGACCGATGGGGATACTATTACCCATGCTGGACTTTATGTTAATGCCATGAAAGAGGGTACCCTTCATACTTTTCAGGACGTACGTATGTACCGGGTAGTACTGAAGCAGCACACATTACTGGCTGTGCACTTCACTAGAAACACTCACGAGTTGCAGGTGATTCTGAAAATAAGGTACAAGCCTCTGTTCCGAGAGATTTCCGCTTCGAAGTGTCGGGTCCATGGGCACAAGCACAAAACACTGCTTTTGCGAAATAACTGTCATAAGAAACGACGGGCATATATGGCATTGCGGATTGCCTCTAATACATCGATTAGACATAGCGCCAACACACCCATAGCCGATGGACCCGCCAGTTTTACATTTACATTTCAAATCCGTAGCTGTGATACCTGGGCTTATAACTATCCGGGGACAGAGCAACGATGGTTACAGCACGGCTGTTACCCAACCATGGATCTGAGTGTCAAGAGGGGGGCGCGCTGCCAGTGCTCTGTCCTGGGAACGTACACCAACTATTTGTACTATATTCCCCCTCATCAGGTTCCAGTTGGCGCATATAGAGAAGCACATATCAATATTTACGTTGTCGTATTTTATTCGGTTACCTTATCAATTATACTGCTGCTGATAGTGTGTTTATACATATACCGAAATAGCCTTCACAATAAGACGATTTTATATCCGAATTTTGAAACGGAGGATAAATCTAAAGGAGAGCTACATGACTTCGTGATCACTTTGAAAACCGGAGGACGTTTAAATGCCGGAACCACCGCATCAGTCAAGCTGGCATTGTATAGCACATTGGGAACGAAGCGAAAGATCACTGTTTTCCAAGATCCTGGGCACATATTTATTAAGCAAAATACCTCAATATATCTATGGATACGAACTCGAGACATCCGTATACCCACAGAAGTGGTGGTTTACCACAACAATGCCGGACGTTTTCCAAGTTGGTTTCTACGCCGCATAGAGGTGAACGACATGCAAACCCGGGAGTCGCAGGTCTTTATGGTCCAAACATGGGTGAAGGAAGATAGGTTTTTATTGACATCATCCTTGATCTATCGTCCTGGAGACGTACGCTTCCTTGACAGTTGGAAGACTCGGTTCAGGACTCATTTCGAGATGCTCTGGATCAATTGGTCAATGTGGCAGCCCGTAAGCGGAGGTTGGAGGGAATCCGCACATTATCAACACATGACACGAGCTAAGAGATTTTGCGTTTTTATCAGTAAGCTAGTTATTACCCTAACATGCAGTGCTGTGTATTTCGGCTTGACAACAACGCAAACTTTACAATTACGCCGAACAACGTTTATGAACTATAAGGATTTGGCTATTTTAGCCATTTTCAGCTTGTTCATCGATGTAGTCGTGCAAATAGTTTTTGATTTGACAAGCTGGAAATGTGGTTAATTCGTGCTTATACATTAAATTGTCCTTCTAATCTAATAAGCGTAAAACTGTTGATAATCATGGAATAAATTTGAGATGTGTTGGTAATTACACGATAATAAAGGTAAAGCGCTTAGTTTAACTATATGTCAAAACATTAGTGTGACAAATTTGCATACGGGGGGAGTTTCCGAAGACCCACACCCGCATATCAAATGTCTTGGCCGCGATTTGCATTAATTAGCCATGAGCCATAATCGACGCCCACGCCCACGTGCTGCAGATCGATCCCTCTGCCATTTAAGACGCTCGTCAATTTGCATAAATCACATTAGTAAACTGAGCCCAACGATGCTCGGATACCCAGACGGATTAGCACAGATGGGGCCACTTGCAACTGGTGTACTGGTGTCTGGTCTGTGCTGGCTTAAGGTCAATCCATGATTCATGGTCCCATGCCATGTGCTCCAGTTAAGCCTAGCGCCTTCCTGACCACTCGAACCAGTTTAGGCCGCCAAACCGGAGCAAAGTGTTGGTCATCCTTGACCATGAAATGGGCAGCTCATACCAGCACACCAGCCAACTAGCGATTCCCATTCCAAACGACAGTTTTCCACAAAATCACAGTAGCTGGGATCGCGACATGACCAGAACCACTGACATTTAACCGCAGCAACTGGTTCGCCACTTGGTCCATTGCTGGTGGCTTCTGCTGCGGTGTGCAATTATTTATTTATGCCCGCATTGACATTAGCATTAGCCAGTGCAAAGTATGCCAGGCTGAACCGTAGACGCAGACCCAGCCAAAGAGTTGGCCAAAAGGCGGCTCTAGCTTCTTACGCAACAGCTAAATCAATGCGAACAACCGATTGACAGAGATGCACTCCGAATATCTGGCTAACTGGCTGGGAGATGTCTTTTGGCAATTAGCTTTTGATCTTGAGCTCAAAAGGATCTTGGTGGGGATTTTCAGAGCTTAAGCCACAGCGCTTGCTGTCACAGAAATCTCTTGAACTTTGGCTACAGATCTTAAGCTAAGCTGAGAAGTAGGCTTACGAAAATATTCTGAAGAATTCAAAGTCTGCCACCCAGAAATTCAAATTTTGGTGGACAAAAAATACATTTTTATTCTTCAGAAAAAAAATCATTGGATAAGCAAAATTCAAATCTTTTAAAACAATGAATTAAGTATGGGTTTTTTTTACAAAAATTGTTCTTTACAACAACCCAAAATTCCGAGTTTTTTGACCAAACTAACAAATACTTTTACATTTTCTTATAAGTGTACTTAATAAGGACCACTATTTTAACTAAGTTATATTATTTTATTTTTACAACAATTTTACTTGACAACAACTCAAATATTCAGAATTTCTTTACTAAACTAACAAAAACTATTAAATTTTTTTATAAATTTATTTATTCAATATTTAAACTAAATTATATTATTTTATTTTTAAGCTAGAAAGTAAAGAGAATATTGCAAAACAACTGTAATTGTCTAGTAGTAAAAGTTGCACCGTAGAACCGTAGACAAAAGCTGGCACCTCGGTTCGTCGCCTCGCACCTTGGGTACATCATACCCATTGCATTGCTGGGTATCAAATTGCAGACACTACTCGAAACGTCTTTAAAACAAATTACGTTGTATGCCGTAAAGAACTCGGTGCGACCTTCAAAGTGGACAGCGGGCGAGAACTGGTTGGGCAACCAGAATATGGCCATATAACCATATAACCATATAGCCCCAGACGATGGATAGCCAACTGACATTTGGTGGCATCGGGTTCTGCGGCTGGGGATCATAATCGCCGAAGCCATGCGTAACATTTCAAGGTTCCGCCGCCTAATCGTAAGCCCAGATGGGAAATGCTCGGCTGAGACCATAAATCTTGGTAGGCAGACGGCGGTTTAAGTGGAAATAAACACATTTACAAGTAGTACAATAAATATTAAAATTAATACGGTCGAATGTCTTCATAATTATTGCGATCCAGTCGAAAAGAGCGAGGGAACAACAATCAGACTTTGACATCCACCTCGACGACTTCGCCTTTAACTTACTGAGTTCAGGCCCCAAAAAAAAAAAAAAAACTAAGTTCGGCAGTTGTATGTAGCCGTACTATATGGGTTTTCCTCTTTTTCCGATCTTTTTTGGTTGCCAAAGACAATAACAATACAATACGGCCACAATCTTTGGGACAATCTTGTCACGAAATTCTGTCGCCGTCTGTGTCGGAGTTGCAGTTAAAGTGGAGACGGAGATGGAGATGGAGATGAAGTTGGAGGAGTCGCAGCCAAAGTCTAAAAGTCTTAGAGTCTGGCCCCATCTGCTGGCCCAAAGCTATTCATTAGACGCGCCTACACTTTGGCAGCGACGACAACAACAGCCCCAACCTGGCGTTTAGCAATTTCTGGCATTTTGACCCCGTGCACGGCTTCAGTTTGAGTTTGAGGTCTGCCCATGGGCTTGGGTACGAGAAGTACTAGTACGCTGGGCATGGAATGGGCACCAGTAACACCACCGCTCCGATGGCTGCTTGACTTTGATTGCAATGCCCGATTAATGCGGCGCATTTAAATGCAACGGTTCACCCTCAAAAATAACACATTTCGAGTCAGGTGGCAACGCCGGTGGCCGAGATCAGTATCTTCTTTATCTTTATCACTTAAATGGGGCTTATTTATCGACCGTTCTTCTTATTCGGCTTGCAGGTTACTTACACTGGGAACAATTTCTGATGTTCTTAAAATTCCCTTTTCAAATGATTTAGTCTAACCTATATCGCAAACATTTAGTCGCTTTCAGAAATTTTATTTTAAATTTCTAAAAACAGCCCATATTGTTTGAAGTCGCAGAAAGATTTTTGGGATATTTTGTTCTTAAGTCAATTGCAAATTTTTTAAGATTTACTAATTACCTTTTTAGATCTTTCGAAGTATATTGCATTTACTTATGTACTTATATCTGCGACTCCTAATTTTGTACTTTATAAATAGTCAATGCATGGTCATATGTTTTTGTGCTTTAGCTTTGTACTTAAGAAAACCTCTAATGCTCATATAGTGTAAAAAGTCATTAAAAAGTTATATTCATAACAAATCCATTTATTTTGCATTAAATATTTGAATAAAATGGAACACAAAATATTAGTTGACTTTGAGAAATTTAACGTATAATGTTGGATACAAATAGTTTTACTTAGGATACGTCTAGCATTAAGGAAATTGGAAAAAACTAAATTTAGAATTAACAAAATTTTAAAAACCAAAAAAAACGTTGTATCACCCCTCTATTAGTAACTATTTTGTCCCTGTGTAGCTATTTCCGCCGGCTGATGCAATTACCAAGCAATATATTTAAATGTGTGTAGACGCTCTGCAAGAAAATAACCTGAAACACTTGCATAAATTAAGTGTACTTAGTACAAAGTTAGTTCTTTATTTCCAGCCCAGAACAGCTGAGCCTCCGTTTCTGCTGCTCTTTGCAAAAAGTGACATCGACCGCGACTGCGACTGCGATTGCGACTTAGGCGTTGAATCTTTAGTTTAGATTTTCTTCTCTCTTTAGTTGGGCACCCCAACACCCCCCCCCTGCAACTAGCCAAGTTGGTAGTTAGTTGTTCGTTGTTCGTTGTTGGTTTTGGCCGTACTCGTGTCGCAGCTTTGCATCTTGTCTGTGTGTGCGACGCTTTGCCAACTGAAACTGAATTGTTTGCAGCCTCGCCAGTGCAATTTTCGTATAAATAGACTCACCTGCCGGCATTGGGCATCATTAAATAAAAACGTTCGTTCAATTAACAACTGCAGTGCTGAGGTCCCCAGTCGAAAGGATAATTCTGCCTTTTGGATTACACTTCTGATCTTCGAACAAAATGAAGAACGTAAGTGACCGAAAGAAAAGGAGCTATTCGGAGCGGTTTTCAAAACTCAGAAAAAGTGCGAATAAAGATGGGATTTGTTAGGCAAATTTTGGGATATGTTGAAAAAAAAAGTGTTTAATAAAGTGGAAATTATAAGCTTAGCTAAAATATATTACGAGTATAAACGAACGCGGCTGTAAGGCAGTAGGGTGTTACAAAATATAATAAGGTGTTGATATTTAATTAGACATCGTTTTAAAAAAATGTATTTTCTAGATACAAAGACTGAATTTTAATATTTTCCAGGATAATTGTGAAAAAAGAAGTTGCCCTGCCAAAAATATAGAGGGTCTTAAATATTTGAATGTTTTATTCTGGTAGTTAGTACTTTAAACAATCATAACTTTGAGTGTATCGAAGAAATTAAGGGTTTTAATATTTTTATGCTCTTTAGGCTCACCTAAAATAATAGTTAGGAAATCTGTTTTGTTCAAAAAATATATATAAAATAATAGAGTTATATTCTAGACGCATTTTTAAAATTCCGAAGATAAATGTATAAAGTAAAATTATATTATTAGGTCGCATCATGGGAATATTATTAAAATACCAAGCAATATTTAATTAGATTCCGCTCTAGAGTACTGTAGTTTGTACAAAAACTAGTTGTTGCTCATAATTCAGCTAAAAGGCAGACTTCCTGGGTATAGGCCTCGTTTTCCCATAAAACATATGGGCAGTCATGTTCGGGCTGTAAAAGTACTCGTAAATCAATCACCTAGGGTGAGCTCATAACTTTTAGGCATTCAAAGAGTGTTCATTTTTTGTTGTTGGTTAAATCTTCCGCAATTACGAGGCACGCCGGCAGCAAAGGCGGGTGCAAAAACATATAGCATATGCTATATGGCCAACGGGGGCAGACACGTCTTGCCATTTGAATGGCTTAAAAGCCAAAGGCAATTAACGGATTCAGATGCAGGCACAGGCGCAGGCACAGATGCGAGGTGTATAATGTGCCACGCAAAGGTCAGAGTCAGAGTCAGAGTCAGACCCACGGACCAACACCTGGCAGCTGTCCATCGGCCTGAAAAGTTCAGACACGAAATTGGATTCCCAAGTGGAAAATGAAGCCCAGCTCAGCTCAGCTCGGCTATGCTCAGCGACAATTGCCCAAGAGTCGATGTCGATCTGGGGTGAACTCGGGGTGGCCAAAAAAAAAAGAAAATAAAACCAAATTAAAACCGAAGACACCGATGCGACGGAGGACCACGCCCCGCGATTTCCATGGTCTTTTGTGTACAAGTTAATTGAGTCAGTCGACTGTCGTGTGTGTGGAAATGTGGAAAATATTTAATTGGCATCTATTTGCCGACCTCAAATGGTGTCTAAAGAGCTCGCGGTATGTGAGAACGGCAAATAAAATAGCTAAGGCAATAAATCTCGTCTCTCGTACTTGAGGACGTTACATAATAGCACCGGGCACGATTTCAAGACGTTTATTAGCTCGGCTAACATTGCGGCACTCTCCATTTCGTTTTCCCTTCGACAGTTTGCTCTATGTCTGCTGGTCGCCGCCCTGATGAGCTGCTGCCAGTCTGCCCCCCAAAAGGCGGAGGAGCCCATCGCCATCATCAGCCAGGAGTCCAACATTGAGCCGGATGGATCCTACAATTATGCGTGAGTACTAAAAAAACCGAATAAATTTAAATTTAAGTAAGACATTTACAGCTGCTAAACTTGTCGTTATCGTATTACCTAAAAACTAACAAACTATTTGCTGTTGTAAAGTAGGACTTTTGTATCTCAATCAGTTGGATATATAAAATCGAATCAATAAAAAGTGTTAATAGGCTCATTAGCTAAGTGAACTTCAACCTTTTATTTACCTCAAGCCTCTAAAACTCAATGTAGTTTCAAGCAGCGCTCAAAAGATCCAAGTTTCATAGCCATTTAAATTTGTCCGATGCTGACAACCGAAATAGTATTGCATATTTTAAGGCCTAAAGAATAAAATTTTAAATTTCGTTTCATTAAAAACTGCCCAAAAGAAACTTTAAATTTTTATTAAGCGATAGATTCGAAATCTTTGTGACCACCTCTTAACACCCCAATCCCTTGACCCATAAACAAAACCAGCTAATCGAAAAGAATATGCTAATAAGACTAACCAAAAATGGATTAATGAACCATATTTAAGAAAGAGCAAGCTTTATCTGGCAGCCTGAGCAGAAATGTTAAAAGTTGATTGAATATTAATTTAATTTGCTTGGCGCCAGCCGGATGATGCATAACAACAAGGTGACTTAAAATAGCAAATAATGATTTGAAGGTGAAATTGTTTAGGCCCAGTGAGTAATTTTCCGATTATTTCGATTGCAGCTACGAGACGGCCAACGGAATCAAGGCCGAGGAGACCGGAACCCTGAAGAAGGCCACCTCCCCGGACTCCAGTGACGTGATCATCGCCCGGGGATCGGTGTCCTACACCTCGCCCGAGGGCAACCTGATCACTCTGAACTATTCGGCCGATGACGAGAACGGTTTCCAGCCGCAGGGCGACCATCTGCCCACTCCGCCACCAATCCCGCCGGCGATTCAGAAGGCGCTCGACTATCTGCTCAGCCTGCCCCCCGCAAAGCGTCGTTAGAGACGGACTACTCCCTTAGATATTGACCCACGATTCTCTGACCAAGACACCTTCGATTCTGATGTGTAGATGCTGCGCTGTTGCTACAAGTTGATTGCTGCAAATCCCCAAGACCCCCGATCCCCCAATCCTAGACAATCACACATAAGACACAAGCCAAGGGCTGGAGCCACCTCCTCCTTCTCCCACTTTGGAGGTCAAAGGTCGGCCAAATCCACTGACTGAAGAACACAAACTCAAACGGATTTGAGGGACAACACTACACCACACCATACAAAACAAAAACAAAACGATACAGAACACGATGATACATTATACAGATAGCCCCAGTCTACTTTCTTGCTTTCTTCCGCGAACTCTTTCTTTTACGCGAATCTCTTCAGATCTTTTAGTCGCCGGAACTTTGCCATTTTCGGACTCATGTGATATCGTCGATTTATCAATGAAATCAACAAAGAAAATGTAAAAAAAAAAAAAATGGACAAACATGAAATTACTTAAAGAATATACAAGGAATATTATCCACAGCAAACTTTGTGTAAATAGTCTGTAAATTAGCTACACTTACACGTAGTCTAAGCCAAGAAGTCGATGATGTCGCTTCACTTGTGAAGAACTATGGAGATATTCTTTAGCCTTAGCTGCAAATAAAGAATTAAAGATTCTTTCGAAAAGTAAACGAGTCAAGTGTTTTAATTTAATGGGATTGCCCGAAAAGTAGAACCAAATATGACCTCTAATAATCTTTAATAGTCAAAGTTAGTATCTGGTTTTAAGGCAGCTTTGGCCTTTTAAGAATTCCACTCCCACTCATTATTTGGTGGATTCAAAATCTACCCGATGTTTGGAGCTTCTGTCGTGGTCATAAATCTAAATTTACCATTTCTCAAATAACCGCGATGAAAGACGCTGAAAATAGAGTTAATAAATGCACAAAACTTGTTGGCCAGATGCACACACATTGGGGATATGGTTTACATGGGAAATATATCTAAGACCCTAAGACTCGCCGTTTATTCATAGATTCTGCCCAAAACAAACGTCCGTTTTTATTGTTTCACTCTGTTTTGCACCTCAAGGCGAGATATAGTTGATAGATTCATTTTATGCAAAGTGGCAAAAATGCTGTCACGTTGGTTCCGAAAACGCCAGAGAACCAGAATCAGAGTGATGCCGATGCCGATGCCGATGACGAGTGCCCATAGAGGATGGCACAACATTATTATATTTATTTATTTGAAAAACAATGTGGAGGCTGGCTGGCTGGCTGGCCAGAGTCGAAGTCGTCTGCACCAAATTTCACACCCATTTTTCGAAAGGCCAGCGACGAACGGAACAAGTTCAATATTATTTATTGGCCACATTTTAATTTCATGTTAAATACTTTGGTACAGGAACTTTGTTGCTAATTTCGTTGCCTATATAAGAGTCTTTGTTTACCGATGGGGATCGCCAGTCGCCTCGAGATATTAGCTTGGATTGTATTGACTGATATTGATAGAGATGAAATTCCTACTGCTGATTGCCCTGTTTGTGGTTGCTGCCTCGGCGACGGACAGCAATGACCCGATTTCCCAGGAATCCAATGTGGAGTATAATGGCAAATACCATTACCAGTGAGTTTGTGGCCCTTAATCGCACTTCAGCACTTCAGTGACTAATATCCCGCCCATTACCCAGCTACGAGCTCAAGGACGGTTCCAAGGCCACTCAGGATGGCGTGTTGAAGTCAGTGAATGCCGATCACAATGGCGAATCGGTGCATGGCAAGTACTCCTTCGTGGGCGACGATGGCCAGACCTATGTGGTGTCCTATGTGGCGGACGAGAACGGATTCCAGCCGGTGGGCGAGCACCTGCCCACGCCACCACCCACTCCCGAGTCCGTTCTGAAGGCCCTGGAGTACATCCGGCTGCATCCCTACCAGACGCCCGAGAAGAAGCACTAAACATGCCACTAGAACTGAGCCAAAATGTGATTGGAACCAAAAGAACTGAGACAATTAAAACAGATATTTAAAATCAACAAATCGAGAGATTGGCTAACCGGAAACAAAGGTGTTCAAATAGCTCAGTTAGATGTTTACCTAGGGTTGCAGCGCAGTGGCCCATGTGTGCCAAAATGTGTGTTAAATTTGCCTTACTTAGCAGCTCTTGGCTCTGCTGGCCATCTCGCTAAACAATTACTAATTGAAAGCTAAATTGTTAAACAAGCAATTGGAGCCGAAGCAGAGTGGCAAGAGTCTCAAGGCCGCGTATCCACAATCAGTTTAAAAGAGATTCAGCATTAGAACTCCCAATTCGACTAGGCAAAATCAATCAATAGGAATTATGTAAGGCAAACAGAAACTGAAAGTGTGATTCGGTGTCTTGTTTCCCTCTTTTTAATTCACATTAATATGTTAATTTTAAAATCAAACTCATGGAGGAACATTGGCGATTCCGGGAACAAGCTGAAGCTGAATAGCATTTCTCTAAGCCGAAATTTAATCAGATATGTATCGGAGGTAATTTCCATTATTGTCGCTTAGCTCTTTTGTTTCTGGCCAGCCAAGTTCATTGACCATTCCGTAGCTGCAGAAATCTAGACTCTATGACACAATTGTGGTTAATATTCGCAGCATATAGCCAACATATGGGTATAAGTAGGCAGCGTTATCAATTGGATTTATGGCCAACAATACTCCACATTTTTTATTGCCTGTTTGTCTCCACCTTTCACCGTTAGCTTTTCGACCGGCGAATATTTTCCTAATTGAGACGTGATCGCAATTGTAAGTTAAGAGCAGCGATATGACTGATAGAAATATTTGAGAACTTTTGGCAGTCAACATGCCACACTCAAATCCTTAACGGAATCCTAAGGAGTTGGTTGTGAAGACAACGGAACTACACCGACTTGCAGCCAGAAAAAGAATTATATTCTGCTCAGACAAATCACGTAGCCTGTCAAGATCTGCGATATGTGGCGCGGGGTGAAGTGCTGTAGACTGTAGACTGAAGACTGAAGACTGTCACCTGCTGACATCGTCGCTCCATCTTCATCTCTTTTGGCGGTGCGATCTGATGTTTACTCATCGCGGGGCAATAAAACCGAAACCGAAACCGAAATCTGAAATCCGAAATCCGAAATGCGAAAAAAAAAACCCCTGGCAGCGCCCGCTCGTAATTTCTGCCAGTACTTTGAAGCTTATCTAGTGCGCCCATCGTAATGGCAGTCGTAAGCAGCCGAAGCCTCGAGAGCAGAGTATAAAAAGCGCCACATCGGTTCGGCCAGTCAACAGTCAGTCGCTCGCCAACCTGCTGGATACCGATACCGATACCGATATCGCCCCCACCTGAGTCCCAGTCCAAGGATATATATAGCCCCCACTCCAACATGTACAAGTTCGTCGTGCTCGTCTGCTCCGCCATGCTGCTCAGCTATGTCCTGGCCAGGCCCCAGGATCAGCGGGCAGGAGCAGCCAGTCCCACATCCACGACCACAGCCGCCACCATAGTCAAGCAGGATAATGTGAACAATGCCGATGGGAGCTTCAACAGCAGGTGAGTTCGGGTTAAGCTATGAAAAGAGGATCTCCCAATAACTCTGATACAATCCCTAGCTACGAGACCTCCAATGGAATACGCGTGGAAAACATTGGCTACCTGAAGAAGATCATCATTCCGAAGACGGAGACCACCGACGGCCAGGTGATCGATGAGCACGAAGAGCTGGTTCTGGTCCAGACCGGATCCTACAGCTACAGCGATCCCGATGGCAACCTCATTACCCTGCGCTACGTGGCCGATGAGAATGGATTCCAGCCGGAAGGAGATCATCTGCCCGTGGCCCCACAATAGTCTTACTTCATCCATAGTCCCCACACTCCTACTTCTTATAATATTTCGCTTGAAAGTATTATGCACTGCCTGAATGCCATACGAAATTGAAATGTCCACAGTCCGTAGTTATAGTTTTAAGCAAACAAAAACACACCGAATCGCCTGCAAAGAGAGAAATAAATATTGGTAACGATAATAACGAAAACGACAACCGAAGTGAAGTTACTTCTCAGCCTCGCGTGGCCTATACCATTACATTACCGAATTGCCCTTCACGCTTGCGGTTAACACTGATGATCTGCGAAGTGGGGATGGTGGATGGTGATCATGGACCAACTGCCGGATTTGTTTACACTGCCGCACTGATGGCAAAAGCCCTCGGCAGTTGATGACATTGATGCTGATATGGATATGGATATGGATATGGATAGGGCTAGGAATGGGGTATCGTGTGTTTGGCCAACTTAATTGCGCATACGCATACCAGATTGGTCGGACAAACGACGGACGTTTAATTACCATTATAGAGTAATTATTATTAAACAGCCATTAGGTGTGGATTGTGCCACTTCATCAGCGGCTAATGTGAGTTCAGTTGATCGACCATTGAGACACCGGAATGTTACCCTTACTTCTGGGCTTGGTCATTTTGGTTGGCAGCCTGCTGCAAATACATCCTGCCGAAACAGCCAAGCTGATTCCAGTGAGTAACCAAACATTAGATAAAATATGGCATATAATTAAAGCATTTCTCTTAACCAGAACTTGGGCTATTTTGTGGAGATGAGGCAGATGGATTGCGTGGGCAATCCCAGCTACTTTAACAACCTGCACTGCAAGATCCTGCCACCCAATAATAGGACCATGGAGGCATCCGTCATTATTATGCAAAAGTTGACCGCTTTTAGTGGTTCACTCAGGGTGTCCATTCCCAATGCCAAAAAGGTCATAACCCAGATATTCGACATCACCTTCGATGTGTGCAAGGTTTTGCGTGAACGCAAGCGGAAGGTGCTTATCGACCTTTTGGTCAACACACTGGCCAGGAACAGCAATGCCAAGGCTTGGAAATGTCCCTTTCCAAAGGTATAAAATGGTTTTAAATTTTACAATCATAAATTTAAAGCATTTTGGCCTTCTTTCAGGGAAATTTCGAATCTAAAAACATATCGGTTGCCGATTTACCACCCATGTTGACTGAGTCGGAATTTTACGTAAAGTTGGACTTCTTCATACCCAAGGTGGCCATTGCCATGAACGTATCTCTACAAGGGCATCTTTACGAAATTGCCAAGGAAAAGAACAGAAGGAAGAAATTTTTGTAAAGCTTTTGTCGTTTAATTTACCTTAAATAAATGAAAGGGATATTTTATAGAACTTTAAGCAGTTTCAAGTTATATGTATGTTTTATAAAAAAGTTATATGTAATTGGATTTTACTTACAATCTTTACAATTTTCATACATTACTATTGCTGCATACTTTACGGCAGTAAAAAATATCGCGAATGGAAAATGAATAATTTTAAAATAAACCAAAGTAGTTTGCATAGCGACAGCTACAGTCCCTAAATTAGAGCCCATTAATTAAATGTTTACGCTCAATCGACAACCGAAATTATGAATATAAACAATTATGTAATAGATTGGTAATTACTTTTATTTCGATATAGTATCATTCAATAGGCAACAGTGACAATAACTAAACCAATGTCAGTTTGCCGCCGTGGAATCGACAGCAATGTTTGGCTTATGGCTGAGCTATTTGCGGATGATTTTGCTACTCATCCACCTGATTAACTACACTGAAGCCAAGGTTAATTATTGGTTAGAAATAAAGTCAATAGATAACAGTCCAATTTGTTTACAGAGACGTTTAAGATGGGATTGCTTTGATTGCCAGATGGGCCCTCAGTTTGCAGATCCGGAATTCAAATGCAATGTAGGAGGCTCAAGGAGTTCCCTCTTAAATGTGGAACTTAATTTGCTGAAGGAACTGGACGCCATTAAAGTTTATGTCAAAATTTCGACCAGATTCAAGCCAACAATTACGTACCGCAAGTTCTTTGACATTACCTTTAATGGGTGTCGCGCAATAACCGATATGGTTCAAGGCACCATGGTATCGAATATGTTTAATGCAATCGTCAAATCGAGCAATCAACCCCGAAAGTGTCCCATAAAGAAGGTTTTTTAAATGATTTTGCACTTGAAACATTATTTTAGCCTTTCTAATTTGCAGGGCGTTATTTACTACCATAACATAAGTATTGAAGATGCTCTACCAACGTTTGTGCCCTCCACCCAACTTTTCGTCCAAGCAGACTTTTACTCTCGCCGAAAATTGTACTTAAACGTTAGTTTAGTAGGAGAAATAACAGACAAATAAACATTTTGATTTGAATTAAACATTTTATGGACTACTTTAACGAACTAACCGCTTTTAGTGACCACAAACAAAGATATTAAAGCCTAAATTTAGAACTACGTTCTAGATTCGTATTTAAACCCACTTAAAATGCAATCACGAAAAATATCAATTATTGGGGTATAATTATAAAAATCATTATCCGCGCTTGCTTTCACTTATAGACCGAGCTTGGGCTTTCAAGCCAGACAGTATTAATTGATCAGTGCTGCAATTACAACATCATGGCTCAATTTCAATTGATATTTTTGCTCATTTCCATAGCTAGCCAAAGCGAAACAGCTAAGGTACGCTGAAATATACCATTCAGTTTTCTATCAACTCTTCTTTAGACTTTTTCCAATGCACGCCTACAATTGATGTGGAAAACATTCAGCTGCATCACGAATCCGGACTATATTTCCCAACACAAGTGTATCATCTTGCAGACCGACAAGTCTCTGATCACAGCCGAGGTGATCTACATTAAGGATATTTCCAAATACAATGCCACCTTCAAGCTGTTGCTGCCGCGAAAGCCTTCCAGGGTATTTCAAAAGGTAATCGATGTGAATGTGGACATATGCCAGTTCGCCAAGGGAATCCACGGCCACAGATTCATTTCGTTTGTCATCAAAGCCTTTGAAAGGCAAGCAAATCAGCTAAAGTGTCCTCATCCCAAGGTAGTTATTCGTATAGTTACGAACCCCGTTAAATAAAGTTCTTCCAGGGCCTCTACACGTACCCCAACATAAACATTGGCGAACATTTGCCAGCCTTCCTGCCAGAGACCGATTTCAAAATCGAAATGAATTTCCTAACCTCCGAAACGCATTTAATGAATACCAGTCTCACTGGATTCTTGTACGACCCATTGAGAAAGGCAAAGATTACTTAATTGTCGAAAGCGAAATAAAATGGGCAATAAAAGCGGCCACCAGATGGACTTCAAGGATTAGGTCCAATTTGGAGCGCTTAAGAATTAATCAAATACTTTATGGCCAGGCCACTTGTCAACGCAGCGGTACGTGATCTTTATGTCAAGTTCCGTTGACGATTGCCTCAAAATCGCCACTAGAGCATTATTTACGAGTCAAGCTCAAGATTGGCCGCATCGACAAGGCATTTCATTTCACAACAGCCTTTATATTTATGGCCAGCAACGGGGTTCTGTGAGCCGAGTTGGCTCTCAGCACTGTAGCCCAAGCCGAAGCCGAAACCGAAATGTCAAATGTTGTTCATAAGAACTGCAGCAGCTCGACAAATGCTAAGAATGTAAGGGTGAAATCGTTTGACATTTGCAGATGCTGCAATTTCCCCTTTTTGCCAGCAGCAACAGGTCAGTGTGTGAGTGGGGCAAAGTGTTGATGGTGGGATGTTTCGATGTCTCGATCGTTCGATGGATGTTTGGATAAGCTAACCTTGTCCAGCTTTCGTTTTTTATTTTCATTTTCGCCAATGCGTGGAGCTGCAGCTCTAAAAGTTGCACAACCTGCAATGAATCACCGGCAACAGCAGCAACAGCAGCAACAGCAGCAACATCAGCAGACACAACAGCAACATTAGCAACATTGGCAATCTGGAGGCTTGGCGGGCGTTTGACTTGCTGTTGTGGGTGCGGAAGACGAAGACGTGGCCAAAACATGGTGGTTCAGGAGGGGCAGAGGTTTTTTGTCGCAATAGGCGTTGTAGTTTTGCAGCATTTCGGTCTTTTTCGCCGGCTCTTCGGCGGTTGTTCAACTTGCTGCATTGTCTCTGTTACACCTTCCCGATTGAATTCGACTTTTTTCTTTACAACAACTTGCCAACGACTTTGTGTGTGTGTGTGTGTGTGTGTGTGTATGTGTTCTGTTTGGCCCAAAACGCGTTGCAGATTAACCCAATTGTTTGGCAACTAATTAACATTTGCCAAGACACGGGCTCGCTTTGGACTCAATTATCGTCTTGCCTCATCTGCAAAGGCACATTGGCTGTTACAACAATTTGCGCCTCGCCGGTGTTGGTGTATTGGATCCCATCCCCCAAACTGCCTCAATTACAAGAATCTGGGGCCGAGTGCGAGTCTAAAAATCCGAATCTGAATTCCGAAACCGAAGTTGGGAGCAGCATCTTGGATGCACTTCGAGTGCACTTCTGCCGAGCCAGAGAGCGAGAGCCCAAACGAACCGAAACGAGTGGCGCTTTTGGCCAAGTCAACAACGAAAGCAAAAAAACTCGTTCTGGCTTGTTTCTAAATAACGGCATTGCGAAGATGAACGACCGGACGCGCTGGCGAGGGACAGACGTTTCGCAGACATTTGAGCCGGGCCTACAAGCAGGCCAAATACGAATAGCGACAAGCAAAAATCTATTGGACTCGGAATCTGAGAAGAAAATTAAGCATATCTGTAATTTAAAATATATATTATTTGAACTTAATAATATTTTCGTTTTGAGCTTTGAAGCTTCTTATTCAAAGTTTGTATGCTCCATAATCAAAAGACTTAGGAAACGAACTTGATTTTTTTTTGTTATTAATTCAGCTTTTACATCTAACAAAATAGTTTTTTGTAGAACCGATCTATCTATTTTGAGTATGTAAATGAAGAAATGAGTCGACAAATAACAAAAACATTTAAAAATAATTGTGGTAGTTGTTTTGGTATTGGTTTTGGTATTCTTATGAATACCAATAAATAAAAATACTTCGCGCAGATATAAAAAAAATATGAAATAGGCAATACAAGGCTTTGAGTATTTTAAAATAAATACAAACAATATATCTGTAGTTTTAAGTATAATTTATTGAATTTTATAATATTTTGTTTTTAAGCTAAAAAACTTCTTATTCAAAGTTTTTATGATACATAATCAAAAGACTTAGGAAACGAACTTGATTTTTTTTTTTAATTAATTGAGCTTATAAATAAGTAGAACAAATGGATCGCTTGTGGTATTATTATGTATATATCAGAAATTAATAAAAATGAAAACCTTCTGATTTCGCATCGTCTAAGACTCTGGAACAGCCTCAAACGAGAGCGACAGTGAATAGTTTTTTTTCCTATCTTAGCATTTAAGCGTCGACGAGCCTACAAACAACAATTACCGATCTGTTGGATCAGACAGCAGCAACAAAAACAAGAGTTACTATGGCGAATTCAACTAGGCAACCTCTCCACTTCCACTTCCATCCCCATCTTCACCTGCAACTGCATCTCCATCGGCATTGGCATCGGCATCGGCATCCGAAACTGAAACAGAAACAGAAACTGCAATTGCACGCTCTCCCATGCCGACTCACCATCACAAGTACCATTACCATGGGTATGATGGTGTGGGCATGAGTGCAGCAGGAGGATCGGATCGGATTGGATCGGATGGATCGGTCGGAGCGAGTCGCCTATATAAGGCCTAAATAGGGCCGCGCTTGGCACAGTGTTTAACGGAGCTGCTTTCACTAGCCAGTGCGATCAGTGCCAGCCAATCGGGCGACAAAGCGGGCCAAATCAGTGGAATAATAAATCAGTGGATAAGCAGCAGAAACTCCTTGCGATATGAAAGTGCTCGTAAGTGGCCCACACAACCCCAGCTTCCCAAGCTGTCGGATTTTGTAATTTTTGTGAAGTTATAAGCAAGTCTAATTCTGGAAACTTTGTAATGCATAAATGCATGTAGTGCATAAATTCGTGATATTCCATGCATATTAGAAAAATGTCGATCAGCAACACACCTAAAGGATATTTTTCTGTAATGACTTATTATAAGCACTTAAGGAGTATTAATATTTGGGTTTCTAATATAACATTTAAATATTTAGTTTTCTTTTTCTTATTTATTTAATTATTAATTTATTTAATTTATTGCTTTCTTATTTCATGGTGCTACAAGGACTCCCTTTTAAAATAATGCACTAGTCACAAATAAAAAATTCAATAAAATAATATGTGTAGATCCCTACTTAACTTAACTCATCAGCCTTATGGCATTTTATAGTTCACAATTGACTTATATGTTTATATCTTACATTTAATACAGAGAGGACATTTTACATAATTGTTTGTTATTTAATATTTCTTTATTTCAATTAAACTTTTGTATATTTCGGTACTTCGGAAAATGTAGTGTGCATGTTATTTTTGTATTTTATATCTTTCGAAAATGGTTTAGAAAATATTTCTTTTTTAGAACCAAAAGATTTTCTCAGAAGAGATTAACTTTTTAGGCTAAAGGCAGCTTGTAAATATTTTAAGCGGGAACAAATTTGCAAATGATTGCGAATGTTTAAATGTTTATAAGCCTGCAACTATCTCTTGCAGATACTTCTTGTGCTGTTGGTCCTTTCGTGCCAGGGGCAACACCACCATCAGCACCAACACCCGAATGTGAATAACATACCGCGCGATGACAAGCCGGATCACCATCGCCACGAAGATCACCGCGAGACCAGCACCTGGATACCCATAATCAAGTACAACAAGGAGCAGAGCGAGGATGGCAGCTACAAGACGGAGTACGAGACGGGCAACAGCATCGTGCACGAGGAGACGGGCTTCCTGAAGGACTTCGACACGAATCCGAACGGGGTGTTGGTCCAGCATGGCCAGTACTCGTACCAATCGCCCGAGGGCACACTGGTCAACGTGCAGTACACGGCCGACGAGAACGGTTTCCGGGCCACGGGCGATCACATACCCACTCCGCCGGCCATTCCCGAGGAGATCCAGAAGGGCCTTGACCAGATCTACGCCGGCATTAAGCTGCAGCAGGAGCGCCTGGAGCAGCGGGCCAAGACGGATCCGGACTTTGCCAGGAAGCTGGAGGAGCGACGGGTGGCCAACCAGAATGGCCAGTACATCGGACTGCTGGAGAACCAGTAGACGAGCTCCGCCCATCCCATTCCCCCCACCGAACCGAAACGTCCTGGAAACGTGACTCCTTCGCATTCTATATCAGCAACAACAAGACTGTGATTTCACTCTGCAAGTTCTTCCAAATCACTCTACCACTTTGGTTGATAAACCTTTAATACCTTTTTAAATTTCCAACTAAGTTCTATACATACAGAAACAAAAAAAAAAAAAACACACACAGTGGCGCTCAATCAAAATAATAATAATAATATCTTATTAACGAGTGTGAAAGTTTCGCTGCTTTGAAACAATAAAAGAAAAACTAACGTTTCCATTATGCCGAACCGCCTCGATGATGGGCTAACCATACTTTTCTACTTTTTTCCGTTTTACAGCTGACCATATGCACAATGCGCAGACAGACGTGACAAAGCGTTTATGGGTCCTCATTATTTTGCCGCACTGTGTTTCCCCATTTGCCGTGCATCTTTCGTTGCTTTATTGTTTACTTCGCAGATCGAATTACCCCATACGTCAGTTTGTTGATCCCATTCCATGCAGGTTTGGTTTTTCCAATTTTCCATATTTCCATATTTCTACAACGCCGCCGTGGAAATTTTCTTTCGAGAGCGCCTCCTCGTCGACTGGTTGCAGGTTGTTGGTTGTTGGTTGCTAGTTGTTGGTTGCATAATTACGACAGATTTGCCAGAGTGCCATTAGACTTGTCTTGCGGGAGTCTGCTACGTGGTATGTGGCAAGCGGAGGAGCCAGCCGATTGAAGTGGTCCCTCAATGGGTTACTAGCTCAGCCGAGATTCACCTCTTCACCAGCACCAATTATTTCATTGGTTACCGTTCGGTCTTTTGTGCGGAGTAGCCCTTAGCTACGTAAATATAGAAACCACTGTCATCAGGCTGAAAAGAACAAACAGCCGCAAAACCTTTTGGGCCACAAAACGGCAAACGATTTGGCCACTCATTTGCATAAAACGTAAACACACATACCCATGCTATATAGTTAACCAGACGTAAATCAATTCCGCTGCATTTTCACCACCGCAAAAGCAGAAACAGACCCCAAAAAGCGGGGCCCCAAAGAATGTTTATTCGCCATTAAGTTTCAACGCTCTTGCGCATAATTAAGACGAAAAGAAAAAAAAACCATATAACAAGCGAGCCGAACAAAAGAAAATTTCTATGGCCCGTGATTAGAAAGAATCTTTCTTGTGGGCCTGCGCGGCCGCCGGAATTGATTTGGCCAAGTCAGTTGCCGTTTAGAAGCCGTCGCGTGCAGATCACAGATCGCAAATAGCCAACAACTTTTCATAGACTTGGGGAAAAGATCTCTGAAAGCTGAAATCGAATTCGCGGGAGCGTTAAATCGCGAAGAGGTAGCGGTATAGTACCAAAAAGTGTGTGTGGGGAGTGAAAAGAAATGGGCAAGTGGAGATGTTGATCGGCTGAAATGTGCCGGAGTGAAGAGTTGTAGATGAAAAACAACAACAAGTGCGTGCGAATATTGAATTGACATCGAAACTCCGTTAAAGAAAAAATAAGGCGAAATATCAAAACCCAAAAAAAAGATACAAACAATAGATTGTTATTGTGGCTGCTGAAAACGAGAATGAATCAATAAAACCTTTGAAAACTAACAGTAAACTTGAAAAGTGGCACAGCATCAGCAAAAAAAAAATACCAAAACAGAAAGAGATTTTTAGCATTTCATTTAAATATGGTTAGTCACCGGAAAGAGTGCCTACTGTGGCTGCTGATCGCCATTAGTGGCTGCCAGCTAATTGCAACTCAGCAGCTGCAGGGGCCACCGCGTCCCAGGGGGCGTATACGTATTGCGGATATGCAAATTCCCGCTTCAGCCGGTAGTGGAGCATCTGTGAATCCTGCCTTGGGAAACTGGCCCAGTCTGCCCGCAGGCGGTCCCATCAGCTCCACTGTGCACACCCACATCCCGCTGTTGCGCGAGGAGAGCGCCCCCCTGCCCGCCACGCCCAGTCAGGAGGCGGTGGTGTACGGCAACTGGAAGCCGGAGCATCCGGAGAAGCCCGAGAATTCGGAGACGGAACTGGAGTCGGATCAGCAGCCCAGGGAGCGCGTCTACGGGCGGCTGGAGGCCATGCTCATGGGATTGCCGGCGGATGGTAAGATTCGGGCAGTCCAGTCGGTCTTCTATTTACATTTCTTCGGATAGCTAAAATTATACTCTAAACGATTGCTTGCTTTGATGGCTTTTATTTATAGATCCATTAGCTAAGATTCTGAAAATCCGATGTAAAGCGATATATTTATTAATGTAGCCCATATAACTGGAATAACTTAAATTTTTGTGCTACAAAACACAAAATAAATCAAAGCACTTTTATAAAAAAAAACCGTCCCTAAAATAATATATAATAGATTTGAAATATTATAAAATACTACTTTTTATTTCAATTTTAAAATTTTATGGCTGTTTACGCAGGCTGTTTAATATTTATATTTTTATGCAATCCTGGGCTTTGTTTTTCTTCGAAACTTAAGAAAATACATCACGCTTTTCTTTATTACTCTGCGTGATGATTTATTACTTGTAATAATTGTTGTTTTTAGTACAGAATATAATTGAATGAATTCGTTCACAACTTTCATGAATACTTTAATATCATATATATAAATATATAAAACACGAAATTTAAATAAAAGTTATAGGTTTATATAAAAATATTTTTAGTAGTGTTGTTTTGTTGTTATTGTCTTGTCTTGATTTATTTAAAGCATTGTTTAAATTTTCTTCTTAAATGAATTATGTCTATACCACAGGTGTTGATGCCAAGCCATCGAGTTCCAGTGAAGAGCTGACGGCTCCCATTGCGCCTGGTGGGTATCAGAACCCCTCACTTGTCCAGTCGGCCAGCTTCGAGAGATCGCCGGAGAAGCACGGACGGCGAAGGATTACCACCCAGCAGGCGCCCCACCAGTTCGAGGTGGTGAACAACACGGATCCGAGGCTGAGGGCCATGGCCAAGCAGATCAACGAGTCCGTGGAAACGACGACAACAACGAAAACTCAGAGGAACTCCCAGCACTCCGGCGACGACAGCTGGATGCCGCTGCCGTATCCCTATCCCTACGACACCACAGTGCCAGCGCCTGCGTCCACGAGCTCCTCGATGCCGGGATTCATGCAATCCTCGGTGGTGCATCCACCGGCACCCACGCAGGCCACTCGTTCCACGGCGGGACTACTCAACTGGCCCACTGACTTCATCGACAGCACCGCCCGAGCACCGGCGAGCACCGAAAGGATGGACGTGGACGGGAGTCTCCAGGTGAGCATCGACAGACGCGATGAGAGCGTCTCCGATCCGGCGGATGAGTACAAGTACTACGAGGACTCGCTCAACTCCGCCCAGATGCACAGCGAACTGAGTGTGCCGGAGACGGTGCCACTGAATATCACCCGGGTGGGCCTTCCCTACGAGGATCGCAATGCCTCCGAGGAGCCGACCATTTGTGTGCCACTCACCGTCTCGGAGACATCCCTCTCCTCCGACAGCATAGTGCCCCAGGTGGTGGAGGTGGAGCGGGTCTACTGCTTCCCGCTGCCCAAGGTGGAGGTGCGACCGGGTCATGTGCGTCCGCAGGTGGAGCAGGTGACGCGGGAGCAGGAGATCCCCGAAGCGGATATGGATTTGCAACCAACGGAGTCGGCAATGCCCGATGATTTCACTGCCGGAGCCAGTCGAAGATCACTTGGCCACCTCACACTACTCCTCATCGTTGGCTGGAGCTTCTGGCCAGGATTAAGAACTTAGAATTAGGATCGCTTGACCTAAAAACAACTCAGGGGATATTCGATATCTACAATTATTTAAACATTAAAGCTAAGCAAAAATATTAAGTTCAACTACGGTTTATGTTTTATTTGGACTGGCGAAATGTGAGAGCAAGGTAAGTAATTTAAATTTCCTTATTTTGGTATTATTACTAAGGTATTTAAGTAATCCAGGAAAACAATTAAAGTTGTTTTTGATTTAGCTTCGCAGAAAAAGTAAAATTATATGTTTGTAGTCCCGCTACTCACACATTAAATTATTCATATATACATTTTCAATGGCTTTGCTATATTTACAATTTTAAATATTATTTAGTAGCTTAAAAATACATTTTTGGAACCCATAGTTCCTAAACACACGACTATTTTTAGTTAAGAACAATTGATAGAAAAACCATTACAACACAGTTTAAATCATTTAGTTTATATTTACATTTGTGATTAGCAACGTATTAAAATTAATCAGTACGAAAGTGATTACTATTAAATTAAGTGATTTCGCAGTTTTCAAACCTAACGACTACTTTGATTAGATTAATTCATAAGAATTTACTTTCTACTATTAAAAGAGTTGTTCTTTCCAACGGGCTGATAGTAGCATATCGCTATCACTTAGCTATGGTTCAGCTCCTTTTTCGCAACATGCTTCGTCCAGCAAGTTTTCGAGTCTTATCAAATCCAGCGCAAGACCAAACTATCTCAGCTATCTTTATATGTAGTTTTAATAAATGTCAAGGTTTCTAGCGAGAATGCTTACATAATTTTGATCTTGACAGACGATTCTGATTATAAAGCGATAACAGTGATGTACAGTCAATGTGGGCTTATATTGCCTTCTTCCTTTAAGTTTAACATAAAACGTGCTGCTAAACTTTAATACCCACAATCCATTATTTTTCAAATTAAAATTAAAAATAAGAGCAAATAAACACTAGTTTTTTCTTCAGCATATCTTACTTTATAGCTCATATCATGCTGATAAGCTAAAAGTACTTTTTAAACGAAACAAAACAATTGTGTTCCCTCAAACAATATATGTTGTATATTTTTTAACATAATGCTTGCTTATAAGGAAACTTTCTAAGATATATTATATTTTCATTGAAAACGTTTACGTATATATTTCCAATGTATATTTTTGTTCTCTAACCCAAATTCTCACCAATCAAAAAGTCTATTGTGTTTTTTAACTCATTTTATTCTTAATTGAACAATTTTTTAAAGTAGGGCAAGACAATGTTTTTAACCTGAAATAAGTTAACTTAACAGTTGTAAATCAATCTATTCTCTAGTCCCTTTTTTCGCAACGAACTCTTCCCGTGCCGCACGGCGTAACGTCTTTCCATTCGGATTGGCGGGCAGCTTGTCCGTAAACTGAACGCCAGCGTGGAGTTGTTTTTGAATCGAGGGCAGCCTCTTGGCCACATGATCCGAAATGTCCTTTCGGGTGATGGAGGATCCCTTTCTCGTGACCACCAGTGCACCAGCTGCGTCCCCCTGTTGCTCATCGTAGATGCCGATGACGCACACTTCCTCCACCTGGGGCAGCTCTGCGATAACGCCTTCGATCTCTGAGGGCCAGTATTGATTGCCCTGGTACTTGAGGATCTCCTTTTTGCGATCCACCACGTACAGCAAGTTGTCATCGTCAAAGTAGCCCAGATCGCCGGTGTGCAACCATCCCTCGTGGTCCTGAGTTTGTTGGGACTCCAGGGGATTTCCGTAGTAACCCCTCCAGGGCAGACCTGTGTGCACATAGATCTCGCCCGTCTCATTGTAGCCCTGATTGTTACCCACCTCGTCCACGATGCGTATTTTCACACCTGGCATTGGTCTGCCTGCAGTGTTGACGTTTCCAAGTCCCATGTTCAAGGTCACTCCACCCGTTTCGGTCAATGCATAGCTAGAGATCAGCATCGCAGTGGGACACAGATCCTGCATTTTTTTCAGTGTGGTCATAGACGTGAACCCACCTCCGTAAAAAACGCATCGAATGGAGGCCAAGGCTTCCCTTTTGGCCCCCGGGAAACTGATCAGGGCGGACATGTAGCGAGGTGGCAATACGACCATGTTGATTTTGTACTTCTCCACGAGCTGTACAAAGCTGTCCGGAGCAAAGGGTTTATCAGTGATAATCCGAGTGCTGCCGACCACAGCGCTTAACAGGAAAGCAGTCAGGCCACTGTACCAATCCAGACCACTGGCAGAATATATGACCGTTTCGCTATTCATCATACTGCCGGAAATACAAAATAACAAATAAATTCTCTGTTCTTAGAAACGTATATCACAAAGACTCACATAGAATCCAGGAGAAGAGATCGATGGGAAATGCAAACGGCCTTGGGCAAGCCAGTTGTACCCGATGAGCATAGAAGGGCCGCAGTCTGGTCGCCTCCTTCTTTCAACGGTTCTGGTCTACAGTGAAACTCTTGTTAATATTCCAAGATCTAGAAGTATCAATTTCAGGCACTTACTGGTAGAACATTTCAGTTTCGGTGGGTTGTAGAAGGCTATCAATGTGGGGCACTCCATCAACAGGATCAACTACTGTAAAGATCTCCGGCTGCCATCCTTTTGTGGCTGCACGCACCTTTTCGTACTCCTTGCCATCGCAGAATATCACAGTTGGTTTGGTTATGGAGAAGACGTGAGTCAGGGTGGCTAAAGTATAATGTTAAAAATTATTCCTAATGTTAGTTAGATTAGCCATTGATCACTAACCTTCGTCCGAGACAGGATTCACCGCTTGGAAGGGAGTTGCATTGAGCAGGCAGGCCAGTCCCACGGGCATCACATACGTGGAGTTCCTGGCCGCAATGCCGATTACGTCCAGGTGCTTCAGACCCTTCTGCTTGAAGGTCTGGGCAATTCGAATGGCCCAAGCAATGGCCTGTTCGAAGGTTACTGCCACGCCAGCCACATCGTCTATCTGAAAGGGGGTGTTATCTTTAAGTTTTGTCACTATAGTCACGCGATTGAACTCACCTGGCACACGTTCTTGGGAAAAGTCCTCATCACTTTGCATATTATCTTGCCGACAGACGTCTCAACGGAGTACAGAGGAACCCGTTCAGCTCCACTCCAGATTCGCTCCTTCGCATCGTAAGTGACTGGTAACTCCATTTTGTAGATGGTGCTTTGCAATCGCAGTCAAAAGTACTACTGACGCTCTCTTTCGGCTGAACCTGTATTTATAGTCTGCCTGAGCTTTAAAAAACGGCAAGTAAAGGATGACCTGCATCAACTACATCATATCTAATCGGTAAAAATATTTCACTATGGAAACTAGGGGATAGCTACACCTAAAAGTTTTCGTAGCCAGTGATAAGAAGGGCTACGGAGCTTTGAAAGCGACAACGATATTCAACATCTCTACCCTTATTTCACACAAATATTGATAAAGGCATGTCATGTAAATCGAACTAGAGCCATAGTTTACGGCCTGTTACTCAAAACAAGATAAGGGTGCCGTTCAAAGCACTTGTAATCTATAAGTGCAGGCCACTTGAGCTACCAAATATAATCGCTTAAGATCAAAATATTTTTTTTACTTAGCGTTGAAAGAGTATTATCACCTATTGATAATTTTAATTAAAATCCAAAAAAACTTTAATAACTTTTGATCTCATTTGTGAAAAAATGATTTGTAAAAACATACTACGTCAAAAACAGATACAGTTCTAGCTCTGATTTACTGATATATACAAATAGCGTAATAATTCTTATACGGCACTTATTTGTATCTTATCAATTGATTTAAAAGAATAAAAGGCAATACTAAGCGTAATCATAAAAGCTTGAAATCATCCGACTTGGCCAGAGCTTTATCATACGCATAAGCGATTTGATAAGGTACTCGTACTCATTCATTAAATTGCATTAGATTAATGCGAACTTATTTAACACTTTATTATTCATAATCATTTTGATCATTTTAACGTATATATTTTTTTAAGTTTCGTGACAGTACAAACCCTTTTGTAACCACCACTGATCCCCAGTGGTATTGAATATGAAATGGATTAAATTCCCTTTGCAGATAAGATACAATTTATTGGGCTCCGAAGGTCACCCCGCTGTCGAGAGCCCCCTTCAGCCACAATTCGTTCTGAAGTATCTCCCAGCACTTGTGATTAAACTAGACTATATTGTGTGTGCGGATCGTTGAGATCTCACTTTTTCGCTTCACTCTGGGCAACGAACACGTCGCGTGCCGCCTTGCGCATGGTCTTGCCATTGACATTGGCGGGCAGTTTGTCGGTGAACTGGACTCCGGCCCTCAGCTGCTTCTGCGCGGCGGGCAGTCGCTTGGCCACGTGGTCGGCTATCTCCTTTGCGGAAATGGTGGCTCCCTTGCTCCTGACCACCAGAGCCCCGGCCGCAGTCGCCCTCCCGCTCATCGTAAATACCAACCACGCACACATCCTGCACCTGGGATAGCTCGGTGATGACGGCCTCGATCTCGGTGGGCCAGTAGTGGAGACCCTGGTACTTGAGGATCTCCTTCTTGCGGTCCACTATGTACAGGAAGTTCTGCTCATCGAAGTAGCCCAAATCGCCGGTGTGGAACCATCCCTCGAAGTCCTGCATGCGACGCGTCTCCACGGGATTGCCGTAGTACCCGTTCCAGGCCTGACCCGTGTGCACATAGATCTCGCCCACATCGTTGTAGCCCAGGTTCTTGCCATCCTCGTCACGATCCGAATCTTGATTCCCGGAATGGGTCTGCCCGCCGAGGAGACGTTGCTGATCCCGATATTGATCGTGATGGCGCCCACCTCCGTCATTCCGTAGCCCGAGTTGAACATGGCCGTCTTGCAGATTTCCTGCGATCGCTGCAGAGTGGCCAGCGAAACGGATCCTCCGCCGTAGTTGAGGTGCGTAATCGAAGCCAGGGCCTCTGGCTTGGCATCCGGACAAGTGATCAAGGCGGACAGATGGCGAGGCGGGAGCACGGCATAGTTGATCTTGTACTTCTTCACCAGACCCACGAAGTACTCGGGGGTAAACCCTTTGTTGCTGATGATCCGTGTGGCTCCAAACACGGCGCTGAAGACGAAGGCCCACAGACCCGTGATCCAGTCCAGGCAGCTTCCAACATAGATGACCGATTGGCTCGTGATTAGCCTAGTATGGGATTTAATTGAATATTAAATATTTTCCTCAGGGTGTCAGGAAGGCAGACTCACATGCTGTCCTGGATGAGTATGCTATTGGAAATGCAGACAGCCTTGGGAAGACCAGTAGTTCCAGAGGAGCACAGAATGGCTACGGTTTGGTCGCCACCTTCCTTGAGTTCTTCCGGTCTAAATTATCCATGCTACTAATCATTATCTTATCTAACAAAAAGAACTGTAGGTACTTACTGGTACATCCTTTCAGTGGTTGTGGGATCCAGCAGGGTCTCGATGCTCTGAACCCCTCCAATATGATCGGTTAGGGTGAAGATTTCCGGATGCCATCCCACGGTAGCCTTATGAACCTTCTCGTATTCGTTTCCATCGCAGAATATTAAGGTTGGCTTGGTGATCGAGAACACATGGGTTAGGGTTGCTAAATAGATTAAGAGCGATATATATATAAATATAGTAGTTAATGTATCCAAGACCTTATGCCAACCATCATCCAGAATAGGATTAGCCGAGTGAAATGGGGTCGCATTCATCAGACAGGCCACTCCAAGGGGCATTACATAAGTTGAGTTCTTGGCCGCAATGCCAATAACATCCTTGTGGTTAAGACCCCTCTTCTTGAGATACTGGGCTATCCGAATGGCCCAGGTTAGTCCCTGCTCGAAGGTCACCGTCACTCCATCCACATCACAAATCTAGAGGGTATTGTTCAGCTGAGGATATTCGATTTTATTAGAGGACAAAACTAACCTGACAAACGTTCTTGGGCCAGTTCTTCATGTTGTTGAAGATGATTTTGCCCACGGAGGTGTCATAGTTGTATATGGAATTGCGCTTGGCTCCACTCCAGACTCCATCCTTTTCGTTGTAGGTAATGGGTATCATAGCCATGTTGTGGTTTCCTCGAAGAACTTGCTCGCCGTCAGAAAATGCAGTAGACTGTGGTGCACGCGGGTAAGTGTAGTTCCATTTATAGGGAGCCAGAACCCTGGGAATCCAATCTTGATAGACACCTTGAGTGGATCCACTGCAAGTGGCTAACACCTGTACCATCTTATCTGTGCCTGCAGAAGATAGTGCAGCAATGTAATTCGGCCCAGGCCATGACTGCCTAATACCCTGCTCCAAAGTCTCGAGGTCTTGAGTCTATAATCTAAGTACATTAATCCGCGTCGTTGTTTTCCACGTCCACGAAAAATTCCAGTTGGCTAACGCCACTTCTTAAGCTGAAGTTCCTGCTAATATATCATATTTTATGCTTGTACCACAAATTAAGTCAACTTAACTGAATTTACTGGGAACTTAGGTATCCTTATAGTGGATTTAATATGTAAGTGGTTTTCAAAAAGGCTCCTAGCTGAATCTAATCTTTCCCATTGAATGTTAAATCGTAGCAAAAGAAAATCCCAAGTAAACAGCTTTTAAGTGCCGTTATAAATAGGGAAAAACTAATCAAGTGCAACACCTGACCATATCTGATTCAAATCACGCAAACTATACGACTGTCCAGGAAGTAACACAGTAATGCGATCATTGGCATTTACTCATGAGATTTGAACGCGATCAACAAGTTTTATGGGCTTATTAATCCTTTCGCTACCTCGCATTCCTTGTCAGTAAAACCCTTGTTATTGTCACTAGGGTCGCTATTTAATTGCCACAAACGTCTTAGATGTTCATGTATTGTATAAACCTCAATCTTATTTTTCTATTGTTTTTTGTATAAGCAAAAAATGCTTAAAATAACTTTTTGAATATTTAAATAAAAAGTAAATGTTCATAGTCAAAATGTTATCCAGCGGTCTTTGTTTTTGAGCCTCTTTCAATTTCCATTTTAAGATTGTTTAAATTTAAAACAGCGGTTAGATTTGAAAGATCTGGCAACTCTTCGAGCGGTCCGGCAGCTCTACGAACAGCTGTCCGATCAGCTGTCGTTTCCCGCAGCCCTGGTCCCAAAAATTTCACGGCCAACAGCCAAAATTTCGTGGTCAACAACGCGGAAGTCTCTAGTTTTATGTAATGTTTAGGTGACGAGGAGAAATCTCCGATCTTTGCGCTAATTGTCCTGCAATGCTTCACTACCACCTCGGGGTCGTGGTCCGCTGCGCGCGGCACAAGCCGCTGTTGCTGTGGGCGCCCGTTTGCCACAAGAGTTTCCTCAGTCCGCTGAAGGAATACGAGGAGCGGGTGAAATCCGGCCAACTGATGACCGACGACAGGCAGTTCCAGACGATGAAGGAGCTGGACGCACTTTACCACAAGATTCAGGGATATAGACCCAGCTACAAAACTAGCGGCGGTGGCGGTGGGGGCTTCTTCAGTTCCCTCTTCGGCCGGAAATCCTCCGAAGACGACGATCAGGATGATCCCAACGCCGGCAGCCACGCTCCTCAAGGACTCTACCTTTACGGCAGTGTGGGCGTTGGCAAGACCACGCTAATGGACCTCTTCTTCGACTGTTGCACTCAGGTAAGTACTCTGATTTAAGTCCTCGAGGGAGCAAAATAACCTGCCCATTTGGATTTTAGATCGATCGCAAGCAGCGCGTCCACTTCACCTCGTTCATGAACACAGTGCATACCCGCATCCACGAGGCCAAGAAGGAACAGGGACCCGTAGACCGGGCCTTCAACTCGGAGAAGCCCGCACCGTTTGATCCAACAAAACCCGTGGCTGACCTGATTGCCCGCGAGTCCTGGCTGATTTGCTTTGACGAGTTCCAGGTGACGGACATTGCCGACGCCATGGTGCTCAAGCGCCTCTTCACCCACCTCTTTCGGCACGGAATCGTGGTTGTGGCCACCAGCAATCGTCATCCCGAGGATCTGTACAAAAACGGCCTGCAGCGCACGAACTTTCTGCCCTTTATCGGGCTGCTTCAGCGGCGCTGCAAGGTGTCCCAGCTGGATTCGATCGACTACCGGCGGATAGCGCAATCCGGGGACACCAACTACTTCGTCAAGGGTCAAACGGATGCGGACGGTAGCATGAATCGCATGTTCAAGATCCTGTGCGCCGAGGAGAACGATATAATCCGACCGCGGACCCTCACTCACTTCGGCAGGGATCTGACCTTCAATCGCACCTGCGGCCAGGTGCTGGACAGCACCTTCGGAGAGCTCTGTGACCGCGTAAGCAAATGAGTGAATTAAAAAGCTGACAAATACTAATGACACATACATCCTACCAAAAGCCTCTGGCTGGCAGCGATTACCTGCAGATTTCGCAGTTCTTTCACACCGTCCTCATCCGAGATGTGCCCCAACTGACCCTGGATGTCAAGGCGCAGATGCGACGCTTTATTACCCTAATAGATACCCTGTACAATAACCGAGTGCGAGTGGTATTATCGGCAGATGTACCGCTGGAAAGTCTGTTCAGTTTCACAGGAGGTTCCAAAAGTCTTTCCGATTCCGAGCGGAATCTGATGGATGACTTGAAAATAGTGAGTGCCACATATTGATTCCATTTTAGCCCCCTAAAAACCTGTTTTAACTTTCAGAACGAGTCTAAATCCAGTTTTTTCACCGGCGAAGAGGAGCTGTTCGCCTTCGATCGCACGATTTCACGGCTCTACGAAATGCAAAAGCGGGAATACTGGGAGCAGTGGGCCAAGCATCGCTAAAACCCCATATCACGAAGCAGTAGTTCAATTAGCGCTATTAAATTATTTGTTTTCTACCTCGGTGTCGCGGAATTATTTATAAAAAAAAACATGTCCTTGTACTTATTAAATTCCCTATGAAAAATGCAATATTTACAATAGGTGCCTTTGGCAAGTATTAAAGCAATAAACAAAGTTACCTAAGCATTTTTTATGTAAACAACACTTGGTAATTGTATTTATAATCTCTACATTTAGTTACAAAATAGTTTATTTGTGACCGGTGATCTTGTAACGGTTTCGAGCTCTAAAATTATCAGTTACTTAGCGCGGTCTGGCAACGCTGCAATCAGCTGTTCGCCAATCAAATTGATAAGATTTCCATGTTTTTCGGTTGAGGTTCAGGAGAAGATTAGGGGTCAAGATCGCGTGAACGATTTTAATCTTCAAGTGGTCAGTAATCATACGAATTTACGGGCTTAACAGGTAACTAGCAACATGGATGTGAAGGAACTGGAAGTAAATAAAACCCTGCCCTTTGGTGAGTAATTGCAAAGTCCGACGAGCGTACAATCAGTAACATACATATATGTAAATTTAAAGACCCCTCGCTGCTGACGGTGAATATCTCGCTGCGACAGATCGAGGAGATCGCCACGACGATCTCCCAGCGCTGCCATGTGACCGGGGTCAATGAGATCGCCTGGGCACTGCGTGCCCTGATGCTCACGGATCTGACCACCTTGGCCGGCGATGACACGGCGGCCAATGTCCGGAGGCTCTGCCTCCGCGCCTGCTATCCCTTCGAGCCGCAGTTCTTTGACAAGTTCTTCGACCGGGCCCTCATCCCCGAGATGCACACGGCTGCCGTTTGCGTTTACCCGGCCAGGGTGAAGGATGCCTACCTGACGCTCCAGCAGTACGGCAAACTGGACAAGGTGGCCATTGCGGCGGTGGCCACGGGCTTTCCCACCGGTCAGTACGGCCTGCAGACGCGCCTGCAGGAGATCAGCCACGCCATCCTGGCCGGCGCCACCGAGATCGACATTGTGATCAACCGGCAGTTGGCGCTGGTGGGCGACTGGGAGGCCCTCTACAACGAGGTGGTGCTCATGCGCAGCGCCTGCGGGCAGCGGGCCCATTTGAAGACCATCCTGGCCATCGGTGAGCTGGGCACCATGGAGAATGTATGTATGACCATATGCTTGACCACAATCCAAATCTTATATGCCAATACCCCCTCTAGGTCTACAAAGCAGCCATGGTCTGCATGCTGGCTGGAGCGGATTTCATCAAGACCTCAACGGGAAAAGAGACCGTAAATGCCACCCTGCCGGTTGGCCTGGTCATGATATTCGCCATCCAGGAGTTCAAGCGTCGCACCTGCCAGATTGTGGGCCTAAAGCCGGCCGGCGGAGTGAAGACAGTGCGCGATGCCATCGCCTGGATGACGATGGTCAACGAGACCCTGGGAATCCGCTGGCTGCATCCCGAGCGGTTCCGTTTCGGTGCCTCCGGACTTTTGGACGACATTGAGCGCGTGGTGCGCGAGGGCGTAAAGAAACTGGAGGAGGAGGAGGCCCTACGGAACCTGCCCGTGTCTCGCGAGGCAGCTGCCGCCGAGACCTTCTGCAAGGAGCTGCGCAAGAAGAAGGAGGCCCAGTAAGTGGCGCTTCTCCCTAGCCTTTACTCACTCAGGGAGTGCATTTATTGTAGCATTTTTATACAACTGACTAAAACCTATAAACAAAAAACCCACCTATGTGCGATGCTCAACCCTAACGGGCGCCTTAAAGTTGAAGGCCATCTGCGCCGGAGCCGCCATAAGATCCTCCTCGGCCTGCTCCTCGCCGTGCTGCAGGAGCTCTGCGGGCGCGACAGTCTCCTTGTGCGGCTGATTATCGGGCATTTTTACCTGCATGTCCACCGCGAAGAAGGAGTCGTCGAAGTTGATCCGGTTGCGCTCGTCCTGCTCCAGGTACATGGCTTTGGGGGCAGTCGGTCCGCCCATGGCCTTCTCGTAGGTGTTCAGCCACTTGAGGTTGAGATTGATGTGCTTGTTGGCCGCATTGAACTTCTTTGGCTTCTTCTTTGGCTTGTCCGCGTAGTAGTTGTGCTCCGACCGCTGTGGCGGCGGAGCAATCTTCTCCATCATCCGGCTCTTGGCGTCCAGCTTGGGCTCCACATAGTCGAAGAGCGGCAGATAGAAGTTGTACGGCTGCTCCGTGGGCGGCAGCATGCGTTGCTGCGGCTGCAACTGCGGCTGCACCTGCTCCGGCACCTGGTCACTGGCCTCCGCCACGGAATCTTCCTCCAGGGCGGGTCCGAAGATCTCGCCAGCACGCCGCAGCAGGTTCTCCAAACGCTCTATGGTGATGATGTGTGGATGGATAAGCTGGACATCGTCGTGCAGCTGTGCCCGCCGAGCTGCCGGAGGCTTGGCGGCCACACTGCAGCAGAAGGCGCACAACAGCAGCTGCAAGGAGTAGAGAACTTAGTCCGGTTTCTCCAATGATCCGTGATCCCCTAGACTCACAACTAGTAAACCATGCATGTCAAATTAAATTCCAATTGCTCTGATCGATTCACTTTCGTCTACTCATAGGCAGTGCTCCAGTTAAACCACCTTCACTTTCAAAGATCTCACACGAAGTGAGGCCTCCTTGGAGCTGGCCAAATCATTTATACTGGCGCTCCGTACTGCAAACGGAAGCTCGGAAGTCTCCGCCATCAATGGCCAACAACAAACCAGACCCGGGAGAAAACTAGTTTCCCACACGAGAAATAAATATGTAACGAGCCAAACTAGATCTGCACATGTATGCCTGCACGCCAGAGCGCATAATAATGTTAATGTAACAGCGATGGCGAGGCGAGGCGATGCCAATCCCAGTGCTGGAGTTGAACAAACTGGATTTGCCAGAGACGAACCGTTTGTCACTCATAATGAGTCCAAGCCTAGCCGTCGAAATTGTCCAATTTCAGGCCGTGGCCAGGGAAAAGTCGGGCGCTCTGTGAGCTGTCGAACGCGAGTGCGAGTGCGAGTACAAGTGCATTGACCCACACAATTATTATTTCCGCAGCAATGGGGACGATGTGTGAACCCGTTTCGATTGTCTCGACGCTCATTGCCGTAAAAGTGCAAGTTCAAAGCTGCAGGAAACGCTAAACGACGACGGCATAATGGCAAAAGTGTAACGGCCTACAACTTGTTCGTTGACTCGAAAATCGACCATTGAAAATCGCCAGGGTGTATTCAACATGTGCGGGATTTATTCAACATATCAGCCATCCATCCATCCTCCCTCAATCACGACTGCCGCAGCTCGGGCAGTCCCTTAATGATAACGTCCAGTGCCTTCATGTCCTTGTTGACCGTCTCGCTGAGCACTTCCATGGCGCGCTGCTGCATGGTCAGGAAGGTCTTCATCTCGTCCTCGGCCTCCTTGTCGATGGCGTACTCGGCTCCTCCGTTGGCGGCGAACTGATTGCGTTGCATGCGCATCTGAGAGAGCAGCTCGCTGAGCCGGCCCTTGAATTGGGTGGGGGCGGAGACGACGGCCTGCATGTTCTGCAACTTGGTGCGCATGGCCTCCTCCTCGGGCGTCAATGAGGTTCCCACCTTGCGGGTGCACTCTTGCTTCACGATAATCTGTAAACGGCAAAGTTTAAGCCATTAATAATAGAGCAGATAGCAATGTTACATTATCCTACCCTGAGTATGCGGTGTCCCAACTCGGCTAATTTTCTTTTATGTTCTATAATCTTGGCTGTGGCCGTGGCATGTCGCTGTCTTAGTTCCGTCAGTTCACCTCTCCACTTTCTTCATGTAAAGCGCATGCGTGTCCGTTTCCTGTTCCTGGCACTTGACGCGCCACTTCAGGTCGCTGAAGCCGACCATGGGCACTGGAATCAATTTGCTGGCATCCGGATTGTCCGAATTGGCCTGGCGCCACATGCGCGGATCCACGCCCCTGGGTGGATTCTCGAGGTACTCCTTCAACTGATCCTCGTCGGGCAGCACATGAGCCAAGGCCTCCACAATGCCAAGATTGTTCAGTTGCGGCTTCAACGATGCCTGATTCAGGTAGTTTGACAGTTCGGTGGCCAATATCCGCTTGCTTTCGTTGGGCGCATGCTGCAGCTTCTCCTCCACGTAGATAACCATCTGGCACTTCTTGTTCTCCAGCTCCTTGATGGAGTCAATGTGAACCAGCATGTTGGGTTTGCTGCCGAAAAGGCTATGTAGTGTTTGCACCACTTGCTGCTGGTGTGGCCTAAAGAAGAGATCATGAGTCATGGTTCGCAAAAGTAGTCACAATTACTTACTTAACGGCAGAGAGTTCTCGGCAGAAGTTAAGGGCCACCAACCCCAGTTTGTTGTCCTTGCCCGGCATGCGACTGTAGCCGATGGCCTTGAAGCGGCACATTACGTTCTCCGGCGTGATGTCCACCGGCGCCGCACTCTGGGAGTAAAACATCTTGCCCGTGCCCCACGTGGCCTGCAAGTAGTTCCATTTCGCCACTATCTTATCCCGGTCGTCGCCAAAAATGGACACATTGAGAATGGACTGGGCAAAGGCCTCGTCGGCCGAGATGGGCGCCGGTTGCTGTTGCGGCTGACCAAGCATGAAGTTAGTGCCACCGAAGCCACCGAATCCCGGCGTGACTGTTGAATTTGCAGGCTTGGCAAAGCCTGAAACATGAACCAGGTTAGGAATACCACACAAAAAAACTAATTGGTCGCCGCAATTAAACTCACTGGATCCAAAGGCTCCGCCTCCAAAGCCAGTGGACTGGCTGGTTCCGAAGCCGCCGAAAGCAGGTGCTGAAGTTGTCGTTGTCCCAAAGCCTGCAAATCCACTTGCGGGCGCGGTACTTACCGCCGCCGGCTGACCGAATCCACTGAAAGCCGGTGGCGCTGCACTAGTGGCTGGAGCACCAAACAAACTGGCCTGACTCGTTGCCGGAGCTGCTCCAAATCCGGCGAAACCGCCTCCGCCAAGACCCGTGCCCGCCGCCGTAGTCGTGGCCGCTCCAAAGGCCGGGGCGCTGCCAAAGGCTGAGCCACCAAAGCCGGGTGTTGAGGTGGCGGTTCCGAAAGCCGGGGCAGCTGTCTGGGCGCCAAAGGCCGGAGCGGCAGCCTGGGCACCAAAGGCAGGAGCAGCAGCGGATGCTCCAAAGCCGGAACCGCCACCAAAGGCAGAGGTAGCCGGCTGGGAGCCAAAGGCCGTTGTCGGAGCGGCCTGGGCTCCGAATGCGGGTGCCGGCTGACTGGTTGCTGCTGCTTCTCCAAACGGTGTTCCGAACAGGCCGCCAGTTGCTGAGCAGAGAGATAAGAAGGCGGGAAAATGGGTCAGCGATTGGGAAACTAGGCTTTTGTCATGCGATCTTATCTGAGACTGAGATTTCGGGGTTCGAAATTCTAAGCTAGTTTTAGTTTATTTCGAGCTCTTAACGCCCGTTGGTCGTGGGAAATGGCGGTGATCTTCATTTTGCTAATCCTCGTGCTGGGTTTCGTGGGATATGTGGGCTATGTGATCCACAAGAAGGGGTAAGATCCTCTGGCCTGAGATTTTGGGGAGTAACAACATACAATATCCCCTGCTTCCAGCATCGATCCCAAGGACATCCGTATCCAGAGCCTGCAGGATGCCAAGAGGCTGCTGCAGCCACCGCCAAGTGGGAATGGACCCCACAAATACCTGGAGAAGAGGGCATGAGGTGTCTTGTTTACGGAAACTCACTTTTGGTCGGCGTGCTTGTTGCTCCCAGCGACGTGTTGGCTCCGAAAAAGGACATGGTGCGGATGATTCTCAAGGATGATTCGTTGCCGGTGAATTTGGGTTGCCTTCCCTAAAGGCCTTCTTAATAAATTTCGGTTTTGTTTAATTAAAATAAGTCTTAATCCTAATAAACGTAAAATTTTGGCGCTTTTTGAGAAAAGTTCTGTAGTGTGACCGCACTTCGACGGCTTAAATATACCAAAAAAATGAAATTGAGCATATGGTTGAAAACTTGGATAAGCCATTAACGGTACTGCCAAACGAATTTAAAATTGTTCCGGAAATTAGATAACTATACACCACGAAAAACGATCTGAACTATTGTTTAAATGATTGTACCTTAAAAAAAAATACATGTCTGATCTTTTTTAAAATAATTAAGTTTTTTTTGTGTTACTTGTTTAGGAAGATGCATTTTGCGTGTTTTAATTTGCTTTTGAAAAGACATTTATTTCAATACCCGAAGCTTGTCTTCCGTATTTTCATTCTTTTTCTAAGTTAGCATATAATTTTGTATAACCCATCCTAAACTTTTCAAGATCAATTACCATTAACTAAATAATTGTAGTTTTTTAATTACCGTATATATTTTTAATTGCGATTACATACTTTAAGAGTTTGACATTTTAAAATCTTGTGCTGAACTTATTTATGTAAAGTTCGAATGGAATGGATATTTTCTGAAAACCTATTTCTGAATGAAATTTTTTTTTATGAGCAAATCATTTACTAATCTAAAAATAGACCCGAAGTCAGATTCCCTTTACCATTACTACCCACTTCAAATGAGTCCGAATATTTGGGCTTGTTCTTTTCTTTATTGATACACTTATAGCATAGCATAGTATAGATTTTGGTTATCAATAGACATACACCATATACAAATTTCTTTGAAATTATTCCAATTTAATTGCAATAACATTCAAAAATCATCGCAACCTCTGCTCACCAGATCCAAAGAGATACATTCACATATATATCAATTACAAATTCGTGTCGCATATTAGCATTTTTTTTTAAATTCACAAAAATCAACAGGGAAACTAATAATACGTTTTCGATCTCGCTCTCGCCAACTATTTATACAAGTCACTGTGGCGACGATCGCTTGCATAGCTCCTTAGTTCGATTGCAACTCAAGATATGATTTTAGTCCGAGCGTTTAAAACTAAGGTGCATACGTTTCTGATTTACTGCTTTGGAAGTAAGTGGTCTTCTTAGATCGGCTGATTCGGATACGGATTCGAGTATGCCGCTTGTCGCTCTCTTCTCTGGCTAATTTAGATGCTTTTAATCGTTATAATTATATATGTATGTGTACGCTTATATGCTCGTTCTACAACTAGGTTTGTGTTAACAAAAACAAAAAAATCATAACAATTTCGTAAATGGAAATACATTGATAGTTCGCGTGTGCATGGGTGGATGAGTAGGATGATTTCTCGGGGGGAAGGATCGAGGGATGGGGTTGAGGATGGGGAAACCGGACATAAAAAACATGGACAGCAACGGAAAGAGCTGGCGAACGAGCAAACGGAAAGCGCAGCAGCAGCCATTGATTCTCACACACTCGATATACGTAGCCGTATATACCTCGATTGGTTATGCACTGGCTATATATATATGTAACATTTAGATTAGTATGCGCGTGTTTTATAAAGTAGACAAATATATGTTCTAGTGGCCTCCGGAGTGCTCGCCGCGTTCGCTTGTACTTCCTCAGAAGACGAAGCGGTTGATGTTCATGCCCAGTCCGTTGCCACCGCATCCTCCGGACGGCGGTGGCGCCTGGTCGTCCTCGTCGCCATCGCCATCGAAGCTGTGCCGGCTGACGAACCCATTGCCGCCGTGACCGCCGCCGCCGCGCTTGAAGCGCTGCATCCTCAACTCCTCGTTGTAGACATGGTTGTCCTTTTTCACGTAGTCTCGCAGCTGGCGCGGCAATTCCTCCAGCGTTAGTGGCAGCGACAGCGGCACCGAGACCACTTGGTGGCTCGAACCCGAGCCCATGCTCGAGCTGCAGCTGGCCGACGCTCCATTAGACTCGTTGGAGCGGCCGCACATCTTATAGAACAGGATGTAGGGCGTGTTGGGCGAGGTGAGGTTATGCATCTCCTCCGGCTGCGAGTGGGTAACCAAGTTGTCATTGAACTTGTACCAGTTCTTCGCCTGATCTGCCGCGAATGTAAAGTAGTGGCCGGAATCCATGCTGTAGCCGGCGTGCACAACTCCGGCATACAGATCGTAATGCACCGTGGACATCTCCTGCAGCGAGTCCGTGGCGCACATCTTCACAGTGACCTGCGATGCGAAAAGTGGGGGTTAGTTGTTTAGTTTTTCGATCAAGTACACACACTGGCAGTCACTTACGCTCTCATCGTGGAACACCTTATGCATCAGCTTGGTGCGAAAGTGGTACTTCTGGTCGTACTTGAATTGCTTGAGCGTGAGTATAAGATTCCTCGGCGCCTGGGTGACCCCGATGTGGCGCTCCGCATCGCAGAGTTTCTTGCAGCGCGGACAGAAGTACTGATTGTCACCGTCCAGCTTCTCCGGCGAGCAGTAGTACTCGATCAGATCCTGCACTGAGTAGTTGGTGGCTCCGCAGTCGTCCTTGTCATCGGGAAAGGACAGCTGCAGCTCCCGGAAGCTGTCCTCGTTCCGGCTCTCCCAGCCGCAGCTCAGACAGCGGTGGGTGGTGGACAACTTGCCGGCGAACGTCTTGTCGATGGTCGATGGTGGCTTCGCAGGAATCGCCGACTGTCCCGGCTGCTGCGAGCCATTTGTGCCTTTGGTGGGTGTCGCAGGGGGAGTGGGTGTGGGCTTGTGACTGCCATTGCCACTGCCGCTTCCGCTGCCGAGCTCGCGATCCTTACTGTTGTACGGAATTACGCCGCTGGTCACAATCTCCTCGCTCAGCAGGGCGGGAACGTCTTCGACCTCCGAGCTGGCCTTCGGCGGAGCGCCACTGCGACCTGCCGCTGAGGGGCTGTTGATCTCGTGCTCGTGCAGCAGGTCGAGCAGATATCCTAGGAACTCGGAACTGTCCTGTTGAAGGCCGGGCGTGAAACCGGGCGGTCGGGTGGCATTCAGCACTCGCGAGGGCGTCAGCTCGTAGCGCAGCGAGTGGTGCATCAGGGCGATCTGCTGCTGAACCTTCATCAGCAGGAGCGAGTCGCACTCGATGAGCAGGATCTGCCTGCTGAAACTGGAGGAGACAAATTGGAATGAGTTTTGAATTAGAATTGATATTTAAATATACGTTAATAATAATAATAATCAAAGTTTGTAAACTGTATGCAACCTTATTATGTATCCTAAACAAATAAATGCTTTAGAGGGCACATCCATCATATTTCTATTGATTTGATGGTTCATTTAAACACAATTTAAAAAGTTTATACAATTTAAAACTGTTTAAATGGTCGGAGCCCAAAGGAGATAAGCTGGTCGCGAAAAGGATATCTGGCTTGACTTACTCGCTGGTCATGGCCAGTGCCTGGAGAACACTGTTCATGTAGCAGGTGTTTCCCAGGTTCACCAGCCCGACCCTCGCATTCCGCCGACCCCACGGCTGGGCATTCTCGTGCATGGCCCGCGCCAACGCCACGCAATTCGGAGAGGGTTCGAACGTTTGCAGAGCCTTTTTTGCGGCGACATAGAGGTCATCCTGATCGTAGAAACGCAGCATCAGGGCGCTGGTGAGGTCCACCAGCTGCTGCAGACAATTGCGGGCTTCCAGACCAATCTCATCCATAATGGCCGACTGGTTCTTCATGTGCTGCAGTACAAGGGGAATCCTCGGCAAGATCTGAAAACAAAACAAAAACTCAATTGAGAAGTTCAAGGTAACGATCGAGCCGAGTTAACCTTGTGAAAAACCTCGGGCGTCTGGTTAATCGTCGACAGCATGTGGTACACCACTGGGGCGGCCTTCTGACGCAGCGCCGGGAAGATCATCACCTGGAACAGCTTTTCGATGTTGTCCAGCGCAATCTCGTCCAGCAGCACCCGCTTGCCCTGGTCCCGCAGACCCGTGAGCAGGGCCAGCACCCAGAGATTCAGGTTGCTGCAGAAGGTGCAGTAGGTGATCCAGTCGCACAGCAGATTCACCGTCTTCCGGATGCTCGCGTCCTGCACATTCTGCTCCAGCAGCGAGTGCACCGCCTCGAGGATCTGGTTGGAGTCGAACAGCTGGAACACAATGGCCACGGCGCACGAGGGCGGCGGCTCGAACGGCGACTTGGTGATCAGCTCGTAGACGACGCGCAGGTAGAACATCTGGTGGAACTTCTCGTTGCGCGTGGCCAGAAAGGCGCCCACCTGGCACACGTCCTCCTTGAGGCGCGGACAGTAGCCCCGCGTCCGCTGGTATCTGCAGTCGGGCCAGATCCACGATGGCCCGCTCGCAGATGGCCATCACATTGTGGCCCTGCTCCGGCAGATCAATGCTCTGGAGGTGGGCCAGCAGGCTCTTGATGTCCCGCTTGCCAGCTCGGTTGGAGTTTAGGCCCTCGCCGGCCGACGAGCCCGTGTCCATGCCCTCGGCCGGTCCGTTCTCGGCGGGCAGCTTCAGCCCGCTGGTGGACATGGGACTGGCGTTGGGCGGCATCCCGTTGCCGGCGCCTGCGGCGTTTTCCGAGGCATCGCCCGCCTCACTGTTGTTCTGCTTGACGGCCATCCTGCGCAGCAGCCGCTTTGCGTGGGCTGGGGCGTGGAAGTGGGCGGCGCGAAGGCTGAGGGTTGACCACTGGGCCGACTGGCGCTTCCAGCTACCAGCAGACGGAGGCTTCGGCTTGCCCTAGCGCCCGAACACTGCGGCTTTTCCGATGCCTGCGACTCTGAGCGAGGAGTCTGAGCCGCGTGTCCTTGAGCCGCGCTCCGTTACGTGTCGTCGTTACGTTGTTGCGATGACCTTTTGTTGTCTTCCGTTCGGTTCACTGTCGATCGCGGGCCGATCTCGGCCAGAAGTGGCAGCACACTTACTTCACCGAATCCTTGGCGAATGTGCGTATGGTGCACGGGAAGGTCGGTGGCCCGTGCCACATTAATCACCCCTTTTTCCGGGTTATCCTGCCTGGCTCTCCGTTCGATTCGTCAATTCACACGTTGCCCGTAGAACTGGATGGCGCGGATTGAGTAGATTCGCCCTAATAACTACAATTTTGACTGCTTTTCAACGAATTCTTTGTGATATTTTTCGGATTTGTTAATGTTGTCTACTGAGTCAGTGAAAGCGTTATCGACACGTTCAGACGGCATGACATGCAGGGCGCCTATGCACGATACCTATTTCGGGGTGAGAATAACTTAATTTATCGTATCATATTTTATTTATCAGATTCTATTTATTTGAGTTATACAAGTCGTACGACTTTTCTGGGTAATAATAGTTTTTTTCTAAATTGCCCTACGTGGTGAAATAAATTGTAAGAAAGTCTTAGCGTGCATAGGCCGCCATGTGAAGGCGTTGCCATGTGAATAACAGCTGTTTGTGGCGAATGACAGCTGTTCGTGGTGAATGGCTTTGATATTTGTTTTGACTCGGCTTTTGAACATTTTCGGGGTAGAAAAGCATTTACAGATAAAAAAATATATTTAAATTACTATAAATACGATGCATCCTGGGCAAATCGAGGTTAACGAGGTCACCGGCTATTGGGAGTTTCTGCTCAGTGTGAGTAGTATGATAATAGTGACAAATCCAATAACGCTGACATGGCTCTACATTTTTCAGATCGACTGGAAGGATCCTTGGCTTATTTGCCTTATACTTGTGCATATCATGACCACCACAACTGCTCTACTAAGTCGTAACAACTCCAATTTTCAGGTTTTCCTATTCCTAGTGCTACGTACGTGTAATGTCCGAGGTTTCCGATATATCCACTAATGTTTCCGATTTTTGCATGTGCTTTTTCTTCTAGTGCTGGCGGTTTATTTCACCGAAAGCATTAACGAATACGCAGCACAAAACTGGAGTTCCTTCTCAAAACAACAGTATTTCGATAGCAACGGCCTTTTTATTTCGACAGTTTTTTCAATTCCTATTTTGCTGAACTGTATGCTGCTGATCGTAAGTAAACATTTATCATAACAAGTTCCGGAACTACATTTATATTCTTTCTTTTAGGGCACTTGGCTTTACAGCTCCACGCAACTGATGGTAACTTTGAAAATAGCCCAACTGAAGGAGCGGCTTCGAAAAGAACGCCAAAATAAGGCGGATTCGGAATCCTCAGCCAATCATGTCAAGGCAGAATAGAATTTAAACTTACAGTTAAGGCAGTTGAAAACACAAGCAGAGCTGTGAAGTATACTTTCCAAATAAGTACTATAATCAAAGATATTAACTGAAGAGTAGTTTGCTGCCAATTATTAATAGTTTTTTGTGTGTCTGCTGAGTTACAGGGTTCCCAAACTATTTCAATGGAATTGTTGCCAATAAATTTGCTTACAGGCAGACGCCTAAACATACATAAAATCATTAAAACTGTGTTAAATTTATATAATAATGTTATACATGTCTGTCAATATTTGTAATTTTTCAGCAAAAACGTCTAAAAATAATCCTTTACTATAGGAAAAATCTTATTACTTTGTTATAATTTAAAAAATGGATAGTTTTAAAAAGTTTTCAAATTTGCCGCCAAAATATTTTGAAAACTGATTCCAGTGACTAGTTCCTGATTATTAATATTAATTTCAAAAAGTTATCAATTTTTTAAATTGCGATTGAAGCACTTATTTTACTGCTGAGTTACATCAAATTCATCGAAGAATTGGCTGATAAAAATTAAATAAAAAAATAATGCACACTGGAATCTACTGACACTTAAAAGGCGGTAACCATATTTTTTTTAACTACAATTACTTAAAAAACGATTATAGTACTTAATTGAAGTTTGAAAAAGTTGAAAAGGCAACTTTAAGTTTGACAATTGAAGAATTGCCAAACTAAAATTTGCCCCTGTTTGGTAAAATAATAATAGTCAATAAACGGTAATACATTTTTATAGCATTGCAAAGGGCTTAACAGTATTTTGTTAGCACTATTTTAGTATTTTTTCTTGTTATCTTAAATACTGCGTCCAAAGACCAACACAAAATGTGGCCACCCAAACTTTTTGTGCGGTACAACAGTGTTTACTTAGTTTTTGGTTTTGGAGCATTTTTTTTAAGCCTGAGTACTGAGCCTTCTGATAATTTGCCAAATGAGTTCAAAACGTCAAAAGCGCGCTAAATCTTTCTCTACAGATGAGAAAAATTTGTTAATCTATTGCGTTAAAAGTCATAGCGCAATTTGGGACCTCACTGATCCAAAACATGGTGACAATAATGTGGTCAGAGAGGATTGGGAAGTTATAGCGGAGTCTTTAGAAAAAACTGGCAAGTTATTATAAAAATGTACCATTAAATAAACAACAATATTTTTAAAAAGTGAATGAATGTAGAGACGCGTGGACCTCACTACGAGAGAGCTATCGGTACCACCGTAAACAGGCATCAAATCGTTTGAAAAAAAATGGAGCAGCTGACGGGGACGCTTTGGAACAGCCTGAAATTCGGTGGGAGTTTGCCGAACGCATGTCCTTTTTGCCCGACTTTTCCAAAAAGAGAACGTACGCTTTTTTTTAAATATTTCATTTAAACACAATCAAACTGTAAAATACACCTTTTTGTAGGACTTTCAGTTCCGATTTTACGGAAGACAACGACTCCTCTATTGACTTTCTGGATGATGAGGATGAAGAATTCCCAAGCTGTTTGACATCGGGAGGAAAAAGCAAACACGACTATGTAATAATTATGTTTAGCACAAGGCTTCTACCTAAAAATAACCCATTTACATTTTTAGAAACAGAAGAGCACTCCCAGTAAGTCAAAATCGAAGTCCACCGAGAATTCAGCCCTAGTGGAGTTGCTGGGTGGTTACCTAAAGGAATCGAAGGAAACCATCGATGCCCAGATCGAATTACAAAATAACAAAAAAGAATCGCCCTATGCAACAGCACTGAGCTATTGGGACACACTTTTAAATAACATGCCACCTCAGCAGGCTCAGTTGACTGTCATAAAAATAACAAACATGATCCACGAGGCTTCTCTTAAAGTATTAAATAAGGATAAATAGTTTTAAGTATTCACAATTTCATTATAACTATTCAAAAAAATATAAATAAGGCACACATTCGACATATTTTGGGTTAAGTAACTAAGAACTATTTTTTTTGTGAGTGTCAAGTACCTTCAAAACTGTTTACAAAATCTTTTACGTTATCTCTCACATATTTTGGATAGTCCTGTACTCTGTCACGAAATTGGATAAATTCTTCGGGCAAAGAATCGAGGACTTTGTGTTGACTGACTTCATACTCCATTGGACTTCGTCTAAGGACATAATTATGGAGTAAACAACATGCAGTGATAATATTTTTTGTTCTATCTGGATGACACAAATTAGTTCGATGCACTGCCTTCCACTTAAGGCTCAGTATACCAAATGCCCTGTCAACGACTCTACGTGCTCTGCCTAGCCGATTATTAAAAACTAACTCCTTTCTCGTTAAGTTTTTTGAGGTATATGGCTTCATAATGCGTTTGGACAACGGAAATGCATCGTCTGCCACTAGGTAATAGGGCAGCATAACTTCATTTCGTGGCTTATCATCTGGAAAATTCAACTGGTCTAGAAGGATTGCTTTGCCAAGCTTGCAATGAGTAAATGCGTTGATATCGCTTTCGCTTCCATAGGCTTCAATGTCCAAATAAGTGAACCTGTACTTAGCGTCACTGACAGCCATTATAACCAATGAGTGATTGCCCTATAAAAAGGAAATAGTTAGTTTCCCGTGCGTTAATTTTAGGTAATTCAAAATACCTTATTGCTATTAAATTCGCAGCCACTTCGGGCTGGAGCCTTAATGGACACATGTTTGCCATCAATAGCTCCCACACAGTTGGGAAAACACCAGATATTTTCAAAATCCTCAGCACTTTTCAGCATTAATTCTTTAGTCCAGGCAGGCATTTCGTGTTTAAGTTGTTTGCATAATTCAACGCACACCGATTCAATTATTGGTCCTATACGTTGCTTGCTTATCCGATAGGATGAAGCAATATGGCTTTGATTATCCCCTGAAGCTAAATACCTAAATTATATTTAAAATATGATAAATATTACGAGTGAAAAAATCTTTAGAAAAACTACGAGAAATACTTACTCCAGGACTAAGGCCAACTTTTCGTGGGGTCGAATCGAATCAGGGCGTGAAAACACTTTTGGAGCAAGACTTGGCTCCATCTTGCTACATAGTTCTTGAAACAGCGCAAAGCTCATGTGAAAGTTTTCAAAAAACGTAGAGGGACTTTGCTTTAAGTTTTCGAACTGTGTAATATAAGATATTTACAATATCGAACATTTTTGTTTTCTTCCAAGCTCACATGTGTTGAAAATCGTCCTTTTTTTGACCGTTCCTTTAAAAACGGATTTACCCAACACGAGCGAGGACGCTTTTTATTGTCCTTATCGTTGATTAGTAGTGCTGTAGCAACAGCAGCCATAATAGCATTAGTTTCTATTCGTTTTAGTAGTAAAATATCCATGTTGACAGTTCAATTGTTTGTTTGGTTTTAGGCAGTGTGACCGTGTTCCTTTAAGACTGAAAATACCCAAGCGAACCCTCTAGGAATAGTGAGCTGTAAATGGTATTTTTGTTTTTTGTAGCCTGAGTACTGGGACTTTCCGACCTTATTCCCCGGCAGCCCGATCTCCACAAAAGGATTTTCCGAAAAACTTTCACTTTAACAACGATTTAATGACTATTTGCATCAAATCATCCTTTCAACGCTTTTTTTTTTCAATTGTTTCAATGTATTTTTCGTCGATCTGAGTGACCATTTTTCAAAGTTGGCTATCGATGCGTGTTAGGGATGGGAATAACATCGATAGCAGTCGATGGGACCGATGTTTCCAAACACCGTTCCTCCCCCACCTCTAGAAAAAATCTCTTTCCGTTTTTGTGCGCAACCAAAAAAGATGGCCGATGTAAATATTTTTTCGAGAATCCATTAAAATCTTGGCATCGGGGCGTGAATAGGCCGAAATGAAGTGGCGAGCTCAGCCAGCGGTATTCCGCGAACGATGGCCAATGTTATTTCTTGGATTCCCAGTGCGGTCCGCCGGCAAAATGGAAACTAATTCGGTGTTTTTTCTATTTAGCAAGTCGACGAGAATCTGAAGAAGAAGCGTACCTTCAAGAAGTTCACCTACCGCGGTGTGGACTTGGACCAGCTTCTGGACATGCCCAAGTGAGTTATTTGAGCCAGGCGGCGGCATTGCCAAGAGTTAGCCCTAACAAGTGCCTTTTTCCGCCGAACAGCAACCAGCTGGTGGAGCTGATGCACAGCCGTGCCCGCAGGCGTTTCTCCCGCGGACTGAAGCGCAAGCCAATGGCCCTGATCAAGAAGCTGCGCAAGGCCAAGAAGGAGGCGCCCCCAAATGAGAAGCCCGAGATCGTCAAGACCCACCTGAGGAACATGATCATCGTCCCCGAGATGACCGGCTCCATCATTGGTGTCTACAACGGCAAGGACTTCGGCCAGGTGAGAACGACATGGAGCTTATATGAGGACCTTTTATGGTGTCTTTATTGGGTGAACAATTGGTTCATAACCCATTTGTTTTACACGCTTTATACATATAGTCGAACTATTTTCCGTCCGCTCCTCCTCGTGCATGTATTTCTCGAAGTTATCGTCAAAATAGAAATAGATTTTTCATAGTTGTAGTGATTTATACAGGTTTAGCTATTCAATGTCCAAACTGCTGGAACCTTATAATCCAATATTAGGTTATATAGTTGTGTTACATATATATTTTTTCAAAATATTCAAATGAGAACTATCTGATGTTTGAGGATTTCAGATTAAGTATTTTTTTTTTTTGTGGTTTAAGTTGCCGCCACACCCGTAAGTGCCGGGTGGTTATTTGGCCGCCCTCGCGTACGTGGAAATCGCCAAGCTATAAGATTAACTATTCTTACAGTTTAGATCGTCTCTGTGTTTAAAACTAATACTGAGGAATCAAACAATTCGAGTTAAAAAAGTTTTAACAATAATTTTGTTCATTTTTGCATAAAGTTTAAAATTTATTCAAGCTTATGGAATATTATTGCAAACATTTTTGTAACGCTGAACAGTAGAATTTTTTCTTTTATAAAGGCCAAGTTAAAAGAAATCTAAAGATACTAAAAACTCGGGTCTTAATAACATCAATTAGGCAGAGATGTATGACACCCATACCTAAAAAAGGCACCATATAAGACTAGGACATAAGCCTCTCCATGACCTGCTCCTTAATCCACATAACTAACTGTTACTTTTTCCAACCCACAGGTGGAGGTCAAGCCCGAGATGATCGGCCACTATCTGGGCGAGTTCGCTCTGACCTACAAGCCCGTTAAGCACGGTCGTCCCGGTATTGGTGCCACCCACAGCTCCCGTTTCATTCCTCTGAAGTGAGCGGTGCTCGTTTTCTGGGCTCTGTTGATGATGCGTAATAAATGAAACGTACTTTGATAAGAACCTCCGTTTGCGTTTCCCTATTCCCTGTGCCCGAGTAAAGGAGTGGACGCCACTTAAGAAATGTACGATATCTATTTATTGGAACTTGTAAATCAGTGGCTGCTATCCCTTTGGGAGCTATCTGCGCTGGCGCCGGGCGATGTTGTGGCTGCTGGTGCTGGTGCGGTCGTAGGCCGTGTCCTTCATGAGCGGGGCACTCCGGGGGCTCCTGCTGGCCGCCGCCATCTCGCCGACATCGGCCGATCCGTAGGCACTGTCTTTAACTTGAGAAGCATACGGGAGATTAGCATAGCTCGAGTGCCGGGCATGGCAAAGCTCTGAAAGTGCGGCAGGGATTAGTGACTAGTAGAAGCCGGCGGTTGTCATCGCCGAAAGAAGGAGCTCTTGTTGGGGGTGGTGGGGCCCGTGGATGTCTGGAGGTGCTGGCTCAGCTGCTGGAGGCTGTGGCTCTGGCCGTGGTTAAAAGCGCCCAAAGCGGGATAAGCGGCGGTGGCGATGGAGGACTTGAGGATGCTTCGGCTGGAGCCGCGGGTGCCCACTCCGATTGAGTTCTTGGCGGCGGGAGAGGTGTTCACATCGAAAGAGGTTAGCAGGGGATTGTTGCTCAGGGAGCGCTGGTTCAGCCGAGGATCAGCCTCACCTAGTCGGTTCAGTTCGGTCTCCATGGAGGTGTACATGGTCAGGTTGCTGGCCAGCAGATCCTGCCGCGAGCCCAAAGTCAACAGGCTATCGGCGTTGTTCAGCGTGGACGCCGTGGTGCTGTAGTTGGAGGAGGGGCTGGCCGACTTGGAATACGACATGGCCACCTGGCCCATCTCGCTGGGTCCCTGCTGCAGTGCCCCCGTGCGCGGATCGAAGTGCTTCTGGGTGGCGTCTTTCAGGGTGCTGATGATCTCCTTGGCGCTCTCCGTCGGAGCCGCCGGCTTGCGCAGCGATGAGATGTGTCCGGGCAGCGGCTCCCGGGAAACCGACGAGGATGGTGACGCCGAATTGGTCTCCTCGTTCTCCTCCTGCAAATGAAATAAACCAGGTTAAATCAGAAAAATACCCAACCTTTGGTTTGTATAGTATGTGAGGATCGGATTCTTCAAATGCTTAACCCGAGAAAAATTTAGTTATTTTCTAAGACAATTCAATTTTACTTGGCAAGTTGCCCATTAAATCAAATTAAGGTATTTTTGTCAAGACTTCAAGATCAGTTCCCTTTAGCATTCAAGAGCATGAAGAGAGAAGGAACCTGTTCTGATCTCTAAAAAGTTTTTATGAATTGAAACAGTTCTCTTAAGGGAATCCCAAATTCCTCATTTTAATTATTTAATTTGTTTACTGTCAGGTAGTATAATTATTACCTTTAATTCTTTCAACCTATAACTGGAAGAATGTCACCTGAAAATTTCAAGTGAAATTTCTTAACCCTTTGGTATGAAAATATTATTTATTGTAAGCCTCAGAATACATTTTAAGCTAAGCTATATTTTAAAGACGTCGTTCTTCAAATTTTTTTACGTTTGTCGGGAAGTAATAGCTTAGCTGTTTAAATTACGAATAAAACAAACATAAAAAAATGTTGGTCGATTTTTAAGATGACTTTACAAAATGAGTAGTTTTAGTTTACTACACAAATTTTTGCTTCAATTTAGGAAGAATACATTTGTTTTGCTAGGAATAATCAGATCAGAGTGATAAAGGCGATCCGTTGGTAAATCTATTAATATTTAGTGTTCTGCTAAATAATGTGAATCAGCAAAGTATACGGGTTTTCTCATCATCTCATGAATTTGTTGCCTTAGCTTAACAAAAAAGTACGAAATCCTAGCCAAATATTATCCAGTGTTGGGGTGTACCTAGATTCTTGTACCTCGGTACATAGTACATTACCAAGGTAATGCAATCTAAGGCTATCTTTAACCTCACATCGGTAAAGAATTTTTGTTATCTTAAGAATAAGCTATGTTAGGTATTTAGATACTGAAATATTTTTATTTATTTATGTTTTCAAATTAGCTTGATACCACTAAATTCAATTTTTATTATTTTTGCAAATATGCTTAAAAAAAATATAAAATAATTTCAATACAAATTGAACATAAGTTAAATCAAGAAATAAATAATGTTTCTTTTTTACATGTTTCTAAAACAACACTTAATTCATCAATTGAATTTTTACAAAAATGTAATAAAAAATGAGATTTTACTTTTACCGTATTTGTACCTTTTACCTTACCTAGATATTTGAAAATCTTTTACCTTACCTAAGTACTTATTTTCGCAAATTCCTTGTACCCTACCTAGTTTCAAAAAAACAAGTACCTTTCCCAACATCTATCCCCATAAATGGCTAGCTCTCACCTCATCCTCCTCCGTGATGATGGACGACTCTATCCAGTCTTTGATCCGGTTCTTCTTCTGCTGCCGGTCCACATTGGTCTCGATGCCGCAGTCGGCCAGGGTGTAGAGCAGCTTGTTCTTCTCGTCCGGGCTGCTGTGGAAGGAGTACATGGAGGGACACAGCTCGTCGGTCTCGTACTCGGCCATCTCCTTTTGGGCGGTCTTGGCCAGCCAGCGGTCGTCTAGGAACTTGGTCACGTCGGCCAGGCTCTTCGGCCGGTTGGAGATCCTGGCGAAGAAGCGCTTGAACATGCGCTGGGCATTCGAGGTGAGGAGCTTGAAGAGGCGCGGAGTGCGCCGCAGCGGCATCATCATCAGGCCGCCCTGCCAGGCCACATAGCGCACGTACCGCGGATCATCGGAGGCAGCCTTCTGCCAGGGCAGGCACCCGGTTAAACACACAAAAATCACAATGCCAAACTGCCACACATCGTGGCTGGGATCGGCTCTGAAATGGCGTTAATCAGGTTACTTAATTTGAGATTTTTTTTTATGACTATAGCGCTTACTTGTAACTGCCCTCCGGTTTGATTTCTAATACTTCAGGCGGACTGTAGGGCAGCCACTCATTGCGCCGCTCTACAGTGGAACCTGTGGGAAAGGACTCGCCGAAATCGCAGAGCTTGATGCGCTGGAAGTCCGAGCGGTAGATGAGCACGTTGTCTAACTTTATATCCCGATGCACTATGTCTCTGGGTGAATATAAATGTAATTAGCTTATAAAATGTCGTATATTGTTATTATAATAACTTAATGCTTTTTTATTGTTAAAACTTCATGCTAAAAGTGATTTAAAAAAGCTATAGCAATAGTTAAATATTTTAGGTTTTTATTTTGTGTTTTGTTTGTTTACCTATAAAATAATTTAATTTGCATTTATCATATTTTATTGACTATGTTTGATTTTATGTAGGAAAATAGTAATAGTTTGAGTGTTATTTTCGGTGGGGTTAGTTAAAAAGTGGAAGGTGGCTGGATTGTGTGGTGTAGAGGAAAATGTGATCTGAATAAAATAATTTTTTGCCTAAATAAAGTGCTGAAGCTCAATAAAAGTAGCTTCAGAAGAACTTACTCCGTGGACTCGCATGGAAATATTATCCTTGATTAGTAGAGGTAGTTAAAATTTATAGATAACAAGCAATAGCTAAATTTAATATTTGTGATAAATTTTTTGTAAGAATATCGCTTTAAGAGATACCGCCTAATTTATTTGACTAACTAATTAACTTAAGCAGTGTTAGGCCTAAGAGGTCGGTCGTAGTTACTTTGTTTTAAAATAATTTAATTACATTTTATTAAACATTAAAATCAAAAAAAAAGTATCATAAATATTTCAGTGTTTGTATAATGATAGAGGTTTATAGTTTTTTGTTCAGCCTTAATCCATTTTCTCGAAATCTCTTAAAGCTTTTTGCATTTTTGGATGGATTGCATATTCTGGCGAATATAGTAAACTTACTTTGAATGCATGTAGTCAATGGCCGAGGCCAGTTGTTTAGCCACACGCTTGCTGTAAACTTCGCCCACACCCGAATCGGTCACGTTCGATGTGAGATCCCCTACAATTGATGGATATAGAGATATATAGAGTTGGATTTTTTGTAATTCAAACTTTTAGTGGTAAGACCTACCCAGTGGAGCATATTCTTGGGTAAAAACGTAGAATCCCGCTGTCTCGAAGGCCACGTCGTAGGTGGTCACAATGTGCCGGTGAACGCCCAAATGTAGTCCGTAGTGGAATTCCCGGTAAAAGTCTCGAAGGGTTACATACGGCTTGGGTACTGCTTTCAGGACCATCTCGGTCTGTGATCCCCGATGTTCCACCAACAGGATCTTCCCGAACCATCCTTCGCCAACTATCTGTATGATATCAAACTCGTCCACAAGCTGGATCTATATATAGATGACACATTAAAATAGCTGCCATTAAACTGTTTGGAACCATAATAAAATCTCTTTTTAAACCATTTTTGTAAAGGAAAATAAAACGTATCATATGTTGCTTTAAATAAATAAGAAATATTTCTTATTAGTTTATAGAGATGCAATTATAAATTGAACAATTTAGACTGAAAATCTAGTTATAAATGCAGCTTCCATTAATAGCATATTAATTGTTTCCAATGCGGAAAATTCAAAGAGAGCTTTTCGTAAAATGTAATGCCTCGTTAAAGACCCACCTCAACTATATCTCAACGATCAAATGTACAAATGCACAGAGAGACATGTGTATATAGTATGCGTTACCTAGACCTATTAAACATTACTGTATTCGAGACCGAGACGCTGCCCAATGCTGTTTGTGTTTAATGATCAGAAATCTAATCGTTAACATGGCATTTTCCCTGCCGTATTGTATTGTATTGTAGACGATTTCCCGGGGAAGAGATTATTGGAAGATTGCCCATCATACCGATCAAGACGGGACTCGGCCAAGTCGCACTCTTAATACCTTTCTATATCTATTTGTTTATGGCGGGATAAATCGTAAAATAATAATTGGACACAAGCCGTGCGGAAATAAATGCGTTTTCTATTTACATTTTGGAATTATTGGATTTGGACCGATCCTGTTTCGGTAATAGCCGATAGATTCACTCACCTTCTCCAATTCGAACTCTCGGATCTTGTGAATGTGTCCACGTGGTTTCTTCGACATTTTGGTCTGTTTACATATAGGGGCTGGCTTTTCGTTTGAAAATGTAGTTCCAGCTAACACGCTATGTTTACTGCTGGTCAGTTCATATCACTTGATTCACTTTCAATTCTGCGTAGCTTCGTCCATGAGCAATTGAAACAGTTTATGTACGCGAATGTATATACCAGAATGTATCTACATATTTACACTTTGTGTACAAGACGGGCGTTGTAAATATTTATAGCGACAGCAGCGGCAGAAGCAGCAGCAAAAACCATAAGCACCAAAGGAAAACATTTCTATATCTGTTGGATTCCTTTATACGCGCTAGTATCTCGATTTATGTATCTTTTGTTGCTGTTCCTGCACGCGGCAAAAGTTAATTAAAAGATGAATCGATCGGCTGGCCGGGATTTGTGTTTTCGCTTCCTGGTAAAACGGACAACATGGGACTGCTGCACTGCGTGTCTGGTGGAAATTCACCAAACAAATAATCCGCGCGAGCGTGTGCACATATAAATATTTTGACACGTACACACACACGAGCGGAATTCGAAAAAAAAAGATTTCAGTTTTCAGATTTTAGATTTTAGATTTCCGATTTCAGAACCAGGCCGTAGAATTCTTCTCGCCACTCTCCCGGCTTCGCTGATTCTATTCTGTTTTGATGTTTGTTTTCTCTCTTCGCTTTATGCATAATATCAACAGCTAAATTAAAAATAATGCCCGCTTGCCTCTTATATAAAAAGCTCAGCGATAGTGTGGCAATTTTTTGCCAGCGAGAATTCCCATGGATTTTATCCAGGCGAAACGCACTTTATCTACACGCACCGTGGCAAAAACGTTAAGTGCCCTGGCTTTCCTACACACACAGTTGGTTGGTTGTATGTATTTATACCGCTGCACTTTTGGTTCAAAAATCTGCGGATTGGTCCTTAACGCATCCGAAGAACACGACCGTCCGTTGCCAACTGCTCTCGGTTGGAATTTAAAAAAAGATATTCTGAGCACTGCACGCGAGCGTTTTCGAATAAGTTTTCGAAATATGTTTGCCAGGCAGATGTGGGAATATTGGGAAAGAGTGTGAAATAGAGAAGGAGACTGAGAGCATTCGTATCGTTGCACAAGCTAAAAGCCAAAATAGAGTAGGACCAGCAGCAGTGGCCTTAACAGTGCTTAACCCTTTGTTTGCCCTTGAAGTAAAGCATATCAACTGCAGATTTAGTTATTCATCAAGACACATATCTCCCATAACCAAATATTTATATTTATTGTAATTTATTTAAGTTATCTTTACATATTTTTAACTTATAATGTTACACAATTTAAAGAGATTAATTGTCATTGTCATTATTTACATACAATTTGTAGGTCTCACATCATCTTGTTCTATTTTGCTATTATAGCTATTTTGCTAAGTTGTACAAAAATGTATCGAAAAGCGCTTCTTATATTTTGTTACACAAACTTTAATTATATTCTATTTTCCCAATGAAGTCACATAATTTAAATTGAAGGAACTTCGTAATAGCCATGTTTTCCAACTGAAAATAATTCGACTGTATTTGGAAACTAACGTTCTCATATTCTAACCGAATTTTTATTTATGATTTTTTTAATGTTTGTTGTACTCTAGATATAGGAACCATATAAATTTCAACATTTTTTTTTGTGGAAATAAATAACCAAATAATCGTAGAAGATACTTTGCAAAGTGTTTCGGGAATTTAAATATATAGTTGGCTCCCAACGGGTTAACATGGCCCTGCTGAAAGCCTCTCGAGTTAACATCAGCATCTTCAGTTAACAGAGCACACGTATAGCAGTCGTTCACGCACACAGACACAGACTGCACCAATACAATGGCAAGGGCATGTACACACAGACATCGCGTATACGCACCGTTTTCGTTGTATATGTAAGGCAACTCTAATTGGTCACTTCCGTTCCGGTTCCGTAGACGTTTCCTTGGCGCATGCGACTTCTGGCTTTCATAATTCGGGTTCCAGCTCTAGAGGTTCAACTTCACCGCTGCGCTTGACACACACACAAAACTTTTCCGCACATAAGTGGCATTGGCACTGGTGTGTGTGTGTGTGTGTGTGTGTGTGTGTGTTTCAAGGGGTGTGTGTTGGTGTGATAAGAGATGCAGCCACTTGTCGCGGACTATAAAAGGCGCCGCTGGCCAGCAGCCATTTGCAAACGCTCGCATGTCACCGAAGGCGCAACAGCTCCGATTTTGAATTTCCCATCGGCTCTCAGGTTGAACATTTTCCAAAAATCATACATATCCGCCAATGTGTGTGAAGTGAAGTTCGGTTTTTGGCATTCGGCATTGGTTGTGTGTGGAGCTTTTTTCTAATTTTTCCGGATATTTTTCGAAAGTCTCAAGGATTATTTAACAATGGATTGGTGTCACTTTATGATTTGAGCTTGGTATTAATTAGGTAAGTTATAGATACACACTTTTAAAAAAAAATTAAATATGTAAACTATTAAGCTCGTTATCCAAGTGCAACTGACTTAAAACAAAAAAAAAAAAAAAAACAAAAAGTGTAAATTTAAATAGCAAATTAATGGGGCATTGTAATGACTTAGTGGAAAATGTCGTTTAAACAGCTGAAAAATTTAGCATTTATTGTGCTGCATAAAATTTAAACATAAACTGCTTTTAGTACTCTCCAAAATTTTATTTTAAGTTTAAATTAAATAGATATTTTTATGACAACTTGTTTATCGATTGATGAAATCGAGCTGCTTATAAAAAAAACCAGGGCAGCTCCGAGCACTTTAAACACTTAATAATTTTAACATCATAAAAATAAGAATTTATCTTGTAACAATATTTCTATTTGCAAAATATTTTACAGTCATAAAAAAATGTAAATATTTAAATATTTATCAAATGTAAAATAAATAGCAATAAGGTGTTAAATTATTCAAAAATGATGTAACTTTATTCCAATTTTCGTCATGTCAAGGGGTCTAGTCTGCAATCTATTCTAAAATCAGAAACCAGATTAATTCTAGCTGCTCATAAATAAAACCAGAGCAGCGCCGAGCACTTTAAACACTGAATCTGAATTCCGCTTAATTGATCACTACTCTGGGCAATTAAAGTCAGCGGGGAGGAACTAAGTAGATCAGATTAATTGTTTGACGTGTTTGTGGTTTCATTACACGCAAAGATTCACGAGTTGAGCATGCATACATATATGAACGGATATGTGTGCTTGTTCTGTGGTGTGGATGGTCAAGTGTTTGCTGGCCAGTGTGTTTGAACATGCCACCTGTCGTATGCGTAATGTGCCAACGAGCCCTTCAAGGGCTGGATGAGCACATGTCGTTGCCAAACAGGTTTCAAGTGCCCTGAACACATTCATTGAAGTCCCTGGATTGCTGAATGATTGGGGATTGGGGATTGGGGTTATGGGCTTGCGTTTGAGGGATTTAAATGGATCGAACGGGTTGTGATGATATTTCTGGCATTTCCGCAAAAAACTGACCCACTGAAGAGCTCTTATTTCGGACTTATGTTTTTCACAGATTTCAAAGTGCGGCGGCGGGAACTTCACGTTTTGGGTCAAGGACACGACGGGTTATATAGTCGCAGATGTCACCCACCGGACATATATCCAAATCAAAGACGCCCACGCCACACGATAACGATAACAATAGCATAAGCGACGACCGCGAAACATGGAGCGGCAAAGTGGATTTTTTATTATCGGTTATTGGATTCGCCGTCGATTTAGCAAACGTCTGGAGATTTCCCTATTTGTGCTACAAAAATGGCGGTGGTAAGTACTTCTCTTCTATATGAATACATATATAAATATAAACTTTAAAAAAGTACCTACCTCTGAATGTATCTAAAATATTTATTTTTAAATGTGAAACGCAATGGCTCTGATAATTAAATTATATCAAAATGTGTTTGTTCTTAAAAGATTTAAATCTCTGAAAAACAAAACGTTGTTATATGTCTAAACAAAGACTTTTTTAACAAGTTATATAAATTATATAATATTAGGAAAAAAGACGTATTACAATACCAAAGTCAATAATTGAGATGACCAATGTAAGGGATTTTTTCTCCGTGTGAGCTGGCCAATTAGGGGATAAAGACATTTCGTGAACCGATTCGGCTGAGTGAAAATAATTTATATGGCTTTACACATCATTGGGCTCGCCACGGAACCCGTCGCTTTCCGCCTTCTGCATTTCCCTTTCGGCCTTGTTAACACTTTGTCAAAGTGGTGCGAAGTGCTGCCATTGGGGACGGAGTGGGGCGGTGGCGGAGCAGCTTCCTTTGTCAAATTGCAGGGTTTTTCCCCGCTGGAAGAGCGGCAAATGACATACACTTGAACACTTACTTCGCTTCCTGATCCTCGTCGACAACGACGCCATCGTTCAAAACAATTCCAAAAGTTAAGTGCTTCTGTATGACAACTAAATCTGGCAGTCATAATCGCATTTGGCCTGCTTACCCTCATTCACTCTTTTTCACCCCATTTCAGGGCAATATGTCAGCCTGCTTTTGTGGAGTTCTCTAGGCTTTTGTTGCTGGAGCACTTTCCACCATCGCATTGTGGGAAATTCATGTGCGAAACATGTCTTCATCTCCACCTCTAGCGCCCCCCATTTTCCCTTGATTGCGGCACTTTCCCACTGATGCGTTGTGAATGGATGTGGCTCACAGGGCCTTCGATATAGTTATTACTATTTTATGAGTTTCTGTTTTTTTTTTCTGCTCTCCTCCAGCTTGCTGTTGCCTTTAAAATCATAATAATAAATTGTTATATTTATACGCTTCATTGCGTTCAATCAGTGGCTCCGGCTCCAGCTTAAGTTCCACTTTATGTCCGTTGCCAGGGCAGACTGCGATTATTACCACAGCTTAGTCGGTATTATTTATTCTGTTTCCCATTTTCCTGCTGCCTGCAACGTGAAAGACGAAGCTTTGGTGGCAGCAACAGGCTGTGCCCTCTACATTGTCCTGGATTATGGCTAAAACCCAAGGAGCAGGCCCTTGTCTCAGTCCCAGATCGCGCATCTGTACCACAGGTGTTCGCACACAACTTAAATATGCATTTGTTGTATTCCAGCATTTCTAGTTCTATCAACGATTTGAACATCTTATACAACTAAAAAAGATAAACGTTTTAAAAGTAAGAGATTAAGAAATAATAATATTTATATATAATAATATTTATAGAGATTTGGGATTTATATATATTCTTATATTAGTTTCACTTTATTAAAACCTCTAAAAAATATTGCATTTAATTTTGCAGTAAAGTAATAATAGCTGTGTGATTAAGGCACTTTGCAATTACAATTTCTTAAATTATCCTTAAGGTCCCAAAATCACGTATTTATCTTTACTTTTTTGGCTTGCGAATATTACTATATGTTGACTTTAAGACGATGTTTCCGAAATAAGTTTTATTTTAAATTTATATTATAAATAAGTATTTTTGAAGTTTAGTTCCAACAAGCAAAGTTGGTAATTTAAAAATAAAATATAACCAACTTTTTAAAACTAATTTAATGGAAAATCAATCTGCTAGACCATAACCAGCATGAAATGTGCGTAAAAAAATGGTCAAGTTAAGACCGAAATATGACCAGGAAATCGAATTAGAGACACATATTTCCACAGTGTCCCCGACGAGCTGCTGGAAAATGGGAGAAATGCACTTGAAGCAACGGAAATTATGGCTTCAACAACAGTGACGGGCGTCATAGATGCCTCGACTTTATTTTAGACGGTTTTGTTTTCAACATTTCCAACATAATTGACACGACAGAAGGAAGCGCCGGAGCTGTCATTGCCTTTGTAGCTACCTACATATAAAATGCCCCTGCATATATAGTCGTATATATATGTATGTAATGGCCCTAGACGACTTTGTCGGCCACTTTGCCTGCTAATAGACATAATCAAATCATAAAAACATCATCCCCTGCCACTCGACAAAGTATCGATGGCACTCTACCAATTGTCAGACCCAAAAGGGGGTGTAACGTTGACTTGGGTTTTCCGGAGGTGACGGAGATGACGGAGATGACTGCAGGAGACAGCCGAGCTTCGCTTTCCCCCGCCTTTCTCTCGCCTTTCTCTCGCCAGGCTGCTGTTAATGTTTTTAAAATGTCCTTAGAGTGGCACTTGTAGAACAATTTGATTTTGTGTACCATCGAACTTACATAAAAGTCGGGTGTCTATGTAGGAAATATGTGTGTAATTATGTTTGTCGACAGGAGCAGAGCGAACAATGCAGAGATTGTGACACGGGTCAGTCTCAAAATATGGCGGTATGCAATCATTATCATTAAAAAGTTAATGAGTGTGCCTGCACCTAAAAAGGGTAGTTATGGTAAGGGAAAAGTGAATATGATTTGTTCAACGTTCACAAACATTTCCTTTGCATTTTAGGAAAGTGATTTAAATTATTTTAACCTATTAGATCTACTTAAAAGTCCAAAGATATTTTGAAAACCAATTGTAGTTACTTACCTATTAGATATCTTTAGTTTTAAGAAATAAATGCACTTACGTTCATTAAAATATATGGCTTAAGTAAAATAATTGTCGAATTTCAGGCGCTTTTCTTGTGCCCTACGGCATTATGTTGGTGGTCGGTGGTATTCCTCTGTTCTACATGGAATTGGCCCTGGGGCAGCACAATCGTAAGGGAGCCATCACGTGCTGGGGTCGCCTTGTGCCACTCTTCAAAGGTAAGTACCATAAAACTATCCCCATAAACCCACGAGTCAGCATTTTGTTTTCCTAGGAATCGGTTATGCCGTGGTGTTGATAGCCTTCTATGTGGACTTCTACTATAATGTGATTATTGCCTGGTCGTTGCGCTTCTTTTTTGCATCCTTCACCAACTCGTTGCCTTGGACGTCATGCAACAATGTTTGGAACACACCAAATTGTAGACCGGTAAGTGAGTTTTGAACTAAGTATTGATGACTTGATAACTTCATCTATTTTATCAGTTCGAGAGCCAAAATATTTCTCGTGTTCCCCTGATAGGCAACTACAGTGACTACTATGTGTTGGGTAACCAAACCCTGCTCTACAATGAGTCGTATGTAAATGGTTCGATAACAAGTTTGGAGACACCTTCGGGTGGTCACATGGAGGGTTTTCAGTCTGCTGCTTCAGAGTATTTTAAGTGAGTACGATTTATGTTTTCTTTTCTCAATACAGCATGCATTTGTTTCCAAATATAGCCGCTACATTTTGGAGCTCAACCAGAGCGAGGGAATCCACGATTTAGGGGCCATTAAATGGGACATGGCGCTGTGCCTTCTGATTGTCTACTTAATCTGTTATTTCTCCCTGTGGAAGGGCATCAGCACTTCGGGGAAGGTGGTCTGGTTTACGGCCCTCTTTCCCTACGCGGTGCTACTAATTCTACTGATCAGGGGTCTCACACTGCCCGGATCTTTTTTGGGCATTCAGTATTATCTGACGCCCAACTTTAGTGCCATCTATAAGGCTGAGGTGTGGGTGGATGCTGCCACCCAGGTGTTTTTCTCATTGGGTCCAGGATTTGGAGTGCTCTTAGCTTATGCATCCTACAATAAATATCACAATAATGTGTACAAGTAGGTTTTAATTCTTAGTAGCAATTTGGTTATATACGATAACTTTATTATTGTTCCACAGAGATGCCTTGTTAACCAGTTTCATCAATTCGGCAACCAGTTTTATAGCAGGCTTTGTGATATTCTCCGTGCTAGGCTATATGGCTCACACTTTGGGTGTGAGAATCGAGGATGTGGCCACTGAAGGACCGGGTCTGGTTTTCGTGGTCTATCCAGCTGCCATTGCCACCATGCCGGCCAGCACTTTCTGGGCTCTCATATTCTTCATGATGCTGCTCACTTTAGGTTTGGATAGTTCGGTAAGTCTTTTTTTTTTTTTATTAATCATTTCATATTTTTTAAATGTTTTATTCCATTTTAGTTTGGTGGCTCCGAGGCTATTATCACCGCCTTGAGCGACGAGTTCCCAAAGATCAAGAGGAACCGGGAGCTGTTCGTTGCCGGCCTGTTCTCACTGTACTTTGTGGTTGGACTGGCCAGCTGCACCCAAGGTGGCTTCTACTTCTTCCACCTGCTGGATCGCTATGCTGCCGGCTACTCGATCCTGGTGGCCGTATTCTTCGAGGCCATCGCCGTTTCCTGGATCTATGGAACGAATCGTTTTAGCGAGGACATCAGAGATATGATTGGTTTTCCACCGGGAAGATACTGGGTGGTATGCTGGCGCTTCGTGGCTCCGATTTTCCTGCTCTTCATCACGGTATACGGCTTGATTGGCTACGAACCGTTGACCTATGGCGACTACGTGTACCCACGATGGGCCAATGCCCTGGGATGGTGTATAGCCGGTTCGTCAGTGGTAATGATTCCGGCGATAGCTATATTCAAACTACTTTCCACGCCGGGCAGCCTGCGACAGAGACTCACCATTTTGACCACTCCCTGGCGGGATCAGCAATCGATGGCCATGGTGCTGAACGGGGTCACCACCGAGGTCACCGTGGTGCGATTAACCGACACGGAAACCGCCAAGGAACCCGTCGATGTCTGAGCTCGACCAATGGCTCGTTTTCAAATTTACTACGTTTAGATTTGGAAATTTACCAACAACTCACGTTCACGTACTTGTGGCATTGCAGGAAAGTTAGTGTTTTTGGTTCGACATTAGGAGCAGGTCCAGCAGGATCGGCAATTTTCGCAAACAACGTACTTAGGTTTCGGCACCGAAAGTGAAAACCAGCAAGCGAGAGCAGCTTCAAACCAATAGTCCTAGGTAAAAAATTAGCTTGTAGTTCGTATGGTTAATGCCAGTTAAAGCATACACATATATATATATAGACAATGCTGTGTAGATAATACCAAATCCGAAAGTACGAAACACTCGTCAGTTAGTCTTCAGGTGGAATTCTCGAAGGGAAAGTTTGCATATGCCAATGGAATTAACGACACGATCGCGGCTCAAATCGGGCAAAGAATCTGTACATACACAAGTAAAGGTGATGTAAAAGCTTTAAACACGTTGTAGGACATCTCATGGAACTGAAGCAAAAGCTGCCACAGTTGAACCACAAAATGCCCTCAAACAGCCATGAGGGCATTTTGTCATATGCAGAGGTTTGTTCTAGACTAATTTCACCCCCGTCCAAGCAACTGCGATTGTTTGCTTAAAACAGCCATTTTAAGCAATCAATTGGGAGTTATCAAACATTCCCAATTCAAAAATCGTTTCTGTATATAAAATTTTTGATATTTTAGAATTGTTTTAAGAGTTTTTACACGCTGAAGCAGAACTAACAGCCATGAGTTCTGTTTCAAATTGTTAAAATAAATTATTATACTTTCAGTTACTGAAAATGGCGTGTGGTTTTTGGACTTGGGGGTTGGTTGAATTAAGGACATCATTTTACATACAGAAATCTATCAGCAAACTGTGATATTTCATGAAAATTAAAAATATTAAATCAAAGTCTTTAGTGTACTCTTGATTAGATATTCGGGGTTTTTATTCCAATTTGTTCGCTTTTGTTTTCTTGTACAATAATTTCAATTAGTAACGTATAAAAGTAAAGAGGGAACCGTAACGAAACCAACTCAAATGGTTTCCAAATCGATGACTTGTATCAAGTAGCGCAGTTCTACATAAATATTGAACTCTCTCACAGAATCGCAGCTTTTGAGTAGTATTCTTAGTTCGGGGTACATATGGCATATACGATATATTTGTATGTCGTGTACTTCATACAGCACTATGTAAGCTTTGCATTAAAAATATATATGTTATGTGTGATTAGTTCGGATGGGGGATGTCTAACTCCCTGGTAATTGATACTCGTATAACATGTTGCGGTGTATGCAGATTACGTATGTTGGTCGGGTTTGGGCTAGGGTGCGTCTAGTTGGGTTTGTTTTGTGAGCTTTATGCAAATATTATTAGTTCGGTTATGGTATGGCTATAGAGCGGTTTCTAACCCAATAGAGCTAAGCATATGTACAGTAAACACTTTTGATTCTGATCTTTTTGCTATGGTATACGGGCTATGTATTGTATATATATTTGCTCATAGTTTTAGAGATATTCTGTTGATGCGGTTACAACTTTTTGCGGGTAGGGGAAGTTTTGCGAATGCGCCAACTTGATATTTGTGTGTTTACATATGTGGTTTTTTGTGCTCGTCGATGATTCGCTAACTAAGTCGTTAATATGTAGATGTATGTTGTGCAAAAACGCCTAAAATCAATACATACAATGCAATATGCATAAGCAACAAATACAATCTCTCCACTGAAAGACACTTTCTGAATTGACAAATGACCTAAGTGAGTGTCTGATGGAATCACTTAACTTGCTCTGATTAGATGTATAACAGTTATAAAATCTAGTTCATATTACGTCTGTGCATTGAGATTTTTTCGGTGGATGTTATATATAATATATATTTTTATAAGGTATATATCTATTGTTATGACATCAGCTATTACTTCAGTAGAAAATAACAGTTAATCCGACCTTAAAGCATTCGTTTTTGTTCGAAAATTAAATTTTCATTCGAGCGCACACAAAACATGTTTTATATTTAGATTCAATTTTCGTTAAACTTTCGGAGAAATATTTCTAGAGGATACAGCACGGAATAAAGCCTTTGAGGCCCACCATTAGAACCCTTTCGGTTCATTGCAAAAGCGACAAGTTTTATCGTTCCGTAAGTAAGGTAAGTGTAAGTAATTCAACTATAAAGGCTACATTGGGAAACAATCGATTATAAACAATGCGAATTTGTTGTCAATTATTATAAGTACCAAGACTACGTAATAGGAAAAATGCCTAAAGTAATTGCCTTATGTATGCTTAAAATTTACTGTAATGCACCAAGAGATTTCACTTTCAGTTTTGTCAGCGCTATAAATATATCCATATCAGTTATCAGTATCCAATTACAATCATTCAGATCAACATACATATATACGCGTACTTGTTTATAATAAGTACTAGCAGATTTCATGTTTGAGATACCTAGTCCAACATTCATATTCGAATTATTTGCTATGCACTTTACGAATATCATATATATATCATTTCAGAGTGAGTCCGGAAATCCTTGTCCATATTTTGATTTACTTAGGTCTGTTGGATTGAGCTCAAAAATGCTGGATCCACTGAGGCCACTTTTGCCGTGAGAAACGCATGCATGCAGAAAAGCAAACTTTGCAGTACTTGGCATTCTAGTTCCTAAAGGAAAATAAAGATAAGAATTGTTAGTATAAGTAAGTGGATCCATAACTATTCTTTAACCTTTCCAATCAACTCTTATTTTATCATAAATATACAAAAATGTAAGTTCTTAAGTTATTTTAGGTTAAATATATACCCTGCTGATCTCATCTGATTTTCCTTGTTTTAGTTTTATAAAAATTCAATATAAGAATATAGATTTTTAAATAAACTTACCTTTGTTTCGATTGCTCGGCTATCGTGATCCTGAAAATGCAATTTTAGCTTGGATTTGCCATCATCACTGGAGCCTCTCAACTGGGAGAATTTATACTGCCAGACTGTGGCGGAATCGGCGCCTTCGGTTAGTGAAAAACCAGCTTGCCAATCCAAGGTGAGTCCACCACTTTTTCCGTGATGCGAAACGGCAAAGGTTTTACGCTGAGGAAAATACAAATATATTCCAATTGTAGGCATAAGAAACAAGTGTATAACTTACCCCCAACTTAATCACACTGGTTACAATGGCAGCATTCCAGCTGTTCTCGATCCTCAAAAGCTCCTGTCGCGTTTCCACGCTCAAATAGCGGGGTTCGTGACCCGAACTTTGCAGCAGGAAACAATGCTGGCGACTGTCCACAGTCTCCGACTCCTTGACAATTCGGAACATGGTCTGGTAGACCTTGTAGACCACCAAAGCCTTACTGATGCCAGTCACATTCAACTATGATTAAATCGAAATAATATTTTAGTTATTTGCAATCAAAACTAAATATGACTAGCTGACTTACTGGTGGCGTTTCGAAAAGCATCACTTCAGTGCCTTTGAGCAGTAGAAATCTGGGCTTATAACTCTGCCACGATATATTGTTGTTTATGACACCCTCATTCACCCAACCCATGTATTCGATGCGCTCGCCCACGGCAAAGTTTCTATTATATAGCTTCATCTGTTCGGAAGAAATAAATGTTTAAATAAATAGTAAGCTTCTATCTATGTAATTAACTATTTTCTTACCTGTAACTGCGTGAGGCCCACCACATTATCCGTAATCAATTTTAGCCATTGACTAAGTATGGCCAGTTCATCACAGTGTATGACACCTGTTGTAATTCCATTCAGGCCACGTACTTCGAAGGCGTTTTGGCGCAGCTTATCGGTGCCATAAATATATCTCGTCACATAGGCCATCATTAAAGGTACTGCGGGTTACAAGGGATATTAGATTGTTTTAAATTGATCGGGTTATAAAATAAATTAGATTTGTTAAAATTATTTAAAGAAAGAAAAGACTTCTAGTGAAATATTAATGAAATGAGAGCAAAATTCAGTGAAAAACAGTTTTGAGCAGGGTACAATTTAAAAACTGTTATTGTCTTTGACTATGATCAAGAACCAGTGAACAATGTTTTTGGAATTTATGTTTTTTTTGTGCGTTTAATTTAATAATGATAAGAAGTAGGTAGTAAAGTAGGACTTTAATGCTAGAAACCCACCTGCCACCACATCGGTCCATCGTTTTTTCGGGCTCCGAGCAAATGGACATGGGGCGACTGCAGCTGCGACTGATGGTGCCACTATTGACGGAGGACTTGTAGCCCTCGTCGGCCTTCAGTTCGGCACAAGTGACATCGTTGTCAGAGTCGGGCGTGTCCTTGGTTACTAGGATGTTGAAAAGGGGTTCAATTGATGGTGACTGAGCTTCATATACGCACTACTCACATTGCTTTTGAAGGAATGGCGTTGCAGCGCGATAGTGCTTCACAGTGAGCACTACTATATCGCCAGCGTTTCTCAATATATTGACGGCATCGTCGTGGGGACATGCCGTGATGTATTCCCCATTTACCTTGATGATGGCATCCCCCACAAACAGCTGGCCCGTAATGTCCGCCGCTTGATCTTTATAGATGCGCGATATCAAGATGGGCAGCTTGTGCTCGGCTCCACCTTTTATGCTCAGTCCTAGGCCGCCTTGTTTTTGGCGCGTTATTTGAACCATGCGCTCCTAAAAGGTAAGTTCTTTAACATTAGGACAGGTCACATATTTAAGTACCAAATCTCACCTTCGATTCCATGGGCGGTCCATTGGGATGACAACTACTGGGGGTAACCACTTCCAGCTTTTGCAGCGAAAGTAATTCCATTGTAAGATTTAGTCGCAGGGGTTCTGGTCTGCTCTTGCCATCGCTCACATGGACCATGCCAGTTCGCACCTGTGAAATATAGAATCTTGTAGAGATCTATACTATTAAATATTATTTTTGGAGTTACCTTCAGGTTTTGATCGATTTTTTCTTCTATTGGCGTCGCCATGGTGTCAGAGAGCTTCATAGTTCCTAGAATCATAAAGAGAATGGGGATTTTCAATGTGATTTATGAACTAAAACAAGAATGTTGTGGCTTTAAGACTTATACAAAACGATTTATCACCCATTTGCATCAAGAACACATAGAAACCAATATTAATACTATTGTTAAGTGACTCTTAAGATTAAAAAGCCATAACCATAATGCTAAAAACCCCAAATATTTCCATTTTTAGACACGAAATAAATTATGTAAAAGGTCAAAGGTGACACGTCAATATTTTTAGAAATTTTAGATTTGTTGGCTTGATTGATTTGCGGGAATAATGAGTTCACTGAGAAAGGTCTGCAAAAGGTTGAACTGTTGCCTGACTTGTGGCAATAATAGGACGACTCTACCCTTGTTAACCGATCCGCTGGCCGCCAACCAAATCGGCCCAGACAAACAGGCCATTTCTGAGAACTTGCCGACGTTTGCTTTAACCTAATCGTGGCCATGGCAATGGACTGTGAAACAATTGCAATCAAATCCGGGAATCCGGCTCCAGTGGCCTTTATCGATTGCCATTTTACACGTAACAGACACCAAGTAAAACAAAGCAACGCAGTTGCAATCATCGCATATTGAATTACGTTTACCCACTGGGCCACTGATGAGCCGATAGTTCAAGGTGAACCGTGCAATTGCCTTAATTTAATTACACATGCAATTAGAAACAATTAAGCGCAATCAGTCAGCGGCGAAATGTAATAGAACGCATCTAGCTTGCAGTCTGATGATGAGATCCATGGCAATACCTATGCCAAGTGCGTGTTCTGGCGAAAGGCATGCATGCGTCGGCATATGTTTTCCATTAAAGTGGAAAATAAATATGCTACCGGAAAACAAGATATGAGTGAAAACACATTGAAGTGTGCCCCATCTGCAGAGGTTGTTATTGTTACTGTTCTTGTTGGCGGTGCTGAGTGCCGAAGTGTGGCCGCAACTGTTCGTCAGGAATGGGAAGCCAGAATAAGTATTTCGGATCACCACTTGTGCTCCATAAATAGGTGTTTCGCTGGGGGGGTTGATGGTCTTTTTTGGGGGGCGGTGAAGCGATTTGAGCGCCAAATATGTGCGTGCATATGGTGCCAGCCGCAATGCCATCTGAGATTGAGAAATTTCAAATTCGAGGGGGTTTCCCCTTTCACTTCATGCACATTCTAAAAACTGCTTTGGGACTAAAATAAATTTTACTACTAAGTTTAGTAGATTTTTGCAATCTATGTATAATGAGTAACTAAAAAAAAATAATTAGGACAGTTTCTAAAAAAGTAATAGAAATCTTTATAAGAGCCGAAAAAAGTAATAAGTAAATAAAGCTTGGTTCAATGACAGACTATTAATTAAGAAATGGCAAAAAAAATGTATTGAATTATTTTTCTTGACAGTTTCTTACTATACATAGCGCGACAAAATAAAATTAAGAATAAAGAAATATTTGCATAGTTTCTGTGGTCATTTACTGTCAACGTTTAATAATAAAGCTTCGAATTATTTTCAAAATAGTTTTATATTAAAACTGTTCTCCCTAAGTTTCCCTTGTTTCTACCAAAAAGAAAGTGAATATGTTAATAGAATATGAACTACTGTATAAAAACGTTTTTCTTTTGCCAAAATGTTGACAACTGCTGACTAATTTTTCAAAGTGCATAAGCAGTCAAGTCGTCGTTCTATTAATCTCCCTGAATTTTTGTCATTCCGTGTGTCGTAGCGACGAGCTGGTGGTCAGGCCACCGACCTAGGGGAACACGCATACGCTCCGTTGTCCCGGGTTACCTTTGATTATGGCTTTATTATTACGTGTGCACGGCTGCGCTGTCCAATGCCTGCGTGCTCGAGAACCATAAAACCGTGAAGCCAGGCCCAGGGAACGGAGTTTTGGTCTGCGAGGCGGTGGAGGTCCTGAGCTTCAAACCAAACAAGCCAACATGTTCGCCACGCCGAGAAGAGGGCTTTGAAAATCAGCTGTGCCTCGGAAAAAAAAGAGCAGCCCTTTCGGGCTGTTTGCCTGAAGTTTCAGCGATTGAACTTTTTTTGCAGCTCTGTCAGAAAAGTAAAACAAACACACGCACACCCTCGTATAACCAATACTTTTTGCCCGAGGCCCAAAGAGTTGATTATTAATTTATGTGTGTTTGCTAAACAACTCCACCGCACCCACAATATCGGCATGGGGATTACCTCCTTGTATTGACAGATGTACTTGTGCTCGTCCACGCATATATGTGTGCACTTTATGTGTAGCTGCGACCCGTTTTCGCGTTTTCAATTGGGTCACATATCCCCATCGTCGATTTTCCGGAATGTGGGGCTTGAACTCGCGATTTGGCCAAATCACCACTCACAAAAGTATGCTAACTTTCCGTTCTGTTTGTCACACTTTTGCCCACTTCAGGACAAATGTATATATATATAAACTGGCTGGCTGTACTCCCAGCGTGGAGCTGGTCCTTTGGCGGTCCAGAGCACAACGTTCCCAGAGCCTGAGCGCGAGCGAACTGAGAAGTTCCGTTATAAACACATCGCCAGCGGACGGAGCGGTACGCTCTCAGCAGCGCAGCTTTGTGCAGCCTGTATGGCCATATGTTTGGGGTCGTAGAGTTGCCCCGATTTGGCGCTTTAGCCGGCACTTCAACATTCAAAGTTATCCCCCTAGCTTTGGAGAACTTTTTTGTGGATAAAAGCTTTGCTTCCCATTGCAATCACAAGTTCCGAGTGGCGCCATCAAAGTTGGGGGATGATACGCTATAGTTCTCACAACAGACGTATACTTGATGTGTGGCGTTAAGTTAATGTAGAACTTTTGTAAAATTAACTACATTATTATTATGACATTTTCAATACTAAAAGCAAACAATAGTACAAAAACTATAAACTATCTTAAATAGGTTTAGGAAGACAAATATTCTTATTATATAAAATCAGCATTAAATGATCAAAATATAACCGCTTTATTCATTAGCTACCAATATTTTTATTAATTATTAAATACATTTTGATGTAAATTAGGTTGTTTATAAGGTAGTTAATGTTTTTATTAATTAGAAATTAAATTAATTAGGTAGCTTATTATGTAGTTAATGTTTTTATTTATTAGTAAAAAATTTTTTGCTATAAATCAACTACTTCTACTAGTTATTGTTGAGTATTTAAGTCATACAGAAATTTCATTTCACAACTATGGTCGAACTTTTACGACTTGAACTTTAATAACTGGAAAAGTTTTATCTTGGCACACAATAAATTGAATTACTTTTAACAAGTAACTAATTTACTATATTTTTATTAAGAAAATGTTTTAAATAATGTTTTTCAAAATGGTCTCAAATGAACAACTTGTGTTACTAAGGAATACTTTTACAGAAAGAAATGATATGGATCACTAGGCTTCAAATAAATAATTTAGCCAAAAAAAATCTAATAAATTTCAGTAAATAGATGCCGGAATTGAATAATTCCCAGAAGGGCAACATTCAGAACCGGAATCTGTTGCTCCACCTGCAAATAATATGCCGTAAGGTCGGCATATTGATTCCTAGATTCCTGTGTAAGTTGGACGAAGTGCTCGTTAAATGTTAATTAGAACGCTGAATCAGCGGCGTTAGCTCATTAAAAGTTTTGCGCTCCCATTTTTGTTGTGATTGTTAACCAGAATAGGGCCAGGGCAACATTTGTGTATTTGTTTTGGGCCCCGACCATTCGCCCTGGCTCAATGATAAGCCCTCGAATAAGTGGCATTCGAATACAATGGTCGGGGGCAAAGTTAATTAATGTATTAGCCAAGGTGAAGCCCGGTGGCTCACACTTTGGCAGGTCAGCAGGCAACCTGACTTATTCTTCAAAACAGTTAGCCTGGCCAATATCCTTCAATTTGCATTTGTTTCTTAGGGCTAACTTGAAACAGTCGGCTTGGTTAACTTAATTGAATGTATTGTATTTAATGCAATACAACTAAGAAACTGCTGTGCAAATGGGCCAAGGATCGTGCTGAGATATCTCAAATATTTATTTGCTTTTGGACAAAGTGAATAGCAATTATATAGTAGAAATAAGTATAGATTGCAAAATAATTTTTATTTTTATACAATTACATGTGTAAGATGTGTTATAAAATATAGTTAAAAAAATACATAATGTGTCTTGAAAAAAACTACAGTCATAATAAAATGTAATTAAATTTAATTCAATACTGATTAATATAGCCTCTACACTTCATAGTTTAAGTTAATTTATATACTCATCTTATTGAGAAGTTTTTCACGCCCAATAGTTTAAAATTCATGTAACAATACTTTAGTTTTTATCACAATTGTTTTTTGGGTGTAATTAGCAAGTGAAACCAAGATTTATACTATTTTTTTAAGTTATATGCTTTGAATAGTATTTTTATTAATTTATTTTAATTTTTTTTAAATATTTTTTGCCTTATTAACAATATAAAATCTTGTATAGCGAAATAAGTTTACCCTATCACAATAACTTTTTCCTTGGCTTCCGTTTTATATATATCTTGCTTGTGCTTACAGTCTGAGAAGTTGATTGCGCTGCTGTTTTCATCGTGGAAAGGCGGGGCAGGTGCAACGGATCATTCGCATTTGGCCAGGAATAGTCTTAACCCTCGACCACCGAACACCGTCCCCCATTGTCACTGCCACTCAACGCAATCAGTTGGGATTTAAGACATTGGCGGCGTTGGCAACTACAATAAGAAAAGCAGCCACGATAACAACAACTACAAGAACAACGAGAACAACAAGAAGAACAGAAGCCACAACAACATCGTCGGCATTATTGACAAAAGTTTTCCGTTTGTTTTCGGCGCTTTTCCTCACTCTCCATCTCACTCGCTCTGCGGTTGCGGGAAGAGGGCAGCAAGCACATTTTTGTTAGCTGATTGAAATTAGTTGATGCATAAAAAAGTTTGTTTGCTAACAATTTCGTTCGAAAATATTTCGGTTCTAAAGTAAAATTATGACTGCTTTGCATATTTTTCGGTTACCAATGTAAAACTTTAGACCCCGGCCCCAACTTATTGGCATTGGCGAATGTTGGGAATTTATGGCCTGTGCAAATGTTGGTCTACCATTCACAATTTCGCCAAGAGTTTGCCCCTTTCCGCCCCCCCCTCACATCCGCATATCCGCATATCCGCCTGGAATCCTGTAATTGCATTAGCCGTTCGCTTGTTGATTTTGGTCGAAACGATTACGGTCTTAGACATTGTGGGAGAATTTTTTAACCCAAGTTAAATCAACAAGCAACATCGTGTAATTGAATAATTATGTTATTGTGTGGCTGAATGAACTTGCGAGATTTCCGTCTGACAGCTGCCACGACTGGCCAGATTTAGCTTCGCATCTGCAAGATACAAGATACAGATACAAGATGTGCGCGTTTGCCAGTGCCTCAAGGATACACACTCACACACACCAGAGACGAGATGCTTCTCTCCCGGCAGCAACACAAAAACTTAATTAAGCCTGATTCTGGTCTTAGCACCTCCGGAACATTAGCAAATCAATTGAGTTAGAGCACAGGCGAAGTCTCATTCCCATCATATTTGCACTGAAACGAAAATGTTACTCAAATTGCTGATTAATATGGTGAAAAAATGTATTCAAATTCATTTTCTATATTTTTTTTTTGTAATACCAAAGTTTTTCTTTTAATTTTTTTGTTTCCTGGTTAAGACGTTGATTAAAGACTTATATTTCATTGTACATATATGTGATTTTAATGATGTGTTTTCAAAATGATTATGTAGAAACAAGATGGAATCTTTATGATTGCTGATTGCTTACAATTTTAGATAAATGGGGTAAGCTCATTTTAATGCCACAAAGTTGTCTTTGAAACTAATTATAATGAAATAAAACTATTGTTGTACAAATTTGCTATGTGTATTCCGATTGATTGGATGGTTGTCACCTACAGGATAACCAATTTTAATGCACTTTCACACGCTGCACAGCGATGGGGGTATGAGCTGAGCAAGCAAACAAATCGCACGGCCTGCTGGCGTTAAGGAAACGGAGGCTGAGGATCTGGGGAGGGGATGGAAAAGGGGCAGTGGCAGTGGCACTGAGGATGCAGACCACGCATGCAACACGCCAGCGACAACTTCCGTTCTTTCTCCGGTTTCTGCGAGTATGTATATTTTTTTTTTTTTCTACCAACCGAGATTCACGGCACGGAAAATGCTTTCAATTTAGCAACGAGCACGATTCGGTCGAATGCATGGCAATCAAAATGCGGTTAGTTGCGTGTGGCAGCAGCAACATCATCGAGCGGGTTGGGAAAAGCCGGGGGAAAAGCGGCAAAATACGGCAGTGGGCGGTTGTGCCACAACAACCGCGGTAACAACGCTGACAACACAATGACAACAACAGCAAGGCAATGAAAAAAAATGACAATTGTCAACAATTTTAATTTTCATATGCACGCAAACGCTACAAGGACATCTACAACTACAACTACAACGACAGCGACAGAAGCAACAAGGATTAAAATACATCTGCCCCCACTAGAAATGCACCCACTCATACACACGGGCACGAATTGAGTGGTGTCTCGGCGTTGGTGCAGTTTGTTTGCATTTGTATTGCTAATAAAGAGTGGACAGCCTATGCCACGCCCACCACCACACAGTGGCGGTCGAAATATTGGCAAAACTGGCACACGGAAGGCATTCGAATTTTGTTTACATTTATAAACCATTAATGAGGCCTTTTTTCCCTCGTTGCATAAAAATATTAATGTACTACAAAATTATCAAATTTAGAAATTATAAAATATAAAGTGGGACTAGCCCTATATATTTTACGAGAAATTACCAAAAAGTAAGCCTTTATGATATTTTTAATTAGCTAGCTTACGTAAATTGAGAAAATTATTACCAAGTATAAGGCGATTTCAGCAACCGATTTTGGAAAGTTTGTGAATTTTTCTAAGACAATGCCTTCCAAATAAAAATGTCTCTTAATATCTCATTTATTTACTTAAAAACTGAATTTAAAAGTTATGTTTTTTGATCGTATAAATAATTAATTGTTAACAAATTTTTGTAAGACAACAATGTATTTATAGACTAAGCCATTTTAATCCTGTAATCATTTTAAATACAACATTGCATTATCCATCATAAAAAGTCAAAAGAGTGGTAATTAAATTACTTGTTCAGCTTAATGCATTTATCTTGCGACGTACTAATTTAATATGCCCACTTACAAAGCCACTTGCGCTGATTTACGATCTATAGAAATAGTTGCTGTAATAAGCAATGAAAAAGGTTATCATTGCAGCAGGCATCCATCGCATCGCCAATTGATTTACGCACTTTGCCATTAAATAGCATTTTGGGCTTCCCGCCACTCCAGAGCAAAGCTTATAAATTAATTAAAAAATCAGTATAAATACATAAATCAATTACCCGCCTCAACGAGAAGCGCTGCACTCTTGGGCGCTGGGAAAATTACTTGGCAGCTGCAATGACAAGAGGTCCTGGGGGCCGAGGTGGGTGGGCAAAGGACGAAGAAGGATGAGAAGGAGCAGAGCGATAAAAACGGCAACATGGCGTTCAAAGTGCACAAAATGGCGGTAATTCGCGCTTTGTTGCTGCGCTTCAATGGCTGAATTACAGTGAAAAAACTTGGTTTTATCATAGATAACTTTCTAAATTAGGCAGGCAACCTTTTATTACTTTACTTTACTTACATTACTTTACTTAAAAAATCTATAAATATTATATTTTTGAATATACACATTATTTTAGCCTTGAAGCAAATAAACGTATGTTTTGTATAGCTTAACTGTCTTTTTTATAGGTTATTTTTTTTATACAAAATATTGAATTGAAAAATGCATATATTTTTTTATCTGTGTAGTCGGCAGCAAAACCAAGCATAACCACAACAAGAGCGCGAAAAAGGACCTAGCAAAAAATGCGAAAAGGCAAACAAGAACACTGCTAATAAGAGCGGTGGCGAGGGGCGAGGCGGGAGGATGCAGGCGCGGATGCAGGCGCTGCACTTGCCGAAGAAAATATATTGTTCAGCTTAATTTCTTCCTCGCACTTGCACCTTCACCCGGCTAAACTTTGTTCGTCGCCTTGGCAGAAAAAGTATGAATTGTTCATAAAATGCGGGGCAAGGATGACTTGCCGCCCATTTTCATCAGCCCCTCGACCACCGTGGCGGTATGTCATTAATGATTTCCTTTCATGCGGCCAATGCAATTACGTAATTTTCTCCATCGCCCACCGATGAATGGATGGCATGCCCGAGAGTTTGTTAAAGTTAGCATAGAGTTCGTTCCATTTATTGTCTGGGATTCCCTCATTATCCAACTTCCTCATAAGTTTAGCTTTGGAATTATGTTGCCGCAATCCTTGAGACATATGTGTGTCTAACTATGACAATTTCATTAAATATTACTAATCAAATAATGTAAGCAAAGGCAAGCACCAGTCAGTCGTCTAAGTGTGTAAAAACTCTGACAAATATAAGTTCACTTCAACATATTTTATAGCAGGGAAGTTTTTCCACTGACCGCAGGAAAAGTGGACGTGTGTGTGTGTGTGTGTGTGTGTGCGGAGATGGAAAACAAACTTTTTTCGTTGTACCTATCAAAATTATGAAGTACCAAAAGTACCATATGCCCGGAGATGTACGAACATCGTTTGGGGAATTGCAACATTTACGGAGGCGGAGGCACCAGCTGCCCGAGTGGGCGTGGCAGGCGGTGAGCGATCCTTTTGGCCGACGCACTCGTACATCTACCTGAGTGTCGACTATTTGCCGCATTCGTAATAACTGAAAGTGCGAGATAGCACAGACACTTCACCAGAGTTTTTTTTACTGTGCAGAGGAACTAAAAACCCATATATCACTAGGTGTTTGGCACTATATTGGTTGATTTTTCAGTTATTTTGAGGTAAGCTATTTGTTTAGTACTAAAATTTGAATGGAAATCTAAATAATGTCTTAAAACTCAATAAAAGTAAACTATATAAGACCACTATTTTAACATTTGTTTTTTAATGCCCAAAAACATTTAAATCAGCCTTAAAACAGTAATAAATGGAATAAAAAACCAATTTTAAATATTAAAATATTAGTCAACTATATACACTATATACACTATAACACACTATAACTTATGATGTACATGTTTTTCTAAATTCAACACTACTGAATCCGATTTTCAATTTAGATTTATGGAAAATATCCATAAGTTGCACAGAAGGAAAACATGATGAAAATCACATTAATTGTACTAATTTCCAGCTTCCTGATTGCTGACACTATATCGTAAACTGGCCGACTAAAGGCTTAATAGCAATCCACAAATCAGCTTTTGCCTTACCTAGAATTACCGGAACCTGTAACTGAAAAAGCAAACATGGGGTCCTTTGCATTTCGGCCTCCTTTTTCCGAGTGGCTCCTACCAACTTTTCAATTACTGCTGCCCGGGCGAAAGTAATGGCTGGAACTGAAACTGAAACAGGGGCGAGCAAGAACAACTGCCAGCTGGCAAATGGCACATTTTGTGCTTAATTTCATTTCCGTTTAGGTGCCGCTCCAAATGCCATTTCTCTCCACTGGCGGGAAAGGGGAAATCGGGGAAAGACAGAGCCGGGAAACGCGGTCCATACTGCGCTGCGCAACAATGAAGCGCTTGGGTAACGCTAAATTTCATTTTAAAAGCATTTTCATTTACATTTTGTCCATTTGATTTTGCCATTGAAATTTCGAAGAGAAAAACTTTTTCGCCAGCGAAATTTTATTGTTTCACCATTATTACAGGTGAGAGTGTCTGTGTGCGGGCCGGAAAACAATTTTATGACCCCAACGGTAAGGCACTCCGCCCAGGATCTCCGTCTCCGGATCCTGATGGCCTTCCTAATCCGTTTGTGCTTTTAGTGGCGGCCAAATTTTAACGACGCATCTTCGGAATTTGTTTAAGAAATCTATAAGAGCGCGCAGCACATTACGTTATTGCTGTTGGGCTCTCCTTTTCGGCCATTCGACTGCACTCGGAAAAATAAGTAATCGGAGATTTTTACAGTATATTAAACATTGACAGAGGAAAGATACTATATTCCTTAATGCAATTTAATCCTTAAATTTGTTAAATATTTTACATAACAAACAAAAAATTATATTACTTCTTCTGATTTTATTTATTTTTCACTTTGTAAATCTTAGTTACTTCTGGTGAAAGATGTTTGTCTTAAAATATTTTTTAGCTAGAAAATTAGGAAACAATAATCACGTCTACCTAAAATTTACTGTGTAAATGTAGGTTCAGCAAATTTTTCTGTAGGTACAGAAACTCTTAGATTTTTAAGAGTGTTAATAAGTCGATTTACCAAGAGAGAAAAGAGATTTTTGTAAATTAATTATTAAATAATTATTTATCTTAGCTATATTTTGGTGAATATAATGATGTGAAGTATTTAGTCGCCTGGACCTCATATTTTTTGTCAGTTCATGATTTTTCACTTTGTCTGCTTTGGACTGCAGCCATTGTTTGTATTTATTGTTGCCCGTTTGTTGGTGTTTCTTTTTGGTTTTTATGCGCGACGCTGGTTGAACGCTTCGCTGCTTTGATTTGCTTTGCTTGGCCCGGCTAAGACTACCCCTGACCGCCTGGAACGGGAGCCCCTGACCTTTATCTCGGCCATTGCAGGATACTCCGGCCAAAGCCAAAGTCCTTGGACGGGGCAGAGAGCAAACTGAAACTGAAACAGAAACAGCAGCAGAAACAGGAGCAGCACTCGTGCGCACTTCGTGCTACAAAGCAACAAATCGAGTTTGCGAATAAATGAAATTACTTTTCGGTCTAATGACCATCATCTGCTGATTTTATTAGATTTGTTTCCTTTTGCCCTGTGTTTGTTTACGGCTTCTGCTGCTGCTGCTGCTGCTACTGTTTCTCGAGCATTTCCCTGCCACTGTTGCAGCATCGAACTGCTCAGTAAACTTTAAATGACTTTTGTGCCCAATCGCTGTGAGCAAAATGTTTGATAAGAGACGTGTTACCTTTTGAAAGGGACAGCACTCCAAAATCTTTATATAAGTCGAAGCCGGAACAAGTTTTGTACCATCATCACGGTGTAGCTCATTTTTATTTTTTAAATTTATTTTTTTTAATTGCAGTGCACTGCAGTAAAAAGTATGATATGACAACTTTAGTATTTTACAATCCACAAAGATATGAATTCCAAATGGAAGAAGTTGCCTAAGAATTGTAACTACTTAGTACTCCCGAAAGTCAGGTACATATTTATACTTAGGAAGCTTTTATTTATAATTGTAATATTTGTTTTTTTTCTATTCATGTTCAAATTTCAAATATTTTTTTTTCAAGTGTTCAATTTGAATACGGCGTATTTGTGTGGGTTTTGCCAACCTATTTTTCCCCACCTGTCACCTGTTGTTTTGCTACTTTTGCCTGCTGTGCCTCGGTTTTTCCCTGTCTTATTTTACCTTAGCTTCCCCCAAAACTGACATTTCATTTTTATGAAACATCTTATTTTTCTAATTTGCAACAGCAGGTGTCGCCATTTTCTGCAATTTTGTGTTTATATGAGAAAAGTGCTGCTGCTTTTCCGGCCCAGATTTTCCGCAGCACCCATGGCCTGATGTTGAGCGGGTGTAAATTCAGTTTACTGTAAAATTTAATAGAAAGCGAATTTTCCCCCAAAGCAGCTGCGTGTGTGTGTGAGTGTGTGTGTTTGGGGGCAACAGTGCGTATGTGTGTGCGTGCAAATTGGGGTCTTTTGTTTATAGTATTTCACATGTTTGCATATAAAGTGAGAATTCCTGTAAAGCATGCTGTAAAAATACGTTTAATAAGCTACAAGACGGCTTGTATTATCCCACTCGCATAATGTTTTATTTTTTTTTTAAGCTTGGGGGTCTAAGGAGTAGAGCGATGTGGGGACTTCCAACCGACCTGACGTCTTTATTAATTCATAAAACGACAAGCGCCAGGTGTCGTTGACGATATGTCTGAGCTCGGGATTTTTTTATGTTCTTAAAAGTCAAACAGCAAAAATTTCGAATTTTTGCCCAAATTACCAATAAAAACAATAGCAGAGAGTATACTCACACACACCACACACACACCACACACAATAATATATACAAATCTACTTGCATATGTATGCAGGGGAAAAATCATTTCCCCAAGATGCCTTCACCTAATATAATACGTTATCTCTGGGGCGTATCAAAATCACGCTTGATTAACTTTTTCGAGCCATTTAACAAATAAGCAATAAAATCCGTGCATTTCCTTAGTCCGTGTCCAACTTATCCGTGTAACCCCCTGCCGCCAACGGGGGCAGCCTTTTCTGTGTTGTCTTGAGCAAATTGCCATTTTGTGTTCAAATGAGACGTTTATGTTTTTTAATTTTTTTCTTGCTCCTGGTAATGGCCAATGTCAATGGGTTCAGCTGAGGGCAATCAGGGCATCTGGGATTTGGGATGTGGAGAGCTGTAAATGGTTTTTTGTGTTATAGGAAGTTAGCAAATAGAATGTACTTTTATTAGCCTAAAGTGGGTGTTCTAATTGAAGACAAATTAAGCATACAAATACAGGGGGATTAGTTTTTTGTTTGACATTTGACGTTATTTGTAGAAGCTAATATTACAACATAATTTGAAATTAATTAATCAATCGCATTTAAACTATTAAAAGAGTGGGGTTAATTGAAACATTGATTTGTCAAAAAGGGCCCATCGAATGTCAATTGATTTATATGTTTTATTATTAAAAAGCTTATGTATACATAAAATTAAACATTTTTTAAAACACCGAAACTAAAAATACTTTAAAAATTAGTTCCTTAGAAAGCTGGATAATCTTTTTCATATACTGATTGCATTTATGGGTACTTTTTAAGCAACCAGTGATCGTAAAATCTATTAAAATATTGAAAAGAGATAAATTGATTTGGTATTTAATAAATTTATAAAATATCTGCCAACATAACTGCCAATGAATTGCAAAGTCATTTCTGAATTACATTTGGACCACAACACAATCAGCACTTCAAACACAAACCGAGGCATAAATAAACAAGCAGAGGAAATTGCAAATCCCCAAATTAGCATTAGCTAATCAAGGTAACAAATGGCAGAAGGGACAAGAGGGGCAAGTGGGCGGAAAATCTTTAGGCAAATAGGACATTGTGCGCAGCTGTGTGCGTTAAGTGCAATGTTAAGGGCCCGAGTCGAGGTCCCAGGGGCTGTGTGTATAATATATATAATCGAGAAATATGCCATTTTGCATTCGAAGGCGAAATTAAATTTGACTGGCCAAACGCCCGCAAACAAACGGAGTCAAAAGCGCACACAAGCAGCGTTTTGCCAACATTTGCCAACATTTGCCAACTGCAGCAGCTACAAACACACATGGCTTGCAGTCAAATGCCAGGACCGAAGGACCAAAAGGATCCAGAATGCGGTCGGGCGGACTGAGCACCTGAACCTGGCAGGAACCAATTAAATATTGAGAAGAGACATTTGCCATTTCGTGCTCCGATTGCAATTAGCCGTAACATTCTGCCGGATAGCTGCTCCTCGCACGCCAGTACAAACATATGTATGAATAAGTATATGGGGACAATCAAGTCAACCTCATAATGCCATTTGCCGAATTCCATTGACTGGCAGCCCACCCCCCCCCCCCCCCGACCTCAGACTTCAAAGCTATTTTCCCGTCACTCCAGCCAAAAGGTAAATATTTTATAGTCAACATAATCACATCACACATCAAAGCCCCGAAATCCGCAATGCTGCCATCAATCGAGTTGGTAAATCAGGCCATATTTATACGATTGGAAATCAAATTTTGATTTGCCAGGTGGCTTTCTGAGGTGGCGTCTCGAAACTGATGTAAAATTACTCAAGCTTGAGTAGGAGTGTTGGTCTTAGCTTAGCTTGATTGAATACTGTCAAAGGTTCAATTGCGTAATTTTAATTTTTTATTTACTTGCCTTTCGTATTCAGGAAGAGGAAGTAATTGATTAACTAGTCAAATTATGCATGGTTCATTTTTTATAACGAATTGTGGTCATTTTAAAATAGCTATGACTCACTCAAGTGTAATTGGTAGCTATATTCTAAAATATAATAACAAATGAAGACCAATTTTATTAAGGAACGGCTTCGTTTGAGCTTATTTTACAGCGTATTCCCAAAGCAAAGGTTACTTTATGTAATTTTAATTTTGTATTATGTACTTCTGGTTTTGACGAAAAGTAAGAGGAAGTAGTAGATTAACTAGACAATAGAATATACATAATACCAAATTAAATGTTAATAAGGAAAGGCTTTAACTCCCGAATGTAAATTGCCTAAGCAAACTATATAGTTAATATCCCCAAATTATCCGTATAACATACATTATATCCTCATAATTTATACAATTTATTGTTAACGATATAAGAGCGCACATTTACTTTCACTGCTTTTCCAGGCCAAGCCAGAGATTCTTCGTCTGTGCAAACAACGTACCAAAAGAGTCAAATATCGAATACATGGGCCATACGACGCAGGCCCCCAAATAAGGGATCCAAACAAGGGATCCCAATGCGGAGAGAACTACTGGCCGGCGCAGGCCATCTGGTACATGAACTGGATAACGGTGCGCGTCGGACGTCCGGTCATCGAGTCCTTCAGCAGATAGGGCCTGGGGTTAATCTTGGTGGTCATGCCGGTGCCGCGGATGTCCAGATGGGCCCAGTCCACGCAGGGCACCAGCGAGTGCAGGATGGCGGCGGCCAGGCAGGAGCTGGCCGGTCCGCGGCCCGTGTTGCACAGGTCGTAGGTGATGTTCTTGTTCACGATCTGCTTGTAGTACTTGAACAGCGGGAATCGCCAGACGCGGTCGCCGGTGAGGCCGCCAGACTTGCGGAAGTTCTGCCACACCGACTTGGAGGTGGTCCACAGGCCGCTGGCACCGCCGCCAACGGCATAGTTCACGCCCATGGCCACGGTGCCGATGTCGATGACCAGCTTGGGCTTGAAGGTGGCCTGGGCGTAGAGCAGGGGATCGGCCATCAGCACCACCGGTGCCTTGTCCACGTTCTTGATGCCCATGGTGGTGCCGTTGAGCAGGGTCACCACATCGCCGCACTTGACGGCCATGCCGGAGGGCATATGCTCGCACAGCGGCATCACGGCCGTGATGTTCATGGGCAGCGAAAGGGCGGCTGCGGCACGCAACACGCCCACACAGACGGCGGCACCGGCCATGGCGCCGCGGTATTGGTCCATGCCCTTCTTGGGCTTCAAACACAGACCGCCGCTGTGGAAGGTCAGACCCTGGCCGACCAGCAAAACGGGACGGTCCTCGGGCGAGGTGCCACAGTAGCTGCACTCGAGCAGCAGCGGCGGCTCACACGAGCCCTTGGCGATCATCAGAAAGGAGTTGAGGTTCATGTCCTCGATCCAGTCCATCGAGCGCACCTCCACGGAGACGCCGCACGGGCACAGGGCATCTACGGCGGCCTGGGCGAAGATGGAGGGCGTCATCATGTTGGCCGGCGTGTCGGACAAGCGCCTGGCCAGATTCTGGGATTCGGCCTTGAAGAGGCCCCGCACCCAGGCATCGCGATCGCCCTTGCCGTACATGTCCAGCTTGGGCGTGTGCAGGCGGTTCTTCTTCCTCTTGTTGGCATTGTACCGCCAGACGGCCAGGGCGGCACCCTCGGCCGCCTGCTCTGGATATTCCATGGCGTCCACGTGCACCTCGTACATGCCCTGGAGCTGCAGGGCCCGGGCTCCGGTGCCCGCCGCCACGCGCACATTCTCCATGCCCTCGTCCAGCTCCTCGTTCTCGTTGTAGGAGGCGCCCTGATTGCCCACGCCCACGACGGCCACCGCCTGGTACTCGCCCTCGAAGCCGCTGAAGAGCAGTCCCTTGCCGGGCGTGCCGTCCATTCCACGCTCCCGGATGAGGGTCAGCAGCTTGCCGCCCAGGGAATCGTCCAGGGCCACGGCATTCACGGTGGTCTTGGGCGGCTTGTCGCCATCCTGGCTGTACACGCCCACCACCACGCCCTTGGGATCCTTGCAGCTGGTCGCATAGCCTCGCAGGGCGGGAACCATAGGCCTCCCCAGATTGAGACCATTTCCGCCCATCAACCGCAGGCTGGCACGCAACAAAGACACATCCTTAAACGACGGCATTTTTGGTACAATTCAACTTAATCGCAACACTTCAAATTTTGGAACAAATATCAATAAGTTGGTGAATGAGCTTTGTAACACAAAAATTTCTTATTTTTAAACTTAACACTGGGAATTTTGTATTGTATTTTTATCGCCAGCTCATCTGTGACCCGTACGACAATCTAAAATCAACTGAACTTTCCCAGCCCACGAGCCAGTGATTCGGCTTGACAGCTCTCTATATGGATATCATGGATTCCTAGGATCAGTTTTTTGTGCTTAGAACTTAAAAAGTCCTCTTAAGTATTATGTACATAAGTAACAATATATATACCTATATGGAAGTTTGATAAAAGTTATCAAAAACTTTGTGGTATAGAATTTGTAATGCTTTACTTTTAATAAACATACATTTATATTTTTCCAAATGCAGAGAAACTAAAATAGTAAAAAAAAGTACAATTTATATGACACAATTTTTAACTTTTGAAAAAATAGAAAATTATATTTTTAAGAATTTAATTATTTTTTTTTTTACTTTTTGATATGAAAAAATGTATACAAGTACATTAAAATTAAAAAAAAAAGTCTTTCTAAAAGGAATTCATTTTTGTAGATATTGGGTGTAAAATAGTTGAATAGTTACCCATTTTTGTACTTCCTTTCGGAAGTATTAAATATTTCTACGTTTACCGGCTTTGCATTTATTAATTTGAAAGCAAAGCTAGTTGCGCACTAATATCATTATTTCCATTTGAGAAACAGCCCCAAAGCTGCGAAACTGAGCTTTGGACGGGATTCTATCAACGAGCGACTGCCCGACCAGGATTATAATGCCCTCATCCATGCTATTTAAATAATAATGACAAAAGTGGAGAGTGCAAAGGAAAAAAATCATATGAATTTCAATTAAGTAGTCAACAAGCGGGTCCGGAAGCTGGGCCCTGATGCTCCGGCCAAGTGCACAGCGATAATAATAACGGCGAGTGGAAATAATTAATTTTCCAAACCAGTGACTCAACGCTAATTAAGCTTAATTTTTGGTGTTGCATAACTAATTAAGGTGGGAACAGTCAGCGGCAGCAGGCGCCATTTTACAAGCAAGAAGAGCTGGTATTATGCAAAATTGTTGCACTTTAATTCTATTTGTCTGCGGGTGGACAATCTATAATTGGAAAGTATGCTCCTGCTTATCTCTCGACTATTTGAATATGGAATTCAATTTAATGTCGCCCGAGCGCCGAAATATGCAAATCTTTCGCCTCACAATACACACAACACACACAGCTCAAATGTTTGCCTTTTGGCTTTGGACAAGGTGAACCGAAGGGTCGAAAGGGGGGCGGGATCCATAAAATCACAGGCAGCCCGAAAACTAAATTGGAAATTTGGTTATTTCTCGCCTTTGCGCTTGACCTGGCCGAAAGGCCGAGTCCCGAACACAACGACAAACGACAAACGACAAACTTTGTCTCCAACAACCTGGCTAACACCCACTTCCACACCCACACACACCATTGCAGAATAGGGGGTTGCTAACTTTGCTTGGGTTTCCTCGTTATAAAATATTTGCCCAAGTTAAATAGTTCAAAGTGTTTGATTTAAAATTAACATTTGTCTTTGCGCACTCGGCTGGAATTGTGCAATGTGTTCATAGATAAGCAGAGTTGCAATGTAATTGAAATTATTAGTATTTGAATAGGATTTCACACACCCAATTTATCTTCTGCTTATGTTAAATGTTTCCATTGTTTTTGCAAACCATCAAGCACCAAGGTTAAAGCTTAAATAATCATTCAAACTTTCCTTCCTTCTTCTTGGACAAAAAAAAAACAAACTTTTAACTAAGCTACATTTTAGATTAAACTGCATAAGCCATTTCAAAAGTAAACCAATAAAATAACCAGCCGATTTGTATTTAATTTTAGATATTTTTTATTAAAATGTTTTTTGTCTCACTTTATTATAACTAAACGCTTAAGAACTAAAGATTTTAGCAAATTACCTTAAGTACATTAAGTCTGAAGAGAGTGCAAGACATTGAAAATCATAATCGAAATACTTTCTACTAAATTGTTCTGTGGGCAAGATGGGAATGGGGATTACAAAATAAACTGGATTTTGAAGTACACATACATAATACATACATAACACGCTGAATGCACATTTGTTTTAGATATCGTGTGGTATATAAGCTATGGACCGATTCGAGTTAATTAGATGCACGTTAGGCGAGTATTGCTTGTGATTGAGGTTTATCTAAGGATCGCTCCCATAAGTTTAGAATTGTATTCGATTAGGGCTGTTCTATATATCCACTTTATGTGCTGCATGTGTACAAACTCGATTTATGTGTCGTTATAGTACATTTATATTGTGTTGATCGCGATTATGTAGTTAGGCTGTTAATAAATTTATCAAAACTTAACATCACATTGCTTCCTTGATTACAGTTAGTTTGCCATATTTATAATTAAGCCTTGAAAGATCAAAGTTGGGATATATGTCTAAATATGTTGTTAGGCTGAAACTGATCGAAGTCTAGATTCAAATAACGATATGAATGTGCGGTTCTGCGGCAGTTTTATATGTGTCTCCATTGTTCAATTGTCGTAACTAACTATGGTTGGTGGCGTATCTATAGCATTACATGTAAGTCGATTTTAAGTGGATGAAATGCACCAATATGGGAGGAGCTGTGTCATGCGATAATACCCTAAAGTCTAAGTCTAAGTCAATGAATGCATGCATTGTAAATGCCTCGGTAAATGCATAATCCTTTAGGAAGAGTTTTCTGTTCATTTCTGAAGAAAGTATGTCTATGATGATGTCGGTGATAATATTGATTAATGATGAGTTCTTGTCCGTTCTCGTTGCTGGGTTCTTGATTTCTGCGCTGGCCCTATCCTCTTTGCATTTTATTTACTTAAACTGATTGGACGATGACGGCATATTGAGGGCGAAACTCTGTTCGTGATATCAGACATTGGGCTTGCGGAAAATCTCATTCGGATGCTGATTGCTGCTAAAGTTTTGCCGTGTCGAGCATTGCTGTAAACGAGAAGGCAAAAAGAACGTTAGAAGCACACAATTAGTAAATACGACTGTGTAGGGTACACATACAAGCCCTAAAGTGATTGCATTTTAATTACATTTCCATTGCATCTCCCACCCTGGCGGGCAATTACCTTGCATTTGGGTCACACCACAGGTGGGGTGCCTGGATAATGACAACTTAACTACCTTACACCGCTTTTATTATTATTTTCCCTTTGATTTGACGTTGCGGTGTCAGTTTGGACAGCCGCCCGGCTCGAAGGCTATTAAAATAATTGCCCGTCAAATCGTTTATTATGGTGTGTGTCTGCCTTCGACCCACCAGAACCACCAGAGCCACCAACACCACCATTACGCCAAATGAGGTTGGCCACCACAAATCCACCCCCGGGGGGTTGGTCCTCATTATCACCTTACCGCTTGCTTCTTTTCCCAGGACTTCATTGCTGTTTTGTACTTCTCGAACTCGTGGCACCAGTCCGAGTAGATTTTCTGATAGTCATTACTCTTGTTCGGGGGAGTGCATCTGTTTTAAAATAAACAATGTTTTGGAGAGATTATTATCTGGGCATAATTGAATATAACTTAGTTTAAGCTTCATGCTGAACATTATTGTAATGTAAAGTTCAGAATTAATAAAGTTACTTAAGTTTTTTAAAGTTCTACCACACTGCCTGTTAATTTCTATCTAATTACGAATCTTTGTAATATGTTATATGTCTTTTATTACACTTTTTAATCTGGTTTGTGAAAGAAACTATTAGCTTACCTGTGGGCATCCACTGTGATGTTGTAGCTGCACAAAAGCGAACCACCCAAATGGCAATCGTAACGACCGCCGTCGGCTTCGTTCACTGAAACCACAACCAGGCCACGTTCAGTGGTCTCAATGTATTTGGTCGGCGAGTAACGAATCTCGTAGCTGTGAAAGAAACCCATGCAATTGGTTATCTGTCCTTCGAACCAAATAATTCCGACACTCACCGTCCCTTGTCCTTGGAGTGATGATACCAGGTCACCTGCTCGTTCTTCAGCACTTCGGGGATTTTGACGAAACAACCCAGATGAACGCTCTGGCCGTAGGTCACAACAATTTTCTTTTTCAGCACACTCGAATCGCAAATGTCACTCGTCTCGTTGGCCACATCCTTAGAGAGAAAAATAGCACAAAACATTCAGTTTTATTTTTGATTTTAGGCAAATTTACTAAATTAAAAAAAATTCGTTGGCTTTGGAAAAGGGTCACATGTTATAAGATAAAACTCCTTTGGTTAACCCAAGTCAACATTGGTTACGTAACCCACCTGCAGCAAGTCCAGTTCGTATGGTCGGCACGTATTGGCCTCCTTATCCCAGCCGCAGTAGGGATCACGGACGCAGCGGAAGCAGTTGTCGTAGCGGCGATTGCACATGGCCAGGTCGATTTGCTTGATGCGATGATCGGTGCCAATGTAGAGGCTCTTACGTGTCTGGCTGATTTCCATCACCTGGATGGCCTCGTTTGGAGCCACCTCGAAGATGTCCAGCAGCTTGGACAGCGACTCGCCGTTGCGGTAGTACTGCACGATTTTGTAAATGCGACCCAAATTGGTTCCCACGTAGTACACAATGTATTCCTGATTGAGGATGTCAATGCGGATTCTAAAAAAAAAGGGATAAATATGTATTTGAGTAACTTTAAATCCACATTTCAACCTTCTACTTTTAAAGCTCTAATTTATGAATTCAGAATTATGAATTAAGCATTTAATAGTTAATACAACTTAATGAACCCTTCGATGTATTTATTTTATTCAATTTAAGCTACCTAGTGTCAAATATTTTTTAAAATAAGAATTTCTCTAGAAAATAAACAGCAACGAATATTTATTTCCCAAAATTCATTTTATTTTTCTTTATTTACATTTACGGATAGGGTCAAATATCACACCTGCAAATAGAAAATAAATATTTTGTTCAACTCACTTGTCAACGACGAGCTTGGTGAAGACCAAATCCCTCTTATAATAGACTGGATTGTTGTGCTCGTGATTTACGGCTTTGTCCATAAGTGGATGGGATCTGATGAAATTCAGGACGGTATCGGGCAGGTTTGACGTATCGTTGACACATGTACCCGGCCGTGGTTCCGGGACCCGGGAGTTGAGCACCGGCAGCCATGCGGAATTCGATGAAGATTGCTCCTTGAATTTACCTGTGCACGGGGTAAAAAGCAAAAGCAAAAGAGCAAAAAACAATTGCTGATATGAGATGGGCGGAAACGAACGGATGAAAGGTTTATCAAGCTCTGGATGCTGAGCTGCAATTGAAGATTTAAATGTACGACCAGAGGTGTCAGCTGGTTCTCCTTTAAGCTGTCAACCGGTTGCGAATGAAAATACCCTCCATGTGTGTGGCCATAATCCATTCAAATGGATTTTCTAATACGATTTATGTTGCGCACGGCAACGAGTCTACTCTGAACTGAACTGAACTGAACTGAACTACTGAAATTACAAAACACTCAGCACACAGTTGAGCGGAGTGCTATCGAATGGATAAAACAAATGTGTAGATTGCAAATAAAATATGCCAATAAGTTGCATGTGCCATTTCCATTTCCATTTCCACATCCACTTCCATTTCTGTTTCCAATTTCAAGTCCGTGCCATCCATTCCCACTACCCATTCCCAAATCCACTTGGGGGACAATGGACAAGCGTAGAAAATTGCATGTCAACGCGATGGGCGGATCGCTCGAAAGGCGGCAAGCTTACCGTTGAAGGCAGCCTGAATCTCGTTAATGTGGAAACTGCATACGGCAGATCCAATCAGGCCATTAGTGCTCGTCGTGAATGTAGCGAAGAATCGGGTCTTGTCAGAGGGCAGCTGGTACACCGACTGGATCTCGTTGAAATAGAACGGAAATTCGCCGGAGATGCTGCAGTTGAGGCGTGCCTTGAGGTACGTGGCCCAATTGTGGGCCAGCAGGTTCTTGCCACCCACATCCTTCTTGCACACGCGGGCGATGCGCGAATAGACGGCCTTGCCGCAGTTGATATATTCCACGGCTGTCTCGCGGAAGAAGAAGTACACGTACTCCCCGATGTCGAAGGACCCAACAAAGTTCGGTTCTGAAAGTAAGAGAAAAATAACGAAAAACGTGATAATTATACTTAAAAACAAACTTTTGTCAATTATAGCCAATTGAAACACACACCAAATAACTATATTTGGTTTAAAGAAATTTTAAGTATTAACTAAAATATTTTAAAATGGTAAATAAGTTGTGTTAGAAAGGTAAAATAACAAACTTTTTGCAAAAGGCACAAGACATTAGCTTAAGTAGCCCAAGTTTCATACTCTACCATTACTATTTTACTCCATATGATTTGTGCTTATTACCCCTAGTTGATACTTACTGTCCAACCACTTGGAGTCGTATTTCAGAGTCCTTTTGAATTTATATTCCAAGCGTTTAGCCGAAGTGTTATACAGATCAGTGCGAAAAATAACCGTGTCCGCCTTGGTGAACTCCGCATTGGTGCCCGAGTACTGGAGGAAAGCAATTTACAGCCTCAGTTAGGGAACGTCCGAGAAAGTTTTAGTTTATGCGAGCAATTTGCTTACCAGGCCGGGCAGGCCACCCGGATTGCCATTCTCCACATAAATCGCCGTCGAGTTGTCCAGGGGATCGTAGGGGCACTTGGCGATGCCCAGACCCACGCCAATCACATACTCCTGAGCGCGGCAGGTGAGTCAGATTCGCCTGCAGTTGCAGATGGGAAAAGGGTGAATAAGCGAAATGTGGCACATAAGATTTGCCTTCGAGTGTTTGACTTTAGTTTAGTTGCTTTATCTACGAACAAATGTCAAAGGCTGAGTGAGCAACTGTTGATTGCCATCTAAAGTCAACTGTCGGTGGCAATCTTTTCATTCAAGGCAACATGAATGGAAGATGGCGAATGGCGAATGGCTTCCCAATCTGAGGGGCGACTTACATAGATAACATAATCCTTGGGATTGTGGGCGTTGGTGCCGCACACATAGAGCCTATCGCCCTGCTCCATTGACTGGATGACACGCACATGGTTCTTGCAATCGAAGATCTGCAAAATACATATCGATTATTGCGATACATAAACACAAAGGACCGAACTGAGAGGCAATGACAATGTTGTGGGGCGCATTTTCCAATTTACTGTGGGGACGGGGCATCATCTGTGTTGTCACCCAATCGCGCCGATATCGAAATAGTTTCGAGTGTGCTCCGTTCCGTAATGCAGCAGCGAATTTGTGGCAAAAATGTGGACAAATTGCAATAGCACGCGTCGCTGCCGAAGCTAAATCAATTGGCAACAATGCAACCGAAACGCTGCAAAAATTACTACCAGCGCCACTGGCACACAAGCAGCTTTATGATGACTTAAGCAGGATGCCCATGTGGCTCCATGTTGCTCGTGTGTGTGTATAACATGCAACATGCTGGTACTCGTACTGCTGCTGCTGCTGCTGCTCTTGCCACGAATAACTTGAAATTGATTTCGAATGAAAGGATTTGCTGTCACATTATAAACGAGTTGCAACAGAAGCGTCTGCCACATTGCCAGTAGATGGGATTTCCTGGGCTTTAAACTGCAATCGAGTTACTGAAATACCTCCGCAGGGATGTGATTTATTTGTGACTATATATATGTATGACTATACAGAAAGGAGGTGCAGCGAACAAGAATTTACGAGAAAAAGGTAAAACAATTGTGGTTTGCATATTTAAGGAAAAAATATCCAAATCTTATGAATTCGAATGCAGCTTAAAATCAGGACAAATAACGGGCTGTAATGGATTACATTTCGATTTAAAATTTTTATTTTTATACATTGTCTGCATTTTACAATTCAAACAACAGCCGCTATGGCTATGTACAACATTTTTAAGGTGAATACCATACTGAAAACATTTATGAATTTAAAGAAAAGTAGTTAAAAGCGTACATAAAACGGCTTATTCATTTTACTCACCTGACTTTTTCCTTTGGAAACACAGCTAACCACATCATCGCGTGTTGGCTCCAAGTTGATCACATCCCGCTGAAACGAGAAGTAAACCAAAGATAAATTAGCTAAATATTTACACAAATCGAATCGAGTTCAGCAGGTTCAACGACGGTGGCCATTAACCTATTAGGTTAAAAGCTCACGTGCCGTGTAAGTTCTATCAATTCAAAAATTCAATTTACTCAAAAAAGCCGAAATACAAAAATTGTATATTGCAAATGTTAAGGGGCGGCTGCGTCTGCCGCATGCGGCATAAACTACAACTAGCAGCCGTCCGTGGCACCTTCAGAATGCTTTCAACTAAATTTATTTATAAATCACGTAATGTTACCCAAGCACACACGAAATATTTTCACGCACCAACCTCCATTGCCGACGCAGCAGCCACCCACCCACAGGGTAACCCAACCATCGCCCTTCCACCGACCTTCCAACCACCTAACCACCAATCCACCCACTTGGGAGGCAGGCAGTCGCAGCAGAGCGTTCATATAAAACCAAAATCATGTATTATTTAGTTGAATTTGCATTTGGCGCATAAAGCAGGCGGGAGCAGTGTGACGTGGAGCAAGGGAACCAGAGGACGAACAGGTGCAGGAGCTGAGATAGGTACACTGAGCTTAAAAAGGTTTAAACAACATCTTCAAAGATGTAAAAACTATTTCTTAAATTTCAACAAAGTTGCATATTTAAACAAATAGTTTGCACAATAATAATAACTTGTGGGTGGTTTAAGAAAAAAATAGGATTTTAAGAAACATTTAATATAAACAAAATTATAGATTAAGGATTCATCTTTCTAACCTAATGAAACAAGCTTTTGGTAAAAATATAAAACAAATATATATTATTATACTGCAATATATTATAAAATTGTTTAACAACTAATTAAGCTAACTACCAAATACTTCTTGGGTATGACCATTTTTTCAATCAGTACCATATGCCTAAGTTTCGTCGTTATATTCTCCACTTTTTCTCAGTGTAACTCCCTGTGTATAGGCCAGAACCAAATGATGCCCACGGCGAATGTATTCGCACTTAACCGCATAAAATATATTGACGTATCCTGGCTGGCGAACATGCTACAAGGAAATATAACCTCTTAGACTTTTACGATTCGGCTTGGAGATGCGTGGTAGCGCTTGGAATGGTATGAAATGGAATGGAATAGAGTAGAGTAGAGGGACGCGGCCTGAGGAGCAGCCAAAGCAAGTCAGGTGTGCGCCGCTCATAAAACAAACTTTTGCAAGTCATAAATTCATAAACAGCCCAAGCCCAAGCCCAAGCGCAAGACACGGGGTAGCACTTCCTGTAATCGAATTGCCTGGCAAATGTTGTGGCAAGTTCGCGTATGTGGCCTTCCTCCCAAAAATTTCGGGGCAACGATAAACCTGAGCCTGCGGAACCGAACCAGTTCGGGGAATACGCCCGGAACATAATGTCCGGACAAGAGAGTGCATATTAAATATGTTTTTTGGCCCTTTTTTTTTTGGTGGGAAACGGGCGCCTTTGGGTTAACTAAAATAAACATTTTTTTTCTGATGCTGCGCTGGGGGAATCGAAGATTTGTGGCTGTCGGCGTTGTCGTTGTTGCCATTTGAAGTGCGCCTAAAAGGCTGCTAAGCCGGTGTATTGTGCTGACAACGTTTAGATGGCGCTTTATGGCCACAAAAAGCGGCAAGAAGCTTAGAGGCCATTTGGAAACTATGGCAAACACACAAAAACACCGTCCAATCTACACCCCCACTGCCAGCATGGCGTATAATGAATTTTTAACAATATGCCACAGAGCAGCAACAGCCGCAAGCAAAGTTGCTTTGCCCAAAAGCTTTTCACGATTTTTCTCCACCGCTGTCAGTTAGATTTGTGGCTCGACCCTGGACAACCTGCCACATCCTCTTTCGGCGACCTTTGGCGACAAGGGGACTTAGCCTAAAAGCGTTCTCTAGGATTATCATATTTGAGGCATTTAGTATTATCAGAGGCGAAGTCATGGCAGCGGTACTTACATTACAATTGGACGAGGAGATGTTCTGCAGGTTCACACGGAATACGCGATCCCTGAAAGAGAAAAACATATATATTTAATTGTAATTCGTTGGAGGAGTATTTACGTTTTATGGCTAAGAGCATAGGCTTATAACAGCCATAAACAAGAATTACTTAATAAATGGCATTTTTTATTAGCCGAGAATGAATCGAAAACTGCAATTAACATTTGGAACTAGCCTTTACCTTGTTTTTATATCTATTTCTCTACTTAACAATAAAACCTTTTTAAATATAAATATAACTGTGTACTCACATAGCTCCCACATAGAGCGTATCCCGATCCTCGTTCATATGGAATGTCCGATAATAAAGCTTGCCGCAGTTGAACTCCCGCACATGATCTGGAAAAATGGGAGAAAAGGGAAATATTTTCGTTAAGTAAGCTCAATATTTGCTCAAGAAATTGCCCTAAGTGAACCGGACATAGCGTCTAGATAGTGTCAACAAAGTTTTCATTCCCGGACAGAACGGCGAACAGCACTGCCCACAGACAAACTGGAGCAGGAATTCCGGCTGGGGGCCAAAGAAACAGATAGATATCCCATTTCAATCAAATGACATTTTCGTGAACAAAAAGAAAGCTTGAAAATGGTCTGGTTTATTTACATTGAAGTTTTCCGCAGAGCAAAGCAGAAAATATGCACAGTTAGGGCGCAAAATCAAAATGCCCTTACAAAACTGACGGCAAACAACAGCCATTAATTATAAGTATTGTATTATGTTAATTTCTGTGACGTCGCTTTGTCTGCAAATTGTTTGCCCATCGGGATGATGTGTATATGTGTGGTTATGTGGTTATTGCTAAATGCTGAGCACACAGTTCTTTAATTAAACTAATTTGTATTTGCCCGCCTGTCACTCATCGCTACTTCAATATCATCAGCAATTAATTTTGCCGCCAAGGAGCTGATGGGTGTTATGAGAGTGGCAAGGGGCAATGCCGACAGGGCGACGGGATGCTGCGGCAGCCAAAAGTGTCAAATGTCGTTCAAGTAATATGGATGACCGAGGCATTATCCCCCTCAGCGGACGCCGGACAATGGCCAAAAGTATGACAGAGGTCAGCAAAGGAGCAAACAAAGGGCAGGACCCCAGCCAACCCAACTAAACCAAACACAACCCAAACAGGCATCCGATTTATGCTCTTGCTCAACAATGGAATATGTAAATACGGAAAGGAAACACACAAGACCCCACCGGCAGAAATGTAGCTATTTTTGATTTCCGATTTCGAAGTGAATATTTTTGGGGCAAGGGGAAAACAACGAGCAACCCATTGGCCAACTACAATAGAAGTGCGCACATATACGTTCACTCGCATGCTTGTTTGCATGCACAATTCGGAAAGAATGTCCTTGCCAAACAGGAAGTCGACTTGTGTACGCTTGAAATGCTTTTGTACATATTTTTATTGTGAAAGCCTGTCGAACTTTCCTGCTTTTTCTTCGAGTTTTTCCCTTTGCCTTTTTTTTTTACGTACAACTTTTTTTTCTGAGTTTTATTTTCGCATCTTAAAGCCAGCAAAACGTCGAACGACTTATAGGCCAGCAAAGGAAGCATAAATAAACTAATAAATAATTTGCATTTACGCAACTTAATTGACCGCATTGAGTTGCGAGCTCTGGAGTCCATTTCGTGTTTGGCCTTTGAGCCAGAAAACTATAAATGTTTCATGGAGACTGCGGAAATGGTTAAATCTCTCTGGCGCACAACGATTTGCGAAATTGTTTATGGGGGCCAATTGTCATCGGCAGCCAGTAAAAACATATTGCGACGATTTCATGACTGGATTAAGCCAATAAAAATATGGCAAATATTAACATAAAATTGATGGCACTAAAGAACGTGAACTCCAGCGAATTGAGGTTATCCAATCGGTTTATGACACTTTATGTGTGAGTAAAAAAGGGCTTTCAAATAAAGGGTATGAGATAATGGCAGACAATAGTTTAAGCACGCCTCATTTTCTTGTATTTGGATATAATTCTTAACATGTTTTGTTTTTTTTTTATTAACTCAGTTATAAAAACTTTTCCGAAACAAAACAAAAAAAAACTTTTATCATTAATAAATTTAAAAAAATTTGTAGTATGTTTATATTAAAAAGTTTCTGTTTCCCACTGCGTCGTTTTAAAATATCTTTTAGCTTATCGGCGTTATGGCCCCCTTTAAAAATCCAATCCAAATTCCCCTAAGTGCCTCTAAAGTTTGCCCAAAGGCAACTGTAAAAATCCTTTCAAAATTTGACATTTAAGATGTGAACTTTATTTGCTTTTAATCCAAGTCCAATCAAAATCAAATTGCATTTACGAGCTGCCTTTCAGTAAAGTTAAAAAAAAAGAAACAAACGCCGAATTTTATATTCGATTTTTTTTTTGGCTTGGCAATTTTCTTTTGGGATTTTCACTGGAAGGAGTAGGGGAGTGCTTATGTGTATGAGCATTTATGACTCCGCCATATATGTCAATAATTTTTATGCTCTTCATAAATATGCGTTTGCCTTTTACGACCAACCCCACGTGGTAAAACGGAGCGAAAAGAGCCAAGATGAGGCAGTCAAATCAATTTCTGGAAGGGAGAAAATGACATTTCCGAAAACGTTATTATCAAATCAAATGCGAGTGGTGGCCAGAAGGGAAGCAGAGGGGAATCGCAATGAGCATATTGTAAATTTAATGTTGTGCCACCCACTCAATCCGCCCATTTGACCGTTCCCCAAGGCAGATTTAGGTACTACACACATATATGCATATAAACGCAAACGCCCATGTCAGTTGCAGGTGCACGAAACCCGGCTGACATTTACCTTTGAGATGTTAGGGTAAATTCCAAACTTGTCGCAAAAGATGACACACAAACTGTAGCCGGTACTCAAGGCTTTTATGTCGAATCAATACCCTGGAGCAACTTTTTAGTTTATCCTTACTCGCTATGCTGGATATAATCTTGAAGGTAGGAAAACCAAAATTTTCCTTTGATAATTTTCTGTTATTTTTCAGCTCAACATTCCATTCTAGACAATAAAGAGATTATGAAAAAGAGAAAAAGCGGGTTAGGCTAATCGACAGCAAAGGAACACAAATATAAGGATCAATCCTGCTTGTGAAAGCAATAGCTTTAGTGTTTATCAGAACAAGCATTAGCTGCTCAAACTGCGACTGTTAATTAAAGACATTTTTCAATGATAATTATTTAAAATTAAAAGTATCAAATATAATACAATTTAGAAAAGCCAAGAAACTTCTTGCTCAACAATTTCCTATCAATCATTCCAATAAAAATTCATAAAATAAAATTTAAAATGTAATCCAAACTTATACATCTAGAATTTTAGATTAATTTAAGAAAATGACAAGCACTTTGTACTGTTAAATAAACCATTTATTTTATTTCCCTGCTTTGCGAATGCAAGCCAGAATATCCCTGGTGAAAATTCCCCCCTATTTCAGTGCTTTTGCTAATTATGAGAAATTCACGTCGGCTCTAAGCACTCGAAAAGCCGTCTAGACGTCTGCACCTGTGGTGCAAACTGAAACTGAAAAGGGGCGGATGGGGTGCTGGTTGAGAAAAGCCAAAGAAGAATAGAATTTTCTGAGCAGAAGGACGGGGAGTAAACCGAAATGCTTACCCAAAGTGGTTGCCATTTCATTTGCACACAACAACATGGGCCGAGGAGCCCAAACTCCTGCGTTGTCTCCTTTTGATTGTCTGTGTATATAATTAAAACGCATATGCATGGTAAATATACTTATTGTCAGCACTGTGCGCTGTCTGAATGCCCAAAGGCTTCGGGCTGCAGCTTTAATACTGCATGCACTATACTGCAGCCATGAGAAAAGCAGGGGGTCAGGAAGTTTTGTGGGGAGGTGTGCGAAAAATTTTCAACTCAATTTAGTTCATTTTATGGCAGCAGCAGCAGCAATGCGCAGCGCAAGTTCATTTTGTTGCAAAATAGCAAAAATGCAAAAAACCCGGAGAGCGCACTCATAAAAAAGCATCAAAAGAGCAGTCAAAACACCACTAGACAGACCAGCAGCAACAGCAACAGCACCATCGGAAACAGCAGAAACTGCAATGGCAATGGCAACAGCATCCTAGTATCCTAGTATATGGCCTGGACATCGCCCAAAAGCTGCCAACAAAAAGGCAACAAAACACGGATGCGGTAACTGTTTCATTTTTGGTTAAAACGAGGTAGAAGTAGAGGTAGTTTGCCAGTGCAACTTCATTTGATGAGCTCCATGTGCGAGTGCGCCACATAAACGGTTTAAATAGTTTTTAAACCCCTGTTTTGTATACCCTGGCGGAGGGTATGTGAACATTTAAATGAAACTTAAGGAGTCCAATACTTGAACTCCAAACACACAAAAAAAAATAAAAATAAATTCAATAAATTGTTTTGTCTTTTGCATTTGAAATTTTATTATTTTGAAGTAGAAAGTCGTAGATTTTCATCGAAAGCTTAGTCTTTCACACAGTTGCTTACTTTTAATAATTAAACCAAACTATTTTGCTTGGATGTTAAATATTTTTAAATCGGAAGCATAGAATTAACAGTTAAATATTTACTGACATCCAACTAGTTACACTAGGCTAAGGTTAAGTTTAAGCCTTATATATCATTTTGTACAATTACCAGCCCTTAAAAATAGAAAGTGTAATCCCAACTTCGTTAGCACCAAGTTATTTTTTCATTGATGTTATTTTTTTTTGTAGTGTTTGGTACTGGCACCTTTATGGCAAATTTGCTCGACAACTAAAACATTCTGCGGCTCGCTTAATTTGCTATGAATTCAGAGCGTCCAGCTGCAAGTCTTGTTGCCACTTAAGTGCGCACAAAGCCGCAAGTTGCTTGCCATATGCAACATATTTTGGCCAGACAAAAGAGAATGCAAATTCTGGTCTGTAGCATGCTTAGGCTAAGTCAATTAAGCAAGCAGCAGCATTGTCCACACACACGCAGGCGAACTGGCAGTGAATGAGAATTTAATTAAATTTCACCTTAAAATGATGGGCAAAGTGAAATTAACGTTAAGCGAGTTGTTTGCATCAATTTAAGGTGATTGAATTATGGCAAACGGCAAAATCTGTGGCCTAACTGCATTTGCAGTTGATTGATTGCATTTGGCCTGTTGCCTGTGCTAATTGCTTTTGCAAAATTTTGCGACACTTTGCTATCGGCCACCGCTTCCTCTCCATTTCCCTCTTTCTGTTCTCTGTTTCTCTTTTCCTTCACCCACCGAGCGATAAGCGGACTTCCTGTGCTGTAATCAGCAATGCCTACATTAAGTGGGACCTATCAATCGAATGTTACATAACTTCACATTGGCAAAGGGCACTGGAAAATAAAATACAGGCCAGCATGAAGAAAATTTGTTTTAATTAGGATAACATAACATATTTTCATTCCTACAAACAACTATAAATGAAAATATCTCAAATATGCTAATGGTTGTTAAAATAATATTCTATGAAATATTTATAATGCTAGAAGTAAATGCGGTTTTATAAACGTTATTAACATTTATGCCAATATAACCTAATTAAATTAAAAATTTGCAGATAACAACATAATTCCCAAAAGATCTACATAGTAAAACGAAAATCAATCGCAATCGTCAGTGCCAGAGCAATCTTCCTGATTCCTTTGCTGACTTTTAAAACTATTTTTTTTTTCAGATTCAGTTCTAGAAATCTGTTTTCTCCAAGTGAACTTAGCAAAGTTGTCCGAGGCGAAACGTGATTTTCCTTCCGTTCTCGCTGGCCAACTAAAACTTGGGCAAAGGGTCCGTTTTAAACACACTTTTAATGATGTTGCCGCCGCTTGTTGCTTGTTGCTCGGCACTTGTTCGTTCCGATTCGCAGCCAAGCAATATTAAGCCCCACTTGCAGCTGTAGGTGTCGGGCATTGCATTGAAATTCAATTTCGCGGCAAACTTTCCATTGTGAGCAGCTCCACGCAGCTCCGTGCTGACATGCTTTGGGTGGTTCCCCGGTTCTGGGCCCGATTCCAGGCTCACAGCCAGGTAAATCCGCTCCCTGGGCGCCCAGCTCAACAGCAAAGGGGTGGGCTCAATAAGAGCTACTGTGTGAACAGCTTTTGACAGTGCCATCATGAAGTGCAACCCACAACTGAAGCCCCACCCCAGCTACTCCCTCTAAAAAAATATATATAAAAGCCCCGGGGCAAGAACTCTGCAATCCCTCTATCGCTTTTGTCGTTTTAATGGGTCAGCAGTGCGCCTTCAGTTTGACAAAGACCACAGCCAGTCTTTAAGTTGTTGCGTTAAGAAGAAAATCAGACAGCTTGAAGCTATTAATCCCAAGCTCTAACTCTATTTGTGCAATAAAAACGTAAAGGAAAAATTAAAAATAAATAAGTAACGACTGCTATAAAGATTTATTTGCTCTCGCTTTTTTTAGAATAATAGGTAAGAGAGTATAGTTTACTAAACTCGACTGAAGAATTCGTCTGACCAAGTGCACATTAGCAGTTTATAATTTTTTTAAGACTTAAACAAAAACTAAATATTATTTTGTAAAATTTTTCCCGAAGTGTTAATAATTGGGTAATGAGATGTATGAATACTATAAGTAGGGTTCATTATTTCTCTCCTCTTTTTTGCTCGGCGGGGCTTCTGTAGTTCCTGTTCAAAACCCACAAAACCTTTGCTACCTGCCGATCCAATGAGTCAATAATCATGGGTTTGGCCTTTATAATGAAGTCATTACACCTTATGTTAAACACCAGGCCTACTTTGTATCTCATGTGAGAGTCCAAAGAAGAAAGAATAAAGGGAAGAGCAGTCTGACGGACACAAAGCCATATAAAAATAGAACTTAGGGAAAAGAGTCGAAGAAACATCTGTCAAACCGCTGAGTCAACCAATTGAAGTGGTGGAGGTGGTGAAAGATGAGGGCGAGGCAATGAGAATGAGGAATACCATAGAGAGACATAAATTTAGTTTTTCCCGAAAATAAAGTGCAATTAATTTCATTTAAATCAATAAAAATAGTGCTTTTTCATTTACAGACGGAAAAAAAAACATGCAATAAATTTTCCGCATCAACGGGGGAATTTATAGTTGACATTTTAGAGGTTTGTTGTTATTCAGTTCAGTGGCTTTTGTGGTTTAAGTGTTTTAATTTATGGCTAGGCGATCGGTTTATATGGTGCATCTGGTGCAGTGTTTAGCATTCCCGTCTGTTTAGCTCTTTCTGTATATATTTTTTAGATTTTTCTATATGTATTTTCCTGTATAATTCTTGAAAAAGTATGCGCAAGCAGCTTGAACGATTCTCTAATCGCCTCACGTTTTCCTTTGGGGCAAGTGCTTAGCTATTGAGTTTACAGCGCAGCATGCGGCAAGGACCAAAAGTTGTTGTCGGCACGTGAAGTTTTATGCTGCACTTATAGCTTATAGTTAAAGATATAGAGACCAGGGGGTACATGACCGGCATTCCGGAACGTGAACTATTAGAAAATGTTTACTGGTCTTGACCCGAAGTTGTTGTTCGCCGCTCAAAATGAGATTTTAATTTTTCATACTACATTTTATGTGCTCTCTTCTGATGGCTTTTTGCTGTTCTAATACCAACCCAACACATTCTTTGAACTCTGGGGAACTTTTCAATCAACTTCAAGATGATAAATTAATGCTGCCCAAAATTATTAAGCAAAATCCAACATGCTTCACCCGTAAAGTAGTCAAAAACCTGTTTCTTACATCTCATAGTTGAATTTTTTAATAACATTAAGGCCTTAATGACTCAATAAAACTGGTCAAACTTCGAAACGAACAAGGCTTGACAAAGAAATCTATAGGGAAATCGACTTTGATTTCGCATTTAAATGGAAAAGTATTCACGTTCTTTCGGGGGCGGGTATTAAGGGTTCCCAGTAAATTATATATCATTCAGATTTATCTCCGTGGATTATGAGACTGCATATGGTAAAAATATGATTACATTATTGGTATTTGTTTAAACATGAAATATGCATATGAATAGCCACAATTCACAATTGCACGGACCAGCAATATTCACTATGAATGCAACGCATTAAAATGCAAATTATGAATAACAACAACAATAATAACCAAGCCAGCAATGCAAAATGTCCCAAACCGACATAAAAAAAGAGGTGCAATTGAAATCGAACCAAACGAGATAAATAATAAAGGCACAAAGAACATGTGCGAATATTATGGCAAATAAATTACAAATTTGTTGTTGCCTGAAAGATTGAAAAATAATATTGGCAAATGTTAAAAAACGGTTGAAATGCAAAATTTTTGTGATCCGAAGCTTCATATACCCTCTAAAAACTTAAATGATTTAAAGAAACATAACATTCAAAAAAGTCTCTTGATTTATTATTTACCCTAAATTAATGTTTTATCGTCAAAGCATTGAGACAATTTATTTTGATTTTATTTGCTTCTTATTGTGCTTACAAAAAAAAATAACCTTCAAAAAGTTACCATTAAGAAAGTAATTTATTTTTCGCATTGTATTTTTTTTAACAAGCTCTAAGATGTTTTTTTTATTGAAACATGGTTTATAGAATTTCTTGAGATCATCGACATTAAGTCTCGGAGACAAACATTTAAAGTAGTACTCTTGTTAAAGTTTCATTGATTTGGAAATGCTCGAACTATTGATAGTTTTAAAAGGAAATTAAAGTACCCTTTACAAGAGCCTATAAAAAACCAGTGTACACGAACTTTGCATTTATTTAACAAATGTATTTTAATCCGCGTTCTTTTATTTTATTTAGTTACCTGCGCCATGCTTTCCGTAGTTGTTGTTGCCTTGATCGTTTCCAGTGCAACAAGGACGCTCGTAGTAGAAGTTCCAGGTGTTTTCGTAGTCCGCTGCCGTCTCGCTCACACTGCAGGATAGCAGTAGCAGGAGTGCGAGGAGAGACGATAGGAGAAGTAGCGGCATTACGGGGTCGTTGGGTGTGTAAAAAGGAGGGAGGGGGCGAAAGCGGCCCTCAAACCTCAACTGGATTACAGAGCGGGTGGGAGCGAGAGGGGGCGATTGCTTGTTGATTTTAACCGTTGTGCTATGAAAAACCGGAGCGTTTTTTCCCACGAATAACTGTTAACACATTTAACTTGTATTATTTTTACACACTTTTGCGGCAATTGCAATGGAATTGATTTCACTGGCAAATGGATTTTAAAATAAACTTCTTCCCGCAGGCGATTTATAGCGCCCCCTTTTTTGGGACCGTAGTGCCAATTTCTTTACGGATTAATTATGTATGCGTTGCAGGCGCATAAAGGCGTAATGCATTTTACACATTTCTGTGTTCAATTCGGGTTTCGATTCGATTTCAACGCATTTAACACTCGCAAAGCATGTGCGATATAAAGATAAAGGCAAAAGGAAACTCGAAACTGGTTTTATATGCCCACGCTCGGGAAAACAAAAAGAAACGGGGATACTTAAAAGATTCTTAGAGAAAGATATAAGGGAAAAGCAAACGCGAACTTTAACGTTTAAACAATTAAATGATTAATCGGCAAATATTTCTTTGCTTTAAATTGTGACTTTGTCTTTAGCTTCCACACAAACACTCATACACACGCAAATAGAGATACACACTTTAGTTGTTGCTTGGAGTTTTATGCTATTGGAATTTCGAAAATCGAACTCCGAATTGAATGAACTGAATGAAGCCAATCAGTTAAATGTGAACTGTATGCATTTTGGGTATTTTACCACTGCAATGTGAATGCCGCCCACGAAATTTAGCACTTGTAAATTACTCCAGAATTCCGATGCGGAAACACCAAAGACAAAAGAACGACCGACAACAAAAAGAAAACAACAACTGCACGATCACTTTGTCAACGCAGGTGTGAGAAATACACTAAGGCGTGTTTCTCGGGGAAATATCGCACATCGGTTTTGGTATATACCAAATGTGAAGATCTAACGCGTCCATCGTAAAATGTAAATACATAGTTTGGCGGTCAAAATCAAACATATTTATTTTGTGAATTAAATGTATAAAGATAAATGTATAAAGATTTGTATTAAGTTGATATGATACATTTTTGTTTTTTGCAGAAAATCCTTATGTAAATTTACTAAATTTTATTACGTTTACAGCATGCCTGTTCTCTTAGTCGTTGTGGTTAAATAAAGCATCCTTAAATAAAGCTTATTTTCAAACTTTATAAAACGTATGTTTCGTACAACTATAAAATCAAATAAAAAGAAACTGTACAAGTGGTATAAACTTCTGACAAACTGTAGTTTAATATCATGGTCTGCGTTTCCAGTTGTCAAAATAATCCTTGCTCTCCGCCGCAAAGTCGCGTTGCAAGATGGCGGCATTCAATTTTCGTATTTTGCCGTGCGGAAGCGTCGAAGTGATTTTTAGCAAGGACAACGACAATTTTGGCAATGAGCAAACATTTGCCGAGCCAGACAAACAAGCGAATGGATGGATGGATGGCAGGATCAAGATGGCAGGTATGCAGGCAAACTCTTGCATTTAGCCGCCTCGGGCGGCAATTAAACACAGTTTTGGCAGTGTCTCTGGCATTTGAGTGTCTGCTTGGCAAAATATTTAATTAAAAAGCAAGTCGGTTATGTTTCGTTTATCCTTGATATTTTCAATTGTATGTGTGTGGGTGTCACCTGTGCGGGTGTGTGTGTTTGCTCCTTTTGCATTGTCTGTCTATCCCATTCGCTCTGTTTGCCTGCTAATGAGTTTTCGCAACATCAACACACTAGCCACTCCCGTCGCACACACCCAAAAGAGCACTTGCATCATGATACTGTTGAAAATTTTTGACACATGTTCACCCACTCTGTCTCCCACTCTCCCACTCTCTGTTTCTTTCTATCCCGCATTGTTGTTGCTGCCTTTGTAATTGCTTTGATGTTGGGTGCCGTTTTTGGGAGTTTTTTCTTCTTTTTTCGGGGGATAGCCTTTCAAGTGCAGCAGCGACAACGTCGCCATTGTCATTTGTTTTCGCAAACGTTTCTTTCACACAATGTCAACTTTCAACAAAGGACTTTAATTAAGTCCTTAATGACAGCTTAATTTAGCGCACTTTGCGCAGCGCGTATGCCCCAACACGTACACAAACAAAGGTGCAACGCACACATACGCTCTCTGTCCCGGTCTAACTTACACACTTGGGGAGTGGGTGTAAGTTGTGTTTAGTTTTTCTCGCTCTTTCCTTGGAACTTTCAGTTGCTGTCAGGTGAATAGGAACGAAAAATCTAAGAGCACATTTGGTACCACAAAAAATAGAAACAATAATGACAATTTTCAATTAATTTCGCAAATAATAAACAAGCATTCATATGTGTAAAACAAAATTACCAAACTATCCAAAATCTTTTTTTAATTTTTAAGCATGTACACAGTCGAAAATTTAAACTCATTAAGGTAAAACGCCTGATTATAATAAGGCGAAACGAAGTAATTAAAAAAAAATTCGATTTAGGCGTAGACCATACATATCGGTTTTATTACTTATGCGTACCGTTGCCGTTTATTCTGGAATTTTACAAAAACTTTTTTAATTTCATAATTTTTGAATACATTTATTGCACATTAAAATAGAATTCTTCAGTCCAGATATATTTTTGTTTAACACTAAAACTATTATTTATTATTTGCAAAAAGCTTAAATCATTTAAGTAAAATCCTGGATACATGCAGTCACCCATATCCTTTGCGCTATTAATTTGACCGCATTCGTAATTGCTGTTTATTGCTTAATACCTTAAATGCAAAAGGAAGGGGAAGACAGCGTGGGAGAGTGCTTAAATAGCATTTTGATTATGCCAAATAAAACATGAAAACTTGTCTCGCCAAACATTGTTGGTCGCTCAGCTTGTCAGCGGCCAGCAACTTTCCATGCATTATATAAAAAGTTGGCCGAATAACCAGCAGCAAACTACACACACAAGCACACACACACAGTTTGGGAAAGCGATAAAAACCATTTGTTGTGGATGTCCTGTTTTGTTATTTGTTGTTTTGCTGCCTCTCCTTTGTTGTTTTGTTGTTGTGCCAAGTTGGCTTACTCAAGTTACTTACAAAGATTTCAATGCACTTTCTTCCTACCAACTTGTTCGCACAGAAAGCCAAAAAGCAAAAAGAAAATAAAAAGAAAAGCCGGACTGACCGACAAGAAAAACACCAACAACTACAGTAGAACACGCCTACCCAAAATAGTCCTTACCCATTGCCAAATTTGTAATTAGGTATCGAAGGTAATTACAACGCTTATATTAAAATGTTGTTACTATAATAATCGAATTTTGCATTCTGTGTTCTTACAGAAATCTATTCGTATTTTGTCTTTGGGTGGTTATAAAATAAAATAAAAAATACGAGGGTGAAAGAGGGTCTAAATAGAACATTCTTAATTGAAAAATAACTTTAGTCAGATCTTGGGAAAATGTTTGTTTAAATATATACTTTAAAAACTATTTTAGCCTTTAATAAAATTGAGATAAAAAATATTCCTTGATTCCTTGATCAATTAAAATCTGAATGTGAAACATCGACTTAAATATTTTTGGTAATATTTGTTTCTCAAATTTGATTCTTACAAGGATAAGGGCTAAGTGGCTAATGTTAAAGAGTTTTGACTGTACAAAAGCAGTGGCATCAGCGGCGAACAAGAACAAGAACGATTTGACTTCTGGAAACTGTCAGAGCAAGCAAATGGCACTAAATATTAAGTTTGCCGTTGGAACTTGACCAGAAAAAGAAAACTACGACGAAAACTTGGCCGGCCAGAACTAATGAAAGCTTTCTGCAAGTGTGAGGAGTGTGTGAGTGTGTTTGTGTGTGTGTGTGCTAAAAGTTTTTGCCTTTTGGCTCGACCACAGAATTTCTCATGAGTTGGCGCTGCGGCTGCGGCTGCACTTGTTTCAAGTTCAATTAATTTTAAGTGCGGCAGCAATTGTGTTGCACATTGTTGTTCCTCAGCTCGTTTGTTTACAACGACTCTGTGTGTTTTTCCAGCCCAAGCCCAATTTGCAGTTTTTGCCTTTTTACAGGATTCAACTTTTGGCCTGACATGCAATGTCAGCGCCTGTGTTTATGCTATAAATAATGCAGCATATTTTGCATAATGACAAGTTATCGCACACAAAACATAATTGTATATATTTGTAATGCATACTTGATGACGTCACCTTAAGTATGGAGGGTTTTCCTCTTACCCTTATCGAAATTGAAATTTCTTTGACCCCCTCAGTACTTTAAAAATGTTCCTATTTCGACTTACTTTAGGTGGTTTATAATAATTAAGGTTAATCAATAAAATTACCTTATCCTTGCTTTTTTAAAATTTGTAATAAGGATTCAATAAATTTTTTAAATTCCCTCATATCAATTGAATAATTGCACGTGTTTTTTTTTAATTGTATTTTTATTGTTTATATTTGAGTTGTTTAAAATGTTTTTCGAGCTCTTTAACCCAAAATCTAATTCGGATAAGTTCCTTGAGTGATAGATTTTTGATTGGCTAAACTTAAATATGGATCAGATCAGATCTTATAGCCACAGCTAGTAGGTGTAGCCGATGTCAGATCGTAACAGTGTAGCCGGTATTAGTGTCACATCAAGCTGACAGATTGCGGAAAAACTGGAACTACGCAGCGATAACAACAAGAGTCGCAAAACACGCGGCGAAAGAGCCAGATAAACAAATCTTGTCTAGCCGGCAAAAAGCAAAAGAGGGTTGGGGAATTCACTCGGATGGAGGACGAGACCTAGAGACAGACATCAGACTTCAGACTAGTCAGGAAGTTGGCTTGGCAGCGTCAGAGTCTAACTCGTCGGCAAACAAAACTTGCCGGCAATTTTTCCTCCTTCGCTTTGTTTTGCCTCCCTTCCATGTGCATAATTAAAAAAGCATTTTGGACGCCAGCGAGACGGGGTTCAACTACTTTCGGATTTATATTGTGTCACTCAATGCGACTGCGAAATACGACTGCGAAATGCAAATGGGAATGCAGCAGACGGTGCAGAATTCGTTGCATTTTGAATTGGGGGAACAAAGCGGACGGCGTGTTTGCAGCAGAAACCTTTGAACGCGTGCAACAGACTAGAAGAAGTGCTCACTAAACTGGGTACAAAATTAAGCACTTTAAAGTGTGGCCACACCGACAATTTGACCCAGCCCATACTCAGTGCACTACAAAAAAAACTTATGAAGGAGATTTAAACTCAAAAAAACAACTCAATCATTCAAAATCCTTCTCAAAGTAATTATAATATCGTTCGAAGGGTTCAAATAGTTTGATTAATTTTAATAGATTACATATTACCAATGTATTATTTTTGTTACCTAGGTAAGGTATAAGGTTTCAAAAAATGGTAGCTAGATACAAATATCTAGGTACACCCAACACTGCATATTACACTCCAAAGAAGTGCTCAAAAAAGAACTAATGAAGAATATTTAACTTCAAAAACAACTTAATCAACCCTATAGAATGTCTCAATTTTGCAAATAAGTTGCTTAACTATAAATTTATATTAAATAATTTTATTATAAAATTGTAACTTACTTATAAAATTAAAATGTTAAATAAAATGTAATATATATTTAACAGCCAATTAAAACAAGCCAAATCAAATCAAATCAATTCAAATGTACCTAACTAGAACAACGTCAAACAACTTTATTTTGTTAAGTGCCCAACGTTGTCACTTGCCATTTGCCGGGGTAAATGTTTAAAAAAGGTGGATAATTTTATCGCTTAGCTTCGGTGGGACCGCAGCAAAGCTGAGTTTTCTGATGGGTCAGAAGCCGCAACTTCAAGCCGCATGTCAGCAAAGTCTGGGAAAATCCGGCTCAAAGTTTTCCCCGGCACCGCAACGCAACGCACTCGCTGTCAACTCTTTTGGCCCAGAATTTCCAACAGCCCTTTTACGTTTGGCGGCATCAGGTGCAGAACCACACAACAATTAACAGACTTTCGGATGGGGAACTGGCTTTTGATTCGGCAGGAGCAGATTTTCGCCTTGTTTCAAAGGATCCGGGGGCATAAATCGTTGGGGCTCGTTGGCAAAGAATTTTAATTCCAACTGTCAGGCGGAAACATCACAAAGCCCTGTCGATGGCACACAGACGTATGAATCGCCGGTTATGGAAACATTTTTCCGATTGCCACTCGTTTGTCATGGGGCTTTCTTCCTTTTTTTTTGGTTTGTTGGTTTGGTTTGTCTTTTAGGCTGACCTCAGGAAAATGCTGGGCAAATGTGCTTGTCAGAATCGGGATAATTGAATTTCAAAAGTTGCATCTGCCGGAGCAGAAGCCGAAACATTGGGAGACAACTGGAAAATGTCAGATTAATAATTTATCAATGTCGCAAGTTTATTGAAATAGATTTCCGCCCTTGTGAGACATTTGCATTTCCTGTTTCCGCTCAGCATTTATTGTTGATGTTTGCTTGGCTTGCATGTGCAGTTGTTGCATTTATGCAAATATATGCGGAATACATATTCCAGCATGAATACTTAAGTTTATTACATTTTCAGTACACTGGGAAAAAGCGCTGTCGTGATCAGTTATATTTCAGTTACAGTTTGTGAGCATATCATCTTAAAATGAAAATGCCCAATTTAATTTAATTCTGGCGAAGTCCGTTCGTCTAATAAATTACAAAAATTAAAGTGCTGCCATTTTTTTTCTGTGCAATACACCCATGCCTGATCCCTAATTGATTGAGATGAATTTACCATTTCTGCGTAGTCTTCTCCTGTTTGAAATTTCTCACCCACTTCATTTTCATTATGTCAGATTAGAGCAAAAGTTAAACATTTTGAGCTACGAGCTGCATATTTGTATAAGCCAAGAATTGAATTTAGTTTTGCATATTTGAGATGCTCTCAACGAGATAACTGACCATTGTCTGAGGTTGTTTTGGCCGCCTGCAATATTTCCCCCACCATCTCATTAGGAAAAAGTCAGAAAATTATGAAATGATTTCGCAATACTTATAAGGGGCAGAGGCGGTGGCATTTCCTTTCAGACTTGGCATTATTAATTGCACAAACACAAATACAAAGTACAAACAGATATTCAGATTCAGACTCCCAGTCAGAGGAGTTTTCTTCCAGCAATTGTTATTGTTACCATTGGAATGACTGCTGACTGCCACGCCCCTACGTCCCCTTTCCCTGTCTGATTGCGCCTTTGTACAAACAAAGGATTGCTCCTTTGTTGCCATTAAGTAAGTAGGCTTACTAAGTTGCAGCCGCTACCATCTCGCAGCAGTTGGCTCTTTGTTCAAAATGAAGCGCATTAAAATTGGTTCGATGTGAAGGTGGGAATTTGGCTGGGAGAAGAAGAAACGCATTTTCAGTCCACTAAAAGCAAATAGGAGATATAGTTTTATAATTTCTTCCAATTAAATCTGATACTATGCACTCATCTTTATGTTATCTGAGTATTAAGCCATGCTAAATTTGATCAAAAATTTGTCTAAAAATATGGGATTTTATTTGATTTTGTTTATCTTTATTATCAAATTTTTGGGGAGCAAAAGATTTTACTCTTGTATGAGTTGTCTCATAATAAAAGCCAAATATCAGTAACAAAAACATTCACAGATAGGTAATCTAAGAAAAAAGGGGTTAAGGACGATTCACTTAGCTCCTTTCATTAAGTAAAAAATGCAATTTTAAACGATATTGCGTGCTTGAAGTGACTGCTCTGCTCGACACTACTTGGTACTGCCTGCCCGGAAATGCACTCTCCAAAGTCAAGTGCAAATAAGCATGTGGAAGGTGGTAAAAAGTCACTAGCATGAGGTAGAAATGTGCTGCACGTTAAGTATTATCAATTTACAGCTAACATCGCTTGATTGCCTAACAGCACACAAAAGGTGAGTCAAGGTAAGCTAAAACCCGAATCGAATAGGGAACTCAACTCCCTGGGAAGGACACACTTGGTCCAATTGGCCACTTGAGTTGCCGTTTGCCAGGAGCTTTTTTATGGCTCATTGCATTCGCATGTACGTATATGACCAACGTCGGTTTGTTCAGTTGTTCAGTTGTTTGGCTGTGTGCTGTGTGCATTTTTCATACAATTCCAGCTTCCAGAAGCACGGAAAGAAAATATAATAATGTAAGAAAAAACCAGAGTGATGTCAGTGGAAAATCTCGATTGCCCAGAAAACATTTATTGATGATTGGTATATCAGTGTCATTAATAAATATTGGTTTTCTAATTTGGCTTTAAGAAATACCTTGCAAAATGAAACCACATTTACAAACTATAATTTAGAAACTTATATTCATTTTAATACTTGTATTAAATGAGGAAATTGAGTGTAAGGGTATTAATAGCCATTTTGCATTATTTTATTTGCTGTGCATGATTTCCAAGCTTCAAGTTGAAGTTCGAGCCCGGGTTTTTGGCTTTTCCTTTTCCGGCTGGCAAGGCACTTGGGAGCGTACATCCACATGCCACATGCCACATGCAATTGACGTGCTAAGTAACTGTGTCTATGCCACCCATTTGCCACCTCCTCTCATTGTATCCCGAATATCCTTTACGTGTCCCTGGCTCATTTGCCTTCGCTCTCTGTGCTCCTCTAATTTTGCAAAGCTATAGTACATGCTTCTTCCCCTTTTCGAATGTCTCTCAAACGAAAAGACATATGCACTTGTCGGCTGTATCTGTGTGTTGTTTGCTTTAGTGTTGATTCCCAAAAGTATTTTGTATTTTCCATTGTTGTTGGCTTGTTCTTGCCTAACAATTTCCATCAAACTGTCCGTGTTGTGTCTCTTTCCTTTTCCCCTTTTCCCCTTTCCTTCTTATTTTCCCCTTCCCGAGTGGCTTTCACTGGCTTTTGTTTATTTGGAGTATTTGTTACCAGCAAAGAACATTTTTGGGAAAAGGGCATACTTCTGTTTCAGTTTTCGAAAGCTCAAAAGAATAATGTGTCCGGCCAATAGAATTTGATTTTGAATAATTTTTTATTTAAAATAGTCTTTAGGAAAATTAAATTTGTTTAAGGATTGTGGCTCTAAACATATTTGATCTATAACTTTTCTATAAATCTTTACTTTAATATCATATAGCTAAACACTTCTTGTCAATTCACGGGGCGCGCCAACAGACTATGGCCGTAGAATTTATAATCCTCTGTGTAGGTCTGTGTAGGTTCGTTGATGTACTATAATTTAAAAAAGAAAAGGGGATAAAATGCAGTATTTATCAAATCAATGAATAATCTCTTCCTAGTCTCAGTTTATATAGAACACTTCATATAACCGTTCATTATGAACTATGCATAATTATGAGCCTGCAATGAGAAGAAACCAAAGTCAAAATAATTATTATTTCGGCCCGGCCTGGAGCATTTTGGAAGTTCAAATTGAAACCCAGCCAGGGCTCGCTTTGAAGTGCGAGGCAAAAGCCTAAGGTGCTGGGAAAAAGTTTTCACTCGCTCGTTTCTGCCGGAAATTTCAGGCCGCCGGGCGTAGCTCAAATGACTCATTAAATTCTTGTTTTAGCTCTCCTTATATTTTTTTTCGGCAAATTTTTCCGAAACACTTTTCTCTATGCAAAAATTTTCACTTTACATCGCTTTCAATTTATTTCCCTACACGGGACAGATGCCAGCGACAATTTACAGGACTGTGGGCACCGGAAAAGCCGTCGGGGGTGGGGGGGATGGGTAAAGCCAGGGGATGGGGCGGGGTCAGGGGGGTTTACGGTGGTCCAGGGACTCTGTGCCATAATAAAACGCTCACTAACACAATTAAACGGGCTTTGCCGGGGTAAAAATGAATGTTAAGCAAACATGACAAGGCTTTTAAGTTTATGGAGCTACCCACCAAAATCCCATACCGTATTCATCTGTGGGGTAGACTAACATGCTCTCGTTTTTCCTGGGGAAAACTGCTGCACTTACTGTCACTTTTCATATGCAAAGCACTGTACGTCTGCCGTTAATTTAATAACATGTAGCCATTTTGCCAGGATCAGGTCCTGAGTTGGGCTACAAAGTGCCCAATTAGAGGGCGGAGTTTGGGGCTCTGTTGGTTGACAGTTTTCCCCAACTGCTTTCTTCCACCCTCCCCACTCCCCCCTCCGTTGGCTTTTTCACAGTCACTGCATTTTGCAATAAATATCCAAAATTGCAATTGCCAAACACACATACACGGATGCGAACGATTTGGCAAGCATTTTTGGCTTTTGCGGAAGTTCGGCGAAAAATCGTTGACAAGCGACAAAACACTTGACAGCGTCAGCAGTGCCAACAAAAAAAAAAGTGTGGTGGAAAATGGGGGAAAAAAGGTTGAAAATTTGGGGAAAAGGTGGGCTAGAAAATGCCAAAAACAAATAAAATCACAGCTTCCAGCAGCAAGAACACCAAAAGAAGTTAAAACGAAACAAAAGTTAAACAAGCCAAGAAAGTTTTTGCTGATCAAAACTTTGATACCCCCTCAAAAAGAATTTATGGCTAATACGTTAAAAATTCTTCAAAAACTTTAAGAAATGTAGAGCACGTGTTGGTTTATCTATTGAAAGAAACAACTTAATATAGTCAAAAAACAATGCGAAACGAATAATGTTCATCTGGTCTTAATGCAAAACAAGTCATGATATTAAAATTGTATTCTGATACGAAATCAGTTATGTAAACCCATTTGGAGATATTTGATTAGTCATTATTCTTTAATTTAGGTATTTTAGATTAATCCTTATATACCCTGTATGGCAACAGGGTATCGACACGTTCGAAATTTTGTGGTGCAAGCAAAGCTGAGTGCAAAAAGTGGGAGAAGCTGGACCGATGGCAAATGTAAAAGCAAACAACAAAAATGTGTAAATGTGCAATCAAATGAAAGAAAACCAATAATCGAAAAATGCCAATGCAGCGTACACACACAAAGCGCAAACGAAAAAAAAAAATGCTGAAAGAGCGAATAGCCTGGGAATTATTGGCTCAGATGGAGGGGTAAAGGTGTAAAAAGGAGGGGGCTGGCATCGGAAAATGCACTAAATAAAACATGAAATTGCAAAAAAATTCGACCATGTGAGCGGCACAAGGATGTCAGGTGTCCCCACCGCCCACCGCCCATCGCCCACCGCCCCCACACTTTTCACCCTCTCAATCTTGCTCGCAAAGAATTTGCAGCTATAAATTGTTGTCGCAAAATAAAGGATGAAGTGTATAGAAGACTTCCTCCCGGGAATAATTGTGCAGATAATAAATCAACTTGAGCAGCGGCAACTGGCGGACAAAAGGATTTTTTCAATTTGCTAACGAAACAACACACAAAATAAATGATAATAGCTCGCCCGCCCGACCGGCAACTATTGTTGGCCAAGTGTTTTTGCGGCAGCGAAAGCCGCAAGCGCAAGCCAAAATGTCAAAATGCTAAATATTAATCATCATTATTTCAATCAACATTTATTAACATGGACTTTGCATTAGCACATAATGTGTTTTTGACCTTTTGTCATTCTGCTCCAGAGGGTTATATCCTTTGAACAGCCCAGTCCACAGACAGAGACGACCACAATTTCAATTTTGCCACCAGGGTCAGAAGTAAAAGGAGCCAAGGAAGAGTCACAAAGGCCAGGACCCATTTCGTTTGTCTTTGCGGCCTGTCCCCGTGAGGCAGTGTGTGGGTGTGTGGTTGTGTGTGGGTGAGGATGTGTGTGTTTGTGTGTGTGTATCCCCCTTTGGCACCCCCCAAAAACCAAAGCCATTACCACCCAGCCAACCCAAAAATTCCCCTCTTCGCCCAAACCATTCCAGAGTCATTTCAAACTCGATTTCAGTCATTTGTCTTTTGTCATATTAATAATTCCCTTTTATTATTGCCACCATGATAATAAGCTGTCTGCTATGACCGTTCCACTCGAACATCCCCATCATCCCGAAACATTTTCCATTATCCCCGACTTTTATAATTTCCCATCGCAGCAAAAAGGTGCGCGTTCACCTTTTTTGCGCCGCTCATTAATAATAATATAAGGCAACTGGCTGGGGGATGCGTACCCTTCCCCAATTGCGAGATGTTCGAGTGCTGCATTGTCCACTGGAACAAAACCTTCTTTTCCTTTTTGTACACTTAGAAAAATGTATTTGTTTAGGTAAACGTCCTCATTTTTGTTTGCTTACAATTTATATTTAAAAATTAAACTTTTTAAAGTTTGCTTAAGGATATACTCTTAAAGCTGAATGGAAAACAAACAAGTTTTTTTGAAATACTCAACTTTTGAACAACCAAAGATACAATTATAAAAGTAATTTGCTTTAAACAGGTCAAGGCGATATATGAGATAAAAAGTGTGCCTTACTCATATTTAGGGTGATTTTTTTTTTAAATATAAGAGCTAGGCCTATTTTAAAGACTATTATTTCTTAAGTTTTGGGCCATTTTGACACTTTGACACTAATTGTTTATTGTGTTCTCTTAGTTAGATTAAAACTTTAAAAAAAACTATCCCAGAAAAGTATACCTTTTGCTTTTTATTTTTTAGACCTAACTTGATATAAATTATTAGTATACACAACAACTTGAACTCTTTAGATTATATATATGCAGTAAGACTTTAGGCTAAGTGATCATCTCTTTACTAAACCGTTTAGATTGGCTATATCTAACATGATGGTATCTTTTTTTAACTTAAAAACTTGACCATCATTAATCAATTATGTAATTTCTAAAAGTAATCATTTTTTCACAGTGCATGGCCCTCCACTTTGCTCTCTTTAAGACATTAATTTTCATCTGTTGTTTCTGGTGTTGCTGTAAGCTGTGTGCATCCCTCTTTTTGCAGGCAAATAATCTTAAGTATTTGCTCGTTGCGGTTCGCTTTGTAATAGATCATTAATAAGGAGTAAAAAATTCCTCAAATGCTGGCAAAGTAATATTAATGCAGTCAAGTGAGTTATTTACTAATTTGATAGATAACCGCAAAACTTCTGATCCAAAGAAGCGCTTGGCTTGGCTTGGCTTGGCTTGCCTGCGAAGGCGAGTGAAACTTTTAAAGCAACTTTCATTGTTCAATTTCTTGTGGAGTGTGTGGGTTTTTGGCTGTGAGCCGAAGACAAAGGTGGAACTTGAAGTTGTCAGCTTGTTAAGGAAGAGTTCTCAGCCTTTGCTGGCGAAGGCAAAAAGTACTTGCTGAAAACCTAAACAAAATGCAAAAGTTCAGAGTTTAGTGTGTGCATGTGCGTGTGTGTGTATATGTGCCCGTGATTCGATTAGCTTTGGGGTTAGAACAAGTTGGCTCCATTCAAATCAAAACCAAAAACCACAAAATATCAAGTGCCAGACGAGAAGGAACCTAACTTGATTTGCAATTATTATTGTTTAACAAGAAGCATAAGCCGACACTTATCCCCACTCACATACAGCCGCCCAAGCTGAATATTGTTATTGTTGATACAGATACAGAGGAGAAGCCCTGTGAGTAAGGAAAATTTTGCAAATATTTGAAAGCCTTCATCTGCATCTCCAGATCCAGATTCAGATCCACACAATTGTTGCTCTACCCGGGATCTGGAGGAAATCTGGAGAGGGCGGGGAACATAAATCCAATGGCAGAGCCAGACCAATGTCATCTTATTTTAGGCAAATGATAAATTGACAAATTTATTTGGGTCACAGCCAGGGTACATTCATCATCATTTGCAGGAGGGTTTCCATCGGGCCACGGGGAAATTGAAAATTTCTCTCTGTCGTTCGTTTATTATTTTATTTTTTTTTGGTTTCTGTTGTTGTTGTTGTTTTTTTTTTCGGCAATCCCTCCACTCATAATGGAGTTGCTGGCCAATAACAACTGACACTTTTGCCTAATGCTAATGCAGTTATAATGAGCTCTAAGCCAATTGGATTGGATGTCCCTGATTTGGGTTGGACCAAAGACGAAGTCAAAGTCAGGAGACGAAGCATCGGACATTTGCATAATTAAAATTGATGTTCAAGCTGCCAGGGCCGACCGTACTTGTGTACTAGCCGGTACAGTTCAGTTCCAGTTCGAAAGGGCCGGCTGTCTTGTCCATTGTTTATTTATAATCCCAGCAACTAGTACGCGCTGATTGAGTTGCCCGAGTTGAGGAGCGCATAAATTTGCATTATAGATCGACACACAGGAATGAAGGGCTACACTGATAGAAAAACATGTTCTCAAATCAGAAGTAAACTTGTTGATTCAGACATGAAAGTCAAAATAAATTTAACTTATACGTTTTAAAGAGTACGCAGTTTTTATAAAGTTCTGAAAAACTTAGTATTTATCTGAAAATCTTTTTTTTTTACAAATTTGGTTTGTTTGTTTCTTATGTAAGATAGTTTTTAATTGTGTTAAAAGTCTAGAGTAAACTTAAATATTTTCAATATTTATATGATATTTGTATATTTTACTTAATAGTGAAAACAAACTCCTAATTTTATAAACTATTTTTTTTTGTGTAAAATATATTGAGTAGGATTTGTTGTTTTGACCTACTGTACATCTGCATGCAACATTCGTGCTGTAATTTCTTTTTGCATAATGCAAGAGACTTGTGCCCAGACGTTAAAGCTGGTTCAATCAGCTCCTCAGGTAAGCGGAAAAAATGAAATATTCTTCTTTCCGTGGGTTAGCTCACCTGGTGAAAGTTCTTCGGTGACTGCCTGCGTTTGTGAAATTAGCATGAGGCAACTGCCTAGCAGCAGCCATTGTACTCTGCTCATTGTGAGAACAGTCCTTTCGAGCTAAGTTCTTTCTTCAAATTGGATCTGGAATGGTTACAAAAAAATTAAATATTAAATTAATAATGAGCTTTTGATTTGTTAGGTGAGAGAAATCCGATTGAACACGGATGACTTAGACAAAAAAAACTTACTGGAATGTCAAATAAGATAAGTAATTACAGGTTCGTTTTATAAATACTTCATTATTCAGTTTATAGCTACTTATAAAAGAGAAATTAAATTATAATAGTCAATAACTAAGAAATATACAAAAACCATAAATATACTGTTACTTAGGAAATATCTTTGCTAGTGCTTATTAATGATTAATAATGAACTTAGTACTTTTAATGTCAATCAAAATGTTTATCAATACCCTAAAACAATATGAATACTTTGTGTCACTGAGTTTATTAATTTGAGCACAAGTACAGTTTAGATAAATCATATTTTCCAACATACTTTACTTTATTTAACTTTTTCCTTAGTCTCTTTTACAATGGCTTGAACTCGTACAAGTTTATAAAGGTCTTTGTTTCCTAGCCCATGACTACTGATAACAAGAAATCTTGAGAACGTAATTAAATTTAAATCAAGCAAAGAACTTTTTGGTTTACTTTTTTCATTGATAAAAGTAAGAATTGAGTGATTAATTATAACATTTGTGCTCTGTGTAATTACTTGTATAGCAGGTGGCAATGTAGATACATCTGCGCAATTTGCCATTAAGATTTTCACCATCGACAGGCGGCATTTCCGACGCACATTATTCACTGGGCGCTCGCGCCGCAAAGTATGCAACGTCATGCGGTGTGGCAGTGAGATGACGATGACGACGGAGCTTGGAAAATGGGTGGAAGCTACTGACTATGGAATACAGACTACGGATGCGGAAGGGCGCCGCTGAAGGCGAAGGCCTCCGATTGAGGGGCGTGCCCTGAGCCACACGTCAAACACATTCATCACAAGTGCCAGAGTGACAGATGGCAAATGCGCCTACGGCCTCGTTTGTCCGCCGCTTCTGGCCAGGAATCCTTGGTCCAGTTTGGCCATGACATCCGACGGGGATAGCAAGGGCAAAAAGGACAAATGGAAATTTTTCCAATTATTGCCGCCGGCAACAGCAACAGCAGCCACGGCATCGGCATCGTCAACAAAAAAGGAACATTTAACGCTTTAAAGTGCGACAATGGCCATATTTCATTCATGGTGCTCGGGCGCTCCGAGATTCTCCGAATCATCAATAACTAATTGAAAAATTTTGAGTGACGTCGTCAGTTGATCAAAAACTCATTCTGTCAGCCGCATGTGGACACGAATCCAATAAGGAACGCCAACGTTAGGGCAAAAATATATATATTCTAAGTAGTGCAATATGTAATGTGGTCACATCTGGGGCTGACATGATTTTGGCATTAAAACGAAAGTCATTTTTGGATGGCTTCGGCAAAGGACCTTTCAGTTTTCGGCTTACTTTGAGTCTGAACAATTTTTGGTTGGCGAAATTCACTTTTATTTTAGACTGACAGCAGCTGCTGAATAATTACGTATACACAAAAGGTCGCGGACAGGCTAGGGTTAGGTGTACAGTCGGGAATATAAGTTTAGCAATGGTTGGATATGGATCATAAACATTTTTTAACATTTGACAGTGTAACACTGTCAAATTTCAAAGAATCTGGTTTCTAAAGAGGATATAATTGTTTTTATGCCTTCTTATGCATAATTTGTATGCCTTAAATGGGTAAAAAAGTTTGTATATGAATATATCCAAGCCAATAAAAACTATTTTTTAAACTCGGGTGTCCATGTCACACTGCAAAGTGTTTCTGACATTTTCCAAAAATATTTTTAAAACATTTTCCAGATGATTTATTTATTTCGGTGAACGTATAGTTTCGAAACGGACTGTGCATAGGCACCATATGCTAGCATATGACCCAAGAAGCGGCTCAGTGGTTTTCATCAACACTTTCAATTTCAAAAGGAAACTTTTGGGCCACCGACCGCACACACTCACCCACACAAACGTAGCCAAAACACAGGGGCTTGAACAAAAGGGGGTTTAGTGGGTGGAGTTTTTTGGGAATGGGGCTGGCGGATTGGCGAGGTTTTACGAGGTCCTGTTAACCGCGGGTATTTACACTAAGTCTAATGAAATGTTTAACAAGCACTTTGCTCTGCGCAAATCCCAATGACCCATAATATTAGCATAAAATCACTTGGCACAGTGGAAAAGGGGGAAGAACCTAACCTACACCGTTGCAAAGCCCCCCTTCAGCACCTCCATAAATAAGTAGTTTTGGGTGTGTTCGGGTGTGTGTAACTACTTGCTAGTCAGCCTTGCGTGGCTTGACACGCTCTACGGAAAATGCGGGCCTTAGCTCGGCAAAATTTTCATTTAAATTGCACACTTTAAAAGTTTGGCCAGGGGATAGGGAAGCTGAAAGTAGAAGAAGGGCTTAACAAAGCTCCGACATGGCCTATCGTAGGCTGTATATATATATATATATATATATATATATATATACATATATATTTTGCCATTACGCTGCATATAAATTTTTATGTTGGTCCATACTTTATTTGTTTCTGGCCTCCGTTTGGTTTTCTGCCTTCTACACATTTTCCCACAACCCCTTTACTACCAAAAATAAATTACATTAAAATTCTAAGCCATCAGCCAGCGAGCTTTGGAAATTTATTTTTCCACATTATTCGCCGCTTGCCGCAAAACTCTATTTTCTTCGAGGGGTTAAGAGTTGGGATCCGGGCTTAGCCCCGGCAAAGTTGTAAAGTATCATTCGAGTCAATTAGTTTATTTGCAGAATTTCATTTCGGTCCGAGAGAATTTTGATGAGTTTCATTAAGTTTTGAAATAAACTTGAGCCGTAAAGTGGGTAAATGTTACTATGACCACTATGGGCTTGAGCTATTATTTTGGCCCTAATTTATTTATGTAATTACTTTTTTTGTGAACTTGAGTTGGGAGTTTCAAATTTTGTCTACCCTTGTTGACTAACCTGATCATTGAAATTTGCCTACCTTTTTGATTTGTTTATGATTTTGGTATATGTTCCGCATTTTTAAAACTGATATCATAAGTTTTAGAAAATATTGTTTTTGTGAAAATTTTGCCACTGGTTTTGAAAACTTTTATAAGGTAGTAGATTTATAAATTTCTTTTTACACTTTTTCAAATTATTCAAATGAAATTGGGAATTAAACTAGATAATGGTAATCAATGTTAGTAAATGATTATAAATTTTAAATATCAAACAAGTTAACTTAAAATACTTAAAAGGACATTAAATTAATATTTTAACTCTGCGTTGTTCTTATTAAATTCCTCTTGTTCTATTTTCTTCCCTCATCTTATTCAGGGCAGCCCACGTGAAATCCTTGGGCCAGCTTGCACAGGTATGTCCTTTTCGGCACATGCGATTGTGTACACATACACACGCAAGCAATCACATACACAACAGAACCTTTTTATATATATTTTAATGGAAATTGATAACAAATTAATTTTTTTATACAACTACACACTTACTTTGTTTTATTAATGTGCTAATCCTTAAGAAAATCTTTGTTAAACCATGGATTATATTGTTTATTTTTTGGTTAGGATGAATTGAAAAAATGTAAACACACTTTTGTATGGTACACACAAACACGCGATAAGATGTTTTTGGGTTTATATGGGTTTTTTAAAGGATTCCAACACAATCACAGTCATGGCTCACTTATAAGATGGTTAAATGTTTACTTTCACTTGAGTTTTTAATGTTTTGAAGGGATAAAAAACACAAAAATAGGCGAAAACATTTACAGACGCTCGAAATTTGCTGACAAACGGAGCAGACAATCTTTCGCTCTCTCTCTCACTGTTTCTCTTCCATTTTGTTTCGTCCTGCGGGAGAGAGGCAGCTGTTCGAGTCCTGTGGCGAAAGGACCTTTCCAGGGGGTGAGTGGGTATTCGCAACTGTCAAACTGACAGCAAAGGACTCACACAGCGCATGCGCTTGTTTCGTTCCTTTGTCATTTTGTTTCAAGGAGCACATCCTGGGATTCTAGCAGGGGTTGCTATTCACACACCCTTCCTCTCCAAAAAGAGAAGCATAGAGGAAGAGAGGGGGTGAAAGACAGAGAGAGAGAGAGAGGGAGAGCAGCCGAGAATTACCTGGAGAATTGGCATTAGCCCATTTTCGTTACGTTATAAATTGCGTTTGTCACTTTGGAGCATTCTCAGACTTCAGGACCCAAACACACACGCATATCCGAGGGTGTGATTTTACATTTTCACCCATGTGGCACACAAACCCCCCCTCCTCCATCCTTGCAATTACATTTAACTTTCCTTGAGCAGTCTGCTCGCTTGGAATTAATTTTCGATTTTATTGTCAGTTAGTCAAACCCACTTGCTTAGCTGTCGCTGCGCCTGACTCTGATTTAATTGAAACTGCATGAATATGCAATTTCGGGCTATAAATTGAAATCTCGATTTCTCCGCCACCAGCCGCCCCCCTTTTTTTTATAGCCTTTTTGGAATTTTCACTTTTAATGGCTCTCAGTTGGCTCCTTCAGAGTTTTCAACTAACAACACACACACACATTATTTTCGTATAAGTTATAGAACAAACTGGAGGCCAATGTAAACACTTGCTCATACATATATAAATATCAAAGTATATAGACAAGAAAGACAGCCAACTAAATCGAAGAATGTGGGAGAAGCTGGTGAACTGCATCAAGGGTGGTGGCGCCCAAAAAAAAAGCTGCCAGGTTGTTCAATTGGCCGATTTGGTGAAACAGGTGCCACCAAACCAACTAAAGATGTTCCAAATATTTACCAAGAAACACGAGGAGTACAAGGAGTAAGATGGGGAATAGACAACTTATTTACACAAATTAGTAGAAAACTGTATATTTATTTAAATCCATTTTTCTGAATTTAAATTGGACCAAGATTTTAGAAATTGGTATCAGCAAAAACATTTTCTAGCTTTAAATTGTAAATATCTATAAAATATTTGATTTAAGCTCTTCGTACTAAAATATAAGTAGTAACCTTCGTAAGCCCTTATATTTATATATTAATAAATTGTTACAGATTTTTTTATTTTGATAAATGACTGTAACTATTATAATTTTTGCAATAACAAGACTTGATTTTATTAATAGCTATATATTTTATTGGTTTGCCAATCTAGTTTAAACATACTACTCATAAGTAATCAGAGTTTTACATTTTGAATTGTGGCACCTTTTTTGAATACATTATTATTGTTACCAATGTAATTTAACAAACGTATCTCCCCAGCCGGGTTCGCAAGTATCCAGAATCGATGCCGACAATCGACTGGGAGTATTATCGACAGAATGTTCGCGAGGAGTTTGTGGAATGGGTTAAGGGTTACGAGACGAAATATGATAAGCTGCACTCCCTGTTCGAGAATCGGCATGCAATTGTGGATCACAAGCGCTATTTCGACAAAGTGGATGCCGAGGGGGAGGAGGTTAAGAAGGCTATCAGTGCCTACAAGGCTGAGTCCAACGAACGGATCAAGAAGCTCAACGAACAATTGGAATTCTTGAAGGCAATGCAGCCCTACGAGAACATGACCATGGAGGAATTTTGCTTTGCCCGTCCACATTTGGCACCGGATTTCCTCAACAAGCCGACTTTCTGGCCGCACACTCCCGAAGAGCAAGTGCCAGGTCCTGCGGATCCGGAGGCGGCAGCTGCACTACATGAAGACCACAAGCCCGAGCCGCCAAAGAAGCCCATTCCGCCGCCTGAGAAACCTCCAGAAAAGGGTTCTGGCGATGCAAAACCCTCGGCTGCTGTGGCTCCCAAAGAACCAGCAGAGCCCCTTGTGGACACCACTCAGCTGGCCGAAAAAGCTACTGGGTTGGCCAAAGATTTGGTGGCCAGGGCTATCGTATTATTCAACATTCTGAAGATGAAGGTGTCGGGCCTGGCCAAGAATGTGCAAAAGAAAGCAGATGCCGCCAAGGCAGCGCGTACCGAGGCTGCCGGAAAATCCACCAAATCCAAGCCTGCTGAGTCCGCATCCACACCCGCCAAGTCACTAGACAGCATTACTGAACGCGAGTCCGGACCAAATATCTGCAACCAAACCATTATTCGTAGCGAAGAGGGAGAAGCCAATCCGGAAGTGAAGGCCAGACATGCTAACCTATCCATCGAGGCAGATCCTTGTGATGCCCTGGAGGAGCGAACCAGGGAGATAGCCAGGGCACTGGAGCGCAAACGTCAACTAGGGAGGCCGAGGAATGGGACTGCAGGCCAAAGGAGGATCCCTGCAAGCCCAAAGTGGAGGAAGACGTCTGCGAGGAGAGAAAGACATTTGCAAACCCGATCCCTGTGAACTTAAAGAGGACGAAGAGGCCTGTAAGCCAGATCCTTGCAAGCCCGATCCTTGCAAGCTCGATCCTTGCAAACCAAAAGACGAAGAACCCATCTGCGATGATGAAGATCCCTGCAAGAAAAAACCAATGGAGGAAAACGAATGCAAATTCGATACGGACAACCCCACGGAACAAGAGCAGATCTTTATAAACATAGCCGAGTGCAGCAAGGACCTGGTCAAGAAGGAAGATAACCCCGGTAAGCCCAAGGAAAAGGCTTCCCTGATGCAGACAGTCGAGGGCATTGATCAAAAACCCATAATCGGACTGCAGCTAACAGAATCCAAGGATGCCAGGAAGGATCAGAAGGGCAGCATTGATGGCGCTGTGTATACAGATCCCAATCAGATTGTGGAACTGCTCGAGCAGGAAAAGCAAGCCAAGGAATTAAAGGCGAAAGAGTCACTGGCTGAAGTCAAGATGCCCGAAGATGGAAAACCACTTACTATTTATCCCAAGCTAGAGATATCGGCCAAACCGAAATTGGAGCCCACAGACGATGTCAAAAAGTCGCCCAAGGATATGGCCAAGCAGGTGTTTAACATGGCCACAGGAGCTGCTTCCCTGTTGACCGAGGCCACCAACACACTGGAGGACTTGAAGAAAAAGAAGGAGGATCGTCTGGAGGCCCTGGAGCAGGCCTACACATCCGCCCAGAGACAGGCCCAAGGAGCTCTGGCCGAGGCCTCCAAAGCGGTAGATGCCGCCAACAAATTGGCCCAGAGATCGGCCGAAAAAAACTGGCGAAATAAATAGCCGCGATCAGGAGGCCTTGGACATGGCCGAAAAGCATGCTGTTTTGGCCAAAATGCTGGCCAGTCGTGCGGTGGCCCTAAAGGACGAAATCGCCCGTGTTCTTAACGACCTGAAAAAGAAAGAGTAGTCCCCAGATCACACACTCTTTTTAAACGATTTTGTACCTCATTTTGTTAGTTTGTTGTTCGTATTAAATTTTCTGTTTAATTTTTTCCCGTTGAAAGTTTCGCTTTCATTTGATTTCGAATCGTTACGTTTGTTTCTATGCAAATTTTCGCAGCCAGCTCTGCTGACCAAAAGTTGGCATTGGGTAATAAATTTTTTCTTTTCTACTAGCTTTGCTTTGCCGTTGCCGCTGAAAAGTTTTCTGTTTGAAATTAGCCGGCAAAATGTTTGTGTGTGTGTGTGAGGCGCTTGTAGATTGCATAATTATGCTAATTTTGTTGTTTTTCCACCCGATACTTGGCAAGTGTTAAAGGGTATTATGTGTGGAAATGGGTATTGAATTTAATGGATTTGTTAAACATGTTTAAAAATTTGCTGACGATTTCATATTCAGTAAAAAGGTTGTTTTAAGCATGGAGTAATTTTAAGCCAAGTTAAATTCCATAAAATAGTGTTTGATGGGACCTAAATTACCCAAGACAAACAAACTATTGAAACCTGATTAATTACTTAACCAATTGGCTGCCCTTCTGCATTGTCCCTATTGATAAAAAAAGGGTATAACTCAGTCAAGCTAGTTCAGTTAATTCTCCTTTTTTGGTTGGCATTCAAAGCAGCCTTTCGAAAAGTGTTGCCTACTTTTTGGCGCACCATTTTCGCAATCAAACACATTTGCATAATTAGCTAGTCCTGCGTGTGCGTTTGCTCCAGGGCAAGCGTGTTTAATTCCAGTTTGATAGTTTGTTATAAGCTTTAAGCTGAAACATTTCTTTTGTTCACACATAACAATGATTCGGTCTGCTCTTTGGCGGACAATGTAAACATGGCCGTTGAAATCCGGCTTTAATTTATGTGTATTCATCGGTCTACAGTACACTGTACATATACCTATATAAATATATTTGTATGTATAGTATATTTGTTAACTTAAGCGGCGTTAAACAAGCCATATAAATTCAATTTAAAAGCGCTTTGTCTGCCGCTCTTTGTGAGTTCTCATTGTATCCACCTTATCGCTTAATCGATTACGTAGGTGACAAAAACATTTTGCAGAGAGAAAACGGAGGGCAGGCGGCATTTTCCGGCTCTAATGTACCTTTTGGGACACCTTTTCTGGCCCCTTGCGGAATTTGCATATTTATTTGGATTTTCAAACTGATTTTAAGCCCCTGGTAAGGTTAGTCGATTAGGCTGAAAAGGATTATTCATGAGCTACAAAGTGCCGGCCCGAGCATTGCTTAAAGCCAACGCGAAAGCCAAAGGCAAAGCCCAGCCAAGTTCAATGGAATTGGCCATTTGGCAGGGTCTGGAAATTTTGCACCCCATCCCGCTCAACTTTTACTGACTAGTTTCATGTGCTCGTTGACAATTTCCCGCTGTTTCTTGTTGCGGAAATATAAAATATTGCGTTTATGTTTATTGTTTTCTGTCTCTGGCAATTTTAAAATCGAAATAGATTTTTTTGGCAAGCTTGCTCGCATGCAAGTTCAACTGGCACTGACCCAAACACAATTAGAAATCCCCGCACCAACTCACGATTTTTCCCGCCCAAAGCCGGCCAATAACTTTGCCTTACGGGCATTACGAGTGTTTTTATAACCCAAACCCCGATGTTTTGGTATGTGCAGCTGATTAACGGTTGGCTTTTATGGTTAGCTCAGTTTTTAATAGCCCGGCCAGGAATGCGCACAAGGGGCCCTAATTAGCGGCATTTAACTAAGCCTCATGTTTGGCGACGTGATCCTGATTCGACGCCGGTTCTCTATAAGGGACCCAAAAGCCAAAGCCCAAACTCCACCTGAGTGCCCACGAACGGGGACATTGAAAATGTAAATTTTCTGCTAGCTGCCGCACAGCGGGAAAGCTTTAGCTGGCGAGCTTGATTAGTGAATGCCACCGACTCCGGCTCCGATTCCGCTCCATTCCGGCACTCCTACTCCTCCACTCCGGCACCTCGTGTCCGTATCCGTACTCGTATCCGTACTCGTATCCGTGTCCCTCCACGAAACACTGAGAAACGCACCAGCCCTCGTACCCCCACTTAACGACGTAGTTAGCGTTAGTTAACGTATGTACGTGATATCGTTAAACTTGGTCTAACGTTACCAGACCGCCATCGCATAATAAGTGTCTTATTAGTTATGCCGGTGTACACTGTACAGTACAAGCAACGATTTTCATTTCCAACGAGGTAGACTGTTTAGAAATAAGTTGAAAGGTAGAATTCATTATAACATTGATTCATCTGGACTTTGCATAATAATAAAAACAACTGCATTTCTTAAACTACTTAAACTAGTACATAGAGGAAAGTTCTTAAAAACGTTTTAAACAATTCAAAATTTGGACCAGGATTGTTAACGTTTTTTTTTTTTTGGTTTAATGTATGTTTAAGCCAATTTGACAAGGATTTTAAATGATTTTATCTTAAATTATACCGACACAATCAGTAAAAAATTCTTTAATAATTCTAAAAACTTAAAGTTTGATTTCGAAATCCCCAAAGTCAAAGGTATAATAGAAAAAAAAATATAAATCAATGTGTTACGTTTTGAGTAACTTGATGAACAACTTTTTAGAAACCCGTTTTATATCTTTGCTGAATAGTGAGGAAAACGTTATCGTTTATGAACTCATAGTAATATTAAGGAACAAGCTATTATTGTTTCAACGTGTCCATTAATTCAGTAACGATTTTATTTGTGATAAGAAAATCGAAGGTAAAAACTAAAAAAAAGGTATAAATTAAAATCATTGAATTAGATTTAGTGTATATATCTATTTACAATAAACTGAAAATGAATTCTTTGCGCATCTTTTCTCTTAGAATTTTATATATAAACCAGTACTAATTCCTATTGTTTTTCCCAGTGTAGCTGCGGGATCTTGGGCAGGCAACCCAAAGCCAAAGGCGAACCCAGTTCTGGGACACGCACCACTAAACTAGGAGACACTTTCCATGGCCAGGGGCAAGTCGAAACTTGGTCTCCCGACTGGCGTCTCATCAATGGCCAAATTCTGTTTGCTTGGCTCAACTGTTGCCCTGAATTTCAATTTGTTGTTTGGCCACCGCGTGTGTGTGCACTGATATGTTTATACGATTGTATGGCTGCGGCTGAGGAATATTCCTCATGCTGGCTATTCGCTTCAATTAGCCAATTGTCGGTTGGCTGTTCTGCTTGTACGGCTGCTGCCAATTGGTGGGCATCGATGGGTTTTAATTAATTCAAGGCAGATACTGAGGCCAGTCGGCAGTTGTAAAGTTTTCGTCGGTCGCTCGGAATTCTTACGCAAGCAGGTCCTAAAATAACAAACAACCTGAAAATCTATTTGCAAGATAAAATTAACGCTTTTGTCGACGGGGTTGGGGGGAAAATGAAAATTAAATTCCAAACAGCCGGTGGGCCTGTTTCGGCAAAAAAGCGGTGGTTGTTTCGGTGGGTGGTGCTGTCGCTTTTGCTGTCCAGGTAATCGCCAGCGAGTACTATTTGCTTTTGGCGCTGCTTGTTTATTTTTTAATTTCCTTCCAATTAAGCAACAAACAAGATACCGAAAGCGAAACTGAGACGACCGAGTCTCTCCCTCGCACAGTCGTTGCGATAAAAACGCGCACGAATCAGCAATGAAAAAACGAGAGGAAGGCACCAGAGGTAAAATTAAATCAATTCCAAAGACCATGCTGGAAAATTCATTAAAAAAGCTATTCTTTTTGTGGTGGGTTTTTTTTTTTATTTTATGTAATTCGGGAAGGCCATTTTATCAGATAAAAAACATACTGACATTTGCTGGACATTTGATATTAAAATGTTGGTGTATTTATTGGCTTGATAAACACCTTTATATAATTTAAAAGACTACTTTAAGAATTATTATTTTGCTTAATTAGTAGCACATTTGCATCTATCAAATTTGTTAGGCCTCAACATAAATAAGTTTACCTTTGCATATCTATGGACAGTTTTTGTAATAAGCGCTGCTGGCATTGAAAACTTTGAAGCGAATATATTAGCTTACCATGATGTGCGGAATATGGAGGGAAAACCTTCGTCACGCACACATATATTTGACTCTGAAAAGACCTGAAAGTTGTCCCCGTGCAGGTCATTACCTATGCAAAACATGTGCGCATTAATAAGGAATGTGCGCTGGGCCTCACATCTCGTTTTAGCACGTAGACATCCAGCGTTTTCTTGGAGCAATTAGGCCCCAGTACCGAAATACCCGAGTATGTTTTCCTTTCTTTTCCGGCACTAATTGGGCATATGTAAACGAGTCCTGCTGGTCAGCACTTAGTCCTGGCTAATGGAGGCCTATAAAGGTGGGTTAAAAGGCGGGCCGTTTCTTAGTTATCTTTAATGGAATTAAGCTACCTAATATATGGGGCATAATATTCCTTTAGTTCATAATTTATGTTTTCGAAAGATCAATTTTATTTTCACAAACATTCCCATAACACATAAATTACTTAAAAATGTCCAATTTTAAATTATTTTCACTTATATTGACAATTTATTTCAGTTTACAACGATACTGACCACAGAATCAAATCTCTTTTTAAGTAGAGGCTTAACACCATACCGACTACGAATTAACCCAAAACTTGGGACGTCATATGGATAATAAGTAACAAGTGACACACATTAAGGACTCTGAATTTACAGACACGTATGTCGGGATCCCTGGGACCGTTCGTCAGGTACTCGAAGGAGGTCGAAGATGCATCACTTGCAGGCCATCTGGTAGAGGAACTGGATGATGGACCGCGTGGGACGTCCTGTCATGCAGTCCTTGAGCAGATACGGAGGCACTCCGTGCTGGGCCAGCATTCCGGTGCCGTGGGTGTCCAGGTGGACCCAGTCGGAGCAGGGCACCAGTTCGAACAGAATGGCAGCCGCCAGGCAGGATGTGGCATGCCCCTTGCCCCGGTTGCAGATGTCGTAGGCGGAGAGTGGGGCGACTAGGTTGCGGAAATACCTCCATAGGGGCATGCGCCACAGTCGATCGCCGGTGAGAGCTCCGGCCTTCTGGAAGTTCTTCCACAAGAAGGAGTTGTTAGTCCACAGGCCGGTGGCCGAGGCTCCCAGACCTTTGCGAATGCCGCTGGCCATCGAGCCCACCTCCACCACCAGTTTGGGCTTGAATGTGGACTGGGCGTAGAGCAGGGGATCGGCCAGAAGGACGGTTCCGGCCAGGGACATGTCCTTGATGCGCATGGTCTTGCCATTGAGCAGGGTGACCACATCGCCCGGCTTGGTGGCCATTCCCGACGGCATGCTCTCGCAAAGGGGCAGCACTGCCGATACATTAATGGGCAGCGAAAGGGCAGCGGCGGCTCGAATGGCAGCCACACAGACTGCGGCCCCGGACACGGCGCCCCGGTACTCGTCCATGCCCTTCTTCGGGTGCAGGCACAGGCCGCCGCTGTTGAAGGTCAGGCCCTTGCCCAGCATCAGGATGGGCCGCTCCTCCGGCGAAGTGCCGCAATAGCTGACCTCCAGGATAATGGGCGGCTCGCACGAGCCCTTCGCCACCATGAGAAAGGAGTTGAGATTCTGCGACTCGATCCAGTCCATCGAGCGCACCTCCACGGAGACGCCACACGGGCACAGGGCATCCACGGTGGCCTGGGCAAAAATGGAGGGAGTCATCTGGTTGGCCGGCGTGTCAGCCAGGCGGCGGGCCAGATTCTGTGACTCGGCCTTAAACAGGCCCCTGGTCCACGCATCCTGATCAGTGGAGCCATAGAGCTCCAGTTTCGGTATGGCGACGCGGTTCTTCTTGCGCTTATTCACATTGTACCGCCACACGGCCATGGCAGCTCCTTCGGCCGCCTGCTCCGGGTACTCCATGCCGTCCACATGGCACGTGGTGCAGCCCTGCATCTGGAGGGCTCGGGCGCCCACGGCGGCACACACGCGCACGTTCTCCATGCCCTCGTCGAGGACCTCCTCGGCATTGAAGCCGGCCCCCTCTTTGCCCAGGCCCACCACCGCCACGGCCCAGAACTCCTTGTCCACATTCTGATACAGCCGACCCACTCCCAGCTCCCCATTCAGTCCCGACTCCTTGATCAACTCCGTGATCTTGCCGCTCACACGATCGTCGAACTTCTCGCCGCCGGGCGACAGCTTCAGTCCCTTCTCACCGTCCTTGGCATACAGACCGACCACCACGCCCTGCAGGTTACAGGTGTTGCAGCCGCCATCCTCGCTCTTGCATCTCACCTGGATTTTGAAAACATTGGGGTTTATTAAAAAATACCTTATACAAGATGTCAAACTTCATTATAGCTTAAGGTGTAGATAACTATGTTTTGTGCTATGCCTTAGTTATAAAAATGGCTAATAAAATAATTTGCAAACATTATATTGATCACTATTGATGTTGGCCAAGAAAATGTATTCTATGAATAAATTTAATTTTTAAATTCATTCCTACCTACATTTGCTATACTGAGTTTCATAAAAAATCTAATTAAAAAATTTTAACAACGCTTATAAAATTACTTTAACTAAGAGAAGTAGATTGTTGTATTCATTACTTTTAAAGTCTAATTTCTCTGGATATCAATGTCAAATTGACAGGATACTCCTGTCAAAATTACCTGTTGAAAGCTTGGTCCTTTGGAGAATATGAGTGCCTTCTGGCACCTGAATAATCCCAGCGTGGTTCGGCGCAGACAGGAGGCCACTTGCGATCGAGTCATTTTCAGTTGCAATTTAGATAAACTTCGCTGGAGATTTGCACGTATTACAGAGAGTGTTGGGCAGTACTATACAACAATTTAGTAACGCGACCGAGTGGGGGGAAGCTAACCAGAACAACTCCTAGACACTGGAATAATGAAAAAATAAAATAAAAAAATCTAGTTTTTTATTAAAAAAGTGAACGCAGTGTAGGCTCCGTTGAACTGGAATCGAGAAACTGAACTGACCAGACCAACTGCCCCCATGACATATTGTCGATTCCGACCCACAGTTTACTAGGATCACAAAAATATTAGCTTGCAACACAGATCTACGGCACTCGACCAAACGTGATAATACTATTGAGTTGTTGTCAAAGGAATTTATTTAACCATAACACCCGCGAACAACCTGGCCGCACTTGAAACTTTATGTGATGATTAAATTTGCAATTATCTGCAACAACAGTGGCAGCGATGGCAAGTGCATTTCTGCATGCGACATAATGAAAAAGCGAATTTCCGGAGTGGGATAAATATATAAAAATTGCAACCAAGCCGCAGACGAAACACGTAAAAGCAATAAAGCAATAAATTGCCCAATTTGAAGCACTATTGTAGCCAATAATTTGCACAGCCACTTGGCCGGTTTCTGGTGCAGAAATCCTTTTGCCACCGAAAAGCCAACCATTCTCCATCCCCCCACCCACCGCATATAATTTTCAACAAAAATATTCACATTTGTCAATGTCGCGTGATTGATGTGGTCGAACGCATTTCCGCCGAGCCGAGCGGGCCAACCAACGTGCTGATGGGGCCAAATAAAAAACAGTCAACCCACAGTCACAGATGAAGAAATACACTGTTGAAAAAAAAACACTAATTATTAGGGGTTTGAAATAGAGTGGAACTTTAATAGCTTGCATTTTCCTTACTCGAAGTCTTTATAAGACGAGAATGGAGGTCATAAAGAGTATAAATCCTGCTGCTATAACTCGCTTCACCATTTCCCACCCAATAAAGTTCGAGTTGTGGAGGCTACGAGCTATAAAAAACTATAATCTACAAATATTTACAGCTTTAAACAACAGTCAAATTTCTGAAGCACCCCAACTCGAAGTCTCTAAAAGTGAAATGTATTTTATATATCTTTTATGGTGAAATGTAATGAAAGCTTGAGTTACAATATTTGGAATGTATTTTAATATTTATCTCAGTTAATACCACATTATCAGCTTTATAATTCCTAGATTCAATATACATAATGAAAAAGGCTTGGGAATTATAAAGAATTTTCGTTTGTAGCAATATTCCTGTTTGAACCCGATTACTAAAGAGAAATTGTAATCAAAATTGCAGTAACTTTCATGATTTTATTTTTATTAAGCTGATAATTAAATAACCATTTTTTTTTTGTTCAGTGCTCGAACATGTACACACACATGGAAACACAGGCAAGTAGGCGGTGCATAAAAACAAGCAAAAACATTCATTTTTTGTATACAAATGAGTGTGCAAGAAGGATGTTGAGGCCAGGGACATGGACATTGCCATGGTAATATGTAGCCATGGCGGTGAATGCGAATGTGAATGTGAATCTGGAACTGGGATGTGGGTCTGGGTCGGGGTCGGGTCGGGGTCTGGGTCTGGGTCTGGGCGTGTTGGCGACATTACGCGATTTCACGCATGATTTCAAATTAATGACAGCCGAGCACACAGAGCGAGCACCTTTAAGCCCAGACTCTGTGGTAGTGGAATTTAAAATGTCCACCCACACAGGATGTTTAATTTCCTAAATGCATAAATCTCACTAATACGCACAACAAACGCCAAATCTAAATCTAATGCGGTTAACGCTTTTTTGTGCGCGGTGCGTGCAGCATCCGAAAATCATAAACAAACTTCAAAGAGGACAATGGCCAAAAAAGGCAGGACGAAAAGCGTTTTGCAGCTTATTACGCACGGTAACCAGTAAACTGGATAACCTGGCAGCCGAGGACTTCCCGGCAACCGCAACAATTCAGAGGTCCTGGATCTGATGGCCCTGTGGGTGGTGCGATGGGTTACCGACTACGGACGGAGGCCTAGTTGGCTCGTTTCGGAACTCCACCCACCAACACACACGTAACGCGTTCGTTTCCATTTCCGTTTTTTGTCCTCAACAACACCAAATGCCCCACATAGCACATCTAAGTTGGCTGGCTCTTTGGCAAAATGGCTGGGCGACGGAAGAACCTTTAACAATCGCACCCTCACCTTCTGCTCGGCTATTTGTTTGCTTTTGCCACCGAATATTGCCAATTGTTGCAACATTGATGCAAATTTATTGCCTGCCGTCTGCCTTTTGTGCGGTTTTTCAGATTAAAAGAGATCCCAAAACTGATTTGAGGCTTAAACATTTATTCAGAGTATGAATTGAGTTCTTGCTAAATTATTAAATTCTTCTGAATTTGGCATACATTTTTTACAAAGCTCATGGTTAAATTAAGTTACATTATTAGCTTGGAATAGGTAAATTTTATTTATTATTATAAATTAAATGTTGTCTTCGTGTCTCTTTTAACATAATACTGAATTACTTGGTTTATAAATCTTGGGTTTCGTATATTGTACCATTTTTTGTAGCAAAAGTTAGCAATTAAAAACAAAATGAATTAAATTTATTTATTTTTTTTTAATATGAGAAATAACAAACACCTTACCATCATTAGGATTCGATTCAGCATCCGTGCTACCTGTTATTCGATTTTGGATTTGGGTCCAGTAGTGGGACGATTGGTTTAAAAATTCGAAATAGCAAGTAGGCCTATGCATGTACTTCATAATCAAGCTCTGAAACAGAAATGACCACCGCCTTATCGGTTTTTTGCAAAGTTATTCGCTTCATACTTATCAGCTCTAGTGACCCCAATTCGAGCGATCAAAATTCTTGGAATTTTAATGAATCTAAATAATACATGGACATATACATATATATTATTTGTTTGTTTTCCATATTTCTTATTAAAAACTTTTATGGGTTACAATGGTGTGGTATTAAAAACTTTTATGGGTTACAATGGTGTGATTAATCCAACTCGCATAACTCAAGACATTCGTAAATACTGAGACGCCATAGAAGGGCTGTCGAAGATGGCTGACAATTCCGAACTGAACAAATGCCCTATATAGACCAAAGTTCACCATTGCTCCCAAAGGACCGCCAGAGTCGCCCTTGCCCACGTAGTGAGCACCATCACCTGCACAAATATGGGTCCGGTCGACGTTATATCCAAATCTGGAGCGACAAGTCAAACGGTCAACCTGAGGAAGCTTAGCAAGCTGCAGTTTGTCGCTTTTTTCAGTGATATCTTTTGCGCCCCAACCGGTTACCATGAGGTTTTGAATGGAGTCAACGTATCCCTGCCATCGCCAGTCCAATATCACGCAAACCGGCTGGATGTTTTCTGTGTAAGATATCATAATTGCATATTAACTTGACCGAATGGAGGTAACCAATTTTATTACTTGAGTATTTAACAAACTGGTTAAGTTTCACAAGTGCCACATCATAATAGTGTGCTGTTTTGAAGTAGGGGTACAGGAACTTTTTCACCACCCAAAATTCTGAATGAAGTGGCGCACATTCAAAATCATCGCAATCATAAAATTGACTCGCATCATTCTCGCCCAATCGAACATATCTTCAATGATAAATCATTAACAAAATCCTCCGATTTGAAATATTACTCACATTGTAAAATCATTCTGTTTAAAGCAATGCGCAGCCGTCAGGACAAACCCTACAAAAGAGTTAAGTACTTAATAATTACATAAGCTCCACGATAGTTTTGCAATAAGGTATAACAAATATGCGACAAATTAAAATATTTTTATTATTTAAAAAAATAACCACAAGTTAATATCGCACTTAAACTTGATATTAAAAAGTAAATCACTGAAACACTTTGTATACTTTTACTAGTACGAACAATGGTTTACAAGCGAGCCGCCACAGAAAAACTTTCCGTTTGCATGAAAATATGCCATCCAAGGGACAGCATTTAAATCAGCATTAATGCCTCCACTTATTCGGTTGGTATATTTCGATTGTCCGCAGTTATTGTCCAGAAGATAAGACAATGCCGTAAAATCACGGTTTCTAAGATTAAAAAAAACTAGTAGAACGACACTCAATGCCTGCTTCATCTTCAAGCTTTCAAATGCAACTAAAAATGTGCTTATTTCTGTAAGTAATGTTCTGTGATAAGAATGATGTACTTATCAGGAAAATACTTGTGTATGAGCTCAGATTGTAAGTCAAAGGTTTTATAGAATCAGAGTTATTTTTACGGTTAATCTGTTATTATTATTACTTATTATATTTTTTTCTTTTCCTTTTAAAATCTTTATTTGCAGCTTTCTGGAAATGCAAACTTATTTGCTCAGATTTGTTCATAATCTTCATTGACTTTGTCTTTAATAAAATGTGTGCGATTGCAAATGTTTCGTGGCTTGCTGAATGAAGTGCAGATTTCTTCGGTTCGAGGTGGTGGGTGTATAGGCATGGAATTCTCAGAAGGCTCGTAAATTGCCAAATGCATAAATCACGCAATTGAATTCTAATTTTTCGGCTTCTGCAGACAACAGAACAATGTAGCTCGGCTTGTCTGGGACTGGGAAAGGAAATGCATTGCGAGTCTGAATCAATCATTATTTTTAATGCACAAATGGGAGCAATTACAGTCAGTTTGGCCAGACAAAAGAATGTCTCACTTGATTTATCGAGGTTTGGCAAATGTTTGTTGACCATGCATCTTGTTTATCATGTGCGAAGTCGCTGCTTTGAATATTGGCCCTTTAATTTATTCCCACTACTGGTGAAAGCGAAAGTTTACAGTGTACAAATTTTACAATTATTTTTATTGGTGTTTAAATATTTAGTTTATTAGAAATGATTAAATATTTTCTTAGAATATAAGGTATGAATCTTCTATTAAAGATTTTGATTTTAAAATTTGTATAATCAAGTTAACAGAACTGCATACCTTTTTATTTTTTTATAACGCTTTGTTTAAAAAAATTTAACTTAAATATATTATTATTTGTGAATTTAATAAAGGGATTAGTTTTCAATAAAATTATAAAAAATACTAATGTTGTTGACATTTACTTTAGTTTCTTTATATATTTTTCGGGACAGTGTAAAAGTTTGTACGGTCTAAATAGCTGATGAGGCTGGTAGTGACAGACTTCAATTAACACCTGGCACACCCCCAACGTAAAAGACAAAGACAAATATTGTACCCAAGGCAGTATATAAGCATAATTTGCTTTCAAAAGTCTTATAGTCTCATAATGGCTTTCTCCACCTCCGTGTCGCTTTTTCTAGTGATTTCAGCGATCAGCTGTTGGAGCTCAGTTTCTGGAGACTTGCGAGCAGATCTGAGGGATTTTGTGGCTCTAGTTCCACGGCGAAGAATTAGTTTTATAGCGGCCAGATACTATATCTTCGATCCCAAATTCCGACAGGCAGTCGAGTTTATTCGCAGCGATGAGTTTTTAACTACCTGGCAGCAAGTTCGGGCCGCTCCAGATTTTGTGAACATCATTAACTATCTAAGCGACTATGGCTCGGGCTATGATATCACTACTCTTGTGGACAGTTTGCCAACTCGATTGCGTGCCTATCAGCTGTCGCGCACTGTACCCGTGGAATTGATGTTAAGGCGTGATTTGACAACATTTCTTTGGGATGTTCTTCATAGTCTTCCACGAACCAGAATCTATTCGTTAATTTCCCAAAAAAATCGACAGAGTAGCGAGTTTGCCAAACTCTACAAGGCTCTCAGGGATAAGGAGTTTAAGGAGCTGGTGCAGCGTGCCCGGGTAATTTATGCTGAATTTATGTCTTATAATTTTAAAAACTCTTATTTATTTTAGCGTTCGGAACCATCTGCGAGCTCCTCTAAAAAAGTTGAACCAAAACAACATTAATGTCGATGAACTGCTCCAAATACTGTTTGAAGTAATCAGTTGGGGTCCCCAGATTTCTTAACTGATGTTAAGCTGCGAAAGTGTTATCCCTATCTACATATTTATATATTTATTTCATAACAAAGTGAAAATTCAGCACTAGCTTAATTGTAAGAACAGCATTTTATTTATATATTTATGAAAAATAAAATAATGTTTGTGCCCAAAGTAAAAAAATGCATTGATGAGATAGTTCAGACACATTTTGTTTGCTTAACCAATTTTTGTATATTTTTTTAATAGTTAAATTTCAAATTAACAAGCTAGTATTCTGCCAATAAATTTTAAAAATGATTTTATATAAATTTAATTTACTAACACATTGAATTATTAAGCGATTATTGAATTACTAGTAATTGTAATCATGGTATTGAACTTAAATTTTTGGAATGGCTTTTTCCAAGAAGTAGTGCTTAAGTAAACAATTCTCTGAACCTCTCGTCTGCATGATTATAAAATAGTATTCCAGTGGGGGTATTATAATCTTTGCTTCTTATATAATTATAAAGAAATCGACGTTCGCATGAGCAGATACTGATTTTGATCAGGAATATACTTATTTTATATGTTTTGAAAGTATATATTTGTTAATAATTTGTCCACATATGCATACGAAGTGCTTAAGAAATCTATTTTAATCAAATTAAAGCCTGAAGTTCGGAAATAAGAAGGAAAAACGGAAAAATAGTTTCGTAAATTTCATTTATTATTCAGCGCATGTTCACCTTCGCAAGTATTAGTTTCAATAGACAACCACTTAGACCCGTGTCTAATGTATCATTCAGTAAAGCATTTTATAAAATCATATATTTTCATTTAAACTATTAGGCAAAAGTAAAAAACTAAATTATGTTTCACCACTTTTTTCCATTAGTTTCTATATAGTCGTATTACTTGGAGGATCCAGGGTGTGTGATGAAAAACATCGGTGTAAATACCATAACCAAGGCAACTTGTCACTGTGCTGGCTACCCCGAATTGGGCAAAGATTTTGGTTACGTTGTACATCACATGGGCACCCAAGGGACTTCCCGAGTCTCCCGAGCAAGCGAACTTTGAGGGATTGCTGGCACAGATTTTTTCCACTTGGTTATAGCATAAGGGGTAATTATACCTGGTGACCCTCATATGTTGAAGCCTCGTAGGCATTACAGGGTAAAATGGGGACGTCTGACCCCAGCCGGTCAAAACAAATTCCTGAATTCTGTTTATCGTTGCTCTAAGGTTGGGGTTCAATAGTATACAGATCGGCCTGATATTAGCTGAAAAGATTAATGTAGCTCAGTTAGACTTTTTAATTTATTTAAATATTATACTATGTTACCTTTATATTGCACATTTCGGTCCAAACTTAAGCAGTGCAATATCATTGCTTTACCTTTGAGTTTCGTAATTTGCATGGCGAAAGATTAGAATGGCTCGGTAGTTTTCTGTAGGGCCATCCCGTGTCGTCGATGCATCATATTCACCTAATCTTACAAGTCTGCAAAAATATACTAACTTAGTTTAGATAAAAGGTGAGGCTGTATAACATACAAATTGTCGTTTAATTGTGTACAATGAGCAGCGGTGAGAACGAAGCCTGAAATAGTATTTGTTAAGCCAATAAAATCAAATAGATTATTTAAAAATTTTTAAAAATAAAGCCGATACGCACGGTGAGTAATTAGTGAGCCACCGCATGCGAAAGCATTGTTTCGAATTAAGTACGCCATCCATGGAGATCGAGCAGCATCTTGACCTCCGACCACTCTCGTTCCATATGCTGGTGGTATGCATCCCCGGTCCAGCAATTGTGTGGATTCCAGTTTCCCGAGTTGGAATAGCAGTACGGATACAGTCAGCAGAGCTTGCACAGAAGCCATCCCACTTGGAACTGAAGAATCAAACTGTTTGCAGCGTTTTTTAATAATCAGAGAGTTCATTTAATCTGGTTGTAAAACGTACATGTATTGCTCGACATGCATTACAATTTCTTGAAAAATGAGTACTGTTTTGTTTTCATGATAAGGGAATTCCAATTAAGATCAAGTTGCAAATACCTATACTCAAGTCCGCTGAAGAGAAATCACAAAATATTTTTCTATAAGATTTTCTTTGTTGGACTACCAAACAAAACTTATAATTAATCAAAAATGCTATATTGTATGTTACCAAAAATTATTAAAACAGAAATTAATTTGAAGATGACACAAATGCTTAAATTCATTTATTTTAAATATAGTGCAACTATACACTGGTAAAAAAAATAGTAGTAAGTCTAAATATTTTGTAATAAGTTTAATTATTTTTCGCTTTGATTTTGATCCATTTTTTAGTTATTTTAAATATAAAAATATAAACATTTTTCATCTGACTATTTATGGCATTGATTGAATTTAATTTTAAGCCATACTTAAACAAACTGCATTTAAATCAAATAAAGTTCTACATTGCTTAATTTAATATTTAATAATGCAATTTAATATTAAATATACAAATATTAAATATAAAATTCTGAATTCAATAGGCAGATATTTATTTCAACTATTTCATTTTTTTATCAGTGCAAGTACGAACTCCACTTTAACAAACTTTACTAAATTGATCGAATCCGTTTGTTACCATTCTTAATTTTTACTGTTGTCTAGTAAAGGTTGAAGGATTTTTCATTGTGTAATCAAACCATTGCATGTGCATCCTAAAGATATGACATTTGGGGCTTGGTTGCCATCTTTTCGCCTGATGTGCTGGCAGTACAATGTGGAAAATCAGCAAAATGGAAAGTCCACATCGGCATAAGCTGGCACACACGCACAATATGCCATCATTAGTGCAAAACGAAACCAGGTCGTTTTGCGATGACAAAAACTGGGGGACGGGCAATGGATCTTGCTGACGCAATTTCGCAGAACGCTTCATTGATTCGGCTTTGGGGTTTCAGTGCATATAGAGCTATATCGGGTGCTTAAAAGTCATTCCGACAAGTCGGTGCTAAATGTCAGTCGCATGAAGGACTTTATTCTGTCGAGCTCGGTGCATAATTTGTCGACATCGACATAGTTTTTATAGCTGGCAGTTGCAAGTTTATTTGCCACAAAATGCGGCCATATAAGCGTTGCCAAGTTTATTTCGAATGCATGGCTGCTGCTACTGTTGTTGCTGCTGTTGCTGTTGCGATGTTGCAGTCATTGCTGCTGAGTATGCAACAAAAGTTGTTGCACTCGCAACGCCCACAACACACATGGCTAGTTGGGAAGCCAAGCCAAGCCAAGCCGAACCAAGCCGATCCAGCCCGGCCCACATCAGTTTTGCTGCAGTTTTTGGCTGACAGAGATGCAGAGGCGGCGAATGGGAACGAATCGGATGCCTCAGCTGGCAGTGTGGCCCCCTGCGGCTCCTTTTCATGCTACTGCTGCTGCTGCTGCTGCCGCTGCCTTTGCTGTTTCCCCATTTTGCTTGACATTAATTTTATGCCATGTTGCTGGCGTGCCAGCGGGCCAAAACGCGCTTAAATTGTCGCATTTGTCTTGCCGTTTTAAGTTGGCTCTGTTGCTGTTGCTGCTGCTGCTGCTGCTTGTGCTGCATTGCATAAACTTTTGTGTAATCCTTTCAATTCGTTGCATACTTTTAGGCGGAAATTAAAATAACAAGCACTACGTGGTGGCTGCTACACTCTCAGAAAGACTGTATTTTGCGCATTATAACTTTTTTATAAGTGTTGCACCTACAATTGTTGTTGTTTAAGAAGAAAATATGTACACAAGTAAGTAAAAAATAAAGCATGGAAAAAACTTGATTATTCCTCTAAAAATTATACATATATTAGTTTGTTTTGTTTTATACTTGACCATTTACAAAATGTTTTGAAAGCTAATATAAGGGGATTGGTGGAGCAATCGGACTTCCTTTCACACACTTTTAAAAGTAATTTCAAAATCATAGTAATTCCCGTTGCATTAATGCCACAAAATTCCCAACTGACTCAGAAGCAAACTAAGAGAAAATATCTAACAGAATGAACAAACACTTAATAAGGCAAAAGTATTTAAAAATCATCAAAGTTAGTTTCTCTGCTCGTAATGACCCATAATTTTTGGTGAGTGTACTTACTGTCTTAGTTACTGCGCTAACATTTGTTGGGAAAGTTGTTCTACACGTGTTTTACCGTACACTCTAGTTCATCAATTAGTAACCCAGACAACGTTGCTCCATTTCTGGCTCTCATTCTTGGCTTTTTGAGAGGCTCTGATTTGCAACCCTTCGTCGTTTTCCTTGGAGTGCATTCATACAGCTGGAATTTATGCTACGAATTTGGGTAATGAATTTTGCAAAATAGTTAAATTGAATTTTATGCCATGAAGGCACTTGTTATGAAAACACCCATGTCTCTGTTGCTGCTGCTTCTGCTGTTGCCGCTGTTGTTGTCATTCGGCATCAAGTAAAAGTAAATAATTGCTGCTTAAAATGCTCGTCAGGAGTTTGGCCATGCACTCGTACTGGTACCTCATTCGTATTTTATTTTCATGCTTGGCCAACAGCCCCTTGGCCCTTTTTTTCGGGTGGCCTGAATTTTGAGTGGCAGTGGCAGTAGCTGGAGCAGCAGCAGCAGCAGGAGCTTCGTTCAGTTGGGTCGATTTGTTTTTTTGCTCCTTGGGCGGCAGACTCGTTACCGCCTTAACTGCAATATCAGTTACAGAAGTGACTGCTGCCGCTCTCTATTTCAAAGCATCCTTTTCGGTCACCCCCGATGCCCCGATGCCATGATTCCATCCTGTTCACTGGCTGCCGGTTATATTTCGACCAGATTGTCTGTATTTGCGGTTTGTGCGTACGTGACATGGATGTTCGTTCGACTGGCTTGCCTGCTTGCTTAACAATTAGTTTTAAAATGCTCCAGGACACATCCAGTTCTTGTACTCGAACTCGTCCTCTCGTACTCATTAGAGCTGGGGTGTTTTTCCTGCCAAAACCACTGCGTAATCCTTCGGCCAAATAAAACTTCCACTTCCACCGTCGAAAAACCAATGAAAAAACATGCAGCCAAATCGAAAAAAAAGGCGAATAAAAATCAACAACAACAATCAATGTTGTCCCGTAATCAATTAACGATTTAACGTTCGTCTAGGGCTGGTCAACTGGTCACTGTGCGCCGTCAGCATTTGGCGCCGCATCCCTCACCCCCTCTTCCTATCATTCCCACCCCCCCGCCATTGGGTTTTTGTTTGTGTATGCGTTTGGGGTCGAAGGTCGGGGGTCATGTTGACAAGGGCTGCATGGACACGTCATCGTGGCTGCGTTTTGGGGAAAGCGCGATTGTCTTTGTGTGTGCAACAGCACTGAAAAAAAAATAAGTGCATTTATCAGAATGTTTGATCAGTAACTGTATTTTATAAAACACAAAAATGATTTCTAAACTGATGATGGTTGTTTTACTTAAATATTTTATTACTTACATGTTGCGATTGAGTTTTTATTTTTATTTCTAATTAAATCATACATAATTTGTTTAGTTTTTTAACATTTCACATACCTTCTTTAGTGCAACACTATAATTCCCAACTGCTTTTTCATAGTATTTGAGATTTTTTTTTAAAATCATCAGTCCTTAAAATACCACATCATTTGTTTGAAACTATTATAATAAACGTTTTCTTGATTTAAAAATTATATGTTTTATGTATTTGCTGTGCAAGCACTGACAGGGCTGTCATCTCACTGGCAGATCCTCTTAGCTCTCTCCATTTTTGGCGTCGGACGAAGTGAGCGAAACCCCAAGCGAAATTCGATAATCTGCAAATGGCAATCTCATTCTTGATTGCCTGCGAACCACTTCCATTTGAAACAATTATTCGGGGGCGATGGCAACCCTGCAACAGCCGCCTGCAAACGTATTTGTTGGGGGCTAATGTGATTACTCCTGTCATTATTTCGTCGCTACATCCGTCTCTTCAATGGATCCGTACCCCCGTGAAACCCCAACCCCTGTCCGCTGCCATTAAATTGACCACCGACTGGTTGCCTCCCCTGCCCCTATACCTATAAATGTATATGTATATATATATAGATACATGCACATGTGCGTGTCTGTGTGCATTTAACTGCACGTTTTCAAACTTTGACCCCGCGCTCCATTCCGAGACTCGGGTGTACGGACTTCGGGGTTCGGGGTGTGATTGGTTATTGACTTTTAACAGAAAAATTGATGTAATGCAATTAGTTTTACAGCTAAACCGTTTGATGATTGTACAACAAAAACAAAAACAGCAGCGCTGTGCTAAACGAGCACTTTACAGCCAACAAGAGCTGTTTAATGGAACTGGTTGATGGAGGGTTAAGTTGCGATGTCTGGGATGTCTGGGATGTGTGTGGATTTCGCTTATACAGGAGATGTTCCGCACTTTGCTGTGCATGTCCACGATGAATCACAAATGTTCGGTAAGGCTTTTTATTTTGGCTTTCCTACCTTATAATATCATGAAGGTCCTACAAAGATTTTAATTATCAGAGAGTTCTTCCATTTCTCTGTTTATTATTTCCGAAGGTCGAAAAAAATTGGCTTTATAGCTGCCAGTTAAATCTCTTGTGATTTTATTTTACTTGCAAAAACGCTTTAAAGTATGCGGTAAAATATGAAATTAAATTTGAAATAGAAACTGTGAAGGTTATCCTTTTACAACTCACCATTTTTTGATGCATAAATAATTTATTACCTTAGAAATAAGTAAAAGCTTTAGTATAAATTATTATATTCAATACCATTAATTAAGAATAATTAAGGCTAATCAAAATACAATCGATCATCATTTAAGAGCCATGTTCTTACTGTGTGTCCTGTTAACCGAATCAATTTCCATTTCCACATCGCATGCCAACTCCCATCCAATCAAACTTCCAGAGCTGAAATCAGCTAAATGCTTTACCATTTCCTAAAACTGCAAGTTCCCTATAGAGTCATTGTCGAATTTATGAAATTATTAATTATGCCGAGGGCGGCTATCAATTACACGCGTGCTCCGAAATTAAACCATAACGCGAAATTTTGCAATTACAATAAGAACAAGATGAAAAGCTGCGAAATAACTACGGCTACAATGGCAACAAAAACCCGAATCGAAATGCCAGTACATATGCGGCCAAATGAAGTGAAACATGAGCAAAAAGGGAGGCAATAAGGGTAGTTGAAATTTATTACAGTTGTACGAAACAAAGCGTAAAATTTTTGCTGCTTAATTGAAAAATATAAATTGTTGGCACACACACACTCTACCACATATACATATGCGTGGGTAAATGAGTGTATGTGTATGTGTGTGTGTGTGTGTGCAGAAGCCGGAAGTAAAGTCAAAAGCAGAACAACAACATTAATAACGCTGGCAACGGAAATAATAAAACCCATTTTAACGATGACGCCAAAAATGAAATAAAGAGGAATTGTACGAAAAATATACATAAAATGGCTCAATATTGTGGCAGTGCCAGTCATAACTGTAACTGTTAAATGCTCTTAATGGGCTACCGAACTTTGACCGTAGCCAATTACTTTCTTTTTAGTTGGAAAAGTGAAAGTCGGTGCTGAAATAACTTATTGTTAAAAGTAAAAGTATTCACCTGGTTATTAACTCGCAATTTTTTACCATGTCATGTAATAGCTGTTTAAGTTAACATCTATAAATTTTGATAAATCCTCACTAAATTCGCTTAAAAAAGTGAAAGTTTATCGTAAATAAAATTCTTACCTGATCCTCAACTCATCATCATCATTTATTCCTGTCTCAGTTCAGTAATTTACAAGCGGAAAAACGACAATCAATGCGGGTCAATATTTGCCAGTTGTACACAGAAACACCACCAGAAAAAAAATGCTACAAAATCACACATACCCAGGGCCAAAAGGCAAAAGAAACCGGCAAAAAGTCAAGTGCAAACAACAGGAAAAAAAAAAATCTGGAAAATCGAGCGACAAGGAGTCCAAGAAAATGCGACATGCAGGTAGCATAAATGGGTAAAAAAAATACAAACACAAGCACAATTATCACGACGTCCGCTGGGAGGCCCTTTGATGATGAGCTTCCTGCACATCAAAAGCCAAAAATAGAGCATCGAAAGCGCCCGGAAAAGGCCACCAGGTCGAACAGGTGGGAATGGGAATGGGGAGTGGGGAGTGGGGAGTGGGGAATGGGCGGTCCCAAAAAAGGATTCAAAATGGGTAAAAACGTAACGAACAAACAACGTGCCCCGATGTCAGCCACACAAATTCCATCTCTCTGCGAGTGGGTGCTCATGTGGATGGAGATGGGGGTTTGATTGAAGCTGCGCCTCTGATGGACGCCACCAGACATTTGGGCACCCACAAAATTCAACCCAAACCCAAAAAAAGGCACAGAACACACATCCCAATGGACATAGGTAGAAAGGCAAACACGCCTTGACTCTTGGTCAGATATTCTGATTTGTTTGAGTTTCTACTTTTCGAGCTTAACAAATTAAGCGCTCAATCTATAGGCCACGAAATGCAGGGGGTAAAAATCCAGGTAAAAAGAAAATCAAGGAGAAAACTAAAGGCAGACCACCGGTCAAAGTTATCAGCCGATGGAAGAGAACACACCGAAGTAGCTTTGTAAAAGGCTAACAAGAGGAAGTATACTAACAGCAACACTAATCACCCCATCTGCACTACACACTGTACAATAACAAACTGTTGGCAAATCCATAAGGAAACACAACAGCACTCAGAGAAAAGAACTCAATCCGTGCTTAAAGTAGAAAGTGATTTACCTTTTGTGTGTGTAAATAATTAAAATAAATAAAAATAGTTCTAATAATAATAAATATTGTATGAAATATAAGTGGATATTATTTAAAGCTATGTAATATATATCTAACACTTAATAATTAACTAAACTTATTTTTGAAATTTCCCTATTTTAAAAAAATCTTTACACTTATTATCAATTATAGATTTCGTTGCAATAAAATGGAGAAAGTGTTTTAATATAAGTATTTTAATTGCAAAATGCAATGAATGTTAAAAGGAAAATTATGCTTAGCTTAGCTTAGAGGCGGGCTCTTTAATCAATACATAATATTACAATTTTTATTTTGTTACTGTATAACTTCTTTTTATTTTACAGGTAAAAATAAACTTGTTGTTTTTGATTTTTAAAGTTAAATAAAGTTATACAATAGTTATTATTTTGGTTATTAGGGCATTTAGTAGGAAAATTATGTTTAGCTTAGGTTAAGACGCCTCTTTAAGCAATAACAAAAATTTAACTTTTTTTTAATTTACTGTATATCTTCACTTGTATTATGCTGATAAAAATAATCGTGTTGTTTTTGATTTTTGCTGTGCAATAATATTTATTCAAAGAAAGGCAAACGCGGAAATCGCTGCATTTTAGGTGACAGCAGCGGCGGCAGCGATTGAAGTCAACTCTTCGTTAGTTCTGTTTGTTGTGGAGCCACCCACTGCCGTTCAGCACCACCCAAGGCCACCCTCAATCTCCCACCACCCAATCCACCCAACTGGCACTTGCGTGCGCCACCTGCGTGTGCTGTCGACGTTTTCCATTTGTTTGCATTCCGTATGCGATGTTGTGTGTTGTTGGCTCCTCGTTAGTCCTGTCGGTTGATTTTTCCCCAACCCACTCCATTCGGGCGCTAGTTTTGATGAATTTATTCGCTAAACATGTTTATTATTTGCCAGCAAATCACACAGCAATTTGACAGTTTTAAAAGTTTACTTGTGTCAGTTGATGTGTGAAAAAGGAGCAAAATTCCACGGGGAGATATGCGAGCGTACATTCTCGGTGTTTTTACGTTGCTCCGCTGATTAATGGTTACCCACAAGTTCTGGCAGCGAAATTCGTTTGGTATTCAGTCCGCATTTGTTGTGCTGCCAAATCAATCTGCCACAGTTTTACCCACTCACCCTCCAAGAACGCCCAAGTTTCCCTGGCAGCGATGTTAATATTTTAAGCTGCGTAATTAATTTAAAACCTTGTAATTAATAAATAACACCAGCGTGTAGTGGGCGGCGGTGGGGCGTGCCATTTGCCTCCCGAAATCGCTTTGCAGAAACAGATAAGCGGTAATCATTAACACTGCGGCCAGTTTGGAGGCTGTTAATGGATTTTACTGGCTTTGCCTGCGGGTTGTTGCTGTTGCCAGTTTCGCTGGTGTTGCTGTTGCTGATGTTGTTGCTGCTGCTGCTGCTGCTGCTGCTGCTGTCGTTGCTGATGTTGCTGCTGGGCATCGAGTGGATTTTGCCACGAGGTGGTAGCAATTGTGCGTGCTGCGGGGGCTTTTAGCTGTAACTAATTCAATTCGATCGGTATTTACAGGCTTAGTTGCATGCACAAAACATTTTTAAATGCCACACAACGTTTCACAACGAGGTGAGAAAAATAGGGGAAATTTATAACCATGGCTACGTGTTTCGCTCTGTATAATTTTGGTTTTATTTTTGTAAATTCTTTCCCCAACTTTTTCAAATGTACTGAACAAGTGAACAGATAATTGTATTGGACGGGTACTCAATTTGCTAGTAAATCAAATATGTTATAAATGTGCAAAAACAAATGAATTACAATTTGGGTGCATTTAGAACTCCAACTTTATTAAAAATTAAACATTTGAATGAAGCATTTTTCGATTAAAAACGTTTTACCTACCATTTAAATGAAACAGGAAAAGCTTAAGGGAACAATAATTTAATAATTGAAATGATTTAAGCCCAACATCATTGAAAGTGACTAATAATGGGAACAACTTTTAAAAACGTACAGAATTATCACTCACTACCTGTTTTGAAAAGAGTTTGGTTATTTGTTTTGATTACATTAAAAGCTAATAATCATATTAAATAGTTAAAAGGTATTCCATACTTTTTGCGTATAATATGAAAGGGTGATTTCATCCATGCAATTAATTTAAATCTTATATTGTTGTCCAAACGTTAAAAGCTAATGGTAAAGATATTTAATTTTAGAGTATTTTTAAAACTGTTATTTAAGCCGTTATAATTTCAATATTATTATTAAGCTTATAAGCTAGCTAGTTTCAAGTTTCGATTTACCAGCAATTTGGGTCTAGCTCCAATCCAATTATCTGTGAATTTAATTGGGGCCGGTTCCACTGTTAAATAATTCACAACTAAATTTCGATAAGCTAGCCTCTACCAAATTGGTTTTGCATGGCAACATCATTGATATGGCAATTGCCACTTGTTCTATTAGATGGCAAACAAACACAAACACACACATTCGCACACACAATATCCTATTTCTGTATCCTGATGATCATCAATCACTGTGGCACGCGAACCAGAAAACCCAGTCCGGCTGACAGTGCACTTTTTTCATCGAATCCCCATGGGGGAAAGGGGGCTCAGAAATCAAGCAGGGGACTGGGAAAGTTTGGTGGTTGGACTGGTACAACTATAATTGGCAATTCATGCAGGAAACAGGCCATTATGCCGCCGTTAACTTATTAGCCGGCCATGAAAAAGGCTCTCGGTTCGATCAGCTGCTGCTGCGTCACTGCGTCCGGAGCTGTCACCTCCTCGAGTGGATTGGCCGGAAGTGTCCGTTGCTCATTTATCGAGTATAATTACCATACCAACTATAGTAGCCTGTAGCGTAGACCCCCTGCATTCCGCAAAGCTCCCCCGATTCGAGTATGTCTTTCAGTGGGCCTGCGGCTGCCTTTGTCTCTGTTCACGAGGTGTTCAACTGGATGATACACTGGCGCAGGAAAGTTGCCGTTAAAAATGTGGAATAATTGTATAATCTATATAATGTATTGAATGTAAGAAATTTTGACACTTTATTTCATGCTAAAAATAGCCAATTCTTGAAAAGTGACTGTGTTAATCAATACTAGTAATTAATACTCAATTAATATACATTTTTATTACACTATCTATTCTATTTTATTATTTTATTATTTAGAAGAAACAATAGTATTGCTGTAAAATATGTACATTCAACTTTTAGTTAAGTTGAGAAATTTGTGTAAACAAAAATGTTATTTATCAATCTTTATCTTTACTTTGAAATTACTAAAATGATTTCTACAGCTATACCATGCTGATTAATACAAGCTAATGTTTAAATGCATATACACCACATTTGTGACTATCATATTATTCAAATCGGTTGTATTTTAATATTGATAGCACATATGTAGCACATATGTCTTCACATATGTCTTTTAAAAACTTTTTACAAGAACCCTTAAGTAAAATTTAAACTGAGAAATTTCAACTGTTAAAGGAAGCTTAAAACAAGTTTTAATAAAGATTAGCTTATTTCATAAGATTCTCTATTATGGGTACCTGCATTTTTGCACACTGTAACAATAAGCAGCTTAATTGCGAAAGCAGCAACAGCAGCAGGAACAGGAGCAGGTTAAAGCCTTAGGCGGCGGCATAAATACAACATGCACTTCGATTCGCATTAGAACACGTCGTGTCGGAGGACTGTTAATTACACTTGCAGAAGTCTCGAGGCCCCTGCTTTCCCATACCAACCGAAAGCCACCCACTCCATCCATTATCACCCATCCATTTGCCTATATAATCAAAGAATGCCTTCGGGCATCTCTGTTTATGGCGCCATTAAGCAGCGGAGCTGAGCAAATGCAGAATTTGCAACGTTTACTCGAGAACATCAAATTACAAAATCTTGGGCCCTGAATTAGCTCGGCCAAAAATGCCGGGACATGTGCCAATTTCTGATGTATTCAACGCTGCCAGTTCAAACACAATAAAATTATGCGTGTCATAAATCCAACTGATGAGATTTGCATTTTGCCCCCCATCCAAGCGCCCTTTTGGCCAAAGTCGTTATGCCATCAAGCTTGAGGAGTGATGAGGTGGTGGTATGGAATGGGATGGATGTCGATGTAGATGCTGTTTGATATCCAGCGGGTGCCATAATAATTTTCGCCTAATAATGATGCGCGTTATGGCTTGGCGACAACAGGGAACCTTCCTCTCCGCCATAACTTTGCATGTCTCCCGGTGCCATGGCATTGCAGGGAAACAAATGACGCTTCACAGCGAAGGAGTCCTCTCTACACTGAGCCAAAATTAGAGGACCTTTAGTACTTAGTAGCTTAAATAATGTGTAAGTATAAATATTTCAAATAATAACTAACAACAGGTTGTTATATCATCCATATATGTGCTAATTAAAAACCAGGTCAATCATATATATTTTATGTCTTACAGACATAGTTAAATTTTATTAGATCTCCGGGATATTTTAGACTAATAAATATACCTCTTAGTTAAGAGCTATGCAATATTTGAAAGACTAATACTTTTGATAAACTAAGGATCATTTTTTAAATTTCTTACGTTCCAAACAAAAATTAAACTCCGAATTTTTTGTTGGGCAATTATTCGTGATCTTTTGGTATCTGCGAAAATGTTCCATTAGTGAAATTGAATCCTTAAATACTTAAAAAAAGATTTATTTTCCAAGTGCATTGGGTGTGCAACAAACTCAATCATAATCTGTGGCCAATGGCACTACCCCTACTTGCGAGAACGACGTTGTCATGACTACTTTCCGCTGAGGCAACGAACGCATTGCAATAACTTTTCGTTTTCTTGGATGTTGCTGGCGCTCCTTTTAGTGCTTCTTCCCGGTCTGAATCTTCATCTGGCTTGTGCAGTTGATAATCAGTGGCATTGGCATCATAAACATATCAGCAGGAAGTAGATAAGACACTTGCCACACTCCCACACCACAGCCCTCTTCAATACACTGAATCGCACTGGCTTAGCCAGCCTTTTAATGGGCTTTTGGATGTGGATGTGGATGTGGATGTGGGCTGGTGTGTGTGATTAGGTTTCATGAGCATAAAAAAAGGGAGTTTCCCACAATGTTTATTCACACACATCACAGTGGCACGAATATATATACATAATACATAAAATAGAGCTTTCTGATATCAAGATTACGTACTCCAATTTAATGGATAAACGACTTGAAAGTGTAGTTTATAGGGACGTAACAGTTATGCAATTAAATATTTAAACAAAACTATATGATTTGTTGCTCGTTTATTGGAAAATAAAATAAATAAAGTCCCTCTTAGCCTTGCCTTACATTTCCTTAGTAATCTCTATAATATCTTTGCTATGCCTCTAATCTAGTTTAAATTTGTCTTTCGATTTTTTTTATTTATTGTGCAAAGTAACACCAAAATGTTTAAAAATGTAAGGTAGTTACAGCATTTATTTAAATCTAAAATATAATATTATTGAGGTTGAATAAAGTGATTTGGATAGACATTGACAGAATAAATATCTTTTTATAATAATAGAGAATGAATTACTATGTATTTACATTGTCAGAAAAACTTCTTAATGAAAAATCTCAATTAAAACAAAATAAATAAAGACAGTTTGCATTTATCAATTTCCACAGTGATGTCATCTTAAAACAACATTTGTGGTCTTCCTTCAGTGTGCCAAACTGAGTGTAGGATTCATTGAAGCATTTCGTTTTGGGCTAAGCATGGCAAATTAGGCTTCTGATTGGGGACCCGAAAATGCAGCCATGAATAATTTATGGCCTTGCTTATGCCTCTGTGTCCATTCCAAAACACCGCAAAAAGTTGTGAGATAGATATAGTCGGCACTCACTCTGCATAATTGCCATTAAATGTCTGGCCATTTCAAGAAGCTGAAACATTCAAGTCTTTGTTTTGGCCCGCACACACACTCACACACAGACACACTTGGCCACGTTGTGCATTTCCCGTCCAGAGCATGTTGACAAGAAATTGCATAATTATGGCTTGCCCGGACAAGCGGTCAGATCAACTCAACCGCAAGTGCTGTCTTTACACGACAAGGGCCAAATAGGGTAAAAGCTGGAGGGAAATACTGCAGGAAAATCCGGGGGAAAAGCCGGAGGAAAAGCTGGGCTAAAAGCTAGGCAAAACCCGCTCTGACTGCAAGGGGATGCCACTATCTGAAACTGTGGCTTAGCTCCCAGTTAGGAGCCGGCAAACGGAGTTTTGGCCACAGGCAGCAGCTGGAGGCGGCGGGAGCCGACCACAGGTACGAATAGCTGGCTGTAACAGGTGAGCAGGTGAACAAAAAAAAAGGACAAAAACGCAGACCAGGTCGTCCTCTGCATATGCATAAGCGGGAAAGGAAAGCTTAGGCGCAGCCCTGGGAGGGCAACTTGGGCAATTGAATTGCATAACATGAATAGAAATGAATTGGCAGGCTCTGGAACCGAGAGCAGGCTTTTGCGGCTGCCCAACGGAACCAGTTCCACGAATAGATTTGCATATCCGGAGGTCAAGTGGTCGACACTGCTCAAAAATGTCCCGGGTGTACCAAAATAAATTTAAAGTTCGCTTATTACCGGAGGGCATTGCACGATTGCACGATTTATATTAAAATAGTTTAACTTACATGGAAAATATAAGATTTAAAATTGTTCCTATTTGGTTAAAGTTTTTTTCTTAAAAAACTTAATATTTTTATTTATTTATTTAAATTGTATATACAATTACAATTTGAATTGTAATTTCAGATTTAAAACCGAGACCGAAAATAGTCAAATATTTAAGAATGAAAATTAAATCGAAATATATTTAAATTAAGTACACAATATTTGGTTTTACTACGTTTTTTTTTTTTATTTTAACAATAGTAACTTTTCATAGAGCTTTCTTTGGCACAACCAATAATTCCAATGTAGTAAACCTAATACAAAAAACTCAGGAAATTTCAAATAAATAAGTTTAAAAATGTAATGCAGCTTTTGTGTCACATTAAGGGCCAGACTCTGGCAACATTTTAAAGAGAAAATTCCTGGGGCAACCCATAGCAATTTTCACACTCGATTAGCTGCATTTGTGCACGTGCCAAACCGAACTCGAATAACACACAACAACGACGGAAAGCCGGGAAAAATAAAACAAAAAAGCAAAATGCGAGAGAAAAACAGAGGGAAAATTACAATAAACGTTAGATTTTCATTAAAACCAAAGGGAATCCTGGCCGAACATGTGTGTTTGTGTATGTGAGTGTATGAGTTAGTGTGTTGCGTTCAAGAAAACGTTGCCTACTTTGCAGCGCACACAGCGAAATGGAAAGTTAAGCACTTGAGACGACGACAAAGGGGATTTTCCAGGGGTGAATATCCCTGGCACCCCTTTGCCAAATCATACAATACAATACCACCCCCCCCTTCCACTTTCACTGAGCCCTTTGTTTGGGCTCGGTTTATTCGTTTTTTCTTTTTTCTGTACTGAGCTGCACACAATAATGAAAATGTTGTTGTTTGTTAAATTCCAACAGCCGCTGCTAGAACACACTTGAGCGCCCACACACACACACAACGCACACCCACCCAATTACACACTCACTCATACATATGCACGCGGCTACATTGCATTACTTCCGCCTCAATGGTAATAATTTTAAAATCAATACAATTCAATAAAGTTTTATTACTGACGCTGACAAGGGTGGCGAGCTGCCTCTCTTATTTTTCCGCAGAATCCAGTGAGTGTGGCACGCTTGGGGAATTGCTTGGGTTAAGTCTGCCGAGCGCTTAACCCTCAACTTCCGGCGAAAAAAAGAGGACCTCTCCACCTGCTGCTGTCGCCGCGTCGCAATTGCTGGCAATTAGAATGCGTTTTATAAGCAAATTGCCAGCGAACTTATGCGTCAAAGTCCAACGCCCATTTGTATGCAAATGGCCAAAAACACTTGGCAAAAATAATTCACTTTTGCTTGTATAAATTGTCGACATGTTTTTAATTATAAATGTTGAACTTGAAGAGTTCTTCTAAGTGAAGAGCTAAAAAAAAATAAGCGTCTTTAATTATAATAGGTTTATCAGTCTATAATTTGTAATAAACATAAATAAACCTATGTTTGACTGCCTTATATATGAGTATTCATCGGTACAGGAAGGTCGAAATTCATCGGTAAACATTTATTATCATATTTTTTAACGTGTCCAATTGAAATAACAAGAATTACATTAAACATCTACATATTTTACAAGCCAGTTTTAATTTAACACGTTTCAAACTTTAAAAACATGTAGGTTTGTTATTTTACACAACATTTTTCAAGATATTTAGGATAAAATAATGACTCTTTTTTTATACATAGAAAAAAAAAATAAAAAATAAATATAAAAAAATAAAAAATATACCATTCCAACAACCTATAACTTTCTGATTTATTTGTATTTTACAATACAGTAATATTTTTAGGTGGCTTTTAGTTATATATTTATATTCCTTTAATTTTCTTTCTAACGGTTTTTCTTACACTAATAGTTTACTTTTTGGGCTTTGTAATATTCCTGCCTTCATTTTGCACGAATTCTTTGGCAGTGCAGGTCAGCGGCTGTCGCTGGCTTTCAGCCACTTTTCCTCCTGATGAATCAAAGTCATAACGTGGCTCAAACGCCCGCCACGCCCCTTCTCCTTGCCCAAAGGTTACGCATCGTTATGCACAGCGGCAGCGGATGACTGTTATTAAAATCAGTTGTTCGGGGGTACAGTCTTCTTTCGGGCAGACAGACGGGCAGGCTGGCTGGCGGATGGAGGACACGGCACAGCTGTGCCAGCTCCAACTTCATTATAGGGAGACAGTGGGAGGGGTGGGGGGGGGGGGGGGGGGGGGACAGTGCGACGCATTCGTTTAATGTCTTAATTCTGCACTCAGCCAAGTGAAAAATTAAAATGGTGTGGCTCCATTGTCCGGGATGAATCCTCATCAGTAACAGCAGCAGCGCCAGGTGAAATGAGGTCCTTCTTTTTTTTGGGGGTGGTGTCGCAGCGGTCATAAGTCTAATGTTTGCCTTGTTTAAATATTAATAAAGGGGCCTTAGTGGAGTGGCCCTGGCCACAAATTGTTAAATTGAAGCTAATAAAATTTGGCTATTACGCGTGGCCAGTGTCCGTTTCATGGGTCCACAAATTTCATGGCGATTAACTGTGATGGCGGTGCATGCATCAAAACCCCAACCCATGGGTTCGCCCTCATTGCGTAATTGTGGCCAAATACTTAGAGGCAAAAGAACAATGGAGCTCAAAAATATTTAAATATAAGTCAAAAAAAAAAACGCTAAAAGAAATAAAGTAAAAATTAAAGCGCGCAAAATGCAAATGTGCGGTAAAAAAGGCGGTGGAGGCGTGGCAGGATGGGGCGGTTGGTTCAGCGAAGCGTTTGTGCAAATTATGGTTTAACACCTCATTGAACCCGCTGCCATGATGCCAAGGGGAAAACCTAGAGCTGCGAAAATTTGAATTTGAATATGAATTTCATATTCAAATGAGTTTTCAAAGACTTTGCGTGGCTCCAAACGGGGAATAGAGTTAATTATATAAAAATTATGGCTTATTGTTTCCATTTCAGGCTTGCCCAAAATATGTAAATTGGCCGCACAAAATGCCATTTAATTTGAGACCAGATCAAAACGATTAAAGTCGAGCTGGATGAAAAGCATTGCATAGATTAAATTAAAATCCTAAGAAAATGAAGCGAAAACAAATGGGAAGGGCTTCTGCTGGATAATGTTTTATAATAATCAAGAATTCTTCTTAATTTAAGAAATTTATTTACCATTTTATTTTGTAATTTTTTTTAAAAATCCGTTTTGGTTAATTAATAATTTGACAGTTCAGAATTACGCTTTTAATTTTATATCATATAGCTGCCATAGGAACGATCAAATAATTGAGCTTCAAATCAGTCATAGCTTCAATGTAAACATACACGCAAGTCAATCATAATTTTAATGTTTTCAAGAAAATTTAATTTTTGCAATAGCAAATGAATGCCATTCGATTGGAATTTTATTACGAATTCAACGGTGTATGACATTCCACATTTTGACCATTATTTCCCAGGGTTTTGACACAAAAACCAAGTTTTTGTTGAGTTTTTTTTGGATATTTGACGATTTTTTCAAACAAAACAATTTCTGAAGAGTTTTTTTGTTGTAACTTTGCCAAAATAAGACCCAAAGTCAAAAGAGTTGCTATTTTGAACAGCTAGCAACCTATACCATCCGTCCCCGAACTATTTAAAACAATTTATTTTAATTTTGCCACAAAAACCAAGTTTTTAATGTGTTTTTTGGGATTTTTGGCGATTTTGCAAACAAAATCATTTCTGAAGAGTCTTTTTGTTGTAACTTTGCCAAAATAAGACCCAAAGTCAAAAGAGTTGCTATTTTGAACAGCTAGCAACCTATACCATCCGCCCCCGATCCATTTAAAACTATTAATTTTGTTTTGACACAAAAACAGAATTTAGAAAAACGTTTTTTAAAAAAAATATTTTTGTCCAAATTTCTGACTTTTTTGTAAGGGGGTACATCATCATTTTTTGCAGAAATTTGAAAATCTGAAAAAATTTTAACTGTGAATGCCATTCGATTGGAAATTTTATTACGAATTCAACGGTGTATGACATTCCACATTTTGACCATTATTTCCCAGGGTTTTCACACAAAAACCAAGTTTTTAATGTGTTTTTTTTGGGATTTTGGCGATTTTGCAAACAAAATAATTTCTGAAGAGTCTTTTTGTTGTAACTTTGGCAAAATAAGACCCAAAGTCAAAAGAGTTGCTATTTTGAACAGCTAGCAACCTATACCATCCGCCCCCGATCGATTTAAAACAATTAATTTTGTTTTGACACAAAAACAGAATTTAGAAAAACGTTTTTTAAAAAAATATTTTTGTCCAAATTTCTCACTTTTTTGTAAGGGGGTACATCATCATTTTTTGCAGAAATTTGAAAATCTGAAAAAATTTTAACTGTGAATGCCATTCGATTGGAAATTTTATTACGAATTCAACGGTGTATGACATTCCACATTTTGACCATTATTTCCCAGGGTTTTCACACAAAAACCAAGTTTTTAATGTGTTTTTTTTGGGATTTTGGCGATTTTGCAAACAAAATAATTTCTGAAGAGTCTTTTTGTTGTAACTTTGGCAAAATAAGACCCAAAGTCAAAAGAGTTGCTATTTTGAACAGCTAGCAACCTATACCATCCGCCCCCGATCGATTTAAAACAATTAATTTTGTTTTGACACAAAAACAGAATTTAGAAAAACGTTTTTTTAAAAAAATATTTTTGTCCAAATTTCTGACTTTTTTGTAAGGGGGTACATCATCATTTTTTGCAGAAATTTAAAATCTGAAAAAATTTTAACTGTGAATGCCATTCGATTGGAAATTTTATTACGAATTCAACGGTGTATAACATTCCACATTTTGACCATTATTTCCCAGGGTTTTGACACAAAAACCAAGTTCTTATTGTGTTTTTTTGGGATTTTGGCGATTTTGCAAACAAAATAATTTCTGAAGAGTCTTTTTGTTGTAACTTTGCCAAAATAAGACCCAAAGTCAAAAGAGTTGCTATTTTGAACAGCTAGCAACCTATACCATCCGCCCCCGATCGATTTAAAACTATTAATTTTGTTTTGACACAAAAACAGAATTTAGAAAAACGTTTTTAAAAAAAATATTTTTGTCCAACTTTCTGACTTTTTTGTAAGGGGGTACATCATCATTTTTTGCAGAAATTTGAAAATCTGAAAAAATTTTAACTGTGAATGCCATTCGATTGGAAATTTTATTACGAATTCAACGGTGTATGACATTCCACATTTTGACCATTATTTCCCAGGGTTTTGACACAAAAACCAAGTTTTTAATGTGTTTTTTTTGGGATTTTGGCGATTTTGCAAACAAAATAATTTCTGAAGAGTCTTTTTGTTGTAACTTTGCCAAAATAAGACCCAAAGTCAAAAGAGTTGCTATTTTGAACAGCTAGCAACCTATACCATCCGCCCCCGATCGATTTAAAACAATTAATTTTGTTTTGACACAAAAACAGAATTTAGAAAAACGTTTTTTAAAAAAAATATTTTTGTCCAAATTTCTGACTTTTTTGTAAGGGGGTACATCATCATTTTTTGCAGAAATTTGAAAATCTGAAAAAATTTTAACTGTGAATGCCATTCGATTGGAAATTTTATTACGAATTCAACGGTGTATGACATTCCACATTTTGACCATTATTTCCCAGGGTTTTCACACAAAAACCAAGTTTTAATGTGTTTTTTTTGGGATTTTGGCGATTTTGCAAACAAAATAATTTCTGAAGAGTCTTTTTGTTGTAACTTTGCCAAAATAAGACCCAAAGTCAAAAGAGTTGCTATTTTGAACAGCTAGCAACCTATACCATCCGCCCCCGATCGATTTAAAACAATTAATTTTGTTTTGACACAAAAACAGAATTTAGAAAAACGTTTTTTAAAAAAAAATATTTTTGTCCAAATTTCTGACTTTTTTGTAAGGGGGTACATCATCATTTTTTGCAGAAATTTGAAAATCTGAAAAAATTTTAACTGTGAATGCCATTCGATTGGAAATTTTATTACGAATTCAACGGTGTATGACATTCCACATTTTGACCATTATTTCCCAGGGTTTTGACACAAAAACCAAGTTTTTAATGTGTTTTTTTTGGGATTTTGGCGATTTTGCAAACAAAATAATTTCTGAAGAGTCTTTTTGTTGTAACTTTGCCAAAATAAGACCCAAAGTCAAAAGAGTTGCTATTTTGAACAGCTAGCAACCTATACCATCCGCCCCCGATCGATTTAAAACAATTAATTTTGTTTTGACACAAAAACAGAATTTAGAAAAACGTTTTTTAAAAAAAATATTTTTGTCCAAATTTCTGACTTTTTTGTAAGGGGGTACATCATCATTTTTTGCAGAAATTTGAAAATCTGAAAAAATTTTAACTGTGAATGCCATTCGATTGGAAATTTTATTACGAATTCAACGGTGTATGACATTCCACATTTTGACCATTATTTCCCAGGGTTTTGACACAAAAACCAAGTTTTTAATGTGTTTTTTTGGGATTTTGGCGATTTTGCAAACAAAATAATTTCTGAAGAGTCTTTTTGTTGTAACTTTGCCAAAATAAGACCCAAAGTCAAAAGAGTTGCTATTTTGAACAGCTAGCAACCTATACCATCCGCCCCCGATCCGATTTAAAACTAATTAATTTTGTTTTGACACAAAAACAGAATTTAGAAAAACGTTTTTTAAAAAAAATATTTTTGTCCAACTTTCTGACTTTTTTGTAAGGGGGTACATCATCATTTTTTGCAGAAATTTGAAAATCTGAAAAAATTTTAACTGTGAATGCCATTCGATTGGAAATTTTATTACGAATTCAACGGTGTATGACATTCCACATTTTGACCTATTATTTCCCAGGGTTTTGACACAAAACCAAGTTTTTAATGTTTTTTTGGAATTTTTGGCAATTGTTATAGCCTTGCAGAGGATATTATATTTTCAGTCAGAAGTTTGCAACGCAGTGAAGCAGACATTTCCGACCTTATAAAGTATATATATTTGTAGGAGATAGGGGGTTTAGTTCGTCTGCCATTATGGAAAAATATGTTTCAGCGCAGCGAGTCGCAATGGTTTCTCTGCACGAGCGTCTATTCCGTTTCGCAGGCTTTCTTGAACTGCCTTCCTCTCGCTCATTATTCTCTACCTCTCATTGCGCCACGCTCAGTAGGGATTTCGCTCTCCTTCCCCACCGCGCTCTCATTCAAAAGCTTCTCTCTTCCTTATTTCTTTTTAACTTCGTTTATTCAATACACTCAGAGACTTACAAATAATATTTCTACATTATATTTCAAATTAATCTCCGACACGGCCTTCCTGACCTTAACACGACCTCGTGTTACTTAGTTTAACTTAAGATTGGCATTAAACTTCATTTTTCATTAATTTCTACATCACTTGACTTCTTTTCTTATGATACTTAACTCAAATGTCAACACAAATTTTCTTACACTTCTCGTGTCTTCAAATGTTAGTTTGTCGGGATAACCTTTCACAATTTCTCTTAGAGTACAAGCTCTCTTCCGCACAAACTCAACAATTTGGATATCAACTTTACATTCCATCAGACATTAGCTTAGCAGGATAACCTTTTACATGACATCAAGAGTACAAGCTCTCTTCCGCTCAAGCTCAATCGTCTGGCTACCAATTCTCAGATCATCAAATGTTAGTTTAGCAGGCTATTCACATTACAATTAGAGTACACCGCTCTCTTCTGCATAAACTCAACCATTTGGATACCAATTTTCTTATACCACACTCTGACCATAACCAAAACTTAAACTTAGTCTTTGTATGTGATTCTACTTGTGCCTCTCTTAGGTCTTATTGATTTTGTCCTTCTCGCCATCGTCAAACTCTTCAATCAACTCAATAGCCTCCCGCTCATCAGGTAGACTGCGTACACTATCATGTGGATACTTATACATCCGCTTTGTAGTTAATGACTTCAACAAATATCGATCACCATCAAGTAATTCTACAATAACAAATGGACCTTTAAATTTTGGATCTAATTTAGTTTGGTGTCGCTCTTCACTTTTTAATAAAACATGATCGCCAACCTTATGTTTTACAACTCGGGCATGCTTCTTATCAACTCTTTCTTTCTCGTACATTGCATTCTTATCAATGTTGTTTTTAGCATTTTCTCTAGCTTTCTCGAGATCTATTCGCATGTCTTCATTGATGGTCAACATTCCCATTGGTCTCGCCTCTTTCCCTATCAACAATTCCAAAGCACTATGTTTAGTCACTCGGTTTGTAGTGCAATTTATTGCTAATTGAATTTCGCCTAACGCCTCCTGCCACGAACGCTCGCTAGTCTCCACCGCCGTTAACATGCCTTTGAGAACACTCATCACCCGCTCTACCTGCCCATTTGCTCTGCTTGCACCTGTCGCTATCACATGTAAATCTATTTTATTCGTGGAACAAAACTTACGAAACTCGCTACTTGTGAAGCATCTTCCCTGATCAGCTATAATCCTGCTGGGAACACCAAATATCGATATCGCGGACTTCACAGACTGTATGCAGCTTACAGTATCTAAATTCCATGTATGGTACAAGTAGACAAACTTTGTGAATGCGTCGATTTGAACAATGATATATTCCTTCTCGTCCTTTTTTCCACTTAATTTACCACTTATGTCGATATGTAAAGTATGCCACGGTATCTCGACTTTGGGTATGGGGTGCAATTCTAATTGTGTTTTACCTGACGCTGACTTCGACAATTTACACGTCACGCAATTTTCAACAAACTTTCGAACATATTTCGACATGTTCTCAAACCAGTATTGCTCGTAGACCTTATCTAGAGTTTTTTTGCCAGCCTAAATGCATTATAGCTTCGTGAATGTAATTAATAACAGACCATCTGAACGCCCTCGGAACAACGGGCAAACATCGAGTCTTGCCATTTCTTTGAATATTGCGATGCAACAAACTTTTTCTAATTTCGTAGGTGTTTGCTAGCTCTTTCTGCATTTCGTCACTATTCAATTCGGTCATAATTCTGGATATATTTTGATCACGCTGCTGTTCAGATACAAGCCAGTTGTGAGTGATAGTTGCCAAGTCAACTCGTACTTCCACAACTTTGCTTGCATTTGCCTGTGCAACAACTTCGACGGGATTTCTTGATAAGCAATCAACATGAGCCATTTGGCTCCCCTTTCTGTACTCTACCTGAAATTCGAAGGGCTGCATGAATGACCACCATCGATGCACCCGCGGGGTTAATGCTGCTTTTTCACGACTCGCTCTGATGGAATTACAATCTGTGTAAACGGTGAATTTTCTACCGCTTAGGTAATGCCGGAAGTGTTTGATAGCATTATACACCGCCAATGTTTCGAGCTCGTATGAGTGGTATTTGGATTCTGCCAACGTGGTGCATTTACTGTAGTATTCGACTACTCTACGCTTGCCATCCACCTTGTGTATTAACATAGCGCCATACCCATTAGCGCTTGCATCCGTGTGCAATTCGACTGGAAACTTGGGATCGAATATAATCAACACAGGGTCACTAGTTAGCACCTTAATGATTTTTTGACGAATTTCTTCATGCTGCTCTTTCCATTCGAATGCATTTGACTTTGAAGTTAATTGATATAGCGGCTTCATTACTTCTGAAAATCTAGGTACGAATTGCCTGAAATAGGATGATAATCCTATGAACTGTCTAATCTGTGTGACTGAAGCTGGTTTAGGTAGTTGAGTTAGTGCTTGAATTTTTCGAGGGTTGGGTTTTAGCTCACCGTCCCTAATTAGAAAACCTAAGTATTCTATCTCTGTGTGCAGAAACTGACATTTCTTTACATTGAAAGAAAACCCCGACTTTGATAACACGCTCAACACTGCCTCTAACCTTTCGAATGCTTCATCTGTGGAATTTGATACAATTAGAACATCATCGATATAGACTACTGCATATGTATTGACTAAATCCCCCAAGGCTCGAACTATGGCGCGCTGAAAGACCGATGAGGCGTTCTTCAGTCCAAACGGCATTGCTAGAAATTCGTATTGACCCTCCGGAGTCACGAATGCAGTTCTTTCAACGGAATCGGGGTGAATAGGCACCTGGTAAAAGCCACTGGCCATGTCTAAGCTAGAAAAATATTTTCCACCTCGCAGGCGATCAATCTGGTCTGCGATTAATGGTAAGGGGTACCTATCTGACACAGTGTTAGCGTTTAATTCACGATAATCGATGCATAGTCTGTCACTCCCGTCTTTCTTTTTGACTAGTAACATTGGGCTAGCGAACGGAGAACTGCTAGGTCGTATTACATTTGCTTCTAGCATTTGCTGAATTTTGTCCCTAACTATCTGCTTCTCGTTTTCGCTAAGGCGATACGGTCGCCTTTGTACCGTTTTGTTTCTATCCAACAAACGGATTTCCAATGAACCCGTAGTTACACGCCTACTTGGGATACCATCTATGAAGAACATGGAATATTTGGTCAATATGTCGTTTAGCTTTGACTTATCACTATCAATTAAATCTATATTAACATTATTTTATAGTCAATCTTATTTAATGTGTTATCGTCAATTACCGATAATACCGTTTGAGTTCTATAAATATCAAATTTATTACTTTCTAACATTACTCCAAAGCCAAGTTGAAAAATGTCTTGTCCAATTATCATATCATATTTGAGACACTTATTATCTACTACGTGGAACAACAATTCGAAATTAAATTCTGAAATTTGTACGGTAGACAGAATTTGCATAGTGCTCTTGACAATATTGTCGCCAATGCCTCTTAAAACTACCAAGTTATGACATCTTTTGCCGCCTAGCTTCTCGCCTGTTGTTTCTTTCACCAACGAGCATTCGGAACCCGAATCAAAGAAAAATGGAAACCGCTCACCGAATTGTATTGCAGTTCCGTTAGGCTGATGAATCGCGCACATGTCTACTCTTCTCTCGCTGCTTTTACTCGCTGCTGCTGGTCCCATCGTGCACACTGATGCGATGTGTCCAACGTTGCCGCACTTAAAACATGTCACATGTCTCTCTCTCATCATCGTTGATCTGCCGTTGCTATGGCCTGCTCTTGTCTCGTTCCTCTCTTCTGCTTTCCTCCTGCGACACTCTATTGCTTTGTGCCCCAGCTTTCCACAGCTATGGCATCTAATCGGCGTTTGCATTTTAAACCTCTTCTTCTCGGGGCCCATGTCCATTCCAGAGAATTCTGAATTTCTGGCGAACGAATGCGCTTTGAGTTGTTGTTGTAACTCCGCTCTTGTCTTTATGTTTGTTGTAAACACTAATCGCTGCAGTCTGGAATCAATTTGCGACGAATGTGCCAGAACCAACGATATAGCAATTTCTTCGTGTGTCATCGCTTTCCACTTGGTTAATAAAGATGTAACCATTCGGCTGGAGTATACTGATAGGCATTCGTTGGGGCTTGGGCGTCCCTTCAGCATGTTTAGCAATAATGCCGCCGGCGTCTCGTTGCCTTCATAGCGCTCCATGAACAATTCCTTGAATTCCGCCCAACTCATTCCGGCGAAGCATATTTGTGATAGCCACTGCGATGCACTACCGAGCAACGACTTGCTGAGCGTCATTACCAAAGATGCACCTTCTTGCGGATGTTCACATAGAATCATGCTTAGCCGTTTTGCACCATGCTGCTGCGTCGGCGTCAGCAGCTTCGGGGTTGAACGTTGGTAGCACTGCCGAGACAGGGCGCGTGCTAGGCGCCGGCGTGGATTGTGCTGCTTTCAAAAGTTCCGTAATCACTCTATTTTGCGATTCCAGAAGCGTGCGCCAGCTGTTCTCCGAATTGTCTTGTAGGGGTGGTGATCCCACTTCTGATGTAGGAGATAGGGGGTTTAGTTCGTCTGCCATTATGGAAAAATATGTTTCAGCGCAGCGAGTCGCAATGGTTTCTCTGCACGAGCGTCTATTCCGTTTCGCAGGCTTTCTTGAACTGCCTTCCTCTCGCTCATTATTCTCTACCTCTCATTGCGCCACGCTCAGTAGGGATTTCGCTCTCCTTCCCCACCTGCGCTCTCATTCAAAAGCTTCTCTCTTCCTTATTTCTTTTTAACTTCGTTTATTCAATACACTCAGAGACTTACAAATAATATTTCTACATTATATTTCAAATTAATCTCCGACATATTCTTGATCAGCATCACTAGGCGAGTCGTCTGTTCGTCCGTCTGCACGTCCCTCAGTTTTAAAGCTATCTGCATGAAACTTTTCCAAAAGTTGTCTTTCTATTGCAGGTAGTATATACGTCGAAACGAGCCGGATCGGACGACTATAGCATATAGTTCCCATAGGAACAATCGGAAAAAAAATTTAAAAAAATTATAACTTTGCTGTTTTTTAATTTTTTTTTAGTTCTTCGACATATAATAATGGTTAAATATTTTAGAATAACGGTTTAAACTTCATCAAAATCGGACGGATATATCATATAGCTCCCTTAGAAATAATAAAAATATATAAAATAACTATCTAAATATTGAGCTGCAAATCAACATAGCTTCAATGTTTTTAAACATATACGCAAGTAAATCATAATCATAATGTTTCAAAAATGTTTAATTCTTGCAATACTTGTAGCTGCAAGGGTATATGATCTTCGGCTTGCCAAAGTTTGCTTTCTTTCTTGTTTTGTATATATTAATTTTAGCTTGGAAAGACTTTAAAATAATCTTACAATTAATGGTTTTAAAGTCTCTTAAAGACGTTCTATTGGGTGCAAATTAATTTCCCCCGAGATTAATCCATCGATTAATCAACAAAGCCCTGAGCTATGCTTACTCCCTTTCTGAGCAATTGTTTTGCGGTCGGTGTGCATATGTAAAACCTAATTACAACTAATTAGTATTTGCACAAGTGACAACCTTTGACCCAATGCAAACAAAGGCGGGCGAGAGCGGCAACAACGCTGTGCGGCGGGCAGTCAACAAGCCAAACAAAACCAAACTAACAGCAGGAGCCGATGGAGTGGCAGCTGCCCATGACCAAATGCAAATAAACCAAAACGCTTTGATTAGAAAATTTCATTACACCAAATCGAACGTTTGCCAGTGGCACACCCACGCACGAATGCAAATACAATCAGTGCCAAAGCAAACAAATAAATGCACAAAGGGGCACAGGCGGCCCGAATGCAGCTGGCCAGTCCAAATGCACCAGTATCAGTTCATTAAAATGCCAATGCCCCCATGCCAAAGGACCGGCTACTGCATCCGCTCTGTCCCATTTGAAAAACGCAATTTAATAACGACTGCAAATGAGCAACGCTTTGGCCAGCCCCTCTCGACCTCGTCCTACTCCCAATCCCCCTCGACACCCGGACATCCAGTGCGTCCAATGTGTGCGTCCTGCGTTTGTGTCAAATTTTATGGCCCAAAGGCGCATATCAAATGAAATCGACAGGCCTGTCCCCTGCTATTGTATGTGTGCACAGGTGCACTGAAAAAATGCATTACAAATTGATTGGGATAATAATACATTTTTAAAAGCTTATCAACTTTCTGCCAAAAAAAACATACATACATAATTGTACATATAAAATATGTACAATTATTCGGTTCTAATTTTTAATTATTATTTTAACAACATTTGTAAGGGAAATGGTCCAAAAATATCGGATATCAATCTTGCAAAATGTTTGGAAAACAATATCAACACGCAAGAAAGTTGGACTGGCCAATGTTATTAAAAAATTTTGAACAGATTAAATTTTCCCCAGGTTATTTAGGTTAAAAAAATTCTAAAAATCCATATATTTAAAGTTTTTATATTTTCTCGTTCGCACGGTAACAAAAAGAAGACTATAAAATGAGCTAACGTGAATTATAATTTAATTTTTTTAATAAAAAAAAATAAATGAACTATATTTTGGGGAACGAAAGCCATAATACATTTTCAAAATACTTTAAACATTATTTTTAGCTGTGTGTGCTTAGGCCAAATCTGTTGCAGTTGCAGTTTGCAAGCTGCACTAATGGGCCCAACTCAATTTATTAATGCATCTCCACAGCCGGAATCCTATTGCACAAGCCGGAGTCAATGGGATTGCATGGGGAAGGGATAAAAAGGAGGCCGCCATCACCACGGGAGCAAATGACGGATGATCACAGTCAAACGACTGGCCCAGTCCCACAATTATGAAGCTCCTTGGAGATTTTCGACAGAGATCACGGCTTAGATGCGTTGTGGTCCGCAGGCGATCCCATATTTCAACGGACCCGACACCAGGTGGCCGCAAATATTTTAACACTCAATTAAAAGCGAATGCAAATAATTGCAGCACATTTAAAGGCTATCGCTGCGCCCTTCTGCACACGCATTTAATGCATTTTTGTGGTAATGGCAGCAAATTAAGCGGAAATTCCATGGCCGGCGAGATATCGATACTCGTAGCCTGGCAGGCAGTTGAGCGTGCCGCTCTGCACGTTGCTCAAATTATGCTGATTATATATAATTTCTGTGTAATTTCATTAAGAAATGCAAATTGCACATTAAATGCTATAAATATTGATAAATGAATGCGAACCAATTGCGGGAATGCCAGCGAAAAAGAGCAGCCACAGCGCAGAATTAAGAAGTATTGAAAATGAATTATTTAACAATTTATAGAATAAATAAATTATTAATATTAAATATTTATGATTTAAGGTTGATCCATTTTAATAAGATTTTAAAATTTTCTTTTCAATTTTCATTTTAATAAGATTAAGTACCAATAATTTCTGATACTGCTTTTAATATTTTAGTAAAGCCTGGGTAGAAAAAAAGTTATAGAGATGTAAACGACGCTTAATATCTTATTTTTGAAAACACGCCCTTGATTTCAATACAGATTTGGATAGAACGTTTCCTATTTAATTTCCATGGAACTTTGTATAAGTTCCAACCAAATCAGAAGACGCAAAATTTTAAGAAGACTGCGAACCATCTTGCGTTTGTAGAGAATAGACTGTGATGTAAAAAAGTAACCGCTGAACAGGCTATATATATATATATCATTCCACATGACATTTAATTAGTATTATTAAGTTAATTCTACCAACAAAAATGGTGTTACGATTCGGAAGTGGCACCTGATCGCAAACCTCTTCTGGTTATATAACAACAAAAATTAAAACAAGAATGAGCAACTTCGGCAAGCCGAAGTTTATATACCCTTGCAGCTATTGCAAAAATTAAAAATTATTGAAGACATTAAAATTATGATAATCTTGCGTGTATTTTTGAAAGCATTTAAGCTGTGATGATTTGCAGCTCTATTATTGAGTTCCTATGGCAGCTATTTGATATCGTTTTCCGATTTTAATAAAATTAGAAGCATAATTCTGAACTGTCAAATAATTAAATAATCAAAAAGAATTTCTAAAAAAAATTAAAAAATAAACAAGTTAGATTTAAAAAAAAATTTTTTAATATTTTTGTTGTTCCTATGGGAGCTTTATGTTATAGTCGTCTGATTTTGATGAAATTTAAACCATAATTCTGAAATATTTACCCATTACTATATGTCGAAGAACTAAAAAAAAATTAAAAAACAGCAAAGTTATATATTTTTTTAAATTTTTTCCGATTGTTCCTATGGAAGCTATATGCTATAGTCGTCCGATTTTGATAAAATTTAAACCGTAGTTCTGAAATATTTACCATTACTATATGTCGAAAAACTAAAAAAAATTAAAAAACAGCAAAGTTATAATTTTTTTAAATTTATTTTTCCGATTGTTCCTATGGGAGCTATATGCTATAGTCGTCCGATCCGGCTCGTTCCGACTTATATACTACCTGCAATAGAGACAACTTTTGGAAAAGTTTGATTCAGATAGCTTTAAAACTGAGGGACTAGTTAGCGTAGAAACGGACGGACAGACGGACATGGCTAGATCGACTCTCCTAGTGATGCTGATCAAGAATATATATACTTTATAGGGTCGGAAACGTCTCCTTCACTGCGTTGCAAACTTCTGACTGAAAATGTATTACCCTCTGCAAGGGTATAAATATAATTAAAACCAGAACGCTTCAAAACAGACAAATATAACTATTACACGAATAATGACAACACAATAAAATATTTAAATATTTGCTTTGTTATTTTTTCAAAATCCTTCTAGTTATCTTATGAATCATATAAACAGCTGTATAACTGCAGGTGAATAAATATAATATTTGAAAACATTTAAACAATTTTAATTGTAAGAAGATATATTCAGGTCTTATAAAAGCTACCAATTACTTCGTAGCAGACATCACCTGGACGCTTCTTGGAAAATTTGTCAATCGCGTAAGCCTCAACTTGAAGGGTGTACCGCCCATTTAATAATGTCATGCCACTACCAAATATCAGGCTCAAAGTATAGTTTTCCATTACGAATACGGTCTGAAAAAATATATAAAACATGATGTGCGATTTACAGTTGTATGATGAAAGTGCATTGCTTACGTACACCAACAACTTTTATACAATAGTTCTCAATGTCCTTGCTATTTGTTATATGCGAGGACCAGGCTTTGTACCATAGTTGGTTTTTATCATACATCACCTTGCAGAAGTCCCTTACTACCATATTCAGTGTGGTCGGTTGCCAGCTTCCTCGATCAAAGTACAGTAGGCTTCCAAGCACCTAGAAGGAATAAAAACTATAAATATCGTCTTACGTCTTACATTTTCGTATGCTAAAACCTCTATGCGGTCCGATGGCTCGGCATTAAATACAGATGTTAGATTTCCCGAAATTTCAATTCCTTCGGGCACCATGTTTGTACTGTAATTAGTCATGTTGTACAAACCATTTATATCGAGGGTTCCAGGCTTTGCATTTTTGCATTTGGTAAATATCGCTTCGTCCTCCAAAACAAATTCGTATTGAACTTGCCCTGATAACTTAACCATTCCGCATAGGATCAGTAGAGTCCACATCCGTATCACACAGCGATTCATCTCTCATTTGGTTTCCAAATAAATTTGCGTTTTTAAAATGATCTGCTTTTATGTCAAACACTTCAATAATCAAATAACGTAACAGATTGAGGTTTTAAGATAACACGCCTTTTCCTGATTTGTCATACACAAGCAAACGTATAATTTGTAGACTGATTCGAAAGCAATGCACTGTAAAAAGGCATAGCAATGATAATATCGCTGTTGTAAATTGAAAATCAGTCAGCCTCTAAAATGTTTAATATGGCATATTGTTGTGTGTTTTATGTTATTTTAAGCTTTTATAAAATGTTGAATGATTGATTAATTTTAATTAATCAATGTTAAAATGTTTAGTTTCAGTTTGTTCTAAGCACTTATTAAAAAAATTATCTTATTATCTATATAAATCTATATTTATAGCGCTTTTTATGTTATTAAATATAGTAATTAAATATAAATATAATGTGAATGAAAGCTAATTTTACATGAACGTGTTTTTGTTAACTAGCTTTGCGCTGTTAGCTAATTAATAAATGCAAAATGTTAAAAGAGAATTACAGGTTTTCACTCTTTTAAAATATAAACCTAACTTCACATGAAAGTTATATTTTTAAACAAACCCAGCCCGGTTAGCTTTATTAACTTATTCAACTATCAATAAATGATTACCGTAAAAGAATGCTTGGCCACTCATCACTCCGGGGAGCCCTTGCTAACTTATGTAAGGTAATCCCGGACTGACCTCAACTACCAACCGCTGAGCTTTAGCCGGGGTGCAGAGCTTGTTAGCCTCGTTTTACACACTTCTGCATGGCAAGGCACATTTGGTGTTTTATAACTATTTGGCATTCGAGGCAGCAAGTCGCACAAGCAGTAGATAACGCCCCTTTCTCAACACTTTGAAAAAGTTTAAATATAAATTAAAAAGTTTTCCCATTTTTTTTGTAGTTGTTGTTGTTGTTGTTGCTGCTGCTGCAGCTAGGCTGGTGGTGTTGTTGTTTTATTTGGTATGTATTTTATGTTCATGCAAAGTGAAAAGTTTGCAGGACGACATCGAACCCAATGGGTTTGCTGGTGCTTTGGTTTTTTTTGGGGAAAGGGTTTCTGGGGACCCAGACCCCAGACTTTTGTCGACCGATCAGCTTAATGCCGCGGCAACTGTTTAGGCCATATAATCCCCTACCAATTTCCGCACTCGTTTCGGCAATTTATGCAATTCCTTGGCCCATTGTGCGCTTCTGGAATTTGCAATACATTATTGCTGTCAGATGAAGTTGTCCTTTTGCAAAATTAATTGCATCCTTTTTGTGGACGGAGTGGGAGGAGTGGGCAGAGTGGGCGGAGTGGGCGGAGTGGCCGGAGATGTGGTCCCCTGACCACAAGCAGACTTCAAGGCTGCCATTGTTGTAATATTTTTGTTAGTAAAATGTGGTCAAACTTTGGCTGCCATAAAGGCGCAAACAACTCTACGGGCTGGCTGCCCTGTTTGTGTTGCTTGTAAGTTTGCGGACTGAGGCTCGCCGCAAACATCTGACCGAAATGCAAACGCATTTGCTGCGTGCCACGTTCAAAGCCAAAGCCCATGGACCCCGAAAATGTTGACCACCCCATCGCCAATGCTACATCCTGCAGAGGGACCCCTATTCGTCCTGCCGCCCCGTTCTCTCCTCCTCCATCTCCTCTTCTGTTTGCCGATCGTTAGCCAGCTTTGAAAGGCTTCGCATTTGGCTGCTTGCGGCTTGCTTGAGGCACTCAACCTTGGGCTGCAGCTACGAGTGCACACAAAAATCACTGAGTGTGTGTCCACTGGGGAAAAGTATGTATACTTTGCATTGCAAATTAAATAAAATTCATTTTGTCTTTTATAAAAGTCTGAAAACTGCAAACTGCTTGGAAACTGCCATTGCAACAAACAAATCTTTACTTAAAGTAAGTTTTTTTTATAAAATTAAAACGGGGCAAATCATAGCAATGTTTAAGATATTTTTTTACAATAATGACTTATAATAAACTATTTAAAAATATCACTCTAATAAATTTCTTGTGAAACAGCTTTTGTGTTAATGTCTTAAAACTCAAATAACTTAACTTTTTAATCTTGTGCTTAAATTAAAATAAGTTATATAATTCTCCAATTGTGTCAAAAGAAATATGAGTTTTAATGTTTAAACAAGTTTTTTCTTCAGATTTTTCTAACATTTTCTTGCAGTGTCTGCACTAAATGTAATCTTTGACTGCGGCCATATATCTCCTTTGCAGCGGCTTTTACTTTGCTTTGCTTTGGGTAGTCAAAAAAAGGAAATTAAGTTCAATAAAAGGGAACAGCATTCGTAATTTATTAGGGCGAACCAGTTGGCAACCAGCCTCCCCCTTTCGGTCCATTCAATATTAAAGTTTCGCCAGGAAACCACTTACTTAGCTGGCGAGTGCGAACAGCCATGTTTCTCATTTCAGAGCGTTTGATGGGACCGATGAAAAGTTATCATTTTGACAAGTTCTTAATATGCAACTTCCATTAAGCTGCAACCAAAGTTGAACAGCTCAGCTGTCACACTTTGCGATGCCATTCATTCGTTCATTTATTCGCTCATTCAGCTGGCAGCGAGCGAAAGGCGGGAAAAAAGGAAGCGAGCTAGGCGAGCAAAGCATAATTGCATTTCGTGGACAATTAATTCCTTTTCTATTGCCCATTTCGTCGTAATTTAATTGCAAATTACTTCCCCTTTTCTGTGTATTTGTAGACGTAATTGTAGCTTCATTTGCCTTCAGTTTGTGCCTGGACACGCAAGGCGATCCCAACCCAGTTGGCCAAGACTTGCTCCGCCACTTGCATTCGGCACCGAATTGCAAAAGTTTTCACGCAGCAGTAAATTCTGGAAAATTGCATGTGAGCTGCTGCTGCTGCTGCTGCTGCTTCTGTTTCTGCAACTTTCCTCAGTGGTCACACGAAAATTTATTATTAAAATTCACTCCACTCCCGGCAAACCGGAGACGAGAGCCACTTGAGCAGAACATTGAATCTCATTTGACGATTCCGTCTTTCTATTTGTTTTGTGTTCCTTCCCTAGCCCGTTCTGTTCTGTGTTTTGCATAATTCCAAGCAAAGTAACTCCAACAGAGTGGAACGATAGAGCCTCGATGGGGCAGTTGGGGCAGTTGGGGGTGCTGAAAAGGGCGTGGCGGGGCGTTGGTCAGCTGTGTGACACGAATCAAACAAAAGCGTCAACTTTGCACAGAGCAAATGAAAGCGGAAAAATGGAGCGGCGAGCGGAGTGTCGCTGCTTTGCTTACATTGCCAACAAAGTAGAAAATCCGTAAGAATAACACAAAATTCTCGGCTCCCTCTGTGTCCTTGGTCCCGCGCCCTGTTCTTCGATTATCCGGCGACGTCTTTCCCGGTGATTGTGGCACCTGCGAGCGAAGAGGAAGCCGGGGTGCCATGTGGCACAGACAAAGTAAGCGCCCCAAGCTGCAGTTTGCAGCAGCCCCTGCACTCGGAAATTTTAACTTTCCATCAACTTGCTAAAAATTGTTTACAGTTCTCAAAAATTAAATTACGGAAAAAAGATTAAATATTTAAAAAAAAAAAGATAAAACTCATGGAACAAGGGAGTCAGTAGGAAAATAAATTGTCTTGTTTCCAAAAAATGTATGGTTCTTACTTAACATTTTATTTCTTGCTGAAAATTCTATTGCAATCAATATTTAAACACTTCCATCTTAAAATCCAAAAATCGTTAAGGCTTTGTCAAATTAAAGATCAATACATATATGTGGATAAACATTATTTTGTAATTGTTTGAATTTGTTGTTAATATTTTTAACAGGGATTTTAAAGTTTAAAATTACAAAACTATTTTAATTTTAAAATTCGAAAGTTGTTTATTCATTTCCATACTAGGTTTGTTTAGTTTACAAAAAGAAAGAATAAGCAAAACCTAATACCCTTAAGCTTTTCTTGACAATGCTTGGCTCAGATTTAGATTTTTTGGAGCAGTGTAATTTTTCATCTCTGTTGCTGCTTCATCAGTGGCAATTGTTTAGCTGCGCTTTTTTGGCCATTGGATTCATTTGAAATTTATGCAAATTAAGTGCGGCACACGGCAGCAGAGCGGCGCAGAGCGACTGCAGTTGCATAATCCTTGAAGCGCAAAGGATTTACACTTTTGCTTTTGCCAGATAATTATCTTAATTGCAATTTTCGCTGCTCTTTAGACTCGACTTCCTGCTGGCTAAACGGAAAATTTACAATTTAATTAAAGCTACGCAAAATGCAGCCAGCTAAACCAATTAGTCTTTAGTCGGTGTGTGAGTGTAGTTAGCATAACAAATTAAATGGCAATTAATTTGCGAACGCTTTCCGAAAACATTAATAAATGCAGGCCCCATTCATTATTTTGCAACCTGCACTTGCCGACCAAAACTTTCATTATTTGCCATCGGTTTTCCGTTTCTCTTGGGCTACAGGACTTCAGGGCTGCATCATTTTTCAAGCGAAGGCAAATGAAAGCACTTAATCTTGCTCCCTGAACTTTGCCACAAAACTCGACTCGACTCAACTCAACTCAGTTCGACTCGAGTCGACTCGACTCAACTCAAACCCAAGCCAAAGCCAGTGCAAACACTCTGCACTCTTGTAATTTTAATCAATTCATCTTAATTTCGTTTGAAGTGCACATTAACCTAATGGACAGACATCCTGGGAGGGGGCGTGGTGCGGGGGCGGGATCTCCAAGGAGCTTCCCAAGCCCAACCACTGGCCAATAGGTGGCGGTGCCCTATTAAAATGTTATCTTCTACTTGGGTAGTTGGGTAACAGGATGAAATATAAATACTGAATATATCTCGAGCTCAGTCTTGTGCTGCCTCTGTGGTCCTTAAGGCAGTGGGCCGAAGGACGGGCAAGGTGATGTTTCATTTTCACATTTCCCATTTATCTTGTTTAACCGAGAAGACGCCTCAAGGTGGCGCAAGATGCCTGGCAAAATGTACAAATGACGTACATCTGAAATGGGTGGCCATTTCCAGCCCACTCCGCATCCAAGTGGAATGTTCCTAAAAGCTCTGGAGGCTTAAAGAGGTTCAATAAACCTGGTCTGCAGGTTTAACTGTTTCGCACCTCTTGGAAACTTATTTTAGTCCAATAGAAAAATGTCCTTTTCGAGTTTATTAGAGAGGCGAGTAGTTTTTTGTTCATAAATAAGCACAGTGAAAGATGCAATTTGGGTTCTTATCATAATTAATCGATAGTTGCATTAAAAGGATACAAAATGTTTGGAAAGTGAAATGATTTTTCTTTTAAAAGAACATAAAAAATTTATTGATGCATTCGTAATGTAAGTAAGAGTTCAAAACCTTTACAAGATAAAAACTTAGCTCATCTTCTTACTCTTGGTATACCGAATTATAATAAATTTATTGGGACAAAAACACTTAAGCTGTAAAACTACTATATAAATTTTATAAACCCCCCAATCTAAGCCACTTGAAATATACACTTAATGCAACTTGCTTTTGGTTTTGGCAAAAATATGGAAATAACGGATGCATTTGTAAGCAATAACAAATCATTTTTTGATTAACTCATGCGTGTCAATTTGACGTAAATCAAATATTTTCCCAACACACACTCAGAAAGACGCACACAGACAGATGCACAAACAGCTAAGAAAAAGGAGTTAGGGTAAGAAAATGCAGGCAAAAAAAATGAATGTGGAAATCATGCCAAGGAAATTGCAGTCAACAACTAAAGAAGCATTTTGCCTCCTTATTTGCCTTCCGTCTGCGATTCCCTGCCCCGCCCACTTCCCCGCCCGAGAATTGAACTCACAAAGACGTATGCAAATGCAGCATAAACAAAATTCAGCATATTTATTTCTGAGGAGAGAGGTAAAACGTATTTTTACGCTTCATTGCAATAAAAAATATATAAATTCAGCTGGGTGGAGTGAGCCGGCACCCGGATATGCGGATGCATTGACAACGATTTCCGCTCTGCAGGAAAGTAAGGTATTCCTATATTCCTCTGATCCCACAAAGGAAGCGATTAAGGTGCAGCCACGTTAGCCAGGCCTCACTGCACTGGTTTCGGTTACCCAACATGGCCAAATCAGATCAAATTAAATATGCTCGCTGATTAGATTGCAGGCAGGATGGCAAAGTAGCTCAGCGTACTACATATAAACCCAGCACAGCCGACAACTTGGCCAAAAGGAAAGCCAAGGCGAGATGGCGACGTCAAATCTAAATGAGGTTATAATTAAAAAAGTTTTCTTATTTGCTGTTGCTGTAGCGTAGCTGCTGTTGCTGCTACTGCTGCTGCTGCTGCAAATGAAGAAACAAGTAATTCGCCTAATAACGAGCTTATGTAATTAGCTCATAAACAACACAGAAGCAGGTCCAGCAATTGCAGCCCGAAAAAACATTCAAGAGAAACAACAGCAGATAGAGAATTGTACAAGTCAAAATGTAATGAAAAAGTTCTGGCAACGAAAAAAGTTTGAGGAAATTCGAAGGTAAGCTGAAAACGGCACAAAAACCTGTCGCCTGTCCTTCCGAAAAAGTTCGGCAGCGCCCACACCTTCCTCCAATATATATGTACATATTTACTATATATAGCGATGGAAAAAATGGAAACCAGTGTGTAAGTGCGATTTGATAATACGTACATGGTTGTTAAAAAAAGCCAACTGCCACGGAAATTATCAAATTGAAATTGGATGGAGAAGGTTGCAGTTGCAATTTTGGGGCGGTGATTACTGTAGGAAGTACGAGTTTAAAGTTTCTCAAAAGAAAGTTACTTTTTAAACACATTAAAACTACATGACTTATGTTTCCTTCAAATACATATATTTTTGTGTTTTCACAAACATTTTTTATAGTTTTAAAACCAATTTAAAATTGTTTTAAATTCAAAGCAAGAATAAGAAAGAATTATTTGTTTAATTTTGAGTTGGCATTCATTAATTTCATCAAAGTTACAAAGCATCAAGCAATTTAAAAATAAAAAAGTTTAGCTAGACTTTACTTAAAATGTTGAACATTTAATAAATGAAATCGATTACTTTTAAAAGTGGATAAAAGTAATTTGAGTTAACTCAAATCAGTTAATTAATCAGTGTTGACATCAGATATATTTAATTTGCATGAAAACAGTTCGTAATTTTAGTAAAATGGCTTTAACAACAAAGCCAAAAATAAAATCAAAGGATGGAGCAACGCAAGGACTTTGGAGACAACATTGTTACGTATTCATTGGTATTTTTCCCTTTTCCTTAAAACTCGTGGAACATAATCGATTCTTGGGGACCGGTTAGACCAGCTGGCAACTGCCCGACCGCAGAGGCCCCAATTCCAACATAATTAACCACTACGGGGCTCGTTAATGCTCGTTACGGTCTCCTATATCCGGTGCGCCCATGGAAACACTCCGGCATGTGGAATCACTTTTTCAGAGACTGTCCCCTGTCGGCGGCTGGGCCCATCTCATCTGAATCCCCTGGAACCGCAGGCTGTGTGTGCGGCCAGCAACACTTCCGCTGACATTTCAATTACCTCCACCACTTAATAACCCAGGGTAGGAGCAAGGGGCTGAGCTGGAGGACAAAGCCTGGCCGACGGCAGTTGACCAATGCCATTTGGCATGTGTGACTGACTATGAGCAGGCGACCTCGTGGAGAGTAGCAGTTTTTTGATTAATGTGTCTGCCACAAATTACAAAAAACGACCAGAACGGCAGACAATACGTGCTACCCAATGCAAACCCATTCGCATCCGCATCCGCATTGGCATTCGCATCCGCATTTGCACTTGCTGCCACCGGATCGGATGGATGCCCCCCCGTTGGGCGCCACGAAATGAAATGAAATCAACTTGGCTACTAATGTGGCAACACCCAAACTAAATCTGCAGCCGGGCCAATGTGATTTGTGCCTGGCAAAATTTACTTTATAAATTTCTGGCAAAGTGGCAAAGACAGCGGCAGTCAAAATGATTTTCTAATTAAATTGCCAGAGCCCCAACCAGAAGAAAGTTTGGCGGAAAAACAAAAATGTATTTCGTCTTTGGCTTGGCGAAAAACTTTAAAATTCAATTAAAAATAATGCGGGCTCTCTGGCAGATCAGGGGGGGATTTTCATGAGGGGGTCGGGGCAGAGCGGGTGGGGCATATGGCATAAGCTGACTGGCCGCATGCAAAATGAAATACAAGCCAGAGAAGAGCATTAAAAAGACTCGCAAACTTGCAGCTCTGGCTCTGCGGCTGTTCCCGTTACTGTCTCGCCAGTAATTTTGTGCAAAATTTTACTAAAAATTACTGCCAAAGAAAATTTGCACATAATTTGATTAAAAAGTTACACGCATTTGCTGTGGCGTCAACGTCAGCAGCAACTTTGTAGCACTTTATGGAAAAACAGGCAAGAAAAATAAAAAAATGCTGAAAATTAAAAGTGCTGCGGTTGCTGTGGCAAAGACGGGCGGCGTGTGAAACCTGGCTTCATGTACAGTAAGGCCTTTTTCAAGTCTGATTGTCTTAAAAAATGTACAAGTACTTTACAAAATACAAGGTCATTTCAAAATCCATAGCAAGTTAAATACAATATTCAATTTATTGCAAATTATTTATTCATTTAGTTGATCTAAAGAAATAAAAAAAATAATGAAATAAATATTCAACATCAACCACTATTATACAAATATCTAAAAACTTCTGGTCCTATTTATGTTTTAAAATTCAATAACAAAGTTCTGAAGAATTTATTAACTTTGTTGTACAGTTTTAAATCATTATGTTACTTTCCTTTCTTAGTTATATACCAAAGATGGTTTCTAAGCTCGATATGAGAGCCTCTACTGTATTTTTACCTACCTCTTAACAGTTTTTTCTCTTCTAATAATATTCTGCATAAATCTCAGTTGGACTTGAACTAAACTAGTGGATGGTAGGATGAGGCTTTCTTTCTGAATTGTGTACAGAGTTTGGGTCTGAAGACTTATTGCGGCTTTAACGCTTGAAAAGTTGGCTTAGGGAAACTTTCGAAATTATTTCGCAACTGCAACTCGAGATCTTTGTGAGCCACGGCCTACTACACATTAGTTCGCCCGACTGCCAACTCTGAAACTCAGCTTAGGAATCCAAGTTTGCGAAAATAATTTGCCAGCACTCGCACCAAGTGTCTCAGATATCTGAGTAAACGTGTTGGGGATTCGGGCAGCAGTCTCTTCATCAAATGTCTGCCAAATAGTGGCAACTCTGACGGGGAGGATCTGTCATGACGCGAACAAAAAAAAAAAACAAAAATTTAGCACCGTGGAGTGGGAAAAAGTTGGCAACTTTTGTCTAGCTAATCAAATATTTGCAGCCACCGAGCGATGGAAGAGGGGCAACTCTGGCAAAGGGGAGTACCGATGACAGAAGGCATTCGTGCGAAGTACGGTGAAGGACTCAAATCCTTTTAGGCACGTGTGTGTGTGCAGAGTACCGTTAATATGACAGGAACACCATGCTCAAGCGTGCGTATGTGTGTGACATGCAAATCTTGTTTGTCAAGTGCCACGTCACAGTACCCGAAAAATGAGTAACAAAACTCGCTGTTCTTGCCTGGGGTTGAAGTGCGTTTTTTAATTGAAAATTATTACGGAAAAGTTGTAAATCCCTCGTATTAAGCGCGCTGGATGATGGGGAAGGAGTGAGAAACGTGCACTGGAAACGAAAAGTGCTTAATTAAGAGAAAAGTAATCAGGTGTCTTAAAACATTTAATAAGCCAGACAACCAGACCTTAAAAAATATTTCATTACAAACATTAAATTTAATTAAATAAAGTATTAAAACAATTTTTAGATTCCATTTCAAAAGCAATAATTCTGTGACTTGTGCAACAATTTAAAAGTTTCAAACTTACAGAGTTGGGCTAAAACCTTTATTATACAAAAAAAATAAAAAAATTATAAAACAATAAATTTAAAATTCTGAGTATCTAAGGATACGATGCGATCATTGATAGAACCATGAGTTTAAATGTTGTTCTCTTCAAGTAGACTTTTTTCATTGAGCGTAAGAACAGTGAGTTTTGTGATAAAAAAGGATTAGAGTGATATGAATCTACTTTTTCCAAGTGTGTCGTTTACCCACCCACATTATTAGAGGGGCCAAAGGTGGCCGTCCGTATACAGAGGATTGATGTTGTTTAATTAAATTAAACCGCCACGGCGCCACACGTCTGCCCATCATCTCATCATCCCAACTTTGACCCAGCTCCCACTTCCCATCTGCCAGCTGCCTTTGTTGTGGCATAAAGGCGTTATTAATATGCTTATGCGCTGCGGATCGCTGCAGTATATATACTCGTATATTTTTGAGAGTGGGTCTCGTCCGAAGGGTTGCATTCGCAGCCAGGTGCTTAACATAATGCCACACATTAAATTTTAAGTGTCAATGGCGCCGCTTCTTTGTAGCCTTTCATTATCATAATGCTGCTAGCCATAAAAATGCTCAACTTTTTGGTCTTTGCAGACCCACAAGAGTGGATGTGTCTGGGATGATGGTTTTGGGATTTTGTATAGCTTTATGTCTTTGCGCAGGGACACAAAAAATCATCTCTAATAAAATATTAATTGTGGGGGAAAAGGTTTATTACAAGTTATGTAGATCTTGTATTACATGGGATAAATTGCCTCTTAAAACAAGGACTCGTATATACATACTTACTTTACTTACATAAATGTTGTTTAATTAAATTCCGTTGCTAACTGTTTGTTAATTGAGTTTTTAGTAGTTTGAGAATTCAATTTGTAGGGCGACTAAAAATCGAAAGCAAGAACTCTTGATTTTCCCTTTTAATTTCTGATATAAGCTATCAGTTTTTATTAAAATTGGTCGACATTAAATCTGATGATAATCATGGTTATCAGTTATTGCTGACTATTAATAATAATTCTACTGATCTATTTCTTTGAAAACAAAACAATTTTTACTTGAGAAAATAAATTTCGTGTTTTTTGGGACTAAAATCTATCTTTATTAGATAGACAGAACAGAATATTGTTAATCGATTGAATGGGTGGGTTGCACTTGCCTCAACTTACAGTGCGCTCTAGTTAAATGCGGCCTGTTTGCTGTCTTCCAATTGAGTTGTCCTGCCTGCCCAGCACTCACTGTACTCCCCTTTGTTCGCTCGGCTGGCTTTTGTTTGCTTGTTTATTTATTTGCTTGTTTGTCTATTTTGATTTATTTCATTTGGAAATGATGCAGTGCCGTCGTGGTCGTCGTCAACCCCTGAATGACTGAGTTTAGCTAGTTGAGGGTTAGCAAGTCCCGAGAGTCGGCAAGTAGTTTGCTGGCACATGGCTCGAAGCTATTTTTATTTAATTTTTGTCTTCAGCCGTGGTATCCCAGTTCCCAGCCCTGTTCAGAGCTACTTATTTGTTCATGAAAATTGCACTTGCTGTGATATTTACCCAGCGTCCATTCAGCATCCTCCTTATTTTTCCCTCTTTCTGGCAAAAGGTACTATACAATAATTTACCATTTCCATTCCTATTTCATTTTATATGTTTATTTTGTTGTCACCCAGGAAATTCATATCCTTGGTTTCAAGTGCCTTGGCAAGCTTCTTATAAGTTTTAAATACCTTTCTCTCAATCCCCTTTGGTTTGGTCAAAACTTTTTAATTAGCCTGATCTTGAATAAAATGCGAACATTTTTAATTACGCCAAACTTTGCGCCAAAGAAAAACTTATTTGAAAGGAAAGTTTGCAGGCGAGCGTCGAATAAAAAATGTCAAGCAGATCACAGGGCTTCATATAGGGATTGCTTGTACTCGTTTTCACCGTTATGCATAATTAGCGCAATAGATGAGGCGAAAACTCTGTACCTCCCAAAAACGCCACCCAAAAAACATTTTGTAGTCTTCGCACGTTCGTAAATGGCGCTCATTAAATTGCAAATTTAAATTTAATTAGTTATTTATGCAATTTGATATTTTCGCAGGCTGTTTTCTATTTGTTTGCATTCTGCGGCCATTTCAATGTAAATTTCATCACGATTTGTTATTCATATTGAGTTGAACATTTTTTTTCCCGCGCCCGTATTAGTTGTTTTTCCTCCTTTAATTTTGCTTTGCATATTATTGTATTTGTGCGTAATTTTTTCTATAAATATTCAGTGGCCATTAAATGCAGTTATACATATTAAAAATTTGTACTGCATTTGTGATTTTTTGCATTTTGTCTGTGGCAAATAAATATTTGATTGCCCATTTGTCACACATTGACCCGAATGGAATAAATTCTGCGCATAAATATTAATGAGTTTCGCTTGGTCTGTTTAAACTTAGTGCTCATTTAAATGTCATTAGCTGGATGTCATGTCTGTTATGTTCGGTGCAGTAATGGCATAATGTCAACCATTATCATATTTTGCGCCACTGATTCGAAGTGATATGAATTTCGAAGTACTTATAAAGCAATTAATGCGAAAATGCCTGGATAGGGATCTATGTTAGGCACTATTAATAGTGTTTTAAGTAAATACCTAGGACTAAAATTTCAAAAACATTTAAACTTTAAAAGAGAGTGGAAAAGGACCACTAAATATCGAAATAAATTCATACATTTAGATTAAACATAGAATTTCTTTATTCTTTCTTCTTCTACTTGAGGTCTCTGTTAATTTAATATTTCAATTTGTGCCAGTCAATTCAAGATTCTCGAAATCAAGTCCTTTTAAAGCTGCCTTCCCCAGCCACGATCCATCCCCACTTATCGCAATCGCTTGTCATGTGCAAATTTGTTTGCGAATTTGTAAATAATTCCAAAATCATTCACTCGACTTTTTTCTAGCTCGGCTCTGCTTCTTTTCCTATGGCCACGCATCAAGTTGATTTATTTGCATGGAAACTTTCTTCACTCTCGGTCTGTCTGTCGTGAAATGATTTACATAGGGATAATAGAAAAAAAATAAATTGATTTTAAATCATTTCAACAGTGTGTAGGCAGCGAGCCATCGCCACTGCCAGGGTTGCCAAGCTCCGTCAGCACTCACTCCAACCCACCGCATTTGTATGCAAATACGCGTGAAAATAAAAAATACAAAAAAAAAAAAAAAAAAAAATAAGGAAAAAATAACAAAAGGCAAGTTAACGAGTATTCAAAAACGAGATTAAAATAGGAGTGCTCTGTGAGTGCCGCCGCCTGCTGTGATTTATACGCCTCATTCCCAATTACTTTGCCATCCTCATGATGTCACATCAGTTGCTGGGAAGCACATATTTTAGCCGGGGATTCCCCCCGGATCGCTGGACAGGGTGGCTCAAGATATTATTAACATGTTGCTGCTGCTGCACACTCCAACGCCGAAAATTGATTCGCAACTCTGGAAGGGAACTGAGCTGTGCTCAACCCTGTTACATTCTCGTAATCTTTGGCAAGAGGCGTTTTACCATTTTGCATAGTTCGCCGCTACAGTGCGGGGCAAAAGTCTGCATACCCCAGGATCCGGGCCCATGATTTACTCGCTCACTCACAAAATATGGAAATTGCTCATGTCTCAGCCTAGGACATGTCACCATGTCCCCCCTCCCCCCCCCCCCCCGCCTCTCAACCTGCAGTTGCTGTTGCGGTTTTTGTGACATGCCGCATCAATCTATCGCCATTTTCCGTCTCTCCTGTTTGCTGGGTGGCTTCGATGCGGTGCACCGTGGCAGGATATAGTCCTGTTCGATCTTTTCCCTGCCATGTAGCCTGCGATGCTCCAACTCCAACTCCAGCTGTAGTTCCTGCTCCTGCTCCTGCCGGCAAATTGAATAGATTGCTAGGTGGACCAGCCGCAGCCGCAGTCGCAGCCGCTTGCTGGCAGCATTTTGGCCCGAATTTTGCATACATAAATATTTATGAATTTATTAAAAGTGAACCACACACACTCGCCCGCTCACTCGGTAGCCGGGGCATCCTGGCGGCTGACTGGATGGATGAATGCATAAGTCAGCCGCTCACGAGTGCCGGGGGTGAAGGGGTAAATACACACAGAGAAACCAGTGAAATAAACAAGGAAATTTTTAAATATTCACAAAAGGAAACAACAAAATAATGTAATTTTGTACCTGAGTCGAATGTAAGCTGTTGTTTAATCACTTGCCTTTTTTTATAATTATAAAGAATGTAGTATTTCCCACAACCCATTTTTAACTGGTTTATTGTAAATTGAATTTTTTTTTAATTAACAGAAATATGTACCTAAATATTATAATTATTTCACAAATTGATTTTATAAAATGCAGCTTTAGGAATATATATTTTAACGATTAGAAACAGATTTCTGCATAACACAGTGGTTCTTTTCTTTTACCATTTGATTTTTTAGGCTTATTTATCTTCTTTTTCTGCTTCTTTTTAAATATCATGCAAGTACTTTGAAAGCTTGAATGCCTAAACACTTTAAAAGATAAAAAATAAAGTAATTGGTCTTTAGAAAAGTTTATTGAAATTGAATTTTATCTCTCCTTCCTAATAATATATTTCAGTGTGCAAGCAAAGGCCTCCTGACTTGCATTTGGTGCAGGAGGTTGGGGTGAAATGGTGAAAGAGCTCGGAAAAAGGGGGTTCCTAGGCCATCCGCCATCCAGCCGTCAGCAGCAACGCCTGCACACATGCCACAGAAACGGACTCGCAAAAAGGGTGGGCAGGGGAGCATCATGCTCCATGTACAGCAAAATGTTTGGTACATTTTTGTGAAAATTTGCACCACATAGCGCCACCCCCGCACACCTCATTCTGCCCCAGAGGAAACCCCCCTGTTCTCCACATACTGGCGCGTTTCGTTGGCTCTGGGCCTGGGTTTTCGGGGCCCTGGACCCGGAGTTTCGGGGTCCATTCATTTGCGCCAGAACAAGGCAATCGCATATTTGTGGCAGGAGGACGGTGAACGAAATTGTCAAGTTTTTGAATGCCTCAGTGGCTCAGCGGCTGTCGCTGTCGTTCAAACTGTGGACGAGTAGGTCCATGGTCCATGGTCCATATGTCCGTATTCCCCGGCACCCGAGGGCAGGGCAGGCATAATGCATGAAGTTGTCATTATCAGGGCCAATTCAATTGAGAATTTTCGTGCCTAATTCGGCACAGAGGAGCGGGTGCAACAAAAGAAACCAAATTTTGCATAATTGAAAAATTTTTGTTGGCCGAAAAAAGGGGAAAGGCCACGTTGATTGCGAAAATTTTGTTTGACCATTGACATGGGCACTTGATTATACCCCTGCAACTTTGGTGAGTTGCTATGTGTGTGTGTGTGTGTGTGTGTGTGTATGTGTGTGAGTGTTGCCAAAGTAATTTAAACTTGATGTCAAATTCAGCAGAGTCATTCAATTTCAATGTCGGTGCATAATTTGGGCGTTTTTTGGGGAGGTGAGAGTGAAGGCCACTTGAGGCGCGCCTGCCACGTAATTACCTGAGGCCCTGTAATTGTCGAGGACGTGGCTTCTCCGGAATGACGCTTCGTTTTTGTGGCTCCTTACTCATCACTTTCGAATCCCCGTTCCGCCGCCGCCGAAGAGACTCGAAATTCGACTTGAACGCAATTTATGCAAATTCGTTGGCGAAGACAACGCACATGGCAATCAGCCGAATGTGTGTGTTGACAGCCGGGTCGGAGCCCGATTTCGTTCATCCACCTCCACCTCCCCGCCATCTGAATTCCCATTCACCCCACACGTCCAGCCTTGGCACATTTAACAAGGCAAGCCGCATCGAAATCCGCACGATTAGCATAAACGCATTAAAAATATGCCACCCCAAAAGCGGCGCACATGAGCTCTCTTTAGACCAAAATAGGCGAGGTGGATGGGGTTCGGGTGGAATTTATGGATTATAATGTTTGTTTTGACATGCTCGATGACAGCCTCAGTGGTCGTTCAAGTTTTCAATTGCCGAAACATGTTGCCTGGCACACGGGGAAAATTATCAACGAAAATCGCTTTCGAAATGGTTTAGCCAGCTATTTTCAACATTTATTTTGCTCTTAAAATTGTTCAAGCAGATCTAAAAATATTAATCTAGTCAAATTTAATTATAATTAAACTATACCGTTGAATAAAATGTTAAGCTTAAAGATTTTACTTTAATTCAATTCCAGCTGTGGGAGAATGTTCTATCTCCCAGATAAATGGCGCAATCAATATGCAAATTTTTATATTAATTTATATTTAATCGGTTTCAAGTGCAGCGATGACTGCGGCTGCACATGATGCCGTCAGCAAAAGAGAAGGCAGAAGGGTTAAAGGGCTAAAGGGCTAAAGAGCCACAGGGCACTGAATGCAATCATAAATAAACAGCACGCGTCTAGAATAGTGGCATGTAAATAGGGGGCCACGAAACAAAACCCGTCACAACAGAAATTTCTCATCCTTCTGCCCGCGTTGTCAACGTAATTTAACATTTTTCCTTCAACTTGCGTCGTCTACGCTATGCATCACTCACTCACTTAGCACTCCGACCTTCTTTTCCACTTAGCAAAACTCACTGGGAACTTAAGAAATACATTAATGATAATAATTTGCTTAGTTATAAATCAGTCTTATTTTACAGTTTCGTAATAAGATTTCTTTACTGAATTTACTAATAAGTTTCTTTAATGTTCGACGCATTTCAAAGTGAGACTGAGTTGAGAATGTATATAAAAAATACACTTTATTTACTTTTATTTATATTAAAGTTTTTTGTGAAGTACATTTTTTTCTGTTAGACTTAGAACAAAGATTTCTCCGGTGCTATTACTGAAAAGTTTTGCTAATTTTTGAGGTGTTTATTAAAGTAGTATTAAAAATAAAATTTTGTTAACTTGTATATAAGTAGCTTGTTTCGTTCCGTTTCTTCCCTTAGACAAAGAACTGTTTGGTTTAATTTAATTTGTTTAGCTTCTTGGGCGTTTTGAAAGAAATAGAGACGGAGTAATGCAATTTCCTAAGTGTGCTGCAAATTGCGTTTACGAGCGGGCTGCGCTGATGAGCTCTGTGCATTGCATACTTCGTGGCGCAGACTTTTCAACCTGCCACGGACGCCGCCCATCAGCTATTTGTCTCGCGTGGCATTGTTTGTCTTGCGAGTTGGCGCTGCAATCGCGGCGGCTGTCTCACTTGCCTCACTCCGCCTCGTTAATGTGTGGGTAAATGCGACAAAATCAAGTTAACTGTCAGCATTAACGCACATGCAGCAAGAGCGAAACTTTTGACGCGACTTTGCCAACTAACTGGGTTTGCAGCGCAAATGAAATTTGCCAAAATGCCCCCCTAACTAAATTATGCCGCCATCAGGCGGATTTTAAATCAATTGGCGGCGAGGCTGCGTGACAAATAAACCTTAGCGGAACGACCACACTGCGTATGCGCAATCTGCAACGGTGGCAGCTGTGGCAGCTGTGGCAGCTGCTCCACATGCTGCCACTGAGCTGCCGAAGCGATTAGGTCGCCCAGACCGTCACACGACCACTACCCATTGTACGGGGCATTATCTCCGTGGCCACTTGAGCGAGTCAAAGGGGCACTTTGATCTCGGCCCACCCGTCCAACCAACCACCCACCTGAGATTGAACCAATCTCAGACCAATCCAACACTGGACAAAAACAGCAGGACCCATTTAAGTTACCTCCCTGAAATTATTTACTTTAAAACTGTTCTATTTTGTTTAATTAAATACAGTGCTTAAAATAAAATCTCAGTTTAATAACTTTATTCATTGTATGTGTAATTTTTATCTACTTGTTTTTTCAATTTTAGCTGTTGTTAATATTTCTGTAAGCTAGTATGTTATTTTTAAGATGTTAATAAATAAATAAATGATACTATTGCTGTCGAGTGCCTTTCATTAAAGTTATGCTATATAGTAACTCCTTATTTATTTTAAATGCTTAAGTCTACAATTAATTACTTAAAATGTTAGACTCTATACAATATGTCAATAATAAGCTTGATTAAAAATGATTCTTACTTTCAATTAATTAAAATTAAGTTATTTATTTTTAATATAAATAATATGGGTAATAAAACAATTACTAAAGGAAAAATTCCCTCCTACGACTTGCAAAATATATTTAAGAAGCTTGTTGGATTTTCAGCTAAAAAGGGCTATTTATTATTAACTTAATGACAACTACTTGAATAATGTATTTATTCCACAAAACTTATTTAGTCTTTAATTCATAAATTTTGTAATACATTTATTTTCAGTGCTTTGTTCCAGCGCAATCTTGATTGCCTTCGGCCACCAGGCTCTTCATGTTGTGGTCACTAAGCAATGGATATGGATTGAGGGCGGAGCACTTGAAGTTTGCATTTGGCCATAATGGCGGATTCAGCTAATGCACTGATTAGTCAGTAGCACACACACACACATACACACACACTCGCAAACTCATACACATACAGGAGGATGGGGATCCTTTGAGTTCGGTGCGAGTATTTCCAATAATTAAACAATCCCCAACTACAGGAGTGCAGACTCCCCCACTTGAAATCATTGATTCGAACCGAATCGCATTGAATTGAATCGAATTCAATGGAGAATTCGGCAGAACGATGGGGAACTTCAAGTGAGTGGCATGTTGCACTTTAACTGGATTTTGCCGGCAGGGGTTTTCCGCCACCCACTCGCTATCGGTGGCCACACTTTTTTCCCGTGTCGTTGCAAATCAATTTATGCCCGGCCAACGTTTGAACAATTTCAGTTTCTGTTTCGGTTTCCGTTTCTGTTTCTGTTTCAGTTTCGCTTTGTGCAATTGACGGGCCAATAATTAAGCCGGATCCCAGGGAAAGCGCTGGAAAAACGCATGGTAAACCGAATGTACTACGTGTCCCTTTGGCATCCGACTGGGCCGGTTATGTTGCAAGTTCTTATGACTCCGCCGCTGTTGTAAAGTCAATTTCCTTGCTTATTTAAATTTCAAAGCAAATGACAGAAGGTGTTGTTGTGCTGCCGCAAACTGGATTAAATTTCGTTTAAAATGTAAATGGAAAAAAGCGTGATAGACAGGTTCGGCTTTTCGCCCGAATCGTATCCAAATTGCGTTTACAACGGCAAAACATCAAAAAAAAAAAAAATAAGTGAGAGAGGAACCAAACGCAGGAAAAACTAAACAAACACCTCATCAAAGAACATCAAAGGCCGCCCCAAAAAAATGAAAACAGGAAAACCCCCAACAATAACCAGGACGGGGAGGAAAATCAAAAACGAAAAGAAAGGAAAAAAGGTAGGACTAAGAAAGAAAAGCATTTTGGTGTGCACGACGCAGAAAATAAAATCAAGAATTTCACACCTTATCAATTTTGCTAGATTAACAAAACGAACAATGTGGTGGGTGGTGGGTGGGTGGTGGGCCCTCCACTACCCACTGCTGCCTGGGAAATTGCATCATCAACGTCCTTGCCACATTGTGATCGACATCATCATCATGGTGCTCTGGTTGCAGGGAAGCCGCCATCGCCACACTTTGTCATTAAGGAAGTCAAAAACTTCGACCCCAAGCGGGGGTACTGGAGAAAACCAGGGGATGGTTTTCTCTTTCTCTCTGGAAAGCTCGGAGTAATGGAGAAAGCGGGGAAGAAATCGGTTTGGCTTTGTGTGACAGCAGCGTTGACATTTATTTTGATTTCAGTTTCGAGTGCAAGACCTAAGTGGGTGAACTTTCTATTTCCCTTCATCTGTTATCCACTCCAACCTGTTTAGCAGCCCCTGCCCTTTAATGCACTAAGCAAAAAACCACTACAATATATGTTCGAAAACCTTTTTGTACTCCACAGGCTAGATATTTCAAAGGGTTTTTATTTGTATGAAAATAATAATTTCCATTAACATTTATTCTTAAGAGCGCGAGTTAAGGATACAATCGAACCATGAATAACACCAAAATAAAAATCGCGAATTCTTAAGATATAGAACGTCAATCAATGGATTGCTCAATAAATAAAACAAAATATTAAGATATAAAATAGTTTTCTAAATAGTTACGTAAAGAACCACTGTGTTGTTTTTAAATATAGTGCATTAAAGAAATTAAAAATAAAATTTAACTGTTAGTTTAAAAAGATATTGGAAGGGCCTGGTATAATAACAATTTTTTTTAATGCACTATATTTCAAAATCTCTAAAAGCTTATAATGAATTATCAAAGAAACTAATTGAAGGAGCATAAACTAATGTTAAATGTATTGTTGTATTGTTATAGCAAATATAAGCAGAATAAATATTAAAGATAAGAAAAGCTAAATACAACATAGTTTTTCTCCCTGTGCACTCATGCTAATGTGCATCTTGGCTTAGCTTTTTACCCGGGGGATGGCCTTTTACTTGGTGTCGCTGTCACTAAATTGAATTTTATGTGGCGAATGCCAACTTTGATGTGTGCCTTTATTAATGGTTGCTGGGAACTGTCAGCCGGTGCCAAAAGTCGGACGGTGGAGGAAAATGGGGTCTAAATCAGCACTGATAGAGCGTCGGCGGAGAGTTTACGGTAATTGCAGGCCAAGACAGGGGCGAAAACTCCGAAGCGGGCATGTAAATTCAATGAAATATGGCTTGCAAAAATGCCTGGCACAAGCAACGCCTCAAAATGCCAGCAATGCGTTGGCCACTCTTACCTCTTTCCCCTGACCATCTAAACATCAGACCATCTGACCATCAGACCAGCGGCAGCAAAAGTCCGGCCATCGAGCAGCAGCTTGGAATTCCAGGCATAACTTCTGGCAGCAACGAGCAGACGAGCATATGTAAAAAGCGGAGCCAGCCAGCGACACATAAGTACACACGAGCACACATTGCTGGCGGGTTTCCATGACATAAAAAAAGAGAAGCGTGCTGACAAAAAATGGAATGGAAAATCTAGCCCAGCCAAGTCTCTAAATTGTGTGGCCCTAAAAGTGTCCAGCGGCACATAATGCTCAAAGAGTGTGCACTTAGAACAAAACTGCAGCGCTGCCCTTGAACTTAGAAATTAGTTTCGAAGAATTTAATAATATTAAATTACAGCATTATCCGATTAGTTTCGAAGAATTTAAAAATATTTAATTACAGCATTATCCGAAACGGAAATATGATTTACACATTTTGACTTTGTCACTTCAAAAAACCTGACAAGAAATAATTGAATATTTAAACAAATCTTCTCCAAAATAAAAATTAAGCTTAAGACTATTTTTTTGATATTTAAGACAATTTTTAAAAAAATCATATTTCAACATTCCTAGTATTTTTTAAATATAATTAATTAAATTAAATAAATTCTTAAAATTCCTTTAGTAAAGCTTTATTAAAAGAAAGCAATATTGATGTAAATATTTTTTCGAAATTGGTTGCTGTTCTTATCTTTTAATAAACCATTTGTTATATACTGATTAACACTGTAATTTATGTTCTTTTAGTGCTTAATTTTGTCTTTCAGTGCAGACCAACTCACACGCACACACACAAAGCTGTCTGTGTCCTTGCCACATGCAACGTCTGCTGGAGCTGCTGCTGCTGCTGTTGCTGTTGCCCAATGGCCGCAAGGAATTTCACACAATTGCTAGAAAAATTGCAGAAAATTGAAAATGTGCGAGAGCGCATAAATTTTTACTGCGTCACTTGTGAATGCTAAATTGTTGTTATTTATGTGGGCACTGTAAAGCCAAGGTCCGCCACTGTAGCCCCACCATTTCCCCTCAAAGAAGATAACATCTCGGAGGAGAGTAAAGGACACAAATCGATTTCATTTCGCACATCACTTGATGCCATGTCACTGCCCCCGAGGAGTTTTGTTGCAGTCTTCGGTGGGGAATCACACTGAAGTCTGCCACAAAACGCTGCGGGAGTTCAAGGTCACAGGATATTGCAGTGGGTAAAATAAAAGTTTACGATTATCAATTTTCACAGCAGTCCTCGCTTGAGAACGTGCAAGCCAGTGCGGGCGAAAAGTCGAAAGAAACTGCAGCCGAAATGAGCCATCGAGGAGACGATCAGCAGACCAACACCCAGGGATATGGCTTCCTCCTGGTGGCTCTCCAACCAGCAGAGCAGTTTCCTGCACGGCTTAGCCATCAGTTGCATTTGCCGCTCGGCCGCATGTTCCACACAGCTCTGGCCATAGAGCAGGATATAGGACACCTGCATGGTTTCCTCCTTCTCGATGATTACATGCTTTTTATCGGCGCTGGTTTCGTTGTCCTGGAAAACGAACTCAACCACGGCCACACAGCGGAGAATCGAACCGCATCGCGAGCCACCCAGACCAGCTTGTGGCTTACTCCTGGCCAGAGCTTCATTGACATCGCTGGTTAGTTCCAGGCACTTTCGATCCCCTAGAGGATTGTGGTTCAGCATGGCATACAGCTTCTCCAGCTTGCAACCGTAGAAACCGAGGCGAACGGATTCCTTGTTCGCCTGCCGCAAACGGGAATAGGCCTCACCCCTTCCGTTCTCCCTGCCCGTTCGCACCTCAAAGATCTGGGAGGGCGGACGCTGGGGGGCGGGCATCCCCAGATGGGCATACAGTTCGGCAAACTCACAAGGTCGCAGGGAGCTGAGGAACACGCGATCGGCCTGATCCACCAAGATGTCTGTTAGCAGACGCACCACATTGGAGGAGCAGGCCCGGTAGTCGCAGTGCATGAGCTGCTGCTGCAGCAGCTCCAGTCGGGGGACATGCCCCAGGGTGCTGCACAGCACTTCGATGGATCCCCCCCAGTGGCTGGGCATTGGTCTCAGTCGCGTCCGGTAGCGATAGCTCCAGGCGGCGGCCACGAATATGGTCCACAATGCCTCACAGCCCATGAAGTCATCCTGAAGGCGTCGCTGCACGAGGGTCAGGGCCCTCATGTCCAGATGCGAACTGGGGGCTCGTGCCCCATTTAGTGGCACTACTATGGACTGCGGCAGTAGGGCCGCCAATCGCCGCCAGCCGATCCGCTTCGCCGGTTGGTGACCATAGAATCCTGGGGCCGAGGCTCCCACCGAAAGCAGCGTCATTTTCACTGGCTCTCGATACGAACGATGTGGATTTTGGTTTCCCTTCAGAGACTGAAATTTTGAAATTGTTTCGCAGAGTTTTCGGCAAGCCGTCGGGCATCAATCTAAGCCACCGACAATATCGACAATCGAATGAAGTGTGTCGCCCAGGTGGCAGGTCGTCCTCGTTGCAGGAGATTGAATTTCGTCCTGAATTCCACTCGGAAAAAAAATTACTAAGGGATTTGGTAAAAGTTGTAATAATTTTTCTTATTATTCAAATCTAGCGAGCTTTTTGATGACAGCCCATTTTGACAATAAAGACTTTAATAAGTCTTTGAGGAGGAAAATATAAAGGAAATTGGTGTTTTAAAAAAGAAGATTATTGAGCATACAATTGTTTCTAATGCGACTATTCTTTTTAGCATCTTAAAATAAAGTTAAAATAATTAAAGGTGTTGTTTAAAACAAACTTAGTCTTTAATTTCGTACGGATAGATACTTTTGAATTTTTTTTTGTTGCTAAGAATGTTTCCAAAACATTGTATTTAGATGTAAGACCGTTAATGTCTTAAAATTTTGAGCAATAATAAAAATTTAGTCCGAGGGATTTATTGTAATTGGACATAAACAACGTTTTATGAGTTGTATTGCCTTACCATTCTCAAAGTTTTTCGAGTGCATTCATAGTAACAGTTGTGAAGTGTGATCTCCGGATGGGTTTCGGTTGGGTTGAGCTTGGGCCTGGCTGTTCTGTAATTGATTAATGGAGCCTGATGTCGAATGCCTGATGCCTGATGCCTGCTGTCTGCCGCTTGATGGCTGACGCTCACCTTATGTCCGGGGGTGACTTAGCCTTTTTGGTCCGGAGCCCCGAGATGAAGCCACCACCACCATCGGGCATCAGCTACAGCATCACCAGGAGTGGAATGGTCAAAGTTGCATCATAGCTTCCCAGTTAATTGGACACTTTTTCAATACTTTTATCTCCGGCAGCCACCCCCCAGCCATTGGGCCTCTCCACCTGCTGCTGCATGCGTAATTTATTGATATACTCCCGCTAAATTATGAGTCTCCTGGGGGCCGCGAGAACGAAATAATTTTTTGTTTTCCCCGCTCTTTTTCCCCCATGCCAGCAGAAGGGGAAAAGAGGCTGCAGGTGTGGGTCTGTGTGGAAATCAGTTAACCGAAAAAGTTTGCAACTTTTTGCCGTGCTCGCTGCCTGTGAAATCAAAGTTGGAGTTTATTCAAATAAACGCCGACATTAAGAGAGTTGCAACTGTTGCGTTGCGTCGTCGTTGGAAGGCGTCTCCTGGCATTCGGCGGCATAAATCAGGGCCAACAGCCGTGGCAACTTTTCTCCCCAGATAAACTTTTGACGTCATTTAACCCTCTTTTTTTCAGACAGCTTTTTTTTTTTTTTTGGGGTGCCTGCAATGTTATTAATATGCCCAAGTTTCTTTTGGCGTTGTCAATTCCCCGGAGTCGCTTTCTGCTAAATAATTCCCGTTGCCATCGATTTCCCGCCACCAGGAAAAAGCAATTGTCTTTAAGGGATTCCCTTCGTTTATTACATACTAAGTGGGGGCCCATTTTCATATGCTCCTATAAACAGGATATGCAGTGATAGGAAAGTTACCACATAACAAACATATAAAGTTCAGATAAAAGGTAATTAGCCTTTGAAGTTAGGTTTTATTATTTTGAATCGAAAAAACTACTTTTACAGATGTTTTCATTTTTGCCTTTCAGCGAGATACGAAATCACCACGAAGACTTAAATGCGATTTTACGGTCTCCACAATGCGCTCCACAAAAATGCTGTTGTTGTGCAGGACAAATAGCAAATTTCGCAGCGGCAATGAGTTCTGAAATGCAGAAGATGAAACGTGAATCAGTGCGGCCAAATCAATTATCACAAACACTCTCCATCGAATGGCTGATAAATCTATATATGGGGGTTCGGGAGTCGAGATACGGGATTCGGGACTGGGGAAAATAAATATAAATTGCCTGCTGGCTGGCGATTTGATTTCATAAATATGTGCCTCACGTAGACCAGCTCAATTGCCAATTAGAAGCGAGGCGAAAGGAAAAAGCAGTGGCAAAAGCGGCAGAAGAAAACATAAAAAAGAAAAGGCGGTGGCACTTGAAAATTCTGAGGCATCAACGGAAGTTGATTTGTATACGGAATCGCATATAAAAGTAGCCCACTTTTAACCTGCACCTTTCTGGCCAAAATTCAATAAAGCAATCGGAAATTTTTCTCACGTCCCTCTGGGAAATTATTATGGAGCTGGCAGTCGAGGACGGCCGTTTCAAATGGAGTTCTTTAAACAATTTTCCCCAAAAGCCCCCCCACACACACACACACACAGCCAGATGGAGGGGATGGAAAGCTCGAACAAACAAAGCGTGTCCCCAACTGAAATACAATTACCACGTGGGAGTTTCAGGTTTGGCAACTCACCTGCAGACCGCTCAGAATTTTAGCAAACTTCGGACTGCTAATGCTATCGACAAGTGCTGCGAATTGTTTGTTGCTCTCGAACTCGTCGAAAAATTGCACATACAGTTGGTCCAGTGGCAGGATCTCCATGATCCTCTCCACCATTCCGTGCAGGCCATTTTGGGGTTCCCGATCGCCTGATAATTGATTTAAATACATTTTAAGTTATGTTTATGTACCCTTGTGTGTTATCAGTTGAAAGTTGCAATGCAGTGAAGGAAAGGCATCTTTAAGACAGTCGATCTATCCAAATTTGTCAAAAAGTCTTCTTTCTATTGGAGGTTATATCATGTAACTTCCTACAGACCAGTAAAATCATTTAAATTGAAAAAATATAATATTTTTGTTTTAATTAATATGAACACGCAAACAAAAATAGCAATGCTTTAATAAACTGATCTAATTTTAAAAACTCGTACAACGATATTATATAGCTTCAATAGGTAAATTAAAAAAATTATTTGGGAATTCGACTTAGCTTCACTTTTTTCAAATATATATATGCATAAAATTCCTAATATAGAAGTTTTACAGAATATTTTATTTTTTGAAATAGCTGCAAAGGTATATAGACTCCGGCTTGCACAACTTATTACAGTTTCTTTTAAGTTTTTAATGAAATCAATTATAAAAAGCTACACCTTAATTATCACTCATACGCACCAACGACTTCGCCCAGTTCGGAAGGTTTAAATTTGGCTGCCACCGACTGCACCACCTTAATCACATCCAAACCATGAACACTCAAATAATTAGTGAACTCAAGAACTTCTGGCAGCTGAAGGATCTTCCGCTTGATATCTGCAAAATCTCTGCTGGCCAGGAAGGCGTAGGCTCTTTGAAACTCCGCGTCGCCGTGATAGTATGAGGCCACTATGGCCTGGACTTCGTGCACATAGATCATGGACAGAAAGGGGCTCAGGTCGACGGAATTGTTTGAGGAACTTGGCTTCTTGCGACTCAAGAATATCAAGTCATCGGAGGCATTCGCTTGGCCACTTTCGACACTGCCTTCACTGTTGGTCCCGTCGAGCGTGACGAATCCAATACCGCTCACATCCGATTCGTCACTATCCGGCGTAATCAAATCGCCCTGTGGATAGCCCAATGCCTGGGAAATGCCAGCGGCACAGACGACCCAAAGTAGCAGGTGACCGCGATTCATGCTGGCGATGTGATCTCCTGCACCGGTTCTGAACTTCTGGCCGCCTCTTCTCACGGCATCTGTTTGTCCGCCGGGGACTTTGGAGACTTTGGAGACCATTCAGACTCTGACAATCGTTTTGTCCCGGCGATTATTTAATTTAATCAGTAACATTCAACAAAAACACTCACTTGTTGGGGGGGAATTCATGACCGAGGTGCAGGCAAGAGAGGTCACTATACTCTTAAAAACAACCCAATACGTTTGAACGAATAACAAGAAGTCTTAATTAAGTAGTCTTGTATTTTACTGGCTACTTTTTAGTTTACAGATGGCATATATCAAACAAAACAAACAAGATAAGTATAATTTTTAGTGTAAAAAAAATTTGTTATTTTATTGCATGGTAACTGACCTATATACATCGAAGTTTTTTACTTGATAAATGCTTAGCTATAAATATTTCATTTTATAGAAATATTGTAACAAACCATGACCTGTAGTTTAGCAAATAAATAGATTCTTTTTGATCTATAACCAAACTAATAAAAAGGCATTCTATATAATTATTTAATAAACGTATCGCTAAACAGTTTGATGGCTTACGATTTATAATTTGTTAAGCTACACCCGAAATAAAAATAGTCAAAGTATCTAAACAATAGTTTGTAAGTTGAATTTTTAATACTATGAGTTTTAAATTAATGCCACGAAAGTATCAAAACGAAATGTATGTACAGGGGATCTATTAATTCGTATTGAATTAATACTTTACTACTTAAAGACACATTTATAAACAGTTTTTTTTTTTTTTTTGGTGTAGACCTAGTCTTTTTTGTTTATCTGCAACTTAAAGCTGGAGTTTATAAAATATTGATTTATATGGTGGCTGGTGGCTGCGATTAGGATATAAAACATGACTTGGGGCCACCGCCACCGCCACCGCCTCGTCCTCGTAAATTATCCAAATGGGCGAGTTTCCTGTGGGCTTTTAGGACAACTGCATTTCCGTCGATGCAAATCAAAGAAATGCACACCCAATTTTGCCCCTCTTTGCGGGTGGGTGCCTGTGATATTCACACTTTGACAGCTGGCGGGAATGTCACCCGGTTAGTCACTACTGTATGTGTGTGTCACTCAGTCATCCAGTCATGCAGTCATTCAGTCAGTCAATCGCTCAGGCGCCCATTCAGGTCTCGCTTCCAGCTCGCTCGCTTGTCAAACTGTGCATAAAATATGTACATGCATATGTCCCGGCAACCACACACACACACACACACACACTCACACTCACAATCACAGTCACACACACACAATCACAGTCATGTGTACCCGCACTCCGACTGATATATTCATTTGCTCATTCAGCAAGTTAAGTAGGAATAAAATTGTCAATTTTCATGCCATTATTTCATGTCGTCGTCGCCGTTTGCCGCTCACTTTCGCATGTGTCAACTGTGACACTCTCCACTCGCGTCGCTGTGTGTTTTCGGATATGATTTATTCACTTGGCTTGATTTATTACAAGCCCACACGGCCGCAGCCTGTAAATTGTTCTGCCTACAAACCAATAATAATTGTATCGTCGTCAACGTTAACGTCAACGTCAACCAGCCGAACGAACTTTAGTTGCACCGCAATTTTTTACATAAATTATTTGACTAAGCCCCCAACTTGATTAAAACTTAGCCTAGACTTCGCCTGTAAAGTCGGTTTTTCCGTAACGTATGACACTTTATGAATTTGGCGAGCAAAGTTTTGAGGGTGCAAACTTTTGCCGGTGTCGGCCTGAAACCGTAAACAATTGGCCGGCAAGTTATCCTGCACTAAAACAAATTGTTTTCAATTCGATTAAAGTTTGTTAAGCTGCCATTTATGGAATAATTTGTCAATATCGACTATTTAATTCAATTTGACAACAGTGATTTAAATAGTATAGGTTAATCTATGGCTCAAAGCAGTGGCAAAGGAAAAAAGGTTTAAAAGATAATTCATTTGCATAAAAATATGGTATTCAATCTTGATCAGAAGTTAATTTTTGAAGAGTTTAAAACCATTTCTTGGAGTATTTTTTAGAGACACAAACTTGTACTCTGCTGTCTGAGATTGAATAAAATTGAAAAAATATTAAAGATCAGTAACACAATTTATTTTTAAATACATGGGTTTTTCATGTATTCACGAATTCTATTTTCGGTTTTAATATTTAGTGAGAACTGTTTTTGCCAGTGCATTGAGCGGGCCGAACTTATAAATTAATTTCGCCCCCCAAAAACACTTCAGCGAGCTGGTGGCATACCTCAGCTGCCATAAAGGTGGCAGCTTGGGCGGCGGCCCAAGTTGGCGGCGACTTAATTAACTGCAGTCCGGCAAAGTCAGCGGTACACACGCACCTGAGACCGAAACCGAGACGGAGGACCAAGGACCAAGGAGCAAGGAGGTCGGACTGCATCCTGGTGGGGAAAAGAGGCAGTTAATTTCATGCTGCCTGGCTTTGGACCCACCTGCCCCAGTCCGCGGTGCCATGTGTTTTAAAGTGATTTTCTTGGCCAGGCGCCTTTTGTTTATGTTGCGGCATAAGAGCTCCGCTTTACCGCAAGTGTCAACATTTATTTCCAACTTAACACTTTTGGCGTAACATGGCGCTTAATCCGCAGCGCCAAGTCGAGTCGCGCCAAGAACTTGACTAATTTTGTACAAAGTTCAGCATTAACATTACCGCAAATTAGCAAAAGTTTTCGCACAAACAGCCGCAGCGCAGGAAAACAAAAAAAAAAGTGGCAGTATTAAGTGGAGCAAAGGGGAGAGTAAATCCGATTGCAGGGATTGCAGATGGTGGGAAATGCCGGGAAAACGGGGCGGAAAATGGGCTGCGGGGAGCACTTTGAGTTGTGGCATCAGCAGACGTTGCCTGTAGTATCTGGGATGGTTCACTGACTGCCATAAATTAACTTGTCTAGGCCCGATTCCTTGCCAGGCGGCCTGTCCCCAAAAACTTCTTGCCACATTCACCAGCTGGAGCTGCTCCATTCCTTGCCCCTTTCTTGGCTCGTAATCTGTTTCACACTTAATGTTTTCTCTCCTCGCAGTTCGGTTTCCATTTCCACTTTGGTTGCACGTACGAAAAATTGTTGTTTAATTGGATACATGTTTCAAAAATCGAAATGTCAGCAGATTAGTAAAACACTTGCCTTGGACAATAAAATTAAATCATATCAAATTGAATTCTGGGTTCAATGTCTAACGATAGTTAATAAATAATCATTTTATTTTTCTTACTTTACTAAGTTTTCATAATATTTCATAAGTAAAATAAAGAACATCACTACCTACCTACCTAAAATACCTTAGCTCTCTCATATCTCAAGTAAAATAAAGAACATAAATACCTACCCACATATCTACTACCAACTATTCAAGCAGTTTGTAATTGATTTACTCTTTAATTTTACAATCAATATGTAAGCCATGTCCTATAAATAATCAGTTTTAGTTGAAAGACCGAAACAACCTTTAATAAATACCTATTTATGGATGACGTTTTTTTTTTCACAGTGACGTTTGATTTCGATATGGGTTATTTATAGATGGACAGATCAATCGATATGTACTTTATCCACGCTGACTTGTGCCCGTCAGTTGTCAATCAGTTTTTGGGGTTTGGCTTTGATTTCCATCGCCTGCCCTCCTGTTCCTCTTCCTGTTCCTCGTACTGCTCCTGCGAAGGATGTCAGTGGAGCGTAACAAAAACAGAAATTATGTCCTTACACACAGGTCATCGCCGACTGCCCTGCGCAACCTTCAATCAATTGGGGTTTTTGGTATTTTTGGGCAGGAGGCAGGGGGATTCCCCTTCGCATAAAACTGAAGAGCAGTGTGTTCCATCGCTTTTGACACGTTTGGCAAATATTTGAGCACGTCTAAAAGCGCGTTACGGTCTCCAGCAGGCGTTCAATATTTTCAGAGCGAGCGCAGCAGCCGCAGATGACCGATTTTCACCGCTTTTCACCGCTTTTCACCGATTTTTCCGCCCACTTTTCCGCCTCAAACGCCCCCGCTTCCCTTTCCAAATCGCGTGGCAGTGCGTGCTTTGCCCTTGGCCTGTGGCTTAATTAATTTTCGCTTCCGTTAACAATTTTTATGCGGACTTGGCTCCTTGGGAGCGCTTCGCATGCGCTGATTTCGTGTTTATGGGTCCTTTAATTCGCCACTAATGCGGGTCCGTTTGCGGCGGAATTATTTGCCGGATACATGCGATTAGTTTTGGCCAGATTGCCAATAGTTTTTGCTCTCCATTCAGCAAGCGTGCAACAAGTTAATTACATAATTCAGCACTCGCCTTTGATATTTATGTATGTATGTTCGACCAGGGCACTTCCGATATTCTGGCATAAACCAAATAAACACTAAATTCCAGTTAAATAGGCAACGACACCAGCAGCAGCACCAGAAACTTGGTCAAAAGAAATATAAAATAAAATAAAATTAAATAAAATAGCAAAAGCAGCATCAGCAGCATCGAAAAAAGGAGACTTAAAAAATAAGCTAAAAGTCTTTTGAAGTTGCCAAAGTAAAAGCAGGGGGGAAAATGGGAAAAGCGGGCAAACAGCGCGATATAAAGTTGGGGCTTTTTGGCTTTGACGCACGTAGCTCCCGATTTGAAAGTTTGTCGTGTGTGCTCTCTGTTTATATATATATATGTTTATACATACAAATATACATATAAATATATATATATATATATGAACAACAAGGAATCGACAGAAACTCCAGAGCCCGCTTCTGAGTTTGCTGCAACGCTTTTATTAAGCTTATAAATTTTTTATTTAAGACTTTTCACTTTGAGCAGTTTGGTGCAAGGCTCGGGGCCAAAGGCAAACAGCAGCCACACACCGACACGACAGTCATGTGACATTTATTCGAGTGCGCCAGGAGCACTTCAGTTTCACATTTAACAAACGGCACAGAGCCACTCCATTGCCCCCGCTAACCCGTTGGGCCCATAAATTATCCAAATAGTTAATGCCAAAATTGTGAAATAGTGTGACACTTTCATTAAATGCCCCGAGCGCTGAATAAATGGAGAATTTCAATAAAAATGCCAAAATGCACCGGCCACAACATGCGATGCGAAAATATTTGATAAACTGCAACAATTTCCCCAAGGGTTGACCACTTTTTTTATGCCAACTGCCTGGCAGTATTAGTTTTGCGTATATTTTCGCTGGAAATGCGACTAAACCCATATGGAGTTTATCCGATTTGATTTGTGGCCTGCTAAAGTTTTCAAAGTAAAAATTTTACCAATTTCGGCCATTTTGATAATAAGATGCTGGCAATGTTTATTTGCGTTTGACTACACAGAACGAAAGTCATTTTGGAACAATCGATTTGAAGCTAGAGCTTGCAGGATAAAGTCATAAAATAGTAATAATATCTTTGTATATAATAATGTAAAGTTATATATATATTTTTTTAATTTATAATCTATCTATGGATGTCTGTACTTGATTTTTGTTTTTGCAATTTCGACAGCTTTGTGGAATTTAATTCTTTTACGTTTATGTTCTGTCCAATTTATTTATAAATCAAAAAGTATTAGGCAAATTTTAAAATATATTTATAAATGTTTCCCAATCCTTATCTGGGATTTATACATTTTTTTCCTGTGCAATAGGTCAGTTTGTAGGGTCCTAAAAAAAGCGCCACGTGGTGCATATAAATTGCCAGGTTTTGAAACTTTTCCGTAAAGGTGCAAATTACTTTTGTTCTTTTCTGTTTGCTCTCGGCGTATTTTTTGTTCGATTTTTTCCCTTCGCCTGACAACTGTCAAGCATCGAATTGACCAGACTTTTGGCATTGCCTAAGCGTGCGTGTGAATGACCAAAAACTGGACACGGACGCACAAGTATTTATAGCAGACTCACACATGTCCTAGTCGAGTATGTGTGGTCAAAGGAAATCAATTTCCATATGCAAAAACTTTTTTAGTGCACGTACTGTGGACTGCGGACTTCGAGGGGGAGCCGAAATCGAATTTTGTCCATAAAATATTCAAATTGTTCTGTATAAACGACGCATAAACATTCTTTGTGCAGGCCACCTGCAGTACCATTCCCATTCCCATTGCCATTCCCATTCCCATTTCGATCCCACTCGAATCGCATAAATTTTTATGTCCAAATGCCAAAGGCCGTAGGCAGGCGATCGCTTAATGTGTCCCGCGGCAGAAATTCAATTTGTAGCACATCCGTGGCCGAAAGCGAAAAGGTAAAAAAGCGGCCAGCGGAGAGAGCTGCAAATGCGAAAAAAGTGCAAATGTCTGGCTGGCCAAGCACCAAGCACCAAGGACCAAGCACCAAGGACCAAGCACCAAGGAGCAGGGAGCAGGGAGCCAGGACCCAAATAAACCGAAACAAAATGGGAGCAAAAGCTGAGAAAAACACTGCCGCCTGACTGCTGCTGCTGCTGCTTTTGCTGCTACTTTGCTATGCGAACGATTGATTGAAAATTGATTTCATTATGAACTTGTTATGCATATTCGCCCAACCTTACTAGCCACCCAACCACCCAGCCACATATCCTTCAACACCACCCGGCATTCCCACAGAGTTTTGTGCATCTCAGTAGATAATTGGATTTCGGAAGGTTGCCCAACTCTATTCCGTAGCCGTAGTCCGTAGTCCGTAGTCCGTAGTCCGCAGTGTATTGTGCATTTCCACTTCCAATTAGTTATGGAATTTTTGCTGTATTTAAATTTTCGTATCCCCCAGTTAGTCTTATCGGAATGTGTAAGTTGAGAAGGGAGGAAGATTGTGGGTTCCAACCGAGCACACAGTCCCAGGAAATTAAGCCGCTTATGGCCGGGCCATTCGTTCCCTTTTGTTTTTTAATGCTCAGCCAGGCTTTCCCTTCCTCTGCCTCTTCTTGGGCCAAAAAAAAAATATTACTCGACAGCCAGCCATTCCACTTAAGATTCCGCTGGCCAAGTGCACTTGTGCTGGCCACAAATGGCAATGGCTGTGTTGTCTGTCGCGCGTATTTAGCATAAAAGGTGCGGCCAAGACTTCTCTTCTCCGGGCCTTTGATGTTCCCCACCCAATTCCCGTCCTCGACATTGTTGATATTTTGCATCAAAATTCTGACAAACTTGTTCGGCGCAAAAGGGGTGGGGATGATGGGCAGATCCGAAGCGGAAGTGGCGACATTTTAGGATGTCACTCCGAGTTTGAGGTCGCCGCAAAGTGCGCAACACAATTTGCATAATGCCCGCTGGGACGGATGAATGTGGCTGCGGATGAGGATGGAGATGTGGATGGGTATGGGCATGGGCATGGGGATGTGGATGTGGCGAGGAGGAGCGTGCGGAGAAACTGAATGCGGTCTCGAATTTGGTCTACGTTTCGGGTTGCTCTTGCTGCACTGAGGGAAAATTAATTCAATTATATTCAGATGTCAACATCTCCATTACGAACATGTATTCTGTAAACTACTCTAGTATACCGCTTTTAAATTGTATTATGTCACTTCTTGTTCTTCATTTTTATTAAAAAGCTCCTTTTTTACACTCTTTATTCTTAATATTTATCCTTACAAAATGGAACGATAAATGTTTTGAATACGAACCAAGTTCATCGAAGTAGATATATGTTAATAAAATAAGACAAGAACAAATGGTTTGAGGTTTTATAAGATTGGACCTTCAATCCTCAAACCGTATGATCTTGTCTGATTCTTTTAACCATAATTATAGAACAAAATATATAATTTTTCGATCGATAGCACACACATTATATTGTTTTTTTTTAATAATCTAATAAACCGCATTATTTACATAGTTCAAAAAGAGAAATATTTATAAGATGGATAGATGAGAAAATTTAGAGCGTTTTTATTGTAAATACGGAGTATTATTTGGGATATATATATTTGTTTAAATCCTTCTAATTTGTATCAAATAGTTTATTTCTATATGTAATTTAGTATTTAAGACTTAATTTAATTTATGGTTGGCGCTTGAATATTGTGCCTTTATTTTCTGTGGGGTATACCTTTGCTTAAGAAGTAGTATCCGTTTTTTTTAACAAAATTGTTTGTCAGTGCATGCAAATGAGTGCGAGATGAACAAGCAGGCGGTCTTATCCGCGTCATTATTGGTTCAGGTCTTGTTCGCACTGTAATATTCCACACGCAGACAGCTGCCCGCTTATACCCGTATACCTTACATATCCTTGCAACACTCCTCCTGCCCAAGGACACCATGAAGCGGACGCCCAGGCGACATGCCGAGCGTCAGGCGACGGCCGAGCAGAAGCAAAAGGAGGAGAACGAGCTGAAGTGCGTGAGCGACTTCGAGCGGGTCCGGCGGATCGACACCATGCCGCGCAGGATGGACACCTTCTGGCGGACGGACACCAGGCTGAGCGGCTCGAAGGTCAATGGACTGTGGATGCTCAACCACTGCAGCTACAACAAGGGGCTCGCCTTCACGCTGAACGAACGACGAGTGCTGTCCATCCACGGACTGCTGCCGGTGGTGGTGCGCACCGTTGACGACCAGGTGGCCGCCTGCTCGCAGATCATCCGGACGTTCAACAGCCCCATGCAGCGGTACATGTACATGGCCTTCATGGGGCGCAAGAACAGGCGCCTGTTCTACGCCCTGCTGCTGAGCAATCCCGAACGCTATGTGCCCTACACGGATGTCACGGGCTCGGCCGACTTGCTCAAAGTCCACGCGATGATGAGCCACGGCGGCCAGGGCATATTCATAACCATCAAGGACCTGGGCCACATTCCCCAGATTCTGGCCAATTGGCCATTCCGGTGTGTGCGCTGTCTGCTGGTGAGCAACGGCGCCTCGGTGCTGAGTCTCGGCGACATGGGGGTGGACGAGATGCCCATGCTGTTCTCCAACATCCATCACAACGTGGTCTTCGGCGGCATCCATCCGGACTTCTGCCTGGCCGTGATGCTAGGACGTCGGCACCAACAACGACCAGCTGCTGGAGGATCCCGCCTACACGGGCCTGCGGGAGCCACGCGTCTCGGACGCCCTGTACGACAAGTTCTTCGAGGAGTTCACTCTGGCGGTGATCCAGCAGTACGGTGCGCATGCCCTCATCCTGTGCAAGGACTTCGAGGCGCAGAAGGCCAAGAGGCAGCTGGAGCTGTACCGCGATCGCCAGTGCATCGTGGACGTGGACTTCCAGTGCCTGGCCGCCGTGGCCCTGGCCGGCGTCATAGTCTGCGACAGGCTGAAGAGGGCCTTCTTCTCGGCCAATGTGTTCCTATTCTATGGCGGAGATGCCATCAACATTGGCCTGGCCCGGCTGTGCATGGCCATGCTGCGCAGGGAGGGCATCAACGAGATGAGGGCGCGGCAGCGCATTTGGTTCTGCGATGCGGACGGCTTGATAGTGATGGCCAGGCAGGACATTGCCGAGGAGCTGCTGGAGTTTGCCCAAAGGCGGGAGCCGATCAACAGTCTGGTTGAGGCCATCATGGAGCTGAAGCCCAATGTCCTGGTGGGTGGCTCCTCGCAGCCGAACAGCTTTACGCCCGATGTCTTGCGGGCCATGGAGCAGAGCTCCAGTCAGCCGGTCATATTCGCCCTGTCCAGACCCCAGGAGCAGGCCGAGTGCACGGCTGAGGCAGCCTTCGCCTACACGAAGGGGCATTGCATCTTCATCTCCGGATCGAAGCTGCCGCCGCTGAAGTATGCCAACAAATGGTATCAGCCGGGTCATTGCACCAGTACCTACCTGGTGGCCGGCATTAGTTGCGGCGTGATGCTGGCCGGATTCACCACCATTCCGGACGAGGCCTTCTGCGTGGCCGCCGAGCGACTGGCCAGTCTGGTGTGGCCCTGCGACCTGGAGCAGCGCAACGTCTATCCGCCGATGCGGAAGATGCAGTGCATCAGCCTGCAGATGGCCGAGGCCATCTTCACCTACGCCTTTCGGCGCGGACTGGCCACGCTGTGGCCCCAGCCGGAGAACCCCATGGAGTTCATCAAGGCCTCACTGTACGACCCGCAATACCGCATGAACATCGTGGACGTTTACTGCATGCAAAACCGTAGTATCGCCACCACGGAATCCCACAAATACTACAAGCTTAACATCTAGGACCCATGTCCCTGTACTTACTTACGAGCCATTATTAAATGGAGTGAGCCTGAGAGCTGGGATTAAGGGTCTACTAACTGGGGGGCAAATTGCATGGCGGCGTATCATGTCTAATAACAGTTGTTTGCCCGGCCTGCATATTGATTTCGATTCGAACCAAAGTCGGAAGTACGAAGTACGCCGGCGGGCAATTAATTGCATGCAATTTTCATGTGTCAACTCATGCTGTGTGTGGCCATCGCCATAGCCATAGCCATAGCCATAGCCATACACACTCGAATGCTCGACTGTATAGCATGTATGGCATGTGCATGGGTGGTGTGTTGGCTGGTTCACAATTCTCCAGTGACTGCATTCGAAACTATCGCCGTACGACAATAAAATAATTGAAACAACCACCATGAAATGGTAGGAAACACAGCCACAACAAAAATGCAGACAAATTAAATTGCACGAGTGTTTCGGGTGTGTGTGAGTGTGCGTGTGTGTGTAGTAGTCTGGCTTTGACAGGTGTGCGTCTGAGCGAAAGCATGATATTCCATTCCATTTATCAATACGGAAAATGAAATGCAACCCGGCATTGTGTCAGTTTCCCCTTTGTCGCATTGAATTATTTGCTTAGCTTTTTTACCGCACTTTCCGGCCATCGCTTATCGGTTGGCCTTTTGGCATGAATGGAGCGAAGCCCATCTGGAATTTTCATTAGCCACATTTTTTTTAGAAGGCAATGGCACTCCACTTTGGGCTAACACTGCCATTAAGTTCTGATTTTATTGGACTTAAATGTAAGCGAGTTCTAAGGCTATGTTGGTCCCCAGGAGATGACTTCGTAGCCAATCGTTTTCAGGTCCTGGGCATTGATGGAATGTCCGGCGAGCTCTCGAACCACGCTTTGTACATTCGTTGTGTTCTAAAAATGAAAGGAGTATTTAAACAAATTCTAAAAAACAAGAAAAGTGACTTCAATTCTTAAAGGTTACTTTATGCAAGTGTCACTCATAAAAACATTAGTCTAATGTACTACTTATGACATTTTTTAAAATGAGTCTGTTATTAAAAAGCTCTAACTTGGTTTGGAAATTTCTATAGTTCTCTTAAGATTTTTTAGTTCCTTTGATTCTTTTATTCATTTTCGTTTCAATAGTGCTGATTTGGTACTTTTTTTAAATTTAAATATATTTGTTTTTTAGTATTAAATCTATTTCCCTATGCTTTTTATACTAATGTGTCTTACCCAAGCCGCTTCGGATTTGCTCTTGAATTCTGAGCTTTTCAAGGCCTTATAGAACTTAGCAAATATGGGGCTTCGTTGGCGTTTTTCGTTTATTAGGGCCACAAATCGATCTCGGGGCAGATGCGTGAGAAGCTCCTCCACGAAACTCGTAAAAGAACTTAACTGTCTGGCTTCTGAGCTCGTTTCTAGGAGCACCATGATAATTTCCTCCCTGAGATCGTCACCAGCCGATCGACGATGCCTGATGTAATTGTCACGATGATGCCAGTGTTTTTGCACTTTTCCGAAGGCCGTGTCATTCAGATGCACAAAGTTAATCAGATCCACAACTTCTGGTAGAGACTCAATGCGCTGCTGTAACCTCTTGAAATCGGAGCTGCGCAAAAACTTTACGGCTTTGCGAAAGCCCGAGTCCGTAATCATGTGCTCGGCGACTATTTCGTCGATGGTGACACTGGGAATCAGTTTCTCAAAGTCTTTCAACTCGCTTATCAGCTCCGGGGAGTATTTGTACTTCCTGTAATAACGATAGCTTCCAGAAACTAGGACAAGGCCAATGAGTAGAAACTGATGCACCAGACCGAAAGCTGACATTTTTGCAGCTTTTCTATTTATAAATTTTGTTTAGGAAAATTTTGTGCAAATCAATGCTACTCGCTCAACGGTTTGTTTATTACTACTTACTCAATTTTGAGGGGAGATTAAAATTTCTGTACGATTTCCTGCGTATACATATGGTATGGCAATGCTTTTACTCTCTTAAAATTGGTTTACTTGGATTTATTAAAGCTGTTTGCAATGCAAGGTTATAGGGAATGTTAGCATTAATGTGATGTTTTCCACACAACAAAAATGTATTTATTAAAACGTAAAAACAAATGCTACAAATCCGATCATAAAAATGGAGTTTCAATATTTTTGTAATTTAAATATTGATTAGGATAGGCGCAAAAATTGTTTAACAGTCCTTACTTACCATTAAAAATCTATGGGGGAAAGAGTATAATGAAGTCGACCAGCAAAATTTAAAATTTTTCCAAGACTCTCTTCTTATCGCTCTTCGCTGGCTTTCTGGGTTGGAGAACATTGCTCATTTAAAATAAATAAAAGCCCGGTTTCGAATTCGAATTCGATTTAGAACAGTTTTTTCATATTGCTTCCCCATTTTACAGTCGCATCCCAAATAAAAGACCACACAATCGTTTGTTTTGCTTATTAAAGAATCTTATCACATTTATTTACTGCATTTTACTTTTTATGTGTTTACATCTAATTTGTTTCTTCATTTGTATCTGTTATTCTGATTTTGATGTTTTCCGGAAATATTTCGATAGCTCGTGAACTATTCTGCGTTTGAAATTTATTCGATTTGAACCCTGAATTGAGTTGATTCGAATGATGGTTAAGCGCAAATCTTCTTTTATTGTATGAATACTTTGTAAAAGTCGTTTATCTATTTATATATATATATATATATATTTACCGCGAATATTTAATTACTTTGTATTAATATTTTTACAGTGAGTTGTTCGTTAAGTACTCAATTAATATTAATTTCCATCTTTAATTGCCACATTGGCAATTTGATTCATATTTTCTGCGTGTTTTTTTCCGAGTGTCAATTTGTTTTCCTCTTTTGTTTGGTTTTTTTTTTATTTTTTACTCAACATCATGTGATTGTCATACAAAACATTTCACATAATCTTTAAATTATTTACAATAAACTTCCAAACAAAACACTCTACTAAAGGCAACGCAAAAACATTTCATCCATTAAAGTTAGAAGCTCAGAGCATTAGTAGCTTTTAAATATTTCTCGTTTAATAGTTTTCTATTTGTGGTTTTGGTTTAGTTCATTTACAATGCATTGCCTGTATGCAATGCTAAAATGTTTGCTTATTTTTTTTCTTTTTATTGGGTAAATCCTAAGATGAAAACATTAAAAATTTTGCAGAGAAAATCTTTAGAAAAATACTTTGAGTGTGTGTACGGGTGAGAGTAATGCTTAAGAGCTTCTTTTAATTATCTCTTTTGTTTTGGTTTCTGTTGAACAAACCTATTTTGGTTTTGTGTTGAATGAAGCGTTTGGGTTTTCCTTGATTTTTGTGTTATTATGGCAGTTTTCGCGGATATAAATATGTTTACTAAATGCAACGAGTCGTGTTTTGAGTTCTTTTTTATGTTTCGTGTGAATGAATTTCTGCAATATTACTAAAAACGTTTTTATTAGCCACATCAACTTACCTACGCTATTTACGGTTAAGTAATCATGAGCATGTTGGTCTCAATGCAGTAACTTCATGTATCTATTTTATTTATAAGTACGCGTATGCATATATAACTATGTATTGCTTATCGTAAACATTAGGCCAACGCACAATCTATACAGGAGCGAGTTAATGCCGAATAGATAATTTCAAATCAGAATCGGAGCCGAGTAAAAATCAAATTCAATGCTGGTTTACTTATCGTCTAAAGCTCTCCTATTTACAAGACCCCCTTATGCTATATCCCATATAGCCTTTATGCTGTGCGTCATGTCGAAACTGTATTTCCGTTTCTGGTTTTGGCTATCGTATTAAGTTGGTTCCATACTCGTCTATGACCTAAACAGGGGCAGCTATCCGTGTATATGCCTATATATCTTACGCTAGTTTAGTCGAACAAATATGGCTAAGTAATATACAAATTCGTTTAAGATCTTCCCAACCCCAAACCCGAAATGGCCAAGCGACGAGTTGCCGGAAACTGAACCAAATCGAAATCAAAATCAAATCGTTGCGCCTCATGAGCTTGGTTAATACTTTGCCTTACGTCAGATTCTCACTTAGGTGGTTGCAGTTCCATCTGTATCCATATCCGTATCTGTATCCGTATCTGTATCCGTATCTGTTAGATTAGATTACCTTAACCTTAGCTCGAAATAGAAATAGTGTCTTCTGTAAGTGTTTCTTGTGTGAGTGTAAAACCGTAATTTCCATTTGACTTATGGCAGGATCCTTTTGCTAGTAACTTTTCTCGTTTACTCCATCTTTGTATATCAGTTTAGTTAATGTCGAAAATCATTCAGTTTGACGCTGACAACATCTCAAAACGAAACGAAAGCATGACCAAAAAACGCATCGAAATTATTGGAAATATTGTCGATTTTAAAAGCTTAAAAATTTCAGTCTTTGTAGTGGTTTTTTTCCTCTATCTTCATATTTTTTGTTCTGATTTTTGTTTTTGTTTTTGTTTTTGTTCTTGTTTTTGTTTTTTCTTTTTTCCTCAGCTCGGCCCTTGTCACATTTTCATAGTGGTTCTCCGAATTTTCCTCGGATGCTTACTGCCTCTCTGCGCCTGCAAACAGAATGAACCCAAATAAAGCAAATATGTTTAGATATAGAAAGTGAGATTGAGTGGGCAGCAGTCGGGGAAAAAGGAGGGGGAGGTGGAGGGGGGTTAGTGTGGGTTGTCTTACATGGGCACTCAACTTACATTTACATTTTAACTAGAAACTTTAGAAGCGAGCAAATATGGTAAGCACGAACACGAAAATGTACAATTTGCGGTGGGCGGTGGCCACGCCCTCCGTCGACGACGACAAGAACTCAAAGCTGTACAAGTACTCTGGGCAGCGGCAACAACAATTTTTGTGGGTGGGCATCCGCAGCAGCCAAGGGGGCAGGGGGGGATGGACAAAGGACATTTTTGGTTAGATTTCGTCAGGGTCTAATACTACTAGAACTACGACTACTGGTTATGCGGGAACTGGTGATGATGGCAGGGTATATGTTACTCAGGAATAAAACACCTTCCAAAGTCAAGAGAATAATGATGGCTTAAAACACATAACTAGATTCATTCTAGAATTCGTACTAGTAAACTTTCCTTTAATTTAAATCTTGTAAAAGTGAAATACTAATGTAATTTTGATTTTTAATGTACAATATATAACTCTCTTGGTTGTTTTAAATTTTTGAAATCTCTCAAAAGTAATCAAATATATTAACACCTTTTTTTATTTAAGAATGTTCTTCTTGTTTTTATAAATGCAAATAGCAAAAGTAAGACATTTGTTTTCTGGACACTCAGCTTTGTTTTTCGGAGCACATACTTGACTGTAGAAGGCATTTTTCTCAGTGCTCTGATTATGCAGGATATCATGGGTTGCTGCTATATTCTATAACTCAAGGATACTCACTTCTGGGTCAGACCAAAGCATCGTTGCTGAACACATCATTCACATGCTTGCCGTTGCTGCTGATTGGTCCTGTTTTGTCCTTCAGGCCACATTGCTAATAAAAGGAATGAAAAAGATGGGGTAAGAAACACTTAGATCTCTGCTAGCAAATTACAAAATAATTAAAACTCTAAAAAGCACCCCCGCACCTGACGCCGAAAAATTAATTAAAACAATTAACAGCAGCTGGCGCCAAAGCCAAAGCTAAAGCCAAAAATATAATTCCCTGGGATACACACCTCCTGTTTGGCCTGCCATTGCTTCATGGCCGATTTGTATTTCTCGAACTCGTTGCACCAGTGCGAGTAGATTTTCTGGTAGTCCTGCTTCTGCGACGGCGGGGAGCATCTAAGTGGGGAAAATTAAGCAATAAGTTATTGACATTTTCGCGGAAATTAGGCTCCAGGGGGTTGGGTTTTTGATGCGCGCGGGCAGGGCAGTGTTGCCAAGTCGGGTTTTATTTCAGATTGCATTACTCTGGGAATATTACTAATATATAAAAAATTAATCTATTAAAAGCCTACTAATAATGCAACTAATTCGCTCTTGAAACAAATTAAAATTTTTTAAATTTATTTAGTTACAGACCGATTTTGCAAAATTTTAAAAGTTTGTAGTTTAATGAGTAAACGAATTTTAGGCTGTTTCAATGGGGACTCAAATAACTATAAAAAAGTTTGTAACTTAGTAATAAAAGAAACAAGCAAACGTCGATTCCCGATATAAACCATTTTATAAAATGTAAATTTATCAGATTTGCAAGTACCGTAGAAATAGAAATTTAGTTATAAAGCGACTTTACATAGTATATTAAAGTATGCCATTAAAAGTCTTTCGGTAATTTTGTACCATACTTTAAGACACCTTATTAATTGGTTTTTAATCTCAAGAGGTTTCTGTGACATCCCCTATATATATTTACATGTCTTATTCCATTTTGCGTTTATTTAAAGCTACTTTCAGCCCCTGTTTTGGCAGCACTGGCTGGGTGACATAGAATTTTAGAGCTGACTCACCTGTGGGCGTCCACGGTGACGCCGTAGCTGCAGAGCAGAGTGCCATCCAAGTAGCTGTCGTACCGCCCGCCGTCGCCCTCGTTTACCGCCAGCAGCACCAGACCGCCCTCGTTCGTCTCGATGTATTTGGTGGGCGTGTAGCGAACCTCGTAGCTGCCAGACAGAGATGGAAGACACACGGAGAGAGATAGGGATAGATGTAGAGAGATGGCTTTTCAGATGGCTGCTGCGATAGCGCGCAGGGGATTTTCCATTTTCTATTCTCATTGGAAACGCACAATAAAAATCAATATAAACTGTGTGCGCGAGACACACAGACTTCGACTTCGCTATTCGACTATTCGGTTGGAAAGTTGAAAGTTTTTCCATTACTTGGGCACCGGCAGCAGCGCAAATGCCAAAAAGCAGACTTGGAGCGCATTTTAAAGTGTCAATTTACCGCAGCATTGGCACGACTAAGTGAGATGAAGCGGCGTTTCCCTTACACATTTTCCCTTCCATTATTCGCTTTCAATTTTCCCTGAGATCTGCGATTCAGATAGATGAGAACAATGTGGTTTTTCCCCCAAAAAACTCAAAACACAATGGTCCCTCGGTTTTACTGATATTTGTTTGAAAGTTTCCTTTTTGTTCAAATGGATGGGCTTGGTTTACCATCTCATGAAGCTGTCATAGGTGTGCATACAAATCGCTTAGTTTTCTTTACATAATTTGCTTTGGGCTTGATTTAAATTTTAAATTAAATGAATTAAAATATTTGTTTTTGATTCATTTAATGGTTAAAACTTCTGCTTTATAATATTGAATAAAATGCTAGAAATTGTCATTAGCTCCTACATATTGATCCCTTTTCTTACGGATTGTCATGACTATAAATATTTACTCACCGTCCTTTTTCGGTGGAGTGATGGTACCAGCGCGTCTGCTTCTTTCTCAGCACTTCCGGCATTTTGACAAAGCAAGCGAGGTGCAGGGTTTGGCCATATGAGGAGGTGACTCTCTTTCGCAGGACACTGGTGTCGCAGATGCCCGACGTCTCGTTGGCCACGTCCTGCAGCAGACCCAGCTGGTAGGGTCGGCAGGCGTTGACCTCCTGGTCCCAGCCGCAGTAGGGATCCGAAACGCAGCGGAAGCAGCTGTCGTAGCGCCTGGCGCACATGGCTATGTCGATCTGCTTCACCTGGTGATCGGTGGCCAGGTACAGGGATCCTGTTTTGTGGCTTAGTGTCAGCTCCCTGATCGGCTCATTAGTGCGGCGAGGCCTCGAATATGTCCACCAGATTCGAGTGCCGCTGGCCATAGTGCATAAACTGCACTATCTTGTAAATGTGACCCGTCGTCGTGGCCACAAAGTACACTAGGAACTCCTGGTTCAGCTTCTCGATCCGTATCCTGCGGGAAAAACGAGAAAAAAAATGGCGGGGAGGCCAGCGTCAGTGGCAAGCGCTTAACTGAAAACACATCCTGCGGCACTTTGTTCACAAGTTCCGGCCAAGACAAAACATTTTTCGCTGCCAGAACAACTGACAGCACAGAGCCAGCCCAGGAGTCTGTTCACTTAAAAAAAAGTATTTGTTTAGGAGCTTGTCTACCAAAAATTAGTAAACTAGTAAAAGCAAATAATTTTTATAAAAACCCCAACTCTATTAGCAAAACAGAAAAACATTCATAAAAGTGCCTAAAAGTATGCTGTGAAAAATATACAATTTTCGTGCGGATTTTATTTTTAAATTCCGTATTCCATTGCATACTTTTAGACACTTGAATAATAAGAAAATTATGTGACACCTTTTGTGTTTTAAAATGGTTTGGAAATACTATTGTGTTTCTTATGAACACCTTAGTAGTTAAGAATTAGTATGTATTGACGTTCGTATTCTGTTAAAATAAGATCTCACTGCACCATTAGTTGCTATTGACAGTAGGTTATAGAAAAAAATACATAATTGTCAAATTGTTCTCCACAACAATAATACTTAAAAAAAAATGGTGTTTCTTCCAGTGTACCCATTCATAAGCCCCGGCAAATGTCAACAGGGATACTCCCATGCGACTGGCTGCTTGCCAGACGGGCAGACTGGCAACTGACTACCGACTACCGACTAGCGACTACGGACTACTGGAAACTGGCTGGCGGCGCTAATGAATACAGTTCTCACTTACTTGTCCACCACCAGCTTGGTGAGTATGACGTCCCGCTTGAAGAAGACCGGATTGCCAAATTCATGATCGACCGCCTTGTCCATTAGCGGATGTTTGCGAATGAAATTCAACACGGAGTCCGGCAGCGTGGCGGTGTCGTTGTGGCAAGTTCCCGGACGTGGCTCCGGCACTTTGGAGTTCAGCACGGGCAGCCAGGCGCTGTTCGAGGTGGCCTGCTCCTTGAATTTGCCTGGACGGAGTGGGAAATGTATGTAGAGACCATCAGTACGGAGTAGAGTGTCGGGAAGAATGCTGCACTTAATTTATGTGTGTCAGTGATGTGCGAGAGCTGACTTGTGGCACTGGCACTCGGTAAATAAAAATACAATTTAAGAGTCACAGTCAGAGCTTTAATGTTTATGGCAAGTGCAATTTACTAAATGGGTTTCAACGAAATAGGAGTCAAAACAAATCGGTTAATTATTTGGAATTAGTGTGAATTGAGGGCAATTTAATTTACTTGTACATGACATTTTTTGAATGATTTTATATTAAGTGTGAAATAAATTTATATGTTTTAATTGACTCATTAAATATAACATCGTCATTTCATAAATCTTATTAAATAGAGTCCCAATTGTGACCCTGAAAGTGATTTACATTTGCCTTAGATATTCTTAGACTTCACCAAGTGAGACCAAAAATTGAGTATCGGCAAGAAAATATAAGCAAGGCGAATAATCAATATAAGGGACCAAAAAAAAGCAAAGCCTCAGGAATTTTTCCAACTAATGGATATGTTTTCATTAAACTTCCTTGTCATACTATTTTCAGAGTCCCGCATGAACAGACGATATTACGTGGCAAGTATGAAATACAATTTAAGAATCGCATCCTGGCCTTCGAGAGCCGCTCCATAATCGTTTGTGGCCATAATTAATTGCTGTGGCTTTCCACTTTTTTCCATTTTTTTTTATCACACTCGCTGCTGTCTGTGCAACATGCCCGCAAACTTTTCGTAATGAATTTTAAGTGTATGCCAGATTTTTTGCACCACTTTGCCCGGTGGCAGTGTCTGTGTGGATCTGTCTGCCCGATTGTCTGCCCGTCAGTCTTGGCACCGCTCCACACACACAGCGAGACGCCCAACTTTATGGTGTTAATGAACTTTCCCGGGCCAAGTTGGGTTAAAAAAAGTGTTGGCTGTACTCATTACTTGGACCGGAGGCCGTGCAGTTAAAGAAATTCAACTTGAATGCGAGACTGTTTCAATAAAATGGGAATGAGGATGGGGCGGTGCGGTGCGGTGCGGTGCGGTGCGGTGCGGTTGCCACCATCAATTCAATGCGCACCATTTAACGCTCAAATTCCAGGGACAAGGCTTCCACCTGTGCGCGTAATTCCATCCGGAGTCGCCCGAGGAAAAGGAATCCCCCCGAAGAATTATGGACAGTGCAATAAATCACCTGAGCATCCCCCACACAAACATACACACATACACACACACACACACACACACACACACCTACGCTCATACAGTGAACACTCACCGTCGAAGGCCGCATTGATGTCCCGGATGTCGTAGCTGCAAACTGCCGACCCAATCAGACCATTCGTATTCGTTGTGAACGTGGCATAGAACTTGGTGTCGTCCGTGGGCATCTTGTACACCGACTGAATCTCGTTGAAGTAGAAGGGAAATTCGCTGGAGATGCTGCAGTTCATTCGCGCCTTCAGATAAGTCGCCCAATTCTGGCTGATCATGTACTTTCCACCTCGATCGTTCTTGCAAACTCGAGCTACTCTGGAGTACACCGCCTTGCCGCAATTTATGTACTCTACGGCATGTTCGCGGAAGAAGAAGTACACAAACTCTCCAATCTCAAAGGAGCCGACAAAGTTGGGTTCTTTAAGGAGAATTAAATAATAGTTATAATATTGTTATATAGTTTTAATTTTAACTTGAGCTAGTACACATTTAAAAGAGTTGATGGATGTAAAAGAAAGCTATGAAAAATCTCCTTCGACATTGACTTGTATTTTTATATTTTACTTGTATTTTGAACTTACCAAAAATTATAAGCCTCTTTATTTATTACATTTACCCTAATAGTACATTTTCTAGTAAATTAATTTAAATTAAAATTAAGAATATTAATAAGCATAGACATCTTATTTTTGCATCAAATTTTGTATTTAAGTGTTAACTGTGTTAAAGATTTATGATTCACATTTTAAACTTGTTCTACACAATAAAAATTCTAAAGCACGACGGTTTTCAAGACATAAAATGTTGAATATAAATTCAAACTTATGTTTGTCAGATAAACAAATAGGAGAATGAATTAAGATTATTACTTTCCCTCGATTGTTTATTTACTATTAAAAGGAATTGAACTATTAAGGTCCACAACTTACTGTCCAACAGCTTGGAGTCGTATTTCACGGTCCTCTTGAAGTTGGCCTCCTTGCGTCCGTTTGTCAGGTTGTACAGGTCCGAGCGGAATATGACGGAATCCGCCTTGGTGAACTCTGCATTCGTGCCGGCGTACTGCATTTTTTGGTTGGTTTTTGGGAGCGGGATGAAAGGACACAGACATACATGGTTAGCAAAGGAAAACTTTTGATAAGGCCCGAATATCACGCATACGCCCAGTAAGCCAAGGCACGCACGCACACAATTACGCACAAAGTGTACGCACGTGCCCCCTTTTCTTTTGTGCGTTTGTCACTCTGTGTGTGTGTGTGTGTGTGTGTGTGTGTGTGTTTGAGTGTGTGTGTATGTATGCCTTGCTCTAATTTAATTTCAGCTGGTTTATTGCTGCCTTTCTATGTTTTTGCTGCCTTTAAAATATTCCAGCCCCCCAAACACAACTTTGCCAACTTCCTTCTTTCGGCCCCGCTTTACTTTTGTAATTTTATTACAATTGACATTTTTCTTTTTATTTGCGCCTTCCTTTATCCCCACTTTTATTCCACTTCCGCTTTCAGGGTCGAACTTACCAGGGCGGGCAGGCCGAAGGGATTTCCGTTCTCCACATAGACGGCGGTTGAGTTGTCAGCGGGATCGTAGGGACACTTGCCAATGCCCAGACCGACGCCGGGCACGTACTGGGATCTGGGTAAATGTGTTAAGTTTGCCTGGGGGTTCCATGTGGCCCATTCGGTGCGGGAGGGTTAAAGCGAGAAAGAGATGGACAGAGAGAGCAGAGCGAAAAGCACATTAGATGACTTTAATTTTGGACGCCCGCTGGCCTGAAATGAACTGCTAAAACTTGACTGACATTCACAATTAGGCACATTGATGAAGTCGCTGAAAAATCCCTTTTTTCTACATCGCAAAAAACGGGTTTTTAAATTTATGTTAATCAATAAAGCAAAGACTTGAAAAATAAAGAATATTAAACTTTTAAATATTTATAATAAGGATAATTTTATATTTAGTTGTGCTTTTATATACAAATTTCTTAATTTTCATTTTAAAATTCTCACCATAAACTTTTGATTTGCAAGAGTTATGTCATATATAATGGTGCTTTTATACACACAATTTAAATATCTTTACATTTTAAAATCTCAAACATAAACTTTTGATTATCAAGAGCTACCTTTAGTAAATGTCAATCATCTTTTTCATTACTTTTTTTCTGTGTACTTACATTGATTACGTAATCCTTGGGATTGTGTGCATTGGTTCCGCAAACATACAGCTTCTGACCATTAAAGTTCATCGGCTGGATAACCCTTATGTGATTTCGGCATTCCACCTTCTTGTCGAGCGCCCGAAAATGCCAGTGCATTCGATTTTGTGTTTTTTGATTTGTGTAATTGTAATAAATTTTAGAAAACAATAGTCGTAAGGAAATCATACGGCGGTTTTGGTGGGTTTGTGGTTTTAAAAATGCAAATTGAAATGGAAAATGGGCGAGGCCGTGAGTTCACAAATTTGTTTATAATAATAGAAAATTTTGCACATGCTTTGGAATGGTTTTAATGGTTTTCATTGGGCCAGACTCACCTCTCGTTTGCCTTTGGACACACAATTCAGGATATCCGATCCGGTGGGCTCCAGTATGAGGACATCGCGCTGAAAGAATGAGAAATGGCATCGGGCTTAAATTTATGTTAGCCAAGTTTATTGAAAGCGTGTTGGAATGCGATGCCGGGGATGTTCAACCGAGAGCACGCGCCAGCATTTTTGGTATACTCGCATGTCGCGCTTTTATTTTGTTTTGTGTTTGGTATGTGGCTCACGTTGGACATTTGTTTATTTAATTCAATTCGTCTTTTTTTTTTTGGCGACACTTGAATCGAAAATGAATCTCCTTTCGGTGTTTGTCTTGCAGCAAATACTTCTGCCCAAGTGAAAGCCACAAATCAATGAGGGGGAGCCCAAGCCCAAGCCAAAGCGAAAGCCATCGACTGACAATTTTTATGCTTGACATATAGACACAATATCCGGTGCCTCTGTGGATGCACTTTCCACTTTTATTTCCACTTGCCCCAAGTGTCAGTCCCTTTGGCCGGGTCTAAGTGCTGGGACTCGACTTGAAATGGTGAAATGGAATTCCTTTTGGCCGCCGCCCGCACAGAAGTCAGCAGAAATAATTGCTGTTAAAAGCATTTGCTACGTCTCAGGAGGTGGCGATAGTGCACTGGGCTGCAGCTTACAAGGACGAAAAAAGTGGCGGAAAATGGTTGAGCGGACAGAGGCGGATATTGATAGTTGAAGATGGAATCATTAAAGAGCAATTGCGAGCTGTCAGTGACAAGTTGGTCACCCAGAAATGCAAAGGGTGGGTCTCAAACGCACTCATTTCTATAGTTGTCATGGCTTGTTAATTCATTGATTTTTATATTGATATGTAGACCGGTTGTACTATAAAAAAAAAAAAATATTTTTTATGGGGAGTACTTATAGATCCGTTATGACAATAACACAAAAGTGGCACTACTTAAAAAAGACGCGTTAAAGTATGCAACAATATATTTTGAAGCTCGGTAGACTCGTGAAAGACTACGTTCTGCTGGTCGCTGCATACTTTTGGGCATCTTTTTTAATGTGTTTAAGACAATAAACATTTCTGTGGTTTTTCCTATATATTATGCTTTACTTAACATTCATTTGAATATGAATATGGGATTATATACATTTTATGTATTTACTTATTATCTAAAAATTCCTAAACTGTCATGTATTTTTAGTATTAGTGTCCTTACGCATAGTTACAGCAAAAATAGAATATTTTAAATCCATTTTCTTACCTCGCAAATCGATTGGCTGATGTTGCGCAGATTGAGCCGAAATATGCGATCCCTGGAAGTGAGAAGGGCAAAGAAATGAATTAGCATGGTAAAGAGGAAAACTTTGTCATCCCGCGGCACTCGAGTTAATCCCCGGCTCGTGCCCCCTCATGCGATAAGTTAATGCCACACCAGTTGCCAGCTGTCTGGCCCCGGTAAACTTGGGCTCATTGACATTTTTTCTGTTTCACTCTGGTTGAAAAATCGTTGTCAGGCGCACACACCTGCTGTGCAGTGGGCTTGGGCTTTGGGGGGTGCCAGCGTACTTATTGCAGTCAGTGTGCCCTGATTGATTGATATGTCGAATGTGGCAATATTGCCACACAGCCAGCACTGACACAACTTTAAGCGCTGCCAGGCAAGCAGGCCATCTCTCACCGTTTTCCGGCCACTCGAAACTTTTGCGGCGCCACGGAAAACAAAAGGAAAACCGAACGCAAAGGGGCAGCGGCGGTCTAAAGTGTGTTTTATGTAGTTGCTGGCAGAGTTTTTGGTAGCTTTCCCCCGACAACTGTGAGACCATTAATCTTCATTTCCCTGCCTGCTCTAGGAGCCCGGCAATCGCTGACGAGAGCCGCCAGCTGTGGTTGCGTGGGGTCGTCGGCGGATCGGTGGCTCGTTTCCCCATCTCGGTGGCTCTCGAGTCAAGTGGTAATTTTGGTTACTTTGTTTTACCCGCTTTTAGGCGCCCCACCCCACCCCCCGTTGAATTTCCATGGGTTTTCCGGTCTTCTCCGCAGCCGCAAAACTGTGAAAATGCGGCCGTGTTCAACTCACCGCAGACAAATGAGCAGACGGGTGCGCTCCCTGTCAAATTGCAGACCCCCAGACTTTGCCCCGCCTCGGTGGCATTAATTCATAATTATGTATGCCGACAGTGTGGCCAAGACCCCTGGAAAAATGAAATATGCAGCCCCAAGTGCGTTCGGGTTGCCAAGTAGGAAGCCACATGCCGTCTCAGGCGGAACTTCCTAATTGTCCGCAACCGGAAAAGAAAGTTTCCCCTAAATTATGACAGATTTTTCTACATTAGAAGGGTTCTATGAAGCCCTAAATATTTATTGCCAAGAACTAATAACTATTTATATTAATAGTTAATTGTCTAGTTTCAAGGTAAATGTTTTCCAACTAGATGGCAAAAAGAAAGATTAAAGTTTGGCAAAGTTCGTATTTTATGACCAAATTTAAATGATTTACTTAGTAAATGTTTGATACGGGTATGCTAAGAAATGACTTGGGCTTTGTTATTACTTTATAGTGTCCAAAAGTATGCAACATTTTTTTAATTTATAAGTCCGACGGATTTATTGGTAAAAACGACTTTTTTTTATTTTACTGCATACTTTTAGAAACATTTACTAGCAATTTCCAAAGCCAACAGGGAATTCAGTTAAAGTTTCTAAGCAAAATGAATGATAAGGACTTAAAGAGTGCTTTTTAATTTGAAATTCCCCACAAATACCAAAATCTACTTACATGGCACCCACATAAAGTGCATTGTTGCGCTCATCCGTATAGAAGGTCTTGTAGTGCAGCGGTCCGCAACTGAAGTCCTTGACATGATCTACAAAAGAATGAAACAACGACAAGATTGAGTATACGCACTGTGTTCATTGATTAACAAAAAGTTCAGGCAGTTAATTAAGGCCTAATGAAACTGTCAGCAGCAGTTAGGAAAGTCAAAAAACGAAATGAACTAATTAAACTATTATAATTTCGGCTCAACAAACACAAAGTTAATTTATGGGGGCCAGAGTAAATACAACACAGTATGGGGACAGGTCCGCCTCGTCCATGTCCTTGCACATTTGACACTGACAGTGTCACGTACTTTGCCCCGTGATGTCACGTGCTCAAAGCCCAAGTCCGGACCCAAAAACACAAGCCGAAAAAGTTGCACCGCTGTCAATGCCATTAACAAAAGATTGAGGCATTTAGCTGAAATTTTTACGACATTAAGTTGTCAACTAATTTGGCACAATTAGTGGAACAACAAGAACACACTGCACAAACAAACACAAGAACACCACAGTGCACAAACAAACACAGGCGCACAAAGCAAAGGACAGTGGGCAAGGACAACTTTTTATTTTTGGGCCAAAGCCCAAAGCAAATCCTTTGATGGCCGCGCTAAGAGTCATTTGTGCTGACTTGGCCGGCTCCTTTGTCCTTTGTCCTTTGGTCACTGGTCATTGACAACCCTAATGGCCGGACAACAACAAAAGCAGTTACAAAAGTGATTTCCATAATAATGCATAATGAGTGATAGATACGGAACTGTTGGTGACCTCATGCAAATTAGCCCTCGTTTTGACAGCGACTTATTCAGCACAAAATGGCTTTTCGGCTTATTTTAAATACAAATTATTTCATTTGTTGTAATGGTTGAGCTATCAAGATTGTCTTGAATTCTTATAGCGAACTTTCCCTTATTTCCTTGTGCCGACCTATGCCAGTAATTATTTAAATTATATAAGACCCAAAAAGTTTCAAGCCGAAAGAGGCTTTGAGCCCCATATCATTTTATCCTTCAACACCGAAATTTCCAGAATTTTAGTTAATTTAGAGTTGCTTTTCTTTAGGCAAGATGAGTTTCTTTAGGATATTGCATTGTGGTTTTACACGTCAAACAGCCATTCCAAATGCACATCAATCAAATTCTAAGCGCAATACGAACACATTTAAATGTAGTGCCCCAGCATATGACACAATCCGGACTCCATTGGAGTTGGTTCTTTCCAAACAGAGTAACAAGGTAAGTCCAACAATGTACCAACAATTATCGAGGTACTCTTAGTATAGAACTCAACAGTTTCTGGGCTTCACGTTGGAGGAACGCCAGCGTTTGGGCATCCATGGTCTTATGCCGGCCTGTATTCGCTCCGATGAAGAACAGATGCTGGCCATCGAGTCGAACTTTTTGGCCTTCTCCGATAATGTCGCCAAGTATCGGTACATGAGGGCCTTGCGACTGGCTTACGAAAAGCTGTACTTCAAGTTCGTGGCTCGAAATGTTAAGTTGGTGTTGCCTATCATCTACACGCCCACTGTGGGCGTGGCATGCACTGTATATGGGATGTTGTACCGCGGAGTTGTGGGCATTCACATCACGAAACACGATCGCGGCCACATGAAGCAGATCCTGTTGAACTGGCCGACGCGGAGCAGCACCCAAGCCATCTGTGTGACCGATGGCGAACGCATCCTGGGACTGGGCGACCTGGGAGCCAATGGCATGGGCATATCCGTGGGAAAAATGGACCTGTACACATGCTTTGGCCGGCATTCCACCCTCCAAGCTCATGCCAGTTTGCCTGGATGTGGGCACAAACAACAAGTCCCTCCACGAGGATCCATTGTACATCGGGCTGCGCGAGGAGCGATTGAAGGGCGACGAGTATGTGTCCTTTGTCGATGAGTTCATGGAATCAGTGGTGGAGACCTTCGGCAGACAGACACTCATCCATTTCGAGGACTTTGCCACGCCCAATGCGTTCATGTTTCTGAACAGATATCAGGACTGCTATTGCCACTTCAACGACGACATCCAGGGAACCGCTGCTGTGGGCCTGGGCGGATTGCTGGGCATTCAGCGGATAACCAAGAAGCCACTGGAGGAGCACGTCATCCTGTTCGCGGGAGCAGGCAGCGCTGCCATGGGCATCTCGAGTCTGCTTAAGGAGGAACTGCTGTCCAGGGGCCTCAGCGAAGTCGAGGCAGCCAAAAACATTTACATTTTTGACCAGGGCGGTGCCATAACCAAGAAAAGAAAGGATATACCAGAAAATATTGTGATTTTTGCAAAGGAAATGTCGCCAATTAAGTCGCTAGAGGAGCTAGTTGAGAAGATCAAGCCCTCAATTCTAATAGGTGCCACGGGAACAGGAGGACTTTTCACAGAGAAAATAATACGCAGCATGGCAGCGAATCATGAACGACCCGGAATCTTTGCATATTCCAATCCCACCTCCAAGTCCGAGTGTACCGCCGAACAGGCCTACAAATTTTCAGATGTAAGACTTTCGAATTGTGCTTAAAGATAGATTATCCTTTGGGTTTTTTTCAGGGAAGAGCTATCTTTTCGTCTGGTTCCCCCTTTCCGCCAGTGGAATTTAATGGCAAGCGGCTGACTCCAGGCCAGGCTAACAACTGCTTTGCCTTTCCCGGTTTGGTTTTGGGCACAATGACCGTCCAGGCCGAACGGATGCCCAACGAGATATTCCTGCTGGCCGCCCACGAACTTGCCAAGTTTCCCACCGATGAGGATATAAATGGAGGACGCATCTATCCGCAGGTGGAGCAGGCCATCGAAGTGGCCCTTAAAATTGGCGTGGAAGTGGCAAAGTATCTAATAGAAAACGGTAGGAACATAATCCAAGAATCCAAAGTGCCCGATTTCTCAATGTCATGTTAAAAGTCAAGTTTGTAAATTGTAAGGGTGAGTTAACATGAGGTACAATTTTTTGAAAATATTTTTTGAGAAAGTAATTGTATCAATGTAACTCTATGTCAAAACTTAACATGCTATTGAGAAATCGGCCCAAAATTATGCTACCTCAAATTTATGAAATGAAATTCGAACTTGACTACTCATCTCACTTCCTTTGTAATTTATTTATAAACATATAAAAAAGATCTAGCTAAACGGGCTTTGGACCCCGATGAAGTTCACGACTATATCTTAAGGCATGCCTACCAACTGGAATATGGCAGCGCACTGGCCAAGACATGGAATTATCCAGAGATGAAGCCGCATCCAAGTACGGCGGGTCTTCAAAAGGAACTTGAAAAGAAAAAGTAGGCGCTATCAAAGGGAATATGTGAATTGTTGTCATTTGGTCTGAATCTCCAAATTTATAGATGATAAAGAGCTATTCAAAAATTCTCAGTATCTTGAACGATCTTAAAAACTAAAGCCATGACTTTCGCCGGCTGCATCCACTGTTGCGTTTATATTCCCGCCCACTTTTGAGTTTTTGCAGAAATATCAACGTCTATGATGATGAAATGGCACAAATAGCGCGACCCGACTGGCATCTTATCATGGATGGAAGATACAATAAGGTGGGCAATGCGATTTAAAATCAAATATTGATTTTAATATATATACACATTTAAGGGCCTTGCATTTACCATTGAGGAGCGACAGCGTCTGGGAATCATGGGATTGATGCCCTGCTCCGTGCGCTCCATTGAAGATCAACTGGATGCGGCTCGGGCGAATTTCGATGCCAGGCCGTCGAATATTAGCCGGTTCACCTACCTGAGTGCCGTCCACCATCGCCACAGACGACTGTACTATCGCTTTGTGCGCGATAACATCGAGCAGGTGCTGCCGATCGTTTACACGCCGACGGTGGGCGACGTGGTGGCCACCTACGGACTTAACTTCCAGCATGCCACCAGCCTGTTCATCAGCATCCACGACAAGGGACACATCCGGGACGTGATGCACAACTGGATCGACGAGGGTGTGAGGGCCATCTGCGTGACGGATGGCGGCAGAGTCCTGGGCCTCGGCGACATGGGCGCCAATGCCATGGGCATTAGTCTGGGCAAAATGGTGCTGTACACGGCGCTGGGCGGGATTCCGCCCACCTCACTGATGCCCGTCTGCCTGGACGTGGGCACGGACAACCAGTCCCTGCTCGACGATCCTCTCTATGTGGGCGCACGGATACCCAGAGTTAGGGGTCCCGAGTATGAGGAATTGGTCGAGGAGTTCATGGAGTCGGCGGTTAAGTGCTTTGGTAACTACACCTTCATTCACTTCGAAGACTTTGCCACACCGAATGCCTTAAAGTTCTTGGATAAGTATCAGTACAAATACTGTTGCTTCAACGATGACATCCAGGGAACCGGAGCCACTGGACTGGCTGCCTTCATCAATGTGGAACGCATCACGGGACTTAAACTGGAGGATACGATATTCGTTTTCGTGGGCGCCGGGAGCGCCGCCTTGGGCATAGCCAATATGTTGATAATCGAACTGGAGGAAAGGGGCATTCCGTCAGAGGAGGCGGCCAAGAATGTCTATCTGTTCGATGCCAATGGCTTAATGACCTGCGAGAGCAAGGATGTCCCTGAGCAGGCCAAGCGATATCTAAAGCCAGTGGAGCCCATCAAGCAACTCCAAGATGTGGTGGAGAAACTGAAGCCATCGGTTCTGGTCGGAGCCACTGGAGTGGGTGGAATTTTCAACGAGCAAGTACTGAAAACCATGGCCAAAAATCACGAGCGGCCTGCGGTTTTTGCCCTCTCGAATCCCACATCCAGTTCGGAATGCACCGCCGAACAGGCCTACACACATACCGAGGTTAGTTTTGGGAGAATATGGGACTATATTAACCATTTAACTAATATACTTTAAAGGGTCGCGTTCTTTTCGGTTCCGGATCACCTTTTCCACCCGTGGTGATCAATGGCAAAAGGTTTACGCCCGCCCAGGCCAACAACTGTCTTACATTCCCGGGCATCGCACTGGCCGCCATTACCACTAGGGCCAAATATCTTCCCAATTCAGTGTTCTCCGTGGCGTCGCACGAGCTGGCCAGGAACACCACCCAAAAGCAACTGGATGCAGGCACCCTATTTCCGGCCATCAAGGATGCCCACGAGGTGGCCTTCAATGTGGGAGTGGCCATGGCTCAATATTTGTTTGACAATGGTAGGTAATCAGTGGCTGAATTAGAGTCAGATTTGAATTTTGGGTGTGGCCATGGGAATCAATTTAAAAAGTGTCTAAAAGTATGCAATATAAAAACAACGGAATAAATGCCACGTTCTAGCGAACTAAAAATATATTGTAGCATACTTTTAGACACCTTTTATAAGTATTTTCAAAACCCTTATGCTTATGTTAGATTTCCCGAGAGCGGAAAGCGCTTCGTAAAAAATTTTAGAAAATTATGAATAGTTATGAATTTTAAAACTTGACTTTCCAGATCTTGCAAACATTTATCCCAAGCCCAAGAATGTATGTGAGTTCGTAAGGAAATCTTTGTACGAACTTGAGTACCGAAACTCGATGCCAACCACTTGGTGTTATCCGGAGCAGCCGCCGAAGCCCAAGGCAAAACCTAAACCCCAGCCAAAGGCGGAAGATGACGAGAAGTAAACTTTGAGGAAGACTGCTGACCTGCTTTTCTAGCTGAGAAAAAAAAGCGAAAGAGCCTTGTATAATTAGTTGCAACTACAGGCATTCACAGGACCAAATACACACAAGCTAGCACGATAAATGCCCGACATTTTAACGTAATTATTGTCCTGTCAACGGGAAGCCAGTTGACATGCTTGTGCGCCTGTCTGTGTGTGTGTGTGGTTGTGTATCCTGCTGATTTGCATATAAAATAGGACGAAATGTCTGCTCACCAAAAATGTCAATCAATTTCTTTGCCCTTCTTTTTTTATTTTTCTTTTTTTTTTTAGAGAAGAGAGAGGCGAGAGGACGTGCATGCATTAAAAAGCAATTGGTGTTAAAAGAGCAGTCAGGCGGCAGTCGCACGTTGTCTGCCTGTCTATCAGTTTGGCATTGGCATGTGCCCCGCCTCCGGCCCCTCGATTTTCCCTACGAGGAGAAGAGCTTTTCCTCCGCCGCCGCCGCCGCTTTCCCGCCCAAAGAAGCCCCGGCAAAAATGGAAGCAACAGAAATGCGAAATCATTTCCCTCGACTGACAGCTGTCAAAATATTTGCTCTTCGTCGATGGCTGCGTGGCTTCTGCCGCCGCGTGTGTCCTTGTCCTCTGTAAATTTCATTTTAATATTCATTACTTCACACTTAAGACCCCATGGTGACCACATTTGGATCTTTAATCGATGATGCGTTATGGGAGGAAAACTTAAAGAGCCGCCAGCCAAAAAATGAGATCTTGAGGCGCCGCTCGCTTTCGTTACGGTTAGCCTGGCTTATGGAATTTAATTGGCCATAAAAATGTATGCGGCTTGTTGAACGTGGCAAGCTGTAACCGTAAATCGTAAATTTCCCTGCCTTTCCAGCAGGGGGAGGGGAGGTGGGAGCAAAAGAAGGCAGTTTTCCGCATCGATTTACGCCCCACGATAAGGCTCTAAATTTAAATGCCAGTGGCAAAGGTTAAGGGTTTTTTTTTCGGTCTTCCCTGGGCTAAAGATTATATGATGCGTCAGCATATAAATTATAGGCCAGATAAACCAGATAAAAGGGAGCTAAACAAAGTCAGTACTTCCAGCCATCGGGGAGAAACTTAAGGTTGTTTTTATGTTTTATGTTTTATAAGCACGTTTTACTTGAAAATAAAAGTTCTTTTTTAAAGACGGATATTCCGCTAAGGCAATGAATTATTGTGCCATAATACTTTGCCCTTAGTTGGGCATAAATAAATATTGAAAGTTTAACATTTAAGCAACAAGTTATATATTTAAATATGAAATACGATAGGTGCTTTTACTTTATTTGTTTTGCCTTTTGTAAGAGCCATGCATATTTCAATATGAAACTATTGACTTTTTAGTATACTTCCTAGCAGTTAATTACCGGTTTATTTGCCAGGCTGGTATTTGAATTGGTTTCAGGCCTTAAGCCTCAGTGTTATCTATCTGGCCAAACTTAAGCCGCAAATGGGTCAAAGCCGAGGCCAGAAGTTGGGGGCCAAAGCTCACTTGACTGTGCTCAGTCGATAAGTAGCCCCAATAAACACAAAAGTCTACTCAGCGTGGCCTCTGTTGCTTTTCGCCGACCGCTACTTCATCTTTTTGAAGATTTTCATTTATCTGCTGGCCAAGATAAAACAGCCAGGCAGGCCAGAGAAAAAAAATGAAAATAAAAGGAGCACAAAAAAAGTGCGGCAGAAGGCAAAACGAAGGAAGGCGGCACTTAAATCCATTTAAGCGAATTTTTCAAGCATTAAATTTGCGTTTACGTTACGTATACTTAACTTCCAATGGCAACGGCATTTGCGAATGGAAACGGTGGGGATGCTGACTGAAATGAAAGTTGGAGGAGGAAAGTCTGAGGCTGGCAGCAGGTAAATGAAATATTTGCCTCCTTTTTCGTGGTGGCGCGTGGGCTCCAAATGTATTTTGCATCATTTGTCTTAGCCAGGCCAAGGATCTCTCTTTCCCTTATTTTTTTCACACACATACTATGCACCTGCCTTCGCATATGGTCACAGTTTTTGGACCGACTGTTGTTTCACACTTCCCATATGAAAATGGTGGGTTTTCTTTTTCGCCCCCACACACACACACACACGCAGTCAACAGTTTTGTTTTGCTGCGACTGCCATTGTTGTGTGTTTTGCGGCCATGTAAATGCCCTGCCACGCCCACACTTCTACTCCCCCTCCCCCCAATATGGCTGTTGTTATTGTGAAGCATTTTTTCTTATCTCCACTTTGCATGCCGCACAGTGTTTTCCCTCCGTTTCCATTCTTTTTTCCAGACGAACTGAGTCAGCACTTAATTTTTATTTGATTCTGTCTCAGTTTCGTTGCGGTTGCTTGACTTGACTTCACTTTACTTCACTTCAACGTAGATTGAAGTCGAGTGCCAGGCAGTGCGTAATTTTTTATGGCGTTAATTTAACAATGATTGGCTTTTCAGCAGCCCAGGGAAACAGAACCTGTACAGCCATGTCAGATTTTACTACGACAAATGAAATGAAACATTCCTGGGCTAGCATTTCAATGTCGGACTACATGGAAAGAAAAAGTAATATTCAAAATGAAGAAAGAAAAAGTTGTTGTTTAATTTATAAGTATATAACATTGCAAAACATTAGGTTTCAAATGGAAAATCATCGGAAAATAAACAAAATTGTGTACGATTGCGTTGGGTAGTGTGGCGGTTCCAGGAAGGCAAAGCCATGGGTCTTGGCCCATGCATCAAGCTTATCTCGCTCCCTGCAGCAGAAACTGTCGCACAAATCTCGAAGCCATTTGCCAATGTCCCGAGCCACCTGCATACTCCTTACATATAAATATGTGTTCGATATTTAACAGCTTCCAGTCGAATGCGCCTGGCAAAAGGACAAGCCGCTCGGCGGTGCAAAAGGAGATGCCAGGATGTTCGAGTTGGCTGAATTGGCGATGCAGACGAGACATATGTATGCAAAGTGAACTGCGGCTGATGTTGGCCAGGCTTAAATTTGGCTCTGGCTTTAGGGCAAGTTTGCTCAGCGAGCCCGTAAGCGCACGGGCCAAGTACAAATAGCAGTGGCACTGGGAAAAATATGTCAAGGCATTTCAAGTCAACAAAAAAAGTAATCTAGCTGTTTAAAATGTAAGCATAACATTTTAGTTGACTCAGCAAATTTAATTAAAAAAGTTTCATTTTTAATAAAATAATCAAATTAATTTAAATACCTAAAATACTAAATTAAATAGTGTTATTGTATATTTTACCATTATATATATATAACATATTATATAAAACAAAGGTATGGCTTAGTTTGTTTGGTATTTGAATTGAATTTCAACATTAATGTAGACAACGTTCCAACTTCAGGGAATTTTGGCAAAACTGTCTTATTAAAGGCACGAAAATTACTGTTACCATGGTATTATTATTTCTATATCATAGTTTTTTTCGGTGTTTGCTGTAAAAATCCAATAAGGTAAACGGCAAACAGCCTGCGATGGCAGTGTGTGTATTTGTGTAAGCACCTGGCATTTGTGTTGAGCACGTTCGTACCTTATGTGGGATTTAGTTTAGACTTCATTTTACTGGGCTGCGCTTTTGGTTTGGTTTCATTCCGTGTGTCTCACACTGGCCCTTTGCGCCCCTCTTTGGGCCCCTCTTTGTGCTCCTCTTTATGCCAGTTTATGATGGCAGAGCCGTAAAAAAGAGAAAAAGAAATTGGGCAGCGCGCGAGGAGAAAGCTGGAGGAGCATGGCGAAGTGGAGAAATGGAGAAATGGAGCAATGGAGAAAGCGCGCGGCGACGGCACACAGGAGTGTATAGTGGAAATAAAGCCATAGACAGGGCTGGCACCGGCACTTGAGTCCCCTGCAGGCTCACCAGCGTACTATAAGTATGTCTATGTCCCGGAAAGCTAGACAATGCTGTAATCTAGAAACACAAACGTGCAATTCCCTGCTCACTGTAAATGTGGAGTACGTCCGCTGGTATGTGTGCTTACTCGCACACTCTCGACACGAAATGGCGTGGGAATATATTACAAGTTGGTTTTAACAGGGAAGTATGTCAGTGGCTGGCTGGCTGAGAAAAACTTAAAGCACTCGATGAGCCACAATTTTTAAGGGCGAATCCCCCGGGGGGGAATGCCGGCCTGATCCCGAAACTGGTCAAAAATTGAGGCAACATAATTCAGCGGATGAGTTTTACGACTTCATCGGAAGCTGGATGTTGCAACTGCAGCAGCGAAAAGGAAACATTAGCAAGTCTAGACACCTACGTCATGCGTCAGCAGCAGCAGGAAAAGCCGAAAAAAGACGTGCAGCACCAGCAAAAGAATATGTACTCGAACGAAAGGAGCCGGAAAACGGCGAAAAACTAAGGAAACTGGGAAAAAATGAGACGTCAAGCAGACGATGAAGTCGACGTGGTCTGACAGCCAGCCAGCCAGACATACAGACAGACAGACAGACAGCCTGAGAACTCCCGAAAGGAGCAGACCAGAGTGAAGCAGAAAAGCAGGACCACCAGGAGCATTTGAACCTCTTGGCTTGCTTAACATGCTGAAAAATACGCGTCTCGACTTACTGCTGCCCGAATTTCCCTCGCCCCAGCTTTCCACTTGGAATGCATTTCCGAGTTTTACATTTCCATTTCAATGTAACGACACATGTATTTGTGGTTAAAGCTTAGGGGCAAACTGGAGAGAAGGTGCTCGGATAATGGGTGGGTACCACATTTCTCCGGAATTCATCAAGCGATCTGCGCTTTGAAGCGTTTTTAATTAGAGCGCATAATTGGAATTCGATATCTAACTGCGTCGAGGTCACCACCTGAAATTACTACAAGTGCTGCTGCAGCCCAGAGTACGTAATTCGAGTGTGTGGCTAACTTTTCAGCAGTATGATAAAAATTTTCCAATTACCAATTTTACATATTTCAAAGCGCCCGCATAAATATTTATGGCGAAAATTTATGAAATCTAAACGTGAGAGTCACACGATGGCAAAGTGGGTGCACAGCATTCGCATCCAAGTGCACTGAAAAACCAAACGTTGCTTAAAACATAAAGCATATAATTTAAGTTCTTTGAGAAATTAAATTGAAGCCCAGAATTTTAAGAACTATTTGTGAGAGGTTTCTTTTTGCTAAGCTTTTAGTTCCCATTTAAATTTTCCAATTAATAAGAGTTTATTAAAATGCCTTATTATTGATTAAGTCTTTGACTTGAGGCTCTTCAAATGTTAAAAGTTTAGTTGCCAAATTTCCCTATGCAACCCTTAGTTTCCCTCAGTGGTTAAACATATTTACATGCATCTGCGAGTGCAGTGGATAAGCTTTTACTATGTAACGTGGGCAGGGGGAAATCTCTTGCATATTTTTTAGGTGATTTGAATTTTTCAGAGGGGTATGGGGAGGGGGCCACTAAATTTTTGCCAGCTTATCCCCGGGGCTGGGTGTCACCGTGTTAAGGAAGCTGAATATCTCTGGCCATGAATGTGGCCCAGAACACTTTCCCTGCTGCCCACCGCCAGCCACCGCCGATTCCCAGCGGCCACGTGACATTGGAAAGGAAAACCACGTTTGCATGTCGAGGACTTTGTATGAGTGGCGCAGAAAAACAAAAAAAAAAAAAAAAAAGAAGAAATGCGAAAAACAACCAGAGCGGCGGCACTTTACCTTGATTTCCCCAAAGCTCAAGCGACCCCGCCCATCAGTCACTTACTCACTTACTCACCTACTCACTTACTTACCCACCCACTCACTGCGCAATTGGCCGCAATTTGTTTTCAGCTGCTAAACAAGTCGGGGGCTTCCCTCGGCGCCTTCGGTGCGTTGCAAGTGCTAATTAATCTTAGGCCCAGGTACACTTCAGCGATATGAAGTGACTGCTCACACCCCCCAGGACTCTGGATTCAGGAGGGCTGAGGACTTTGGATAAGTGAACTACCCCTTGCCCTGGCCATTAATTAAATTACGCAGAGGAAAAAGTTCAAAAACACATAAATCAGTCTGAATCATTGGGGTTGTCTCTCTCTGTGTGTGCTGTCCTGGGGGCCCAGGCAGATGGCTATTTTAGTGCCCTTGCGGGACTCTACATAAATATTTGTACTACTTTCCACTCCCCTGCAGATCCACACGCACTGATAAACTCATTTAAATGTTAATGCAGCGTCAAAAGTTTCACGAAACGTAGGAAATTGCATGCATTTTATTGGCCATTATGTGTCCGTATTGAGACGTGGTGGTTGCTGCTCGTTTGGGTGTTCTTTTGGGTGGTGGTGGTGCAATCCCCCGTTGAACTATTTCCCATCTTATAGTTTAATAACTGCAACATTGTTGGCTTAACCCCTGGCCTGCCAAGGGGCGAATGGTGGCCAGAGGGGTGCAAAACTATGGCATGGGTGTGTGCCTGTCTGCATGTTAATTACGTGGCGAAAAGAAAACTGAACAAAAACACACGAAACGGAATTTTTTAGTGGGCTTGTTTGTCGATAGAGATGTTTAGATAGAGACATTTACAGATATTATATAGTTAACTAAATATTTACACTTAAGATATTATTTACAAACAGAGTTATTTGTTTATTTTGCACAAGACTTTTACTTAGAAATCTATACACACGTGAAAGTTTTGCTAATTAGATAAGCGAAACCTTATGCAGTTGAAACTTTGCCCGACAAAATGAAGCATAACCAGACTTGATCCACCTGCCCCACCTGTTCCGCTCAACAGTTTCCAGAAAGCCTGTCCTAGCCCAGTTCATGTTATTGTTTATAACACATTTGCCCATCATAATAAGCAACATTTTCGCAAAAACATGCCAAGACAGTGGCGGCGCCATTAACCCTGTTAATGCTGCAATTATGCGGCAAGAATTATGTTCGGGGAGCAGGTGAGGTGGCAGTTACTAAGGGCGCACTGTTACAGTGGGTAACTGCCATAAATCCATGGCGCCTTCGCCGAAACTTTGGGCGGGCTTGTGTGCGGCATAATGAAAGCTGCTGGATGGCCTGGGAAAATTCGAAAGGAGTGAGTGAAGCTGCTCGAGTTGCTGGCAAAACACAAATACAAAGTGCACAATTTATACGTACCTACATTGGCACTAAGTTGTAAGTTTAATTACCCACATAACAGAGACATGAAAGGCGGAGAGACAGGAACTCTCGTCTAATTAGACAGACATGGTCTGTCCCCGGCAACTGGAACAGTTGGTCCGCCATCTTAATATATAGGAGCCTGATTCCCATTTACGATCATTTTATTGTGTTCTCGGTGTCCGTGCGTGCACTATAATTGCATTCGCCACAACGAACTACTGCTCTGCCATCGCCTTCATATAAATCGTAAAAATGTTGAAAAATAATCATCATAAAAGACAAACAAGAAGCCATGCGGCACGCAAGTTGAACTCCTGCTCCTGCTCCAGCTCCTCCACTCCACCACTCCACCTTTATGCGGGATATTATTTAAGTTTTTATGTCCTTTCTTCGGCTGGCGGTATCGTACCGTGGATACACATAAATCATTTGACTTGTTTGCCCATCCCGCCTTTCTCTTCATTTACTCATTAGATTTGGCCCATTCGCCCAGTGTCTCTGTTTGTGCTTGGGTTTTTGTCGCTTTCATAACACAAAGGACATAATAATATGCTTATTTCGGGAATACACCTTGTGTGTCAACAGTGTGCCAGCTTTTGTATCCTTATTTCCCCTCCTGCGTCAGCAAAATTCTCTGCAACAGCAACTGGCCTCGACGTTGATTGGCAGCTTTTGGGCTTGGGGGTTTTTTCGGCTGGTTGCCTGCTATTTTCTTAATTTTCAACACGTTTGCCTCTGCTTTGAGGCATTTCTGTTTCCGGACACGCCTCGAGGGCCGGACAAAGGAGTATCTGTTTCGTGACAAAAGGCAACTTTAACTTTTCCCCAATACCAATGCTACTTTGAGCCAAGACTGCTGGCCTACACCTGGCAGAAAAAAAAAGTATGCTAACGCCTTGCAGCACGCACATGTCGTGGAGTCTTGAGGACGAAGTGGAGTATCCTTTGAGCCTTTTTGCGTTTCGTATGCGCATAACTTTGCACCTCGACCAGACGCCGCCAAAGTGCGTGCGACACACATTTTTACAGAGCGAAAAAATACCATTAAAAAGTGGGTCAGAAATTCGGTTTTACAACTCGAGTGACGCATATCCCAAAACGATTAACTTACAAAAGCGGAATTATATTAAAACAATATAGTTTTGTTTAATCAAAGAAAGTCATTTAAATTTGACGATATTTTTTATAGCTCGAGTGACGCCTTTCGCTCAACGATTTAATTAAAAACACAGAATTATTTAAAATTAATATACTTTAAGAGTATTTTTAGTTTGACACTTGATTTTATAGCTCGAGTGACGCATATCGCAAAACGATTAAGTTATATAACAACAATATATTTTGGTATAAAAAATGAATTCATTTTCAATTCGAGAAATCTAAACTTTTTTTTTCATATAGCTAATATGTTGCAAGACTTAGCTGCAAGCATAAGCATTCTTTTTTTTCTTTTTTCCGAAAAATTTTGTTAATCTTTTAAATACATAAAATACATTGAGTAAAGCATATGGTATTAACACTGCTCAGATCTTTTCTCTGTGTTGAACACGACTTTAAGAATTCGCTTAAAGACAGCCCACGCAGCTTCTTTCTGTTTCTCGTCTTTATTCTCGGAAAATAAGAGGATGAATTGAGGAAAATTCGGACGCATTTCTTTGACGACGCGTGGCCTAAATTGTTTCAAATTACAGGACAGCACCTTGCCGCCTTAATCCGCAACTATGCCGTTGGTATGTATGTTTGTATCTCCGGTTTCGAGTGTGTGTGTTTGTGTGAGTGTGTATCTGTGTGCTTGCCGTTTCCGGCAGCTCATTTCCGTTTCACCTCAATTGGGTAAACCAGAAAAAATAAAAGCTTCTTCTATAAAACTCGTGTAGCACTAAAAAATCGCATAAAGGCAACTCAGAGGGGAGCACATGCAACGCAGCAGGTTGCGGCATTGCCTGCCGAAGGGTGCATAAATTAGAGAGTTAGACAGAGGGGGTGGTGTATGGGTGTGGGGGGTATGGATGAGAGTGGCAAGGTTGCAAGTTGACCGTAGACAGCTGGCGGGCAAAGACAGAAGGTGGAATCCACCCCTTGGGAGGAATAGCGGCCAACACCTCGGCACTTATTTATGGTGGAGAATTTAAAATTCAACCCACCATTGCTGCACACAGCCCGCACCTCCCCTCTAATTCGAAAGTGTGGCAAATTGCACAGCACAAAAAGCTCTCCTCCTACTAACCACGAAAAACAGAGCACAGAGCACCCCCCTGAAGGAAATTTGGCCCAAAAATTGCACGGTAATTGTAGCTGCTAAATTTCACTTTTGCTCGGGCTTTGCGCCAAAAGGTAGAGCAGGCAACAGCAATTGAGCGGTTACGGCAGCGGGAATAACAAAAGCAAAATAAAAAATAAAAGTGAATTATGCGGCAGACTGAAGTTCTCCCTTCGAAAACCCCGCCAAAAACCCGCCACCTCATCTCATGACAGCCTGGCCGGCAGTTTTCATTTTTAAATTGGCGGTTTTATGTGCAATTCGAAATGGCAATGCATGTGTGTGTGTGTGTGGGACGTGTGTGTATGTGTGTGTGTATTGGCATGACTAATATTTGCACACACCCACAAGAGCACCACTACAGGCGCACAAACGCCCACACCTACGGCCACAGACAGTCTGCTTGTTGTACGCATTAGCCAAATTTTATTGCATACTTTTGTTCGCTATTGCAATTTAATGTGCCACCCAACCCCCTTAACAGCCCGCCGCCCACCACCCACCAGCCCATGTCCTTTTCGCCATCTGCGCACTCCGTGTGCGGTTTTATGCTTTACGCATAATTTTTGCGTAACAATTGAAATACTCGCAATGCAAATGCAAAATTTCCACAGTCTGAGTTGAGATTTATATTTTGCTATTAAGCTATATTTTCCCGGGCAAACAAGGCGCGTTCCATTCCCCCGCCCCCTCTCCCCGCAGAAAACACACCTCTGCTCACCGCAAAGGGAAAGTTCATTTTTCATGGAAATGACTTTATATGATTATATGTGTCGGCCCTTATAAGCGAACGGTGCGTGACGGAACATTAAGGCGCTTTGAATGCCAACAGTCGATGGCTGCTGATTCTGATTTCGAACAAAGTGTCGAAATATTAACATAATCAGCTCAGTGCCTACATTATACTTTAAGCTAAGAAAATATATGCAAGGGTGCCACAGACTAACTAAAATTGTGTCTAAGCATATATTGTTAATTCAAAATTCAAACGGATTTTTTTATTATAGATGACGTCTATTTTTCACTGTAAAGTGAATTCATATATGGTAAACTCTAGTTACACCGTATTATATTCTTACTCTATAGAAATTGAGAACACTTTGGTTTTTAAGGCCAAAATGTTTTAATCCAAGTTAATTTAGAATTACAATTTTAATAAACCACCAATATCCTGCTAAAAAGAATTTAGCCTTAAAAGAATTTTGCGTATACTTATGCTACGCACTGTGCGAGTACAGATATGTTTTCCAAAATGACTTGAATATATAAATATACCATGCACTGCCATTGCGGTTACCATTTAAATTTCAGATAAAGTGAAAAGTATTTGTTTATCATCAATACTTTGTCTTTCTCACTTCCGTTCCCTGTCTCTTTCTGGCTCTTTGACTCTCACTGCCACTCATGAGTCATATACAAATGAAGTGAATATTTTCTCGCATTGATATCGGTTAGCGTGACTGCAGGACGCCATGGTGCCACACACGGCGAATGCGTAATAAATATTGAATATCCATATGAAGAAGTTGTTTGGCCATAACTTTCCTTTGTCTCCGGTTTGTGCGTGCGTTTGTGTGTGGGTGAGTCTTTTGTTTCAGGTTTATTATTTATTATAAATGACTGTACACACGGACGGAGCGGAGAATCCCGCTTAAATACTGTTATTGAGTGCGCCGGATCCGACTCCGATTCACAACCTTGAGTTGGGAGTATCTGCAGAGGAAGCAGGTCAATCGATTCCCATATTTTTTCCCCTTTTTCTGTATTCTGTCTTCTCTGCCACTTCGTAGGCGTTTCATTGTGAGCACAATTTTCAAACACAAACACACGGACAAGCTGCGCTATCTGGGCATTAATTAGAAATGGGTTTTCCACCCATTCCCTTGGCCTGGAACTTTGTCCGTCTGATTGCTTTGTTATCGCTTTCCATTGTGCGTCGATTAAATGATGTGTTAATTTTGCAGCCCCTTTCCTCGCTCACATTCCAACCGGAATATATCATGCAAAAACGTTTCGATATATCCATTTAAATCAGACAATTCCCATGCAACACGAGTATGAAAAGGGAGGAAGGCTGCACTTAATGCAATTATTTGGCATGCCAGAAACTTTTTTCTGTGTCATAAAAATGGACAATAAACCAATTTAACTTTTGCAATATGCTGGCCAGCAACCCCCGGGAAACCCCCCCAAACTTTCCCTGCCTTATGCTTTCGGTCAAAATAGTTCGGTGTCCACTCCAAAAACCCAGAACAGACGAATTCGTGCAGCGGGTCTTCCTCCAATTTAACGCTATTTCATATATAAATTCCCAGAAAAAGGGGGACTCAAACAACCACCAACGCACATGTGCTCGGGGGTCAGACCATAACTTTAATATATTTCACTACGAATTATTTCTGACGGACATACACCATCCACCCCCTTTTCTCTTAATGAATGAAAATATTTCGGTTGTTCATATTGTTCCTCGACTGACGTTGCCGTTGCCATTGCCTTTGTTGTTATCCTTGTGGCTGGTGTGTCTAAATAGGAGCAGATAATTGAAATCGAGTGTAAATAAGTGCACCTAGAGGTGTCTGTGTGTGTACAGTGCGTAACGGAAGTGTATGGCGGGAGGTGGGTGAGAACGATAAGTGCTCTTCCTGGAGATCAAAGTTTGCAATTTATGTCTACTTTTAATGATTATTTATGTTTATGATAACCTGGTACGGGCCAAAGTTTTGAGTATGTTTGTAATGGCCATAACTAATGAGTGAAGGAAATGTGGCTTTACTAGTAGTGTAGTGTTCTTAAAATTGAAACTCTTCTCATTTTCATAGGCTTCAGCAAAGAATAGCAATCGCACCTAAATAGGAAATATGACATTATAATAATAGTTAATTTTCCTGCTTTAACAGTATTTGCTTTGTAAATCTGATAATGTTTCTTGTTTCCATTACTGATATTTCTTCGTTTAAATCCTTAATAATTATGTGTTTTTTTGGCATCATTCACGCGTATGTTAATGTTTAAAGAGTTTAATTAAAAGCACACGCTCGACAACAATAGCGGCGTTATATTGTCAGGTCGGGTGTTGTGGCCTTTGGGTTTTTGCCATCATGTGTCAACAGCAGCAGCAGTTGCAGATGCAGCTGCAACAGCCACGGGAGCAACATGCGTGCTGCTGCTGCTGATGCTGATGCTTCCTGCAACAAAAGCCGCAACGGTCATGTAAAGTTAATTAAATCAAGCGACATGTGTTTTAAATAAATTGAATAAACTCGGCATTAACATAAAATGAAATTAATTTTAATAGGCTTTTGCCGTAAGTTGTTAAGCCAAAACTATAAACAAGTTGCCGTTGTCATTTGAGCGGTTCCAAAGAAAAGTTGAAAGACCAAAGTTTTAATGCCTGTTTTTTTTTTATTATTGGGGTTAATGTGTACAAGTAAAGCATCATTATGTTAACGAATTTATGGCCAAAGTAAAAAACAAACACCCACACACACTCACAGTCGGAGGGAAATTGGAATGGAAAACGTAAACTTTTATAATCAAATTTAGTGGTGCAGACATTTCTGGCTTAATTAATTTGTCGTCATTAACTTGAGCCGAAATGAGAGGGGCTGTGAGGAAACGTGAGGAGGGCTGGCCGGAAAAGTCCTCCGCTCTCTTTTGCGGTCGAGGAGCCCTATCCTTGGAGGTGTCGATACGCACACACACAAACACACACACACACACACACACAGTCTGGCTTTTGTTTATAGGCAACGAGAAACCGCAGCTCGTGTGGGTGTATGGGTATTTGTATCACGATATCTTTGTATCTTTGTATCTCGGGCTGCCGCATCTGATCCTTGGGAAGGTCGTCGCTATGCCTGCGCCTTTTGCGTTGAGATAAATTACACACTCTGTGTGTGTCAAACAAGCATTTGTACTTGCGGCGAGGCGAGCTGAATTATGGCACTCGGAGTTGCACTTACAGCTGGCTAATGAATCCGTAGGCCAGAAACCAGGTCAATGCGATTGTAAATTATGGCTTAGACGGCTTTGGATTTGGCCCAAAAACAGGTGAATCTGCCCTGTATTTGTGGCGGAAACACACACACATGAAAGCGAACACAGAGGCGTATTGATTTTCTTAAATTCCGCCCGCAGTCATCATCCCCCACATTGCGTATACGCCCTGTTAGCAACACATTGATTGTGCTTGCGTGTGTGCTTTTCGTTTGGTTTTGGGCAATTGTACCTTTGACTTGACTTCGATTGTGTGAATTTGCTGATGGACTTATGGAATGCCTGCAAAAGGAATCCTGCCAAAAGTTTTAGTAGTCAACCAGCCCGCCCGTTGCTCGTCCTTTGGCGTTTACAGCTGAAAATTGCTGCTTAATTGCTGAGCTGGGCTGGCTAATTTAGCCGACGATGGCTGCCCAGAGTACTTCCACCTGCTGGTCGAACGTAAAAGTTTCCTCGTTTTCGGAAAAATGTAAAAAACAAAAAAAAAAGCAAAAAGAAAACAGGGAGAAACAAGAAACTTTTGTTGGCTGCCAGCGCTAAATGCTCGAAATTCTTTAAGTTTACGAGAGGAATGAACATTTGTGAGCAGTTTTCATTTTGCTGCTTTACGGCTCCCCCAGCCATTTTCCTGTTTTCCCGCTTTCCCGTTTTTTGCGTTGTTTTTCTGTTTTCTGTTGTTTTTTTGGCTTTGCGTGCGTGAGGGAAATAAGGATCCAAGTTTTTTGTGTGTGTGCCTTTGCACCCCTTTTGCGCTGTTTCTATTTACGCAATGTCCGCAACTTTGGACCAAAGCCAGGTGGATATCGGGGTTGCGGCCGTGGTTGGGATTGGGACTACCTGGGGGTCATTCCGGCGGGGGGCGCTAATATTCGCCATTAAACTTTTGCTTGTTTTTCTTTAATTAACAACGCAAACATCTGATATGCTATCCCAACGCTTTTCGCCTCGAACTTTCCTTCTCGTTTTCCCTTTTTTTCTCCGCTTTTTGTTGCTTACTTTGGTGTCTCGCGAAACCTTTATGAAGTTGAAAAAATATCCCTCCTTCGCCTTTTCGGGTCGCCGGAAAGTTTGAGCGCTTAAAACTCGTTTCTGTTTACATTTTTGCGGCCGGAAAATCCCTCCCCAGATTGCAGTAATTGTAAAGAGGCGAATCTTTTGCGTAAACCGAAATTGTTTATGTAAATAAAAATGCTAAATAAAGGCGTTTTTTCACACATAATAGCCCTCGCTAGTCATAATTTCTCATAAGCATTAAAAAGTTTGGCACTACCGTGCTGTTGGATAGTGTTGCCCGCACTTTGTTGGTTAAAGCGGATTACTTACTCACATTCATCCGATATGCGAAATGAGTTTTAATTATTCAGCGACAGCTCAGTAAAACGGGAATCTGTGTTGGGCTTAGCTCGACTTTAGTCCATAAAAAGTCCACTTGAAAACTAATTAAACACTAATAGTTGGGGCAGGGGAAAAAAAAAAACCGGAGGAGCTCGGGTAAAATAAAACACATCTTAAGTGGCGGAAGTGACGGTCAAGATGGTTGGAAGGGGAAGGGGAAGGGGATGGGGAAGGGGTGGAGGATGAGGATGAGGATGAGAGGTCCTGCCATTGAACAAACAACAAAACGAAGTCCGTGCAGCAGGGCAAAAGTTTTTAATTTTGCTCGAGCACACTGGCGGAAAAGTAAAGTACAAGGAAGCACAGGCTGCTGCGCGCGAATGAGTCTATAAGTTCAGCAGAACCCCCGCACTTAACTTCACACAGAAGCGTCCTATCGGATTCACACAATACGGAAGAGAAATGTCTTGCCGATGAAATAAAACAATGGCAAAACAATAGCAATGCGAACGAGTTCTGCGTTCTGAGTTCTGGGTGCCAAATGGCCAGAGAGACGGGTGAAAAAGGATAACAGACGTCGCCGACGGAAGTGGAGCGAAATGGCAAATCAAGAAAAGTAGAAGGAGTCAGCGAGGACGATGGCGAGGGCGGCAAATCCGCTTAAAGTGAAAATTATTCCTTTTGGCCATAAAAAGGGAAACCCCCGCACACACACACACACACACACACACACACACACACACACACCACCACCACACCCACATCCATTTCGGCTTCTTGGCATTCGCGGCTATGTAAGCTGTTGACTTATTTCCCAAACTTCGATCCTGGCCGTCAGCCCATTGTTGTGAATAGTTTTGTATGCCGGGGCTTAGCTGGCCGAGAATGCGGGGCCCAACAAAGTGAGGAAAACGTTTAGGCCATTCCATTTGTATTTGCCATTCTACCCAAGTTTGGGCACCAAGAGAGAATATCTTATTTCAAAAGCTAAACATGTTTTTTAAGACTATTCTTGAAATTTGGGGTAAATATTTTTTCTGAGGGCCTACATTTCAAACATTTACTAAACATTTTAAAGACTCGATGAAAGTCGCTTAAAAATACTTCTTTGTCTAAATTATCTTTAAAATGCTTTTTCTTGCATACATTAAAATAAATTCTATTGAAAATAGTATTTTTCAATTTTAGTAATTATTTAACCAGAAAAATAAAAAGATTAATTGAATTGTAAATTGTTAGTTATTGATAAGACATTTATAGAAAATATATATAATAACATAAGCAAACGAAAGATAGAGCATTAAAGGAATATCTCTTTTCTTTTTATCAGTAAGCTACATATCTCCCAGTGCAGTGCCTAGTCAAGCTGAATTTACTTGCGTTGCTGTATAAGCCTCCCTAATCCGGCCACAAATTAGTCGGGGCTGCTTGGCCACTCACTTACCTTGACTGTGGAAGCTGTGGGTGGCTGAAATACACTAAAGCTGGTCAAGTGGAGGGACTCACCTTTGTGGTGGCGCAGATGATGGCCGGCAGAGGAGCCCGTGCAGCAGGGCGGCTCGTAATATAAATTCCAGGTGTTCTCATAGTCCGCCCGGGCGTACTCCACGTGGATGGCTTGAACGAGCAGGACGAGGAGCAGCGCTCTAAGGCTACTAGGGCGATTGAGGAGCCGGCGGTTCCCCGGGGCACACATGTTGCCTGCCTGCCTTTTGGCCTGGCTAGAGTCCGCGATAGAGTTGGTACTTATTTTGATGGGGCAGTTTTAGTCGCTGACTATGGTCACTAGTTCACAAATTGAGCAATCTTTTACTTGGCATTGAGCGATCTTTTCTTTGTATTTTTTTTGGGAGTGATCAGCGTGATCTTCCCGTCACACACACATGTTCCTTCGCTTCCGTTTCCGTTCTCGGTTGCGCACTCGTTTCCTTTCTCGTCACGTTTTCGTTTACGTTTCCGCTTCCGCTTTCCCTCTTCACTGTGGCGCGCACTTCGCGAGCAGCAGACACGAACTGAAGGCTTTCGCAACGAGGAAGTGTGTTAAATAAACACACTCGTTTTGGCTTCGCTCGTCTCGAGTTTCCTCGAGCCCGTTCGGCTGTGTTCGGAAAAACCTGAAAGAGCGACAGAATTCGAGAGCGTTATTAGTTGGGAAAATGACGCCGGCGCAGTGCGAAAAGTCCCCACGCGATGAGTGGATTTCCCAGTAATGTTTGTGTTTATGCCAAGTGTATTGAACTCATTTGCAACGGGCAATGTGCATCGTGCAACGTGCAACGTGCAGCGGAGTCTGCAGCGGCAACATTTTCAAGGGTAAATGCAGCAGACACTTTCGAGCTGAAGTGCATACAAACCCCAGCCCATTGCCACCCATTTCCCAACCTCCTGGAAAAACTGGACAGCCCAAAGCGAGAGCAGACGGCTAGACGAGTGAAGGGTTTTCAGATGGCAGATGGGGAACGGGACGGGGGAGCGGGACAGGGGAACGGAAAGCGGAAAACGGCAACGGGAATATAACAGAGAATCGGGGCTTTGAGCCTAGCAGACGCCTGCACTTAAAGTATTCTCGTGCATTATTATTTATGCATATGCCCGTAGTTGTGTGTGTCTGGGAAATTCTCTTCTTTTTCTTTTATTCTTGTTATTTTTTTTTTGTTCCATGTCTCTGCATCGCGTAGCGTCGCGTGTTTCAATTTGCAATGCAACATTGTATGCTGCAAAAAAAGTTCTCTAAAGCCAGACATAAGTCACTCAGACAGGCCCCACGGGGGCGGAAAGGGGCAAGGGGGAGGGGCCGGTCGACCAGACATAGTCGAGCCCAAAGACAATTAGGCATTGTGTGAGTGTGCGGTAACCTTCAGACAGTCGGCTCTTTCGAATGTCTTGCAGCTTACTTTTCCTGTCCCTGCTGTTTGACTTGGGAGCTCTGGTCGAGACCAAAAATAGGAGTCATAGTCTCGAAGAGAGGGAGTTAGAATCCAAAACTCTGGTCAGTTCTGGCCAGCCAGAAAGTTTTCCGGAATTTTCGGAGACTTTTGTTTGACAGGTTAGTCCAGCTCCACTGCGGAAAATAGCTCAAATTATATAAGGAGCCCATATTGATTGTATACCTAATGATTTCCAGACCCCTTATAAGTTGTACAATTTTATAAAACCATTGTCTTAAACATTATTTATCTTGTGAAGTTGATATTAAATAAAGATTGCTTGTTTTAAAGCCTTACAAACGAATTTGTAATTGTTGTTGATATAAAACCAAAGAGAGCTTAATATGACTAATATTGGATTTACATTTCATTTTTATGTTGTGTATAATTGTAGACCAATTCGTATAAATAATAAAATATTCCAATACGTGCTAAAGGCTTTTTAATATTTTTCATTTTATTAAAAGGAAGGGCTTTGGAAATATTTCTTTGATATGTTGCAATACAACTATATACAGATATCAATTTTAAGTGGCTGATTGAAACTATGATGCTTAGGGATCAACTATGCTTCTCAGTCTCTTCTCACTGTGTTTGTTGAAAAAACTAGCCATTATATATTGAGCTCTTATTTTCAGAGCCATCATTTTTCTCAGCGTGCTGCTGAATGTTTGGCCCTAATGCCATATGGCTTCAATGTCCAATGCAGCCTGAAAAGAAACGGGCCAAGAAGCCGGCACCCACACACACCTGTCGTGGCCAACGAAACGAGCTCCACAATTGCCTTATAAATGCCCTCAAACTTCGACTAAGCCCAACGAAAAACTTTGATTAATGTGCGCTTAAAGAGGAGCCAAATACGTGGAAAAACCTCAACAGAAAAGAAGAGAAAACAGCAGGAAGGCAAGAATGGCAGGCGGCAGGCAGGCAGGAAAAACAACGACAAAACTTTTCATAACTTAAAGCCAGAAAGGAGATGGAGGAGGAGCAGGTCTAAACGGCGTGCAGCCAGCGGCTTCTTAGCCAAAGCGCAGCACAAAAACTTGTGCAATCAAGACGGGTTAGCGGGGGGGAGTGGGGGTTCAGGGATGAAGGACGAAGAACGGAGAACGAAGGACGAAGGACTGCAAAAGGTTCAAGGCGCCGCACAACAATGTCAGGGACCCGCTGGCAGGACGAAGGAATCACAGCGCGAAAGCGTTAAAAAAGCGAATTGTAAAACAAGCAGCCAACAAACGAGCAACATTCGCTCAGGGCTGCTACAACAACATCACCCCACTATTGCCCTCAAGCCCCCCACATCCAGCCCCACCCCTTTTCCACACACAAAGTAGCCACACGATCCCAAACAAAGCTCCCCCCTTAAAGTTGGTTAATAGAAAATGTAATTCGATGCATTTAATGTTGGCAACGGTTGCTGAATGGAAATCAGTCTATGGCAACCGGAGTGGTTTGGGAAACCCCCCAATACCCAGGTTCCCCCCAGCACTTTCCAGCTCAAAATTGGCAGGCCATGTCTTTGTCTATTTTTATGAGTTCGCATTGCATCCTGGCAAAGGTCCTGGGCACTCGTTCCTGTTTGAGTTGCTTACCTAATCCCTGCAAACAAGTTAAAAATGTTGTAAAACAAACAACAGTACAAAAGTGGGTGGGTTCGCTAGTTGGGGCATGGGTGGTGCATACTTTTTCGGGGTTACAAATGGAATGGCTTTACAGTCGAAGTTCGCTAAGTAACATTTTCCTCGATTCTCACAAAATTGTGTGGCAATAGCGTTTAACGGCCAAACTTCACAGACTTTTCCTAAAACGTCTCATGAATGTAATTTTCGAAGTAATTTTGAATCAACCCCGTTGAATGAAATTCTAAATTAGGAAATTCTTTTACTGCTCAAGAAGTACATACATATTGAATTACAAATTAATCAATTTTTTACTAGAAGAAATTTGAGGTAACAGTCATTGTTGTCAAGGTATTTTGAAAAAAAAATAACTGAAAATTGCTGTTGTTTATTGAATAGTGTGGTGTTTCAGATATAAACATATTACATTTATATATATAAAACCGCTCTTTGTGACATTTTTAGTTGTTCGAGCTATGGATGCTTGCCTGTTTGAAGTTTGGGAATGGGTGGAAACGAAGCGATTTTGACTGACATCGAGTGCCATGAGAAATACAAACAATCAAGCCGGGCAGACAGTTGCATTCCCTCAGCCACGAGCCACCAGCCACCAGTCACCCTTCCACCCCCACCACCCACTATTCCACCCCTGCTGCAGGAACTTTTTCAACCCCACCAACCCCTCGGGTAACCTCAGCAACCTGCGAAGCGTGCCGCAGCAATGAAAACGAAGCGACAGCAATGCTAATAGAAATTAAGCGAAAGTTTGTGGGTTGGAGCGGGGGAGGCAGAGGCAGGGAAGGTTGTCATTCCCATCCACCCACTGCAACCACCTGCACCACCCTGCTGAAGGTCGCCTGTGCAACGCTTGCTTTCATTTCGTTTAGCTGCCTTTTATTTGCCGACTATTTACATTTGCTTTTATTAATCATAAAAAAGTGAAGAGACGGAATAAGGAGAGGAATGTTTTGCTGAAATTGCCAAAAACGTTGATGCGGCTCGTGACCTCCGCCTGGTTACCACCCTCCTCCATCCGCCACCCAAATTTATACTTCCTCCTGTTTCTGATTCTGGCTTAGTATCCTGGCCTGTGCTGCACGAAAGTGCAATTTGATTTTAATGGCGGCAAAATGTTGAATTCTAGTCGCATAGCCAGACAGGCGGAGTAGCCCCGTTCCCCGGCTCATCCCTCCATATCCCCATAGCTGTTGCTTCCTGCCTGCAATCAGGAGCCATTTGTGTTTGTCGTTGATCCTCCTGGTGCAAGGCTCACGCACGTGCACTGAGCAAAAAGGATTGGAGGAAATGCATACCGAATACGGAAGAAGGTTGTTTCAAATTGGAAGTATTCTATAGAAGATAGATATTTCTGTAGCTGGAAATGGGAAATGGCACACAAATCACTAGTATTTAATATGGCTTATAAAGGTGTCTAAGAGTATGCAACAAAAAAAAGAATGTCGTCTTCGCCATGATTCACACGTACTTTCAGACTCAAAACATATTTTTGCGTATTTTTAGGTAACTTTTGCCAACCCTAAATTAAAAGATTCGTGTTAAGGCTAATACCAATGCTAACAAACAGATTTATAGAATATTTTTTAATTATAATAAATTATGATTCTAAAGCTTATATTTTGTCAGGTATAGTATGATAGACTTTAACTTAACTAAATCTAAGATACCTGATATAAGTATTATGTCACCACAAGCTTATCTTTTGATAAGTTTTACACTACATACTTACGAACTATAACCATCTTAAAAATATGATTTTTCCAAGTGTAGAGACACACACGGTCACTCTCCCCATGGAGTGTCGTCTGCCTGGTTCCGTTTTGCATTTTGATTGTTTTTTATGAGTAAGTGTGAGTGTGTGTCGCCTGGAGTACGTGCGTGCACTTGTTTGTTTGTTTGTTTGCGCCGAATGTTTGGTCGAGAACTGAGGCAAACAACCGCTCGTCACTGTCATTAACGTCATTGTGGCTCCGGTCAGGAGCAGTATCCGCCACGCCAAGTACCTCCCACAGCCCACCGCCCACCGTCCGTGTCCCTGATGTCCTCTGTCTGACAATCGAACGCCAAATGCGTCTACTAGTTTAAATTATTCAAATGACATTCTTCCACTCTGGCTGTGCCTATACTCTTCCCCTAATTACATTTGTCCAAGGTTTAGTTCAAGGTGGAGTTCGAACAGAGCCATGAAAACTATCAATTATTCATTTATTTTCATTTAATTGACTGAAATTTCAGGCAAACACACGCCGACTCACGCACAAATGCCATTTGCATTTTGTTCTCCTTTTTTTTTCAGAACACGCCTTCAAAAGAAATTTATTGCCAAGCATTGACCTTTATAGGAGGAATAAAAATAAAGTCAACAACTTTTTTGGTTTTTTCTAATAAGGGAAAAGAGAAAAACACTTTACTTTGGCTATTTTTTGTAACCGAAATATGCTAAAATCCGATTTAAAAAAACGAACCGTAAAATTTACTTAGTCAATTCAGGAGTCTAAGTTTTGTGGTTTATAAAAGTACAAACCCTATTATGACAGTCAGTATTTTATTAAAGGTATACAAATTTTTCTATTAAGTTCAAAAACTTATTATTTAAACTATATCAAACAATCATTAATCTAAAAGGTTTTAAATTTATAAACCAATTTGTATTATTATTATACGTTTTTGCTCCACTGTCCGAGGAATAATATTAAAAGTGAAGTGCTGGAGTGAGCCTTCCGCTTTTGTTTGCTGATGCTTGCAGAAAGTCAAGTCGGGGTTGGACCTGCCTGACTGTTGGTGTGTCCTTGATAAGGGTTCCACAGCCCACCAGTCACACACCATCCACCCACCACCCCCTTAACACCCCACACAGCTCACAATGCAATGCTGTGTGCATGGGCTTAACTCTAGTTTATTTGTTAATGGTTTATTTATTAATTCCTGCGGATTATCACATCAGACAGACATTGCCAATGGCGACGAGATAAGGCATGAACGGACAACGGAAATCCATATGCCATTTAGTCGCAGGAGGGTGAAATGGCGGCGGGAAATGCTTATCGGGCTGCAGCTAATTCACGCCCATCCAGAATCTTGAGCAAATTGCAAATTTGTGTTGAACACTTTGCCTCGTGTATTAATAATGGATAAGGAGCAGGTTTAGCTGGCGAAATAGTTTCCCACATATACTATATCCGCTCAAGAGTGCCAGAAACATGCGTAGACAATTTCCTTAAGCGCGAGAGAGTGGGTGGGCCGGAAATTTGAAAATTTTCAAGCAACTTCGAAAGGGAAAAAACTGCAAGGGGATTTTCAGTGCGCAGTGCGTTTGACAGGCTGTGAGTGTTCAGGCGTGTGTGAACTTCCGCACATGCACACACGCACACACACACACATTCGTCCAGGAACTCGTTCAAGGAGAAACAAATTTCCCAAAAATATATATGTATATATGGCAAATTTCTAGCAATTAGTAAATAAAATGTTTCAACTAAAATTTTACCAACCCCGAAACTCACAAAAGGACAAGGGAAACGAGTGAAAATTGAGCAAGATTCGAGATTGGAAGTGGGGGTAGCCGAAAAAACCTTTTAAAGTATTCAATAACATGAAAATGCCAACCCTGTTCCACAAATAAACCCCGCCACTTTCATTTTAACCTGATGGACGTGACAACAAATTGAATTTCTCACGCCTTCAGATTCGGTTGCTACAATTTTTTGTCGGTATTTTAAAACTCGATATGAACCCAACCCCATCTCCCAACGTCTACCCCTTAAAAGCATATAAATGTCATCAACTTCATTTTAAGCAAAAGGTTATCGTAGGAATGTCATAAAAAGACTAGATATCCAAGAACTCGATTCCGGCGAGCGCATCGAATTTCCAGGAGTTCGTGTTTAATCTTGAAATGGTTGGAATTTTGATTATTTAAACTCTGTCCCCAGCCATAATCATGAAAATAAAGCCACTTAGCCTATGCCCCATTCTCCTCAACCCATAAAAAAACAAAATTGAATGTCAAATTCATACTCGAGCTCAAATTCAAATTCAAATTCAGACTGAGTCTGACATTGAAATTTGCATATGCCATGACGGTGCTTACGTGTTTTGTTTGCTCTTTGTTTCTGTTTTCCCCCCAGCCCCGCCCCCAAACATATTTCCGGCGGGGGCGGTGGAAAAGCGTGGCGGCCTTTGAAGTGTGCCAGCATGGCGCTTAGCTGCTGATAATCCTTTTTAAATAAATTTGTTGGCACAAATCGTTATGCCAGCCCACACAGAGGGGGGTTCAAAAAACGCACCTTTTCTGATTTTATTTTTTTGCAACCCCTTTTTCACATCAGCACTGCGTTTTGTAGCTTCCTCCGACTCTATTTCGATGTTTTGCTAAGCATGTTAATACACAGGAAATTAAACACTTATGTGGAAGTCATTGAAAAGGCAACTCCCACACATATGCACCGAGAAAAAAAATATTTATTTTGCGTATTGTATCACTGATTTGCCAACCAATAGTACAAATTATACAAAAGCTCTTTCTAACTAACTTTATTCACTTCTAGGTTCCTTGCAAATGGTAAAAAGATTCTACAGACTTCTGAGGTCCAGTGAAATTTAAAAATACTCAAGGATGATAGCTCAAATTTTTAAGGAACAGGATTAAAAAGTAAAATTAGAAAATTTTAAGCTTTTATAGGTGAAAATCTAAGGACCTTACCATATTCAAATGTTGATATATTGCCTTACTTTTTTAAATGGATAATCTCTTAAGAGCAAATATTGTAGATAATACTAAATGCCATTGGTATTTTTTCTCTATGTAGGCAAACGTATGCAACCCGGGCATTAAGTGGAATTTGAAAAGCGTCTGAGCATTCAATTATGCACAGGACAATGGAACAATGGGGCCAAGGTAACATCGGCCTTGTGAGGGCAAGTGGAACTACAACGGCGATGTTAATGATGATCATAAGATGGTAATGATGATGAGGATGATGTCTGCGCTGATGTACATGTAGCACCCTTAATAGACACCCCCAAACACATTAACACACAGCCGACAGAGCTGGCAATGCGGAAAACAAAAAAACCCACAAAGCTTGAGCATGAGGAAAATTTCATTTAGTTTGCACTAACACGCTGTCAACAAACGGGGCGGGAAAATGGGGGGCGGGGCAAGCTGTGTTTTCCCTTGCCGACGAACTTAAGCGATTTTGCATTTCATTACGGCTTCCCTTTATTTTTTTGCGGTAAGCTCTCTCTTTCGCAGCAGCAGCAGCAGCAGAAGCAAAACAGAGCAGACAAAAACTGAAGATAAACACAAATACATAATCCAGGAGGGCACACAAAAAGGGTTAACCCCCGACCCCCGCGCCAAGCCGTCCCATCCTTCAATTTACCAAATCCCATAGCCACTATCCGTTCTCCTTCAGCCAAATCTGTTTTGTTGGTAACGGCTTGAGTTACTTAAATACTTTGTGCGGCGCATTCGAGCGCAAAATGAGGCACGGATTGACCCCCACAGGATTGTGTTATAAGATAATTGCTTAAAAGGATAAAATCCTTGCGGGAGTGGGGTGAATCTCCACGGGGAAAGGCACCAGATCCAGTACGAGTCCCATAAAAATGGACAGGAAGCGTATGTATGTGTTGCGGGGACTTCTGATTGCCGGCGGAGTAAAGTTTCATTAAATCGTAAATTGCCATAATTCAACGATTTACATTAGCCGCTCTTTAAAATCAGGGATAAGAGCGGCGTAGATGGGGTGAAGTGGAGCACAGGCCAACAGCCAGACATCGATTAAATTGCGCAACAGAATGAAGCAATAAACATTTAGAGGGCTCAGGACCCAGGACATAGCGAACTCGAGCCAGGACCAAAGCCAGAGCTCACGACAAAAGCAGAAAAATTATCCCAGTATGTGTGTGCTACCCAGTAAAGTACACTGGTCAAAAATATATAGTTTTTTTTTTTTTAATTATTAAGCTGTATTTCAAGTCTAACCTCAATCTAATGCTTGGAAAAGTTTTTCATAGAAAGTAATTGCTTTTAAATTTTGTTTAGCTTGTGCGAATAATATTTATTGCACAAACTTTCTTTAATTCCTAAAATGTTATTATCTTTGACTTTTTCATACATATTTAATTTGTATAGCCTTTCATTTACATTTAACTTTAATTACTGATTAGAAAAACCATGTCATAAAATTAGCTGAATTATATTAATGTACCTCAAAGACATTTATACATATTTTTTTTAGTTTTGTATTTTAAGTTTATGATTATGATTAATTTGAAACGGCTAAAGCCTTATTAAAACATTATACTAAAATTTTGCTTAAAGGTATTGTCTAAATTGTTATTCATTGAAAACATACAATTTCATAAGCAGCATTTTCATCTCCTTTGCTCGATTTTCTGTAAGTATTGTTTTTCTGCGTGTCTTGTTTGTGTGAATATTTGCCAGTGGGTTAAACGTGTGCACATCGACATCGACGTCCGCATCAAATGGCCATGCGACGTTTAGCAGTCGATAAAGTCATTCAGTGCAGCACGTGAATGGCGGCTAAGTTATGCATGTGTGAGTGTGTGTTGGCCTCTGCCGTTTGGCCCTGCTTTGGCTCATTTTACGCTTTTGTGATAAAGTAATCAGCTGATGCCGTCGGCCAAAGTCCAGGGAGCGATAGCCATCGATGGACGATGTCAACTGGGGGCCACGACACTGACCGTCGGTAACCGCAAAATGTTTATTGATTATATGCGACACTCACGCACACTGGCATGCGAATTGCGAATTGCGAATTGCATTTTATGCGGTTAAATATTGATGAAAATTGTATGCAAACTTTTCGAATTTATTTACCCAACAAATAGAAGGGACAAAAAATATGTGTAAAACAAATCAAGCCCGAACCAGTCATGCCGAATTGGCCAAAACAAAACCGAATTGAGCAAATACCAAATCAAAATAGTTCGGCCAAAACAAATAGGGCCATCAAACGGGGCTGGGCCGCTGCCCTCGAAAAGCCTCTCTGGACAGCTCGGCGTCTAGACGGGATTGCATTTCGGCATTGGCCATGGCCATGGCCAATAAAGCAAATGCGAACAACACTCGTCCTGCACTAAAAATTAACAACGGCGACGACACGTTCTGGCCAAATCGAAAAAAAGCCACGAAAATGGGGAAAAGTGAGAGGGCAAAAGGCATAAACCAAAAGACAGACAACTGACAGACGGCAAAATGGAATAAGAAATGGCAATGAAAATAATAAAAGTCCCGAATGAAAGAACACGGGACTAGGCGAAAAAAAAGGGGTAGAGTGGGAAACGGTGTGGCCATGAATGAAAATCGGAAAATGCTAAGCAAACACACACTCACACTGAAAAGGCATAACTCCAAGTGAATCTGTGTGAGTGCGACGGTGTGTGTGAACAGGTTGTGCAGTGAAATAAAAACGCAACAATGCGCAATCATCATTATCGTTAAAAGAGGCGCTTACAGAACTAGACAAATTGCCACTTTAGAGAGCCAGTATCCCGACTGGACCAGGCCAAAAGCCAAAAGGCTCAGAGTGGCAATGGCAACGGCAACAACATCAGCAACACTTGCAGATGCCGCGGCAACATGGCCACATCAAGAGCAACAAGAACGGAAGTTGGCGGCCACAACGTGTCGAGGGGAGCAGCAGGACCAAGCAACCGTCTATAATGACCTCTGGGCAAATGGGCCAACACGCACACTCACACACACACACACCACACACACCGCCACCGACCCCGCATAAAACTAAAATGGCGCACATTAGAGACCCTCGGCGCACAGAAGTATGCTACGCTTGGCCATTTCTGGCCATGTCGGCTAACCGAAAACGACCAAAGAGCAAAAGAGCAACAAGCCAGCTCACAAACAGAAAAAAAAATAGAAAAAAATAAAAGCACGAAAAAAAATAACACTCATAATCAACTGCCGCCGACTGAACAATGAATAGAATCAAACAAGCCCAAATAGAAGCCGAGTTCAGCAGCCACATCAACAGCAGAGCAAGTTCAAGGTTCAGAGTCTCATTGCTGGCTTTTGTTTAGTCGTCAGAAGAGCATAGGCTGGCACTTTTTTGTTGGCCTTAATTATAGACACGCACACGAGCACACCCATCCACAAAAATGAAGGGAACAATTATGTAGGGTTCTGCACAGCAGCAACAGTCTAACGCAGCAGAAACCTGAACCTCAGATTCATGGTATTGCACAGGAAAAAATCTACTTTCCCATTTTACTGACTATTACAAGCCACACTTTATTATTATTTTTGATTATAAAGTCAATTTGTATTTTAAATATTTTACTTGCTTTGATACTTTAAGGATATCAGGACTTCTGTTAAATTGTGTAAATGTCATTATTTGCTTTAAGTCTTGAGATTATGGTATCCTTAATGTCTTAAAATTAATAAGATGAATGATATCTTAAGCAGAAATATTTTTAAATACAAGACGTATAACCAAGTGTTTAAATATGTTTGGTTATTACATTTTTAGAAAAATAGAATCTATAATTTTTAATGATTTTACTTACTTGCATTTGTTATTTTAATCTTAGTTGATTTATAGTTTGTAAGTTTTAGATTAAGTGATACCAATATTACAAGGCTTTAATTATTTATAAGGGAATTATATAGCACAAACAAATAATTATATACAAATAATTATATATTTTAAAAATTTTAGTTCACGTTAGGAGTATTTTAAGAATTTAAAATTGAAATATTAGCTGGTTGTCTTACTTATCACTTAATAAAAAAAACATAAACCTATAAAATATATGCAAGGTACTCTATTTTTCTCAGTACTGCTGCTCGGTAATTTGCAGGCATCTAAATGCTTTCCAAGAGCTCTCATTAATAGGAGGGTTAGACCCCTACCCCTACCCCTTTGAACCTTCTTAACAACTCTGATTGCTGCTACTGCTGCTGCTGCTCATGCAATGGCGACAGCAATTATTGTTACAATTAAAAAACCATTAGGCGTAATTTGGTTACTTTTTGTGGCTCCTTTTTCTCGACCATGTTGTGTACGAGTATTTGTTTGATTTGGCCACACGACACTTCCGTTGGGAAGGCGCCGGAAAACGCAATGAAAACATTAATTTGCCGCCTAAGAATCAATAAGGAAAAGTGAGCAAAGAGAGCCAAGGATAACTAATCCCCTGGCTTAGGTATTTAACCCCGATTTCAAATATTCATGGGTAATAACGCAGAAATTGCTTAATTCCATTCAATAAGCTGAAAATGTCTCTCTCTGCTGCAATTGATTGTGTACACACGGTGTGTAATTTACTGGCTGCCTCCTTTCTCCCTTTTTATTTCTAGGAGAATGTAACCAACTTTGAACTTAACTATTTATGAAATTGAACTTTGACTGCCATTAGCGCATAATTTCCCCAGTTCTTGGCCGAAAGGGAAGTTCGAAACGATTTCTGAAAACGCTTTTCCTCCTTTATTTTCCTTTTTCGACTTTTTCTATGGGCTTTTTCATTTATATTTTCTTTTTTTTGCGTTGTAACACACATGCAACATGCCACGTAGCAGAATAGCCGCAAAGTGATGGGCCTAGGCTGCCATTGATTGGCAGCTGTCTCACATGGCACCCGACTCCCTAATCCTGACCACGCCTCCTTTCATGCCACCAGCTGAGTGTCAAAGGCGCTTAAACGCTTTGAGCATGCCGGCCCCTTCTTTCTTCGCCCCCCCCCCCCCTCCTTCTTCATTTTTTTGGCCAGGTTCTTTTGGCCTTTTCTTTTTTTTTGGTTCTGGCCAATCTTCTCAGGTTCTTTTGTGCCGCGCGAATGCCAAGCGAAACTGGCTGAAACGCTTTTTGTGCCTTTGCATTTAATACTCTAACTGTCTGCGGGAAATGGCATCACGTTTTTTGGGGACTGTGTAATTAAAGTGCATTAAGCTGTTGTCTACAGCGGATAATTTCATGGACTCCTTTGGTCAACTTTAGCCAGGAAAAACACAGAAATTTTTGGTAGATGCTCAAAGGTTTTTAAATTAAAATCACTTTTTACTCATAAACATAAAGGGAAAACTAATCCACAAAATTAATACAGTAATGTCATTTATATATTAATAATACTATCAACTTTATATTTAGTAAAATAAAATAATGAATAGAATATGAATCATCCTAGATCCAAAACAATTGTTATCGTCAGAAAGCTGTTTTGATAAACTTATCCATGTTCTTTCAATAAATATTGTAAAATTTTTATTTTAGTGTTTGTCAATTTATATTATTTCACATACAAAAAACAAGTTTCGTAATCAATGCTTTTCGTATCAAACACGCCACTCCATTCATAAAATACATTTTTACCACATTCTTAGCATTTGCAAAGCGTATGCAAAACATAAGGGCATTTAACTTGCGACTCGTTGCACTTCTTCTTAACCCTCTGTTGCCGTTCTGGGCTCATAATCACCAAAAAAAACAGACGGAGGGTCGGAGTGCTTTTGAAGTTCTTTCTGTTTCGCATTGTTGTTGCTCTGGGGCGGCCAAGGGGGGTATGCAGAGACGTGGCAGCGGGCAGAAGGGGGGCGGAGGGGCAAGGGCATGCGAAACAACCTCGACATGCGATGCAATCGCCAGCGCTTTTTTCGACCACCTTTTGTGTCTTGGTAGCGTTTTTTTTTGTCGGAGCCGCGAGTCGCAAGTCGCGAATTGCGACCAGGTGGCTACTGTTACGGCCAAGATATTGCACACTTTGCTATGGAAAAAGTGAGAGAATTCCGCTTAGAGCTCTTCTAAGTGGCAATAACAATTTGGCCGTTTGCATTTGCAATTTATGCCCTGAATTGGCCAAGTTGGCTGCACAAATGCAAATGGCAACTGATGGCCAAAAATAACTCCTTTGTCTCCGTTCTTCACCGCTTGTTGCCGTTTTTTGCCGTTTTTTGCCGCTTTAAGCCTGCAAAGAGAACGGGTTGCAAACAAGTTGCAATCAACTGGTCAGCGCGGGTAATGCAAAGTGAAACACGCTTGGCAGGTAGCGCTCAGGTAGGATTCTGATTGGATTCGGTTCGAAGAATGTTGCACAGACTCTGCGTTCGAGATTTGTATATTCACCTCACTGCTGGAAACTGAGTCCCCCGATGACTATGATGATGAGTTGTTGCACTTAAGGTTTTTGATTCATTCGTTTTTGTACTTGTTTGTTTCTTGGCACTGCTCACAACTATTCACGAGTTTTCAACGGGGTTTTCCGCTTTTCCACTTCCACTTTCCCGTTCACTGTCCGCAAAAGAGAATCGCTCGAGTCGCGAGAACAATTTAATATGATTTTCGTCGACAGTCACGATAAGAACCACGAATAACCATGCGCTCAAGCACCCACGATAACCGTCCGAATCGTCGGAATAAACGCGAATGAACGTGAATGAATGTAAAAACTGGATTTTCAACCGAAAACAGCATTGTTAACAGCAATGTTAAAATACATGGTAAGGCCAAACTGAACAAACTGTCGATTTTGCTTTGCATCCGAAGTTTTCGCCCATGTCTTCGGCTCTTACCTCGGGCTCGCTCTCATTCGTTTCACTGGATATTCGCTTCAGTTCGGCAAAAACCAGTTTCAAGCTGGCAATGCCAAGCAAACTGTTACTGGGAACACTTTCAAGGGCTTGCCGGCTTTTTTAACATTTTGTTTTGCTGTTAAATCTACAGTTATGGCTTTTGAGAACAGCCTACCAAATGTTAAGATATTGTAAACCAAAATCCACTGTATGAATATTTTAACTTAGAAATGTTTTTAAAGTCTTCTTAAAACATTTGGGTTAAATTTAAGATTAATCTCTATATTTTATATTATATGTACAACTTTTTTTTATTCATTGTATACAAAATTGAAGGACGAACTCTGAGAGTTTATATTAATTTGATTGGCTTAAATTTGTTGTTGAATTTTTTCTCATTAAAAAAAAAAAATTTTAAATACGATTTAAAATAAAACAAAAACACTAAAAGAACAACCAAAATATATATTAAAGTATACAGTTTACGGATCTATTAATCCCATACACTTAGAATATATAAACTAAAGCTGTTTTTCCTAAAATTTAAGTCATATTTTGTTTTTCAGTTGTAAGAGTATCCTAAACTATACTTGATTTTTACAAAGCAATTTGTGTTGTTATTGTGTTGTTCAAAACAATTGTCAATTTTTCTTTAAATTTCTTTTGGGTTACATGAATATTTAAAATGTGTGCTGGATTTCTAAATCAGAAAACGTATATATATTTATACATGTCTATGTTGTCCTGAGATCATTCAATTATTAAGCTAACCGTATACGTTATTTATCCCTTAAAACGGGCATAAAATGAATTTCATGTACATAAATGATTTTTGATTATATCAGGCACAGTAGAAGGGTAAACCTCATCTGCACACAGTCTTAATAGGTCCAGGTTATTAATAAACGCAGTAAGCTTAAAAGGACATTTCTCTAACACCTTTCTTGGCTTTTATAGAACTTTCACTTAATTGCCATAAATTAGAAGTGCCAATACGTGTTGCATTAATATTTCAAATCCATTTGGTGAGCAGCCAATCAAGTGATTGACCACAGATTGCGCGGCGGGGGAGGGAAATCGTTTGAATTTAGGGCATGTGGAATAATTCATGCTCGAATTAATAATGGCACGTAGCCAATCATTTGAATGCGAATTAATTAATTTCCCATGCCGACCTTCACCTGGAACTAGGCTCAGTAATGACAGGACTTAAGCCGCTCGTTGGCCGAGATGAATATGCACTACTTACGACCGCTTGTATATCAATAAAATCAAATAAATATATCGTTTGAGTCCGGGTCCATCCACCTGAGATCCGCACGCATATAAATAACCAATGATGCGGCATTTATCTGCCCACCACTCCGACTCCTCGTTTCCCACTGCTGGCCATCAGTCTCGGCTTACGTTCCATTTAAAATGGTTTTGGGCCGCCGTGGGGGCCATTGAAACTAAAGACGAAGAAATTGTTCTTCCACTGCACTGCGGAAAAAGAATGGGTCATAAAAGTCATTGTTACTTTTCGTAATATAATATTTATTTTATTTATTATTTCTTTTGGGTAAGAAAGATTTATTCTGTAATATGGCTTACCAGGAATAGGAAACACTAACTTAAAGTTATTCACAACAAACAAAGTTATATAAAATATATACCGAAGGGTACATATATTTTGCAACGCTTTAGGTATTTATATTTTTCATTAAAAATATCAAGGGAATACATTGCTCTTTAATTAGAACACATATTGCTTAGCCTAACATAGTATCTAGATGGCTTTAGCTTGTCTTCAAAGATCTAAATAATCAAAACTGATGAAGTGTATTCCCAAATTCACACCAGCAATAATTTCTCGCAGTGTTTCTCCGCCATTGTTCTGAAGGAGTTGGCTGGATTCCTTCCGAGCCGAACTTGGGGCTAAAAGGGATAAACGTTTTTAGCATGGCCTGCACGATTTTTATGCAGGGTACGTGTTGTTGCTGCCCCCCTTGGTCCTTGGCCCCCTTTGCCCCTTTTGGCTCAGAGGCTCTTGGCCATGTCCGTGCGACTGTTTCGCGTCATTTGCTCTCTGCTGGATCGTAATTTTATGGCTGCCAGCAGCTTCTTGGGTCTCCTATTGCAGGGAAAGCGGGAAAAGGGGCGGCTGATGGCATAGCAGGCAGTCAAAGCAAACGGAAGTAAACTGAAGCCAAAAATTCGCCTTTTTATTTGACGAAGCGTTCAGTTCCCAGAGCATTCCTCCAGAAGTTGTCAAAACAAAGCGAGCGAAACTAACAATAAGTGAGTCGAGTGGAGTGGAGTGGAGTGGAGTGGAGGAGTATGATGGAGGCCAAGGTAGGGTAACAATGGACCAACTGCATCACCTGGCATCGAACCAAATAGCAGGCGGACTCGAGAATATCGCTTACCGACTCGTTTGGCAATTTTTCTCAATTTTCACATTGAAAACTAAGCGCCACAGCTACGAAAGAGCCGCCCCTCAACGGTATCATCCGCCCCTAGCCAACCCCTTTAAGCCCCCTCTTTTCGACTTGATATTTGGGCTTCCAATTTGAGTGGGGCGAGGGAACGGGCTGGCAAAGGGGTGGCAAGAGGTGGCAAGGGCGTTGCAAAAGGGTGGGGTGCCCAAGGGGAGGTGTCAGCGGCATAAAGCCAACTGGATTTCCGCAGGCCAACTCAGGTTCGCTGGGCACTGTTAAAATCAAAACGTAAACCTGGTCACTTAAATCACATTCTTTAATTATACCATTAAAACAAATTTAATGCCCTTGAAATTAGTTTTTATAAATTTTAATAGCTTTAGATTAATTAATTTATATAATTAATTTTTTTGCCTTAATTAAATGTAGAATAAGGCAAAGAATGTTACAGGATATTTAAAGTAATGAAAGTCAATGTTATTATTAAATTTATAACTAAACAAATCATACTAACAATGCATAAAGGGACGTAGTCAATTTAAAACAGCAATTAAAATAAGACACTGCTTTTACGATATTAAATTTAATATGCTTTTCACCGAAACCCAGCTACATGTCAAACTGTTTAATTCGAAATTTCAAAAACATTTCCAACTCATTAAATAAAATATCTTATAAAAAAAAATTTTTTTAAACAAAAAGGTATATAATTATGAAGTTACATATTAACAAGGCAAAAGGCTCACTAATAATAAAATATCCAACAATAGCATTCATTGAAATCTTTGTGGTAGTGTTTTCTGCGTGTGCAGTTATAGTATCCACCTCTATCTTGGGGCTGCTGGCCATGTTGCTGTTGCACGATTGCTCTTTGGTGATTTGGATTCCCAACTCACACACACATGGCAAAACAAAGCACAAATTGTTGTATGTAATTGTGCGTTGGCACACACGCCACACACACACTCGCTGGCATTAACACAACAAGAAGAGGAACAACAACAAGTGGAGCAGCCACACGAGCTCACCTGCCGCTGCGTGCGCCGAATTCCATTGCATACTTGGCGGCGCCTGCTCCAGCATTCCTCCCCCTGCCACGCCCACTACTGCAGGGGAACCCCCATGCCCCCTTGCCACCGCCTACCCCCTCTACCAACCCTCAAACTACGACGCTGTGCAAATAAAAAGTGATATACGCGCGACACTGAATGAATATTAATCGCCTTCTTTTTGCAGCTCCCATTCTGGTGAGAAAACCTTTCTGGCTTCCTGGCCTTTTGTTTGGACCATCTGGCTGGCTGATTTGGCAGCTTAAATGATTTCCGCTTCGACTTGACTGCGTGCGGAATTCACGGAAATTTATTAGTTAAGTCTAGCTGATTGTTCCTGGAATAACTCTGCTTCCCTTGATTTTCCGTCTGGTTTTCATTTCCCTCCGTTTTCGGAAATTCACACTCTTTTTTTTTGGACAGTAGGCGTGGCTACATTTTTTTATACCGAAGCACTTAGACGAAGCAGGGAAATAATAAAAACAAAGTAAAGTCTGGCCTTACTCATTAACTACACTCAGGGAAATAAGTAATAAAATACAATTTTAGACTTAGCTGTAACAAGAAACATTCTTTTAGCAAGTGAAGGCATTTTTTTTATTCAAACTTTGCTTGATAAAAAATTACTGGTAAAATATTTATTTGTATTAAACAATATATATTTACCCCCCTTTTTATATGACAAAAACTTTTATGAGTGGAAAAGCCCCCCGAGCCACAACTTGTCACGAGGGTTAACACCTTCCCTGTTGTTTTGGTTTGTCTTCCCGTGTACTTGGCACCTTTGAAAGGCTTCACTGTACAACCGACGAAAAAAAAACCCATTACAAATTTCGGGCAATTCAATTTTGGGCCCTTGGTGGATTCAAAGTTTGTTTCGCAATTCTTTGTGCTGAGGTGTTTTATTTTTAATGAATTTTTTCGCATTAAATTTCGCAACAATGAATCGCTTTGTGCCGAGGGGTTCGATGTCATCAAGGTGTTTGCATCGCTTGACACCTCGTCTGGTCGAATGACCCTTCCCAACCCAGTCCCCATAATCTAAGCCCACCCTCCACTACCTCCTGGGTTCCCTGAGTCTGTCAGGTATATCCGCAAACATGTTTGCATGTTTTGCCACACAGAATTTATAGTTAATTTTCAATTTTGTTCAACAAGCTGCACAGACACTAGCGCTCACAGGCTCACATAGATTTGAATGAATGGATTCCATTTTGCCGCCATGCCAGGTGGAAGGGGCGTGGCCGAAGGGGGGTCCTAAAGGAGGCGGAGCAGGCACCCCGTGTCAAAGGCAAACTTTGCAGACAACAAAAGCCCGTCGCAGACTGGGAAGGAAGATGCAGGATCTGTGGACAAGAAGGATCTGGCGACGAAGGAGCAAACGGGGGGAAGTTCAAACTTTACGCTCTCCATTCTAATTGCCAGTGAACACACCCCTTCGGTAGGTGTCACAGGCTACGCCCATGCGGCTTTTGATTCTCTGTGGTTGTGCGTCTGAAAAAAGACAACTAAATAACAACTAAAAAAAAACTCAGACACACTCGCAACGAAACTAATCTGGTAGTGAGCCCGAACATGACAAACTCACTGGAAAAAAACACATCGTTACTCCAACAGGAATGCGATTAAAGCGTTATTGTTTTTAATCAAAATATTTACACTTTTTTTTCGGATTTGTTGGCTAAGTCAGTGAAGGGGTTTGAAATTTTTACGGGCTATCCCATGATGATTTACCTACCGCCTTTTGCCGGGTTTCGCTTTTTTTCTCTGAAAGCTTATTGATGAATTTAAATCAATTTAATAAAAAATATAATTTATTTCTTGTCATATAAAGTTTTTAAACATTATTAAACGATTTGGTTTAACAATGAAAGGAGCTTTTTAGTTAAATACATAGTGTTATTATTAATGAAAAATAAACCTGGTTGTTAGATCGGTTTCAAGACCTTTTAACATAAGTATATTAAATGGCTAATTCTAATAAATAAATTTCTTAAAGCTATTCCTATTTCTTAGTGCTGAGTAAATTATTGAAAATAACCTAATTTTCTCCGTGCAGACAGATCCCTTTACACCAGAATATACATAGAAAAGCAATTTGTTTGCGGCTCTCACTATTGTTGCATGATTATTGTTTGTTGGATGCGTCTGCGTCTCCCAACCAAATCGCGGCTCGAGTTGCTCCCCTGAATTTTCCCCATTTCCCGCCACTTTTCCCCACCATCTTTGTCACACTTTTTTTGCAGCAGCCCCTGTGTGTGCGAGTCTGTCCTTGCGGTGTATTTAACCTGTCTGCTTGTTGGATTACGACAACCAGTCCACAGACAGACTGAAAAGCGGCAGGGGAAAGGGAAAGGCGGGGAGCAAACAAAACGGGCAACAAAACATGTATCTATTCATACGCCACTTTGTGCCAAAGGGGGTGGTAAAAAAAAGGGGTGCGAGTGGGTGGTTGGAAGGGGTGCAGGTCGGGTAATGCAATACGCATGCAACGATACCGCAAGAGCCCCAGAAGAGACCCAGAGCCAGACCCGTCGCTTCCACTGGGTTATAGCAGACATTTTAACGCTTATTTTACTTTTGGCTACAAAAGCACACTCAAACCCCCAAGCAAACACACACCGACCGCAATGCTCACACTTATTTGCCCTTACACTCAGCTCAATTGCGTTTCACTGGATAAAAAGTGCACATTAATGCCCCGCTTGCACCGACTCGATTATGCAGTTTTACCCAATGGATTGAACTTGCATTTGAAGAAAGTCCTGGAAGACTTCGTACACGTAATAGGTCCAAAAGCCTACAATAAAAATTCACTAAGTTTTAAAATTAAATAACTAATTAGGTGGAAGACAACCTGCAATGATTTGAAGTAGGGGAACCACCATCAGCAATTTTCCATCCAAATAGCTCAAATAAGCAATAGACTTGTAGCACAGCGTGTAAATAAATATGCAGGCAGCCACCAGCCACGGCAAACTGAACCAGTGATTATTCTGCAAAATAAAAGTAAAGAAACAAGGCAATCAAAAATTAAGTTTCAAAAATAAGCTCACATTTTCTTGTTACACAATAACCAATTTTATTAATTTATTTATATATGTGCTTAATAAAACACAATTAATCTCTAATATGAGTAATTTGTTTCATTTTTCTAATGCTGTAAGGCCTTAGAATTAAATTAAAAAACACGAATGAAAATGTATAAAAGGGGTTTTTTTTTGGAAGTGAAAAAAATAAACAAAAATAAACAACAAAAATTATAGGTAATATAGGAATATGAATAGTTTTCTTACCTTTAAGGAACCTATGAAGAGGAGCATGCCACCAATGAGCTGCAGCAAGCAAACGTGTTTCCAAACACTTATTTCATGGCACTTATAGGTCTCCACCCATGAAGTAATAAATCCCAAAATGAGGAAAGAAACAATTGCCGAAAGACCAGCGATGACCATACGCACGTGTTCAGCTTTGACCGATCGAAACATTTTCTGCATTTGGAGGACAGAACTCCACGAACAATCCACAACAACTGAACAGAGCTTATTTTTCAGAGCTCCCAGAGCTGGGAGCCCTTATCGATAAGCTTATTTAAAGTAAATAGAAATAAGCGAGAAGTGAAGTTTGTTTTATGAAACCGTAACTTGCATACCCTTACAGCTATGTTATCAAATGGAATAATCAGTTGTTATTGTTAACTATAAATTTTTAGTTATTTAACAATTTCGGCTGTGCATCTCCGGCTTTATGAGTAAACTTAAAGAAAGGCTATTGGAAAGTTATTTTTAAAATAAGCGAAAAATTCTCAAATAATTATGATACCCCCAGTAAGCGTATACATAATTACTCATCGATATATACATACATATATATATATTTTTTTTTGCGTTAAAACTTCTGATAACCCTTATGACGTAATTATAAATTTTTGTACGTTAAAAACTACGCTTTGTTTTATAGACCTGCGTTTTTAATAACTATGTATAGGTTGTGGATACTTTCCGTTAGTCGTAATTTATTACCAATAAGTTTATAAATCGATCCAGTGAGAATCAATCTCTGTTTTCAATAGTCATTGTCGGTAATGACTAATTTATAATTAATAATTGTAAAATTAACTTTAAGCCTGAATAAAAATGTTTGTAGATTGCTTACAATATTGCTTCCAATTATGTTTATTCTCAGACATCAATTTTTGTAAATATTTATTTGTGCAATTCAATGGAATTTAATGAGTATCAACCATATATATGTATACCATTATTTTTGTACTTTTGTTTTTTTATGATCCCAAAAACTGCTTACGAAGAACTTTAACCAAACTGGAGGCTATGGGCATGGGTCGCGATGAATGTTCGTCTTAAGTAGCTAGAGCTTTTCGCGTAAATTAGCCAAGTGTAGACTTCATTAAGTTGGGCCAGTAAATTAAGTGCTAATGTCGAAAGTTTTGACCGACAAAGTGCGCAATGAAATGCTGTAGTTGTTGCTGCTATCCGAACTGTTGTGCTTGATATTTTTGCGCCACTCTAGCGGCGGAAAACAGCCAGGGGCAATAGAAAAGCAACGGCAGGAGTGAAGGAACTTCATCCGTATCCGCATCCGCATTCTCATCCCCAGAAACCGCAACAACATCAACAACAACAACAGCAGCAGGAATAACACCAGAAATTCGAATCATCTCTTAGGATCGAATATTAAAACACCCTATTAAAGCCACCCAAACCATTTAATAAGATATAATGATAATAATTTTCCAGAAGACCACACACAACTTATATTTATTTTTCATTTTATCCACTTAAATACATATTCTTCAAGAGTTTGTCTTGCCAAACAGCTCTGCTTAATATTCTTGGTTTTAGAGTTACTTAATTAACTTTAATTTCTGGATATTATTACATTTTATTAGAATTTTGTAGTATACTTCAAAGCATTTGAGACCCCTAAAACGAAATAGACCAGAAGAGCAAAAGTGTAACGAACGCTAAATTGATGATGTAGACCAGTGAACGAAAATTGCACTCACTTTCCCCGTTAAGCCCTGCCTCCAACCTCCCTCCCCCCAAAAAGGGCAGCTGCCACCCCCACACCCCACACACCATTCTTTCCCTCCTTAACTGCCTGCGTGAGGCAAAAACAGTCTGCAAATTTTTAATGCTTTAATCTTGATGCTAATAAATCTTGAAGTTGCCTGGCACTTTTACATTACTTCCAGGCGAAAAGGGTTTGCGAAGAGGCGGTGGCAAATACAATTAGACAGCTGCACGCTTAACGTTCTTAGTTTAAGCCAATTTGAATGCACTTTAGTTCCCTGCTGGCCCACACCACCCGGCGTAATTGCAAGTGACACTTGAGGCGAGTGCCTTGCTGACATCGCCTCTAATCGAATTTCAAGCTGTTCGGTGCGTGTGGTGTTCTGGCCATTGATTAACCCCACCGTAGTTCCAGCCGATCGGGGGTATCCATCAAGCGGGGGGTGGTGGTGAAAACTTTGGGTATAATTTCCCTGGCAAAAGTTGGCCACAATGTCATCAGCGGCACTTGCCGGTTGACGGTTTTTGCGGTGAGGCAGGGATGAGTTGGGATTGTGGGCTGTGGGCTGTGACACACAACTGTCAGAATAGCGTGTGACAAATTTTTGTTATTAGAAGAGGGCAAACCTCGTTTTATTAACTTGAAATTTATGGCCAGCCATTTGCCAAGACAAATTAATCAAAAGCCAACGCTGCTTCGCTTTTATTTCCGTGTACATAAATTTGTATTTAAAAATGAGTTAGACGCGGAGCTTTGGCTCAATTTCACGCCATCTCGACTCCCAGATTCTTCTCCCACCTGCCAAAAGCCAAATGGATCCCATTTCTCTTCGCCCTTCCACACTTTTCTTATTATGTACGAATTTGTCATTTCCTCGAGCTGAAATGCAATTTAAATGCTGCCGGGTAGCGAAAAGGAATTTTAATGTTCTCCTTTTTAATGGGGGAGACATTAAAGCGGCGGCGAGTAAAGCAAACTTGAAGTCTTCAGTGAATAGCCCTCATCAACTCACTGTGTTGTCCAGTGGAAGCAGCATATGTTGACCACCCCGTTGGCCTTCTTTATGAGGTGGACCCCCACTTAATACTGCGAAGAGCTGAGAAAAAAGTGCAAAAATATGTTGCACATAAATTCGTATTAAGTTTGGCCCGCTGTCACTTTTTCTTCGGCCGCCTAAGCAATGCGGGCAGACAGCATAACGACATAATCATAAATTTAAATATGCAACCCAAAGTGACTGCCCATCCGCCCTTTACATCTGTGCCAAAGTAAGAAAAAAAACAACAGGAAAAGCGGCTGAGTCGAAAAAAAAACGCATAAGGGAAAACCTTGGCAATGACAGTTTCACTTTGCCTGGCATAAGGAATTTCCCCGGCTTGCCAGCCACACATGCTGCCCCAGCTTTATACGTCTTAAATGGAGTTGTTTTCCAGCCGAAGAGATGGAAATCGGAAAATGGGAACACGGAAGTGCTCCACTCCACTGGGAAAAGGTCTTTATTACCCCAACCTGGAATCAGATTAAAACAAGCACTTGGGGTTCAAGAGTCCTCCTAGCATTCAGGAAGACCAACACTTAAATACATATATGAAAAGGTTTTAAAAATTAAAATGGCAAATATATTTATTATAAATGATTTCTAACTGGCCCGTGCTGTCCTTCAATTTTGAATGTTAATTTTTGTTGGTAATTGGATTTTAAATGTTTTCGGATTCTCATAGAAAATAAATTAATTGCCGAAAAAGCTTCTGATAATTTTTAACTTTTAAAAAATATAAAGCAAACAAGTTTTAATTTTATTGAATTATTAAATATCCTGACAATTTGATTAGAACAAGTAAATAATTGATCACATTTAATAATAAACATTTCTCTTTAACATATTTTAAGTCTTCAAATTTAGTGACTCTTCCTTTCTTCATATCCCTTCTAATAAAATTACAATTAATTTTGGAGTAATACCGAAGAAAACTATTAATTAAATGTTAATCAGCAACTTATTTGACAATCTCAGTCCGAATGTCTTGAGTTATGGTCACCGTTGGCACCATTACTATATTCCCTGTTCAATCAAGTAATTTCGGGCGATTTACCGAAGAAAAGTGGTGGGAAAGAGTTAAGGGAATCCAACACCTGGGCCACCCATTTCACCCCTTTTTTCCCCCGAAAATCCCCAGACCCCCATCATCAGACCAAGGCCCCAAAATCTGACGCAAACATTTTCGAGTAATCCCGGAGAGAAGAAGGAGCGAGGCTGAAATGACAAATAAAATGTTTCGCAGAGCAAACTATGGGCCAACAATGGATTTGGGACCGCCAGGGGAACTGGAAGGAAGGATGGAAGGTGGCCCCAAAGGAGGGACATTAGTTTATTAGAGTGTGCGAGAAGCTTTAATGCCCGAATCCCGGACAGAAGATAAGATGAGAGCTGGAGAATCCTTGGCAGAACTGTGCGAGTGACAAGGCAAATGCATGTTATTGTGTGTGCTTAAAAATAAGAGAGAAATCTACTTAAATGGTGAAAAGTTGCGGACATGGAAGGTGCTTCCGGATCAAGGATATACGCAAATAATATTTGTAAACAATTTTTATTGCTTTCTGGTTGAGATGCGGCCCGCATTTGCTTACAAAAGTAAAAGTTGTTGATAGAAATCACAGAACATAAACAGAGAGATGCCAGCAATAGATAGAGATACGGATCGGGGTGTGTACAGTGTACACAATAACATAAATTGCAGAATGTGACAAAGGGTTGCCCTTTGGCCCCCAATCAACCCTTCGAATTGAGTGGGTCAGCAGCCCGAGGAATATAAATAACAAAGGCCCGAGAAATTCCCCCGGACTTCTGTCGATGACATCAGCAAACAGTCGAAGAAATTGAAAAACCAATCCGAGTTGGCCACATACATGAGTTTCCCCGGCCACCACATCCACTGACATGGCCCAAACCAAAGACAGCGCCAAAACCAGCCAACCAATTCGCCAGCAAAGCTTCGACTTTAAAGTTAAAGCCAGATCGGAAACTGGTGGGGGTGTAATCCTCCAAAACCCATACACACACACACACACACACACACTTACCTAGCCTAAAAGCAGACGAGGAGGAAATTGCTTGCCTTTCCTAACTAAAACTTGGGGAAATTATGAAATTCATACAGGAAGACAATTTTCTTCAACATCTAATTCGGTTGCTGCATCTCCAACTATTTGTACAGTCAAAATAAGTTGTGTTGAACTATGCTTTTATTACAAATACACACATTTCTTAATATGTACAATTGAATATTTATTTTGGGGTTTGCTAATCAAGTTTTCTGTTCAGTATTTAAAATCGTATGTTTTACAAAATAATAAATTTCTTAGAGCTTTTGTTAAATCCCAGAAAAAGATTTTTTAAACTATACATATATGGGATTTTATATTTAAATAATTTAAATATTAAAGGCAATCCAATCCCAGTGATGATCTAATATTAAAAGATTTTTGATTTTAATATTATGGCTCTTAATATAAAGCAAGTAATTTAATGTGCATATTATTATGTTAGCCAAGTTATATTTCCAAAATTTGCAATATGGTCCATTCAAAAAGTTCCACTTAGGTGAGTTGGCCCGTACATCTGTAGCTACATTGCAGCCACCCGAAATTTGTTTGCGGTCTTAGCCATAAGTTTGTCCGTCGACAGGCAACTTGTGGCGGCTGCTGGCTGTTGGCTGTTGGCTGCTGCTCCTTGCCAGCTTTTGACTTCTGACAGCGGTAGCTATCCAATCGCAAGTCCCGCATCCCGCATCCCGAATCCGGGCTGCCCTGCGCGAAATCTTTGGAAAGCCCTGTCAGTGAACACACTTCGGGGACGCGGTTAAAGTGCTCAAGTGCTCAACTCAATGCATTTATATGTTTCACCTCCAGTTGGTCTCGCAGTCGGCAGCTTGGCCTGGAAATAGTTGCGAAATCCCGTCGAAAGGATAACCAAAGTTCGTTGCGAGTCTTGGTCTTGGCCTGGTCTTGTGGCAGTTTTGACGGAAATCCTTAACCGCTCGCCTTCCGCAATCCTGACCAATTCGTTTGGCTTTATTTAAGTTGCAATTTGCCAACAACTGATAGGTAGCCAACCGCCAGTTGGCCAAGCTCCGACATCTTGACTTTCATTAAGATTCTGCATATTTGGCAACGTCTCCGTTTCAGTTTCAGTTTTGGTTCGTAGTCAGTGGCTGAGATAGCTGATAGCAGATAGCAGATAGCCGACTTTCTGGGCAACAGGTTTAATTCATTTTGGATTTGCTTATTTTTTATGCCAACCAAGGATTTCTTCTTCCACTCCAGCCAATGAGCAGCAGAAGGAAATCTAAAAATTACATAAGGGATCTGGGGATTTTTCGATGGCACGGCCTTGTCGCACGCCAAAAGGAACAGGAGCCACAGGAGCTCCTCAGCTAGATTCATTTGTTATTGTGTTCCAGCTTCAGCTCCAGCTTCATCTACTGCTCCCGAGTTTAGCTGCCTTCCGATTCCCAATGCAATAACTTAAAAAACACGAAGACAGCCTGACAGCTATGCTCCCAGCTCCTCTGGATTCCGTTCAGGATTCAGGACTCATTTCTCGGGCCTCAGTTCGCACAACAATGGACGGCAGGCAGGCAGCGCCTCTGGGCCGGAAGTGCCGCCATGACGAGCATAATTTAACAAGGCCAACGCAGCAGCCATAGCCAGCAGCCCACAGAAGGACCAAAAGGCCAGCAGAAGGAGCTGAAGAAGCTGAAGGAGCAACGGCAACAGCGGTGCCGCCAAATGGCCAATGGCAGTGGACACAGCGACCCAGGTCGCAGAGCTGCAAAAAAAATCATATTTCCCCCCAGCTATTGACAGCGTAATCAGCAGAGTTGTAATAAAAATCCAAATACAATTTATTGTGTTCAGAAACAGGTAATTCATTACTTTATCGCTGCGAGTAGTTCACAATACAGCACCTGCGACCACACAAGGCACTTGGAAAAATTTTACGAAATATGGGTTTGATCACTAATAAAATATGTATATTAAACATATATTTAAATAGAGATTGGTTAAATACTTTAAACCGGAGACCTCTTTAGATTAATTTATTACATATTTAAGCAATTAATGAAATTTACCTTTTAAAAATTAAAAACTTTGTTGTATTTCTAAATAATTTTAAATATTAGACACGGGGCGATCATTTTAGATCAAGGATTCCAAACACGAATCTTTTTATACTTTTACTTATAAGTCTGTCGTAAATGTTATGAGGATATTAGCCACATTTCGCTCAGTGTTCTGACTTGCAGACTCCCACTAAAGCCGACAATTTATGGTCTCTAGCCGGGCTTGTATATAAGATTGTCTAAATTGTCGCTGGTCCGATGCAAATGGTACAACATATTTCGATATTTTCCTTAGGCTTGCTTGGGCCGCAGACAAAGCCAAGACAAACAATCAACAAGCCAGCGACGGTGGACAGTGTCAACAGTCGTGTTTGGACAAGATCAATAAACACCTCAGAGCAAATAATAATGAATTTCTGGGGCCAGCTCTTTGTGCACAAATTATTGGTGATAGCCACTAACCCATACAGATACTATATATATCGTGCCAACAATAGCACGTACAAGTTTTCCCATTTTCCTCATTTTCCTTATTTTGGTTGGCCCGCAAAAGTATGCTACGGAAAGCGAGTGGACGAAAATAAATAAGCATAAATGGTCAACCAACCGACGGAATAACAATAATGCCTGCAATAATAACAAAAGGCCACACAGCTTATGCGACAAGAAAATCAAGTTAAAACACAAGCGGCCACAGCTGGCGAAAAAGCCTAAGAGAAGTCTCAACTCAGTGAATATTTTAAAAATAATGTCGCCCGGCGGCAAATTGAAAATTAAACGAAAAACTTTAAAATAACTATAAAAAAAATGCGGGCCAAGGAAAAGTTTCACAGCTCGCTGCTGACCCCAAATTGTAGGCACAGGCACAGGCGGCATTTCCATTTCCCATTTTCCATTTGCCAGTTGGCTGTTGCGCAAGTGTTGCCAACTTAATAAAATGAAGCTCAAACATGAAAAGTTGACCAGGCCAAGAGCACGCGGTCCGGCAACAACAAAACGCGGCAAGTGCATGTAAAAAGTTGTGCCAAAAAATAAATTTCCTCTTTTGTTTTTTTTTTGTGATTTTTCCCGCTGTCACTAAGTTTTCCCATCCCCTGGACGTCCCTTAGGTAAACAAATGGGGTCAAAATAGTATAAGTATTGTTTTCTTTTAAATGGAATTAAGAAAAATATTTATCTTTCGTGAATTAATGTTTAGAAAATTTCTAAGACTTTAGAGATGAAAGCCAAATTAAAATGTAAACTTTATTAGGCTTTGAAAAAGGATAACTTTCTCAATCTTAGCTAGGTTCTGATTATGTTGGGTTTGGGGTTCTCAATTGAAATCTTCTTTTTAAATTGCTAGCAACATATTTTCTTAAATATATATAATATATTTCCATAAATGAAAGAGCAATTTGATACAAGAATACTCATGAAACTGAGTTTAATATATATAAAGGGAAAATAGAGTTGGGTAGCCTCTTGAATTTCTCTGTTCATTAAACATACATATATAATTAATTTCAAATACTAAAAGTATTTTGAAGGGTCCTAAGTGATTTACCTATTTTTCTGACCAGATCTGTTTTTGTGTATCCGTGCACATAGGCCAGCTCATATTTTACAGTGGCTGCCTCCATTGTGAGTGCGCGAATGTGTGGACTTTGGGTTGGGGGCTCAGTGCCAGAAGTCTCAGCGGAGTGCCTAAATTGAATATCATCAAGGCTCAAATTAATGTCTTCAACAGCCAAAACTTTGCCACTTGGACCACGGGCCCACGGATCCAAGGACCACAAGGATTCGGCGGCTACTCGCCCGAGAAGTTTTGCACTTTTTCCTTTTGCTCATTTTTTTTTCTTGGCTTTCCTTCGTTCTTTTTTCTGCCTTTCCTGCTGTCCGCACATTTTGCGTTATTCCAAAGTTTTTGGGCGAGCTCTGACGCTCTGAAGCTCCAGCTTTTGGCTCCTGGCTGGTTGCTTCTTCCCGGAAAGTTTTATGCGCCTCAAATTGAAATATTTCCATAGAGCTTTGCACACACTAACGATATGAGGGTACTTTCAACAATCGAAGGGTCTTGCGAGAGGAAAACAAATGGTATTGTAAATATATATTAAAGTGGTATAGCTCTAAGGTTATGTAGAAAACATTATTTAATAAAATACAATAGTTTTTGAAATCAGAACTGACTATGTAGGATTATTGTCTGAATATACGGGGAGTAAAATGCAAAAGCTTTTTGAAATCAGATCTTACGTTAAGGATTATAATTTGCATCTATAATTAAAGCGCTTCATGATGTGGTCGCTTTCCTCTATTTTAATTTCTTTAGCATTATCAACCTAAAAAGAAACAATTTCTTAGGAATTGCTTTAGTGTTCTTTAACTCTACACCGATTCCTTTGGTGTTCATTAAAAGAGGTTCTTTATGATAATTAATATTATTCCGCCACCCTTAGCTGAGTTACCCCTGACCCAACTCATTTGTTAGAGTATCTCAAACTCATCCTCCATTAGCCAGATTCCCTTCCATCACTCCTGTCTAATTGCACGCATTGCCACCGCAGCCAAATTGGTCAGATATTTGCCCGCACATCCTATATTTCCCCCCAGATTTAGCAGATTTCCAGGGGCACGCGTCGATGCGTAAACCGCGCAATATGTTATGCATCCCTTGGGCCGACCAAGGAAACCAAAACCAAAACTAAAACCAATACCTGCGGTCACCCCTCTGACCCATCAGACCCCATTAGCCCCCTTCGATTCAGGGCGTCTATATGGGCGAATGCGTGTGTTATTAATCCCAGGCAATCTATTAAAAATGTAAAATGCATGAAGCTCGAGACAATTGCAGTGGCAAGCAGGCCAAAGTCTGTGCACTAGGGAAATGTCTGAATGTCTGGCGCACCGCACGTAGCCACTAAACAGGGTGGAACACTAGACTCTGGGTACACTGGGCGAAACGGGAAGGTTGGGATTTGGAAATCTCATTATTCAGATTTAGGGAGCCATACCTTGAAACTAAGTTTAAAACTCTTAAGTCGGTAACTAGAAAAGAAAGATATATTTTTGTGGATTACGATTTTATGCCTGAAATTGATTGCACATTCAATTAAAATTGTTTTCTTTTTAATTTAATCCAATATATTAGACTAGAGTTTCTTAGTAGATGGCTTCATATATATTTTTAAAAATAATAATAAAATATAGAAGCTTTTAAAAAGTGAAGCAAAATATGTACGTTTAAAAAAATTCAAAAAACACAAAACATTTTTTAGGTGTCCCTTTAAATAGCAAAAACAAACACATTAAGTCTAACCGATTTTTCTGATTTGCACTGCACAGTTAAGATTTAAACAGCGATTCAAAAATATTTTAAAAATAAATTAATTTAGTTTAAATTTTAGCAATTCAATCCTAAGCCATTCCAAAAATTAAAAAAAAAAACCCTTTCGGTAGAGGTCTCAGCTAAACATTTCTAGACTACTTTAAGGCACACAATCTTATATACTGAATATAATGAAAGTTTGTTTTATTATTATTTTTAAGGCAGAAAAATCCCGAAATATATATTACTTTTTTTTCAAGTGCATAGATGACTTCCACGGTTCCGGAGACGATCCGTGCGTGCTCGGTGACTGGTGACTGCCGCCGAATGCCGGGTGGGCAGGGCAAGTCAGTCGAACTGTGCAGCGTCTCCGGGTGCTGCATTATTTACGCGACGGTTCTTGTTTATTGATGTTTGTCTGTCTCGGTCGGTAGGTATGGTTGGTTTGGTGGGATGGTGGGATGGTGTCTTCTTGGGTCGGTGGGTCGACCGCCACTATATCTCCGCTGCAGGCTGGTCTTGCTTGGCTGGGCAAAGCCCACCCCTAGCTAACGGGCTTACCTTCCGAACTTACCGTCCTTACAGTCTTTACCGTCTTTTGCCGTCTTTACCGTCCTCACCTGGCCGGATCTTCCTTGGGACGCCGTCACACCGAGTGCTTACATATTCATGAGGGTTGCGGCAACAAAGTAGCCAAAAAAAACGTGGGGCAAAAGAAGGCGAGCGAGCGAAAAGCTAAAAAGGAAATGTCTTTGCATGTATTGCCAAATAAAAATTGCGGTTCAAGTTCGTTGGCTGCGTTGAGTCCTCTCGTTACCCTTGTTATCCCTCGGTGATGCAGCCACTCTGGGGAATTCAGCTCCTTCTTTTTTCTATCTGCTTATTTTTCTCGTTTTGATGGCGACGATCCGTGTACATATTTGCCAATTGCGATGCAGCAATTTGCTGTTTAAATATGCCCGCTTAATTGAGTTTAATTGTGTGTGCGCTAAGTAGGCGGATCATTTTTTTCTAAATTTGAACAAAATTTAAAAGACCATATCCCACTAATTTTCTAATAATCGATATCAAATAACAGGCTTACTTACGGCGATGGTCGGCTACAAAAGAGCCGAAAAGAGCTTATTAAAATTTATATATTTAAATAGCATTTACCGCCAACCGCCAACCACCAACCTTAACCCCTGTCATCCAATCCTCGAATCCCTTGCAATTTGTTGTGGCCCAAGGCGGCATAGATGAAAGTTTTCCCCCCCTGACTCACCAGCACTTTTTGCACATACTTCGGCACTGAAATTGACAAAAGGGGTAGTTGACACACGCACACACAGTCACACACTTAGATTCGGAGGGTGGGCCACTAGACAGAAAAAACAATTTCACGGTTATTCCTGGCAAATATGAAAAGTAAAATGTAATAGCCCCAACCTCTGACAAACATGACAACAACTTCAACTCAACTCAGCCCAACTTTTGTGGCAGGGGCCTCAAGGGGTGGAAGCCAACCCAGCGGGGGTTGCCAGCATCGTAGCTTGTCAGGCGGAAACGGAAGTCAGACACTTACATATGCGCGCGTAACTTTACGCCCATCGTTCTCGATGAGTTGTTGCTGCTGATTTGCCATTTCTCGACTCTCTTTTATGCAGATACCCTGAAGCAGAAGGGTAATCGAAATCAGCTAAATAAAATGTGCGTTCTTTTTTATTTTTGACTATGCACAATAATTCAAAACAAGTGTATAAAATATTTAGAGAGGAAAAAAAATATTTGTTTATTTATTTAACATTTAGCAACGAAAAACGGGCTTTATTTTGTCATCTTCACAAAAAATGATTATTTTAAGCTGAGAAAATGCATACAATCCTGCAATTTAAAACATACTTTAAAGCTTATCATGAAAACGAGAAACACAACTGAAAAAAACAATATTACTAAACATTTTCACTTTTTTTCTAACTTTCTTAGTAGCCGATTTTAATATTTTGTGAATTTTTCCATAATTACAGCTTAAATTTCGATCAATCAAGGCTTTATTTATATCAAAACATGACATTTCCTCAATAACATTAATATTTGTTAATATACATTCGAATTTGTTTTCAAATTCATTTCCTAAGTAAATATTGTGACATACCAAACACTTTATTCGGATCACTCGCAAAGCTGGAAACTAAGAAAGAGTATTTCCAACTAAGCCATCCCGCTACTTATTTCTCCATTGAAATTTTTTCGATTTCGTTTTTAGGGGTTTGGGTGCGGGGTTTAGTGGCCGAGGGCATATTTCAACAGTTGCCAGTTATGTTGCTGCTGTCATAATATTGGCATGCATATATCATTCTGACGGTCTATAAAAGTTTCCACACCCCGACTCGAAGGAAGGCGAAGGAAGTCCGATCCAAGGGTTGATTTCACTTGTCGTCGCACTGTTGCACTTGTCATAGATATGAATGATGGGGGGTGGAGGGGGGGACTGGGCAAATGGGGGTTTGGTCGTTTCATTCTCGCTTTTTGAAATCTAATAAGCCTCGATGGACTATCGCTTATTCCGATCCTAAGTGGTTGATAATAAATTGTTAGTGAAAAATGTGCACACTTTCGGTTTTGGGGTGCAGGAAATGGGGGAAAGTCATCCCTTTATTCGCGTTTCAGTGTCAGATTTGTGGGATTAGAAAGTACGGATGGGGCGACAAATCACGACTGGAATTTGCAGAGCAGGCTTTTTATTTGGCACGTCCTCGAAGCAGAGACACCTCCAAATCCACCTCAGACGTGCATTTACCTGCAACTCCCCGAGGTAGCGTTTTTATTAATATTTAATGCGAGTTTGGCCAACTTTCCCCTAATCCCCGCACATCAACCCTCATAAAACGCAACTTTTCGCACAACTTACAACTCAATTCAGCATTACTTGAAGCGCAAAAGCCCCAGCCACCCATTTTGTATCCCCCATCTCCGAGCACGTGCCAAATATTTTGGCCCAATCTCTCAGAGAACGCCCAAGTCCCCTGTCCCTTTCCCTTTTCCCTTCCCCCTTTCCATTCATGCTAAATTTGCGGACTCCATTAGATGTCACTCCTCTTTGGGCTGCCACTTCTTGCCTTTCTTATTGCGCGACTGCATAACTGTGTAATGAAAAATTTTCCAACATTCGCCATAGCCACGCCCCCCTGTCCACCGCCCACTGCCTGAGTTTCGAGGGTGTGCCAGCTTGTTCCCGGATTTTCGTGTTCTTTTGTCACCCCCCCAGACGGGAAACTAAACATAAATCATAAATATTTTAAAGTTTCAAATTACCAGTGGCAAAAACAATCAATGCCGCCAAACCACCACCCACAGGCCCACCCATTTATCCCATGGCCCAAGGTCTTTTTGAGGCGGTCCCCAAACGCTGTCACACAGCTGTCAACATTTGGTAATGGTGGGGAGGGGATGGTGATGGGGTTGGGTGGTGGTCGAGGGGGCAGCGCAATCAGCGCTAATCTAATGAGTGTCACTGTTGCATGTGGCAAGTGTAACTAGAACATTGTTCGCCATTGTTCGGCAGGTGTTTCGGAGGTCCCAAATGAAATGACAAAGTGCGTTTTCCCATAGCTCCTGCAGAGTGAAAAATTATGTTGTAGTACGCAGCATTTCTTAAATTTTAAAATCAATTATTCGTGAGCATCACATTTTAGAATAATATTTGTCATTCATATGAAAATTTTCTATTGTATAATATTGGTTCCTCCTAACACAATAAATTAAATGTTTTCTAGATTTTTAAAATAAATAATTTATAAAATTTCCATCCAATTGTCATTATTAATGACTCATTGAATATTATGAGCTAATATAATATTTTTCTCTACTCAATCAACCTTTTCACGCAGTGTTCTCGTTGGGTGGCAGTTATGAATATTGCAGGATGTCGAAATGACATCTTGTAACTTCTCAAGGATGTAACGGGGCTTTTATGTGCAGTTACCGTTACCGTTGGCAACAGAAGAAAAAGGAGCGGCGGAGGATTCTCCTGCAGAAGCGCCAAACAGACAGCCGCCCATGCCATCCAGCCGTCATATAAAAATAATTGTTTGCCAGCGCATTCATTACCCATGACAGCCTCCGATCCTTGCCAAGGATATTAAAAATGCAATTTCTGGCCGAAAAAAAAAAAAAAACGAAAAAAGAAAAAAGAAAGAAAGGAAGGGTAAAAGTGCGTCGCCCACCGCACTTCGTGTGCATTTGCAAATTGGTTCGCTGGGCAGATAAGGACAACTCTCGAGTTGCAATTCCATTTAACGTCTCATCATTGCCGACTTGGACACGGACATCAAATTAAATGCTCGAAACACAATAAACATTAATAAAAATACGAATCAAGGTGCAGCATCCAAATGGGAATGTCATGGAAATGGCTCATAAACAAGTCCATCAAATAAAGTGCACACAGACGGTCCAAATTTTTTCTTTTCCCCCCTCGTCCATCGGTGACTTTTGGCGTTAAAACCGCAGCACAATATTAACAATGACGCATGGAGTACAAACACACACACACACACACACACACATACACACAGATACAGATACAGATACCCTCACAGACAGGGCACACACGCACTGGCAAACAGTAGAACACCCATGCAAACCCATACATGCAAACATGCAGAGCAGACTATCAAATTTTAATACGCCATCCTGGCTGTGCCTTTATATTATAAATTTTTAATGAAATTAAGCGGCAAAGCTTTTTGGGTTTTCGGGTTTCTGCCGCCGGTGTCTGAGTGTGGCCAGAGTATTTCGAAATAAATCATAAAAAGTGAAATATACATAAGTAAGCCCCACAACAGCCACATATCCAGACATTCAGAAGGACGAACATTGTTTGCATACCTTTTTAAATGGTTTTTCAACTTTCGGTTTTCGTTTTTTCGTTAACCGCAACTAAAAGTGCGCCCTGTTAAATTATGAATTAAGCCGTTTTATGCGTCTCTATATATGCACACGGCACACATTCAGGATTTGGTCCTTTGTTTTTAATGAGTGCGACTGCAGGGGCTTGCATTTTTAAAAAGGTCAACTAGAACACAATGGGAACTTCCGGGAAATCCAACTGGAGGTGCACAAGGTTTTTTCGTATTCGGTAAACATTACTTAAAGTAGGGCTTATTATTGAAAGCAAAGGTTCGGGGTCACCAAACATTAAGTGCTCTTATTTAAATTCAAAAGCTGTCTAGAGAAAATGAGAATATTTTTAAAAATGTACATGGCAAATATTCTGGTAAGCAGATAATTAGGGAATTAATACTTATATATTTGGCTCGGCTTTATAAGAAACCTAGTAAGTCTTTAAATTATTTCTGATTTAAATATTATTTCACTTTTTTTTAACTGTCATTTTTTAATAATAGTTTATTATTGAAAAAAATTGACAATGTTTAGCAAGCTCACGACTATTGCAAACACGACTCACGCACCCCTCTCTAAATCCGATCCCCAAATGCACCCCAAAAAAGTATGCAACGAAAAACAAAAAGGAACAAGTATAAAAAATAAGACACAACCCCCAGAAACCGGAGGACATGGCTGCCATATGCGAAATCAAAAGTTGTTTATGACTCAATTTGTAGTTTTGAACATGAATTATTGCAGCTGTGTGAGGGGCGGACCGAAAAAAAAAGGACTTATAGTATAACATAGAGAGAAGGAAGAGGAAAAAAATAGAAAAAATCCGCAAACACGAATATGTGCTGCACACAAATTTCGAATGAGGAAAAACTAATTTCGCAAAGAGGAAATTAAATATGGCAAAGTTTGACATATGACAGATTTCTCGTTGTTGTTTCAGCTGCTCCTGCCGCTTGTTTCGATTTTATATTCATTTGTGCATGCGAATAATTGAAACATTTCTGGTGGAAAACATGCAAATTTCAATTTCAATTTGCAGCCAAACAAAGACTGAGCTCAGCACTATGGACATTCTCAGCAGGACAACTCAGGTGGAGAGCACTTTTTGACAGGTCAAAGTGGAATTATTTGAACTGTTGTCATCCGATATAATGCCATCTGAGCCAAAATCCCTCTCCATTTCATTTCACTCGGTCGTCTTCTCATTTCATTTCTTTTCATTTCGCATAGTTTGCTTTGTGTTTCGTCTGCTGGCCAATTTCGCATATTTTTACAACTTTTGCTTGCCACTTAATTTAGTCAATAACATGCAAATGATTCGCCCAGAGTCTAATTGGAAACGCAACTCAGCAGTCTGCGAAGTCGGCAGTCGGCAGTCTGCAACTTTTTCCCAGTTCGCCGTTCCTAGTCGCGACTCTCCGCCGGAATCCGCATTAAAGGCTGCGGTGCGTCAAACTTATAATCAAGAGGGGATTTCCGGCGACGGACGTGGGGGCGGAACGGGACTAGATGGGCGGGGCTCGGATGTAGGAACCCGAAGACTGATGAGCTACAGCGCTTCTGCATTTCATCACCGCTTCTTGACTAGGGACAAGGTTTGCTCCCAGTGGGAGTATACCCAGAAAAAATCTTGAATTCGAACTTCGTTCTCCGGTTTTTATATTTTAACACTATCTGACTAGATAAGCCAAGGTATAGCTTTATTATTTATTTTACAGATACTTATACTTTTAATAGCAAAGTTGTGCTACGCGAATTCTTCAGTTTCCTTTTGAAAATTACCTCATGAACGGTTAAGTAGTCAGATTAAAAACATAGCTGTTTATTCCAAGCAGCTTAAATTACTCTTATCAACTGTTTTAAATTAAACAACTTGATTATGCATACACTTGACCTATTGAACAAAGATTAATATTTTTAATTCAGCAATATTTAAAACTTAAGTATTATATAAAGCATAGTATGGATTACTGGGCACAAGTTTTTTGTTAATACTAAGGTATGTATTTCACTTCCAAGAACGCGCCATTTCATCTCATGACTTACCTTTTGTCCTGGCATACTGAGAGTAAAATAAGTTTGTTCCACTTATTTGTTTTCAGTGCTTTAAGTGCCATATGCAGGCGCTGCCAAGGATGCTCACATTCTTCATCATCAAGTGCTGCTCAGTTGCACGTCTGTGATATGACTCGGTTATTCGGCTGTGGTTACGATTCCCGCCCCGAGTTTTCCCCGTTTGCCTGGCATTCCCTGCCTGTCAGTCTTGGGTTTTCCTTTTGGCTGCTCGGTGTGGGTTTCAGCTCTTATTTCGCAGCAGCAGAAGCAGCATCATCATCCCAGAGAAGCACACACAATGCCGCGGCACTGTTGACACATTCCGCTGACAAATGGCCATAAGTGTATAATTGGATAAGAACTCGGAAGCGAGAGGCCATGGGGGATACGGAATTCAGGGTATCCCTATTTCTATTTATTCTCCAAGCCGAGAACCGAAAATCGAACTCTTTTATGCAAAATCACACGGAGGGAGAACGCCATTCAATCAAATTAGCGTGGAGTGCAATCACCGGGCGAACAAACTAATATCTGTGGCCAAAATGCTTCATGGCTGACTACTTATCGCTTAATCACATCATGGGACCGGTGGTATCGGGCATCTGCATAAAACATTTAGCATTTAGCAACATCAAATCGTTACTCGCCCATCCACACACATCAAAGCCAATCAAAATGGCATTTCAATAATATCAGAGCCATACAATCGCATCAGCAGGGGGTTTTTGGGAAGCAGTTGAATCGGAATGGATGGGGTATGTTCTGTTGTAATGGAGCGCGCATATTTCGGTTCGATTCTCGATGGGTGTGGGTGTGTGTGGGTGAGCTTATGAGTCAGTGAGCAGCTGTTTGTGTGTGTGTATGAACACATCAACGATTCGTTCACAAATATTACAAGCATGAGCACACACACACACAGTTGGAATGAGAGGGCTATAGCGCAGTAGACAGAGACAGAGTCAGAGACAGAGACTGGCGAAAATTGTGTCAAAGGATACTTTCGCTTTCCCCCGAAATGTGTCCTTGTCCAAATGTATATCGCTCGGCGGGTTTCGGATGGGAGTGGGCGCGTCATAAAGATATTGACAGGCCCATAAAGATAACCGTGGTGGATTGTGAATGGCATGTCAAGGAAGAAATTAGGCGATGTTCTCACTCACACTTTAACTTTCTCTGAATATTTTTGCCAGGGGATAATTTGATGGTGTAATAGGAGATCTAGAAGAACTTTGATCTGGTAACCCAGTTAATATGATGCATGTAACATAGAAATATAACACTGCGGGTTGATAGTTACATACAATCCAAATATTGTCTACTTTATCCATTGCGGTTTTTAGTTATTTTAAATATAAAAATACTAAAATTAAAAAAAAAATTGTTTTGACTATTTTTGGAATATCTTAAAACCGGGTTTAAATTTAATCCATATTATACACGTTTAGTGAAATATTTTATTATTAAATAAAGCAATTTAATATGCACTGTATTTAATATTATGATCTCATATTTAATTTAAATATTATACTTAAATTTTTGAATTCAATAGTTACATATTAAGTTTTTCTATTAAATTTTTTTATTAGTGCAATAAATTAAACTTTATAGCTAAGTAATTTTGTTTCACTTTGAACAAATTTTCTGGGATATTTAATTGTTTAAAAGAAATGATTAAAAAGTGGTGAATTTCACAATTAGCTAATTATAATGGCTCAGAAATCATAAGTTTAAAAAATTTGACAACAATACATTCTTGTAAAAGAAAAAATAAGAAAAGTTCTGTGTACTCTTACTTCAACAAAGTAACTTTATTTTTCAAAATGACTTATTGAATAGAATACAATAATTAAATATGTAGTTGGTGGCCAAATGTCAAGGTCTTAAAGCTTTTGAATTTTAAAAGAGTTCTAAGAACTTATCACACCTAAAAATTTGCTTTCAGTTCTTTGGTTGGGCCTTCGCTTGATTTGATTTAATTGTAGTTGATCTCTAGGTGAAGTAGACCTATTCCTCCTTTTCATCGCAGTTGCAGCACTTTCTCTTCTTGTTTTTCTCCTCATTGACCGTGGGACAATCTTGGATCTTACTCACAGGATCGGCCAGTGGGAATTGTTTGTTGTAGAAGGGCCTGGGTCCATGGCCCGGCGGATAGTCTGATGCCATGAGAGCCTTGCAGGGACCACACTCTGGTTTCTGGGCACCACTTGAACCACCTGCCACCACCTTGCTGTGACCACTCTGCAGACCCATGCTGGCCAGTCCGCGAAGCTGCTGACCCGCTGCTCCCTTGGTACAGTCGCAGTCATCATCCAGCGGCAACGAGGGTCGATTGGTGCCAACCGACTGGCTGGACACGTGATTGAACTGCGCCTCACTGGTTATGCCACCACAATGCGGACATATGAAGGTGGGCGGTGGTGCTTGACCTTGACCTTGACCCAAGGAGCAACTGCAATCATCGGCAGCTCCATATTGCTGGGTCTTTGGCTGAGCACATTCCGCAACGGGTGCCCGTTCCTGGTTATCCTGCCCACTGCAGCCACAATCTTCTTCCGGAGCTTCCGGGCAATCCTCCCTGCCGCAACCATCGCATTCCGTCTTTTGCGGTGACGAGTCTTCCTGGGCATCTACTGAGCATTCATCCGCTTGCTTATCGACCACTGGAAAGTAGTGGCCAGTGAGCTGGTCGTGTTGCCTCTGCAGCTCCTGATCCTCGTCGTCCATGCAACCGCAGGCGCCTTCAGATTGCTGCTGTTCCTGCCCCTGACTCTTTAGATGCTGGGAGCAATCCTGGGGCATTGGTTTCGATGAGCAATCCTCCTTCTGATGGTCGCTTTGCAGCTGCTGCTGCTGACTTTGATGCTCCTGTTGCAGCTGCTTTTGCTGCTGCATGCAATCCTGTTGCTGCTGCTGCTGTTGCATCTGTTGCTGCTGCCGCTCATCAACGGAGCACTCGCAGTCCGCATCTTCCGGTGGATGTTGTCCCTGGAAGACAATGGTTCCTGGTCCCTGGGCTTGCCCCTTTGGTATTGTTTGCTGCTGGCCAGAGCAGGGACAATCCGGATTGTGCTGGGATCGTAGTTGCTGCTGGTATCGCGCAGATTGCACTCCTGCTCCACAAGAGCAATCTTCTTGAGGTTGTCCTGGTTGCATCTGCTGCCGAGATCGCTGCGTTTGGGCTTGCGATTGCTGCTGTTTCTGTGCACCGCATATTCCGCAACTGGCTGCATTTGGAGCACCCACTGCTTGTGATTGCTGCTGGGACTTCTGTTGTTGCAGACGTGCTCCTGCTCCACAAGCGCAATCTGCTCCTGCTCCCTGATTTCCCTGTTGCAGCTGCCGCTGAGATCGCTGCATTTGAGCTTGCGATTGCTGGTGAGTCTTTTGCTGTGGCCCACAGGAACACTTGCCATCCTGCCCTGCTTGTCCTTGTTGCTGCTGATTTTGCTGCTTGGCAGCTTGGGCAATGCCACAAGAGCAACTGTCATCCAGTTGAGCTGGTCCGCTCATTGTAGATGTGGATTTGTTTGCCGTCGCTGCTGTTGCTCCTGATGCTCCTGTTGCTGTTGAAGGAGCAGCACAAACGCAGGACTTCTTGGATAGCTGGTCCTCCATGTACGCCTCACTGGTAATGATGTACGAGTGCTTCCCCTTTCTCGCCCCTGGTGACTTGCGCGACTTGCACTTACAGCCCTCGTCGAGGTCGTCGGCCAGGTTTATTTCCTTTCCGTACTTGCAGAGAAACTCGATGACCACGCCGTTGGACCAGCCGTAGCCCACTGGAGTGTTTTCCGGGCTTGCTCCTCCGGAAGAGCCGAATTCCTCGCAGTAATACTGGAAAAAGGAGGGAGAAATCGAGTTATGTTATTGCCATTTTATGCCGAATACTGTTTTAGGAGTGATATTTCAATGACTGGTACTGAAACCTACATATATAACAATTTTTAAAAAGTAAAATTTGATGCTTAAATTCATAAAATACTAACAGGGACCGGAATCATTGTAAGCGATATTATATTTAAATAACATATATTTTATATTTTATATTAGCATTTAATTAATAATTTTGAAATCATGCTCATTTTGCTTTGTGGATTTCGAAAGATGATCAATAAAACATACACTCAGAAAACTAAATTGCTTGATTTTAGGAAAAGTTCCTAAGAATGGACTTAACCTCTTATGTTATTTTAAAATTATATTTTATTTTAAATTTATATTTATATTTTTAAAAAGACCTATGGACTGTTACATAGCCTTAAGTAAGTCATGTCTTCCTAAATTTATGTTTACATTTATTTAAACACACAGAAATAATAAAACTTTTGAACAATCAACCGATTGTCATAGATAGGTAAGTATTTACCAAATTAAAGTTGTTACATTACCTTCTCAAACATGAAGTTCTCGTACTTGTAGGCCGCATAATTGGACTTGACCCAGCGATGAGCCCATCTTTTGGACATGGCCTTGGAAGCCGGAGTGCCCAGATTGTCCAGTCCTTCGATGACCAGGAACATCATGGGCGGAAAGACATTTGGATAATCCCACTTCTGACCCGCCTCCTTATTCAAGGTGTGCGGCACACCCCCGTACTGTTCATCCAGATTATTGGTGCGGATGTACTGCATCACCCCCTTGGAAACCTTGTCGCTGTCGACCAGGGGATAGGCCCTGGCCCACAAGGGGGCGAAGTTCGTGCAGCAAAAGTAGTTGCGCGGCCGGTTGTTGGCCACATCGTAGTCCAACCAAATGCCTGCCCTATCGTTCCACAGATTATCCCGAATGGCTTTGACCAGGCCACAAGCTCGATCCTGGTACTCATCGGCCTTTTTGGTGTTGCCCGCCTTGCGATTGAATTCGGCCAGGATTTTGCCACTTCGGAAGACAATGGCGTTCAGTTCTACGGGCACAATGGCCGAGGTTTTGGTGTCCGCAAGGGATCCCTGATTGGAGCCATCGGCGGTCACAAACCAGCGGGAACTAAAGTCCATGCCCGACTCAGCTGCTGATTTTAGTTCAGTGTACAGAACCTCTCGGTCAAGGGGATCCCTGATGGTGGCCACACTCCTCAGATCTTCCCTGTAAGCCTCCGGTCTTGGTCCTGCGGATAAGTCCCTGTACTGATACATGGTCCTGCCCCTCACCTGAATCGAATGCTTGCTTATGAAGGTCTCGTACTCGGTCTCCAATAGCGGCAGCGAATTCAATGCGTACTTTTCGTCCTTGGTCACCTCCACATACGCTTTAACCATCATGATGAGGAGTGGCGGATTCGATCGTCCCGTGCAGTAAATCCGGCCACAACCAGGCACAAATCCGTATTGCTGAACTAGTGCCAAAAAGTTGTCGATCATGCCTCGGGCAGTTTGATGCATGCCACACTGAAGTAAGCCTCGAACGATCCAAAACGAATCCCAGTATCGATACTCCCGGCAATGCGAAGAGGACACTATGAAAGGATTTGGTATGTAGAGTATAGAATACTGATCGGGACTCTCCTTGACTTCATCTTTAACGCGACGCCCCAATTGCCTCCAAAGTGTGTTGACATCAGATCCGAATTGCTTTATTTCGGGGTCGGAGATCTTGACTAGAAAGGATGGCTGAGCCTTCCAATCGGGAGGAGTCCAGGGTTCCAACTCCGAACCAGGCTCATTAAAGTGTTTCTGCAGCAAATAAGGAAGATTTACCAATTTTGTAATTATTATTTTAACTTTTTATAAAAAAGTATAATAAGTATTAATAATGTCAACCAATTATTAAGCTTAATTTATATTTAATTTTTGCTCTACAAGCAGAACCGTCTTTAGATTATTTTTAAGACAACCTTACTAAAACTAAACTTTCTGTTTTTTTTTTTGGATGTAGGCTAGCTTGAAAATTGAATAAGGTAGTTTGTAAAAGATATTCAATGTTTATTCAAATTTACCTCCACAAACATTTGCAGGAACCTCACGGAACCGTCGTTCTTGCGGCAATGGCAGAACATGTCATAATCGGCCATCGTTTGGGTGGGCGAAAAAATGCAGCTCATGTCCACAAAGTGCTTGCAGCAGGGAAACATATTCGACCGCTGGACAGCGTCTAGCAGGGGACCCTCGCAGAAGACAGTTCTGGAATCCAAATCAGCATGAGTTGGGGGAAATTTAAAGATCCAGGACAGACCAGGACTCACCTGTTCTCCCCACCGATGGTCTGTGTACCGCAGCGGCACTGGTTCGCCATCTTCTAGCCAGGAGTTTTCAGTGTTTCAATGCGAAGGCCAAGCTGATGAACAGAGCGTCCGATAACCAGGCCAAGTTAGGGTTTTTCGCCGACCAACGACTCCCAGGCGACTGGGGTTCGGGGCATAAATCAAAATACAGAGCGCCAGCCTCTGTTATATTGACCATTAAAGCAAATTTGTCGACATTTGCCATTAAGAGTCAACAATGCTCAGCTATAAATCAGCGTAAATAGACAGGAAGCGCTTGCGAATCCTCAGCTCCTTCCAGGGCCACACATTTATTTTAAATTACCATAAATGGCCCTGACCGAAAAACGAATCCAAAACAAGAGCAGTGCGGGAGAACTTTTGCCTAAAAGCTATTGGCCTCTGTGTCCATTTGTAATTTCCAGACAATTTATCAAACCAGCTAAGGGCTGCCAAGGGGAAGCCAAGCCGAAGGCCAGAAGTCGCAATGGAAATGGCGCAGAAAATGCGCTTCAAGTGGCCATGGCCATGACCGTCCATGACTGGATGGATGGATGGCCGGGAGATTCGAGTTGGAATAAAGTAAAAATTCTTCGATTCTCCTGGACAATCAATTGGTAGAACGAGGAAAGAGGTTTGGTGGGTAATCAGCCGCGGGCACGGCACTTCATAAATTCCTTTGCCCACTTCATCCACTTCAATGCAAGTTTTTGGCATCGGCATCGGCATCGACATCGGCATCTTTATGGAAACTTTTCAAGAGGGAGCAGTCGTGGAAACACGGAAATTAGCCTTGTCGCAATCGCATTCCCTGTGTCGTCTGCAAAGTTTCAATTGAATTTTCGTCCTGCAAAAAAATGCAGCAACTTAAACTTTCCGCCGTGCTCGAGAACAGATCCGCCAAATAATTAATTTTGCATATGTGAAAATGCAGCCAGAGGATGTGCAAAGGGAGTGTCGACACTTGTCCTGACACTTGACCCGCTGGCAATGTGATCAACTTAACGAGCTGCAAGATGTGAGTCGTGGAGCCAGAGCACTGAGAAAAAGTGTGCTACAATCTGTATTAAAAAGCTGGATTAGCACTTTTTAGGAAAAGCTAATAATGGTTGGCTTAAGTTTTCGACTCTAAAACAAATACTTGTTAATATAAACATATTGAATATTTTTAGAGCTCACAGCATATTGAATTTCGATAATATTTTCCCGATGAAAAACCAGTTGGGAATTACAAGGTGAGCAAAAATGTTTGATTTTGATAATATATTTCTAACTACAAACAATATTTGACACTATACCAGAAAAACTGCATATTCCATTTTAAATTTTAGTTATATTTTCCGGTCAAAAAAAAAAAAAATTAATTGGAATTTTAAATTAGAAAGACTGACAGTTTCTGAAAATAATAAAATGTTTTAATTGCAATTTCTAAGTAAAATTAAGTCTGATAAAGTTTGAGTGACAGAGGGTATTAAAATCCCTATTGTAATATTGCGTAACTGCAATAATTGCCTTAACTTCTTCAACGTCCAGCTCTCTGTGTGCCATTTTTCGATCAGTGTAGCTGCATGGCTCATCATCGTCATTCGCAGTCGCAGCTAATTGAGTATTCTTCCCTTAAGTGGACACAGCCGCCGCTGGCGCCTTTCAGCCTCATTTGCAGGCTCCCGCACATAAATCAATAAGTTGCATTCGGCCTTAAATTAATTAAAAAGAAAATTCGCAGAGAGCAGTGAGCGGATTTTAATTTTATTTTTCTTTTTCATGGAGTCCTTATAGTTGGAGTCTGTGCTATAAACACTCCGCCAGCTGACAGCAATCAATCAAAAATTGCACTGGCCTTAGCGCTACGGGTGGTGCCGTTCCGGATGTATCACGTCGCACCACCGAAAACCACCCAGCACCACCCAAAATTCACCCACTAGCCAGTGTTCAGCGAAGGAGCAGGAGCATGATAAATTGTCAACACGCTGACGTTTGTCTGCAGCGATTTAAAAACTACTTAAAATGTAAATGTTGTTTCCCTGTTGCTGCTGCTGTACTCGTGTTGCCGCTGTGTTTGGGTTTTATGCACACGTCGCGCAGCGTAGACTGCGAAAATCATGTTGTTGACTTTGAAAAAATATGTGTAAAAATGCGCTATTGTAAATAACAGAACATAAACCCCGTGAGACGAGGGCGGGAGGAGGCAGTGCCTAGTTGACTGACTGTCTGAGGGAGAGTGATGACATGGCAATGTCAACGCCAGCAACAGCAGCAACAACTGCTGCTGCACGGCAGCAACATCAGAAGCGGCAGTAGCAGCGGCAGCGGCAGTAGTATGAAGATGCCTCGGCTCTGTGATTGCATTTCTACACTTGTCAGTGGATTTGGTGCCACCTTTGTTTGTCTCCGCACTTTGTCGTCTAGTGTTTGAAGTTAACACCGAGCAAAACACAACAAACAGCCGCAGCAACATCCTGCTGTCGCCTGCTTCCCCTGGAGGCCAAATGAGTTATACTCTAACTTCTGCTGTCAAGTATTTTGACAATTGATTAATTGAAATCGACTTGGTAACTTTAACTACAGTTGATAAGCAGGCACATGCACACACACACACACACACACACGCACATCAGTGCGGAAGTGGGCTGTCAATCACCCAGCCCCCCAACAACATCCGTGGATCATTTGTTGATGAGCTAAACTTTGACCGGGTCAGAGATCAAACAAAAGGGGCCAAAGAGTAGAGGGTAAGCCGCAGACGTTCAAATTAAGCAGAAGTCTAGTTAAACAGAAAAGTTTCGGCCCTTCCACCATCCACCGATATACATCTTCGTCCTGCCCTTCAAGTTGACAACTTAAATTGTTAGTTGGCTGATAAGCCTCCAGCCGCCAGCCGACTGCCGACTGACCCGCCCCCTTTGCAGCCAGAGTGGGCGTATATAACATTTTTATTTATATCAGTATTTTTTATACGGCAGTGGTGGAGGGGTGGAACCAAAACCAAACGGAACACGCGCCACATGCCAACGACAAACAAATAAATAAAATTCCTCATTCGGTATAGATACCACCCTCCCGTCCATCCAGTGTAGTTTTTTCGAGGGGTCAACACCGAAGAAGTGTGTGTGTTTTACAAGTCTATTAACTTGTGGCGCTTATCTAATGCTGACAGCAAGTTTTTCACTTTGCCAAAGTTTTGTGCCCGGAAAACGCAACTTCCTTTTCGGTGGGTGGGAAAATGCTGGGAGGGATAGGAGAGTTTAGGGGCAGTTCTGATGTCAATCATTTGTTGATCATTTTTCTTTGAGCCCATGCATAATATATGGCCATCATTTGTAGATGACCGCAGATATATTCCTCTTCCACTGAGCATAAAAATGTTCTATGGTTTTGAAAAATTAAAAAAAAAATTTAAAATAATCGAATTAATAATAAGTCTGAAATATATTTATATAATATTAAGATTTAGTTTTTATCTTTATTTCATTTAATTCCATTTAATTTTAAATAATTAATTTAGTCGTTACAATTGGGAAGTCTTTAAAACATCCCTTATCTATTTGATACTAAGAAAGTTCATTCAGCATCAGAATATTATTTAGCTAGATATACAGATTTACAATGGCTAAATCACACAATTTTATTTCAGTTTCATATAACTTAGAAAGTGCTCTGCCATGTGCCGAAAGGAAAAGTGCCAGACTGTCGGAGAAAAACTTAAGCTTGGGAAAACTCTTGATTTCTTTGGCCATATGGACAGGGAATTGGTCAAGCTAGTGGCTGCTTCATTAAATGCGACGCCAAAAAGTTGCATCCGTGCAGCTGCTGGAAATATTTATGAACTGTCCGACGACTGCTGGCAAAGCATATTTATAAGTATGTATGGCCAAGCAAGAATGTGTCACACCCCACCTGGCCACCTTTTTTCAATAAACGTTGAGCATTACGGTTATTAGTTTCAGGACGGGCACATAAAAACTTCAACCGGGGTCGAGTGGAGAGACACTGTTGCCCGACAAACAGTGACAACAACTTTGTGTTGCCACTTTGGCGATGCTATCTGCTCCTGCTGTTGCTGTTTGCTGTTGGTGTTGCTGTTGCCCTCTGTAGCAGCAACGTGTTGCTGATGCTGATAGTGCCTGCGTTGACTAGTTGACTATGTTGCCATTCTGGAAATGGCTGAATGGCTCGTATGGAAATTACGGAAACCGTGATACTTCCCAGTGCATTACATGCAAAGTCCTTACGGGAGTGACAACAGCAGCAGCAGCAGCAGCAGCAGCAACAGCAACTTATTAACGCGCAATCTGAGCTCTGCAATTGACCGCAATGGGCGGGACAGGGGGCCAGTGGAGGGTGAAGGCTGCGGATCCAGAAGCAGGAGCGATGACGCCGACGACGACAGACGGAAACGGAAACGGCAAATAAACGCACGAGCGCTGACGTGCGGGCACCAGCGTGTCAGCGTCCGTGTCTTTGTGTTGCTGCTGTGCTGCACTTGTTTGCATGCAACGTGGCAACATGGCAACGACAACGCCAGTAACAGCAATTGCAACAACAGCAGCAACTCCAACAACAGCAACAACTCCAACAGCAGCAGCAGCAGCAGCAACGGGCATTTATCTGGCTGCCCAGACCTGCCACGCCCCTCGTAATACATTGCGGTCGGGATGTTGCATGTTTGTGGGCGCTCGCCTGCGTTTGTATTTTTTCTATACCCATCAATTGTTTAACTTAAGGGGTATACTTCATTTGTAAATGTCATTAAGTTTTTGTAAACAAATTATTAAAGTGAAAAAAATGCATTTTCAAAATAAAGATAATTTTTGTATCATTTATTTTTAGAAATCCGTATGTAAATGCATCAATTGAGTAGATTGTTATTACCGGTAATATTTTTACAAATAATTAATTTTATGATGATTAGAATGAAATCAGATGAATTTTATTTTAATCATCATAAAATCAACAAAAATTCCCAATTTTAAATAATATTAGAATATAGAGATAAAATTGTAGTATGGAAAATATTAAAAAATAATAATCTATTGCTTGAGTGGCTTGTCATGAAATGTACTAAATAATGACACATTTACCATAAATTATGTTTAAATTCTATATTTAAATTCTTAAAGAATTGTTTTGTTTTATTTGTGTTTATGTATGTATATTTTTACTATTTTTATTTGATAAAAGAACACAGGAAAGTTTACCCAAAAACTGGTGAATAATTTAAACAAAAAATTACAAAAGAAAATTTTGTTTTAGCAGATGTTTAAGCCCTTAATATAGTATAAAATAAAATAGTGGGTATTCTCGAGTCCTTAAATGTTCCATTTACAATATCCTCCCTTTTGAATTTTTTTGTTTTTCGCGGCGCCATCGTTCGCATGCACGGCAAGGATTTCTCTGCTTAATTTGTGGTTTTCAACCAAACAGAGCAACGGGCAGCGATGGACGATGGACGATGGCTGGCAGATGGTGGAAAAGTGGCGGACGAGTCCAGCTAACCAACTGGTCAACAGCAATTGCAATTGCAATTGAGGTTGCAGTCGCACGAATATTCCAGGAAGCCCTTAAATATGATTATGGCATTCGAAAAGGCCTATGAAGGGAAGCGCCAAAGGGGCATTGTACCGATTTTTCGGCCATCTTCGCTGGAATCTCCTTCATTTGCTTTTGGCTCACAAATTTCTACGAACTTGATTTAATTGTCACACATTACGAGACCACAATTACATAGAAAAATGCGCCATCCAGCGGAAATGGCAACAATGCAAATGGCAAACAGAAATTGCAGCAACTGCAGCAAATAATAACAACCGAGTGCGGCCAGCAAGGACCTTCTCCTTCTTTTGGCTCGGAATAAAATGCGCCATTTGCAATTGTAGTTTATTTTAATACCGCAATTAGTGTTGTTTTCTGGGCGGAGTGGTGGGGGCTTCTGCGGTTCGGTGGGCAGAGCACGCAATCGTGGAAAAGGTGGAAAAGCTAGGGAAATGCCATGTTGCCACACCATTTGAGGTGGCCCAAACCTGCCGCCGCAGTAGTTGCATAAATATATCACAAGGAATTCCACAAAAAACCGAAATTGAAGAGCTCTCCATTTGTCTGGCCATTTGGAATTATTTGTGACGCAGCCGCTGTTAATTGATTTTTAAGTGGCAACTGCAATCAGGTACTTTGATACGCATCAGGTGACACATTCAGGCTCATGTTATTGCCATCCAGCTTCAAATAAAAGCATTAATGTAATCAGTGATAAAAAATAATTGCAGTTACAATCGAAGGTTTTGAAATACCCTTTTAAATTAATTTAAATGTGCAGTCTATCAAAAATGTATAGCAGAGTTAGTCGCGTTTTTTTAACTTTCAAAACAAATGTTTTATACGGTAGTCACAACTAAAAGGTTTATCGAGTAAAGATAAATACAAGTTTACATTACTTGACAAAGTTTAAAAGTTTAGATTTAAATTAAAGAAGATTTACAGGCAAAAATTCCGAGTTGGTTCCAAAGTTCTTATGATTTTGTTTAAATTCATAAATTACCCAAGGATAAGGCTCATATTTATTATAACATAGTAAAATAGTAAGGAACCTGAACCAGTTATTTCAAGTTACTAGAGGATTTGGTAGCACCCTCGATTATCGAGTATGACAATCCGATTGAAAGTTAATTGCTGCACACTCCTCGACGATCCCATCCTTTTTTTTCTCTGTACATCGGGTGTAATCACATTTTATGTTGAACGCACTTAATTTTTTGCCCCAACTAAATGCCAATTAAAATTCGTAATTATTTTTTAATGGTATTTTGTGGTCAATATCGGGCGATTGACGATGATTGCACAGCGGCGGACCTGCGGCGTTTTGGAGGACAAGGGAGTCCACTTTGATGACGGGATGCCGTCGTGACAATCCACTTTTATGACGAGCAAATGGCCAGTATCGATATCAATTGCATGACTTGTCAAAGCGGCGCTCGCCTAAAAGAAAAGTGCCTCACTTGTCCTCGCATATAAGGGCGAAATTGCAAGCAATTGCAGCTCAAACAAGGAATCGCAATAAGAGCCCCGATGTCCTGCAGCCATGTCCTGGCTCAACGAAATTCGAGCAATCATCACCATCAACATTTCGCTTTACTTCGAAGAGAACACGGCAACAACATGCCGCAAGTGACAATCATTTATATTTAATAAACAACTAACGCATGCAGAGCTTACAGCTGAGGTCAAAGAACTAGCATCGAAGTCGCAAACAAAGTCGTTGGGTTTTTTTTGCTATAGCAAATATATGGATGTGGCTTAGAGGAATAAAGAATCTTTTTCTAAAACTATTATATATTGAATCAAATTTCAGGAGTATTCTGGTTTATTTAAGTTTCAAATTTTAAAGTATTTTTGTAGAAAATTGTTTAATTTAAGCAAAAACATATTACAAGTGACTAAAGCGATTTCCTTATTCTTAAACCAGTTTCTAACGATTTATGTGTTAGTGTTATTGTATTAGAATAAATATTTCTCCTTTTTTTATGTTAAAAATGTTTTAATTTGTTTGATTAGTATCTAAAATATTTAAAACTTGAGAACAAGGTATTACTTTTTCTTGAATAAGGGTATAACTAGTTAATCGACAGAGACTTTAAGTTGAAAAGAACTTCTCCGTTCTTGGGTAAATGAATTTATTTTTCTATTCTTCTGATCGTTGCTGTGAGTTCTTCGATTAGGGGCGGAAAAAAAGGGGAAAACTGGACAGAAAAACAACAGCAAGATGACGAGACTAAGCGGCCATTGTCTCCGCCTCCGCCTTGCTCCACTTAGTCCCCCCCTTTCTCTCAGTGGAAATTGTTTATCATGCATTTTGTTCGATTCCGAGTCGAGGCGTCTGAATAATGCAGCAGGTAGTGTACGGTGATGGAAAAGCGGAAAAGTGGGCGTGGAAATTGGGGGGCGGTCAAATAAATAAGCGAGCATGAAAACGAAGACGAAAACAAAATGGGGCAGAAAACAACAACGAGAAAAGGACAACAATGCTGCAGACACAAACACAAAACCGCTTCGAATCGCTTTGGGCGGCATTCAAATTGAATATTGAAAGCATCGAGCACAAAACTGCCAAACGCTTGAATTATGCATTAATGATGTCTGCCACAGTGGACAATGGTTTGGGTTGTTTGGGTGGTGAGGGGTTTGGACTTTATTTCTAGGGTAAGGGTTTAGGGGCGTTTCGGCGGGACAGAAGGGTTTTTTATTCCAGAGACAAGAACAACGGCAATGCGTCGTCCTCGCTCGCGGGCCACCGCTTATTAATTTTTTATGCGTCTGCTATTTTTATGGTCGACATGAAAGCGTTGGCCGCAAGCGTTTTATTTTCCTGGCCATTTTCAGCTAGCTTTCAATAGTTTTTCACCGCTATTTCCATTCGCTCTAGACACACTTATGGGTAACAACAAAATGTTGCTTTGAAGCACTAACTCTCGGAACTGTGATAGCAAATTACATGGGTAGTTAAGTTTAGTAAAATGTAAGGGCTTAGATTTAAACATTACAAATTAAAGTACAAACACATTGCACCTTGGTCTTTCCTTTTCTTAATGTAAAAGAGAGTGCGATAAATAAATTTAAAATTGTTGACTTTATTTTTAAAGAACATTGGAACTTGATTGCTTAAACTATATATAAACTTTATTAGGTTCTTGGGACTTAAAAATCTAGCAAACCCTGAAATTGATTTACATTTTTGATCTGTTACCAAATTTATAGAGTATTACAAAATTAGCTCAAAGGGATAATAAGGCAAGGATTGCTGTTCCCTTGAAGCACAACTGTCAGTACATTGTCGGCACCCATTGTTCGCTAATATTACGCCAACAAAGTATTATGCTTTGTGTGGACAGATTTTCCATTTGGCTTAATTCTGTTTGTTGGTCAGTGTTTGGAAGGCTTTTCTGCATAAAGCGCGCCCTTGACAATGGTCGTCAATATCCCGATATCGGTGGACAGAAAGACGTTAATTACAAGCATTACCGCACACCCCATTATCAGCCACACAAATCAGCGGTGATGTAGGTTCGTGGAACCTGATGCACCGTGTGTGCGGGGCAATTGAAAACTCATTACATGCCACAGGAGCCGTCATCCAGGATACGGGGTGCGGACCACGCCCACACCCGCACCCCCTTCTCCGCCTCCGCCAAACAGCAGCGACCGCAACATGCTGTAATGCGTGGCCCCATCAGCATTTGCATGTGCGGCTGGATTCGTCCGATACTTAAAGCCATATGTGAGGCTGCACTGACAAAGGACAAACTTAATGTCAACACGCTAATCTGTCAGTCGGCAGGAGCCGTGCTCTGGGATCAGGAAACTGGTAGCCAGGAACGGGAGGCAAAGGATCTGCCACAATGTCGAGCTACTTAAGGAGCGCCGCTTTCGACGCGCCTTGCTGCACAAAAGCTCAGGGACATTAGAAGAGCACTCCACAAAAATGGCCTGGCTTTCAAGTTATAATACCTTTAAAATTTTTTTATTGGGATACGTTCTCTAAGTTAAACCATAAGCTCACTTCTGCCTAAACCAGAACAAAACAAACATTTTTATACAATCAGAAATCTTTGTAATAATAATTGTATATATTTTATTAAATTTGTAAATTTACTGTACAGATAAAACCTTGATTTCATTTTAAACAAAGTTAAAACAGCTAAAGCCCTTTTTAAAAAACATTTTTTTAAGAAACAAATTTACATAAATTAAATCACAATTTCCCTTGTACTACAAAGTCAAAGATTCTTTCTCTATTTTGCTATCATCAGCTATTGGAGGGCAGTAATTATCATTTTTAAATCGAGGAGTAAACAATTTATGAAAAGTGCTTTTAATATTTATAGAGAAATTATTTTAAAGTGTAGCTCCGTCTTGATGGTGCAACAATAATGCTGTGTCCTTTGGAATGACAAAAATTGGTTGCTCTCAGTGAGGCTTGACGCCTGACTTGGCAGGAGACACTTGCGGGCACCACAAGATGTCAGCCAACCCAACCACCCACCCCCTCAACCACCCCACCTCCCACCTCCCACTCGACCCCAGCCCCCACCCCCCGAAGGACGCGCCTTATCAACTATGCAGAGCTTTGTCTCTAAGCGATTGCAGCCGCCCCCTTTTCGGTCCCAACCTGTTTCCTTCCAGCCAGCGTCTTTTGTTGCGCTTAATGAATTTTACGTAAATTTTACGAGCGCTGATTTCTGGCAGCAGCAGCAGCAGCAGCACCACCCCAGCTATTAATCCACACTTTAGATGGGTGAGTGGTTGAGTGGGTGGGATAGTGGGTGGTTCTGATGACTGGTACTCCCTGTTTGTGCGTGTGTAATGACAAGTTCAACAACAACTCGGCATTGTCGACTGCTGACGAGGACGACGTGCTCCGACATTTGTTTGCCCAAGTTATGCAAATATTTTTCCAGTCAAGAAGTTTTTGTTTAATTGCATATTTTGACTCGCATTACGCGTGTCATAAAGCAAGGATCCGAAGCTTACCACAATAAAAGGAGTTGGGCGGAGATTAAGTCCTTTCGACAGACATGTTCCTGAATTTTAGAATTATGTTAAGTGTAGACAAACTAAACACTAAATGTGTCCTACAATTTATTTAGTTTACCTTTAAATCTTCTTCTTAACTAAATAAGGTCTGAGAACAATAAGTTATTTGACTATTATTTTATTTAAGCATGACCAATAAGCTAAAGAAAAACTTTATAAAATTAATGTTAAATTGTAGAATATTTTAAAACATAAAATATAGGAGGTGTTCTTAAAAATGTACACATTGGCCATTTAAAGCTGGTTTCACTAACAGATCCGAAAAGCGATTTAATTTAACTTGATTTTAATTTCGGTGGGCACTGCTATCATAATTGAAATAATGTTAAGTTCATTTAATACATCAATAAAATGTTTGGGTGAAATCAACTTTCTTTACCCACATAAATATCGATTGTTTCAATTCAAATATACTTTAACAGAACAGAGTTCAGTGTTCATTATTTTATTCCTTTTGCGGCTTCGAGAACCTCCTGTAGAAAACCACAAGAATGTTTATAAAAAAGTTTTACTTGTAAATAAGTAATGGCTTTTTAAGTAGTTAATTTTCGATTATCAAGGCTCTTTAAGTTATTTTATAATCGATTTTAGGAAACCGTTGGTGGAAAGTCAAAGACACCGGCTTTTTTTTTTGCCATCCCTGACAGCTTCCGAGTATCGGGTATCGAGTACCTACTTTCTTTCTCTCTGACATAATGACAGAATGACAGGCGACTTTCTCACTTTCTTCTTGGCCTTTTCCCTGGCGAATCAAAACGCATCATGACAAATGCCGAAGACTGGATTTCCGTGGAGCTGGAGCCTGCCACTTTGCTGTCGGAAAAGGAGGAGGACGGCATCGTTACCCGGGTGCATATAGCTCCATGCTCGGAACCGAGGATTAGGGAGCCACTGGCGGAGCAAAAACCTGCAATTTTCCCAGCGGACAGCACGCTGCTTTTCCACTGTCCGTTCTGTGGCAACGGCATTCGCACGGCCGGCGCTTTCAAGGTCCACATGCTAGCCTGCCAGCGACGCTTCGAGAAGATGGAGCGGGAAGGAATAGTGATGCAGTGCAGCATTTGCAAGGAGACCTTTGACTCTGTGGAAGCCATGGGCAGCCACTGGCTCCTTCACGACACTGTCCAAACGCAAAGGAGGTGCGTCTTCTGCCATGTGAAGTTCGAGACGGAGCCCGAGTATCGAGCGCATTTGCGCACCCATCTGGAAACCCGGAAATCCCAGAAGGTCTCCCAAAACGGCGAGTTGGTGGTCACCAAGTGTTTCAATTGCCTTTTCTGCCAGTCGAATTTCTTGGCCAGCTTTGGGCCCGGCGCAAGGGCCCGTCGATATGCCTGTGACGACTGTGTCCTACAACTCCGGGACAAGGAAGCGGAGAAAAGACTAACTGAAACCCTGAAGAGAAAGGCCGACTATTGCTGCGATCGCTGTGGGAGAACGTACAAACTGGAGGGCTTCCTCAATCGTCATTTACAACTTTGCGACGGTCGCATAGCCAAAAAAAAACGTGATTATGAAATCCGCGAGGTCAGTTAAGTCTGCAGAGGATTGTTAAATAAATAGCTTTGAAACCGAATTTGTATGACAAAAGACCATATACATAATTTAATAGTATATTAATAAAAAAAACATTTTTTATATGAAATCAATTAATAAATTAATTTTTACAAGTTTATAAAAAATTAACTTGAAACTAAGTACAAACTAAAATGTACTTATTACAAGGTGCAGAGTGAATGAATAAAGTTGTATGCAAGTTTATAAAAAGTTAAATGCTCAAAATTATTCATATTTTTCAACTTGCTTAAAGGTCTTACTTAAGTATTATACCTACTATTTATTTTCTTTTTATAACATTGAATTCTCAATTTTATTAAAAAATTCAAATTCTGGCGCCCCTCACTTCGATATCTGCTCACTTGTTCTATCGATGTGGTGACATTTATCGATAAGTAATCTGTCTTGTGGTATTTTGCTCAGTAAGCGTTAGTACATTTCCCGCCCAGCTGCACGTGTAAATTTTTGTGCAGCCCACGAAGAGCTGCCTAAATAATCGAATAATTGGGCACTTGAAGCGATTGTTATGAGTTCAGACGAGTCCAGCGATGGCCTGGAGGACCTCAAGGACCTGATGGCCCTGTACGGCAAACAGGAGCAGAGGAAGCCGACGGAGAACCAGATGCATCACCTTATGCCGAAGGCTTCGCAGGCCGAGCAGCTCAACTATGTGGAGGTGCCCATGGAGAAGGTGCTCTTCGGCGACCGCCAGCGGTTCCTCACCAATCTGGCCAAGTCCGTGGGCCAGAAGTGGCAGCAGAGCGACGACGACGAGAAGAAGGAGTCAAACCCTGGCCAGCAGAAGCCGGGCGACAAGCGAAAGGCCGCCTGGTCGGATTCCGACGACGAGGACATCCAAGTGGGCGATGTCAAGAGGGCCACCAAGCACACGGGGCCACTGAACCACCTCCGCAAGGACAAGTCCTACAAGGAGTACCTCACGGCGCGGTTCCAGCGCACTCTTAACCAGCCCAAGTGGGCGGAGAAGAAGGCCAAGGGGGACAAGGAGGAGGAGGACCTCTCCTCCGACGAGGAGGATCTGCTCAGGACCGTGGGCTTCATCGACCGCCGGGCTAGAAGCAGTGATCTGCCCCAGAAAACGCTGAACTTCAAGCGGGTCAAGGACCTGAACAGAGCCACCTATGCCGAGGGCTTGGTCACCAGCGTTCAGTTTCATCCGACGAGCACAGCCGCTCTGGTGACGGGCCAGAACTCCATAGCCACCATCTACACGGTGGACGGGCAGAAGAACGAGAAGCTGCACAGCATGCGCTTCAAGAAGTTCCCGCTGATCTGCGCCCGCATTGCTCCCTGCGGCACGAAGGCGTTCATGGGTTCGATTAGGAGATTCTACTACGCCTACGACCTGCTGGAGGCCAAGGAAGTCAAGCTGAAGTTGCCGGGCGAGTTGAACACCATGCACCGATTTGAGGTCTCTCCTTGTGGCAAATTCATCGCCGCTGCCGGCAAGTACGGAGCCATCCATCTGCTGACGGCCAACACGAACGAACTGGTGCACAGCTTCAAGCAGGAGGGCCAAGTGATGGACCTCTGCTGGTCTGGTGACTCCAAAAGGGTCCTCGCCTGCAGCTCCAGCACCAATGTTACAGTGCTGAACCTGCGGCAGAACCTCATCGAACACACATTCATGGACGACGGTTGCATCAGCGGAGCGTGCATCCAACTGGCGCCGAATCAACGCCTCCTGGCCACTGGCAGCAAAGAGGGCGTGGTCAACGTTTACGACTACAAGAACGTGTTCGCCTCCAGCGTGCCGCAGCCCGAGAAACGCTTCATGAATCTGAGGACCGCCATCTCGGATCTGCAGTTCAATCACTCATCCGAGATGCTGGCGATGAGCTCCAGCGAGGCGCCGAATACCGTGAAGCTGGCCCACTTCCCCAGCGCCACCGTGTTCTCCAACTTCCCGGATCGGGACGAAAACGTAGGCTATGTCAGCTCGATGGCCTTCTCGCCGCACAGCAGCTTCTTGGCCTTCGCCACCAAGGGCAAGCGGGTGCCGCTCTTTAGGCTTAAGTACTTCAAGGGTTATTAATTGAAAGTGGTACGATTTAAATAAAATATGTATTCTTATAAAAAATGTGTATGAAATTCAATTTCTGGGAAGTTTAAGCACCAACAGGTGCTCCTCGAAACAACAATTTAAAATGCAATATCAATCGAAACTTCAGCTTCACAATAATAACAATCAGGTACAAGTTAATAGTAATAATAATAAGAAAGTATATATAAAGTTTATACGTTTGTTTTTATATGAATGTAAATAAATTTTTACCATTGGAGTTGGACTAATGATTAAAACAGTTATTAAGTTCTAAAGGATTTTCATTAAGACCACCACTTTTGTATAGTTACAAGAAATCTTTTATTTAAGCTACAAGTTAACAGGCTTTAAGATATTAATCCTCAGAAGGGAGCTCGGAAGATGTCCCGCTTCTGGGAGTCCTGGATCTTGCCGATGTCGTCCAGCTTCTTGCAGATATTCGACGACTGCGACTCGATCCACTGCAGCGAGCTCATGTGGGCGTTGAGGATCTTGCCGATCTGAATGATCGGATCGGTGGTGTCCTGGCCCTTGTTGGCCTCGTTCAGGTTGTCGATGATCTCCTTGAGGTCCTCGGACATCTGCTTCAGCTGCGTGTCCAGGTTCTCCACCATCAAGTAGGTCTGGCTGCGCTCCATGTCCACCCGCGGAAGATTCACGAACTCCTTCTCCAGCGGCGCCAGGCTGTCCTCCAGCTCCTTTTGCTGTGTGGCTATGAACTCCAGCTCCTGGTCGAGAACCTGCTGATCAGTCTTCACCTTCTTCACGGCATCGTTTAGCTCGACGATCTTCTGGTTGTTGCTTATGAGCAGCTTGTCCCAGGCATTGATCTGAGTGGCCTGTTCGGTGAACACCTTCTCCTGCTCCTCAAACTCCAGGGTCCACTTGTTAATGTGCTCCTCCAGTTGGTTGTAAGACAGCTGGGAGGCCGTGGAGACGGCCGAGGAGTCCGTGGTCTTGGTTTCGGTGGTTAGATTGGCAAAAGCTCCGCCGGTGCTAAGAGTTGTTGCCGCTGCAGCTCCTAGTTGTGGAGCTATGGCCGCTGGAGCTGTTGTCAACGTGGGTAATGCGGGTGCAGTGCTCTTGGGAGCTCCCAATCCGGTTCCCCCCAGTAGTCCAGTGGCTGCGGCAGCGGTGTTCGGTGTACTGGTTGCTATATTCGGCGCCACCGCTGCCGTTGGCTGGGCCATGAAGCCTCCGAAGGCGGGAGGAGCAGCCGAAGTCCCAATTGCCGGCGCAGAAGTGGACACCGGGTTGGCGGGTTGACCGCCCAGCGTTAGGGGCGCTGGAGTAGATGTCGCCAAGCCAAAGCCACTGAATGCCGGCGGAGCCTGTGTCTTGGCACTGTCCGCATCTCCACCGCCAGCATTGGGAGCAGTTGTTGCCGGTCCTCCGAATGAGAATGTGGGCTTTGCGGCGGGAACGGTTGCTGGTGCTCCGGGTGCCGCGGCTGGAGCGGGTGTTCCCGCGCTCAGACCGAAGGAAAACGAGGAGGCCCCTCCTAGCGGAGCGGCCGTGGTCGTGGGCAACTGGAATACCATCCTCAAAATCAGGCCAAACTTTAGTAAATAATAAAATTGCAATCAAACTAAAACACGCCAAACGTCACCAGTGTTACCACTCCTTGTAGTTAAATTGTCAGTGTTGGAAAACAGCTGTTACCGTTTTAATTGAAATTTAGCTTTTTTCAAGCCAAAATTTGCAGAGACTTTTTAAGTTGGGCGGGAAAATTGAATTTTAAATTCAAATTTAAAATTCAACAGCTAGATATTAAAACATTTTATATAAATACATATAGTATATATAGATAGCCTACTTCTCAAGCAAATTTATTGAAACCAAAAACCAAGTATAACCTTTGCGGATGAAAACATGTATTAAATAAAATATTCTAACCATATTATATATAAAATAACAAATGACATTTAAATAGCAAAAAACATTTGAAACGTTTGTTCATTCAAAATTAAGAAACAACAAATATTACATATTTATATTTTTAGTTTTGCTACTTAAAATGTAATTTAAATATTTTTAAAGATTTCTTCTCAGTTGACTGTGCCAATCGCATTCAACACTGGTACTTTGGCATTTTTTAGCAGTAGATTGGTTCTCACACAGCAGAAATCCGCGTAACTTGAAAACATAAGCTTATAAATAGGTAAGTTTTTCAACAACCAAATTAAGCCCACAAAAAGTGATAGATAAAATCAATAACAAAACACAGGCTCTAATTAGTCACCTTTCGCTATCTGCAATTGGAAAAGCGATAAGGCGACATTTGGGTCAAGAATTTAATTACAAACCTAGAGTGCAACGGCACTTGGTTCAGTAATTGCATTTGCTAACTCAGCAAAACACATGTGTGTATTCGTAATCACTATCACTATGTTACATTAAAGAGGTGAAAAAGGTAATATACGTTATCGCAAGTTAAATCAAAAAGTACCTAAGGTACAAAAGTTTTGCAGTACCTTAAAAGTATAATAGACATGGCCGTTGGAGAAACAAAGTTATATAAGATTTAAGCTCACTTAATTTCCTACATATAATGTTTATATTATTTTTAATATTTTACAAATCTATAAGTAGGTACATTTTTTTATATGAATCAATAACTTCTTTAAAGTATTTTTGTTTTCAAGGGAATTTTGCAAAATTTGTTTTAATCGAACTAAAATGTATTGTTTCTAAAACGAATTTCACTTTATGTAGAGATTTTCTGTCTTTACATTTTTATGTCAAAGCTTAGTAACTGTTTAGTAACTATTATGTCCATCTACCGAATTTGAATTAAATATACTTGGTTGTTTAATTTTATATATTTAATATTAGAATGTAAATGCCCCCATTTGCTGTCTTTTAAAAATAGTACCTAGTAGGTACTGTCTTAATATTCCCATCACTGTGCGCAGGTTCTAAGCCTATGCTCTCCCAATTCCCCAATTTTGTAGGCCAGTTTAGCTGAATTGAATTGAACAACAAAAGCATATCAGAAGCCTCTGTTCGCTCCTCGCCTTTCGCTGTTCGCTGGTGCTCCCTGTGATCGCTGTGAACTTGGCGTGATAAGGGGCTCCGGCTCCTCCTGCAATCGAAAGAGCCCGCTGTTTGTTCCACCCGGCGAGCACCGACACCAATCAGTCGATGGGTGTGCTCCACTGCAATAGCAATTAGCCACTAACCTTCTGGCGGGTCTCCTGCTCCTCCACCTCTTCCGCTGCCTCTTCAGGTGCCCCGGGCAAACAGACTTAAAACTTATCTGGAGTGCCGCCGCAAGAGCATATAAATTGCCTGGCAGCCCAACAGCCAGGATTCAGTCGGTGCCAAATGCTCGCGATGTGCGGAAGAACGTGGGCCGTCTTTCTGGGCGGGATTCTCCTGCTACAGGTTCTGCATCTAGCCTTGGGCCTCGACAATGGCCTCGCACTCAAGTGAGTATTTAATTATGATTAGATTCGATAAGCCTAAATTGAAATTCACTCTTTTCAGGCCACCTATGGGCTGGATGTCCTGGGAGCGGTGAGTAATAATCTTTCACAAGGATCTCTACATCCAATCACTGAAAATGATTAGATTAGTATACTAGCACCCATTCATTTGTAAATTCTGATGAATAGAGGCTGCTGAATAATGGAGATTATTATTTTTAGGAGGAGAGGTCTTTAGGTTGTTATTTTTCCATTTCCAACAAAACATTTTTTTTTTATATTATAATGCCTATCACTGGCATTACGTTTAACAAAAGAGAAGACTAATATTTATATATACTCAATTTTTACGATTTAAAAAAAAAAATACAATACAAAATCATTTGCATCCTTGAATTTGAATGGGAAAAGTTATATTCTTGTGTTATTCAATTCATTCCTGATGGTCAGATTTTTTTTTCTATTAAATTTTTTGTTGGTTTTAAAAACAATTTTTTTTTCCATTTTTAAGCTGCAAAGGCTCAAATGATTAAAGGGCAGATCAATTTAAAAGGTGTAGTTGCTACACATATTAATCCAAAAATGTAACAATTTCCCTTAGTGTATAGTTTTAACTGAACGGATTACTTTCAGCTTTCGTTGCCTGACCGACTGCCAACTTTATCCGGACGAGTGCATTAGGTAAATTCCAAAAAAGCATCTTCATCTCAAAAATATTCTAATGGCTACCTTATTTTGAAACACCCTTCCAGTGAGAAACTCTTTAGTCGACATGCGGATCTTCTGGTGTCCGAGGGCTATGCGGCTGCTGGCTACGAGTACATCATCATAGATGACTGCTGGCTGGAGAAGGATCGCGACAACGATACCCAGAAACTGGTGCCGGACAAAAAACGCTTTCCCAGTGGACTAAATGCCCTGTCTGATCATGTAAATTGTGCTACTCTTACACACTAAGAAATAGTGGTTGATAAAACATTTTGCAGATCCACAACAAGGGTCTGAAGTTTGGCTTGTACCAGGACTACGGCACGAACACCTGTGCCGGCTATCCCGGAGTCATCAAGCACATGCAGCTGGATGCCCAGACCTTCGCCGACTGGGATGTGGACTACGTGAAGCTGGACTGGATGCTATGCCAATATCAGCGACATGGCCACAGGCTATCCGGAGTTTGGACGCCTGCTGAATGAGACGGGTCGTCCGATGGTCTACTCCTGCAGCTGGCCCGCCTACCAAGAGGATGCCGGCGAGATGCCCGACTACGAGTCCCTCAAGAAGCACTGCAATCTGTGGCGGAACTGGGACGACATCGACGACTCACTGGAGTCGCTGATGCAGATAATGGACTACTTCGCCAAGAACCAGGACAGGATTCAGCCGCACGGAGGACCAGGCCACTGGAACGATCCGGATATGCTGCTGCTGGGAAACTACGGCCTCAGCTACGATCAAAGCAAGCTGCAGATGGCCATTTGGGCGATTATGGCGGCACCTCTCATTATGTCCAACGATCTGGCGGCAGTGCGTCCTGAGATCAAGGATATTCTGCAGAATCGGTTGGCTTAGCCTAAGCAATTAGTAGATTTAATGCTATGGATTTCTTTTTTTTTCAGTGCGGTAATTGCAGTGGACCAGGACGAGTTGGGCATCCAGGGACGTCGTGTGCTGTCCCGTAACCAAATCGAAGTCTGGCAAAGACCCATTACTCCGGTGGCCAAGAGTGGACACCACTCCTATGCCGTGGCCTTTGTCAGTCGTCGCGATGACGGCGCTCCCTACAGGATCCCATTCACGGTCAAGGAGCTCGGACTGACCAATCCCAAGGGATATCGCGTACAGGACCTCTACGATGCCCGCAATAAGCTGGGAGTCTTCCAGTCGGAGAGCCAGTTCATCACTCGCGTCAATCCCAATGGTAAAATCGATTGTCAAACCCAATCTAGCGCTTAATTCATTTTCTTTTCCTCTGCCGCAGGCGTAACTTTCTACAAGTTTACAGCGCTGTGATCTGAAGAATATGCAAATCAGCCGCTGCCATCAAATCGAATATGCTCTTTTATACACCATTTTCCACATTGCCCATCCACGTTGCCACGATGAGCTGGGAAATAAGTTAATTCCCTTAATAAATAGCAGGTAAATGACCGAGAAGTTCGTTTGACTTTGTTGATTTTTATTGTTCGTTAAACAATTGATTGTGTGCCTTACACACAGGTATAAGTATTGTACATTTATAGGCATAAATTGCAGTACCGACGCTACTTAAGACTTGTTCCATGGTATAAATAAGGTCTGACTGGATGAAAGAGTGGATTCGCAAGCTTGTATAAATAATAGGGTGTAGTAGGTTGAAGGTGTAGTGCTATCTATATACGCGATTAGGACCCGAATAAGAAGAGAGAAAGGAAAGCGACCCTTGGGGATCGCACCAGTTATAAATAGTTACCGTCTACAGCTACAGCTTACATGGGGTTTGGTCGAGGGTCTTGGAGTTATTGTCAAGTTGGAGGCGAAACCAGAACCAAACCGTACAACCGATGGTCCGGGGCTAATGCACCCCGTTGCTGATGGTCGGTGTGCGCTCGTAGGTGCGTCGATGCAGCGCGTCCACGTCCTTCAGGTAGTAGGTGCCGGGAAACAGGGCGGAGATGCTGCCCGTGGGCGTGTAGGGCGCCGCATGGTTGTTCTTCTCCCGCACCTCCATCAGCGCTGAGAACTGCTCGGGGGCCACCTTCTCGCGCGAATTGAGCAGCGGCTGCACATAGTCCAGCTTCGAGACGAACTGCTCGAAGGCGGCCGCATCCTGGGTCACACTTATCGAGTACATGGAGGCCGCCAGTCCGGATCCGTAGGAGAAGACGCCAATGCGCTTGCCCACCAGCTGCCTGGCCGGCTCGCCAATCAGCAGCGACACCAGGCCGGAGTACACCGACGGGGTGTACATGTTGCCCACCTGGTTGGCCAGCAGCAGCGTCTTCTTGGTCTTGCTGGCAAAGATGTCGGCGGACTGCGTGAGGAAGGCCTTCTCCACATCGCGATCGAAGTAGGTGCTCTCCAGGCTGGAGCTGTTAAAGCGCTCCAAGCCAGGGAACTGCTTCGTCCGCTCCGCCTCGCTGCTCAGCAGGAAGTCGTTAAAGCTCAGGCGACCCACCGATTTCTGCACCAGCTTGCAGAAGGGCGTGTGGAACAGGATGGCGTCGAAGGTGCTCAGGCTGGCCGTCTGCTTGGAGCTGTCCTTCTGCTGCTGGTCGAACTTCTTGCGGTACAGCCGGTAGCAGGTGTCCAGGGCCGAAAGGTAGCACTGAATGGACAGCTTGCCGTCCACCGTGGGATACTCGGAGCTGAGGTCCGGCTTGTAGAAGTCGTAGGCGTGCTCCATGTGGGTGGCGCGCAGGCCACGGTCAAAGACCAGCGGCGCATCGGGACCCACCAGCATGGCCACCGCTCCAGCGCCGCCAGTGGGGCGCGCAGCACCCTTGGCATACACGGCAATGTCCGCACACACGGCCAGGGCCAGGCGGCCGTCCCAGCTGGACGACTCCACCCAGTTGACGGCGTTGAAGAGCGCCGCCGTGCCGCCGTAGCAGGCGTTTGTGGTGTCGATGCCCTCGATGTCCGTGTTCCCGCTCTCGGCGAACAGCTGCATCAGCACCGACTTGACCGACTTGGACTTGTCCACGATCGTCTCGGTGCCCACCTCCAGGCGCCCGATCTCCGAGTGCTTCACATGGTGCCGCTCCAGCAGGCGGCTCACAACCGTCAGGCAGAGCGAGTTAACATCCTCGCGGTCCGAGCAGAAACCCATCTTGGCCTGGCCCAGACCAATTGTGTACTTGCCGGCGGAGGCACCGTCAAAGGTCTCCAGCTCCGTCTGGTCCACGTACTGGGAGGGGAAGAGCACCTCGATGGCGCGTATTCCAACGTTCTGGGGCCAGTGGGATGCCATGATTGTTTCCGGTTATCTATTTAATCCTGAGCTCTGAAAGAGAAACATGTGCATTACTAAAAGTAATTCTTTGGCCATAAATATAACAAAGAAACAGCATGGGATGGATAAAATAATTAAATGAGAGTCTGAAAGAATGGGGAACACAAGTATTTCAAACTAAATTTATCAAATTTTATTACAATCACTGTCCAACTGTTGAATTCGATATTTTTGAGTAATGTTGTTATATTTTTTTCCTTTTTGGAGTTTTTGTTTAAACGAAGATATATTTCTGATGTTCTTTGTACTAAAGTTCAGTTAAATTAAAGCCAAGTTCTCGGTGTGTCCCGAATTCCACTGCCAATTGGCATTGGAAAACTTTCTCCCCGCGCAATCACGGCGTATTTATAATGCTTACAAATTGGACGAGGGCAGAGACAACCTGTTGCACGCTCGAGCTGCGTTGGACGTGTGTAAGCCAGTGACTTTGAGTTGGGCTGAAGAAGTCATCAAAGTCTCGGCCAGAGGCGCCGTCTTGGCAATGGAATTGGGGAGCGGAAGGGGGCCAACTGATTTCCCTGGCTGAGAAACTGAGCGAGAGAAAGAGAGAGTGGCCAAAGCGGAGAAAGTTTCCCCGCTCAGTCGAAGTTCACAAAAGAGAGCTCGAAACCAACAAGCGAGCCAAAGTAATGTAAACCAAAACACACGCATCACAGTAAATGTGAAGCCAAGAAGGCAAGCCCAAAACTTAAGCGACAGGGGATTGGAAGCTGCGGCTACACACTAAAAAATATATCAATGACCGTAGAATGGGTATACTATACAATCATTTGTACCCACATATACGATTTGAATTTAATTTGGGCAATAAACAAGTGTTAATTGAATACTTCTTATAAATGATATCATTGATAATTTCATTCGTTTTTGTATAAACATGCTTTGATTATTATTTAATGGAAACCAAGTTTAGAGCTTTACTAAAATTATACACACAATATTTTATAAAAACTACCTCGTAATATTAAAAAAAAAAATAATATATTTTATTAAAAATGTCTTCTTATAACCAATGAAATACTGGAATTAATACGAAATTTCACATTCTGTATAACAACTTTGGAAAAAAATACTTGTAAATTTAAACGTTAGAAAAGCTAGTTTTCTTGTAAATATTAACGGATTAAACGGATTTTTTTCGGTGGAGTACTGTGGGACAGGTTGGGAGCGTCTTCACCCATATGTAGGTCATGCCCACTAACCGCTCTCCCTCCGCGGATCCCCTTCCGAAATGAAAAAAAAAAAAAAACACGCGTCTATATTGTATAACCGATAAGAGTGTCCAAACCCGAAAAGCGATTGACATGTTTACCGTTGCTGTTAGCACCTGCGACTACTTTTTGGCCTATTGACTATGGGTTTTCACTTTTAGGGGCTGGAACTTGGGAGGTTGGGAAGCGCGAAGCTCACTCGATCGAATCTCTCCGCGGACTGACGGCCACCGAGGCACTGCACTGGCATATGAATATGACCATGACGGCGGAATTGGCCATTGGCAGCGCACAACAGGCCTCAGACCTCACTCAAATGCCTCAGAAACAGCAAACAGCAAACAGCAAACAGAGGCGAGAACAGGCGCTGTAAGTCAATGCCAATTGCTGAAAGCGCTCGGCGAACAAATAGCGATCGTGCATAATTACGGGAAATATTTATCGCTTAGATACGGCCAGCGAGCACGAACGTCTGTGACTAAGAAGTTGCCGGAATATATAGATGTACGGATAACCGTGCTTGTCGCCATGGGGTAAAGATCAAAGGCTGTCAAACGCTGATAAGCCCGGAACAAAGCGGCTTCCTGCCATATACTACCGAAAAGATAGGACATTTTACCATTTTGGAGCAAATACACCTGGGGAAAAAAAGGGATTCTACATTTAATGCGATTTGTCCTAAAAAATGTTTATTTTCATGAAAATAGTAGCTATGACTTAACAGAAATGAAGCAATTACTTCCTTCTCTTTTTATTTTAATTTGTAATATTATATCTTTTCGATCCATAGTCTATTTATACAAACAGATTGAATTATAGAATTTCCACTAGGTTATATTTACAAAAAAAACAAAAACAAGGTTTGTTTTTTATTTCCTATATTAATATTATTATTATTTACCCATGTTGAATTATAAAAGTAGTTGGACAATGTAACGTTATCAAAAACATACCTTCAAGGCTTAGGAAAACTATTGGTTTAATTTATCTTAACGTTAAGTTACCAATTAACAACATAAGGTTTAAAAAACGTTTGATATATCTTTTGTTTTGCATGAAAAACTATTAAAATAACCAACATTTCTTTATTATTTGCACTTTATGTTGGAGTCGAAATAGTTTTAGTATCTTTAGCTTAGTATGTTTTAAACAACATTTTCAATTTAGCTTAAATATATTTTTGAAAAATATTTAAAAATGTTATACCTATGATAAATTTCAATTGTTACATTTGGTTATTATAATTTAAATACAATCCTTAAATAATTTATAAATTTCGCCAAAAGTAAGCTAGTACTTTACGCAGACGATTTTTATCATCTACTTATGAAAAGAATTCCACAAGTAAAGTCAATTAACTAAATTATTGTTAATTAATATTAGTAAGCAATATATAGAATTCACTAATATATAGAATTACTTTTGAATGATATTTAAAGTTTTTGAATGAAGAGGGCGGCATAGAGTGTGAGTCATGTTTGGACCGCTAATTTCCTAAAGTTCTAGTGAATTACACGTACTTTTTTCTTTACGTGCCCAAGTAAAATAGAGCTCACCCGCTGCGCCTAAGCAGCCCTTGGGTTAAGATATGGAAATGGATGCACTGTTTATGCGGTAAAGGAACAAAAACCGGGGAAAGGGGCACTGTTGTGGTTTTGTGCGTTATATTTTTAGCACTTCAGAATTGGGCAATATATTTGAGTAAACAGTGCCTGGAGCTGTTGCGCACTTGTCTAATTGTTCGCACTTGAATCATTTCTTTTTCGGGAGTCGAAAGGGTGTGGAGCGGGGGGCGGGGAGGTCAAAGGTCGTGGTGCTCCCGAGAAAAGCACACGTGTATCTGGGAGCCGGGAGATAAGCAGAGTTTAGGGGCCAGGATTGTGAAATCAGCCTGGGGAAGCTCTCATTACTGAAAATGTTTGCTTTAGCATAGCCAAGACTGCAAACAGCTGGGAAAACTCTATAGAACAGCTTTTCTTGATTTACAATTACTAATCCCAGCAGCACTAATATTGTTCCTCCGACTTCTGGTTACATCAGCGTGCAACATGATGCCTTGTACCGCACTCCACCGCCCTCCTGTGAATCGTCGATTTCCGTGAAACCCCCACAAACTTACTTGCTTATATTAATGGTCCAGGGCAGGCGATATGTTTAAAACTAAACTAAACTTGAATATAATTAAGCAACGAAACTGCGGCACCTCAGCCGGGCAGTGTTGAAGAGCGGGCGCAGCCGAACAGCTGTTTTCAGAGTCAGCTGTTCGGGTCAGGCACTTCGCAGCACTGCCACTATCACGTGAATCTGATGGACAATTGTGAACTGTCACTTTTTCGCCAGCGCTTTTCTCACCACACAATTTCGTTCGTATTTGTGGGTGGCGGCGGTCGATTTGCGCTGATTTTTTGGCAGAGAAAAACGCAGCTCGCTGTTCTAACATAGCACAAAAAGCACACTTGTTTCTTTTGCAACCAACCAGAGCCGCTCAAAAGTAAGTGCAACAGTAGATAGGCGGTTTTTTCACATCGCCGTGAAAAGTGCAATACTTCTTCCCCCCTTCGACGATGAAAACCTCCATATACTACATCGCAGTAGGTCTGCTGACCAGGAAAAAGTGCAACAAATGTTTTATAACTAACCGAAGATAGTGAGAAAATGTGTTTTTGCAATGTGGCTATGATTTTTTTCAAAGCAGTGTGACCCTGAAAAATAGAGTTCGTCAGTTTGCAGCGTTCCGTTTTCGACTGCAGCATTTCGTGCGGCAAGCGGATATATCTGGAAATATCCAGGTGGATACATCAAGGGGCTGTAGGCGGGAAGTCGGAAAAAATCTGTGAAAAGTGTTTTGGTTTTTGTGCTGAAGAAAACCCGTGAGCAGCGGAAAATTATCGATCGAAAACTGTCATGTGACTGTCAACGAACAGCTGACTGGTCTATAGAAACTCACCACAGCGAGGGGTGAAGAGAGTAGCTCTCTCTTTACAACTGTTCCTCTCTCTTGCTCTCTCTCTCTCTCCTTGGGTAAACAAAATAAGTTGAAAATTATTGTTTAAAATTTAATATACTTTTTGGTTAGTTTCCCACTAAGCACGTACTTGAATGATTAATAGATCATGTTGTGCGAAAACAAGCAAAAGCATTTAGTAACGCCGCGCGAGGACTAATAAATAATGGTATTGCGTGCAACAAGGACCTTGGTGAAAAGCGACCATACATTAGTTATACATATGTAGAAACTCGAGGCGAAAGTCAAACATGGCCAATAAGGCGGAAATTCAAATGGCCAAACAGCTGCTGGAATTCCAGCGCGTGCTTATCTGTGTGGCCGTATGTGTGTGCAAGGTCTCCTGATCCGCCCACTCCTTCCACTTTCGCCCACCACCCCCCACAATCCACCCCCCGGCAAGCACATTATTATTAATTAATTTGGGCGCACACCCACTGCGGCGAGGATATCGTCAAAACTTTGTTTTTTTCTCCTTTTGCGCCTTTGGTCATTGGTTTTTATTGTTTTCTGTTTTCGTCGCTGCAATTTCCTGTATTGGCTTTGGACTACCCCAACTGAATGTGGATATGGACAAGGACCTGGGGTCCACGGGCCCACTCCATTAGCGACAGCCGTTGGCCAGTCAGACTGGCTCCATTCGCCTGGCGACACGATGGCTGGAGCCCTCCGCCCACCGCCCCTCAATCCTCGCCTTGCCCCTGGATTCGGGCCAATCCACGTCACCAGTCCAACATGGCAGCATAACAGGCACTCCTCCTCCTCCTCGCCCGCTTAGTCCTCCCTATCTATTACCTCACTTCGCCCCGCAGCAATTTGACTTTCGCTTCTAAAAATAAACATACGTAGTTGTGCACTGAAAACAAAACACAGCCACATACTCAGCATGAGTTGTAGAACCGAATGGCAAGTCATGAAGTATCGAAAACATATTGCGAAACTCAATAGCATAGGCGGACTAAACATGAGTTGTTAATTATCATATGAAAAAAATTCTCTTATTAGAACGTCCCTTTTGTGACATTCGAACATTCATATCTTCATAGAAAAGTAGATAAATATTCACATACCAATTTCATATAACTTCACATGTCTTACGGCTTAAATACCTAAAAATTCCAACTTTAAATTCATATAATACAATTTTTATGTTTTAACTGTGCCTTGATATTCAAATATTTAATTTTTATGTTAAAAAATGAACAAATAAAAGATACATCAATTTGTTTGGGCCATAATGTTATCCTAGGCAAAATGAATCAGTTTAAAGACAATAACTTTAGTTTTGCATAAAGATATCACTCCGGTGTTGCCATATATACTTCTTCGATATAAACATGGCTTATTTAAAGCCCCCCAGTGCCGGGTCTGATCTTGTTATGTAATTTTCTAACCTTTATTTTCGAAACAAAACCCTATAGAATTTTGATGATATTTTTTCTTAGCGTGATTCCATTTACCATTTACCATTTCCCGGTTGTCTGTTGCCAGGCTTGTTGCTGTTGTCACTCCCATCCCCTTTTAGTTATTGTGGTTGCCGCTTTTAGCTTCCTGGGCGAGGACAATGCACTGCCTTGACTTCTGACTGGGGATAGAGGAAGGATTTGGAGATGGAGCTGGCCTGTTGTCACTCCTTGGGCTCGTGTTTTGTTTTCGTGTCTCTTTGTGAAGGCCATCATCGTGGTTATGTAATAACAGTGTGCCCACCATAGGCCGAAATTGGGTAAAGTTAGATTTATATCTCGTGGCGTTTGCTGTGTGATTACTCATACGCCCTGTGCCAGGAGCAAACAGACGAGGAGCGACGCTAGGAGTCAGCGACACTTACCCAAATTGAGCACTCGTTTTGGCTTTGGCCATGCCGCCATCTGCCTTCTATGCTTTCCGTGCTTTCCGTGCGGCTTCGTCATCAACCGCTTTCGGAAACAACGAATCGGATCGCAGATACTTCGGCCCCACGCTTTTCCGACTACCATGGCATCTGGTCGTTGTGCCAGCACTCATTTGGCAACGAACCACCGACAAAGAAGCACGGCAGCATGTGGTTGAACCGGAAAAAGTAGGAAAAACAAACGGAGTAGAGGAAAACCCGAAACGGCGGCCAGGGCAAAATGCCAGAAAACCTGGTGGAAAAGTTCCTGACCATTCTGTTGAGACGCAAGGAGTGCTAGGATCAAGTGTTTGTGTAAGCAACGAGGACTGTGTATATAATAAATATGCCTAAACCGAAACCGAAACACAGACAAACTGGCGCTGGACTGTCTGGCGCCAGAGTTCGGGTTTGTGATGGTTCGGTTCGGTATACTCCTTTGTCTGGCAAAACTGCACTGTTCAAAGTTCGATCGTGCATACTAATGAATTGCTCCGAGTGTCAATTAAATTTTCATCAGCAGAAACTTTCAAGTCATGCAAGCAATAAAAGGAGTTACATAATTTAGGAGGGGGTTATCGATTAGTCAAGGTCACAGACAAATTGGCTCCAACTTTCACTCACTCTCTCCTCCTATCCTTTCGCCCACTTTATAGCCATCAAGATGATGTCCGAATATTGGATTATCTCGGCCCCTGGCGACAAGACCTGCCAGCAGACGTACGACACGATGAACAACCTGACCAGCAAGCAACACAACCTGTGCAATAACTACAAGTTCCATATACCAGACCTCAAGGTGAGTTCACTTACGATCATAAGAGACTATAGGATATCCTTTTCTCAAATAAAATATATACTTCTTATACAAAAGTTACAATATGATCTTTTTCTAATCACTGATTTTAACTGCAGGTTGGCACCCTGGACCAACTGGTGGGCCTGTCCGACGATCTGGGCAAGCTGGACACCTATGTGGAGCAGATCACCCGCAAGGTGGCCAACTACCTGGGCGAGGTGCTGGAGGATCAGCGGGACAAGCTGCACGAGAACCTGATGGCCAACAACAGTAAGTCGTCTGCCTGCCAGCACTTATGTTGTATTCTTAGCCTAGCTTAGTCTAGCTTAGCTTAGTTCCGTTTAGTTTAGTTTAGTTTAGTTTAGTTTTAGTTAACGTGGTTAGGTGATGCCTGTTCCGAGTCACGAATCTCTATATCGTTTTGGTTCTTTAGTTATTTCTAAGCAGTTCTCCTGAACGTAGACACTGTTGAATCGGAATGCTCAGATATGATCGTACCATGTGTATTGCCCACATCTATTGTTTACCCACAACTGTTCTGTACTAACTAACAACCAGTGAGAGTACCATCGAATTCCTTATTTTCCCAGCCGCCGTGGGCTGTTACTATGGAATGTTTTGATCTATCTAAGACTCTGTTTGAGAAAAGCCCAACCTAACTAACACGAATCCCGTCTATTACAATCACGATTTTTATATACATACGTTAACCAGTAGTTCAAGATTATGCGAGAAACAGATTTAAAAACTAATCGATTTTCAGCCGAAACCCTCGGGCCTTACATTTATTTAATTCGATTTCCTAGGCCTTTTACGTTTTTCGTTTTTCCATATTATTTTGTTTTACACTCCTGGGTTCTTTTTGATTTTAATTTGATCTATTTGGTTGAATTTTCATTTGATTTTCTTTGAACTCATGCGCACAATCATCACCACTGAAAAGAAGGATATTACGTAGATATCTAGTTCGAGTTGGTCTGAAAAGATACAGTGCCATCCAACAACAATGGAATTAAAGTTTGCGGCCCATCATAAACAAAATAGTTGCAATTAAAAAGAAAGAAAATTAGCCGAATGGGAATTTGCGTTGTTTATTTTGTGTTGCGTTTGTTGTACATTTTAATACGCACCGACCTCACACGCTATATAAATCTACAACTATACTATACTATTCTATACTATGCCAGCTGAGACACACACAGATACACACACACACCATCGTATTTTTGGCCCCATTCAAGGGCGCCCAAATTCCCGGTCAATTACTCCGTGCTCTCGGTTGAAGGTCGACCCAAGAAAACAAAAAAAAAAAAAACAAAAACAATATATATATATATATATATATATATATATATATATATATATATTATAATTACACTATGCCAAACAATAGAGAGAGACACTTACACACGCTAAAGGAGTACAGTGAACACTTTGTATATTTTACATAAATTGTTGTACGTTTCTTTTCGGTTTTTGATACGATTGAGTTCGACAAGTTATTTGTGGTTTTCCGTCATTTGAAAGCCCATTAGTTTTTAAATCATTCACCGCAATAAACAGAACGAGAAAAAGATACAATGAAGATGAAAATGAAGGAAAGCTAATGTGTAACGATATATAGACCCATAAACTGCATATATATATACTGTATAAATATTTGACCATAAACTTTTGCGCGAGTGTCGTTCCCTCATACTTATCTTTTAATTTTTATTTCGACTTTACATGTAGTTTTATTTGTATAAATAACTATGTAAGTGCGTGCGTGAAAAAGTTGGCCAACTTTTGTTCTGTACATATATGTATATCTATATTTATATAGACTGTTGTAACTGTAACTGTTGTGTGTGTGTGTGTGTGTGCCTAATTGGAGTGTGTGCGTGTGTATCTGTGTTGTCTCATTTCCTCACCTGCATCGATCCGCTTGGAAAACGCTTATTTTTGTACCATTTTCCCCGAAGAACCCACTCACACACAAAACGCCTGCAGTGCAGAGAGATGCAACTCAAAGGACCTGCTTTTCCGGGTACACTTCTGCGTGCGTGTGTGTGTGTGTGGGTGGGTGGGCGATTGTCTGTGTCCTGTACACCTGTTCATTCGCCTTACACATCCAACGCATTTCGCTAATTGGGAAAGTTGGGTAAAGATACTTGCAATTAGAGCTAATTGGTAAAGAGTGGCAAGAGCACAAGAAAAACAACGACAACGAAACGCTTTTACACTGCAAACCAAATACCAGAGTACCAGAAAACGCCCAAAACGAAAGCACAAAATGAGACGCAAACATCTATCAGCCATGGGATCACTGAGTTCCCCCGATTTCATTTTTTGTTCCACTGTTGTTCATGGGATGCCATTCAGTTCCGATGCCTTTTCGCACACAAAACTCCTAAAAGCAACTAAATCCAAAAAACCAACCCGCACACATGAGTTTCAAATTATTTACATTATCCCATATGATTTTCCTTATTTATTTTAAACGATATTTACAAAACGATAAGTAACTTTTGGTTTCGCTTTTGGTTTATGTTTATGATGATAATGACTATAATGATTATGATAAAAACCCGCAGAAGAAGTGCGGTCTTAGAGTTATGAAAGCAGTTGATCTCGAGAATGTGTAGGCAAATTGGGATAGTGAGGCTTAGCCCCTAAATGTATGCTATATAGTTTAACTTTTAATTTATTTCGACCTTCCCGCCCGGAAATCGAGCCGAAATCGAGCCGAAAACCTAGCTAAGACTAAGTCTGCCATCGAATCTAAATACCTTGTGTTGTATTGTCTGTATCGGTAATTGAATCGCCACGAAAACACGAAACTCCATCTCAAATCGAACCCCGATCGCCACCACCATCCGTCAACTGAATCCTGAATCGGCTCAAATCAAATCCTGATCGAATCCTGATCGAATCCTGGTCGAAACCCGAACGAATGAATCCCGATCGAATCTCGCGCGGATGCAGGTCCTGGGCCACCCGACGACAGCATGCCGTGTCGCCACCACCAGCGCATCAAGCATCTCAGCCTGCGACACCAGCGAAAACACCAGCACACGCACCACCAAAACAAACCCCAACACTATCATCACCACCACCATCACCACCAGCTGCCGCAGGATCTCAAGGGTAAATCCGCAGGGACCAGTTCTCCCGCCACGCCCCCGCACATGCCCTCGCCCCCCACTCTTCCGTCTGCCTGTGCCTGCGACGTCCTCGCCCCCGCTTCCGGATCCTTATCCGGCGGCAGCCTGACTAACCTTTCGTCGGGCCACGACGCGGAGCCGGAGCCGGAGTTCGATGGCTGTCCGTGCGACGAGTGCTTCGCCTGCGCCCCGCCCAGCACCAGTGCCACGGCCAGCACGCTCCTGGCGGACGAGTGCTACTCGCAGACGGCCTCCTCGATGCTGAGTGCCACCCGCTGTGCCCTGTCCACGGTGGCGGCGATAGCCACCGGGAGTGGACTGGGCGGCGGCGGCGGACTGGGCAGCGGTCCGAGCACCAGTGCCGCGGCCGCCGCTGCTGCCTCTCACAGCGTTGGTGGTGGGGTTGGGGGTGTGGCTGCGCCCGCCTCCTGCTCCACGCTCAGCTCCTCGGCGTACTTCTCCACGTCGGCGCCCACGACCAGCAGCTCGGTACACAGCAGCATGTCCCGCTCTAACAGCAAGCGGCTGAATAACAACACTTGCAGCATCAACAATAACAAGCTCAGCTTCCGCAGCGGCAGCCACGTGAGCCAGCTGCACCTGGCCACGCATCCCCAGCAGCAGCAGCAGCAGCATCATCATTCGCATCCGCATCAGCAGCAAACAGTGCATCACATGCCACATGCCAATCCGCTGCAATCGCCCACGCAAAAGTCCATGTCGGAGGACGACGAGGCGGCCCCCGAAGATGGGGAGACGGACGAGGACCCCAAGAGTCCGCACAGTGTGCAGTCCGATCTGTCGGACACCTTCGACTGGTGGTTCAATAAGCCCAAGCGTAACTCTAAGAAGAGCAGGTATCTTATCATCGCATTACCTACTTTGTAGAACGTTGCCAAATCGCCAGCACCCCAGACAAAAAAAAATAAATAAAAATAAAACAAAAACCCAAAAACCAGAAAAAAAAATAAGTCAGTCACCTGCTGTCATCCCGCTAAGCTTAGCCAAACAAAAAAAAAAAAAGAATAAAACACCAGCCCAACAAAAGCACACTACACACGCTGTAAAAACACAAGATACAACACACAACACCACACTGAAACAATGGCGCACCCGCTTTGCCTGCCTGCCCTCATCCAAAAACCGCACACACACACACACACATCCAGCAATATGAATACCCAGAACATCCATAAATGTTTGAGTTGATTAAGAACCGAGAACCGAGTCAAATGCAATAATAATGTATTTCTTTTTTAAATCACTCCCCATCGCACATTGCCCCACCGATCATTTTGCCATTTCGCAATTGAAACACTGACACCGACAGTGCACAACAGCAACACGAGACACCAGCACCACCACCACAGCAACATGCAACCAACAACCCACTGACCTCACAGCAACACCAACAGACACACCAGCAACAAACACAACAGACACAACAGCAACATACACAACAGCAACATACGCAACAGACACAACAACAACAACAACAACACCTATCCAAAGCAATGACATTTTGGCATCAAGCATCGACCACACCGCGCTCTAGTTATCGCTCTTTCTTCAATTCTCTTGCCGATCAAATTTATAGCAAACGTTCTACACCGAGTCAATTAAATATAAACAATGGATTTAATTTAACACCAACACATAGATCGTCTCCAGTGAGTAGTTGTTGTGGCAGTAGTAGCCAGGGGCGATCCAGTCCGGACACGGATCCCGCCGAGCCGCCCGAGTTTCCGCTGAGTCCAGGTTAGCATGCCTGGGTTGGTCTGGTCTTGGTCCCCACCCAACCCAACCCAACCCAACCCAATTCAATCCAATCCAATCCAATCCACTTTGTTGCAGATCTCTTGATCGGCGTTGACATATACCCTACTTTAAGTGTACATGTTGATGTTGCCGTTGCTCTGCAGTTTCCTTACTTTATTCCTTTCGTTTCGTTTCGTTTCGTTAGATTTTCCTCATATTTTCTCTGATTCTGATTCTGTATCTAATTCTAGTTTTCGATTTCCGATTTATGTTTTTTTTTTCTTTTGAGCAACTTGATGTTTCCCAAAGCCACACCACCACCTACCTTTCCACTTTCTTTGATCGTCGTCCACTCGTCGGGAGTAAATTGCAATTGCAGACGAGTTTCTGTTGTCTATCTTTTAGTTGAAGCAACTATTTTGCCCAGTGATCGTCACGAAGTTTTATCCTTCTTTCGCCACTTTTGATTTGCCTTTCACTCCTTTCTCTGTGGTATTTTGCAAACGCCTTTTGTTTGCGCTTTCGTTTTGCTTTCTCGCGATTTGACCATATGAATATGAATATGAATATGAATATTTGACTATAAGTACACGGATCTGTTGATTATTTGTACCAGTGTAAAAGTGTAAAAGCGATTATGTTGTTCTTTCAGTGTACGCTCACCACCACCAAATCACCAAATGTTGTTCTGCGCTCCACATTATTACAGCCACGTAAAACGCCGATTCCCATTAAGCTATATATCAGCAACCTCACCTCAAAACAATCACAAAATAAATCTAAAAAAAAAAATGCAGCTTTGCCCAGCGCCAAATGTTGACTGTTGACCAATCTCTGAGTTACTGTTTGCTTTGTTCGCATTTTAATTTGTCCTTTGAGTGTCTATATATATGTACTTACCACACAGCATTATGCTTTTCAAAGTCCAGCTAACGTGTTGTGCCGTGTGACACGAAAGGTATTTCCAAATTGAGACTAATATGCGTAGTCCAAAATCCCCTTAATTCCCGTAGCCTCTATTATTAAACTGCATCCAAATTGTTCGTTAATCGATGTTCCTTTTTAATCTTAACCAATTTATATATCCTGTAAGTGTGCGTGTGTGTGTCTGAGTAATCCTAATGTAATGTTCTGTGTGTCCAGTCTGACCAACTAACTAGCATTTTTCAGTTACCTTATTTACTTATACAGCTTTATTTATATAACTTTAATTTAAAATAGCTTTCGAGCCTAATTCTATACAACTTTTAGATCAATTACTATGTATTTTTTCAATTTCGTTTTGTACTTAAACATTAATTGAACAACCAAACGTTTGTTCTGCTAGTCAACTAAGTGAAACCATTGAACCATTGCGCCATACAGCTTGACTAATACCCTTTCTCTACGAACCAAATAGCCGAACTGCCGCAGTACTTGACCCGCTTCCAATGGGATATGGCCAAGTACCCGATCAAGCAGTCGCTGCGCAACATCGCCGACATTATTTCCAAGCAGATCGGCCAGATTGATGGCGATCTGAAGACCAAGTCGCAGGCCTACAACAACCTTAAGGGAAATCTGCAGAACCTGGAAAAGAAGAAGACGTGAGTGGGGATAATTGAATTAAGTTGGTAACACCCATTAACACATGTTTTATATATTTAATCCACCCCCAACAGTGGCAGCTTGCTGACCAGGAATCTGGCTGACTTGGTCAAGAAGGAGCACTTCATTCTGGACTCGGAGTATCTGACCACCCTGCTGGTCATTGTGCCCAAGTGAGTTACCACCCATCCTATTGATTGTTTGAACTGTGGATGTAATGTAACTGAATCCCCACTTATCCACAGGGTCATGGCCAACGACTGGCTGACCAACTACGAGAAGATCACCGACATGATCGTGCCCCGCTCGTCGCAGCTCATCCAGGAGGACAACGACTACTGCCTCTTCAACGTGACCCTCTTCAAGAAGGTGGCCGAGGAGTTCAAGCTCCATGCCCGCGAGCGCAAGTTCATTGTGCGCGACTTTGTCTACAACGAGGAGGAGCTGGCCGCCGGCAAGAACGAGATGACCAAGCTGATGACGGACAAGAAGAAGCAGTTTGTGCGTGGCCCCCTTACAATATAGCCCCCACGGCAGAGATGTACTAATCGTAAATCCATTTCCATTTCAGGGTCCCCTGGTTCGTTGGCTAAAGGTCAACTTCAGCGAGGCCTTCTGCGCCCTGATCCACGTGAAGGCGCTGCGCGTGTTTGTGGAATCCGTGCTGAGGTAAGTGGTAGCTATACTATAATAAGCATTAATAAACATAAGTAACAATGATTTTGTGATCCCACACAGATACGGCCTGCCCGTCAACTTCCAGGCCATCTTGATCGAGCCCAACAAGAAGAGCGTGAAGCGTCTGCGCGATGTGCTCAACCAGCTTTACGGTCACTTGGATGGCGCCTCCGCTGGCGGTGCTGTCAGCAGTGCTGATGTGGGTGCTACTTAATCCCAATCCTCCCTTGAATAATTTTGACTTAATTTTCATTTATTTTATCCCACAGAATGTGGACATCCCCGGCCTGGGCTTTGGCCAGTCCGAATACTTCCCCTATGTGTTCTACAAGGTTAACATCGATATGGTGGAGCAGGCCAAGGTCTAAGATCGCCCGCCGTCGTCCCCATACATTGCACACATCCAGCCACACAAAAAACACTTTACTACTACTATAAAAACAACCAACTTCAACTTAAAATCAGCTGAACCATTCGCAGACATCTAATGAAACAAAATTAATAGATTACTTTAAATAATTTTAGTCATTGTTATCTAATTATTGTTGTTATTTATGTTGCGCGTTGCCGAATATCTGTTTCAAATCAACTTCCGGTTCGAGAAATCGAGACACGCGCGTCAATCGAGCAAAAAAAGAAAGAAATCGTTTGCAATCACCCAAGATCTTGTAGAACTTCCCGATCGTTCTTTGTCCCCCTTCAGTTCGCAAAACAGTATTTTATGTTTTTCATATGCCTTACTATGATTATGATATGATGAATGAACAGAGTGTTTAACCCGTAGCCAAATTTACACACATTGTCGCTGAAGCTCCGGCTTTAGTTCTCCTTTTTCGTTTATTTGTTTGTTTGTTTGGTAGCTATACAATAAACATTTACATTTGAGTTACATTTTGTTTTACAAACATTTCGTCTCGTTTCGTGCTTGTGCTCCACTTGGTATCTGTATATCCGTGACTAACAGCCAACATACAAAAACATGCCCAAAATAAATTTAAGCCCAAAAATGGTGTCGCAAATCGCAAACCGAACTAATTGCGCTCACAAATTTCCGATGCAATGGTACGTTTCGAGTAAAGTCAAACTATTAATTAACGGAAGTATTGTATTTATAAATGTTGCCTAGATGTTGAAAGTCTAAAAACAAGTCTAAGCCATGCGCGCGCTGTTTGCATACTACTAATCGCTGAGGAGAACCGCTCGAGCCTCTTGTGGTTCTGCCTGTTTTGTTTAAGCCCGCGTGTTCGCTAACCCAACCAAAAACTACCAGCAGCGGACAAGGGTGAACCGGATATGAGATATGAACAATAATATTATATTCGTATGTAGAGTTTTTCAGTTTTTCCTATTGCTAAATCGAGAATTGTGTACCGAGTTAAGCGAAACGTGAGAGAGATACAGTATCTATTATATAAATATTTTAACGTTATGCATACTATGTGTAAAAATGAAACGAAAGAAACCATGTAAATGTCATTGCGTTATATAAGGTGCAATTAAGCCATCCTTGTAAATAATTATAAAGAAAGAAAGACATTCCCAACTTTGTTTTGTTATCAATTGTTTGGATTGGAGCCAAATCCAGTTCGCATTTATTATTAAATACTTGTATCTTAGTCTAAGGTATCAAACGCTTCTTGGACTTCAACTTTCACAGAGTTCATTCGAATAAGTTAAAATTATCGTTTTTAGAGAGAACAAATATAAAAAATTGATAAAGAGAAATGTATAAATTGGGACATAATTATTTCAAATTCGATCAAACTCTGTGAAAGTGGAAAAAGGCGTTTGACTATTTCAATTAATGATCTTTAGGTGCTAGATCTCCTGTTTGGGCTTGTTCTGCGAGGAGGCGTTGCGCGATATCTTCAGAATATTAGGGGGCTTGGGCTGATTCTTGTCCGCCTCGTATTGTGCGCGATGCAATCGCTGGCGATGCTTGTACATGTTGGCGCTGCAGAAGAAAGTCATCGGGCAGTTGGGACACGTGTAGAGTACCTCCCCGGTGTGGGTGGATGTGTGTTCCTGCGGGGAGATTCACAAAGTACAAATTTACAAATCTGTTTTTGCGAAGATGTCTTAGCCTCACCTTAAGCTCCTGCGGCCGTTTGAAGGCCTTCTCGCACATGGTGCACTTGAACTTGCGCTCACACTCGTGATTGTGATAAATGTGACGCCTGAGAGCTCTTGCATTCGGTGACACCTTGGCGCAAATGTGGCAGCGGTGCTCGCCTGCACTCTCCACGTGAATGCTCTTCATGTGCTGCTTCAAACCGGTCATGCCCTTTAGCCAGGCGCCGCAAATCTGGCACTGCTTCAGCTCTGGCTCCGGACGCGGCTTGTCCGAGTGCATCAGCTCCTGGTGCTTCTTCAGGATGATCTTGGTGCGCATCTGCTTGCCGCACTTGTCGCAGATGATGGTGCTCTCCGGGTCGTGCATGGAGCTCATGTGGTTCTTCAGCTTGCGCTCGGTGAGGAATCTGTTGGGGATGGTTAAACAAAGTTGTAGAAGGAGCGTTGGGTTGGTAAGGATGGCACTCACTTCTTATTACACTCGGAACAAGTGAACTTGAACTCCGATTTGGGCACATGCTTGTTCAGCTTGTGGTAGTCAATGGCCGTCTTGCTGAGGAAGGTCTTTGAGCACAGGTCGCAGCTGAACGTCAGCTTAATGGCCGGATCCATGTGGACCTGCTGGTGCGACTCTAGGTGCCGTGAGTTCTGGAATGACTTCTCGCACACGGTGCACTTGAAGTGCTCGGGATTCCAGTGGACGAGCACATGCTCGGCCAGCACTTTGCGTTGCGTGAACTTCCGGCCACAGCACATCATGTAGCCGGGATCGACCTGGTGGGTGAGTCTGTGGTGGCGCTGCATCTCGGTGAAGTTGTGCACCAGCAGATTGCAGATGGCACACGGCAGCACGCTGGTGAAGAACTTGGCGATGATAACGTCGTACTCCTCCTGCTGTTTCTTGCGCTGCTCCAGCAGTTCGCGGGACATGCGCACTTTCGGCTCCGCCGGTTTCGTCCGCTTCTTGTACTTCTTGGGCCGCACCACCGTCCTCTTGGGCAGCACGGCGAACTCCTGCTTCCCGGGATTGTCCAGCTCGAAGTCGGAATCAGAGTCGAAGCCCCCGCTGCCTCCATAGTTGTCCTCGGAGGAATTGTCGCTGGGCACCAGGTCGTCGTCCAGGTTGCACGAGAAGTCGGGATCCGCAACCTCGTCCATGAACTCATCGAGCTCCTCTGTCTTAAAGTTCAGTTGGATGTCTTCTTTTGGCTTCTGCAGGACGGCAGTGGCGGTATCCGATTTCCGGGGACGACCACGTCGCTTTTTGGGCGGCGCGGGCTCTGTGGTTGCATCAGCGACATCCTCATCCTTGTCCTTGTCCCCAGAGGATCCGTCCTCTGCCTTTAGGCGCTTCCTCAAGCGTCTGGCTGTGCCCTCCAGTTGATCCTGGGGTGTTTGCGTGCTGGAGGTGCTTTCCAGGATCTCGATGCGGGGTAAATGGTCTAGTTCGTGCTCCTCTATTTTGACCTCCGGGTAGAAAAAGTTGCGCCCGCAAAGTTCAGATGGCTCCTGCGCCCGCGGCTCCTCCCCTTCCGTTGGAAGTTTCGCGACTTCCGGGAAGGAGGAAGTGCCCTGGGTGAGGGGATCATCCTCCATGAGCAGCACTTTTGTTTCCTGCAACGAGCTCTGCGCCGCACTAACGAATTCATGCAAAGTATTAAAGTCGGACACGGTTTTCCAGCAGCGTCCGCAGATCCTGTCGTGGCTTTCCTTGGAGATCTGGAAGGGGAAGTGCTGGTTGACGATCCTGGCCACCTCCAGTTGCGCGGCCCGCGCGGAGTGCACGTCTATGTAGTCGCCCATCATGGCCGAATACTCGCACATGCAGAGTAAGCAGCACGAAGAGGAATCTATTGAGATAGTTAGAATATAATGTCAACAATTGAGCAAAACTGGCTTGGGCAGGAACAGCTTCCTCTCGCCGATTCCTGCATTGTCTTGAGCTTACCCATTGCTAATTGTACCCTTTGTTACAAGCAATTGAAAGCCATCTAATGATTGGGCCGTAAAATGCAGTTTTTTATTTACTAATTTGTTTAATGCCGCAGTGCACTCAAAACGCCAGCTGTTTTTCAGTTCACAATAGCAGAGCAAGCTGCGGGCATTTAACAACACTTTCGCAGTCGATGGGGCGAAATGGGATTTTACAGCTGCAAAAGAGCTGGTCACTCTAAAGGTGGATGCGTTAAAACTTATTGTTATTATTTTAATTATTTTTAAGGGAAATAAAGCTGTTAATGCAGTTGAGTTAAGTTTCTTTGAAGTGGAAACCTAAAGAAAGCTTTCCAGTTAGAGAAAAACATCACTGCAGGTGAGGAAATACTGTAATGCTTTAGGGTAGCACATTTGGCCATTTGTTTACGTTTTTACTTTCTTATTTCCAGCAGATCCAAACATGTCGGATCCAGAGAAAGTTGAGGTAAGACTATATTATATACACAATGTTTTACAAATACTTATCCTACTTGCCTACCTAGACCGAGAAACGCCCTAGTGAAGTCCCCAATGCCGTGGAGCTCAGGGAAACCATTTGGTACTCCATAGGAGAGCTTGTGGAGATGATTGTATGTCCAGGCTGTGGAAAATCTATGGTATCCTTCAAGAACCGTTTTGCCCACGTCAAGAAGTGCTTCAGCATCAAAAGACGGGGTCCATTGTACAGGATCTACGGATATGCCGAGTGCAAGTGCGGTTTACTCATTGCAGACACGGCAAAGGCTCGAAAACTGCATGTTTGTATGGTAAATGATGATGAAGATAACAATAAGATAATAAGTACTAAGATGTATCTGCTTTTTTCAGGGTAAAGTTCGACCCTGCAAGCCAATTTGCCCAGTTGAGCCGAAGAATCCTCCGGCTGAGGCACAGCCTTGTGATGAGTTGCCCACCAAGCCTGTGCAAAATGTGGAGCAAACTGGGAAGGTCGAGAATAAAACGTGGATTCACAATTTCACCAGCCCCATCCAGCAAAAGGATCTCTCGTTCCTGGACATTTCCTGTTCCATTAACCCTGATCCCAAGCCAACGTCGAGGCCGCGGGTCCGTAACTTCGACAAACCTTCCCGATTGTTGGCTCCCAAGGAAGTCTGTGTCTACTCCATAATTCGCAAGAATGGAGCTATCACGGTGGCGGGCAGATCTATTCTAAAGCAACGCATGTGTAACGAAAACATTGTCTTAATTAAGAAGCGAAAACTGCGATTGCCTGCGATAAAGCAAAGTGAAAAATCCTGACCTTCAGTTCAAGTCGAATTTAAATCATAATTAGTAGTAAACTAAGCATACTTTAACCATTACTTTAGCATTGAAAGTGTATTTAAAATATTGTTTTTCGTAAAAACTTTTGGACAATTAGAAGTCGAATACATGTACATTTTTTATTTTTAAGTTGAAGTGCACTTTATTGACTACCTTATTGTAAGTGTTTAATTTTTTTCTCGGTAACATAAAAACTCTTAAATACTTAAAATGATAAGTAGAAAAAATGTAGGAAAGGGATGATTTTTCCTAATAAAGATACAGTAAGCTAAATCTATATGGTTGTTTATTGAATCTCGCTTATAAACAATATTACAATGGCAATAATTTTCTCAGGGCGTTCAAATTTATTTCAGCAATTAAGAATTTTTGAATCTAAAATATATATATTATTTTGAAGTCCGTGTACAACTATTTTCAAAAATAAGCGCTCACTTAAAATTACATATTTTTCGTCGAGTTTTTGGGTTAGGTGCGATACCTTTCCACCGCCTGGTCACACTTTCCCGCGAGCAAAACAAAATAATCCACGTAAAAAGGTTGATATCCCGGCGTTTATTTATAAATTATCCGATGTCAGCCGCCAGGAGCCAGGAATACGACTGCACCGCGAAGTGCAGACACCGCCAGCATGGAAACACCATCACCGCAGCGCTAACCAAGCGCTCCATTGACCACCAGAAGCTGGCGGCTTTTATTTTCAAGACGTGCGGCAATTTCGCCAGTATTCTAGACGACCTGGTAAGGTGGTGAAATTACAGGGCTCCTTCTATGGGCCTTATATCTATCGCGCTTTTCCAGGGCCGTTCGGCGGTGCACATGGCCGCCTCGACGGGGCGCTACGAGATTCTGGAGTGGCTGCTCAACCACGGAGCCTACATCAATGGCCAGGACTACGAGTCGGGCAGTAGTCCACTGCACAGGGCCCTGTACTACGGCTCCATCGACTGTGCCGTACTGCTGCTGCGCTACGGGGCCAGTTTGGAGCTCCTGGACGAGGACACCAGGTGCCCGCTGCAGGCCATCTGCAGGAAGTGCGATGATAAGGATCTGGCCACGGATTCACAGTGAGACGTGCACGAGAGCTAATGATTCCCATCCTAATAACAAGTGGATATCCCTCTAGAAACGATGTCCTGGTGTGGGGCTCCAACAAGAACTACAACCTGGGCATTGGCAACGAGCAGAACACCAATGCCCCGCAGGCGGTGGACTTCTTCCGCAAATCCGGCCTCTATCTGAAACAGGTGGCTCTGGGCGCCTACCACAGCCTGTTCTGCGACAAGAAGGGTCACCTGTACGCCGTGGGCCATGGCAAGGGTGGTCGCCTGGGCATCGGCGTGGAGAACAGCCTGCCGGCACCCAAGCGCGTGAAGGTGTCCTCCAAACTGGGCGACGACTCCATACGCTGCATCAGCGTTTCCCGCCAGCACTCACTGGTGCTCACCAATCGCTCGCTGGTCTTTGCCTGCGGCCTCAACGCAGACCATCAGCTGGGCGTGCGTGATGCCCCCGAGCAGCTCAGCCAGTTCAAGGAAGTGGTCGCCTTGCGTGACAAGGGTGCCAGCGAGCTGGTGCGCGTGATCGCCTGCGATCAGCACTCGATCGCCTACGGCAGCAGGTGTGTCTACGTGTGGGGGGCCAATCAGGGTCAGTTTGGCATCAACGCCAACACGCCGAGCATCATGGTGCCCACATTGGTGAGTTATTACCATGTACATGTACCATGTGAAAAGTGTGGCGACTAAGGGTATTTCCTGCAGATCAAGCTGCCTGCCAAGACTGCCATCCGTTTTGTGGAGGCCAACAATGCAGCCACGGTAATTTACAGCGAAGAGAAGATGATCACTCTTTTCTATGCAGACAAGACTAGATACATTAAGACGCCCAAGTAAGTTTACTCTTACTTAGGTCAAAGTTATGCTATACAAATGTGCAACCCACTAGCTACGAGGATCTCAAAAGCATATCTGTGATGGGTGGCCACCTAAAGAACTCCGCCAAGGGCTCCGCGGCAGCTCTGAAGCTACTGATGCTCACTGAAACCAATGTGGTGTATCTCTGGTACGAGAACACTCAACAGTTTTACAGGTACAACACATGAGCTTGATTTAAACCCCTTAAATAACCATGTATTCCCCTTGCAGATGCAACTTCTCGCCCATACGACTGCCCCAGATTAAGAAAATCCTTTACAAGTGCAATCAGGTGTTGGTCCTCTCCGAGGATGGCTGCGTTTATCGGGGCAAGTGCAATCAGATCGCCCTGCCAAACGCAGCGCTGCAGGAAAAGGCCAAGCCCAATCTGGATATCTGGCAGAACAACGATCAGAACAAAACGGAAATCTCCCGGGAACATGTGATCCGCATCGAGCTGCAGCGTGTGCCCAACATTGACCGCGCCAACGACATATTTTGCGACGAGGGGTTTTCATCGTTTGCCGTACTGCAAGAGTCGCACACCAAGTACTTCCGGAAGCCATCAATGCTACGAAGGGAGCACAGCTTCAAGAAGTTGCTGCACGAGACCAGCGATTGTGATGCCGTCCACGATGTGGTCTTTCATGTGGATGGAGAGAAGTTCGCGGCCCACAAGTTAATCATTTTCAGTCGAGCTCCAGGACTCAGAGAGCTCATCCGGTGTTATCTGGACAAGGATATTTATCTAAATGTTGAGCACTTGACGGGCAAGATGTTTGAGGTGGTCCTGAAGCACATCTACTCGAGCTACTGGCCAACTGAGGATGGTGAGTTATGGGTAGTAGTATACAAAGAAAGATCTCGAAAGGTAACACTGTCAATATCCTTTCTAGACATTGACTGCATTCAGCAAAGTCTTGGGCCGGCGAATCCTCAACAGCGAACCCGCACCTGCGAGATGTTCTTACCGCACCTGCAGAAGTTCCAACTAGTCGAACTGGCCAAGTATGTGCAAAGCTACGTTCGTGACCATCAGTTCCCAATGCCCAGTACCCGCCAGCGATTCAATCGCATGTATCGTTCAGATTATCCGGAGCTGTACGATGTAAGGATTGTGTGCGAGGACGGTAAGGTTTTAGAGGCTCACAAGTGCATGCTGGTGGCACGGTTGGAGTATTTTGCAATGATGTTTATGCACTCGTGGGCTGAGCGTTCCTCTGTCACGATGGAGGGAGTTCCCGCGGAGTACATGGAGCCAGTTCTGGACTACCTATACAGCCTGGACACGGAGGCTTTCTGCAAGCAGGGCCACCTGGAGACGTTCCTCTACAACATGATCACCATTTGTGACCAGTACTTTATGGAGTCGCTGCAAAACGTGTGCGAATCGCTCATCCTCGACAAGATCAGCATACGAAAGTGCGGCGAGATGCTCGAGTTTGCAGCCATGTACAACTGCAAACTGCTGCAGAAGGGCTGCATGGACTTCATTTGCCAGAATTTGGCCAGAGTTCTTTGCTACCGCAGCATCGAGCACTGCGATGGAGAGGCTCTAAAATGCCTGAATGAGCACTATCGTAACATGTTCAGCAGGGTATTCGATTACCGCCAAATCACACCCTTTTCAGAGGCTATAGAGGACGAGCTTTTGCTCAGTTTTGTCGACGGTTGCGAGGTGGACCTGGACTACAGAATGGATGCGGTTTGTGTTTAGGTTCTAAAACTTCAGACTCCATATAACGTGAGTTTTTTTTTTTTTTTTTTTGTAGGAATCCCAGCTCAAGCAGGCGGCCAAGCACAAACAGAAGGATCTGCGTAAACAGGATGCTCGACACCAGTACGAGCAGCAGGCCATATCCAGCATGATGAGATCTTTGAGCGTCAGTGAAGCGGTGGAGGTCCCTTCATCGCCCCAGGAAGGCGCTCGCAACGAGGCTAAGAACTGGTCACGAGTGGTGGACAAGAAGGATCAGAAGCGGAAACAGGCTGAAACAGCCTTGAAAGTTAACAACACACTTAGGCAGGAGGAGCCACCATCTCCTGACCTGTTGCCCATTGAAAGGAAGCTCCTGAAGGAGCAAACACCGCCGCCTACTTCCCCCGAAACGGAATCCACCTCGCCACTGGGCAAGAGTTACAATTTAGACTTTAGTTCCTTGACGCCCCAGTCGCAGAAGCTTTCGCAGAAGCAACGGAAGCGTCTCTCCTCCGAATCGAAGAGTTGGCGGGCCACTAACCCACCGCTGGTGGAGCAGTCCTCCACTCCAGTGGCTGTGCCGAATGCCTGGGGAGTTACTGCCACGCCATCGGGCTCGTTCAATGACGCCTTTACTTCTCCCACGACTGGAAGCACTTCGGATCCCACTTCGTTTGCCAACATGATGAGGGGACAGGCTGCCGCCTCCACCACGCCCACGGAGCCGGGCCAGAGCTTCTCGCGCATCCTGGCGGATGAGAGGAGGCAGCGGGAAACGTATGAGCGCATGCGGAACAAGTCCTTGGTTCACACGCAGATCGAGGAGACGGCCATTGCCGAGCTGCGGGAGTTCTACAACGTGGACAACATTGATGACGAGACCATCACCATTGCCCGCATGTCCAGGCCCAGTGACATCAACTTTAGTACCTGGTTGAGGCAGTAAATTGGCACCTACAATCAGCGCTCAGGTAGCCAAGTAATATGGAGTGTTTGTCCATTCGTTTTTTGTTTTTATTAGTGTGTCCGAATTGTGAGGGATTTGGAAGCGATTTACTGCGGCAGGGTCATCAAATGTAGAACTCGGAGCCGCCTGCAAAGAAGCTCACGATGTACTCGTTCTGAACCGGATGCAGTTGGGAATCGGGACGGCACATTGGGTAACAAACTTTATTGCGTGAGCACATAGATAATACAGATAGATATAGATATTTACAAGCTGGGGACACACTCGACAATGAGGCAACAAGACAAGTGACGAATAAATAGCCATCTAAGCTAAGCTAAACCGAACCGAACCCGAAATAAACCCGTTGCTTATGCAAATGAGATGAACACGATGAACGCTGGGGATTGAGATTGAGAGAGATTGGGCACAGATGAGCAGGTGGACGAGGAGATGGAGGCGAGAGATGGATCTTGTTCAGAAGCACTCCTTACGAAAGGCGAATCCGTACTGGTCGCACTTGTACCGCAGCGTTTTGGCCAACTGCGGTGGGCCGCAGTAGAAGACGGTGACCTTGCCCTTCTGCTGCGCCTGCAGCTGCTTGAACACCTTGTCCCAGTTGGGTCTGCCGGCATTGGTGCGGGTTTTCAGGCCCGTAATCAGATCCCGTTTGCCCTGCAGAAATAGTTTATACAGAAGTAGCATTATGTTAAGGATTAGCTATTAGATGGGACTACCTTCTCGTGCAGCAAATCCAAAGCTAGCTGAAGACCCACTGCCTTCATGTCGGTTCTTTGCAGCGCACTCGTTATGTACATGTGCATGTCCAGGAAGCTGAACAAAAACCATTGAAATACTTTATCCAAAAGATACATGATCAAGAGGAAACTCACCGCTCCATGGCGCCGCCCAGCTCCGCCTGCTCAATCTCCAGTTGGGACAGCAGGTTGACGAACCACTCGAAGGATCGCTGATCCCGGTTTATCCAGAAGAAGTCCACCTTGCGCAGGTTCATCACAGACTTGGGTATCTCGCTGGCCCACTCGAACTGGCACCTCGGACAACTGTGGCGGGCCTTCCAGTAGCGATGCATGATTGACTGGGATCACACAGTTAGATTGGCTTGTGTGCTGTAAGGGATTAACATACCTGGAGTATGGAGGCAAACGGGGTGACTCCAATGCCCGTGCCAATGAGCACCGCATGCTGGGCACCGAAGATGTGGCTGGAGGGCGCTCCATACGGACCATCGATGAAGATCTGGGAGGAGGAGGAGGAGCACATTGTTAGCATTGGAACCAGTTAGTGGGTTAGCCCTGAAGTGTGTGTGTGTGTGTGTTGGTGTAACCCGCACCTCCATGACTCCCGCATCGAGTGTGACCTTGCCACCGCTGTTAGTTGTGGAGCTACCAGTTGATCCGCCACCGCCACATCCACCGCCTCCGCCTGATCTGTTATTTATGGAGGTGGACAGGGAGCGCAGGAAAGTGGGTCGCCGTAGAATGGACTTTCTGCTGCCCGATCCCGTCTGAGTTTGGTCCTTCGGTTGGATGATGGTGATTAGTGGCTTACGATGGGTTAGTCTGCCAGATCGGCCAGCGAACCACTTACCTCCAGTGGCTTGGAGGCCACCTCCGCTGCCAGACTGAGTCTGGCCACCTGCAGCTTATCGGCTGCATCCAGCTTGGAGCCAACACATCCCTGCTCCGCCCTGCTGGCCGCACCTGCTCCATTCGCCTCCCCTGCCCCCGCACCTGTGCCTGCTCCTACTCCTGCCGCCAGCTGATACTCCCGCTCCTCCATGCTGGGCGTCTTGAAGGCGATGATGGTGGGCTTGGTGCGCATGTAGCGGAAGCTCTGCGCCAGCGACTTGTTCTGCGGACTGAGGTAGGCCAATCCCACGCTGTTGTTCCTGGCCCGACGCACTCGCTTCTCGTCGAAGGCGGACTCGGATTCGGAGCGACCCAGGGCTCGAAGGCTGCGGGATTGGGATGGGTGAGTATCTGAACAACATTAGTACCCTTACAGAAGGTACTATAATTTTAGGCAAAAGTTTTCAATGCAGGAGAAAGTTTCAACCCTATAGGGTATATACGTATATTCCCGTTTCTACTTAAAATAGTAACTCTGTTTTAAAGCTATCTGAATACTACTTTCCCGGAAGTTGTCATTCTATTGCAGGTAGTTTATAAGGACGACTTTATCATATAGTAAATATTAATGAAAAAATTATAAAGTTACTGTTTTAGTTACGGTTACGGTTTTAGTTTTATTTATATCAGACGACTATATCATCTAGCTATAAAAAAAAATTGTTTTTAATTATTATTTTCATTCTTTTTAATTTTTTTCAATTCTTTGGCTTATTGTTTTGGTTTAATAACTCAGAATTATGGTTTAAATATTTATACCATAGGAAACTTCGACAAATTTAGCGGAAAATCATAATAGCTCCAATGTTTTTTAACACATACGTATAAAAATCGGATTATATATATATATATACATATATAAAATATATTGATGTATTTATATATCAATATATATATAATATTTGCAATAGCTGAAAGAGCATATAAACTACGGCTTGCCGAAGTTTGTTTCCTTTCTTGTACTTCTTGTCTACTAATATTACTCACGCCTTGAGGCGACTCCGCTTTTTGCTCTTCACACTGATGTCCGGCAGGGAGATGCTCTTCTCCAGCGGTCGCTGCTTCAGGCTGGAGTCCTCCCGCTCGCCATCGCCCACGAAAGCTCCGTTCGGAACGCCCTTCTTGGGCTCCACTGCCTCCTTCCTCGAGAAAGTACGCTGCAGGCTCTTCTTGATGCTGCGGATACGATTGACACCAGTGGCTGGCGGATCGGAAGCAGTTCCCGCCGTTGGCTTGCGATTCTGGCGAGGAGGACGCACTGGCGGCACCGGCTGCACGGCCAGATTCCTGGCCAGGAAATCCGTCTGGGGCGTGGCTGATCTCTCCCCGCCCATCACCGGATTACGGGATTCGTTGAGGAGCATAAAACTGGGCGTGGGTATGGCGTGCATGTGCTGGGGAATCTCCTGCGGGGATCCGTTCTGCTGGAGCTTCTGCTGCTCCCGCTCAAAGTACCTGTACAGGCGGTTGGTCCACTCGCCCACGGTGCGTATGTGCAACCACATGTAGTCCTCCTGCTCCGGAGCCGAGCTGATGGTAAACGGATGCCATTCGTAGTTGGCAATGGCCGGAATGTTCACGAACACGTAATCTCCGGGTCGGAAATTGAAGTGATGCGGTCGCTTGATCACCAAGTGGACCACCTTGGAGGGCAGCAGCAGGCCGGAGCTAATGTACGTCTTGCCGTGCTCACCCTTCATCCAGATGAAGCGGAGCGCGCGCTCAATGACGTAAACGAGGCCCGGCAGCAGGAACCACTTCCAGAAGTTGGGTCCGTGGAACAGGCACAGCACCCAGAAGGGCACGTACAGCAGATGGGTCCAGTAGAAGACCTCGAAGCTGCCCTTCCGCCGCACGAAGGGCTGTGAGCACACGAACATCACCATCAGGATGCAGAGTAGCGCCACTCCCGTGGGATTGGCACATCCCGGAATCAGGCCAAACAGCCCCGGACGATCCGTGAGCAGCCACTCGCCGATGGTGTAGTGTCCCGCATTGATGTTCGGATCGTTGATCACGATGATCGAGAAGTTGAACAGGTGCATCACCGTGTGCACCAGGCTCAGCACGGAGATCGTGATGCCCGTCAGTTTGTGCAGGTAGACGTGGTGGTCCAGTGGCAAATACGAGGACAGGCCACGACCCCTCAGGTAGGTCAGTGAATGCCGCAGCATCAGCACTAGCACCCAGGCGCAGTTGAAGTTCAGACATTGTCCTGCGGGTAGATACATATTCGTTAATCAAACAAGCTATATTGGCAAGTCAGGATTTTAATAATTAGTGCGTGTCTGGCACTAAAAACCGTTGATAGCTTCATAATTTATGAGTAATAAGACTTACAGAAATAATTTCAATTTTAAGTCATTTACTTGTATAATATCATGATAATCTAAAAAAGAATCACTGTTTAACGATTTTAAAAACGCAAGAAAAAATTGAAAAATTTAATAAGACAAAATTATAACTTTTTAATTTGCAAAAATACAGAAATATAGATATATAGAAATGGTTTTCTATTTCTGAAAAATGGCTTACATTTTATTAAGATCAGAAATAAGCTTGTTTTTGAGGATATTAAGAGCTTCTTGATCATTAAAAAAGTATAAAAGCTAATTATTTTATTACGCTGCTTTTTTTATGACTTCTCATAGTTTTATGGCTTAAGCAAAATCAAATTAAATAAGCTACTAAAACAAAAGAGAGTGTGTGCGCATTAATTTGGCAGATTATACACAGTTGTAAAAGTAATGGCTTTTACAGGTTGAGTGAGATTTATTTTCAGACACAATCAGTACTTACCACAGGCTCTGGCTATAATCACGAATCCATTGCTGGCACGGTACTGAATAGCGCGGGATATGAAGAGGCACAGGTTGACGCATATGTAGAAAAAGAGGTACGTGACGAAGACCTGGTTGTTCTTCATGTAGGCCAGCGAGAACTGGTGGGGCAGGGAGTTCCAGAATCCGCCCTTTGCGGCTCCTCCCGCCTGTCGATCCTCGGCGATGGGCACAAGCCATCGATCGATGCTATTGGATTGAAATTTCAGTATGAGTATTAAAAAGATTTCAATCTCTGGCAGATCTCACGTTATGCTGAGGTTCTCCAGGAGGCCACCGTGCTTGTGCAGCTGGTTCTTCAGCGCCTCATAGGTGATCTCACCACTGTTGTGCGGATCGGCATCCTCGAACATGGCGCTGGTCAGGTCCTCGATCTGGTCCTCGGAGAACTCCATCCCGTTCTCCTTGATGCAGTGTCGTATGACATCATGCAGCTCCTTGTGCTGAATGAGTCCGTCACCTGGTAAGTTGGGAAATGCATGGTTTGAGAAATAGAAGCCATATCAATTTGCAAACATACCATCTATGTCGTAAACCTTGAAGAGGAAACGGATCTTGTCATCCGCCGACTGACCAGAGAACTGGTGTATCGCATCGATGAACTCCTGCAGGGAAATGGAACCCGAGTTGTCCTTGTCGAAGATCTGGAAGACGCGCTCCGTGAAGAAGGGCTGGCAAAAAAACACAGAAAATTAGATAAGTATTACTAAATACATAAGTTATATGTATCATAAACAGCCGCTATTGATTCCATTTAACATTTGATAAGAAATCTATTTTATACATATATTTTAACAAAATGCATTTAAGAAGTCTGAAATATAGAATTTCCGCAGCTTACCTTATTTTTAATATACAGTTTCGGTCAAAATAATTGGAGTTTTTTTAGGAAATATTAATTAAAAATAGTTTAGAAGAAACTTTCGAAAATTTGTTATCCTAATACTATAAACTATAAACCATAACACTTTAAAATATTTTTAAAAGATTAATAAAAAAAAGTGTTTTTAAAAACATTTTTATACCAATACAAACTGTAGATAAACGAGTACTTTGTGGTTATCTTCCCAAATTGTTATAAAATAATTTACCACAGTATATTAAAAAGTGAATTGTAAGTAATAAGCAATCAATATTAAATTTTTTTTAGCTTAACTTGTTTGTTAAATTAAATTAAAGAAATGTTGTTCTATGGCTTAAAGGCATGTTGTTGACCGTATATTGTACGTATACTCTAAAAGAAAAAGTTATTGTATTAAAAAAATATAAGGCTTTTAAGCCAATTTTCTCTAGACAATAAATTAAAAATATATAAATTAAATAAATTAAAAAAAACTCACAAATTTCAACAAAAAAGGTTAGAGTTTATCAAAAAACTGTAACTAGCGAAAAGAAAGATTGCAAAAACAAGTTATTTAAAAATAGTATTGTTCATTGCAGTCGCTGACTCACTGCGGCAACTCACATTCTTCGAGGTGACGATCTTCTGGAACTCCTCCCTGCGAATCTCCTGCTCGTTGCCCACGGTGGTGCGGAAAAGCTGCTCCAGCCGGGCCAGCGAGCTCTTGTCGAAGCCCGTCCTCGGACGGGAGTTGGTCAGGTGGGAGATGAACTCCATCACCTGGTTGGTGGACACCAGGTTGCTGCCATCCAGCTCGATCAGGCGGTACAGCTTGTCGAGGATCTGTTTCAGGGAATATGGATTAAGGGGAACTCCCTACCCAAGGCTAGCCAATACATACCCCCCTTGTGTGCCAGATGTCGCGGAAGTTCTTGAAGCTAACCCTGCTGTTCTCACCGCAGATCACATAGGCCACCGATTCGATCTGTTCGGCAAAGTCCATCTGGCGATCGTCGCTACATAGGCAAAAGCAAAAAAGATTCATATCAACAATCCAATTTAACGAACTCCCCACGCACACGTACACCGAAAAAGATTAGGTCATCCATTGACACAGAATTCGTTATTCTTGTTTATATTTAACGTTAATTTTAAAATGAGTCATTCCATTTTACACATTAATATTCCAATTGATCGTTAAACAATTTACAATCTCAAAAAAGTCATTGATAAGAACAATTTTAAACTGATTTATGAACTTGAAATCGTTCAATAAGATTTTATCGAACATATTACTTTAATAAAAACTGGATTTCTTTTTAAATTCACTGGCACATATTATTCCAAAATTTATCTTTTTCTAATTCCATTTGCTGATTTACATGTGTTCTCCATCAGCACTTGGCAGCCGAAAGCCAAATTATTTTGATTAGTGTTTGCGTTAAGAAATTAAATATATTTACAAGGCGCTTTGAGCTTTAAATTGTTATGGAGTTCTTGATAAATATCATCTGGATATAGAAATATGTGTCAGTGTTATCATATCGGTTCCATTTTTTTTCTGTGCACGCGATACCCGCTCCCCATTCCCCCCGCATCCCCAGAAATCGCTGCTGCTGCTGCTGCTCGCACTATATTTGTATTTGAATGACTTCATTACGACAGGCAGGCAATGACAGTTTCTGGCTGCAGAGTCCAGGTCCCAGTCTCAATCCCAATCCAGAGCCAACTTTAGAGGCTGCCGAGGCACGCGGACTATGTTAGCTGTTGTATATGTTAACACACAAGGCAGATAGCATCGCCATGGGCAACGGACATCGTCTGGGAACGGAGCTGGCATCTGGGATGTGGATGTGACTGTGACTGTGGATGTGGCAGGGGCTTCTGGTCGGCGCAGCTGGAATGCCTGGAGCACGCCAGCCAGGTGCGTGTGTGGATCGGATCGGAACGGATCGCATAGGTTCGTACTGCACTAGATCGGATAGCTATTTTTTCCAAGGCGAGCTAATTGTTTTGGCACCGTCGCAACAGAAAACAGCAAAAGCAACAGCAGCAGCAGCAGCAGCAACGATCTCAGAGGAGCATGAGGATACCAGGGAACCAGAGGAGGAGGATGCCCCGACCAACCCACACTTACGTTAGACGACCCTTCAAGTGCTCGATCCAGCGGTCTTGCAGGAGATAGCCATTCCGCTCGAGATCGAACAGCTGGAACAGCTTCTGCTGGAATTCCTGTAAGCAAGTCCGAAAAACAAGTTGTAAAGCGCTCAATTTATGCGTCTCCGCTTTCTGTGTTCAAGTGTTAATTAATTTACGTTCACATTGTTTGGAGAAGCATTTGTTTATGCCCCGCAATCGAAGATTTATATACGAACACGAAACACGAAAGTGTTTACACAGAGGCTGACCCACGTAATGAGCGTAATCAAGTGGGTTCTGGTCTCTTGGTCCCACGATCCGAACTCGAAACTATGCGGCAGTGATGAAGACCGATGCCTGGCATAAATTACTAGCTTATTAATATTTTAATGGCATTCGATCTCACGATCATGAGCGCATAGCATTGTCTGCAAATCGAAGCGCAGCCCCTCTTTTTTTGCATTTGGTCACAGTTGGCGATGTGATATGCCGATGGCGATGGCGATGCGATCTCCCGGCGATGATGAGAAATGTGCATATTTAACGGATGAGCCCTGACTGGTTAAACGGCTTTCGGGGAGCCCATAAAAACCAAATACTCGTGGCCGGGGAGCCGAAACCAAGTAAACACCAGCCGCAAAAAAACGGAGCCCATCAAGCAAACGGGTTTGGCGATCGCATCGACCAGCGGTAGGGTAAAGGACCACAGAATAAGTGGCACAAGGTCAGGCGGTCTGGATCGCACTGCCAGACCCATATCCATATCCATTACCATTCCCAATCCCATTTATTTGGATGCGTTTGATGATGTAATTTATTGCAAACGGCAAGAAACTAAAAGCGTCGCATCAACAGAACATAAATAAACATACCGTATTTAGCTTTAGTTTTATAGCTTTAAGTATTAGATTTAATTGATTCGATTAACTCACGATTAGGCTAACTCAATAAAATTAAATAAATTAAATTAAACTAGCTGAGTATTCAACGATCAGTACTTATAGTTATAGTTATTGTATACATACACCCAGAGAAAAAACACGGCAAATGCAAATATTTGCACTTTGAAATAAATATTTTTGGTACTGATTTAGCCTGATTTTTTTATTACAGAAAATTTAAAATGAAAAAAAAAAATGAAATCTACAATTTTTCTTATTGGTAAAACCAATAAAATATGTTTATTATTACATACCATATTTTTAGTTTACTTAAAGTAAGTTTATCTTTTGAAAACAATGTTACATTTAGACATTTTAATGTTGAATTTTACTTTGCCGTTTTTCTCTGGGTGTATTAATTACACTGATTCAGAGGTCAAACACCAATTTTACTTTCACTTTGAAGTACCTCCCATTATAAATAACTATATTATATATGCAACGGTTTTCGGAACACGTTTTTCTGTTTTTAAAAATATATATTTTTTAAAAGTGTTTCAGCTATGAATGTTTCATTTGTTACAACTTATCTATGTTTATTTATGTTACTTTCTTAAATTCTTTTTTAAGGATCCCCTCGAAAGGACTCACCTCGTCCAGGAAAAGCTTGCGGAAGGCCTCCCTTGTGTGTTTTCCCTCGCCCTCGTCGAAAAGCGCACTGCACTCGGATATGAGCAGCCAGCGCTGCTTCTCCCGGCGCGCCTCCAGCTCCATGGAGCTGCAGTTCTTATCTAAATTGAGGTTGTATCGTTCCATGTACGAATTTGATTGCCGCTGATTCGGATTTCCATTTCCATTTCTATTTCCCTGTCCACTGGCAATCGCTTCCTGCTTGCCAACGCTGGCAACTAGAATACTTGGCGAGCTGGCCGCAATTTGGCCAGCTTTTGCCGCCGGCTCATCAGCGCCGAGACTCACTGCATCCAGGTCCAGAACGGCAGCCTCACCATCCCCACCATCTGGCTGTTGCTGCACTTCCTCCTCCTTGGAGGGGGATTCGCGTGCGCCATGCAATCGCTCCAGATACTGGGCCGCCTGCTGAAGCACGTGACTCACGCCTGTGACGGCCGGCGGCTGGATGGGCTGCTGAACGGGCGTCTGCGACTGGGGCAGCTCGTCCGAGAAGGACACCTTCTTGGGCGAGCGCGAGGGCGTGGCGGGAATCTCCAGGGAGCGGCTAGAGGAGACCGAGCCGCGATGGTTGTTCGCCTCCTGTTCAGTGTCCATGTCCACTAACTGAAGGAGAAATCACCAGAAGCACTCGACACTCAGGCTAACCACATGCCAAAGAAGTGGTCTACTGCTTGGGAATATGTATTCCTTGCGTCGGTGGTCAAGACACAGCAGCAACACTATGAATGCACAGCAGCAACACTATGAATGCACAACAGCAACACTTTAAATTGCACAGCAGCAACACTACAAATGCACAACAGCAACAGTTAAAAACTAACACCACAAGCTAACAAAGTTGTATATTATATCCTTGCGTCGGTGGCTATGTTACAGCAGCAACACGACGATGGCACGGCAGCAACACGACGATGGCACAGCAGCAACACTATGGCAGTATTTTGCTTAGAATCAAAGCGAACTTGACTCTCAAATAGGGTTTTATACGTGGGTATTATCCTCGGTGGTCGGTGGCCAAGACACAGCAGCAACACGACGACGACGGTACGGCAGCAACACGACGACGGCACAGCAGCAACACGACGCGACTCAGTTAAGAAGCAACACCAATCGGCGGCAGCGGCGAGCAGCAACTGAAAGCGAAAGCCACACAGGTGAGGTGAGGGCCTCGGACCGATTCGAATCGAATCGAATACAGCTATAGCTACACTATAGCAACAGTTAGCTGTATTGGTGAGCGGGAATCGGACTGAGCCGAGCGATCGCTCGACGCTTTGGAAAACGCGTTTGCCCAATATCGGTTCAATATTTCAGGCTTCTGCCAGCCAGTGCGTTTTAGAATGGACATGCACTGTACAGTATATGTAATGTATCTGTATCCGACTCATAAAATGGCTGCTGTTTCCAATATTCGAATATGACTGCGACTGCGACTATGACTATGACTGTGAATGTGTATGTGTCTGGTGATATTCTAATTTGGTTTTTGCGACTCATACCGGGACTTGTGTGTACTTATTCGATAAGGGCTGCAAATAATTCAGCCGCGACACCTGAACGACGTCTTCATTTTTTAATTTCAATGCCCGTGTTTCGTAATAATCAAACTTGTTTATGTGCCGTAGCCGTCGAACGTGTCTATTTCCGAATTCCCGCCCAACAGAGTGCATGGCACATACCGCCGCCTTTGTTACGGACTGCAATCGGAATTGGAATTGGAATTGGAATTGGCTTTTGGGCTGGGCTCTGGATTTGGATTGGATTTGGAATTGGAATTGGGCTACTAGTTACCCATCGCACAATGGGTCAAGCCAGCGGGCGGACTGACTGACTGGCCAGGAAGTGATTGCGTGATCGGTACGGCGTGGCCAGCCACTTTTGGCCAATTCAGATTCGAGAGCTCTAAGCTGGTAAATTCGACCCAAGGTCGAGCAAACACTTCCCCACCCGCTAAATCTCGGACACTTTCAACAACTTATTGTTATCGAGTCGTTGAACCACCTATTCCATTCCATTCCCATTCCCCATCCCATCCAAAATAAGCGATTGCAGCGCCTTGAAGTTGAAGTTGAACTTCAAGATGATGAAGCTGTGAAGTCTCCGCCAAAGGGCAATAATATGAATACTTTGTAGAGCAACCGCTATGACTCGTGTCTTGTTTTCCTAAATGTTGCTACTTCGCTGCCACACGGAGAGAAAAAAGAGACAGCAATTAAAAGGGTTTCGTTATTTAAGCTTAAGGTAAATTGAATGATAATCAACTGACTAAAAAAATGTATAAATTTGTTAGAACTTAAAAAAAAAACATTTTAAAAGTAATAATTAACCATTTAATATCCACTAAGCAAATCACAAATTATTCAAAACATTTTCTTGTTTACTTTAAGTTTTGTAATTAAACAAACATTCTATACTTATAACATTGCAATACAAATATGTTATGCAAATATATGTTTTATAATGTAAATAAAGTTAAATGACAATTTGCTTTCTAAAAATACAAAAAAAATAATTTTTAGTTAATAGTTATTGTAAAACTTATAGTTATGATAGAGAAAAAAAAACCAATATTATTTTAAGTAAATAGATCAAAGTGTTTTACGTATATGACTGATTCTTTATTTTTGCGTTTAAAGCTTTCCAATTAATATTTACCAGTAAATCATATTATTTACTGAAGATCTTATTTCTTTGTTTTTAAGTCTCTATGAGTTTCTTAAACAAATAATTCTAGTACCATAATTTGAATTCATTAAAAGGCCGCATAAAACTGATGGCATATTTTGGCGATATATATTTTTCTCTGTGCCATAAAGCGGGCGATCTGCTGATTAATGTTCGACAGCGGCCTTTGCCTTTTGTTTACAGGTTAGTGCCCCACACGGCATCGGTTTTAGATACCAACATTGGAATGGGGTTCAGATTCAGACTCAGATTCATACTCAGATTCAGATTGAGATCGTTTCCGCCTCCGCTTCACACTCTGCTAATCTAAGGCTGCATGTGTAAGCCCCTTGTATCGGTATCTCATAGCTGCTATTTGGTATCTAGTATCTGGTATCTGGCAAGTGCTATCTGCTATCCGAGATTCGCACATCCGCTGCTGTTAAGTCTTAAGGCTTTGCTCACCTGTCCGCCAGGCTTTTATGGCCATTGTTAATTGCTGAAATTGGCATTCCCGATCACAGCGGGCGACTCTCTTGGTCAGCAAGTCGCATTCGAGCCCCGCTGGTGGCCGGGGAATTGGCCAGTGGTCATTAGACACTACACACTGCACACTACACACTATATACTACTCACTGGTTACTGGCCACTGGCCACTGGTCATTGGTCCCTCATTGTGATGGCTGTGGTGGCGCTGCAATTGACACCGCTGCGGCCAATTAAGCTTGCAGAGACAAACGTACGACGGCAAAAGACATCAGCGAATTCATACGCCGGGTGGTCCCAGTGCAAAACGAATCCCCGACTGCTGGCATGCAGATTGATTTGCTTGGCAAACGTTCGCCGCTTGTGGGCAATTTTCCAAGTGGCCGGCGACGAGAGCAGTGTCATCAATTTAAATTAAGTTCCAGCTTTTTATCGCCACTCGGCGGACCACTATCCAGTCTTCAGTCCGCAGTCCGCAGTCTTCAATCCGCAGTCCGCAGTCTTCAGCCTCCTGGTTCCATGTCTCCTTCTCCTGCTCCGTCATCATTATCCAAAACATGTCATTAGGCGGCCATGGCCAGAATCCTGTTCTGCGGCGACTGTCTTCGCTATCAACTTGGAATTCCAGCTCCGAGCTGCGAGCTCCGAAGCAGCGACGTCGGCAGCGACGTCGAGTGTTGCGTGCAGCGGAAATTGGCCAGATACAGATACTTCGACTCGGTTTCAGACTCCGCAGAGCCGCAGACGCGCTTACATCGATCGGTTTCGCCTAATAAAGCGACCGCGATCGCCACGCTAATTAAAATAATTGAAATTTCTCACGGGAAACGCGCAGCGCGACACTTGCAGGGCATCCTATGTCCAGTCTATATCCCCATCCCATTCCATACCATCCCATCGCATCCCATCGCATCCCATCGCATCCAGTCGACATCCCCATCCTCTGCCATATCCGTTGCCAGTGCGGCTAATTGCAAATTGCAACATGGACATGTGGACATGTCCAACAATCGAATTGACAGCTGCTTTACCCCTGGCACATTTGATGGACATTAACATGGATCATCGTCCGATGTCCATTCCTTCTCAACCTCCGACGATCGCAGGCGCTGGCGAGGATTGCGGCATAAATGCATAAATTTCATTAGCCGCTGACAGGACAGGACGGTTCCCGCTAGTGCTAGAGGCCCACTAAATTAAGTGTCCACTGTGCTGGACGGACCAACCAAATAACTCAACTTCCACCGATTGAGATACTTAACCCATTTTCTGGCCATGTTCAAATTTTGGCTAACTTTTTGTCCTTGGTTGCCTAATTGGTTGATCAAATGTTGAAGACACTTTCTTTATGAATGTTGCTGTATTAAGAAATGGTACAGTTGCCATTAAAATTCTTCTCAATAAACAAATGAACTTTAAGTAAATGTAAAGAAAAGTTTATTTAAGACTTTCTAACTTTCACAAACGAAATTCACTTATTTGGAAGTGCGGCAAAAAATAGAGAATTTATATGTTAGTGAAAAATAGTAAGACTATAATTATTTATTTGTTCTACCAATAACAGTAAAAAATTGAATTGCTTTATAGCCTTATTTATTTGTATTTCTCATTTACAGTGCATTGTATATATTAAAACTAAAATTCTAAAAATGAAAAGTATTACAAATTTAAAAGTGTTTGTCGTTGTAAGAAAATGGGTTAAAAATTGCATAGGAAAATCAGACCATCATTTAATTTGTTCCAAAAGTAACTTATCAAAAATCCATTTGATTTTTTAAACTTAATATGTTGAACCTTTTAGTTCTGCCAGAGAGTGGGTTAATGGTGGCACAGGAAATGCCGACCAAAAATAAAAAATAACTAAACGCAGAGTTACAGAAAATATTGTTGCCCGCGATCGCGGATCGTGGATCGTGGCATGCGCACTCTGATCGAGATCGCAGCGACAGATAGCGGAGCAAAGTTACGATCATACATATGCATATAGACTGGGTCCCCAATGCTCCACTCCACTCCAGTCCACCCCACCTCCCCACCATCCCACCACCCCTTCTGGATGCCCGCCTCGAAGCCGTAAAGTTGTCGAAAATGATTTGCAGATCAAGATTTGTGCGCACAATTTATGTGATAACCCACTAAGAGCAGTCGAAAAAACCTACAAAAATGGAGAGAGCAATGCAATTGCTATGCGAGATCGGTACTACTCCCTGCTCCACATCCAGGTCCTGCTCCATCTGCTCCTCCTAGTGCGTCCAATTAGTGCGTGGACTTCGGCTGCATTGGAAATTCATGGACAATTGTAGCGCTAATAATGACGCCTTTAAATGTGCAATAACAATTTTTGAGGCGCGCAAAAAGTGCCATCTATATATAACTGCCAGTATGTCGGTGTGCGATCGTGTGCGTGAGCTTAAGTACCGCCCATAGGCCGGCAAACCAGCTACTGCTGCACTTACTCCCCCTCAACCTCAAGATCCCCGATCCTCCAGCCTCCAGACGATCTACAAAAAAGTTGCTCATGAGATACGTGAGTTTTTTACTGATCAGCAGGCTCAGAAGAGCAGAAGATTGACTTTGATCTGTTGGTGGTAATGGGAAATGGGTAATGGGTATTGGATAATGGATAATGGGCCAGCCTGAGTGCGATTTTCACTTAGCTCCGATCCAATTGGCATCCCAAATATGAGTCGTAAAATCTGTTGTCTTTTTACTGTCTTAAGGCAGGTTGCGTATACGCACCGTGCACTGTGCTTACAAACATTTCAACGGAATTCAATGATAATATGATAATGAGCACAGAGATAGATTGCCTTGACATTTCATCGCCGACTCAACATTAAATGGAGCTGTTAAAGTGAGAACTTCATTTGCGTGTGATTTTGTGCACAGATTGCAAAACCAAGGGGAAATCCATTGCCTTCTCACTTCTTTGGGTGTAAGTAAATGTTGACATGGGGCATGGGAATCACAGCACCCACATCTTTTATCAATCTCTGATAATAACAGATCCGAAAAGTGTTTCTTTGTTTGCTTATGGCAGTGAAGGAAATTACGTTGAGTCATGGTTTGGAATTTTTAACGGGGAAAAAAGTGAAATTAATAAAATACGTTTGAATAGCATTGTGTTTTTTAAATACTATCAATATTATTAAAAGCTTAAACACGTATAAAAAATATCACAATTTTGATTGTATAATGTTATATGTTATATAAATGAATCAAAAATTGTATCTTAAAATATCAATTTTAAATGTATATTAAATTAATAAAATAAATATTACGTATTTATAATTAAATATTTAATTTTTAATATTCCACTTTTGTAAGGTGAATGTTTAAAAAAAAAATAATAATTGAATAATGTAAGGTGAATGTTTAAAAAAATAATAATAATATAAGAGTTCTAATTTTGCTATATGATGAAGACAATCAAAAACACATTTAGTTAAAGCTGTAATAAGCTTATAATGATAAAGGTATTTATCTATTTATTACCATTGTTGTTGACTAACACTTTATTATTTAAAATTTAAATGAATTTATTGAATTTTAATTAAAGAATAGCTAAAAATATGTACAAAATGCAATAAATATATTATTAACTTTGCAACCTTTCCTTCGATTTGAAGTATTTATAAGCCCCGCTGCAGTCAAATGAACTGCCAGTCCGGTGGTAGTAATCATTAATCAATTTAATGCACTCCGCCTGGCTGATTAAAATTGGGCGCATGTCGCGACCAGTGAACCAAATTAAGCCCTTGGGAGTGGCCCCAGCCGCCCAATCGAAATGCCAGCTCATGTCCGGGGACATGGGACTTGGTTTGGATGTGGATATGGACATGGACTGGGAGACTGGGAGTCTGGGTGACTGGAGCTGAGACCTCTGGACCGCCCGGGCGACAGGCGAACAAAGTGTGTGTCAGTTGCAGTCAAGTGGAGCCATAAAGCTCCCCGATCCCACAGATCGACGGTGGCGATGGCGATGCCGTGTCAGCTACTGCGATCAGTCACTGGCGAATGGGTATTGGATTGGGACTGGGATTTGGATTTGGATATGTGGATATTTGGATATGTGGATATGGTTGTGGATTCGGTGGTGGGCGGTTGGTTTTCAACTATAAATTTATGGCCTGCCCAACGTCAGCTTAATGAGCTGCCTGCATCCATAATGCCGGCCCAAAAAGACGTGAGCATTGGAAAAATAGTGCAAAAATACAGAAAAAATAAAGGTAAAATAGAGTAAAAATAGAGAAAAAAATAGAGAAAAAGTCAATTGGATTAGATTAGACGGCGCAGCTGTCGTGACAGGTTGAGAGCTGAGTTTGGAGTTTGGAGCTTGGAGTTTGGAGTTTGGGAAACGGGCACGAATGAGAATTTATGGCCAATGCCAGCCGAGCTGGATCTCGGCCAGATTCAGAGCTCTGGCTGCGTGCAGGGTACGCAATATGTTATAATGACTTCATTACACACAAAAAATAAGCAACAGGAGTCGGAAAGCTGGCTGGAAAATGGCAATAAAAAGCCAGGCTTTGTTTTGACTTTTTCCCCAGCCAAATTTGGCCGCTTTGATTCGTCGCATAATTGGCAATTATCGTGGCAGATCGAGTCGTGGGCGATAATCCCCTCTCCACCGAAACCCCTTTTTCGTTTAGCTTATTTATTTATTTTTTTTTTTTTTTTTGAGGCAGCACGCAATCCCTGCGGGTTGTCTTTGTGTGTGTGTGGCAGTAGCAGGATTTATGCACTAATGTGGCTCATTGTTTATTGTTTATTGAGCTGTGGTGGGCATGGTCAGGTGCGGTTTGCGGCCATTTATTAATTGCAAATCCATTCACTTTGCCTCCAGTGGTGCGCGGCTTTAGCCTTAGGCCCACAAGTGAATGTGGTGCAAAAAAAACAAAAAAAAAAAACACACAGCCAAACTCCTGCACGCACATTTGCATTTTATGGCTGAAATTAGCGTCTAATTGGAGTTTACACGCTGCATATTTTATTCGTAAATAAATTGTGTTTTTGCAGCGCCCGCTTTTCGGGGGTTTTAGTTGATTTTGTGTTTTTTTTTTTTTTTTTGCCAGTTGTGAGTTGCCAATTGCCAATTGCCATTTGCCGAATTTGTCAGCGTTTCTCGCTCTCTCAATCTGAATAGGCCCGAAGTCAAGTGCTGCGATCCGATCCGATCCGTTCACCACGCACTCACACTCACACTCACAGTCACACTCATACTCACACTCATGCTCATACTCACATTCACACTCATTTGCGGGCACCTGCAATGGCTGCTCGACTTTGGTCTATGCGGCGTATGCGTGATTTATAATTGCGAGCCATCAGCACAGGCACACAAACCACAGAGACACTCGCACACACACTCGCACACACACACACACACACACACCTGCACAGGTGCATGCAGTAGGCGTGTTCATTAGTCGGCCTTAAAACGCACACACTTCCAAAATGGCGACCATATCGCCAAACCGCCACATGGCAAACTTATAAATTGAGCAACCAAAAGCAAATCTTGAAAGTGACACAAATCGCCCGAGTCGCAGGTGGCGATTGCTCAGACTCAAACTTGGATACACTCGGTGAGATCAGCACAAGTTCCCAGGAGCCTAATCAGATCAGCATATTCTTGACAAAAGGCACGACTTATGTGAAACATTTATTAAAGTCCGGAATCAATGGTGCTTTTTTTTATAAAGTATGGAACAATTATACCTTAAGCGATTTTGTTATTCTAAAATAATAACAAGCAAATTAAGACCCAGTATATTTTATTTTGCGGAATATAGTTATATGATGCACCAGGAGACAACTTATATGAACAGCAGCTGAAATTTATGATTGTGTTAGAAGAAGCTGAGCATAATTAAAGCTCTTAGCATTCACACATAATAACTAAGCTAAGCTATTGCGAAATATAATTCCATATAAAATTCAGCTAATTAATTTATATAGGAAATCGTATAAATAACTTAAAAGCTATTTTTTGTACATTAGGCTTGGCTAAAATGGACAAACTATAAGATATAGAATTAAATCCGGCCTTTGGGATCGGGCTTACCAAAGCCTATATTCAGATCATCATGCTCTGAAGGTCAAGTCAATTAAAACTTAAATCATTTAAGTAAAAGTGAAAACAACCTTTATATATTTTTTGAATCTCTGGCTAACATTTTTATATAATTTATAATTTTCTCAATTCCTTTGCTTTGGTATTACAATATAATATAATGTTTATATTATTTATCATGTTTAATGAAGGCTTATTGTCAACAATTTCCGTTGTTAGCAGTGAATTGAATCTAGGGATTTACTGGGTTGACCGCAATCAAAAAGTTGAAACTCATACTACGTCACAAGATACATTTATGGAATTTGCACCTGCACAATGTGGAAGTGTCTCTGGGATTTAGCCCGAAATCGGATGCTTTACATGTCGTCAGGTCGGAGGCATCTCAAGCATCTCTGGAGCTTCTCCTGCTCCGTTTGCAGCATGTTGAACAAGTGCTTGGTAGCTCGGGCTTGGAGTTATCTCGAAGAAGTGGCTCCGGTACCGCTGCCGAGTGACAGGCGGTGGCTACCAGCGGGTAGCTTGAAATCCGATACGCCATTTGCTGCTCCGAGTAATCCCAATGCGATTCGAGGCGGATCGCAGTGCACTGCCCACTGTGGGCTAGAATTTTCCAATTAACTTCGCATTAGCCCGCCCAAAGTTAAGTTCTGGCGACTTGCGTCGAGTGTTTATTCATATTTCGCTGCTTCTGCAGCCTGTCAGTTGGGGCCATGTAACGTCATCCGGGAACATGACAGACGCGGTCTAATCCCGCAGCCACCATCCACATTTACACTCACATCCACATTCACACCAGCGCTTGGCCAGCAGAATTATTAACGCCATTAACGGCAATAGAAATATTTGTGCAGGCCGCCTTAAGGCCGTCTTAAGGCCCCCAAACCCCGATCCCCGATCCTCTTGTCCCGCCCAATAATGTCCAAACGGGTTCCGCAGAGGCAGAGGCAGAGGAGGAAATTACAAGTCATGGCTACAAGCGCCTGCGACTGTGGCCCACAAATGTGACTAATGGCATTTCTGAATGCAGATTCAGCCGCGGATCCACTTGGGGTCCCCAGGGAGGGGCCATGCAGCCAACTCCTTTGCAGTTCTTTAAGTTTATAGGCAACAATTTTTAACGCCTCGCCAGGGAGACCAATGTTACACTTGCAAAAAAAGTCAGCTGGGGTATTAAATGCAAATATAAAAGCGCATGTCTTCTGTTTAAAATATTATTCAAATTATGACAATTTTATTTTTTCTACTCATATAAAGAGAAACTGGGTGTTTTTTTATGAAACCCTTAAAAATATAGGATACATTTAATGGAGTCTTGTTAAAAGTCCAGTTAACACTGAAAGTTGATGTTTTTTGTACTTAGGTAATACTATAACAATCAAAAATCGAAATCCTTTTAAAATATATTATTTTAAAAACTTTAAAATAAATTTTTTTCATTAGAAAACGGGAACTAAAATAAACATATATTTAAATCCTTAGCCAAATTGCCTTTATTAATTGTAATTTTACAAGGATTTTTCTTTATCATCGGACCAATTTTGCTCAAAAATCCGTTTATATATATATATATATATATATATATATATATATATTATAAACTATAAAAAAATTTAAATTGAAATATATGCATACAAATTCGAATTTTTTTCGTGTGCAGCAGATTCCGTGTGCGTGTGCTTTTCTGCAGCGTCATTAATTTTGCCATGAATTGACAAAAACATCATAAACTACTTGTTGAACAGAAAATCCACTTCGGGCGACAGCATCCCAGCATCAGCAACCCAGCATCCCAGCATCGATGCAATCCAGCCCACGCGCCAATGGAGCCCAGCTGAATCTGAATTTGAATTTGAAGTGGAAAGGAGTGAGCCAATATCAGTGTAAGCCGGGAAAGTTGGGGATCGGATAGGGAGTTGGGATTGGTATATGGGGTCTATCTAAAGAGGTGGAGTAGGGAGTTGGGGGATGGGAGATGGGAGATTGGAGATTGGAGACTGTTGCCGCCCGGCAGGCTCATGTTCGAGGCTCCGGCTGCCTGTGCGTCTGTGGGGAGCGGCTGCCTCATAAATATGCCAATGACTTGGCCCCCGTCCTCCGACTCCTCCGATCCGCAAAGTGACCTGCAGCTGGAGGGCTTATACCAAATTAATGAGTCCGAAGAATGCAATCTCCGCTTGATCAGGAGATGAGGAAGGAGTGGACCGGATAGCGGTGGTAAATTGGACAAACCTATAACTGTAACTTGCAGTTTGTGAGCCAATTTGAGTTCCACCTTTTATGTGACAGGGAGTGATGGTTAACTTTGTATTCCCAATCACAGTCGCATGGTGATTCAGCTTTTTCTATTACATTGTATTCCCAATGCCAGACATAGTAATTCAGCTAAAAGGCCATTTAAAGAACCGCATCTGAAGTTTAATATTGAATGTGCCCATCTAGATTTGGGAATCATTTTAAGGGTATGACGAGTATGACTTTCCATGACTTGACCATAAGTTACAATACTTTTACGGTCTAAACAACAAACTGCAATATCTTTTTTCGGCTGACTACGTACAATTAATTCAAAAATTGTAAGACTGGTCTCAAAATTATTATGTTTCAAAGTTTGAAAGCCAATCGATAAAGAATCTTTTTACAAGTTTACCATCTTTTATCACCCTTTTTATTATAAGAACAATTCTCAAGGAATAGCACTCTAGTTTAATTTGTCGTGTCCAGAAGAGTTTCCCATGTTATTCCCACATCGCCAGCTTGCCCTCTTTCTGCTGACCCACACGGCGTATGCTTAACGTTAATTAACGTAATGATGGCTGGGAACGCTAACGCTCCACAATTTAAGCCAACAAACATTTACAAACAGGCAACAGCAATTGGATGTTTAATGGAGAGTGGACTCCAATCAATACCCTTACCTCCCCCCCTTCCACCCCTCCCCTCCCCCGCACACAAACCCCTGCGAATCGCATCTCGAAAAACAAGTAGCCGACAGGAGAGCCGGGCAAAAGGTAAATCGAAGCCGAGATTAATAGCGATAAGGCTATTGATTAGCATTTTAGCCACTGCCATTAGATGGAGGCAGTGTAGCTGCAAAAGATCTGCAGACGTTGTAGATGCTATCACCCCATGGACAAGAGGAGAAGGAGGAGGAGGAGGAGGAGGATGGAGGGATCTCGAGATCGTAAGGTGTTGCAGGCATGCGATGCGGAGATAATTCAAGCGGATGCTAGGCCAAAACCCGACTCCTTGGCTGATCGAAAATTAAGCGCATGCCGGCAATTTGCATAAAAGCAGTTTAATGTTTAAATGTTTTATTGAATCGGGTCTCGATTACCAGGCCAACAAGGCAACGAAGCAAGGGGGAGATAGCCGAAATGGAGGCGACTCTAATTTGCAATGCAAATCTGGGGCTGCTGCAACTAAACCATTTGATCCGGGCCCAATCTCAAGCGATCCTCTCCAGCCAGAGATGGCTATTTGTAAGGAGCCAAGCGAAGCCGGTTTTTTAATTATGAAAAAAATCGATAAGTTATCATGGCCGGGCGAGGGGATGGGGGCCAAACGGAACGTGCGTGCTCCAAAAGTGGGAAACGCTGCTCCAAAACGCTGATCAGTTGTCAATCAAAGGCGACGCTGATGCTTCACACTCGAGTCTGCTGGGGATCGAGGGGGGCAATCAGGGTGATAAAGGTGATCGGCGATCGGCGATCGGTGGTCGGTGGACACTGGACATGGAACCATCATCATTAGTCGCTGCCGGAGACATAGAGACACGTTTAATCTCGGCCGACGTGCGGCAGCAACAACAGTTGCTGTTGCATTTGCTGTTGCTGTTGCTGTTGCAGTTGCAGGAACAGCTCTAATTGCGGAATGGCAGCTGCAAAGTCTGGAGTTTGGAGACCAGAGAACAGAGACCAGAGCCCAGTGCCCAGAGCTCCGTTCTCCAACTCGAAACCTTATCCAACTGTCAACGGCAGTCAGCGGCGCAAAGTGACGCCTGATCTTGAACTGGTTCTGCCGACCGATCGCTACGCGGTGGTCCACGGTGGTCCACGGCCATCAGAATATAAGACAGCCGCATATGCAAGTGGCTCCCGTCGCCACACGATCATATCCAATCCAATCCATATCCATTTTCATTTCCATTTCCATTCCCTCTTGGCCTTTCCAATTTCAATTCCGATGGCGATGCCGATGCCGAATTTCCAGCCCTGCTGTGACCAAATTGCGTATCGAGTGATCACCAGATATCCAGAGTTTCGGGGTCCGCCGAGGTCTACCACATGCAGTGTCATTACTCGATTGGCGCAGGAAATCATAAATTAAATTCGATTGTTTGACAAGGCTCGCGAAATGTTTCCATTTGAGCCATAAGCGTCGCCCCACTCCACTGCACTCGTCTACACGGGGGGAAATCTATGTATCGCCAGTAATTGACACTTCGAATAGCAATTCCTATTATAGTTATAACATCTTAACATAACATTTCGAACCCCTATACGTGTACATTTTCGTTCTAATCAATTAAATGTTTTTAAAAACGACTAAGCAATTGGTAATATACTTTTTGAATTTTTCCTTAAATACGAAATAGTAAATACACAAAAATAAGGTTAGTAAATATTATAAAACATTGAAATATAATGTTCCATTTATTTTGTGTTTTAACGCGAAACCAATTTTACGCAGAATTTAAGATATCCTTTAAATATCATTCTTTATTATTCAGTGTTGAAATCAGAGACCGAATATAATCGTTTTTGGAGCCCCTAATTTTTATTAACCTATTTTGCCAACTGTTATCCTTAACTGGTTATCTATAAATACCCATATCATTTAAACTTTTAAACTAGGTTTATAAAGGATCAATTCTTTAATTCTTTATATTTAAAAAAAAATTCTTTTTAGGCCAAAGTCTAAACGCAAATAAGATGAAAGTGCTCTATAAATTAAATCATTAATGTGAGTAATTTGTCCTTCTTACCTTAATTATTGTTTTCTTATCAAGCAAAGCTCAAGTTAAATTAAGTTTTAACTTATTTTGTTATCATTTGTAATCATACCCTAAGTGGTTAATTATCAATTCTTAAACATGTTTCTGACGTTTATTAAGCAAAAATAAAGTTTAAAAAAATTAGTTTCTTATGGTAAACACTTTGTATCTGATATTGAAATACTTTTTTCTCTGTGGCGGATCGGATATCGCGAGCTCTACAATTAGTACTACATGCAACTGCAACTGCATCTCCTGCTTCCAGTGTCCATCGGACTCCGACAGCTCCAGTCGGAGGATGGATCCAAAACGGGCAAGTGGCCGGCAAGCAGTTCGTACATTCGTGCAATGTTGGCCAATGCTCCCCCCCAAAATTGGCGTGCAGCGGAAAAATGAGACAACGTGATCCAAAGACTCTCCAGCGATCTAGCCGCCGATTCCAGCTCCAGCTCCAGCTCCATGCAGCACGCACATAATTCATAAATGTTGCCACAGCCATTGCCATCGCCTTCGCCATCGCCATAGCAGCTGGCGGGGATCTGGAGGTACATATCTGCATCTGTATCGGTGTCTGCTGGGTTGGGAGATGCATTGGCACGCACTTGGCCAGCTCCACTCTCCATCCTTCATGCTCCATCCTCCATCCTCCAGTCTCTGCTCGCCGCATTGGCCATCAACACCAATCGCCAAATGGCGTTCGTGTGTGGCAAGTGACACACGAGGCGCTGCAGCACAGCTGGATGCGTTCTCCTCATCCACTCGCATCTGGATCTCGGTACCAGGTGGTTGAGGATGTGGATGTGGATGTGGTGTGCCAACAATGCCTACAAATGGGGGCCATCCATCAGAGCCCCTGGAGTTGGATTCCCACAGCCGGGAGAGCTAAGATCGGGATAAGTGCCAAAGCCATTAAGTATAATCCTCACAATGAAAACGGAATTTGACTTATAATCCCTAGTCTATGCTGTTAAAAGACTATAATATATTGGTCAAATGTGGTTCAGAAAACAAAGCATATATCATTTTACCATTAAGAGACAACAACTTTCTAATTAATCTATTAATATATGTATATAAAACACCAAAGAGAGCTGAATTTGTATGCTTCTCACTTGACTTAAAAACCCATAGTTAATGGTGTAAAAAAAAATTGCTAAAATATAGTCAAGAAAACACACCAATGTATCATTAAATTAATCAAGAGGTAACCCACAATGAAAACGGACTTTGTAAGGTACTTACTTGTCTTCATAATCCCTAGTTTATGCTGTTAAAAAACTTTAATAAATGGTTAAAACACGGTTAAGTAAACACAACATTTATAATTCAATCATTTCAATTCAAGACATAACACGATTCTAGTAAATCTATTAATGAATATATTCCCCCAATGAAAACGGAATTGTTTTGGTACTTACTTGGCTTCATAATCCTCGCTTCATGCTGTTTAAAGACTTTAATATATTAGTTAAATATGGTTAAGCAATTAAAGCTCATATTCTAGCAATCAAGAAATAACAATTATCTAGTAAATCTGTTTAGAGTTATTTTATGTCTATGTTTCTGACCCACGAATTTGATACTCAAAAGAAATCATACATAGAGGCAAGGCAATTTCGATAATGCATTTAAGTTTATTGCTTCTCGTTTAGTTTAGCTTAGTTTCACATTAGTTTAGCTACGCACTAGACGACTTCGTTCGTTCGTTCGTTCACACTTTAAAACTTAGGTTAATCACTAATAGCAGAATGGGTGGTCCTTAGCTCTACAAGTGGTTAGATCCACTCGGGCCGCTGCTATGAGCGGATGCTCCCCAGCAGCGGCGTGCTCTCGGCAGCCTTTGAGGTAATCACGGTATGGCGGGATCCGGAGCCGGATCCAGCTGCAGACGACGGAGCAGCCGGCGGTGGACGTGGTGGCCAGTGGCTCGGTCCCGGACGCTCGTCCTCCGCCTCGTCGATCCGGGACTGACGCGCCTGCCGCCTCTGCTGGCTCAGCTCGTGCAGATAGAGGGCGCTCAGGCACATGTCGGCCACGCCCACGTTCAGGGGACTGCGGCCCACGCGCGGCTCCAGGCCGCAGAGTCCGTAGAGCAGGGTGTCCGACGGACCCTCCAGACGGCCCTCGGCCCGGCTGAGACGCAGCCGGCGCATGCTGTCCAGCGGGCCCACGCTGGCGGACAGATTCTGCTGCAGCATCTGGCGGAAGTCGCTGGCCGCGACGGGGAATCCTCCGGACACTGGTCCCTGTTGCGGACGCAGCGATTGCGAGATCTCCAGCTGCTGGGGCGTCAGCTGGGCCGTCAGCACCGAGTTCGCTATGGAGCAGTACTCTGCGCCCATGGTGCCGAACGAGATGAGGCTGTTGGTCAGCGGATTCTCCTGCACAAGCGAGGTCTTCGCCTGCACCAGCTCGCCCACGGCGTGCTCGCGGACGCCGCGCAGGAACTGTTTGGCCTCCTTGGGCATCTGCCACTCGGGATTGTTGAGGGTGAAGCGCACCAGCGACATCTCCGTCTTGCCGCCGGCCAGGCTCGTCTGCTGCTGCGGCTCCTGCTGCTGCTGCGGCGGCTGCTGCTGCTGTTGAGCCGCCGGCCGGGTCATCTCCTCTAGTTCGCTGGCTAGCTGCCAGTCGGGATTGCCGTGCTTGCGCACATCCATCTGGGCGAAGGAGCAGACGTTGCCCACGCCCCGCACGGACACCGTGAATGTCCTGAAGAAGCGCACCAGCTCAATGGCCTTTGGCCGGAACACAAAGATCAGCACGAAGGGCGTGATGAACGGACTGAAGATCTCGCTGAGCAGGTAGCCAGCCTTGAACTGGAAGAAGTTGCTGAACTCCTGGCGAACGCGCGCCGTGTGCGCCTGCTGTCGCCACTCGGAGGGCAGATAGTGGACGTGCGCTAGGATGGCGGTCATCAGTTGCTCCGGGCACCATATGAGGTTCTCGTCGGGAATGAGCGTTCTGGAGACCACACCCACTGCCGTGAGCACTGCGATGATGGTCAGCACATGCTCCACCTGGAAGACATGCTCCTCGTAGATGCCCAGTCCCAGGATGAGCAGCAGCAGGCCTCCACTGATGAACAGCAGGTTCCGGGCTATCACAGCGGCCAGTGGCGAGGAGAACGAGCTAAGGTATCGGTCCGCGTAGTCATAGGCCCGATTCAGCCTGGCGTCCAGCTCGTGGTCCAGCTCGTTGAAGTGGCGCAGGTAGAGGCGTCCGTAGTTGGACCAGGTGCGCAGTCCCAAAGCACTTGGCTCCTTGCGCAAGATGTTCGCATAGGAGAAACTGAAGTAGATCAGCTGCCACACGAAGATCAAGGGGGCCAGGAGCAGATTGAGCAGCGCCACGCCCAGGATCAACTTGGAAAGGCGCTGGGCCAGCTCCGTTTGATTGCTCCTCACCGCAAACTCGTCCCGCAACTGCCAGTTGTTCTGGAAGGGTGATCCCGGGCCGCGGAACAGGATGAAGTCAATGTTGAACAACATGCCGCGACTGAGCGAGACCACCTCCCCGTACAGCGGTATGTGGAATCGCACGGGCAGCAGCTGCTTGTTCATCAGCGCCACCAGGTAGTTCTTGAAGCGCAGCACCCGGTGGTAGATGTCCAGTTCCGTGAGCGACTCCTTGTCGATGCACATGTGCTGCTCGGCCTGGACGCGCCGGATGCGCTGCTGCACCTCGTGCCACGTGAAGTTGTCCAGGTCCGTGTCCTCGATGTGAAGCGCGGTCTGGTAGAATCTCCGGATATCGGCGTACTGCGTGATGTGGTAGACCATTTTCAGCAGCCGGATGCCCAGGTAGATGGCGGCAATGAACACAACCAGGTAGGTGATCCAGCCGAAGCTGGCCACGCACTCCCCCGTGGGGATGATCACATCGGATATAGTAGTCTTGGTGGGATTGTCTCCCCCGGGCAGGGCATCGCCAAAGAGCACGTCGAAGCGGACGCAGTGCGTCACGAAGGCCAGCAGCCAGACAACGAAGCCAAACTCCAGCACCTGCAGCATCTCGTCCAGCACGATCACCCGGAATCCGTGCTTCTGCTGGTACTGATACATCCGCGAGAAGAACGAGTCCAGGTCCTCAATGTGGTTCCATCGCGCACGCCCCGTCTCCGGAACCATGTGGATCATGACGCCACTGTTCCGGGGCGTATCCTCGCCCTCGTGCTCGGTGTCGTGCTCCTCCAGCGCCTGCTCCATCCCGTGCTCGCTGTGGGGGTCCAAATCTAAATGCGCAGCAGCTGCGTTCGCTTTTGCGTCTTGTGTTTTTGCTGGGCCTTGGCCTGCGGAGGGAAGCTGCTCCAGGAACGGACTGGCCGCCTCCTCGGCCAGGGAGCGGTAGTTGATATGGGGGCTAGACATCGCCCAACGTCAAGGTCAACCGTGCTGCCTATTTATATCGTTGTATAGTATAACTTGGAAAATTCTTTGTTGTTTGATTCTGCTGAACCTTCCCAGCGAACAGCTGATTCTGAGCAGCGTAGTGTTGGCCAACGGCGAAATACTGGGTAAATAATGTGTAGGCGGGCTGACGTAGTACCTGCAGCAACGCGTTCACACTGGCATTGCAGTTGCAGAAAAATAAATATAATAAAACACAATTAGAAGTGTGTCGGTCATTTAATTTGGAGCCCCAAATAAAGGCTACTACTAGTAGTTTATTTATAAGTAGTAGCCTAAATTTCTGTTGGTTACTTGATATCTAAGTATTTAGAGCAAGCAATTCAGGAGACTTTTCATACTTGCAAAAATCTACTACCCGAGCTATTTTCTTATACTTACACACTTTGGTGTGGTTCAAAATAAAAATCTTTTTTTTTAAAGAATCAACATAAAACTTGTGCTTTCGTTTGTTATTTATATGGTGCATTTCATTATTATTTTTAAACATTTTTGTTGCATTAAGTGAACTAAAAAATCGTTAATGCCATTTTCTAACTGCTAAAAGAGTTGCGCGCAGCATAAAACGACTAAAACTGCAATCAATGATATTATTGGGAAGAGTTGGCAGTTCTGCCTCGCATTTGTAAACAAATTTCTAGAGCTCGTTGAAAAACTTTACAATTTTTAATCAAAAGCAGACAAGATGGGTAAAAGACAGCATCAAAAGGATAAAATGTTAGTGCCTTAAAGAGCCACAAGCATATGAAACTGAAAATAACCCCTTACTTTCTACAGGTACCTCACGTACACGGAATGGAGTGAGTTGTACGGAGGGAAAAAGGTAGAATCCGCGGAGAACGACCATGTCAAGTTCAAGCGGCTTCCCTTCGAGCACTGCTGCATTACTATGGCGCCCTTTGAGATGCCCTACTGCGACCTCCAGGGCAATGTCTTCGAGTACGAGGCCATTCTAAACTTCCTGAAGACCTTCAAGGTGAATCCCATCAACGGGCAGAAGATGGACTCCAAGTCCCTGATCAAGCTGAACTTCCACAGAAACGCCAACGATGAGTACCACTGCCCCGCCTTGTTCAAGCCCTTCAGCAAGAACTCGCACATCGTGGCGGTGGCCACCACGGGAAATGTCTACTGCTGGGAGGCCATCGACCAGCTGAACATCAAGACCAAAAACTGGAAGGATCTAGTTGATGATACGCCCTTCCAGCGCAAGGACATCATCACCATACAGGATCCTCAAAAGATAGAAAAGTACGACATATCAACCTTCCATCACATCAAAAAGAACCTGCGAGTTCTCACGGAGGAGGAGCAGCTGGAGCGGAAGAATCCCGGCAGCGGGCGCATCAAGACTATGAATCTGGAGACCAAGGAGACGCTGGCACAGCTGCAGCAGGACTATCAGCCGGCGGAGGAGGAGCCCTCCACCTCCAAGCGCACAGCCGACAAGTTCAATGCCGCCCACTATTCAACTGGAGCGGTGGCCGCCAGTTTCACATCCACCGCCATGGTGCCCGTGTCCCAAATAGAGGCGGCAATTATAGATGACGATCTGGTTAAGTACGAGCGGGTTAAAAAGAAGGGCTACGTTCGTTTAAATACCAATCATGGCCCTCTCAATCTGGAACTCTTTTGCGACCAAACTCCTCGAGCCTGCGACAACTTTATTAAGCACTGCGCCAATGGCTACTACAACAACGTTATGTTCCATCGATCCATTAGGAATTTTATTGTAAGTTTGATCCCTTAACGAGAGGCATGTAATTAAAATCGTTTATACTTAAGGTGCAAGGAGGTGATCCAACGGGCAGTGGATCTGGTGGTGAATCCATTTGGGGCAAGAAGTTCGAGGACGAGTTTAAGCCAAATCTCACGCACACTGGCCGAGGTGTTCTCTCCATGGCCAATTCTGGACCCAACACCAACGGCTCTCAATTGTCAGTTGCCAAGTATTCATTTTCCCAAACATTGCTTATCTGTTTTCTACTTTGCAGCTTTATTACTTACCGATCCTGCAAACATCTCGATGGAAAGCACACAATCTTTGGCAAGCTCGTCGGCGGCTTGGACACGCTTCAGAAGATGGAGAACATCGAGGTGGACAACAAAGACAGACCAATTGAGGACATCATCATTGAGAGCTCTCAGGTCTTTGTGAATCCCTTTGCCGAGGCAACCGAACAGTTGGCCAAGGAGCGCGAGGAGGAGGCGGCTAGCAAGGAGGAGACCGTCAAGAAGGAGGAGCAGCAGAAACGCTTGAAGGAGCCCTTAAAAGTATATAGGGATGGTGTGGGCAAGTACCTGAAACTACAAGCAGTGGCCAAGAAACCGGACTCGTCGCTTTCTGCCTCCCAAGCAGCCAAGAAAAAAAAACTAGCAAATGGTTTTGGAAATTTCTCCAGTTGGTAGTCGTTGCCCTTGCGAAAATAAAAGTTTAAGAGATTGTATGTTGGTAGAAAAGTATTGATATTGACTATTTATCAGTGGATTCGGTTCCTCCATCTGTGCGCTCTCTATCCTGCCAGCTTTTCTTCATCTCCTGCAGTTTGCCCTGCCTTCGGCGCCGCTCCGTTGACTTCCTCTGCTCTTGTGCCTTGATCTGCGCCGAAATCGAATGCTCCCCATTCAGATGGACATCTAGTTTCTCCAGCAACAGTTTCCGTGCCTCTACCCGGTTCTTGGATGCCAATCGATGAGTGTGGCACTTGATGGTGATATTGGTGGGCAGGTGACGCAGGAACACGCAGTTCGAGGTCTTGTTAACGGCTTGACCACCTGGTCCACTGCCGCGCATGAATGTCTCCTCGATTTCGGACTCCTGTAGCGTGGGAAAGCGGGAGTAGTCAAGATTAGCTGTGGATTTGCAGCGCACAGCAGGCGGAGGAAGGGCCAAAAATCGCACCAGACTTCTCAGCATCCTTACAAAATGCGTCCCTTCTTCAGCAGGGTCTCTCCGCGCTAAAGAATAAGAGGTATACTTTATATTTAAGAAGCTGTTATGAAATACGGTAGAGTTGTTTACCTTAAAACTAAACTCTACTTCTGCCGGATTTGTAAGGGATCGGTTGTCCCGGAACTCGTGCCGTACTCTTCCCAGAAAGTAGTTTTTGTCGGTCAGCTTTAAATGATTGCCGTAACGAATTAAATGTTTGTACAAACGCAGAATTTGCTGCCGCGAAGGTTGAATCATTTTTGGATTTTGTTATTTTTTGCTCACATGTGTGACGCAGTGTTGGAAAATGCGGAATGCGGAAGATAGGTTGGCAGTTCCGTCGCAATCAGCTGTTGCAGCCCGCGATCAAAACAAAAGCAATGCTGATAATGAAAACAGTTCCAAAATAATACGATTTGATAAGGATGAAAGAGTTAAGTGAAATATAAGCGCCAAATCACCATTACAAGTTAGTAGATAAGACTATAGTCGATTTGTAGCCTTTCGCTACGCACACCCAATAATTATTGCAGGCTATTTAAAATGTCTGATTAGTTTTAATCTCTGCAATTACGTTACGGATATGATTACACTTTGGCCAACTTGTCCACATCAATGCCATCGTCAATGGAGACCCCAGTCAGTTGGCTCAGTTCCAGCATTTCCTGGACCTGATGGGCTACCTCCTTGTCCACTACTTCCCCGCCCTGTTTCATTGTGCGTTCGATAAGCTCCTCATTGCTTGTTTTCTTGGCAAACATCTCCTCCGGCGACATGTCCAATGGCTCCACCAAAGTCATGAGGAAACTGCAAGATATGGACACGCTGTACGGCAGGAATCGCACGTATTCCTTCAGAAGCTCCGCCCGACTAAAAAAATGGATTATGTTAGATCATAGTTTTAATACATACATGTATGTGTATACAGGGGTCAAAAATATCAACTATCTTATCATTTCGAACGTATCTTTTTTGATTAAGGCTGATAGTGTTTATATCAAATAAATAATCAATTTTTTGGTAATAGCAGGGAATGCAATCATTATGCGCATTTTTTTTTAACCAAACATAATCATTTTGAATTTAGTAAGAATGTAATAATTTAAGTAATAATAATACATTCATTATAAGGAACAAAAAATAGCGGTTAAAAGTAAAGGTTTCCTGTAATTTTAATTGCATTATATTTCGCGATCGTGTTTTTTGTTTTTATATTTAAAACTTTAATATAAAGTCTATAATTAAAAAGTATTGAGGGTTCAAGAAGAGAATATTTTAACTTAATTTTTAAAAACAAAAATGTTGTAAAATTTAACTCTGGATTTATATACTATTTTTAATATATTCTGGCTTTATACACTAGTTTCAGACTCACCTTATGTCCTTTGGAACCTCCACCTTGGCGTGACTTCTATAACTGTCATATAGCGCCGTGCAGTATTTATCGAAGATGGCATCAAAGTTGGGATAGCGCACGTCGGCGTAAATGGATACGGCCAGAAAGACGGCGAGATCGATCATGGGCGAGGAGACACGCAGGGTCTGGTAGTCGAACATCATGATCTCCTGCGGCACCTCCTTGTCGTTGTACCTGTAGGCGACGTTGTTCCTCACATAGTCCCCATGGCAGAGGGTCGCCAGTGGTTCCCTGGGCGCCACTCGTTGCCTGCCATAGAGGTTGTAGTCCGTGATCAGGAAACATAAGTTCTTCACAAACTCCTCGTCAATCTGGGGCTGAAAGGTGGCCACCGCCTTGGCCGCCCTTTTGATACTCGTCTTCATGGTTAGTTCCCACTCCGGATGAATCACATCGGAGGCATAGCGCGATTCCTTTAGACCGTGGGTCAACTTGGCGAATAGCTCCGGATTCGTGTGCTTCATGGCATAGGCAAAGCCATGGAACTGGCCCAGGTAATCCACAGCAATCAAGGCATGCTCCAGGCTTAGACCCACCCGATCCTTGGTCACGCGCCATCCTTGCTCCGCAAAATTCTCCAGAATGGCCACTGCCGAGTACGGATTCAACTCACTGTAATAATACTTGGGTGCAGCAAACTTTCCGCCAGCCAACTTCTGTATTTCTGGAAGAATTACCGTGTAGAAGTTGATCTCGTTGCTGAAGAGAGCTCCAAACTGAATGGACTCGTAAACTTTTGGCGGCATCATAGGGGTTTTCTAAAAAACATTAATTTCAAACCAAGATTACAATAGATTGCTTGATTATCATATTGCCCAATTATAAATAAACTTTAACAGGTTTGAGAGAAGATTGAACAAAAATTCCTATACTATTTCACAATGTTTGCCAAAGATGCATTAAATCGGTTCTCTTGATAGACTTATCAGTGTTTTCCGCTGAACAACAAAACTGGCATATGTACATATGTATCTTTATCCGTAAACGCAGTTACGGGGATTTATACTGTGCACTGAACACACTGCAATAATTCCGTGACTTGGGTACTGTGATGAATTTAGCCCATTTTTAGATTTCCAACACCCTGCCATTTAATTGTTGTAAGCGGTGATCAAATTTCATTACCTTAACGACCATTTTTCGTTGGAACTTTTCACCGTCGTATTCAAAGTTATGGTAGTCCGGTAGCAGAAGGTGAGCATAAAGGCCTCTGTATGTCCGATCACATCGATCTCGATGTCTCCCACCCGGAAGGTGTTCGCCTTGGAGTCGCTGTAGTTGTCCACCAGTCGTCCGTTCTTCAGAATGTCTGGGAGAATCGTCGATCGCAGCCACTGCGTCTCCGTCTCGATCTTCGACATGGTGAATATATATACTTAGTAGTCGCACAATTCGAACCGCTTGGCTTCCGGCAAACAACTGAAAACTTTGGGATACTTACAGTTCATTTTGTACTCTCGAAAAGCTCACGCTCAATCTGAGGCTACACCAAACCCGATCAATTAAGAGCGGCATCAAAAAGCTTTCCAATCAAAGAGCGTTTTGATTAACAATAAAAATCTTTAAAAAAATTTAATCAATAAAAAGCTTCCTTGCTTTGTGTTTGAAATGGTTTTTCCAAGATTATCTCTAAGCTTGCCAATGATTTGTTGTCAAAATTGTTTTGTTTTAAAGCAGATGCAAGTTCATCGTTGATGATGCCACTTAATTGGTACTTACTGAACATGACCGGGTCGTTGACCAAAACCAACACCTATGTCCGGAAGTACACGGAAGGATCGGATGCGCAGTGGCGTGATCAGGACTACACCCAAAGCTCCGAAAAAGGGAAGAGCTTCGTTCAAGATCACGGAATTGGATAGAAGATCTGCTGCCTCCTTTTCTTCGCGGAAGAGCAATCGCTCTGGTGGCGACACAAAAGTGGCCAAGATTTCGCAAGACGATCGAAACAGGTCCTTTGGAAATTAAGTTTAAATCCAAAAAAGAGCCAGTCGTCCAGGATTCTCCACAAATGCGGCAGTTCTTCGACGAGGTGCGACAGCGGGAGCTCAAGGACTACTACCGTCAAATGAGGGCTGCTGAAAGGGATCCAAAGGAGTCTCTTGAGTGTCCACATTGTGGTCTGCCAAAGCGTGGACAAGGGGATCTCACTGCGAACATTTACTGCAGGGGAGATGAGAGCTTGAAGGGGAAATTGGTTGGGGATAGCGATGGTTTTAAGGACCTCACTTGGCTGTGGAACTCCTCCACGGCTTATTCCCACTCAGCGGTGAGCTGTGAATGCGGTGGAGGTGGCTCCACTACCTTGTAATCTATTGTAATTCTTTATTCAGGCATTAAACTTATGGGGGTCACCCCTTTTATATAAGTTATATAACCTATATATGTTATACATTGATGAGATAATACAAACAAAATTTTGGATGACCCCCATAAGTGATTACATAAAGCAAGCTATGCCCTTGTTGCTTTCCCCCCTGGCTTAGCTTTTCCCTTCCACTTCCAGTCTCAGTTTGAAGTCCAAATCTTTCGTACCACATCGAATCCAACCCACGGGTATCCTAGATCCCATGATGTTTTCCGACCCCGCCCAGGAGTCAGTGGCGACACAGACGGAGCCGCAGGCGATCCCGACGCCCGCCTGCACTCCGCTGCTGATGGTGGACGAGGATGGACGGAAACGGTACTGCTACCACGGCGGCAAGTGCAAGTGCGCCACGTGTGCCAAAATACGGGCGGAACAGGCGGTGCAACTGGATCGCGAGCTGTTCGCCTACATACCGCACTCCAAGCTGAAACTGGAAGTGCCCATGCGAATGGTGAAGCCGAAGCAGTACCGCCTGGAGGCCCGGCGAGCTGCTCCGGACATGGCCAAACGCCTGCAGGATGACCACGAGAGGCTGAGGGCCGAGTACCCCAGCTACTACCTTCCGGACCGGTACTTCAGCGACAAGTTCTACGAGTTGCCCGGACCGCAGCACAAGCAGACCCAGACAGACATCCCCATCGGACGCTTCGGCATCGACGGCTGTCCCTGCCCCAATAAATCACTTTGCTACGATATGTAGCTGTAGTCCTGGGCAGGATTCGGGGTGGGCATGGAGGTGTTAATAAAAACTGAAACGGGAAATCCAAATTGGCTTTTAATGTTTCATTGCACTGGTCTTAATTTAATTAGGAGTATCGTGATTGTCAGCTATGTGTTTATAAACTCGTCCAAATTTAATTAGCTACACTATAAAAATAAAATTTGGAAATCTCCGCTTTTGATTCGGCCAGCATTTAAATCAAGCAAAACATTTTTTTTGTTCAGACAAATTTTAAATTGAATTGAATATAGATATAGAGATAGACAACAAACAACTTTCTTCAAAGTACAAAAAGTATACCAATTTTGCTTTTTTTTTTTGTTCCATTGCAGCAAAAATATGTGCTTAACTTTTAAAGGCCAAATATCCCTAAAAAATAGAGAGGCAGCACTTACGAACGGTTAAAGTCGAAATTAACCAATAACTGATGTCATTGTCATCTATAGATGGTAAACATTTAGAAAGATGAATGAAGATACGAATGAAGATTTTTTAAAAAGAAATTCCTAAATTAAGTAAGGTGATTTTTTTTTATATAAATTCGCTTAACACTTTCAGATTTTGCTCTAAGATTCAAAATGTATTTTAAAACCGGAATAAGGATTCTCATTAGCTTATATGCTAAGAACAAAACCCTTTTTTGTTCTTAAGTTTATGATTATCTAACTTTTAGCCTTAGCTTTAAACCTTTAACTTTAGCTTTCAGCTTTAAACATATATTTTTAAATGTTTAAATAAAATTAAATAAATAAAATATTTAAAACAAAAAAAAAAAAGGGGGGAAAAACATATGATCAAGTTGCAAGGCGACTCCTATCATTTGTTTACTTACTAGTTAAAATTGCAGGACTCTTCCTCCGTTGAAATCTAACAAAAATGCTCCGTAGATGCAGCTCCCGGATGCTGTCGAGGATCAGTGTCCGCCAATACGCCGATGCAGTCAACATCACGGGCAGTGTGCGAGCGGCGTACGCCAAGGGAATGGCGGCACGACCCCTTGACAAGCTGCTGCTGCCCAAGTCCATGTACGGCGGAATCAACTACGTCACCCTGCTCACGGGCAGCACGATCATCGGCCAGCAAGGAGCCCAGTTCGTGACGTCGCTGCTGCAGAGCAGCCGGGTGCCCGTGGAGACGCAGATCATCGAGGCGGGACAGGACGATGAGTATTTCAACTCGGTGCTGCGGAACAGATCCGCTGTCCACGTGGACATCCAGGCGGATGGGCCGGCCAAGGAGAAGGCGCTCAAGATCAGCAACGATCTGGATTTGTATGTGTTCAAGACCCGGACGCGCAGCTTTCCCGGATTCAACTGCCGCTTTCCGGGCGTGGACATCCAGATGATTGGCCAAAACAACATGGGCAACTACAGCGAGCTGGAGTATTCACCCGTAAAGGGTGTGGTCGAGGCCCTGTCCGTCGTTACCCAGAAGAGCAATGAGAAGTACCTAAAGCACGCCTTCGCTGCGGCGGCCAAGGCGGGCCGGAAACGGGTGACGTTGATCAACAAGGCCAAGGAGTGGCCCATTAGCGATGGCTCCCTGGTGGAGGCCGCCACGCAGATGCACTGCGACTACAAACACTGCCTGGAGCTGGAGCTCATGGAGGTGGAGGAGGCCGTCAGCCGGCTGATCACTGACCCCGCCTACTTTGACTGCCTCTTCGCCAGCGATCGCTATGCCACCTTCCTGTCCACGATCTGCAGTGGAGTGTGTGGCGGAGCCAATCTCTTCAGTGCCGTGGAGATCGGCGATCACCATGCCGTGTTCAAGCCCCTGCAGACGAAGCTCTCGCTGACCAACTATGCCACCCTGAGTGCCTATGGCATCGTGGCCACCATTGTGGACCTCTTCCAGCACCTGGGCCACGACAAGTGCGCGGATGCTCTATGGTCCGAGATGCTGCGCACCATGGACGAGGGTATCCGCACCCAGGAGTTCGGAGGCAAGGACAACGGCGAGTACGTCATCTGCAACATCGTCAACAATCTGCGCTGCCGAAGTTTGGGTATGGCTTAAGCCAGGAAAAAACCTGCGGTGAACGCTGCAACATCGAACGCAATCTGTTTTTCCTAGATTAATAATAAATTGAGAATAAAGGCTAACTTTTCCTAAAATTAAAAAAAAGAAATGTTTAACCAACACTACCAACATTAACTTTACTAAATCGTTGACCAAAACAAATTACTTTCATTATACAATTTTAAACTATTTAAAATCGACAGCCATCAGGAGTTTCGACGCTTCAGGTTATACTTGAGCTGGGGATCAAAAGTTCGGTTAATAACCTGCTTAGTACTACAAATATTTCCGAAACACTTAAAACTTTCCAGCCAACTACTCAAAAAAAAAAAAGAGAAAAGGAAGGCGTATATAGGAATCTTGCATTTTAAAAACAATTAGTTAAATTAATTTAAAAATATTCATTTTTGTATAAGTTTTTTAAGGCCTATATGCATCGGAAATACTTGTTTTTGGGCGCCTAAAACTAGGCTTAGGGCCCGTAATCGCACCTGCTCCTCCTCCGTGCGCAGTTTACTCTCGCTCATCCTCATCTTCCAGTTGTCCGTGTAGGTCACCAGCTCCACCATCGTCTTGAAGGAAACAGTTTTCCGTGGCTTCTTGAACAACTTGCCCTTTGCTTTTTTACTAGGATACTTCATGTAATCGTAAACGATGGCCTGATCATCCATTTCATTGATAATAACCTTCTCCGTTTCGGCTAATTTGGGTAGATCTTCCACCATCTTAGGAAGTTTCTGTGGTTTCTGGCGTAGTATTGTTGGGCTGTCCATGATCCGGGGGCAATTTAGTGTGATTTTGTCATAGAGCTATCAAAAATGTATCAAAACTTCACTTGTGTGTTGCTGAAAAGTCAGATTCCAAGTGCCTGCTGCGGGTGTGTAATAAACGTTATGTCCTCCCATTTGCACGTACAATTTGAATAAATTTATGCTCCCAGCCGTAGGCTGTAAACAACTACATAAATACCGGAGTAGAACCTATTCTGGGTGATATTCGGGGGGTGGTGGCAATAAAATGTCTGGCCAGAAGTGAAGCATATTTGCAGGCGCCAAAAACAAAAGCCACAACACAATTGCCCAGCATGTAGGGCCGTGTAAGCCCCAGTCGATACTTTATCATCATGCAAATGGCCAACGTGCCTCCTCTATAATCCCTACCCCGGCTAATAAGTACGATAAACGACTCCGCAACACAAACAAACAGCGAAAGGGAGCCGAAGGATAAACAAAGGCAAAAATTCTGGGAGCCGTGGAGTAAATCCTTGCCGTGGGCCATCTTGAGTTATGGCTCAATTCCCGGTTAACAAGAAGGAAAGACAATTGTTTACACACACATAGCGGTTGTAATTTATTCGCCACTAGAAAAGTTTTCTTTAATAAATTTTAGTTGAACCAAAGCACACACCCACACACACACACATCATTTTTAGCAGCTCTCGTAGTGTCCTGGTCATTGCTCCAGTTCGTTGGTGGGTCCATGGGTGAGCTTGGCCTTTAGGGATCCGCAGACCATCATGCAGGTGAACAGGGACAGCTCCAGGACACGGCACATGCAGTAGGCCACCACATCCAGCAGGTGCTCCACGACTCCCAAGTACAGACACATGCGTGGGTGAGTGATGAGTGATTGGGTGGCTTTTATAGCGGCTTCTGAATGCAGTCTGTCTGTTTTTCACTGCAATAATGTCCTGATAAGCTTAGTCCTTTGTATCGAATCTGCTGATAAACTGCACACTGTTTTTATCCCACGAACTCTTTTCCTTAAATGATAACACTCCGCTGGCTGGCCTCCCGTTATATTCAATCCTGTTGCTGTATCAAAACCCGAAGCTCCTCTTCGTCCTTGTCTCGAATTTCTCTACAAAAACAAAACGAGAGCAAAACAAGTGCCGACCAGAGAGAGGGAGAGAGAGAGGGAGAGAGAGAGAGTGGGAGTGCAAGGAGGAGAGCGGGAGAATGGGGAAGTGGGACAAGGATAACAAGGAGATTCAGGGGATTCCTGCCACTGGCGGTGCATGCGCAAACTGGTTCACTTTGGCTACGCTGTAATGCCAAAACAAGGAGGGAAATTAATGGATACTGATAACAGACAATACCCAATTTAGGGATTTTTTGAACCTGAATTTTTGAAAACAATACTTTGGGAGTCGGAATCTAACAAAACGAAATCTATCAAGTAATTAAGTACAAAATGGGTGTACTTACAATTTTGAGTTATACTTTAATTTTAAAACAAAAACTAGTACATTAAAGTTAAACACATAGTTTTGAAGCTTTGTTAAAAAAAATTAAGTTTATTCTATATTTTCCTATTCAAAATTTGGATAACTAAAGGCACAACTAATTGCTTAGCGTTTTAACTAAAAAGTAATTTTCAGGTCCTGACTTAATATTTATTATTTTAATTTTTTATTTAATTTAAATTAGACTTTGTATGTAAACTATTTTATGTTACACTTTTTATAGCTAGTACATCTCCAGCCTGAACTGTTTAAATTTAACATAAGAATAAATTTAAGGTCCGTTTTAAAATGTTTTTAAAAACTTTTTCTTTGTTTTATTATAGGGAATCTTGTTTTTGGAAAATGTAAAATTACGTCTTACTTAGAACTAGCCTTCAGCTATGCTTCAAAGCCTTGTAGAATTAATTATTTTATTGATGAGTGAATTTCGATGGGTAACAAAATATCCCTTAAAATCTATAGTCACCAAACACAAGGTAATTATCATTCCATGATATATTTTTCATAGCCATTTAATAGTGGGATACTTGCTCTTTGTCAGTTAATCGTTTGATTCGACAACTGACTAGACGGCAAATGTCGTGTTTTCACCAAGGACACTACCTTCGCAGGACCAAAGACAACCACTGGGCCGCCTCGACCATATGGTGGTTCCTAAGCCGAGTTGGGTCGGTGCAACATATGGTCACTAGACGCGAGCCAGAATGCAGCTCGCCAGCGGGTTAATTGATGGCCCTGCCATTCAGTACAGTAGCTCATCCTCGCCACCTCTCCCTCTCTTTGCCTCTCCCGCTTCCACTCGTGTGTGCCGTTGAGCGTGAAAGTCACAAATTACGGGGAACAGAGCAGAGGAGAAGATCACATGGCATGATAGCACCAATTTGGCAAGATATGACGCGTGCCCTGTGAGAAAGAGATGGCAGTACTTGGAAGTGTAGGTGGGCAAGCAAAAAGTAGAAAGAGAGAGAGAGAGAGAGAGAGAGAGAGAGAGAGAGAGAGAGGTGGAGAGGCAAACTTCTAACCCCTAAGTGTGCGGCCGGGGGTCAAAGTCACCCCTGCTCCTCGGGGAGATCCTTTCGGCCGGGTTATATGGTAATAAGTGCGAGGATCCTGGGGCCAGGGGTCATTTGCGGGCCGTTTACACAAACTTGGTCAGCACGGCGGTGAAAATATTTGTAGAACGCATTTCGCGGGGGTTGACTGTGGCGCAGCGACTCGGGATCGTTTCAGTTGCATGGAAACTTTCAGGCCGCGCGGATCTGCCATGAGCTACTACTACTCGTCTGCCTCCGAGGAGGACGGCAGCTCTCAGTACTTGGGCAGTCCCAACTATAACCTCACACCGCAGACCGCAGTTTCCTCGCAGGATTATGGACAGTCGGCCTTCCTGTCGCCGGAATGGCAGTTCCTGGATGCCGCAGGCGGAGCACAACCTGAGCTGGCGACCATCCTGGAGATCCCCTCCGATACCAGTGAACAGCAGACCAAGCGGCGTAGCACCAGCTCCACGGGATCGGATGGAAGGAAGAGCTATTCAGGCAGTGAGCTCACCAACCTCAGTCCCACTGTCAAAAAGCGGAGACGACAGGCGGCCAATGCCCGGGAAAGAAAGCGGATGAATGGCCTGAACGAGGCCTTCGATCGTCTGAGGGAAGTGGTGCCTGCGCCCTCCATCGACCAAAAGCTGTCCAAGTTCGAGACCCTCCAGATGGCCCAGTCCTATATCCTGGCACTGTGCGACCTCCTCAACAACGGTGATGTGGAGGTGGATGCGGCCGCCTACACCATCTTCGGCGGCAGTGAAAGCAGCTTCGGGTTGAGCGGTGGATCCTTATCATAGATGAATACTTAAAATCATTCTCTATTAGATTTAAGCTTTGTGATTTTTTTCTTACTGTTGAATAGGCTAAAGGTATAAATGAAATAAATGGAATATGAATTAAACTGAGTTAAATTAATTAAATGAGGTTGTAAACTTTATGTTTTTTGTTTATTTTGACCATTAACATTTCTTTGGTACTTTAAAAGAGTCAAAGTCAGAGTAAACTTAAGAGTGAAACAAAAAACTGGTTAAACATTTTTTAAAGTGGGTTTTGTGATGCTTTCCACTTGTAAATAGTTTTTTGTAAGCCGGCTCGAGGTCATGTGATGATGGTGAAAATAAAAAACAATATTCTAATATATCCTTTCCATATTTAAAAATATTAAAAAAAAAGTTTATCGTTGCAAATAATGAAACCAGCTTTTTTTAGAAAAAAACTTTTTTAATTTTTGGGATTTAAAGAAATTCTCAGATAACCCTTCGTTTGTTTTTTTAAATTTAAGCATCCCCCTACTATAGCCCTCATTTTCAAGTACCCTAGATTCAATTGGCCATCGGATTGTTGGCTACGCCTCAATGGCTCCGAAAACGATCATAAATTAATTGGTGAAAAAGTTCATTGATAGGAGAATGTCAAGTTTTGGTCTAACCCCGAAACGATCCCGAAACTCTACCGCCACCAAAGTAAGCGGCGAAGCGTAACGCCCCTCGATTCCTCGACCAGAACTCCTCTCATTGAATAAAAGGCAGCTGAGTCCTGCGGCTTCGGTTGGGTGCTGTTCTTTATATGATTCGAGGATGGCCAGGATGGCCGAAAAAATGTGCGTAAGGACATAACAACTACAGATTGATCACCGAGGGACTTTTTGCTTGGGCTTTATAGGTGGCTTGGGTGGCTTTGGATTCACACCGGGATCCTCGCTTTGGACCGTGATGTGCTGCACCTCCACTTCGTCCTTGCTGAAGGAGTTCTTCGAGGGCCGAAAGCCGGGGTCCGGTGGATGCAGGACTATCACCTCGCGCTGGTTGTCGCCGAAGGTCAAATTTCGGAAGGGATTGTTGGTGAGCAGAAGGGTTCGGTTCTCGTCCAGGATGGGGGCGTTGGCTTTGTGGGATGGCCGAAGAACGGGTCTTCTTGGCCTGGATAGTAGTGTGCGTCGCATCTTTCGCAGAGGAAGCACCCCCGGATTCGGCGCCATAATTGTCCTGTTGAGGTGCTCCTTGATGATGCCCAGCGCGGTGTTGGCCAGGAGGGGCGGAACCGAGAAGGAACCCAGAACGGAGAGACCCTCCTCGCTGGGCGGGAACTGCTGAGATCGCTGCGATTGGCTCGCGAGCGACGGATTGGTCCAGGACACGCTCTGAAAGCCGGAGCACTGCCGCTGGCAGTGCAGCTGCTTGCCAGACGCCTGTCCTGAGCCCATCCGTTGGCCATCGGGTCGTCCAATCGGCTTCTTCGGCACCACAAGGAGGTACTTATGGTTGTTACCTTCGTCCTGTAATTTGCAAATAAAATATGCGGCCGATTTTAGGTCAAAGGGCAACTTGCTGTTGGCAGCTGCATTGGTGTCCATAGTTGGTTTCTTAGCACTGGATGGTCCTCCAGTTTTCGCAGTGGCGGGTGCTTTCTTGGTCGGTTCTCCTGGCTGAGTGCGTGGAGTCACCAAGTGGCGAATGGGGCTGGCGGATCTGGACTGCACCTTTGTTGATTTTACGATCTTCGGGGAGGGATTATTTTTAACAGAAGACGGCTGAGAATCATTAGAAGACAAGGGTAAAGCTTCGCGAGGCTTAGTGCTCACTTCCTTCGGATCCACCTTGATTTTATTTGACTTTACATTTGTTTGAACTGGCGGTTTCTTCACTTTCCCAATCGATTCTTCCTTTTGGACCTCGCATTCCATTAGAGCGTTAAGTACCTTACATATACTACCAGCTTGCTTTCGTTGATTTGACACAACTATCTTGGGTTCCTTTGGACCACTGGGAGGACCGCAAATACAATCCTCATCAGAGTATATGTTGTCATTGGAATTACTATCCTTGGATTTGGAGTATTTTTTTTCATCAGGATCCCCAACATCATTGCTATTCCGTCTATCACCTGTTCCAGGAGCATTCGAAATCTTTTTTTCGTTTTTACTCCTTTTTGGTAAAGGAGATTCAGGCGATCTATTTTCATTTTTATTTTCGAATTGTTCATATCTATTGTCTTCGGAGTTGTCAAAATCGATTATATTTCCAGTGGTTCTTTCTTGAATCTTCTCTTCGTTATTGTACAAAGTCGGTGGATCATTTTGCGATTTCCTATTTGGCGCAGAATCTTTATACCTACTGTCTGTTTCTGGAAACACATATTCACTGCAGAAGCATTCGTATTCTGAGTCCAATATATCTGGTCCCCTCGAAAAAGATGGTTTCTTTTTCACAGCCAAATTTTCTTTATTTCGGGTTCGATTGTTATTTTGGTTATCCGACTTTATATACGCCTGATCCTCGCTTTCGGAGGAGTAGTAATCATAGCCCTTACCCCTTTTGTCTCTTCTATTAGCTTGTGCTCTATCATATCCATTTGATTCTATATGAGTTCGGTATCGGTTCTCCCTCAAGGGATATTCATTATAGGCATTACTGGCGTCATATCCATCGGAATCAGTGTAATCACACCTGCACTCCATCGCTGTTCGCCCAATACTTCTGTATTTATTTTCATTGCGGTATTCCCTCGGAGTTCTTTCATTATTTTTATTTGGTACATTCTTTTCCTCCCTTCTTGAATATTTGCTGATCCTTTCGGCGGGTCGACCATCTTCAGGGCTAATATCATAGTCGAGGTTATCATTCCTATATTCTTTTGTTTGATATTCATTATCATCCGAGTCACATTCACAATCATCACAATCGTCGGGAGCTTTATTTCCTGCATTCCCAAAAGATTCAAATTCATTCTTAGCTTTCTCGTGATCTTTAGTTTTGTTCGTTGGCTCACTTCTATACCTTCTTCTCGGTAGCATTTCATCTTCGCCACGCTCTTGGGTAGATTTTCTCAGCCTTTCTTTATGGACGCCTGCAAAAGCTGCATATGGGCACGTGTCATCATTGCACTCGTAGTCTTTTCTTCTGGATCTTTTATATTTACCATTTTCAACTTTTGAGTTTATAATTTCTTGAGCATTTATTGCTTGACGTCCGGTTCGATCTTTATCCTGCCTTAATTTATAGCCCCCAAACGGGCAGGTTTCGTCATTGCAGTTTGCTTGGTTTCGCCGTTTTGAGTTGCTAGGTTCTTCTTCTGATTTTTTCTTGGGTTTTACATTATCTTCCCTGCTTTGATCTTTGGTTCTTGTCTTGGGACTAAGCTTCGGCTCGTTATAGTAACCATTATCTGGGTGATTTGTCTCTTGACCTTGGGATTTACTTTTGGAACTTGGTTTTTCCTCCTCTTCGTAGTCGCGATTCCTTGTAGATGGTCTTGTTCTCATCGCATTTATGTCTTCCCTGGGATTAAGGCGATCGTATGCCGAACACTCTATTTTTTGGGAATCGTCGGTTTGAAGCTGGTATACTTTTGAATGGTTTGGTTTCTCGGTACGATCTCTCCTTGGCCTAGGAGGGGTGTAATCTTCATAGTTGGAATTGGGGTAACTAACCACCATATCATCATTGCGAGGTCTCCTTTGGCTTGGGCGTTCTTCATTTGGATAGTGCCTGTTAGCTGGACACCTCACATCGTCACATCGTTTAGTCATCTGAGGTTGACCATCTCGAATCTTTTGGGGAGGTTTCTCATCATTATAATCGCGCCTTCTTCCTCGAGCAGGATATTCTCCATATTTGTTAAACGATTCCTCTTGATCTATTACTTTACGATGTCGTTTTTGCAGATCATTTCGCATTTGCCTTCGATGTGCATGCTCATCGTAAATTGGGTTTTCCAGACTGGCAAGAGAGTCTTCATTTAAATTAGCAGCTCTGTCTTGTGTTTGGTAGTTCCCTCTGTTCGATCGTTCCCTTTGGTCCTTAGATCGTGGTTCTTTTTTAAAGGCAGGACACTCTACAAACTCATAGTTCTCTATTGGTGACTCTGGTTGACATTTTGAGTGTACATTTGATGGATAAGTTGATGGTGATGTCCCATTGCCTGATAGTGGTACCATGGGCATCTGTGCAGGACTTGGAGCGCAACACGCGGACTGAGCCGGAATCCACACGTTTGGGTCCTCTGCATTGATGCAGTAAACGATTGGTTGATTCGCGTATGCACCCCGTCCGTACTCATTTTCCATTTCTTCATAAGCTTGATTTGGTGGAGGACAAGTTTGGCCGAAATTTGTGGCATTTTGATCAAACTGTTGAGGTGGATAGTAGTTTGCTTGGGCTGGAGCCAAAGATCGATTGCAGTACATGCACTGGCATCCATAGATTTCGCAGCGTTGTGGATTTGGATTTGATTGGTAATAAGAGCAATAACATTGATTTTCAACTGGCTGGTTGCTATTGTAGTTACCCTGATCCGAAATCGGTTCGTTGTTGTTGTTTCGGGCTGAATCGTTCTGCTGACCGTTTTTTTTTAATAGCAATACATTTAACTGATCCTCTCCCGACTCCCGGCGATCGCTATGTTTGTAGCTGCAGTTTTGGTCCTGATCGGAGTCTCCTTCTTCGAAGTAACTGCCATGTGGATTTTCCTGCTTCGCCAACCGATCCTGGAGTCTCCTGCAGATGGCATCGTTATTCCGTTTCCACCTTCCGCTGCCGGACTTTCGACCGTCAGGCACCTCTTTTCGACCCCTGGGCACATATTTCTGGCGGTGTTGACCGCACAGCCTGGGACCTGGCCAATTATCACTTGGTACTACATTATTGGTGGACTCTTCACCATCCCAGTTACCCATATCCACGAACACGCCATTTTGTTGGGTTCTTAGAGAAGTTTTTTGCCTGTTTGTCGAAGAGCTTGGATACTCAACGTGTGGGTGTTTCAGATTCTCGCTTCGCTTTTGTCTGCTGCCGGATTCGGATTGAGATTCCGGTGTATATGGACTCTCGGCCTCTATTTGATGATTTGGGTTGCCGTTTCGATTTTGAATGACCGTTTCTAAATGAGCTTGAGTCTGATCATGACTAATTGTCACCGGATTTTTTCCCCCTTCCAAAGAACTCCTACTCCCGGAACGTGCAATCAGAGTTTGACCTCTTCCATGGCTGTGCCCATCCTCACCTTCATTTTGGTTGCACTGGACACAATAGGTCGTGGGATACCAACGATCATTGCCGGAGGTGGCTCTTTCTTTGTAACTCCTAATGTGTTCTTCTTGATCCGGCTCTGGTTCTAATATCATATTGTAAATAGTGTAACCGCTGGAACAATGCGTTAAGTAAGCTATAAGAAAAATTTGTGTAAAATATAGTTATATTTTCTGCCCGGCAAACCCACCTTCACGTTCGCAGAATGTGGCCTCCGAAAAGGCGGGGTGATAATTGGCTTTAATGGAGCTACAATCGTCCAGAACTAAAACATCCTCCAAAAGGCAATTGAGTTGACTGAAACTGGCCTTGCACTACGAGTTAGGCAGATTCCTGGTAAACTTTTAGGTATATATTTTATTTGACCACATACCTCTTTCGATTCCTCGAAATCCAGGTTACCCAAGAACTGAAGGTCCTCAAAATAAGAGTGTCTGGGGGCGTAACTAAACCCCTTACGCTGACTGAGCCGGATGGCGGCGCACTCTTTGGAGTAGTAGTTTCGGAGACTGAACACCTGAAGTTTCACCTGGTCAGGCGTTAGGCCGCATTTCATCTGCCTCGTAATCCATTGCCAAGCGTCCTCCTTTACAGAATCACTATGGAATCCTGGAGATTTGGGATTCCACAAGCATTCGTTGGATCGATATAGACGAATAAGCTTTTGGGTCCTTTCTAAGCGCTCCATTTTCGAATGCGAGGTCATACCCTTGGGTGCCATCTTGCCTCTTTGTCCCTCGCAGTCCTTCTAGGTGATCAATCTAACATAGCGTTGTCCCTGTCTGGCTGCTATTGGTAAAATGGCAGGAACATCAACTTGGAACTATTTTTTTGTTGGCCTCAAGCCTAAGCAATTTTGACGTACAACTCGAAACTTAACTTAACTTAAAGGTAATTTGATGTTAAATCGTATATGTACCCTCGATATATCCTTTTTAGATTATTCGTTTAAGTGATTACTATACTATTGTGTAAAAGTGTCCAAACTGTTATATTTTAAAACTCCATTCAATTGGTTTCAATAAAATCCTAGTAATAACCCTTTTACTTTAAAGAATTCTTGTGTGATTTATTAACAAAAACAGTTCCTAATTTTCCGTTACAGTTGGCAAGGATAACTGGGAATCTATCAGTCTTCTACAGCCAATAACGGTATATTTAGTATTTTCGGGAAAATGAACCTGGTAGGTTATCCACCAACTCGAGCGGTATTAAGCGTGGCATCCAGAACGGTCACACTGGCCAACGCGAAAATAGGCAAATAAAGTCAAGTTTTGTGTGCCACAAATTCCGACCCACTGACGTATGAGAGTGCATTTAACGGCCGCACTTAAGCATTCCGGGACAGTGCAAATCCGTACGAGGCACCCAGGACCGAATCCGCGATCTCCTGCGATCGAAATCGACCCCTCTGTCTGGTATAACCACAAAATTTTCACTGCATCTATTCGAGCCGCCCCCAACCCAATTTTCGCGAGTGCGACGGAGTCGGAAAAGCAGCGGTGGAACGGAAAGGAAAAAGACGGGCATACGGAATCAGTAAATCCCGCGGGCAGTGCCAGTACCGGATAGTGCTGTAGTGATTCGCGGACTCGCATCCACGTAAACAGCTGCATGCGCAGAGGTCGCGCCCAGAGCTCCAGTGCAAATCTCCGCCAGAAAGAGCCAACTCCGTCGTGAAAATGTCCGCGGAACGCGAGATTCCCGCCGAGGACAGCATCAAGGTGGTCTGCCGCTTCCGACCGCTGAACGACAGCGAGGAAAAGGCCGGCTCCAAGTTCGTGGTCAAGTTCCCCAACAATGTGGAGGAGAACTGCATATCCATAGCGGTATGTTGTCTGATTCTAGATCGGTTTTACAAGTCACCAATCCTCTCGGGATTCCCTTTATTCCCCCGATTTCCCTATGTGTTATGCGTTAATCTCTGCGTGCCGTGCCATGACGTCATGCCTATTAGCGTACATTTACCCCTTCCCCAAAATTGCCGACCAATTGGAACGCCAACCGAAAGAGAGAGGCACTAAAGTTACCCATGAATAATTGCACAAAGCAAAACAAAAATATATGTTTCATCATTAGAAACTACTCCAAATCAATATTGCTTTGCATTAAATTGATTTTCCCCCGCAAGGAATAGGGTGTGTAAGCGGCATACAGCAAGAGCAAGGGAGAGGGAAGACCACCCACTAGAAGGTTTTCTGCTAAAAGCGGGTGTTGGGTGTTCCATTCTTTTGGGCCGCATAAATATGCGCTTTTCTAGAGTTTCCAGTCCGCCTCCAGTGCTTACCTCACTTACATTTCCACACACAAACACATAGACACACAGCGAGACCGCCTTCCACTCCCCCTCCCGAACCCTCTCCCGCCGCCGCCACCAGTGAGTCATGCACGCAAACTGTATAATAAAAAAGAACGAAAAACAATAAGAGCAACTTTGAAGGCAATGGAATTCGCTTGTATTGCTTGTATTCGACATGAATTGTGATTAGTTTGTATGCTACGAGTTTTCCGCTTTTCCGCCAAGTGCTGACCAGCTGTAGTCCGTCATTTTCCTGGTAAAAACTTGGGCAATTGAACCAGTTCCAAAAAGTCAGCACTACTAATATATGTATGAACCTCCATTACTCTCCATCTCGCCCTCTCCCTCTCTCTTTCTCTCGCTCTGTCTTTCTTCCGCCGCTCGTTATTCACTATTCTTCCCCCCTCCACTTACCATTTCTTAATGCTCATAATTATAATCTGCTTCGCGGCCATGCGTTGAAAATGATTTGAAAGCAGTCAGCGGGAAAGCGGGAAGGGGCATTAAATCTTCGAAAGAAATTTCACCGCAACTGTTGGTACAACTATATATGTATATGTATGTGTATATGTGTATACTATACCAAAAACATAATCCCCTCCGTCCGCAGGGCAAGGTCTATCTGTTCGACAAGGTCTTCAAGCCGAATGCCTCGCAGGAGAAGGTGTACAATGAGGCGGCCAAGTCCATCGTCACGGACGTCCTGGCCGGCTACAATGGAACGATATTCGCCTACGGCCAGACATCCTCCGGCAAGACGCACACGATGGAGGGCGTGATCGGGGACTCCGTGAAACAGGGCATCATACCGCGCATCGTCAACGACATCTTCAACCACATCTACGCCATGGAGGTCAACCTGGAGTTCCACATCAAGGTCTCCTACTACGAGATCTACATGGACAAGATCCGGGATCTGCTGGACGTCTCCAAGGTGAACCTCAGCGTACACGAGGACAAGAACCGGGTGCCGTACGTCAAGGGCGCCACGGAACGGTTCGTCTCCTCGCCGGAGGACGTCTTCGAGGTGATCGAGGAGGGAAAATCCAACCGTCACATCGCTGTGACCAGTGAGTCTCCACCCGCTAATGGGGTCCGAACAATGTCAGCCAAGAATCTGTAATTGAAATGCAAAAAAAATTGATTAAGTGAGGAAAAAGATATAGCAGCTACAAAGTTTTTGGTTTGCCTTATCTATGATCTGGCAAATATATGATACAAATTTCTAAACAAGATTGCTGTCTTATGTAATTATTACAATTTTGTTCGAAAACCCATAGCCAACATTGACCTAAAATTTGCCTTAAAAACTTTACAAAATAACTAAGAGGACAGTGTTATAGTGCCAGTGCTTAAATTTTACAAGTGTACAAACATGAGATCACTTGATATTTTAATTAGTCACTTTATTCAATTATCTGTTAGCAAACTTACACTTTTTCTTTCGTAGATTTTTTAATATTTACTAAAATTGTTTAAAATAATTATTTTTATCATATTCTCTGCAGTTTACTTCTTGAAAAAATTTAAGGATATAATTAACTTTGTAAATTAAAATTTTACTTGGATTCCAGTTCTTTGCTCTGATCCCAACTGCTTTGATTTTATGTTCTAGATCACAGTAACCATTGTTCCGTTCTTTTCAGACATGAACGAGCACTCCTCACGATCGCACTCAGTATTCCTCATCAATGTGAAGCAAGAGAACTTGGAGAACCAGAAGAAGCTCTCCGGCAAGCTCTACCTGGTCGATTTGGCCGGTTCCGAGAAGGTTTCCAAGACAGGAGCCGAGGGCACTGTCCTCGATGAAGCCAAGAACATCAACAAGTCGCTGTCGGCTTTGGGCAATGTCATCTCCGCCCTGGCGGACGGCAACAAAACGCACATCCCCTACCGCGACTCCAAGCTGACGCGCATCCTGCAAGAGTCGCTGGGAGGCAACGCACGCACAACCATCGTCATCTGCTGCTCCCCGGCCAGCTTCAACGAGTCGGAGACCAAGTCCACGCTGGACTTTGGCCGACGAGCCAAGACCGTGAAGAACGTGGTCTGCGTGAACGAGGAGCTCACTGCCGAGGAGTGGAAGCGGCGCTACGAGAAGGAGAAGGAGAAGAACGGCCGGCTCAAGGGCAAGGTGGAGAAGCTGGAGATCGAGCTGGCGCGGTGGAGAGCGGGCGAGACCGTCAAGGCGGAAGAGCAAATCAACATGGAGGATCTCATGGAGGCAAGCACGCCTAATCTGGAAGTGGAGGCGGCGCAGGCAGCAGCGGCGGAAGCCGCGTTAGTTGCCCAGCGGACCGCCCTTGCCAACATGTCGGCTTCGGTGGCCGCGGGTGAGCAGGCCAGGTTGGCCACGGAGTGCGAGAGGCTCTACCAGCAGCTGGACGACAAGGACGAGGAGATCAACCAGCAGAGCCAGTACGCTGAGCAGCTCAAGGAGCAGGTGATGGAGCAGGAGGAGCTGATCGCCAACGCTCGGAGGGAGTACGAGACCCTGCAGTCGGAGATGGCGCGAATCCAGCAGGAGAACGAGTCGGCCAAGGAAGAGGTTAAGGAGGTGCTCCAGGCTCTCGAGGAGCTGGCTGTTAACTACGACCAGAAGTCGCAGGAGATCGACAACAAGAACAAAGACATCGACGCCCTCAACGAGGAGTTGCAGCAGAAGCAGTCTGTGTTCAGTGCCGCCTCCACGGAGCTGCAGCAGCTCAAGGACATGTCCTCGCACCAGAAAAAGCGCATCACCGAAATGCTGACCAACCTGCTGCGAGACCTGGGCGAAGTGGGCCAGGCCATCGCCCCCGGCGATTCCGGCATTGACCTCAAGATGAGTGCTCTGGCTGGCACGGATGCCAGCAAGGTGGAGGAGGATCTCACCATGGCTCGGCTGTACATCAGCAAGATGAAGACGGAGGCGAAGAACATTGCCCAGCGGTGCGCCAACATGGAATCGCTGCAGTCGGACTCCAACAAGAAGATCTCCGAGTACGAGCGGGATCTGGGCGAGTACCGCTTGCTCATCTCGCAGCACGAGGCGCGCATGAAGTCGCTGCAGGAGTCGATGCGCGAGGCGGAGAACAAGAAGCGTACTCTCGAGGAGCAAATCGATTCGCTGCGCGAGGAGTGCGCCAAACTGAAGGCCGCCGAGCACGTGTCCGCCGTGAACGCCGAGGAGAAACAGCGGGCGGAGGAGCTACGCTCCATGTTCGACTCCCAGATGGACGAGCTGCGCGAGGCCCACACCCGCCAGGTGTCCGAGCTGCGGGACGAGATTGCCGCCAAACAGCACGAAATGGACGAGATGAAGGATGTCCATCAGAAACTGCTGTTGACTCACCAACAGATGTCGGTCGACTACGAGAAGGTGCGCCAGGAGGAGGCCGAGAAGTCCAACGAGCTGCAGAACATCATCCTCACCAACGACCGGCGCGAACAGGCTCGCAAGGACCTCAAGGGACTGGAGGACACAGTGACCAAGGAGTTACAGACGCTGCACAACCTGCGAAAGCTGTTTGTTCAGGACCTGCAGGTACATTTGATGTGGATTTGAAGCATCCATCTATCTCTTCCTTTACATAGTTAAAGTCATCAAACTCTTAACTCATTCGTTCCCTTTGTTTTCTAACAGCAACGAATCCGGAAAAACGTGGTGAACGAGGAAAGCGAGGAGGATGGTGGATCCCTTGCGCAGAAGCAGAAGATCTCCTTCCTGGAGAACAACCTCGACCAGCTGACCAAGGTGCACAAGCAGTTGGTGCGGGACAACGCCGACCTGCGGTGCGAGCTGCCCAAGCTGGAGAAGCGCCTGCGCACGACCATGGAGCGGGTGAAGGCTCTGGAGACAGCGCTGAAGGAGGCAAAGGAGGGCGCCATGCGGGACCGAAAGCGCTACCAGTACGAGGTGGACCGCATCAAGGAGGCGGTGCGACAGAAGCATCTGGGCAGGCGCGGCCCACAGGCACAGATCGCCAAGCCGATCCGCGCCGGCCAGGGAGCGATCGCCATCCGTGGAGGTGGCGCCGTCGGCGGTGGAGCGCCGCTGGCCCCGGCTAATGCTGTACACTCGTAGATCCGATCACCACCCGTCGCCGCCCAGTTCAGCTCCGCTTTAAACTAAACTAAATCGATTACGTTATACATACTTAACATAACTGATAATTGCCTTCGCTTAGAGAGATGTCGTGTCGCGATCATGTGCAGCGCTTTAAATATACATACATATAATTTAATTAAATAAATGAGAGGAAACCGGAAATTAACTAAATTTTACAAACCGAAAATAATAAAACCCACAGATATGTAAGGACATCTATGTACGTTAAGAGTATTTATAAACTTTTCAAACATAAACCTAAATAAAAGTCGCAGACAAATTAAGGTCGCTTCGGTTTGATTCTATATTCAGTTCAAAAAAAAGTATTGAGGATCATTTGGCTACAAGGTGTTGCATTTCCTGCTGCTACAGTCGCATGTTGTAGCCAGTGCCGCATATGTTGTGGCGCTCCCACTCCTCGGAATCGCTGATCACCTGCCATTCGTACCACACTTTGGTCGCATCCACGCAGCGCCAGAACTTGATGTTAATGGTCTGGCCCTCCTTGAGAGTCCTTGGACGCTAAAAGGATAAATAACTAACATTAGATGGGTGACCTTCAAAGGATCTAAACGTTGCTCACCGTGGGGAAAAACATAGGGAACCAGGAGAACATACCCGCCGTGTGCGTCAGCGGGTTGATGCTCAGGCAGATGTCCTTGTACAAATGGGTATCAAAGTATCCGCCGATTCCGTGCAGCACACAATCCTTTTTGACAGTAAACGAGAGCATCTTGCAGCGAGTATTGTCTATCTTCTCCGCGCGATTGGGATGCGTGAATTCAAACAAGGCCTGTGGCTCATCGATGTGGTAGATATTCTTTAGCAGCGACACATAGCCGTAGTCGAAGGCAGGCACAGTGGATACCAATTGACAGACATTCTGATGCAGCACAGCCGTCATGAGGGGATTAATGTACGAGGTGGACTTGTAGGGTATGCTTATGCCATCCGGTTTGAGCAGCTTCAAAGCTCCGTCCAGACACTCGGGTGAGAGTTCATTGTCGCCAAAGGAACCGAGTAATTCGGACACCATTATGTCAGCCAGCTCGGGAGGCGAAAAGTCACGCATATCCTTGGAGAAAATGTGAACGTCTATGGGATTAAAGGGAATTAGGCTTTATTTTTCTTAGTTTTTTCTTTTTCCTACCCTTGTTGGCCCAAAGTGTTTTAACCATATAGGAGAGCGTGCGAATGGCATTGGTATTCTTCTCTATAATGTAAAGCCGCACTTGGCGCTTGGTCAGCTCAGCTGCATTGAACACAGCCCGCGCAAGAGGACCGCGTCCGCCACCCAGCAGCATGACCACTGTCTAGAGGGGAACATTTTTAAATTTAGAATATAGACTTTGATTTTACATTTAGAATAGAGACATTCTCTTACCAACTTGGTTTTGGCCTCTTCATCGCTGACTTGATCTAGCAAAGCCGCCTGTATTGCGTCTTGGTAAAGCTTGTATTTGACGGGATCAGTCTCAAATACTTCATAGGTATAGCTGTCCAGATTATCGCAGAGTGGCTGCAATGGGATCTCCAGCATGTTTTCATAGCTGGAAATGGAAGGAGTTTATCACAATAGGTATTTAAGTTAACAAATTCCTAGCATGACACGCACCTGTTTAGCATGTGTGTGTCGCAGTTCTCACTGATTAGCTTCTTCAGATAGTCTGCATACTGGGACAAAGCCTTATCGGTGGGATTCGTGGAGATGATGATGTTGGCCCTCACGGAGATGAAGTGTCCAATGATGACCTGCCACTCCTTCTTCAGCACGCAGTAGTTGGAGCGATTCCTCACGAACAGGGAGGATGGAATAATGATGGCCTCGATGGGCTCGCCCAACCAGCGACGTACTGTCTCCTTGCTGGGTCGATCCGAGTCGTTTAGCTCGATTACAACCTTCACCTTGGTGCTCTGTTTGACGGCGATTCGCAGGTTGTTCCACCAGTGCCATGGGTCATTGTGTTCCGCACGAGTCACATCTTCGGCGGACGCATCTTTGCGGTGCTCGAAGGTGGCCAGCTCGGGATTGGTGATGGGCACCTGTATAAACCAGTTGCCTAGGGGGAAGAGATCTTTGAATAAGTGGCTACAGTTTCCGCTCCAACGGCCAGATCCGTACCCTTCGTTTTGGTCCGCACAATGTCCGCCAGATTTGCGTTTTCCGGACCGCGCAGTCGCACCATCACGCTGCCCACGTTCTGCAGGTGCTCCGCCCAGGCCACGTCCCGCAGGAGCACCTCCCGGGCGTGCTGGCGCAGCTTGGCGTTCGGCGAGTCCACGTCCACGTCGGACATGGTGAATATCACCTTGGAGTTCCAGTCCACGGCGCTGAGGATTGTGGCCGGGTATGTGGGATCCGACTCGTCCGGTTCGAAGGGCACCATGTTGGCGTTGATGGAGGTGGCCACCACATTGTAGTTGTTCGCGTAGGCTTTCTCGATCAGCTTGGGAATGCTGCTGACGCCCTCCTGGTGCAGGCAGACGTAGTAGGACATCATAAATCTCCACTTGCACTGCGCCGCTTCAAAAAGGCCAAAAAATGCGGTGACCGGTGCGAGTGTGACCGTACGTCACGAGAAGTCAAATGGACCGAATGGTGTGACCGCCGCGCCAAAGCCGCAGAATACTGCATTTCACCCAATATTGTTGACAATTGTTTGTGTCGTCGTTTGCCCATTTTTGTGTTTTCCCCAATTTGTATGATAAGCAATAGCTTCCGGGCCACCAATAGCATGTAATTCAGGCTGTTCATGGCTAACCGCGATGTATTCTCCAAGATCCTGCCAAATGTCAAGTTGGGCACCCGTTACGACGAGGATGGGCGTGAAGTGCAAGTGAGTCAACGGAGCTCTTCCTGCCGGGAGTCCTTAATCCAAATTCGATTCCCATCCAAGGTGGAGCGTCGCGAAGACTCGGATGCCACGGCCAAGGAGCAGGACACCTTCGACATCCTGGTGGCAGCGGGATATTACCGGGCCCGCATCAAGGGCTTGTCCGCCTTCGATAAAGTTGTGGGTGGCATGACCTGGTGCATCGAGTGCTGCGACTACGGTGTGGACGTGGACCTGCTCTTCCACGAAAGTCTCTCCATAGGACAGAAGATGTGAGATATACAATAGAAGGGTTCGGGTACAAAATCACTTGCATCACTTAATTTCCAGAGCTCTGGTGGAGAAGATTGTCTCTGTCCTGATTGACATGAAGTGTCCACATAGCCTGGAGCCACATCAAGTGCAGGGTCTGGAGTTCCTGGCCATACATCCCGTCATCCAGTGGCTGGTGAAGACCTCTGTAAGTCACCCACACAACTATAAGAATACAGTTGCGGTCAATTCAATAGCACTGAGGCAACACAAAATTCTTGAAGCTCTTAATTTTAAGACACAACAAAATTTCCATTTCAATTTTCTGATAAAGTATACTCTTTAAATGTTAAATGACTAGACTTATAATAATTCCCTTTCTAGGTGGAAAATCGAGCTGAGCGTGGCCAGCGCTTGAAGAGATTCGCCATTGGCCAGTTCCACAATCACTATCAGTACAAAAGCGACAAGGACAATCTCACTAAGATACGCTTGGCCTCCACCCACATCAAGGCCATTCAGGAGCTGTACGGCCCCAGGAGGCTGTACGAGCGCCAGGAATCTCCTGGGGATGATGATGATGTCTCCCGTGTGCGACTTACTCTCTTGGAATACGGAGATCCAGGACCAATGCTCAAGAGCAGCGCTGGAAGAAAGGTAGAGCAGGGTCCTGGGGAAACGGCGGAGGTGGGTTTTCTTTCATTTCTTAATCCTATTCCCTATTAAAGAGTTCCCTTTTATCTGCAGCTCGATTTGGAGGAGTATCTGCGCAGTTTATCCCTCGCAAAAGATGACTTAACGGGCACTCAGAAACGAATCGATCTCGATCCCACAGCGCGGCAAGAGCTGCAAAAGCACTATGCCGAGTTTAAGCTGGAAATGGAAACGGATGCTCAAGACCTTAAGGCACAAAATCAACAGAAACGTCTTGAGGCGGCCAAAATTGCCCTGGAACACAAAGTAAAGCGCTACTGCAAGGACAAGGAACAACTGCAGGCAGGCAGAAAAGGAGCAGAACCAGAAGACCAAGGAAGCGGAGGAGCAATTAGATACCATAAAAATTGAGCTGAAAGCACACAAGGAAACGCAGGATAATGCAGATCCAAAGTAGGTTAAAGAATATAAGGCATTCTATCAGTTATTTGTACTTTAATGTATATTTTAGGCTCCTTGAAAAGGTTCAAAACTTACTTGCAGCAACATGAAGAGCTGAAGAAAAGCGAGGCGGAATTTAAGGAATCTTGTCGCACCGATTTGGCCACCCTTCAGCAGCAAATCGAGTAGGTGTTTCATTCGAAACCAATTCCAAAGTGGAAGATTATTATATAGCCATTTAATTTCACAGCGACCTGGAAGCATTTAGTGCCCAAGATGCGGAGACTCAAGCTGCAGCCCTGGCGGGCGAGGAGCAACGCCTGAAGGAGCTGCGCCTGCAGCTGGCCAAGCGGAACCGCGGAATTGTGGCCATCGAACGGAAGCTGGATGCCATACCCGATCGCACAGAGCTGGCCCAATACCAGCGACGCTTCCACGAACTGCACAACGAAATGAGCGGCAAACATCTGGAAACCAAGCAATATTACACCCTGTACAACACGCTCAACGACAAGAAGCGCTACCTGGAGAAGGAGCTGGCCCTCCTCAACTCCATCTGTGAGGCCTACAACGAGGGCATGATGAGTCCGCACGGCCGCGAGGACTTCATCCGCCAGTTCGAGTCCATTGTGGACGGGGTGAAGAGCGCCCAGGACAAGGTGCGTCATAAGTACAACGAGGAGCGGATGCGTCGCGACGAGCTGAACGAGGAGCTGCAATCGCTGCTGGAACTGCAACGCCAGTATGCCCTGGCTGTCAAGCAGCTCACCCGCGAGTGCCAGCGCTGCGAGCAGCTGCAGCAGGAGCTCAGGTCAATTAGGAGCAGGACCCAGTCCTAGCCCATTTTAACTATTGATTAGCTAACACGAAACACTCTTAGCGAGTTCGTTCAATAAATTCTATCGCCCCAGTTGTAGTGCAATATCCAGGAATCCAATCGAAACGTTCTTATCCAAGCATTTTCATCGCACATTTGTCAAGCTTAACTTTAACCTTTGGCCCTGTCGTCCCTCTCATTTTTCATATATTCGAGTATTTATGGAATTCCTGTCACTCCAGCAGGGTCAGCAGTTTATTTCCATATAGCAGTCGCTGTGTGATTGAGCATCCCACATGCAGCTGGTGAAATTTGCATATTTGCCTTGCTGTCAGCACACTTTCTTTCGTTCCATTTGGTGCTCTAATTAATATGCGGCCCGCTTAGTGGCATGCCGAGCAATCAGAGCCACTTCAGGAACCCCGGACTGCTATGCTCCTGGATTGCTGGACTGCAGCTGCTGCTTGCGGTTAATTAATGTCCTTGCACCTTAACATTGAATTCAAGCTGAGCCATTGCAATTACATTTTATTGCGTGGCAATCAATTCCATTCAACAAGTGACATTGAGACGTGTGGTGGAGGACGGGAAAAATGAGAATTGTGGCCCACTTCCTGTCTTCAGCCTTCGGCCATTTGGCCAACATAAATTTACAGCGTATGACAAATATTTAAAGCGAGGAGTCCTCCGGCAAAGGTTAAACCGAAGTCCTTGACAGACATTTCACAACTAACTTTATGGGAACTCTGCTCCCGGCTCCCCTTCTCCACTCCGCCCATTTCTAAATCGACCTTATCGTACAGAAAACACACCCATATAGAACCAGTCAGGCATATTCCGCCCATATATAGTCTATAGTCAGAATAAATATGTGTAAAATGGGAGGTTGCCGACTCTGGATAAAAGTGAAAGCCAACAAGGGCCCATATCCTCCCGCGTTTCCTCATTTGTATTTGCCATGGCATTTCGCCCGTCCAAACACAAAGGCTGAATGGAAATGGATTCGAATGGGTACTGATTGGGGATGGGGATGCTACAAAAGGGTGCCACACACACACGAGCATGAGCATGGGCCTTGACAAAAGTCAATCAGCATATTTGCTCGATTGGAGGGAGCATGCCAAGCGGATAATCGATTCGCAATGTGTTTGAATAACAAATTACTGGAAATTGTGAATGCGAAAGTCACTGTGTAGCCCAGAGCCTCGAAACACAAACTGAACACGGAGTACTTTTCGGCGGAATCAGGGAGATTAAAATGTATGCAGCTGTCGATCCCCAACATCTTCATCCTGACAGCCTCGGGAATCCCCATGCGATGCCACTTGTTGGCCCTTGCCATCTTGTTTGGTGAGTGAACTTGTGACTCGAACTATTGAACTTTGGGCTCAAACAATGAACTGTCCTCACTATTTGCTCCTTCCAGACTCCCCAGCCTACAGTCAGAGAATATTTTGTATTATGGATAGTGCTTAAAAAGCTTTTTAAGTTTTAAATTCAAATTATATTTCTTTTCATATATATAATCTTTTTTTATTTTATGTGTAGTCTCTGAAATTGTTTCTGATGCTTTGACCAATTAATGATGCTGTTATTTTATTGCAAGTTTATTAATTTCAAACTTAAATAATTTTTATATAAGGGGGTGACTCAGATATCCCTTTGCTTAGAATTCGGTTTCCTTTTTTAATCATCATCACACACTTCATAAAGATTCTCCACAGAATTATAAATGTTAAATTGATAATAATATTTACTTATTTTTATAGTTAAATAGTACCTAGTTGTTATACCTTAGTATCAAACAAAATAAATTAATTAATAATTAATTAAATAAATTTTATTTTACAATATTAATTGAATTAACATTCTTAAACTTAAAAAAAAAAATGATTTTATTGGTAAATATTTGACCCGTTTTTTGCCATCAAGTAAGGTATCTATTTTCGAGTAAAGCCACTTTTTAGTTTCCAAGTGCACTGTGTTCTCTGAGTGTAGCAAAACCGAAAGCAATAAACGTAGACATGCACAGATGGTCGAGGAAAACTTTATCCCCATATCGGCAGAATAGAAGGGAGCAAACCAATGGGGCAGCTCAACCACACAGCCATATAATGTTCTGGCCAAGTTTAATCTAATCTCTGTGGCATGTGAATAATCGTGCCGAATTAGTTGCGTTCGATTTGGTCAGATGTCAGTGCACCTTTCTGTCAACAAAGAAAGTTGCCCGTCCCAAGATGCTTGACCATCGGGGACAGCATATGTGGCAGACAAGTTTAAATCAAACCAGAACAAAAAGCGAGCGATTGAAGCATTAATCAACTTCAGCAAATGAACCAAGTTGGCCCCTGGCCCGAAATCCAAAGGGCAGTTCGAACCTCATGACCCTGACTTCTGACTTCGGACTCCCAAAATACTGAATCGTGGAGCCCCGCAAAAACCCACTCCCCGGCCACCTCAATTTGTCAATGTGTCAGATGATCAACCGAAACGAGCATTGGGGCATTGATTTAATTAATTTATGTTATTCCTGCGGGCCTGGCAACAGCCGACCCTGGTAACTCTGGCCAGGATGCCGGGATGCCCGGACTCTCTGGCTCCTAGAAGGCTCAACAGGTTGGCCAGCTTCCGTGCGCGTATCCATAGAGCTTTTCTTGCGGGAAAAGCTCACCCGAACCCGAAACAGCACTCATGAATGAAAAGCAAACGGACTCGGCTTCAGCCTCTGCTTCTGCTTCTGCTTCTGCTACTGCTACCGCTTCTGCTTTCAGTTTCGGTTTCAGTTTCAGTTTCCGGAGCTCTCATTGCGCCGCCAAACGGGCAAGCGAACGTACACGGCGCGGACAACTCCGTCGAGATCCCAAACACAACACAACAAAAAATATCACGAGATCCCCCCATTGTATCGCAACGCGCGGTTCCATTCAAACCCAAAACGGAACAGGGCCAGCCGTCACATTTGATTTGAATTTTAATTCAATAAAAAAGTGCACAAAAAAATCATAATCATAAAAAAAAGGATATCGCAGCAGGCAGCTACAAATGTAAATGCCTGTCATTTCGAATCCTCCCCCGTGTATGTGTGTTGTTGTTGCTGCCGTTGCTGTTGTTGTGTGATGTTGTTTGTGAAGTCGCGAGGCGTAAAAAATATTCAAATTTCATGTTGAAATTACTGCACGCATTCTTAAATAATCCAATGCCAGCAGCACAAGTGTGCAAGAAGTAAGGAGACTCAAAAGGCGACGCCAAGCGTTTGCTAATAGGATTACGCATCATCTCCGCCACTGACAGAGTCCAGGATTAGCAGGATCCACTTGAAGAGCACTCCAGAGCACTCCAGAGAAGAACCGAATCGGTACAGAACAGGTACATCTGGCAGCCACCGAGCAACAGGCTCGAATCTAATCGCAAAGCACTAAACTAAAGTAGACCACACGGCGTATGCGTGATTTCCGTGCCCAATCCGATATTGATATCGGTCTGCCTAATTGTTAGCTACAGCCATAGGACACACACAGAGCGGTGAATTAATAACAAACTTGGTGCCATATTAATTGGCATCCGCAGAGCAGGTAGGGGTATAGTCGGGTGAGGGGGGGTGGTGAGGGGGGCCTCAAGAGGAGCAGTAAACTCCATAAATATCACATTTTATTAAACAAAGCCCGAATCCATTTGCGTTATTGCCTTTACGTGCACGAATGTTAATTGAAGTCACCTCACCTTTTCAGGATGGTGATACCCCCGACACCCCTTAACCCCCTAAAACCCCCTCAGAACCCCCGTGTTAACCCCTGATTCGCCCCCGTAGCACTTATCTTGCCAGCAAAACCACCAAAACAGATTAGATAAGTCGATGGCTGCGGAATGATTAGCGAACAAAGGGGATGTGGATGTGAATATGGATATGAATATACATGTGGCTGTGCAGGATGAGCAAGTGGAGAGCACTTGTATGCGGGAAATGAATATTCATAATGAGGCGCCAGTTACACATTTCCCGTCGAAGCATGAAAAGCAAATTACGCACAAAATAATTGACATTAGCATATTTTGTGCATCCCGTACAATTAAGTGTATCTGTGCGTGCGTATATATCCTATTTTAGAAATTGCTTTCAACTTCGGTATTTCTTTATAATACCCCGCCAACGTTTTGATTGAACTTGAAAGTCCCTGTCCCGCAGCCACATGGCGTATACGTGATGCGTCTGAGAGGATTAAACACAGCTAGCTGGCGAATGGCAAACAGAGGGCGTGCAGTGAGTGTCAGAGTGGAACCCGCTCCATATATTGAATAAACATTTTTTTCTGTGCCCCGACTCTGTGGGAAGCTCTAATTGATCCCCCCAGCTGACAAGCGGAAATGGACAGAGGACCAAAGCGAAATTTGATTTCAATATGGACATGTGTTTACTTATTTAGGACCCTCGTCCCAGCCACTTGGACAATCATAATCCCCGCTAAGCGAGGCGAGTGTAAACGATTCCATGGGGCATAAACTTAACACGTTCCCCCAGTATCGCTTTACTTACCCCCATGGTGCCACTAAATCATTACAAATAAGACACATCGATGCACAGGGAAAAATGTATTTTGCTCAAAAATATATATCAGCCAAGTTAAGTTCCACGTGAAAAAAATAGAAAATAGAAAAATGAGATATATTCTATTGGTATGTGTGTTTTTCTTTGGTTTTTGCTAGCTACAATTCCAAATTGGTACTTATTTTGTAATAAATTGCTTTTTTGTTTTGATAAGACATATTGAAGAACAGGGAAAAATAAATTACACTTGCCTATAAAGACGTATTTTAATTCCTTAGGCGTTTAAATTCGCAAATTATCATAATTATTTGTCTACTCAGTTAAAATTAACGTAGCATTTTAAGAACACCGATGTTCAAAAGTTTTGATAAAAATTAGTTTTTATTTACCAATTATATATTTCATACCGATTTTATTGGAGTCGCTAATAACTCAATATTTTTTTAAACTTTTTATTATTATTTTAATTTGAAGAATAGGTTTAATTTGTTTATTTTATTGAGATACATAGAACAATTATTATCTGAATCTTAAGTATGTTTTGGCCATTCTACTTCCGTTTGTTTTGCTTACTGTCAATATAATTTTCGATCAATCTGTTATGATTGCAATTAATTTGGTTGTAAACGAAGGTCATGAATAAACATTAATGGACTAAGCCAATTAAATGGTTAGGTTATGCTTTTTTCCACGTGCACACCCAGTGGGGCACATTTATGGCTCGTTAGCAATTCCAGTCGAAGAGGCGTAAGAGGGTCTGGGAATTATGCCAGAGGCAAAGCCAAAAGTTTGCCTAATTTTGAAGTTGCTGCCAATGCGGTTGCGGATGCCTTTGAGGTCCATGGGTTAATTGCCTCGATATCCCGCTGCAAGAGGGGCTTCCCCTGGCTTTTCGATTGGCTTTGCAGGGCAATAACCAAAGGAAGATGCAAACATCTAAAGTGGCTTGCCAGAAGAGCCACATTTTATCAAAGTCAGTTCTTATCTGCACGAAAAATGTTTGCAGCTGATGTTGATAAATGGATTTACTTTGATTTTATAGCTAAAAATCGATGCTGCCAGGGGTAGGAGTTACTGTACGTAGCACTTGTGCCATTTAAATCCCTTGGCCAGAGTCAAATTCGAGACAATGGACCAACTGGCGGTCAAAGACTTCGAGCCCCTTGCCTCTGACTCATCGAAGGATGCCAAACCACTCCGCCTGGCCAAAAACCAAAATTGCACTTAAAATTGAATGCTTGGCTGGAGGAGCGTGCAACCCACAGATAATCTATGACATAAAATCACGCGACAGTAAACGGTGCTTAATGCCAGACAAAGGAAAAGGACAAAGGATCAACTGCAACTTCTGTTTTCTTTCGCTGCGAATGTATAGATATACCTACATAAAGTATATGCATATACATACCTTCTTTGTGGCAGCCACTCGACTGGAAATTACATAAAAAATTTCCCATTGCCGCTCGCTTTTTGCGCTCGTTTTGATTATCAGCCATTGCATTTGCATTCGCACTCGCACTCGCATTTTCATTTTCATTTATATTTTCGATGGCAAACCCTGCTTCGATTTTTTGCGTGAGTCACAGCTGCATTTTATCAACAACTGTTGAAATTTTTGCTCTACTGGCAGCTTGTATTTATCATTTGCGCATCATTAGCCCGCGACTAAACGGAATAATTTATTTGCCTTCGTTTGCCAAGTGAGAACTTTGTCTACTTGGGCAGCTGCTGTTGAATCCAGAATTCCTAGAACTCCTCAATTAACACTAGCTGATGTGCAAAAAGTTCTGCATTTAGTATTTGCTCTTGAATTTACTGGGATTTTTCGTTTAGTTTTTCCAAACGATTAAAGTTGTGAAAATGTCCCAGACAAGAAAAGTTTGTACTCCCTAAGTTAATGCCTGTTTTTGCTAGTTAAAGATTTTCATAGTAAACACAACCGCTTCTTTTTTTATAGAAAACATATTATATCATTAATTTAGGCTTTAAAATATTAATTATCATAATATTTCATCATTTTCATTTTTGTACGTTTCCTAAGAAACAAAGCTTTATTTCGGAAAAATATAAAGTAGATTCATATATTTGTCTGAATTATTAAACCCTTTTGTTAATTGAAACAATAAGTTTATAGAAACATTCTTCTACATTCTGAACCATTAAAGTTAAACAGATAATATAGGGCTCTCAAGTGATTTCTTAATAGTGTCCTGTAGTTTAATAGAAGATATTTTCCTTTGAATTTTATATTAATTAAATTATTTTCTAATGGCTCATAACTAATTTTATGTAAGCTTAATATGTCTTTAAGTTATGCCATATTGTACGAAGCTATTTAAGTTTCCAGCCCAAGGGGGCTACTTTTTTCAGGAATTTGCATTTGCTTGGCAAAACCTCAACCTGGTGTAGATTAAATTGGAAGGCAAAGTAGTTTCTTAATCATTTACCATCAGCATTAAATGCTTTTCTGATTACCTGCGGAGAAAGTTTTATGTGCCAAAGAGTTTGCCTGGCAAACACACCCCGCTCTATGCTCCCCTCCTTCAAGTCGAAACTTTTTCACATGAGGTGCCAGCAGGATGGCCCCCTTGAACATTTTCTGTTGCCTACCTCGAGGGGCAATTTAAAAATGTCGAACCACAGACTGTTTCGTAAGCCAACAATTTTGCATTTAATTGCTTAATTACTGCAGCACAGCAGACGTCCCAGAGGCACAACCCCTGAACCCTGACCCCTGACCCCCACTCTCTTTTGGCCACTAAGCGGCTGGCATTTATGTTTACGTCTTTCCAAGTGTTTTACGGTCGTGCAGAAAGGAACATTTATGACTGCTCGGTTTCCCGGAGCTGCAGCCCAGGGGCGTTTAACGGTGGGCGTGGCCAGACCACAATTGCCGCCGAGTGGGCGTTTTGGGCACACGGGTCACACAAACAACTTAAATCTTGGGCCGGAGACAAATGCAAAAGTTTAACTCCCTCGTCCTCCTTTTCAGACTCCTTGCCCGCTGTTCATCATGGTGGTGGGTTCGTGCCTTGCGTAGCTGCATTCCCTCCGACATCCAGCCATCGCCCAGCTATGTGGACCTACATGATGGCTGCCGCCCGCGGAGATCGGGTCAACACGATGATGTCCAGCCGCAGACGCCCCGAAACCGAGTCCCCTAAATATGGCTACAAGTAAGTTGGTATTGGTATTGGTCAAAACAAGATTTTACCAGAATTACCTTGCTTTCATAAATATAAAGGTATATTAAGAATAAAAAATATAACAACAAATTATATAGCCCATTCCCATAACAATCTTTAGTTAAATTTAGAATGCCCACTAGGCATACTTACACTATGAAAAATATACCGCTAAAATGTAAGCCGCAATTCTTACCGTTTATAAGATTATTTTCTTAGCTTTGGACCATTAATTCATAAATGAGGAACACTAAAAAACAACCGCTGTTCGTACAGTTTTTTCCCAGTTTCAGTCCAATTTTTGTTATTTGGTTATTCAAATGCAGTTCTTAAATTGTTACGTTTTCCCAACCTTTCAAATTTTGAATAGTTTTAAAACTTACTTCTTAAACAAATTTATTCACTTTTCCTTTTAAAATAATATTGATTATTTTAAAAATGATTTATTAAATTCAAAGTGTATAAGTAAAGTTCGTTGTCATATGGTTTGCCTTAAAATTTAATAATATATATTAATTTAAAAACAAATTCGCATGCAAACTTTATAAATAAATAAAACGTAATTGTTGTACCTCTTCTAATTGTGTCCGTCACTAAACCACTCGGCCTTAGCCTCTCCACCCGTCCCATGTACCGCACCACCCGATTTGTGGGCCCCGCCTCCTCGGCGCCCGCCCAGCTGCAACTGCCCTGCGGCTCCCATCAGGCGTCGGTGGGCGTGGCACCTCCGCCGCTGGAGGAGATTAGCGGCGGTCTGTTCGCACCGTTTGCGCCCACGGCGACGATTACGGTCGAGCAGGCGGCCACATCGATTCCGATGGCAGTGGATGGCGAGGTCCACCACCTCACTATCCGCGTCGCAGTTGGCAACGGAAATATCGCCAGGGGAATCATCGCCGGGCTGGCGGAGACGCCGAGGAGGAGGACGAGGATGAAGACGACGACGACGACGACGAGGATGACGTGGATGAGGACGAGGATGAGTTCGGGGCGGCAGTGGGCGTGGACAACCCGGAGGAGGCGATTGCCCGGGCTGACCAGCAGCAGAAGCAGCACCACCAACCGCATGCCAGCGATTCCAGCTATGTGGAAAATGGCAGGAAGCTGATACAGGTGAGTAGCTAGTCATTAGCTACCTATAATCGTAAGCTTAAGATTTAAAGGGTACATATATTGTAATCGAGTAAAAATATAAAACTTTTCAATTATTTATTAGAACCAACAACGCTTTGGTTTTTAAAAAGTTTATTTTTAAAACATTATCTAAAACTCTTATACATGGTTCTTGTACAAGTACCAATCATGTGAAACTAATCTGATTTCCTTGTCTAAGTTTCGCTTAGCAAAAGCAAAATGTTAAAAAAATATTTGTTTTCTTTTCAATGCTCTATTATATTTAAGGCAATTATTTTATTTAAAATACATCTTATAATTGGTTCTTCAATACTGTTGGTAGTCAAATGAAACTAATGGCAGTTACGCACTTTAAAAGTGTTTCAATGCATCACATAAAGTTAAACAAATAACTGATATTTAAGTATATCATGTCAATAAAAATATCCTTTTGAAATATCAGTTAAACAATAAAAATATCCTTTTGAAATATCAGTTAAACATTTAACCATTATAACTTACGGTCATGCTATTTTTTTTAATCTGCAAATCAATTTGGCTGCACGGCCAAAGTGGCGTATGCGTTATTTGATAACACTTGCAGATAAACAATAACCAATAATCCGCATTTAATAACTGATACATTATGCTCTGGCTCCGGTGCGGTTGTAATTCCATTCTGTCCCTGGCCACAATTCAATTATGTGGAAATGAAATTAAGTAATTGCTCTAATTGATTGACGCCTCGCCCCCAGGAGGCGGAATTGGCCCAGTTTGCCGTAGCTGCGGGCCAACGAAACTCCGCATTGTCTGCATAACTCCCCGCAGACTTGCCATTCCAGACTAATGCAAATGAACTGGGCAGACCTTCATAAACTTGACCTTGCCGTAAATCGCGTTTTAATTACTTCCTCTATTGTCACGTAGCCGAGGCATCGCCCCAAGCCGTCTACTCCGCCCCTTATTGCTTTATATACCCTTGTTACCCTCCAATTGAATGCCATTTTCGGCTGCCCGCAGAAATTTTTATTAGCACGTGTCAATCGACTTAAAACACTGATAAAAAGACCGACAAAAAAGGCTGTGTAGTGCTTTGGAAGGGGAAGGAGGTTATGGGCTTGCTAAATTCATTTTTGGGTTCTCTAACAATGGAAATGTATTAGCTGACAGAGTTGAAGGTGAGAAAAGTTTAAACCGATGCATTGATAATGATATTAACCTTGATTTCTTTTAATAGCTAAATCAAATTCCTATTTTTAGGCTTTAGGAAATCATTTTAAATGATCCTAAATATAATTTTATGTTAAAACATGAGTATAGACCTTTAAAGAAATTAACATGTAAAATTTAAAATTTTAGAATTATTATTTTCTTACCAAAATTCTTAGAGGAAAGCCCAAGCCAAACATCCAGTAATATTTTCTAAGTATAAAATATATGTTCAATTCGTTTTATTTTTTGTATTAAAAAAAAAGAGCATTACAAAAGTCCTCATAAAGTTTTATTTAACATTTTTGATATTATGATTAAGAGATTATGATTTAAATTTGAAATAATTTGCATATTATCTGGCCCTTATCTATGGACAATCGAAAATAGTTTGACATTCTTGCATAATAAATAAACCTAAAGTTTGAATAAAAATATTAATCGTAAATTTTTATGCAAATTCGTAATAGGCATTTCCATGATCTAATTTGAAAATGCAAAGCTTTTAGGAAAAGCAAGCATTTCAGTTGGTGTCCCTTGACTTCCGTATCTTTAATCTACAACTTGCCGCATCTCGCCTTTCAAATCAACTTGCTAAGCAAAGCGACTGCATTTTTCGCTTCCTCCGCAATCCTCATCAGCAAGTTGGAGAGCTCTCATGTCCTGTCCGGGATAATTGCATTACTTAGGTTTCCTTATAAAATACAAAAAAAAAAAATAAAAAAAAGGAAAGAGAAGGAAACCAGACTTCTTCTGACCCGCAGGGCTATAAATAAGTGAGTGTGTATTTCGGTCAGGGGAGTGGGTGTTGGGTGTTGGGTGTTAAGCCAGCTGGTGGATACTGGTGGAACCAGAAGGATACTGCTGCCAGGAGGACACTGAGAGGACATCGAGGGGCCAGGGGCGACAACCAATTTGATAGATAAGAGACTCGACTCAAAGTGAATGAAACGGAGGGCGAAAAAACAGCAACACAAACTGTTTCAATGTCATTTCATAAATGGCAACAGCAATGCCAATACCGAAAGAAAAACGCAATGAAATAAATACAAATGAAAAGCCCTCAAAGTCCCATCCTCTGGAGCCTCGCTTCCCGGACTTTTCCATTTCCACAACCACTTCCATTTCATGCCCGCATATCGTTGTGGTTGTCCTCGTCCAAATATTGGCTTGGTCGGTTGTTGTTAATGCTTTTGAGGTGTGTTCCGAGTGTTTGTCCAGCAGCAGTAGCAGCAGCAGCAGCACAAAAAAACAGCACAAACAGCTGAAGAAAAGCTAAGGAAACCGCAAACTGCTGGCATTGTGGTTATATAAACGTCCATTACTCAAAATTGGCCGCTGGTGGGGAATGGGTGGGCTTAATGAGGAGAACTTTATAGAATTGGCATTGAAAATATGACAAGTCTCGTGCCAATCCAAAATAGTTACAAGTCCTCGAGTTGAACAGCCCCGACAACAGCGATGTGTATCCTTGTCAGCTGGTCCGTACAGTCATTCAGTCATCCAGTCATGCCATTAAACCGATTAATGAACTCTATTTGCCTGGCCGTACCTGCGTACGTATACTGGGCGAAAAAGTTGAACAAGGATGAAATTCTTAAATGCAAAAATATAACATATAAAAGTAATTCTTGATTTGTTCATTATTAAATAAAATAACAGTTATTAATATAGATAATATTGAATCACTGATAGAACTTTTGAGAATCATTACTTTCAAATCTGTTTTTAAAATTAACTCGAGGAACTTTGTTATGTTAAAATAGAGATAATTAAAACAAAACAGGACCAACTTTGACACACTTTCAATTCCTATTCGTCTACAATCCATAACAAACATAATACAGTCAAACTTCCTTAGGGCGAACAACCATATTACCAACAAAATGGGATGAGTTATGGAGGGTTTGAGCTATAAAATTGATTTAACCAATATTTCCTATTTCCTAATGCTACCATAATAAGTTTGATATAGAAACTTTGAGTTAGGATAGTTGGAGTTAAGGCTGAATATTACAAATCTATTGGAAACTTTTTGGATATTTGGATTAACAGTATTTAGAATCTATACAGTTAAAATTTAAATTTTTTAAGTTGAATTATCATTTTTCTCCCAGTGTCGATGTTGGCTCGATTGTCTTTACCATAATGTAGTTGTTGCTGTGCAATTTGAGAAGGCAGCAGGACACTCAACACGATGATGATGGCCATCGTAGAAAGAGAAAGTGAGAGAGGGTGAGGGAGAGGTAGGGTCGACGGAGAAAGGAGCGAGAGCAAACAGCGAAAGTGCGGTCTGTCTGCGGACATTCCGCTTAGTCAAATTTTTTGCGCCATCGACAGTTACGAAAAAAACGCGTTCGCAGGCGGCAGCTTAGCTCGCAGGCAGTAACTTTGCAACAAATAAAATTACTAAAAACAAGAAACAGAAACAATGCTGAACTCGTCAACTTATGCGTTCGGTAAACAATCGAAAACAAGGCTTAAAAATTGAAGCGGCAATAACAAAAAAACAGTGGCAGTAGCGAACAACGACAACTGTTCCATGGATTTCCATGTTGATGAGGGTTTTCCCGATTCAAACGTAACTTCTAAAAGAGAGACACAACAATCAGGACATCGAATAATGCGCAAAATATAGGAAGGGGGGAGCATTAGTCAGTTTATTAAACGGACCTTGTTGTCGTTTAGCCCATTGCTTGTTGCTCGCCCTCCGAAAAGCATTCACATCCAGCTTTTGGTCATCGCCATCCAATCTGCGCCACAATTTGCATAATTTCCCACGTTCCCATCGAAATCACAATCAATATAAATAAATACACAACTATCGGCTGTATCAATAACAGACAAGTGATAAAGTGCACGGGTTTCAGAAAAAACAAAGGGGTTAAACCTTCGAATCCGTCGTGTGATAAGATATCAAATGGCTGTTATTCATCCTATAAGTTACTGAAACTAGAGCTTTTCCACTCTTAAACGTTTGCTTTAGTTTATTAGAAAACACACTATCGGCAGTATTCTTCAAACGCTGTGGGCAAACAAAGGGGTTGATCCTTTGAATCCATCAAGTAATTTGATATCAGAAAGCTCATGTTTATTCCACTCCAAGGAATCAGCTTAATTTTTGTGTTCGGTATCACATTGTTTAATTTATATCCTTTTAAATCAAATTACGAAAATTAATTCGTTTTGATTTTCGACAATCAATTAAAATTAGGACTCCAAAAATAATAATGCAAGTGAAAGGAAGCACTGACTAAAAAAGTCCTGTATGGGATAAGCCTTCAAGAAGCTATTACTCAAGAAATCCCTTATTAAATTTCCTTTAAAAGTACCTCTCAAATGCTTCCCAATACCATTGCTAGCTACCCCTTAATAAACTGCAGTTTACAACTCGCTCGGTTTGATTTCCTCAATTACGGGTCAGCAATTTGGTCATTTCTAACTCGATTTTTATGGTGCAATGCCTTGGCTTAGTCATGTTTTATGGGTTAAGCATAAAATGCCCACGCCTGCCATAAACACCGATATGAAAACGCTTGATTTGCTTAGCATAAAGATACCTGGCAGGTGTAAAAGGGGGAATTGGGGGGTTTTCGGCCTAACGGACTCGCAATTATGGAAATTTATTGTGAGTTCCACGCTGCCGGTGTGATATGAATGCCAATCAGGGCGGTGGTCCGATGATAATACCAATGCTGGTTCGCTGGGTCAGTGTTTCGATTTCGATGCCAGCTTCAAGTACGGCCAAAAAGTAAAATAAAAATACCGAATACCGCTCGAATTTTGTGCGTAACCTTGCAATTGGCAAATTGCTGGCCGATGATGAGCTCATTGAAAATCAAAATTATCGGCTAGCAGGAAAACTAACTGATCTAACGCACCGGCTATCCGTCAAATGAATTGCAATTAATTTATGCACAAGCTTCGCAGCGTTAACCCCTGACTGCCCGCGGTCGCAAAACGCCGCCTTTCAGCCTAATTGAAACCGAGTTGGTCCGGGCAATTAAAAAGCATTTAGACTAAAACGACAAACGCCGGCCGGCATAATCAATCTTGTCGATTTGGCTGGTCCGGGGCTGGAGCCAAATAAATATCTTGCGGAACCGAAGGACCAAGTCACCGGAGACTTCATCCACCGATGATGCAAGTTAATTAATTAAAACGCGGCAGCGCGATGAGTGGCGATGCAAATTAAGAAAATTGCAAAACAGCATTCCGAATTGACAACAACAGCCAGCAAACAAGCCACTCGGTTTAAACTATTGTGCACTACAGTCGAACTTCTGCATAACGAACTTCTATGGCTTGCGATTTTGTGGGCTTAAAAAGCTAAATTCAAAATTTTAATAAAAAATACAATTTTTTTACAAATATAAAAATTAGTTTGTTTAAAATGTAATGTAAATGTAATTTATAAAAACTCAAAAGAAGTTGCGATAAAAAGTTTATTAAGTGTGAATATACATTTATAACAAATAATAAAAAAAATTATTGTAACAAATCTAACAGGCAAATTACAACATTATATTTAATATTTGTTAATTAAGGTAACACAAAAATGTTTTAAAACTTTTGTAAAATTAGTATTTATTTGTTTTGCCCAAATAGGTACCTTTTTTATACAATTTTAAAATCCATTTTAAAGTATTTTTAAAATATTGATATTATTTGCTTAAATATGGGACATTAAAAACATAGAAAACTATTAAAATCTTCAAATTAGAAATTTCTTTCGCGGCAAACTGTAGTTGGTGTTATTGAATGTTCGACTGTGGTTTATTGTGTATGGATGTCGTGGTTCGGTCAGTGGCGACTGCGCTGCCGGCGTCGCTGTCGGCGTCGCTGCCTCGCCTTGGCCAAGTCAAGTGTTTTGGCGGCAGTTATCAGTGTGAACAGTTTGAACAGTTTGAAAAGTCCGCTCGACGCAACGAAGCGCATGCGCGCAGCTGCTGCCCAAAAACTAACCGTTATTGCCGCCGTTATTGTTCTTGTAATTGTTATTGCCGCAGGCCAAATTCGGAAGCACTAACGTGGAAGTGGAAGTGAAAGGGAAGATTCACCAGTAAAAGGAGACGAAGAGAGAGAAAGAGAGATAAAGAAAGAGGAGACACACTCGATTTGTATGCGACATTTCAAAGTCAAAGCCATGGTGCAGTCGTTGGATATATCCGCCATAACGGGACAGCAAACAGATGCGGTAAATCCACCTACATACTCACTAATACAAACCTCCACATATGGCCTTCGAACCTACTTACACACGCAAACACACACACACACACACACACTCAGCGGGGGGCGTGGCATTGCATTGTCATTTGCCATTGCCCGCCCAACGAGGCGTATGCGTCATATTTTCTGCTTTTTTCCACCGCTTTTCCCATTTTTTTTTCTCAAACTAAAGATGGCTTAATGGATTAACCGCTGCCGGCGGCTGATAAGCGTTTATTAGACTGTCAAGCACACGCCTTTAATGCCCAGAAAATGGCTAGGCAACTGGAGCAAAGTAAGATCTGTAAACAGTTATGCCCCTGGGAATTCCATTAAATCTGGTGTGAGCGTGGATGGTCTTTGAAAATAGTTTAAAATTTGTAAGTCCTTACCCAATAACGTAAACTCATCTAAAAAAGCAAAACAATTAATTTTTAGTCAATGAAAACATGTTATCCCTATTATGTATTTGTAGTTTTCCATTTAATTTTATTCTTTACAGTCAAAATACATGAACACATGAATTTTTTAAATACTTTATCAAATGCCCTTATATGTTATTTCATTTAATTTTATTTTATGCGCTTTGAAATGGTCAGAAGTTGATTAAATCCTTTTCAAGCCGACAATATAAAATCAATTAATAATTTAATTAATAAAACCATGTACTTATTATTAGGAACATTATTATACTAAAATTTCCTTAGAGAATTTTATAAAATTTCCTAGTGTTTCAGTTTGCTTGCTTATCCAACAATATTAAATCAAATATTTTACTAATAGAACCACGTATTTGATGTTAAAAATATTTGTATTACTTTCAAAGAATCAAAACAAAACACGCACACGTGCCAGAATTAAACACTTTTTCACATGCAAATTTTCCGATTTCGACAAAATTTTCCATTTTATTTTAATAATTAAGTTCAGATAAGCGCTTTGAAATGTTCATAATTTCGTTAAATCCTTTCAAGTTGCATAAAACCTATTCTTTAATAGTTTTATAGTTGGCTTGAAATACTACCCCTAAAACTGTGTAGCGATTGGCCGCGTCATTCTGCTGGCAGACATAACAAAACTTAAGCACCAAACTTGGATACTGACCAACTTTTAATGTGGTTAGTAGGGGGAAACCAGAAAAAAGAGATGCCCATAACCCGAGCACTAAAACGCTTCAATTAGTGAACGTTCGGCGAAACTTTTCCCTAAACTTATGGGAAAACGTCCCACTCTTAACCCATTCTCGATTACACATGGGAAAGTAAAATACACAAAAAATAAAATATGACTGCAAACTCTTTAAAAAGTATAAACTAATTTCCAAGAAAGGGAAAAATTTTGTACAAAATTGGAGCAAGAACTCTTTAATAAATGTTTGAAATGGTGACATAATTTTAATAAACAAATATTTCAAAAATATTTTGTATTGACAAATTGAAATATTTGTTCTCTGTGTAGGAACCAAATAAGCGAAGCAAACCATCGGCTCTAAGACGCACTCTGCAAGCTCTACGTCAGCGTCTGACTAAAAGAAATCGCCCCAAACCGCCGGACTGGTTCCTTGAGAAATTCTCCAACACCACAAATACGGACAAGATTGGCAAGGATCCGGCCCTCTCCAGCGAAATTCGTGGCTCCAGTGTCCTGTGCAACCGCCTCTCCGTGGATCCCACTCTGCAGTCCCACTACAGGGTGAGTGAACTCTTGCACAAATCAAAGTTTTGTACTCTTTCATGATTGATTCCATGATTTATGATTTGTATTTAATTAAGGTTTATTTATATAAATGATAAAATAATGATAAGGTTGTAAGCGTACCATTGTCGGTCAATACAAATATTTATCATTTATATTTAATTAGGGCTTAGTAATATAAATGATAAAATAACGATAAGGTTGTAAGCGTGCAATAAAACCATTGATTTTTTTTAAATTAAAAACGGAAAACCATGTTTATAACTTAAGTCATGTAAATTAAGTATTTGCAAAAAAAAATTGTTAAATTCTTTCTTTTAACTAAAGAATTTCTTTCTTTTAACTATTTTCAATTTGTTCATATGATTTATAGTTTTTAATATGCAAGAGATCATACAAATCTCAAGTGACTTGAAATAAGAACTTAGAATGTGCCTTAATGTATGCAGCGAATCGGATTTTTCATTTCCTAACTTAATTATTGATTAATGCCAGCTTTGTGGCCTTTTAATGGGGCGTTTGCGAGTAATAATTATGCCTTAAATACATATTTGCAGTGGCTGGCCATCGTTTCCCTGGCAGTGCTTTACAACATCATCTTCGTAATGGGCCGTGCGGTCTTTTGGGAGATCAATAAGAGTGCTCCGGCCGTGTGGTACACCCTGGACTACCTGTGCGACTTCATCTATCTGCTGGATACGCTCGTCCACATGCACGAGGGTGAGCCACCACATTTTCCCTTCTCGGCTACGGGTTACGGGTTACGGGTTAGGGTTTAGGGGTTTCAGATTTGAGATTTACCTATGCAAATGAGACCCGCACTAAGCCGCCTTCAGACAATGGAACAGCGATGCTGTCGGCAAAGCCATTTGGCACGCATGCCAGTCCCATTTCTGTAGATGAATCCACACACAGCATCCACACACATCGCAGATGTGGGAGAATTCTGGATTGTGGGTGTGGTTGAGTTGCCAAATGCAGGGGATAAGCCAACCTTGACATTTTGTACAATAGCAACAAACGTTCTGCTACCGATTAGTTATGTGGAGTAGGGCATTATTCATTTTAGTGGGGGAATGTGACAGGCTGAACGATAGTTGAGGATTTATAGATATTATGGCGTTTAAAGTTTTGTGGTAAATCAACTCGGGAAAACTAAAATCAATACTAAAATCAATTGCCATTTTATCAAGTTATTAATTATTATGTTTTAGAAAACCCTTCTTTTTACGAATTTAGAAAGTAGAACTTATAGAAAATTAATTGAGTATTAAAGTGATTACTTGTGGAAATCACAGGTAAAGTTTTTAAAATTTAATAATTATTTAGAAGGCATATCCTTTATAAAAAGTTAATCTACTGATATCCACTGGTATTCCTGGGCACTCGTGTTCTATGATGCCATCAAAAAGTTAAAAATCCAAAAGAGTCATAAAAAAGCGTCGCCGCATGGCGCAGGCATAAGGCAAAAGGCACGACCGAGACAAAAGGCAGAGTCACCACCCGGAGCAAATCTCTAGGTCACCCCCTCATCCCCCAGAGTCACAGTCACACAACTAAGTCGCATTGTTTCCGCCTCTTTGCTCCTCCGCAGGATTCCTGGATCAGGGGCTCCTCGTGCGGGATGCCTTTCGGCTGCGAAGGCACTACTTTCACACCAAGGGCTGGTATCTGGACGTGCTGTCGATGCTGCCCACGGATCTGGCCTACTTCTGGTGGCCACCGGAGACCTGCTCCAGCCTGTATCTGCCGTGTCCAGTGATAGTGCGTCTCAATCGCCTGCTGCGGATCAACCGGCTGTGGGAGTGGTTCGACCGAACGGAGACGGCCACCGGGTATCCCAATGCCTTCCGCATCTGCAAGGTGGTGCTGGCCATCCTGGTGCTGATCCACTGGAACGCCTGCATGTACTTCGCCATCAGCTACGAGATCGGCTTCAGCTCCGACTCGTGGGTGTACAACCTGAATGGGACGCGCAATAACACGCTGCAGCGGCAGTACATCTACAGCTTCTACTGGTCCACGTTGACGCTGACCACCATTGGCGAGACCCCGACGCCGGAGAACGATGTGGAGTATCTGTTCGTGGTGGCCGACTTCCTGGCCGGCGTCCTCATCTTCGCCACCATCGTGGGTGAGTGGGTCAGCGGGTGACTGCCTGCAAAATCCCCTTTTTGGCCCTCTGTTTGCGCCCGGTTTACGCAAATATTTCGTCTGATCGTTTAATTGGTTCCAGAGCTGACATCTGTGACATCAATGGGTATTAATTTACAGCCACGCACGTCAGGGTCGTCCAAGTCCAAGTCAGGGTCCCTTTTCCTTTCCCTTTCTCTTTCCCGCCCATCGACCCACATTATTCATTACGCCTGCCATGTTCTGTACCATTCGGTTCTATGCCATTTTGTTTTGTTTTGCCGGGTTGATTTGTTGCCGTCGCCCGCTTGCGACATCTCTCCATTTTTTTTTTTTTTTTTTTTGGCAAACGTGCCTTTTTATCATTTTTGTCATCCTCCTTATCGCTGCCATTATTGTCCCCAGATGGGTGGTGGTGTCAAGGAGCACAACCCACCCTCTCCCCACATTCACATTCCGCAGCCTCGTCCTCATCCTCATCCTCATCATCATCCTCATTCTCATTCTCGAACTCGCTGTGCAAACAAATTTACTTACTGTGATGAATGCCGAGTTCGTTTGGACAGGACAATTTGAAGGGACACACTCGGAAAAAGTTAAGAAATAATAACAAGTCAAATTATGTTTAAAAACTGATATTAACCAATGCTAACTATGAGTGCTTCAGACAATCACTGCGAATTTCAAAACTCTTAAAAAAAATAGATAAATTTGCAATGCCATTACTAATTACTTTTTATGAGTATTGAATTTACACAATTAAATGTTTGATGCTGCTTAACTTTTGTTTTTAAAAAAAGGATTTATTGAACTCCTGAATGTCCTTTTAACCATAAAAGTTTGGACACTTAGAGAGCAAATATATTTTTTAATAACTTCTATATATTAATTTAACATTTTGGGTACTAAGTTTGTAAGCAATTGCATAATCATATTTAACATTAAAATGATTTATTGAGAAGATAAACATGGCCCAATTCATTAGGTCCTTGAAGTCTGCAAAGTTTAATTTTTCTTCAAAATATATTGCCAGCAAGGGAACAACAATTTTGGGATCAAATTTTTTTTGCTGAGTGCCCTGAGGCATCTCCACCATTTCGCCAAGTTGGGGATGCGTGTGCTTGAGTCCGGCACCGGAAGTGCCGCCATTAGTCGCCTTTGTGCCATGTTATCCGCACGCCGGAATCCATGAGTGGCATGGAACATTGTGCTGCTGCTGCTGTTGATGCTGCTGCTGGGAGTGGGTGGCCGGTGAACCGGTTATGGAGCGGCCAAGATGAATTGCTGCCGCCCCGCTCGTTCATTAACCAAGTTTCCCTTAATTTCCCCGCCCTCCAGGAAACATTGGCTCCATGATCTCCAACATGAATGTGGCGCGCGTGGAGTTCCAGAATCGCATGGACGGGGTGAAGCAGTACATGGCCTTCCGGCGGGTGGGCCACGAACTGGAGGCCCGGGTGATCCGGTGGTTCGCCTACACGTGGTCGCAGAGTGGCGCTCTGGACGAGGAGCGGGTGCTGGCCGCCTTGCCGGACAAGCTGAAGGCGGAGATTGCCATCCAGGTGCACATGGACACGCTGAAGCAGGTGCGGATCTTCCACGACACGGAACCGGGTCTCCTGGAGGCCCTCGTGCTGAAGCTCAAGCTGCAGGTCTTCAGCCCGGGTGACTACATTTGCCGCAAGGGCGACGTGGGCAAGGAGATGTACATCGTGAAGCGGGGCAAGCTGTCCGTCGTCGGAGACGATGGCATCACCGTGCTGGCCACCTTGGGTGCCGGATCGGTGTTCGGCGAGGTCTCTGTCCTCGAGATTGCGGGCAATCGGACGGGCAACCGGCGAACGGCCAATGTGCGATCCCTGGGCTACTCGGATCTCTTCTGTCTGGCCAAGAGGGACTTGTGGGAGACTTTATCGGACTATCCGGAGGCCAGATCCACTCTCACGCAGCGGGGATGTCAGCTGCTGCGCAAGGATGGCCTCTTGGATGAACAGATATTCGCCGGTAAGTTAGTTACTCGAATTGATTCATCAGAAAGCACGTATGCGACATGTATTGCAATATTAAATGGTGGTCACTAACGCCTTTTGCAATGAACGGCTTTCGTTTTCATGATTCATGAATGCCCACTCGAAATAATCTCTGTTGCATTAAAATACATTTTAAAACATGAATTAATAAACGAAACACGGACCTTGACAGCCTATTTATCAATGGTTGTTTACCATATAACATTACCTCAGATTAATTTCTTATTAATTTGCTATTAATTTACACTAATTGCTTTGCTCTTAAAATCATAAATCAGTAAAGTTTGAGTTTAATTAATGCTATAATTTGTATTCAAAGTAACGTTAACATAAGCTTAAGCTTACAACTAAAACAATTAGTTTGTTCAGTTCATATTCAGTCAAGCTTCCCTGAGCGAATAATATTTAATAGGTTGTAGATATTTATTTTAATAAATTTGGAAATTATTTTGTATAAGTCGAAAGATATTGACCGAAACAGACACACAGCCAAATAGCTAGGGTCTAACATGTCTCAGACTTTCAGGCCACATATTAAAATAAACTTGCGCTTTGTGGGCATATAGTTTCCAAGATTTGTACATTCATACGCGGACATACAGACCTGATCAAGAATATACATACTTTGTAGGGTCGGTGAAGCTTCCATCTACCTGCTTACATACTTTTGAACGAAGAAAATATATTATTTTAATTTACGAGTAAAGGGTATAAAAAGGAAAATAATTTACCGACATATTTTTAAATTTCAAAGTAATATACATTCAATTATAAACAATTGGAACATTTACAAAAATTAATTTTTTGTCTTACAAAAGTATGGATTGATATGCCTCTTATATCTTATTTAGAAGCAAAGGGACAACTAGTTTATGTTTAATTAATTTAAAATAGCCAATACTTAATGTTTCATATTTAATATTGTATTTAATGTTTCGCAGATTCGCAAAGAGTGCACGATAGCATTGAGGGCGGCATCGAGAAGTTGGAGCTGTCGGTGGAGAACCTCAATATGCGGCTGGCCCGCCTTTTGGCGGAATACACGGCCAGCCAGGCCAAGATCAAGCAGCGCCTGGCCAAGCTGGAGATGAAGTGAGTATCCTTGGAGTGTTGTTCTTCATGAACCTTAAACTTAGGCCCCTCATTTCTCAACCCCCCTTTAGCGGCGGCCCTGGCACGTGGCGACTGGAGTGCGAGCCGCAGACGCGGGTTCGCAGCGGTCGCCTCTATTCGCTGCAGCCCAAGCGGCGCCCACGTTCGCGACCCGACGCGACTGCCAAAATCGGCGATGCTGCCAAGCAGAACACGCTCTAAGTCCCCGGAAAACCAGCTGGAAAAGCCCCAGGTCCCACTAAATACCCCCCCAAACCTCCATATCTCCACCCGAGGCCGGAAAATAGTGATAAATGCATTAAACTTGCAGGAGTTTTTTTTTTTTTTGGCCGCGGAGATAACCCCTTGGCCCGAAGCCAACTGTAAATTGGCCTGGGCCAATCAATTTTTAATTTTTACAATTAGTTCGTAGCGCAGAAGGGTGCGGGGGGGGGTAAGTTATAGGGTTTGACTAAGGGTGTTGTTTGTTGCAAACTTTATGAATTTGTAAAATGTTTCAAAACTGAATGTGCCTCAAAGTGTGTGCGTGTGTGTAGAGCTAAGTTAAGAGGGGCGGACGGAGAAGCAAAGGGCAAAGGGCAAAGGGCAACCCACTAGTTAACCCACTACGATCCAGTGTACATACTTTAAGCATAGTCCAATTTTACACGTGAACAGCAATTGTTCGCCTAGGCTAGGATGATTTTACACACACCGGCGACCGATTTGGCACCAAATGGCACCAAAATCAGAGCAAAATCGACAGAACAGCTAAGGATAATTTCACAACAACTGACCAAGAACCGAGGACTTTGCTGAAATAATTAAGGACGGACGGGGGGGATGATGCACACAAATCGAATTCAAAGAAAGCAAAAATGTTAACAACCAAGCTTCCAAAGCTTCCAAACCAACGCAAAACAAACAAAGTCAAGAAACAAAATGGAAAGCAAATGAAATGTATTTTTATATTAGTCCTAGACATTGAGTGTACGATGTACGATGTATTGTCTGTGTGTAAGTACAGCTAAAGCTACAGAATAAACGAGAATCGAGTAAAATTATACGCAGCACTTATGTCAGCGAAAACATATCCGGCGCAAGTGTTTCAGGCAGGCGTTGGGTAAATGCAAATCGCCCGCAGCCTCCGGCCACGCGTTACCACCAAAGGATTCCTTGGCAGGACTCCTTTTACTGGCTCTAATGACATCTACGAGGGTGTAGACAAAAAATACAGAAAGAAATGAGGGAAAAGGGAACTGTGTACCAGAACACCTACAAGAAAGTCAATAAATGCAGACGCATTGGGGAAAATGACAGCGACACGCGTTGGCTTTTTAGGTGCGACTTTCTTTGTGCGTACAATGAGGCGTATGAGCAATGTCAGAGCTAAGAAGGTAAAATGGGGCAGCAGAAGTGTAACGTTTGGGTAAGGGGCACTTTACACAGAAAATTAAGATGCACTAAATATTACATTTTGTTGTTCCCAAGCTAGTCAATATTTGTGCTTATTAAAAATCTCTAAAAAAAATCCGCAAAAGACTCACGATTTTAGAAACCACAAAGTGTAATTTAATTTATTTTATTAAATTACATTTGAAAAGGTAATGGTTACTATATTAAAATACAAGCATAGGCACAAATATATATTTTGTGGTGTGTTTAAAGTTGATTTGAAAAGAAATTAAGAGTCAAAAGTATATTAAAATTATAGAAACATAAATAAAATATACCTTACCTTTTAAAATATGTTTTTTCAAACACATTCTTGACTACAAAAAACATAGCAGTAAAAAAATAGTATTCATAATTGGTTATTTCTAAAAACATACAAAGCCATTTTTAAAATTTAAGCAATTTCATTCGGATAATTTACATTATTATTCCTAATAACATTAAATATAATTTTTCAAAATTATTTGAACTTCGTCAGATTTAAATCGAAACATTTTTAAAGTCATATAAAAATTTCACTCTGTGTATAAGGCCCACGAAACCATGTGAAGCCATGTGGAACCCCAAAACGGTCGCATCATGCCGTAAGTGCAGTAAAAAATCAATTTTGACAAAATGTTGAAAAACACACTCAAAGCCTTAAAAAAAGTGAAGGAGAAGTTGGGCCCCTTCGAAAATCACTTGGGCGGTAGGCAATGGGGGCGTGGCACGTGAACGGAACCGATTGCGGTGAAGAGGCCGCGGGGCGTTGGAAAATGACTGACAATAAAATGTTGACGCAGCCAAAGAGCATTATGAATACAGGGTGCTCGAAGGCGATTGGATTAAGTCGATGTGTCCTGGAGTGGGGGCTTTCGAATAACCCCACTCCAATGAAAAACCCAATCACACTGCGAGTACCTGCTGGTCTTTGCTTTATTAAAGGCAGGCGTTCTCATACAGCTTAAGCTGATTGATGTCGAGGGGTTTTCAGTTCACACATCTGCATTAAATAAATTTTAATGTGCTTGGGCGGTGGTGATGGCTGCGGGTTTTATTAAAAAGAGGTGAGTGTGCAGTTTCCTTTCAAAGATTTCTGCGGAAAAACTGGTTAATAAAGTGTTACATTTCAGCCGACTTAATTTGACAATATTGTTTCCTATGAAAATCAGTATGACACTTTTTAAGGTGTCACTCTAATCCACATTGAAACTGTCTACATTGAAGTTTTTTTTTACACTTTTAGCTGTAAAAAAGTGTAATACTTCTTAGTTTAATATTAGCTTAAGCTGATGTTTTTCAAAGTAAGCTTTCAGTCTTTTTCCCTTATATTTCATATAGCTATTTATTTATTTATTTATTTTTAACTTAAACAGTTTTAAGGCTCGTGGTAAGACAGGTCTGATAAGAGCTGACTGGCGAAAAAATTTTTAAAATAGCTACATAAATTTAAAATTAACAATAATTGCAGAGCTCAGATGATTGTAACAACTTGGAATATCTGCAGATGATGCTAATCGAACATTTCTTTATTCTAGGTGTTTGCGATAGTTTTAAGGTAAAGCTCAAGCTAAATAGACTTCCAAGTTTTTTAAAGTTCTTATCTCACTTGGCTCAGAGTTGGTAAATATATCCAGGTCGTCGAAAGGCTTTATTAAACTCAAAAACCTCAACCAACTGAATAATCACCTAGAAACTCTCCCACAATGGGCCACCTTCTACCCTAAATTTTTGGGATTTTTAAATGTACTTTACAAAACAATGAACAAAAACAAGGACTATCCTTTTGTGGCGTGTTTAATAAAAATGCCTCTTCGACCTATTACAAAAATGTTCTATATATATTTTATATATTATAAGTATTAAACTTGGGTTTGATTGCACACTCCTCCTTTTGAGGTATGTTTGACGGTTCCTGCATTTAAAGAATGTCCTAATTAAACCCCGTATTTTAAGGATACAGCTTTTTAAATAAATGAATGCGTCAAAGGTTCTTTCCTTTTATTGTATCATTTGTCATTCATATTTGCACAAGCAGCCTCTGCTATCAAACGTCTTTGTTTAAATTTGAAGGTGATTTATTTTATTTTCACGTCAGACCTGAATAAACACTCCCCTCAGTAGAATAATCCAGAATTGAATAGCAAGCAAAGCCATGTCCCAGGCATCTCCAGCAACTGGTGATATGCAGTCCCTCCGCTGCCTGCACTGCATGAAGGTGATCCGTTGCTCCCGCTACGACACCAGTGGACTGGTTCGCCACATCGAGCAGGATCACCCGGATATCTATTCGGCGACCAACGATAAGATCAAGAATCTGCACAAGCTGGCCGCGGATCACGGCATCAGCGAGGAGCGTCTAACGAAGATTGGCAAGATGACGGGTCTCTCGGAGACCGAGATGGCCGAAAAGGCAGATAAATGTAAGTCTTTTTAGAGTGGAATATATATATAGTATATATATATATATATATATTTCCATTCAACAGATATGGCCAGTAAGATGAGCTCTGGTCGGAGTGGTGTCTCCGGCGTGGGAGAGCCAGTGGGAAAAACTTCCTCGAAAGCGGCCTACAGTGCGGCATCCTCAAAGGAGGAGAGATCCTCCGGTCCATGTCCATGCCCATGCCCACGTGCAGTGGACAAGACGGCGCATCGGAGGCACTGCTACCGGGCCTCCATCGAGCGCTGGGCTCCGGTAGAGGGTCGCATCTTCTGCCCGTGCTGCGCCTGCAGCAGGCGTCCGCTGATCAAGGCCGCCACGGAGATCATGGATTCCGGATGCTGTGCCTCCTGTCTGCTCACCTGCTGGCCCCTCTGCTTCCTTCCCTGTCTGCAGTCCGCGGACAACCGGGAGTACCTTTACTGCTCCAACTGCCGCACCTTCCTCGGCATCTACGATCGCGATCATAACTGCGTCAATCCCAGCAAGGAGTTTGTATCCTGTACCAACTCGGCCACGCCCCCACCGAAGCCACCACTGCAACCGCCCCCCAAGTAACCTTCAAAAAAACTTTGTTCTTTTTTCTATTGGTCAAATTGTTTGTGAAAAGATTTGGACGAGCTAGTGAGTAGGGCCCAAGATCCCTATTTTTGTATCTCTTACTATAAATTATATTATTAAATTTAAAACATATCGTTGATATTTGTAAAATACTTTTAAAAAATCTATTTGTATAAACTCAAGTAATGTTATTTAGTCAGTATAGGAAAATAAATATGTAGTTTTCCCTGTTTCGATTTTACAAAATAAAAATTAGTTCTAAAATAGTAAGACACAATTTTATGTGTAAGCATATCCGTATAAATTGAAAAACAGCGACGATTTATTTTTTTATTTATTTTTCGGTTGTTCCTAACTACCAAGCTGAACCAAAATATAATTTGAGTTCTAACGGTATTCAAAAATTTCTTCACTACTTTATTAAACTTAAAAAATCCTCTTGCGTATTCAAACTATGTATTGTAAAAATATAAATTACTCCAATTTATGTATTTTTTCATATTTAAAATAAACAGAAACGTAAGCTTATTTGAATTAAAAATCTTGACTTTAAAACCTAATCCAATAAGAATAAAATAAATAGCTAGGTTTGTCCAATAATAGCTAGATATCCCATGACCAAAAAACAGCTATTAAAGTGGCGGGAAAAAATGCAATTGCGGTATATTTGGTATTTTAAAGCATTACCGGTAAGGTCCCACTGATTGCGACGCTGGAAACTCGATTCGCCTTTTTTTATGATGGAATTGTCGCCAAACAACCAGATCGAGGACAGAAAACCCATCCTAACCGCCGACGGCCTGGTGCAGACTTCGAACTCCCCCTTCGAGCCGACCATATCGCAGGAGACGCAGACGTCCAACGGAATCGGCGGACAGTGCCAGTTGACGGTGGACCAGTTGGACATTGAGATTCTGCCGATAATCTACGACATTGTGCGCTGGTGGGTTGGCACTACGCTACGGGCTTTGGGGCCAATGCCCCTGTTCGGATAATGCTGAAAATAGCGAGCATGCGTCAGCAAATGCGCACTCAAAACGAGGCCTTATATAACCAGGTGTCTTTGTGTCTTGCAGCGTGGAAAAGGATCCTTTGGAGAACGCCGTGAAGCTGCGCGAGTCCCAGGATTGCAACCACAAGGTGGGTCCTTGGATCACGCAGCCCGCCGTCAAATTTTATTTTCTATTCTCCGTAGATCTTTGAGCTGCAAAAACGATTTGAGTCCGCCCGCGAGCAGATCCGCCAGCTGCCCGGCATCGATTTTAACAAGGAGGAGCAGCAACAGCGATTGGAACTGCTGCGCAACCAGCTGAAGCTCAAGCAGCAGCTGATCCGCAAGTACAAGGACACGGAGTTCTAGACGGGATTAGGGAGCGAAAGAACACGGCAAGATGGTGCTGCGTACTGCTGATGCGCTACCTGGCCAACAACGAGCAGCTCATCCAGCGCATGGCGGATAGCTATCCCATGCGACGCGCTGCCCAGTTGGCCGTTTCCCTAATGTACCGCACCAAGAGCTTGGCCAGGGAGCAGGGACTGCACGAGATGACGCCTGAGCGCTTCAAGTGGGTCCATGTTCAGGCAGGAGATTGCAAAATCTAACAACATTTTCCAATTGCAGGGCCTTCGTTAACATGTTCAAGAACAACGTGCGACAAGAACTGGAGGGAGTCAAGAAGGAGCTCAATAGCAAGAAAAAGAACTAGGGATCAGTGATTACCTTGGTCAGCACCAGCAATTGTACATACGCGGCAAGATAAATTTTAGTTAACTATAGTAAACACAGATGAATAAACATTGAAGCCTGAACATTTAAAAAGGTTTACATGGATTATTTAACAGGGAACAGTAAGCTCTCGTTACAAGGTATATAAAATCATAGATTTGTAGTCAAGGAAATTGCTTTTATTAAATGGATTGAGAAACTAGATAATCTTAATCATTTTTCAGTGACAGTGTACTGTTCTTAACTCTAAATAACAAAAGTAAAGGGAATCCAGATTGTCATTCGGAACCCACCGTTTTACAAAAGAATTATCCTTCTAAAAAAGAAAAAATAACTTAATTTATGCATTCACAACGCTTTAAACTTTAGTAGTAAAAGTATTTCGATTATGTCTACAAATTCACTCAATTTTTTTTCACAAAAAGAAAAGTTTTTTTTCATTCCTAAATTAATGATTGAACATTTGAGTTTATTCACAAGCAATGGGAAATTCAATTAAACTTAATTTTCATCTGTAAACTTAGCTAAAACACACAAAGGTAAACGAAAAAAATTCATTCCAATTAGTATAGTATAAAACAAAATTGAAGTCGATAAACTCGCGTTTATTTAGTAAGAAAAATAGGTGAAAGAAAATTCATGTTGCAGTGACTACTGTGGTCTTAATTCTAAGGAACAAAAAAATATATCGAATTCGGTTTGGCATTTCGCACAATGTACAGTGGACGAGAACGGGACACGGAACAGTTTATTTGAGGCAAACGCCCCTTCAGATCAAGAGTCCGGACTGGAGAGTAGGAAAATATATATTCATCCGCTTCTCTTTAAGGATTTCAAAAATACTTTAGCTTACAGAACTAGAAAGAACAAAACTTTGGGGCGGCACGCGAGTTACTCTGTGAGACCTGCCGACGCGGCTTCTGCCGAGGACGACGAGGCTATCTCGCCGAGGGGCAGACCCAGACCGGACGAGCCGTTGGACTGACCCGTTCCGCCGCCGGACGGAGTCGGGCGATTGTTTCGTTTCCGCTTGCCGCCCCGCCGGCTGCCTCCCTCGCGCTTGTAGCCGTTCTGCTTCTCCTCGCCGGATGCATCCTTGCTGCATCCCGCTCCCGAGGAGCTGCCCTGGCCCTGCTGGCGGTGCTGGTTGTTGCTGCCATTGCTGCCACCGTTCTGCGAACGCGATTGCATTTTGGCGGGCTTGGGCCGGTATGGCGAAGCGGCGGCATTCGGTAGCGGGCGCAGGATGTTGCCCACCGCCTTGGTGCGTCCCTCGCGGAAGACCAGCCGCTGACCGGAGCGTATGTACTCCGGCTGCTTGATGAACCGGAACTTCACATGCGCCTTGTCGCCGGTCCGCAGGCAATCACGCGACATGTGGATTATGGAGGCCGTCTGGCGGATGCTGCCGCAGTGAACCATCGCCTGGTAGCGTGCGGATATCGTCGTCGGGTGATGCAGCACTAGGATCTCGCCCTCGAACTCCCAGCAGGCCTGCGGCTTCAGATCCTGCGACACCATCACCATGCCCTTGCGCAGATAGGCGCGCTTAATCTTCTTCAGCGCAAAGCTCGCCGTCTGGCCACAGCGCACGCGCGCCACATTCATCCGCTTGCGGTGGATACTCTTGATGGTGATGGGCACAAATCCACCCACTGCGTCTGGACCCAGCATCAGGCCGTCGTTAAGCCGGATGGTGCCCTGAAGGCAGGTGCCGGAGACCACTGTGCCAACGCCCGGCACAGAGTATACATCGTCAATTTGAAACTCGGCCGGCAGGCTCTCGGAACCGGCCATCCGCGTGCTCAGCAGGTTGAGGAACATCTTGAGCAGCCCCAGGTTGTCACCGGTCACATTCGACACCTGGAAGATGGGGCATAGACGCTCACTAACAAAGTTCGTAGCGCTTAGGACAACGTCGTCGTGCGATCGCACCACTACCGGCACCTTCCGGCATCCCTGCGATTTGAGCATCTTGAACAGCAGCTTCATGTTGTCCTGCAGCACGTTGGCCGGGCACATGTCGATCTTGGTGACCACCACAAAGACGGGCACGGCTAGGGCCAATGCCAGGCCCAGATGCTCCTTGGTCATGCCGATGATGCCAGCATTGGCGCCAATCTGCGGAAAGAAAATGCTCAGTTAAGCCACGATGCGATTGCAAAAGCGAAGGACTCACCATCAGCATGCCAAAGTCTGGAGCATGTCCTGTCATGCCGAAGACCGTGGTTTTCAGGTAGCGCTCGTGCCCCGCCAGATCGATGAAGGTGATCACCTTGGCCGAGTTCTCGCAGATCTTCACCCAGTCCAGGTGGCCATGGTCCGGCTTATTGACCACATTGCCCACCCCATCGAAGCCGAGAATGTCGTTGCCCACGGAGCTAGTGCGTCCGCTCTCGATTTCGTGCTTGTGACGGAAAAGTCGCTGTCTGGCATGACCACGGCCATTGTCCAGCTCTCCGTGGGTCAGCACGCCCAGCAGCGTGGACTTGCCCGCATCAACATTGCCCACAACGGCCACTCTGAGGAATGGCAAAATGGTTAAATTCGGAATTTTTCTGAGAGGATATCTTAATCCTACCGTATTTCCATAAAGTCCGTCGTCTCGATGTGCTTACGGATGAGGAACTGCGCCGATTGGCCCTTCTCTGCCCGCCGCTCACGCAGTTTGACCACATCCGCATCTATGTTGGCCGCCAGAAGATGTAGCGTGGCCACGGAGGCCTCAAACTGCTCCGGATTCAAGCCATTGTCGCTACCATCTATTAGGAAACAGCATTAGTTGAACGATTAGTTGAGTTTATTGAACGTTTTCAAATTTTTATGCAACTCCATAAACACATTTGTTGTTTATTGCTTTTACCAGTTAATTTTTGTTTTTGTTCATTTACATAAATCGCATTTAAAGGTAATGTGTTAAGTATACAAAATATGATAGCCACATAGTTAAATTGAGTTTCTGACTTATATATTTATTTTAAACAGAATATTTACGTTCTTAAACATTTTTCTATTTTTCAATTACTAAGTAATCAATTTCACAATCAAGTGAAATATATAAATCTGAGGTGTCTAAAAATGACCTGGCGCAGTTAGTTAAATACTAACAGACTATGCCATGTTAAGCTTCATATGGGTTCCGTTGATTTTAGCTAGGCATGCTTTGAGCTCTGAAAGGACTCACCCTCGCCAACGCCAATCTCGTAGATGGTCTCCCCGCAGTTGTCGGCGATGCGATCCTGTAGCCGCTTCTGCAGCAGCTCCATCTGCTCGTCGCTGGGCTGCACCAGGACATCCTTGCCCCGGATGCTGGAGTAGTCCACGCTCATGGCGGCCATCTGCTGCGGCAGACCGTCCACATTGAAGATGTTGCTCCGTGCCGTCTTGATGCCCACGCCCACGGCCACGCCCCCGCCATTCGGGGCACTCTGTACGTTATTCATAGTGCTAGTAATTATCGGTTGCCTCACTGTATCCTTGGAATCATTGGAGTCTGTGTGTGATGGTGCAGGTTGATGGTGATGCTGGATGTTTGGTGAGTTCTGCAAGGATCAGAGAGCAAGTGCGTCGTGTTAGAAGGTGGAATTCCCTGGAGACTGAAGGCAATCCCGACCTATCCTACGCCCATTTGGCTGAGTTGTGCTTTCGTCTTTTGCCGGGTGTTTACTGCTTGCATCGCGATGATGGAATAAGCGTGAAGAAGCCAGCGACGCTGCTTTTATACCAGCCCACTAGGATGATGAAATCCCAAGCGTCGCATGATGCAATATCCGCTCTAGTTCTGCACTCCAAAGAGAGGCAAATCGAAGAGAGCCAGCAGAAGAGTTCAAGGAACTTCCCGCATTTCACAAACATTTCCTTAGAAAATGAAATTAACCTTATCGGTCATATATTTTAAACCCCAGATGGAAGTTCCACATCGATTCTGCGACCCAAAGAGGGTGGACATTAATATTTCCGTTAAAAGCATTATGCAAATTTGTATATTTGTAGAAAGAAATTGGGGAGCACAGGAAATCAAACAAGATACCTTCAGGCTGTGAACGATGCAATAGTTACTCTGCTTGTGTACTCCAAAGAGAGGCTTATAGAATAACACAAAAGAGAGTGCAAAAAGAGAGACTCAGGAACTCCCGTACTTCATAATAATTTCGTTGAAAAGTGAAACGACCCTTATCGCTGGGAACACATTCTTGCGGTTTGCTCGCCAAAAAAATAAAACACAATTTTAAATTATTTAGACTCAAATTCACACAAGTTTTACTATTTTTTTTTTGGTATACTTTTTAATAACAAGTTAACTTTTAGTTTAAAAACCGTCTTTGTTTTATAGATACGATTTTAATGAATGTCCAAAATGTACAACTAATAATGAAGTCTATCTAGGGTTAACAACAGCTGATGGCCGATTTGTATTTGTTTATATAATAAAGCTTTGTTGACGTACACAAAGAGCGGCTAAATAGCAACAAATGGCATTAGTCAGTACGCATTTTTCGCTGTTTATTTATAGGCGGCAAACAAAGAGCGCAGGTTTTATGTACATATATGTGTGTGTGTGTGTGTGTGTCAAACATATGTACTATGTACTCTTGTACATACATATTTGTATGTAGCGAACCAAAACAAACACTACATTTGCATATTATGCGCCAAATAGTTTATTTTTGTGAAGCGGCGAGAGGCTGGGGAACGTTTAAAGTGTCCATTGAATAACCAGATAAACAGTTAATCAGCTGAAATACCCTTTGTAGTTGTATGTTGAACTTGGCCATAAAAAGTGAAAGCATATTGGGGAACACGGGGAAACGAACGAGGACTGCAAACATGCAACTTACAGTTCATATAGCCCTCTGTGCTCCTCGTGTCCGTCGGGTGTCTGCCTCTGTATCTTCTAATTTTTAAAGCGATTTGTAAATAATTTGTTTAGCTTTTCCTAAGCCACGTACCGCGCGGCGTTGCCAGACCGATTGCATATCGTAACTATGTGCTGCTACTTATCGATAGTTCACTTTATAAATAAATATTTTGGGTATTCTTTGCACCGCTCAATCTTTAACAATTTAACGAACATTTTTAGAAAATTCATGGAAATTCGTCCTTCATTAAAGTTGAGTTTACAAATAGATGTCATGCTTTTTTAGTTCCACATTGTTACATTCCAAAATAAAATTATCAATTCAATTTCACATTAATTTCCTAGCATTATTTTTTTTAAGCAATTTGTTTCTTCTGACTAAAAACAATAATAACCTAAAAAGCTTAAATTCATTTGAACTAACATAAATAAATTATGCTTGAAAATAATCGCTTTCCCAGCTTAGTTTGAAAGACAGCCAGACAGCCTGTGGCACATATTCCTGGAGATGACCGCAACTCTGACAGAAATCTGTCCACCTTGGAAAGGGCAATCTTTGATATAAATGCTAGGCTGGATCAACTTTTCAAACTAGTCATGGAAACGATTGAGTCGAACAAGGCCTTTCGCGACCTAGTTCAGATTCTTATTTCAGGGAAATGACAGTCGCAACACTTAAGATCGGACTATGGAACGCAAGAGGTCTAGTTAAGAAAAGTGAAGAACTTCGTCTTTTCCTTATTGATAACTCAATAGACATTATGCTCATTACAGAGACCCATATGCGTCCTGGTCTTAAAATGTACCTACCTGGTTATGACCAATACCTTGCCAATCACCCTAGTAACACCGCTAAAGGAGGATCTGCTATCCTCATCAAGTCTAACATTATTCACACTCAAGCTGAGCCCACATCACGAAATGATCTACAGCTAGCTAGTCTCGATCTTCCAACAAATGGAGGTGTTCTTAAAATAGCTTCATTGTACCTTCCTCCCAGCGAGCCCTGGACAAAAAACGATTTCGACCAGCTTATAGCATCTCTGGGCCCTACATTTTTGGCTGGAGGGGACTTTAATGCCAAACATCAATGGTGGGGCAATATAAGGTCTTGCTGTCGGGGGAAGCGTCTTCAAGAAGCGTCTGGACAGACCTTTTCAAATGGCCCTGCCCACAAGGCCTGTAACACTGGAAGAGGTTGCGACACAGATCGGAAAGCTCAAAAACAAAAAAGCTCCAGGTGAGGATCTCCTGGACAACAAAACGCTCAAAATTCTTCCCAAAAAAGCACTACTTTTTATAGTACTGCTGTTCAACAGCGTCTTAAGGCTCAGTCATTATCCAAGTACATGGAAGAGTGCTATTATCACAATGATTCCCAAGCCAGGAAAGCAACCCACCGAAGTAGACGCATACAGGCCAATCAGTCTCTTACCGGCATTGGGCAAAATGATGGAAAGAGTGATATTGGATCGGATCCTTGGACTAGAAAGTGTGAGCAAAGCTATTCCAAAATTTCAGTTTGGTTTCCGAAAAAGTCACGGTACTCCTGAACAGCTACACCGCGTTGTCAATTTTGCTCTGGAAGCCATGGAAAACAAAATGTATGCAGTTGCTGTGTTCATGGACGTTCAACAAGCCTTTGATAGGGTATGGCACGACGGTCTCCTAAGTAAACTGAAGATTATACTAACGCCACAGCTTTTCCTCCTCATTCAGAGCTTTTTATCAGAAAGGAAATTCAGTGTGACTGTCGATGGTGAGAAGTCCGTCAAAACGTCCAGTCTCAGCCGGTGTATCCCAAGGCAGTGTACTAGGCCCGACGCTTTACTCACTCTACACGTCAGATATGCCAGATTCCTGGGGCTGTGCCGAAGTTGACGATGATAACATGCTCATCGCAACATACGCCGACGACACTGCGGTTGCGGTTTTGGTCAGGAGTTCAAGTATAGATATTGCAACCTCGGGCCTGCAGGAGTACGTGACACGCTTTGAAAAGTGGACTACAGAATGGAACATAGGCATCAACTGCAGCAAATGTGCTTGTGTCACATTCTCCACAAGGCCAAAAAACTGCTCAGGCATTTCCATGCTCGGCTCTGTACTTCGACACGAGTCCTACTACAAGTACCTTGGTGTGATTTTGGATAGAGGACTCACTTTCCAGAGGCACACAACCATGGTCAAGCAGTCTGTGCTCTCAAAGGCAGCAAGTATGTCCTGGGTTCTATCTCCAAGAAATAAGCTCTCACTGTCCAACAAAGTTCGCATCTATAAAGCTATTCTTAGTCCAATCTGGAAATATGCATTACAAATCTACGGCACAGCGTCTAAGTCGAACCTAAACAAAATCCGAGTAGCACAAAGTAAGATTATCAGATCGATTTGCAACGCCCCCTGGTTCATGAGAACTAGTGATATAGAAAGAGATCTCCAAATCGCAAAGATAGGCGATGTATGTCGTACGCACGCCGAAAACTACCTCAGACGTCTTGGCTCTCATCCTAACACCCTGGCGAAGAGGCTAATATGGAGACCTACGAAAAGAAGACTTAAAAGATACCACCCACATGACCTTCCATTAAGATATATTTAACACATTCGAAGTCTGAAGAAATTAAGATGTAAATCAAGTAGAATTAATGTATAATCTAATATGCCAAAATTTTGTTATCCCCTATATTTACAAACTGCTCAAGCTGCCACATAGGTAGCAGTATACCTGTTAATTTTGAATAAATATACACTTTTATAAAAAAAAAAAAAAAAAAAAAGTTTGAAAGAAAACCATATTATGAATTATTTATTTATTGTAGCATGTATTTATTTTTGTTTAATTATTATTTTCACAATCTATTTATTAAAAATCATTTTACATTCCAGTTAAAGTATTTGAAGTCCGTTTACAAAAACTTGTAACTTACCGTTAAGTTCCTACGTTGTGGTATTTTTTTAGGGCTACTAAAAATATACCACAACTGAGGAACGTACCGATATCATCGCTATTATTATTGTATTTGCTAAAAGCTCACCACTAGATAGCAGGATGCAGTTTATCGTTTTCTGGTTATTGTGAAATAAACCAGGAATAAAACTACAGCTTAGTGACGACATACGCAGATATGGAGGGTGACAACACGGACAGTGCCGCCGGTGAAGACGGAGTACCTGCCCCGGCGACTGGCTCATCGCCTGCGTTGAATGTGCTGTGCGCAATTTGTAATGAGTTTTTCCGGGCGAACGACATCGTTTTCTCGACCGCCAAGTGCGGACACGTTTTCCACAAGGACTGCCTGACCCGGTGGCTGAACAGATCCTCCACCTGCCCGCAGTGCAGGTCCTCCTGCACCCGGAACCGGGTCCACCGGCTGTACCTTAACTTCGCCGAGGCCACGGAGTACGATGACACGGAGCCACCGAAGATGCCCATCGAGTGGGTGGCTATGGATCTGGATGTGCACAGTTTCCCGGATGCCCACCAGCCGCCCGAGGGAGCCGTCCAGTGCGGCACCAACGAGGACGGGCTGCCCACATATGTGGCCAGGGCCTACTTTAACGACGACCTCCTGCCCTCCGTTTATGTGCCGGAGAAGAAGGCCGCCTACGGATCGTACGCCTGCCGTGCCTACGCCCTCACCGACGATGTCGAGATCCTGGTGCTGAACGACTGTGACCTCAAGTGGGTGCCCGGTCAGCATGGCAGCTTTCCACATGATGCCCTGCACACGGGCTACTCCGAGCTGGGCGAGATCACCTACATGGGACGCGGCATCTACGAGGGCATCCTGCGGTTGGGCAAGGTGCACCCCAGCCACAAGGTCATGTACATGCCGCACCGGGGTGCGGAGGTAAACGTTAACACCTACGAGGTCCTGGTCGTCACACCACGCGATCACGCCGAACGATGATGATCCAGCATCTCGGTTTCCTTAAAAATCCCTTTACGAATTGTGTCTTAATATTGTCCCGAATCTGTGTTATATGTATGTACGTCTGTTATATTTTAAAAAATATAGTGGCACCTTTAGATTCTCAAACCATAAACAAATAAATTTCATACTGCTAAGAAAGGCATTTCCTGTTGAAAATCGCTTCGATTTGTTCCGCATTTGCTCCGATATATTTTAATGAGTTTTATTTTGAATTTCCTTGAAATTGCCCAGATGTATGCAACCTTTGAAAATCTTTTAAATCGTTTTGAAAACAAACTTTTTTTAACACCATACCTACATTATAAACCAATTACCTGCAGCTTTTTCTTGAAAAAAGGCTTATCTTTTCATTTATTTAACTTCAATGGTGTTAGAAATGGTAATCTAAATAAGGACAGAACAGCCACAATATGCATTGATAAATTCCTTATCTTATAGAAAAAGAAAGCAAACCCAGAGATAACCAGTTTACAAAAGGGTCAGATCGATAAGAGCCGAAATCTTTAAGTAGGTAAAGTGAGGAAAAGGGAGGCGAGGTTACCCTAAGTAAATTTTTCTGTTTGAGTTCATTGATTGTCGAACAAACCAAGTATATAGTTCGGGCTTTTGCTCTTCGTCATAAGAATTTTATAAGTAGTTTATTATTTTTAAAATATCTGTTAGCCATACAGGTCGTAAAATGGAAGTAAAAGCCCGGAATAAGTCCTCATCTTTAGGAGTTATATGTGCGATATGCAGCGAGTTTTACACCCCCTACGATGTGATATTCTACTCTGCCAGCTGTGGGCATAATTTCCACAAGGTCTGTTTGACGCGCTGGCTCAACATATCCTTGACTTGTCCGCAGTGCCGATCGAGTTGTCACAGGGATAATATCCGGCGGATATATTTGAACTTCTCGGAGAGACGGGAAGGTAAAGGTGAGGAGCCGCCCAAGGTGCCCATTCAATGGGTTCCTCTGGATTATAAGGCCACAAAGCTACCGAAAGGCGTGGTAAAATGTGGCTTCGACAATAAGGGTAACTCCACATATGTGGCTCGCGTCTACTTGAACAACGACTTGTTACCGGCCAGCTATGTGGCGAAAAACAAAACTGCATTGTGTTCCTGGGACTGTCAGGCATACGAGTTCTTTTCGGAAGTAGAAGTACTGATACTGACCGAATGCGATCTTAAATGGGTGCCTGGGACAAAGGGAAGTTACTCGTCGGATGCTCTCCAAACCGGATACTCTGAAGATGGGGAGGTGACCTACACGGGACGTGGCCTTTACGATGGAACCGTGCGGCTGGGAAAAGTTCATCCGTCCCACGAGGTCATGTACATACCGCACCGGGGACTGGAAGTCAATGTGCCAGACTATGAGGTTCTGGTTGCAATCCCTCGGTAGAAATTCGTTCTTTCAAAATCGTTTTTACTGCTTTCTTCATCTTCATCTTCATGTTATAATTTTTTATTAAAAATGTGTTAGACGCTATGTATATTCTGATTAGTGTTTGGAACCTACGCATGTTGTGAACATAATGCTTATGCCTAAACAAAGGGGGATTAAGTATTTATAATAGACTACTCGCATAACTCTACAATTCATATTTCTCTCTGCACTCCGGCTTGGCTTTGTTGTTCCAACAAAGAGCCTCTCTCAAAATTTGCTTTAAAAATACGTTTAGCTTGTATAATTCATTTAATAAATCTGCTGAATCTGCACTGTAACATGACATTTAATATATATGTATATATTTAGCTAAAATACAAATATATATGCTCAACATGCTTGTAACATTTAATCAACAGGCTTTTATTTTTCAATAGAAATAGGATTTCTTTTTTGTTGTTATTTCATTGACTTTGTACTTAGTTTCTAAGCAATTTGTATGTATAAATATAAAAATGAGTGTGTGACTGTGTTTTGTGTGGGAGTGTTTATGTGTTGTGTTTGTGTGTGTCTGACTACATAAGACTTTTATATATATAATTGATATTTACAAATTGATCGGATCCGATGAGTAATGCATGCATGTGTTTTGACTTTTGTTTGTTTGCTGATTGTTTGAGCCTGGTTTTGAGTTGATTCTGATTTGTGATAGGCTGAATTGGGTGTTTTGGTTTGACATTTGAGCTCAGTTTAGGACGAAAAACAGTCTACATGTATATATATAGTACCTCCATTAGGAAACATTTACGGCAAACAATTCAGGAAACAACGAAAAAAAAACTTTTTAACAGACTTGAAGAACATTGTGGAAGTAACTGAGGGATGACTCTCTATAAACTATATTAACTAGTTTACAAATGTATTTTTCTGCCCTGACGACGATGTGCTAATCTGTCTCACTTCTGGGCCGACAGATAGTTCATGTACTTGGTGGTCTGCTGGGCATTGCGCACCAGCTCGCTCTCCTCCTTCAGCGGTGGTGGCTGCTCCTGGGCCTGACCCTGGCCACTCTGAGCCTGCCAGTTCTCCTCGTTCTGCGGCTGATGGATGTCCGGCTGGGAGCGGCGCGTGAAGTGGCGATGCCGCTGGGGCTGGTGTTGGTGTTGGTGCTGATGTTGCGGCGAGGTCTGCTGGCGACGATCAAACGAACTGGACGCCTCGCTGGCCAAGCTGCTCTGGCTACTGTAGCGCGGAAACCTCGGACCACCTCCATGCGTGGGACTCTGGTTGTATCGATAGCCGGCAGACTTATCCATTTGAGACTTTGGCGGTCTTGGCAGAGTGCGAGCCCTCGAAGAGCTGCGACTATTTGACTCCGGACCGTTGGAGTTGTATGCACAGTTCTCATCCTGGTAGCCACTATTTATGGCATTGTTGGAGCGCCGCCAGGTATCACTGTGTATTTTCTGATGGCCGCCTTGGTGGTGTTGCTGCAACTGTTGCTGCTGCTGCTGCTGTTGTTGCTTCTGGAATCGCGGCGGCTTGTCGTAGGTGTTCCGGTTGTTGAATCGACCACCACGCTTGTAGTTGTTCCCGCGCTCGTAGTTACTTATGTAGGAGCGCTCGCTGCGATCGTCGCGATCCCGCTGATCCCAATTCGAGTTGACGATGCTGTTGTAGTTGCCGCCGCCCGTCATGTTGCGCTCGATCCGCTCCTGCGAGTGTTTCCTCCTGTCGTGGATGCTGTAGAGTCGCAGGTTGCCGCCTCCTTCACTGCGCACGCTGTGGTGGTCGTCGTCGCAGCTCACGCTGTACCGCCGCTGTTGGTCCCGTGAGCGTCCGTTGCTCTGGTCGCCGTCGTGGTTGCGGTTGAAGCGTGTCTTCCGCCAGCTAGGGAGCGGCTTGCTCTCGTCCCGATCCTCGCTGCTGGCCATGGATGGATACTGGTCGGAGTTGGCACTGTTAAAGATGTACGTATATGGTTATATTGATTCTTTGCAAATTGTCATTAAAAAAAAAGGAAAATTACAAATTTGTAAAACTTAAAATTAGGAATGAACTGATATATAGAGTAAAGCTTTTTGGCATAAACATAGTTTTAAATTTCGTTTTTACCAATTTGTTTTAACTCTGACTGTTACTGAGAACACGTCTATAAACGAAAAGAAAAACAACAAATTAATCATATAAAACGATACAATAAATTAATATTTTACTGTATTTATATTTTGTTTTAATTAATCTCAAGATCAAAATCAAAATCTATCAACGCAATCTGTATAAGCAACACATTGTTGAAAATCAAACTAATAAAAACTGAAATATATATTTTTTAGTTGAATCAAATAAATAATTTGATTAAAAAGATTTTCCTTGACTTACTTATAGGACTTGAATCAATCTTGGAAATATCGCTATAATAAGATTACAATTGAGCTTTATGTTATTTTTGGTATAATATATATAAGTTTAAATAATCAATCATAATTTTTTATTGAATATAAGCCCATCAAAAGAATCGTATCAGTTTGATTGATATATGATGTGTGATTGATCAAAACGTTCATACGCACGTTTTACTTTAAAGAAAATGTTTATAAAACATATAAACATTATCTTTTATAATTTAATTTTAAATTTAATTTAATTTTAAAGGTAGTAGGTACTCTCAGCTAAATAAGAACTAACAGCTAGTTGATTTAAAATAATATAATAAAGTACATACTCTATGCTGTTTGGCTGTTGATGCTGCTGATTGTGTTGTGGCTGCTGCGACTTCAGAGGCCGCGGAACTTGGCGTGGCTGAAATCCGCGACGTCGATGGCCAAGGGCGAGGGAGTTGTTGGCAGGGTATGGATGACCTCCAGCCTCCGAGTACCTATCGTCGACTTGCTCCGCCTCGCCGTAGCCAATGTCGCAGAACGAATCCTCGCACACCTGCTCGCTCCACTTCTTTGTCGTCGACGGGGGATCGAAGGAATCCTGATCATGGGCGGACGTGTTAGCACTGCTCCCGTTCTCCGACTGCTGATGCTGGAGCTGCTGCTGCTGCGGGCGGCCATCTTCAGCGGGATGCTGGGGGCCGGCACCGTTATTGTTGACCCCATCCTCCTCGCCATCCTCGACCACCAAAAAGTCGGTGTACATGGCCTCCAGGTCGTGACCGATGTGCTTGAAGTGGCTGTAGAATAGGTCCAGCACCATCAGCAGCATGGCCTTTACCTTGGCGGTCAGCGCGGGCTGCATGATCAAATGGCGGCGGACATGGAAGAGCAGCAGGTCGATTTCCACCTTGTGGCGCTTGCGCATAATCTCCCCGTTCAGTGTGATCTGCGAGAGCACCAGGCGGGCGATGCGAGTGCCCAGCACCACCGAGGTGTCATTCAGCTCGCGGGTGAGCAGGTCCAGCAGGGATTCACCCAAAATCGTGATCGGGGCATTATCTGCCAGCCGCACCCTGTGGTAGTACTCGCCCAGCAGCGTGATCGAGTTATACAGCCGATTCTTGTCGTGCACCCGGTACGTATCCGCGTTGAGGAAGTTCGTCTCCAGGATCTTGAGCATGGCGCTGCGCACCTTTGTCTCCTTCATGGCCAGGGCGTCGAAGTTTCGCGACGAGAATAGCAGGGCGAACTTAAGCGCCGTGTCACCATCGCCGAGCGCCTTGTCATTTAGGTACTCCATAGATTCGCTGCGAATAAGAATCGTTTACTTAATTAATATCAAAGGAGTTTCTTATGACAAAATCAATGTGTACCTTAGGATATGTTTATTGAACGCCCTACCAATTTAACAATTGTTATTATTGAAGTTAAGTTTGGGGTTGGCTTTACTATTGTGTTGTTTGTTTAAATAAAAATTGCATACATAAATATACTTTGAATGATTCGGTTGGAATCTATGACTACTCTCCAAATCTTCCAATATCTTACATATTTATTTATTCATTTGTATTACACACATATAAATGTGCATGTTGATTTCCTTTTTATAGTAATAATCTGAATATGTTTTTACCAGTCATTACTTTTCCTACTTGATCGTTACTATAGTTTTTGCCACAACTCGCTTTAACGACCACATTTGTTTGCCTCCAACTGTTGGTATGTTATTGTATACATTTACACGATTGGTTCGCAGGCACAGCAGCATTATCTGATAAGCCCAAGCCGCGAACTATTTACTCAGCAATTAATTCGAGCATGAGCCTGAGAGAATCGGAGGGAAAATTGTTCACTTTGAACTGATTCGATGGCGCCGATGTCTCTCTAGTCGTTATTATTTGTATGAAAAGCTGTAAATTTTTAAGACACGCTGACGTACAAGCAACCTGGTCGCAAACAACAAACTCGTGTGCACACATATTTACATGTACAGTGCGTTTCAAAAATGTACAGCGGATGGAAATTATAATATTAGCTTATGCTATTTTACAAATTGTTAATTGATTTAGGAAGTCATTATTAGTTAAGCAATGGAAAGAAAGAAAAATGGAATAGGTAACGCTTAATAAAGTTAATTAATCTACCGGCTAAACGCCAAAAATAAAGAAACTCCTGAACTTTGATGTGTTTTTCTTGTCAGGGGGCAAAATACATAAATTTCCAATGAAGGAACCGTAGAATGCATAAATTACATTTGACGCAAGCCCCGAAATTTCAACAATAAATTTGGCTACCATTTCTAGAAAGTTTTACCAATTGCCGAATACCTATTGAATTTTTACCTTACCGAGCTTTTTGTTTGTTAAACAGCTACAAATTAATTTACGGAATATGTTTAAATCGTTTTTTGTAGGATCGGTTTTATCGGTTTATCGAAAGGTGCTTTCAAAAGCAGTTAGCTATCCGAATAAGTTGGACCTACGCTTACGCACCGCACTGTACCTTCACCTCACCGGGTATTTATACGCGAAAAGAGCTACCGAACATACACACAACTTATGATATTATTAATCATCAATGGGCGCACGGACGGCGGGGAACACATACCACAGCATCGACTCGTCGCGCACTATGTTGCAGTAGTCCGTCTCGATGGTCTTGATCTTGGAGTTCAGCACGATGCCATCGTCCTGCAGGTCGAGGTTTCGCATGAGGGCGATGATGTGGTCGTAGGCACAGCCACCTGTTGGAATTTGGTAGCCGGTGGCGCCTGCGTTCAGAATGTTGCAAACATCCCGCAACCGCGCCCCCTCGCCACCACCACCTCCACTGCCGCCTCCGCCGCCGCCCAGTGACGAACTGTGTCCACTGTCCGCCGCACTGTTGTTGTAGCTGCCGTAGGTGGTGTTGTTGCTGCCGCCACTGTTGTTGCCGACCATGTTGTTGGCCATTTCCATTTCTCGACGGGATCGCTGCCGATTGTTGTTGTTATCGCACGGTTGTTTGTCTCTGCCCCTTCCACACACTTTTGTTCTGTGTTTGTATGCGTGCGCTGGTCGTCGGTGTTCCACCAAATAAGAATCAGCGTTGACAAAGGTGTCGAAATGAAATGCGCACGCCAAATTATCCACCTTTTCGCCCAGCTCCCGCTTCCGGTGCAAGTGCGATTGCAGTTAGCTCACTGGGACCCACGGTCAATTGGAACACAACTAACAAACGGAGTTAAATGCACAAATCTATCACAATCCTATTTATTATTGCTACTCGACGACTTTTATAGTTGTGTATTAGTGGTGGCACCGATGGCACTGTCGCGCTATCGAAAGCGCACGGTGTGCTTTCGCAAACAACCCGCTAGTGCTGGCATTGCCATCGATAACTCCGCCATGGTGAAAAGAAAACTATTTGCAATGGCCAAAAGAAATAGCCAATCTCAATCTTAACATTAAATTGTAACTATAGAATAAATTTTCCTTTAAAAATCTGTAAAATGTGATTTTCAAAATTAAAATATATGAATATTGTGCATTTTGAAAGAGATAATAGGAACTATTCAGGCTGTCAATATAACATATTCTTTTAATTTGTAACTATATTCTCTGAAAATGCTTACCAACTGTATTGTTAAATATTAATATAATATACAATGTAAAATACATATAGTAGGCAAATTGAAAATTTCTTACAAAGGCAGAGGTAATTAATGTGTTTCTGGTGTATGATGTTCATAGTGCGCGGTAATTTTAAATCATTTTAAGTCGAACTGTATTTTCAAACTGTCGACCTATCTAGCGAAAATAGCTATCTATGCAAAACTATCGATTTCCCACATCTGTTGGTGTGGTGGATTTAGCTCGTGCAGTGGTGGTGAAATCGCCAGAAATCAGCTGTATTTCGTTGGGCGCGTAAATTGTGCGGCGTGCATTTTATTGTTGTTGTATTGTAATAACTGTTTTTATGTAGTTATTTGTGCCAAAAATGTTGAACTTAAACTGCGTCATATGCGCCGAATTGTTTGGCCAGGCCGACGAGGTGTTTGCCACAGTGTGTGGGCACATGTTCCACCATAGTTGTCTTAACCAATGGCTCGATCGGTAAGGAGTCCTCCGAAGATTTTCAGGATCACCCAATAATATACATACTCCTTAATGATTTTTAGCTCGAAGACCTGTCCCCAGTGTCGTAACAAGTGCACCACCCGCAACATTTTTAGGGTCTACTTCAATCTAGCCAATTTGGATGTTAGCCGCATCGATGTGGGTTCGCTGCAGGAACAGCTGGACAACGCCAAGTTGTCCATGAAGATGATCGAAAAGGAGCGCAGCAAGGATGAACAGCAGATGCGTAATCTGAAGGAAACGCAAAAGAAATGCCTGTGAGTCGTAGTCTGGAAATTCCTCAAGTACCTACCTGACCCTGCCTTCCTTTTCAGCAAAACCATCGCTGGTCTAGAGCAAAAGGTACAGAAGAAGGAGTTCCTCATCAGTAGCTATGCTGAGCAGATCAGTATCCTCAAGAGCGATGCACTGGTGGTGGATGGGCTGCGCAAGGAGAACAAGTCTCTGAAGTCACAGATCCAGGCCATGGAGGGCATCTCGGCCATTCTGTCAGCTGGCTCTGCGGATGCCGAGCGCCTGCTCAAGAACGAGGCCGATCCCCACGTCCTGGCCAACTGGGTGTCCACACTGAAGCGGGAGCTGCGCCAGTGCGAGAGCAAGAAGACTGAACTCAGGAACGTGGTCAAACTGGTGCAGAATGATCTACGCAAGGAGATCGAACTCAAGCGGTTTGTCCACTTTAACTTCTAAATGACTCTCATCATTAATAATTGCTCTTTTCATCACAGCAAGTTGGAGGAGCGTGTTTCCCACCTAGAGAGTGATCTTTACCAAGCGCAGGAGAAGGTCTGCAATGTTTCCTTTAATCTACATATAATTTTAAAGCATCTTTTACTTTTTAGCTACAAACTCTACAGAGCAAGCCCATTTGCTTGGACTCCCCCGACAGCTCTTTTAGTCTGAATAGCAACATTATGGCCCTTAAACGCGAAGCTAGGCGTTCCACCATATCGCCCACGATTGTGAGTAGCCAGAATTATTGGTTTAGATTGGAGCTTAATATTTTCAAACCCTGCAGAAGGAGAATATCAAGCGTATTGAAGAGTCCACCTCGCCGTATCTCAACATCAAATCCAGCAGCGTGGGTTTGGCCCACCTTCTCAATACGAAGGGCAACATTGGACTGGCCAAGACCAAAATATCGCCCATCAAGGGAGCCGGCGGTGTCAGCATGACCAGCGGAACCATACGCAAAACCAGCAGTGATCTCAGTGAAAAGGTAGGCACAGCTAGCCAACCGAGTGCAGTTCAGTTAACAATTTAATTTCTCCGCAGTACTCAATCTTCAAGAAGCCTCGCCTGCTGCTGGGCAGCTCGAGCAGCACTGGCCTGACGGCCGCCGCAGGCTCCAACTTTGTATACAATGGAATGGGCGGCTCCGAGAAGGTGGATCCCTTTGCACAGCGCGCCGAAGAAGAGGGTCTGGCGAGCAGCAGACCCACAGCCGTCCTTTCCCGGAACGTCAACCAGCGTCTTAAAGCCGGCTCCCTGCGCAACTTCAACTTGGGCAAATAAGTCAACACCCATGTGATCATTAGAGACTGCTCTAGTTGGGTATTAGCGTGTGTTTGCTATTGAGGATTGCCGATTTTGTTAGTTAGCCAATGCATGGAATAAGCTGTAGTAATAAGTTAGTGTTAAATACAAAAAAATACAAAAGGCATATGTGCGATCAGGCTGCGATCTTCTTTTCCGCCGTTCCCGTCCACTCCTCGCGCAGGTGGACGCTGCAGCCGAGATCACGCAGCGCCGCCTTGATGTCCTGCTGCACGCTGGGATGCTCCTTCATTGCGGCATTCAGCAGATCCTCGATGCCGAAGGAGATCCAGGTCTCGCATTGGTTTCGCGATCGCGACACCATGTTGCGAATGGCCCAGGCTCCGTTCCTCTGGACGATCTTGTGCTTGGGATGGGCGCGAATCGCCTCGACGATCACCTCGGCAATGCCAGTCTCGAAAAAGGCAGCGCTGTGCTCCTTTACTCGGAGGGTCAGCGTGGTCACGCAGGCCAGGGCGGCGGCCACGATGTTCTCGTTGGAATGGTGCGTCTCCAGCAGTTGTTTTATGATGGGAGCCACGCCTTGCTGGACAATGTGTGTTTTTACGGAGTCATGACCAGCAAGGGCCCGCAGCAACTTCAAGGCCTCCTTGTTCAGACGCACTTCGTCTAGGTTCTGGCTCATGATCTCGAAGACGGACTTCAGGCCACCAGCCTCGTCGATGGCCGTGCAGAGTTCCTGGCGCACAGCCAATGTTCCAATGGTGAGCAGCAGATCGGCCAACACATTGGGATCCTCGTAGGCCGGCAGCAGTTCCACCAGAGTCAGCAGCACCTCGCCGGCTATTTGGCGGGCATGCTCATGGGCACAGCCGAACTCCACGCGGATGTCGTCGTCGAGGACCAGGAAACGGAACACGGCGGTCAGCTCGCGCACCAGGCGATCCTTGCCTTTGCCCAGCAGAGGCTTCATCAACTTAAGGGCGGGAGTATTCATGATGTTCTGGCGGTTCATTTCGTGCATGATGCACGCCTTCTGGAGCCACTGTAGCGTCAGCAACGTGACGTCCTCGTTCTCCACTTGGAGGGCCAGTAACTTGAGGACCACTGCCATGGCCTCGGCATCAAACAGATCCGGCTGCTTGTGGGTCAGGCTGTTGACCGCCTCCAGGGACTTTTTGATCAGCGATTCGTTGGGTTTATCCGCAGAGAGGGTTTCCTCCAGCAGAGTGATCAGCGCATCGTGGGCGCCGTTCTTGCCGGCTAGAACCCGGTGGGCCAAGGACTTCTGGCATTCGGCATCCAGGATGGCCAGCTGTTCCAGCAGCTGGGTCGTGTCCTCCGTTTTTTGGCCAATGTACTCCTTGATCTTGTCCACCGTTTCGTTGATGACCGGTTGGCCGGTCTGCGGATTGACGGACAGATCCTTGATGATGTTGGCCAGGTTAATGCCCTGCAAGATGTCCATTAGAGTGAATCATCTGGGGGAGTTAGACAATTGACTTGACTCACCTGCGCCTCGAATTGCTTGATGGTTTCCTCCTTCGCCTCCGATGGCGTCATAGAAAACTCCACCACATTCTCCTTGACCACATCGTCGAAGGTGTCCTGCGATATAACCTTGGCCATGGCAGTGATTCGTCCGATTTTGGCTATATCCTCAGCAGCTGCAGTGCTTTAACTTTTCAAATTTTACTTTGTTCTTTCTGTCTGCAACTTCCCACACACACCAGCTCACACGCACACGCTGACACAGTTCAAATTTACAGCGTGCGGTCACACTATTCTACTCCAGCTGACCAGGTATCGATAGATATCGACTGAAGAAGTACCGTTAAATTTAACTCACCATCAACACTCTAAGAAATATTTTAGATTTTTAAAAAATTGAAAGAAATCTTTCAAGCTCCGTTCTCGTTGTAAAAATAAATTAAAATTGGGGAACCTAACTGTAATCTAAAAATATATAATGCTTTATTTGAAGAGCAATCAAAAACTTGTTTACTAAATAAATCGGTTTAAGTGAAAATAAATTAAAAACTTGTTTTTGGTCAAACAATAAATAAAATTATATGCTTAAAATCAAGCTACCCATCATGTTAAAAATCCAAACTTAAAAAAAAATTTAGGTTCCTTTTTTATTTTTAATTAACATAAGTCTGTATTTTGGCTTAATCATGCTCGTTATTCACACTGCGGATTACATAAAGACGGTTAGGCTTCAAAGCGTCTAAGGATAGAACAAGAAAACACACCGAGATAAACACCAACACCAACACATGCACATCTAGAGAGGGACAGCGAAAGCGCCATTAACATATGGCTACAGTTTACTGGATATCAGCAATTCGGCCTAGCCGGAAAATTGGCAGTGGCCAGTCGCTTATTTCCGCTTGGGCAGCTTGTAGTCGGTCGGCGGGTGCAGCTTCAGGTGATCCAGAAACACGGGCTGCATGTCCGCTCGCCAAGAAATCTCCTCGCGAGCCCTCACGGGTCCGTCCTTGCAGGTCAGCCAGTAGGTGCTCATTAGGCCCTTACCCTGAAATTAATAACCGAATTCTGATTTTAAAAATATATCTATTGCTTTTGGATTTCAAAGACTGTCAAATCAAATGAATACTTTTTAAGAAAGACATGTTTCTAGCCTACAAAAAGCACTTTTAAGGTCATATCATATCCTTTTAGAATGTTCAAACTTAGAAATATATGTATATTCATGTCACAAATAACACACTACGTATGATTGATATTTTTGTCGCTCATACGTTGTTTTGCATTTAGGAAAATATAATATTTCTGGGTGATTTCAATTGTTAATAACAACTAATAAAATGTTGATAACCCAAAAAAAACTTTCAGGATATTTAAAGAATTTAAAAAATTCTGTTTATTGCTTAACTTATGAGTGACATGGTAGGGTAATTTCCATTACAGGAATTAATAATTTATTACCCATGAACAATTAATAAAAAACTAATAAAATGTTTAGAGTCCATAAAAGGATATTTCAAGACTTTCTTCCTTAAAATTCAGTAGATTATTGTTCTATCAAATACCACCATACGTAGGAGTGATATTAAGATCGCTCATACGTCTTGTTGCTTTTACGGAAACATTTTAAGTGAATTGCAATTGTGGCTCTCAGCTAAATAAAATTTGAAAAATTAAATCGAATATATTGTAGTCCCAACCCACCTTGACATCGATGAGGCCGCGGTGCTCGGTCCGGAAGCCGCCCACCTGTTGCAACGAGTCGTTCATCTCCTCGGTGATATGTATCTTCTGGGCCTCGCCGGTGCTCTCCATGCGCGAGGCCGTGTTCACCGTGTCGCCGAAGAGGCAGTAGCGCGGCATCTTGGTGCCAACGATGCCGGCGACCACCGGACCCGTGTGCACACCGCACCGGATCTGGACGAACTCGTCGCCGGCCCTGGGAATCCGGAACACCGACGAGGCGTCCAGCAAATCAAGCGCCATTGTTGCTATCTCGCTGATGTGCTTGATTCCTGCGGCGGAGGCAGTTCCATGGCATAAATTACGCGCATGGCCACAAACGAAATTTAAATTAGCGCAAAACCTTTTTTTTTTTTTGGGGCAGTCAAGTCAGCCAGCGGGGCGTTTGGCGGGGAGCCGGGCTAAATGACTGACTGACTGACAGCTGAATTTGCATAAATTACCGTTCTTCACCGGCAGACCCGATGCCACCATATACGAGTCGCCAATTGTTTCCACCTTGTAGACATCGTAGCACTCGATACGCTCATCAAACACCCGGTAAATCGAGTTCAGAAAGGTCACCACCTGCCAAATACAGAGTTCAGATAAGTTTATTTCGTAACCACTTCAACAAAATGTAAGGGTCCCTTTGAAAATGAAAAATACAATATTTAACCTCAGGCAAGAAAAATTTTTAAAAAATTTTAATCTGATAACTAAAATAGGAAAATAGGCAATAAATAAATAAACAAACAAAACAATGTCCAAGAACGAAAGTTGGTAATGCTTTATTTTATATATTTACTTTTTATTCAGAAAAAATATTTTTATTTAAAAAACTATTTAAAAGATTTTTTAATTATCAGGGGCTAAAGAAATTCAAATTGAAGTCCATGTTTTTATTTTGATCTTTTAAAAAGTTTAAATAAAATTAAACTTATTAGAATCGTTATTAAAAGTTTTAAATATATATATATATATTGTGTAATATATGAATTCGATGTGAATTTTACTAAAATTGTGAAAAAATTTGATCTTACGATATTGGCATCAAATTTATTTCCAAAACCATTATGACATTTACCTCCAGTGGAGTGCAATCCGCTGCGATTTCGGTGAAGCCCACGATGTCGCTGAAGTAGATGGTAACTGCCTCGTAGAGCTCGGCGGGCACCTGTCAGTAAACCATTTAGACCAGCCTAATGCCCATTTCGAACCCATCCCCCCTACTGCCGGACTCACCTGCTGTGTCTGCTTCAGCTGCATGGCCACGCTGGGGGGCAGCATCTGAAAGAGTAGCGAATCGCTTTTCCGCTTCTCCCGCTTCAACTCCTTGGCCTTTTGGGACAGATTCAGGGCATAAAGCTGGGCGAAAGAGTATGTTGAGTTGGGGGAGTCAAACTATAGTGGCCAAATAAGCACCTGAATCGTGGCTGCGGCATTCTTGACCAGCACAATGATGACTGGCGACACCAGGAGCACCACAACCAGAATGGCAATGCCAATGGCCTCTTTTCGGTCAGCCTCCACCAGGGTCTTGTCTACATACTCCCTAAGAAATAGATAAGTTAATCAGAAAACAGAATATACAATTTTAAGGAAATAAATCATTTATCAAGCTTAGAGATCCATACTTAATTAAACGTCGGAGGGCCTTTTGTAGTATTCTCAGATCATCGGTATAGTTGTTCATCAGTTCGTAGAACTCGATGGCACTGCGCTCGTTGGAAACATTTGGATTGTTCTTAAGCAGTGTGTTGCTCCTGTGAAAGGACTCCATATCAAAATATATTATAAGACATTAATTCGCCACACACACACATTTGTTTGGCGCGATGGAACTTCTTGGTGCTGGTGATATTGGTGTACATGTTCTTTAGCATGGGTGCATAGTTCAAGGTAGAGTTGATCATCTCACGGGCCATGAATTCGTAGCGCACATAGGACACAAAATTTTCAGCCGTCAAGGATCCCCGTCCATAGTATCTGATGCCAAAGGAAGTGGCGATGTTTTGGCACTCGATGCTCTTGAGCAGATTCTTGAATCCCACCAGATAACTATTCGATTTTAGAGAAATGAAAATAGTATTAATTTTATTTAAGTCTAAATGAAATTTTACTTAATTTATAAATATAAGCTAGAATACTTTAAGAGTTCTTAACTCACCGCCAAACGCCGCTGTTGTCCGTTTCCTTGATTTGCTCATTGAGATGGTGCAGTAATCCCCGATTGATGGATGTATACCAATTCATCACCTCGGTGATGGAGCTCTCCTCCGGCTCCAAGCGCACTCGATCCCTAAATTCGTTCAGTCGGCTCTGGAATTCGTAGCGGTTTAGCATCATCTCCCGATCGTCCTCATCCTCGTCCGGAGCTGTCGGCACACTGATTTCGCTCCAGGTGGTCATGTTGTTCAGAGCGTGATCCGTGTTGGCAAATCTTAGGGTTAAGTTGGCACTGTTCCAAATCCAAAGGTTAAAGGATAAGCTGGTAGTCCTGTGATATTAATCAGTCGAAGCACTCACCGCTGCTTGCTGCCGTTGGTAAATATGTAGAAAGCTACTTCAGAGCGCTCGAGTTGCAAGCGTGTTACCACCTTTCCTAAATCGGTGGCAATGGTAACCTAAGATACAAAAGTTATTTATTCCAGATCAATTTAAAGTCAAAACCTTTTAAACAAATGTAATATTTAATTAATATTGCTTCTAAAAAACCTTAATGAAATGGTAAAAGCACAAACTTGCAAATTGATGACCAATTTAAACAAGTTAACACATGAAACAATTTTTATAAATAAGAACAAATTTTGAATTAAACAAGATTTTTGTTTATTTTAGCTTATTGTTTCTTTATCTTAAGTAGCTTATACTAAATGTCAAAATGTCAACCGGGGTAATTGCATTACGAACACGATATAAACCACTATAAAGAAGTTTATAACTTGCGTTGTTAAAATTATTTAAAACAAAGATAGAAAAATAAGCTTATGTGCTTTATTTTTTCAAGGCCAAGTGAAACCAAACGTGGTTTTAACATTTTATTACTGTTTTATAAAGAAAAAATATAAGTGTTTCTACTTAAGTAGTCCTAATGATAACAAAGTATACTAAAGTTGTGAGATCTGCTTTTAAAAAGCACAAATTGGTTGGTTATCTTTTGCTTGTGTTTATTGTTAAAAAACTGCCTTCAACGTTACGTATACGCAGAGTAGAACTACTAGGTTTATGAAAAAAAGTAAAAAAAATAGAAAAATAAGTTTGGCAGACAAACTTAAGTTTATAAAACACAATAAACACAATCAAATGAGTCATTTTTCTTATTCGTCAAACATACGTGTGATTTACAAATCTAAATGATTTTATAATTTTTGCCTATCTGTAAACTCAGGGGATTCTCCTTAGTAATCTACTGAGCCCTTGGAGTCAGGCATTTTTTTTGGGTTTATGATGGTGAAATTGATAACAACATGATAACTACCACAGGGCGTATACTTTATATTCTTCGATTGCTTATCAAAAGGCTGGCTTATCGCAGCCCCCAGCTCTTCGGCCTTATAAAAGAGTTCGGTTGACCAGCTGCGGGTCAGTTACCCAAGATGTTGTGGCCCAAGTTAGTTTGTTTCGCTTTCGTTAGTTTGGCCTTTGGCCAGCTTGAACATGTGGCCGCCGATAAAACCATCGCCGCCTGTCCCACAAACTTCACCCGGGTGGCGGACAAGTGCCTCCTGATCGACGACAGCTGGAAGAACTTTTACGAGTCAGATCGCCACTGCCGATCCATCAACGCCGGACTCCTGAGCCTCAAGAACCAGACGGAACTGAATGCCATCAACAACTGGCTGGCCGAGGTTGCCCCCAATCAACCGGAGTTCTGGACATCCGGCAACAAGTTGGGCGAAGCCAGAAACGATTACTTCTGGCAGAGCACCGGGGAGCAGGCTGTGTATCTGCCCTGGAATACGGGACAGCCCACTCCCGCCAGCGGAGATTGTCTCGCTTTGCTGGCTCACGTCAGCATGTCCACCGGACAGGTCGTGATGGATCCCCACCGCCTGACCGTGAAGAACTGCACCCAGTGGGCGGCCCACATCTGCCAGGCCCCATTGCAACTCTTCCAGACCCAGCTGTGTCTCAACACAAGTGCGTTCTTCGAGGCCAAGATTGCCGTTTAAGTGAAGTGCTGCTTGTACAAAATAAAATTTAAATAAAACGAATATATTTCAAATATTATTTGTATACGTTAAAACAATATCGATTTGGGAACTTTTATTTAGAAAACTTTACTGCTAAGAGACTAGGTTGCTTAGAAAGGCACAGAGGGACAGTCGCAAATATGGTTTTATTAAAATTTAATAAAAATGGTTCAACATATACATACATATTCAATACGATTACAAAGAAAGTTTACTTGTTAATTGTTATTTTTAATAGTAAAGTAATCGAATTAACTTGAATTACACCTTTGCAATGATTTCCATGCTTCGATCAAAAGTTAAAAAAAAAAAAAATTTTCGGTAATGAATGAGCCATTGTTTTTCACCTTTAAATAAATATAGGAATATTTTTAGGATCATTGTGTCAATTGTATTATGTTGGGCAGCTCGATAAAAAACATTCGTTTATGACTTTTTTAACCAGCTATCTAGGTTAGCGCAAAATTAATTCGAAAAAGCAAAACTTTTGTAGTATTAGCAATATCTTTAAATCATTTTTTTTTCACAAATTTGGATTTCAGACATATGTTGAAGGTGCGATCGTCACGGCTTTTTTACCTCGTTAAGACGTGTTTTTGTTTGATAAGTATTTTTAATCAAATACAATTTTAAGAACCGGTTTAAAAAAGCTTAAATTTATATGCTATCTCTTGTTTGTCTTTGTTGCAAGAAACACTGCTTTACATATAACGTATATGCCGAGTGCAACTATCACTCCAAACTATCTGGATTATAAAAAAAATAAAAGATAGATTAAAATTATATGTTTTGGTGTAATTTCCAATCCGAAATATAATATTTTATTTATATTAGGCGATTAAAATTGTTAACGGCTTCTACTAGGCGCATACTTTATGTTCTACGAATCCTTATCAGAAAGCGGACTTATCGCTGCCCACAGCGGTTCGGCCATATAAAATAGCCCGGTTGGCCGGCTTCGGGTCAGTTACCAAAGATGTTGTGGCCCAAGTTAGTTTGCTTTGCATTGGTCAGTCTGGCCTTTGGCCATCTTTATCAGGTGGCCAGCGAGGATACCATCGCCGCCTGTCCACAAACTTCACCCGGGTGGCGGATAAGTGCCTCCAGGTGGACAGCAGCTGGAAGAACTTTTACGAGTCGGATCGCCACTGCCGATCCATCAACGCCGGACTTCTGAGCATCAAAACCAGACGGAACTGAATGCCATTAACAACTGGCTGCCGTTGGTTGCCGAATATCAACTGGAGTTGTGGACATCCGGCAATAAGTTGGGCCAAGCCAGAGGCGATTACTTCTGGCAGAGCACTGGGGAGCAGGCTTTGTATCTGCCCTGGAACACGGGACAGCCCACTCCCGCCAGCGGGGATTGCCTCACTTTGCTGGCCAACTATAAGCATGTCCACGTGGAGCATTCGTGATGGATCCCCACCGCCTGACCGTGAAGAACTGCACCCAGTGGGCGGCCCACATCTGCCAGGCCCCATTGCAACTCTTCCAGACCCAGCTGTGTCTCAATACCAGTGCTTTCTTCGAGGCCAAGATCCCAGTTTAATTCAATGTTAAATACTTTTTATTCAATTAAGTCAATCAAGCGATAAAAAACAAACCATTTTGCTTCAAATACTTAAAAAAATACCTAGTCTTTCTTAAGACCTTTCGAAAATACATTTTGAAACATACAAATCAAGACTTTCCCCAATGCAAATCATCAGTTAATCATTTAAGATGAATAACACATTTGGCTTTAACAAAATTAGTTATGGCATATCAATGGCGTAATCTTTTAAATAATTGAGTTTGAGGACCGGGTATAACAAAATAATTGAAATTGATTGAAATACTATCTTTACCATTTATTAATTTTTGGGGCAGAAAGTAAATACTGTTTAATGAGTATGCTTATCAATTCCAATTTTAAAACTTTAATTAAACTAATAATCATAGTTCTTTAGATAACAATGTTTTTGGTTAAAGTTATTTATGTGTATAAAATTACTTTACTTTAAGAAAGATAAGGAAATATCTTTTTGTAAGCTCTGCTTCTTATTAAGCATCGAAGCCTACCTTCTTATTAAGCACCGATGACTACTTTCATTTTCCTTGATTTGTTTATAGTGTGTTTTGCATTCTAAGTACGTGACCCCATTCAATAGGCACCCCCACTGCAACCACTATTCATCGGCCTCCCATTTTTCACACCCCATTTTCCGGGTGTATGCCACCCCCTGCCATTTTCCACCCCCCAATCCTTCACTTGCCACTGTCGCTGCATGTTTCGCATTGCGTTCTTATCAATCCACTTTGGCCACTCCGCCACCACGCCACTCCCCCCGCCCCCTTCTGGCTCATATAAGTACGTACAATATTTTCCGTTCTTTCACATTTTCCTGCGACGACTTCGCATTTGCATTATGGATAGATGAAGTGGGCGGTCGGTGGGGGTTGGGGGGATGGGGGGGGGGGGGGGTAGGGGCAGAAGGACGCCGCTGAGTGCCTGGCCACGCGCTCGTGCTCCAGCACCCTTCACGGGGACTTGCACGGCACTTACCTGAGCAAACAGACATTCCCAAGGTTTCTCGAGATGGTCAAGTGAACATTGACCGGCGAGTGAAAGTGAATCGCCCCCGTAAACTACTTGGCGCTTGATTGAATCGCAGTAATGAATTTTAATTACGTTTGAAAGGCGCAATTTCCGGGTCGCCTTGGTATTGTTTGTTTCTTTTCATTCACTGACCCATCCATTGACCCATCCACTGACCATCCACTGACCCACCCATTGACCCACCTGTGTCTCAATGTCGGCCACGGCGGAACGGTACTCCAGGATCTCTTGCAGTGTCACCGATGTTTGCACAATTAACGCCAATATTGGTATAAATGGTAGAATTATCATCTGAAAAGGAATCGCATGTCAATGAGAGCATACTTTCGTCTACCGTGGTTTTGTATTGTAAGGGGTTAAATAAAGAAAATTAATAAATTATAGTTTCAGTAAAATCTATTTATTAAATAGGTTTTTTTTGGTATGGTTCTTAATTGTGTTGTCTTCTTTGTTGCTCATAGATTTTATTAAAGGAATTTAAAAACAAAGGCATCTTACTTTTTTTTGAGCCTTTGCCTTGCAGATAATACCTTTTTTTCAAATACTTAAAAAAACACTAATTTAAGCTTTTTAATAAAATTATGCACTGTCATTTCTAAATGCGGTTTTCAATTAACTTGATTAAAAAAAATAACCTTTCTTATAGATTTGAAATGATTATTTATTTGGTCCATAGTCCATACCTGTTTAAGGCGAATTATTAACATATATGAATATGGAAATACAACATGAATAAATCTTAATAAATAATTTAAACAAACTCTGTCCTATTTTGACCCACTGTGCCACATATATTTTCATTTGCCATCAATATGTGCGTCCGTGGAGGAAGACCTGATTGCGAGCGGTATAGGCAAAGGCAAAGGCAAAGGCAGAGGCAGAGGCAAAGTCAGTGGGAAAATGAGGTGAAGTCGGTGTGATTAGTCTTTATCGTGGCCCGCTAATCGCGACATTCATTAGACAGACGCACTCTGTGGTCGCCGAGGCACGTGACTCTGACCAGTCGCCCTAATTAAGATGCATGCGCATCCGCTAATTTATGCTGCTCCGGATAAGTGTGTGTATTTGTTTTGTTTTGTTTTGTTTTTGTGACAAAAGTGACACCTGTAGAGGTGGGTGTCCCTGTTTCCCGATGAAAAAAACTCACCTGCATGAGCTGCAGGCGCCGACCCGTTTTTATGGCCGGATTACGGGCGGCGGCATTGCAACATCTTCCACTGCCGCCATTCGATATATCCTCGGAACTAATCGAGCGCACGGAAATTTTATCGAGCTGCAGATTGTGATGCTGTGGGCACCAATAGAAGGCCACCACCTCCTCCTCCTGGTCCTCCTCCTGATGGGTTCATCTCGTCGGGAGCCATTCGCGAGTCCATCGGATGGTTCGATTGGCAACTGCTAATGTCGATCTTGACGCTGGGGGTCGGCTTTCTGCTCAAGCCCGCACTACCGCCCGCTGGGCAAGGGCAAGGGTCAGGGCTTGGGTCTGTGTTTGGGTTCGGGTTCGAGCCCACGTTCTCGTTCTCGTTCTCTCCGGACTTGTGCGCTTTTCCATTTAGCATATTGCTGATTGTTCAGGCGAGGATATGGAGTGCCAGTGCCTCATAAACACGATTGCTGCACGGGGAGAAAATGTCACCGAAACCATAATATTTGAGGTGCTTAAAGGTCACGCAAAACTCCCATTTATTTTAAAATTTCAAAGTCAAATCATCAGATACAAATTAATCGCGCAAATTCAAAATAGCATTTTACAAATTTATTAAGAACACCCAGAGAAAAACCCCATAGTAAAATTAAACATTAAAATATTTAAATGTAACACTGTTTTTCCAAAAATAAACTAACTTGAAATAAACGAAAAAATAGGAAGAAATTTGAAGATCTCAATTTGTTTTTTAAGCTATATTTAATGTAAAGTGAAAACATTAGAATTTGCCCTGACTTTTATCTGGGTGAAGATGTTTTTAAGTTATTAGATTCGATTCCTTAAGTATCAACTATCATACACATGGCTCTTTTAATGATGATTCGGCATTTGGAATACAGCTATACAAAAAGGTTTTTATTTATACAGACAAAACTTCAAAACGCTTCAACACGTAAAACATTTGGGGATTTTTGAAGAGTTTCCAACATTATAGGTACTCCTACAAATTCAAAGTTAATGCACATTTTTCTGAGTGTAGTGGAAGTGCAAATGTCAATGCGAATGCTGTCTGTACATAATTGTTGCGTGTTCAATTTGTATCTGATAGTTTCACTCGGGCGACACTTGTTGAGTTTCAATGGGGCCGTAATGAGGAGGGCGCGTATAATAATTGCAGGGAATGGCACATAAGCACATATGGGTGGTCGGACCACGCCCCCCTCCTCGCCCCCCGACGCCTCGCTGGCCGCCAAAGAAGCGACAGGACTTCAGGACTTCAGGACTTTGGGACCTCGGGACGTATGGACGTCAGGACGACATTACGACAGGACGACAAATTTGATGGATGAGCAGCCAGGCAACCAAGCGTTGTGGACTGGAGGGTGGGAATTTAGCAAAGGGGCTGGGGCTTTGAGTTTAATTGAAAGCACATTTGATTGCTGCTCCCCAGGCGGAACCCGCTTTTCGCCCAGTGTAGCGCCAAAGTAAACAATTTGCGCGATGGCCTGCGTTCTGGTATCTATGTGGACATATATCCTTCATCCATTGTTGTTTCTGCTGTCGCAATGTCCGCTGGCTGGTTTATTTTTCACACTTATCATGAGCACATTTATTGATTAAACTTTTAATTGCCTACACTCGGAAATAAATGAAAAACTCAAAAGTAATTTTATAAAGTTTTTTTTTTTATATATTTTACAGCTGGGTTTATTGGATTTGACTTTTATGCTATGTTCGCGGATGTTCATTTCCAATCAAACGCCCAGCACGCACATAAAAAGTTTCTTCTTTAATTTTTATTGCACAAGCCACGCATTAAATTCCCACACAACAATGGCAAAAAATTCAATTATCTATTAGCGACAAGTACGAGGAATTCGTTGTTAGGCCCCGTAATGTGGACTTTGCCGTACGTGGGAGTTTTCTCCGTATTTGCCGTATTTTTCCTTCGGTTTCCGCGATTGAATGCGAGCAGCGCCCAGAGACAACTGAGCTTAAACCTGTTGAGTTTCGTCTGTTTATAGCGAATGTCCTGTGGGACCACCCCCTTTACTCACTCCTCCCCCCGCAGGACTGCGCACACGGCACTCTGTTATCGCGATGTAAACTTTTATAAGCTGTAATCTGTGGCGTGCAGGATGACTGAATTTTATTGCTTTCTTACATATTTGGGCTAATTTTTGGGGTAGACGCAGGAATCTTTAATGACCCTAAATTAAGCCGTTTAAAGGTATGCTGTAAATAATGTTGCCTTTGGTTTTCTGGATTACCCCTTTCTCTGTTCCTTTTTAAAGGCCTAATTTTCAGCATATTAAATGGTATACTGTGCTATCTATTCAGAACAAGCATGCCTATCCTATCTGTGCATAAGTCAAGTTGTTATTTTGTATATTAAAACTAGAAAAATTAATATAGTTATGTTCGTGCTATTTTTAATATACGGATTCTCGTTTTAATTAAATTTAAAAAAAAGTTTAGAGAAACGGATTTTCCTGCATTTTTTACATGCTACTTACATACATAAACACCATTACTACAATTTTTAAGCAGTAAACTGCTTTCAGTATACTTAGTTAGCCAATGCGCGAACCTTTTGTAAAATGTATGTATATAATATGTAAAAAGAAGATATTAAGAAAACGCAATATAAAAAACAGAACAATAGAAAAAATATATTATTTAAATATAATTTGTATTCAATATTAGTTTTTGGTGTAAAGACTATAAAGTGAATTCAAATTTGAACGTTTGCCTTTATGTTTCTTTTGTAAAACATTTATATATCAATAAAAATGTAATCTTAAGGTTCACAAAAAAATATGTGATATTATATTTAAAATGCAATAATTTTCATTATAAAAGTACTTAAACCTATGTTCCTTTAAAACAAAAAACGCCTTGGCATAACAAAATATATTTTTGCTTTAAATAAATCATATTCAGTAACTTTTTATTTAAAAAAATGTAAGTTAGTTTTAAATCAAGTGATAGCATAAACAATATTTTAAAATGATTACTCAGGCATCATTCGTATTTATATTTCCCCGGCAAAAATAGTTAATAGCTCAGAATTGCCCAGATCGTAAAGACTTTATTTAGATATCGAGCAGCATAAATCGTACTTTGGCAACTCTGAGCGTTCCTATTGTCCCGCCTCTTCCATCTTTGGGCAGCGGCCGCGGCCATGGCCATGAGATCATCCAGCCGAATCGGCATAATGCCCGCCTCGAGCTAGCGACTTTCCAAACGGAAAAGAAACAGCCGGGCATTTGCATAACTAGCTGTAAAATTGTTGGAAATTAACAGCGCAAGCGGCGAGCGATTGGCTGGCTCCAAATCCCAGAGGTTCGAATCGGAATCCGCAAAAGCCGGCGATCCCGCAGCAGAGAAGAGCAAACCTGTTCTAGGCGGTGGAGACTAAAAAAAAAAAAAACCGAAAATGAGGAGGCACCAATGGACCACCTTGATGGAGCCACAGCCGTCCCAAGCTCCCCTCCATCTCCATCACCATCTCCATCCAGTCTTCTTCCATCCAGAGTTCTCCAGTGCCATTACCATCGCCATATCTCCTCCCGGGGAAGACAATTGGATCGGGTAACTTTGAACTGGTCGGGTGTCGTCCGCTATGGTGTCCAAATTGATGTTTCAATAAAGCCTATAAATTTATGACTAACGAACCGAGTAAACATTCTCCCATGCCGATTGCCCGTTTCCATTCCGGTTGACAAAGTCGGGGAGATGGGCGAGGTGTAACGGTGACAACGAGTAGGTGTCGCCATTGGTGCCACTATGAATTAATTTGGACAATTTATGAGCCAATCTCGCCGTCCGACAACTGGCTAGGAATGTGTTTAGCGGCCACCACGGTGGTCGCTTGTCTTTTCGTAAATTGAATTATAATTTGATACCCGATTCTCTGCGACTCTCTGCCAACTCCCCAACTCCCAAGTCGACCATCTGGGGGTTCCGATCGCCCCGGCATATATTACCGATTGATCGGGCCACATAAATCTGACACTAGCGACACAATTAGCACGGCCTTTCAGTTCCCGCCCTTCGCCATCTCCATCTCCACCTCCATCTACATCTCCGTCACAGTCGCCGTCGCCGTGATCGTGACAGTGACTGCGACTGCGACTGTGACCGTGGAAGCAGCCACCCAAAAGTGACAGCCGCCACAACAAAATGTACATAAATAGTTCGCATTGCTCTTGGCCCAGCTGCAAGATAATGCGTAGAGTGAAGGAAGTGTATATTCTTGGCAAGTCGCTGGAAAAATACTCTAAGAACGAATTTTTTATACCAATAATTATAACTGATATTTTTTCTCCTAAGGAAATAGATTTAAAAACAACCGCGTCTTAAGGGTACAGCAAAGAACAAACTAAAAAGAATATATTAAAGTAATTCATATAATGAAACTGAGTTACTTTAGTTCTTAACTTACTGAGACCCTATAGGGTCTATAGTACTTTAGTACTGTATAAGTCTTATGGAAATTACAAGTCTTATATTTAATTCAAGCTTACCGTAAACACGATATTTCAAAACTTTCAACAACTATTACCTACATAACTGTAACTTAAACTTTGTAATAAAAACCTAATATAATTATTTGTGACATCGATGTTAGAGGATTTATGTGAAAAGAAATTAATTTTACTTAGAAACTTTAGAACTTACTTTAGAAAAGCTTTGCTCGAATACCAGGTACCCTTTGTAAGTGCATCGAATTTCAGCCAAAAAGCTGTGGCCAGATCCTAAGCTGTTCACATGCCGCCGCCTGGCCATGGACGCTGAAAATGTCTCATTTAAATAACTTGCATGCATTTAGTCATACTTTTTTTTTGTTGCCTGGCCCCTGCACCCTCTCCTTCCCCAGCGGTCCCACCGATGCCACCCCCCCTGCAGCGGACTGGCATGCGCCTCTGGGCAGGCAGCGAGAATCAAGCAGCGCATCGCGACGTCAACTTAAGTGGCCAACGGAGGTAGAACAACAATAACAACTTTGAACACAGCCTGGCAATCAGTGTTGCCAATTTGGCTATTGAATTTGGCAATATTACTATACTTTAAAAAAAAAAATATTTAAAGAAATAAATGCAGCTGTGAATTATATCGTTTATGTTTACCCAACTTTGTGTCACAAGGTTGGCAAATTTCTTATTTTTGTGAAAAATCCTAAAGATCCATCCAAAAGTCTAGATTTTTCAACAAACAGTTTAGTATTTTGTAAATAATAATAAATCGTTAAAAGATCAAATGGCTATGAGTCCTCGACATTTTCATTTAACGTTAATTTTAGCATAAATAAATAAATAGGTTGTGGGTTCTGCACTTAGTCAAATTCGTATTTTGCCAAAAGTTTGATGGCAGAAATCTTTAAAAAACTTAATTTTCAAATTTTGGGATTTTTAAAAAACTTGGCTTGTATAAATTCATTTCTTCAAGCATTTTTTATCAATTTTTTTTGCCAACCTATTGAATTGATGCAAGTCTTTTGGCACTTGCAAACTATTCTGTTGGCATCACTGCCTGCGATCCTCTTTTGCTCTGCGGCTCTTTGGGTGTCGAGTATGTAAATCTCCCGATCCGTTGCCATTCCATGGTTACCATTGCACTCTGGACTTCAGCGAAGAGTTTTTGTTCATTTTATTTTTATTTATTCGCTGCTGTTGTCGCTGATCGATTTTGTTCACGTCACTTGTGGTTTGCAGTTGGCTTTCGGTGAACTTTCAATTGTTCTGGGATCGATAAAGAGCTACATGTGTAGGGCCAGACACCCCTGTATATATATATATATATATATATATATATATTTGCAGTCTATGCCTTGTTTAGTTGACAAATTCTCGGTGAGCTCTTGCGGATTCGTGTCTGCGTCGAGAGTTTTAATTAATTCAAATACAATTCCAACTGCACGGCGAGTGATGTAGGACTGATTGAAGCTGAAGGCCAGCACGTGAGTGGAGCCACTGTTACTTTTTACCCACTTCCCCTTTTTTTAAGGCAGATGGACTGAGATATAAATGCACAGGAAAAAATCTTGTATATTTCGAGGGCAAAAACATTTTACTCTGATTTTTTTCGTGGAGCTTTAGTTAAAAATGTTTAAAGTAGAACTGAGTTTTTACTTTTCAATTTTGTCTGTTCCACCTTCCAGTCACAGTTATTGAATTTCCTTTGCTAAAGGTTCGATACCAAGAAGATTTTTTCAATAAAAATGTTGGCAAATTGAATCATACATTCTAACTGTAGTGCTATAAATATATACCGATTAAAGCACTGTTTATTTTCGCAGTGTACTACACACAGAGACAAGACATAAGCTGCAGACGGACGTTCATTCAGTAAACGTAAACGTTTGTGATTTGTAACGATTGTGCAGTACATAAATCAGTCATGGATTTATTGCGAGAAATGAAATTCGCCGGCTGCTCCTCAACAGCTTCGTCTTGGTCTTCTTCCCCAGTCTTCATCTTCATCTGCGTCTTCGTCTGCAGTCTTTGCTCTTCGGTCTTCAGTCTGCAGTCTTCAGCAGTCTTCAGTGTTCAGTCTCGAGTCTTCAGTCTTCGGATTGGTGAACGTTTGCAGCGGTCGTGAGTGGCGCTGCGTGTGGGTCGCATAAATTTCACGCTTTGCGCAGGCGCTGCCACAAATCGATGTTCTCTTTTGTTGTGCTCCCCTTACCGCCCCTCCAACCCCCTCTACCGCCACACCCCCTCCTCCACGAGCCCCTTTTTTTCGTAGTTTTATGAGTCACGCTGCTGTTTTTATTAGTGGTGCCAATGTAAAGTTGTTCAAAGCAATCATAAACATTAAAAAAGCTAAAAATAGCATAATAAATAAACTAAATAAAAAGCACAAGCGTTAAAAAGGATAGACCTAACATGACGAGCTTATGTTGGCCAGGCTTGTATAACCAACAGCTCACATTGCAATAACCATTGATCTATCATTAAAAAAAAAAACATCATTTACTTACATCTAAGACTCATTTTACAAATGGCAAATTAAATATCGCAAGTTATTGCAAATTTAGAGTGAGAAGTAATAATTTGTTAAAATTTATTTAATTTATTTGCCAATCCTTTTTTTTAATTAGCTTTTTACTGGTAACAAAAATTCGTTTAAATAAAATAGGCTTACAACCTGGCAGTCATAAGGCAACCAATTTTAATATATTTATTTACTTATCTGCACTAAATGTAACTTTTTAGATCGGTTCAAAATATATTTCTAATTAAAAACGCCCGTATTACTGTAACCAAAAATCTAATTTTAGGCCAAACTGCCGCAAGATAGCCAAGGTAAGCAACACTGCAACAGCTTGGATCCCTGTTGCAACGAGGAAGTGGGTTGAATTGGCAATAGCCCAAGCTGGGAATGAGCTGATTGGCCAGCCGGCCCTAGCTGCGGCTGCCCTGCAGCGGGTAACCATTAGGACGTGGCTTACTCACGAGTCTCAGGTTTTTAGCAGCCGCTCCACCCGCCGCCATTCCCCTTTTAACGCTGGACACGCAATGCGGCTAATTGTCTACTAAATGCCAAGCCAGAGTGAAACACTCAAATGCCGGGTCCCGAACCGGGGACCAATCCAAAGCTGAAACCGAAACTGAATCCGAATCCGTATCCGAATCCAAATACGAATCCGAGGACAGTCCCAACGAATTTATGTGCACGTCGCATTTGCAATCATATCAGATTGCATGACAGTTCTCAATTACTTTTTACCGAACAAAACGCTTTCAATTGCGAAATCGACAAAATTGTAAAATTGTTACGAAGCCTGTCAAAGAAATGATAGCTGGGAAATTATGTAAATGCCGAAATTGAACAAAGGAAACAATAAGGGTTTTATTAGCTATTCCAAAAAAATTGTTTTGTTTTTTTTATGTAAATGCAATTGAACAAAGGAAACAATAAAGGTTTTATTAGCTATTCTAAAAAAAAATTGTTTTTTTTCCTGCGAAATACTCCATGTTTTTATCCGTATTCAAATTTGTTTAAAAGGGATTTAATTGGGCCTGATAAAGTAGTAAATTATGAAGGACTGATTAAAAATGAGCAAGGTATTTCGTAAAGTTTTAATAAATTTGTCTATTTATTTATATACCTATTAACTTTTAATCTATACACTTTTTATTTATAATATAAGTACAATTAAAAACCTATATTCAGCTTACCAAGTCAAAGAAGGGCCTGGGGTATTAGTTTATTTTGTAAAAAACAGTTTGTATTTAGCTAGCTTAAAACATTTTAAACAATAACCAGTTTGTTGAAATTGTATTCTAAAAAAAAATGTAAATGAAAGTATAAAGCCATTCTTAACCAAATCAGATGTGCATGTTCTTCGCATCTATTTCGGCGAAAATAAATCAATCAAGTTAATTTACATTCAAGGCTGATTCCGTGATTAATGGGCCGCTTTGTCCATATGCATATGACTCTGTTTGGCGATGGGTTCGGCATTCCAGCTTAAGTATTCAATTAAAAAGCTATACTTTAGCGCTCAAGGAACTCCGCCTCCGACAACCTGCCCATTCTGGGCCAGACTAATCCTTAAGCGGGTTCAGTGCACTTTCGATTTCCCTTTTTTTTGTCGGGCTGTCTAACCGTTTTGCGGGCCCAGTCCCGTTAGCTTTTGGCCCGAATCGAAACTACAATGTATAATTTATGGCCTGCAGACTTGGCCTAATCCCTGGCCTAATCGTCTCGGCCAGGGACTGACTTCTCCCCTGCCCACACAAACGATAGGGTCCCCGGCCTCACTCACCTCTCCCCGGCCGACATTTTACTTTCTTGGCCCGGCTTTTGGCGCTTTATGTTGCTTTCGTTTTGTTTCGTTTCCATTCGCTTTGTTTCGTTTCGTTTCATTTTGTGCCTTCATAATTTATTATCGCCTCAAAAGCATCTCAATTATTGCTCCTGGCCAGACATGAAACCGCCGCAGCCACAGCCACAGCCGTATCAGTGGGGAATACTACGAGCTGGCTGCTATCTGTATTCGTTTTGTTAATCTGCGGGCGCAATTACAAAACTCTTACAAAACTTTATTCAATTAAATTCGCATGAGGCTGTCGCGCGAGCAGCGAATGAATTCGAATCGAACGCTTCCCGCTGACCAAGTTCGAGATTTGGCAACAGTTTATCTGAGTGAAGAGCCTGGCTTCGATAAAGACAATGCTTTCTACACAGAAATAAAATTATGGGCTAATATTTGTTGTGCCATCAAGAAATCATTTTTCAGAATTATTTGTTATGGTTTCTTCACAAGACTTTTTTATTTTAAAATCTACAAACTAATCAGTAAATGATAATCTGTATAAATAATTTCTATGATTTTGAAAAACAAACATTGTCCTTTTCCATTCTATTTATTTGCATCACAAAGAGACCCACAAATTCCATAAAATTAATACATTTATTAATCAAAAAGGAAAACATCAATGAACTCTTCTCCCAGTTTTATTAGTTCTGTTATATCAGAATTATTACATACGAATTTCTATTTTTAAATTGAATTGATGATATTGGCTGATGTATAAACCTTATAATACGTAATGAAAATTATAATTTAGAAAATTTGTAATAATAATATATTATGAAATATTGAATAATATTGACATAATATAAAATTGTTGTTATCCCATTTTATGAAATGTTAATATGGATATTAATGAACTACAGCATGATGATGATTTAAGCCCTAATAAATTCATTTAATCTAAAGATACACAAAAACTAGTTTTAAAGAAATTATAATTTTCTAAAAAAAACTCTTGAAATATTTTTCTGTGTAGCAATGTAAGAGGCGGAGGGGCGGGGCTGGGAGCTTACACACAGAGGCGGCTTCAATTTCATCCTCACAATCGTGATGTGCTTTTGATTGCCCCAAGCCAGGCAGCCATGATCGACCCCGCCCCCGAAAAAAAAGGCGCTGCCATTGTTGTCAGTTCATCTGGAGTTCTTTCCGCCTTTCGTAGAGATCGGCATTAGGATCGGCACACTTTTACTTTCGGGATCTGCCAGCGGGACTTCCTTTCCCATCCGCAGACCCCGCCGGAACTATAAATTCGAGTGGTGCGTCATTAGTGTCCCTCCATCGGGATTATCGCAGACAAATTGTCGTCATGTCTGGGCAACGAGGGATGCATTTCAATTTCGGTTTTCGGTTGTCGGCTATCGCAGGATGGGCCTCGAAAGAATGAATGAGTGCTTTGTGGCAGGTGCCGCATATTTTGAATTGTTTTCCTCCGCCGCTCGCTGATTTATGCATTTGTTCACTTCAAAATTCAAAACTCAACGATTCATTGGCTGTCAGTGGGTTGAATGAACAACAAGTGGGGATGTTACAGTGTTTAGAGTGTTTAAAATGTATGGCTTTGAAAATACCTCTTATATTACTTTTGAAATAAAAAGAGATAATACGATCATAAGATTTTTACTAAAACTTTATTTAGTAGGCCCACTTAATTCAATGTTTATATTTAAATTGAAACCTAAATAAACAAATGTTTCCCTTGCTCAGCATTCCTTCGATATTTTTCTAGCCAATAGGTATCGCTAATGGGAACTACTCTTCAAAGTGAAGTGGAAACATACTCCATTATGGCATTACATATTCCAGGCAGCGACATTTTACCTAGGCAGTGACACTTATTGTTGTTTTCCTGTCGAACCAACTGGCCAGAGAAGACATACCTGCACATAACTCATCCGCGAGTGGAGGCGATGACAAACGGCTTCCATTTCCTCATTATCGATTGATATCTCGATACTCCCGACAGCCCAAATTCGCTGAGGGCCAAGATGGTTTCTCATTTCGAACGGATGGGGGGAGAAGGAGGTGCTCTGGGATGTGGTCGTCAGTGGTACGTACAAGTATATCTGACGAAAGTATGCCAAAACTGCAATATTCGTGTATTTCGTTTCGTTTTCGGTAAACGGTGCATTCAACGGGATGGATCAAGGGGTATGAGGGGCATGGGGACTGAAATGCGCTAATTACACGCGCATTGAAGTTGTCAAGCGGGGCATGCCACAAAATATGCGCCGCAATGGCAATGTCAATGCGATCAGATTCGCGGGAAATCAAAAGCGCAAGGGAAATGGGAGCATGGACAGGGGCAGCAGCAAGCAGCAATCAGAAACCAGGAGGTAGAAACCAGGAGCCGCCCCAATTATCCGTGAATTGAGCTAAAACCAACGAAAATGCCGCCGTTCAGCGAATGGCGCCATTAATTATCGCAAAAAGGGATGCATTTCTTCATAATTAAGCGGGTGAATGACACAGCGAAGGCAGCTGTGGATTCAGTGGATCCTACATGGCATCCATTGCATCCAGTGCTCCTTCTCCATTAGCCGGAGTGATGCAGCGGCTAATAGTGGAACATTACTCATGCCCAGCAGGACATCGTCGAGTTCGCAGCGTGTCTAGCCGGAGTTCTGCGGTGGAGCAGCATTAATATGAAAAAAAAAAGAAAAAAAAAAAAGAGGCATCAGGGGCAAACATGCAATTGAGAAATTTATTAAAAATCATTTTCATTAATTTGGTTATTTATGCCCAGGATCAAACATTCAATTAGGCTGATGTTATAAATCTCGTATTCATTTTTCACATGCTACAACCACGCACGGTCCCTATAAATCACTTGGCACTTGCACGGCTGTTATGTACCGCACTGTACCCAGCAGCCAACAGCCGACTGCCAACTGCCCACGGCTCACGCACAGTTGCAGTTGCATTACGATCGGAATGAGGGAGCAAATTAAAGGCTATTTAAAATACCTACAAGTACTTGGTTTCCCCAATTTCCCCCGATTTTACCCCTTTTGGTGCGATTGTCTTGTTTTTTTATTTGCAAGGTTTGCGGAAAAGTCAAACGAAAGGTTAAAAGTGAAATATCTCCCGCTGACTTGTAACAATGTCAAAATGCTTTATGATTCGATTTTTTGTCTTTGTTTTTTTTATTGGTTTCGGTTTTTAGTTTTCGATGTTTTTTGTTGTTTATTGTTTTCATGGTTATTGTTTTTACTGTCATGTTGTTGGGCACGAAAAAACGAGAGTAGCAAGATGCACAAAATACGATAAATGCAATAAAAAAAGGTTAAATCAAAAGTTGTTAAGCTTTTGAACGAGTCTTAGTTACTCTAGGGCATTATAAGCTTATCGGCTGTCGGTGGGAAGTGAGGTGATTTTTTAAAAGTTAAGCTCATGAAGGAGAACGATTTTAATTTAATTTGTATAGCAGAATTTACATGAATTTAGTCAAAACATCGTTAAATGATTATTTACTATTTTGACTGCAATTAAAGGCTTAACTAACTATTTTATTGTGTTTTTTTTTTAACAAATTAAAAGTTTTTATAATTCTTCAAAAATTTTTATATATATTTCGGCTGGAATGCTTTTACTATTATAATTACCCAACATTACTGATATTTACCTAGCTGTTTTTACCACAAAAACCTCTCAAGAAACCCACGTACTTGGGCAGCCATGGCCGCCAGAAAAAAAAATTTATCGAAGACAACATAAAATATATTGACAACGGCAGATCAGTTAACGAATTGCAAGCGGCAACAACGGAGCCGAACAAATTTGGGACATTTGTTGAACCTCCGAGTTGACCCGCCTGGGTAAAAGCTGCAGCCAGACCACAAGGAGCCCGAATTAAATCAGAGCCTCAGCTGCAGGAAGCCGGCTGAAAAGCGGAAAACTGACGCCCGACCAGGGCTTATCGCCAGTTGGATCGAAGTCGGGTGGGCAGACCAGATCTCTGGGAGATCTTTGTGAGGAGATGGACGGAGGGCAGAGAGAGGGGCTGGGGCTGGTGCTGGGGCTGGGGCTGGGGCTGCTCACATGGCTAGATCACAAAATGAAGCCGGCTGCCTTGGCCGGGCCAACATCATCAAAAGCTCAACCGAAGTGGGGCGTGGCGCAGCCTTGTCAGCACGATCAGGCCTCCAATCGGTGCCTTGTGCAATAAGCTCCATATAAATGTTATTTTGCGAGTAATAAATTGCATAGAAAACATCAATTTAATTTAAAACGCCCCGCTGCAGTCGCCGAGTTGGCAATTAAGACGTCACCTAATGGGCGCGAGCGAGAGCAACAGCTCGGACAATATGGCGTATGATAATCGCTGCCCCCCGCTCCCCCCGTTGCGAAACAATTAATGGCGCCCGGGCAGGGCACTTTTCACACTCTCACATTTGTCAAGTGCCGGCGAGGTGGCGGTGGCCCAAGTCGCGCCCTTGGCCCTGTGGCTCATCTGCAGGACAAGGGCGTCCACTGAGAAAGTAGTCTATGCTAAAAGTTCTTTAAATTTATTTATATTTCACACCTTACCCTTCATAAATCAACATGAGCATTACTTAATTCGCCACAAAAAGGCCATTTAAATAAAATTTCATACAACAGAGTTTATATCTCGATTTGTATTATAAATATTTTACCAGCAAGTATATGGAGTTTCCAGAAAAATAATAATAAAATATAGCAACCAACATGAACATTTTCTAATCTTAACTTTAAATTTTAAAATAAATTTTAAATAATAATGCATTTAAAATATCTCACTATAAAGTATAGAGAATAACAAACAATATAATGATTAAATTGTTGTAAAATATAACCATAAACATTTTTAAGTTACCTTTGAAAATATTCAACGTTTACTTAATTCACCAAAAAGTTAAAAAAGTTAAAAGTTAAAGATAATGCATATAATTGAATTAATAACTTAGCTTCCATTTTAAATATCCTACTAGGGAGTATAAATGCCACTGAATTTTGTATGACGATTTTTTCTGTGACCTCGCACAATCCCTTAACATTCTTAAAAGCTGTTGAAATTATGGGGCTTTTGGGAAATTTGCCCGAGGTCTTAAAAACAATTTCACCAAACCCATTTCTTCGTTAGGAATATGGCTATAATTTGTTTTGGTAAGAAGTAATTTTAATCTGTTTTCATGATTTCTGTCAGTGCGGATGGCTTGTTTTGTTTGGTCAGCCGACCTTTCCTTCAAAAAACCATAACGTTCTGCGCATGCGCACCGCGCACTCATATTCCCTACGCTTGTGTTTGTTTTCGTGTATTTGTGTTTGTGTTGCTTTTATTTGTATTTGTCCTCGGAGCAAACTGTGAATGCGCACGCTCTGCGCGTTGATTGATGGCATTCATTTGCCACTCGGACAGGGCTACATTAATATCAACAGCGCCAGCCCCATCCCATTGACTCCCCAGACCCCGAACCTCGTCCTTTCCGCGCCCACTGCACAATCATCATCCCAAAGGGGCGTCTCAGTTGTCCAAAGGGTGTGTGAGGGGGTGGAGGTGGTGGTAGCTGGGGAGTGGGGGGATGCAGGCATTTCAAGGATTTGTGTGACTATAACTATTCGCTGGCCAGAGTGTTTGCATAGCCATCCACGATCCCAGATCAGCCGCCAGTCCGGCATTCACTCTTCAAGTTGTGGAGTAACCAATTGGCTGAATTCCAGGAATTTAATGTTTGTTATCTATTTTATTTTATTTTATTTGATTTGTGAGTATATATTTGCATAATACCAGTGTCCTTTAATTGGTTCTCGACTAAGAATTTGTAAACAAATATTTTTAAAAATATTTAACTATTAATGTTAATATATCGCTACATTCAAAGTACCCAAGGTACTAATTTGGGTTTAACATAACGAAATTTAGCGAAATATTATACATTTTAAAGTTGAAAATATATTCATTTTAGCAGTGAAATATTTAAAAAAATATTTTTTTACAATTTCCTAGCTGAGAACAAATTGGCGGACGCAGGTAAAATGGCAAATACATTACTTACAAATAAAATAAAACCATCACTTATATCTTATATGACTATCGCATTAGTTATAGAGCTAAGCTTTGTATCGCTGAATATATTTAAACTAAGAAAACAAATAAACACGCAATCCTTATTCAGGCCAAAGCCAAAACCAAATTATTTATAACTATAAACAGCTAATTTAGTAAAGATTCTGACTTCATGGAAAACGATACACATAATATTGTTAATTAATGTCATTAAATGTATTCCTAATAACCTATTATTTCTATAAAATAGGAAAACAAATATCTTGTCTTATTTAATAAAATATTGATTTTAAATTAAAAATTTCTTTAGAATAACTTTTCAAAAAAAAATTAATTTACTAATGAAAATAACATTTTGGCAGGCAAAATTCGTTGTATATAACCCGCTGCCATCTACCACACGTATATGAGCACATCTCCCTCGATCCACATCGCTATGGCCCCCATCTTCATCTCCGTCTCCGGCGCAGGCCACAATCATTACTCACTCGCGCTAATCCCAGCGACTCCATTCCATTCGGTTTCGCGGCGGCCAAGAAAAATCACATGAGCGGCATTTAAAGATTTGGGGCGAGTGGCTCAGTTGGGGCAGATGGAAATGCTGCAACTGCAAGACCAGAAACTGCAACTGCAACTGCAAGAGCAACACCACACAACGGCAAACTGGCGATAAGCAGCTCGGGAAAACTGAGAGACGGCAATGGCAATTGAGTTGTTCGCCAGCTGGGCCATCTGGCAGTGACTTTGGCTCAAAGGAGCAACTGCTGCTTCATGCTGCTCCTTGCTGCTCCTCTAAGCATGTGCTGGCCGTAATGGCGATGCATTTATTAAAGGCTTTTGTGCGTGCGGGCTGCTCGACCCCCTTTCCGCCCCCCCCCCTTGAAAACATCCCGCTGGTCAGTTTGCTCACTTGCTTAATCCATAAATGGAAATTAATGGTTGGCATAAGTGTGTGTGTAGATCCGCTGAGCCTCTCAACTTGGCTAATGGCGCTGGCTAACGGTACTGCCTGAGTGCCACCGCATTTGCATTTGGGCCTGCAAAAATATTAAGACATAAATGTCATCAACAATGATACCGAAGCAGGAGCGTAGGGAAGGGGGGAAGGGGGAGGGCCCCAAGTTGAGCTGAGGGTTAAGGCTGCGTAGGAGTACCAGTACAGTGGACTTAATGGTGACTAGTTTTTATTTAAGTTATTAAACTTTATATGTGTGTTGATAATTTTTTATGAAACTGGTCGCATGTATACTAAAAAATGTGAATTAATTGAGCAGGTTTTACAAAAATAGCTCTTTTTTCTTTTTTGCAAGCGAGTCCTAAAACAAAAAATGGGGACAATTTCTACAAAATTTATTTACATCTGAACCCTGAAATTTGAATGTCGAAATATAGTTAGCCAAACCACAATCTTGAATATATATAATACAAGACAAATGAGAATTAATTACTCAATTTTTTTTTATATTTAACACCTTTTTTTATTAAATCGTTTAAATCTGTTTTTTTTTTTCGAAGGAAAGTATAACAAAACGTAAATATAATAGTATTTAGCTATTGCTCTTTTTTTGAATTGTAAAAATAATATTGGTAATTAATCTCTAATACCTTTTTTTGCTTATTTTGCTATACTGCCTTAATTACTGTGCTCAAAAAATTTGTTTTAGCTTAAGTTTAGAAACACTGATTTAATTTTTAGCATAAGAATAAAAACTGAAGTTAGCTCAAAGTCACCACAATATTTAAATACCTTATTCTTACTTTTACAAGTATTGATTTTAGTTTAGACCAACCAAAAAGCTTTATTCTCCAGATATATTGATTGCCGAATGGTAGAAAATCAGTGAATGCCAAGCCATAAGTGGGGAAAACTGAATAATCAAATCAAAAAGTGGCAAACAGATAAACGCCCACCGGGCCCAAGGAACCAAAAAGGGATCCCCTTTTCTTGGGTCATTTAGATGGCCGGTCCGAGGAGCGTATAAAAAATGATACCACAATTTATGGGCGACATCTAATGGCGTACAGATGCAACTAAGTTGGCGGATTTGCAGCGTCTGCAGCATGCAATGCAACTGCAACTGCAACAGCAAAGGCAACAGCATCGGCAGTGAGTCTCATAAAACATAATCAAGTTCACATTCAGAGAGTCTCAGACGACCGAGTGAAACCGGGCGACAATGGCGGTCCACATCCTGCCTAGACGACTGCGATCCTACGCCCTCCTCCGGCGACTTTATATCTCCGTCTCCATCTCCGGCTCTATGCAAGATTAATTTCCAGCCATATTGTCATATTCTGGTCCGATTGCAGCTGCCGCAACCGATGCCGCAACCGATGCCGATGCCGCTGCCGGCCGGGCATATAAGTTTTATAAGCGTTTTGACTCCATTAACTCTCTGCGGCAAGCTAATTTCCATAACTTCTGCCTGGCGTTGGGCAGGCCGATTTATCAAATTGCTAAGTGCAGCGAGGTGTGTATTAATTGTCAGCCATTTGGCATTTGGCAATTGATGAAGAAGGGCGGCTTCGAGGGCGTGGGCGTGGCAGTTACTGCGTGGGACGTGTAGAGTGCTCCATTTGGAGAATGCGATCTTAATGGTCATTTGCCATCTAATTGAAAACTCTCTCTCTCTATGGATCATTAATTGATGCTTCAGCTTCAGTTGAGGCTAAGAGGCTAAGAGAATTGCTCAAAAAAAACCATTGGCCCCGAACCGGTTCGCTTTGCTAGCTAAATTGATTTGAGGGCAATTTATGTAAATTTCCGTCTTGTTGTGTTGCCTTGTAACATTTTCATAAGTATTTCGTTTGTTTGCTCGAAAAACACTTTTCCATCGCGCCCTCTTGGCCAAGTTCGTTGCCTAAGTCTTTTGTTTGGCCAGCGATGGGACCACACACACGCATCGCAGGCATTGATTTCACTCACTTACCCAGGCCCCCAAAAAACGAAACAAGCCCGTTAACAATTTGCACAAAACATTTGCGGGGGGGGGGGGGTTAAAAAGCGAGGAGCGGGGCCTGTTCGCATTCAATAAATAAAATGTCAAAACAATAATGAAATGAATTATGGCCGCGCATCAGGCCGATCCTCGAGAAGCTGCATCTTGAGGCAGGGCGGCGGCGTGGGCCTCCATTTGCAGTTGGATCCTCTGGATCCGCAGTTCGCAATTTCTGGACGCTCTTTTATTTATTGATTTCGTGCGTATGCACAATCAGAGGCTCGTTTGGCCCGACCCTGCGGCATTCTGCACTCCCTTGCTCGTAATGAAACGTAGTGGAGTGGAGTGGATTATCCAAGGCCTGCTAACGCCAGCGGAACGCAATCAAAACTTTCGCTGCCAATGCCAAAGTCAGAGCCACAGCAAAAAAGCCAACTGAACCAACTGCAGCAACAACAGACACAACACAAAAAAAAAATGCAATTATTTCGATAAAAATGACCGTTTACTGTCGTTTTGTGGATATTGGGAGCCAATTTATGTGCCCTCCGCTCAGGTGGGAGGGAAGTTCAGGGCAGGCAAACATGAAGCATAATTTTCTCGAATATGTACGATTCGTCTGGCTCTTTTATTTCTTTTTGCCATTTAAACTGGGTCAAGGAAGCGAAAAAAATTCATGAAATACGCATTGTTGGGTAAATGTTTGGATAAAATGTAAAAACAAGGAAACACAAAATCATTCAGAAATGATTTTATGTGTTGTTTTGAAGAAATTATAGGATGATACAGCATTATTTATATATACACAGAGCAATCTCTTAATATATGTATAAATTTAAATGTTTCTTTTAAATCAATGCATTTTGCCAGATGGGTTTGTACATTATAAATAATAAATGAAAAAGTTATAATTTTTGTAAAATGCCTTCCCCTAAAAAGCAGCTGAATTTATTGAAAATAAAAGACTAATTATAACAATAAATGTTGTGATATGTTTTTTTATTTAACATTTAAGCAGAGACTGGTTTTTGTTATCCACTTAATAGCTAGTTTTAACTCACTCGAAAGAAATCTGAGTATTTGAGTTGAAATTAGTAGTTTATAAAAGTTTATTGTTCATCATTCCCGTTTTAGATTGGCTTTTAGTGAAATAAAGCCAATGGCTGTAATGATTTCGTAATAAGAAATTGACCAACTGTCTTATGGGCCTGGCACGCAGCTTTATTGTTTGGCACTCGAAGTCAAACAGCTGTGGATCATCCGGTATTTCCTTTTTTATTGATAGTTATCGCATAATCAATGGACCGCCTGGAACAATAATCAAAACCAAATTGATATTCCCCAATGTTAACGACGGACAATAAAACAACCAGGTTCATAACTATGGCCATAAAAAGTTGATTTGATTTTTGTGTCATTTTAAAGCCATGTCCGAGACAACGGATTCGATAGTTATCGCCGACTCGTGTTTCGGACATCCATTTAACCGATTATTATGTGGATTTTGGGGATGATTTATGCGTTCCGGTTTTTATGGTGCACTTAAGTGTCGGCCACTTAGCCATTTTCGGCATTTTTGTGGGCGAGGGGCGTCACCGCAGCGACAAATAAGGCAAGGCATTTGAAACGCCCATGAGCTGAGCGTTCTTTTTATATTTTTGGGAATTATGCTCATAATTTCGATACATTTTGCATATGGTCGAGACTCATTTGTTGCTCGGCCAATTCGCCATTAAAACTCCCAGCTACGAATTGGCCGAAAAAAAAAAATAAATATATATCGCCTCTGACCACGCATGCATATATTAACGACGGCGAGGTATGGTATAGTATCGATACGAAACAGTATTACTGGTTTCTTTGGCCCTAGGGGCCCAGCATCGAGCCGCGTTCTGATCGTGTAAGCCTTATTTGGATCAAGATAAAAATTATGTATGATCAGAAATCAGTTTGACAACAAAATGCTTTATGTGCGCAATTCTTAACGCTGCAATTTAACAAAACGGCACATTAAGCCAGAGGGGCAGGCGCAGAAATGGGAGGGTAACCCACTTTTCTCCGCCGACCGTGAACGTCCGCGGCATGCTAATAAGGGCGGCGCATGCTTTTCACCCGGGCGAAAGTACATAAGGCTGAACCCGCCGATGCCTCGCCCCCACGCCCGAAATCGTTCATCACAAGATCGGCAGCCGCAGCATCAGCAGCATCGGCAGCATCTCCACATCACGGCGTAGTCTGGCCAGTCTCGATGCACTGGGAAAATATCTGACTCGATCCTATAACACATGTTGTTGACAAATTGGCGACTAAAATTTCTCATAAGAAGTTGATTAATATAATGGATTTATTATTTTCACATTTAACTTTTTTGTAGACTAATTCATAATTTAATTCATAATTCATGGCTTTTTATCTGAAATTTAGCTAAACTATAAGAAAATAAGTTATTGTAGTTGGGTATGTAGGCTTTCTAATCCGCTTTATTTTGAATAAATTAACTCGTTATGTTACTCAGCCTATTGGTGTCTAAGTAATCTAGTTATTACAAATTGCCTGTCAACAAATACATATTTCACATGAATATAGCCAACAAAAGTGGCATAGTTATTCAGTCAAGGTGAACAACGTGTGGAAGAACTACTTTCTCTTTAGGTAAGTAAACTCTTTTTATTTTTTCTCTCAGTGAAAGACCTTGTCCTGACTTTGACTCCGGCCTCCGACTGTCCATATCTGCAACGTCGATCAATGCAAATTTCTGAGCTGATCAAACTGGCCAAGAGAAGTGGCCAAGAGCAGCAGCGGCAGCGGCAGCAGCAGCAGCAGCAGCCTACGCAGCGGCAGCAGCTCAAGAATTATTATTAAATTCGATATAAATAATATTCGCAACCGCTGTGCCCCCCCGCACATGCCCCGCCGCTGGACAGTCTGCTGATTAATAAAAGACGGCTGCCGTGGCAGAAGTTCCGAGATGGCCTGCGGTGCTTAAAAATTCTGAGGCATCTGTCAAGCCGAGCGAAGGTGAAGGTTTCGCACAGGCACAGGCATTGGCAGAGGCACAGGCGCAGCAGGACTTGGTCTGGAGATCTCGATGGAACCATACTTCTGGCGATCGCGATCGCGAACCGAACCCACAAACGTTTCGGGGGAACGCTTTGCATACGTGCGTGTATGTGACAGTCGCATAATAACGCTTCAATTAAGCCCAAGCGATTCCCTGACACGATTTTCCTTTGTGCGCTGGCCAAAAACTCCACTGCCAGATGCATATCAATAAGATCTGACGTCAATTTTGATAAGCGTACGCATATTATTATTGTTATTATTAGCCATATATACGCCCCCCATTCCCTCAGTGCCCCTGCCCCTGCCCCTGCCCCTCTCGTAATAATCAGAAGGGGGTGCGAGGGGCTGAGGAGCTGAGGCTGAGGGGGCTGAAAATCCCTTGGAGCATTTTGTCGGGTAGCTGACCGAGCGAAGCGACGGATATCTGGCCGCAATCGACATGTGCCAGCCAGCGAAAGATGAAATTCCTGGGAGCATCCACACACTGCCAAACTGCAGCACACCAACTCACGGGCAGGAATAAAATAAGAATTATGCTTAAATTATGCAAGGCCCAACAATTTACAAAGTGATCGACCCCCAACCCTTCGATCTCGATGGCCCCCGGATCCTCTTCACATGGTGAATGGCAGCGGAGCAGCAAGACCAGGGCTGCGAAACCTTTGAATGTCGATGGGAAGCATGGGATCGGGATCCTCTCGAATCTTGATTATAATCATGATCGTTTTGTAGGATTTGAAAGCACATCATTCATTTATTAATCTCTGCTTGTGAAGGGTCGTAATTGCTATTTAGGTTTATGTTCGTGTTGTAATTGTAGTGCCCATTCTTTAAGCTTTTTTTTTAGTTGCTATAGGAAAGCTTAATTGTTTTTTTTATCATTTTTTATTAGCTAGGGAAGTTATAAAACTGTTAAAGCCAAATATATTTAAGTTAGCATTATAAAATTCATATTTATTGTTAGGACATATCAAAGTAAATTTGATTTATAACATGTATATATATATATATATTTAATAAATGTATAAAAACCGGATAGTTTTTTAGATCCTTAGATTAAAGGTTATAATAACATTCGTTTATAAAGTGTTGGTTTATATAACTTTTAAGCAGACTTACTTCTATTAGTATTTAACTTATTTTTGGACAATTTCATTGCAGCCCTATATTGTAGGACTCCTCTTCATTCCGGCCCCGCATTTCGCACTGTGTACGATCGATTTGTGGAATAGATAAAACGTTGACGTTTTGATCGATATTTATGATTCTTTCGCATGAAGAGCCAGAACCACCTATATCCTGCAGCCCAACTGGATGACAGACAGACAGAAGCTTAGCAGCGTGGAGCGGAGGAGTGGGAGCAGCAGGAGTTCTGTGTGATTTAGGATTTCATTTGTTAGTTGGAGGCCAAAACAATTTGTTGCCTGTTGCCAAGCTGCCTTGCTCCCTCGCTCCCTCATGCCCTCTCTCTTACTCGCAATCTCCCCGTCTTTATTTAAGGGCTACGGATTTTTTGTGGCGCATCCTGATCCGCTGCACTCTCCGAATACATTTGTAGTAATCACGTGTTATCGCCGCATTTGGACATTTTAAAAGGTCATAACTTAAAACCTTATCGGACGGACGGCGAGGCGAACGGAAAGGAAAAGAGACTCACAGCGAGTTCGAGTTCGAGTTTTGAGTTCGAGTGCGACATGCGACATGCAATGCAATCCAACACAACGCAAAAAGACGAAAAAAAAGAACTCACTCGCCGAGAGACATCCAAAAGTAGCCGAAATTGAGCTGAAGGATAACACGAAATGCCAGCGGAGACAGCGGCGTTCCAGCACGCAAGCGGCGGGCCACTTGAGCGGGCTGGGGATCGGGCCAAATCAAGAGGTGGCCCAAGGGATGGAGATGGGGCCACGGCCACCATTACATTCCATTGAGCGCACTCCGATAATGAGCCCCCAACAAACACTCGAAAAATGGCGCTCAGATATCTAAAGTAGTTACAAATCAATGGCCCAATAATTAAACTAAAACCCAAGACCTTTTATTGTTAATTTTAGTCTAGGAGTTAATTTCAGTAGATATTGCTAGCATTTATGTAAAACAATATTCTTCCCAAAATGTTTAACTTATCTTATTTTTTAAACAAATTTAAAGGCGAATAACAAATTATTTAAGTTCTATTTAAGCCAGTTATGGCCTCATCAAACAAATCGTATTAGTCATAAAAACATTTTGCCTAATAAACAAATCTTCTATTTAAATTATGGCATCAACGAATACAAAATAGGGAATTAAAACCAGCTTAAATACAATAGCTTAACGTTATTATGTAATATGCATTGAAGTAAATTAACATTTGGTTTTATTACTAATTTTATAACAAAAATTTTAAATATATATATTCGTCTGTATGTATGTACATTTTATTTCGAGTAAATCTTGAAACTTTAGCAGTAGTAAAAAATAAATCGTAAATTTTTTGAGTGCACTCACGCACACACTGCCCTCGTCGCAGGACACACTTTCTGGAGACTTGTGGTGCGCTAAAAGCGAAATGATAAGCTGACAGCTCCGGAGTAAGTAGGCGACCGACCTTAGCCTCCTCCTCCTCCTCCGTCCGATCCCCCAGCTGCCTGCGGATCCACTTCCTTTGGCGACGCCGGCATTTTATGATAGCTCCAGGGGGGCAGTCCCGGCAAACTGAATGGCCAATGAATCTCTGACTCTGAAATTGCGACCGCAGATGACTCACAAACACACGCGTGCGATGGGATTCGCATTAGAGAGTAATTCCCGAAACGGATCCGAACATGGCCAACATGGGATTCTGCCCATTCAAGCTGTTCCCATAAACACATTTAATGTTTATTTCGAAATTAATTTTGATTTCTGTAAAATTTTGGTAAAAAATATTCGCTATTAAAGTTTTAATTTGCAGTAAAATCAATATTTATTGGATAATGTAATTAAACGGATATTTTATAGTTATTTTTTATTTTATTAAACTGCTATCGTTTATAAAAATATTATGATTAAATTAATTTCCCAGAAAAACGGGTAGCAAGACTCTTTGATTTCGAATTTGTATTTATTTTACGAGCTGGGAAGTCATAAAAGGTAATTTGAAGGTACATTTTCATGTGATTTTGTTTGCCTTATCAAATTACATTTACATTTATTTTCATCTTACTTAGACTAGTTCAGTTAAATTTTAAATTACAACTATCTAAAAAGGGTTTTGTCCCTTAATACAGAGCACACTTAAGGTGAGTCCCTTAAGATCTTTGCAGCCGCCTGTTATCCTGCCAGACATCTGCTCCAGTCCGATACTGATCCGTATTATGTGCCATATCCCGACTTTCGCCAGCGGCACAAGTCCTTTCCCTTGGATCGATGAGCCGTGTAAATGGGATTCTTCATTTCAGAGCGATAAGTAGAGAATGCCTTCTGGCTCGGATATCAAAGTAATTACGTTCCCAACAACGGAGCTGCGCCTGGGGTAGAAAAAGAAATTGGTTGGTTGTGCATTGTTACCAATTTTTATGGAGAAATGAGATACCCAAAGGTACGATCCGATTATCATCTAGTTTTCCCCCAACTGCCGCACTTTGTGTGTTGACATTCCCCGCTTTTCCCATTTCTTGTGACAATTTCTACGAAAACTCAATACAAACACAAACATATCGTCCCTAGATGATGCCTAAACACTCCCATTCAATGACAAACGTTAAATTTACGACAATGCCCATTTGAGCAGGTAAAGAACTCAGGTGAATGGGTGATGCAGGGGCGGGGGTTGGGAGTTTGAGAGTTTAAGAGTTTGAGAGTTTGGGAGCAGGGGACGGGGCAGATGGCTATCGGACCGCAGTCGAAGTCGGCACAGATGACTCATCAAATTAGCGTCCAGGGCGCGGGCGATAAGCGTCCATGCGAAGGATTAGGAGAGCGGATGAAATGGATGAAAGGAGCGTTCGATTGTTGGAAAGTGTTCCCAAAATGTGCTCATATCATTTTACAAACAATCCAAACCACTCGAGACTGCTACAGTGTATTGTAGTCCCCATTTGCTGGGAAATTCCTAGTCCCTTAAGACCACCCTTGCAGGCAGGGAAACATTGTCGAGCGGTTATTAATTGCCGGAGATTTGTGCTTAGTTAATTGGGATCGATTTCGGTCTCAACTATGTGCCAAGGTACCATCTGAATATTATACCGATATTAAATTCGATTTTTGTTATTAACATTTAGGGCACATTTTGGCTGAATTAAAAATAGTTTAAATACTAATATTTATAATCTCAGCAAGAATAGTGGATTTTCCCACTCTACTAATAGTTCAAAATTAAAAGATTTGTGATGATAAAAAAAATCATTATTTATAGAAAACGATATTTTATATTTAAAAGCTTAGTTTGAATTCCAATTTAAGCCCGATTTATTATTTTAAATTTAATGAAAACGTGTGAAAATTTTCTCTTTCATACAATTCTAATTTCGTACGGTTGTTATTTAAAGTTAATGCTTGTAAGGCATTAATTGAATACATTTTTAATGCCGTTGTTAGCTTACAGTAGATAAGAGTTGTACAACTTTATGATCAGATATAAAACTGACTATTTTCGTAGGTACATGATAGTTTAGAGCCAGACATACTTGCACTTCTTTCTCCTTCCCGAACTCTCTGTACTTACAGTTATGGCTCGCAATTATCCGTTCAATTTGCACAGGAAGCTTTTGTCGCACACTCTCGGTCGCGATAATCCGACAGCAAAATATGCGAACGTTAATTACGCTTTTGGCGAACCTCTTACGCACTCCGATGCTCCGATGCTTCGATGCTCCGATGCTCCGATGTTCCGATGTGCCGATGCAGATGCAGATGGTCCTGGCCCCACCTCCACTTGCAACTTACCACTTGCCACCACTTGGTAGCAACGGCTGACAACGATGCCTGACGGCAGATAATGCTGATCGCATGAATGATGGAAGGAATCGAGCGGCAATACGAGTTCTGTGATCGATTAGGGAGCCAATCCAGAATGCAGAACCCCAAGCCGGGTTGATTGAAAGCTTGCAAATTGTTTGAAGCATCTGGGATCTGCGAACGGAGTCGATCCAAATGGATGCACTTACGTTCGTCGGTGTCATTGGCCCAGATGGTGGCTCACACTCAGCCACCCAGGTGGATGGTCATGGTGGATAGAATGGATAGGATGGATAGTTGCCCCTCACTGCGCAGGCGTCCATTTGTCTTGACCCCAAAGTGCTGCATGCGGTGTTACTTTCGTTTCTGATTAATTTGAGCTAATTTGTTAAGTAATAACTGGCGTCTTGGGCTCTGGCTCTGCCGAAGGGCCTACCTCGCACCAAACGAAGTTGTAAAAATAATATAAAAACAGTTTGAAACAAATCCCCGTGATCTTCATTGGGTCCCCAGCGATTTATTAACACTTAACCACGCTCCGTTTCGATCAGATTGGACGCCCTTTGCGTAGGAGCTGGGTCCAAAGTAGGGCGCCAAATTGTGCACGTCTGCGGGTAACTCACCGATTCCTCCCACTCCCCAAATACTCCATATCCGTCTCCATCTCCATCTCCATCTCCATGCCCAAAATTCCCCATCTCACGCCAAAGTGGAGTGCAGTTAAGCGGGTTTAGTATTTCGATTATTGACTGCAACGAGCAGCGGGTGGTGGATCATGTTGGTCGTCTTTAGGTGGAAATAAAGATGAAAATGGACTCGGTCCCAGAGTCCCTGCTTAATTGACAGCGCACCCAAGCAGGTCAGTGCGAACAGAGATGTGAGAGCCAATTGATGGGCCCAACAGGAGAAATCTTTCTTTGTGGATAATCCCCCTCTTGGGATCCCCGCCCGTGCATGCAGTGAATGGTGGTTGTTGGTTGGTTGGTTGTTCCTCTGCAATCGTGTTTTATGAAGATTAGGTTTTTTAAACCTTCCTAACCCCTTTAACTCTTGCTCTCAAGATTTATGTGCGACTCTAAAATATATTTTGTGGGCACATGTTTTGAGACTTTGCTTACTTATTTAACTAGTTTCAAAGTACCTATGAACTTTCTGGTAGTCTGTAAAATCAAGAATTAAAGTTCCCAAATTGGAAAGGCTTCACACGAACAGACCGTTAGCAGTTTATATATTTGTGAACTTTCGTAACAACGTTTCTGTCTAAGGTTTTAAGACATTGCTTATTTGTTAAGCTTAAATTAAGGAATAACTAAATGGGTAGCAACAGTGTCAGTGTCAAGCAAGACTATGCCCGATTTCTAGCGCCATATAAGTGTCAATTAATTTATGAGGAAAACAAGATAAATGGATGGGAAAAGGGCGCCTTTCAGCGTACCTGGGGGGAGCCCTTCTGCCCAATGTGCCATGTCCGATTCCTAATTCACATGTCACGTTCATGTTTACGTTCACGTTCCACAGCCAGACCGTTGGAGTTGCAATTTTTTCGGTTGCGGTTGCCGCCGCTAAGATTTGCGATAAACTGCGAGAACATGGTTACAAGACTTCCCAACTCCGGCCTGAGTTGGACTCCAAGTCCGAGTACGACTCCGAGTTGAAGATGGAGTTGCAGATGGTAAACAAAGACGAGTAGCACTGACTGATCGGCCGACACTCGGACCGACGGAGCGGTTTACACTCATAAAATTAAATCAACAACAATTTTATAATTTGGCGCATTAAATCAACTGTGGGCCGAGCCCAATAACCATCTCCATCTCCATCTAGGCAGCCAACTGAAGTCGAGAGCTGGTAACTGGGAACTGGGAAGTGAAAAGTGGGATGTGGGTACCAACCGACCAGGCCACGTAGCACATAATCGGGCGCGTGCAATCTTAATGGATAAATTATTGGGAGACGAGCCGAGGTTCAGACTCCAGACTCCGTTTCCCCTGGACTTTCAGGTGCCGTCTCGTTTTCAGTACCGCTCTTTCTCTTTCAACAACGATCTTTCCTAACAACAATTGGCGGTGTGTGCCCTCGTTATGTCATAATCGCCCTTTAACTTAACGGGCTGCGTAATATAATAATCATTTATTAATTTGCCAAGTAGCACGTTCCAAGCGAACTCGAAGCGTTTCGAGTACGTGCCACAAGTCATCAGGCAAATATAACATCGGTACACAAAACTACTCGTAGCATGAGGGAACAGGTTCAAATTGCTTACATATTCTATAATGATTTTTATACCCTTGCAGAGGGTAATAAAATTTCAGTCAGAAGTTTGCAACGCAGTGAAGGTGACATCTCCGACCCTATAAAGTATATATATTCTTGATCAGCATCACTAGGAGAGTCGATCTAGCCATGTCCGTCTGTCCGTCTGTTTCTACGCAAACTAGTCTCTCAGTTTTAAAGCTATCTACATGAAACTTTTCCAAAAGTTGTCTTTCTATTGCAGGTAGTATATAAGTCGGAACGAGACGGATCGCACGACTATAGCATATAGACGATTTTTTCGGATATTTAGAAAGGGGTTACATCATAAAATGACAAAAAATCGACCCGAAATTACGAAACCATTTTTAAACGCAGAGTTTTAGAGACTGAAGCCCCATTACATTAAAGATATGCTTTTTTGCATTCGGATGTTTACAAGAAAAGTTATGGAATTAAAACTGAAGTTTTTTGGTACCTTTTTAAACGATTTTTTTCGGAATTTAATGTCGTAAAAATATCAACCCAAACTTTCAAAACAGAATTTAAATGCAAATTTTTAGAGGATTAGGACACAAGAATTTGAAGATATACAGCTTTGAAATCGGATTCGGGAAATAAAAGTTATGGATTTAGAACTGCAGGTTTTTGGTCACTTTTCTGCAAAGACGATTTTTTCGGATATTTAGAAAGGGGTTACATCATAAAAATGACAAAAAATCGACCCGAAATTACGAAACCATTTTTAAACGCAGAGTTTTAGAGACTGAAGCCCCAATACATTAAAGATATGCCATTTTGAAATCGGATGTTTGCGAGAAAAGTTATAGAATTAAAACTGAAGTTTTTTGGTACCTTTTTTAAACGATTTTTTTCGGAATTTAATGTCGTAAAAATATCAACTAAACTTTCAAAACAGAATTTAAATGCACATTTTTAGAAGATTAAGCAACAAGACTTTGAAGATATACAACTTTGAAATCGGATGCGTGAAAAAAAAGTTATGGATTTATAACTGCAGGTTTTTGGTCACTTTTCTGCAAAGATGATTTTTTTTGGATATTTAGAAAGGGGTTACATCATAAAAATGACAAAAAATCGACCCGAAATTACAAAACCATTTTTAAACGCAGAGTTTTAGAGACTGAAGCCCCAATACATTAAAGATATGCCATTTTGAATTCGGATGTTTACATAAAAGTTATGGAATTAAAACTGAAGGTGTTTGGTACCTTTTTTAAAATGATTTTTTTTTCGGAATTTAATTAAGGAGTTATGTCGTAAAAATATCAACCCAAACTTTCAAAACAGAATTTAATAGCACATTTTTAGAAGATTAAGCAACAAGACTTTGAAGATATACAACTTTGAAATCGGATGCGTGAAATAAAAGTTATGGATTTATAACTGCAGGTTTTTGGTCACTTTTCTGCAAAGATGATTTTTTTTGGATATTTAGAAAGGGGTTACATCATAAAAATGACAAAAAATCGACCCGAAATTACAAAACCATTTTTAAACGCAGAGTTTTAGAGACTGAAGCCCCAATACATTAAAGATATGCCATTTTGAATTCGGATGTTTACATAAAAAGTTATGGAATTAAAACTGAAGGTGTTTGGTACCTTTTTTAAAATGATTTTTTTTCGGAATTTAATTAAGGAGTTATGTCGTAAAAATATTAACTCAAACTTTCAAAACAGAATTTAATTGCACATTTTTAGAAGATTAAGCAACAAGACTTTGAAGATATACAACTTTGAAATCGGCTGCGTGAAATAAAAGTTATGGATTTATAACTGCAGGTTTTTGGTCACTTTTCTGCAAAGATGATTTTTTTTGGATGTTTAGAAAGGGGTTACATCATAAAAATGACAAAAAATCGACCCGAAATTACAAAACCATTTTTAAACGCAGATTTTTAGAGACTGAAGCCCCAATACTATACAGATATGCCATTTTGAAATCGGATTTTTGAAAGAAAAGTTATGGAATTAAAACTGATGTTTTTTGGTAATTTTTTATACCCTTGCAGAGGGTATTATAATTTCAGTCAGAAGCTTGCAGCGCAGTGAAGGAGACATATCCGACCCTATAAAGAATATATATATTTTTGATCAGCATCACTACGAGTGTCGATCTAGCCATGTCCAGTCACTGGGCACCAGTGCTATATTTCAATTAAAGAAATTGCTAGTTCCTAGAAAGAGTTCCCCTTCCTTCCCTCGCGACACGCAACTTTTATGTGGCTATGCCAATCTGTTCACCCCCCATCCCATCCTCTGGTGCATTCCACATGGAGCGATGCAGCTGCTGCGCCGCCTGTCAATTGGCTGCTGCATTGGCTGCTGCATTAGCATTGGCATGGGCATTGGGATCGGGATCGGGCTTCTGGCTGAAGAGGAGTCGCGCCCAGCAATTAACACCCGCGAATCTGTGCGGCTTCCAGCACGCCCTCGACTTTTATTTGCCCAAATGGATAACCTCTAATTTGGCGAGGCTTTTTATTGCCGTGGCCCCAACTCCATCCCCATCCTCATCCACATTCACATCCACTCCATCCCCAAGACTCCCTGCGAATCCCAACGAGGCGCATCGCATGTTCCACTTAATGACACAGGGAAGTCAGCGTTTCGGTTTCGGTTTCGTTTCATTTGTTGGTTTGCTCTGTGATTTCGCTTGCCGGCGTCGGCTTTTTGCGAATCTCGGCCGGTTATTGGGCCATTTAACGCCTTTAACGTTGGGCAGTCCGAAAATTGCCATTTCCATTTCATCCAAATGAGGTGTTTCAAATGATTCGTTTACATTGCCCGCGTCTTCAATTAGCCGCACGCAATCGCAGAGTCAGGTGTCAGATGGTCGCCCCTTTAATGGCCACAAAAAATCACTTTGAGCATCGTTTTCATTGAGGAGTAGTCATAACTCACAGACTTAAGAATACAGAGTGAAAGTTGTTAAGTACGAAATTAGCCTTTCGGCACTCCTATCAAAATAATTGGAATCGATAAAGTTTGCATAGTTTGTTTAACAAACGAAAGATTGTTATGGTTATTAAAGTGTTATCTCTTTGGCAATTGTCTATTTGTTATAGCATTTAAAGTTAATTTATTAAAGTAATTAATATAGGAATATCACCCTGAAAATGAAGTGAAAAGTAAGCATTTCATTATTTAGAATACGAATTTTTAATTATCTGTTTTTAATTTCCAAACCTAGTTGCCAATGCTCCCCTACCCCTGACTATTGCTAGGTATCGTTTTCATTGACCACTGAACAGATTAAGGCGCCGGTATCCTCCGCTTCCTGATACCACCACCCCCAAAAGCCAGCTTTGGAGCTTAATTAATTACCTCAACTTATTTGACAGCCTTGAGCTGAGGCAACTATAAATAATAAAAGATTTTTAATAAATCATTTGGCGCACTGCAAGCGAGGACATGGACATGGTCTTCGACATGGACAATCGAGTGCACTCGGAGCCCTTTCCCCAGCCGCTATCTGCCCCCTGATCCTCGGATCGAATGCTTTGCATGCGTTTGATAAGCGGACATGGGCTGCGAGGAAAATAGCTTAATACGCGCCACCAGCTGGCTTCGACTCCAAGGAGATATATGGGGACATCGAGGTAACAGGCGGCGGATGCCGGAGCTGCTGCTTCGGTATTTATAGTCGAAAAAATGGCCCAAAGGCCGAAATACTCGTACGCAAAAATAAATATCGAAGGCTGCCATGCCCCGTGCCCTTCTCCAGCGTTCAGATTTCTCACTCGGCCCATCGAAACTTCATCTACGTCGAAGCACGCACGATCCGTACACTGAGAACAAAACGAAATATATAATATTCTTGGGGGTTATTAATTAAATGTTTGCCTAGAGTAATAGTTGATCTTTTAAATAATATTTAATGTATTTGAAAACTTTAAACTTTTTACCTATATAAGCTTGTTACAGAAGATTTACCATACATTTTTTTTAGAGATATTAAACCTTTTTTTTTTGGGTGCTAATTTATTTTTAAGATAAGAGATTTATTTGCAAAATTAAACATTAACATTATTAAAAATAATTGTAACAAATAATAAGAACTCAACTTTGTAAATAAAGAAAAAGTAATGCAGTTAATTAAAAAGTTTTATAATGTCTTTACGGGTCTATCTATTTAGGTGTCATATGTGGCTGTAAGATTTACTAACGTCATCCTAAACATATTATTTTTTCCCAGTGTAAAGCTCATATAGACCCTAGAAGCAGCTCGTAATTACGAACCTGAAACGCCGCGATATTGGAAAATTCGCTTAACAAGCCAATAGACTGAGTTATGACGGAGCAAGCTCGTCTCTTCTAGGTCTTCCTGGCCTGGACCATGGACCATGGACCATGGCGGCTAAGGCCTGCCCCGTCCAGGTTTTCCCCCGGCTTTCCACGACCTGCCAGATGGGGCAGCTGTGGCAACCTCCAACGGCAGCAATTTGTTCTTGTTGTCGACTTTGCATGTCGCTGCCTGGTTGGCTGTCTGTCAGTTTGCTTGTTTTGCATGCCATCCCCAGTGAGTCGCTGCCTCCTGTTCACATCCTCCACTCCCCTCCCCTCCCCTCTCCTCCGGCGGCTGCTTTGGCCTCTCGACTGCTCCATGTTCGCTTCCATGTAAGCCTGCTGACAAAAACAATGTCAAGAGGCCAGATGCCGCCCTCTCGCCACTTCCGCTCGGCCTTCCTGCATTTTGTTTCATTTCTCGGCCCGGTCAAGTTCGGTTCGCACTGCTGGCTAACCAAATAGATTATCTCTCAAAGGCCGCACTTGCTGTTCCATCGAGTAATTACACATTTCCCTAATTGAGCTGAAATTGCCGCGGGAACCCAGGGTCTGCTAAAAGTTAAATGTTTTAAGTGTTGCTGTTAAAAGGGCCTTAAGGCAGGGGAAGCTTTGCCGGCCAGGCCAATGAAATTGAAGGAGCTTTACAAATATAGGGGTGCTATAAATATATACAAGCCGTTTTACACATTTAAAATGCAAATTTTGAAGTGAAAATTGCAATAAGAAGAGGGACTAATTAAGAAGATTTATGAAGGGAACAACATCATTTAAAACTGTTCTAGACTTATAAAAGTTAATATCTACTAAAGATAAGGCAAGATATTCTGTAAAATATATAAAATATTTAGCCATTTTTAATGTAAGATATGTAAAAGTATTCTAGTAATATTAAACCTTACAACTTTTAACTTTACATTGAAAATAAAAGGAATACATTCCAAAATAATGTATCAAAAATATAAATTCAACTTATTGATCACTAAAGAGCTCGAATACCATTTTCCCACAAATCTTAAGAAATTGTCTCCCATTTAACTTGCAAAAATTCCTTTTAAAGCGGCCTTCGCAGATTGCTTAGTTAGATTTGAAAAATGCCTTCAAAAAAATCATTGAATATTTTCACAATTAACCCCTGGACAATTCGTGAATTTGGTTAACTATTTGGCATTGTTCGGATCTCTGATAGCCGCCCATTCAACAGGGAGACGGACGAGGGAGTCGCGCCAAGGCGAACACTTGCAAATGTCATAATTACATGAGATTTGATTAAATTTTTGTCGCGCCGGCAAAAAGTGAATGTCATTTGCAAATCAAACAGTTTTTGCTTTTATTTTGGTTTTTATATTTCGTGCCAGGCATTTTTGGCGACACCGAATCGCATTTACATTCACCTGACGACGACAAAAATCGACACAAATGAGTCGGGTTTGCCGTGGCAACCTGCTGCCACCTGTTCCACGAGTGTGTGTGCAACACGCGGCGCATGATTAATGTGCCAAATTGCAAATTGCAGTGCGGCGTTTAACTGTCAATCAAAGCAGCTCTAAAGCCCGCATTTGATGTCGATACAAGACCTCGACAAACGTGCGTCAGTTCATTGGAATCGAACATGTGGGGCTTGCTAAGGATATACCGGATTTGAATGGAAAATAAGATATAGATATGTATAACATTTAAAAAATGGCTTACACAAATATTCATTTAAGTTCTGTTAATACCATTTTACCGTTAAGTTTGACAACTATTAAAAGTATCATAGCAGCTTATACAGAAACACACAAAATAAAACATTGTCATAGAAACTAAGCTAGTGTTACATGAAATTTTAAATTATTTGGTAATTATTTATAATACTCTCTGTAGTTTATTTTCTAGAAATCTATTTATTGAATTTTAACTTTCAGTTTTTATTTTGGGCTTAGGACAAAATATTTACACATTTCATATTAGTTAGTTATAGAGATTGGTTATTCCAAAAATTGATTTTGCCTTCTCTGAAATATTACCAACACTTTCTTACTGATATCAGAAAAGTAATTTTTATACCCTTGCAGAGGGTATTATAATTTCAGTCAGAAGTTTGCAACGCAGTGAAGGAGACGTTTCCGACCCTATAAAGTATATATATTCTTGATCAGCATCACTAGTAGAGTCGATCTAGACATGTCCGTCTGTCCGTCCGTCTGTCCGTCTGTCCGTCCGTTTATATGCAAACTAGTCTCTCAGTTTTTAAGCTATCTGCATGAAACTTTCCCAAAAGTTGTCTTTCTATTGCAGGTAGTATATAAGTCGGAGCAAGCCGGATCGGACGACTATAGCATATAGCTCCCATAGGAACAATCGGAAAAATAAATGAAAAAAAATTATAACTTTTCTGTTTTTTAATTTTTTTTTTAGTTCTTCGACATATAGTAATGGTAAAATATTTCCGATTTACGGTTTAAATTTCATCAAAATCGGACGACCTATAGCATATAGCTTCCTTTCTTGTTAAAAACGTATTTCGAAATGGTGTCTTTCAAATGTTAAAGTTTAATTAAAAATACGTATTACTTAAACGTATACAAAATATTAATATGTTCCTTGTAGAATTGTCTGTAGCAATAGATCACGAAATGCGGCTTAAACCAAGCTGAGCTGTGCAACCACTGGATACTGGAGGAAGAGTAACCTCTTTGAGAGGTGGGGGCGCGGCATTTGGCCCCCATCTTACATCTCATATTTCCAGATCGCTCGGATATGCCATCATCCTGTGGCAGCCACCGCAACAGTGGCATTTGGGGGGCTGATGCCACACCTTCTGGCGGCGGCTCACCTCGAACGGCAGACAATTGGATTTGCTTGCCTGGCAGCGGCAATCAAACGAAATGAATTTTTGAATTTCATTAACAAAAAGCAAAGGCGGAAAGATGGCGACAAAAAGCGACCACACTCGGGATTATCTCTGCGGTTGTCTGGGATCAAAGAGGATCTTTTCGAGGTGGAAGAGTTACCTCCATTTGCGGTTTGCCGTTCGCTCAGCGGCTTACTATTCATTCCGTCCGAATGTTTCTGAGTTCTCAGCTCTGAGCTTTGAGCTCCGGCTGACAGCCATGCTGACAGTTGCATTTGAATACCGGGCTGCAGCGGCTACTGGAAATTACAATTCACAATTAATTGAGCTACATTATCAATCAGCGTAAGCCGATCCCCGATCAGCGATCAGCGGGGTATGTCCGGGGGGGATTCCTAGCTGATCCGATTCCCCTGAGTGGAAGTCGAAGACCAAGCCCAAACGCAAAGCGAAAACAATCAAAAGCGCTGCTGTCACACCTCCATCAAGAGTGATTTCGATGCGAGGGCGGGGAATTGGTACTCGGTTTGGGGATCATGATGATCAGCTTTCCGCTGGATGGATGTGACTCATCAGACCCGACTCCTGTGGGATTGTCAACCCGGGGCTTCATTAATTTGCTTCAATGATTCTGCATTGATCGACGCACGGATAAATCGTATTTCCAGTGAGATTTCCAAAGAAGTTCGACTCGAATCAATTAACTGAGTGGCTCGCCTAGGCCCGAAACTCGAATTTTGAATCTCGCTTGGGTATGGGGATTTCGGGGCTTCAAAGGGGAGATGGAGATGCACTCGGCAGACACACCCCGACATGCTCCAAAAAAGTTCTTTAACCTGTAAAAACATTGTGGCCGGCGAACGGCGATCGGCGATCACTAGATCGCTTAATAAGCAGCCTAGCTGTCTGCTCTTCGGGACCCCGATCCCGATCCCAAACCCCTTCGCGTCCCACCCGCGTCCACTACTGCACCATCCTGTTTTGTTCCGCAGCTTCAGCTCCTTTGTGGCTGCTCCGACACGACACAGAAAAAAAATGGGATTACTTTATACATCGCCTATAATTTCCTTTCTTTGAGAAAAATAAAAATAGTATTTTTAGAGATATTAGTTATTCATTAAATTGTTTAATTTTTGACAAGCCTTCTTCGAATGAAACCACAGTTTAAAATTGTTTCATGTATCCTACAATAACAGACATTTCTTAATATAAATATATCGCAAATAATAAAGGTTTGCTAAGTAGTTTTGCAGCTCTCGGTAGCTTTACAAATTTTTAAAATCATTCACAAACATTTTAATTTGTTTTTTAAATGAACAAAATGTATTAAAAAGCAAACAAAATAAGTCTAATAACTCCGTTATAGCAAAAAGCGGTTATGTTAAATGTTATGATATTGTTAATGTATTGTTAATGATATTGTTTGCCAAGAATGAATATATATATATTTATAGTAATTAAGCATCAAATTTATTAAATGTTTTTAATAGATTTATATTTCTCTCTGTGTTTTTACGGCACAGGAATCTGCACCGTTTTAAGCATAAATCGCCGCAGGGCATGCGCCCGATATGCGTTCAACTCACTGAACTTGCCACGACTCCAGTCCCTGCCCCAAAACCTCCGACACCCTCTTCCCGTCCCGGCTTCTGATGCTCCTGCTCCTGCTCCTGCTCCTGCTCCAGCTGTATCTGAATCTGCTCCACCTACTTCAACTCCGACATCCCGACTGTTACAGTTTCGCGTTGCGAGCTGCAAGTTGCGAGTTGCCCGCCGACTGGCAAACATATATATTATTTAAATTTTTAAACGATTGATCGTCCTCCGCCCTGAGTGTGTGCCTGCCTCGCCCGCCTCCTTCTTCCAGTTCTGCTCCTCTACCTCTACCTCTACCTCCGCCTCCACCTCAACCTCAACCTCCAACTCCTCGATCTCCTGTGGCATCGTGATAGTTTGAGTTATTTAGAGCTGGCTGCTTTATTGCTCGGGAGGAGTAGAAGTCGCAGTCGAAGTGGAAGTGGAAGTCGGAGACCGGCTGCATCCCCTCTCCAGGCTGAGGGCGTGTTCGGTTCTGGACCACTACCACTTCGCAGTGCGTTCTCCGTTCTCCGTGGCTTATAACAAAATGATTATGTTTTGCATATTGAGTGAAATTTGCATAAATGAGGAGGCCAGCAAGGTTGCTGCACGGCTAAAACCAACTAAGAAACGCTCGTTGAGGCAAGGAATAAGGAAAAACTGAATCAAAATTATATTCCTCATTTTCTCTCAGCAAAAATAAAAAAGAAATCGGAATATTTGATGGACTTAACAGCACTTAAATTATGGTCCACATCGAATTGGTAGTGGGAGTCCCGATTGAATAAGTAATCCCTTTGGGGAAAAGGAAAGTGAGGCAATAAAGTGGTTGGACAGGGCTTAATCGAGCAATCAAGTGGCCTCTGAGATACATTGTTTAAATGGCTTTGGGAATAAATAAACCAATAATAAGTTCTTACTGAAAGAAAGTAATACCCAACAGATCAAAAACTATAATTTGTTTCTATTTAAACATTTAATTTATTAAGTTCCCAGAGTATACATATATTAAATGAAACTACCCTATCTAAAAGGTAAGATCAGACAAGTCTAGTTGTAGCCCTAAAATGCGGTGTTAAATTATGCTAAACCTTTGCGATCTTTTAACACATTTTCCCGCAGTTTGCTGTTAGGGAGTTAATGGAAAGAACTGGCATACATAAATTGTTGCATGTGTCAATTCCGAAAAAGGTTACATATACTTACTTTCCAGTCGGGGGCTGCTTCTTTTTATTTACCCACGCTCATTTAGCGCTTAGAATAACAATCATTAACATAAGAACAGAGTCACTTCCTTGGAACGTTAGCGTTTCGACTGCCCTCGCCCCTTACACAATTTTACTTTTTTTTCTTCCATTTCGTGGCCTTTCACGTGGTTCGTGTGTGCTGAACGATGAGCGCTAAAGAAATTAAAATTGAAAATTCCTTTATTTCAATATTTTGACAGTGACTTGGCAGCGCCTCGTTAAGAAAAAACAAAATAAACTCCAGTTCGAGATGGGGCTCGAGAAACGAACGAAACGAAACAAATCGAAGCGAAGCGAAACACTTTTCAGTTGTCTTTGCGACCAGCCCCGTTCTGAACTCCGATCTTCGGGCAAGTGGTTTTGGCCCGGTCATAAAATGTGCCAAGTGCCAAGTGCCAAGTGCCATATGACCGGGCTGAGTGGTTGGCCTGAACTTGTTACAGTTTCTTTCACCAGCTCGTTCACCGTAGACTTTCTTTGTTGTGCAACTCGATTCTGTTCTCTCAGGTATGTGCTTTCATTTCGCTGTCGAGAAATTATTGGTATTTATATTCTCGATGGAAGTAAGGCGACAATTGCCATGCGCCAATGCAAATTGCCGATAAGTGCACTTGACTCTCATATAAATTAATATTAATTATGCCACTGATTAGCCAAGCTCACATTCCAAGCAGACAAATAAGCCCACTAACGATATATATGCCCGGCTACTGAATCCAGTTCCATCGATCCATCGAGCTGGGCTGCATTGCGAATATATTTCGGTGTAAATCATTTGAATGCTTTAAAGGCGCCAATTGAATTTACGTGCTGAATAAAGCAAATGCATTTGATGGTAGACTAAAGAAATTCGAATACCCTATCGACTTTATTATTTTGAGCTAATGAAGAGTAGAAAATATGAAAAATATCCCACCATTATACAATTTAAATAATATTTATTAAAATAATGGTGAAAGGTTAGCCAATAAACATTCAAATTTAGAAATTTTCAACTGCAGAAGTCGTACAAGGAAAATCAAAAGGCTTTGGATCCGAACCTCAGAAAAATTTTTAAATAATGTGATTTAGAGGCACAGTATAGAATTTTTTCGGGTTTCTTTGTCCAATATTTTTAAACTATAAATACATATATAAGGCCAGTTTTCTGAATGCCTTCCTTAAAACATTTTACAATAATCGAAAACATTCTGAAATGATTAACCTATTTTTTTTATTAATATAAATGTGATATAAAAAGATGGTTTTGAGCCATTGTCATAAAATTTCTTGTAACACTTTTTTAAGCTACCAAAAGAATCCCAGCGGTAGTTAGACCTGATCATGCCCTGCCACCGCTTGACATACACCCAAGAAAGCTCTCCGCGCCGATTTCCCCGATTGCGAATTGGCTTGTAAGTTTGCTTGTCCGACTAAATGCCTCGGCCGCTGCAGTTGGCCAGTTGGCCAGCTGGCCAGGTTGAATCTGAAGCTCTGTCCGTCTTTGGATGCTGTTCGCATTCATTCAATTGCGTTTGACAGGCGTTTGGCCATAAAAATTATGCCACAACAACTCGAGCTGCAAATTTGCATTTGCATTTGCGTTCGCCCCGATCGGACATTGGCTCAAATTTATGACAACTTATCGCCCTGGCATTTGACTCGACTCGACTGGGAGCCAGGCAGACATATATATATGCCGATTCGAAAGGCAGACGCTCGTGGGCGTCGCTGGCGACATTTCGCTTTCATTCGCAATTAGAATATGGAAATGGGAAATGCGCTTAGTGTAAAAATAGATCGAGTCGGCGACTGGCGCCGCTCTGCAAGATCTGTCTATGACTTTGACCCGTCTACACGACTGCACGAGTTCGGTTTCGCTTACCCCAAAAGCCTATACAGCCTATAGCTCCAACGATGTGAAACGGAAAAACAAAGGAAAAGTTTCCCTTCGGCCAGACAAAATTTGTCAAAGTCGATTTCAAAGAAGTTTGTCAAAAGCGGATGCAAGTGAAATCGATACCAGCGCGTCTTTGTCAGGGCCACAAAAAATAAAAATGAAATATTACAATAGGAAGAGCAGGCCGCGGAGCCGGAGGAAGGTGTGAAAAGGTCGTCGTGCCATTTAGGGACCGCAATCTTCGAGCCATCTCAGAGTTCCCCCATTGGGATGGGACCCACTCAGATGCAAAACCCGCGGAATGAGGCGGCGGCGGGGCTGCACTTCGGACGATTGCCCGACTTTTCAGATATCCGATGCCAGCTGAATTTTAACAGCTCGTTAACCCAAGCCTGCTGTTAGAAGGCATTGCTATTGCCGCGATGGCAAAACCACAGAGCAGTAAAAACTTTACGTACAAGGGGCTTAAAAGTTTTATTATACATATATGCCTTTACGTGGCTATTGGTTATGTTTTGTTTTTAATTAATTTTTGTAATGTTTTACAAATCTCTTGCAATAGGAAAATTTATTAGTTACCACAACAATGAAAAAATACATTTTTATACTTAATATTGATTAATGGGTTTCTATTTGTAAGCTGTTTTTATTTTTTAGTTGCCATTTTAATTATTTGTAGGATTGCAGCTAAGGAACAACCAATTATATTTTCCAAATAAGTGAAACTTTAACCACAATGATGTTCAACAAACTTAGTTAGTTAGTTAATTTTTTTGTCTTATTTTTTATACTCCTATAACTTTTTGTACACGTTTTTCAAATAGATATAATGCAAGTTTTTTAAATTTGTATAATATATGTATGTTTGTTGGATAAATTATTGTCTTATGTCTATAATACCTAGATTAAGGGGATGTACCAGTTTTCCTATTAAAACGGCAAGGTCGAATATAAAATAGCTTTTGAGTGACAGCGTTTCAAAATATAACCATTTGCTGGTACTCTTACCTGAAACTTTGTACCCTTTTTTCTCGAAATGACGTTTTTCAAAATTGCTGACACCATGCTCAACGATAAATTGACAAAATATTATACAAAATATTCTTAAATGTATTTAATATACAATGACTTACGAATTTTGATTGGTTGAAAATAGTCAATTTGGCATTAAAAAAAATACAAAAGTCAAAAAGATAAAAACCCTGTTTTGTTAATTTGTATTACTTTTCAAAGATCGTAAGTCATTGTATAGAAAATACTTCCACTTTAATAAACTTCTTGAATTTTTTTGCTTTTGCTAGGGATTGAGTAGATTGCTGTATATTTATTCGAGCTTAATCACATTATTTTTAAACAAATGTTGGCTTAAATATTAAGAAAAAAGTAAGAAACAAGTTTCAACTTCTATTTGATTTTAATTTTATTAAACTATCTTAATCCTATGCACAATATATTTGATTAACTACTTTTACTCTTCCCCTGAAACCCTGCATGTATTTCAAGATGCCTTAAAGTAGCCATATACTGGGCAGAAAGAAAGCTCTTTTCCTTGGCTTCTGCTGCATTCCCAGACAATCTCCTGCAGGGGAGCCGCCGCGTCGCCACTCCCCACTACTCGTGTTCCACTATCCGATCGCCATTCCCGGGAGCCGCTCATCTAATCTGTTTGGTGTTAAGTCCAGGCGAGCATGTGTAATTCGATTGTTTACATGCGAATGGCTTCAAAACGCTTGGCAAAATGACAGCAAAAAGGTGCAACGCAGGGGGAGCCCGGCGAATTGAATATATTAAACGAAAGTTAAAGTGGCATGTGCTCGGGTGAAATTTTCACGAGTGGGAGGGGAGTTTCTGGGGCCGCCCGTCAATCTATCATTTCATTAAATACGGCCCAGCCCCTGCTCGTTCTGGTTTGTCAGTCAGGCAGTCAGGCAGTCAGTCAGGCAGTCAGTCTCAAAGTCTCCTGAGAATTGTGTCGCTGCCCTGACGATGATGGAGGCGTTGTCTGGGTTGTCCTGGAAGATGCGTTTCACTCATATCCGGTTAAAAATTCACACCTCAGAGCCCAGGTTCCAGGGATCCAGGGATTGGGGCAGGGAACTGCACTACACTCTTTCTCACCCTCGCTACTCCATCCACTTTGTTGCTGGTGGCGTATTAAATTTCAAGAACTGGCACAGAACGAGGAAGAGGGGTGGAGTGACCGGGGGCGGGGCGTAAGTAAATGCCAGAAATCTTGCAGATTCGTGGCGTAAAATTATGAAAATTATGTCTGACACATCCTGCTGTCTGCTTAAGGTCTTTGTTTATCCTGGCTGAGCGGCAAAAAAGGAAGCGCCTCCAACACTCCAAACATGCCACAGACAGGTAATGGCGACAGCAACAACAACAACAACAACAACAACAGCAGCAACAACAACAACAACAGCAACAACAAAACAACAGAAACAAAAATCTCCACTGGAACCGGTGTTATTTGCATAAGTTGCTCGTGTCTCCGATTCCTTTATGCGACAAAGTTCGCTGCTTAAGTCTTTCGTTTTCTGGATATTGTGGGATTTGGCAAAAAGGAGCTGCCGCGGGGGACATGTTGGACAATTGAAAGTGAGAAGTGAACTTAACAGGGATAAATATGTGTTTAATGCTCCGATTTACTACATGTTATGTAATCACATAAACGATATTTGGAATTCTTAGTTATTAAGCTGTTGTTGTAATTTCTTTCCTTGAACAAATCAAAATTGTTAACAATTTTTAAATTTCTTAAAATAAGCAATGTGTATCTACTAAAATCAAAAATAAAATTATTTTATAAGCTTTTATTTTTTATAGACAAATTTTTATAATTTTTTTTATGTAAAATTCTTGGAATAAAGCAATATATTCTTTAGCCATCCCAAAGTGGTATGCTTCAAAAAATCTTTGGTTTCTGAACTTGATATTTTTACAAAGTTGTCAATTAAGTCATACTTTTACAACATTTTATAAATGAATGATGCTTTGAAGCTTATCTTATTTTTACCATTTATCTTCTTTAATTGCTTTACATTTCCGATCTTTTGCAATAAGTTTCGCAATTATTGCGTTTCCAAGAAAAGAGTGAGATAGCTATTCCAAATTTGCCAACAATTCGAATTCGAATTATTGACAATAAAGTTTTAATGATTTTCGTTCCTCTTTTTCGATTTCGTTTCACGGTCGCATAATCTATCAAATGACCGATCCCCAGCCATCATCAATTCATTGACTGCGCCCAGTTCGCTGTTTTGGCCTTGCTTGGGTCACCGCAGCTAATTGAGTCATAGCCACATCCACATCTACATCAACATCCACTTCCAGATTCAGATTCAGATTCAGATCCATACCAAGACCAAGACCCACGAAGCCGAGTCAGCGGGAGGAACAACAAACACAAATTAACCACAATAAAAAGATTTCGCGTTGGCCAGGGACACTCGGTCCACTCAGTCCACTCAGTCCACTCAGACGAGCACCAAAACGAGCAAAATTAAAGATCGGCGTGAGAGCGAGCCACAATATAAAATAAAATCCATTAGGTGGCAGGTACCACGGCTGCAGCGGCTTCGTGAGAGGATAGCCGACTGCTCCATCATGGTCTGGGAATCTGGTGGAGCTTCGGCTCAGATTTGTCATTGTTAGACGGGTTTTGCGGACCATGGATATTCAAAGTTTTTGCCTGGGCTGGGCATCGCTGTGTGTGTGTGGGTGCTTTATGGCCAAAGTGTCGCTAATTCCTGGAATCCCGACTCAAGGTTAAGTCCATTCATAAGCGTCTGACTAAGGGGGGATCGTGGATTTGGAATCTTGAAACTTGGATGTGGATCACACACTTATGGCCATCAAACGAGCCGCCCCACCCGGGGACCACCCACTGGCCTCGACTGGCCTGGAATGGCCTGGAATGGCCTCTCCTGATCCGGCCGAGCCGCAGTTGCTGTTGCAATCGGCATCAGAAGTGTTGCAATGAGGCATTTACAATAGCAAACGAGTTAATTACCACTGCGAGCGACTCGAGCGGTTCCAACAGCTCTAACAGCTCCAACACATGCCCCGACCTTATAGAGGAGGCCCAGCCTGACAGCCCAGCCTGTCCCAGCATCTCCACTCGGGATGGAGTTGCTATGGCTATGGCTATGGCTATGACTATGGCATTGGCTGCTTTGCCAATCTGCCGCATTGATCGAGCAACCGATCTGCGATTGCGCTTGGCCCTCTCCTGCCGCTGCTCTTCTTGTTTTCTACCTGCATTTTTGTTCTTATTTTTATTTTACTTTATTTGCTGTTGTTTTCTTGCGCCTGCGCGTGTTCAAATTGTCCAAAGCGTAACAATTTAATATCGCTGTGCCACAGCCAGTGCCAAGTGAGCCAAGTTAGCCAAGGAGCAAACAGCGGTCGGCATCTGCATCTGCATAGTCGGTCTCAAGCTGCCAGACAAAGATTCACTGAGAAAAGCAGGGAAATGAATTTTGCCAACTAATAATCCTTGCCTTCTTAGTATAGCAAATCAAATATTATGCTATGAAACACCTTAAGGAGAGCTACTCACTAATGAGAGTATATATTATTAAAAACAAAATTATTATTTTTTTTTATTAAAAATAACTCAAAATTTGATATTTAAAAAATGACCTAAAGATATTACGCTTAAATATTTAAATGAAGGCGAAAGACACATTTCGTAATCTTAGGTTTTTCAAAAACAATAAAGTCGGAATCAAAACACAATTAAATTTGAGTACAAATAAGATAGTAGTGTAATTTATTAAACTTTCTATGGTTTATACATTTTTTATGTATACATATTTTTTGTTTAATAACACTTTCTAAGTAAAAGTAATTATTTTTCAGTGTAGTCGCACATTAACTGGCGGCTGCAACTTGTTGCTGCCACTGCTGCCACTTGCTCGGATCGCTGCTCGGCGGCAGCATGTTTAACGTATCCGTATACGTATTTCGTATTTTATTTAATTGATTTTTCTGCACCGCACATGCATTGGCCATTAATTCATTTATTTATTTAGCGCTCGCCTTCGACACTGAGCACTTCCACATCCACGAGGATGGTATAGGATGGTATAGGATGGTATAGGATGGTATAGGATGGGTTGGTGGTACGGACTCTCGGTGGATTGTCGATGAATTAATCGTGCTTAACACCATTCCTGGCATTTTGTGGCAGTGCCACAGCTCCTAGAAGAGATAGTAGCTTTGGAGCAAGACGGCAGGCACAAGCGGCGGGTTGAGGAAGGGGAGCTGGATCGGAAGCACTTAGCATTTGTGTATTATGGGACCTGGGTCTGGTATGCATGCGTCATTATCGCGCCTTGCATCATTAATAAGGCCAAAAGCAGGCACCCCCGACCAGAAACAAAGCAAAGCAAAACAGAACCCAAACACAAGCCCAGTCGAAACCGCACATATATATTATATATGTTGATTCCCAATTCTGCCGCCCGGTAAAATGTTTTTGTGATCACCCCGCTCCTCCGTTCTCCGCCGAACTCTCGCCAAGATTTCGGGTTCGTCGCGAAATCTTTCGTCAAGGTCAAGGCTGCCTGGCGATACCGATACCGATGCCGATACCGGGACTCGAAGCGAATCCGATGCCGCTCCAGCGAAGGTGATAAATGAAGTGTCTCCGCGCGAAATGCCCACAAATCACACCAGAGTCACAGTCGCCGTTCCGCCGAAGTTCAAGTTCGCCTTGAGTGCAGAAACGCAGGCAAAAATATTGAATATCAGCTAAAAGCATTTCACAATCCCCAGCGCCGACAAGAATTTGCATGGGCCGGCTTGGATTGGACCGCCAAAACAAATAATGAAATAAAAATTAATGTTTTGATGGAACCGAATGGCCAAAGCAATTTGTAAACAATCGCATTAACAGCACTCCCCAAAATTACAACGAGTTGGACTTTTGAACTTATGGTCTTGAATTGATTACTCATTTGGCTGGAGTTAAGAAATCAAAATAAGGTAAATATTAAAAGTAAAAGTAAGAAGTATTAAAAGTTAATTAAAGTACAAAATAAACAAATCGATTATTTACTTTACATATTTGTTAGCTAAAATATTCAAATATGTAATAAGTGATTTTGTTTTAAACTGTTTTAAATACTTAGTTGCCAAAATACAAATTTTAGTTTATATTTTGGTGATAACTTTAATTTCTTAATGACAAGTCACCGGCAAGGGATTTTAATCAAGAGTTTCAATATTTGATAAATAATGTTATTTCCTAATGTTCCCTAGATGGTTTTTTGTACAACAAATGTTAAGTTTTTCTATTCTTAAATAATAAATGTTATAAGGGGCTCTTTCTTTAACTTGGTAAGAATCTTGTTTTTATAAGAAGAGATTTTGAGAGCATTTAAGAAGACAAAATGCCCGGTTGGCTATTCGCTAATTAGCAATCTTGTGCAATATATATAGCTGCTATGTCCTCGTACATAATATGTATACTATATAAAAAATTATATAAATTTAAGAGGGAGCAAACCAGCGACAGACAGTCAAAAAAAAAAAATAAAAAACAAAAGGATAGAGGGAGAGAGAGCGAAAGAGAGACGAAAAAATTCCTACTTAAGTGCTTTTAATTATCCCAAAGAATTCCTTGGTATTCTGAGTTTGGTATCCTTGTTTGTCATCATCGTCATACTTGGCCCGTCTTGGGCTGGGGTTTGGGTTTTTGGTTGTGGGTTTTGGGTTCGTTCCGAGCTCTGAGTTCTCCGTTCTACGTTCTACGTTCACCATTCTCCATACTCCATACTCCATCTCTCCGGTCTTGGGCCTTAAAATTACAGGCGCGTTTGTATGCCGGCTATTCGTGGTTTTTGTGCCGTCTGCGGCGGCGATCCAGGTTCACATTCGGGTCCTCATCCGAGTCCAGGGTTCCAGGCAGCCATAAAAGGGGAATAGCAAAGCGATATCTTCAGTGGCAGCGGCGGGGAATGACATTGGATCGATGCGTGCGCATATGGGCGATACTGTACGGTGTACCGTACACTTATGGCGGCAAATTCATAATGCCGGCGAAAGGGAAAGTCGTCTCCCCACACTCACACACTCCCACATCCCAAAGGAAACCAGTCTGAGTCATCCCGTCTGCTGGAGGGAACAGAGGTGGCGATGCGTTTGGGGAATTCGCTGATTTGGTGGCGACATCAACGGGCAGCATCAGTAGCGGCGGGCAACACACACACAGTGCGTACTTCCTGGAAACCTATCTCAGCCAGGTTCAGGTCCCACAATTATGAGCCGCCGTTAGAGCCAACTCCATGCCCCACCAACCGCCATCACCCACCAACCGCCACCACCAGCCAACAGATGTCAATGAAGCATGCAACTGCCTCCGCCGCTTATCGCGTTTGGAGCTTTGGCTTTCTCAAGAGAAATGCCAGTGGAGAAGAGGATAGCCGGTGTGCTGGAGATCAAGTTGATTGAAGTGCCTTTCGAAACGGAATACAAACATGCGCAGTATAACGCAAGGCTCTGCCGTTGGAAGTGCAAACACACTGTCAAGGGATGCTACGAAAATATTGTCTTTGGTCTTTGGTCTTTACAAGAGACCAAAAGAGTCCTTCCATCGCCCTAAAACTAAAAAAATGGCACTTCATTGGCCAGAGACACAGGCCAGGGCCAAAAAAAAAACACACACACACTGTTTAACCAAGTGCCTGGTGCTCGACACAAGGATCCAGCCCGGCCAGAGGACGAGAATCGAGAATGGATGGCGGATGGCGGATGGATGGGCCCCCAGCCAAGATGTGCCAAGTCAGCGTGATCTGCGCAAAGTGACGAGTTTTTAATGAATTTGTTTAACTCAGGTCAGGCCCTGGCACCTAGAACCACAGCCAGAGTCCCTGGGTCTGGCTACGAAACTGAATCTGACCCGAAACAGTGGTTTCGGAATGCTCAAAATATGACTACTAATCTTAAGGTATTATATTATCTAATGAATGAAATAAAAACAAACAAATAAAGTTTATATTATAAACAGACATTTGCTTTAGCTTTAAATACTGGAAACAAGAGTAAAATGTTTTTATTCATATTTAAACAACTAAAAGATCATTGAAAGATAATATTTTGACTTTAAGTGATAGGAAAATTTACCCAAACTATATGAACCAGGCTTATCTTTTATTTATCCTACATATTTGGTCACATTGACACATTTTAGGTAATTTTGTTTTTCAGGAGTTCTTTGAATATTTATCCTCTCATCCCTGGAACCACATGTGCCCTGCTGTCTGCCGAGATGCTTGAGCAGACCCCATCCAAGTTGATGGCGCGACAGTCGAGGTCGCAGCCACAGTCCGTGGCAAGTGGCGATGATGGGGATGTGGATTTCGATGTGGATGTGGATGTGGATGTGACTGCGATTGCGACTGTGGCTATAATGCTGGATGGTGCGGCTGATGCCGAGGCTGAAGTGCGGCTGGGTCTAGGACTAGGATCCGTGTGGATGGAGGCGCTGACGGCCCGTGACGATATCCCAGGGCGAGGTGCCAGGAGATACTGGATGCAGTGCGCTGCAGTGAGTGAGTTCCTGCCTCTTGAGGTCGTCCAAGTCGTCCAAGTCGTCATCGTCAGCGACGACGCCAGCGTCTGGGTCTAGGATGAGTGGTCTGGAATCTAGCAGAGCAAACAAAGGCAGCTAACACTCGAGTTCCATCCAGTTTTCGACTGCCCGGTGTAAATGGGGCGGGGGGCTACAGGCTACAGGAGGAGGAGGCGGGACACCGGCCCGTGTCTCATGTCCTTCACAGTTCACTTTCGTTGACCACAAGGCGGTGTCCGAGGCTTTTTTACTTCATTTTTTCCGCTGGCTGCTCTCTGTTTGCTCCTCTTGTGTTCAACAAAATGTTCCAAATTGTTGCGCACTGCAAACATCCCTGGAATTTGCGCTTAACAAACTTCGCCAAATGCTTTCCGTTTCTGTTTCTGCACTGAAAAATAAAACTGTTTGGCTTGGAAATGCATCGCTTGTTCTTAAGACATTTATTTATCTCGTTTTATTTTCTTAAGGATGTATCGCTTATCAAAAAATACTTCAAAAACAACATTTTTGTTATCATTATAACTTGACAATAATTTCAGAGCTCTAATATTAAATTGCAAAGAAATAGTCTGGTTGATTCATAAAAGACACCGAGCTTGCACATCTGAAATGGTTAAATTAATTTAATCAAGTCTCAAAATTTAAACATTGTATTTATTCATTTACTTCGAAGCAAAGTGAAATCAGCTTTCTGCTCAGCTTTGACTGATTCATTTTTCATTTCCAAACCATAATCTATGGCTAAAATTGATTTTGCTTTAAGTGTGTCTACCCGTTTCTTTACTTCACTTTTTTGGGGTTCTTTGCCGTTCGCTTTGCCTGAAATTTATACGTAGCCTGCAAATAATTAAAACGAGAGCTGAGCGGCCGCAAAGTGTCTCTTGTGTTCGCATGTGTGTGTTTTCCCACAACGAAAGACTTAGGCAACGAACTGGCCGGGGCAGCCATCAACAGGCCATCAGAGAAGACAGGGCACAGTTACACGGCCGTCCCATAATAGATCATTTTTCAAAGAGTTCAGCTCACTGTCAGGTATTTGTTTAATTCGATTAACCCCAGGGCCCGGCGCTGGCCAAGGCATAACTATAACTATAACGCGCTGATCCACCAGCGACCACCAGCGGTTCGTTAGTTCCCACCATATTGGCAAGAGTCAGTCAGAAATGAAATCTATAAAACAAAGCTCCAACGAGTTCCAATTTATCATCAAAACAGACATTAATTTTACACACACATCCAAAGAAAAGAAAAGAAAAGAGCTGAACCGAGCTCAGCCACCCGGTTGATTTCATGCCTTGAAACGAGCCACAAAAATTAATGTTAATTAATTTGACTTAAACTGACGATTTCAACAGACACATTACTGCGGGGCATATGGCAAATAAAAAGCCACAGAAAAGCGACAAATCAAAATGGTAACCGAGTCAACTTTAAAGCGGCGAAATTCCCAATTGATGGCGCTCGGATGATAATGTTCGTTTCCCCAAACAAAATCCCTCTTAAAAGGTTTTTATTTTTTCCCAAAAAGACATCAAATTCGACTGGCGCATAATTAACTTGTGCATTGTGGGTTTGGGAAATGGAAATTTTATCCATTCGATTTTATATCTGTTTGCTGGCCAATACGAGCGCCGATTTCTGGTTCGATCACTGCCAATTCAATTAGGCCCGAACATGCTCTCACTTTATTAAATTAAACTGCACCCGAAAAATCGTGAGCTCAATTCTGAGTCAAAAAAACCCGGTTGGATCGCTCACTAACTCACTCTCTCTCTCTCTCTCGCACACTCTCTCACGCAGACACTGAAGAATGCAGCGGATCCCAGTTGTTGTTATCTTCGTTTTACCGTCGTCTCCCCCCGATTCCTCCGATTCTTTCGATTCTCCTGACTCTTCGGAGCGGAGTCTTCTCAGATCGCGACTCTGTCCTCGGGCCCGAGTAGAAATTCTCTAAACACGCTGTCAAGTTATGTCTACATTCCTTGATCATATTTTTTCCAACTGTTTTCATACCCTGCGAGTCAAGGGTATATGGCTTTTGGTTGACCATAAACAATCAAATGTATTTAAATATTTGCTTAGCATATCAATAAAGGGCGTTTCTAGGGCTTTTAGCTATTTATAATATTCGTGCTTTTTAGATGGTCAATTATTATAATTTTCATATCAGTCTAAAAGCGTTTCCTATCATTTTTATGCCCTAGAGTTTGAAGTAATGGGCTTTTAGCTTTCAAATTATAAGTTTCAGGTCATAAACGATAAAGAGCTGATCTCTAAAAGTGTCAAGTTAATCGGAGGAAGTGAAATTGATATGGGCCGTTAGACTATTGAGACTTATTAAGAAAACTTGATATGGGCTCTCTTTTAATCAATAACACTTTAACTTTCCTTTCTAAGGGACTATAAGCTAATAGAGGATATCAACATGTCGATCCTGTCAACTATCACATTCTTATTTGTGTTTTTCTTCCCTTTCTGGCTTCGTTGTTTTGCTCCATTCGCTCCTTGCATATTTCGCAATTCCCCTTCCTTCTGCCTTTTGTGTCCTCCGAATAATGATGATAATCCTGATGAGGTAGGGTCTTCTTTTCCTCTCTATTTCTCACACTTAAGGCAGAAGCCCCAGAAAACCTAAATGGGACTTTAGGAATATGTTATTTAACACTTACTACAATAAAATATTGCACTTTTTAAGATTACGATTATTCAAATTTAAACCAGTTATAAAAAACCACAAGAAACTTTTTGTAGATAACATATAAGGCTAACCACCATCTCTTTTTACTTATATTTTGTCAATTTGTCACCAATGAACTACGTTTTTTAGCATTAGTGACTTTCAAGTTTTTGAATATTTTAAAAAGGAATGGTGAATTTGTGAAACATAATATTTGCCACTCTCCAAACCCATATTTAGTTATACTTATTGTTCTCATCAACATAAATAGCTTAACACCTTGAGTCACTTTCAAGTTTTTATTTATTTACGTTAAGGTAAAGTTTTATAAATATATTGTTTTTTTGTTGTATTATTTGTTGTTCGATGTTTTTAAGGACATTTCTTCCAGGAGGAAGTGCCTGGAAATCGTCGTGAGTGGCTTCCTCAGTACGTAATAGTAATTTTAACCCCTCCCTGGCTCACCAAACCGCTCTCTTCGGGACGAATTCTAGTTTCTTAATGTGGCGCAGCAAATGTGCCGCGTTGAGCATAAAAATCAACATTGTCAGCAACAACAACAACACTCACTTCATAAAGCCTCCCACAGAATGTGCCCGCTCTCTCTCTCTTTCTCTCCCAAAAAGTGATTTTCACGCTCAGTTAAATTGAGTGAAAATCCAGATCTCAGCTCTCCAGTGTAAATATACATGAGCATCTACATGGCCATGTCAAAATACGATCACATGTACTTCAATTGGCAATTGATCGATTCAGTTGAATAGGTTTTGATAATTAAGCTTCCTATCTGATCTGCCATTTAAATGCCCCATTTAAGTGTTTCATTGTGAATACCTAATGGAAAAATACAGACGTTCTAGGCTTTATTTCGTAAAATGTATCGGAGCAACCATATCTTTTGGGCCCTAGCACTCTTCGGCTGTATTTCAATCGCCGACGGCGAAACCAAGAAGGTTTGTTCATTCAAATTGTGCCAATAAAGGATTTAAAACATGTATTTATATTCAACGTTTTTTAAACGTGTTGTCTTCTTAGCATGTAGTATTCAACAACATTGAATGTTCAATGAGGAACAAAGTGTTTTCACGGGTCGATTGTCATCTGCAAACGCGGCTGGCATTGAACATTTTTGCGACCATAAATGATCAGAAAGCCGTTGACAAACTGATGGGAGTTTGCGATGTGAAGATCGATCCCCATGGCCAGCAAAAGATGATTCGTGTAAGGAACATAAAATTGGACTTTTGCCAACTGAAAAAGAACACGGAAAATGGCTATATAATAGGGATTTACTACAGCGTGATTCGGAAGGCAATTGTTGATTTTCCAGACAAGTGTCCATTCCAAAAAGTAAGTGCCAAACATGTTTTAGAACTATGATACTTTAATATTTTTGATTTTTTATCTAGAATACCACACTAGCGATAAAGCGATTGCATATGGGCTGGCAAGATGTGCCGAAATACATGCCATTGTCTAACTTCAGTTTTTTTGCAAAAGTTTATGCCGGCAATGAGCTAGGACTTGTGGTCAAACTTACTGGTGGTTTGTATGAATTTTCAAACGTTTCCGGCTACAAATATCCGTAGCGAAATCTAAACTGTATTTACAAATACAATTTGTAACAGAAATATTTGCCACAAATAAATGCAAATTTCTTTCGCCGTAATTCATTGGAGTATGGAGTATGAAGGAATTTTTAAAAAATGGGTTTTTTGTGCCAGAAACAGTTACGAAATCTTTACTAAATCGGAGACTGATTTAAAAGCGCTTAAACTAAAGAAATTAATATACTTTTTCCGGAACCCCTTCTTAAGTAAATACTTAAATTATAGGCTCCTTAATTAAATAATAAATAAACTATTTAAACCAAAGTAATTAATATACTTTTTCTGATACCCCTTCCTATGTAAATATTTCAATTATTTTCTTAAAGCAATAATAGGAACATAACTAATTCTGGTTAGCCTCTCAATTAGCTCAACAATCTTCTTAAAGCAATCTTCCCATGTTCATTGTTATTACCACTGTTATGATCCTAACACTTTTTGTAGTCACACCCAAAGGCGGGCTCAACAATTAAAAGTCTTATTAAAAATAATTTTTCTTGTTTTGGTTCTATTCAATTTATTTTGTTATGTTATGCTTCAGAGAGAGCCAATGTAGAGAGTGGTTAAATGAGAGCAGCTTGCAAGCGGAGAGCGCACACCCGTTTCACTCCACTCAAAACCGGCAAGCAGCCAAGGATCCGGGCTAAAAGCGAGAGAGGGAGAGAGCCGAGTTCGGCTCGGCCGCGTGTCTTTAACTAAGCCCGGCGAGAGCCGCTCGTCCGCCAGTCTGTCAGCGAATCTCGAAGCGAGCGGTACGCAGGCGCGCAGTCGCACATCCGTCAGATACAAGATACAAAACATAAAACACAAGATACAACACTCAATATACAAGACTTCCAACAGTTCGATTCAGATACAGTGCGACAATCTAAACACGAAGATCGCGACGGTAGAACGAGGCAACCTGGCAAAAAGTAAAACATATAGACAGAGAAATAAATAAAGCGGAGGCATAAAAATTCCTCACATCGTTCGGTGCGCAGCGTCGACGATCGAATGCGGACAAAAAGCCTAAAATACAATACAGCGAGCGAGGCGAAATAAAAGCAAGTCGAGGTGCGAGGTGCGAGACAAGAAATTAAATTGATAAAGCCTAAAAAGCGGAGCCTAGGACTTTGTCTTCTCCTGGGCCCCAAACATCGTTCGTCGAGCAAACGCAAACTTGTCGCGTTGTTTGCTCTTCGCGGGCAATTATCGGGTCGAATCGGGAATCTGGGAATTCGAGTGCGAACCCACCAGAGTGCTAAAGTGTGTGTGGACGAGTGTGTGCGCTAGTGTGCCAGTGCCAGTGCCAGCACTAGTGTGTATATATATATATATATATTTTTTATAGCTGGTGTGGCAAATAGCTCAAAGCCACGAAATTGCTTTTATCGGCGCACCGAAATCGCTAAACTGCACAAATCCAGAAATTAAAAACAAAAAGAGAAACTGTTTAGCTGAAGGGCAAGCCGGCCAGCCAGCGATCCCACAAAATATTAACCCGCCGGGCTTACAACGCCAGCAACAAACAAACAAACAAACGGCCAGAAAAATGTATAATAAAAAATTACAGCAAGTGATCGTGCAGAAAATAGATCGATAAACCCAAACCGAACTCAAACCCGAAAAAAGGCGAACAAAAATCGAAAAAAAAAAAAATTGAAAAAAAGGGGGGAAAAGGCAAAAAAACGACGCGGTCCAGCGCAGAGTATAAAAATAAATAAACGAGCGACGATCAGCGAGCGATCAAGGAGCTGCAGCAGGAGGAAGGAGCACGTTTCTGGGTTTTTGTTTCAATTTCAATTGTGGAAATCGTAGAGGAAAAATTCGAACCGGTCTGTTTCGGTTTGGAGTCGCCAACGCCAGCGGAGGACGAGGCCAGCAACCGAGAACCATCGATATTTATTAAACAAAGACAGAAATTAATTTCACGATTTTGTGAGGCTGCACTACCACTGCAACGCTGACTACCCCATCCCCGCCCCCCATGCGCGGCTTGAACTTTGAGCCTGAGGTCTGGGCTGCAACAGGGAACTAGGGATCGGGATCTTCGGCTCGCCGGCAAAATGTACGACATCAAGCGCCTGGAAGCGGGACAACAGCAGAAACTACAGCAAGCACAGCCAAAACCACTGGGCCTTGACCTGAGCGGCCAGCAGCACCAGCACCAGCAGCAGCAGCAGCAGAATCAACATCACCAGCAACTCACCTGTAGCGTGATCACAGCGCCCGAGAATCGGGCTAATCCCAATCCCAATCCCAGCGAGGCCACCCACATGACTCTGCTGACGCTGCGCCGGCGCCGATCGCTGCAGCGGCGCGCTTGCCTGCTCAGCATCCTGGCCGCCTTCGTCTTCGGCATGGCGCTGGGCGTGGTTGTGCCCATGTTCGGCCTGCCCCGCCACCCGGACTCCGCGCCCGATCTGCCAGAGGAGATCCACGTGGCCGTGGAGCCGCTCAGCTCGTACCGCGTGGAGTTCATCAAGGAGGCGGACGCCGAACTGAGCGCCGAGCAGGTGTTCCGCAATGCCTTCCACCTGGAGCAGGACAAGGATGCACCGGACTCGATGGTGGTGAAGAAACTGGACACCAACGACGGCAGCATCAAGGAGTTCCATGTGCAGCGCACGGCCAGCGGTCGGTATCGCAAGGGTCCGGAGAGGAGGCTATCGAAGAAGGGTCCGGAGCGGGCTCAGAAGCCCGAAAACCCTCGTCTACCCCCCTCCACCCCATCTGTAAGTCCCGCCGCCACCGAACCACAGGCGGGCCTCATCGAGGAGGACGTCTTCTGGGGACCCACTGTGGAGCAGGCCCTGCCCAAGGGATTCGCCTCGAAGGACCAACTCACCTGGGAGCGCTTTGTGGGCGAGCAGGGACGCGTGGTTCGCTTGGAGCCGGGCTGCGGACGGATGCAGAACCGCCTGGTGGTGTTTGCGGATGGAACGAGGGCCTGTGCCCGCTACCGCCAGAACACGGATCAGATCCAGGGCGAGATCTTCAGCTACTATCTGGGCCAACTGCTGAATATAAGCAATTTGGCACCGAGTGCCGCCACCGTGGTGGACACCAGTACGCCCAATTGGGCAGCTGCCTTGGGCGACATCACACAGGCGCAGTGGAAGGAGCGCCGCCCGGTGGTGCTGACCCGCTGGCTCTCCGATCTGGAGCCGGCCGGGATACCGCAGCCCTTCCAGCCGTTGGAGCGGCACCTCAACAAGCACGACGTCTGGAACCTGACGCGGCACATGCAGCCCGAAAGGCCGACGCAGACACAGGGATTACTCAAGCGGTTGGGGGCTGCCACTTCGCCGGGCTCCGCTCATCAATCAACTGCGATTGAGGAGACAGAGACTGGAATAGGAACAGGAACGGCAACGTCAACGGCAACTGCTGCAGCAGCGGCAGCGGCAGCGACAACGACCACTGCCAACGGAGCACTGGTGCAGCGACTAATTGAATTGGCACAATGGTCCGATTTAATCGTCTTCGATTACCTGATCGCGAACCTCGATCGCGTGGTTAATAACCTGTACAACTTCCAATGGAACGCCGACATTATGGCCGCGCCGGCGCACAATCTGGCCCGCCAGTCCGCCTCGCAGCTGCTCGTCTTTCTGGACAACGAGAGCGGCCTGCTGCACGGCTATCGGCTGCTGAAGAAGTACGAGGCGTACCACAGCCTCCTGCTGGACAATCTGTGCGTCTTCCGGCGGCCCACAATCGAGGCACTGCGTCGACTGCGTGCGGCGGGAGCGGGACGGCGACTGCGGGACCTCTTCGAGCGGACCACCAGCGCCGGAGTGCGGGACGTGCTGCCCTCGCTGCCGGACAAGTCCGTGAAGATCCTGGTGGAGCGCATCGATCGGGTGCTGGGCCAGGTGCAGAAGTGCCAGGGCAGCTAATGAATCTGGAGCAATATCCAGTTGCTGGCCCCCAACACGACTGATAGGCTGTAAATACCGGAGCAGCAGTGGGTGCATCTTCATCTGGATTGGGATGGCAGTAGTCAATGGGTTCAGTGGCGTGTGGGTGGGTCCTAGTAAAGTCTTAATGTCCTTTAATTTTGAATCTGGAAATTGTAACCTTACCCAATTAGAATCTTTGCAAAACATACTCTTAAGGAGATCGAACTGCCCGAGCCACTGACCCCAAGGAGATCCGAGTATTAAAGGATGATCCACTGGAGTTGAACTAAAATACCTAACTTGTAAATGCCAGACTCTATATAGTACATGAGTATTAAGCTTACCTATCCGTAAATGTATATGTATAAACTAAGCCTAGCTAGCGTTAACAATGTGTGTGATATTTGTCTAAGGAACCAGCCTAAGTAGATTTCATTTTACCTTTTACAACCAATAAACCACAAATATACCGAACGAAATGCGCCAGTCGAATGTCACTTTGAAATATGGAAAAGCATCCAACAGATGCACATGCAGATGCAGATGCAGATGCAGATACAGATGCTGAGATACACGAGTATCTGGCCATCTGAGCACGCCTGCGCCTGTGAGAACTTACATAGTCATGACAATAAATTGTCATTGATCTTTTTTTGCAGGTGAAGATGGAGATGGAGATGGAACTTGCCACATAATGCAGGCTCCACTTCCAGATATACACACACACACACACACATACAGACACTCTGAATCTTCTGCTGCTTTTCATAATATCTTCATAAGCATTTGAGAGCTGCCTCACTCTCTGGGTTCTCCAGTTCTCCAGTTCTCCAGTTCCCCAGCTCTTCAGACCTGCAGTTCTTCAGTTTTTCAGAGCTCGAGTGCAGAAAGATGAAGCCCCGCCAGAGCCAGTTCCAGATACTTTTCACACAGATGCACACACACACACACACACACGGGCATTTCGGGGCCCGAGATACACGCTCTTGTGGTTGCAACGTCTCCATGGGAGCCCCTCTAGCCCACCACAGCCCCTGTCCGACTTGAAGATTTAAGATCGCTGCTCATTAAGTGCGTCCGCGTGTCTCAGCGACAAGATGCTGAGAATCTCTTCTCTTGCCTCCCTGTCGCACGTTTTGCATCTGATTCCGCTGCGTATATTTTATTGGACACCAGAGTAGTTCACGTAAATAAAAATGAAATGAACCAAAGGAGCCGAGTCAGAGCTAGTCATGGCCACGTTCATGGAGAGTCTGCGGATAGCTATCTGGCTATCTGGCTATCCCCGTGTACTAACTACCAAAAAATGTGGCTCAACTGAGAGTTAATCAACTCACGCCTCAGCTGAGCACAGATATTTTGATAACCCGTTTCGGACGCGCCAGATATTAAGTATAAAGTATAAAGTATAAAGTATATCCAGCAGAGTGAAAGAGCGCAGCGGCGTTCGGCTAGTTTAATAAATATATCAAATAACCTAAAGACGTGTTAGGGAACTTGTGACTTTAACACGTTCTCCACTCCAACTCCATTCCACTCCGGCCACAGAACTCATTTTTGAATATCGTCTTACCTTTTCGGTTCGCTCCGGGCCGTACAATGTAGCTTGCAGTGCCATGGTGACTTGGTGACTTGGTGACTTGGTAACTTGGGGCCCGGCCTGCCTGCCATCTCGCTGCTGTCCAGAATGAAACCATAATAAAACAGTATAATTGAGATGAACGGAGGAACGGAGGAGCTGAGCTAGAGCAACCCGAGATGAAATAACGAGCTGTCTTGCAGATCTCTGCGCCCACCGACCGTGTCTTTGTTTACATTTTACAGTTTACACGGTTTATGGCCCAAAACTGCAAACGCCAAACAAATGTGCCAACATCCATGGGGCGACTTTATGAACTTATTAATGCTGGCGAATAAACCAAAGCGCTTTACGATCGAATCGTAAAGCGCCCGAGGGCCCCGTATAACGTAATGCCACTAATGCTAATCCCCCACTTCTAATTGCCCCTCGTAGAAGGGATGATGACTGGTAATAATCCATCGATCTGATCAAAATATAACTTATATGAGCATATAAAAAAGATCTTTGCTGGGCGTCATATTGAACACAATCCACGTCTTTGATCTAGGTCCAGGCCAACTGATCCTAAAAGTTAATGGTGTTTGAATCTAGTGTCGAGGAATAAAGGTTTGATTGTATAAAAAAGGCAGAGTGGGTAAAATAGTGTAAGCAAACTTAAGTTCTTAAATTAATATCAACTATTTATGCACAATAAATATTTTTTTTTAATAAAATTTCCCTTATATTTAAGACTTATAGTATGGCATCATAGATTATGGATGCCAATATTCAAATATATGTATTGGAATTTATTATGGAAATTTGGAAATCCAATGGGCTGTGATTTGGTAAAAGACTTTATTAACTAAAAGTATTTGGCAAATGTTGATAATTGGAGCCATTCTCAACTGTTTTTAAGATAGGTTTATTAGAACTCAGTTGTTTATTAGATTAGTTTGATTCACTCTACGGCGTGAAAATCTACTATTCTCTGACTGGGAAATGTATTTAACATTTTGTACACTCAGCTGTTGAATTTTTAAAGTTTATTGAATTTATGGTGCAAAAAGTAATAAAAGCAACGGGAACAGTGTTAAATTTTATGTGTTATAAATAATGTTTGCATTCTGGCAGACTAAATTCCAGAATATTTGTACAACATACAAGTGATTTGCATATAAGACACCCTAAAACTACTTGTACACTCACTCCTTCGAACTGCTTTCCGACTATAAAAGTTTTAAGTTGAGTTAAATTGTTTGCATACTTGTAAGGCAACGGTAATAGTTAGTTATATTTAAAATTAACGTTTGCATGCTGACTGACTTAACCCGAGAATGTTTGTAGGCCATACAAGTGATTTGCATATTAAATATACCGAAACTCACTCTTTCAAAAAACTTTTATAATTTTTTGCACACCAATAAAAGCAACGGGAATAGTTAGTTATATGTTAAAAATAAATGTTTTGCATTTTGCCTGACCAAAATGTTTGTAGGGCATGCAAAAGATTTGCATATTAGATATCCCGAAACTACTTGTACACTCACTCCTTCGAACTAATTTCCGACTATAAAAATTTCAAGTTCAGGCCCATATATCTCAGCCGTATGTTGACTTGGGCCTGGCCAATACATCCTGGCTAGTTGCGCGGCGATCAAGTCGTTGGCTCAGTTTTTTCTTGACTGTCTGGCAGGGCAAACAAATCTGCCAGTTCCTCCTTGTTGTTGTTGGTTGTTGGCTGTTGGTTGTTGGCTGTTGGCTGTTGGCGTGGTCGCTGTGTGCACAATAATTTGCATATTTGTATGCTCACAAGCACTGGCGACCGTACTCCTTACTATAAGGTAGGTATGTGGTATATGGTATACCATACGAGGACAGAGCTGGGCCGCGTTGTTGCATGCAATATTTTCTCGTGTTGTGTGTTTACTCTTTTCGCTTTTATTTAGTGTCCGCCGCAGTGCCTCTCAGCAACTTGTAGCAGTTGCTGGTGCGTTTACAGCGAAAATTCTAAACAAATTGCTTCCGCACCTGCAGCTACGTAAGATATATATATGTACGGTCTCATAGTATGTAAAAAATCAATGCCCCATCGACCTGGAATCATATTGAAGCACTCCGAACAGTCAACTCCTTTGTGGCGAGTATAATGCAAGACATTGTGCCGGTGAGCTGCTGAGCTGTTGAACAACACCTTGCTACGCCATCAAAATAAAACATTTCCCACTCGTAAAAAGAAAGCATTGAGGCGGCAAATCGAATCGAAACAGAATCATATCATATCATAATCCTGACAATGGCCATCTGAAGAAGAAAGGGAGAGTTCTGAGTCGAATCGCTTTTCTTCTCGGCTAAGTGTGCAACCCTCCTTGGGGGCATGGGGAAAATTATGTGGAAAAAGGTTTCCAACTGAAATTTATGGTCGGCACATTTGGGATCTGATGGAAAACCTTCTTCTTTCATTTTACACCTGAAAAACACCAGGGCGATGCTTAACTGCCTTTTCTTGGGAGTCTCCTCTTGTTAACATTAACATTGGCTCGGGCAGAAGAAAGAGATGAAAGGTCGATAGTCAGATGGTCAGTTGGTAAGATTGACAGTCTGATATTCAAACGAGTCCGATAAGCCGCGAGTGAACATTTCCAGCTAAAACATAACTTTTGATTTTAGTCACTGGCTCGAAGCGCTGGCACTATGAGAGACCATTAAACGATTTCGCTGATTAATTTAACAAACCTGGTCAATGATTTCGTCGTTTTGACATTGACGAAGTGCCGAAATTTGTCTGGGTTTGTTCTGATCTAACTGACATGGCATTGGCCCCTCTCGTTGGCTGGCTGGCTGTCTGGCTGGCTGGCCCTATCTATCTGCATCTCCGGTAACCTGTTTTCGTTTGACTGAAATCTCAAATCTCAAAGCTGAAAACTGAAAACTGAAAACTCAAATCTGGAGTCTGGAATCTTTTTGTTGTGCTGCTCTCTCGCTTCTTCAGCCGAATCAGGTGAAGTGAGTTGATTGATTGCGCTAATTTATAACGACAATGGGTCAGATCGCACATGGGACCTTTGAGCCTCGTCCAGTGAGCAGCAGTGGTGTAGGCACCGAAAAACCAAACCAAGACCCAAGATTCAACGACGGGAATCCATTAAACATGGCCTGAGCCCAGCTTCTGCCTGCCTTTCTGCTGCCTGCCTACCTTGATGATGATGATGCGAGCAACCCGCTGATGAATGAATCTTTTCAATTTGGAAATTTTCAAACAAATTTGTCAAAAACGCACATGAAAGGGAGGCAAGAAGAGAGAGAGAGAGAGAGAGAGAGAGTGAGAGGGAGGAGCGGTTATGCAAAGTAATGTAATTTCAAGTTTGTTGCCCAAGTCTTTTGTTCTTCAGCTGGCTTTGCGTGCATTTTCCCTGCATTTTCCTAGTTAATTGCTTGTGATTGAATTATAAATGCATGCAGCCCATGCCGACAACCCTCCTCCGAGCCAATTCCGCTGCCCATCTAACCGAATCCGACATGCCTGGCCCCGAATCTGTGGCAATCTCTGGTCTCCACAGAGCATTTCATAGAAACCATTCGAATATCATAAATTATAAAGCCTACGAGCCGAACTAGTCTAAGAAGGAAAGCGGTTCTCGAAACCCAAAAAAATACAAAATGAAAAAAATGAAAAAATGAAGAAAAAAATTGGAAACTCAAAACGCGCTGAGGCCCGGCGAGCGGAGACAAGCTTTAACACCTTGGCCCAAGTCAAGCATTTGTTGTTAAACAAAGACGAAGAGGGTCAACTACGGACGCAGACGAGTTTAAGGCAGTCCCAACGGGCGGTGGGGCATCAGAGAGGTGAGAGGCGGGGGGCAGAAACAAATTAACAGACACCTGAAAATGGGCTCGAGACACCATCACAAACACAACGGAACGTTTAAGATATGCGGGCTCTCATCTCATCTGCGGCTCTGCGCTGCGCTCTGTTTTGGAAAACCATTTCTCGAATAATTAAAACCCGAAGCCATCAAATGAAGACAAAGAGTCGATTAGTAATCTGTGCAAATGCATATGACGGACCAGGGGCGTGGCCAGCTCCATAAAACCCAACCAAGAATAGATGCAACCCATGTACTATAATGGGGGGGGGGGGGGGGAAATTCCCTATCCCGCGGATTTCGAACCTAAACTCAAATCGCAGAAGTGCCCTCTGCAGACCCACCGCCGATCTAAACCGTTTTCGTTGCTCTTTCAATTACAATCAGCGATCATGGATCTGTTTAATTAGTTGTTTGGGTCGCACCCCAATCCATGTAATTGACTGCCAACCGGCTGACCTTCAGAACCACAAGCAATTGCCATCGCCCGATCTGCATAATGAAAATTTATAGATTGCTTATGATAGATTTTCAGCCACAGATAGATACGTTCTGGGGTAATTACTTGCACTCCCCCTTCCCAAAACCTCCTATAATTTCGAGACTTTGCGACCGGTGGCGGCGACAAAAGCTCCGTAATTGCATTGGCCAATGGACGATGTTAGCCTTAATGTTCACTTAAACGTCTTTTATTGCATGTTGCTGGGTCTCTAAAATAATTCACACAGCAGATACAGTGACAGCTAGCCATTGAATGACACATATGTATTTACTGCATTAAAAAACACTGTAACTGTAAGTTTTTCTTCTACCGCAAATCAATTAACTTATTTAAGATACATAAAAACATTTGATAAGCCATATAATTGCCCATTTGACTTGCCATTTAGTCAAAATTTATTTTACTTAAATGGCAAGATAAAAAATAACAACGAAAATAAATGGTCAAATTTATAAAGAAATTAAATAGTATTGTTTAATTTAAATTTAGAAAAAAAAAATTATTGAACAACAAATTTATTAATTATGAGCTGAGGTGTTCTTAACTGTAAAATGTTAAATATTTAAAAATTAATTTTTTGAAAGTGGCTTGGGTCACTTTTCTTATTTTTTTCATAGAACTCTTATTTAAATCAAACCTATAAGCACTTGCCACTGAAGCATTGTCCACTGTAGGGCAAAATATACCTGAACTATTCCGTTTTTAACTCGGATTTTCTCACACAGACACATTTGTGGAGCTGGCGCCGTTTGGCCGACGATTCTGGGCTGCCGTTGCAGTCGCAGTACCAGTTTCGCATGGCTGCAAGATTCGCGTGGGCGGCGAACGCTGTGTGCAGTCAGTGCCCCCGACCCACTGCCCCGCCCCCTTGCAGCGCCCCCCGTACAATGTATTCTAATTGAGTCGCACAATAAATGCAAATGCAAATATCGCATGCAAAGTGCCTGAGAGTAACCTTCAAACAGTGCCCCAATCGATTTATCACATCGCCAAGATCCAGATAAAATAATAATAAAAACAAACCATTCGGAGCTCCTCCAAATATCCAAAGATACAAACTCATCGCCTATATCTGTAGATCTCACTATATAAATACTTCTTTGTGTGGATATTTCTTTGTTACTTTGTATCTGTGGTTAACTTTCATTAGCTTTCTAATGTTTGTCACTGCCTGCCTTCAGCCCCCTCCATTCCATTCCCCTCCTTTTGTCATTTCATTTTACTGTCACTCAAATCTTTATAAGATTTTCCTCTTTCTTCGAGTTCTCCTTAGCGGTTCTTTGGGCTCTGCCTATTGTAAATATATTTTTCCATTATTTTCCATTAGTTTTCACTCGTTTGTTGCATTCCCTAGCCACATATCTTTTTCTCTGTTTGTGCCTGAGCCTGTTTGTCTTGGATTTGGCTGTGCACTGGAAAAAAAGAGGGCATTGATATTGGTTGGGGAAGTTATAGTATATAGGAATGGAAAATATGACTGTGTTGGTTAATAGAAATCAAAAAGACTTTCTTTGTAAATGCGTATAAAGCTGGAGGATAGTATATTTACCTCTTTTCAGGGTTCAATTCGCACTTCTTTTTTAAAAATTAGTGAATTCTTTTATATGTATTTGATAATTTTATTAAATTGATATTTATATATGATGTTTTGCATTAATTTGTAATACTTGCACCGAACCTTTATATTTTTTCGCCATCATCAGATCTAACAGGACAAGGTAAATTCAACAACTTGATCATAAAATCATTATTTCTTCCCGTGTATTTGTTCGGTGTTTGGTGTTGGCGTGGTCGTTACACAGGTTGTTGGTGTTGCCGCTGCGTGGTTGTTGCTGTTGCATATTGGTTATTATCTTTGAAGCGCATCGCTGTGGTGCGTTTACCGCCGATGTCGATGTCGATGCCGTCTGCCAGGCAGTCAAGCAGCCGATGGTGCGTATTTGGCCGAGAGTGGACCAAAACGCGGCTTGAGTGACGGAATGATGTTAACACAAAACCAGTTTCATTGACAATACATGGATGATGCTGCCGATGCTGCTCCTCTCCTTCTTCTATACATTTTTTTTTTGTTTTCGGTTTTCGTTGTTTTTCGCTGCCTTTTTTGATGGATGGTTGACAAAAGGCAGAGCGCAGATCGCCGGTTTATTTGTCTTGTTTGATTCGAGCACACAGACACACAACCAACAACACACAACATACGGCACACATCATTGTCGCTGTCAAATCGCGTTAATATCACTGAGCTGTCAAATTACCGGGACCGCCGGGTCCAAATGTTTGACCAGCTTGGTAACTCAATTAAAGCGTTATTCATGAGCATGAGGAAGGTAGGGCGCCACTCGATGGCCAAATCGGCCCCCTGATTGGTCTATTTCGCCGGCAAAAGGGTGGTCGAAAACTGACTGACAGTCGCTGTCCGGTTTTGCTAATAACCCGGCGATTTTGGCCATCTTGGCTAGCAGACCAACCATCGGATTGGCGGAGAGTGGAACTGTTCTAGACTTAATTACTTCATTACGGCCAAGAGCTGTGGCAAATGCATTCGGGCCGGGCCAAAAGCCATAAGTATCGGTAACCCTACACCTTGCTCGAAAGTTCAGCAGGTTCGGGGTCGGCAATTAAAATCGAGTGGAAATATATAAAGGCAAAACCAATTCAGAACACACACAAAGCTCACATTTCTTTACAGCCGCGAAAAGGTGTCGAAAGTTCAAGCTGTTTTTGTTGCCGGTTTTTATAGGCCAGGCCAGAAAAGACAGAAAGCCTGAAAGACAGAAAGACTGAAAGACTGCCCCAAAGAGGAATAGCTGGAATGCAGAGTGCAATAAATATTTTAACGACAGTTGATCATCTCCTTTCTAGCACTTGACTTTAGCTCTCTTTCGGTTCATTGGATTTCGATGAGTTTGTGGGTCAGGGGTCAGGGGTCAGGTTCTAGGGCGCAGGGCCTGGCTAATCTTGGGCAGTGAAATCTCTCCGAAATCCCCAAAAATGTTTGCCCCAGTTTCCCCCACTCCCCTACTTGGCCGAACTCCAGCCCTCATTTGTTTGTTTGTTCATAAAATTATGTAAATCAGCCTGGGATCATTTGGTTGTCTGTGATTAATTGCAGGTCTCCTCCTGGTCCCCAGTTTTTTAGTTTCTCAGCATGGCCGAGGCGTCAGTCCCTGACCAGATAACGATTCGTTTTATTTACGATATTTATTTATTTATTTTCCCTCCGCCTTGTTAGCATTTTGTTTCAGGAGGGGGCCTCAAGAGCATTAGCGCTAGGTGTGAGCGGAGGGCGATAAGCTAATTCTAATTCTAATTCCTTGGCGGGCCTAATGCGTTTATAATTAACGCACAGCCCCTCCCCCCGCCAACGTGAGCAACTGTGGGGCGTGCCGAGGCATCAAGCACACACGCCCGGCCACAACTTGCTGCAACTGCACAGCAGCAACATGCAGCAGCCACTGCAGCAACATGCAGCTGCAGCAGCAGCACCAATCGCCTAGCCAAAAACAGTAGCGCTCTGTACTCGCTGCTCGGTGTTTGATTACAGAGAGTTTGCGAAAAAGCGTCGAAGCGAAGGAGTTGTTTGCCCGAACATTAAATACCCTTAGTAAATATTTTTATGGAGTCAATCAATATCGATTCCAAGCCAAATTAATAAAACTTCAGATGGTAAATATATTTACATTAGTATTACATTATTACTTCAGTCTATTTTAGGTGTCATGTTAAATTATATCATCATAAAAACATATACAAGTATTAGCTGCAAAAACAATGTCAACGCATTTTTATGTTAACACGGTTGTTACACTTTTTAAAGCTCGGTTTTTTCTAAGAAGGCTTATCAACTGTTTATATCATTTAATGTACTATGAACCCACTTCAGTATAAAAAGTCAACTATACTTTTGAAGTAAATGTAGGTATGCGGAATTAAATATAATTGAGTATTTAGTTAAATCTAAAAACATATATCCAAAAGTTACCTTTTTGAAGCAACTCCATAGCCAATGTCACTATATACTCATCGAGGGTATTCCAAATTGGCCAACTATTTAGCTCGGCAAGATCTCAGCCAAACTTTGAGCTTGAGTTTGGGCCCGAGTTCGGTCTTGAGTTTGCTTTTGAGTTTGAGAGATATGCCTGTGCTGGTGTTCGTGGTTCTTTTGGTCACGTCGTCTTGTCTTACTTGCGTGAACATGCCCCCGACACCGACACCAACCCCTGCCCCCCTGCCCCCCTATGCTGTCGCCGCCCCTGCCTTTTGCCCCCAAATTGAACGCGTGTAAACGCAGTAGCCGATCGGCTTGTTGGGTGTTCGATTAACAATATTTGCGACGTGCACAGGTTGTTGGAATATTTCCCAGATAAACGCGTATCTCGGCATCGCTGTGATTAAACGAAAACAGAAATATTTCGGGGATGATCTCGCTCATTTAAAAAGGAAATCATTTGGGGCCAGATCTAATCAAGAGATGGATGATTTGCATATTTCTCGCTGAAATTAATTTCAATTTAGCAAAGAGACCAAAGCGAACTCTGGCCTTAAGCTTAATGATCAATTAAATTAAATATAAATATATTGTTGTGTCTCTTTCACTGCCCGAAAGCACAAAAAACTTGTTGCTGTCCCCATAAATATGAAAAGTCACGAGTTGCCAATCGAAGGAAAACAAAAGTAAAAAAGGAAAGATACAATATATATACTTAAACAATATATATATATATATAAAAATTTGACCCGCCGACCAAACCAGTTGCCACTGCTGTGTGGTAGCCAAAAAGGGGGCGGCTAGCGGGGATCACCGAGATTGCCAGGCTTATTAAGCAATGAAATATAATGCATGGCACACAGATTTATCATACACATCCAACTGATCCCAGCTGCTGCAAAATGCAACTGCGACTGGAGTGCCTTTTGTTTCTGCACGGCCCACGCAGTCGGAGATTGCAAATATTCGATTTGGCGCGCCGAAATGGTAATGGGGAAACCGCCGATCGATGGAGTTGTAAGCCTCTCCAGTCATTTTTCCCCCGATTTTTCTTCTTTTTTTATATTACTATTATTTTTTTTTTTTTATGCCTTTTCAGGACGGTGGCAGCCAAAGAAAGCTTCCCCGCAGCGGTTGACATTTGTGGCAGCAGTCAGCCGGTCACCGTAATTGAGCGAAGGTGAAACTGCGAATGCGAATGGGATCCCAATCCCGATCCCCAAGGCACCAATCACAGATTTCCCTCCATTAACACCCAATCCGTGGTATCCGTGGCGCAAGTTATTTGACTGTTTCGCGTCGAGGTCTAAGGTTTTCCAGGGCACATATGCCAACACTTTATGGGTATTTATGTAGATATTTTAAAACGACAAAAGTTATGTTGTGTCTTTTAGCTTTCAAATGACAATAGATATGTTGTGTGTTTTGCCTTAATAAGAAAGTTATATAATGTTGATTTAAAGAAGACAAAATAGGCTAATTTTAAGAAATTTTAAATGAAAGGCTAAGAGAGAGCAAGTGGCATAATAATTTGTAAATAAATTAGTTTAATCAATTTAAATCTGGCTTTAATTTTGTTTGTAACCAGATATAAAAACTGTGTATATTTTGCGTGGACTAAAATAAATCGATATTTAAAATTTGTACTTTTAAAGAACTCTCAAATGAAACTCTGTTTACTCTTGTACCCAAACAAATAATATTTAATTTAATATTTAGTCTCCTCTCATAGAAATATTATAAAACAATAAATATAAAATAAATAAATACCACAAAGCTCATATAATAAAAATTATTTTGGTCCGTCATTTTTATTAATGGTAGTTTCAGATTTTTTAAAATTTTTAATAATTTTATAAAGATCCGTCAAGCTATAAATTCTTCCTTATTAAATTCAACTTTTCTCTGAGTGCCGCTTTTTCTATTCTCCCCAACGCAAACTGAGCTACGATCTAAGCTGGAATTATGAGCTTCGCCCAGACACAGCCGGCAATTGCCGCTGCGATTGTTAACAAATGCGTAATGCATGTCCTCAGCAGCATGATTTGCATATGCAAAAAGGTGCCCCAGCCCCTCGAGCCCCAAGCCCCACTCAAAGTGACTCACTTTTGCCTTTTGTTGGGGCCTGTCTGTGTGTCACTGTGACAGATCTCCGGGACTTCCCCTTAACCCTCGATGCCCGCGAACGGGCTTACGCACTTCATAATTCAATCAAGCTCAAATGTTTCGCAATCCCACACAGAAGGAATTTATTGTACAACTCACAATTTTTCAATTGCATTTCGGGAGACAAGCGGAGAACCAGGCTCGGTCGTACACTTAGAGAAATATAGACAAACTTATTCAAATGTCTATTTATTTTAAATTCAAATAGAAAAATATATTTTTGAAATATATGCAATATTTGAAAGATATGTATTATTTTCAATAATTGCATAAACAGATTGTAAACATTAGATTTTGATCGAACTTTGGCATAACAATAAGCCAAATAACATCAAAAATTATACTAAAGCTAAATATCGATTATGAGTGTTTAGAAAACGGTTTTGCATATCATCCGATTTTTATTTATTTATGTATTTCTAATGGAACAATTTTCAATAACAAAAGTAGGATAATTTTAAGTTTAAAAAATAAATATTTTTCAGTAATGGCAGTCCTTTTGACATTAAAGATTAAGTATTATTGTTCCAGTTTATTGGCATGATGCTATAAGTAGAAAATGGCGTATTGTAATAAAAGTCATGAGAACCTAATAAAAGTTTATTTAATTCGGAAGTAACTAAAATAACACTTATTTGAATAAGTTGATTTTTTAAGTTTTTAAGGGATGTTTCCAAGAAAATGAGCAATGTCGGAACGAAGAACTTCCAATCGAAATGGAATTGCTATTTGATTTTATTTTTCCCGGTTTAGTGGCAGTTCGAAACGATCTGGACTGACTGTCAGTGTGTCTGGGCCAGCTTGTCTGTCTCGGCCTTTTGTGCATTTCCTCACTGACGCAGCTGCATTGGATTGTGGATATGGACGTGGATGGGATGTGGATGTGGATGTGGATGTGGATTTGGTTTGTGCCAGGGCTCGCAGCTTGCCAATGTTTCTATTTCATGCACATTGACAGTTGTTCGAGTTGTTGTTGCAGTTGTTGCCGTTGCTGTTGCTGTTTGCTGTTGCTGTCGTTGTCGTTGTAGTTGTCGTTGCTGTTGCCAGCATGAAATTGTTAACAACATTTGTTAGCTGCCCCGACCACACTGCGTGCAGTCGTCGAGTTTGAGTTTGAGTTTGAGTTTAAGTTTCGGATCGGATCGGAATGGATCGGGCTTGGGGTCCAAGTCGCCTGCTGCCTGACTTCACTTCATATTGACAATGAAAGCTTCGGCTACCTCAAATGCCGCATTTTGTACTGCTCTGGTTGATAGTTGATAGTTGACCACACTGACAGGTTAGCAACAAAACGCTCGTATTCGAATCGAATGATTTGAAAATTCCAGCGCCAAGGCAATAAACATTTTTCGCTCGCTTTTCCTCTGTTCGCCATTTGCGACATTTTCTGTAATTGATTTTTGGCTCAAAAATTTTGTTATTCGATTTGCGCCGTGTGTTGGGTTTTCTGTATCTCTTTTATGACTTTTTATGGCTTTCGGTTATGGCATTGATTTATTTATGTGCATTTTAGTGAGCTCTCAGTTCCGCAAAACTGGAGCAAAATCAAAAATTTTCATTTCGTCTCTTTCGATTTGTGTTTGACATTCAATCCCTTGAGCTTTGGCTCACTCAGCAACTTGTCCGCCATTTGACTTGTCATCGCGGTGGTACCTGCTTCTGTGGGAATCGCTCAACGTCGAGGACAACAGCTCCATCCATAGACATCCACAGACATCCATCCACATTCACAGCCAAAACCATCCATCGAAAACCATCCAGCCTTTCAATTGCCTCGAAAATGCCTCGACTAGGCAAACATTTACCAAGCAATTTGTTGCTCCGAATTGAGACTGCGTAGCGGTGGCCAAGACCAATTGCACTGCCACCAAAGCGAAGTGCCTATTTTGAGAGCTGTTAAGCGCCGCCAACGAGATATGTACTATACGTAACAGTCTGCCTGCCGATTTGCATTCGCGTTTTGTTTTCGCCTTTTTCGGGTGGTTTGTTTTCGCGGCAATCAATCAACACTGCGTCGGGAAAGTGGCTGCCGCAATCCGCAACCTGTTCGTGGGCCAGGCCAACATCATATATCAATGGGTAATTTAACAAAAAATATCTGTGGTTTCTAGTTTCAATTTAATGGTAGTCAGAGTATTATATATAATAAAATCCAGAAGGTCTATTGTATTCATACACATAAGTTAAACTCAGTATCCCAAAAAAAAACATAACTATTATATAAATAAATATATTTTGGGCTGCGCCTAAAACTGAATTTACCAAAAATGTCTTTTATTTGTAATCCATAATTATGGTATGGTTTCAGAGGGACGCCTAGTGATGCTGATCAAGAAAATATATACTTTATAGGGTCGGAAATGTCTCCTTCACTGCGTTGCAAACTTCTGACTGAACTTATAATACCCTCTGCAAGGGTATAAAAAGGTACCAAACATCTTCAGTTTTAATTCCATAACTTTTCTTGTAAACATCCGAATTCAAAATGGCATATCTTTAATGTATTGGGGCTTCAGTCTTTAAAACTCTGCGTTTAAAAATAGTTTCGTTATTTCGGGTCGATTTTTTGTCAGTTTTATGATGTAACCCCTTTCTAAATATCCGAAAGAATCGTCTTTGCAGAAAAGTGACCAAAAACCTGCAGTTCAAAATCCATAACTTTTATTTCCCGCATCCGATTACAAAGTTGTAAATCTTCAAATTCTTGTGGCTTAATCCTCTAAAAATTTGCATTTAAATTGTGTTTTGAAAGTTTGGGTTGATATTTTTACGACATTAAATTCCGAAAAAAAATCGTTTAAAAATGTACCAAAAAACTTCAGTTTTGATTCCATAACTTTTCTTGTAAACATCCGAATTCAAAATGGCATATCTTTAATGTATTGGGGCTTCAGTCTCTAAAACTCTGCGTTTAAAAATGGTTTTGTAATTTCGGGTCGATTTTTTGTCATTTTTATGATGTAACCCCTTTCTAAATATCCGAAAAAATCGTCTTTGCAGAAAAGTGACCAAAAACCTGCAGTTTTAAATCCATAACTTGTATTTCCCGCATCCGATTACAAAGTTGTATATCTTCAAAGTCTTGTTGTTTATCTTCTAAACATTTGCATTTAAATTTTGTTTAGAAAGTTTGGGTTGATATTTTTACGACATAACAACTCCTTAATTAAATTCCGAAAAAATCGTTTAAAAAAGGTATCAAAAAACTTCAGTTTTAATTCCATAACTTTTCTCGCCAACATCCGATTTCAAAATGGCATATCTTTAATGTATTGGGTCTTCAGTCTCTAAAACTCTGCGTTTAAAAAGAGTTTCGTAATTTCTGGTCGATTTTTTGTCAGTTTTATGATGTAACCCCTTTCTAAATATCCGAAAAAGTCGTCTTTGCAGAAAAGTGACCAAAAACCTGGAGTTTTAAATCCATAACTTTTATTTCCCGCATCCGATTTCAAAGTTGTATATCTTCAAATTCTTGTGTCTTAATCCTCTAAAAATTTGCATTTAAATTCTGTTTTGAAAGTTTGGGTTGATATTTTTACGACATTAAATTCCGAAAAAAAATCGTTTAAAAAAGGTACCAAAAAACTTCAGTTTTAATTCCATAACTTTTCTCGCAAACATCCGATTTCAAAATGGCATATCTTTAATATATTGGGCTTCAGTCTCTAAAACTCTGCGTTTAAAAATGGTTTTGTAATTTGGGGTCGATTTTTTGTTATTTTTATGATGGAACCCCTTTCTAAATATCCGAAAAAGTCGTCTTTGCAGAAAAGTGACCAAAAACCTGCAGTTGTAAATCCATAACTTTTATTTCACGCATCCGATTACAAAGTTGTATATCTTCAAAGTCTTGTTGTTTATCTTCTAAACATTTGCATTTAAATTTTGTTTAGAAAGTTTGGGTTGATATTTTTACGACATAACAACTCCTTAATTAAATTCCGAAAAAAAATCGTTTAAAAAAGGTACCAAAAAACTTCAGTTTTAATTCCATAACTTTTCTCGCAAACATCCGATTTCAAAATGGCATATCTTTAATGTATTGGGGCTTCAGTCTCTAAAACTCTGCGTTTAAAAATGGTTTTGTAATTTCGGGTCGATTTTTTGTCATTTTTATGATGTAACCCCTTTCTAAATATCCGAAAAAATCGTCTTTGCAGAAAAGTATTTTTCCGATTGTTCCTATGGGAGCTATATGCTATAGTCGTCCGATCCGTCTCGTTCCGACTTATATACTACCTGCAATAGAAAAACAACTTTTGGGGAAGTTTCATGTAGATAGCTTTAAAACTGAGAGACTAGTTTGCGTAGAAACGGACGGGCAGCCGGACAGACTGACAGACTGACAGACGGACAGACGGACTGACATCGGACATGGCTAGATCGACTCTCCTAGTGATGCTGATCAAGAATATATATAGTTTATAGGGTCGGAAATGTTTGGCAACATAAAAATTTGGTAAATAAAAAGATGTCAACAAAAGAGCTTTTAAATTATACACTTATTTTTAATTTATTGAAAAAGTTAAAAACGTTGTGTTACAATTAAGATAATTAACGCTTAAAATGGCCTTGAGTTTGAACTCCAATTAAATGTGTACATCTAAAAGGACGCAAAAACAGTCATTTTATTTCTATTAATTTTAAGCACTTTTTTAATGGTCAGTATGTTGTCAAATCGCATTGTTGTCCGCTTGGACAGAATAGTTTTACATTTATGGCCTTTTAGTTAACTTCTTCAAGACTCGTCTTTTATTTCCACTTGCAATGTGATCAGGGAGTAGAGCACAAATTCGAAAGGTTTAATAGTTTTCTACTTTCAGTTTTCCGCCAATGTTGGCCTGGTAATTGTGTCTTTAAAAGCTAGACACAAGCAGATCCAGATCCTTCTAATCGAATCTTTCACTGCAGATCTGACCAACTCTCTTTAGGAGCAGATGGAAATGGAAATGGAAATCCCGTTTATTGATGGCTACGAGTGCAGTCAGTGCCTTCATTTGGGCTGCCAGTGCTCGTGGAGCCCCGTGTCCCCGGGCGCTGACAATTTCGCCGGCCAAGTGGGTCGCTCGCATGGTCGCAGGTATTCATTACCATGGAAATTACGAAAATGAAGAGGGAAAATCGCTGACTAGACAGACGCGGGCAAAGTGAAATATTTTGGCATAGTTTTCTGTGTGCGCCAGTGCTTTGGCTCTGCGCATGCGTGCGCTGGCGGCTTGGGAAAGTGGGTTAGCCTGTCATTTCGGTTGAAGCCCCCCCCCCCCCTTCGTCACCCCTCGCCTTGCGCCCCACTCCAACTCAACCGAATACGCATGAAAATTTGGCCAAAAGGCCTTGACTTAGTTGCAATTCCAAAACGCCTTGGGGCGGCGGCTGGCCAAATTAAACCGAAAATGTCTGAAGATTAGATAAGCCAAACGCTGCGGGCTGTGCTTGGGAAAACTGTGAAAATCGGAAAATGATTGAGGGGGGGGGGGGGGAGATGGGGGATGGGGAGTAGGGAGGCGCTACTGCTCCTCTGCCATGGAAGATATGGCCGACAGCTGGCTGACAGGGCCGGTTCTCTCTGTAAGAGGTTTTATTGCATTTTCCAGCTAACTCACCCATTCACTCAGCCAGCAACCAACAAGCAACAACCAACAGCAACCCCCCTCTCGGCACTTCCATGGCCGTAACTTTGGGCACCTGGTGATTAGTGGGCAACACAAAAACGTCAATGCCGCGCCACACAAATTAGGTTAAGCCAATATTTTGCCAGGCACATAAGTGGCCGCTGCCCTCTGGCCCCAGCCACCTGCTCCGCGCCACAGTCCCCTCCCTCCACCCTCCTCCGCCCTCCCCTTCCAACGCCCTTCCAGGGACACGCCCACGCAGCCGCCTGGGAACGGGAGTTCAATTTTCGAGCGTCCGGCGAGTTCCAGTCCATCACGGCGAGAATCACGTGTTAGACTCAGTCCGCTCTTCATACTCAAAGAAATACACGAAGTGAGCTTAGAATAAGCAAATAAATAAAACTGGGTAGGCTGTGAAGGTACCCTGTAATAGGACAAAAAATCTTTAATATTTTTACTCATATGTAGTATAGTAAAAAAGTTAAACTACTATTAAACCACAATAAAACATTTTTTGCAGTTAATAAACACCCAATCCTTAGCACTTTACCTTTCGAAATCTTTCCCAAATAAGTTTCACCATTTCCTATTACGAACTGGAAATAAACAATTAAAGCCCCGTATTATTTATATTAGGAATAGATATTATAAAGGAAATTAATATAAAATCTTAAACTATATGTCTTTTTAAACTTTTTTGTGTTAAGTTATAGAAGTTTGACTGTAACTGTAACTAGTTAAACAGTTTTATCATTTCGATGAAAAAGATTAGATTTGCATTTTCTATTAGGTAAAATAAGCTTTCGTTTATTTTACGGAGGACTAAATTTTGTTTTTTTTTGCAATTTACATTTTGGTATTATTTTTATGCAAATTATACTTAGATTACATAGGGTAAAGTAGGTGAAACTTTTTTTTCCATCAAGATAAAAAGTTATATATTCATAAATTTATATAATTTGCCAACTTGGGGAACTAAAAGCCAGGTATACCCGCTCTGTTCATAGATCTAAAACAAGGTGGCTTTCGACTGGGCGAGAGTTCAAAATCATAAATTTCAAACGATATTAGGCCGCAGCCGCAGTGGCGCGTTGATGATGCAGCACCGCTCGACTTGGTGGTGCACCGTGGTGCTGTTGCTATGGATTTTGCCCATGCCGGTGCGTAGACCAAAGCCCCCTCTCCCCTTTCCCCTTCCCCAACCATACGACTGCACATTTTCTTTTGTTGTGCGAATGCCAAGTGGATTTATTGATTTTGGTCAAAAGCCATGCTTAAGCGTAAATTATGTGCTGGCTTAAACGCTCCGCTCGGACTTTTCGGCTCTCTGTGGCCGTAGCTGTGGCAAGTGCGATGAAAGCCACTGATTTGTGTGCCAGTACAGGGTATGGCCGGCCATAAATCCGTTCAATTTCATAACCAAACAGCAATTTATCAGCCGCAAAACCCCCTCTATTCACCACCCAAACCCAAATGCCATCGGTCTAATTAAACGCAACGACAAATTTGCGGCGCAATGTGCGAAAATCGAAATGAAAATGAAAACGGCGCAAAAATGCTGGGAAAAACTGTGTCAGAAAAGCCGACCGAGCGACAAGTAGCTGATATCGCATAAAGCAACGATTTAATTAGGCGCTGATAATTATTGTACAACTAGTTCTGCCCAGAGCTTCGCCGTCGTTCCGAGTTCGAGATCGAGTTTCAGGTTGAGTTTTTGTGTTTTGTGTTTTTCGTTTTTCTGCCTGGATGGATGTTGAGGTAGGCGCAACCGACGATAGCCGCGGCCGGCTATCGCACATGTTAGATTTGGCTAATTTACGAAATTGGTAGTGCCCGATATCGCCGCGGAACGGCCCGGCTAATTCAATCATTCGCTGCCGGCGTTCGGCATTAGCGGATGATTTATGGTAACATTTCGGAGGCAGGCGAATATAGCGTGCCTAAGTTCTAATGCCGGTGGTAAGAACGGCTCCACCAAAGCGAATCACATAAATAATACCCGAACTAATGCTAAAACTTTGCACTGCATTTTAAACATGATTTAATAATGATTTAATAACAATTTGAATTGTCGATTTAATAATTATACATTTTTGAATAAATCTAGAGACTTGTTAGTTTACTTAAATTAATATACCAAAAGTAAAAAAAATTTCAATTTTTTGTAATAAAATTAACCAGAAATAAACACCTCCTAAAGTGAATTTACCAAATGAAAACCAATTTTCAAAGAGTTCACAATTTCTGGCCCAAAGATACTGTTTTAAGGTTGTTTTTTTTATAACAGTACCTATAAGTTAACCATAATTTATATATTCAACCGCCTGTCTGTTCGATTTTTTGTAAGAGCCCCAAGCGGCTCTCAATAAAAAAGCTTGGAACAAATTTGAATAGCTACCGCCAATCCATCGATTCTCGATCGAAGCTTAACCCAATTGATCTTACAACGCGAATGGCATGTTAAACACCCTACACTCTTGTAATTTGTGTCCGAAATGAAATAAATTTATGAACATCGATTGCAAAGTTGATTAGACGAAAGTCGCCGCCAGCTTGGACATGGACATGGTCATGGAGCTGGGACCGGGATTTGGATGTGGATTTGGACATTGGGTATTGGATATTGGGTATTGGGCTGGGGCCCCCGAAAAACCAGTTTCCCCTGCTTAGCGGACACTTGTAATTTTTCTCTGTTGAACTTCTCTTAATTGCAATTTGATGTTTCGGTTTTCGCTCTTTTGGGGAATAAAGTTGTCTCCGGATTTTCTTTTTTCGGGAAGGGGAAGATGGGTTTTTGATTTTTTTGGAACGCACTTTAGCGGCAGCGTGTGAAAAAGGATGAGATTATACTATATCTTCTGATTTTTCTCTGGCCAGTCGAGGTGCGAAGTGTTCGGCGAGGGGTATCTCCGCATCTCAAAAGATGCCGTCCATGTGCGTGTTCGTTAGTTAGAGGCGGCGTTTTCCCCCTCCCACCGGCCCCTCAACCCGCCCACCTGCCCCAGTGCTAATTGATTGGTGTTAAAGTTGTATAAAAATTGGAACAGGCTCGAACCTCAAACTTCGGCAGCGCCTTGATTGCGATCGAGAATCGTTTCAATTAGTTTGTTTTATTTGCGCATTCATTAGCATGCGGAACCGCTTTGTTGTTTGATCTCAGCCCGATCCGGTATACCCCTCATCCTCCTCACATTTGCAGCCTCAACCACACAACCACACATACCGCAAACAAAAAAACCCCCCGTATGCATTAAAGTGAAAATATTTAAGTTGGCCATCTCGCAGGCAGCAATCCATCCCCGTCCGTCGGGATGCTTTTCTTTCGTGCCCCCAAAGTCACGATATATCCCGGCGAGCGCAAAAAACGAGCCCACAAAATAAAAGCAGTCAAAAAAAAGTGATTGATGGAAATTGCTCAAACTGTCATGTTTATGAACGTCCGCAGGATATGAACGCCGGTGCGGAACGGACGCGAGCGGACCGAGATTGCAGCGGAGCAGAACGCTGTGGGTAGAATGCCATACACGCAATGGCCAACTTGGCCATCTTGGCCAGAAGGAAGATCGGCAGGGGCAGAGAAAGTGGCCTTGCCGGGCAAATGAAATACGGAAACACCCTAACAGGTGGAGGATTGGCCCGTCCTAAAAACCAATAAACCTGGGAAGAAACCGAAAATTAGCATTAAACAAATGGCAAACCAAAATCAAATCATAGACTGCCAAAATCCCGACATTTATATCAAAAAAAATCTTTTCTAAAAATATTTTTCATTAAATTAAGTATAAAATGATACTCACTAAAAAATGAAAACATTTTGTTACGCAGTAAAATAACTCAGACTTTAAGATTTATCAAAGTAAATATAGCAAATAATAAACAATTTCAAAGAGATTAAAGTTTTTTATTAAAAAGGTATTTTTGAGCATATAACAGCTGATAGTATTTAAATAAGAATAGTATTTAAAATAGAAAACACTAAACAACAAGTCCTCACTTTTAAGTGAAAATAAAACAATAAATGTATTTTTTTTCATTTATTGTTTTTCATAGAAATTTTTTTAACTCTTTTTTTTAAACATCAATCGATTGTTCAACGTTAAAGGAATATAAACAGTTTGCTCCAAATAAGTACCATCATCTTAGCTAACAAGCTTCATAATGTAATAGTCAAAATTCATAATATTGTTAAAAAATATAAATAATAAACCAAAATACATGTTGTCTCTTACGAATTGTCTAAGTTTTTTGTACCCTCCCTTTAAAAATGGTGAATGTATTTTGTATGAGATTTGAGATTTATTTCTCCATCTTTAAAACAATAGTAATTTTGATTTTATAAATGGGTAGCAGTTGTTACCACAAAAATCCCATCATGTCCCAAAATGCAGTGTATTTCTCCGAAAAGAATGTTGATAAAATCTCATTCACCGCTTTATATGGCTGGCAGCTTTTAGAGGTTTTCACTAATTTTCACTCACTTTGCTTACAACTTGTCAAGCGGCGATGGTGTTGTTGTTGTTGCTGGTTGATGGTTGTAGTTGTTGTTGCCGCTGAGCCACACACATCGCAGCCAGATAAAAAGAGAGGGGCATAGTTTGGTGAGAAAGAGACGGTCAGTGGGCAACAGGGATCAGGAGTTTGGAGTTTGGATTTTGGTGCTTAAAGCCTGGAGATTGCGTGCCGGTGTCAAGGTGTTGCAACAGTTATCGAAATTGGCAATTGTGATGTGATGCTGCTGGCGGCTTTTCTGTCTTTTCTTTTATTTTGACCAATTCCCGAAAAGTCATTGAACAATGCAGATGCCGACACATGCCAATAGAGCGGCGGGGGGAAAAATCTCGAAGAGAAAGAAAAAGAGCTGCTCTGCAGTGGAATGCCGGCGAGCAAGTGCAATGATCTATGAGCTTGACCGCCAGCGCCAGTGGCTACCAACTTGTGTGCCTGTGCTCCCACTTTGGCCAATCACGGCAGCCAATCGCCGTTCGAGTGTGCCAAATCGCGGCCATGCAAAACACGCTGGCGGAAGGCTTAATTATGCACTTGCAACTTACAACTTACAACTTGCAACCTGCAACAGTGGCCACAGCCAGTTCTGCCCCAATGCGCACCACCGTTCCTGTTTAAGAACGCTTTTCAGCCAACCAACACCGACCGAGTTTAATCCATAGCGCGGCCATTTTTTTCCCATTTTTTCCCATTTTTCTGCACTTTTTCCCAAGTTGCCATGCTGCCATGTTGCCTCCCATAATTTTATACTTCATCAATGACAGTGCGGCAAAAGCATTGCAGACATCTGCCAGCTAGACATAGCACACAGCAACATGCGGCAGCAACGCCTCTGCAAGTGCAAATGCAACTGCAACCGCAGCAGCCAACAGAAGCTAGTCCCCTTCCCCTTCCCCTCTGGCGCTATCTCTTTCTGGCCAAGTGTTGCCGTCTCTGTCGCATCATGATCGGGTGCCTCAATCCTTTCTGACGCATGCTTTCAACAGGCATTCTTTATCCTGGCAATCTGCCGCCGATGCCGCCAATGTTGCTGTTGCTGTTGCTGTTGCCACTGCTGCAGCAGCAACAGAAATTGTTTTCGTGGTAATTTGCACCCGGGGCTTTGGAAATTCCCAGCCGAACGTCTCTAGTCGATCATTGGAGCTGCCCCCCAAGCTTGGCCCTTTCCATTCCCATTCCCATTCCCACACGGCCGTTGTTCATCATCATCGTCAGCCATCGAGCTCATCTTTGGGCCTTTGACAGCTGTTGTTATGGCCGTCATCCGGATGTGGAGATCGATCCCCTTTTACCATCCTACCCTTCTACCCTCCTAACATCCCATCCTCCATCCCCAAAAGCAGCAGCGACATGTACTTGGCTTGTACTCGCCATGCCTGATTATTGTTATTAACCAGTATAGATACTCCAGATCTCCGAACATGGGACTAAGCCCCGTCCAGCTTGTTTCGCTGGCGGCACTCTGCTAATCTCCCATCAGAATCGATTCCCTTCGCCCATCGGGAAGGTGGATCCACCACCGGAGCACCACTGCCCCATCATCGATCTTCACTTCAGATGGCTTCAATAACTTTCGGCACCCCGAGAGCACAACGAAATTAAGGCAAATTGGCCCATCGACTATGCAAATGGTTATTCCCCATCTGAATATCTGCACGGCAAGTGTATTAATATGATAATTCATATAGGGGCACTACCATTTAATGTTACTTTAAAGTTTTCTGCGTTCTAAATTGGAATTTATCTATATTCAAGTTTTTCGTAACTCAAAAGTCAGAACTTAGTAAACCCAAGCAATAGTATCCTTTTAAGAATTTAAAGAAAAATCTCAAATATACCATTAATATCAGTTAAATTAAATAACTCTTATCTTAATAAACTTGAATGAAATAAAACAAAATATAACAGATTATTTGTATGATTATTCTTTCAAATTGTCTTTATATTTAATGTTATATAAATATAAGCCCAAAAACCAGTATTATTAATATAGTACAGATATATGTTAAAAGCAATTACAAATATCAAAATAAATTTAATCTTTTAGCTAAATCATTTAGCTTTGGGTCAATTATAAATGCACTAAGCATAAACCGTCCAAAAATACGATTTCATTTCGGATGTTCATATTTCAAGTTCTCAATTGGGCAGCAAACGAAACAGCCCAAGATAAGGTCAAATTTATTTGCAAATTAATAACAGAATCCGCTAAATTTGTAAAGTTTTCGTTTAAGCTTGAGGCTGGCAAAAAGAAAAAAGAATTGCGGAATTCGACGGGAGAGTTTTGTGCTTGTATTATTTTTTTTTTTTTTGGCTTTCTCATCGAGTTAATCGAGGAGTACAACGGCGCAAATGACCGAAGATTGATCTGGTGCTGCGACAGCTGCCCCGTCGCACTTGATTGGTTGCTCGCATCTGCGTTCGTGCCTCTCGGGGATGGCCAAAAGTTCCCTACCCTCTCGATCCACCCGTATATAAATATATAAATTTATGAACATACATATATACAACACTATGTGTGCTCGAGGAGCCTCGAAGTGGCCGCCCCTTTCATGCACCGCTCAGAGTGCAATTTCGCTCATCATCTTAATTTTATTATCGACATAAATATCAAACGAAAATTGTGGCATATAAAATGCGATACAAATCTGTTACAAGCTGCTGCCATTCGGCCGGTTCTCCATCTGCATAGTTCACCGCCTGCACCGCTGCACCTGAGAAGCTGAGCTCCAGAGCTGCAGAGCTGCAGAGCTGCCGAGCTGTAGCTGCCCTGTGAAGGACATTATGGAAATGATGTCCTCGGGCACTTGACGGCCATTACTCAGCCTCAGCTTCAGCCTCGGACTCGACGGCTGCTGAAGAAACGCAGCTCTGCCGCCGTCGACAACGCCCAATTGATCAACGCTGGTAGATACCAAAGCTGAAAGGCTGAAAGATGAGACTGAGACTGAGACTGAGACTGAGAAGAGCTGGGCATTCCAACTGTCCATCGCTCTATCTGGCCATGGTACGAATGCGAATCAGAGTACTATATATATTTCATGGATGACACGGGCGAAATTCAATTGCCTGCTTCAAATAGTTGGCCAGGCCGTCTCACATGTGCTGCCACGCCTATTTCTTGCACTATCAGTCATAAAAATGCGAAATTTATGCAATTGTTGCAAATGCCATGGCCCGCCCCCCAAACCTCACCGCATGGCGTGCAGCTATCAAAAACTATGGAGCTGGCGAACCGAACCCCAGAGAATCCATTTCTATCCGCACACCCACCGAGTGAGGTGAGCACTGCACACACCTTTTCAGACAGCACTGGCAAAAATAACTTGTACGACTTAAGAAAATATTAGTGCTCAATAGGAATAGTTGGATCTTCATGGATCATCAATATAAAACTTGTATTTGCATTATTAGTATTTAAATGTATTTAGAATAGAAGTATGTATTTATTGGCAAAAAAAACTTAACCTGTAGTCACTGGGACGGAGAATTGCATCGAAGTTCTGATTTTAAGCCAACAAGGAAAACATATAAAGAACATAGTGAACTATATTTGTATATCAATGTTTGTTTACTAAACCCTTTATTATTAATACTTGTGTTTTATTAAATGGGCATTCTTTAAGATCTGATGCTGATATTAAATCAAGAGTACAATTATTCTTACGCCAATTTTATGATGTAATATTGAAATTTAAATAATTTAGAACAAAAGAATTTAAAGATAGGAAAGGTCAAAGGAAAGTAAAAAAAATCTACCAAAATATTCACACACTGAATTAAATAACCCAAAGGTAATGGATGCCAAAAATACTTACTGTAAGATTTTCCAATAAATTAATAAATAGCTTAAACATAATATTTTTGCATAAGTCAAAAAAATTTAAATTTGAATTTAAGTTTTTGATTTATGATAAGAAATATTTTTTTTTTATTTGTTTTAATGTTAGAAATGTTTACAAAACAAAGAACATCATGAGAACTGCTGGGGCTGATGACTATCTTATATGTAATGATTGCTTATTGTACAATAGACTTACTTTTATTTTTAATGAAAATTGTTATATAAAATGTATTTTTATAATTTTAATTAAATTTCTTGAAACCTATAAATATGTAAAAAACTTTTTGTCTTTATTTTTTTGTGTAGTGTAGTTTAATCTCTCTGCGGAGAGCAGCCTCCCCCGCTCGGGTTCCCGTTGAGATGGGCGTTTGATATCGACGTCGGTGCGCATGCGTTTGCCGCGTAAATTGGTTCACGCCCCTCCCCCACTCCCACTCCGCCTGCCAATCGGTATACACACCCCCCCTCCCCCCTGGGGGGCAATAAACATCCATTTAACAGCAAGTTTCGGGTTAAGTTCGTCCGAAAAACGTCGGCGTACAAATTGATTTGGTTGTGTCGCCACCGCCGCCCCGTGCACCATGCCATGTGGTGTATGTTGTACTATAACTACATGCTGTATGTGGTGTGTCGTGTGTGGCAATCGTAGATTTGATTCCACAAGGCAGTCGGGGTCCGGTCGGTAAACGGTTATTTATGCGATAGTAATTGTTAGACCCAACTGGCTTATCGGATGACACGAGTGTGCATTGGAAATGCGACCGGCGACGAATAAATAAAATAGTTAAGTCGAAAGTACCCCGACACGCAAATGGAGGAGCCTGGCTCTCTGGATCTCCGGGATCTCCAGCTCCAGCTCCATCTCCATCTCCATTCCATCCCATCCCATCTCCTTCTCCAGCCCACATAGACAAGTGAGGGGTAAAAACAAACAGCAAATTGACATAACCAGATTGACAAGTTAAAGCCTGTCACTGGCGGACCTCTGCTGCTCCAACTGCCCAACTGGCCAACTCTCCAGATCCTCAGCTCCACCTCTTCGGCAGCATCGCGTAGTCGTCGTCGTCGTCGTCATCATCAGTCAACCAATTTGTTTCGATGAATGACTGAATGAATTTGTTCACCCCTTGGTCATCTTGATAGTTAGGACCAGCCCAGTCCAGTCCAGACCAGGCCAACAGCAGCAACAGGTTCTTCTGCTGCCAGCGGATCAGCGGAGGACGAGAATGGGAATGGGTATGGGATGGATGGATGGGTTGAGGGCAGCAGCAGCTGGAGGAGGAGGAGGAGGAGGAGGAGGATCAGGAGCTGGACGAGGAAGAGGCGGAATCGCAGGCACTTTGCATAGAAGCGTTTGGCAGCCTTCGCGATTGCGATCAGCGTTCAATCGAGCCTTCACATGCAGTAAGCAAAAAGAACGATTCTTTTTTAAAATCAACTTTAAAGCTATAAAAATTTGATTAAAATAATATATAAACTTTTAATAAGTACTTTTCTTTGAGTGCGCTTGAATAAAAAATACAATTTTCAAATTATAACAAACATTTTGTTTGTAAATGCAATAAGTATTTCATAATTAATTAAATTAAATATTAACATTAATATTTACTAATGGAGATGCTCATAAAATCAAGAATTCTCCTAGCTTCAATAATGTTATACAAATTAGATTTTGGGCTTAAACATATTAATTATTTTTTTCCAAGCAAAAGTTTCGCTTTTCAATTTTGCTATCTAGTAAATAAATAAAAAAAATATAAAAATGTTAAATAAAAATTAAAATTAAAAATTATTGTTAAAGTTATGAAACTTGTTAATATTTTACATTTAAAGAGATTTTTGTTAGCATATTTCACAGTTAAGAGTATGGAAAAAACATTTCCTAAGCACACAGGTGTGGGAGTTGTTAATCAGAGGCTTTTGGTTTATTCTTGACTTACCATATTTATATATAACTAAAACCCAATTCTTTTTTTGCAGTGTCTTTTTAAGCAATTGCTGGGAGCAACGCGGAGCACAAACACAAAGTAGGCTGGCCAAAGATGCAGCTGGAGATGGAGATGGAGATGTGCCGATGGAGATGGAGCTGCATGTGCATCGGTGGTTGGGTTCGGCGTTCGGTGTTCAAGCGGTTGCGATAAGAGCTGCGGCGACATTGTCCCCGGCATCGATTTGCTCGTTAGCTGATGAGTAGCACATGCAGCGATCCGTCAGATGAAAGTTGTGCGTCACTGGCTGACTGGCTGGCTGGTTGGCTAACTGGCTGAATACCGACGGCAAAACGGGCCCAGAAGTAGGAGAAGCAGAACGAGCTGGCCAAAACGCCATTTTGCCAAGAGCCCCGCCTTTGTACACACACACATTTGCAGGCAGGCAAAACACACACACACACACACCGGCATTCATTCGCATGTAATTGAAGTCGTTTATGAGGTTGGGGGAAGGGTGGGGGGGAGGGTGCTTTGGCGGGGTGAGGGGCAACAGCTGCAGTGGCAGGAGTGGCCAGAACTGCCACTGCCACTGTTACTGCCGCTCGTCGGCCATCATCATCATCATCATTGTCATCGTCATCATCATGATCAGGGGGAATACCACCAATAAAAAGCATGTGGCAACATCATTAACTTCTACTGCTTCTGCCGCTTCTCTTTTTTTTTTTGTTTTTTTTTTTTTTTTGTACGTATGCGGAGACCCTCCGAAATTGCCACAGTGAAAGTAATTGCCACTTGCCGCTGGAACCAGCTAGCCAGCAAAAAAAAAAAACTGCAAAAGTGAAGAACAAAAAAGGGCAACAGAAAATGGCGCCAGGCAACCATTTTGGCCAGGAACCGAGCGATCGGTCCGTAAGAGTGAGTGCCATTCAACTCCGGTGCCATTATGACATATGACACTTTGTTTTAAATATGAATGCACCGAATGCGCTGCCAGGAGGCAGATACTAACATATATATATATAGCCGATATAGCCCCCGATCCAAACTACGCGAGTGTGTGTGGAACCCAAACAGATCTCTCGAGGCGACAGCCCGTTCGATTCTTTTCGCATAAATTCACAGCAGGCGGCCGAAACCGAATTGAATTCCGTTGGCCAGGCTGCTCTTCGGAAATTCAGTCATTTGTTGTGATGGGTGAAAAATTTCATACCTGAAACAGAATTCTACACGAGCAGCAGGTCGCCCCTGATGTCTTAATCTGCGGCCATTAATAAACTGATAAATAAACTGTATTAATTTATGCGCATTTTTGGGAAAGTTTTTCCCCCCGATTATGTTTATGGCTACGGCTACACGGTTTAGATAAATGCAAATGAACCCACTCCCCTCCCCCCCACTGCCCCTCTCCAGCTCTAGCTCCTTTTGAAACCCGATGATCGAATGTGAAACCGAACACCAGGTGACCGAAAAGAAGGAATACCAAGAACCCAGGTCCTTGGAACATCACGGCATGTGGTTGTTGTGGCTTCTGGCGGCCGGGATTGGGAATTGGGGAAAGGGGGAGGAAGGAGGGGTGCTCAAAGGTGTTGCCCCCGAAAAAAGCGGTCCACCCCAAGGTGGATGCATTTGTCGCAACGCATCAGGCCGTGAATTAAGCGAAATTTAAACGCTTCTGACGCTTCACATTTGGACGCACTGCCACTGCCGGGAATATCAACATGAATCGCATTTAATTAAAAACAGAAGACCCCTCTAACTCTCAATTAGCGATGTAAATCGAGAAGAAATATGCGATACTATATATCGACTAAAATCGAAATCGAATTAAATAAATTAATAAATTAACACTCCTTTGCCAATTTATATTGTGAGAATATATATTAATACATTTTATAAATATTAGTCCTGCTTTGATTACATTGTTCGAAAAAAAACACAAATACAAAATCTAATGATTTTAAAAGGCAGATTAATAATTCGATTTTAATACAATCTCATTAAAATGTCGTTTTTAAATAAACCTAAGGCCCCATTGGAAATTCTCTTGATTTTCAAAGAATGATTTAAGCTGAAGTCCAGCTCTGGAACAAGTAGAAATTCGATATTGTTAAGCCTTAAAAAGGTCCTAAAAGTCAATTACTTGATAGGATGATATTTTCAGTTTCGAAAAAGTAATCTGCTAATAAAATCATTTCAGATTATTTAGCGTTTAGTCTTAGAGACAATAAAAAAAGTTCCGAGGTTTGAAACCAAAAATAAAGTTATAATTAATAGCAAAAGCGTAAAATCGACAAATAAACCTTTATCAGAAACCTTATATTATTTACTTATTTAAATATTGACAAATCAGGTTCATTTTACTTATTATTCAAATCAATATTTAAATCGAATGTTGCAACGATTTTGACATATCGTTACTTTTGCCATCACCACTTTCTATCCCTCTGCCACTCGGCACAATGGGTTTTAATTAAAGCAAACCAAAATATTTCCCAAATTCGCCTCATCATATTTCAGGTTAAATCGAAAATCGGGCAGTTTTTTTTGGGCCACTTCAGCTGCCACACACCTTGATTTCTCGTGGGCCTTGTCTATTTGTTCCACTTGTGGCAACAACGATCCCTGCCACTTGACAAATGCCGCAGCTTGAAAAGCGTTAAATTCGAAATTTCAGATTTCAAATTTCCAATTTGATTTTTCTCAAGTGCAGCGGTGTGTTGTTGTGTTGTGTGGTGTGGTGTTGTGTTGTGTTGTGGAAAGTGATTTCACCTCGCTCTCCGGTGGATTGTCAACGGTAGCCGCGGCGGCTGATAAGTCGTGAAATTTATATGGCTCCAGAGATGGCACCTCCGTCGAACCCCAATCAGGCCATAAAACCGGGCCAAGCTATGCGATCTGATCAACCGTTTATGACATTTATGGAGGCAACTTTTAATGGGCCCAAGAACCTTTTATGTGCACCGACCCCATACAGCATAGAGCATACAGCATATGGCATATGGCATATAGTCGGGTTACACGATTTTTCGACAACTTTTTTATGGGCTTTTTATGACTTAATCCATGCCCAAAGGTCCGCAATCCAAAGACAAACATTGTCCAAAGGCCGGGACTCTGGCCAGAAAAGCCTCATAAACAATCATATTCGTAGAGTCATTCATATTTTTTGGGCCCGTAGCATTTTTTTACATAACAAAGCTCGGGCCTCCGAGCATATGCTCGAAAATGTGGATAAAAATCGTTTAAAATAAATAAACAATTTACATTTTTAATCAATTGTGGATTGTTGGCTGGTTACCTCTACCACCAAAAAAATAAAGAAGGCAAAAATATCAAGATTTACAGACCCGATAAAACGAAGAAAGACAGCTGCCTGAGGTTTGGTGAGTGGGCTCTGCCACAAAAGCCGATTGGGAGTGTCCAGTAAATCAATAAAATCACAAAAATCAAATAAAAATTAAATTATAAAGTAATTTTGCATAAGAATTTCACATTCATATTTGGTCGAATCACTGTTTGTCTTGGGCATTAGCGAACGAGTCAAATCACGATCAAATGATTCAGCAGCGCCACCAGCTGTTGGCCTTTTCAAAGGGTATATCCGATTTTAAAACAAGATTGGAATATTTAAGGAATTTTTATATCTTCGAATTTATTATCACTCCATTACCAGCTATTATTCCATGTTAAACTGGGACCTTTTGAACGTTGCAACGGATATAACCCATTTAATAGAACAAATTCTAGCAAATAAGCTTTATTTATTAGACTCTTTTATATATTCGATACATTATAACGATTAGTGAGAAATTTGCTATTATAAAATGTTCTTTTCATTGAGTAAATAGTTTATTATTATATTGACAGAACCTCATTATTTATAATATTCTAGTTTACAGTGTAAATTAAATGTAAATATTTTAAATAGACATGCCTTTAAATTATGTTTCAATTCTGAAAATACTTAGTTCCGTAACTTTGTGTAAGGTTACACCTCAATTGAAGGGTATAGTCCGACTTACCAACAACAAACCATTCCCTAACTCTATTAAAAAGCACCACCTGATCCGTTATACATTTATAGAGTTGTAAAGTATCAAGTCAAATTGAAATATATATATATTTTTTACTTTAAAGACTTTACATCAGGTTAACTATTACCAAACTATTTTCTTAGCTCAACTTAACGACACCACTTGATTCACTAGACATTTAGAGATTTTTAAATTATCAAATTATCTTTTTGGAGTGTCTTAATTGATCTGATACTGCTTTTCGAGGGTATAGTCGAGTGTACTAACAACCAACCCATTTCTTAGCTCAATTGGAAGAACTTACTTGATCGACTAGATGTTTATAGAGTATCACATCAACCCTTAGAGCTTTAATAAACTTCTCGTGGGTGGATTGACTACAGTTTGCTTTGATCGCAGCATAAATCAACAGGGGTTTCTTCTCGAGCCCTTTGTAAACGGCTCTTCTGGCCTTAATTGACAGCCTTGTTGTGCGTATGCACGGCTTTTGACACTTTTGTCTTATTGTAACAAATTGCAAAGAGTTTGGGATCTGGCATCCCAGGGGGCCGTCTATGTCCGACCTCTGGTGAATGGCATTCCCGGGTCTTTGTTTTACACACTGGATGGTATCGCGCATAGAAACCCAGAGTGGAACTGTTGTTGTAAGCCACTTCCGCCGTGATCTCAAACTTTAAGCTCCCTGCTCGCTTTCTGTATGGGCATTAATCCAATAAATAATTCAATTGTGTCACAAAAATCAAATCAATTGCGTGGGCCAGTTCGAAATAACAATGCACAAGGCTGGAATTGGAAGTGGACCAGCAAAGTGGTGAGGCACAGAGGGAGGGGGGGTGCTTAGATGAGGGGCGTACCTGGGGTTTTACATAATCCCACAGATGCCGGCCAGAGATACAGATACGCTGGCAACGGGGATTGCCTCCAACTGGGGACTCCTGTGCGGAGGTCGGGTTATCGACCCAACTGCGAACAGGAACAGTTATGTACATATATACCTGCACTGAGAAAATACTGTTTTTCTAATCGAATACATTAAAAAAACTTCATACATAAAATACATGGAAAACCAAAATAAATTTAATTTTTATATATATTTTGAAATCAGCTACCTATTTAAAGATTTTTGTGTGTTGTAATTAATTCTAAACTTCAATAATTGTCTATTTCTATATTTGTAAGTATGTATATCTGTAAGGCAATTACACTTTCTACTTTTCTACTTTTTACCTGTACTATTCCTTAGCTTCCTTAGATTTATAATTGATTTAATTATATAAGGTAAGCAAGTTTATAAGAAATATTTAGGAAAATAATTATAAGGTTCTTTTCTATAAAATGAATGCTAAAATCTTTATTTATTGAAATTGTTACATGATTCTTACTAAGTTTCTTCCCCTGTGTATACAGCGTCTAAGCACATAAACCAAGCACTCCATCGCCAGTTCCAACTTTGTCCAGTTTTGTCCTGGTTCTGTGCGTCATCCCAGAGTCCGTTCTGCCTGGTGATTGAGTCGCCCGATAGGATCTGGCCATGGCGTGAACAATCGCCAATTGCGATGGCAATCCAGATCGAGAGGGCCTGGGCCTGGGCCTGAACCTGAGACTGGGCATGGGCAAACAAATAAATGTTTGCCGTGGGATAGCAAATGGTCGGCCATAAAACAGAACCCGACTAAACGGCCCAGCCGGGATTGACAGTCAATTTATTGGGCCACAATGCTAATCAAAGGCAAATCACGTTGAACCTGCGGCCCCGACGCCAAATGACTTCATTAGTCCGGCGAAATAAATTGCTGGGAGACTGGCCGGATCGCTGCGAGTTTCTCGAGCTGGGGGAATTAAATATGAATTCATGTTTTCAATTGCGGCCCCAGCCCCAGCTCCACTCTATCCCTCTCTCTTCCTCTGACTCTGCCTGTCTCTGTCTTTGTCTCTGTGTCTAGAACATAATTAGCCCACGAGTTGTGAGAACCGAGAATCGTTCATCGTCTGTTGACATTAGCAATCAATCTGGGTCTCAACTTGTACAACATTTACAGTTCGCAAGTGTCCGGACCAAGTTTGGTCAGCAATTGTAGTCCAAGTCGGTGCCAGTTGACTGTCTCTTGGCTGTTCTGTGGCACCATTTTGGTCTATCCTTCAATTTCCTGACGATCTCTTAAGTTTCAGTGTCGTGGCTTTGAAGTTACCCTAACAAATCAGAGATTGAGTTATTGCAAGAAACGGGGTTAATTTTGTTTAAAAGATTTGATTTTTTATATTATTATATTATATTATATACAATAGTAAATCATGATTTTCATTGACAGTACAATGAGCAAGTAACAAGTTAAATAAAACGGTCTTGTCATAAAAAAATAGTATTCAAAAAATATATAAGCCTACGATTATTAAATTGATTTTGTTTAATTTATAAATTCTTAATGTTATTTCGGCTTAGTTGATTATAATATATTAGGAAATAAAGAAGTCACAAAAGTACTACATATTTAAAACGTATTTACAAATAGGAACACAGAAATATCCATTAATTTGTAGAAGTATTATAACAAATAAAGTTGGTTTAATTTAATGATTTTCATAAAATTACCTCACAACGTTTATGATATGATATTTCGATAGTTTATTATTGATCGATAGCACTCACATTTCCATTCCTTTTTAGAACTTGAGAACCCACGAAAGCTAAACCACAAAATAAATAAATAAACCTAGTAATAGCCATATAAATAAAATGTTTAAATTGGTTGACAATTTACGGAAAACATAAATAAACGTTTGCCCTTCTTCACAGCTTAAGCCAGATTTAGTGTTTGTTTTAATTATTTAATGATATAAAAATACATCGGACATTTATTGAAGTAATATTGGTCATTTTAACTACTTAACAACTTTTACAACTCGACAGTAAATTCAGTTTGTGGCCGTTTTTCACCGGAAAAAAACGACTTTCCTAGCCAGCCGTTGTTGGCCACCTTGCTGACACTTAATCTGAAGAATCCACTCCAGCCGAACGTTTAGTTTAGTGTAGTTTAGTGTAGTTTCCTTTCCCCTAGAAGAGTGCTGCTGTGCCGTATTGACAGGCCGTGATCATGATCAGTGATCAGTGCGTAATGAGTGTGCTTCGGTTTATCATCTGTGTCAGTGGCCCGACACTCGGGGCGCAGCGTTTTGGGCCATTTCAAGTGCCAAAAACCTGGCAGACGGCTGTCACAACAGGCGCTAAAACAAACAGGCCGGGAAAAAAACGCTAACCAGGCCTACAGACCATCAAAGACGGAGGCCCTTTCTCATTTCTCCGGTGACTGGCAGGCGGCTGACAAGCGTGCATCATCGGAGCTGAGGTTCTGGTTCCAGGGCTTTGGTTTTTGGACCTGGAACTCGGACGCCTGGCCATGTCATGATGCCAAATTGCTGACTTTCGGCTAAGGACGCGCGCGCGCAAACGTACATAAATAATGCATTTCTTGCCCGACCACATAGGGAGTGGATATGGATGGATGGATGGATGGTTAGTTGGTTGGTTGGTTGGTTGGGTTGAGCTGGACGTGGGGAGTCCGCTTGGATTTGGGTCAGTGGTGTGGCCCGTCTGGTTCCGACTAACAAGTGGATGAACTGCCACTCTTCTTTCCGTTCCGTTCCGTTCTGTACTGTACTGTACTGTTCCTGTCTGTTCCGACATTTATATATATATATGTTTTCTCTTGGCCAGTTACCATTCCCGTTCTGCATCTTTAATTGCCTTTGTGGCCCGGAGGGGGCAGTTCATTAAAGAGCTTGTCCAATGTGCCACAATCGCCCCCCTTTCCATTCACCGCGTTGCCAGTTTTGGCTCATCTTATGGCCACGATAAGATTGTGACAATATTAAATAATAATAATCAATAAATTGCATTAGTTTTCATTAACAGTCGCCAGACGACAACCGACAATGTCTTCATCAGCATCTGCATCTGCATCTGTATCTCTCCACCCTTTTTTTTTTTTTTTTTTGCCAGCAGAGAAACATTTAAAGCGCTTTGCTGAAAATTTATGTTAATCGCTTGTTTTACTTTTAATTTCGCACTTAAAATTGTCGCCATGCCGGGTCCTCTCCAACTTTGGATCTGGTGATCTGGGGATATGGGTATCTGGGAACCTGTTCCCTTGTGTAGTTCCCAGTCGCGCCTTCCTAGGCAAGCGGCAACTTTGACCAGCATCGATAAATTTTATCGATCCTCCGCCGCGCTGGCTCTGCGATTTTAAGGCACATCAAAAGACAATAAAATATATCCACGAAATACGCAGAGTACAAGGCGCAGAAAGATTGTTTAGAGCGGCTGGGGGGAACCTGTTCCGCCTTCGGCTCCGCAGCTCTTCAGCTCTACAGCTCTTCGATCTGGAATCCTCCTCCCCGGAGAACTTAACTGCACTACCACTTCGCGGCGGACTGAAATCGGGACTCGGATTTCTTTGTCGCTTGTATTAGCATTACCGTTGCAGTCGCTTGTTGTAATTTCAGCATTTTATGTGGCAACGCTTGTTGTACTGCGGCGATTTGAAATGTTTCGGCTAATTGGATAAGGTAATCCCCTACTCGCACCTATCGCCTCCCTGCCGCTCTAATCCCACCGCCCCCCCTCCCATAATCCAGTGCTCCCTGCCTTGGGGATGCAGACTTTAACGACCAAGCCCTCAAAAATTAAAACACAATTGAGAGTATTCGACACCAGCGAGGGCAGCTCTGTCACAAATATTTTGTATCAAATAGCTTGTAAAATAGTATACTTCGAATTTTGTCGGGCCGAGTTGAAAAATTATATTTTTATTACCATGTATGTTAATGCTCGTGCTATTATAATATATAACACTGTTGTTATAAAGGTAAAAAAAATAAAACAAATTAAGAAAACTTTTCAGGAGTTTTTCTGTAGTTTTTATAATTTAAGGTTCTGAGTAAGAGTATATGTATCTTAATATTGGTAGCATATTGAATTTTGTAAATTAAGAATTTATTTATTTTTAAAATTTCCAGACAGAAAAGTAATTAGAAACTGTTCTTCTGATCGCATCACAGCTTTATTATTTGATGCCACATTGTATATATATTTGTGGTAGATATTTTTTTACATTAAATCAATTTTATCTGCTTAATTCTGTAATAATAACATATTTAAAACTTTTAAAAAATTCATCGTGCAAATTTTAAATTCCTTTTTTGCTGACAGATAATTTTCGCTGCATGACATTCCTTAAATTTAGCAACCTGTGTCAATCAATATACCCTCAGATTTTGGCAAAGTACATTAGTTAGAAAGAATCACATGCATATATCAGCCGATTTGGAATCCATAGACCCGCCCTCGTTGGCTCTGATCTACATCAATGGCTCTTTCCGGACCCAACCAAATAAATGTCAAGAGCGAAACAAACTTTACACATAAGCCGCATGACAATTTGGGGCTTAAATAACTATTCACATCGAAGTGTTGGGCAAGGGGAGGGGAGGGGGAGAGAGGGAGAGATCGGACAGTGTCAGTCATGAGCTTAGGCGTTGCCGTGTGTGCTCGAGTGTGTGTTAATCCGCCCACACAGTCGGCCAGTCGGACATAACCCCAACTCATTTTAATTGAAAATTGTCAACGGCTTCGGCTTCGACTTCGAACTGCGAGTTCTCGCAACTCCAAAGCCGCAGCAAACAAGCCACAAACACTTCTAATCAAGATCGGGTCCCAGTCGAGCTGTTGTTGTTGTTGTTGTACTATATCTGCACTTTTGGTGGGCGGAACGCCGAAATAAAAAAAAAAAAAACCCAAAAAAAAAAAAACAAATAGAAGTAGGAAAGAAAACCAACGTTGCAGCTGCAGAAATGCGGAAATGTGTGTGTTGCAAGCGGCACCAGGGCAACCTTGGAAACATTCTGGTGCCTCCGCCTCCTTTTCTGTGCACACGTAAATTAGCATAAATAGATTTCAATCACCTGGCAATAATTTCATTATGAGAATGGCCGGATCGTATGGACGGCAATAACACGCATGTGCCATCGCAGCTTGCGATCTTTTTATTGATTTTTGCCCAACTCAAATATGGCTTTGAACTTGGACTTTTGCGCCAATGCTCGTAATACCCTCCACGCAGGGGGGCCAGGATTCCGGTGCTGGTGGTGGTGGTGGTGGTGGTGGTGGTGGCGGACAGTGGATGGCAGTGGTGGGCAGGGGAGCTGGAGGTCGGTCACACGACGGAGGCACTCGGATAACAAACAAACGCAAATATGCAAAAACTGCAGCCAAGGAAAGTTAGAGAGGGGAAAAAAGGGGAACGGGTGTGCTTGCTAACAAGATGCCAAACGGCCAACGGATTCGCATTCGACGTGGCTCCAACTCATGAACTGGCAAAATATTAATCAGCCATGGGAGCTCGTGGTATCCGAGATCCCAGCTCCCAGCTCCAAGCTCCGAGATCGGGAGCTTCGAACTGGAGAATCGGAGAACTGGAGAACTGGATAACTGGAGAGCCGGACAGCAAGTGAGTGGCCGCAGTCAGCATCGAAAACGATTAATTCGCAGCAGGAGACACCTCGCCAATGACCTGCGCACGGACCAGATGGAGATGGGAATCGAGATGGAGGTGGAGATGGAGATGGAGGTGGAGATGGAGGAGAAGATGGTGATGGCGCTGGAGGTGGAGGAGGAGGAGCGGCGATCGAGATGGGCTGTAGCTGCTGCCAGATCAGTGATGACCGATCCGGCGATCAAGCATAATAAAAATATAATTAGGCAAAGTACTTTGAAATACATTTCCCTTCCCATTCGTTATCATAAAAGCCCATTAAGCATTAATATATAATATAAGCTTTAATGATTTTAAATTATTCATTCCAAAGAGTATAAATCGTTAATTGTTTCTTTAATTTTCATCTCTTGCGGTTTTTAGCTACTTCAAATATAAGAACATTACAATCTTTTAAAATTTTTCATTTGACCATTTTCGTAATTGATTTTAATATCTAAAAATGTAAATTAAATTTAAACCGTGTTTTATTAAATAAAATGAATTTTAATCGAAAATTTTATATCTAATATTTTGCACATTTATTTAAATATTTAAAATTTAAAATATGCAGTATTTAATAAGCATTGTGTTTAACATTATGATTTAATATTTTATTTATATATAAAATATACTTTGGTAAGTTCAATGATATATATTTATTTTTGCTGTTTTTGTTTTCAGTAAATTATAATACTTTACAAATTTCTTTATTTTAACAAATTGCATGATTTTAATGAAATTTGAAAATGCAATGCAATTTTGAAAGATCTTCATTAATAAATCGATGTTTTTAAAATAGGTTAAAAGCATTAAAATTCTTGTTGTCAACGTTTTTGAAATTTAATCAATATGTAATAAACTTTTTAAGGTTAATATATGTATTATTTTATTTTTATTTGCATAATAACTTAAAAGCAAATTATATCGTATCAGATTTTGACCTTTAGTCACATTCATAAATCTTATAAATGCTTCTAATGAAAACGTGATTTGTAGATATTTTTTTATAAGTGTAATCTTTACAAATAAATTGCTTAAATAGCATAAATATTTTTAACTACATGTAAGTCTTGTTCAAAATGAAAAACCTCTCCCTAAACACTTTTTTAAAAAGTTTTTTGAAGAAATCCAAAACTATAAGAATTTAAAGAAAACTCCAAGTCGGTTTCTTGACCATCACTATCGCTTGATTATACGCTGGTATTTTCGCTCACTTTGTGTTACATCTGTTGCGATTGTCCGCCTCGAGAATTGAATTCTTCGCCCAACTAATTGCCATCGAAAATGCTGATTGACTCAAATCCCTGCGGACGTTTTCACAATTTACGCAAATCCCTCAAAATTAGAGTTGCCGTATGCAAACATTTGCGATGCGATACAGCGAGTGTATGGGTTAAGCCTACATTTCCTACATTTCTTCCTGCGATGGCCTCAACTGACTCCAACTGCTGCTGCTTGCTGCTTGCTGCTGGCTGCTTGCTGCTGGCTGCTCATCATGGCAAATGGTAAAGTCATTTCTCATGTTGCCAAGATTTATGGCTTCCACCTTCTGGAGTCGCATGTGGAAGCCGCCGCCGCCTCACAAACGCCTCAGAATGTTGCTGCTGTATGGAGCAAAAGGAGCAGCAACATCGGCAGCATCAGCAGCAACAACAGCAACATCAGCAGCATCAGCAGCAGCAACAACAACAACACAAGAAGAAGACGCTCAAGAACAAACTGCCATTCGCACTAAAATTGAATTCTGCTCCGTTGCTCGCATCCCGCTATGATTGATCACTAAATTGCACAAGCTTAAGCCCGACGCGAGCCCACAAAACATGATGGAGTTGGAGATGGAGTTGGAGATGGAGATGGTGCCGGCAGAAAGGAGTTGGGATTTGGGAACTGGGAACTGAGAACTGAGAACTGGGTACTGGGAGCATTCAGCAGTATTCGGGATTCAGTGTTTCGGCATTCGGGCATTCGGAGGGGCGTCTCGCATTTTTGTTGCATGCTTACAATCAGATCTGTCAGATCAGTTTCCTCTTCTCGCGGCGCAGGATTGCCGCCTCTTGTTGTTGTTGTTTCGGTTGCCTTTTTGGCCGTTTTGTTTTGTTTCGCCGATTCGGCGGCTCCTACCTCTACCTCCTGGCATTTATTTAATCCAAACCCATCCCATCCCATTCCCATCCCATCCCATCCGAACAACTGGGAGATCTGGAAGATCGGGGGCATGAAACACTCACTCAGACACTTGGACACTTGGAGGGCGTGCCATGGGGCGTTTTATTGTTATATCGACACCAGTAGTTTGGTTGCCCAGTTCCCGCCGTCATTTGCATTAAGCCAACCGCCGTTTCCCGACCAGGTGATTGGGTGATCTGCTCATCTGCTCATCTTCAGGGGACCACCACCAAAATAAGGGCCATTAAAATCGCTCATTGAAAATATTTTAAGTGTTTTTTTATATGTCATTTATGGCTGGATATGGGACTGGGACTGGGACTGAGAATGGTTGTTGTTCGGTTTATTATACGAAAAGGGGAATGGTTGAGGATGCCTCAGTTACACACGACGAATGGCCAGAATTTGTTTATCGTTAATGGGGCCCCATTTACGACGTGATTCTGTGATGAATATGCCTGAGCATTCACTCAGCTCGGTTTCCTGCCTTATCTGGTGTGGCTTCCGTTTGAGCACCGCACATCGCATCGCATCGCTTTGCATCGATCGAACTATAAAAATGCAAATGCATTAATAATAGTTATAATATCGAATGTGTTAAGCTGCTCCAAATAGGGGCTAGCATTTTCACACCTCAGAGAAAGAGGCAGTTGCTGCCTCGTGCATCCACTATGGACTGCTTATGGACTCGATTTCATTTATGGCCAATACAACAAACTTCCACCATAAAACGGTTAGAAAGCTCCACTCCACTCCACTCCACTTTGTAGCCCACAGTGTTGTGTGTGTGTGTGTGTGTGTGTGAAATTAACTTATTGCCTTTTATTGGCAGTATAAACAACTTGGCAAACATTTCTCAGCCGGGCCATTTGTTATGGAGCTACTTGTCCAACCGGAAATGCGACTCGCTGCAACTCGGCACATCTCCGCGGAGCCCTCGCCCTTCCTGCCATTTGGCGGCAGTGGACCGAATCGAGAAGGCACACGACGAGTGGCAGCTCCAAGCTGGAAGCGCCACACAACTCCAGGCCAAAAAATTTGCATATGTAATGGGAATCTAAGCGGTCGGCGGGAAAAGTCGCCATCTTAAAGGCGAGCGTCTTGGGAACAGTTTTTTCTTCTTGCCTCAATATTGCGGTGGTTCCAAGGAGTGAATGTGGTCCAAAAAAGGTCCGACCATAGAATGAATTTTGCTGAAAACATTTGACTTAAATAACAATCTGTCATAATAAAAAATAATAATCACACACAAAAACAAACAAAACAAGTCAATAAAAACTTGGCAATTAAATCGCATTCGAGTTTTTTTTTTGCAGAGTGCAGCCCAAAATAATAAAATATTTTATTAACCGGGTGTTTTGGAAAATAATATATTTATTCGAATAGAAGTTGTAGTGAAGACTCGCACTTATAGAATGTGTAAATACTATGGAGAAATGACGCTGAAAGTGTAAAAATATAAACTTAGAAAATTTTAGCAGTTTTATACGTTTTTTGGGCTGATTGAAAAAAATATTTAGAGCTATTTTAAGTAAACGCAATTGTTTAAAACAAAAATTATTTTGTGAAAACAGGTCATAATTATGATCTTCGTCTTTTTTTTTTGTGTACTTTTACAGTAGTTAAAAAAAATTCTGCTGATATCAAACAAAAACATTTCTTAACGAGGTAAAAAAGTCGTGACGATCGGACTTACAGCATACAAAATTTCTGATACCAAATTTTGTGACGATATTGATTAAGCATTTGCCTAAATAAATGCCCTTTAAAAAATGTTTGTTTTCGCAAGCTGGCTAAAACAAAAAGCTTAGGATCTTTCTTGAAGCGGGTCAAAGGGAATATTTTAAAACTTGTATTTATTTAGTCGAATGCCTAATCATTTTTTATCGCAAAATTTGTTATCAGAAATTTTGTATGCTTTAAGTGCGATCGTTGGGATACAAATAACAATAAATTCTCCAAATAAATTATATTATATTTATATATAAATATTTATATAGATATATAATATATTTTAGATATTAGATAACATTAACTTACTTTTCTAATGCTTTTACTATAATTTTTTATTTTAAATCAAATAAAATATTATAATCTATTTTTATCGGTATATGCAAAACTAAAGTTTCCTAAAAAAATAGAAGAATTCAGGGATAGACTGGTTCCGGCTTCTGCTGCAAAGCAATTGAACCACGCTTCTCAAGTCCCATTTGCATGCTGCACTGCCGATGGCCTAGAGTTGTTCGTGTTGCTGTTGCTGCTGCTGTTGCTGCCGTTGCTGACCTAACAACATGTTGCTGATGTTCCCGAAGGGGGAAGGGGGGGGATGAAGAGTGGGAGGAGCTGCTCTGGCCAGGCAGTATGTTGCGATGATATCTCTTTCAGTGGGGAGATGCTGCAGCAGCTTGAGGGTCACTATGAGCGCAAAATGTTGCTGCTGCAGCTGTTGCCGTTGCCGTTGCCGTTCCTGTTGCGCGCATTTTAATTGAATTAACATTTTTACTAGTGTAATGATTTCAATTAGTTTGCACCTCGCCATGTATTGTCAGGCTGCTTGGATGCAGACAATGTTGCTGCTGTGGCTGCTGTTGCTTTTACAATGTTGCAGTGCCTGATGCAGTTGCTGTTGCTGTTGCAGGAGGCCCGACATTCTCCCGGCATTCGTATATGTCTGCCGTCTTGATCTCGATGTGACCGGCCTGCCTCCTTCTCGATTTGGCTGCCGGCTGCTCTCCGCATTTGCATTAATTGCTTGTTGCTGTTGCAACTCCTGCGCTTGCTGTTGCTGCTGCTGTTGCTCTTGCTGTTGCTCTTGCTGTTGCTGTTGCAGTTGCTGTTGCTGCTGCGGTGACTGTTGCTGTTGCACGTGTTTGTTTTCTGGCATTGTACTCGTGTTTGGCTTACTAATGGCTTAATAGTTTTATTGCCGCATCGATTTGCATTCGAGTTTGGTCAGAAGTCGAATGCCTGTTGGCTTTGGGAATTCCCTCCGACCCCTCTGTACTTGGTCCTTCGCTTTCGTTTCTGTTGACCCGAATGAGGGCACCTTTTCGCACCCGACCCCCACCCACCCCCACCATCCCCGCCCCCCCCGATTGTCAACTTGTCGCTCTGTGTCATTCGCCGGCTTATCTGCGCAGTCGCATTCATTTTCGATTTTATTTCTGCCTGCCTTTTGACATCGGCTGCCTGATCTGGCCCTGCGTCGGCGTTTGCTAAAAGCCCCGGCCCAGCGCTGATAACAACAAGCAGTACACTGCGAAAAATGGGTTTACTATCTCTGAAATCAACAAAAAGGTCTAACTTATAAGTTGTTCATTTTTATTTGCATTTTGATTATTAGATGATAATTTTAAATTCAAAAAGCTTAACAAACAATTCTAAATTCTTTTTAGTAAATTGTTTTAAGTTTTTATTTTTTTCATAAATTTACTTTTAATGCACGCCTTAACTCAATAATATTCTAGGCTATTAACGTATTCCAAATCAAGAGCAAATATTTTAATGAACTTATTCTGAAACTATGGTGGAAAATTAATTTTGGCAAATATTTGTTTATTAAATACTCATATCTAAATATTATTATTAGTTAGATTGTTTTATTTAAAGTCCTTTTAGTTCGAAATGTAAATATAGAAAATTTAAAATCTGCTTCTAAAAGTTTGCAAAATGAAATATTGTTTTGCTTAGCTTAGAGTTCCGTTCAAATTACACTTACAGAAAATTGTTAAAATAAAATTAAATAGAATCTTTTCTATATCTTAAGCATTTATTTCTTTTATTTACTTGTTTATGGATTTGTTTAAGTGCAGTGGCGGCAACCACTGCATCGGCATCTCCGCTGGTTGGTCCTGGCGGGCATGCATTAACTTTAAGTGTAGGTTACTGATAAGCGTGCCTCGGCATTGGTGATGCATCGCCATGGTCATCGTCTGCCCGATTCCCGATTCCAGATCCCCGATCCCTCCTGTTTTGTGCCACATTTCGTGGCCCTACATCCTGCACTCTGCGATGGCCTGCGAAACGAGTTTGTGCTCTGAGTCTTTTGTTTTATGCGCTGATCTTTTTTTTCGGACTGTGATTTTGGGGCCAAATCACTGCATATGCATAAATAAATGCGATAAGGCCCCACCGTTTGGCCCGCCCCTCTTTTGCATATTTGTCGATTTGTCGATTGTCCCTCATTTCGTCGCTTCGCCTCCTGGCGGCCACCTCCTCATCCTCATCCTCATCTCCATCGCCATCCTCATCCTCATTCCCATCCCGTCTCCTCCTGCCATGACATACGATGTGTTGGCGCTGCAATTCCCCCAGATGGGGAATACATTAAGAAGTCGGACTGAGAATGCGACTGGTCCCATCGCTCCGCTAAATTGATATTCTGGTTTTGGGCTTGTCTTTACCTTTCTGCTTTTCCGCTCTTTTCATTGCCGGAGCATAAAACTCGCACAAATCAGCGTTAAAAATTAATTGTCGGTTATTATCGTGGATTATTCATAATTTATTCTAAGCTCGGACTTGCAGTGCAGATTTCGCCAGCGAAGTTATGCATTCGTTATAAATTAAGTTCAACTCGTAATTATGGTCATTTGGCAAGTGTTTACTTTGCGCTTAGACCGGGGCGTGACTTCCATTTGTCTTCATAACAAAAGGCGAGCAGAAGAGAGCACTCATTTGCATAAGCGAGTGGAGTTTTGGAGTATTAAATTTGTGGAGTGGAGCTGTTCTGGGGATCCGACATCCGACCATCCGCAAGACACCGCCAAAAATGTCAGAAACACATGTAATGCGCCTAATTACGAGTCTGCCTGCACTCGAGCTGCCGAAAGTGGCTCGGATCGGGGCCACAACTGCCAACCAGTTGGCAGGAGGCGGGCAGAAGTGGCCAGGATGGGATTTGCTATCACTTTTGAAAGGTTCTAAGGCTATATAACATCTATTAAAAACCATTAGAGAGCTTCAAGCATCAATTTAAGTTGATTGGCTTTTGTGTGAAACAAAGAAACTAAAGCTTTCACTAAACAATAACTTAAGTGTTTAAATATGTATGTGTATTTTTATTGGCTTAAGTGTTTGTTATAGCATTTTATTTTTAAACTTTTCATGAAAAAATTAAATTTTATACATTTTGCTTAATTTATTTTGGATGCCTAGAGAATCAGGTTCTTATTTACTGAACCAACTTAATTACAATTTAGAAAATACATATTTAAACGTTTCTATTAGCCAAACTATTCCATATTCTTTATAACCTTCAAAGAGGATACAAAAATACTCGCTTTTTTTAATCTAAATGTCTGTATTTTCAGTAGACCTCCCAAAAAGCATTCTCCATTTACAGGCCATTGTCACAAAAAGATCAATTACCTCAGGAACCGAAATAAAATAGAATCGAAAGATGTTTTTGTCTTATTCAAAACATTATGTGTGTATTTTTCCGCCTTTTGAAATTCGGTGTTTTCTAAAACACTTTAATTGTCATACTTCTAGTGAAAACAATTTTGTTTTTATTTTTGTTTCGCATATGAAATGATTTTTTCTATTTATTGTTAAACAATTATGGTTTTTGCTCATTCAGGCTAAAAGAAGTTTATTTGACATATTTTGGAAGCTTTTATTGAAAGCAAATAAATCGGCTTATTGACAACATAAAGCCTTTTATTATTTTAATTACTTATCTTTTAACTAAATAAAATATTTGAGCCATTAAACCCCAATGCAAAAAATCCGCTCCTGTTTTGGCTTCTGCTGTCCCTGCCCAGCGATCAATAAAAATCTGGCAGGCTGAGTCATCTCCGCCGCTACTCGACGTCAAGGGGCTGAAAAATAAAAGCAGAGCAAAGCCAAAAATGCAGAAATTTATATGGTAACAACTTCGAGGAATTTGTCAAGCCAGAAGATGGAGAAGCTGGGCATCCGCTTGCGAGGCCTTGCATTGTCTTCATCCCAGCTCGTTTCGTTTCGTTTCGTTTCGATTCGAGATCGGGATCCGTTCTTTGGGTCCATTAAATGGCCAACAATTTGTTTTGGGCAACTGTCACACGAGTTGGCACAATTGCAGCTCAGCCCTGTCAGCTTTTGGGCTTGCTTCACTCTCTTTTGGGCTTGCCTTCGTCTTCTTATGCGAAAACTTAATTAACTCGTCGCTGTCTCATTTGGGCCATCACATTTCGAGTTGCCTTTCTCCCTTGAAGCCCTTGAAGCCGCACTGCGATGATGATGATCATTTCAAATGCGTTTTGTCATCCGTAGTTGCAGCAGCTCGAATTACTGGGTAGTTTGATATGTTGTTAGGGGGTGGCAGCATTACCTGTGTGGGTGGTGAATGAAAGTTGGCCTTGCCGCCAAAGGGAAACCGCTGAAGCGCAAAACCAACCCACTGAGCTTTCTTGTTCGCCCTTCGCTTTCGCATTTTGCCTTTCGTTTCGTTTCGTTCGTTTCGTTTCGAATTTCCCCCATTTGCAATGTTCGGGGCACTTTGCACTTGGCACTTACTTTGGCTAAATTGTAAATTATTTGCAATTTCTCAATTTGCAAATTGCTTAAATTAGCCGGGTGCAGGGCACTGGCACTGGCACTGGCACATTGGCACATTGGCACCCACCCAGGAGGTGATGGTCAAGCCATTGGTCGCAACATTTTGATGGCGCATGCGGCATTTATGCTGATTATGTTGCATATAAATTCCTGCAACCCCGCCACCCGCTCCACCGCCAGCCATGGCCGAATGTTTACATGCGAGGGCATCGTTGTCCCCATCCACATCCAAATTCACATTCACATCCAGAGCCTGGGTGCCCCTCTCCATTTGGCCGCGGTTCATAAATTTAGTCGCTGCACGGACTTTAACTCGTTCAACGCACTGCAGCCAGGGGACAGCCAACGACGACCGCCAAACAAAGGCTCACAGACCCAAAGACGGAATAGCCTTCGCCAAACAAACTGCACTCGGAGAAATTTTATAATGCTATACGAAATTGGGAAAGAAATTAACATTCTTTTACGAAACGATTTAAACAGAAAACAGCAAATAAATATTTTTGTATGATGCAAGAAAAAGACTTATTTCCACATTCTATTCTTTTAAAATATGTGGCCAGAAAATGACTAAATTAAAACATAATGTAATCGAATTCATCAATTTTATTCAAATTAATTTAATTATAATCTAAACTTTATTTTCTCAAGACAAATATTACTGGAAATTTTTTCAAATGACACATAATAATTTTTCTGTTCTGTCAATTTTTAACAAATGTAACACTTTTTTTTTCTTCCAGCTTGTTATTTTTATGAACAATTAAAAAATCTTTTCTCTCGAATTTAAGCATTTTAAAGCTTTAATTACAATTTTCTTAGGGCTGTAACCTAAAATGGGAAACAAACAAAAACCCAAGCAAAACACTCAGGAAAGGAACGCGGGTTTATTAGTTTTATTTAAGTGGGCTAGAAATTTATTTAGTACCATTCGCATACAAAAGAAAACACACAATGAGCAATTCAAAATTCGAATTTATCCAAATATGTTTAAAAGCTTTAGCCAGTTAAAATAGAACAACAAAAATGCTTGTCTATACAATAAATATAAATATATTAAATATAGAGTTTGGGCCGGCCAAAACCCAATACTCTAAACTAAACAGGTCATTAAAAATTACAAATATAAACAATAAAATATTTAAAAACATTTTATATTTATAAACTATTAGATGCGAATTCGAAACCCTCATTTATCTCAGTGTGAATACCCTTGGGGCGCGAGTGCAGCAGACGAGGGCAGCAGGAGCAGCTCGTCAGGTCCGCGAGGCGACGCTCCTTTGTGGGTTAGGTTAGTTTTAGTTCGAGGCAGGGTGCGAGTGGGCAAACATAAAGTTGCATACAAATTGCTGCCTCGTCGCTGGCCACTTGCTGCAGATGGAGATGGAGATGGAGATGGGATGGATGGTGCTGAGGCTGGACCGTTGATGGTGTGCCCCCAGTACTACCAGTGCGCTGGCATCTTGCGTCTTCGGCAAACACATTTTAGCCTTTTGAGCGCGCCTTGACGACAGATTTAGACGTTAAGCAGCCGCGTTAAGTGTCCCCTGGGAAAACGCGGCTAAGCATGCTCCGTGTTGACAAAACGACTCCGCAGTTTTAGCCCCAGTTGCTGTTGCTCATGTTGTTGCTGCTGCTGCTGCTGCTGCTGCTGCTGCTGCTGCTACTGCCATGTTGTTCGAGTGCTGTCGCTGTGGCAATTTGTATAGCCATAGATGCAATCGCTGTACCAAATTTTAACACCATTAAGTGACCAGCGGCAAGTTTTGTATTTTTTTTTTTTGGTTGCTGTTTCGTTTAGTTTAACGTTTTGCGAGGCTTTTAGCAGCTCTCGGCTTGTTTGTCTCACTTTGCTGCATATTTTCGCGCCTAATTTGCGCCGAATCGGGATCGTGCGGCATGGCCCCACCCGAAAAGCCGAAAAGCGGAAAAGCGGAAAAGCCGGACTAAAACAACGCAGCTGGCCACCGAATTGTGGGTGCCTGTTGCAACATCTAGATAGGATGGTTGGGCTAAATGGTGCTCAATGGTGGGCAAATCGCATATGGACCGCACAACCGCAGAACTTTTCATCGCAGCTATGATTGATTGCAGTCCAAAGGGAGGACAAAGAGGTGGTGAACCCCTACCATTCCCCACCCCAATCATCACATTGTGGTCAGCGAAATGTGAGCCATGGCACAAGTGACAAAACAGCAACAGCAAAATGCCATAATTGATAGCGACACGGAGCAGAACAGGAAACTCAGAGTGTCCGGTTCTTGGCTGGATTAAGCACAAATTGGGTTTATGTGCAACACATAGAAACGCTGACAAGTTAATATACGAGGAGCAACAAATCCGATTATAGGCATGACTTGATTTCATTTGCATCTTGCCATGTGTGTCCACCCAGTAGATGCCCTCCTCCTCCTGTTTACCTGCTGCCGTCCTAATTGCATCCCATGGACATAAAAATTAATTATAAATTCCATATTTGGCTGCGAATGGGAATGTCGCGAGTGTTGCTGATTTTATTGTTATGGTCAACCAGTTCTTCGCCTGCAGCTGGCCCAATAGTTCCTGCGGCTGTGCCCAGAAAAAAAACACAAAAATAAAAACCCAAACAAAAGACTCAAGCAACGAACGCGAGTCGGTCAGCTATACAGTTTAATTTAAATGGGTTTATAATTTATTTGATGGAGACCACACACGCACACACCTCCGCCATCCCACTTCATATCGCACATATACCACAAATTATCTCGTGGCCAATTTAAAATGTTTAATTTAACATAAAAACCAACCAGCAGAGAGGGAATTTAATACAAAGAAGAGAAAAAATTGGAAACCAAATCCAAATGAGTCTCCAAATGCGATAAATTTGTACAATAAAAAACAAAACTGATTTCCGTCTAATGCGATTGACACCTGAAACACAAACAAAACGAAGGGAATACCAACTCGCGTTGCCCGCTTTGTTTCGCTTCATTTCTAATTCCAATTCCTGTTAAATCAAACAAAACAATACACAAAACACATCGAAACAAAATAAACCGAAATACAAGATACATAAATAATGTTATTAAAATAGGCACACCGCACCGATCTGGCGATCTAGCGATCTAGCGATCTGGCGATCGGGCTATAACTGTGCGACTGGTCGGGTCAGGTTGATTAGCTCATCACTTTGGGGCCACTAAAAAAGACACTTCCAGCTGACACTGATTGGTCGCCGTGGTCCACAACCTGACAACGAGTAGTCAGCCCAAAAGACACTGCCATGCCGGCGCGAAACAGATGCTCAGGCATAGAGCCAGTCAGAACTGTGTTTTTCAATAGTTCCAAACGTTTGATACCCTTTAATTGGCTTGAAAACTTAATTAACTAATGTATGGTAGCAAGTCTAAACTACTTTATTAACATTTAAATGTTCTTAATAGCAATTCACTTAAGTTCCTAATTTATATAAACTCCAAAACGGCACAATAAAACCATTAACAAATTTTAGTTAAAATTATCTGAATTTATTCAAAATGGAATTTTACATAACAAATGGCTAACAAAAGTTAACTTTGAAATGTTTGTTTATTTTTAGAAAAATGTGTTAAGCTTAAGAAATATTTAAACCTTATTATATTTAATTTATTTCATAAAGATAGTTCTGACTTGTTTTATTTTTATTTGGTTTCCTTGTAAACCCAATTGCAAACCTTTAAATAAGTCGTAATATCTAACAACATTTAAATAATTATTTTAAAGTTTTTTAAAGCCATTGTGATTAACGCAATAAATAAAAGTCTGTACTTGCACCATTAGGATATCATGAAACTCATGAAATTAATACATTTTTGTACCTTTTAATACTTATTTTAGTAATATAACTAAACCAACTAAACTTTAATGTTTTAAGTTCATACCTTTTTAATTAACAATATTGAATCAATTAAGTTTGCCAGTTCCAATATGCCAGTAAATTTCGAGATACCGTGTGGACAAAAATAAATAAATAAATGATTTCTTTTAGGCCTTATTGAGTGGGCAGACACTGACTGTCTGTTTAGAGACAAACTGTCATTATTTATGGAATTAAAATGTCCAATCGCCACAGATGCGATGTTTCGATGTTCAACTTTGATCTTTCGGGGTCTTTGCATAAAAATGTCATCCCTTACGATTAATTATGTGGAGAAAAAACTTGGATTCGATTAGGAATTTAAATTCTATATAGAAGTTCGGATTTCGATGGGGAAAAGTTCGACGACTTGAGAATATCCTTCCCAGCAGAGTTCACGCTCCCAGGCGCAGACTTTTGGAGACCGGTCAGGTTGCAACAATTAGCCGACTGATTTATCTATCTGGAGCACTGGCCGACAACGAAATGTTGCCAGTTGCCGGCCTGCGCTTACATTTGATTTGATTTGATTTGATTTGATTTGAAGTGATGTGAGCGCCTACGAGCGAATGTGTTGCTGCTCGACCGCGCTCGTGTTGCTGCAGTGCTGGCCAGCAGCAATGGCAATAGCAGTCAGCAAACCAGCAACCAGCAACCAGCAACTAGCAACCAACAACCAGCAACAGCAGCAGCAGCAGCAGTGGCTGTTGTGGTGCAAACGCATAATCGTAAAATTTGCAGTGGAATGTTGCAATATTTTTCGCGAGTCGCAAGCAATTTGCGCGTGAATTATTCCAAACGTTGCATTACAAATGATTTCAGCAGCGACCACAAAACGACCAGCGTCTTTAATTGGCTCTCACAACAAGGAAGTCATTGGCCCAGAAAAGCCCCACCTCCTCCTGGTTTCTTATTTTTTTTTTTTTGTTTTTTGTTTGTAAGCCCACTTCTTTGTTCCTTCTGGTCGCGAACGTGATGCAGACAAAAGTTTCGGTTTTGGCCATAAAATCATATTCCACTCGGTGTTTTCCATGAATGTCACACTTGAGCAGCAACTGAAGATGGGAAGCTGTTGGTCGCGGGTGTTGATGTTGCTGCGGGGCTTCTAGTGTTGCTGCGGTGCTCTAGTGTTGCTGCGGGGCTCTAGTGTTGCTGTGGAGTTCTATTGTTGCTGCCGGGTTCTAGTGTTGCTGCCGGGTTCTAGTGTTGCTGCGGGGCTCTAGGTGTTGCTGCGGGGTTCTAGTGTTGCTGCGGGGTTTTGGTGTTGCAGCTGGACCTGGTGTTGCTCTGGGTGCTACGACTCTATTAACGCGTCGAATGCGTGAAACTTTTTGCAGGCTTCCATTTAATTTCCATGCCCGATGGCCTGTTGCATTTGCCTAAGCAGCCATTGTTGCCTTTGGCTACGTATTGCTGTTGCTGTTGCTGTTGTTGTAGCTGTTGCAGTTGCTTTGCTGCTTTGTTGCCTTGTTGCATCGCTCTCCGGAGTCGTCAATGCCGTGGCCGTTGTGTTGTCGTCTGCATCGTTGCTGCCATGTAGGTAATTCCTGGAAGTTAATTTCATTAAGAGCAACTAGCAATGCGCGGCGTATTTATTAGCCACACGATATATTGTATGGGCCCATGGCTTTGTTTTTCAAGGAATCTGCCGCTTGGCTGTTCCATGCATTTGTGGAATTCATCATCGGCGGCGGCGACAGGCATTTCCCCTGAGCAACTGTTGCTGTTGCTGCTGCCGCTGCTGTTGCAATTTTCATAACTTATTGCAGGCATGCAAGGCAGACCCGGATCCGGTCGCGCATGTTGCCGCTAAATATGGCGAGAAATTTCCTTAAGAAAATGAAGAAATACGCGCAAGTGCGATTTCCAGTTAATAAAATTAAACAGCCCAACCTGGGGGCAGGATTTAAAATAACGCACATTCACCGCCGACTTGTAAAATTCTTATTAATTGTGATTGCAAGGCAAGGATTTCCAGCTCGCAGCGGGAATAGTTATAGTTTGGTTTTTAAGAGAACCGGGAAGGGGGTGATCTTGTTGTCATTGCGCCTCCATTTGGTCACAGTCATGCCGACAAGTGTTGTACACGCATTCCAGATACTTTTCCATCATTAGCCGATCGTCGTTGCTGCCGCTGCTGCTGCTATTTCTTGATCCGATCTGGGCAAACACCTGCCGCAAATGCCATTTGGAGAAAAAAAAAAAACATCCGAACAACAAGAACAAACTGGTCATCTGAGACGATTCCCTGCAAGTGGGCTTTATTGGAACACGGATAACACACAGCTTAAATGCTAGTCAATCTCAGGCTCAAATTACATCGAAACAAGATTCATACAGTCCGCAGCGGCGGGCCCGTTTACAAAACAAATCCAACATGGAATACAAACTAGGATACAGAGATTCGAAAAAAAATGTACTGATTTGCTGGTCAGAAGAATATGCTATAGACGCCGATTAGCAATACGACGACGAACAGTATGAACAGCTTCGACTTGATGTGGTACTTCTGCTCCAGGCTGTTCCACCAGCGACCAAAGGCCACCGACACGCTGTTGTCGTCCGGACGCAAAGAGCGTCGGGCACGCGGCTCGTAGCCCAGACTTCCGCTGCCCGTCGAGCCACTGGCCAAAGTGCGCCTGCTGTACGGACTGTTGCGATCCCCGATCCGTTCGGACCGCAAACGTGCCAGATTCTGGGCAAAGGTGCTCTCGTACTGATCTTCCTCCGCCTCGTACTCGTCGCTCAGCTCGTTGGCATAGGTGCTCCGATAGTTGGATGATGTGTAAGTGGGAGCCGGCGGAGCCTCGGCAGTGACATAGCCCTGGGTGGCGGTACGCACATAGCTGCTATAGCGACCGCCGGTCGGATTGTTCAGGTAATCGTAGGACCTGGCCGAGCTACTGGTGGCCTGTGTCTGTGTCTGCGACCTGGCAGTGGGTCCAGAAGGTGCCAGCAGCACAGGAGCGGCTGTGGGTTCATAGATCGGATCGACGTGGTGGTTCCACCACAGAGGAAACCTTGCTTTTGTACTCATAGGTGGTGGTGCCGCTGCTCGCGAGCTTCGAAGTCGCCTTCTCCCTGGCCGCGTGCTGCTGCTCCAACAGATCCGCAGCCTGGGCCAGCTGCTCGTCCTCCTCTTCGTCCGATTCCAGGACGATCAGTGAGTTAACCTTCAGGTAGTTTTCTTCGCGGTCAGCGCGTTTAGAGGCTACCGGTTCCTCGGCAATGGGTTTTGGTTTCTTCACCGGCTCCACCACCTTTCTTTCGAAACCAGTCGACGAGGTGGAAGTTCGCCGTGTCTGAATCGGCGGAGCTGCAGCAGTAGCAGCAGCAACAGCCGTGGGCTTCCTGGCGACCACCGGCTCCTCGGGACGACGGCGTTCAGTTTCCTTCACTTCCGTAGCGGCGATCGCGGCCGTGATGGTGCGACGAGCCTTGGTGGCGGGTGCCACTTTATTGCCGTCCAGCTTGTCCACCGGCGTGGAGGCAGCAGCCGGAGCGGAGGCCACAGGAGCGGGCCCAGGAGCCAGGGTCTCACGCCGGCCGCCCTTTTTGGGACTGGCTGCCGGCGACGACTGGCCGCCAATGGAGGCGCGTAGACGCTTCACCAGCACCTTGCGGCTGCTGTCCGTCACTGGGATGTTGGGCAGCCCCTGGGCCAGCATCTTGGTGCGCAGCTCTGCATTGGACAGCGAGTCAAAGTCGTCCACGTCGGCCATTTTGTCCTCGTTTCTCGCAAACTTTTCGCAAATCGTTGAAATTGAAATCGGCGTCGCTTTTACGCGGTGTGTTCTAAAATAGTGATGCGTGCGGCCAACTATCGATAGTCCACTTTACAAAGATTTACAACACTGAACTGGGAAAGACCGGTCTCGGAATAACGTTTATTTGTTATCAAAAATTAATTTTAATATATATACTTAAAAAAAAAACAAAAGAACGCGAACCTAAAGAATGATTTTTAAATGATTCAATTCGTACTTTTTAGGTATTCATGCGCAGGGACTGAATAGAAGTTAAATGACATATATCAAACACTTTCCACTTTATAAGAGCCTACTTTTGTTGCTTTGAAGCCTTGAATTGTTTTGATGATATTTAAAATGAATGTAGCATAAATGCAATTATGCTGTATTAATTTTAGATACCGACAGAGTCACTGTTTAGTCAGCCCATCACTATTTCGATAACTGACAAAGCTGAGACTATCGATGGCTGCCGATAAATGAAACATACAACAAAAATCAACAAAACCGAAAAGAAAGCATAAAACAGAAAATATTAACTACAGTTTTTTAAAAACAACTTTTTTGTTAACTTTACTACTTAAGCCACAATATAGTGTGATATAAATAGCATTCCCTAAAATATAAGCAAATTAGAAACCAAAGAAACGCCCACACGTTTTAGAAAAGATTAATCATGGACATCTCAAAGGCACCAAATCCACGAAAACTGGAGCTTTGTCGTAAATATTTCTTTGGTGAGTAACTAAAATGCGTGTAAAAGGGTTTATTCGAATACTTTAATTTATTTCTTAACATTTAGCTGGATTCGCCTTTTTGCCCTTTGTATGGGCCATCAACGTTTGTTGGTTTTTTCAAGAAGCCTTCCATAAGCCCCCATATCCGGAACAAAGCCAGATAAAGAAATGTAAGCTTACCCAATTGGTTTATATATAGAACTCGCTAATGTTATTGCTTTTACCAATCTTCCCCAGTTGTTATATTCTCCGCGGTGGGAACCTTGTTCTGGCTTATAGTACTCAGTGCTTGGATAGTGATATTCCAGACGAATCGCACAGCTTGGGGCGCCACAGCAGACTATATGAGCTTTATCATACCACTGGGCAGTGCATAACAAAGAACCCTAGCAATAACTAACTTATGATATTAAAAAAAAAGACTTAATCCCAACCACAAGTAACATGTATGATTAATTGATCAAATATTCCAATATAACGAACAGACAGCATCCCCAAACGAAAAAACAACCCATTGATTTAATTACATATTTTTTATTCACATCTAAAGCTGTTTTTGTTTTTTATAATTTTTTTTCTGTATACTTTAAATATGTGTACTATATTTTGTTGAAATTTCTTAGCCGCTAGTTATGTGTTTTGTTCATATTCGTCCATATTTGTATGCTTGATTTAGCTTTAGTTAGCCGTTTTGTGGATTACATTCTTTGCTTAGATACAATTTCATTGTTTCGAATTCAATTCAATGCGCTTTACCTTCTCTAAAATACATATTTTGTATAAAACTCTGCTTGTACCATTACATAAGCCATTATTATGGTTATTTGTTAAACCCCATTAAATTGTTGTGTTGTGTGTTTGTTGTTTGTATCCGTGAATCGAATGCTTTCTATGATTTGATTACAAATTGCATTGAGGAGAATGTCCAAAAACCTAGCGACTTCTAAAAGGGGTGTTAGGAAAACACACGCTGATCTACACATGAAGACATAATTCAAATTGCTATTATCCGCGGTATTTCGATTTCGTTTCGTCTATGGGTTGCTGCTGCAACTGCTGCAAACACACATATGTCTATATAGTACATTACAATATGATGCATTAATGTTTATAACACGAACTTGGTGGCAATGCAGTGAGCAGGGCCACCAAATCAATCAGTGGAACTAATTTACAATACAAAAGACTTGCTTTAAGGTATATTTACAATCAATACTTGTTTTATTTATAAATTCTAAAGAAGAATTGATGTGTGTGTTTTTTTGGGGTATGGGAGATTTGGGGGAGGAGGGGGGCTTAGGCTAAAGAACATTAAGTGCCATAAATCACGCGTGTAGAGTCTATGAAGCGGCTAGTGAAGTACTACACACCCACATTCACATAGATAATCGTTTAATTACATACATATATCTCTCCTCCAATTATCATATCATATATGCATATGCGTATAAATATTTAAAGTACAAATTGATACTTAGAAACAATTTAAATTAGTGTGCGGCTGCTGGCCGAAAAATTCATCGTAGTCATTCACGGAGAACTTATAACATAGAAACTACGGATACGAGTAGTACACACATAGATATAGATTTAGATACACATATTATATATATATTATATAATATATATATTTATAAGAATTGAATGGGCGGCGCGCCCAATTTGTCTTTTAGATGCAAATCCCGCGCAGCTCCATCCGCAACACAGATAAGGATAATTAATACACACACTAAATGCTAAACTTGTACGTCCTAATTGCATAATTTAATCATTTAGAATCAATTAGTTAAACAATATCCATACATTTGTATTTTTCATTTCGTTTCTCTTTCGTTAAATGTTTATTTTTACAAAGAAATCAACACCCTACAATATCTGGTTTGTTTTTTTTTTTGTTGCTTTTTGCTTTTTTGTATGTTTCATTGTTTGCTGTTTGTTTGTTGTTTGTTCATGTTCGGTTTACGCCTCTCTCGTATGATATAAATATAAATATAGATATCTATATGCAGATGCAAATACACTTAGGAAAAAGTCGCTATATGTAGTTATGCTATATATATTTATATGTATAGGTTGTATGTGGTAATAGTAGTGATACCTTAGGCTAGTTATAGTTAACCACGTTGAACGAAACATCAAAAAATACTTATGCATATAAATAGTCGATTCTGCTCGATTCCTCTCGGTTCCCCAAAAACACCGATGCATCAGCACCGAAGGGACTCTCTTAGAGGCAGCCAAGACTGCGTCAGGTTTCGACGGGAAGAGGTTGGAATCCAATGCGGGAACAAAGCCTTCTCCTCCACTCCCACTCTGTCCACTCTGGGGGATCTCGGAATTTCGCATATGCACTCTGGGCGGGCACCATCGCGTTCCGCACCGCACCGCACCGCACTAATTGTTCTTCACGTTATACGCCTTCTTCTCGTTGCTGCCGTTCAGTGGATCTCATTTCGACGGACCCGGCGGAAACGGGTTTATCACAGCTACAGCAGCCGCCTGCTGGCTAGCCAAAACAGCCGCTAAGGATGGATAAAGCCGAATTAGTATATTATTTGGCCAGGCTAAAATCCAATGACTACTCACCTCCGTAGGGTGCCGGGTACATGGGATAGCCGAGGCCGACGTGCGTATGGTGGTGGGTATGAACATGACGCTGCGGCGGTGGACTGCCGTGAGTCGGCGGCACCTGCACCGCCGCCTCCCGCCGCGCCATTGCCCGCAGCGCCGCCCACGCCTCCGCCCACGGCTCCGTTGCCTGGTGGCCCATTCGGCGGCGGACCGCCGGCCATCGACTGTTTGTGGCCGTCCAACGACGAGCCGGGCGGCACACCGCCATGTCCTTTGGGGCCGGAGAGGTCCGGCTTGCTGCCGGGCGCCGGGCCCATTCCTCCGGGTGGTGGCTGTAGGTTCAGCGGCACACCGCCCGCAGACCCAGGTGCCGAGCCGGGCTGCTGGTTGGGACCGCTGCCGGGGCCGAGGACTCCGGAAACGGGTCCGGATCCGGGGCCGCTGCTCGTGGGTCCGCCGCCCTGCTGGGGCGGACCGATGCTGGGACTGCTGACGCTCACCTTGACGGGGCCGCTGCCGCTGGTGGGCGACTTGAGGGCCCGTTCGCTGAGCTCATGGATCTTGTGGGTGGTATAGTACTGGCTGGCCGCATGATGCAGTGCATCCAGCGCCTTGGTGCCGGTGTTGCGCGAGAGATCTTCGGGGGCATGGTAGCGCGGGATGGGCAGGTGATACGGTGCCGTATTGTACGGTCCGGCGGCCGACATCAACACGTTGCGGTACATCGGATGATTGGGATCGAAGCCAAAGGCGTCGGCGAAATGTACGAGGGATGGAGGAAGTACTGCGACGTGGGTGGTGGTGGCGGACCCTGCGTCTCCATGGTCGGCTTCTGGCCCTCTTGCTTCACCTTAAGCGGCTGATCGTCATCACCGCCCTTTTGTTTGGGCGAATCCTTTGTCAGATTGGTGGCCTTGTTGTTGGCCGCCGCACTTGCCGCCTGCGACTGCTTAAGTTTTTGCTGCTGCTGCTGCTGTTGTTGTTGTTGCTGCTGCTGCTGCTGTTGTTGTTGCTGCTGCTGCTGCTGTTGATGTTGTTGCTGTTGCTGCTGTTGGTGTTGCTGCTGGAGGTGCTGATGATGCTGCTGAATCGCCTGCTGTTGCTGCTGAGCCATTTGCATTTGTTGTTGCTGTTGCTGCTGCTGTTGTTGCTGCGCCGATCCCATGCCGGGCTCATCCTTGTGCATCATGCCAGGATGAGGCTGAAGCCCGGCACTGGCTGCGTTCTGAGCCGCCGCGGCTGCAGCAGCTGCTGCCTGATTTTGTCGCCCCGTGAACATATAGTAACTGATTGGGGGACAGAAAATTTAGTTAGTCATTGATTTTTAAAGATTATCATAACTTTATAATGTTATCCCCATCACTTACCGTCTCAGCTCCTCGTCGCGCGCCTGCTGCGCGGCCGCCAGGCTCATGGAGTGGCGCTGATAGATGGCGGGATAGGCGCCCAGTGCCTGCAGATCCTTGGGATGCAGGGCATGCGGCTGCTGTGGCTGCGGCGGTGGCGGCTGCTGCTGCTGCTGAGGCTGTGGCGCCGGCTGTTGTTGCGGTGGCGGATGCTGCTGACCCGGATTCGAGTTGGGCTCCTGCTTGATCTCCTGCTTGGTCATCGGCTCCTGCTTGATCAGCTTGTTGGCAAGCATCTGCGATACACATTTAGCATTAGCTTCGGCATAAGGTTGAGCATTCAAGAGGAGACTCACCTGCTGCTGTGGTGGCATGTGCTTGGGCTGGTCGTGCGGACTGGGACTCTCCTTGAGGCGCTCCTCCTTGATACTGATCCCCGACAGCTGTGGCGCCTGCGAACTGGGCGGCAGTCCTGGGTGTCCTCCCAGTTTGGCAGCCTCCTCAGAGGCCACAATTGAAACTGACCCAAAGTTGGGGTCCACATTATACGGATACGCAGGCGGTATAAAGCTAAAAGTGAAACAGATGATGATTAGTTTATGATGCAGCTAAGGATGGGTAGTCTTACTTGAAGGGATAGAAGTGGGGCATGCCCTTGCCCGGACCAGGTCCTCCTAGACCGGCTGCTCCCAGTGCGGATAGGCCACCCAGACCGGGTGGCAGACCTCCTGGTGGCGGTCCAGTCACCGCACTCAAGTTCACCGGCGGCGGCTGAGATCCCGGCTGCGAGGTGGGCGGTCCAACGATCTCCTTGCCATTGTTTTCCGGTCCCGGCTGCTGGCCCTGCTGCTGCTGCTGCTGTTGTTGCGACTGCTGCTGCTGCTGACCCGGCTGTGGCTGCGGTTTGGTCATCAGATCCAGCGGCGGATCCTTGTTCTTGCCACTGTAGTCCGCCAGGTGGGCGGCCACCGACTGCTGTCCGGGCGGACCCAGCAAATGACTGGGCGGCTGAGAGGTAGGCAGAGGTGCACCCGGCTGCATCTGTTGCTGCTGCTGCTGAGATTGGGTCAACGCTGGTGGCAGCCCTGGCGGCTTTCCCGGCTCCGACTGCACCATGTACTGCGGCTGTTGTTGCTGCTGCTGCTGCTGCTGCTGCGGTGGAGGTGGTGCCTGCGGCTGAGCTGGGTAGAACTGGTACATTCCCGGCACATACATGTTGGGAGCCGGGGCTGGTGGAACTCCCACGCCCACGCCCACGCCCACTTCCTGCGGCTTCTTGCCCATCAACTCGATGTGCTTGGCCGCCGCCGCCGCCGCCGCCGCCGCCGCCGCCACCTGACCGACCGACTTATCCAGCAGCTCCTGCTCGGCCACTGGCGTTGAGTCATCGGAGATATCACTGTAGGCCGGACTCTGCACATCCTCGCGCGAAACACGGCCCTCGAAGTCACCGGGTCCGGGTGACTTGCGGTTTTTCTTTTGCTTGCTGCCAGCGGCACTCACGCCTACGGCGGATCCGAATCCAGGTGAGGTCTTCAACCCTGCCTGCTGGGCGTAGGCCGATGGCGTCTGCTGCGGATCCTGGATATGACTGGGCGGCCTCGGCGGCGACTGTTGTGTCTGCGGATTGATTGGCGGCTGACCCGGCTGCTGTTGCTGCAGGGGATTTCCATCCGGTGGCCCAAAGCGCAGGACTCCCGCTTTAACTGAAATGGAGAGCAGATGCATATATTAAAACCTGCTGATAGCTGCTGATCTTGCACCAAAATCGATTTGAGAATCGAGCAGATAACAAGTACTTACTTGCTCCCTGCTGCAACAAGGCCTGCTGCTGTTGGTCCGACAACATGGCCGGCAATCCGCCCATTAGCTGCTGCTGGTGCTGCGACAGAGCCTGTCCAGAGATGCCAGCAGTGATGCTGCCTCCGGCCACCGGTTGTTGCTGATGGTTGCTTGTTGCCGCACTGCCTCCCGGTGTGAGCAATTGCTGCTGCTGTTGCTGCTGTGTGGTTGGCTGCTGCTGCTGTTGCTGTTGCTGCTGTGTCGCGGCATTGGGGCCTGCTGTCAGTGGAAGATTGCCCAGCGGCATTACTGATACTGCAGATTGCTCTGCTCCAGGCGTTGCCACTGCACAGATGGGAGTGGGAGCTGGTGGCGTGGCTGGTGTGGGTGCAGAAATAGGCGCTGCAGATGGCGTCTCTGCGACGGAGGGGGTGATGGTGGTGCTTGAGGCGGCAATTGATGCCGATCCAGTGGATGATGTCGTGGGTGTAGCACTGCCATTGGTGACGGGATTGCTGCAATTGGCGGTGGGTGTGTTGGGGGGCACTGCCACGGTTCCCTGACCCGCTGATGGCGCTGCCGCCGATACTGGCTGGCTGGCTGTTGGTGCGGCAGATGTTCCAGATCCCGCTCCACTTGCCAATCCCGGCGAGGGCGGCGTGGCCGGCTCCTCTGGCGCCTGCATCGAATCCTCGTCCATAGAGCTGGCACCACCGCCCGCTCCGTGGGCATGCGACTGGTGGTAGCGCAGCCCATTGGCGTGCTTGTACTTCTTGCTGCAGTCCTGTTCGGGACACTCGAGCAGCACCGGGGAGATCGCGCAGGGCGAGGCAGTCTTACATTTCTTGGTGCTGATCTGCACGTTCAGGCCGGTGACCGGATTGAGCAGGCTCTGCGGCTGCGTGGCCAGGCCACCGCCGCTGGCCGAGATGGGAATGCCGCTGGCGTTCACCATGCTCACTCCGCCAGCTCCTCCGACGCCGCCACCGCCGCCGCCAGACGCACCGCCGTCCGTCGCTTCGCCGTTGAGCGGTGAAGGCGCCTCGTCCTTCGACTTGCGCTTCTCCGGACGCGGCGGCAAAAACGCTGTCGGTGATGTGCTGGGCGTGGCACCGCCTCCATTGCCCGACGAGCTGCTGTTGCTGTTCGCCGCCGCATTGCCGGAGGCACTGCGCGTCGCCCCGCGTCCCTTGGTGGCACCATTGCGCAGCTTTGAGTGCACCTGGGCATGTGAGAAGTAAATCTGCCGGTGAAGAGGAATTATAATATAAATTAACAATCTCATTCAACCTGCCATTTAAGACCATTTCAAATCTTTATTGCAGTCTAACCCAAGAGGCCAACTACTTTTCTACTTACCGAACTTCTGGTCTCGGTGAAGTTACTCAGGTCGGGAGTAAGACCTGCACTGCGTCCGCGCTTGCCGCGTCCCTTTGGAGTTCGAGAATCTAATTCTTCAGTTGGTGAATCACAGAATCTGGAAGGCATGAAAATAAATCAGTAATCAGCACATTCAAAGCTAAAAATGTTTGCAGTGCCCACAGATATCGAGTTTCCTTAAATCAAAACAAACCACATAAGTGGAAAACATGGCAAACATTGGCAAATTAAGCTATTTACTGATAAATAATCCTTTTCCTAAACAAACAGAAAATGGTTATATGCACTTAAGTATTGTTTGGATTATTGCAAATATGCATAGTGCACAGTTCATAGAACCCGTAGTTAGTCATCACTTACTGATGGCAATATAAACCATAAGCAATACTTTTCAAACTGATCCCCAAAAAATGGGTAGAAAAGAAAAAAAAAATATAAAAAAATAAACTTGCAACATAATATTGAAAGGCATCTTTATTTAATTGATCTAGTCTCTACAATAATTTTGGAAACCGTTTGAAAAGCGTATCACCGTAAGACCATCTAAGTCCCCAGCCCCACCAACTCACCTTGGAGGAGCCCAATCGTGTCGGGTGCAGTCGAGCAGGGTGCCCACGTAGGTCTTGCCCCGCCACGTGACGTTGACCACTAGAACGCCGCCCTCGGTCTCGTGCCACACGATCCCCTCGAGGGTGACGGAGGTGCCCGGTTCGCACGGACCCAGGCAGTCCGGTTCGGTGATGGTGCCCACCGAGGTGCCGATGCAGATGTCCACCATCTCCTTGCCGCCGCCGCCTGCTCCGCCAGCGCCAGCCTCATGCTTGGCCCTCTTGGCGGGCGGCGATTTTGTGTCCTCGTCGCCGGTTCCTGCGCTGCCCGCCGGCACCGAGATCGTGTGGTGCATGGTGGCTGAGATCATGCCGGGTGCCATAAGCTTGGCCTGAGCCGTCTTGCTATCCGTTCCGACGCCGCTGCCGCCGGAAGTGCTGTTCTGGCCCTGATTCGAGTTGGCGCCACTCCCGCTGTAGCTGTTGGAGGCGGCGGCCGCAGCCAGTTGGGCGGCAATGTGCGAGGAGATTTTAATGCTGCCGACGGAGTCCTTTTCCCGGCGGTCCCGGTGCATTGGCACCTCCTCCCGATCCGCCCACACCGCCGGCACTACTGCTGGCCAGTTGGGTGGCGGAGGAGGAGGTTGCTCCGGTGGCCGCCAGTAGGGAGGCAGCCGCAGGCACCACTGTCGATGGCGATCCACCCGAAGGTGAGCCCGCCGAGGGAGTGAAGACACCTGGTGGCACTGCCGACATGGAGGAGGATCCACCGGCTTGTCCAGTGCTTCCACTCGAATTGGAGCTGCTGCCGGAGTTGGACATGTGTGCGGCTCGGCGGATGCAGGCGTGGTGGGAGCAGGGAGCACCCACCTCGCCATTGCACGAGCAGGGCGATCCGCCTGCTCCCGCTCCGGAACTCTTCTCCGGCGTATCCTTCTCTCCGGCCGCCGAGGCAGCCGCCGCTGACTTGTCCACGGACATGCGATTGGAATGTGCGTTCTTGTCCTTGGTCTTCTCGCGTCGATGACCCGAACTGCCGCGCTTCGTGCCTTGCGGCGTGGACTGACTGCCGCCGGAGGATCCCCCTCCGCTGGCATGGCCACCAGGCATTGTTCTGGCCCCCTCCTCCGGACGAGGAGGAGCCACTCCCGGCACTGGCGTTGTTCAGGTGCTTCTTGCTGCTGCCCGACGAGCTGCCGCTGCTGGAGGAGCTGCCACTGCTTGCGCTGCTCGACGAATTGTTGCCTCCCAGGGAAGAAGCGTTGGTGGAACTGGAACCGGAGCCGGAACTCCCATCCTCGTTGGCCGAGCTGTTTGATCCGGCGCCCAGGGCTCCGTTCTGCTGCTGGTCGGTGGCCTTCACAATCTCGTGCTTGGCCTCCGAGCTTTTTGTGCCCGGCTTAGTGCGCTTGATCTTCATTTTGAGTCCTTTGTCGAGCGTCGCCTGGTGGTCTATGGACATCTTTGCGCTCGATTTGCCACTGGAGGAGCTGTTACCGCTACCGCTTCCGCTGTTGCTGCCGCCTTGCGAACTCGGCGGCCCACCGGCGCTTGTGTTGTTGTTGCTCCCGCTACCGCTTCCGCTGTTCCCTGTGCCGCTGCTGCTGCCCGAGCCGCTGCCTCCGCTTCCGGTCCCGCTGCTGCTGTTGTTGCTGTTGCTATTGTTGTTGCCGCCGCTGCCGCTGCCCGTTTGCGAGGACATGCCGCCAGCGGAGAATTTGGAGCCCTGCTGTCCGTTGCCAGCCGCTGTGGCTGCTCCTGCTGCTGCCGCCGACGAGGATGAAGATGACGAAGAGGAGGAGGAGGAGGAGGAGGACGAGGACACTAAGCTGCCGCCCTTGGAGAAACCGGCAAATGTCGAGGATGACAATGTGCTGCCGGCACCAGCTCCCGCTGATCCGTTTGCGTTCCCGCTTCCACTCCCCGATCCACTCAGGGATTTGGAGCTGCTGTTCAGTGGACTCGGACTGTTCAGTTGAGCCACCAAAGCGGACTTGTAGCCCTTGGAACTGCTGCTGCCACTACCGCCGCTGCTCGAGTTCGAGTGGTGGTGGTGATGATGGTGATGCTTTCCCGAGGAAGAGGAGGATGTGGAGGACGATGAAGTGGATGATCCCTTGGCCACCACGTTCGCACTGCCGCCACTGGGCGTCGCAGTTGCTGACGAGGATGAGGTGGAGGAGTTAGCTCCGCCACTGGCCACCGGCTGGCGTGTGAACTTAATTGTGGTTGGCGAAGTGGCTGACAAATTGCTGTGCAATGTGGTCTTGTGCGATTTGTGCGACGATCCTGATGATCCTGATCCCGCCGCTGCTGCTGAGGATGACGAGGATGAAGCGCCGCCCTTGGAGGATGATGAGGAGGATGTGGAGGAGCTGGATGCCTGCTTGGCATTTAGCGCGGTAGCCTGGTTGCCACCACCCGAAGAATGCGCCGCCGACTTCTCGATGTCCGCGTCCAAGTCGTCCAGCAGCTCTGGTATGCCGCCAATGTTCCACTCGTCCTCGTACTCGAAGTTCGTGTCCTTCGACTCGCTCGAATTGGAGCTGCTCGACGAGGAGAGCGACGAGGAGGAAGAGTTGCAAGCGGGGCTCTTGCCAGCTAGTTCTGCGAAGGGAGAAACAGGAGAGAAATTTAGGTGAGAGTTGTCGCGTCAATGTAAGGGGGTCAGTGGCTCAAGTAGGGGGGTTGCCCTTTTACCGCTTGTGTACCCTATGCTCATTATCTAATTATAAGCTTTAAGTGAATTTTTAAACTCACAAATTCCAAAACACTTTCATGAGGACGAGAATTCGGGGCTAAGTCCTTTTGTTTGTAAATTTAATTTGCAATCTGCACAAAACCTTTTTTTTAATAACCTGTCTATCTGTCTTTATCGAATGTTTTAACAAAAATCTTTTATCGCTATTTAAAAGGTTTTTTAAAAATTGAACAACTTATATATAATACTTTGTCTATACGATTTAGTTTATACATCACGATTAAGGGGTTCCCCTTAAAATAATCCTGACTGCGCCACTGTCGATAAAAAAAGAGTACCAACGAGAGATTTGCTGTTACTTACTTGTATTTGTGTGCTTCTTGATCGCACTAGAGTTGTTGTTGTTGTTATTGTGGTTGCTCTTCTGATTATTCGCTGCCGCAGTTGTTGTTGTTGCCTTCGTTTTGTTATTGAAATTCAGCGCTTGATTCGCCGTCGTTGTTGTTGCTGCTGCTGTTCCTGTTGTTGTTGCCGTTGTAGCTGTAGCTGCTCCTGCCGCACTTAAATTAGCTAACAACTTATTATTCTTAATATTGCTTTCCGTTGCTACGTTGCTGCTATTCAGGGCCACCTGCAAATGCAGAAAAAAGAAGAAATCCAACATTAGTAAGTTGCAGTTGTATGGGTGTGAGTGCGTGTGCGTTTTGATGTGTGAGGAGTAGGGCAAGACAACTCAACAAAAAATAGCTGAAACAGAAATTATAATTTTTTCTGCCCCTTTCGCTTTACCTTTGCCAACTTCTTTTCCATTCCACAATCATAATTAGATTATAGTTTTTTTCTAGTATTTTAAGTGTTCTATTTTACAGAAATCAAAAACGAAAACAATAAATAAATATTTTGCGCGAGCCTTCTCCGCGGCGTCCTTTTTCGTTTGGCGGATGAGAACGGAAAACCAAAAAAAAAAAAAAGAAGTAGAGCTGGAGAGCCACCACCAAAAACATGGGAGAAGAGAGGAAGAAACAGAAGAGTGTAAGAGCAGAAGAGAGGCGGTGGAGAGACGAAGGCAAATAAACAAAACGATTTTAGTGTTGGAAAAGGCCTTTCAGAATCGAATAACTGACAACAATAATTGTTTGTTGATCATGATTGTGTTTTTACTTAGCCCTTTAAACTAATAAATCAGAAGCTACCAATAAACCAGTAACAAAAAGAGTAAAGAGTGTAGTTTTCTGGTCACTTTGTTATCGCTTTCTTCGCTTATCGCACACTGCAAAAGTGTAGTGGCCACTTCAGAAGGCAGCTCGAAAAAACTAAACTCAAGTGGGGCCAAAATGATGACAATAAAATAATTACTCTCTTATCGCCCACTAAAAGTAAAGTAAGGTATAGGTAGAGTTGAATGGCTGGGGATAAAGAGTGTTGCCAATTATAAAAAATCTGTTAATATATATAGCATATAGCTAAACCCCAGTTGGAAGCTAAAAATATTATTATCATTTAAAGCTACAACTTTTTTATTGCTTTCAATAGAAAAATAACATAATCTCTCAGTAATCGTAATCCAAAATAAAGAACACAAGTTTTAATTTTTACTACGTGATGGTTTTTTATTACAAAACATAAAAACTAATCTTTATTAGACTATTCGACTATAATAGACTATTAAAAAACAAAACACTAAAAAAAATTTTAATTTAATTAAAACTGAGTTCTTATGTGTTTTAAATTTAAATTTATTTAGGTGACTAAATATACTTGAAATTTGTTCCTTATTTTACTTTAAAAGATAATTGTGTAATCTGAAATAACCGAACTAAAAATTGAGTTTTTGAAAAACACTTATCGTAGTCAAGTTTTAAAAAAATGGGCGTTGTATCCAAAATATCTTATTGTCGTTATAAATTAAGTAATATTTTCAAATATATTTAAGTACATTTACTTTTATATATCTTAAATGTATTTATTAAATATGATATATCCAATTTATATTTAAAAAAAACATGAAATATTATAATAACTTATCAGGAATTTCTGATTTAAATATATTGCAAACTGGGAATGAACATAGCCAACCTGTCAACACTGATGGAAAGTAGTGTGGATTCTTTTTTTGGGGAAAGGGGTTAAGAGCGAGGTGCGACAATGTGCTTACCTTATTCGGGTGGTGGCTAGTGTTCGCCTCGTTACGTCTCATTGACTCCATGCAGACGCAAACGATCGGGCGGCCGCACTGCGCGGGCGGCCCAAAGAACTACCAGTAGTGCCTAGGAACGTGCAGCCGGCGGAGGAGGAGTTGTTGCTCAAGTGACTTGAACTGGTGCTGCGGTTGCTGGCGCGGATGCGGATGACCCTGCTGGTGGGTGGCGATAAACTGGGGCGCTGCCTTGTGTGACGACTTGTCGACTTGTTATCCAGGCAACAAGACAGGGAGACACAGGGCCTCGGCCCTCGGGCCAAATGGTTCATTTTCAAAACTGCAAATAGAGCAAAAAGAAAGATTCCCTCGATTAGAATATGCAATCTGCCAGAAATACGGTTAACGCTATAATGAAAAGTACTGAAAAGTACTGCCCCACTCGATCGAGTGTGCGGCGAGATTAGAGCCTTGTTGCTCTTTCAAGTGCTCAATTCAATTGCCCCTTATCGACGATCGCCAATCAACGTGTTTGAGGTTAACTATAAAGCATGGGCGACTGTGATTTACATGCACAGTGTGGGGTTGGATCATAATACATATATAATATTGAGACGGTAGAAGGTACATACATATATGATTAAGGGGAGGCGAGGCGGCGGGGAGGCACACCTGTTTAACGACCTGGTAATTAAAGCACTTTTGCACAATTTACTGATACTGATAACGAATAACTGGTACGAGTTATACTTCTACTACCACCGATCTCAAGTGCCGCCGAATATGGAGTATATGATTTAAACATGTGCGAGCACAGTAGCAGTTGCCGTTCCGATTTGCGATTAGATAACGTCAGCCACACCGACGACGACGTCTCTGGGAATTCTACGAGAGTTTGTACATACACGTATTTGTACACCCCGAGAACGCTGACGTCATCGTTGGCAGCTTTTAGCACTTTTTTTTTTTTAATTTCAATGCAAATGAACTTTTATGCCAGAACAAATGTCAAGCGTAATGCCGGCTATTAGGCTTAGACTTAATGATTTTGTAAGCCAAATATGCTAATGGAAACTATAACTGAGAAACACTCAAAACAAATGATATAATTTTCCATAAATTACGTTATCATTTGTAATTTTTATAATGACAACAAATAACCAAAGTCAAATTATATTTAATAATTTTGGTAAATTTTCCCTTGGATATTATACCGCATATAATGAACGATATAAGCATTACTAATTGCTTTAAAAGGGAAATCGCGAATTTTATAATACTATTTTTCCCCTTTAGTCGACAGTTTTGTGCCCTCCTTTGTCAATTAATTTGATTGATTGGTTTGCATGAATCTCTGTTGATTCATTCACTTTTTTTTTTTGTGCTGCTTCATACGATTTTAAAGCAGCAACAACAATTAAATTTGCATGTGCTTAACATTTTATGATAATTAAGTGGCACAGACAGCAAAACACGCTTTTTTTTGTGTGGGCCGACGATGGATTTTTTTGTATTTTTATTTTTTGTCAACTTGTTTGTTTGTTTGTGTCACCCGAGTTGTGTTCGCATTTTCATACTGAATACTGAAACTTAATTAATTGAGTTGTTGACTGTGCTTGGTTCGACAATAAAAGCTGCCCACACACATTGCGTATTTTACTGCCGCATTTAATCTCATCCAAATGCGCGTTTTTAAGCCCAGACAAGAGCATTTCAGTTCCCATGGCAATCATCTTGTGTTCGCCGCTGGGCCCCTTCACTCGGACACCATTTAATCCGCTATTACGCACTCCACACTCCCTTGACCATGTGGGTGGCAATGCGAGTGTGGCATGTGGCATGTGGCATTAACGCGCCAACAAGGGGTTAAGCCCCGAAAGAGAAAAAATTGAAATAAAACAACTCACATCCATTGCGATATGCTTTTCACAGACGCCGCCAACAAACACGAAGATTGAAACACACCATAATTTAGACAAATCAATAAATTACTAATAGCCCCCGCTACTTCACTCCTTCGTGCGATCGACATTCCACTGAATTCGACCGAGGTCCCAACTTTGGCAGAAGGCACCGACCGGGGAGCAGGGCACATAAAAGGTAGGCAGGCAGGCAGGCAGCAGCAGCAGTTGGTTCAGTTGGCCAGGTAGAAAAAACTGGCTGGGTAAAGGCACAACGCGACAGCGCCGGTCATCGTTCAAGTCGTGTTTTAAATTGGGATTGCGGCCAAGCTCCGATGCACAGGAAAGGAAAATATAGGAGAGAGTGGCAAAGTGGCAGAGTGGCATAGGGGAACCGATAGCGTCTTCTTGTTATGGCCAAAGTCCCTGTCCGCACGTACTAAACATCAGGCAGTATCCAAGCCCAACCCAAAAGCAACCAGAAAACAGCGGTCAGTGCTGGTGGTTACTGAACGTTGATCACAATGGCTAGTTAAAATTAAACAACAGCAGAGAAAAAAGTAATGAAAATATGTTGATTCATCAAAGAAAAACTTACTTATAAACAATAATATAATATAAGTTTAGACGACTGATGCAGTATAGAGGCTGTCTTCCCAAATGTTTGTAATAAGAAAAAAAGTGCATGGGAAACATTATAAAGATTATACCTTGATATAACTAAAAGACAGATTGAATGAAAAATAGCTAGAGCATGTCAACGCTGGCCGACTCAAAATCAGCGGGAGAACATAAAATCGCCAAGATGATGAAGAAGCCGAAGAAACCGATGAAGAACAAGGCGCTGTAGAGCTAAAGATTTACGGTCAACATCGTTGGAAACATCGGCCGCCGTTCAGATCGTTGTAGATCTGCTTGACTTCATCGCCGCCGCCGCCCGTTGTCGTCGTCATCGTCATCATCATCATCTCGGCTCTTTTTGTTGTTTCACAAGATGGTTGTTGTACAAGATTGATCCTCTGCGGTTGCTAAATGAACGCCTCTGGGGAGTTGCCAGTGCGCTTTTATTAGCGTTTTTGATCCAGAATGGATCGTAACCACAGCAGCCAAGAAGCACAAGCAGAGACGAAGTCCGCATCAGACACACACGCAGGTACTATTATGCTCAAAAGAATAGTGTTTGCTACTTCCAACTTATTTTTATTGGTTTCAAAAGCAGTTCTAAATTATACGAGAAAGCTATAAATCATTTTGTACACATAGAAGTAAAACATTCAATGTTTTTGTTAAGCTAAAGTTGAAAATATATGGTTGAAAAATACCAGAACTTTCACGTTTTTTGGGACAGAACTAATAAATACATATACAAATTGTGTAACCATGTTTCGGAGATTGAAAATTTTGCTTCTTCTACTACAGATAGTGTTGCTATTATTTATCGCTGTACTTAAAAATTACGATATAAGTAATAAAATTGTATAAATGCATTATTATCGTTATATAGTTTATAAGGCAGCAAACAATAAAATTGAACTTTAGTTTTTTTTCAAAAATATATATAAAATAAAAGGTGCTATTATATTGATCTCCGTTGTTTAAGCACAATATAAAAAACAAAACAGACGAAAATTGCGATTCGCTAATAATTCTTCGACCGCTTGTGTTTCTGTTTTGATTCGGCTGGAATCGCGATAATTTGATTTTCCCCCAGCACAACTCATGCGATTGCGTTGGCGGCGACTGTTTAGGCTTAACACGCTCGCGGCGACGGCGGCGGCTCGGCGTTCAATTAAATTAAGTGCAGCGGGTTTGGATCCCTTTTCGTTTTTTGTTTTTTTTTTTTTTTTATTATTTTCCTTGTGGCATGCCACACCACCGCAGTACGAGATGCTCTCAAGTGCTAGCCAACTCAAGTGGCGATCATGCCACTTAGGCAACGGTCTGAAAACGAGCCTTGGATGGGAACTACTCAAAGACGAAAGAGGAGGGACCAGATCTCGATCCCGGGTTACTAGACACATTCAATTGCATTTCCCAATATATTGATCACTCGAAAGAGACTGTGTGTGTGTGAGTGTGTTTGCTTGCGCCCCTTTTTCCGTCCGTTGATAGGGCTTCGGAATTTATGACTTCATTTCCCCCAACAGATCTTTTGTTCGTGTCACCAGCAATTTGCTGCCCTCAATTACGAGTGTTCTTCTTTGTGAGCCTCGAATCTAATGAGTTACACCCAAGATGAAGGGGTGGCGCAGCCTCAGATTTTGTTGTTTATATTTCCTCAATTGTTGTCAAGGGAAACTTGTGCTATCGATCCGTAGAGGTTTCAGTTTTGATTGTAATCCCTTGGGTGAGAATTTGGTACTTTGAAAATGGCTTACGCATGGTCTTTTTCATCTGAACTTTTCGAAATTTTAAAAAATACCATTATTTGCTTATAACTTATAAAATACCATGATGTCTTGGGGTTTGAAATTTATGTAAATTGTTATTCACACAATCTTATATTTTGGCAAATACGCGAGATGAATAAGATTAAGATTAATTGCATTAAATAGCCTGTAATTACCAATATTTAATAAGATATATGTATATTTAAGTATCATTCATGAGTCTAGGTCATTAATGTTAAATATACGACAAAATAAAAACTATGACACAAGTATTGCGTGTCAATTGCTATCGCCGGTCGAATTTTTACATTTTGATTCATACAAAACAAGCTGAAAACATACATGGTTTAGAAATATAATGAAACTTTCGCTATATAAACCAGGAAGTAACTCAATCGATTCCAATGTTAACCAAGATGTTACCACGTTCGTTGCTGCTGATTATAGGAGGACTTTGGTTGATCATTTTGTTAGTGGATAACTGCAGTGGAAAAGTAAGAATGTTGTTCAGACCTGACAAGATTAAAATACTATCATTCGAATCAATAGAGAAAGTGGGACTATGAGCCCCTATCGATTGAAGCCTACTCTTACGGATGAAAGCATGCTGAAGATCACCGCGAGGGTGGAGCGAGTCGGTAGGGGAGAATTTGCCATTTCGGCCAATATCGACTTCAAGTACGAGCCCGGCGATACAACTTTGGTGAGTACTACTCTAATATAAGATAAATTTCTATACTTTTAACTTATAACTAACTTACAAAAAAAATGGTTGAACAATATATATACAGATATTTTGATGGTTAAAGGTAGCTTTACTGAACATTTTAATTATTTGTGTTGTTCTTCTTTATAAGTCTAGCCATTTGATCTCAATAACTTTTAGGTTGAGGCTTTGGGTTATCGAAGCAGCTCCGGAAACGAAAACGACTACAAGCTAATACCATTCAGCATCCCAAAGCAACCTTTCACACAGTTCATGAACAGTCACTACAAGGACGTGGTAATAGCCAACCTAGGGGGTTGCTCTAATCTCATCCAGTTTGAGGACCAATTCGAGCCGCCGTGGCCCCAAAAGGAGTACGTACTGGACAAGTGCGTGGCCAACAGCGATGGTTTCCCGGAGGTGGTACCCGAAGGCTTCTACAAGGTCAACTTCTCCATGATGAATCCCGTGGATTGGGGGTTCATTGTCATTGTGAAAATCTCCACTAAAATTATGTGATTTCCATAAACGACATGAATACAACACTTATATGTCATATCAAATGTTTAATCTAGATGCAGCATGTAAACACTTAGTTTGATTTAATAAGCAATAAAAACTGCATTAAAAAATGAAAAATCTATGTTTTATTTGTCAATTATAAACACGGGGCTGTTTGGGATTACCAAAGTGATGTTTGACAACAGATTGATTTGACAAACCCAGTGGATTTTTAAAATTCTAAAACATTAATCGGAACAAGAAAGGTAGCAAACTTCGGCAAGCCGAAGTTCATATACCCTTGCAGCTATTGCTAAAATTAAATATTCTTGAAAACATTAAAGTTATCATTTACTTTCGTATATGTTTAAAAACGTTGAAGCCATGATGATTTTCAGCTCAATTATTCGATAGTTAATCGTTTTCCGATTTTAATCATATTAAAACCGATATTCTGAACTGTCAATATTATTAATAAGTCAAAAAGAATTTAAAAAAATTACAAAATAATGAAGTTAAATTTTTTTTAATAATTTTATTGTTCGCAAGTTATAGTCGTCTGATTTTGATGATATTTAAACCGTAATTCTGAAATATTTAACCATTACTATATTCGAAGAACTAAAAAAAAAAATAAAAAACAGCAAAGTTATAATTTTTTTCATTTGTTTTTCCGATTCTTCCTATGGTAAAGTTTCATGCAGATAGCTTTAAAACTGAGATACTAGTTTGCGTAGAAACCGACGGACAGACATACGGACAGATAAACAAACGGATGCTGATCAAGAATATATATACTTTATAGGGTCGGAAACGTCTCCTTCACTGCGTTGCAAACTTCTGACTGAAATTATAAAACTCTCTGCAAGGGTATAAAATTAATCGAAAATATTAATCCCAAACATTAATCGAAAACATTTTAATTGCTTAGCCAAAAATTTTACGGCAAGATAAGTCCGTGAGATAAAAAAAACTCAGATTATACACCCTAGCTATATAAGCAGCCTGCATTGGGCACAATGTTTTAAATTCAATTCAAGCAAAATGGTTTGCTATGAGCTGCTTTTAACCTGGACAAGGATTGGAATTCTAATTTTGTCTATCCATTTGGCTGAGGCAGCTGTAAGTTTGGTTAAAAACAAAAATTGTTGTTCTATACTAATTGCTTTACCTTTAGCGAAAATGGGACTACGAACCGATTTCATTTATCACCACCTCTTCGGATGACAGCAAGCTAAAGTTCGATGCCAAAATTGATAGACTGGGGCGTGGAGAATACGGATTAACGGCCGTCATCGAGTGGAAATATGAAACAAATGAGAAAACTATGGTGGGTTCTTAATAAAAATAATTTATGTTAACCAATATCCTGTTCTTAAAACGTTTCCCAGGTGGAAGCATTTGCTTATCGCAGTAATTCTGGAGATGAGAGTGATTACAAGCTGCTCCCTTGGTCAATTCCCAAGCAGACCTTCTATGAATACCTCAACACCTATTATAAGGATATGATTATTAAAAACATAGGACACTGCTCCAATCTTCCACAATTTGAGGGCAAATTTCAACCTCCTTGGCCACAAAACACTTATAAGATGGATAAATGTAAGTTCGTTGGCGATGGACTGCCGGAAATCGCTCCACCCGGATACTACAAGATAGTTTTCAGCAAATTTGGAACCGATCAGCCCACCTGGGGTTTTACGGCGGTCTTTAAGTTGACTAATAAACTGTTCTAGACGTTTTGTTAGTCAAGGAAAACAGTACAAAATTTTAAATTTTTATTAAAAAATTTGTGCAAAAATAAATAAATACAATAAATTGATCTTATAAAAATTATTATTATTATTATAGGAAACAAATAAATGAAATAAACTGATAACTTTGCTATTTTTAAATTTTTTTCTTCAAAATAATGGTTAAATATTTCAGAATTACGGTTTAAATGTCATATAGCTACCATAGAAATTATCCAAATTAAACTTCTGTTTTTAAATTTTTTCAAAATATTCTTTTTGGCATATTAAAAATTTAATAGTTCAGAATTACGCTTTTAATTTTATTCAAATTGGAAAATGATATCATTTAGCTGGCATAGGAACGATCGAATAATTGATCTGAAAATCGTCAAAGCTTCAATGTTTTAAAATTTAAATTTCATTTTTGCAATAGGTGCAAGGGTATTTGAACTTCGGCTTGCCGAAGTTTGCTTCCGTTTCTTGATTTTTATTTCGCAATGTTCGCAAGTTACTAACACGATCGACCTTGAGATATTTAAACAATTTAAATGTTATTTTCACTTAAAAAGTTTGTTAATAATGTCGTGCAACATAGCAATTTCATTCACTATATAAATACAATCCAAAACCTGCCAGTACCCAGTTAAAAATTAGCCAAATGTTTTTCCCTTGTTCGTTGGTCGCAATTTGGTTGGGAGTCCTGCTGATTCAAGGCTGTGGAGCAGCGGTAGTTCCAGATTTTATATCCCCCGTTATCCGAATAATAATAATAATAATATTATTACGCAGCGTAAATGGGACTACGAACCCATATCAGTCACCGCATTTAGCTCTGATGAAAGTCTAGTAAAGTTTGAACCCAAGATCATTCGCATGGGGCGCGGAGAACTAGGAATATCAGCCAATGTCTTGTGGAACTATGATACGACTGAGGAAACCATGGTGGGTTCTAATTCCTAATAAGGTATATTCTATAAAAACAAAACCATCTTCTGCAGGTTTCGGCTGTTGTCTACCGAAGCACTTCGGGAGATGAAAGGGATTACAAGCTGCTCCCTTGGACAATTCCCAATCAACCCTTGTACGAATACCTTGACAACTACTACAAGGATGTGATAGTTAAGAACTTTGCCCCCTGCTCCAACCTTCCGCAGTTCGAGGGCAAGTTCGAACCGCCAATACCAAAGCAGACATATACTGCTGACAAATGCGTGGTCGAAGGCGACGGGCTACCGGAAATTGCACCGCCTGGATTCTACAAGATCATATTTAATTGCACTGGACCCGACCAGCCAACATGGAGCCTTACAGGGATTATAAAACTAACAAACAAAATGTTTTGAACCATTGCAAAAAATCCAAACTGTAACTTTATTGCCTAAAACATCTTATTGAATATTTGTTTTAGGTGCCTAAACCTTCTTCAATTAAATTCCATTTCTATTATTTTAAAAAGTGGCGTAAAGAAGTAAAAATTGGATGTCTTCAAAGCTATCACAGTAAAATACAATTTTAGTTGTTTAAAAAAAGCAAAATAAATAACATGTTTACCAAAAATTTAAGTTTATATAACAATGTATATTCTAAAATAACCCCATTTAAAATTGTCTGATTAAAAAGCGCTTATAGCTTGTCTAATAAAGTCTGAATCTCAAACTCTAACTAACAAACAACAATTTAATTGTCCGCATTTGAAATCTATGTAAAACATCAAAATAAATTCTAAAAATTCGGATAATTAAGTATCTTTATCATAATAAAATTATAACAAAGTATTTTGTGCACAAAACACATTATAATAGAGTTACAAGTGCACAAAACACAGAGAGCAAACATAAAAATAAAAACAGGAATCTTAACTGGAAGTATCAAGAGTTATATAATCAAAATAATGAATAAATATTTGTAGTCGAAACCTTTTTTATCTTGTAAAAAATTATTAACAAGGCCTTGCTGTTTTGAAACCATGACAGAATAAAATGTTGTTAACAAGGTAAACGTAGTTAAAACATGATTTAACGGTATGATAAAAATGTCGTGTCAAATTTCAGATAACCAAATCAATCATTTGGCTATATAAACATAAAGAGCGACATGAAAGTATCTTACTATATAGAGTATTAACCAAATGGTTACCCGTTTATCAAATGGTGTAATTTTGGTAGTGCTGCTAGCCAGTGCCTGTGGAGCGGTAATTTCAGAATTTATAATCGGTTACTATTCTAATATCTGTATTATTAGCAGCGCAATTGGGAATTTGAACCCAGATAGAAAACCAGCACCTCCTCGGATGCCAGTCTTATAAAAATTGATACCAGAGTTGAACACAGTGGACGCGGGGAATTTGGGCTTTCCGGAAGCATTGAGTGGAAATATAAAACTAGTAACGAAACCATGGTGGGTCTAATTATTTTAAACGATGCTCTATATAGAAACAACAATCTTTTTTAGTTGGAGGCTAGTGTTTTCCGAAGCAATACGGGTGTTGAGAGTGACTACAAAGTGCTCCCATGGGCAAATTCCTAAGCAATCCCTTTAGAAAGTGTCGATGTTAAGCTTTAAGCACTGTTCAAATCTTCTGCAGTTCGAGGGCAAATTTCAAACGTCATTTTCAAAAAAAATACTTATTTCAGCAACAAATGCGTCATCAACGGCGATGGGCTTTCGGATATCATCCCTCCCGGATTTTATAAAATTATTGTTAAGTGCGCTAGAACCAGGCCAGCCCTCTTGGAGCGGTACTGCCATTTAGATCTTTAAAAAAGAATATATATCATAAGATAAATATATCGTTTCTTCATTAGAAACTTTGTGTTTTTTGTAAATTAAAAAAAAAATAGTCTAAATGCGAAACACAATTGGACGCTTTGGTTCTTTAAAAACTTGTTTCAATATATTAAAGGTATGTAAATTACTTCAAAGTAGCTACTTAAAATCGTTATGGGCAATCAATTTCCATGAAGTTATTTCTATTTCAGATCATTTTTCCTTTTTTACTTTAATCTTTTTATTACTTTTATAATCTCAGCGATTTTGTCTTAAGAACAATTAGCCAAATTACATATTATTTTTGATAAAATTCAAACTAGGTATATTTTAAAACGATTTTTACTTGTTTTTGGCATGTAATCTTGTTTAACATGTTCACCAAAAATGTAAAACTGACTTAGATAACTTTAACAAGTATTAGAAGTAATAATGCCGTGCAACTAGCCCCCGCTTGCTATATAAATATCAACCGAGGGTCGATCGAATTAAGTTTAATTTTGGCTAAATGATTTCACGAAGCTCAATGCGGTTTTTTTTTCGCTGCGCTCCTGATCCACGGTTGCGTTGCAGGAGTATGTTGGGAAACCCTAATAAACGTATACCCCCAGGATTTATAATTTTTTTTTTCTACAGCGCAACTGGGAATACGAGCCCCTATCCCTGACATCCTATACCTCTGATGAAAAGCTTATGAAGATTACGACAAAGGTTGATCGACTGGGACGCAGTGAATTTGCGTTTTCCATGACGCTAGACTGGAACTATGATGCGGATAAGGACACTATGGTAGGTATTTGGATTTAATTTCTTATTTGCATTAAACTCTTTATAAATAATACTTTTTTACCGGACAGGTGGAAGCTGACGTTTTTCACTGCTCGTCAGGAGATGAGGAAGACTATAAAATGATGCCCTGGTCTATTCCCCAACAACCCTTTTTCGAGTATCTAAATGGCTTTTACAAGGACGCTTTTATCAAGAATGTGGGCCATTGCTCAAATATGGTCCAATTTGAAGGCGATTTTGTACCCCCATGGCCCAGAAATGTTTATAAGCTCGATAAGTGTGTAGCCAACGGCGAAGGATTACCGGAAATCGCACCCGAGGGTTATTTCAAATTAGTTTATAAGACCACAGGGCAGGTCGACTGGGGTTTCACCCTGATCGTAAAAGTCACGCACAAGTTGATTTAATGTTGTAATTTTTCAAGAACCCCTTTTTTCTCTTTTATTTTTTTTTTTTAAATAAAACATGTACAAATGGTCTCCAACTTGTTGGTTATAAACAAAATAATACATTGAACTATGGTTTTCTAATCTAATCTTTCAGTTTTAAGTTAGATATATACAATGTCGATAAATGATTCTGGAAATAAAATAACAAAAATAACTATAACAAGAACAAACAAAAACCGTGTAATTGTTAAATTAGTTTTCGATTCTGAGTCCATTGAAAAATTCAGATAAGTTTTAACGTTAAAAACCATGTACGTGTACATCTCAAATTAGTTTTCGATTCTGAGTCCATCGGAAAATTCAGATAAATTTTGCGTGTTTTACCCTAATCCAATAGCATTATTTGTTCACAAAAATGTAATTAATGTATACACAAAGTTTCCGTGACCTACGTTTTTTTTTTAGCAATATTTTACCAGATGGTTCGACTATATAAATAAAAGCAAGATGGAAGTGGCCAGCAATTGAACCGAAAATGTACTCGTTTACCGTGCAGCTACTAGTTTCTGTGTGCATTTTTGTGTACCTATACGGTGAGTGCGTAGCAAAGGTAAGACTGAAACCATTTTAAACCATTTAAACCATTTAAACCATATTAAATTAATTCAAAACCGTTGTTTTTTATGGGTACAACTAATTTATTATTCAACTTAAATGCAAAGTAAAAAATTTTAGATTTAAAAAGTGCGAATATTTGTATAGAAAACGTGGGAAGCCACTCCTATGTCAATTGGAGGCTCGACCACAAACCCCAGTGCCATGGACATGGATTTGCGAATTGAGCGCATTTCAAGGGGAGAGTTCGGCTTTTCGGGCACATTCTTCTGGAATATTGATATGGACGAAAACGTAATGGTGAGTGGTGGTCTAAAATCAGCTATTTAAAATGTATGATAATTAACAAATTTATTTCAGGTCGAAATGCGTATTTTAAGTAGCTACTCTGGCAGAGAAGATGACTACAAGATGACTCCTTGGTCCATTCAACCGCAGAAATTTACCGATTACATCGACACCTTCTACAAGGACATGCTGATCCCCAACCTCGGAAATTGCACAGATTTGCCAAGATTCGACTCCGGATTTGTACCGCCCTGGCCGAAGGGGAACTTCAACTTCACCCGCTGCTCTTGCAATGGCAACGGATTGCCGGAAGTTATGTCAGAGGGATTCTATAGAGCCGAAGCCATTATCACCGCCCTACCAACCGTTGCACTGAATGTGTCCGTCGTACTCCGTATCAAGACCAAAATGTTCTAAATTTCGGACAATTAAATCGCAAATCCTCCCTGTCTACTTGCTATTTGTTTTTAATTTTGTGCAATACCGGGGTGTGAGCTGTGAGGAGATCGTCATAAATTTCGACAGACGCGCGGCACCAAGTATAAATCGCTTTTAAAGTTCGAAAAAGAAATCAAAATAATTGTTATTATATAAAATTATATATAAAGTTATATATCTAAAATATATATCTAAAATATGACAATTTAATAAAGCTAAAACATCGAAATCAAAATGCAATTTTTTTTTAAATATTTACACCCATAAAAAAATTGTCAGAGAATGAAAACTATTTGGTTTTAGTTTTTTTTCTGTTTTTATTATTATATATTTTTTTTTATGTAACAGTAGAACATTTTTTAAGTCAAACATTGAGCTAAGAAGCAATTAAAAAATTAAAGCCTAATAGGTTTGAATAATTACTCATATCTGATTGTTGAGAAACGCAAACTTCCTTTATATAATTTGTAACCAATTTTAATTAATTCAACTATTTAAAGCATTTAAGTAATTAAACGTTGTTAAGATATTTAATAAAATGTAGGCTTATCATGTTTTTACGGTCAGATAAAAATATCGTGTCAAGTTGCTATTAACTTAAACCGTCGTTTTGGCTATAAAAACATAAAATGCGGCATATCTTTGCATGCCTAATATTATCAAATGTTTTCCTCGTGTTCGTTTGGTGGAAGCTGCTCATCAGTGGCTGTGGAGCGGTAATTCCAGTATATATCCTTATACCTTGGATGGTTTTTAAAGTAACAACAAAACTTTTTTTGTAAATCTAAGAGATCTTTAGAAAAAGGAGAAAAATATTACTTAATAGGAACTTTTTTTTTTTATAAATATAAGATTTTAATTACTTAAAAGTGACTTTGCCGAACCTGCTGGCCTCATTACCACGAAAATGGGACCTTTATGTCAAGGCATAACTCGGGATATGTTTTGTCCTGGATTTTCAGAAGTGTTAATACAAGTTTCTCTAGAGACGAAGTCATAATCTACACCCTGCAACTGTTTAAGAATCAAGACCAAAATGTTCTAAATTCCGGGCAATTAACTCGTAGAATTACTCCCTGTCTATTTGCCAACCGTTTTTGCTTTTGGGCATTCCCAAGGTGTGAGCCGAATTCCAGCTGCGACGAGATCGTCATAAAGTCCGCCGGAATCACGGCGGCCAATACCTGAACCGGGCCAGGTACAAATCGCTTAAAGCCAGCTGACGACGGGCAGGCAGGCGGTTCGAGTGTGAAATTGGCAAGACATGTTTGGAAACTGTTGTGGTAGAAAAAAGTGTTTGCGGCAGGGTAAGGAGTGGGGAACGCCAAAGAAAAATTGCACAAAGTGTCGACTGCAGGGAGAAAAATATATATCACCATAAAATAATACCAATTAATAAAACCTTTTTGGGATTATCGTTAAATAAAATATTTAGTTGGTTATTATGGTCGAATAAAACTTATGGCGTTATTAAAAGGTTTAAGTCTTAAAATAACATGTCAAAAAGAAAACGTTTTTTCGGTGTACTTTCCCCTCGTTTCGCCCCCTTGAAAATGCAATTCGAGTTGCATTTCAAGTGAAAACTCTGCACAGTTGCCTTGGCTAATTTATTGCAAATTGTTAAAAGCTACAACGACGAAGGCGACGCTGCTGCTGGCTGTCAACTGATGACAGCAGCATGCGGCTCCTCCCCTCCAATTTCCCCGTACCCTTAACTTGTGGTCGCTGCTGTTTTCCCCATTTTCAGACTGCTCCACTTGTTGGCTGGGGGGAAAATTCAGTTTAGAGTGAACCAGATTCGCATGAATATCGAGAGTAATTCGCAACACGGCAATACAGTCACATATTTTTGGGGAACTTAATTTAAAGCGTAAGGAACATTGCATTATTTTAGTTAATGACAAATTTTTCTATTGCTATAATTGAGTCATTTCAAATAAATTCCTTAACGATTTAAAAATAAATTAAAACATATATGCATTGCGTTAATTAAATTTCATTAATTACGCCAATATAATTATACAAAATCAATTCGATATATCAACATTTAATACGGTCTTTAATGCCTAACTTTGTGTTAAAATGTTTATTTTGCATTACAAACGAGATGGCGATCTAACAACGTTTTAAAAGCCAATTAATTTGCTGCAACGAAACGAGGCTCACCCTGATTAGCATACGGCAACAGAAAACAACAACGGCATCCGATTTGCATTTAGCCACCATCCATCTAACTCATACAGTTCCCATCGCCCCGAGTCCCGCAGTTTGGCCATCAGTTCGCATTGACAATATCAAATTGTTATCTGGCATAAAATAATTACAACGTTTTAATGCAGACAAAATAGTTGTCGTCGGTCGATGGTTGCGAAGTTGCTGGTGTGCTTTGCTGTTCATACCGTCGTTGTTTCTGCCGTTGCCGCTGCTTTGGCTGCCAAAGTTTAGCTGCCAATTTGAGTGCCAATAAAAGCGCGTGTGCGACAGCAAAGAGATTTCATTTTCACCGGACAGCGTTGTCATGGTTAGTTTTTGCTGCTGGTGCGCTAATTAACCAAAAACGCAGCCAATTAGTTGGACTAACACGGAAAAGTTGCAGTTCCATAGACACCGCACGAGAGGGAGTGGCACACAGAGAAAAATTATAGCGATTGTCACTTTCAAATTGTAACTTATTGTCAATCAACACACAAGCCAACAATTTAGAACTATAGAGCACGGAGAATGAAAATAGTAATTAAACACTACAGTTATTTAATATATATGCAAGCAAAAAATAACGTTATAAAATAATAGTTGATCATATGATTTAGTATTAAGAACAAATTTTCATATTTTGTTTTGTTTCATATTAAACAAGATTTGATAGTTGGAAATTTTTTGCAAGTGTCTTAAGCTCAATTTGCGGACTTGTTTTCATTTGTGTTTTTGCAATTTGATTGCGCGATTTGACTAGATAATACTAGGGATACCAGTGAATCAACATTGTAAGCTAATTATTTGGATTGCCAGGGAAATTTTTGATTACTTAAATAGCTGCTGATTATTTATGTTTTTTTAACAAGCTTGTGGAATGTATAAATTTGACGAAGTTGCTCACAAATTTTCCCAAACAACCGGTTAATTACTTTAACAGTTTTTTGTTAATTATTGTTTTTATTACTATAGCTTTTGAACGAGTTTACCTAAATAATAAAAGCCAAATGGAACTTGTTTTCAATAATCTCTTGATTAAGTCATTTAGTTGTTAAGTGCTTTGCTCTAATTTGGTTCTAACTATGCTGTTATTTTAAATAGGCTTAGAGTTTATTGCCAACTATTCCGTGTTTTAACTAATTAAACTGCAAGAGGATTTTGATATTGTCCATTTGAAATTCTACTTCAATTTGTGATGCTCATTGATTGAAAATTTGCAAAATGGAATGCATTAAACTTAGGCAGGCAAAGGTTAAATTATGTCTGCATTCGCAGAGAGATGCGGCTACAATAAACAAACAAGAAAGGGGCAAAAAGGGGGGTATTCAGTCAGAATGCAAAGCTTGTTAAAATTCATGTAATGCATTAACAGAGAACAACAACCACAAATTACACACTCACACACTCACATACTCACACACACACACACAGAGAAGGCGAAAGGGGCCAAAGGGGGGTTTTACTGAGTCAAAAGGCCGACGGGCTGCAATGAAAAGGCAATTAAAGCGCAGCAGGCTGAGAGGGGGGCGGGGCTATGAGGGAATGAGTTTCAAGGGGCGGCAGCAGAAACAGAGGAAGGGGATAATGCTGCTGCTGCTGTTGCTGTTGCCGTTGCAGCAATCAATTGCATGCTTCAATGGACAAATATACGAGCATAGACAAGTGAGAGAGCCAACTCAGATAGACATGGCCGATACGAACGCCAAAGCAAATGCGTTCGCTCAACTACAGTAGAACTACCTTGCACAGTACATTTTACAAATATGATTTTTTTTTTAAACCATTCTTAACATTTATATCGTAAAATATTTATTATCTACAAAGGAATACTAGTTGAACAAAATATCCATGCACTGTTTATGTTAAAAATCCATTAATAAGAACATGTTTAAAAATTTGTATGAAAAAAAACTTTCTCACAAAAACAAAAGAACATTGTCTTTAAATAATGTAAGTGTTCTATTTCATGCTAGACTATTTCAACTTAACATTTACACATTTTTCCTAACCAAAACAATACCACTTCTTTAAAATTTTGTTTGCACACGATTTTAGTCTAATTTACTAGACAAATGTTGTGCTATTATCGATGGCCGACTGTATCTGCGTTTGTTCATCTGTGAGTTTGCAGCCACAGTTGTGAGCGTGTGTATCTGTGAGTTGTCCACGGCAGACACCCGAGGGACGGACGGAAAAGCGACTAGATGGACTCAACTAGATAAAAACCTTAGTTGGCTTGGTGCCCGGCCAAAAGAGGAATACAAGTGGGGCTGGGATGGGCTGGGTTGGGTGTTCGATGTTCAATGTTCGGTGCTCAGAGCATGGAGCTTGGAGCTTCAACCGTCTGCATCTTCATTCGCCTCCTTCGTCGGCGGCAGTCAAGTGGAACGGCACAAAAACTTGTTAACTTTTTTCGCTACAAAAGGTCCGGAGAGTGCCAAGTTGAGTCAATCAACTGGCAACCTGCTTCTGCTCCTACTCCTGCTCCTGCTCCTGCCTCACCCCTCTGTCTGTACTCACTTGGCGGCAATTAATCAAATGGGAGACCCCGAATCCAACTCACTGCCTCGGGCTTTATTATTGCAATCAAGTCATTTACCTGCAAAACGCTTAATTATCACTTTTTGGGGCGGCAATTAGCAATTAGCAGACAAATTCTTCACGTGCCACGCCCCGTTGTGACTACTGCACCTTTCGCTTCCTCAGAGGCTCTCGTCCGTAGCCATATTTCTCACCATACAGTGGACTTATGCCGGCCAACAGCTGGTGGGCAGACTCATAGACGGTGTCACAATTGGCCACCTCATCGGCCACGTTATCAAAGTCATAGGCCACGATCCGATAGCCAACGCGACTTAGTTGCACACAATAGATGACCTGCTCGAGGGTGCGAATATTGATGTAAGCCACCCAACGACAATGGGGCAGGAATTCGGCCACGATCAAGTGGTCCGCAAAGTCCTGGCAAGAGTCCACCATCCTTTGAGCCTCTCAAAGGGCGTCGAAGTCATTTTCGTCGCACTGGACGAAGGCCATTCTGGCAGCTCCTTGAATTGGAATTTTGATCGAACAAACTAGGAACAATGACAGATCCACAAAAAATACTATTTTCAATAAATTTTGTGGCAGTTATTCATGGTTGGTTCTTTAGTTTCAATTAAACTTTTGTCAATTGATTTCTGTTCAGATGATGTCTTAATAAAACCCTCATCCCTTTCTGAAATTTATTACTTCAAATTAACCTTAAGTAATCCTATTTAAATATATTTTGTATAGCCGTGTAAGCTGAAGGGTATTAAAAGTATCGAGTCCCCTATGTACAGCATTCCCTTCACGTTTTCAAGACATTTTTGCCGTATTATGCATCCGCTTAACTTCTCGTGCGGCTCCTCTGAAACCCTCCAGCCCTTTCCCGAATCCCGAATCCCGATCCCTCAACGTACGAGCATCTCCCTTGACTTCCTCGACTCAGAAACCAAGCTCAAGTGCTCTGGGTCCTCGGGGTCTTAGTCGCCTCATGCTGCCTGCTGCCGTTCGAAAAACAAAAAGGACAAAAGCAATGAGTCTCGGTCTCAGACTCATGACAATCGAGTGAGGAGTGAGGGAGGGGGGCAAAGGAGATATGTAGGGGATAAGGGATTGCCTGACTTGGTGTGATTTGGTACACAGATGAAAAAACGTTGTTGCGTTGTTGCATAAAAGCAAATTCTTATATAACCATATTTAAGTATTTACGTTTCCTTCTTTTTTTTAGATGTGATTATCATTTAACAATCTCAACATTTTAAATTTTTAAGGGATTTAATATATCTTAACAGATTAAAAACTATTTTATTAGTTGACTTTATACTTTTCCATACTTTTCTCTTCTGATTATCATCAGAGATTTGAATTATATTTTATTGGTTAAATACATAAAAACTATTATCATTTTTTTTCAGTACACATTCACATCTACAATCCACGGCAGCAGCATTTTTTCCCTTACTTTTTTGCTGATGAAGTTGAACAATTTGAGATACGAGCTGAGAAGGAAGGTAAGCGAACAGAAAGAGACGGGCGATGGGGCTGGGGAAAGAGATGGGTTGGACGACGGACGGAACGGACAGAAAGGGACGGACTACAGACCACGGACGGCGGACTAAAGACTGAAGACCGAAGACCGAAGACTGTGGAACGTTCATTTAGTTGCCCATGGCCATGGCAGGCAAACCGTTTTCTGGCCCGGCTACCAGGCAAAGTTCCTGCGCTCCACTTCACCATTTCCCCCTGTGTCTTCAACCATCAAGATGCTAAAAATGAAAAACTTTTTTGCGACACACACGTAAATTTTTCTTCAATTTTCCTTCTGTTGCCGCCTAAATAGTTGATGAATTATGCGACAGCTGGGCGGGAAAAGTTTTCTTAAATTTCATATTCACACAGAGGAAATTATTAGTTTCATTTTACTAGCTTTAGTTTTTATAAGAACCCTTGCCAATGTTTAGAATAAGGAAACCAAGACGCCTGTTTTGAGATACAGAATCTGTTAAACAGACATAAAAGTTTATTAAGGTCTTAATTCGTGATCATGATATTAGTTATGATAACCTCTATTTTCTTTAAACAAAACGAGTTCAAAAAGGTTGAGTTTAAAAACAATATGGTTAAAAATTCAGCAAAGAAAGTAAAAGTTTTGTAATGTGTTTTCTTTAACTTTAACAAACAGGTACTGATGATGGGAGATAATATTTTAAAATATTGATTCTTAAGCATTTTCTCACTGTGTGTGCGAAAGTTCAGTTTCAATTTATTTTAATTGCGCTGACAGTTTACGATCTCCCCTCCGTTTGCACCTCCCTCGCACGACTGCAATCAAAAGGAATAAATGAGTGAGCGGATGAGAAGGCGACGGCGGACAATAAGTGGATGGGATGGAATGGGATGGGGCGGGAAGGGAAGCAAAGGGAAGGCATGACCATAATCCGACTTTAACTCTTTCACCGATTCCCCTGCCCTGTGGGCCTTTCTCCCGCTCCTTTGCGCACAATTGTCGGAGATTTATGAACGCCCCTTGCGCTTTAAATTGAATTCAATATTTTGCAAGCGCACTGCTGCTGCTGCTGCTGCTGCTGTTGCAACAACGGCAAATTGTAAACAACAAAGTTTTTTGTGTTTCGTTGACAGTTGCACTTTTTTTATGGCGATTGCACATTTCATGGCTTTCTTTTTTCGCGCTAAAATGGAATTCTCCCTCCTTTTACCTACACTATTTTCGCGCGATTCGCTTTCAAGAGGTGTGAAAGGCGTTGAGTGGGTGTGTCGACAATTGAGCTGTTTTCAGCTTTTTGCTACATTTAGTTCAGTTATCCGCTTAAAGCCAAAAGACGATGCTTACCTGGAACGAGAAAGAGGTGGGAATTACGGAATTAGTGGAAAATTAATGAGATTGTTTAGGTTTGGGTTTAATTAAGTGTGCATTTGATATTCTGAGTATATATTGTATTAGTTGTTAATGAATAGTTGGAGCATGATGGCTTTAAATGTTAATTAAATATTTTATTTTGTGATTTATATTACATTATAACAAGTACATTTCTTTGAACCGCTTAAGTACCCTTTTCTTATTGTTTCCAATTTGCGGATTACTAGGTAATTTTCGCTTTTCTCTGATAATAGGATAAAGGTTTACCAAAAATAGGGCAAGTTATCTAACTCTTTGCCTTTGATAGTGGTTTTTAGTCAGGTTGAACAGCAACACCAACTATGTATATATAGAGCAAAGTCAAGAGCAACGGATAGGTTAACTTTAAAAGCAACAACAAACTAGCCACAGCAATATATGATAGAACTACAGCAGTCACATAAGCAACAACACAGCTAAGGATAAAATAATCTGAATAATAAGAGCAACACAAACCACAACAACACCAGAAACGACATCAAGAGTAACAACAAATTTAACAGAAAATGTAAATGAAACCACAAAAAACAACATACACTGATGCAACACTAAGAACAGTAAAGTTAACAACAGAAACATTTACAGAAGTAGCAACATCAGAAGCATCAACAACAACAATAGAAGATAGAGCAGCAACACCAACAACAACTGCAACATAAACAACTGCAACACCAGTAACACCATAAGCAACCGAAGCAACATTAGCGGCAACAGCAACAACAGAAAAAGCTAGAGCAACACAAGATGCCCCCACGTTAAAAATTCAAAATGTTTTCGTTTGAGTGAGCACAACAACAACAACAACAACAACAACAACTACAACTACAACAACTATCGACACGGTGAGTTGGCTTCGTTGTTTCTATAGTTGTTGGTGTTGTTGCCATTTTCGCCGCCAGGGCGCTACATTTTGTTGGTGTTGTTGCCATTTTCGCCGCCAGGGCGCTACATTTTGTTGGTGTTGCTTATTTTTTTGTATTTTTTTTTTATTTTGTTCACATACAATTTCGTTGTTGTTGTTGTTGTTGTTGTTATTGTTGTTGTTGTTGCCTCTTCTGCGCCAGTCAATTCAATTTGAAGCCATTTAGCATCAATTTGCAGTAATTTGACGTATAAATTATGTCAAATTGGCGAGCAGCTTGTCATTGGGTGTATTTCGTTGTTGCTGTTTGTTGTTGTAGTTGTTGTTGTTGCTGTTCTCACTCCGTCAGTCGCTCGTTTTCGGTTCCTTTGTTGTTGCTTTTGCACCTTTTTTTTTGTCTTCTCCCTCCCGATTTTTTTGTTGTTATTGTGAGAGATTGTGCCCGCCAGGTAAAAATCGAGGGGGAAAAACAAGGTAAGTCGAGGTGAGGAGGTGAGGAAAGGTGAGGAACAGAGCGGCGGCATCATCATCAAGTCCCAGTTGCCAGTTTAACAACCGCCAACCCTTCGTCGTTCCCTCTAAAAACCATTGTGTGACTTGGTTTTACTCCATCTCGTTCTGCACTGCAGAAAAACTGTAGACTTCTTAATATAAGAATTTAAATTTACAGAATTCAATTCAAGTTCAGTTTTAAAGTCAATTTGAATTTGGATTCTCGTGAAAAAAATTACAAGAGAATTTGTAGAATATCTGTCTTAAGCTTTGGTCAACCTCTGTTAATTATAGTCTTCAAATTTGAGGTCCTGTCCTGTTCCTTTATAATATCCTTTATAGCTTTTTAGTTTCATTAATATTTAAGCAAGAAAATTTTCGAATCATTATCAACGATTGTTTTTCTCTGTATATACTTTTATTCTCCCTCTTTTTTTTGCGGCACGTTCGGCAGTGTGTGAATTTTATTTTTGCTTGTCGACACAAAAGAATTTCACTTAATACCCAAACGAACGCACACAAACGGAGGAACGAAGGGTCCAGAGCAGAGGTTGAGCAGTAAAAAGTGCCTCATAAAGCCGATATATAAACTAATGCCAGAACAGGGGAAAGCGAGGGAATAAAGACGGCTGAAAATAAGAGGGGCAACAATTTTTACGCTTTTGTGAATGTTAACATTCAAAGATATCATCAAAAAATTCACTGGAAAGGCTTGAACAATAAAAACAAAAATGATAAAAAAAAAGGGAGCCAACAAGAAGCTGACGATGCAGAAGCATCGAAGATCGTTTTCCCCTCTTGTTTAAAAAGGGAAAAAAGCAGAGGATTTTGTCGCCTCTTTTTGTGTGGATGAGTTGCTGTTGCCGTTCACGCGTCGTAAACTCGGTAGCAGCAGCAACACCAAAAGATACTACAGCAGCAAAGACAATGCACAGGGGGAAAACTTCCGCAAATATCAGGAATACACCGGGGAAAATATTTAGCAATTTGTACAGCCGCCAATAGACGAAAAATAAATCTGAAAAAAGGATCTTTTAAAAGGCACACAATTAATCTTATTTAAGAGATTTCAAAAATTTGTACTTCAGCAAAAAAAACTCTTATTAAAAAGTTGTTTTTCCTAAATTTAAATTGAAATAACAACAAGAACAAAAAAATGTATAAGAACATTTTTAATATGTTTTTGTCTTTGTGTACAGCCTCAAAACATCGGGGAAAAGGGAACATGTCATCAACAGAGACATAAGATATGCACGTTTCTCTTACTCCAGCACTTCACTTCCCCCATGGCTTTTCCGCCGCACTGCAAGCCATTTGAAGAATTTCCATTTGCATTTTAATTAAGTGAATGGACAAATGACCCAAGGGGCCGAAGGCTAAGCGGGGGTGGTCACTGGTCGGGCAGAAAACTTTATTATCTGTACAAGCAATTATGCATATCATAAAACACTTTAAACATTAATGAGTGTCGGCAGCGAGAAAAACGACAGAGGTGAAGATGGATCGAAAGAGAAAGGGAAAACGACGAGTCATCTTTTGGCTGCTATAGTACTTTTCCCCCCACTTGTGCTCCAAAAGCCAGAGACTCGTTTATATTTCATTCATCCCCTTGGGCAGCTCGGTATTCCACGGGGCAAATGAACATTTTGTCTTGAGGGAGAAATTTTAATTTGTACAAAGCGTTATAAATTAAGATAAATTACCGCTTTAATTTTAAAAATTATTGTGTAATAAAAGTTTCGACAACATTATTTTCAAGTTACAAATATTAATGCATCATACTCCATTAAAGTTTCGATCAATGAGTAAACATATTTATTCGAACAGTTTATTTGCGAGCAGAATAAAGCTACATATATATTTACCTAAAGTCTGTATTTGTTTATATTAACACTGAAGCTTAGTGTTATTGTTGTTTTCTTAAACGTTTAACGAAAATTTTTATTTATTTAGAGGACTTGGAGGAATTTTGTTTAGGAAAATGACTAAGTCTGCTACGATAAAAACAAAAAAAGTTTGTTATAAAAATTATCATTAACATATGCATGCATAAAATATTTTTCTTTAGGTATTTGAATTACTGCTTGCACAAAATAAAAAAAAATAATAATCTTATCGAAATGTTTAAAATGTGCTTCTTTAAATTGTTTTTTTTTTTGCTAAATTAATATTTGCCAACAATTTTGGCCAAAACTAAAGATTATTTTCTAGCTTTTTGCAACTTTTTTTCATTTTATTGAATCAAACTGACCCACTGATTTGCATGTCTATCGTATATTGTCTGCACTACCATCTCCAAATGGACAGGCAACAACAAAGCGCGGGCAGAAAGAAACGCCCTCGCCCCCAAAACAGATTCCGGCTAGTTAGTTTATGGGCAAAGTCAGCATGTTGCCACTTTATTGCCTGCTTTACATTTCTGTTAGTTTTTGGCCCGCAACTAGGGGCGAAAAATACAGACACACACACAAACAAACAAAAAGTGTGTGTGTAAAGTCGTGTTATGCTTTGCGGCCAAATTAAAATTCGACTTAATCGTTTAAACATTTAAAAGGCAACTAAAAGCCAGCAGGCGTCGCAAAGCTTCCCACACCCCCCCAACTCCCCCTTTTCTACCGCCTCCTTCTTCACCACTTCCTTCTCCACCACTTCCTTCTGCTCCTTTTTTTTGAACCCCCTTCCTTTTCCTCTTCCTTTTTGCTTTTTTTGCATGCGCAGCTCAACATGCGCCAAAAGTTGTAGCAGCCTGTTGCTATCCTGCTCGCACAGCCAGGCTTTAATGAGTGAGCGCCACACAACAAACATGGCTGCCGCTGCTCTCTCGCTCTCTTTTTCGCTCCCTCTCCCCCTCTAAAAACTTCATTTCAAAAGAGAGTGCAAGAGAGATGGCCTGCGTAAAGATTTTTACGGGATAAATACCCCCAAGTAAAAGAGAGGGGAGATGCTCTTTTTGCACAATTCAAAAATGTTAATTAAAATTTAAATGCTTACTGCGGACCGGTGGCAAATTAAATTTTGATTGATTCATCACAGGACTTCTGCTGAACCGGCAAATTAAAATCAAGGAATAAAAAGTTGCCTTGACAACCCCCACAAGTTTCAATTACCAGCAAAATATCTTAACTACCGCATTGGGTAATAAACCCAAATGGCCCGGAAAATAAATGTGTATATTAAAGCATAAAATAAATATATGTGCGAACATTAGCTGCAGCAGCTAAATTATAAATCCGATTTATGAGCCATTAGATTGTTGGGGGGTGCCAAAAAAAACACAATGTAAGCAAAAAAAAAAAAGTAAAGCAGCTTGTCTAGTAATTTCAATTTAATGCCTTTCTTTGAATGCAATTCGCTTTGTATTTTTAATTGCTAGGATATCATGGATTTGTGCTTTGTAGAGTTTTTTTTAATTTGGGCTTTGAGCGAGTTTAATGTCATTTTTTATTAGAATAATAATAAATCCTATTTAAAAGCCGCAGCATTCAACCTCTCTCAAACTAATGGGCAAAATGTAAAATTTAAGCAGCTTATATTTATTTCTAATAATACCAGTTTAATGCTATTCTTTTGATTAACTTAATTATTGGTTGAACACGTGTTTTGATACCGACGCACGTAGTAGTTCATATCGTTTTCAGATTGTTTAGGCACGAGCCATTTTCAATCATTGGTAATAAGCAGTTTTTGGACTTTTAGTTAAAATTTTTAATATTGCCTGATCACATTTAAACATTTTATAGCGTGGGCGTATATGGTTCCGTTTTGATTTAGTCATTATCCAAGCACAATTTAGTGATGCTAATTCAGTTGTTTTGGCCAAGATTGCTCCTAATGTCATGCTGACATGCAATAGGGGATTTTGTTTTCCATTGTTTCTGGTTTTTTTTTTTTTCGTTCGGTTCATTATTTTGGAAAGGTTTCCACCTCTGACAAAGGAGGGCAATGAAAAGAATTCCAATTGAGCGGAGAACTCGAGAGACCCCGGCAAAATGCGAAGAACTTGGAGGCAGTGTTGTTGATAGCAATCAACATCAATTAAAGCAGCTGTCTGTCTTCTTGTTGGCTGTGTAATTATATTTGCTGGTGCCCGTTTTTGGCTTCATCATCATCATTATCATCATCATCATCATCATCATCACCATGGTCATTACCCATGCATTGTGCACCGCCAGCAACATGTTGCTGCTGCGCCTCCAAGTAGCAACTGTCCGTCTGTCAGTTCTGATGGCAACTGTTGATAATTATAATCCGCATGTGGTTAAAATGGTGTTGCCTACCTTACTGGCGATAAGCGCGCATGAATAATTATGTTGCCGCTGTCTCCGAGTTGTTGCTGCTGTTGCTGCTGCTGCTAATGCTGATGTTGCTGCTGTTGCTCTTGCTGTTGCTGCAATGTCGCCTGCGCGACAACTCATGAATAATTAATGCACTGCCGCGACTGCCGGCGACTGGCTGAAATGTTGCTGCCGTAGCAGCAACAGCAACAGCAAAAGCAGCAGCAGCAACTTGTCTTGGTATCTTTTCAATTACAGCAGGAAATCGTGAATTACGAGGGACCAGACTTAGAGTTGGCCATAAAGGAGTAAATGCTGTTCTCATTGTTGATTAAACTTGACAGTTGTTATTGTTGCTGTGCAAATATTTATTAAATACACAGAAAATCTCCTCAGAGGGTGCCGACAACAATTAACACTTGAATGGCAGCGGCGGCAACAGCAGCAGTAGCGCAACTATTATCAACTCAATTTGAATAAATTCGCTCGTGACACAAAAGTAAAGAAGGGGAAAACGCTGAAATTCCCACCTTAAATTAAATAAGCAATGAGTTTGTCTCTCTCAAAAAAAAAAAAAAAAATAAAGGTTCGGGGCGGTCGCACAATTGGCACTTGAAAGGCATCAAGATACAATGGCAATAACTGCAGCGGCAACATCAGCAGGGGAGACAGCAGCAGCCACAGCAGCAGCAACAACAACAGCAACAACAGCAGCGGCAAACAAGCTAAACAAGTATTGCTGCTGTGCCGAGGAGCAGCAAACAGCAACGACGGCAGCAACATCAGCAGATAAAAGGCAGACAAAAGGCACGAGATGTGAGAGACGTCTAGGGTTGCTGCTGCATGGGAATTGAATTCCATTCAAAAGACGGCAGCAGGCTGTTTGTCATACTTGCAACAGCAGCAACAACAGCAACACAACCAGCAACATTGCCAAGAAGCAGAACCCAGTGAAATGGCTTACATGCATTTCTCTGCCTCTCTTCCAGCAGGCGTGTTGAGGTGTGTTGAGATAGCATCTTGCATAAAATTACTGCCAGTGGAAGGAGCAACATCAGCATCCACCAGCAGCAACAGCAGCAGGAGCAACAGCAGCAGCCACCAGCGACGTGGTTGCCTGATGCTATGCCACTGATAGCCTCGAAATTGTTGGCAGTTGCAATTTGCTGTTTGGAATTTTAAGCGAGCCAACAATGAAGTTCAAACCGAAGCGAAGGAAACAAAAAAAAAAAATAAAACAAAAAACAGAAAACGAACAAAAAGATAAAAACCCAAAAAGCCAAAAGGAAGAGGAACCCAACAGCAACATCATTCTCATGCTCATCAGAAGCACCACCAGCACAAAGTTTAACCCGTCTCTGGTATCGACTTTTGATTGCCTTTAAAAATATTCGATTTTTGGGACAAAGGAAGTCCAAATTGTTGCCAGCTAAATTGGTTTTACTCATAGTTTTTGGGGCGGAAACATGTCATGTTTACATAATGCTGATAACTTTATTGGAAAGTTATTACAACGACATACAGTCATGATATATATTGAAAATAACTTAATGTTTTCCATTCTTTGAAAATTTAACGTTGCTTGTCAAAAGATGGTATGAACAAAGATAAATATTCCGATATCATAGTAAATCAAATAAACTTAAAATCACACAAAATATTAAAAAAAATGAACAGGTCCGAATTATACAAGATTTAAAAATCAAAACTGCAACTTTGACTCCCATTTTTTAAATCACACACTTTTCACCCAGCTGTGCTGAAAATGGGTTAAGTTTTGGTCTTCGTTTTCGAAGTTGGAGCCTACGCTAAATTCGAGACCTGCGATTGCAATAAAAGTCAGCAGGCAGGCTGTTGCTGTTGCCCACCTTTCCACATCGTCATCCACATCCACATCCACCAGCTCCTGCTCGAACTCCTGCTCCTTCCACATTTGAATTTTATTTCAGTGGTGCCTTTCGTTTTTATTTATTTTTTATTTTTCAGCTCGCTTCCATTCAATTTCTGCTGCTGCTGCTGGTGCTGCTGCTGCCTTGCCGCCATCTGAGCTTTGCATAAGCCCGTAGTTCATTTGAGAGAAACAAAACAAAGTAAAACCAACCAAACCAAAGGCGAGGAAAAAATCGAAATAAGATATAGTCGGGCAGCGGCGGCAGCGGCAGCGGCAGCCAGCACGATTTATGTTAATCAGACAAGAAGTCGGGGGGCCTGTCTTTTGGAGGGAAATCGGGGAGTCAGCGCCAGCCAGTTGCATTCAATCATCTTTTATCTGGCAGGCATCGGCGGCGTTTGGTGGGGATTGCTTTTTCTTTTGGGTATTATGTATCGCTTAGTTGCATTTGGCGCACTTTCGGATTTGTTCGCTCTTTCTCCCATTGCCAAGTCAAAGTTTGATTCGTGTTTTTGTATATTGCCGCAACGGACTTCAATTTGATTTGCCGCTGCTATCGATTTGATTTCAATTTGCCAAATGCTCTGGCTATTTATCTCAATGACTCACTCGTTGTCCCTTCTTTTCCCGATTTGTTTAGTCAGAGTGAAAGTCGCATTCAATGGGAATTTTAAAGCCAGTAAAAGGCTAAAGAAAATGCTACCTCTATGTGCAATTTAATTTAATATAATTTTCAATTATATAGCATATAAAACAAACAATTTAATTAAGGTTCTTCATCTTTCCACGATACATTTTCATTACTTACACACAATTAATCGAAAAATGGTTCAAAGTCGTAGTAATTGAATACCAACCTGTAATGAGAACAATAATAAATTTAAATTAATTACGATTGCAATTAAATATGTATATTATAAAATTATTTCAAACGATAAAAGATTTCAACAAATAAATGGGTTCTTTTTAATTTGCAATCGAAAACCACCAAATTGACGCACACAAAATAAACCAAAAACTCAAATGGGAAAATCAAAAAATGTATAGAGTGAGATATGGGACTGATGGAAACGAATAAAGGGAAAGATGAAAAATATCTGACGGCTGGCCGAATTCTGCCTCAAATTCATTTAGCAAGTTGAATTTTAAGTGCCCCACAGCAGCTCCTTGCTGCTCCCTCCCCACTCACTTTGTTTAGTTGGGATGCTTTGGTTTCCCCTTAAATTATTCACAAACATTTTTGGTCAAAATGCTCGCAAAAAACATCTTTTTCTTTTTTTTTTCGTTCGCTTGCAGTTTATAACAGGAATATACAGAAGGCATGAACGACGGAAAAAACTGAAGTCTTCAATAGGGTGTGTCAGCAATAGATATGTTAATTTGTTTTATTAGTTAAAATTAGTTTACTTATACGTTTTTGGTGTTCCATGAATTAATACCCTTTATGACATTATATCCATTTTTTTTAAATTTAATTTAAATACCAAACAATCATAAAATTCGTAATTCAGCTGGTGACGCAAATAAATTTATGCAGTGTGACCTTAATGATGAATGAAATGTAAAAAATAGGGTATTCACAACATAAATTGTAACTTCATGTTTTTGGTGTATCTTATCGCCTGAACTACCTTAACAAAGTGGATAACATGCGAATGACTCGCTGACTGAATGGCTGAAATGCTAAAATGACTGAGTGTCAGTCCGACTGTCCGACTTGTTTTGGCCCCTCTTCTTCTTCTGCACTATGCAGCGCGGCAACAAAGAGTGAAAAAATAAAGAAGAGGAAGAAGATATATAGTAGTTGTGCCATTTTTGCGCTTTTCATGCACTTTTTGCGCCGGATGTGCAGCACGGTGGGGAAGGGGTAGGAAAAATGCCGAAAAAGAGAGCACACAGCAAAAGAAATTTGTAATTTCAACAAAGCAACGAAGAAAATGGCACAAAAAGAACGTTGGCCACACCCACACGCCCACCTCACTATTTAACAATTTTTTATATACACATATACTTTTCGTTTTATTCTTTTTTTTTTCCTCCCGCTGAACTAAAAACTTTTCCGCCCAGCGCCATCGTTTGGGTGGGCGGAGTAAATGCGTTTTTGATGCTGTTTTTGGGTGGGCAGTTGGTTTGGTTTGGTAACATTTTGCATTTTGTTTTTCGCCACTGGCACTTGGCAAGTTAAAGCATTAAGCTGATGCCAATTATGCATTGTTTGCCCGGCCAGCTCCGGTCCCCGTCCCCAATTTCCAGAAGTTTTCAGTTTACAGGAGCGATTGTTAACCCTCTTTGGTTGGCTAGCTATAGCTGTTGGGCAAAATTGAAACAACTTTTGCAATTACTTTCCGTAAACAAAACAAATGTGCTCGAGTCACGCAATCGCCTCTGTCTGTCCCCAAAACAATAATTACCCGAGCATTGTTCATGCATACATTCATATAATGGTAATGACAATAACGAGGTTGAGCGGTTACCGGGGGGTGAGGCGCAAAGTAAGTGGTAAGAGTTTGGAGTGTAGAGGTGGAGGGATGACAGGTGGAGGCAAAGTTGCTCGTCTTGAACAAGTTGTTAAATTGTTATTTTAGCGCTTTGCTCCTTCTTCCCTACTTTCTGGCCGAGAAGTGATTAACAGTACTCAGGAACGTACAGTGAACGCCCACAAATAAAGAACCCTAATTGAAGTGTTTTACACCCTTCAATCATGCCGAGCGGCGAGCGTTGAACAAAGGGGAGTATGCAAATTGGTAATACACATTCGAACAGTTGATGCCAAATTTATAGCACTGAACATGCAACCAACTAATTGAAAAAAAGGAGATAAAAAAAAACAAATATATAATGGTTGATTTTGGTGAAATTATGGTGCCAATTTACTAAAGTTATTAATGTTTCGTCTGCTATTTGCAATGCTATTATTACGACTCCTATTGTACACTTGCAGAGAAAATGCGTATATCGGATATATGCACTCACCCTTGATATTCCACACCCTCAATCCCCTTTCTCATTTGCATAACGTATTCAGAGCGAGTGGTATGCAACAATTTTATTATTACGTTTATTTGACTTGCATATGTGCATACACAAGCAGTTTTCCACAGGACATGCATGCAGACAGACAGACAGACAGACAGACAGACAGGCAGGAAAAGCAGGATTGCAATTTCCATTGTCGGTGGCTGTTGTGAATGTGGCTCGTAAATCCTCACAGAAACCGAGATACTCACGCATGCATTCGCCCTGTGGCAATTCTATTAAATTTCTAACACACGACTACGGCTCCTTCTCCATTTAATTACGCCCTGCAATTGACATGGAATTGTTTCAACTGGTCAAAATTGGAGCCTGCAAACATACACCTTTATTGTTATATCTGTTATCTGGATGGGTACTCTACGCCAACGACCCCATTCGGCTGGACAACACACACACACCCACTCGATAATTCAATTATGCATGCCATTTAATGTGTCGGGCTTGTGTGTTCCTCTGTGAAGGGGATGAAGTCAACTAATTTCAATTTTCCATAAAGCGAACATTGTTCCAGGCCAAACCGCACCCAATCTAATCAATTTTGCATATACTGCACAAATTATATTTGTGTTTTGTCCACTCCATTTTGCAATTCAAATATTATTCTCCATTCGAGTGGTGGTGTGGTGGTGTGCGTGCTATGTGGTTTTCGCTCCTTCCTGCAGATTACAACTCCCGGTCACGTATTGTGAAGTTTGAGAATTCCGAAACCAAATTGAGAATGCCTTTTTATGGAAAATTCTTGGCGCTCGACAAGAGTCACTTGTGTGTGAGATGCCCTGATTTGGTTGGAATAGTTTTATTCAACTGGTTTTATTCATACCCATCGAAAGAGCTTTGTCAAAAAATAAAAAGAATTTTGATTCAACGTTTTCAAGAGAGGTTTGCGAAAAATAACTAATCTCAAAAATTCTTTATGTTCTGTGGCTGAATTTGTTTTTGTCGATAATAGCTGTGCTTAAGCATTTAGCACTTAGTATTTAAACAAAGTCTGGCAATAAAATACGGTATACATTACCTAATGAAGTACCGTGTTTATCAGTTGTATATTTCCTCCTCTACTTTTAGCAGTTTTTTTTAGCTATCTTTCCCCATTTTAAGCCCCATGGGGTTTGTTCACCGACATTAACGAGAAAATCACTTAGCTGTCAATGTTCCAATTAACATATTTCCCTGCTCATTTATTTAGCCAACATTTGCATTTCATTGCCGACCGCCCACGCCTTAAACAGAAACAGAAACCGAAACAGAAACAAACAAATAAAATGCCTTCACACACTTTTGAGTTCAATGTCTCTTGCCCAAAAAGCGCGATAAATTTAAGCAAAGTCAGCGAGCGGCTGGGTGAACAAAATAAAACGATTCTGTCATTTTTGAATGAAGTCTAAATTTAAGTTAATGTTCGCACAATTTACAATTTTGTTCGACTTGCATGTAGATCACGTGGCGCAGCAGGGATAGGATTATTAAATTAATTATTGGCCCCCAATTGGAGGTGTGTCATTTCGAAACCGATAAATAATGTAAACTAATTAGAGTGGAGTTTTATTTCGCACATACACATTTAGTACATAGATAGATCAACAATGCGACTAGCCGACGAGCATCGCAATTTGCGCCCAATGGCCGGTAATTTAATTGAAAATGGCAGCCCCCGGGCGGCCCAGACAAAGGCCGATAATACCCGTACTGTATCTGAAATCCGCCGGGCGGATCAAGTTGTTTTTGCTGCTGTATGCTGTTGTACGCGAATGGCACTTGGCACGTTCCGTGCCAGCGCAACACAAAAAAAAAAACAAAAAAAAATTCTCATAATAATTAAACGAAAAACGCGTTGATTGCATGCAATTTGCATTTTACGACTGGCGACGACGTGGGCAAACATGGCAATGAATGGGCAGCCACACCGGCCCAAGCTCTCTGTTTCGCGGGATATCAGATATGTAAAAGGCATCTAAAAAGAAAAAAAAAAACCTGGGCCAGAGGTGTGTGCGTGATTACATACTATACGTGACTGGTTTACTTGGCACTTTTCAGTTTGACACTGGTCAACTACATATCTTAAAACGTTGCCCAATTGATCGTTGGCAATTCGGTTTGTTAATTAGGTTGATATATGATAAAAATCTGTTGCATAACTTAGGCAAAAAGTGAACAAGTCAAAACTTAAGGAGGTTAAATTTCTATTTATGCGTTTAAACTAAGTTGAACACATATTTCTTATCTTACGTCGGTATTAAGTAACTCATTTTCTGAAAATATTTGCAATAAAATTGTTATCAAATATTAATACATTATTTTATACAAGTATAAAACTTATAAAGTTTTTTTTTTGTTTGTGCATATAGAACTCAACTTTTGCACATTAAAGAAAAATCTATTTTTATGTGACCGAAAATTCTAAGAACTAAGATATCATCAGTTACATTTAAATTTAATTTATTATTCCGAAATTTGTAATCCTATTTGAACATTTATCATTTTAAATAAAACTGTATGTGATTTATATATTTAACCCATTGCTCGTGAGTCACGCGACCGAACCTAGATTTTTAACCACTGTGCAGGGGTGCTTGTTAGGGCAGGTCCGAAAGCCGGTGTGGAAACGGCAGTAATTGAAACTCAATAAGCCAGGGCTATTATTATCAGATTGGAGACTCTACACCTCGGTTCAGTGATAGGCAAACCCCCTCCTTAATTAATCCACAACAGCCCCCGGCATTTGACTGACGAACGGTTATGTTCGATTAGCCTGATGAGAAATGGCAGAACCACACGACATCAATAAAGATTAAGTGTCACTGAACAAATTTAAATTGCTGTGGGAATATTCCACATTTTATTTCAAGATGTAGTGCCATTATTCATTTGAATAATATGAGAAAAATAAACTGTGCCTGCTTCCGTTTCTGATTTGAAATTTCCTCACAATTATTTTCCGTTCCTGCCGATATTTTGCTTTTAATAAATAAATAATCGAATGGGAATTCTCGCAGTTTTCATTTGCTGTGCTGCAAAGCGAAAATACAAACAAACAGCATCTGGTGGGAAAAAAAAGCTTTTCAATCGTCACTTCCCGCAGCGAAGATCAAAAGCGGTTTGTGGGCGGAAAATCAACACAGTTGGCCAACAATTTTGGCCTTAATCACGCGTAATTCCTCGCAATAATAATGCAAATACTCCAAAGATTTACTGGCATTAATTTGCCATCAATAGCCGACGAAACATTCAAATGCTTTGAAAACGAAAAATAGGAAAAATTCTAAATGGTTGAATATATATAATTCTCGGTAAACCTGTCAAGGGGCGTTCAAAATTTGAGCACATCTCTCTGGGAACTTTGCCAATTTCCCACCGAGGAATGAAAGATTTATGAGAAGAGGAAAAGTTAAAAATTTTGGCAAGCCTCAAAAGTCATAATGATGTGTAATTATCGTTTTAAGCCTGATAGAATACAAATTATTTCGCTACATTATTTTACAATAATCCAAGAGTTCATTCACGGCAGGGGTGTAATTTTATTTATTTGCTGTTAATTAATGTCAAGCATTTCAATAACCACAATCCACAAAGGAAAAGCGCACAATTGAAATTTATGAATGCCCCCGGGCGACGTTTTTCCCTCTGTTTCAGTTTCTGTTTCTGTTTATGCTTCTGTTTTTGTTATTTATATATTTTTTCTCTTTTTTGTACGCTGTTAATTTTCATGTTGCTGTTCGCGAGCTGTTTCATGCTTCACGGTGCATGAAATGCAACGGCAACCGAAACAGCAACAACTACAATAAATTTGTTAAATGAAATGCCTGTTGTTGTAAATCATCAATGCAAATGTTGTTCAAACAATAGGCGCCAATGCAGGAAATTTCCCGTAGTTTACTGTTTTCTCAATTGTTTTTTTTTTGTGTTTTTTTTTTTTTTTTTTAATTTGCTTTATTCAAATGAATGTGTTGCTGGCTGGCATGCTTGTATGCTTGTATGTTGGCCACCACTGAGTGTATCACCTCAATTTGTGGGCGGAATGCCACGCCACCTCGTCCTGCCTGCGGTTTCTGGCCATTGCGTGCCAAAGTTTCCACCTTTTGCGTTGGGCAATGTCCTCACCGCACAACAACAACAAGAGCTGCAGACTGAGTGCAATTAAAGCGTATCCAATCAGGATGCATCAACCAGAGAACGACACAAGGATACTCTGATGAACTTTATTCAATAAATTTAAGCTAAATACTGCATTAAGAATCTCTTTACATAATAAATGGTATTAAGCAAGAATTTGAGGATATTAGAGTAAAACTTTTGGTTTACTATTGTAATGTTGGTTATTCATAAGACAAATATATGAAATTTCGTTATATGGATTTGTAAAAATAAATATGCTAAACCATTTTATTTACAAATATATATTCGATTTTTATTTGGACACCCCTTTATAAATAACTTTAATATAAAAAAAATGCCTTGACAAAAGCAGAGTAAAACAAAAACTTACCATAATAGTCAGCATGTTTGCATTGTGTGCAATTAACGTTGCAGAAACAAGAGCAGCAAAAAAATAAAATGAAAAATCAGCCAACAAATCAAATATGCACGAAAACAATAATCAATGCGAAAAATGGGAGGAAATGGGGAAATGGTTTACACGTTTGTGCTTATACGGACCTCTTATATCGAAGCGATGCAGTTTGCTCGATTAAATTTTAAGTGCCGTATCATTAAAATCGCGTGCGAGGTTTACTCGAGCTGTTCACTTTTGTAATACGTGGGGCGAAACGGGGGGTGTTGGATGTTTCTGGGGAGGCGTGTTTGGCAGCCGATTTGCAAAAATACGAAAAAAAATAAAAAGAAACGATTGCAAAAAAAAAAAATAAAAAAAAAACAAATCAGGGCCAACGCAACCGAAACAAGCTGCCAATTGCGGATGGGGAAAACAACTGAAATTAATGCAGCGCAAGACCAGAAGTACTACATTCGACTAAATGCTGAGAAAATAAACGACCACCGTTTATGCGATATTTTCTCTTGCCATTAAAGCTTCTTAAATGTTTATGTTTTCTTTATCGGGGGTATTAAATCACTTTGTACTTTGTTGACTTACATATTTGCAACAGTTAAATATGTCTGTGCTTGTAAAGGTTCTTTTTGTTCTGGACCTATAATTATAGTAATGCGCTCATATCGTTTTATCCCTCACTTCAACTGCATAACACTTATTTATGTAATCAATTTTCCCTGCTTCCCTTTAGTTTAATCAGTTCCCTTAACCCTTAAACGTATTCCAATTTACCGGGTTCAAGTTCAAGTTAATTTCACGTAGGTTGCGGGTCTATCATTAAGCTGGTAAATACAGGTTGCAACATTCACACCCCCATCGTCATTATCATTATCATTTCCACCATCGTGATCATTATCAACGTCATCATTGCCATATGTCAATTAGCTTTGAATGAAGAAAATGGGGAAAAGCAGGGGGGTGGAGGAAATGATTTCGGTTGTGTCATTAGGCCGAGCAGAAAAGGAAAATGAGCAAAAGAGGCACACTAATTAAAGCAACACAGCAGCGGCGGCGGGCGAGCGGGCGGGCATATAAAGGCAAAGTACTAAAAGCAAAAAGGGAGCAAAGTTAATTGAGTTGGATGGCTGGGGGCACAGGGGCCTGCCCAATCCACCCCCCATACGCAAAATTAAACAAAGGGCGTGGCGCTTAAATTAATGATGACCCAACCGAATGGCTTTTCCTTCTTATTGCTCCCACCACATTGAAATTGAATTAAAAATTGTTTATTGTTAATTTGCAATATGCGCTCCTAATTAAAGCTGGCTAAGAGTTGCCCATTAAAGCTGATTTGCCGCTTGACTTGGCTTACAGGGAAACTCGTTTTATTCGCGTATTTCGCATTTTATCAGGCATTACGTATATTACGTATACGAACCGTGTGCAGGCGACAAGGGGAGTGACAAGAGGGCGCAAACCACAGGCCGGGCATATCCTGTGCGCTCTGCTTCAGGACATATACACACACACACACACACACACACACACACATAGAGTCCTTGTTGTTTTTTTTTTTTCTTGCTGTTCCTGCTTGTACATGGCATATCCGTTTGGAAAGGAGGAAAAAGGCAGCTGGAATTTACAATGGCTGTCCCTGCCGCACACACACATGGCGCACAAATATAAAATATCCTGCCAGCTTGTGTGTCGCTTCCTGTGTGAGGACACGAACCCCGAACCCCGAACCCAAGCCCAAACCCAAACTAAAACCAACTGAAACCCTCGCCCGGAGCGGGGAAAATCCCACCCTGACGTTTATTTTGTCGCAGTGACAACAACAAAGAGGCATTTGCTGTTGGCTTTATTATTGTTTTTGTTGCTCCTGTTTTGTCCACAGGGCAAAGGGGCAAAGGGGCAAAGGGGGTGGGGCATGTGGAGGGGGCGGCTTTTGTTTAGGTGGGCGTGTGCGGCGTTGTTTTCCCTGTATGCCCCTCACTTTCCGATTTGTGGACACTGCCGCTGCCCTGGCACATGACAAATTTTTTCGTTCGTTTGCCAGCAGCCGTATAAAAAAGTTTTTCATTAAATGAAAACTTTAATATTTGATTGGAAAAATCAATAATTTATTTGTTTAAAAATCTTATTTGAATTTACAAAAAATAACGAAGAAAATGTTGTTGGTGTATTATGTATAGTATAATAAGGAACTAAAGCGGTAATTAACGCCAACTTTAATATGTTTCTTTTCTTTTTTATTTGTCGTATGTTAAATATTTTTGTACGAAATAAAAATATTTATTTGCTTGAATCTAAAAAAAAAAAATTAAACCAAATGGTTCGTTATTTACTCGGCATATGACAAATATTTTTGTCAGTATAGTCACAAAAGAAAAGCTCTCTACTAAACGGAAACTTGAAGTTATGATTTAACTTTGGCATGGATGAAAATTATATGAATTTTTTTTAAGCACGTGGTATGAGTGCACGCGTGAACGCACCAAATGAAACGTGACGAGTGCCGACAATTGTGTTTAACCTCTCCCCGTCCACTTCAGCCACCCTCTATGAAGGAAACCTGCCCTACTCCCCGATAAAAACCAAAGCACGTGCCCGAGTTCCTCGAGCCCGAAACAAATGTTATTTTTATTGTTATTTCAGTTATAACTTACTTTCCATCACCCCCTTTTAACCCTTTTCTGTGGTTTCCATCACCCATATAGATCGGAAAACCAAACAACCCTGATGGCGAGGAAAATCATTTATACGTATGTCATAGCATACATACACACATATCCATTGCATGTTGAACTCAAATTAGCTGAAAGCAATTTCCAGGGGGAAAAGTACGAGGGTAAATGGGACTCAAACTCAACATAAGGAGAAAAACGGAAACCCAATATTTGATACTTCGCTTTAGTTTAGTTTATTTATTTTTCTCACTCTCAGCGACTCTCGCCTTCCTCCCCTTTGACTTCTAATAGATTAAATTGCCAACTGTGCAAAAGTTTGCGACTTTTTTTCCGTCAGGTCTACGTAATTCGGTATTAGCATTTTGTTAATTAAAAGCAAACTGAACTTAGCTGAATAATTCAACAAAGAGGCGGCCGCAGATAAAGGAAGAGAGACGGATACACATACGCCTGTCTGGCTGGCTCAACAGGGATTTTCAGTGGGAGAGAAGCGGAGATAAATGGAGGTTTTATGCAAAAGTCCTCAGGATAATGCGTACAAATCCTTTGTCCCTTCATGGGTTGGGTGTGTGTGATAATGCTGGCACACAAACACTCGACAAAAACGCTTACAAAACTCACTGGCTTAACATGTAAAGGGAGTTCTTTTTTTGGCTTGTGAATATTATAAAAGTTATAACTTATAAACTATATGTTTTGTATATTTTTGATTCACATTTCAAAGACTTCAATGCTAAGACTTGTTTTATAAATGACTTCTTATAGGAATTCAACTTCTGTTTCATCGTTCTTAAAATAATAAAATAGTTAACTAAGATATATAAAATGTTGTTTACATCAAATCTATTCTTTTTTTTATTTGTTACTTAAAATGTAAATGGAATGGTAAAAAACTTTGGCTTGTTGCTGTTTGTCTGGTTGCCCAAAGCTTTTGCAAACACAAAACTGTCGTGCATATGAATACATTTTCCACTCCTTTCCCTTTTTCATGTTCAACTAAAGCATACACACACATGCTGTGACAAAGTATTCTAGTCAAAGTTTTGCAAGTTGTCGCGCTTCCCCTGTTCCTTTTCCTCTTCTTTGGGCCATAATGAAGGTCTGGTTGAGTAGTTGATTCCCCGGCAACGCTCATCAGCAGCCTGGGAAACAGCGTTGCCTTTTACTTTGGCCACTGCGACTGCCACTTTCGAATCAGTTGACGCCCACAAGCGAAACTTTTGCCGCTGCAGCCACGATTAAATATATGTAAATCAAGCAACAGCAGCAGTAGAAGCAGCAGCATCAGCAGTAGGAATAGGAAATAGCAAAAGCAAAAGCAACAGCAACCTGTGAAAATCAAATTAAGCAGCAACATCTCGGGGTGGAAAACGAAGTTCTTCTGCTTGCCAAGGAGCCAAGTGGAAAAAGTGGGAAAAGTGTGGGCGACAACACACTGCGACAAATGCAGACAGAGTCAACAATGTCACTCCAGTCGTTTTGGGCTGTGTGCCAACGTTTGGATAACTCGAAGGGAAATTGCAAAGCGAAGGCATTCCAATTCTCCACTTCCTCCCTTCGGGGAAAACTGGAGAAAAGGGCAACTGTAAAACACTAGAGGGAAACTGGCAGAAATTTTCCTTCATCCATGGAAAAACCATTCCACTAGACTGCACCACCAACCACCCACTCACTCTTTGCACTGATTTCACTCGAAAGGCTTAAGGAATGGGGTTGGGGGTGAAACGTGGGGAAAATGTCAGGGAAAATGGGAGGAAAAACGAAGAGCTGAGGATAGTCCAAGTTGGCATACGAAATTGAATTGAAGTGCGCTTCAGTTTGTGTTGCCAGGCAGAAGGAAGTAGTTAAGTGAACTCAAGGGAAAACTTTTTCGTGCCGAGAGAAAGAGAAAAATAATAACGAGAAAGCGGGGTAAGGTGGAATTAAACTTAGAGAATCGACCAGTTGGATGCCCCAGGTAAAATAAACACTCAAAAGCATATTCCATTCTTCTCCGGACTGCAATTAAAAATCTTCAACTCTTAACTGGGAATTAAAAACAACTAAAAAGATATTTTAAAACTTGAAAACAAGTTTCAAACTCTTAGTATACCGCGGACATTTACAGGGTATGGCCGTGCAAGATAGGACATTTTCTAGCATTTCTTGGCATGTGTCTTACGTAAAAGTTTACTACTTGCAATTTGACTACCCACCCACTCATACTTCTCTTTCAGATTCAACTGTTTCCGAAAGTTTCCTTTTATTGGCAATAGTTCGCTGCAATTACAAAATAAATAGAAATGGGATAAGGTGCATGGATTCCTGACTGATAGAAGAATACTTAATCTTAAAAGAGGTGGTAACTACTCAATGTATTCCAAGAAATTATAAATTAATTTTATATTTATGTATAGTTTTGCAATTTGCAAGAACAAAGAGGCAGCACTTAATTTGCTTGTTCAAAGTGAATAGCACTCTGGAAACAGGTTAAGTTTCACAGAATATCTCATGACATAGATCGATAACTTTTTTACAAACTTTAACCAATTCCAGGAAGTGCTGTTGAAGACAAAATACCTAACCCAAATAATAAATGAACAAAACTTTCCTTTTAAAATGTCAACAGAAGGTCGGTTTTACTTCCTTGCCTTTTTCTGTATGATATAAATCCCAACCCAAATCCTCCGGCTATCCAAAAAGAGTCAAACAAATTTCTGCTGGCATTGATAAATGTTTGGCTTGTCAAAGTTTTTTTGTTTCCTCGAAAAACTTGGCTCATTTCAATGATACTTCCGAGAACATCTCGTCAGCTTGCTTTGGCATTACCGATAGATAAAATAAACTACAGCTGTTCCTGCGGTGCCACGCCCACCTAAAAATCGACCACCGCCCACGCAGACAAGTGTCAAGTGTGGTATGCAAATGTGCCACAGGCGAAAATGTTCGGAATTTCAGAGAGAACGACGGAACACAGATTTTCATGTGATTTTAATTTATTGTACAACTTGGTCTCGTCTCACTTTTTTGTCTTCCACACAAAGGCAAGCAAAGCAAACAAAACAAATGTATATATACATTTTTTATTGAGCACCAGAAGGCGAAATAGATTTAAATTTAAATAAATTAAAAGGCCAACGAACAAGACAATAAAATGCGGCTTTTGGCAATTTGTACCAAAGCGAAAACAAAACAATTTCTCGCCGCATTTTGAAGTAATAAAATTATAATTTTATTTTAAAATATTTGGCCTCGAAATGCAATAACTCACAAAATATGGGCATGTATGTATATCAAAATATATATGTGTGTGCACACAATAGATCTATCTCCGTATAGTATATATGGCTATGATAAATTCAACAAAACAGAAAACATTTATTGCCTCGAAGCGCCTTGCTGAATATTTATTTGCCTTAGCAATTTTTCAGCAGCAGCAACGACAAGGAGAAATGAAAACAAAATATTACGCATACGCCGCATTGAACATGTCAGCAAATGAGAAATACCCTGCACAAAAAACTCAAGTACTTTGTTAAGGTGTAATGGACAGGTATCTACGTTTGTTTCTTTTCGCATTGATAAATTACTCCTATAAATTTATTCAATTGAACTTTATACTTCTAGTCTAATCAATTAATTACACAAAAAACTAGGGTATTAAAGCTTAGATCGATTTTTTTATCCTTTAAACAAAATGTATTTAAAATTAAAGATATTTTTAGAAATTGTTCATCTCACTGCTGTCGACATAGCTCACCATTGGGTGGCCATTAATTATATGCGGAAAACGCGAAGTGAGGGGTGTTGTTCTCGGCCAGTCAGCCACAAAGTTAAATTGATTTTCAAGTGCTCGAGAATCTCTTGAAAATTTGCCTCTTTCCATTGGGAAATAATAAAACAAATTAACTTGTTTGTTTATTAATTAAAAGTGTGTTTGCGTATAGCCCGCAGTTAAAGGGGAGGGGCTTTGCTTTGAGTTTGCCCGAAACACAAACTCACAATCTGGCACTCGAACATTTCCATTGAAATTACGCGCTGTCGGATTTCATTTTTACGATTTTTATTTCGGCTTTGCTTTAATTTTCATTGTACACATTTTTCACACGTAATTCCGACAGTTTTATCCGACGTGCATGTGTCGGTTTGTTTCTTATTTTGGAGTGTATTTCATTTTCGTATGCCAAATGTGCGAACTGTCATAAATTTTATGGCCCAAAAAAAACACACAAAAAAGAAAGCAAAAAGCATGTGCTTGGGGGTGAGTTTCAGTTTGGGCCATGAAATTTCGTATTCAGTATATTTTTCTTTTATTTGAATTTTTATTACTTCTGCTTTGAGAGATCAACGAAAAATTTGTGTATGCCAACGGTGTCAAAACTTTATGCGGTGAAATTGACTTTGCCAAAGAAAAAAAAGAGGTTACTTTTATTGGTCAGAAAAACCCATTAAAGAACTACAAATAAAGCTATAATGCTTACGAATTAAACGTATTATCATGATTTGTTAATATCATCGACTAAAGTAGACTATGTGCTCATTCAAAGGTGTATTAAAACACCGATATCGGTCCAATATATCGATATTTGTCCATCCCTAGATTAATAAATAAAAATCCCTTTCAATTGTTAAACAAATCTCAAACTCTTTTATGACAGCTCACAAAAACTTCTGCACCGAATGGAAAACAACAGAATGAAATGCATAAAATTTCATTAAAAATTCTTTACCATGGAAAATGACCGCAAATAGTAAAAACAAAACCCCAGAAATGGGGAATATTTTCCGTTTATATTATTTTTATTTTATTTACGGTTTTGGTTTTTGCAGAGTTTTTGCGGTTTTGTTTGTGTATCCAACGAAGCCATGCGTACATATATATGTGTGTGTGAGTGTGTGTGTGTGAGTTGTGGTTTTGAAAGTTTTATGTTTTTGACTGATGGAGGGAAAATACTATATACTATATATAGTGTGGTGGTGTGGCTACGTTGGTTTGCTTTCATTAATGCCAAACAAAACCAGAGACAAGTGGTAACAAAACAACCGAAGGAGTGCACTTGACGATACCCCATCAGTGAGTCAGTTAATTTGATTTTAAACATGCCATATAAACTCTAATTTTTGCCTAGCATACTCCTCATTTATTTTATACACTGGGTATGGACAAAGTTGCGGTGTCAAAAAGGTCGAAAGCAAGCCACAGAAAATAGTTTTACTAAATTAGCAAACACACACTACCCACCCACACCAACAGAAAAATTATGCATATTAGTTGGTGCGGAATTTTGCCATTTTAGTTGCTCTGCCAAGTTTTGCGAGTGAAAATATTTTTAATTGCAAAAGTTTTTTAATTAAAAATTGCCCGCCCCTTAGCAGCAGTGCGAAAAACTGAACTTACTCGAACTTCATTTGTTGTTTTGGTAACTCTTTTCGGGGCTAATTGGCACTCACCTGGAAAGATGGAAAATACGGAGAAGAGCATTAAGATAAACTCAGCAGATGAAAAATGTATATTGTATTTGTATATTATAAAAGGGGCGCAATTTAAAACAATAAAATTCAATTAAATATCGCAAAATATGCATAGTGGAGAAGTGGAATGGGTAGTCCACAATAACCACATACACAGACACGCAGAGGCAATTAATGTGACGCATAAATAATTTATTGACATTCGCAATGACAATTGAATGGGTAAGTTGTTTCAGGGGGCTGGACACGGGAATGGGCAGGCAGGGGATCATGCGACAAATGTGCAAACAGAAATAACAACCATCTGTGATTGGCAACACAATTGCAAATCTGCCAAAGACACAGAGAAACAGACAGTGAATAGCTCGCTCTTTCAATGCAACTTAATCTGCCACGAAAACAACAAGCAATGAAATACTAAAATTTCTTCTTCGCAAAACTCCATAAAAACAGATTTAGTAGCTACTAAAAATGTTTTATAGAACTGGTCTTGCTTGGCTTTCGGCAGAGCTTCTGGTTTTTGCTACTTGATTCTCTGAACCCAAACTTTTGTGATTCAGCGGAGCGAAAAGAATTGGCAAACCCAAAAGTAAAGCAATTTCGTATGATAATTAAAAAACTTGAAACTAAAAGCGTACACTTAAACAAGATAAAAATTATTTTCTTATAACATCTATTCCTACTTATGCATCTAATGTGTACATTAACATCCATTTCTAATTCAGCCAATATATATAGTTATAATAATAAGTATAATTATGATGTTAATAGTTAAGTAAGACATATTGAAATAAATATTATTATTAGCATTCATAATAATTTTTTACAACTACATAACTTTATTTAACATTTGTGCCAACAAATATGTATTTGTATGTCCCCATTCAACGAGTTGTTGTCATGTTTTCAGAGCCCTTAAAGCCTTTTCCATGTTTGGTCAGAGGTTAAACAGAGTGGCAACTTTCTAATCACACTTCCACGCCACATAAAGCCCACACTTTTCTCCATTTCTCTGGCCAGAACCACTAACTGTTTCTGCCTGCCGGGCCATCAATCAAAGAGGAATGGTCAGTCATGTTTTGTTGGGCCTCAACTTAGCAACGATGATGATGAGCAGCAGCAAAAGAGATTAGCGCGGAGGCAAACAGCTTCGAATAACTTAATTAAATGGAACCCCGTTTGGCGCCTTCCCACTTCCCGCTAAATTCTGCTCACAACAATTGCCCTCCCGGAGGGACTTCCCCTCAAGTAGCTTCAATTAGCCGACTGAAGGCGGCGACAATGTCATTTACGAGACCTCTCGAGATTGACTTTTAATGACCGGAAATAAAATAAGAACGAAGAGAAGCAGCTACAGCAGAAGCGGGGCAACACAAAATATTTAAGAGTTGAACTGAACCACCACCACCAACCGACAGCGAAAAGAGAGACGAGAAAAGAAATAATAAAACTTGCGGTTTTTCCATTGTCGAGTGAGGGACGAAAACGGAGGCCCCCAGCTCCAGAGGCAGCCAGCCAGCCAAATGAAAAATGCTTCAAACTGCCGCCCATTTGCCTGTCCCCAGTTGCAGCCCCTACTCCAATCCCATCCACCATCCACCATCCTCCACTCCACTCCACTTCACTCCGCTCCTCATCCCACTACCCCCCATCCATTTCGTGATGAGGCTGATGACGATGGCAGCGAAAGGCAGAGGCAAAGGCAAAAGAGCCGCCTGTCGTCCAGAGGACCGAGTCGAAGTTAAAGCTAAAATAAAAGCCGGGGTCTGATGTTGGAGTCGACTTGGGTTGGGCGGCGGCTTCAACCGAGTTGATATAACAAAACAACACAAAAAATATGCTCAGCCAGAACGTTGTCAGGGGGCAGAGAAATAAGAAACGAAGTTATGAATACCCTCCATTATTTAAATAACCATAAGGTGATAAAGCGAATAAGTAGAAAGAAAATCCACTTCAAGCGCTTAACACCATTTACTAATGATACTTAGTTTATATAATTAGATGTAACAATGTCGAGGTGAACGCCTTTCAAGAACATAAAGTCCAAAAAAGTAAACAAAGTTTACTAATCATACTTAATTTATATAATTACAAATCATTAGTTTTTAACTCTCTTACAAAGTTACGCACAATAGACAACCGGCAGAGCTAACAATGTTTGATTGTTGAGTAAACAAGATAAAGAGTTTATTAAAGCAAAACTAGTACAATTACAGATTAAATTTTTTTTTTTTTGGTAAATAACTTGTTACAGGGTGTTTAAAATTCGTAATTATTCATACTCAAAACTTAAAGAGTTAACATTTGTATCCCCACAGATTTCAACGTTTCGCTGTTCTACAGTTTTCATACTCCCCACTTTTCTCCTCGTTCACCTTACAATTTTTGCCCCGGGCGCAGAAAGATTCATCTTCTTCGCTGTATTCGCCGCTCATTGAATTGATGAGCTTCGCCTCAAATGAGTTCAAAAGGTTAATAAACGTGCCTTGGCTTCGGTTCGCTTTGGTTCATTTGAATAGCTTCAAATAAAGCAATTTATCTAATTGTTTGCATTTGACAACAGCCACGCCCCCGACTTCGCCCCGCCTCAAAAGTGGCAGCCCAAACATTTTGTATGCACAAGGAAAAATTGTTTTTTTCACTTGATGGTTTTTGGCCGGCTAAATTATGCCAACGAATGCAAATTGTAGCTGACAATAATTGTGGGTGGGCGGGTGTGGGCGGCATAGTTCAATTGTTGTTGTTTGCCCGCCGTCGTCGTTGTTGCTAAATTGAGCAACACCAAGTGCCAAAAAATAAACCTAAAATTGCTGCCAGCACTTTGGCAATTTAATTATAGAGCGCAGACGACGGGCAGCAGCCACTTGAAACGGGGTCCCCCTGAGAAAAGAAAAAAAAAATAAAAACAAAAAAAAACAAAAATACAACAAAAAAATGCCCCAAGCCAGCCACCATTCGCTTTGTTCACAGAAATATAGTTGCTCCCTCAAGCCGATTTGGCAATTGGAAACCTCTCGAGACTCAAGCCTGAGAGTAGGGCCTAACTTTTTCGGCTTGGCACAAACATTTTGGCACCATTCGGCCGGTTTCAAATGAACTCAGATTGTGGAAATGAATTTAGAATAAATGGAGCACAATCGCAATAAAAGGCATGCTGGGTTTTTTCACTGCTCGAAAACGTTGCGCAATATTGATAAGAAAAAACCTTGAACTTTTATTTATCTAAGCTTTTAAAATAACACACATTTTTTTCATATAATTTACAATGTACTTATATTTAGAACTTAAATACAATTGGTTTCTTGTTTATTCATAAACAAGAGTTTGTTAATAATAGTTTATTTACTTTTAAATATTAAATTAAATAGTCATTTTTAAAGCTGGTTAATTAAGGTTAAGAAATTAAATAACTTATTTATTTATGAGGTTATCAGTCTACGAGTTTATTTTTTCCCCTTTTCAGCACTGACTACAATGTGATGAATGCTTTTGGCACTGTCGCAAATGCCTTGGCCAGGTGGCAGAAGCTCTATCAATAAAAGTGGGGAAAATAGCGACAAAAGGGGGTCTCGAGGGCGACGTAAGAAGCGGAATAGTGCGGTCGGTTGGCTTTGTTAATTTATGCAAATTGCACGGTGACCAAATGTCTGGGGAGTGAACAAAGTGCCCGTCATTAAGTAGTCTAAGCAGCGAGAGCCGCAACTCATATTATTGATTAAGTGCCGCCATTATTCGCTGCAATTAAAATAATTAATTAAATAGGTGCATGTTTGTGTGGGAAGGCGTTCCGGCGCCACTTAATAACGTCTTAGATCAGCATTGAGCCTTGGGCTTTAACTTGGTTCAGTTCTGGTTGGCTCAGTAAAGACCGCTCGACAAGTTGAGTGTGGAAAAATCAATTTGCATATGCAAATTGTTTGCCATAACAATAGACCGTTGTATTTTGCCGCTGAAGTGTTAATAAATATGTATAAAAAATAGTAACTAAAAGATACAGTGGACCGGCTCGCAATAAAAAACCCGAAAAAAATCACATTTGTGACACAATCGATTTGTTTGCCCTGTCCAAAAAGAAAAAAAGAGAAAAACCATTGCGTTTTTCCTGCCTGATTTATGCACTCGCCATCACTCATACGCCATGTTGTGCGTTGTTTGCCACCGCTTGAAATTAATTATGCAAATAATACGTTTTTCCCCTTTTATTTATGCACAATATTGGCTAGACATTTAGTTGGTTATGCATGCATGACCAGCCAAATTGAATTTGTCTGCGCGGCTTCAATGTTTATTCAATCAAATTTTATATTCTCCCCGTACTGTTTTTGGGGATTTTGAAATTGCATTTAACAGCGATATTGATTTATGCACAATTTATAGAAGGCTGCACATATTAAGAAAATAAAATGTTAAAAAATATGCATTTCTGGATATAAAAACAGTATTTACATATTTTTGCTACCATATTTTGTCCCCCAATTGAAAACATTTTTTTTTCAAACAAATAATTGCCTTTAATGCGACTTGAATTCGCCAGTATGAAAGATAAGAGAAAAAGACATGCACGTATCTTATATTTTTTAATAATTGTCTATATCGAATAAAATACAACTATTTTCTGAAAATTTAAGAAAAGGGCAACTACAAAATAATTAAATATTCACAAGTAAAACAATATATAATTGAACAAAGCCTAATGCGCTTAGGTTCTATATGGGCAAGAACAATGGTTGGCAAGGCTTTTATGTTTATTTTCTGTTCACAGACCTGTGACTTATTGGACCCAGAAAAGGGCGTTAAGAGGGGTCGAGGGGATGTGGGAAGAACAACAAATAAACGACATGTATGCCATTTGAAGCGCAGTGAACTCGTTTCCCCAAACAGAGACCAAAACAAAACAAGAACAAAAAAAAGTACATTTTTTCGTTTGCGGTTTTTAATGTGCCACACGTCTTTCGTTACTTACCCCTGAAAAAAAAACCCCGCCTCTTGCCGCACCAACGCCTCTGTTCTTATTCTGTTTCACTCTCAAAGCACTGACCAAAAAGCTTTTATTGAAAAGAATCAAATGTGACAAGTACTTAATAACGATAATTTAAGTATATGTTTTTGTAAATTTGTAGAATCAAATTTATATGCAAACAATAAACTGGTTTATAAACTTAAATAAATATATATCAATTCATTGCATAATATTACCTATTTATATAAAAACAAATGTTCTAAAATTATCTTTCAACTGGTTTCAGTGTACTCTTGCGGGTGGTCTTTGTCGTACGTACAAAAATATTCCGTTCCGCCCTTCCACAGCTCCATCCTTCCCCCCCCCCCCCCCCCCCCCCCCCCCCCCCCTCTTTTTTGGGCAGTGTACGTGTGTGTTTGCTCTTGTTAACTTGTTCGCTTGTCGTTTCATTCGTTTCGTTTGGTTTCGTTTCATGACGTGCTTTCATGTCACTAAATTTGATTTTGTGTCGCAGACAACACGGCAGCCGCAGAGCAGCAACAACGAAATTATGGCCATTAAATTGGCTTTTTGTCTCGATACACTCCCATCCGATTCCCCACCCCCGCATAAAAACCAAAAACACACACACATGAGATACGATGGAGTGGGTAGTAGAGGCTCAGCTTGTGTGTGTGTGTGTGTGTGTGTGTGTGTGTGTATCTGTATCTGCTCATTCATTTATTATTGATATTAGCCACGCATTCATTATAAATGACAAATTTTCCATTTACCTTTCGTGCCGCTCTTTCGGACAGTTTAATTTCATTTTCCCCGCTCTTGTTTATTAGCCACACATTTACTACATTTTTCCCTCCTTTATTTTTCTGTAATTTCACACTCGAGTGCCTTAAATGCTTAATAATATGTCACATCATGGCGAAAGGCTTTGGGGGGCTTTGTGAATTCGGCGCCACAGTGTCACACGCTCCACTGCCCGAAAACCGAAAACCGACAGACATTTTGTAGAGTGTGACTTAATTGAAAGATTTGGCGTAAAAGGGGTTTAAGAAAAATGTGTGAGCTAATTGACAAATTTGGGTTGACTCGTGGGGAACTTTTTTAAATCAATTGCTTGAAAAAGTAGGCTTGATAGCATTCAATTTCTTGTGAATAATTTTTCCAAACTTTACGGACAGTTTATAATTTATAGGTGCCTTGATTGCCTCATCTTATCTTTCACACCCAAAAAGTGTCGCACAAATAATAAATGCACACCTCAGCAAATATGGCAAACAAACATTGACATAGAAATTTCTAACAATACGACCGGGGTAAAAAACATGTTTTTGTAGGAATCAAATCTAATCGATCAGATCTTTCGTAAGAAACATTAAAATAATAAATTCCTTATAATAAATACAAAAAAAAAAAAAAGATGAATTATAAAATAACATGTTAATTTATTGTTACCTTATTGAAAAAAAATTACATAATAAGTTTATCAAATAATACGGTCGTTCCACAAATATAATAATGCGACAGATGTTTTGGTGGGATATCCTTATAAAATGTTAATCTTTAATCAAATTCAAATAACTATATGGATATCAAATAATTCGATTACACTTATTTTCCGCTTCATTCAGCATCAATTTCTGGCCTTCCTTTTTGATTAGAGCGTCAAAAGGAAAACTATTCCGATAATCTACAACGAGCCGATATGAAAAATAAAACCACTTGAGTTGGCAGTCTGTGTGTCCGTGTGGATATAGTGCGTCATGTTGTCCACGCAATTGCCACCACCGAAGCGGACTGATCCGAACAAACTCCACTCCATTGAAGCCACCACCATTCCCTGTCCCTGCCCCTGCTCTTGCCCCTGCTCCTGCCCCTTCTCCTTATGCTGCTCCTGCCCCTTCTCCTTCATCACCGCCTGCCCCTCGTTCAGCAGTAGCCAGCAGCAGACAGAGGGCGACCTTTTATGGCATTGGGATATGGACCCCTGCGGTCGTTTGCATTGCAAAGCGTGCAACGTGAGAGGGGGAAAAGTGGCTAGCGAGGAGGGGGAGCAGGGTGCGCGCTGCAGGGGCTGAAAAGACTGCCAAGTACACTCGGAAAAAAATCAATTACAAAACTTTTGTTATAAAACCAAAAACGAATTTACTTAGAATATAAAAATAACAAAGTATTTGTATAAAAACGTTTTCCAGTGTTAACGCAAATCCTAGTTAATATATATTAAATTTAATATATTAAAGAAATCGGTTCAAGACTAAAAAATCAAAGTAAATTATTTGGCATCCCTAAAATTAATAATAAATTGATTGCTTTATTATTGCATTATCAGCAGTTTAGCAAAACAATTTTGATTTTTGGAAAGCTGAAAAGTCCTAGGTATTTTTTCTGAGTGCAGGGGAGGGTGGCGGGGTTTTAGCAGCCGTGGCAGGGGCTAACATGATTTGCACGCTTCGTTGCTTCGGTTGCATTTAACATGCCTGCGGATCGGAGGGGAGGCGACGGGCACAACAGAAGGTGAACTGATGGCGTGTGGTTTTTGCCGCCGCTGCGGTTTCAATTCAAGTGACCGTCCGTCCGTCCGTCCGTTCGTCCATCCATCCATCCATTCCCACTGCCCCTGCCACTGCCCGTGCCCCTTTCCAATGCCATTACCCCCCATCCTTCTACCGCTTCCACTCCCATTCCAGTTCGAGCCACCGCATTTGGTTACAATTTGGTTTTTCAAGCAGCGGCGCCGCAAAACGCGTTTCATTCTGCCTGCAATTTCGTTTCGTTTTTCAGTTTTCGGTTTTTTTCGGTTTTCGGTTTTCCGTTTTCGTGCTGTGCATGTTGCAGCGCCATAAAGTGCACAAACTGCAACTGGCCGGCGAATGCGAACCGTAAACTCTATATGGAAATAAATTATGACACTAATGCCACAAACGAACGAGACAAGATCGAATTTCCCCTTTTAGTTTGTGTTGTCGTGTTGTGCAGTATAAATTATTTAGCGGCGCCTAATGGCAATTAGCTGCAAGTGACACGCGGCAAATCAACGAAATTTGGGTAGGGTGAGGAAGGTGACGAACGATGGAAAAGTATTGGAAATCATCATTTAGTCTGCACAAGAGTTATGGCTCATAAATCATGCGGGTGCCCATACCGCCAAGTGATTAAAACAAAAAAATTAACAGATAAAATAAGTGCTTAAAAACACTAAGCACGAAGGCATTAAATGAAGCCAGGCTATAACCAGGGTACAATATTTTTTGAAGATTGATTTAAGACCCGAAAATTAACAACTTGCACTGGCACTTTACTGTTCTAAGTTAACTACTACATATGTTCACGGGTTATTGTTTTTTGTTAGTTTTAATATTTGTAATTACCTAATCATACTTTTAAATAACTAATTATTTTTGTAATTTATTTATTTTTTTTAATATACAATGTTTGTTAGCTATTATACATGTAAATTATTATGTTTGTAAATCACGTTACTAGTACCTAAACAGTACTTAAATTATCAGCCTTTACTCACGGCTTGAACATTAAAGATCAGTAAGTAAATATGAATAATGAAGTGGGAAGATAAAGATAAAAGATATATATTTAGGAACTATTTACTGCTATTTCTCACTATTTTAAAGTCGTAGACATATATTGTTTATCTTAAAATCGTTCGAAAGAAATGGTGATAAAAGCCAGTAAATAGAACAAATTGAGCACTATTATTTGGAAAATAAATGAGTGAGATTCCCTCTAAAATCACTCAATTGAATAAACACGTCCCATTCGATTTTATCCATCAAAAGAAAAAGGAAACATTCTTCTACCCTAATACCCCTTAATATGCTCAACTTCCTTTCCGGTTGAAGTGTGTTGGCAAGCTCAAATATCCCCCATCTTTTCACTTTTCTGGCACATATGCAACCGAATTTCTTGGGGCAAATTGGGGCGTGGCACTTCAGGGCTGCGTGTCGTAAATGCTTCATTTGGTATGCACATAAATTATAAACCAAACACTCACTCACACATTTCTCGCCTTGCTTGCACCCACTCCACCCTCTGAATTTTCCACCACCCCAACACCTCCTTCGAACCTAGTTTGCTCCCTCAAAGACAGCTGTAAAAATTTATCGATAAATGTTTAATAGCTCAAACACGCACATTGCCGAGCGAGAGCCAACGAATGCGCATAAATAAATAAATGGAAACATAAATAAATAAAGCGTTGTGGAAAGAACGTAAACCAAACACACACACACACACAACCAAGATTCCAAGTCGAAGTAGATGCCTCCACCAAGCCCCAGCTACCCGCCACCCAACCTCTCTATCTTGTATTTAATATGAGCAAACATGCGACGAGCGTGTAAATATTTACTAATGAACAATATTTACTTTGTTATTAAAGTAGTCGAGCCAACGGATGGCCAAGAAGAGAGATACCCAGAGGTTGTTTAGGGGGAGAAGGTGTGTGTGTGCGTGTGTGTGTGTACACTTGGGAAAAACAAAGTTTTAGGTTCAGGCTTGAGAGGTAGAGTATATCCTGAATAAACTTTTCACATGAAATTCTTTTGCAAGTTGATATTTATTTTTTTCTTTCATATTAAAACAATAACGTTAGGAACAGTTAAAAAAATGTTTCTTCATCTATAAAAAACACATTATTATTTATAAAGTGTAAAACTTTTTTGTTATTTTTATCAAAAATCTTTTTTAACCGAAATCGGTTGTGATTTATCGATTATATCGACGTATGATTTAATAGTTTTTTAAATAAGTAAAAGTATACGTTAGTAATTTTGATCAAACTATGTTTTATTCAGATAACGACCTTTTTATTTATATAGCTTTTATCAATTATGTAAGCTTAGTATTGTAGGCAGAGTATTCCCAATATATTTCTTACAAATACCTAATATTTTAGGGAAACTCTTCATTTCTGAAGTGTAGCTCGGCTTTTGCGTGTTAATGGCAATGTGAGAGGTGCCAGGCGAAAAGGTATTACCCCTCCGTGCGCCCAGCGCTCCGCTCTCATCGCCCTCACACGACTCTTGATGTCGTGATTTGCGGCATGAACTCAAGTAGACGGACGATTGGGCGGACGGACGGACACAGACTGACTGTGAAGATGGTAGCTGCCACACGGTCATAAACAACTTGATTGCAGTGCCACGCCTGACCAGCTCCTGCCCCTTCCCATAACAACCGCCACCATCCTCTTCCGCGTTCGCACTTCACTTCGAAACGAGAGCTTCAAGGGAGCAACGATAATTGCCCTGAAGGGCAAACCCAATAGTGACAAAAGTGGCATTACTTTTCAATTTCCAGCAAACACTCGGGCGCTCACTCGCTCGCTACAACAACATAATCAAAGCATTGCAATCGTTTAAAATTTATTTTAATTATGACCAAATCCCGCACGTAAACGTAACCCCTCGCGGCAAAAACGAAAAAAAAAAAAAATATGGGACGAAGATGTAGCGTGCAAAAAGGGCGAACATTCGATTCCCCCACACATTTTGCATTTAAAAAGTAACAAGAAGGGTAAAATTCGAGGTAGCTGGAGGGTGGTGGTGCAGGGAGCATGAATCATGCATTATATATACCAAACTTCCCCCTTCGTGGCCACGCAAAAGTGTTGAGACAACAGCAACAACGACGAGGGATCGAACGAAACGTAACGAAACGCAAAAGGGAGTAGGGAAAATGTTTGTTCGAAAACAAAAGGGGGAAAAACACTCGACAAAAAAATCATTATAATAATTGTTTTAGACTGATTAAAATTTGGCATAGCTTAAAGAATTTTAAAGAATGTCCAGGTTATATCTTAAGCGCAAACATTTATTAGCCATTTGTTAATTTAAATACGAAACAATTTTTTTTACTTTAAGGTCTTTTAATACTCCCGTCCTAAGTATAGATTTTTTCAGTTTAATTTCAATTTTCAGAAAGTAAGATTGGTAAGATTGTAAAACACCATGTTACAATACGAATTGGAATATATAGGAACATTTTCGATTTTTATTAATTTATGTCAAAGAAATGTAGTATTTTTTACGTAAAGTTATTCCGCTAATCAAAAACATAAAGTACCTTGTTTAATATAGTTAGTACGTTTTAATTTTTATTTATTTCCAAGGGTCTGTTCTCAAACATACTTTTTTTTAAATATTTTTTAAGCTATATTATATTACTTTCCCTCAGTGCAGACTGGGCCGGAGAAGGCAAGAGTCTCTTCTCCGGCCCCTTCTCAGCTCGTCTGTATGCAAGACCTGTTTCATTATAATTATGACCCTCATCAAAAATATTTGACTCAAGCGGTTTGTTTCCCTCTCTCCAGCAGACGAGCGGTGGGTCGGACGGACGGACGGGCGACCCTTTTTTTGCTTTCATAATTTCATTGAGGATAATTTGAAAATGTGCTACGCCATGGACGGGACAACGGTCCCCTAGCATGCTCATCTCAACCCTGTTTTCCTTTCCGGCGGAGGAAAATATCTTCTTTAGATTTTTATGGTGAAAAGCGATTACGCAGCAGCAGCGGCAGCAGCAGCAGAAGCGACGGAAAAGTGCCAAAATAACGATTAACATCGGGGAGCGGGAGCGATGGGACTAGAGTGCTTAAGGGTTGCTCAGCAGCACACCCCTCGTCCCGCGAACTCACATAAATATATCCCTGATCCCCGGAGCTATTCCCATTTTTCTCGGCTTCAACTTTATGAGGGTTGCTGTTGCTCCGTCTGTCTGTCTGTCCGTCTGTGCATAAGTAATGAATGCGAAATGCCAGGCAAATTTGACTTCCCCCCTTGGGATGTTTGCGCACGCTTTTGATTGACTGGATTTTTGGGATAAATGCATAAAGAGTTGGGGGATATGGCAATGGAATGGGTACAAAAGCCAGCTGCACATTAGATAAAATAGCTGGGATTGTGAGGCAGGAAGCTGGCGATGCGGTTACCGTAATCAACAGCAACAAAAACAGATTTGTAACATTCCCTGGAATTAAGCAAAAAAAAAAATTATAGAGGACAAGGAAAAACAAAACTAGAAACAGAATCTAACGGCGACGACGCGTGTTTCTCATCATTGTTTGCAGTGCTGTGCAAATATACTTCCCCCTCTCAAAAAATTTGCAAATTGAATGATCCCATTGGACGAGGCCAAGAAGCGAATCCCTGGAAAAAAGTCTTCTCTACAGGGGCCACAGGAAATATTCGTTAAGGGGAATTCTTTTTATTTCGTTTTTCTAAATTTCTAAGCCGAAAGGCAAATACCTTGGGTATAAATAAGGGCACAAAAATCCGAAACAGTCAACAACAGACACCAAAATGTTGATGTTTTAATAAAAATTTCAGAAATGTATACATAGCTTTGGATAAGTTAAAAAGAAAAAGCTTTGGATTACTTAATTCCTTTTTGAATTTTGAACCCTTTTTTCATTAACGCTGATTTGCTGAAATCTGAATTACCCATATTGTGTTTAATCTGGTTTATAAAATTATATTGCCCCTAAGCAAATAAAGCCAAACATGTTTCCAGTTTTGCGCATCTTGTTACTTTGGGAAAACCCCATGCTTTGCCTGTTAAGGACTCTCTTCCTCTCATTACCATCCTTTTCCTCTTTCATTGAGTGCGTCTATGTGACATTTGCACACGTTCCACATTCACTCGCAATATACAAAAAGAAAAAAAAGAACCCCGACATGTGAACAACAATATTATCCAGTCCTCTCCTCGCTGCTGAGTATACACCCCAGCCCAAATCCCTAGTCCTATTCCTATCCCTTCCTTCAACTCCTTTGTTTTGTTTCCCTGAATGAGTTCCCCTCGGGTTACTTCGAGCGTGTAATGTATGCTTTTCATGTGTTTTTTTTTTTTTTTTTTTTTTTGTGTGCCATTGTTCAGCACGGAGTTTCGTTCTGCTTCCTTTTTTTCTGCCTTTTTTGTCTTGCCAAGCAAATAGGGATCGTTTAGGAGAATCAACAGCAGAGCTGTGGAGACACCTAGACACCGACAAGCTGACGACGTGATGTCCTTGCTATGCAAAACATTTTGGCAACACAATCCCAAATTGAAGTTAAGTTTGTGTGGGGGAAAGGAGGTGTTGCAATATTCTGTTAATTTTATGTAGCTTTTTTGTCACCAAGGACGACCCTTTCTGTGGACTCTATGTAGTGAAAGAAACACACAAAGAAGAGAAAGAGGCTTTATTTGAATATGGAAAGTAAAACTTACAGATACTTTGTATAATACACAATGTATACTTTGTATACTAAGTGTAATGAATTAAATGAATTTGGGTTTTTGTTAGTTTTTTGTACTATAATACATTAAATGTATTTGGTTTTTTGTTTTCTGGTTCAGTTTTCTGTACTCTAGAACGTCTTTATATGACTTTTCTTGATTTTCACACATGAACACTGAAATGGAAGACAAGGGCTAACAAACTGGGAATCAAAATGTGGAACACTTACTTATCAAGATTACCACCCCTTATGCACCTTTAGACACTTTTGTAATTAAGTTGTACTGAAAAAAAATGTTGATTAATGTGTCGCTGGGATTAATTACAGATAATTGTTATAAATATCTCTGGCGAGGCACGTTAAGCCAAGGACATTTCACTCCTTGTCCGACTAATTTACCTGAGAGAATTCGAAGAGGTAAGCGAACAGACCAAGAACAAGAAAATGTGCGCAGCTGGCGGTGGAAAAGGAAAAGCCACAAGGACGAGGAAAAGCAACAAATATGCTTAATAAGTAAACAAGGGGAGGGAAAAGTGGGAATCAGAGGAGGGTGATCCAGAACAGGACAATGCGGCACGTATAATTACATAGCCGACACCTTTTTGCAGCTAGGGGATGAGGAGGGTTTGCCCAAATCCTGAAACTGCAATCAATTTCTGTTCCTCTCTTTCCCCCTGCCCAAGCTCATGTCCTTTGTTTGAGTTCAAGGGAAATTTAATACAAAATTATTTGCCATGAAGGAAAGGAAACTGGAGGAATACACAAGGCGGATTGGCCGCAAGAGGGTTGCTCGATTCCCAAGGGGACTGCCGTGTCGGAAACACATGAAAACACCCCTTACCCCCCGGACTACGGCATATTAAATGCTAATTTTCATTTGATTGAGTACATGTTTTGTGCACAGAAACCAGTTCCATGGACCAATCCTGCCCATCGATGCGCAGCGAGTGGAAAGAAATCATGCTAAGTACCATGAAAATTAATTGATTTGCGGATTAGTTCCTCGGGCAAATGTGTGAAAAGGGAAACAGTAGCCAGGGCCAGCAGCTGCTGCCCGGTTAAGCCACTCCATCCCAATGGAAAATATCGAAATCTACTCGACTCGACTCGACTCTCAACTCGACTCACTTGACTTTTTGGCCCTTGTTCGGGTCCGAGAACGTTCTTGTTTTGGGTTCTCTGCGTTCCCGCTCAAGTGCCCGCAAATCCTCAGACCCAAACGCACATGCATATCATTTGATATTGAATAAGAAACGCCAGCAAAGAACATGAATAAATAAAATGCCAACACAGAGTTGCCTTAAAAGGAATGTGAAAGGGGGAAGGGAAATAAATACAAGTCATGGCGATGGCATCGTGAACTTTCGACTGTTAAACTAAACGATTAATGGCTTTTACATAAATAAGTAGCTTAATAATTAATAGTTCATAAGTCAGAGCTTTCAATAAAAAGAATTTTTAATCCAACTTCATTATTATTGTACAAAATGTCTCTGCTAATTATTCACTACACTACTCACTACTCATAAGTAATTAATAATTACCAGATACAAATATCAAAATCATTGAAGCTGCAAATACCCTGTTTAACTCTCGTTTATGCATGGATGAACTTAACATAAGTAAGCACATAAAACAATGGCTAACTTTTTCTTGGTATAATTGGAATAAATATATTTACAACTTGTACTTGTATAAACTTTGTTAAAGATTACTCCCATTTCGCGATATTCCAATCACGACTCACGCTCCCACCGTTACAGAAAATGCTGATAAGTCAGGCAAATATGCTCGAAGCGAAAGAAAATCAGAAACCAGCAATGGGATTGAGGATTGGTCGTGGACAAGGGGAGTGACAAGGGCAGAGGCGGATTGGAGCTGCGGGAATTTCGATGACTTCGAACATTGGTATACAGCTCAAGGCAAGACAATGTGCACTTAACAAATACACCGTTTACTTATTTTAATTGGGGTCTCATTTCTCTAAATTGTTCTTGATTCGAATATTTTTTAACAAATTATTCAGTTTAAAGAACATTACATATTCCTTGGCAATTACTGTTGTTAAATAAAAGTAAGTAATTTATTGAATAAATTTTATTTCTTATAGAATATTTAAGTAAATATCATATGCTTTTCCCTTAATAACCCATAAATCACGTTCTTATTTCTGAGTGGCTAGTATATAAAAGATTACTATTTTCTTATCCTCGTCTGTTTGTTTTACTGTACTGCTGTTCTCCGTTGCCTGTTTGGCATGCAAATTGTGCGCTGCGCCGTTCTGGCTGGCCAGGCGATTACTGGGCCAAGAGGGGGTTACCGTGTGGACTTTGGCGGGGAATTGGGGGTTCGACGAGGTCTTGTAGCGCATTTCCAGTTCAATGCACAAATACACGAGCTGGCAAAAAGGCATCAGAGGGAAAAGGAGGTGAAGTGACAACAACAACGATGACGACGACGTTGGCAACGTCTTCAGTTGCTCACACAGATACTCACTTATATAGTTTCACTAAGAAACACTGAGAAAATACTATCAAATCTACATATACTTGACATAAATAATGCATAAATTTTATTGTTTCAAACATTAAATGGTTTCAATATTAGATGTTAGTTTTAAAATTTTTTAAATTTTCATTATGGTTTTAATTTAAGTATGATTATTTTAAGAATATCGAAAGTTCTATATTTTTTCTTGTGCTTTGCTGATGCATATCTGAAAGCATATTAAGAGTCTACAGCAACTCGTAAGTGTGTAAAATGATCAGCAAGTTGCAAAATGCAACACGAGACCCAAAAGGAGGCGGGTTATTTTGGATTTGGGGGCGTGGCAGTCAGTTTGTTGTGTGGTTAGGACAAAGCGCCGGCATATTAGACAGAGTGGGACAAAAAAAGCGAAGTAGAGGGAGTAGGGCAACGTGCCAAGCAGCATACAAGTATAAAACATTCAAACTGCAAACAATAGCAAGCCGGGGAGCCACTAGCTATGGGGAAATGTGAAGGGGTATAGAAAAATATATATGTATTCATTTATGAGTAGAAGGACTAAGGCGCGGCTCACATAAAACCGATTGCGGTGAACTATGGCACGGAAAGCTGCTCCTCTGCTTATTCATAAGCCCATTGCCTTAAATTCTTTAGGCGAAAAGCGGCCAGGGAGGAAATATTATCTCAAAGAGAAAAAAAATAACTCAAAAAGTACTTTAAGTTATTAAATTTCTGCATATTTTAAGCTAGTTTAAACTCAATTTTTATTATAACACAATACGATTATGAAACTTTATTTTATCATAATCATACAACTTTTCAGTTTTTTGTATCCAATTTATATTTCTTTTTAATCTATGCCTTTTTAGGTTTAACTTATTGGTCTTGAACAAAAGTTCAATAAGTCGAAAGAGGTCAAGAAATTCAAGTGCAACATACATACATTCAATATGCTTGTTGAAAATAATGACGTATTATACTTCCAAAGAAAATGTAAGAAAATATGGTCGGTACGCATAACTTTTCAAATTTACTTTTGTGAAAAGTTCACGTACCGGTGGTGTGCCAAATCTGTGGCCACTTTCCATGAAATTTTGTTATAAATGGAAATCGATTCCTAACCTAGGGTTAGTCCCCCCAAAAAAAAAACGCACAAAGTAGTGGTCATATCACGTCCATTCACAGCTGACACACGAGACAGGGAGGCGAGGGCGATATATATACACTATAAGTACGTACCGAGCGAGGGGCACTGGCACCCACTCATGCATTCAATTCGAAATGCCTGAGGGCAATAATAAAACAATTCTGCACACACTCGCCCCCTTCGGGGACCCATTGTGTATGGAATTGGTAACTGTTGGCTGGGATAACCATTTTGGTCTGTGCCAGAAATGAAATCTATTGTCTGCCAAAAAGTTAACGCACTTTATTGCTATTGTTCGTTGGATGGTGTATTGGGCAAAAGGGGCAGGCAGCGCGGGCGTTCGGTGGTCTTATTCCGTGCCTCACTCGAGTTCTACTCCAGTCATTTGTCAAGTGAGCTCTCGTTCAGTATCTGGGCCCCCTCGCCATTCCTCTTCTAGCCAACTTTGAGGCCAAACAGAGCAAAGCACATAGAAAAAACAATGATGAAGTAAGCCAAGCTGTGGCAAGACAAAGTTTTTATGCTCTTTACATAACTTAAAATAAAACCTTGAAAATCTTTTCTGTTCACAATTTTGTATATATATAAAAAAATCATTATAAGAAAGATTTCTAGTTAATATCTACGTTTAAAAAAAGACAGTACCTTTTTACACCTTAAAATATATCATGGATGATATCCAATCAAAATAGTAATGCCCACTGCAAGAGTATCAAAAAAACAAAAAAAAAAAAAAACCGAAAAAAAAAACAAACGAGAAAAAGGGAAGCAGCAAGAGGAGCTAACGAAGGAGAAGAAGCCAAAGACGGAGCAGGGAGAAAAAATGTTGGCAATACAATATTTTGCCATTATGTCGAACAATAACAAGTCGACATAAGTAGATGTCGGGCCAGAGGAGAGCGAAGAGGAGGGCGATAAAGAAGAAAAAATAAAAGAAAACGAAGCGGACAGAGGAGCCAAGGCGAATAGCTGCCAATTTCAGGCTTAAGTGTTCTTTTCTGCCCCTCGATTCCTCAGTTCCTCAGTTCCCCAGTTCCCCAATTCCCCAGATTCCCCAGCTCTACCCATCAGATAATAGGCTACAAGACATTGAGCCAAAGAGCAACGACGCATATGAAATTTAATACCACTTCACCTTTATTTTTTCCCTCTTCTCGGCTTTTCTCCCTTTTTTTTATGCCTTTTTGTGCGGCATCCGGCGCTCCTTCAACCTTCCCCCACTTATTCATCGTTTTGGGCTCCCTCACTCTTCTTGACCACAGATTTGAGCGTTATATTAAGCGTATTTAACGGTCAAATTTTTTTTAACTACATTATTTTGGGAATCACAAAAAGATTATGATCTTTATCTTTACTTTTATAGGAGCAACGATTTTTCATATCTTTAAAATATAATTTTAACTACCAAATTAATGGTGCTAATAATAAAATATCTCAAGTTCAAATATACAGGTAAAATATATTTTAAAACTGAGCTCAATAACTATCAGACCCACACTAAACAGCAACTTTTATTTGTTAAAACTTCCTTAAATTCCATAGAAATTGTTCAAAGAAAGAAAGAAAACCGTTTAACAATATCGACGTATACAAAAAATATAAATAGTTGAGCGTTGGGGAAATGCGGTCACTTCGCGGAAAAGCGCAGAACGAACACAGCGGGAAAAATAATGAATTAACAAATACAATCCACATTTTATGCTCACGAAAATGAGGCAAGAATTAATAAAAGAAGCGGGCAACCAAACACACACTCGCACAAACCAGCAAAAACATTTCGCATGAGCAAGCACAAACAATTTGGACCAAGGGGGAGGGGGTGGGGGTTTTAGATAGAATGCCAGGGGAGTTGGATTGAAAAAGAAACTCGACAAGAAAAAAAAAAAAAAGGAAGAACAAAACTTCAGGCAAGAACAAGAGAATTATTTTTTGCACAGAACAACCCAAGAACGTGGCATGAAATACAGAACAAACAAAAGCAAAAAATAAAAAACAGAAAAACAGAAAACATCCGAGGAGTTGGGGTAAACATTAATATTAAACAAAAAGTGGATGCAACACAGCAAGAGGACTGGCAAATGGGAAGCGAAATATAAACGACAAAGTTTCCACTCCTTCCCCATTTTTCTCCTCATCGCGGAGAAGTTGCTCCTTGCAGAGTTGCAAGTTTTATGGGGATCTGTGCCTGAGTATAGAGCCCTTGCCTTGTCATGTCTCCTCCAATGCTCCAATGCTCCAGTCCTCCAATACTTCCAATACTCCCCTCCTCAGTGCCAGAAACTCAACTCCAGTGGCTCCGGACTTGGCTGAAAACTTCGGCCAACAAAGCAAAGCCCAGACTAAATGCAAAAAGAGTGTGAAGGGAAACATTTGTAGGACTTAACCGCAAAAGTTTATAACATTTTAAATACGTATTTATTTGTATACATCCCCGGCTTAAGAGATAAGTTATTTGTATATTTCAGATCAATTAATCTTTACATTTCCGTAGCTTAATTTTCGAAAACTTGGATTGCCTTGCGGAATTTTTCGGTCATTTTATTGTTGGACGAATGTTAGTTGAGTGGTAAAAATGGGAAAGAAATTCAAAATAAAATATATTAAGGTATTATTTTACATTTAAGTATTTCAGCGCTACAACCAATTACTTTAAGATTTATAGATACAAGGAACCCGTTTATCTCTCCATTCAAAGCGATTCTTTCGTATGCAAATGAAGCTTTTGTGCTCTACACTTTGAGCATTTGGGATTAATTAGGCATCGTAAAAACAGGAAACATTTTCAATGCCATTAAAAGTGCATTAAATGCTAAACAAAAACTGTGAACAAACTGGAATCGTATAATTGGCGATTGCATGGTGATTAATTGCAGGCAAACTTCAACGCGCCACATTCTCCACTTGACCAACAAATTGTAATCCGATCCGCGACAGAGAAAGAAATCGCTTCGGATCGAAGCAAATCCAAGACAAGTTGCTTTCGTTGTTAACTGGTTTGGTTTTTGGCTTTTGTTCGAGTCGACTTCAAAAAAGAAAAAAACTTCCACGAGGCATTTGAAAAATGTGCAATTGAAACTAATTCGGTTAAGTGTTGAGCAGGGGAGAAAAAGGGGGCAATGCATAAATTCGTGGCATGCTGTGAAACAAGTTGCAAGTTTAGCTAGTTGGGCTGCACGCACGCAGCATGCAACAAATTTCTCAGCGTTTTTATGGAGCTGCCGGGTGGTGGTAAGCAAACAGTTGCAACAGCCACGAAAAAAGACGGAAAAATTAACACCGTCGGAGTCAGCTGCCCAAGTGGTCGTTTTCATTAAACCTAATCTCGTTTTGCACAAAAATACACTTAAAGTCAATCTTTTAAGGCTGAAAAATCTCAAACCAGTAAGCTAAATTAGCTCAACTTATAAAAAAATGTTTTGAACAACTTCATATCTGGGTGTAAAAAGTTTATAGTTTTTCAAATTCTGTAGATATAAATATATAAACTGGTTGGTTAAGTTAAGTCAGGAATTTCTAAGTACTTTTACAATATTCAATTTTAAATTTTTAAAAAAATGTTTTTTTTGCTTTCTTTTTTTTACATTAAATTTTTTGATTATCTGAATATTATTTAGTATATTTACAGTGTAATTTTCGATGGCAGCTGCTGCTCCCATTTGTGGCAGCAATTTGCCGTTTCTCGTGTGGCTGTCTGTAAATTTATTAGTGCGAAATGAGATAGACAGGTAGAAAATGTATTTTATTTGCTTTCACAGAATAGCAAATACAAAGTGTACTCTGTATACAGATACAGATCACCGAGAAGTTCAAAAAATGCTGATGGCCATAAACGAGTTTAATGAAAAAATATTTGTTCAACTTATTTGCAAATTGCTTTGTATTCATTCTTCACATTTTCCCCTGCTGCACTGAGCTTTGTAAACAAGTATAACTAAAAGCCGATTGCAATTGGCAAACAAGCAAGAAAAAAATTAAAAAAAAAAAAAAACAGCGAATATAAAAAACGAGCAAACAAAATAACACAAGAGTTAAGGTGTCTGTTTTCGCAGCCTTTTTGGCATTGTTCGGTTTCGTTTTCTCGATTCGTTTTGCTTGGCTTTGCCTCAAGTGTTTCTTCTCACTTTGCTAAATGCAAAAGGAAAAGAAAAATGTTGCAGCTAATTTGCTTTTTCAGTTAGGCGGAGGGAAATGGGCAACAGCGCAGAGTGCAACAAGCAAAAAGCCATTTCGCAATTTTCAATTGTGCACGTCAAAGTGTTAAAACGGCACGCGATTTATTACACAAACGCACACCATAAAAAAAACGGTGAGTTTGAAGTGAAAAAAAAAAACAGCCATTACTTTTAGCAGAGATAGTTAAATTTGTAATTACTGCACATTTAAAACGTGTTTTTTTTTTATGTGAGTATTAACATTAATGTTTTAAGATTGCAATTTTTGTTAATTAATATTTCTATTGCATTTATTTTCATGGGTGTGCTTTTCTTTTCGACGCTATTTTGAAGTGTAATTAGAGTTTTTGCTTCAACAAAGTTTATGTTATTCGCCGTTTTGTTGCAGCTTTTTTCCTTTTATTGATTTACTGCCTGCAATCAAGTGCGAAATTGACATGCCTCCAAATAAATTTTGTTAATATATGCAAAGTTGCCTGAGCTGCAGTCAGCATTTTTTTTTTTCTTGTTCTCCTTCTTTTTTTTGTGTTTAGCATTTTCCATGATTTATGTCAGCTTCATTAATCTGGGCAAAGAAGAAGATGGAGAGTGGGGCTGACTGCTGTTTTATCTTGCGATCGTTTCTTTTAGCGCTTAGCAGAAAACTGGAAGTTGGAAAAATGAAATCAATTGCCGATCATTAATAAAGCCAAGAGTGCTAAGTGTGTGTATCCAACGGATACCGCCTGTCAATGGAGCAAGTCTATGGAATTCAGCCTGTTTTCATACCTCAACCACTGGACTTAATCAGTTAGAAGCGAGCCACAGCTGCTGGTTGAGTTTATGCCAATTGAAATGCAACTAATTTGTTACCCCCCCTCCTTACATTTTCCAACATTTAAGTTCGTAATTGTTGTTGCATGCCTATACATTATGATAATTATTTATTGCAACCACAACACACAAAAAAAACCGATAAAAAGTCATAAAAAAACAAAAACAGAAATCGTCTGCAGGCTGCCATATTAAGCAATTTAATGATGGAAAGAGACAGGGAGTTATCTTATTTTTTCTCGATACCCACAATTATCACGCAAATGTCCATTATAATCATATGGATAATGACTATTATATACATCAATCCATCTATATGTGCATAGACGATAATCATGCCGCATACAAATGGCAGTCTACGTAAATTACACAGAAAAAATCGCAGAAAATTAAACAATTTACAAAAGACAAGCCCCCATTAAAAAACATGAAATGTTGTTGCGGCGAAACTTTTGTTATGAACCGAACAAAAAAACACTCTAAAGAAAAAAATTAAATTATTAACAGAAAAAAATAAACGTGGGTACACAATAAAATTAATAAAGAAATAAAAAAATTATAAAAGCACACACAGAAATATATTTGGCAACATTTTTATGAACAGAAAGCTGACAAGCGGCGAGTTTTTTTTAGCTGGATGTGTATTGTTTTAATCTAGAGGAGTATATAAGCTGAGAGAAAATTTTAAATAAGACTAGCAAAATAAATAATTACAGTATCTACCATTTATGGTAATCATATTAATTGCTATTGAAGTAAATGTACTTTATTTCAATCAAAGTATTGACTTTAATGTGTATTAAATTTAACAAAATTTCACAGCTCTCAAGTACTTTACTCAAAGGGTTTTTTCCTTATATCTTTTGAAATCCTGGCTAACTATCCACAAAACGAACCTCTCAATGCCCCATATTTCTATACAATTTCGCTCTTTTGTGCGGTCAAAATGAAGAAGCAATATTCAAGTCGAGAGCCCTTGCCGCAGCCAACCATCCATCTCCACCATAAAGTTGCCTTCTCCCTTGGCATGATTATTTACATTTTCCCCAAACGGCGAGGGGGCAAAAAAGATGAGTGGTGGCGGTAGTGGAGGTGGAGGTGCCCACAGAAAATAAATCAACAAAAAAAAAAGATACCTCGCTGCGAGTTTCATTTGCGTTGCGGGGAAGCTAAAGCCGCCAAATAAAGAATCATAAAAGATATCAAAATAAATATGAGGGAGCAGGAGCAGGGGCCGCCGACAGAGGAAGCAGTTAAAGCTTCAGTAGCATTGGACTCAGCAGGCGCTCTCATTGTTGTTGGTGGTTGCAAATGCTTAGCTGGTATTTAGAAAAAAAAAAAAGAAACCGACACAAAAAACGAAGAAATAAACTGAGTCGAAGCCGACGCGCCAGTCAAACAAATAAACTCGCCAAAACGAGCCAGCTTGCTTGATGGACTACGAGAGCCTCAGAGACATTCCCCCCGCTGCCTTTCATGGTGAGAAAAACGAGCAAAATAACAAAAAATCAGCCGCTAGGCAAATAAACAAAGTGAGTTTTATGGGACACACGAAAAACATCTGAAAAACCTTTGCATGACCAATAGATACATATTATTTAATGCCTTTCGGCACGGATTGTGGGTGGAAGTTGGAAAATTCAAGCGAAACTAAGTAAGATGCTTCAGTTTCGTAGGCGCCTGAATTTTGCTACGGTTTCTCAACTAAATTTAGTTGACGCCCATTTGATTTTTTGCTATTTTTGGCCACAAAATTGTCGGCGCGTGTGTGTCTAAAAAAAACAACTTAACATATCAACTCAGATAAGACATAAACAAGTCAAAATATACACGCGTTTTTTCCTAGCTGTTGTTATGGAAACTTTAGCTCGTTTATCAAAATGCGAGACATTTTTTGTATGTGCGTTCAATTAGCACGGGTTAACTACGCTTTTAATGGAATACAAACATTAGGACATTTCTAAAGGTCTTTTCTTATTATTCATTTATTAAATTTTCAAAAAAAATAATATTACTAAAAAACATTTTAACGTCATGAATTAATGAATATCAAATCAAAATAAAAAAATTGTCTCGTATCGTTATAAAATATATTTCCGAAATAATTAGGTTTATACAAATTCTACTGAATTTGTCGCACAAATGTAAAATTATAAGAGATGTTATTTTAATTAAGTAATGAAACATTTTTATGTCATTTCATCTATAAAGAAAAACCATTTACAATTGTCTGATAAATTATTTTAGTTGAAATACAGCATACATTTTGCAATTATGAAATATTTGAATGGACATTTGAAGACCAGTGGAATTTCAGTTTTTTTCCCCGGTTTTGTTATTTTTGCCTGTGGCGGCTGCTTATCAGTAATTGTTTGCGTTTCACGTGTCATAAAAAATAAATATTAATTGAGATTATCGCAATGTGATATTGCTATATTTACACGTTATAATTAATTGTTCTTATTTATTGAATTTCTACAGCCCCCTGATGATTCTGCGCCTGTTCACAGTTTAAATTGAGTTATTCGCACGGCAAGAAATAAATACAGAAATGTGCATAAAATTAAACTTGTTTAAATGACATTAAATGTGGTTTTTTATTGAGCTTTCATTTTGTTTCATTTTTGGCCTCTGCTCGCTCATCCACCAAAAAAATATGCAAATTGGTATTGGTTGTGCGTGTGTGTTGTGTGTGTGTGTGTGTGTGTTGAATATTTATTATAATTTATCTGCATGGTCGGGCCGCCCTGTGGCTGGCAGCATAAATTAATTATCAAAAGCATTCATTTACATGGCTGACTGCGCGATCCGACACCCGCTGGCAGGCGGCACCCAGGCTCATAGATACTGTATCTCACGGATACACAATATATGTACATATATGCATGCAGCCCCCCGGACCAGAGTCAATTTGAAAAACATCATCACAATCAATTTGCTTCGTTTCTCGTGATGGGAATTAAGTTTTTGTATATTTGTGTATCTCTCGGTTTTTGCCTCTGCATCGTCAGATGTTGTTTTTGTACTTTTTGTAGTTGTTGTAGCTGGCCCACATTATCTAGTGAACGTTGAACGCTTTCGTGCCCCTGTTGTAGTTGTTTTCCCCCCGCTCATTTTATTGTTGTTCCTGCCTTCCTACATGTGTTTAGCGTGTTCAGAAATTTGCTTTTTTAATGACGCTCTTGTTGATTGCCGGCTATTTGTTATTAGCCCCCGCCGAACGACCCCCATCGTCGGCTGCCCTTGTTTTTAGCTCATTTGAAATTTTTGTATTTGGCAAATTTAATGCAATTTATTAATAGTTCGAATTGCTTATTTATGGTTCGTTTCCCTTGATTTAGTGGTGCAAACATTTTTCGCTATTGTCGTCGATGACAGCAAATGGATTTAGATGAACGCATATACAATTTATTCAAATTTGTTTTATTTTAATATTCGTTTTAAGCTATTTGAGTTTTTGGTAGCTCTGGTTTTTATAAAAGTAGTTCAATTTAAAATGAGTCTCAAAAAACATAGTTAAAATGAAACAATTAAATTATTATAATTATTTAAATTTGTCATTTAAAAATCAGTGATTGCTTCAGTTATTCAATCTTAAATGAGTCAGAAAACATAGTTTGAGCTATAGTCTATAATTTATTGAGATTGGTTTAAATTTCTAAAAATTTCCTACTCATATCGTCGATAACAACCAGTTGATTTTTGTTTTGATTTACTTATCTTGATATTCTATAAAGTATGGAATAATTTTAGTTATCTAATCTTAATGAAATTTAACGCAAATAAATCACAGAATTAACTTGTGTTTCAATTAGTCATAAACGTATGAAATGGTTTACAAAATTAAATAAATAACTGTATGCAGCTATTTTACTAAGTGCTATTATCAACGAGAGATACAAATTTAAATTCAGTTAAAGCTTGTGCTCAATATCAATAAAATATCTAATCTTGACTAATTTCTAATCAAAATAATGCCTTTATTGTATTTGATAGTGTATTATTTTTTGTAAACTTAATAAACAGAATCAATTTCATTTGAATTCCGTGAAATTAAAATGACTTCAATTTGAGTATTCCCTTGACGGTCGGTTGTCAATGCAGAGAATAAAACAAAATATAATCCATTTTCACATTGCTGGAATTGAAATTGAAATTGCAAACTTCGAGCTGGCTGCTAATTCGCATGGGCGGACAGATAGGCAGTTAGACAGGCGGAAAGTCAGACGGGCGGGGGCGGAAAACGAACCGACTAACAAACGAGCAAACGAACAAACGTTTGTCACTGTCGGGCGTTTTATGAAAATTGAACAAATCAATTAAGTCTAATCGTGCCGTTGGGTGGGGCAACAGTAGTCGGGGGCTCTGGCATTTTGTTTGGCCCCCTGACAAATGGACAAATAAATGTCTGCACACGGGCCAATGCCAGATTGCTTTGCTTGCCTATGCTTGCCTATGATTTCGTGCTTTTCTGCTGCTTCTGGCTAAAACCAAGAGAATACAAATAATATACAAAGCACAGCAAAAGCAGTAACAACGCCGGCACATGCTACAAATTATGAACACTGTAATTATATTCGTATAATATTTTGTCAGCCAATTGACACATTTGCCGTAGGAGGAGAGGGCGAAGGAAAGAGCCGGAGCAACGAGCAATTACGTCCGGGCTCTTAGCAAATGCGACGACCAAAGTCGGTTAACGTGGCTGTTGGCTGCAATTGCTGGCCGCCATCTGCGGTAGTTGCGGTTACAGTGGGACAACGCTAGTGTGCACGGCTATAAGCTGTAGTATAACAAATTAACACATTATTTTTTTATTTTTAAGCCAATATATATATCTTTGAGGAATTTTACCAGCCATAACGATTTATGTCAGCAAACTTTCTTGCCCTATGAAGATCGAGGTAAGCAAGCGATTGAATTAATTGTAAATACTTATTTGCTGTTGTTTTTTTTTTAACAGAAAGTTACAAATTTTAATTTTTAAGGCCCATTCTAAAAATTTTGTATTAAGGCTTTAAAGTAATTGGTTTTTAAAGCTCAAATTTTTTTTTTGTAAGTTGTACAGCTAAGAAAGCAAGTTGTTATAAAAGGCTTGGGAAAGTTTTTGGGTTTAAATCTAACCAAAGCTCCCAGCTTAGTTGGTTTGCGACACATTGAAGTTCTCTTTTCCCGAATCTTAACTGTATTTGACGGTTTGGCTAGGCTATCTTGCTGACTTTGCTGGCAACTTTTACCGGCGCACAGTGTGACAAATTATTATGTATGTAGGAATGGGTATGCTGGCATGTTCCCCGGTTCGTTTCCATATCTATGTGCATGCAGTTTTACACACAAGCTCGGTTTAGTTTGGCTCGCTCGCCGCTGGTGCTAATGACCGTAACTAAGTTGGCGTCACGATTGTGTGCGCCACTGGAAGCCAGATTCCCCCGGCCAACTTGCTTTCCCCCCTCCTCACCCCCTTCTGTTTGCCACTTTCTGTGGTTTACTTTGTTGGCCCGACCATTTGTGTAAAATATTTTAATGTTATGGCCGGGCCAAGAGAGCGCTGTCTAATAGTTGCTTAATTGTATCTGCGTGTGCGTATCTGTAGCTGTAGCTGTAGCTGTATCGGTAAGTGTATCTATGCATTTATGACTAAACAGTTGTTAAAATAAACACTTTTGGCATGTTTACCCGAAATGCGTCGGCAATGTTTACTTAATTAAAGAACAAAAACGAGCAAACGAAACGAAAACCAAATCGACAACCCTCTCTGCGCGCGATATAAACTTGAATTTAAATAAACTTGAGATAAGGCGGTGGAGATTTTGCTTCCGGAATTAGTTGAGAATTTTTATTTTCTCAGATAAGCAAAAATAATCAAATATATGTTTAAATTATTGTCATTTTTATGGCACTTTATTTAAATCCTGAAGGGAAGTTCGCAGTAGAGAGATAAACAAAGCGCAAAACAAAGTCGGTACTAGTCACATTCACTTGAGTAAAACCATCTTACTTAAGAGCTCAAAAAAGAACACATAGTTTGGGTCATAAAATAACTACAATTTTCCATTTGTTTGTTAACAAAATATATAAGAATTTCTTTACTTATATAATATTTTCTCTATATATAGAAAAACAAAATTGTAAACTTCATAATTTAATTCACTTTTTCTTATTTAGTGCTCTGAATATTGTAAAAATATTACATTAAAAAAAAAGTCTTGAGATTTAATTTACTTTATTCACTGTTTTACCTACTTGACTTTATCAGGCGTTCAGTCCAAAAACCCACACACACACACGCGACATTCATTTTCATAAATGCAAAACACGCCCAGTGTCTTCCCCTCAGCCCGTGCGCCCATCACCACCCCCACCCCCAGCTATTACCCATCGCCTTGCTTTGTTTATTGCTCATCGTTCGGCTGCTCGTTCGCCGTTTTCGCTGTTTGCTATTCGGTTCGCTTGACGCGTCGCCGCAGGCTTCATTAAGCGAGCGTGATTCCAATTCGCATTTCCATTCCGACTCCGATTCCGATTCCCAAGCCCCACCACACCCCCTTGATGACCCGCGAATTCCGCTTGTCTTCCCACATTACGCTTGCAAAACGAAATTCCATTTCATTGGTGCCAAACAAAAACCCAAATTAAATCCACTTCAATAAATCTCAAAAAGGTAACATAAAAAACACACACCAGGCCTGTCAATTTTCTAATCGCCCGAAATAACATCAAAAAACTCCATTTAATTACAAATCGGCTTAGATTGAAACGCCTTAATTGGCATTAACTCGGAAAAAAAATGTTTGTTTGTGTGTGTACATGAAATACTTGTGTAAAATGCGGCAGCGGTAAGTGGCAAGCGGTAATTAATCAAACTGGAAATCAATTTAGGCTCACGCTGTTCTCTCTTTCTCTCTCTCTCTCTCTATTTGACGTTATCTCTATCTCTGCTGCGCGAGCGAGAGAGAAACTGTGAAGTATCTTTAAGATACATATGTAAGCTTTACAATGGGATTTTGTATGGCATTTTTGACGTAAATACATATGTATGTATAGGGAGTTTTCTATCGAAGTTAATATATTTTGAAAATATTTTATTCCGAAACTTTAAAATACATTCATTATTTATTGATTGCTTTTATCAAAATTATGAATCAATTGAATGCAATGATAAAATGATTTTAATGATGTATTTTTTTGTTGGCAGTTTAAAAATATACAAATTTGATAAATTCATTACAAATGTGAAAAAAAGTAGGAAAACTATATATAAATAATAATACAGTCAAGTAAATGTATAAATATTTATGGTTTTGAATTAATACTTTATGAAATATTTACCTTTTTATAAATCCAAAATAGTCGCAATTTCTGCTCTGGATATGCTCGTTCCCGATTTATAGACAGCATCCAAGATGAAGATTGGGTGCGGGGGTTGGGCGGCAATGGGCGGTGGGCAGGTGATGATTCCTTAGCTTGCTGGCCTGCTCGCACCCACAGTGAGTGGTAAGGGAGTGGTGGGTGGAGAACGAGAGAGCACGCGAGAGGGCGTAATAATCCACAAAAGAAACTCCCAAACTCCCAGCTCCCCAGCTAACGGTAGGTAAAATGTAAATCCGCAAAATTTTCCTAGCAGCGCAATCTCAGGAATTATTTTCCATTTATGTAAGAGCGAGAAAGAGATAGAGTCAAACTTGGCTTTTCCTTCTGCTTTCCACTGATTCTGCTAGATTCTTCTGCTGCTTCTTCTTGTTTTTCACTTTGACACTTTTTGCATTTGCTTTTCTTTTCTATTTCTTTTTTTTTGCGACAAATGTATGAACTTTTTTATGAGGTTAGTTGTTGTTTTTTTTTCTTCTTTTTTTCTCTACAAATACACGAAAAAACGGCACTTTGAGTAAGGTGAGGGAGGGCTAAAGAGAGAGAGAGCGCGTGTCCAAGCTCTGTTGCCTTCTCTCTGCATGTACATATGTATTTGGCAGAACAGAAGCTGCTCCACCGCACACATACAAGTGCACATACATTTATAGAGAGGCAGTGAACAGAGCTTGGGGCATAAAAAAAATACACGGGGGAGTTGTTGCACGACAAAGCGACAGAGAGAGAGAGAGCGGGCGAAAGAGACAGAAAGAGACTAAACGACCGACGGACTGACGCGTCGCGACTTCACCTTGCACACGCGCGGAAATTGGCGAGAGCGACAAAGCGACGACGAGTTCGTCGTTTGTCGGCGTTCTTTTACCGCAATGTTTGTGCGAAACATAAAAAAAGCTTTGCACATATAAAGCGGGAGTGAGCGAGAGAGCGAGCGTGAGCGAGAGGAAGGGCAGCACTCACACACACACAGTGGCTGTATAGTAATTTTATTCCGGTACTATTTGCTGTTGTTGCTGTTGTTGTTATTGCCAGCAACATATTGCCTGTGCCACACTCTCATTTTGGTTCCTCTCCTTTTCCTTTCTTTTTTTACTACTACTTTTTAGTAGTATTTCTTTTTTTTTGGTGATGATGATTACGCTGCTCTTTTCACACACACACGCACGCACAAGTCAGGCCCAAGTGGGTAATTTGTTTTATGAGTAGCGGCAAATAGCACTTGTGTATGATTGTCGCTCTTCTCCTTGTTGTTGTTGTTGTTACTCTTCTTCTTTTTGTTGCCGATGTGAATGACAGACAGCTACGAGTAATAATTTTTAATGCGTTTTTGGCATTTCTACGCTGCTTTGGGTTAATTGCTTGAAACGCGACGAAACACTAAGGCACGCACACAGATACGGATACGCCAGAGAGCGAGAGGGCAACAACACTTTTTATTGTTGTTGAATTAAATTGAATGCACATGATGAAGAATACACTATGGAGCGAATTTGCTTACTTTTTTCAACTGATTTAAATCCGTGCTTGTTTTTTTTTTGGATTGTTGTTTTTGTTTAATTACAGATAGAACCTGATCCGCTCAGTGTTTTTTTATGTTTTTGTTTGGCGACAGCGTTTTATCCGTGCTGTCCGAACGAAGCGAAGGAGCAACGCGTACAAACGCGCATAAATTGAGAGGCGAGAGTTGGCTAGCAACGCGCAGGGTTGTCAGGTCTGTGTTGATAATGTAATTATATTATTTGAGTGAGGATTTTTTCACAGAGGGTTGTTAAAGCTTTTAAGAAATATATTCCCTATTTGTAAGCCAGCTTTAGAATATTTAAAATTAACAAAGCTATAAGGATACTGACAAATTAGCTTTAATTGTTTTATTTTTGGCCCAATCTGACAACCCTGCGGCATTTTCTACACACACATAGGTCTCGTAATGCGCACACACAGGCATTCCCATGCACATACACAAGCGCTCTCTGAGCGGCATTTCTTTAATGGCGGCTTTTTGCTCTTGCTTTTGCGCTCTTAAGTGCTCCCTCTCTCACCAGCTCTCTCTCTGCTGACGCCATATTGCGCAGTTATGTATGTTCATCTCTTTCCAATTTGTTTACAGTCCCGTCGTGTGGTCTCTCACTTGTCCGTCGTTGTTGTTGCTCTTGTTATTGCTATGCCTCTGCAAATTGTTTTTGGTGGGGTCCTGAGGATTGATTACTGATTGGCATGTCGTTCGCCTATAGTCAGTTTCCTTTGTTGTAGTTGTAGTTGTTCTTTTTCTTCTGTTTCTCTTTCTTATTGTCTTTCACCTTCTCACCACACGCACACCCCACACGCAGGCAAACACGCACACACACACCTTACCACCTCATCCTGCGGCCTTTTTTGTTGTTATTTTTCTGAGGCGGTTGGGGGAGTAGCATATAATGACATAATGAGATTTATTAGGCGCAAAATAAAGCCATAATGTTCCATTTGACCTTTGTGTAACTTTGACAGTGGTAATTTTCGCCTTCCTGTGGCAACCGGCTTATTATTTCAATGACGGGCGATGGATATCCTGCTATTTTGTATATGTATGCATGTATGTACATATGTGAGGAGATACGCAGAGCATGGACATTTGCAATTCGTCATCGGCATTTTGGAAGTTGCCTTTGGCACTCATCGAAGCAAAAGGCAAATAAATTCCACTTTTTCCTAAATCTCTTTACAGGAGCGTATAGAAAAGTCCTACGAAAAGTATGGGTGATTCCATTTATTCACTTGCAATTGTTAACAATTAATAGTTTCATAATGTTATTATGAATACGTTTACGTTTAGTTAGTCGCCGAAAAAAAGTGTTGCCTACTTATGGGCTTGTAAAGTAATAAAGTGTCAATATCAAATCAACATTTTTGTAGCATACTTTTGTTAGAACATTATTCAACCCGAATGGTTTATTAAGGATTTATTAAGCTTAAATTAACATTAAACGTCTACCATAATTTCCAAAATGTAAATCATTAAAATCTTAAATCATTTTTATTAAAAGTATAATACAAAATATCGTAACCGGTATCATATTTCCTTTTCGAACCCAGCCCTGCTTCATAATATTTTCATCGTTTGCCTGGGTGCCTTCTTCGCCGCTTCCCGCTGGCTTTTCCTCTGTAGGAAAACTTGTTTGTGCTTTGCAACCAAATATACTTGGGCAAAGTGTTTGCTCCTTGTTTTTCCATTGGCATTCGTGCACGCTCTCTCAATTTTATTGCTGTGATTGTGATTTCTAGTTGGATTTGACTATGCACGCATACTCACATCGAAGGCATTTGGGGAATTGATATCCTTGTGCGCTTTTTGCAAGAGTTCAAATATTTTTCATTTTATTGCTGACACACAAACACAGGAACTGGGTGGCCAGATGGGGGAGTGTGTGGTGGAAGGACACGCACGTCCTGGGCCCAAGGGTGCTCAGGCAAACAACATTTGTCAATGCTGGCAATATTTCACTCCGGAATGGCCCGTTGCCACTGGATGCCCTTAGTTTACGGCTCAGTGCCTGGCCAAAGGACCAAAGGACCTCAAAAAGCCTCACAAATCCTGACCGTACAGTTGCGGGCGAAAAAAAGGGAACTGCAAATGTAACGTTAAGAATGCAATTACCAGTACACTTTGAACTTATTTAAATTATGTGACATAATTTGTTCAGTTTACTAGAAATTTATTTTTGTTTCTTTATTTGTATTTCTCGCTTAATTACATTAGTTTACTGCAAAGTTAAGTGCAACTTATTATATTATAGAACATGATTTCTTATGTACTGAATACATTTTTATTGTAGATTTATTAGACTATCTTTTCAAGTGTTCATCTTCATTTTATAGACGACCTGATAAAATACATATTAAATATCCTGGTGTGCTTTACAAAACAGAAATTTGTTTAGGGGTAAACATTTAGAAAAACAATTGTATGCCAGCCACTGTAATTTACATATATGTTGCCTGTCAAAATGGAAATAATCCCTCAAGTGGCGTTTGCTTGTATTCGTTGTTGGCCAAAAATGTTGCACATCGATTGAGTCAGACATACATATTATATGTATATCCATTCGCCCGCACCGACAAATTATGTAATTATGTGCGTTGAAAAGTGGCCAAATAAATAGAACTCGAATGGGAATGCTAATGAAGCCATTATTATTTTATGCGCTATTTAAACAAGACCGGCCGCCCAGCCCCTCGACCCGCCCCCCAATGACACTGTATGAATAATAAAAGGACGCCACTTCAGCTGGCGGATAAATAAATATTAATGCCAACATGTTTGGGGCAAAAACTCATCCTTGAGCCGGTCGGTCACTCGTACTTATGGAAAATGTGGAAAGCGAAATGAAAAGCGTTGCGCTCTGTGATTTTGACAGTGCCCATTCCCCTTTTGCCACATTTTGTTGCCAAATATGATTTCATTGTGCTCAAATTGAATTAAATTCTTGGAGTGTGACGTGCCCGCCCTCGAAATGCCCTGTCCCCTGTCCCCCGAAAACGCCATTCCAAAATTCGCAGCTGCCACGACTCTATCTGCATCGCTCCATCTCGCTCCATCTCGGGCGCTGTCTCTTTCTGCTCGGGTATTTCCCTTTTGGTAGCTGTAGCTTTCTGAACGGAAGCGGATATTTTCAACGCGCGCCATTGTTATTTTTTGAGTGCGGGAAATTGTTCGCCCAAGCTCTCCTCCTCGTCCCTCTCTCTTTCCCTCCGTTCCCCCCCCCCCCCCATTCTCCGGGTGAAAGCAAACGAAGCGAGGGACCGACCAAAACGTCGTCCTTTTTGCTGGCACTACTTTCTCCCACTCTTTCAGTCTCTGTTCTTCTGTCTCTTACGCTTTATCTGTGCGTGCATGGAAGAAATTTCAAATCCCAATGGTTATCCAGAAACTTTCGATTAAAAAATATTCAATAAAATGTAATGAGTACGGAATTAATATTGAAATATCGAACTATTAGCTAGCTAATAAAATAAGTTATTTATTTATTTTATTTTGCCAATCAATTTAAATCAATCGTTTTAATTAAAACTTTTTATTTCGAAAAAAAAAGTTTTTAATTTAATATTTTTTTTTTGGTTTATTGCCATATATACATATATGTATAAATGTTTTAAATTTGAAATTGATGTATATTGACATTCTAAAGATAAAAACAGTCAATATTTTCGGTAGGAAGGCAATAATCCAATCCGTTTACTTCTCTTATTGGTACTAATTTTAGACTGCCATATTTCGTCCTGTGTGCTTTTCTCATCCGGTTCATGCTTATCATTGTGTTGAGCTTCATCGTCCTGTTGCCCCGCCCCTCCGCCCTCGCCGCCCCCGCTGCCACGCCTTGTCGACAGCTTTGTTTGTGTTGTAAATATAATTTTACGACTCTGCCTCTGTCAGACTCGACTCCCCGCGCCCCGCTTCCGCGCACTGTCAGTCATTTCGTCAGTTTGCCTGTCCTTTGGGTGGGTTTTCCACCTACCCATCCATCCATCCTACCACCCTCCCAGCCACCACCCACAGTTGCCACCCCCTTTGCCTTTTCCTTTTGCCTTTGCCCTTCATCAACTGTCGCTGCGTTTTGTCTGTCGCTTTTTCTCCCCCACTTAACATTTTATTAAGCGAAAATGCTTGTGCCGTAAAATGTGCGCTTACATGTTTGCCCGCCCACCAGCTCCACCCCCTTTTCCCGTTGTCGGTTTCCCATTTTCCACATCCCCCCCCCCACCCAGCCCCTCTCTATCACCCCCTTTGGGCACGCACCCTTGGGCTGCTCTGCCGCAGTCATCGTCGTCATTTTCATTTCCTGTGGTCGTATTTATGCTTTTTATTTGAATTGATTTTATTTCGTTGCCTTTTCCATTTTCCATGTGGCGTGAGCCGAGCTTATCCTTGTGTTTCTCCCTCATCCCCTGTAATGGTGTGGGTGTGGGTGTGTGAGTGGGTGGTTGTGGGTGTCTGACGGGGCTGTAAGCGCGATTGTGTGTGTGTGCCGTCGTGTAGTTAATACGTTGATTTCATTTTTATTTTTATGATCCCTTTGCCACTTTAATGTTAATTTTATGACAATGATGTTGATGATGCTCAAAACTGACGCGAACTGAGGGTTTGACATTGGCCATAAATACTTGCACTGGATGGAAACATAGAATATTGTACTGATTTGGAACATATATATGTCATATGGGGTTAAATATTGAGATTTTCAGTTGTCTTAGGAATTTAAAGAATATAAATCTATTAAAAGGGTTTTTATAATAATAATAAAATTACATTTTGTATGCAGCTTTTTGTAGTTCTTGTTACTTATACCTCTTTAAATGAATTAAAAAAAACATAAATTATGGAATCTTGCACAAAGAAAACAAAAGTATAAAATCCCTTTACAATTATAAATATTGCATAAAAAGACAGGTATAAAATACTTTCGGGAATTAAAAGCAATCGCGGTTAAATGGCTTTAAGTTTACGTTAGATTAAACCGAAGTTCATATACCCTTGCAGCTATTGCATTAATTAAATACTTTTGAAAACATTTAAATTATGATTTACTTGAGTATGTGCTAAAAAAAAACATTGAAACTATGATGATTTGCAGCTCAATTATTAGATAGTTATTTTTATATATTTTTATTATTTCTATGGGAGCTATATGCTATAGACGTCCGATTTTGATAAAATTTATACCATAATTCTGAAATAATTAAACATCGCTATATGTCGAAGAACTCAACAAAAAATTAAAAAACAGAAAAGTTATAATTTTTTTTCATTTATTTTTCCGATTGTTCCTATGGGAGCTATATGCTATAGTCGTCCGATTTTGATGAAATTAAAACCGTAATTCTGAAATATTAAACCATTACTATATCTCGAAGAACTAAACAAAAAACTAAAAAACAGCAAAGTTATAATTTTTTTCATTTATTTTTCCGATTGTTCCTATGGGAGCTATATGCTATAGTCGTCCGATTTTGATGAAATTTAAACCGTAAATCGGAAATATTTTACCATTACTATATGTCGAAGAACTAAACAAAAAATTAAAAAACAGCAAAGTTATAATTTTTTTTCATTTATTTTTCCGATTGTTCCTATGGGAGCTATATGCTATAGTCGTCCGATCCGGCTCGTTCCGACTTATATACTACCTGCAATAGAAAGACAACTTTTGGGAAAGTTTCATGCAGATAGCTTTAAAACTGAGAGACTAGTTTGCATATAAACGGACGGACAGACGGACAGACGGACGGACAGACGGACGGACAGACAGACGGACAGACGGACAGACGGACAGACGGACGGACAGACGGACATGGCTAGATCGACTCTACTAGTGATGCTGATCAAGAATATATATACTTTATAGGGTCGGAAACTTCTCCTTCACTGCGTTGCAAACTTCTGACTGAAATTATAATACCCTCTGCAAGGGTATAAAGATAACAGATGCATTTAAAAATAAGCTTAATTTATAGAATATTCTACAATTAATTTAGCCTGGGTGAGAAGTTATTTTAAGTAATTTTAATAATATGTAATAAACAAAACATAGGTATGGGTGAAAACGTTTATAAATTAAAAAAATTGTATGTATATTTTTTTTTTAAAACTTTCTTTTATTATGCACCTCTAACGTTATGGTATACTAAGATATGAGGATATAAGTTCAACTGCTCCTTGCATTGTAGCTTAACCTTGTAAATGCCTGTATTTACGTTTGACATTTGTAGTAAATTGTAGCATTGCATTCCAATGTCGTGTCCAGGAATTACTGGTAATGGCTTGGTCAAATTTACACATCCGAAACAATCATTTTCCCACCTCATCCCCAAGCTGGCTGGCCGGCTGACTGGCTGAAAGTGGACACGCTAGTTGTGACTGGCCTAATTGCCGCTTCGCTTTTCACGGCCAACAGCTCGGCGGTCTTGGGGCAACACGTTAATGGCCAGGCGTACGCATAAAATCAACAATTACATGGCACAAAGCAGACCACAACTTCTGTGGCAAGCAGACGCACCACTTGCCAGCTTGCCAGCTTGCCAACTTGCCACATCATGACAGGCTTATGGCCAACGGAGCGACGCTAATTTCGAGCGGCGATGTGGGGCATTTGGGGCAGGAGGAGTCGAGTGGGAGGGGGATTGGTCGGAGTAAAGGCGGTATGATGGCACCACTTAATGTAGCCGAAGCACAAACGGCCACTCATTGACCACTCAGAGATGGTAGCGTGATCAGGCAGTTAGTTTATCGTTTTCTACTTAATCGTGTATATGAAAACTTATATAACTAATTTCATGTTGGGTAAATAAATTAGAAGATTTTCACAGCCAGTAATTGAAAATGTTGGTGATGAGAATATTTGCTTGCTGTTAAAATATATGCCCTATAAATTTATATGCTCCAAGTTTTTTATCAAAACAATTATACGTTAAAAAAAATGTATTTTTAAAAATAGTTGATAGTTTTACTGCTATGGGAATATAAGATTAATAATCTTAATCTTAATCTTAAAAAATAAACTTGTTTCTTGGATTTACCTATTACCACAAAGTCCTGAGGCCTTACAAAAAATGTATCAAAGATAAAATAGTATTATATGGTGTATAGTATGCTTAAAAATAGTACACAAAAAAAAAACATTTTTGTGCGAAAATGCACACAAATTATAATTATAAACGTTAGCTACAAAATCGATTTAAAATTACTCTTATGTTTTTTTAAGTAGCTTATGATAATGAAAATATTATGTTCAAAGTTTATATGTTTAAATGCTTTAAAAATAAATAATTTACATTGATGTGCTGTAGACTTAATAGCTTCGACACTATTGCTGTCTTAAAAATGATCTGTAAAAAATTAGTTCTTATAATGTTTCTAGCTCATATTTATTAATTTCAAGAATGTGGTTTAAAATGATGGCCAAAAATTAATTTAAGAGTACAAAAAACCGAAGAATGCGAGAAATATAAACATAAAAAAAACCATTTATTAATAGAAATGCTGTTTTTATGTTAAACTAACTGAACCGAAAAGGGATAAAAGGGGTGACAAACGACAATTTGAGAAAGAATGTCCAAGAAATCCTTCTAAAACGAAAACCTTTTGCATTTTTCTTTTCCCATTCATACTTCAAATCTCCATCATAATAGATACTTCAGAAAATACTAACCACCCCGGTTGAGAGCAGCTGTTTGAGCCACCCCCATTTTAAGTGTCCCACCCAATCGACCGCAGGGAAAAGGAGTTTCAGTCCAGGCCAAACTATCCAAGTTAACGTCAACTTGAGCTGAAAACTTTTGGCCAGTTTTGCATTGTTTTATAATCAACTTGCACATAATTTATATGCACAAAAGTTGGCTAGAACCCAGCCCAACTGTCGGTTTGTCTGATAAAAGGCAAACCACAATGAGCACCCACAACCACATCCACATCCACATTCACATCCATATCCACCCCACGCATTGTGTGTTGTAAAACTAATCTCAACAAATTATCTTTCTAGCATTCAGACTTCGTGCACTGCCTACTTTTGGGGGATGGGAGAAAGTCACAACTTTTCGCACACAGTGGTGAAAGTTTTCGGTGCAGAAAGTTGATGCGATTATGATTTTCAATTTTCAGCAGTCAACGCCGAGAAGCGAGAATGGACATCATAAAGTCCTGCCAACGGGCAAGTGGAAATGTGAAATATAGAAATGGGGAAAATGGTGAAAATGGTGGAAATGTGGAAATGCCAGCCGAGCAAACACAACCACAGCGCACAGTGATGAAAGAGAGCCACAGAAAATGTGATAGATGGATAATGTCCTGCCGGGGAGCTTTTGTGCAAAAGGGAGCCCGTGCTTGCGGCGCTCGACAATAAATTGAGTTTTGTCAGACCAAGTCCAAGACCACGTCCAAGCCGAAAAGCGGCAGCTGTTCCACCTACCAAACTGCCAAACAGTAGCAGCAAATCCCCAGCTCAGTTATAACATTTATCGTTGTGCAAACTGCCAGCAGCAGCAGCAGCAGCCGCCGTAGAAGTTGTCCGGTGCAAAGGATAAAGAGGCAGACAATGTCAGTGGAAAGTCCACCCATGTGGATACACGAAGAAAAGTTCAGCAGCTATAAGCGCTGTGACATATGGCACTCAAAATTACACAGGTTTTTCCTTTATAATCCAGTCGAAATGCATCCTAAGTAAGTCCAAGATGTGCAGGTTAACATAATGTGGGTTTCACTAAAAATGTATTTCCTCAAGACCATTCTTACATTATGTTGACTACAATTGAAAATCCTACAACATTTATATAGTATCAAGCAATATTTATTTTTATTCTTAAAGCGTTAATTGCAAACTTTATGTTCAATATTTTGTTTGTATATCAATTATATAATAACGTTTTTTTAGAACTAAAAAATTGTAAGTAAACTTTTTCGAGTGATTAAAAGTAAGTATATTTTTGTGCGTTATAATGATTGATATTTTTTGTTGGTTTTATCTTAAATAAACATTAAAATGTTTTTTTCAGTGCAGTACATTTCAGTCTAAATATAAGGCAATTCTGCACAGTGGTAAAGAAAGAGAATGGATTGGAGTGGACAAATTGTAATGAAAAGGGAACTACACAATGGGTACAGTTTTGAATTTTGTTGGTGACATTGGATTTGCAAAAACTCGTTTTGAACTTTTAGTGTTTTTCCGAAAATCAAAATTGCATATTTAAACTCAAATGAGGAAATTACAGGATTTTCTTGATATTTACAATATGTAAGACATTAATATTAGATGTATAATAATTATAAGATGATTATAAAAATGTAATTTATTTATTAGTATTATTATTTATTTTACAACTAAAGTTATTTGTTTACTCCACTGTGCGACATACACATTTTGTGTCTATTCCGGTTTCAGGAATCGAAATAAAAAAAAAACATTTTGTTCACATATTTGGTTTGATTTATACAAAATTTGCACGCTTTATGTTCTTTTTTATACAACCTCTTTGCTCTCGGCCCAAAAAAAAAAATCACTTCTCGTGCGGCTCGTTTATTTTTCATTCCTGTTCAAATTATATTGTTGGCCAACAACAGCATTGCCGTTGGCATCCGCGTTGATTTCAGCCCTGTTTTGTTTGACTGACAGCGACACCAGCCACATACCAGCAGATCCGTCCCCAGGTCCCCAAAATCCGACCCTAAGGGAACCCATCCGGCCATCAACATTAACGCGCTCCGTTGCCGCTCACCCATAATCCTTTCAATTTTTAAATCATTTTTTATTCCAACCTATCTGGCTGGCCTTTTTTGCGACCCTTTCATGAAGTCGTGCCTCGACCCTTGCCGCAAATATTTTTATGAAATGAATACGCTCGCATTCCCGGCGCTCCTCTGATTGATGCCCACTGATGATGTCCGATAGGGGAGAAACAGAAACGGAGAAAAGGGTTCGACGATGGGCAGGGTTCTGATGGCTGGGCCATCCCAAATCACTTTGCAGCTCGCCCAATCGACCGGCATGGCATCGTCTAACGACAATGACATGTTTATCCAGGCGGCATTCCAAGCCGATCGTTTACACCTTTGCATCCCCATTCGCAATTCCATCAATTACAGCATTTAATCAACTCGTTAAGTCTGCTCGACCGAACCCAAGCCAGAATGCGCCACCTGTCGATAACCAATAGAGAAAAAGGCCACTGAGCGAAATAATTGATTTCTGCTAGGGAGAATTTATATATATTTATTTAAAATTTTTAAATTTTTTTTTATTGGCTTTTATGCTGCTTTTATGTGCAATGGTTTTTCGAACTTTTTTTTCTGGAAATTATTTTCTGGATGGCTTCCCAGTTTTGTTTTATAATAATATAAGAAATATTTAAGCTTTATGTATATATGTAAGAATAATTTAATATCAAAAATTCTAAAATAAGTAAGATTTATATTTAACTTATAAATACAAATTATTTAAAGATTTGTGTCTACCTATATAAAATAGAATCACCATGCGATTAGTGATTATAATCAAATTCTGAGAAATAACACAGACTTACAAAGATTATATTGCGACGCATTTCGATTTTTGGCCACTGATTATATTTAAATCAAATAGTAATTTATTGGTTTAAATTAAGAAAAATATACTGTGATTATTAAAGTATTTATTTATTTTTATTTGGATGCTTGCCTTTTGCTAAGGCTTCTTATAAAGTTTGCAATAAAATTTCAGGGTTTTTAAAAAAGAAGATTAATTTAATGAAAGCAATTTAAAATATTGAAATAAATAATAAAATACATAAAGAATGTAAGCTCACATTGGCAGCTTTAGTTAAATTTTAAATGAAAAAATGTTTTAAGACATTAAGACACAATAGTCGGATTACAGAGACTTTTTGCGCACTGCGAAAGGACAGGGGGATTTGGGGCCTTTTCCGAGTCGGCGAGGTAATTACGAAAATGAAATCAGTCCGAGGTAAGCTGCATAATGCATGCGCCCGAGGGCGAAAGGCTTGCAAAATTGAATGACCAGTTGATCGGCCATGGGGGTGGAGATGGTGGATGATGGCTGCCTCGGCGGTTGTGGATATTGTGGTTGGCTGGCTTCGGGGCGTGGCCGGGCAATTGTTTTTGGGTCCCTTTGGTTGCCATTTTGGCCACATGTCCTGGGCCCCGGAATACTGCAGCAAAGTAGATGGAAAATTCTGTGTTTGCCAATATTTGATTGCATATACGGTTCTCTGCCAATTTTCCCAAGGGGTGGTAGTTTGGAGTGCGTAATTATGTTGCAATGACAGTTGCTGGGATATGCGAGATTGACACTCGGAAAAGGACAATCAGACCATGCTTTAACTTTACAGCAAAAATAATATTTTATAGGAATTTATTTTTTCCATTCACTTGGCATTGATTGATTTCTAATACATATCAGTATAATACGTGAAAAAAGTGATATTTGAAATTAAAATACCTTTAAAAAAATTTAATGCCGTTGTTTTAAAGATGTATTCATTTTTCTGAAACCAAAAACGTAACAACATCATTAAAGTTAAAATTTGCTGTCTTAAACGTAAAAAATTTCCATTCAAATAAAATTTACAACATAACTTAAATCAATTTTTAAACGTATTATACTGATATGTATTAAAAATAACAATTTGCGAGTAGTGAATAGGAGCATAAAGCATAATTTTCCCGCAGTTTTAAATGTATTAGTTAGTATTTCACAATCATCTGATGCATTTAAAATCATTTTAAATTTGTTTCCTCTCAACAAAATGCTTGCTGAAGAATTTAAAATCGAAAGGGATAAATAAAATACACTGTTGGGCACTTTCACTGGGTGTTGGTAAAAAATCACGAATATAATGAAAGCACAAAAATGCAGACGGAAAATTTTTTGTGCAACTGGGCGTATGCGCGATGTGTCGGCTGCAAACGAAACGAAATGAATTTAATTATGAAAAATTGAGTCCCTTTTCGTTGGTCACTTGAACAATTCAAATAATCGCTTGATACAAACGAATTTAATCAAAGTTCTTGAACAAAACTTTTTTCCGCCAGACCAAAAGGGAGAGTTAACAAATCGACCAAGTGTTTAATTCTTTTCATGCTTTACTTGACATTGTTTTTCACAATTTGCTCTCTAACCAAAACTCAATTTCCGCCAAATGAAGTAAAAGACTGGAAGGGCAGAGAGGTCTTTTGTAACATAAAAAAAAATCGTTTGCCGGTAACAATGGTTGGGGTAAATAAAAATCAAATTTAAAGCACTGAAAAACGCCTCCGAAAACCATGACTTCGACCCCGAGAAAAGGAGGCCGGTAAAATGGCATGGACGGATTTGGGTTGGCCACCTCCACAACACACACACACAACTAAATGTCGCAATTTTACGAGTCAATATAAAGGTGCCTGGGGAGTCATTTACAGGCGCACAGCGGTTTGCCTTCGCTCGGTTTTCTTTGGCAATAAAACATCTCACAAAGGACACGGCTCACAGGACGCGGAAATGCCGTTGCCACAAGGAAAGCAACGAAACGACGAAAACACGTGTACGGCGGCATGGTCCGGGTAAAGTCAAATATGATGGCAACTTTTATGCTGTTTTTTTGTGGAAATATTTCCACCAATGAGGCATAAAACAGAGGCCAGAACGGAACCTCGCTACGGACCAAGAATGATTTACGATCCAGGCTTGAGTTTTACGACAAATTTACGAGAACATTGCAATTTGGCTATTATTAATTTAGTACAGTGAAATAACTTACAGGTGGGCAGTCGAAAAAGAATTGCTAAGCATGCTTCCCTTACATTTCGAATTGGATTTTAGTCTCACAATGGTTTTAATATCAATTATAATTAGTAAAGCTTTTTTAATTTTTTTTAAATATGCCAAATATTTAAAAGATTATTTATATAGCACCTTTAGTATTATCCTTTACATTTTTCACGTTAAACAAGAATTTTCACTTGTAATTTAAAGTTTTTTTGGTTTTTATTAATAAATAAGTTTAAATATATATGGCAAGATTTTGGTTATTTCATCACTATTGAAAATCTAACATCTACGAGTAAATTTAAATGATAAATAAGCCGAGTTTTTTGTGGCTCGGGCTGTGCAGCCATGGCAGTTTCCATGCACTATAATGTCGCCATTCCTAATGGTAATTTTTGGAATGGTCCCTGAAATAAATTAAGCTGTTATAAAAAGGTTTGAGGATCAACAAAAAATGTGCAACTTACGAGCATATCCAACATTAGCCAGAGAAAGAAGCGCCAGTAGGGGCAAGAATAACGAAATCCACTTCATTGCTGCGACAATTGAGATGAAACACTGACTGAGATCGTTCCATTTGAACACGTTTTATATAGCCTCATCGCTTAAGCACGACCGTGAATAACACAAGAAAACAGAAATTACCCCAGAATACTTTACCAACCTTTGGGTTTTTCAAAAACCCCCACTCTTGATAACCCACCCAACAAAACTGAGAGTTCGCCTCTGCTGAATTGCAGCTTTAAAGCTTTAGATAGCTAGCTTTGCAATATAATTAATATATTTACTTATACTTGTGATGAATGCTGCGTAAATACCAATAATGACGTAGGGTGCAATGTTAAGGGTATTCACGGCTTTGATTAGATTTTGATTTCTGGCAAATTAAATAGCAGTTTGAATCAGAACAAAAAGAAAGTTTAATTTCATATAAATATAAATATAGAAAATTAAGATAAATTTGTTTTTTTTTTATTCTATTACTTAAGACTTTTAGCAATGTATGTCAATTTGTTAATAATGAATATCCCTTTGCAAAATTTGGTTCCAGATTTAAACGTGTTTTGCGCTTCAGAATGTTTAAGGGAACTTGTTGTTTTGCCTGAAGACTTGATATACTGACAGCATGTAAATAAATCTTTTGTTAACAAATATTTACTCACGGAGTCCATATGCGCAGGTTTTGTTTATAACAAATGAGTACACCAACTAACAATTATTTAAACAATACCATAAGAAGTTTATTTAACGAACAAAATGTAGAAAAGCTTTTAAGCCTAGCTCTGTTCTAAGAAGTCTGGATCAAAATATAAAACGTTGCATTATTAAGTAGAGGTTTTTAAACACAAACCTGAATTAATAAATCTAAATCATTTTCAAATTAACCGTACAATAAAACGAATTTGTAGTTTTGAGACCATGATAACATTTTCTCATAATATATAATTGCGAATATTGTCCAATAAAATGTATAAATTTAAAAATGTTGTAACATGTTCGACGAATAAAACCAATATAAAATTAAAAATATTTGAACACGAACGCTTAAATTACAGCACTTATTCTATTACCCTTAATCTTTCTCAAATCGAATAAATAATATGATAAACTTAAAAACAATTAGTTTTTAAATTTTCTAATAATTTATAGTTGTGAATATTGTAAATTAAAAGTCGTTTTTAAATTTCTGGCAGAGAAGCTGTTTTCAAGGAGCCCTACGTTATTCCATAGAATATATAAACACAAAGTGCTCTTTTTGGTTTTAAAACTTTATTAATTTTCAGTCCTCGCCCCCGCTGATGCTGCAACCAACACAATCCTTATTGTGAAGGTAAGTGTTGCCGGGCACGCGACCACTGAAGCCTTCAGGATACCGGGTGCCACCAGCTCCTCCGCCAGCTCCCGGTCGACGGACTCGACCATCCAAAGCTCCTGGATAGGCATCGGGGGATCCGATGTAGACGGTTCCCTGACCCGGTCTGCCCGTCTTGTAGGATTGACCATTAACTACCACGTTTTCCGCCACCGGCGGACTGCAGTCACGGCAGGTACCGCCGATAATCACATTTCCGGCTGTAGAGTAATGGAATAATAAGGAAATCGTGTGGCTGAGAATAGGAGGGTGGCCATCTCATCTCATCCTTACCTGTCGCCTGGGAAACCAAGACGGCGGCAACGGCAAAAGCTAGAATCAGACACTTCATTCTCGAACTGGGTACAAGACAAATCTGCTCGAGACACTTAAAATCCGAAAGCTTTTAAGCATTCCCGTTTGCTTTGATATTGAAACCAGATTATTGCAACGAACGCACAGTCAAAGGTGGTAGCACGGGGATTCGCCCCAGAAACCAGTTCAATTCACAGATTATTCTTGGCAAGGGGTTTTCCACACAAGCTTTGATTCTGATTTCAGTTAGCTAGAAATTAAACTCAAATGTATATGTAACACAGAGTGTTTGTCAAAAACCAGAAGCTTGTTTTGATTTCTCCTAAATCGATACTTTATTTATAATTTAAAATTCGAACTGTACTTTTGTATACCTACTACTTGAAAAGTTGTTAATATTTTTGGTTATTTCATTTATTAATACAATTTTAAAATATTTAATTTATATAAAGTATATTGTTTTTAATTCGACGTCATTGACTGCACATTTAATGACCGACGTTATCATGTCGAATTACAGATTGATTTATATTTTTGTTTATTTCTTGGCCATCAAAACCTCTGACCTCAGAACCGGTTTCTGCCAGTATCAATTTTTTAAAAGGGCAACAAACATATGGCATTCATATTACCATATTTTTTTTATTTTACCCTTGTAAAGTATATATTTATAAATTTTCATGTATGGTTCTTAAAAAATTGCAGTTCAATTCCTTAAAAAAATACTTCCTGCTTGGTAATTTATAAGGACTTCTACTTTATATATTTTGAATTTTGGCTTTTGATTCAGTTGACGATGCAGCAGATATAATTGGTTCAATTTTGGACAGCTTTTAATAATTATGCGAATATTTTAATCTATGTTACGGATTATTTACAATTAAAATAGGATTCCGTTTAAAATGTGTTTCTACAAAATACCCAAATCCAGTGATTACATTTTTTGGGTTTTTCCAAAAACATATGAACGGTCGGGGCTTATCAGTAACCTACGACTACCCATTGAACCTGATTCCATCTACCAACCGACTCTCAGCTATATAAGATCAGATCTCGCTAGCAGTGAGCATCAGTTGAAGTCAACCAATTGTGCAGCGCAATAAGCATCCAAAACCGGAACAAAGAATCCAAAATCAATATGAAATTCTTCTCAGTCGTCACCGTCTTCGTGCTGGGTCTGCTGGCTCTGGCCAACGGTTAGTAAATACTATAAAATATTTTTAAACTAATTTATTTTTCTAATTAATTTTCTGCCCCTAAGCTGTTCCCCTGTCGCCCGATCCCGGAAATGTGATCATCAACGGTGACTGCAAGTACTGCAATGTCCATGGTGGCAAGTAGGATCAAACAGGATACCAGGACTCAAGTTAACTCAAACGCAAGACACAATATTTATCATACAACTTTAAAATGTAACATAGAATTTAGAAACAATGCCAAACATACAAATACAAAAAATAAGAGGGTATTACTCCCCTTTTCAGTAACACGAAAATTTATAAGTACTTTCTTTCTGGGCATTTATGAATTTATTATTGCCAGCAATCTTGCGACCGACGTTATCGCATCGGGGTAACCAAATTTAAGTTCAATAGGCGATCTCGCCAAATAGGTGTACTACCTATTAATAATATACATAACAACAAAAATATTGCTTTGATTGCGGTTACTTTTATAGTAAATTAAGCTATCAATGAATGTTAAGCCGAACTGGGATGAGTAAAAACAGAAAAGGCTTGAAAACAGGTGAAAACGCACATTACTCTTTAAAAAATATATTACGATATAAACAATTTTAAGTGTAGTTTTCTGAATCAGGGCGTTAAACTGCACCGGAAAATGCATAATTTCATCTCTGGAGGATTTTGTCGGTTTAAATTTGTAAGCCAGTGTAATGTTGCAGAAATATTTTGTTGACACTCACTTCGAGCTTGCCAGTTAGAATAAGATTCTGTTCAGCAGTAAACAATGTACTTTTACATAAAATCCAGGGTCTAGTGATTATATATATGTGTCGGGGGTTATCTGGGGCCTCTGACTACCTATTGCACTCGGGTTTTTCTAGTCAGATCGACTCTCGGCTATATAAGATCAGGTGCCGTAAGCCGAGAGAATCAGTTGATGTCAATAGAGTGAACTGTGCATATATCGTCTTAAAGCCGGCAAAACAAATCCAGAATCAATATGAAATTCTTCTCGGTCGTCACCGTCTTCGTGCTGGGTCTGCTGGCTCTGGCCAACGGTTAGTAAAGATTATAAACTATTTTTAAACTTGTTTATTTCACTAATTTGTTATTTACCCCTCAGCTGTTCCCCTGTCGCCCGATCCAGGAAACGTGATCATCAACGGCGACTGCAAATACTGCAATGTTCGCGGCAGCTAGTGGAAATTTTTTTAAAAATATAAATAACACAATTTTAATGTTTGCTACATAGAGTTTAGAATCAATACCAACCATACAAATACAACATAATACAAATTAATTGACTGTGGTTTTTATTTCCGGGCAGTTCAAAAAAAAAAAAAAAGAAAACATTTGTTGATTTAAATCCAGTGAACTGTGATTTTATATTTTGATTTATTTTATATTTGAGATCTAGTCTTTTAAGTATAACAACTGGCATCGGCCAATTTTTAAGAAAAATAATTACTTACAATTTTAATTGCTATTAAAAAAGTCAACTGGAACTGGACAACTTTTTTTGAGGAAAAACACATCTCATTAAATTTATTTTCATAAAAATTTATTGTAATTAAATTCCGTGGTATTAACCGCGAATATTACAGCCGACACAGTCACTGTTGCGGACTATGGTTCCTCCGGGATAGGGTCGGGAATCGATGGTGGTAACGCCACCTCCTGACCAGCCTCCACCTCCGCCGCTGCCGCCTCCTCCTCGTCCGCCAGATCCGCCCAGATCAATGTACTGACCACCCCATTGGCGCTTGGGTCGTCGGCCTATGTATTGAGATCCACCAAATTGATGGAGGGAGAAGCCACCGTCCAGGTCATTATCATCCTCATCCGACGAACGTCGCCTGTGGGTCGGAGTTGATTTCGGCTTGGGTTTGGCGGTGGTTGCTCTACCCCTTGCTGGCTTGTGCGTGGTTGTGGTGGTTGTGGTGGTGGTATGGTCATGTGAACAGTTCACACACTTTCCGTTGATCATCACCTTTCCGGCTGTAGGTGAAACAATGATTACTATCCTGTGTAACGTCTTTCAGACCAAAACTGACCTTGAACGAAGGCCAACGTGGCCAAGAACAATAGCGCCAATAGCGTCAGGCACTTCATTATGCGGCTCTCTAACCTGCTCGATCACAGGCGCCTTCTTTTATACCCGTCCCGATTAGCTCAGATCTGTAATCTACATATAATGTATACACATGCATATAAAATCGCTCAAGGCTGGAATAAAGTATAGGTAAGGCATGATGTTTTGCTTTATTTTGAGACAAAGCTGAATTATTGACTGTGGCCGGAATAAAAGAAAAGGAAATGAATCTAATGCTTTTCTTCTTCCCACTTTTTAACTTGTTAGGGTTGAAAGAACTGACACTGTAAACTAAAAATGTTTTACTTAAAAATAAAATATAAAAATTTAATTTCACTCTTTACAAATTTAAATTATTAAAGTCCACCAGAGATCTAATCCGTTGCAGTTGGACTCCCTTATAAGAATAACATTAAACATTTTTTGTATGGTTACCATTTTTTTTTGTTAATGTAATTTACGGTTTTCATTTGTTTTTAAGCTTGTTTTTTATCTCCACTTCTGTCACTTAGTTCTAAAAATCATTTTCACAATATTTTTTCAAAAATTCATTGTGTTAGTTTTTTGAATAGGATGCAATTCAAATGTTTATTTCATTTTTATATACTCACATCGTAACTTATATTCTTTACTCATTGGAAAGCTATGAAAATCAAGTTTATTGAATTTCATTAAGAGCTACTTCCATTGAACTCAAATAATAGTTTACTCAACACGTGCGTGAAGTGGATCATGTCAAAAGTATAATTTTAAGAATGATTAAAAACGTTTCTTTTCACTTACTGTGTTTTAATTTATAATTTATTATATGTTAATTTAAAATTTTTAACACGTGTTGATTTTGGAATTCAAATATAATTAACAGGTTTGAATTCGTCGATACACTTTTTGCTCTAAATGCATATTTTGTTTGTTATGATCACCCATTGTTTGTTTTAATTCGTGTCAGGTTTTTATGCAAATATAAAAAAACGGAATAGAAGTTAATAAAAACAAATTTCATTTGTCAACAAAAATATAAAATATATTGCTTTAGGGAGAAACTGTTAATAAATGGACAAAATGAACTACAAGTATTTAAATATTATGTGCACATCTGAACATTTTCACTTGAATTTAAGTTCCACCTGCTAGTTTAGATAACACTATTATTTGCTTCAAAGTAAACACTGGATTGGAATTTCCAGATCTGAATACGCAAAAACAAAAAGCTATTGAACGGTTAACAGCGCAGAAGGCTAAACATTCTGTGTTTTCCCAAACGCGCTAGATTTCTCTGGGGTTAACAGAAGCCTCCGCCGACTGACTGCCCATTGCACTTGACTCGTTCTACGATCCGACCGACTTTCAGCTATAAAAGATCAGGTACCGCCAGTCAAGAGCATCAGTTGAAGCCAATCAATTGTGCAGCGCATTAAGCATTAAAAACCGGAACCACCAATCCAGAATCGATATGAAATTCTTCTCAGTTGTCACCGTCTTCGTGCTGGGTCTGCTCGCTCTGGCCAACGGTCAGTAATAAGACAGAAAACAATTTAGAGCTTGTTTATTTAACTAATTAAATATTTTCCCAACAGCTGTTCCCCTGTCGCCCGATCCAGGAAATGTGGTCATCAACGGTGACTGCAAATATTGCAATGTCCATGGCGGCAAGTAGGAAAGTTCTTGCCTGAAAATCAACAATAGGCCATAACTTACCTCCAACCCAAGACACTATATTTATACTACCGATTTGTACTAAAATGGAATTTAGAATTTAAAAACCAAAAATAAATAAGATCAAAATCCTAGGTATTTTGTACTATTTTCAAGGTTAACCCTTTCAAGGTTTTTTAATAATCGAAATCTTCAGGTCTTCTGTTTGCATTTGTTTTAGGAGATAGTTGGTTTTGATGTTAAGCTCTTACATTTTTACTTTTATTTGCGTTCCTAGCTTTCATCCATTTCAACAGCAATATTTGATGTATTTCAACTAAATTTAAGCAAATTTAAAAAATAAAATAAATAAAAGTTTAAAAGTATCAACACCTGATATTATTGTTTTCATTAAAACACAATAATCTTAGAACAGTCAAAGTTATTCAAGGATTGTTTACTTTTATTGTCACTGACAAATTACGCATCCGAACCGTTGCCACTAGGGTAGGAGAAACAAAAAAATATAGACAAGCTGATAACAATGTATTTTATTTATTACGTTCAGCTTTGAAACAATTTGTTTCCTGAATTCAGTTTTAAATAAAGAAAAGAAAATTATATGTTGTATTTTAAAACTTTTAAATCTCCTTAAATGGTAACAATTATTAATAAGTTGTTTAATTAGTAATTGAAAAAATTCTCATACTGAAAAAATTAATAGTTTACCCAATTTGAATTGTTTTGTAAATTTAATACAATATTTTTAAGTCATAACACGATATTAAGATGAAAACTTCATTATGGAATAATTAACAAAAGGGTAAAAGGTAAATGTAAAGGTTAAAATGTATTTTATTTATGGTTTACATTTAAATAAAATGTTCAAATATTAAAAATCAACTCAAATTAACCAATGGTCGAATAGAGCAACCAATGGTCAAATAAATAATTTTAAAAAATTATAATATTTACATATTTAAATTAACTAACAACTGAAAAGGATAAAAATCAAAGCGAATAATATTTAAATTGAGTACAAAATATTTGAACTTAAAACGTTTTAAACCCAATATGTCATTACTGAAAAAAAAAAAATAAATTTTTACTTTTGTAAAACGGTGTTTTAAATGCTACATTGAAATAAGTATCGATTTGTTTTCTTCTTGTACTACGCATTTTTAACAAATTTTTATATGGCATTTAGCGACAACCAGACGAAGCAGACTATTGCAACTATGTGCATTGGTTACCCCTTTTCGCACAATTCTTGCTAATAAGCTTGGTTTTAATTTAGACTTTATGGATTCGACGGAATTGAACTTGTAAAACGGGTCGAAATACTTGGAAATATGTATATCGCAGGGGCGCTAAGTCAAATGAAATCAGGTTTTCGATATGGGCATCGCACGTGAATAGAATATTGCTGTGGACCAGCTTGGATTTCCCTTTCCTAATCTCGCGCCCCGTGGCTATCAGTCTGCACTTGTTTACGCTCAATTTCATTGAGAACGTCGCACCACTGCGCTTGGGGAACTTCTCGTCTGGGAGAATCCCGATCTCTGCCAGAATTTTCCCAGACCGATAAGACCGATCGGTCTAGCTCTAGGAGCTCAGCTATAGGGCTATATAAGCAGCGGTGTGCTTGAATCTCGAAACCTGCAATCATCTCGAGTCAACCGCAAAAACAAACCACAAAATCAACAACATGAAATTCCTATCGCTTGCCTTTGTTTTGGGACTGCTGGCTCTGGCCAATGGTGAGTAAACTAAACTAAATATTTACAAACAATACAAGTCATTTAACTCTGATTTTCGTTCTACAGTGTCCACAGCAACTCCCCTGAATCCTGGCAATGTCATCATCAACGGCGACTGCCGCGTCTGCAATGTGGGGGCCTAGGAGCAGCTGAGATGGAGGCAAGAAAACGAGCCAGTTGCAGTTCACACAGCCACATATATATTTAAGTCCAACAGAAATGTAATTTAAATTCAAAGAAAGATAAGATCAATTAAAAGAAATTAAAAGTAAACATAATATATATTTTTATTGGGAAAATGTCTAATTGACGGGGAAACAAGGCACAGCTGAGTTACAAATTAATTGACTTTAAGCCGATTGCAAATTCCCCTTTTGATCAGGGGTGCTTCAAAAACCTCTTCCAAATAAAAATTCTTACTTTAAATTTCTATTAAGAAAATGTTTAATTAAAATATATATGTGTAATATAAGATAATTTACTCCGAAATTTAGCTCCAAGTTTTGAACAAAGTTTTGGCTAGAAGGTTTGTTGATAACTAAATTTCAAGATCTTGGAATTTTAAGTTTAAAATTGTCAAAAAAAATTAAATATAAAAAAGCTTTTTTGATTTAAATATTAAAGCTAAATTAATTGTAAAATAACCAAACAACAAAAAATATTCATTCATCATAATGACTTCGAATTCCCCTTTATTAATAAACTTTAGGCTTTTTACGATTATAAACATTTTTTACGCATTGAAATATGTGAATTTTTATTGAATTGCTTTTGGTAAACAATATTTTGTTTCTTGCTAACAGTGTGTAACAAATAACGTAAACTTTGGAACGAGTTAAAACTGTTTTTAAACGATGAGATATTTAAATTTTGTTATCTTCACAGAAAAATATTAAATTCAATATGTTATGAGTTTTTAACAATCGATATGGTCCCGATTAGTTTCTTCCCTCGAGATTTTACTGTAAAGCCCCGCTTAGGTTAAACAATACTATATACTGATCTCATATAAAGAGCAGAGCACTCGCGCATACGCGATCAGATTTATTCGTGGTTCCAAAGTCAAACATGAAATTCGCCGGAGCTTTAATGCTGATTTTTTGCCTGCTGGTTGCGGTAAATGGTAATTGGTTTAGCTAATAAGTTTATATATATATTGAAGATAAACAATTTTTTTATTGCAGCCACACCGGGCAAAGTGTATATTAATGGAAAGTGCATCGACTGCAATAAGCCGGATAACGATGACGGCATAATAATGCCCCCTGATCATGGGACGGCTGGATCTATTTCATACACTCTCACATCTGGAGCGATGGCCTTTGGAATTTTATATCATTTATTTAGTTTAATTACTGTGTAGTTCCTAAATCCTTAAATAAAAAATGATTTTTGCAAATTTCGTTACTCAATTATATGATGGTTCCTATTGGTATATATTTTACAATGAAACTCTTTTTGACAGCTATAATTTAAAAAATGAAAACTACACTGGAAAGAAAACCTAGTAAATCCAAATTTCGTTTATCTATTTTCGGAAATGATTTTAATATCTGTAAATTAAGTTTAAAGGTAAACCATGCTTAGCTTAAATAAAATTCATTTTGATCAAATATAAACTATTTCATACCTAAAACTATTAACTATACATACATGCAAGTTTATATGCATTGTAGTTATTAATTACAATTTAATTTATAGGGTTCCTTTTTGTTTTTATACCCTTGCAGAGGGTATTATAATTTCAGTCAGAAGTTTGCAACGCAGTGAAGGAGACGTTTCCGACCCTATAAAGTATATATATTCTTGATCAGCATCACTAGGAGAGTCGATCTAGCCATGTCCGTCTGTCCGTCCGTCTGTCCGTCTGTCCGTCTGTCCGTCCGTTTATATGCAAACTAGTCTCTCAGTTTTAAAGCTATCTGCATGAAACTTTCCCAAAAGTTGTCTTTCTATTGCAGGTAGTATATAAGTCGGAACGAGCCGGATCGGACGACTATAGCATATAGCTCCCATAGGAACAATCGGAAAAATAAATGAAAAAAAATTATAACTTTGCTGTTTTTTAATTTTTTGTTTAGTTCTTCGACGTATAGTAATGGTAAAATATTTCCGATTTACGGTTTAAATTTCATCTAAATCGGACGACTATAGCATATAGCTCCCATAGGAACAATCGGAAAAATAAATGAAAAAAAATTATAACTTTGCTGTTTTTTAATTTTTTGTTTAGTTCTTCGACATATAGTAATGGTAAAATATTTCCGATTTACGGTTTAAATTTCATCAAAATCGGACGACTATAGCATATAGTTCCCATAGGAACAATCGGAAAAATAAATGAAAAAAATTATAACTTTGCTGTTTTTTAGTTTTTTGTTTAGTTCTTCGAGATATAGTAATGGTTTAATATTTCAGAATTACGGTTTTAATTTCATCAAAATCGGACGACTATAGCATATAGCTCCCATAGGAACAATCGGAAAAATAAATGAAAAAAAATTATAACTTTTCTGTTTTTTAATTTTTTGTTGAGTTCTTCGACATATAGCGATGTTTAATTATTTCAGAATTATGGTATAAATTTTATCAAAATCGGACGTCTATAGCATATAGCTCCCATAGAAATAATAAAAATATATAAAAATAACTATCTAATAATTGAGCTGCAAATAATCATAGTTTCAATGTTTTTTTTTAGCACATACTCAAGTAAATCATAATTTAAATGTTTTCAAAAGTATTTAATTAATGCAATAGCTGCAAGGGTATATGAACTTCGGCTTGCCGAAGTTTGCTTTCCTTCTTGTTTTTTTTTTGTTTTTGGTACGGTTGCAGTATGCATTATGGTTTGTATTTACGTATGTATGTATATATGTCAAACAATAATTGATTTGATTATTATCAACTTTTGTTTTGCAAATTGTACATTATTGAATCGGCTTATCAATGGGAAATATTTAATTTCTGGGCGTTTCCAGTTATTGCATGCCCTTGTGTGTTCGAAACGAATACCTATACCTGAGTCTTCTATAAAAGAAAACCAAGGAAGTGAATTTTCATCAGTTGCGACTAAAGTCTTAACGAAAAAATGAAGTGGCTGAGCTTGGTTTTTGTTTTTGGCCTGTTGGCCATGGCAAATGGTGAGCCATCCTTAGATACCTCAATCCTTGCCTTTAAATTTTAAATGAATTTTATCGTCTTATTTTTACAGCATCACCTCTGGTTCCGGATAACGTTATTATCAATGGGGATTGTGTAAAGTGCAATGTGCGAAGCTAGGCTGGAGGCTAAAAAAAAGAATTTACTTCTTGTAACCGAAATATAAAGAAAATATAAAATCTTTTCATATAATTATAGTTTTCTTTTATAGGTTTTGGTTTTTAGAGCACAAAGTTTTTATATAATTTTTTTTAAAAACCAATACAAAATTATCTTTAACAAAAGAATAATTTCTTCTTTGTTTCCAAACAATTTCAAAGTTTGCATTAATTTTCGAGGCGCAGTTAAATCACATTCGTAAACTACTGCATTAACTGAAGAGAAAAAAACTACATTTATGAGTGAAAAAGTAAACTTATTTTATTTCATATTTTGCACAACTGGGCAAATAAGTTTCAGTTTTGTATTTTAATCGCCCCGAACATTGCAAACCCTGCAGTCGCCGTTGATGATGACATTGCCGGGATTCAAAGGCGTGGCTGGAAATAGTACAAAAGCTTCACTAAGTATTCAGACCCGATTAAAAGGTATATCCTTTAACTTACCACTGGCCAGAGCCAACAGACCCAAAAGAAATGCGATCGAGAGCAGCTTCATGTTGTGAGGGATTTTAGCGACTATTTTGCAAATCCGTTTGAACAGGTCTCTTTTATAGCCCCGCCAAGTCGGATTGATTAGCAAATTGCGCACTTTTTCAATTAATTCATGGCTTTTAAATATAAGCAAAAAAAGCGTCATAACTTGATTTTAACAGCCACCCATCCTGTTCGTTATAGCTTTGAAGAGATCTTTGTCTGTGTTTTGCATGCGGCTCTAATATAAAAACAGCAATCAATTCCAGAGAATTTTTCCGACTCCTCCTTATTTTATTGTAGCAATCATATTACACATTCGTTCGTATAAAATTGAAGGTCGTACCTCCAGTATAAAAATCTGGTACAAATTAGTAACTCTTTCCAAAATTCTTAAAAAAGTAAATTATTTCGCAGCAAATATATGTAACGATTACACAAAATCGTATACCGAATATAAAATCAAAAATTAATGTTAATTGGTTTTACTCTAAAATTTGTAATGGAGTTAAATTTAAAAAAACTACAAGAAGACAATAACTTATATTTATATTAAAAGATCTAATCAATTCTAGACAATTTTCAGATTTCATATTTACTTGAGTGTACAAAATCAAAACACAATTCTAAAACCTTAAATAAGTTTTTAATATGTGGTTTTTTTTTAAAATTTAAAGTGAAGCTTTTTATACTTAATTAGTTGGTAACAAAAAAGTGCTGTTAAAAATAACTGAAAAAAATTAATATAAAAATAATTAATATTACTAAGAAATCATTAACAAATTTTAAAAGTTTAAAAGCTTTTTATAGTATGAATAGAATTTCCCGAGCTGCAGTTTAAGTTCTTCTATGCTTTTTTTTGTTTGTGTGTCAATGTAGTCTCAAAAGGTAAATGAACGTGTTTGTGGTCGAATTGACTTTGACACTCAAAAGTTGCTTTAAGTGTGTCTGTTTGATTTTGTTTATAAGTAAGTCTACCCGTGTTTTGGTGCACTGAAAATAAAAACACTGATTTAAAATATTAAACACAAAATATGAAATATTGAATAAGTATGTCTCAGATTGAAATAGAGTCTATACTGATAAAAATAATTTTGATTGAAACATTGTGTCGGATTCGGAAATATGAAGTCCTTTTTTATAAATTTATATGTTAACCTATACCTAACTTAAGCTTGTATTTTCCTAAAGAAAAAACTAAGAAATTTTGTATATAAGTATTTATGGTAATTTTTTGTTTTTAATTCTAAAGTGATTTTCAATGTGTATGTGTTTTCGCACATGGCTGGCAATTAAGCCAATGAAGCATTTAAAACCACCAGCCAAGCTCCATGCAAAATGGGTTTTTTGGGTGTTTTGGGGGCTTGAGGCTATTCCCAGCGTTTTCGGGGTGGTTTGGTGGTTTTGCGGAGGAGAAAGGTGAATGTGAATGCGGATGGGGCGGAGAAAGGGTTTAACTCTGCCATACAGCTTCCACTCACACTGGATTAGTGCCGCGTGTGCTAAATGCTGTTGTTGTTGTTTTTTTCCACATTTGTCAACGTAGATGGCATTACGGATAAATGAACTTCAGCCAGATGAACGTACATACATATGTACGTATACGTTATATGTGGAATGAATTGTACGCCTTTAAAGAAGGACAGCCGACACGTGTGCGTTAACAATTTAATTACGCTGCGGTGCGGGCAGCGACAGCTGCCACATGTCTCTCGAAAAAGTTAATCATCGAGTCGAGAGGGTATTCAGGAATTAAAGACGGCCATGTACTGGTTTTGTGGCACCATTAAAGTGCCTACCCGTTGAACAAATGTTTCAATCGGAAAACTCGAGTGGTGTTAAGGAGCGGTACGTCAGCGGTCTCAAGTGGTCATGTTTATGCTCTATAAATTGAAATAAAACAAGATCTTGTATCCGGCTGAAGCTTTCAGTATGATGGAGTATGTAAGGGAAGGAAGTAAAAAATAAATAAATATAGGGCACTTACCCAGCACATGTCTAGCCTAAAAATAACTTAATTTGAAAAAAGTGGCCTTTATTATAATATCATTTTAATAAACAATTTATATAATAGTACAGAAAAGGTAAGTGTAATGGACATCCATAAAAAATAGAAAAGGCACTAAAAGAAAATAAGAACTTATCATAAAACTTACAATCAAATGTTAAATTAAAACAAAATCCACTCCCTTACTTTCTATGATGCGTATACATAATATTACAAAATTACACATTGATAGATTTTATTACATACATAGTATATTATTATAAATCACGTTTAAAAAAATGTGGTTCTTTTGTTGTGTTTTGTTTAACCTCATTTGACTATTTTTTCACTTTTTCCGTGTGGATTTATATTTATGTGTAATTGCATCACTATTCCTGTCGGTTGAATTATAATGGCTTTCTGGGCAGCTGCTTCTCTATTAGTTTATTGTCAATCTGTGGCAAAAGTTCTGGTTGAGAGAGCCAGTGGCGTAACCTGAATTTAATTAAGAGGGCTAAAAAGTATTTGTGCCAGAATCTTTAGAAATTACGGCTAAAATTGAATCCAAAAATAACCAAAAAGTGTGTAGTTTTTCTGGGAAAATCCTTTTCATATATATTTTAAAATTTCTACTCGAAAATGACTATAGGTAGTGTATTCTTTTATAGGAAAAACTAAAAGAATATTTTTTAGCAATAATACTTTCCGAACAATTTATTTTAGTTACAATTATCTGCCTACAAAAATGCATGTAAGATCCCTTTTCGTACGCCTCCGGAGTGGGCGTGGCACTGACAATGCAGAGGAATGGAGAAAGTAATAGAAAGCAGTGTTACCGAACATGTGTGCATTCTGTTAGTTGATTGCCCAAGCGTCCGTGCTTGCGGTTACATTCTGTTGATTTCTGTTGGCTTTTCCCCACCGTTTGCTTCCTTTATTGTCCTTTTTTTGTACTGTGGTTAGTTTTATAGCTCTCGCCATTTGGTTTTATGATACAACCAACTGCGGCTTTATGCATAAACTTGAATTTCATTTTGTGCTTTCTCTCAGGTGGCTAACCCATTTTTGTTGCCCTTATTTAGGTGCTTACTTGTGCTCGTAGAACATTTTCCTAGCTAAAAACTGAAGTCAACAGTTTATTTTATTAATAATGTGAATTTGGGTTTCCTGTACAATTACTCAAAATAAATACTCATGTCTTTAAAGTGTAGACATTAAAAAATGGTTTTTGTAAATCTTTAAAATAACAAATTTGTTCTCCCGTTATTCGATATAAATAAAAAACGCTATTGATGAAGTAGACAAACATTTTTACATACCCATATTAGTATCAAACAAATAAAACATAATCTGGTTGTAATAAAGGCAAATTCCCAAAGAACTCGTTAGCAATTGGATATCGGGCTGTGTTTAATGTTATCCCCAAAAAGTTTTTAAAAGCAAGCACAGTAATTAAGCACTGATGCCATCCCCTGACAGCTGACCCCTTCATTGCCATCAAATGACATGGCAGTCAACACATTTGGTCCTTGCCGCCACGTGAGCAAAATTGCTAATCAACTGGGGGATGAAGGACATGGCCATGGACATGGACATGGGGATGGGCATGGGCATGGACATGGGCATGGAAATGGGCATGGCCATCCTTGTTTGAGTGGTGACCCCCAGTTATTGCTCCTGGGGAGTGACAACTCATCATTCCGTCGTCGTTGTCGAGGGCTTTAATGTGTTTAAGCGTTACGAGCATGAACAAACATTATTGTCCCGTGGGAATCGGTAAATTGGTGCTGAGTGCAGGACTTTGGATTGGCATTGAAGTTGTGGAAGTGACGCTTTGCTTACCCAAGCAACCCCCTTAACACCCACTCCTTTGCTTTGACAGTCACTAATGGGTGTATGTTGGTTTGTTTGTTTGTTTGCTAGTTTGGGGAAATGTGGATAATGGAAAATATTATTATTAGCTGAGAGGCAGTTAGTCTAAATGGAATTTACAATTTTTTATTCAAGGGCATTTTACAGAGATTTTTGCTTAAGCTCTTAGGCAAATTGGTAAAAAAAAAAAAACGAAATAAGTACAAATATTTTGTAACTAATTTAAATACTTTTCGCTTTTGCGGTTTTTAATTATTAAAAATACAAACAAAAAAACAAATTTTGTATAACTTTTCATTTGACTTTTTTCGAAATCGATAATATTATCTGAAAATTTAATTTTTTCTGCTGCAATTTCGTTTAGAAATAATGTAATTACGATGATTATTTTTTGTTATACATATATACATATAATGTTATACACATATATATATAAACATCAATAATTTTGTTATCTCACTTTAATATGAAACTTGTGATTCTATGAATCTGAAAATGTGTATTATTATTTATACATTTTTACTATGTTTTAAAATATCAATATTTTTTATTGTATTTAGTATTAGTATTTAGTAGATCGAATCTATCCATTATGATTAATAGTTTTACCTGTATTCGGCACAACAAAAAGAATGTTTTATTTTATTTTATTTCAGATTGTTTTAGTATTTCTTTTGGTATTCTATTGCAATTTTTTTGTTCAGTGTCGTTGAATGCAGCATTACAATAACTGAGAATCGGAGCACTAATCACAATAATTTCTTATCTGCTGGATTGGACAAAGCTTTGACTCTGGTTCATCAAAACAAGCCGCCAGATCAGTTGTTAATCTAATTTAGAGCTGAACAGTGCCACGAATCATTATGTTAGCTTCAAAAAGCCCATTTAAAGGGTTACTGCTCTGCAGTTTTCTGGCCATATTGCAGTGCATATCTGGAGAAGTTGGAAAACTGGTCTGCTTCTACGATGCCAAGAGTTTTGTGCGAGAAGGTGAGACTTAAAAGCATTTACAATTTTTGTGTCAAGTAGATCAGAGGTTATCTCATTTTCAGGCCCCGCCCAAATGTCATTGGCCGAACTGGAGCCCGCCCTGACTTTCTGCAACTTTTTGGTCTACGGTTATGCGGGCATCGATGCTGAAACCTACAAGATCAAGAGTTTGGATCCAACGTTAACCCACGACCGTCAGCACTATCGTCACATAACGGATCTGCGAAAGAAATATCCGCATGTCCGATTCCTGCTCTCGGTGGGCGGCGATCAGGACATGGACAGCGAGGGCGTGGCAGATAGTGGCAAGTACTTGAGGTTATTGGAACAGCCAGAGCATAGGAAAAGTTTCCAGGCGAGTGTGCTGCAGGAACTCAACAGCAATGGCTTCGATGGACTCGATCTCTCGTGGCAGTTCCCAAAAAACAAGCCCAAAGTGCAGCAGGGTGTTTTTAAGCGGGTTTGGGGCTCCTTCCGTGGCTTTTTCAGTTCCACATCGGTGGATGAGAAGGCTCAGGAGCATCGGGAGCAGTTTGCGGCCCTTCTTGGAGAATTGAAATCCGATTTGCGACGTAGTGGCCAGCTGCTGACTGTCAGCATGCTGCCCCATGTTTCAGCAGAACGTAAGTTATACTAACCTATACCTTTTCGTAAAATGTTTCTCTAAAATATCTTAAAAAGTATGTATCAAGTATAATAACTCCAAGTTAAAGAATTGTTTAGTCTTAAAATTAATTTAATATTCGTTTTTAAAACTCACCTGTCTATGATGCAAGAAAGTTTCTTAATTTGACATACCTTTATCGTTCTTAAAACAATCAATTGTGTATCAATCTATTTTAAATCAATCACATTTTTCTTTATAAAAATAATATTCGGAACATACCAAAGTCATGTTTTGTATATTACAACTTCTGTCACAACATTCTATACTTAGGTTTAATGGGAAAATCTTAGTTCTTTCTGATTATTATAAGTAACGCTCAGATAGTTCTTAGAAATATTGTCTTACTTACAGTTTTCCCTTTTGAATCAAACAGAAGTTGTTCTTCATTAAAAAATGATTTAAAACTTACAAAAGTCAAGTCTTTGTGGATTAGTCTAAGAGGCAAAATCCTCGTTTAATATTAAATATTAAAATTTGTATCTCTTTTTCCAGTTTTTATTGATGTTCCCACTGTACTGGGCCACGTGGACTTCGTCAACCTGGGCACCTATGACTTTCAGACGCCGGAACGCGATCCCAAGGTTGCTGATCTGCCCGCTCCACTATACGAAATGTACGACCGGAATCCCAACCACAATGTGCAATACCAGGTGCAGTATTGGTTGAACCAGACATCCCAAATCAGTGCCCACAAGCTGCATGTTGGAGTGGCCAGTTACGGGCGTGCTTGGAACATGACCCGGAACTCTGGAATCACCGGTTATCCACCAATTCCGGCGACAAATGGAGCTGCTCCGGCGGGCAGGCAAACGGTCATTCCCGGATTGCTCAGTTGGCCGGAGACGTGTGAGCTGCTGCAACAGCAGCCAAAGGATCGCGATGTGCCCCATCTGAGGAAGGTGGGCGATCCCACCAAGCGTTTCGGCATTTACGCTTATAGGGCGGCGGATGACAAGGGCGAGAACGGCCTGTGGGTGGGCTACGAGGATCCCACAACGGCGGCCATCAAGGCCGAGTTCGTCCAGTCCCGTGGTTTGGGCGGGGTGGCCTTCCACGACCTGTCCCTGGATGACTTTCGTGGTCAATGTGCCGGCGAAAAGTTTCCCATCATGCGGAGCATTAAATTTAAGCTATAGGTCTGCTGTTCACATCTAATAGAAATAAAACAATTATACAAACATACCTAAACGCTTAAAAAAAAGGAAAGTTGTAGAGACTTGTTTTTATTTTAGCTTCCTGTTTGATTTCTAAACAGTATTGTTTATTTCAATGTGGGAACAAAAGGACTTACATTGTCCACTTTTAGTACTTTAAATCTTTTAAGATCAACTTTCTTAAATTGTGCATTGTTTAATTTTAAAATGTAAGGCAATTTTAAAGCATTTTAACGAAGTTACTGTCTTCCCCAACTTAAAAATTATTATATTTATTAAAATAATCAGGTTTTGCGCATAATATTAATAAAAAACTATTAGTTGGGCCGCAAAAGCTATAACAATATTTTACAGATTCCGTACGACATCAAAGTTTTACTGCTTAAACAAAATGGTACATTTCCGTAGTAATCCAAATAAAAACTACTAATATAAATGAATGCCTTTCGCTAAGAAGATTGGGGCGCAGGAAATAAACCGGCAAAGTGGAAGGCTGTAAAAGCGGAAGAGGAAAAGGTAAAAGCGTCCCGCCACGAAGGCAAGTGAAGTGGCAGGCGAAGCGCAAAGCAAAGCAAACTTCTCAAATGCCACTGACTCGGTGGGTGTAATGCTTAGGGCACAAGGACGTGGGGTGGCAGGGTGACTGGGTGACTGGGTGACTATGGTGGTCCAAAGTAAAAGTTGAAATTAAACCAATTAGTTTGCCTGCCACCACTCTCGACGCCGTCGTCGCTGCAATGAGGCGCATAAAACCAGGCGACGCAAGGTAGCTATTTGAGATGCCCACAAAGTCACGAGTTCCTTTGGGATTTTGCAGGTTTCTGTGTTAAGTTTTGATTTTACACAGAAAACTTAAAAGGTTTTTCATAAAGACACAAAAAACTGTCTCCCTTGGAGCGTCATAGATTGCATTTAAACTGAGATAAATATTCTCACTCAAAATAATACGTGTAAACTCTTGTTTTGTATCATTACAGAAAAAAATATGATTTTATAAAAATATATATGTTAGAATAATGAGAATTCTTCTCTGAACTAAAGTCATGTGTAATGTAATTTTTTTAAATGTGGAACAACACTATAACTTATCTAAAAATAAATTAAAAAAAACCTACAACTGGTTTGTATTGTATTTCATTTCAATTTTTTTTAATTTAGCCAATGTTCTTGTATTAAAGTTTGTTTTAATTATTTTGTATTATTAATCTATTGGACACAAACAAAAAAAAAATATAATGGTTTTCAATATTATCTATTAATTTTACTCGCGTGAGTTTATTAGCAATCACGCTGGCATCTCCTTTAGGACACTTTTGGGGTTGGAAACGGACTACGCCCAGCAGGTATTTAGACTTGGGCTCCTTTTTAAGAGTATTTTAAACGACGGCGCGCACCTTTTGGGGACTACAAAGGGGAAGGGACTGAAGAAATCGAGACCCGAGTGCAGATAAGAGGCAAAATGAGGGGGGGGGGGGGGTGAAAGGGAGGTGGACGGCTAGCTGCTTCGGCGGATGGCGCCATCATAAATTAATTATGATTTAACAACTTTAGCATGCACGACACGGCAGGAAAACTTTTTGCGCTTTTCATTCCCTCGCCTTCTACTATTTTGTGTCGCTTTGTAGAGGAGGGAAAATTTTATAATTTTAATGAGCGCAAAAAAGTTATAAACTTTTGGCTGCGTTGCCATTGGAAATGCACTCCACGTTGCTAGGAAGTACTTTATCTAGCGGTCGATTCAGAGATATATGAAATGGAGAAGAAAAATTCCTATAATCAAGGACCTTAAGCAATCAAGGACCCTTAACAATGAACTTAAATGCGTTGGAAATTCTTCACTTATCTTGTTTAAACTTCTATTTGGCGGAGTTCCAATACACAAGAAGAAATTAGCTACAGAAAGGCATTGAAAGTAACAATTTATATTTAAAAACAAATATTTTGTTAGGCCGTGTTACTTCTATAGAAGCGTATATTTTATTTTTAGGCAACCAAATAAAAATAAAGAACAGTACCAGATTAATAAGTTTAAAATTTTCCTTATGGAAAAATACCTTCACTATAAATTTGGAATATATTTTATTTAAAACTTTAATAATATTTTCTTTTCAGTTTTAAAAGAAATAATTAATTTTGCCTCTCTAAAATGTCATATATATTTTAAACTTACTTTGTTTGATGAAAAAAATACAAACAAAAGCTACTTTCTCCACATTGCTTAGAAGAATTGTCTCCCTTTTATATTTGCTTTTTATTTTATTTAAAAACTTTTAGTAAATATTTCCTTTTAGTTTAAATTATAAGCTGTATGCATTTTTAAAATGCTATCAATTTATAAATAAAAACATTTGATTTTGCCTTTTAAAATAAAAGAAAGCCCAATTGGCTTGAACAATTTTTAATTTATAAAACTTTACGCCATTTAATATATAATTTAACATCAGATAATCCATGATTACCAGCCAAAGGAGTCAAATGGATCACCTAATCACCTAATCACACTTTTCCGGCTCCGCTCTTAATGTCCTCGAAGGCCTTTTGCCATAGTTTGTCGAACTGCTTGGGCAGTTTGGCGCGGATGCAATCGGCCTCCAGGCGGGCTCCTCTCAAGTTGGCCTCCTCATAGAAGGGCAATTGGGAAAGGCGTTTCAACCAGGCGGATAACTTCGGGTATTTTGCGCTTTCCACGGGACAGTAGCTCAGGTGCAGGGTGCTCACCGTGGCCACGATACTAAAGTCAGCGATGGTCAACCGTGGACCGGCCAAATAGGGATTCTCCGCCAGAAATCCTCCAGCATGCCGTAGGCATCGCGCAATTCGGCCAATAGATCCTTGGGCACCTCAGTGGCATTGTCTCTGAAGAGAGCCCTTTGCAATCGCTTGTAGATGCCGTGGAAGAGGACTCCGGTCTCGAAGTGCAACCGTTGATCCACCACTGCCCGCTGTAGCGGATCCTTGGGATAGAGCTCGTCCGACTGGGCATACTTGTTCACCAGATAGCCGATAATGGCGGGCGAATCGTAGATGAGCTCCTGATCATCTTTTAGCACCATTTCCGGCTTGTCAACATACTCGGCCGGCATGAACAGTGGCCGAATCTCGTGCTCCAGCTGGAGGGCCCGTAAGGGTCAACAAAATGGCCCGAAACGGCGGACTGGTCTCAATGCCAAGTACAGATATTTTAACCATCTTGCCTTCCTGACGCCTTTGCCTTTTGGGTTGGTTAAATTTGAGATTCGTAGCAGACAATGTGCTATCCACAACTGACTCAAGGCAACCAAAATGATTCGAAACTTCACCCTCGATTAGATTAGATACTAAAACTTAGTTGCTTGATTATTATCACAAAGACGTCATAATGCTGCAAGTTTAAGTTTTTGCCTGATTGTTTATTAATTCCTGAGATAAGTCGGTCTGATAACTATAGCTGCGTCAAAATTTGGCCAACGTCTCCATGACTTATGTGATCAGGGGTGGAAAATCAAGGTGTCTATACCTTTTTTGGTGTATAAATCAATTAAAATTATTTAAGTATTTAAGCTTTACACCCTAAAACTGTTATTATCTTATTTAATAATTAAAAAAAAAAAGGTTTTAGAATATTTTTTGTAAAAACAGTTGAAGTAAACACTTAAGTTGAATTGAGTAAAATTTGATAAAGTATATGGTGTTCAGTTTTTTTTAATGGTAAGAACTTGGGCGTATTAAAGCTTTTCTTTCGCTATAAAAGAACTTTTAAGCTCAGTTATGTAAATTTCAATGGCCAATCTACATGGGCTCTACACAAGTATAAACTGGTGTAGATAATTTCCGGTTCGTTAGTATTTGTAATACACCCATAGAACACAAATATATTTTCTTATCAATAGAATACCTCAACACAAAAAGATTTAAGAAAGCATGAATTGCAAGAGTCTTAATTTGACGTAATAACATGATTGGTAATTTTCTTGGTTTTTTAAAACTTCTTCTTTCTAGTACAAATTTCACCATCTTAAAAAGTGCAACACTAACGTTCCAGAACTAATCAAGTCCAGGCAATTTATGTTTTTTCTGATGAAATAAATAGTATTAAATTAGAAAGCAAATGTCCATATTACAGAAAAAAAAAATTTTGGAGGCCTTAGCTCAAGATTTGTTAAAAATTAACATTTTCTTCCTGCCTCTGTACCTACGTTACCCTTTCGACAGCAACACTTCAAAATACGTTCAAAAAAATATAATTATTACTGCATAATAAACAACGTGCTTCCGCAAAGTCCAACTGGCTAAACTTAAAATTTCTTATAAATGTAAAAGTTCATCTAGAAATCCTTCTTCACTGCGAGGCAAACTTTAAAGTGAATTTATATCACCCTTCGCAAGGGTATACAAATATCAATAAAGCCCTGTTTATCGTAAAATTCAGCAAACAAACACCAAAGTCAGAGCTTTTATATATTTGTTCAAAGGCGAAATGCTCTCACATTCAGCAAAAAGCTTTGGACAAAACATTATATAGTAAACCGGCAGAAGATCAGTAGTTATTAAACCATTACTGCATAAACAACACAATATGTCGAGCACGGGTATCGTACTGTACGGAGTGGACCTCAGTCCGTGTGTGAGGGCTGTCAAACTGACCCTAAAGGTCCTGAATTTGGACTACGAATACAAGGAGGTGAATCTCCAGACGGGCGAGCACCTGAAGGAGGAGTTCCTGAAGAAGAACCCACAGCACACGGTGCCGGTACTGGATGACAATGGGACATTCCTCTGGGACTCCCATGCCATCGCCACCTATTTGGTGGACAAGTACGGCAAGACGGACTGAGCTGTACCCCAAAGATCTGGTGAAGCGGGCGATCATCAACCAACGCCTGTTCTTCGACGCCAGCGTTATTTTTGCAAGCTTGGCCAACGTAAGCGGTCCCTTCTGGCGGAGTGGGATTAAGGATGTGCCGCAGGAGAAGCTGGACACCATACACCGGGGTCTGGCGCTGCTGGAGACGTTCCTGGTCAGCAGTCCGTATCTGGCGGGCGATTCGCTGACCCTCGCCGACCTGTGCACTGGTCCCACTGTTAGCTCCCTACCCGCTGCCGTGGACATCGATCCGGCGGTCTATCCGAAGGTCACCGCCTGGCTGGAGCGGCTCGATAAGATTCCCCACTACAAGGAGATCAACGAGGCTCCGGCTCACACTTACGTCACCTTTCTTCGCAGCCAGTGGATCAAGCTGGGGGATAAGTAAACCATACACCAACGAATAACCCGCCAAACAGAAACACGAACTTTGTTTCATTTGTAAAAAACCCATAAATCAGATTAAAAACATGTTTTAAAATTAAAATATTACCAGAGAACCAATCATTTATTGATAACCTGATAAGATTTTATGAAGAAGAAGGTTTTTGGTTAAGAAAAGAGAGCTTGAATTTCTATTATCGATCTGACTTAGTGGTATTTGTACTACCTACATATTCCTACATATGCGCATAATCTATTTGGTAACGACATAAATAAATAATTTACAGCAAATACAACAAAAATTCTCAATTTGTTTATTTACAAGACGAATAAACAAACTAAATAAAGAGAAGAATAGTCGTTGTGTAGAGGCATCTCCTTATAAACTGGGGTTTTGTACTCTGTTGTAAAAATGTGTGTGTAATTAAAAACTTGTTATAATAAAAATAAACCCTAATATTTTGACAACTTAGTCATTTTTGGCTTAATTAAAGAACATTTTTCTGCTAATCGGATGTGGAAAAAAAAGAAGTGCCTTCCTTAAATTAAAATTTTCTTTTCGATGGCGAAGTAAATGTTTTAGATGGCGAAATAAAATTGAAGGTATATTAAATAAACATAAATAACAAGCTTTAACCTAGTTACAAATATGACTATGTCGCTCTACGCATTTATAAAAATAAGCATGACTTGCAAATTTTGGAATAACTACTTACCTATGTGCATGTAAACAGTTCTTTCAGTTGCAGAGATATTACTAACTTCCATTTTACCAACAAAAAAACATAATGCAAAGTCATCCCAGACAAAAATACAAACATAATAAATATAATGTTTAAAAAATTTTGACGTAGAAACAAACAAACAACAGAATCAGAGCTTTGAGCGAAATTCTTTCAGATTCAGCAAAAAAGCTTTTTAGATGAGTATAAATAAAATAAGATAAATAATGGAAATATCAGTCGTAACAGAAGCGTAGTCGGTTGAACTTCACAATATGTCGAGCACGGGTATTGTTCTATACGGAACTGACTTCAGTCCTTGTGTTCGGGCCGTCAAGTTGGCCCTCAAGGCCCTGAATGTGGACTACGAATACAAGGAGGTGAATCTTCAGACGGGCGTAGTCTTTCCGGGCCTGCACAACATAGTGGCCCCCTTCTGGAGCAGAGGCGTAACTGAGGTGTCCCAGGAGAAACTGGACACTGTACATCGCGGTCTGGCACTGCTGGAAACGTTCCTGGCCAGCAGTCCATATCTTGTGGGCGATTCGCTGACCCTGGCTGACCTGCTCACTGGACCTACGGTTACTGGTCTGCGTGCCGCCGTCGACATCGAACCGGCCGTATATCCCAAGATCACCAGCTTGGCTGGATCGACTTTACCAGATCCCCTACTACAAGGAGATCGACGAGGCTCCGGTTCAGGCATACATCGCATTGCTTCGCAGCAAGTGGACCAAGCTGGGGGATAAGTAAGCCATCAAGAAAAGACTTACCCAACATCAAAAACATAAATAATACAATTTATTTATGATTCATTCATACTATGTATATTGTAAACACTTTACAATTTTTTAAATTTTATTTGTTATTAATAATCAATAAATTGATAGCGTTTTGCCTTCAAACTGGATTTTAGGTTTTTTTATTTTGATCATTACTTTTTAACTTATTTATCTAGAAGGTTGAAAAAAAATATCTACAAATGGAAAATAGAGGGTAAACTTTTTATTTAAATTTAATGTTTTCAAATATATTTGTTAAATTATTCCATCTTGTATTGAAGAGTAAAATATAGATAAATTTGAAGAAAAAGCCTACCCTAATTTTAATGATAACTATTGTTAAAACTCTTATAATAGTGACTATTTACTATGTTCTACTTTATTTTATCAGTGTAAAAGTACAGCAGTTTATTAAAGAGAGGAAAGGGGCTAACTCAGCGCAACCAATTGCCTGTTTATTTACGTTAATTAAGAATTCTGTATGTGCGTTATTCTGGGGATTCAGTATAACTTGAGGATTCTTTGTGGTCGCATCATGTCGGGAATAGTATTGTATGGAATGGATATTAGTCCGCCAGTCCGAGCTTGTAAACTGACCTTGAGAGCCCTGAAACTGGACTATGAGTACAAGGAAGTGGATCTCCTGGCAGGAGAACATTTAAGTGAAGAGTTCCTTAAGAAAAACCCCCAACACACGGTGCCGCTTCTGGATGATAATGGAGCCCTCATCTGGGACTCACATGCCATCGTTTGCTACCTGGTGGACAAGTACGCCACATCGGATGAGCTCTATCCCAGGGATCTGGTGAAGCGGGCTCAGGTGGATCAGCGCTTGTTCTTTGATGCCAGTATACTGTTCATGTCCCTGCGGAATGTCAGTATACCCTATTTTATTAACCAAGTAAGCGAGGTGCCCAAAGAGAAGGTGAATAACATCAAGGATGCCTACGGCCACCTGGAGACCTTTCTGGAAGATAATCCCTATCTGACTGGGTCCATCCTAACCCTGGCCGACATCTGCTGTGGAGCAACTGCATCCTCGTTGGCCGCTGTACTCGAACTGGATCAAGAAAAGTATCCCAAGGTGGCGGGTTGGCTAGACCGCCTATCCAGCTTGCCCCATTACGAAGAGGACAATCTTTGGGGCTTGGAAAAATACATAACTATGCTTAGACCTGGTTTAATATTACAGCAATAGTGTTGCTTGCTTTTTAAATAAATGAAAAACATTTTTAAACACCATCTCTTTATGCGGGGAATGTTGTCCATACTTCAAAAATAGATAAGGCTAAGTTTTGTTAAGGATGTCACAACGATCGAGTCACTTAACAGCAAGAAAACTTTTACCAATGAAAATGGCAATTATTTTAGTTTATTTTCTAAGTTGTTTTCTGGAAAGTTGATCAAAATGTTTCTTTGCTTACAATACAATAAAGAACCCTAATAGGAAAAATGTTTGCTTTGAACATATTATTGCCCCTATAGTTGGCATATTTATGTACCATTGCGTTTAAGGAAATATTGTCGTTCGATAAACAAGAATTTAGCCTCAAAGCGCCCAGTTATTATTAAAAGGGTTATTGAATCCCAAGACGATAGGAAGACAAATAGAAATGACTTGGTATTTTGAATTATAAAGCTTTCCTTCATCAAGAGAGCATAGTGAAATACATGGGGCTAAGAGATAAGTGGGTTTCGAATCCAATGTGCAGGTTAAAGCGCAAAGTCATCACAGCAGTGCAAAGCTCTCTCTTAATTGAAGAGAACTAGCCATGGTCTATATAAATCCCCAAGTTGGGAGTGTTTATAAACAGTAACTCGATAGTCACGAAACAGAGACAACATGGGAAAACTTACGCTTTACGGAATCGATGGAAGTCCTCCAGTCCGCTCGGTCCTTCTCACCCTGAACGCCTTGGGTGTGGAATTCGAGTACAAGGTCGTCAATCTGCTGGAGAAGGAGCACCTGAAGCCGGAATTCCTGAAGATCAATCCCCTGCACACCGTGCCCACTCTGGATGACGATGGTTTCTACTTGTCCGACAGCCATGCCATCAACTCCTATTTGGTGAGCAAGTACGGCAAGGACGATTCCCTGTATCCAAAGGATCTGCAGAAGCGAGCCATCGTCGATCAGCGCCTGCACTACGATTCCAGTGTGGTCACATCTACGGGCAGAGCCATTACCTATCCGCTTTTCTGGGAGAACAACTCGGCGATTCCTCAGGCCAGGATCGATGCCCTGGAGGCTGTGTACAAATCGCTTAATTTGTTCCTGGAGAGCGGCGATTACCTGGCTGGCGATAGCCTACTATTGCCGATTTCCACGTGACTGCCGCCATAACCGGATTTGTGATTTTCCTGCCCGTGGATGCCGCCAAGTATCCCAAACTGGCTGCCTGGGTACAGCGCATCAAGGCACTGCCCTACTACGAGGAGGCCAACGGCTACACGGGCTGCCCAAATCATCGATTTCATCAAGAGCAAAAACTTTACTATTGTCTAGAAAGCATTCGATATACTCAAAAATAAATATTTAAAAATACTCCCAAAACCACTTGACTTTTGAACGACGAAACGTTGCTTTACTATCAGTCGAAACTCGTTTTGAGGCAATCGATAAGAGAAACTATTGGTCACGTATAGTAAACATTTTTCTTATGGCTAATCTGTTACTAAACTTGAAAAAGGGGACAAACAAGATTAACTTGTAACATGATAAACGTCTAGTCAAAGAATTATATTATTATAGTTAAAAGAAGATCAAACATCATCTATTATGACCGATAAGTTAGGTAGTTTAATTCATAAGATCTTTGAGAAGTTTCCAGGCAGAAATAATGACACTTTCTCCTTAAGTAATTTTAAAAATGTTTAATCTTTAGTTTAAAACTTTTTATTCTTGAATTTAGTTTTTTTAATGTTGTCTGCTTACTCAAATTAAATTCTTATAAATATTAAACCCAAGAAATATTGGATATTGATAACACGATATTCACCTTATTAGTTTCCTACTCTGTTAACAGTTTATTGATAAAAGCCATATTTTTAAAATGACTAACATGTCTCAATTAAATACTTCAATCGATTTTTTTGTAATTTTCTCTTTTTGGTTTTAGTAATTACCGGAACAAAGTAAAATCAAAACCGTATAATTAACCCATGTATACAATAACGTGCGAAGAGTAGGAGATAAGAGCTTTTTAAAGCCACATAAAAATAGACTTTATTAAAACTCTCTTACGTCAATTGCCCCAAACACCTGTTTGTTAGTCCGAAGAGGGAAAAAATAATAACTGATGTCATCGAATTGATTTTACTGCGTAATCATCACAGCTCTGGCAAAAATCTCTTTGCTTAAGAGAGCTCTCCTTCCATCAAAACTTAAGTCTATGAGGAGGGAAACCATGTAACAATTAGGAAAATTGGAAATCATAAGTCTTAAGATTATTCCGTCTTTGGAGGATGGTTTCTATATATACGATAAGGTGACAAAAATATGACAAGGCGGATGGAGTGGATTCCAAGGATCTGCACTTATAAAAAAACTAAAAATAAGTTATATTCTATGTATGTTGGTTTATTTCTATAATCAATTTTCCCATTTTAAATGTTTTTTCCCTAACTACGTTGCAATGGACTATAATGTAACGGTAATAAAAGATCCATATAAATTATAATAATTTGTTAACTTAAGTGTTTTTTTTTTAACTTACATATAAGCTTAAAAATGTATCTAATTTGAAAGGAGTGATTAAATGAAGTAAGTTGTCTTAACTGTGCACTTAGCTGCAAAGTTAACTTGAGATGTGAGGCATATACAAATGATATATTTACAATAACTCTGCGTTTATTACTGCAAAATCACACATACTCCAAAGGCTTTTCATGAGCAAAAAAGTAATAGTAGACGCTTCGCGGAATATGTAAGTACTTTGGACTGTGTGGCTTCACCCAGGATCGCTTTTCAAGTTCTTTGGAAAAGGCGTGGGCTGCACTTGAAATGCACCCTTTCGAAGCCCTGAAAACGTATAAATAGTGAGGAAAACCCTAGAGCCAATGTCATTTCGCTGATTTAACTGATTGAGCTTGGATCATGTCTGGAATTGTGCTGTACGGACTGGACATTAGTCCGCCAGTGAGGTCCTGCCAGCTGACTTTGCGGGCTCTGGACTTGGAGTACGAGTTCAAGGTGGTGGATCTGCTGGCCGGGGAGCACCACAAGGAGGAGTTCCTCCAGAAGAATCCGCAGCACACCATTCCGCTGCTGGATGATAATGGAGCCCTCATCTGGGACTCACATGCCATCGTTTGCTACTTGGTGGGCAAGTATGCCCAGACGGACGAACTCTATCCCAAGGATTTGGTGAAGCGGGCCCAGGTGGATCAGCGTCTGTACTTCGATGCCAGTGTCCTGTTCATGGCTCTGCGCAATATCTGTGCTCCGTATTTCTACAACAATGTCACGGAAATTTCGCGGGAGAAGGCCGACAATGTGCGCGATGGTTATGGCCATTTGGAGACCTTTCTGGGGGATAATCCCTACGTTGCCGGCGATAATCTGACCGTGGCGGATCTATGCTGTGCCGCCACAGCCTCATCCCTGCCGGCCTTTGTCCCACTGGAGGCGGAGAAGTATCCGAAGGTCACTGCCTGGCTGGAGCGCCTCCAGGAGGAACTGCCTTACTACGAGGAGGCCAATGGTGTGGGGGCCAAAAAGTACGTGGACTTGCTGAAAGACCAGCTGACACTTCTATAAACATGGGTTCCCACAACTGCCGAAGTGCGTGACCGTATCAATTTTTAAAACAAATTGATGAAAAATGTTCGTCATTGCCGACACTCGGCCAAAAAAAAGGGGGGCGTCAAATAAACTGCATAAAGAATTCATAACAAAATTGTACTTGGTTTCACTGCTGTTATTTTCATAAAACTACAATACACATTCAAATAGTTAAGTCCAATTTTTGTATGAGGGAAAACTTTTCTTCTGACTTAACCAATAAACAAAATAATACTTTAAAACATTAAAAACCTATTGCTATGTGTTTTCAAGAAAATTTAAAACTTTTTATAAATACTTAAAATTCAAAATTCACCACACTTTAGGAAATTATTTTTTTCACAATTTAAGAATATAATCATAAATCGTCGTTCATCAGGACATTGTAATGCAATAAAAATGTTTTTAATATTTATAGCCCATTTAGTTTACAAGATTATACGAAAAAATTGCAAAAAAGTTTCTTTTAAACTATATTGGATTGATATTTCCAAAAGCTAAAAAACTATTTTTGTCATGTATCAAAATGTGCCATGTATCAAAATGTAATTAATTGAATATTAAATATTTTGATTCCTAGGGTGCGTGGCTTAATTAAGCACAGGGTTCGGCAGGAAGGTCGGAGGTAATTAAAAAACCGCAGCCAGATTGACGGTTCCCATGCCCTGCAGATGGCTATAAAGGAGTCCTGGAACGGCAGTCATCACTTACTTGAGAATCCGCTGTAGAATGGGTAAGATATCGCTGTACGGCCTGGACGCAAGTCCGCCTACCCGGGCATGTCTGCTCACCCTGAAGGCACTGGACATTCCCTTCGAGTACATCTTTGTCAATCTGTTCGAGAAGGCGAACTACAGCGAGGAGTTCTCGAAAAAGAATCCGCAGCACACGGTGCCGCTGTTGCAGGACGATGAGGCATGCATCTGGGATTCCCATGCCATCATGGCCTATCTGGTGGATAGATATGCAGCCAGCGATGAGCTGTATCCCAAGGATCTGCTGCAGCGGGCCAAGGTGGATCAACTGATGCACTTTGAGTCGGGCGTTATCTTCGAATCCGCGCTGAGGAGACTCACCCGACCGATTCTCTTTAACGGCGAATCAACTTTGCCCCGGAATCAAGTGGATCACATCATCCAAGTCTATAACTTTGTGGAGACCTTTCTCGATGACCATGATTACTTGGCCGGCGACCAACTGACCATAGCCGACTTCAGCATTGTGTCGACCATCACCTCGATTGGAGTTTTCCAGGAACTAGACGTGGCCAAGTATCCAAGGATTGCCGCCTGGCTGGACAGGCTCAAGGAGCTGCCCTACTACGAGGAGGCCAATGGAAGTGGAGCCGCCCAATATGTGGAACTCTTGAGGTCCAAGAACTTTACTATCGTGCCCTAGGAAAAGTGTAAAAAAAAAAAGAAATGGGAAAACCAACAAATCCTACATCATCAAGCAACTTTAAACTTTAAATGTTTAGTTCTTTTTGTTGTATTCAAAAGCTTGGACATAAAACACAAATCGTTTTGATGACCTACACATTTTATCTCTTTACACAGACATTATCCTATTTTAAATATTTCAATTATACAAACTTCTGATCTTCACTACCTTCTCAGTTTTGTGTCCTCAACAAATAACTTAAAATAAATTGATTGAAGCACTCCCTTTATTTATAATTTAATGCCGACAAACTTTACTTTGAAGGATTGAATATGACATCTTACTTGAAAATTAGAACCTTTACTTCGTTTTAAAACAGTTTGCACGTTTAATCTAGTACCAAAAAAAATGTCTCATAAAAGATGATAATGCAAAAGTATATATACTTGATATTGCCAGTCAGCAACCATATGCAATGACTTCAAATAAAAAAGAGCATGACTTTCAATGTCTTATTCAATTGTTTCTGCTTGTTTACTTGTTGTATGGCAAACAAACTTGATAAGGTGTTTATCAATAACTCATGTTATCTGTATGACTCAAATGTGGCTTGTTTTGATATAAAGCTTTTCAACAATTTTGATAAGGGTTCGACGAACTTATCAACAGATGATTGCATAATTTTTACTGAGTGTTGCACTTTATTCTTCTGACATAAGATATAACTTTTAAACAAATTATAATCCTAAGAAATACTCATCCTTAAAACTCAAAGGAAATAGCTTTTGAAATTATCCTTCGTTTTTGAAATTAACAACAAAATAACTAGCCACTCGTTGCAATCAATCAGTTGAGAAGGAGACTCCATCGCGATAACATGATCAAATTAACTTTATATGGAGTATAAAATTCAATGATCAGTAGATTAAAAAAATTAAATCGATTTGTTGAATGATGTGTATATAAAATATGCCTAAGAGAGTGCTTCTCTTGAAACGGAATTTCAAATTTTATCTTAAAGAGAGTGTTTTACACGATTACAATAGAAATACATACATACATATATATATTTATTTTTTTCCGAACGTCAAATATTTTTCGAGCTCTTTCCATTTAATAACCATTGTCATCATGACTTGTAACTACTCATCCATATGCGGAGTTTCTCTGTTTAATTACTTATTGTGTAAAAAAGCAAAACTGATAAGCTTATCATCATACTATTTATATAATTCATAACTGATGTTCTCGTAAATGCTTGTTCCACATTTTGATAAGCCCGATTATTTTTAATTATTGAGATCTTAGGGATAAAGATAAAAGTACTAAAATACCAAAACCTTTGCCATAAAATTTTTATTTAAAAATCATTAACACCCAACAAAGTAAGTTTATCAGACAAACATTACAGTACATCCGACTGATATAAAATATAACTAATTTAAACTAGGCAGGTATAATATATAAATATCTACATGTGAAAATATACATACATAATTTAAACTAGGCAGGGTATAATCTGTGCCGATTAACCAAACTCTCTTAAATTTTCTCTTGACCCGTAGTCCAAATAATAATTTACTTACCTGCTGCTCTCATCGATCAGTAGTGAAATAGACCCCAAGGCGACAAGATGGTAAAATTGACATTGTACGGTTTGGATGCCAGTCCGCCAGTTCGAGCCGTAAAACTCACTTTGGCCGCTCTAAACCTGCCCTACGAATATGTGAACGTTAACATTGTGGCTCGGGAGCAACTTTCATCGGCCTACCTGGAGAAGAACCCGCAGCACACGGTGCCCACACTGGAGGATGATGGCCACTTCATCTGGGACTCGCACGCAATCATTGCGTATCTGGTGTCCAAGTACGCGGATACTGATTCCCTGTACCCCAAAGATCTGCTCCAGCGAGCTGTGGTGGATCAGCGGATGCACTTTGAATCCGGTGTGGTCTTTGCCAATGGAATCAGAAGCATTATCAAGCCCGTGGTCTTTTTTGGACAGAGTAAAATGCCCAAAGAACGTTACGATGCCATCATCGAGATCTATGACTTTGTTGAGACTTTCCTCAAGGGACAGGATTACATCGCTGGCAATCAGATGACCATTGCTGATTTCAGCCTCGTCTCTTCAGTGGCGTCTCTGGAGGCATTTGTGGACTTAGATGTGGTCAAGTATCCCAGGATCAGCGGCTGGATTAAAAGGCTGGAACAGCTGCCCTACTACGAGGAAGCCAACGGCAAGGGTGCCCGACAGTTGGTGGCCATCGTCAAGCAGACCAATTTCACCTTCGAAACCTGATATGTACACTGTGTAATTTGAAAATTAATATTTTTTTAATAAGAATAATAAAAATATAATTTGTGTGTAGGGGTTTGTGGGAGATAAATTGGAGTAAATATTATGTTTACATTTGATGTTCCAAGTGCATGTAATTATTCTAATCAATTTTGTTAATTTAATTTCAGAAAATTTTTCTCAAGTTCTCTTCGTATTTAGTACTAAAAATAAATTAGCATTAATAGAAAATTAACAATGCAAGAGAAAGCAACTTGTATTTACCAGCTTTTTATCTGACTCTCTTATTTGAGTGTTTCTCTTTAATATTCTCATTGAAAATCCAATAAATAAAGTGGCTCTTTGCCCTCTACGTTTAGTTATAAAGGAAACCTCTTGGAGACAAAATGTCCAAGTTCTTTATGGCACGGAGGCGAGTTCGGGCAGTCTAATACGTGAAAATAAATACATTGGCTAGGAAGACCCTTTCCCCGGAGTTCGTGAAGAAGAATCCCCACTTTGGAGAACGATGGACACTTCATCTGGGACTCGCATGCGATCTGTGACAGAGTGACAGTCTCTATCCGAAGGATCTCCTGCAGTGGGCTGTGGTGGATCAGCGGCTGCACTTCGAATCCGGAGTGGTCTTCGTCAACGGACTGAGAAGCATCACCAAGCCACTTTTCGCCTCTGGCCTAACTACGATTCCCAGGGAGCGTTACAATGCCGTCATCTACGACTTTGTGGAGACTTTCCTCACTGGACATGATTATATTGCTGGAGCTCATCTGACTATTGCGGAGTTTAGCCTCATCACATCGATCACCGCGCTGGCAGTATTTGTGGATATCGATCCGGTTAATTATGCCAACATAAATAACTGGATCAAGAAGCTAGAAAAACTTCCTTTCTTTGAGGATGCCAATGGCAAGGGGGCCCGAGAATTGGTCACCCTTCCTTCCCTAATTGACAACCAGCTAAATGTTATACTTTAATCTAATAAATTTGGCTTGTTAAGAAACTTCAAATCAGATTTCGTTGTATTTAAATTGTTCTTTTCTGTATTAGGCACTATTTATAAAACATGTTTCTCATTCTTTTAGTTAGTTTTATATGTACATTGTACTTAATTGCTTTAAAAATGTGTTGAAAGCAAGTTTGGTTAATTTTTAAATTCCTTTTCTTTTGAATTTTATAGCCCCAATCCATCAGCATGTCCGTAGATTTTCTCTTGCCTCAACGTAAGTACACGTTTAATTTTTAACTCTATTAAAATACCCCATTTTGCAAAACCTAAAAGGGTATACCAAACAATTCAGCAATTTGCAAAGATTTAATTAATAACTTTTGTTACATACAAAATTTTTGATTTGAAATTACAAGATGTAAACATGTATTTTATATACAAAAATGTATATTTAAAGAATTTCAAACAAGTCTAAAAATCTTTAAAACACCCACTTAATTCTGCACACTTAATCGGACCTACACTACGAATTATCAACTAAACTGTGATAAGGAAAAAAAAAGATATGATAAGGCATGCAGTATAAGCCAAAACACCTTAAAAATTGTTGGGGGTCACATTTAAAGCAATTGATATCAATATCAGTTATCTTGTCTGAAAATAGTGACAGCAGATAGGTCTTACGAAAAAGTAGATCTGTATTAAATATAACAAATATATTTGATTCGAATAATTACTGTCAATCAGGCGGAGACCTTAATTATCTTGCCTTGCATGACTGAAAAAGAATTGTATAGCTAAGTAAGGTGCGGTAATATATGGAATTAATTGAATCGCTTGTTGCTCGATCGTGAACAGCGATAGACGAAGCTTGTTTAGTTTCAAATCGACACCCGGAGCGAGCGGTCAGCTGAAAACGATGGGAAAATTAGTACTTTATGGTGTAGAGGCCAGTCCGCCGGTGCGAGCCTGCAAACTGACCCTGGACGCCCTGGGTCTGCAGTACGAGTACAAGCTGGTGAATCTGCTGGCCGGGGAGCATAGGACCAAGGAGTACACACTGAAGAATCCGCAGCACACGGTGCCCATGCTGGAGGACGATGGCAAGTGCATTTGGGAGAGCCATGCCATTTGCGCCTATCTAGTGAGGCGTTATGCCAAGGATGATGCCTTGTATCCCAAGGATTACTTCAAGCGTGCACTTGTGGATCAGCGCCTGCACTTTGAGTCGGGCGTGCTGTTCCAGGGTTGCATCCGGAATATTGCTGCTCCATTGTTCTACAAAAACGAGACGGAGGTGCCGCGCTTCAAGATTGATGCCATCTACGAGGCCTATGACTTCCTGGAGTTGTTCATCGGCAATCAGCCGTTCCTCTGCGGAACGGGCATAACCATCGCCGACTACAGTATGGTCTCCTCGGTGAGCAGCCTGGTGGGTTTGGCCGCCATCGATGCCAAGCGTTATCCCAAGTTAAGCGGATGGCTGGACAGGATGGCCAGTCAGCTAAACTATCAATCGCTTAACGGCAACGGCGCACAGATGTTGATTGACATGTTCAGCTCGAAGATCACGAAGATTGTGTGACTTTGTACTCGAGCTTAAAGGTTAGAAATGAGATTGCCTTCGGTTACGTAACAATAAAGCTTCTATTTGTATACACTTTACAAAAATATTTTGAAATGCAAACTTCAAGTGCTGGTTCCCTTTTTGACACAAATATCACATTTTAAAGATAAAACTGGAGTAAGTATAGTTAATGCAAACATCTAGGCACTTATTCGAAGGGTTGGATTAATAAATCAAATATTGCACACATTTCGCCGGATGGTCGTCCAGCGGAGGTCTTTGCATCTTGCAGACTTCGGTGATGGGCTAGCCTTGCTAGTCTCCATCCTCCCATAGGCTTGGACATCCAAATGCATCGTTCTGGCATCGTTATTCTTGAATCCCTTTTACCGGCTAGCTGTTTGTCTTGCGCTTCTCCAGTGCTTTCCAAACCAGTTTCATGCGCTGCACGCAATCGCGATGCTGGGACTCCCACAACAGCGTTGTGAGTCGACCGACGGTAGCCACACCGTTCTCCGAGCTGCGAACCCACTGCAGCAGCAGCTGGTAAATCACCTGAAGAATTAAGAAGAGTGTTAATTTACTGGTTTTAGTCATACTTTTTGCAATTTTTCTAATTGAACTCGGGGAACGTGAGATGCGGGATATAGGAAAAAATTAAAACAATTCGATTGTTCTAAATACCTATACATGTTTTCATTTGACGTTTATCAAAGCTCATCAAAGTAAAACGTAAATGTAATTTTCGTATCTTCCAACCTGCAATCTAATCTAATCCATACATGTAACCATATATTTAATGAAAGCAAACTCAGGATAAGGGAATTCCAGAATTATATAAATACCATAACTTTGAATAATGTAAGTTAATTTCAAATGTTTATTATTGTAAAGATATTTAGCAAGCAATAATGCTGTACCCCAGTTTAAATTTCACTTTCAGATTATATCTGAATTTTTGGGTCCGGCGCTTTATAATTTATAAACAGTCGAGTCATAAAAGCTGGAAATTCAAATTAGACTGATGCGTCACAAGATCTGCACATACACTAAGGAAAGCTGACTTAACTCATGCTTCTAATCTAAGATCTTGGGTAACGGCTACTCTTAAGTTTTCAATGGATTTCTACAATAAATAGAGGATTTTCTTTGAAAGACAATTACAAATAGAGTTCAATTAGATCAATTTCCTGTTAGAAAAGTGCGGCAGTACCTGGCAAAACTCACCTCTCTTATGTTGCCGTGCATCTGGTGGTCGATTATGGCCTGATCAATCTGACCCTCCGACTGACCCAGATCCCGCATCACCTGCTTCCAGCCCTCGCCCAAGTGCGTGGAGACCACATCTAGGAGACGTACATCCGGTTCCTCCTGTGACTGCATCATGGTTACAATGCTGACTGTTTTGCGGGCGGCAGTGGAGCGCTGCTTGCCCTCCGGCTGGGCGACCGCCTCCTCCGTGGCACTGGTGCTGCCCTTGCGCGAACTGCTGGCGCTTAGGTTCTGGTTGATGTTGTAGACGGAGCCAAAGTGCAGGTTGCTGGCATTCGAGAAATTCATGACCACCTGTTGCTGGGCGCTGTGCACGTTCATTGTGTTGTTCGTCTGGGCATTGCTTACGGTGCCCGGGATATTGGCGGATTGGACTACGTCCATGGAATTGTAGTTGGGATCGCTGAGCTCACGCAGCACGGATTCGGTGAGATCCGCGGAGGCAGTGGGCGTGCCAATGGAGGCGGGCAGCGCTAGGGCTCCGCTGTTGTTGTTATCTGCCTCGCTGTCGTCCACGGGCGCTGCATCTTTTTCCAGGCGTCCTTCGTCGGGCGGACTCTGCGCCTCCTTCCCGCCAAAGATTGTGGGCAACAGGTTCCTGAGCTTCGACATGCTGTTTGCTGATAACTCGCTGCGATGGTTGTGCTCTCTCCTCCGGAAATTCCACAGATTGGGGAGTTTTCTGCCTTTGTGATTCTTTTCGATTTGGTGGTGGCAGGCCAAGGATGGCACCGACTATCGATAGCTGTGCGCGATAATCGCTGATGAACGTTAAATTAATCGAATAGTATTTAATTATCAGAGCAACAAAAAGTTTTGAATTGTAAATAAGCGGAAAAGCTATATATTTTGAACCGATCTTGTACAATTTTAAGCACTTAAATTTCATTTAATAATTGTAGTTTTTAAAATTTTAAGTGTAAGACGTCAATTAAGTTTTATAAACCTTATTTAATTTTACTAATGTTTCGTTCTATTAAATGTGCCAGAAGTAAAAGTTCAGTAGAACTTACACTATTCGTGTGGGTAGTTTAGTTTTTGCATACATTTCGTTAAAGTGCATTTTGCTTATCCCCAAAAGCCGGCAACGATATTGCTCTTCACCACCGATAGTTTGTTTGACATCTCGCCCGCGCCTTGCAGACAGCGACAGCTCTGCACCCGCTGCCGACTATCGCCCATCTCTATTTGCCACGTTCGCTCATGTTCATTCAATTTTACTTGGAGTCGGTAACGTTGAGATCCGCGTCCGTGTGTTCTGCCTTCCAATAGAAAGTCTGGGTGTGAATTTAACAGATTCCAATGTGAAATGCAACTGCATTTGGCCGGCGATCCGTGCGGCGGATATAATGCGCCCGGAATTGCATAAGTTACGGCGGGCGAAAGAGAGTGCACACGGATTTACAGTTATGAAGGGCCGGGCGGCGACGGCAGAGAAAGAAGGAGAAACAGCGGCAGTAGCAACTGCTGCAAAAAAGAAAGAAAACTCGGGCCGCTAATTTTTCTTACATTATTGTGCGCTCGGTGAAAAACAACGTGTTTTTCAATGGTTGATAATACACACGGGCGGCGCACTCGCGTTTACGCACACACCCGCAATAGGCGGCGACGTCGTCCACGCACACATTCACGCAAAGGGGCCTTAAAATCCCGTGGATATGTGTGTGCGTGCATATATAAGCATATTTGTCCGATTGGAAGGCGCGCGTGCTGTTTTTTTTTTTAACTCCTACTTTCCGTGGCGCGCGGAGTGAAGGCCCCGCCCTGTACCGGAAAAGAGGATCCACATAACCTTTCACCTGGCAAACATACGGCACTGATTTCCGCATTTCCATACCAGCACACACTCTCTCACACACACATGCACACGCCCACGCGCTGCTCCACTTTGCCGCTGCCACAAAAACAATTGTCCAATAAGTGGCCCGCATATGTTGCCCTCTCTTCAGCCTTCCCATCTCTATAAAGCAAAAAAAAAAAAAACAGACTTTCTATTGGGGATGTGCAGAATGCAGAATAACCGACGAAATGCAGCGTAGGGCATCCTACGATCTGCATCCGCTAATTGTATTAATTCCAACCAATTGTTTTTCGGCTTTTCCAGCAGACACCCAAGTTATCAAACTGGATTTGGTCAAAGGAGAGTAAACTAGGCCGGATTTTTGGATTTTACAGTACCGTAAGTTGAACAACCTTCGCCTAGGGTTAATTTGCATAGTTTAACATTTTACACAAGTGTTTTGCCAAAAATGGGGAAAAATACGCCCAAGTTAACGGTTCCATGCTTAAAACTGACTACGTCGAGCTTTTCTTTTTCGTTTTTTGGGATCTTTGTATTGAAATTACAAAAACAAGAATCCATCTGATATGTGCATACCAATTTTGTATATTTTTTAAGCTGAACTTTAACGCATTGTTTTTGTGCTTTGTCTTCATTTGTCGACGTCAGCGTCGCTGCAGGCGTCAGATACGAACGTACATATGTATGTGCGATGGTATTTGCTTTGTAGGTATGTTGCTTGTTTTCGTTTTTTTTTTTTACCTGTGCCTTCTCGAAAGGTGCCAACACACATACAACCGTACGCCCGAAGAAAAAGAGCGACACAGAAATGTGCAGGCACACACACACCCATACTATACGCGATCGTTTTGTTGTAGTTGCCGGCTATCATCCGGTTTTATATGGAGCTGCTCCCCTGCTCCGTTAAGTTACCTCGTCAAGCTCTCGCTCTCTCCCTGCCACTCTCCCGCTGTGGTCTCTTCTTTTGACACATTTTTCATGCACACCCACATGGGCGTAGGCGGAAGGGGACTTAAAATGTGAAACTCCTTTCCTAACAGCTAAAGATTCTAGATAGATAATGGCAGACAGTTACTTTTTTATACTTATTAAAATGAATACCAAGATACTACAGATTTTTTGTTGCTAAACAATATTTTACCATAACGAACAGGAAACTTTAACCTTTGAATCGGTACAAATCAATTGTTATACACTAACCAATTTCTATATTTTCATATATTTCAACAACAAAATCTTAGTTGTTTTAACATTCCCTGTTTTAAAATCCCCATTGATAATAATCCTGCTTCCGCCTCTGGGCAGACACGAGCACTCATACAAAGATACTGGCAATAGAGACAACCATATCTTTGTTGTTCTTTCGGTGGAGAGGAAAATGTAGGCTACGAAACTCGTTGGGCATTGGTTTAGAAAACAGCTTTGGTCGAACAAGTGCACGGTCTTCCCCTCCTTCTTTCCTCCGTTGAGCTCTCTCTCTTTTTCGCCTGTCCCCAACCTTTCACCCAGCCAAAATCCAGCTGATATCAGCTTATTTCTGGACCTGCACTTATTGCCACCGTGTATGTGGGTACCCTCGATATCTTGGTGGCGATCGTACGGGCGGAGTCTTATCAGCTAGTTCGGCCGATAGAAATCACTCTGCTCCGGAATCTGCCTGCGTGGCCCACTGCCGCGTCCACTTATCACCAGCGAAATGTGGAGCTGCGGAGCCGGGCACTCATCTCGCCGATCCGGGCACTACGTGGCCTTAGTTTTGTGTTCTGGCGCAGTAAGTCCGTCTAGAAACTGAATCTATTTCGGTTTATCAGCGCTAGAAAATCCATTTGACGCACCCCCTTTGGACACGCACTGTTTACAGTGGCGGCCCGCAAAATAAGGTCTCTCAAATTGGTTCTGCTCTCCAGCAATCTAAAAAAAAATGAAGCCGAAAGAAAGTTCATCTGCTAATAAGTGCGTGATGATGAATTATTTATAAAGCAAATGGATTTGAAAGATTTTAAGTTCTCTTTTTTAAATTGCTTGAAATCGATGGTAAAGTATAGATTCCTTTCAGACACAATAATTCTCTAGAATCGTTTAAACCGTTTAAATCGTTTAGATTCAAAAAAAAAAAAATCTAGACGGCATAGTTTTAAAGTCACGCAGCATATCCAATGAATTATCTTTGTTCTAATATGCTGACTGTAGCAAAGCAGTCACTATTTGTGTACGTAGTTTCTTATCAGCGGGTGGCAGCTACATGCGGGTCTTTAGGGGTCGCACTTATCAACTCACAGTGAGTTTGGTAGGGCTGTGGGCGACTGACAACAGGAAGAGATGAAAACTGAAGCTTAACGGGCTGTATGAAATCCGTGTTTGCCAAAACAATGCTCTTCAACCATTTTCTAAACTGATTGATCGACCGACATTCTAATAATCCCCCCAGAAACTTTCTGACTAATCGCTGGCTTTATCGCCGGCTGATAAACATGGGTCCCCTATGGTGTAATCGTTTTGAGCACTATTTGATAACATATCTCTGATTTTATACTTTCAGTGTACTGTAAACGACTTGGAACGAAAAAGGACTCTTCTCTTTTTTTAAGTAATGCAAGCAGCAGCAGCAGCAGTGATGGAGGAATCTAACAACGGTGAGTTTTTAGAATTAAAAAATTTAAAATGCCAAATACTAATTCAAAATCATCATGCAGCAACTACCATCGAGCAGCAACCCATCGCCCTCATCAATGGCCAAGAGCAGGTGTCCAACGAGCAGCAACCATCCTCGCCCACTTCGGTGGCCACGCCCACTAGCACCACTAGCGGCGGCACTGGCAATGCCACTCCCGCCTTCAGCTACGACGACCTGTTCCCGGCTCTGCCGGCAAACACCTCGGCGCCGTCGCAATCCGGAGCTTCTAGCTCGACTTTGGCCCGTGTGACGAGCTCCCAGAAGACGCAGGTAAGATTGGACAGAGTGTTTAAAGTTTTACGTACAAAGCCTGAAATCTATTAGGTTTTATGTTCATAGTTGGGTGTACATTCATCTTAATCAAATACTAACACTACTGCTATTGATCAACAGGTTTTGCATGTCCCATGCGAGGAGCGCAAGTCCACGGAGTCTGAGAAGTTCGGAGAGGGCGAGTCGAAGCGTATTTGCCAGCAGATCACCAAGGAGACGGGCGCCCAAATCGAGATTGTGAGCGGCAAGAACCAGTCGCTGACGTTCCTGATCAAGGGAAAGCAGAGCGAGCTGCTCGATGCCCGCCGCAAGATCCTGATGGGCTTCTCGACGCAGGCCAGCCGCCAGGTGACCGTTCCGCGAGAGCACTACCGTGTCATCCTCGGCAAGGGTGGCCAGCGGTTGCGTGAACTCGAACGCACCACCTCCACGCGCATCAACATCCCCAGCCAGGGCGATGAGAGCGAGTTCATCACCATCGCCGGCACCAAGGAGGGCATTGCTCAGGCCGAGCAAGAGATCCGCCAGCTGTCCGCCGAGCAGTACAAGAAATTTGCGGATCGCACCACGGTGCCCAAGATCTACCACCCCTTCATCGTGGGCCCCTACAGCGAGAACCTCAACAAGCTGCAGGAGGAGACGGGCGCCAAGATCAACGTGCCGCCACAGCAGGTACAGAAGGATGAGATCATCATCTCTGGCGAGAAGGACGCCGTCGCAGCGGCCAAAGCCAAAGTGGAGGCCATCTACAAGGAGATGGAGAAGAAGTGCTCCACGGTCAGTGTGGAGGTGGCCAAGGCGCAGCACCGCTACGTCATCGGCCCCAAGGGCTCCACCATCGCCGAAATTCTGCAGTTGACCGGTGTGTCCGTGGAGATGCCGCCCAACGACTCCACCTTGGAGACGATCACGCTGCGTGGACCGCAGGTGGCCCTGGGTAATGCCCTGACCGTTGTCTACCAAAAGGCCAACTCGGTCAAGTCGGTGGAGATCAATGCGCCGCACTGGATCCACAAGTACGTGATCGGACGCAAGGGTGCCAACATGAAGCAGCTGGAGGAGAATTGCCCCAATGTGAACGTGAACTGCTTGGAGGATAAGATCAAGTTGGAGGGCGATCCCGAAAACGTGGACAGGGCCGTCTCCTACCTGACCGAGATCATCAGCAACTACGAGGAGAACTTCACGTTCGAAGTGATGACGGTCAATCCCTCGTACTACAAGCACATCATCGGCAAGGCTGGCGCCAATGTGAACCGACTGAAGGATGAGCTGAAGGTGAACATCAACATCGAGGAGCGCGAGGGCCAGAACAACATCCGCATCGAGGGACCCAAGGAGGGTGTGCGGCAGGCGCAGCTTGAATTACAAGAAAAAATCGACAAACTTGAAAACGAAAAATCGAAGGACGTCATCATTGACCGCCGTCTGCACCGTTCCATCATCGGAGCGAAGGGCGAGAAGATTCGTGAGGTGAAGGACCGCTACCGCCAGGTGACGATCACGATACCCACACCGCAGGAGAACACCGACATCGTGAAGCTGCGCGGCCCCAAGGAGGATGTGGACAAGTGCCACAAGGACCTGCTCAAGCTGGTCAAGGAGATCCAAGAATCGTCGCACATCATCGAGGTGCCCATCTTCAAGCAGTTCCACAAATTCGTCATCGGCAAGGGTGGCGCCAATATCAAGAAGATCCGCGACGAGACTCAGACCAAGATCGATCTGCCCGCCGAGGGTGATACCAACGAGGTGATCGTCATCACCGGCAAAAGGAGAACGTGCTGGAGGCCAAGGAACGCATCCAGAAGATCCAGAACGAACTCTCCGACATTGTCACCGAGGAGGTGCAGATCCCGCCCAAGTACTACAACTCGATCATTGGCACTGGCGGCAAGCTCATCTCGTCGATCATGGAGGAGTGCGGTGGCGTGTCCATCAAGTTCCCCAACAGCGACTCCAAGAGCGATAAGGTATGTTTATTACAATTTTCAAAGCAAGAACATTTTTTGAGTAATGGCTTTCACCCATCATCCAGGTCACTATTCGCGGTCCCAAGGACGATGTGGAGAAGGCCAAGGGTCAGCTGCTGGAGCTGGCCAACGAACGGCAGCTGGCTTCCTTTACCGCCGAGGTGCGCGCCAAGCAGCAGCACCACAAGTTCCTGATCGGCAAGAATGGCGCCTCCATTCGCAAGATTCGCGATGCCACCGGTGCCCGCATCATCTTCCCCTCGAACGAGGACACCGACAAGGAGGTGATCACCATCATCGGCAAGGAGGACAGCGTGAAGAAGGCCCGCGAGCAGCTAGAGGCAATTATCAAGGAGTGCGACGAGGTCACCGAGGGCGAGGTGGTCGTCGATCCCAAGCACCACAAGCACTTTGTGGCCAAGCGCGGCTTCATCCTGCACCGCATTTCCGAGGAGTGCGGCGGTGTGATGATCTCCTTCCCCCGTGCCGGCACCAACTCCGACAAGGTGACGATCAAGGGCGCCAAGGACTGCATTGAAGCGGCCCGCCAGCGCATCGAGGAGATTGTCGCCGATCTGGAAGCGCAGACCACCATCGAGGTGGTGATTCCGCAGCGCCAGCATCGCACCATTATGGGCGCCCGGGGCTTCAAGGTACAGCAGGTGACCTCTGAGTTCGATGTGCAGATCAAGTTCCCCGATCGTGATGCCACCGAACCCGTCGAGGGTCTGACCAACGGCGGTAGCGGCGAGAATGGTGGTGAGGAAGGCCAGGAGGGCGAGCAGGAGACGGAAGCAGTTGAGCCGGTGCGTCAGTGCGATGTTATCCGCATTACGGGCAGGATTGAGAAGTGCGAGGCCGCCAAGCAGGCTCTTCTCGATCTCATCCCCATCGAGGAGGAGCTGACGGTGCCTTTCGACCTGCACCGCACCATTATCGGGCCGCGCGGTGCCAATGTGCGCCAATTCATGTCCAAGCACGATGTGCACGTTGAGCTGCCGCCCAGCGAGCTTAAGTCGGATGTGATCAAGGTCTCCGGTACGCCCGCCCACGTGGCCGAAGCCCGCGAGGCGCTGGAGAAGATGATCGAGGACTATGAGGCCGACCGGGCCGATCGTGAACTGCGCTCCTATGTTCTCCAGGTGGACGTAGATACGGAGTACCACTCGAAGCTCATTGGTCGCCATGGCGCTGTGATTAACAAGCTGCGTGCCGATCACGACGTCAACATTTCGCTGCCCAAGCGCGACGATCCCAATCAGCGCATCATCTCCATCACCGGCTACCAGGCCAATGCTGAGGCAGCTCGAGATGCCATTCTGGAGATCGTGGGCGACCTCCAGACCCTCTATCGCGAAGTTATCGAGATCGATACGCGCATCCACTCCCACATCATCGGCCATCGCGGACGCACCATTCGCAAGGTCATCGAGGATTACAAGGTGGGTTTCTCAGAGAGTTTTAAGTTGTATTTAAATCCAATGCATTTATTTAATGTTTATTATTTGTGCTACTTTGTACGCAAAACCAAAGCTAGTTAGCCATTGTAAACTTCTTTCTGACAAGCGCTTTCTCTTTCGCAAACAGGTGGACATCAAGTTCCCCTCTTCTGACGAAGCTCAAAGCAACCCCAATGCCGTGACCATCATTGGCAAGGAGGAGGACGTTGAGAACGCCAAGGAGGTGCTGCTGGGCATGGCCGAGGACTACGAGCGTGACTACTTGGAGAACTTGCCGCCATCGCCGCCGCAGCCGCAGACGGTCGGTGCCTTCCTTTCTGGATCGGGATCTGGATCCGGCGCTGGAGGTGCCAGCGAGAACGGTTTCGTCATGAAGGACGCGCCGTGGGAGAAGCAGAAGCAGGCCAAGAACCTGACTGCGCCCAACACTCAGTCGCAGGAGGATTTCCCGCACTTCGCTGCTGGCGGGGCTCCGGTGGCCACCACGCCCATCACATCCGTGTGGGGCCCCAAAAACTAAGTGTATCGGGCCGAGTGTCCCGATCGCCAGCAGTAGCAGCAGCAATACTACACGTCGGGGTGCGCCGGGGATCGGAGCTGGAGATGGAGGGAATGGAGCTGGAACTGGAACTGGAACTGCAAAAGGAAATGGAAATGGAACTGGATAATCGGGCAGTGAGCGGCAGAGCAGCGGCCGAGCAGCGGCAGTCGTGCGGACGTCTCTTTAGTCGAAAACTAGTGTCAAAAAAAAAAACATAAGAAAACGGTATAGGTTGTCTCCCAGGAGCTTTTCTACAACGCAAATTGTGCAGGTTAATTGAAAACAAGAATGACAAAACAAGCAACTATTTTTGTATGATTTGATACAGGATCAATCAGCACACACACATATATACAAATACCCCAACTCACATACAACGACACTTACACGCTCACACACATGAAATTGCATTTATACAACATATATAGAGAATACGAGAATCAAAACAGACAACTGACTCACGCCCCCAGTTCCGTTCCCCGATGTGTTGGCTAAACCCCGGCCACTTTATACATACAACACTTAATTGCCAATTTCTTTTTATATAACCATTCTTCATTGCAACACACATAATATTCTAATTAGTTGAAGCTCCCTAAAAGTAAGCAGAAAGTTCAGCAAAATGGTTTGTTAATTGAATTGAAACTGACTAGCGAAACGCGTTCAAGAACGAAAGTAATTGTAAGCATAAAATGTTAATTATTTACATTTACCCTCGCTCCTCCCAAACTAATTTGTATCTCTCGTTTTTTTGGATTATACCATACTCAGATCTTTCGTTTTCGGAATTTCCATTTCCCTTTTTCCCAATTAAGTGATTATTATGATTTATGCGAAAGTAAATGTTAAATGAACGTTGATTGTATTGTAAAAACGAAAAACGTTTCTTACGTTGCGGGGCAAGAATGGAAGTGAAGATAGCGATTTATTTGAACAGCAAATATACACCTTACTTATACAATAATTTACCACCCTTTCCGCACGTCTGCTCCTGCTCCCAAATCCTCCAGCGTTGTCCTTTACACACAGCCATGATACCGAGCCCAAACACACAAAAACACACCACACACACACCAACCCTATTCACATTTCAAAATGAGTACCAACATTTTAATTTTGTGCAATCCCCTTGATTTATATTAAATTGTTTTCGACTTATGTTTTCCACTTAACTAACTTCGTATGCGACGCGGTGTGGATTGTCTAAAAAAAAAAAAAAAAAAACGTGGAACTCTTCCAGTACTTTGTACGAGTATCGGGTGTTGGTTTTTTCAGTTTTCTCGACTCTGCACCGCGCAATATCTGACAGTTGAAACACAAAGTATGAGAAAAATTTTTAATTTTTTACTATTACTATTCAATAAAAACAAAAAAAACCATATAAAATCAATAAAAAGCGTAAACAAATCGTATCTTTTTTTCGCCCTGTTTATTTCTTATGTTTCACTTTTGTTTTGAATTTGGATTGCTTCTGTTTCAAAAAATATGATAACACCAAGAATAACAGACCTGATATTGTAAATTTTTAAAAATATACATACATATTTACAACAACTGCATTAGTAATTCTAAGAACGTAGAGAATACAAACGATATAAAATGTATATATTTTCCTATATTAACAGACAAAATCAAATGTACGAGACGAAGGCCAAGAGGCATTTTCTGGCTGCAAAGCAAGATATTTTCACTCACGATTCGATTTTTACTATAATTTTCAAACCAGATATAGCAGATACAACCGTATGTCTTATTTCTTTTGAAATACAAAAGTTTTAAACCGAAACATTAATGTTTAAATTAAAGCGCGATCTGGCAGCTCTGGCAAGTGGTGGTACACTTGTTTCTTTAACCCAGCGGCAACAAGTAGGGTTGCGAAACTATCGATAAGTAGGGGGAGTGGTGACTAGCTTTAATTCGAGAATTGTTTATTATTTATTCGAAATCTTACTACTTTTTATAATTGTTTCCAATTACTTTTATAAAGTTATTTTCTCAACTTTTATAGTTCGAAGTGAGCTAGGGATGAAACTTACAGTCGAAAGCTCTTATCGATAGTGGCATCTCCACGATTTACTTAAGCTGGCATCGATAGCTCAAAAGGGAAACAAAAATTTATTTTCAACTTAAAATTTTTGCGACAAGTGCTTGCAGTTCGCTTGGAATTAATTCAAAAAATTGCCGCTGACTTCAGGAGACATCGCCGCAATGGAGGACCGTAAGTGTGTGGCAAATGCAGCCAGTGCATTCCGTGCAATTTACATGCCGCTGCACATGTTTCGTGGGTTTCTTGTGACCAGGCTATATTGGGACACTTAACAATTAGGGACTATTATCGTAGGACGCTGATTCAGCGGATTTGCATATAGTTTTTGGGGGGGTCTAGAATAAACAATGAGTTGGCCTTGGAACCGCTGGAATCGGCGGATGAGTCATGTTTCTGATTTGGGTAGGGTGAAAGGCTTTCCAAACGCTCGAAAATTCGTGGGAGTCGTTCGACATGTCGTGAATGGGAATATATTTAGAAGATGGGGTAGGCAGATTGTGGCCTTTGAGACGCTGGTGTAAACAATGCATTTTCTTCTGACGCCCCTGCATACGTGGCTGCAAGAAGCGCAATTTCCGATAATACGCGTATCACCCAGAAACGCCTCCTGCAACCGGGTTTTATCACCATATTGAGGTCTTAATTGTCCGGAGTTCTGTTTCCATACTGAACCGCTCAATAATTGGACATCGTTGCCACTTGTTGAGCGTTCGATTGAATTGGTGGGCCTGCCACAACAACATCTTGCAGAAAACCAGACCCAACTCTCACATACATACATACATATATTAGTAATATAGGGCCTATCAATGTGGCACAGTTGCTTTGTGTACGTACAGTAGATAATCGGTCGGAGGAAACTGTGGAAAATTCAGACAAAAACATCACTCGCAATTATCATTTGGCAATAAGCTCAAATTATAAAGTTCATACTTTTCATAAGCAAACCATTGCATTTATGTACAGTAAGCATTAGATAAGATAAACTGCAAAATGTTTTCAGCTCTTATCTCACCAGTATTTTATGGTTTATTGCTCTCTCGCAAAACAAATTTAATCATAATCCAATTGGGAAATAATTCAAAAATAATTCTTATTGGTAAAATACAGTGTTTTTATTTAGTAAATTTTTTTTTTTTGCTAGCAGGTTTTATTACATTTAATTCCTAATTGATTTAAATATTAATACTACTGACAGTATATAAAGTATTAGTTATTGTATAAAATGCCGGAGTTCTACTGATTGCAAACGTCAGAGTTTATCAAAGTATTTTTGTAGCCCTTGACTATAGGTAGATAAAATGATAATTGTGGCTGGCTTCGATTAATTGGATTTCTATCTATAGCTTCCTATCAAATTATCCAGGAATACATACATAGGTTATATGAATGTAAAGAATAAATCATTAGCTTAGGAAGTATAAAAACGATTTTATATTTTACAAAGAAAAGAAAATATGAAAAAAAACATTTTATAAAAGACTGTATCTCTTAGTAAATACGTACTGTAGTTGGTAGTTGGTGCTGCTGGCTGTAAATGCCCCTTTTGTTTTGCGCTCTTTTTGCGCCGTTCCTCGTCTTTCGTGCTGACACGAATCATCAGCAAGCGGAGCCAAATAGCCAAGCAATCCACAGCTACCAATTTCTAAGCCGAGATCGAGTCAGTTGGCTTTTGGCTGTAGAAGAGCGTGGAAGCAGGCCCAGAACCGAAACAGAAACAGAAACTTGAAAAAATAATAACGAGGAAAAACCAGCTGCGATCGCATGGGGAGAAGGGGAATTTATGTGGAACTCGGCGGGGCCAGAACTGAAAGCTCAGCAAAGAAGCACCACCAAAGTGGCTATAAGCAGGGCGAGAAAAATGTGCCCAGAACTGACCGTGGAAACGTGATACCCGCTTAGGATTGGGCCAAGACCGCATGCTCCTCCTGAGGCCAGCTGCCACGTTAAAAAATAGAAAGTGATTTTTGTGCTGCTGCCGCTGCTGCTGCTGCCGCTGCTGCTGCTGCCAAAGATGAAACAAACCGCCGACACTGCCGCAGAATGAGCGAATCGGAACCCAATAGCCTGGATTTTATTGAGGACTCTTACCTGCCAGGCATCGATGATCTCACCAGCACACCTTCGCTGGATCTGGAAGCGCATGATGCCACCATAGATTGGTACGACGATGGGCAGGAGGAGAGTGAAGCCGAGCTGTATCTGCGTAATCTGACTCTGGATCAGATCTTCTACGATGTGGATTCGGACTACACCAACAGTCTGGAGCTGCAGGCAGTGGAGGCCGAGTTCATTGGCGCCAAGTTGGCCAACCAGGCACCCAGTTCCTCGATGGCCAAACGCTTCCGCCTGAAGTTCTTTGCCAAGCGAACCATGCGCGACGTTAAGGTCACGTTCATAGACTTCTCCAAACCGTATCTGGCCAAGATATCGAATAGTGATAACTACAAGAGATTTCTCAACATTGGGCATAGAAGTAGAGGTACCAGTTATGGGTTTTTTTTTCGGGGTTTAGTTTCACGGGGCTTTGTTCTGGGTCTTTCACACATCTCCCTTTCCACTGTGAACCATGACTAACCCGACTAACTTCTCTATGTCTCTCTATCTCTTTTGGCTGCCCTTTCGCCTCGACAGTTTGTGAGTATTAACCAAAGCCCAGATCTAACCAATTAACCAAACTCATGTCTTTGCAAATTGTACATAAACAAACCGAATTCGGTGTACTCAGCCTATGACAAAGTCTTTGAGGAAGTTGCTTTCAAAGGAGGTACATAAACAACACTGCCCGCAGACAACATTCAAATTAAGCTACAGTCCGTCCCCCCTTAACAGCACCCAATTTTTGAATTGCTTTGAAATGCTTATACTTAATGATTCCCTTTCGTGTCCAGATAATACAGCCAACCTTTCGGATCCAGCATCTCCAGCAGCTTCTGTGGCATCCGCAGAAATTGCCGCCGAGTTTGCTGCGCTTTCCGTGGAGGAGAAGGAACAGCGTCGGGCAGAGTGGAGTCAGGTAAGGACATACATTTAATGGCGAACACAAAGCTCAAGTTATTAACCAAAGAGAGTGAAAAAATGTGGTCAGTTCTTTATCTGCTTACCCTATTTGCTTAGTTGTTCATTTGTTCTACTGCTTCATTCTAGCACTCTGGTTCATTTGTAGACTAACTTAGTTAGTTCATTTTGCTCATGAGTTCACTGTGTTGATTAGCTGGTTTTAACTGGTCAACTGATACAAAAAAACTTTTAAGCATTTGAGTAAGTGACCAATTGAGTAAAATGAGCTTTCGAATACTTTTGTAGTTCACTTTGCTCAGTAGTTCATTTCAGTCATTTGATTCAAGAAAGAATTAAGCATTTGAATAAGTGAATAAAGTTAGTTAACTGAAGGTTTTTTCAGGAGTTTTTTCAGTTAACAAACCTTTATACCTATGTAATAATAATTGTTCTAATTTTCTAATTTTCTAGGAGCTAGCCCGCGTTGAGGAGGAGATCAATACGCTGCGCACCGTTCTCGCCTCGAAGACGCGTCACGCCTCCGATCTCAAGCGCAAACTGGGCATAACCGTCTGGAAGGAGGTGACGGATGATATGAACCAGGGCATTAAGAACCTCAAAGAGACCACTGTGTAAGTCGAAAAACCGGGGGCAAAACTGCTACGTAATTAATCCGACTATAGCCAGGTTTAATTTCTAACCATGCTTTTTGTTTCAAACTCATGTTATAACGCTGAAACTGAAACATGTATTTATTATTAGTTACCAATCGGTGGAGCAGAGCGTGGGCACGTTTACTAAAGCCGTGCACGAGGCACCCCTGTAAGTAACTGGGTTGAGGTTGGCCTTTATTGGGGCACTCCTGGAGTCCCTGGACTAACGCCGTGTTTCACGCTTCTCCTTCCTAACACAATAACCTACTCTACTGCCTGTTTGTAACTAAAGCACATTTGTTTACCCACTTTATGTATAACGATAATTTGCACCTGAATGAGTAACTAATGCTGTGCCATCTCCTCTGTAGATACCAACGCACGGAGTCTGTGCTGAAGTCGACGGGCGAGAAGACCGCCTCGGTGTTTGGCAGCATCACCAGTGGCATTTCGTCGAAATTGTCGCAAATGAAAAACTCCGAGTCGATGCGTTCTATCGAGGCTTCGGTGGGCTCTGCCTACGAGAACGTTAAAGTAAGCTATGAACACAACAATTTTATGTGCCAATCTCATGCGGTAACTACTATTTTATTATATATCTGTCTTACACATCTCTCATACTGTTGCGATTCGTTTTGGTTCCCGTCTAACCGACCCCATACACTAACCACACACACATCTTTCACACATGCTCACCCACTCTGTACTCACTCTGAATTGGGCTCCTTCGGTTGATTTGCTTGCTTACACAACGATCTCCTTGCGAGAGTGCCACTGTTGCCCATCTACTACAATCTGTTCGGTTCTCTGTTCCATTGTAGACCAAGGTGACATCCCGGTCGGGCTCGGTTTCCAGTTTCCCAGACGCCATGGACGAGCACAACACATCCTCGGGCCTGAACTCACCCACAGACTCACTCACTAAATAGATTTCGGGCCAAGACCGAAGCTACAGCTACTAAGCGCGTCGATAGCGTGGAGCAAACCTATGATACACAAACAACAGACCCACGCACCCCACTCTAATAACTTATTTAAACTAATGCGATTTGTCGTGTCTGCGCACTAACAACTGGATCAGAACTTAACTACAGATCATGTGTAATTGTGTAGTCGTTACGGTATATATAATAACTTGAATTAACTAAAATCTGTGCGTCATATTTGGCCAAAGGGAGTGCACATTATTTGCATCTATTTGTATTTGCGTGTGAGACACCATCGAACTGCATGATTGTTTGTTAAACTTTAAGCCAGGGAGGAGGGTAGATCGAAGGGCTTGCTGCATTCATTTATATAACTATCAGTTCTAAGTGTACGTTTAGAGACTTAACCATATTGGGTGTCCACAAATCGTCATTCCCAAGTGTTTCCAATAATTAGTAAAAACTTTAGCTTAAAAAAAGCATTGCAGTTATATATTTTATTTTTCATTTGTATTTTATTTTTCTCTAGGCGTTGAGTTCCGTAGTTAGATGGCGGTCCCGATCCCGATAAAATACCGATTCCAAATTAATTTAGTACTTTTATTCGAATTGCGATCAGAGCTTGCGTGCAAAATATTGAAAATTCATTGGTAATTTTAAGAGGGTAGAACCCATACTGCTAACGAGAGAGAAAAGTCGCACCCGATTTGTTGCTAATGCTGATCTAAGATTTGCTATATGTGTATGAAATCTTTGAATAAATGCAAAATTTTTTGCCCCATTAAAATGTACTTTACGGTGTTTACTTATTATTTATAATTGCGGGAAAATAAACCGAGGAATTAAAAAAAAATATTTATAATACAATTTAAAATATAAATTTATTAAATAAATTGTTACTTAATATTCAAAACTGTCTTGTTTATTAATCAAGAATCTTAATAAAAGAAAATTCAAAGTGTCTAGCTATTTTAAAAACCCATTATGCTCAGAAAGTTAATTTTTAGCGGACTACTTATATACTTTGAAAATCCCGCCAAAAACTTTGTTAGCCTGACAACTCTGCCAAAAACCAGGGATAAACTATAAACAGCTGATTCTGCCTTAACTGGGTGGCAACGCCGCATTTGCATATTCCCCAATTTTTTTCTGCAACCCATAAGAAAATCTTTGAAAATGACGAATTTTAAATGAAAACAGCGACCAAAGAGAGCGCATCGTGATGCCGGAGACTTAATAAACCGCTCCGAAATAAAGTGCAATTAAAATACATAGTTTTATACAACGGAAACCGGCTGGCGAGCGGAAGAAAGAATAACCATCCACTCCACCAGCATTGTTCTAAATGACGAAAAGTTTATTACTCATTAAAGCAAAAGCATTTGTGTGCCTAGTTAGTTAATTAATCAAAGTCGGACGATGAACTTGACGTACTTGTTCGTGCTCATTTGGCTGGCCTTCCTCATTAGCAGCGGTGTGCTGCTTTTCTCGCGCGGATTCCTGCTGGCCCGTGTCTCAAAAACTGAGACGAGCACCTGCCGCCGATTGTCCACTAATCCCAATGCTGTGAGTTATAGACCAGGCTATAAACAATCAGTTAATACATTTATTCCCAAACAGGAGTACGTCCTCACCGATGAGGTTGTGAACGAGATTTTCAAGGATGTCAACGCCTCCTCCAATCTGTGTCTTCCGCAAAAATCGAAGGTCATTGTCCTGGTTGTGGATGCCCTGAAATACGAATTTGGCCTATACAAAGAGAACGTCAACGATCCTCTGCCCTATGAAAACAAATTGGTTGTGCTGCAGGAGCTGCTGAGGGAGAGCCCCGATCACGCTCGGTTGATGAGATTTAGGGCGGATCCGCCCACCACCACGTTGCAGCGTCTGAAGGGACTCACCACCGGCAGCCTGCCCACTTTTATAGACATCGGCTCCAACTTTGCCTCGCCGGAGATCAACGAGGACAATGTCATCGACCAAATTGTCAAGAGCGACCTGCCGCTGGTCTTCCTGGGCGATAGCACCTGGACGGATCTGTATCCGCGCCGCTTCAAGCGCTCCTACTCCTATCCCAGCTTCGATATATTCGATCTGGACAGCGTGGACAATCAGATACTGAAGCACCTGCCCAAGGAGCTGGCCAGCGATGACTGGCAGGTGCTGGTGGCCCACTTCCTGGGCGTGGATCACTGTGGACACAAGCACGGACCCATGCACGAGGAAATGGCGCGCAAACTGGGCGAGATGAACGAGGTGATAAGGTAGGGGAGCGTTTAGATTTATTACTTTCAGCAATAATCGTATCTATTGGTACATTTAGAGACGTGGTGGCGGCCATGGACAATGACACCACGCTGTTGGTAATGGGCGACCATGGCATGACGGCTTCCGGAGATCATGGCGGCGACACCGATGACGAAACCAATGCTCTGCTGTTTGCCTACTCCAAGCAGCACAGATTCTATGGCAATGATTCGGGCTCAGATAGCGAAATGCTGCAGCAGGTGAGATAAGACAAGGTGTAATCTCTGGTCACGTCACGTCACGGTGATAACCAACGATATTTGTTTTTCCAGATTGATCTGGTGCCCACACTGGCGACCATACTCGGCGTACCGATACCCTACTCGAATCTGGGCCTGGTCAATTTCAACATTGTGCCCGATTTGCAAGTGCCGCACTTGAACAAGTTCCAGACCCTGCTGCTGCACTCCTGGCAGAATGCCCAGCAAATCTATCGCTACTTCTTCCAATATGCTTTGGAGAACAAGCGCACGTTTAATGTGGAGCAAATGGACCGACTGGAGACGGAGTTCATACTGCTCACCCACCGAGTACAGACCGTTTACAACGAGGTGGCCTACAAGTCCTTTGTAAGGGATCTGAATACAAATCTGCGCGACATTCTTGGCACCTGCCGAGAGATCTGGGTGAGGTTCGATCCCACGCAGATGTCGCAGGGCCTCCTCTTTAGCTTCCTGCCCTTGTTCTTCATCTTCCTGCTGGTGAACAACTCGCGACCGGCGGACTATGCGCACATCTTCAAGGCCAAGGAGGTCTTCTACACGTACCTCATTAACTTGGCCGCTGGTGTCTTTGGCTACCGCTACTACAAGACTTTCTCCTTCAAGACCGAGGAACATGGAGTGATCTTCTTTACGGCCCTGTCAAGTGCCGTCATCCTGGCATTCCACACGCTGCGCCACTGGACCAACATTGCCACCAACTGGTCGGCCGTTAGGCGCTTTGGGCACATGCCCACGCGTCTGCTGCTTTTTGCCTCCATGGCTGTGTTCTTCTCGAACAGCTTCGTCATCCAGGAGGCCAAGATCTTGTCGTACCTCTTGGCGGCATCCATTCTCCTGCTATCGCACGAACTGCTGCGTCTGAGTGCCCGCTTGGATTTCAGGACCAAATTCAAGGCCTCCCAGTTCCTGCGCTCCACCGCTTTAAGATTGATCCTGGCCAGCATTTTGGCGATATGCCTGATACGCTTTGCCTACACGCTGTTCCGTTGCCGCGAGGAGCAGGGCAATTGCTCGGACTTCGCCAACAGCGGTGGTGCAGGATTCTCGATCAAGAAACCGGGCACCGGCAAGACCTACATCCTGGCCGTGGTTGTTCTCGTGGTGTACACCACACTGACTCGCTTGTATCTCCGTTCCTGCGGCAACCTGACTGGCAACTCGCCAAACGTATTGCTGGCTCGTTATGGACCCACGGTGGCCTCCATTTGCGCCGGCGGCCATGTGCTGCTCGCCAACAGCGCCATCAAGAACATACAACGCACCCACATCGATGCCATGGCTCTGGTCATCTACGCCCTACTACTGGTGCAGATCATAGTGGTTTCTTGGGCTCCGCTGATGACCTTCGTGCTGCCCCCCAGAAGTGCTCACACTGTGACCATCAACGGCAGCGAGAGCATTGTGCCGGAAATCTTCCGGAAGATGAAGCGAATGTACGAGGGCGATGACGATGAGCGGCGCAATCAGATCCCGGTGGTATACGGCTTGGCCACTGTCTACTCCTCCATTGTCATTGCCTTTGGCGTCTTCCTGGCCTTGGTGATGATCGTCCTCCTGGAACCGCGTGCTTCAATTGGTTTGATTGTTTGCGTGGCCGTGGGAGCCATTCTGCTGAGTGTGCATGGCATACTACGTTACCGCACTGCCAGTAGTTTTGGTAAGTAATTGATTTTGGAGTACCTTTTAATTAAGGTATTAATACAGAACATTTCCTTTCAGAGAGCTGCGTGCAGCCCACTTTTACGGCCCTGGTTGGCTGGTTCCTGTTGGCCCATTTCTGCTTTTTTGCCACCTCGCATCAGACGACGCTGTCGCAGATTGAGTGGCGAGCCGCCTTTGTGGGTCGCACCACTGGCATCGGGCAGTCGAATCTTATATCCGGCTCTCTGGTGATCCTAAACACCTTTTGCGGACCCATTTTCTTCTTCTGCATGTACTCCCTGCTTAGTACGGAGACTTTCTCGCTGTTTGCCCTGTTTCCCAACCTCATCCGGAGCTGCAGAAGTGGCGGGAAAGCGGATGCGAGCACCTCCATGTCGGATTTGGCCAACGAGGCGGTTGGCTTTGATATGACAAGGGGTGAGCTGACTTTGTACGAGTACGAGGATGTATTCCTGGGAGCTGGATTCAAGCTGGCCACACAGTTCTTTATGCTGCAGGGACTCAAGGTAAGCCATGGGATACATTTAATTTCCCTACTCTATATAATGACTAACTCTACCCTTTTAGATATTCTGTGCCATGATGGCCTGCACCATTCACTGTCGCCATTTAATGGTTTGGAAGATCTTTGCGCCGCGTTTCATCTACGAGGCCCTCGCCACGTTCGTCAGCCTGCCCGCCTTGATTGTGGGCTATCTGCTGGTGCTCCGCATCCATCGCGCTGTGGACACCCTCATCAAGCGCATCAACAAGACCAAGGTCCACTAGTCGTCTCAGCCCAAAATACAACTATTTATTTAGGCCTTAATAAACACACACACACACACAAGTAATAAGAAAATTCAACTCTACGTTTGGTGGTCTTGTAGTCGTAATCTTATTTTCATTTAGCTTAGAGTTAAAGTTAAAATTATCGGTTTACAATTTCTCCACAAAAAAAAGGACACAAACACAACGTCACATGACAATAATAACGCGGATCTATGGATTTACATAGGTTCTCTCTAGTGGTATGGCTTACAAAATTAACACGAGCAAACATGACAAGAAAATTAAGTACGCGTGGGGCTCATTGGACCTCCGGTTTCGTTTTTGTTTTCGGTTGTGGTTGCACTACAAACTATAGACTCTCGACACATACGCCTCTCGTTCACGGTTCCTTCATCCTCCAGGGGCTAAGTACGCAAATAAGTAACAGGGTGTGTGTGAGTGTGTGTGGGTGTGTAAGTTGTGTGGTGTGTTCGGGGTGTAAATCAGAGCACTGACAGCAGGGAACTACCGCCGTTCAGTTTTTAAGTTATCTTCTTTTTTTTTTTTTGTTTGTACATTTTGTTGCCAGGTCATTGGTGTTTCTTATCAATTGCTTTTGCCGTGTATAATATGCGTGTGCAAAAGAGATTCAGGGACAGTTCAGAAGCCTACTGACCATTGAGGAGCAACGGCGTGCTCGAGACTCCGTTAGCGGCGCCCTTAACTACAAAATCAAAACAGAGAAACACAGTCAGGCGGAAATCAAAACTTGACGATCGAAAATGAGTGCCAGAAATTTTGAAATTTTGATGAGGAAAGAGGAAAAGAGCATTTGAAATGGAGTGTCAGCATGCAAAAGGAGCTCCGAAAGACAGAGAGAGACTTTGCTTGTGTGGTTTGTACAGCATTGAGAGTTCAAGCTTTTGGTTCCATATTCTTTGGCTATGCATTTAATGTTGAGGACTGACTCCCGGCCGCATGACCTAGTCGCTGTTCTCGTCGTACGGATGATACTGCTTCTTGGGCGGCTCTGGCGGCTGCTCGTCCTGCTTACCGTGCGTCGCCGAACGGCAGAACTTCTTGGTGGTGCTCCAGTCCTCCTTGAGCGACAGATTGAACATGGAGTAGTCCGGATCGCCGGTCACCTCCTTCACAATGTTCAGGAACTTGGGCATGCAGTTCTTCAGGGCATCGCCGGTGAGCGATGAGTACGTCTCCAAAAGCACCAATCCCTTGCAGCTGCAGTAGTAGGGATATTATTTGTTTAGATAATTCAGTTGGAGCTCTTTTCAGATTTAAACGCACCGTGGATGGCCTGGCTCCTTGTAAATGTCCAGCTGGAAATATTGATTGTTGATCAGGAAGCAGCGGCGCTTCTTGTAGATGGTGAAGTGGGCATCGTCGCGCTGCGCCAGCAGGTTCATGTAGTCGCGATGCGTCAGCTGGGTCTTCACCTCGATGCGGGCCTGCCCATGAACGTTGGGTCGCCGCTGCGTGTGGATGTAGCTCCAGTGGCTCTTCTGGCCGCGCTTGCGCAGGCGAGCCTGCACCTTGGGACCGGCGGATTGCAGATAATGGTGCACCACATCGAAGTCGGCGAAGGGCGGAAACTCGCTATCTGGCGGCAGAAGGGCAACTGCAAGGAAAACAGAATCTTAGAGGGAATTCTCCGCGGCAAGAACATTTCACGAGAAAGCCTACCCAAATATTTCAGTTTGCGCGACGTGGCCTGCAAACGATCGCCAACGTCGATGCCAAGTTTCTGGCACACTGACTCAATCATGCGGTTCATCTTGGACTCAAAGTTGGTGGAGTTGTCGATCACATCGAAGTAGGGATGACCCACCCAGGCGGCGGCCGATTTGTAATCCAGTTCCCTGGCCAGATCAACGCCTTCCGAACGGCAGGCGTGGTCCTGCAATAAACAATTGAAAGGGTTAGTTAATATTAGATTTCAGTTTTTTAGCCCCTAGCTCATACTAAAAAGCCACTATAGCATTAGTTTGAAATACGGCTAACACTTTAAAGGGTGGTTGGAGTTGCAACTTGTTACAAACAAAGGTCTCTTAGATGTAAAACTATAAAATCATAACTGATTCGATCCTTTAAGTGAGTATAATAAATAGCTTAGTAATTAGATGCTTAAACGAACAGGTATAAATTAGGTAAGAAAAACATTTATAACATAAAGAAGATGATAGTATGTATTAACTATTAATAAATTTAACAAGAACAAATAGAAGAATACCCAAAAAAGGGATGTTAATGGATAGTAGGTTTGGAAATTCGGGAGCAACTGTGGCAATCGGATAAGTAGTGTAGCCATTCTTGGATACCTGATAGTGGCGTTTTCTGTTCTACCGTATTCGGGCGTTTTTTATTTGTGCGGACAAGAGAATTGGTCAAGTGAAATCATTTCTGCCGGCCATGGCAATGGCCTGCTCTACTTACCTCTGTGGAGTAAAAGTCCTCGGCCCCGTTGGCCGCTGATACCAAGTGCAGGATCTGGTTGTAGCGATTGTCGCGCATCTCCACGGGATTCCACTTGTTGCCCGCCATCATCTTCTCCCACTTATCCTTTGATATGTCTAAAAAAAAAACAAGTTGATTTTATAATAATCAGTGGACAAATATTAGTTTATGAGTTACTCACAAGCACTGGCATCCATAACGCCGCGATCGCAGATTATCAGACAGTTGCGATTGCTCGAGTTGCCGAGCTCAAAGTAGGTGTTCTCGATTTGCACCATGGTGCGGATCAGATTCTCCTGGAACTTGTAGGCTGCACAGGGATTGGATGGAGAAGGAAACATTACTCTTTGGACTCGCTCGACGGTTATTCACAATCGAAACAAATAGAAATCGAAATACAATTGCAAGCAAATTCAAATCGAAGGGAATTTTACACACTGTAGGCATCGAATTGTAAGAGAATTAATTGACTGGGCTCTGATTCAAGTGTGATGACAGTGCTTGTTGATGGACGATGGCCAGTATCCAGTATCTGAGTGTTCAGCGATGTCAAGTTGAAGCGATGAAACCTAATCTGAATTTGAGTCGATGGAATGGAGAGCAAGAACACAAATCGAATTCAAGAGTTCAATCAACTTGTTGTCAACCGATGTGAATAGTACTTTTTCCCCAAGTCAACAGTTTCTGTTTCTAATCAGCTGTAGGTTAAAGAGTACTCATCATTATTCGTCTCATCCAGATGTTACTGTCTGAATAGAAGGTCAGAACATGTGCATTGTGTTTAATTTCGCTTCCTCACTTTCAATTCATTTTCAATGGTGATACTAATTTATAAAGCAGTCGAAAGCGGTTGAAGTCAACTACAGTTCTGGTTATTATTTTTCGAAATCTAAAGATCTAAATAAGAAAGAATAGCTATAACGCATCGTAAATATATATAGCTTTTTTTTAAATTCATATGATGCTGAACGAAAGTCTTGAATCTTTCTTAAAATAGGTATTAATAATTTAGTTCTACATTTTATTCTATAAACAAATTGACCATAAACAAGTGACTAACGACCCTTTCTTAAAAGTAGAACAATTCGTGCAGCTAATTAAAAAAATTTGAATCATTTTCAAATCATTTTTGAAAACTCACACCTATGTTGTAAAATAAGGCAAAATATTTTTGAAACATTTTCTGAGGAAATACTATGTACTTTGTTTAATTTGCTTTAATTTTTAAGTATTTAAAAACAATTCAAGTAATGACTAGAAACTGTTCCTGGTAAGTTGTTTTGAAAATTATTCGAAGGTTCGGCCTACCGAATCTAGAGTTTTATGTATGTGTCACAGCAAACTAAAAGCAGTTGGAACAAGTAAATAAATAGTAGTCGCTGATTGTGTCACAGCCTCAGCTGGTTTAAGTGGCGATGAGGGGATTTTTTCCCAGAGACAGGGAGTCACCGGTTGCCATTAAAGCGATAAGCTATTTCATCACCACACGCTTTCTAATACAGTCGAAAATCTTTAACTGAAAGCATCTTTGGGTAATTTTTGTAAAAATTATCATTTGGGGATTGTTTTACATACTAAAATCTCAGTTCACACTTCAACAAGTTTCGTAAAAAAATTAGTAAATTAAAAAGACTAATTATAAAAAAAAAATGTTTACCAGCAAGTTTTGCATTACTTTTAAATTTATTTAAATGTTTGAAAGTTATCCGAAACTCTTTTAAGGTTATCCTTTATTGTCTTGTATTGAAATATCTCGAAACATATTTGAACAAGCTAATAATTCATTTTAAATTGTACATTTACAAAACATTTTTTTTTAACTTAATCCATTTTTTTTGTGATGTTTTAATATACATAAATTAAACAAGTAAACTAAAGACTTAAAAAATCGTAGGTAAATTAATGAATTTAACTTTTTGATTTAGTTACACATTTTTGGGGGTTCTAGGTAACAAAGTTTTACTGTGGTCACATTGGGCTTACCCCTTATAAAGGGCGGTGAAAATGGGAAGCCTGGTGGTTGGTGGGTGGTGGGGGGCCAAGTCAGGTGCATTTGGGGGAGCGACACAACAACACTTGTTGCAATTCTCGGTCGCGTGCAAAATAAAAAAGTTTGCTGCCTAACGAGTTGCCTTTGTTTACGCATTTCGTTTGTGGTTGCTGCTTTTTATTGGCTGTTGTTGCAATGCATTTGCATTGAACTTGATTCGGTGCATCAGGTGACAGGTGACAAATCGATCAATTTGTGAGACTGCTGCTCTGTTTTCTGTCCGCTCTCTGTTTTTGTTCTGTTCTTTCACCCTGCCAATTCTAATTCAATTAGCAACGATGATGCAAGAAAAAATAACGAAAAGAACCTCAAGATGTACATATGTAAGCCATTGTACGCGTATTTGCAATTTCACCAGCAATTGCGCATCAGAGAATGAAAATCTATGCACAGTAAGAAAACTTATTCTGGAGCACACTAACCCGCATTAGGTAGTAAAAACTAATTCGTCTCTCACAAAAACCAAATCCATGATGCTGAATAACAAAAAGTTTCTTAAATGTATTTTAAGCTTATAGGATTTATAATTTATCAAATCCTGAATAACATTTTGAGACGGTTTTTGTAAAAACTATATTAGCTATCCGTAGTTCTTAACTGTTTTAATTTTTTTTTAATAAATATTTTAATATATTACCTATCTATAAAGTAAATCCAGAAATAAAAAAATCCCTACATTTTTCTTGTGTACTAAATATCTGGATGATTGTCTTAAAGCAGGTGTGTGTGTGTGTGTTATTCTGATTGTGTGTGATTGCCCAGCCAACCTTTAATGGACTCTCGAGATAATAAAAAGTGTATGCAGATTAGGAGGCTCTTCAGACACATACATACATACATAATTAGCCAAGTTAATTTACATAATGCCAGAGAACCGATTTGCCTAATGAAGAAGTTGGATAGGTACATATTTAGAAAAAAAAGAGCGAAATGAAGGGCGGGTGAATTGGAAATGGGTAGCAGCAAATCAACAGGCAAAAAAATAACCAAAAACAAAATCGTTTAGCAATCAATTTCGGGAAATCAATCGACAAGTGAGGACCACTAACAAAAGCGAGTGACAGACAGCGAGCGATAACAAGTTCAAACGAGAATTCTTGGCAAGACTTGCGACAAACCCCGCCCCGCGGCCACGCCCCCTCTAATATATTATCTATCAAATGTTCGTATATGTAGCTGTACAACTATCACACATTTGCGCGTACATACAGTTGCGGTTAAAATTTTTATTCTATTAGCATGTTTATGATAGATTCAAAAATATATATTTTTTAAGTATTTATTTCTACTAAGAAAAGCTGTCACCCTCTCAGAACAAATTAAAAGTGTATTCTTTTAAAACAAGAGCTATTCTCAGCCTGACATAAAAGTAAGTTTAGAAAATCATTTAATCAACAAAGTATAATGGAGTATGAGACACCAGCTACAAATAGTTTTCAATTAGTTGTTGAAAACGGGAAAAGGGGTGTTAAAAAAAAAACACTTTACTAACTTTTATGAATTAAATGCTAAAAAAATATTACAATTTCTTGACCGCAACTGTACAAATCGCAACACTAGGAAACATAATTGAATGGAGCGCATTTAGCGCCCAGCTGCGAACGTAGAGTAAACAAAAGTCCGGGGGGTTCGATTGGCAGGCACTGTGGGTGGGCAGGGGCGTCGAAAAGGGGTAGCGGTTTGGGGTGGGAAGCGGATGTCGAACTCACGTCAGCAAGCACGTGATGCGGGAAAAAGATTTCACATTCTTCGGCTATAATACACACATTTAATTAGTCAGTTAGAAGACTAGCATATAGAACGACTACTAAAGCTCGGTCACCCACAGAAATAAATAATGCCGAAATGAAAACGAAAATTGTTTTTTGCCGGGAAAGAGCCATGTGGCCACGGCTGACTGACTAGCCAACCATTCTCGAAAGTATTCTAGGCACATACAGTGGGTATGGGCTAAAATGATTTTAAGCCAAAAAAAAAAATGTTATATGAAGTTTCAGTGCAAACTGTACTTTAACTTATTTTTCCCACTGTAGTTGTACAAAAGCAAGCAGGACTTGGTTTTTAAAACAAAAGTTATATTCAATACATACATAAATTAATATAGACAATAATAATTTGAAGTATATACAAGAATACGCATTATTAAGCTCAAAAAAGAAAACTTTTTGCTTAGAGCACCTCAAACATATAACAGTTTTTAAAATTTTCCCCAGTCTACGTAATGTTTAACTGATTATAAATGTCTGCATAAGCAAAATAAGTATATGCAAAGGTAATTAAAAGGTTAAACAATCCCCCATTTATTTTCGCCAAGGAAAAGTAAATACATTTCTGCAACGTCTCAACAATCCAGACTTTTGGGAGTGGGTGTCCAGATATCAGACTTCAGCACACACACACGTGTTGCTCGGCACAGACCACACAGTCCACTAAGTTATATAGATATATACTACGTACTCTTGTCTTCGCATATGTTTTGGCTAAATTTAAATGGCCCATTTAAATTGGCTGAGATGGTAGCGACTAAACTGAACTGCAGAGGCTTAACGTGAAATATTTTTATTGAAATGTGCAGATATATATCTGTTAGATAGACACAAATGCGGCTACAAAATGCGGCTATTACGACGTGTTAGTGGACACAAGTGTTATGGGGACGCACACATAAATCATAGAACGAAGCCAGAACAAACAGTGAAATACACATAATATATTAATATATTGGAGTTAATAAAGAGCGGCGTTGTTTGCATGGGCCAAACTGAACTGTCTGTTTGGTGAAATGTCAAGTCATTTGGGGACGGACACAAAGCAAAGATGCGGTTGGGTCTGTTAAAGACTTTATCCGATGCCGCTGGAAAATGCAATATAACAAAAAAACTTAGTAGCAGCTCAACGACGCGCACAGGTGAACAGGACTTGGCTTTGGGAATCGATTCTGTTTGGTTGGTTAGAGCGGCGCGAATGCAAAACAAGGCAGTTAACAGATAACAACCGATCTGTGGCTAACTCCACCGACTCAACAGCTCGCACTCACCTTCGCTGCCATTGGGCCGGGATGCAGCCTTGGCCAAGCAGCGCGGACAGGATGCGGTTAGGTCGATGAGACTGTGCTCCGGAGCGGCGAAGGGCAGATCTTTGTAAACGAACGTGGTTGGCGTGGGCGGGTCTGTGAGTGTGGGTGGCGTTTGGTTTGGTTTTGGTTTTGGTTTTGGTTTGTGTGTGTGTGATTGGGTATTAGATTAGCCCTGGCCATTATTATATATCTATATACTCGTTGATTCCCCCGTCCGGTCGTGACTAATAAAGTCTTTAATTGTCCCACTTGCAAATAGCATTATTCATAAAGGCTTTGCAAGGAATTGCGGCGACTAATCGGTGGGCATGTGATCAGACTTTGTTACTTTCTATATCTTATCTGATGGGTGCTTTTGGCACCCATGGCAAGCGCCCCCAACCCCGGCAAATCCATTAATAACCATAATTGACAAATTGCCTGGCAAAGTTAAAAAGGAAGACTGCTGGCGAAATGACCTCGAGTCACGCAATCAGGATATCGAGTGGGAATTCGAATCGTGTCCCAAGGAATTACGTAAGTTTCATTGAAGACGTGACTTTCTTGGGGGGGGGGCCTTCTGGCTATATGCTCAGATATATAGTCGATATACTCGTACTATCTATAGTATGGCGGCTGTCGCACTTGCCTGATTTTAAAAATACCTTCTAGCATATATCGTACGTATAGTATAAGGATTCTTTGTGTTCGCTTTGGTCGCTCGCAAAGTAAATATTTTGATTTATTTTCGTTGCTTCGAGAAAACCGCTGTGTCGAACTTGAAAGTGCTCGGAAAATGTAATGTGGTCTCGGAAAATGCTTGCAATGTAAGACTCCTCTCCTCTGCTCCGTCAACTACCAACATTTCCATGGTCTAACGTTCGCTAGGCAACGCCTCTACTTACCCTCTTTCTCGGTCAGATCGGAGAACTTCACGCCGCCACTAGATATTCGGATGTCGGTGGGAGAAACAGAGAGAAAGACAAGTGGGGATTAGCATCTATCCATAGAAGTCTATTGGTATTCACTAGATTGAGATTTTCAAAGTTCAAGAGCACCGAGATTGGAACTCGAAACGAATTAAGAGTGTATCGGAATGGTGATCGTCTCAGGTAGAAGACGAACGGCAGGCAAAGCTAATCGGGCCAATCTCAGGTGGCGGCCTCCTGAGCGGCTCCTTTCGCTTTGATTGCCTTCGATAGACTTTATTTTTTGTTTATTTTTTTGAGTGTAAGAGTGTGTGGAGAGAGAATTTACCTGAGTAAAACAGTGGCCGTTTCAGGCACGCGGAATACCTGAAAATATTTAACATGCTCATTGCTTTGTTTCGAGTTTTCGGGGCAATAGATTTGTAAAGAGGGAGTATCTAAAGGTAATCCCGCTGCAGCCACGGCTTCACATTCTCCTCTACTTACAGAGCAGCCCGCGGCCCAATGCAATCGCTATCTTGCCTTAGTCTAGGATCGACATCCCCATCCCATCCCCCAACGACAAATCACCCACGACACTCACCTTCCATCCAAGGTTCTCAAAGAAGGTGCACAGGCGGGACTGGCCAGTCGTCTTGCCGCCACAGGGCCCTGAAAATGCATAATATATTCATTAAATTCATTTGTTTATTTACAAGTGGGCTATGGCTATGGTTGTGTTCTTATATTATACAATTTTTCGATTGGCGGTCAATCGGGAGAAATGTGTGCTGATAATTGAGCAAAAATCCCCGTAAAGTTTTTTTATAAAAAGTTTTTCCAACAATAGTCAAGTTAACATTGTGCATTTGTTTAATAACAGCTTGTTAAAGTACGTCACTGTAGTTTTTAAAATTTAAATATTTTTAAATAAGTAGTTTTTATTTAATTAATTCGATAAATAACTTTGCACGTGCTTACAAGTTTACATACATTAAAAAGGAATATTAGTCGCCAGTTAATTAAGTTTGTAAGGGCATTAACATATATCCAAAAAGCAATTCAAGTTAAGACAGCTTCAAGAGTAAGCACATTTTAGGATCGTAAGGTAAAATTAGTTTATGTTAAATTCTTTTTTATTATCTACTCTTTTAAAAAATAAATAACAGTATTATTGAATTTATACCATATAAATACTGATATTTTTAGTACAACGACTTTAAACTGAACTTAGAATAAGTTGAAACTTTCTTTGAAATCAATTTATTAAACAAAATACTGGTATATGCCTTTTAATTTGGTTTAATTTCAAAAATACTTTAAAGCTAAAGATTCAGAAGATCTCATGAATAATTTATATACCTACAAATACTGAACCGTATAATGTTTATAATTCGATTTAATAGCTGAAGCTATAACTTTGGATCCAATATGTGAAACTTCTAGCTTAGAATGATTTTCTTTTATTGTTCATTATTTGAATTGATAGTGCGGAAACGAATTATTAAGACTTGTGTCCCAAATTCCAATAAATCAAGTGCAGCCAAGTTCCTCGCCGATGAGCATATCACTCGATTAGATTAGTGGCCTGACCCTGAAGGCAATTACGCCCATTGCTGAATGCATTGCGCAGCGATCTGTGGCAATCGATTCCGAATGCACTCCCAAAGAGTTCAGACCCATCAAAAAGTACCCAGTCAGCCGATAAGCAATTCTTTGAATGGGTCTTCGATGGGTAAATCCCGGAGGATTTCCTACGAAGTGCCACATGTGGCGATAGGGACCCTGTCTTTTATCAGCCTCTTCCTGAACTAATAGAATTCTGGGTGGTGGAAGTCGCCCGTCAAAGCGATAATACAAGAGTATGTGTAGAGAGAGATAGCCCCGCCAATACATCAATGCTATTTTGTGGGGCTTCTAATCACAGCCATAACTTGGGCCAAATTAAATGATTAGACCACGCGCGCCCAACCACTGCTCATATGATGGCCTGGCAAACTGGTTTTATGGCTCTGTTTTTACATATGAATAGCAGTGGGGGAGGGGAGGGGCGGTGGCTTTGAAGCGCCGCCGAGTCCAAAAAAGAAATGAAAAGAAAAAAAGCCGGTAGCTGTATGAATACAAAATATGTTAGGCGGGGAAGTTATGGGAAGCTGCGCGCAGGACACAATCTCTACCCCTCCGTGGGAACCGCGACCTTGACACAAATCGTAAACAAATCGCAATCGGGCGGGTGGACAAGGACACTTGTAACAGATACACAGAAAAGCCCAGAGTTATCACAGCCACCTTTTTTTTTTTTTTTCTTTTTTTGGGGGGCAGGAAAAACTTACCGCCAGTTAGGACTATTTTGTAGACGCGTTTATCTTTCGGCGACACCGAGCCCATCCTGTTCAGCTTCAAGCTGGGCATGGCGCCTGGTTTGGGTGAGCTGGACTTCCTGATCTCGACCTGCTGCTGCTGCTGCTGCTGCTCCGGTTCGTCCTGCTGCTGCTGCTGCTCCTGACCATTACTGGTGGCCATCACCGACTGCTGGCCGTTGCTGAGGAGGGTGGCCATGGCTTCGTCTTCGGGAATTTTGGTTTTTTTTTTTTTTTTTTTTTGTGAGGAGAGAAGAGGAGCCGATTGGCTGTGGTGGCACGCAGAAAACTCTTCTACGCAGCACTGCACGTGCCTTTTTAGGTTATGCCTGGGAAATCGCAGCTCCTGCGGTTCCTCGGGGGACTTCTGGTGTCCTAGTTTCCTGGTCTCCTGATGGGGAATCCTGGTGATCCGGGATCTGGCGCTCTGCAATTCAAAAGCTGCACTGGCGCGTTGTAATCATGCCCAGAGATTGGATTGCGCGGGATACTCTCAAAAGGCCGACGGAGGAACTATAGAATTTGACCAACGAGACGGCAGCGTCAGACGCTACTGTTCGAATCCGTACCACATCCGAATATTTGGGCACTATCAAAGTTTATGCGTTTTGTGGTGGAATTGCATTTTTACGAGTTGACACCGCATCCGTTTATTACACAAGAAAAGCACGGAATAGTATGGAAAATGTGTGCCGACGGTCGGTCTTATACTTTTGGCAGAATTCAGTGTGACCGGGTTCAAGTGTGGCAAAAAAGCCGAACAATGTCGGGAGAGGGAAAATAACGGTGCATACTTTAAGGGTTGCTGATGGAAATGGTCACTCCACTAGGAACAGGCGGAAAAAACTATAATGCTATGTAGTCCCTTCCTGTTTTAAAACTTTAAAATTAAAAAAAAAGCCTTCAAATATATACTTTTATTTTCCAAGATGTATTGATTTAAAATTTAAAAATATGGTGGTCCTCAAAAGCAACCAACCCGTTAAGGAAATTCAGTTAAACTTGTTGCATAGTTTAATGTATGTTAAAAATTCGCATAGCATAGAACCGTTTTAAAATTATTATTTAAATTTAATTTTTAAAAATGGCTTAAAATGTACAACTTCAATTTTTAATAAAAAATTAATGCCTGTTATCCAAAAAAAATGTTTTAAGCTTAAATTTAACAAAATAAACCAAAATTAACAAAAGTTAAGATATTGTCTATGTTCTTAATAAAACTTTCGAACCATCACTACATGTACAGAAAATCTCTTCTATGTATAAAATATTTTTTAATCGAACTAAAATAGGAAGAATTAATTAAGCTATAAAATAAAACAAAATAAAATAGGCTATGCAACATTAATGAAATTTAATTCACTATCGATAAGGCTATCGTATAGTCAATCGATAGAGTTCCATCGCCAGTCGACTGCACTCGTCTATTCAGATCTAAATTTAAAGCGTAGTTTGTTGCACACACAAACGATGCGCGCGGCTGCCATCGACTGCAATAATTAAACAATTTACCAGCGTGCCACAACTAATTTGCATTAGCCAAAGGAAAACAAAAGAAAAACAAATCGAAAAAACGCAAGTTAACCAACAAAACAGTGCACAATTTTACACACCACGTAACGTAACACATGTGCGTGCGTGTATGCGTGCGGGCGAGCGAGAGAGAGCGAGTGTCAAAATGACAGCAGTGGCAACGAAAACAACAAGAACAACAACAGAAGCAGCAGAAACCAAATCAACAACAACAACAACATTATAGTCAGCCAGCTGTGCGAGGTCGTTTCACCCGCCTCCCCTCCCAGAAAAATAGGAAAAATAACACCAAAATTGACAAAATTTTCTGTTCTCTGAGAAACAGGATTCAAAACCAAAACCAAAATTGTTCGTTACGTTTACCGTTGCTTAAAACTTAGCAAGCGTGTTATGAACATACTAAAACCAGCCAAGCTCAAGTGTATCGTGTTTTACCAACTGCGTCACACTTGGACGTTTCTATTGTTTGTTTCCGATTTGCTGGTGAAATTTTACGAGAGGGCTCTTCTATCCGAACGCCAGGAGCAGCTGGCCCATCATAATAACAATAACAACGATCTGATCATGGAGCAGGACATGCCGGAGGAGGAGGCCCAACCACAACCCCAACCCCAGCCGCAGGCGCAGCCGGATCAGGCGGACATTGTGGCCCGCTTCCAGGCCATTCAGGGCGCAGGCGAACCCATGGACGCAGCCAGCGATTTGGACGAGGAGGAGGAAGAGGACGACGACGACGTGGATGTGGACGTGGACTATGGTGATACCGATTCGGAATCGGACTTTGAGGAGATGTTCTCCGACGAGACGGTCAGCTCCAGCGATGAGCTGGATGATGGCATGGAGCTGTCCAAGAGTGTGCTGAATGTCTTCCTGTCGCCGGAGCAGCAGCAGCAACAGCAGTCCCAGTTGGCCAGCCAGCGCCCGGCGTACGCCTTCCAGCCGCTGCGTCTGGTCAAGTGCCAGTACAGGGAGAAACACGTCTCCGGAGGATTTCCGCTGGCTCGTAGTGGCCACCGCATCATCGCCTCCAATTCGCACCTGTACTCGCTCGGTGGCTATAATCCGCGTAGCGCTCTGAATGCCTCTCGCAACGGACGCTGCCTGCTGTTTCAGGAGCTCTGGAGCTACAACTTCGCCACCAGGACCTGGAAGCTGGAGCTGAATGCGGACAATGCCAGCAATATGCCCGTGGAGCTGGCCTCCAATGCGTTGACCATTCACAATAACGTGTTGATTGTGAGTATCTATTAGATGCTATCTAAATCGGTTTACCAGGAGGCGGGTAAGGGGGCTCTTAAGCAGACGAAAATAGATGAGTTCGATTGTCTCTCTCTCTCTCGTTGGGTGTGTTGGTTGGTAGACACGGAGAATAATCTGGATCACTTTGAGAGATAGCACTTTTCACTTTCAAAATGTTGTATCCCACCAAACTGTGGCTGTGGTTACAAAAAACCTAATCTCTAGGGGTTGCTGATAGAAAAATGTTTATAAAATTGGCAAAGTTTGGCCAGTTTCTTGGAAACAAATTGTTATCAACAGTTGATAACAATAAATACAAAATGAATTCCTCAAGAAGTTTTATGTTTCTGATACAAGAAAATCTTTATGTTGATCTGGCTATAGAACTATAGTTTACTTGTGGTCTTGTATAGATATTTAAAGCAATGAAATTTTATTAGTGATGAGATTAATAGTATTATTAAAGGAATTATCTGCTGGTATGAGACAATATATTATATATCTTGAATATGATCTCATTTCTTGCTGTGTAGGCTAGCGAAACCATCAATTGCAATAAAAAAACTTGTTTGCGCTCAAGTAGAAAACACAATTGAATTGTGAAATGAGCAGAGAAATCACACACAGCTGATCGAGCAGATCTCGACAGAGAGTGAAAAACAGAGAGAGAGAGGAGGGTTATTCTGGGTAATGAAAATTGCCAGGGCCAATGCCACGCCCTGCTCCGCGCCTCCACTCCTTCGCCTCTGTGCTTTGTTTATGCATTCTAAACACCCGAAATGTCAACCGAAACAGCTGCCCATGGCCATTGCCGTTTGCCTCTCACTCTGGGGCACCTCATCCTCCTCCTCCTCCTCGTACTCCCCTTCCTCCGCCTCTGCGCATGCCAGGCAACCCTCTTTTCCACTTTGGTTACTACGCAGTTGTTGTTTATGCTGCTGCCGCATGCAACAACTTGTTTTCCAGCTTTCCCCACCTCGCGCTCTGCTGGAAAAACTCAAAACATTGTATTTACCATTTTTACCCACCCAGCAGCTGAGTGCGCGCGCTTTTTTTTAAATTTTTTTTTGGGAGGAAGTTTACCGAAATGAAAAACCGAAAGGCAAAGCAAACCAAACGGGAGCTGTTGGCATTTTATGCTGGCAGCCAATGCCCTTCCCTTGCATTCCACAATTAGCTATAATTTGATGACGAATCATGCCCCGATACATACACAAAAACACACTGGAGACATATGTTTTCACTTATCTGGGCTGCAGCTCAACCTCCCTACTACAGCTCCTCCTCATTTTCCTCATCTTTGTTCGCCTCGACCTCCGCCTCCTCCTCCAATGCTTCCTCCACCAGGCGATGATAAGCTGCTGCCGCTCAAGTATCTGCTAATTGAATGCATTGGCAGCAATGTCAGGGGCGTGGATGCCCCGCTTAACTCTCTTATTATGTATACTCAATGCACGTACCAGAAATAATCTAGAAAATGTAAAAATTGTTATAGCATATTCCTTTCCTAAGAATTGTAGTGAAGCCATCGTCACATTTAATTAACTTCCCTATAAACTGTATTAAAAATATGTAAATCTATTGATCAAATTAATAAGCTATTTTGTGCTATTAAAATCGGTTACGTTTTATAAAAAAAAAAAAAAACAATTTTTTATATACATATGTTATATTTAATTCGTTCAATAGTCACATTTTTATCAAATAAGAGACCTTCGTTGTGTAACAATCTTTTGTAATTTTACTTTCGTCGCTGTCTTATTCACCCAAAAATTAAGAAAAACCATCGACTTGAGGAAAAGAATTGTAAAATTTGGGGGTGTCAAAAAACTCTCTTCTGTTGCACCAAAGAATATTAAAACCATAGTTCATTTACTTCCCAGCATAATTGTTTTTAAGGTTTCCTCAATAGCGACCTTTGTTTATCTTTCATCTTTGATCTTTAACATTTATCTCTTAGATAGGTTCAGATAGCTTGCATAGAATAAGTTATAAACACTAATACTAAATCTGAAAAGAATCAAATAATAATTCTCATCACTTTTCAGTCTCATGGTGGCACGGGATATCCCTTTGGAGAGTCTTGCTCGAATGACTGCTACGTTTACCGCACGGCCAGCGCTGGCGCGACACCGGGCGTAGAGCGCCTAAAGGTAAAGGGTGATCTGCCCACGGCTCAGTACGGACCGGGCATAGTGATCCACAAGCACTTCCTGTACACAATCGGTGGAACGACGGGCTTTGACTATACCTGTGATGTGTATCGCTTGGACTTTCGCACCGGAATCTGGGAAAATGTGTACATCAGTCGTCCGGAGATGCGCGACGATCCGGAGGGTCGATATCGCCACGAGGTCGTCTACGACGGCAAGCACATCTTTGTGCTAGGCGGTGGCACCTCACACTCTGTGTACGATCTGCAGCGCATACCGGCCTACAACCTGGAGGCGAACTGCTGGGACTATTTCGATACGTATCCCGATCGCCGTACTGCGGACATGGAAGACGGCAACAGAGGCTATCCAAAGCCGCGCAAGTGTTTCTCCTGTGTGCAGCACCAGTCCTCCAACGGGGACATCGAGGCCTTCATTACGGGCGGTTTGCAGGTGAGTTCAACATCGAGGATAAACCATTAAATTTAAAGTCAAAAGGTCTTAAGCTAAAGAATTTTTATATAAATAATCTCACTTTAATTAAGAATTTAGAACATCTACTAAAGTAAAACCTATATTTTCAGGGCGATTTCTCCACGTACTTTTCTGACATTTGGAAGCTTAATCTGCGCACCAAGAAGTGGTTCCGCATCGAGACCGCCACCCTGCCCCGCCCCCTGTACTTCCATTCGGCCGCCCACTCGGATAATGGATGCATGTACGTGTTCGGAGGCATCGAGTACAATGTTAAGGAGATGCGGCGTCGCAACGACCTGTACAAGATGTGGATGACGGTGCCCAAGCTGAGCGAGATGTGCTGGGACGCTATCACCTACTACAACGACAATCTGGATTTGTACGACCGAAAGACACTGCTGGAAGCCGGGATACCGAAACGATTCGCGGAACGTCTGCCGCCGCAGCGGAGGAGGCGTTTGGACATAAACCAGCCCGACCCGTCCATGATGATTTCGCTTTACTCGAACCCAAAACGTGCCCGCTCCACAACGCAATAGGCCTTCCACCCGTTTAATCGAAATTAAATCGAATCCGTGGAGGGGAGCCCGTGTCTCCTCGCCCCGAAACTGTTTCAGTTGCAGAACTTTACGTTACTATTGTTTAAAAGTTTTGTTTCACATTGAGCGCGCGCTGTGATCGAATACGAAGGACATTTATAGTTGTACACATATGTATTTTGATACTCGAAAGGAGAGGCGGACATGTTTAGCATGTAAATAAGATTGTAATTAAGTTTAGCTAGCGGAACAACAGCCAGAGACAGGCCATGCGTATGTATTCTAAACTTCAGCTTACAGATCAGCCAGCGCACCCCACACACTCGAAAATCCGATAACCACACTCGAACATCCGATAATCACCTCGAAAGCCCCACAGTATCTGACCAGGTCCCCTATGCATAGCCCTGAAATTGTTCACCCTTCTTTAAATCAAACACACCCACACCCCACAACCCACTTTGCACACAAACGAAACAATATGGAAGGCTACACCAAACAATGTCATATAGAGGGGGCAACCCCGATGTATTTTTGTCAAAGTGTACATAATACTTAGCGGTAGTAATATTTAATTAACATAAGACTCCATCATTATTGCGATATCATGTACCGATGCAGTGCGTACGGTACTGCCCGCCCCCGTGGCGAACGTCGGTTTGCTCGGTTTATATATATATATATTACCCAAGACTAAATTTGGTTGAATCTAAGTTAATAAATAAATTTTTAATGCAACACCATCGACGTTTGACTCGTACCATTCTCATCCTGGCACAGATCGTTTCACGGCGTAGTTTTGCCAATGACCCAGTTTCATGCTTTCCCCGCAAAAACAAAAAAAAAAAATCCCCCCCTGTTCCATGGCTTGGAATTTCTCGAAAGGATGGGGCAAGCGCCGAGTCATGCGCAATTTCCAGTCACAAATGCACCCTGCTAGCCATGATTTTCGGCAAACTGCGTAGCACCAAAGGCCAAACAAAGTACAGGTATTCGGGCGGTAAAGCGTTTTCAATTCGGTGGTTGAAAATAAAGACTGTTGCTCTGACCTATGACCCCGTGGAGCGTTAATGCATCCACATAAAAGAAGTACAAAAGAGCGAGGGAGAGTGCAGTTTTTGCTGCGTAGTAGGTCCGTGACCTGGTTTGACAATGACGTCACCAAATACGACTTTAAATTCTCGTTATTCGGAAGTTATGGGTGAAATGTAGATAACTCTGTTGCTGCATTAGCAGCGATAAATGTCTCTAAAGAAAGTACCGATAAGATGAGTTTTAATACATCCTGTTACTTTCAGTTGAGTCACCCAGAGACTGCTGTTTAAGAGGCGTTGAAAATATTAAAAATGAATTCTGATGGTAAAATTTATTATTTACTTGAACTCTATCGCTGCAATTGCAAATTCAAATAATTAAATATTATCAACTACTTTTACTGTTTTAGCTCAAACGAATTAAATTTCACAAACGACTTAGGTAAATTATTAAAATCACCAACTTAAAAATCTAGAAAATAAAAACATAAATTATACTTAAAACATGTTCCAGAATTATACTTTGATCAATCGCTAGTAGAATCCAAACTAGTAAACGTAATGTCATAAGTCTTGCTTGCAAAGCTTACTTATTTCACTTGTCACCCACCATCGGTATCAGTTGTATTTTTGGACTTTGAAGGTAAGGCTCTTTATAATGAAAAACCACACAACATTTTTAAATTAATTAATTCAAATTTTAAAACAATTTTCAAATTAGCGCCACTTAGTTGCCATTCTCAACGCAATGCTTACTCCTTATCAGCTGATTTTTTGCCATTCACAATGCAGTGTTTTGTGAAGGCGTAGTTCTATTGTTGTTTTCCTTTTTTCTACATTAAATTGAATATAAAATGCTGAAACCCAAAGCCTTGACGCAGGTCCTTAGCCAGGCAAACACTGGCGGAGTGGAGAACACCCTGTAAGCAATTACCTAACCTGGTTTATTGTCCCAATAGAGATGTTTTCGTACTCCTCCGCAGCTTGCTCAGCCAGGAGGGCGCTCTTTTGGCGTACTCAGGATACGGCGATAAAGATGCCCGGATTACGGCGGCCATAGCCAGTAACATTTGGGCAGCCTACGAGAAGCACGGCCGGAATGCCTTTCGCGAAGATCGCCTGACCTTTGTGCTGATCGATTGCGAGAACGGTCATGTGGCCATCACACAGGTGGGTGGATCATCCAGGCCTTTAAACAATTCGTATGCAAATGTACTATATTATGAACTATCTTAATTACAGGTCGCCAGTGTGCTCCTATGTCTTTACGCCAAACAAACTGTGGGATTGGGTCTGCTCAAGCAAAAGACCATGTCGCTGGCCTCCTATTTGGAGCGACCGCTCAAGCAGATCTCGGCACTGTCAAGCTAAATACACTTATAAGTCCAACATTTGTCATTAAATATAATAAGTAAATCAAAATTCCTTTGAAAAAGTAAATATGTGAGCTACTTAAATTCTTAAGCCTATGTAATTTAGAAACAAGCTTTTGGATAAAGGGTCAGGTTTATTTTTCTGCAAGATTTGTTCAAGAAACGCACACAATCAGTATGATATATATGGGATAAGAAATTAGCTGGACTTATGTACTAAATATGTGGACTCGGCCAGTGCTTATTCGATGGCGTATATCTTCAGGGTGCGGTCCATGCTGGTGGAGGCGAGATACTGAGCATGCTTTCCGAATCGAACGCCCGTTGCCAGGGCCGTGTGGTCGTTGAATACCTTCAGTTCCTGCCACTGTTTGCACAGGTAAACCCTGAAAATGAAATCAAAGTTAAAACTATAGTTGTACCTTGGCAACAGAGTAAACAAGTTTAGTAAGGGAATCCTTTAAAAATGCGCAAATTCAAAAGAAAAGTTTATCGCGAATATGAAAGTAAGTTTCCATTTTAACAAGTGTATAATTTACTAAAATATGTTGCCTACCAAGACTTCGTTCGACCCAAAACCCATGTGGAACCGGATCCTCCAAAGCCCATTAATTTATCAATTGAGGATTTCAATGCGGTGTGTAAGAAAATCTTTTCAGTGCTACCCACATATAAGTATGTAATGTCTACTCTTTAGCGCGGAGAAATCGCCAATCCCCGAGCTCCTTGTGTGGTGACCACCATCGATCCCGATTACATAAAAGATGCCAGTCTGCAGCGTTTGGCCAGAAAGTTTCGCATGAAAACGTAGGGAGAATCGAGAGTGGGAGTTCTACGTCCTAGTCATTCCTATTTTCGGTGTTTTTCAGGGACATCCTACTTCTGCGGGAGATTACGCGCAACCGTTTCATGTACTACGCCACCCAAGAACTGTTCTTGGACCGGAAACGTGAGAAAGAGTATCAGGACAATCTGTACGAGAAGGCCGAAGAGTTTCACAAGTTTGCGGAGGACTCGCTCAAAAAGATGGAGGCGGAGGAGTTCAAGAAAATGCTGGAGGCGCAAGAGAAGCTAAAGAAACTGAAGGAAAGTAAACTAGCCGAGGAGCTCAATGAGGTAAAACTGGAGCACCAGCGAGTCCTGATGGAAGTGCAGGAAGTCTACGGTCGCTTTCAGTATCTGCTCAAGCTGATCAGCTACTTTGACGACACGGTGGAGGAGGAACAGACCGAAGGGGAGGAGGACAGCGGGAGACTGGTTATGCCACAGGAGATTGTGGCAATGGAGATTACCGAACGGAATCCAGCAGGACTGGAGCAAGTGCGCCAAGTCCAGAGCTACATGGAGAAGATAGTGCGACCCTATCTGGCCAAGCGGAATCACCTCAACGCGGAGATCTGGATTCGTGGCTATGAAAGGAACCGCTTGAAGGTCTCCAACTACAATAGGCGTTTTACTCAGTTGGCACTCTTGAACCACATCGTGGGTATCCTCCATTACAAGTCGCAAAAGACTTACGAACGCCAGGTGAAAGCCAATGTGTTCCTCAAGGATCCAGAGTTCCTGCAACGACGTGTGGCAGGACTTCAGGAGCGTTCTAAGGATCTACTGAATGACTACGAACAGAAATACTGCAAAGAGTGGGTTTTTAGTTGACTAAGTTCTTCCATTTCCTATTTAATTTCGCGTTTGTACTTGCCAGCAAGCTGAATATCAAGCTAAATAGCATTATCCCAGTGATCCTAAAGCACATCAAAAACAAAGTTCAGCCGGAGCAGAGGAAAGAGGTGACGGAGTCGCCGCCTAAGCAGGCAGCAGAGAAGTCAGCGAAGCAGTGGCGCACCTTGGAGGATATGCAGCCCCCAACGCCGCCACCAAAGTCCACATACGAAGACGAACAGGACACAACTTTGGCCAAGGTGGAGAAAATCCAAGCCCATGTTCTGGTAATACTTAAAGCTGTGCCTTTGATAGTAAAATCTCTAGTAATGGTTTTATCTCTTTAGGAACTTTTGGCCAAGTTGGACCACATTGAACCAAGCAAACTGCAAAGCGTGGAGCAGCAGGTACGCCGTCGCATGGCAGCGGAAAAAGAGATGTCTCGCCGGGCACTGGTCAAACAGAATCGTCTGCACAACTGGATGGCGCACTTTAAAAAGCACCATCACCTACAAGTGGAGCAGCGATGGAAAAACAAGGTCTAAGCGGATCAACATCAATATTCACAACTCAACTTAAGCATTATATAACACTAACTCGGCTTAAGATATAAATGAAATCAGCAAAGAAGAATAAACTCACCTGACATCGCTGCCGGCGATAGCCAGATAGGTACCACTCTGGTCGAAGCACAGATCCTTAACCTCGTAGCCGTCGTCCAGCTGGATCGTCTTGAAGTTCTTCAGTTTGCGCAGATCCCACAGCTTGACACAGGCGTCATCGGCGGCGGTGGCCAGGTAGTAACCGTTCTCCGAAAACGAAATGGCTGAAATGGGTCCGGTGTGGCCAGGGAAGTTGGCCACGTTGCTCTGCTCCTTCAGATCCCAGATCTTCACCTGCGAGTCCACGGTGCCCGTGCCGAAGATCAGGCCATCGGGATGGAACTGTGCCGTCGTCAGACCCACCTCGGCCAGATCGATTACCTTGGTGAGCAGGCGACCGGTGCGGATGTCGGAGAATGCCCAGTGTTTGTCGGACGAGGTGGACAGCAAGTAGTCGCCAGTGGGGTGCAGCGAGAGTCCGGTCACGGGGCCCTCGTGGCAGCGCAGGAGCAGCTGCGTCTGCGAAGTGGGCACGTGCCAAATGCGAATGTTCATGTCGGGCGAGCCGGTGATGACTGTATCTTCGTTCGGGTGATAGATGACTTTGGTGATCTTCTTGGTGTGTCCCTTCAGGATGGCCACCATTTGCTCGGTGTCCTTGTTGAACACAGTGGCGTTCTTGTCGTTGCCTCCAGTTAGGATCCTGCTGTGATCAGCGCTGTTAATGTCCAGGGCCAGAATGCCGGGCACCGAGGCCGAATGCAGGCCGGGATGGGAGGCGACGGTTAGGAAGCCCTTAACCTGATCCGGCGTGACCAGATCCTCGGGCACAGTGCGGCCGCGCTTCTTGCGCTCCTGCGTCAGCACCGTGGCCTTGTCCTGCAGCTTCTGTATGACCTCGGCGCTCATACCCGCCTGTTCCATGGGATGGGCAGCGGCGCCACCGGCCTCGGCAGCCAGGGCCGGTTGGGGAATCGCCGTGGGGGCGCTGACAATGCCTGCCTGGGGTTTCAGCGTGGCCAGGGCCTCGCGGGCGGCGGCCACCTCCTTGTTGAGGCGCGCAATCACTCGGCAGGCGGCATCGTGCTGGTACAGGGCATGGGACAACTCCTGGCGCGTCGTCTGCAGCTGCTGGCGCTGTGTGAACGAGTGGATCATCAGGGCGTCCCACTCGTCCTGCATGGTCTTCAAAGTGGCCGGTATGCTGGTGGCGCTCGGCGGTTTCGGCTTCACCACGGCCGGCGTCTTGATCTCGATCAGCTCCTCCGGCTTCAGCTCCTTGCCGCTGATGGGATCGACCCCGTTCTCCAACAGATACTTCTCAATTACCCGCTTCTCGAAGACGGCTCCCGAATATGGGGAAACCACGGGCGTCTCGGGGACTTCGTTTGTCACTGCAACGAACGGTGCGGTTTATGATAGCTATCTACTAATTGAAACTAAATCAATTCACTTACGTGCGCAAACCAAAGCCATTGCTATTTATGTTTAGGTCACTTTTCGCGTAGTCTAGTTAGTAAATAAAATGTTTTACACGTTTTTTCCCGAGCCAAGCGCAAAATTGTCGGCAAAGCCGCTTCTTATTATTATGCCAGTCACACAGCCACGCGGTTGTTATCGAAAACAGAGTTTCCAGATGAGGGTTGATTTGGCTACTATTTTGAGAATGGTAAAATTAGCTAGATGTAAACTAAAACTTTGTGTTCATTATGTTTTTTTAATTAATCAGACATCGATTCTTATTGCTTTTGCATTCATGTTGCATTTTCAGAACATTTAGTTTAGTCTAGGTAAACAAGGTCGTTTGCATTATACAAATAAAAGATTGACATTCAGTTTAAAATAAATATGAATGTATGCCTCAACAAAAGTTAGGAAGACACATAATTTAAAGTTAACTTAACATAGTTTGCTTAACAGTCGTGGTTTTATATACTTGTAAATCATTTTGCAATTAAATACATTTAATAGTAGTTAATAGCATCTTTTTTTTTTACAGTAAATTAGCTATGTAGATAACAAATCAGCTGTTTCTCTGATTTGGCAGTCACAATGCCACGCGTGCATCCATAACAAGTGATGACAACCCCGCCACATTGTGCTCTTTCTGTTATTTAATTCTCGACTTAGCTTAAGAACACGATAACTATAACTGCCAATAAGGAATATATAAAATGCTGAAGCATCTTGCACGATGGCGTCTAGGCAGCCAACTGCTGAAGGGTAGTGCCACGCCAGCCAGATACGCATCGGAGTCCTCCAGCAGAGGCAACCCATTAGCCGGCTCTGAAGAAACCCAACAAAAATTTGTGAACCCCTTCTCACAGCCCACTCCAGCATTAAATAATGAGGCGATATCGGAGATATCGGAGACCAAAGAGGATCGGGAGAAGCGGCTTAAGGTGCTCCAGCTGGAGGCAGACATTGCCCATCAGGAGGGACGCCGCGTGCCGGCACTTGACTTCTTCCAGGAGCACCACTGGGAGCACGTGCTGACCCTGCCCACGAAATCGGCTCGGATCAAGTACTTTGCATTTCTCTGGCAAATCGAGATGAAGAAGGAATCGGAGCAGCGGAAGAAGGTTCAGCGGGCGGAGGACACCGTACGGCGGAAAGAGGAGATGCGCAAGGAGCGCGAGGAGAACACGCACATCATTTACGGCCTGGGCCACACGTCCATGTTCCTGCGCATCTACGACACCACAATTAATCACTGGCAGAACAACAGGCTGACCCGCGCCATGCAGTTCGCCCCCAAGATTGTGCTGGATTGCTCCTACGACGAGCACATGAATAACCGGGAAGCTTCGTATGCCGCCAAACAGCTCATGCTATGTTTCGCCGAAAACCGGCTGAACGACGAGCCCTTCGATCTGCACTACTGCAACGCCCACTTGGAGAGCAGAACAATGAAGACCCTCCAGCGCTTCATTCCCACCATGCTCAACCCCGAGTTTCCGATGAACGTGCACCCCCAGTGTTTTACGGAACTGTTTCCCAAGCAGAACCTCGTCTACCTAACGCCTCACTGCCGCGAGGATCTGGTCACCTACAATCCGGATGACGTCTATGTCATTGGTGCCATGGTGGACACAATGAACAATGAGCCACTGTCGCTGGCCAAAGCCAAGCGATTGGGTCTGCGAATGGCGAAACTGCCCCTGGATCGCTACTTGCAGTGGGGGTCCGGTTCGGGCAAATCACTCACTCTCAACCAAATGATCAACATTCATGCTGGACCTCAAGAAAACTGGCAACTGGGAAGCGGCACTGAAGCATGTGCCCCGGCGGAAGGTCGTGGAGAATGAATTCCAGCATCGCAGGGAGAAAGATCACTGGGGTACGGGCACGCGGGCCAGGAAACTCAATATGCGAGTTGATCATCTGCTGGACTTCCAGGAGGATCGGCGGCAGGCCTCGTCATTTGCAACACCCCAAAAGGTTAGGCAGCGCCGGGAGGGCATGGAGTTCCAACTGGACACTTGGGCCACGGGGAAGCAGAAGAAGAAGCAGCGACAAAATTAAAGTTACCTGTTGTATTCATTAAATTGTACTTTTATTTCAGTTCAGATTGCATAGGCTTTACGGAAAGAGGTTCTTTGGTGGTATTGAATCTTCTGCCTCCACTTCCCTTTTAATCGCTGCAACAGTTTGATTCTCTGAGGTAATTTCTTCTATAACCAGCTTAGAATCATTTGCAGAAGGAACGTCAAAATCTTCTTCGCAATCAATGGCCGGAAAACCTTCCGGCTCTGGTTCCAGCTCATCTTCGGCTTCATCTTGGTCAGTCTTCTTGTATTTGAGCCACATGTTCTTCGCATTGATGGCCTGGTAGTTGATGGCCGCCTTAAGGCCGGACTGCTTCAACAGCTCCTTGGCCTTGGTCTCAAACTCCTGCACATGATCCTTGCGCTCCACGGTCATCAGTTTGGTCTCCAGCACGAAAAGAGCCTGCGAGCGCAGAGCCTGAAAGAAGTCCTTGCTCAGGAAAGTGTAATAGTTATAGGCCATGAAGGCAACGTCGAACATGTTGTTCCAGCGAACTGCCCCCTGCTGCAGTTGGACCATTTCCATTGGCGACACATAGTGCACTGTTACTCCGGGCACTGGGATCCAGGGCTTATCGTACGATGCCTGTCCCGTCGCGTCCACTTCCTGGTGGTTAAGCAACGGCGTCATCAGCAACTGAACGGAGCCGTATCTTCGGGAGCGCGTGGGATCATGCTCGTAGGCGGTCTGGGTCTGAAGCTCGTGAAATAGTTCCAAAAGGTTGCGCTCAGTTATGTCAGTAGCGCGATAATCGTTATCCCCATGCACCGAGTGATGCATCCGCTCCTCGGAGGTGCGCAGCCCGAAGCCACAAAAGGGACCAGTCTGGATATCGCCCACATAGCCACGATGAATGAAGGTGCGTCCGTTTCGCACCAAACCAGCGGCCAGAGTTTTGTTCGGTTTGCATTGCTCATATTCCGGAAAAACAAAGGCCACGCCCGACTCCCGCCAGTAGCGATACTCCTGCGAGCAGATTTGCTGACCCCCACGATCCTTTAGGGTCATGCTCAAGTCCCAGTCGAAGGCCCCATTGCGATGGTCGTAACGGGTGCCCAGGAGAGCCCTCGATCGCTGCTCCCAGTAGGAGGTCACCTCGAATATATTCCAGGGATGTGGTTGCCAGAAACTGAAGGCCATCTCCAAGCCATCTCGCTCCTTGTACTTCAGTCCCTCAACATTCAGCATGGGAGCCAGGCGCCGAAGTTTCTCATCATCGGTGACCATTTGGAGCAGAGTGCGCCCCTTGGCGGCCATATAGTGATGGGAGCTGGGCCGCACCACTGCATTTCCGTAGAGGTCCATGAACAGATGCACCTTGCACACCAGGCTAAAGGACTCCGGATCCTCCAGGGCCACGCCCAGGAGCAGCATGTTCCTGGCCACAATTTCGGCGCAGCCATCCAGCACGTAGATGTTAAGTTTGGGTCGGACGCGATGGGTGTATCTCTTGGCCAGAGTCTTAATCAAATGACGCGGATCAGCACCGCCGCAGATGAGGATGTTTAGGCTGTGTAATGGATCGTCTCCGCCTGCTCCTTCCGCATCTCCTTCCTCCCCCAAAGGATCATCGTTGATCTTAAAGGCCTTCAGATACTCCTCGTACAGATCCAATGCCGAGCTGAGACCCCATAACATCTTGACATTAATTTTTGTTTTAATTTTTAACTATCTCAGATCTGTGGTGACTTATTTCTGAGCTCGCTTTCTGTTTCGAATTGATTAATGGCAGTTGCCAGGACTACTTGTTGTCGTCGTTGTCCCCGGCAACGTCCTACTCCTGCGTCAGTCCCTCATTTGCGTGCATCCGTTGCGGGGATTAGGGAACTGTGGCAATCACAACGGAAATTGCTTTCGATATCAGTGGCCTGCAGCGGGCACTGGGCAAATGGCTTCTCGTGGTGGGATGTGTCTTCATATACTACCCCATGGAGGGGCGGAGTGGATGGGAAGTGCCGGGTAATGCATTATTCAGATTTGGTTGTTTGCTTTCAGCTGATTGGCAAGGCGAGCAGCAGCAAATCTATCGGGGATTGCTCCTGGAATCATAATAGTACCATTTTCATTTCAAAAGGAAAGTCTCCGCGGGAATGACCATTGGTCAGGGGAGTCTTAATGGAAGAGTGCTTAGGGAAATTTTTAAAAATAATGTCTCCTCTAAATACTTTTAAAATAAACTAAAATTAATTTCCCACCATAAATTATTGTCTATGAGAAGAGTTTTGTTTCAACTAATTCGTCAGCTTTCGAAAATTAGTTTTTAATTAAAAGGTAATTAAACAAAAAAAAATTTAATTTAAAACATACTTAGCTAATAGCCAATGTTTTCTTCATTATCTATTAAGTTTATTTGTCTAAATTGTTTTGCAGTTTCCCATTTAATTCGTCGAGAAGTAAATAAATTTTTTAATTAAAAATATACGTTTTCCTGCACGCCCTTCATTAAATTAAAAGCCCTTATCTGGTAGTTTTCCGACTTTCCTTTTTTAACTCGCTAAACGCGAACAAATCTCTAAAGCGAGATTAAAGATAATGCGTGTAGATTTTTGGATGGTTTTTTTATTGTTTGCCTGCGGGAAAATCGTTGGTGGACGAATGGATTTAAGGCCAGCGGCAAGTGGCCCACTTAATCCAGATACTTTGCTGTGTTGTCAGTGCTAGTTTTTTATTCAGCCTCAGTTCTGTTTTTCGTGTCTCCCCATTTCTACTTGGTTACTTTCACTTGACAATGTCTGAAAGTTCCTAATACATTGCTAAGTCTTCGCCATAAAGTTTCCCGACTGTTCAGAATGCCTTTCAAATGTTTCTCTGTTTCTCTCGTTATACGCTGCGTATGCTTGATTTGACGATGATACCAGGCAAGGACAGAAGCTATATGTATGTGTTTGGCTGTGCCAAGCTTAGAAAAGTACACTGAGGGGAAAAGTACTATAAGTTACTTATATTGTTTAACCAATTGTTTGTAAAATAAGTAATTAGAAAGAATATCAATATTGATTTCTTTAAAAATTTTCGAAATAAAATAATATGCATTTATATTTAAATGGGTTTAAAATACAATATTAAAAAAAATTAATTGAATTTGACTTTATAATTTGAAATTTGGTTTTACTATACTATATTGATAAAACTATAACTATATTATAACAACTATACCAATAACATTTATGTTTCATAAGATATTTTGTTTTATGTGTAGTGGTTATGAGAGGGAGGTAAATGCACATTAGAAGTGTTCAGTGCCTTGTGTTCGCTTGCAATTATGCGGCTCCAGAGCAGGGAAAATCCATTTAGACGGACAAGTATGATGCGGCGGCATTTTTGTGAGCCTTCCGCAACGTTGGCATTTTCCAGAATTTTCCTTTACCCAAAGCTTGTGCCGCAAGCGAGTACGAGAAGCCCATAAATTCGCCGAAAAACCAAAAGCTAAGTATTCGCATTCCCATGGAGGTCTGAGTGGAGCATCCACTCGATTTGTATGCGGTTCAGTGGGTTCAATTCATCAGTGCTAGTGCACGGCATTTTCTGCCTTTTCCATGGCTTTCCGTCTGGGCCGAAAAACAAAAGTAATAAGAGACCAAAGCTGAAAAGGGTTGACCGAGGCCCACTATTTTTCACATTTCCTGGTAGCTCATTAATTGCGTACATGGCTATCGATCAGGGCTTGTGCCTATGTATGTGCGATGAGAATGGGATTTTCCTTGGCGAATATTGTGGAACCTGACCCACATATACATCCACTATTATCAGCAACATTCATTGTCAATGCTTTCCGCAAACTTTTCTCATTAGACAGTGCAAACAAAATGGCTGCGTCTGCGGTTTTATCCACCCAAAGTTCCGCCCACGATGCTGATGTGGACGCTTTGGCTTTTGTTTGACATTGGCTTGGCAAATGGTGCCATAATGGCCGGAGAACTGCAAACAAACAATGGCTGCCGACGGGCGGACAGATGGGCCGAATAATGAAGAGTGAAAGATGAAAGCCATGCATAATGAAAGAGGTCAGGGGAAACCGAATTAATTGTTGCCAACTCGATGTGCATGTGTCTCCGTCTGAACCTTGACCCACAATCCATTCATCTAGATTTCCAGACCCCCGAAAAAATAATTAAAGAAAATCACAGTGGTCGTTGTTCGCTGTAGCATATTCGAGCTTACATTTTTGGTACATGTTTAACCCTTGTAGATTTTGAATGATGTAATTTCTTAGGAGAACAAAGCCATATAACAAATAAATTTTTTAAATTAAAAAACATTTTGCAATTTTAAAATAAAGCAAAATATTTATTTAGCTTCTCAGATGGCAAAGTATAATTTAAACATTTCGAACTTGTAAGTTTTAAATAAAACATAACAGTTTTCAAGCTACCAAAATCAATTCGTAGAAAAAAAGTCGGCTAAAACTTTTGAAACGCAAATTTTTATTTTGGAATATTTTTTTCTAGAAAACATATGTTAAATGAGGTGCGCTGGAGTTTCATGGCTAAACTAAAAAGTGTCTACTAGATTGAAAATATTAAATTCAGATAGTGTAATATTAAAGATAAAAATTCCATTAAAATTTGTATAATGAAAAATTCCGTTCTGCTTTTCTCCAGTAAAGTTGAGTTTAATTTCGTGTTAATAGACATAGACAGGGTGTACATTTTTCAGTGTGTATTTTTATTCGATATCGCTAACCGATTCCGTTGCCGTATCCGTATCCGTATCTGTTTCCGTTTCCAGATGCATAATTCCTCGGGAGATGCTCGTGGCTCAGCTACACTAGATGGACACTACACTAGGCTACATAGACATTAATTGCTTATTTTTAACGAAGTTTCACTTGTGGCATGCATAGAAATATCCGGTGTAGAAATATCCATTTGTCGTTCTCAGTTGTAGATTTGCTTTGTGGTTGTTCGTTTGTTTTGTTTTTTTTTCGTTCCAGGCAAGAACCTCTGATTGTCAGAAAGTTATTGAAGTTATATCCGCGGGAAGTGCAAGCCCGTGAACCAAAAAAGTGCGTTTCGAACTGAGGTCGAGGTAATACTAATTCTACAGCGAACATGGTAGCTTAAAATATATACATTTGCTTGTTTCCTTAACTAACCATCAATGTTTTGTCTTTGTGCTTGTGTCGGTGTGTGTTTTTGTTTTCTTGTTTTCACTTGTTTTTACTTGTGTTTTTAAGCATAGTTACGCTTTTTACCCCTTCAGAGAGTTTGTATTTGCATTTCTCATTTAAACAGATTCTAAGTTATTGCGTTATTGTGTCAATACAATCAACATTTAGCTCGGGTCTAGTAGGTACATAAAACACTCTACAACAATAAAATGTCGAAATTGGCTCACTTAAAGCTATAGTTCCTACAAAGTCTGAGACGGTGGTTTATCAGATTTAACTATGTTATGTTATGTTATGTTATATTATTGGTTTACATCTACAAAGATAAATGGGAGATGGGTTATTGCTTTCCATTGTCATTTTGGATAAGTACGCCATTTAATGGATGGTGCTGCTGGTGCTTCAGGCCTTATCCCTTGTGGTATCCTCCTCCTCCTGAAGCGAAATGATCTGCATAAATTGATAACAAATTCGGAATGTGCTTTAGTTTGTCTCTGGTATTACTGGCATCGGTCTAGAGTGACATGCCCAACACCGAATTACTTGCTGGCATCTACGTTCGTTCACGTCCAGCTCTAATAGCAATTGCCAAATAAACGTTACTTGCACGAGACATCAAAGCAAAGGCTTTCGCTGTGGCCATTGGCCAAATTAAGATGATTAAGCTCTATTAACTGTATGACTCTAGTGGTTCGGCTAGGGGATATGTGTCATTGCGACCTGGTAGCATACTTACTTGATAGCATCCAGATGGCCGTGCAGAGGTTGTTTTTCCTTTTGCGGTTATAAATATGCTATTTTACGAGTTCTCTATAGACTGTGTAGAATTCTCAAAAGTGTTTTTTTCAGCAGTTGCATTTGAGGTATGCCCGTATTTTCGAAAGGTAAGTGTGTCTAGTCCCTAGCAATAACAATGTGATATCTTATCCTAATTACCTAATCTTAACGTCCTATCCCCACTGAAAGAAGTCATCGAAGTCATCTAGAAACGAAATTTAACCGAAATTAGCCAGATGGGGGGGTTAGTCAATTTTGGGGTGCCGTTCTGGTTCTGTGGTTGGGTTCTTGCAAAGTGCTCTACATACGTTGAACTAGCTGCGATTTGGAAAACACTGGAGGATAACATGCCAATCGAGTGGGGAAACTAATCTAAATGGTTTACATTTTTTTTTTGTCTTGCGGGTTATTATCATATTTGTAGTATTTATTCACGCTGTCTGCCGTTGGTGGCTACTGTTCCGGTTGCAGTTGTTTATGGGAGCAGTGAGCTGCGGGAACTGGTTTTCGAACTGTGGGCGGTGGCTGTTGGTTGTGGTTGTGGTGGTGGTGGTGGTTGTGGTGGTTCATTCGGAGTTGTGGTTCGGATAGTTGGAATGGAAAATGGGAACTTCATTTTCATTTTTCGTTTTCGTTTTCATTTTTTATTTTTATTTTTGTTCATTTTGGTTTTACAGCAGAATCGTGGCCAAACTTGGCAACAATTTTAAACGGAACGAGTATTTAAATATGCAGGAAGATATATAGTATATATACACATCGAGAGAGCGTAAAACGTTATAAAATCGAGAGGAGTCGAAAGTGAAAACACATACTTAGAGAACGAGAAAGCGAATAACACTTTATTTGTAGTATACATGGTAGTATGTATTATGGTACACAGGCTCAAGTTCTGTCTTGGTTTTTGGGGTTTTGCGTACTTGTTTCTTTGGCTGAAAGCAAAACATGCCTGAGGAGGATGGATGAACATAACGTAGAGCTTGGAGAACGAGCTGCTTACCTCACTGGACCCCATGGGAACCCACCCACAAGTCTGTGAAACCATTCGATTCGCTTTCGTTTTCGTTTTCGTTCGACTGGTATTGATTGCTTTTAATTTGCTCAATTCATTACCCGGCCAGCGATGCGATGGTCTCTTCTTTGCTTATCGAGTTAATCGCGTTGCGAATTTATTGATTGCACTTTTATGCATTGGCCAGTGCGAAATGAGCACGACCACTGGTCGGATGAGCACTTAATATTCATGATGCAGCCATTTACTCGAAAGCCATTACAGTCGAAAACACGCGCACTAGCCCTGTCATTACCTGGGGTAAAACTAATTATAATTAACAATGGCGAATGGCATCCACAGGCTCGTTACAAGCGTTTTAACATGTATCCCAATCACCATTTAAGCTGTGAGTTTACGGATTTCTTTAAAAGTTTGTTAGGGGTTAAAATATCAAAGATAATGTCCAGTTCAGATAAAAAAAAGGTCTAGGAATATTTTTACCTGAATTGAACTGAGATTATATGAAAGGCAGCGAAGCTATTTAAGTAGTTGCTGAAATTTCTTAAATTAAATCCATTAATGAATCAAACTTATCGAACTAAAAGAACTTTAGCTGCCATTTAATTGAACTGAATAAAAAAAAAAATGATTGATATCTCCTTTAAAAATTATATATTTGATATCCTAGCAACACCAATTACAAATTTTTTTTGGAACTAAATTGAAACTTAACCGAATTAAAAAAAAAATGTATATTCTTTAATATTAAATATCCTAAGAACACCAGTTTAATATGTTGCAACATAGTTTTACAGCTTTACGACTGGAAGATTTTTTATATCAATTTAGTGTAATTTTAGTTTTATGGGATTTTTGACACCCTTATAAAACACGCAGCCCTAACCGTATTTTACCAAAGTTTAGTCTCTGTTTTCTGGAGTGTACTCACCTGGACACAGTTTCCGGACAATTTGACCATAGATAATTGGGTATAATTGAACGAGCAATCAAAATAAAACGAAATAAACCTTGTGGAAATTTATTAAAATAAATAAGTGAAAGTTTACTAATGGCGAAAAACTACGCATGGCCAAAACTACGGACAGAGGGTGGCAAACGTGGTGCTGGAGAACGAAAGTGGTGGTATAATGTTGGTGGTGCAGATTGGTGGTGGTGTGGCGGTTCAGTGGGGTCGGTGGTTGGGTGCCTGCCCATTGTCGTCGTCATTGGGCCACACAGTCATTACAGATTGGCCGTGGGATCGGGGGTGCTGTTATTCGAATGGGAATTGCCGGTATCCCGGAGTGGCATCGGGTGACCATGCTGGCTGGACTCGGACCGGTGGTTGGTGGCCTTGTGGCGCAAGAGGTGCCAGCGACGCTGCCAGAAGGAGGAGGAGGCCTTTTTGGCCAGAATCTGCTCGCTGCCGGCCACCTCAATGTGGCCCACAGAGGCCCGACTCGTCTGCGGATGCAGGACGAGATCCGTGCGCAGCTGCTGCACACGGCGGACATCGTAGTTCTCCACCACAATGATGGGCGTGGGTCGGAGGCGGAGTTGGTCGGTCGGATTGAGCCGGATGTTCGGTTGCAGGGACTGACAGTTCCGCTGGCGGCGCCAAAGGCGAGACTTAAGACTGGGCCAATGGAGCAACTGGCGCAGGGAGATCCGTTGCGGGGACTCGGGTGCGGATGGGGCGGCAAGGAGGTCTCTGACCAGGTCCGGAGCCACCACCAGCCCCCCATCCGCACATCGGCACTGTCCGCGGTGGTCGTGTATGGTGGTGGTGTTGGTGTAGGTGTAGGTGTTGGTGCTGGTGTTGGTGTCCAGCCGCAGGCTGCTGCTGTCCTGCGAGTTCTGTGGTGGGGGTGTGCTCACATAGAACTTGGTGCGGCCGGAGCGACGTGGCTCCCGCTCCCGCAGACTGTTCGTTTTCCATGCATCGTGCAGGGACCGGAGGCCGGGCAAACGTGCAAGGAGGTGGATGTTATCGTAGGAGGCGGACAACATACCTGCGCGCTCATCCTGGTACTCATCGTCGTCCGACGATTCGAGACGGTCCTCCACCAGCGAGGTTTGCCTCGAGAGACCCTGTTACAAGGGTTCAGATAGCACATTGCACATTGCATGTGCATGTTGCACGTTGCACATTGCATTGCACATTGCACGTTGCACATTGCACAGATTGCAGATTGCAGATTGGTGTGTAAGCAAACAGAGACGAAGCGAAATGAAACGAAAAGAAAGGAGACGAAACAGAAAAACCAAAATAGTGAGCGCATCTACTACGAATACCAAAGGATTACACAGACATTAAAGCGAACTGCAGCTAAGGTCCTTCCATTTGCTCCTTCCAAGAGAGAGAGAGAGAAAGTGGGGCTTGAATGGAGACCACTGACCACTTACCGCATTGTGACGCCTTCTGGGCGGCGACCGCTTGTTCCACAGAGCCTCCAGCTGGTCAAAGTGCTGCGATTGGGCCAGAGCCGCCTGCTCCGGCCCCAGATTCGCCTGCGAGGCACCCGTCTTGGTCTCGGCGATCTTCGAGATCTCCTCCATGCTGGCCGAGACGCTGAAGCGACGCTTCAGACGCTCGTCCACCTGGGCCATCATCACCGAGGAGGTCAGGTGGCCGTACTTCTTCTGCCAGGTGTACGTGTCCAAGGAGACCTCCTTCTTCAGCAGCCGCTTCATCTGCCGCTTGGGGCCCTGCGGTCGCAGATCTGCAAGGTAATGAGGTTGTTATATTTGTAAGCGATGGATCCATCATATACAATAGATTAGGTTAGGTAGCTATGCCTATTTAATTCATAATATGACCTGCTCATTGGCAAAATTGATTGCCCTGGTTTCCTGCTGAACACCATTAATTTATATGTGCCGGAAGGAGTCTGTGGACTTAATTCCTGTTTACAGACCAAATGATGCCTTGAATGAGCCTATTTGTAAAGCATTGCATTGTCTTAAAACATTTTTTCACAACATATTTAGTTTGGTAATAGTTAAGTAGCCAGTAAACAAATGATCTTTTCGCGAACAATTATAATAATAAATAATAATAATACATAATATAAAACATTTTAATTTATGACTCGGGTAGCGTGTCAAAAATCACTATCTATAGTCAGTAAGTTGTATTATGTCCGTAAGTTGTATTCACTTTTTCTAATTTATTGCCGGTTATTAATTTATTATCGATTTTTTCGCTCAAAACGTATAAATACAAACATCGTGTTAAGTACTGATTTTGATTTCATTTAAGATACTTGATAATTAAAGCGAAAAGGTTAGAGTGGTTTCTTTTAACCCAAAGGTTTGGCGATGTGTGTAGTATTTGTGCACTTCTGTTTTTGACACACAACATGTTTTTACTTTCAATTGTTTAATTTATATTGAACATGTTTATCACAAACGTAAAATAACGTATTTGTTATTTAACGAACCCAGCTACACAGATATTTATGTCTTTTGAAATGCTTTTATTAAGCAGTTATCCATAATCGATATATAAGTGAGCGTTATGAAATAAACCATACCTTCAACATCCTTACTGGGACCCGAATAAGTGGGCAGCTTGACGTACTGCGCCGGGGTGTTGTGTAAACAAATCACGGGGAGATTGTAGCTGTCCACCAGTTGGACCAGAACTCGAGACACTTCCAAACTGATGTCAAAGTGGGTGAAGGGCACATGCATTTGGAGCGAGGTCAGCGCCAATCCACGCTTGGTCTCCCAAACGATCAGGGTCTTGTCATCGCTTCCCGAAACTGCAGTGGAACCTGTTTTTGAAGGAATAAAATGAGGATATTATAAATATACCCGTTACTGAAATACTATGTAAAAAGTAGAGGGTAGCATTCCCGACCCTATATCACTAGCCCTATGAATTGCCGTGTCGATCTGTCTGCCCTTATGAATGTAGGGATTTTGGATTTTAAATGTAAATTTAAATTATATATTATATGTTTGTATGTTTATATGTTTTTTCATTCAATACCTATTGAATCATACAAATTATTTTCCAAATTATGAGCTATATTGTAACTTTTCTGGCAGATGACGCTAATTTAAAAATTTTTGATTTATTATTTGGAAATTAGTTAGCTAAGTAACAGCTAACTAATCGTCGAGTTCTCGACCATAATATATTAATTAATTAATTATTTGAAGCTACAAGTTCTTGGCTCAACTCACCATCTGCCGAAACTTTAACACCAATCACTGGACCCAGATGTCCTGCCAGCGTGTGCACCTCCTCGCCGGTGAGCAGGTCCCAGATGATGAGATTCATGTCCTTGGAGCCGGACAGCACCTGGGTCTTGTTGGTCACCGAAACGGCCACGCAGGTGACGGCATCGCTGTGCCCCACCAGCACCTGGCTGAGCTTGCCGCCCGTCGCCTGCCACACCTTCAAGGACATGTCCCGCGATCCGCTGATGATGTGGGCACTATCCGCACTGATCTCGAAGCAGGTGATCTCATCCGAGTGCGAGACGGAGTATTTCTCGTCCTCCTGCGTGAGTGACCAGATCTTGAGGGTGTTGTCCCCGTTGGTGGAGGCGGCAAACCGCATGTTGTTGGTTACGGCCAGACTCTTGTAGGGACCTTGGATGGTCTGCAGCAGATTGCCCGAGTGGGCCATCCAAACGAGCAGCAGAGAGTCCCGATCCGTGGAGATAACGCGCAGAGAGTCCATCAGGACCACCACCTTGACCACCGGTGCGGCATGACCCTTGAACGAATGGCTGATCTCCCCCTGTGCCAGGTTCCAAATGAGCACCAATCGATCCTCGGAGCCGGTGGCCAGGAACTCGCCGTTCGGCGCAAACTTCAGGCAGGAAACCCCGGCCGAATGACCCTCCAGCGTACACTGGTACTCCGGCGTATTGATCCGCATCAGGTGGACACTGCGGCCGGAGGCGATGGCCATTTGCTGGGAGTCGCGGGAGAGGTCGAAGCAGGTGATCGGTGGCAATGTGGTCGACGGCGATCGCTGCGCCTGCGCATGGCGCTTTAGGCTGCGCTTGCGACGCGGATGACGCGAGTAGGGATTCACGTAGAGCTCCTCGTTGCGGAACGAGTAGAAGGTGATCTTGTTGCCACCGACGGTGACCAGAAAGTCGTCGTTGTCCATCGCATGCACGGCGGTCACCGGTCCCGGATTCGGGGGCATGGATCTTACCAGTTTACCGGCGTGCATGTCGTAGATCAACGCCCGCGTATCATCGCAGCCCACCACACAACGCTGACTATCCTTGCCGATCGAGATGGTGCGGATCTGGAGGTTTAAATACCTAGAATCAGTATCCAGAAAGAGGCTACCTCCAACTCACCTTCGATTTGTGTCCTTTAAGAGTATGCAGCTCCTTTCCGGTGGCCAAAGTACGAACATACAACGCATTATCCTCACACAAAGCCAACAGGAAAACCTGAAAGTTTAAGACAATAATATTTATATTAAAGTTATACAAAACATATGCATTTTATAATTCAAAAGTGGTAATGTTCAAAAAATGTGTTACAAAAATCACTAAGAAAATAACAATAACTAAATTCATTTATTGATATGTCTAAAAGTATGCAATATAAAATAGTAACGTCGTCTTTGGTTACAAATCTATCGGATAACCGAATTGAAAGCACATATTGCATACTTTTAGACACATTTACAAGTGAATTAAAAATAAATATTAGTTTTTCAAGTGTGTTTCATTCGAAAAGATTAGAAATTTGTTTCCCTTGTATATTATTTAATATGTAATTAAAAAAACCCTCTTAAACATCTTTAGGTAATGACCACAGTTTTTAATACATTTTGGTTCATATAAAATTCTTGATGGAAAATGAATGGTGATTGAGGCATTTTAATTTTTGAGCCATTCAGATGCTTAATTAACAATTTTCGCCATAATTATGGATTGAGTTCTCTGCACATTAACGGTCGTTGACGAGGTAATCGAAAATTAATTAATTGCATTTTACCAACACAGCCAACACAGGCTGAAGCATTTCAATTTGAGGCCAGCTTACAGGAAGCTCTCCCAGGGGGCGGGTAAGGGGCGTGGCTGGGTCACTGCCGTGCCATGAAGCCATCAGGATGCAGGCCAAAGAGCAAGAAAGTTGATTTCCTTTTGCCATTTTCTTTGGCTAAGAATCCTGCCCAAGGGGCTCCTACCCACAAACTGAAGTGTTCTTGTGTACATATGTACGTATATCGTAATATGGTATGCATGTACTCATGCCTGTGCGAAAATACATTTCAATTTGGAAAGGGAGGAAACTCCAGGCCAACAGGAGATGTCCTTGTTATCGCGAAACAATTTTTCCGCCTGCTTATAGGCAATTTTCCCTCAATTTTCGCCAGCACTTTTGTTTAATGTGTGAAATTGTATTTTCCGTGACGGCAAAGGACACCACGAGTTTTTCGATCTGAAGGAGCCGGAGCTCACCAAAGTCCACGGGTAATTGAATCGCTCTCCTGGTCTATATCTTACCTTTGTCTCTGGCTTTTCAGTTCTGTTGTTCTGTTGTCTGAAATGCGAGATGGCTTAGGCACTCGGAAAAATGTTTTTCAAAACTTAGATTTTAAAACTTATAAAACTTCAAGTTATTTATTAAATGTGGCTTAAGTGCTTGGAAAGCAATATGTATAAGGTAAATAAAGACGCTTTGCGATTTGGTAGTAAAGTGTTTGATTAGTTAAGATCGCATTCCTTAAATGTTTCATTATTTTTGTTTTGCAATAAGAGCTCTAAAGTAAGCCTTCTTTTTTTCAGTGCATTAACTGCTGGGTGGTAATGTGTTATCCTAGGAGTTTCCCTTGAGCCAGCAGCTGCAGTTCGGGCGCACCTTGAATTACAGTTGCTTTTTCCTGTTGTCTGTCTATTGTGGATTTGCTGGGACAGCCCAAATGGATGAGGGGGCAACTTAAGGAGCGGGAGACAAGTGGTAGCACGCATCAATTGCCTGGCGTTGGGCTGATGTGGAAGGGGAGTAGGGAATGGGGATAAGATGAGATCAGATGGGATAGGGATGGGAAGGTGGCACAGTTGCCATTGACAAAGGACATCAATGTTGGGGAGTTGCCCGTCGGTATCTTGATATTATTTTGCGTGCCAAATTGCTGCTAAGTATGCAATACTTATATGATAGAGGCAGTGGCAGGCACGAACCAACGCATACACACCACACACAAACATATCTGGTTTTTTGTCAAGCTGATTGACAACAAAGGATTTGGCGCGTAATGCGTCCCCAAGCCGAAATCACTTATTAGAATTTCCACCGGAAAATGCTCTCTCTCCCCTCCCTCACCCTCCCCCTTCCCTACCCCTCCGCTCCCCGCGAAGTTGTCAAGTCACCCAGCTTTTTCTGTCATATCTCAGCGAATCTATTTTGTCGTCCATCCATTGTGCTTTGCTTTAAACTTGCAGGATTTCAGTCTTTTGCCATTTTTCCATGTCGTCTCTGGCGTTTATGTTCCCTTAAATGGCGCTTTTCGTTATTCGGTTACTTGGGACGCTTCACTCAAGTGGAATATGGCTTAAAGCTTGCCATTCTCGCATTTTATTATGTTTTTTTCCGTCTCGAGCGCAGGAATTTATTTTAAAGCTTTTCAGCTGAGCATGATGATGAGCGGTGAAATCCCCTTAAGGACTCAACTTTTGTCTTTGCCAGAAGTTTGTTTCGTTAAATTTGAGAAAGCCACATAAGGACCGGGGTGTGAGTGTGTGTTGTAAATTCGCCAAGGATGCACTTGCCGACTTTAAACCATAAAATATCATTTTTCCCCAATTATTTGTGGGCAAATAAACTCACCGAATTACAGGAAATGTCGATGCGGAGCACGGGACTCGTCATCTGCATGGTATTCAGCAGGCAGAAGTTCTCCAGGTTCCAAACGCAAATGGTCCTGTCGTGACTGCCCGAGATCAGGACATCGCATGCCCCGGCCACCAAAATCCCACTCACCGGCCCGCGGTGATGGGTGATGCGATGTCTCTGGAAAAAGAATTGCATAAATTGAGTTTAAAAAGGGAAAGTTGTATAAAGCAACGTTAAAATACGTATTTTTTAGTTGGTGTTGTTTGACCCCCAACAAACCGTCAACAAACCAAAACCGTTTCTTTTTAAAAATATATGAATTCTGCTGAGTAAAAATTAAAGTAAATATTTTTAAGTTTATTAGAGACATCTAAAGGATATCTACATTTTGTTTCCCTATGAAAATAATTTAATTGCTTTATTATCTATATTCATCAAAATCGAACTGTTTTTGTGACTATTTACAAAATTCTATAAGGTGAAGAACAGTTTGTTTGTCATATATGCTCAACGAACGCCGTTTGGTTTTAATACCAACTAAACGAAGGGGTTTTAGGTATTAATCACTGACAGTGAAAGGGGAGCTTTGTTGCCAACCGACTTTGACTTGGCTTGCGTGTCACATGTGCTACCCTCAATTTGGTGCTCCCTTTTGTTTGTCACATTTCGTATGCATTAAGTTAATTGCCACCTAGCATGCAAAGTTCCTCATCCCAGGAAGCAACAGCGGAAAATGCCAAAAGTTTGATAAATTACCCGGACTTAAAAAAATCAAAAAAAAATAAGCGAAAAAGAAAACCGCCGGCGACATGAATGGAAATGCCGGCATGACACGGCGTATACGTAATATCGTAATTAATTCAATAAAAGCACGTAATTGCAGGTGTGTGTGAGTATGTGTGGCACTACCGGTCGTAAAGGAAGAGTATTGCAGCCTTTTATCTAGAGTCGTGGAAAAATCCTGAAGGGCTTGCAGCAGGCAAGTCAGCGAAATTGACTTTAAAATATGCCCGGGGCCAACCGAGTGGCAATAAATCTAATTTCTATATGTGTGTCAACAGGACGACGACAAGGACGAGAACAAGGACACCGTGTTTCCCCCCCCCCCCCCCCCACACACACACACACACAGACAGATGCTTGATATGCAAACATGGGGCATTGTGGGTAATCACAGTTTAATGTGTGCGTCTCTGCAATATCTACTTAGTATGACTTTATGGCTGGGCGGAAGCGGAAAAGTGGGACAGGACACCACCGGCAGCCTCCTGCCACGGTTCATTTGCCAGGCCGCGGAATGTGTAAACCCTTGTTCAACGAACAGCACACACATGTCAGCCAGATGGCAACCACCCAACCCAACCCAACCCAACTCAACCCAACCCACAAAATACCCCCATGACCTTGCCTTCTGTTTGATAAGAGCATGAAGCATAGTTGAGGTGGAATTTATTTGGGCCAGAGAAATTATGCAAATGCATTCGGTCTGTTTGATCTGGTTAGCGGCGTGGTTTTGCAATTAGCTTCGGCAAATGTTCTTTTCATTGCCCAAAATCAAAAGCGTTCGATGAATTTTAAATGGGACATCAAAAATAATTTATTAAACCAATCGGCGAGTTGTTTACTTTATTTTACAGGAGCTAATCGATTTCAATCGCTAGAAATTGAAACAAATGGTTAAAATTAAAAGGTTTTACATAAAACTATAAAGTAGCTTTTGTCAAACAATTGTAAACAATTTGTTAATTTATTGAGTATGCTTAAGCCCTAAATCAAAAGCTTTTATTTTTCCGTAATGGCATAGAACAAAAGAGGCCAAAACATTTGAGGCAAGACAATAGCGTTGTCTTTATTTATCTGTATGAATTCTGATTTTCATATATTGTAAAAGCTGTAAAGGTGTAATGTATGTTTGAAGAATTACATTTTTTACAAAAATAGCACCTTATTTAACATTAATTTTCTCCTAGGTCTTTTGAAAAAGCATAAACGATTTTGCTCTAAATTTAATATGTTTTCGATCTTTAAATAGTGGCATTCATACAGAGCAAATGACTTTAGTAATTTAAGATATTTAAGTGCCTGCTTTTGGTCAACCAAACAGGGACTTTCCTGCGTAAATAAATTTGTGCATAAAATGTTTTCAAATTAATTCATGCATGAAAATTCCCTGAAAAGTTATATAGTCTCTATTGTCCCGCTTTTAATTCGCTGGAAATTACCATTACGTCCCCCATTAGGGCTAAATGAATCCCCCGCATGTGTGGCCTATTGTATGTATGAGTTTGCTCACCAGTTTGCCGCTGGCCAGGTCCGTGATGGCGATGGTTGCATCCTCGCTGCTGCTTATGATGAGCGTGTTATTGACGCCAGCTGCCACGCCCGTAATGGGAGCCGTGTGGGCGTTGCTAGGGTAAACGGAGAAGCGGAGGGTGTTTAGATAAATTGCGCCTGCAGAGATTTACAAATTACGCTCGAGGCGACGAATGGGAAAATGGGAACGATAAAGTAACGGATGAGCTTCGTACACAGAGATATATAAAGTCTATAAATCAAGGCATTACTCCGGAAATTGAAAATGAAACGCTTCTTAAGTTAAGCAGAAAAGTGCTGTTGAATTAGGAATCGTTTGCCTTGAATTTCAATGGCGTACATTATTATGATTTTTTTTGTGTTTCAAGAGTAACAACTTAAAAAGCTATTTGTTTGGGTTACACTGATATTATATTATTTTATAACTTTGTTATTCATTGTACGTCTTTCACTATATCTTAAAGAATATTTAATATATTAGTTATATGTTTTATAAAATTTGGATTATAATAGTAAAAATACAATTAAAATCAAGAAAAAGGTAAAAACACCATTAAAGTTAAGGAACAGAAACCTAAAACAGTTTTTTTTTATTAATTATGTTTTTAAAATAGGTACAACACAGCTTAAATACATATTTTTCAGGGAGGGTAGTCATTATAAACGATAAAAATCACACTTAATTAAAACGTTCAAAAAATAAGTATTTTTGCATTGGATTTTGTAATTTTTTTTTTCAATCAATTTAACAATTATTATTTACAGTCACTGATATTTTTTAGTCCGTATATCTAAAAATGTACCAAAAAACATGGGCTGTGATAATTTGTTAATGAACTTAAATGGAAAATATACAAATTTGGATAGCAGATGTACATTTGCTTAAAGCTAAGAAAAATGTAATATATTGTTCTTTAAACCCCATTTTTTTCTCGAGTGTACTCACTTAATGTGCGCCCGTCGCTCGCGGAACCCTACGTGCCACACGAGCACTGTGCCATCCTCGGAGCCGGTCAGCAGCAACTCCGACTCCGACTGGGGAGCCACCAGGAGGCACGTGACTGCCGCAGTGTGTCCTGCAGCGAGTTAAAGAGGAGCAGATGTCGCAGATTAACTCGTCTGATGCCGGCGGGCCATTGCCATTGCCATTGCCATTACCCCCCGCACTCACCCTTGAAGATGTGCTCCAGCGAGTTGCTCATGATGTGCCACTGCTGCACGTCGCCGGAACTGGTGGCCAGGATGAGATGCTGCTTGGTCGGGGCCAGAAAGACCGCCCGGATGCATCCCGTTCCGGACACCGTCATGGTGCGGATCTGCGAGGGCAGCGGGGCGGGCAGCCAGCCGGTGAGCGGCACCAGGAGCGGTACCGCATAGCCGTCGCACCAGGCGGTCGCCGAGCGGACCGTCATGCTCAACAGCGAGTTATCGTCGTCGTCGTGCTCGCTGATCGGACGCAGCCAGGATATCAGCTGGGAGCCCAACTGCATGGGGTCGCGGGTGAGGACATCGCTCGACTTCCGGATCGTGTAGTAGATCAGCTCGATGTCCCTGTCCAGGATGTAACAGCGTACGTGCTCGATCAGGCAGCGCAGGTAGCTGATCGACACTGTTTGTACCTGAAATTAATTATAAGTATACTTACAATTATAAGTAAATAAGCAGAAGATAAAATCAAAAACACGATTATGTATGTGTGCAGTTTCTAGGGAAGTCTTTGGTAGCTTTTAAAGTTCTTTTTCGAGATTTGTCTGGCTTTTGCTCAAAAAGTGCAAATACCTGTCCGATTTTTTGATTTCACAAACAACCAAGTTGCCATTGAAACTGTTTGACAGTATGATCAAGAGATTGTGGAAAGTGTTCTTAAGCAATAAATGCAAACAAGTCAAGCTTTTTCAAGCAAAATGCCATATATTCTTATGAAAGTTGTTTAGAACAGACTTACATATTTAGAACACAAGCCTAATTAACACAATTTTCATCTTAATAAAATTCACGTATTCAGTTCTTTACTATGCTTACCCAATAACTACATAAAATAAATTAAATGAATTCTGAATCTACCCGTGCTGTCATTTTTATTCTACCAGGTTAAGTGTCAACTTAGCAATAAATGTCTGATTTCGATTAATAAACAATAAAACAATAGAATACAACCCTTCTCACTTAATGTCAACTGGTGTGCTTTTCATCCAAAGTGTGTTTACATATTTGTGTTAATTCTTGACAGCCTTTATATTCGGGAATTTAAACGACAACAAAGCTGAGTTAATTAAATAAGATGTCTTACCCTCTTTTATCCCTATAAATCCAGACATTTTTAAAATACTGCATATGAATAAAGACCTCTCATTTAAAGACCTCTTAATTTACACAATTTAAGTAGTGTGAAATGGATCAAATTGATTTTGAATTCAATTGGACTGGGCGTTAATTAGATGCAAAATGGTTCATATTTTATTTATATGTGTTTCATGTTTTCTCTATGTGCGGTTTCCATGTTTGCCGTCGGGAATGCAAATATTGGCAGTTAAAAATTGATCAGAAAATTCATTTTACAAAAGCATACGAAAACAAAAAACAAAATCATTAATTTGATTGGCTCACATCAAAAAATAAAACTTCCACGTACACATGCTCAGAGAGTCACAAAAGTTTAATTGCACACTTTCCCGTCTGAATGAAACAAAATGAAATTAAATTTAAATGAGCTGGATGGCAAATGGCCAACTGCAGTGAAACAATTAGGCAAGTGAATAAAAAAAGAAGCGGCAGTGGCTCGAGTTTTGCTTAAATTTTGCATTTTTTGAACCGAAAATCCTCTCAAATTTGATTATCACATTATACCTCTGTGAGCCTTCTACTGAGCTCGACTCCTGCTGTCTATCTGTCTGTCTTTTTCAATTAAAAGTATAAGCTATTTGGCAGCATTTGGGATTTATTGCAGTCAGACTTTTTCTTCACAGAAAAATATTTGTGGGATTTTAAAGCAGCCCTTTAAATATACATTTAAACTAATTTTCATTGAAGGGAATAAAAGCATTTATTTATTACTATGTGTAAAGTAATAAGAGTGGTTGTGTAAGCTATTTTAGCGGAAAATTAAAGTAGAATAGCTTAAAAGTCTTCTGGTATTTTTCAAGTCACTGTACAATGTTACAAAATTTCTGCTTCTAAATACAAAGCTCTTCCATGGAAAACATTTTAATAGTAAGCTGTCTATTTTCTTCGATACAGTTGACCAATTTTAAGCTGCCAATCTAAATTCGAACTATAAAACTGAATTTTCCACTCAATGGTTTACAGAGTGACTGAAAGCGCAATCAATAATAAATAAACCATTTTTCCCCATAACTTAGTTTCACTTTCAGCACTTACATCGTCAGCTGTCCCTTTGAATGAGCAAATTAACTTTGTGCCCACTTGCTGGTGCTAAATTTTGACATGTAAGCGGAAACTGTCAGTTTGATTGCCAAATTAGCCAGGCAATTAAGAGAAACTGACTGCTGGTGGTGTTTCACTGATTGCGTTTCCAGCTGGGAAGCGAACGGAGGGGGGGTACGAAACTAATTGGGTAGCTTACCGCCGCCAGCAGGAAGTCGAAGTTGCAGACAGCGATCTGCTTGAACCGGGTGGTGTCGTCGGATCGCATCAGGTGGTGCCAGCTCTCCTCCACGTGCCGCATGCTGTAGCTGACATCCGCCGCAATGGGATTGTAGAAGGTGGAGGTGTCGTCGTTGTGGTGGGTGGACGATGACTTCCGCCCGGCGGAAACGGCCGACACCGCCGACAGCGAGTCCTTCTCACGCTCCCTCTCCTTCAGGCTGATCACCGACTTCGTTTCGCTGCGATTCGACTCGTTCTCCAGCGTGCTCTCGTCCTCGTCCTGCGGGAAGAACAGGTTGGCCAGCTCGCTGTGCAGGCTGCGCGTCCTCTGGACGTCCATGTACCGCCGCTTGGCCACCGACGAGCAGTAGTTGTGCCGCCACTGGATCAGCACCTTGCCGGACATTATCTTGTCGTGCAGGAGCAGCAATAGGTCTGCCAAATATCGAAAAAAAATTATTTGGCTTAAGTACAGTACAGTATTAATAAACTTATCTGGTTACTTTGTGTCAATTGATTTTTAATAGTTTTTGAGGCTAATTACATTTACCCCAAATGCCTTTGAACATATGTTATTTATTTGTATATATATGTTGAGACAGAGATTTATTTTATATATAGTTGCTTTGTGTGGCCCTTTCTTCTTAAGGAAATTTTGTAGTTTTCCTGTTCGGTTTCAATAGCTCTTACTTGAGCATTTGAGTTTCCAATATTATTTGAGCTATTTCGGAAAAAACCTCTTTGGTTTCTGCTGTTATTATGTTGTTTTTGGTTTCCATAGTAATTCCTCGATTATTATTATATTGGTAATATTGGCCTATACCGCGATAATTTCCCTGGTAGAATTTATTTCTACCGCGTATGAAATTACTTCGATAGTTTCCTCTACCATTGCCTCTATAATAATATATAATATTACACTTTTTAGGGTTACGTTTATTGAAAAGAATATTTAAAGAATAAGTAAGTATGTCTTGAAAAGAAACTACAGACTGTACTAAAGAATAAGTATTAATTCAATTCTAATTAATAAACCCCAATCCTTTGAGTTTCATTTCCATACCCAAGATTCTAAAACTGATTTCTAGGGCCTTATTTTTAAACCACATCTGTTTTGTTTTGATACTTTCGTGATATTAATTTAAAACCCAATTTATTGAACAAATTTTCTGCCCAATTGTTTAACATTCATGTAACAATAGTTTAGATTCTATGAAAATTATGTAGGTTTGTAAGCCATATCTTGATCCTATTACCCGACAATCCTTTCGGAAATCATTTACTTACCCATCTCACGGTGAATCTTCTTGAAGGTAGCAAAGGAAAAGTGGCCGCTCTTAGTCTCGATGAGTGACTCCGGGTCGTCGGTGGGCATGAGCAGCTCCAGCAGCTCCGTCTCACTTAGTCCGTACTCGGAGCAGGTGATGTAGGCGGCCAGTCCGCCCACCGCCTGACGGCCGTAGTGCCGCTCCAGCTGGTCGAACTGCTGTTCCACGTACAGGGCGAAGCTCACGTCACTCGGGATGCACTGCGTCGGAATCTTGAGCCGGGCGGCGTAGTCGCCCAGACTCAGGTCGAACTGGTACTCGGCGGACTTGAAGCGATCCCGCTGCATCGGGGTAAACTTGAGCTGCTCCACGGGCGTGGTGGAGCTGCAGATGATCTGAACGTTCCAGGGCAGCGAGGTGGGCAGCCACGACAGGGCCGTGACAATATCGCAGTCCAGCGGATTCAGCAGATGCAAGTCGTCGATGAACAGGAACAGGACATCGTTGGCCATGTCCTCCACCTTCCGAAGGAGATTCTGGAACCAGGTGTTGATGTACAGCGGATCGAAGGATGCGTCCTTGGGCAGATAGCCCTCCGGGATGTTGAAGATTATGGAGATCTGCTGGCACACGACACGCAGCAGCTCCAGGTTGTAGGCGGAGCGGGGCGTGGCCTTGGCAAAGCGGATCACCCGGTGGACGCGTGTGGACGACCCGAACCAGCTGCCCACCTGCACGTAGAGGTGGCTCAGGATGGCGCTCTTGCCGCTGCCGTCCGCCCCGCAGATGAAGTACGGCGCATGCCGACTTCCATTCCGAAAGTTGGCCATCAGATTCTGGCGCAGCTGTTGCGGCACCCGCGACTCCACCAGGGCGGCACTGTCCGTGTGCTCCCGCAGGATGCGCAGGTGCGTGGCGTGCTCGTGAAAGATTTCCTGGAATCACAAGGAAATGTACAAAATATATCACAAAACCATTTTTTATTAAATTTATTTCTTAATATATATAATTGGTATTAGATACAATCAACACTAAGTCGGTCTAATTCTGTATGAACATTTTATGGTTCTAGTCCCACCAGGTCAAACTATGTGCGTAATATATGTTTTGTATAAAAATTTTATGGTCCTAGTTTCACCAGCTAATACTATGTGCTGTGTTTGTGATATACAAAGAAGACTTTTTTGCATTAAATGCATTTTAAGGTCTTCGGATTGTCTTCAATGCACATATCACTCATACGTACTGTTGCCACTAATAATAAGTTTTGACGAAAACTTTAAAACTTTTATGTATTTGTTTTAATAGAGTTGTCTTGCTAATACAATATACATAAAAAAAACGTAAAAAAACAATTAAGCGTAGAATCCAAATATATAAAAATACAAATTATAAATTTAAGTTTTTATGTTACTTTTTTTAGGTCTAAGATGATATCTTCAATTAAGTTTGCATACTTAATTTGTCATTCAGCATAATTTGAGCGTGATAAATGTGAATTTAATTTGATGCTTAATTACCATGTGATGCCATCTGCTGTTATCAATTATTCCCACAGATGTGACAGGTAACAAGTTAAGTCAATATAATTCGCAGTCCGCATAAGTTTATCATAGCAATTGAATGACTCTTTTTCAGAAGTTAAACCAACGTATGAATAATTATAAAATGCGTTAAATATTATTTTAATTCAAATTCTAGTGTTGCGAACAATTGTTGAACACGGTCAGCACTCTTTATGACATTTTTTTAGAATGCAATTATTTTTGATTGCGGGCATACGGGAATCACTTGCATAGAAATATATTTTTGAATGTTTGCCAGCCGGTAGCTTGTGTGGCTTGTCCGTAATTGGATTTGCCAGCCACCTGCCACCAGCAGCCACATTTCACTATACCGGTGTCATTTCCATCCACCCCCATTAGTTATTCATCTCGGATCAGCTTCCAGCTTCCGCATGTGACCTCTAAGGGGTCCTCCTCCTCGACTCACACCTCCTAGATGTTGATGATGTTCTGCCAGCGAGTAAATAGACTCGCACATGTATTGCCAAGTGTGCCCAAGAACAGACCTCGTCATCAGCATCAGCATCAACATCAGTTCCCCATCAGCCTGAATGCGAGTGAGTGGCATTCAGCGTGTTTGCCACGTAACTTTGTTTACCTTTGCCTTTGCCTTTTCTTTACCCTTACCTTCGCCCACCTGCTGGGCTTGAGTAGGTTGTACTTAGAGAAAAAAACGCACTTTTGTGACTAGTACACTAATTTAAAGGAAAACCCGAGCAGCACCAGGTGATAAGAGAGAAAAATCTGCAATTAAAGGCATTTATAATTCACTAAGTGGATAAATATCAAGCAAACAGTTTGATTCTGAAAAGTGACTTTTTAAACAATAAAACAGTTAATTAAAATAAAATATTAACAGTTACTTGTTATAAAGATTTTACAAAAAATAAGTCTTAATCAAATCCAATTGAGTCAAAATATATAAGCAGAGAAGCTACCAAAGAAGAAACTTAAAATTTAAATGTTAAAGGGATTTTTGGCCATTATATTTTTGTAGAATTATTTAATTGTTTATGAAATATTAGCTCAAATCAGAAAACGACATAAAACTGCTCCTTAGCAAAGAGTTTTGCCAAAAATGTTACATTACATACATATTTCCCAGGGCAATTTAATAGTTGTTAAATAAAACTGCATTTTTTTTTGTGAGTGTCAGTCACCTTGTCTGGCAATGGCATGTTTGCCACTAACAAGTAGTCATCACACTGTCCTTGCCAGGATCTCGAGCTCAGACGGAGTCTGACTCTGCGGCGGAGTCTCTTATGCCATTTCTTGCCAGTAAGCGGCTTTTGCTTTGTAAATCTCATTTGACAGCATCTGTGTAATGCATTTCACGGCGACACGACTACCGAATCAATATAGCCAGAAGCTGCTTGCCACCCTCCTCTTAAAGCCACCTCAGATGCCGCTTAATTAGTTGGCATTTGAGTTGCTTTAATTTCATTTCAGCAGAGTACGTGGGCTTCACTCACACTCGGGGGTTGCTCATACGACGTGTTGCACCAGGTGGGGATTATGGCGAAGTGTGGGCGAACGAGGAGGAGGAGGAAGAGAATGGGGCTACACACTTTGCATATTTCTTGGTTGCGGCAACGAATGCCACAACATTTTGTCAAAGAGCAGGTGGAGATGGGCTTTTTCCTTGCAACACTTTTATCCGCATCGGCAGGGGGAAATGGGAAATGGGAAATGGAGGGTGTGGGGTGTGTTGACCGGGCCTGAATGCAGTTTATGTTGCTGCACCGTTAAGTGCAAACAAGGGACGACCTGGCTGGCTGGGCGTGGCTACATTGTGCCCAAGTGTAAGTGTGTTAACATGTCAGAGGCGATGGAGGGGGGAGCCACGCAGTGAAAGGAAAACTACGAGGGCGAGGCTAGAGCTCGAAGCAGTGAGCCGGCAACTGGTAGCTTGGAACTGGTGCTTGCACACAAAGAAAATTGTTAGCACTTACTTATAGAGAAAAAAAATGGTTGATAAGTTTTGGGGACTTAAAAAAAAAACCTTCACAAAAACTATAGCGAAAATAGATTAGTATTAGTATTATTATTAGTATTCAAATAATATGTTAATGTATAAGAACAAAATTTGATGCCACAGTATGCTTTTTGATAAAAAATGAATCCCAAAAATTTATTAAAAATTATAATTAGTTTCCTCACTCTCTAAAGCGAAAATAAAAATATTAAAATTTTTAAAACCTTTTAAATAATTAATCACTTTTAAAAAGCATAAGAAAAAATTTGTAAGCAACGCAGGTTAAAAATATCTTTGTCCTTGAAGCTTTCGAAAAACATTTTTCAAAGTTAATCTTAAAATGTTAGAGTATTTCCGTCTGTCTTTTTTATAAGCCGTCATTATAATTAAGCAAACAAAATCATATTTTAAAAATACAGGTATAAGTTTGTTGTTATGGTTTTTATGGACTTTCATGGGCCCCAAAATGTTCTAAGTGCAGCACTCGCGATGGCCCGCTAATGGCAACGACCAGTTCGCATTACGCCTCGTCCTTCGGCTGCGACCGAGCTGAAATGTTAAATGCTTTCAACAAAAGCCAACAGGAGGTGGCGTTTGGTGGGGCAAAGGGGCGTGAACGGGGGCGAAAAGTGGCGACGAGTGAACTTATGCAATGCAGGGCCATGCAGAAAACCGCAATTGGAACGGAAGGCGATCCGAGTGGAGCTCAAAGGCGGAGAGCAGCGGCAACCTTGAGCTAAACGATTTCCTCCGCCATTTGCCGTTTTGTGGGCCATCTCGATTCCAATTGGTTTTTATTGCAGGAAATCTCTTTCAAACTCAATTTCGACAACTGTCATATGCAAAGCATACTTTTTCGGGCATCCTTCTTGTGCTTTTGCACACATATACAGCTGTGATCAAAATCATAGCAACAATCTAATTGAAAGGCATTCAAAAAATACAATTGCGTTTGAAATTATCTGAGATTTTACCAAAAAAAAAAAGTCTTATACATTAAGAATATAAATAATTTATTGGGGTGGAGCCACCAATTTATTTGTTCAAATTGCACTTAAATTTGCTTTTAAAATGCTTTTAATAACAAAGTAAAGACACATCTAAAAAAAAAAGTTTGGTTTTTTTTATTTTCCATATAGAATAAACTACTGCAAAATACTCATCATTTTGTTTTATGAAATATTATTTTGATCACAACTGTATGTATAAGAAGGAAATGCACACGAGCAGGTTTAGTTGAATTTTCCTGGAAATTGCAATTGCCCAACGAAAATCTCAACATATTTCAGGTAAAAGCTGATACACAGTGAAACCTTGACAAGTTTTCATTCTTACACACATTCTTATGACATTATTTTTAAGAGTATCTTGTGTTTTATTTATATTTCTCAAAATTCTGTGTTCTCATATGACAGCTTTATCGTTATGATCGTTATGAATTCAAACCACGTATGTTGAAAGTTCAGTTTTCTATTTATTTAAAGTCAATTAGTGGATAGTACAAGCTGGATTTACTTTTAAAATGTTTCTAAACTGCCCAAAGAACTGTTTGCTGTTCTACATATTATAGATGTTTTCTCCCATGCCAGAAACTTTTCTTTGAAGCCTAATTCACCTGCCACATGCCAAACATTTAATTAACACGCAGCCATTAGCCAAGAACAAGAGACTTTGTGGCGTGGCCCATAAGCGGAACCGTAAGCAATGGGGAAACCCAAGCAAAGCTTGGCAAAAATAACATGAAAAACAAGGTAACGCAGAATCATAAAGGCCTGCGCTCCTTTGAGCGTAATTCGTGGAATTAATTTATGACTCTTCGGCTCAGCCGTTGGCCCACCAACGAATAACAATCAGAATTGCTGCTGATTAAATAAGTGGTCAGCGGTTTAGAGAAGTGGGGAGAAAGCGGCGATAAGTACATTTAATTTAATTCGCTGCCCCAGGCGTTTTGTTACCTGTCTGTTGAACTAATGGCCTCCGATGGCTGGCCAAACTCACCTGCACAGTCTTTTTCCTCCCCTTGATTACGTCGGGATCATTGGTTATGTGTGCCTCGATTAGCAGGCGCAGCTTGTCGGTGACCTTGTTCTTGAACTTGCTCAGGTAGGACTCATGGTCCTCGTTGTCCGGATCGATGGCCTCGCTGGCAGCACTACCAGGCACCCTGTAAAGTGGCCACAGCCGTAATTAGCAGGTAATCATAATCACGAATCTCTGGTGGCCCATAATTATGGTGGCCCATAATTGTCTTGACAAATGTCTACAAAGCACCAATGGTGTTTAATTGATTGTTCTTATAATCAATTATAATTGAAATACCATAATTAAAATTTGTATAATGCATTTCTTAGCAATACCCGTTAATAATAGAATAGTTTGAAACAATGTAATTAAATTTGTTGAATAAGGTATTGAACAAGACTATTTTTTGTATTATTAAAAAAAGTTATATTGTTATGAATATTATTACTTTAAATGCTACTTAACTGCTTATGTTATTTGCTTCAAACTGTTTAAAATAGTAAATTGGGTGCCTTTTAATCAAAAGTTTTTATTGCATAAATACTTGCAACTCTGAATAAATGCTCATAGCTTTTGAGTAAAAAAGTGATTTAGCAAAAACAAAGTTTCAATGTACGTTAACTTTGCATGAGCTAATAATGCGTTTTTCTCTACCCATTTGGAGGTGGTAAAAGTTATGATAATGAAACTTTTTCACTTTATGGGGAACGGTTTATTTAAGTTGTACGAGTTGTGATACATATTAATGTGATGAAAGGCTGTTATATAAGTTGTACTACTGCATAAGTGAAGTGTCTTACCTGTAACAAAGCTCATAGAATTCTTTGGAATTTAATTTAAAATTGACATATGAAAACTTACACCAGAGTTGTGTGATTATCCGTTGAGAGGTTCATGGTGAGCTCGTCCTTGATTTTCCGCAGTCTTTCTCCAGCCTCGACATCACGCTTGCTGCTCTGCGCGGCTCGTTCTCGAAAAACTGCCAAGATTTTTTCGCTAGTAAGAGCTAATAAAAGATAATTAAAAAGTATTTATAATAATGAAGGTTCAAGGTAAGAACATTACTTACCCATGGCTTGTGTGACCTCTCTTTCGATCTGCGTGCGTCGAAGTTGCTGAACCCGATCCACAAAATCCGCTGATCGGTCAGATGCACTGGCCTTATGGACCAGCGATTGCAGGGCCACCTCCAGAAATCTCTGCATCTGCTGTGATTCTGCAAGCCAGGCATCCACGGGCAGCAATCTGGAATAATGTACGCCAATCAATAACTTGTGGACTAATTCCAGATGTCGGATCAAGTGTTGGCATTTCCATATTCGCTATGTCCCCAACCCATTTTACCCGCCCATCACAATATTTGCCAAAGTTCAGCACCAATTGAGTTGCCAAACAAAACGAAAGTGGCACATGGCTAATTTCAGTCAAACATGGGACAATGGAACGGAAACGGAACTTTGACAAATATTGAGTAACTTTGTCCATAACTATTTCGTTTGCAGTTTGAATTTTGGATTACTGCACTAGCAAATAGAAAAAAAACCTTCAAAGCGGATTGGCGTCATTTTTTTTGGGGGACGTATGTAACCAATGAATATTCTCAATAAATGCTATCTGTTTTTTTCTATTTAGAGCTAAACTTTTACACATGGTTTTTCAAATTGTGATGATAATTTTTTAGTACTAAGTTTACTCACCGATAATCCTGCTTAAGTTGCCGCTTCGATTGAGATTCATCCTTTTCGTACCACTTAACTATTTGTGCCTCTTGATCAGCTGTGGTCTGTGGATCGGCCAGGACTGCGGTGATGATGTCCTCATCCACTTTGGTGGGCAGGAGCTGACGACCAATGCCGTCGCCCACGAGCACCATGAAAAAGACACTCTTTGTGTGGGCGTGGCAGGTGTCGATCTCGTGCAGATAGTCATCGATCAAATAGGGATCCCGCTCCAGCTGGTTAATCTCCAGGACGCCAGTGCCAAAGTGCATGTCCACGAACTCCAGCTAAGGGAAAAACAGGGAACGATGTAGAGAAATATATTAGAAAAAATAAAAATAAAATAAAATTAAAAATAATTATTTTTATTAAATATTATTCTCTATTAAAATAGGTAAATTATCAAAATAGTTGTATTTTATGATTTGTTTATTTGAATTTTACTTTTCTTAAAAGTAGATAAAACAGATCAATTGTCTACTGGAATTAAATTTACAAAATAATAATATTTTAAATGGTATTTAAATGGTAATTCTTTTTATATTTCATGTTTTTAAGTGTCTAGTTTAATTTATTTATAAATAACGGACTTTCGAATGGCAATGGAACCCACCTCGATTTGTCGGTCATCGTAGAGGGTCTGCAGCTCGGGACCGACCAGCTCGAGGAGCATTCGGCGCTCCTGGTTGAACTCCTGCTTCAGGCTGGCCACGTAGATCTTGATGAGCAGTGGCTTGGGCAGGCGGGTGTGGGCGGAGGTCACGCCCCTCAGTGCATTCAGCACACTCTCGTCGACGGGCGCTGCCATTTGCCTGGTTTATTGGTTTGTTTTTCCGCGGCTTTGCCTGCGATTGAGTGGGTGGTGTGTGTGCCTTCCTTCGCCTTGCCTGTTTACTTAAGTTGGCCGAAATCAAACAGCATCGTCGCGGTTGTTCCGGAATCAGCTTCAAGCAGACCGCAGCCTTGGCACATGTTCAGCTCGGGCGCCAAATAAATTTGTATCTGTATCTGTAGCTGTAGCTGACGCTGACGCTGAATCTGAATTGAATTTGAATTTGAATCTAAATTTCTATCTGCAACCGGGCTCCTCGAACTCCACGCACTCAGTCGGCGGACCCACACGATTGCTGGGCATAGCGGGCCGAAAGTTTATCCTTCTCGATTCAGCTGAAAGTAAAAAAGTAAAAAATTGAAAAGAGCAAGAATTGTATTTATGTGAAACTTTTTGCATAACCCCAAACGTAATAAAAAACGAAGCCAAGCGAGACAGGAAAAGTTTCATACGGATAAGTCCATATATATACCGTGTACATATACTGCCGGCCAAAAGGGGGAAAAGCATAAGTTGGACAACTCAGCAAGTGTTAACATTTCACTGAGTTGTTGATTGAAACATTTGGGCACATCATTTGTGGTATTGCCAGGAAGGAGACCAAGTTCTGCCCTAAATTAAAAGTTAAAGAAGGAAGAAAGCGTTTTGGCTTGCAAAGAAAGTCAGTTTTATTTTATGGTCTTCAATGTAACTCTTACTTAAAAGTCTGAAGCCACGTTTGACATCCTCTTCATTAAGTACTTTTATTTTGTGGTTAATTGGAGGCTTAAAGAGCTTTGTTCATCAAAGCACAAAATATCGATTAGCGAACCAAGTATTTATAAAAAAAACTCTTAAAACGGAGCAAAACCACACTAAAGTTTAAGTCTATCTTAAGCGATTAAAATTAATTGAGAAAGCGAGATGCTTTAAGACAAACACGAACATGAAAGGGGCAAGTGGGGCATGTCCTGTCGGAATTCTTCTGCTATCCTGCCACTAATGAAGACCCTTTCCCTTTGCCCCCCTACAGTCCGTACAGTCCGTACAGTTTTCCGTCTGCCGACCGCCAAACAAAATCGATTGCCATTAATTCCGCTTCAATGAGTTGGCTAAATTGCTCGTTAGGACAGCGGCGGCGGACAGGACATGGCTTTCGGTTCGTCCAACCATTTTATATTGCTCCATTGCGAGGTGCCAGTGCCTTGGGTGTCAGTTTCAATCAGCCTTCGCAGCACACACTCACACGTGAGTTTCCCTGTCTCTATCTGGGTTATCTCTTAAATATTTGATTCCCAGCGAATTAAGCTTAATGAGCGCCTTGCCGCCCAAAAGGCAAGTCAAAGCGTTCTCAATGATGTGAAAATTATACGACCTGGACAAGTGCAAGACCCATTTTAGCTGACCACAGACAAAAAAGTGGTTAAGCCAGCGTCACGACAGCTTTATATCCGCTTAAAATATTTATTCTTCACAAGGATTACCATATTCTAAAATCAAAAACTTTTGCCCGTGAAATTGAACACGAATTTATTGCATTTATGGCCATTAAAAACATTATGTTAGACTAAAATATGGTCACACTTAGGTGAGAAACCATTAAATACAATATGCTTGACAACATTAATTATTGTGACTCATTTTGGTGGATAACGACAGAATATTCAGCTCGCTGAATGACCCATAATTAAAAGTTAATAAGTCTTGAGTCTAGAACAACCAAAAACTCGTTTCATGAAAATTAATGGAACATTGCAGCAACATTTTGCTTGAAAAACTAGTATATTTTGTGGATAATTGTGCAAAATTGCATTAGGGGTAAAAATGTTTAATAACGAAAAGTGAAATATTTGCTCTAGTTCATTTTCTCTGATTATTGAACAATTTAATGCGCTTATGTGTGCGAAAAGTTGAATAATTTTTGAATGCAATTTATTATGATTCTGATATGATTAAAATGTGAAGGCAAACTAATAATTATAATTCCGGCTTATTTACTATGATAATGACTTACATAACCATTTAACTGAAAATCCAATAGGATTAGGCATATTTGTGTTTAGCTCAGATTTACAGCTGTCGAAAAACACAATGGAAATGGAAAGCCTATTTTTGCTGAGTAATGTAGTCCAGCTTTAAAGAATTGTTCGTTAATTTTTTTCATAATATTATTGTTAAAAATATTTAAGTTAGCTGATTAGTAGTTAAAACGTTATCAATCTTTAAATATATAGTTATATTTGCATTTAGCTTTCTGTGTGAAAAACACTTGTGTATTATACCCTTGGGTTCTAAAAGTAATGGGTGAATATGTGTAATACCATACTTGAACTCATGCCGAGTAGCTGGTTCCATGCCTTCATGTTTAACAGACAATTTACCTTGCCCAGGAATGATCGTTATTGGCGATTAACCCCATTATTAGTCAATTTCCGATGTTTTAGGCCAGCGTTTCGTCAAAACTGTCAAATAACAGAATGGCCTTGGGTTGTGGGGTTGGGCGTTTATCGGTGGCTTGGCTGGGGGATATTAATGGCTGTAGGCAAACACAATTTCTTCTTGTGTTGGTGCTGCTTTTACTCTCCTATGGGGCTGTTGGGTATTGGCTATCTTGACTACCGAGGGTGTCAAATGGCCCCCATTCCCCAACGGGGATGGCAATGTGTATATCGACAGCCCGGTTGCATTGAATAAGGAATGCTTAGTGACTGCTTGCGTTGCCATCGGTATCCTGTTAAATATTAAGAGGCAGAAAAACCTTTCAACGCCTGCTGTCCGGCATTTCTAATGAAGAATGGTATTGGTATTGCTGGAATAAATGCAATGTGCATTCCTCTGGCATTTTCTATAGAACCGATACGATGTACATAAAAGCTTACTGAATTTTTAATACACCAGGTAAGGTGCCCGCTCCATATTCAGTTGAAAATTCCTTAGGAGGGAAATTGTTCTGCATGATTGGCGTGTTTCTAACTTAAATTGTTATTTCTTTTCCTCTTTCATTGAAAGTCTAGAATAGTACTCTCTGATTAAAAAATGGCCCTTTTTTGTATTCAAAACGAATTTTGAACTCGTATTGTTTATTACAGCTTTCTTACAATGTACTTCAGTTTTTATAAAGCAACCACATATGTTTTGCATTTTATAATTTGTTAATAAGTGAAGAGATAGCACATGGTGTACAAAATAAGTACTTTATTCTTTTAGAATAATTTTCTCTCGTTCTATTCTATTCAGTTTACAAACATTTATCTCGAATAAAGCATTACTAGTGGGTATTCCATATAAGTCTTTTCGATATATAAATATTTATTCTTTCTTTCAGTTGTCTTACTGGCATTTCACAGCTGCTCATTGAAAACATTTTAGTTCCAATCACCACAGTGCAGACATATGCCATTCACAATTCAATAAACGCGTTATCGAACCAATCTCAACTGGATATGACCATATTTTCTTGGCAAGTTTATTAATGGTTCCAAGCTCGACGGCCAAATAGCTGTAACCCCGGACCCTTGGTGATTTGCACAATCGAATGAGTGGTCAACCCAGTAGCCGTAAACCAAAATGAAAGTAAAATATTGGCACTGACACGCTAGACATAAATAAATAAATAAATGATAATAAGCTAAAGGCCGCAACAGGCAGGAGAAAAGTGGGACAGGCAGCCAGAGTCACTGAAAGAGGAAAAAGACCAGAAAGGGCCTTAGGCAAAGTCAGCAAAATTCAGAGGAAACAAAACACGGAGCAGGCTGAGCTGAAACGTATGGGGGCATTAATAATAAATCCGATGCAGTATATGTGTGTTAGCCCGCTTAGCTGCTCATTTTTTGTATAAATATTTAAGAGAAAAGAAAATAACAACAGGCCAGAATTAGAACAGTGGTCTTTCATTTGCAAATGCCAGCGTGTAGAAAGTTTTCCCAGCCGTTATTACCTGCATTTGTATGCCAAGGAGAGTCTGAGCCGAAAAGTATGCCACAGAACTTGCTCCTCCTTTTCCATTTTCCCTTGTCTCGTGCAGCGCCGGAAGTAAGCAAATATGCGTGTGTGTGTCGTTATGGGTATTGAGTGGGTTTCGTTTTTTTTCGGCTCAGCTGGGACTCCCTAACTGCACAGTGGTATTTTTTGGCCTTTAATAGGTCATGTGACCACATTGCGTATGAGTTTTCTTTTTTTTAATTAAAAATTTATTTTTTTTAAACTTATAGTTAACTTTTTTGGTGAAATAATTAGGCATCTTGTACTAATAAATTGGCTTAAAATATGTTTACATATTTAATAATGTACACTGGATAAGTAATTTGTTATGATAACTTACATTATAGAAATGCATTTATAAATTAAATTTTAAATCAGAGCCCCCAAAACAGATAAGAAGTTCTTGTTTTAATTTCTGAAATACTTATTTATGTTGTCTTAATATTTATATTGCGTTCAGTGGCAACTCGATTTTTATTAGTTTACAAATAATTCACTTTTGATCGAAATGCACATAGCGAATACAATTAGCAAAATTTCAGAAATTATTTTCCATTCAAAATTTGATGAATTCCTTAAGCTGTTGCAAGGTTATCCTAGGTTTATAGCTAGAAGTCAACCGTTTCGACCAGTGTGCAAACGAATTTCTCATGGCTCTTATTGAAATAAAAGTTTATGCCGCCATCAGGCCAGACGTGGCTTCTGCCTCACCACTGCTCCCCTTTTGATAAATACAAAATGAGCTGCCATTTGCCGAAAGTTTCCCCTGCTCATTCACGTCGCGGGACAATTGATTCGGTTCGCTTCTGTATTTCTTATTTTTCGTTTCTGGTCCAGCGTTAAAATTGAGCAATTTGGGGTCTCAACTGTTGGCCCGGCTCCCAATCGACACCAAATTGCCATCGTTCGATTCTGGCCAGTTTCCTGTAATCAGCTACGTGCTCGTAGGCATTAGGCAATGAACGAGCAATTTGCATGAATCGAGCTCTGATTTATGAAGCCAAAATACGATTGCACATCCTGGACTTAGTTGGCCACGAGTATCCCTGATCTCGGCTCTCGGACAGCACTTCTCCGCACTCGATAAGGTCAATTCTGTGGGACTTCGATGGCCCTTTACTCGAAACCCTTTACAATACCCCAAACTTGGCGAGGCAGAACCAATTGTGCTTCGTTCGCCCGAGGCTTTTAATTTTCAGTCCTGTTCTTTGACAATTTTTTATGCTATGCCTACCTGAAGGTCATCGTCACGTTGCCCACTTTCGAAATTTCAAAAGCATCTGCTGCCGGGCCCGCATTTTATTTATGCCGAGCAGGTAGCGACGGAGAAAGGATAAAGCTGAAATGAAATGCAAAAACAATTCCAAGTGTGTCTTTCATTCGGAGCCCACTTGTCGTCTCTTTTGCGTCTTTGTCTTTGGCTGCCACGCCACCAGCCCTTTTTTTTCTGGGGGTGGTCACCGAGCTGGCAAATTGGGGAAAAATAGCCAACTCAAGTTGCAAAAATGAGCTTTAAATGCGAATTTTGTTTTAAAACTTAGCTGTCAATAATATGTAGACAAATTTATTAAGAAAATAAAGATTTCTTTAAGCCATTGAGGTAGTAAGACTGTAAGTTTGTTTGTGTTTGTTGTTAAAAAAAATAATGTACAAGAAACGTAAAAATGGGCGGCAAAAACAAATTGTGTCACAATATTTTCAAAATATAAGGCACCTGATGCAAAACCTAATTTTCTGTCGCAGCTATATATAAACATATTGTTTTAAAGATATAAGCAAAGAATTCTTGTATTTATGTTTGTAAAATGGATTACCTTTTAAAAGTAACAAGATAATAAAATTTATTTAATTAACCATGAATATTTTTTGCATTAGCTAAGAAATTTTAAATAAAAGTGCAGCCTTATAAAACATGCAACAGTTTCCGGCTCCCCACAATTGAAAATAGCCATTTTTGGCCAAAAAATGGAAGAGTCACCAGCACTGACTGTCAAAAGTAAATAAGCTTGTACAGGCAGCTCACGCAATTCATGGCTGAATACATTGAGATGGCGCAGGCAAATCTAGGGTAGCGGTTCGGCCTAAAACATGAAAAACTTATGGAAAGTGCGGCATAAATCAGAAGACATGTCGACAGCAGTGGCAGCCACGCCCCCCCTACTCCTGGTCCGCCCCTTTGTCAGTCGGCGGGACTCACGCTTAAACACACTCACATACAGACGGTTGTGCGCATTTCCGGTCGCTTGGCAAATTCGATTTCATGGCATTGTCACGTAAAATGCTCCCCGAATTTCATGTCAATGAATTTTCTTTTTTATGTCTGTCTGTTCGGTGGGTGTGTGCCCCTGTGTGCTGTGTGCGCGCCAACTTATTGTAGTCTTAACATTTTGCTCAAATGGCTCTCTTTTTCCCCTTTCAATTTCAGCAAAGTTAGCTCTGCAAGAGTCAACAATTTTGATTCTATTTACACATTATTAGGGAAGGAATTTCGCCCCCGATTGGGTTTAAAATGAGGTGGCGGGTAAACCCTTGCCTGCCATTTCGTATTTAATTATTTAGGGATTTACTTTGGCGCTGTACAAGTCTTTATGCAAGGACCAACGAATTCCAAATGCGACTGATGGGAAACTTGAAAAGAGTGGCAGGTGTCAGGTGTCCCAAGTACTTTGAAAAGGGATTCAGAATAATTATACCTGATTTAGACAAGTTAAACATTGTCTAGCACTAAACAATCTGAACAACTGTCTTTAACGGAACACTCCACTTGCATTTTGCTTAGAAATTTGAAAGCATTCCTCTTGGTATGAAAAAAAGATACAAGTTCCGGGAGCCTAAGTACTTCAAATATTTAATGCAGAATTTGATCAGAAGCCCTTAAAGTGTATCTAATATTAACAATGGTTTCATGAGAATTTCAGTCCAAGGACGAGACAGAAATTCCTTTGAATAATATTAAAAAATTGTTAAAACTCAGTTTGCAAACCTATGTGTACCCATAGCAAGGATTTTAGAAATTCCAGCAAATTTCTAAGCCTTTTATAAAAAGTGTATTTTATGGGCAAAAAGATACTGAAGTGTTTGCAACAAAAAATTCAAAGACAAAAAAGTTTGACAAATATTTTCGTGGCTTACGAATAATAAAAAGTAATAGCTAATGCGGTTAGAAACAAATCGGGGCTCTCTGCTTTGAGTTTAGCCATTCCCCACCATATGAAATTGGAAATTCCGTGCTTGATTGTGGGGGCTCTTATTTTCTGGGAAATTTGGGGGGGAAACTGCCTGCCATTGGAATAGCACTGGTAATTGTACAATGAGCAAATATGATAAGCAGCTTTCAAGTTAATGATGCGTGCTACGTGTATGCCGTGATGCGTTTGCGTATACACCGCTCTTCACCATTGAAATCCCCAGCCAGCACTCGCCCACTTATCGGCAGAAATCACAAATCACAAATCATTTTCATGGGAATGTGTATGTGCTTCAATTAGGTCACCAGCAGACAGAACGGGAAAATCAGGGCAGCCCGAATGGATAATTCAAAATTATTGATTTGGCACGTTTTCGTCCTGAAAATCCGGGACAGACATACAAGAAGCCGAAAATTCGTGAGTTATACATAGGTACATCAATTGTGGCTTTTTGGAGCTGTGAAACTTTTTCTTGCCACTCAATTACCCACTTTTCCACTTGTGCGGTACAGTGAACATTCTGCTATTGAGACAACATTTTGCGCTTTTCATTAGCCAAATTAAACTTTGCTGGCGCCCAGGAAAATTTAATTTCCATTTCCATTTAAACTCTTTGTTTATTCTGTTAGCTAAAGAGGGTTAAGTTGAGGGCGAAGGATGCTCGTCCCAGTGCTTGTCTCAGTGCCCATAAAATGTGTAAAAAAGTTTCCGCAAAAGGAAAAGTCAATTCTCGTGCTCTCATGGCTGCACTAAAAGAAAATATACTTATTTCACTAAGTGAAAAGTTGTTTGGTAAAATTTTGGCTTTTACAAAGAAAAATAACAGGTTCCAAAACTTTAAAATTTAAATAATTTCATAGAAACAGAAAAATATTCTTACGTTATAAAGGCAACAATTGTCAAGCATAAATTACTTAGTTTGTGCTTCAGTTTGGATTTTCGTTCATATTTTTTAGCAACATAATAAAAAAATTATTAAAAAATATTTAATTTGATATACACTCAGTTTTTTAAATAAATACGTTCATTTAAATGAATGTATTTTAAAATATTTTACAAAATTATAAAATTATACAAATATGAAACAAAAATATTTTTTTTTTAATACAAGTAAATACATTTTTCCTTATGTTACTCCAAGACTATTAATAAATAACTTTTGAGTGTTATTACAAATTTTACAGATAGTTCCGAGTGTGATTGCGTTGTTTTGTTGCCGACTGTATACGGGCGCTGCCAACAGATTTGCATGCATAGTGCAGAAGTTGACCTAAAAGTCGGGCAACAACACGCCCATGCCCGTCCTGCGGTCTACGATCTACGGCCGCTCAGCAGCAAATTGGTTTTACCGGAGGGTTTTTCCCAAGGCTTTCCCGGCTCGCTTGGCTTCGTTGCGTTTCATTTCGTTGCCGGTTCTCTTTGAGCTGCATTGTTTTAGCCATATTCGTGGATGTGGCTATGGCTGTGGATTCAGCTTGCAGCTTCAAGTTGCTATGGATGTGGCTGGTGCACGCCAAGTGCCAGCATTCATTAAACGGCCATAAACAAGTGGTGCAGATTGCGTTTAGAACAGCAACGCAAACCAGAAGGCGACAGCGGTCCCCGCAAAATGGATTCCACGTTTAAAATGCATGCAACAACTCTTATTTATGAGCTGCCTTTCCGTTTTCACACTCTGTAAATTCGAGCACGCAAAGTGCACGGAAATCGCGGAAAAGTCCTTTAATAGTCAAAGTTTTGGGAGTAATTTGAAAACATATTTTAAAACGTGACTTAGGTTAAGAAACTTAAACTGATTAAGTTGTTTAGAAATAATGGAAAACTGCTTTAAATTCAAAGTTTTATAATTTAAAAATAAGGACTATATATAAAGCAATAGGTTTATGACACTTCTACTTCCTGATTTAACAATATTAAAACAATATTTGACAAACTAAAAATTCTGTCACTTAAAAATATTCCCAGCAAAATGAAATACAAGCATTTCATGTAACTATTTGTTAAAATACACAATGTTTAAAATGTTTATTTACTGAAATTGTAAACAGAGAATGTACAAATGTTTGTTGTATCCAGTCATTTTTGTTTGTTATTCCTCCTTCGCTCACTTTATGTTCTGATTCCCTTGTAAAACTTATTCAATACCTCATTGACAATAGCTCTCGCCCCGATCGTCAAAGTGAGCAAGGCAGAAAATAGTTTTAGAGAGCGTGACTAAGCCTGATTGGATCTGGCACACCATATAACCAGCTTTTCTAGCCCAGTTTTCCCTTAACGGTGTATGCGCGCCAAATGTGGAAATGACAAATGCCGCGATGACAAGTTTTTCCCTTCTTTCTAGGTTAACGGATGCATCGGAAATTGGGGCAAAGGAAACAAGACGGAAACGGAAGTGAAATACAAACTGATGCGACACTTTTAATTCTTTTTACTGGCTCTATTAAATAACGAAATAGAATTCCATGACATGATTTAAAGAAACAATATGTAGAGCGGAACAGCTAGAGTGAAAACGTTGATATAATTTGCATTGGTTTATTATTATTGAATTTTGTTATCGTTAATTAAATTTATAAAATAACATTTTTAAGCTTTTAAATTATCAAAGATTTTACAATATTGTTTAATCTTTGTTTTTATACTCTTCCAGAGGATATTACATTTTCAGTTAGAAGTTTGCAACGCAGTTAATGAGAAGTTTCCGACCCTATAGAGTATATATATACTTGATCAGCATCACTAGGAGAGTCGATCTAGCCATGTCCGTCTGTCCGTCCGTTTCTACGCAAACTAGTCTCTCTGTTTTAAAGCTATCTGCATAAAACTTTCCCAAAAGTTGTCTTTCTATTGCAGGTAGTATAAAAGTCGGAACGAGCCGGATCGGACGACTATAGCATATAAAAATAAAAAAATTATAACTTTGCTGTTTTTTAATTTTTTTGTTTAGTTCTTCGACATATAGTAATGGTTAAATATTTCAGAATTACGGTTTAAATTTCACCAAAATCGGACGACTATAACATAAAACTCCCATGGGAACAATAAAAATATAAAAAAAATAAATTTTAAAAAATTTAACTTTTTTATTTTGTATTTTTTTTAGAAATTTTTTTGATTATTTTATTATTTGACAGCTTCCATAGGAACTCAAATAATTGAGCTGCAAATCATCATAGCTTCAATGCATTTAAACATACACGCAAGTAAATCATAATTGTAATGCCTTCAAGAATATTTAATTTTTGCAATAGCTGCAATGGTATATGAACTTCGGCTTGCCGAAGTTTGCTTCCTTTCTTGTTATCCTTTTTTGTAATATGCTTGGATAATTTATGCTTTGTATAGAATGCCAATTAAATAAATGTCATATATGTTTTTCCTTTTTTATTTGCCTTATCAAAATGGATGTGTTAATATTTTCCTAAGCCTCTTTTTCTATATATTTGTTTTTTTTCGTGTGGTTTATGTCCCGTACAGCCGAAACATTTTGCTTCAGAGCATCCAAAGTTCATTGTAAAATGTTAGCTAGTTTGTTTGTTTGATTTTTGTGTATCCATTTCCAGCTGTGCCCAGCGGAGACCGGCGAAGGCGAGCGCATTTCATATTTAATTAAAATCGAGGCACCCACAGACACCCGCAAAAGCAAATAGATACACATGCAAACACACAGGCACACATCCACCAACACGTTTGCATAGCACAACAGCCATTTAAATAAGGGGTACCAAATGGGGGGCTCGGTGTCGACGTCGTCTGGAAAATGGTAATAATAAAACGCTGGGCAAATATTTAAAATATTCCGAATGCCGCATTAATGAGCTTTTATTTTGACGACGATAAGCGCAGCACACACACTTAGTTGGCAACAAATTATAGCTAATTCGCGATTGCTTTATGCTAAACAGATGCGGGCGTTGAAAAAGAGTAAAATATTTTGTTGGCAAGAAATCAAAACAGAGAAGGGGCGGCATTGCCACGCCCCTGCTCTGGTTCCGCCCACATCTGCGAGCCAGGCAGGCAGAGCAATTAAAGCGCGTGACGAAAACATACCGCTGCCACGCCCATAAATATTTCGCCAGCCAGATGAGGATCCTATATTATGTGCAGAGAGAAAAATTAAATTCATTTGGCTTTTAGATTTAGATTCATAAGAAAACTGTACATTAGTACTTAGGAAATTCATATCATTTGTATACTTTTAGAAACATTTTTAATTTTGTTCACTTTAAATTCTTCAAATTCAATTTTAAAATATTTTTTTGCAATTTTAGCTTTGTTGTCTTTAAATATTTAATAAGAGAACCTGATTTATTTTCCAAAAAGAAAAAAAAAAAAGTTGATTTGAATATAGGCCTAATTAAAATATCAAATAGCTCTGTTTCTAACCCAATTAAACTATTAAATGAAAATGCACTTTTGTTCTATGGTTTTTCATGTGCTTTTACATTGCAAGCTGTCGGCATTTGTTAATAATTATATTTGTATCAAGTTCTCGGTTCGTTTTCTTTTCTGCCAGCTGCTTTTCGCAGCTATCCGCATATTTCTCTTTGTTTTCATTGCCAGAATTCATTTTGCACTTTTCTCGAGGCGGTGAAAAACGCGGGGAGAAACCTAGAAAATTCAAAAAATGCGAAAAAAACATTGTGTAAAAGCCAGGATCAAGTATGTGCATTTTTCGAGGTGGTTGTGTGTGTGTGTGGGTGCGTTGGTAGTTCTTATTAAGTGGTTCGAGGGCTGATTTATAGCCCTTTACCCTCCCATAACGACAGTTATCCTGTCAGGATGAAGGACAGGACACTCGCACTCTGTCCTTCGTTTGGCGGCCGGCACTCCCAGCTCATTCGGTTAAAGTTTTAAGCGCTCACTTTGCATCTAAAGTGTGTTTGGCAGATAAATGTTTTGCACGCGCATTACTCATACGCCAGGTTGGCGCAGTACCATTTTCACCTGCAAAATTAAAAGCGACAACCAAAACAAACTGCACTTTACCTAATTGAACAAGGCACAAAAAGTAACAGGGTCTCTGATTTATTCAGTTGACAATTGTAAGGGAATACAATTTAATGTTTAACTTAACGATCAAGTTACACTTTGTTTTAAATATAACTTTAAACATTTATCTCTTAAAGGCCGCGTTTTAAAGGTATATCTCATAGAGATTGTTGTAAAGTTTCAACTATTCAGATTACAAATGTATAGTTTTAAAGTTTTGGGAACTTTATTTATTCAATTCCTTTTCAAATTTGAATAAAAGACCGTAAAAAGAGTAACCTAAAACCTTTGAAATATTGATTATTAAATCAGGCATATTTTTAACTAACTATTTAGCTTTTGTAATGTCTGACTAAGAATATGTTCCTAAAATTTTATTTGTTTATTTAGAAAATCTTTCAGAATCAATTTAAGTTATGAAATTTAATTATTCAATAGAATTTCATTTATTGTGGTCTTTAGGTCCCTATTTAAGAAATATATATTATTTTACCACTAAAATAGTTTTAATTGCCAATTAAAACGGTTTTAACAGGTTTCATAAAGCATATCCATGATCCACTGCAATATTACATTTTTAATACAACTGGATACATAATTAATTCCTTTTAATTTAGTTTAGAAAAGTAAATGTATTTCTTTTCTGAAATAATCTGGCATATGCTACGCTGTATATTGTTTTTAAGTTATGGCTCATAATTTTCACATTTCCTTTCAAATTCGTTCTTGTCAGTTTATAACTCTATGTCTTTCTGTCTAAATCGTTTCTTTTTTGGCAAGTAGCAAAATTGACTTGAACTAGATTTTCTCAATACGGATTTTTCCCGAATGTTTACAGTAGCACTCAGAATATCTTTCGCGGCCCATTCGTAGAACAAAGAACGCAACGGATGCAATAAAAAGGTGCCAACTCTGGGGCAAATTAATATATTTACGGGCCTATGGATTGCCTCAGCAGACGCATTAAACTGGCTGTAAAATTGACTTACGGACATTACGCAAATCTGCCGGACGTCGTTGCCTTTACTGTGACCCAAATAAGATTTTCTCTGCACGTGGAAATGGACATGGCTCTGGTCAAGTACAACAGCGGCGGCACTTGCCCATAAACTTTTTATAGTTTCAATAAATATAAAATTTGAGAGCCATTAAAATGGGGGCGAAACATGCAAACGCGTTCTGCATTTGCTTGTTGCCCTTCTTTGCAATTCGTTGTTTTGGTTTTCTCTCAAGTTTTATGTCTTTCGAATTATGTGAGCGAACAGGATTTGGGATGTGTGTACATACGATTTGCTGCAGCAAATATAAACAACTTTTTATGTTTATATAGAGCTCAGAGACAGCATCAGCGAAAACCAAATTACGTATACGCCATGAATAAAATGAAACATTTCGAGGCGGTGCTAATTCACATTCATGAGCTTAAAAAACTTCAATGAAAAATTCATTTACTCTAAAATGAGTTTTTAGCTTTGATAATGATTGCTAAGCTATTTGCTAAATCGATTACGGAAAACTAATTACAATCATCCGTTTAGGTTAGAAAATCTCTTATGCTTGACACAAGTTTGTTTCGAATTGCTTATCAAAACTTTGTTTTTGACTTGCGTCTCATTGATATAGTTTGATAAATTCACTGGTACAAATTCACTGGTAAACAAAAAGGAATAGAAATTGATTTCTTGGTAATTATTGTTATTGATGGTGAAAGGCAAAGTATTTTGATGCTTTTAACAAAGTATTGCTAGATCAAAAAGATTTATTGTTAAGTTCTTTGAATGAAAAGTTTTTTCTTTTTGTATTTTATTGTAAATTAATGTTATTTAACGTGTCAGTGTAGTAATAGCTGTTCTTTTATTTCGTTAAAAGACAAACATTTTAGTTTTATTATTTTTACCTTAATTAAATAACTGAGAAGCAAAAATTAATAGGATAATAGTTTCCGAGCAAAAAAATATTTTAGTCTAAACAAAAAATCTTTAATCAGAGTCTATTATTTATTTGATATGAGAATTTGTATAGTTATTCTATTCCATAAACTATATTTGTGCGTCTGCTGGTGTCCTGATATCTTGCTAGTTTTCTGCCCAGTCTTACTTCTAAATGAACTGGCGATTAATTATTTGCCAATTTACCCTCATCAACTTTTTGCCCAAGCCTCTAATTAGAACGAAGCGAGTGTATAGCATGGGGCCAAATGCCCACGCCTGTCATTTCATAGAGCACACATGGCATTCGGAAAAACCACGACATTTTCGGGAAATTATCAGACCTTAAACTCTTTATGAAAATGTTTAATAATTAACTTGGCGGCGAATCGTAAAGAATGCCCATATACATAAATGCTTATGTGCGCCTGAGTTTGGGTAATTTTTTAATAAGTATTCAACGATTCTTCGGGCACATATTCCAAGAATTTACCTGAGTGTGTGCGTGCGTCGTAAACATTTTTATTGGCCATTTTCAACATGAAAAGCAATGAAAGGATATGCCGAGCCAGGTCGGAAAATGCTTTATGATGGCGCAAAGACAGAGACGCAGAGGCAGAAAAAGTGCCACATTTTCATTTCCATTATCGTTCTGCCTTTCATTTTTGTTGTTTGTCATGGCCCATTCAATTATCTTAATATTACGCATACGCCGCATGGGCTGCCAAACAGTTTGCGTGGAGGGAAAGGCGTTGTGTCGAAGGGTGGAAATGGATGGCGCACCATTGCCCAAAAGGAGAGAAACTAATTACCGTCGGTCAAATAAACAAGACTCTTGAGTATTTCGGCCTGAATGCGTTTATTGATCCCGAAATGCGGCCTAAATGAGACTGGGATTGCGGTTGTATCGCGGTCCTTACCTTCTGGCAAATGTCCTTCGAAGTCCGGTATCCTTTATTCCATCACTGTTTATCTCAACTGATTGATTCACAATTTATTCACACTTTTTCATTTGCACTTTGGCCTGCGCTTGGCTTGCTCTAAATTCAATAAACAAAATCGTTGCGGCTTACAAAGGACACTCCGCGTCCTGTTTTGGCCCTGGCTTTAGTTAGGCATCTCTCATTTACATTTTGTGCATATTTTAATTGCTCCCAGATACAGAAAGGCGAGGAAACGTAGAAACGTAGAAACGCCCCCGGAATCCGCACAGGCGGAAGCCAACAATGAACAATGAACAGGACTTGGGGCTGGGATCCAGCTGTGGTCATTGCACTTGGCACAATTTCTCTGTTTTTTTTTCTTTGTCTTCTTTTAATTGGAAATTAGAGCGAAGCTGGTGCTGTCCCGGACTGGATTTGCATTCCCACACTGCCACACCCCATTCCTGGCCGCTTTGTTTATTAAACTTCAATTAGGCAAGTTTTTCCAATTAAAATTTGCCCGCTGCAATTTTAAGGGTCTTTGCTGGCCGGGCCAACTTTTCGAGTGTTGGTGGTTTAATTGGTTTTTTTTCAAGCCCCTTTGACCGGATTGCATTGTTCCCATATCAATCTAAGTCAACTGGGGGCAGCCAGGCGGAGACATTGATAAATGCAAAGGGGAACCGAACCGATAAACCCGTCGGAAATCGCGATGCCATTTCTACAATGTATTCAGCACCTTTAATGGGCGATTTATCTTACTTATGCAAAGAGATTAAGCTCTTTATTAAGTAATCTACGTATGACGCAAACTATTATTGTATTATTGGCTTTTCTAAATTATAAAGCTGATTATATTAGATTCTTGTTAAGTTAATCTGCAAACAAAACAAAATTGTCATACAAACAAAACTTGGGCTTCCAAATTTTCTCAATAAGATGAGTTTTAAATTAATTCCACGAAAGTATCAAAATAAAACTTATGTGGCTTAAAATTAAGGTCTCAGACCACAGTTTTAGACTCTTCAGTATAGAAATGAAACTAAAGAGAATAGTAGTTTTATTATTTAGTATTGAATTATTATTTATATTTTAATGCTGTTTGTAGTTTTTTTTTTTGGATGTGTTTTACAAAGATTTTATTTTTTTATTATATTTTATTTTTAGCATTAATAACCGGTTTCACCTTGGTAATTAAATTATAAATAAGTCTATTTAAAACAAGAAACCGTTGTTGATTTTTAAATCTGTACCGTTAATTAAATTTGTTCGATTAATGTATAATTTTTTGGGAACTTGTGTAGCTGATTGATCAAAAATTATAAGAACAAATCACTTCCAGTCGTTTGAAACCGTTTCCTGTATAAACCTTTGTTACCTTCCTGTTTATACATAAATGATCAATTGAAATTTTGAGATTGGCACACTCATAAGCCAAGGGAAATAAGCATTTGCTGTTAAAAACTATAACAAGATGTTGACTACGTTTGTTAATAAAAATATTCCCAATAAACTCAAGAACTCTAGAATTAATCCTGTCATCAGTAGCTAACATCAAGGAGAAGAGCATATGAAAAGAGTCTAATACTAACTGATATTTTTGTGTAGGTCGGGAAATGCAATGCCGTTTGGGCAACGTATGTGAGCGGGGAATGTCGCACCTGCTGCAGGGGCAGGGGAAGCTGGAATTGTGGGATATAAATATAAATAACTACCCCGTGCCCGTTCTAATACCAAGGCCCAAACTCCGCCGCCTGTGTGCGTGTGTATCTGTGTGTGTGTGCTGGGTATTTCACTTATTTACACTTCACTTCGGCTGCTGATTCTGCCGCCGCCGCTGCTCACTTGCTCGCGCCCGTTTTCAAAGTTTCACCCAGCAGCTTTCCTTTCCTATATTTCCTATGTGTGTTGTGTGTTTTTTTTTTGTGTGCTGATTGCTTGGATGCCGCTTCCGATTTTCCGCTGCGAGCACCAAACGCTTTGAACTTCGACGAGGAACTGAGCGCAATGGAGCAGCTCGGAAAAGCCGAAAGCTTTCGGCCCAGAAACAAAATGGAAATGGCACAGAGAGCGAGCGTGGAAAGGAGCACAAGCTCGTGGCGCTGTTGCTGCTTTGTTTTCCTCGACTAAATGGGCGACATCAGCGGGTGGGTGGCAGAAACACTTGTGGCTCAAAGGCAGCCAAAGCAGCCAAAGCAGCGGGCTTCCATGTTGCCGCCAATTGGGCAACATGGCCCAAATGTTGCGCCGGCCATTAATCGGTTTTGCCATGGCGAAAGATGAGTGCACTTACCGGCACTTTTTTGGGTCAATTAATATCGACCAAGCCAGTGTAAACAGTTTTTGGCCTTTGGCCATCTGCTTTTGGCCAACACTGGCGGCCGATAAGATAAACAAAACACCCACGAGGTGTGTTGCTACCCCATGTTGCCACAAAGCTGAATGGGTTTTGTTTTGTTCGATTTGGTTTCGGATACAGATTGAGATTCAGATTCAGATTCGGAGGCCTTAAACGCTCGACCCTTCGCTTTTCTCGGATTTTCGGTTCCCGGGCACAAAACCGGCGGACTCGTCGGATGTGGCGAGCTTTTGGAGCCTGCGGTCCTAGTTCCACTTCCAATCCGTTTCTTGATGCGGCCAAAATATCACACCCTCCCCATCCCCCTCCCCCTCTCCCTCTCACCAAAGTTTGTACGAGCCTCTTTGGCGCCCGACGAGGTGACAATTCCATTTAAGAATTGCGGGCATAGCTTTGTTATTGCTCATGACCATTCCGGCCAGCCATTCTGGCCAACAATGGAAATAGTTATGACTTCGTTACCACTATAAACTATTTTGTGTTATGCGATTAGCTTATACTTATCTGATTGTCATTTATTCTCGACAATATTCTTATCACAATGGAAGGCAGTACATGTAGTGACGTTGCGCATCAAGAGCGTGTGTATAGGAGACTACTATTTATAGCCGCAGAACTGAAAATCTGCTGTGATGGTACGAAAGACATTAATCCGATGCCTAGATCCGATGCTCCTTTCACAAAAAAGGTTACATTTTGTACACCCATATCTTCTAAGCTAGTTAAGCTACAAACAAGTGTTATATTGCTCGTTTAAGAGGTGCTTTAACATAGTTGGTCTACAAACAATAGTTTTGAAATAGATTTTTCTTCTTATTTTTAAAATATTTGTAATATATTAATTTCTATTAAAAAATTTAATATAACAAATTTAAATCATTCAGTGGGCAAAATGTTAGTAAAAATCTTAAAAACAACAAAGATATGAACATTTTAATGATGTATTGGCAGCCATACAACTTACTCCTTAATTTGATTATGATTTTAGATGGTATTATAGTTTCAGTCAAAAGGAGACATTTCCGACCCTGAAAGTTTATATATTCTTGATTAGTATCACTGGGACAGTCGATCTAGCCATGTCCATCTGTTTGTCCTTCCGTTTCTGTAATCACTAGTCTCTCAGTTTTAAAACTATCTGCATAAAACTTTCCCAAATTTTGTCTTTCTATTGCATACAAGTCGACACGCTTCAGATCGGACGACTATATCATATAGCTCCTAAGGGAACAAAATGGAGTAACCAAATATTTGTTTTTAAGTTGTTATAATGGAAAACATTTGTCTAGCCTTGATTAGAACACTTACCAAACTTGTTACATTAAGTTAGGCACTTTTATTTATGGTCCGTCAACGGGTAGACTTCATTTAATGATACCCACGACAAACTCACACTGTAATTAAATAGTTAAAGTAATGAATGGCCGTTTTCGAGAGTTGTCTATGTAAGACATTAACATAAAGGTCTTTATTATCGGGGCTACAAAGTAGATGCTGGGCAGGCGAAGGGCAATGAACTTTTGTTTTTCGCAGGAGCACGGAACAAGGAGCATTGGGGCTCAGGTGTCGGGTGACCCGTCTGCAGCAAATTAAGTGCGATTAGTCAGCCAACGGGTTGTCAGTGCCCGGGGCATTAGCATCCACCACCTGCCGCCATGGGCTGGTGCTCTCTGGTGCCCGGACAAAATCAATTTCTATAGTTAATAAGCCGACCGCCTGCTGTGGATCAAGCTGGGTGCTCTTTTCCCGTCGCCAGGAGGCGGGAGGATGTGCTGGGAGGACACCCAGCGCCATTGTTTGTAATTAAACGGATGTGTTCGGTGGTCCTGCGGCGCATTGTGTCGCCTAATGCACTGGCTGCCCGCTGTTGTTGCATAAATTAATTGATTTATCAAGTGCACGCCGGCTTCGTCTTAATTAGCATTTTCTGCTTCTGGTGGCTCACGTTGCGTATACGCAATTAATACATATTTGCCCCATTAATTAGTGGCCATGTACACACACACACACACACACACACACACGCCCCAACTGGCCACTGACACATTAGATAATGGGCCACACGTGGCCCGGCTCCTTTCAAGGATTTATGGCAAAAGGGTCCAGTCGAGAGGCTCCACCTCCACATCCACCACCTGGTTAACGACCCATAAATCTAAACACTCTCGCCACGGCACATAAATTGCCCAATTCCATGCAATAAAATGAAATGTCCAGATAATGCATTCGCAGAGGTAAAAATCAATTTTACGCCATGTTCTAAATTTGTGTTCAAGCTTATGTTTTTAAGCCCGTACGCCGCTTTTTGTGGCTCTCGTGCAAACATTTATTTTAGTTCAGCCACAGAACATTTTGGCCAAAGTGCAAACTGGTTAAATGACTGCCAGCAGCTGCTGTCAAACTTCCGACTAAATTCTAATTCTGCGGTTGTTGCCAATTGAAATGTTTTTCGCATTGAATTGTTTGGAAAGTGCTAATGGGATTAAGCGGATCCCAAATGCGAACGAGGATAATAATAAGCTCTGAGATCTGACGTTTGTGATTAAATGGAAATAAATGCGTAATGTTAAAGCTTATTTAGTGGCATTAAGTGTGGCGAAATAATAGGCAATTATTTTGTGAAATGTTATATGTGGCCAGCAGACTGGGGAATACATGTTCGTTTAGTTATTGTTATTTATGATACAACCTTAGTTCCTTTTTTTCACATTTAAAGTCATATGTTTTCCTTCGTCATTCTTACCACCACTCCAATAAAATTAAAAATTAATCGAGTAAATCTGCATTAAGAAACTCTTTATTTTATTTGCTAGACAGAGGCAGTTTATTACGTGACCATATTTTGTGGTTAAAAATCATAGCTTTAATTTTAAAGCTGTAACCAACAAAACCATAATTAACCATAATCATAATTTCAATGTTTTTTTTTCCAAAAGCTAAATTAAATCTAAACAATACTTTTTTGGTACGGTGATTAGTTGCGTAATTTAATTATAAAAAAAAAATAGTTGTGGGTAATAAATTACCACAAACAAAATTTCGAGTGTGGTTTGGTATTATTTGAACATGTTATGCCAATTTATTATTTAAAGTAAAAATTCATCGTTTAGCTAAGCTCCAAGTGATGTAATGGTATTTATTATGGTTGCAGAAAAGGGCAAACCATGGACAGGTTTGCAAAAAAATGCAAATATCGACCGCAACTGTTGATATACGATTTTTTGTGTTTGTGCGCCCTGTGTGTATGGCCATAAAACAGTGATACAGCATCTCTGCCTGTCACTTTGATGATGCATTGAATGGCCAAAAGGCTTGGAAAGAGTGATGCGAGGTGGTCTGAGTACATGGCCAAAAACATGGACTGATTGCCGCCTACCACCTGTTTGGCTTTCGGCGCTAATCCATCAGTGGCAACAAGGCAGAAAGTGCCAACAGCAGCTTCGAGTGCTTCAGCCCAAAGCAAACACGAACACGCAAAAAATAAATCCAATAAAATTCCCAATGCCTTTGTTTAGAACAACAAAAGCAACAAAAAAAGGAGCCATCGGCTCCATTAAAATACATATTCGAAAAGCCCTAAAAATCCATTCATTCAGGTGGGTCGTAAAAGCGCGAATGGCCGCAATCCGCCACCCACTTATCCACCCATCCGCCCACACACACGGGGCCAAGGGAAATGGCCCTCCATCATTCATCCAATGGGGATGTAGATTGCGCCACACTCTGTAATATCCTGCAATCGAAGTTGCCTTTTCTTTTATTCCACTCTTATGTGTTTCGTTTGGTTTATGCTCGTGTTTTTACAGTTCAATAAAGTTTAATAAATTCAGCGACTTGCAAGTGGATTTCCCTGATAAACGCAGACGGATCAAACAAATTAAAGTCCTAAGCCTGTGAGGCATACCGTCGCATCCGAGAGATGCAAAAACAGATGCTAGCGACTAGCTTATCGAGTCCTGAGTCCTGAGTCCCGAGTCCTGAATGCGAAGGTCAAAGGAGCGTGTCGACTGGCATTGATGGACGAGGGGGTCGGGATTTGACTGGAAACACATGCCAAGGTCATCGAAGCCGACATGTATTGTTGGAAGGTAGCTTTGCAAATTTAAACATCATAAAACGAGATTCATGAGCTTTGAATGTCTCAAATCTGGCTTGTGCAACATACAAAAAAAAAGTAAAATAAATATTGCCTAGATTCCGAAACTGCATACCTTGTCCATAACTAATAGATTTTTGACGATTTACTTATTTTAAATTCTGTTCTTGGAAGCATTTAAAAAGATTAAAAGTCTTTAAAATGTATAATAGACCAATATTTATTTAATTACAATATTTGCATCATAAATACAAGAAAGCAAAACATTTACAAATATCACGCTTTAAAATGTATATCACGAATACTCACATCAAACCAGCGCGTGAAAACTTATTAGTAATTATTTTATAATCAACTTTGAGCTCTATTTAAGCACAGGACGTTATTTATAACACATCACGTTAAAGCCACCAAGTTTTAATTATTGTACATCTTAATTATCAACAAAACATATCCAAATACATATTTTGCTTAAGTGTGTAGAAATCTAAGTAAGTTAATTTCGTTTAAAGCTCATTTCATTTATTATCAACAATATTTTTATTAATTTCTACTAGTTTCGTTTTTTTCCAATCAAAAACTGTTGAGGTGTGAATTTGACAATACCGTTTAAATCAAAAGAGACAATCGGAATTCCAAATCCTTGGATGGCTCAACTCAACCAAAGCGGCACTTGATTTGCATGGACAGCTGAAGGACCACGCTGCCTTCCTTCCCTCGGACTTCATGGCCCCCATTGTCATTGTCAGCCATCGATTTAGGTTTTTTTTTGGGGCTGCCCTTCATTTGACTTGTCTGCCCGTCTCGCTTCATATCTATATCTAAATAATGGGATGTCACTTTTAATTTGAGCGTCGATTTATATGCCTAGTCGGTGGACTATCCACAGTCCCAGAAAATCTGCCAATAAAAAGCAGAATGACCAAAAAGGAAGGGAGACAAAAGCTGCAGAATGAAAGGCATTTGTACGTCTTCATTGTGCTCATCAGATTCGGGGAAGTAAACACACACTCTTGTGTCTTAAACTTTCCAGTAAGGGTACCATGTTTCTGTTTGTTTTAGGGGGACAATTAGCCGAGTATTCCACACAATTTAATTGTTATAAATGCCAAGGCCGAATGCGAATTAAGTAATATTTATGGAAGGCAGTGAAAGGATATCAGGATATCACCCGGAAACTCTTCCCACGCGTCGAAGGATCATTAATAACAGTGGATTTTGCACTCGAACAGCTGACTCTGTGGCTCCGCGTGGGTGTTATTCCCCATGCGAGTCCTGGCTATCCTATTACCATTAATCTCATCATGCACAGAGCAGCAGCATCTGCTAGATGGTCCTGGTTGTGATTTCAATTAAGCACCCAGAACGGAGCGAAAAAACCAAGTTATGAAGATAAATGTCACTCGTCAAGTGGCAATCAATTAGTTAATGCTTTCAAGGCTCACGGGGCATAGTTTCTTTTGTGCCTGCCCCCCCCCCCCCCCAAGCAACCCCGAAAAACTTCAGAGACTTGTGTGCCCGAAAGTTCGTGTTTGTCACAGAAATTATTCAATTACCAAATTAAATTTAATGCCTTGTACTCGAAATCGGGCGAAGGACACAGCCAGCTTGCTTTTGATCCCACTAAAAGCTTTAATAACTGTAAATTGCTTTCACAAATTTGTCTTCGAACGAGAAAAGCGAGAAAAGCTGGAAAAAGGGGCGAGCGGGGGCGTTTTGGAGGGCGGAAAATGGGGAAAGCACCTGCCCGCATACCTGGGCAAACATTTTTCTCATCTCGGTGTCGCATCCCCCGCCCGTGACCAAATATTCACAGGCATTCGAAGTGAGCCGCACTCTGAGCTCGCAGTTCGAGTTCGATGGCAAAGGCCAAAACGAACCATTATCGACGTTTTTGTCCCCCTGCATTCCGCATTAATGTCTCTATCTACCTGACGCCGAGCATCAGAAATCCAATTATATTCGCTTTATGTACAAAAAGCTTCTGCAGCCCGGTAAAGTGAATCAGTGAGTGAGCAAGCGACCCTCTGGCCTGAACCATTAACTAATGCCGAAATCCGCTTAAAAATTTAATTTTGTTCACCTTTTTAAAGGGATGCCAGAAGGTTCGGGGAATCGGCTTAGTTATTCATCTGTCAGGTGCGTGAATTAAACTGGATTGACCCAAATTAATACTTTTTATTAAGTTGTTGATTCGAGCGGAACTTTAAAGGCAATTGAACGGACAACTAGATTGTGTCAATAGTAGTTTGGAAGACCATTTTCAAAAACTAATGACAGTATTATCGATTTATTTCATATTTGCGACAAACCCATTAATTATTATGATAGAATCCGTTGCAAGAGCTTCCCACCTCATAAATTATTCAAAACAATTTAAATTGCTTTACCAGAAATGAATTACACTAAATGAATTACACCACTGTGCTATTCTACTTTTTATCTAGTCGGGTGTTTTAGTGGATTGGAACATAGGGATCTTAACGAAATACCACTGAGGTGAATTCCGAAATATCTATGCTGCTACTTTTTACTTAGTTATATTACATTTTACAGATGTTTCAGTATCAATTATTGGATATTATTAATACTTGGACATAGCAAAAATAAAAAAAAATAAAAAAAACTTAAGGGCAAATAAATTTCTTAAATGTGCTTAAAAGAATAAAGAAAGCAGGAACAAGCTTTAATACTGATAAGAAATATGTTTAAGCTGGAGATATAAGTTTTCCATTCTCTCTACTTGTATCTACATTGCATTCAAAATAAAAAAATTTAGTTGGCATATTTTTAGGCAGCAATAAAAAATCATAAGCCTTTTTCATTGCCCTTGTTTTGTTTTAATTTTGTTGTTTGCAAAACTAAATAGTCGTTATTAATTAAATAAAGATTTATTTATTTTATTTCTTAAGAATATGCTACCTCGTTCAGTTTAGTCTCATTCTATATCTGATCGAAAGCTTTAAAGAAGCATACGATCAGTATTTTCGTGTTTTTTTTAGAGAAATGAAGAACTCGAGAGCTTTGGGAAAGCTTCAATGACGCCAACAATCAACTTGTTTGTCTCTCTTTAACTTTTTAGTTGCTTTACTACCTTCAGCTGAGCCGGTTGCGTTTTAGCAAGAAAAGTTAATTGATAAAACTAATATTTTGTTTTGTTTTTGGTTCGTTTGTCACACAAATTGCTAATTACCAACCCATTTTAGCTGCTTGGATAATGTCGGCCAAACCCATTCTCTACTACGCCCCCCGCAGTCCACCATGTCGTGCTGTTCTGCTGACGGCTGCCGCCCTGGATTTGGAGTTGGATTTACGGTGAGTTGTTGCCGGCTCTCTTGTAAACAGGTCTCCCACTCAAAAACTCTCTTCCTTAACCCTCCGTTTGACTAGTGGATCTTTAGTGACCGCGTTGCAAATAAACAAATAAACATACCATTTACAGACGATTTATTATTTTGAAGATTAAAGAGCACTTTTCGGCGTCATCATAAATCAAATTTTAAAACACTAAAAAATATTGTCAAAATATACTATATGAATAAGCAAATTATATACAAAAATAGTTGTAAATATTTGTTTATTAATATTTATTAATTTCATGTTTACAACATCAACTACTTAAAATTATATTCTGTTGGAATTTTTATTAAGATCAAATTATATTCCGATTGAAAGTATTTAATGTATCAATATTTATTCTGTGCTTCCGTAATTAAATGTATATATTTAGCTTTATTTATTATGTAACGACCATAACTTTAAATAAAGTAAGGGTTAAACCACTATCTATCTGGCCATGCCATGCCTTATCTTTCCATCTCTCTCACTTTCTCTTTTTAATCTTATTCCAGTCTTGTCAACGTAAAAGCCGGTGAGCACAAGTCCGACGAGTTTCTCAAGTTGAATGCCCAGCATACGATCCCAGTGCTCGACGATAATGGTACCATCGTGAGCGACTCTCACATTATCTGTAGCTATTTGGCCGATAAGTATGCCCCGGAGGGCAATGATTCCCTGTATCCCAAGGATCCTGCTCAGCGTCGCCTGGTGGATGCCCGTCTGTACTACGACTGCGGTCACCTGTTCCCGCGCATCCGGTTCATCGTGGAGCCGGTGATCTATTTCGGGGTTGGAGAGGTGCCCGCCGACCGAGTGACTTATCTGCAGAAGGCCTACGACGGCCTGGAGCACTGTCTGGCTGGTGGGGATTTCCTGGTGGGCAACCACCTGACTATCGCCGATCTCAGCTGCATTGCCTCTGTGTCCACGGCGGAGGCCTTCGCGCCCATCGAGGCCGACCAGTTCCCCCGTCTGGTGGAGTGGGTCAAGCGGCTGCAGGCTCTGCCGTATTACCAGAAGACCAACCAGGAGGGACTGGACATGCTGGTGGGGCTGGTCAAGGGACTGCTGACTGAACGCCAACAGAAGTAGGCATTACTGCAGAGAGAAATTTCTAATATTTTTCACTATTCAAATGTATACTTAAAACCTCAAAAGAGATTCTCTTCACCGTCGTATATCAAATACATAAATCAAGCAATTCCTTTTAAAGGAAGATTTATAAAAAGAAAATGTTTATACAAAAACTACAGGATACAATTCTTACCAGGCAAATGTTTTTGGATATTTGATTCAGGTTAGTATCACGCTTAAAAGAGAACTTATATGTCAATAAAGATTTTATAACCATTTAGTAACAGTTCAATATATTTTTAATATTTGTTTGGCTAACAACTATCATGGGTAGTTGTACACGTACATGTTGTATCTTCAAAAATAAAGGGTTTTGAAAAGATTGGTGCCCATTTTCCCAACTACTATTTTTATTTAAAATTTGTTCTTATTTCTTATGTCATATTTGCTTCCTGAACTGATAGACTTTTTATTTATAATGTTGTTTGAAACAATAAAGCAATATTCGATTATAGTCAACTATTAATTTAATATATACACTCTCATAGAACTAAGTTACTAAATTTTTGGAATCTCCGAACACGTTTATTTAGTAGCATTCTCAATCTAGGAACATTTTTTTCACCGTAAATCCATGTTGAACAATCAATCAATACTTGATGCAATAAAAACATGAGTTTCATTAGACAGCAGCCGGTAACGATGAATCAAGGCCGAACAGCAAACAATAATACGAGATGCGATATTGTGGGCGGTGTGGGGTGGCTTCTTGGTCAGGGGGGCGGAGATGTAGGTTGAGGTGGGGTGGAGGTAAGAGGGAAATAGGACCGGAGACAAGCACAACGACAACGACAGCGACAGCGACAGTTATGTGCAGCTGGTCGAAAAGTAATGGCAAAACTTTTTTATGGGGAAAAGGCCGGCAGCAAAGGCAGCCAGTAACCTGAACTCGTTCATGGACTGTGTGTGAAACTCAAGCCAGAAAGTTTGCCTTAGTCCGCTCGCCTCCTGGCCATTGTTGTTGTTTGTTTGGCTTGTTGGTATTTGGCTGTTCCCCTTATTGATTACAAGCTGTAAGTGATCGCATTTATAGTTGTTAAAGCTTCTTTGGCTTTTTGCGGCAAACTCTTGACTTTGGCTTTACCCACTTTAACGGAAATAAGTCGATGGACCACTGCCATAAAGTACGACACGGATTTTCTTTCATCTAAAGTTTATTAAAACTTGGTTAGTTTCTTGAAGGGGAAGTTATTTAATCTGTGTATTTATACCAAACAATAGCAAATTTACCGGTTATAAATTAAGAGAAGGAAAACTTATAAAGTTGGGATACAACAATTGCTAGAATTGAATATTTAAGCTTACAGTTAGCATAAATTTTCACTGAAACTGAATTGTGAAACGGAATGCATCTATATTTTGTATGCTCAATTATTGGCTTATGTTTTTATGTTTTATGATGCTCCCTTTATTTGTGTTATGATTTCCACATATTTAAGCAGTTAATCACCCCAAGTCTTACACAATTTAAAGCTTTTAATATTATGTTTGCACTGCAAAACAACGCCCATGGATTTTCCACTGAGCTAAGAGAGTATGTGGCAAAATGAAGTTCGTTTTTTCACTTGATGCACCCGGATATGGCTGACGACTTTTTGCAAACGTGATGTGACACTTTACAGTGCACTTATGGCCGCCAGTCAATGTCGATCAGAAGTGGTGACATGAGGCGAACTGTCCTGTGACCAGTAACCAGTAGACAACAACCATCAGCCGCAGGGGGACACTCGGTTCCGATTAAAGTGCAACACTGCGGGACAAAAGTTTCGCCATTGGAGGACGAAAAGAGAAAGGAGCAGCGGTCCGTGGAACTGGGTTTTGGCCACATTTTCATCATGCTTTTTTCACAGTTTTCAAATGCCATTAACTGGGCGACGTGGAACGGTTTCCGGGGGCTTTTACTTTTACTTTTTCCCCTTTGTCGGTGGGTGTGTGTTTTTGGGATTAAAATTTAATGCCGCAAAAGGAAAAGGGCAACCTAAGCGCGTGCCAGGAGCGTTAAGTAAACCGGGGCCAAACTGTAGCTACTCATGATTAATGATGCTTTTTTGGGTGGCTCGCCGCCAGGACCTTCGCCCATTTCCGGTTCGTTTAAAGTTGAAACGTCGTTCGTTGGCCATCTGTTTGCTGCTCTCGGCCGGGGTCGCTCCATTGTTTGCTCTGCGGTTGCGGTTTGTTTAACAATGAAATTAACTTCTTACCAAGCCAATGTCCCTTCGACAATTGCCAACAAAATTCAATATATCCCAGGCATTTTCATTCATTGGGCCATGAACGCGGGATAATCAAACTAATTGGAATACACATTTATTGTGTGCAAATCAAAATCTCTCCCGCTCCCTTCTGACTGACATTGTGCCAAACAAAGCTAATCAAAGTTAACGATTTCGAAGTTCGATATATAATTATGACATTTGGGCATTGGTTTCCAATTACACCAATCTATCTGTGGTGTCAGTGATAGAAAAAGTTGTACTTTATGGTACCTATTTAAATCTACAAAAATATTTATGTCCGTAAAGTAAAAGTACATATCTGCTTAGGGAAGATAACATAAGCTGAGGCTTTTACGCAAATAAATTGGAGTTCTTAGTTTTTTGGCAAGCAATCATCTAAATTATAATAATTCTTGATCAGGATCATCATTGAATTTTTCTGGTAGCTTGTATATCTGCTATAGAAACAATCGAAGTTAATATTATATTTAAATCAGTTTTGGAGCTGTCAAACTGCAAACTGTAGAATTTTTTTCATTTAAAAACGAAACTACCTTGTTCTCTTGCAGCGTTTCTGGCATGTTGAGAAAGCTTTAATAAATTGAATGCAATACTATATAATTGGAACTGGTGGAATACGTGTATTGATCTGGGGCTTACCGAAGCTAAAGTGCCAATAAATATATGTCTGTAAATGGGTACAAATACATGGGTGACTCACATCACCGCAGAAGGTGGAGTGGGCCACTTGCCTCCGACATGATTCTGCTCTTGAGCCTGGACAAAGGGACGGGCTCTTAGGGGAACTCATGTCTCCACTCAGTGGCCGGACAAGATGCGTTGATGGGCGCCGCACTCCGTGTTCCGTGTTCCGTGTCTGTGTCCGTGTTCGATATCCGGGCTGTCATTTTCAATTCGATGTGTAGTCCGACACTTGCACTCAGCAGTCGACAACGAGGACAAGCGGGCTGAAATCCTATAATACATAATGCTGATGATGACCACTTAAATGATGGGCGTAGACCGAACTAATCACCGGGCAATGAGGCTAAATCTGTTTTGCAAAAAAAAACAACCCAACTAACCTGAAACGAGCGAGTGCATTTGTGAGTGTGCCGGGGAAGTGAAAGGCGATTATCCTGCTCAACTAACTATCCTATCTGTCGACCGGCCAAGTGTCCTTTCAGAATGCCCAGCTGCCTAGCTGCCTGGCTGTTTGGCTGTTTGGCTTGTTTGGCTGGCTGCCTTCCTGATAAACGGCAGCACAATCTTGTGGGCTTTTGTGCCGAGGCCTGCCATTCAAATGAGGTCAGGTCGCTGCGAGAGCATCCTGCTAGCATCCTGTGAGCGCCAGGACTCGACTCCTCTTCATTCCTCGATTCGATGCATGTTGATTAAGTGCTCGCAATTCGAATGCCGCCTGCTGACAGCAGCTACATTTGCATTTGCATAATTGGATATGTATGAACGGGCAAAGTTGATCTGTAAATGCTGATTTCCAGCAGCCGAGTCCGAATGCAGAGCAAACTTTCTCATGGCCGTTGACATGTCACTGCGTTTCCATTTAATCAATATCGGATGGAGCAAAGGGTTGCGAAGTGTATATATAGATAAATAAAGTGCGTTTCGGTAGTGTAAGAGACTGCAGAAATTTAAAAAAAAAATAAGCTGACTTAGAAAAATGGTTTTTGTAATTAAATAAACTTATAAAGTTTATCAATAATTTCAATTTTTCTTACAGAGACAACATTTTTACCAAATATTGTTTATTGGAATGATCAAATATGTAAAGAAAATTATTTATAGTTTTACTTTTGAGAGTTTATTTATTAATTTAATCAGACTTAGAAAATAATTATCAAACTATATAAGACTGTTATCAATCCTTGTTATATTCCTGTTCTTTATCTGACTTCTCAGATTTATATTTTGCCAACACTACATTTTCGCTACGGACTGTTAGCATGACGTACTCTCTATACATTTTGACTAATTAATTTTGGAAATGTGTTAAAAGTGTATTTTTTTTGGACAGGCTGTTGCAAGTATAATTAGCTTTGAATAATGAAGCCCCAGCAGGTGAGGATGTGTCGGATTTAGTTGTCGGTTTCGTTCCTTATACATTAGCCATTTCCATGGCTGCCAGCGATATTTGAACTTTGCTTGCGACTTAAATACCCGAAAAAGAAAGAATAAATTCTGGCATAACAGCAATTATAGACAATAAATTTGTTGACACTAAGTGCTCGACAAACTTTTCCAATTAGGAGCAACAACAACCGAATTATTGCCCAACGGCAAAGGCGTGGAAATGTGGTGTGCGTGTGGGTGTTGGCGTGGATGTGGGCTGGGAAAAGTTATGGGAGGGTTGGGTTGTGGGCTCTATGGCTGACTTGCAAATGAATTCATTCAGCCATATGACTCGAGCCAAGTCCGTGCCTGATTACAGGCCCCCGGCAGCCTAAGCTCCTTGCTTTCACGCCGTTTTCACGCATCCGCCTCATTGCGCTCCGCCTGGCACTTTGGTTGCCATTGCCACCAAGGATTGCCAACGGCCAGTGCCACTTGGCCACCGCGCAGCCTCGCAGCCTCGTCGCCTCCACGGGCAATCTCCTTAAACCAATTAACTTTCATTTGCCGCCACAACACGACCACAAAATTTAGCCTGCCAGCTTCATTTACGGTTTGATTCATTGGTTTATCTTTGGGGAATGACAGTGTCACCTGATTCGCTGCTGGAACAGGCGAAAATGCCAGCAAGAACTGGCATTGCATTTGGATTCTGAGCTGCAATCGTGTCTGCTGTACACTGGAATAACATATCATCCCCCTTTTAGCAGATTTTAAATTGGTCTTTTTAATTTATTTTATTTTTGAGGTTTTCTTTTATTTCATATTTATGATTTGTTATATTAAAATAAAGCAACTATCAGAGCAGATGGAGATGATATAATGGAAAACTCTGGCCTGCACAAAATTTCTGTTATATTTCCACAATTTTATTTTTAAAATAAGTTTTAAGAAAGTAAACATTAAACAACCTGAGCATAAAACTAATTGAACATATTTTTTTAATAATAAGATTATTATTAAAAGGATTCGTTAACAATATACATTTTCTAGAATCGCTTTTGAATCTCTTTTTTTTGCGAGTGATCCGTCGACGGCTTGATATTTTTGTTTGTTCAACACCAGGAGCAAGCTGCCAACTGCCAACTGCCAACTGCCAGATGCAGCCAGCTTGCATCCCAAATTTTTCCAACCCCTCTGTCCACACTGCTAGACGCACACAAAAGCTTTTGTAATTGCCTGACTCATGGCCCACATGACGTATACGTGTTTTGCATACGTGACTCGACCCCGTGCCATTTGAAGCCCCATAACTCTCTGTCTCTTTTGCAATTTTTGGGGCAGCTCTGGTAATTGGTTTTGACTCTCCCGCACACGGATTCAACCTGCGGACCAGGGGCGGAGGTGAAAAGGGAGCCAACCGGCTTTAATTATGAGCATTATGATGCCCATTGAAAATAGCTCTGCCTAAATGCCGTCCCAAGCAACAACTATGCCGAACTCTTGGGACCGAGGGCTGAAGGCGCTTCTTAATACCTTGGCAACAAAGCATTTTGACGCCCCAAAGAATGGGGATAGAACGGGAATTAATTATATTTTGACTTTGACTTAATTTTAAAAGGTTTTTTAGACGAACTTGGAGAAAATTCTCACGTCGCAATGAAGTGACATAAGCTATTCAAAATGAACATCATCCAGTTGTGTTAACTGGGCTGTGTATAATTTTACACATAAATAAAATGGTGTTTGTTTTTGCTTAACTAAAATACTTCTGACTTGCATTAAATAGGTATTAACTAGATCTGTTAAATATTAAAAATGTTAAATAAAAAAATTAAAATTATGTGTTTGTAAAGATTTTTTGAAAAATTAAAGATCATGATCCAAGAACAAATATCTAAAGTTCATAAAATAAATATGTAGATTTAACTTATGGGGATGAAAACTTAAAGCTGGAACATAAATGTGTTCTACACTGACTTATGTAAATCAGCTTACCAGCTAAAATTGATTTTTTCGTTGTGCAGCAACTTTAAATGGGAACGGTTTTTGGACTGCCCAGCTGAGGAAGCTCGGTAACGAATTCCTATTTTACTTTGTCTTATCCTCGTTAGCTTTAATTAGGCCAGTCCATGTGTGTGTGTAAAGGCAGTAGGGGGATTTAATTTTCGGCTATGTCGGTATTTGAGGTATGTTCAAGGGCTTTCACACACACACAGACACACTCTCGTGAATATTCATTCAGCTCGCATTACTAAAACCCATTGTTATACGCAATCGTTGTGATTGTTGTCCTCACCAGGTGGCTGCGTGCGTGTGTGTGTGTGTGTGCGTGAGTGTGTAAAGTTATTAAAACCATTCAAAACGTTTGCTTTGGATCCAGAACCCCTCCATACCCATTGATATCGCTATTGCACGAGCAGTCATGTGTGTGGGCGTGTAATTTGCATAACTACATGCCAGACCAATCCGGATCCAGTCAGGATATGAATAGGTTTTCAACATACCCCCAATCCGACCGAATCCATCGATAGACCCAACAAGGGTACAAATACTTACAAAATGCCCCACAAAATTACACAACCGTTGCAAATTAGCACACAATGGCAGGTGTAAAGAGACAGGAGTCAATTCATTGGGACGAGTGTTGTTATGGCCTTGAGGTCCTGTTGCCCATTGGAATCGGATAATCGCTGGGATGACTGCTACTCCTGGGTATTCATTTAAGCATTAACTTATTCGTAGTGTTGCTTACAAATTACTAGATTAGTTCTCTATATTCGTAGGAGAATATCCCGGAAAATTGCACTTGCCTGGTTTTCTCTTTTTTAAACTGGCTGGGAAAACTATTAAATATAATTATATTTAGACAAGAGCATTTGTCGATTTTCTGTTTTTCATAAAAGCTGAAAATGCTTTTTAAAACCAGAATTCAAGCGAATCCGTGCTCTTATAACCACCAGCAAACGTGGTCAATTCGCAATTTTGCATAAATATAACATTTGTTTTACAACTAAGGATACTTATCATCATTGATACATGACAAACCACCAAAATTTTTTTTTTTTGGATTTTATTACTGTATTTGATCCAGACCAACACAAAATGTAGTGTGAAAAATTTAAGTTTGAAATTTAAAGTGTCAGACATTTGTTAACCCACACTTAATGTCGATGAATAGGTTCGTCCTGCAATCTATGAAACAATAATGAAATGAAAACCCTAAAAAATCGTTGGCAGTTGCTACATAAAAAGGGTCATAAAATACGTGGCAAAGGAAAGTCAGCGGAACCGCCATAAAAGTGCATGTTTATGACAGGCGAAGTAAAGTTTGCCCTGGCCTTTAAGGAGATGGGTTTATTTTATTCCGCATGCAAGGGAATATTTCCGCAGCCAGAGACAATGTGCCACAAAATGTGTCAGGGGCAATAGCCAGTTGGCCAGTTGGCCAGTCGGCCAGTCAACCAGAGGCCGGGCATTAGCCAACCTCGCCTGCAACCTGTTGCCAAGGGTCGGGTCAGGAGCAGGTGCACCTGTCACAACCAAAAGAACCCAGTGGGTGGTTCAGTGGTGGCTGGATTCAGTGGAAGGTGGGGCTCGCCTGCTGCGGAATATGAGGAATTAAGCTTGCGGTCTTCCAGTCAAATGCACCTCGAAATGGCTTTTATTCGATCCGAACCGAATGTCGGTGGCCTGCCCACAGGTGGAATGGAAATTCATTAATACACTTCGCTTGGCTAACAAAACTTATTTCGTTTTGGCTTTGTATGCTTTCTTGTGGGTTTGCGGTCCGTTTTTCGTATGCCTTTTTTCCACAGAAAATCTATATATTGGTGATTTTTGTTTATGGAAATAAATGGGTGAGAATGTTTAAGAATCCTCGTATTGAGGTGTTTAAGAGTAAGGAAGGAAATATTCTTAAAATAAAATATTTAACGGGAAATATTTTATTTTAAGAGTTTAACGGGTAAAAACTTAAACTTTGTTTTAAAATCTTTATTTAAGATTTATTTTACTCAAACGTCTTTTAATATATTGTTTGTTTGTTTTTGTACTTTTGGTTTTATGCTTTTACATTATATTACTATATAAAAAGTAAGTATAAGTATATATATTAGGATGTGCGTACAAAATGTAAATGTTATCTATTTTTTTAGTGCAGGATTTGGTTTAAAAGAATAGATTTTGGTAAAAGAATTTAAATTGCACAATTGTAAAATTTTAAAAGTTATTGTAGCACACACAATTATAAAAAGTAAAATATTTGGAAATGTACTTTATTTGGTCCACGAAAAAACAAAGCCAAATTTGGAGCCACCAGTCCCCATCCACAATTGTCTTGTTTTCACTGCATAAAAAGCACATTTGTAATTTGTTAGCCGGAATTAGAGGACGGCTCTTAGTCCTTTGGTAGCTGCGCGTATTCGGTCTCCTGCATGTTACACTCTCGGGTAAAATGTACTTGCATAATTTATGCGAAATCAGCGACGTGGCTGAAAAAACAACTCGCACCAACCAAGTGGGTAAGGGGAGCACTTTATTTGGCAGCCGGTGGCACGTAAAATGCTTTATCCCCGATTCATTGTCACCGAAAAGATGCTTTATCGCTGCCAGACTACAAATTCGCAGCGCAGCTAAAAATATTAACGCTTGAATCTCCTCCTAGACAGGTATGATATTTGGCAGGTGGATTTGTGGGTGGGTGGGTAGGTGGAATGGTGCGTAATAGAGAGGGTGTCCTTACTTCGAGGACATCGCTGCGGGGCAGGAGAATGGGCAGAAGCAGCAGTGCCCGCATTTATCTTCCGGGCGAGGGAAAACTTTGTCTTTAGTCATTCAATCCTGCCAGCCACACGGACGCATTTTTTCGGGGGATTATGGATAATCACCTGGACGAGGAGAAGAAAAAAGAAGATGCCCGAAAAGAAGAAGCATTTGTTTTTATCGCACATTTTACATTGTAAATGCACTGACGAAAAAAATCACAAAAAAATCTTATGATTTGAAATCATTTTTAATGCCCACTGCATTTTTGATACTGCCTTTTGTGGAAATCAAAACTTGTTGTGTGATGTAAGTAAAGCCCTAAAAAATAAGAATTCGAAATAGTGCCTTATACGGCCAAATGATCCAAAATCCTTTTAAATTAATATCATATGATTTTGCCGGTTTCTCTTTTTACTAAAAGATATGATTTTAATACGCTTAGACCATTGATTGGTAAGGTTTTCCCTCGGTGTGCTTGATTTTCATTCTCTTTTTGTTAGTCCTGTTTATTTTAGCATAATTTTCTAAGCGTTGTGCCTCAGTTTTAGTACATTTTCATTTACTTTCAGCCGTGGCCGTGCAAATTTGTTTACCTTCGTGCGTGCGCAAGTTTTTCAGATTATGCGAAAGTAGAATTTTTCATTGCATACGCTCAGGCGTATTATTCGCGCTGCGTGTCAATGTGAAACAAAAATATTTTACGGAAAATTGAATGAGACTGGAAGACCCACCACAGAATCAGAAACAACAACAATGACGCTTATATTAAATTGTATTATTTTATTGGGGCTGGAGCCTCATTTTCTGGTTGCCCACGGGCCGCCAAGGCTGTTTACTCAACTGTATTTTCTGTAAACTTGCCGCCGGTTGTTTTTGGCCCCGTTTTCTTGTCAGCGTGCCAGGCAAATGAGTTTACGAGCAGGACAAGAAAAAAGGGAAAGCGAACAAGGAAAGGAAAACTAACTTTGTACACATCTTACTTAGTTACAGGCCATCCTTGTTTTCTGTTTTCCCTCTTGTTCGACCCTCTTATGGTGCGTTTAGCTGCCTTTTCCTTTTGGACTCTTGTAAAGGATACTCTCCATAGAGTCAATGGATCTCTAACTCCAGCATAAACAAGGCCCTCAAAGTACTTTAACCTGTGTAACTCAAAGGTTCCTTTGGTGAGTTTTGAGTTACTTAAAAAGGACATTTTGCCCAGAACAACTTCAAAAGCTTAAATGACTATATATGAACTATTAATGGAGGATGAAATGCTGTATTTCAAACACTGTCAAATGATTTTTAGAAGCGATTAAAAGTTAGTATTTTTTGGTTGTATTAATGAATTAATATAACTTTTCAGGAAGAGTAATATAAGCTTCGGTGCAACAAAAGTTTACCAGCTCTTTTGTTCACATCCTATCTTTAATGTTTTCGTGTTCGCTGGCCGGGCCTGGAAAAGCAAATTTCAAACATAATGAGGGTCAAACAATATTTGTGATTTGGTTTTTTCAGGGCAAGAAGACGGGCTGTGTTGTTCGCGAGGCTGCCATTGTTTTTCTTTTTTTTGGCCACGAAACAAAATTACGAGTTTGTGTACAAGAGGAGCATATTTAACCTTTTCGGAGTCAGGGACAAGTCCTTAACATTTTTGTCAGGTTCACTCAGATTTTTGTAGCCTTTTGATTTTAATTTGCAAATTTATTTGACTTAATATCATTTTTCTCTTTAGGGACTTTGGTTATAATACACTCGTATTTTGCTTAAAAATGGATATTAACGTAAATTTTTGTTTTTGATCACGTTATTAAACCAAAATTTATTTATTAACAATATATATAAGCATATAAGATACAATTTTACATGTAGTGATTTGAAAGTTTTTTTTTAATTCTTATAAATTTATAAAAAGTTTTCCATTAAATATTTAAACTTTATCCAGAAATGTTGTATTAGGTTTTATAATTATAATAATACGTTATAAGATCTTAAAATATTTATTGTACATATGTATTAGTTATTATATGCTTTTAGGCAACATGACTTTTTTACTTGTGTTTCACACAAATCCAACTAGCAAAAAATATCATTTTAAAAATTATTTCCTTTAATTTAAAAAGGCGCGCCTATTTGGTGGTGTGCCTATCGATTTCTTAGTGCATATACCGATATACTTCAGTGCTGTGGTCACACATAACACGAGCGCCATCCAGCGGGAGGTAGCAGTTGTGAGCCTTAAAGGCTGCAATATAATTTGTATAAAGTCTTGGCGGTTGTTTTGAAAGTCAAATTTATTTTACTTATTAAAATAACTATATATTAATTCAAATTATTGAGTTAGTCATTATAAGAATATCTTTGGTAGAAATATTTTTAATTATTTGCAATGGTTTTACAATCCTGTTCCTTAATATCTTAATGCAATTTTATTGAAATTTTTAGTCCTGCTCCTTTTTTTTGCTCTCTCGCACTCACTGTCTCTCTCTCTCCCACCCCTTGTCAGCCACCACCAACAGGCGATAGCGGCGGCATTTGAACTTTCAACCCCCGAAAAGCCACGTGCTCCTGCAGCTTTTGGCCTCCTTTCCGCGTACGGGAATCAATGAAAGTGAAGCTTTGCCCAATTTAAGCCCGCTGCCAGTCGAAAAATTTCCATGCAGAGTCCTGCGTCAGTCGATGTGTGTGTCTGTGTGTGTGTGTATGTATAGGGGTTGTGACTGCGCTGGTGGTGGTTTATTCACCACCAATGCAAAGCCACCACGCCAATTCGCAAGCTTCGCGCGGCGCCAAGCGATTTGGATTCAGTTTACAACGGAAAGCACAAATCAACGGTCGTGAAAATCGAGCAGAGCTCCGTGTGAAAAAAACGCAGAAATTCGTCGAACGAAATTGATATTGAGCGTTTAAGCAATATTAAAGCAGAAATCAAGGAAAATCTGTGAATTTTACATAGCGCGCGAGTGTGTGTGAAAAAAAAGTCTGGAATTTCGAGTCCCACAGCCAAATTAAACTTTGGTACGGAACAAAAAAAAAAGCAAGGCGAAACTTTCTGCCTGACGTGTCCTGCCCACCATCACACACACACAAACACAAACACAAAGGACTTCCTCCCTATCCTTTTCTCTCTCTCTTTCTCTCTCTCCCAGTATTTCTGGCTCTCTCTATCCCCGAAACTCTTCTTCTTTTTTGCTGTCATAAAACTCGAGGTTGGGGATGCACGTGGATTTCAGTGAAAACAGTGAACTTAGCTTTATGTTAATTTCATTTGTATCGTGCCCTTAACGCCAATGGAAATCTGCATTTTTGCGCATTCTAAGCGAATTCGCATTCCAAAAATCAACAAAACTCTACAAGTCTGCCAAACATTCAACTTTTGCACGTTGACATAAAACTACTATATTTATATGTTACTTACATTGTAAGGGCATGGGAAAAGAAAATCAGATTTTGGCAAAGAAAACCATCAAATGATTAATCACTTGACTGAGCGGACAGCGTAAACAGAAATTTTTAATTTGATCCCTAAAGCGATTTTGGTTTGTTATTGTTTCTTTATTTATGTTATCCAATCTAATGGTAAATTCATAAAAAAAGTTTAAAAACGATTCTTTAAAATTATTATTGATGTATATTTACTTTAAGCGTTCTAATATAAAATAAACATTTTATAGCTTAAAGTTTTAGGTAAAGCTTTTAAAAGTTTTTCTTAAATGTTTCATTCAATTTGCTTTCATTGGAGCATCCTGATGCAAAAACTTTATTATTTTTATTAAATTCAAATCTCTTAGGAGCATTACAAGTGACCACAAATTATTAAACGTGAAGAAATGATTCGTTTGGAGATTTTAATAAATTGCATTGGGGCTGGCAATGGCATTGGCCGAGGGGATGTTTTGGGCCAAAAAAGCTCAACCCTCCCCATCGACCTCAACAGGCCAACAGTTGATGCTGTGCCAAAAAAAATGGGAAGCACAAGAAATTGAACTTTGTGCCTGTCTGATTGCAGTTTGTTTCCTCCCTTCTCTCTCTTTCTCTCCCCTTATAGCCATCTTTTTCTAGAGTGAGAGCGAAAGTTGGATATGTACAATGTATATGGTACTATATAAGGAACTGGTACACTGGCATTTTGGCAATCTTCTCGGCCAGACAAGTGCACGAGTCCGCCTGAATCTCGCCAAACGGACATTGTTTGATGAAAAATTAATGTTGTGTTTGGGTTGAGTTGAGTTGTGTTGCCATTTATTGATCGCTTACTTGGTGAAAAGGTTAAGTCACACAAAGACATAAAATATGGTGGAAAGGGTTGGCTTTGTTCTCTGTTGTAAGAATATATAAATTTTGTTTACGGTTAGGATTACTACGTCCCATAGTTAATAGTTTTTAGTTCGTAGTTTTATATTATCACCAGTATTTATTTAACGTAGTTTTAGAAACATCAACCGAAATTATTCAAAAATTTTTCAATTAAGTTATTTATTATTTCAGTGTAGCCTTCAACCTCGGTGAGTTGATATGTTTACCTTTAGTAAATAATAAAAGTTATATTTTATAGGTTTTGCATTGTATACTTTACTTTATCACTAAGAAATAGTCATTATTGCGAGGAAAACAAAATAAATATTAATTGGTTTTGTAAATAACAATAACCAATAAACAATCAGCAAGAAAAAGCATTGTAGCTTAAATGTTCCCAATTGAATTACATTTCCTTGAACCTTTTGTGCTCACAGTTTTAGTTCGACGTTCACAGCACTTTGTTTGCAAACAATTATATTTATATATGTCAGCTCTTGAAGAAGGTGAAAATAAAAGGAACAGTAAAAATTAAGTTATATATTGAAAATAAAGAAAATAGTTACTTTTACGAAAAGTTTTTCCTTTAATAAAGTTAACCTTGACTCTTAGAAATAATTTTCTAATTTAAATGACACTATCACCTGCGTTTATTTACATAATGTTATTTTGCAAAATAAACCATCCTTCCTCCACCAAGGCTAAGCATGCGTAAATAATCCGGATAGGGAGCTTGGGGGAAAGTAATTCAACACCAATAAGGGGGGAATCCCATTGTCTGTTTAAAGTGCCTCCAATCAGCACCATCCTGAGCTGACTGGCGCCTATTTGCAGGAAATCCACAGTGGCGACTACCCCCAAACATGAATGCATCGAAGGCTGGGCATCAAGGTCAGACGGAAGCGGAAGTGGGGGTGGTTTCTGACTGGATTTTTGGAGGTCGAGTGTCCTCGCAGATTTTCAGCGCAATTTTCGCGTTGGCGCCAAACGATGGCCAAATCAATTACTAAAGGCAAAGGGCAAAAATTGCATATTGGCAGCCGACAACGAAATTGCGCAATACCTCTCTGTTTATATTTTGAGTGGATCCGAAAATAGCCACAAATATTAGTTGGCATTTAAAATTCAAGGGGAAAATATGTGAACGATTCGTAGTGAATTTATTGAGACGTAGCGTAAACAAAAAGCCAATAAAATGTGCAAAATCGATTGCGTAAACAGAATATATTTCATTGGCAATCAAATTGCATGATTTATGCAGAATAGGAAAAGACAGCTGTCCCGCCCCCTGATTTCCACCTTACCCGCAAAGCCGGTCTTATCGATTTAGCCTGCAACACGCCATGTCATCAGATTCCCTTACTTGTTTTATTTTTACTATATTCTGTATGTAGTACTTGCCAGCCCCTCTTTTTTTGAGCTATTTCGAGGGCACTTTAACTGGGCACAAGCTTTACATTTCTATTCCCCTAATCCGCGAGTTGACAGGGGATGAACTTTGTTTTTTTTTATTTTTGGAAAAACGTTTTTGCCACGACGCAGTTTGTCCTTTTTTCTTGCTCAGGACTTAAGCTTGTTTACCTGTGTGTTTGTGTGATTGGGGTAGCTGTGTTTTTTGCCCGGTATATTTCCATTCATTAAAATTCCATCCAGATGGGTATTCTTAACTAAAACCCTACGTTATATAATCAGGAAAGCCAATTCTTCAATTAGGTCCTGTCACAGCCAATCAGCCGCAGTCTTGACCCCTCGTTGAGCAATTTCCTACGATTTAAGCATTGTGTGCTCAGACCACTTTTGTTGGGGGCCAAGTGTGCTAGCCCCAACCCCAATGACAGGGCCACGGCCATATCCTGGCCAGAGCTTTATTTAGAAACGCCGGTGATTGAAGGCGAACAACCATCCATCCACATCCACATTCACATTCACATCCACATCCACACTGACGTCCACCCATTAAACTGCGACGCAGAAACAGAAACAGCAACAGCAGCAGCAAAACAATCACAGGACTTTAATATTTTCACACACTGGTTTACGTAACAGCAATCGTATTGTGTAATCAGTCGACGAGTTTTCCCAAGACGGATGGCGAAGCCACAGCTCGGCGGGTGGAAATGTGGAAAAGTGCATATTGTCGGTCCTTTGATTGTTGCTCGACTCCATGCAATTTAATCAGAGCCAATGCAGCTGGTTTTTGCATCTATGAGATACATTTTGTGGCTGGATAAATATTTACACCAGTGGGTGGTTGGGTGTTTCCATTCGGGAAGCGCAATTGAAAATGAGGCAGCCATCAAAAGACGTCATAGCGCATTACGTATACGCAAAATGTAGAAGAATAGACCAAGAATGTATATAGTGTGTTTGTGAAGGTGTGTTCGTCCCCCGTAAAACCCATCCCCCCCCTCAAAGTCCATCAATGAAGCGGCAGGACGCCAAAAGCTCAAATGAGCTTTCCCTTCTCTCTCTCTCTCTCCCTCTCTCTCTCTGTCTTTCCGTGGTGAATTGCTGCTTCTTGCTAGACAGCTGCTATTCCAATCAACACACCCATGGCTCTCTCTTCAGAGAAGGGTGGGGAAGGGGAAGGGGGAGGGGGTGGCTTTCTAGCCCTAATTTACTACGTCAGCAACAGAGGACGAGCCTCCAAGTAAATGGCCACCACATAGAATAGGGCGAACCATGGGTAACGCAGCCCCCCTATTTTTTCGCCCCCACTTTGCTCTTTTTTCCGTTTTGGTTGCTCTTTCAGTTTACAACGACCTTCTGCGGTAGTCAACAAAATTTTTGGCTTTCCCCTACACCGAGCAACAAGGTTCAGGAAGTCACGTTTCGGTTAGGTGGTGGGTGGGAGGTCGACGTAGTGACTCCTTAATAGTCCTTGGAGCTTCTGGTTTGTTTACTGCTAAAACTAAGGGTCTAATTAAACTCTGACCCCCCACATACGTGACGGAATAAGTACAGAGGAAGAATTTATGATATAAATTATGAGGGATTAATATTAAAGCAATAACTTTATACCAAGTGTATTCTGGGATCAAGGTTTTTCTTTAATTTAGTAATTTGCTGGATATTTGTACTTCTCGCTCGAAACGATATTTCTTCCGATGAAGTTCCTATTTGTCAGGCTGTTGTTATTGTACAACCTCTTTTTATTGGTTTTTTACATATTCATATACACTAGAAATAAACCTTTTAGGTTTAATTTTTTTTTTGCCAACCTATGAAGAATCCTGAATGAAATTAATGTACATACGTTGTATATAACTTCACGTGGCACTACACGAAATTTGCATAGTAATAAAATTACGAATGTTGACAGGGGAATAAGCGTTGGCGAAAAGTTTCCATTAACCAGCGGAGAACCCGCCTAATGGCAAACAATTAGGACGCAAATTGAGTTAGCAGCCACTAGAAGCGGTCTCAAGGACGAGCCGCCACACAAATGGGCAAACAAGCCCACACACTCGCACACAACGATACTCGAGGAGTATCGATCAAACAGCGGGTCTGGGGCGAGTACTGCCTGCACTACTGCCATTTCCTAACCGGTTGCTCCACTTTTCCGCAGACGGTAACCACGGACACTTCGCCAGGGCAATCCGCACGTTGATGGCTGCCACCAAAATCATCGATGCGCCGCGCAACGGCCACGAGATGGCCCCACTGAACACACGGGCCCGGGGCGACGGAACCCACGGTGTGACCATCGTCCTCACCGCCCCGCAGCGCAACTCCGTGCAGTCGGTGGACATTCCGGGCAATGAGCCCGAACGCGCCGCCTGGAGCGGCAAGATGCAGTTCTTCCTCAGCATCATCGGCTACTCGGTGGGCCTGGGAAATATCTGGCGGTTTCCCTACCTGTGCCAACAGAACGGAGGCGGTGAGTACCAAGTACTGAATACTATACGTACACTATCAGCCACTTACAGCAACTTAAATCTTTACAAAATCATCAATACATCAGAAATTATGGAATGTAAATTTTACTATCACATTACCCAAAACAATTTTCATGAATTAAAGATAGCTTTATATCAACATGAATTACTGCAAGTGTAAGGGGCATTTTAATTAATTTTAATTTTAATTTAATTCATTTATCATATCAACAATATTTTAAGAACATAAAAATATTTATTAAAAATAAAAAAAGTATAATTTACTTGTTCTACATTGAAATTACATTTCATTTTTTGAAATCTTTGAATAATCCAAATCTTTTAAGAATCGACCATTGTTTTCACGTAGATTCAATTTAATTGGAAAGTATAGATTATTGTGTTAAAATGTGCATTTATTTGCATATTATCTTTCGTTTTGTTATTTCTTCGAAAATATACCAAAATAAGTATTCATAAATACATATATGTACAAAGGTATTAGTTTATGTAATTTATAAAAAACAATATTCATATGTAAGCAATTGAAGTATGCAATTGTTCCTAGTCGATTACGATTATTGTAACTTTGCCTACCCTCAGTGAGTTTGCTTGGAATTTTACGCTAAGCCTCGGATTACCGGGGCGAAAAGCGCCAACTGGAGCAGTATTTTTCAATCAATGTCTGTTTGACTTGCTCGGGTCACCTGAGCGATAACGCTAAATTGGGTAGACCCCCGCCACGCCCCCCGCGGCCCACGACATGTGTCATATCCAATATCAGTTGGCCAACGAACTGCAGCTAATCAGGTGCACAGCTTTGACAACAACATTATGGGATTTAATGTGCACTAATTGCCTGGCTTTCGACGGCGGAAGGGCTCAATTGATGGCCTTGGGCGGAGCAGTGGGCGTAGATGGGTGGTGGGTGGATGGGTGAATGGGGGTGGCAACCAAGAGCACGCACATTTCTAATAGCGATTTAACCCCTCCCTGGTTTTAATTCAATTACAATTGACAGCATGACCAGCCATCGAAGTTCGAATACTCTCTTGATCTATTTGTCCAACCAGATATTTCCCGACCAGGCCAGAAATGCAAATTTCCGGCTAGCGTTGGATTGATTTTGTGTCACGTCACCTGTCATTCAACCTTTGCAAGCTGAAAATGAGTAACTATTTTTACGTTCTCTGCTCGTGTCTTTATTTATTTTGTCTAGCCATTAAATGCCTTTTTGAAAAATTCTTAATATTGGTTTGCCATTTAAAAAGGTTTAAATGAATTTCTTTGAATGGCTTTCATTCTTGATCAGTTTTATTTGCTTACCAAACTGGTACTGATAAGTTGACAACCTTAAATACAATAGATAAACATTAGAGAAAATATTATATATAATATTTGAAATGTTTTAAAATATAATAGTTGTATATATTTAAGATAAGATCAGATCCACTTTGAATGGTGGTATTATTATTTAATTTTATAATTATTTAAATGCCCATTGCAGGTGCTTTCCTGATACCCTTCATGATTATGTTGGTACTGGAGGGCATACCTCTTTTCCTCATCGAGCTGGGAATTGGCCAGCGAATGCGATTGGGTGCCTTGGGTGTGTGGAACACCATCCATCCCTGGCTGGGTGGCATCGGCATCTCGTCGTGTATAGTGACGCTGTTTGTGGCTCTCTACTACAATGTGATTATCACGTGGGTGTTCTTCTACCTCTTCAATAGTTTTCGGGTAAGTCAGAGATTCGATTCGACACAAAGACAAAACTGCATAATTAATGAGTTCTCTGTTTAGTATCCGCTGCCCTGGTCCACTTGTCCCTTGAATGGCACAGGCTTTGAGCTGGAGGAGTGTGCCAAATCCTCGGAGACGACGTACTTCTGGTACCGCACCACCTTGGATGCGGCACCGTCCATGGATGAGCCCGGCGGCCTCAAGTGGTGGATCGTGCTCTGCCTGCTGTTGTCCTGGACCATTGTCTTCTTCATCGTGATGAAGGGCATCCAGAGCTCCGGCAAGGTGGTCTACTTCACCTCGCTGTTCCCCTACATTGTGCTGACCATCTTCTTCATACGGGGGATTACCTTGAGGGGAGCCGGAGCTGGCCTAATGCACATGTACACGCCGAAGGTGGAGAAGCTGCTGGAACCCACCGTCTGGCTGGATGCAGCCACGCAGGTCTTCTACTCCTTTGGCCTGGCTTTCGGCTCTTTGATCGCCTTCGGCAGCTACAACACTCCGAAGAACAACTGCGTGCGGGATGTGCTCCTGGTGTCCGTTTGCAATGCAGTCACGGCCATCTACGCCAGCGTGGTCATCTTTGCCATTCTGGGCTTCAAGGCCACCGTCAATGTGGACCGTTGTGTGGCCAGGTGAGTTAATGGGAATGGGAGTGGGATAGGGAGTGGGTCGTACGCATCATTGGCGCCAAGGTGGGTCATCAATATGCTGACCAACCGACCAGTTGTAACCGGCACAGCTCTTTGTATCTATTTGCGTATCAATGAGTGGCCAGCTCGGTGGGTGTATCTGCGCCCATCCATTGATATTCGAATCGATATATGGAATCGCGGTCGTGTCTGTCAATTTGCATCAATTAACGGACCACTTTGAGTTATGCACAATTGCGCTTGAACTGCCTGACCATCGGGTTCGAACCGATTTCAACTGGTGTTCATTGATTGTTTACTTCTTTACTTTTTTCTCCTGCCCCTCAGCAATACGGACATCCTGGTGAGGAACAAACTGCTGGCTAGTAACGACACCGAGGGGTATGAGCAAGCCATGAGCCTGCTCAATGGAACCGAGCTCACCCGTTTGCAATTGAGCGAATGCAGTCTGGCCCACGAACTGGACAATGTGAGTACTGTCCGGACGAGGAATCTTTCTGGAGGGGATTATAACAATAACATTTTGTCCATGCAGGCCGCCGAGGGCACGGGCCTGGCCTTCATCGTGTTCACCCAGGCCATCGTGGAGCTGCCCGGAGCTCCGTTCTGGGCCGTGCTCTTCTTCACCATGCTGCTGTCGCTGGGACTGGGCTCGCAGATCGGCATCCTGGAGGGCATGCTGTGCACCCTCTTCGACATTGACATTATCAAGCGGGTTAAGAAACAGCATGTCACTGGCGTGGTGTGTCTCTTCTGCTTCATTGTCGGTTTCATCTTCTGCACAGGTGCCGGGGAGTACTGGCTCAAGATGTTCGACTCTTTTGCCGGCACCATTGGCCTCGTGGTGGTGGCGCTGATGGAGATGATAGCCGTGATCTTTATATACGGACACGAGCGGTGAGTTTGGGCTCAACACTACGTGGCGTTGGTAGGCTCACTTAACTCGTTTTCCCATAGCTTCACTGAGGACATATACCAGATGACCGGCTACCGACCTGGTATCTACTGGCAGTGGACTTGGCGGTACATTGGCCCCGTCATCATGGTCTGCATTTTGATCTCATCCGTGGTCTTTATGGTCATCAAGAACCCCACTTATGGAGCTTGGAATGCCGATTTGGTGAGTAGTCAGGGAATTTTTCTTACATTTCAAAACAAAATTGCCACTTTTATAATTGGTGTTTTTGAATAAAATATGCATATATGCCTATAGAAGAATTTAAATATACTACTTATTTTAGTATACACATTTTTAACAGGAATGTACACATAGGGTTTTCTTAAAAAATGTTTTTGTAACGAAAGTTCAAAAAATAATTGGGATGTATTAATGTGAATTCTTTTTCGTTTTCCTACTTTTTTTGGCCATTTAGTTTTTAAAGGTATATACTAAAGCTTAGTTGAATATCGTAAGAACGAATATGTGATTTAATAAAATACAGGCACCTAATCTTTTCTTTAATTACATTCTATTTGAATTCACAGGGTATGATTGAGCAGAAGAGCTACCCCAACTGGGTGATGGGCATTGCCCTGTCCATGATCCTGGCCGGCGTCCTGCCCATGCCCATCGTGTTCCTGATGCGCAGCTTCCAGTGCCTGAAGGTCGATCTGGACATCCACCAGGGATCGATCCGACGAAATGAGACAACCGCCTCCACCAAGGAGATGATCGACAATGACGATGATGTAAGTGCAGATCCCTGCTCAAATCGGATGATAAGACTTTCGATTCAGTCTCGATTTGAGCTTTCTTTGTACCATTCGTTGTGTTCTTAGGCTAAGATTACGCCCATCTCTCTTTTGGTCTATACGTGTGACTAATTGTGTCTTTCTCTCACCTAACGATACATCCCTCACTCTTACGCTTGTTTTTCCTATCTGACAATGCTTACATCTAAATACCGATAACATATATCAAAAACTCACGCTCATTGTCGTTCAGAATATGAGTCCGGATATGCCACCGCAGAATTCACTAGCGGCGACACGCTTCCAAATTGGAGACTTTGAAGTAAGTTGTGCCTCGTCCCGGCTAGAAATGCTACTCCCACTCCAGAAACCCCTCCTCCAGTCACCTGCACATCTCTGAAAACACTTAAGCTAATCACACAAATCTCTGCTCTTCTTTCCCTCTGCTCCCGTGCCCACTTTCATTGGTCAATGTTTAGAATTAGAACGAACCCAAAACGAAGCCATGGATACAAACATAAGTGCAGCGCCAAGTTTTAGAGAACCAGAACCCCAGAGATCAGACATCAGAAATCAGAAACAACCAGTTTAACCTAGGATAGCTCTAAAAGTAGTTCACTAAAGCCCTTTGCATGGCCCAGAAACACAGAACACCAAACACCGAACACTGAACACCCTGAGAAACCGAAATACGAAGGACATGTCTCGACTCAAGTAGAAAACAACTGCTCATCCAACGGCTACCAAGCAATTACCTGTACTCAATACCACTAAGAACTAATCAACGCACAGCAATTAATCGTAGCTAGCAAACAATCGCAAATAGCTCTTTTAAAACATAAAAACGAAAAAACTGACAAGGCCAGAACAATTATTTACAAAACTTAAGTTTAGGGAAAAGACTAGCAAAATCGCTTGAGGGCTCAGCAGGAGTAGGGCAATGAATGTACATAGATATAGGCAGTTCTTTGGCATATATATATAAACCCAATTGGCAGCTGATCGTGGCTAATTTGCAGGTAAAGTAAGAGACGGATAATCAAGACTTTAACCATTTCATTTTGTTTGTTGGTTGGTTTGTTCGTTTGTTTGTTTAATGTTTTTTGGTATGTTTCAAATGTCTTACTTAAACATCGGTACTGGCCACCATCGATAATATCTATACTATTGAAAATTGCTCAAAATCAGAAAAAATTAATTCACAATTTTAACAAATTTAGTGAAAAACCAATTTGCAACGGGTTTTCAAATTTTATTTCAACATTTTTTTTTGCATAAATTTGTAAATAATTTGAATTAGTTTTTAACCCAAGTAAAAAGAGGGTTCTAAGAAATGTAGTGAAAAGTACTTCGGTTTTTTTTTAAAACCTCATAAGTACCGATTTTTTCCGATAGCAATTTTCGATGGTAGGCCAAAACTATCGACGATCTGTTTCAAAACCATCGGTTGTATTGATAATGCTATCGAATGTGTTTTAATAGTTACATATAACAGGCGGACCCTGTTATGTACATCTACTTTACACATCATGTACTTTACTGTCGAGTTATACATTTCATTTGACTTTTAGTGGTTATTATTTAAAAATTGTGCTTTTAAGGCCATGTAGTGGCCGTATAGAGAGCTTTCGCTTGAGCTTGTGTAGAATATCAAGTATACGCAGCGTGGTGTCAGCTCATTTGATTTATGTACTATAATTTCGTAAGCAGTTCTTGATTTCCTAGAGGACTCTGTCCGCCCATTTATTTGCCTGACATGTTAAAGCCACTCCTCACCCGTTTCCCCCTCTTTCCAATCAGGACGACGAGGACGATGAGAACGACTTCAGCGGTCCTGCATTGGGCGGCCATGTTAAGACCCAGAGCGACTTCTCCGACGACGAGGAGGAGGACAAGCCCATGACCATGCGGATGATGATGATGCGTCCGACGACGACAACAACAAGAAGAAATCGAACGCGCTAAATGTGCCAACAAGCAGAAAGAACAACAACAAGAAGGATGCGTACGATGTCTAGGAGAGTCACAGCCCACACAGATGCGGAAACCGATAAAGATACAGATACAAATACAGATAGACACAGATACAGGCAGAGGTCCAGGTACAAGTCCAGATACAGGTCCAGGTCCAGGTGTGAGCCGAACCCAAACGAAGTGGCAAGTGAAATACTAATTCAACTGAGACGAGCGGTGAGGTGAGAGCGTGACGAGCTGAGCGCAAACATTTATAAATATTTACTCTAAGTATTTTAACATAATTTAAATCTAATCTAAGTAATTGCCCGAATAAACGGCGGAAGATTTGCATTCGAGTGCGTAACTAAAATTGTTAAATCGTATTTTAACACAAACTGAACTAAACCCAAACTAAACTAAATTTAACAAACTATGTACGAGTACAATGTGCCGCAGGATGATATGTATTATCAAAAACGGGTTGCTAAGAGTTTAAATTCGATTACGTAGCATTTAGTTGGAATGCTTAAAGCTTTACCATTAGACACTCGAGCACACAAACTGAAAGTATTTCTGATTCCCAAGCCACACTCCCCCAGCCCATCCTCTCAATCTTCCCAGATTTCCCGCCACACCCGGAGAAAACTCTTCAATGGCAAACGCTTTATAGTCGACTTAGCCAGCGCATTTCCAACGAGTTAAACTCAACATTTAGTTTTAGTAGATATCTGCCGTTTTTATTTTGAGCTCAAGTAGAACTCACCCGAACTATAAACAGTATACATATGTAATCTAAAAATAGTTACACACTTTAATGATACTTCGAACAGGTTAAGAGCGTTGAGACACAATATTAACACTTCGAGTTCTAGTTGAGTTAAACAAATACCTATACTTACTATACTGGTTAGAGAAAGATGCATGGAATGTGTGATATTCTAAATAATATCCTCAATGACTTAGATGTTAAGACTCATCATCCTTTCCCCAAAAAAGAATCACCCACTCAATCTATTTTCCCCGTTCAAGCCACTCAAGAGTATTTCCCACACTGACAGAGCTAAACAAAGAAAAAGAAAAACAAAACAAGAAAAATAAACTGCTGTGAATAGTTTTAGTGGTTGTAAGGTTCTATCGAAGAAGGGAAACCATAAAGCGTCTAATATTTAACTAGTTGTTAAGCGGCACCCCATTGTTCACTTGAGTTCACACCACCGTATAAAAATATTCCTTGCCATATATTAACTCGGTTTCCGCAAAATGGTTCTCATACAATCCCTCAACTTTCTCTTATTTCGGTAAGGCAAAGGCAAAAGCAAAAGCAGCAGAAGCAGCAACACTGATATCTGAAAACAGACAACTGAATCAAAACACTTGGAATTTCGAAGTACTCAAAGTTCAATGCAAAGGATGGACGGCAGAACGTTGAAGACAATAAGACAAATATAGAAATATACTTATGATATGGCCCGTCGAGTTTAGAAAGATTTGTAGTCCCCGACGTGGCAGATTTCCCCATAGCAAAGCAGGAATTTTTCCATTTTTAACCTTATTTTTGGGAGATATGTATCCATTTTGTACACCGCCAACCAAAAAGAAAAAAGTTCCAATCGAGGATCGACAAATAGCCAGTCGATTTATACGTACGTTTACATGACCCTCAAGTAAGAGGCCCCAGAAATTAGTTACCCTCCCCCACCTCCCCCACCTTATCCATTAAAGTCGAATCCTCGCAATGCAAACGCAACCGAAACCGAAACCAAATACATAGTACCAAGCCTAATTGTATAGTTTACTTGTTTACGCCACTATATATATATACGAGCATTAAATCTATATATACAGTACATATTAATCTATATACCTAGCTCTACTATAAATATTGTACATCAATTATTGTCGTAGTGCTAAATAAAGCCCCGGACTTGTGTAAATTTGAATGTATTAAAACACTGCAAGGAGAAGAATACTTATATGAAAAATTATTGTACCGTACGAAAGAAATTATTATTAATAAAGATATTTCATGATAAGTGCGTTAAGTTGAAGAAGAGCAAAACGAATTTGAAGTGTTTTAATTTATGGTTGTATGGTTTTGGGGGTACTACTGTACCACAGTTGGCACGTTTAATCCACGGCAGACGAATCTGCAGGTTTTTATTAAACTTTGGTAGACGACAATGTTTTGTATTTTGGTTTGTTGGCCCCTTGGTCAAAGCACCTTGGACCGGGAGCTAACGATTCCCGATTAGGCTTATCGCCTTGGGGAAAGTTTCGACTTATTTTGTTTTGCTTTGGTAACATACATATGATTAGACTAGTCAGGCCCCTTCAAGAGTTCAACTTCTGAAAGTGCTCTAAAGAAAGGGTTCTCTTGTTTGTCCTTCAATATTGGCTATTTCGGTTGGCCGTTTTATTGCAAACCAGCATCGTAAACGGCATTGGTCTATAAATATGCTAACACTTGTAAAACAATAATTCAAGAATGGAAGCCACGTTTGATATGCCTGAAATGATAAGCTGAATGCAAGGGGGGAAATTGTGAGACCACACTTATAAAAATAACGAATTGGTTTCAAATTTTAAGTAATACACGTTTTATTTTCATTGTTTATTATTTTTTTTTATTATTTTTTAATATATCATTTTAAATCCACTTTTGTTTTTGTACACTAATTTGGCCATCGTTTATTTGTTATGGCGTGTTTAATAATACTTATTGTATTTGTTGTGAAAAACTCGCAATTTGCTATTTTAATTTACATACATAAAAGAAAGAATTCCAAAATTATGTGAGTTTTTATTTGGTTATTTATTATTTATTGTATTTATATTAGTTTTTTAGTTTGTTTATCAATTAATTAATTAAATTTAATTTTTTATTATTTGCAAGAAACTTTTATACTCATTTTTTTTATTAGGAGGATATTTTTTTTTTTTTACTGTAAACCACGTTTTGTCCATTTATAAATATTTGTTTATTTCTATATTTTGTTTTTTTAACCTTTCATTGGATTTTGTGACAAAAACGGTCCGTTTTAAATTCTTACTAACTTATATTTCTTTCCAAATTTGTTTGAGTTTTTATTTGTCATCACTTATTCACCTTGCATACCATTAATTCAAATTGCAGCATGAAATAACATACTTTTTTCGCTGTGCAGAGGCAGATCAGTGATGGCGTAATCCACAGCCAGTGTGATAACAGCGCAGACATTGCAAAAGAGGTGCTCAGTCCATACCCGCCAGACCGGTGTGCCCCGCTAAGGGGGCGTGGCCCGGCTTTTCCGGGCCCCTCTGGAGCTTTCCCAAGCCCGCCCGCTGACCATGCAGTGGGCGGCACGTAGCACGCGCGGCTAATGCAACGGCGGCAAAGTCGGGTCTTATCTTATCAGAGCGAAAACCAAACATATAGTCCATATGCTTCAGCGGCAAGAATCGGAGCGACTGGGATCGAATCGAATCGGATCGGATCGCATGAGAGCGACGGAGCAAAGACCCAAGTGGAACCGAAAAAGCAAAATGCTCGGCTGTGTGCGGACACATGTTACTTGAGCGCAGCGAGTGCCGCATGAAGTCAGTTTGGCTCGTTGTGCCAGAGCAGCAACAAGTGCCCCGCCGCTATATCTGAATCTGAATCCAAATCCGAAACATAAGCCGTAGCTGAAACTGAAGCGCAACAAGTGCTTGAAGAGTTATTCAGTGGAGAGTGCATTGGAGGCTGTGAGATAAATTCAAATTAAGTCGGCAATTTCATCAAATTAACAGAGGGCAATAAATTAATTAAGGCGGAGATAAAATTGCAACTGCATTGGCTGCCAAGAGTATTTGTGGGCGAAAGTGAAAGCGACCAGGTGAAAGAATGCTGTTAAAAGGCGCGCAACTGCTGCGATGCGGGTGAGTTTAATGGGATTCCGTGGGATTGGCGCGATTCCAGGGTGGCGAAACTCCAAAGAAATATATTGACAGGTGGCAATTGGTGGGTAAATCAATTACCTTTATTAGCTCGATGTCTAAATACCCTGTAGATAATAGGCACCCTCAAAAAAGTACAATAGCTAGGCATTAAACGAATGATACGCGACCTCAAAAAAATTTAAATACTATCATGAATTTGAATGTATCAACTTCTAGTCATCATTAACATAGCGATAGCCATTTATCTAATCACTTAACAGGGTACTTCAAAAAAACAAAACAGTCCTTATCTAATGGGAATGCTAATAGTTTATTATATATAAATAATTTGTTTTTTGGCTGATTGTCAAAAATTGCTTTTGACGAAAAACATTAAGATTAACGAGTATGTATAATAAATATTTAGTGACATATGTTTAAACTAATGAACTTTGTCAAATGTGATTGTACGAATTTTGTAGATTATTATTAATGTCGTTTTTTAATTGGTAAAAAAACGAAAGAGCTACAAAATTAATATAAACATACCTAAATAATTAAACAGTATAAATCATTATCTAGTCTACCTATTTCTGATTTAAAGGGAATGCAAATGCACTTTGAATAACATTGTGTGGTCTACTTGCCCTACAAGCTCTAAGGTTAATCGAACTTAGTATTTGCCATTCACTAGTAACTTACCTACCGCAACTAAGATTTGTTACTAGTAGTTATGATTCACTCTTATCGCGTGGCGGGAAAATTCCACGCTCTCGAAGCGTCCGTTACACTTTCATTCACGTAAACAAGAGGCATAATCATCCCCAACAACCGCCATCAATGTTAATGTCATCATTGAAGCTCCCAAGATCATTGCACTCGCCGCTATATAAAGAGTTCTGAATCTCTTAGTGGCTGTGATTTTGCATACATCAATTTCCCTCTCGCAAAAAGCTTTAGTTTATTATAATAGGTTTTTCATGTTTACACATACGAAAGAGTAACGAACTCATCTTAAGATGTTGGACAAACATTTATGTTTGGGGTTAAGCATTTCATTGACCTACAGCTTTTGCTTAACTAATATTTCTTATGCATCTTCAACACTGCAAATAAATGTAAACGAACTTTATGGGAAACTTGACTTGATAAAAACCATTATGTGTTAAAAAAAAAAACTTTTCAACACTAAATGGATTATTTTTGTACCTTTTTTCATCTTAATGTTTCTGATGTAATGTGCCGCTACGAGTATTTATTAGTTGAATTTAGGAAAAAACTCATAGTTTCCTAACGTAAATCAAAATAATACATACAAAAAATATTTAATTAATTTGAAGACATTTTCGTTTAAAGTGTAATGAACTTGAAGTGTTGTATGCTGCTTAAATCAGCTCCATAGAGAACAAAGAAATATTTTTCAATGCCTACTTTCAGGCGACAGGTGAGTGACCAAAGCCATAGAAGTTCTCTTCAGACGCCTGTGTTTATGCAACACTCTTTTTCTAAAACGTTTTGTTCAATGAAAAGCTTTTCGATTCCCGCCTTTTCTTTTGTTTCGCTTTTTATCAGCGTTTCTTCATTATTTTTGTAGTTTTGTTTTGGCTCGTTTTCTCAGTGTGTGTGTGTGTGTGGTTGTGCGAATGTGTGATCGCTGGCAAGTTGTTCGACTGGCTCTGCCTCTCTTTTTTGCTTGTGCTTGTGTGTGGGTGTGACGCCATTAGGCGAGCAAAATAAAAACAAAGCACTGCATGTATGGGTTTTTTGAGGCCGCCTAGCAACCAAATATCTTGAAATCTTGGCCCGCCTGTTGACTGTTGTTTTTACTTTTGGCTTCTGTTTTGATGGGGTGGCGTGTTTTGGCGTTTTTTCTTTCGATTTTTTGGGCGATAAACCCACTCATAACCCACCAGCTGCACCAGTTAATCCCTCTCCTTAACACTCTGGTCTTGTCTTTCTCCGAATGGGCATGGGTGTATCCAAGAGATGCTTCCCCGTTTCGTGGAGCTGCCCCTGACGATAACCTTTAGACACAGCGACGACAGCGAAGTGACAACAAAAATAAATAATATTATTGTTGACGACGACGCGGGTCTGAGTCTTTTTTTTTTTTTGCAGGCCGAGCCCCCGTTTGCCATATTCGCCATAGCAAGTAGCAAATAGCAAATAGCCTTATTTATGCAGGGCAGGAATGAAAACAATTTCTTAAATATTATAAATGTTATTCATGCTTATCGGCTGCGAGGGACACGCGCCTTTTTCGAAGGCCCCATCGATCAGGCAATGCTTTACTGAACATCGGAAATAAGGCTCATAGTCTGCTAATGATGTCTTATCAGTTAATGGTTTGTTTACCACATTTTCCCAGAATTCCCAGAAACTTCTAGATAAGATTCATAGGAAATAATGACGATTTGTTTGCAACCTTCCCAAAAAGTGATTCATCCCCATTCATTAATTAAGCTGCATGCAACCAATTCCAAGCAAAGCTTTTCTAAGTACAATTTACCCCATGTAATTCATGGAATCAACCACATTAGACCAGACCCCATACAACCATTACCTTATACACATTATTCAACTAGCGGAATACTTTAATCTACAAATATGTACATTTCAATATGGAAGCGTGGGCAGTCTGGGATCGCTTATCAGTCGGTAAACAAAATACCAAATTAGTTGCTTATACATTTTGTGGACTTTGATATGCGGTAATGAGCATTCTACTACAGCATTCGTATACGTATAAACTATCCTCCAGACTCGAAGCAATAAAATCCAGTTCACACTAGGTAAGGTATTCCGCTACATCGTATGCGTAGTTTATTGCAGGACGGAATTCATAAGAACAAAGGTAGAACAATTAGTCCATGAACTTTGGATGTCGATTACTCATTTAGCAATATTTTCTTTGTTATTTTTAAATATTTTAAATAATATTTCCTATGGAATTTATAAATACGGATTGACGATGATTAAAATCTAACTAGCGGAAAACTTTGCATCTCAGGCACTGATAGACATTTTTCCTCTCAACAAATCGCACGTCATAACTAACTGAAGCGTAATTTGATTTGGAATTAAGTATTATTTTTGTATGTACGCACACTCTTCATCTTTTAGTTTAAGTACCCATAAAATTGTGGTACTCAGCACTCGATGGTCTACTGAATCCTCAAGCTGATAAGCCGCAGATTGTGGCTGCCCTTCGCCTCCCTTTGATATTATGTTCTTTCATTGAATCTAAGGCGAAGGGCCAAGGCTAATGAACCCTCTGATGGAACCAGTTTCGTTTATTTCGTCAGACTGCAAGTACAGTGTTTGGTTGTGGAAATTCTTTTGAATCAGCTGACACCCCAATGACTGTTGCCAAGCGATTTGGGGGGACAAAATTTGTATCCCACTAGCCATAGTATTAATAGACTGATATGTTCTTTTTCCATATAAAACCACACACACACACATCAGAGGAACACGCGCTGGCTGAAAACTCAACGAATGTGTTTAATGCATATTTTTTGCTATGAAAAACAAAAATAATCGCGTAAACAGCAAGAGGAAGTCTACGAAGTGGGAAATACGCTCGAATCCCAGATAAATGCTTACTCATTGAAGTAGTTTAGTGGGTGACAAACTAATGGCTCAGTTTCAAGAGCTTTGTGGTAGGGTATGTCAGGCCAAAATGGGATGCCAACTGTGCGGATTGGTCAACATTCGTGGCGTCATTAGGAGACTGCTAGTTGCCAATTCAAAAGGCCAGGGGAATGAATTCTGTTATCTCCCGAAATAGCACCGAATACGCAGCGGATTTTCAGCCTCCAATTGAGGCGCGTGTCCCCAATCAAAGCCACTGCGACAAGTCGAGTGCTGCTCAAATAATTAGCTGCTGGTGTCAACAGCGATACTCGTGCGGTGCGATTTGGATTGAAGCGGTTTGCCCATTAATGCTCTAATCAATATCGTACTAAACTAGCGTTTCCCGACCACCAAAACTGGCAAATAAAGTTCTCACACGCCAAGGCCACGATAAAAGCCAGACGACGCATGCCATGAAAAGCCAAAACCAAAAGCCAGTTAATATGATTAAATTAAGTTTTAATTTTCATTCAATTTAGCCAATCAGTTTAGCCATCTTCTGCTATTCAGGGCCCAGAATTGGCAAAGCAGAGACATTGAGAGACATCGCTGGGTTCATTATTCATGCCATGCAGACAACTTATGCTAATATAAACCAGGCCAGATTGCTATAGTTATACTTATGTCATATATGTTTGGGGAGCGTGTGGTGGAGAAAACTGCGCAGTTCCGAAATTATAAGACATACATTAATTTCGGGGGGGCATTTCTATGGTTCACCAGACGTTCATCGCCGCTGACGTCACAAGTGGGGCAACCCTGAGCGCGTGTAAGCGACCATTCCGCTGCTGAATTGGAGGCGGGGCATCGCTGCTGGACTTTGAACCCCATGTAAGCGAGAGCTCTCTGGCACATGAGTTCGGGTGTCTGTCTGTCCCACAGACATGTGTATCTCGGCAATATGTGCCGGAAACATGGTTGTAGTACCAGCAGTAGATACCACCACACTACCTGCTCTTCGCGTATCTGCCAAAACCAAAACAAAAACAGAGAGCATATGAAAAGATCATGAAAGATTGCATCATGCTGCCGGGGGAGCTCCAGCTGAACCCGCTTCTAACGAAAGTGATGTGGGCTGGCCGCAATACGAAGGTTGGATCCCCATCTCCATCTCCATCTCCGTTACCATCACCATCTCCATCTCCATCACCATCACCATCCATCCCCAGATCACCGATCACAGAGCTCTGTGCAAATTGCGGCGAGCAGCAAGTTTCTCGAGTTTGGAGTGGAGCTCTATATAAAACCTGAACGACCAGACGAACAGCTGATCAGCCAGTTTGGCTGTATCTTTTCTGTTTGTTTGTATTTCGATTTTTATTTTATTTGTATTCGTTTCTTTCGCGGCACTGGGTCTTTTCCAGCGACGGTGCGTTACCGCTTAGAATTTCAAATTCACGTTACGAGGTCCGCCAAGGGGGTACAGTTGTGCTCGCCTCGGCTAGTCAGCTGTACGACCAGCGGTAGCTGTAGGTAGAGTAACTCAAAAGGTCTACGGTACCCTTTTACCTAACGGCTACCCAACCTAGGGTAATATTGATCAAATACATAGCTGACCTTATGTAAACAGAAGTACATATTACACATTTTATCTGAAGACAATAATGCACAAATTACATAGAAAGATTGGAATATATATGCGCTCAGGATTTTCTTCTCTTTTCATTACTCAACCTTACTTTTAAAAACAAAACATCGAAGTTTTACCATTGCTGGTTACATTGTTACTAACCTAAAAACATTTAAATAGGTAATATTTTAACAGAGTTGCCCCTTCAATTACTTTCATCGATCTATTTAGATTTATTTATTTATGATTAGATATATAGCTTTGCTGGACAATCCAGTGTTGTTATTTCTATAGTACTTAAGTAGGTACTACTAAGACTAAGGTATTACTTTCTTTAACCTAGCTTTATTAATATAAGATAAGATATGATTAGTTTAGTCTTAAATTTAAGATAGTGTTATGTTTGGTTTAATGTCTAATGTACTTCCCTCTCCATGGTGTTACAGTTTGGTCTCCACACCCAGGAGCTACAACTTCCGCCTGACCTGCCGCTTCCTGTCCGTCCAGTATGGCGATGCCAAGGTGCTCACCCCCGCCGTCAAACAGTATGTCGGAGAAGTGCGTGGATCTCTGCCAGCCGGAGAGGGTGCACATCTGCGACGGCACCGAGGGCGAGAGCAAGTTGCTCCAGGGCCTGATGCTGAAACAGGGAACCATCGTTCCACTGCCCAAGTACGACAACTGCTGGCTGGCACGAACCAATCCGACGGATGTGGCCCGGGTGGAGGGCAAGACGTTCATCTCGACGGACTGCAAGGAGCAGACGGTTCCGGTGACGGAGAAGGCCACTCCGGGAATGTTGGGCAACTGGATGTCTGAGGAGGATCTGCAGGCGGCGATCAAGGAGCGATTTCCGGGCTGCATGAAGGGACGCACCATGTACGTCATTCCATTCAGCATGGGTCCCGTGGGCTCACCCCTCTCCAAAATCGGCATCGAGATCACCGACTCTCCCTACGTCGTGGAGTCCATGAAGATCATGACGCGGGCGGGCAATCCGGTGCTTGAGTACCTGCAGTGTGGAGATGGCCAGTTTGTCAAGTGTCTGCACTCGGTGGGCACTCCCAAGAGTGGTGTCCAGGTGATGCCATCCTGGCCCTGCGATCCCGAACGCACCATTGTCCTGCACAAGCCAGCGGAGAACGAGATTGTGTCCTATGGTTCGGGGTATGGTGGCAACTCCCTGCTGGGCAAGAAGTGCTTTGCCCTGAGGATCGGCAGCACCATTGCCAAGAGGGAGGGCTGGCTGGCCGAGCACATGCTGATTCTGGGCATCACGAATCCGCAGGGCAAGAAGATCTACATAGCTGCCGCCTTTCCCTCGGCCTGTGGCAAGACCAACCTGGCCATGATGACCCCCACTTTGCCGGGCTACAAGGTGGAGTGTGTGGGCGACGACATCGCCTGGATGAAGTTCGACAAGAAGGGAGTGCTGCGAGCGATCAACCCGAGAACGGGTTCTTCGGCGTGGCTCCGGGCACTTCGAGGGCCACCAATCCCATAGCCATGGACACGATATTCCGGAACACGGTCTTCACGAACGTGGCCTCCACATCCGACGGCGGCGTTTACTGGGAGGGCATGGAGAAGGATCAACTGCGTGGGGTCACGGTCACGGATTGGCTGGGCAAACTCTGGTCCCAGGAGTCGGGCAAGCCGGCTGCCCATCCCAACTCGCGCTTCTGCACCCCGGCCGCCCAGTGCCCCATCATCGATCCCGCCTGGGAGGACAGCGAGGGAGTGCCCATCTCGGCCATTCTCTTCGGCGGACGTCGTCCCGCCGGAGTGCCGCTGGTGTACGAGGCGCGGGACTGGAGGCACGGCGTCTTCATGGGCGCCTCCATGCGGAGCGAGGCCACCGCCGCCGCCGAGTTCAAGGGCAAGGTGATCATGCACGATCCCTTCGCCATGCGGCCCTTCTTCGGCTACAACTTCGGCGACTATCTGGGCCACTGGCTAAGCATGGAGCAGCGGGGACAGGTGCCCAAGATCTTCCACTGTCAACTGGTTCCGCAAGAGCAGCGAGGGCAAGTTCCTGTGGCCCGGATTCGGCGAGAACTCCCGCGTCCTGGACTGGATCTTCCGGCGGGTGGAGGGCGAGCAGTGCTTCGAGGACTCCCCCATCGGCCGGCTGCCTGCCAAGGATTCACTGAACCTGCAGTGCCTCAACGAGGACATCGATCTCGACCAGCTGTTCGACCTGCCCAAGGACTTCTGGGAGCAGGAGGTGTGCGCCATCGAGAAGTACTTCGAGGAGCAGGTGGGCCACCACCTGCCGCAGCCCGTGGCCGAGCAGCTCAGGGAGCTGAAGGCGCGTGTGGCGGACATGTGATGTGTATGTTCCATAGGTTGCTCCCTAATCTAAGACCTAATTGCCCATAGCCTATAGCCTATTGCCTAAAATAAAACGAAACGAATGAGATTTTTATAGCGAAATTTGGCTGGTTTGTTATTTGGGACTGGGAATGGGAATGGGAATGGGAATCGGAATGCGAATCGGGATTGGGGCGTGGCCTGGACGCAGCTTATCAGTGGTCGCCGGGGCGGAGGCCCGTCCGCAATTGGCGTAAACAAGCGTATAAATCCATAATGCCGTTTAACCTAACTTATCAACAGATCGGGGCGATGAAAAACAAGCAAATAAAATCCCACAAGAAGCCAAAAAACTTTATAAAAGAATTGTGTTTTTTTTTCTTTTTTTTTTTTTTTTGGTTTTTGGGCGGGGTGGGTTGCCAAGGCCTGATTGCAAAACTGGAAGCGTGTGTGGTGTGATGTACACTCTGGGGTGCAAAGTGATAAGAAACCAAAGAGCCAAGAATTCAAAAGGCCAACAAACAAAAGGCTAAGAAGTTAAGCCACTTAAAACAAAGGCCCCTTCTGAAATCCATAATTGTGGGTGATGATTTCCCTTGGAAAATTTTCCTGGTCAACAGTAAGATCCGGGTCTGATCTATATTTAGTCGAGCTCAGAGGCTCGTCCGCTGATAACCCACCCGACTGCTCCACATCGATGCCCAAGCAGATCGCATATTGATTATGCATATATTCAGCGGATCGATCGTCTATTGACGTAAATTCCGTATAAGCCCGACTCATCGAAATGCGCCAACAAATTTAGCAAGAGGTGAGAACAGGAGCCAAGCAGTTAGAGTCCAAGTCTGGGTCCAGCAATTAGCGTCGATGATGAAGATTATCAGGCCCAACTAGAAAAACAAGTCCATAGTTTATAAATAAACCAACCGAAAAACGAGGCGACGCGTGTAGATGAATTCGCTTAAATTCGAAACTGGACTTGTCGTAAAGGGAGCCAAAACATGGGGTTGGGGTAGAGGAGGAGGGCCAACCAAGGACCAGGGACCACTGGCTGACCAGGTTCCTTCAAGGCCGTTTGGAAACGCCAGTCCCTTCTGGGTCTAGGCTAAGTGAGCGGTAAAATATAACCTGATTGCCAACGGTCACCAAAAGCGGTAATTGCAAAAGGAGAAAATATATGTACCTGAATTTCTTGTCACTACTTTGCTTTAATTGTTAAATGACTATAAATTTCACACCTATTATTAAACAAATGCATAGGATATAGATTGATCTGATTAAAGTTTATCTAATTATATTTTATAAGCTTTTATCAGATCAATCTATATCCTATGTACCTGAATGTCTTGTCAGTACTTTGCTTTAAGAACTTAAAACTTATCCTACCTATAACAAACAACATTTTTTGAATGATTATAAATTTCACACCATTTTTAAATACCTACATAGGATAAAGATTTATCCGATAAAAGTTTATCTAAATATATTTTATTCTGACAATTTCAAATGATTTCATGGTTAACAAACCAAAATATAAATAAAAGCACATATGAATTGCCAATAATATGCCAAAAATGAATCTAAATATAGGTAAGGGATTTTAACTTTAAACAGCTGTTCTTTAATATAAATATTAAATTAAATTTGTATATATAAAAAAAGTGCTCTAAATACGTATTCTATTTATTATTATTTTAGCAAAAAATTAATTTGAATGTTTATAAACCAAAATATAAATAAAAAAAATCACATATGAAATGCTAAAAATATGCCGAAACCTTCTCTGAATATAGGTAAGGGTTTTAACTAGAAACAGCTCATAACCAAGCTGGTACTCGTTAATACAAAACATTGATAAAATGTTTATTTAAGATTCTAAATTCAGTTCTAATAAAAATGTAGGAGAAATTGTAATTAAAAATGTTAAAAACTGGTTTACCTTACCGCGAATGGTGAAGTTTTTCTGTGAGTGGCCAGAGGATTCTGGGGCTTCTTGGTAACTGGAATGAGGGGGTGGGATGGCAAAGTCACCCCACCAGCAGCACCTTCATTTCTCCTTCCCCAGTGACAAAAACACAAGAGAGGCCACATGACAACCAATGCTTCTATTCTTGGTGCGCCACCAGAGTCACATGAATGCTGGCCTCCAAAGCGGCCATGGCCAATTGTGGAGGCCGGCACCGGGACCCATCTGGATGGTGAGAGGGGGCCGGATTGGCATACTAATTTTCCGTCACCGATTCTGCAAATAAGCGAAAGTTTTTTCGATTTGGCAATGGGCCAAAATGGTACGTACTATAAAAGACATGTGGTCAGCAGGCGTTGGAGGACGCGTGTGGAGATGGAGACGGTGGTGGAGGCCCAGGCCCAATGGTGGACTCTCCAATTGCAGCTATAGACACATCCAGAATTTACCCAGCTGCTGGGAGAGACAACTGCTGTTGCCTCAGCTGTCCATGAACTGGTTTCTATTTTCGCTCCGCTCGTATACGTATTCGTATCGCATAAAATCATAAACAAAATAATTAAATTAACAGCGCGAAAGTGGCAAATATCAGTTGGGTGGGGTGTCAAAATAACAACAATCGCTTATCAATGCAAACGCACTAGAAAGAGCCACTCGAAAACAGCAGTCTGCTGTTGCCATGCCCCGCACACACACACACACACACACACACACATACTATATTATGTAGTGCTACACTAGCATACCCCGGATTTAGCAGAGCCCCCATCTCCCCCCACCCCACCTCATCGACACTGTGAAAAACCAAAACAATCGCCGAGCCTCCGGCGAACGACCAATCAGCTCGTCTGGATTTTGACCCGATGCGATGGTGATGGTGATCGTAAACCCGATTCCGAGGCGATCGGCCGACTTGTTCTAGTCGCCTCGACGACGAGGCATCGCCGGCAGCGTATAAAAGGCCCCGGATCGTGAGCAGTGGGCATCAGTTACTCGTGGCCAGAGTAGATGGAAAGATCAAGTGAAAAGCCAAAGCCTGCTTTCAGTGGTCTGAAAACCGAGTTGATGTTTGACAAGAAACTGTGGAAGAACATATGAACGTGAAGTCCGCCCCAGTCGAACAATAATTGTGATAATTACCCATTGTGATAAGCGAATTAAGCAAAGTGCCAAAAAAAAAAAATAAAAACTCTTTAGCGCCTACAAAAAAGCGTAGAACAATATCTAACAAACTATTCCAAAGTTTTCTTTCGAAAGAAATCGATAAAATACAAAGCAAGCAAAATGCCTGAGCTCATTGAACAAAGCAAAATTATGTAAGTATTTGAGGTCACTTAAAGTGCATTAAATGGGGAAATATTTGGATATTTAGGGGTCCCACTTAAAAAGTCCTTTAACTAAATGGCCACTTTCCATTTCCCCTGCAGATCCTGGCAATGTGTGCGGTCTGCCCCAGTTGCACAAGCGGCGCCAGGACAACTGCGGCCTGTACAGCCACATCCGCGGCATCCCCATCTCGTACGGCAATGCCGACGCACTGACCGCCGGAGTGCGGAGCTTCGTGGAGGAGGGCATCGCCCTGTGCCAGCCCGACCAGGTGCACATCTGCGACGGCAGCGAGCAGGAGAACAAGCTGCTGATCAAGGTCCTCCTGGAGGCGGGCACCATTGTGCCGCTGCCCAAGTACGACAACTGCTGGCTGGCCCGCACCAATCCGGCGGACGTGGCCCGCGTGGAGTCGCGCACCTTCATCTGCACGGAGCGGCGGGAGGAGACGATCCCCACCGCCGCCGAGGGAGTCAAGGGCACCCTGGGCAACTGGATCTCGCCCGGCGACATGGCAGCTGCAGTGCAGCAGCGCTTCCCCGGCTGCATGAAGGGGCGCACCATGTACGTGGTGCCCTTCAGCATGGGCCCCGTCGGCTCGCCGCTCTCCAAGATCGGCATCGAGCTCACTGACTCCGCCTACGTGGTGGCCTCCATGCGCATCATGACCCGCATGGGTGCCGCCGTCCTGCGCCAGCTGGCCAAGAAGGAGGAGTTCGTCCGCGCCCTCCACTCGGTGGGTGCCCCGGCCAACGGGCAGGTGGAGCAGCCCTCCTGGCCCTGCGATCCCGAACGCACCATCATCCTGCACAAGCCCGCTGAGAACTTGATTGTGTCTTATGGTTCCGGGTATGGTGGTAACTCCCTGCTGGGCAAGAAGTGCTTTGCCCTGAGGATCGGCAGCACCTATTGCCAAGAGGGAGGGCTGGCTGGCCGAGCACATGCTGATCCTGGGCATCACCGATCCCAAGGGCGAGAAGAAGTACATCACCGCCGCCTTTCCCTCGGCCTGTGGCAAGACCAATCTGGCCATGCTCAACCCCTCGCTGGCCAACTACAAGGTGGAGTGTGTGGGCGACGACATCGCCTGGATGAAGTTCGACTCGCAGGGCGTGCTGCGGGCCATAAACCCGGAGAATGGGTTCTTTGGCGTGGCCCCGGGCACCTCGATGGAGACCAATCCCATTGCCATGAAGACCGTGTTCCAGAACACCATCTTCACGAACGTGGCCTCCACCTCCGACGGCGGCGTCTTCTGGGAGGGCATGGAGAGCAGTCTGGCCCCCAATGTCCAGATCACCGACTGGCTGGGCAAGCCCTGGACCAAGGAGTCCGGCAAGCCGGCCGCCCATCCCAACTCCCGCTTCTGCACCCCGGCCGCCCAGTGCCCGATCATTGACGGCGCCTGGGAGGATCCGGCGGGAGTGCCCATCTCGGCCATGCTCTTCGGAGGACGTCGTCCCGCCGGAGTGCCGCTGATCTACGAGGCACGCGACTGGACGCACGGCGTCTTCATTGGCGCCGCCATGCGGAGCGAGGCCACCGCCGCCGCCGAGCACGTGGGCAAGGTGATCATGCACGATCCCTTCGCCATGCGGCCCTTCTTCGGCTACAACTTCGGCGACTACGTGGCCCACTGGCTGAGCATGGAGCAGCGCGGCCAGGTGCCCAAGATCTTCCACGTCAACTGGTTCCGCAAGAGCGCCGAGGGCAAGTTCATGTGGCCCGGATACGGCGAGAACTCGCGCGTCCTGGACTGGATCCTGCGCAGGATCAACGGCGAGGCCTGCTCCGTGGACTCGGCCATTGGACATATTCCCGCCGAGGGAGCCCTCAACCTGGCTGGCATGAAGGAGCAGGTGGACGAGGCTGAGATCTTCTCGCTGCCCAAGGAGTTCTGGTCGCAGGAGGTCAAGGACATCCGCACCTACTTCGAGTCGCAGGTGGGCGCCGATCTGCCAGCCAGCATTTATCAGCAGCTGGACGAGCTGTCTGCCCGCGTCGCCAGCCTCTAAGAAGGATTGATGATGCAGTGCATCCTAACTTAAACATCTTTACCCGCCCCAAATACCTGCTCGCCATCTGTACTATCCCGTACTGACCCCCATACTCACCCCCACTATGTTATCCTGTCCCAGACCGTACCCCAATACCCTATTTAGTCGTTTCCCTAGTGTTTAAGCCGAAGACTTCCAAACTATTTATTGCATAAGCAGCTTTAAGTTTAGCCAGTAAGCCAACATACAAAAAACGTGAAAAAAAATATATCAGACGATTTTATAACCTACAAATTATGCGAGTATTTATTTAGCACGAGTTATCCAGGCATTTGAGTGTACGATAATATTTATTTGTTTTAATAAACAACAATGTTAGGTTGTTTTTCATAGGCTTTGAATAAAATCACAAAGAAAAACAAACTCGAATAAAATAATAGAAATAAAGGAAAGCAGTTAGTTAAGCTTAAAAGATTTTTAAAGTCATGACTTATAAATTAAACTCTTATAAGTGCCAACTGCATTCGTTGGGCAAAGATTTTTAATAGCCAGCTTAAATTCCTTGAAACAAAACAAATCCTTAGTATTTGTTAATTGTTTTTACCTAAAATATTTTTTATATCCTAGCTTTAAAAACTGGAATAATTTGTCTTTGTTTAATTATTTAAAACTAAATTATTAAAACCAAAATATTAATATTTGATTAGAATCTTCTCTAAAAAAAAGCTTTTCGATGTTTTTTTGCAGTTAACAGTCGCAATTCCATAAGACTTGGCTTCATCTGCAAAGCAAACAATTTAATTTACAAAATACTTAATAAACCAATATTAATTAAATTACTTAATTTAGCGAATTTCAAGTTTTTAAGTTTCTCAGCACTTTACCAACTATTCTAAAATTTTATAAACGAATTTGTTTTGATAAGACATTAAATAACATTTTAGAGTAAATTGGATATTTATAGTAAAGTACCCTTGATTTAATAATATAAATAACTAAAATAGTGGGTTTTTTTATTAAATATGCTCTTTGAAATTCTAAGTATGCCTTTTTTTTTAATTATTCATTGGAATTGGATTATATAACATAAAACCGTTAGATGAAAACCAATCATCTCGTGCAACGGCAGTCTTAGCCATTGCAATCCGCAGCTTTTACCGGCTCCGATTTCCAGCCCCATTGGAAGGCCTTGAAAAGCTTGGCCAACGGAGCTTTTCCAGCACTCTCCGGATACTTCGGATACTTCGGATGCGTCGGATACGTCGAATGGTCGGGAATCGGGATTTGGGAGCCAGGAAAGTGGCAGGCAAGTCGTCGAGTTCAGCTCAGTTCAGCTCGAGCCGCCGCCGCCGCAGCTTCGTCCGGGCGGAAGTCAGTGAGTGCGGCAGTCGCCAGCGGAAACGGAAGTGCAGAAAAGCCCGAGCGGCTGGCCGTGCAAACTGTTGCTTGCCGTTGTGTTGGTGTTAGTGTTGGTATCGCCATATCGCCGTATAGCCATATCGGTGTGTCAGTGTGTTTGGCTTAGTGGCATTGTTGGCATTGTTGGTGTTGGACAATTAGCAAAGTTGATATAACAGACCGAATTATCCGAGAAATTTGATGAAAATGGTAAACATTAAACAGTAATGCGGCACGCGAAGTAAAAGTGAGTTTCAGTCTGTCTCAGTGTCTCTGTGTTTCTAAGTGTGTGTGCGTGACTGTGTGTGTGGCGCTTTGTAAGCTGCGATTTGACATGTTGATTTATGCGCTGCTCTCACTTTGCCCCCCCCCCCCCCAAACGGCAATTGCCAACCCACACCCACCCCCACCCCACACACACCAACTGGGATTTCTCGTGCCCTGTGTCTCTTTTAACGCCATTTCGTCCCTATTTTACGGCAGCACTTGTTGCGCTCACAGGACACTCGCTTAATTGCTAATCCTCGCGCCCAGACGCGTCTAATTACACGTAAGTTTGCGCCATTTCTGTCTATCCAACGACATCACTTTGCCCACCCACCGGCCATTTAAAGTGCAAATTGGTAGGCGCTCGAGGGCATTGAATCAGTAGTTGTGGAGTGTGGGGGTTGAAAGGCAGCCCGGAGGTCACTTAATATGCCATCAACATGAGATTTGCACAAATGGCCAGCCCGGCCTCAAGAATTATGTGTTGCAATAAAATCGATGCGAAGGCGGAGGAAGAGGAGGAGGAGGCGAAGGCGGAGCTTCGGGACTCAAGTGGCGGCTAATGACCAACTTGCGACGTGACTTTGGCCAGGATTTGTAATTTGCGAACTGACCAGCACCAGTCACTCTCCCGTCAGTCAGTTCCCCACCCAGCACATATTCCTCGGCCTTAAGTGTTTTATGGACTTTCCTTGTTTGTGCCGTACACACTCAGTTTATTTTTTGCAGCAGAGACAAGGGGGTGAAAGTGCCCCAATGGCTTGCCTGGTTGGGTAGCTCTCGGTAGGTAGGCAGGGACAGTAGGAACTGTAGCGATAGTGGGGTGGTGGTGTTAAGTATGCGTTTAACGGGTGCGGGCTTAATTACAAGCAAAGTTTACCAAAGGGTTGTCCAAGAACTTCTTTATGACGACGCGAGGAGGCCTGCAACTTAATGACGGTCCGTCCAGGAAGAGTCATTACTTTTGCCACCTCGAATGATGATGATGGCCGGGGCCGTAAAGGCCAAAAGGAAGATCCGCAGAGGGAAAACGGAAAACGCAAAATGGGAAATGGGAAATGGCAGATGGAAAATGAAAAGCGAGGTGCGGAAAAGGTGCCAGAGCAGGCGGGCCCGAAGCTATAAACCGGATTGAAGCCCAGCCCACGCACTGGCATTTGTATATGCAAATGCAGCTTAACCCCAGTCAAATTATCCACGCATCGTTTCGGGCCATACATAGCTTATGGCGCTGGTAACTCCCAGTTTCAAGTCAATGGAATCCATCAATAATTCAATCCACACCAAGGACTCACATTTCTTTTATAATTCCGAAATCTGTAGCAATTATTATCTTACACAAGCTTTACCTTTTCAAACGGAAGCCCCAGGGCCCCGAGAACTCTCATCCAAAAGAATAAGCTGGCCGAAATCTCCCAAGGCCCCCATCTCGTTGGCCTTTATGCATACACAATTCCGCATGAAAAAAGCCGATGCGCACCGAACTAGTGGGGATTTGAATGTGTCCAAAGAGAAACGACAGATATTTCCCTATTGATTTGTTGTCTGCAGATTTTCGCAAGCCCAAAAGCTGTTGGCCAGAGCGAGAGGGCGTGCGCCAGGTGAGCCAGGTGAGCCCTGGACTCTGGGCCACTTCCCCATCAGCATTTTGTTATCATTCTCGAACCATGTCCATTCCCATTCCCATTCCCGTTCCCAATGGTCGGTTCGATTCGTTGCGGTGGCAACACGCCATTATATTACGTGAAATGCAAAATACGAACGAAAAAAACAAAAAAAAAGAAATGGGTACAGGGAGAAACGAAAAGGTAGCGGAGGTAGGGAAACAACAAGTTGCCAAACACTTGAATCAATCACTCGAATAATTGATGCCTTGTAAGTGGGATTTGCGAAAAGATTGTCTCAAAGATTTGAGTGCTTGAGTGGGAACTTTTAAGCGAATAACTTTTGTGTTCATGAATATGCAATGGAAATGGAATGGAATTATTTAACTGGGTCCTGGCAAGATTGAGTAACGTTAAGCAAGAAAATGGATTTCATAAATGTTGGGTTTGAAAGACATTTCTTCAAATAATTTCTAGATTTACATACCTCAATACAATTTTTAGAGAGCCCTTATATACATTTTTAGTTTTATAACATCAAACGGATAAAATGGAAATTTAATATCCTATAAGCTAAAGGCAATCTCTTTAAAAAATCGTCTTTGATTATGTTCAAGTGTAAAAAAGTGTCTTATACCAATTGAAAATTCAAAACCTAAATAGTGATATTTGAAAGGAACACCTATGCAACTACTGTTCAAGTAGACATTAGTCCAGTTAGTTCTAGGAAGTTCAGTCGTTGGCCAACAATTATGGCAACAAAACAGTGGCTTGCTGGTACAAAATGCACCTAAAATTTCACCTAATTCAGTCCCATTGGGTCACAGGACCTCTGTGTTTGGCAAGACCACAAAGGGCTCGCAGCCAACAGGTAAACTACCAGGTATACTGCGACCGTTATGCCGGACTATTTGCTTCGCCGTATGGGCACGTACTCACGCAGTGCGGAGGTGTGTGGGTGGCACGGCCATTTGTACACACGATAGATATAATGGCCCACAGGTCGGACGTGAGTCGGCAGTAGAAAGTGGAAATTCGAACGAGCCACGTGTCCATTGGGAAAACCAAGTGAAAGGCTAGCTGCAACATATGCAACAGCAACAGTAAAAGCAACATCAATAGCAACAGCAATGAGATGCAGGAATTGCTTGTGTAAGTGCAACAATCGCCACTGGGGAGGGCAGAATCGTAAAAGTAAAGTGCTGGGGCAACTTAACCCCGTTTACCATGCATGGACAATCACTTGCCGGCCCAATTGGAGCTCCAGAAATGGCCAACACTTGGCGTCTATCTATGCGAGTGATTGCCATCGGTATTATCAAACTCCCAAATGTAGGCAACAGTTCGCGGCACACAGCGCCCTGTGGGCTAAACTTTAATAGCTGCAAGTCAAACTCGAAGCTGGCAAATCCCATTAGGGAACTTTGTTACCACGCCGAACACCAACATGAAGTTTCCCGCAAGCGGATTGTTTGCAACTCGAGCGGGATTGGGAGCGGGAACGGATGAAACTTTTGCATAAGTTAGCAGGGTGTTGGGTTTGGTTTGTGTGTGCTAGAAGTTGCTGACAGCCTGCTGTGGTCGTGTGTGGGTGGAGCGATAATAGGGCCAGCCACTTAGGGCACCATCTCCACCGATGGCCAACGCACATTTAACAATAATTGCCAGGCCAAATAGAACGATTCCCCCGCTTCTTCTTCGTGCTCTCTGAGCAAAGTCGGAAAATGACTTCCCGTTCGCCCATTCGCCGCCTCCTTTTGCGGTCAACCTGTGGGTGGCTGGTGGGCGTGGCCCCTGTAATGGCCGGCTAACATGGCCCGCTTTTCATTATTTTGATTAAATACAGATAAAGCCATAAATTATGTTTACTTTGTGCCCATTCGGCGGGCAATGCTCCGGAAGGTCGTGTGCGGGATGAGTAATGGGCCATGATATTTACACATGAGTTGGCCATCAGCGAATCGCTTCCATCGCATCTACTCATCTCATCATCATCTTGCTAAGTGCACAGGAAGAAAATGATTCACCTTCATTATATATTTATCTTTAAATAGAGAAACAACAGAAAACATAATGTTTCTTAATGTATTTTAAAAACAATTTATAGTAATGTATTTATTATTTGAGATGAAGGTATTTCGGCTTTTTAGGGAATTGTATTTAATTATATGTCTTACCCAATTCTTAAACATTTTGATCGTTTTTAATTACACACAGCATTTAATGATATACTTCAGTGAAAACCAACAATTATCTACCCAAGTAAAGAAATATTCACTTACAATTTTTTAATTTCACTAATTATTATTATTTTATTGGCAACAAAAGAAAACATATTGTTTTAAGACTTATTACAAATTTTTTTCCTTGAGGTATTTTAAGCTGCTGTATTACATTTTTAGATATACTAGCTTAAATGTTTTAAACAATTTGTATATGTTTAAACGGCTTTTTAATGACAATTTCTTTATACTGATTGAGACTTGATAGACTGGAGTCAAAAACAAGTGCACTTAATGTTATTTATTTACTGCACAGAAGTCCGGAAATGGCGCAGCAACAACGCAGTTGGGATGAGGGAGCTGTCGGCGGAGGAGGAGTCTATGGCCATCCCCACTCCTCGCACCACAAAGTTCCGGCACGGGCCTCCAGCAATCCGCTACCCTGCAAGGGAGCCACTCCCAAGCTGCCCAGGTGAGACCCAAAAACATTGCCCCCAAATCTATTTAGATGTGGAACCCCAACAGGCCGTACCACGGTGCTCCGTCGCCGGGCTACAGTTATGGGGGCTACGAGACCCCGAGGAGCCCCAAGATCACCACCACCTATGCCCAGGATAGTTGCGATGATGCGAGTAGCTCCACGCCCAGCTCGTACTACCAGACGCCTCCCTCGGGATCGATAGATGACTCCGCCTCCTTGCTCAGTGGCCGCACCACGGCCCGCAGCCCCAAGTCCCCATGCCAATTCGTCTTCGATGCAGTGAGTCCCAGTCACGGCCGCAAGTTCGAGTACTACGAACCCATATCCCCCGACGACGGAGCCCTCTACTACGACCCACCCAGTTCGCCACGCCGCCAGGGATCCAAGAAGCTGATGCGGACAAAGATTCCGCTGGATCCGGTTCCCCAATTAACCACCACGGGGGTGGATGAGAGTATGGCAGTGGCCATGGCAATCGGAGGAGGAGCAGGAGGGGGAGGAGGTGGCTATGTCCAAGGAGGACATAATAAGCGGCAGCGGGATGAATGGGAACTGCCGGTGATCAGCAAGATCGAGGCCAGGAACCTTAGTGCAGCCGCATCCGCAGCAGGAGCCGGATCTGGATCTGGATGTGGATCTGGAGCAGGATCGGCGGGAGGCAACTACTACGGCCTGAAGCGCGACTCCTGCGTCACCGACTGCACCCAGCTGTCCATGGAGTCCGGCGAGACGGGCACGCAGCACACGAACAGCACCATGGTCACCCACACCACCACCAGCTTCAGCTTCACGGAGCCGGACATGGAGATGGAGCATGCGGAGCATGCCGGCCAGGCGCCATCGCACCGCCAGCGCCGCCATGCCATCAACATCACCTCGAATCCCGGCTACCAGGTGCTCCACAGCTCTCACTCCACGCTGGACCGCACCTGCTCGGACAGCGTGGTCTCGCTGCGCTTACCGCAAGTCCACCAGTGACCTGACCCAGGATGCCGACCACGAGCTGAGTGGCTGCAAGCCGCCGAAGCCGAAGGCCCACGTGGAGCACAAGCCGCGCCGCCGTGGCAGCTCCAAGGGCGGACTTGCCTACCTGGCCAGCCGCCGCAGCTCCCGCGAGTCGATGAAGAGCGCCTGCTCCAACGCCTCCATCGTGTCCAACGACGACGTCGGCCCACTGGCCTTCCAGAGCTCCAATCGCGGTCGCCAGCGCAGAACATCCAATTTTCTGGAGTTGCCAGGTGAGAGGTTACCTATTTCATATATTTTGGTAATAGTTGGGTTGGTTCAAGAAAAAAACCCAAAGAAAATCAAAGGGAAATAAAAAATATGAATGTCAAAAAAGATTTATTAAAAATTAAATTTTTAAAATCTAAAAATGACTGGAAATCAACGGTAAATTGAAAATATGAATGTCAAGATTTATTACGATTTATTAAAAATTAAATTTTAAAACTCTCTGTGGATTAAGAATTCTCAAAATTTCTATAATATAAAAATTACACAAAATTGGGTATTAAATAAAAAAAAAGAATTTAAATAATAAGATTTAAACATCAAGTTCTGGAAAGTCACATGCACGTCTGGGTGGTATTCTTTCAATTTTACATGGGTTAGACAACAAACATTTCAAGAAATATAATTTAAGCTCAGAAAAGTACAGAATTAAATCTTAAGCTGAAAAGAGCTTACCTCTGACAAACCCGAGTGTTAAAGAAACAACAATTCAAGAAATATAATTTAAGCACAGAAATATACAGAATTAAATCATAAGCTAAAAAGTGCTAACCTCTGACAAATCCGAGTTTTAAAGATCAAGTTATGGTTTGAGAAGTGTCGTTAAGGGTATAATTTCTGAAAGGGCAAATAATGATGGATTGCTGTCAGCAAAGCAAATTCCTAGCCCAGCATAGATTGGTTTAACAAAGTTAGATTGTGGCCTTGTGTATTGTGTTTTACTTTAATCAGCTTCTTTTTTTTTGGTATTATCGATCAATCTTTTAAACACTTCCAGTAAAGTAATCATTTAAATGCAATATTTATACATTAATAAATAAATACAAAATTCTAATAGCAATGTATCTCTTTGACCCTTCTTGTCAATCAACTGTTGCCTGCAATTCGTGACAAACACCTCCTTGATCATGTACCCTTCTCAGTGCCCGACCATGTGCGACCGCGCGTCTGCTCCCTGCCAGAGCGGCCGTACAATCCGCGGGCCAGCGACGACCTGTACCGCCTGCGGCACTTCTCCATCAGCAAGGGCAACGTGGTCAACTGCGGCGACTCCATCATCTCGCGGCGGTCTCGCAGCAACACCAGCGTGAACTCGACGAACAGCCGGGCCAGCGAGCGGTCCCCGTTCGAGGGCAGCTGCTGTGGAGCGGGCTACGCCAACGTGGACTCCCTGCCGGCGACGCCGGACGACTCCGAGACCCTGGATCCGCCGCCACCGGCCCGCTACCGTGTCGTGATGCTGGGCGACGCCGGGGTGGGCAAGACGGCACTGGTCAATCAGTTCATGACCTCCGAGTACATGCACACCTACGACGCCAGCTTGGGTAAGTTGTGTTCCACAGTCGTCGGCCCTTGTTTCTCGCGGAGATCACCCCGGCGATCTTCCGTGGAGCGCAGTGAGTAGCCGAGTGACCCCTAGCTGGAACCTATGTGTGTGCTTGATGACCCCTAGCTTCCCGGCTGCCACTGTCGTCTTTAGAGTTTAATTCTGATCTGAGTTCTAGATGACGAGTTCGGGGAGAAGACGGTGAGCGTGCTGCTGGACGACGAGGAGTCGGACATGGTCTTCATCGACCATCCCAGCGTGGAGATGAGCGTGGAGAACTCGCTGTCCACCTACGAGCCGCATGGCTGTGTGGTGGTCTTCTCGGTGGTCGATCGCAGCTCGTTCCGCGTCGCGGAGGAAATCATCAACTACCTTTGGCAGGAGAACTACACCAAGGACAAGGCCGTCATCCTGGTGGGCAACAAGGCGGACCTGGCCCGCGCCCGCCTTATCACGTCGCAGGGTGAGTTCGAGCTCGAGTTTGGCGCCTTTAATTATGATGGCTTGATTTCATTTATTATCCCCTTCCCCTTCCCCTTCCCACTCCCCAATCCTCTATCCAATTCACTTTTGCTCCCCAAAGAGGGCAAAACCCTGGCCGCCTCACGCGATGCCAAATTTATTGAGACGTCCAGCGGCATACAGCACAACGTCGATGAGCTGCTCGTTGGCATATTGAAGCAGGTGAGTGGTGGCAAGCAGGGTGGCTACGGGGTGGCCAACTGGAGGCAAAGTGGTGCCAAGCTGGGGCTGCGGCTATTGGGGCAAGGTGCGAACCACACGCAACCCACCGATGCATGGCGAAATTGTGCAGGAAACGGAGTTAAATGGATTTACCACGCTGAAGGCTGGTTTTCGGGTTGGGTTTCGCAGGGCCTGCTTCCGGATCGGCTCACTAATTAATGGAAATGGTGCGGTCGGTGAGACGGAGAGACTGGGTCAGCGGAAACTTGGTCAGCTCACCAGATTGGCAGAGCGTATTATTATTTCGCTCGGAAGGAGATATTTCCGGTTCTATTGGATTGGGCAGAACAAATTAATAATTGACAGTTGAGCCAATTTATTATATGTTCTCTAAAATATTTTAATTAAACCTTGAAATGAATTATTAAATATGAAACACAGCTAGACCCAAATAACACAAAATTAATATGTTACCTAAATTGTAGGAATTTAAAATGACCCAGAAACTGAGTCAAGGATAATGTATATTCATTATTAATCTTTATATTATATGCCAGCCTTTGTTTTATATATTTATTGTAGATTTTATTTGAAAAAAATTAACGAATTAAAAATATTTTTTTTTTTTTAATTTTAATTAGGTTTCAATTTATTTTATATATATATTATTAACGTCAATTTAAATTATTTTCGGTCTTAAAACCCTATACTATAAAAAAGTGTAAAAGTAAAAATAAATATATGACTATTGTACTCGAAAATTTTTATTTAATATTTGAATTAGATTAAAATTAGTTTCCTATTTCATTTAAATGCATTTTATTTAAATATAGTTAAATTAAACTAAAATTTTCAGATAGTAAAATACATTTCGAAATAAGTAAGCAACATTTATAAAAAAAGGTTAATATTTTAACATTTAAAACAACTAAAAACCGCAAGGGAATGAAAATCAAAGCGATAAAATATTTAAATTGAGTACAATATATTTGAATTTACATCGTTTTTACCGGTGTACAAGCAACTGTTTTCCATTTTTTACCCCATATTTCCTTACAATTTTTGTATCTTTCTCTGACACAGATGCGTCTGAAAGAGAAGCGCGAGAAGAAGGCCACCGCCTCCAAGATGAAGACTTCTCGCACCCACATATCGCTGCACTTGGCCAAGGAACTGCTGCAGAAGATCTGCCTCAGCGACATCTCCAAGTCGAAGAGCTGCGAGAACCTGCACGTGCTGTAAGGATACACAGATGTCCCACCAGCGAACCCAAGCGAACATGTGCTGGCCGAGCAGCCACTCCAGATGTCTTCTTCCTGGCGAAATTCCAGTACGAAAATATGCCACAAAACTGTATACAAAAGAGAATTTTATCAAAAGCGGCTGGTGGGCGAAATATTCCGAATGCCATTCAGATGGGACCGCAGTTAACGGGCGGGGGGATGTGTTCATCTCCTTTGTTGTGCTCCGTTTATTAAAAGTTTAGTACCGGGTCTCGTTTTATTTTTTTTTTCGCCAAGTCATGTGGCTGTGGTCAGGCCTACAGATTCGGCGATAGTCGGTTTTTTTATGGCGTACTTTTTGGTCCGGCTTATCGCAGTCAGACGCACCTCCAACTCGAGTTGAATGGCGAAGGCCGGAGTGATAAGCGGTGAATCAATGATCCAATGATCCAACGACCCAGCAATTCAGGCTTGTGCAGCCTCCAGCCCGAAATAAAATCCGCTGAAAGGGGGCGGTGCCATATTACTATATATAATATATATTTAGGTGTATATGTGTTCCAATGCGAAAAAAAAACTTCAATTCCAATAATGTGCTGTCAATTGAACGCTACGAAACGCTTAAGGAGCAGCCCCTAGAGAGACGAGAGAAACTTTATAGATGTTGATTTATGTATACACATAGAGGCCATAAGCATAAGCATCATATATACACGTGACCTATATCGGATAAGTTTAATGTCTAGGCTAGGTTTACTAACCGCTCCACCTGCTTCGCAAAGAAATTCTTCCAATTGACGAAAATCTCATATCGGAATGACTGTTAAATGTTGACTGTTGTTAGTCTAAGCCAAGAACAAATACCATTTAATCAAAGTATTGTACTTCACTCAGACGTTACTACGAAAGTATATAGATGTTTATATTTACGTGTACCTATATTTACCATATATTTAAAGACAAAGATACATATACATATATATATGAAGTATATATATATATACTTTATATACTATATATACTTTATATTTACGGCCGTGCTCGGATGAAACTTCTAACACTTCTGAACTCATACGCTTATATTTGAAAAATACCTTTTACAAAATGCGAAAGGCAAGCAAAAACTAACGTAACTCTAACTATTTTCATACGCAATCTTACACATTAGAGGGGGAATGCGAGGATTCCAAATGGTATTGAAGGCCTTCCAGTGAGTCAGGAGCAGTGTGTGGCCAACCGGCTCGTCCAAAAGTCGAGCACTCGACGGCCGTGCACTCATGTTTGTTATAACCCCCACCCCCGCCGGCCCAAAACCCTTCCTTCCGCCTCACGTCCTCTCCTTTCCGTCGAGTGCACTTTATTATTTTTAACATTTAACAAACAAAACAGAACAGAAAGTTGCTACGGCGAAAGTTTTAATTTGCAGCGCAATGCCTGGCTGGCTGGCGAACTCGAATATTTTCAGCCGCACTGTGGCAATCTGCATCGCGCATACGCCGCGTACGCCAGGGTCGGGACTTTAATTTGATTTGCTAATCAAATCGCCGAGACGAAACCAAAATCGAATCAGAGCCAGCTATAAAACTCCCACCGAATTTATTGTGTAACGCCATTAAATAACAATGTATTCTAAATGAGATTTTACTGCTACCATTTAAACATAACAAAACAATTGGCTTAAAGCGTAGCTCTAGAGATATCCAACCATATTCTTATATATATATAAATGTGTAAAGATCAGTGTATATTTATATTTTTCCAAGGCCGTGCTAAAGCAAAGCAAAGCGGACTATACAACAGATGATAACCCTCAACAAAGAAGAAATTTTGTGTTGCCTAGTATAATCCACAGATGTACGCTTTTGCCCGTCACCGAGATGAGGCTGCAGAAAAAGCAAATTAATTAGAGTACACGGAGATAAAATCCGATTTCTTGTTTGGTGTGTATAACATTTCTCCCTCTGCCTATGACTATGACTCTGCCTCTGAGTATTCCCTTCCCTTCCCTTCCCGACTCGATCTCATCACCCGATAAATAAAGGACAAGGACGCTCTGTAACTAACTTGTGCTTGTGTTTTCTTTGCCACCGGGGTCAGGGGTCACGGGATGCAGCCGCAAATTCAATGCCAACTCGAGCGGCAGTAGAGTCCCGAAGTCCTCAGATCTCAGCTGTTGCGCACTTGTGGCCTCCCAAGTAATATGGGTATGGGAACGGAGGTAAATGTGTTAAGTGCTTGTTGTCAATCGCACCCGAAACTTTGCCGGATTTCACGCTCCTGCGGCACAAAACGCTCCGACACAATATTGGTTTTTCGGAGAATCAATCGGCAGTTGGGCCGCCGTAATTAACTTACGAGGAAGTCGGAGCGATGCTGCTGAAAAGTTGACAATCCGGCTCTGATTGATGGGCAAAGTAGGGAGGGGAGGTCTGGTCTTGGCATGGCAACCTCGTTGCCAGATATATCTGGCGAACATTGATGCCCCCCCCCCCCCCCCCTTCATAATTTTAATGAGCTTATTTTATTATATTTAACGCACCAAGGAGATGCCTGCCTGCCTCCCTCATCTGGATTATCCGGCAAACGGCTGCCTTTTGAACCGATATTGTTTCGCTTTACTTTCGTCCTTCGCCCAGCCAATGGTCTCGGTGGCCAAATCAAACTAATTCCAAGTTCAATAAACAAGCCCAAATGAATATCCCCGGCCGGGATGGCCATTCCTTAATCAGCACCACCGCTCCCTCCCTCGGGCAGTGTAAATTCCAATTCCAATGAACGTAAGCAACGCCGGCATTGGGGCGCGGAAGTCATTGAGGGAAGCAAGGATGGCCCATGACCCCCAATCGGAGTCGCAATCATAATCGAGTCGCTGGAGAGTCGACAAAAATCGATTAAAAGCTTAAGCATTTATCCCGTTTAAGCTGGGATATAAAGCGAGGAGCTCAATGCCAGGCACACAATTAAGGTGGATTGGAGATTAAGTTAATTAAATGGCGCAGTGGTGGGAATTATGCGTTCTTTTAGATGTTATATAAACCTGTATTTAATCTAGCTATTGTCATCCGCTTTTGGGCAGCGATGCCATCTCGTATTTCTCATCGATTATATGGCATATGGGATAACGACACTCGGTATCTCTCCAAACGGATTACCTTAAGAGCTAGCCGGAATAAAAGGGATCATAAAGGATGCCAAAGCACACACAATTTTATAGGGCCAAAAGCTGTTGGCCATCTGCACACTTGATTATGTGTGTGTGTGTGTGTGTGTGTGTCTAGTACCGAGCCATTTAAAAAAAAAAAGCAGGCCACTCAGACGCACAAACATACAAACTCTCAGGTATCTCGCATCGCAGATGAAGAAATATTCGCGCCGGCAGCCGTCACTCTCGGGGGATTCATAACCAAATAAGCCGAATTTTTAAGGTGTACTTTCCACCTGCCTTCCCACCATCATAATTTTTCCTGCAGGATTCCCGGCTGCGATTCCCGGAGCGACGACGAAACTGAAATTTCCGAAATGAAACTTTAAGCAGTGTGGAAAATGAAATTTAAATAACGATTTATTGCCTTTGAAGTATGATTATTTGCACGGCGGGACGAGGAGCTGGGTAAACAGCTGAGGAGATGGCCATGTTGACTTTTGGCATACCCTTGCTTGGGCAAAAAGGTTGGCCAGGACCTTTTGGCGTTGTTGATTGAACAAGAGTTCTGGGACTTGGTTTAAAGGTGCTGAATATACGGTACCTTGAATACATTTTATGAGTGCGACAAATAATACAATTAAAGTATTCGGGCTCTAATCTAATAAGTTATAAATTTATAAAGATAAATTGTAAGCCAATAAGTAAAAACAGATTTATAAAGATAATTTATAAACTAATAAATAAAAGCGGGCTTTTAAAGATAATTTATAAACTAATAATTGAAAACAGATTTATAAAGATAATTTATCAACTAATAAGCTGAAAGCGACTTTTTACTTATAAGTGAATCTTGTATTTAAATTATGAAGTTACTTTCTAACTTTAATTAATTAGTGCTATAAGTAATTACATTGCAGCTAGTTTAATTAAAGAGGTGGTGAAGTGGCTATCGATATTATTATCCAATTTACAAAAACACTATTCATTTAACTTTTTGCTTCCATCTTCTTATGTTCTCTTAAGCTTTTCAATTCTGAGATTAAAGTTAGCAAAACTGACTTAACAAAAAATGGTACAAAATATAAAAATCTGTTAAGCGGCGAGATATATTTTCCAGCCAATTAATTGAGGTTTAAAAGGTGGCTTATAGTAATCTCTAAAATAGGTAATAATAAGAAGAGGATGTGTGAGTGCTTGTAAGCCAATCGTTAGCTAGAATAGTAAAGAAACGTGTTACCTGTTGGTGGCAGCAGAGGAAGTGAGTGCCCGTGTGCTGCTCACCGGATCCATTTACGTCCGTCGAGTGTCCTGCCCCATAAGCGTAATGAAGAGCCGGGCATCTGGAATGGATTGAGCGGATAGAGGTCGTCTGCCGGCTGCCCGTCCTGCAGATCCACCTGTGCACATGCCACATGCCACATGCTTCATGCCTGTCCGCCCGTGTGTGTGTGTGTGTGTGTGTGTGTGTGTGTGTGTCTGTGTGCCGGGCTATCAGGATCAAACGCCGGCGGCAACAGACGAGGGCGGTCCTTTGGCTGCTCCTTCTGCTGCTGCTGCTGCTGCCGTCGCTGTCAATTCATCGCATTGGCACGAAATTGCTTTTTGCGATGGCTGATGGCTGCTGAGGGGCAACAGCAACAAGTTGAGCCTATACTATGCACGTGTATAGTGTATGGGTGTCTACACTGGGGCTTACAAAGGAAATGAGAAAAGGTTGGCTCGGTTGTTTGCCCGCCTGTTGATGTTTGTGGGCCTCGATATACTTGCAAATTTGCGCGGCGCAGGAAACAGGAAGTTGTCGGGGGGTTGTAAGAGGAAGGGGGTTGGGTTTGGGCATTGTTTGTTCTTTGGGAGCAGGCTGGAGGCCGCAAAAAGTCACCGGGAACCCTAACGATACGAAAATGTGTAAAGAGCTGCGATAAGGGGGCGCAAGGGTGTGCCTTTCGCGGCATGTAAATTACAAGCGGAATTTCGACCTTCGGTCGGCGGAAAGGAGAAGGAGGCAATGGCAGGGGGTCGGAATTAAATGTGAAATGCGAAAGGACCACGACAAAATAATCTCTCAAGTGTAGGGAAATTGGCGGCGGAGTGGGGGGGGGGGCGCTTTTCTCCTGCTGCAGTTAAATGCCAAAATGGCAATTTGCTAAAGTTTTCCCCAGAAGCGAGCGGAATAAGACAGTGGCCAGAGACCTCGGATGGGGTGTCAGAATAGTAGGGTCAGGGGGCTCGGAGCGGGGCTTTGAGGGGAGCCATAAAAGTCAAAGCTTGTCTGTTACACGCCCTTTATTCTGGTACACTTTCAAAACTAAATATCTTGCTTCTAAACTAAGTGGTTCGTTATTTAATAACCTCTTCAAATTAATCAATCACCAAAACACATAAGTCATCCTCGCTTCGCTAAAATCATATATAAATTCTAAACAGGATGTTCATATTACAAAAAATGACTGAATTAATTTGAAATCCTTCTTCCCTTATGTTAAAGATTTTGTAATACCTGCACCCATCCTGAATTCCTTTACATACCTAAATGGGTATTTTAAAATAAGTGCTGTTTCTTATCTAATATGTACTGCTTATTTGCTTACTTTCTTATTTACATATCATATTTACAACATTTTTCATTTCCGATTACACTTTATAGATTCGAAAAGCCACCTTTATAGCTTTTTAAATATTTAAAACAACTTAGTTAAAATTATATGTTTTCATAAAAAATTTGATTTAACTACGACATAGTTTTATAATTTTAAAAGATCTTTGACAACCAATTGTCCGGTTTCTAGCAGAATTTATTTAAATAAGATACAGAAACGATGTTAAGAAAAGGTTTTCCTGCAATCAGAGTTTTTTTTTCGACTGCATCTAGTCCGTTTCAGCTCGATGTAGATGCTGGAGCTCAACTGTTCAGCATCCTGGCACTTGTTGAGCGTTTTGCAAACGAACAGCAACAAAAAAGTGTCAAAGAAATTGAAATTCTGCGTGTGAGTTGGTGTGTTTTTCTTTCCCCCCCTCAAAAGCAGATGAGATGAGCAGGTGAGCTTTTCCTTCCAGCGATGTCAGTGCCACGAAAAGAAAGCGAAGGCGGATGCGATGGCAATAGCGACCTTTGTGCCAGTGGCAGCCACATAATGCAGTCAGGGCACGATTGGCAGAGTGCTCGGGGTGAAAGTGAAACCGAAGGGAGACCCAGTCCGACTGGAAACCGATTGAACCACTCCACTTGTCTGCTGAATGGAGTCGGGCTGTGGCCTAGACTTTCGACCTTGTCCCCGTGAAATGAGCTGTGAACTCCGGTTGGCCTTCCGGCTCCAGCTGCATGCCGTGGATGCTGCCCAGTGCCATCAAATGCAGGCAACTGTCAAGGACATTCGGCCAGGTCCTTCGGACAATTTAACCGCTTCGCCACCAAAGAAACCTTTAAATTCTGTTCACCTCTGGACTTCACCAAACCGTATGCGTTGATAGGTTAATACTGTTGGCTTGGGAGTGGTTGCGACCCAGGCACGAGTAATTGTCAGCCGGTCATTTGGTTCATGAATTATGCAAAAGTAAATTTACGTGGATTTTTTCGTCGTTATGAAGGCGGACCTACAGTGTTGACACTGGCAATATGTGTGGCTGTACGTGGGATGCGCGTTTGCATTTAATTTTCCAGCAGATTACGTTGACAGTTGCGGGTGGCCGACGGCCTGATTTTCACCATTGTTCAATGGCGGAGCCTTCAGAGAATTGGTCAATGTTTGCATAATCAGTGGAAAGCTGCTGCACGGCTTGCTATTCCCCGAAAAATACACAACTGAATAAGTGGATTACGTCATTGATCTTGTTTGAGTCGTTTCTGGCACTTATATTATACACAAATTGTATTTTATCATAATTATCAGGCGACGTTGGAGAGAGAGATTGTCAAGCAGACCATTAAACAGGTAACAGGATTATCGTTGAAATGAATTAAAATTTAAATAATTATTTGATGACATTTAAATTGTCTCGTGAACAAGGGAGGAGATGGTAAAGTTTTGTATGATAGTATTTAAAAGGAACTAGAATTTAACCACTAAAATATTTAAATATTTAAAAATATTTATAGATTATATTTACATATACTTTTATATCCATATATGTGTAATATTTTCATTTAGGTAATTAGTAAGCCAGAATTCAAGCTATTAATAATTCAAGTAGATTTTAAGTTTTAATTTGGTTTTATTTTAAAGCAATTAATCAAGGGTAATTTTCTTTTATACAAAATAAACATAAATTCATTTCATTTCATTTCATTTAGATTACCTTTTTGTTTTAGGTATGAACCCTTAATTATATTTGTAAAATATTTGACTGACAATACGAAATGGAAATAATTTTTGTATAAAACTTATAAAATGTATGTATATTAATATTATTAGTTATTAGGTGTTATAATTTTTGAATTTACCTTGCATATTGTTGAGCTGAAATGTTTGTATTTTTAGTTGCATACTTTTTGTCAGATTAAGTATAACTAGGGGTACTGGGAAACTTTCTATAAAAATAAACTGTTATACGAATGTTCGAACAAAAAAAGCTCGCCTTATAAAAGTCCTGAAGCTCGCAATTATCCTAAAAGCTTTTTCCCCAAATTAAATTGTTGCCAGACATCGAGACCGTTAAAGTTTGAATTTCAATGGTAATTGCTTAAAGAATGTTGAAAGGTGATCCAAAAACAAATATTTACCTGGCCGTTTTTATATTTATATTTTTTATATTTTTTGCATTAAATAAAGACCCTTTTGTAATATTTCAAGTGATTATAAACTTTATTAAATGACTCTGCGGTTATGCAACTAAGCAACTAAGCTCTAAATATAAAACAGTCGACTAATAGTATCTAAGATTAGCATTGCATACGAAGTGTGTATTAAACACTTACAATTATGTACAAGTAGATATTACAAAGGAATTGTTTTTATGGCAATGGGTCGTTTACAACGGCTCCTCTGTGGATCCCTTAGATCCTAAGATCCCAAGATCCTACTTGTTGAAGTTCTCGATCTGCTGAAGGACCCAACTACGGCTGGCCGACTGGCAGACGATGACGCCGGCTCGCTGCTGGATTAGCACATCCTTGGCCGGTTTGGGGGCGATCTGAGGGGGGCGTGGTCCCAGGGGCGGTGGCGGCGGCGGCGGACTGCTGGGCCGGCGCAGCTGCACATCGTAGTCCCCGGAACGCTTCTCGTTGTCATCGCTGTAAATGGCCGAATCCCGGAAGTCATTCTCCAGACTGTCCTCCACCTGCTGTTCATACTCGAAGGTGGCGGAGGACGACTTGGGCGGATCCACGGCGGACCTCTTGCGCTGCTGCTCGCACATGCTGTCGCTAGAGGAGGAGGTCAGCGAGAAGACCGAGTCCCGCTCCGAGTGGTTGAGCACCCCCAATCCGAAGAGGGTCTTCGGGTCGGCATAGTCCACGTGGGCCATGCGCTCGCCCACCGCCTCACTGCCCTGGCGATGCAGCACGCTCTGCCGGACACATCTCGCTGACATCGGACACCCTGCGCTCCGGCGGTCGATTGGAGCGCCCAAAGGCCATGCTCAGGTTGTCGATGGACTTCAGGGCACGTGGCAGCAGCGAGCTCTCCGATCCCGAAACCGAGTTCTTTGGCAGTGGACGCGATCCGTGCTCCTGCACCGCCTCCATCGACAGATTGATCACCGTGCTCTGGCTGTCGCGTTTCAGCGTGGATCCCGATCCATTCGAGGACGTCGAGGTGGAGGAGGAGCTGCAGCTGTCCCGCTGCACTGCCTCCTCGCCCACGCGCTGCAGCACGCCGTCGGGCGAGTAGACCAATGTCACATAGTCCGATTCTGGGCGAGGAGCTGCTGGGGTGGCCTTGGATCGCTTCTTCAGCATCTGCGAGGACTTGGCGCGTCCCAGCACTGGTGAGAACTTGTAGGGCACGTGGACATTGCGCAGCAGGGTCTCGTAGATGGGCTCCTCAACCATCGAGTCCACTGAGTCCTCCATGCGCTTCTGCTTCTGCTGCTGATGTTGCTGCTGCTGCTGCTGCTGGTGCTGCTCTTCCAACTCCAGGGGCGGCGGAGATCGCGAGGGTGGGCGTGGCGGCGGCAGGATGGGTCCACGACACACATCCGGACTGACGGGACTCACAGGACTTTCGCGCCGCTTCTGCTGCTTGTTGTAGATCCTCTCGAACTCCTTGTTGTTCTTGAGCAAATCCAAAACTATCTGGGCATCCCGCTTGGACTTCTCCGCTGGCGACAGCAGCTCCGTCTCCCGATCCTTGCTGTAATACTGATCCGGCGAGGCCTCGTCCAGCGTGGAGGCCTCCTGGGCCAGCTCGATGTCCCCCTCCGGACGGAGCTCCTCCGTGGACTCGGTGATCTTGAGCACAGTGGCACTGCTGCTGTCGAACTCGCTGAGATCCATGTAGAACCTGGAGCAGCTCTTGGTGGTGCTGCCACGCTGCTTCTTCATGGTGGCTATCTTCTTGGGCATCGTCTTGTGGTTATACTGCTTGACCTCGAAAAAGCCCTTGCCCTTGGCCTTGCGCTCGCTGAGATCGGGCCTGCTGCCCCGCAGGGAGGCGGCACTGTCCTCGTCCTGTTCCCGCTCTCGCTCCCGCTCCCGTTCCGCCTCCTCGTCCAGGCTGAATCCTCCAATCCGGGGCACCGACTTGCTGCGCTCCTTCAAAGCCTTGTAGCTGAACACAGGCGACTGCGATTTGGCACTGCGACTGCGCTGATCCCGCAAGATGCACGAACACGCATCCTCCTGCTTCGCATCCTGCCCGCACTTGCACTCCATCTTCGTGGGAGTCTTGGTCTCCTCCTTGCCGCCAGCATCTCTCTTTCGATATCTCATGGCAGCAGCCAGTTTCTGCAGGGCCGTGTCGTCCAGACTGTTGTTTCTGGCCAGAGGCTTCGCCTGCTTCACCTGGCCAACCGATGGCTCCTCCTCCTGCTCCAGCGACTCGTTGAAGCTGTCAAAGGAGCTCGAATTGGCCACCGTCTTCCGCTTGAACTTGGAGTTCCGTTGGCGAATCTCGCTCCTTCGGCAGGCATTTCTTCTCTCCAGATAAATGGGCGTCGAGTTGCTGGCCGAGTGGAGACTCCACTTCCAGGTGCTGCGATCTGGCGTGCGATCTGCGTTTAGGGATAGCTCATTAGTCTCTGATTCTGATTCTGTGGCCCAGGCACAATGATAAGCGGGGTGGGGTGGGTGAGTGGTTGGAGGTAGTGGTAGAGGTAGAGGTAGTGAGCGACAAAACAAACACCAGTGAGAATGCATTCTAAGGTAAGAAGTTAACAGCGGATCATGCGGTCGTTAGGATTCAACGGATTAGTTGGTGCTGGTTAGTAGGTAGCGATCTCTGTACGATTATGGGGGTTAGGATGCATGCAAAACACAGACCCCGAACGAGTTAAGAGGCCAATTAAAGCTAGCAATCCAAATACGGTTCTCGCAATACTTACTAGGCTCTTCGGACACCAGAGTTACTTTTAGCGAACACTACGATTACGATTAGGATGTTTAGCAATTAGATGTACTGTGGGTTTCTAGCCCTTATTTTTCTGTCTGATCGGGTTTTATTATTACTTGTATTTTTTTTTTTTTGGTTTTTGTTTTTTTGGTTGGGTAATTAGATCAGTTTCAGTCTCTGGGTGTGGGGATTAGCCTTAGAACGCCTTAAACACTAGTCAAAGTTTTTTCGTTTCTTTGTTTTGGGGTGTTTAGTTTTAGAATGCATCACTGGTAGTACTACAACGGTAAACATATAGCATTTCGTAGAGTAGAGTTAGATCAAATTGAATTAGTACTAAGAGTAGGACACCAACTAAGCACGGTAGACGATTAGAGTGGCCCAAAACCCCCAACGATCCGGGAAACTGGGTGCCCGAGGAACCGCAATTAAAATGCGCCTACATCGGGCCCAAGTAATAAATCAGTACGCCGCCGAGGCGTCGACAGATTTGGCACGATTTTTGGCGAAAGGCTAGCGACTAAGCGACTTGGCGACTTGGTGACTTGGCGACTTGGCGACTTGGCGACTCGCTTGCCACTTGGTTATGTCACTTGGTCGCAGCTGGAGCGTGCGAATCATAAGTGCACTGCGCAAAAGAGTGGGTCGAGCCAAGTCCTCCAAGTGGACGGGATTAAGGAGAGCCACCAACAGTGCAGAGAGAGAAAAAAAGAGTATAGCATTTTACCCACTTATTTAATGTTTAATAGTGCGAAAATAAGCAGTAAAATATAAGTTTGAAAATTACTCACAAAACTTGTCAATCGAATTAAAATAGCAAAAAACTTGAAGTATATTAAAGGTATGATATTTTATGAACCGAAATTCAATTGTTATAACAATATCTTATATTAAGACAAAAAAAAACAATGAATTTTAAAGTCGTTTTTAAAAACAAGAGTATAAATACCCATATATAAAATATAAAATATATAAAAAAAAATCAAATCATATCAAAACTTTTTTAAGAACAAAAAAACTTGATCTCTGCTTTACTAGTTTGAACTTAAAAATATTTTAAATTCGTTTAAAAATATAACGATTGTATTTCTTAAAGAACATAAGGGTGTTTTCAAATATAGTTTATTATCATTAATAGAAAAAATATGTAATTAGATAGAAGTCATTAAGGAACTGGTATCCCTGCACTTTTCTCACTGTGGCTTTTCTTCTCCCAGGCCGACAGGCATTACCCAACTATAACAAGTACCCGCATGTGCATAACTGTAGGCACTTCATCATCTCGTGCAGTCCCCAATCCAAATCGTTGAGTGTTTTGGCCACATGACACAAAACAAAAAAGATTACAACAAAAACGGGGAAAACGAAAAGTAAGGCTTAAAACAGCAAGAGCCCTAGAGCCGCCAAGTTTGGCCAAGTTAACCCAGCTGGGAGCTCGGCACTCACCTTCCTCGTCGCCCAGCTTGAAGACCAGCTCCTTGGCGCGCATCGGAATGTCTAGCTTCTCCAGCATGACACCTTTGATGTGCTGCGTCCAGATGCGCTTCTGGTCACGATTCCGGGCCGTCAGCTTGATTTGGTGGCGCGGCTCGTCGAAGGGGATGACATAGAAGCTGCTCGGCTCCCCGGGCAAGTGTTCGCTGAGCATCAGATTGTTTTGCTGCAAGATGGGTAGTGTTAAACAGACAGGCCATAGATGGCTGGAGCCTACAAACCCACCGATATGTAGGTCTTGAACTGCAGACGACCGTCCTCCTTCTGCTTGGTGATGATCAGCATGGTGGCGAAGAGCAAGACCAAACGCTGTTTGTTGTGCTGGTCCATCAGGAGGCCCTCCTGACGCAGCTCACCCAGCACAGTGAGCTCTGAAAGGCGATGGAAAATGAGTTTAAACTTTATGGCTTCCAAGTGGATCTCCAGTGGCTCCACCACTCACTCACTCACCTGGTCCCAGCCAGCCGTCCAGAATGCCGGACAGCTCCTTGACGCGACTCTGCTGCTCCTGCTTGCGTTTCACCTGGTCAATGTGGTAGGCCACCTGGCGCATGATCACATGGGCATCGGCCACCTCCTTCACATCGCAGTGCTTGCGCAGGCTCTGTTTTAACGAGCGACAGGAAAACGAAAAAGAAAAATGAAAAGGGAACTGTTATTGCGATCACCCAGTCTCCACCCACAAGCATACTCACGTCCAGGAGCAGATGGTACTTGAGGATGCGCTGCACCGGCTTCAGGAGGTAGGAGCCCAGCGGCAGGCGGTGCTGGAGGAGCTTCTGCGTGGAGGCGAGCAGGGAGTACGTGTGCGTGGCCTGCAGCAACTTGGTCAGCAGCGAGATGGCTTCCGGGTAGCTTGTGCTGCGGGGAATCGGGATTTATGACATGTGCTTTAGGTCTTCATCATGGTCTTTGGTCGGCATTAAATCTGAATTTCAAATCACTCGCTGCGAGCACTTTTTGGGACAGTGGGGGAGTGGGGGGCAGCGATGATGTATGCCCGCGTGTCATTGGGGGCGACAAATCAAACCGCTGCCATCGGATTTGGATTTGGAGCCGCTCTCCAAATTGGCATCGCGGCCAGGTAAACGTCAGCGTTTAAATGGAACATGGCGTGCCTGGATTGCCAACAGACGCCATCGATTCGTTTTGTTTGGTTCAGTTCAGTTTAGTTTAGTTTCGTGTCATGCTGCTAGCTGCCAGCCAACTGCCTATCGAGATCGTTTTTGACCGTCGTTACCGTTCTTGGCAAAGGAGCCAAAGCCAGAGCCACAAAAGCAGTATCGAAGATGCAGCAAACACGACAAGACGGAGAGCAGATATTCCCCAGAATCCCCAAACGGGTCAGCAGTAAACCCACATCAGTCGGAATTATTAAATTTAATACATTACATTCGTAAAGTGCGAAGAGCAAACGGACAACGGTCAGTATTTATGACTTAGTACTTCATTTTGAATCATTAATGATTGGATTATTTCCACGAAAGACCTTCAAATGATATTTCTGTAAGCTTTTAGTTAAACTCTTTTACGTCACTGCTAAAGCAAAATGTTTAATTATTTTGGACCTTAGAGTGATATGTGTACATTAGGGTGGTCCTAATTTGTATGAAAATGTTAGGGTTCTCCTCTCATCTTCATTTTGGGCATTCCAGAATTGAAATCATACGTACTGTTGATCATAAATATATATTTATCCAAGTGACGTATGTAGGCTTGGATGGAAAGGCATTTGTGTCATCAATTTCTAGCTTTAGCACGCCAACCAAAAAATTTTTATATTGCCCAACATATTTGCACTTCAATTTAAGCGAGATCAATAAGTTGACAATGTTGGAAAAAGTAAAGAGATTTGTGCGTACTTAATTAAGGCTGGCTTACGAGTCGAATGAGTAATTATCATGAAAACTTTAAGACCAACGCCTAAAACTTAAAATACATTTTTTTTTGGTTTTGTAAACCAAAAACTACTATATTTAATTTGATGAGTAAAGCTTGTGTGCATTACGTTGTTCATGTCCAATTATCTAAATACTACCCAAAACAAGACCCATTCAAGTTCATTCAAATTTTTTCGGTCTCTGATTAAAACATTTTTAGTCATCAAGGGAAACTTTTTTTTAAATGTCATTCTGAATAAGTTACTTCAAACATATGGGTGTAGCAACTGATAAGAGTTGAGAAAAGGAAAATTAAATAATGGGAATTCCCTCAAAAAATTCAGATAAAGCCGACCTATGATGCATTCAAATACTCTACGCTCCACTCACCAGTAGGTTGTGTACACATCAAAGCCGTCGCGCAGGTCGATGAAGCACCTGGCGATCCTCCCGGGATCCCTTCCCGTGTTGATGAGTCGCTGCAGCAGCATCGAGTTGAATTCGTAAATCTCTTCAATGTTGGCAAAGAGTATTTGCAATTCGTCCACGCGCAGACAGGCGCGCTCCTTCCAGTCGAGCAGGTACCTAGAATGGGATTAAAGGGTGAGATCTTAATGGTACATATACCACTTAGCGGGAGGATCACTCACCCCTTGATCACCTGGCCCAGATCCTCGACGAAGCTCCGCTCCGAGTCCACGATCTCCAGGCAGGTTTTCTCCAGCACACTCATCGCCGGCGGATGGTGCGGATCGCCCAGCTCGTTCTCGCTCTCCGCCAGACTCTCCACGCTGGCCAGATACGAGGTGGCGGTCAGCTTGCCATTGAGCAGCTGGTCAGATCCGGAGCTCGAGCTGGATGAGGTGGAGCAGATGGAAGAGGAGGACAACGGCCGGTTGTTCAGCCTGGCCAGCTCACTCAAGCGGGCCGCGAACTTGGGCTTGATGTCCGTCAACCTGTCCAGACTCTCCGCCGACAGCTTGTTGGCCTCCTCCAGTTCGGCCAGCTGCTCGGCCGTGGGCAGCTTGCCCTGGAGCACCATGGCGCCCAGCGTGCTGGCCTTGGCGCCCAGGCTCTTGGTGCGCGCATAGGTCAGCAGGGGCGAACTGCAGATGGTGGAGGCACAGGCGGCGGAGGAGCTCCTGACCAGTGGCTTGCTGATTAGCGTCTTGTTCACCGCCTCGATGAGCTCCGCCCGGGGATCCAGCGACCCCGGATCCGCCAGAGTCAGTCGCTCCATGTGCTGGGCGACCAGGCCGAAGTTGATGGTATCCACTATGTCCACTGGACTCAGTGGCTCGCTGCACACAAACTCCTTCGGCTTGGGTGCTGGATTGGCAGTGGCAGTGGGCGTGTGGGCCGGAGTACAGGGCGTGGCCGGCTGGGCGTGCTGCAGCTGAGCACTGGTGGCCGCCAGCTGCTCCATCTCGATCAGCTTGATGCTCTGCTGGGAATCGTAACGGGGCAGGGTTAGTTTCCGCCCCTGAAACGGATGCCCATCGAAGTGAAAGGGAGTGCCTGGCACCGATTTGTTAGTTGGCGTGCGATCCTCGTCCTGGGATCTCGACTTCTCGGAGGCCGCGAAGGCCAGTGAGTGCAGATACTCGTTGCTGGAATCGAAGGTGGACACCAGCTCGCTGCCCGATTGCGTGGACAACTTGCCGGTGATCTTGGACAGCGGTATGTGCGAGAGTTTGAGTTTAGGCGTGGATGCCGCACCCACAGGAGAGGAGCCAGTCTTGATGTACCTTCCGTGGGTGGGACTCCGCTGGGATTGCTGTTGGTGCTGGTGCTTCAGGGCCTCCGCTGAGACCGCCTCCACCGGCTGGATGTCCGAGTGCGTGATTATCCGATGGACATTCGGCGAGAGGATGCGGATGTTGCTGCCCCGGCGACTGCTGCCACTCGAGGCGAGGCTGCTGCTGCTGCCGTGGATTTGCGACTCCTGGCGCCGCTGCACCACCAGGCGGCTTAACTGAGCGCCATCCGGCTCGTCCCGCAGACCCGCAACCACCAGTGGCACCTGGTGTGGCTCCTGGTGGCCGCCCGACTGCGAACTGGACTTGGCTAGCGTGTAGCTGGCCGACTGGTCATCGCTGGTGGGGACACTTGAGCAGCTGCTGTTGCTGCTGCTGCTACAGTTGCTGTTGCTCCTTTTGGGCGTCGAGTCGCCGCTGCTGGAAGCCTGCGATTCGCGAGATGTCGCACTGGGAGCCGCTGCCACGCCCCCCGCGGCCAAGCTATTCGTCAATGTGTCGTAGATACCCAGCAGCGAAGGTGCCAGCTCTGTGGTGCTGCCTGTAATGAAAGCAAAAGGGGAAGTGGAACATCAGTATATGCAAAAGCAATCATGTTGGTTGGAGTTGGCTGTTATAAAATAATATAACTGTTCCAGACATTAAAAAAAAGAATAATATTAATCACAAATATTTAATAATAAAATAATTTATTAACTAATTATTTGCAATACAACTATCATTAATTTGAAAGCACAACTGCATCAAACGTATTTTGGATAAAATAAAAGATCACAAAAGAGATAAAAATATTTCCTGGGTGTATGGGTAATTTTTTTAACATTTTAAGAATGAAAATTGTTGGAAAGCTTTTAAATAAAAAATACCAAACATTTTTCAAATTGTTTACATAATTTACAGAACTTATATAACTAGATAAAACCTATTTGAAACAAGTTTAGAAATGCTATAACAAATATAACCTGGTAAGTTTCAATTATGTTTTTAATTTTTTATTTAAGACTATAATAAAACTTTTAAACGAAAACGATTTTTTTACATTTATTAAAATAATTGTTTGAATTTATATGATTACTAAAAGAAAGAAAAAAAAGAATTTTTTTGTTTTAAAAGCTATGTGAAAAGAACGGGTTCAGCATTAAAATTTACAACTCACTGTACAATTATGATCGCAAGTTTTAAAAGTATTTTCAACTCTTTAACAACAAAATTGATTATTGATAAGGTTAAGCTTATATTTATTGGAATTCTTTAAATAACAATACCTGAATTTATACAATTACTATAACGTGCTGAGAACGAGTTGAGAACGCAATTTCTACATGGAAAAAAATAACAAAGCGATGACTAATTTGGATGATAAGTCTGCCCGTATTCCTGAGGCGCGTGTCTAGTGGGCGGGGTCTAATGTCCCCCCACCCATTTGGCCGACCCAACCCAATCCAATCGATCCGAACCGATCGAGGTGCTGCAATGTTGATGGGCATGGGCATGGGTCTGAGCCTAAGAACGAGCGGCGGCACACATGCTCGTAATCCGCGATATTTGCCATAATTTTGTTGCATAAAATGATTTATGCCGGGGCAAACAACGGCCAGCGGTTGGGGAATGGCTGATGTATTGAGTTGTTTAGCCGCAGGATGCATGGCCAAAGAGCCTGGTCAGAACGTGGCCATCAGTCAGCGAGTGTGCGTTCTGGCCCGGCTTGGCTTGGAATCGGAGCCGGAGCCGGAGTTACTTGGCCTGGTCTGCTGCATAAATAAGTAGGTTGCTGCTGTTCGCCTGCCTGGCGGCCTGACATGTGAATTGATATGCCAACGCAACATGGCCAAACCGCAAGGCAACTGGCAACCAGCAACATCCAAAGAGCAACTTGCAACAGGCAACTGCAGCAACATGGGGCAACTGCAGCAACTGCAACAACTGCAACAACATGGCAGAACATCGACCCGAGTCAACGGCAATTGGCATGAACATTCCGACCGAGCGCTCATCATTTCTCACAAACGGTTCAATTAATCAAAAGCGCTCACAACTGCGGATTTAATAACATTATCGACAGGGGGACTTGATCTATAAATTACAGATCGCGTCAGTCAACAGTCAATGGTGCATGCAATGGGCAGGCACTTTTAATGATGGCCTGCAAATTGCAGTTCAAGCCGAGAACGTATAGTGGGTTCTATAAATAAGAATCAGATTGGAGGCGGAGGTTTCTGCATTTGCCATGTGTGAATGCCTCGCTTCGTTTGGTCAACTTCATTAAGGCCACTGTTTATGTGATTATCTCTTAGCACATTTGGCTAACAACCCAACAGCTAAAATCTTCACATCCAAACAGCCCATACATCTCACTTCCCGCTGAAAAAAAGAGGCTGAGCAAATCAGGCAATTAACTTTTTAAGACAAAACTGCTGCGGCCCACGTTGCGGCTACCGGTTTTCAGCTATTTCGATTTTTCCAGGCATTAGCATCCTCATCCTCATCGTCATCGTCATCGCCATCCTCATACTTAACCACATCCTCATCCACATCCCCAGTAGCCGACGGGGCACTTTTCTCCTAATTGCGAATGGTGTCAATGTGGCCTGGGTTCGGTTGCTTTGGTTGCTTCGGTTCTTAGCTTTTAGTTTTCGCTCTTCGCCTGGTTGGGCAACATTTTGCCAAGCCACGAACAACAATTAGTTGGCATGAGTAGTGAGTGCCACGCCCACTGTCAGACCGCCGCTGTGCCGCCTGTCTTTTCGGGCAGACTGACGACAAGTCGTAAACATGATTTGTACATTTAATTTTCCATCATTCTGTTTGATTATTTTGCGTGGGCCGCGAACGCAGACAGAGCAGATACTCGCCCATCCAGCGAATACTCGGATACTCGTATTTGAATACTTTAAGACTTTTGGATACCGGCCTGGTCATCATCCTGCAGGCTGACCCAGTTAGACGACAGAGCGTTTTGCTTAATTGCCAAACCGTGGGCTGCGTCGACAGGTTCTCCACTGGCTTTTCACACACAGAAAAAACAACTGAATTGCAGAAATTTTATATTATGAAAAGTTGAATTTAATTTCTTGAATAGAAATCACATTCAAATATGAAGAAACATACCAAAAAATGTTCATAAGCTAATAATAATAACCTAAAGTATTGGTCATAATACAACAAAACATTATACAAATTAAGAAAATACTAAGAATTGCTGAGTAATCTTAAGGTTGAGAGAAAAATATACTATACATGATAAGTTCCAAAAATCAACAAGGCTTAAGCGTTATGAATATCAAATTTGTATAATTTATTTAATACAATTTCAACACCTCTTTTCTTTAACAAAAGGATCTTGGTATATGTTTAATTTTTTGCTGTGCAAAAGTAGAGTGTAATCATTGCCACTTGCCGGCGAGCATTTAATTAAAAGCTAACAGCTGTGGCCGTTGCAAACTATTTATGGCATAATTCCGCCGAGACCTGGGCAAAATGTTGGCCAGGCTAATCGGAAATCTGGAATCTGGAATCTGGAATCTGGACGGCGATCTGCGCAACCGGAGTGGCCAACAAATTCAGCCTGTCAGCCCAGCGAAACAATGCAAAGTAAGATCTCTGTCATTTTGCATTTTGCAACTAGCAATTTGCAATTGGAGTAGCCCCCTCACGGCTGTAAAGGGTGTCAGGGCCAAAAGTGGAGGAGATGGAGGTGGTGGAGGTGGAGGAGGCCCAGACGCTGGTTTCATTTTCCAAATCCACATCCAAATCCAAATCCCTTTAATGCCCCGGCGACAAAGTGTCTTATGGCCGTAGCCGTAATTTTGCAGCAGCAGCAGCGGTGGCTTCAGGTGTCCGCTCCGCGCACCTGGACAAGCTCCCAAAGCCGGCAATTTATGGCTCGGCTGACACAATTTCATAAGGCCCAGGCTTCATCGTGGAGTCGGGCTCAAGATTACGCGATTGTGGCTAAAAATAGCATACGCTAAAGGTCAACCGGCCCGAAGATGCAGCTGCTGCCTGCTGCTTCTTGCTGACTGATTTACAAGCCAAGTGCAAGTCGCTCATAAGTTGGCGACATTGAATTATGCGACGCGAGGGAAAGTGCTGTCGTCGGAATCTGTATCTGAATCTGAAACTGAAACTGAATCCGAACCCGAAATCGAAATCGACAGCGTTCAAATGTTGCACCTTCGGATGGAATGGTATGAAATGGTAAGAAATAATGTGGTATGCGATGACATTTTATTTATGCACGGCGTGGCCAGCTGTTGAGAGCATTAAATTAATGCGCTTAGTCGCCATCATCGATGGCCCAGGTCCGCGTCTGGCAATTGATATTTTAATCGGCATTTCATTTTGTCTGCTCCGTCTTGACTTGGCGCCATGGTTAGTCCGGTGTTTAGGGACCCGTTACACACAGAGAAAATTGGTGTTTTTTATGATGGTTTGGTGTCCCTAAATTATACTGATATAAAACTGAACTTATAAATACGTTCAAAGTTGTATAAAAATGCAGAAACAAGCCTTTGAATTTTTTTTGAAAACTAAAAATAGTTCACAATATAGTTTTTCAAATTTACACTTTTAACTCATCTCATCTTACAGCAAATTTGTGAAGAAATTCTTGGTTAGTGAAAGTCATAATAAAAAGTTTTCAAAACTATACTTTTTTTTCTGTGTATGTTATCAACTGTCATTATTGACTTGGGCCGCCATACGTGTCGCCTGATCGCTTGGCATATGGGCACGCATTTTGCAACTCCCAATTAAAATGTTATTCAATGCGTCGCTGAACGCGGCGTATGAACACATTTCCCCCGATAAGACGGCCAACCGAAACACGGCCACTTTAGTACCGCTTAACTTAAGCGATATTGCCGTAAACAGAAGCCAAACCGCAAACTGAAACTGGAAAACGGAAGTGGAATCCGCCTGGCCAAATGGTCGCAAATGTTGGCAAACATTGTTGTGAAGAAACATGGGAAAACTGTATGCAGCACATGTGCAATAAAACACGAGCTGAACAACTTTGTTTTGACAATGACGAGGAAATTGCGATTGAAAAATAAACAAAAAAAAAGATTAACAATATTAAAGGATTGAAAAGATTTAATTCATTATATAACTTTTAAAAGTATTCCTTGGTTTAAGAAATATTTCAATATCTTGTTGATTAATAAATCTTAGAAAAGCAGCTAAACTTCCACTCAAAAAAAAAGTCAAAAGTCTAAGCCATAAGCCCAAAAAACCATAGTTTTCAAATTTGATTGCGCTCACGATGTGGCTAAAATGGCTTTGCTTGGCCATAAAAATTAAGCCCCATCCTTCAGCTTAGCCATTTGCATCTAATGTTCGTTAAGAGCCATTGATAATTTCCCGAGGATTAGCGATCGTTTCCGCTTTCCTCCAGCACACGCACAGAGCCTCCACAAATGGGCTGGAAATTCTTTTGGAAATTGAGCGAATCTTGCAGACGCATAAGCATAAAAATTCCTCGAGATCGGACTCCCTCACGGAGGGCAATGGATTTGGATGTTATTTTTAGCCCGTGCTGGGCTGGATATCCATGGATCGGAGGCACTTAAACGACGGCTGTGCGCTGCTCATCCAGGCCAACGCAATGGCAAATAGCACGGCAACTTTTGCTTTTAGCGCATACCCACAGCCCGTTCTTGTTCTTTTTTTCGCGTTTCCAGCGAAAAGTGAAATCCTTTTAAAGCGGCAGCAAACAAAAAATCTAGGAAAATGTCGCCGCCAAAAAGTTATAAATCTTGTTCATATTTGCACGTGAAGCCAAAGCCAAAGCCAAAGGCAAAGGCAAAGCCAAAGCCAGACTTTCAGGCCAACTTGGGAAGCCATAAATGTCACAAGGCCCGGCGAAGAGCAGCCTGGCTGCCTGGCATATTAGTTTTCCTCGGTGCGAGTGGCAAAACGTGCTAAATTCCATGGGGCAGACATCCATTAAAAAAACAGCCGCTCGGCCTGGCTAAACCGAAACATGCCACGGCTGAAAAGTGCTAAAATCTCATAAAACATTGCCTGACTGCTGATTCTAAATTAACTTTGGCTTCCCCGCAGGCACAGTGCTTCGAGATGGAGGGAAAATACCTGTCCCAAATAGGACAAGGTCTACTTTCAAAATGAGTTCATGTTTGTGGGATATAAACTTTAAATTATTTGACTAGCTCTGGACATTTTCAAGTTATTACATACACAAACATTTTTCTTTAAGCAAACAAATGACCTCTTAGTTTGAAGACTTGATTTTATGAGCAGTTAGTTATTAATTAATTACATTTTGAGCTATTTAAACCTTAATTTAGTAAATATTTATAACAACCTGTTCTTTGTTCGTTTATACCTATTTCTATTTAGATTTAGAATTAAAAAAAAGTGAAATCTACAGTTTTTCTATTGGATAAACAAATTAAATATGTTAATTTGTTCAAAGTAAGTTTATGTTTTGGAAAAGAATTCTACATTCATACATTTTAATGTTAAATTTTACTATCCCGTTTTTCTCTATTCACTTAAGACCAAAATACATAAATTTCAAGAAAACTTTATGAGATTTTATAATAGATATATGGAGAACATAAAAATAATCCACACACAAAATGCAAAGTTTATAGTATTTTATCAAAAATCTTTTGAGAGATTTAAACTAAATGTGTCTATATATAGTTTTAGGTTTTATGAATGGTACCAGTTCTTGTATTTTAAATTTAATGCAAGTGAGGCATTTCTTTTTAATGTTTTTCCCTGCACAAATCCACTGTTCCTGCCTCTCTCTTTTTTTGCCCATCCTGGCAGGAGACACTTCAGCTGAGGAGTGGAGTAGAATGGAGTGGAGCAGCCAAAGCTGTTGCACTTTGCACTTCAGCCCGAGGAGGCGGAGCCAAAGGGGGCGGGGCGGGTCTGAGGTGCAGTCCGACGTGTTTTTGAAGAACTTCCCTTCGGCGGAAGGCATCTCGCGCATTCTCAATGGCCTTCCTTGACTTTGACATGACGAACTGCGTGACTCTGGCGTTTCGGAGCTGGATCTCCTGGCCGTAAAAACACTGTCTGTGATGAATGGCAGCTGCGCGAAAAATGCATAAAAGTGTGAACAAATTTTGCCCACTAAATATAGCCGCATCGCCGGCAAAACTAATCCCGCGAAAAAGAGTAGAGGGCATTGGCCTCAATGTTTGTGGCCGATGGCGGTGCCAAATAAGGAGACTTTTTCGAAGTGCATACATGGTCATGACCAGTTCAAGGGCTGGGTGAAATTTACTAGCCAATTGAGGTGTCAACGAGAAGATTAAGGGAGTGGAGTGGAGTCGAGCTGGCGCTATTATATTATATAAGGCCATCGCATTTAATTAGCCACTGAAGCTGCAATATGGAAAGTGGTTTTAAACGCTAATCTGTGCGGACGGGCAACAAACATTTTCGTGCGGTTTCAGCCGTGCGGTTTGCGTTTTCGGTTTTCGCTTTCGAAATCAATTTTCAATTTTCCCATATCGCACACGCATCAGCTGAAAGCATAAAAGCATAAAAGCCAAGAGACTACAAACGAAAGACGAAACAGGCCAGGAAATGTCAGTCAGGGCTTAGGCTTTAGCTTTTTTGCTGATTGATTAATGTGGAGCACGATTGCATAAGGGATTGCAGTCGCCGAAAAACTAGCATCTACGTGGGCGACACACTGGTAACCCAGTCAAGCCATCAGTCACTCAATCACTCACTGATTCACTCACTCAGTTGGAGGTGGTCTGGAGTGGAGTGGTAGGTGGAGTGGGAGTGGGAGTGTAGTTGTCGCGGAGATAGAGACCCCCGTCTGTCTCGTTTGAAGGCCAAGATACCACACAGATATGGTCGAGTACCCACTCGAGGGTAGTGTTGACTCTAGATAGGAGCTGGACAGATGGACACCTGGACACCTAGATACCTCGACAGCGGGACAGTTTGTATTGGCTTCTCGGTAATGGCTTACCGCTAATGAGCTTCATAAACAAGCTGCGCTGCGTATCGCTTGGATAAATTTGCATTCGGGCTCTGGCCAAGATATCTCTGTTAACATAATTAACAAGTTCTGCTGGCCCTCTTTATGACAAGTCAATCCCGCAATCGCTTTAAGGCCGGGGTCATCGAAGGTAGCTCTTAAGTTCCAAGTATTCCTGAAGGGCCCTAACTTTAACAAGACTACCTTAAGTTAAACAAATATATTAATATACATATATTAATAATAGAATATATATTACGCACTTTTCTAAATAAAATGCCCATTATAAAGAACCAGCTAATGGCCATCAGAAACAGTACAGTACAACTAGCACAATAACCGCAAAAATTAATAGACTCTAAATAAAATTCTATTTGTGACAGTCTTAATTAAGAAATCTTTTTTAAGTCGTATCTTAGTTCTAGGTCATACTCATACAATATAAATAAAATAAAATAGACTACGTTGGAATTCCAATTAGGTATTCACTTGCGAGTGATAAAAGTTACTTACTTCAAAGGGATTCTGCCTAATCGAGATCGAGGGAAAATAGCCATTTCGCCATCTCGTCCCCAAGGATGGCCAATAGATGCCCCTATTTAGCAAGGCCGCATCCGCGGAATGCGGTGCCTTCCCCCATTTGGAGCTGATGCTCCACTCCACTTCACTCCACTCCACTCCACTCCCCACCAGCGAGGCTGTGCCACATCGCCGCCCAAGGCAGTGGACCACATGCCGCAGCTAGATTCAATGTCAATGCTTTTGAAAGGCATCAATTAATGGTCAATGCTCTGTGCTCCGCGTGGCTGAGAGATTTTCCAGCGAAAACACAGGCCTTGCGGGCAAAATGGAGCGGGGAGAACGCTGGAGCGGCTTTCAGGCCATCGACTGTCATCCAGTTCGGGCCAAGATTGGCACTGCGACCACCGGCGTGGCAGCTGTTTTGTGTGGCATCCGTAATTGGCAAGTGGAAAACTTGCGGCGTGGCCATAAAAAGCAGGTCAGGCCACTGCTAAGACAATCAAATTATGGCCACTTCTTTAATTGATGAGCTGTCCGATGAGCTCGGTTTGGTGGCATCATAAAATTTCACTGCCATTCTCCGATTCTCCGATTCTCGATTCCCGATTTTGAGCCCCTGACAAACATATAGTATGTTAATGAACCGGACCATCGTCTGGATGGCGTGATGGAAGACAGGAAAAGGCGAGCAACAATTTAGCGCTTTAATTTGATGGCCGTGAGGAGCAAGGAGCTGCAACAGCCGGTCCTGGTGCCAATTCTATCAACAGCTCCGACCAACGCGACGTTAGATGGCCAACACTAGATGTGGCTGAAACCGCGCTGGGCAGGCAATTTATTTTAATTACTGCCTGGTCTGGCCGCGTCGGCAGAATGGCTAAATGGTTGGATAGTTGGATGGTTGGTTGCTTGGATGGCTATCCGAAAAAGCGCTAAAACCCTAACAAGAGAAATCAATTTTCGCGAGCCCTGTTGCCACATGTTGTTGCTGCTGCTGCTGCTGCTGCTGTTGCTGCAGTTCCTCGGAGTCTGGCCGGGATCGTTGAACTCTGGGCCGGGCCTTCGGGGGTCTTAATTTGAATTGACTTCCGTCAACAAAGAGCCTGCCGGGGGCAGCTGTTCGGCCCGGCCCAAGATTCTAATTGCAACATGTTGCAAAGTAAGTGCGGACACTTGCAATTAATAAGAATTGCTGCCGCTGCTCAAGGAACCCATAAAAGTGCCTGCTCTTGGCCTTCGTCTTTGTCTGCATCTTGTGCTGGGCCATAAACTTTACACAGTACATATTGAAATATGTTTATGTTCCTTAAAATAAGGTACAATTAAAGAAAAACGAATTGGGAAAATTTAAAAAAATTAAGCTTTAAAATATTGTATTTACAAACACATAAACACGTTAGAACTTCTTAGAAATTTGCTCGTTGAAACATAAAAAATAATACATTTTTTGGTAAATTTGACTTCACATACCAGATATATCCTGAATATTATTATTGTGGAGTAGGATTACAAATCTTTTTGCACTTAATTACATAGAATTTTAGCTCAATTCCGCATAACCTCCATTAGATAAACTGTCTCCATAAAAATTTAAAATTTTAAAGAAAGTGATTCATTGCTTACAATACAATTGTGATTATCTGACCTTTATTAAAATTTTTCACGATTTGAAATAGCTTTTGGTAATAGAGCCATTTTTCCAAAAATTAAACTTTTTATTATTACCTATTATATGTTATTAAGCAAACGCATTTTTTCTCGGTGCACCTGGAGCTGTAGCAGAGGCTGTGGATATTCCTTCGCGTCTTGGGTCCTGCTTTTATAGCCGAAGGGCTCGTTTCGGTTCAGGGAATGCGGCGTAACGCCAGCAACATTTCACGCTTAATTATAGACGCCGAGCGCTAGGAATTTTTCATAAGACAGAGGAGCAGTAATGTGGGGAAGGGCAAGGGGGGGGGGGGTGGGGGGAAGGCATTTCCTATTGCCATCATCTAATGCCTGGCCAGGGAAGAGCCTGCCACGTTTATATATGTGTGGGCCGTTGTTTTGTAATTTAATAAGCAATGCAGAAAGGGGCGCGACAAGAAAGTGCATCCCGGTCCCACCGATCCGCTGATGCTCTTTGGTTTCTGGCCAGGATTGGCATATTCTGTCGGCGAATATATATGGGGCAGATTGCCTGCTGGGCGAGTGCCGAGTGCCTGCCTCCATCGTCTGTTTGGCTAATAGTCAACGGCAAAAGGCAACAGCAACAGCAACAGCACCGGCAACAGCAAACCCACCCACACATTCTGGCCAAGAAAGAGACGGGCACACGCCGTTGACGCCTCTGACGACGATCGGCGCCATGGAGCAAACCGCTGACTCAGATGACTCCAGCTCCTAGTGGCTGGAATGCAGCTATGTTGCATATGCAATTAATAATTGCTTGCACATGCGCAGCGGTGTGCAACATTCTGCTGCCCGCAGCATGATGCGGCAACACGATGGCTAAAAATATCTCCAGACCTTTGACACTGGCCATGTCGCTGGAAATTGTGACTAATTAGTGGCTCCACGGAGTATGAATATGAGTATGAGTATCAGTATGGGTATCCACCTCCGCAAAACGGGGACAGACTCTCAATGGGAGATCTGCGCCGAGGGTCTGGCACTGCCACAAATTCAAGCGAATTAAAACACGCAACACATTCATCAAGATCAATTGAAAATGGCACTCAGAAAAATAAGATAATTTTTTTAAAACTTATAGGACTAGGACACTTAGTAACGAGTTAAAAAGTAATCAAAAATAGAGCAATTTAATTCTATTCTAAAAGTAAAAAATGCAAATACAGTATTGTAGTTATAACAAAAAAGTTCCCATGGCACCTATAAGTATTAATAACTTTCAATATTTAAAAAAATATTATATATTATATAATGTTCTAAATATATTAATGATAATTAGAATTTTCTTTAATAATAGTTTTTTCTTTATAAAAAATATGAAAAGTTTTTTTCTCTGCAATAGAGTGTCTAAGCTATAGCAAATCTGGCACATATATCAGAATGAAGTTCTCCAGGCCTAATTGATCCATTAAAAAAAGAGACAACTCTGTTTTTTGTGGGTCAAGTTTAGTGTCAGAGCCTTGGCCACAGTTTCCCCCATTTTTTTGGCATTCCCTTTCTTTTGTATCCCCTGTCTGGCTTTCTAATTAAATGCCTGTCCATAATATTAATTTATGGTAATTTAATACCATAAGAGCATACCAGGAGATCAGCAGCAGACGCAATAGAAGATTTATGCTGCCTCTAGAGTCCCAAAGAAGATGAAACAAATTGCTGGCAATTTCAAAGGCTTCGAGGGTCCACAATCTGGAGAAGATCTTTTCAATAATTTGCGCCAATTAGAAGTATATTCAGAGTCCCATTCAAGTGAGTTTGGAGCGCTCTATTCCATTATTATGATGAGGCTGCCCCTGTCTGCAGTGGGCTTGTGCAATGCCAGAGATCCAGAATCAACTTCAGAAACATTTGGCCCAATGGACTGGCGATCGACTGCAGCTATAAATAGTTCTCCCACTTTTTTTCCCCTCGTCTGGGGCAACATGATGTTGAAATTTTGATTGCGACATTCCCGTGCTCATTCCTCGACAAATTGTGCCAAAGAAAAGGAGAAGGGGTCCGAGATTTGGGATTTGGTACAGGGGTCTGTGGAACTTTGTGCCTTTGATTTACGGCAACTGCCCGTGTTGACATGCCGCAAAGCTTTTCACTTAATGACGGCATTTCCTCGCATTTTCCTAGCATTTTCCTCCCCATGTGGCGTGTGGCAAGCTGATGACCTGGAAAAGCCGTGGAAAACCAAACAGAACAGAACGCAGTCGCCTAATTAAATTCTTTTCGTGTGTTGCAGACACGCCATCTTTATCGCCGATTCCGATTTGTGACTTTGCAGCCAGTTAACGCTGCTTGGGTTTGGGTTATGCTAATGCAATCGTGCTGAGGATGTTACCTCTTTTTTTTTTTGGTTTATACTGCTCTTTACTACTTTGGCCCACTCTAATGGCAATGCCAACATGTGGCACCTGCAGCAGGCGGATCGTGATCGGCGGTGGGCGTGGCCGCCTAATAGCCGCGCAATAACAACAACTAATGACTAAATTTCACACAGCCAGCAACCATTTAGGAAGCAAATGTTAATTAAATTTAATCACGTTTCGCCGCGACAACATGGCCAGTTCAAAGGTTAAGTGAGTGCGCCAAAAGTGGCCGCATTCGGCTGCAGGCGACACACCCCGAAACCAAAAGCCAAACTCAAAAAACCGAAATAAAAAAGCGGCGAAAATCCAGGCGTATCAACAACGCATCAGCAACATTAGTCGCTGAGCTTGCCGCTGCAGGTTGCATTTCGTCGCTTGTGGCATAAACGCCAATTATGTGCAACATATGCATGTTTGTGGAGAGCAAAGCGTGGCATGTTTGCCAATTTTTCATTTCCTGCAATGGCCAAAACAAAACTCGAACCTGCTGCTGCTGCTGTTGTCCCTGCTCCCCCAAAATCGCTATTGCTGCTGCAAGTTGCAAGTTGCTAGCTGCTAGTTGCTGGTGTGTGTTGCGGGCAGATGTGAGTGCGGCGATAAGCGCCAAATGTGCAACAGCCATGAACCAGGTAGCCAGGCGGATAAAAAAACACAATTCAGCCTTGGCAACGGGCGCAGCCTTAGAATGACGGCAGCAACATTGCTGTGGCTACGGCAACAGCAACAACAACAGCAACATCGCCGCTTTGCAACAGCAATTGTCATTTTTCACGAACGAACGCGGCATGCAAATTGCCGTAAATTGAATTTGTCTGATTACGTTTGCGCCGCGGTCCGGTAATCGATTGTCTTGGGACTTGCAGTCTTGCAAGTCGCGACTCCTCCCAGCTTCAATATTTGCTCTTTCCGCTGAATTCGATCGCCGGTGAAAATGAAAAATGAGAAACGAAATATTGTGCCAGCCAGGCGGCAGATAAATGATTGCACTCAAATTGCATTTCGATGATTGCGAAATTGCCAAGTTGCAGATGCAACGCACCAGAAATTATGTGCTGCAATGTGGCAGTCGGAGTTTCGAGGGCCTAATGGAGATTATAGAGTGCGAGATGCCAAAGGAAATGGCAAGAAACACAGAGAACAATATTGCTAAATAATTTGCTGTTTAGTAAGGAAATTTGAATGTTTTCAAAACAGTCACTAGTCACTAGTCAAAGAACACATTTTTGTTTATGACTTTAAAAATCAGCATATGTATAAAATAAGGTGCCTTGATCTTTATGTCAAATATTAAACACAACATGCAACATTTAAATTAAATACATCCTAAATAGTATTTAATTAATTCTCATACAAATTTAATAGTATCTAAATTGAATAATTTATTAAAGTGTATTTTGAACCCAGAAATGTTAAAAAAAGAAAAAGGGAAAGTGCAGAAGATGTTGTATCTCTCTTCAGACAGTAAGCAGAAGTTTCCTTTGATCTTCGCACACACGCAGATTTACTTTGCCATGCAAATAGAATTCCCCGCCTGAAATAGCAGCGATCCATGTGGTTCAGGTTGCCAAAATCTAATCCGGCGGATGTTTATGCCTCCACTGTCACAACAAACAGCATATCGATTACCCCCAGACACTCTGGCCATCGTTCCAGCGTTCACACGCTGAACGAGCAGTCTGGAGAGTGATGCATGTTCACCATAGTGAGTCATCCCCGTATAGGCCGTAAATTCCTCCGCTTTCGGAAGGGGGATTGTAGGAAGCTGTCAAAATGCGACTGGAGCCCGGTTCAGCGATCGCCGATCGGCGATGCAAACAAAGAGCAGCTGCGACTGCTGCTGTTCTGATTCTCAGCGGCAAAGTCAACGATCAGCAATGCGCCGAACAGGAAACATGTGCCCGCCACGCCCACTGCAAGCGAAAACCTTTTTCTCCGCTGGAGCACCCCATCGATCGAGCTTTTCCTTTCTTTTCACGAAATGCGTTCGCCGAGCCGCAGCCATTAACATAAAAATAAATTTCGCTTTTGCCGGCCGTATCGCGGCTACCAAATCGCCAAATCGCAAGGCGAAATGAAGTTGTAAGCATGAATTCGCGAGTTTTTCGCTTTTTGGCGTTACGTGAATGCAGAAGAAAAACGATCGAAACGCAATAAATTTCACAAACGCGCGCAACAATTAGAAACCAAGCAGCAATGACAATAGCAATAGCAATAGCAATAGCAATAGCAATGGCACAACCAACAGCAACAGCGACAGCGACAACGGCAACGGCAACAACTATTGCAAGTTGCAACTGCAACGGCAACAGCAACAGCAACATGGACGCAGACTGCGCATGCGCGTCGATAATTTCTTGCTATCGACGCGCCATGATCACGTAAATTATGTCCAAAACTGAAAATAAAATCAGGCAACAACCAAAAAAAAATGCCATGTGACGGTAAATTTCGTATTGGAATCCAAGCGATATGCATTTTGGGCATTCAAGCGCTGCCTATAAAATTCGATTTTTTTTTTCGGCCTTTATATACATATTTGTTGTTGCATTTACCGCTTGATTAATTTTGGTGCGTTCGGCAACAGCGAAAAACTTTTAAAGCGTCATTTTCTCAATGTGGCTGTGTGTGTGTGTGTGTGTGTGTGTGTCCGGCTTGATTAAGTAAAATCAATTTTCGTAGCTCAGCGATTTCTAATTAATGGCCATTTGCCGATGGAGAATCGGTTTCTCTGGCTTAAGGATGCATATTGAAAATATGTAAGCAAAATTAGATATTAATACTAAAGTTATGATGATATACATTTTAACTAAATTGATTAAAGCGAACTTCTTTAATACAAAAAATCTGATTAGGTCATTATGTTTTAGAGTTTCCACCTTTAGTGATTGATAAGTACAGATATAAGTTATTTCAAGATAAAGCAAATCCCTCATCCTTAAAAACACGCTTTGCTTGTGTGTACCTGAGTCTTGAAATTCCTCAGCTAAAATCCAGTTAAATAAATTCATATTCGCTTAATATATCCACGTTTTTAGCAGTTTACCCACGATTGCAGCTGCTATTTTTAGTCTTCCTCCTCGACTCGACGTTTTCGAGCCTTGTCACTCCGTTCGCCAGTGATTCATGCATTTTTACTTGGCCAACGCCCGCCTAATTAAGATAAATACACAGATGCAATCTCGGGCCCATAGAGATGCTGCTGGTGTTGCCGATGTTGCTGCTGTCATGTCATTGTCGCTGCTGCCGGGGAACGTGTGGAAATGCAGCCGTTGCTTTCCAGTTAACACTGTTATTCGACTGGCCCAAGCCCAAGCCTAAGCCAAACCGTAGCAACGGTTGTTAACATCGCAGCTCCTTTCTAGCCGCAGGTTGCAGGTACTCGAACAACTGCAACTGCAACAGCAACAGCAACAAATTGCAGACGACACCGATGAGAAGGCAGCAGCAGCAGCAGCAGCAGCAACAGGAGAATGGAGCCAACGCCTCCTCCTCTACATAAACAACACTAGCGCCACCTACGTGCTCCGCAGTGCTCCCCACAAAGGAGCATGGGTGTCCACAGATGCTATCGCCCTTGCCCCTGGCCCATTCCTGCCTCCACTTCTTGGCCAACTCCTGCCTACGGGGCTTAAAGCCCAAGTTTCTGTTCCTAGTGTTGCAGTTGCTGGTGTTGCTGCTGCTGCTGCTGCTGCTGCTGCTGCTGCTGCTGCTGCTGCTGTCGCTGCAACGGAAGTCAGTAAACTTTCAGGGTTATTATTATGCCAGGCTTGTGGGCCTTAAAACCTGCGGCCCGACTTCAGCTGTCATTGCTGATCGTCGCAGCCAAGGAATTTCAATTGCCAAAATAAAGCTGTTCTGCTTGATTCGCACAGCTGTTTGCAGCTAATTCTACACCAGCAAACAAAGAAACCCGAAACAGATTCACAACTGTTATTTACAAACCAATTTTTTTATTGCAAGAGATCATAAAAAAAGCGTTTTATATTAAATATATTTTACAAAATATTGTTCTTCAAAAAGTAGCTCTTTTATAAAACACCACTTGCATATGCATTTTTTTTAAGCAATGTATATTATAAAATCCCCTTTAAGATAAATTTCTTGAAATATTTGAAGCGCTTCCAAATTAAATTAATTTGGTTTTGTCATCGATATATTTCATTAAGTTAAACTTTTCCCTACTGTTCATTTTTGCATAATATAACATTTATAAAATTACTTGTAAATAACAAATGTAAGATAAATGGAAATATATTTGTCTTTGTTCCAAGAGTTTGTTTTCTTTAATAATTATCAGACAACATTTTGTTACAAAATTATACAATTAATATACATAATTTTGCTCAGTGCAGCAAACAGCTCTCTTTTCCGGTATTCCCCCCAAAACTCCGTTTGCATGGGCTTTCCCTGTGGAAAAAAGGGCCGGGCGGAAAAATTGGTCACGCTGTGGCCCAGATTGCAGGTACGAATGCGAGAAACCCTTATCAACTCCGGCCATCGGGCCCAGCGAGGCCTTACTGTAATTTAACTGTTGGTTCGAGCGTTGAACTTCTTTTGTTCTGCGCCAGTCTAAATCCACTGAACTGACCATTATCTTTCGTCGCTTTTTCTTCTCTTAATCCACTCACTTTGGGGCTTCTTGGCGATAAGCGAATTGCGCATAGTTCACACCCCGACCGATATTAGTGACCCCGAATCGCGTCTGATTAATTAACTGCCATGGATATGGCAAATCAATTTCCATAACGGTATCTGCGGGCATATGGCTCAATCTGCGCCGATCTAGTTGGGAAATCGTACACCCATTATGCGGTCTTCGCTCGCCATTATCGCGTGTGCCCCGTACTTGGGCCCAATATCACATTACTATATAGTTTCCCTCCCTCAAACAACAGTCATTGACTTTTGTTTGTTAATTTAGAGTGTTGTTGTCGCTTTGTGCCATGTTAATCCGTTTTATCTGCCGCCTTCGCATGATCGCGAGGTCTTTGATTTTTGGTTTCAATAGAATAGATTTATATCTCTGCCTTTGTTTGCGGGGGGCCAAAGAGTTTATTTGGACTTAGTATGCACAGAGAAGTATTATAGATAGATAGTCTTTAAGTTCGAATTTATATGTATCGTTGATTAAATGAGTTTTAAAGGGTATAAATTTGACATTAATGGTTAATGTTTCTAGTAATGTTTTTACTAAAAACCACAGATTTTAAAGCCTAATCGAATATTGGTGACTTATGCCCTAATTAATTTCTGTTCTTATGATAACAATATTTTCCTTTTCAGATAGAGGATATAACATATTATAAAGCAATTTAATATTGTTTAAATATTTTTCTGTGTAGTGAATGTAAATTTAGAGTGAAGGTTTGCCAACTTAATTGATAAGATATTATTTCATGTGAATAATTATATATTAAGTACTAATTCACTTTAATATTTAGTCCAAAACTAACTTATTTTTCCACGTGTAGTTGCTCTATTTTTGGGATGCGGGTACACACCAATTTGGGGGTGGACAGTGACATGGTTTTCTGTGGAGAGCATTGCACTCACTGGTGTTCCCTGGTCAACAGATCGATATCGCAACAATGTTGCCGTCCACTCACCTGGCTATCGCAGTTGTTTGCTGTATCCAGGGCCTACTGTATACTCCGTTGGCCCGCTTGCATCCACTGGTAATCCAATAAAGACCAATAAAGATGGGATATAGTTCAAGTGGAAGTGCGATTACAAGGGCACCACAGCAGCCGCACTGATAACAAGTTGCTGCTGGGTTTTATGGCATGCAATTATTGCCCGAGACACAGATACACAGAACGCACACTAATAAGGGCACATTAAGTTTGTTCACTCGAGTGGAAAATTCTTCGTTTATTTATGATTTAAAGTAAATGCCATGTGCCGCTGCAGCAGTGCACTTAACTTTGAACTTAACATTTCGATTTTCGAGCGCTTACCTCACTTTTCGTTATCGGCAATTGGAAATGCATTGACCTCGTTTCGGGGCAGCAAAGTTGCCAAACACTGTAAACATTTTCCCCACTTTATGTTGTTGTTATTTTCTGTTTGCCGTGTCAGCGGGGGAGGGCGTGTCACAGGGGGCGGGCCGGGGGTTTTTTCAGTAACAATTGGTGCGCAACGGAAGCGGAATATGCACATTTATTCCATGGGGCTGACTACCTAAAAAACAATTTAAATGCATCGCTGCACACACACTGGGCATTTTCACTGCTCTTTTTTTTTTTGTTTTTTTTTTGTTTAAACAAAAAACGGTCAGCTGCACGAACTCGAAATTTTTGGTGGTTTTTACTTTACTTTTCCTGGTCCGTTGTTCACCGGTCAACGTGAGACTGAAAACTAAAAACTGAAAACTGAACGACAAAACAAAACCCAAACGAAACCCAAATCAAAATGTAAGAGAGAGGGAGAGAGAGTGGGCAGGGAATGGGAGGGAGAGAGAGAGAGAGAGAGAGAGAGAGCGATGCGAGTGCTCATGCGCGTGGGCGGTGGTTCGTCTTAGGGGGGTGACTACTGTGCCGTACTGTCGCAGTGGCAGTCGCTGCACTTGTGCGTGTATCTCGCAGATGCGCGTATCTGCCGGATGCACTGTGTGGGCCCCTTATGCGGCCGTATCTCAAGGGTTGAACCCAAAACTGGGGTAATAGTCGCATTCATCTGCCAGTTTGCAGATGAAGGAGCTGCCAGAAGTGGAGTCGAGTCTTCTGATTTACGAGTATTGACTGCAGCAGTAAAGCCCTGCTCTTCGGTAAGCGGTGAAAGTGTTTTCTCCCCCAGCTCCGCCTCCTCGCTCCAAAACTCCCCCACATGTGAACAATGCGGACCAGAAACACATTTCGTCACAAAGCGGAAAGCAACAAAAGAAAATCAGTTGCATATTGTCATTTCCAGATTGTTTCATAACACTGGTATTATCAATAAATGCAGTCTTTCTTTCATCAGGGTGATAACAAACTCACATCTGGAACACTCATGTTCAGTCTATATTATTTATAAGTTTAATAAAAAGAAGCAGCAATCTTAAGGCTATTCCAAATATCTTTTGCCAGACGAATATACCAATGTAGATATATACATTGTAGATCAGATATAAAAAGTAAGATCGTTTCCTAATATTTTGTAGTGAAGTAGGCACATTTCATTCTTTAAAGTTTCATTTAAATTTTAATAATTTCTATATTTAGTACATAATAATGGGCGCAAGAGTTATTTATTGGCTCGTTAAATTATGTTCCAATTTACACCGAAAATCACTGTTAAAATAATATCTTTTGTATTTGAAATATTTTTTTAAAGCTCTAACTTTATTTTCTATAACCAATATCAATATTGGATATTTATTTTCCTCTCTGTGCAAGTTTATTCAACTCTTGAGGAAGGGGAGAGAAACAGGGGATGGGATTTTCCATTTCCCAACCATTTGGGGGGATGCTGTGCCGGCGAAAACTGTTGCGTGCCTTCGGAAAAGTCCTGGAAATTGGCGCACTCGTGCACTGGGACAACAAACATTCGAGGGCTGGTGAGGTGGAGATCCAGGGGGTTGCTCGGCCCTTTAAAGGGCACTCCCTAAAACGCATATACGCAGTGCAGCACATATCTCGATTCAAACAGGGTGACTTCACACACGGACCATTGTAATGGAAATCCCACTTTGACACGCGATGGCTGAGGGGTGGACTCAGCGTCATTGCAATCTGTTTAATTGAGGTGTTTAGCACGGTGAATAATTAAAAGAACAGAATAAACCCTTACCGGGGACCAGACAAAGGTCAAAATAATAAATTAGACACGCGGCTGAGTGGAGTTGAAATGGAGAGTGTTTAGGGATGGGTGATCGACTAACAATAGGATTAATCTTCTTGGAAGATTGTCTTAACGTTTCTGTATATTTTTCCTTACAAATTCAGCCCCCATCTGAAATGCTTCTCAAATTTCCCTCAACTTGCTCGAATTTCACGCTGTCATCGCTAGCTGCGAGGAGTTCTATTACCATTTGGGCGCAACAAATGTGTCTGGAGCACATTTCGTGACCAGGCACATGTCATTAGCCAAACCAGCCCAAACAAATGATGACTGCACCACGCACTAAAAGTCCGCGGAAAGGAACTGCCTCGTTGGAAACTGTGCCACCGTGTTAAAAAAACATAGTAGTAAAACCAAAAGTAATAAAGCGTTATTATGCCGGACAAGCATGCTTGTATGCTGGTAAAATTCGATGGAAAAGTGTCACCTGCACAGAGAAAAAATATTAGGCAAGTGGGTCATTTGACTGCAGCACAAAGTATTGCTACTAATTGCTTATCCCAACATATTCCTACTAAAATTGCTCCTCCTTGTTCTTATCATTTATTTAAAACACTTCTTAATTATTTTATCTTTCAGTAACAACAATTTTATCACCAAAATCTTATATTTTATTACGTCAATTTATTAAAAACCTTTTATATAAAATATATGTATATTAAATACCAAGAAATGGTTTTTCGATTTTTTTAAAACGAGAATAATTGTGCGTAAATATTTTTCTCACTCTATAGACTAACTACTGCATCTGGATCTGTTAGATACAGTGGCACGCAGATCGCGATACAGTCGCTTGCGTAAGAGTAAACAGTGGGCTCGCAAAGTAATGCGACAGGCGTTAAATGCGCCGGCAATCGATTTGATTTGCAGTCGCGATGCGAATTTAATTGAAATGAAAAATACTCGCCCATTCGCACTGGTGGGCAGTTGGCACTGGACATTGGCACTGGACAGTGGGCGTGGCACACGGCACTGGGCGGCTGCGGAGGCTGCGGAGGCTGCGGAGGCTGCGGAGGCTGAGGACAAACCAAAACGACAGACAAACCGAAAAGGCCAGCTGTAAGGAAGTCAGTCGGTCGGTTGGTTGACTGGGAAATGTAAATGCAAATGCAAATGCCGGGTTGCCCACGCGAAATTATGAAAAATTATGAACACTGACCAAGTTGAAAAAGCATAGTTAGAGCCAAAAAGGAGCTGGACAAAAGTGCATTTCACGCTGCCTAATGAAACAAATTATAAGTGGCCACTGTCGTCGGAGTTTTGCGGAAACCCATGTGAGTTTCATCGCTTTGCGTCTGCTTATTGTGGGTCCGATGTTGTATAATATAGTATAATGTGTAACCCAAGACCAGGGGCAATGTTTTGGACTGGAAATGCGATACTTTCTTCGGAGCGTCTGTTTTGAATTTCTGCTTATTACCGAATATTTCTGTCGTAAAACAAAAGTTTGTTCGCAGGTCGGTAATTTAACTCTCTCTCTCCTCGGCTGATTATGAAGACGATCGTCATAATGATGATGATGAATGTCTGGCGCGTGACGCATGCGCAGGAAACAAAGAACCTGGTGAACCATGAGAAGAATTTCAGTTTTAAGACACCAACATGGATTGCCAGACCATCTCAAGTGATTCAGTCTATGGGGTTGACTCAACTCTCCGAAGAATTTTCCATTTCCTGATGAACAATAAATTCGGAAATGTAATACTGATAGGGTAACATGAGTGTTACTTAAGGCCCTTAATTTGGCTGGAGATTAGCAACCGACTAAGACGGAAGCTTTCCTCACCAAATATCAGGGGTTCGTATCTCCTAAGTGGATTATCTCCAGCACTGTCACTGCCTCACGGCTCTTACTTTTGACTCACTTTAATGGGGGCCTCCAACTCACCTTCATCTTTGGCTGCCTCCTCAGCTTCTTTGTTTTGTGGTAACCCTTTTAACATTCCATTTCGTTTCACTGCCTCTGTGGACCTAAGCTACTTTCGTTGCGACCGTTCTCAGGCTTATTTTCGCTTTTAATAAGCCACCCAAGTGACTGGAGCACCACTTGACCGTGATTTGTTCTCTGTCTCTTAATGTGTCATTAATGTGACTGTGCGTTGATAAATGCAAAGGGAAAAACCAGATTGAAAGATTGAATAATTTTACTTATTGTAATAATGCCTATATAAAATTTGTTTAACCGATTGAGGTTTCAATTCACATTATTAAGCGCTTTTAATGAAAAAAAAATATATATAAAAAATCTACTTAGAATAATTTTCAATTAAATGATATACTATTTAGAATATAAGTTGTACATAAATATTTAAATATTTTCTCTACTACATTTTAAAAATTTTTTAAATTATATATTAAAATGGAAAGTAATCAAAAACATTCCAAAGACATATAAATTTTGCTACAGTTATTTAATTTCATTTCTGAATTTCATTTCATTTTCGATTGTATATAGCTAATGATCCCTTAAAGAATTCGTTTTGTGAACATTTTTAAAACATCTATTTTAAGTACCCAAATGATGACCAAGTTTCGATTAATTTTTCGTCTGAGCGGGTAGTTTCTGTTCTGTTGTTCCTGCCCAGCAGACATTAATCACTGTCAGCGGCGGCCTGGCCACCTCATCGTCCTCCCCCGGGCTCCTGGGATCCCTGGTTCCTGCCCCTCGCCTCCACTTGGACCGACTCGTCTGCATGTGATTTCATTAATTTCGCATTCCAATGCACAACGGCGAAAAGCAGAATTCCATGCCCACTCCACGAGGAAGTGCAAAGTGTTGAACATGTGCGGCGCATAGCTGGCACTTGCATTTATTCATTTTATTCACTTCTCATTTTATTTATTGCCATGTGCGCTTTGATCAATCAATTCAGCTCGGGGCCTCGCTCTGTGCCATGAAATATTTTAATTGAATGATCAGAATCGGGCTCCTTGGGCCTCCGGCGTCTGGTTGAGATCGAATTAGCCGCGGATGGACATGAGTGGATGCAGTGCAGTGTAGTGCATTGCAGTGCAGTTCGGTTCGGCTTTGTTACTGCCAAGCGGGTTTAATTGCACGGCACCCATATGAAAATCAATCGACGCCAGCGAGGCGCCAGTCTCAATTTCGATTCCCTCGATCGACCGCCTGACCCACTAAAGCCGTCGATCTCGTCGCCAAAGCCAGCACCAAACCAAATTGGGCATCAAGAGCGACACACAGATCCACCGATCCACCGATCCAACGATCCACCGATCCACACAAAGACCAGACTCTGGCCCGCAAAGGCAAACGTAAAATATTTGCTTATTATTTATATTTGAGATTTATTCGCCGAGAGGCAAACACACGCATCCGAAGTTCGATTCCGTTCCGACTCCAAAAAAAACACAGCTGCGACTTCGAATGCCCCTAGCGATGGAAGTACTCGAGGGGTCGATCGTATCGTGCAGTCGACATTTCACATAATTCAAATAATGCCTTCTATTGAGATTTATTGGAAATACCCTGACTCTTCTGGGTGGAGCAACAGCTTTAAATAAAAGCCTATATTGCTAAAAGGACAACTTTTCTGTTAATTTTTCATAATAACCAATAATCCTTACCTATATATAGAGTATTTCAAGGTCATTAAAATAATAATTCCTTAAAATCCATCAATATATTTTAAAATTATTTAAAACATTAAATCTATGACAAATGGGTATTTGTGGTAAGTTAGTTTGAAGCATCGCTAATAAAACATGGGCATAATCGATTAGAACCAATGACCTTAAAAGCATTTAATTTCCTATTAAAAACTAATAAGAAAATTCTTAATAATGTAGGCCATTCTTTTTTATAATTTTTGTTAACAAGCTAACGAGTTTTCCGGCCCAATCACGCTGCCATCCTTATCCGCGGAGCATGTCACCATCACCTTGTCGCCTCTGCCTGGCTAAGTCGGTCGCACATGTCGCTGTTGCCATTTTAGGATTTGTGGCCAAAAAGCGCAGAAAAAAAAAGAAGAAAGAAAATGGGGAAACAAAAATAATACAAATGTGTATGGAGACTATATGCAACATGGCTGCTTATTTTTGGACAGTCGGTAGAAAGTGCCGCCGGCGGCACCGTTAAAATAATGAGCTGCAACAGCACAGCGGCACTGTGATTTGTTGTTGCCGTTGTACCGCTTTCGGTTTTCAGTTTTCAGTTTTCGGTTTTCCTTTTTGCATATCACCATTAGCGTTGACAAGGCAGAACCACAAAAGAAGTCGCCAGTTGAAAGTGAGCGCCAGCTGTCGCCAATTTCCGCATTCGGAGGCGACTTCCCTCGGCCTTTCCACTTCCCTTTCCCATTTCCTTTCCTTTCCATATGACCCCTCTCCAGAGAATTCTGTGACCCCGCTTTCATTTAGCATCAGTAGCATCAGCATCAGCAGCAGCCAGCAACAGCAACAGCAACAGCAACAGCAACTGGCTACGTGCAACATGTTGCGAAAGTGAGTCGGACAAAAGGCATTTTGCATGTTGCCGGCGCTTTTAATTGACAAACAAATTACAGGCTGCCTGCTCGCTGTGTTGTCGTTTGCTGTATGCTGTATGCTGTTTGTCTCTGGCTTTGGTTTTTTTTTTCAGCTTGGCCCAACCCCTCCGACGGATGACATGTAAGACCAGTGCCGAATGACTAATTGGTCGCCGTAATGGTCAAGCCCGGCCAGGCCAGGTTGGGGCCATTAAAGCTCTGCACGGTGGACAGGCACTCAATGGCTCAAATTATTGGGCACACTGAAGGAAAACATCGTCAAATCATGCTGTCTGTGAAATAGCATAAGCTTGGTGCGTTTAAACACACTTAAAAAAGCTATTTTCCTTATTTCTAAGGTTTAATTAAATTGTCGGCCAATCAAATAATCATAGTTATTCATCAAAATTACTAAAAGTTTTAAGTTTCTTCATAAAAACACTCAGATTAATTTGTATTTTAAGAATTGGCTTCATTGGCATTCATTATTGGCATTGCGTACCGCCTAAAAAAAGGGAAAATATTGTTTGCAGCTAATAATTAGCTATAAAAAGTATTTAAAATTACCCATCGGTACTATCAGTCCAGCATTTCTAGTGAAAGCTTTTTAAAATATTTTTTAGCCTGCACAGCTCGAAAGTGTAGTTTAGACATTCGCTTTTATATTTATTTACTTTAATCTATGAATTTTAATTGTGCAACTTCACCGCTCTGCGCCACTGTACCACTTTGCCGCTGCAGTTCGTCAAGCCATTCACACACGATTTAGCGTAGTCGCCCCGGGGCTTTAAGAGGCGGCAGGCGAGGGACGCGGTTCGGGGGGGCGGGTTATTGAAAGCGGGGGACACTCATGTGATGAATTTGCCGCCAAGGCGCCGCCGCCACTGACGCTTGGGTGGTCAAATGGGGCTGGGCGCAACTCCTGCGGCTTAAATGTTGCCACAAATATTTCGTTTCCACGCTATTCCACGGTCGCGGCTGGCGGAACGACTAAATTATTCATTGCAGGATTTATGCAGCCGCGGCCGAAATCACTTTCGCTCATGCTCAAGACTCAAGACACAAGCCCGCCCCCAAAATCATGAGCGGCTAGCCTGCTGCCCAGCCCTCCAGTTATTTGTTTTCCGTCCAGAGCTCCGGCAAACATTTGCCACAATTAATGCACATGACGCTTAAGCTTTGACTTGACAAATGAAGTCGACTCCCCCCAGGAATTTGAGCCCACTCTAAAGGTCCTCAGACATGCACTCGAATTCTGGATGCTTTTTTTTTGATGTGGAAATATATATGTATATTGTCACGAGAAAAATGGTCAACGGAAACAAAAAATTGTAAAATTCAGATATTTATATATCTATGTAAGCAATTGTAGGATGTTGGGATTCAACATTGCTGAGCTTAAAATTCTTTTATTAATATACATTTTTTAAAATGGGAGTTCTATGTACATCCCTTAACCTTTAATGAAAACATTTATTTTCTAAAAGGTTTTCTAGAGTGTGGTTAACTCATTACGCTGATCCCGCGACCTGCCATCATCAACCAGTCCGGACACATTTGTTAGCCGGCGTAGTCTGGTAGATGACGCCTCTGTTGCCATTGTTGTCTAAAGATGGGGAGCAGGAAGACGGAGAGAGGGCGAGGAGGAGGAGGAGGAGGAGCGGGCCAGGATGAGGGGCAACGCCCACCTGGGCTGCCGTTTAATGGCCCAGGCAAATGGGGGCTAGGCTAGGCTCGACTCGGCTCGGCTCGGAGCTGTCATCGTCTGGCATCTGCATCTGCATCTCAGCCGGGCCCTGGGTTTTTATCTGGGCCTGGCCAGAAGCACGCGCCAGGCTGCATTGTCTGACTGACAAGGTGATTTAGAGAGTGGGGAGCGGGGATCTCCTTTATTGTTATTGAAAAGCTGGCAGCAACAACTTCAGCCACTTCAGCCACTTGGCCGATCGCAGAAAGGTCGAGGACGTGCAGCTGGCAGGCAAGTCGAAGTCTGGTTTTTCTGGACCATATCTACATCTGAATTACTTTCGCCAACAAACTTGTAAATTCTTGATACTATATTTGCTATTAAATTTTTGATCATAAAAAAACTACTTTATATAAATATTTCCTTTAAATTTAAAAAAAAGGATTTCAATTTTTTTTTTATGAATTCCCAAAAAAATCAAATATTAATATTTAGGTATAATTACTAAAAAGTTATTACTAAATTACCATAGGAAAATCATATTTTAAATACCTTGATCTTTAAAATCCAGTTCTTTTGAAATTTATATTATGTTAATTGGAAGAGATTTTTATTAAAATGTAGTCAACTGTTGATTCAAATTGGGTAATTAAAACAAAACAACATTTTAATGTTTAAATAATAAAAACTCCCATAATTCGCAACTAGTTATTGCTCAATTATTTGAAATGACATGGCTTTAAAAATATAATTTTTTCATAATTATTAAGTTTTTGCACAATAATTCAAAGCAAAAATTCATTTCTCATGTTAGACTTCAAATAACATTTAAAATAAATATGTAAAGAAAAAGTTTCAATGTCTACAATTGTTTTTATATAAAAATTTAAAGCAATTTCGTTAGTTTGGGTATAACAATTTAGTGAGTCCGTCTGATGGGTCTGCGTTATGGGCCAATAATATTTAAAATTATGACTTCGGTCTGCTTTTTCTGCCTGCCAAACATTTGGGCTATCGCAGCGGGCGATCGCCTCGCAGCTCCGAAAAGCGAGGCAAATCGCGACGAAACCTAACCCCGCCACAATCATAATCAGACGCTGGCCATTTGCCACAGTCACCCACAAAAGACAACTTCCTCATTGCCGCCAAACGCAACAGCAGATGCAGAAATCAAAGGATCGGGGAGTTGCATAAGAGGGGCTTCGGGGACCAATGGTGCTTATGGTGGTGGTGGTGGTGCAACCTAAACAGAGTTTAGCATTAATTTGCAGGCACCCAATGGATTTCCCGATACAAATTCAGCCCAACGCGAAGTTATGAATGAAAACGAAGCGAAACAGAAATAGAAATTGCATTGCAAGCGGAGCAAATGAAAGAGCGGCGTCTTTGAGGGCAGGAAAAAGCAGGAGGGTATTTGGATTGGGTTGGATCGGATCGGATTGGATTGGATTGTGGGTGATCGCTGTCGGAGAAGCATGGCAATTGTCTGCGGCTAAAATGAAAGGCATAAGTGCCTGGCAAATGATAGACAGCCGGCTGACTAACTGACTGCCAGACTGACTCCGACTCTCCATCTGCAGTATGCAATATGCAACAGCAACTGCAATATGCAACAGCAACCAGCAACCAGCAACATGCAACGGAAGCGCAAAAATAGCAACAAATGGCCGGCGTTTACTGAAACCTTTAGCTCGCCATAATTTGTTGAACTTTCAGCGGCGGCGTTTGACTTATTGCCTACTGATTCGCAGGCAAATCGCCAGCGTGTGGGTGCTGGGTGCATAAACAAATTGCAATTTAGTGCAGCCCAGGATGCAGCTCTCCGCCGAAAACCATCTAGCAACCAGGCGCCAGCTGCGCCGAAGAGAAAGTGAATGTTTGCTGACGTTTGACAGGTTCATTTGACACAGCCGACCGAAGGCAATGTCGGTGCGAAGGTTCCCAGATGGCCCCACAAACATTTTTCCCCAAAAGATCGGACATCACTCTAAAATTACATCTACATTTTGACTAATACCACCTGCTCTCAATTTTTATACATTTCATTTTGTTTCCCTACGAGATCAGAACCTTTAGCTTTCACCTAAGTGTTGGAAGAAATTAAACTTCAACAGCTAAAATAGAAAGGCTAAGTATGGGTCAACAGAGAGAGATATATTCTTAATATATAATATATGACTTTAGGCCTTTAAAGGTCCTATAATAATTGTGTTTCAAAACATCTATATAAAAAAATATATGTAAGTTTACTTAATTTTTTAGTTTGTATAACCTTATCAGGGATAAAAAAAAAGCTATTAATCTCTCAGGTTAAGATAAAGCCACTACTTGTATGCCTTTTCTTGGCATCTCTAATTGCCGGCGAAAATCAGGTCAGTCGGCAGGTAGGATCACAGATAAATCATGCCACTCGCCATTTGCAACATCAATTGCTAAATGGCCAACGCCCGTTGCACCGGCTGATTTCCGCCTTGGGCCAGGCCGACTGCATTTTAACCCAATTAGAGAACAGGTTGGCACCTCCGCACTTGGAGCTGTCCGAAATTCGAAAAGCGCAATATGGAGCAGTCAGCGGATCGGCGATCTCGAGATCTTATCAGTGCGGATACCAGCAACATCTTGTCAACTGTAAGCGAGGGCGAATGATCGGGAAAGTCGCTCTGTCAGCATAGGGAAAAGCGCACTAAATCAACCCGATCTCTCTGCGGACACAAGGCCATAAGTTATAGTAGTGAAGCTAGGGGAAAAAGCGATAATGGTGACACATATCAATAAAGATATCCCACATGCAGATCGGATCGAATAAGCCATGATACCGCCCTGCGGGATGGAAGATCTCTACCCGATCCCCTGGTGGCGCCACTTGTCGCCGAGCAAGTGGGTCAGTGGTGGTTTTTAGTGATTTTGTGGGCTGCTTACCTGCAAAGAAAGGAAAATGGTTAAACGAGTGAGAAAAGCAATTAAGCGGCAGACGCCATAAAAGATACTTGGCTCCTCTCAACTGGAGATGAATTTGCCAAAACCAAACATGACACGAACACAGAGAATGCACAGAGAAGAATCAGCTCACTTTTCTGGTCAAAAGGCCTCTTTGCAAAGACTACTTTACCAGTTGTTTTTTTGGTAATTTTTAATAACTTAAGTTTCGTTAACATCTATATTAATCAAATTTAACGATTGCTTACTTATATAATGAATCCAGTTTTAATGCAACAAGCCCTGTGATAAAGTTTTCTTTTCCAAACCTAACATACTCATACAATTTTGTAATAATAGTATTAAATTTATTTTAAAAAATTTTAATCTAAAACATAAACCATAATAACATTTCTTCTTTGTAAATCAAATGCTTAATTTTTTCATCTGTAGAAAACAAATTGAAAACAAAGGGGTAATTAATTGATAGAAAGTCCCGCATAAGATACAAATAATGCTGGCTTAGCCGGAGGAAAACGCCCAGAACTGCAGGCAGCGATTTGTGAAAGCCAATTCAATCGCCCATCCAATCTATAGAATCATGTTATCATGATCCCGAGCGTATATCACCGAAAAGCAAAGGAATTAAATTTCAAAACTTAAACGTTTTATGGCCTATTAAAGTTACACAAAATTAAAATTTTATGCTTCGTGCACAGAAATTTACATATTAACCCAAACGCTTGATTCCCCTGAGAGACACAGAAAAATACACAAACATATAAAAATATAATTTTAGGAGTCTGCATCTGTTGAATTTAATTGCTTCATTTGCGCCTAGGGTTCGTGTGAGTCGAAAACATTTCTTTATGTCTTTTGCCACACTTTTGAATTTGGCTGGATAATAATTGTCTGTCCTCTGCATTCATAAATTATGCATTCCAATGCAAATGCCAAGGCGACTAATTGGTTTGTATTATATAAGACGAAATGGTCGTAAGATTAAGGCAGAAAAAAAGAGAGGAGAGTGTAAAAGACGGAACAATAACAATAATGGCGTAATGACAACTGCACGACACTGACAAATAAAAGGAAAGCATGCACTCGGAATAACCAAAATGATCCAAAAGTAAATAAAGAAGCACATTACGCATACGCCACCGAAGCCGAAGACGAAGCTGAAAGCTGCGATTGCGCAAGTGAGAAAAGGTTAAATAAAGATTTTATGCCCCAGTGTTTGCTCTGAACCAATTAGGACCGCACCTCGTACTGCAATTAGAGGTGCTAATTAGGAGGAGCCGGCTCGGCTCGGCTCGGTCACTCACCCACTCGAAACACGTCAAAAATCTGTGATAAGCTTCCCCGGTCATTTATGCTTTTTATGCTCTCCATGTGCTCCGCCTGCTAATGCCCATCGATTTGATTTGACTTGACTTGATTTGATTTGTTTCGTGTTGCTTTGGCTCGTTTCGATTTGATTTGTGTCAACATGAGATCGGCCAAAAGGTGCCGACAGATATGTCTTTTCTCTCGACTTAATTTGTGCCACTTTTGGCCAGTCGCGTTTCTTTCCCATGTTCGGCAAATGCAAATGAATTTATGAGCATTACGTGCGCGTTTCGCTGAGCATTTTACGATCGCTCATTATGGCGCTTGAGTTGATTTGATTTCTGCAATTCTGCAGCACTTTTCCCCCATTAAAAGGTGCACCTAAGTGCAAAGGGGGAATTTCAAAAATGTAACCATTTCGATGGGAAGTTCAGGGGTATATGGGAAACCTACGTTTCTTTGCCTACTCTGGATGTCCAAAGTTTATCAATTTAATGGGGCAACATAAATAATGGGTCTTGTAAATCAAAATTTCTATCGCCTCGAAAGTGTGATTCTGTAGATAAGGCCCAACAAAAAAAAAAAGACATCAAGATGGGGGTCAGATTTATATGCTGGCCATAAAAAAGAGTAGAAAAATGTGTACAAGATGTCTTAGCCTGAGCTGGCCATTAAGCCGAAATCCGAAATTCGAAATCCGAGCTTTTGTTGCAGCACCTGACTTGAGAGGCGTAACCGTAGAGTTGTTTTTTGTGAGTGTGATTTTTTTTTCGGTTTTCTGCTTTTTTTTCTGGGGAGGTCATAAAACCTGGCAGTGCCACCAAATAAGACTGTGCAGCCAGCCGAGAAGAGATAAACCTCCGTCGGCCATATCGAGTGGGTGTTGCTCGGCTTCAAGCTTCACAGACGTGCCAAAGATGAGGAAAATCACTGGAAACGCTGAAAAACGCTAGAAACTAAAGCTGAACTTGCATTCGGCAGGGGGCGTGGCACTCGCATGAGCGGCTTGTTTTTCAGCCTACGTGTTATCACGACCAAGTCTCGGCGGCTCTTTCACTTTTTTACCCCAACAACTTGCAGCTCGCATGTCCGCACAATTTGTAGCCCCTGGGTTATTGGACCGGCGTAATCGTTCAATAATCGCAGCGAAATAAATGTAGGAAATCCATCCGCCATCCGAACTTAAGCCGCAGTTCGGATTACAACAATGAGTGGTGTAACCTTAGACTTGACTGGGAATCATTAAAATCATACGCCACGTTGGCCATTGCCATCGGACCGGCCGAAATAATGTTGTTAAATACAAATTCATTTAAATTACAAAGCGTCAGCGACATACAAATGAGTTTCAAGCCCAGAGACCGAAGGTGAAGGCTGTGCACGGTAAAATAAAAATGAAATAAAAAACCTAAAAAAATAAAATTAAAAAAAAAACAGCATTAGGAAACACCAAAGATGAAAAGGTGTTAAAGCTCAAAAACCCCACATATTGTTTAATCGATTTTTATATTAAGTCTTTATCCACAACTTCATTGTTGTTATTTTATTATTACTGCCTGCTAAAAATGTTTTAGACAAACATTTGTATTTTGTAAAACTGTAATAGTTTTTAAACAAACTTATTTTGACTAAAATTTTTGGCAGTGCTTTTCCCAGCTAAGAATGGCCAAATAAAAAACTAGAGGGTATGGAATGGTCACGCTGATTGCCATTTATAATGATCCCACAAGGCGGGGCGTTAATTTCCCGGCCAAATACGCATATTGGGAAAGTGGTGCACAGGTCATGGGCCCCTAAGTCCAACCGATGATGTTCATTCGAATTAATTAGAGCGGCGGTACCTAAAGCAAACTCATAAATTCCAAAACCATTCGAGTATGTACCCGTGTGTGTGTTTGACCCAGCCCACTGAACAAGCGATTCTTTGTAATTTTTGACATGATATGCCGCACAGATTGTGTAGGAAATTAATAAGAGGAGAGAACGAGCCGCGATCATCGTGATGATCATTGTTGGGTCGATGACGATGATCTCGGAACCGCTGGAGAACAAGTTGCCGGACTGCAGACTGCAGACTGCAGACTACAGACTACTGACTACAAACTGTAGACTGCAGACTGCAGACTGCAGATCCCAGACGACAACGAGTTTTTCCGATTTTCATGCAGCAGGCGCAATCAGTGCCCATGATCTGTACATTAGCGTCGTGTGTTGATCACGCAGATTGCTCAAACACCAGGCACACACATCAACAAACCGTTGAGTGATATGCCCATGGTTGGCGAGTTATAGCCAGTTTCCACTGGCCATATCGCTTTTTGGCCATATGGAGGCCCGGCAGACGCCGCTATGCAAATTTGGCACTTTTTCTGCATATTTCTGCAGAGGATCGGTTATAAAGTCATCGCCGTTATAAAGTCATTGGAAATGCCATTATGCAAACACAATTTTCTGTTATTTTTAATTTGGAAATTATGCAAATGCACTCATACTGCCATTTAGCAGGTGGGCGTGAGTGATAGGGGCGTGGCTTGGGTGAAGAAATGCCAGAAAAACTGGAAACTCTGGATCGAAAAACACGAAGATATATGCCTGTGATCAGCGTCGTCTGCAAGTGATCATGAATCATTGATTGATAAGTGGTCACACATTAAAATTTGATTGGGAAATGAGTTTGAAATGGATTAATTATATTTAATATTGGACTTTGAGCATTTGTATTTACTTTAATGAAATCAATGATGTTATAGTTTATAATATACCTATTAAAAGTAAGGGATAAAATGTATAGTAGGTATTAAATTTAAATTATTATAAGAAAATCCAAGCTTTTTTCAATTTCGGCCATATCATAACGATCAGTAAGAATTTCTGTCATAAAACTCTTTACAAATCGTATTTAAATGTCATAATTGCTGATATAACAAAAAGAATTTTCCACCGCCTAGAGATCGGTTACCAAACAATCTTAACATGTTGTTATTTTGTTGGTTATTAAACCCCGCTTAAAGTTCTTATGTAAGCAAGTTTTGTATTTGGCTTGAGCAAAGTTCAGATTCTCGATTCTCATTGTTTGCTTTTCACGGCTACTCACGTTTTCCTCTCGTTCTCTTTCAATTTTGTTGAACTTTTGTGCCAAACAAGGCAGAAAAAAATAAAAATAAAAACCTGTTCAACAGCATATTTTCAGTGCTTTTTCGGTTCAGAGAATTTTGCATTTGTTCGGGTTGGAGAGGAAAATAAACACAATTCTAACGCAATTTGTTTCGGTTTTTTTGCCTTTTGCTTTTTGTTGCTAAACAGCTGTGTTTGCCCATGTTTGGCTAAAGGTAAACACTTTTTGTGGATAGATGAATATTTAAACAATGTCCAGACTTTGGCATTGTTTGATTGGCAAACGAGAAATCTGAGACAATGTGACTAACGTTTGCCAAGCCAGACTGCATTTTTCGAGGGGAATTTCCAGACACTCCACTTTGGATGTGTGAATTTTTAATTTATATTGTTTTACGTACATATGCATTTTACAACTTTAAAGCGAAGCAGAGTCTCAATGTAAAACAGTCGCTGACATTTGAAGGTTGGCCGCTCAAAAACTTCGTTACACCCAACTGCTTGGTGTTTATATGTGTGAATGCAGTGCGTTTCAGAACTGTAAGTCAGTTGGTAGTTTCAATGCCATAGATCAATGTCATCTTTCTGTCGACTTTAAGTGGTTACAGAAAATAATTCAATTATAATAATGGTGCAAGTGTGTTAAAAAAGTAGTTTTAATGCGATACACCTTTGAAATAATAAGATGGAAGCGACTCATTAAAAAAATTCCATTGGTTCCATTGTATGGAAATTATATAAACTGCCATTGATTATACTTTCGCAAGAAAAGTGAGAACTTAAGGCAATGCGGAAACTCATTTTTTCGCATTAAAAGCAATCCATTTGCTAGAGAACAAATTGCCTTTTTCGTCTTAATTTTTCACTCAGTCAATAGATATCCACATATTTATCGTGCTATTTTTGGCTTTTATTTTGTTAGCAACGCGAGCCAATCGAACTTTGTTAAGTGCTTGAAATGAGCCATTATGGGAAGAACAAAAATATACTGGGGTATTTCGAGGCGCAATTAATGACTTAAGCAATAAAAGCATTTGAATGATTCACGAAGCGGTAGGGTATAGGTAAAAGTTAAAGAGCTGTAAAGTTTTTCTCTGCCGAAAGTGTTCACTAATGATAGTTATGACCTTGACTTGTAGGCCACCCCCTGCTGCTAATCGAAATGCGGCCAAGAAAGTTAGTGATACTCCCAAGGCACTTAACTCCCGCTGATTTCGTATTCGCCATTTGCAATGACCCAATTCCGTTGGCCGAATCCACGGCATGGGGGATAATTAATCAAAGAAATAGAGCTTCAGTTTCACTCGCCAAATAGGCATGAGAAGACTAGCGACCCAAACTTACGGGCTAAACGATTAAATAAACGAACAACTGACGACCATTGTTCTCCTACACAGAAACAAATTTTAATCTAATACCAAGCAGAAAAGGACTTCCCCTGCTTGATAAGCAATCTAATCAAATCGTTTGTAAAAAAAAAAAAAAATCGTCAAATTAAGGAAAATACGTACCATGAAATGTGAATGAAAGTATAAAAATGTTGTAAGAAATTGTTCAATCAAAGTAAACCATTAATTTAAATCATTTATTATTCATAAAAACTGTATATAAGCTTGTTGTAATATATTTATATAAATAATGATACCTTTTTTAGACTTATCATTAAAGCCTTAAACCTGATTTCATAAAAAGTAAAGATCAAACTACTACAAAGAACAAAGTAAAACACAACAAATGTTAAGTTAGAGAATGACACTTTCTTATCTCTACCCGGGTATGTTTTCAGAAAAAAACTTGTTCGACTTTTAGAGTATCGTGTTACAATAGTTTGAGTCAGAGAAGTACCAATTTATTTCTCTGTATCTTCCGAATAATAATCGTTTAGCATTAATGCAAATCGTGGGCATTATGTCAGCGATCGGCGATTGCAGTCGACGAAAGCGAAAGTGTGTCAGCGAGATGGGTTTAATGGGCGTCCATTAAGAGCAAGTGAGACAGCTGGAGACGTGCAGCAGAGCGTGAAAGATTCTCTGCAGGTCGTTGCACATGAGAGGGAGTGAGAGGGGGAGTCCGAAGCTGGGCGCATGCGTGCCTGCTCAGTGAAATGGAATGGGAAAGTGGGCGAAAGAAAGGGGGAGGGAGGGGAGATGGAGAAAGAGCACGAGCGAGTGCAGTGACGACTTTCACTAGAAATTCAAAATCACAAAAGGTTGATAACGCATAACACTTCACAGTTCTTCCAAACGCCGTCACTCTCTTTTTTTCCTATACATCATGACTCACGATCACCGATGTCGTGCAATTCCTATCGAAAGATATATGTATAAACTCAAGTACCCCGATACGACTATGTAGGTTCTAAGCGGCTTAAGTGCATGTCATAGGTATATATCCCACCCCCTCATCCGGCCGAGGTGGGCGTAAATTGCCAAAGCAAATGGCATTTCTGCAAGGAAGTTGTAAATCTGCTGCCAAATAGAATTGTGAGCGGGATGGATATGGATGCCGAGCCGCAAAAGCGTTCATTAAATCCCAGGTCCCATTGCGGCGTAAAAAGAACGAAAAATGTGCAAGGCTCTTGACAGGCAGTCAGAAATGAATACCCTTTCGGAAAATATGGTTTTTGGAGATAACACTTTAACACTTTTTAAACAAGTTCGAAGTAAGACCCTAATTAGGACACAATATAAATTTTTCCTCACTTTTTCTTTATATTAACTCTAAAAGAGATAGAGTCAATAAATTCCGCAGAAAATATTTTTTAAATTTTATTTTCTAAAAAAGTGGGTGTTAAATTAAAATAATTTCACCGATAAACACCCATTTCCACTTTCTTCTACTTTGTATTAACTATTTTTTCCTATTATATGTAATTTCCCATAAAGATTAATTTAATGTCTAGCGTCGTGAGAGTAATTAAACTTGTTTCATGCATTTCATGCAACTAAACGATTAATTTAACACTCGTTTAAATAGAATTTTATATGCTGTTAAATTTTAACGGTTTTGTTTTATTTTATTACAATCATAAATTGATTAATTGAAGTATTAGCTTTTGCCATACGACTTTCCCAATCCCATATTGGTAAGGGTATGTGACTAGACAGGCTCTCTAAACTTCATTGAGAAAAACCTTTTGGGACGTGCGTGCACAATACTCGGGTTTTACGACCTTCTGCAACGCCCACAATGAAAGCCGCTGCACTGAGAGAAATGCAATCAGAGAACCGACGAGTTCCATGCCGCTGGGATGAGAGGGCTTCCACAGACGTCGACAGACGTCAGACAAACGCCGACTGCCAGCCCACACACAGATCACTTCAGGTCTGGTCTGGTTCTGGAATATGACTTCAGCTTCAGCTTCAACTTCAACTTCAACTCCAACTTCAAAGTCCCAGAGTTTGGGTGCAGGCAATTAGAGGGGCAAGACTTATAGCCCGGGTTCAGTGGTGCCAACTTGGCTATTGGCTTGCTAAATTGGGCTTTAAAAGTTAAAAACATAACTTATAGTATACTAAGATAGTTCTTGGCTTCCTAAAGTTCATGAAAGTCAAAACACAAAAACACAAAGATACTGAAAATAAAAATTAAATAAACTCCCACTTGCTAACCAGCCGTTTTTGGATATTTTTTTTTATTACTATACAACTTCTAAAAAACTTAAATGTCTTAAAAAGATTTTATGCATTGGCAAAACCAGTTTTAAATTCTAATTTACATCACTTTAATGCACTTAATATTTTCTTTAAATTCTTTAAAATTACTATTCAAAATCTTGTTTCCAAAACTTGTCTTGGCTGTTTTCTATGATCGATAGTTGTCAGCACTAATTGGGTGAGGTAATGGCATAAACATCCAATTGGCCAATGAACCCGCCGATTATGAAACCGAACTAAAGCCGGCGGTTAATTATGTGAACTTCGTCAATTGCCTTAATTAAGACCTTGTGCCCTGCGGCAACGGAAGTGGAGCAGTGCAAAACTGACCTCTTAACTTTTGGGAATTTCAATTGGCAGCCACATTTGTACATACAAAAATGTACATACCACGGCAGGTCCGTTGGCCTTGTCGGCTTTATCAGAGAGTCAATAAATACCTGCGGCGGAATCTTATCAACTGCCTTAGCCATACTATCCATATCTATTAGTCTTTATTGAACAAACAAAATATGAAAGCCAGCAGAGCCAAATAAATGTCACAAGAGAATCGAAGGCAAAGGGGGGCAGAGCAAACCGCAGAGCCCAAAAAGGTTTCCTCAGATCACAATCTTTAACAATATCGAATGAACGAACAGACTCCCGTGGTGTTTGTGGTTACCAGAGGTAATTCAAAGACTTGACCTGGACCCCGCCCCCTTGGCCATGCACTTGTGTCCACAGACGAAGACGAAAATTTCATATTCCCCGTTTTGTTTGTTTGTCTGCCAGTTGAAGAGGCAAACAAACAATAAGACGAAAAGGGCAAATTGAAGAAGAGCAGGGCTGCTGACATTTGATAGTGCATGCGGTCAACTGCTGACGATATCTTTCGACGGGTTCTATTTATAGGTCGATGCAATCGGTACAATCGGTAATGCCCTGGACATGCAGTCCGCAGATGGAGTCACGTTTGGTGGCCCCTCTAAATGTCAGCCACTCGCACAAGTGGTTATCTTGCCGTCTTACTGCGGATTCGCCACCTAAGCTGGTCGGATCAGTAGAACAAGCCCATAAATACCCCTTTGCCATCCGATTCCCCCAACATGATTCATTCGGCCTACTCATGAGTATATAATTGACATAACAAAGGCCACTTGCTGAATTCCCTGGGTCCGTTATCAATTTTACAAAGCGATAATTTAACCCTTAGTAATCAACATTCCGAGCTCTTTAAAGGCAGCGATTATGGTTGGTATGTGAAATTAGTTTACCAATTTATTTTAATTCACAAAAATAAATATAATTTTTACTAAAAGTTAAAAAGTTTTATGGTTCCATATAAATTATTCATCTCTGACCACTTTTTTATATTTGTAAGTGAATATTTAAGAAATTTTGTATGGAAATTGAATGAAATAATTTAATAAATTACATTTGACAATAATTTTGATTAATGGTTTTAGCTGGAATGATCTAGCAAATCTTCTTACTTGTTTAATACACAATTAGACCACTTTTTTTTTAATTTAGCCAAAGAGTTTAGTAAATTTCTCGTGGGTAACCAGGGGTTAACTAACAGAGCGCAATTGCGATCGCTTTTGTGCTAAGGGCAGCGTTATCTAACATCCGCTGTTAGCGAGCGGACAATAATAATAAAGAAAGTCAACAAAAGACACACACAAAAGTTATGACTAATACACTAATTGAATGAAAGCTTTTTAAGCGAGAAGGAAAACAAATGCAGCGTGTGCCCGCCCCAAGCGAATCGGTGTTACGATTTAAGTGGGTCAGCAAACCGTTGGCAGCCACCACCCAAAACATAAATTGCAAATCTCAAGACGGACCTTTTCTTGGCCACACTTGTATGGTAATGTGGGTCAAAAGCCCGAAATTATGTATTATCATTAAATTTCATTACAACCGACATTTCGAGCGCTTAAATAATGTCGAAAAGATTCGCATTCGGATTCAGATGCGGATTCGTACTGCGCAAAGCGGAATGCAAAAACAAAGCGAACCCGTTACACCGCAATTCACGCAATGCCACCACTCAGTGGGTTGTTATTTTATTTTTCCCCCCCTTTTTTGTACAGTTATGGGAACGGAACGGAACGAATCCGCCGAGCCACCGAATGCAATGGCCCCCAACCCATCCCATTCCATCCACTCGAGCCAAAAGCCAAAGAAAGCCAACTTGATGGTCTGTTCTTGAACGCATGTCCATATTGGGAGTTCTTCGAGAATGCGTAGACTCCACGCACAGAAAAAAAATATCAGATCAGTGTTTTATACAAATAATAAATACAGATAGTGGGAGTTTGCCTTAACAGCTTTGCGAACCACTAATCACTAATAACTAAATTAACGTGTCAAAAAGGACTTTTTCAAAACCGGAAAAAATATTGATATAATATTGTAATATTGTGTTTTATATCACTGATTTCTGTAACTTACTTTAAAAGAATTATTCAATAACTATTATTGTGAAATGCACAAGAAGCTTTGATGATATATGCAAAACACTTTGATGTAACCTTTAAGATTGTTCTTCTAGAAATTAGCTAGCGTAGAATAAAAGTATAAATCTCAGAATCTCATTAATCAAAAGCCTTTTTTCTGTGGAAATTAAGATGATGATAGATGTATTTCTCTCTGTGCAACTCCCCATCCCGTTGAGTCATGCCATTTCTGCACGCAGGAGTTCAGTGATCCCGTCCGCTTACCAAAAAAGTCCTCCCATCTCTCCGAGGTGTCCGAATCGGATTCTATGTCCATATTGGTCTTCTCCGGTTGGGCTGCCTGATTTACGAGTGCGTCTTGTTTTGGCTTGGCCTGGACTGGGCTCGCTTTCCTGGTTTCCTCTCAATTGAGACAACGATTGCAAGGCAACTGACACTGAAGGAGGTTGCTATTAGCGGCGTTTATCGCGACTGCCTTGGCTGCTGCATTAGATAAAGTATCTAAAACGGGCGAATTGGGGCCCAATGACTTCACCCGACGCGGAGCGGAAAGGCAAAGCTCAATCAATGACCAGCCGATAAGATAAGCGAACGATTTAACTTTAGACACCGAACTGTGCGATTTCTTTTCCGTTTGTTTGTCGTGTATTTTTCGCAGGTACGACTATCTGCTTTATTCACTACCACTAGTCGGCGATATCTTATCGCGGTCTGCGAAGCTCCAGGGTAAAGCAAATATCCAGCAGGTACGGAGGCATTCTGGCCAGCGGTAACAGCTGTTGGACAACAACGATTGCGAACGAGAATACGCGAATGTATCTCTAAGTTGCGCTCAGTTCTCGGAACTTTCGTATGACTAAACCGGCTCGCGAACTTTTATCTCAGAAATTGTGGATTTTATTACTTTTATTTGGGCCTAGAATGGAAATTGTGGGCCACACACAAACGCTCGATCGCTGATTGAATTAAAGTAATGGCTCTTCACTTGTTGTTGCGAAACGAAAACAAAACGAAGACTCACTAATTGCAGATACAAGTATCTCGCGCTTCGACGATTTTTCGATTTTCCGATTTTCTGATTTTTTCTTATTTTCCAGTTTCTCCCGTGCAAATCACCTTCGCACCGTTCCGTTACTTCTAATTGCGGCAAATAAAAAACACACTCGTCTCACAGACACGGCTGCACATGCAGATACACTTGTGTATTTTCAGATATTATTTTCTCCAGATATATTTTGTATCTTTATTTCGACGGGTAGGGGGCGGTACACAGGCACACACACACACGCTCATTCGCTGGGGCAGCTCGACTGCTCCATCGCGCGTCTCAGATCGAACTGACTTGGGCAAGAGACATTCAATGTCGGAAGACCCCAACCGCACTCACTTTGGATTCGAGTTCTCTTAGGCAGCTGCTCTCTTAAGTCAGCTTTTCGGTACTACAAGTGGTCCCAAGACGTTGAGTTCCAACAGGTTCGAGTTGCGAGCCAAGATCACTTGCTTGCAACTGCAACTCCTAGCAGTCGTGCGTGCAACTGCGACAGCACCACCAAGTGGATATGATGATCCACTCGTAGTACAGTTCAACTGGGTAAGGAGTAAAGTATTATTTTTACTTTTAGACAATAAATGAAATAAAATATGTTTTTTTTTTATGATTTAGAGCATTTTTGGTTTGTAAATAAAAAAACTTAGAAACATGACATCTTAATAACAAGGTTAATTCATTAAGTTCTTGTTAATTTATTATTTAGTTCTTTAATTTTTGTACTTAATTTTTTTTTATTTAAAGCAGTTCTTGTCCCAATTATAGAACACGAATGTAGAAGCTTATTTGATTAGAGTTTATAGAATAAATGGTTTATTTAAAATATATTCCATTTCAGGTATGCCAATTTTAACAAAATTAATTTATTTTATATATTTAATTTGAATTATTGATCGGTTATTAAACTATCCTATAAAAATAATTAGTTTCGAAAAATCTCAGAAATCTCTTGTTAGAAATTCGGTTGGAATGTACATACATTGACGTACAAACAAATTTCAACCGCAGGTGTGATCTGTCCTGAAATCCTGACTAGTTACCACAAAGAGAATTATTTAAGCCACAACTTACTTATGCACAGGATAACGCCTAGTAGGAGGTGTAGTGAGTTCTGTACGCTGAGGTAGAACATCACCACCAGGCCAATGAGTAGCGATACGGCCACCAGACCGATAATAAAGGATATGAGCATGGCCCAGCAAATGTCCTGCGGGATTAGGTGGAAATCAGGGTAAAGACTAAGAGTTTAAAAGCTCATACAGCAAACATGCACTCACCCACAAGGTGCCAAAGAGCACAAATAATTTGGCCAGGGCAAAGATGATGCCGAAGACCATGGCCAAGATCACGAGCAGTAAGTTGGAGTTACCCATGACGAGCTCGAACAGACCCACAGAAAAGACCGTCACGGCCAAAAGCATCCCCGTAAGGCCGATGAAGATGCAGCCGATGTAGAGCGACGCAAAGCCGCAGAACAAATGCAGACACATTTTTCTCCTTTGACTAGAAATTACAAACACATATTTCACTAGAATTTTGAACACAGTATTACATGCTGACAACAAAAACAAGTAAAGAACAAATTAATTTGTTAGTTGTTTTCTTAAATTTAATCTTTTTTTCCCCTTATTTTTACTTTGAAATTGGGCGCTTCTAGCACAATCAGCTGTTTGAGAGCTGATTTATCGATAGCAAATCTAGAGCTGACCGATAACCTTGCTTAATTATCGTTTCCAATTAGCACCCAACTAACCGAAAGAATTAAATAAATAATGGATATAGCGGTGGCTCCACCGCCAAGCAAGCGTGCACGGAAATCACACGCCCTGGACCAGGACATCACGGGGATACGGGCCATCCTGCCCGATGAGTTCGACGAGGACATAGCGCTCATCAAGGCGCACAGTTGCCAGCTGGAGACGAAGCAGCAGTTGCAGGCGGTCATCCAGGAGCTGTCCCAGAAACTGCCCCACTTCCAGCATCTAAAGCGGGTTTGGGATCGCAGCGTGCTCATCTGTCCAAGTTCGGAGATCGGTGTATCCCAAACCCTCGAGCAGCACCTCGAACAGTTCGCCTTCTCGGAGCACGTGCTGCGTGCCCTGTGCCATGGAGTCCGGGTGGTGGATGTGCCGGAACGGATGCCCCGGCTGCGGGTGCAGTACGAGAAGACCATCCAGCACTGGCCCTGCAAGTTCCACCCGAATCACTACTCTGAATCCCTGCGCAATGGCACCAATTTCAGCGCCGGACAACGCATCTTCCACAAGCGGATGGCCCAGCTGCTGGTGAGGCTTTCGCGGGATGTGAATGCGGGTCGACCGGTGGGCATCTGTGTGGATCCACGACAACCGAGCATAGTGTCCATCGCAGGAGCCAGTGAGTCCGCTAGCCCGCACGAACACTGCGGCATGGTGCTGGTGGACTTTGTGGCCCGAAGTCAAGAAGGAGGCGCCACAAAGACGGATCTCCCATTCACCGAAGATTCGGAGGCGGAGGAAACCACGCTGCGGGGCATACCCAAAGCCTACTACGATTACCTGAGGAAAGATGACGAGTACAAAGACCTGACATTCGGAGCAGAGAAGTCGAGGGAGAGTAAGGAAGTGGAGCACGTGCAAGGGGCAGACAATCTGGCCAAATTCGGACCCTATCTGTGCACCGGCTACGATGTCTATCTGCTGCAGGAACCCTGCCTCATGTGCTCCATGGCCCTGGTTCACAGTAGAGCCAAAAGGGTGTTCTTCCTGAGAAACTCGGAGAACGGAGCTCTAGTCTCCCGATTCCAGCTGCACTCGGTGCGGGAACTCAACCACCACTACGAGGTGTTCCAATTCACCACCAGCGAGGGTGAAGACTTGACGTAACATTTAACAGACCTTGGTTTAATAAAGGATTTATAAGATATCTTCGATTTTGGGCGTTGTTCTGGCCGTCGACTGGCGGGTGGGCGTGGACAGGATTCCCAGCAGCTGGCAGTCGGCCTCCAAAATGGTGATGTCCTTGGAGGAGCCCAAAAACTTGGTGGACAGCTCCAGGTCCTTGATGCGCAGCCGAACACGTGCTCCACGGACATAGTCACTAGGAGTAGGGATTGCTTTATCAAATTAAGAGGAAATAGGGTATTCAATGGAACTCACCTGGCATTGCGAGCTGGACGACTGCAGACGCAGTGGAATTTCCAGCCAAAGTCAATGTAGAGATCATCGCCCACCACATGGAAGATCTTTCCACTGACCACCTTGCCCTCGGCGCTGCCCAACTGATCCCAAAATCAAGTGGTTATTACATAAACAAGGGGGAATTCATGGACTTAACTCACATCTATCATCTTGGAGTTGCGGAGCAGGGAGGCGAAGGTCTGGTTGTCCTCCTCCGGCTGAGTGGGCGTGGCAGGGGCCGTGTACTTGTCGAAGGCGCGTGCAAATCCTCCCTTGCTGCCGCCAATCTCCGCCGGATTTTCTACAGGAGGAGCTCCCTCCGCTGTTTTTTTCGGTTTCCCCGCTGATCAACCGCATGGCCACTGGCATCCGATGGCGGGAGCTCAAGGAAGCCATCTGGAACCCGGATCTGCTCAGTTTTTGCAGCAGCGACATGGTTTTAATTTAATATTTTTATTCAGAAGGAAAAACCAAACCAATAGGAAAAGCAAAGAAGAAGTGCTGTATCGATAGACCGGCTATCGATTAATCACAGCTGCGATGGCACATCACTAATTACAAAAAACACGCTGCCGGCATTTATTTTGATATTACGAAATCGGCTGTTAGAGGCGCAGGAAATAAATAAATAACCAGCAATATGATCCAGCAACAGCGTCAGAGAATTGAGTCCGCGGTGACGGAGATGATCGATGACATGGACAAGACGCACCTGCGCAAAATGCAGGTAAGTGAAGTCATCCTGGGAAATCCTGGGATTGACATGCTTTTCAACCCATTCCAGAACGAGATGCATTTGTGCGCGGCCAAGTGCTGCCAGGATGGAACCTCCAGCGTGGACAGTGTCCAGAGGTGTGTGGACCGCTGCTCCACGCCTATGACGAGGGCCCAGAACTACGTCCAGCACGAGCTGGGGGAGTTCCAGGGCAGACTTCAGCGTTGCGTCATGGTCAGTACCCATTTCATTAACCTGTTGATTGCTTTCTAGGATTGACATGACAACTATAGGGATTCTGGGAATCATTAAATGAGCAGATTTACAAAACCCAATTTCTATAACTTCACAATAATAGGTCTCTCATTCAGACTCTTAGGATTCTTTGAAGGGTTCATTATATATATTGTCTATTTAAATAAACAAGTTATTATATTGCAGACTAGAATTGAATGCAGATTTCTTAAATATAAGCTGCAGTAGAGCAAATTTCAGCTCCAGATTTCAATAACTCTAACTATTTAATTTCTTATGCAGATTATTATAATTCTTCGATGGTTTCAGTAAAATTATTGTTTTCTAATTCAGTATTATACACTTATTAACTGTTTCATATGATCACCTTACGCTTGTTTAAATATATAATATTATAAAAAAATATATAAACTTTTAAAAGTTATTACAAAAATAGAATTAGCTTATGTAGCAAACATTAATCTTAAAGTCTTTTAAAACTTAATTAAGTAAGCAATACTTTTTTAGATGATTTTTCATTGGTTTTTTAGAGCTTCATTCATAGGAAAAGAAAAAGCATATATTACTAACAATAACAATTTATTGTAAGCATGTTTTAAAGATTTTATAACTCCAGTAAAACGTTGATATGCTTCTGGTCACTTTACCCGCAAACATTACTATAAAATAAAAAACAATACCTTACCTCACAATTATGAATAAGAACAGGAATTTAGAATTTGAAATCTATTCTCCTCCACAGCAATGCAACGACGACGTGAAGGTTAAAATGCCGCCCAATCCCAACGAGGATCAGATAGCCAAGTACACCGACCAGTTCGAGCGCTGTGCGATCCAGTGCGTGGACAAGCATGTGGGCCTCATCCCCGGCATGATGAAGACCATGAAGGCAGTGCTCTCCAAGGGTCCCGAGAGCATCCCCCAAGTCTAAGTCAGCTTGCATTTACTACCCAGTTATTCATTGAACTCGTTTACCTTAAAATCGTGTAATGTTTACATTCTCCGGAGACGTCTTACATTTTAGAATTTTGAACAAAACTTACCTTATTAGTTGTTAAAAGTTTTAAGTACCGATCAAATGTAGCGCTTACAATCTCTGGAATCATGTCAAACTTTGCCATCACTTAAAAAAATACACATACTTTGTAAACCGAAAACTGTCAGAGCGAAATTTGGTTGTTTATTCCCATAATTGTTCAAATTCCGAATAGTCCAATGGTGGAGCAACAGAAGAAGCGTTTGGAGAACGCCATCAGCGACATGATCGAGGATATGTACCGCACCCACTTGCGCAGGATGCAGGTGAGTGTGTTCTCTTATATGGGCCATGATGAACTCTAGCTAAGGATAATCATCACCAACTGGCAATCGGAAGTCCACGATGCACCGCTGTGCCGCCCGTTGCTGCGATGATGAACGCGGCACCCTGGAGAGCGTGCAGAACTGCATCGAGAAGTGCGCCGGGCCACTGATGGATGCCCAGGACTACCTGCAGCACGAGCTGGGCCAGTTTCAGAACCGCCTCCAGAACTGCGTCAGGGTAGGCAGAGTGCATTCAATCCTTAGCTTTCGGGGTATTTTATTTTTGATCAGATCCTGTTAAAAGCAGTACTTATCTATTAAGTGATTTTGATCTTGATCAAGGACTGAGTAGCTTTCTTTGTTTCACATGTTGGAATTTAGTCGTGGTTTTTAAAACATGACATGCAGAAAAACCAGTTTTGTGTTGCTAAAAGTTTTGATTTTCTACAGCTTTCTTATGGATGCAAAACCTTTATATAAAGAAGAATATAAGCTAACTTCGGCAAGCCAAAGTTTATAAATATTCTTTAAAACGACCAAATTTCGATTATTATGCGCTTATGTATAAAAGCAATGAAGCAACAGATGAACTATTCAATAGTTTCCTATGCCAGCTATGCTCGATCTTAATAAAATTAAAATTGTTGTTCGTAAATAGTAAACTACTAACATACCTCGAAGTATAATTTGTATTCAAGTACTTTTTCAATTGTTTCTGATCTAGGTCGTTCCGTCTTATATATTATCCGCAATAAAAATAGTAATTTTGGTAAAGTTTTATCAAAATTGCTTTTAAGCTGAAGGAATAGTTTGCGTTAAATTATAATAATAAATTATAATACTAAATTATAATATATTTATAATACAAATTTATTTAATTTGGTGATCAAATTCTTGATGCACACTTTTAATAAAAGCTTGTAGAAAGGATGTTCAAGAGTAGAATTAAATTGCTTCGTTATTATTTATGTTTCAAGGAATGAACAAATTTTTATAAAAAATGTATGTTTCAGGTACCTTATACGTAAGTTTTTTTTAACACCATGCATTCAAAATTTTTTATTCTGTGTTTCCTTATTTGTTGATTTATCACGAGGGATATATACAATCACCTCATTTTAACTTTTCACTTTAGATTAGCCACTCAGACCTTTTCACTGATATTAAAAACGATAGTCCATGACGTATACCTATTTATTTTCCGTGCAAATGACATGTACATATATGATAGATTCGCTATAGTGCTTCCACCTTCTGTATCCGATGGCATTTACTAATACGGATGTTAACCCACAGGATTGCAATAGCGATGCCCGGTCCCAAATGCCGAGCAATCCGACTGACCGGGACATGTCCCGATCGCAGCACTTGTTTGAGAACTGCACCGGCAGCTGTGTGGACAGGCACATAAACCTGATTCCGGGGCTGCTCAAGTCGATCAAGCAGACCCTGGACCGGGGTCCGCCCAAGAGATCTGGACGGGATCGCCGCCTGGACCTCTAGGATGTGCACACTCAATACGCCCGTCGAGAAGTTGTCAATGATACAATGATACCTATTTATTGAATATTTTTGGTACAGCTAACACTAAAGATACAACACTAGGGGAAACTGTGATCCGTGGGAGGGCTTATCGGAGGAGGGCTTATCAGCGTCCACGTGGCCCTCGCTCTGTCGGCTTCAGTTGCTATTTCGGTTTGAGCTCCGATCTCCCGGATCTCGGATCTCCTTGGGGCCCTAGCTCATTAAACATCTAGTAATAAAGATTCTTAGCAATATGCAACAATACAACAGTGACTGTATTTGGGGATCTGGCCGGAACTACTGCTCGTTCTGCTTCGTCCTTACGCCGTACTTGCTCCAGAAGGTGACCTTGGCGGTGGTCTTCTTCAGGCTGTCCTGGAACACGGAGCACGTGTCGAAGGGCGGACAGTAGAGGTGCAGGGAGACGGAGGTGTCCGAGTGGCTAGGATTCTCCACGCGATGCAGTCCCAGGTTGTCTGTGAAAAATTAAAAAATACACACATCCAGTAAGTACATAAAAATACAATATTTTGTAACTTCCAAATTTCCTTACCATTTATGTAGGCCACATCGTTGACGGCGATGGGTGTCTCACCGATCTCCACCAGCTCTCGACTGTCGATCTCGCCATCGGGATGATGGGAGTGCCGGGCGGCAGTGTCCCTGCCCGATCGGTTGGGGTACTCATAGCGCTTCTCGCGCAGATCCCCCTTCAGCATCTTCATGAAGCAGTGCGAATCGGCATGGTCGTGCACCGAGGAGCCGTGTCCCTCGCCCCAGCAGAGGATCAGCAGATTGAACTTGCCGTTGCCGGCATCCACCAGATTCCGGGTGTAGCTGTAACGATCGAACTTGGCGTACTTGCGCCACTCCCGTGGATTGGACTTGTAGGTGAGCATCAGGTGGTTAACCATCTCGATGTTGACGTAGTTGGACTCAAACTCCCGGTGCAGAGCGGCCACCAAATCCGTCAGGGTGTCCACCGCGGGTCCGTACTTGAGGGGCTTCTCCAGGGCCTGGTAATAGCTGGTGGCCTGGCGCAGGTACTTCTCCTGGTCCACCTGCTCTATCTCGGAATCGATCTTGGACAGGGCCATTTTGGGCTTGCTCTGGTTGACCTATGGATTCGAAATGAAATAGTGGTTCATCAGTTAAAGCTGAAGTGCGCCGAAAAGTACCCATATATTGTCTATAGAGTTCAATTCTCAATTGATTTAGATGAATTACGTTGTAAAGTCGATGATCGCTGGTGATAGGTAGGTATATATATATATATATATGTATATTCTGATTGGATGCTGTTCGAGAAGATTGAATCGCTTCCAGTAATCGCACACGCTCCACCTCGGATTGCAAAAATTCAACTGAACGGACACCCCGATTTCTGGACATGATGCTCTCCTCCTCCGGCTATATAATCATAATCTACTCGGATCGGATCGGATCGGAACGGATCGGACGTAAGTCGAAGGCGCAAATCCGAAGCAATACGAAAAAAGAAGAAGTCGCCGCCGATAATCGCCCAAGCCCCCTTATCAATAGTAGATTTTGCCCATACCCTGTGCTATATAATATATGTACGTATGCCTCCATGCCTACAGATGGATCGAATGTTGCCAGGAGGGCTCAACAGATGAACAGATGCGCCTCAAAATCTGGACAAGAGGTTAATGGCGCTCTAATGGCATCTCTTGGCGAATAAAAAACAAATTTCTAATATATATATACTTGTCGAACAAATATTGGACGATAAGGGGGCATGGTCACTGATAGCTGATTAAATCTACCTGCTGACGCATTCAAAAAATCCGAGCGGTGTTATTTTTCTTGAAGATCTACGGGTTCTATCATCACAACTGTGATACTTATTATCGGCCAGGGATTTACCCTGAAATGCAAATTTGATTTACGAAAACGCAGGTGATTTTTCTGGGCAAAGATTGAGTTTTGTTTGCAATCATTATTTAAACATATTGCCTACTTTCAGGTTGGTTACACATTTATTTTAATTGCCTGCCATTGCTCATTTGTAAAGACCACTTAAGTGTTGTGACAATGCATTTGAGGTCTCTTTGTGATTCAGGAAGTTCAAAGTGACTAACACACTGACCTTACTTTCTCCATTCAAAAAAAAAAAACAAAACAACTCAATAAACAAAGGTTCTTTCATTGTTCCCTTGAAGTTGTTAAATTGAAGAACCCCCAAAAAAGTATTATGTAAGTACAAGTAATTTGTCTGCCAAAGAAAACACTTTCCATCTTGGTTGCAATGTCAGCAAGTGAACTTGGTCTAAAAGTAATTACGTTTTTACGATCCCCAGCTGTGTTGTTAAATATTTTCCCCCAACTGCCACATTAAGGTATGTATTTCGGTTTGGTATTTGAAAAATGTTTTGCAATGGCCAAAAAGCATTAAACTGCCAGCTTGGCAGCTAACTTTCGCAACAGGTTAAGGCCAATAGCAAAGTCAGAGCAAAAACCCAAAAGCTGCGAACTGCCATTTGCGTCAACTCAATATTAAGCGAACAAACAATTTGGAAAATTGTTGGAAAGCCGGAGTCAATTTTCGAGGCAGTTCAATAAACTAAAGATTGCAGCGAAATTTTCCAACTATTTATGAGAGAAAAGTGGTTTGTTGGGAATTTAAGGATAAAGGACTTACCATTTTGTTTGATTTTTTAAAGTTTTGACTTAACTAAAGAAACTGAATAATTTTGGCTTAATTTTGAAATTCACTTTTGAAAAAAAAATTTTTTGTTTTCAGGACTTGGACTTGCACTTTTTACGAATTTTCACTGGTTAGTTGCCACTTGGATGCGCGTCGCCAGGTTTGTGTGCCTGTTTTGGGTATCTTTCACCAATTTATGGAGATTTTAGCCAGCAAAGCCCCAGTTTCCACTCAAAACGCAATTCGAGTCACAAAAACGACGCCGGCAGAAAAACGACGCAGCTCGAATGGCATTTTGAGCGCTTTTGGCCGCCGCGAGCCAAACTCAAACCCAAAGCGGTTTCACTCGGCCCAACCTGGGCTTGTTGTTGTTTGATCAGTTGGCCTGGCCCGAAATTTATGCTACCATGTCGACAAGAGGTTGAGCGGCCAGATATTTCAATACATTTCTCCCCCCGGTCCAACTATTAATTATGGAGTCGTGCCGTTTTTTATTTGTTTTCTCAACCGATCTTCTTGGTTATTTGCTTTTTTGGCTAAAAGAAATGGCCGAGAGCCTTTTGTCATAGCCACTCGATGGAATTCTCTAGTCGAATTCAGCCTGGGGTCAAATGATGAAAGGTTTTATAAAGACCTATACCAATTGTGTGTCAAGTACGGGTTGCCAATATTTGCTTAGCTCAAAACACTTGGCTCGACAATATTTATAAAAAAATTTGAGTGGAAACACATTCAGTTTTTGCCATTAAAAACAAAATTTTAAATGCTTTTTCTGCATTAATTGATTTTTAATTGTGTTTGTTTTTTGTATATTTTAATTTTATTTTGTAAGTGTATCTCAAAGATAGTCAGACATTTTTCCCACTTCACCACCGCCTCATTAACATTTGCGATCTGTTCGTGGCTTTCTAACCAGGTTTATTCAACTTTGAACTATGCTTTTCGCATACCTGACCCACTATTTGTAAATCATTTGCATATTTCCAAAACAATTTAGAACGAACATTCATCTTTGTTTTCGTATTTTCGCCTTATGCAGCTAATAACAAAATCATTGACCGTTGGCGAATCAAAAACAATATTTTTATATTTTTCAACCATAAATGTGGGATTCCTCAAATCAGAACAATATTTGCGCGTTTGAATTAATGTTCTTATCAGCAGGAACACGTTTTGTACAAACAACAGAGGCCAAAGGCGACCACTTGTAATTTAACGGAAATAAATATGTGTGTTCCAATATTAAATTATTGCTTTATTCATTTGAGCTGTTGATAGACAAACTGAATCTTAAGTGTGTATTTTATGTGCACATTTTTTCCATTACTTTTAATTATTATTGGTTTACAATTTCCTTAATATCTAGATAGGTATACATAAAAACATCGATACACATACATTTTTTTTTTGGTTTAGGCAATAAATTCTAAATGCTCACATATTAAATTCTGCTGAAAATTTAAATTTCAAGCCTCGATAAGGTTAATCTCACTTCACTTCAAATGTAAAATGCAGGTTAATCTTCATCCTCTTCGGACATATCGAATTCGTCATCATCAAAATCGATTATCTGGACAAAATATATAAAACTTATAAATAGTAACATGATAATTAAATAACAATGCCACAAACCTCGCTGTTTAAACGCTTAACTCGGAGATTCCAGTCAAATCCTCCAGATATTTTGCAGTTTCGAAAGTTTTGAAGAGGAAGGCATGTCCTTCGTTTTTATAAGCATTCAAGACGGCCTGTAAGAATATATAAACATGTTTTGAATACATTTAACTTAATCTTAAATCTTTAAACTCGTATATAAAACTAGAAAAGCCTGGGTTTTTTTAAAATTCTTACCGCTGAGCAGGCGATGCACTGAGCAAACTTTTGGGTAGCAGGCAAAATATTCTCATAGTTGCATAGCATTCCACGGATGGAGTGGGGCAGAATGCCCAGTAGACCCTCCGGCACCTTGCCTGCAGCCTCCTCCGATTTGCCACGCCCACTCTGGGCGTAGTAGGCGGGTGCCAGTTCCTTTTGAGGATGTTGGAGTAGGGCCACCAGCAACTCCACCGCATAACTAGCTGCAATGTTGGATACTCCGGGTCGGGTCACAGTGCACTGCTGATCCAATGTGCGATCTTTGAGAGACTGTAAGGAATGGAAACCAAAAATTATAATTTCGAAAAATATATTATATGCTAATCAAAAATGATTCATATGCTGGTAGTTATTTTTAATATTTAGATTGTTTTTAAGACATTAAGCAATTATAAACAACTCTGTAAACCTTTAGAGATGAAGATTTAGACGTATATCAGTTTTGTGTTGAAATAAACTAATTTTTTTTAGTTTCAGTAAATACAACGAATAAAATATTTACAATTTACCATTGTTTGTTGTCATACAAAACATAAACATGCAACTATACATAAAGAATTGAAACCAACAATTTACAATTGTTTGTAGTCATACAAGATCTTAATATGCACTTATATTATATATGGGTTAAAACCGGATCGATTTTAAGATATATCAGCATTTGTTCAATGATATTTTAAAACTATGAACAAATTTGGAAACTCAGTTATAAACAACGAATTAAAGAAACATGCACTTATCCATATAGGGTTGAAACCGGATCGATCTTAGAATATATCAGCATTTGTTCAGTGTGATCTCGTAGAGCTTCGGCGCCGGTGCAGTGGAAGGCCAAAAGCTTTCGAAAGCTTTCCAGTGTCAACAAACACATGCTCCGAGCAGGCAGAGATGACGCCTCCGGACGAGAACAAAACAAACAGTTTGGCCAATACACCTAACTTAAAGTATTATAATTTTCGCGGTTCCATCGGTTACTTGAGTAACCCGCCTCTCCGCCCACTGCCGATTAGATAAGGCTCCGGAGAGCCGGAGAACTCCGGACTCTCCCACAGCCCTAAAAAATAAACTTTGTGTTCGTTCAGTGCAAAGGCAATAGCTAGTTCGATTGGTAATTGCTGGCGAAAACAGAAAGGAATTGGTTGGAAAATGTTGACCGAGTTCGCTGGCAATCTTTCGCATCCGCTGGAGTTCGGACATGTTCTGGAGATCGTGGCCAAGACCATCGATGGAGCAGCCAGGTGAGAGGTGTTCAAGATTCTGATTCTGATTCTGATTCTGTTACCTGCGGCCCACACTCGGTTTTTGACTAATCACTTGTCAAACTAGGCTCCTTATCAGTTCGTGACTAATGCCTCGATTATGATTGCTTCATTTTGGGCAGGTTCCACATCAACCTCTGCACGGCAAAGAGCACGGTGGATCCGAACGCGGACATTGGGCTACGCTTCTCGTGCTACTTTCGCAACGATGTGATCGTAAGGAACACCCGGGTGTTGGGCGCCTGGGGCGAGGAGGAGACCCATGTCCCGGACCCCAACACTCTGCCCAATCCCATCGTCAGTGGCGAGTTTTTCCTGGTATACATCTTGTGCTTAGAGGATAGCTTCGCCATCTCCATAAACAGCCGGGAATACTGCAGGTTCCGCTACCGGATGCCGTTGGGGGCGCTTCGTGCACTGGAGATTCGTGACCAGATCCAGGTGATCAAGCAGGTGGATCACCGCACTGTGTTTCCCAATCCCTGGCCGGCCATCCACGCCTCGGACTACTTTAAGGCGTTCAGCAACGACCAGCCCATTTTGTTTAGTCCTGGCCATGTGATCGTCCTTACAGCTCGCTGCTTCGAGAACAAGAAGGGCCAGTTCATCCTCAAGTTCATGGACTCGGACACCAAGCGCGAGGAGCTCCATTTCAGTGTGCGCTTCGACGAGAAGGCGGTAGTGCGCAACTCTATGAACAAGAACTTTGAGTAAGCTGGCCTTATAATCTGGCAATCCTGAGTGGTTTAACTGACTGTTCTTTGCAGATTCGGAAACGAGGAACGCCATGGCGGTTTTCCATTCGTCTTCAATCAGCAGTTTAAATTGGCGCTCGCCTTTACGGACCGGGAAGTCCTCACCGCCGTGGATGGTTACAACTTCTTCAGCTACGCCTGGCGTACAGCTAATGCCATGATGAATCTAGTGGGTTTCAAGGTGACCACCATAAATGGCCTGGTGGTGCAGATAACCGGTGTGGATCACCTTCAGACGGGGGACCCCACTTGCGCTGGCTTCGAAAAGTATTCCCGCCATGATTACGAGTGTGTCTAGTAACCATTTAACCAAACTAACTAAGTCTGAAAATACTTGTGCTATCTTAAATATTAAAAGCTTAAACTCACGTTTCCCGGTGCCGTGACGTCGTTGCAGAAGTAGCAACCCAATTGATCACCCCTAATGCACTTGAGTCCCTCAATCTCTTGTCCAATGTCGCCTGCCTCCTCGCGAGTGGTGCCATGTCGCATCACTAGGTAGCTATCAAAGCCAAGGGCTGCATTGATGACAATCTTGGAGGGGTGAAGATCAGTTTAATTTCCTGAAATGGCTGTTTTTTTTTGTACCCACCTTTTGGTTAGCCGCTCCCAGCAGCGTGGGCAGCCAGCGACTCTCGCGTGAATCCGTGAGCAGAAAGATTGCATCGTGATCCCGAACCTGCTGCTCTATCACCTGCAAATGCTCCTTCGTCTGGGCAAGCAGGGATTCCCCAATGGTGTGTCCAGGCATGGGAATCTCCAGAACATGTCCTGCCGTTTCCGCAGAAGGGTTGATCTCCCGCAGTCGCTGCGCTGCTGTGGTGGCCTTCATCCGATTGCCCGCCACGGCATCCGCATGGGTATACAGATTCTGGCGCACTGGATTAGAAAATCCTATCTTGCCGTTGTCCAGCAGGGTAATGTGCTTAAAGCCCCAGGACTGTCAATTCAAAAATAGATTTAAGCATGCTCTGTGGAATACATTTAACTAAACCCACCAACAGATTCCTTGCCACAGCACAGCCTAAAGTACCAGCTCCAAAAAGTAAACATTTAGTTTGGGAAATGACTTCCAGATTGAGATCGGGAACTAATCGCCATTTCATTAGTTTCAAATTGAGGTTTACGGAGTTCTCAGCCAGTCTGCATAAAGTAAATAATATATAATTAATACGTTATTACTTGGGTCTTCAGCTCATTTCTTACTTGGCTGGATCCATGCTGTCCCTCATGCAGACCATTCTTGGGCCCATTTTGCCATTTTTATTCAGCTCCCATCCCACAAATTTCACCTCCTCGGTTTGGCTTAAGTCGCAAGCTTCAGTTTGGATCACCTCCCAGATAAGGCTTTCATCCACCTGCATTTGTTGATTATATCGCAGGCCCAGAAACTTGAGTGTTTTGCCAACGAATGAGGGGCTGTAATGGGTAGTAAATAGTGGTCATTAAAGCTTCAAGTGTTAAAGATACTACCCACCATTGCTGGAGCAGAAAGGCAGCATAGTTCCGCATCAGCCAAGCTGGATGCTCATATTCGCTAGGATCGGCAAAGCCAAAATAGTAATGTTCTACTTCGTTTTCATCCAGAGAACTTAATTTCCGGACTTCAAAGACCTCCTGCTCGTTATTAGCATATAGAATGAAGAAGTTTGAAGACTCAGCGGGCAGGCATTTCAAGGCCTCAGTGTAACTAATCCTATTGGGTAGGTCCCGGAGCTTTTGGACCGCGCCCTGCAGCTTCAAGGTTGGCGTTAGTGGGCAGGGAAAGGCGAACCAATAGTAGTAGCTGTGGCACTTCAAATCGGCGAAGGAGAGAACAAAGAAGCGGGTCATCAGACTGGGATCCCTCATCACGGCACCACTGCACATATCAGCCAGCAGTTCCTTGCCCTCATCGGCAAGCAGTTGCAATTTGTCCAGGGCCTTGAACTCTTCGATTGTGTTCTTGTTGTAGATGGTGCCGATGGCGGAATGGCTGAATTTCGGTGGCTGTGCTGTCCTGAAATGCGGGTGCATAAGCGAAAGTGGTAAAATCGACTCCACCCATCCCAACTTACCTGTTGTAGGCTGTGTAGTCCACTTCCAGGAGACATCCACTGGCATTGCGGTTTGTATAGTGACCACTTATGGAACGCTTTGAGTCGGACAGGCGATCCAGGTCAAGCTTAATCTCCGCCAGCTTGTGCCAAAAAGTGGGCGACACAAAGGATTCCCATGGTGCAAATTGCAAAATCATCTCCTTATCCACACTCATGTTTTGTGGGGGCGTTGTTTACGTTTGGGCAGCAAATAATAAACAAAGCTCTCGATGGCGATAGGCCAGCAGAAAGATAATTTATCGATAACTACAGTGGCTTTAAGCTAATAAACATTATTTTTCAGAAGAACTTTAAATATCTGGAAAATTTAGATCTTAAACAAAGGTCTTTTATTGAAACAAATTGAAACCCTCTTTAGTAACTTATCTATTTAATATCAATATATAAATAAATAAACGTTAAGAGTGATAACTTTATTTTCAAATTATTAATATAATTTGTTAATATATGGAACAGTTTTAAACCTATTTTTAATACAATATTAAAACACAAAATTAAGTTATTTATTTAAACAAACTATATAATTTTTCTTAGAAGTATACTAATTTAATATATGTTTTATAGTTTTGCACTCATATATAAATAAATTAAAATTACTGGTTTTAGTTTTCGACGTTGCACTGTAGCTACTTGGTAATTGAAAAGTGTATTTCCACTGGAACTCAATACGGTCACACTTTTACATTTCCATTGCTGACCAAGATTGAAAAACAAAAACAGCAGAAGCGACGAGCGAATCGAATCAAACCAAGAATGGATCTGCAGCAGCTGGAAGAGCAGGCGCGCCAGGCGGCGCTCAAGGACATACAGAACATGCTGCAGCGACCGGGTCAACTAGAGAAGGTGGAGCAGTACCGGCACCGCATCGCCCGAAAGAAGGCCTCCGTAGAGGCGCTGCTCAAGACCGGGATGCAGGGCCAACTGGACGGTGTCAGAGTAGGTCTTAAGCAGCTGGAGACCTGCATGCAGGACGTGCGCGAGGTGAGGCGCCGAATGGACGAGGTGGAGCGCCTGCTGCAGGGCGTGCCCGAGGTCTATGACGCACTGGAGGTCGTCCGCGAGGAGAACACAAAGCACTCGCAGTACGCCACGGCCATGGAGAACCTGAAGCATATCTTCAACGTGGACGCCAGCGTCCAAAAGACGATGGCACTGATCGAGGACGACAAGCTGCTCAATGCCCACCAGTGCCTGGCCGATTTGGAGAACTCTCGCGATGATCTCCTCTACGAGCTGCACAAACAGCCCAAGCAGCACGCCTCCGACAAGATCACGTTGAAGCGCCACTTCGAGAAGGTGGACACCGTGTCCCAGGAACTGGAGAAGAAGCTGCGCCTGATCCTCAGCCGCACGCTGAACACTCTGCGCAAGAAGCCCACGATTATAGTCACCGCCCTTCGAATCATAGAGCGGGAGGAGAAGAACGACCAGTTCGCCCTGCAGCAGCAGAAGGTCACGGGCTTCCTGCCGCCCGGAAGACCGAAGGCGTGGCGTCGCATGATCATGGACGTGCTGCAGCAGTCAGTGGTCACGCGCATCGAGGGCTCCAAGCTGGAGGAGCGGGCGGACAACAAGATGTGGCTGGTGCGCGATCTGGAGATCCTGCGCCAAATCATCCTCGAGGATCTACGCGTGGTGAAGTCTCTGTGCGTACCCTGCTTTCCGCCGCACTACGATATTTTGGGGAGTACGTCAAGTTCTATCACGAGGGTCTTTCCAGCTATGTGAGTAATCACCAAAATATTTGTATTTCAGGATTATCCATAAACAAAGATTATTCCTTTTAGTTGGACACCATTGTACGCTCTGGTCTGGAGGGCAACGAATATGTATCAATGATGGCCTGGGTCACACATACGTACCCGGGCGTGGAGTTGATGTCCCACCCCGATCTCAACGTGGATGTGCATCGATTGATAGGAACTCTGCTGCGGCCGGAACATCTCAAGGCGCTGGAGGATGAGTACCTGCAGAACATGCAGCGCAATTTCCAGGAATGGATGACCAAGGCCGCAGAGACGGAGAAGCAGGAGTGGTTCACCGAGACGGTGCCGGATCAGGATGAGGAGTACTATCACACGTCGGCGCCGGTTATCATATTCCAGATGATCGATCAGCACCTGCAAGTGACGAACACAATTCACCAGGAGCTGACGTTCAAGGCGCTGGTGATGAGCATCCAGCAGGTGGAGATCTTTGGCCAGTCTTACCTGAAAAATGTAATCGAGCTGAAGGACCACCATTTCCGCAATCGGGACCAGATTAAGTACTTCACTCACTACATCATCACCATCGTAAACAACAGCCAGCAGATGGTGGAGTTGGCCCAGCAGATGAAGCAGCTCTACTGGCCAAAGTCGCGCACTGAGCACTACGAGGATTTCGAGCGCCTCCTGGCCACGTTCCAGCGAATCCGGGCTCACGCCGCCAGCTACCTGTTGGAGGAGGCCTTCCTGGACATGGAGTGCCATTTCAACGATCTCTTCACCGCCAAGTGGCTGGCCAGCAACATTGCCGTGGACACAATCTGCGTGACGCTGGACGATTATTTCCAGGACTACAACCACCTGCGACCGAATAACTTCGAGATGGTCATTAACGAGGCACAAAAACTACTGGCCAAGCGCTACATCCGGGCTCTGCTCTCCAAGCGGCTGTCAAAGCCACGGGTCGAATGCGATGCCATCACCCGAAAAATCAAAACAGAGGCCAAGCGGTTTAAACTCTTCTTTGAGAAGATCGCACCGAAGATTTCCCTGAGCGACTCTCCGCTAGATCTCATATCCACGCTATCAGCACTGCTCAGCTCGGATATAGAGCTCCTGGTTCTGGACTTGCACACGTTACTGGGCAGTTATCCGTCTCTTAACGAGGACCACCTGGTGCGCCTCTTCTACATTCGTAACGATGTGAAGGCGGCCGAAGTGCGAGAAAAGGTTCAGGATGCCATGAAGTCGAAGAAGGCTATGGTCAGCATTGCCAAACAGGACTGCATCTTCAAGGAGATCGTATTTAGCGACAAACTGTGGTAGGCACTGGAGTCCAACCCCCATCCCATTCCGCATTATTATTTTTGTTAGTATCGTGTATACTCCTAAACTGGGATTGTAATATCTATGCATATAATGTAATGTATCAATATCAATGAATAAATTATTATTTTATTAACCATACAAATATTAACTCATAATATTTATCATTTAATAGAATGGAAAACTTAAAAAAAAAACTGTATTAAAAATACAATACAAATGTATTCTTAACAAATATATACAACTTTTTTAAATCGTATTCAGAATACAATAAAAATGTATTAATGAAAAACATAAATTAATTTAAATTAACTTAATTGAATAATTATTTATTAGTTGTCTTGTTTTATTAAATGTATGCTTTTTAATCAATAGTTTTTCTATAACTTATGTGAAAGATTCAAATTTTAAATATTCAGGCATGTATTTGGCCTGTATTTTGAATCTTTTGACCGTTAAATAGCTAAAGCGGCTGCACTTCCGGTGAAAGAACCGCCCTTGGCCAGTGTTGTAACGGTCGAAATGGCGATTTTCCAGCACTGGTTAGGCGATAACATACGGCAGGAGTATATATATTCGCGACCGATCTCTACACGTGTCAGTTCCGTACGATCCGCGTCCCCAGACAAGATGAGCTACAGAGTCCAGCCCAGCGGCTTCGCCACCAAGTCCATCCACTCCGGCCAGAGCCCCGAGCAGTGGAAGAGTGCGTCCGTGATCCCGCCGATATCGCTGAGCACCACCTTCAAGCAGGATGCTCCGGGCGAGCACAGGGGCTACGAGTACTCCCGCAGCGGGAATCCCACCAGGACGGTGCTGGAGACGTGCTTCGCTGCGCTGGACAACGCCAAGTACGGCTTGGTCTTCTCGTCGGGATTGGGAGCCACCACCGCTGTGCTGACCATGTTGAGCAGCGGCGATCACATCATCATGGGCGATGATGTTTACGGCGGAACCAACCGTTTGGTCCGTCAGGTGGCCAGCCGTCTGGGCATCAGCGCCACCTTTGTGGATCCCACCAAGCTGGACCTTATCAAGGCGGCCATCAAGCCGGAGACCAAGCTGGTGTGGATCGAGTCGCCCACGAATCCGCTGATCAAGGTGGCCGACATCGAGGCGATCGCCAAGCTCGTCCATGGCGTCCGGGAGGATCTGATCCTGGCCGTGGACAACACCTTCCTGACTTCCTACTTCCAGCGGCCCCTGGAGCTGGGCGCCGACCTGGTCTGCTACTCCATGACCAAGTACATGAACGGCCATACGGACGTGGTCATGGGTGGCATCACCATGAACTCCGAGAAGCTCTACGCCAGCTTGAAGTTCCTGCAGAACGCGGCGGGCATTGTGCCGTCGCCATTCGACTGCTACCAGGTGAACAGGAGTCTGAAGACCCTGTCGCTGCGCATGGAGCAGCACCAGAAGAATGCCCTGAAGGTCGCCAAGTTCCTGGACAGTCACCAGTTCGTGGAGAAGGTGCTGCACCCCTCTTTGCCCTCGCATCCGCAGCACGAGATCGCTCTGAAGCAGACCTACGGCTACAGCGGCGTCTTCTCCTTCTACATCAAGGGTGAGCTGAAGCACTCCACCGCGTTCCTGAAGGCCCTCAAGATGTTCGCCCTGGCTGAGAGTCTGGGCGGATACGAGAGTCTTGCGGAGCTTCCGTCCGTGATGACCCATGCCTCGGTGCCAGCGGAGGACAGGAAGACCCTGGGCATCACCGACGGCCTTGTCCGCCTGTCCGTTGGCCTGGAGGATGCCGAGGATTTGATCAAGGATCTGGAGCAGGCCCTCGAAGTCGCCTCAAAGGCCTAAGTCCCTCACATCACATGTATTTTCTCAGGATTTTGAATTTGTATATTTACCCACCCAATAAAAGTGTTTTGTCTCAAAGAGTATGATTTGATATTAAATACTTATTCTGTCACGAATTAGTTAGGAATGATAATAAAAAGGGAACTGCAGCAAACTAATTACATATCTTGTATATACTTTACAGCCATAGTTAGTAACTGATACAATTCTTTTTTATATTGCTGTTATTGATTCAAAGTCAGTTAAATGTCTAAATTCTTATAAGAGATACGCTACTTTCCGAAGCTTTGCCTTCATGACCCCCCATAGCTACAGCCTTGAAAAATCCAAAAAACATCCATAGCCATGTCGATTACTCCATAGTATATACAAACAATGAATCAGCAAATTTATTTTCGCTGTGTCACAAATCGTTCTAAGTTGCGATAGAAGAAAGTCAAAAGAACGGATGTTCCGATTTTGATTAACAACAAAGTTTGTTAACCTTTCAGATTACGAAGATTTTTACTTGAGAAGTTAATATTTATGTAATAAAGAAAAGCCAGAAAAATATATAGATCCAATCAAAACACACTTTATTAAACTTTTTCCAAAGTGGGATTTATAATCAGTGTTGCTTATCGAAATCATTGCTTCCCCAAATGGTCTTTCGGTTTGCTTTACGACTTTTTGTTAGTTCATAAATATGGTGTGATTGGGTACAGATGGTGTTTTAACTAAATTAACTTTGGCCCATTTAAAAAGTGTTTGAAATAGTTAATTATAAAAGTTACATAAAAAGGATGAGGCTGTCATATAATGAGGAGAACAGTGTGTTTATTTAAACAATTCCCGGTACTTGTCTGACAGAATGTAATTGAATAAAATTAAGCTTTAACATTATATGTACGATATCCAAAACCATATCATTTGAAAGATACATACTATTGTGAAGTGTGCATAGTATTAAATGTACAACAAGAGCCATTGCCATATCGTTATAGTAAGCAACTGCGGCTTTCCAACATTCATAATTTTGCCTTTTATATATATCCTTAAAAAATGCATTTCAATTGCTTAAAGTAACCAGTAGTTCATGTGCAATGCATGTCCTTAGTACTTGTAACGATAAATAGCGACGCCAGCTACACCAATTAATATTGAACCCATCAGATAGCCCAGCAGCTTAAGCTGTAAGGAGAGGTTTGAGATTAATCATCATTTTTGGTCAAATTTTCTGCAGGTTTCTTACCTTGGAGTTGTCCACAAGGGGCTGCTTTTGCCTGGTGGCAGTCTTCTGCTCCATTTTCTTGGCCTGGCCCAGCATCTTCTGATACATCTCCTTTTCGTTGTGCTCTTCGCGACGAGCCTTAATGAAGAGTCTGGCCAAATCGGACTGAACGGCACGATTGTCGGGTTCGAGAGTGGCCACCTTTTGCAGCAGCTTGATGGCGCCCTGAGTGTCGGCTTTGCCCTCCAATATCTGTAGGGGAATCCAGGGAGTTAATTTATGGAAACCTTAATATTTAATCTAATCACTTACCCTGCCTTTGCGGTACAAGGCCTTGGAATTGTTTGGCTGACACCGCAGGACGTGCTCCACAGACTGCAGCGCTGCGTCGAAGGCGGCGATTTTGATTTGAGTCATGGCCAGATTGTTGTACACTATCAACCGATCCTCCAACAAGGCCTGCGTGTCACTGTTCGACAGCTCTAGGTCTTCCTTGTCAAACTCCGATTCCGGATCCCCGTCTCGGTTGTCCAGGAAGTCAAGAGCACGTCTGTATAGGTGAATGGCGGTGGTGAACTCCAAGCGCTTGTAAAAGAAGTTGGCGCGTTCTTTCTTGCGGGTGCTAAAAAGGTGTTTTAGTTAAAAGGTGTACCCAAACAGATGACCCTTCATCACATACCCGTATTTGCGCAGTATTTCAAAGCTCTTGAGGTCCGCAAAATCTTCGTATTTGATATCCAAAAGCTCTATTTCGTAGGTAAGCTGAAAAAATCAAATCATTTAGAGTAGCTCCTAAAGAGATTGAGAGGTCAAACTTACATGCGAATCGGGTGGAACCAGGTATTCGGATTCGCCATCCTTTTTCAGTCCGATGGAGCCGTAGCCAAAGCGGGGATCCACGCTGACCTGGGCCACTTCGCCGACCTGCATCATCGGAACCACCATGTCCAGTCCCTGGACGACCTCGTAGTCGCCCACGTGGCACTGGAAGTTCTTCTCCTCTTCGACCACCTTGCCGTTGTCCAGTTTGCCGGTGAAGTTCAGGGTGACCAGTTCTCCGCGCAGAGGTCGCCTGTCTACATCCCCTGGCGCCTTCTTGATTGTGCGTTTTATTAAGCTGCTTGTTGCCCAGTATATCACATTCATCCTCAATCTCGGCCTGCTCTTCGGCATCCTCCTGCGCCGCCCTTTTATCTTCATCCAGACCAGCCGCTGGTGCTGCTCCATCTCCGGAGGCGGCCTCCTCCGCGGCCACCTTGCGGATGTCCTTGGTGTCCTCGGCATTGGTCAGGTCCTCGAAGGAGCTGCTGCTAGACTTCTCCGTATCCATATTTACCTACGGGTGGCGAGGCGAAAGTGTGTAAATGAGTGGAACTCTGAACAAAGGGCAAAGGCAATGTCGTATGAATGGGCTCCATTTGCTGGTCAGCCTGACAGCCGCAATCCCTACTTACGGCAGTAACTGACTGTGGTCGCGGATTTCAGTAACAAAAAAGGTTTAATTTGATTTCAAAAGCAACATACGACATGAAAATTACAAGGAAAAGAAAAAAAATTATACGGCCTTTGGCATTTCACTGCCAGCTATCGATGTCAGCTAAAGGTGGACAACTTTTTTCGATCGCGTCACTGTGACTGGAAAATATCGTTATAATTAAAACACTTGTAGAAAAAATATACAAATAACTAACATACAAGACTATTTGACAAATATTTTAAGAAAAAGCTAACTCGATAAGGTTATATGATTAAAAATGCATTAAAGCCAAATTTAAAAAGAATGTTAAAAAGAATATGTAAAAGTTTATATATGATATAATTTCTACAAAGAGGTATTTTTTTGTACACATTTTTAATTTTTGTACTCTTCTATCTTCTTTCATCCACTGAAAAATATCGATTGGCAAAACCGACGTCAGATAGTGTGACCATATGCAAAGAGAAAATTGAAATTGAATTAAATTCAAATTCACATTCAGTTTCTTTTCAACGGTTGCCGCGAGCGGTTCAATGTGAACGATCCGCGTTTCAGCCGCTTTTCGAAATTGAATTTGACGAGATAAAAACCGCAAAGGCAAAGAACACCGCAAAAAACGATGTAAACAAAGGGATTACAAAGAAAATCTATGACAATGCCAGTGCATGCTGCACAGAAAACATAAACTCAAAACGAAACGGGCACTTGTATGTGTACACAGTGAAATCAGCTGGACAACAAGAGTATTTTGCAATTGCCTTGGCTTATTTTGTGCCACTTGCTGTTGTCGATTTGCTGTGAAATTAACACTCTTTCTATTGATAGTGATGGGAAGTTTCTGTTTGGGTGTACCGGGGTGCAAGTCCAGGTACTGGTTTTGAGTATCTTATACCTTACCTTGTACCTTTAATTAACAAAAAGAATCTAGTTTTCATGCTAATATGGCGATTACTGTATGATTTGAAACTTTAAAATTTAAAATTTACAGATATTCAAAAAAAGTTTCGAAGTTAGCTTTGAGTAGGCTACAAGATTTCAAATATTATACAATCCACTCATAACATTTTCTTCGTAGATTAAATTCAAATTCTGAAATTGATTTTCTGATAACAGATTCAAAGTAATCCAAAGATTGTAGCTATACACAGTATTATGTTATAGCTTATAAGCAAGCGTACCTTTCACATCACTATCTATTTATTAAATATTTATTGGTTATTTTCCACATGCGGTAATAGTCGTGAAAAGAAAACCAACCGACTTCCTACTTGTCTTGAACTTGATACGCCTGAACGAACCCATATATATATTTATATACTTTCGTAGATAAATCGAGCAATGCACCCGACTAACTCCATGACACAATTGATGCATATGCATCTGCATCTGCATCCCAGTATTTCCTCGATTAGGTATTTTCGCTTTTACCCGCTTTTTGCAATGCGCAATATCTTTTGGTGTGTGCGAAAATCGGTGGAGCAACCTGTTTTAAGCTGCATATTGATGTTGGCTTTTCTTTTACGTAACTCGCTCGCTGGTCGGTGGGGCACGAGCCAAAACCAAAATAAATATCACAAATAATTAAACAGCGCCGCCGCTACTGGTTTTCACTTCTTCTTGGCCAGTCATCCACTCCTCCACTCGTCCATTTGGCCAGGTACATTCGTGTTCCCAAATCCCATTCCCCAAAGCCGGTAGACAGCACGTTTTCATTATCGCACACTTCCCATCCGGAATACCAATGGGCAGACAATACCGATCGCGGTTACTTTAAGGAAATGTACATCTAAATGTTGATCCATAGTTCGTTGGCCAAGTGAACCCATCGAATCGGAAATCACTTTGTGCACAGAGCCAAGTAAATACGGCCGAGTTCAATGAAAATTACCTGATTTCGAATTCCACTCTGTCTAGTTAGGTGCTGTTGTGCCAATTCTGCCGCTTTAAGTGCCAAATATTCAAAGTGAACTAAAACAAAAACAAAAATACAAATCCACACAAACAATTATGGGCAGACAGTCACTTGTCTCAAGTGTTTGGCTTTTGTCCGGAGTTTTATCACTAACATTCGCTGGAGCAAATGCCTACGGATTTGGACGTTGCCCGAATTACCCATCGATGCCAAAGTTCAATATGAGTCGGGTAAGTTCGTAGCTGACCCCTCAAACCGGAAACTCATATATAGTTAGTATAACTTAGCTCACAGTTCAAACGATCTAGATATTAGTAAAATTGAATTAGTCTTAGAATCCTCTGAATACAATATACAAAGATGTGTTTTCATAAACTTTGTTTTGGCTTTATCATTCAAGATTAAGTTTACAATGACTCATCATCAAATGATAACACTTAAGAGTCGAATTATGTATCTATTGCCAAGGATTGCAAGTTGTATTTAAATAACTACCTTGTAATACAACTTTATTCACTAAAACAAAATAAAAAAGCAATTTCTCAGACCTGAATAGATAAGACTATTGAACAAATTTGTAGCGGCAAGCACATTAATATTCCTTATTAGAGGGGATATAGATATTATATCTCCTAATATGTCTGTGGATTTTAACTGTCCTTACAACATTGAGATGCACTGTAAAATCCGCAAGTCATCACTTATTGGCCATCATCTTGAACGTGTCACATCTTCGATTAATTAGCACAAGGCGGCGGTCGAAGCCGAAGACCTTTCTTCATTTTGTGGATTGTGCATAAGATGAACTTGAACCAATTTAAGGCCACCAAATTCGATCCGCCGTGTAAAATGCAAACCAGTTTTACAGAAGGAGACGAGAGGCACAAAAGCTTTATGGCCTGTCCGATGGTAAACAAGCCACTTAGTTTATAAAGAAGTAAATCAACCAGTACCAATGCTCACACATGGGCATGCCAAGGACAACATAGTGAATTACAGTCAAACATTCCTAACTTAAATTTGAAATTGACATCACTTACGACATAAAAACGGCATTTTTGAGAAAGCAAATATAGGGTCATCTAGGATAGATAGTTAGAGTCAAGCCACAAATTCTTTTTCTGTAACTTCAAAATGTATCTTTAAAAGTAAAGAAAAAAATATGTGTGAATTTTCTCACCAGTTCCAAGAATTCAAAAGTGAAAACAGAGTGAAATTTCATAAGCCTTTAAGGTATTTCAACTAAATTCAAGTTATTATATTTCTTAGAATTCATAAGTGGAATTTAAGTGTAGTTTTTTTTTTGTTAAACTAAATAGTGGTTTCTGTTATAAAACCTCGACAGCTAAGCGGCATATTTGAGATCATAGACTAGAAAATTGGCTCAATCACTTTAGCCGCTCAAATTAAATTGATTGAGCCTTGATTTGCATAAATGATAATGCACCATAATTGGCCGTTTGAGATACATATGTATCTGTGATTCGCATTATGTGGCACATCATCCAATTGAGCTGTTGACAGGCGTGAATTAAACCATTTGCCATCGTCCCCGCCCCCAACGCCCACTTTTGATCCGGGGCAAAGACCTCGGATCGTCGTCGGCCGTAATTAAATCCGATGCGGCGCCCTGCGACTTTGAACTGCAAGATGGGCTGCTGCCAAAAGTGCGACTCTCCTCAATGGGTTAGCAGTCGAAAACCAGTTCCCAAAATGTTTACGTTTTACGCATTGTTTGGGTTAAGTGGTGGTTGAATGGCAGGGGGGGGGGGGGCTGAATTAGTAACCCAGTTAAGTGTTTCTTGGCCGAGAGAAACGCTGGGTGACAAAGCGTGCCAAGTCCAAGAAAGGTTTCTCAGGTTTCAGGTTTACGGTGGCCAGATGATTCTAGTTGCACTCCATGTGCCGAAGGCATGGTATAAATTCTGATGAGGCAGTTGGAAAACAAAGAGACAATGGCTTTAACTGGAAAGAAAAGAGGGTAAACATGTTTAACATGTGGTTGAAAAATACACTACATTGTGTTTACCCTGCAAATAAGTAGAAAGAGCTGACTGCATATGGAATTATAATATAACTATATCTGTTAGGAATCGGTGTGTTTAAACCGAATTTAACTTGTATTAAAACAATTTTCTGTAAGTTATTATTGAAAAGGATCCATTTGTTATTCTCCTGCAGGTCCTGGGCCATTGGTTCGAGGTGGAGCGCTCCTTTTACCTTCCAGAAATCGCCTCTGGCTGCACCACCTTTCAGTTTGAGCCCTACAACAAGGCGGAACTATCCAAATTCGCCAACTTTAAGTTGGCTGTGGCCATCAAAAACATCAACCGCATGTAGGTAGCTCAAATCCTTTAACAAAATATCGTACTTTGTATTTTTAATTCACTCTTTTAGAACTGGTAATCCTAATGTTAACATTGGCTATGCGACGCCGGAAAATAGTCGATCTTCCATTATGGATTTTAAGGTATGGTATCTTCCAAAGACAAAGAAATCGAAATTATCCACTATTTGATTATTTTATAGTCCGTATTGTTACATATTAATCTAACGTTGTTTACCTCCCTAGTTTACCACCCGTTTTCCGGAGGTAATTGCCAGACTGCTCCCTGGCTCTGGAAAGTACCAGGTTCTCTACACGGACTACGATAACTTCGCCATCCTGTGGTCCTGCGGCAGCATCGGCTCCTTGGGTCACTCCGACCAGATCTGGATCCTGGGACGTGGTCGGGACTTCGAGGTGGACATCCGCTCCAAGGTGTACGATGTGTTGAAACGACTGTCCCTGGATCCGGAGAGGCTGATCATCAGCAAAAACAAAAACTGCCCAGAGGCGCTGTAAAAGGCGCCTTTACCGGCTCATCCCCCTCATCATCAATATATATTTAAGTTCATTCGGTTAAGGAACAAATTCCATTTGATGCCTAATCACTTAGGCTGCTGTGATATCGGAGGAGTGTGAACGCAAATACAGAGACAAATAAGAGTAACTCGATCGGGGATTTTCAATATATAATATGAACTCATGCTCGCATTGGCAATTAACGTGGTTGTCCTAATTAGTTGGCAATAAACAGAACTGCCCAACGATCTGAACTTAGTCGTGATTGACCAACGAATCGATAAGGTTCTGGAGAAGATGTCCCCATTGTGGATCTGGTTGTGCGTAGTTCTTCTAATCATCCACTGGCCCATGTCGGAAGCTAGAGGAGGCGGAGGTGGTGGAGGAGGACATGGTGGTGGAGGAGGAGGACATGGCGGAGGAGGTCGAGGCGGCGGCTTTGGCGGAGGACGAGGCGGCGGATTTGGTGGAGGACGAGGCGGCGGCTTTGGTGGAGGACGAGGAGGGGGCTTCGGAGGAGGAAGAGGTCCAGGATTTGGCGGACCAGGCCGTGGAGGAGGCTTCAGGGGCGGACCCCCCGGAGGTTTCCGCGGTGGGCGGCCATACGGATATGGTAGATACGGTGGAATATGGCGGGTACGGTGGATATGTCGGTTACGGAGGAGTTCTTCCCGTGCCTGTGCCCGTTCCTTATCCGGCGACCTACAACCGTTGCTACTACGATAACTACTACTACAATTACTACTACTGCTGATGCGATACGGTTATGGATGGTTTATTTATACAAATTACAATCAACACGTTGTTTTGTTTTAGTTACAATGATTATGTAAAGTTACCCAGAAATTCGGGCTGTAGACAGTTCTCTAAATATTCCATATCTCAAATAACTTATTGTTTTGATGGTCTCCGGTGTTCCTGGTTCCTGTCTGTCCAGGACCCAGTGATCAGTGATCAGTGATCATTGATCTTTGTGGAGTGCTGCGAAGGCAGTGCTTAGTTTCTAGTCTGAAATGAATCCATTAAAATGCAATCTACATATGCGCATATTGATAAACTTAAACTATAGACTAGATATGAGTACGAGACGTTGATGTGCGTTCGTTGTGGCAGACTATTCGATTGGTGACCAATAGATCAGAGGGTATATATCAGGGTATATCAAAATAGTGTCTGGATCGAGTTAAACGAGATGTGTGAGGAAGCATCAAATGAGAGACTTAGTTCTGGAGCGATTGCTTAACGATATGGAGTGGGCTTTAAACTAACTTAATCACAATCCTGTTGCCCTCTGATCTCGCCTAGTGCGCTAATTCAAATCAATATGCATTGGTGAGTATAAAAGTGAGTGTATAAAGTGTATAAAGGCGGGTGGAATTCAAAAATTGTACTCTAGGAATGTCAACTAAGATACAATAAAATAGGAAGCTTCTTTTAAAACTCATACAAATATGACATTCCCCTTTACGAATTCCACAGCCACCCTTGTGTCTATATAAGGTTCTATTGGATGCCCCGGAAGACGGCGGACGATCGTTCTGTGGTACACGGATTATCTTCGTTGTCTTCGCCAGACTCAATCCCCTAGAGCATCGCCTTGCACTCGCTCTCGGCGATGCTGTGCTGGATGCAGTGGTTGATCTCGGCGAATCCCGGACGCTCGCTCGGCTTGCGGTTCCAGCAGCGACGCATCAGCGCGTAGACGGAGAGCGGCGTGTTGTCCGGACAGCCGAGCACACTGCCCTCCTTGATGTACTTGATCACCTCCTCGTGGGTCAGCCCGAAGTACGGCTGCAGGGCGAAGGAGAAGATCTCCCACAGGCAGATGCCGTAGGCCCACACATCCGACTCCAGCGAGAACTTGTTGTACAGGATGCTCTCCAGCGGCATCCAGCGGATCGGAATGAAGTCATTCTCGTCACCCTTGTAGTAGTCCTGCAGATAGATCTTGTGCGAGAGCCCAAAGTCGGCGATCTTCACAGCCATATGCTCGTTGATCAGGCAATTCCTCGTGGCCAAATCCCGGTGGACGAACTTGCGCTCCGACAGATACAGCATTCCTGCCGCAATGTTGGCGGCCATCTGCAGCAGATGCAGCTCGTTCAGCTGCAGGCGATCCCGTGCCGGCGCCTGGTGGGTAGCATATGGCGAGCAGGCGCGCAGGAACTCGCTGAGATCGCCGGGTGCCATGTACTCGAACAGCAGGCACATGGGCCGGCCCAGGGCGCACACGCCCAGCAGCCGGACAATGTTGGGATGATCGAACTCGGCCAGCAGGCAGGCCTCGCGCTCAAAGTCCATCTGCATCTGATCGCTGGCGTCGTCCTTGAGCATTTTCACGGCCACCAGGAGGTCCTCCTGGTCGGGTACCAGCCCTGGAGCTCTGGCCTGAAAGACCCGACCGAAGGCTCCCTGCCCCAGGGATCTCACATAGACTATATCGCCACGTGGATACTCCAGCTTCTCCAGGCGGGCGTTCGGCTTGGAGCCCTTCGCGTCTGGCATACTGGTCACCGTGGTGAGAGCCACGCAGTTGCTGTGCACCGTGGCCGTGCTCCGGATGGTGCCCCACTTGGCCAGCGTGTTGGTATTGGCATTGCCTCCGAGGGTTTCCCGACTGGTGTTCAGATTACCGCCGCCACATTCTCCTCCGCCGCGCATGGACACACTGCAATCGACGGTGGCCGCTCCCGGCGGTTGGGAGTAGTCCTTGTGCTTGGACAGCTTGTATACAAGCAGGATCATGAGGTGCAGGGCCACGATGGCCACGAAACCAATCCCAGCCAGCAGGAAAATCATCGATGGTGTGAAGAACTTCTCCATTTTGATGGGTGTGTTTAAATCGCCGGCATTGGGGTCTACATAGTCAGCTAAAAATGCATTAAAGGTGTTAGATGGAGATATAGTTAGGAAGATCGATCTAGACTTACGGCACATGGGTATATCGCAGTGCTGCCAGCGCACAGACTCATCCACTGTGTAGCACCAGGGATGCGGCTCTTCTCCACCAGCATTGCGGCAGTAGTTCTCACCCTCCAGGAGCTGATGGAAGACCAGGGGAGGCTGGAAGTGCTTGTGCGGGTACTGGGTGTCCCAGCGCTTGACAGGGAATGCCTGACTTGGACACGTTTGCTGTGCCCATGTAGAAGCGCCCGTTCCCATTGCGGCAGTCATCTATGGAGGGATGGGGATTAATATTGTATTAAAGGAGATTCATGGGGTTATTCCAGATAGTAAGGACTCACAGCTCACTTCCGACTCCTTGAGTTCGGTGAGACCAATGTAGGAGCAGTTGGGTCGCCGCATGGAGGCGTTGTAGTGCGGCAGGGCGGAGCAGTTGGGCAGCCGGAAGTGGCCACGGCTCTTGATGAACATGTTGCGCTCCTTCTTCTCCTCGATGAGCACCCAGTCGTTGTAGCAGAACTGCAGGTGCGTGGCCTGGCAGTCCTCGAAGCAGAGAGGAGCCTTCACGGCTCGTCCACCCTCCATGTGGCAGTTGGGAAAGGCATAGGCGCAGAGCATTTTCTGTAGGTGATTGGGGTAAGTAATGTTAATTTACTAAGGATTTATTGGGGGCTTAAACAGACCTACAAGCAAAAATCATCTTGAATTATTTAACCTTTTAAATCAAAATTATACCACTTTAAGATGACGTTTATAAATAGGTTTATCAATATTTACTATGGATTATTTTAAGTTTTAATAATCTTTGTCTAAAATTTAACTCAAGAGTTTTTAAAATTATAAACTTGCGCTGCGTGTGCATAATTAGACTCTAAATATAAGATCCCTTATCATAAGCTTCTACAGCTTCCGATATCTCTAAATTCATAAGGTGTTTTCTGACAGACGGACATGGCTAGATCGATTCGGCTATTGATCCTGATCAAGAATACATGATAAAGAACATACACTTTATAGGTTTCGAATTTAATGTAGTAAACTGGGTAGAACTTTAGAAAAAGAAATTTTCTAATAACTTATACAGAATGATGTATGACATTTTATGAATAGTACTGTATAACTTCTTGAAATATTTCTACTGCGGAAGTATAATCCTATAATCCTATATTTTTGAACCGTCTTAAGTGCCAACTCACCTCGGCTGCCTCGCGGCACAGACCCGTGAGATCGGAGATGAGCTCGTCCCACAGCGCCGTGGTCACCTGCTCGTTCTTCCAGCCGCCGGTGGGGTCCTCTAGGCTGTACCACACCTGGCCGGTGAGGTACTCCTTGCACACCTTGCCGCTGTACGGAGCGCAAGTAGCCGTTCTCCTCCCCGCTTCCCGCTCGTGATGCCGCTGGTGGTGGCGCCGGGTGACGGGCTCCTCGATGGCGTTCAGGGAGTTCGCGTGCGTGGCGCTGGTTAGGAGAAACACGCACAGCACCAGGGCAGCCAGGCTTGGCTGCCCTTTTGAGCCCGGGTCCCCGAAGCACCCGCTCAACCCCCAGCCCCACCCCCACCCATTGCCCGGCAGCCATGGCTGTGTTTTCTGTGTATGTCTTGTTTTCAACACCGATTTCAAGCGAATATCTTACGGACATCCATTTCACTGGATTACACTAGTCTAGGAAGACAGAATCCTGAATTTAAAAGATTATATAGAGTAGAAGACCAAAATTATCCGGTAAAATATTTGTTTATTTGCGCGCTCACTACTCGACGACGCCTTTTCACCGAATACCACAAAATGCTGACGACGGGATGTTTCGCCACCCGTAGTTCCCCCTTAGGGGTGGTTTCCTGACACGAGAACAGGGTTGTTAAATGCGCGGCAAAGGACGAAAGTCCTTTATTCTGACGGGGAACGAACTTCACAGCCGAAATGTTTGTTTATATATTTCTACTACTTTCTCTGCTGCTTCTCCTCTTCCTTCCTTTGTTTTTCCTCTTGTTTTTCCTTTAGCTTGCGCTCTTTTTGCTTTTTCTTTAACAGCACAGGATCATCGAGGTCCTCATTTTGGTCCCTTTGATCCTTCTTGTCCTCCTCCTCATCGGGAATTTGTTCAAGTCCCTAAAAAGAAACAGGGCTTTACACACCTGAGCGGGCAAGAACTCTGAAAAACACTACAAGAAAAACTCAGAAACAAGCAATTCGACTTCCCAACTAAACGTTTCGTTTATTCACTTTTGCACTTAAGCTTAAACGGAAAACTTTACTTAATTCAAATTATTTAGTTTTCTCATCCGGTATGGCATCCAGACCCTGCAATAAAATAAGGACGATTCTGTATTGAGCATATTTGTTCTTTAAACTATGAGGATGGACGTGCAAAAGTGGATAAATGTTTAATATAAACAAATATGGATGGAGATGAATCAGTTAATTAAAATGTTTAGTTTTTGAAATTTGTTTTTAGAAAATGAAATAGAAATCATGCCAGAAATTTAATGCACCAAAAACATTTTTAGTTTTAATTCCTTAAGATTAGAATTAAAAAACAGACAAGAGCATTATAAAACAAAGATAGATAAAAAAAAAACAAAAAAATGCAGGAAAAAAAAAACACGAATATACTAGAAATTAGAGAAATTGTTTAAATGACAGAAGTGTTAATAAGAGTAATGAGTGTTGACAGAAACACTGTTTGAGTTTAAGAAATACAATTTTAAATTAATTAATTAGGGATCTAAGAAAAGTTATACATGAAAAGCGAAAACAATAAAAATAAACTAATAAATATACAACGCACTTGAAAATATAACGTAAAATATAACCAAATCCCATTTAACAAGTGTGTTTGAAAATTAGTGCAAGCGATAATGAAACTATGGCCGAAAATCGGGGAAACACATAAATAGATTAGTTGTAAGCAGTCCAGACTGTAGCAGTATCACTTACGTTCATCTTGTAGGGATTGTCGGTCAGTCGGAAATCGCGCTGGTACATAACTCGGCCGAAACGCTCGTCCATGTTGCGCCGGAAAGCCTGTAAAGCAAACGAAAAATATCAGAAAGTGTACCGGAAAGTGTCCTTTATCGAATAAGATTCCTTGCGGCAGGTGCGTAGTTGAAAAATGTTAAACAAATTTCGATTGGTGCACAGGCAGCTACGGTTATATAAGAATTTCGAGCTGCTGGGCCAGAAGACGACCCTGGAACTCACATTGCCGATCGTCAGCTTCTGCAGGCCGTACATGGCGTATATGGGCACCGACAGGAGCGTGGTGATGATCACGGCGCCAGGTAGGATTTCGAACCACATATTGTCGGGGAAAAGGTTTTTGTTATGATATTTTCCACAATACGACACCAGGTGTGACCGCCGCTCGACCGTTAAAATATACAGAGGCCCCTTAAAAAAATATACTAAACAAGGAAATCGGATTAGAGATGTCACAGTAGCGATAACAAAATAACAGTGACATGGATTCACTCTGCTACTTTGATATCAAAAAATTCAGTGATCATTTAATTTAATAGTTTACTCATATTTTGGGGGTTAACATAACCCTGCTATATGTGGCTTTTCATTATTACTGCATTTTGTTTTCTAATAATAATAATTAATAACTAAAGATTTATTTATTTACCTTGGAATTTATCGAGTTTTTTTCAACCATGAACATAATTGGTTTCCAAATAAAAAATAATTTTGTTCAAATAAAAACTATGACCATAATATAATTTGACAATTAAGGATTGCAAAAAATTGTAAATTAACTTCAACCGCAAACAACATAGTTATTTATTAATGAAACATAATTGGTTTCCAAAAAATAAAATAATGTTGTTCAAATAAATCCGACAAAAATATAAAATTTAGAATTGAAAAGAAAAATGCATATAAAACTCGCGGTTTTTTGCTCTAACAATATTATATACTCCCGAATAAAACATTTATTTGCTAATTTAATTATTGTAAATATCATAATATGTTCTGCTCTGAATGATAATAATTAATTTAACAATTAAAAATAATTTTGAAAGTTAAATACAGTTTTCCAATTATACTGTAAGTATTTATTCATTCTTATTAGAAAAATCAAAAAATGTGTTTCTCAACAACAAAAGACGTTTTAAAAAATGTCAGTGTAAAATATAATGTGTGTGACCGTATTTCGTTCAATTCAGTTGTGTATTTTCCGGGTATATTTAGCGGTGTATCTGCCATTTTTTTGCACTCAAGTCTCGGTCCTACAATTCTCCATTAACAGTGACCAAGGAATTCGCACAGAGTTCCGACCGCAACAACAAGAACAACAACAAGACCGACGAATCAGTGGAGATGGCCACCAGCGGAATTGTCGAATCATTTCCCACGGGCGCCCTGGTGCCCAAGGCGGAGACGGGGGTCCTCAACTTCCTGCAGAAGTACCCGGAGTACGACGGACGCGACGTCACCATAGCCATCTTCGATTCCGGCGTAGATCCCCGGGCAACGGGACTCGAGGTGAGTTGGCACTTTTTTGCAGACGCTTTGTACCGGCCTTTAACTGGTGCTCCTTGTATTGGTCCTCCTTGTGTCTCCTTCATTTCTGTTTTTCTTCCGCATTCCGTTTTCCACCTGCTTCGCATTTGACCTATTTTTTCATCTCCCAACCAGACGCTTTGCGACGGACACACCGTTAAAGTGATCGAGCGGTACGACTGCTCCGGATGCGGGGACGTGGACATGAAGAAGAAGGTGACGCCGGACGAGGGTGGCAGTCTGAAGGGCCTGTCCGGCAACACGCTCAAACTGAGCCCAGAACTGATGGCCCTGAACACGGATCCGGACAAGTCAGTGCGTGTTGGCCTCAAGAGCTTCAGTGATCTGGTGCCCTCCAAGATAAGGAACAACATCGTGGCCCAGGCCAAGCTGAAGCACTGGGACAAGCCGCACAAAATAGCCACTGCCAACGCCAGTCGCAAGATTGTCGAGTTTGAGTCACAAAATCCAGGTGAGACTAGTCCATGCCTTTGCTGCAACCGAGTAACCAATGTATTGCCATCACAGGGGAGGCCTCTAAGCTGCCCTGGGAAAAGAAGATAGTTAAGGAGAACCTTGACTTCGAGCTGGAGATGCTCAACAGCTACGAGAAAGTGTACGGCGACATCAAGACGTCCTACGACTGCATCCTCTTCCCCACAGCCAACGGTTGGCTAACCATCATTGACACCACGGAGCAGGGCGATCTGGAGCAAGCCCTGCGCATCGGCGAGTACTCGCGTACGCACGAGACCCGCAACGTGGACGACTTCCTCTCCGTGTCCGTGAACGTCCATGACGAGGGCAACGTGCTAGAGGTGGTGGGCATGTGCTCGCCCCACGGCACCCACGTCTCGTCCATTGCCAGCGGTAACCACAGCTCCCGCGATGTGGATGGCGTGGCGCCGAATGCCAAGATCGTGTCGATGACCATCGGCGATGGCCGGCTGGGCTCCATGGAGACGGGAACAGCGCTGGTGCGGGCCATGACCAAGGTGATGGAGCTGTGCCGCGATGGCAAGCGCATCGACGTGATCAACATGAGCTATGGGGAGCACGCCAACTGGTCGAATTCCGGGTAAGCAAGTGTGAATGACCTGGCGGCAGCTAATCCCAGAATTGTGGATGTTTTTTAGTGGGTCTGGGTCGGAAGAAATGCGTCGCAGAAGAAAGAAGACAAGTGCGTCGAGGTAAATGACATGTGAAATCCGAAAACTCACACACTGCAGTCCTCTTGTCTCCGACACATTCCAGCCGACACACTCCGCTTTCTGATAACCATTGCTCGAAAAAGAGTCCTAATCTCTATCTCCAATCTCTTGCAGCCGCATTGGGGCCCTGATGAACGAGGTGGTCAACAAGTACGGCGTGGTATGGGTGGCCTCGGCCGGCAACCATGGACCGGCCCTCTGCACCGTGGGCACTCCGCCGGACATCAGCCAGCCCAGTTTGATCGGCGTGGGCGCCTACGTCTCGCCCCAGATGATGGAGGCCGAGTACGCGATGCGTGAGAAGCTGCCCGGCAACGTGTACACCTGGACATCGCGCGATCCCTGCATCGATGGCGGCCAAGGCGTGACCGTGTGCGCTCCGGGCGGTGCCATTGCGTCCGTGCCGCAGTTCACCATGAGCAAGTCGCAGCTGATGAATGGCACAAGTATGGCGGCACCCCATGTGGCCGGCGCCGTGGCGCTGCTCATCTCCGGACTGAAGCAACAGAACATCGAGTATTCGCCGTACAGTATTAAGCGGGCGATCAGCGTCACTGCCACCAAACTGGGCTACGTGGATCCCTTTGCCCAGGGCCATGGCTTGCTCAATGTGGAGAAGGCCTTCGAGCATTTGATGGAGCACCGGCAGTCCAAGGACAATATGCTTAGGTGAGTTCTGTTTAGAGAGAAATCAAATCGGGGGATTAGTAATTGCAATAGAAAGTAGCTTGCGGAAACCGGTATCATTAGTGAACATTCATACGCGACCAAAATCGACTTAGCATTTGTATGAACCTGAGCAATAATACCGGTTGTTATTTCTGGTTTAATAATCTTTTTTAATGGATGAACAATTAAAATGCAATTGCAAATATCCCACTTTTTCTGATTGCAAGCTTATCAGGTATATGATATAAAAGCTTTCCGGTTCTAAATTTTAATGCACCCTTTATAAGCTGATAGCATATCACTTTTGTTTGCAAACATTAAAAATTTTGACAATAGAACACAAAAATGTTGTTGGTCATTTTGTAGTACATGTAGTACATATTACTAAATTGTATTATCCGCCTAACTCATCGCTTTCTTTTGGATTTAATTTAATTCCTTAGGTTCTCCGTGCGCGTGGGCAACAACCAGGCCAAGGGTATCCATTTGCGCCAAGGCGTGCAGCGCAGGTTCATCGACTACAATGTGAACATTGAGCCGATCTTCTTCAACGACAAGGAGGCGGGTCAGTAGATAACATTGGTAATTGGTAATTGGCATTGCAGCTGTCACCTTTCGTTCCCTTCCTAGATCCGAAGGACAAGTTCAACTACAATGTGCGTCTGAATCTCATTGCCTCGCAGACCTGGGTGCAATGTGGAGCTTTCCTGGACCTCAGCTACGGCATCCGTTCCATTGTGGTGCGCATTGATCCAACTGGCCTCCAGCCAGGCGTCCACAGCGCCGTGTAAGTAGTCGAAATGTCATCCCGAAATGTTTCCCTTTGTTAATCTGAATAATATGTATAATCTAGGATTCGTGCTTACGACACGGACTGTGTGCAGAAGGGTGCCCTCTTCGAGATTCCCGTCACAGTGGTGCAGCCCCATGTGCTGGAGTCTGACCACAGCAAGCCCGTGTTCGAACCCGCCTCCACCAAGGGGGACAATAGCGTAGAGTTCCAGCCAAACACAATTCAAAGAGACTTTATCCTGGTGCCGGAACACGCCACTTGGGCGGGTAAGTGTGCTGCTCCCAAAAATGTCTGTTAAGTTACTAATTCCACACTTGCAGAGCTGCGCATGCGCATCACCGATCCCAATCGTGGCAAGGACAGTTGGCAAGTTTTTCGTTCACACAAACCAGCTGCTTCCCAAGCAATCCTGCCGCAAGCTGGAGACCATGAAGATCGTGCCAGTCGGTTCGGAGCACGAAGCCACCATGGTTTTCAAGGTTAAGGTGAGTAATTCGAACTATTCTGCTCCCTGAATTTCTCTAACGATTAAAAAATTTTGCAGTCTGGCAAGATTCTGGAGCTGTGCATTGCCAAGTATTGGTCCAACTATGGCCAGAGTCACCTGAAGTACAGTCTGCTCTTCCGTGGAGTTGAAGCCCACAACCCCAATGCCTGTAAGTGCCTGTAGCAAAGTGTCCAATGGCAGCATTGATCTCACAAATCTGATACTCTGCAGATGTTATGCATGCCGGAAGGGGCATTCACAAGCTGGAGGTTGAGTCCTTGGTTTCGGAGGACTTGCAGCCGCTCTTGCAGTTGAAAAACGCCGCTGTGGTGCTGAAGCCCACCGAGGCTAAGATCTCGCCGCTAAGTGCCACCCGAGACGTGATCCCAGACGGTCGACAGGTGTACCAGAACCTGTTGGTCTTCAACTTGAACGTGGCCAAGCCCGCGGAGGTGGCCCTCTATGCCCCAATCTTCAACGACATGCTGTACGAGGCAGAGTTCGAGTCCCAGATGTGGATGCTGTTTGATGCGAACAAGGCATTGGTCGCCACCGGCGACGCCCACTCGCACACCTTCTTCACAAAGCTCGAAAAGGGCGACTATACCGTGCGACTGCAGGTGCGGCACGAGAAGCGCGAACTGCTGGAGAAGATCTCGGAGGCCAATTTGGTGGCCGCCTTTAAGCTTACTAACATGCTCGCTCTCGACCTTTACGAGAACTACAACCAATGCATTGTGGGCGGCCGCAAGTTCGTCTCTGGCCTGCTGAGAGGCTCCACCCGGGTGCTGTACATCGCCCCCATTGCCCAGGAGCGGCTCACCAAGGCCAATCTGCCCGCCCAGTGCGCCTGGCTGAGCGGCAATCTGGTATTCCCTCAGGACGAGGCCGCACGTCGCGTGGCCCTGCATCCCTTCAACTACATACTAAATCCGTCAGAGAAGAAGGCGAACACAAACGGATCCAGCAACGGATCCAATGCTGCAGGATCCCCAGCAGCAGCAACCGTCGCCGTCGCTGCCAATGCAGCCAAACCGAAGGCTCCGGCCACTCCCCAGGCAGCCACCTCGGTGAACAATCCCGCTGCCGGCGATGGAGTCACGGTGCAGAGCGACCCGCCGGTGGACAGCAATGCCAGCCCCGCTTCGCCCAAAAAGGGCAAGGCCAATGCCGACGATTATGCCGAAAGCTTGCGCGACTTCCAGTGCTCGCACATCGCCAAGTGTGGTATGTTGATTATGAGATTACCTTTTAAGCTTATATATTCAAACGTATGTCTGTCTTTCAGAGCTGGAAATGGCGGAGAAGATCTACAACGAGGTGGTGGCTGCCCATCCAAAGCACCTGCCGGCCAACCTGCTGCTCATCCAGAACATCGAGTCCACCCAGTTGAAGGTGCAACTGCCGCTGACGTTCGCCAATGCCCAAAAGACATCTCCCCCGCCGGAGGGTGGAGAGAGTGCCGACAAGCAGAGGGAGGACCAGAAGAAGATGCGCAGCGCCCTGGAGCGCATTGTCAAGCTGGCCGATAAGGTGATCCAGGAGACCGATGTCGAGGCACTGCTCTCGTATTACGGCCTCAAGAACGATACTCGATCCGATGCAGCAAAGATAAAGACGTATGTTGGGTAATTGTTTACCAAAATGTTCTTTGTAACTTTAATGTGTACCCTCCTTAGAAACATGGACAAGCAAAAGAACAATCTCATCGAGGCCCTGAGCAAGAAGGGTATCGCCCTGGCCAAGCTGGCCGTTCTGGATGATTGCGTGAAGGATCGCCTGGCCGAGATCAACGATCTGTACACGGAGATAATCAAGTTTGTGGATGCCAACGACACAAAGGCCATTCAGTTCGCCCTGTGGCACGCCTATGCCAATGCCCACTATGGTCGCATGTACAAGTTCGTGGTCAAGCTGATCGAGGAGAAGCGCACCCGCGATCACTTCGAGGAGCTGGCCGCCATCAATGGCGCCCTGGGTCACGAGCACATCCGGACGGTCATCAACCGCATGATGATCACCGCCTTCCCCAGCAGCTTCCGTTTGTTCTGAACGCCGATCCGCAAGCAGTAGACCCACAACAAATATTCACGCTTCGATGCGCTCATTGTTTTTTGTATCTAAAATAACCAATATGTATATGAATAAATGCTATTAACTGAAATTTGAAATGGTAACATTATTTTGACGAATTTTACAATCAAAATTATATATAACTCTGTAATTACATATATAGCATTTTATTTACTTATTGATAAGAGCGTTTCGTGCTCATGGCATTGAAGATAGGTTTAATGATTTAATTCGTTTCTTACGCTCAGAATGTACGCATTACAATTACTGATACTTGGGTTCCTGTTCCTGCTGCTTTTGGGAGAATCCGCAACCATGTCGCACTTCCCGCGGATCAAAAGAAGTGAAACAGATTGGCCGGAAATCGAGGCACGAGCTAGTTTTAGTATTACATACACCACAACGAACAAAAAATGGCTGGAAAGGGCATCCAAAACATCGACAGGACGATCAAGTCGTAGAACCGAAAATCCGTAGCAGCAAATTAACTCATAATAAATTCACTCATAAATACAAAATTATATTAGGCGAATAATACCAAGTCCAACATATGTAAAAAACCAGAAACTGATATAGAATTTAAATAAATTGTTATTATTTCTTTATTATTTTAAAATTAAAAACCAGTGAACTGCTTCAAATCCGTTTTTTTACTTCCTGGGGTCGACAGTAATATTTAGTAATATATTACAGAGATTTGTTACGATGGTAAAAAATGATTTACAAATTTGGATGTTGATTTTATTTAAACACAAGAGAACTTTAATTTAATACATTTTTTTTAGGATTTGTCTAATAATTTAACTTTTTTAATATTTTTAGGTTAATAAATGGCAAATTGCACTCCTTATCACTTTATTAAATAAATTTATAATACAATTCCCATAAACAACAAACAAGGAAGGGGAGTCGGAGGGGTAAACAAACTCATTTAATGTATTAGTGGCAATATGTTCTTATTGGCAACTGTTTACAAATAACACTGTTTAGTAAAGCGATTTGTCCTATTAATGCCATTAAAGCTCAACCAAACCTTAATATAATTTAGTTATTCCATGTATTCCTTAAATCCAAAATGAGCCATTAAAAATTGACCAAAATAAAAGAACTAAAAAGTATCGGAAAATTTAAATTTTCTTCAACCGTTGCACCCACTACTGTGGTACTTTTCAACACTGGCCCTTGGTAATTCAGCCAACTCCGCGAAACGGTCATACCAATTGCAGCAAAAAAACAAAAAACAATGCAGACGCGCACGCGAGAGTAAAATGGGTAAGTTTGACAGAAAAACAGCAGTTAAACAGTGAAAAATGAGCTAATAGTGCGGCCAATTCGATGAACTCGCAGGTGGCAGGGGAAAAGTCCAAAGGAAACGTATAGAAAAAGGCTTTTCCTGCTACGTAGTTACAATAGGCTTCCGCCTGAGTGTGCATGTGTGTGTGTGTGTGTGTGCGTGTATGTATTGGCCGATCGATTTTATTTTGCATATTCAAGGACAAGCGAAGTCCTGCGGGAAAGTGTGTCCCGGTATCCACCGAAATGGGGCGGAGCCGGAAAACATATAGACCGTGCTCCCAAGAGCTATGACTCAGTAATCGCCAATCCCCGGGACATTATCAGCCCCGCAATCAGTGTACATGCATTTGTTGCTCAAGTTTCAAAGCCCCCTTCCGGCCCACTCCCCTCGCTCACCCACTGCGTCTACTCCGGAGAGGACAAACAATGGCCCCTTGCAGCCGGATGACAAATGCGGGTGCAGCAACATCAAGAAAAAGCGATTAAGCATTGTGACCCGACCATCCAGATACCCTCTGTTTTGTTGCACAGCAAGTGTGTCTATCTTAAAAAGCAGTTTAACAACAAAAGTAAGGATGAATGGATACATTCTTTAAATGTTTTCACTTCCTTCCCACAACCGGCTTTATACCATCTTAAAAGAATATATCTATTGTTAACAATAATTACTCACATAGTGAAGAGAGAATATTTCCAATATTGTGTGCTTGTTTAGGTTTTAAAACAAAAAACTCCATATAACATTAAGACTCAAACAACTTTGTATACGGAACACATTTGTTTTGGGAGAAATTTTGTTAGCTAAATGCTGTACCATCGTAGTGAAATCAATAAGACCTACAAATTATCTTAATACTTTAGAAACTGTTAGGTAATTCTTAAAATCACTTATATCAGGACTAACTTAAAACCAGAAAAATATACCTTTTCGCTCCATGATTAAGGGGTATAAAACAAGGCAATCGGAATTCTGTGTCAATGTGCTCACGTACTCCTGCGTTAGTGTGTGTATGTGTGTGTGTGTGATGGGAAGGGGAAGGGTGAGGGGGAGCGGAACTTTTGGGTATGCAGGAGATTTGTGTGTTTTATTTTATCATATTCAAAAAACCATCTGCGTCGGCGGATCGATCGTTAAAGAAGATATTTATTGCCTAGGGTATTTCCCCCCTTCCTTTTGCCCTCCACATCAAAGATAAGGGACCCTGAGATTTGCTTTTGTGCGGTCGCTTATATAGTATCTGTATAATATTATGTACCCAAGATCTTAATGTGTTTATTTTTGTACATTCACCGCTTCCAGAGTATCCACAAATTGATTTATACGAATTCCTCACTGAGTCCGAACTGCAGCAGTACTACAATGCCGTCAAGTGAGTGACCCAAAAAGCGGAAGCAGCTCCCCCAACCCAACCAACCAACCAACCAACTAACCCGCCCATGTGCACTTTATGCTCCCCCCGCAGAAACGAATTGAAAATAACGAACGCGGCCCAGTTCAAGTATGCGGCGGACGAGGATTTGCGTTTCATTGGGCTCTCGCGCCCGGAAATCCGGCGGCTGCGAAAGTTCTACGAGAAGCACTTCCCCCACAGCTACCTCAGCAAGATCAAGCGTCTGCTGCAGGCGCCCGGCACGATGGTGAAGCGGGAGGAGGGGCCCGGCGGCGGCGGCAGCGGCGGAGGTCAGATGGCGCTCGACGGCACTGGGGCCTCCTCCTGTTCCTCGCTGGCGGCCAAGAACGGGGCCAGTTCGCCGGGCAAGGTGCCCAACAACAAGCACATCATTCCGGCGGACTCCATTAGTGTGAACAAGCAGCTGGGCACCGGCGAGTTCGGAATCGTGCAGCAGGGCGTCTGGTCCAATGGCAGCGAGCGGGTGAGTAGAGTGATCAGCCCCAAATTCGCCCCAAAAGTAATCCAATCCATCTGCTACAGATCCAAGTGGCCATCAAATGCCTGTGCCGGGAGCGCATGCAGTCGAATCCCATGGAGTTCCTCAAGGAGGCGGCCATCATGCATTCCATCGAGCACGAGAACATCGTGCGGCTGTACGGCGTCGTCCTGGCCACAGACTCGCTCATGCTGGTCACCGAGCTGGCCCATCTGCGCTCCCTACTGGAGTGCCTCAAGGATTCGGGACTGCGCGTCAGCTTCCTCACCATCCCCACGCTCTGTGAGTTCGCCCTGCAGATCTGCAATGGCATGCGGTACCTCGAGCAGAAGCGCCTCATCCACAGAGACCTGGCGGCACGCAATATCCTAGTGTTCAGCAAGGACAAGGTCAAGATCTCCGACTTCGGACTGTCGCGTGCGCTGGGCGTGGGCAAGGACTACTACAAGACCAACTTCAATGTGAACCTAAAGCTGCCGATCGCATGGTGTGCGCCCGAGTGCATCAACTATCTGCGCTTCACCAACGCCTCCGATGTGTGGGCCTTTGGGGTCTGCCTCTGGGAAATGTTCTCGTACGGCTTCCAGCCCTGGGCGGCACTCACTGGCCTGCAGATCCTCGAGGCCATCGACTCGCCCAACTACCAGCGACTGGAGCAGCCCGACTGCTGTCCCAGCGAGTACTACACACTGATGATGAAGTGCTGGCAGGATGATGCTGCCAAGCGACCCCGTTTCGGTGAGATCTACGACCAGCTGCCCGATATGAAGCCGGAGCAACTCAAGGCGGTGGTGAATTGTGCCGAGCCCAAGAAGGACCATCTGCTGTATCGCCAGGGCGACATTATCACTGTTCTCGACCGCAACACGGGCACGCCCTTCTGGAAGGGAGTGCTGAGCACCGGGAAGACGGGCTACTTCAACCCCTCCAACACTGTGGCCTTCCTCGAGGGCCTGCCCAGCTCAAACCGCGATTGCTTCAGCCGGGTGAGCGACCACCGGATCAGCAAGCGCAAACTGCGCACTGAGATGATTTCGAAGCCACAGAACGACTTTAAGCACACCGGCCATGTCGGCATTGATGGAGCCACCTTTGGCGACATAGCCTTTCTGGGAAGTTCGCAGAATGTGAGTTATCCAGTCGGATTTATTTATATAACTTGTATAACTTATATGCTTGTATTTGTTTGCCTCTTAGTACAATCACGTGCCCAAGCAAATAGTGACGCCCTACAAACCCTCGGAGGACATTGAGCAAACGCCGCTCCTACTGCCGCCCACTCCCACGAGTCCGGATTCGCTGCAGACAGCCAGTGGATACTTCCCAGAGGGAGCCAGCAGAGGAGGCGCCATGGGCACCTCCATGAACCCCACATTCATTCCATCTGCCGAGCACACGCCCAAGCTGATAGCCACTAACGGCCAGAGTTCATTCGACTTCGCCAGCGGGTCCACCAACCCGTTTTTTCTCAACCGAGGCGATGATGAGCTGGAGTTTGGCATGCAGAACAACAACTACGGCGTCGATGGCAAGAGTGTCCATTCGGGTGAGGCCAGCTGGCGCCCCAGTTCCCGAAGCATTGTCGACGATCCGCACGAGTATCACGAGATATCCGATGACGAGATGACGGCCGATAAGCTGGACTTTGGGCCATCCCTGCTGGACGAGATCAACTCGATGTTTGGATCGATTAGCGGGGCATCGGGCAACCAGCCCAAATCGCCGGGCTTTGATCATGTGAACAGCAAGAACGAGTTTGCCGAAATGTCTGCCAAACTGGGCCAAAAGAGTGGCGACACCAATGGCAACAAGCATGGCCATGGACTGCTGCCAACGCTCTCGAAAAAGAAATCGTCGGGCACTGTGAAACCGATTTCTGTAAAAGACGAGAGGATTCTGAACCATGCCATCGATATGGCCAACGAGATTAGTGCCAGGTGAGAAAAAGAGCACAGAGGACAAGCATAGTCGGTGACTTAAATCGTTTCCTCTCCAATTAGGTCAATGATTGATCTGGTCTCTGATCAGACACCCGCCATCCACAGTCCGAAGCGCAAGTTCAGCTTCAGGTTTCCGCATTTAAGTAACAATGGTGGCGGTGACAAGGCTGGCGGGATAGGAGGAGCCAGCGGCTCCGCCCACACTCCCACCCACGGCAACGCCTCGCCCTTTTCCAAGAAGAAAAACTTCACCGAGGAGCTGCAGAGCATTCCGGACATACAGGTGAGTGCAAGTTGAGGGGGTAGATCAGTTTAGTTACCCAGTAGCGCTACGCCATCGATCCCTGGCTCTCAAATAGATTCTAATCCTCGAGTTTTGTCTACACTCTGCTCTGCTCTTTCTCCTCCATCCTCCACATCGTTGCCCATTCATTTCCCCATTTTGCGTTGCTTTTGCATTTGCGTTTGGCATTTTGTTTTGGTTGTTTTCTCGTTTTGTTGCTCCTCCATCGAACCGAGCAGCGTTTCCGCTCGCTGAGCGAGATCAAGAACAGCACCGATCTGCGCGTGCCCATCTTCGACAAGGAGAGCTCCGACTTTCTGTTCCAGAAGTCGCGAGAGATCCTCAGCAGGCCGTTGAATCTGGAGCGTGAGCGGGCGGCGGATCAGCCTCCCAAGAGCATCGACGACAACATCATGGACATTGAGAACACACTGAAGGCGCTCAATCTGGACTTCATGCACACGTACACGGAGCTGGACAAAAGCGACTCCAACGACACCATACTGAACGACCAGCTGCCGCAGCTGGTGAGTTTGGACGATGGGATCAGCAGTGCCACCGGCAGCCTCAAGTCGGCGGTCTACAGCTACAGCAACGGCGTGCAGACCATGTTCGACTTCAATGCGGCCACCAGTCATCTGGACAAGCATCTGCAGTACATGCACAACCAGGCGCAGCTGAACGCCGCCGCTCCCGTGGATCCCAAGCCCATGGAGGACAAGCGCTCCAGCACTCCGGACACGGGCTTCGCCTCGCGGGACACCAACATCTCGCTGTCGCGCCGCAGCAGCCAGAAGTCCAGTTACAGTCCCCAGGAGAGCTTTCACTTCCCGCTGAAGTCCGAGGCGCTGTTCAGCGCCCCGCCAGTGGTCATGTCGGGTGGCTATGCCGGCCTCAAAGAGGCGGAGCTCGGCTACGAGCGCTTCGGCAACGGGGCGACCAAGCAGATGCTTGCCAGCGCCTCGCCCATCAAGTCTGGAGCTGGATTGAATGCCAGCAGTGGCTCCGTTTACATGGGCTCAAAGGGATACCGCCAGCGTTCCACTTCCTTCAACGAGAGCTTCAATCCCATATCGCCGGTGCTATCGGAGCAGCCACAGCGGGAGCGGGGCGTCATCCAGCGGCAGGTAAGGCTGGAGCATCAGCCACCTCTGCCACGCCGCTCCGCCTCGTACAAGCCGCGCTCCATCAGAGCCCGCACCCTGCGGCGGCTGAGCTACAATCCCATGACCCTGGACTCGAGTTCATCCAGCGGCGAAGAGGCCGCCAAGCCCAGTCTGGCCCGCTCCGAGTGCGACATCCGGACCAGAGTGGCGGCCAGCTCGAACTCCTCGTTGGGCAGGCGCCGTCGGGCGGGCATGAATCGCCAGGTGCAGTCCGCCTGCCATGACGAACGGGAGGCCATTATCTCGCCCCGTCAGATCTACGGCTCCAATTCGAGCATCAAATCGGCACCGCACTACAACTTCGGAGGCCAGCGACGCAGTTTCCATCGCGGCGGAACTAGCATGATGGGCGCCGGCTACGAGCAGTTCCAGTACGACGAGCGCATTTACGACTTTGGTGGCCGTGGTCCGGGCAACAACTACAACATGGCACATGCCAGCTACTTGAGTTCGTGCCAAAAGGCCAGTTATCTCTTGAACGGAACCGAATTGCCCGGTTCCGGGTCGGGATCCTCTTCGGCTGCCTCGTCGGCCGTGCAGGCCACCTACAGGACGGCAGGGGGGGCGACCACACAGCGACCAATGAGCGGCGGGGCGGCCCTCCATGAGTTCGACATCAGTCGGCTCACGGGCAAGAGTCCCACGTCCACCAATTTCGTGGGAAGTTCGCCGGAGGAGTTAAAGCAGCGCCAGCTTTCGGTGGGCTCCCTGCTGGCGCCCAGTAACAAGGTGACAAAACCGCAGCGACCCACGGAGTTCCACTGGCCGGAGAAGATACATGCATCGGCGGTGAAGCAGCACGAGATGCACTGGCGGCAGATGCAACAGCAGCAGCACCAGCAGCAACTGTCCACAGCAACGATTATCAGTGGAGCGGGAGTGGCGGCAGTGGCAGGAGCAGTGACCAGCACCAGGCGATCCAGTGATAGCTCCTCCTCGTCCAGCACCGAGAGCGGAGATGAGTTCCAGTTCCGGCGCGAGTTCGTGGCTCCACGAATTCCGCCCAGTCCGGCTCCATAACTAAGGAAAATGCTGAAATACGTACTCAATTTACTGTTCGGCAATGTGTTGTCCGATTAGAGGCGTGAGGCAGATGGGAATCCGGATCCGGATTTGGATCCAGATCCGTATCCGGGTAGCAATGGCTTGGGCGGTGTTGTGTTTGTGCTACTGTCTGTGTGTGTGTGAGGAAGCGAGAAACGAGATACGAGCGGTGTGTGCTGGCGTCGAAGAGTAAATTGAAGATGTATTTACAGCGAATAGATTATATATTTTTTGGATTTGAATTTTTTGAAGCGAGATGAGAGTGTGCCTTATAGGAAAACACCGAAGACCTCTCAGAACAGATAATAATGATGTGCAGATCAGCTGCACAGCTTCCAAATCATTGCATCATTCTATCATTGCATCATACCATCAACCGCTTATCTTCATCAGCTCAATTATGCATTCCCCTTTCTTATTCGGTTAAATTTGGCGAAATAGGTGTACATTTTTTGAAAACTTTTTTTTTTTTCAGTAATTCAGAGTTCTGAATTCAGTTTAAACTCCCTTATTTCGTTAAATTTAAACCAAATTGGAAAGGGGAATGCCATTTCCATCTCCCTAGCAACAAGAAATACTCTATTCAGTAGCCTAAAGTCAATATACAAAACGTTTCTTCAACTTTTCACTACAACAAACATATATAATACAAAGATAATGGCTTCCAAATGGAATAGAAAATGTTCAATAAATTTTTTGTAATACAAAACCGAACAAGAGCTTGGTGGTCGAAAACAGTATTTCAAGGCACACGACAAACACTCACACTTTTTGAGGGGACTCCAACTAGACAGGGTATTACCCATTGCCAGTCGGTAATTATAAGTCACACACAGACACAGACAAAGGGAAACAACCAGAAAGACAGACAGACAGACAGACAGACAGAGAGACAGACAGACAGCACACAAAACTGTTGACAATCCGCAGAACTTGTCCACATCAAAAGACATTCGTCGGAGCAAGAATCCCGTACGGATTATGTGCCATATCCTGACGCTTGCATTTTTTATGAAACCAAAGCTAAAACTAAACCAAAACCAAAACCAAACGAGTTAAATGATACCAAAACCAAGAGAAGCATTTAAGCTAACTTCAACTAGAGTGTCGAACCCTTAAGTATCTGTAAGATTGGAGATTGAGGTGTCAAGTATTGGCCTACCTAACCCACTAAGCAAAACGAAAACGAAAGCAAAACTAAATTGAACTCCAACTTGAATTGCCGACGAACATTTTTGATAACCTCACTAAGAATATATATTATATGGATTATACTTACTAAAAGATTTTCGCATTCTATGCATTTATGGATAAACTCAAATTGAAAATATGATATACAGATTATATATACACCCACTTAAATCTAAATCAACCTAATTATATGTATACAAGTATAAAGGCGTATGCGGTAATGTAAGCATTACGGAACATGATATTCTAAACTAAGCGTTTGAAGCGTTTCACCCCGAGAGAAAATTAACATTAAACTAAATGAAAACCAAAATTTACTCAAGTATTATACAAGAAACCCCAAATGAACTAAACAAAATTCAACTAAGCAACAACTATTTAAAGAGGAGAGACGAAGAGTTTGCATTCTAAGAACCAAACACGTTAATTGGTAATCAAAAACAATGAAAATGTTGTGCATACTTAAAGGGATTTAATAAAGAAAAAACTAATTCTGAATTTAAATTCAAAGCCTGTTCCTTAAGATTAATTAATTTCATTTATAGTATTCCTGGCACCGCTTTAGTTGTTATTATTTTCTATCCCAACATTTTCATTTTGTACAATTTCATTTCCACTCATTCTATTCCAACCCCCCCCCGCCACCCCGACAGTCGCTGATCGGCAAGGAGGGACTGGAGGCCTACAACAGCCTGATCGAGCGCAAGGCCCTGCTGGACATCGGCCCCAGCCCGGCGGCCACCTTGCTCCGGCACTTGGACACCGACGAGTTCGACCTGCAGAGCCTGCACCAGTCGCACCAGCGCCCGATGACGCTGCCCACGCGCGGTGCCGCCCAGCGGGTGCGCAAGGCGGAACTGGCCGCCGGATTGAGTCGCCACAATGACGAGAACTCCAACTCGCTGGAGGCCTGCGAGAGTCCCAGCTATATGACCCACGGCAGCTACAAGTTCCCGGAGGCGCCGCCGCCCTCGCAGCAGCAGTCGGAGCCGCCGCCGGAGTCGCTGCCGGAGCCGGAGTCACCGAATCCCATTCCGCTGCCGCCGCGCGAGGGCAAGAAGCAGGTGAAGACCAGCACGAAGCGTCATGTGCGCAAGTATCCCCTGATCATACCGGCCAACGGACTGCAGCGCACCCTCAGCAAGCTGACGGATTTCGGGGAAGACTCCGCTGGCAAGACTCCGGAGTGCTCCGCTCACACTCAACAGCCGACAAGCAGGGCCATCGAGGTTGTGGCCGCAGTCCGGCCAAACAGCATGCGCCGCCCGTCGCGTGCCTCGGAGCGGGAGTACGAAAACATGCCGGCTTCGGGCAGTAGTGAATCCACCCACCACACCTACCAGAACCTGGACAAGCTGGCTCCTGCGGATGCTGCCGGCCTCACGGATACCGCTTCGCTGCAGTTCGAGTCCATCCTGGAGGCGGACTCCGGCAAGGAGGGCAGCCTGCAGTCGCCGGACGTGACCGACGGCTTCTACAACTTCTCCATTCAAAAGGAGCACTACAACAAGGCCAGGGAGGCGGAGTTCGAGGTCACCCAGATGGCCGGGCTGTATGTAAACGACGACGAGCTGCGCAACCTGGACATTGAGAGCAGCCGGAAGACAGCCACGCCGGGCAGCAGCTGTAGCGCCAGCCAGCAGGATGAGGAGCCGCCTCCGGCAGAGCCTGCTCCGGAGCTGAGTCGACGCTTCTCCAGTGCGGACAGCGAGCTGGCTGGCAATGCCCTGTTCAAGAAGGTTCGAGCCTCCGTCAACATGGCCATGAATCGGAACTCGGTGGCCGAAACCACTTCGTCGGGCAGCAGTCAACCAGGAGGAGCTGCTGCCAAGCCGCAAACCGAAGCCGAGTACTTTGCAGCCACTGCCGCTCGTCTGGCGGACTCCAATTCGGTGAGCTGCGAGGATCTGCTGGAGTTCTCCGACAAGAAGCCCAGGGGATGCGAACGCGGCGTGGACTCTGATGAAGTGCGCATCATGGTGAAGGTACTCGGCAAAGATGTGAGTTAACTATATTATGATTACGATTATGAGCATGACTTCAAAAATATGTAAATTCATTTAAGAAAGTGCAGATACATGCCTTTATATTTTATATCAAGATATAATAACAAAAAAAATATATAAACTTGGTTAAAGGCTGCACTTTATATTTGAAATTACATCTTATAAATAAATTTATTTGAATTTTCACATACCAATCGTTGTCTGTTCCGCAGAGCACGCCCAATCGCTGCCTGGGTGCCCTGGAGTTCATCAACTGGGACGTCCACAAGTCCATCAAGCTCATCAAACTGCAGAACCTGGTCAGCGAGGCCAATCTCAGCCTGGAGGCCTCCTTCGAGGCGCTGCAGCAGCACGAATGGGATCTGCACACCACGGCCCACAAACTGAATGGCCTTAAACTTTAAATACTCCTCTAAGGCCCCCCACTTTCGATCGCCTTGATCTGTCTGTTTTAAACGACCGCCGTTGCCTTAACCTCATTACTATCGTTTCGTAATCGTAAGCTAAGCATTGGATAGACTTAAGTTTCTTGAACGTAACGTAATCACTGCTCGCCATTGGCTTCCTTCATTCGGATCGATCGAATCTCAGCATGTACTTATTCACGCATGCTTGGTCTGCATGCAAGTTACTACCAGCATCAAAATACACATTTATACACCTATATAGAAATTTTCAATAAATTATAAACTTTTTTATATACAATTTTGAGTATGAAACTATTTATTTTTAGATTCATTAAAACCAGTTTGCTTGCAGATTCGATTTTGGAAACATTTAAAAAAAGAGTTAGTCCTAATAATGCTAGATATTTATAAAATACAATGACTTTTTAAAAGCTTTTCTGAGCTTATTTATATTCCAAAAAAAAAGAGCAGAACTTGTTTGTCTGTTAAATTATTTAACGATTTATTTAAACTTGAAACTACTACATAATTTACACATATTTTACACAAAGAAACGGTCACAGAACTTAACACTAACGAGAGAACACAGAACGAACAGTGAGAGTGAGAAATGGAGGTGAATCCGGGCGGAGGCTATTTCCGCCTGCTGCGTTTACTGTCCACGCTCATGCTCATGGCCACGGACCGCGTCACGCGCTTCGGTGTGGACACTTGCAGCTGGCCACCACTGAGGTTCATCTCGAGGGACATCCGTTTCCGGGTCATGCACATGGAATTGATCCGCTGCGAGCGCGAATCGTTGCGCGTCGTCACCTTTGGCGTACTGGAGCTGGGCCGGGATCGGATAACGTGTAGCGCCTTGTTGATGATTGGCTTTTTGGACTTTGTGGGTCTGTGTTCCGGTTCAGAATCGGTTTCAGATTCGCTTTCTGATTGCGACTTCGACTTTGACACCGATACCGATACCGATTGAACCACAGCGACGGGAGGCACTTGATTTTCCTTAACCGACGATGTGCTGTCCGTGGGACTGTTCGTGTTCTTGGCCATCTGCTGTCGCCGGGAACTCCTGTTGTCCAGGCAAGGCTGCTTGCGCAGCGGTGAGCCGCGGGGCGGCGAGAGCGCGGTGGAATCGCTGGTGGTCCTCAGGAGGCGGGAATTGGGATCTGACGGTGTCCGTCGGAGCACTCTCTTGCGTCCGTTTCTTAAAGGCGTCTCCAGATGCAGGACCTTTCGCTAGTGGTAATTAAAATAAAAGGAAAACAAAATGTTTTAAAATCAAATGATACCAACCCATTGCGAAATAGGATTATTGGAGCTATTTACTGGACACTGGCTATACCAGGAAGCGAGGCAAGACAAGTGCATCGTTAAGTCTAAGAAGCTTAAAGGAAACTACAATTTGGTGTTCAGTTTTGAAAACATTGATTTGTTGATTAATTGTAATGCCGATTGCAACTTTTTTCTTAACCTAAACAGCGTGTGCGCGTCAAGATGGTTTGTGAGTCCTGTGGCAGAGCCTAGAGCTGCATGCGCAGGCGTAAGTGCCTGGTACTCACTTTGCTAGGTGGGTTGGAAGGGGACTGGGTCATGGATGTGCCGGCAGTGGCTTTCCTGCTGCGCAGCGAACGAAGTCTCAAGTGGCTGGCATCCGGAGCAGCCTTGGGACTGGGTGAGGCGGCTGTGGGAGATGCCTCGATGACCTCGGAATCGTTTGCCTGGAAAGGGCAACATAACAGTTAGTATAACTGCAATTGTCTGGGGGAAATCTAATACATACTCTTTCTACTCTAGTTGGACTCTCGGATATTTCCTCATCGGATGATTCATCCGAACTAGCTGGCTTCTTTTCCGGCGTCTTCGATGACCTGGCCATGGCCATTTGGAGGCGACGCCTCATCTGCGGTCGACTTAAGTTCCGTTTGGATGTCTCTGCCGCATCCGTTTCCGTGTTTTCCTCCGTATTGGCCGCCAGCGTTCCCAACAAGCTCTCTGCATCCGAAAGGCTAATGGCCATTGAGCGCCGCAGGTAGCGTATTCCAACTATGTTGTCTTTGCCATATGTCGTTACAATGGGCTCTGGAGTTGGTGCTGCTGCTGCTTCGGCTGCTTTAGGAGTAGCTGTGGCTTCCCCTGCGGATGTTTCACTCTCGTGAGTCTCTGGGGCAGCAGTTGAAGTCTGCATGCTAGAAGATTCTTCGGGACTGGGGGCTGGGTCTTCTATCTGTGTTGGCGCTGGCGTTTCCAAATCCGCAGTGGTCACAGTCCCCGTCTCGCACTCGTCATCGCTATCGCCGTCCTCGGGATTCCGACGAGGCGGAGGATTGAAACTGCCATTCACCATCAGCTTGAAGTTCCCAATGTTTTTGATCATGCGAGGTTCCAATTCGCTCTATAAAAATATAAGCAAAGAGATTAAGCACACTTTAGGGATACATTAGGGAATGCCGGCAAGATTACTTACAGCTATCAGCTTGTCCGCCAGTTCAAGCATTTCAGCCTTAATCTCTGGCCCGTTAAATACGTTTATAGAAAGTCGTGTGAGCTCCTTGGCCAGAAGGCGGCACATCTCCTTGCGCTCCGTGAAGTAGTTCTGAATATATTGCAGAAAACTTATCGCCAGTTTGTTGTGGATATTCGTTTGGGGCGTGCTGTTCTCCTGCACGGTCATTTCGAAGAAAAACTTGGTCAGGTTTTCGGGCTGGACGCCGTTGAGCGGCGAGTCAATGCTGCAGTTCATGATGGTCCAAACGGTGGGCAGGAAACATGGCTGCAGGAGACACTGTTTGTTGAGGCGTCTCAGCTCCTCGAAGAACATGCCCAGCACCTGGCTGATGATGGCCTCGGTGTTGGGGTTAAAGTACCGCTTCAGCAGCTGCTCCAGTACATCCGGGCGATCGTCCAAGTGGCCGCGGAGCACCAGGCGGCAAAGGCCGCGAGCGATGGCCACGCCGACGTTCTTATTCTGCACCCGCTCCATGTAATGGCCCATTACCACGATGATGTCGGAATTCTGCTCATTGTTCTGCGACAGGCTGCCATCGTCGTCGTCATAGATCTCCTGCATTGTGTAAAGCTGTCGTCGCTTTGTCTTCGACACATGTCCGCCGGCCTGGTTCAGATCGTTGAAGTAATCCACACCGTAGTGATCCAGCAGCTCCAATATGCAGTTGGCCGCCGTCTCGCACAGCCGCACGATGTTGTTGTTGCAGAACTGGTCCACCACCACTTCGAACACTTCCTTGCTGTAGGCCTCGTAGAACATGCTGTAGGTGGTGCCGCACTTAATGGCCCACTCGAAGATGTCCACCTCGGCGCAGGCCAGGTATCGGCAGATGAAGTCCTTGTACAGTTGGCAGAGGCTGGGCGTTAGCTTGTGCACGTGCGGTGAGGCGGTCATGTAGTAGCAGATGTATAGGCCCTTCAGCACGCGCTCCTGCTTGGAGAGCTTCGGACGGGCGGGCATCTCGAGCACGCCGTTTCGCTCCAGCACGGGGCGGATCAGTTCGGTGTACTCCTCGGTGACGGCGGTCTTCTCATCGTTCACAGACTGCGCCCTTATGTACTCCTTCTGGCGGACAAAGTTGTCCTCTTGCTCCTCCATTTCCAGGATCCTGACCTTCAGCGAGGAGATCTTCATCTTCAGCGGCGTGTCCAAGTCGTCCAGCAACTTATTGATCAAACTGCGGTCGTGAATCAGCTCGTTCTGCTTGGTGTTCAGTTCGCACAGCTCGTAGATGATCTCGATAAAGAACTGCATCCGATCGTTGAGGTCGGTGATCAGTTGCTCCATGCAGCGCACCAGCACGCACACGATCTTGTGGTCCAGCAGGCAGTCCTTCAGCAGGGCCGAGATCAGCTGGCGCATGTTGCCGCGCCCGATTTCATCGCCCAGATCGTACGACTGCAGGATCTCCACCAGCGAGAGCAGCATGTTCTGGAACTCGACCTGGGCGAACTTGTCCATGTCGGGCTTTTGAAACTGACAGAACCTAGTCAACAAACGAAGTATATTAAATACCGATTCGGTGCTAAGGAGCAGATCATCCGACTTACTTATCCACATAGTTGCAGAAGACGCTGAGTTCCGGCAACACCGGCTCCATTTCGGGCTGCTCCGTCTCCAGAAACTCGCTGAGACACTGCCAGTATATCAGCAGTTCCACGGTCAGCGATTCGTGTGGAATGCAGCGATGCAGCTCGCAGTCGTCGCTCAACGGCAGCTGTTCCACGAGCTTCTGGTGGTCCGTCTGCTCGAAGATCACCCTCAGCATTTGCTTGGCCACGCGCCGGAAGCGCAGCAGCTCCTCCTCGTTGGAGTCCAGCTTGAGGGCGGCCGTGAGGGCGACGTAGTTTTGCTGGTACGACTCGATCCACGTCTTGAGCATGTAGTTGACCACCGTTTTGCGCACCGTGGCCGAGGTGTCGTTGAGTCCCTGCTCCAGCAGGGTGAGGCGCTGGGCCACCTTGTAGGAGCGCACCGGGTAGTTGCAGAGGTTCACGTACGTGTGGCGACGCACCTTCTCGTCCACGTCCCACAGGCGCTGCAGGATGTGCGGAATAGTGATGTAGTTGCGGCCCATGCACGATATGATGCACTGGCGCACGTTGGACGAGGGATCGGCGGACAGGTGATACTGGTAGGCGCAGACGACGGGGTCACTGGGACTGTCCGGATTCTGGAGGCGTTGCATGGCCAGCACGGCCTGCTTTCGCACCATGGCGGACACATCCTTGACGCGGTCCAGCATCCCCTCCAGGATGTCATCACACTGGCTGTCATCCAGGGCGGCATTCGGCCCCAGCTCCTTGAGTATGAGATTTATAAAGTAGCAGATGCGGTAGCGGATGTGCGGGCTCCCGGAATAGGTCTGTGGAGGCGGCAAAAAACAATTAGGTACAGTTCCAAACGTAACAATACAGTACACAGTGGACACGCACCGTCAGCAGCCAGCGGAATGTATCGCCCAGCATGGGCTCTGAGCCCGTCTCGTCCGGAGTGCTCACGAAGGTGGCGCAGAAGTTTAGGGCGGTGTTGGCATTCTCGTTGCCCTCCTCCGCTTCCAGGACGGCCTTCAACACGTTGATGAAAGCCTGCTTGAACGAATTGTGGCCCATCTGTTGGAATGTACAGCATTAGCGTTGGAAATTCCAGATAAATTGCCACCAGAGGACGACGCCACTCACCTTTGTGTACAGTTGCTGCATCTCCTTCACGAAGCGCTTGTGCAGGGACTCCTTGAGCTCGGCGTGCCGCATTATGGAGTACATGGCCTCCGCGGATGAGGAGGCGGATGTGGGTGCAGAGGAGGTGTCCGCCACGCCCTGATCCTCGTTCTCTTTCTCCCCATCTTTGCTGGCTTTCCTGGTGGCCGACGGAAGCTTCCTGCCGCCCGTTGTTCTTTTCGCCGTGGCCTTCTCGTTCGCCTTCCCCTTCGGTCTGGCCATTCCCTTAAATATATACTTTTCGCGGCGATCTTGAACAACAGCCGATACTCGAAAGGCGCTTTTCAGGTTTTCTGGTTAAAAACTATTTTCAAATTGCATCAAGCGATGGCGAAACAAACAAGCGTCGCGTTATTGTCTTCTCCGCTTTCCACCCCCGTTCGCTTGTTAAATTCAAATGACGCGTGCGGATTTTTTAGTGTGTTTTTTGTAAGACGATCGATAAGTTTGATCGATAGGTGTAATTGCTGACCTATCGATTGCTACGATCCATTTTAAATTTTAACTGAAATATGTATACCAATTTACTATGCCTTGCTTATTGTGTTTCATGAATCTCTGTAAACTCATATGAGTTTTACACTGGTGAGACCTAGAAATTAAAAAAAAAAATTGTAAAAAGGCTAGCAATTTAATAAATGTATAGGAATCATTATATTTTAAATATTTTTGGCTTGCTGTTTTGAATTTATGTTTTGAAATAGAAAATGCTAGAAACAGGGAATGTAGCGTTCAAGTTTCAACCCTGAATAATCTGTTACCTTCTGTACCAAAAAACATTGGTATATTTGGTTCCCAAAAATGACAATTGGGATTTTACAAAGGGTGGGTTAGTATTCCTATTGCTTAGAATTTGTTTTTCCGAATTATCTTTCGAAATGCCGAGAGTCCAATGGAAAATACAGCTTGCAGATAAAAAATTGTTTGCCAAGAACAAACAAAAACAAAAAACATTTCCCTTGATATCCCTTATTTGCTTATGAGTTTAAGGCACTTAAAAAGGTTTTGCAATCAGTAAATAATTTTTGAACATTTCAAAAGAACAAAACTTAGCCCTTTAGTATGTACTGTACTACTTCTAAGCCTTCTAAGTAAAATTTGTAAATACCTATACAAATGCGTTAAAAAAAACCCAAATAAAACAAAATTAAAAAATGTTAAAAATAGCTTAATATAAAAATTTATATTTGGATAAGGTTTTTAAAATCTATTTGATAGGAATATTGACATTTAAAACTGGTAGGCTTTAAAATGTTACCTTTAAGAAGCAAGATCCTGATGGAAGTTTGAAAAGCTATAACTATTCAAAAATTGTCATTTATCAAATTTGGACTTACCCTAAAGGGTATATATATATTAAACGAATTCCGGAGGAACCACAAACATGTCTCGCGTTTCGAAGCGGGTCTACGAGGCCAAGACTGCCTATCCGGATCGCACCAAGTCCGAGGAGAAGTCCTTCACCGAGGTGAGTGTGCCGATCAAGAAGCTGGACACGGCGCTGCTGCTGCTGAGCTCCAAGGAGGAGTGCGTCCTGCTGACCGTCTTCAGTCACATCACGGACTTTGCCCGCCGCCAGGATGCGAATGTCCTGGAGCTAAGGGCCCATCGCCTGCTGGAGCTGCTGCTGGAGAAGGATCTGTTCATCGACTCGCCCAACATAATGATCCGCCGCTTCGCCCTGTACCTGCTCACTACTCTGCTGGACAACGTGGACATGTCCAGCTTTGAGCCGGAGCAGACGGACCAGATCCTGGAGCTGGCCTGCAGATTCTACCTGATGGAGAGCGACGATTTCTGCATCGAATACTTGACCTACATACTCAACGTGTGCCTGAGGGATCCCCAGATGGCCCATGGCATTGTGGAGGCCTCCGATTTCCTGGACAAGTTCAAGCTGGTGTTCGTTAACTCCGAGAATCCGGACACGGTGTTCAACTCGATTGAGGCCCTGCACCGGATGCTGCTGGTCCAGAGTGCCGAGCAGATGCTGGACTTCACCACCCAGCCGGACTTTCCGGTGGATCGGATCATCTGCGAGGTGACCAACGAGTTCCAGGAGATCCGCAAGGCGGCCCTTAAGACCTTGAAGACTTTGCTGGCGGACACCGGGGATGACAGTGTCTTCGAGCCACTGCATCGCTGCTTCTTCGTACTGGAGCAGCTGGTGAAGGCCTTCTGCGAGAATCCACGCGGATCGGAGGCGGCCGATATCATCGATGTGCTGGCCACAGCCCTGCGCTCCGAGAAGATGACCAAGCTGTTCTTCGAGCAGAACCTCTTCGACCTGGTCGTCGAGCAGGTGCGTGGCCACATGGACCTCATGCCGCTGGAGATGCGCTGCACCATCATCTCGATCTTCGCGGAGACGGCGCAGTACGAGCAGTTCCTGCCGCGCATGCACAAGGCCGAGATCACGGACATGTTCATAAGCTGCCTGATGCAGAACAAGCCGGCTCCGGCCGCCTTTGTGATCCAGGGCCTGCACCGCATGTCCCAGTATCCGGAGGCACTGCGTCGCATTGTGGCCGCCTACGAGGAGGGGGCGATCCGTAAGCTGGTCACCATCCTCATGTCCCCGGAGGTGGCCATCAAGGTGCGGGAGCAGGCGGCGGAGCTAATTGCCCGTCTGCTGGTGGCCGCCTTCCGGGACACGGCCGCCCAGTTGAAGGAGCAGGACATAGCCGCCGTTCTCACGGCCGTCATCACCCAGGGTCAGCCCACGCTATCCATAGATCTCATCCTCTCGCTGCTGACGATCGTCGAGAGTCTGGCGCAGAACGAGGAGTACCGCACGATCCTGGGAGCGTATAGCTCCCTAACCGAACAGATTGCCCAGCTCCTGATGGTGACTGTCTACTGAGTAGTGCTATAAATCCCAATCCTTACCTGTTCCGGTTACAGCGTTCCTATGCCCACTCCATCCTGGTGAACAACATCTTCCGCTGCCTGTGCACTCTCATCGACGAGGCTCCGGTGCGCGAGACCCTGCTGGCCAACTACATTGTGTCCTCCATCAAGCGAGCCCTGAAATCCCTGTCCAATCTCGTCAAGACCTCGGTGACCAACTTCATTCTGCAGACCACGCGATTCAATGAGTTCATAGATGCCTACATCGATCGTGGTATTTTGGAAGTGTAAGATAATCCATCTTGTTATACTGTATTATTTCAGTAATCAAAGGATACATTTGCGACCCTATAAAGTATATACATATATTCTTGATCAGTATTGGTAGGAGAGTCGATCTAGCCATGTCCGTTTTGTCCGTTTGTCCCTTTGTCCGTTTTCTACGCCCATTGCTCTCTGTTTTAAAGTTATCTGTATGAAAATGGCCCAAAAGTATTCATATATCATATAGCTCTCATGGGGATAATTGGAAACTTAACTAATTTAGATATATTTTTTTTCAATTTATACAAATATTCTTTTAAATATATCATAATAACCAATAATTTCAGTGGAAAATTGGCATATACGCATGAAAATCAAAATTATTTGTTTTATAGATCGTTTTATTCTTGTAATTGCTACAGGGGTATATAAACTTTGGCTTGCCAAATTCTGTTACCTTTCTTGTTTTATTTAGAATTGGGTAAACACTCTATTTCCATCCCAGATTGTTGGATTTCCAGAAGCATGCCTTCTGCGTTTCCACCTGGGCACCGGCCATCGAGAGCATCCTGTCCAAGTGCCCCACGATGAAGTTCGCCATCCGCAACGGCCTCAACTTTACGGACATCACGGCCGGCAAGGACTTTTATGTGTCGCGCCGGAAGTTTGAGGACTTCCGCAGCTTCCAGGACATCCTGCGCAACGATTGTTCGCCCCTGGATGCCGTGCTGGTGGTGAACTTCGATCGTCCCAAACCGGATGCCACCGATGTGATCGACGTGCCATTGCGTTGTATGCACACGGTGTCGGATTCGCCAGGAGATCAGAGCTGGAACTACTGCAAGCGACCCGGAGATGTCCGCTTGCCGCAGTACTTGGAGGCCCTCAATCAGACGCTAGCGGTGGGTTTCACTAATCTTTAGTAATATATATATATATATATATATATATAAGCTCCCCCACAGATCCACGGTTTGGTGGAGAATCCCGAGCGGATTCGTCGCTCCGTTGACTTCGACAACGTGGCTAAGCGGAGCAAGCTGATCGCCCAGGCGGTGTTCGCCGTCATGAATGATAATCTCAAGATTGTGGACCTCAACTCGACTGAGGAGTGCAGCCGGAATACGGTCCGCTGTCATCTGCAAGATCTGCGCCAAGTGCTGCACACGAACTTCATCCCGCTGGGCATGGTGCGCAGTGGTTGCCAGTTCGAGCGGGCCGTCCTCTTCAAGGGCCTGGCGGACCAGATCGGCCTCCCCTGCACCCTGCAGCGCAGTGTGGACGGCCGGATGCTGTACAACGAGGTGCCGCTGCCCGTGGAGCCGGAGAAGGATGTGCACTGCGACAAGAAGACGCTCAAGTTCATGCCCTGGCGCATGCTGCGACCCACCCACGTGGTGGACCTCATGTACAACGTGGGTGACCTTTATCCGATGCAGAGTCGCCAGGCGCTGCAGTACCTCAGACTCTACTAGTTTCCAGTTTCTGAGTTATCTCCAAATTACCCTGTTCGACATCTGCTGTAAGAGATTTTAGTAAAATAATTTCATCGATTTAACAAGAAGCTATTTCTAAACTTTGAATTCTCTAAATACAAGCCTTAACTTATTTTCGGAATAAAAATTATTAATCACTATCTCCGGGTTTGATAATGATTACTACTTCTTATTCTCAAAATAAGTTTACTTTACGAGAAGGAAACATTTCTCTGCTGTGGTGTAAAATGCCATTTAAGTTTAGTAATATAGTTAAAGAAATTTGGTCATCGAAGCAACATTTCATTTTCCGAAACAATAAAATTTAATTTAATATTAAAATTCGAGATTGATAAGAAAGCGTTCCATTTATTTAGATAAATAAATTCTTTGAAAAAGCAGGTTCTTTTCAGAAGCATTGTTCAAAAACGAACAGTACACTCAAAAAAAAATTTGTTCCAGGAATCAAGTACAAGCGGTCTTGATTCTTAGGAAACTTAAAATAAGTATAATTGGATTTTACCATAAGCCAATAAAAAAAGTGTTGAAAATTTCTAATTGAAATTCAATGCTATTTAAAAACAAATTGTGAAAAAATAATATTTGACACTTAAATATATAAAACTTATCATAAAAGGTGGTCGTTAAAAAAAAAAAAAAAATTTAATTTTCGATTTGTGACGGGGCCTTACCCAATATTTTTTCGTGTGTAATAATTCTACGATGTGACTAAGAGCAAATGGAATGTCTTCATAAAGTCGACCTTTATCAGCAGCCTTAAGAGCTTTCATTTTTTCAGAAAAACAGAACAATTTCAGTATGTTTCTTAAGTTAACTTTGAGTAGTTGAAATTGTTCACAATGTTCAAGCTGGCGACCTACTTTTTTTATATTTGCTGGTATTTGTTGGTATCGTCTGCAGAAACCGAGGTTCGCCAACACATTTCCGAGACAGAGACCAAGCCCGAAAAGATTGAAGACCCTGTACCCTGTCCATACTTGCCAAACTCGTGGAGGTGCAGTCCAGGCTAGAAGCCCAGGCGAGCGACATGAAGACCAGACTGGATACCTCACTTTTGGCTCTACATACCAAAGTGAAAGACCAGAATACCACTCTTCAGGAGCTTTTGATGAAGACCAAAAAGCTAGAAGTCTTCGGGGCGAGAATGATCGGAATGGAAGAAAAAATGCTGGCCCTTCATAACAAAACGGAAAATCTAGCAGCAGCCTTTCAAACATCAATCCTGAAAAAACTTTCCACAATCAATTCAAAAATTATCCACCCGAAGTTTAAGCTGGTTGGGACAAGATACTTCTACATTGAGCGTAATGTTAAAATGATGCTGCTGACGCGTGCCGCCAAATGGGAGGCAATCTAGCAACAATTAGATGCGAGTAAGAAAGCATTGCCTTAAATGCCGCAATCATAGATAATTGTCACTGGATTTTTCTTTGATAGCACGCTCGCTAAAATGTTTTCTAATTGGTTTAAATTTATTAAATTTGATTTAAATATTGTTTAAATTTAAGCCGAATTATTAGACATCAAAATGTGTTCCAAAAATAGTACAATGAAAAAAAAAATTAAGTTGAAAAGAATTTAAAACCTCAGTGGATAAAAATCAAAGCGGTAAAAATATATAAATTGAGTACAAAATGTTTGTATTTACTACAGAAAAACTTTTATTAGAAAATCGCAAGAATATTGTGATGTTTTTAAATTAAATGAAATTTTATTGTGATGTTTTTAAATTAAATAAAATTGTATGTAAAAAAAATTACTACCCAAAGGCATGTTTTTCATTATTCATAATTTGGTTTGCGAGCATAACTTTTCTTAAAAAATACCAAACATTTGACCATATAAAAAGTAACATTTTTGAAAATCCTGGTTTGAGTATTGACTGTTAATAGAGGGTCACTGCGCATGTCCTCCGCGTCTGGGAGTTCGTCTGACATTCGGGCCACTTTATCGGAATGAGGAGCACGTAAACAAGAGAATCTCGGGCCACGGTAGATTAGCCAAGGAATCGGGTGGCCAGCAGGATGATACGGCCCTTCGTCACGCTGCTCTACTTCCTGCTGACCAGTTCGTCCATCGTCTTCACGGCCTGTGTCAACAATGGTGAGTCTGGCTCCAGCTCCAGCTCTAGCTTTAGCGGACCTCAACGACCTTGGCGTGGAAAAATCAATAAAATCTCCTATCCGATGCCCAGTAACGGGCACCAGTTCGCCCGGACCCGGACCCGGACAAAGCACCTCGCTGACCAGCGGGCACATTCATCGCACGGCGGCGGCCATCGAGAGGGTTAACCTGCTGTGGTGCTACGCCTGCCACACGATGGACGATGGCGAGGCCTGCGTGGATGTGGCGGTCCGGAACGACACCGCTCTGATGAAGAAGTGTCATGGCGAGGAGTTCATCTGCATGGTGAGTGGATGGGACTCTCAAACTGAGGCTGTTACTAACCTGACACCACTGACCAACAGGTCAAGCGATTCTCGTACACCACCAGCACGGAGAACTCGACCAGTTCGCCCAAGATGTGGTCCTTGGATCGCAGATGTGCCGCCAACTGTGAGCCCGGCTGCATCATCATTGGCGAGCGGACCAAACTGTATGCCTGCACCTCCTGCTGCGAGGAGTCCTTCTGCAACACGGGTCGCGGTGCCGCCTCCGGAATCTTCCATCGCGAGGACACAGGCATTGGCACACGGCTCTTCTGGCTGGCCGCCCCCTTTTTGGTCAACATGTCGTTGGTGCTGTACAAACGTCACGCCGGCCACGTCCTCCTCAAGCTGCAATAGTCATCCGCATCACCTCCACTCAATGCCAAATCCTAGCTAATTATAGATCTATGTCTCCTGAACTGTAGATAGGCCATCAGGTTGCCGTGTGATAATTAAAAGCTGGCCTCGTCACTACAGCGAGCTCACACATAAATAAAACGAGAAATTCTTTAGGCTAGTATTATTACCCTCAATTAAAATTAATTAAAAAGAGATTCTCAAAATTGGATATACTTAACAAAATATCTTTACATTACAAAAGTAATTGGTTAAATTATTAGTTATTAATTATATTTACCAAAAAAAGCAGCTTGTTTTTATGTCTTTAAATTTGAACGGAAAATTTATATATGTACTTAATTGACTTATGTATACTTATGTAACATTCTATTCTACAGTTTGTCTTTAGTCCGGTTATTTTCAAAATTAGAGTGTTATGACCCAGCTAATTGTATTATATGCAAAATTATAAGCTCATTAATTTGCCTTAGCTTATCGTAATGTAAACTGTTAATAAAATAATTTTAATCTCACCAATCAATATTTTGCCTCTAGACTAGTATTATTATATTAATATGTTTTACCTTGAATTAAAATTAATTAAAAAAAGATTCTCAATATATCATATATTTATCAAATTATCATTACATTTCAAAAGTAACAGTTTAAATTATTAATTATTTAATTATATTTAACAAAAAAAGCTGCTTGTTTTTAGGCCTGTGAATTTGAACGGAAAGTATATTATTTATTAAATTTACTTATGTTTACAAATGTATCATTCTATTTACAGTTTGTCTTTAGTCCGATTATTTTCAAAATGAGAGTGTTATGACCCAGCTAATTATATTCTAGGCAAAATTATAAGCTCATTAATTAATTTCAAATCGAACGTCACAGCTTCGTTTGCCCCTAGCTTATCGCCATGTAAATTGATAATAGAATAATTTTAATCTCACCATTAGGGTTCCATGCCCGGCATCCTTTGGCCCCAATGGGGGCAATTGTAATCTCGATTTTGGTAGGCATCGAGGCCATGAATACATACATTAAGCCCTCCATGTGGCCCTGCGAATTGCATTACGTTTCCGATTCAACATGCCCAGTTTCCTCTGTCTGCATCCGCATTAGGATGTGGGCGAGATGGGCAGATGGGCATATGGGCGGATGGGGATTCTGTGGGAGGCGGCTCTTCTGGGCAGACATGAATTATTTATTGGACAAGCAGTCGCCGCATCGCAGGAGTATTCATAGGCTGAGGGGGCGGGGCAGGGCAGCTCTTATCCGGCCTTGGTGGTGGGTGGGCTTCAGAGGCAAAGGCAGAGGCAGCGGCTGATCCTGCTCATCTAATGGAGTTGCCATTAAAAACAGATACTAACATGAGACATGCTGCATCCGTGTTTCCGAGCGTGGCCCTGTTGTTTAGTCCTTATTTTCGGGTCTGGAATGCACCACGCCCCCTCATTTGGAGCACACATACAAGAAGGCTCGTTAACGCCCATGAATTGCACACGGTACATACACAGAAAACAAATATTTGTAAAACCTTCAAATGCTTAAGGGGTTACCACTACTTGTAACTTTTTATGTTTTAAAGTAAACTATCTAATTAATACGTACCTACTTAGAATTTTAATTTCAATTTCAGAAGATTTCTTTCAATAAATATCAACAAAGTTAAACATAAAATTACTGATCGTGCATTTAGATTGTTTATTATTATTCGATTTTTAACGTTAATATTTTGAAATAAAGTTGTATAATAAATCCCAAAAAATTATTTGATTTTGTTGTATATTTATAATAATAAGTATGCCAAAATAGTTCCCCACCTTCAATAGGTAATATATTTAAAATGGTTAAGTGTGCACATCTCGGATGCCAAATTGAATGTAACATTTTAAACGCAGTGTACACGAACGTATCTTGCTCTAGTTTCATGCCCCAGGAGGCACATTTGCCGGGCCAAAAATGCTGTGCTGGCTCCTAGATGAACTTCCGGCGCCTAGACTCCTCCATCTTGGCTAATAAAGCCGAGACAAATCTCTTCATTTCGGGCTTAATTTTCTTAGCAAATTTACATAAATGACCGAGGGGATATTGGGGGCAGTAGGAAGACGGAAGTCGGAAGTCGGAAGTCGGATAGGGTTCAGGTTCAGCCGGCTGTCCATCCATCATGGGTCTCAGTGGGTGGCAGAGTATGGGGTTGGTGGTTTGGGGGGTTGGGTTGAATTGCTTTATGTGGCCTTCGTGTATTTGGCGTTTATTTTTGCGGCTTTCGTGTCGTAAATCTTCATCAGACGGCAAATTACGTGGTTTCCATCGCGTCGCGCTGCCGCTCCTCCTTCAACATCCTTTTTCTGTTTCGGGGGCACTTTTCGAAATGTGGCGGAACGTATCCGGCAAACAATAAAGTGACCGCAATGCGAGCGCCCAGCCCCAAAATATTCTTGGCCAGGAAAAACAATAAACGGTGACAAAAAGGCAAACAGGATGCCCATAAAAACACCAACAACAAAAGCAAAGACAACAACAAAATCAACCATTAAAGGACATTCGGGAGGAATGAGTGTGCGAGTGTGCCCAGCCCATTGACAACAGTTTCATTTATGAAAAATAATAGCCACGGCAATATGCAAAATTTATTATTATATTTGCGTTGAGCCGCAAAAATGCGACGGATTTCGAGCCTCGACCGCGAAAAGTTGATAAGACCGTTTGGACGAAATAAATGAAATTCTAAATACTCTGCCATATTTTTTTGAACATATCACTCTTAGTTTAAAATTCGAAACGTTTTTTTCCCCCATTTTAATAAGCTTTTTTATTGACAAAGTGAATTATGAAATAATTATTTTAACCGTAAAAATGTATTTTTTTTATCATTAAACTTGAATAACATTGTTAAAGTAAAACAAAAAATAAGAATCAGGCAATGTAAGTATATCATAGGCACAAAATGTTTTCCCTTAGTCCTATATAGCAATTACAATTGTTATAAAGGTGGCTACTTTATATTCAAATGCCTTACATATCCATTAAGCGCAAGGGAACCAAAGCCACTACGGACATAAAGCCATGCAGGATAAAACTGGCATACGCTGATTCCAACCACTGTGATATTATTAATTTGTATGAATATGTTCCAGAAATGCAGACATTTGCTTACCGAAATAGCACTTAATAAATTAATATTTGGTGAAAGAGTAGTGGCCGAGTATTGATAGCAAGTAATCACCCAGATGGGAGACAGACAACGAATTCTATTGAGGCAATCGGTTACATTCAAAATCGGTTTGATTTCTACAATACGAAAACTGGCACGAGAATTGGCCCTGGCTGAACACACTTTAACAATGGCAGAAATTGTGTCTAAAAGTTAAAATATTAAATATTTTTTTGAAAAGTACAAAAATACTTCGTTATGACTTTTGAAATCAGAAACTTTGGACATTTGTACAAAAATAGTGTTTAAAACAGTTGATATATACCGTTATCATAGCGCTGTTGTTTGTTGGCTTGGCAACCGATATTCACTATAAGCTAAGTTTATCCAAACGGCAAAAAATCATGCAAATTAAACAAAATATTGAACCTACCCCTCTGGAATTGTAGGGAATATGTTACAGGGGTTCCCGCCCGTTTAATTCATTCATTATTATGTATTGCCACTTTGGCATTGGCATGTTTCTGGTTGTTTGTTCTCGTTTTTGTCCATTTTATTTGCCATCATTCTGGGCACTCGTTAGCGGTTGTTGCTGTTGTTGTTGTTGTTGTTGTTGTTGTTACTGCTTTGTCGCGCCAAGTCCACAAAGAAATTTCAATTAAAATGCAACAATGCCGCACTCCATCATCGGGGCGACGGGCCAAGCTGACAAACCGCGACACATTCTGCCCCTGTCTGCTGCTTCTGGGGTCCTGGATCTCTTCCTGCTCCTCTATGCTCCCTAGTGCTCGTACTGGTACTACCCTTGGTACACCCCCTGGTGCTCCTCCTTGTTCTTTTAGTGGCCCCCAGAATTTGGCAGCCACTGAAGTCGCACGTCTCGCCAATGGCTGGCAAATGACTTTTCATTGCGCGAAGTTTTTGGCCAGGCGGCGAGGGGTTTTCTGGTCGGAGTTTGGAAAACTGCAATAATGAGTTGGGGAAAATAAATTTAATTTAAGCTAAGTTCGGTGGTAAAAATTAAGAGCTTTTTTATGGTAAAAAAACGGAGTAAATCTAAATGTTCTCAATTTTTAGTTTTTTTAAATATTGTTTGATTGAATTGATTTTAGTATCTGAAAGCTTAATTTAAGTTGAAACCATACGTAGCTTATATAAAATGAAATTAAATCAAATAGGAAATATTTTATACTTAATATTTTCACAATAATTCAAATGGTTTATAAGTAAATCATGCAATTTAATGGGCACTGTATATTATACTAAGATAAAATATTTAGTTTGGGCTGTTTTCATAAATTTACGGTAAGTTGTTGCAATAATAATTAAGCTTTAAAATGCTTTAATCAATTAAAAAACCCAAATCCTACTTGTTTTTTTAAAGCAAGAATTTAGTGATTAACCAGAGCTATTTGACTGATTAGATTGATAGTTCTGCAATGTTGAACTGCTATAACTTTACGAATTTAAAGTTTTTTATGATCTTGAAGTGACTCTTTTATAACCCCATCTGCAGATGATAAATCCCAGTCGTCGAATAACCAGGATGCACATGCAGAACATGGCAAACTGGCCAAAAACAAGGGCCAACAAGGCAACATCTGCTGGGGCATGGAGCAGTCGACACCAACACCGACAAGACCGGGCTGATGTTCGTGGCGTTCAGCCGCAAGCAAGTCAGCCACCCACTTTCATTGACAGCCCCAGAATTTCGGTGGCCTTGTAGACGGTTGTTTCGAGGACCCACCATCCCCTCTTCCCCTCTTTCCCGTTTCCCCCTCTCCCTGCACACCATCACACACACCGCCTGAGGGATCCTTGCAGCGACTGTGTAATTAAAACTTTGAGTAACAGCCACGAAAACTACAATTGACTGACTGCCTGACATCCTGGGGGCATTGTAGTGTGCGGGTGTTTTCGGGTGGTGTGCAGTAGGGTTTTTGGATGGAAGTGGGTTGTGTGACCCAGGCTGTCAGTTGGCGCCACTTTGGGTGCGAAGTGTTTTCGTTTTTTTAATAAACTTTCACCAGTCTACTGGCAGCAGTAGCAGCAACAGCAGCTCATCCCTTATTGGATTTTCAGCTTTCTGTGCGAGCAATGTTGATGGAAGCAGCGCAAACCGAAAAGCGAGTGGGGATAAAGAGATAGTGGAAATCGGAGAATTTGGCTTTTCTCCATTAGAAGCTAGCTCGGCTCTTGCGATTTGCGTAAACGATTTTGATAGATTTTGATGGGATTTCGGCATTGGCTTTGAGTTGGTCCCGAGTGCCTCGAACTTATTCCCGCTGGCTGGTTAAGTCCTTTTGGCCCTCCCCCCAGACTGTTGGCTTTAATTCCTGCCATTTTAGCCAGCTGCAGGACACGGAAACGCACTAAGCGCAAATTAGAGAGAGAGCGGAGGAAATTTCGTGCTGGGAAATTGATTTTCTCGTGTCTTTTCTTTGCCAGCTTTACGGTAATTTGCTCTCACACACTTGCACTGGGCGAAATAACCCTGTGCCATAGTGGATGAATAATTACAAAATACTTAGTAGACTTTAATAGATAAAACTAACCCATAGGATTTCGAATTACATATATTTTTCCATTCACGATTTGGCTAACATTTGTATTATTATTTATAATTATTATTGTTATTTTTTAAAAAACCTAGTTTTGAAATAAATTAAAATTACAAAAAAGTTTGGTATTTAATTGAAATTTTTTCACTTTCACGCAAGTTAATTTATTGCAAGCAAATTAAATAAAATTGCTTTAAGGTGAAATTTTAAACTGTTTAAATATATAGAGACATAGTGAAATCAAAGACTACATTTTTAAAGCCTTATGTATACATCAAAACTTGCCAATAAAAGGTCACGAAAAGCTTAACAAATATAATTGTGTCATGAAAAGTCTTTGAAAAGTTCACACCTTACAGTTTTCACTCTTTTATGACATTTTCTGCTGTGCAGGGGAATTCACTCGGGTGCACACACAAAATGTTTCTCTGCTCACGTTTAATGCTTTACATGAATTTGCATATTAATCTTGGGTTTCTTTCCCCAGCTTCCAGTTTTTCATTCTTCCATCCCTTTTGCCCGTTGCCCTGGCAACCTTTCCAAAATTACATGGAACTACACATTTTGGTTTGTCACCTCGGCATTACGGCACGTAAAACGTAATCAGCTGTGTGTGCAAAGCTTTTGGGAATCCCCCAGCCCAACCCCCTCCCGCAACCCCTTTGCGGACCCATCCCCCCCGAGAGTATGCAAATGAAGGCCCAACGTTGTTGCCAGCTGCTCTCAAGGCGACTTAACGCCTGCTTAATGAACATAAATTAGTCAGGTGTCGCTGCGCAGAGTCTTTCTCCCCCCGAACGCCCCCTTTTAGGACCCGAGGGCGTGGCCCAGCATGCGTTTATATTTCAATTTTGTCGCCTGTTACTTCCGCTGTGCGGCAGGACACCCACAGGATTCCAAACTCACGAAGTCTTTAATCAAGGTCGCTGCTTGACTCCGCTTTTCTTTGCTTCTTCAGTTGAAGTTAATTTGGAAAATGAGATTTATCTAAGAAATATTCAGGTGACTTTTTAAATTAAATAAGGAATTAAAGAACAGGCATTCTGAAACATAAACATATATTTACTATTTTCTTTATTTTTGTAATTTCTATTCTCTAATTGTACTCTTTTCTCCAATTAAATTAGCCCAAGAATTTCGTAATTTAATATTTTTAATATATTTTTATGACAGTTGAACTCCTTAAAGGACTTAAGTACAAACATTTTAAGCTCGGATTTTTTTCCACCCAAAAAGTTCTTGCTTTCAAAAGGCAGAAATCTGCTATTTCAATGAATTGATATTGAAATAAAAATTGCAGTGACCAAATAAATGAATTCGAATGAAAAGCCTCGAGGACTATCGATTTCGTGCCAATTATTATTTGAATGAAGCAGTTTAATCGCATGGGATCGGCGTTTTAATCGCATACTGCGTTTCCGGCCACTGCTTCAGTGGACGTTTCTATGGAGAGCCCGTCAAATACTCGCCGTATTGAAGTCCTTCAGTTGGGTCGAGCACTGTGACCCAGTTATCGCAATCGCTTTTGTGGGAAACCCTTGTCTTCAATTACTGTTTGCTAATCATGGCCCCTCGATTGCGCCATTAGAGTTGACAGTGGGGCATTAAGTGCAGTCCACCCAGCCAGCGAACCATCCAATTACCAATTCACCGGGTGGAGCGATTAAGGTCAGCTGCTGTTGCCGGCCCACAACCACTTGGCCGCAAATGAATTCAGCAAGGGGCATCACTAATGTCCAGCCCACAGTTCAGTGCGAAAACCGCGGCATCCCGCCGCAGGCCAAAACTACCGTCGATGTCCAATTGTGTGGCCTAAACACAACTCTCTGCATTTGGGCTAAAATCCCCCCTTCCTTCACAGCTTCCGCCTGATTGTCCTGCGGCTGACGGGAAGCAATCAATAGTGTAATGCCAGACAACAGCATCCGGTTTGGCGAGATGGAAATGCAGAAGCCAGCTTGAAAAAACCAACTACTGACCGTTGGGTCATGTGTCAACCTTTGGACTTTGGCTGTTGTTCAGGGGCTTGGAATCACCACCTTTCCATAACACCCATTTGTTGTCCTCTCGCAGCCCCAATTTGTTTTGCCCTTCCCCCAAACTTTGTCACAAATGTAAATAATGCGTTTTAATCAAATAGAACAGCAGTGGTAAATCTATTAACATTGTACGTGTCATCAACTTCAAATGGGGAGTCCCTTAGATAGCTGGCCCCCCTTTTCTTGGATTTCCCCCCGTGGAGCTTGACTTGCTCCCATGCTGAGTGCGCCGTTTCCAGGTTGATTTACAAATTTCTTTAATGGGGCGACAACAACATTTTTAATTAGCACCTGTTCCTGCTGTTGCTCAGGTTAGCCTGCCATTTGTCGATCCGGTAATCTCCATAAAACAGGAGGACATGCTCGCAGCTCCATGGAAATTAATTTCCAACTTTCTCATGCCCTCTGCCTCGTAATTTTGTCTGTGCTGCGTATACGCCCAAACACTTCGACAACTTTCTCCGTAATGATGCCATTGAAATGCGCGGCACGATAATCTTGAGTCCCCCTTAACCCATTACAGCCCTTCTAGGTTTCTTTTCCACTGTTTGCTCTGATTCCGATGCTCTCTTTTTTCAGCTGATCCAATATACTAATGCCTCTGTTTAGGTGCCGTTTTGTTTCCATGGTTGTTGGATCTTCTGCACATGGCGCATCCGCCCTGTTGTCCTTACTTTAGTTCACCCCCATTTGGAACTTGGCTTTTGTTGTTGGTGCTGCAATAATATTTGCAAGTGTTTCTAAACAAGCGGAAAGCCATGTTCAAACAGCTGTAGTCTGGTTTCTGTTCGCTGCTGTTTTTATTGTTATGTTCCACTACTTCCCCGCTTAGCCCCCCTTAGCTAACTTAGCCCCCCCCTTTCCAACCCCATTGTTATGGCCCTCCCAGTTACTGCTTTTTGCTAAACTTTCGCTGCACATTAAAGCAATTTGGCCGACGCTTATAGACTGATTTAATAGAATCAGGAGGGGAGGTGAAGGAGGAGGTGGAGCCATTCCACACACAAATGAGATATTTCCACACAAGTGCACAGAGCCAGACTGCGGATGTGTGTGTGTGTGTGTGCGGATGTGTATGTGTGTGGGTGCGTAGAGTATCTGTGTGCAATTGGATATAATTGTTTGACTAAATGAGTGCGTTCGCCTCTTGTTTGTGCCCCCCAAAATGAGCTATACTTCGCTTAACGTTCACACACATGGCCAAAAGGAAAGGGGGTTTGGGTGCCAAGGGGTGGGCTCCTTTGGATGGGGCATCTGAACATAACGGAACAACAATAATTATGGCAAGCACTCTCAAACTCCAACCACGTCCCCACTTCCCTCCCCACTTTGCAAGCAACAGAATCTGCACTAGAATTTCGGTGGATATGAGGATATATATCTATGGAGGGAGCGGGATGGAGACAAGCTGAGAGGGAGATAGAGAATTCATTTAATTCCTTGCCGTCTGCCTCGATGCGTATGTCCTTCCACTAGATAGAGGCGAATCCAAATTGATATGACTTTTGGCATTGTGTGTGCCCTGATAACCATGTTAGTGGAAGAGGAATCTGCAATTGGAGGCTGTTGCCATAATGAGCACGAAATTGAAGTCTAAACAAACTGAAATCGTTGGGCAAACAGGCAGCAGGATCAGGCCAAAGGAGATGCTTTAAGCTCAGCACATAAAAGTCCCCTCGAGTCTCCATGGAAATTGAATATTTAATTATGCGTCGATGGAAATTGCGTTAGAACTTGGTGACGAAAATGGCCAAAGACATCATGATGTTTGGGGGGATTGGAGTAGGACTAGAAAAATGCCGTGCTTGGGTCTTTGGAATGTTTACAAGGACAACAATTGAAAGAGGCTGCTAAATAATTTATTCCAATTTGGCAGAGATTTCCACAACACCAAGAAGTTAACTTGGCTCGAAAGAAATGCTAATGTTCTCCCTAGAGGGAGCAAGTGCTTTTAAGGAGTAGACATCAAACCCTAAGTTCATGGAAAGTAACCCAAGTGAGTTTCGAAAGGAACCCTAATGGTGTTGGTTCAATTTGTGGTTAGTTTGGATTAAGTTTGCTAATTTTCGCCCAAGGGGTATGTGATGCTAGAAAGCCACTGGATTGGAAACAAAAGCAGAGATAAACAGAGCCAGACTGCCTGCGTCTGCCTCAATGGAGCACCTTTCGCTTATCTAAGCGGACATCCCACCTCATCCCTGCTCACTCACATCATTTGCCTCTCGAGGCACGGGGTTTGTGTGTCGCCTTCACCTTCGCCCACTTCCCATTCCCACTCTGCACCTGCCCCATAAAGTACGTGAGCGCCACAGGAAAGTTGCCCCATCCGAAATCAGACTCAGACCCAGACAACCAGACAACCAGACATCCTTGAGCGGGGTGAGCGGGTGGGAAAAGCCGCATATTTATGAATGGCTCTTGTTTCGAGTTTAACGCACTACGGGCGCTTTATCAGCTCGTAAATATAAATTAGAATTTAATTTTTATCGTCGAGGAAAGGTGGATGGGTCCTCCGCCCGGGGAGCAATCGAGTGGTGCTTGGGACAAATTAGAGGGTAGTCCAGGCAACTGGGAAAGCTGAGTCTGCTTCAGGGGTATATCCATTTCCATTTCCATTTGCGCCTGCCACGTGTCGTAATATATCAAAGGATTTGATTCAGCAGCAGTGGACCCCAGCCTCAATCCCCATTTTAATTCCAATCAAGCCCCTGGGACAGTCGATAGTGGGTTAGATAGTGGAATCACAGCACTCACCTGGGTCAGTCTTAGTAGGAAATCCTCGAGGGACAGATCGACTCTGGCTTCGAGTAAATCGTCTCTGCGGTCTATTCAAGGTTCATGGGCAGCAGTGGGTGAGCTCCTGAAACCTGTGGATTGGTTGCGGGATTCTGATGATTAGTGGTCAACAAACGTAGTTTCGGTTCGATATGCTGGGTACTCAGAAAAGTAGCAGGCCAAAGAAAAACAAGGCGTTTAGGAAACAGAAATTGATTGGGCTCAGGTGAGATGCTTGTAAATAAGATTGGGGTTTTAGATGAGTGATGGGTGATGGTTAAATAAAGCGAGATGTGATGAACGCAGTCTTGGCATCAATCAAATAGATCCGTCGAGGTTCTATAGAAGGGACCGAATCTCCAAAAAATGAACGATACAAAAAGAGTATTTGATAAGTGGTGTGATGATAGATACCAGGAGAAGTGCATAGCGAATGTGTTGATGGCATTTTGTTCCGCACTGAGTGTAGTGTAGTTTGTAGTAAACGGAGATGCACCGTGGAAGTAAAGTGAAAGTTTCTCTGGAAATCGGTTTAACTGCACTCACTCCCTTACAGTCAGGAATTTTCCCCTGCTGAGCAAACTTTGTGCATTAGCTGTTTACACTCTCCTTGAGCGCTGCTCTCAACCATTAAACGGAAATTGATTTTCTCAACGGTGAAAGAAGGGGGAAAAGCGGGCAACCCGAGGTGACAATGCTGGTGGGTAAACAAAACCCAAGACACAATAATAATCGAAATCGAATCCGTCACCAGCAGGCGACGATGCAGGGAGCTGAATGTCTGGAGCTGAATGTCCCAAGGAGCAAAGTAAAATGAGGAGCGACAGGCGTCCTGGGGAAAGGGATTTGGAATTGGAATGGAGAGGAGAGGAGATATTAAAAGGTGTCAACTGCGACTGCTTCATCATCGAAGGGAATCGTCTTCCATCCGCTGGCGGGTTCAAAAGTCCTGGAATGGCCTGATCTTTCCCACTCTCCTTTCAAGTTCCCCACCCGCTGGCATTGAAAGACGAGCTGCTTGAGTTAAAACGACGTGAAATTAAATTTCTTCATCCGCTTTCATTCTTGCTCTTCCTATATCTATTCCCTCACCCACTTCTTCAGTGGGGGGCATTATTTACTCCATGGGATCAGGCTAAGTTCGCTATTCACCAGTGGAAATCGGAGTGGGACTGCTGGATGTTTGCCCGCTTCAAGTTCGAGCTGCTTCAGCTTGTTCTTCCGCATACTGCGCCGGATGTTGAATGTAGCAATTCCGCTTCCGGCGGACTGAGTGCGGGGACGATTGGCGCAGGAGGAGTGTGGCTGCATTTAGGGTAGAACAAAGCACTCGCTTGCTGCTTAAAACAATTTTAAATCCAATTACAGAACAAGAAAAAGCATTTTTCGTTAGCTTTCATCCAGGTCTAAGCTTCATCTTCAGACTGTTTCTGTTCCCCAACTGAGTTTTCTGCTTTCCTTTTTCCCATTCGGGTTTGTTTTTGAGTTCCAAATTGCTCTGCCTCCCGTCGCATTTTTAACTGAGGTTTCACTGTGGGCCAAGTGCAGCACTCTTTGTTGGTCCCTCAACTACCTGCTGCTTCATGAAATTTCCTTCAGCTTGTGGGACAACACAAACATAACCCCAAAGTGCTTCCCATCAGATATGCACAAACACGGAAAAAGGACAATGTTCCGCTGTCATCCTGTACCTTTTAGTCCTTTTCCATTTTCATTTGAGGAGAGAGGGCGGCATTTGAATAAGTGACTGCCTCAATTAATTCAGTCGTGATTTTAGGGATGTCGCAAATGTTCTATCACTCTATACTCTTAACCCTTGTAATTTCTGTCGCCTCGTTTGGCTTCTCTGAGGAGCAAAAGCCTGAACTGCACTTTAAGTAGCATCAATTGGCATTGCTCACCCTCTTTCCCAAGTTCATCCTGCTCCAGGATATCTTCCAAAACTTCCCTTAACCCCCTTTTGCCTACTGGTGTCAAACTTTGCTCGTCTTTCATATCACGGTGCCGCCAACTTTGCCTGCGAAAGTTTCGTCGCGCTTATAAAGGCCTCCCTTCCGTTTCCCATCTTCCATGGCTTTTCCTTATTAAACCACCTCAACCACCTCATCTTCCCTCCCTGGCCATAATTATAAAACCTGCAATTGCGATTGTCTGAATGACTCCGCCACACATACGTGAGGCTGCAACCGCAACTCATGATTATGGGAAAGGGATTTCAGATGAGGAGGAGAAAGTGGAAAGAAAGCGGTAGTCTGCAGGATTGGCTGAATGGAGGAATCTCAGTGCCGTGTTGGTGTTCAGCTCTCGCGTTGCCAGCAAAGAGGAGACACTATTTGCCTGAGAGATTATGAGTATAATTAGTGCCATTAGTTGGGAGAGTGCACTCCGCATCCTTCAAACCTCCACTTCCGATCTCAGGGGAGTGCAGTTTCACCTCGTCGCTGATTAAGGGTGTTCCTGCTAATTGACCTATGAATCAGAGATGAGAACTGCCTGTTCAATTGGCGCAGTTTCTGATTTCCCCTTCTAAACACCTCCCACTCCTTACAACCCAATTTCAGAGCAATAAAAATGGATTCCAGATGGCAAACCACCCCAGGAAAATATACATTTCGAGTCCCGGAGGGGGAGTATATTAATGTGGGGATTTTTGGACTGTTTTCTATTCATTAAAAATAATTTTCTTTTGCATTAACTTTTCATTTGCAGGGAAATTTCTCAGCTCACCCGCCGAAGGTTGTGGTCCACCCTGGGGTGGATGGAAGCTGGTCCGAAGGGTGGAGCTGGAGACCAGGGATCGGGTGGCAAAGAAAAAGTGTGCACATCAAAGCGAAACTTGTTGAAATTGCATTTTTACGCACCCTTGAACAGGAAAGTCTTCAACGGAAAGGGAAAGAGGGCGGGGAAAGAAGGTGGCGACGAGGGAAAATGGTTCGTTGCTGGGACAACACATCCAAATTGAACTCAGAGGCGGAAAATCTTCAACAACAGCCCAGAAAATATTTAATTTTAATGCTGTCGTCACTTTATCGAAAGGAGGGAGAGAGGGGAGTATTTAGGAGTTATGGAAAAACAAAGTTCAAGGATGCCATTCTGACAATTGAGACGTAGTGAAAAGAAAGCAATGAACTTTGTTTACTCTTCTCGGAACGACACCGAAGAAGCCGAATAGTGCAATACAAGCAGTTGGAGGAAAACTCCAGATTTCCATGTGTGGAAATGCATTGAAATAATCGCAGAAAAAGGTTGGCTTTAGTTGAAGTGGAACTAGTTCATGCAACCGTGACGAGCCTTCCACATGAAGAAATTCCCATGGAGACCGAAAAGAAGTGGAGGATAAAAGGGAAATGAGCTGGAAGTCCAAGGAAAATCATGCACAAGAATTTGTATTACTAGGGTGAGAGAAATTCGACGAGGATGAGGGTCAGTTTGTTGTTAATTGCTTGTTAATTTTCAAATCGAAACAACTTCGAGGGTGGCAACCATCACAAATAGAGGAGGAGAGATGTACCGGGGTGTTAACTGGTCGTTAAAAACATAACGAGCCTTATGAAATGGAGGGAGGAAATCTGAGAACATAAATTGAAGCTCTAAAGGAATCTCCGCCAGTCGAGCAAAGAAAACGGCGACGAGCAACAAACAAGGTGGAAACTTCTTTTGAAATGTCGCTAATGAAATCCGATTTGCATAAGGGGTAAATAGGTGAAGGAGGCAGGAAAAGTGACGATGATGGCTTGTTTATAAAGTGCAATTGACAGGAAGTAGCCCACTTGCCCCATTGATCCAGAATGCATTCGAATGCCTTGGAGGAAGGAAAGAGAAATGGTGGAAATGGGGAAAAACGGGTAAGAATAATTGGATGCAGAACAGCTCGTTCATCCATCAATCCGGTATCCATCACATTAGACCTGGGATTATTTTTACGCCATCAACTAATTGAAGTGCCCTGATTTGGCAACTAGGAAACGAAGTGGAGTAGAGCCTGCATAATGAGATGGAAGCATTTATGCTCCAATTACAGCTAAGTGCCGGAAAATGCTGTGACCAGCTAAGCGACGAGTGATGGAGTAGCGACCGCGAACTAGGCCAGTTTTCTGAGGAAGCCCTCATCGGAGTTTCCACTCCCAACTCCCACTAACCACTTCCATTCCCGAGATCCATTAATCAACCTGAGGAGCAGGAAAATCGCGAGCCAAACGACAAGCACGAGGCCATTCCGCCTTGGCACGTCTATGAAATCCGTGTAACTCCCATCGGAAAAGTGGCAGTGGGAGTGGGAGTGGGAGTGGGTTGGGTTGGGGAACTTGGCCTTGGCTCGATCTGGAGCCGGCGCCATCAATAACAAGAATTCGCGTGGAGCAACAAACGGAAAAACAAGAAAACAAACAAGGAAAATAACATGGAAAGCGAACTGAAGGAGGGGGTGCGGAAAATGGAATGGAAATGGAGTGGAAATGGGGGAGGTGAAAGCTACTTGCAGCTGTCAGCAAGGTGAAGGCGGGTGGTTTAGGCCCGGCGGAAATCGATTTGTGTGCGATTTGTTGTGGTTTCGCCTTACTAAGTATGCCCGTATTATTCCGCCTCCTTCCCTTCTACTCCACTACCAACCTTTCCCTAATGGTCAACTATAATTTCGGAACTATTAATGACTGTGACATGGTCTCCAACTTCTGAGGACTGTTTGTGTTTTCGTGTTCAGGGATCAATGAATTCGTCCCGTCGCACTTTGGCCCCCAACTATTAATCATATGTCCTGGCTATGGGGAGTCCTGCTCTTGGGGTGGGTGTGTCCATCAGTCTATCGCTGGTGCCCCAATCGAAATTTCATTAGTGGATTAGGAAGCGGAACTGGAGCTGGACTTACCCATCAGTTTCATCACCTCGAGGTGGCTGATGAAAATGTTCAGATAGCCGCTGACCGAAGGGGTCCGCCAAGTGGAAATCGCCAGGCACATGAGCAGCAGTGGGAGGGGCGGGGGCAAGTGGCCCATGGTGGAGCAGGCTTTGGCCTAGTGGGTGCTGCGAGGAGCCAATGAATTGTCAGAGCATGTGTCGCCGCAAGTGGCGAACATTTTCCGGATCCCTTCCTTTGACAGCCAGTCTCAATGCGAGGCCATTGATGCGCAGATTTAAAGGGGTTGTGAGGGGTGAAGCTTTGCTGGTACTGATTTTAATTCGGCTGCCAGTTGATGCTGCTTTGGATGATGGTTGTCAGTTGCCGGTGCCACAAACACAGAGCTCAGAACAGATCCCAAGCTCTCGAGTAAGCGTTAAAATCAAATTCCAACTGCTGCTAACTGTTCCGGTTGAATGTGGGAACGAGAAAGCCGGAGAGAGGTCTGTCTACCAAATTTGGGAACTTTTCAGCCTCGGCTTCCGCTGGCTGTTACTCTTTTTCCCCTTTGTGCCGACTGTTTCAGACCAACTTTTCCAGTTTTGTTTTGCTGCGGTTGCTGATGCTGTTGCTGTTGCTGTAGATGGTGCCTTCCTCTGATGCTGCCACTCCCGGAGTTCCTCCTCCTCCGGCTGTATGCATCAGTGTGTCCAAATTTGGTCCAGACTGAGTTTGGTTGGCTTTTATTGGCTGAGCTGCTGTCAACTGGTCCAGCTTTCCTCCTTTTCCTCCCTCTCTCACCGCTTTTCTCGTGTGTTGTTTTGTGGCTATCGCTTGTCACTTTGTACACTTTTCTGCTGCTGGTCACTCCACACTTCTTTCACCTTTCACCTCTCTCCTATTTTATCCCCGTTAAAGTCCAGTTCCTGTTGAATAGAAAGTGATTTCGTTTAGTGCAAATCAGACTGCGGAATTCAAAAAGAAGTTGACAAGGGAAGATGCGTTTACGAGGATGGGAATTTTCAAATTGGGGGTTTATAGGATTAAGGCGTGTGAGTCAGAATGTGTGGTTCAGTGGTGCAAACAATTTGCAAAAACAAAATAAAAAGTTTCTTCCATGCAAAAGTAATTAGAAAGTTGCAAAAAGATTAACAGCTTAGGGGTTCCAAGAGAGATCCAAGCCAAGTTATTCTGAAGTGACTTACTCATATCACATATAGCTAAGTTGGTGGATGAAAATGGCTGGTGCTTTAATAAATTTGAGGTAATATTTATGTGTTTGTTTGGCATAAATTATGAACTGGAAAAAGGGAACAACTTTGGCTTTCGAACTGTTTGTGGTTCAAGTGGTTCAGGTGGAGGGAGGTGGGAGTTGGGTCAAAGTGCAAGGGGCGGTGGATAGCGTGGGCATGGCAATGGAACCAGGACAGTCGAGTGCTCCCAAAACGAAATTGTTGCCAAGAAGCAGGCGAAACTGCTTCAATCTCCATGGCAAACTCATTCTCCACTTGGCCATTGCTTTTTGCCCAATACTCTATTCTTGCTTTTTCCATTTTCTTGCCGTAATAAAAATCGAAATCAGAAAAGTTTGTTGCCTTCGTTTTCGATTTCTCTTTTTTGCTTTGAAACATTTTTGGAATTTTAAAGTTTAACCAACAGAAGATAGTTTTACAGAGGATGAAGCCATTCTTAAGCCAAGCCAAAGTATGTTGCGGTCTTTTTAATTAAACTTAAGTTAGTCACTTGATTAAGGGCCTGATCATCGAACTCGAGCTCAGCTCAACCCTCACTTTTATCAACATCAGTAGCAGTCCATCTTTAGGAGGAGGAATATTGACTTGGCTTCACGAATCCTTTGGCTTTCGAAGTCATTCAGCGAGTGCATTAATAATTCAAAAGACAAATAAACCCATGCGAGTGTGTGTGTGTTTGGCTGTGTTCTCTTGAGGGGAATCACTGTAACTGATTCAAATGGAGCAGTAGACTAACAGCCAGCTGGAGGAAAAATAATAATGATGGGGAGCGTAAGGCATATCCCTTATGACAGTCATCATGTTAGTCGATAGCATATTAACTACATCAACTCAATCATTATCAGGGGAATGGAGCTGCAGTGGGAAATGGAGTTTCCGCTGAGAGGTTTCCGCTTAGTCACACGTCTCATCCGTCAGTCTGCCACGCCTCCTCCACCTCCTCCACGTCCTACCCGAACTCCCACTGCTCTGGAAAGTGACAAATTGAGCATTTTCCATTGTCTCCGGAACCGAACGAAGCTGATGAGATGCGATGAGCAGAAGATGAGCTCTGAATGGATGAGATGGAATGGGAAAACTTTTCAATTACTTGCAAGGAGCCGACCAGAAAAAGGGAAAATTGACTGAGGGAAGAGCCTCAGCAGTAATGAATAATAATCTGTTCCCCACCCACTCGCTCCGTCCCATTGCCAATTCGTCATTAAGGAATCCTCGGAGAGACACGTTCTCCTGCTTTTCCTTGGAAAATTTCATGCTGGAACAATATTTACTCTGCCCTGCTGAGATTGCCGGCTCTCGACATGCCCCGCTCGATCTCCTGCAATTAAAAGGACATCGATGGGCTGCCCTTCGGCCTCCATGCTTCAATTACAAAGTGGCTTTCACTTCTAATTGAATCGTGAGCTTGCCTTGATTCAGGCTCATACTTTATTCCACCTCAGCACTCTATTTGGTTTGCTTTTAGTCGTCCTCGAAGACTACTCAAAAGGCTGGTAAGGGTTAATGAACTTTGGCTCGATTAATGTTTATTTAGAGTGATTTAGTTCTTCATTCCATTAAAATGACGCATTCTTGTTGTTAGGAAAATTTTTAGAAAAATGTACTATGAATTCGATAATGATCATATGTACCAAGCTTTAATATATACGAATATATACGAATTTATGTTTAATTCTCCTGCAATTCAATACAAAAGGCTTAAATTATGTTCTATAAACAATTACATGTATAAAGAACCAAGGAATAAAAACGATATTAATGGTTAATCGAGTCAGTGATAATTTTGTTTTTCTCAGTCATAAAATTTCCATTCGATAAAAATCAGTTTCAACAAACAACATTTGTGTTAAACAAGCTGCTCTCCAATGAACAAAAACAACCAGCACCTAACAAAAATTAATTGTCTGTACAAATTAGCCCTGAGAACAAAAATATCCATCCCTCCTCATTCCACTCGAAAAAGCATTTGCAATCATTTTCCATTTACAGGGACAACAAAAGCAAATGTCGCTCGTTATTTTTAATCAGCTATCAAAATTTATAGCTGAAAATTTGTCTGGCCAGTGGGCAGGTGGGCAGGTGTGCGGCGCTTGGTCCATTGGACCATTTCCATTACCCGCTCGCATTACAGGTTCATTATAATGTGCACAGCGGAATATTTTACGCGAATTTAATAAACTCGGGGAATTGGGCAAGAGCATTAAAGCTAATGGAAAATTTCGGCCCGCCAGCTGATATGCCATGTTAGTTATTCGCATTTGGGGATGTGTCTGTTCAGTGTTCAGATAGCCCCGTTTGAATATTTAATGGGGAACTGTTCGAACTCAATGAGAGTGTGCGATTGTATCTCAACTGCGGGTCATTTCTCCACTGGAGCACAATCATTGATTTATGGCCATTGCAATAAACTTTTTTGCGCTAGTTGTGGTATAAAAAAAGAATAACCCTCCTCATTGCCAAACCTTTAAGAACCTTGACTAATCTTTGGGTTTTATTTAACAAAAAAAAAAAAATATATATATATATATATAGAACACAATGAAGGGCCAGAGTTCTGAGGACAAAAATCATAGCCTGACATAATTCAAGTACTCGGAACATTGTTGGTCTGTTGTTGTTGCTGCTGCTTATGAGCCGAAAGCACTTAGTGGCCATTCAATCAACGAGCCACTAAGTGAAGAAAGTGGACCCTGCGATGGGGCGAACGGTCTCCACTGGAAAGTGTTCGAGCGGAACATCAAATTTGCATAATATTCTTTTATGGCCTATGTTCTGTGGTCGCGAAACTTGAAGCGAAGGTTACGACGGTGGTGAGGATTAAAGGGGAATGGGCACTGTTTTGAGGGTTCGCTGGCTGGCATTTATTGAGTGGCTCTTAATCCCCGGCATATTTCAATTAGTGTCAGCTTTTTGATTTTATGTAAACACAAGAGGACCCAGCTCAACTTTACAAGCCCTCGTTTTCCCCGTACCACTTTATTGCTGTTCTAATCAGAATACCCACACACACACACACACCCACCCGCAAATACGTATGTACACATGAGTGTTGGTCACGCAATCCTGCGGTTGTGCAATTGTGAATGTGTGTACTACACTGCGTATGAGTGTTTGTTTAACAGTTAAAGACTTGGCATGCGAAAATATATACTTACCTAAAATATATAAGTGGAAAATGGTTGTGTTCAAAAACGCCCTCAAACTTCCATTTAATTCATTTAATTTAATATTTGGTCTATAATCTGGCCGCAATAACCTATTAACCTATTTACTATGTAGAAATGTTCAAGAAGCTTATCTTCCGCTGATAACACATTTAAATATATTACCATAAACAATGACGTTCGTTGGCTGAATTCTCACCAGACGACAGAGTACTTCACACCAGTGACAAGAATGGTTGGTGTCAGCGGAATAGTCGTCTGCCTACTTCTGGCTATTAACCTAGTTCAAGGCCAGCATTGCCGGTGCGTAGTGCCAGAGTTTTGCGAACAGAAGCGCCCTAAAATAAGTTTTCTACTGCTTCTCCTCTATGGATGTGCCCACGGGGAAATGTGCTGCCCAGAAAACGAAAATGTAAGGATTTAACTTAAAAATGTAGCATGAGATCTAACATGCGATTTGCCATTGCCGAAACAAATTCCACTTCCTAGCAATTCCACTTCCTTTGCCTTACAATTGTGGTAAAACCAACAAAGACGGTAAGAGTTACACACTGGAGAACCAACATGATTTGGCCCTGGAGGGCGAGTTTCCCTGGATGGTAGCTCTGATGGATGAAAATGACCAATACTTTGGCGGAGGTTCCCTGATCGCTCCAGATGTGGTGCTCACTAGCTCCTATGTTACCAAAGACAAGGAGATCGAACAGATCTTTGTGAGGGCTGGTGAATGGAACTTTAAGAACACTAGCGAGCCCCAACCGCACGTTAAAGTGGGTATAAGGTCAAAAGTGCGTCATCCCGGCTTTCGCATAGCTTCTGGAGCGAACAATGCGGCTCTTCTGTTCCTCGAAAGCCCACTGGAGCTAACCCGCCACATTCAACCCATCTGTATGCCTGCGGCGAGTAGGAACTTTGACTCAAGTCGCTGCATTGTTAGTGGATGGGGTAAGAAGCTAAATAGTGACGTCCGCTATATGGATGTACTAAAAAAGATTGAGGTTCCGTTGGTGAAGAACCCCGTGTGTCAAACGATAATGCAGCTATTAAACGAAGACGATTTCTTGCTGGACGAAAGTCTAATGTGTGCCGGCGGCGAACTCACCAAGGACTCCTGCATCGCACGTTGGTGGCTCTCCGCTTGTCTGTCCCCTGAAGGACGATCCCGAGCGGTATGAGCAGGCGGGCATAGGCAATTTTGGCTTTGGGTGCGGAATGCATGGCGTCCTGGTCGTCTACACCAGTGTAGCCAAACTGCGCGGATGGATTGATCAGCAGATCAGAAAAAATCAAATGGAAAATCGACCAAAAATGTAAATTCGATACACAATCGCAGTTCAACCAAATTTTATAAGCAAAGAAGCATATTCTGTTCATACTACGGAAAACCATAAGAGCTTAATTTCCCTGTCTTTATGCATTTAATCTGGAACAATAAAAGTGTATCAATTTATATTTCACTTTATTTAAATCATCACTAATCAATGTTGCGATACTGATAAGGAATAACAAAATATTTATAGATTTTTGAACATTTAAACAACTGATTGGCAAAATCTGAAAAAGTTTGTCTAATAAAACAATGCTTAGTAGTAGATATAATTCTGAAAAAGTTTCTAGCTGCTAAACACATATTTTCTCTGTTATTTCAAAAATGCTAACTTAACTTGTTTTCACAAAGGAAAGGGCATTCCTGACAGTCCCTCCTCCGCCTCGAAAGACAACTATTGCATTATAGAGTGCAAATATTTGTTTAGGTACAATGTTTCCTCGTACAGGGGAATAAGTATACACATGTGGCAAGGGTATGTGGGCTGTGCAAACCCTTTAGCAATCAACTCAAACTGCTGACAAGTAATGTGGGTACATCACATCCTCCTCATCCGCCTCCACCTTCGACTGACTGGCATTTCTCGGGTATTCCATATCAAAGGTGTTTCATTACAGAGAGTAAACGACACGGCATCTGATGATACAAGGGTCGCTCCTCATCTTGTCCCTTTCGGCATTTCGACATTTCGGCTTGACTTTAAGGTACGACATGGGAAGCCCCGGTGCCGGCACCGATGTTGTCAAAGGTCCGGAAGCCAAGCCCATCTGCGAACATGCGAGCAAACCACAGTCTCGCCAGCCGCCGGTCGTCCAACTGTCGTTTGTTTACATAACATCATCAGCCAGGAGCCAGGAGCCAGTCGAAGCCGAACGGAATTCGGAATCCTTTGTGTGGGCACATGCGCAATGTGCCTTTCTGTTTTGGGAAAAACCTCAGGACTATCAGCCTGCAACTGTTGCTTCCTTTTTTGATTGCACCGGCAACTGACACTAATCCAATTTGGTCAGAATCAGCTGCAGAACCAGTTGCAGTCCCAATTGGAAGCCACTAATTGCGAGCATGACACAAAGGCATCGTCAATGGATTTAATTTGCAGTCAAACGAATTGCACAACTTGGTCACAACAATTGTGAGGGTAAATACTTTCCCTAACGGGCAAATTCAATTACACTTCGCCAGACTGTCAGCGCAAGTAATAAAAGTTATCGTTGCGAAACAGTTGGACATGTTCACAAATCCTTCAAAATGTAATAAAATTTGAAAAGCTTTTCAGCACGTGTCTCAAGGGCAGTTATTGAAGCGCCACCGCGTAAATTGAGTGTGTGAAACTACACGAATGCCAACTGATAAGAGACCGCGCTAATCCCCCAGACGTGCACTTATCAGCGAAGCGAACACATCCCAAGCCCAATTTTCTTCAACCCCATCTTATACCTATTAGATTTATTTCCAAGCTTTTTCCCCGAGAAAAAGTGCAAAAACGAAAGGTTAAGCCAGTCAACCCTCAATGCAACAAATGGCATTACTAAGGCGGATATGGCGCACAATAAGCATCCACAACAGAACGGCAAAAATAGAAGTGGAAAGTACTAAATAGTTGTAGCAGTTGCAGGAAGAAGGATAAACCGGAGAAAAAAGCTGCACTGGAGTGCCAGAGTTCACACAAACCCATCAGGGAATCCACAAAAAAAAAAAAAAAAACGGTTGGGCTAAGGATAATAATGCGAGGGTAAAAACAAATATGCGTTGATCTGCGGCAAGGACTTAACAGAGGGTACATAGCGGGGAGAATGTGTGGCAAACAGAAAAGTAGAATCAAATCGCCATAAAACGTACCACAGCACAGCGAGTGAAAACTAAACGGAATGGAATCCCCTTAATGCGGCATGTAAACAAAATGGGCACGTGACCAGGAAAAGTAGAATCTGTCAGAAACTGGATAATGGAGTTGGAGTTCAAGTTGGATTCCGAGCTCTGGACAACAAATTGCCGCACGAAACTAATCCCGACATCTTGCAGATTGTTGCGCCTTCAGACGCCAACAGGCGCCAGTATCGGAAAAATACGGAAGCACTTTGAGAGTTGGCAGACAGTCGCAAGACATTGTACAATCCAAAATGGGCAGTACAATAGTTGCAATTGTGCATTATTCGCCCCCAAAAAAAAAAAAAAATGGACGGACACTGACCACCACTTTGCTTTCCCCAAGCTCAAGTGCAAATGCAGCACTTGAATGGCTGCTGTCAAATCAAACAAATCTTTAGTGCAATCTTAAGTGGAGTTGGCGAGGAAAATATGAGAAATGATACTTTACTTTCCGCTTTTTAGTTATCTTTATTGCTTCCATTTCCCTTTTTGTTAAGATATTTTAAAACCAAACAGTAGATAAATTAAAACTTTTGAATGTCTCAAATAAATACAATTTATAACTGCTTGTTTTCTTAGCTCTTTGCCTAATTGGCTGGCAACTGGCATTGAAGATTTTCAAAGATTTTCCGTCCCAAAAAATGTACAACTCCTGCATCTGGCGATCCTCCAATCTCTTGTGCTTTTTAATTTATTACTAAATTACTGATGCCTAAAAACTCATCTAGTTGCTCAGTCATGCTTATGATTTCTCAAATTTGACTTAGTAGATTAAATAGCAAAGACTTGATAACTTTAACTCAGTCTAAGGAAACTTAAAGCTATTTTACCTATCAGTAGCAAACATTTGAATTTAATAAAAACGTCATTTGCTTTTTAATTTATTACTAAATTACTAATGCCTAAAAACTCATCTAGTTGCTCAGACAGGCTTCCAATGTGACTTAGTAGATTAATTAGCAAAGACTTGACAACTTCAACACAATCTAAGGAACCTTAAAGCGATTTTTATCTATCAAAAGTAGAAATTTGAATTTAATAAAAACTTAGACCAGTCTTTTATAAGCGAAATTGAGTTTCCTTTCTTTTCTATCGTCACAGCTGTCAATGACAGAGCACAGGGCTGCACGAAAAGCTTAAACTTTCCGAAGCAAAACCCTATTTGCAGAAGGTGACAGCAAAAAAATAAAACAAGTGTTGCAAGTTACTTGGCCGAAACAAAGGAGAAATGCAGCTCAGAATTCAAGTAAGTTGGGAACTGAATGATGCATGGCCGCTTTATAGCCCAATTCGCCACCAGGCAGGATATTATTATGGCCAAGCCAAGCTGAAATCAAAGTTTTAGTGCCCCGGAAAAGTCGGTCCTGCCAATTGTTGGCCGCTTTCCATGCAAAACTGCGCCTCCGGGGTGTCGGAAGTGATGGGAAACTTTGCCATAGCCATGGATAAGCCAACCACAGCAGCCACTGGACACCAACAGTCATCCTGTAGGATACTATGGAGTCGGCCAAAGCGGATAAGCATAAAAGATCCAAGGATGTGGCACGGGTGGAAGGGCGAATCGAACTCCAAACTTCTTTGGTGAAAGCTTTTATGGCTCTGAGCCGTTTGCATGTGTCTCCACTCCGAATTTGGGGATTGTTTGGACAAGATGGTTCCCCGCCGAGGAGTTGCTCCAAAGCAAATGAAGCGTGACGCTTTGTTTTCCTTTGATTTAGTTTTATGAGTCTGCATCGGATGTAATTGAATTATGCAAGTTGGCGCCGACGGCCAACGGCAGACGACTTTATTAGCATTCGATCGTAAAGTGGGGTAAAAGTCGAGTAAAGGGCCACAAAAAGGGATGATGACACGGATGACGGATAACACCAGGAGGCAGGATACAGGCGAGTCAACATGGCTACACTTTTTACCAGCGACATTTGAATTTCAGATGATTCCGCACAACTCGCGGGTAAATGAATTGGAAAATATGTGGATGAGGCGGCTGATAAAGGATTCAGGATATGAGAGGAACAGTATATCCTGCCTCATCCACATCCAATGATAAGCAGCTCAATGAATGCGCAATGTGATGGCAACGGAATGGCATACGTAATGAAATGAGAGTTTGCATGCGAACAAAGTCTTTCTCAGCCTAATTGAAGTCAATTTGTGCCCGGGATCAAGACAAAAATGGAAAAGCGATATTAAACTGGAACTGTAGAGTGAAAAAAAAAGAGCTAAGAAAAAGTGGGTAGCGAACTGTGCCAGCCCCAGTAAGAAACCCAAGCCAAAGCCACTGTCAAATTGAAATCAAAAGCGTTCAAAATGTATTTAAATTTTTACTGCTTTCTTTTGCTCCAAATTCGATTCCCCTTAACTAAGAAAAGTGAATGTCGAACATCGGAAGGCGGGCTTAGTCCTATTAAATTGCGATAACAGTAGGCCAGGACTAAGCATCATAAATCGACTCAGGGAAAGTAGCTATTTCAGCTCACGCATCATCATGCAGGCTCACAAATGTGAGAAGATATCGTAGTTCGTATCAAAAGGGCAGATGGTTTACTCAACTGGCTCACTGAGCAAACTGAATATAGTCATCGATTGCTGCAGTCATCAACAATGGAGCAATGCACTTAACCAGGCCCCAAGGACATGTTCTCCACACTTTCCCCCTTTACCCCTTCGCCCACCCAAACAAACTTCTATTCCACGTCGAAAAGTTGCCTAAAAATGCTCACGTCCTCGGCACGTGACCAAAATGTTTGGCCATAAACAAGGAAAATATGAAAATGAAGAGGCGAGCTCGGCAAATAAAGGAAATGAAGAAGAAAATCAAGAGGAGGAAATTCGGAGTCGGTAATCGGGTTGATATATTTATCCTGGCTGAAAGTTCGCACGAAGCCTCTTCAAAAATTCATCAGGCAGACGCGCACAAGTTGACTTCAGCTGAGTTGAGTTCGTGGGCGGCACCACGCCCACTTCAGCACGGTGCTCCTTACTCGATCCTGCGGGTGTGGACATTAACCCCAATTGGCTAAATGGCTCATTAGGTCAGTGGGGGAAGTTCTTTTCAGCTTACTTCAATGGGAATGGAGAAATGGAATAGAAACAAAACAGAAACAAACGCAAGCGAATTGCACTACTGCGTGGTCAGTTATAATTAGGGACATTCGCCTTCGAAGCTTTACGACCGAGCGATTAGGCAAAAGGATACAAAGGATGTATAGCCACCAAGGGGGTGATGGGATGACCAAGGCCAAGGCCACTGTGGCCACGGAATACCCACTCCACATTCGGGGTCACATTCAATATTATTAATTGACAACATGGAAACATTTAGCAGGATCCTTAGCAACCAGGCGAATCGTAAATATATCGCTTGCAGAAGGGCTTTTGTCCAATTGGAAAGTGGCCAGAGTCATGTCCGGGATGTTTATTTAGGAGCCGTTAAGGGAGCGGCTGTGACAACGCATAGTGCCCATGGAAAGTGTAGCCTCCATTTTGGGTTTAGCGGCACTGGAGAGTTGATTAATTGGCCATAAACCAAGCGATTATCATTCTAATTTTGGTGGGAGAGGGGTAACCCATTCCATTCTAACCCAGTTGTAGGTCGTTCTTCCTATTCGATGCTCGAGTACCAGACATCACTACGGATTAGCCAGGATATGCGGTGTCCTTCTCTTTCAGGGTGGGTGTTGGAGTGATTGCCACTTGTTCGCAGGGTAACATTTCGGGTGGTCCGGAGTTCCAAATTCATTTGCCTGCGAAACGTTTACCGTTATGATTGCATGGCCAAACTTCCACGCTCCTCTCAGCTGGTGATTTTCCCTTGAAGTTGCCCCATAATCAAGGGGATGTGGATGTGGATGTGGAGACGCCAGGCAGTAATTGCTTAATTTGATTACGTGCCGCCGTAAAAAGCAGAACAGGAAATTTGCACATACACACAGCTCCGTGCTGGGTAATGAAGTTAGGATGGATGAATGCATGGGTGGATGGATGAATGGATGGATGGATGGATGGATGGGTGGGTTGGTAGGTAAATGGGGAGTACGATCCCCAACCGCAGGCCCAAAACTCCACATCCAAAGGGGAGCGACTTTAAACTTTATCGCAGACGGCAAACAACTTAATTCATGTTTCGGCTGAACCTTTCGCCGCCTTTACCCGAATGTCGCAGGCCATTTGCCATTTACCATTTGCCGTAAACAACAAACAAGATGAGGGGTCCTGGCAAAGGGGAACAATGGAGTCAAAGGATCGAAATGGGAAATGGGAAATGGGAAACTGTTCGCTCCGTGCGATAATTAGAAGCGCCCAGTGCACGCTCAATTAGAAGCTTGTAGCCCCAGCCCCAGTGCATGTTTTAGGCGTAAGAAGAGTGGGAGTGGGAAAGTGTACTCGGAACATGGAAAGTCTTTCTCCCACCCAGCTGCACCCTCCTCCCCCCGCATTTCCTCCCTCCGCGATGCAGACACGCGATGATCCGGAGCGGAGTACGGCGTGAATGAGTCGTTGGACGGAAAAGTGGGTGGGTGAGGTGAGGAGGCACAGGGCTTGAATGTCTTAATTAACTGTTAGCTGCACTCTGCGAAATCAACAGGCCATAACTGCAAAATAGGGGCAAAGGGGGAGGCAGAGTTATGGCCTGCCGTTTGCCTCTAAATAATGTCGAGGACGTCGTGCCTCATATTTATGATTCGCAATTATTCTACAACGTGTGGCGGCAAATCTCCGCCCTTACCCTGAAAATTGCTCTGGAGTTGGGTTGCCAAGGGTTGAGTTATCTGATCCTGAAAACACGGAGAGTGCAGTCATCACAGACACACACACACATTGCTACACCCACACACGCATATACGGCCAAACAATTTGCGAACTCACACGAAAAGGCAGGCAAATGAATTTGAGTTGTTGTTTTTTGGGGGTTCCTTTATACTTTATACAGTTTTTTTTTTATATTTTGGCGTCAGACGAAAGTGTTGGCCAGACAAATGTGGTGGGGGTTGGGGGGACTTAGGAGCAGGAGCAGGAGGACTTACTATTACATGTCACTGGGCCATAAAAAAGTTTATGTCTGACATGAGCCAAAAACAATTTGCATATTTTTTCCACTGGATAACAACTTAATTTAGGATACCCATAGACTTTCGGGAGGCGGAACGGCTGCGTAGCCAACTGGAACGGCGGCGGAGGAGTAATTAAGCATTTGAGTAGCGGGAGCTAAAGCCTTAAAGGGGATAATGGGTATAGGGATGTGCGCGCCCTGAGAGCTGACAACTGCAGAGCCACTCGGGCGGATGCGCGATTTGGCTGCCTTTCGCACCTTTGAAGCTCAGCGGGTGGCGTCGCTAGATTGAAATTGCTTTTCACATTTCACATTTCCCATTTCCCCATTTACTTCTGTGCGCATTTTCTTTCTCTCCGCCACATTCTTCGCTTTCTTTCCTCGCTGGCCTTTCTTTCTGCCTTTTCCCCTTTGGCTGCTGCAGTGGAAATGCAATTTATTTGCTGTCGCGGGCATTAAACGCGCTGCGCTGACTTTTGACTGACGCCATATTTTCCGCCACATTTGCAATATTCGCACGAGCCGAACGCTTCCGCTTCCGCTGCCATTGCCACTGGATCTTTATGGCTTTTGGGACACGCCCACCAACCTCCATTCTCCTTTCTCCTTTCTCCACTCACCGCTCACCGCCCACTCAGCTTTCATTTTTCAAAACTGTCAGCTGTGAATATTTCATAGTCGGTTTTTGGCATCGCACCCCCTTGGTTTTTGCCCTCCTTCTCCAGCTGCTTTGTGCTTAGCCATCGAAGTGTGGAGCTAATGGCCAGAGCTGCGAAGTGCTCCACCCCAGTAACCCCAGCAAACCTGAAAAGAAATCCATTTGCCCTCACTTTGCAAGGCTTTAATTACGACCTACAAGGGGCGAAAGCTAGTAAAAGCTGGCCAAGATTATGCAGCATTTTTTCATTAAGAGTGGCAGGCGAAGCGATTCGTCTGCTCCTTGGCACTCATCAACTGGCTGCCCTGCGGCAGGATATGCGACGGAAGTGGAGCGCCAAAGACTACGAGGTCCTTTGTGCAGGAGATCCGGTTCGGAGCAAACCCAGAGTGCGAGTGGTCGTGTTCACTGGTTTTCGTGCTCGTCGGCTTCGACTTGAAATTAGCATAATCAACATGAAAAGGCAGTCCCAGGAATAGCAACTCACTCAGTGTACCCCACCAAATCCACCCACCCAGGATTCCCTTCGAGTGTGGTCGAGTTTTTCGAGCGCCTTTAATTACACAGCCCTGCACAAATGATGAGCTGGCAAATTTCCACAGATCCCCAGTGGGCTGTGGGCGGGCTGCAGGATGTCTAGGTGGGCGTGGCAGTGGCAGTGGCACAGTGACTAAGGATTTTGCGAAAATGGCCCGCAGGCTTGGAGTCCAGACAAAGCGATTAGTGTGCTCGAGAAGTGCATGCCAAATGCTCCAGAGACCGAGGTTTCTTCCCTCAAATTGAGATAAACTTGAGATAAAGTGTGCCAGGGCATTAGGAAGGGGATCGGGAACGGAGGGCACATTGGAAAAGCCAGAGCCCCCGGGCAAACCAGAATGAATCACACGATAAAGAGATGTCAGCAATGAAACGAATTAGGACAATATGTTAAGTGCCAAAGTGATGGCCATGCTCAGTCTCCATCAAACCGGCAAACCAGAACAAAGGAGCAAACTAATAAAAACTAATGAGAATGAAATCCCTATAAATCTCATTTTCTTAGCTTTTCTGCTCTCCGTGCCAAAGCTGAACTATTAAAAATTCCCAACATCAGCGGGGATTGATGGCCCACTAAGGGCATACAAAAACAAGTAAAAAAGTTCTTTTATCGAATTGCCAATTTTTATTTGTAAGACATATTCGAACTCTGAACTGCTACCTAGAAATTTTATTTATTTTATCAATTTAATTGAATTTGATTGTCCATTTAACAACAAAATAGCAGAGTTGACAGTTAAATTCGGGACCTTTTATTTTAAATTGGTTTTAAGTGTTTTTATTTAAAGAAAGGGTTTTTGATATGTATATCAATCTGAATTTGTGTTCAAAACTTATACTCTGTGTAATCTTCTGCACACTTAGGAAAATTAAATTGAAAAACTGACTGTCAAGCAGCAGACTTACCCAAATAAAAGCCTTTATATTTGACAGATTGTCCCGAAGTTTTGTAGATTGATAGATGGTCCATCCCTTTTTTTTTAAATTTGCAACAATATGCCTTTTATGCTAATGTAAACAAGTAGAAACCTCTCCATAAACGAAAGAACAAAGGACTATTGCAGATTAAGCTGTCATCTCTGGCGAAGTTGCCATGGCTTAGCTGACTGCCTGGCAAACTGACAAATTTTGGCAAGTTGCTCCGATGGCCAATTGTCCGCACTTTGAGCTGGACATGCAATTAAAGTTTGTGGTGCTCGGACACTTGAGAAACGCCCGTGTGAGTTGCCCAATACCCGGGGCAATTGTGCGCCACTTGGTAAGCCCTCATCGCTCGTCAGACGGCTGCTCGAACACTTTTAATTGTTGAACAACTTTCGAGTGCTTCGTAGTTGCAGGGCCTCAATCAAAGATGCATGTAATGTTTGTCCATGAACATGAGCATGAAAATGAACATGAACGATGGCAGACGGAGCACAATGCCCATTCAAGGCAAATCGCTAGGGAAAAGTCCGGGTAAAATATGGAGAGGAAGGCCAAGTCGAAAGCAGCAGCAAGTCACGACAAAGTCGAAGGGAGAAGCCATCTAGTGGGTTCCCACCAGCACTTGTCTCCTCACCTCACCTCAGTTCACCTCATCCAGTTCCGCATTGTGAATGTAAATACATGTGCGAAAGCGACCACCTGAGAAATCAGCACGCCAGGAAAGGCACCTTTGGATGGGGTGACTGATCCAGTCAGTGCTGTGGCCCATTTGTAAAATGAAAATGGCCCAATAGAGAGTGCCCACAAAATTTTCTTACATTTTAAAATTCAGTCACATCTAAGGCAGCCATAAGAGATACACACCGACTATTTGAAAACACACACCTCATTGTGAAAGGCACATAAAAAATATCTAGAATTTGAAGAGCTTAGGATATTGTTATGAACGTTGGGGTTGATTTCTATACGTCATTCTATTTTATTTTGACATTAAGATAGTTCGCTTTTTTGGACCACTTTTGAATATATTTGAAACATTTATTATCTCAATTAAATTTAAGAGTTAATCTTATTTGAAACTAGTCTACTTTCAAATTAATATTTATTGATAGGCACATTGTAAAAGCTAATTTGTATTGCCCAACAATTTGACTAAATCTTAACCTTCTCTCAAAGGTAACAAACTTTAATTCTGACATGTCATTGATGAATTTGCCATTATTAAGGATAAAACCCAACATTTTAATTTGACAGACAAAAAATATAAAGTTTCTAAAAAATCTATCTTTTAAACAAACTAAAAACAAAAAAATTTTACAAAAAGGCCAAATAATAAAGGCTAAATGGGCAGCTCTACCGCCAGCTCCTTGAATGTTACCAAATCGCTTTAGCTCCGCCACAAGGAGCAATAAAAATGATACCGAAATGGTGGCAAAGCTGGGGGTGTGGCACCGCCATTATGCTTGTGTATTGATCTAAAATTGAATGTAAATTGCGGCAACTCGAATGATGCACGTGGGAAAGAGCAGCTGCCTGCTGGGACGAGCACTCCAGCAGGGACTTGGCCACATTGCCAATGTTTTCCCGTGTCCCGTGTTCGTGTCCCGTTCCCAAACATATCCTGTCTGGACTACGTCTGCCGCGACAGGGTGTCCTGGAGTCCTGGTGTCCTGGCATCCTGGCATTCTGCTAAATCATGCGACGCCCATTAAACCTCGCTCGTGCAGCCATTGCATTCGAGAGCAGCCAGTGTCGTTGACTCCCAGAAAGAGTTGCTCTTGTGGCCAGTTTTTCAGTTTTCCAGTTAACCAGTGTCCAGAGTCCAGGGTCCTTTCACTCGTAACTCTTCCAGATAACCAGCGGCGACACTGGACAGCCGAATAGCTTGTGTGTCCATGCCCACAGCGAACTGGGCCATAAAAGCCCATTACATCTTATCTTGGCCAATTGGCTTGGGTTAAAACCACCGATGGCTGAGAGGTAGGGAAATATATACCGGGGGCATGAGGCCCAATCCTGGCATGCGAATAATTTAAATCAGCAGGAAAACACCTGCCGGACTTTCGGCAATGTGGCCCAGAGTATGGCGTATGCCAATGGAATGCCAAGTATCCACGATGGAGGACCCATTCGGCTCAACAACCGTGGAGTTTCCCCGCCATTACATCGTTCATCTCGCATACTTCGCTTGTTTATGCTTCCCTTCCCCTTTGCAACTGACTTCGCTCCGTTTCCTTCCGTTTTATGACTTCATATTGTGTGCGGCATTGAGTTGTTGCCAGGGCTGTCGTCTCGCAGATTTTACGACCATGATGGCGCATTAAATTTTATAACTTATCAAAGGGCCAAAGCTTCCCCAGACGCCCCTTTTGCGATGTGTCAAATGCGGAATGGGGTGGCGGCGGTGTGAGTTCTGGGGGTATCCCTCGAAAGTCATTTAAATTTTGGTTAACTGTAAATTGGCTCACTTCGCCCGCCCACGGAAATTTGGATACCACGACGGCACCACCCCCCCACCCCACCCACATCCCGAAACGTACGTTAATTGAATTTCGCGTCAAACAAAAGACTCTGCGGCTGAAATGTGGCTTGTCACACCAAAAAACCAGGCACCGGCATCGGATGAGGGGCCCACAGAAACATGGAATGGGTGTATTCGCCATACTATATACATATACGAATGTGTGTGAGGGTCTGGCTTTGACTTGATTACGACACGCGACGAAATGGGTTTGGATGACATCCACATGACACTCGGCCGGGGTGACAATTTCCCCGTTTTCAAGAGCCCTCGTCCCGCAGTCAAGTGGACTAGAGTAACTTTTGGGCGGGACTGTACTGGTTTGGCCGGAAGTTCGGAACTGATTCGGATTCGCACACTCAATTATTCTTTCTTTGTGTTCATTGAGGAGGGGTGCCACAGAAATCAAAAAGGGTTGTGAAATCACATTTCAAAATGTACAAAGGTATGCACTAAAAAATGTAAAAAGCAAGTCTAACGAACTTCGAGATGTATATTTATTGTTGCATACTTTTACACACCTTTATAAATATTTTAAAACTATAAACGGTTAATTGCCATTCACTTAATTTTGTTCATGAAATGATGAATTAAAAATATCATTTTAATCAACAATCAGTTCCTTATGTAAGAAATTAAAAGGGTTGTGAAATCACATTTAAAAATGTACAAAGCTATGCACACTAAAAATTTAAAAAAAAGCAAGTCCAACGAACTTCGAGGTTTATATTTATTGTTGCATACTTTTACACACCTTTATAAATATTTTTAAAACTAAAAACGATTTCTGTGGCACTCCTAATTAATTGTCATTCATTTAATTTTCTTCATTAAATATTGAATGGAAAATTTCAATTTAATCCACAATTACTACCTTGTGTAAACAATATAATTGCTTTAAAACACACAAAATAAAACAAGGATTTAATGCTTAAATTTATATAAAACAGAAATGGGGCAAATGTTTCACTTGAATGAAATTCAAAAGTTTCAACTCCAACTTGTTTCATTTCCTTCAAAGAGGCAATTGCATTTCCACCCACTTCATCCCCTATGTACAAGCATTAAATGCACTTGTTATTTTGCAATCAAAGCCAATTAAAGCCATCAAACGAGCTATGGTAAATGGATTTGCGTCTGACATTGATCTCAGTGGACTGAGCGAGCACCCAAAGCCAAAACCACCCACATGTGACCGCAAATGAAACAAATTCAGGCAGAACATGGGAATTAACAACAATATACGACTATGTATAATTGTGTGAGTTCGGGGCGGCTCGATATTGCCATTGTGTTTGTGGATGGGTCGAGATCTGTGCAGAGCAATTGATTTAAATTAAAATTTAAATGGAAATCAATTAATTGCGATGGCCAGTGATTTTAATTGAAATTCGTTTTCTACGACCAAAAACTAAAGCCCAAAACTGAAATGCGAAATGCGACCGGAAGAAGGACCAAAATGGGAGACTCGAAACCGAAACTGAAACAGAATTAACTGGCGAGCACAAGGAGCCCTTCGATGCCGAGTCAATTATTGTCGATGCTGATGCAATTTTTGCGGCTGCCCCTCTGCCGACATAAATTCGCATTGGTTGCGAAATTAACAATTTCATTTGATAAATCAAAGGTTGCCAGGCAGGCATTCAGGGAGATGGAATTGCTCACTCACTCAGTCACATTTGCAGATGTGCGGGGGTAAAATGCCGTTGCAGTTGCAGAGTTGCAGTTGCAATCGTAGTGCCAGATGCATGCATCAGTGGGCAGTGGCAACCTTTTGTGTGTCCATATTCAACATGACACGAACACCCACGCATCGAGGAGCATTCATTATGCATTGTTGCTTTCGCAGACACACACACAAACATACACACACACACACACACACACATACAAACGGACACACACACCCGCACATTTGCATTTGCATAATTGCATCTGTCATTGGCAATGGCTTGCTGGCTACAATTGCATTGGCCTTCATCCCATTCACCCATTCATCTATTCACCCACTCCGAATGCCGCCCATTCGCACTGCAAATTTGAACCATTTTACCTTGTGTTCAATATGCTCAACATGCAACATTTTGTTTGCTTTGCTTTGCAAAGTATGTCGAGAATGTTCCGCAAACCGGATTCCTCTCTTACAAAAAGACTATAAAACAGAATAAAGAACTTTTAATAAACTGGATAAATAACTTAACATATTTTAACTATTTGTTAGAACTACCTTTTTGCTTACTTTACAAAAACGAATTAAGTCCTTAAGCCTCTTAAGTGTCTTTTTTTGATGCATTCTCATCCTTCTTAGTTGAATAATTTCTGAAGAAACTCTCTTTCTTGGAATTTAGACTTAAATTTTAAGTGGCAAAAGAAATACGTCCCAGTCTTATACACTCCATGGATTATGAATTGAAAGTTCCCTGGAAATTCTGACGATTTTCACCGTTTTTTTGCTATTTAAAATTTTTTTCTGAAAATGTTTAAACAATATATTTACCGCCAAAAGTTCTATTGCTTTCAAAACCTCTTCTTACAGTCCAAGACGCTTAAAAAAAACGAATCAATCAATTTAAAAATTAATAAACTCCAATAATAAGCTAATCATTTATTTTTGGAGAATTTAAAGTCAAGAATGAAAATATTTGGCAATGAAAGAACATTGTTGACATTATTGTAAGTGCATTCAGGGTCCCTGGACTCTTTTATTTGTTTTTACACTCTCGACATGGCAAACACAATTTGCCACAGACTGGCGATGGCTGGAAAATCTCGCACTCGACTAAAATACATATCAGAGAAAATTGACTATAACATTTTAAAATCATAGCAGGTAAATATTGACCAAATGTTTTCCGCACAAGAGCAACACTCGGTTGCCTGTGTTGATTGCTTCCATCCAGGGCAGTTAGATATAGATAGATATATGTGTAGGTATATAGTGGATAGATATATGGATAGGCGGCGTGTTTATAGAAATCAAAAGGCAGGGAGGTGTGTGTGGCAGACTTTTAATTAAATGGCCGAATGGGGCCAAAAATGTTGGCAAATATCGAAATATGCAGATTGAGTGCATAAAATCAGATGGAAAATTGACTAATTTTTTAGCCCGAATCGATGTTTGTTTATCGAGCTTAAAGCCGGCTGAGTCATGGACTTTTATGGCCATTACTTGGCTCACATATATAGTATATAAGTGTGTGTGTGTTATTGCATGCACTTCATTTATTTTATGCGTTCGCTGGATCCTTAAATGTTCATGTATTTTGTTAGTCATTCTGAACCGCCTTTCACCCCCTTTCACCCCCTCATCAGCAGTGCTCCGTTCCACTGCATAAAATTTATTTCGTTTTTATTATCATTCCGTGCATTGAGTGCTGCCCGCCCCCCACCAACCCTTAGTTCTACACCCCCGCATTTTTCGAGCGGAAGGAAAGTAAAAAATTCAAAGAACCGCCTGCAATTGACCTGCTCCTCCCAGCGCCCCCTTTCACTCTCTGCAAAATGTTTTTCCCGGAGCCGGGAGAAAAATGGGGAAAAAAATAGTTTTTCGCCCCCATGTAAAAATATGTAAAGTTGCAACACGTTCCTCCTGGCCTGGCCTTTGTTGTTGCTGTTGTTGTTCCTTTAAAAAATAAAAAAAAAAAGAAGAGTCGGGGGAGACCCCAAATACATATATATCTATATATGTTCCTGTAACAATAACAACAAGGACAATGGCAGTGACAACAAGGACAATACTGTATGAACTGATGAAGCGGGGGTGAGGTGTTGGTGGGGATTCCCTGTCTATTTTAGTTGTTGGGGTAATTTTTTCCGTCGTCGTCGCTTTCTTTATGCTTTGCGTTCAAATAATGTCATTTCGTAAATTGCTTCACTTTTCTCCATCCCCACAACCCTGCACTATCACCATCACCAACATCATCACCCCCAAACCAAACCACACACCCTTGTTGGCATATTTTTTTAGGGCTTCCAACTGAAACACAAACATATAGCGATATATATCCTCATACATATCGGGAGTTCGCTTGGGTTCGTTTTCTTTTATGTTTTCTGGGTTGTTTTCTGTTCTGTTCTGTTCTGTTTATTTTTTTCATTTTTTGTGTCCACCGCCAACAATTGGCCTTTTAGCTCTGGCACCGGCTTTGGTTCCTCCGGCAGCTGTTCTTCCTGTTCCTGCGGCTTTTGTTTCATGGCACCCACTCCTTGGTCCTGCTCCTGCTCCTGCTCGTGCTCCAACACCCAACGTGTGTCCATGTCCTTTTGAAACTTTGCCTTTTGTTTGGCGCGAAAATCAATTAACGCGCTCAATGAGCTTCAAAAACTTTTGCCCCAGCCAGCACACAGCACACACAACAAAGCCAATTTACAGTTAACCAAAATGTAAATGTCCTTCTTTCGGAGGAGGAGGGGCTGTGCGGCAAGTGTCAACTGCTTTGATAAGCTGTTAAATTTAATGTGCTTCAATGTCATAAAAGTCTGTGGCAGGGACAGCAGCTGAGGGAGATTCAAAAGAGCCATAGCACGAAAACAAGTTTACAAAGGCATATGAAGTCATCAGCAGTGCGGCAACTACTCCTCCCAAAACGATTTTTCCGGTGGTTGTGGTTTAAGTTGGGAAAATCTGAGCAGAACAGCTGATAAGTGCATGTAAATCAAGGTGGGAATCGAGCTCTGCAGCAGTTCCACCGATAAATAAAAGAAAAAAATATATATATAAATAAATCTGATACGAAATCCGATTATTTGTTCCTACCGACTAATTTTGTTTTTAAGATTCAAATGAGCTTATGACTTCGCAACGGAAAGGACGGTCGTTGAGTATCCATCCCTGAAGACGGACCCCGAAAGGGTTTGAAATATATTGGAGAAAGTGTTTTTTGAACAAAGAAAAAGAGGCACTATTAATACCCACCCATTGATCCAGTCAAAAAACAGACCAGAAGATTGAATTAATGTTGTATAATATGTAACTAAGTAGTCGTCTCACGTATACGATAACGTCGATAGTTTTGATTATCAATGATGGCCACTTCCGATATTATCGATAGTACCGATAGTAATTGTTCAAAAGTCTTTAACGGGAAGCTATTTGTTTATTTTTAACATACAAAACGTTATGTTTTATGAGAGTTAATTTGATCATTTATACTTTGATTTTTCTTTGGCTTACTATATCTAAATAAATCATACAAATTTTATTTGTAGACCTTTGTTATTGTCACGCTTTTTTTGTTATGCTGCGCCACTCCATCTTTGCAGCCCTATCCTATTTCCGCCACTCAGCGTCTTTATTTCATGCACCTGCTCGATTCCCATGTGCCCCGTCAAAAGCCGAGTCAGTTTCAGATTCTGATACGCACTTGCCGCGCTTCTCAATCAATTTGAGATCAATGCGCGAACATAATGCAGAGCATCCCGGTTCCTTGGAAAAAGGCTTTTAGTTTCATTGCCGTAATGGCTTCTGGTGGCGGCGCCAAAGCGATTTGCTGCCAATTGCCCCATTTGCCCAGGTGATTGCATTCGCACATGTATTTGCGTGCTGCCTGAGATATGTGGGGTTGCGAAGTTTGATTGGTCCTTTGCGGTAAATACCGCATGCATCAACTGATGGGGAAGCGAAGCATCCACCAAACTTGTCCGACAATTAAAAGTGGACAAACTGCAGTCTGGCCAAAACGCCAGAGCCTTTGAAGTGGCCGAAAGACCGCAAACTTTAATTGCATGTCCGGCTCAAAGTGGGGACAATTGACCAATCAAGCAAGTTGCAGAACTTTGCCAATTGTCTTTGATTTCATAGGCGGCCATGGTTTGCTTGAGTTGCGTGTTTGCACAAATTGCGGCTTGTGGGTAACTCGATTCGGCCGCCTATTCAGTCTGCTGTCGAGTTTGGAAGGCCATTTATTGCCCGGCTCTGATACCACTAGATTTATCTGGGCCTTAAAGCCGAAGCATTGTCGTTGGCTTTTTCGCACCCCAAAAACTTCTGCTCACCCTCTGCGATTCGCACTTGGCTTCTTGCCAAAAAATTCCCTGCTTTTTGGGTCTTAAAAATTCAGCTTATTGTCGTGTTCGGTTTGCGTGTTCGACTGTATTGTGCCGGATTTTTGGATTTTTCCCAAACAACAATTATTTTAGATTTGTGTGTTTTCAGCCATGAAATTAATTTCGGTTCTTCGGCTCTTTGTGGTGACCGGTTTGTGTTTGTGCGGCTAGTGAAAACTTTCATTAACTGCCTGTGCTGTGACCTTAATCAAGTGTTTGGGTGGCTTTTAAGTTACCACCCAAACCCTACTGAAATTGCAGGATCCTGTGTAAGGCAATCTGAGTTTCAGTCAGTTGGAATGAGCATTGAAACTTGAGCGTCGGCCATCGATACCGAAAGCCGAAACTATGAATGCCACTTCCATAATTTGCCACTTGCCGTTGCCATGCCATCGAAATCCCCTTCCCCACCCTGAAAAGCAGTGAGCCGTAGATTTTGCTCCGTTCCACATGCATGAGTGCATCTTGACTCTCGACATGCCAATTGCAAAATTGTTTTTCATGCCTCCGCCTCTGGATCTCCTCCATCAGGGACAGGTTGCCGGGGCAACAACACAATCAGTCCGTTTTGGCCGAGCACTGGGCAATGCAAAGGTGCATCTGCATCTCTATTTTCAACGGGGCCTCTCCATCGTTCCATCGAGTGTGTGCCCACTCTCCATGTCGCTATCTTATGCCAGAAACATACCCCAATGCATCTGTCCATTTTCCCCGATGGAGGTTGCCTTCAGCAGGCATTTTCCCCACCTCCAACCCATCTCTTTCCAAAAGTGGATTAAAAATGCCCTGTGCTGGTGAAAATTATGGAGATGGTGGTGCCGTCAAATTAGTTTAACAGGCAGTCGAAAAAAAACGCTAAATTAATTTCAATGCCAGGCAAGTGAAACTGGAACTCAGTTAAATTCCGTTTGACAGTGAATAAAACTGAAAACTGCTCGCTTTGCGTCTGCCAGTCTCGTTTGGCGAGGTCTGGGTTAAGGGTTTTTCACGGCATTTCGGCGGGTTTCGAAGTTCTGCTTCAACAAAATGCAATTCATTTGGCGCCACTGCCATTGCTACTGCTACTGCTACTGCTACTGCCACTGCCGACGCCATTGGGCGCCATTTTGTTGCCGCAACTTTGAATAGGGGGGAAGAGGGGGAAGAGGGGGGGATTACGAGTGCAGCAGGGCAATGAACAAGTTTTTTTCACCCCTCAAACACATTTTTTTCGCTACAAGTTCTTGGCAAAAAAGTTTCAAGTTTATTAGAATGGCAGTGTTGCTAAATGCCAGTGCTGGCCATGGCCAACGCCTCCCTCTAAGTGGGTCCAGTAATGGCCAAAGTTGAACGCCAGCCGCTGAGCCAGGCGGCCAACTGCAGTCGCCACTTTGTGCACTGACCAAAAAAATTTGCATACATTTTATGCCAACCGACAAGCTGACAAGTGTCATAGAAAAAAGTAAAACTTTAGTGGATGTATTTGTACGATTACCCTAAACAGGCGTTTACAAAGTCATTTTTACTATAAGAAGGTAGGTGCTGTGCAATAAAACCAAAATTTGTATTAAAAAGTTTTTACTTTGATTATTAATTTTTTTTTAATGTTGAGCACATGCTCTCAGGGGTAAAAAAAAAACTTCCCTCATTCTGTTAAATGTGGTGGATTTTGGTGTGCAACAAACGTATTCCAAAATAAAAATATTTTATTTTAAGTTTTAAACGTAGTGCAAAGTTTTTAAAGGTTTTTTTTTAAATTACTTAATCAACATATGATGACAGTTAGTTTATTATTTTAACAAAAAGCAACAGTACGTATAAGTGATATACTTTGAATCCAATATGCACACCCTAATGGGCATTGTTTTCAAAAAATTCTTTATGATGTGCCTTAAATATTTGAACACAGCGAAATGCGTTGTAAAAGCCATTGGGAGTATGACCCTAAAACGTTCATAAAAAAGTAGACCACCCTAATGAAAGTCTTGTGTCACCTATAATTGTTTCTAATTACTACAATCACTACACTTTCAATCTTAAAGTTGACTTAAATGACTTCACGCCTATCACTTCAAAGTGATGGTTATAAGGTAGTACCCACCTACAATTGATATTAATTTTAATCAATTTTACCAAAACCTTCTGTAAACTTTTATTATATCCCAAATGAATTACAGTGCAGTTTTTAAAAGGAACGTCTGCCTTTTGGCCAGCCACTTTGGACGCAAACGCGATTCCACTTTGATTGGCACTTTGAAGGCTCATTGTCGGTGGGAATCAGATTAGAAGCAAGCTCATTAAGGGGTGCTCTTTGAGGTAGCTCAAGTTCGCATCTGACTAATTCCAGGCCATTTCCGAGGCTGCACTCAGTCTCCGGAGCCCCATGGCATATGCCACATGCCACATGCATCTCTGTCAGCGATTCCACCTCGATTCGAGCAGCAGTGAAATGTAGCAGAAAATATGGCGTTTGTCAGCGCAGAAACAGGAAGACGGAGCGGTCCGCAAATGGATTGCCTTCCACGTGGGCAGGCAGTGGAAAGACAGAGCGAAGTACGGCGAACCGGAGAAGTGAGTGAGTGGCCAAAAAAGTCCGTGGCCAGCTTACGCAACACGCTCCCCAGAGAAAGACAAAGCTGAACGTGTTCGGGGGACACACCGAATATATTCCAAATTAGGTCCTTATCCAGCGCTAAAATATATGCAAATTGTTTTCGGCTCATGTCAGACATAAACTCTTTTTATGGCCAAGTGACATGTAAATCCACCTAACCCACTCCTCAGAATTGTTCATCTTCCCCTTCCCCTCCCTAAAGCCCCTCTCTATTTGTCTGGCAAACACTTTCGTCTGCGTCTCGCAAAGAGAATTATTTGTAGGGGGCCCGAGTTTGTGTGCCGATGATGGCGACGTGTTCACGTTTATGCACCCTCCGTGTATCCAGAATCAGATAAGCGGAGCACACAACTCAACCCACTTCCAAGTTGGACTTAAACCCCCTTAAGCACTTTAAGTCAGCGGCGGATTCCCCAGAGGGTGTTTCTGGATTCAATCGCCCCCCAAACGACTGAGCTTAATAAAGATATTAGGAAAATACACCTATTTATTGTTGAATCACTTTCTAAACTTCAATGGCATCGCATCAAATCGAACCATTTTTTAATGCTTTTTTATTGAAATTTAGAAATCCCTATATTTAAACAAATAGTAAAGTGGGTTGCCAGGCTTTTATAGGACGCATTAAATAAACTACTCAATTAGGCCGTTTTGATTTTAAATTACTAAATTTTTATCAACAAGAATACAAAAATTTGCCGAACCTTTGAAACGAATACGCTTTTAAATTTTAATGTATTGCAATTTAAATTAACTATTGACAATGTGGCTTATGATTATTTTATTCATATGTTAAGTGTAAAACATTTATCAGAAGTTCTGAACCAAAAAAATCTATTTTGATGCTTACCCCTTTGCAAAAACTCTTTGGGATCCGTCCCTGCTCAACTTACAGGCAATTTTCAGGAAGGGAAGCGGATATCTGCCGCCACACGTTGTAGAATAATTGCGAATCATAAATATGAGGCACGACGTCCTCGACATTATTTAGAGGCAAACGGCAGGCCATAACTCTGCCTCCCGCTTTGCCCTATTTTGCAGTTATGGCCTGTTGATTTCGCAGAGTGCAGCTAACAGTTAATTAAGACATTCAAGCCCTGTGCCACCTCACCTCACCCACCCACTTTTCCGACCAACGACTCATTCACGCCGTACTCCGCTCCGGATCATCGCGTGTCTGCATCGCGGAGGGTGGAAATGCGGGGGGAGGAGAGTGCAGCTGGGTGGGAGAAAGACTTTCCATGTTCCGAGTACACTTTCCCACTCCCACTCTTCTTACGCCTAAAACATGCACTGGGGCTGGGGCTACAAGCTTCTAATTGAGCGTGCACTGGGCGCTTCTAATTATCGCACGGAGCGAACAGTTTCCCATTTCCCATTTCGATCCTTTGACGCCATTGTTCCCCTTTGCCAGGACCCTTCATCTTGTTTGTTGTTTACGGCAAATGGCAAATTGTAAATGGCAAATGGCCTGCGACATTCGGGTAAAGGCGGCGAAAGGTTCAGCCGAAACATGAATTAAGTTGTTTGCCGTCTGCGATAAAGTTTAAAGTCGCTCCCCTTTGGATGTGGAGTTTTGGGCCTGCGGTTGGGGATCGTACTCCCCATTTACCTACCAACCCACCCATCCATCCATCCATCCATCCATTCATCCATCCACCCATGCATTCATCCATCCTAACTTCATTACCCAGCACGGAGCTGTGTGTATGTGCAAATTTCCTGTTCTGCTTTTTACGGCGGCACGTAATCAAATTAAGCAATTACTGCCTGGCGTCTCCACATCCATCCACATCCCCTTGATTATGGGGCAACTTCAAGGGAAAATCACCAGCTGAGAGGAGCGTGGAAGTTTGGCCATGCAATCATAACGGTAAACGTTTCGCAGGCAAATGAATTTGGAACTCCGGACCACCCGAAATGTTACCCTGCGAACAAGTGGCAATCACTCCAACACCCACCCTGAAAGAGAAGGACACCGCATATCCTGGCTAATCCGTAGTGATGTCTGGTACTCGAGCATCGAATAGGAAGAACGACCTACAACTGGGTTAGAATGGAATGGGTTGCCCCTCTCCCACCAAAATTAGAATGATAATCGCTTGGTTTATGGCCAATTAATCAACTCTCCAGTGCCGCTAAGCCCAAAATGGAGGCTACACTTTCCATGGGCACTATGCGTTGTCACAGCCGCTCCCTTAACGGCTCCTAAATAAACATCCCGGACATGACTCTGGCCACTTTCCAATTGGACAAAAGCCCTTCTGCAAGCGATATATTTACGATTCGCCTGGTTGCTAAGGATCCTGCTAAATGTTTCCATGTTGTCAATTAATAATATTGAATGTGAACCGAATGTGGAGTGGGTATCCGTATCCACAGTGGCCTTGGCCTTGGTCATCCCATCACCCCCTTGGTGGCTATACATCCTATGTATCCTTTGTATCCTTTCGCCTAATCGCTCGGTCGTAAAGCTTCGAAGGCGAATGTCCCTAATTATAACTGACCACGCAGTAGTGCAATTCGCTTGCGTTTGTTTCTGTTTCTGTTTCTATTCCACTTCTCCATTCCCATTGAAGTAAGCTGAAAAGAACTCCCCCACTGACCTAATGAGCCATTTAGCCAATTGGGGTTAATGTCCACGCCCGCAGGATCGAGTAAGGAGCACCGTGCAGAAGTGGGCGTGGTGCCGCCCACGAACTCAACTCAGCTGAAGTCAACTTGTGCGCGTCTGCCTGATGAATTTTTGAAGAGGCTTCGTGCGAACTTTCAGCCAGGATAAATATATCAACCCGATTACCGGACTCCGAACTTCCTCATCTTGATTTTCTTCCTTCATTTCCTTTATTTGCCGAGCTCGCCTCTTCATTTTCATATTTTCCTTATTTATGGCCAAACATTTTGGTCACGTGCCGAGGACGTGAGCATTTTTAGGCAACTTTTCGACGTGGAATAGAAGTTTGTTTGGGATGGCGAAGGGGTTAAGGGGTAAAGTGTATTGCAAACTTGTCCTAGGGGTATATTTAAGTGCATTGTACCATCGCTGATGACTACAGCAATCGATGGCTCACCGCAATTGCAGTGTAGTCCGAAGTTGTTGGTGCGAATTACGATATCATCTGGCCCTTTGGGAAGACTGCGTGTCGATGGATCCGTTGCAGCAGGCACTTTCCCTGAATCGTCTGATTCAGCTTAGTCCTTGTCGAACACAACACAACACAACTCAACAAGACATGACACAAACAGCTCCCAGCCATCAACGTCTCCGATTGCAGGGGAATGGAGGAAAATGGACGACTGTGCGAGTGGTAACGGAAAAGATGCAGTTCGATAGCTTTTGATTTCAATTTGTCATTGGTTTGGGTTCGGAAATAAAATCGGTATCAGCAGCGTGGTTCCGCCCACTCAACGCCGCATTCCAACGCCGCCCTCCTCACTGAGAGTTCATGAAACTGTAATTGGAAGTCCCTGCAGCTGGCTGTCCGTGCCAGTTTGAGGAGGACTCCGGCATTGGAGCGTTGGAGTGTTTCCCCAGCACTACATATTTGATAAAACGAGACCGGCACTGAAGTGACAGATTACCCCGCAGTGCAGCAGGCCAGGGCGGTGGTGTCCTGGCACCATGGCGACTCACATATTAATTATTGGGCCACAATATTGAAACAGAAACCCCTGCAAATGCTCTCAGGCAGATGACAAATCGATTTCTTTGCTTTTCCATGGCCATCAAGGGGATTGACCTGAAAGCAAACCCTTGTTACTCTGGCCCTCATTCGATTCAGTTCAGTTCGATATCCTTTTTCGATATCCTTTTGCCCATCTCCGACGACCATGGGTGTCAATTAGGCTGGGGAAAGCTTTGTCCGCCTGCAAATTGGCATTTCATTATGGTTGCCATCCTGTTGCCATCGCATTGCGCATTCATTGAGCTGCTTATCACTGCCCGTGGATGTGGCAGGCGGAATATCGAGTGCTCTGTGTTCTTATTATCCCCCATCAGCCGCCTAGTCCGCACATATTTTCCAACTCATTTGATTGCGAGTTGTGCGGAATCATCTGAAATTCCAAAATATCACTGCTAAAAAGCAAAGCCATGTCTGAGTACGCCCGTATCCTGTATGCTGTATCCTGTATCCTGCCTCCTGCCTGGTGTTATCCTTCATCCGTGTCATCATCCACGTTTTCCCCACTTTACGATCGAATGCTAATAAAGTCGTCTGCCGTCTGCCGTTGGCCGTCGGCGCCAACTTGCATAATTCAATTACAGCCGATGCAGACTCATAAAACTAAATCAAAGGAAAACAAAGCGTCACGCTTCATTTACTTTAGTACAACTCCTCGGCGGGGAGCTCCCCTTTTCCGCATTTCCCACATTTCCTACATTTTCCCCCGAACCAAACCCGAGCCCCCCATTCCGAAGTGGAGACACATCGAGCCGGCTAAGAGCAATAAAAGCGTTTGCCAAGAAGTTCTCCTTGTGCTCTTATTTCGCCCCAGCAAGTATCCTTAGTATCCTTCGTGTTGCTAGTCTGCTTATCCTCTTTGGCCGCCACCCAGTTCCTAGCTGCTGGCTCCTGACAGTTGACGTCCGTGGTGGTCTTTGCCAGAATCCAAGCACTGAGCTGCGAACTCCAGACCCGTCGTCTGCTGGTCATGAAAGTTTCCCGTCACTTCCGACGCCCCCGAGGCGCTGCTTTGCATGGAAAGCGGCAAACAATTTCCTCGACTGAAAGTTGGCTGCGACTTTGATTCTAGTTTGGCCCCGGCAATAATAATATCGCAGAATGTGATTGTCGTGACTGATTGCACTGGGCTCGGGCCAAAGTTGGCACTCGCTATTTCTTGCAGTGCACTTAACTTTATTGTTCGCCAGCACCAGTACCAGTACAAGACGTCGGGTTTACGCTTGTGGCGGATTTGAGTTAGTGCCAGGCATCAGGCATAAAGTGTTGGCGCATTATTATCTTTCGGACTTCATAACTTTTGGCCGTAAAGTTCTGATTGGGCGCCGGCGGAGAGCCAAAAATAGTCTTGCTTGAAACAACAACATTTGAATTGCCAGTTGGAGAGGCCACATAAAGGCCAGGCCAGAGTTCCGCCCTCTTCATTATCTTCACATTTATCGAGCTAATTAACAGTCGGGAAATACGTGAGGCAATTGAGGCGGCAGCACGGAAAACGCCTTCAGCTCGAAGACGTCAGAACGAAATGTATTTAAACTGAAAATGCCACATCACAAGAGAAAACTGACTGACAGCAAGTGTTGAGGTCATGAAAGAGGAGCGCTCTGCAAATGGTTCGACAAGCGTTGAGGAAATGAAATGGGGAAAAATGCTGGAGGATTGCTCAAAAGATGTTTGATTTGACAGCCATTCAAGGACTGCAGTTGCACTCGAGTAGTAGTGGAGAATGGGCAGTAGTGGTCATTTCGGGCATTTGCTGGGGCGAATAATGCACAATCCTTTTTTCCTGTTTTTTTTTTTTATGTTTTCTTTTCCACTTGCTGGACGGTACAATGTCTTGCCAATGTCTGCCAACTACCAAAGTGCTTCCTTGTATTCTGATCCCGGCGTGGCGCCTTCGCAGTCTGCGTCTCGGCTTCAGTATCCGACTGGGTTTTATGATGGCGCAACAATCTGCAGGCTGTCGGGATTACTTTCATGCGGCAATTTGTTGGCCAGTTGGCAAACTTTTGCCACATCCCGCTGTCCAAATGCAGGACTACGAATCCGCAACCCACCCTTGCTGCTTCTTTTTTCCCAGCTCCTGCTGGCTTCTCCCTTTCTGGTCACGTGCCCATTTTGTTTACATGCCGCATTAAGGGGATTCCATTCCGTTTAGTTTTCACTCGCTGTGTTTCGTTTTATTGCGATTTGATTCTATTTTCCGTTTGCAACACACACATATATATACCCTCTGCTGTTTGGTCCCTGCCACAGATCAACGCATATTTGTTTTTACTCTCGCATTATTATCCTTATCCCACCCTTTATTTTCTTCTTTTATTTTGATTCCCTGATGGGGTTGGTGTGAACTTTGGCACTCAGCTGCAGCTTTTTCCCCAGTTTATCCTGCTTCCTGCAACTCCTGCAACTATTTAGTGCTTGCCACTGCCACTGCCACTGCCACTGCCACTTCGACTCTTGTTTCCACTTCCATTTACTGTTCTGTTGCGGCTGCTTATTGTGTTCTAAATCCGCCCAAGTACTGCCATTTGTTGCATCGGGGGTGGACTGGCTTAACCTTTCCTTTTGCACTTTATCTTCAGCTCTTCCTACGCTCATTACTCAAGGAGTGAGCGTGTGGCTAAATCCGAAGGGTGAAGTGGGGAAATGTTGGAGATGTGTTTGCCTCGCTGATAAGTGCACGGTTGGGGGGATTAGTGGTCTCTTATCAGTCCGTATTGGTGTGGCTCACCTTCTCCCTTCGAGACTTTATCGCAGGCAATTTACTTGCTGGCAGCTTAATGGCGCCCAACGCGGCACGTGCTCCACGTGCGAACAGCTCACAATCGGCTGTTGAGATTGCAGAATCGAGACCGAAGGTTGACTGCTGACTGCTGACTGGCGCCTGGTTAGCCATGAAAATTTTAATTATTTCCAAAGGCCTTGTTATGATTTGTAATTGGTTTTCTTTCTTCTCGTTACGTGTCCTTTCATTCGCTTTCCTTAATTAAAAGTCCGAGCGTATCGCACAAGAGGACAAGTTGGAGGGCCTAAAAGTTGGCACTTTTTTGTTTGCCTTCGCTTGCCTTCGGTAATGAGGCATTCTCCGATCTAATGGCGAACTAATCAACCTTTTTTAATTCGAATTCCTGGCGACGGAGCGGAACTGTCGTGTCCAGACCGGGGGGGACAAATCAACGAAAGTTATTTCATTAAAAAATTTTAATTGACATTCGTTCTGCCAGCAAATTAAGCTTTTGTGTCGTGAAAATATTTGCCCATCTCAGCGAGAAGTTTCGGCCAGGCCATCTGTCAGCCGGACAGGTCCTGTCCCAGGACCTATTACCTCCCTTGCCGTCCTATTTTTACTTGCCCAATGAATCAAGCTGACAGAGCTCATATATATTTCTATTTCAGTTTTTTTTTCGGACTCGGACTTTTTCTGCAGAGTTTGCTCGTAGCTCTTTATAGATATTTTGATGTAATTACTGCGACAAGTTGCCCAATTTGCTTAGTTCGGAGTTCGTTTTATTTAATTAGTTTGGAGATTGTTTGTCCCGGCTCCTTTGGCTCCTTCTGCTGTTTTTTTTTTGTTTTTGGCTACTTTAGCTGGCAACAGGAAATTGCTCCGTTTCGCCGGCTGTTGAGTGACAAATTGAATTTGCTGTGACAAAATGGGGCTACTTGTAAAGGGCGCCCGTACATCAGATCCTGTCACAAGCACAGCGGTTATATCAACCACACATTCTCTCAAGCAATTAGATTTCTAGTACCAGATCTTCCTAGTCTCTACAGCGATGCAATGTTTTGCCCCCAAAAAAAGCATTTGTGGAGGCAACCTAGTTTATCTACACATTCTGTTCAAAATTCCGCAAAGGCAACCAGAAATCCTCCTAGGGGTATTTAGTACTATGCTCCAATTTCACAGGAATAGTGCTGGCTTATATCCTATTTGGAACTGGTTCCTTGCAATGAGCCTCAAAAACTGCAATAAACAAGCACAAAACTAATTCAAAATGTAAGGAGATGGATTTAAAAAGCTATATCTGTTTAAATATTTTAAAATAATATAAAATATTATGTTTCAGCATAAAAACCTCTACCGAAAAAATAACCCTGGGTTATAAAAGCACGTGGTTTGCAAAAGTGGATCTTCCAAAACTTCCATTTATTATTATTTTGTGATCTTTTTTTAAACCTTTTTATCAATTGATTTGTTCTTATATTTAATTTGTTTTTTATCTTTCGCTTACAAAATTTTTGCTTAATTTATATAAATTTTAAAATAACGCAAAAAATACACAAAATATATAGTTCAATTTTTAATTGCAAAGTGTTATAAGTAAGCCCTACATTTTAACTCCTTGAGTAGTAAATTTAGCAGTCAATTTTAAGAAATCTAGCTTACCAAAACACGACTACATGTACTATATTTTAATTATTTTAAAGTTCAACTTTAACTTTTACATAAATTCATAAAAATTAACCAAAATCGCACTCAGGGCCGAGCTAGTTCCGTTCCACTTCCGCCAAAACTCAACACGACATCAAGTGCAATCATAAACAAGCGCAGTTCACAGCAACAACAACATGCATCGCTAGCCATTTGCAAAAAAAATGCGCAACAGTTGCATGTGGCAGGCAGTGGCAACAACAGCAGCAAAAACAACAACAACAACAGCAACAACACAAAACAAACAATTGTCCTTTCTCCGGCCCTAAAATCCGAATCCAACCTCCAGCGGAGCCCCGCAATTTACAGCCGGCATTTCGGCAGCACCACCCACAAATTGTTGGACAATTGCGCATGTGCCCACAGAAAAAGCCGAGTCCTTTTTCGTGGCAAGTTCGTCGCAGACAGCTCCGAAGGACTTGACGTTGAATCAGTCGCTCGCCACTATTCGAAACCAACGGTCGCCGAGGACTTCCACCGCCGGAAATCGTGAACAACTGAGTGCGTGAGTGTGTGTTCTTCAAGGGAAACGCGAAATTCTCCGTCCAAGCAACAACAACAACAACAACAACCACAGCAACTACAACTACAAGCAAAAAAAGGCAAAAGCCGTAGTTCCTGCGAGACCCACAAGCCGCAAAACCGAATCATTAATAAAGAAAAGCCCAGCCGTCGACAATATTGTGCATGCGGTCGCACCCTGTTGACACGGCTTAAATGGGGCATTAAGTGCTCGGTGCTCGGTGCTCGGTGCTCAGTGCTCATACATGCAATTCCTGCTAATCAGAAGTGCAAAAATCCCACATTGCTGTACCCAAAATCAAAAATAAAAGGATTAAACTTCGGATCCCCCACAGCACATCAGTTGAAAGTCCTGTGTCGACAGGCGTAAAGCTGATTGCCCGGTGATACGAGTATAAGTAAGCATTTAATGTGTTTTATTCGCTCTGAACGATTTCAACACCCGCTTGAACCCGTCACAAAGAATCGCACCCATTTCAAACTCTCGACCGGAACTAAATAAATAATTGTGCTGGGTCACCCACGTATACGTATATGTTCTTTTTTTTGGTTCTTTTTTTATGGTGTCACATTGCGTGACTGAATAAACTTGCGGGGGTGGACTGACACTAATTGCAATGTGTGAGAATAAAGGCCTTTTTCTCGGGGCGCCAAGAAGTAGGCAATAAAAAAGTAATGGCAACTCTAGAACACCAAATGGGCAGCCAAAATAAAAAAAGGAAGAATAGAAAAGCAGCGACTTCATAATACTCATTTATTATTTATTTTCTTTATTTAATGGATGTCAAACTTGTTATCAGAAATTGGGGGGTAAATTCCTAAAAAAATGATTTGTTTTATACAATCTATTTATAAATTTGACTAAATTTAAATTTAACTATGTAGATTATAAATATTTGTATGACTTTGAAAACATACATATACATTTAAACCTGTGTACTAGCTGCAATTAGTGAGAGGCCTTTTTTAATGGGGCGCCATGAAATAGGCAATTAAAAAGGGGTGTTAGTTCTAGTAGACCAAGAAAAAGCTACCAAAAAAATACGAAAAAACTAAATTAAATGTGAATAAAATACCTTTTTACTTATTTTCGTTCGGAAAGTAGATTCCTTGTGGTAATCAACACATCTCTATATACATTCACAGTCAAACTTCTCAAACAAAAATTGGGTAACTAACTTAAAAATTTACCATTTTACAGACTCATTAAACATTAAAACAAATTTAAGAGGTACTGATTGTGGCCCAATATTCAAATTGAAATTTATTGTTTCTAATGATTAAATGTAATGTCTAAGAACCAAATATACCCCGACTGTCTAGAAGCACCCCGTCTTAATAGAGAAGAATAAAGCTGAAAATGCAAATCTCTCGTTGCGCTTGGCCAACTCTAAATGGGGCTGGCCCGACACTTAGCACCACCCCATCACCCCACCACCTTACAACCTTACCACCCAGGGAACCTTCGGGCCAGTGCCCCTCCCACATCGAGCGCTCCACTCAGTGCACGCCAACGCCTCGACACGACAGTCTACGTTGATTGAATGCCTAAGTGCCCCGGCAACGGCAACAAAGGAGGCACAAAGTGAAACTAAAAGTTGGCCCTAAGTGTGGGCCACAGTTTCCTTTTTAGCCCGGTTTTTATGCCATAGCCCCTGATTAGGGGTCTTTGGGCAAATATGCATAGATTAGGCACGCTTTTAGCGCTCGATTGCGGGACACTCGGCTTGATGTTTCAATTAGGGGCATAAAACTCTAAAAAAAAAAAAGAGGCCAGCCAAGGAGCATGGGCTGGCTGGCTGGGCACTCTTCGTCCTGCATTGACCCAGATAGCCGGCTCAGACGTCGTTGCCAGTCAGATTTTCGCCAGCGTTCGGGAAAAAAATATCATTTTAATAACCGAAATGACAGCCATAAATCAATGATTATTGCCCATCGTCTGGGGGGGGGGGGGATTGTCGTTGCCATTTTCGTTGTCGTTGTCGTTTTCGTTGCCTTCGTCATTTCGAGGGGCTTTAAAGCGAGAGGACCGTCGTTGTCGTTGAGATACTTTTACGGAGATAAAACTGCCGTGCCGGGTGTCGTCGCTTAGCCCGGCTTCTGTCACTTGGCACCATAAATTTACGCCACATAATATTGAAAATTCCCATCAGACAACCGCACGGTGTTGAGTTAAACTCGTAAAACGTAATTGAGGTTGTATTTCATGTTAAATGGCTTGCTGGCTGGCTGGCTGCCCAGTGGCGCAGTCCGCTGTCCGCAGTCTGGAGTCCTAGTCCTAGGCTCTGTGGATCAGCCAACTGGATATGTGAGATGGTCATTATGGGGTTATATACTACTGGGCACTTGCTCGCATGCAGACGAGCATCCTTAAAAGCTGTCATGTTCCCATAGGAAATCCCCTGTGTGGTTAGATCTTCAGATCTTTAGTGTTTTACAAAAGTCTTATGCCGCGCCATTTTTTTTTTAAATTTTAAATCATACAAGTAGTAAAAAGTTGATTTCAACTGCATGGCTAAAAAGTTTATAATTACATAGCTGAAATTTAAACAATCGAGTTTGATTTCTGTTTTACTTTTGTAAATTTAAATGTTTGTATTTGTGTGAAAAAATTGCTGCTGAATAAAATACTGCAAAAATAATACTACCAATCAAACTTTGCACTTGTCTTATAATTTAGTTTTTAAAATGGATATTCTATATTCGACATAAATAAAAGAAAAAATATAAACAGTTTAAAAAATGCCAAATTTAATGAAAAACATCAGTTTATTTATATTTGGGGGCCATAATTACGAATGGAAAAAGTTTAAAATTACATAACAGAAATATGGACACAATGGTATCTGATTTCTCTTTTGTTCTTGTAGATAAACATTTTACATATTTTTCTGCGCGGGTTGCTGTTTAAACCAGTACAGCAAAACTAATTGCAGTGCCAGTCAAATTTTGATTGTAACACTTTACTTAATTAAGACCAATAATTAACTTTACAAAATGGATAGAATTTCGACATAAATTTAATACCATTGGCAAAATAAAAACTGTTTGCAGTATGCGAAATTTAATCCCACCCTAATGGAAAAAAGCAATAATATTCCTTCTTTATGTGCACAATAATTACAGAAGAATTTTCAGAACCGTTGGCAATTAGGAAAGGCCCACATTAAGTGGAAACTGTCATCATCCAAAATCGCACAAATTGTGAATTTAATTGCTGGGCCCGACCAGGCACTAATGCCAGAACGACCCAATTTCGCCACGAACATGAATGTCTTTCATTAGGGGTCCTGCTATTTTGGCTAAATATATTTACTACACATGTTCGGCTGGCAATCGTTAGCTCAGTGGAGCGCAGCGACAAAATGAAACAAAATGTAACAAATCGAGTCGACGACCTTTTCCCCGTTATCCCCCAGCCATAATGTAAATTAATTGCCTGCACAAATTAGCCAGTCCGGCGAACATTTTCGACATTTCAGTAGACCCGGGACCCCAGGGCGGTCCGCTCGGGGGCAGTGCAATCCCCAATTGTTGGCACAACATTCGGCAACAATTCGACATTAAATATACAGCAATACTCAGGTAATGCCAGGTAAACATGCCAAAACAGTCGCTCGTTACTTTTAATCAGTTATCAAAATTTATGGGCAACAATTTGTCCGGTCAGCGCGAAAATTTCGCATTGTGTTGCGTAATCCATTCTGCGTTCGGAGTCCATTTTCAAATATTTACAACTATTTAATGAGGTTTGGCCCTGGCAGCGCAGTGTTTTATTTTCTCGCCAAATTAAAATGAACAAAAGAATGACCCTGCAAATAAAAAAATTAGAAACTAAGTCAACAAAAAATTCTATATATTCTATAAAAGAGTCCTTTTTTACTTCCGATTTAGAAGCAATATTTTTTTTTAAATATTATATGATTTCAAATTATGAATGAGTTCTTGTTTAAGCAAGAACTGTTTTATAATATCTTATACGAACTAAAGGCTTTCTTAAGGCAATTTTTTAGGATTGTAAATTGCATGTATTCTAAATATCATATTGTGTTTATAAAAAATAAATAAAAAAGTTTTCTGTTATTTCTTTAAATTTGGAATAAAATATTTTTGGTTAAACTAAATATTTAATTTAATAGCATTTCTTCCAAACAATTTGTTTAAGATAGAAGTGAAAAAATTAAAAGCTGTTTAGCGAATCTTGTACTTGTTGAAAGTTGTTTGATTAAAGAGGAATAATTTTTACAGTATCTCAACATATTTGTTTCGTACTAAAAAAGTTAAAACTTGTGTTTTAATTTCGCTGCCCATTTAAAGCTAATGAGGCTGCCCACGGGGATGGTAATAAATGCAATTCGATATTTTGATGTGGGGGAAAGAACTATTCTCATTTTGTTTGTGCCCATTCAAAGCCGAGGGCGAAACTAAATTTGAGTTTCAGTTCACTGAATGATGGCCACTCGCATTACCCGAATGCGAAATGTGTTTTTGTTTTTGTTAGTCGAAATAGATTTCATCGGAGTTTTAATAGCCAAGGAGATGGATATCCTGCCGCATTCGGTTGTTTATCATCAGTTGGACGATAGAAGGGGAGCTGCCAGTTTGGTTGCTACTCGGAAAAGCCTCGCGGCTGTTGGCCTAGCCCAAGCAACAACAAATGGGATTGGGATGTGGGGAGTGGGGAATGGGAAGTGGGTGTGGGTGTGGGTGTGGGAGTGGCAGTAGGCGGAAAGTGGGTGGGCTGAAGCCATGACAGGGCATTTAGGGTCGGAAGGAAAGCATGGAACTGGAAACGCTAAGCAAACAGAGCTCGCAAAAGATGGAGAACGAGCAATCGGTGGAAATAAAATATTAACTCAGCCCCCGACTCTAGCCCACGGATTCAATTAGAAGCGAAAGCCATTTTATAATTGAAACGAGCCGGGAGGAGCCTGAGGCCCCAATTCCCATTCCACTACCATTCACCAGCGCGAAAGCCTTTTCAATCTAGGCCGGGCTCATGGGGGGGGAAGGGGCGGAAAATAATACACATCGATAAATATTAGCTGGGGAGAAATGATGCAGGCAGCGGCAAAGATTATTATTCATTATGGAACCGACTGCTCCCTGCGATTTTCTCCGGAGTAATTGAAAAGTTTTCCCACACCAACTCATCCATTCATGGCTCATCTTCCGGCATCTCCTTGGGCTTCGGATCCAGAAACAACGGCAAATGCTCAATTTGTCACTTGCCGGCGGAGTAGGAGTAGGAGCGGGATGGATTTGGAGGCGTGGCAGACTGACAGATGATGCGTGTGACTAAGCAGAAAATGCCGGGGGGAAAACTTTGATCAACCCACCCTCCCTGTTACTTTTCCCGTTTCGCTGGCTGCTCCCCTTCATGATTATGATTGAGTTGATGTAGTTAATATGTTATCGACCAAGTTGAAGATTGCTGTAAAGGCTGGCTACCTTTGCTTTCCCCTCCTTTTCGTTTTCCCCATATATCTCCGCTTCAGGAAATACAGCCTGCTGAATGTTTGTCTGCTGCTCCATTTAAATCAGTAACAGTGACTCCCCTTCCCCTTGAAAAACACACAGCCAAAGACACACATTCCCCCTCGTTTATTTGTCTTTTGAATTATTAATGCACTCGCTGAATGACTTCGAAAGCCCAAGGATCCGTGTGGCAACAGACGTTCTCCTTTTGCTTCCTTTTTATAATGATAGAGGTGGTGATGGTGGGGCTGATGTACAAGGTGGCTGGTGATGCTGATGATCTGGCCCTTAATCAAGTGACTCACTCTTCATCCTGCGGCGCTCTTTTGGGCGCAGATAAGTTTAATTAAAAAGACCGCAGCATTCTTTGGCTTGGCTTGGGAATGGCTTGCATCCGTTGGAAAACTATCTTCTGTTGGTTAAACTTTAAAATTCCAAAAATGTTTCACAGCAAAAAAGAGAAATCGAAAACGAAGGCAACAAACTTTTCTGATTTCGATTTTTATTGCGGCAAGAAAATGGAAAAAGCAAGAATAGAGTATTGGGCAAAAAGCAATGGCCAAGTGGGGAATGAGTTTACCATGGAGATTGAAGCAGTTTCGCCTGCTTCTTGGCAACAATTTCGTTTTGGAAGCACTCGACTGTCCTGGTTCCATTGCCATGCCCACGCTATCCACCGCCCCTTGCACTTTGACCCAACTCCCACCTCCCTCCACCCACTGCAGTTGGCATTCCAGTCGGGCTACCTGCACACGCAACCACCGTGGAAAAGGGGGGAAGTGGCAAGGAGCAGCTGAATAAACACGTAGCCCAAACAACAATGAGCAGGGGGGTAAACCACCTGAACCACTTGAACCACAAACAGTTCGAAAGCCAAAGTTGTTCCCTTTTTCCAGTTCATAATTTATGCCAAACAAACACATAAATATTACCTCAAATTTATTAAAGCACCAGCCATTTCATCCACCAACTTAGCTATATGTGATGTGAGTAAGTCACTTCAGAATAACTTGGCTTGGATCTCTCTTGGAACCCCTAAGCTGTTAATCTTTTTGCAACTTTCTAATTACTTTTACATGGAAGAAACTTTTTATTTTGTTTTTGCAAATTGTTTGCACCACTGAACCACACATTCTGACTCACAAGCCTTTATCCTATAAACCCCCAATTGGAAAATTCCCATCCTCGTAAACGCATCTTCACTTGTCAACTTCTTTTTGAATTCCGCAGTCTGATTTGCACTAAACGAAATCACTTTCTATTCAACAGGAACTGGACTTTAACGGGGATAAAATAGGAGAAAGGTGAAAGGAGTGTGGAGTGACCAGCAGCAGAAAAGTGTACAAAGTGACAAGCGATAGCCACAAAACAACACACGAGAAAAGCGGTGAGAGAGGGAGGAAAAGGAGGAAAGCTGGACTAGTTGACAGCAGCTCAGCCAATAAAAGCCAACCAAACTCAGTCTGGGCCGAGATTTGGACACACTGATGCATACAGCCGGAGGAGGAGGAACTCCGGGAGTGGCAGCATCAGAGGAAGGCACCATCTACAGCAACAGCAACAGCATCAGCAACCGCAGCAAAACAAAACTGGAAAAGTTGGTCTGAAACAGTCGGCACAAAGGGGAAAAAGAGTAACAGCCAGCGGAAGCCGAGGCTGAAAAGTTCCCAAATTTGGTAGACAGACCTCTCTCCGGCTTTCTCGTTCCCACTTTCAACCGGAACAGTTAGCAGCAGTTGGAATTTGATTTTAACGCTTACTCGAGAGCTTGGGATCTGTTCTGAGCTCTGTGTTTGTGGCACCGGCAACTGACAACCATCATCCAAAGCAGCATCAACTGGCAGCCGAATTAAAATCAGTACCAGCAAAGCTTCACCCCTCACAACCCCTCTAAATCTGCGCATCAATGGCCTCGCATTGAGACTGGCTGTCAAAGGAAGGGATCCGGAAAATGTTCGCCACTTGCGGCGACACATGCTCTGACAATTCATTGGCTCCTCGCAGCACCCACTAGGCCAAAGCCTGCTCCACCATGGGCCACTTGCCCCCGCCCCTCCCACTGCTGCTCATGTGCCTGGCGATTTCCACTTGGCGGACCCCTTCGGTCAGCGGCTATCTGAACATTTTCATCAGCCACCTCGAGGTGATGAAACTGATGGGTAAGTCCAGCTCCAGTTCCGCTTCCTAATCCACTAATGAAATTTCGATTGGGGCACCAGCGATAGACTGATGGACACACCCACCCCAAGAGCAGGACTCCCCATAGCCAGGACATATGATTAATAGTTGGGGGCCAAAGTGCGACGGGACGAATTCATTGATCCCTGAACACGAAAACACAAACAATCCTCGAAGTTGGAGACCATGTCACAGTCATTAATAGTTCCGAAATTATAGTTGACCATTAGGGAAAGGTTGGTAGTGGAGTAGAGGGAGGAGGCGGAATAATACGGGCATACTTAGTAAGGCGAAACCACAACAAATCGCACACAAATCGATTTCCGCCGGGCCTAAACCACCCGCCTTCACCTTGCTGACAGCTGCAAGTAGCTTTCACCTCCCCCATTTCCACTCCATTTTCCATTCCATTTTCCGCACCCCCTCCTTCAGTTCGCTTCCCATGTTGTTTTCCTTGTTTGTTTTCTTGTTTTTCCGTTTGTTGCTCCACGCGAATTCTTGTTATTGATGGCGCCGGCTCCAGATCGAGCCAAGGCCAAGTTCCCCAACCCAACCCACTCCCACTCCCACTCCCACTGCCACTTTTCCGATGGGAGTTACACGGATTTCATAGACGTGCCAAGGCGGAATGGCCTCGTGCTTGTCGTTTGGCTCGCGATTTTCCTGCTCCTCAGGTTGATTAATGGATCTCGGGAATGGAAGTGGTTAGTGGGAGTTGGGAGTGGAAACTCCGATGAGGGCTTCCTCAGAAAACTGGCCTAGTTCGCGGTCGCTACTCCATCACTCGTCGCTTAGCTGGTCACAGCATTTTCCGGCACTTAGCTGTAATTGGAGCATAAATGCTTCCATCTCATTATGCAGGCTCTACTCCACTTCGTTTCCTAGTTGCCAAATCAGGGCACTTCAATTAGTTGATGGCGTAAAAATAATCCCAGGTCTAATGTGATGGATACCGGATTGATGGATGAACGAGCTGTTCTGCATCCAATTATTCTTACCCGTTTTTCCCCATTTCCACCATTTCTCTTTCCTTCCTCCAAGGCATTCGAATGCATTCTGGATCAATGGGGCAAGTGGGCTACTTCCTGTCAATTGCACTTTATAAACAAGCCATCATCGTCACTTTTCCTGCCTCCTTCACCTATTTACCCTCTTATGCAAATCGGATTTCATTAGCGACATTTCAAAAGAAGTTTCCACCTTGTTTGTTGCTCGTCGCCGTTTTCTTTGCTCGACTGGCGGAGATTCCTTTAGAGCTTCAATTTATGTTCTCAGATTTCCTCCCTCCATTTCATAAAGCTCGTTATGTTTTTAACGACCAGTTAACACCCCGGTACATCTCTCCTCCTCTATTTGTGATGGTTGCCACCCTCGAAGTTGTTTCGATTTGAAAATTAACAAGCAGCACGAAATCAAACAAACTGACCCTCATCCTCGTCGAATTTCTCTCACCCTAGTAATACAAAATTCTTGTGCATGATTTTCCTTGGACTTCCAGCTCATTTCCCTTTATCCTCCACTTCTTTTCGGTCTCCATGGGAATTTCTTCATGTGGAAGGCTCGTCACGGTTGCATGAACTAGTTCCACTTCCACTACAGCCAACCTTTTTCTGCGATTATTTCAATGCATTTCCACACATGGAAATCTGGAGTTTTCCTCCAACTGCTTGTATTGCACTATTCGGCTTCTTCGGTGTCGTTCCGAGAAGAGTAAACAAAGTTCATTGCTTTCTTTTCACTACGTCTCAATTGTCAGAATGGCATCCTTGAACTTTGCATTTCCATAACCCCCAAATACTCCCCTCTCTCCATCCTTTCGATAAAGTGACGACAGCATTAAAATTAAATATTTTCTGCGCTGTTGTTGAAGATTTTCCGCCTCTGAGTTCAATTTGGATGTGTTGTCCCAGCAACGAACCATTTTCCCTCGTCGCCACCTTCTTTCCCCGCCCTCTTTCCCTTTCCGTTGAAGACTTTCCTGTTCAAGGGTGCGTAAAAATGCAATTTCAACAAGTTTCGCTTTGATGTGCACACTTTTTCTTTGCCACCCGATCCCTGGTCTCCAGCTCCACCCTTCGGACCAGCTTCAATCCGCTCCACCCCAGGGTGGACCACAACCTTCGGCGGGTGAGCTGAGAAATTTCCCTGCAAATGAAAAGTTAATGCAAAAGAAAATTATTTTTAATGAATAGAAAACAGTCCAAAAATCCCCACATTAATATACTCCCCCTCCGGGACTCGAAATGTATATTTTCCTGGGGTGGTTTGCCATCTGGAATCCATTTTTATTGCTCTGAAATTGGGTTGTAAGGAGTGGAAGGTGTTTAGAAGGGGAAATCAGAAACTGCGCCAATTGAACAGGCAGTTATCATCTCTGATTCAAAGGTCAATTAGCAGGAACACCCTTAATCAGCGACGAGGTGAAACTGCACTCCCCTGAGATCGGAAGTGGAGGTTTGAAGGATGCGGAGTGCACTCTCCCAACTAATGACACTAATTATACTCATAATCTCTCAGGCAAATAGCTGAAAACCAACACGGCACTGAGATTCCTCCATTCAGCCAATCCTGCAGACTACCGCTTTCTTTCCACTTTCTCCTCCTCATCTGGAATCCCTTTCCCATAATCATGAGTTGCGGTTGCAGCCTCACGTATGTGTGGCGGAGTCATTCAGACAATCGCAATTGCAGGTTTTATAATTATGGCCAGGGAGGGAAGATGAGGTGGTTGAGGTGGTTTAATAAGGAAAAGCCATGGAAGATGGGAAACGGAAGGGAGGGCCTTTATAAGCGCGACGAAACTTTCGCAGGCAAAGTTGGCGGCACCGTGATATGAAAGACGAGCAAAGTTTGACACCAGTAGGCAAAAGGGGGTTAAGGGAAGTTTTGGAAGATATCCTGGAGCAGGATGAACTTGGGAAAGAGGGTGAGCAATGCCAATTGATGCTACTTAAAGTGCAGTTCAGGCTTTTGCTCCTCAGAGAAGCCAAACGAGGCGACAGAAATTACAAGGGTTAAGCGTATCGAGTGATAGAACATTTGCGACATCCCTAAAATCACGACTGAATTAATTGAGGCAGTCACTTATTCAAATGCCGCCCTCTCTCCTCAAATGAAAATGGAAAAGGACTAAAAGGTACAGGATGACAGCGGAACATTGTCCTTTTTCCGTGTTTGTGCATATCTGATGGGAAGCACTTTGGGGTTATGTTTGTGTTGTCCCACAAGCTGAAGGAAATTTCATGAAGCAGCAGGTAGTTGAGGGACCAACAAAGAGTGCTGCACTTGGCCCACAGTGAAACCTCAGTTAAAAACGCGACGGGAGGCAGAGCAATTTGGAACTCAAAAACAAACCCGAATGGGAAAAAGGAAAGCAGAAAACTCAGTTGGGGAACAGAAACAGTCTGAAGATGTAGATGAAGCTTAGACCTGGATGAAAGCTAACGAAAAATGCTTTTTCTTGTTCTGTAATTGGATTTAAAATTGTTTTAAGCAGCAAGCGAGTGCTTTGTTCTACCCTAAATGCAGCCACTCTTCTTCTGCGCCAATCGTCCCCGCACTCAGTCCGCCGGAAGCGGAATTGCTACATTCAACATCCGGCGCAGTATGCGGAAGAACAAGCTGAAGCAGCTCGAACTTGAAGCGGGCAAACATCCAGCAGTCCCACTCCGATTTCCACTGGTGAATAGCGAACTTAGCCTGATCCCATGGAGTAAATAATGCCCCCCACTGAAGAAGTGGGTGAGGGAATAGATATAGGAAGAGCAAGAATGAAAGCGGATGAAGAAATTTAATTTCACGTCGTTTTAACTCAAGCAGCTCGTCTTTCAATGCCAGCGGGTGGGGAACTTGAAAGGAGAGTGGGAAAGATCAGGCCATTCCAGGACTTTTGAACCCGCCAGCGGATGGAAGACGATTCCCTTCGATGATGAAGCAGTCGCAGTTGACACCTTTTAATATCTCCTCTCCTCTCCTCTCCAACCCTGAATCCTTTACCGAGGACGCCTGTCGCTCCTCATTTTACTTTGCTCCTTGGGACAGCTCCAGACATTCAGCTCCCTGCATCGTCGCCTGCTGGTGACGGATTCGATTTCGATTATTATTGTGTCTTGGGTTTTGTTTACCCACCAGCATTGTCACCTCGGGTTGCCCGCTTTTCCCCCTTCTTTCACCGTTGAGAAAATCAATTTCCGCTTAATGGTTGAGAGCAGCGCTCTAGGGGAGTGTAAACAGCAATTGCACAAAGTTTGCTCAGCAGGGCGAGTGTAGGGCTCTAATGGAGTGGGTGTAGACCAGCAAATTGCGGGGAAACTTTCGCTTTACGTCTGCAGTGCATCCGCATCCGCATCCGCAACCACTCTCACCTCATATCCTGTCGTTTCTTGCATTCCCCGCAGGACTCGAGGCGGACCTGTTCTATGTGCACGAGGGAGCCATCAACACATACGCGATGCACTTTACTGTTCCCGTGCCAGCGGACGTCCACGAGCTGGAGTTCTCCTGGCAGAGTCTCATTGCCTACCCAGTGAGTCGGATGGAGCTACCAGCTGGAACCTGCGATGATTAACCATTCTCCTTGAACCCCTTTTACAGCTGCCGTATGCCATTAGTATCGAGTACAACAACGACCAGGAGGCACTGGGCACGCCCACGCTGAGCATTCCGCACAAGGGCCTGGTGCCGCAGGAGGTCGAGTCCTTCCTGGTCTATCTGCCCTGCACCGGCAATGTGAGCCTGCAGATGCCCGTCAATGTCAACATGGTGGTGCGGGCTCCTCCTCGCTTCAACGACACCCGGCTCCATTTTAAGCGCAACAAGATCTGTGCGAAAGGTACGCTCCACCCTCAACACCCTTAACACCCTCGACTTGCTTAACACACCCAAAGACCCACATTTCCATCACTCATCGGTGTATCCTGTTTCGTAGGCATCTCACCTGAGCCCAATCAATCGCCAGCCCCCGCCCACGCCCCCTCCCAAGGACCCGCCCTCCTGAGCGCCGCCGCCTGTGCTCTGGGCTTGGTTTTGGCCGTAGGACTTGTGGCCAGCATGATGTATGTGAGGGCTCGCAAACAACTCCGCCAGGACTCGCTACAGTGGGTTATCTACCACCACCGCCCATCGTTCGTCCTAAAACCATTTACACTCTTTGCCATTTCCAGCACCAGTTTCACCACCGCGGCTTATGGCAGCCATCAGAACGTGTTCATTCGCCTGGATCCCCTGGGAAGACCACCGAGTGCCACGGGATCCTATGCGACCATTGCCAGCCTCAACAAATACCCGGCGGACAGCAAGAAGTCATGCAGCATATTCGACCGTAAGTTCATTACCCATCCACTCGTTTTGGTGGCCACTAACACCGGGAATCCCTCAACCAATCCACCAATCCACCAATCCACAGGTTTCAGGAGCTCACCCACCCCCACGCCTTATGCCACCGCCCTGCTGCCCATGAACCTCGAACAGACCGCAGAGACGATTTACTCAAAGCCAGAGTCGATCTGTCCCTCGAGGATTTCCTACTACGCCTCCTCGCAGCTGACCCAGGTGAGTGCTGTGATTCCACTATCTAACCCACTATCGACTGTCCCGGGGCTTGATTGGAATTAAAATGGGGATTGAGGCTGGGGTCCACTGCTGCTGAATCAAAGCCTTTGATATATTACGACACGTGGCAGGCGCAAATGGAAATGGAAATGGAAATGGATATACCCCTGAAGCAGACTCTGCTTTCCCAGTTGCCTGGACTACCCTCTAATTTGCCCAAGCACCACTCGATTGCTCTTGCTCCCCAGGCGTAGGACCCATCCACCTTTTCTCGACGATAAAAATTAAATTCTAATTTATATTTACGAGCTGATAAAGCTCCCGTAGTGCGTTAAACTCGAAACAAGAGCCATTCATAAATATGCGGCTGTCTGGATGTCTGGGTCTGAGTCTGATTTCTGATGGGGCAACTTTCGTGTGGCGCTCACGTACTTCGTGTGGCAGGTGCAGAGTGGGAATGGGTAGTGGGCGAAGGTGAAGGCGACACACAAACCCAGTGCCTCGAGAGGCAAATGATGTGAGTGAGCAGGGATGAGGTGGGATGTCCGCTTAGATAAGCGAAAGGTGCTCCATTGAGGCAGACGCAGGCAGTCTGGCTCTGTTTATCTCTGCTTTTGTTTCCAATCCAGTGGCTTTCTAGCATCACATACCACTTGGGCGAAAATTAGCAAACTTAATCCGAACTAACCACAAATTGAACCAAAACCATTAAGGTTCCTTTCGAAACTCACTTGGGTTACTTTCCATGAACTTAGGGTTTGATGTCTACTCCTTAAAAGCACTTGCTCCCTCTAGGGAGAACATTAGCATTTCTTTCGAGCCAAGTTAACTTCTTGGTGTTGTGGAAATCTCTGCCAAATTGGAATAAATTATTTAGCAGCCTCTTTCAATTGTTGTCCTTGTAAACATTCCAAAGACCCAAGCACGGCATTTTTCTAGTCCTACTCCAATCCCCCCAAACATCATGATGTCTTTGGCCATTTTCGTCACCAAGTTCTAACGCAATTTCCATCGACGCATAATTAAATATTCAATTTCCATGGAGACTCGAGGGGACTTTTATGTGCTGAACTTAAAGCATCTCCTTTGGCCTGATCCGGCTGCCTGTTTGCCCAACGATTTCAGTTTGTTTAGACTTCCATTTCGTGCTCATTATGGCAACAGCCTCCAATTGCAGATTCCTCTTCCACTAACATGGTTATCAGGGCACACACAATGCCAAAAGTCATATCCATTTGGATTCGCCTCTATCTAGTGGAAGGACATACGCATCGAGGCAGACGGCAAGGAATTAAATGAATTCTCTATCTCCCTCTCAGCTTGTCTCCATCCCGCTCCCTCCATAGATATATATCCTCATATCCACCGAAATTCTAGTGCAGATTCTGTTAGTTGCAAAGTGGAGAGGGAAGTGGGGATGTGGTTGGAGTTTGAGAGTGCTTGCCATAATTATTGTTGTTCCGTTATGTTCAGATGCCCCATCCAAAGGAGCCCACCCCTTGGCACCCAAACCCCCTTTCCTTTTGGCCATGTGTGTGAACGTTAAGCGAAGTATAGCTCATTTTGGGGGGCACAAACAAGAGGCGAACGCACTCATTTAGTCAAACAATTATATCCAATTGCACACAGATACTCTACGCACCCATACACATACACATCCGCACACACACACACACACATCCGCAGTCTGGCTCTGTGCACTTGTGTGGAAATATCTCATTTGTGTGTGGAATGGCTCCACCTCCACCTCCACCTCCACCTCCCCTCCTGATTCTATTAAATCAGTCTATAAGCGTCGGCCAAATTGCTTTAATGTGCAGCGAAAGTTTAGCAAAAAGCAGTAGCAGGGAGGGCCATAACAATGGGGTTGGAAAGGGGGGGGCTAAGTTAGCTAAGGGGGGCTAAGAGGAGGAAGTAGTGGAACATAACAATAAAAACAGCAGCGAACAGAAACCAGACTACAGCTGTTTGAACATGGCTTTCCGCTTGTTTAGAAACACTTGCAAATATTATTGCAGCACCAACAACAAAAGCCAAGTTCCAAATGGGGGTGAACTAAAGTAAGGACAACAGGGCGGATGCGCCATGTGCAGAAGATCCAACAACCATGGAAACAAAACGGCACCTAAACAGAGGCATTAGTATATTGGATCAGCTGAAAAAAGAGAGCATCGGAATCAGAGCAAACAGTGGAATCAGAGCGAAAGGAACCTAGAAGGGCTGTAATGGGTTAAGGGGGACTCAAGAACATCGTGCCACGCATTTCAATGGCATCATTAGGGAGAAAGTTGTCGAAGTGTTTGGGCGTACTCGCAGCACAGACAAAATTACGAGATGGAGGGCATGAGAAAGTTGGAAATTAATTTCCATGGAGCTGCGAGCATGTCCTCCTGTTTTATGGAGATTACCGGATCGACAAATGGCAGGCTAACCTGAGCAACAGCAGGAACAGGTGCTAATTAAAAATGTTGTTGTCGCCCCATTAAAGAAATTTGTAAATCAACCTGGTAACGGCGCACTCAGCATGGGAGCAAGTCAAGCTCCACGGGGGGAAATCCAGGAAAAAGGGGGGCCAGCTATCTATGGGACTCCCCATTTGAAGTTGGCGACACGTACAATGTTAATGGATTTACCACTGCTGCTGCTTTTGATTAAAAGGCATTACTTACATTTGTGACAAAACTTGGGGTGATGGTGGTGAAAAAAAAGAATGGGACCGTGAGCGGACAGTTAATGGCTGTCGTGGTATGTGACCAGCCAGGTGGCGACTCCAAGGGTTAACCCGCCGAACAAAGCCGTCACCAAAGGCTGACAAATTACCCAACCGTCAGTCGATATTTTTTCCTTACCCCAACTCTCGCCCATCCGCTGGGGATTCCCCTTTGGGGGGGGGGAAACTGCGGCGGATGCTTTTGTCTGGCATAACACTATATTGATTGCTTCCTGTCAGCCGCAGGAGAGACAAACGGAAGTGGCGGATGTTTCTTTTGTTCCGATTTTCCCTTTGTGGTCCAGGAACCAAGAGTTTCCTCATGTCCTCCTCGTATTTTCGAGAAGCTGGTTGCACACTGCACTTCACTTCACTTTTTTGCGCTGGTGTAACATGGAAATTGTTTAAAGCGAATTAGAGGACAAGATTTCTCCATTAAAATCGGTGTGTCTGTGTGTGTGTTTGTGTCTAGTGTCCGCAGCTTTAATTGACAGTTTTCCATTGGCCATTTTAAGTGCCTTCCCAGGGAGCAACGTACTGTACAAAACTGCTGTCCAGGCGATTGTAAATTCATTTAATTTGCAAAGTCAACAAGCCGAGAAAATCAATGGAAATCCGTACGGAACATATGCAAATTGTGCAACCGATTTATTAAATACTGAACCCATGTGGGCTGGGGGGTGGTGAAAATGGTGGAGAGATGGACGAGGGGGGCGGTCTTGGGCGTGGCCCGGACACGCAATGGCTAATTGAAAGGCAATTATGCGTGATTAAGTGCGTGTAAGCGGCGACTTTGGTTAAGTACGCGCCACCTTTAATTAGAAGACAGTAAAACACTTCACTCTTCAATTATGCATTAGCCGAAAAAGCTTTTTGGGCAGACCCAAAAACGATTATTAAACGACGGGCCTAACGAGGTCGACTCATCAAAATGCCATGCATCAAAGGAAGACACCGAGAGGGGGAAGACCAAAAGGGGGCGGGGCCAGTCGAATCGATCAGGCATAAATCAAACGAAATTCAAATTAGTTGGCCCCGGCAAATTAGAAGGCACACACAGTCTGTCCTGGCATCGGCATCGGCTATGGAAATGCCAAAATAATGAGAGTTCCAGTTAGTTGGCCCAAAAAAAGCAGAGGGAAAAGTCAGACAGAGAGGCTTTCCACTTTGATTAAAGGAAGAAAGACCTGTTGTCAGGTAAATTGAAATATAATTGAGCCAACGGCGAGCTGGTTGTGCTGTCGACTCCACCTGGTTGCCAATATTTCATCTGGTTCCACTTCACTGCCATGGCTTATTAGGACAAGGCGACAGGTCGTATGCGTGATACGTTCAAAATGTTGTCATTGTCAGACTAAAGTAAAATACTGTGATGGCTGGGAAGGGCGACGAAAGTGCTGCATATTTGCAAAAGCATCAGCAATTTGCATAGTTTCATTTTGTGTCAACAATTTTTTGGCACAGTGGGTTAATGGTTATAATAAAGTTGTTAAAATTGATGGAAAAAATTATATACAGGGCATTAGACATATATGTTTTAAATATTTGGATACTATTTTGCTTACCAAAAATAAGACAAATATATTATCATTATAAAAACACATTTTTTTCTTAATTAATATTTCACTTTAATTATCAGCGAACAATTTATAGTTTAAGTTGTAGAGGTTAATTAATAGCTTTGTTTTGGACTAAGTTTAAGTTTTTGAACCTTAATAAATTGTTTTGTTTGGGACTTAGCTAAAATTAATTTATTTATAACACACTCCACTTATATAATTCTTTGGTTTTCTACCAAGAGAAAAGTTTCCCACAGAATTTAGTTAGAGGTTGCCCAACTCGAAAGTTGCAGCGGTGAGACTTCATTAAAATATTTGCACCCCCGCCGCCCCACTGTGCGGTACTGGAAAACTGTGTGAAAATGTTGTGCTGCTTTTCCCCTCTGACGTTGCCAAAAAGTTGGGCTGCAGCTTGGTTTCCAGGCAAGTGACGTGCTGACGGGCGTCGTTCTGGCAAAATTGTCATCAAGCGTTTTTAATTACAAGCCGGGGCGACGTTGGTGGCCTACGGGGCGTGGCAGGGGGGCGGTGGAGCGGTAACGGTGGTTGCGGCTGTTGTTCTTCCTGCGGGCAGCCGTAGAACTGCAAGTGACATAAGCAAATCAGACGACTGTCAACTCGCATGTGTCCGTTTGTGTTTGTGCTTACGTCATTTGCAGGCCAACCACCAGGATACCCCCCTATCCCCTTGTTGTCATTAGAAATGTCACAACAAGGATACAGTACCAGCTGCAGCCCATCCCTCAAACGAATGTCCCGTATCCTTGACGCCCAGCTGGAAATTCGGCTTCAAAATTCAGAGCCACCACCCACGCACCGTATCATGGCAATGCGATCTGTGATCGAAAGTGGGGGTGGGGTCTCCATCAATTGGCAGCTATTTTCAGCGTTCTTGGCCATTTCGAATTTCAAATGAAAAGCCAAGCCAAAATGTCTTTTCGTTTGACAACCGCATTTAATATTGACCTCGTTCCCCCCTCCAATTGAAAAGCTGAAATAAACATTTCCATTTGCAATTCGACCTAGGGGGGTGGGGGGGGGGAGTACACTCTCATAAAATCGGTTTCCCCATCCTTGTTTATTGGCAATAATCATTGGCCCATTCTCGTTTTAATTTTACAGACATTTTGCGTTTTTATTGGCCTGCTCACACAGACGCAGAAATGTCAAGTATTTTCTTAAGGACAATCAACAAAGATTGAAAGCAATAAAGCTAAGAGGGCAGAAGTCAATTGAAGTACACATTTATTTTGCCCGAAGCACAGTTCAGTCATTTAACTATTTAATCTGCCACTTGAATTCCTTTTTCAGAGGATTTTCAGAGATTTCAATCATGATTGGACACAATTGCAATTGGTAATATTTTATATAATAGAAAATCGAGAGATGAAATATAAATAGTTGAGAGTTCAGTAGTTATTTCAAGTATTCTTTATTTTTATTTCATTCTTAATTGGATAATTTTAAAATAAATTAAATACAAACAAAATTGAATTGATGAAACTTGATAAGATTAAAACTTTTTTATTCCTAAGAAAAATTAACAACTTTATTTATTAGGGCTTAGACAAGTGCTTTTAAATCCGACAAGTACGGCATCAATTCCCTCCCAATATTTTTAAAATGTATTGCTATCAAAGTCAACTAGTTCAAGAATTTCTTAAGCACAATAATAAATTCATAGGTACATAACTTTTTTCTTTCTGTGCAGCAATTAACCATTAATAACTAGCCAAGTCCAATACCATTTCCGTTGTTTAATGTTAAACCGATTAAATGAATTCTAATTACACTTGAGCGGGGCTCATTAACGCAACCAGGCACATGTTCAACCGGCATTCTAAAGGAATCTGAAGGAAACAAAGGATTCCGAATGTAACCAGACAGGTTCAAGGTCTGCCAGACATCCGCTGTGTCCTTGTTTCTCTTTGGCTGAGGGAAAGGGATCCCTTTTGCATGCGGATCCCGTAGGATTTATGGCTCAGTCAGGATACGCCCCACCAATCCAATCGCAGCCAGTCACAGGACCTCTTCCCTGGCTTGAGGGGCCAGCGGACAGCTTTGATGATGGAGTGCGATATTGTTGCGTTTTAATTGAATTTTCTTTGTGGGCCAACAGCAACAGCAGCACCAGCAACATCAGCAGCACGACAAATACAATAAAGGACAAACAGCAGGAATCGCAGGCACCGGCAGCAGCATGGATTCCCCTTCAGGAAAGTGGCAATGAAGGCAATAATGAAATGAAATTCACTAACAAAAGGCAGCCAACTATTGTTTTTATTGCCTTTTGTCGCTGTGGCTGTGCGAATGTGCTGCAATTGTGTCGTTTGGCTTCCTCCCCGGCAATTGTGTCCTTTTGTGTTGCCTTCGCAGGAGCTGTTGTCAGGCCACACCAAATAATATAATTCCCGCATATTGCCAGCGGTGGCTTTTAATAAAAACTCCATCCACCTGCTGCTCATGCCGTTCATGCTGATGGAGATTTAGTGTCCAGGGAAAGCCAGTGAAGCCACTTGAACTCGGCCGCAGTTATGCAGATTTCTGGGGAATTGTGCAGATTTTTCTTGTGTTTATTAGACCGAGTTTGTGCCCATTTTTTTTTTGGCAAACTGATTCATGTTTTATGAGAATAAATGTGCTGCATAGGCAGAAATTTAAGGGGGAGTTGAGTTGAGTTCGTATCTGCTGCCATCGCAGACTTTGTTTGCCCAAGACGAGTTCGCAATTTCCTACAGCTGAGCTCTTCAGCTCCTCCGGCCAATTCCCCTCCCGGCGGCTGTGCAAACATAATGCTCGGCGAATTAAAGCTTTTTTGCCAGCCAATAAATTATTCATGTTGTAAGACAACCGAGAGCGAGGGGCAAAATTATAGCTGGAGAAGATGTGGGCGTGGAAGGAGTGCCTTGGAGCGGAAACGGAACTCAATTCATTAAAATGAATGAACGGAGGAGCGCAGCCGAGTGCATGACTAACGGTAAACGGATGCAAGCTGAAAGATGCAAATCCGGCAGCTGAAATTGCTGTTTCTCCTGCCAAACTCGTTGCCAGTTGGCCTCTTTTGGGGGCCCCAAATTAGATGGGGTACGGAAATATGGAAATTTATACAGTTTCCTCGACTCAAGTGTCCTGCAAGTGAGCAGCTTACTTGAGCGGAAAGCCCTTTTCGAAGCATTGAAGGGTGGTAATCTTGATTGCCATATTGGCTTTAATTGTACGTCCTATATAATACATTTGATTTTCGCACACCGGTACACTTCACAATAACTATTAATTGATTTTGTGCTTTAATAATGAAACTAAATTTCTGAGGTCTAAAACATAAATTCGCTTTGAAATCGGGATATCCTTACTTTCATCAAAAGCTTAGATAATTAAGTGTTCAGATTGAACAAAATTTTATTCTTATTAAGCACAAACAACATTCTAATCAGAGCTCGAAACTAGAGCTAGAAACTAAAATAAATATTCAATGGTTGTTCTATTATAAGCAACCAATTTGAATATAAGTAAGATACTTGTCTAACACAAACCAATATATTGCCTGTAGAAGCTAAAATCAAATACTATGATCGTTATAATACAAACACCAGATTGAAATTGATTTAATTGATGTAGAATCAAACTCACAAGAATGAACTTAATATAACAAGTAACCAAGGTTGCTCAAGCTTGAATATAAGTGAGATTATTATCCAACACAAACAAGTATTTAATTAGTGCTTGTAGGAACTAAGACCAAATTGTATGTTTGTTTTATTACAAACACCAATTTTAATTGATTTGATTGATGTAAAATGCAAGTCTAAATAATAGATTTAAAATGACTACTAAAAAGATAAAAAATAAATAAAACTATATAAAAAAAACAAACTTAAAAAAGACACAACAGATACCCTTGCACCTTCTTCTGGACAAAAATCATCAGATCTTAGATTCTGAAATTTTCAAATATATCATTTTCGGTTACACATGACATTTTAATCTAATTTTCCTCTGTATGTTTAGCCCTGTAGCTTGTCGACGCCGAAGAGCATCCGAAGCAATGGCAACGGGCATTGCAACAGCGGTGGCAGTGGCAGTCTGAGCCTTTTCGGTGGCATCCCCACAGGCAGCACCATCACGATGGGCAGCCATGGGGGCGAGAAGGGCACCCACAACCAGCGCCTGCGCCGCATCCCCAGCGTTCAGCCGGGCGCCCTCAGCTACGAGGAGCTGGTTAAGGAGGGCACCTTCGGCAGGATCTACGCCGGCAAGCTGGGCGAATCCTGCGAGGCGCTGGTCAAGACGGTCATCGACGGCGCCTCGCTCACCCAGGTGGCCTACCTGCTGCAGGACGCCTCGCTGCTGATCGGCGTCAGCCATCAGCACATCCTGGCGCCGCTGCTGGCCAATACGGAGCTGCCGGGTCCGCCGGAGATCGCCTATCCCTATCCGTCCAAGGGCAATCTGAAGATGTGAGTACCAAGAAAAAAATAAATAACTTAGTTAAGGAAAATCCCTTTGCTCACTGCCATCCTGACCTTTCGCAGTCATTTGAAGTTGAAGTTGTCAAAACTTTAAAATTTAAAAACATTTTAATTTTTAATATGAATTATCTTCTTTCCGTACAGATACTTGCAAAAGTCGCGGGAATCAAGCACTGCATTGAGCACCCGCCAGTTGGTTGAGTTTGGACTGCACATCACCAAGGGACTGGCCTACCTGCACTCCCTAGGAATAGTCCACAAGGATGTTGCTACACGCAATTGCTAGTGAGTATTTGATGCAGACATATATGGGTCATTCTCTTACAAACCAAATACCTTTTAAAAGGTCACATTTTGATTTGCCTGAAATTTTGTTTACAGACAAAAGTAAACACGTGTATCAGGGTTTTGTAAAAAGATATTATATTGTTATATTTTTTTTTGGGATGTCAAAGTTTCTCTTATCGGATGCGATGATAAAACTAAGAAACTAAGTAGTTACCTGTAGATTTATCTACTATCCTATAGTTCAAAACGTTTGCTCGTCCGAAAGAGTAATATAAAGGCAATAACAATTAAACGAAAAGTAAACAGAGTATTACCGTGAAATTTGCATACAAATTTGATCCCAAATTCCCTCTATTTTTCTTGTTAACATTATATCCAGCCTTGACGAAGAGTCCTATGTGAAGATCTGCGACAGCGCCCTGTCCCGCGATCTCTTCCCAGACGACTACGACTGTCTGGGCGACAACGAGAACCGGCCCCTGAAGTGGCTATCGCTGGAATCGCTCCAGAAGCGGGTGTACGCCACCCAGGGCGATGTGTGGGCGCTGGGCGTGACCTACTGGGAGCTGGTCACACTGGCACAGATGCCACACGAGGAGGTGGATATATTCGAGCTTACCAATTACTTGGCTGCCGGCTTTCGGCTGGAGCAGCCCGTCAACTGCCCAGATGAATTGTGAGTACCCAACAGAACGGAAGTTATATATTGCTCTGAAATTTAAAAAAAAAAAAAATTTATATATATATATTTATGTCTTCCACTCTCGAATTGGCTTTAACCAACCCTTAGCTTCACCGTTATGAACTGCTGCTGGCACAGCGAGGCCAAACAACGACCCACGCCCTCACAGCTGCTCTCGTATCTGCAGGACTTCCATGCGGATCTGGGCATGTATATCTAAGCGAGACGAAGGACTGACGAGCGGGAGCCAAGTGAAGTCAAGCGGAGCGAAGCCTAAGATAAATTAATTGAAACTTTTGCATTTTAAATGTGAGATTAAATGTGAATTTACCTGTTAGAGTTTGGCGCAAAACCAATTACAATGAAAGCCAGCTAACTTCAGATACGTAAGCAACACACAGAAACACACACAAGTACACTGGGGTGGACCAGTATGAGTTACAAAAATAACTTTTATAATTATCTCGGGATGTGCAGTTAAAAAAAACATATATTTTAAGGTAATAGAGACTGCAAATGGGTCATACAACATCATGAAAATAAAGTGTATAAATTAAGATCGCACTATATATAAACATCGAATATTCTATGGCCACAGCTGCATATAAAGAGAGCAAAATAAAACCTATTCACTGCACTTAAAACGTACATATGAACATCGCATACACTGCGTATAAGTGATATAGTTTTGAACCAACTCACTTCCCCCAAAGCGTATGTATGAAAAAATAAAACTTACTCACTTACTGCTTAAAAGGGATATGTACAAGTGATAAAATTTGTAAGCACCCCACTCGGCGTAAAGATTACAAGGTATTAGCTAAGGCCACACTGCGTATGAGTGATACGCAAGACCAACTCACGGCTCTTTAAAACCAAAGCACATCAAAAAAAAAGTTAGATAGCAACTCAGGTCCACCCATTAATATAACAGTTTGTGGCTATCAATTTCCAACCCGATGACACAAAGCCTGGCACGAAATGTCCCCCAGGCAGCATGTGGGTTAAGCGTTAGATAAATCTGACATTTAAGTAGTTAGCAATTGAATCACAAACACTCACACGCAGAGAAGCACGCAGACACACACTCGCAGACAGACACTAAACTTACATGATAAATGAATGTGAATTATTGATGTGCATATTTTATTGAATGTGTGTAGTCTAAGCAAAGGACGAAGGATCGAATGGGGAGAGATGAGACAACAGGATGCGGAATCTTTTGTTCACGAATGTTGTCCTCGATTGTTATGAAAGCGATATATTTATTTACCTTGATTATTATTATTACTATTGCGTATGTCATAAGAGAGGAAGTTCAAAACAGAATCTGAATCAGGTGAAAAGTAAAAACAGCAAATGTTAAAACGATGGCAAACAACCGATAAACATTATTCACACCCACTCAAACACAACTACACAATTGCATGCGTAGAGGTCCCTTAACACCTTACAACAGCAACCAAAAATCCTCACTTTAACCCTCAACTCGCTCCTCGCTCGCATATCGCACTAATTCAGTTTTGGAGAACCTTGTCGCAATCGTTTCGTTGCTCAATTATTTCGATGTCAAAAGACAGGGGAATATTCTCCTGACGTCCCGACGGGACTCGCCATTAAATATGCACATGCAGCTGGGTTATCGCTCAGTGCATTTGCAGTTGTGTGTGCCAGTGCTTCTCGGGCTATCATTTGGCCCCCATTCCGAGCCAAAATCCCCAGCTTAAGACGTCCTTGTTGTTTGTTTATGCCTTTTAGTTGAATTAGCCAAGAATTGTTTCTGTTTCTGTTTCTGTTTCTGTATCCACTTCCCCAGAGTTATGTATTAATTTGCATATCCGTTAGCCAAGTCAGGCGGCAACTTAAAGTTGTCAAGCCCCAAAAAACCCTAACCCCACAATAGCACTATCCAAATATACTGGGATGGATGAAGGTGTGCTTTAATGCAGCCTAGCTTCAAGGCAAAGATAAGAAGAATTTAAATACATTTCGGTATTATAGATTTGAATTTTTCCAGAGCATCCTCAACTCATCCCAATATATTCTCAAAGGTCGATGTAATTCATAGCTAAAGCATTTCCGTTAACAGAAAGCCACCACTTAAACGTAGTTTAAATGTTCTCTGTACTAATCAAACACATAAAAAAATCAGAAAAAAAAAAAGAAAATAAATAAAACAGTCAAGCACCGAAATAACTATGAAAGAAATAGCAAATAGTTCCAGACCAGCAGCTGCTTATTCATCTAGCTACGTAAGCTCTTTCCATATGTTTTATTCTTAAGCTTCGCACTCGACTATGGGAATGTTACTAAGGCAAATACCGAACTGCAAACTATCTCTGCATTAAATAAATACCCCAAGAGGGCTGCCCGGCACCCAGCAAACATACACTAACATACAAACATAACACCCACACAGTCAACCCTACTACACACACCTACAATTATCCTGTGGAGACGAACAAATTTCAAATAGATTATAAAGCTAAGGAGACGACGGAGCTCTTGAATCAAAGGAGCAGCCCACTACTATAACTAACCGAATGTGTTTCATGTTTATATATGTGTACGTGAGTGTATGTCTATGACTAAACGTATATTTTGTCGTCAAATTGAAAACTAACTGTAAACGTTATTAAGTGGAAAACAAAACCAATACCAGCAAATGTGTAAAGCCCGGAAGGAAAAGGCTAAAACACACAGATACACACTCACACACATACACATACACTCACAAGCCCAAAAACCACAAAGCAAAACAAATTGTCATTCACTCTACATATGTCTCACTCTTTAACTCTATATAGATGTATCTCTGTATCCTACTTTTAGATATACTCTAGCGTATGATTGTATGTGTATACAGAAACTCGAAACTAATGCGTTTTCGTCTGAAAAACTCAAAAAAAAAAAAAGAACAAGGAATATCTGCTAAGACACACAAACACTCAAAACGCCCTCACACCCTTAAAGACACCCCCCACCCCCACCCCCACTACCACCCCTCTGTCTATCCCAACGCTATTATAACGATGGAAGTGGGCGTGGCACTAAGACAAAGCTAAGAAGCAAAACGACAACTGAAAGCAGAAATTCAATTTTTGTGAAGAGCGGCAGCCGAAAACGAAAAAAGCAAAAACAAAGCAAATAAATTAAATGTTCCTTTTGAATCATAAACAAAAATTGCAATCTGTGCAATCTCAGTGCTTTATTAATCAACTGTCGGAAGGTTTGTATGGTTTGAGGGGGAGTCGCACAAAAAATCAGGATGCATCAAAGGCCTGTGCTGTTGGGCACTGAGGATGGGCAGTCCTGATCCATTCCATGCGAGGGCACGTTCGCACACGACAGGAGCGGTTCAGTGGACGTTGAGTCTTGGGCCCAAAAGTATGGGGCCGACAAAAATTAACTGACCTCTGATTTATGGGTGTTCTTTTTGCATTTGCTGCGGCAAATACTTGCTAACTAATATATTGGGTAAATACAATTTTTTAAGATATGTTAATATGCTTACAATAGGAAGTTTTGCAAGCGATAATTCTTAATAAGTCGGACATGGACTTGTGGGTTCCTTATTAAAAATATAACTATTAAAAGCATATCCAATGACTTATTAAGTTTTTTTAACATTTTTTAATTTTTTCAACATTTTGTCTTAAAGTGCCTAGCCTGAAACGGTCCTGGACAAGGTCCGCCATCCTTTAACCCAGACAAACATATTTGCCGGACGTGTCAAAAACTGAGCGATGCGCATTTGCTGACCCCAGGGTACCCTTTCTTCATGGGATTCGTTTGCGCCGCTCTAATTACAAAAGACATTACCCCAAGGATCTCGACGTTAGAACACCCTAACAATTTTTAGAATGCTTTAAAACAATATCAAAAGTTAAAACAAAAGTGTCTACAACTATAATCGAGAATTCATCTAAACCATTAACCTCATTTTCAAAACGAGATTTAGATCAAGACTTAGATATATTTAATAAAAAACAATATTATTAAGAGGTGCTACAAATATCTTCAGAGACATCGATCGTCAAAAAAAGATATCCTTATTAAAAAAAAACTATTAAGTTTTTTTCATATTAAGCAGCATCTAAAGAGTGTATATACTCCTTGACCACGCTGATTTCCAGGTATTATCAATCTTTTTTGCTCTCGCCCTCGGAGCTGTCACTGGACATTCGCTTTTTCACCCATTCTCATAACGACACAACTTTGAGTGGCAGCCCCAAGTGTGGGGGGGGGGTTTGGTTTGTCCAAGGAGGAGGAAAAGCTGCGTTATGTGTTTGCCTCTGAGGCGGCAAAAAATGGAATCGGAAAACAAAACAAACTAAATGGGAAAATCCGAACCCGAGTTTGTCGTGGAACAACATCGTTGGCCCTGCGTGACCCCTCAACTTGGGGAAACTGGGAAAATGGGAAATGGAAGTGCGAGAAGCGGAAGTCTCCCACGCGGATACATCAACAGGTGTTCGTAGGGGGCTGCGGCCATTCCATCAGATTAAGTTTTGTAATTACCCAAGTCTGATTGAATTGGAAATCATGTTTGCGAATTAATGAGCAATTAGTTCGCGCATTATGACGGTCTATCCTACTCGATTTGTGGCTGGTTTCGTTGATAAGATCGCCGCGTAAATGTATTCTACACCTTTTAACATAAATAAGTCTAAAAGTCAATAAAAAAACTAAAAAGTTTAAAATAAAACAAAGAAATAAGATACCTTTTTATAAAGTCTTAGTACACAACAATACTTATTTTTAAAAAGTTTTAAACGAAACAAAAAAATAAGATAACTTATTATAAAGTCCATCGAAGATTTAAATAACATTTGTTGTCAATTTGAATAATAATATTTTAAAATTTATCTAAGTTTAAAAAATGTTCGTAAATAGTAAAAAACAAAATGTTTTGTTTTATTTATGATTTGCATGCTCAAGAGTTTATAATTTTTAAAGGTAAGTACACCCAAAAGTAAATTCTCATAGAACTTTAAGCTATTGCGTATAAAAAAATTCTCAATAAGATGCGTACAAAATTATAAAAATAAAACTTATTGGGTTTAAAAATAAGGCCTTAGACCACAGTTTAATACGCTTCTAAAGAAATGAAATAAAAAAGTATAGGCCTTATATTATTTAGTATTGAATTAATACCTATACTTTAATACTGTCTTTAGTTTATTTTCACGACACACCTAATGAAACAAAATTTTCCGTTTTTTTTTTTGGGTGCAAGCATTCACAAAATATCTTTCGATGCAAAATTTATCAGTGAAAATTCTTAAGAAATTCCCCCATTGCTACAATGGGAGGTTCACATTTGTTTGAACAGCAGTGTATAGTGATTAATTAATGGGGGGATTGCTTTTGCGGGTCCATGTGGCAGGCATAAATCAGAATTCCTGATTGAGTTTATCGCAGCATTTTGCTATTTTAATCTGTTTAGAATTTAATTGGCAGTCAGAGGACCTGCAAGAGCCATGAAATATGCAAAACGCTTTTAAATCATTTAAAAGGCTTTATTATTTATGGATTCCGATGATTAGTGGCACAATGGCCGCGCCGGAAATCGATTCCGCCAGGCACTAAACCAATTAAATACGAGTAAACATATCAAGCGCTCTTTGGCGGCATTGATCGAAATGTTAGATTACAATATAATGTATATTTTTATCCTGCGGTTTTAACAGTGCATTTTTTACGCGTGATTTTCAACTCAATCGGTTTAATTGTTTATGCAGTCCGCGTTTGCCTGGAATGTTAAACAAATTGCGGTATTGCGGGCATATTGCATTTTTATCTGCAGCGCATTATGTGCTTTCACTGCTGTCGATGTGTTTTTTACCGCTTTTAATTAAAATGATGAACAAACTTATATATGCGTCGGAGCCGCAGAACTCCAAAACCACAAAATAAATAGATTCCTTTCGAACGATGGAAAAACCCGCCACTACGATTATGTTTACGAATTCGGGTACAAGGCTCACTGGGTTGTTATTACAGCTTCCAGTTATCGCAGTGGATTTTCCATTTGATTAAACGTAAATATTGTAGGAAAAACAGCGTTCCAAAAACTGCAAGCCGACTTCGAACTGCCAATTGGTGGGAAAAGTTCATCAATTTGACAGGGCAAAATCGGTTTCTGTTTGTTTGTTATACTGCTGCAGTTGCATTAATTAAAATTTTACACCCGGCTGAACGGCGAGCAACAATAAGCACTGGTATAGTTCAACTTGATAAGAAAGCCAAACCGGCAATTAAACATTTCGGGCTCCGAAGATCGAATCTAAAGTTGTGTCTGCCACAACAGCAACAGCCAACTTATCGCCAGCGACACCAGACACCAGACAGCTGCAGCTGCAGATTTTGGCCATTTGGCTGAATAAATTGTGGGTAAGGCCAAGTGCTGACAGCGATAGATTACAAAAGGTAGCCAAAACAAAAGCACTCAAAACAAATAAAAATACCTAACCACGCATTTCATTTAGCTGGAAAATAGATAGCACATTTATAGGAACTAAGCAAATAAAGCTTTTCAGTTTAATGAATATTTATTTAGCCATATTTCGATTTTATGCATTGTTTGTTATTGAATTTTTAAAAATAAGTTTACAGTGCATCGAATAAAAACAACATAAGCTGACATCAAACAATACAAAACTAGCAAATTAATAATCTGTACACGGTTTATACTTTTTGCTGCAGACCTTTGGTGGAACAATTGATGTTGAATGAAAAAATTTTAAAATTTTAATTAAACCTGAATACATTTTCTAATTTAAGTTTTTTTCTTGTCTGCCTTCTGCTGACTTTTATAATCAGTATTTTAAAAAAGTTATTTATAAATGCGTTTGTTTTTAACTTTAATTTATTTTTGTGGCGTTGTAATTTAAAAATTGGTATTTCAATATTAGTATAATTAAAATTTTAAATTAGAGCTAGCTAGAAAAAAGTCGTCATTTCATTTCTGGTTGGTTCAGATATTGATAAAATAAAACGGCGAGAGCAGTTTACAACTTTCGACCGTTTACAACTAACAAAGGGTCACAAATCAAGTTGGTCGGAGGGTTGGCTCGTGACTAACCGGAAGTCGCCATGTGCAAGAATTCCGCCAGCCAGCCGCCCCACCCCCAAATTCCTCCCACTTCTACTAAACACTCCCCATTTCCCCCCAACCCCTAATTTTCCAACTTGGGCCGCCTGCAGTGTTGCGATTTAATTAAAGCGCCATTAAGTCAGCAATTAACAACAACAACAGCAGCAACAATGGCAGCAACAACCATAACAACAACATTGCCAACAAAGGGCAAACAACTTTGACGCCCTGGCTTCGGATTCGGCTTTACATTTTCCTTTGGCTTTTCCCGCTTCCGTTTCCGCTCTTCCCGCTTTCCCGCTTTCATTATGTTTGCTTTGCTTTGTTGCTGCTGCTGGCGCATTAAATTCTTTTTGCCGTGTTATCGCTTAGAGAATTCATTAGCAATTGCAGGGCTACATTCGTTGGTCCTACCCACGTGGTCTTGGCCAGAAGCCATTTTGCATATCTCTAAAAAAAACAGAAGCACAAGGCACAGGACTCACACCCCTCAGGAATGTTGATAGAAGTCGCAACCCCTTTGTTTAGACCACAAACTGCATTACACAGTGTATGAAATGACCCTCCTTTAGATGGCATTCTTTCTGTAGAGCACTGAAAAATTCCATTCATTCTAGAACTAAATTTTTAAGTTTTATATAAAGAAGAATAAATAAAGAATATTTTATATTCTTTTATTTTAAAAGCGGCTTTATAAAATCGACAAATCTACAATTTCGAAGCGTTTAAGGTAATTTAAATAAATAACCGAAACGAATTTCACGTTAGTAGTAAATTGTATATATTAAAGCCTAAGTCCTAAATTCAATAATATTAGTTCACTTTAAAGTTATAGCTTTCAAAACACCACACAATTGTAAACAAAGAACTTAGCAATGCAAATAATTTGTTGACAGTAGATTGACATTCCTGTATAAAATGCAGCACTAAATGCTACATATGTTACATTTAAGCATAAATCTCAACAAGAAAAAAGCTTTTTGCTTTTCATTTCGTCTAATTAAAAAATATTATTTTAAATGCAATTAAATTAAATGCAAATAAACATGCAAATAAAATGCCTTTAATTGTTGTTTTATTAGTTCTTCAACATAGTACTATAAAGTAAAAGTTTTTGCAACGTGAAGCATACTTTGGCAGTCGAAAACAAACGAATAAACACACTTAATGTTGAACATAATTTTATGAAAATCACTTTAAAATGGAAAATTCTTTGAAATTGATAATAAGAGGGTGAGGAGTCAGTCAGCCCCATTGTGTGGATTTTGATTTCGCCTTTCCATTGTTTAGCATAGCAACTAAACTCGAATGTTGGGCTGCCAAAGAAGAACATACGGCACAAAAAAGCACATTAAAAACATGAAAAAATAAAATAAACCAGCCGGTGCTGCTGCTGCTGCCATATTCCAGTTTTTTGCTAATATTTGACTTTGTTCTTTCGTTTCGACGAGAAAGTTTTATTAGGGGAACGTGTCAGGGTTGCCATGTGTGCGGATGTCGAGGGGATGTTTAGGGTTAGACTGGGCGAGGACCGGATGGGGTTTCGAGGAGAAGGAAGCGAAGGAAGCGAAGGAAGCGAAGGAAGCTAAGGGGTGTGGGTACAACGAATGAACTGAAACTGTCAAAAGTGCACATTCCGCTCTTGACATTTTACCAAAGCGCAGCTTGAACCCTGGTCTGAGGGGGGTTAGAGTCTAGGGGTTATATAGCCGACGCGGGGGAAAGTGTCGTGCCAGCGATTGGCATTGAAGGCGCAAATGAAAGGGAAGTCCTCTTTGAATGGCAGTGGCAGCTTGCGATGGAATCCCAGACATATCCCAATCCCAGAGGGTGGAACCAGCCAGTACTGGCGGCACGCGTTCGTCTACCCCCCTGGGGTCATACCCCCGCCCCTGCCACGCCCTCGCCCTCGCCCCTGACAAGCAGTTAAAAAAGGCTAAACGAGAACGAGGCATAAACCCAGAAATTTGCTCTCTGCTACGTTTATTGCTTTTAAATTTGCCAATTGTCGAATCTGGCGCTTGTAAGTGCATGTGTGTGCACTGAAAAGATATTTGTACACCTTATTAATGCGATTCCAATCATGAATAGACCGTAAACATATAGTATTCAATAATACTTAAGTACAAATATTCAAATGCTCTTAATCCTAGGTTGCCTTATAAAGACTTTTAAATAGATAAATAAATAAATAAGTTTAAGCAATAGCAATTACAAAATTTCCTTATTTTTAAGGACAAATCTTTTCTTTGACTTGGTATTTACTTAGTGCTTTATGATATTTACCTTTGGTTAAGGGGACAGTCTTGCACAATTTATTATTATTATAAAAAGTGGTTTCTTGATAATTTAAAAATGACTCTAGATACACTTTATTTAATTTTGTTAGATTTTTAAATGTTTTTTGGTTAAGTGTGCCTGTCTTTCATGTTTGTTTGAAACAGTCTGTGTGTGGGTCTACAACAAATTGCTTATCAAGCGAACGCATGTAACAGTCAAACTGAAAAGGGGCCCTGCAAAAGCAGCCCTTAATTTGGCCAATTTAAAAATGGAAATCGACTCCCCCGAGAACTGGCGATGTGTCAATAAAATGTGATTAACAAGTTGCTGCACAAAATGCCAGCACAGACTGCAATCGGATAATGGCAATGGCAATGGCAATGGCAATGGCAATGGGTATGGCTATAGCAATGGTAATGCTCCCCCGACATTCCCTCAGGCATTTGTTGCCCCGCTTTGTCTCCCTGAGTTGGCATTGTGGCGTTCCGTTTTTTTATTGTGATGTGATAGTGGTGGGACGTAGACTATCCTGGGAGCGTGGCGAATTATCCCTTTCATAAGTGACAAATACGTCCACCCTTATCAGCCACGGCTGCTGCAAGTAATGAGATTTTATGCCAAAGCAAGTGACTGCGGGCCGTGGTAATTCGCAATAAATATGCAGCCAGGACCAGACCAGCAGCTCAATCTCTGTGTCAGGCGATAAGGAATCTAGGGGCGGGAGTGCTTCGACACGCCCCCATAGGTCCATTCCGGTGAATTGTGAATGTAGTGAATGCATTCCTTCGGAGATTAATCATCACAGAGTCCGGAATGCCACAAGCATGAAAGGAATAATCTCTGGACTTAATTAAAGTTGCGGGGGAATCTTTCAATTCAAACAATGTTAATAATAGCTTGCAGCTTATGTTGGATGGCAATGGGATGCAAGTCTTTCATTTGCAACAGGATACTGACCGTCATAAATTCTTGGGCTGTTTTGAATGCTTTTATCTCATATGAACGTCTTTAACTAAGCCACTTAATTACTTATAAACATTCATTTGCCTGACTTGGAAAGCATCTTTTACAAACAAGATGCAAATGAATATTGTAATTCATTATGAATTGTTTATACATTAAATAATGTTTAACACGTCTACATTTAACTAGGCACCTTTCAATTATCTAAGCTGGCTTGAAACTAAATTGAAAATCCGTCAGTGCTCAAGTGTTTTGCGATAAGTTGAATAACAAAACTTATTATATTTATAATTCAATGGTACTACAAATGAATAATTCCTTCAGTGATTGAGATATCTTAACTGGGTTTTGTGTGTGGAAAATTTTGGTAAGAAAGACTTCAGTTACTTCATAAGCTTAAGTACTTTCAGTTGAAAAGTGGTATCAATTAGCTGAAATCTGCAACGAAGATGTTTTACGATTGATGATTTTTCAATTCTATTCTCGAGCGCTTAACGCTTAGTGATAAAGCGAAGCAAATCTTTTCCTGGAAGGCTTGTATATTTTGGAACTGTTTTGTTTTGCACAACCGGCTGCGTGAGTCAGGTAATCTTATCGCTGCACCTTGATTAACTGGGGGTTTCTTTTACTTTGATATCATTTTGCACTATTTGGACACTTTTCGCCAGACTCTCGCCTACATGCCCACATGCCCACATGCCCACTTCACCGGGTGCGATAAGCCCGCCCTTTAACAAAAGTTAATTAAAAGCGAAGCGCTTTTGCAAACATTGTCTTACTCATTCGCTGCGAGGTGGTATAAAAGTCGAGCGTTTCGAACAGCTTACAACATACGATCCAAGAACGTTCAAAGCACCCAGTCAACATGCGTATTCTGCTCGTCCTCTCCATTGTCTTGGCCGTGATCCTCGGCTGCCACGCCTACAGTGCCACCTGGGGGCGTAGGAACAGCACCGACTACCTGCTGTCCCGCACCACTGAGGCCCGCAAACCGGTCAAGAACAACTACTGGAACATCAACGTCAACTACCCCACCGGCAAATACAACATCTCGGCCGTGATCGTCTACGACAACTTCAAGAACAATTCCGGCGCGAGTCCGAGTCTTTATTCCGGCGGTCCGGGCTACCGTTTCGCCACCGTAAACCTCCGCGGCCTGGTCAGCCAGGGTATCGACTCCACCGTCGAGATCTGGGGACGCTAAGTGATCTTTCGAATCTATTACAACCGAATAAAACACGACGAAAAGTTAATTGAAACCAAAATCAAGTTTCTTTTTATTTCATAACTTATACCCCTCATAAAAGGTGATAAGAAATAGTGCGTCTACACAGAATTAGTTTGTGCTCATTCAAAATGATAAAGATTAAAAAGATTATTCAGTTTAATGTTCAGAAAGCTTAAACGCCAGCAATCTTAAAAGTTACTATATTTTTCAAAGCATTAATTTTTATTTCTAATTTCACAAGTGCTTAATATCAATATAAAAAACATTGAAAGCGAACATTCTAAATTTGATTAGCATTGTAATTGATTATTTCTTTGTTTAATTGTTACCAGTGATTATTTAGTTCAGAGCTCAGATTTGTTCTTAAAAAATGGAATATTTTTTTATTCAATTGAGATAATGAATATATCATCAAGTATAGTTTTAATTCATACAATGACGGACAGTGAAATTCCCAGAAGTCTATCATAACCGAATGTTATAAGGAGGATATTTATAACTATTATCCTATGTCAATAAGAATAGCATATTGATGTATCTTTCTCTGGCCGACTTTGCATAATCGTATATTAGCCCTTAGGTCAATCCCCAAAAACTGCCCGACAAGTTTAGAATTTTCCCTCGGCTGATAGAGCTTTTCCCCTTGTTACTACAGGCACAAACAGGCACAAAGGATGAAAGTCGTCGGCCCGAGGAAAGGGGAAACTTTTCCTTTTTTGCCAGCCAGCGGCAAAGTCAGCTAGCAAAGGAAAACATTCAATATTTAATAAATATCAGTGAGTGTGTGTGTGTGTGTGTGTGTGTGTATGTGTGAGAGAGCTCGGCAAATTTAGAGGTGGGCAGAAGTAACTCGAAATTAAGGCTGGGTATATAGGACTATTGCCCTCAAATCCTGTGAAGCCCAGACAGACTGTTAAAAGGGCTAGAGGGCTGAGCCACAAAAAAATAGGATGGAAAAGAAAAGAAAAAACTTGGATCCATCGAGGGGAGACAGACTTATTGGCCTTGGCTCATTTGATTCCAGGGGATGGTGTAAAATTTGTATTTCAAATTGCCAAAAGCAGCCCCAAAACGTTGGTGCGGCTGATATGTTAAGCTGCACGGTCAAAAGGATGTGTTGGAGTCCCTTTTTTTCCTTTTTTTTTCTATTTCCCCAGTTTATGTATCGAATTTAAATTTCAATTTTAAACGTCTTGAGGCTACGGATTCGGATGGCATCCCTGCTATCCGGCCAAATCCCGATGCCGTGGCGGTAAATATTTGCACAGGGCGCACAAATGTTTGAAAAGTTGTCAACGAAAATGTTTCACTTAGTTAATATGCAAAGCGCGGACGCTCGGCTGCGATGCAAAGCCCCGGATCCGGATATGTTTACGGATACGGCCACGGCTACGGATACAGCCGGAGGTTGTGATGCCTCCCGTTGCCAAAGGGAAAGTCGTTCGATAAAAAATTGGCCCCAAAAAGTCACGTAACTGCAGTGTGCAGAAGCGAAAGCGGTGGAGGAGGTGGTGCATCCGAATTCGATTTACTCCGGTGTTCCATTGCCTCCTGCTGTCCGAACTTTAAGAACTGGCAAATGGCAAAATGCGACTGCCGAATTTCGCAATTTCGCTTCCGGCCGCATTCACTTGACATTCCTCATACGCCGCGTGGCCGCCGCACCGAAATGTCTAACGTAAGCCGCTTGCAGGCTAAGCTGACCAATACACCAGTGTCCCCGGGTAACCAGGCTTGCCACACTCACACACACTCGCCCAGGACCCAGAAATCCTGCCACTGCCACTGCCGCTGCCACTCCCACACCCACACCCACTCCCCCCTTTGTCAACGGCAACAGCTTGCCGAGCAATTACTTCGGACTGCCCGGAAATGTCGCCCGAAAACCAGCAGCGACAGCAGTGGCAGCTGCTTGGAGCAGGTCCTGCCCCACAACCGCCCCCGCCTTCACACATTGGGGGTGTGGCATATGTCTGGCGCTGTAAGGACAACCGCCGGCATCTGCTTACACTGGCCTGTGTGGCTATGGAACATCGAAAGAACCCGCCTCAAATGGGATTTCAATTAGCAGCAACTGCCTCACCCCAGCTGGCGATTGTGTTGCCCAGTGTTGCGGCTCACCCTGCAACGTTTACGGGACACCGATAAAAATAAGATCGAATTGACATAATAATTCCTTTTTATTTCCACCAACATATGTACTCCATTTGGGCTTGCTGATATCAAAATCTGAGTGCCGCTGAATTTAATTTCAGTTTTGAAAGGTATTTAAGAAGTAGTTCAGTAGAAGTAGTCTGTAAGAAAGGTAAATCTAACTAATATTATAACTGCTGTTAAAATAACAAATTCTTTATTAACTACAAAACTCTAAATAAAATTTCAAAATCGAATAAATTTAATAAGCTCCATTTCAAAATTAATATTATTAAAATTGGACATATATATATTATTCCAAGAATTATAATTCCTGATGTTTAATGGCTGAAATAAAACATTGGTTTATTAATACTACAAAGATTTTTGGTTGTTTCGATGTAGACTTGTTTAGAAATAAGGTAATATTATTATTTAAAAAAATTTTGGTTTTTTTATCGCTTTAATTTTACAGTACTTCATTAACACCACAATAAATGATCAGGAAACATTATTACTTAATTATAAAGTTTGTTTTAAAAGCTCTGCAAAAATATTTGTGTACAACTAAGATTTAATTATAATTTCGAATTTGTTAGCCCTTTTTCAAAATTTGAAAATTACAAATATTTGTTTAGCTCAACATTATTTTCACTTAATATTTCCAGTGTTTGCGGGGTCGTGGGAGGTGGTGTCCTAGGGTCATGACATAGAAGGGTGTCGAACACGCTGTTAAGGCTGCTGAAATTGCTGATTTGCTGTTGTTGCCGTCCACTGCGTTTACGTTGGTTGCTGGCCAGCAGCATTGATTTTTAATAAACCAGCAATTTAGCAAACCAATCTGAGTTGTGATTATTTTAGCTGTCAGGTGGAAAAAGCATATCAAATGTGCAGCAAGCGAGGCCCAAAGGTGCAGCTAATGTGCCTTCCACACACAGCCATCGTGCCATCGAAAAGGTAATGAAGTATTTATGATCGGGCTGATTGCAATCGGTGGCAATGGTAGGCAGCGTTGCCTGTACAGTTGAGGTGTCGCCTCGGCACCTGGATATCCGTTTTGACAGGCGCTGCTGGGGATTTGTGGCATAACAAATTTTGAGCGGCTAAATTGTTAAATACCACGACAGGCAGAGGGACCAAAGCCAACTAGAGCAGCAGCCAATCAATATTGATGATGGTCGAATCAAAGGCCAGGCAGCTAACGCATATCCTATATAAATTTGCCAATTTTGGAAAACAAAACTGAGACGAGACATATATAAATAGTTTTTGCTGCAAAGAAAATCCATCGGATTAATTTGGATCAGATATTTGTAGACAAATATTTAACAGCGGTGGATAGAACTTAAATGGAAAATGTAGTTGTTGCTGTAAATAATCATTTTTTTAATCATATATTTTTAATACTGTAGAAACAAAATTAGCCAAAAAATACTTATACGATGCCAAATGTTGAGCCAAAAATGTTTGTAGATGCACAACGAGTTGTCTTTAATATAACAATATTTTTTGTACTAAAAAGTAATAAATGAAATCAGTTTTATCGTTTTAAAAAGCACAATTCTTATTTTAACATACAAATTCCCTAAATATAAACTTTAAATCTTAAACTTTATTTTTTCATTAACGGTGTAAAAATATGAAATTCCCTGAAATAACCTGCGCTATCAAAGTCACCAACCAACAAGGACTTTTACACAGCTTTTTCTTAGTTAGTTTCTCAACTGCTTTGCCGAACGTATCACTGCTTGTATGGTTTTGAACTTTGCTTTTGCGATTAGTCGACACTTTAAGCTGTAGGTGGCGCTAAATCGATTTTACATTTACTGCCCTGCTTTGTTGTATGATAAAGCAGTTCAAAACTAAATCCAAATAAAATATTTTAATTGGATTTGATAAAAATAAGATCATATTTTTTTAACAGAGTTAATGTAAAATGAGGGATGGTGCATCCATCGTCCATGCGTAAAAATAAACTTAAAAATATATTAAAAAAAAAAAAATTATTAAAAAAATGTGTTTAATTAAATATATTACAATATATACAAGCAAATATAAAATATAATAATTTAAACCTTTATCATTGCCTCAACAGGGGGAAGCAGTTAATAAACATATTAAATGTCAAATTCATTCCACTTTTTAGTGTTTGTCTATTCTTAAAATAATTTTAAGCACCCTCATCCAAATAGATGATATTCCGCAGATACTTTTTCCTGTACTGTATGCCGCAGTACTTCACCCAAAACGCTTCTTTCACTTGCCGTCGAACAACCCCGAAAATGCCACGAGTTGTATTATACATACACACGCAGCAATAGAGCCGCTTTTTCCTTTGTTTTGACTACTCTGTGCTCACTTTGTTTGAAAAGATATCTTTCCATATGGCTGACTCTGAATGGAAGTGTTTCGGTTTTCTTCTCTGTCATGTTCGCAAATGAATAATGAAGGCAAGACGTGTCGGTTACTGCGCGGCCTTGAATGAAAGAAAAACTTGGCATCAGGCCTGGCTTTAATGACGGCTTAGTTTCGGCAAACACAACTGTACTGAGGCTTTAAGCTTGGCTCTGTCCTGGCTCCCTAATGATTTAACCATTTTTATGACTTCGCTCGTTAATATATCGTTCTGTTATTTCCTGCTTATTCGCCTCAACCACCCGTCCAGCCCATCAATCAATATTCCATTTACGCTGGCCCAAAAAGTCGCCCCCAGAAAAGGCAAAAACAACCACCCACCACCCAAACTCGGAAAACGCCCAAAACGAGTACGATTCCGGGAATTAAATCGGTGATTTAAGCCAATCATTGAATCGAAGTGTTCGAGTCCGCAATCGGCCGCCAATAAACGCACGTCGATGTTCGGCTGCCTTCGGCTTTCCTTACTTTTGGCCAATCACATTTGAGCACCAAGTACCGCCCTGTAAATCCGACCAATCGCATTGCTTCGCTTCCGCGATTTCGCCGCACGTACGAACTGTCGGTTTATCATCGGAACCGGTTTTCGCTGCTGTATATCTTTGGTGGTTGTTTTGTTCTCTCTCCTCTTTATCGGGCCTTGCCTTCCTTCATTTTCTTCTGGCCAAAATGTGTGCTGCCTGTACTTTCAGGCCCGACATCCATTTTGAACGGTCCAACGGTCAATGGATTGAATTTCTGTGTTTATTTTTTTGGGGATTCTGTTCAAGTAATTTCAATTTCCATCTTTCTTGATCTTAAAATAGACAAACAATTTACATTTTTCTGTGTTAAGTTTCTATTTTCTGTGTTCGTTTCTATTCTGTTATGATTCTGTTTTGCAAATAGCACACACAAAATAATCTTCCAATTACCGACTAAAAATGATATTGAAGAAAGCCTGGTATTAAATTATCCATACACATACTCCGCATCCCATTTTTGCCATGTGTTACATTTGATGACAGTTTTCAGTACTTTATTAAGCATCCGGCAGATCTCAGCATCGAAGCATCTTTAACCTTCATAAGTACGTCTAGATAATTTAGCGGAAACACTTACAGTATCACTGAAAGTATCGATTTTATATGCTCGTAATAAAAAAATATTTATATGTGCATACTTCATTTCTGCAATGATAAACAAGTATGTATTTTACTTTATATAAGTTGTTCGCTATAAAATGCATTATGAACAGACATAGTTGAGTGGGTAGCTGGCAATAGCGACTTTATAAACAGACTCTATGTGGTTCTTGAAGTCTAATTGTCATGTTATATTGTCACCTTTCTTATAATTTTTTCAGTATTTACTTTTAAAGATTCGGAATCAATTTTCTGCACCCTTTCTTATAATGTAAGTTTTTAGTTCTTTTTCTCTGTGTACTGCACTGATACCATTTCGATTGGGAGACGAATGTTTTTGACAGCTTTCTAAACCATCAGCTTCCCAACGATTTGGCGTCACTCACTTCCCTCCAGAGTCTCCATTTTTGTGTTTTATGCTCGTTGGCTGTCACTCTGAATTTTAGAGTTGCCGAGTCGGAGTCGGTCTGCCTCTGTTCCTGTTTCATTTTCATTTTCTGCCCCTGACTGGCAGGCCATAAAATGGCTTCGTTCGCCCCCGCTGATCCCTCATTCACGTCAGCGATGGCAGTTACTGCTGCCTACTGCTCTGCAGGCCGCCCCTCTACAAATTAGCATTTTTAAAGAATTGCCCTGTCGAAAACATGGATTTATAGAGGCCTTTGGGTGTGCGAAAAGTTCGGTAGTGCAGTGTCAGAAGTTGAAAGTTTTAGGAGGTTGGCAGTACGGGTGATAAACTGACCGAATAAGTCGTCTGTATTTCGTATCCTGCGAATAGTATGAAAGGATTCTAGTTATGAAATAATCTGGAAGCTCTGATTATATAAAACTTTACCATTGTGCCAATTCAATATAAGTAAATACCCTTATGGATTTTTTTAAATTCTACATAGCGCAGAGCTTAGTTTTGGCTTAGCTGTCTTTTTAAGATTGAGGTTGAAGTGTGCATTTATACATTCATTGAAACTCTGCAACTGCAGGATTAAGGGCCTCCTCCTCCATAAATCGGCTTACTCAACAAATGACTATGGAACTATTACTTCAGGGAACCTTATCATTTCTCCCGTCCTATAAAAAAGTATACTTATTTGGAATGAACTTTCTCGTTTGATTTTTGATTCTGTTGCGCAGGACCATTCTCCACCCAAAAACCGCAATAATTTATGTAACCTCATTATATATTTATTTAATTTACAAAGCCTCTACTTTCAGATGATTAAAATTCCTAATGAAGACGCAAAAAGGCAAACCCTTCAACACTTGCCGGACATTCCTGTCAAGTAAAGACCCTATCAACAAGATATGTAGTTTGATATTTAGACAAAGTTATGAAGATATAGACCTTGACAAATTTTATCATCCTCCCCAGATTTGTTTTTCAATTAATGTTGTGATTTTCGAGACTGTAGCCACAAATTTAGCTCATTTTAAGCATTTGTTTATTCCATTTTGGTAAAATGTTATAACAATGTTTGTAGGTGATAAAATTTTGTGAAATGAGCTTCCATAACTCAAAAAACACATGCCAGCTAAATACGTTCGAGTTATGGAAACTTTTAGATTTGATTTTTCCTCAGTTGCCATTAAAACTTGTTCGACTTATTGTGACTTTGATATAGGGTCGAATCGCGTTATGGAAGTTCTACATTATATGGGCTTACAACATCGTAGAACGATCATTGTTTTGCAATAAACGAGTCCAGTGGACTGTGTATTAAAGTACAATTTGTTCGTATTAAGTCGAAGGTTGAAAACGATTCGCCTAATTTAATTGAGTTCGAAAAATTGTACGTGCTATTATTAATAAAAGCTTAGTGAAAATTGCACCGCATTATGTATCTAAAACACTGTCGAATACCTAAAAGAATTGCTTTTGTAGAGTGCAAAATCCCATTTCGATAACTGTCGATAACCGCTGGCCAAAAGAGCAATGCGACCCCTCGACCGCATAAAATGGCGTCAAAAGCGAAGGTCAGGGGGGGCGAAGCGCTGACTTTGGCATCGATTGACGTCACATGCCGCCAGACAGAGCACCCACACATCTGCAACCCCACACTCACCTACCCACTCACACACATGGAAACCAACTGTAATCTCGCACAAAAACAAAAAAAAATAATTCAATCGGGGGAGCAAATATTTTCGCTTTAATTGAAAACAAAAACGCGCAATCGAAATGCCAAAGCGTCACGCAAAAAGTTCTATATTTAAATATTACCCTGGGCCGAATGGCTTGAAAATATTTATAAATACATAAATGCTGTAAGCGAAAACGGGTGAGCAAATTAAATTTCCGCAACGATTTTCACCTAAAGGTGAGAAGCAAGGGGGGAGGGGGATATATAAACGGGAAGGTGCCGAAGGACACTAAATGAAAATCGAATTAAAAGCGACCAGCGGGGTAACTTAATAATCGTCATAAATGGCGCCAACGTCGTGCATTTTATCCCCTACACCCACACAACCACCCCTTGAAGCCATGCCACTCCCCCGCCCCAAACGTCCACCACCCACCGCCCCTTTTTCAGATTTTCGTTTTTTGTTTTCGCCACGCTACGTAATAGATGTGAAAAGTGGCAACAACGCATTATCAAAAAACGAATTGTAGTAATTGCGTAGGTATGTGTGTGTGTGTGTGTGTGTGTAACGACTGACAAGATATTCGAACTCAATATTTTATTCGAATTTCGAATAAGAGATTTTCACAACACGTACACTCTCTCTCTCTCGCTCTCTATCTCTATCACAGCGAATTCACCGCAATTTAAGCCGGCTGTTGTGTGTGTGAGATTTCGAAATCAAAGATAGAGAGGGAGAGAGCGACGAACTGAGAGAGCGTAGTTCGAAAAACGCGGAAAATTTCACAAGCTGCTTCTTCTTCGCTTCGTTGCGCGCCACTTTTTGTTTTTGGTCGTGCCGAAGTGAAAATCGGCAACGCCGCAAATCCCATTTTCAGCCCCAAAAAACAGCTTGAAGCGAGTACTCCGTGTTTTTCGGCCCCGCCAATGTTAATTGAACGTTTCGTTCCGAAACGACGTAAAAACAGGCCCCTAAATGTGTTTCTTCCTCTTCATCTTTTTTTTTATCACGACTCTGCTAATTACATATATTTTGCTGTGCCTTTTTGCTGAAAATCGAATGGGGCAGAGTGTTTTTAGCTCATTTACCGCCTCAGTGGCCAAAAGTCCATTGTTTTTCCACTTGCCAGAAAAGTTGGCCAAATTGTGGGGGACTAGAGATTTGAAAGGCCCGCTCGGAAAAGAAAGAAAGCCCCTTTGGCGCTGACAAAAGTTTGCCTCACTTTGCCTCACTTTCTCTGAATTAGCATGAATAGAAAACGGGAAATTCGGCGAGAAACTTTTGCGATCCTAATGCCAAAAACTCTCTAGATGCAGACATCATAAGTTCGAGCAGCAGACACTTCAAAGTTTTCTGTTATATCTAAGATAATAATAACAAAGGTTATAAACTGCAAAAATATCAAGCGCAGACCGAAATTGAACACAAAAAGTTGTAATTATTTTATAGTTGATTGGTATGAACGGTTTTATTTAAATTTTATGTGGAGTGGTACTTTATTTGTACTTTATTTTAATCCTGAAACGTATGTATTTAAAAAGACCTCTCAATTTAGTTGTTGCATGGCATTTTGATAAAGAAATTTATATCGGTCGGTTTTTGTTTCCAAAACGTCTCTGTTATCAGAAATGGTTTCGAAAATTGTATAATGGCAAATTTCGAACATTGTCAGACAAAAGAATACTAAAGTTACTTTAGTGCTACACAATTACATAGCATATTTAAAATTTAAAAATTACTGTATTAAACATTTACATGAGTATGCAGAAATGGTTATATGGTTTGGTCAGTGAAAAATGCAAAAGATTTCAAACAAATGGACATTTGTTTTATGTTAGTGCCCACCGCCAGCACTGCGACGTGGAAGATCTAGCGGAAAAATATGCAGGATGTTTTCCCCTAAACTCCAGCCGGCAATGTAAATGAAATTGTACACTAAGTTTTGTACCCCCATTCTAAATGTCCAGGAAGCGCTTGCCCATTATATCGGACAGTCTAATAAACGCTTTAAAGTCTGGCCCGGACAATCTTATAGACGGCTTAAACGCTGCGAGGTCTGAGCTTTGGATGGTCAGATAAAGTACCTGTTTTCTGATACATTTCTTATGCCAGGAGTCCATGTTGAATTTAGAAGCCAAAACAAGAAGAGGGCATTTCTCTATTGATTTCAGCAAGAGCAATCAAAACAATACTGTTTTTGCAGTGAATAGCACATTTCTGAGCTCGGTAGCAATCTCATTTTCTTTCTCAAAAATTTATCTAGCTTTTAATATTTTTAAACATTTCATTTTAGACATTTCCGATCCTAAAAAGTATATGTTTTCTTGATCAGCATTAACAGGGAATTTGATCTGGCCATGTTCGTCTATCAGACTAACTCGGTCTTGATGAAACTTTATCAAAAGTTTTTTTTCTATCGCAGGTAGTTAATAAGTCCACACACGCTTTGTGAGAGTAATTAGCACGGCGAAACTTGGTAATGTATGTGTGCCGACTGCAGTTTTTTACTTTCCGCATCGTGCTCTCCAAAACAGTATCATATGCTGATTAGATAGGGCAGTGCCGAACCACAGAATCAAATCAGTCCTTTTTTTTACCAAGTTTAAATGTCTTTAATTTTAACTTCAGTTGTTATGGGACTTTGACAGTGAGACGAGAAACCGACCCGTGGTATTTCAGAATTAAGGTTTAATATATATGTACATACATATATACTAGAAAATTCTATCCAGCTCAGAGCTTTCATTTGGATAATCTTTTAGATGGTATTGAAAACATTTGTATTTCCAAACAGTAATTTACTCAACTGCAAAGAAACTGAGTCTTATTTAAGTGATGTTTAACGTAAAGCTTATATTTTATTTGATAGTTACCTCTAGAGCGCGGTTCAGAAATATAATGAAGTAAAGTTGATTGATTTCCCACATCCAAAAACCTTTCTAGATGGAGGAATTTCTGGGACTTGCTCCGGTTTTTGATAAATTCAGCGATTAAAGATTTTAGTTTGCGAGATTTTATTGCAATTTAAAACGAACTTTAGTTACTAAAAACAGTTTCTTGTTTGTGTTTTTTTTTCAATGTCGGTTCTTTAAAATGGAAACCGTCGGAAGATGTTTTAAGAATAGCTGTTCCTATATCAAAAAAAAAAGTAATAATTGTTAAGTCCATCATCTGGGATAATAAATTTATCGCTGCTCTAAATCAAATCTGTGAGGAGAGCACGCAGTTACATTAAGAACATATTTAGTTTCGCAAAATATTTAATACAAACAATTGGCGTAGAACTATCTTTGTTCTTATTAAGATAATACATTTGTCACAATTCCTATATGTTTTTTATCCAAAACAAAAATCTTGTTTTTTTGTGGAATTATAACGTTGTCAATTACGTAATAGAGCGACGAAATAAGCTTTTGAGAGTATGAATTGGCGACAGGCGTCGAAAAGCTGGTCGTCGAACGGCAACAAAAAAATATGCACATAAACTGAATGCTCGAAAATCAGGCACAAATCAAATCACAAAAAAAAGCCGCAAAATACGCACATAAATTTTGCGTTCATGTAAATGAATTTTTTGAATTCCGCTTTGCGGTTGCCACTTTGCTGAAGCGAAGACGGCGGCAAAGAGAGGGACAAGTGAGAAAGGCACTAAGAAATAAACAGAAGCAGGGGCAAAACGCTGATGTTCCAATTCAGCGCAACTTTCGCTAGTTGTCGCCGCAGGGGCCTAAAAAAGGGGGTGGGGGGCGAGGTGTAACAGGGTGGAGAAGCGGGCGCTGTGCAAACGTCATCAACATAATTTTCATCACTCAGAAATATGCTGATGAAAGAAGCCGAACGACACGAAACGCAAAGCCGAATGCCAAACGAACCCGACGCGCGAGAGAGAGAAAGAGAGTGGTGGCCCCAAACCCCAGCATTTCTCTCACGAGAGAATGACAGCGAGGCAAGAGCGAGAGAGCGCGTGTATTGGAGCAGCTGCATAGAAAATAAATAATTTGATTCAATATTGTTTTAAAACAAGCGTTTAATTTCGCTTATTAAGTTTGTGTTATTCCCGAAACTTCATTAAAGAGTTTTATAAATAAGAACACATCAAAAATATTTGTAAAAAGCCAAGACCATTACAAAACGTATCCATTTTCATGTTTTTAAATTGTTTTTATTTTTTTAAATTGACTTTTAGATTTTAAATTTTGTGCTGCATTTGTTCAGTGTACGTAGCGACCGAGGCGGAGAGTGAGAAGCACAATGCAACGGAAGCAACTCATCGTGGCACAATGGGCAGACTTTGTCCGAGGGCCAACACCCCCTTACCCCACCCCCACCCACTCCTCCGCCTTCGCTCTTCACTTCTTATTCCCCCCCCCCTTCCCAAACAAAAGAACGTTTGCCGTGACACTCCATTTTTATTTTTCGACGCTGGCATAAAAGCAATTTCAGCTGCTACACCCATGCCCACTCCACCCCTTGCGCCCCCTCCACCCCACTACCTCCCCGCTGCCCCAATGGACGCTACACTAATTGGAACACATGATAAAGTAACTTTCGGAGGAAAAACTGAAGAGCGTCTGGCGAAGCACACACTTAAACATGGAGAAAAAATTGGAGATTATGCCCTCTTTTGGCTAAATATCATAAATATATCATAAATCTGAATTTGAATCTTGTAATGCTGATTGAAAACTACATTATCCACAGTCACAGAAGAGTTTTTAGAAATGAAAATATAAGTTCACAAAAATCGGATATACTTAAAACCTTTAGAAGCTCTAACGCTAATAGAGAAAGAGTGACATTTTAAAGTTAAGTTGTTTTGTCTAAGCTACAAAAAATTAAATAAGTTGAAAAATATTTTCTTAAATCGTAAATTTTAAAAAGGTTCATAAAACAACTTAATTGAACAAAATTCATTTTCAATGCTAATTCTATAATCTCCCCGAAATGTTCTTTAGAGATTATATACCGACTTTAAAAAGAAAAAGATTTCTTCTGTTTATTTTTTTTTTGTAAATCTTCAGCAATTCGAGCCGAACTGAAATCTATTACTTAAGTAAATACTTCCCGATTTTCATTAAATTACATTATTATAAGATAATAATATATATAATATATAAATATAATATATATAAATAATATGTAAATATAATATATTTTGAATGTTCTAGACAAAAAAACACAGCCATGACACTTTTCGGAATATATGTATTTATCCAATAAAGTCGTGACTATGTACAGTTGGCTCTATTTTTCCTCTGTGATCCCACCCACACCGAATTAACTTTCCGGCATTTGTCACGAAAGGTTTGCAGCTTACCATGCAGCTTTACCTTCCCACATTTTTAGTTTCCTCTTTCGTTTTTGCGCAAAATGCCAAAATATAAATCAATTAACTTTCCGGAAAACTTTCGTTAGAAACTTTCAAAGCAAATTTATCGCTGCCACGTTGTGGTGCACTTTCCACGGAACGGTGGTGCAGCGTTATTTATGCGGCGAGAGAGGGTCATTTGTGCGGCAGGCGGAGTGATATATGTGGGATTGGGATCCTCAACCACTGAGTGGGTTGCCGCCGTTCTCCATTTTGTTGCTGGAAATCTGCGGGGGTTTTCAAATATGGAAATTATGGGCAATAAATGCACACATGTTGTTTTAGTTTTTTGAATAAAAGAGAACTAATTGTTGATTAAGATGCTACATTTAATGCAACCTTTGCAGAGGTTATTATAATTTTAGTCAGAAGTTTGCAGAGCAGTAAATGGGATATTTACGACCCGATAAAGTAAATATATTCTTGATCAGCATCACTAGGAGGGTCGATCTAGCCATGTCCGTCCGTCCGTCCGTTTTTACGCAAAGTTTTCTTTCTTTCATGTTGTTTAATAATTTTACAATCATTCCTTTCCTGTCTAAATTGATCTTTTCAAGTTAAGATTTAAAATTAAAATATTGCAAATATTTTTGTGCCTTTTTTGACTTTCTTTAATATAAATTTTAGTAGATTTTATTAAACCCGTTCGTGCCAGTTCCAAGCCTAGAGTAATAACAACCAAATAGTATTGTACTCAAGATAATATTTAAAAATGGTGGAAATGCATACATAATTCATATGGATCGTTAGTCAAGCATGAAGCAAAAGGAAAAATAATTTTCATTTGGATCGCTATCTCTTATTTATGTCAAAGATCATTATCTATAAGCTTTTGATATATCCATCAATTCTCGGCCTTGGCTCGTGCCAACTTTCATTCACAAACAAACAAATCAGAGCGCCGCGAAAGTTCATTAAGTTGGACCATGGCTCGGCCATAGAAAGTTGATCAGTGAATCGATAGATCTCGATATCCAAGCACAAGTATCTTCAAAGGCCTTCATTCGCCAGATATATTTACAAACAAATAAGACGCACGCATTTATATTTGCTCATATTTGTAATTATTTCGGGCCCAAGCAGTTGGATTTAATGAAATAATGATAAACAAAGAAATCATTTCAAACCCAATTTCAAGGCGAGCGAATGAATGTTTACACAGAGATATGGCGAGATATTGTGAGAGTGAGTGAGAGATTGGTGGAGAGGAAGCGTTTAATCAGTGGAATTCATTAAGTTGAATGGAAATGAAAACATTGAAATAAACAAATGGGAAATGCGTCTTTAATCTGTTGATCTTTTTGGGAATTTGACTCTCTCTTCTTTTGGGTTGCTGTCAAAGCGATTAGTTCTGGAAAAAAAATACTATATTCAGATCTATTTGTGAAATATTGATCTTATAATATCAGCTTCCCAAAACATAATCGTATCTGATTCTGCCTGAACTTTGCTCGTTGTATCTCAATCTCGCTCTCAACCATTTTCGTGCTATTTGTTCATTTTGTTTGATCCCCCACTCGTATTGCTAACGAAATTTGATACTTTTTGCCAAGGAGAGGAGACAAGCAAACAAACAAACAAACAAACAAACAAACACACTCGCACAAATACTCGAAAACTTAAAGATACCCGCGAGACTTGCCAGTTCGAACCTGGTTTGAAATTGCGAACGGCGACTCTGAATTTAGATGCCGATAAGTAAAATGTATCTGCGGCCAAAGCTAAAAAATCGAGGCGCAAAATTCAATGCGAAAGCAGCAACAACAACTAGGCACAATACCAAAAGCGTAGCCCACAACAACAACAACAACAATAATAATAAAAACAACAGCAAATACAACAAAAGCAATAATAATAGCTTGCATAAATGGAACCAGTTTTGAGGCCGAGGAGCCAAGCAAAAGTCGAGACTTTAGTTAGCGTCAGCTTTTGAGTAAATTTATGCGGCCAGTTTGAGAAGAGACTGTAGAATCGAGGGAGTTGACCAGGGGGTGGAGGGGTGGGGAATTGGGGAGCCAGAGACAGAGACAGACAGACGGCGGCCTCTGTTTAGACATCCAACTTCGGACCAGAGAGCCTGAATTTCAAACCAATTCCAGCGACTTCGTTTGAGGCCTTAAAGCCGAAAGACGACACCGCAAGAAATACCTATGATATTAAAACAGATTGGCAAATCGAAGTCTTGAACAACAAATATCATACTTTGTGATATCATAAAAGATTTTTTTAGAAACTGACAAAAAAAAATGTTACCAATCAACATTAGTAACTTTTATTTAATGAAGGTGTCACAAAGAATTTACAAGTTTTTTATAAGAGCCCCAAATGTCCAGTTTTTACTTAATATGGAGTATAGCTTTTAATTAAATTAGAGATTTTTCAATTTTTATCGTGAACAATGGAACCCCAAATAGGGTATGTTATTTGAAACAGAAGTATAGTAATATTATCAAGAAATATTAGTTTTAAGATTTTATTTAATGTTAATGAATGTCATTTAAAAACGATGCAAAACACAAGCTGCAAAACCGCAAAACAAATTGAATTAACCTGCGAAAATCAAAACAGTAGACTACCTGATAAAAACGATAAAAAAAAGCAACTGGAAACAAATAACTTCTGGATTTATGGTTTTTCGCTGTGCAAAAGCGACATGTGAATATTAATGCCGCCGATTCGGATCGCTAGTACCAAGTTCTGGTGACAAAATCTGTAGACTGTTCTTCCGCTTCTTCTTCCTTCTTCTTCTCTTCACTCTTCGCATTTTCGTGCGCAATTTCAGCTTTTTTTCGATTGTGCAAATCGCAAATGAGAACGTGAAATGCCAAATGGGATATGCAATGTGTATGGGATGCGTGTTAAGGATCAAACGGGTTTCCACATACTATGCTGCAAAGAGTCTGCAGTCCCGCTTGACAACTTGATAAAGATTTCATGCCTTTGATTAATATGTTAAGTCTCGACAAACGGCCAAACGGGACTCGTCGGCAAAAAAAAAAGCAGAGGAAAAAAAAAGACGAACTCAGCAAAACCGCAGAGGGGAAGGAAAAGTGGGGAAAATCAGGCAACACGCACGATACCAAGGTGTCCGGAGTCCAGAACATGACAATAAATCAACAGTCAGTTGCAGCCGACGGAACGGAGGTAAGGCAAAAACAAGGATGTTTTTAGAATGGGAGTGAACAAAGGCATGAGGTCCACTCGGAAAATTAGATTGATCATCGAGCTCTGACAATGCAAACATCTAATTTACTTTCGCTGTTTTTGGAGATGATTTCGCTAGTTTCAAAACATACAGGCTTGACCAAAGAACATGAATAAATTTGTACTTAGACTTGAACCCTTTATTCCATTAATTCTTTCCATGACTGGGCTATATGATTCGAATCTAATTTGTTTTGCGTTTTGCTAACTAATACATAACCGAAAAAATATGGGTAAGAATATGTATGTTTACGACAAAGCTAGTGTTCTAAGCCTCGTTAAGATCTTGACTACAAAATATCCTAAATAAATAAAAGGTAATTAGCCATTTTAAAGAACTTCCCAATAGGCACTGCAGAGCTCACCATTTCTTTAACAATATTCCTGATAATGAATTCATGTTTTGAAAGCTTCATTTGCTTTAAATTAACCCCCAATCTTGGCTTTAGAATGTCTTTCGAGATAAATAAATGTTTTAAAATATTTGCTGAGCATTTCAAGAGAAAATTCCCGGAACTCTGGAAGAAATACTTGTGACTTACGGTGGAAGACAAAAACAAATAAACTTTCGGTCAGAATTTATGTTATTTTATTCTCTATATCATTTAGTAAATACATAAAGCTACTGCATGAACTGGAATAATTTAAATCGTTGGAAATCCTTCAAACTTTTAAAGCTGTTAAACAATAACAATACGGCGATTTTTCAATACAAAAAATTTCAGGTTCCGTTATATTGTTAAAATTGTTTTCTTACGATTGTACCTATCTGACAATACAAAACTAAATTTAATGAAAGTAATGTTTACGTTTTCGATAATTTTTCTTCATTTTCCAGCTCTTTGAACTCGTGAAAACTTAAAACTAAAAATGTAGAGGATTCCGACCATTTAAATACTTTTCCGGAAATATATCGACTAAGCTATTCTTTTAGGTATGAGTGTATACAAACTAAGAGTATTAATGTTCGGGAAAACCATAATTTTATTTCGAAATGCCCACTAGACCATTGGAAAATTGATTGACCAGCGGAAAAGTTTATTTTCCGAAGCAATCATTAACTCGCCTAATTGTAGCTCAGGGGATTCGCCCCTTGGCGGGCCAAAGAATCCGAAAATATCTATCGTAATACAATCAAATGTCGAACATGTAAAATGGAAATGAAAGGAAAGGAAATTGAAAACGGACCCAGTCGAGGAGGGTGGAAGAACCACCCCCAAAGTGCATCCGGCAGGCCATGCAATAATGTCCTTAACACAAAAAGTCAAAACCAGAGCTATCTGTGTGAGTGTGTTTGTGTGTGGGTGTGTGTGTGTGTGTGGGTGTGTGTTGGTCTGTTTTAATGGGTGGGTGTATGAGTTTGTGGATGGGTTGGTATGGGTGCATAGTTGGTTGGGTGAATGAGAGCAACAGAATGCCTGAAGCAAACGGGTATAAGGCACGCGTCGAAAAGTTTCGTGTGCCCAGCCTCGGAAAAACAGCAAACACACACACGCAGACACACACACACACACACACCCACGTAGCTGTAAAACACACTCGCACACACACTAAGAGAAAGAGCAAGGAACAGGAACAAGGACAACAGCGAGGACAGCGCATCAAAGAGAAGGAAAAGTTTTTGCTGCTCTAACTTTCTGTCGCACTTGCTGTTGTTGTTTTTGTTGTTTTATTCCCCCCACCACACCACCACCCCCTCCCCACGCCTTTCTCCTGGGCAAATATTTAATTTTTATAAAGCCTTCATGCTCTCTGCCCTCTTTTTTTGTGTGCTTGTGTGCGGGTTAGAAACGCTCCCTGGGCTTTAAAAATATTAAAGGATAAACGGCAAACGCACATAAAATGTAAACTTTATGACACTGCAGAGGATATCCCGAAAGCTTAGCTCAGGGATAAAATGGACCCAGCTGAAAGGGGAGTTTGAGTTTGGGTTTGGGTTCCGCATAGCATGTCTCTCTCTATTAGCCTCAGTCCTAAATAAGTAAAGAGCCTGAATAGGCTCTGTCGTAAAATACATGACTTGTGGCTCTTCGAGCTTTACGTGTGTCCTGCCCCTTTTCATTTGCAGGCATAACAGGTAACAGCCCATTTATTAAGGGCTGTGCATGTCAGTGTGACCAAGTACGAGTAGTCAAAACCGTTTAGTTTTATAAGAAGTATTGAAGATAGTCCAGGGAATTTAGGAACTCAAAAATAGCTTAAGAATAAATAATGAGGGAATAACTCCATAAGAAAAAATTATTGAAAAAAAGTAACATTACTTTTCATATAAAAGAAAAATACATTTCAGTTTCATGTTTGCTCATGTACAAGATTTATTACACTTCAATGAATTTGGGTCGCAACAATGTTGCATTGTTTTTAACTCAGCACAACCTTTTCTAAGTTATGCTTTACATTAACTTACTTAAAAATTATTCAAATGGCCAAAAAGTTGATTTACATATTTATTGAATTATTCAACCCATCCCATTTGGAAAAAAGTTTTCCAACACTTTGCCAACTCTGGTCACCCTAAGCGGGCGCTTACAAAATGGAGTTGCCCTGCCTTCGTACATGTGAGATGCTTTTTACTTGTGAGCGTGTTCGAGGGTACCAAAGGCTTGGCTGGCTCTGGCTGGCATTCATATTCATGCCGCTCGTTTTCCTATACCTATACCGAAAATAAAGGCAAAACCGAGGGTCTTGAGGTGGGCAAAGGGAAGGTGGGCCAGGCACTTTCGAAAAATGCGCCAAGGGAACGGGGACCGAGGACGAGGACGAGGACGACACAACGGAATCGAAGGACGAGGCCGAAGCCGCGACGAACAGCGGAAACATGTTCAATTATCTGAATTGCCGCTGCTACTACCCCGATACACATATACCTACATATACATATATGTATGTATGTATGAAGACAGTCGTCCACAACGAGTTATGGAGAGTAACAGAGAGCGAGAGTCCTGGTCCTGATAGTCCAAATGCTTCGGGGTTAAGCTAAACTCATGCAACGCGGTCGTCCTCGTTCTCCACACCCCTTTCAACTAAAATGTGGCGGGTGAATGTGGATGTGGCTGTGGATGGATATGGACGGATGGATGGATGGATGGATGGCTGGATGGGTGGATAGATAGTCGGGATGTCGAGGGTTAAGGGGTGTGCGGGGTTGACAAGGACTGTGTGTGCAACATATGGAATTGGCGTGTCGAGTGTGACGAGGTCGTTGTGTGGGTGCTCCAAAAGTGGGCTGAGCACACACACACTCACACTCACACTTACACACACACACTCGTAAAACACTCAACACGGCATGAAAATCGGAATGGGCTGCCCACATGGAAAACACGTCACTCGTGAGCCGTAAAGCGCCCCTGGGAATTCGCCAGATATAATTTATTTTAAATCTCGCCCCGTTCTGTCGTCCGCTTTAAATGGAAATCATTTATTTATGCCCGCATTCCCCTGTTCGGAAAGAAAAGAATGCTCAGCAAAGTGCTGGGGATAATATTAAAAACGTTTTGCACACAGATCCTAATTAGCTGGCGGGTTGCCTAATTGGCAAGGGGTAAAAATATTGTTTTCGATTGTTGGGCTTCCGTTGAGTGATTTCATCAACAATGCTCGAAATGGAGCTTTACTGATTGTTGATCGTTAACCTTACAAAAATGTCTCAATCAAAGAAAACTCTAGGGAAATCGGTGGGTTTTTAAAATGTTAAAATAAATTGTATAACTTATTGATGCTATTAGCATCTGTTTCAAAACAATGTATATTTGAGGTAAAGTTGACTTTTAAGAACTCTGTACTATCGGGAGGCCGAGTCAAACTCTGTTGGAATGTGCGTATAAACTTAATCGAATTAAGTTGGACGACATTGATATCCAAGACAACAAGACAACAAGACAACAACAACAAGTTACTATAAATCTGTCTTGGCAAATGATTGACGGATACTTACCAAAAGATTGAAAAGTTTCAAATTTGAAAAATGTTGCCTCATTATAGAAATATATTACCAATATTTAAGGTCGTTTACAGATCCACTTAACAAGAAAATAAACTAATCAAAGCACCTTGGTTGATTTTAAATTTTTATCAATTAAATAAGTTAGATCAATTAAAAACAAAATAAATAAATAAATATTAAAAAAACCATGTAATAATTGAAACTTCAAATTATGACCGAAATTAAAAAGAAATCCATTTAACAAGGCTAACACTGAGCAACAATCGCTCCTTGACTTCTTTTGCGACTCATTCATTCATGATTTCTATGATAACATAAGATCATTTTCTTCTAAAACAGGTGTGCTCACGCCTATGCTCATGGATCACAATTGTTTTTGTAATTGCACATGCTTATGGAGATGTGAGGGTCAGCACATACATAAGGTAGTTATCTATGCTATACACTTACAATTTTTCGTTTCTTCCTTGCGAACGAATTCGTTACTGATAAGACCGAGGGAAGGCAACAACAATTACATTGATTTATTTTTTTTGGATGGCTAATTCAAATTAAATTGAAATGAAATGAATTCTTTAATTGTGTTTGTTATCTTTATAAAAAGAGTGTTGGTAAATGCAATGCTATAAGGCAGTCTTGAGCACCCCTGTTAAAAAACATTTTTGTGTTATTTTAAATATTTCAATTCTTCTCGAAGTGTGTCATCCGTGCATTTCTATTCCCTCTGCAATCCAAATTATTGAATATTTTAAAAACTCATATCTTGGCATTCTTTTATCTTTATTATTGTGGTTGAAAAATGAAAAAGTTCCGAAAAAACAAACAGCTATGTATATAATCTTGTGATACAGCTACTAACGGAGAGGGATTTTATTATAGCTCGGCTTTTACCGATTCATTTTCCGCATTCCGTCTAATCCGGAAACCCGTGAATGTGAATGGGTTACGGCATAGCCGCCGCTGTTTTTGTATCGCCACAGCAGGTTGCCAGGGACAATGGACGGGGTACCCCGGCAGTTGACATTTGGCGTTGCCTTTTGACCCCTCAGCTACCCATTTCTCATGCATTTTTTTTTTTGTATTTTTTTTTTTTGTTTTGTTTTGTTGTTGTTGGTGGTGCAATTAACCACAAAAGGTTTCCCTTTGTCACTCACTGGGTCTTCGGGCCTCTCGCTCGCACTGCCTGTATTCTATTCGCTTGAGCGGACACTGCCCAAGAAATGTTGTGTTAGCGTGGTTATCCACCGAGTCTGGCCACATTGCTTTAAGTCATGAAATAATAATAGGCTTCTGAAACGGCATAACTTTAATGGCAGAGTTATTAACTTTCGTCCGGAAAGTGCCCTGCCATCGGATTGATTGCTATTGTCCTTCCGCTGGCATTCAACCGCTCTCTTATCGCGCTCGATATGATTATTATTTTTTTTTTTATATTCTGCTTTCCCGCTTGGGTTTCGGGTAACTTGCCGGTTTATTTTGGTGTTTTTCCAACAAGATTGCCATTGACTCAAAAAGGAAAAAAAAAGTTTATTTCTCAAGTGGGGGAAGCGCGCCCCAAAGGCAGAGACTTTGTCCTTTGTTATCCTCGTCAAAAGAAACAAGGACCTTTGCAGTATTTTGCGAAATAAACAACTCACTGTATGCATTATCATACATTAATATTAATTGGCAATTATTCTTAGAGAGTACCTACAAAGTAAGAGTATTTTAAAAGGGCCAAACAATAATATTGTCGAATAAACTTGAGTTCAAAATATTTCAAGAAATAATAATAAATGCTTTAGTTTTTACGGTCATGAAAAAAATGAGAGCGTTTGGAATAAAAAAATATGTTGGAATATGTTTCCTTTTTCTAAAGAACAACGTTAATGTTATATTAAGTCATATAATTGAATTTGTAGTTAATAAAAATGTACATTTTATTTTAAGATTCGTAGAAACTAACTTTATTTTCAAAAGTACATAATATGAAGTTAAGAGAAATTCAATTTGTCGTTTGTAAATATTATAAAAATAGTATTCTAATAGTTGATACCCTTACAGATTTATTATATAAACATTGTTTATAGTAATCTAACCACGTTAGAAATTGTTAATTAATTTAATCTAACAACCTTTCTTAGTTGTTGTTTATTCTACAGTTCTAGACAGGTTCAAAGATATTTTCATTTATAAACGACAAAAAATAAACAAATGGACAAGAATGAAATTGTCAAATTGATTAACAAAATAAATTTTAGTTCATTTTGCCCAGAAAGTGAATACAATTTAGCCAAATTGAAAACAAAATTCGAGTAGTCATTCAAAATATATTTGTACTTGAACAATAATCACCGGTTTACAATCGATTCACGAATCGTGACCCAAATGCAAAAGAATTGCATAGATTCCCTTGAAGCAAATTCGGAATTGTGCAAATTTCCCTTTCACACAATTAAGTTGCAATTTCACTGCTGCGGCGGAAGCCAGACAATTCAAAAACGATTTCGACGGCACTATTCTGGCCAAAGTATCTCTATTTATGTATCTAATCGACATTGCTTGCCAAGTTTTTGCAGTTGCCGAGGAAATAAACTTTTTGCGGCCTTGCCACCAAAGCGAATCAATACGAATTGGAATTGGAATCGAAATCGAGTGTTTGAGTATGGCAAACATTACCTAATCAGAGTGTCAACAGACGGGCGATTGTGTTTGTGGAAAATTATCAGGTTGAGGCGGCAATCAATAATACGCAATAATTCGAAATGCATTAATGGAGCGAAGCGGGCCGAACGGCCCCATAAAACTGAAACTGAATGCAAAAAGGCACAAGTCGTAAAGCGAAAAGAAAGTCATAAATTAAATAATTAATGCAATAAAATTTTATAAATATTGCCAATGTGTGTTTTTTTGTTGCACCCAGCGTGAGGTGGCAGCGCCAACGGCAGCAACCAGTTTATGGCGGTGCAAAAATAAAAATAAAATGCAAATGCAAAATGCAAATACAAAACACCGATACTCTTGAATATACGAATACAGAACACGAGTGCACAGAACAACAACAACAACAACAACAACAAGGCGGCGCAAATAAATGCAAAAGGCCTTCGCTTTATTTGCAAGTACAACAGCCACAACAACAGCGAAATTGAAATCGAAATGCAAATTAAAACGATCAATAAAAATGCGAATATGTCAATAAAAGTCAAATGCAAATTTGTTTTACGTTTCGAATGCAACCGAAAACAAATAAGAAATAAAATCAAATCCCTCGGGTGGCGAGAGACGCAAAACATTTGCGGAAAATGCATTCAGAACGATAAGTGATTAAAACGAAACGGTTTGGGAAAATGGGAAATCGCACCAAATCTGGCTAGTCACAAAGTAAACTTGCTTTTACCGAAAGTATAGAAACCCTTATAAAATAGACACAAGAGATTGTTGTTAATATTTGATGTATTTTGAAATTAAATCATCTCAAGTGGCTTAACTTTTGTCATTGTTTATTTTAAGTCAGAGATTTATTAATCACACACAAGACTACCGCATAAAATACGCTTTTCTTATCAAACTGAACAGAGATTAACTCTGCACATTTATTTTTCTTTAGACGTGAGTTATACAATTATGTACTTATTTGTATTGTTTCTTTTTATATATATATTGATAACAGATACAATCAAAGACAATTCACTTTTAAAAATAAATTTTGCGTGACATAATTTATTTAGTCTTTGACAGCTTAACAATCAGTGTTCTTTTAAATAGGTATTGTATTACCACCAGTTTGTTTACTTATAATACTATTCGTTATTCGCTATTCATTCAATTAATAAAGTTTTAATTGTTTGAAGTTTGCAACTTCAAGCTTTGTTTGCAATAAATATGAGAAATCGGACCTGTTTACAAAAAGAGCCCTTAATAAAAGGAACAAAATGAATTGTTCAAAAAGCAATAATGATAATAGAATTTTTATTAGCAGTGACGTTAATTCCGAACAATTTCTGGTGTAAAAAGAAAATCTATCTGATTTTGACACCTCGAAAAATATTCGTGTCGTGCGTGCTAAAATCAAATAAGAAAGTGAGCAGATTTCGTGAGCCTTTTGAGCTGTTCTAATTTAAACAAAGCATTTTATTTAGTTTGTTTTGTTGCATAAACCCAAATCGATTTCACATAGAGACAGTATAAGATGATTCAACAAATGCAGAAAGATTAAGTGTGATGTTGGAGAACCAAAGCAGAAGGACTGACCATTAACTGATTGCAAATTGCAGGACATTTTCCCGCAAACCAAGCCATTTCCGAGTATCGTTGACCCTTTGCCGTCGCAACTTCCAATCAAACGTGCCCATTTCGGGTGGGACAGGCAAACCGCAATTCAATTTAGTTGGCTCTTGGGCAAACCTCCTTAACCTCACGTGCTGTGTGGACCAGCCCAGAACTAACTAACTGAACTGAACTGAACAGAACAGAACAGAACAGAACGGAACGAAAAACCGCAGTGAAGCCTGGCCGAAACGATCGATTTAGGAGCAGTGGCGCCCGCCGTTTCGTTTTTAGCCACAATCTGCGACACAGGAATTTCAATGAGCTGCAGTTGCATTTTGTGGGCTCTCGCTCACTGTTTTATTTATTTATTTTTACATTTTGTGCCGCATCTGCGGTGCCCATGTGCCCAAGTGCCCATGTGCCCCCATGGGTGTTAAAAATCGAGAAGCGAATAAATTTCCGTGCACAGACACAAAACATTACCAAACCGAACCGAACTGAACCGAACCGAACCGAACCGGGGCATTCGTGCACTGCATTCCCTGCAGTTGTAGCGCCCACTTAGCGCAGATACAGATACACAAGATACGCAGATACATGCGGCGATATGGATATGTCTGGACCGGGCTAAAAACAAAAAAAAAAAAAAAATCGCTGGAGCGGAGGGGGGGGACCAGGAAAGAGACGGGGCGTGTGGAACCCGAAAGAAAGAGAGGGCCAGGCTCAGCAATCAGCGTCATTAGCAATTGCCAATGTGGATGTGGACTCGACTACTTCTGGCGACTACTTTTGGCGTAGGCAGCAGCTACAGCAGCAGCTACAGCAGCAGCGACAGCAGCAGCGCTGCCGTTGCAAATGTGGCAGTCGCGTCGTTGCTAATTAAAAAATGCTCGCCACAAAATAAAACTTAATTGCGATTTCAATCGCGATACCACACGAGAGTCACCACAAGAGATTCGAGATTCGAGAAATTCGTTGAACGAAAGCCCGAAAGCCCGTTGCCAATTGCCAGTTGCCAATTGCGACGGCACACGCGGCGTATGAGCGACGCGACAATTGCGGGCACAACACAGCGACGTTGACACAGCAAAAAAAACTTGCCTCAAAGTTGCACTTTAAACTGGTTTTCAGCTTCTTACTGCCGGCGAGCTTGCACTTAATAAAGATTGATTTACACACATTGCGGTCTGCCGGTGGGGAGTCGGCCAAGAAGCTACACAAAATAAAAAAAAAATCTAAAGAAAAAATGAGCAAAAAAAAAGGTGAAAAAAACGAGGCTTAGTCCATGCCGGGCAGCAGTCTAAAGTTATTGCAAATGAAGCCCGCTCCCCGGGATTTTCGGCATCGGGCATCGGGCAGCACACAACACACAACACACAACAACACCCAACACACAAAGCACCGATGTCTCGATGTCTCTGCCTCCAATCAACCGACTGCTGGCGCTGTTGCCATTTATGGCCTTGATTTATGTATCGCAGCTACTGGATCTCTAATGCGCACACAGATACTCCACACACACACACACACACACACTCTTTCTCGCACTCATGCATAAAAAAACAGCCAGCCAACAGGCATATTGAATTTATTTGCCATTTATTTCATTTCCTTGGCTTTTTGGCTTGGCAAAAAATCACGGCTTTTGAACAGAAGCAGCAAGACAAGAAGAAGGATTTACTGCATTTCTAAGTGTGTACACGAAAAGAAAAGTATCTGGTTTAACAAAATTGTAGAATTTATGACTGATTAATGGATTTCTAGATATCAAGTCTTTAATGAAGTGGATGCTTCAAATATCTTTAGATACAGTTTGCAAATTTGATAAGCCAAAAAATTTGATAACAACAAAAATACAAATACAAATTTAGTAAGTTTATTCACAACTTTTAGAAAATGTTTCTTTGTGAGTACATAATTGGTTAAAAGTTTAGTAAAAGAGAAGTTTCCCGCTGTTTGTGTTTTTAAATAAAATTAAAGTATAAATTTTGCAAAATATTAAACCATTACAGTCTTACAGAAATTGGGTATTTTGGAGATTGTTTGTAACCTTTAGTATTTATAAAAATTTTTAATAAATTTTTAACAAATAGACCCACTTTTCCGTTTTTATGGTGAGCTAAAAGTAATTTGTAAGGACTTACTTGATTTCCCCTTAAAAGTTTAAAGTTTTAATTAGAAATGCGCCATTAAAACCAACAAGAACCTTAAAAGAAGATAATCAAACGAACATTACGCAAATGCCCCAAGATAAAACCCAGTTAACGGTCATATCTCAGTGGATTAGATTGGCACGTCGTTAGCCGCCGTTTAGCAACCCCAAAACAAACCCTCCATCGGAATCGAACAACCCCCGAAATTTCGAACAATAATAGCACACAAAAAACCAACCGAGTTGAGGACATTTCCTCGGAAGAGGACAAAGCAAATTGAATTTGAAGAAACAGATTTAAGATAGCAGAGCTTCAGGTTCAAGTCTTGTCTGCAAAAGTCGCCATTGTTGTTAAACTCCGGATATCAATCGGCAGCATGAATCAACTTCACTTGTTTTCATTCGGGGTACGGAATCTTATACTTGATCAATGTAAATGAGAAAGCTCATTGAGGATTTGGAGTGCACAGAAAACCTTGAAATATTAAATAACATTTAACTATACATGGTTATTCTTTTCTTGTGTAAACTTAATATTTTCAATCTTGTTTCGTTATTTTTAATTATTAAAATTATCTACTATTATGTTTAAATAAAGAATTTTAAGACTATTTTGAAATAGGTATTATATATATGTACAGGTGGAATATGGTGGCTATAAAAGAAAACGTGGTGATATTTTTCACATACTTTTTTTTAATTGAATAGCCCTAATGTTGCAGTTAATTTGTGGAAGACCACTTCATGCGTTTTCTGTTGTTTGAAGATGAGCATTTTATCGAAGAATCATAATTTCGGATGAAATTTATTTCCACCTCCCGCATGTCGTCTTGGAACTTAATGCATCAACAACGAGTGATTTTTTGGTGCGGTATTTGGTCAGACGGCATTATTGCCCGTTATTTTTCGAAAACTATTCAGGAGCCGCCGTAAGCGTCATTGGTGACCGCTATCGCTGCATGATGGAAGACTTTTTCTTCCCCCAAATGGAAGAAAAAGATGCCAACCATCTAGAGACGATTGACGACCTAAAACACGCGATTGAAGTCGCCATTGAGGACCATACTATCAAAAATATATAATTGAAAATATGAAATCGCAACTTTTTCGTAGGTCACCCTGTAAAATGCTGTTAATTCCGTAGCTAAATATTGACAGAATTGAAGAGAATAATTGTTTTAAAATTTATTTGTTTTCCCTCTAATGTTTCTAGAGGTTGTTCCTTTTATTAATTAAAAGATAATCAATCTCTAAAACATTCTCATCTGAAATTGTCATTGGAAAACCGATTTCTTTTGTATAAATTGATAGTAACTTACTGATAAAAATAATATTCTTTAAATTCCCTTATTTGGTTCGCAGGTTATTTTGTTTATTATCTCTTAAAATCTTGATTGGTTAAATAGACAATATTAAAGCTGTTTAAACACATGACTAAGTGATGCCTAACCCAAAAAAGTTCGGCTTTAAAGGACTACACTTTTGCTTGGTAGTTATTTGTGAAGTTCTTCTGAAATATATGTGACTCTCTTTTTGGGTAAACAATGCCAATTTTGCCTAAGCCAACATATTCTGGAATTGGAAACCATTTACTGAGAACGACAAAAGCACTCCAAGCTTCGGCCACCCAAACAGAGTTTGTTTTGCGCTCGAATATCAGACAAACATGGTATATTTTTAGTAAAGTCAACTCCAGCCCGCTTTTTCCACACACAAACGAGCTTAATGAGTCCAAAGTGATTTTTGTTCTTAGTTTTTGGCAAATGCAAATGGGTTTTGCTAGATAAGTGGCAAACATTTGCGCACATATTTGCGCCTATTTAAAGGCGAGCAAGCTAAATAATAAATAAATAAAAATAAAAAAAATGCTGGAAATTCTCTAAACGATCCAGGTCTCAAGCAACTACTTTCCTCTTCAACCTGTTCAAAGACTGGCCTTTGATAAATGGTTAAATACGTGTGTAGCCGCGTAGCTATAGTAGATTCTTAGGATTGCAGACGCGCAGAAATTGCTTTGGGAAATTTGTGCCATCTCATGGCATTTAACGCGTTCGGAACAAAGCTGAAATTTTCTACTCTGGACAGGCGGCAAAAAAAACCTCAAGACCACAGAACAGAAGACCAAAAGACCCGAGATCCGAGAAAAAGCTGCTAAATAACATCGCCGAGATAGGCCAAGAGGAGGGCTAAACAGGCGGCAGAAGTGGCAGAACAATGAATACGCCAAAACACAAAAAGCGAGCACAAAACGAAACTAAGGCAGCCACTAAAACTAAAAGCATACAAATGAGCATCTGGCCGAAGTATATGGTTTGGCTATGTAAATACACACATTTGCGGTCAACATTATAGCGGAAAGATTTATGAGTTTAAATTGGGGTTAATAAAATACTTATTTTAATTCACTTATTGACTTCTAGTAATAAAAACTAAATTGCAGTGCACTAACAAGCTCTTAACCGCATTTTACTCAAACTACCAGAGAAACTTATCTTAGATTTAAGCTATATTACTACAGGTTTTGATAAACTATACAAGAACTGGTACAAGAATTTTATTAAGATAATAATTGTAAAAGTTTCCAACTAGCTGCTAGAAAGCTTAGATAAATAATTTTAGTTTAAATTAATTTACCCAATATCTGATTTATCTGGAATTTGAAAGTAAATTTCAAGTTTATTTTAAAAATATATTTATTGTGCTATTATTTTGACCAGCATTGTATGTACGAATATCAGACGACGCGCGCGCACAATGTTTTGCGAGAGTAAATAAGTTTTTCTACGGCTTTATTTTTATTGCACGGCATAGCTTTAGGTCTAAATAAAAACAAGCCAACAAAAGTGCGAATAATACGAAAAACAGCAGCAACGCAAAAGTTTCTTATCTTTAGTGCCCTGCCGAAAAGTCGCAAAAAGCTAAAGCAGCTGACGTTGGCATCGCAAGAAAAGTGGGGAGCCGAGCGTTAAGTCGCTAACTAGCAACATGTCGCGAAGAATCTGTATCCAAGGTGGAGCCTCATTACATCTTGTGCCCTTTCAGGGGGTATTATAGTTGAGCTCAGATGTTTGCAATGCAGTATAGAAGGCATCTTCAAACATAAAAACTTTAAAAACTTTTTTTGCAACTATTATCATTTGAACCTGTGCAGGAAAGTAGAGCGAGTATTAACATATGTAGCTGTATTATAATCATGCCCAATAACTTATCTTTCTTTTTTTAGAAGGTGAAATGGTATGCAACACAAGGTATCCGAATTTTTACAAACTTTATAATGTTTGGACCAAGCATCAATAGCTATAAAATCATAGACAAATCAAAATTCATAAGCCCAAGCCATCATGTTTACAATGATAAGTGCGTTTAACTATAAACAAGTTTTGTTGATCGAAAAACGTCGAACGAAAAAGCACGCGCAGTTTAAAACAGTGGCTTATATATATTTATCTACCTACAAACCCATGAAAGCTGACATACATAGATCAATTTAATTCAATCAAAATGAAATTTATCCATTTTATTTATTCGTGATTTTTGGTGACCTGTAAGTTTTTTTGTGATGGGTTTTTGGCCGGCTCAAATAGCTGATGTTTGTTGTTCCTCTTTTTATTTAATAAAAGACAGTTTTTATTGATTTTACAGTATATTTTAAGACCCATCGGGGTCCGTCTTCTGGATTAAAAAACGAACGTCTGATCTTTCCAAAGCGGAGCTACAAACTATAGTTATAGTATAGTTATTTTTCCTATATTTTTAAATGAACAAAACAACTACGAAAATAAAACTATCTAATGTTTCGGTGCATAGTTGGTTGCTTAGTGTAGTCATAGAAAAATGTAAGAAGAAAGTTTAAGGGATCATAGATGAACCCTTTAAGGTAAGTGTATTCCATGCTTCGAATTCCGAGTTTGATCCTTATTTCTGGCTTAAAAACTTTTTTGTAGAGGTTTCAATTTGCATCTTTTTATCTGCTTGGTGTTTTCTTGTTATTTTTGTTTCTTTCATTTACTTTTTTTTTATGTTTTCTTCGCACATTTTGAGCCCACCCACAAGTGTGGGTCTGTCCGATTTTACCTGTCGTCATCGTTAAAACGAATACATAAGTGAATGAATGGACGAGGGAGAGCGACTGCTCTACTACTCGCCTCTTCTGGCCGCCTGCATTCGTTCTACTTTGTGTCTGATGATGACTTTGTCGGTTTCGGAATCGTTTTATATATACACACCTTCATATATGTATGTATAGCTGTGTGTGCGGGTTTTACCTGCGGGTCCTCTACTCAACGCCACGCCACACACTAAATAAACGGCGGGCGGTGGCGTTTTTATGGCATTTTATCTCTCAAAAGCATTAACACACAGCAGTCACAAGAGCAACAACAACAATAACAACAACAACAATAACAACAACAACAACATCAGGGACATAACTTTGTTGTAAGGCCTCGGAAATTGTGGATTTTGGTTAGAAGAGAACTGAGCCACGGGCATCATTTGCCGACGCCATTTTATGTGAGGAAAAGGTCGAAGGGAAAGTTATACTATTGAAATTTCATCATATTATCCGGAGGGACAGTCGAAGTTATAGTTTGTGTCTATACAGTGGCAGAGTGGCAGAGTGGGTGGTTGGGTGGCTGGGTGGCTGGCGATAAAACGTGCCGATTACCAAGCTTAACGGGTGAAAATGGGCACCATGCATACATATCTAAGCAAATTATGGCAATTGTCGACAAAAAGTGTTGGGGAATTACACTCAACGCTTTGGGGCCAACAAATTGTGAAATGTGCTCGAACGAGTATTGAATTCACATTAGCCAAGGAATTATTATGCAAAGTGTCAGCTTTTATGGGTTTTATGGTTCTGTTAGCCTGTGTCGACAAGCGACAAAAAGACATTTCGAGGGAATTCATATAGAGATTCTAATGAAACGTGTGAAAATTGCTTGTGATAAATAAGCAATAACACTTGTGATAAAATATTCAGAATTACCATGTGATAACATTATTACCTTGTTACCTTTATTCAAGGTGATAATGGTGTTTAAGAGTAAGGGAAACATGAATTCATTTCACAAAGAGAAGTAAAAGCAAGAGAATAAATTTTGTAGAGAATTTAATTGTCATTTACCAGTTGCACAAAATAAAAGTCTCGATTAGGAAATTGTGCCCATAAACGTTTTATTCATAGCCACTTTTCAGATAAGTCGTAGGCCTCTAACGGCCTTCAAGTTTGCCTGAATATCAATTCATTAAAGTTAATGAATGTAATGAGCAAAGCACACACTCTCAATCAAAAGCGCGGCCTGTTTTATTCATCTAAGCTTATAAGGCAACCCAGCAATTTCGAAGGCCTTTTTCCGCGCATCTCGTCGGTCTGAATAGCAATAAGTGGACTCGGGTTTTTTATGGATATTCTGGCTGTCGCCAAACTTAATGCTTTCGGTTTCTATATTTGTCATAACTCAAGAGTTATGACCAATAAAAAACGTCTCAAAATGGCCGCAGCTGGTTTTCATATGCTTTCCCCATATAAGGTCCGATTTCACAGGCTGTCGCTAAGGAAATTGCTTCTCCTTATATGGGAAGATGGTACTGAAATAGTGAAATCTATTAGTATTATGCAGCTTTGGAATTTCTCTTTTCAACTGGGACATTGTATTGGAAAATGTATTTTACTAAATTAAGAAATTAAAGCATTGCTAAGTAATTCTATACCCTAATCATGTTTTTAGTTTGAAACAGACTTTTATTCAACAAACTGAAATAAAATAAGCAACTATTTATTTAAGCGCAACTTAAATAAGTAAAAAGTTAAGTAAGAATAGACTAGCTTGCATGCTTTTTTTTAAGCACTATCATAATAGTTTAGCTGGATCAACAAAGAATCGGAATCATATTATTTTTACCTTATCCCTATTTCAAAATATATGCAATCTTTATTATTGACAACTTCTATTTAAGATAATCGCAGTTGGGTACTTAAGTTATTAAATTCATTGTTAAATTCCTTTAAAGATACTCAGCACAAAATATATTTTATCTTGCTTTTAACTCATTGGCTTGCTCTTTGAATTGTGATATGATGTGGGTATACAAATATGCAAATTTGATGCCCATGTCAAAAGTTTCCGCCTTGACCAAAGTCCGTATAAATAAGCCTTGAAGAAGTCCTGCTTCCTGATTCACATTCCTTTGACCTTTTCAAGCTGTCTTCGCCACAAATATGCTACACTTCAAAACCAGAAAAGTTTCTCCCAAGGCTTAAAGTTGGCAAACTTTCCACAAATTTGGCGAATGCACGGCGAATGTGTGTGCATTTAATAAGCCCTAAAGAAGAGCCAAAACAATTCTCATAAAATACTTTCAGAGATTTTCAAAATCAATTTCAGCTGCGCGCCGGGCAAGCAAATCGCATACATAATTGAACTTCCTGGATTCTGGCAGATACAGATACAAATACAGATACAGATACAGATACAGATACAGATGCAGAATGCAGCACAGTCTGCAGCTGGATAACGACGATGGCACCTGACTGCTGCACCTGATGTCCGACGCTCCTTTGAATGCCAATCAAATTGGCGCACGTCGCTCCAGGGGGTTATAATATGGACTGGGGATCCGGGTCCTACGTGCACGAGGCGTCATCAAATGGCTGTCGGACGAAGGGAATGCCAAGTTAAGCGGATGCGGGATATGACGCCATTTTCATAGTCGTCTGCTGCAACACATTGGCGTACAACTAACCTCTTACCTTTCGAAAATCACAATCACATCAATATCATTTCAAATCACATTACCTGCAAACAGTGTTAGGGAATTTTTTCAAATGAAATTGCACTTTGTCAGTAAAAGAAAAAGTTTGACATATTTAAGGATACAAATTGAGCTATTTAGTCAACAATGGAATCTGACGATAGATGTTAGCTGTCACTTGCAATGGAACGGAACTTACTAAATGTGAATTTACTTTTCGGTTTTAAATTAACTAAATTATTATTTTATCGACCATAAACCTTCTTTATAAGTACTTTTCAAAAACGGATTTACAGACAACATAATTTAATTGTTTTTTCCTTGTATGACAATGCCTTTTAAACTCATATAAACTTACTCAGAAATTCTGTCTTTATAAATGGACACTTTAATCACTCTCAAAGTTCTGAAAATAAATCTATGCATTTTTTAGTGTTTTCTTAGAAAAAATGATACTAGCTACTGTGATTCAATTTAATTTCGGGCTCAAAAATGTTTAGACAAGCTCGAAACAATTTCTTTACAATTAGAATTATTACAAATAAAAAATGTACTAACTTACTTGCATTTTGGCAACAACATAATATTTAAAGGTTAAGTGTAAACCCTTTTGTTTTATTTAGAAACAAAATTTGTAGTTTTTGGAATCGTTACAAAAATATAACAATTTTTGGCAACTTGAATAAGTATTCTCAAATTTTTCTGATATGTTTGATAAGTTATAATTTCAGTTTAAATGCTAGTATGTTGAAGCCTCATCCAATTATACTGATAACCAGTATAGAAACCTATAATATGGTTTAAAATATCATCAATATAGGATTAAATAATTAATTATACAGCATGTGTGACTTTTACTTTAACATATTTTACTCTGCTTGCCTAAGTAAAAAGGTGGTTTGGGCCACATTTTCAAAAAGGCCATCAAGAAGTGGGTAATTAAAAAGCCAGCCCAAACACTAATTACATTAACACTTGCGGTTAATTTGAATTTATGAAATGCTCTTCAAATGCTGAATAATGAAAAGCTAGCGGCAAAGTTTATCCGACGAGCTAAAAAAAAAGTGGCAGGGAAAAGGAAACTTTACGAATATAATTAAAACGATTTTCCATGAAATTTAAAATGAAATTTCGCTGCGCAAAAAGTTGCCAACAATAACAAGAGAGAGAGGTGAAGAGGCGAATGAAAAAATAAATGAAATGCCAAATAAAGCGAAGCCGTTGGCTGATTACACACTCTAGCACACAAGCACACGAACACACACACACACACACACCTACAAAGAACTCGGGTTGCTCCACCACTACCCCGCTCCCTCCCACCAACCACCTTCCGCACCCAACAACAACTCAACACGAAAGCAAAAAAACGCTAGAAAATTGCCAAGAAGAGCGTGCTCTCGGGGGAGAGAGTGTGAGAAAGGGGAGAGCATCAGCCAAAGAAAGAGAGCTGTGGGGTGGTGAAGGCGGCAAAGAGGGGGAGATCAGCAGTAGAGAGAGTGAGAAAAAGTTTTACTGCAAGCATTGCCACGTTTATGCGTATTAAAATAATACTCGGTATCACGATGAAAATAAAAACTGATTACGCGAATTTAAATCGCCTGAGGTGTAATTTATTACACTAATATCATAACGTGAGTCAGTCACGACCGAGTTCTTAATTTTTGGTGAATCACCAACCAATTTTAATATAACACTTAATAGCAGATGTCCATTTTGGCCCCAAGTGACATTAAATGACCCATAACTTTGTTTTATAAGTCAAATTTTAAGACCCATCTGAGAATGGCTCCAATCCTACAAGTCAACAACATTCCTATATTCGGTGTCAAGAAATGTAGTATCAACTTTCATGAAAGATGTTTAGTTGATAATTTATGTCTTTAGTGAGTTAAGTAAGTTCTAATCTGTTTTTTATCTTCGTAGAGTGTTCGAAGTTGACAAAACTGTGAAAATTGGGCTAGTTACTGACTTTAATATAACAACATTATTTGGAGTTGGCTTTACATATGTAATTTGAAGTTGGCTTAATATTATTTGAAGTTAATTTTTAAATGTAGGTGCATATCAGTTATTATTTACTTTTTTTTTTGCCTAAGATTAGTTTGTGATTATCGTGTAAACCCGGTTTTCTGGGCAAAGGACTGAGCAACTGCTGAGAATAGCTAAAGAAATAGCAAGGCAACAGCAGATGAATGGGAGCTGGGAAGCAAGTGTGGTAAGAGGAGGATAGAAGGGCAGAAAGAGGCGTAAAGAGGCGGAGTGGGTGGGCAGTACTAGCTGGTACAACAACTACAACCAGCCAAGGAAAAGCAACAATAGCGACACATGACAAATGGCGCAAACAGCGACGTCGACTGCCACGATTCGAAATAAAATGTCTGCATGCGGGTGTGAGTGAGTTAGCAACTGTTTTGGCCAAAAGCAAAAACCTTGAGCTGTGAAAACTAAAATAAAAATGAAACAAAAAAACAAGAGCAGAAGCATAAACAAGAAAAAAAAAAAAACAACGACGACGCTGCTCCATTTTTGGCGCGCTCTGCAATTTAAAATTGCTGTCAGCCAGTCAGTCATGAAATGAAATACGTCGACACAAACAACAAAAACAGCACTTAAATAAAACTAAAAAAAAAAAGAAATAACAATACAACAGCACATCGCTTTCAATTTGTTCATACGAATTTATCGCTTGTCCGAGACGCTCTGGAATTTCGACCGAAACCGAAACTTTTTCGTGTTCTGCTTTGCGGCTAAAGTGCAAAATGAATGTTCTCGTTAAATACAAAAAATTATAACAAAAACAATAAAGCCCACTTTAGAAAAAAACAAAAAATACAAATGGGATCAAAGCGATAAATGTTTCAAATTTTAATTTATAGCTCATCGGCGGAGGGTTGCGACCTCGCCAAAAAAAGGGATGGGAAAATGTAAAATGGAGGCGCGACGCGTTCAGTTCAACACTGAATCATAAACCACATTTATAATGAAATTCACTGAAAGAATTTTGCAATCATTGCTTATTTCACAATACTTTTTAACAAGCTTTTGAGCGCAATCACCACCAACTCGCCGAAAAGTAAACAATTTTTTACAAATGGTATTACCAATTTTAAATCACAATTTAAAATTACACAATAACAATTCAGACCCGAGGGGTGCATTGTTAAATCAAAGTGTGTTACACTTTCATTTTTATTTTTTGTATTTTTTGGGATAACAAGTGCGTCTTGTAAATAACCAATAGACAGTATTAAAGTATAAGTATTAATTCAATACTAAGTAATTCTATACTTTTAAGTTTCAATTTTATACCAATGAATCTGAAAGTGTAGTGTAAGGGCTTATTTTTAAGCCACATACGTTTAATTTTGGTACTTTCGTGGTAATAATTTAATACTCATCTTTTTGAGAAATTTTTCATACTTAGGAGTTTAAAATTCATGTAACAATTGTGCAGTTTCTATGAACCATTTTTTTGGGTGTGTTTAAAAGTTTAAGCTATAAAACAAAACTTTTTTAGGGTTCATTTACCGAAATCAAAAGTTTAAAGGTAAAATACTTCCAACAAACTCCAGAAATGCAGAGTTTAAAAAGTTCTTACAAGGTGTGCTAAAGAAACCATAACCTTTGCACCTCTGAAACCCCGAAAAAGCTACGAAAATTCACATTGCTACGTTTTAAACCATTTTCATTTTGTTCCCATATCAATGTCTAACCGTATAAATAAAATATTTGTTATTCTTTTGGGCAATCATTTGTCTAATTGATAGCTGTTCATCGGACAATATTAAACTGAAATTCCTCGCTTAAGGATAACACCCCTGGGCATGTTGCATACTGCATAAATCAATCGAAAGCCAAGTAAGTATACATATTTTATTGCGAAACCAACATGAGGTCTCAATCAAGAGATTGACTTGATAGCTATGAGGGAATTAAATATGCAGTTGTAACAAAACGACTTGGGATTTTGTATGCAATTAATGCACAGACCTCGGACCGACATAAATTGAAATGAAATTGACGGCTGATCGAAGGGAACTTGCTGCAATTGAAAGCAATTTTGAATCATCAATTAGAAGTGAATTTGAGGAACTCGGCGCGATTGCTTTCAAGTAGCACCGCCACTTGAGCGCTGCATAAAACACATACAGATGCAGATACATACATAAGTATCTCAAAATCATACTCGCTGCGTCTTTTCTCACGCACCGACCGAGAAGAAGCTACCGAGAAACGGAGAATTGGAGAATCAGAGAAACGCCGCGCACTTCACAAATGAGTGCACATCATTTTGACCGTGGCCAAGGAGAGGAGCACAAGAGGTAATAATAAAAAACAACCGAGGAACGGAGCAACATCATCCAATCCATTCCCGCTTTTTGAAAAACACGCCAATTGGTCATGACTCCGACCTCCGTGGGGCCACATCACATCCACATATATTCCCACATATACATACATATCTTTGAGTGCGTGTGTGTGTGTGTGTGTGTGTGTGTGTGTGTGTGTGCCTATTATTCGATTAACTCGAATCCCCCTGCAGCGGCAATATAACCTTTATACGAGTTACGCCCTGCGACAGAGCATCCTAACCAACAAGGCAACTGCCACGGAACAGGCCAGAAACCAAACCGTCGGCTAAAAGCCGAAGTTCCGAACGCAAAGTTCACCGAATGTGGCAAAAGAGGAGCGGATGCGGTGGACGAGGAAGCATCAGCAGCACCAGCAGCAGCAGCAGCAGCAGTTCGCGACAGGTGCACGCTCCCACACAAACTCACAGAGCAGCATACAGAATACAGACACACACACACACACAGGCATCCATAAACAACGAGCTCTGATTGAAACACCTTCCGTTTGCCTCATCTCGTCACTCATCATCACCACTGGAGACGCGACGACAGTTAGGGATAATAAAAAACGAGGCTGTGATTTGTAAAATGAATCCAGGGTAAAGAGCACGGAGTACCGGAAACGCAGGTGGAAGCTATAGGATATAGTCTTCCGTTCTTAATCAATGCTTGATGCGAAAAACAATTCCACCTTTAGTATCTCTTAAAACAAGCTAATTAAACAAACAACAAAATTTACAAATATAACGTCGATTTATCTGTTTCCTTAGCTCAATCTGCTTTTATAAAAACTAAAACTATTAAAAACTTTATTTTTCAAAGCTTTTAAGTGATTCTGAAGTGTTAGTAATTAGTTGTTTAGTACCTCTCATCGAAATAGAAGAACATATTTTTTTAATTTGTTTAATTTGACCCTAAAATAAAGAAATACATTAAATAGTGACTTAAGTGATAAAATTCTCAATGAATGCATGCTTTCTTCTTATTCAGTTTATTAAAATCTGCTCCAAAAACAATAAGTTGAATAAGTTTTCAATAATGGTTTTGTGACCAGTTAATTAATTATTCGATTATCGTATAGCACCAGGATAGTCACAGAAAGAATAAATAATCAAATAAACCTTTAGATATTCTTATAAAGCATGTATTTTAATAAAACCCTCAAAAGTTATATGTTATGTTTGTTCCAACTTCATTTAACTTGACAGAGATTAAATTTCCTTTTTTATGATGTATTTTGGCATAATAACACTCATTTGTGGTTCGCGAATTAAGTTAAAAGAGGTTTTTTTATTGTTCGCCAGGTGCATATTAAAGTTAAGATGCTTAAGCCGATAAAATTAATACAACTGGGCAATTTTGCAGAGGCAAAGCTGTCACTTTTCTTTCACCTGTATGGCCGGGCTAAAACAAGAAAACTTCCCTTTTGTGTGTTTTCGAAGTTTGAAGCTCTGTGAAACTCTGGAAATATTTTGAGAGCCGAAAATGCCACGTTCCAACCCCGTGGAACCCCCTTCCACGTGGCACAGTCGCCGCCTTTGGCACATCCAATGAAGCCGCAAAACTGCGGTTCGGCCTCCTCGCTCGGCTTTGTCCGTTTCCCCCTCCCTCCCCCTCCCCCCTCTGCTACCCTGTTTTTGCCATCGGCACCCCACCGTTTTGCCCTCCGCAACCCCCTTGACGCACAACACTGTGCGAACCTCCCAAAACCCTTCCCAACCCTCGGCGCTTCGCTTCGTTGTGTTCAAAATGGCAAATTGCCATGCTAGCCATGCAATCCATGGTCAGGAGGGATCAGAAGTCGGAATCGGTATTGGTATCGGTATCGGAGTCGGAGAGGAGGGGAGGAGGGGTTGGTTGGTTGGTTGGTTCGTCGTCGGTTGGTTTCACAGCAACAGCAACAGCAACAGTAACAGCCAAACTAAACTGAGCGCTTCAGCATCGGTGCAACGAAATCAAATTCGTTTTGCGTGTTTCGCATAACGTCTGCGTTCCCCCCCCCCCCCCCCCCCTCTGAGCCCGCCCCTCTTGTGACTTTCAGACACACCTTGGTCGAAACAAAAACGTCAAGCCCCCCACCCCTGCCCCTGCCCCAAGTCCCCGTAACTCCTGGCCTCGTGTAAATTCCAAAACGTGCCGAGGATTCGCTTGGTTAACGCTCATTTTGTTGTTCCCTTGCCATATATACATATATATATATATATATATATGTATCGCTGTCTCGTTCTCGGGGGCCCTGCATCTGCCTTCCCCGATCATTAATTTTAATGGTTATACACGAGCGCATATATTGCCTTCGGATCGGGGATCAAAGTTGAGGCTCATTTCTTTTGGTTTTGGCACTTATCACCGCCACCGATCTGCCTCAACACTCGAAAATTGCCAAAGTAGATTAGATTCGGACAATTCCGATTTTATGGGCACCTTAAAACTAATACGTTCTTAATTGGGAGTGATTTACGGCTAAGGAGATTGGCATAATTCCAAAAACAAATTTTGCAAACCATCAAAAGCTTATAAAGACAAGCAGGTCTGGTTAATTTTAACTGGTATCAGTTGGCCATGATATTGTTTTCTGCTTTTAATAATGAAAAGTTTTTTAAAAGAAATTGGGATTTTTTGTGCTGCAGTTGTCAAGCAATAATTAATCCGTTAAATGAAAATAAATTTGCGTAAAAACTTGTAACTAATACAAAATCAATCTTAATCGGGCCAATAAATATTTTTTTGGTAAAAACGGATCAAAAGAAACAGGAATACATACATGTTACTTTTTTGTTTAATAAACTAAATTCGACGAAGATAATTTTATTGGTTACAAAAAGTTTTTTTTGGGCACAGTATTTATACCACAACTGATTTTAAAACAAAGAAATTTTGACTTAAACAAATGTTTAATAATAATTCGATGTCATTTACCGCTATTGTTATTAGTTATTCAATTATTGTAAATTTTACAAAAAAAACATTTGTTTTGAAAAAAAATGTTGTTACCTATAATACTACACCCTAAAAAAAAGGTCTCAATCTCAGTAGCGCGGCTCACAACAAAACAATTTTTGAGTTCTGTGTAAAGTTAATACTTACAAATCTAAAGGTATTTAAATACAGCAACATATTTTAATAATCACTTCAACAAGTTATTAAACTATGCAGATTGCCCTACCCACTCGATACTAATTGTTTATTCATATAATGAGTGCAGTCCATTTGCATTAATAATATCTTTGTGCTACAAATTGACGGCACGAGCTCAAAAATGGCAGTGAAATTGCTCTGCTACCCACTGATAATATCAGTTACGTAAGCTAGGTAAGTAAAGTATAAAACACGTGATTAATTAGCATATTTATAATATTAGCAACACCGTTGCAAATATTTTAGTTTATCGCTATCGCTAGCCTTTTACAACACACACAAGTAAAACAATCGATGGAAGGCAGATGATGGATTGCTGATTTGCAAAACGTCTATTTTCAGAGGTGCAAAACTTGGTTATTCCAATCTTCATTAGTCAACAATTCCCGTTTAAAAACAAAACAATAGTTTTGGGCATTAGCAGTTTTCCGCCACATTCGTCAACGCTTTTTGGTATATTCAAATATTAAGTTACTTATCAGGGAGTGGTTTGTCAAGGGCGATAGACATTTGATTAATTGCTTTTTAATACCAAAACACTTCATTTTGTTTGTCTTAGAGTTAGGAATTTTAGATTAAAACAAAAAAGGTCATTCGCTTTTTATAAACTTAAAAAAAATCTATATTTCGAGTTGTTAGCGTTTAAGTTGGAAACCAAAAAAGTTTATAACTTTATTTAAACTAATTGCTAAGAGTGTTTCTTTGGCAGATATAGTCGTCCGATCCTTTCCGTTCCGACTTATGCAATAGAAGAAGAATATTAAATAATTTTAATTGCTTGAAGTCGAAATCTTATAACCTTTTTAAAAACATTGAAAACTTTGCATCGAAATCAAGCGAAAGTTAATTCTGAGTGACACCGAAGTCTAGAAAGAACTTTCCTAAAAGTTACCAATTCTAAAACGCAGAACAAAATGAATTTGTCAAGAGTTTTGATGCTTAAATCTTTAAAAAGACTTACAAACGCTTTACGAACAATTCCAATGACTGTGGATATTGTAGACTTACTGGCGAGTCGTTGCTGAATTTTGAATATCTTTCTGTTCAAAGTAAATAGTTAAAATACGTTAAAAATACATTTTCTAAAAAGAGAACCTCCCTGCAGAGTACATATATTTCAAATCTACAAATAAGATGGCAATTAATTGATTTAGCCAGCCGAATAATCCGACATATAATGTGTCAGCGAATCAGTTACATCAGCCTAGCGACTGGGGAAAACAAATAGATAATAAATCATAACAGCCAAGTGTTTTCAATTACCCAATTTACCAATCGCGAGTCGCAAAGCTGGGCACGTTCCCGCTAAAACAGTCGCAGCAACAACTAATACTTAAATGCCATTTATCAGGGGCCTTTGCGTGGGGGGAGTGAAAGGGGGTGGTGGTGGGTGGGCGAGGGGGCGGCACATGCCAAACGGGTGGCCGGATGGAGCGGGACAAGGCGATTTGGAAAGCTTTCAGCCAGCGGAGGCAACAAATACAATGCAAAGCTGATAAGTCTGTTTTCGCAACGACAGCAAAAAGTCAAACGGCGTCTGCTGCCCCTTTTTGGCTTACTGTGTGACTCTGGCTCTCACTCTATTTTACGGGGGTGCGCAGTAAAGTGCGACATTTTGCTGCTGATTAAGTAGCGTTCGTTTTTAATAAAAGTACGACGAGCAAATAAAACAACAAGTTGTCTGAAATAGAGATGACAGCGTGACACGTTCGAATAAGATTTTGAAATCCATTTTTTAACAATTGTGCTTAAATACGCTGTTATCTTTACACTTGAAACAAATATTATTTTTTATTTGTTTAGGGTATTCTGTCTGAGTGTAAAGAATCCTTTTTATAGATAGCAATTCAAAAAAAAAACCTATTTTAATATTTTACTGGGTCTCAAAATATCGTTTTCTGTTTCTGCTTTCATTTTTTTAACGAATATAATCTTTTCACCTTCATCTTATATTATTTATTTGTTTGTTATGGCACCATTTATAGGTTTAAAAAAACTTTTATGAAGATGGCAATAAAATTGTATCAATAAATTAACAACCTAATGTCGTCATTAGTTTCAGTTTTTTTCATTACAAACTTGAATTTAACTGTTTAAAATATTTTTTAATGGCAGGGATACTTTTATTAAATAATATTAAAAAGACATTTAGGTTCAGACCTTACTGATCTTTGAAAGATTTCTAATCCCTAAACCATGTTTTCTGTTTTACTTTTTCACGCTCCCATCTCTGGGCTAAATATGTTGCTATCGGTGGCTGGTGCACCGCATACATGGCCAAAAAGCAACTCAAACGCTGCTGCTCGGTGAAGCCTCCTTCGTTTTGCCTTCGTCCTTGTGCACGTCCTCGTGCTTCCTTGCTTCGGTGGCAGTCGCCCTTGCAGAAGGTTACGCCACTGGACTGGAATTGATGGGTGAAGGGGTGGCTGGGTGGCTGGGTGGGTGGTGCCCTGGCACGTGCCCCGTTATGTGGAAGCGACTGTGGCAAGGCTCTGCGGCTTTGTGGGGGAGTCAGTGACTACACTGGACAATTATACAGACCTTTTCCAGATTACAGCTCTTGCAGTTCCTACACTCAGTTTTGCTTAGATGTTTACCTCTGTTTACCATTAGATTTTTATATTTAAAAAAATCTATATTTAAATATAAATACCTTTTTTGTAAAAGATGAAAAGATCAAGGTAATAAACATATTAAAGTTTGTGATATTGATTTATGTAAGGTGTAAGATATTTTTATTTAAAAAATTCCTAATCTAACTAACAAAAAAAAAATTAAATATTGATCAATTTAGGATCATAAAATAGGTCTAATGAAATGCTGAAGCAGGCTTATTTCATATTTATCTACCGACATATTTATTTATTTATCTTAAGTTCATAACGTTTATTTCTGAACTATTTCTCAAGCAGATAGAGCAATAAGTTATCTATATTGGTATTAACTCCTCTTGAAAAGTTTTTTAAAAGGCTTGTGAAATGTTTATTTGATTCTATTTAAAGTAAAACCTATAGACATATCTCTTTGCGCTTTAAGATCAGCAAGCTCATTAAACCGCTTAGTGAAAAAGCAGCAATTGTTTGCAGTGTAGTGTACAGGAGCAGTGACAAAGGCGCTTGGTTTTAGCGAGCTGCCATATGTTTCCGGCAAGTGCTCGCCCACCGCCACCCACTCCTTTTATGAGGCATGAAAAGCGTTGAAATCCGCAATGCCAACAAGTAAACTCCGGGCCAAGCGGGGATGGCAACAACAAGACATCGGTGATTTGTGGACCTCGTGGGTTGGGTAGGGGGGTGGGTGGAAGGAGCACTGGAGCGATGGAACGCTGACGATGGGTCTGTAACTTAAGCCGACTTCCTTCAAACAAGGCGACACCTACTGTCGACGCCGACGACGCCGGGCGCTCTGATTTATCCACAGCCCATAAAAATATAAAGACCACACTCGCATTCGTTTTATATTGTGTTCCATTTTCATGTTTTTATTGTTTTCCAAAATCAGCTAATTTAACTTAGTGTGTGAGGGGTGTGTATGTGTGTGTGTGTTTGTTTTGGATTACATTTCGAGAGTTTTCTAACAATATTACATACAGACGTGCATACAATCAGATTTTTAAACATATATGCTTTATATATTTTAAGTATTCATAGGTTTATTTAGTTAAGGTGTCCGAACAGTACAATATCCGCTTAAATAAGTCGAGCGTTCCGATCAAAGCCTTCAAATATACAACTAGATATAAATATATATATATATATATATTTGTATATATATCAATAATAGAAATAAATAAATATACAACAATCAGGAGTCGAGCCAAAGTGTTTGGAATAGCTGGAGGTCGATCCGAGGCCTTTCAATTTGTTTGATTGCCTGGAAATTATGTTAATTTTTCGTGCCGATCACGAGGGATGCTGCCCACGAGCAGGGGGTTGCTAAAAGATACGGATAAATCAAGGGTTGGCTCTACCACCATTCTACAATCCAGCTATTCCTCTATGAAACTCATACAATTTAGTGTTTTTTTAACTTCCTCCCTCATAAACTTTGTAATTCATCTTTTTGTTTCTTCGCTTAGAATATGTACAGACAATATATGTATAATTAACAAAACAAAAAATATCAGCTAAGAGCAAGAAGAGAATAAAAGTACGAAAACCTAAAGCCTTTTTTCGAGTGTACGAATATCGTAAATATAAGAAGGAGTATATCGATATCTGTATAATGCGTGTTCGTGTATATATATATGTATATATATATAAAGTATTTCATTTGGTCGAAGCTCTAAAAATTAAAATTCATTTCCAAGTGCTGGAGTGCTTTTTGTTTTTTTTTTTTTTTTGCCTGGCTTCGATTTTGAAATTTATGTACAAAGTTCGTGCTGCAATTAAACGTAACTCGCTTAAACAACTAATACGAAAAAGTATCTACAAGATATATATTATTTGGGTATATGTATATAAATATATACGCATGTGTGTTATGCCAGTGCGAGTTATTTGTTATTTTCATTATTCCGTTGCTGTTTGCTTTTGTTTATATGCCCAAGTATTGTTTTGTATCTTTATGCCTGACACGCTCGCTCAAAGCGGCGCAAAATCGTTAAAATTTTATCGCCCCGATGAAGAACGTGAGTGTGTATCGGGTATCGGGCTGGCTGTATCTTTCGTGCTATGTGCGAGTGTATTTCCCGTCTGAACAATCTAGCCAACGCCGACACCACCACCACTTCCGAATTTTCACACTTCGTGGCAGTTTTTCCGAAAGGGTGTGGGCCAAACACTTTCGGCACTCAGTTTGTAATCAAATATTCCTGATGCGATTTTCCTTTTTTTTTTCCCCCTATCAGTTTGTGATTTTTTTTTTTGTTTTCAGTTTTACTATCGCCCATTTTAAAATAATTTGCTATATAATTTTTTTTTGTTATTTGTTTGGTTTTGTTTTGACTTTCCCCCAAAAAGTAAAATGCCAACCGAAGATCTATCTATTAAAGGCATGTGTTTGTTTGTGTGTTTGACCTTATCTCGGTTTAACACATATTTGCTGTTGATATTTTATAATTAATTTTGTTGCTGCCTTCGACTGCTTTCGAAAATGCCAGCGAACGCCAGCGCTTTTGATTATTAGTCTCCTCCTCGCCTCTTTCCCTCTCTCTCTCTCTCTCTCTCTGTCTCTCTGTCTCTCTGTCCCTGTCACTCTTGGATTATTAATTAATGAATTTAATTTTGTTGCTGGCATTTTTGAAATTTGCTTGGATTATTTATTTAGTCGCGTACTAATTCGATTGCAAATGTTTGCATATATGTACATATGCAAATGATGCGGTTTCCCTAACCAAAGCAGATACTTATGTATATTCTGTTGGCCTGTGTATATATTGCTTAGCGTTGAGTGTATTTCGGGTTAGTTCTAAGGCTTACGATCAATCTACTGATTAATTAAATTGCACTTTTTCTTCGGGAGCGAGGTTGGTAAGCTTGTGCTGCAGGTGTTGCTGGTGTTTTTCATTTCTATCGTTTTGGTTTTGTTGTTGATCCGTTCGGTTTTCATCACCTTCAGTTGTTGTCGGTATTCTGTAGATTCTCCAGCGGCGCCACAAGATACATTTGCGTTCCGCACAGCCAAAGAAACGCTGCAAAAGATACGAAAAAAAGAAACGGAGAATGAATGAAAATGTTATTCGCCTTTCTATGGGTGAAAATACAAAATGATGTAATGACTCTACTCGGCCGATGTTCATTAAAAGGCCAACAAAAACAGAAAAGACAAAAAAAAACAAAAAAAAAACGCAACACGAAACGTAGGGAACGCGCAAAACCAAAAACAACCAAAATAAAAAATAACATAAAATAAAAACGTGTTGTGTTAGGACTAAAAAATACTCATTACTCACTGATCTTAGGTATTAACATAAAAAAAAAAAACTTTTTTTGTTAACTTTCTAAAAGGTCTTAACTTTGTGGGTAGTAATTGTCTAATTATAACATAATTATATCCGGCAAAAAACAGTTTTCCACCCTCAAAAATTTGACTGATATGGTATTTTAAGGGCCGCAAAGGGGCGTGGCTTATATTCAAAATATATGTCTTCGGTTACATAAGATCAAACGTACGATTTAACAAGTTTAAACCAAATTGACTGATCATTTTCATCTGAATATATGTATATCTTTTAAAGTGCAGTAATCGCTTTCTCATGTCATTTAACAAACTTAGTAACGAATTCCATATACCCTTTCTACTCTACGATAAGGGGGCATAGGAAAAACACAGCGAAAAAGTCCGAACTCAGTGTAGTAACGTCTAAAATAAAAGCAAAGCGTCGTATGAATGACCGACCACGACCGCTGCCGAGTGACGAACGACAAAATAGAGAGTGAGAAAGAGAGAGAGGGTGAGAGAGAGATGGGCGGCGTGCGGGGGAAAGAGAGAGAGAGAGACAGAGAGTACGTAAAGAAGATACATTATTTGTGTATAATGACTACTTGAGAAAAGCCAAACCAGAAAATAAAAGAAAAGAAAAGAAATAACAACAAAGACGAGGCAAGAAAACGCAAAACACGAAATGTAATTTGTATAATTTGAGTCTCAATTCCATCAAGTGTGGGAAATGCGCCAAAAAGAAAAATTATATAGCCAACTCATAAAGGAAGTGGAAGTGAAAAGAAGAGAAGCAACAAAGAACTAGCCAAGTTAGTGAGTTGTGGATAGTTGTGGAAAGTTGGCTCTAACCAAAGAGCTTGCTTTGCTAATGTAGCGTAGAGTTTAAAAGGTCACAACAGATCGTTAAACAGAAAAACCATCAACAGAACAAATTAAAGCTAGATGATAGCCAAAGCTTATTTAAACGATAAGTTAACAAATGAAATTACAGGATATTATACAAAACATACATAGTATGGTTGCAAGTATTAAAAACATGAAACAACAAAAATTTAAGTGAACCAAACAAAATTATTTCCTATGAGGATTACTTATGACTGTTAATCTAAAAATAAAACCTAATTATTTGATTCCTTGTTTTGGAATAAACTTAAAAAAAGTGACTCAGAAAAAAATTTAAAAAAATGGCATCTAAAAAAAATGTTTTTATGTCAAAAGCGATTGATAAACCAATAGATGATTCAAGTTATTCAGTAACTTGACGCATTTATAAAAATAAATTCAAGGGAATTTCCAAAAACCTATAATATGGATGATTCAATTTATAAAGGAAGTTATATAGATAGGGGCTATAAAAAAAGATCCAAAAGCGAAAAAAAAATTCTTTTTTTTGACTAAAAAGTGCAAAAATAATCTTGGATTTGCAAAAAAAAAACATTTACAATTTAAAATTTCTGTACTCTTTTTATAACAAACTAAATAAGTTTTCAAAAAAAGAAAGATCAAATATTTAGATAACTTAAGATAAAATTGACATTAACGAATGTGTGCTGAATACGCACTTGGCCTCAAAAAGTTTTGAAAACAGAGCTCATGCTAAAACATTGCAAAAACATATATCTGTACTATTGCTTAAAAGTATAAAAAAAGGCCATATACCCAACATTATGATAAATTTTCTTAATACAGTGACAAATACAGAATCTAATAGATAGGTACATTTTCATTCAAATAAAACAAAGATATATCCTAGGGAAATCGATAAAGGAAGATTATTGTCCCAATGACATCGCCTACCTCAGGTTCTTAGCCTAAATATAATTAAAAATCGATGTTAGACTCACCTTGTGACTAAGCGGAACTCGCCACCGGAGCGTTGGCAATCTGGACGGGCGGCTTGGACAGCGATTCGGGAACGCCGGACACACCGGAAACGCCGGAGGGCATGGGCAGCAGAGTGCTGGCCGCCGAAACGGTGATGGCCGTCTCCTTGGGCTCCGTCCGTGATCCTCCGATTGTGGCCGCCGTCGTCGTTTTGGCCAATTCCGGTGATTTGGCCGCATTGCAACTGAGAACGGGTGGCGCCTCTTCGGCGAGGGCAGCGGCCTTGGCCTCGGCACGTATATTCAAATTGGCTGCCACTTGATCAATGGTCGTCGGTTTCTTGGTCATTGCCCGCGGCGATGTGGCTGCACTGCATCCAGTGTGGCTATTAGTGTTGCTGCTACTGCCGCTGCTGGTGGGACTGAGCGAACCGGGATTATTGGTAGCGGACAATTTGGGCTTCTCCTCGGCCCGCACAGTTAGCGGTTTGCTTAGAGCCGCTGCTGGCATTGTTGTTGTTGTTGTTGTTGTTGTTGTTGCTGCTGCTGCTGCTGCTGCCGCAGGCTGATTGCGAAAGGCCAGAGCCGAGGGATTGGGTATGCTCCTAACCGAGGCATTCTGGGGTCTCACCAACGCATTGGCATTCTTGGGCTTGCTGCTGCTAGTACCACTACTGCTACTACTACTGCTGCCGGCTGCTGCTGCTGCCTTTATGGAGATCTTTTCCCTGGCCGTTGCCGATTCCGAAAGCATTTGCAAATTCTGTAGATCATCGCCGTTGCTGCCGCTTATGCTGCTGCTGATTCCGCTGCTGTTAATGCTGTTTCCATTCGAACTGACTGCTGTGGTCGTTGGTCCACCATTGCTGTTGGCGGATATATTCTGTTTGATTTTGTTTAAGGCTGCCTCCAGGCTGTTGTTGCTGCTGCTGCTGCTGCTGCTGCTGCTGCTGCTGCTGCTGCTAGTGGTTGTTGCTGTTGCATTATTGTTACCCGCGGGCGGTGATGTGGGCGCCAATTTGGCGGTAGTGCTGTTGCTATTGCTATTCCTGCCCGGGTTAGCTGATAAATCAAGTATGTCGGCATCCTTGACTAATGCTGCGGTTGCTCCCGTTGCTGCTGGTGGAGTGGTTACTGCTGGCCGAAACTCGCGCAAACTCGTTTTCAACGACTTGTCCAATGCGACGGTGCCATTGGCTTTACTTTGGCTTTGGCAGCCAGCTGCTGGCGGGGATTTCTTTGAATTGGCTTCTACCTTAGCGTTCGACTTTGATGGAAACGAGTGTGGAGCGGCTGTATTGCGCAGATTTATTAATGCAGGCGGTGATGTGCGATAAGCATTGGAGTTGGTGTTCGATGTGGAGTTGCTTGTGGAGTTGCTTGTGGAGTGACTTTTGCTGGGCTGTGTCCTTTGCCCGCAACTAAGCGCAACTGACAGCGGCGGCGACTTGACAATCGCTGGAATCGTGGTCATCGGCAGTGGCATTGGCGGCGACTGGCTCTGGCTGCTCCTCTTGGCCGCTGCTCCGTGTCCTTGTTGTTGTTTGGGCAAAGCCGCTGGTGGTCCCATTAGGCGGCCACCCGAACTTGCCGGCGGACTGAGAGGCGGCATTTGCGTTGGCATTTTCCCACCACCACCACCACCACCTCCGCCTCCTCCTCCTCCTGCTCCTGCTGCTCCTCCTGCTGCTCCTCCTGCTGCTGTCTGTTTACTCGCTGGCAATCGGACTATTTCCAGGGCAGGCACATGGCTATTGGGCTCGGGAAAGGAGTAGGCCGCCGTCGTGGCTCTCGGCCTGGGCGTAATCGTCACTTGGGCCGTGCTCGGCAGGGATAAACTCAAATTGGCGGGGCATAAAAACGGCAGCACTGGCTTATTGCCCATTTCGGGGCCATATGATCTCATTTGTGGATTGGGTAAAAAGGCGGCCGCCTGTGATTTGGCCGACTGGTTATTGTTCTGCATGTGCAACTTGGCCGTATAGCTGGCCATCGCCTGGGCCTGGTTTAATCTCGCCTGCTTGGCCGGATGCGATTCGTCCAGGGAGAGCGATCGCTTTGGCTGCTTGTTGGCCGAACTGGCTATCGAACTGGGTGTGGACAGGTAGCGTTGCATGTTGTACATATTCCGGTTGGTGGGTGCTTGTGGCACCACAAAGTGTCCACCGGCCATCGATGATGGCTTGCGTTGGTTGTTGCTGCTTAGCGGCGGTTTGGCGGGGTTCGTTTTAGCTTGGTTTTGCTGTGCCACAACTTGATGTTGCTGTGGCGTTTGCTGATGATGATGATGCGGCTGCTGCTGCTGCTGATGCTGCTGCTGCTGCTGATGCTGCTGATGCTGCTGCTGATGCTGCTGCTGATGCTGATGCTGCTGCTGTTTGGGTTTTCCCGCCACTGTTGCTGGGGGAGATGGCGTTGTGCTGGGCGTAAAGGCCTTGAACAAACTGGGCGGCAAAGGTGGCGATGTGGGCAAGTTAATGTCCTTGCACTTTGCCATCATCAGCGGTTGTTGTTGTTGTTGTTGCTGCTGCTGCTGCTGCTCCGCTGGTTCCGTTGTGGGCGTGGGCGGAGGCGTGGGTGCTCCACCCACCACCAAGCTACTGATACTTCTTGCCTCTTCGCCCAAAGTGCGATTAAGTGCCTCCGAAGTGCTGGTAGTACCATCCAATTTCAGCTGCTGCAGAGCCAACTCTCCACTGGCCAGCGAATGAGACCTCTTCAGGTCAAACTTGTGATTCGGTTTGGCCGTGATCTTCACCTTCATTTTGCCATCCGTTTGCGAGGAGATCTCCGCATGCAACTTCTTGCGCTTGCCATTCGCATCCTTTGGCTCCTTGGAGTGCTTCTTTTTGCGCTTGCGATGTGAACTGCTGGTGGTGGACGTCGAGGTACTGGCATCGGCAGTGCCCAGACTACAGCTGGAACCATTGGTCGAACTGGAGCACGAGGACATGGGCGATGCATTGGGACTGAATTTGCTGTCGGGCGTGGAAACACCTTGAACTGTCGGCTGCTCAATCGGTTTGAGGCCAATGTTCTTGGCATAGGTCTCCAGATCGAGTTGTTGCGAGGAGCCGGTATCCTCCAGTCGCGGACCAGCCGACATTGGCATACTCAACTTACTCTTCATGCTATTTAGTTCGATCTTCAGCTTGGGCAAATGGCCCACACCCACACCCACACCCACACCCTTTCGATTTGCTGTCTTCAGCTCGAAATCCTCAGCATCGCCGTAGGATTTGCCCAATTGCGAGGGTGGAATGCTGACCACTATGTTCGTGTTGGCCACCAGGGGCACTTGATCCAGTTCCCTTGGCGGCACATCCTGTTCCGGTTCACTCTTAACCTTGGATACGGCATAATCACTGTAGCGCATATCATTGCTGCGAAGACTCTTGAAGGTGCTAACCGGACACTCCGGTTCCGGTTCCCGTTTGCTCGTCGCCACACGCTTATTCTTCGCGGAGGAGGAGGAGGAGGGTGAAACCTTTGGCGAGGTCTTACTTCGCGCCTTGGAACGCGCCGAACCGGAATCCATTTCCGATTCCAGGTCCTCGGCAAAAGTCACCGATTTGGCCGACTTGGAGCGACGCATCGAGTGCTCCGGTTCAATGTCCTGGTTAATCCTGGATAGGTTGTTCTCATCGTTTTTTGCTCGCTCGCTCTCGTACAGCAAAATGCGGTAGCAGAAGGCCATGGGCGATTGCTGAATGGATTTGATGAGGGGAGAAATAGATGAAATAGAAAACAAGGGCAGGTTGACAAGGGTGGAAAATTGGAAAAGTGGACATTGAACGCTAAACTGCCGGCACAATTGGATTGGGTTTTCCCCTAACCCAAAAATCTATCGGGTAATTGAGATAAACCACAGAAAGGGACAATAGACAACCCACACAGAGGAAAAAAGGGCGGATTTCATACTTAAAACTGACCAAAGGCGATAAGATGGATCTGTTTTAAGGTCTATTTTGGCATTCGAAACACCGCAAATCATGTGAGACCTTCAACCCTGTTTTCCCTTCTCATGTGACAAAACTTTCAAATTATAGTGTTTATAAAAAGTTAATTTATTGAAGGGTTTGGGCAAACAAGTATATACTACTCTCTTTTTTTAAATAAAAAAAGTGAAAATTTCTTAATTTGTAACCCATTTTTGCGGACTAAACATTTATAAAGATTAAAAATAAATTGTGTTATCTATCATTAATTTTTCATTGTATATTCGAGTCATTTCTCGCGGTTAAAATTTAACTTCACGCTTTTAAATCATCAGATACCCCTTTTATAAGGGAGAAAACGTATGCAGCGATTGCCAATTTTCAGACTCTGTTTTCCTCTGTGCAGGCGAAATTTTTAATTAAAAAGACACTTACCCGACTCCAGTTGTAACAGTAGCCAACATCCATCAGCGTAAAATTGGAGGGCAACACCTCGTCCTCGTAGGTCACCTCCACCTCAACCAACTTGTTCTCTGCCTCGATGTTGTACTTGGTGCAGAGGAAGCGCTTTAGCAACTCCACCTGCAATCCAGCGGCACATTGCAGATAAATAATGGGTGGCACCTCGCCAGCGCCACATTGATGCAGCATGGCGGGATGGTATTCGAGGGATAAGCTGTTGAATATAAAAAGGGAAATGGAAGCCCACAATTTGATTAACTGTTTGATTTGACACGTTCTACTCCTCTTATCTTTACTTACCTCACAAGTTCCGTGGAGGTGAAGAACTCCTGTTCGTTGGGCATTTGTTCATCCATCAAGTCCTCATGTTGCTCCTCGAAATCCGCCAATTCTTTGCACTCCCTTTGATAGAGGCCCGGAACTAGCTTAAAGATCAGCGATCGTAAGGTATCATCCGATTTAAGATTGATTTCGCTGATCTCCTTGCCGCCACTTGCCTTGCAATCCGGACAGTAAACTGTCCTCAGCAGATGTTTTAGTATGCAACTGCGACAATCTACAGATAAATTATAGGTAGGAAAAAATACTTTAGTTCTAAGACAAGTTAAATTTATGCAAACATATCTATAAGCTAACATTTTAAATACAAATTTTGATGAAGTCTGTAAGTTAGTTCAAGTAACACAAGTTAGAAGTCTTAGTTAAGAAAAATATGAATCATTTTCACTTGATTTAGTAATTAAAATAGCATATATTGAAGGGTTTACATTTAAATCACGATCATCAAAGGATTAATTATATAAATGTTATATTTTTATTAAATCACTTAATACTTAATTTTCTTTATAACATGTTAAGATAACAATGTATTATGTTTTTGGTATTATATTCAGTTAAAGTTTAAATATTTTTAGGTTGAAAGTCAAACTTAAAACTTAATTTACTTTATAACTTGTTAAGAAAACAATGTATTAAGTTTTTCGATGCTATATTAAGTTAAAGTTGAAATACTTTCAGGTTGAAAATCAAATTCAAAATCGATGTATTTTAATGTGTATTATGAAATGACTTACAGGTGTGATAGCAATAATCCACTGTGGTTGGGTCGATCATGTAACCGCGACAAAGTCGACAGGTTATCAGATCGTGGAACTGCCGAACATCTCGAGATGCTGGGGATGCGGAATCCATGTCGGTGTGTGTCGCCTCTGGTTCTACGGTTTTGTGCGTGATTTGCAGGTGCATCTTCCAGTCTATTTGCCAATCCTAACTCTTAGTAGCCTCTTTTTTGGGTGTCCTGAAAAAGGGACACAGATTGGGGTTAAGGGGCGGAATTTCCATGTATGGCATGTGCTCAACAAGTGACAAGTGACAACTGATGATGGCTAATCAACTGTTGAGGTCTCCCCATAATGATGACAAAGGCTAGAGGAGAGCTGTTAACAATGGCCAAACAACAAAGTTGGAAAAAGACACACACAACTGTGAGAACCGACAGAAGAGGCAGCACAATCCCATCGCCTAACCAACATCACATTCACATTCACATCACCATCATCATCGCTGTCGACATTTGTGGTCGTCGCTCGTCAACAAAAAGCCACAGCGGCAGATATATCAAACGTGTATCTGTATCTTGTCCCAAAAGATACGGCAACGTCAGCACACTCGCACAAAACAGAAAACTTTAGACTAGTAAGGCAGCCATCCATATCCATAAATCGGAACAATGTGCTGCAAGCTCACAAAAATATGAATAAAAAAAAAAAATACAAAAAAATACAAAAAAAATAAATGGGAAAAGAAGAGCACAAAAGTAGCAACTTTGTGGGTGGGTTGGAGGGGGTTTTTTTTTTTATTTGGGTGGTTGGGGTCTTTCGTGCGCCCTTCGTGCCACAGAGGGCACCTAACGAGAGAAGCCGAGAAGAGCCGAGAGAAAAGCACAGAAAGCGATGTGCACTCGACGGTGTACTTGAAGCTAGTTTTAGCTCGTCGTCCCTTCTCTACTTCCACCACCCTCCCCCCCACACCCCCACACCCCCACACTTCCCATAAAACTACGAAAATTACGCTTTTGTGCCCTGAACACCAAGGGGAAACTGAATTTTCATCATTATGGCGATGCCCTGGCGATGATTACGAGTTGATGCAGGCAGGCTGCCGAGAGTTCAGGGCAAGGTTCAGGGCATAGTGGATCAGCAGGTTGTTCGAAGACCTCGCCTCAAAGGTTGCTAGGAACAGTTCGAGATACTTTATTTTTGATATATGTATGAACCACAGCCATCTTCTTTATATAAAGCACTTTAAAATCTTTGATTATTCAACAAATTTCATCAAGCAATTCAATTAAAAGCAAAACAAAAATGTTTCGATAGTAATTTTTCATACAAAAACAAAAAAACAAAAAAAACATAAACATTCAATACTAAAATTAAAAATAAAAAAAAATGGTTCGAAAAAAGTATAAAATTCCATAAGAAGGTTGATTAGATTTCGATATCAAATTTTGTTAAGTTATAATACGAACTAATTTCGTTGAATACAAGCTTTATTTTAAACAAACAAAAGTTTAATATTTAGTGATATATAAGCTTTTGTTAAATTTAAAAAAAATAGATAAAAAATAATTTGTCATTTACAATTATAAGTTTTGAATGTTTCCGATCTCTGTTTTCTTTATGTTAAAAGTATGATTGCTTTTGAAATTAAGTATTACCATTTAATAAGATGTCTTGTAAAGACTTTTTAGCTTACTTGAAGATTGTGAAACAGCGACTGATAGTTGGCAATGCATTATTCATTACACAACTAAGTATTCTTCAAATAAAACCACTTATTAATCCCAAAGCTACCCAAATAGCAGCCCACCACCCACCGCAAGGCGCAACCAAAAGTCGCATCACTTCGCTTCACCCATTTTTTGTCTTCGTTGCTTTTTGATTATTTTCGCTTGCCGCTCACGCGAAAATGGCACGAAAAGGGGGCGAGAGTAAGGAAAGGGGGGGGGTACGAAAGAAGAACGACGGAGGCTGTGCTAGCAAAACAAAAGGGCAAACAAAACAAAAACAAAAACAAAAGGCCGAGCGGCTCAAACGAAAAGTAAGCCGAAAAGTGGGTGGTGGTGTGGGTGTGCCCACGCCCACTCAGCTGGAAAATGACGCTGTGATATTGATGACGTCGCTGGCGAGCTCTCTTCTTGATTTTCCTTTCCCGCTTTCTGTTTATACGCCGCAATTTCGTAAAAGGCGCGCACACACACACACACATGGTCACAGCTTGAAAGTGTCGGCAATAACAACAATTACAGTTAGGCCGGCACGGGCGCCCGCAGGGTGGTTGCACACACACACTAGCACTTTTCGTCTCTCCCACTCTTTCTCTCCCTCACACACACACGCAACAAGCTGGCGAGACTCACAAAAAAGACGAAAACATGGACGAAATGTGCGAAAAACAATCGTAACAACTGGGGAACGAATTTCCCGCGGCCGCGTCCAGAGTTCAACTGAAATCCAATTCGAAACGTCGACGAAATCCAACTGCTACTTGCTCTCAATTCGCCGCCGAAGCGAGAGCGCACGACACAAATTTGTATCTATTCGCCGCGGCGAGAGAGACGGCAAATAAACTTTCTACTTTTGCGCGGGCGCATTTTCGCCGCCTGGTCGCGTTTTTCTCGCCGCACGACGAAAATTCCAATACGGCGAGAACAACACGCACGCACACCAATTCAACTGTGTTTACAAAATTTTCACCCGTTCACACACACACAGAGGGAAAATTTCTTGGGTTTTTTTTATTATTTTCCCAAATACGTACTTAAAACAATTGCGTCGTTTTTTTAAGATTTTGCCTCCAGATCATTTTCTGTTTGGGTTTTCCATTAAGACAAATCCATTTGCCGACACCGACACACACGCGCTTTCGACTACTCTGCTGCTTCTTCTTCTTCTTCTTTAGCCACTTCAGCTGCTGTTATCGATTTCTCGTACACGCACAGATTTACACTGCCTCTCTGTCGCACACTCTCGCGGCCTCTCCCTCTTACGTTTTGAGTTACAAATATTCTCCGTTTCACAAAGTGCACGGCACGAAAAGTCTCCACAGACTGATTCTGATTAGACCTGCTGGCGCTGTCGTTGCCCGAAAAGCGCTGCTCGCTCTTTTACGCCCGCCCGAGAGAGAGAGGCGGACACGAGAGAGCCACACGAGTGCGCACGAGAGAAGAAACAGCAATTGGCCTACCGCGTCTCTGCGCGAGCGAGACGGCCAGAGGGGAGCGTCGAATGAGGAGGCCATCTCTGTTGCACTCCCTCAAACGCGGCTTATATGTGCCTGTGTGGGTGGCGGCGTTCCTAATTGAATCCAACTGTCAAATGAGAGAGATTAACGCACATATGTATGCCTGTGCGTGTGCAGTGTGCCCGTGTATTGGCCTTGGCGTTTATAATTAACGCAAAAATGCCCGTTTTCGCCGCTTTTTGCCTCATCTTGCCTTTTTTTTTTTGGCCCGCCGCTGGCATTTCATTTTGTTGAAATCCGCGGCGAACCTGTTTTTGGCCATATGCAAAGTGCGTTGGTTCGGATCATTTGCCGCCACTTGATTTTCCGTTGGGGGAAAGGCTAAAAGCAGCAAAAAACCAAATTTGCATTTCAAAGGATCTTAGCATTGTCCTTGAATAATTTGTCGCACGTTTCACCCAAAATGTTTCATGCTCGGTTTTACGTTAGAACAAAAAGAGGACATTTTACGGCCGAGCATCACGTTTGATCGAGTGACGAAGATAAATGATGGTAAAAGCAAGTCCATGACGTGGAACCCCATTTTCCCCACATCCCCGAAGGTCAATATCCAAATTGTCTCGATATTTAAAGTGCTAACTGGGCTCAAAGTTTCTAGTGCATATCTTAAGTTTTGTTTATTTTTTCTTGTCTGCTGACAACACTTCCTTGTACATTTTATCAATAATTGTTTATTGAATAACAAACAGTGTATGAAAAGTTTTCGATAATTGGCCGGTACTGAAAATTAAAAACAATTTTATAAGTTAATTTTAGCTTATGTTTACTTTATTTGGAACTTACTTTATTTGGAACTTTCGATAGAACTTTATGTACAAAGGTGAAATACATAATATTTTTGTATTACCATTCGCCTTTTATCATTTAGCATCCGGAAAGAGTTGAGCATGGTATTTCCTTCCGGAAAAACTAGAATTTTAGCAATTCGGTGATTTACATACTCTGTTGGTAACGTATCCAACACAAAGTCATGCTTAAATATAATACGTAATTCAGAATATGTGGAGTTATTGGACCGTCTGCTCTTATACTCACATTGTAAGGGCAGGAGTGGTTTATATAGAAAAAAGAAAAGTCTTTAAACAAATCGTATAAGTGACTATCAATTGGATTTGATTTTGAATTTTTAAGGAACGGGCAGAAATCCACTGTTTTATTGTATATGAAAGACTTATAGCCACTAAAACGTCTATAAAGTGCAGTATTGAGCTGGATCGCATTCTTTAAGTTGAACCGTCGGATCACAGATTTCAGGCGACAATATTCAAATTAGGAAAAACATTCGTAAACTCAACTAGGGAATGCACCTGCAAGGAACAAATGGAAGGGTAATCATATCATATCATATACCATATTATATTATTTTTTGTACCTTTGTGACCAAGTAGAATTTAACCAGGGAGGCAACGAAAAGAATTCGTTTTCTTTCATATTAAACGATTGTAAGATATAAGAGAACTGATTAAATTATTATTATAAGTGAGGGTTTTTAAATTCGGCGCTGTCGAAAACCGATCAGCATGCTTTTAATGTTTAATTTTGATTGCAAAATTGTTGGATTTATCACGTTTCTTTATCAGTGTATTTATTTTATAATAAGGGACTATCATGAGCTCTATTTCACGAATCATGCATGCGAAACTAAATGCAATGATTGTATAGCAATTTAAACCTATTCAATAGGTGAACAGTTCATGCTAGCCAAGTTAATAGTTAATAGTTAATAGTTAATTACAATTAATAAATTTAAATAATAATATTTACATAGATTGCAAGGTATTTTGCCTAAAACTAAACCATATCTTGCCTTGCAAACCCTTTAAATGACTCTTTAAATTTTAGAATCCAATTCCTCGTCTAAAAGTGATACAACAAAAAGATTTGGACGGGATTTCTAAAACGAAAAAATTTAACTTAGGATTGATCATGTAGATTTTAGTTGTTTAATAATTTCAAAGTTATTATCATACATGTTTGGACATATGAAAATTCGAAACAGATGGTGCCACCAAGGTCTTGAGGCTTCTCAAATTTTTTTAAAAATATGTAATTGATCAACAATGTTTTTTTTTAATAAGGAAGAACTAACGTTGCACTATCATTTTGGTGGGGATAATGTTGAATACAATTTATCGAGCTAAAAGCGGAACATTTATTTATGTATAGGGAAACAAATATCTAATTGTCCATTTTGTTTTTTGTTGTATTTAACTGTTTCCTGATCAAAACTTAAGTGTACGCGAAAATTGTACTCATAATATACCCTATATCGATTTCTCTGCTTGTATATTTTCTTGAATTTAATGGTGTTATATAATTATTTATCATTATAATTTAAGATAAGACCGAAAATGTATAATTACAAACAATTATTAAGGTCAGAAACTTATAATGATCTCAACTTTAATGAATAAAATTTATTTTTTATGTGTTGCGATAAACAAATATTGATATATTTGACTTAATAATTACAACATTTTCGCATTTGTCATGCTGCAAACAAAATGCATTTAAAAGTTAGAATATTAGGATGTAGATGTCCAAATATTATACTTTCACAGTTTTGGCGATTTGTGATACATCCATATGATCAACTCGTCATACAAAACAAATCGAAAAGTCGATAGGAATAATCGTTTTTCTGCACAAAGTAGTCTGGTTTAATTTTAGCTACGCAATACAAACTTTATCAAAAACCAATTACATTGCCGACAAAACCTCATTTACGATAATTGAGATATATATAGTTTAACAATTGCTCAACATGCATACTAACGTTGTGTGTAATTGGTATTAAAAACGTCCTTAAAGAAACCGTAAGAGTAACTAGCAACTGGTTCGCATTTTTGATCTTCAAAGAACTCTGAGGAATCAACTGTTACATTGTAGCGAAAATTCTTGTAGCCACTGAAATCACAGTCTTAAAGTGTTAAGTATTGTAGAAAAAGTATACATTTTTTCTCCGCATTTCTTAACTCTATTGTCAAATAGTTGTGGGTCCGATTCACAAATTTTAGGCTACACAACTCGAAATCGCCAGAATCCTTATTCGCTGATTCACACTAAACATTTCTGAACTCAATTAGAGATTACAACTGAAAAGTAAAGTTTGAAACGGTGTTTTTTAAATAGCTTAATGTTATGTTGTAATGCAGACAGCGAGAATTTAAAGTTAGCCTCTCATCTTAGTGAATTATAATTCCACGAAAACTCATTTAAATTTAAAAGCTGTACGTTTTAAAAACCCATGATCATGACTCATGATTTTCTCAGGCGTTTTTACTTGATTGTTATTCGTTAACAAATATATAACTGGTAAACGGAAGCGTTACCGACCCTAAAAAGGAAATATATTCTTGATCAGGATCAATAACCGAGTCGATTAACAAAAATGTGTTATTTCAAAAAACGTTTATGTTAAAAAAAAAGGAACCTTGATTTTGCGATGCATTTGTTTATCCGATTTTATTTAAATGTGTTTATCTCAAGTTTTATGAACATTTCGTATCAATGGATTTGCAAAAATGATACACATACACCGAAAAGTCTTCCCCATTTCGACGTTACTATGAATCAAACACTGTTTTAAGTGTCAATAATGATTCTATATTCAATGTCTAAGTAACAGAAATGGTAAGTCCGAAAATAAAACTCAATCAAAATTAAATGAGTTCATAAAATATAAACACAATTAATGTTTTGTTTTATTTTACGTATATGGCTTCAGCAATAGAAGAATTTTAAAAAGCATTTGCGACCTTTACAAGTCCGTTTGACACTGCCCATTTGCTCATTGTCTCTGTATGGTAATTTAACAAGCTCATTTCACAACTCTTTGACCCCGACTTGCTCTGCAATGTGTGTGGAAAGTGGTTACAAATGTTGTCCCCAAAAATGTGAACTGCACTTGCACCTACCCACGTAGGAAAGCAGACACACGATGTGGCTGCGGGCAAATCCTTTAGAATCCAGTGGCAAAATGAATAATTAATGTTGTACTGTTCTGTGGTTTGTACGTGTGGTTAGCAAGTACAAACGCAAATACACGGAGGCAAGTTGGGTGGGAATTGGGTGGCATAATACTAATTGCATTTGCTCTTGCGTGGGCTATAATGAGAGAATACAAGGGGCTGTGGATGATTCATTGACCTTGCGGGCGCTTAGAAAGTAATTTAAAATCGGTAATAAATTTCGAATGACTTTCAAATGTCCAATTACTTCCTGATATATTCAGATTTTAATGATATGGAGAGGACCTGATTTGAAAAAAAATTGTTTTCGGAAAGGAATTTTTATTTAAATATTTCGTCATAAATTTTTAAAACATATTTTTTTTATTAATCTTGTTAATAATGCTAATAAAATAGAAAGGCAATTTTTCGGTATTGACAACAAATAAAAACCCAACTAATCGTAGGAAAATCTTTGAAACTTGTTAAAGCCGATTTGAAACTTAATTAAGAAAACATTATTTTCCAAACTCTTAACAAATGAACAAACTTTAACAAAAATCGTTTTAGCCAGAAATGTACCGTCTATTACTTTCTTATAAAATGCAGCTTCGTCGCCAAACCCTTGTCGCAACCGAAATAATTTTGACAGGTGCACTTATTACGCATGCTTTAAAGCAATTACTTTCTGCCCGCCCACTTGCCAACGCACCCCTGCCACAATTAATCGCAAATGTATGCTCAAAGTGACATTTATGAAACAAGAAAAAAAAAAAAGGGAGCATAATTTATTTGGACGCTCATGTGTGCGAGTAAGAGAGACAGAATCCGAAACCAAAAATAAAGGGCATTTTATTAAGGGTATGAAAGATGAAAGATTTGCATTGCGAGCAAATCTCTGAAGCGCACTGAAATATATGTATATTTTTTTTTTGTATTAACCCTCGAATAAATCCGCACAGTTTTTCTCTTCTCTTCTCTTCTCTTCTTTTTTTTTTGTTTTTTGTTTTTTGTTTTCTCGCCGTGAATTCGTAATGAGCACTTGCGGTACGGTACACGATAATGCGGGGTATAGTGCTTATTCCGATTTCGAATCCGAGTGCAAGATACCGAAAGGCAACAACAACCGTCGCTCACACAGTTACACACCAACACAGATACACGGCTATGCTTGTGTTTACTGTGCTTTGTTGTTGCCCTGGCTCGTTCATCGTTCCATTTACGACGCCAGCATAGCATGCCATCTACAGCACACCAGAAAATACTTCATACCCCGTGTCCAATTCGGTGGTTTCGCTCTCCCAATCCGGTTTATTATGCTACTTTAGCTCGCTTTAGTGCTGGCATTTGCTCTTTTATGAAGTTTAACATTTACGAAATGTAAACCATAAAGCATTTAAAGTATTTTGTGAATAGCTTTGAAAATTTGGTGTGTTAATTTTCCCTTGTCTTTTGGCCTTTGTAAGCCAAACATCACATTTTAAAATCACAACCCACTTGCTCGCCAAATAAGAGTTTTTTTTTTAGTGCCTGCACTTAAACTATTTGTCAGGTATTGAAGACAATATATTTAGGTAGGTATTTATTGGCCCTATCCAACTATGCTGTCTTACGATAAAAAATTAAAAATGGTCTCAACTTAACATAAAATAGATACTTTAAATTGGTACACACATGTTAATTTTATATCAACTTTTTTTTGTATGTAGAACAAATACAAGAAAAAAAATATTTTTATAACAAATACATTTTTAAATATGTGTTAAGTAAAAAATTAAAAAACTTGCCTATTTCTCTTTTTTTTCCAACTGGGCACCTTGTTTTCCTCAATTCGCTTTGCGTGACGTGTCGGCGAGTGGAATTGAAGGGGGGTGGCGGTGGGTACTGGGGGCGGGGGGCATGGCTTTGGTATTGGCATATTTTCTGCCGACGTCGGCAGCGGCGTCGCGTCGTGCGCAAACATGGCGTTGCGTTTGCTTTGGCCGTTGCTTCTTCTGTTTTTTGCATTTGCTTGGCCAAAACTGCGCTCCCACACACACACACACGCACACAAGCCCACATATAAACTGGCAGAGATACAATATTTACTTTTGGATTGCATGCCGGCCAACCCCCTCGGCCCAACCCCACCCCCCTGCGGCCACCCAACCGTCGGGGAATATTTACATTTTGATTGGGAAACTGCTGAGGCTCATTTTACGGCTACACTTGTGTGTACGTGGGTGTAGTTTAACATTCTGCTCTTGTCTTGTTTTTCTTTTTCTCCTTTTTCGTTTCGATTCGTTCCGTGCACGCGTGTGTGTGTGTGTGTTTGTGTGCTATCCGCTTTTGTCCAATTATAATTTGTTTCGATTTATCACACGATGTTTTATTGAGACAACACAACAACAACAAAGAGAGCAGAGACATGTACCTGGCGAATGATTAATTAATCGGCGAGAATCAAAATGCGATAATCTCCGGACAATCGGCCATCTATTTATTATATCGAATTGAGCTATTCCAAATATTTTCCAAGCGGAGTAGATGCTTTGGGGCAAATGGAGCTTACGTAACACTTTCAATTTGGGTTAGGCATTTGTGATTTTAATGTGATATTTAAATGGCCTTTGCCATCACATTTTATTGGTATATTTAGGATTAATTACTTGGCCTGATTGCTTTAAATGGCTTACAAAAACAAAAGGACTTTAACTCATTTTTAAATCTTAAAACTGTATTATCCTTTACTTATTTTAACAAGTTTGGAAATAGACTTTCATTCTACTTAAAAACGACTACAATTTCTCAAAGGCTTAAAAAAAATTTTTTTTTGAAAACATAATTACATGTTTTGCCTTCTTTCGGTTATTAAGGTTTCAGTGCATAAAACATACATTTTTCAGGTTTTTATGTCAAAATTAAAATTTTAAATACAAATAACAATCGATGTTAAATAAAATGTCTACCAAACAAATTTTGTTTTAGAAATCACAACTCGTTTAAACATCAGTAACTTTGTCTCTATAATTTCAACTCGTTTAATATATTTAACTGATCATTGTATAGCATACCCCTCCTTTTAAAAAATAACAATTCAGCTCAAATTTAAAATTATGTTTATTACTTCTTTAAAATGTAGACAGTTAAGTTATAAACAAATTCATTATAGTAAAAATAATTGTTTTTTTGGTTCCTTTTGAGGTAATAGTAGCCATAAGTTATTTTTAATCAGCCTATTTTCTTATTTGACGAATGCCAGATGGGCAAATATTTTAACTGTGAGCTTAAACAGTTGACCAACCAACAGTCGAAAGCGTATATTTAATTTCCTCCGACGTCCGACATCTGTCAATCTTAATTTGCAAGTCGTTCTCGTTTAACGAAAGTTCTAAACCTTTTTTCGAAACAGTTCGAACTGCTGCGAAATTGAATAGAAAGACCCTAAAGTCCTGTATTTTTTTTCAAGAATAAATGACTTACTTAAAGTACTAATTTTTGTACTACGACCAAAACAATTATTCCCAAGGCAATGGCTCTGTTTTCAACCATTATCGGTCGGAACTTGTGGATCCGTGTAATGACAAAGCAATTTTTCATAATTATTGTGTAATATAATTTGGTTCGCCTTTGACAACCTGCGGGATTTGTCACACCCCCTCAACTGAAGGCCGGACCCAAACCCCGAAACCAGTCGCGACTTTTTGAAATTATGTCACTAATTAGTTTATGCCAGCGACGTTCGGGAGAATTTTAAAGAGGGTTTGGCGCCGGGTGGAAATTGAAATATGCCAGCAAGGACGAGGCAGGGTAAAAAAGTGAGACAGACAGGAGAGGACACGCTTTTCTACCCAACTTGACTCGACTCGGCCTTTCCCCGGGGATATTGCGAAATTTGCAATTTAAGAGCTTAAATTGTTGTTTGTTGCTGCAGCTTAATCTCTGACGTTGTTAAGTTTAAAATTCCAATTAAAGTGGATTTAAATTGCTTGAAACATGCCTTCTGTCGAGCTTTTTGCCAATGCCCCATCGCCGAAATTTGCATAATTATGGCTCAAAACTTTCAATATAAAATGCGCAGTGACTCGGTTTTGCCTTGATCAACATTCTGACCGAGTGGCTTTTTGCCTGGCTAATGATAAGTTATACAAAGTGGGTGCAGCCCTCGGATTTATTTCTCAAATAATGGCGAACTTAAAAACATTCCTTCCTTATTCAAAAGTTTTGAATAAAATTGGGTGAATCAACTCAAACTACAGTACATTTAAGTCTTTCCATCCTGTTTTGATTTTTCACGTTATTTCCAAATGTAAATCCAAACGATTTGTTTTTAAAGTCTTTGGGCATCAGTTAGAAAGTTGGACTGCCAAACCTGAGAAATATAAGTCATTTTCATTTTGCCAACTAATATTGAGTATATTTACTTACTCAATATAATTCCACTGTTTTTTTAAATTGTTTTATATCAAAACATAAAATTATCTTAAACTACAAAATACGGCTTGCTTTGCAGGTTTCTCTCTTTAATGGATGGATCGAAAATTTGTGGTAAAACTTAAATGAACCCCTTAAGTTAAGAGAAGAATTACAGCCATACAAAATTTATAATTTCTATAAAAATTTTATAAAACTCTTTTTGAAAATCGCTCAGTAGCTCACTTGTATTGCAAAGCCATCTTACTTCATTTAGAAATTCTTATGTTGTTGAGTTTTTTCAATGGATTAAAAGCCAACACAATTGATTAGAGACCTATTCAAAAACTGATAAAGCTTTTCAGAGTTCATTTTGAAAAGTAACTTTTGTTAGTTGCTTTTTTCGCACACATCTAGCCACCCTCTTAAAGTTCTTGTATGATTTGTATGTCTAACCCTTAAGCACATGTTCAAACTATGTAATTGAAGTAATCCTCTTATTTTCCATGTCTTTTGATTCTGTTTGAATAAAAAAAAAATTCAATTGTCAGAGATTATCTTTGTAGTTTATATATAGGCTTAATTTCATTTATTTTTCTTGTCTTCAACTAATATCATACATAACCATAATAAACAAAAAACTTTAATTTTTTCAATTGTAACATAAAACAAGGAAACCTTCTCACTATTTTCTTAAATAAAAATTAGCAAATGAAATCGATGGTAAGGTTGGATACTTTTCTAAACCATTTTATTTTTTTATTTTGTTTTTCTAACTTTTTGACTTCGAAAAGTAACGTTTAGTACATATATGAAAACCTCTTCGTAACACAAAATTGACAAACAGAAAGAGTTAATGGATAGGTAAACAAGATACTTTTGGGATACCTTTGGAATTTGGCTAAATCGAAAATACACACACAAGCGACTGACAAATGACGTTACCTTAAAAACCTGATATCTTCTGAAGCGACAGATAGCCCTCAGTATTTCGAAATCCGCCTTGAAATAAGCTACAATTTTGATTTGTTTGTTCCGATACACTCGCTTTGATGCTAGATTCTCACATAAGCATGTGAATCAATCGCAAGGAAGTATTACGAGTAATTCAATAAGCCTATTTGCCGGGAAGTTCATCATGGTGTGCTTATTTTTGTCGGAACTTCGAGAAGGTTAACATGCCGCCAACAAATCCGGCAAATTGATTTTGCATCTTTAAGTGCGTCAAAATCCGCTTTCAACTGTGAAATGGGCTGATTCTTCTTTGCTTTACGGACCTGCCTGCCATCTTCAAACTTCTGAACCGTTCTCATTGATCCGCTGCCGGATTTCCTTTACATGTTGCGCCGTAACCCCATCACCCCCCTTTCGTATCCACCGAAGCCGTTTCCTTTTCTGGCAAAGACATCGCATAAAATCGGCGTGAACATAAAAAAGTTGCACGACTTGGAGTGAACTTTGGCTCGGCGGCTTGTTCAAGTTTTTAGGTAACTTTTTCTGTTCAACTTTTGCGACTTATAAATGGTGAGGGACAAGTGTGTATGGGTAGGAGCATATGGACGGACAACGTGCATACAGTCGAGCCTTTTAAAGTAAGATTAGTTAAAAAAATTCAAAAAACGCTACCAAAATTTTCCAAAACATGTATTTAAAAGATATAGAATGCATCTAACTGGAACTCCGATCGAAAAATTTAGGTAAACAGCAAGGAAGGAGCTTAAAAAAAAACGATTTATACAATAATCATTTAGAGAAGGATTTTGAAATTCCAAACCTTGACAAACTTTAAATTTATGAAATCTGAACATAGAGCAAAATCGTATAAATGGCTAAACTTTGATTTAAAATAATCATTACCTATTTAAAGTTTACAATTTTAAGTCGGCTTTTAATTTTTTTCTGGGTTTTGCATTCCTTTCGAAAATGATTAATTATTCTTGAAATTTAGCTTATGTTATTATTGATAGGTGGGCTGATATTGAAGATATTTATCCTACAGATATGTTATCTGTTAGATCAGCCCTTATTTGTTATGTAAAGCTTCGAATTATTTCCAAAATATGAAGTCAATATTTTGAGAAGGAACGCGACTAAGTTATGAAAACTATTTTTTAAAAATATACCATAATGACATTTTATCTGCGATAACAACTGTAAAATTATATTTTTAAAATTAAGGAAATGAAAACCAGGATTTCACGAAACTCGACAAAAAAAAGTACCAACTGTATGTTTCGGCTCCTGTAACACTGAAAAAAATAGTAACAGGACAGCTGGAATGAATGGAACACAGTGGCAGTTAATCAAATAATTAAATATAAGCCTAAATATTTTTGATTAATTGATAGTCGGGGCCGGAGAAACAACAAAAACAACAGCGGCTACCTTTTGTTTTCACGCAGCGCTCAGCATGAGAACGTCGCTGCTGGCGTCTCTGCCGGCGTCGATGTTGGCGTTACCCAACCTTTTTGGCCTCCCAGTCTCGAACATTTCGGTCTTATGTATCGGCCCCTCCGCTTTATGCTTTGTTTCCACCTTGCTGCCCGCTTTCGTGGCTGCTCTACCTCTCCTCATTCAAGCTCTCTCCCTCCTCCACACTTCGCAGGCGCCAGCGAACCTCATATATACTTACATACACATATTTCGGAGTCGTATCTTGCTTGCTTTTCGCTTTTTGCCTTGGCTTCTCCCTCTTCCGCTCTCTTTGCCGCTCTCTCGTTCGCATATGGCTTCGCTCTGCCGGCGTCAGTTATTTTGCCCTTCTCCATTCCACACATCTTCGTGCCCTCGCTGGCAACCAGTTTGCTATTGTGTGTATGTATGTGGTGTGTTTGTGTATTTACTGCATATGGCCCGTTCCGTTTGGCCGTTTTTGTATATCTGGCATCTCTGGCAACCTCACTTTATAATTCCAACATTATTTCGCATTATGCTGTCCCTATTCCTTCTTCCTTTCTGCCCATATCATCCCATCCCCCGTTTTCCGACTGGAAAAACTTGGTGAGTGTGGAAAGCGGTGGCGAAGCGGACTCGAGAAAACTCATTATTATGCTCGCAGCGACAAAAGCAGCAGAATTTCTGACTCGACTGTTGGCCTGTGTGCGCGTAGATAAAAGCAAGACAAGGCAATAACAAATGCCAGAGTTTTCAAGTGGCGCTAAAAAATAAAATATATATAGGGCTTAAAAGTTCATAGTTTTATTCTGTTGTTTATTTTCTTAATACAAAAATTGTTTTTTTGGTTGAACAAAATAAATTTACTTAGCACTGCAAAAAAATAATTTACTTAACGCTGTTCGACTATTGCTAATGTTAACATTATTTTTTAATTTAAAATATAAACATAAATATAAGGGTCTATTTTAATTATTTTATTTATTTTTATGACATGTTAAAATACAAAATATAATTTAACGAAACCCGCATTTATATATCAACACCAAGCGAGCTGGCAACCCTGATCGCACTATTTGCCGTATGCCAGCGCACACAGATGCACATTTTCACACACATACTGTCAAGAACATACACACACACTCCACGCTGGCACATAAACATCTGCTGTTGCGTTGCTTTTGCTTTTGTAGCAATTGCGATGCGATGATGAACATGATGATTATAACGAAGCTGCTGTTGATGCTCGTGACGTCACAGCAGTGCGTATTGGGAAAACTCAACTGACAGAGATATACATACTTACATCCATAGGTACTAGTATGTAAAAGGCTCACATACACACCACGGCGAGATGTTGCTTTTGGTTTTCGGCATGCGCCCTGCATGCACGACAACAACAACGAATCTCAATGCTTGTGGGGATTTCGTTTCACAAAAGGAGGGGTAGAAGGAGAGAGCAGAAGAGAAAGAGAGAGAGGGAAACGAACGAGTGGCGACGACGGCGGCACACAAATTAAACTTAAATGCCCCCCATTCACTGGGATGCTGCTACCGGAGTTGCTGTTGTTGCCCCAATCTTATGGCTGTTGTTGTTGTTGTTGTTGTTCTTGCAGTCGCCCCGTTTTAGTTGTTGTTGCCGCTGTGGACACGACTTTGGCTTGATTCCATCGTATTTTCACTCAACAGCTCAAGACTACAGTCGTACTTCTATAACAGAAACTCCTAGCCGTCACTTAGGATGTTTAGAGCCTCGCTGCACGTTATCCACTTTTCACAAACATTTAAATAAAAAACTTTAAAATTGACAATTATATACATACATATGTAAGTACACATATACTTTTTTAATTGCAAAATCTTGACGCAAAACTATAGTAACATGTTTATGCTAGAAATCTATTTCTTTAGTTAAATAAAAATGATTTTTTCTGCTGTATAATCTGGTGCACTAAAGAACTGCGCAATTCCTGATCTTTATTCTCTTAAAACCTTAAACCACAAATTTTTCGAATAAAGAACATATAAATATGAAAAAGTAGATTTCAAACTATTAGAAATGGGATAATGCAATTTGTTATTGTCTCCTTAATTTGAAATATGAATTTTTACTCGCATTTGTATGTGCTTTTTTGTATAATCATTGAGATTTTTTAATTAAACGGCGTAGATTTTGTACGTGCCGTGCCTTCCATTTCAATCAAAAGTTTATACATATAAATTTTAAGACTTTTTAGTTTCTAAGCCTAAGCTCAGTATTCAATAATTATGGCCTACAGAACTTTGAATGTGAAATATTTATATGTTTTTAAGGATAATATGGACTTTTTCTTAAAAATATCAGTTGTTTGAATGTCAAATACAAAAATTTTTAGAACCTTGAGACATTTTGAACTCGAATTTTACCTGAAGATAAGTAATTCCTATAAGAATGTTACAGTTGTTCAAAACTTATCACTTGTTTGCTTAAAGTTTGGCTTTCGTAAGTTGGACTGTAGTTTCTCTTTCCCCGGTTACCACGATTCCGACTCCAAGTCCGAATCCCAGTGCAAGTCCGTCGCTTTATCGCATTTATTGCTTCATGGAGTCTCAATTAAGCTGTTAAAACCAGTTGGGGCAATCTATCGCCGGGCATTAAAGCCAATCAATAATTTACGGCTCGGCCCGACCAAGTGGCAAAGACCAGTGTCCAGTATCCAGTGGACAGGATGAGCTCAATCAGCCGCTGATGACGGCCGACTTAAGATGGCGTCCGCCCGAAAGCCAATCTGCTTCAGGGATCCGGAACCCGGATAGATATTCACATTCGCCTGATGTCGAGCACACGCTTGATGACTCTGCTCGGGGATTAGCGTCAGTATCAGTGGTTCTAATTGCCCAGAAAGACGGACAGTTGATGGTGAATGGAATTGATACTTCTAACGAAGCTGAAGCGTAGAAATTGGGTAAAATCGTATACGTAATAAAAATCAGCGGGGAGTCCTCCATCCGGAAAGGGCGAATGGTAAGAGGGAGGTAAAGAAGGATCGCCTAATTGGATTTAACGATCACTATTGGAGGAAAGAGTGTATTTTAAAGATACATTATCGATACTAGTATGGCATAGCTAGGTTTAATTATCATTAATGGTCCCTTGAAAAACTTTAAGTGTCTGTGCAAATATTCTTTAGAAAATATTTTTATTTATTATTAAAATTTTATAATATGTTTACTGAGTTCCTTTAACTATCGAATAAGAAGCCGCACATGTAAAGCTTTAGCTTTGACTCGCAATTATCTAAGAAAAAAATTTGTTTAAATAAATTGAATTTTTACGGAATAACATTAGTAACGGTAAACATCTATACAAATCCAAACTTCTTTTCTTGGAAACAATTTTTATGGTTGACAGCGGTGTACGATTTAGATTGCTAAATTTTCACCTGACGAGATAAACTCTTGCAAAATGGTCACATATTAAAAAAACCTTTTTGAAAAAGTCACTTAATAGATATGCAAAAAATTCCCAATAAAAAAATGAGTTTCATGAGTTCTCGAAATGGAAAGCAAAACCTTGCATACTAATTTTATCCCCTCATAAGTATTAGTTTTCAAATTATAATCTGTTTTGCGTGGGATTCAATTCATAACTCTTTGATATGCACTGGTTTTGTTTTCTAAATCATTTCCGACTATACTTTTTATTATTCTATATTATGTCCAAGTTTCTAATATTGTATTGAATTTAATATCTAAAGGACGTGCCTGTACGTGTCAATTCACAACAAATTATATATAACAAGAACTCAACAAAGTCTGCCGATTCTATTAAACTGTCAGTAACCTAAAATTTTTTATATTTCGTTGTTATATACATCAGTGGTTTTCATATTCGATAAACAATGTAATTTATGAATCCGTACATTTTTAAATCGATTCAAATGGTGAAATTCGAAAACGTGTTTTAACCATGGAAGATATAAGCGAATCCTAAAGATTGTAAAGATTTTTTAAGGTCCGTTTTCTCAATTTAGCGGTATGCTTAAAGCTTAACATCATGAACTGAAAACGATCCTTCTGACCTAAAGCTAAAGAAAAAAATTGTAAACAAAATGTTTTATTAATTTCAAAAAGCAAGCAAAAATGTTTAACTTTTAAGTTAAAATATAACAAATGTACACCTTTTAATTTAAAAACTATGAATAGGAAAGCATATTATTTCTTATTTGATTCTTAGTTTTGTAACCGGAATGTACAAGGAGTAAGACACTCCGTAGTCTGTTAAAAATTGTGTCCTTTGAATCTGGAAACCGAATAATTGTATTCGTGCTCCAACTAAACGTGGTGAAAAAAGGAATTAGTTTTCTCTGCAGAAAGATTATCAAGATTTTTGAAAATATACCATTTGAACAGGAACTAAGTCGATTATAGTTCACCAAGAAAGTTTATTGTCTAATTAATGGACTTTGCGTTTGGCAATTAAATTTATTCATATCATTTGAGCTCTTTCGAAAGAAAAAGGAGATTGAATGGTTGCTTATAAAAATTTAATTTTCGATTGAAGAATGATCAACAAAACATAATTTGACTCCCACAGACAATATTAATTGCTGTATTATTTTGCGTGGAATGTGCCGTCACGGTTTCGTTTCCTTGCTCGTAATTTATTCGTTAGATCTGCATTGTTACTTTACGTAAGAGCAGCCTAACGGTTAATTCGCCAAGACGCAAACGAAGTTGCTGTTTTTATTGTTGTTGGCTGCCACTGATTGGAGAGCTCTTTCGCGCTCTTTGTCGTTGCTGTTTTTGTTGTAGTTGTGGGGGCAAAAAGGAAAAGGGAATACAAACAACAACATTTCCAATTTGGAGACTATACAGTGTGCGAGCGAGAGGGGTGATGATATAGCCGTACGCCTACGTGCAAATATGCGATTTCTGCGGACGGAAATTGCAACTTGCGATTACATGGGCACTCATTCTACCTTGTTTGCACATGGTCTTATGTATTTCAGAGTGTTTGTATATGGATAAGAGCCCAAAAGAGTCATAAAACCTCTGCCATTTATGTACAGCCCTTTTCCCCCTCTCTTTACCTATTTGTACATACAGACATGAACAAAGAAACGGCTGGCAAAGCAAAAAACGCCGAAGTCGACGGCGACGCTGACGCCGGCAGAGGCCGAAGTGGCGACCGAAAACCAGAGTCGGCAAAAGAGCGTGCTTCAGTTGAAAATTGAAATTCAACGAGAACGGTTCGCGAAGGCTGTGCGGAAAAATAACGAGCGAGTGAGAGAGAACGGCGAGAGCGACGCCCCGAAACGAGAGCAACAAAAGAGCCAGAGTGCGCGTGCGAACGAGATAGCAGTCGAGCTGGACCAGTGAAAAGCCGGAGCGAGCGAGACGGCCAATCGGTAGCGCGAGCGAGGAAAAAGAAAACAAAGGCACTCGCCAAGAGCAGTTGGCTACCTGCCTGCAAGAATATATACGAATGTGTGTGCCCAAGAGAGAGTAAATAGCTGGCGACGCAGGCAGAGTAAATAACGGAAAGCAGCGTGGTCGTCAGTCGAAAAAACTACTCAAAGCGGGCGGACGTCGGTCGGTTGTTCGCAATTGTAACTTAATCGCTGACTAAAGCGACCACTAGAAATAACAAAAAAAGACTTGTGCTTAAAATAAATCCAGAGCTCAAAGCTCAAGTTAGGAAATAAAAATAATCATAAATAAGAAAGATAGAAACAAATTTCCTTTGTGTGACAAATGTTGCAGCAACAACTAAGTCTGCTGCCTTATGTACGACGCGAGTGACTGTGTGTGTGCGCGCAGAAAACATAGAGCAAAGCATAATACACAATAAAGGTGCCCACGAAAGCAGAGCAGCCGAAAGTGCCAGCGCGTGTTTGTGTGGTTGCTTTCGGAGCAAAGTGAAGAAAAAATAAAGTGAAGTGAAGAAAGAGAAGCAAAAACGCTGACTCAAAAACATAACTACCGATACTGTTTGGATTATTTACTTGGATTATTCACCCGCCATTGGATTATATATGTATACGAGGCGACCACCGCGATGCCAATTAACTGGCTGGATTATTAGTGGATTAAAGATTGAATTCAGAGGTAAATGGCTGGCGTTTGCCAACACTGGATATGGCCGGCAGCTGTTGCGCTCTCTCCCCTCTCTTCTCTTGCCTTTGTTTCTTCTCTCTCTTTCATCACCCCCCTTTTTTGCCCCAACAAGTGAGAATTTCGATTGGACACACGACAATTGAAAAAAGGGGAGCATGAGAATTTACAGCTATTTGGTTTTGCAACATTTTCGTTTATGTTTATGTACTTCATGCTCTGAATGAAAGTTATTAGTGTGTGTGTGTGTGTTTGAAAGAGGAGATAAAGCCGCAGTCTCAGCTCTGCATTCTCCGAATTTTCGCTTGCTTGCTTGTTGTTGTTTTGTTCATTGTCGCGTTGCCCTTCTCTTACTTCCCTTCGCATCCCTTTCCAGACACACACGCACACACTCGCAAAATGAGAAATTCCGCTGCTTTTTTTTATTATCCTTTTCATGTTGGTACTCACTCACATTTTTTTTGCGCGCGAGAATCCTCGAGACTTAAACCATGGGAATGGGATCAAAAAAACAAGGGAAGAGGCATACAGAAGGGTTCCTCTCCTTTTCGCACAACACTTAAAAGTGATGTAAAAAGGATTTAAAGAGCTTGCTGGATGCCGCGGCTCTTTTTCGCCCTCTTGCATATTTATTCATTCATATTCCATTGCTATGTTCTCCATACCATATTCTGTGTGCCCGTGGAGTTGAAAAACTTTTTCGGAAAAGTTTTCCGTACGTACCTTGACTTTTTACTGACGCGTTGATGCAAAAACAACTTGAAATTGTTTGAAATACACATTTTCCATCCGCCCACTCTTTGAATGTACTTGGCATCTGGTTAAAACTCCACTCTACTCCGTAATAAAACAAAACTCCCCTGCAACTCTTTTTTCCCCTTTTTGCTCCCCCGAGTGCTGTGCATTTCAATATATTCGACGTAGGCATTCCCATGGCAACTACAACATCCATTATCGAAAGGCCCCGCATCCATCGACTGATTGCAAATAATAGCTAGCAGATTGCTTTATGCCCAACGACTCCTTTCTGTTTACTGCTCAAACCCCAAAAATCTTTAATTCCACAATTGAAGCCGGTTGCTCATGTTTTATACTTTTTTTTGAGCTTATATCACTTTATACACTGAAATTAGAAACGTATTTTCGTAATTAATTGTTACGTAATTATTCATTATTACTTACCTATTTGTTTTCACAACGTTTTTTTTCCCAAAGTGTGATTGTAGTGTATTGAAATAACTAATATTCCCTCAAATGATACATGATATTAAGAACATTTGTAGGTCTTGTAAAATATCTAAAGATGTTCTTATGTTCTATTTCTTAATTAATGTCTTAATTTTTTTAAAATTAGTATAAATTAAACACTGCTTTGCGAACCGATCTTCATCTTACCACGATATTTTTTTTAACTTTATCAAATTATGTACTGGACTGACGGTATGCTACGAATAATCATGCAAACGAAAAGATTGCTCCAAAGAAAAAAAGATCCCACCGAGTTCATTAACTCTTCAAGTTTTCCCAGAAAATGTATTTCCCTTGGCTTTCATTCTTTTGTAAACTCTGCGGCGAGCGAAGCTTTAAGCTTTTCCCCACCAAGAAGCTATATAGCTACAGCTTATTGCTTTTCAGCTCAGCCGCTGATTTATTTATAATCTTTAGCACACTCTCTTTACTTGCTTTTTATTTTCCATTTTCCATTCGCTATATTTCGCATTTAATTTCAACTTCTCCTTTATCTATTTTGCAGATTGACGCTTGTGCGAAAAACAAAAGCGAATTTTAGCAGCGAGAGTATTATTACTATGATGACGCCAGAGTCGAAAGCAATACCGCCAGCAGCAGCAACAACAACAACATCAGCAACAACAATAACGCCAACAGCGGCTGGAGCAACAACAACAATGGCTCACACACAACAAAAGTCGCAGTTGTCAACGTTGGCGAAGACAACAGCAACAACAGCGACAACAGCGACAACAACTAAGGCGACCAAAAGCGTTGTCAGCAATGCAAATAGCAATGGCAACACTTCAAGCAAAAAGCTGGCTTTGTCTCAGAAAACAGCTACAACTAATGTTGATAAAATGCAAAAGCAACACCAACTGAAGCAGCAACTTTTTGCTGCCTGCAGCATTAAAGTAAAAAGTGAAAACACATTAGCAGCTACAGCAGCAGCAGCAGCAGCAGCAGCAGCAGCAACTACAACTGCAACAACACTTGCCCCCGGTAAAGCAGCAAAAACAATATTAGAAAACAGCATCAAGAAAGAATCAACGCCTCCGGCCACGAATGCCGTCGATGCCAATGAGGCATCTTCCTCATCATCGTCCTCCTCCTCATCGTCTTCGTCGTCCTGCTCATCTTCTTGGTCCACGACAAGAAGGGCCCCTTCTGAGGATGCCAGCAGTAATGGTGGCGTCTCCGCCGATGAGGAGAAAACGGAGGAGGACCAGGGAACGTCGGCAACGGCGACAACGACTTCCGATTTGGCCACAACTTCAAGGCCACGCCCCGTCCTTTTAACGGCCGTTAATCCGCACATCATCTGTCACCTGTGCCAGGGATATCTGATCAATGCCACCACCATCGTCGAGTGCCTGCACTCCTGTAAGTATCTCCTTGGGCAGCTGAACTTCATCAAATTGTATTCTGGTTCGGGTGGAATCTTGCGCAAGTCAATAACCTTTAAGTAGCTGAAAAATACAAAGTACATGTATACCATTCTATCTCCTTTACTCCAACCTCTAAATTTTTCTAATTCAAACTACCCTATTACTAGAATGCAATCGTTATCCTTAGCGACAAATTCCTTTCACATGAACAGTTTTAAAAGGAAAACTTTAAAAGGTATAACTGATAAAGCTTTTAAATTCTGCTCTTTGATAGAAGCCAAATTGTTCAAATTGCAAAGAGTTATAAGAGATATACTCAGATTTACAACATTTATTTTGGAAAACTTTGTTTTTCTTATAATAAATTTTAAATAAATAACAATAACAATAAGTTGGTTCTTGTAATCCTAATTTTTATTTAAAACTCCTTAACTTGTTTCTGAAAAGTGATTTAAGTTTGAGATACTTGGAGTCTTTATCTGTATCTTGAATGGGCAGGGATTAAGCCAAGTTGCAGCGTCTAATCGCTTTGCCTTAATTAGAATGCCAACTGCCGACTGAGAGCACCATCCCCTCCCCAATACCAATACCACTCCCAATCCCAACCTCCGCGTGTCTAGCTGTTCTGCACAATTGCCTAGACGCGATGAGTTATGTTCGCTTCAGGGGGCGGAGGATTTCGCGAGGGGCAGGAGAAGGTGGCGGAGGGTTGGGCCACAGACGACACGCAGATGTTGCCGGGCGATAAGTTTGTGGGCACATTAATGGCCCCGGCCACGAAGTACTTAGCTCGATTGATTGAGAAACTGTTGAGACGGGCGAGAGATGATCTCGGGTCTCACACTACTCCCACCAGAAATCCCGGATGTGTTATCAACGACACAGATATTAACACGACATTAGCATTCAGGCGGGGACTAAATGCCATAAAACTAGCGAATGCAGCCATACATCACCAGTGCTCAGACATTAAAAGTTTCCCCTTTTTGCGGCGTAAGGTTAATTTCCATTCAAGCGCCCCATTTGCTCCTTCTTTTTTTTGCCATTCGTAAATCTGGCAAACCAATGTGTTGATAATGGACACTGGATACATTTGGTCAGGCTCATTTAAATCTGTTGGCCGGCAGGGACAAAACGGACGGCTGGGCCCAGGCACAGATATATACATGCTTGCGTATGTAGAGCACCCGGGAGTCCCATCTAACTGTCAAACGAACCGAACCAAACCGAACCGGACTGGGGACGCTGGACTGTAGACTGTTTACTGTTTACTGGTGACCGGACCTGGGACCCAGGCAAAACCAAAAGCAAAGGCCGAGCAACGCAAGCCCCAGCAAAGCAAACCAACGCGAAACCGGACTGTGGCAGCAACAGCTGCCTTCGCATCGAGCACTGTGAGAAATTTAGAAATTATGATAAGCCCTTAATTGTTAGTTTCTTTGATTTTATAAAAAAATATTTATTTTAAACTAATCATTAACTTAAAGAGGTTGGTTTCAATATGGTGAGACGAAGTTTTTTTTAAATAAATTTTATTAGCTTATATGATTTTACCAGGTTTATGAAATACAGTAAATTGAGAAATCAAGGAAAATATCGTCCCTTTATACAAATAAAACACATTAAATTGTAAACACCTTACGCTTATAAAAAAGTTTAAAGAGTGAAAATCAAATGCAATACAATAATAACTTAGTTAAAAGTACCATAGTTTAACCGGGCATCAAGTAATTTCGTTTCCCTCAAGTATTTCTCTCAGTGTGCTGATGCCGCTGCAACTCTTGCAGAATGCTGGCTGCTGCTCTCCCCATTCGAGGCCATTTGGCGGGCAGTAACAACAATTTTTTTGCTGGCTTGCACACGCCATCACCCCACACGCCCAAACCGCCCAACTAAACCCCCCCGCCCCCCCATTTTCCGCCTGCCCCTCCTTACTCGCCAGCCTCAGTGCGAATTTTTCCTTTTATTTCGCTCCGTATTTTTTTTTATTATTATTATTTCGGCATTGGACCAAAACTGACGGACAAGCGTAACAGGCGGCGGGCCAGCTTGGACTGACTGACTGACTGTGCGACCCCCAGTCTATCCTCGCAATTTCCCTGGTCTGCAGTTGGGTGACAGTTGTTGCGGGCAGGATATCCAGGGGAAAACTGAGGAAAAGTGGAAAAGGCGGGGAGGGAGCAGCGCAGACAGAGACAGAGACACTGGCATTGACATTAAAGTCAAAACAACTTTTTTGCAGCACGGCACTCACATTGCCTTGAAGGTTGTGTTTCCCTGTTCTGTTCTGTTCTGTTCGGTTCTGTTCTGTTTGGGTTTAATGTTTTCCCCTTGCTTCGTCCTTCGTTTATTTTTTGCTTTTTGGGTACGTGGGTGGTTTGATTGCGTTTCCGTTCTGTTCTGTGGGGTGGTTGGGTGGCAGAGATGGTCTTACATCAAATCGAATCATCGAAATCTGTTGAGTTTATTTATGTCGAATGCCGTGTGCATCGTTATTTGCCTATTTCGCATACCAAAAGCCCTCTAATTTATACTCGTTTTTTGTACTTACTTTTCAGTCTGCCACAGTTGCCTCATTAATCACCTGCGAAAAGAGCGATTCTGCCCGCGCTGCGAGATGGTCATCAACAACGCCAAACCGAACATCAAGTGAGTATGCCAGAGCCCTCTAGAGTTATATAGTAGCTGTAACTGTGGATGCTCCTCGCAATCGTCTGTCTTTGACAACAAGCGATTAGATGATAGATACATAATGCGAGGTCGGGGACTGCAGGGGGGATCCAGGTGCTTGAGATTGCGACTCGTCGCTGTCTGGCTGAAAGTAAGTGGTGGCTTTAAGGGAAAGCATTGCCAAACCTTTCTGACAGGCCAGATAGATCTTTAATGGGGATAGCAGAGATGTCTGATAAAAGCGAGATAAGTAAATTATTCAAGTTCTTAGCGAAATGGGTCTGTTCAATATTTTATGATTTACTAAGCAGTCAAAGACTAAGAGGGTTTACTACACAGCTTTCATTAATCAATTTTCCTGTTTTTCCGGCTCTTTCATAATCAGTTAAAAAAGTAATTCATTACCATTTATGTTTATACAAGTATTTCTAGATACTTATATCTTTTCTCAGTCAAGGCAATAATGTTGCTAAAAATAGTTCCAAAGGAAAACTTATTGGTTAATTTTTATTGTTGCCTTATTTCCTTAACAAATAAAAGGGGAATTAAAAGCGTCTTAAACTCCACTTAATCCCACTTTTGTTCAGTGTCAAAGGGCCAATTCTGAATGACGTTTTCTTTGAGAAGGTGTTCTGCTAAAGCTTTTTATTAGATGATGTCTGCTGACTAATATAATCAGAAAATCAGTACAAGATTAGTTCCTTTCATTTTGCCCGCTTTTTCCCGCCCACAAAACGTCACGGACTGTGGCGACTCACTGTAGCTTATAGCAATTTTGTTTTAGTTCGCTGCGAGATTGATTTTCCCCAGGGGAAAGGAACTCCTGAACCGGAGTAGTTTCTTCTTAAATGTTTCTTCTACTTTGGACCACACAACTTTTGGCGTTTTCGGTGGGTGTGCGGTAGCGGTGGCCGCATCGGTGGTTTTCCTCCAATCCAAAGTGGAGGGAAAAAGTTGATCAAAAACCTTTGGCCTAAGTGTAGTGGTGGTGGTGGTGGTGGTGTGGTGGTGTGGTGGTGTGGTGGTGGTGTGGTGTGGTGGTGTGCAAGAAAGCCTGCTCTCCTTGCACCTTGGAGCAAAGTTTTCGCCTGTGGTTAACTTTATTTGACGGAGCCCAAGCATTTTCGGGAATGTCTAACTGTCTCGTCTGGCACGTTTCAATTCATTCCATTCCATTTCGCTGGGCGTAATGAAAAACACGTTTCATGTTCCGAGAGCTGAACCAGCGAATATATATCTATTTAAGCCTTGGGCCCCCGCGCACAACTTTAATGGGAGTCTGTATAGAAAACCACCCGCTGGCACCCGTGCCGCCCCCCTTCCGCACATCAAGTGGCACGTTGTAATCGCTGGCACACACAAAGAGATAATGAATACAAATTCAAAGAGCGGCGATATCGTGGGCAGAGGACTGAGTAAATGAAGAGCAGGTGAATGAATGAACCTTTTCGGGCTGCTGCTGCTGCTGCTGGCCAAATGGTGTGAAGTGGTGCCCTATAGATTGGACGGAGCCGACTACACCGAAATAAAAAAGGCTTTTTTTTTATAATAAGTGTAGCTTCAATAACTTAATTTGGTTTGTAATTTGAAAAAAAAAACTTTGTGACTTGAATTTTTTCTTGCAACACTTTTATTAAGTAAACAGAGTTAGTTTCTTTTCAACTCGATACAAATAGTTTAAAACAAAATAACATTTCAGAAATGTACAAAAATTTGTATATCAACAAAGTAATCAATACGCTAAAGAAAAGAAACATTTTCTTCCCAAAATATTTATTCTTAATTTGCATCCTTATAATAGTCACAAATTGGTAACATCGTCAACAAACTTGAAGTAAGATCAGATATCGGATACCTTGCGTAACAAAGATCAATACTTGTTAATTTGCCGAACCCTGAAAACTTCAAAAAAATTCTAAACTAAAGAGGAACTCCAAGATTTAAGTCTTAAATTGTTGTCTTAGTTTCTCTCTGTGTAGATATAGAGTGAAAGATATAGCGGGGATTTGGTGCGTTCTACAAACAAGTGCCCTTTGTATGCCGCTAGCCATGTTTTCCATGAATTTTTAGTAGTATTGTAGTAGTGTAGTCTCGAGTCTCCAATTAAATTTATTGCAAAAGTTTATTGTTTAACCCAACACAAGCAAGAGGGAGCAGGAAAAGGAAAGGAAACGGGAAAAGGAGTGGGCAAAGGTAGAGGAACAGCAGTACGAACACAAAAGAAAACTCCGTTCAGTTTGTCTTTACAAAGGTAAACACAAAATAAAAGCGCTGCGAAAAAAAAAATGTAAAGTAAAACAAAATATAATAAAATAAACTAAAGCTACGGCTGAAAGTTTGAACAGCACTTTTGTATGTGTGTCAGGGGCCGGCCATGTTCTTATTGCTTTACAGCCCCCAAAATCATCTTGATATAAACTGCAAAAAGCCAAAGAGAAGAAAATAAAAGAAAAAGAAACTGCAGCGACACGCATTTCCAAGAAAACCGAAAACAAATCCAAGTGCGGCAGAGATAATTAACGGGCGGGTCTTGCGCTGGCTAGAATTTGCCGTCGGCCAAAACGACGACGACTGGCAGCAGCTGACAACAACAAATACGAAAGGCAAAAAAAAATAAAGAAACTACCATAATAATAACAGCTACAACAACTGGGCTGAGTGACAGGCGCGTGAGGGAGAAAGAGCGACAGCCAAACAGTCTGGCTTCTGTTGGATTTATTTTATTTTTTTTTTATAATATTTCTCTCTTTTTTTTTTCCATCCTTGCAACTGGCAGACGAAAGTGGTAGTAAACCGTGAAGTGAACGAAAGAGAGTGCGAATAAAAGTTAAGATGTCTGAGGATAAACATTTAGTATGATCAAATTATATTAAAAAAATAGCGAAGATAACCGGTTAAAGATGATTTGTTCTTAGAATTCGTTATCCAATTTTTATTTGTACTTGTGTCTTAGATAGATACAAAAAACATATTTTTTGTAAGCACGATAGATTAAGGAATTGATTAAAATACTACCTTTTCATTATAGTAAAATGTGTTATAGGTAATTAAACAATGCCATAATAATCTTGTCTAGTAATTTTATAATGACCATAACGTAGCAAACCATAAAAAAGGTTTGATAATGCTCAGACTTTAAATGATGATACGCTATCTAGTTAATGTTTTGGCATCTGGCAATTACTTTAATCGGCCCCTTCTGTTTATCGTTATTCTTTCATTTTATAGTTTTATTAATATGGCTCTGAAAGGATATCCCTAAATAGATCGATTAGAGATTAGTGCCCATTTTCCACTCGGCAATGATCGATAAATTTATAGCCCGGGGTTATGTAAATGAGAGAGCCATCATTCCATACCATTCCCAGATCCCGAGACCCGATGCTTTGCCCTTTTCCCAATTCCCCGTCTCCAACCGCCTGCCTCGTTTCTCATCTCTCTGTTCTATTCAAGACCTTTTTCGGTCTTCGTCTTTCGTTATTTTGGTTGAAATGATTGAAGTGAGCGCCTGGCTGCCCGGGGCCGTAGATGTTTTTAAAGGCGTCTTAGGGCCACAGTTGCTCGGTTCCTGTCCCTGTTGGTGTGTGAGTATATCTGGGGGAAACCACCACCACAGCAGCACTATCACCATCGTCACCACCAGCGCATGCCAAGGAATAGTCCCTTCCCTTCCATTCCCTTCCCTTCCCTTATTTTTTTTTTTTTTTTTTATATATTTCAGTTTTTGTATTTGTTGCGTGCCATTGAAGTAATAGAAAATTGCATCTGCCGCCTAATTTGTACAGGCTGCTGTCCCTCTCTCTTTCCCTCATTCGCTTTGTGTGTCTCATTTCCGCGGCAAGGAAGTCGCGAGTCCTGTCCTCCGACTCCGACTCTTTGGCTTCTGTGTGTGTGTGTGTCCTCATCGACGGTGACTTTTTCCATTTCCCGGCTGCCTTTGTCTGCGTTCCATTTGACTGGGCATAATGCAGCCAGCCCGTTTCCCCAACCCTTACACGACATTTCTTAATCCGACGCTCCTCTTCTCTTGCAGATCGGACACCACGCTCCAGGCGATTGTCTATAAGCTCGTGCCGGGCCTTTACGAACGGGAGCTGATGCGCAAAAGGGCCTTCTACAAGGATCGTCCACAGGAGGCCGCCTTGGCCACGCCCGAGCAGCGGGGCGACGATACGGAACATCTGATCTTTAGTCCTTCTGATGATATGTCGCTGTCGTTGGAATATGCGGAATTAGGGTATGTATCCTAAAGGTTTACCTAGTTTAAGTTTGATAAAACTAATGTACTAAAAGCAATAAACCATTCTCCTGCAATTACTAATCTTAGTTTGTCTTTGTTCCATCTTTTCTTCTCCTCCCCAGTGAACTAAAGGTCGAGTCCGAGTCGGAATTGATGGACACTCTGCGTCCGCGGTATCTTCAATGTCCGGCCATGTGCCGAGTGAGCCACCTAAAGAAGTTTGTCTACGACAAGTTCGAAATTGATGCCCAGCGTTTTAGCATCGATATTATGTACAAGGTTAAGACCATCGTTTTGCTGGACTATTATACTTTGATGGATATTGCGTACATCTATACGTGGAAGCGGGATGCACCCATGCGGTTTTACTATCGTGTTTATGAGTCACCCCAACCGCTGGTCAAACCCACTCCTCGCCGAGTGCTGCCACTGAAAGTGGAGAAGCAGGAGAAGCACGAGAAGCATGAGAAGCATGAGAAGCTTGAGAAGGAGAATCAAGAGCAACAGCCGGCGGTGGAAGCTCCTCCAAGGGTGGAACTGGCGCCTGTGCCAGCAGTCCAAGCGCCCATTAAACTGGAGCAGCAGGAAACCACCAAAGAAATCGAAAAAAAGGTGATCACAGATATGGTGCCACCACCCACCACGGAGCCACTGAAACTGGTGATCAATCGAAATATGCTGGAAAAGCGAGAGAAAAGTCACTCCCCTCAGACCAATTCGAAATCCTCTTCGAAGAACTCTCCCTCTACGCCCGTTTCATCACCCTCAGAGCCCAATATCAAGCTGAAGATCGATCTGTCCAAGCAGAACAGCGTGACCATTATCAACATGTCCGATCCCGAACGCAGGGAGATTGTGAAGCCCCTGAAACCCGAGAAGGAATCGAGGTCTAAGAAAAAGGACAAGGACGGCAGCCCAAAGTCGTCGAGCAGCTCCAGTTCATCTTCGAGTGGAGAGCGCAAGCGTAAGAGTCCCAGCCCGCTGACCGTTCCTCCTTTGACCATCCGCACGGAGCGCATCATGAGCCCAAGTGGAGTGAGCACCCTGAGTCCAAGGGTATCCAGTGGAGCTCTCTTGGAGGATCCCAAGTCAGAGTTCCTCAAATCCTTTGCTCTGAAGCCCATCAAGGTGAAGGTGGAATCCCCGGAGAGAATTACCAATAGCAGAGCCATCACCCCGCCTTCGTCTGCAGTGCAGCAATCTTCGTCGCCCAAATCGAAGGGTAACTTGGATGACAGCATCCTGATGAAACCGCCCAGCTGTATGCCGCCCAAATCAATTGCCTCATCGAAGCGAAAGAGCAAGGAACCAGTGAAGGCAGTGTCCAAGAAACCGAAGCTATCGCCTCCACTCCCAAGGGAGGACTTTAAGATACGCCTGCCCGCCACCAATGGAAATGCTCCAGCAGTAGCGTCACCTAAGGTGGAAAAACCACTGATGCCGCCGCCGTCGAAGCCACCGATGTTGGCACCCCGGAAACTCCAGCCCACCGCCCAGTTTGCTGCCCCACCCTCCTCGCCAATGCATCAACATGCCGGAGTGCAGATGTCGGCTCCCGGCAACCGGACTCCTATCGCCAAGCGCTATCAGCCCATTCTACCCAAGGCATCCCGTCCAAATCCGTTTGCCAATATTCCAAGTGATGTCAATCGATTGCTCAAAGATGCTGGTACCGAAATCAAGTCGATTGGTGGAGGATCTGCAGAGAATGCCAGTAACTCAAACTCCCAAAAGTCGCATGTTTACGGTCCCAAGGGTGAGTCCAAAATGGGACCACCGGCTTTGCCTGCAAACCCCGCTAATGGAGCAGCCCCACCTCAAAGTAACAGAAGCCTTGCAAAGCAGGGCGGCAATTCACCGATGTCAGCGCCACCCAATAAGGGCAACAGTTCCAATAACTATCTCAATCTGGCACTGTTTAATTCAAGCAAGTCCAAGGGCAAGGAGGCGCCTCCTGGCTGCCGTACGCCCATGTACACGCCCAACTCGCCCATTTACTCACCAAGTTCGCCGCAGTATGTGCCCAGCTACAATATTCCCACGATGCCCACCTATAAATACACCCCAAAGCCCACGGCAAATGCCGGAACTGGTACGGGAACGGGAACGGGAACGGGAGGTACTGGAAGCTACTTGCAAAACATGCTGGGCGGCGGCACTGGAGGATCACTATGCGGATTGTTCCCCTCGCCGCCCACCAAATCCGATCAGAATACGAATCCTGCTCAAGGAGGATCAGCTTCAGCTGCTCAGTTGGCAGGCAATGGCAATGGCAATGGCAATCTCTATCTGCCCAATGAAGATGCGCCCGAGAAACAGCAGGTTAAGGTCAAGTCGCTGCTCAACTCGTGCAACATCAACATCCCCTCATCGCTTTCGATCACCATCTCGCGGGACAATGGAGACCCCTCGTCGCCGATCAATGGCCAACATCCCAAGCACAAGAGTCCAGTGAATAACTACATTGAGATCGTAAAGCTGCCCGATCAGCCGCAGGATCAGGTTCAGGCTGCCAAGGAGGCTCAGAAGCGACAATCGCCACCAGTTGCTGGGCCAGTAACGCTGCCCGTAAAGCTACCTCCTCCGCCACCGTCCAAGGCTATTCCTTCGCCCCAGCACTTAATGTCCCGCATGACGCCGCCACAGTTGCCACATGTGGCCACGCCACCGCCCCCGCCCCCAAGTGCTCCTAGGGTGATCACGCCACCAAAAACATCACCGCCTTCCAATGCCGCCAAAGGAACGCCTCTGAAGCCAGTGCTTACGCCCACGCAGGCGGATAAAAAGACGCCCAGCCCGGAAAAGCGAAATGCCGCTCAAATGGGCAGTCATTCGCCAACTGCCAGCGAAAACAAGTCGCCCAAAGGTGGAGCAGCCGGAGGAGCGAACTCGGGAGTGGCCAGCCAGAATGGAGATCCAGCGGCCAAGAAGTTCCGGCCCATCCTTCCTCGCCAGAATGCCATGCCCGAGTTGGCGCCCAAGTTGCCCACTCTGGCGCCTTCTTTTGGCTTCAATCCACCTCCGAACCCGGTAAGCGGCAAGAAGGTGCCGCCCAGCAAGAAGTCACCGAATGCAGGCACCAATGCCCAACAGCCTGGCCAACAGAAGCTAGCCAACGGCGGACATCAGCAGCAGCAGCAGGCACAGGCACAGAAACCCAGTCCACCCCAGAAGAGCCAACAGCAGGTTAAAAAGGGGTCCAAGAATCCCACGCCACCGCCCCCGTCCCTTCCAGCGGTGGGCAAGATGATGCCCCATCCCGGCATGCTCGGTCAGAATGCGCCACTGAGCATCGCTTCCAGTGCCAGTGCGGCAGCCGTTGCCTCCGGCCAACTGGACCTGAGTACCTTCATCAAGGAGAACCTGATGCGGGCGCAAGCGGCACAGGCTGCCCAGGCGGCGGCCGCGGCCAACCAGTCGAATCTGCTGTATAACTTTGCCCAGATGGGACACATGTCGCCGGCCATGTACGGCTACCAGCAGGCCTATCTCATGGAGCAATTGTCGCGGATGCAGCGCGCCGGGAACGAGGTGTTTAACGATTATCTGCAGAAGCTGAAGAGTGCCGCCGCCAGCGGCGGAGGTCCGGCCGAGGGGGAGCCCAAGCCGATGCTGCCCACGGTGACGTTGCCCAGTCCGGGAGCCACTCCGCCGGCAGCCAGCCCCAAGACTTCTCCCCTTCCGTCTGGCAAGCTAGCGGCAGCAGCCACGGCGCCCCAAACAAAGGGAAACGGCGGCAGTGGAGCGAGTGCACGGCAACAGACGGCGGCCACTGGCAACAACGGAGCAACAGCCTCTGCCTCCCTGCCACCGGCCACAAAGAGCAAGTAAAGGAGTCGCGCCGGAATTGCAGCCAACCCCCCACGTAGCTCTAATTAATTTTTAAAGACCTTGTTTTAGTTATTCATTAACGTTACCCGTTCGGTCGTTGGTGTTCTATATAGAAGAGCCCCATGGCCAGAACCAGTTCCTCGCCCTAATTACGGTGGCACGAAATCCAACCCCTGCACCTGGGGGTGGATTCTCATCACCCAAAAAAATGTTACACATCCAGCCGAGTGTAAACTGCCCTTGGTAGTGGAAGCAAGGCTCTGTAAATATATATTACTCCATAGATTACTCCTAGATCTAACAGTGATGTTGAATTGTATTAATGAAAGCAAAAGCAAAAACAAAAACAAAAAAGAAAAAATGGAGAATAAGACAGCGATTCAGAATCGATATATGCAGATATACGAACTATATTTATTCATGGCCGTAAGCTAAGCTAATCCTAAGTGTAAATATCAGCCATAAGATAACATTTTGTATAATCTTTTCTATGTAAAATCAAGAGGAAAAATAGAAATCTAATTTATGCCAAAAACGTTGACGTCTTTTACTGCCACTTTCCTAATTCCCAATGACTTTAGCTCGCACACCGATACAGATACAGATACATATACAGGCGCGGACAATGGACTGGTCCAATCCCAATGCTAATCAACTGTCCAAGGTCAGAGGTCGACCTTCCTTGTAGACCGACCGCTGCGTTTCGAGCGTTTCTAATCTGCCAATTCCCTCTGACTGTCTGTCTGGCGAGCAGCGGCGGCGGCGACGGTGACGGCAAAAAAAAAATGTCAAAATGTCTTTAAAATGAAAAATGTCCGAACATTTTGAACATTTGAACATTCGACCATCGGAGACAAAGGGAATAAAGATTATATTGGGTTTCTCGCTGGCACGGATGCGGACACCACGAAACCGAGAATACGGACGGGATGTGCCTGGATTTTCTCGATGCCGTTTGAAAAAAAATTCAATAATAACGATTGGAAAATCTATGGCCTTTGTTGTTGCTTCGCCCTTTAACCTTAATCTTCTCCTTCTTTTTTTGCTTCTTTTCTGCCGGTTTTTGCAAAGTTTCCGATTTCAAAAATAGGCAATTTTCACGAATGTGTCCCAAAAGAATCGCAATCCGACGTCTTGAATCTAATTCGTATAATGAATGTGATAAGATAAGAGGCAACTCGGGTAAAGGGATGAAAGAATGATGTTTCCAGAGGGGTTGAGATTAGGTGAAAATTGCTCTTCGCCTGAGGAGATTTATGTTGCACACGCGGTATTCGGTATGCGGTTACTTCCGTTCCGCAGGCGGGCTCCACATTGCTCCAAAAACAATTAACATATGATTCCAAAAGGAAAGTTATCTTTTGGGGATCATCATCTGGCCTCCATAATTTATACGATTGTGCGGTTTAAGCCGAAAACTCCAATTACAATAATTAAAGCCCTGGCGCAAACTTTACCTTTTCTCGTCTCACAAAAAAGGTGAAACCACACGCATGTACCCCAATTTCCACCTCCAATTCCAATTTTCCGCAACCAAACTCCCCAAGCGGGCGGGGCAGATGTGAAGACCAGCTTAATACGTATGGCTTTTAGCGCATTAAATGGGCATTTATAAATCATTTGACTAAGTACGAGAGTACTCGCCAAAGACGCGAAAGTGGCCAACTCAGGGGCAATTACAAACGCAGCATTTTTCCCTCAGGTAGAGAGTCCTCACACGTGGGATACTACCCATATGCCATTCGGTATAATAACAATGAATATTACATTTCAAATGCTGCGCAACTTGCGCTTCACACACGAGTGCTTGAACATATTAAACAGACCTGAGTGAAGGGATCGAAATATCTTCCAATGTTTTTAGATGGTTCCCCAATGTATGATAATTCAAAAGCAGGACAACAACAAGTTTTACACATCATTATGCTATGAATTATTCAGTTTTTTATATTGGTTATTAAATCTTACCGTCATTTCTTAATCTTTGCTTATATTTGGAACTGTTTGCAGTTGTTTGGATACTTTCAAAGTGATTTATTTATTTGGTTTTTTTTATATTTTAGCGATATTCCTTTATTTCATTTTTAGGAACCGAAAAGACTTTGACAGTCCAAATCCTCTTTGGTGATCCAAATTATTTTTTAAAAAGGATAACAAAGAAGATTTTCATAAGCAAAATTAATACTTATTATTTCTATGCGGATCGATGGGATTGTCGCGGACTTCCTAAAATGGATTCTCCAGTTTCCCGGTGAATTAATTTCTATTTTGAGCTGGGCAATCTAGAACCTTTGGTTTTATCTTGTCAGCTAAGACAAACATAAAGTAAATACAAATTTTGGAAAAGCTTTAGTTATATGCCGCAGAGAATAAAAAAATAAAATTAGTTTAATGAATTCACTGTTATTTCTACTGAATTTTATGACAATTTTCCTATATCAACAAGAATTACAGCAAACTTGGGCATGACAAAGTTTATATACGCTTGCGGCTATCCAAAAATTAAATATTATTTTAAACAAGAATATTCCGATTTTTGTACCTACATGTTTAACAACAGTGAAGCTATGATAATTTTCCGCTAAATTATGAAATCGTTGGCCGATTTTAATAAAGTAGAGCCCCTAGATCTAAAATAATGTAAAAAACATAGTAAAACAGCGAAATTATCCTTTTTTTTTTTACAACTTCTGATTGAAATTATAATACCCTTAGCAAGGGTACAAAAATCCGATTGTTTTGCGATCAATTAAAGCTGTCTATAAAAAGCCAATAAATCTTGCGGACACATTGAAGCTCTAACACTTGAAATTTCCGCTCCCTTCAACTTGTTGATTTTAACTTAAATCTTTTACCGCTGTATTTGAATGAATTAATCCAGTTCAGTTGGCTGCATCTAAAGTGTCTCACCGGCAATTTGTCGTTGACATCGCAAAACTGGCGCAATTCATTGACAAACCCGGTCTAACTTTGTGGTTCCTGAATGTTTTTCCTCGCCCAAGGGCATAATTAAATTCACACTTGGATAGATTAATGGCATAAGGGGACTTTAAGTGGTGGTGGAATATTGATTATATTCCTAATGAAAGTATAGAACGACAGTGCAGAGATTTTTGGCCCACGAAAACGATTAATATTAGCTTTCTTCTCATAAACCGCAATTGGTTTTTGTAATGGAATGGAGATATAAGGAAATAATATTTAATTAAAAAGTTAGTAAGAAAAACTCCAACATGTATAAAATATTTTAAGAAACCTGGTAACTGGTTTTGTCGATTAAATAAACACTATAGATCAAATAGTTAAATTATATACTACTGATACTGTCTTATAATGTTGTATGATTATTATTGTATTGTTCTTTAAGATGACAAGTAAAATACTTTAATAAATAATCTTGCAGAATATTATGCGTTTGCTCCACTATGAAAATTGACTTTAGGAACTAAACCAACTTGTTAAGTGGCACATCGATCATCCATCAGTCACTTGTAGAGCTCACAATCCTCGGACAACCGTGTGATTGCTAATTAAATTTCATCTGGTGGCCACTTGAACTTGTCGTTGTCGTTGGGCTAATTTATCGGCTTTGTGTAACAAATGGTAAGCACATAATTTGCAGTTTAAGAGCACCAAAAACAAATTGCCATTGGAGGAAGGACGTACCGAGTTTTTGGAGTTCGCTGGCCAAAACTTTTTCCAAGTCGAAACTTTTGTTTCCAAATCAATTAAAGGCAGTTCTCGGCAACTTTTCCACTCGGCTCGTTTCCATGTATGCTTTAAGGAGAATGGAGACAAACTGTTCAGTACAGGTTGTTATGTGTAATTCAATCTGAATTCATTAATCACAAACAGTTGGCCAGCGGAACTTGGACTGGCGGTGAATATGCATCTGATCAAAGCAACTGAAAGCCGAATGAATATGAAAACGGGAAAATTAAAAAAATGCGACAATTGTTAGTTTAGATTGATACTTATTTACCCGACGGTTGCCCGCTTCCTGGTAAACAACTGCACACCAAGTGAAAAAGATATCAATTACTATCAATGATAATCCCAAACTTCCCCTTTTCAATTTCAATTGCATAATTTTGCAAATTTATTTAGTAAGTGTCAATGTCGGCAACACTTTTCTCGATCTGTTTGCCGTCGCATGCTAACTCAATTCATCAGACATAATTCGGTCGTGTAATCAAATAAAATGCCAGAATTAAGATCCAATTAGTGTGCCATTATGAATATGGATGGTTTTGTAGTCCGCGTCGCACGTCTCAAGTTTTCCCTGTCCCGCTCCCTGTTGGCTTATTTTTTGCTTGCCTGACAAAAAATGCGAATCCCAAAAAAGCCAAAAAAAAAAAAAAAAAAGCAAAAAGTATCAATTTACCAGCGGTGGAGGGCATAAGGAACGTTGCGTCAAGGAGACGCCGGAGTTCTTCGACGGACTCGAGACAAGGCGAAATCAACGAGAATCCTGAACCGGAAACAGGAATAATAACTGCGAGAGTGCACTGTGGGAACAAAGGTTACCTAAGCTGTAGTATTGAATTAAAGGTGTTACGCGTCCAGTTAAAAAAGTCTTTTCCCTTTACTTGAAATCTTTTTATTCACATAAATCGGGGTATTTTTTCTCTTTCTATAATTCAAATCTTATCTTTGTAAGGACTCATGTTAATAAGCTTACATTATATATAATATTATGTTATTTCATATATTATTATTTATATCTGATGAGTTAAATTTAAACAAAAGATCGTTTTAAGAAGGTAGTATCTGACGGTTATCTTACTTTTGAGCACTTAAACTTATGATATTTCAAGTATTTAAAAAAGACAATCTAAAATATTAAATCAAGTGATCTCAAATATAACAATACGCTAAATAGAAAAGCAAAGGTTCTATAAGTGATAAATTAACGCGATTGCGATATAAAAATATAATATAATAATATATATATTTTATATAGAATCGAATTGTTTTGGAAAACGTTTCATATCGAAATTACATATTTTCAGGACCACTTTCTCGCAGTGTTGCATTTCGGGGAACTGAGAGAGCAATAAGTATTATTCTTGGGAGGGTTGGGGCATACCATCGAGTGGATCTGAAGACTGCGGAGAATTGATTGATTTGAGTGGCAGGGCTACTCAATTGTCTCAAACTGGCGGCGATTCAGCTTTTATATTCGTTGGCAAAATGTTCGCAAATGTTTAAAAGTCACTTCGGCAAGACAAATGAGTGGGGTTATGGGTGGTTATGGGTCATGGTGGTGGTGGTGGTGGTGCTGCCTAATGGCGCCAGCTTTGGTGGCTGTTGTAATTAGTTGATTACACAACTGAAGCGCAGCTCGTCTCTCTCCGAGAGGTTTCTGTTTCTGTTTTTCTGTTTGCATTGCAAATGAAGTCGCCACCGTCGCCTGGGTGGCGCTTTCAGTGGGTCGGGGGGGTGGTGGGTGAGGGGTGAGGGGTGTGGGGGCCAGTGCGATGTGGGGTGTTGCAGAAGCTGATGCTGAGACAGCTGCATGACATTGCTATTTGCAAGCTGCTCAGCAGACTGAATGAGTGAGTTTTTTCCCGTTCTCTTGGCCATAATAATGTCGAGTGTTTGGTCGAGAGTCCACACAAGCGCAAAGGAATAAGGCAAACAACCACACAAAGTACTTATGCTCGTTCATGTGGTTGCTTGTACATTACAACTTCTAAAACTCAAAGTTTGTCAGGTCGAATATTCTTTAGCTTGCAAAAAAGTGAATCTATAAGATGGTTTCTTACGCATGTTTTTCAGAGCTCCTACTGTAAAATATATTTCAATTATAGCTCTAGGTTTTTTACAAACACGTAAATTTAAAAGTTTGTTATGTTGGTTTTATGATTTTTATATTTCTTAAACGTATTTTGAAACTTACATATCTGACGTCGTTAGATAAAAAATAAAACAATATGTTTTACCATTATTTTTATAAAAATTTAAACAATTATTTTTAAAGAAAACACATTTTTTAAAACTCAGAATATTCAGAATCTCTATCCCAAACAGATAAGATTACAAGAGTTGGCTAGAGTTAAATACAAAAGTTGTTCGCTAACAAAAAATTTTTTTTTTTTGCGTCACTTTTTTTTATGTTTGACTACTTCTTTTTTTGAGACTTCGGTATGTTTATTTTAATTAGAGTCGGATTCAATAGAACACGTTTTAGTACTTACTGTTCAACATTTTTTTTTATTTAATAAAGAAAAAAAATAGGTCAGCATATGGTAACCCTCTTTCAAACTTTTTGTACGAACAAAAAAAAATTTTATTTTCAATTTTTTTTTTTTTTAAAATAAAAAAAGGGCAACAAAAGGGCCTGTGTATTTGTAGGACGGTGCTTTACGCAGGAGCGGATCATCAACTTGGGCCTGAACTTTTTTTTTTGATGGGTCCTGCTTATTGAATTATCAGCATGCCGCAGCGTTTTGAAGGGCTGTTTTTGCGAGGTGGTGAGGGGGGTGAAGGTGAAGGGGGGCACCGGTGACTATGTGAACCACTCAGGCGATGCCTGGCTATGTATTAAGGTATGTACAAAAAAAAAGCCAGAAACCGCAGTGACGAAGGCAGTAACGAAAGCGACGCGCAGCCAGTGAGCCGTGCGGTTTACATAGGCGATAAGCACGCTCACACAGATGCTCTCATACACACACACACACACACATTCACGCTCGCCCGCCCACTTGACGGGCAAGAACAACAAAACAGGGAATCCAAGGAGCTAAATTGTAAGAAGGGTGCTTTTAACCACTGAAGCGGCAGAAAGTGTAGAAAGAAGTGGCAGCGGTACTGCCAAAGCCAGCAAATGAACCTAATTTGAAAGCGCACACATACATTAGTAAATAGCGCGCACACATACATTCATACATATACCAAAAGCAACAACAAAGGCCACGAATATACTTATGTATGTATTGCGTTGGGCTGGCAACGCTCATTAAATACTCTTTCAGTTCAGCCGCCGCTTTCGTTACGTTTTACGTGCGGACATTGGATGGGAATTTAAATTGGTAATGCGACCGTTGCCGAACTCTTGCCAGTTGTTGTTGCCGTTGTTGTTGGTCGGACGTTAACGTCCTCGACACTATCGCACAGTTGAGGACATACATATGTACAGTCGAGCGTACATGCAGCTACATACGTACCGAATGCTGTACATGGCATTTTGTACATACAAAGTCGCATGTGGCTGTGTATGCACAGCAAACTGCAAGATACAAGATACTCGGTCAGGGGCGGCGTTCCAACAGGGGTTTTAAGGTTAAAAGGGGGATGGTGTGAATGGAAGGAGAAATAACAACTAAGAGTTTAAAATTCTAATATTAAGAAAAACAAATAATCATATAAAATGAATAAATTTAAAAGTTAAAATAACATATTTTTACAAGAATTAGAATTGTCGAATAAATAAAAAAAAAAAATAAAATACACCATTAGACTTATTTGGATTAGGGTAAGGTCAATTTTCTTTCTTTTTTACATTTGACAACTTTAAAATTAATAAAAAAAAGAATTTAATTTAATTTTTGTTACTTAAAAAAATATTTATACTTTTGTGGTCCTTCAACTCCTTATACTCCAACCTTTCTTAAGTAAACCCCTCGGCTCGGCGCCTCTGCCACCACTCAATGTCCCATGCCCATGCTTCATGCTGAAATATGTATTTTCGAGGCGCACAAGCTGCGCACATAGTGCCCTCGACCTCCTCCGTTTGCCCCTTCTCCCAGCCGACTCTGCGTTCCACTCTGCAGTCCCCGTCCCCTCTTCCCACACCCCTCTTTAGTGTGTTTGCGTCTGCCTCTCCGCCTCTGCTTTTGCCTGTGCCTGCGCCTCTGTCTCTGCCGCTCTACCGCTGCTTCTGCTCTGCCAGCGTCGTTGTTGCCTCGACCGCTATTTTTATGTACCAGCACAAATACATGCACATAAATTGTTGCCGTGGCAAAAGGCAGCAGCAAAGGCAGCACCAACAACTACAGGCGAGTGAGTTTCTGTTCCTGCCACATCCACGTTGAAAAAAAAGGCGAACAGGGTTGCATGCAACATGAAATGGACATGGACATGGATGGTTTTTCTTTCCTTCTCCCCACTCTTTTACTCTCTCCTTTTTGCTCCGGCCTTTCTATTGAGGAAAGACACTTTTCCTCTCTCCCATTCCCTTTCTCTTTCTCTTCTTGCCCTCCCTCGTTCGCCTGCGCTTCCGCTGCAACGCTGCTGCATCGCTGTTTGTTGTTGCTGCTGATTCACACATTCCTAATTGAATTATCACGCAGCAGATGAGAAATATGTACTATATCACTCTAACCCTCATTCGCACCCGCTTCCCCGTAGTTCCACAAATACTTATTTTTAGACTCCGAAAACTAATTAGAAGAAGCGCACTCGAAATCTTCGCTTGGCGGCTACACAGTCAGAAATTAGAGCCCTTACTTTGAGATCAACATTTAATGGTTAATGACTGACTCATATCGTTGTATTATTTTTTATAAAATAAAAATAAAAATACAAAAAAACGCTTGATTTATGTTCTCAAATTAAGAGGATATACTGTTCGCAATTGAAGACTATCGACAAGCAGCTGCACAGTAAAAAATGCGTTAGGCGATTATCTTTATTTAATAAGTATTTATTTTTTATGTGGCTTAAAGACCTTTTATTATAACATTTAAACAAAAAGATAGAAATATTTTACACTATTGAATGATATTCCGATCATATTTTAAAATTTAAGAAACTATAAGGTCTAACACTCGAAGAACATCGAAATTTGTCCGTGTGTACAGCTTCATTCGCTGCATGCGCTGGCGTCGCTGCTGGCATCGACGTAGGCGTCGAGTGCTGGGGTTTAAAATTCGAGAAAGGTTTTCGGTTTCGGTGTCGATTTATATACCGAAACGCCCATCGCCGAACGCTTAACAAAGGCCTCTCATTTCCATTTTATGTACATTTTTCAGTTTTTCGTTTTGCGTGGTCGTTCGTACAAAGCAGGATGAGGTCCCCGCACCCCGCACCCCGCACCCCGCATCCCGTACCCCGAGTCCCGAGTCCCGCTCGAAAAACCCAGAGGACTACGACGTTGGCAGAGCAACCCTCCCTTTCACACAACACACAGATACATGTACCAACATCGAATCGCACTTGGGCTTTTCAACTAATTGTATCGCCTTTGTTGTACATAGGAGTTTTTCCCTATGTACTTGTGGGCATATGAAAACCTATATGTTGGTAGACCCCCATCACCAGAGCGGCTTCATTCGTTGCCAGCTAACCGCCTGGCCCAGCGAAAAGATACAGATACGCCGGTACAGATACGGGGATACGGATACACATAGAGCGGCTCAGATATAGTGACAGCCCAGAGGCGAAATTTTGTCATTCCGCTCCGTCTGTAGAAACTGATAGTCCCGTCCCCGTTGTTATTGTTGTCGCTTTGGCTTGGGCCCTGGAATTCCGAGCATTTTCACAGTTATTCCGAGGGTTGGCGGCACAAAACAGCCAAGGCAAAGGAAACTGCGCTTCAATGGGATGTGGTCTCCGATAGCATCTGAATCAGAGTTGCCTTTTAATATCTCTCTACGGCCAAATGGATGCGAGGTTTCACGTGGTGCCGCTGGATGCCCGGATTACGAGGATGTGTGTGCCGCCTTTTGCAATAGCGAAATTAAATTACAAGAATTTATATTGGCCGAGGGGTACGCGCTGAGGGTGGTTCTGGTGGTTCTGGGTCTTCGAGTATCCCATACTCATACCCATCTATGGCTTTAAAATTATGATTCTGTCGTTGCGACGCCTGAATCTGACAGTGAGTGAAAAAGCTGGTGCGTAGCTTGGGGGTGCTGGATATTGCAATAAGAACGAGTTGAATGACAAGGGGTTAAAACCCATAGTCAGGTACTATTATTAAATGAGATTAATCTATATAATCTGCACAAAAAGATTTAACATAACAACCGATTTTACTTTGAAGGTACACAGATATTACCCTTTAATATTTGATAATAATTTGTAACCGATGTAATAATTTATTTATTTGTTTTAAAAATCAAAGTAAAGTTGTGAGGAATAAATTATCTATTTAAACTTAAATCAGTTTTGTAGGCTTAAAACAAATTAAGGACATAAAATAAGCAGTTAATAATAAGTTTTTAATTGTATCAACTTTTGTATACACCTATCATGTGAATTAATAGTTATTAAAATGATTTTTTCGCTGTCCACGCTTTTAAAATGATATGGTTAAAATAAAAATAGGAATAACTTCAAATAATATTAGATCTTCTTCTTTTACATGGCTGGAACAAGTGATGTTATTTTTTAAAGTTAACCTTTTTTTATATATATAATATATTTTGTCCATTAATTAGAATTATTTGCGGGCTGACTAAGGGCCAGTTTATAAGTTAAATGTATTAAAATGTATTCAGTTAAAACTGTTTGTAAAACCTTGACTTCACCTGGTTAGTTTAGCTTTTGTTGGAGCCAGTTCGAATTCGAGTTGTTAAAGCGACGGCATTTTCAAGCCCCAAGTAAGCGGCCCACATAAACCAGTTTGTAGCCACGTTTAGTCTTTATAAATGTTTCTTAATGAAAATGAATTACAAACTATAATAAGACTTCCAGAAACAGTCACTAGATATAAATAGATCTTTATACGTTTCTGGGGTAATTTAAATTAATACATTTGTAGCAAGTAAGACCGCCTCATTTAAAATACTTGCCACACGCAGTTGGCCACATCCACAGGCCGAGTTACTTGCCACAGAAGTCCAATTGAGTTCGAGGCCGGGGAGCGGCTTGATTCCCACTCAGCCAACCAGAAAACAGTGCTGCCGACGAGCAAATGAAACGACCAATGGCAGTCGAGCAGCGGGCGCGAGCGCGAGGGAGAGGGAAAGTACGCGCAAGAGCGAGATAAGGTTAGTGAATGGGGTCTCGAAAAAAAATAGAAGATACTCGACATTTGGGGTGTATCTCTACATTAACTCGACATCCCATGTAAAAACCAACAGAAAGCTCTGGCAAAGCTTCGCAAAGTGAAGCATAACTCGGGGTGTTACGGATTTCAGATATAGCCAATTCTGGACAAGATCGCCAGAAAGCAGATACATTTTCACCATAATAAGACTAACAATATATTAATTCAATTCTTAAAGTTAAGGCCAAACCACACTTTTAAATAAGTTCCCATAGAGTATGAATGAAAGGAACTTCAATGAACAAATTTGATCATCCACATTTTTTGTCTAATTTTGTAGTGGTATGATAAATAATGTTTATTTATGTCAGCCATGTCAATTAAAGTAGTATTCTGACGTTAAGTAAGCAAGAATGTATTCCTGTCGACGATTAAAGCGGATTTATAATGAAACGACTCGTAAATAAATCTTAAAATAGCAATAGTCATAAATAGTCTTGCTCTTACCTTCGTAAAATCATATAGTTAAAAAAAAAATGAGCAATGAATGAGGCCAACAATGTAGTGTCATAACCCCATAAAGCTTGAACCACCCAAAAATAAAAACAATAAATGCAGTTTTGGTTCGTTTATTCCTTTTTTTAGTTTTTCGCTTAAGCTATTTAAGCAATGCTAAAATGCTTATACGCAGCCATCAGATGGTAAACATTTAATTAAAAATTTATTTATTAAATTAAAAAGTTAATTGAAATAATCCTACTATAAAAACAATTAAAATAGCATGTTACTTTCCCCAAGGCAATCTTGATAATAAAGTAGAAGTCGACTCATTAATTATAACATTTGCTTTGGTGTTATATAACAAATACTGTAATTAGAATTAAGTTTTTGTAATAAGTTTTGTTAACCTTTAAGCGCTAAGAAAAAATTCCAGGAATTAGTCAGCATATATTTTCTTGAGTATTTGTAAATAAACTAGGAATAAAAAGTCATTGTATTGCCAAGCTAAATAAAAGGGCACCCATTGAAAGAAGTAAGACAGAGAGTGGTTTAGTGGGAAGGCATTTTTAATGAAACAAGATGAATTATAAATTAGCGGGGTTGGCAGACGAAGACGACGGGGGAGCTGTTTAGCCCTTGACCAGGACCTCGTAGTGGTCTAGACGCACCTCCTCGCCGCCGAAGGGAATGTAGAGGCAGTGATGCGACTGGTGGATCTTTCCGGGCGTCAGACTGCCGTGGTGGTGGGCACGACCGATGAAGAGGGGCTCTCCATCCGAAGTTCTGCCGCAGAGCACCGCGTTTCCGGGCACATTGCCATGGCTGTCGTGCACCCATCCGTATCCGTATCCGGCCAGCAGCTCGAAGTCGTGCTTGACCACCTCACCGCCTCCGTAGGGCACATAAGCGCAGCCCTTGCTGGGAATCACCTGTCGATTAAAGGGGAGAATTCAAATAAAAATGTCTTAAAGTGAGCCTTCTCGAAAAAGGAAAACAAAAATAAAAATTTCCTTTTTTTATAAAAAAAAAAAACTTTTTAACTTAAAGTCTCCTCACCTTAGCTGGCAGCAAATCGCCTTCGTGGTAGGCCCGGCCCACATAGATCTGATCGCCATCGCAGTCGTGTCCGCCAACCACTGTTCCGGGCACAATGCCGCGTCCGTGAGAGGCGACCCAAGTCTCTGGCTGAACTAGAACTTCATAGGCCTCCAGACGGTGCTGCAAAATTAGTGATTTTATTAATAATAATTATTAACCAAAAGCAATTTTTTAGCAAGAAAAATAATGAAAGGCTCAGAAATGGCTATTTACTGAGTCACAAATATATAATCATTGAAAAAAATTTTAAATTTGAATTTAAATTTATTCAAACAATTAATCGATTATCTTAATCTTATCATGCTTAGAAAAAGAAAAAGAATTGAAAATAAATAATATTTAAATTTTGAGAGTACAATCAAATTATAAGTCAGTGAATTTCTTGTTGTGCGGACTATTTAATAAGTCAATTGTTTGCTAAAAAAAAAAACAAAGTCAATTATTATGTAAGGTAAACTAAAGGCTTTAATTCTAAAGATTAATTTTGAAAGGATTATCAAACTACAAGTCAGTGAATTTCTTGTTTGGAAAAGAAAAAAGTAAATGTAATGTTCAAATAGAAATTTATAAGGTTATAAAAATTAATAAAGTAAAGTGAAGGCTATAATTATACTGTTGGTAACAAAACTAATTATGTGAGATAAACTTAGGGTTAGACCTACCTCCTGTCCTCCATAGGGGATGTAAAGGCACTGGTGGGAGGGATGAACCTTGCCGGGCGTGAGGCTGCCCTGAAAGTAGCCACGTCCCACATACAGGGGCTCACCCTCGCCGGTCTGGCCGACACGGATGGCATGGGGCGGGACGGATCCGCCACTGGACGGGATCCAGGAATAGTGGTCGCCGACGAGGACCTCGAAGTCATGCTTGCTAATCTCCTGGCCGCCATAGGGCACATAGGCCTGCTGCTTGCCGGGCACCACCTTTGCGGGCAGCATCTCCCCGTTGTGGAAGGCACGGCCCACGTAGATGGGATCCTGGTCGGAGTCATGACCACCCAGGATGGCACCCGGGGGCAGGGGTTCGTAGACATTGGTGCTAATCCAGGTGTAGTCTGCAAACGAGTGGAATATTTGGAGCAAGGTCAGAGGCGATAAGTTTTAACTGGTTGGGCCCAACTGTACTCATATATAATCAGACCCACTCTGTCTATTTCGTTATCTGACCAGGTGTGAAATCGGCAGATCTAAGGAAAGCTTCCAAAGCTCCAGGGGATTTCGGCTGTCAGGTGAGCGGACTATCGATTACACTTGGCCACTTGTCACAACTTTTTATGGCACTATGTCTTTCGCAGGAATTATCTTAGTCACCAAATTATTTTACACCACTTTTCTCACCTCCCATGTTGCTGTTGTGTTGATTTAGGTCTGGATCGTAGTTATATATACTCGCTGGCTCCGTTCAGTTCGGGCTGACTTTAACGACTGTTCTACAGCAGCAAAACGTCTGCCCTTTAAAAGCTAATGTGCCGCCTTATCAGTCGGCAATGTTAACCGAATTTGATAAGATACCTTAGTCACAGTGGCTTGGACTATACAAACTATGTATAATATACATTTATGAATGTTCAACAAAAGGGATCCTTATATTTTACTGGTGGTTTCTTCATTGCGACCAACTGACAGCTGTGTCAGATTGTCTGTTGTTTGATTTACCCTGGTCAAAACAATTTAAATTTCATGCTGAACAGGAAGGGAAACGACAATTACTCAATCGATCTTATATATGTATGTGTGCTCTTGTGTACACATTGCCGGTTCGGTTTTATCTTTAAGCAGTTGCCCGCGAATCTTATCGCCGGCACTCAAAAATAAACTTGATCAATAAGTTCATAAAAAAAGTATATGCACACGTATGTTTGCTGGTTATGGATCTACTTTAAGTTAAGAAATTTACTTCTAGAACATAATAAACAAGTACTGTACATATTTCGATTATGAGTTACAAAAGTAAGAAATTGACCTCAGCTGACTTGTGACTGCATTGTTCAGCTGTTTTAAGGAAAAGAGACTCTTTTTCGTTTGTAAATGAGTCAATTTCAAAAGAACTTTATTGATATTACAATCTTAAGCGCCACTATGAATCAGACATATTTATAAATTGCAATTGAAATCTTAAACAAAAGCAAGTCCCATTCATTACACTCAACAAGCTGAATCAGTTGTATCAACATAATAAAAGGTTCTTGACCTCACAAGCCAAACCAATCTTTATGGGACATGTTGATATCCATTTTTTTTTGTTTAAAGCAAATTAACATTTGTGTTTCTACAGATAATAATTTATACTTTATTTGTATGTATATTATGATCCTCTCTAAATGGATTATTTTTATTTTATTTTCTACTGTAAATGGTAATAATAAACTATCCTTTAAAATGTGAATGGTCATTTTTCAGGTGTCTTTCCTAGAATATTCCGTAGTGATTTTTTTTGGGTTAGCCTTATCGGCATTTCACCGGGGGGATTTTTTACCATCAGAGCTTCTAGCAGGCGTCACAATGTTTATGGGTTCTTTCTGTTGGCGTTCCACCTGTCAAGTGCCAAAAACAATATCACCTGTAACAATGTGAGCATGTATTTCACTTTCCATACCCCAAAAAGTACCTCTTTTTTCGGGACAATGACTCATTTTCGATCGCTAAAGGGAACGCTTTTCTGGAACTGGAGCTTTCTAGACTGGAAGTAAAAAGCCGATATATCAAAGGCACCAATATCAATTGGCAGTTGTTTTGCCATACCCATACAAGCTGATAGATAAAAGCTTGCCTATCAGAGTCGGTGACAAATCGGTCTGGTTCGGTTTTTAAACGCCAGTCTGTTGTTGGCCAACGGTTCAGTGAAATAGCAAACCTCAGTCTGATCAGACGTTGTGAGGACCTTCTAAAGGGATATAAACGAGAATATATAAAATTGAGATATCACAATTTATTACGAGGAATAACCCCTTATCATCAAATTATACACAATGGGTAAGCTGAAATTTGCAACAAACAATATTGTGAATTTTAATATTCACCTTCAAAAATAGTGTTAATCTGAGTTTGAATCTTATCAACCAATATGTGCTCGTTATTCATTGGGAGATATTAAAAAGTGTTAAATATTTCATTGCCTTTACGTAGTTACCAAAACTTTTTTTTGAACTTTGGATTTTTATTATTTCATAACTACAAAAAGTTGATAAGAACATTATTCAGTTATTTACGAAATACGATATTGGTGCGTCGCAGATAAAACCCAGTGAACGGGTGAAAAAGTATCCAATTGCTGACCAATTGCGGAGACATTGTTATTTTTTCTCTGTGTACCATCACCACCAAAAAAAACGCCTGCAAAGAGCATTGAGTGACTTCTACGGTTCTCCGCATTTCTTTGCACTCTTCCAGGCGCCGTGCAGCCGGGAGCAGTTGTGACCATTGGTAGGACGAGTGCAGTGAGCCCAGGGTGAAACCCCTACGCCTCTGTGAACCCCCATATCCCAATTGATACCCGACCCAGACCATCCAACCCCAAAAATCGAACAGCAAGCCAAATATCTACACAGAGAAAAAGCTGAAGAGTATGAATCACTTTAATTTATCTGTTAATTTAATCTCAGTCATACTATACTTTTATCTAAAATAGTACAAATTTACTTTGATGATATCAGGGAAAATTATTAGCTTTCCCCATATATCATAATAAAGTTGCAATAGTTGCAAAGACATTTATAAAAATGTGCCTTTAAAGAGTATACTCTTTACATTTAACTTCAATGATCTGAGATAACCTTTAAAAAGTGAGTAACAGAAGTGTCGGAATCACGGTCAGCTTTTTCTCTGTGTGTACAGACAGGTTATCTTATCGCGTGGTGTCGAGCCTATCGCCTTAACGCCTCTCTCCTTGCAGAAAACACCTGGGTGCACTCGTCTCCCCACGCCCCCCTGCCCCCTTACGCGGTGATCGGTGGCCACGACTCGGACCGCACGCCCATCTACGTGGGTCGATCCTTTCACGAGGGCGAGAACCTCCCGGCCAAGGTCATTCCCAGCAAGGGCTGCGCTTATGTCGCTTACGGCGGTTCGGAGCACCAGAAGAGCCACTACGAGGTGCTGGTGGGACAGGGATTCGCCTGGGTGCCCAGTGCCAGTGGCGGAGTGCCGCCGAATGCGGTTAGGAGTGGAATGACACGTACGGGGGAACCACTCTACGTGGGACGTGGTCATCATGCCGGCAGCTTGACCGTGGGCAAGGTTCATCCATCGCACGGCTGCCTGTACATTCCGTTCGGTGGCCAGGAGGTCAGGATCAACCAGTACGAGGTGCTGATCAAGCAGCAGTACGACAATTGGGTGGCCGCCTCGCCCAGTTACACGCCGCCGGGTGCAGTGATCGCCGGCCACGACTCCGACCGTACGCCCATCTACGCCGGCAGGGCGATGCACGAGGGCGAGATGCTGCCCGCCAAGGTGGTGCCCAGCAAGGGCACCGCCTACGTCTGTTTCGGCGGCTACGAGTTCCAGAAGCCCAGCTACGAAGTGCTCACCGGCTGCGGATATGTCTGGGCCCATGCCGGACACCATATTCCCCACAATGCCGTCTCCACCGGACGTGCTCGCAACGGAGAGCCCCTGTACTATGGACGCGGTCACTACCAGGGTAGCCTGACCCCGGGCCTGATCTCGGCCAGCCAGCGATGCCTCTACATCCCATACGGCGGTCGGGAGATCCGCATCAACTCGTACGAGGTCCTCTGCAGACAATAACTGCCGGAGACCCATTAATACCATATGCATTTAGCCCAGATCAAACTGTTATCGCAAATCAAACACAATAAACCGACTGCTAAACACCCAAGAAATGTGTATATTTTTATTGCTTAAGCTATACGTTTTAGTTTGCCATTGTGTCGTTATATAACATTTATAAGTGTTATATTATAACACTAAATCGGTTGTCCAAGTACATAGACAATTTATGAGCTAAGATAAGATGTTTTTGCAACCAGATTCATTTCCTTCTTATATTTATTTAAAGTTAGGTAACTTTAATGAAGGTACAAAGCTAACTTTATAGGCTAAAAACATCGTTTTTTTTATCATTCTATCAATCTGTTTTTATTAAGCTAAACAATTTTAAAGATTTACTGCTTAGTATATGTGTTTGCAAAATCTTTTTAGTTAGAACAAATTTAAATGTTATTTTTTATTTTGGTGTACAATTACTTACCATTTACAACATTTTGACTATGATTTCTTTTCACGAAAGAGTTTATTGAATGCATTTGTGCAAGATATCAAAATAACATGAAGTCTGATCTTTACAAAGATTTAAAAGTAATATTTAAAAGTATATTACTTATAAAGTAACTTGAATACAATAATTTTTGTCATGGATGATTTTTTCGAATATGTGTAAGCAATTTAACAAAAATAGCTATCAGAGTAATTTAAAGTCTTTTTTAATATTATCTGTACAAAAACTATATAAGTCAAACAAGATTAAATGGATAGTCTTATTTTGGGTTAAAATTACTTTCTTTTAGTAATATATTTAAAACTTTTTGGCTATGATTTCGGTCATGAGAGAGTAATACCATCTTTAATACCATCTTTATTTCACTTGGTTAGTTATGAAATGTTATATAACCTTTACAATATTTGCATGCCTTACTAATCATTCCCTATTTTGCCTTTCAGCCTACAAGTGGGTACAATCCTCGGCCTACTCGTCCCTTCCCGAGGAGGCGGTGGTGGGCGGCAACGATGAGGACGGCGCCATGATCTATGTGGGCAGGGCGGAGCACGACGGCGACATGCTGGTGTGCAAGGTGGTGCCCAGCAAGCAGCTGGGATTCGTTTCGCAGCGAGGAGAAGCCCTGCCCAAGGACATCTTCGAGGTGCTGTGCGGTCAGAATCTGGTGTGGATCAAGTGCTACGACCATGTGATACCCGAGAACGCGGTCCTCTGCGGACGCACTTCGCTGGATCAGCCGGTGTACATTGGTCGTGGCCATTACGAGGGTCACCTGATCATCGGCAAGATCTCCTCCGTGCATCGGGCCCTGTTCATCGCTTATCGTGGAGCCGAACGTCGCCTGGATTCCTATGAGATTTTGGTGGAGGAGCGAAGAGTGTTGGCGGGTTGGCAGTTGCCCCCACCACCTCCGCTTGAAGAGCCGGAAAAGTGTCCACTCACCCCATCGCCTCCACCTCCACCTCCAGCTCCAGCGATGGCTGCTCCACTGTCAGCCAAACCGTATCCTTATCCAGATCTGGCTGCCATGCCATTTCCCATCGCTGACAGACCTCCGGCTTATACACCCACGCCGGATCCACTGCCTCCGATTGGAGGTGTGATGGTAATGCCACGCCCCCCACCGCCACCGCCTGTGGGAGGTGTAATGGTGATGCCACCACCACCAACAACGTTCACCCCCGCCGAGGTTTCCGTGTCGCCAGCACCATCGTTCGTTGCCGCCGAGGTATCCGCCGTATCCGTTCCCGCCGGACCATCCTATACGCCCGCCTCCACCTACAATCCCTACGAAGCCGTCTGCTCATCCTACACTCCGGCCGAATGTGCTGGTCCGTCGGCCTACGATGCCTACGGCTATGGCAACAACTACGATGTGTGGGTATCCGCCGAGCCGGGATTCTACTACTCACCCGATGCCGTGATTGGCGGTCACGACAGCAATATGGCCCAATTGCTGGTGTGCAGAGCCTACTACCGGGGTGTCCATGTGCCGGGAAAGGCGATTCCCAGCCAGGGATGTGCCTATATTGCCCACGGTGGGCGGGAGATTGTCGAGCCAGTCGTATCAGATGTTGGTGGGCAAGGGAAAGTACCATTGGGTGCCCTCCTACGGCGGAAATGTGCCACCCGGAGCTGTTGTGGCCGGAAGAACTCCGTCCGGAGAACCACTTTACGTGGGAAGGGGTCACTACCTGGGCAGCTTGACACCCGGCGTGATTGAGCCCTATAACCGATGCCTACAGATTCCATTTGGCGGCCAAGAGATCCGGCTAAGCACCTATGAAGTTCTTGTTAGAAGTGACATTTTCCATGGACAGCAGGCCATTCGACTTGTTTACTAAAGCGAACCTATTTAACAGCATTAAATCCGCGAAATTTGAAAGAAGCTAGCTGTAAAAAACTATGAAAACAAAAGTTTACTCTTTTGTTTCAACAATTTTAATTAAACATGAAGCATCATTTTACATATCAATTTAAGATGCTATTAATATTTTAAAACAAGCGCAGCTACCTCCATAAAAACCAAAGGGACTAACCTAGCAGGAACATGATCATAATTGTATACACTTATTTAGTAAATAAACATATTTATTATCTATGAATCATTGAGTTATTTATGCACTTATTATTTTTATTCACTTTTAAAGTTGATGCCGATATTGATGTTATTACTTAACGCCCTATATCATGTCTTGTGTTAAGATTTTATTATTTGTTTTGGTTTGGGCTTATGATTATCTTATCTTCACTATAGTATCATTTTGCAAGGTTGTTTAAGATTCGCAATACTTATAATGTATGTAATGTATAAAGCAATGTAACAAAAATCCATTAAAAAAATTAAATAAATTGTATGTTAAAGATTGACAACCCTATTCTTGAGTTGCTTATTGATTGGGCAGTAAAAGACGAATGTGTTATATTTAGTATATTAAAAGAAATGGTTTTTCTTAATGTACATATTCAGTATATTTTTAAAAATGGTTTTTCTTAATGTACAAAATGTAGTTGAAGTTTTAAACAGTCATTACTCATTAAAAACCTAATAACATTATTTTTCTGTAGCAAAAAACAAACATTATGTGCGAAACCATAAAGGCCTGATTTCTTCCGCTTTAACCGAGAAATTACAATTAGTAGATGTTGAGAAACTGATTTCTGGGCACAAGAGCTTAAGGTCAAAATAAAATTGTATCACGTAGAATATAAAAGTTGGTTTTATGTGCGGAATTAAAAGCGCTGTATTTCCACCAAAGAACTACATATGTTCGAAACTTCCTTGAACCCAAATGCGGTTTATCATTAGACAAAACCGGCATTTCCCACAACTACCCGTTATTGGTCAACACAAGATTTCTTTAAAACGATTCGGGTTTTTTCGACGTCAACACAATATGAAAGAGACGGGCGAGAAAGAAAGAGCAGGTAAGAGTAAATATGAGCGACTGCGTCATGACTTGTTATCTTTAAAGTACACTGGCAAAAAAATGCACTCTTATAATTTCAATTAAATTCAGCTGTTTGTTAATCTTTAAAGATTTTCTTAAATGTTACTACAAAATAATGGTATCAGATGGCGGAATCTTAAAAAAAATTGTTATGAGCTAACAGAAAAAAAAAAGTTTTTAATATTAACTGCATTTTCAGTTATTAAAGAATCTCTAAAGTTAAATAAATGTTTCAAAATTTAGGGTCTAAAGATTCGTTTTGAACAAACCTAACCAAGTTCTAATGTAAAATGATGTTTTTGCATGACTTATAATAGTATTAAATTGTTAACTATTCTTGTCCCAATACTTTTCAAAACCTACAAATTTACCTTGTACTTTTTTGACAACTTTTCGAGGGCAAAGTTAAAGAAAAATAAGTAGCCTTTAGTGTATGATAACATTTTTCCCCTTCTAATTAACCTTATCCAATCCATGAACGTATTTAAAACAAATTTCAAATAGTGAGTAAAAATATTTTTATATTTATAGCTTAAGAATTAAATAACAACATTAGTTATTTAGGATTTTCACTTTATAAAAAGCTTAATCAGTTCGAAAGCCTATAAAAGAAATAACAAGCATGATGCCAGACAAAAATGCATTGCTGATATGAAGTATTGGGGCCGCATTAAATATTAATGGTTTGAAAAGAAACAAAGCCAAAAGCGAGATATAGAAATACTGATTAACCAAATGTTAAGCATGCAAATAAAGAAAAACTTTCGCTTTTAATTGATATATGACTGTGTCCTCATCGTTTCCCACGTCTATAAATATGCACGAATTTTTAGAAATACAATTTGGCTTGTTTGAGATAAGATGGCCGAATTGAACTAGGTCCGTAACCAAAAGAACTTTTTTATGGTGCCGATTTCAAGGGGCTCCACTATTATTTCACCAGCTAGTGACAAACGTTGAAATTAATAGACTTTGCAAATAAACACATCCCACTGTGTTTTTGTTTGTGGTTTGATAGAAGTACATCATATATAGTTTATTTCATTTTGATAATGGGCTATAAGAGTGCTTACATGTGCCGATTAGATTGGAGAAGAGTTGCCTTTGGAAAATTTTTGCAGATTTGCTTCTTCCATCTCCTTACAGTAGTGGTGAAATATATGTTCAAACAAGTCGATTGATTAAATTTGGATTGGGGAAGTCGTTGGGAAACGTGAGAATGCCGCTACCACGCTTTAAAGTCCAGGTATTTCACGGCACACCTGAGCGGCGGGATGAATCACGGTTTTTGCACGCGATACAGATACAGATACAGATACAGATACAGATTTCTTCTCGGTTAGTCCCCCGATCTTACTGAATTCAGCTTAAAACCTTTCGCAAGGGGAAAACCATGCACGCAAATGGATTACGCTCAGTCTTTTTTTTTATTGCTTTGGCTTAAGACCGACTTGTCTGCGCAGCTATAGACATCGGTAAGGAAACATAAACAAATACCGGTTATGGGACTGATAAGAGTCGGGCATAATGCCAAAATCGATGATACCTAGACCTATCTAATCTGTGTCTAATCTGCATGGGCCATAATATGGCCATAATACTGTGTTTTGGTTACAGGATAGGGTTCGGGTAACCAGTATGGCCAGCAGGCGGTTGCCAGGGGGAGCCCCGATTAGTTATACGATCGGGTTTATTGCCGGCCCGATTCGCGATCCGCGGTCCGCCGAATGTCGATCCGCCGAATGTCGATCCGCGGCCGAGACCCGAGATTCTGAGACCGAGCTGTCGTTGCAGCCGTCAAGTGGATGGTTTTCCAGTTCAGATCGCGCACTCGACGGCTTCAGACGTCTCTTACTTGCACTTCTTAGTGCGAAGTGCTGAAAGGCCAGAAGAATTATACGTTTATAGATTCCTTAACCGATCGCGAGTTGTGTTAGTCGAAAGAAACATTGGCACGTGCTGAGTAAGTGCCTTATATCAAGTGAATTCCAATCATCTTATTATAGTTACTAAGTATCACACTATATTTAAAGAATGTTTCGAAGTAATATGTGAATCTGATTAAATTGAAGAATAACTGAGTGGGCAATACCCACTTCCTTGGATCTTGAGTGCAAGCCGTTCGCAATTGACAAGTGCAATAAATAAAAATAATAACTCGCTTTCCAATTGCGATTAATTTATTTATTTATGGACACTTTTTCATTCCCGCGCAATCGAACTAATTTCCTTAAATTGACTTGGGAAAATTGTTTTTGCTGATTAATTAGCCCTTTTCACCGCGTCTAATAATTTCTACAACATTTTATGCAATACGAAAAGAAACATTAATTATCACACTACCAGCATTTCTACTATTAATGGTTTATTAATTGCTTATTCCAAACATGTTTAGATATATATATTTTTTTTCATTTAATTAAGTGCAAGAAATAGTGCATTATCCAACTGTGCAAATTAAATAGACACTTCTGGAATAAAAAAAAAAATACTATAATAATAAAACCACACCTAGCATCGGGTTTATTTCCTTTTAATGCCTCGTTAAGGCATTTACTTTAAAGCCTACGTATCCTGACTATAAAACAACTAACCTGATACTAAAAACATTACAGGTTTCCATTAAATTTAGTCTGCTCAAAGAAGTAAACATAATTTTTAATATCACTCTTATTCTCTGTGATCATTTCATTAACAATTACCCGATTAACTTTCTTCAGATAACTTTTCCACCTTGCACTGAACTTTGCTAAATAAATTAGAATTTAAAACTTTTATAGCTGATTTGGTAGATAAAACAACAGGTTGTGTTTATGGTTCTTGCGGTTAAATTATTTAATTGACAGCCTCTAATTATAGACCCCAATTCAAAGCAGAGATATGAGACCAGCGTAGTATTTTTACTGATTGCTTACTTTGTTCTTAGGCCTTATTGCTTAAAAGCAATTTAACAGATCCCACAATATCTGTCCAACACAATGACGAAAAAGGAGGACTCACAGTTGCCCCAAGCGGGTGATTTTAAGGCCAAGGAAGCATCAGTCCTCAGTGAACCCCGAAAGTATAGCTACTTTGATTTGGTAAGTGCTGACTATAAGTGTTACTTAATATGTTCAATATCCTTTTTATTTCGGTTATACAGTTTAGATACTCAACCACATGCGAGCGCTGCCTGTTCGTATGCAGTTTACTGGTGGCCACAGGCGCCTCCTTTTTTATTCCCTACTTCATGATCATCTATGGAGAGTTCACATCCCTGCTCGTGGATCGTACAGTTGGAGTGGGCACATCCTCGCCCTCCTTTGCCCTCACCATGTTCGGTGGTGGCAAGCAATTGTGAGTCCCTGAAGGAAGTGTAAGCACAGGATGGGTTTTTTAATATCATTTATCCTGCAGAACAAATGCCAGCAAAGAGGAGAATAATCAGGCCATCATCGATGATGCGACAGCATTCGGAATTGGCAGTCTTGTAGGTTCAGTGGCCATGTTTCTGCTCATCACACTGGCCATCGATCTGGCCAACAGGATAGCCCTCAACCAGATCGACCGCATCCGCAAACTCTTCCTGGAGGCCATGCTGCGCCAGGATATCGCCTGGTACGACACCAGTTCGGGTTCCAATTTCGCCAGCAAAATGACAGAGTGAGTTTCCCACTGACACCTTGTTATAACCAAAAAATCTCAATTATATTTATATTGTATAATCGAAAAGCGTGTCAATTGAATATTCATAAGCGAAAATTTAAAATGACCCTATCATATTAGCATTTTGATTTACTTTTTTCAATAGTTTTGTATTAACAATTGCAGTTCCCAGCAAATTTAGGCAAATTTCATGAGAGTTTTTTATGTAATTAATTATTCGATGCCAGTTTTGTGGCATGAATTTTTAAAACGTAATCGGTTTTGTCGGACTACATTTTTAGGTTATTAGTTTGGATCACAAAACTTAAAAAATTAATAACTTTGTTCAATATAATAGTAATATAAAGTAGAATTCAGAAAATATAATATTAGGATAAGTAACTTGAAAAGATGCTAATAAAAGTTACTTTTAAACTAACTTTTTTTATTCTTTATAATTTTTTGATTTTCGAAGTATTTTGATAACAAAACCAATGCAATGGTTCTTATAATACTTTCAGTTTTAGATACTTAAATGTTTTCTTTATTTTACTTAATTAACAATGCATTTTTTTTTTAATTTTTTCCACTTGCAGAGATCTGGACAAACTAAAGGAGGGCATTGGCGAGAAGGTGGTGATCGTGGTTTTCCTGATCATGACCTTTGTGATCGGTATTATTTCGGCCTTCGTCTATGGATGGAAGCTCACCCTGGTCGTACTCACTTGTGTGCCCTTCATCATCGCAGCCACCAGTGTGGTGGCCCGACTCCAGGGATCGCTGGCCGAGAAGGAACTGAAGTCCTACTCCGATGCGGCCAATGTGGCCGAGGAGGTATTCAGTGGAATTCGCACGGTTTTCGCTTTCAGTGGCCAGGAGAAGGAGAACGCTCGCTTTGGCAAACTGCTCATTCCGGCAGAGAACACGGGACGCAAGAAGGGTCTCTATTCGGGCCTGGGAAATGCCCTCTCCTGGCTGATCATCTACCTGTGCATGGCCCTGGCCATTTGGTATGGTGTAACCTTGATCCTGGATGAGCGTGATCTGCCCGATCGCAGTTTACACGCCGGCTGTATTGGTCATTGTCCTGTTCGCCGTGATCATGGGTGCCCAGAATTTGGGATTCGCCTCTCCACATGTGGAGGCCATTGCCGTGGCCACGGCAGCCGGCCAGACACTGTTCAACATCATCGATCGACCCTCGCAGGTGGATCCCATGGACGAGAAGGGCAGCAGGCCGGAAAATACCGGCGGACACATTCGCTTCGAGGGCATACACTTCCGCTATCCGGCGCGGCCAGATGTGGAGATTCTCAAGGGTCTGACCGTCGATGTGCTTCCGGGCCAGACGGTGGCCTTCGTGGGTGCCTCTGGGTGCGGCAAGAGCACCCTCATCCAGCTGATGCAGCGGTTCTACGACCCCGAGGCGGGCAGCGTCAAACTGGACGGACGGGATATCCGAACGCTGAACGTGGGCTGGCTGCGCTCCCAGATCGGAGTGGTGGGCCAGGAACCGGTTCTCTTCGCCACCACCATTGGCGAGAATATCCGATACGGCAGACCATCGGCCACTCAGGCCGACATCGAGAGGGCGGCACGGGCGGCCAACTGCCATGACTTCATCAGTCGATTGCCCAAGGGCTATGACACCCAGGTGGGCGAGAAGGGAGCCCAAATCTCGGGTGGCCAGAAGCAGCGCGTTGCCATTGCCCGGGCCCTGGTGCGTCAGCCACAAGTCCTGCTCCTGGACGAGGCCACCTCCGCTTTGGATCCCACCTCCGAGAAGCGGGTGCAAAGTGCTTTGGAATTGGCCAGCCAAGGACCCACCACCCTGGTGGTTGCCCATCGTTTGTCCACCATCACCAATGCCGACAAGATCGTCTTCCTCAAGGACGGCGTGGTGGCCGAGCAGGGCACCCACGAGGAGCTGATGGAGCGACGTGGCCTCTACTGCGAACTGGTGAACATTACGCGGCGCAAGGAGGCCACCGAGGCGGACGAGGCGGGAGCGGTGGGCGTGCGACCGCTGCAGAAGTCGCAGAACCTGTCTGACGAGGAGACCACCGATGACGAGGACGATGACGAGGAGGAGGAGGAGGACGGGGAGCCGGAGCTGCAGACTGGCAGCAGCAGGGACAGCGGCTTCAGAGCCAGCACGCGACGCAAGCGTAAGTATCAGAACAAGTTAGGGTTATAAAACAAATGATTCCCAGCGATAACATGATAAGTTATATTATCTATACATGTGGACAAAGCCTTAACATATCTTTAGGACTCTCAAGAAATAATCTCTTAGCCAATAAATCACTTAATAACACTGTGCTTCACTTAAGTTCATAAAACGATGAAAACTCTAAACAAAAAAAACATTTATATAATATAAAATTATTCCTAGTTACGTGAACTAAAAATAATTCTTCGTTTTAAAGAGATTCCGTATCAATTTGTTCTTGATACTTCGGCATATCACTTCGATATGTTCGAACTGAAAGAAAGAGTAATCTTGCAGTTTTTAAATAATAATTTTATATTATTCCATCTGTAAAAGTCGAATTTTCACTGAAAATTTTGTATTCTGTGTTGTAAAGTGAATTGTTCTGCAAAGAACTTAGGAGATAATATTGGGGATTATTAATTTTTTCTTCTACTACGCTTGACACAATCGTAACACCTTCTCTAATATATTATATAACATAAGAAAAGACTATAAGACTACCTCCTATGTTTCTGCATTTGCACTGAGTGGAATTATTTAATTATCGGGTATATACGATAAGATACAAAATCATATTTAGTCTTATATTTAATTCGCTAATCTTTCTCTAACAAATTTTTGTAACTTTAGACAAGAGCTTTAAATATGTAATATGTATATCTAATGAAAGCCATTACTTTTAACAGGTCGCTCGCAGCGTCGCAGCAAAAAGAAGAAGCAAAAGGAAGTGGTGGCAAAAGTGTCCTTTATGCAGCTAATGAAACTCAACTCCCCCGAATGGCGCCTCATAGTGGTGGGCAGTATTGCCTCCGTGATGCATGGTGCCACCTTCCCCTTGTGGGGTCTCTTCTTCGGTGACTTCTTTGGAATCCTATCGAACGGCGACGACGATGTGGTGCGATCAGAGGTGTTGAAAATCTCGATGATCTTTGTGGGCATTGGCTTAATGGCCGGATTGGGGAATATGCTGCAGACCTACATGTTCACGGCGGCTGGCGTTAAGATGACAACGCGCCTGCGGAAACGGGCCTTTGCCACGATTTTGGGTCAGGACATTGCCTACTTTGATGACGAACGGAATTCGGTGGGAGCACTGTGCTCCCGCCTGGCCAGCGATTGCTCCAACGTTCAGGGGGTGAGTTACGGAGCAAGAGAAACATATAACTAAGATATATATAACTAACACTTGACCAAATTTCCAGGCAACTGGAGCTCGTGTGGGCACCATGCTGCAGGCTGTGGCCACTTTGGTGGTCGGCATGGTTGTCGGATTCGTCTTCTCTTGGCAACAAACGCTCCTCACCCTGGTCACCCTGCCGTTGGTCTGTTTGTCTGTCTACTTGGAGGGTCGCTTCATCATGAAGAGTGCCCAGAAGGCGAAGGCTTCGATCGAGGAGGCTTCCCAGGTGGCCGTGGAAGCTATTACCAATATCCGAACGGTCAATGGTCTTTGCCTAGAGCGTCAGGTCTTGGATCAGTACGTCCAGCAGATCGATCGTGTGGATGTCGCCTGCCGGCGGAAAGTTCGTTTCCGTGGTCTGGTCTTTGCTCTGGGTCAGGCGGCTCCCTTCCTGGCCTACGGCATCTCCATGTACTATGGCGGCATTCTGGTGGCAGAGGAGCGAATGAACTATGAGGACGTCATCAAGGTGGCCGAGGCCCTGATCTTTGGCTCCTGGATGATGGGACAGGCCCTGGCCTATGCCCCCAATGTAAATGACGCTATTCTGTCCGCCGGACGCCTGATGGATCTCTTCAAGCACACCTCCATGCAGCCCAATCCGCCACAGAATCCCTACAACACAGTAGAGGTAAGCGACATTTTCATTAAATATTTGTTTAATAGTTGTTTTAAAAACAGCCAAGATTTCCAGCTTAGTTATGCTATTTTCCTTTTTAGAAAACCACACTTGCTTGTTAGTTTTTGTTTTTAATTTAATTTAATCCATTAATTAAATCCCCTCAAGCTTTGAAGGATGTTATTGATGTCTAAGAAAAATGTCTTATAAATTATTATCCAATCAATCTTTTAAAAAAATTTTAAAATGACATTTGTTTTTCAATCTTGATTTCAAGAATTTTAAAACAATGATCTTGGTTTTAAGTTAATTTGTTTTGGAATTTACCTTTTATAATTGTACTAATTAAACCTCATGTATCATCATCTTTGCAGAAATCCGAGGGAGACATTGTCTACGAAAATGTGGGCTTCGAGTATCCGACGAGGAAGGGTAATCCTATCTTACAAGGCCTCAATCTCACCATCAAAAAGTCGACGACGGTGGCTCTGGTGGGTCCTTCCGGCTCCGGCAAGTCCACCTGCGTGCAAATGTTGCTCCGCTACTACGATCCTGTTTCGGGATCCGTGAATTTAAGCGGAGTGCCCAGCACGGACTTTCCACTTGACACACTGCGATCCAAGCTGGGTCTGGTTTCCCAGGAACCAGTGCTGTTCGATCGCACCATTGCTGAGAACATAGCTTATGGCAATAATTTCCGGGACGATGTCACCATGCAGGAGATCATTGAGGCGGCCAAGAAGTCGAATATCCATAACTTTATCAGTGCTCTGCCCCAAGGATACGATACCAGGCTGGGCAAGAGTTCTCAGCTGTCTGGAGGGCAGAAGCAGCGCATCGCCATCGCTCGTGCGCTGGTGAGGAACCCAAAGATCCTTGTCCTGGACGAGGCCACCTCGGCTCTGGACTTGGAGAGCGAGAAGGTGGTGCAACAGGCTCTGGATGAGGCACGATCCGGCCGCACCTGTCTAACGATCGCCCATCGTCTGACCACGGTGCGAAATGCGGATCTCATATGCGTGTTGAAACGCGGTGTTGTGGTGGAACACGGCACCCACGACGAGCTGATGACCCTGAACCGCATCTACGCCAATCTCTACCTGATGCAACAGGTGGCGGGCTAACACAGCGGCATGGAAGTGATAAATTGTAGTCTTTAATTTAGTATTTACACTTGGCTAATAGAAATTGTAAAAGTATTACGACAAAATAGAATGAATATGCCAAAACTACAGTCGACTGTCTACCAATGGACCCGGGTTGGCCAAGGCATTGCGTCTCTCCTGGATGGCGAAGGTGAGCTTACGGAATGGACCCAGCGGCAGACACAGCGACTTGAGGTCCGACTCCGTGAGCAGCATCAAAGTCTCCAGGTCGATCTCTTGCTTCTGAAATCTGCAAAGGAATACGGAGGTCATCAGGAGGTAGCATCCTAAAGTTAATTACTTAAAGACCAAGGGCCAACATTATTTTTGGACATTGAGTTCAATTAATTCTTAAAAAAAAAACAGATTTTTGTCATAACATTTAACATTATTTAAATAAAAAAAAACCGGAGTTAGTGATAAGATCATAAACTAATGATATCTCGTTTTCTCCCAAGTTTGGGATCCTAAAGTTTAGAGATTTGATAGGTTTTTGAAAATTATATATTTTTTAATAACTTTTTAAAATGGTCAACACATATAAATTTGGAGTTACCAATACGGTAACTCGGTTAAAGAATAATATTAAATTGTAGATCGATTCGTTTAGGTTTTTGAAGAATTGTTCTCTAATGCATTACAAAATAGAATCTTAGCATGGCTTTTAAATAACGTTCACAAAAGACACTCTTCACTAGATTACTAGCAGGGATAAACTTAAGATCACTCACACTGGCAGGTACTCTTCCAGCGCCCATACGGCCAGGAATCGCTGCAAGGCACTACCGGCTGCCTCCCGATCGTCATCGTCATCATCGCTATAAATATCTTGACCGCCACCCTCGGAGTCCGTATCATCCGAGAGGTTCAAATAGAGGCGACCCTTTCCACCAACTCGTGGTTTCGGTTGGCCCGCATTTCGCATTGTGGACGTGGCACTAGTGTCCGTGTGCAGTTGTAGCTGACTTAAGGCGGCAGTCACCGAACGTCGGAAGGCTATGCTGCCCAACATGGTGGGTCTGTCGAAGAGTCCAACGGGTCTTTGCAGGGTCACTTCCTCAGCTCAACTCCTGGGCTAGCTGACCATCGCCCAGAATGTCTGGCTGGGAGAAGGATCGCGCCAATGCCGAGCTGTAGCCACTGCGGTTATCATTGTGATCCGTTTCATCGCCTTCCAGGCACTCGAAAACATCGCTGATCTTGCCGCGCTTGCCGATGCTCTCCTCGTTGGAACTAAAAGTGCCCACATACATCACCTCGGAGTCCCTCTGCAGACCCGTCAGCGAGGTAATTGTCCGCTTGCCATCCGGCTCCAGTTCGCGCACCTTGAAACCTCCGTCTGAGTCACCGGAATTCTTCGAGTGCGGACACGTGCTGCTGTGATGCTTCTGCACCTGCGATGGTCTCTTTTGCACCGTTCCCGCTCGACTGGCTATCGTGGAGCCTCCGCTGCTACTGCTACCGCTGCCGACCAAATCGCTGAACTTTGTGGGCCCAGGCTGAGGGGGCGGATCCCTCGGCGGCTTGTTCAGATTGCCCTGGCTGGACCAGATCTTCTGTTTGAGAGTGGAGAGCATGTTGCTGGACTTGCTGGTGCCAGTCGGTGGACTGAGCTCGGAGTAATCGAGGTCCTGGCGCTGTTGCTGACGCTTCATGTACTCCCGCACACGTTTCTCGCAGTTTTTCTCGGCTAGTTCCTTTAAAGCCTTGGACTTCTTTCTGAAAGGTTCAAATTCCATTAGTAAACGAAGAAGAATAAACTTAAAAAGTTTAATTTTTTAAAAGGACATTGCTGTCTTACTTATCATTTGCCTCGAAGTTTGTGAATGCCACGTCCAAATAGCGTAGGATTTCATCCCTGCCATTAATAGCTGCCAGATCCTTGGCACTATGCTTGTCGATGTCCAAAGCATAGATGTTGACTCCAAATTTAACCAAAAAATCGACGCAATGCAGATGACCCTTGGCGGAGGCCAAGTGTAGAGCTGTGTTCCCAAACTGATCGCATTTGTCGGGGTCACCACTGGAAAAGATCAAGAAAAGATTGATCAGTAAAAGTAGAGCATAGAAAAACCATTGCCTACCCCCTTCCGCACAGCAGACGCAGTGCATCAAGACGTCCTTCGAATGCAGCCCACATGACCGGCGTCATGGAATCACTGTCCTTGGCATTCGTGTCCTTACGGGTGGCTGCAGCCAACACATCCAACAGCCCATCTTTGGCGGCTCTGAAAAAAGGGATCCGCAGAGTTAATGAGTCTTGTGCATTCCAGAGGCGATAAGATAGAGCTAAATTAATTGCATGTACTCACTTGTGAAACCGATCCGAAGACATTCTCGTCTATGTTATCTTTCAATCAGACTTTCGGTGGCAATTCTCAAATCGAACTGAAATAGATATAAGATCTTCTAAATAGGCTTTTGAAAATACTTCCTATTCCTTTCACTCCCCTGTCTAAGATACTCAAATATAGGTCACACGAACAAAACCAGACACGTTTGCACGCAATACTTGTTAGCTAAATTTAAACAAAAAGATGTCTTTACTGAAGTTATCCTTTGAGGTGCACAAGATGAAATTATCTGAGAGTCCCAGTGAAGAACTTGCACTAGGTCTCAACACTCAATCGGAAGAATCAGGTGTGAAAAAGCAACCGATGAAGCAAAAGAATTTTCTCCGAAAGCCTCGGCTTCACTGTCTGTATGGAAAAGCTCGAGCGGAGGGACTGGATTGGGTCCAAAATAATATTAGCAATGGAGAGGAACAGGAATCTAACTGGGTGAAAACTGCAAGTAAAAATAAAGTTAATGGTAAAGCCTATGAAATGAAGACTTTAATCAGCGAATGCGAAAATCTAAAGCGGTGTGTCGATTCCGATTCCGGAGAAACCATTGAAAGTGCCTATGACTGTAAGGCTCTAATGGGCGAGTGTGGAAAGCTGGAGGATGACCTCCTTTATGAAGGAACAGGTGACCTGTACCGGAACCCAGACGAGGAAAATGTCAATGAGCTAGCCTGCTATCTGGAAGATATGGTCAACATACCCAAGAAGAGATCGGCAATGGTGGAAATGATCTACTCTTGATCTACACCACAGGGATTACGTCTTGTTAGAGCTAATACATTAAACATAGCTTGCATATTTTTTAAATTTTAAAAATTTTATAATCAGCTGAAATTGGGAAATACTTAATGTGTGAATATTACAACCCATTTATGGCCTTTATTCTCAAGATCCGAAGTATACAGCCAAAACCACTAACTTGGTATTGCACCAAATTTCATTAGGTATCAACTTTGTTAAAACAAATTGTAGCAACTTTTTTATTACTTGTATTAACATTTTTTTCACCATCAGCTTACATTCTTTTGCTATCCCTTTTTGCTTATCTCGAATAATCTCAAATTTTAAATTTAATTCAAAACTTGAAGCTGACTTGATTGTACCGAAATGAGTTTTGTCACATTTCATTTTTTTATGATTTTACCGTGGTTGGGCAATTAAAATGAGCACGAATATGATCGGGAGGTATTCGTAAAGCTTTATCATTTTGCCCTTTCCCAGCACTCATACTAACGTTCACACGTTGTGAATTAATAATCAAAAAAAAAAAAAGAAAAAGAAAAGTGTGGCTTACGCCGAAGAATCACAGGCCCATACGCACACACAAAACATTACCCATTTACTGCACGACGATGTTGGCTTACATACCGTATACCAACTACCAAGTTCAGTCAACCTTGCTGGCTGGTTTTTGAATTGCCCAAAAATCCGAAAATCGAGGCAGTCAACCATTTACCACGGATACACACTACTCTTGCCCATGAATAAACAACAAACATTCACAGCGGGTTTACTGTCCCGGTTCAAGACCGCTTTTCACATGCAGGATTTTCTTTCCCACTGGGCAGCTTGACACTTTTCTTTTTAGCCAACCGAAAGTTTTCCTCAGCGATCGCTAGAATATGCACGTACCACAAGCAGTTACCCGGAAGCACTTTCTACCGCTCCGACTGCATGTTGTTGAATGAAATTGTTAACTTAGCTCAAACTTCGGCGCTCACATTACGCACAGTGGGCGAGAAAAGTTTTAATCGGCTGTCAATTTCCCACTTGAGACTTTTAATAAAATAAAATAAAAAATAAATACATTGATTTTTGGCTAAAATATATTTTAATTACTAATATACTCTCCGATTATAAATTAGTCAAATAAAAATAAATATTATGTTAAAGTTTAAACAGGTTATTTTATTCAAGTAATTATTTTTTTATTTAAGTAAATGTACATTTATTTGAATTACTGTTAACGGTATCTTTTGTGCTCCACGGTGACTCTCTTTTTATCTATCTCTCAGTTATTGAGCACCGATAGGGCATTGCCAGACACGATATCGTAACGAACTATCGCTAACAACCACCTTTGAGCAGTGCCGCCCTGGTTGTCTTGTGCCGCCCTGGTCCGATTGCCCTGAAAAATACAAGTGAAAAAGGCGAGATAAATAAAAATTTAAAAATTATTTGCGTTTAACCAACGTCTTGAGCAAGGTGCACGGAAAATGTAAGAAAAACGACCAATAGACCAGACGAACGCGATTCGGTGGCAGTTTATACTGCAGTTGCAAACTGCACATGTATACATATGTATAAGTGTGCGTTTGCGTAGGAGGCACCAAAATAACAACAGCAATCGCAGTAGCAACAAAGAATCGAAATCGTTCTCGTACTCGGATTTGGATTTGGAATCCGATTCGGCATCGCCACTACCATATGTCAGTAGGAATCGGATTGGACGGGGGAACCACAGTGCCAATGCCCAGCCAATAAAAATATTACCCATTCCCCAAGGAGCCATAGGACCAGACCTCAGATATCCACGCCCTCGACAAATCACAAGTGTCAGCTGTAGCCAAATCGAAACTGGCAGCCATCGCGTGCTCCTGCTAGGGCAGCAACTCCAGGAGCAGCAGGAGGAGAAGCCCCAGCCGGTGGCCAGCGGCCAGGTGCAACCAGCACGCCCGCACTATGGGCAATTGCCTGAAATGCTTCCAGTCTGCCGCCGAACAATCGATGCCAACGAACGCCTCGTCCCTGTCCCCCAATTCACACAATTCAAACGCCTGCCAGACGACCACCAGCCTTGCAAATTGCTACGAATCGGTGGGCACCAATCCCAATGCCAACGAGCGCTGCGCCCTAGGTGAGTGTTTCCCACTTAAGAACCCAGGGTAACCCAAAGTCTAAACCGTTTCTTCTGCCTTCCCCCGCCCAGAAACCGATGAGCTGCTCTCTAGCCGAACTCCACTCAAGCCAGCAAAAGCAAACAATTGTGATACTAAGCGTAATAGTTTTAAGTCTTTAGGTTTGCTTAATGGCAGTGCGCCCACCATGAGCGATATCATAACAACGGGTGAGTCAGCGTTTGGCGGCGTTGCTTTAATAGAATACACATTCGATTTTAAACTTCACATGCAATCGTAAACAAACAGCCGTCAAGGAATCCATGGAGGTGTCGCATCAGTCGCTGATTAAACTATACGACGTGTACAAAGACCCGGACGACGAGGACATGATACTCACGGACGGCATTGAGCGTCTGTGCAATGACCTTAACTATCAGCCCGATGAGTTCGCCATACTCGTCCTGGCCTGGTGCCTGGATGCCTCGCAGATGTGCCGCTTCACCAAGGCGGAGTTCATCGAGGGCTTGCACAAGATGCGGGCAGACACAATAGCCAGCATTCGTGTGCGGCTGGAGCAGACGATCGAGATGCTCAAGGCGGACGCCGAGATGTTCAAGCAGTTGTATCGCTTCACCTTTCGGTATGTATTCTTGCTACTTTAACAATACAAATACCTAACGTTTCTCGCTTTTAGCTTCGGCCTGGAGCCCGATCAGCGCGTCCTCTCCCTGGAGATGGCCATCGACCTGTGGAAACTAGTGTTCACTGTACAAACACCTGATCTCTTCTCCAACTGGATACACTTCCTCGAAAAGCATCCGAATATTCGCCGCATACCGAAGGATACATGGAACATGTACCTCAATTTTACGGAACAATGTGATATACAAAATTACGACGATACCGAAGCGTGGCCCAGTCTGTTCGACGACTTTGTCGACTACGAGAAAAACCGGGCGCTGGTATCCTCGGGCATCCACGACGACGACAACAACAACGACGATCCCCTGCAGAGCCACGTGAAGGCCGAGGATCCGGGTCTCGTGTCGTAGTAGCAGTCTCCAGTCTCTTCAGGGCCAAGCAACGTTCAACTCGCCAATAGAAATTAAAGAATGTACATTTTCACCTTCAATGACGACTCGCTCTCTCTTGCTGCTGCTTAAGCTCGCCCCCCTTCCCTAAAAACACCAGTGGCCACTGAAAACGAACGATGCGGTGCTGGCGCTGCTTGAGGACGGACTCCAACTGCCATCATCAGCCAGCTCTTATTATTATTGGCTGGCCAACATTCTGGCCGGAGCAACGGACGCATTTGTTTATGTAATTAAAGACTTATCGACAAGAATTTCGGAAAAGCTCAATCATCGGAAACCACATGTGTATATAACTAAATGACTTGAAGGCGTAGCAGAAGGCAGACCGTATAATACTTAGCAATTAATTGATGTATTATTTTAAAGATTGCAACATTTTATGGCACTTAACTATTTAAATGCATACAATTACATACTTAACTGTAAGTAGTGGATGTGAATTAAATAAAAACAACTAAAAAAGTAATTGTATTGGAGAAATACTTGAGATTGTTAATTACAGAGATTCCAGTCGTGTGGTGTGGTTGAGACCAATTAAAGAGATTCGAAACGGGTGCATTTAAATCTGGCGCCTAACAGCTGACGTATCGATTGCCTTATCGGCAGATCAGAGCGATTACTTAAGCTAGATGCAACTTGTTCCGAAAAAAGCTAGATTAGGGGCTTTCCCCCTATATTTAGCGGTTTTTCGAGTACTCAAGGTAATTTCTATGAGGGAATTCTTTTAAGGAGGCAAGTTTTTATTTTTTAAACAATGAGTTTGATTTACAAAAAATAGAAACCGAAATATAAAAGATTTTGAAAGCATGTTTTAATTAAATACAAGTTAATTAAAGAGCATGTATAGTTTTTGTTACTATGAAACTATTACTATGAAACCTATTTTTTAATAGCCTTGTTCCATTTTTGACTTTTGAAAGTGCATATTTATTGAACTTTCTCTTAAACGCAATGTCGGTTCGACGCCAATTTCAAAAATCATATACTATTAACGGAACATCTTGATATACCTCCAATATTGGAGGATTTTGTTACGTTGAAATCGTGGGGGAGAAGGTTGGGGGGAGGGCATTTGGTAAAAAAAAGTTTCGCCATCTGGTAACACTGCAACTCGCACTATTGCTATTTAGCCTGATAAAAATTTGTAAAAATCATTGCGATCGCTGCCCGCCGCCTATGATTCAGTGTTGATTGGATTGCCGGTGTCCTAACCCGAATCACCGCCAAGTGGAAGTGATAGCCGTAAGCCGTGTGCCGAGTGCGGGCCATCCAGTGATTCACGGCGTTGACATTGAAAAACAAATGCAATGCCAGCACAGTGGGCGTAAGGTGGCCAAGGGGGAGGAGCAGGAGCAGGAGGAGGAGGAGGAGAAGGCCAGGAAGGGCAAGGATACAGCGCAAGGATACGGTCGATAGGAGCAGCTGCAGCGACCAAGATGCCCTGCGAAAACTGCGGCGTTGAATTCACGGTGTTTCGTCGCAAGCGCGCTTGCTTCGATTGCAAGTGAGTAATCGTTTATAATGGTATGTACATCCCGGATTTCGGGGATTCACATGGATTGTTTTCCAAACCCCCCAAAAAACAGACGCTACTACTGTGCCAATTGCATTGCGGCCAGGAGATGCCAGCGATGCTCTGTTTTTGCCCAGCGTCCACTTTTAAGGACGGATCTGTTGAAGCTCAAGCCCAAGGACCTGATTTTTTATCTGCAGTCCAAACACATCTCTACTGAAGGCTGTCTGGGTGAGTCACACATTGAAAAGGCATCAAGAAATCCCATTAAAACTTAATAAACCCCCCACAGAAAAAGAAGAACTGGTGGGCCTCGTACTCACGCATGTGGCCCAGGTGGACCGGAGTCGCGGATCGAACGCCTCCTCCAACAGTCCGGGTCGTGGCCAGGCCAATCCCATTGACAGCATCAAACAATCGTGCCAAAACTTCTTCTCCAACCTGACCGACAATATAAACGATTCGCTGGCCTCGTTCGACTCCAAGGCCAGCGCTAAGCCGCCGGAGAACAGACAGCCCGAGGCGCCCTCGCACATCTTCGAGCAGCCGCGGGTATCCACACGCGAGATTCCCACTTATGCCAGTGCCGTGAACGGCGGGCCACAACGCGTCCACGTCCACCAGGCTGCGCCGACCACCACCGCTACCAATGGTGGCAGCCAGAGCAGCAGCAGTCCCTCAACTTCCACGCAGGCATCGACTAATCGCGATGCCAGCTCCTGCAGCCAGGCCCCGGTGGCCCACCAGCAGGAGGAGAGGGAACAGGAGGAGGCGCACAGCAAATCCGACTGCGAGTGTTCAGACGATGAGATTATGGCCACGTTCAGTGAGCGCGTTTCGTTGTCGCTCCGAACCGATACCAGTGGCCGGGGGGCCAATGCTCCCGCCGAGCCCATTGCCGGTGCTGGCCTGGTGGCCGATGGAGATGGAGGCCCCGAAGGCGCCACAGCCGTCAGTCCGGGCTGCTCGAAGCCGGGCTCGAGCAGCTCCAAGGCGGATGCGTCCTCGCAGTCGAGTTTCGAGGAACTGGGCGCCATCGGGGGCATCTCCGACGAGAGCAAGGCGACCACGGACACCAACAGCAGCCACCTGGATCAGTGGCAGGTGCTGGAGGTGAACCGGATCGAGGCGGCGGAGGAGACGCCCACCACGAGTGCGGCCGAGGAGATCCTGGAGGTGACGCTGCGCAGCAGGCCTGCGGTCGAGGGCGACGATGGCCAGTTGGGCGAGAGCTCACAGACCCTGAACATAGAGCAGCGCCCGGCCAACCCAAGTCCAGCGTTCCAACCCGCCGTGCCGCAGCGCACAAAGAAGGTGACCCGCCGACGGTCCGATGGTTACCTGAATCGCCGCTACCACTCCAGCGATGACGAGTCGCCGGTGGCGCCCGGGGGACCTGGTCTGAGCTTGGGCCTCTCAACCCTCAGCGAGCAGCCCGAGACCGGCCTGCATGCGCACTCGCATCGCCAAAGTTGCCAGCGCTGCGGCAAGAACAAGACGAACATCCGTCGACATGTGGAGAAGATGCGACGCCATCTGGAGAACTCGCAAATGTCCGAGGAGGACATCAAGCGGGAGCTGCAGGAGTTCCTCACGTACCTGGAGCAGCGCACCAAGTCGGTGGACGTCTCCGATGCGGACAGCCACGCGGTATCTCCGCTCAGCGTGGATGCCATCAGTGTGGCTGCCGGCGGCAGATCTCCCGACATGCCCATCACACCGACCATTGAGTTCTCGCCCACGCAGGACGATGACATCCGCTGGGACGACGACGAGGGCATCCACGTGTATGCGGCACCATTGGACTTTGAGCCGGCCGCTGGTCTCGATTCGCGTTTCGTCAATTTGGAAGACATTGAAGATTTGTAAGTGCTCTTATCTCCACGTGAATCTGGAATAGATTCTATTAATACATATGTGTGTTTTCTTTTGTTATACAGAAAAGAATTGGAGGGTTTAACGGTGAAGCAGTTGAAGGAGGTGCTCATGCTGCACCGCGTCGACTACAAAGGCTGTTGCGAGAAGCAGGAGCTGCTGGATCGCGTCAGCAGGCTGTGGAAAACCATGAGGGAGTCTCCCGGTAAGTCATTCCCTCTAGCCATTTCACGAAAGCCTATTAATTGTTGTGCTACCCTTGCAGCTGTGGAGAAACTGCCCACGGACGAGCTGTGTAAAATCTGCATGGATGCGCCCATCGAGTGCGTGTTCCTGGAATGCGGCCACATGGCAACCTGCACAAGCTGTGGAAAAGTGCTAAACGAGTGCCCCATTTGCCGACAATATATTGTACGAGTTGTAAGGTTTTTTAGAGCATAATGATGTGACGTGAATGGTGACTGTGACTGGGCCATGGTTTAATGCTGGGCACCTCATCTTGTACAGCAAATCCGGATGGCGGGACTAAAACGTATTTGTTTCCTTAAACGACGCGAGTGCAACAATAATAATATTTTTAATATTTGGTTCTACTATGTAGCATTGTTGCCAGTATATGTATATGCGTATATATAGTGTACACCCCTGATACCGCTTTCAAAGTGTATTTATCTATTTCAAGTGTGAAATACTTTTGCTATTTATTTTGTTTGTTCTTGTTGTTTGTATAAAAACGAGAGGTTATTTAGATCAACTAACATTCCTATAAGCCGCAAAAAAAGATTAAATCTGTTACAACAGTTGTGAAATACTTGTCTAGATGCGCATTTAAACAATAAATATTTTCAAATATCCAGCCCTCAGTGGGTCTAGCCATTAGAAATGGGGATTTTCCCTGAAACAAGGGGTCTTTGATGGGATACAACCATTGTCTAGGTTCATACACTCTTATCAAAAGAGATTAGGATTGCGTGGTGCTTCCCAACTGGTCGATAGTTTTGTGACGGGTTTCTTTGGTTTGGTTTTTTCATGTTTACATATAAACTATAAAGCATGATCGAATATGGGAACAGATTAAAAGTCAGGGACTTTAAAAAGTTGTAGGAAATTAATATATAAAATCTTCAACCAAATAATCCCAGAATGGAGTAGTTTTCTGACCGCCACATTCAATTCCATTCCAACTAGAGCTTTTTAACTCAACATTTGATTCAGTAAATCTATACAGTGCGTTAGGGTTTCCCAAATTCATGTTAACAGGAAAGACTGGTCGAGTTTATAAACAGATTAAAAGGTGTGGAAATTTTCAAGAAAATTCTATAAAAATAAGTTATAGATGTATATATGTAACTAAAAATCATGTTTGCATATAAACAGGAAAGCATGTTCGAGTTTGGGAACAGATTAAAAAGTCGCATATTACTTAGAAATATATATAAATTCTTCAACTCAGTAAACAGAACCAAAACAGTCAGTATTTCCAGAATGGACTTGTTTCCCTGTCCATTGGTGACCACCACATTCAATCGCATTTCAAACTAAGAGCCCTTCAAATACAACAGTCTTTAATCAGGTTAAACAATAGTCTGTCTAGGTGTAGTGACTAGAGCTGGAAGACAGCACAATGACTAGATGGGGATGGGGAAAGAGAGGCGGTGGGCCATCTCAAATTCTGTGGATGCGCAGATCCAGCGGCGACTCCACGTCCATTTTAACGAAGAAGTCCTCGCTCTGGAGGTAGCCATGCTGCCGCTCGCTAAGCCAATAGCTGGACGAGAACTCCGCATCCGGCTTGGGCTTCAGCGAGTAGTCACTGGGCTCATTGTTGGGATCATCGTAGTAGCGGGCGGTGGCGGCGGCGCTGGCGGAGGAGGAGGAGCAGGTGGACTCCAAGACACAGGTGAAGGCGGACTCGCTGCTGGCCTCCAGCAGGCAGGATGCGGGGCTGGGCAGGATGAGGGGCTGGCTGGCGATCAGGTGGATGCTGTGCTTGAACGTCTTCACGTGCTTTCGCAGCGAGGAGGGATCCGTGTAGCGCTTCTGGCAGCCGGCCACCTTGCACATGTACGGCTTCTCCATGGAGTGGGTGCGGGTGTGCTTGAACCGATCCGAGGAGTTCGAGTACGCCTTCTGGCAGCCCTCGAAGCTGCACTTGTACGGCTTCTCGCCGGAGTGCGACCGGATGTGGATCTTGAGGTTCTCTGCCCGCGAAAAGGACTTCTCGCACAAATGGCACCGGTGCGGCTTCTCCTTCGTGTGGGTGCGGGTGTGGACGAGCATCTTGTAGCGGGCATTGAATCCCCGCTCGCTGCGCTGGCATCCTCTCCAGCGGCAGTAGTAGAGTCCGTCTGTGAGGGAGGCGATCGCGTGTCGCTGGGTCACGTGCTGCGCCAGTGCCTCCAATGTGTCGAAAATCCTGTAATGATCACGGGAAGATCGAACTTTAGTAAAGAACAATATGAGTTTAAAATACTTGTAATTTTGCCTTAAAAATTATCTTTATCTTATAAAATTTATACCCAAATCATATAATTTCCCTGACCAAATCATTTTGACCCAAAATCATATTATTATCGCTATTCGATGCGTTCAACTTGTTTATCGGAAAGTCCAGTCCAACAGTTCAACAAAAAACAGGCTGCTGGATTTTTCTGTAGAATGCGTAATCAGTTTTATAAATAAATTGCAAGGGAATTGTGTATAATATTTTATGTGTCTCTGTGGAAAAAGTCGTAAATCTCAAAATTCATAAGAACAATTTTTTGATATGCTCTTTAAAGTATTCAATACTTATTTAATTTTTTTTTTTTTGGATTATTATTTTGATTAGTCTAAAAAGTGTATCTTTAAATTAAATGAGTTTTTGTATAGAATATGTATAGTTTTGCAGAATTATTTTAATAAATTGAATATTATACTTGATTAAAATAGTCTTAGATCGGTGTTTGCTAATATCTGTTATCTGTTAATTTTTTTTGTAAAGCTAAAAAATAAAATTTTAGTAAAATCCTTGAGTTCAATTTTTCCACAGACAATATACCTTTCCTATGAAAGTGATGATTAAATTAGGTTATATTATAATTTAACACAAATTTTTTACTCAAAATAATTTTTTAATGAGTTTGCAAAAATTTTTCTTTATCTCATTTTGTTTTTTTTTTTCAGTTCCAAAGGCATTTGAACAAATCTATAATTATAATTTCGCACAGGTAATGTGTTTTGCCTTTGAAATAAATCTTATAACAGTGTCTACCAAATTAGGTAATATTTCTCATGAGTGTTCCCACCTAAAACATCTATAGATGTGGATGCTTACCTATCACATTCGGTCCAGTTGCACACAAAGTCACTGGCTGTGCCGCACTCGCTGCCGCTGCTGCAGGACTTGGTGTCGTCGGTGGGGAAATCCTCGGGACTCCTGCAGAGGTCGTCCTGCTGCCGTGGGCCTTCATGATCACGGACTGGGTGCGCTGGTGGTGGTATCCGTATCCGGCAACAGGACGCGGCGGAGTAACTGGCGGAGTGGGGAACCTGATGTGCTGCATCTGCTGCTGCTGATGATGATGATGATGATGATGGTGATCTGGGGCAGGTAACCAACTACCGGAATCCGAATAGGCAGCTATGTACGGCGGTGTGTTGTACGGCGTGTAGTAGCCGACGGGCGGCTCGTATATCCCTCTGGCTGGGCCGCTGTTGAAGATTGACTTTTGTACTATATCCATGGTGACTGAGAAATGTTGGTTGTGCTTTCGCTTAAGCGCCTGGCGATCGAATGAGCCGCTCGACCGCCGACGTTCGGGTAATATGCGAAAGTTGGCCGGCGATAAGGGGTCGACCAGACGGACAGGGAGCGCTTATCACCGTCGAAGGCTGCAGACGGGTCCGGCGCGGGGGCGTGGCGAAAGGGGGGAAGGGGGAAGGGGGCGGCAGACGGAACGAAAAAACACTGGAGCGCCGAAGAGCAGGTGCGTAGCAGGGGCGGTGGAAAAAATTCACTGTTACAAGTGGAACTGAAGCAAAAGCACACACTACGTGAGTGAAACTCCGTACTGGAAGGTATATATGTATATATATACATATATAGTAGGGAGTGACTAGAGGGGACCTGGTCTGGGTCTGCTTATCAACGCACAAGTGGAAATCCAGCCAACATGCGTGTGCATGTGTGTGCCCAATGATCGCTCTTTGGGGGGCAAGCCTTATCGCTCGGTGCCGTCTGCCTGACTTGCACTTCGTACCGCTCAGCGAACTCCCTGCAACCCCACCCTGCGAACCCAATCAGCCAGCCCCTCCCGAGCCCCACCCTTTCGCTTGGAGCAGGTACGTCAACATCTGGGGCCGTGCACTTAAAGAAAACTCTAATGGGTGCGTATTGCTAAGGAAGTCCGAGCAGACTCGGCTCCATCTGGGGTCTAGATTCTAGAATGAGCTGTCATGCCTTGAGATTGCATACTCTAGAAGCAATAAACAACCAGCAACAAGATCACCCACCCATCGTTGTCAATAGCAATTCGAATTTGTAAACAAAGCTTAAAGGCAGTTTAAGGACTATTCCATCATTAATAACATCGGTTAAATAGGTACCCACCCAAAGTATTTTTTATACAAAATATTTTGGATAAAACATTGTTTTGGTTTTGAAAAATTAAAACATTTTCAAAATGTATCCAAAATTGAAATGTTAATAAATTAAATAAATCTTATGCTTTGATGCACTCAAAACTAATTTTGATATTTTGAAAAGGGTTAAGTACACTAAATAATGTTGCCATTCTCTTCGGTTTTAATATGAAAGCTTATGGATATAGTAGTTTTTACCCAGGTGCACCATTTAAAAATTTGCAAAATAGATGATTTGATTAAAAATCTAAAAAAGAATTGAGTTACACAATACGAAGGCTCAACTCCAAGTAATAGTCACATTTAAAAAAGTTTATCACAATACACTTTAACACACTAAACAAACACATTTCCAAGCCTTTTTATATTATTTTTGCATTTAAAATTTTATTATTTTATTTTGCAAAAGTAAACTAACTATAGATATAGATATCTGAGATTTTATTTTCCATTCTTGGGGCTGCTAACCGTTTTTACCTCAGTGTGGTGATTAATGTAATATAAGGACTAAGGCGCACATTAAATTAAAAACCCGATTAAAAATTGTTTACCATATTCTATTTTAGGACACTAAAGACAGTATTTTTATATTACAATAAGAGTGTTTTTTGAGAACGAATTGTATCACCTTATCTGGGCATAGTAAGGCTATCTATATATCTGAGCGTACTATTCCGAACCCAGAATTCATTCTTGGGTTTGGCTGCCGTTTTGCAGCTCAGTGTGTGGTCGCTGCGATAAGGTGGTTATCTCACGCCAAGTCAACAGACGCCGCCACATGCCGCCGCTCCATATCTATTTGGGCCTAAAACTTTCTGCGCCATGACGCGAATGCCACGACCACGACGGGACCCAGATAGCAAAAAGCAGAGGAGTTGCGCTCTGCCGCTTGCTGGTGGCTATCAGCCATTGTTATCGCTGTCTGGGCCCGTGAATCACGGGCGGAGCAACCTTCGCACCACCTTCGCTACGTCCAGTGGCAAATCTGCAGAGCCAGCGCCAACGCCAACCACCAGCCCCAACCCATCGACATCCACCCATCGTAATCCGACCGCCTGCACGGGCCGCCAAGTGGGGTCCCCAGGGCTTACGTAAAGACAACATGACATCAGGGACTTTGATAAGCCCTTGCGATAGGTGGACGTAGACGTGGACGTGGACGTGTACGTGAACGTGAACTCATTGCCATTTCCAGTTTCATTTCCAGTTCGTAGCTCCCAGTCACCCAGCCAGATGCGGAATCATGATTTATAAATAGATAGGGTGCCATATATATAGTATACAATCAGCCCACTAAACACTAAAGTACAGTTGCGCATGGCGAGGTCAGTTCAAACGGAATCTTCCAAAGTTCGGCCTTGATGAAGGACCCCAAAGGCGCAACCTAATTTTTATATTTTTGCCAATGCAAAATGAAGTCCCCCCCCAAAGAATATGAGTAAAACAAAAATCCGGATTTTCTTGCTGCCAGTGTGAACTTTGTATGGCGCGAGCGGCTGTCGTCGATAAGCCCCTCATTGTCTGTCCGTCTCCTCCGGATTGCCCTCGATCCATACCATGATGCATGAAATCCGCCTCCCTCGGACATTCCCAAAGTCCAGAAGCTCCGCGCTGATAAGGCATCTACATAGCATGCCAAAAGGAATAGAATGCCAGCGAACACTTGCGAATTTCCGTTTTGGGGAGCCGGAGCGTGTGCGCTTATTAATTTTCCGTGGTCCGAATCTCGGCGTAAATAATAACAAATCCATCCTACTCGGCGGCGGATCCGGATCGATCCGGATTGCGGGTGTGCAGTCCACCGGGCGGGATGATGTTCAATATTTCTATCAATTAAACAACACTCGACCGATAACCGCCGGGGTCTGGATGGCTGGCAAAGGTGGCCTGGTGGTGCGATAAGCCCAAGCCTGCCGTATTGGATCGTATGGGATCGCGCATCCAAACCGGTCCAATTTGACCGGTGGGCGTGCACTCCAGCCAGGGGGTTTATCGCCAAGATGCATATGTATGTGCAGTCGCCGCATTTGGGAAGGACTTGGTCCAGTCCAAGTCCAGTCTGCTTATCGCAGCGGTGGAACCCACTGGGAGCTGATATGACTATGATGGCCGCAGAAGGCTTATTACTTTGTTGCCCCAACCAGACGACAGACTTCCAAAGTCCATGTACCGCCATGGCCAGCCAGTCATCACACCGAGTGGGGACATGCAACTGCGGCATGGAATCGCATGCATCACCAACCTATTCGTTTATTACAGATGATGGCTGCTCGAATTCAAACGACTGGGATCTATTATTATTTATATGCCGCTTATCGCCAGACAGTGTGATATGGCCGAAGAGGAAAAGTTATTAGGCAACTGGGGGAACCGAAAAAAAAACGACAAACAATAATAATAAAACAAAAAAAAAAGCATTCCAGACATTCGTGGGAGCCCACGGAGCGCAGACCTTCCGGCAGTGGCTCTATTTTTATACCCGTTCAATGGGTGTTGCTATTTAGGAGCGATATGCAATTGTTTCTGTTATTACTAAGCTGATACGCCTGACAATATCTCGTCTAGACTGGGCATTATTATGAAAGGTGAATTTTTTTTTTAATGGTATTTTTTTTTATTTTCAGTTTGTATTTGTATTTTTTTTTTTTCGACTTTAGCGGAAAAGTTTCAATGGCACATCGATGCGGTGTAATCCAACAACAATTACACAACGCCGCTGGGGGCTTTTTCATTATATATGACTGGCATTCTTGGCGGGGGTAATTGAGGCACCTTATCACCAAATTTAGATTTACGATTGTCGGGCAGGAAGTGAAGCCAACATTCAGTCTGAGAAGGCCAAAAGATATTTTCGAGGTAAAAACATCTTCAGCAAATTTGTATTAACTAAATGTCGGGACTTGTTTATGGGGCAATTTTTGAAAAACTGCTTACCCAGTGCTGAAATGACTTTCAATTTTTTGATCTCAAAATCATTCAATTTAAGACTATCAGGCAGGAAATGACTTGAACTTTTAACATTAAATATTTGGTTTTACCTAAAATGGCAGAGTCGGACTTTTCAGCTTATGTTCTTAAGCCGAAATAATATTTCATATACCCTTGCAGCTAAAGAAAAAAATAAATGCTAAGCAATAAAATTTGGATTTTTATGTGTATCTATTTTAAACCATTGAAGACATGAGGGGTTTTTTTTAAATGAACGTTGTCCGAATTTTATAAAATTAAAAGCGTTATTTAGAATTATTAAAGAATTAATATATCTCAAAGAACGACAAAAAAATTGTAAAATTGAGAAGTAATCATTTTTATATTTATGTTTTTTAATTCCGTTTGTTTCCATAGGAGCTATATGATATAGTCGACCGATTGCAAGCAAGTTAAAGACGTAATTGTGAAATATGAAACAATTACTTTCATCTTGGAGAAGTAAAAAAAAAACGAATTAAAGAACGAAGTTATAGTTTTATTTCTTTTTTTCTCGAGTGTCCCTATGAGAGCTATATAATACATTAGGCCCGTTTCGACCTGCAACAGAAAATTAGTCTTCTTGCTAAGTTTAAGAAAAACTTAGGTACTGTTTGAATATAAACGAACGGACGGACATGGCTTAATCGAATCGTCTGGTGATTATGATCAAGAATCTATATACTTTACAGGGTCGGAAATGTGCGCTTCACTGCGTTGCAAGTTTTGACGGAAATTATAATACCCTCTGTAAGAGTATAAAAGGATAAGCATGGCGCCAAATTTATTATATTAAACGATTGGTAAATAAATTCAAAACCATCTTTCTAAAACCTAAAACCAAAGTTTTTTATTTTGCTTAGGAATGACTTTGGCGTACAAGTCATTTTTGCAAATGTAGTTCAATATTTTATATACATAAATACAATGAATATGCACCCTCTTACGTCTTGAAATGCTCAATAGATGCTTTTTCTGAAAATCATCCCATTTTCCAATCCTTTTTTAATTAAATTAATAAATTAAGACACTCAAACGCCGAGGCTGGCACACTATACAAAGTGGGACAAACCGATCAAGATAATCATGATTTTCGAACAGAAATCAGTAATGTAGTGGGTTGGAGTACTAGAAAACATATGGGCACAATTCACTTTCAAAAGGGCACCGAATTCAAAGGATTGCCTGCTAATCATCACATAAACAACCAGGCACCTTGCGAATATTAATTCCGTGATTTCCCACCCATCAAGCGATCGGTGATGCCGAACTGACCTTCACGTCATCGGCCAGTGGGTCCGCATGAATAGCATGCGGGCGGCATGCGATCACTCCCACAACGGGTGACCTCTCCTTACATTTAGCACTCTACTATCGCGACACAATTGATAAGACGGTCTGGTCTGTAAACTTACTTAGGGCCATCAATTTATTAAACGTACAAAATCGTTTCAGCGTTACGTTTATAAAGTTCGCGCTCACTCGGCCGCCGCCTGACGTCTGAGCGGAGATCGGGAGTCGGAGATCGCAGATCCCAGATAGCACGGTGGAGTTGTGTCCGTGGGGTAGCCGCCGGTCCCCGAAATAGATGGTGACCCCCACGCGGTGCCATGTCATCGGTCCCAAGGGCCCTGTGTGCAGACGTGAACCAGAAATAAGTATGATATGTGGCTGTGGTTTTAAATTTACACTACACACTCAGGCAAAGTGCTCCAGATGGTCGTGCATGTAGGTGACTAGCGATTTCTCAAACAGCGGGCCCACCAGTCGGTCCAGTTTGAGGTTCAGGCTCACATAGAACTGCCGGCCATAGCGTTTGCTCAATTTGGCCGCCAGCACAGAGGAATCAGTTTGGCCATGTCCGCCCAGTATTGTGGAGGATATGGGCTCACTGGTGGCGGGATTACGCGAGGGCATGGCCACCGCCAGCTCCTCGAAAGCCTCCGATTCCTTGGGATTCACAATCAGCATGGTGCTGCCCAGCATTTTGAGGGCGCGCACTGTAAATTGCGATGGTCCCGCTTCCAAGTGGGCGCAGTGTGAGGTAAAAAGGTCAGATTCCTTTGCCGGCACAAGATCTCCATTTACACCGTCCATTATTTCTAGTTATAAATATTTTAACAGGGAAAATGTATAAACAAAACAATGAAATGCAGATTTCGACTTAAGGCTCCAGTGTTGGTAAGCTAGATAAAAACTACCAGGGCTTCCCTACTTTAAGAAAAATCGATAGGCAGCTGCAAAAGCCCCATTGGCGCCAAATTTAAATTCATACCACATTCAAAAATCAATAAAAAGATCTTCATTTCGCCGTTCGCAGTGTTGGTTGCATTTTATTAAGGCTCTATATAATGGGGGCGAATTTTTAATGTTTACGTTTGTTGAGTTAAAATACATATATACGATATTTTGTTCACAATTACATTCAGATTTTGTTTCGCTCCCTTCGGCGCGCGTCGATTGGTTTTTGTTTTATATAATGTTTACGTTGTTGTCGTTTTGATTTGACCTACTTAATTAAATACACAATCGGGAAATCGGCGAGAGAGTACCAAAATAAAGGCAGACAATTGAAATCAGAGATATTCGATTTAAAGATCAGTTCCGGTTGTTATATATAAAAAAAAAATATAGATGAAATTCACTAATATTTAGTTACGTTCGTATGCTTGAAATGTCAATGGTAATTTACTAATTTCGCTTGCGGTTATGTTGTATGGATTAAATATCATTTATGTTTGCGTCTATTGCGTTTTATTTATTGATAGTTGGTTGTTAAAGTTCTTTGAATTTGTTGAATATCAAATAATTTTGATTAATTTCTTTTTTTTTTTCGTTTTTTCTACTATAATTTGACTAAGATTTGCAACCGCGATTTCAAACTTCCATCCTGCTGGTATTTGTTATTTCTTGTGTTTTTTTTTGTTTTGTTTCTGTGTTAGTTTTGTTCTTTTTCATCATGTAATCATTATCGATTTGTGAATAAATATTGAAAGTGATAAACATATAGCGTTGTTATGCGGGACTGATGCTGCTTAATCCTCATCGTCCTCAGATTCGGCCTCCTGCAGCCAAGTCAACCAGGCGTTTACTTGGAACAAAGCAGATCCTTTGCCTGGATATTTGTCGGAAATCTCCTCCTTCCACAAAACGAATGCTTCCTCCTCGATAATTTCAGATTCGTAAAGATATTTGAACCAACGGCACAGCATACCTAATGCAAACGACAAAAAAATCAATATGAGTAACCTTAAAAGGAATAGGAAAATAGAAAATATGCGTTCTTACCCTTGGGAAAATTCTCATTGTAGCAGAAGGACTGCAGGGCGTAGAGGGCCATCAACTGCAGCTCGTTCTGTCCCAGGAAGGTCTGCAACATCTGGCTGTAGTTCTCCAGCAACTGCTGCTCCTTCTGGGTCACCGACTTCTCCGGGTGCTCCTTGGGGTCCAGGCCGGCCGCCAGCGTCGTCTCCTTGGTCACGTACTTGACCACCACGGTCATGAGAGCTTGGATGAAGCCCGGGTCCTTGTAGTACTTGTTGTCCACATTGGCCTTGATCCACTTGTAGAAGTTGTTGGGATTGGGATCGCTTTGCAGCTGCTTCAGCATCTCGGCCTGAACCTTCAGCAGCGGGTAGAGGAACGACAGCTGACGGTCCTCAAGTATGGCAGCCAGTCGCTCTTTGTTGCGGTCCGCCTCCGGCAGGCTGTTAATCAGATCCACCTTACTCGCCCGGAACTTCTCCTCCAGCGCATCCTTACCGATGACCTTGACCAGCTGCTGCAGCACGAGCAGGAACAGCGGATAGTGCTGTCCGTTGTCCGTGAAGTTGGCGATGTCGTTCAGCTTCAGCAGAGCCGGCTCGCACACTGACTTGGCCAGAACACTGGCCACGAGGGACGCAATGCGGGGATTCAGCGCCTCACGCTCGTTCATCTTGTTGACCAACTGCTTGAAAACCTCGACCACAATGTTCGACTTGATATTAGACTGTTTGCGCAATGTCTGCAGGAGTCGCACGACACGTTCCAGGTAGACATCGTTTACGCGGTCCAACACATCCATCAGCAGGTTGATGCACACATCCTTCAGCGACTTCTCTGGTAGCTTAAGCTCAAGGAATTCATTAACAAGCTCGTTGAAGCGATCTGAAGTGCCCGCAGGTGTGGCGGCATCTTCCTTTGCCTCGGAGTCCTCAGCTTGAGCAGACTCCGTTTCCGCTGCCTTGGCCTCATCATCATCCTTCAGCTCAGAAAGAGCCTTCGTCTCCTCCTGCTCCTCCTCTTCGTAGAAGAACTTGTCCTTGAAGAACTGGGTGGCCTTCTTGGACAGCTCCTCCTTGTTGGGACCCTTGTCCTTCTTCTGCTGCTTGGCCGACCCATTACCAGCGACCGGAGTGCTTGGCCTCTCCACTGAGCCATTCTTGGCCAAATCTTTGCCGTCATGCGAGCCCTTCCTGCCCGCCGGGCCATCCATCTGCTCGCTCAACTTCTCCGCTCCCGATCCAAAGTTTGGCGACGAAGAGGTCGCCTTCAGGCCCCTGTCGTGCTGCACTCCCAGCAGTGTACGGTTGTCGGCGTACTCAGCGGATGGGGTCGACGAGGGACGTGTTGGATTCATCAGATGGGAGGTTGGCGTGCCCAGCATCGGATAGTGCGAATTCGACAGCTGGCCCTGATCCTTGCCCTGCGATCCGCCTTGGTTGTTGCTGCCGCTGTTGTTGGGCGGTGTGGACATGGGCAGCGTGGCTGGGAACTTCTGGTTCTGGGAGGCCGCTCGGAAAAGCAAGGAGTTGGCTGCCGGGCGCATCTGCAAGTTCTCCACCGCATCCTGGTTCGTGGTGATCAAGTTGCGTTTGAACCTCGGTGCCAACTCCTTACTACCCAGCAGCTGATTGCCCCCATACTGTCCATCATTGCGATCTCTGTCGCGATCATTGTTGCGACGCGAGTCGTCTCTGTCCCGGTTGTTGGAGGAGCCTCCTCCTCCGCCGCCGTTTCCGCCTCCATTCTGGTTGTGCTTGTTGTAGCGATTGCCATAGTTGGCTGGGCCGCCGCCTCCTTGGTCGCGATCCCGATTGCGATCGCCACGATTGTTGTACTGGCGGTTGTCGCGATCTCGGTCACGATTGCTGGTAGCAAACCTAAAACATAACAAATTTCATTAAATCAGGGGTTTTTGATTCTTAAATGCAATTGTTGAGTACTGAGCCCTTTAACATATATTATTTTCGGCTACCTTTTCGTTAACTATTTTATGATTATTGGTTTAAACTTTAAGGCAAACCATTCCTTAATTAGTAAAATAAAAGTACTTACGGCGAGACAATCGGAGAAGCTCCCGTGACACTCAGTCCGCTAAACATGTCATTGTAGCCGCCAGGCTGGATATTCAAATGGAACCTATTCATCCAGCTGTCCGAGTCGCGATCGTTGTTGCGCATGTCCCGGTTGCGATTGGGGAACGGGGTGCGAATGATCGAGTCGTCGTCCGAGCGTATTTGCTTTATGGGGACGGGGCCTTCAGTGGTGCCCAGCTTGCGCGGCACCCAATGGTTCTGGCGCAGCTCGATGACGTCCTTTAGCATGAAGCGTATCCTCGGTGGATATTCAGATGACTTTGACCGACGTTCAAGCGTCTCGAAGTACTGGTTCATCAGCTCTTTGCCCTGTTCTGAATCCAGATTCTTGCCGCAAGTCTTGAGCAGCTGAGCCAGGCATTCCATGTCCTCGCACATTTCCTGCGCACCGGCCGTACGCTTCTTCTTCTTGACCAAGAGCTCCATGATGCACTGATGCAGCACGGTCTTCGACAGCATGTCGAGCTTGTTGAGCTCGCCGATGAACTTGACGTTGCCGAGCATGCGCTGTTTGGCCAAATGGCGGCGCTCCTCCTCGTCGGCCTCATTTTCGGGCGGCGGACGGTTGTCGTTTTCGTCACGTTTTAGTCGGTTGTTGAACTTGTCGCGACAGACGGCGATCAGCAGGCGCAGAAAGGTGCACGAATTGTTCGGTTCCTTATCAAATGAAGGGGCTTCCTCGGACAGTCGCTTGCAGAGCTGCGCGTACATAGACGAGTACTTCGGCTCGTCCAAGGCCTTGTCGAAGATCAGCAATATCACGCCGTTCAGAATAACAATCGAGTTGAGGTCTAGCTTCAGCAGCTCATCGCTCAGCTCTTGGAACTTCTCGGGCGTTAGCTTGTTCAGGATACCCCTCACGCGCCGGAACACGGCGTCGTTCTTCTCGCTCTGGGTAAGTCCATGCTGCGGGCGCAGCGAAGGTGGTATCCAGCGTCCGGTGATCGGTGGCGGAGTGCTTGCCTTGTTCGCCTGCGATCGCTCCTGCTGCTGCTGGTGCTGCTGTTGCTGGGAATGCGGAGCTGCACCTCCTGCTGCCGCTGATGAGTTTAGAGAAATGTTCGAAGAGTTGGAAGTGGAGCCAGAAATCTGAGCAGACGCATTTCCGTTGCGAAGCGACGTTGGCGTGCGACTGGCCGGTGCTCCGTAACGATCCGCCTCCGACCTGCCGTAGCTGCGAGGTCCTCCGCTCGCTCCTGCCCCCGATCCGCCTCCGTTACGCTCTAGGCTGTTGGTGTTGGTGTAGCGCTGGTGCGACGGTGAGTCCTCGTAGTTATCGCGATAGTTGCTGCTGTATCCACCACTCACGCCTCCATCGTTGCCACCGCGCGATTGCCCGTACGACGACTTGCTGTTAGTTGAGCTCGCTGCAGATCCGTTGTAGCCGGATGAGGAGTTGGAATTGCTGTTACCGTTGCCGTTCCCGTTGCCGCTGCCGTAACGTGACTGTGGGCCGTTGCTTCCATTGCCGTTTTCGTAGTTGCGGGCGGAGCGATAATTGCTGCCACCGCCGCTACCACCAGAGCCGCCGCCGCCGACTGCTCCCGATCCTCCTCCAACGGAGTTCGAGTTTAGTGATCGATTGTAGCTGCCATCGGAGTTGGAGTGATAGTTGTTGCGACTACCACGATGCGATCCGCCTTGCTGGTCCTGCTGGTATCTGCCGGAGGAGCCGCCGTTGTAGCTATCGGAGCTGCCGCTTAAGCCTTGACCCAAAATGTCACTATTCTTTGGATAGTAACGCGACGACGACGAGTCACCCTGGTAAGATCGTCGAGGTCTTGGGCTCACCTCACTGTCGTGTTGGCGAATTTTGGCGGAATTCTTGCTATAGCCAGTGGAAAAGTGTCCGGTTGGTCCACCAGATGATCGGCTGCCGTTCCTGCCGCCCTCGCTGTTGCCGCCACTTATGGCCGGAGATCCTCCTCCGTTGCCTCCGGCGCCGCCGCCGCTCTTGAAGCCTGAGCCGTTAGAGCCGCCCTTGCGGTAATTGCCGCCGCCCTGCGGATTCGATCCCGACGATGGCGAGGAACCCTTATCGATCTTCACCAGGTTCTTGAGGTTGTTGAACGTATCGGTAGCTGTGGTGATCGGCAGGAGATTGGGACTGGTGTTCAGCAGGGTTTTGCCGACCGTGGGTGTCGGTGGGGTTTGGCCACCGCAGCTGACGCCGATAACGCCGCCGCCTCCGCCACCACCGCGATTGGTTGGCTGCTCGTAATTGCGCTCGATCTCGCTGGGATTGGCCGTTATTACCAGTCGTAAATCGCTGCCGCCGCCGATGCTCGCCGTATCACCGGTGCTGGTGCCTCCCTCAATGGTGATCGCTTTACCGCCCCGGAACTGATCTATGATGACGCCTGCCTGATGCCCGTTGGATAGGTCCCAACGCTGCGGACTGTCGTCGTAAGAGTGCAAAAGGGGAGCGGCGTCGTACGTTGATAGAGGAATGGTGGATGCTTTTCTGGATCGACTCGGGGGCGAAATGGGTACGTGCGTGGGTTGCACGGAGTGGGTTCCTCTTGGCGTCTTGATTGGTTTCCCCGCTGAATGGGGATCTGGATCTGGTGCGGTGATCCTGGTCTGGTCGGTTCTAATGATCCTTGGGGACACTCAACGAAACGCACACAAATCTAACAAACACACGCGTACGCACACAGAGACAAAGGGTGTGGATGGTTTGATATTCCGTAGATAGTTGAGATGATATTGTTGCTTCCGGTCGGAGTCCTGGAGTCCGAGTGTCTGGTTTACTCCTGGTTGTAAGTGACAAGTCCTGCGTGGTAACACCTGGGATTGGTCTCTCCGTTTCGGTTACGTCACACTGGGTATTGCCTTACGTTTTCGCGGGAAATCCTGCAGAGAAATCGGTATAAACGGGATAGACCAGGCCACCGTTGCAAGTTAATAAAGAAGAGAAAAGAATAGAAAAAGACTAAATATACAGAGTACACGAAAAAATCTAGGACCAGACGAATCAACTATATTACGTACAATTGTGACAACAATACAAAATAATGCTGATGTGCCAGCGGGATTTAATCGGCTTTAAATAACAAAACACAAATGATTGTTTTTGTTTACACTCGATTTTACTGCAAACAACAATAACAATCACAGCACCTGCCAAGCAAACTGGAAAATATGCATTTAATGGAAATAACCTCGAGGAGCACCTTCAAGTTTATTCCACTCTCTGTCCCACTCTCTCCCGCCAATTGCCGCATTCTCCCCACTTAAATGTGTGTGTGTGTGAGGCATTGCCAGCTGGACACAAAGTTCTGGGAAGATTCTAATTAATCACAGGCTTAGTCAATGCCAGCTAGCTTCAACTAAGCAGTTGCTAACGTTATTTTTTTGCCAAGTTACTTTCGCCTGATTGACTCATTTGTTATTGCCTGCACTTCTTTGTTCTCGCTTTCTTTGTTTGACGCGCGTTCTCCCCACAAGCACAAGCGAACATACTAAAAAGAACTAGAACCTGCGTCTGTGTGTCAGTGTCCTTTCTTTGTGTTGGGGTTTATGGCCTCAGCTTTGGGGATCTCCATCTCTCCCTCTTTCCAGTCCGTAAGCTATCCCGCTCACACACGATGCTGGTCTTCTGCGCCATGGAATTAAAGTCTCTTGACCCCGGGAAACAACCAGAGTCGCAGCAAGAGGGGGATGGAAAGCTGATTAGCTGAGTCACGTCTATTACGCTTAATTGATTGGCGATAGGACGAGGTATCGTCTAAATTTCTCCAGTTTGCATGTAGCGTCAACCACCCTGCAGTGCCTTTGCGCGCGTAGGGTACATACATATTTTTGAGCCTGCAATAATGTCTTCGGTGAAAAGCCAAACTAAACACCCCCAATGCGAAAACCCACCCTCTACTGCAGCGAGGCGTCGACCCCGACCCAAGGAAATAACCCCTCCCCTCGGTACCCAGACCCAGTTGTGGATGATTTTGACCTCAATTCGAGCGTTCGGCTCTCGTGTACAAGTGTTTGTCGCTGTCTGCATATTTAACTGGCTAAGTGGCACACCCACATTGAAAATGAATTTTTTTGGGGGCTCCAAGAGCAAATATCTTTAACAAAACCCATGGATGGGCAAATCAATTTCTCAGATAGTGACGAAATCAAGGCGAACAAAGTGCACCCACACAAACAGAAGTTCGCGTGTGTGCGAGAGATCAGAGAGCAAATAAAAGGCACACGCCAAAGATGAAGCTGTGAAATTGGAATAAACTCCAACGCAAGGGGTGGCAGCCACCAGGGGGAAGGGGGTTCGCTACAGATAACTCGAACAGCCACAACGTCAACAGCATTTGAGATTTTCCGTGTGCCGCCGCCATTTTGTGGCATAAATAGGTGTACCTACACATACTCATGCGGGCGAAACTTTCTTTGTGTGTTTTTTTCGGAGTGAATCATTTGAGTTGGCCTTTGTTTGCTGCGATTTCGCCTATTAATTCTTCAAAATATTGAGCTTGCCAGAGTGACGAAGGCATCTATTGGGGTTTCGCACTTTTATTGATTTCACATCTTGACTTTTCGCCGTGAAAAAACGAGGACGTGCATACAGACACACACTTATACACACACAATCTAATCGGTTTTCTCTCGCACATCGTGGAAAATTTTAAGTCTAAAAACTTAGAACCACACTTGAAACTGGGCAGGCCTTGCGTTTTCCGTCTAACGTTAACTAACAACAGTCGCGCAGCCTACTTTTTAAATAATTTTTACTAACCTTTCCTTGAGTAATTTCGTATGGCGAATCACGCAAAGGTTTCCACGATAGAGGTGGCGAAACGTCGATATAAAACCTAGAGGTGGAGAAACATCGATGCCAGCATTGATGATTTCCAAAATATCGGTGCTTATGATGTTTGGCATGGCTCATCGATGTTATCCCATCTCCAAAGATATTTTCTTAAAAAAATTTTAATTCTGTTTAAATTCTTAATTCCATCATAAAACGTAAAGAATAATTTTTTTAATAAAATTGACAAAATTATATTAAAGGAAACCCTAAAAAGTGAAAAGCGTCTTTGCTAACTGCGGAGTAAATCTTTGCTACATTCGGTGTGAGTCCTCGCTACGTGCGGATTAAGACTCCGCTAAATAATAAATGTTTACTTAAAAGTTATCGAATCAGTTCGATAACGCAACAGTGTTGAAAAAGATGGTACAAAGAAGGAGAGTTGTGAAACGTTTTTTGCCCGCCGAACATGAATTTGGTTTCAAATATCACTTCACTGATTTTGTTCGGCAATGTTGTTAGTGTTCGTACATCTATTAAAACAATTGAAATTGAATTATATATGTCAATATAAAATACATGTAATCTATCAATCTTTTTAAAGGGCTTAAATCAATTATTAAGTATAACTTGTGTACATTTCTGTTATAAGTTAACTCGAAAAGGAAAACATATATTGGTCTTCCGTTTATAAAATATTTTATGTCGAGTATCTGCAATTAGTTAGTGAATTCTCAATGCTTAGGCAGTATTTACATTATCATTTATTTTCGTACTACCCTTCCTTCTTCAACATTTTAAGAAAATGTATAAATTTTAGGTATCTTTGACTCGATCGGTTTCATTACAAAAACAATTTGTTTTATTTAATTTGAATTAATTCCTGAAACATTAATGAAGGATATAATTTAATGGTCTTCATTTACCTTTATAAGTTGCATAATTGAAATGACTGATCATTAATGACCAGTGACAGATATAGTTTAAATATTCCGCCCAGCAACAACATAATCACCCGTGCCCTTGGCCGCACTATCGCCTCGTTTGATAAATGTATTTCCCTGGGATTATCAACGCAGTCATCTAGCACAACCCTTTGCCCCAACTCTTTACTCGTTTTCCACACACACACACACACACATACACACACTCGCAGGATAACCATGAAGAACTGGGAAACCGAAGGGAAGAACAATTTAATTAGTGATGACATGTTGCCATTTAATTTTCTTGTAAAAAGCGTAATTAAAAATGTTCGGCTCGCAGCTGGAGCTGTTGAAAGCGTTAAGCGTCAAGGTGGAAGGATAAAACAAAGGTAAAGGATAGGTAAACAAACCCGGAACGATCATATATCGGTAGGTCGGCGATAAATCATATTGCGACTGCCTCCGGCGCATATTAGGCCCTCCTAAACGATGAGATAATCTATGGTCGCAGCGACAACAAAATGCGGCCACCGGCAATAAATTTGGAAAATACAAAACATTCTGACAATTTTCCGTGGCCGTGTGTGTGTTTCTGTGTGTGTGTTTCTGTGTGTGTGAGTGTCGTCGGGTCGGTTTGTTTGAGACTGTGCTACTGTGAGACTATCCTGGCTGCACACATCCAGGACAAAGGCCACAGGACACAGCAGTCACGTCAACACTTTCAACTCTTTGGGCTGCCTTTTGTTTCGCCCTTCGTCGTATCCTTTCGGCAATAAAAATTCCGTTTGCTATTTATCTTGATTGTCCCCAAGTCGCCATCGCTATCGCTATAGGAATAGTCGCATGGTCGCATAGTCGCATAGTCGCATAGTCGTATAGTCGTATAGTCGGTTTGTATGCAGGACCTAGTCCGAGTTCCGGACACTTCAATGTTGGTAGCCGTCGCGAAGCCTGGACATTTTTTGCTTAATGAAATGTACATAAAACTAAATGAAATTAAGTTTGTGGCGTGCTCGTGCCAAGTCCACTGCCTCCACAGCCCCTCTCCCCCATACTCCACTCCAATTCAGTTCGTTTTCTAAGCGCTAGCTGCGTGTTTATTACCGCGTCGGGCATAAAATGCAAAGCGCCTTTTCCGCGCTCAAAATGGCCGCCAGCGAACCCTTTTCCTGGAAATCGCTCGCGTCCGTTTCGCATTTAAAGTTGAAGCACTCGCAGAGGGGGCGGCAAAAAAAGCTCATAAAGTCGAAATTAAATAATTTGTCTTCTTAATTTTCAAATAAATTCTTCATCATACACGAGAAAAGGGCAAAAGGAAAATCCCGGGCAGGGCAAACAATTGTCAGGCACTAAGCACTAAGCAGTGAGCAGTGTGCACCCCTCTCGGCGGAAGAAGAAAAGCCGACAGGATGATGGTAAAGTGAACTCGGCCAGCCAACCAGAAGCGTGGCGAAATCGCAACCAGCATCCCCTCGCATCCGCAGGATAAACACTCGAGAAGTTGGCGGCGGAAGGAGCGTTTTATTAAATTCGACCTATGCCACCCCATGAATATATCCTTGCGACCCACAGCCCATGAATATCCTGTTTTGCCGCCCTCGCGACAGTTTTCGTATTGTATTTTTTAATATGTTTGTTCGTCCCACCGACCGTCTGTCTGTCTCTCAGTCACCCGGCACAAATAATCGTGTACACCATTAATCCTTATTTCACGGCATTGTCCTTCCCCCTTCCCCCTCTCGATCCTGCATCCTTGAGCATCCCCTCGCACAAGGACAAGTGGCATGTAAGCGATTATCGCAAGGATATCTAAGAGGGCGATGCGAGGAAAAACAATAAATGTAAAAATAAATAAAAGGGTGTCAATGACTTTTGATAATAGCAATGATTGTCCAAATATGCTCAAACAATATTCAATGCGAGTCCACTGCGAGAAATATGGTACAATAGTTTTGCTACAGGATATTAGTAAACGAATGCTTTGCCAGGGAACTTATAACCACTATTTTATATGTTTGTGAGCTAAGATACGTAAATGAATTTTCTATTTAAAAAAAAAATATTAATAATAATAATAATAAAATTACAAAATCAACAAACTTTAAATTTACAAAATCTTATTTACACTTAAGTACAAAAAAAACATTCCTCCACAATGTATTTACTTTTGTATAATATAAATAAAATTAAAATGATTTTATGAGATTTTCATACATTTTAGATTTTTTATAATAACATTTATGGTTTACATTTTTTTAATAAACTGCAATACATTTTGATGGTAACATTATTTACTAAATCAGATTTTTAAGCATTAGTTTTATCGTTTCGATTGTAGCAGTTTCTAGTATCGGAACTCAAAATTATAAAATAACAATGTTTAATATGCCTTTATTACCTCTTATAATTATATATTAGCATCTTAGCGCAACACTTTTGATTATTGATTTGATTATATTTGATTTAGTCCCATACTTTTTTCTGGCAGTGCTGATGAAATCTCGCTCCAAAAAACCAATAAAGTCCGAAGACAGCTTTCGGCAATCACAAAACGATTTGGCATACACGCACAGACCCCGCAATTCCCCCCGAAACTCACCAAATTCGCAGTGTCGGGCGCTGACTCTATATATCTCTCTTGTCCTTTTCAATAGTTTCAGCACGCTTTACGCTTGGCCTAATTGCCGGATCCGGATGAAGCTGCCTGGCTTTTTCCCCCGTCCAGGACCTCCTTCCCCCTCCTTCCCCCTCCTTACCCCTCCTTACCCCTCCTTACCCCTCCATCTCCACCGCCACGTCCCTTTGCCGGCATGGAATGTTGGACTTTTCGACATATACAAATTTCGGCTATGCGAACGGGGGGTTGTGAGCGAAATGAAAAATGACAACGCAGGGTCGTCCGTCGTCCGTCGTCCGTCGTCCCTCGTCCGTCGTCCTTCGTCCAAATGTCGAGTGGAGTGAAGACCGCACGCACTTTCGGCAGCAGGAGCGGAATCAGGACTCTCTGTGTGTGTGCTGTCCCCGTGATCCTTTCACTGCATATCCTTTTGATGCCGAGGGTGCGAAACGTTTGAATGCGAAATTAAATGATAAAAGATAGCAGTGACACACGCACAGGGGCCCACTCACACCACCACCACCACCACCACCACCACCACCACCACCCACTGAAGGCTGAAGGTCGAGCACCTGTTTTATTAAAAAGCAAATAAGCGAATTTCAGTGGGTGGGGAGGGGAGGTCCTGGAACGGCAAAGGAAAGGAAAAGGACCACCGCAGACAGCAGAGAGCAATGCGTCTGAGGCATTGTTAATAGTCGGATGATGTGGATGATGTGGATGATGATGATGACGACGATGGTGGTGGTGGCGGTAGTGATGGTAGTGGCCGCATGTCCTAGATGAGCTGGATGCCTCACCCTCACCTCACCTCATCCTCACCAGCGGCCTCATTTCTTCACCCCTCGCATATATACATATATATATTCCGTGCTTGCGGACTGTCAAGTGGTTGGCGTAGCATAATAATTGTGCATATTTGGCTTTTTAATAAAATCTAATCGTCATGGCATCAGGAGCTCATGGACACCCTCAACAAACAAGGGGTGGCGCAAAGTTCGGGGGAGTGGGGGGTGGGGGGGGGGGGGGGGGGCAGCAATGAAATTTTAATTAAATTTAGCCAAACAAACACATCCAGAATGGGGCGACACGGGGGATCAAGCGTTCGATATTGATTGAGCACCGCAAATGTCTGGTGCGTTATGAAATATGGCTGCAATGACCAATTACCTCTATTTATGGCCAGCAAATAATCTTCGCTTTTCGCGTAAAACGAGGCAATCAATAGGGGAACTGATAGAATGACAAGTTTGACAGAAATCCAGGCCATTACAGTAGCATCTCACCAAGTGGGACCATTAAAATGCATACCAAATATTTTCTTGATAGGTTAAGGGCACTGTTTACTATTTTTAAAAAAATCAATAGATTTATATCTGATTGACTTCAAATTATATGTTTGTTTTTAAAATATAATTATTTTGTAGTTTTAAATGTTTAACTTTTTAGATGATTTGATTTGAGCTAAATTCAAAATTTTTAAGACAAACTCCAAATCATAATTTTTTTTTCATTTTAAGCTATGTTTAAAATTTTCATTTCAAGAAAGGAAAAATAATGAATGTCAAAATTAAGTTGATCGGAAAACTTTTTGTTTTGTTTTTCATCTTACACAAAATGTTTTTTTTTTTTTTGTAAAGAAGTCGGACTGTGAGACAACATGAAATGCCAAACATGAAACTTTGCGAAATGAAATTCAGTTTTTCTTATCGGGGGGAGACCAACAACCACACCGGATACTGAGGCAAACGTGATGATGCATTTAAGATTCTTCCGATTGGTCATTATTGTCTGGCATTTAATGTTGGCCTCGTCTTCGACGGACGGCGTTTTTGATTGATCTACTCATTGACGTTGCTACTCCATCGCCACTCAGTCCACTCAGTCCACTCAGTCCACTCCATGCTGCCACTGCCCCTCCTGGCCATCCTTCTCCACGTCCACCTGATCCTCCTCCTCCTCATCCTCGTCTTTCCTTTCTGGAGAAAGAACTGGCCAAGAAGACACAGATGGCGGCAGTCGATAAGCGAAGTGGCAAGCGAGCAAAAAGTGCAATGGCGTTGACAAAATGGATGATGGGGCCCAAGGTTGCACAAATGCATCGTTTTTTTTTTGTTTTTTTTTTTCGGAAGATCGCGGTTCAAAGGGGCAGCTACCGAAAGGCTTGATAGAGTTGTACAGCAAATAGATCGCGGTATCTTCCGATTTTATGATTATTGTCGCGGAAATTACTTATTTCGAGGTCTACGAAGTCATGAGGATTTTATGTACGAAATAAATGTATCTTTTAGTCGAGATATTATGAAAATATCCGCAGATCAAGGAGACCTATTAATGAGTTTCTAGTTTTGAAACTAAAAAATAAACTAAAATAATCCATTACAATGAAATGTTGTTTTAAGAAAAGTATGCTACAACTTATTGACACGAGGGAATGGAATGTTAGTGCTTTTTGAATACTTCGAAAAAACAATTTTTTTTCTAATGATTATAAAAATTTTAATGTGTCCTCCACCTCTAATTTTAGTTTCCTCTCTCTTTCTAGCATCGTTTCCTTCTTATTCTCCGAATAGACGAAACTGATCATCAAAAATGCGCAATGTCCAAAGCGTTTTGCAACTTGCCGCAAACGCAAAGGCAGGAGCAACCACATCGACATCAGCATCTTGCAGTTGCATACCCCGGCGTACACAGAAGGCATTCCCTGCCCCCGCCCCCTTTACACGGTACAAAATTGTTGATTTTTATTGGATTTGATTCAGGTGATTTAAGATATTTTTTAACAAATGATTGACAAGGTGACAAGTGGTTTATGTTGTTGTAAACTAAGATGTGATAATGGATTCAGGAGGTTGATCAAGATTTGTTCGTTAATATATATGTTTTTATTTATTTATTTGGCTGTTAGATGATTTATCAACTAAGGATAAAGTATATAAACAAAAAATGGAATACTTATTTTAAGTAACCTTTTGATCGAAGAGATTTTGTGATTTAAAGGGAAAGAGTCGCGTTATTTTTAAATTCAATTCAATTAAATTCAAAATTTATGAGTACATTTTGTATAAGCAGTATATGTTAAAAACTACATTTTATTTCGCTCTGTGTACCTCTTTACCGTGGGGCACACAGAGACGGGCTTGGGGGTAAACGGTTCCCAGGCCTGCGATCGAGGATCGAAACGATCGTGCGTCATATGAATGCCTCGTGTTCTCTGCAGCTCCTCGTCCGTTGTCAAGAAACAAATTTGGTGGCTACTCGTTCTCGATCTCGTCCGTTCGATCGTTCGATTTGGGAGCAGGATCTGGAAAAAGTATGGTGCATGGGGGATGGGGGATGGGGGATGGGGGATGGATGGGGGTTCAAAGGGGCTTCCGAGGCAGAGACACAACTGCTAACAACTGCATTCGATGCAAGTTGAAAAGCACCAGAGAGAGACAAAAAACCAACTTAAAAGCATTTTGCAGTCGAGCCGACGCAAGACTTCATCATCTTTGTAGCTGGAAAATAGAGTGAGGAGGGGTAAGGAGGGGTTAGTAGGGGCCAAGAGGTCCGCGGGGGGGGAGGCAACAATTTAATGCTGACGATCGCAGTGGTTTGTTCCCCGGCTCGTTTGGCCATTTTGCCGACGCAGGGAGATAAGAAATTTCGCGATTTGCTTGGCAATTGGGAAAAACTAGAAAAGCAACAATTTGATTAACCACATAGAGAAAAAAAAGGGAGCTGCAAGCATTAGTAATTATAATAATTACTTTACATTTTCACTAAGAAGATTTTTAAGTAAATTGATTAGGGCCAGCAAAACCACTTTTCTATAACATTTTTGTAGAATTGCATAAAGTCTTCTTAAGTTTTCTTAAATTATACCCAAAAAAAAAAAAAATTTTTCATAGAAACTAAAATATTGATACTTGAATTTTAAACTATTTGATACGAACAATTTCTCTAAAAGATGAGTCTTGGATTAATACCATGAAAATATTAAAGTAAGACTTATGTCGTTTAAGAAAAGGCCTTAGACTAAAGTTTTAGACTCTTTGGCATTGAAATGAAACTAAAAAGTAAAGCGGTTATGTTATTTATTATAGTATTATTATTATTATTAATACATGTACTTTAATACTGTCTGTAGTTTATTAAAATTAAAACTTTAGTTTTTTTTGGGTATAGTAAGAAAGTAACCCATAAAATAAGATCCAAGTGAAGATCATATGAATATGATGCATAAGTTCAAACAATCGCTTGGTAAATAAGCAAAAAAAAACTATATTTTGTCACTTTCTTAAACATGTTTTTTGTTTTGCGCTTTGCAATGCAGTTTTGGCAACATTATATTGCTATGAAATATTTGTGATCAACTTGAGAGATTCTATGAATATTTTTTTGCCGTGCTGAAAGTGCGGCTGATTCTTCTACATGTTCTGGTTCTTCTCGAGAACTGGCGGTTTAGGAAGAGCGCCTTATCAGTGCGCTGGAGTCCGGGCAGTCGCTGCCGGATCGTGTCCGATACGAGGCCTTAGGATTCTCGTCCTGCCGCTCGACCTCATCCCCATTCTCATCCTCGTCCTGCTTCGCATCCCGGTATCCCTCAGATTGGCCATCGGCTGGCTTTGTCTTTGTGCCGCCTATGAAACTTGGACGCTGCACGGGTTGGCCGCTTGGCAGTGGAGAGCGGCAAAAACGCACCGAATATCAGGGCCAAAGCGGAGACTGCAAAACAGAAGCGCGCCCGGAATGTGAAAAGTTGGTTCCCATGACTCCATCTCCCTGGGACAACTCGCTGTTCAAAGACACCGAAATTCATCGTCTCCATCTTCGCTCCATGTTGCTTTTGTTGCTTTTGCCGTTTGCTGTTGTTGTTGTTTGTTGCTGTTGTTGTTGCTGTTGTTGTTGCTGTTGTTGTTGCTGTTGTTGTTGCTGTTGTTGTTGCTGTTGTTGTTGTTGTTGCCCTGGCCATTCGTGGGTTTGTCTCTTCCGTCTGCCACGTTTTGTATTGTATTTGTAGCTCCGGTTTGGGATCCCCAACCCCAACCCCAGAATCCAGATACAGCCCCAGCCCCCAACTATAAGAAACCCCGCCCCACCGACCGTCGCTCACCTCGCGAGTTGTTCGCTGTTTATCAGCGATTTGGAAGCATTCAACACGCTGTTTGAACTAACATAAAAACATATTGAAACATTTGGCATTGCTGGCGATAAGAAGTTGTGGCAAAGGGGGAGTGCTTTAAGTGTTACACGCGAAACAAAGAGGTACTGCCATGCTGGAGTAAGTATTGAATATCCATTTGATAGTTAATTCGTGGAGTATATCTTCTTAAATCATAATACTTTCGGATTTAAGCTAGACCCTGGGAGAAATACAAAATACAACAATCATTACTTAAAAGTCCCTAAGAATTGTTAAATAGAAGATAAAGTTGAGATAAAGCTTGACAAGCTATTCACCAACACAAATATTGTCTGACAAAAAATATTTTATTTAAAAACAAAAAAATCAGAAAAATGTTTTGAAATGCGGAAAATAATTAGACTAGCTAAATTCGATAAAGTCAATCTTATGCACAACTTTTCGAGAACAAAAGATTAACTAATCCACAATAAACTTCGTTAACATACCCTACGAGCTGAAAAGTTTAAAATTATTGAGTAGATAAACTTAGTTATTTAGTTAGATCGATGTTCAATTTAAGAATGTTTAATAACGCAAGTGATAAATCACTTTATTGAAAACTTTAAATAAAACAAGTTTGAGTCCCAAAGACAGTTTAAAAATATAATTGGGGCTAATAAACATTTGAACTTTTGAATTTGAAAAAAATATCTGACATTTCTAAGTGAATCAAACGGCACTTCCGCAATGAATTCAATACACAATCGATGTCGTGAGGCATTTTCGCCCTGTGCAAAAATACCTCTTCTTAAGTGGGCACTTGAGGTGAGAGTGCCATGAGAATTTGAACGGAGATGGGGATTTTCGGGCTTGAGAAGACCCAGCTAGCATACTTCTGTGCGCATTCGCGTCTACCTCAAAGCAAATACTTCGAAAACATTTTCATTACTCCAATTTGTCGTCGTCATCTTGGCTGCTTGGCGGGTGTCTGGCTCGTTGCCTGATTTGATTGTCCCGTCGTCCGCCATTCATAACTTTCACGGCGGCCTGTGGAAAGCGGAAAATCGCAGGCGGCACGCGGTTGAAAAATAAATGGGTGGGGGCGGTGCGGGGCGGTGCGGTGCGGGGCACTGTGTTTACCCGGGTAATGAGCCCGAAATTACCGGTAGTTGCCATGGCAAAGGCTTTCCAACAAATCCCGGCAGTTCATCATACCGTTTGCCGCCGGCACCTTTCACCACTTTTTTGTGCATTTAATTTGCTCGGATGTGCAATCGAAAGTTTGTCAAGCTCTTCGGCTGGGCGGGCATTTGACCTTGCGGAATATGCAAAAAAAAAAAAGTATAGTATAGTGTCGAACGGAATGCCACAAAATAGAGTTTATTGGTGCAAAATTGATGTTTTTGGCACCCACACACACAAACTCACACGAGGGTCAGGTTTAAAAAAAAGCGAACAAAGCGGCAGGAAAAACTGGGAAAGGGGCTTTTCCACCTGCAGCCTGCAATTTATTGAGTGCCATTTTCTCTGGGAATTTGAAAGATACCTATTGTGTCCTTGGGCCCTAATCAATAAATCTCAAAACTCAAAAAAAAAAAACAAAGTTACCATAAAATGGTTTGAATTTACTACGATAGAAAAGGAAGTCAAAGAGATATTTATAGGCGACTAAGTTTCATAAATACCTAAGTCATTTAAATACTATTATTATATTGTTTACCATGAACAATCTTTATAACTTTTATTTGTTATAACTTCATATAGCTTTATGACTTTGTAAAATATTTGTTTAGAAAAATATTTTAAAAAATGTTAATATCAAAGAAAACATTTGTAGAATAAATGCAGCATATGTTAAGTAAATTTGCTGAGCAATTTAACACGTAAGCCTAAGATTTAAATGTTTGTGAAAAACATTTTTGCACGCTTTCACATTTTATATACAGATAAAAGTAGTTTGTAAACTGGGGAGAAGTATGAAAATAAAAATAAAATTTCTGTAAGGGTTATGTTTGAGAAAAAAAAAATAAATTAAGTGAACTACCAAATTCCCGGATAAGAGAGTATTACTCGTTCGTGCTGGCCAGCTATCGTGTTCATTATCTTAACATGCCCAGGACTACTTGCATATTCGACACAAATGCCAAACGCGACCAGGCATCAATTTCAACAGCTGCTCCGGGTATTCCCATTCTCGTTCCCAATCCCGAACCTAATCCCATTCCCATTTTCATTCAGCCATCGCCATCGCCATCGCCATACTCCATTTGGACAAACGAGGCGAGTGCTGAAAAATGCAAATCAAGTTTCAAATATTTGAACAATAATATTTGTGGAATGCCACCCAAATTACTCACACAGTCCGAGGGAGAAAGAGGACAAGGGCGAGGGCATCATCACATCATCGCATCATACATATTTAAAATGTCGCGTGCTGTTAACTTTTGAAATGCCAAAAATTAAGGGAATGGAATGAATGGAATGGGCAAGGGGACAGCTCAAACCCATATACATTCTAATTAATAGCGACGGGGCTGAATGCTCTCGAAAAAAGGAAGTGCGGCACACTCAAAAGGCGGCATTAGAAGCGGTCTATATAACCAGATGCTGATCCAACGATCGGTGGTCCGGTCCTCGCGTTCAAAGCTGTCGCTGTCAAATGAATGCATTATGCATATGGAATGAGCAGGATGCCCCTGCCAAGGAGACACAGTCTTCCCTCCATTTGGACAGCTTATCGCGACCGTACGGCTACCGATGTCCGTCGCTTGAGTGCCTATGCATCCAGGCTGCACCTTTCCAAGCCAATAACCAATATTCCAGTTTCCAGGTGCCGCTGGTGCCTACCTGATTTACCTGGCCACCGGGGGCGCCGGCCGGAGTTATCGACGACACGTTGACAGGACATAATCGGCACACTTGTAGCGGCTTATCTTAATTGCTACTGACCTGCGCAACGTTTCGAGTTCCCAGCTTCCAGCTCCCATATCCAATTTACCATATACCATATACCATATCCCATGGCCCAGTCTACCAGCTCCAGTTCCAATCCCAATCCACGCGGAGGTTTCTCAGGTCCCGCGAGTTATTTTAAATGCGTTTTTCAAGTGCTTGTCGACTGAAGAGCGCCCAGTATGTTACACTGACGAAAATTAAATTACAACTTTAGTTACTCAAAAATAACCAATGTTGACCAATTTTGATATCAGTTGATGGCGATTAAGCTGAGCTTTGACCCCATCATAAACTTACTAAATACAGTTACATAAGACTTCCAAAAAGTAATTTTAAACTGTGTAAAAAACATTTGTTAGTATCATTTGTTAATATCATTTGTAAGTTTAAAACATTTTAATAAATTAATATTCATTAAACTTGCAAAAAAATTGGATCTAAGTTTAAAAAAAAATTGAGTGAAAACTAGATTTAATAATGCTTTTTAAGAGCATTACTTTACAAAATCATGGTTGCAAAATTCATTTTGCATATGTTGCTTTTCCTGGAAAGTGGGAAATGGCTAAAAGCCAACTTAAAGTTAATAACTAAAATACTCTTCTTATAAATTTAAGTCGAGGGAAGTTTTGGATTTTTATATCTAAAAAGTATGATATACTTTTCTTGTCTTAAATTTTCATTTCAATTAAAAACAAATTGTACTCTAAATCGTTAAAAATAAATGACTTTAGATTCTGATTGATAGATAAATGTTTAAATTACCGAATACGGGAATTTCAAGTTTGTATACATTTTTTTCTGAGCACGAAAAACAATATAATGTTCTCTTCTTTTTTCATTTAATTTGATAACCAATCTTTTCGTGTTCTTAAAATAAAACATTAATTAAGAATGGGGTTCACCAATATTGACTTGCACACGTTTCGTTGGCACTGAATTTTGATGAAGATGATTCGGGAATTTAGATTTTAATATATATTTGTTTGCTGTGCACCTCTGTGTGTGTCATAACACTTTGCATATTTGTTTGTTAGCAGCTGCCGCTGCTGTTGGTTTTTCTTCTCCTTCAGTTGGCATTTCACATTGCTCAGCTGGGCGTTTGTGGTCATTGCTAATTAAAGATTATGCGCTGCGCGTGTCCCCGATGCATTCCCCGGATCAAAATGGGATTCCCCGGATGGCTGATGGTCTGGCTTACCAGTTGGGTGGTAATACTGGATGGTGGATACTCGATACTCGATACTGGATACTGGATACTGGACACTGGATACCCGATACCCGTATATATCGAGTGCGCTGTAAATGGCCGTGGATTGGCGATTGCCTTCGATTTTGCTTTTGTTTTTGTTTTATTCCGCAGAAGTGTAAATTGCGGCTCAATGTGCGAAATTATCATTACCATATCGGGTTGTCAAGAATTTTAACGGCCATCTGAGTGAGTGTGCGAGTGTGTGTGTGTGTGTGTGTGACAAACGCAAGCTCATGTAAGTGCTCTCATCGAGTGGATTTACGTGGAATTGCAAGTGCTGCCCCCTATATCAGCCCTCCCCCTCCCCCTCCCCCTCCCACTCTATCTGATGGATGGAGCTGCCACTCACCCGCTCTCCCACTCTCCAGATCTCTCTCTCTCTTTCCCGCACAGGTGGACACCCAATATGGCTATTGAGTTATTCACTTTGACATGCCGGCAGCAACGACAGTGGCATTCCACTCCATTGTGAGTCCACTGTTGTTGAGCCGAAAACTGCAGCTGGAATGCGTATTAGCAATAACAGGGCGCATATTTCATGCACTTTTCGTTATTCTCTTTATTCTTTTTGCCTATGTGTGGTTTTTTGGGTTTTTCGGGTGTGTGCGCGTTATAGGTGGATGAAGAATTATGACAACATGGCATAGTTGGTGAAAGTATTTAGGAGCGACCTGGCGGTTGCATGCCCCATCACCATTACCCAAGGCCCCCCACAACCCCCCTTGATTTTAATTACGCCCCTTTTCAGCAGTACACGCACATTTTTGGGCTTAAGGTCAGCTGGCAAATCCTGCGGCAAAAGTCCAACCCTTGGCAAGATGTCTGCCGCAGCCACTGTGCTGCTCACTCATACACATACACTGAAAACAAACCGGTTTTCTGAGAGCAAGGGGTTCAACCTCTTCGCATTGGGGCGGAGACTTGAGCTTGCTCTTGCTCTTATCTCTCTCTTTCCACTCCTCGCCTCTCCCCTCTCGCTCTTGCCTGAAATGAATTGTTTGCCTTGTGCGAATTATACATCACGCCAGGTCTGAAGTACACTACAGTTGTCTCGCTCAGTCGCAGGCGGAGGAGTGAGGTAAGGTGAAGTGCGAGCAGGAGGCCCGACTTCTTCCGACTTTTGCCAAAATGTTGCAATTGTTTATGGGAGCAGTAAGTAGTAGGAGTAGGATATTGGAGTGGGGGTGGCCTATCGGCCAGGGTGAGTCAAAAAACCACCTACCTCGCTCTATCGATTCAGCGAAGTGAACTGCATTTGCGGCACTTGCACTTGAATGCATTTTAAAGGCCCCTCGAAGCATAGAGAGCATATTTTTCCACCAAATTTCAACAATTTCAACAATGCCCCGTCCATTTGCCGTTATGAACTGCATACATATGGCCAAACATACCTATGTACACATGTACATATCGTAAACTCACACATATGTGAGCGAATTGCAACGACATGCCTCTGTGTGTGCATTATTAACCAAATATTTTATATTCATCTCTCTACTGTGCTCTCTGCTTCTTGCTTTTTTACCGCATTTTCATGCCGTTTCCCTGCCTATGTGTGTGTGTGTACGGCTGTGTGAATGTGTGTGGGCGTTGCACAGTGGATTCCCTTTTAATTAACTCAATTTCATGGCATTTTCTCCTCTACGCTTCTTTTTTTTCTGCACATATTTCATATCCTTTCCGACGATGTGACGTGATGTGGTAATAAGTTGCATTCTTTTTGTGAATTTGCAATAATTGCCCGGCAAATGTAAATAAAACAACGTATTATCAATAAAAATTAACCCGCGTTGAGGTTTTTAACAATTGAGCGTAGAGTCGCATATTTCGGTAAAGTATAATTGAATATTCACAGATATTAACTACCAAGTTAATTTCGCATAATTTACAATCGAAATTACGTTTACACTAAGCCCTATACCAGTGATGTAGAAAACCTATTGCTAACCAAATGAAATCTTGATACATTTTGGATAACGAAAAAATTACGCATACGACCTGTACAACTAGTTTGAATTAAAAGAAAAAGTTTATCCCATTGATAACCCTGTCAATATTTTCAAAATCGCAAAAGTTCGAAATATTTATGGTGAAATTACCTTATTTAATTAATTATTATTATTATTATTAAATTCTTACCAAATTCAAATGGAATTTCAGTAGGAAAAGGTTTAATATATAAGGATAAGGATAAGGATAAGGATTTTTTTAATATGAGGTCATTTGCTCAGTCTTAAAACTTAATTAGGTGTTTTTATTAAACATTAAAGAAATCGGTTTAAGTTAGTGAAGTCTCCACCGCACTTAACCAACAGACTTTCACCAAGCAAATTAAATTTGATTGCGCGGAATATTTCTAATACAGTTTGTTCATCCACCGACTGCCTCCTTTATTGCCACCGGTTTAGAGTCGAGTGGGAGTGATAGTCCGGAACCGGAGCATCCTTTGCCAGGTCAAACTAATAAACTTTGCCTGCCTTTTTTCCTGGCTTTCCTTGGGCCCACAGAAACCTCATCTCGTCTGCGGCCTTTGTCTTCGACTCCGGGGGCCCCTTTTATAGATATAATTGGTGTTTAAGGCCACGATGGGGTGGTGGATCGACCGACAAGCAAGTGCAAATGCAGCTACCAACTTCAAGTCGAGCATTTTTGTGAATTATTTTCCCATTATGAGCAGATTAAGTTTATTGTGCGGCCATTGGCAGAGCAAAGAGTCTTGGCAACGCGGGGGATTTTCCATTTACTTCGAGTTGGGGTTGTGCGAAATCAACCCGACATCTTGGCAGGAGCTCTGGAAAATTCACTTCAACACACACAAACGGCTTTGTTTTGAGGTCCTTGGTGCTGAGACTAAATTGAAAAGGAAAAATAGAAGGGGGCAAAGGAGAAGGAAAAAACGGTCGGTAAACGGAGGAAAAGTATTTTAACGCGGTCTGAATTTCAAAAGTTTGCCAAGGTAAAACCGCTTCAGGCTTCAGGCAGTCAGAAGCTGGGAGCTGGGACTGGGAGCTGGGGTATCACTTGAAATTCCCGACGAATCCCTTTGAAGCATTTCGTTTGTATGCAAAATGTTGTTTCATAATTTTCATTCTGTTTTCTTAAACGTGTAAATTAGAAAATACCTCACAAAAGGAAGTCGGTGGAGTCGGGGGAAGCGAGCAACAAGATATTTTACACACATTAATTAGAATATCAATGGAGCATTGGGCGCTGTCTTTGTCTCCAATATACAGGAAATGTCACCTTGTCGGGACTTTTGGAGAACTCTCGGTACGCAGGACTCAAAGGCAGATGACGTGGCCCCGGGCACAGACAAATAAATCACAGAATAAACGCCACACAAACTGACATGACCGGACCAACCTACCAGACTACCAGCCTTTCAGCCAGTCAAATGGAAAGGAAACCAACCAGATGCACATGCAACCACAGGCAGCCCGAAATGAACCCAAAACCGGGGCATCGGGGAACGGAATCAGGGGAATCAGGGGAATCAGGGGAATCAAGGAACCCGGATTGCGGGCAGGAAAATGATGTATGGATTTTTTAACGCCGCTGATTGTCTGCGCAATCGCCGGAGCCACATGGAGCCACAATCGCATCGCATCACATTGAACAGTAGCCCCGGTTTTCAGGAGGATTCCGATTCCGATTCAGATTCAGATTTCGATGCCAATGCGGGGTTGCCAGCACCGTAATCAGCGCCGCATGTGGGGAGCATTGGACTAGCCCGAAAGCGGACCCAACATGTGCTCGAAATGTGTTGACTCCACGTTAATTATAAAAATTGATTTCTCTGCTCTCATACAAACCAACCAATATCCGCACTGCATCACAATTTTTCGATTTTGTGATGGTATTCCAGCAAAATAATTATTTGCCATCATATAAGTTGAGCTAATTAAATGGTTAGTAATCCTCCAACTCTAAAACTATTTGAATGATTTTTCCGGTTTGTGATTGTATTTTAGGAAAATAATTATTTAAATCATAATGTTAATGAGCTAATTAATATTTTGTAATATTCTCATAACCGGTAACAAGTGAGATCGTGAATGAAAAATATAATACTTTGATAAAATAGTTTATTATAGCTATAAATTCTTTATAATCTTAAAAATCTTTATGAAGTATTTTCGGATTTTAAATATAATTTTATCTGCAGTGCAAGTTTTTGAGATCTCGGACTTTTAAAGTTTTTTTTTTCTTAGGTTTTGCAGCCAAATAAACCAGTAAGCTAATCTGCACTATAAATTAAACCGAAAAGTAAATTATAACAAACAAGTGAAATTTAATATCCGGCTTAAATTAAAAAAAAACATTTTATATGGCACATTTAAATTGAGAGTAATTAAGAAAGCTTATATTAAGTTCAAAATTAATAAGTTGCGATTAGTCTTCAGATATCTAAAAGAAATAGTTACCTGTAACAAATAAGTAATTTTAGAAACCATATTCCATACAATTCCTTTACTTTCTTATCTCTCGTTTTGTTTTAGCCCCCACTCCGACCAGCAATTAGCAGCCAATACGGTTTGATCAAATTTACGAGCTGCACTCGGGATGCCGGCGTACGTGACGTAAAGGCTCTTCCATCCATCCGTCCATCCATCCATCCAACCATCCAACCATCCAGCCATCCATCCATTCTCCAGCGGAGGTGGCAGATATCTTTTCTCCCAAAGACGCTGGGAAAATGTATTTATTTATATTTTGCGGCCAGTCACGCACATTCGCTGGCCATAAAGTGTCGCCGAGTCAAGTCAAAGTTCCCCTATTGGTTCCAATTGGGCCTCCAAAAATATCCACGTGCCACACTTCGACCCCGTGGCCGCTCTTTTATTATTGTTTTCCCATCTTATTTATTATCCAACTTTGGTTGCGCGCCTTTTGTTAACATAATTTAACCGCATACCAAATTGGAAAATTTGTAGGCCTTCGATTCTTGTTTATCTAGGGTAAAATTAATTTCCATTTAATGTGGCAAACGGTCTTGTTGACACTTGGTCTATATAGTCTATGGGGAGATTGTGATATTCATTTGCTAGAGATGCATCTGTTGAGGTCAGAATGAAGAGATATGACGGAGCTGTCTAAATAGAATCTTATTGTCTGGAATTTTTGATTGAAAACGTATTGGTAGTTACTGTGTCTTTTTAAAATAAGCCAGAGTTAATAATTCTCGTAAAATGTGTGGTATTATTGAAATTCTCTTTGGTTTTATTCGATTTAATCAGAAAGCACTTAAAGTGGATTTCGTGTAATACATTGAAGACAGCAGTGAATAAAAATTCACAAATTTAAAACAAATCGTTTTAAGAAATAGAAAGTTTTTGTGTATAAATAATACGTTTAAATACTGATATAAATTAAAATGGAGTTTATACCTTAATGTCTGTTTCTAAATATTTATAAGTCATTCTGTTACTTTAAGAAATCCCATATTGTGCATAAAATATATGGTGGTATTTAATTAGTTTCTGCTATTTTGTTTAGCTTAGTATACAAAACGTATAAAGTAGAGGTCTTTTCTATTTGCAAATCCACTAGATATACGACTATCAAGTGCAACTTGTCCATCAGATCATGCACCACCAAATTCAGCTCATTACCACACAATGCTGCCATAAACAACAACAAATGCTGCCGCTCGAGCTGACCGAAGTGGAAAGTTAAGAAAGGAAGGAAGGAAGTTGAGCCGCCAAAAACGGAACCATCTGTCCACCGATTGCGAAACTTGAGTGACAACAGCAGCAGCAGCTAAAAAAACACAATAAAAAAAGGTGAATTGAAAGAGTCGCGGAGGGAAGTTATTAAAAAGCGATAAACCCAGAGCAAAACGCATTTGGCGAATTGTTGAACACCTTGTGGAAGGGTTCGTCCCCCCCCATACCCCCCTTCGCTACCCTTCCGGGGAATTATGGAATTCTTATGCTAAAATAATGGACCCACAACCGGCTACCGAACTCGAGCCACCACGTTAGTGGCTCATCGATCAGTAATAAATTTGTTGCGTACACCGGGGGTACAGAACAAAAAATACAAAAAAAAAAAAACAAAATAAAAGAATATGGAGCGGGAGCATGTCGCGCGTTTGTTTTGTTTCTTTAATTCATGAGCAGGATCGCTTTTGGACCAACTGTTCATGGTCCGGCGAGCGAAGGTGAGGTGCGTTGGCCAACTGTGCGTTAAGTCATTGAAAGTCAATAATATGTGCTCCCCATTCCCATTCCCATTCCCAACTCTTCCTACTTTCATTGTATAATAGCGCAAAAAAAAAAAAAAAAAAAAACACAAAGACCCCCAATCCCGTCCATCCGGTTGAAGTTTGTTGGTGGAGTGAAGGGGTAGCAGTCACCGTTCCCAGTCACAGTCTCAGTCACGGCTGCAGTTGCAATCGCAGAAGTCACAGGAGCTTGGCGTCTTATTTATGACTTGTGCCACCACTTGGCTACTATCTGAGATTTGTGTTTTCATTAATTATGCAAGATTCCTTTGGGGATTTCGTATCGTATCGTTTCATTTTCATTTTCGTTTTCTGTTTTGATTCGGGTCGTCTTGGTTTGGTTTGGTTTGGTTTGGTTTGCCTTCTTTTCGGGATGATAAATAGCCCAAGATTAATAAGGCGCCTGGCTAAATGGCGTGGAAAGCATTCAAAGTCGACAATTATGAAATTTGGCCTCTTATCTGATTGTGTTACTGGGGTTAATCGGTTATAAAATCATTAAGCAAAGGCTATATGAAAACTAATTAAAACGTATTTTAAATCATATATAGAAACTCATTTCTTACCTTTATCGCCCCACTTTAAGCCATAGAAATCCACAGACAGACACACGTTTTGTTGATTGTATTCAAATTGTTTTTCTTTTATTTTATTTATCTTTTTTTGTTGGATTTTCTGCTTTGCTTTTTTTTTTCAATTTGATTTTCGTTATCCTAGTTTGTTGAAATTTGCAAAAATCGAAGTTTAAACAAAATAAATTCTAACTTTGTTGTTGCTTTAAGTGTATGTCAAAGTTTGCGTTAACTATACAAGAAATGTCGATTATTAAACGTTACCAACGCTGATTACGAATACCAATATATTTGTAAGTGTATATTTATATATATAGTGTATATATTCATTATTGTATGTGTCTAAATTGCTGATATGGGATGCTAAACTTACAAAATCAAATTACGCTGAAATAAATGGTCTTGAATGCGCGATAATTTTTTTTTTTTTTTGTTTACAAGGTGTTTTAAGCTTATGAATTATATTTAAACATTAAACATTATTGTAAAGTTAAATTAAATTTCAAAATCCTTTGCGTTTGTTATTGTTTTGCTCACACAGAAACACAGACTGCAGTTTTGCTTAAGAAGCGGTTTCAAAGAGCCCGACCCAAAGGCGAGCTGTGTATAAGCGGCTGCCGAGAGAAATGATTTTTAGATCATCCCGTACAGATTTTATACATTTGCTGAAGGTTCTTTTGGCCATCCATCGCCTAATGACGCTTAGAACCAGTAAAGATCCTTCGACGATTCCTGAACTTGCGCTACTTGCGCTTCCAGACCTGAAAGACGAGTAATATAACATTTTAGAAGAATACCAATAATATATGTATTAATTTATGTTAAAAGCAGACAGTTGAACTATTCAAAATATTTGTGGGTCTATTACAATTGATTCAATTCGATATAATTCATAGGTGGCAACAACAAGCGTTTAAAAAATATAAATATTAAAATATTTTTTAAATAAAAAAAGTCTAAGTGGCCTTTAATTGAATTCCCGAAATTGACTTAAGACCGTAAGGATGAAGAACCAATGCTCCATAGCTAACTTTGGTTCAGCACTTTATATATATCTTGAATTGATATTGAATACGTCTGATTTTGAACCTAACGTCATGAACATATGTCTAAAATCTAAAACGATTTCGATGATATTAAAATCTCTTTAATTGAACAAAGAAATTAGATCTAGAATTAAATAAAACTGCGGAATGTGTGTCGAGTTTTTCGAAACAAAATCGAGAAAGGACTTCCTTTATCATCTTTTAGAATCGAATCCTGCGGATGGACTCACCTGCCATTGTGGGATAGCTGGAGTACTCCAGGGCATGGGCCGTCTGCTGGTCGTGGTGCAGCCTGTGAGAGACGAGAACCGGGTGAGGGGTAAGGACGCAGTGCAGAGGGAGGTTCATCGAGTGACTCACCTGGATCCGTGGCTGGCATACTGCTGGGGCAGCCTCAGCAGACTGCCGTACTGGGCCATGTTGTGGTGGTAGGCGTGGGCGTGGGCGGCATGCGCATGCGCTGCGTGGGCATAGGAACCATAGTGGGCCGCTGCCGCATGTGGGACCCACGGATCGGTGGCGTAGCCGGTGTCCGTCGCCGTGCCATACAAGTCGCTAACCTGCAGATAGATATCCGATCGGATTACAACTTATTTACCATGGTGGCAAGAGGCAGCAGCAGCAGCAGCAGCAGCAGCAGCAGGATCGGTGGCTCCCTCAGGTCGTAATTGCCTCACGTATTGCAGGTAATCAGCTTCTGGCCACTGGTAACTGCCATTGTTATTGGTTATTGGACTATGCTCACCTGGTGGTGTGTGGGCGCGGGTATGGGGTGCACGTAATTGCTGTTCCAGAACGACGGTGGGAAATTGCGATTCGACATCGGGCTGCTGCTCTCTGCAAAAACATTAAAATGGGGGAATCGTTTCAGGCATGTGTATACATAAAATGATAATAGTGCACGAATTATTGTTCAATCGTGCTAAATGTACCGAGGCAATAAAGACAATCAAGCGAGAATATGGCCATTTTTGGCCTTATATAAAACAATATAAGTCCTAAGGCCTCAAAAACTTACTTTAAGCGACATATTTACGATGTAGTATCAAAATGAAGGAAATTATAATCCCAAGGAAAGTAAGTGCATTTTTCTGGTACGACTTTGGCAAATTATTCTTTAAAAATTTTTGGTTACATTAAAAAAAAACAGTAACAAGAACGATTTTTTCTTACAGTCCCAATTAATCCTTATTATATCATTTCACGATTGATTTTAAATATATTTTAAAGAATATCACAGTAGATAATGTTTTAATTGAGTATTCTTTTGAACAAATTATTATTATGACGTATTTCGATAAATGATTCTAACAATCTTAGAAAATCTTAAAAGTATCAATAATTTTAGAGCTTAAGGCATATGATTTCCTTTGCTAATTACAATATTCTTATAGACTTATTCCTCTTTAAGCTATCTAGTTTTTTTCATTGAAAAATTCCGTATTTCCACTACAAATGTTCTCGAGAAGCAATCGCCTGAAGGAGGTGTTATGCTTTTGCCTCTAGGGGCAATTTCCATTCACTTGCGGCAATGATTAACTGGCAAACCGGCGTGTACGAGTCATTGGGGGGTGGGGGATTGTGGGTTTCGGTTTCGGGATTGGTTAGGGACTCTCCTCGGAGTCGCAGTTCCAGTCTCAGACCCGGAGTGAATCTCCATCTTCGCCTCGGTGGCGGCGCCATGGCCTGTTGCAAATAACTGAGCGGAATGTTTTCGGTTGTCGTTCGTGCTCGTTGTCGCGCTGTTGTTCAGGATCATCACTTGTATTAAATGGTTGTAAATCTACGCGTTTATGAAATCGCGCGACGCCGCCAACCAACGGGGAAGGAGCAAACAGCGGCAAGACATCTCCATTATGTGTAATGGAGCTCCCTCAGGAGACCCGCGGGCCCAAAAATAGCAACTGCAATTGAGCGGCTGGAGATACCAAAAACTTGCATAGGCTTGCATTTGCGTTGACAACATTCCAAACTCGATTCGAGAGAAAAATATACAACAACTGGTGGAGTTTGAGGATGATGCTGAAGCCGAAGCTGGAGGATGTGCCATTCGATGTGGATGTGCTTGTGGGGATGTGTAATGTTTGTGCTTGGCTGCCGTCGCGATTCGACAACTTTGGCCGGCACGTTGGCGAGTGTGCCATGCATTCTGATGATGACGATGATGATGATGATGATGATGCGGCTGGGATACCGAATATACTGGAGACTGGATACTGGGGATACTGAAGATACTGGATGCCATGCCGCGTGCCTTTTTTCTTCCCTTCCAGAAGTCGTCATCATCCCATTGCTATTGCCATTGCCATTCACTCACTCACTCGCTCAGCTGAGGCCGTGGAATTCCCATTAATGTGCAAACAAGCAGACTGCCAAAGATATTTACTCCGCAGCTCCTTCGCTTAGCATTTCACTTTCAGCCAAGGGGCTTCAAAAGCGAAAGCCGCAGTACCTGTATCACCTCTCACCTCTCACCTTTCACCTTTTGCCCTAATGAAGAGAGCGTGGCAATTTATGACCCGATAAGGTTCGATCGCCAACGTTGACACATAGAATCCTACACGGAAAAAATGTTCTTTACCCTAGAGGAACATTTTTAGCCCTAGTAAAATGATATTTGTGGAAAATCACCATAAGCAGTTAATTAAAGTACAATATAATAAGTGAAGATAGTTTATAAAAATCTTTTTAAGCCAAAATCAATCAGGCTGACACCTTTAAGCTATTGAAAAACAAAAAAGTTAAGCTTAGTGAAATGATATATCAATTACAATACGAATAAATCAGAAACTTATTACATATCTCGCTTATATTCATTGAGGTATTATTTCGAATGTTACAAGTATATGAAATGTTTTTTAATATATATTATTTTAAGTCTATATCCCGTCAAACCTAATATTTTTCTGTGTGTCCATGCACTTGTGCCCGTATCTACAAACGTATCTTTAAATGTATCTGCATCTCTATCTGTTTCGGTTTGAGTTTCTGTTTGTGTTTTCGGTTTCTCCTGCCTGCAGCGGGTGCCAAGGAATTTTAAATCGAATTCTTTGGGCATCTAATTAAATGCTCCTCGCAACGAAAAGGCTGCCTGATGAATCGGGTATTTTTTGATCGAGAAACGTAACGAAACGGATCGGGGAACAAAAACAGAGAAAAGTGCAAGCGTGCCGTTGCTATCTCATCATCTCCTGCGATGCCCTGTTTCGGTTCGTTTTGTTTTTCTGTGCGGAGCAGTTAATTGAAATGCATTTTAAAATCGTAATGAGGAATCTATGCGGCATTCGGCATTGCCACCGTCCGACAACAGCAACAGCAACTGCAACAACAACAACAACAACAACAACTGGCTACCCAAAACAACAACATCAACATCGACCGCATCGCATTCCGGCGACATTTCATAGCACATTCCAACTAGCGATATATATATATATATATATACATCTGTGCATATAGCACATATAGACACGGCACATTGCATTACGAAAAAAATCTATATAAATACTGAATAGTTTTAAGCGCACAAACGTAAATGTTTAAATGTTTAACTGTGTGCGGCTGCTCTCAAATAGACAAATGACCAAAATGAACTTTAAATACCATTAAGTAGACATCGAAAAGGGGCAAAAACAAGAGGCGTAAAAGTAAACAAATTAACAAAAAAAAAAACCCATTCGTTGTTTACTTTTTGCTCAAATTGTATTTTAAGGGACAGTTCTATAATGGGCAATGTGTGCCACTACTGTGCAGCAGCTAAGTGTTAAGAGCACCCTACTGAGTTTGGAATTCGCAGAACTAAAACAACGAAAATCTTTAGATTATTTAGTTACGAGAATTAAATGACATTTTTAGTGATTTGATTGTCAAGTAGTCATTCCAAAATAGCCTTTTAAATTGATAACTAATCAGAATTTGAATACTTTGTAGGCTAAAATCATGTAAATGTATCATTTCTGTTATTTTTATTTGTTGTCACACTTAACCACATTACTATCAAAATAATATAACAAATGGTATTTGAATCCGAAAAATTTGTGTGTATATGTAGGCTTTCAATATGTAACTATTCGATTATTTGTAGTACAACAAAATATGTTATCATCAGCATTAAATTAAAATTCAATCATCGTAAATTAAGCAAATAAAAAGACAATTATAAACAATTTTTGGGATCAAGTGGATATTTGCTTATTTGTCGGTCTATTAATTGCCAGTCAGGAAACTGATTTTGATTTAAATTTCGGAAAGCCAATCACCGTAAATCGTAGTTAAGCAGCCTGCGGAAAATTTCCAATTATCGCATAACGAATGGGGAATTGGCATTTCCTCAAAGCATACGGCAATCGAGGAAATTGGGGGGGAAAAATCGAGGAAATGGCAGCCACAGAAACTCAATAAAATCCCAGGTTTAACTGCAATTGGCGGTGTGGCAAAGGAATACACCACAAAGTGCTCCAATCGAGGGGGCGGAAATTGGGAAATTACCGGTGGGCGGGACACGTACGGAACATTAGCATTACGTGGATTCGACTGCCAGTACCTGATCAGCATTCAAATACATAGATAATTGATTGATTGAGCAATGGACGCAAATTAACAAAGAAGCAAAACGATGATCATAATAAAAAACTTCACTTGACAAGCCAAAATACGTTGTGCCTGAGTGAAATTGCAACAGGGCAATTCAAAATAAAAACAAAAATCAAGTGAAGCGCAAAAATTATACACATGTTGGTGTCTTTTTATATAATATATATGTACATACATACGGGTATATATTGTATGCAGCAGATAGACGGACAGGCAAAACAGACAGGCATGAACAAACGAAACGTTTATCTTCATTAAAGGAGGTAATTAATTTTGAAATCGAAAGAACAAGCGAGTGGCAAGTGGCAACTTGATTTATTTGTTTTATTGTGTGCCCGTTTTTGGTGTGTGCTTGTGAGTGTTCGCATTCACAGACATTTCACAAACTTGGGAAGGGGATAAAGTGGCGTTTTAAAGTGATTCTATACTATAAACTGACTATAAACGTATGGTTGACAATGGGTGGAACGAAATTTAAATATTTCGAATAGTTTTCGAAAGAAAAGATGGATTAAAAGCTATATTTTTATGAGAATTGTAATTTACAGCACATGTTTATACGATTTTAAATTTCAAAACATTTAAATGTTGGCATATAAACTAATTTTGGGTTGGTAAAAGCTTGCCATAAGAAAGCACTTTATTATTAAAATTAAAATTTGCCGCAGTCCCACTTATTTTACAAACTTATTTAGCTCTTAACAAAAACAGATGAAAGCAAAAATTAATTCCAACAAGTGCTTTAGTTTTCTATTAAACGGGTTCCTTTAATTTTAACAAGAAGCAGACGCAGCCTAAATATTAAACATAAACATGCATTGATTATTTCTAAAAACTTTTACATTCTTTCATGGTGAGCTGCTGCATATTTTCTTAACCATATTTTTGCACATAAGTTTTCACACATTAACCGACATCTTGTTTATCAGTACAAGGTCATCAGTCAAGTATTGAGCAGAGCAAAAAGTGGTTTAGACATCGAACCACTTAACCCACTGAAAATTCTTGATTTTTTCTATTAGATCCAGCCACCTCGTTCTTTCCCACACACTCAAACACATTCCAAAAGGCATAATTTGCCTGTTGTAAATTTCCCGAGAACATTTTAATAACTTTGCTGGAACTGCTGGCGTATTTTTCACCTAATTATGCCCCCATTTGGGGGACAAGTGAGGCAGCGCCGCAAATCGAGGCAAACACGCAAACTGACAGCCGGGACAACTACATGACACGAGCGGTTCTTTGATCAAAACTCGTCGGAGCCACAAATGAGTCGAAAAGCGGAAGGGTAGCCGGGAAAACAAGCTGATTATCCTCCTACACTGGCACAAAAAAAGAAAAAACTCGGATTTAAATGCTTAAAGCAAACAAATACTTGTAGCTCACCAGATAACTAAGATTTTGTAACCAAAATCAACAAACAATAAATGGGATCCTATTATCAAACAAACTTGGTATACAAATAATTATTAATATTTGTTTGTTGTTTGGGAAAATATGAAAACAAAGAGTAAACCAATAAATCGTTCTTTTTAACCTTTCTTAAAAAATCGCTCGAGCAGGCACTAAACATTTTTATTTTTATTTTTTTTTAATTAATTTTCACTGTTAAAAACCCATAAAAAAATGTATAAAATATATTCAATTGGGTAACCTAGCAACTTAATTCGTCTAGATTGAGCAGAACCCTAACTTTTAGTTGGCGCCCGAGCATGGACTGCCGATATTTTTCTATTTCTCTATTTCCTTCTTTCAGCTATAGTTATTGAAATGTTTTTATCAATGCACTCACCTTTAGCATCCTTATTGTTATAGTTGAGGGCGCGGGAGAAGTGTTCGTCCACCTGGCTGGCCGTGTCGCCCGAATAGTTGGTGAACACAACGCAGGAGGCCGATAGATACTGAGCTTGTCCTTGGCCACTGCTGCCCAGCCCACCGCCTCCGCCTCCGCCTCCGCCACCACTGCCCATCGGCACCTCCAGGGTGGGCAGATTTTTGGGTATGGCCCCGGTTCCGCCTCCGTCGCCGCCACCCGAACCCGTTCCGCCCGCTGATGACGGACCGCCAGTCGCTCCGCCGCCCACATTCAGCGGATGACTGTGCGAGTGGGCGTGGCGCGGGGAATCCGGACCGGAGGAGCAGGATGATTCATTATGATGCTGATGCTGTTGGGAGCCCACCAGGCGTGCTGGAAAATCAAATCAAAGAGAGAGGCAAAACTATTAAATAATCGCGAAATAATCGGCGAGAAGCCAACGGGGAAAATATGATATAATTTATTGAATGCTAACTGGTTTGGAATGCGAGTGCTTCGTCAGCAATTTCAAGAATTTTCAAATTAATTAGCTACGAATGTGCGATGGCTATCTGGTTCTCCCTCACTATGGCTCTTTCACTCGAATGAATTTCATTGTGCTGCCAAAAAACAAATGTTATGCAAACATTGACATTGACAATATCAATGAACACGCACATGAAAAGGAATAATTGCCCAAAGTTTAGCAACATTAAACTAAGCAGGTGCCAACGAAGCTTTTCTGCTAATGAATTATTAATTATTAATTAAGGAGCTTATACTTTAATTTTGCTACTTATTACTTTTATTTGTATTACGGCCTTTAAAGCAGGAATTCGTAAAGTCTAATCACATACTTGTTACATACTTTAAACTTAAGTGAGTCATTAAAACAATTTAATTTCAATTAACTCGATAAAACTTATTGCTACCCACTTTAATACTTTCGGCAGAAGAATTAGTTGAAATTGGTGACCACATTACTTAATAGCTTTGACATGTGTTATTATTTATTAAATAAGTTTTGCTATTTTCTAGTTTTTTTTTTCTAGATCCGGAAATGGGGACATGACAATAATGGGTATTTGGGTAAAATAAATTTGCTTTTTAAATCTGATTAAACAATTTTTTTTTAATAGGTTCCGTGCTAATTTTCAAACCATTCAAACCATTTCTCATGCTAAATGGTTTGCCGGGATTGAAGTCTTCTTTGACTTGAGTTCTATAAGTTTTAAATCAAATACTCTTATGGGATCTACTCACCTTCAGCTTCGCTGCGCGGCACGATGAGATCCTCTTCTTTGGTTTGGTGCGTATGCGGGTGCGTGTGTGTCTGTGTCTGCGAATGCGGGTGCGTGTGTGCGTGGGCGAGGGAGTGGGCGTGGGAGTGGGCATGGGCGTGGGCGTGCGTCCTGTGCGTACTGTGCAGCGAGTGTCCAGCAGCGCCGCTCAACACCGGACTCATTCCCAGGCCAACGCTGCCCACACTACTGCTGCCGGGCACCACATTGCTGCCGAGCAGTCCGCCGCCTCCGATCCCAGCTCCGCTGACCAGCTGGAGTCCGGAGGAGCTGGCCTGGTTCGCTGCACTGTTGTGGGCCGCTGCTGCCACCGCCGCCGCAGCGGCATTCGCGCTCACCGAGGGCGGTAAAATGGGGCTGCAGGGCGAGTGGGAGCTGCCAGAGGCGCTCGATGAGGCGGCCAAGTTGACGCCCGAGGACGAATACAGATCCTGGTTAAACTGCAAATAACAAAAAAAAAATTTTGCTTTATTTTTGTATTTTTATAACTTTATTTATATTCACGATATTTTAATTTCATTTTTTAATAACGCCTAAAACTTTAAAATTTTTTGTTTCAAATTTACAGGTTTTAAATTTATTCCGCTCACTCTTTCACCCAAAGGGTTTAATCAGTGGGTATTTATATTTATTCTAATTTTGTAAATGGGTATGTCGGAAGTAAACCAATAATTTTGATCCTGTTTGTTTTTAAAACATTTCTTTTAACAGTTGTTTTTAATATCTATTTGGTTTCATACAACTAGTCTAAACATTCAATGAGTTTCGATTTAATCATACAAGTTTACTCGATGTCCGAAACAAACCGATAATATTGACCATGTTTGTTATGCTAAACACAAATCAATTTTAACAGTTTTGTTTTTAATATTCATAGACTAAACATAGAAGGAGAAAGAGAAGGAGAAAGAGAAGGAGTAACTTTGGTTTTTGCTAAATAGGATTTGTTTTAACTTCACATTTATTTAACAATTGAATGCTATTCAAAGCTTTAAACAAAGAAAGGGAGCTTTTCTGTTAAATATTTTAACCTATGATAAGTAAAAAAGGCTTGTTTTGTAGCAATAATCGAAGTGGCGAATGTCTTAGAGTTGTTTTAAAAATTGTTTCTGTTTACTTTTGTAATAATTTGATCCATTCGCTCTCTTTTGTTTTAAAATAAATGGTCCTATTACGATTTAAACTAATCTTAGGTTTTTCATAGCTTTGGACATTTCTCTGACCACGTTTCCCCCTTTTAACATATATTTCTGGATTTATAAGTGGATTTCCCTGGCAGATTCACAAAAGGTCGACAACGAGCAAGTAATGAGTTATGAGACGCGTTGCAGCAAATTGAAAATGACACAATAAGAAAATTTATGTTGATGGAAAACGCGAGTGAGGCCATTAAATTTACGAGCGTTTGGCGCATATTATCACGGACTCGGGCCAAGGTTGCACTGCTCCAAATGGGCTGGGTAATGGGATGGGAATGGGAATGGGAATGGGGAAGGGGAAGGGGGAAGTTCGGAAATAGGAGAGCGTCCAGAAGACGATAATCACGCCGCAATCTCCTGCTTAGCGGAGTGTCAAACATAATGCGGCGCTGGCGACGATTTACGAGCAACACCTTCGACCGCCCCCTTTTGGATGCCCCACCCCACTCCACCCCTCGTAATGAGCCCATTAGTGGCACCCTAGCCGATAGATAACCCCATGGAAATCGCTGCCCTGCCCGCCACGCCACATTTGCTGCCGAAAATCTTTCTAAATTTAAGTATAAACTTCCAGCCAAGCGAGGCGATGCGATGCGACCCTTCTTCCATTTCGAAGGCGCATGCCAATTATGATCGTGTCTAAGGGTTAATAATGGGTTAACCGGGCACGAACCATTTGAAAGAGTGCATCTTGGGCATTGACAGCGGCCCTGATTTACGAGCGGCCGTTGAGTATCTTGCAGATACAACAGCTGTCCGTTTAGCGGGACCCGGGCCACTTAATTAGATGAAAGCGCTGAGTCAGCAGCGAGCGGCTTTGCTAATAGATACAAATACAAATTGATTGAGATACAGCTGCGGCGAAAGGTGCAGCATCACAGACACTTGCCGCAAATATGTGGCAGATCAAGTATCTGCATCTGTCACCTGGCTTAAGCACATAATCAATGCGTTCCGCCTTATCGGCCAACACTATCAGCGGTGACAGCCCAAATTGGAGGCGGTATGCTCGAATCGCGAATCCCAAATCGCGGATGGCGGATCGTGGCCAAGTGCAGTAGCGTAGGAGAAACAATGCGCAGATACAGATACAAAACGCACAGTCGCAACCGCATTGCCAGCTGTATCTGTATCTGTATTCGTATTGGTACACGGAAAAAAGGATCTTATAAATACATCGAACCACCTGTCATCTAAAGTAAATACCAATTTCTCCTTTAAGGTTTAGTTAGTTACTATATTTGGACAATAAAACTTATATAGTTTGAATTATAGAAGCAATGTAAGATCTTAAATATCAATTTTTTCTTACTTATTTACAACTTTGAACTAAAAGCTAAGAATGAAAAGTTATATTTACTTGCACGACGAAAGAACACTTGAGCCTTTAAACCTTTACAACGATCTACTTAAGATTAAGATAAAACAATGAACGTAATATGAAAGAAAAGCTCTCATAATACATAATTTAAACGCTGACTTATAATGGGGCAACTAATCAAACCCAAAGTATTAAAATATTCGGTAATAGTAATTAATCCAATAAAGTAATACTTTAGGTTTATGTATTTCTAATTTAATATGCAACCAAATTCTATCAGATCAAGCTTCGTTTGTTGTAGTTTTCTCCGTGTATTGCTGCAGTATTATTAGCTGCAGGCGATATGTCGGTTATGCCGAGCAGTCAGACCGCCGATCACACGGCATAAATCACCGGGATCGGCAGACGAACCAGCGACAAAATTTCGGAGCCCACAGCTCTTTTTTTTTTTTGTTTGTCCAGCTCCCTGGTTTATCTGCGATCGGTTGACAAAAGGCCCCAAGGATCGGATCGGTATGGTTATGTTATGGCGTTGGATCCGAACAGAGCGAGATCGGCAAGAACTAATGGCGATACACACAATAAATTAACCGAACGGTCCAAGGTTTTTGTTTGTTTTATTTGGTTTTGTGCTCGACTGGACTGGCTAAAGTGTCGAAAGGGCGGACGAAAATTGTGCGTTTTTGGGGCCGAAATAAACCGGTCATCCAGCTGAGCCTTTAAGCTGCTGACTCAATCTGCGATTGGCTTGGCGGAGGAGCAGCAGAAACCGAATACAGGAGAGGGTTTATCGCGGTCCCTCTTTATGGGCATGCAAAAGCATAGAATCAGAATCGTGTCGTATCGGTTACTTACATAAAAGGCCAATTTCGATTTGGTGCCGCGGCCTTGTATAATTGGAACTTGCGACACAAGAATTTCTTTGTGCCCCAGCGACAACGGCAACGCCAACTGCCTCATGGTATTGGCCGCCGTTTTAGCCTCAGTCGTAGCCTTCTGGCCATGGCCACACCACGGTCAGAGTTTTGGGGCCTGGACACTGACCAAAAGCCCTCTCGATCGTGAGAACTTTTCTGTACTTGTCACTGAAATCACAGCGAAATCTTCGAAATCAATGTTAGCAAAAACGGGAGAGACGGAACAATGCCAACATTGACTCGCGGAATTCCATGAAATGTTTCCCTTTATTTCGCCAAACCATTTTTTCCTCCCGCTTGTTGTTCTTTATTGTTTCGGGTTTCCCAAATCGATTTGCGTTCTGCGTGAATTCTTATGATTTGTTAGAAGCGTCTAATTATTCAGTCGGGACCGGGTCGAAACAAATTGATGGAGGCAAGAGCGCAGCGCAGCCACAGTGGCAGTGGCAGTGGCAGTAGCTTTTGGCCTTGGCAAGGAGTGAAAAGAGCCATCAATCAGCCAGGGATGTGGGTCCTAGCAAAAACGCCAGCATGACTCATCATCGGTGCTTTCCCTTTTTAAAGTTGTCCTCAAACTTGTTTTGAAAAAGTGCGCTTGTTTTTGGTTAAATGAAAGCAAATCAACAAGAATCTTTACAAAACGTTTTGTGGTTTTCCTTTGAGACGATTCGGTGTTTATGCAAAACGGGTTCTTTTTAAGTTATGCAACTAGCAGGAGTAAACGTATGTTAATTGAACTCTAATTAAAAATCTTAAATCTTATCGTTTTAACTCTGTAATCTTAAGGTCTTTTAATTTTTTGTGGGTTAAGAGATTTGATTGGTTTGATAAAACTTGTGTATTTTTCTATAATCCAATAAAATTGTAAGCTTGCAAGGAAAGCCAATTTTAACAATTATATATGAATAATTTAAATTTAAATACAGTTTTGAAATATATTTATCTCCTAAACAAACTAAGACGCGGTCTTTCGTGACCAACTTGTGCTGCACATTTGGAATTTAATTTGGGATAGAGAATTAAAAGTTTGGAAATTTTTAACACCTTTTTTACGTGCATTTAACACAAAAACCGCTTCGCCTAAAACTTTAAAGTCACCTCGCCCAAAATGTCCAAACAACAAATTTTGTCACCAAAACTTTTCTTAGTCCGTTGCCGCGAAAAGTTTTTTGATATGACAGTTTTTATTAAGATACTAAATATTAAACGTATAATAGAAAATCTAGAAACGTATATATTCGCTCTGTTAAACTATTGGAAATGCATTTCGTATATTTATTATTGTCTGTTATTGTTCTATTTTGACATTATAAATTTGTTGATCTAATCACCCTAGCCTGTATTTATTAAATAAACCAAATGCGCAAGAAATGTTACAACTTTTTTAGTTCCATTAATTTTTTTTTTAAATGAGCTTATAAAAATTTATAGTGTGACATTATTTCAACAAAACCTCCTCATCTATTGAAGCATAACATTCATCTCATAAAAAAGAAAACAGTCAGTAAATTGAAATAAGTTGTATGTAATATAAAATAAATACTTTAAAGGCTGGATCCTTCTATTTAACTAAACAAGCAAAATATAGTCAACATTGTACTGCTTTTTCCTAAAATACTTATTTAACCTGAAACTTTTTCTGATTTTTTTTTGCCAAGCAATCAACATAGACGGAAAACTGAAGTGCCTACGCAACTGTAAGCACTATTTAAGGTTACATTTGATCTAAAAATGTTGTTGTATTATTTGCACTGAGGTCCTTTAACAAACTAACTAACAACAATCGCAAACCCTATAACGTCAAATGATTGTTGCTTTTGCAAAGAGAGCTTTTCCGAGTACTATAAAAGTCCAGAAGAGTGTCGCATTTTTCTAATCTTTACAATTCGAGTGAATATGAATGCATATCATTGGTTTCATCGCTAAGTACTCTGTACTCCATTGGCTCTAACAACTTCAAGGATGTAGAAGGAAAAATGACGTATTTTTGTCAATCTTTTTTTGCCTGACTCTCTAACGTTGGTCTGGAATTAATTGCCATTAATCGCTTTGTCTTACTTACCCTCTCATACTGGTAGAACGATCGACTTGGTCCAGCGCGCCCGTACAGATATGGATAGTAGGCACCGTACATAACTTCGGGGCAGGACACTGCCATTGTCGCAGTGGCAATCGCACTTGCAACTGCAACTGCAACTCGCACTCACTCACTCACTCACACTCGCGACCGGGGAGTAATCACTGTTTTTTGCGTTTTTTTAGCGATGAATGGTGGTAAGTAAATTGGTATTGTCACTTGAACGGGGAATTGTGATACCAATACCCGTTGTTCCAATCGGAATTGAAATTCTCTCTGGAGACAGAAAGATACGCGGAGAAAAAGAGAGAGAGAGAGAGAGCGGTTTAAAACTTGGAGTAATTATAAAACCGGCTCTCAACTCAAGTCGCTTTTTTTTTTGTTGTTGCAGTCGTAGTAGTATTTATTTCTTTTGTTGGCTAGCGAAATTCCTGGAATGAAAACTCCGCTCGGCTAATTATATTTACATATTGTAAAACACCATCGCGTTTGTATCAAGAGCTATAATTGCTTTTCGTCTTTTCTGTTTATGTTTCTTTTTAATTTTTTCTTTTTTTTTTCGCAAACTTCTTTCTATTTATTCGCCATTCCCGTTTGTGGGTATTTTCTTTTGCTTTTGGTTTTTGTTTCTTCCCCTCGGCGCTCTTCAACTTTCTTCACTTGTTTCTTTCTTCTTTGTTTGCTTGTGCAGGCAATTGCAATTATCATTTCCACATTGTTGATTGCTGTTAGTCGTTGTTTTCTATTTTTTTTTCTATTTTATGCGGCCATTCCCTTTGGCGTTGGAACGTCAATTTCGTTTCTCATCCGCGTTTCCGCTGAAGAATTGCCAACTGCAAAGAAAATGGAGAAAAGTGCAGGAGAAGGCATTAACAATTTGCTAATTGTGGAAAGAAATTCAAAGCTGAAGAGCCAATTTCTGGCATTTATGTAAAAACCGACTTTAATGATGGGATTATTCGAACCATAAAGTCTGTTGAAAAGTAATTGCATGTAAACAAACAATAAACAAGAAATATATATATGACCATACAAATTCACAAACGCAAGGTTTTCCATTAAAATGTAATTTAATTATCAAAATAAATACCACTAAATGTTGGGTTTCAACAATTTTTGATTATAATGCATAGAAAGTTTTGTAAAAGGTTTCGTGGAAAGAGTTAATAAAAATTAAACAGTAAAAACACTCCCGTCGGTACAAAAACAAGAAAAATCAAAGATCAAAATTGTTCATGTCATTGGTTTTTTGTACTCTGACGAAAATTAAAGCTACCGTGAAAAACAACGTAAGAAATTAAAATTTTTCAATTAACTTGTTTGCAAAAATTAAACACTAAAGGGCAAAATGGATTTGGTATGAAACTGCCTAAAACAACGAAAACAAACCAATCCGACGGCAAAAATAATAGTGCATAAATGAAGATTCCGTCGGGATTTATAAAACATATTTCTTTCAACTTTTAATCAAACATAGTTTAAAGTAAATACAAAACAAGTTTTAATCCAGCCCTACTAAATATAAGAAAACTTATTTATGGTAAAAAAAATTACATTTTCTTTTAATTACAAATTATGGGTTAAGATAATTAATGAGGTCTTACTTAAGTGTCTCACTCTGTTCTAAGTTGATAAGCCTTGATTTTATTAAACAATTGAACTAAAAAAGTGTATAGGCAGAAGAAAAAGTTAGGCCAATAGGCAGATCTGTTGTTTTTCAAATTTTTGGCCGATTATATTACAAAAATATGAATGTTATTTGTAATTTCTTTAAATATTTAATTATTTAAATTCAAAGCTTAAGTTTTTAAAAAACTCTAGACTAGTAGTTTTTCCCTAACAACCGTAGTTCTAATTAGAACATTTATTTTATCCAGCTAGACCCATTTATCACGAATGTGAACTTACCACTTGAATGTTTTTAGTGTAATCCAACAAGATTTGCAACCTTCCCCTGCGTACATCAAAACAACATTTGTGCACTTTTTGGAAAACATTCAACAATTTTCACATTACTTGACTTTATTTCCGTTGAAACGTTTTGTTGTTGTCGTTAATTTGAATAGTAATTAAAACGATACGCGCTGGGGAATTTGCACGTGAATACTTGAGATTTTGGCGCAGCTTTTTTGCGATTATTTTTACCGAAAACGAGCAGCAAACATTTGCCCGGCGCACTCAATGAAAATATTTTCGCTAAATCCACAAAATGCCAAATTCCATAAATTCTTGGCAGCGCGCGAGAGAGAGAGGTAAGCGTGAGCGGATGAGAGGGAGCGGGAGGAGAACGGCACTAGTTTAGCGATTGCAGCATCCGCAGAAATCTCTATATTTTGCTAGGTGGCACTTGGAAAACAAATGAACTGCACTTGTCGCGATCGCTCACTGGGATTTTCGAAATTCGTTTCGTTTTAATTTCAGCGATTCTCGCTTTGAAACGAGAAAATCGCGCGCGGCGGAGAGGGAGAAACACGGAGAGCTCCGGCTGCCGCTCAATCGGAAGAGAAAAAACAAACTGCGAAAGGAGCGGTGAAGCCAAAGGCAATGCAATGCAGAACGCGGGCAGCGCAGTCGGCGCAGCGTCGAAAACAAAATGGCAATTTCCCATATCAAGTTGGCTCCCTCGCACGCTGCGTATGTGACCTTAGCGAGAGCGAGACGACCAGTGTGTTGAAGCGCACAAGGTACCGCCCACTTGATTGCTGCCGCGTGCAGTTGTTGTTTCCAGTTCCAGTTAACGATGCCACATCGGTGTGAAAATAAAATGGAGTGCGTCTCAATTGTGTCCTCAAGTAGACGAAACTTCCTGCTGTTTCCTCGTGTCTGTGTGTGTGTGCATCTGATTTTAAAGTTCGACAAACAGATTGAAAGGAATTCACATTCGTCCGGGGCCGTCCCCTTCGTCCTTTTGTTCCTTTCCGCAGCGAAAAGTATGCGCCAACTGTGTCAACAGTGTTTGCAGTGCCCCCGCAGTCCTTGTTTTCCAGCCCTCCCCCACTCCCCGATGAACTCTCCGCCGCGAGACATTTCCGTATTGATAATAATCTGATTGCAAATGAATACAATTTATTGTGCTGTTCATTCGCCTTTATTTTCCCTCGGATAGTGACAAGGTGCGGATGCGGAGCAGTGAGAGACGAGTTGCTACTCCCTAAATTGTTAGATTCGCGATGGGAACCAGAGGAAAAACCTTTCGCAGATGTTAAATTGGCAGATACCCTAAAGTGCAATAGTTGCTTTTGTAGATTTGGAATTGTCCATAAAAATCACCCGGTGAATATCCCAAAACTTTGTAGATAAATTGAGTTATAATACGGTGAATTGAAAACTTATTATTAGTGATGGTCAAAAACTAATTTATTGCGATTTTGATGGTGTATGTACTTTAAATATTATACCTATAGTAATGTACGTTTAGGAAGTCTGCGTTTAAAACAACCTTTTTCGTAGCATACTTTTTTAAAATATATTCTGCAAAACTACCCCCTCTTATTCGCTACTGTTGAACTAGTAAGCTTAGTCCTGTTTTCCATCGCTAGTGTGAGCAATTCACATTAAATACACCTTTACATTATTTAAACAAAACGTAGCAAAAGTTTTGAATGCAGTGCGAGGTTAAAACAGTTTGAAAAAAAAAAAAAACAATTCTACCAAATTTATATAAAATTTAGGAGCTTGGCTTGTTAAAAGCCATTTTTTTTTATGTTTGTACAGTTCTCACAACATTACCGGCGGTATCTTCGAGCAAATTCTTATTCGCTATAGACAGGCCCTAGTTGCCCTTGCTAACGACATATCTGGTACTTAATGTTTATATGGGCCTTGTTATTCTTTTAAAGGCAATCAAAATCCCGTAAACCTCAATTCATATCTTACTGGAATTTTTTTTCCAATTCCCAACTGGACTTTATTAATATTTTTTAATAATTGAAAATGATCTAAATTAAAAACAGGATAATCTACAAGAGTTTGAGGACTAATTTAAAGATTAATCAAAGCTTACTAGAAACTTAAATAAGCTATTGTCAAATCTAGCATAGTTGTAATAGTTCTGACAGCTTTAATTTTAGCTGATGTTCTTATTAGCTCCGAAAATAGAATGTAGCTCCTAAACCTATTCAATACAAAAATGAACACTTCAGTGAATACCTTCTACTCAAATTGCGAACAAATGATGAGATATCCCTATTCATTACTGAATTAATACTTAATTGTGTTTGAAACGCATCCTTCTACCTGTTGCTTACAACGTGTATTATTTGTCAAGTATTTAAACCTATTTCTACTTTTTCAACCAATGATGTAAATTACCAACCAAAGAAAATGCAATTATTAAAGTACAAAACATACGCGCATATATTTATTTTCTTTCCAAATAAATTTGACTATAGGCAGTCTTCTCGTACATTTTTCTCGTTGTTTAACAACTTCTCAGCATGTTAGTCGTGGAAAATAGGGGAAAAAAACACGAAGGGTTTTGGCGTAAAAATAAAAAGAAGTGAATGCTTGGAAAGTCACAGGAAAAGTAAAATAAACGTTTCATCGAATTTAATTCACATCTAAAGAGTAGAGTTGCTTGAGTTTAAGGGTATTTAAGGCGTTAATCGCTTAGGATCACGAGGGAACATGGAGGTCTTGCGAATGTTGTCCAATCCCAGATACAACATCACCACGCGCTCCATGCCAATTCCACCGCCAGCATGAGGAGGACATCCGTAGCGGAAGGATTCAATGTACGCCGCAATCTTGGATGTATCTGAAAAAGGAAGAGGGTATAATTAATTTAAGGTATTTTACAAAAATGTCTAAATGAGCTATCTATTGTTATCACGTAGGCGCACTATAGTGATAATGTAAGCCTGCAATTTATTTATATATTCATTACGCTCTAATCATTGTTTAATTAAAAGTCTTGTGACTAAGTGACCTTAACTTTTTCCCAAGCGTATGCTCTATTATTACTTTTAAACTTTAATGAAAATGTGAAGGATGCGCCCTATTATTACGTTTAAACTTGAATTAAAATTTGAAGGAGATAGATTCTTACTCTCTAATTTTAAAGCATAATTATTAATACAATTGCAAATATGGCAATCTAAGCCAAACATAAACAAATAGAGGGAAACTCACCGATGCCGTGGTGCTTGGCACGCTCCATTAAGTACTCGGGATCGTGGATGCGCTGCGCGCCGGACAGGATCTCCTCGCCGCGCATAAACATGTCGTAGGAGTTGGAGTAGATGGGATTGTTCGGATCGGGCATTGTGTAGAAGGGTCGTATCGCCAACGGGAACTTGTCCAGGATGTAGAAATCGGTGTCGTACTTGGCTTTGACCAGGCGGCCCAGCAGCTTCTCGTTGGGCGTCGACAGATCCTCCTCGTCGCCCGTCTCCACACCGGCCTCCCGCAGCATGGCCACGCCATCGGCAAACTGAAGGATCAGTGGCGGCTCCAGGAACTTGAAGGCATCCACTTTGTACTGCTGCCCCACAGACTCAATCTCCCGGGCGTACTTGTCGCGCAGTCCCTTGAAAATGGCCGTGAATGTGTTGCCAATCGTGTGCAGCACCTCGTGGTAGTGGTACTTGAATGCCATCTCCAGGTCGAGGCCCACGAACTCAGTCAAGTGACGATGGGTGTTCGAATCCTCCGCCCGGAAAACGGCACCCACAGTGTATACCTTGTCGAAATCGGCGGCAATGGCCATCTGCTTGTACAGCTGCGGCGACTGCGCCAGATAGGCCGAATCCTTGAAGTAGCTCACAGTGAAGACGTTGGCGCCACCTTCGCTGGCCGCCGAAATGATCTTGGGCGTGTGGATCTCAGTGAAGCCCTGCTCGGTGAGGATGTCACGGAACAGACGGCACACTCCCGCTTCTAGGCGGAAAATGGCCTGATTCGCCGGGGTTCTCAGATCCAGCACTCGGTTATCCAGACGCGTGTCCTGATTCACGCGAATATTGAGACCTTCGGCATCGTCGGCGGTCTCGGGCCGCGAGGCGTCCTCGATTTGCAGGGGCAGCTGTGCCTTGGCCTGGGAAATCACAAATATCTGCTCGACTGCCAGCTCCAGCGATTGCTCTGTGCAGGACTCAATCTTGCTGGACACCGCCACTGCCTTAGCCTGGATATCGACGATGCTCTCCTTCGGAATACTGTAAAAAAGAAAAGGTTTATGGGTTTAGTACTGTTTTATTAATTTTTTAACCTTTTTGTAACCTTTCTTTTCAGAAAATTTAAGTTATTTGAGTGTAATAACTTATAACTTTGAAACAAACATTTATATATTTTAGAAAAAATATAATTTCTTTTAATATCAATTCATGGCATCATGGTTAAATGTCGACTAGCTTTAACAAATCAATTTAAAGTAAAATAAGTCTATGCGATGTCATTGATGCTAAAATAAAGTTTAGATACATACAAATTAATATGGTTTAAATTTCAGTTTATACCAATTTTGGAAAATTGTTTATAATTTTAGCTTTAAGATTACGCTTCAAAATTTCAAAAATAATATCATATATTAATAAAGGCTTGGAAATATCACAATTTCAGCGCAATTTGTGAACTAAATCAAGCTTCAGTACTTGATCTAAACGTTTATAACAAAGATATGTAATCACTTACTTGCCCGCGAACTTGACCATTTGCTTGGATATGACATCGCCCACGGCCAGGATGCACTGCACCGTGCTGCTCTGCTGGCGCAGGATCAGGAAGCACTGTTTTCCCTTGGCTCGCGACGTGTGGACGCGTCCTCGCACCCAGACGAGTCCCTTGCCCACCTGGCCACTCAACTCGGACACAGGAACAAAGTTGCGTTCGCTGCGCTTGTCCTTGGACTGGATCATTTCGGAGAGGCCATATCGTCCACTTGCGTGATCTTCGGCAGAGTCTCCGGCTGCATTGTTGGCCGCCACGGCGGAGGCAGTCTCCGCCTTCTGCTCGGCTTTCTGTTCGGATAGAGATTAGAGGCTGTTATCAGAGGTTCAAAAATAAACGCTCGCCACGTCCGCAAATCGAAGATTCTCACCTTGGCAGCCTTGGCCAGCTTTTTGGCTCCCTTCTTGGAGACCTGCTCCCCGTTTTCCACGTTCTCTTTGTCTTCGACCATCTTGGAATGCACAAAATCGGCTGTAAAAAATCGAGGGTATATACTTTACTAGGGGGCCACAAAACTAGACCGTAAACCACAGAGTTCCGATAAGCAACAGGCGAAAGGAGGAGTACGGTGTGCGTTGCGTCATGGTTTTATAAATAGACATCGGCGGATGGAGTGCCCCATTTGCGAATAAATGACATTGGCTTCCGGGCTGCAGTTCAGTCACCCCATCTCATCCCACGGATTCCATTTGTCCGTAGAATAATTCCGGGGGTCGAGGAGCTCCTTTGTCAAGCGGCTTCGCACATAACCTAAACTTTGCAGACCTTGTTTCGCTTAATAGATGATGACACTCGCTGGCTGCCTCTTCACTTATTGATTATTTCAATTGTGTATTTAAGTGCACTTAGCTTACCAGCTAGATTTTGCCCTTTTAATACACAAACGAAAAGATTTCACGAGCGTCGTGTACTATTGCACATGCCAGGCGGTGCAATCTAGAGACTTCTCATCGGAACTTATCGGAAAATATCGATAGGTACATGCCAGTTTCTAGGGTGACGCACGTTCTTAGCCGTTCAGTGCTTGTGACGTCACATACCCCAGAAATTGGATGCTCTTAACCAGAATAAGCCCAAGAACAAAAATTGGACTGTTCTTAAATATTTGATGAGGCTTATGAAAAAAAAAATATATATTCACTTTTATAATATTACACTGGCTTTAAAGGGGTTTTTTGAGATTCTCAACCAATGATCAATAAGTTCTATCGAAGATTTCTGTAAATGATGTTAAGCTAAAATAGAATATTTAAAACTAAGGTTTTTTTTTAAATAATTAAAAAATAACCAAAGCAATGTAGGCGTAATTAATTTTTGTAAAATATTTTTGTTTACATTTTTTTGGGAAATAATCGCTTGATTTGTAACCTCTTAGGACCAAAAATTCCCCCATCCCCATCGACTGTCACATCTACGTTTCGATAACAGTCAGCAGACGCATCTCTGTTCGTTTTCAGAAACAATTATATTATTCAGAAAAACAACATCCATTTGTTTGTTTAGATCAAACTAGAGCGAAATACAGAGGTAATTAGTCAATCAAAGAGCCTAATTTCGGTAATGGTGAGGTTATAGGTTGAAGCAATCGAATTTCGAAACGTGTACTTTCCCGGTAATTTCGAGAAGCTGGTAAATGAGTGAGTCACCATTTCGCTGTGTATGCACTGTTTGCGAGAGTGGTGAACCAGCCGAACCATTTTAATAGCTACTACTAGATTAAAGCGTATTCGTTTTACGTCGAATACGTAAGGTTATTTAAAGTGCTTACCATTTAAAGAGCAGCTCGAAACCCACACCCATAAAGCTTGAAAGGCACACGTCATAAGGCCACAACAAACCAAACGTTGCCAAAGTTTCCCACACAGTACGCAAGTGCCAAATTGATTGATAATTAAAGTTGCATGCCATCAACGGGTGAACCCAGAAACTGTTTACATTTCTAGGCCCCTAATTTAATTAGCTAATAACTTGTTATCATCACTCTCGTTGCAGGTAAAAAAACCATCGAAACAATGCAAGGTGAGTGAAGGGAGCGCAAGCCGAACTAACAAAGATTTGGATCTACGTCTACTCCACAGCGGTATACGGTATCGGAATTAGAAATCCCTACAGCGAAGACCCCTGAGAATGTCGTGGCAAAGTGTTCCCCAGTATCCCCAATACCAAGGTTGAATAATTTGAGTTCTAAGCGTGTGTTTCTGCTTTCCGGTTAATGATCGCATGCTTTTGTTTGTCCCCCGGGGCTTGTGGGCTCGTTGAATGCCCGTACTTCCCCGAACTGCCCTGAATTCTGATTCATATCCATTTCTTTCCTCCTACCATATAGTATTTGTCCAGTCTTATCATGGTTGTATGTACATATTTGCTCGAGAGTTTTTACTTGGTTAACCGCATATCTTCGTCACAGCGAAGCGTTTCATTTAGATTTTACTGTTCTCGTTAGACAGATAGCTGTAGCGAAAGACTCTTGGAAACCCTTGTTTTGATAACGAACTAAAGAAGATGTCCTACTCCACAGATCCCAACCAACAGTACAACTATGGCGGAGGCTATCCGCCTCAGGGAGGATATGGCGGCGGTGGATATCCGCCTCAGGGAGGCTACCCGCCGCAAGGACCTCCGCAGGGCTATCCGCCTTACGCCCAGGGAGGCGCCCAACCGTATCCACAGCCCTACGGACAGGGCCCTCCGCCCGGTGGCTATGCCCCCCAGCCGGGCTTCATCCAACCACCGCCATCCGCGGGCGGCTATGGAGCCTACGATGATCCGGAGAGCCAGCCAAAGAACTTCTCCTTCGACGACCAGAGCATCCGGCGCGGATTTATACGCAAAGTTTACCTGATTCTGATGGTGAGTGATTTAAAAAAGCCTTTTTTATTTGTACTAAATGGTCTTCACTGTTTTAGGGCCAACTCATCGTCACCTTTGGAGCTGTTGCGCTGTTTGTGTTTCACAAAGGCACCAGGGACTTCGCCGCTAATAACAGATGGCTCTTTTGGGTGGCTCTGGGCGTAATGTTAGTCACCATGCTGTCGATGGCTTGCTGCGAAAGTGTGCGCCGCCAGACGCCGACAAACTTTATATTCCTGGGCTTATTCACAGCAGCTCAATCTTTCTTGATGGGGGTTACAGCCACCAAATATGCACCAACTGAGGTGAGTACTTTAAGACTATATAGCTAAATTATTTAACAAACAAAAATTCAATCTGTCAGGTTCTCATGGCGGTTGGCATAACGGCAGCTGTTTGTCTGGCCCTCACAATCTTTGCCATGCAGACCAAGTACGATTTCACTATGATGGGCGGCATCCTGATCTGCTGCTTGGTGGTGTTCATGATCTTTGGCATTGTGGCCATTTTCGTTAAGGGAAAGATCATCACACTGGTGTATGCCTCGATCGGAGCTCTTCTGTTCTCCGTTCTACCTCGTCTACGACACCCAGTTGATGATGGGCGGCGAGCACAAGTACTCGATCAGCCCGGAGGAGTATATCTTTGCGGCGCTGAACCTCTACCTGGACATCATCAACATATTTATGTACATTCTGACTATTATCGGCGCATCGCGCGACTAAGTTCCGCTCTATTTCCATATATTGTTTACAGTTTAGCCGGGTTTAGCTTTAACCGGAATACGAATGTTGTTGTCGCGTAATCTCATCGGTATTTACACCCTCTCCCAGTGGAGGCAATTTTCAACTAACGATCTACTCAAATACTTACGACCTATCTAATTCGCGTTGTGTTTGCCAATTTCCGGTTTCCTTCTAGTTCTTAATGTCAGTTGAGGGTAAATGAACTTTGTTGCCTTTCGTTAAGTATGTATTTGTATTCTTGCTTAAGTTGAGGTCCGAAACTAGTGAATATTTTCAAAATTCCCCAAAAATATGATATATATGTATACCAAATGATATGCCATTCAGATACACCCAAAAACAATAAATAGTCACGTATAAAAGTAATTATGTGAGAATATATAAGCAACATGGCTTGCAATTGTTAAAAAAAAAAAATACATTTTACCGAGTGTAATCACCAATGAATCCCGATTTTTGCAACTACGAATCAAGTACCGAACATTGTAAACCGTGCAGCGACACTGAGTTTAAAGTCAACAATAAAGCGCATCTATTTATTAAAGCCACCACAGAGCCCAGCATTGTGGGGCTTCGGCCAGTGGTTGATCCAGTTCAACCAGCCAGCACCCACAAGATGCAACTTTAGTCTGCGGCGGAAGAGCAACGGCGACGGTTGGATTACCTCTAGACCTTTATCGACTAACATTTGCTTTATCATTGCTTAAGTTTACTTTGTTATCTGCACCACCACCGCTAGGAGTCGACGGGGTGTCTTCATTTTCGGGTTGGCCCCATAGCATGCTTTTGACCCGGCCACCTGTTCAGTAGTTCGTGTGATTTCCAACAAGGCGTAGCCATAAAATGTATCACTACCAGCAAGGCAAGTACCCTACGGGTTGGGCTAAACCATACCAATTTGGGTGCGGAAAAAGCGCTTCTAGATTAGATAATCGGTACGACTATAAATATAGTTGACTGCAATATGCTCTCTCTGTGAAATACCTATTAAAGTGTATCTCTCGCGAGGCACTTGCATCTAAAAGGCTTTGCTCAATACTCTGATTCATCCGTTTAAAGGGAGAGTGCCCAACAGTGCCTAAAATCGTATGGTGGCAATATCAGTTACTCACTCTCACCCACAATCGATATGTGAATCTTATCTTGTCCGTGATAAGAGCCGACTGCCGGCTAATCTGCAGCTATCGTCCGTATGGAGACACCTGGAAAGGGTTCGATTCGGTTTCATTAAGCTGAAGTACGCACACGTTGCCGGCAGTCGAGCAAAGAGAGAGACCCATTATTACTATAGTCATATTGATTTAGCCATGAGCAGCGACAACCACTTTCAGTACGGTTAGTCATAGCATTAATTTTCCAATTTCCTTGAATTGTCTTCCAACCTCACAGGTGATGAAACTGGTGCATATACAGATGCGGAGGCCGACAAGAGCTTCGCCTTCGATGACCAGAGCATCCGGAAGGGATTTATCCGTAAGGTCTACTTGATACTGATGGTGAGTGGAAAACTATAAGCTATTTTATGTTTTAAAAAAGTTTTTCAAAAATCTTTGGATAATATGTTTTTTTTAATATTTTTAAATTATTTTCAAACTTGTGTATCAGCGGTACCATTTTTTTATATAATAACATTGTGTTCACTAATATTTCTACATACATATGAAATAATTTCATAAGTATACAAAACAAGAATTCTTTATGATATTATTTTTAAAAATATATATATATATAAATATACTTTAAATTTAAATATTATTGTCTACTTCTTTACAAAATATATAACAATAATAACGAACTTAAACCATGTTATTATTTTTAGAAATACATGACCAAAATGAAAAAAATATTTGATTTTACCTAAAATTGGTTCATATTTATACATACTAGTAATTATTTGCTTTTACGTATTATTGCTTCGTAATTTCTTTTTATACCCTTAATCTATGATATCTGTTCTATTTTTAGTGCCAATTGCTGATCACTTTCGGTTTTGTTAGTGTGTTTACCTTTTCGAAAGCCTCGCAGGAATGGGTACAACACAATCCAGCCCTCTTTTGGATAGCACTGGTTAGTATCTACAAAAAACTTATAGTTTAATAAAATTTAATAATTTTTGGAACCCTCTATTTTATAGGCGGTTCTCATTGTGACCATGATTTGCATGGCCTGCTGCGAGAGTGTGCGACGAAAGACGCCTCTGAACTTCATCTTCCTGTTCCTGTTCACCGTGGCGGAGTCCTTCCTCCTGGGAATGGTGGCCGGACAGTACGAGGCGGATGAGGTCCTGATGGCAGTGGGCATTACGGCTGCAGTGGCCCTGGGACTCACCCTGTTCGCCCTGCAGACCAAGTACGACTTTACGATGTGCGGCGGAGTGCTGGTGGCCTGCCTGGTTGTCTTCCTCATCTTTGGCATCTTCGCCATCTTCTTTTCGGGCAAGATCATCGGCCTGGTCTATGCCTCCCTGGGAGCTCTGCTCTTCTCCGTTTACCTGGTGTACGACACCCAGTTGATGCTGGGCGGTAAACACAAATACTCCATCAGTCCGGAGGAGTATATCTTTGCCGCACTGAACCTCTATCTGGACATCATCAACATCTTTATGTACATACTGACCATCATTGGATTGTCACGCAGCTAGACAGGTCGCATTGATCCGTAGTTTTCATGCCAGTTTTAGAGATACATATGTAACTTAATTGTATGTGCCCAGTGACCAGTGACCAGTGACCAGTGCCCAGTGCCCATTGCCACCTTAGCCACGAAGAAATACAGAGCGACTAACTAAGCGTAGATTGTGATTTCGTATGGGATTGGGGGTGCTCAACTAGTTCGAACCTTGTCCATCGCCGCGGTGTCCAATTAATTAATGCATACGAGTGGCCGTAATGTAATTATGTCCAATCAGCCCCTGCAGCGTCGCCAGTTCCTGGACCGGATTGGATGTGGGCAAGGTGATCGGCGCGATCGTCAGTTGTGCGGCAGGCTGGCTAACGGACGGACATGGATTTCGACGAGGTGCTGCGGGAGGTTGGCTCCTTTGGGCTCTACCAGAAGGTCATCATCTGCTCGGTGCTGCTGCCGGCGGCTCTGCCCTGTGCCTTTCACGCCTATAGGTGGGTCATCCGATGGGATTCTTAAGTTTATTGAAATACTGTTGCCATTTACCCTACTTAAGGCTGTTCAAAGAGAGTATATTGCGTATATGCATGTATGACAATGTACAAATCGAGATGCCTAAGTTAGTCATTTGGATATGAAGTAATCCATTTGACACCCTTCTTATCATAAAATCATAATCCTACTGAAATGGTGATCTTTCAGCCAGTTATTCATAGCGGCCACACCGCAGCACTTTTGTCGAGTTCCGGAACTAGAACCCTGGACACAGGATTACGTGCAACTGGTAAAGAACCTGAGCATACCGCGTAATCACAATGGAGCCTATGCTGAGTGCTCCATGTACGCTAGGAACTACAGTGATATAGTGCGCTATCTGGAATATAGACCGCCTCCGGATTTGATGCGTCAGCAGGCCGAGGATCTGCTTAAGTTGCAGCCGCAAACAGCGCGGATAGTGCCTTGTGTGCATGGATGGCACTACGACAAGTCCATCTACTCCAGTACTGTGGTTCAGGAGGTGGGTATACTTGTTTTAAATGTAGCAAGAACAGGAGTAGACTTTGGCAAACCGAAGTTTATATATACATATATATGTATATACTTGTTCTGAAATTGAGAGAAATCACATTGATGATTTTGGTCATCACTTTAAGAAACACTTAAACATTTATCTCAAATTCAAAATTCAAGTACTAGAGATATTCAAAATTCAAGTACACATGTCACGGTTGCATCTATTGTGAGTAAAGTTCCGGGTTCGATTCTCAGTCTAGGCATGGGCTTTTTCATAAAAGCATTTTGTTAGTAAAATGAAAACGTAAAATAAATATATAACAATTAATTATGAATTATGATTGTAAAAATAGAATTATAGCATAATAAGTAAACTGTAAAGGCCGAATGGAGCAGTAACTTTCGTTTTCAAATCACATTTTTATAATTAAAAGATTTATTGAGACCGAATTTCATTCTAAAAACAAAATGCTTGAAAAATGTGTCCTTTGTACTCAATTGAAGTGTTTTTGTTCATAAACATTTTTACTCAAACTTAAGGATTTTTGGTCTTGCGGTTTTTTAATACCAAAAGTTCTCAGATTGAGTGCTAAATACTTGATGAATTTTTTTTTAGCATATAAAATTTAATATAAGATATTTTTTCTAAGAGCATTCCCTTACATTTAACTTGCAGTGGAACCTGGTTTGCGACCGTAGCTTCCTGGTCACCCTGGCCTTGGTGGTTTTCGGTGTGGGTGGACTGCTGGGCAACTATGTGTTCGGATATCTGGTGGATCTGTGGGGCAGGCGACCCTCGTTCTACGCCTATCTGCTGCTCGAGATCACGGCCTGTGCGGCCAGTGCCTTCGCCTGGAACTATTATACCTGGCTGGCACTGCGATTTGTGGTGGGATTGACGGTGCCAGCGATCCTGGCCAGTCCCTATGTTCTGGCCATTGAGCTGGTGGGTCCGGAGAGACGAGTCTTCTGCACCATTGTCTCGAATATCGCCTATTCCTTGGGCTTGGTGGTGCTGGCCGGAGTCATCTACATCGTCCGGGATTGGAGGGAACTCAGTTTGGCTGTGTCCATGCCGTTGCTGATGCTCTTCTCCTGCTTTTTCGTGCTGCCAGAATCACCGCGTTGGCTAATGGCCGTGGGAAAAACCAGAAGGGCCATGAAAATCCTTAAAGTGATGGCCAGAGTGAATGGCGTTCGTGTAAACCGAGATTTTATGGAGCGGCTGCAGCGAAAGTTGGTCAGCACAAGGGCTGCGGAGGCGGAATCTTCGTCGAGTACCCACTACGGCATCCTGGACCTGTTCCGGGGACCAAATATGCGCCGGAAGACGCTGATCATCACACTGATTTGGTTTGCCAACACGAGTGTCTACGTGGGATTGAGTTACTATGCTCCTGCCCTTGGAGGAGACGAGATCTGGAACTTCTTTCTGGCCGGGGCGGTGGAACTGCCCACCTATCTGCTGCTCTGGCCGGGATTGAGCTACTTTGGAAGGCGATGGATCCTGTTCATCTCGATGCTGGTGGGCGGAGTGGCCTGCGTGGCCACGTTCCTCTTTCCGGACATCACGCTGCTGCTCTACTGCGTGGGCAAGATGGGCATTAGTTCGTCCTTCGTGGTCCTGCCACTGCTGGCATCGGAATTGTATCCCACGGTGGTTCGTGGACTCGGAATGAGCTTCAGTTCGGTGGTGGCCATGGTGGGTCCTATAGTCATTCCCATGATTAATCATATGGTGAGTGGGTCTAAGGGTTTTATATTATTTCTTACCCTTTTTCCGTTGCAGGGCCAGCAAATGCTTGTTCTACCACTAATTGTAATGGGTGCTCTACTGATTCTGGGAGGATTTGCAAGTCTCCTTCTACCGGAAACCCGAAACCGGAATCTTCCACAAACTTTAGACGAGGGTGAGGCGGTGCCGCTAAGTTTCCTCCTTTGTTGCTGCGTGGAAAGCGAGCGCAAACCCAACAATATTCGAGTGAATCCCCAGAAAAGAACTATTCCGGAGGCCGGAACCCCGGTGTTCCATCGCGTGGACACTCCTGTCTCCGGACGAGCTGCCTGCAAGGTCGTTTGTAGCATATGTAATAAGGAAATGCGTACTCTTTAGTTAGTCAAGGTTGTTTTGAATTAAAAATACCATTCAAGTTTGAAAGAATTTAAATACCTTGATTTTTTGGCGGTATTCAATTTCTTGCCATCTGGCCACGCTGGTTTTTATGTTTTTTGTGTTTGCTATGTTGTAAATTGAAAGAAATTAAAATTTGTTTAATTGAATACCTTGAAAAAAGTTGTTAAACGACGATTTAATAGATAGACCAGTGACATGTAGTTTCAAACCATTTATTTGTTTTGCTTTTGTAGTCGGCAATTTTGCGTACCTATCTGGCAACGTTGTTTTCGTTCAAGCTTATATTGGTTTTACAGTGGTTGTGGAAAATATAATATTAATTCATTAAAAATATTTTTTATATTCTTTATATTATTTTTTTTTCACGTATATTACAAGATTAAACATTTATTTTAAATAAACCGTATAATTCTTATTCGTGTATTGTGTATATATTTCGTTAAATCGAGTTGGCAGCCCAACCGGCAAATTTAATTGGATAAAAAATCAAAACAAAATGGAAAACCAATTGGGCACATAATAAACATCAATTAAAATTCCATATTTTCCCAGACCCAAAAGCATCCATATTCTCCATATGACCTCGCGAACTGATAGAAACGCAAAAATTTGCATCAATATTAATACGTTATTATGCGTTCGTCAGAAAAATGATAAGAAACCGCAATCGCTTGTTTATGCACATATAGAAACTTCAAGAAACATTCCGGTTGGACTGGCCTAATCGTAATTTTAAGCCAATTTAAACGTGACTCATTCTCATTGGAAGATTTGTAAAAACAAAACACATGAATACAAGCATGTTTTGGCTTTTCACCTTTGGATTTGGTCAGCTAATTATGATGTTACAAAAGGGTTAAAGTTCTTTTGGAAGGAGGGTTTTGGTACCATCTGGATTTTTAACTTTTTTTATTCCAATGTCAACAAGTTTTGACTGCCGCGTGCTTTTCAGCCGGCTCCCCACTTCCCGCACCCTAAAGCCCTCACACAAAAGAGTTGCTATGCATACACACACAAGCTCACTCACACACATGTCGATTATGCAAGCAAAAAAAAAAAAAATAAAAATAAGTAACTATGAAATGCCAGAAATATGAATATTCCGAATGTTTTTTTTTTTACAGTTCTTTTAATGTAATGCTTGTATGATGGTCTAAAACAATAGTTTACAAATTATAAAAACGTTTTCAACAATTTTGGTACATCGTTCTCGAATCGAAATCAAATAATGGTTATGGTTTCAGCTTGTTTACGTTTTGAATTGTGGGGTTTTCAGGGGAGGGGTTACATCGAGAAGTCGGAAATTCGGGAAAATCGGTAAAAGCGTAAGAGCTAGTGCTAAAAATATATTCCTCTTTCTTCGCGACCTGGCAATGACTTTTCCTGGAGTGTCTGCGTTATTCCCCTAATCACCTCGTTTCAATTCTTCCGAAAATCGTATATAGTATATATAGAGTGTATTACGAGCGCATATATCTATAGATACATTTGTGTATTTTCTTGGGAGGGCGGCAGAAATTAGAATGTGTGTGTGTTGTTTGGACTGTAGTTGTTCGGTTTTTTGTTTTTTGGTTAAGGAAACGTGCTTTAATCGCTTTGGAAAATACATTTGACGGTTCCAAACTATTACTATAAGATTAAGATTGAAGGGTTCCCTTAGTTTGTTAAATATAGTTATTATGCTTATGTGTTCTGTTCAGCGCTCACTCGGATGCCTTTATTTTTTGTATTTTAGTATAGTGTGTAGCATGACCCCCAAAAAGTGGCTAAAGGGAGCCCGAAGGATGGCCCATCCAGGCACGTACCGCCACAGTCCGGAGTGATTCCGATTTGGTTACGGAACGGCGAGTAGTGGTATTGGGTATGGTTGGTGTAATTCCGACTGCCGGGGGGGGGTGCTTATGCCTGTATGCCGCCCCTTCAGCTTGCTCCCTGGCCGTATGTTTTGTATGTGTTTTTGTGTGTGTGGTGTGGTGTTGTTTTTAGGTGATTCGTCCGGGCTATTAAGCGGAGGCCGCCACCTCACCGGACTTCTCCTCCTTTGTGCCAGCAATGGCCACCTCCTCGAAGTTCTCCACCAGATCGGGCACATCATCATCGCCGGCATCGACGGCCGAGGAACCGGCTGCGCCGCCGGCGGCGCTCTTGTTGGCAATCTCCGTGGCCAGCTTCTTCAGCTGGTTGATGTCCTGGGGTCCCAGTTGCGTCAGGATGCCGGGTACCATCTCGGTGATCGTCTTGTTCTCCCCGTGGCCGGTGATGGCGAACGTGTTCGTCGGCAGCGAGGCCTGGGCCTTGGGGTTGTTGAAGTGGATGACGGTGCCATCGTTCTTGATGATGTTCACCTCCTCGATGCCGGGAATGGTGTTCACCGACAGCTTCTTCAGCGACGACTGCAGCTTCTTGTCGTCGGTGGCGGGCGTGGAGTGGACAATCTTCTTCTTGCGGCGGGGGGTTCCCTTGCCGCCAATGCGCACCTGCGCCTGCAACTTCTTCAGCTTCTCCGGATTCATCTGTTCAACGAAAGACACACAAAACACCGATCAGTAACAACCCAATCAAACGGAGCACAATCTGATAATTACTTTGATTTTACTATAATTTAGCACAGAGCCTTGCCCGAAAACACGTGCGCCCAGTTGTAGTCAAATGTCAAAAAGAAATCGCCATGATAAAAATGGCAAAGCAGTATGTATATGTGAGTAGTACTGGTAAACAGTACTAAACATCAGTGTTGACTATCGATAGCTCGCGAGGTGGCAAGGATAACGGGAGAAGAATAACTAAATTAAGTTTTTAAACTGTCATTAGGAATAAAATAATAATAATAAAAGAAATAAAAAATAAATTTAAAATTAAACCAATCGTTTTTTGTCATTCACTTTAACTTGTTAACTTTGCACCTCATGAAAAACACTAAAAAAATGTAAATTTATCCTTCGTAACTTTAAATATTTTTTATAGGAACAAGGAACATTTATCTTTAAAATATATATATATTTATAAATAAATAATAATATATAAAATTTTAATTTAAACTACAATCGATAGTTTATAAACACAGCTGTTAGTGAGCTCACTAAACACAGCTTCACCAAGCAGTGCTGCAAAACGTATTTGAAAAACAGCATATTGCAGCACTGCACTTATCGTGCTAAATAAAAAGTTATTATTTGCAGATTAGACGCTGATAAGATATTATAGCCAAGTTTGATCAGGCTTGAATAAAGGCCCTGCGATTGGGTTAGGTATTATTCCGTTTTGTGTCACATGTGCTTCATAGAACCATTTTGAAATTCTGGTAATTAAGCAGTGAATTTGGGTGCATTAAACTGCAACAAGTGGAATTTTCGATTATACATTTTCAAAACGGAATACCAGTAATCGTTTGTCAAACGTAAGTATTTCATCAGGGGTTATTGACCATGAATAATAATAATTTGTATTATTAACTCTCGGCCCAGTGGATTACATTGACTTGGAGGATACAGAGGATTTCGCAATGGATTTCTGGGGTATTTTCATGTTTTTCCTGCTAACTTTCCTTATCATGAGTTGCTGCGGATATTGCTGTACCAGCAGACGCCAGGGTGCCGTTTTGTCCAGTGAGTATATGTATAAATATGAGCTATTAATCAAATTAACACCCGCGATGACTCATTTCCCCACAAGAAAAAAATAACGGGTGGAGTTTGCCCGGCTTAAAAAACAAATTTTAGTTTTCTTCTTGCTTGTGTGCGTGAGATTATTCTATTGTTGTTTCGTGCTTAGTCGTGATAAATAATAAAATACAGTTATAATAAACCGAGAGACTAAAAAACTGAAGAGAGAGCTTTTTCTTTGTTTCTCTCTTGAAGTTTTGCTTCTTCTCCGATTCGTAAACAAAATCAATTATGCTCAGCCATAAAAAAAATTCACTTTATCAGCATGTGTCCAAGTAATTATAATTAATTATAATTAAGTTTATTTATATATTTGTCGAACCGAACTCGTATCTTATCTACCTACAAAATGGCGTGCCTCTTTCTGGCCAGGATTTTCCCATTTCACCATCAAAATCGGTTCACCCTCTACTCTTTATAATTTCAATATATTTCTCTGGTAAATTAAATGACTCATACAGAAGCACTTGTCGATAACAAAATTATATTTTTTTGTAGATAAGCAAGTGACAATTGTATCCAAGGCATAGAGTAATTACCTTTTTCAGTATTTGTCCGACTTTAAAACCGTACGTGTCTGTAAAAACAACTCTTTAAAAATGGTTTACATATACTTTGATGTGTGGTTCCCCATTATTATGGTGTTCTTTATAGTGGTTTTGATACTGATCCTGTTTCGGGTTCGTCGATCCCGTCGACTTCGAATGGGCAACGCCACTGTGGTCACCGCCGGTAAAAGCAGCTCATTAAATAATCATCTTGGGATGATCGGTGGTCTAATCACCGATTCTGGTTATAGTCCGAGACAGCTGAACTATCGAAATCTAATCACAAGTGCTCGAAGACCAAGGCGTCATTTGCATCGAGCGCCTTTGATTATCGCCATAATTTACAAATCATTAATGTTTTCATTTATCAAATCGAATGAGACCATCTGTATTTGCAAACGTTTGACGTCAAAGTATTTTTTTTTCGTTCTTCTTTCTTATAGTGTTATGATATTAAATTATATTTAGTGGTGTTTAAATTAGCAATAGGGTTTTGATTAGATGCCGCCAAATAGTTGCTTCAAGGTCATGCGGAAAACCAATAAATTCTGTGTGTTACAATGCGTAAACAGCAGAAAAGTTTAATTTGTGTTTTTTTATTTATTGAGTTGTTAACATTTTGAAATTTTAGTACAGTTTGAATTGTTGAGTTAACTTATAACGACTGACTGATTTAAAAAAAATTGTTGTACCAAGATTTTATTTAAAATTGTTTAAACTATGCCTTGTAAAAGGAAATGTTGAAACATATTTGAGCTGAATTTTTTCTTTATAGCTGTCTATGTAGTAAATAGTTTAGTCTTAGAAGATAACAATTAAAACAGTATTTCATTAAAGCAGTACTTGATTGTTAGTAAAACAATATACCGAGTTCAAGCACCCCTAGGATGAATGTACAAACCTCACTTAATTGCGCTGTTAAGAAATATGATACTTTTGCGCAGATCGTCAACAATGAGATTGTTGTTTTAGTACTTGAAAAAGAAAAGTCTTGGGGCGGTCTATTGACCAGTGCTTTTCCTTTTCGTTTTTATTGGTTGCCAGCTTGAATCGATACGCGCAACTAACTTATTTGATTACTACTGACGTCAGTGCCGATCGCAGAATTGTAAGAATTGTAGAGGGCAGTAGCACCGAGTTCAGGATGAATCCCCAGAAAGTAATAAAATTCGAAATCTAAAACCCATTTTCTCTTTTGATTGATGCGGACTATTGACGCAGGTTTCAAGCTGTAAATACAATGTCCACTTGAGAACTTTTATGGTTCCCCCCGATTCTATGCTAGCATTTGGCACCGGTATCAGGACTATATGGCGTCTTTAAGCCGATTAAACGTGCAGACCGTCACCACCGATACAACACTTGGGTGTTAATCTTATCGGGTATATTTACCCACCGCTTTCAACTGCCTTCGGGTCTGTGAAAAATCCGGGGACCGTCTGGACTCTTACAAAAGTCGGCGAGGAAGCTCATCCATTCCGCAATCACCGTCGAACGTCTGCGCAATGAACACTGGGAACGCTTCGCAATTTCACATTACCGTGGCGTAGATTCAATACCAATCGAAGAATCCTCAAGACTGCCTGCCAATCGAATCTTTTAGTTAGTAACTTGTTGTAAAATAGTAGTACCTGCTTTCGAAAAGATGCCGCATGTGCCGGGCGAAAAGGATCTGGAGGTCTCCACCATCGTCCTGTCCTCCATATTCGCAGTGGTCCTCTGCGGAGTTCTGGTGCTCATAATCCGCTCAGCGATCCGCAAAAGGAACCAAAGGCTGGCCGACAAGGGCGTGATCGTAGCAAGTTAGTATATATAGTCCACTGGAGAAGTCGAAGTCCTCTGATTTGTTCCTGTTTTTTGTCTTGCCAATTTTGTCGCCGACTGAGCTTTGTGTTACAAGTTCCTTTGTGTTATTTTGTCCAGAATGTTGGAAAACAATCCTGTTAATATTAAGAAAAGTCTAAATATATAACTCGTTTAAATTGTATGTTATAATTCGTGTTAGAACTACTCTTGTAGAACTACTTTATAATTTAAGTACATTTTATTGGATAGTAATTTGTTAATCAAAATCTTGTTCTCCATCTGTTTTTTTTTTTGTAAATCTTTATCAATTTCCAAAAGCAGGCTGTACAGATGTCACAACTGATTTCTATGAAAGTTGAACAAATAGTGAAAAAGACTTATTGTTTGTGTTCTTTCTAACAACAATTTCTAAAGACAGTTTTGGATTAGTTCGACCATGGATATTTCTCCCTTATTAATTTGGTTTGGTTTGCTCATCCTTGTAATAATGCTCTTCGAAATATTTCGTGGAATTCATAAAACTCAAGCCGCATGTGAGTGTGTATTAATATTATTTAAATCCAAGAAAATTTTGTTTTCAATTGCTTAAAGTGGCTACATCAAAAAAAAATTGTTTTACACAAACTTGAAAGATAACAAGCAAATGTAATCGTGTTGCAGAGAATGAAATGAAACCTATTAAAAATTTTCAATTAGCCAAGACATTTAGCAAAGCGAACACAATAACTTGATTCAAATCTTTAAGAAATGATTAAGTACAAATAAATTTTATATTTTTAGGCAGCATGAATTTCTACCGATATAGTCACGATGTTACTCATGGATGTAAGCCTGATAGTGAATGAGTAACTAAGTGATTAAGTTAATTTCAGACTTATGTTTTATTTGCTAGTCAGATCAGTTCACTCTTTCGGTTCGGCAACTGCACAATGTCGCGTACATTTCTTTTTACTTCTAGTAGCTTATTCCCCATCAGTATTGTAATCATCATATGCTGGATTTGCTTAGTGGTTTTTTTGTGCTTCAAACTTAGTTCAATATGTAAAAAAGGTTTGTAGTCCCTAAAACCTTAAAATAGTCTCAGAGTGCGAGCATCAGACATGGCTAAATTGATTCGCCTGATAATGTATTCTATATAGGGTTAAAAATGACTTCTTCACCAAGCTGCAAAATTCTGACTGAAACTAAAGTTCAATTTTTCTAAAGATAATAGAGAAAAGCCAAGTAAAAGCTGTTAAAATATACTAAAAAAATGCTTCGCACTTTTATAATCTGTTACAATAGCGGTCAAAATAATTGCTAATACTATAAAGGAAATGAGGCAAAAATAAAAATACACGCTTGTCATAGGTATAATAAATATATATATATATCAATCGGTTTTGAAGTCAAATTTTGTTTGTTGTTTAGTAAGCACTATGATAATAAATAATGGCTTTTGCTTTTGTTTATTTCTAACTAAAAGCCCAAAAGCAGACTGCACAAAATATCACTTTTGTGTTTGATTTGATTTCAGCAAGAATTTGATTAACGTAATAACGCCCCAAACTTGATAACACAAAGACAAGAAAGGCATCGTTTTAACCAAACAGAATGAAAAGTCTTTTTGGCCCGTAGCTAAGTTCTAAATTAAAAGATAAAATAATCATGTACGTTAAGAAATGGTTTCATAAATAACCTTATATCTGGTATAAGGAAAATCTAATTTGTAACGTGTTTTGCTATCGTAACGGATGTAAATGAATGAGTAACTGCGTCAATAAGCCATTCAATCTACAACTGAAAGCTTGGATTTTTTTCAAAAAGCGATTTGGAGGGTGCTCAGCGTAAGCATATGCATTTTAAAGATCAATCAGTTTAGTTGCTTAGTTCGTTGCGGTCAAACGTGTTTGCTAGATCTACAGAATGCCTTATAACATCGATGATCATAATAATCATACAAATAACATACCAGTGAGGTATTATCGGGTTGTTATAATTGCGTTCGCTTATAGTTTGGATTTGCTGTGCGTGTTGTTGGCGATGTTGTTGTAAACGTAGGAAGGAAGGTATGAATATCTTAAGAGAAAAAGTTCTTCAAGCTTATCACTAAGATAGGAGAAAGTCTCTTATTTTTATCTTATTCTATTCAGAGCATTGCATTCTGATCTGTTAGTTCGTTGGTAACGTTTGTAGTGCAATCATGAATTATCTCTATGTTGATATTTCTTCCGTGGAAAATTCAAATTTCCATGAAATTCAGATTGGTCGAATCATAGTAATAGCGATATTGATCATGCTTTTTTTTGTTGGATTTTTTTGCATATACCAAATGTTATTTAAAGAAAGAAGCGTTTGGAAAATTGGAGTCAATATGCACTGTAAGTAGTCGTGAAAAAGTTCATCAAAAATTGGAAAATAAATTGCTTTCTTTATGACGCGGAGAAGGGACTCTTGATTTAAACTATAGACTGTATGTAGACGTGAAAAAGTTAATCAAAAATTTTATGAACCCCGTCAAAATTATTGTATCGGGAATATAGGTAATTTTGTTTGCTAATGGAGGGTTTTTTTTAATAATAAAAAACAAAAGGATATTGATTTTGAGGACTCGTAGTGGTTGTCTTGTCTAAAGGCATCAAAACATGTAATTCCAAAATTGTACACAACATGAATTTCTTTATTGTGATCTCTACAAGCTTCATATGTAAATATCAGACATCTAAAAGTTACTGTTTGACCCGTAAATTGCGACACTTTGACGGAGTAAATTGTTTTTTTTTTTTAATGCTATGATAAACATATTTATCTAGTCTTTGTTTTCTATTACAAGGTACTATAGATAAATAATAGATTAGGCCTGAAGATGAGTTAAAAGCTCTTTTTAATCAGTCATTAAGCTCTTTAATTAGTCATAACGTTCTGGGACTAACATCCGGGAAAAGCACTTTGAATCACGTCTTTTACTCTTGGGTATTTGCCACATTAGGTAGTGATAATACCGGTCGGAAAAGCTTACCCACATGATAGCAATAACTGCATCTCGTTTTCTTGGGAATTTGTTTTTTTTTTTAATTTAATCAAGCTTTTGATGACGTCATTCAGAGTTTCTGAATAACTATACGATTATGGGTATTACCCACTACATAATAATTGTACCTTCTATCTGCAGTCAATTTTATTTATGGTTAAGAAGTTCAAGTCATTGTCCAAAAAATTCAATTATTGTAGGCAACGTGATTTAAGGTATCAGCTAAACATTGGTCCTTTCGGTAGTTATTTACTTAATATAACTTAATCTAAAGCGTTGTTAAAGTGAGGCATCAAAAAGAAGAAAGTTCGGAAACTGGCCAAGGATTTAAATATACACAACTACTTAAAAAGATAACGATCTTATTTGCTATCAATTATCTTGATCTGTAAAACTTCAAGTGCTTGGAGACCCCAATGGTGAAATAGTCCGGATCACGGCTATCTTGGTCTGATTTAGGACTTGTTATGGAGTGCTTAATGACTGGGCGTTTTTATTATATTTGTGCAACATCTACTGATATAACTTTTTGTGATTCAAAAAGGTTTTAGGTTAAATTAGCTAAGTTGTGACAAAATTGTATAATTAAGTGCAACCAATAATTGGATATTAGTGGCTAATGTCATCATTAAGGGTTTATGTGGTGATCTAATTTGTGAATTGCTATGATTATGGAACCTATTTAGTTTGGTCCAAGGCTCTCAGCATGAATGCCACTATACTCGATGTGTTTGAGGATATATTCCAACGTCTCCATTTCAACTGGACATTTTTGGCATTTGAGACGGGAATCCTGATAGTTTTGGTTGCCTTAGTTGTGCTATATGCAGTAACTCTTGCCCGCGACTTGGAAGACTTTCACTTTCTAAACCAATAATATAGAGATTCGCAAAATGATCGGTTATCTGCTGGAATCTCAGGATAGTTCAATTATATACAACATAGCCGCTTTTCGCATTACTTGCAAAATATTCATCTTAGTTTTGATCGGTTTGGTTGCACTACATTGGAAGCGTCGCCAGGCTCTGGGCAATTTAAGTAAGTTATAATGGTTGTGAGTGCCGTTATCACTGATAAGTGCTATCTTTATGAGTGCGATTGCCCTTTTCTTTGGCCATTACTGGCACATTTCTCGATTGCCAATCCGGCAGCTTTAATGCTTCGCTCTTGTTTAGTCTTTGTGCGCCGCTTATTCAGTCAGTATCAAAATCATGGATGATTCGGGCATCTACTGGATACTCTTTTTCACCTTCTCCGTATTCTTTATGACATCTGCGGCCGTGTTTTTGACCCGTGGTCGAACGCAAAGAGCGGCATTAACGAAGGGGGCAGGTGTGTGTGTGTGTGTGTGTGTGTGCGGGGACTCCCAAAAAAAAAAAAAGCGATAACATTGCCAATGGGTTACGAATAGCTGTCGTTAACAAAAAACCAATGCATCGTAATCAGTTCAATTCGGGAGCTCATTGGCGAAGCAGCTGCTATATTCGAATAAAATAATATTCACCATGGAGGGGTTTCTTATACCCGTCATAGCGTTCTCAGTCTTTATAGCGATTTCCTTTTTAATGCTCCTAAGTTTCTATTGCTTAGCCAAGAAGTTCCAAACCCAGGGTAAATAACGCAAATTTAAAAAAAGTGTTTTCATTAATGTAACTTTAAAGCTATTGTGCATTGCAAATATTAATGTGATAAAAAAAAACCAGAGTGAGAGTACGGAAAAACTTGTGTGTGTGCTATTTAACTTTGTCACCTATGGCGCTTATCGGCTTGGCCATATAATCGGCCATTGATTAGACATGGCCCGATTGAGTGGGTCTGTCAGATGGGAGCTTTGCAGTCTGTTTCGTGTTCGTCTGGAAGGCGTTTGTGTTTTCAAACTTAAATCCGTAATATTATCGAAAATGTTGGGGTTCTGGATCGCACTATCTATAGCATTTATCATATTTATCGTAACCTCTATTGTGGTGTACATAAGGCGCAAGCAGAAGGCAGCGCGAAATGTTGGCTACACAATCAGCGAAGGTGGCGGTAATTACATCGACTGAACGTTGAATATATTGGCAAAACGTCTACACTTATAAAAATCAATTTTCGTATTTCTTGCTAATTAGTTGGTGAAAGAATATTATGTAAAGATTGTGACACACTATATATTTGATTTCGAAAACATCATATAAGAACAATATGGTTATTAACTGTTGCTATATATATAGATAACGATAAGGCTAAAATTAGTTAACAACACAAACACGATACGTTCACTAAAAAAAATAATTTTAACTGATATGTTTAAGCCATTACAAATAATTTTAATACATTTTATTTTAATTTAAAATATTTTTTATAGTTCATAACAAGAAAACTATCTATTTATCACATTTTTTAATACTTTAGCAAGTTTTGATTACAAATACAGACTAGTACACACATTTTTTTTAGTGCAAAAGGGTATTGAACGGGGAATTTTTTTCATTTGTGCTGATGAGTTTAATCAGATATGAAAGCTTATCGGATCTGCGACTCGAGTGCTCGTGGTCGTGGTCGGCAGTGGGATGATGACTCAGATTTATTGGCCCAGTTCTTTCGTTTCTAATTTTCCCTTTCTGCCTTTGCTCTTTGCAGCGCCCGTGGTGGTGACCTCCGCCACGCACACGGCCCCCGGCGGATATCCGGTCACACAGATGCCTCCGCCTGGCTATCCGGCGGGCAATGCCTACGGGGCTCCGTATCCCGCCCAGACCACCGGGTAAGTTCGGCTTGAAATTGGCACGGAAACTATTGCTACATCTCCTCTTCACCCGCAGCAATGTGACCGTACAGATGCCCATGCCAATGCCCCACCAACAGCAGCACCAGCAGATGCCTATGCCGATGCAAATGCCCGGGTAATTTGCCCTTGAACACTGAAATCGAATGCAAATACTAATTGATATTCTTCACACAGCATGCAGACGCACGGTGTGGCCTATCCGCCGTATCCAGGTGCCGGGGCTGCCAACATGAATCCTCCGCCGTACGACATGGCCATGGCCAATCCGGGACCCAGTGTCATGCCCGCCGGCTATGAGAAGCAGGCGCCCTACAATCCCAACTTTGGCCAGTGATTTTGAGTCTTCTTTTCCGCGTCGACATAGCTTTTATACTTTGCTGGATATAAAAGTTTCTATACCTCCTTCAATCATGTATTTCCAAAATGAACTCCAAATTAGTCAACGATTCATTTCCCAACGGCCAGGGGGAAAACGAAAATGAACGCGAATGCACAACGAGCCATTTTTATATTCCTTGTGATGTATGTGTAAATGTACATATTACTTAAGTGCGATCTAACTTTAATTTATACATTTATACATTAAGAAACTCCAAAAACAAAACCAAACTGAACTACATGAAGTGTTAATTGTATTAAATAAGCGAAGTGCACATCAAAAACATCTGAAGCTTGTTTGTTTCGATGTGCACTTCCACACAAAAACCAGAAGTGCCTACATGTTTTTAATTAATTCATGAAATCGAGTGTTGCTGCCAATGAAATTGCAGTGCTTAAAAGTGTTTCTAAAGATTACCATTGGTTTATGCTGGCATTGTTGCAATCAATATTTTTTTTTAATAGATTTTATATTCTGGGATTATTCTTTTCTTTATTAGCTTAGTTCAGTTTTATTGTAATTAAGTGTTCGCATTCCATGTAAAATAGTACTTTTGAACTTAAATCTAATTGGTCAATTTATTATATGGACTAAAATCAGTCGTTTAACTTGTTTTTCCCCTCAAAATTCGAAAGAAAAATATTTACACTGTGAGAATTAATACTTACAGATACAGCTTATGTAGAGAATAAAATTATGCATTTGTTATGCTGTTTTCGAGCATTTAAATTACATTTTCCACGGCTTAAGTAAATGCGTTTTCCCCATTAAACTTATTTATTTATACAATTGCAACTGCCACAAGATGTTCTACCTTCTAGCGCCCTTTTTAATAGTCCTTATTAGCCGGGAGGCGTTAGCCACGGATTACTGCAACAAAGATTTGTGCCAGCCCGATATATCGCATATTGCTTGTGAAAACTATGGGGTGAGTTTGGATTTGTAAACAGATCGATAGTAACGTAGCTTTAACATTGCAGGATTTCGACGAAAGCTGTGGCAGTGGAGCGATTATTATGAAGTTCCCAATGCATCTGCGTTCCCAGCTGGTGGGAATCTTGAATGATTTCCGAAATACAGTGGCCTTGGGAAGGTTTTCCTCCTTTCGTCCAGCTGCCCGGATGGCGACGCTCCGGTGGCACGACGAGCTGGCCGGATTGGCCAAGTTTGCCCTGAGGCGTTGCGAAAACATGGACGATTACTGCAGCAACACGGATGAGTTCAAATACGTGTCCTATATCTTCGGCAGCAGCAGGTGGCTGCATCAGGAGAAGACCCCCCAATCCATTGTGGAGTTTGTGCTGCAATTTTGGATGGATGATATTCGGGCTTGCTCCATGAGCCACATCAATGCCGAGAGACCTCCCAAAGATGGGTGAGATTTGTGGTTTAGAGTTGATGAAGATGGTTACCCGAACTTTGATTTTTAGCCAATGTCGTGGCTACTTTACGCAATTGGTCCAAGATTTGGCCTCCCACGTCGGATGTGCCATGATGATGCGACGGAGCCACAGCGGTGGACTGTATCAGTACGGATTGCTGTGTCAGTTTTCCCGCGGAAAAATCGCCAACGAGCTGGTCTACCGGGAGAGTGTGCATCCGGGAAGCCGGTGCCATTCGGGAACCCACACCATATATCAGGGTCTCTGTTCGCTCGACGAGCATATCAATCCCAATGCCCTGCAATTAGGCGCCCTCAATTGAATTGGTTATGCCGCGGCTAATAAACGTAGGAGTTAAGATAGCTTTAGACATGAGTTGTTAAATAATTGTCACGCTGGCTGGTCGATATGCAGATGTGGTATTTGTACCTGTTTGTTTTGGCAATCCAGTTGGCCCTTTCCTCAGCGAATCACACCCTGTGCAGGCCAGATCTTTGCATTAATTCGGAGGTTCATGTGGGCTGTTTTCATCACAAGGTAGGTGGTAGTGTATATCTCGCACTTTTGAGATACTAAATTAAAGCTTTCCCCAGGAACTTGCCCAAAAGTGCGGCAAGGGCAACCTTGTGTTGCACGTGAACGGAGCCTTGAAATTCGGCATCCTTGACAGGATCAACACGTTGCGCAACTTTGTGGCCAGTGGAGCGGGTAACTACGCGGTGGCCGCTCGCATGCCGACAATGAAATGGGATTACACTCTGCAGAAGTTGGCCGATCGCCAGGTGCGCCAGTGCGACGAGAACGGAAAGTACTGCGCCAACACTGATAGCTATCACTATGTGGCCACCACCGAAATCCGGAGCACGATGAGCCGGTATAGCAGATTGGAGCACGAGATCCTGGATAAACTGCTGCCGGAAATGTTCCTGGATGTCCAGGTTCTGCCCACCAATGACAGGTGAGTCCATCACTCAGTCGATTGGGTTAAAAAATTATTATTATAAATACATTTCTTAATGTTGGTGGTCAAATTTTAGTTGCTTTCAAGTTAATTTTTATTGGTACCAATACTAAAAAAATATTTTTTTTTTACTTTTTAATTAATACAATCTTGCATAAAAGGAAATAAAAGTATAAAAACAATGAAAATATTTCTTAAAAATTAAATTTTCAATAGTAACTAACTCTAAAAATTTGCAACTGCCGGTAAAATGTATTAGAATTTATTTCTAAATAATAGTGTATGCTTTTCGGTTTGGTAATAAAAATGATATTTTGCTAAAAAAAAAATTTAAATATTAATCGTCCCAGTTTAACTGAATTTTATCGACTTGTAAAATAATTTAAATTTTATATTAGCTCAGTAAATATTTTTTCATATATCTAGTGTTGGGAAAGGTACTAGATTTCTAGATCTACGTGAGGTACAAGGTATTTGCAAAAATAAGTACCTTTGTTAAATATACAACATTTTTTCAGCATCTAGGTAAGATAAAAGGTACAAAAGAGGTTTTTATTTCATCTGTTAATAAACGTTTTTTATAAATGAATCATTTTGAGGTCAATGAGGTTCTTCACGAAGTTGCTGTTGAATTATGATATATTGTATACACTTTGGCAATTAAGTATTTTTGAAGAGGCATGTATAAAAAAAACAACATTATATATTTTATCTTTATGCTATAAACATATTTCCGAAAATAATAAAAATGTAAATTACTAGTTAAATTGAAAAAAAAATATATATATATAATTCTATATTTAAACACCTTAAATAGCATATGGTTAGGTAAAACAAATCTTTACATAGGTAAAAAGTGGTAGCCTATTTAAGGATCTAAAAAGTGAACCTATGTACATACCTATATTGGTACAAGTATCAACACCAACACTGTCAAAAAAAAAAATGGAAACAAACATTAAAAAGAGTTATAGGTCTAATAGACTTAATGAACTTTATTGTAGCATATAATAACCACCGCTTGCTTCCATTTCAGCGCCTGTGTGGGCCACTTTGTACCTTTGATCCAGGACCGCGGTGCCCGGATGGGCTGTGCCATCCGCCTGAAGAACAGGTCCAAGACCAAGTCGAACGTGATCCTGCTCTGCCACTTTTCACGGGCAAACGTAAACGAACAGCCTCCTTACGAATTGGGCACGCATCCCGGCGAGAAGTGCGTCAGCGGATCGAGCCAGATATACAAGTACCTGTGCAACGTGGAGGAGAAGGTGGACGCCAACAGTATGGTGGTGGACACCAAGATGCCGCTCAGCGCTAAGGGAGAAAAAGCCACAGAGGGTTTAGTTGAGGTGACGGTGGAGCGTCAATAAAGTCACGAAAGTGTGTCCAATGCTGACCATGTCCAATTGGCTAATTGGGTGGGGTTCAGTCGGCGGGTGCAGTTGATAGCTCCGCTTGCACGCCAATCGATTTGCCTGCGAACTCTATAAGAGGCAGCCTCAGGTGGCCATAGCTGGCTAAACTGGCTGTCTCGCCGAGATGTTGGACACCATGTGGCCGCCGCTGTTGCTGTTGCTCCTGCTGCTCCTGATGGGCCGGCAGCTGCAGGCCTTCGACTACTGCGATCCGACCCTGTGTCCCGGTCCCGAGCGCCACATAGCCTGCAACAACTTCGGGGTAAGATGGTTGAGGTGCGACAGCCTTGTAAGCTTCCCCTGACGGCCTATCCTTGCAGGAGCTGGGCGACACCTGCAGCCCGGATGCGCATGTGGTGCGGATCACGACCGCCCGCCGCACCATGATCCTTAACGAGCTGAACGAATACCGCGATCGGATTGCGAGAGGCGATCTGTTGGGCTTCAGTCCGGCCACCCGGATGGCCACTTTACAGTGGGACCAGGAGCTGGCCAGTTTCGCCGAGCTGAATGTGAAGCGGTGCGCTTTGGTCAACGATCACTGCCGGAATAGCGAGCAGTTCCGTAATGTGGCCCAGGTTGTGGCCGAGGGCGGCTGGCAGGGCGAACCCCTGCCGCCCAGTTATCCCAATGGTGGCCCCAATCCGGAGCCCACTGGCCCCGTGGAATACCACACCGAGGATGAGGTGATCAAGGCCACGCTGGAGCAGATGTTCGCCGAGTATAAGGAGTGCAGCATGCGGGACATCATCGCCTTCAGTCCGCCCAGCAACAGGTAGGTGATGGCAAATCGCTTTCTCCCATAGGTGGCATCACTTAGCTGACCACTGACCACTGACCAGAATCCTCCGCTTGCGCGTCAGCAAGTGCATTGCCTACTTCACACAGCTCGTCCGGGACAGCACCACCCATGTGGGCTGCGGCATCCTCCGGCAGACGAAGAACACCACCAACGAGGCGGGCCAGTGGCTGCCCAGTGTCCACCAGTACATGACCTGCAACTTTGTGCGGGCGGTCGACGTGAATGCCCCCGTCTATCAGAGCGGCGATCGCTCCGCCACCGAATGCCGCAGCGGACGCAATCCGGTCTTCATCAACCTGTGCTCCGTCAACGAGATCTACGACTCCTCCACCCTGCCGGTGCTCTTCTGAGGTGGCAAATCCTCCCATTCCACCGCCAATTACTAATTTTAATAAAAAGGAAAGGATTCAAATGAAGCTGGCGTTCTTCTAGACTGGGTGTAAATAGTGGGAAATATTGACAATCGGAACTTGGTTAAGAACCATTATTTGGGAACTGCAGGGGCGAAAAAAACCGTATAAGGATAATATTTTAATATATTTGTATAAAACTTCATTATGTGTCCTTATTAGTACACAAAAAGAATACACCTGCAGCTGAAATTACTAAAATTTTTATCCAAATATGCTGATTTTCGTAGCTTATTAAATCTAAATTATTATTAAAAAGTTATGCATCACAAATTGTGATTCGCAATACCAACCTAAATAACTAAATTACCGAGCACTTGCTCTGCTGGCCTTCGATTCATATATTATCTTAATTCAATATGTTTATGGAAATTAAATATCTTTTTTTTATAAATGAAATTTTCTGTATTTTCAATTTAGTCTGTTAACACAGACCAACCATTTTAAATCATTTTAAGTACAATTATCAGTTTATCGATAAAATTTAATTTGTTAGAAAAACGTGATTAGTAAAGCAGATTCAATTAAAAGCATTTTCTAGTTAAATAAACAATGAGTAGAAGTGTTGTTATAAATGAAACATATACCAACCGAAAGTTCTCTTTTTTTTTTTTAAATAATAACAATAAATTTCATTTTAATTACCATATTTTAGCAAAACAGCTTCATAAAAATGCGAATTAATGAAACTATTATTATAGTTTTTTTTTTTCCTTGCGGTTTTCTCATCATATTATTTGCTTTGCAACAAAGAATCAAAATTGAGCCGGTAGAATTGCGCTTTAATACCATCACCATTATTATAATGAACCTGATTCGCATGCCGCTGCTCACCTGCCTAGTGGCAGTCAAATTGAAATGTGTTTTTCCCCCGCTCCTTTCGGCACCTGCCTGCCGGGTATACATCCTGCCTCCTCCATCCTGCATCCTCCTTCCTGCATCCTGCATTCTGCATTCTGCAGAATCCCTGTTTTCGCACCTAGGCGACTGCCAGTCAAAGTCAGCGGACGCAAAAAAAGTTCGTTGACAACTTCAGCAAACAAATTTTTTTATCGCGCACTTGCCACACCTCTTCGTTTTATTATTTTTTTTTTTTTTTGTATTTGATTTCAGTTTTATATAGTTTTTTGCCTTTGGCAGAGGATGTGAAAAAATGGCCAACGCAGCGTGAAATACGCAGCAACCGCAAATGGTGCGCAAAAAAAAAAAAAAAATGACACAAAATGCGAATATTTCTAGCTAAATTTGAAAAAAACTATTTTCTTTTGGTATAATGATTTATTCAATTGTGAAATGTGCTCGATTGTGTTCAGAGGTTATAGTAAAAGCGAACCGTGCGAGCTAGTGCATATGTCGTGTTTAAGCTATTTAATAAAATATTTCAATTTGGTACTTGTTCGATCAACCATACACTCGCTTGAGAACCGTGAAAAACGTATAAGTTGTGTTGAGCAGATTCTGGAAAAGCTCCAAGGTAATGGGGCGAATGCTGCCCAGAAGTATCTGGAAATTTCAATTGATAAAAAAGTTGATTAAAAAGCGTATTTGTGGCTTGAAAGAATCAGATAGGAAGATATATCCATTATGGTGCAATACACAGTTTTAAAAAATAATCTAGAAGAAAATATAAATTTGGTTATTGTTTAATTATTTTTTATTAATTTTTAGAAATATTATTAAAGTTTTTTTGTTTACTTTAAAGTTAAAGAAACGGCACTTAAAAAGGTTTAATAATACATTTCTAGGACTTTTATGCTTTGAAACTTTAATTTTAAAGGGTTTTTATAAAAGGATTTATGTTATTTTATACTTCACTCACCGAAGCTGGTCGCTGGGCCCTCATCATCATGAAAATAATATTTTTGCGCACGGGAACATCGAAGGTGTACCACTCCATATCATAGGCTGCGGTGGCCACTGCCAGATTTTGTTCCCTCAGCTCATTTGCATACCAGTAGAGGGCCAGTATTTGGGCCAGAATCATGTTTATGTACATGCAAACAATTATCAGTTGACTGGTGCCGCTCACCTAGCAATATTGGAAATATATGTAGCTCACATAAATGGACTTTCGAGTGTACTAACAATAATCAGCATAAAGAGCAGGGCACAGAGTAGGGCTGAAAAGGCCATCAGCTCGAAGAGGAACACCATGGTGGTCAGCTCATTGATGTGATCCATATACTCGATTATGCCCTGCTGGTAACGAATGCAGGCGATAATCTCCTCCCTCAGTTGCCGGGAATCGCGGTCTCCGTCCGGATACCTAATGGCCACCTGACGGAGCCGATGCTGCAATGCCTTGCATCCGCACAATCCCGAACATAATCAAGCCCACAATCAGACTGGTGTACGGTATGTACATACAACAGCCCATCGGGGTAATGAGCATCTGAAAGACGTACCACATCTCGTAGTACGGGCTCTCGTACTCGTTCAGCCCCGGAATCCTGCTGCCAAAGGGCAGGACTTGAAAAATGAAGGGCATATTTACTAAATAGCTCGGGTATTGAATTCTTTTCTATTGATTCTTTTAATTCTTTTAAAAAATGTTATACAAAATAAATAAAAAATATGTTTGAAAATGTTGTGTTTATAAGCAACTGGATTAAGATTAAATCCAATTTTTAAGACAAACTAAAAGGTTCATTTGCAAAAATAAAAATTTCTTTAAGTTAAAAAAAAAAAAAAAAGGTTTTGTCTTTTCAATTTTTCAATTAATCAAATAATATAATTCATTTTGCTAGTTTGTAAGCCTTGAATTTTCCATCCATTAAATCTTTTTTAATACACCCCTCAGATATTAAGAAGGAATTGAGCTATAAAACGACTGACTCACCTCTTTCGCTGGAGGATAAGGGATAGAGGCCGAAACCCAAGGAGGTGAGCATGCCAAAGAAGAGATTACCCCTGGCCATCAACTGACCCACCCGATTCACCTCGACCAGCAATCGCGATATATACGTGTCATTCAGATTTAACAGATCGTAATAGGCCTCGGTCAGATTCTGGATTAAGGCCACATATCTGTCGTGATCCGCCAGCAAAAGATAGGCACGCAGCACCGTGTTTATCCAAAGGACGAGCATGTAGGAGTTTCGGATTATCCCGGTGAGTCCTTCATTGGTGCTCATCATGTAGACCAATTGGGTGAAGATGTGGAACGAGGCCAGACCGATGCACGCATAACATTTTGCATTCCTGTCATATAAAAATGCCCAGAATCGCAGTATCCGGATGTTCATGTAGATCAACTGAATGTCCTCAAACATGGCGATTGACTTTGGTAAGGTTTCCAATCGAAATCTGAACTATTATACATGTGCCTAAACCTTTTATAGAGTTTTTTAGGGGGAACTCATTGGTTGGTTTACTGTTAAAGGGGTATTTTAGCTTATAAGACAGGTAAGCAAATGTAAAATAATGAAAACCGCAGTCGTTTTTGAGAAACTTCCATCTTTTAATTTAGCAACTAATGTTAAATTTTACCTCTTAATGTATTCACTTGATTTACAACATTAATCGAATCGGCATTTGCTGATTATAAGCAGCTAAACAATCTTGTTTATTTTTAGTCAATTTAATTAAATATTTTTTAAAGAAAAAAATAAAACCTTTTCCATAAAGTGACATATCTTTGAGGGTATTTAAAAAAAGGCATTATTTTTTTTTTATAAAATTCTTGTTGCAGCACACGGATGGCATAGACTCCCAGCTGGTCTCATTTAGTTGCAATTTCTGCCTAAATTGCCGATGATTTTGCAATATTTTTGCCATTGAATTGTAGAATTTATTCGCTGCATTTCATTTGCCTCATATTGATTTCTTTTTGAGTTATGAGCAGAGAATGGCTAGCGAATGGTATGTCTGTTATACCAGCTTATGCCACTTTGATTTATTTTTCATTAAATTTGGAAGCCATTTTCGATTGGCAATTTGTCTAATGTGCTTTGCTGATAATTTGACTGCACTTTGGCGGAACATTAAATAACGATAGTGTAATTAGCATATAAGCTAAATTATATTTACAGATAGATAATGCTTATCGATTTAAGATAGTACTAATGATCGCTTGATAATAATTTAGAAATAGCTTTGATGAAAGCTTTTAGTAGCTTTTTGAGGGGGCAACATGCTCTATTAAATCAGTCTTTTTCCAGCTCTCGACTTTTGCGGTTCAATTAAGCGAATATATGACATCATGGATCAGTGGATAATAGCGGTGGCATTGTTTGCCATACTGCTCGTTTTGTTCTATAAGTGGTCGGTGGCTAAATATGAAGTATTCAGTGAAAGGGGCGTGGCACATGAAAAGCCCTGGCCTCTAATCGGCAATATACCCATTAAAGGCTTCTTCGGTCGAATTCCGGTGCTTAAATATATGATCGAAATGAATTTAAAGTATTCACCTGGATCACCGGTTTATGGGATCTACGCGTTGAGAGATCCCGTGTTTTTCATCCGAGACCCAGAGATCATCAAACTTATTGGCATCAAGGAATTTGACCACTTTGTCAACCACAATAGCATGCAGAATAATATCCAGGAATCGATTCTCTCGAAGAGCCTTATTTCCCTAAAGAATGGTCGCTGGCGGGAGATGCGTAACATCCTGACACCCGCCTTTACGGGCAGCAAAGTGCGGATAATGTACGACCTGATCCAGACCTGCAGCGTGGAGGGGGTCCTGCACATCAAGGAGCAGATGGACGGACATTCGAAGGACGCGGCGGGCATCGAACTGGAAATGAAGGATTTCTTTACGCGATTTGCCAACGATGTGATAGCCACAGTGGCCTTCGGCCTCAGCATCAACTCGTTCAGGCGCAAAGATAACGAGTTCTTTCGGATCGGTCAGTCCTTGTCCAAGATTAGCGCCTGGTCGGTGGTCAAGGCTATACTCCACGCCCTGTTCCCAAGGCTAATGAAGGTACCCATTGTCCAGATGTCAAACAAATTTCAATATATATATACAATTTGTTACATTAAAACGGGTTTCTTAATCCAAGCAATGAGAAGAAATTCAAGTTTCTTACTTTTCTTTTTAGCTTGGTTTTAAATATATGAAAAAGGCTTAAAAAATATATCATTTATAAAATTAAAATTCCAAAATAAACATTTAAACCAAGTTTATGGGATAACAAATTTATTGCGAAAATATAAATTTGAGTAAATGCATGTTAAGCTCTATTTAAAAGCTTTTATTTCTTTTAATGTATTCCAAGTGTCCGTCTATATACGAATTTATGTTATATCTTAGATAAAAGAATGAGCAAAATTATCATGTATTCACAAAGAACACAAAAATTTCTTGTTTCAAAATTTTAGGTATAATGGTTTAACAAGGCTTTAAATACGAGCCTGCAAAAGACCTAAAATAATTACTTAAATTCATGTAGGCTATATAGCCTTGAGCAATTTTTAAGGTATTTTTTTATAAATTAAATATTATTCCTTAAATTAACGAACTTTTCTTAACAAAGAAATTTTGTTGTCTAAGAGTATGGCAATTAATATTGATCTGTAATAAGCAACTCATTTCACGATGTGTTTTAAAAGTGCCTATTCTAATCTATTAAATATTATTTTTTTTCATTTCAGCTACTTCGCATCCAGGTCCTGGACACCACCAACATTGATTACTTTAGCAGTTTGGTTAGCGTAACGATGAAGTATCGGCAGGAGCACAAAGTCATTAAGGCCGGACATGATTCACTTGCTAATGGAGGCCAAGCAGCAGCGGCTTGCCGATCTGCAGGATCAGTCGAAGGATGCTCGATATTATGCCGAGTTCACCGACGAGGACCTTTTGGCTCAGTGCCTTCTGTTTTTCTTCGCCGGCTTTGAAATAATCTCCTCGTCCTTGTGTTTCCTCACCCATGAGCTTTGCCTGAACACCGCGGTGCAGGACAGACTGTTTGAGGAGATTCTATCCATACATCAGGAGCTTAATGGTCAGCCTCTAAACTATGACAAACTGACCAAGATGAAGTATCTGGACATGGTGGTGTTGGAGGGTCTGCGTAAATGGCCACCAGCTCTGTCCACGGATCGTGAGTGCTGTGCCGATATCGATTTGTGCGATGAGACTGGACAAAGGTTGTTCGCCGCCCGCAAAGGCGATGTCCTGCAGATACCCATTTTTGCGCTGCACCGCGATCCCGGGAACTTTCAGGATCCGGAGTCCTTCGATCCCGAGCGTTTTGCCGAGGATCGTAAGGTTGAGAGCGGTGTCTTCCTGCCCTTCGGAGTGGGTCCTCGCAATTGCATTGGCAAACGAATGGCACTCATGGAGATCAAGTGTATTGTCTATCAATTGGTGTTAAATTTTCGATTAATGCCGGCTGCAAAGACAACGCGAAACATGCTGGAAAACATCAGGGGACATGGCCTAAAGCCCAAGGATGGCTTTTGGCTGAAGTTCGAGCCACGTCGGTGAAATGGCATATATGCCAGCCAACTAAACGACTGAGGTTATTCAATTAAAGTTCGAATGCAGCGCACTGAAATGTTCATTAATCAAAGGAACGGGGTGGGTGGATGGATGGATTTATTTAATTAATTTCAGGAGTGTGCACCGCGAATGTCTCAAGTTAATCGAGAGGGAATCGGAAAAATATGGCCAAGAAGTGCTGCTGACAGGCACGCCTGAAAAATCTCGCTCGCTGGCTTGGTTGTCCGGTCCACTTGACGCCGAAAACGGAAAAAACACAAACTCCGTACAGTGAGCAGCTGAGGGGTGAAAAGTTTTTGACATTCTCGTTATTTATGTGCTTTGAGGGTATTTAGGCAAAAGTTTTTCGGCCCGCCTAAGCAGTTAATACGATATTGATTTATTCGCCAGTCAACAGCTGTGAGATAATAAATATTATGCAGCTCGTATACATATTTGAAATCTTACGACTTGTTGTCCAAGTCAAAACTTTCTGTTTTGATTCCCAGATTTGATTTATAAAGCGGCCAGCGATTAAGCTTTGATCCAGCCAGACTTTTGGCTAAGTTTTATAAGCTTAAAGTTGGACGGGGCAACAAAAAAAAAAGTGTCCTAGGGTAGAAGTGGGTGCAAGACTTTCCATCTCAAGGGAAACAACAAAACTTTCCCAGGCGCGAGAAAGTTGAACTTTTTCTTTGCGCTTTGCATTTTTGCCGCAGTGATAATTATTTTCTTGCCACTAACGTTTAAGAATTTTCTAGCAAAAAGAACAAAAAATAAATGGGACATCTAAAATAGATTTAACAATGCGGGTAGTTACTTTCTAATTGTTATTTTAAAATTATTATTTTAACTTTATTTTTCCTTTTTATTTAAGCACCATTAAGTGTTTTAAAATAGGAAAGAAATATAAAAATGAGCAGGGCAATTTATGAACATATAGTATAAGTATAAGTTTCAAATAGCCACTATGCCAAATAAATCCCATTCTATTCCGCATATATTTGGGGCAACTTAACGCAACTGAATTTGAGCCTTATTTTCTTTGCAGAAAATGACAAGATTTTCCATTCTCGAATGTCCAGCAGTCTGTGCAAAATCTAGCAATTTGTTGGCTTACATGGCCCAGGCAACATGGAAACAACTGAGGCGGCTTGACCATAAGCCGCTCCATTTGCATAATTATTCATTGCGCAGCATTATGAGCATAAATAAAACGATGCTTCGCTGCACACAAATACATGTGAAGATAATGCCCTGTGTATGGGTGTTATAAACTCTTGTAAGCGCCTCAGTGTATGCAACGCTTTTTGTTTCTTATTTATTGTCGAGCATTTTTTATGGGCCAAGCCGCAAGTTGCTTCGACTATTTATGGCCCACATTATACAATGATGCACTTGCAATCCGCTTGCATCTTACTTTCACGGAATACCAATTGAAATAATAATCGAATGGAAGATGCAATCGGGGGAATTGGATGTGCTGCATAAAGATAAATATCGTATAAACTCGAGCAAATTACACACACTTCACATAAAGTGTGGGATAACCACAAATGCCAGCTTTGGGTGCAAGTCGCTGCTGGAAATTAAACGCAAAGTTCGACAAAGCTCCAACTATTCTCATAAAACTGACATGTACCTGGAATCTCTGTGTTCGCGCGGGAGTTTGAGTTTGAGTTTGAGTTTGAGTTTGGGATTGTGTGCTGGGGACAACCTTAACACTGAAATACTCAATTAAATAAAGTTCAGCTCGAAATTGCATTACATTTATGAACGTGAGTGCGGCGCGTCCCGTCAGCAATGTCATTGCATTTTCCGCAAAAGCCGCATGCTGCGGAAAGTTTTTCCACAAAAATGTGCGTATATGAAATCGTATGTGCGGCAGTTAGATGTGTCTGCCATAACCCATTTAAGAGAATTAGTAAAAGAGTTACGAAGCAATATTAAATGGCTTATATGTTAGGAGTGTGTTTTTTAAAGCCACTGAATATTTATATATTGCTAATCTGTATCCTAATTTTATAACATTTATTTCACAGCAATAATCTCATAAAAATATGTTTAAAGGATATGTTTAAAAACTATTCGTAATGGTACTTAACTCAAATATATTTGTCTTATCGGAGTATGTCAAAGAAAATGATAAACTTAATTTTTCATCATTACAAAAAAAGCTGTTGTTTACTAAAAATAATATCTGCCGAAGACTAAAAAAACTTGATTTTATTCATTTTATTTATTTTTTTAAAAGCCGCATGTTGCATAAAGTTTTTCCACAAAAATTTGCACATAAAAATCGTATGTGTCTGCTACAACTTTTTAAGGGCAATAGTTTTATATTTTTTATTGTATTACAAGTATATATTGGTTTTTTGACTTATAACCTTTATTTTACGGAAATAAGCGGGTTATTATCAAACGTTATTTTATACCCAATAGTAATGTTATTTACTTTAGAAATAAAAGAAAAACAAATGAAAGTGTTTTATTACTACTTTTATCAGAGTATGTAGATATTGGAAGAAATGAGAAACTTAATAAAGAGGTGTTGATTCTAAAAAATAATATTAGCTAAAGACTAAAAAATTGATTTTATTAATTTAATCAAATTTAATACTAAGAATAAAATTTCCTGCACCGAATAAATAACCTGAGGGCGATTTATTATTTGCTCATGCAGTTCGATGATAACTTTATGTGACAGCAAATTTTATGAACAGAAATTTAATTAGCAATGAATCGGCCTAATTGTAATAATTGCATTTGATGCTTTAAGCCACTTTGAACTCGTTTTACGATGGTGGAGCATGTAATAGTAACTATTGACAACCTGCAGCCAAAGCAATTAATTTAATTCACAAAATTTGGCCTTTGCGCAGCCCAATGTAAATATATTTACATTTGATATATGTTTACAGCAACGTTTCACAGTTAATATGCAGCCAATTGTTGGCAGTTTGCGGTTTTGCACAAATGCCCAGCTCTCGTCGGATTATTGCTCCGTGCTGTGGCCTTTGCCACTACTTAGCCAAATTGGCCACCGAGAGTCCTGTTCATGGCAGGCCACATTAAAATTTTATGCAAATAATTTATGTCCTGTTGGGTCGAATGTGTGAAGGCAGCGGAGTTGATCCCCGAACTGAGTTGATTTAAATTGATGCATGACTTTATTAGGGGAATTATAATCCGAATGGTACAAATTGATGGGTGTATTAGTCATACGCCCTAGCGACCATTCATTTCGCAGCTTACGTTTTATTGGATTCTTAGAGTTTCCACTTGAACCCGAATATAATCTTGTTCGGGATTAGTTCGAGCTCTCTGGGCCATTTTGTCGTTTTATTATTTCCCTTATTTTCCAAAAGACCGGCTATAAATACACACACGCTCACATCCCGGCATCCTGTGCTTCCGTATTCCAGCCTTTTACGACAGCCCAAAGTGCCTACTTATAAAATCAAAATCATAAAAAATAATGTTAATTTCAATATTGTCTCATTAAATGTGTATAAAACTCCAGCCGGTGAGCATGTGTGTGATGAAAGAAATTTTGAGATGGACGGAAGGAGAGTGCGGGGAATTTGTTCATTTAACCTGCCTTAACGTGATGGCCCCAATGGCACAGTGGGAACTACGTGGGTTTGATAGAGTACCTAAAATTATTTAAAAATATGTTGCTTTATCCGCAAATTAATAATGTTTTTAAAAATATTTTTAATTGTTTATCCAACATTAACTAAAATATCTACGAGTATTTATATACTTAAATATAAAGTGAATAAAAAGTGATACAATAAAACCTAGTCTCTAATCGAATAAATTAAATTTTGCAATCTTAAATTTACAGCGTACAACTATCTAAGTAAACATCACGATTTAATGCGATTCAAATCTATATTTTATTGTTATTAAATTCAAAAGTCGAATGAATATTTTAGTAGTGAAGATGTGGGGGTGACAACTTAACAGATTTCTTAAGTTTAGTTTGGTTTGCGGCCCACTGTGCTGGATTTTTCTTTTCGCGGAGTGTGGGTGCGTGAAATTTAAATAAAACGTGCGATTGTCGAGCAGCTGTTGCCGTTTCCCCGCCGTGTGAGGTTCTTTGTTGGAGTGACGGGGCGAAAGGACGAAAGACGACGGACGGATCGACGGGACTGACAGTTGAGAGTCACGCACCCACACACGCAGAGAGTTACGCATATATATTTATATAGATATATATATATATATATATATATATATATATATATGTGTAAGCCTGCGCCGGATGCTGGCACACACACTCATGCGAAGAGCGGTCGGGAAATGTGACAGGATGTCATTTTGCAACGCATCCGAAACATAAACACACGCTTTTCTTTTGTACTCCCCTACATACATATGTGAAAATTATGCTGCTAAAAGGCGGCAAATGTTTGCATTAGTCTCGCTTTCACTCTGCACTCTTCCCTCATTCGAGGGTAAGTTTTCGGAAAACAAGCGAAACTAGAAAATTTGCATAAGCGCCGCTCGTTGGCTGGTTCCATTATTTCGGGTTCGCCTGTGTGTTTGCGCTTTGTTATTTAAAATACACGTAATATTCATAATATGACGCAAATGCGTGTCATATTCGGAAAACTGAAAATTGTGGGAAACTTGTTGATCTCGGTTTTATGGTTACTTTGGCAATTACCTTCTAATTATATATGTAATATATATAAATAGATTTATAGCTTATAAATTTGTTAATGCAAGGCCATCAATTTGATGTTACTAAAATCCGTAAATAATAAAATGTCAAAATAAAATAAATAATACATAATTCGCAAACTTGTTGAACATATAAAAGCATGATTTACAAATGCGATGTCCACAGATCTTCAGTGATTAATTTATTAATGCAATTCATTTGATATTCAATATAAAACACTTGGAAAGCATTGATTTCAACTAAATTATTAAAATAGTAAAATTAGATAAAGAATACATTTTTTATAAACATTAATGGCTATTGATGCTATTAATTGGCTTTAGTTGCTCAATTGTGTTAGCAACTGGGAAATTACTATCTACGGTGAGCAAACCAGCAGCAAAAATATGTTATGATTATATGGCTTACGTTAAGCGTGGTTAAAAATCCATTTAGTCCTCTTTAAAACATATTTATTTACCCCACTGGCTTATGCCAGCTAACCAATGTACTCGAATGAAAAAACGTAGATTTATAATTAATTCCTACTATTATTGGATTTTGTCTCCCTGGTGTCATGCAAAAAAAACAAAAAACAAACCACAAAAAGAATCAATTTTATTATTACCTATTTTGGCATTTTACCATTTGACCGTATATTCAAATATGCACACAATTAATTTAAATTGTTTTGGTTTGTCCGAATAAAGGTGTCCTGTTTGATTGCATTTGGCCGGAGTAATAATTCAGCATTAGCAAGTTAATTGAATTTGGGGTGAAGCAAAGGGATAAGTAAAAAGGTGATTTCATTTTAGATACAAAACCTTCAAATTTAAAAGTTTTAATTTTTAAATCATAACATTTGCAATGTATTACATTCTTTTGCTTATAAATACGTTTTAAAATTTCTGCTTAATAAACTCTCATAAATATTTTGAATTTTAATAAGCTTATAATATTTTATTAGAACCGCATATTTTGCAAAAATTAGTTTCAACGATAGTATTTGTTTTGTATTAATTAAACAAAGTTATTTGTGTTAATAAAGCATATTATTAGCATCATTTTCAATAATCAGAATGATAAAATACAGCTCCTTTACATTTTCTCCTGCATTTTCTGTCATTGTAAATTTTGAATTTCAATCAACCTAATTTAATACATGCAGTCAATTGTGTCTAATTATGTCTAATTGTGTACAACTGGTGTAGACACATGCTTGTGAAATAATTAAATCAGTTTATTACAAATATTACAAATTCAGCGCTGACAGAGTGGCAACGATGCTTGTCAGTCGATAATAAATACAGTGGGTAACAAAATAAACATTATTTTCGGAGGCAAACCACATAATTTTAAATTTTAAATGTATTTGACAGTATAAATATTACATTTACCTACGGCGTGTTTCAAAGCAGAACCGCTCACTTGGTATTAATAAACATTTCACGAGCCAGCTTGGGAATTTTCCCTCCCTCGAGGCTTCTCTGTATGTCTGTTTAGTACATTTGAGGATGTTTAGTTGGCATAATTAAAACAGAAATACCAGGCAAATCAAGCCAGACGACGTCTCTGCAAACATCCCATCCCCACTAAGCTGAAATTGCACAAATAATGATAGAGTTGGAAAACTTTTGCCATGCCTAGACTCACTCTTCCCCCGTTTTCCCCGTTTTCCCCTATTTCCTGCCGTTTTCAGACTCCCCCCATGTATGCACGAACCTGGAAAAGTCAACTGGGGAAAACTGTTATTTAAAGGCCTGGGGCTTATTTGCCTCATGTTGCCGGGGCTTCTGTCATTTGGCCTATTGATTTTTGCAGGTGGATAACCTTAAATTTGCCAACACAACTTTTGGCCCAAAGAGTCTAGAAACACTTGAGGCTACGTGGCCCACGTCAAAGTTTGTCTTTTTGAGGGCAAATAAATTTAATAAGCGCATTCAAGTTATGCCAAACTTTGCCCCAAGTTGGCCAATTTGATTATGACAGTAAGTGATTTCTTTGTGCTTTCGCCCGAGTTTATGTGGCAGACCCGTAATTAACTGGCCTAGGCGTTGCATACTTTTCAGCTGCGTCCTGAAACAAAAAAAAAAAAAAAGTATAAAGGATATAGGTTACTTCTCTTTAAGCCCTGTTCTTCTAACCAATATTTCATTAGCCTTATCGCGCTTGTAGCGGTCCGGCCAACCAGACTAATTTATGGGGCATTTATGGCCACATTGCAGACCTATTAACAATGTGCAGTCAAATTTAATTTTAGCTACAAGCGCTCCCAAAAAAAAAAAAAAAAACATTCGAATTTATGTGACAGCCTTTGAAATTTATTTGCTGCAACGATTACGTACAACTGGCGATGGCGATGGCTATGGCTATGGAGATTGGTGTCTGCAGCTCTCTTTATAAAGTTCCATTGACCCATTTCGGCACAGTATCTGGCCAGGCCGAAAGCCAAGCTCACACACACACACACACACACTCACCTAAATGGGAATAACCCTTTTGCATGCAAAGTTTTTTGCCAGCCAGCCAACCAACAATGTTACCAGGACGAGAACTACGTCCAATGCACTGGCGATTAGTGCACCATTTGGCTGGCGTTTACTAAGCGTTTGTTTATACGGCGCGGGAAGTTGAGATTTATCTGAGAGATAAAACAAAAAAGGTGGGGGAGTTCTGAATTAAAGTACTGCTGAAAGGGGGTATTCTTCGCTTACCGATAGGGGAAAACAGTGCGTATAAGTGATAAAGTAGTGGTGCAGTTGCCATTTGTCTGAAAACGAGCTTCTTACCATTTAACGGTTTTTTCAGAATCTATCCTTTACATTGCTACATTTTCTTATAGTTAGGTTAAGTAATTTAACTACAAGGCTAAAAGTAGGTTCCAAACTGAGGTCTTCTTTTTCAGTTTAGAACCTACTTTTGGCTTACTTAAGAACAAGAAAACGGTCTTGGGAATATAAAGTTTAATAAAGCTTATTAAAAATATTTTTGATATTTATCAAAACAGTTCCTTCATATATATTTACGATCCAAGGAATAGTAACCTACTTTTGGCTTACTTAAGAACAAGAAAACGGTCTTGGGAATATAAAGTTTAATAAAGCTTATTCAAAATATTGTTGATATTTATCAAAACAGTGCCTTTATATATATTTAAGATCCAAAGAATAGTAACAAATGCGCCTCAATTGAAATTTTTAGTAAAATAATAAATTAATAATATTAAAATATAAGCTTTTGATCTGCTTTTGGAAAGATTTTGTTGTAAAGATTTAACAAACGTTAGTTTTTTATTGAATTAAATTCGTTTAAGCTTAATTAGCTTAATTTTAATCGATGCTTTTTGTATTTTAGCCATTTTTGTTCGCATAAACGTAATTTTATGAGCTTTTGTCAGCCACACATATACACTCTTGGCCAAGAGAGACTGCCATGTGGCGGCTGTTATTTACTGTTATTTGTTTAGCTGGGTTCCTGTTTATTTTTGGGCTTATTTGTTGCCATTGCTTGGCCGTCATTGTTATGGCCGGGACTACTGGCTGTTGGCTGTTGGCTGCTGGCTACTGGCTACTAGCTGAATGGCTGGTCGGTTGACCAGTCTCTACCGTCGCAAAATGAAATATTCAAGTGCGCATTAAGCCCGCATGCCCCAGTTGCATAGGGATAGCTGGTCGGTCTGATGCTGCAGTTTCTATGGCATTTTCTGTTGCAGTTGCAGTTGCGTTGTTGCAGCAGCAACAACCGACCATTGGGGGCATTGGTAATTGCGAAATTACCACAAGAGTCTGCATGCGGCTGCATCGCAATTGCACTGGCAATGATTTTTGCCCTCGCCCACTTGCCATATGTTGATTTCAATTGATTCTTGCTCTGTGGCTGTCTGCTTTGTTGGTTTCAATTTTGGTTAAGCCATGCCAGTCCTTCGACATCTTCTCTCCCGGGCACAAAGGCATATTATAAATGCCACACTGCTTTGAGCCGGTCTTCTGCTTTAATTGGCTTAAATGGCAGCCATTAAAAGTTTTAGCAATTGTAGTCCACTTTCCCTTTAACTTGATCCCCGTTTGGCCCTCTCGTTTTATCTTTCTGCCCATTGGCAGTGCAGTATTTTCATGTTTTTCAATACCTCCTGGCTGTTGCAAGTTCTCTGCTCGCCCCACAGGCGAATGTCATCAATATTCAAGCTAAGGAAAATTTAGAAATATTGAATATTACCTTTCAAATTACGGGTTTGTTATTTGACTTCACTGAATTTTGCATCTAGATTTCGGATTTCTAGTGTATTTATTAGTTTTTGGGTGAGTTACTGTATAAGACAGCAAATTTTATTTATTGAGAAGAACTTTCACAATGATTCAAAAACACAGCAACAATGTATCAATTAATTTTCCAATATAAACATTTCAAAAATATTTAAATATTCGGTTTTCCCTTGGCTTGCATATTTATTTTTTTTTGTGCCAAAACATAAGTTGTTGTTGTTAAAAAAGCTCAACATCTTTAAACAAAATTAAAGTCCTTTAAAAAATTCCAGTTGTTTTAGGCCATTTAAAATAAATTTTTGTCTTTTATTTAGAGTCTTAGTTGAGTACTTTACAATAACTGATAAATATAAAAAGTACTTTTGAGTACGATTTGTACAGACCGCTGACTGAACTACTTTTCCCAATGTTTACACACTCAATCCCTTTTTATGAGGGTATAAAACAAAAAACTAACTGTGGCACTTTCAACAATATATAAATGGAGCTTTGTTGTTTCTTTTTTTTTTTTTGTCAGCTCTCAAAACTTTTTGCTCATAGTCCCATAAACGAGAGTTATGCGCAATTACTCGGAAGGGAAGTTAACTTTTTGCACTTTCGTGTGATTTTGTGGTCAGAAAATGTTCGTTTACAATGTGAATAGTTGCATGAAAAAAAGAACAAAGCCTGAGTACCTTTGGTCAATCAGAAAACAATAATGGCCGTCTTAACTAACTTGCTTACCGCTTTCAAATGGAAACGGGTTAAAAATTAAACTTTCATTAGTGTAAATAAACACAATTAAGTTGAAGGAGCTTACAAAGGCTTTTGGCCTGCTAAATGTTTTCCTATGCAAATTGAAATAGTTGGCGAAAATGTACTAAGTGGAAGCATGTAATGGATGTGGGAGGACTGGCTCGGAAAAGTGGGATATTGCAATGTATATTTGGGTTGCAAGTTTTCGGAGGAGGCAACAAACTGACTGCATTATGTGGAATGCAAGAGGAATATTTTAGTTCTGGCATTTGTTGATGTTTATTAATTGTGTTCAAAATTTAAACAGGGAAATTATTTAGGGAGAAAGTTGCTTTGTGTTCAGTGAACGGTGTCGAAATGGTTTCCCCACCGCAATTTCCAGGGAAGCGAAAACTCCGAGGCAGCCAAAAATATTGGTTTCTTTTTTACAGTCGCTCCTTTTCCGTTCCGGCCACGACAGCCACATTATGTGTACTCTGGTCCTGGCCTGCTTATCGAATCGAATATTTTGTTTAATTGAAGTATTCGACATTCGGCACAGTTGACTGAACAAATCTAACGACGTTGGTCGGACCATAACAATGGCGTAATGCTGTGGGGATAGTTTGACGGGCTTTCCTTCCCAATAATTGGAAGTCATTGGTGGAGTAACAATAAATCTATAAATATTGATGAAAATTCCTCCATCCCACTAGCTTAAATAAGTAATGTCAGTGAGTTCCTACTCGTTTGCCACTTTCCGCTAAGTAGTTTACTTTGCTTTTGGCCATAATTGAAATGCCAATGCCGTGAAGTGTGAAGTGCTTCCACTGCGCAGCATTCAGAAACTCCCCTTCGTCATTTTGGGTGGGTATATTGTGATTGTGGCTAGGTGGCAAAATGTGCTCTTGACTTACAAGGGGCTTAACTAAAGTCATCAATCAATCAAATGAATGACAAAATTGAATATTCACATATATTTTTTTTAGCTACAAGGCCATAGAAAGCTTAAAATAGGGAAGGGTATATTTAAATTTAATACGAATTTGCAGGATCTAGTAAGGACAAATATGAAAAAGGAATTTCAATATTAACGTTTAAGCCAAGAAAAATGTTTTATTAGATTACTTATACAGAAACACGGAAATTCCTTGTAATTAAACATCAATTAGACAAATAACGTAATCGTTAAAAGATTTTAAAACAAAAATGAAAAAGTAAAGTAATTTCTCCAAACTTGGGACAATTTTTATAAATGTTTTTTGACAATTTATTTAACAATATATTTATGTGGTATAGAAATTGGACTAAAATCCATTAATTAGAAGCATTTAAAAATCTAATCAAAAGGTATGCAAAGGTCGAATCAAAGTATTGTATTGCTATGTATTTATACTAAGAACTCGACTGCATTATAAATTGCATTCATTGTCGCTGCGTTGGCTTCTTCTGCTTTCTTGCTCGTCTCTTGGTTTGTCTTCTTTCACCCTTTTTTTCCCATTTTCTGCCACAATTTTATTTTTTTTTTTTTTACCGACGGCATTGCAATTGCATCAAGTAGAAAAACCAATTTGCAGCTATCAAATCGAAGCTGCGAATATAGGAGAGCGGGCAAAGTGGCACCGATTGATCGATTTGTTGTGTGCTGATGTTTGCCCAGCATTTGAATTGGCCATATAATTGCGGGCCGTAAATAGGCAGCGATAATATGGGGGCGGGGGGCGGAGTGCAGAGATTACGGTCTCTATTTGACCCGAATAAAGGCCACTTGCGTATCTTCTGCCCGCCGGTATCATTGCGGTCTCCTTGGCCCGAACTTATGACCGCATAAAGCTGAAAGACAAACGCCCAGATTGAAGTCGATAGCACTTGATTAACGTGTGCGCTGGCAGGCGGATGGGATTACATCCCATATCCCGAAGTGGCAGCTATGCAAATGAGCGCCCACGCAATGGCGAAAGGTGCGCTGAAAGGGAAAGGAGCTGACGGAGTGCTAATGAAGGCACCGAAGAAACCGCCAACGCCATCGCACAATCACGAAAGCAAATAAGCAAACAAGCCGCCAGGTGAGTCAGCCTTTTCAGCTGTTCCGGGATGTTCAGGTGTTCAGGGTGTTCGCCTAGAGTGTTCAGGGTGTTTCGGTGGATTGAGAGTTTTGTTTGCCGTTTAGCTTATCGCTGCTTAGCTTAATTAAAGCGCTTGACGTTTCGCCAATTGCCAGCTGGCTTTGATTTCTCGACCAGTTGCGGGGAAAGTGTCAAATGCTTCACATACGTACATACAAACAAATAAATAAAAAATCCTATACCCAAAAAAAAAAAACTGCAAGTTTTGTTTTAAAAGTAAAAAATAAAAAAAAAATATAACCACTATTCTTTTTAGTTTCATTTCTATACCAAAGAGACTAAAAATTTAATTTCTTTTTTAAAAATTTGTATGTTATTTTTTAGTTTCATTTTTTATTTGATTTTAATTGTTTTTATTCCACTTTGCTTTTAATACAGTACTTACCTTTAGAACATTTAAAAAAATTGTTAAATTATATTTTAAAAATACGAACAATGATTTTACAATCTAAAATTAGACATAATACCAAACTAAAATGGTATGAAATCTGCAAAAAATTCTTTTCCTTGAGTAAAATAAAATACATTTTCACAGAATAAGAAAATAAGTTTCCCTATTTAAAATATTAAAATCAAGATCTAATAGAAACAAATTGTGTATAATGACTACTTAATTTAAATAATTTTTAAAAGGATAGCTGCAAAGATTTATTAACCCAGCGTTTTGAAATAGTATGACATTTTTCTTTCAGTCATAGATAACACCGCGGCTAGGTGTTGCTGAGTTAATTAGTTTTGCTAGCATAGAATCTCGTATCTCTGCATTTATTTGTTCCACATTCATAGCGTAGCATACTTTGCAGCGCAGCTGTCTATTTTTGAAACGAAATTTCCATTCAGATAGTCGAGCATTGTTGATCTGAATGATGGAGGAGCACACAGACGTCCGTTCGGCCTCTTTTCGGCTTGGCTTTGTAATGCGGCCAGACAAATACGGTGCGGCATAGAGTATCATTAATAAAAATAATGCCACAAGAAGAATAGGGCTCGTACAAAGCGGCAGCAACAAAAACGGCTTTTGCCAGTGGCTGCGGCATAACGTCTCTAATTGAATTTCTTATGGTCCATTAACTGTCAGGACCGAAATCCTCTGGCCAAAACGAGCAGATCTTGTGGGCCAAAGGAGCCAATGGAGCCAAGGTGAAGCCAGTGATGGCGGCAACTGAATGAGTAAGCAAAGAAAACCGTAAACGTGACAGTTTTTAACAATATTTAAGATGTCAGCATGATATATCGTTTAATTTATGTATTGCGGGTGTGCGGGTGTGCGGCATTGGGTGTATAAGTGGGTGTATACTTTCGTGCTGATGGCTCTTCGTCAATGGCAGAGCAAGTGGAAAATTTAATAAAAACATTTTGCAAGCATTTCCAACGGACCCCGGGACAGACAGTCAGAGCTTAAACATGAAAATGTAATTAGAATGGAGCCGGAAAGGAGATGGCAAAGAGAAACGGGAATGGGAACGGGAACGGGAACGGGAACAGGAACAGGTCCTTGCATTCCATAATAATAAATAACATTAATCAGCAGATAAAACAAATAGAAGGGGGACACACGGCCCTCGTTTAGCTTCCGATTTGCATAGTTTCTGCAACATTTCGCTCCCATGTTTCCTCATCCGCAATTTTCCAGCCGGCGGAAACTGCAGCAAAAGGAGTTCGAATCCGGGCACAATCAGGATTGTGAAGAGATGGAAAAATTGTTGTAGTAACGTTGAAAAGGCCGCCCAGGACTTTGGCCAGGACTTCCTCTTCCTGCTTATGCTGACTGAATTATTTATGCAAATATTCACCGGCTGGCGACCTTAAAGGCACTTTAATGCCATCCCACTGGCTGGAGCCCTTCGTCCAATATTTTTGAATGAGTTTCAGGCAAGTTTCATGCTCCAACGGCTTCGAATGGCCTGGGAAATGTTGAAGGTATTTTCGTTTTAACTGCAGCTGGCCTAATCATCACCTAGGCAACCATGTTTCGAGGCTTGCAGCGAATTTCCATTTTCATTGCTTTTCCCATTTCTATATCCATTGATTTTATTTTATTTTTTTCTCCTCCTATTTTTTCTCCCTCTTCTCCACTCGTGGTTGGCCGGCAATAATGAACCATTATGGCCAATTACTATGGCAATCTGGTTAGATTTTAGCGTTTTTCATTTACCTGTTTGCCAGCCGGTTCTCGTTTCCGGCTTACGTGGCGTATGCGTAATGCGAGCTGAGCCGGGTGTGTCAAACACGGCAAATTTGTAGCCATCTTGCCGCTTCGAGTTGCATAATTAGAGTGTTAGCTGCAAGCCTCATTTCGATCCCTCGGACCGGCCTTATTGCAAATCCCGTCCACTAGTTGCGCCTACAGCGACGTCTAATTCCAGGCACGTACTTCTGCCCCATCTCCAATATTTGCTCAAAATGTCAATGCCAGAGTCGCTGGGAGCTGGACGGGATTAGAGTTGCCCACTATAGGATACTGCCAGAGGAAGTAGCTACGGTTTAACTAATTAAAAGAAAAAACAAAATAAGACACAGTTTATTTATAATTAGTTAGACAAGTTCGAGATTAAGATTATACTTGTATGTATAACCATCATTGTATTTATTATAAATGCTTTGATAAATATTAACATTATATTTTGATGCTCCACATAATAACCAGAGTATGGCTTGGAATAGTTAAAGTCAGAACAAAGGTTATAGAAAAACAAGGTATGTAAATATCTATCAAAGTAAATTTCATTTATTAAATGCTACGTTTTATATTTTATTATATATTTTTCTCTGAAAAAATTTGTCTGTGCTACAACTTTAGAGAAAGATGTTTGAACATCGATATTTTTGATTAAAAATAACTGTCGCTAGAAAGTCGTAAACACTTTTTAAGAAAACAATTCGATATTTTATTGTATTTTTTTTCTCAAAAATTTATAAAACCTATTCTAAATTCAAAGCTAGATAAGTTATCAACTTCAATCTTAAAAAATCTTTTATGAACCCTTGGGTGGTGCCAAAATAAAATATTCTCTCAATCTTTAATTTAAAAATATATCCAGAAATATCTAGCTTAACAACACTGCCGGCTGGATGAGGATTGAGCAGTGGACAGTTGACCCGAGGGTATTGCACCCTGGGGCATAGTTAATAATAATTGCTTGCCTGGCATTGAACATGAACCTTCATCAGGACGGCGGATTACTTGGGTGCCCATTTGCTAAAATTGTCACGTCGTCGCAAGTCTAGCGAAATAAATATATAAAGGTGTCAACTCGGTCACTGGCCCGTCCAATAAAGTTGAGTTTTTAAAATTAAGCCCCCGGCCAGATGAGTTGTTTACCAACTTGATTCCTAACGAGGGTCGGGGGCGACTTCTGGTCCAAGGCTTTAATAAATTATTGCTACGATTTTTTCGGACGCAGCAGATGAAAGGGCATAGCGCAAAAGGTTAATTGTGTTGATTGTTGTTCGAGCCAAGTTTAGCTGGAACAAATGCAATTTCTTCGTGGCAATCAGCCATGACTTCAGCCGAAAGCATACGCATTAATTAATTTTAATTAGCTGCTCACACAAAAGCCTCTCATTTACAAGTTCACATCTGCTCTTTGGCCTATATCTAACTTATTTGTTGATATTTTCAGAAGGATGTGGATTAGTTTTTTGTTTGTTTGGTAAATAAGTAAGTGATCTAAAAAGTTATAAAGATATAAGATATTAATAAACTTACTGTATGAAGTATTAATTGTTGGGCGACATGAAGGTAAAAGTCCTGCAATAAAATATATTTTCAGCTATTGGAACGGCTCTTTGCACATTTTTGTGTGTAATGTTACTTTACGAGCCCAAAAATTATATTAAGGATAATCAGTTTCCATAATTGTGTATTATATTATTCACTATAAATGATATACTTATTAAACTATTTAGTGATAAAATTTGTTATTGATTAGTAATGATTTTTGAGTGGTCATTTAAAATGTAGGTATACATGCTGTCAGTTTTGTTTATGGAGAAGCACTTTTCGTGGAGCCTCACAAGTGTACATATATGAATGCCAATATGATTGTGTCTGCTGCTGCCTCAGCTCGATTCTCCAAGGACTCTCAGGAATTTCCGCCCTGGCTTATTTTTATGTGCAAACAAATAACTCTGTGGCTACAGACACTTTCTCCCTGCCGCAGCTCAGACCTTACCGCTTTCACTGGCGTTACAAGTGCAATAAACTTGCCACTGACTTTGATTGACAGCTGTGGGGTTTCAACTCACCAAAGGCAGCAGCGAAAATTGGCATTTTCATTCAATTTAAATGCATTAAATAAATACCTGTTCCAGCAACGCAAAGAAAATGTAAATTTCAACTTACCACGTAAGAAGCGAAATTCCATATAGAATACACAGAACGGGCTCCATACAATTTTTTTTTTAAGTTCAATTTAAAATGCCTTTCTGTTGGCAAAATAGAATACATTTGAAACCAAATAATGACAATGTTCTATTGAACATTTAAAAAGTAGTATACCAATTCCAGAATTAAAGTCAATTTTACATATCTTTATCAGGATTCAAACCAAATCGCTATTGAACATAAAATAAATAACTTACATGATTGAAGATACACCTGTTAATTGATACTTTTGTTCTATGTTCAGTTTGGGTAAATCAAATCCCTTCGTGCGAATTCAATTTCATTCACAGCGCAAATCATAGCTTATTCTGTTGGCAACAAGATGTGCTTGCAACATACCAGATGTTAATTTGCCAATTATAATTATAACTCCCACACCCAATTTTCCCACATGAACGTATCGAAATTCAGGAGTGAATGCAATAGAGCCGAAATTGCATGTTTACGTTATGCAAATGCCAAACCGAACTTGTGAGAATAAAACGAATGTTGTGCAGTTTCCATTGTTTATATGAATATAAAGAGATAGTGAACATTGCGAACATCAATCAGTTTTAGCCAATTTCTATTTTTTAATTAAAGTTAGAATTGCCGCACTGCAAACGATTAGCTTGCCAAATAAAAAGGGATTAAATGACATATATTTAATTGCTCATGTGGCTTATGAAGCGGCAAATTGAATTTCCCCTAGTTCATATTTGGCTCTTCTGTTGTGAGATTTAAATAAAGATTAATTGGAATCTCCTTTAGGTCCGGCATCAAGTTGTTATTATTTATTGTCGAGTCGGAGAATTTGTGTGAATTGTGCAGAATTTTGATTATATGTCGACAAAGGCCGCTACTGCCATAATGCAGTCAACTCCAGAGCATTCTGTTGCCAATTGAGCTCCGGACCATAAAGCCGAGGTAATCTATTCGAAAGGAGTATGTGTGGGGACTGGGTATACACAATCAAAAATTTAACCTTATATAGCTTTGAAAACAAATTATAGTTTCGATTTCATAAAATATGCATATATCTAGGTAACATTCAGTTATACTTATATATCAATAGGTTTTACGAATTTGTTGTAATTTATTTTCTTTAACAGTATATACTGGTTACGACTTAGAGCAGAATAAACAATAAGTCCCAGGGGGACATTAAAGTTGTTATATTAAGCCTGAGGCGACTCAGAAATCTCTCGAGGTTTTACAACTAGACAATGATAAATATATTTATAAAAATCGAACCAGTTTTAAATTGAAATATGTAGTATTTTATTTTGCGTTTAAGCACTCACACGCACATACGACACTCTATGAAAATAGATATAATGCGAAATCATCATTGAAATATATATGCCCTGAAGCATTGCGATTGCAACAATAAATTTGCCCCAGTCTCGAGGCCGAGCTCAACTCAACTCAACTCGACAACAATTGCAATCGCATCAAGAGTTACTCAAAGTTCAGAAGTTGGTCAAGCATTTTGCAAAAAAATTCACCGCACCGCAACTGCCGCCAACTCGATCCACGAAGGCTATTCATTGTCGACCAGGCCAACTGGTTTATTACTTATTCAAGTTTGCCCCGGACTCTATTCAGGCCCGATGCGCAGAAAAGTTTTCATTAACCGGTCTAGGGCCAGGTAAGTGTTCTAATTGTTCGAATGAGAATGGTAAAAAATTTCACAAGAGTTTCCGCCACTCTGGCGTGAGCATTTAAATTGGGTTCTTGGCGAAATTTTAGCACAGAAAAAGTTGCATTTCTAAATTATTTACAAATTTAATAAAAACGGCACGTTTTACTAACAATTTACATTAGGAAATAAATACAATTAAATAGGAATAAGGACCACAATTTGTACATATCTAAAATAAAATTTAATTAAAAAAAAGGCAAGTATAAATTTATTTTATTTTGTATTAATAAAAATAAGCTGTACCTTATTCAAAAACATTTTAAAATTGAAGACAATAATAAGATATTATTATGTTTTAAGATGTTCATCGCGTAGGAAAAGATTTAAGTCGGTGTATAAAAAAACAAATAAAAAGTCATAACTGTAAAATAATTAGGACTAAAGAGCAAAAAAAAGTTAACAATTAAATAATATTTTCGCATTTAATGTCAATTTTAAAATTCACTGCCGTGGCAATCCTTTCGCAGGCGGATTGTAATTTGGCCAGCATTTATTTAATTTATGCAAACAATTAATTATGTAGCTGCACGTTTGCAATTTCATTAAATGCGCGTTTATTAATGTCAACAACAACAACGAGCCAGCAACGTGAGCAACTTGAAAGCGCATAATTAATGCCATAAAATGTGAATAATTTTCCAAATCTACGGAAAACATTGTGGCAGTTGAGGGGTCGGGGTATTTGGGTTCGAGTTTGGTTCGGGTCAGGTGACTGGGTAATAAATTCCCCAAGGCATATGTGCCGCGTTTTGTTTATCCTTGCATCTGTACCTCTGTGTGTGTGTGTGTGTGTGTGTGTGCAGAAGGATTTAGGCTTTAAGCTTCGCGCTTTATTAATTTTTATATTGCATATTTCAAGGCGCCGCATTTGTCGCCCATAAATCACACACACTAATAACCGTTTTTCCTTTGTTTGAATTTAAATAACCAAGTTCAACAATTTGCATTTATTGCAATCATTAAACATTTACTTTGCCGGAGCAACAGCTGCAAACAAATACTGTAAAATACATAAATGCTCTTATGTTTGTTTTCCGACAAGGTCATCAGAAAATGGAAGAGTGTGGAGCGGAGTTTTCCCCGGAAAGCAATACGATAAACAAAACGGAAAAGGCAAAATGTGATTTGTATCCATGGCAATGAAAATATTATATTTTAAATTTAAAGGTACACAATTTAAAAGCAATTTGGAGAAATTCATAAGTATTTTTCCCTTTTTATTTCATTGAAATATGTCTGAGAATCCTTAAGGGTTCTTAAGAAAATGTAATGAATGCAGAATGTCCACATTTGCCCATAATAATCGTATTAAAGTTTCAATGTAAAAGAAATTAAGAAACATGTCTGATTTTTAAAATAAAAACATCTTACATCTTATGATTGTTTTTTTTGGTTTTAAATTATTTATAAAAAAAATTCACCAAAGTCTTTATGTCATACTTGTATAATTTATAATTTTTCCTTGAGAATTCAAAATATTGAGAGCCTTGTTACAAAACAAGAACATTTATTAAATTAATCAGGGGCTTCTCATTTTGTTTTTTAATTTTATATAGCATTTTATTTTAGAAAAAGTTTTCCAACTTTAAGTAATATAAGGATTATTTAAATAAGTATCTTACCGAATCTCGCAGTTAAGCAGACAGCTATAAAATAACACTTGAAAAAATATTAAAATTGTGGCAAAGGGATCCTGCTATCAAGCAAAGCGTTCGGACATGGAAAGCCATCAATTAAATCATTTGCAGAGTTCAATAGCGGTATCCAACATTCCATCACTGTATCATATGCCTTTATGCCCGCATTTCAATTGACCTTTCAGGCATTAAGGTAATAAAATGCTTGTGACGCGTAATTAAATGCCAATGACGAAATTCCATTTGGATTCTTTAGTCATCTCATCGCATCCCGTTCAACTTCCCAGCTGTCATGTTGACCCCACGGGAGCTCGAGGCTGGCGGACACAATTTAAATCAAGTTGACCGCAAGATTTCACAGTGAATTATACCGAAGGCGATGGCAGTTACTTAGGGCAATTCCCGGAAATGTGCCACGCCCAATTCACCTATACTGAGGACGGCATCTGGTGTGCCGTTTACATGCTTTCAGCATTAAATTAGTACACCCCGAAGTACACCTTGGTCTGTAATAGAGATTTAGAGCAGACAATAAAGCGACTGACAATGCCCAGCTCATGACATCAAAAGAGATTGCTCCCCAGATACTTTTACAAGGCTAAGCGAACGGTCCTTGGCAGCTTGGCTCCTTGGCTTTGCCGGAAAACTCTGACAGTTGTTTTGGCCGGGATTTGGACAGATCCACTCGCTGCCCATCAAAGTGAGCCATGAAAGTTTGGCAACATGTGATGGGGCTAATTACGAGGACGCCTAATGAAAAATCCAACACTCGGGGGGCATTAAAAAAAAACTTTCCCTTTGCATGCATGCGTGCGGCAAGTTTTTAATTAAATAAAGTCGCTGCCCATTTTTTTTTTTGTAGCAGTCTGGCCCAGAAGTTTTTGGCCAGCAATGCGTTTGTGCAACTTAAAACTTGCTACAACTTGAAGTGAAGTCGGGCAAACTTTAAGTTCACCCTCCTACGTTTTCCGCCTCACGAAATGAATCGGAATGTCGTTGCTGGAACTGGATTAACTTTAGTTTACTTCATCAAAATGCAAACATCTCTATGGAGGGGGCAAACTAATAACAAAATATAAACAATTTGCGGTTGCCAGAAATCTTTCAGTTCTGGTATACAAGGCCCTTTTTGCAGGTGCTCGTCGTTGGGCTTGAAAAGATAGGTAAACAAAATCACGTTAGGTAAATATTATTTCGTTTGTCCCCGGACGGAATCCCTCCCCCTTACCGCCCTTCCCGCCCTTGCCGCCTTTCCCGCCTCCGGTGGGATTTTCTGGCCTTGCTTTTGTTTTTATATCAGAAAACAAATTTAAATTTTAATATTTTGTGTGTCTCCACTGACTGTTGTCACTGTCTGTCTGCCGCAAAAATAATGATGAAAATGGCAAAACCTGTGAAATACTGTTGGGAACTGCAAATTGAAAATGACTTTCTGACGAACGGGAAAAAGTTGATGATAATAATAATAATAACCAAAACATGTACATTTCAACTTGACGAAAATACTTGTATTATTGTAAATTCGAAATTGGCCAAATTATTGTAAATTCAGCAATCGCAATTCGTGTGCATAAGCCAGAAATCATAGACGAGCATTTTTGTGTCATGTCAATAAGTTGGCCGGGCACGTTCAGCCAACACCACCCGCTGCTCATCTTCTGGCCAAAACCCCTCAACCCCTTCAGCCCCTTCAGCCCCTTCGATTGACAATGCGTAGAACGTACAATATTTTGTCGTATTTTCGATTTTTGCCCAACTTCGTGCTCACAAGTATGGAAGTGTATACATTATGTGTGTGTGTGTGTGTGTGTGTGTGGCAGCACAGTAAGGACATCTTACTGTCCAGCCATGAGTTATATTTTTTTTGGTATGCCAGCTTGAAAATCCTGTCAAGCAGCTGTCAGAACGGCTTGTGAGAGTCCTGCTCTTAACTCCATTGCTGCACCACCACTTTTCACCCCAGGACCTGCTGCTGCATTCAATTGTCACTTGGATTTCCAGGCGCACGTGTGCTCAGCTCGTTCATTCCTCAGTTTTATCAGGCAGAAGCAAATATGCTGAAAAATGGCACAGTCGAATGCTGCAAAAAACTATTGCTAATGCCAAGACTGATGACAGATTGCCAGTCTTAAATGCAAATATGAGCAACGTGCAATGTGGTGTCAAAGACTAAGCTGGATTTTCAGCAGCCAGTTATCTTTACAAACGAATGGGTAGAGACCTCAGAAATATTGCATAATTTCTGACAGTTAAGACAGGGTCACATTTAAGCACTATTAAGCAGAGACTTGACTATAAGAAAAAATTCGGATAGAAAGTGTAACACATTTGAAGTTTTTGAGTTGTAAGTAATGGACGTTTTAAAATCCCTTAAAGACGAAATAAAAACAACCTTAATTTTAGCAACAAATCGTTAAACATTTCTCTCATGTTTCATTGTTTCAGCCACATTGGTTTTAATTAAACTAAACTGTCACTTGCCATAAACAAGCCAAATATAAGTCTTATTCAAAGTTAATATAGGAAATATAAATAGAAAGGCAGAGTTGAAGAAAAGATCTGAAAAGCAAATGGTTATTTTATGACATACATATTTTAAGGTAAGATATGCTTTTGACAGTCAATTCAACCTAGGGCTATGAACCTTTGAGCCCATCAGAAGTATTTAGTCTTTTCGGACAGCACAGCAAAAAGGGAAATATTTGGTCAACTAAACACTTTGATTGTTATGGAATAAATCTAAATTTAGAGGGCGATGCATCGGATAATCCAAACAAAAGCCCCTCAAAGGCAGGATGCCCCAGAAAGCCATATCAACCCTTGCCCTTGGGTTAAAGCAGCATTTGGATACGTTCTGGTTCGCTGGTCCAAAGCCCAATACTCTAAGCGCATTACACATACGCACCGTTGGCAACGGCGACGGCGTCTACCCCTTGAGAAAAGGTTTGATGGCAAAGCATATTCGTTTTGGTTCTAGCTCCCCAATGTCACGACATTCACTTAAATGGATTTCACTTGCAAAGGACACTCATACAGAACTAATGCCATGTAAAATGCTTTGATGCTGTAAATTTCTTTGCAACTGCAGCAGCAGCAACAACAATAGCAATAGCAACAGCAACAGCATCAGCAGCAGGAAAAAGTGAGCGGAAAAGCATCTTCTAAGCTGGAGAAAATCCTTGACGCTTTATTTTCATTTTGATTGCCGTTCAAAATGCCGTTCGGCGAATGAAGTGGCAAACTGTGAAGCTCATCTCAAAATGTAGCCTCAATTAAGACAGACAGAAGGAAACCCGGAAAACGAGAAAGAGAGGAAAATACAACCGAGAGACAAGAACGGGGCGAAACATCTGGCATTGGTCGTGTAAGCTTGCCTTTGGAGTCTTCCTTGAGTAATTTAAAACTCGATGGCAGCAGACTGTTAATTTTAGTTATTCTTGAAGTTTTCGCTTTAATATTTTATACGCTCGGTAGACCAGCGATGGTTGGCGATGGCTCCTTCATAAATCAGCGGCTGTCTGCCTGGTTTGTAGTTCACGGCGCGCAACAAATTGTCGGTCTGTGCGGCCAGTTGATAAATATGCCAGACCCACTGTGCTGATATGCCTCGTTCCCACCTCCCAGCTCCTCCCAGCTCCTTTCTTCTCGCCGTGGATCTGTGGGATATGTGCTGCCTTCATTATGGCAAACTTCCTTCCCGACATCGGGCATCAATTTGGCCCCGGCAGTCGGTTTGTCACACGATGCCCACGCGGAGTACAGAAAGTTTCTCTACTATATATTCATTCTGAAATTACACACCAACTCGGAAAAAATATATAAATCTGAGATACAAATTTTTGGCTTTGTCACAGACTGTGCCTGAAGTCAAACGAAATTATTTTGGAACTCTGCTAAAGAACAGAAATTCTAAACTTTATAAAATGGTTTGGACTTAGGCCAAGAAGAATAATAAATTTAATGAACTGGGCAGATGTTTTAGTTTTTAAAGCACATTTTTAATGAACTTAAGTCAGCCTTGTTTTTAAACTAAAGCAATTGCTTTAATTGAGTAAAAGTCCGTGTTCAAGTTCCAGCTATTTGAAGAAAGCTTTTTGTATTTAAAATTGTTCTTGTTATTAAGTGTATAATGTTCCTTGGTTAAGTTTCCCTTAAAAGTTGTCAAATATACCATGGATTTTTATTACTTGGATCGTATTTTCTTTAAGTGCACCCAACAAAAATGCCACTTGGAATTTTCGGTCAAAGCTTATACCCCAGATTGGAGCGGAAGTCCTGCTCGGCACTCCTCCGGCAAATACTAATGCCGGCGGAAGTGAGCAAGACAGCCGGACAGACAGCTGGCAACATGAATTCGGTCAGGTTTTGGCCCGAAGAGAGAAAGTGGCTAGCAGACAGAACTTTGAACAGAATTAGTGGGAAAAACGCTGGGGAAAGTGGAAAATCTCGCCATAAGGATCATCGCGGAGGCATTAAAAATTATGCAGTTCAGACGGACGAAAAATGCAATTTAAAATCATTTTGAGGAGTTGCAGTTGCGCCCTTGATTCGAGTGCTAATTGCCGGAAATAAAAATGAAAATCGCATCCTGTGCTTCAACTGGCGGAAGCGACCACAGCCGCCATCGCCGTCGTCCTTTCTGTGAATGAATTTTCAATGCGTCGCGAGTTTACTCTCATTTTTTCACAATTTGTACGCTGTTTTTTTTTGTTGGCTGCCTTTTCCCCATTTATTGTGCAGTTTTCTGCTTGGCATAATAAAAATAATAATAATATTCAGGGGCCGGCCAGGAAAGGGTCGAGGTGCTGGTGGTTGACTCGTATTTATGTCAACAGTCTGGAGGCAATCATTTCTGTCGCTTAATTTATTTCCATTGTGTATACATCATGGGTCCTATTAAGGCTCCAATTTCCTACTGAAAAACTGGGACTCCCGCAACAACAGCGATTAATTTAGTTATGCACAGCCAAATTCCAACAACATTATTTGCGCACGCATAAATGAATATCGGATGAGGGCTATTTATATGGGATCATTATTAAATACCCTAGAAATATAAAGTTTGGTTTAAAGTTTAAAAAAAAAAAAAACTACATTAACAAAAACTAATGCCAGATTTAAAAATTTTTGATGTAAGCAAAACATCAAAACACTACCAAAAATCTTATTAGAAATATGTTGTTTTAATTATTCATGTAATGCCATGTCATGTTAAATTTATTTAAATATTTAAAACTATTCGGATATGTTTATAAAATTAACCAATCGGGATATTTATTCAATTTGTTATGTTAAAATATATTCAAAAATTTCTGAACTGATATTATTAGCACTTCTAAAAATATGATTGTATTTTTATATTAAAGTTTTAAATCTTTTTTGAAAAACAAATTATCTCTATTTCTTTATACCCCTTGATACTTATTACCATCATTGCGTATACGCCGCGTTGGCAAGCCTTTTGGCAATCGACTCTACTGTTGTGATTGCGTCGGAAAAAGGAGTCTGGCGTTCGCTCTTTGTTTACTCATTGCCTAATTGCATGAATATTTTTGGCTCATGCACAATTTGTTTATTATTGCTGCTGTCTGCTTGATGTTGTTGTTGTTGATTTTTCGGCAAAATACTATTCAAAGGCCAAAAGGCGAATTTGAAAGCGCAATTAAATGGAATATTTACACATCATTTGGTTCACTGTTTGCTGTTAATTAAATATCGAATCCATGTCCACCAGTTGAGAAAAATTGAATATGATGTCTAGGGTTAGAACTGGTGTGGTCAGCTCGCCGGACTAAATCAGAAAAGTCAAAGGAAAAATGGAAAAGAAAAAGAGATGTTGGCCTTAGGTACACTGTCCTGTTGACTGCCTTTCAACTCAAGTCGAGCGAGCATCTGAGTTGCCGCCGCTGCCAGTTACCAGTTTGCAGTTTGCAGCTTCCTACTGCTTTCGACAGCTGTGCTTCGTCCTTATTTCCACCGCCCAACTCCCTTGCCTTCTATCCTCCCTGAGGAGTGAAACATAAAATGCATTTTCCGCATTAAAAAACTCAACCAGAAGATCCGGCCGGCTAACACATGGCCCCCAGTTGACTGAGGGCAACAAATTGCTTCTGATTTCTTATTCGGCTCGTCTTGTATTTTCCCATTTTATTCTATATGTGGGATTTTATTTAAATGAACACCATTAAGTGTTAAATGCGAATGTGAAAAGGACTGGTAGTAAATTGAAATTACTAGAGAGAGAAAAAAATAAATGTAAAATTAACAGTCCGTAAGATGATTTCTGGCGCAATAACAACAGATGAAAGAACTTTTTGCATTTATTCCGCACGTATTTAAGCTAATTTACGAGAGCGTGTGTGGCATGTAACCTCATTAGAGGGCCCCATAAAATTCAGTCATTTTTAATGACTGCTTTTTGTGTAAGCAAATTACAGTCCAAAATGAAATGATGATGCACGAAATGATGTTAAAATGTGTGTCACCCATCAGGTCCATGAGTCGTGGCATTGTCATTTAATTGTTTTTATTTTCTCATTTTATTTTTCCCTCGGCATCTGATCAGAATTTTCACTTAATTCCCTGAGAGTTTAACATTTAATGGCATACTTTTTTGGGGCTGAAGCAAAGTCGCAAAACATAAGGATTTCATTGTCTTGCACGATGTGCAGCTGTCTCCGTGGCGAAAACGTGTCAGCTATTTTTATATATGCACATGCAAAGCTATTACATATATCGTTTCGAGACGACCTTATGTCTGATGTCAAGGCAAAGCCATGCATAATATATACATATATATATATAAATGCTGAAACAAAAAGAAATAATTTCAAATGTGCGTGGGAACATTGAAAGTACAAGTGAGTACGTTTCGAACATTTTTGCTTATATAATTCATAGCCACCCTTTGTTGTACGATTTTTCGCGGAAAAATTTGAGTCCTTTGGAAAATTTCCAGTTAAGTGGCCCAAATGATGTACATACCTCTCTTGTCCGTAAAATCAATCAATATTTTAAAGTGGTGTTCAGTTGGTTTTTAGTATACATTAATCTCTTGTATTTTCCTGGTCCAAATAATGTAGCCTCGCGAATAGGGATAAGAAAATATATTAAACTTGACTTTTTTTATTTTTTTTTTAAATTGTTCGACTTTAGTGAAAAAAATATCGAAGAGCAAAACCATCATTAATATTTTTACAAACTGTTTTTCAAATCCCTAAAAAGGTATTAAAATTTAAGAGGCTTTGTACGTCTACATCATCCTTAAACTTTAACTTTCTTTCATGTTTTGTTGTTCCGGCAACAAATTAAGCTTTAAGCCCGAAAGGAGAGAAAGTACAGGAAAAACTTTCCTTCCGCTCGATATCAGTTCCTAATTGGGCGTCTTTGGTTTGCTGCTGTTCCTGTTTGCGAGTTGGCTACAGTTTTTCGACTCATTATGCTGCTTAAGTTAACAACAGTGACTCAATTGTGCTACGCCCAGCTGACAGCCACTGAAACGCCCAAAATCCCACCGAAAACAAACCCAACTGGAAAGGCAACTAATTTAGCTTCGATTAACTTTGGCACGAGAACAATAGTGCTGTATGAGTATGACAAGGCACTGAATACTGAATAGCAGCCGGAAATCATTGCCACCCATCCAAATCGTCATGATTTCGTTATGGCCCGAAGGAATTGGCCAGAATGAGAACGGCCTAAACAATCCAAACCATTTTGTAAATAATCGAAATATGGGAAGCGGTTGAAGTGCTTTGGCGAAAACTTTTCCCACCATGCATACGTTGCGGTATCATTTTCAATGAAACTATAGCACTATAACTATGGAAATAGTTATATAGCCTCCAGTGCTTAAAAGTTCAAGATTGTGAAAATTTCAACAATGGAATAAAAGTTTTTATGTTAAATGGGAATTAAAGCAGAGCCGGAAGGCGATGCATGAAATAGTGAGAGAGAACTGAAGCCATCAATGTACGGCAATATTGATCAAATATTTAATCCAAAGTTTTTGAAATCTTGAATAATTTGGAGTACAAAACAGTAAACCTTTAATTGGAAAATAATATTAGCTTTGGTATTTATAAAAATAATTATAAAATAATTTTAGCATTAAGTGTTTGACATTTTTATAAACATTCCTTAGACTTCTTAAATAGTTCAGAGAAGAAAATATTTGTTAATGTTAATATTTGTTAATGTGAATTAATTTTAGAAATAAGTGTTTGTCAATTTTATAAAGATTCCTTCTACTTCTTAAGTAATCCAGAGATTTATTAATAGGTATAAAATTAAACATTGGCCACTTGGCATTAAAAAAAAATTTCGATTTGTGACAAACTTTTTGTAACGGTTTTTTCCTGCACACCATTAAGCTTTTTATTGTTTTTAAAATTATATTCAATGCGAAAAATCCCTTTGATGCAAATATCCACTGTGCGCAATCGTTTGTTTAAAAAATCAACGGACATTTTTTTGGGCTTTGCATAATGCCAAAAGGGTGCTATAGCTGTCCAATCTTTTTGCCCACGAAACTGATGCCAATTTCAATCAATTCAATTAATGCCTCAATTCATGGTTTTATCTCTTATTCCGCCCCCGTAACACCATACGAAATGGGGAAAAATGGGTAAAACAAAGTAAAAGATGGCATGGAAAAACGTCGAACGGAAATCCCGAACAAACCGCAATGGCCAACAGCAGACAATGCAAATTGTTGAAGTGCCGCCCTCGGAATCTCCACCTCTGTAGCTATAGCTGTAGCTGTATCTGTATCTGTATCTGTATCCGTGGCTGTACTGTATCTGTATCTCTGTATCTGTAACTGCGGTTTCCGTTTTGCCTTTCTTTTTGCGTTTTATTGCATGTGAAGTATTTGAAGTATTTGCGAACTACGCTCGAGTGTATTCATTCCCTTTAGCTGCCAAAGAGAGATGGGAAACTTTAATGTACTCGCAGTTCATTTTGTATTCATGCACTTTACAATTTCTTGTTTCCGATGCAGGCCAACAAATGCATGGGCAGGCCACAATGGGTCGACCATGGGGACACAAAAGGAGCAAAAGGAGCACAAGGAGCACAAGGAGGAGCAGAAGCAGACTCAGCAGGATGTGTTCCTTCGGTTTCGTTTGGGTAATCATCTGCTCCAGAGTGCTTGAGTGGTCTTTAAGCTATCTGCTTGCTGATGATGGATAGAAAAAATAACTGCAGCTCCTGTGCCAACTGGGAAATATGATTTATGCGAGCGCTCAAAACCTCCGAAAGCTTGTTCTTCAGTTAAGGTAATATATTTGTTAACCTATGTAAATGCCATAAAATATAAGTATGCAAGTTACTCTTTTTTTATGGCAAATAATCACAAGAAAGCTGTCAAAAGATAACCAAACGAATAATTTTAAAACAAACAAAATATTTTCACCCTCCCCTAAGTTTCATTTTCAATTTGGCATTAAAGCTGTTCATACAGCTGCAAGAATAATCATTTGAACACAAAAAAAATAAATATGTGACATTTTTTTTAGTATACAGTACTTATGTCAGTATTATCTTGTGCTGATAATCATTAATCGGTAAGCTATGGGTGGTTGCAGAAATATCAGTATTTTTATGGCATATGGCGTGATTGATTTAATTCATGAGTCAGTAAGTTAATTGAAAGATTTATTTTTTTATTCACCAGATTTAGACTGGATAAAATTTAAGAGAATACAGGTTCCGAATTGATGTACATCATTAATTTCGACGCCAGAAAAACGAATTTAAATGCACACAATCGAAATTGCAATCACGGACCTCTTTCATGCATTCTTTGGGGGGGGTGGATCGACTTTAAGCACATTTCCATGGTACAACATGGTAACATCGCACGACCAGCGCAAATATCGAAAGGGAAACACGTGCAGGCGGCTGGCGACAATCATTACAAGGACGATGAGCATAAACAACACAGCAGCAACATCCTGACAGACGGAAACGCAAACAAAGCACTCGCATTCGCACTCGCGCAGGCACATTCGCATTCGCATTCATGATATTTACATTTACATACCACAGCACGTGCGGTTGTATTTGTGGCACCATTTATAAAGCAGATATATGCGACACAAAAAATCTCACATTATGTCAAATGTTTTGTTTTAGTCCTTTATGGGGGGGGGGGGGGGGTGAGTTTGGTAAGTGGAGGGGAGATGTCAACGCCCGTTGTTTTCGTCCTGGCAGCATTACGTGCCTGTTGAATTGGTGCGCCACAGCTCGGATTTAGTTCGCATTTTTACTGGCCAATCGAGCACAAATTAAGCCCGGATCAAGGTCCTGGCCAAAAGCACTCGATTCAGCAATCGCTGGCTAAGCACTTGGGCGACCGTTTTCAACCTGAAGTTTTGTCCGACTTAACTTGCAACCAAAGTTTTCCTGTTCGTTTTCGGTTTCTGGCCAGAGAGAGAGACATAGAGAGAGAGAGACAGAGAAAGAGAGAGAGAGAGAGAAGTAAGCACAATTGGGTCAATACACTGCCAAATCGCTTGTGTTCAAGCCAGGGATTTGTTGTTAACAGGAAAAGGAAACTGCTATAGAAACGGCAAAAGATACAGAGTCACACAAAATAATACCCAAGTCCTTGAGTTTTTCAAGTTCAATTTTAGCTAGCTGCAGCATTGCGATAATTGATGTCTGCGAATTGTTAATTATCCTCAAAGTTCGTTTCCACATCCACATCCGGCTGTAAGTGGCTTATTAGCCGCTCGCTTTGTGAATTTTAGATCTCCACCTCTAATGTCTAAATCTCAGCCAGCAAGAGACTGTTCAATTATACTAATGCTATTATCTGGGTATTACGCATACGCAGTGTGTGCAACCAATAGAGGCTCGTAAAACGCAGAGCAGGCATTAAGATATTATTTGTGGTTTTCCTTCATCCAACCGATGTCGAGTGCAATTATTTGCAGAATATGTATTTAGTTGGAAGCGGAGAGCTCTTAAACATTTCACTCAGCCAAGGGAGTATTTTGGGTAAGTTGTGTAATATGCTATATAATTTATCTAAGCAACACACTGCCAACCGAGAATTTAAAGCCGCAAAGTGTCAGACTCGATGCTCCGGCTGCTGCTAGCAATAAATCTTGAAGTTCATTAAAAAGTTTATTTATATTTCACCTGCTGGGTGTGCGAGGGGAGGAAGTCTGGCAAGTGTCAAAGAAATAAAACCTCGAATTGCCGACAAATCTTTGTTAAGCTTGACCTTGACTGATGGCCTCTCATAAGAAGTCATTTGGATAAATCTTAAACAACAAAAATATTTTTTGTGCAATAAAGTAGCAGTAAACAGCGTAGTAAAGAAATAAATGAACGTAATGCCTGCCTTAAGTTTGCACTAAAAGTATGTTTTATAAACAGTAATACAAATTAATTGTTGTAATTTAGTTTGTATAACATTGCATAAAATCTTTAAATTGTGGGCATACGAATTCAATTCATATTAATATAAAGAAATAAGTTTTACCATTATTTTAGGTAGCATATCAGTTTTTATTACATGAAAAAAAAACAAAGTTTTATCAACGCGTTGTACTTTTTTTCATTAAGGACTATTAATTAACACTTAAATAGATAACGACAAGGAACGGCAGGGGTTTTTTTTATATACGCCGAAATATCTGCATTCACTAGCTTCATTCAACTAAAACGTGTTTCGCCATTGAAGAGTCAACCAGGACGCCATCAAAAGGAAGCGCTCCAATAAGTTTGAATAGCACCAGATTTACACACATTCCACATGCACAAAGCGTGTATGCATGCTGAACAGGAGATAGGATGGCTTCGTCCTTGCCTTTGTATTTGGTAACAATAAAGTGGGTGGGGTTGTGGTAGGCTCCAATATCGGGATTTAATTAATATCTGGCTGGAGGAGTCCATATACGGCACTGGATATGGAGTGCATATAAATTGATAGCGACATTTTAACCAAGCTTAATGTATTAACTGAAAGAATAAACAAATTTGTTGAAACGCCGTGAATTGTACATCTGCATCTATGATAAATGCAGGGGGATACATAACTATTATAAGTATTTTGAAAATAATACTCACTAAATATTGTTTATCTTTAATGATTCTATAAAGACTATGTAAAATCTTCCAGCGATGAACTATATAACTGCGAAAAAAGAGTAAGCAGCTTTTCTGTAATATTATTAATGAATTCAAATGTCGACTTTTATGCTTATTGTTGGGAGACATCAAATAAAATTTGCATTTATCTTTTTAGCAAGAGTTGTTAATAAATAACACATACTAAAAGATATTCTTATAACTATTTTAATTATAATCAAAAGTCTGCCTAATTGCATAAGGCAAAGTAAGTTAAACTAAGAAAAAAAATCTTAAAACCATTGTTTAAACTAAAAAAATTTGTTATACTGTCTTATAGTACACTTACCGTTGTTGATTTTTGAGCAATGGTTTCCAATGGTTAATTTATAGAAGTGTGGTTGGAAGAGCAACTCTGACATCTCTCTAAAAGTTCATATTTTGTCGACGGGAGCCATCAATCGCAGCGCACGTCGTAGGAGGAGCACTCGCCGAAGTCCGCCTTGAGGGTGAAGTACATGCCCACACCGATGCCGGCCACAAGGATCAGGACTCCCAGCCAGTAGACGAGTCGCCAGAAGGGCCAGGAAGTAGGTCTTTTATGGGGACGCTCCGTTCGCACCTCCTCGTCGACTTCAACTCTTTCTTGCTGGCGGCGTGGCTTGTTTCCCATTTTCCTAGGATTTCAACTTTAGCTACGAATTCTCCCTTTTGTTAATAATTGATTGGATTTTCACGACCAACTTGATGGCAACAGAATGATAACATTTTATTGAAATTACTTAAACATCTGGTAGGCTGAGATTCATCTCGTTGGCCCAACTTTTTGGCTAATTATTTAAGTTAATTGGCCTTTGTCCGCAAAAAGCCAAGCGAAATGACTACGATGATGATGGGGCTGGTAAGGTCAGGCCTAAAATATTTGCTCGGAGGCCACAAAATGTCTCGCAAATTTGTTCAAATTACTTGGAACACAACAAGAGTTGCCGCCACTCGATTCGACATCCTTTCAGACCGGACTCCATGCATAAATAAAGGGGCCTGGGTGGAATATAAAAGGACTTTGTTTGCGGTCGAGAGATGAAAAGTCGTTTCTCTCCATTATTTGCGAACTAATTGGTTGTAGGACTTGTGCATTTCTGTTGCTTAAATGTTTGCCCAAAGAATTTTGGAATTTTCGAAGGTGTCAAGTGCCCTCCCATTACAATGGCCCTTTGCTGTATCAATTAAATAACCAAATTGCGCAAATGAAGGATGTTGTTCAATAAGGAAAAGCACGTTGCATATTGGTTGCATGACGTGGCTGTTGCCACTTAGGCATGCCGTAGATCTTATTCTTGCCATGATTTAAGTGGCTTTCGCCTGTGCCTTATCCCCGTGGCTCTCTTTTGGAATTGCCGTTGCCATTACTGCTTCTTCAATTTCAATTTCAGTTTCTGTTTGATGTTAATGAAAGTTTCCGTCGTGCAAATAAAGCCAAAAGCATGGAAATCAGTAAAACAAATTGCAATCTGCTTTTTATCGCACGTCGCTGCATGACTGCTGGCTGCCGGCATTTTCCTTGCTCCGTCATCGATTGCCTGAATTTTTCCCACTTTCTTCAGACCTTTCCCCGTTTTCCCGTTACTGGCCAGGCTATTGACTTGCTCATTATGGCCCTGATGATGACTGCTCTTGCTTCAGCTCCAGCTCCTGCTCCTGCTCCCCGCAGATATCTGTGTGTGTTTTGGTTCCGTTTCGTTTTCAATTTTAATGCAAAAAGCATAGCTCTTTTCATTCCGCACCCGTATCGTTGCGTATCGCCTAGCAATCTGGGGGCAAAAATTTGTTAATATATCTTAACGGATATTCAATTTCCGAGGACCAAGAAATGCATTCAGCTCGTAACAAAGCTAAGCCGCTTCAACCGAAAGATGGCAAAATTGTTAAACTCCAGCGGGGTATTATTAAAAATTCAAAGTCGTTATAGAATGGCAAACTTCAGCAGTGGGGGCCAAGACATAATAATAATATAGAGCCAGAGTGGAGGAGCTACAAAATGGGGAGACAACAAGCAAACTATAAACTGGGAAACTGGGAAACTGCAAAACTGAGATGCCGTGATGCCGAGATGCCGAGATGCTCAACTATGCCCAAGTTGGCTGTCCGACTGTTTATTTTCACTAGACTTCGTCTTTTACTGGCATCGTCCTTATTACGCCCGGTGGCCCATCATCTGCATGGCCTTGTGATGGTGGGTGGTGGTGGTTGGGAGCTGGTGCAATTGCCAGGACGAGCAGGCAAGTTGTCAACTAACTTTGCAACAATAATCGCCAACGTCGCAGGCGAAGCAGTGACAGAACTGAAGCAGCAAGCCTCTAGATAAAAACCAGAAAACAATAAGACTTTCGGCTGACTTTTATTCAGTCTTCTTCAGCTCCTTCACCGCTGGCACTGCAGCGTTTACCCTCGAAAAAGCAAAGGTCCTCAAAAGGGAGCAAACAGCAGCAAATAGGCTGTACGGAAAAGGATCTCTTCAGACTTTCGAGTCATGGCACAAAGGCGTGATTGCTTTTCCTTTTTGTTTGGCCAGACGAGACGAAAATAAAGAGGATACAAAGGGCTTGTGAATATGCGAACAGGTTGATGTGTGGGCTTAACTAAGTTTTTCTGTTTTGACAAAAAAAAGTGTGAGCTATAAGCTATACAGAAATGAATCAGTCTCAATGTCTTAAGAACCAATTAAGATACAGATCTAATATTTATTAAATGAGACATCGAACAATACGAAAATTAGTTCGTAAAACTAAAATGAAATGCAGCAGTTGATTAAGCAATTTTATAAATGGCTTTATAAGATATTTATACACATAGCTGTAGATGACAGTTGATAAACATATGCAACTATATTATTCGCCTGATAAACAAACACTTACTAAATCAACATGTGATGTGCACATAAATTTCAAACAATTTTGGCTGAAAGAGATTTTAACTGACATCCCAATTGTTAAACAAAATAAAATGTTCTCAAACTAAATATATCAGATTAAAGGAACAACATTTCCCAAGCCGTAGTTTCAATTTTAGAGTCTCTGTTAAACGCAATCCCATTTAATTAAATAAATCTATTAGCCAACTTTTTGCTTCACTTAACTATTGAATTAGCAGCCTCGCCAGGGGGGTGTTTTAAAATGTCTATCCAATTTCTGGCGTTGTCGTTGGTAGTGCCTGATCTCAAAAAAGAGCAAGGGAGCTGGTAGAATAGTGTGCGTGGCATATGTAAATTTGTAAGATATGTAAATTAGCATATATATATATATATATTTCCCCTTTCTGCGGGGACATACGCGTATATACTATATGTAGCCCATTATCTGGCTCAGCCGCAAGAAGACGTAGAAAACTACGCGCTCGGAGCTGATTAAAACTGAAAGCTAACAGGCGTTTGCTCTTTGCCCCGTTCATCCTGCCCCTGCAACATATGGGTCCTGACCCCCAAACAGGGTGCCACGCCCCCGTTTCAGGCTGCGCCCCCTTTGCCAGAGGGCTTGTGTGTCACTTTGGCTCCGCATTAGAGTCGTAAAAATTTATTGTAACTTTTTTTGAGGCCACCCATGTCTGAGCCCGCAAGCTTAAGGCATTATGCCTTTATAAATCGCTCAGATGTGTGTCAGACATAAAATAAAATGGAGTAAAATATAATTTTACATATATATGTTATAGTTTGAGCTGGCTTTAGTCGATTACAAAGCATCAAATTAATTATCATAATTATACGTAAGCGCTGGTTGGCATTTTAATTGCTCATCCGCCATGTTGCACATTTCATATAAATTGCAACGAAAAAGAAAACAGAATAAGAGGAAATCAGAAAAATGGACCATAAAATTTCATTTAAAAAAATCTTGTAAATATAAAATTGCAAATCCCCTAGAGCGGTATACATCAACTCGTTGTTGAGTTCACTCGGCTTGCTGTTCGAGGATGCATTGTCCTTACCCGAGTCCTTTGTTAATTGCCGGAAATGCATATGGACAGAGGGTGAAGGGAAAATGGATGGCCGGGTGTTCGGTCGACCATAAATGATTTCCATTTTAAATGCGTGCGAACCCGCTTTCCATTTCAACATTTATTTACTTTGGAGGTGAGCCAACAGCTTCCTTTTTGTACGCAATTTTCATTTCTTTGGCCCTCGTTTGTTCCTTTCTTTTTTGGTGGGACAACAATTCGCTTTGGCTTCACACCAAATTTGATTTCATTCGCAAGACGCTCTCAGGTTAAATGGTGCAGAAACTCCTGTTGACTTGCCGACTGGCTGACCAACCCCAAGTGGGATCTCGGAATGAATTTAAAAGCCACTTTTGGCCTCAGAAAAAAGTAAGAGCTTGGACCAAAAGAAAGCACTTATCGAATATAAAGTTTTAATGCACCTAAATACATATCTAATGAAAACAAGGTTTGTCGTTTTCATTCTATGTATAACTTAAGGTTCTACCCATTATTAAATTGTATTTTTTAACTCAACTCGGAATACTAGGAAAAGAGGTCTTATTCTTAAAAGTAAATGTATTAAAGATTATTTTAAATTGTTATGTAAATTCAAAAGGATAGGATTATCATATAATGCCAAGATTTTTTTTTCACGTCGATGGACGAATGGCCAAATCCTGTTTGTTGTATAAATATATTAAAAATAAATGTCACAAGTTCTATATTTCAATGCGGGCTATCCGAACGCTCTCGATTCGATGTCAATTTGTGTGCTCTCTGGCGCATTTGCATAACAAAATTGCCATGCATTTCTCATCCTGCTCCGATTTTGTATTTTTCGGGCCGGCACTTTGAACTTTCGAAAGCAATCCAAGTCGCCGAGAGAGTCGGTTATCCATTTGCAGCTCAGCAAGTTCTGACTGCAGAATGTCAACAAAATAAATGCATAAATAAGAAGATCATCGTGTCAAGAAGGGGGGGCCACGCCCACGCCCACGCCCACGCCCACGCCCACGCCCACGCCCACGCCCACGCCCACGCCCACGCCCACGCTCACTCCCACTACCACTGCTGCAGCAGCCACGCCCCCTCTAAGAGGTCTCAATATAACGAGATGATGAAAAATGTTTGAGTTTTGCATTATTAAAGTTCTTGCCTGGCAGTTGGCAACTTTTCACGTGCTGATAAATGGCCTCGGGCCAAAAAAAAAAAACGAAAAAGTGGGAAAACTATTCCATCTTCACTTCGGGTGCGAACATCCTTCAATTGAAATATATCCCCATTTTCCTCCGGCTATCTGTACATGCACCTCTATGCTCGAGTGGGATAAACCCGTGCACACTTTTTTGCGGATGCCAGGGGGAATAGTACAATTTTAAATCGTCTTGATTAAGTTTTTGCTTGGCACTTATACTTAATTAAGTGCGTATTACTTTACTCTCCCCTTGCTTTAAATGCCATTAAAAGATTGCCTTATTCCTTGGGGTTTTTCTTTTTACATCAATCCATTTATTGTAAAATACGCCGGTCTAAGGGCCAAGCTTTCTGGTTTTCCCTTTCATTTAATTGCTTAACTTAGAGGACATAAAATTAATGTATACATAATATAGTTCGTAACTTATGTGCTAAATGCATTTATTTAGCTCTTATGGTTTTTGTCCTTCGCTCACTTCATTTTGTTTGTTTGTTTGTTTATTTTTGGTATATGCAAAACTGCAGAAAATAGTTTTCAGTTTCTTGTTTCGTTAAAACTTGCATATTATCTGTATCTATTTCTGACTTGATCTCTTTGGCATGCGACTCCATCGGTTTGGGGATTGGGGATTGGGGATTGGGTTTCATTTTGGACTGAAGCAGACGTTTAGTAAGCAGGAAAACGAATGCGTAGACACTATCGTATGGTACAACAATTACAAGTACATTTACCAACGCTATAACTAGTAGATGTATACTTCATATGACTGATATGGTGACCTTAGGCTAGAAGTTCTCTTCTCCCCGCATCTGTCTGTATATATTTATTATTTGTCTGAGATGAGCCTAAGCGAGTTTAGGCCTCTTACATATTACAACTAGATTAGTTTTAGTTTTAAGATTGGGGACAAGGGGGCAGGGGGTTTTGGCGATTATGTCTAGACATTAACTCTGCATTCCCTTATGTGATATGCTCTCTCTGTCGCTTTTGTTTGAGCTACCGCGAAACTTAAGCCTCTATGAGATCTTCTTGAAAGACCAAAGAATTGAATATTTATACGGGTAGAACGGGCCTGGTAGTTGCCAACTAAATTACGCATACGCCTAGGGTACTCTAAGGCCAGAGTAAGCTCCATTCGAAAGATTAATGCTACAACTTAGGTCTGATCTGCTGAGTATTTACAATGGTTGCGGTTGCCATCTTCTTTTTTTACACTTATCTAAGATCTATGATCCCAGATCCACTTCTCACAGACAAACAGTGGACTCCCAACTATAGTAGGCATGGCTATGGTGGTTCACTGTAGCGGTATTTCCCTGTTCTTTTTTAAACGGGAACAGCTCACTTACGCCTGCCCGGCGGTTACAAACTGTACCACACTGTTATCATTGGCTTTCGCCGCCGGCGCTGCTGCTATTGGCGTTGCTGTTGTTGCCGTTGTTGCCGTTGTTGTTGTTGTTGTTGTTGCTGCTATTTTTGGACTGCTCAACGGCGCAACATCAGCAGCAGCTGAACCGGACGCCTGACACTCGACAGCGGGCAGGCGCTTGACCAGCATCCGGCTTGACTTGACCGCTATCCATTCATTGCGAGCGGCATCGAACCAAGTCAGGCCCAGATTGTAGCGCCCATTGAGATTGGCGTGCTGGCAATGAGAGAACCACCAGCCACCCTCATAGTTAGCAGCACAGTGCGTCTGTGAGATGTCCCGATCGTCATCGATGGCCGAGAATTGCATTCCCTGTTGGTAGTTCAATGCATCGGACGCATTGCCCGAGTACTCGGCGATGTGCAGCCGATAGCCATCGTCCCGCGAGGAGATGTAGAATCGCTTGTACTCGGCCACCCAAATGTTGTCGTAGATGTCCTGCATCTGCACCAGCAGCCGGCTGCAGTTGTCCAGTGTTAGATGGTGCAGCTGCTCGTTGCCAATCCAGAATTCACCGCCCGGCTTTCCGAATCCCTTCGCGTAGTCCGCCCACGAGCGGTTGAAATTGGCGCTGCCGTCGAAGCGACGCTGCACCGTCGTCCAGCCATCGGCGGTGCAGTGCGTCATCAGCGGATGCCGCTGGCCGGCGGGCGCAATCAGATGCAGTCCGTCCGCCTGGGTGTGCACCTCGCTGCAGTCGTGCGGCAGCTTGTTGATGATGGCCTCGTACTGCGTCTCCACGTTCTCCAGTTCGCTGACCAGAGACTCGGCCAGGACGGAGTCGCTGGGGGCGTCCACCTGCGGCGACTGCTGTTGCAGATTCTGGTGATGCGGTCGCTTGTGGGGCTTGTTCAGGTGGGAGAGCTGCAGAAAGGCAGAAATCAAATGGAGATCTGTGTTAGCCAGAGGGTAGTGTTTAAAGAACTTAAGCTCAGGGCAATAAAATATAAATTCATGTACAAAATGTAAGTTAATAAAAGAGAGAATGTAAGGAATGTGTTTTTGGAAAGTTAGTGTTAAAAAACTTAAGTTTTAAAAAGTTTTTCATTATTAGGTAATATAAAGGTATATTAACAATAATTAATTGTATTCAATTTAATATTTTTCCTTTGATTTTCAGCCATTGCGGTTGTAAGTTATTTAAAATATGAAAATATTTAAAAATGTAAGTTTCCAAGAGGGAGAAAATAAAGATAATTTTAAAAAGTTTTATTGTTATTAGGAAATATAAAGGTAAATAAATAGATCAATATTCAGAAGTTATATGAGTTGTGTGCTATGTAAAACATATAATATCCAATATCACACAAGTAAAATATTTAAGAAATATACTCAAGAAATTACTCAAGAAAAGTCAAAAGTTAAGTTAAGTTAAGTTATATTTCTTATCAGTGTAGATATTTGTTTTAATTTTAAAATTCTATATTAAAACAAACTTTAACATATTAAAGCCGCTTCACCGTTTACAACCAGCTTAAGTCTAAAAATCTCACCTTATTCTTCCACTCATCGTTGACCAATGACTGCAGGCGATCGACGTTAGTCCTCAGCTGATCCACGTTGGCGGACAGCTTTCGCATTCCCTCGCGCTCCTCCTGCAGGACACTCACGCTCACAGCCATGGCCTGCAAGGATCGTGCCGCATTGGTGCCCTCCTCCCTCATCAGACTCTGCTCGGAGGTGATCTGGGCATTGGCGAAACTCCAGCTTGGAGATCTCGTGCCGCAGCTCTGGGATGCTCTTGTCCATTTTGGTCTGAAGACCCTGCACGTCTTCCAGGAGCTCCAGCATCGAGGTGTGTAACTTGTCCAGCGAGGCGATCTGGCTGCTCAGGTTGAAGTTGGCGTTGGCAATGCGGTGCTGCTCCACCTCGATGCTGCGAACCCGCTCGTCGATGTGGTGGAACCGCAATCCGTTCACCTGCCGGCGCAGATTGCGCTGGGCCATTTGCAACTGGTGGATCTGCTCGCTCTGGAAACGACAATGGCGACGCTTGTGATCAACAGTGGGTTCTAGTCCAGTTGGCTAAAAGAAATATTAAAATATGTTATAAGGAGTCGTTTTGAATGTTATTTAAATTGGGTCTTAAATTATGTGGGTGAGAGGTACTCAAACAAAAATTTTGTAGTACATTTTTTTTCGTACAAAACTATTAAAGTAATATTAATACTTTATTTTCTCTTTCTGCCACAAAAACCCATGATATGGATAATGCTAGGCAAAAGCTCGTAAGCTGGCTAAGATTCTTTTGTCGCTGGGCGGGCTGGGATTATGTGTGTGCGGGGAATTGAATGCTAGATCCATTTATTATAAATGCATTTCATAACCAAGCAGACAGAGCGTGCCACAATAGTGTCAGCTGCAGCTTCGCCGCCAGCTCAAGCTGCAGCTTTGCCCAAAAGCGTGTAAATCCCCGGAGCTGCTGATGCCGCTGGCTTGGGTGGATTTGCATCCTCCAACCGCCAGCGTCAACGCCCACGCCCACGCCCACTTCCACTTCCATGCCCGCCACGCCCCTCCCCAACTCTCTCAGTGGTAAAAGCTGCATAAATTTCCACATACATACAATATGCATAGAAATAATTTTGCTGAGTGACAGCAGCGAGCAGCTGTAAACCAAGGTAGTGCCATTTGGGTCACATTCAGCCGGCGCCATGAATGAATATGCCCAACGCTGGAGGATCTGTTCTATATATACTCTATATGTATTTGCAGCCCCAGGGTTTCCTTTCATTTGCGTTCGTGGCCATCAGTCATAGAAATGTCCCGGGTAATTGACTAATAAAGGATGCTGCCAGGGACAAAAGACGGCAGAAAGTGTCCTGTTAATGAATGCAAAGAGTGAATGGCAGAAGGAATTATGAAATATATCCTGCAAAAAGAGGATAACAAAATAAAAATGAAAACAAATTCCGTTTTTTTCTTTTAATACTTCTTTTGTGTGTGTTTTTGTTGACTTTCTTTTTGGTCTGACCCCATTTAGTCAACCTTAAAAAATTTTACATTTTTCAGTAGACAACTACAAAAGTAAAAGTTTCTTTCTAATATAAATATATTATATTACTGTTCTATTTTAAAGTGTTCTAAGGATTTCAATATTTTTGAAAGTCCCTAAATTGATTCGCTGTTTGACTTACTTCTAAAGAGTCACTAACAAATCATATTTTCCAAAATTTTTGGCCATTTCCCCCCTTTGAATTCAATTATTCTTGGGAAAAATGCTAACAAAAGAGCAACAAAAATGTGGAAAATATTCATGAATATTTATGCCCAAGTTGCGTTTGTGCCTCATCGGCATCGAACACTTTGGTCCGCTGTGAAAATGTTTTCATTGGGGCCGCAGCCACTGCTTTTCCGCTTTTCCACCGCTTTTCTAACGTTTCTTTTGTTTGCTTTGCCCTCACGCACGTTTCGGCGGTGGTTCAGTGGGTGGTTGGGCTCCAAGCCATGGCGTTGTTTTATGTGAAAGGTCACGAACGCGGCTAATACGACACGTTCGCGTTTTATATGAACTCTGGCCGAGACGGGGAAGTGGCCATCAAAACGGAGAAATCCTCAATATATATTCGAGCAAAAGTGTTTGGTATAGACACAAATACATACATATATATATATATTTATATATATCTCAAAAGCGGAAGAAAGGTGCCAGCGCTGGCATATAAATTTTGGCCATCAACGATATAATTAAATGTGATTTATGCGGCTCAAATTTCCCGCTCGAAACAAATTAATTTTTCTGTGTGCACTGACCAATGGCAGCGTTAATTGAAAACGAAATTGATGCATAAATATTTCAAGTGTTTTTCGTGTGAAGTCATAAACAAAAGGATCGCAACGACGATGGCTCATGAAACAGGGGGAACTAATTAATTTCCTGGGCTGTCCGGGTTGGTTCAAGGATTAAAAGTGAAAATTTTACATGCTGTACTTAAGTGAAAGCTAACAAGGATTTGCTATTAGCGTGACAGCGATTCCAAAGGGGATAAGGATGGGGATGTAGCTGTGGATGCTGCATGCTGCATGGTACATGGAGTATAGGAAAAGAGCAAAAATCTGCCCTTGTTACTGCTGCTCCACGGCGAATTGTCGTAAAAATTTAATAGGACTTTTGTGCGATGCTTGAAAAAGTTACGCTAACTTGCAGATAGGGAAGGGAAAAGGGAAAGGGATCTGGTGGGGTGAACGAGTCGTAGGGCGCCGCAAAATGCCATTAAGTTAATGCGCATTTGGGGGCCAGAAACGCTCGTTGCCAGGACGACCTCACCGGAAATGGCACAGCCTCAAAGTCAACGTCAACGTAAACCTGATCCCTGGTCGAAAACTGGCAGACGTGTGCATAATTTGAAACTAAAATTTTGCCCCACAAATATTCAGTAAAATATGTATGAAAAGCCTGAAATCTGAGTACCTCACAAATGTTTCAATAAAAATATCTCGCCTACTGAAATAAATATCAAAAACATAAGTGAATTTCACCGATACAAATGCGTAACAATAACAACCAGCTAAACTTTGAACAACCAAACAAATTGCTGGCAACAGAAGCGCCAGTGGAGAGATGGTTTGTAACATGAAACAAAGGCTAAAACAAATATCAACATAAATAAGGTAAAAATGGGGAAGTTGGTAGGTCGGAGTACGAAAGCAGCTATACCAGTACAAAGAAGAACCGAAACCGGATTCTCCGTGTCAGGCTGCCTTGGGGCTCCTGCCCGTCTCCATTTCTTTTGCTCTTGACTGCCGTTGTGTGCCTGGCATTTGTTTGCCTTGCTAATTTAACAGCCAGTCTCTCATATGAACAATACCCTAGGCCCATTCCCACATATTGTAGCATCAATAACCAATGATAAACATTTGTGCTTTTTCCCTCTTTCGGCCCAACAACTGTTGCAAGTGACAGCTTTCATCAAAGCAATTTGTTACAGAATGCGTGAACACATATATATGCATGGCTTTATATCGGAGGCATCAGTCTGCAGAAAGTTTGCAATTAGAGTTGGCAAATTATACTTGACTTTTCCCCTGTCACCGGCAGATGTTTACCGGTTTCATTGTTATCACCTCTGAGCAAAGCAATAAATATATGTTATCAAATTTGACTTCTAACCATTAAATTAATCTTATGCTGTTTAACTTATCAGGGTTTATTAAATTATGTAGATATGATGTTCAACTTCTGTGGCAATTCATACGAAATAAAAGTTTGTATCTAATCCAACTTCACTATGGTAACCTTTAAAACGTGGTTCTACTTGTTTATTTATATTTATTAGCGTTTAATATTTTGTGCAGCCATTTCCCAGAATTCTCTGTCTCTGGTTTCCATCTAAGCCCCAAAGGTTTTTCGGGGTTTTGCATAACTTTACAGCTTTGGCTTTGTACATTTTTCTTGGCTAATCAAATAAAGGAAAGTTGATTAAATTTAACCAGCCACACGTACACACACAATGGAAATTCTTGTCTATTTTTTGGAAATTCCCTTCTTTCGTGGCAGCCACCTGTGCATTTTTATTGTTTGTATTTTTATTTATTTTGTTGCTGGTTCTCCTTGAGTTGGTTTCACTTTTGCCATCTGGCCCCCATCTCTTGATCCTTTGCCTTTGTTATTTGCTTTTTGCTCTTTGTTCTAATTTAACCTAATTTCTGCTTTCCTGCGCTTCTATAATAACAATTTTCAAAAATTGCTTTTGGTTTTGTGTGATGAGAAAGTTCAAGAACTGGTTTTGTTGGTCAAAAAGCTCCCCCTACTCAGCGTTTTTTTGGTGGGAAACAAACCGGCAAGGAGAAAAAAAAAAGAAATATAATGAAAAGGATCAAATTGTGCTGAAGCATCGTGAGTTTGACGTTCAGGGAAGCGAGGGGTTTGGCATGAGGAACTGATTATCGGAGCACTTGAGAGCATCTGCCGGAGCTCCATCTCCATCTCCATCTCCACTGCCACAACTCCAACTTCTGCTGTTGGCTGCCAAAAACTTGGCAACACAAGGGACAAGAGACAAAAGGCAGCTACGGCCCTCCGTCTGTCCATCAAGTGAACCTAAGCCAGATCCCAAAGCAGCTGGCCAGTGGATCCCCTTCCCTTAAACGCCCCCCTCCTTTGACTCTGGGCGATTAAAAGGTGATTTCCTGCTTTTTGTTTTGCAATTTTCAGCAATTTCGCTTTATATTTGGCAACGGCCTGCCCATTAATGATATATAAACACACACAGACACATGGGGATGAGAGGATATATGTATAGCATGTGATGCGTGTGCTTCGAGGTCCGGCGAAAGCCGCTTAAGCTGCCTGGCTGAACACTTAATCCCCTCCTTGTACTTAAGGAGTCTCAAGGGTATATCGAACCTGTTTGAATTAGAGGTTAACCGTGGTCAATCGATCTCAGTGGAATAGAGATAATGGCCATCAGAATTAATTGAAATAGCTCATATTAATCAGAAACATAGGGGAGAAACATAAAACAAAAACAATACTCAGCAGTGTGAAAAGTTAAATGGCTCATGAAAGAGTTTCATAAATTCATTTCAAATATCCACCAATGGATATCATATAGTCGTAATGCTGCCTTTTAACCTTTTGCATTTCGTTTATATTTTTCTTAAATTTCTATTTCGCCCTTTGAGACTCTCAAGTAATTGCTTTAGCTCGTTGAAATTTCTCCGCTTTGTGGGCGAACACACAGCATATACAATTTTCAACAAACCAAGCGAATTTCGCTGGCAAAAACAAAATTGTATTCCTCTAAACAAGCAAATTTCGCTTAAGCCAAACTTCAAAGTGGAGCGCACTGAGTGAATAACGCTTTAGGAGCAGCCACAGGAACGGCAACTAGCAGCCAGAAAACAGCAACCAGATGAAAACAGGTGGCAGCCAAACCAGTTTGATGGGGCAAAAAGGGCCCCACTGACATATTTCGTTGATGGTCGAACGGCGTTACCGCATTCTCATATTGAAGCGGACTGGCGCATAATCCTTTTAATGAAGCAACCTGGAGCTTGTTACCCGGCTGCCTTTCCAACGTCATCAGCATCGCTGTGGCTTTACCTGTTGGCAGCTGCCTTTGTTATCGCTCCAAGTTTCCCTGCCATTGTTGCTGAAGTTGATGTTGATGCTGCTGCTTCTGCTGCTTCTGCTGCTTCTGCTGCAAGCCCTTTATTGACATTAATTATAATTAAGAAGGCGTAAGGGTGTAGAGTCCTTCCAACCCATCGCACACGATGTGCGAACTCATAAGGGCTGGAGCACCGGCGACTGAATCCTTCAGCGTCAGATTCAGCTTCAGATTTCTAGAACTCCTCCACTGTGACGTATTTCCCCATCCTTCACTGTAAGCCTGACATGAGAGCTCTGCTAAGTGTGCCAGGATTCTGACGAAAGGATGCCACTGATCATGGCTTCATCATTTGCAGCAAGCTCTTTATGATTCGGCGGGGGCCCCGGACATTAAGGTATTGAACGTGGGCCTAAGTAGCTGCCACGGGCGAGCCGGCTTTGCCATTAAATATTAAATACGACAACGTCCTGCGGTGCGTATGAGTAATTTGGCCAACGTATGTGTGGCAGGCCATTAAAACGGCGAGGCAAAAGGCGGATGGCGACGTCGGGCCCACTCGTTAGCACATCGTCCCGCTTACCGCCCTCAACTTTTACCGCTCCTCACCTGGGCAGGGACCCATTTACCCGCCGTATAAAGTAAGGCATAAAACGACCAGATAATGCCCCACCAGGTTGGCGGTCGGTTTATGGGACGCACTTAAAGCGAAAACAAAACAAAGCGGCGGCTTTCTTTCGGGGGTCATAAAAAGGACACACGGAGAAAAACATAACCATTTATATTCCTAGCTACATTGTGTTCGTTATCGTTATTGCTTTCAAAAGTCTTATCAAAGTCAAATACTTTGCTTAACTTCAAGACAAAGGTCTCCCTTAGCTATCACATTAATTAAGTTAATTTTCATTTATATAATTATTCCCAAGTTTAGTCCTATAACAAACTTTTCTGATCAAATAACTTTGAATAAAAGTTAAAGATTTTATGTTTTTTGAATATTTAAGATTTAAAAAAATCTATTTAATAATATCACAAAATGATAACTTTTAAAGAAAGAACAAATTATTGATGTAAGTCAAATTTTCGCAGATATTTTTAGCCAGTGCAGAGTCCTTCTACCTTAACCCTCGCGTGCTTATCTGATGATTAGCATAAAGCGGGTACTCACCTCCTGGTTGGCTTCCTGGCTGCCGCTCTCCTCCTCAACGCTGGCCGAGCTGCCGTCCTTGCGAGTCCTTTTCTGCTGCTTGACGAGGGCGTGCTGGAAGTCCTGCTCCTGCTGGAGCATCTCCTCACGGAGCTCCTGGACATAGACCTCCGTCTGCTGCTGCCGTTCGCGCTGGGCGGCCAGCTCGAGCTTCAGCTGCTGGTAGTCACTGCGGATGGTGGCCAGGTCCTCGAAGGTGGAGCTGCGCTGCTGCACATCCCTGGCCACGTTGCCGGCGGTCCTCTGCAGATCCACCAGTTGTTTGCGGATCTCGGATATCGTCTGCTGCAGCCATTCGACGGTCAGACGCTCCTTGTTGCCGCTCTGCGAGGAACGCAGCTGGGCCACCTCCTCCCTGGGAATTAAAAATTTAATAAAATCGTTAATTAGCTGGGGGGGTGGGATTGGGCAGAACAAGCCAAACGTAACGCTTTAATTGCTACACTCTGATCGGGAGGAAATCTAATTTAAATTGGCAATTTCAGGCTGTCGGCTAACTTAATTGCCAATGCGGCCGGCGTGCGGTCCACTAATGGGATTTCGACCTGCACTCAATCATGCTCTAGCATCGCCACAATGCCGCTAAATTTTCACGAACCATTTAAATTTAGCTACACGGTATAATTTTATCAGCCACCAACATTGTCAGCAAACAGAAATCATAGAAGTCATACAAACAGAAATTAACAAACAAAATAAAAAAAAGGATGACAACTTTACGGAAAACACGCAAAATAAAAATCAAGAGAGGCCCAGACCGCAAACAACAAGTGCTGGCAAAAACGTAGTTTAAATGTTGAAAATGAAAATGTTGTAGCACTTGTGGCAGTTGTCAGCTAACAAAAAATAAGTAGAACGAAACCGAATGAAACCGAACGAAACGCATTTTTGTGGCATTTCAGACAATTAAAGTAGTCAGTTGGAAGGAAGCGGAAACGGAAGCGGAGCCACCAGCAGTCGGAGCACAAGAAGCTGAACAAATTCGGAGCGTAGGTAAAAAGTTTTGTTTTCGGAGGCAGCAGAGGCAGCCGCAGCTGCCGCTGTTGTTTTATTTTTCACTGTCAAAAGAGCACAGCTACATGAAATTTTCATAAAGAAAAACCCAACCGGCAGCAAGACAAAAATAAAATAAGCCAAAGAAAAGTTGTCCTGGCCTCCTACATACACACATACATTACAATCCCATAGGTTTTTATATTTGCCTGCGTATACGTAATATTTCAAATTGTTGCATTGTGCGAGGGCGGTTTTTGTTAATTTTATTGCTTGCAAAAGTTTTTGTGGCCCAGGCCAGACAGACTATGAAAAGTTATGGATTTATTTGGTTTCCCTTTTTCGGTATAATTACTTAAATATTTAATTAAAACGGGGTGAGGTCGGGTTACAGTTGGAGTATTAAAAGCGTTTTCTGACCCAACGATGTGGCCCAAGGCAAACATGTATCACCAAATATATTCTATGTTAACTAATTTAAAATTAGTTTTTGCTGGCACTGTTCCTAAAAAACCTGCATTGCTATCCCAAAAAACAAATTCTAGCACTGCTCGTTGGCAACTTTTGTAATGCCAAACCAACTGAATTTCCGCTCTACGCCTGGCAATTTTTCGCTTGGCTGCTGCACAGTCTTTTCCAACAAAAAACTGGCTGTCATTCAAGTGAAAATTGAAAATGCTGTCAATGACATGCGAGCAAATTGAAAACGCAACATGAACACTGCAAGTGCCAAACTTTATCGGGCCTGATTTGATGACGTCTGATGGCATCCGCATCCGCATCCAAATCCGAATCGGATTTTGGCGATTTTAATTAACAAATTGGATGCAGCGGTATAAGTTTCGACCGAAAATTTATCAAATATACTCAAATCAACAGAATGGTCTTGGACAACACGAACCACACGAAAAGCTTGTGGACTCATGGTTTCAATTCAGATAATGATGTTATCCAGCTGGGGCTAAAGCTGATCCAGGTGGGCGGAAAAGGGGGCGTGCTAGTTGATGGAAGGTATAGTGGTCGGTTTTTGGGTGGGCGGCGATAGTGGATCACATAAACCACAACTGACATGACGTTTGACTGGCGTTTGCCTTGGGACTTCCTTCTACACACATGTCCTTTCTGCAAAACACACTCATATGGATATGTGTGTATAGTACATAAACATGAGCGTGTGCTGAATTATTTACGGTGTCACTGACAAAGTTTACGATGTCCACGACAGCAACAACAACGGTCTAACCTTAGCTATTTGTTCAGTAAATTAAGAGTGTGCCATTTTTACGTATTTTTTACGCTGCCACAGAGATGTTTGGGTTGGCGAAACTGATATATGTGTGCGTTCTGCTCGATGAGACAATCATTATTAGTCAGCCCATGACAACAAAACAAATCACGAATACTACGCAAACTTGGGCTGGGCTTGTGGCTCGTGTCTTTGCTCTGATTAGATGTCTTATCCTGCTTCTGCCTGGATTCCCCCTCACATATAATATTTGTCTGAATTAGTTGGACACAATCATGTTCCGCATAGGAATTCTTTTCCTCATTGCGCTGACCTCGACTTGAGAACATGGAGGAGTGGGAAAATATAGAGAAAAACTGAACAATGGGTCGTTTTTTTGCTATCGTAAATAATAAATAATTGTAAGCTTGCCACGAGAATATAGTAGGAGCAAAGATAACGCAGCTTTTGCAAGGAGCAAATAGTTCTACTTCATATTACGCTTCTTAAAATTCAAGTTTCTTACATAGGTGAAAAGCAATATTAAAAACACTATTTGAATAATAATTCTATCGAATTGTTTTCATGTCTGCAATATAAAATTAATAACACATTCAATTTTTATCCTTCGAATAAGTTAAGAGGAAGCTCATATTTTGTTTTTTAAATAAGGCAATACAAATTTTATATTAATAAGCGACAAAATCTTTTTGTTTAAGAGAGATAATTAAATGCTTTAATAATAAATCGAAACTTATTTTTATATTTTAAATAAAATATAACTGATAATAAGAAAATGCCTAACCTTTTTGTAAGTGGTTATTTTTTCTTGGTAAAAATAAAACCTGCAACTGCTGAGCAATTAATTTGGTATTTTTCTGAATGTTAGAAACTGTTGCCGCTTTAGAGGGCCATCAATTCGTTGGGCAAAGTTTAAGGACAAGTTCCACGTGATTGTGGGAAAGTTTGTGCCAAGTTGCGAGACCCACAAATTGGCAGCGAGACATTGACCAATGGTAGGGAACTCCGCACAAATTAAAAATTCAAATTCGATTTAGACCAGAAGTTGTGTTTAGCCTTTGGCGTCCCATTCCGCTTACCTCAGTTGGCTCAGTTCGCTGCGCATGTCGGCATCCACGCTGGCCGCATTGGTGGTGAGCCGCAGGGATTTGCGCAGATTGTGCTCCAACATCTCGTAATCCTCGCGGCGCCGCAGCATCAGGGCGCTGAGCTGTTTGGTCAGCAGACGCACCTGGTCGCCCATTTTCCTGGCCTCCATTGTCCTGCCATTCGAAGGGGATTCCATTGAGCTGAGGTCCTCGCCATCCTCATCGTCCTCCACGAAGCGGAGCAGCTCCACGCTTGATTCCGGCGCCTCCGTTTCCGGTCTCGACTGTGAGGGCTTCTCGGAGGTGCTGGTCCTGGCATCGCGCAACATGTTGTTCACATCGCTTAGAATTACGCCACCACTGGCCGCTCCACTAACCGAAACCATGGATATTTGGAGTACCACTACGGCCAGCAGTATTGGCCGCAAAACGCTTAAGCCTGCCATTGTTGCAGGGCAATTTAAATGCTCACGCGAAACTTTCTCTTTGGGGTCTCGGAATGTTTGGCAATCTTTCATTCACACCGCGCAAAAAAAGGACTCGCGGTAGATGGGCTATTTATGCAAATTTAAACTGGCACGCATGCCGACACACAAACGACTCGCGACTTCCCGGCGGCGTGTGACTGTCAAACACCTTATAAAAGGCGCTGGCAAACAATGTTAAAAATATTCCTGCAGCTCGCCTCGGGCTTAATCCTCTTTGTTTGGTTTAGCTTTGCTTTTCACGTTCGGTTTTGGTCCGCGAAAAGTTCGCTCCACGCACTGGGGTTGAATACTTGACCACTTTTACTTGTGGTTTCTCAAGGCCAAGGATGTTTTTTTCGCGCCGGTCTTCGAAAGACTGAAGCGGCGCGTCCTCGGCGCTTCCTTTTATTCGCTGCGATGCCGACGCTCGGCAGCGCTCGGCTGCCATCGGTCAACGAGAGAGAAGGTGAAGCGAGTGCGAAGTTGCGGTAAATTGAGTAAAGAAATTGTGGGAGAGAGTTATAAAGAGAGCAGGCACCTGCACGAAGTAGTTGTGGGATGCAACAAGCAACTAAGAGAGAGAGGCAAAGAGAGAGCTCCCAAATAAGAGAACGGACTAGACCTAGACCCAAAAATAATATCCTTGCAAATGATTACTATTACCAAAGATCATATCTTTGAGGATCTGCAACTGTTTGCACTCCTGAAAAGGAGAAGAAAATAAAAACCCAAAATGGCGGTTTAGCTATCTGGTCCTGTTTTTTTTTATGCACTCATATCCTGCTCCTGACACATGGCGCGCTTGCGGTGAGACTACTACGAAAACAGACTGCAATGAAAACGGCAGATGTTTAAGCTCCATAGGCAGACGTAAAAGTGCGAAAACATGTTGACGTGCCCAGAAAGTGCATGAAGAAGGGAAAACGGAGAATCGGAGTTGCAAGGCCCAGAAGGGAACGTATCAATGAATAAAGAAAATTCATCAGGAAAATTCTCCTTTGTCTTACTTTCTAGGCAGCTGGAAAAACGTGATTGCTTGAGATTTCATATAAAAAGGTTATATGGAATAACTACCCCGATATCAGTTACAAACACAACAATAGAGAGGGACAATACATTGGTCTTTTCGGTCTTTTTAAAATGTTTTGATAAATTCCCTAGAAATTCAGTAAAAACAAATCTTCAAATAGACTGAAAGAAGTTGGACTGTAAAAGATAAAAGAAATTTAAAAATATTCACATAGGGTTTTCCTCTACTTTTTATAAACTATTTGATATACTCAAAAACATTGATATTCTCTTTTTAGGGAACTTTTGCTTTACGACCACACTTCTATCTCTATACAAATCGACATCCATTCGTTTCACTGATGTTTTGCAGACATAAAAGCCGGAAAAGGTTTTAAAGTGCAAAGTTGGAATGCGGCAGCAAAAGTCACAGGCAAAATGGAGCAGCATAGCAATTGAATGGGTCGTAAGCCCACTAGCTGCATTGTTGCAATATGAATCCATGGTGGGGTTCCAAAGGGCGGCTTACGCACGCGAGGGAAATGGCAAAAATGCCAAAAATGCCGCCTTACGCACCGAAAAAGCGTTGTAAGCTATGCACTTTTGCTATTTTTTGTTCCCTCCATAAATATAATGGGGGTGAGGCAGGGTCTGGGTCTGGGTTCAGCTGAATGGAAAGCGCGCTTGGCTGAACAGGAGGGGGGAGTGGGGAAATTGGTAGAAAAAGGGTAGCGACTGCAACAGTCTGCCATTGTTGGCACTTGCCAAAGCTCTGTTGCAAATTGCTATATTTCTGTACCCTTTGCAAAGGGGTTTTTGTAAATTTGAACAGAAGCTTACAGAAGCTTAGTAGAAGCTACTTCAATAATGGTCTTAGAGTGTGAAATCGAATATATTGTACACGTTTCGTAAGTAGCTTATTTATAATAGAACCTCTTTTTCTTTTTTTTATTAAAAACTGAACGTAATTTTCAATTAAATCTAATAATATTAAGTATATGAAAGGGATTCTACAAAGATAGAGATATTTACCGAAAAATGCTATCATTTAGCCAAGTCCTTTTTTGATTTCTTGTTCCTTAAAAATCGAACTTGTTTTTTGATAATAAAATTAATCAGACTTCTATTTATTAAACTAATTTCTGTGTAAGTGTATGCCAGCCTTCGGTTCGCGAATGGGGCACTTTTTCCTGTATTATTTCGATGGCGTTTTCGTTTTTACTTTTTAATGTATTGCTAGTAGCAAGCGGCGAGTCAGAAAGCGGAGGACAAGCTGTTGGCCAGCCCCTTTGTGGTGGCCATCATCAATGGACGTGGCTGCATAATCAGGCGCTGACCACATGCACATCCATGGCACATCCCCGGCCATCCGGCTGAGCTGTTTGCATATTTTGAGTGGACGCAGTTTAGTTTTTAATTTGATGCCTTTGTTTGTTGTCATTCGGTTCTAGCTTGTTGCACACGGCAAATGTGGCAGTGGCAGTGGCAGCGGGATGGGGTGTTGCACCTGGGAGTGGTGGCTGCCGCCATTTGCATGAGAATCCCCCTCGGTCACAATCCAACCCCTTTGCCAGCCCACCACCCCTGGTGCAGTTGCTTCATTGTCGCCCGTTATATTGTTGGCTTTTATGCAGGGAAATGTGGCTGGAAATGGCAGCGAATGGCTCACGTTATGGTCAGCATATTAAGGTAATGGCCTGGAAAGCCAGTCGGTGCTCTCCAGTTCACTCCCTGAATTGGTATTAAATGTGAGCATGGCACGACTCGAATGGAGTTCAAATTTCAGTTGCACACATATTCGATGGGGATTTCAACGGTTTGTCCCCACTGAACGCTCGTCTGAGGTCTCATGCAGGTGCTAAAAGCAGGTACTCTGTGCGATTTGATGACTCCTCGCATTGTTCTTCCCAATTGCACTAACACTAAAAACAAATCACTCTATGTGGCATAGCAGTCATGTTTAGAAAAATCTAAAAATCTACTCCAATTTATTTAACATATTTTGATCAACAAGATGGAGAAGATTATGTTTGTATCAAGATATCTATTTACTTTTTATTGAACGTCTACAAAAACATATTGCCATAAAACAAAATAAATAAAATATTTTTACAAAGGAAATATAAATTTATAAAAGCAGTATTAAAGGCTTTTTAGCAAGTTGTAAATGTAATCATTTTAATGTAAAGTGCTATAAACCATATGTTTGCCAACTAAAATTTTATTAAATCTTCATAAATAATAAAAGAAAAGACGCTGAATTAACAGTAGGCAAACTATTTAATTTCCCGGTATTTCGCTCAATTAAAATTCTTTATTTTTATGAGTATCTCAAAATGAATTCAACAATCAATGCTTGAATGCGGGAGCAGGTGTCCCTTATCTCTTCATTGACCATTTCGTGGCCTTTCTGGCCGGGCAGATGATGAGGGCTCATCAGGCTGGCCCCGAGGATTGTTGATTCTACATATTGTGCATACGAGATGAGTGCTTGAGCCGAGGACAGGTTCCGGTTGTGTGGCATGCACGCATGGCCGAGAAGCACGCAAACACGCACGCGATATATTTTCAGCACAAGCGACAGTTTTATGCCTTCGCAAATATATATCTGACCGAAAAGCGATCGAAAAGAACGCTGCGCAGGCGCAGTTCCAAGCTGAGCACTAATCATCTGAGCGACAACGGCTGCAACAGCTGAGGCCACTGGCCAACTGGCAAGCTGGCTAACTGGCAAGCTGGCTAACTGGCAAACTGGCAAACTGGCAAACTGGCGAACTGGCAAACAGAAAAACTGACAAAAACCGGCTGCTGCTAACGGCAGGTGCAAAACATTTACCACTCGGACGAAAATTTCCTACCTGATTTAATCTGCTGCTGTTTCAGTTGTTGTTCCTTTTTGCCTTTTTACTGTTGCAGGCGGCTGGTGTTGCTGCTGGGCCTTGATGTTGCTGCCGTGTCTCGATATTGTGCTGCTGTGCCAAGGCCTCGCTACGTGTTGTTTCATCAACTTCGGGACTTGCGGCGTGGCATGTTGCCTGCATGCTTCGCTGATCACACACACACGGGGCACACACAAACATACACAAACACACACACACACACACACACACAGACACTTTGCTATCACTCAAGGCTGTTGCTGCACGGCTGCCTCCGTTTTATCCATCCACTTTTGTGGCTTTTTTCTTGGCAACGCCAACGCACCAGCATCGCCGACTGTGGTCTCCTCGACTTCGCTTTCGCACACTCTTCGCGGAGAGAGTAAGTGAAAGAGAAGGAGGAGCAGGAGGAGAAGGAAGAGAAGGTGCACGCATTGACGGAACATAAAAACAATCTCTAGGAGCCATCAAACGAATGAGGGCTAATGCTGCCATTGACCAACATACAAAAGATATTGATAGAAGTGGAATGGTGACTCGACTTTGAGACACCCTATCTATCCATTTTTTAATGTTAGTATTGCCCATTGCCTAAGAATTCTAGTACCCTTTCAATTCAAATCGATTGTCTCTGAAATCAGAGAACAAAAGATTTACAGACCATGTATTTTATAATTAGTTTAAATTGTAATGTTTAACTTTATATTTTCGTTGCATGTACTATTGCATGTACTATTGTATTCTAAAAATTACAGTGTTTGAGGAAGAGTTATTAAAGCTAAAAGACTGAAAACAAAACCCATGTAAGCTACTATTTTTACTGTTTTTTTAAAGCTTTTTAAATTTCCTTAAGAATTGAAGTTAATAGACATACTTCTGTTGTGGCCAAAATGAAATGTAAGTAAAGTATAAAGAATGATTTTTGATCTATGTATTTCAAATTTGAATATTTATGCAAATAGATATTAAAGAGTGATAAAATAAAACTAAATACGGAAATGTAAGAAATCTAGTTGGTCCATCCTATTTTCTTACATTGAGCAGCATAATTTTGTTGGAAAGCAATTTATACCCATTAAAAAAATAGAATAGCTAAACGACAAATTTTGAATATCTTTAAGATAGATTTCTGAGAGATAGTACAAACGTAACCATAACCCTACTTGTAATAAATTAAATTCTGAGAACAGAAGTAAGTTAAGTACTAATCCAAATATTTCCAACATCCAGTATACCTCTCTTAATCGGGAGTACTTAAAACGAAAACAGAGCAAACGAGGAAGATGAAGCGGAGATGCATCGAACCAGCAGCGACAGCTGCAGACACAGATGCAGATACATCTACCAGATACATCAACATCCCGCAAGCGGAGTTAAGCGGAGCAGCAGGATACTAGGACATCGGAACACCAGGGAACGGGGAGCGGAACGGGGCTCCTACTAGAGTCTTTTGTGACTTCGCAGCTGTCGTTCACTGCTCCCCCTTCCCCCGCGCGTCAATCAACAGATTTCGGTTTTCGGATTTGGGTTTTCAGCCACTTGGTCGAACCATTAATGGACAGGCAGGCGGACCTCGCAACAGTTGCAGCTCCGTTCGTTGCTATTCCTAGGCACCACATCAGATCCCCTTGTTTGCAGCAGGGCAAGTAATGACAAAGGACCGGCAAACGCGTAGATGGTGTGCAGAGAAGGTGCCAGGATATGCAGCTGTCAGGCGTCCTCGGGGCATTCATCGTCCATTGCAGTTGGGAAGGACCCTAATAACGAATGCTGAAGCGTGTCAGATTTGCCAGTGATGAACAGCGTTAACTGGAAATTGACAGGCGGCCCATAGAGCTCAGGCAGACACGTTTTTGTTAACAGTGTTCAGGTGTTGTTTACGAAAATTTCAAGAATGTTTTAAGTGCCCTAATCGTTTGTAGAAGTTCTATACTTTGCCCTTACTTGAGTTAGCTGATTGTAACATCGTTAGATATTGATACATTACAAGGAAATAAAACAAATTTAAATACATCAATTTTTATTTCGTATTTAATTTTTTCTTTTATTGTCTTTGATATGTCAACACATAAGTACATATTTTTTTTGTTATACCTAATTGGAGGCAAAGACTTTTTATTGGTCAAAATAAAATTGAAGGCAGCGATTATATTTAAACCATAACAACAGTTGTCACTTGTTTTGCGTTCTCTTAAAAGCTTGAACAAAATGAATTAAACAAAGGCCAAGTGTTTTTTTTTTTGTGAACATGCTCCCGTAAGTGTTTTTCATGAACCGCATTTCAACCTTGTTGAAATTCCCACACACTTCAAAGTTTGCATCGTCCATTCATTTGTTTTAAATGGAGTTAAACTGAGGACAATGACATTCAGTCGAGGAGAAAATTCCCGTAAAAAGGAATCGGGAGTTTCAGGGCATTTAAGCTGTTAGCAGTTTTACAGCTTCGGGCATTTAAATCACGACCCTCGCCGACCGTCAGAAAAAAGGAGAAAATCAGCCAAAAACATTGCGAAAGAGTTAATAACAAGCTGTAAACAATGCTTCCACCGCCGGCTCCTCAATCCCAGCAATTTTCGACGAAATATTGAAAAAAAAAGGGCAGGACAAGGGAAGCGAACAAGGGAAAATTCTCAGTTGATGCTGTGCTGTGTGCGATGCACAGATGTCGCTCAGATTACGAACTTAATTGCCCCAGTGCAGGATATGAAACCCCAAGCCCTGGTCCAAGCCCAATCCCAATCCCAGAGCACAGCACAATAAAAAGCGGAATTCAGAGCGGCCGACGGAGGGCAAAAAATAGCACAGGGCTAGCCCAAAACTGCAGGCCAGAAACAACTGCAAAACTGGCCAAAATGTCAGGGCTCGAGCATTGAATGCGAAACATTTCATTTAACTTCTGTTTCGAGCCATATGCCTTTAAAAATTCCCATCTCTATGTGAAAATACTTGTGTGCGCAAAGCGGCTTTGCATTTTTAAAGTTTGCTGCAGTACTGGATTTGGAATCGTGGTAATTGATATGAAGCCCTAATTCCCCTGAAAAATTGTGTTATTTAAATGCAATGGAACTTTAAATACTTTTATTTATTTAGTTAGAATAATGGATTGTGTTTAGTTATAACTATGCTTGCCAATTGGACTTAAATCCAGTGAATAAACATTTAAATACAGCAAATTAGTTTGGTTCTCGAAAACAAAATTCATATGTTATTTTAGAAATTCGACAATCTTCTGTGAACTATAAAACACTTATTAATAATTACAAATCGAATTTTTGAAATTTCATTCCTTTAAAAAGATTATGTTGTGAAGTTAAAGCTAAGCTTCTATTCATATATATACAAACAGAATCCTTTAATCTTTAAACATATCAATCTCTGAACTGCTGTTCCTTATTTATTATAAATTTTCCATCTCGATATCCTTTTTTTTCCCTTTGAAGCTTAATATAAAATTATATAAAATTGTATTTCGTAAGGTTATTGATTGTATCGAGTCTCGGTTTAAAGTTCGAAAAAATTGTTTGCTTTGTGTTCTATTTGCGGCATTTTTGCGGGTTAAGCCTCCTTTATTGAACCGAGTACCCCAAAAGAAAAGAAAACACAAGCAATGCCAATACTTGCTGTGGCTTAAAGCCCTTTATTTTGTGGGGGTCTTATCGGCATTTGCGGCCTGCTTCAATGGTTCCTTTGCACTCGAGCCTGCATTCGGGCTTTGTCTTGGCCACGTAAATCTTTTCAATTTGAATCAACCTAAGCGTTTGTCATTTTGACTAATGGCTTATCAAACAAACGCAAACAAACGGGCCCGCCGAGCCAGAAGCCCAAAAAGATGTTTGACAAAATTTATTGTATCGTAAATTACGCATAAGAAAGAAAAGTTACAAGCAAAAAAAAAAACAAAAAAAAAAAAAAAGGGGGAGAGAAGAGCAAGTAAAAGCTGGTGGAAGGCTAAAACTTTGCTAGCTTACAGCTCGTAAATTCTTTGGAATATTTATGCAAACTTTCGTTTCTCATGACGACTGCCCAGGGGTGTTCTGTATCAACGCCAATCCATTGCTGGAGGTGACTCGCTGCAGGATGGCCCCTAATGACCGGCAGACAGTGGGGTCATGCACGTATTTAGAACCTTTTTTCGGGGCGTCATTATAAATTAACAATGGCACAACGACGACGACGACTACCGGGCGCAAATATTTCAGCGTGCAACGACACCAAAAAACAACCAGCATACAGAGCGCAAAATGATGGAGCATTTACCGCTGCTCGAACAATAAAAGTCGCCGACTGAAGGACAAAAAAAAAAAAAAAAAGGGGCAGGATCCAAAGGAAGGAGCCGAAGTTGGCCTAAGGATGACAAAAGTTTCCGCTGTTGTTTGCCCACCCACCTTGTTGCTGCATTGTGTCAAATGGTCGCTCCACTTAGTCCTCTCCAGGACTCCAGGACTCCAGGTCCACCCATTCCGCATCCCATCCCGCCACCTCCTCTTTGCCCCGCGTGGGCATATGAAACATTTTCTTTGGGACAAGGAAATATGAATTGCGTGCCAAAGAACAAAAAGCAGCTAAGGACGAAAGAAAAGTTTCGCTCAGCTTTGTCTCGTTCTGTTCTTTTTGTGCCTTCTCTTCCAGCTTGTTTTCGGGTGACTGGTACACTGAGAAAAATGTGAAGAAAAAAGGTTTATAAAATTGTAAATCAATTTAACCCATTTAAAACATTTCAATACCAATTTAAATTAAAATTAGTTTTAAAGGGTATTAAGTTTTAATTAAATTTCGTCTAAAATCGACTGGTAATGGGCAAAAAAAATGTTTAAAAAATTCTTAATAGGAAACCACTATTATAATAGTTTATAGTTTTGTTCAATCATCTGATGTGGAAATAAAAGGGCGGCATACAAAATTAGGTATAAATTTTTATATCAACGTTTTTAGTGTTATTTTCTTACAACCTGAGGTAGTTACAAAAATAAAAGTATATTAAACACAGTTCAACTATCAGCAAAATAAGGTAATACTTATATAATATGCTAAGCAATTTTTTTTCAGTGCAATTTATCAGTGCTCTTATTGTTTTTCTGCCTCCGTGTGCTATTTTGGAGCTGCGCTGCTGGTTCTGCTTTTTGTTTGTGATTTATTTATTTTGTTGTTTGCCGCTTTGTTGTCACTTTACGCTTTTATTGTGCCACCCACCTCACGGCAGCCGTGGGTCCCACATCGAGTATACGCCTCGTTGTGTTCCGCTAAGCAAGAAATCATAAAGTTAAACTTTTCTTATTACCCCCAATCGCAGTCTTGGGCTGTGAGCGGCGTTGGGGGTGTATCATTACAGTCATTCGAGAGCCACTAAGCCGCTGGGATAATGAGGAGTCGTTTGATACTTACCATTGCCGTTTGCCGAGGGGATAACCAGGTAACCAGCTAACCAGCTAACCAGATAGCCCCATTCCCCGGCCAACCATCAGTTGGAAGTCAAATCATAAGCCGGAAATCGTTATACATATCACCTGCTGCCAACTACCGCAGGAAGCGAAGGAAACAAATGCCAGGATCAGAGCGAATTGTGTGTGTTTGTTTGAGGTTTCCTCCCTTCATATCCGTTCGATTTTGCTTAAAAGAAATGCGGCCGTCGAGTATAACGACTCTCGACTCCCGACTCCAGAACCTGGATTCACGGCATTCAGCTGCCAGGTTGGTTCAGTCGGTCTGAGCATCTTGTTTCCGTTTGCAAATAAAACATATGCTTACCCCCCTTTTTTTCTCTGACATTCCCCTTTATGTTTCTTCTGCTCCTTTGGTTTGCATTCATTTCGTTTCTGCATATTTCCTGTATTTATTTCAATGGCTTAAGGGCCCGGCAAGGATTCTGCACATCCATCCATCCAGCCAGCCAACCGCCCATCCGTCCATCCATTCATCCATCCATCCGAAGCTCACTGTCAAGTGCCTTGATTTTTATTTATTTTTAATTATGAAAAATTGTAAGGAAAATATTGCGTGGTAGAAACAAAGGGAGTACGGGAATTGACACAGAAATCATTTTTTGTTGACACTGAACTTTTGATTTATGCGTGAGATGGGGACCAAGGGAGGGGAAGTGTTCGCAAGGGGCGGGGAAAGACCGCATATGCAACGCCAACTTCATCAGTTGAAATCAGTGTGTGCAAGCTGGCATATTGCTGGTTGTATACCAAATAGAGATGGTCAGTTCTTGTTAGCAAAAATCGCTTAGGAGCCTTTGTTTTCATTTCTAAGAAGAACGAAGGATGCTTGACATTTAACAATGATATATGTAACAAAAGTTTATAAAAGTTACCTTTGAAGTTACCTTTTACATTTGTCAGCATTTAAATATTTAACAACTAAAACTAAACAATTTGTATACGCTAAGAAAACATTTTTCTGCTTTTAAATATTGTTTTTAAATTTGCGAAATATAATATTCAATGATTGATTAAAAGGGTATTTTAAAAAGAGGCACAAAAAAAACTAAGGTAAAATTAAAATACTAATTGAGTTTTAAAAGAGCAATTAGTTAATTTAAGACAAAGTTTTTCAAATATCAAAATGTATATACTGTTTTTGAGTTTTGAGGTGTTCTACAGTTTTGAGATACACCTGCTTAGGCTATAAAATGTAAGACATTTGCGTATAGCAAATATTATTCAATTTAAACTAACTTTATAGTTCTGAATCTTTTAAATAGTTTACCTAAAAAGTTGAATAATATAATATTTTCCATAGTCACTTGATTTTATTAAAAAATTAAAAATAATTAAATTTCAGATGAGCTTTATATTTAGTTGACATACAATATTATTAAGAGAACTAAAGTGTCTGGCCATTTTTCCAGTTGTTTTTGCCATCACTGAGACACACTCAATACAAAACCCCCAACCGCCCAGCCACACGCACTGCTGAGCAGGCAAAGGATGCTGGAGTGGCGGGATGACGAGGGTGGTGGCGGGGGCGGAGGCGGTGGTGTAGGCGGCCAGACGGCAGCCAGGACATGCAGGACCGCATTGTCCTGTCAGCGTCATTGCGAATGAAATATGAACAGGAGCCATGTGAAAAGTGCGGACAGTGAACGGCAGTCTCTGTTGTTCATTGCCAGGATTGTCGCACACACCTTGCAAAACCCCATTCAACCCATTCCCTTTTGGCCGCCCCTTTCGACGTCCTTGAATGCGGCAGCAAGCGGCAAATTGCATGCGGTGGGCATCCATGGAATCATTTAAAATGTTGCATCCGAAATGAATCGAGTCCACCGACCACCGACCACCGACCACCGCCCATCGCCCATCTTCTGCTATCCCTGTGTTTCCGCCTCCTCATTTGTTTTGGCAACCGCAATTTAAATGTTGACAGCCAGGACATGCGGGGCGTGGCTGTGGGTGGTTTGTGGTAGGGTGACAAAAAAAAACGGATTTGAGACAAACGACTGAATTATGGTTGAAGTGGACAGTGTAAATCGCTATTTAGCCGGCGGCTTCGTTGGGATTGGCTCAATTAGTGGGCCATCCTGCGTTGGTTAATGCCATTCGCCCAAACCGCAATTTAAAGCGGGCCTTCATTTTTCGCTTATTATATTTATACTTTTTTTTCATACTTTATTTTCGTTGTTTTCTTTGCATTTTTTTTTATTGCTGGCCACACGCAAAAAGTTCCACTTCGTTAAGCAAAAAAACGGCCAAGCGGGAATTTTATTGGGGTGCCAAAAGGACTTGACTTGTCATGTTTTTCCAGGGCGTTTCGCTAGGTGGGTGGGGGGTGGGGGGTGGGGTAGTGGGTTGTGGGTTGTGTGTTCGGAACGCACACAGCAAACACGCAGACAGTGCAAACTCTGCTGGTCTAGCTTTGAGTACAGTCAATTTCTTGTTTGGCTTTCCTTTGCCCCGTCACAGCCACTCTTCCAGCCCCCTTTTTTTTTACCAAGGAATCTTGGCCAACAGCTCCTCGTGAAGTCCATAAAATTGTTACGAAATAAAATCAATATAATGTGCAAGTTATTCTCATTAAATTTAAAGAGCTTGTTATTCAATTTCCGACTTGACGATGACTGGATAATAGAATTAATTTGATATTGAAAATGGAAATATTTGTGGGGAGTCCGAGCAAAATGTGTAAGTGAATTTCGGAGCCATAAACTTTTGTTGATCAGGCTTTCAGTCTTATTCAATATTTCATAAGCTGATAAACGGAGTATACTTTGATTATGATAGATGTTAGATGCTCAAAATTATGGTTTGCAATATTCTAAGATAGAGATTATCTGATTCTATTCAAAGCTGTTTTTAAGTAACATTGCTTTTTGCAGTTGCAATTGAGTTGTACATATTTTTTAGACGTGTCGTTAAACTGGTATATAAATATTAACCTTTTTGTAAAGCTTAAGTAAAATATGAATTCAAAATGACCAAGCCACATGTTCGACAAACTATAATTTACCTATTGCATTTGTACATTTATTTTTAATGTGGTTTATTCCGTAATCCCTTTTTATATTATTGTGTATAAACAGAGAACTTTTTCTACAAACAATGTTTTTATGGCCACTGACTGATTCAACAGTTTTAACCGATTTGTATGTGATAATCACCCCCATTTATGTGTAACCATCTGCCATCGAAATACTTTCATCTGCTTTCCAAATTGCATTTTTTCCCGCTAGAGTTTCAGGCTGCGGGATCCGATTCCTATCGCGAAATCCAACGGGTGCTTAATTAAAATGGAGAAAAAAAACGGACCCAGGAGTGGCAGATCGCGTAGCCAGTAACCAAAGGAGCAACCCCTAACCAAGCGAGGAGCAGCTGCTCCCCGGAGCATTGCTTTTGACTTGCTTGAATCCGTACAAAAGTCCCCCTTTGGTAGTCGCAGCAAGCAGATGCGGCTGGTGGCTTCATTAAAATTAACAAAACTTAATTGCAGCTTTCGTGGCACGAAACATGCTGCAAATGCGTGTTCCAATCTGTTTGATGGTCTGCAAAGCCGAGAAAGGGGAGCCCATCACCAGCAGGTGCTGGTGATGATCGTCGGGGCTGGCTGCCAAACAATTTGATATATTGCCTTTTGGGGTTGATCCTGATCCGAGGATCCTGACAGATTGCAGCTGCAATCGGAATATTGCAAGGCAAATAGGAAAACATCATCTACTTTTGGCTTACCGTCATGTCTAGACAAATAAATTAAATTAAATTGTGGCTATAAAATACTGGGGTATCATAAAGTAAAATCATTAAGTGTTGTTAATTTAATTGTATAATTTTTCCTTCTTTAAAAATTATATGATTTAATAAAAAAAAACTACTTTATATAGCTGAAAAGAATATGAGATTGTGGGTTGAAAGTGGTAGGCAAATATTTGAAGGTAGCAAAACATTCAATTTATGTCCATTTTTGGCAAAATATTTTTTTCTCTCAGCTACTTCTAAATTCTTTGGTAGGAAAAAATGGGAAATATGCCCGACTTTAGTGCCTTGTTAACTTTGCCAAAGTCGTTTACCTGTCGATGGCCGTAATTTGAGCTGCAATTTTGAACTTTTGGCATGTCGACATTTGCATACCAGCCCGCCCCCAAACAATTACCCAAAGTGTACCCAAAGTTCATTCGGCCCCGGCGGAAATTCAATTCCTTCTGCCAACTGACATTTGTCGCCGTTTGGTGGGGCAGTCGCCAAAAGTCGGGGCAACTTCAACAAAACTGCCATCAATTTCGGTGGTCAGGCTGGCAATTAATTGAGGGACCAATGTTGGCTTAACTCCCCCCCCGAAATCATATTCATAAATTGCCGGGTCACACTTGTGGCCGACTATTAAACATACCAGCAGGCGGACGACGGAGCAGGCCAGCCGCCTTGTGTGTGGTCTCTGGTCAGTGGTCGATGGTCGATGGATGGTCTGCGGTATCGATATCCTGGCACCGACAGCAGCAGGAGCAGCAGGAGCAGCAGGACAATGCCAGTTGGTGTGCCATTTGTTTGAAGTGTGCCCTCGATAAGCGGCCAGTTGGTCAGCAGTCGGGCGATTGGATCCGGTTTCAAAACAAAAGTTTATGGTTACACTTAAAGCTCACCCATGTGGATGATGATTAAATGTTGGCAGTGGTAGAAGCAGGAGCAGGAGCAGGAGCAGAAGTAGCTTACACCCTACATGGTTGTGCTTCTCGCATAATTCCCGCATTAATGACGTCGGTTTCAATAAAAACAGCCAACATTTTATGCTCCAGCGAGCACATTTTAATGCGAAACTCAAACATACACGAGATAAAATAAATATATAACTCATACGCCCCGTGTGCAGTGGCCGGGAACCCTCGAAACAGGAGGCAGTAACCGCCAGTCGGCAGCAGGAGACCCACGGAGTCTCAGGGGCAGTAAAAACAGCAGCTGCCGGGCGTTATTTCCTCTCCGCAGCGAAGCAATGCGTGACCAATCCGAAAGGGGTCGCAAATACTGGGCCAACTTCCATGCAAAGCTGCTGCAGACACTGCAGGCATGCACGCAGAGAAAGAATGTGGGGTAACTAAAGCCTAACTAAACTATTATCCATAAAAAATAGATAGTTGTTTTGGTAATACTCTAGATGCGCGAAATAATAAGCAATGTCGGATTCTTATCTAATAAACCAATAATATTATAAAACGGTATAATTTAAGACTAACTAAACTAATATTAGTATTACTATAGCTGCACGCTATAATTAACCAAGCCTGATCCTTATCTCTTAAGACAAAAATGTTAATGGTAAAGTATATTTAATATATTGTATTTTAATAATAAACTTTAAAAAGTAAACTAAGTAAAATTAATGGTTTATAAATAATACTTAAAGGAAAGATAAGCAGTAAGAATGGAAAGTAACTTTGAGCCAACTTTGTTTTTTTTTTTTAATAATAATAATATAATAAATGAAATATAACAATACAAAATATTTAATACTGAAAAACTTGATTCTAATAGTTGTCAAGTTATTTTTCTGACCTTCACAATTCATTACTGTGTTTTGTGGATATCTTTGGAAATTGTTTTCTGAAAATTATTATATGAAACATGAAGTAGCTTTTCTTGAATTAAATTGTAAATAAGATTCACGTAATCCTTAAATTTTTCCAAGTGCATTCAAAGGAAAAGGACTCCAAAGCGAACTGGCAAAAATCCGCTGAGTCCATTATATAAATGCTCTTTTAATAATAGCTTGGCTAGCGGTAAATGGTGTCGCATTCGCTCTCCCTTTCGCACTCAGCTTCTCTCCTTTTCTCGAGTATTTGCATTCTGCATAATGTGCATAATGTGACCCAGTGTAATTTAGATAAGCAGATAAGCCCAGGCCCAGAGTAAACTAATTAGGACTACACGGTGACCATATGCGTTTATGGTTTTTGCCCTGTTATTTTCCTGCCCGCCGGCCGTCAATCAATCAATCAATGTAGATCAATTAGTGCCATTAATTCGACATTAATCATGAAAAAAAGCTGCAAAACATTCGTCTTCTTCCTCATTCTAGTTTTATTTGGGGTTAATTAAATTTTACTATAATTAAAAGAGAGTCGCTTTTCACGGATTCCCTGAATAAATATTTAAGTATTTGCTACATGCTCATTTTTAAAGTGCATCCTGTTGGCTCACCCTTCCGCTTTGCTGGATGCACAGCGAAAATTTGTTCATAAACTGGTCAGGAGTTCGGTGATATCTTATTTTGAAACTAGTGTATAAAAAATGATAGTTGAACAAATTGTAGGTATTACATTTAGAATTTGTTGGACTTGTCTTTAAAATGTGGATATAAGGGGCGTTACCCATAGGTGCATACATGCGCACAGAATAAAAATTTCCTTGATTTTGGGAAAAATTACACAAATTATGTATGGAAGGCTCAAATTTAAGGCAATTATTCATAAAATTAAGGCATATTTTCCTAAAATAAACACTTGAAAAGGGAATGCCATAGAGCCAAAGGATCCACGAGATAGGATATTTTCATAATTCCATAATTACTTTACTCTGATAGAGATACTAAGCCACATAAAAATACAATTTCTATAATAATTTATAATATTTTTGTCTGACTTTTAAAGTGAATTTCTTACAAATTAAGGGGCCCCATCTTAAAGCACTAAATGCACATACTATTTTAGTGGCAATTATAACGCTTTCATCTGAGTGTAAATCAAATATGTTCGCTTTTTTCCATCTCCATCGCCCATCTCTTTCTCCTGGTCCTTTTGGTCTGGCCTTTTGCATAAGTAAATACGCGCAATTCACAAACACGTGACGCTCGTTTTTTTCCGCCCGCCCATCCACCCACTGACCCAACTGGGGGTTCCCCTGTTGGCCAGGGTGAATGAATGAATGAATGACTGGGCGAGTGAGTGAGTGAGTGAGTGACTGACTGGCAGAGTGAGTGACTGTGAGAGTGAGTGAATGATGGCTGGTGACCAGTTCATGGTTCAATGACAAGCAACTTTCAGTTTGCGTGTGCTCCTCCTCTGCACTTTGTTTTGTTCTCTTCTGTTTCGTTTTGTTTTGTTCTGTGTGTGCTAACTGACTGCACCTCCCCCCCTTATCCACAGCCCCCCTTCCCTCCCGTCCCTTTGCCAACGGCTATTTGTCTGCGGTTTGGCACTCCCCCACCGAAACGTTCAACCAAACCGCCGCCCCATTCACCTGACTGCCTTTTTTCGCTCCTGTCCTGCTTTCTGGCGGGACAATCGTTTAATTATGTACAACATTTGGGCTGGCCGAAAGGAGCTTATGTACTGGGTTCGGATTGGGCCACAGGACAATTACTGATTTTGCGACACAATTCGGAGAGAAGTTCTCGGCACACATTAAACGACACATTAAATCGTTTGGCTTAATATTAGGATTTCCCAATTTGTTTTTCCTCAAAAGAAGAAGTCAACATTTTGCATGACAAAACTATATTTTTTATTTGGAATTCCATTGTATGTTTCTATGATTCATTTTTTAAAATAGTAATTCATACTTCTCTTTTTTGTGCACAATTATGTATGTTTATGTATATTAATGATAAAATTTGGCTATAGCTCCTATAAATCACTTTTAGATGTAGTTTCAAAACTTTTAACTATAATAAGCAAAAATCGTAAATTAAAATTTAAGATTAAAAGAGTGTTAATATAATAGAACAAACGTTGAATGTCGTACAACAAAAGTTTACTATTATGTTCGCTCTTAATCTCTTATTCCGTCTTTAAAATTAATCCTTAAAAACAGTAGCAAAAATATTCTAACAAAGTGTAAAAAGTTTTGAGTTGATATTTTGTCTTATCAAAACGTTGGTTTTGCAATGCTACATAACAAATTAAAACTCTTAAAAGACGAACTTAAAACACACACTCAATTGCTTTCTCAAATTCAATAGTATAATTTATAAGTACCTTAAATGCTACATTTATTAGTGATAATTAATTTTCAAAGTTTAAAGCCTCTTAAGTGACCAAAATAAACACCCACATCAAGTTGACTTTTCGCACTTGTTCAATAATGCCGGCAATTACACAACTCTCGATTACATTTGAGGCAGCAATTAAATCTAATCTGAATCGTATTTATGGATAATATTGACTCACAATGGGCCGCATTGATGTAGTTTCCCCCGTTCCGCACCGACATTTTCAAATTACGATTGTGATATAAGTTGAGCACGCCAAGTTTGAAACATCAACACTAATTCGTTGATTGTTAGCTTAGCTTTTTAAGCTTTCTAATTATCGGAAATAATTTTATTGGAATTGGTTCATATCAACATAACACTACCGATTTATGGCATTTGCCTGGAGCTCCTCGTGTAACAAAACATTTGCATAATGAGTTGGCCCTTTTTATGAGCCCTATAACCTTTGCCACTTGCCACGTGACGCAAAAGTGTGTAAAGCAATAAAGGTCGAGTTTTTCCGGGAACGGGAAGGGGAACGGGAAAAGGAAAACGGAAAAGCGGAGGCGACTTTCACCCGCAGACAAAGTTAATTGAAAATGGCTAAGGTTCAGCAAACGAATTCCTCATGACTCCTCCAGCAGCTTTGGCATTTTATTTGCCAGGCATATTTGATTTCGGGCTCCTTTTCATATCAGGTGTCAAAGGCTTTTCAGGAAGGCGGCATCGTATCCTGGGGAACTTTTTAGCATTTCCATGTCAAAGCACTGCTGGAGAAGCTATTGAGAGCCGTTTCGTCAGCTGCAGACATTGCATCAGTTTCCCCTTAACTGCATCTTCGAGTGCCGCAATCTGGGGAGCCAAAAAGGATTCGAAAGGATTCGAAAGGATTCGAAAGGAGCAGGAGCAGGAGCATCCTGGTAGGTCGCAGTTCTCTGCGGCCGACACGTGAAACCATCATCAATCTGGGAGCACTGGCAACGACAGTTTTAACGACTTCTTGCGGATTACTTCAAACAAAATAACCACTTTGTAGTAGGAATTTTATGTTGGCCCAGTTGGTGTTGATGGCTTTGCTTCTGCAACGGCTACTGCCACGGAGAATCCGCTGCATTTGGCCAAAGTTTTGCTGCGTGCCGCAAAGTTCACCCTTCCTGCGGTATCCGGTATCCGGAATCCTCTGCCACCTCTGTCCTCCTCCCATGACGAAATATCCGCAGTGCAAATTGCCGGACTCCCACAAAAGCAACAGACGCTGGAGGCGATAGAATAAATATTTATTGATACTGCAGCCACGTGGCATAATTTGCCTTTAACCAGATATGCAGTAATTTTGGCCAAGCCACCCACTTTACCTTCTCACTTCTTAGGTTGGTTACTTGGGTGCCATGCACAAGCGTTTGTGCGTTGCCAAAAACGATTTGAGGCTCTATAATTCAATTTTGCACATGGAGATCTTGTAAAAATGTCTGATAGAGGAAAATTAATTGAAATACAACTTTCCTTTGGGCAACGTTATGTGTTCAATAAAAAACAAGTTGTTAATATTCTTCAAACTGAATTTTACTTTGGGCAACTTTATGTTTTCGAAAAGAAGATATAAGCTAACTAAATTAAAAAAAATTTAATAGCTTGAATTAAATTTACATGTAAGCCGGTAACTGTTAATAAAGATTACTGAAATAAATTTAAGCCTGTGTGATTATTTTAACCAACATTTTGTGTTACTATTAATTGTACATTTTTAAAAAATGTTTATCAAACTTGAAGATAATTGAGAACATTATCCGAGTTGCAGTTTTTTAATGAAAACCCATCAAGCGATTATTTACTTCAACATAAATGTTTACTAGATGTAATTAAAAAAAAATGTAGTCTCTAAACAGTAGTAAGGTACCCACAAGTCCACAAACTAAGTGTTTGAAAGCTTTTTTTAAAGAAATCAATTACCAAACCACTTTTGAATGTTCAAATGAATGAATATAGCTTTTTATATTTACTATTCACAGCATCTGCTTTTAAATTAATAAAGATAAAGCATTTAAGCGAAAATGCCCTCCTCTCAGCCTTGTTGACCAGGGCCTTCAGACCGGCGGTGACCTCGAGGCCCACCTCGGTGATTTGGTTGGAGGGCAGGAAGAAGCCAAAGGTGCCCTTGTCACGCAGCTCCACGGTGCAGGTAAAGGGGATCTTCTTCACGCCGTAGGCCCAATCCTTGGCAGCTCCAGAGACGACATCTGCGGGGGGTATATCAACTGTGTTAGCAAAGGATTACAATCATCTTAATAGTCCCTGGAAAACTCACAGTTAAGCAGACCACTAGCACCGTAGGTGAAAGCAGAACCATAGACATCAGCAGCGGCATCCGAGAAGGCGGCGGCAATTCGCTTCATTTGCTCGTAGTTGGGAGGGAACTCGGTGTTGGAATGGCCATAGGGCAGCAGCACATACTGTCCATAGGCGTGGTAGGCCATGTACGAGCGAATATAACCATCCTCAAAGGAACTGACGAAGTTCTGGAGCGAAACGATCTCCACCTCGGTGTTGGGCTCCTCACCGCCAAACCAATGGTCGCAGGGCTCGTCGATGTTCCACCCGGCACCTCCCCAGTGGTAGTCAAAGTTCCGGTTCATATCGATGCCATAGCAGTCCCCCGTATCGTTCCTATATCCATTGGGGCGTCGGTTCTTGCGCCACAAACGCTCCACTTCGTGGGTGTACACAAAACCATCCGGATTCACCATGGGCACCACAATCCAATCGTACTCCTCGCTCAGACGCTGCATTTCCGGATCCTCGGAGTTGATCAACTGGTTCAGCAGGAAGGTGACAGTGGCCGACGATATCCACTCCATGGCATGGATGTTGCCCTCCAGGAAGATGGCCTTGTTGCCCGGACGCTTCGACAATCTTACGCTCTTGATTTCGCGACCCTCGTACGACTTGCCAATCACTCGGCAATCCAGAAAATCTTCGTGAGCAGCACACTCCTGATCAACCCAATCGTAAATGGTGTCCAGAGTGTGATACGTCTCCCATTCCATTTGGGAATCGTCGCCCACAGAGGCGTCATCTATCAATCTGAATGAAAAAGGTTTTTACCTAGCTTCAAGATTAGGTTCTTAGGCTTGAAATTCAGAACTCACTTTTGCAGATCCTCCACAATCACATCGTAAACAATCTCCAGGAATCTCATGGTCTTCTCGAAAACTCTGTGGAACAGCGGACCCACAATAACATTGTATTTGTGGCCGGGAGCACCCAGGTCGTTGAGGAAGTGCACCTTAGAAAGGGTATATAATGTATCAACTTAACAAAGAAAACAGCAATATATACTTACAGAGATGTGCTCGTGAATCTTCTTAAGCTCTTCCATCTGCAATTTCGTTTCAATGGTCAGCTGGTAGATCCTGAAATTGTCGTACCGCACCGCCATGCGACCAGGAGCGGACTTGGCCGCCACCATAGCAACCAGTGCGATCAGGAGGATAGGTAGTTTCATTTTACTGGCTTAGCTGTTCTGAACGTTGCAGCCTTCACTGTGAGGTGACGGATCCCAGCCAGGGTTTTTATTAGCTGCAGGAGTGGCCACTCCACTGGGGCGTTATCTAGGGCGGATAGGGAGCTGCAATCAGTCATCTGGCGTGTGTCTCCTCCGATCTTATCGCCCATCCAACCTACCACAAAGTAAGCGCTGTCATCCGACGGAAACGTGGGTAGCAAAGCTTCCTGCACAGAGATAAAAATTTATATTTTATTAAAATAAAAAAAAAAAAAACAATAACAGAACTAGTGCTCCGATTATGATTCTTACAATTTTAGTACCACTCAAAATCAGTTCGATTTCACCCTTAAAATAAATAAAATAAAAGTCTATAAGTAATCAATGTTTGAGAACAATCTTTTAATCTTGTTTAGAATATATTTCCTTAAAGTTCCACTAAAACGTATCTCTCCCAGTTTCATACTTGTGTAAGAATTTGATATACCTCTTCCATTAATTCCTGTTCTAACTATTTGACATTGACAAAACGAAACCTTTGGTAAATAATATTTGGACAAAATTAAAAATGTTATTTTTTTCGGTGCATTAAAACCAACAATGTCAGCCGAGTCAGATTTATAAATGAATGCAACAAGTGCTGGGGCACTCGCCCTATCAGCCAAGTTCAATTAATTGAATACTCGTACATTCGTCTGCTCGTCAAGAACCACTTCGAGAAGCATTTTTAGAATGCACTAGCAATCTGAAGATCCACATCTTCAAGTGCGCAGAGTTTCCTTCGTCAAACAATTAATTCTGAAACTAGTGCATTCATTCAGCCAAATTTACTATGCAAGCAAATAATTTTTGCTGATAGCATAATAAATTAAATACCTTTTACGCAGAAGACTGGCATTTTCTGGTCTAATAATATTATAAGATAAAACCTCAATTAAAATATATATATATTAATTTTCGATTTAATTTTTGAACGATTTTTTCCAATTTTAATACAAAATACATGTAAAGTTGTTTAGTTAACCCATTTCTGTGGTTTGTACCAAAAATATTTTTTTTAATTTTTTTAATTTTTTTATGTCGGAGATTTACTTAATTTAATTTGTTAATTTGTTTGTTAATTTGTTAAGACTATAATCATATCATAAATTCTATCTAGGCTAAAGAAAATGTCAAAAAATCGTCTCCAAATATAAACGAACATTTAAACGCAAACTCTTAGAAAATTTTGCCTCATACCCTAAGAGGTATGCCTTTTCTAAATAAGATTTCTAGGACCAAAGATATGGCCTTACAAGTGCTGGATTTGGGTCACTTTTCTGCAAATACATTTGTTTTTTAATTTGGAAATCATCAATTCGTCAAGAGAATTTGAACGCTGGTTCTCAGAAAACTACGCTAGAAAAGTTTAGATGTGTGCTTTTACACTGTATGTAGATGTATGCTTTTTACACTTTAAGGGTTACAGAATCGGAATACAAGTTTTGGGCCTACAGGTTTTACAAAATAATAATATCAAAGATTCATTCAAATTAAATGTAACGTACTTTGCCGACCAGCGTTGCCAGAAGATCGACTTACCAGAACTTGAGTGGAATCGTTAACAGCGTTAGAGATGGATAAACATCGATAATCTCTTCCAGACATCGATAGCACCGATATTTTGAAAACATCGATAACAACTAGTTATCATCCGGTTTTGTTCACCTCTAGCGCGCCGCCATATTTCTTTTCTTTGTTTCCGGTAAGTGTGTGTAATCCGCGTTTTTCCATTAAAATTAACATTTATAAAAATATAACTTAATTCCTGGTATGGCTTATGTAAAATATCATATTTTTGAATAAAATCTACCGGGGTAGTCAAGTATTGTTGACTAAAACGACCTATAGAGGGGGTAAAAGCCTACTTGAAAAATCGATGAAAAACGACCCCCACCTGAGATTTTCCGCCGCCCTTTTGAGCCGGCACCAGATGATTTTCCCAAGCTTAATTAAAACGATTTGCGATAAAATTACCTAACCAACTGTTGCCCACTTGTTGCCCTGCAGATAAAGATGCCCGAACTGACCGAAATCAAGAACGAGGCTGCGCCCTCCACCTCCGCGGAGGCGAAACCCGAGGATGTGCGCGTCGAGGACGACGGCAGCGATAGCGACTCGGATGGCGGTATGCCCGGTCTGGAGGAGGCTGGAGCGGCCACCACCCAGCTGGGAGGCGGTGCCACCGGCCTGCCCATTGACCTGGTGTCTAAGGCCAAGCAGTCGCGCGGCGAGAAGAAGGCCAGGAAGATCATGCTGAAGCTGGGCCTCAAGCAGATCCAGGGCGTCAACCGGGTGACGATCAGGAAGTCGAAGAACATCCTGTTCGTGATCAACAACCCCGATGTGTACAAGAATCCGCACAGCGACACCTACATCGTGTTCGGCGAGGCCAAGATCGAGGATCTGTCGCAGCAGGCCCAGGTGGCTGCCGCCGAGAAGTTCAAGGCCCCGGAGGCGGCTGGTGCTGCCGACAGCGTTGGAGCCACCACATCTGTGGCCCCAATTGCCGAGGAGGACGAAGAGGAGGTGGATGACACCGGCGTGGACGAAAAGGACATTGAGCTGGTCATCACGCAGGCCAACACGACGAGGGCGAAGGCCATCAAGGCACTGAAGAACAACAGCAACGACATAGTCAACGCCATCATGGAGCTGACCATGCTCTAGAGCAGGCTCCAGCTGTTGCTGAACTCCTCATTTTGTTGTTTACCCGCCTTTCGATACACTACTACTGACCCAAATGTTGTGCATGCCCCACGTGGGGGCAGCATGTTCACCAGTCGAACATTTAATTTTATTTCAAATGATTATTGAATCAAATAAAAGTGGAATTCTTTCAGATACGATTTAGTGTATTTTTCCGACTAGCTTTGGGTTAACGCTATGGGACGTCTTAAAATGCCATAGCCTACCAAATTCGATTAAGTATAGTAGACTGAGGTTCCGGGTTAAGTACTTTGAGATTATGGGACTGGCACATAAGGGGTTGCTAAGGGGATTATCTACTAAGTTCAGGTTGCATCCAATTTTAGGACACGGGCCTGGCTTCGCGACGACAAACGTATATCGGCCGGACTCTGCATCCAGGGCTCGCCGTCCGCCTGCATGGGCACCGTTTCCTTGACTTGTAGCTAAAAGAGATCGCTGATTAAAAGATGCGATTCAGTTTGGATACGAACAGTTCCCATACCCTTATTTGCTTGGCTTGGCCAATCCGAACTGGCTTGCTAATATTGCACTGCAGCTGGGCAATGTGAAAGGAGGAAACAATGCCAAACACCTCCATCATGCCATCCGAGATGGAGTTCACGATGCGCACCTCGCCATTGGAGTTGCTCAGCTCGCACAGTTTGCAGCCCGCTCCCCAGGAGTCAATGTTTAGGAACACCAGGGCCTGAAGTTCAGGCAGTTGCACTGGCTTGTTGTCCAGGTACAGGGTCAGCTTCTCCTCGATGTGTTCGCAGCCAGGTTGCATCACCTGCTGCGTTCCAAAGGTGAAGTAGAGAAGCTGTAAGTACAGGGGGTTATTTAAGATTAAGACGGTTATACTATCTCGTGCCTTACCTTATTGAATATCCTACTGCTGAGCAGATAGAACCGAGATTCTCGCGTCCTGTGAAAGTTGTAAGTGATGAACGCATCCACACCCACACTGAAGTAGTTGTACACGTGAATCGTCTTCGTGGGATGCCTCTGGATGGGCAGTCGGTAGTGCAGCTTCTCTATCTGCAGGTCGTATCGGTCGAGATTCACGGAGCGGGCGCGCCGAATACTCCTCAGGATCTCCACAGGATCGAGCACCGAGGGCGGCTCCGCTCCCCAGCCTAGAACTCGCGACAAATCGTTGCCGGTGCCCAGCGGCATGATGGCCACCGACGGCTGGGGTTTGATGTTCAACGCGTAGATGGTGTTGAGCACCCAACCGATGGTGCCATCGCCGCCGGCCACTAGTATGCGACACGGGCGAGGACTGGCCTTGGCGGCCCACTGTAGGGCGTCCTGTGGACCGCGGGAGCCCAGTTCCATCACCTGCAGTGGGTGCAGGTAGCCACGCAGCAGGGAAAGCACATTGGCGCCCGTACTGCTGCCCGACTTGGTGTTGGCGATCACAATCAACGGCTCCCAATTCTCAATGTCCGGCGGCGTGATGCTGGCCAAATGCAAGCGCATCGAATCCCTAGTTCGAGCGGCCACAAAGCTGTAGGGCGGGAAGATCATGTCCTTGAACTCGCCAAAGTCACAGGTGCTCTTGGAGTCGACACGCGAGTAGCAATCGTTGTGATAGCACCGCTGGCACCAGGCACACCGCCACCCATACAATCCCGGATCGGTGCTGACATGGTGATCCACCTCCTCGCCACAGTCCGCGCAATGGACGCCCATGGGCAGGTTGCCGTGGACCCACAAATGCCGCACGGAGGACTCGTTGCGCAACCATTTATCCTTGCAGCGGTACTCCCTGTCCGCCCTTCGCTGGCAAAGAGGCGTGGCATGGGTGCACAGGCCGCAGCAGTCGCAGAAGAGTCCTGCGGAGGGGGTCAGCAGGATCTCGCAGACGTTGCAGAAGCAGGCCTGTGAAGTAAGTATGTAAACACAGGAAAACCTCAACAAGTGAATCAACTCACCTGCTCGATGACTTTTATTGATTTCCAACTGTGACGTGTTTTAAAAGTGCTCACAAAGTCCTCAGCGAGCAGGCTGCGGCAGAAGGCGAACAGGACACCCAGGGCCAGCAGGGAGCCAATCAGAGCCTCCACGCTCAGCTCGATGGTGGCTATGTCCATGGTCCACGAACAGATTGGCCAATTACGCTAAATTTTCAGGTAATTTGACATTTTCACAATTCGTTTGTTTTTGCACCGTCGACATTCCACCAGTGTGACCACACCGACAAAGACATAAAATAACTTGGGCTTTCTGATTTAATGGTCACCCCTACTTGTTTTTGACGTTTTCCCACACTGCTTGTCAACCTCAGAAATCAGCTGTGAATTTGGCGTGTGGAAAAAGTTTGCCTGTGGAAAATCAGAAGTTCAAAACGAAAATCTCGCCAACATGAAGGTCATCTACAACACCCTGTTCAAGCGCACCTCCACCTACGCCGTGGCCATCATCGCGTCGGCCTTCTTCTTCGAGCGCGCCATCGATGTCACCTCGACTACGCTTTTCGAGAGCGTCAACAAAGGCGTAAGTACCAACCGCTTATGTAAGAGGAGATTCCTGGCCAAATATTGACTTTTCTCCCGTTTGCAGAAACTCTGGAAGGACATCAAGGGCAAATACGAATAAATCATAATGATTTGTTGTAATTAGCAATAATAATCAACGTTTATTCTAAACGAAACGAAAAGTAAACAGGGTTTCTCTGGGTTATTTAACCGATTTTGGGGGTGCTGTATGTGCTAAGGATTCTTCGGATATCTCCCACGGCTTTTCGTGTCGCTGGGCATCCCAAGGCTGTGTGTTGGCCAGACGGGCGGGCTCCTTGAAGGACACACCATTATCCTGGAGGGTTTGGAGCAGCTTCTGCAGCTTGCTACCAGGCACCGCCTCCGCATTGCAGGTCATTTCAGTGATTCCCGACTGCAGGCAACGATGGGCCAGCACTCTGCCAAGGTTTACAAACGCCGCAGTATCGTTGGTCTTGTAGAGTTGCTGTTTTATGGCCCATTCCGAGGTGCTGGCACTTAGAATTGTTCCGTTTTGGAAGTGCTTCACATCGGCGCTGACATACCGACCACTGGTATTGATCTCTAGTGTGTGCCAGTAGGATCGACCTGGTTTCTCCAGATGATAGCCACCCGGCTTGTAGGCAATGCGCAATCTCTCCAGATTCCTGGGATTCCGGTTGATCACATATGCAGTGCTATTTTGCGGCGTGCTCAGCTCCTTGATTTTGTGCAGGACGCGGGCGGAGGTGAGGGGTCGGGCACTGCGAGACATATTTGCACTTAAAACCCTAAATAAATACACTTTTAATTGATATTTAAGAGGGGATTACAAAACCACAAAACCATACCAAAATATCCAGAAATCAAGTGTTGGATAGCGTCTGTCTAAGGCAGTGCTGCAAAATGCGAACTCTCAGTTCGAGGTGAATGGCAACGCCGAACAGCTGATTCAATCTTGTTTTCCTTTAAATTTCTAGTTTCTTTAGATTCTTTTGGCCCTGAGCACTTTCACCGCCTCCCCCAGAAACGACGACCCCCTTCAGACATGCGCCAAGTGGATCCGGCGTCCCCTGCCCGTACGCCCATGAGTTTGCTGCTGAGGTGAAGAAGTGGCGGTTGGGTGAAGCAAGCAGTGCGCGTCCCAAATTGCAAAGTGTATTATATTCTTTTCGGCCCACGAAAGTCGGTTATGTAAAGCGCGTAAAGCGCGCCAGCTAACTGCCCACATATCGTACTCAAAATAGTTAACAACTTTTCGTCATGTTGATGGTCGTGTGTTCCAGTTTAAGGCGTCCCGGGCACGTGGGCGCCGCATCCACCATGCGGAACCTTAATTGGATCCTTGGCGGAGGATATAGACCGCCGATCCAGGCATTGGCACGGGTGAGCTAGATTAGTCCAATTAGCCATTAAATGATTTACCCAATACAAATAAACAAAATCAGGCCATCGCTTTCTCTTGTCTTTCACCTCGTTCCAAAACACACCACGTCCGCACGCAACCTTTGGCGCGAAACTTTAAATGGATTCGAACAGTTGAAAACGGGTTATATCACTGTATATAATAAATTACATTTAAATCAGAAACAATAAAATGTTTAACAAATAACCGAACATTAATTAATTTACGAAATAACATTTTTAAAATTTTAAATGTACAAAACGCTTTACTCTTACAAAAACATATATAAACAAGTCATAGGCTTTCGAGTGTCCGAACTATTATTTTTATTTTATCACAGGTTATATTACGGCAAGTTTTAAATTTATATTTTAATTTTTAGAATATATAATATAATAATATTTAACAAACATCAAATTGTTTACTTTTTGTTTACTTAGAAGACAATGAAAATGTTTTTATCACTGTAATCCAAGTTAACCAACTGATAAGGGTACTTTCACAATCGCGACCTCTCTTTCTATCGAAACTCACCACCGTGCGCCTAAAATCCAACTCACCACCGTTGGCGCCCAAATTCAAAAGCTTATCTTGTCAAGTCAAAGCAACGTGATCATTATTCACGGAAGCGCTTGGCTAAGCACTTTTGCTAACTGATAAAGATAGTTTCGCAATCTAGTCAGCCACTTGACTGTTGCGCACTCCCCCGGCGCCGTCTCTTTCGCTCCTTTTCTCTTTGTCTCTCTTTGTTTGGGGGCAACCGCCCTCGTTTTATGCGTGCTATACGTGATTGTTGCACTTGCCGATTTGAGTCAAGACGAAATTCAGTTACGCTCGAAAGTTCCCGCCGTCCGGATGCGAAAGATTCTCAGGTGCCTAATGTAATATCTCGCGAACTGAGTGAAGGTCGCCTTGGATCTCTGACGACGTGAGTTTTTCCTGCACTATTCGCGCCACAATGCGCTTTTCCGTTGCACATTTCCAATGCGCATGCTGCTAACCTGTGGCACAAAGGCGGCGTTTCTGGGTGGGGTGGGGGGGCGGTGGATTATCCTAAATCTGACAACAGAAATACTCAAATATAAATCAAAATGTGTAACCCAGAATGGCATCTGGGCGGACAAAAAACACAAAAGGAATTTATTCTTGGGGCCGATAAGATTAAAGACTATCCATGGTTAGCACCGGGATGTGTTCTGTGTATTAATTGTGACCGTCGGTAATCCAATTTCCGTTCTTATCTGGAACCCTCAGCACTACGTCCAAGCTCCGGAGGCCCGGCCAGTGGCCGATGAGCGGTTTTCGGCCAGCCATCAGGATCGGAAGGATATCGCCACGCAGACCGTGCGGAGCAGCAAGCCCAAGGACCTGTTGCCTCCGTCGTCACCATCGCCGTCGCCCACGCCAACGCCCACGCCTCCCCTGCCGCCCCCGATGTCCGACCGGAACACTGATCCCGCCCTGGATGTGGGCCCCGGCGTGGCGGTGCCCTACAACATTGACTGGATATTCCCCAGACTAGGAACCCCACGCGCTTTTGGTACGTGGCCAGCCAGTTTGTCATCTCCGCCGTCGGAATCTTCAGCAAAATTGTGCTGAGTGAGTATCTATCCGGCAGAGCCGACCTTACCCAAAATCTGGCCCAAAGGCACGTTTATTTTTGGCCAAGAGAAGCATGCGCTCGGAGAGCTAATGGCCCTGACCGTGACTGCCAATGCGAATCTCTCGATTGGTAAACGATGTGTGTGCGAATGCTGGCGATCTCGCCACGTCATCGAGGTCAAACGTGTGCCGTGTTAATTGGTGCCTCTGCACAATTATGCAAATGCTGATCTCTCACCTCTCTATTTGCGTACTGCAGTGTTCCTGAACAAAACCCGCGTCTACAACAAGGAACGATTGATCCAGCTGATTAACAAGAGGCCGCAGGGCGTTCCGCTGGTCACCGTGTCCAATCACTACTCCTGCTTCGACGATCCCGGATTGTGGGGCATCCTGCCTCTGAGTCTTGTGTGCAACACCTACAAAATCCGCTGGTCGATGGCCGCCCACGACATCTGCTTCACCAACAAGCGGCACTCGCTCTTCTTCATGTTTGGTGAGTCTGGGGACCGTAATCATTACAAATAAAAGAAAAATAAAAAATTATTATTTTTAATACAAAAAAAAAAAAAACCTTAAAAATAATACATTTACAGAGAGAGTTAAAATGTTTCTCAGATATTTTAATTTAAAAATCTTTGAGGAAATGGATAGATTGACTTTTTTTTATATGTCGATTATTTTATTTTTTATTAAAAAAACACAATAATAAGTTATTTGCAGTCCCTAAAAAATACAGTTTTAAAAGGTTTAAAAAAAAAAAACTTTGTATTTTGTATTTATATCTTACCTACTTTGATTTAATTAATTTTATTATATCTCCCTAACAATAAAGCCTTAGGCTTTTCTCAAGATTTATGTGCCATTACCATTTTACCATTTTTAAGTTACAATAACGGAAATAAATTTTTCTCTTAAACACTATTAAAACAAATAGATAAAAATAAATAATATTTAATGTCGTGATTTAGATAATGTTTGAATAGAGTTGGCTAAATTTCTAACTATAAAATAGATAAAATTAAAAGTTTTTAGTTTTTTAGAAATTGCTTATAGTTTAACATCATTTCCTTTCTATTCACAGGCAAGTGCATACCTGTTGTGCGTGGCATCGGTGTCTACCAGGAGGCCATCAACCTGTGCATCGAGAAGGCCGCTCTGGGCCACTGGATCCACGTGTTTCCCGAGGGCAAGGTCAACATGGAGAAGGAGGAGCTGCGGCTTAAGTGGGGCGTGGGTAGGATCATCTACGAATCGCCCAAGGTCCCCATCATTCTGCCCATGTGGCACGAGGGCATGGACGACCTGCTGCCCAACGTGGAGCCCTATGTGATACAGCGGCACAAGAATGTCACCGTCAATGTGGGTCAGCCCTTGGACCTCAACGACTTTGTGCTGGACCTGAAGAAGCGGCAAGTGCCGGAGCCCACAGCGCGGAAGCTAATCACAGACAAAATTCAGGAAGCCTTTCGGGTGAGCTGGACTTAAACATATTTTCCGAATCGGAATAATAATAAATTGAAATTTATTATTACAGGGCTTGCGGGCGGAGACCGAGAAATTGCATAGAGAACGCGACTAGCAAATCACCATGGAATAGTCTTGCGGCAGATATTTGTAATAATATTTATTTGTATAGTATTAAGCCTAAAATGAACCCTCGAAAGCCTTTGCAGTCCAGTTTATTATAATTCTATTTCCGTGTATTATGGTTATTCATCAGGATGTAGCTTGCCGGCGAGGCAATTTAAGCGAGTCAGTGTGCATTATTAGTGTAAATATACAATTGAAATTACTCCAAGCGGAGGGAATAAAATGGCTGATAAAATAAAAAATGTATCTTGAATTTTATTTTATAAATAGATTTTAAAAGGGGCCATCAAATACGATGAATATCGTTTTGCATATACATTTTAAAATATTGGCAACTTTATCCAACAGCTGTTTGAAAATTCACCGTTAGAAGGTCGGCAAAAATGTAGGCCATGTGGATTATTATATTTATTTAAATAAAATTTAATTTAAAAAAATTTGTAGGTCACTTTCAGTTGGCAGAAAGATGGGAGAGCTTCTGCTGAACACCCCGAAAAGGAAGCAGTTACTCAAGGATGGCCCACCGGTGCCCACTAGGTGCCAAATTCTGGGACGTGGTGCCTATGGCACGGTTTTCAAAGCTATTTATCGGGGTAAGTCTGTGGAACTATAATAAGAATAATAAAAACCTAAAGTTCTGGTCCAGATCGCTCTGTTGCTGTTAAGATCATTCGTGCCCAGGCGGCTTCAACTTTGCACAATGAATCGCATTTGAAAAACTTGGAGCACAGGAACATAGTGCGCCTACTGAAACTGGAATCCGCAGCAGAGTTCGGATTGGTCATCATGGAATGTCCCAGGGGACAATGTTTGCAGAGAATCGTAGACACATTAGCTCTACCACTTACCCATAGGATTGTGTATGATCCTTTTTTTTCTGTTTTAAATTTTACATTTAACTAACCCATTTATTTTCTAGAATCACTTTGGATGTGGTTGCCGCTCTGAGATACTGTCATTCCCAGAATGTACTACATCTGGATGTAAAGCCAACCAATATATTGGTTGACCTGGGAACAAGGTCCTCAGGGGTGGGCAATGCGCATACGTTCAAACGTAGCTACATCTGCAAGCTCTGTGACTTTGGCTCCTCCATGGAAATGGGTGAATTTGGTGGCAGACAGCACCCGATCAGAGCCAATGGAACCCTGAGATACATGTCTCCAGAAGTGCTGCGATCAGACTTTCTGTCCGAAGCCTCCGATATCTACTCGCTGGGCATAACCATGTGGCAGTTGCAAGCCCGCAGATTGCCCTACCACGCACTCGATTGCAATGAGACCATAGCCTATCAGGTGGTTAAGCACGAACTACGGCCGGATAGCTATCACCAATTAAAGATTCTAGCTTTGGACTCGCCCAGCGATTGCAACTACGTCGGTGGAAACATCTACAAAAGAACAAATTCCTCGGGCCGTCGTAATCTAAGCCTCGATCCATCTTACACCGCCGGCCGTGATCTGAAAAAGAAACGCCGCCAGAATCGATTAGCACTCCACTTCGATTGTCCGGCGCCAGAGGCGAGTGCGTGCCTCGAAAACGCTTACTCCAAACTATACAAAAGCTGCTGGGTCAGCGCCCCGGAATCACGTTTGAGTTCTTTCCAGCTGAAGCATGAACTGGAGCTTATTCTTGGCCGCACCACCACCTCCAGCACCATTAGCACCATTAACACCACTTAGATTTTAAGCGACCGTGTTTGTTTGCATTTTATGTAATTGATTAGTATATAGGTATACCTACATATTTATGTAAGATTTTACCAACCCTCCGCGATAATCGTTTTAGAGGCGAGGCCACTGGTTGGTTAGGTCAATAATTTATGTAACTTCTGTAACTTCTTTTTGTTTATTTTGTACTTGCTACGCTAAGAAAATACATTTATAATGTTTATACGAGCTTACATCTATGTTCCCTCCTCGATCATAGTGCGTTCTGTTCTATATAGTGTAGGTCTATGCTTAGGAATCGGGCTGCTGCGATAAATTAGTCGGTGGCAGCAGCCCCTGAGGAGCTAACTACGGTTTGAAGAAGAGCTTTGTCATTAGCTTGAACGACTGCTATTTACAGTTTATTGTTATGGTTGTCGTATATAATGTTCGCTTAGAAACCATCTATATATATACATATCTATCGTTCTGTAGTATATGCATTCTATACTTTGAAATATTTCACCCTTAAATGCAAGTGTTCAACTGCTACTAACTCGGCTTAGTTTATGTGGCCAATGTCCATGTCCCACAAATACACTCGATTTGTGCGGAAGACTACAGATGTGGTTCATTTACTCATGACCATAGCTAATAGTGGTTTGAATTCAGTTTGAAGTCAATCAAATTGTCCCATTGTATGAAAGTTATGTATAACCACTAACCATACATATGGTTAGTGGTATAACCTACTGATTTGGATGCTGCAACCGCTGCTCTACAAAATATATGGGTATAGAGCAGGGCGAGCCTTTCGGTTTATCTTCTTTTGTTTCTTTGCTAGGGGGAACAGTTGGCAGTGCCGCTTACAAGGTAAAACATTTTTCAAAAAATTTACAATATACATAAATACTCGTATTCGTACGTACAAAACTCGCTGGCTCCTTCGCCATCAACTTAATGCATCTCTGTATGTGCCTATTCTGTTCTGTTCTCCTCTGATTTCTTTCGTTTTGTTTTCTTTTGTTTGAATATATCACAATTTAGTCTTTTTAAATCATTAAATATTTGTTAGCTTGACGATTATTGATTTGAGATTTAGCAGTGGTGTATCCTAACTGGCGTAGGATCGTCGCACGGGAACTGGTGGAGGAATTTTCGACTTTCGTTGCTGGTTTTGTTGGCCAACGGACTTCTGTTGGGGCGACTGCGGCGAGGGGGAGGAGGGCGAGGGCGAGCAGGAGGAGGACATCGAGGAGGACGAGGACACCGACGAATGGATGCTCGTTGGAATTCTGGTGGGCTGCGCCTTGGGCAGGCAACTCTTTGGCGGCTCCGTTGACTTGGCTTGCTTCTACAAATTGAATTTGGGGGCGGAGGGCAAAGTGAATAAAATGAATATTTGATGTAATCATTTCGGACTTAAACGTCTTACCTTCTTGGGCGTAGCAGCCGCAGGTGGATGCACCGGCGAGGTGACCCTTTTCCAGCCATTACTCCTGCGCCACGAGCTGGCCGTGGGCGGTGTGGAGGCCTGCCTGAGCAGCATCCGCTCCTTCAGCTTGGTCACCATTCCGGGCGACGGGGGAATCACCTCCTTGGCCAACTTTGCCATCATGGCACAGCTGATGCTGTCGCTGCGCACCACCGTGGACTCCAGTTCGCGGCGTTGATTGTGACGCAGGATGCAGCTGGGCTCCTGCTCCTCGAGCACCGATTTCGATTTGACCAGGACGTGTGGCGGCCGCCGTAGTTCGCTCTTGATGATCTGGGCAATGCACTGCTGCTCATCCAGCGGCTTCATGGGCGTGCTGCTCACAATCATGGGCACATCCTCGATTTCAATGTCGCTGACCCTTCGCCGGCACTCATCGATTACCGCGTAATCGGGTTCCTCGTCCTTTTTCACCTGACTGGCTGAGAGCTCATCCGTTTCGCTGGACGAGCAGCTCGTGAGCTGGGCCCTTCCCGCCTCGCTGGGCGTGGGACTGCCGCCTGCCGTTCGTCCTGCCGGACCCACCTGGCTCTCTGACATGCTGGAATCCTCGCCCTCCTCGTCGTCCTCATCCTCGTCATCCGTCTCACCCTCGAGATAGGAATACAGACTGCGCGAGGAGTTGGAGCGTATGTTGACCAGCTTGTAGAAGTCGTTGGTGAAGTCGGTGCAGGCCACCTCCTCGTCCTCGGAGTAAACGATCTATTGATTTGGAGTGGTCATAAATAAGAATGTAGACAAAATCCAGTTGAGTAACCTACCTTCTGCTGCAGCAGCTGGGCAATGCCATCGGCCACCGAATCCGTTTCCACGGTGGTGGAGTTGATGAAGTCACTCGATGGCCACAGCCAGTCGTGATCCCGCTTCCGCCGTTGCTGTTGCGCATGCTGCAGGTGGTGCATGTGATGCTGGTCCCGCTCGTCGTCGAAGGTCATCACCGCCAGTTCCTCCTGCGACATGCTCCAGTCCTCCATTTCGGTGGAGCACGGCTCAGCGGGTAGTAGCCACTGCTCCGGTTCCTCGGGCAGATCCTCCAAATGGCCATTCGACGGTTGCGGCTGCCCACTGCTCATGGTGCAGTATCCCTCGTCCCTGCCCTTCACCGGACTGGCGGACAGGGCCGCATTCTGGGCCTCCAGATCCCGCACCCTGCCCTTCAGCATGGTCACCTCCTCCCGGAGATTATCCTCAGCCACAATGGCATCCACCACCTTGCGCATCACATCGTCCAAACAGTGCTCATACTGCCGGATACGGGTGAGCAGGGATCGATTCTCCTGCTGCATCGATTGCAGCAGGCTCTCCTGGCGGGCAAAGCGAGTCTGTAAAGTAACAAACAACAATTATAATAACTTCTAAGAACTATTTTGCAATATGGCTTAGCATATTTTGTTTTCCTATCACACATTCTGTACTATAATCATTTTTGTTTTCACTAGATAAGTTCATTGATAAAAATCTTGCATATCTATATCTAGCTTTCTTATCTCTAGAGTAGTGTTGGTTGAAGATAAGTTGTAAATGTCAACATGTGAAGTGTAACTTCTTATCTATTAAAAGGGGTGTGCCAGAAATTTATGGATATATACAATTAATATTGTTTGTGTCTAAAAATATGTCGTTATTTATTTTGATAAACAAATTAGATAATACAATTTATATTTCTTTTAGAGAGTAACCACATTCTCATTTTCTATAGCTTAACATGTGTAAGCTCTACGTGCACAGGAATGATAAGTTATATTTTTACAATTTAATGGTTTCAAATTGCTAATAAGTATTGTTACTAATTTAAGGCAATGGAAGGGTAAACTATACCTTTTGGTATAAATTGGTGTTATGCAAAGCTAAAAGCGATCTGTACTGTGAAAACCTTTTTTAAGAAAGGGCTAACTGATTAGATCGAGTATTTATCAATTGCCTGGGGGGGCAGGGCAACGGCAACGGCAACGGCAACCTTCGCCCCTGACAGCTGGCCTGATGAGGGTCACACACTGGCACACGGCTCCTCATCCATCAACCGGCTCTTTTTGTCTGTAAGTGCTAAGTGAGCAGTAGTTACAAGACCTCATTCCCCATCCCACACTGTAGCCACTCTAGAGATCCCAACGTGTAACAAATATCCAATCTCGATCAAAGCCAACTTGTTAACTGGCTCGAAGGTCACAACATGCAGCCGTTGGACGTGGAAACCTTGGGCTTCATTAGCGGGGCCTTACAAGATTGGGTGAGCTTCGGCTGGCGGGGCCGAATGAGATTGCCAGAAGTTAACGACGAAAGGGAAAGCATTTTCCATTCCCCCCGGAAAATGGTAATGAAAAGCTGCCACTGGGGCGCAGTGAAGCGTCTCTAATGCCGACGCTCAATCAATTCGGGCAAAAAATGTGCCATCCCAGAAACCATTTGCCAACAAAGTCTCGCCGCCGATTCCAGTTACTCCGTCCGGATAAGAGACAATTTGTATGCGCCGGAATGGCAGCAAGGGGAGGGATTGTTCTTAAAAATGAATTTATGCGTTTATTTATGACTTGACTCGGAGGGAGCTCTCCTTACTCCCCACTCCCCACTCCCAAATCCGTTTTCACAAGGAAACTCGCGCTGTGCAAATTGATTTTCCACATGCTGCGCGGTTCCGTGCGGAAAAGCCCCTCGCCCATTTTCCATTTTCCATTTAGCATTTACCATGCCCATCCGATACATACCTGCAGTGCCTTGTGATCCCGACATGTCTGCATTTGCTTGCGTTCTTTGGATTTCATAATGCGATTCATGCTGCGGATGCCGAGGGAAAGCGAAAAAAAAAGAGGACAAATATAGAAATGCATAAATGAAAACGAGTTGCAAAAATCATCGCAAACGTGGGGCGCTTTCAGCAGAGAACTTCGATATTGATTACTTGTTTACGAGCGGTTGAATGGAAATATGATTTCATTGTATTGATTGTAACAGAAAGCGAGACGAAATGTTCTGGCCCTAAGGGAACTTTAAAATCTATTTATATATTTTGGTCGTTTGTAATAAGCTCTGACCAAACTGAAAATATGTTTTTCATGGAAACTAATTGAATAAGCAAATGTTAAAGGCACATATTTGTCTTCTACAGAAAGTAATCAATGCAAATATAAAATACTCTGAATACATTTTAATTAACAATAATATATTTTAATATATTTAATGAGTCAAGAAAATTGAGTATTTATAAGATATTATGAATTTCTAATTCATGTATAAATATTTTCGCAAAAAACAATTAATTAAACTTTAGTCATAATAAAATTAAGTGTAGCTAAAGAATTTTAATAAACCTATATACAAGACTCTTATTTTATATAAGTATAAATTTTTAAGGATATATTTAATCACATAAAATATAATCTTCTGTGTTGTAAAAGTAAAATTGAAAACACAAAAACCTTAAATAAGCAATCAATATTCGAAGTTGCCTGCAGAATTGTATTGTTGAATAAACGTTTGCATAAACAATGTACATTGAAATTAGCAGCTAATGGTGGTCATAAAGAAAGAAAGGTCCGAAAGAGGAGTTAAATCTCGGCCTAGACCAGAACTTTGCACCATTTCCAGATCCCAAATCGCGGTAATTACGTATTCGGGCCGGCAGAGGGCGCTGCTGAGGGTTCGGTGATTGATGGGTTTCGCTGGTAAAGAGCTTCCTTCTTCCTTCTACGTTCCTGGTTCTCCAACTCCTCCGATTCTTGGCAATTTGGAAAATTGCATTCGCTGTGCCGTTCCGTTAACTTGTTCTGTGCGTAATGGCCAAGAGGGCGTCGTGGCTCCAAAAGGGGGCGTGGCCAGTCACGAGTCTTGGTATGAGTTATTTACGTACGATTTGCCAAAAGCAGCGCGAAAACCACTCTAAAATTGCCGGCTAGGCAGATTAAATAAATATTTGGCCGGTACTGGCAGTAACGCAAATGGAGCCTTGCTTAAGTAACGGAAATGCGCAAGTTCTGGTTTATAGTCTAGTGTCCACCCACTACCCTCTTTCTTCATTTCCCACACACTCGGCTGGTGTTGTTGTTATCGCGTTAAACAATTTAAGTTATTTGTCACTTACTTCTCAATTTGTTCGCGCAATTCCTTCTCGAACGTTGGCGACCCGCATTGGCTCTGAAAAAGTGCAATTGACCAGGGCACGAAAAAAAGAAGAAATGGGAAAAAATAACATTAAATAAAATGCGAAAGAAATTAAACACAATGAATTAGTGCACTCGACGCTGATTAAGAACGACAATTTAATTGTCCATATCACAGTGCCAATCAGCAGCGTTTTACAAGCTAATGGACAGCGACAAAGGAGCCGAAACGCGGGGTTGGGAATTCGAAGGCGTCGGGGATGGCACGATGGCATGATGGCATTACTGGTGTATTAGAACAACCTAGAACGCGGATGCGATGCATGCAACGCCATAAATCACCGGAGTCAACAACAACCCCCCGAACCCCGGCTTTATTTTCTCCACACTTTTGCCCCCCGCGTCAACTGTAATCGATAAAAAATTACATCACGACTTTTTCATCTGTGTGACGTGACGATAAAACACATCCAGACACTTTGTTATAAATTGTTTGCCTTAGTGCTAACAAAATGAATGACAACAGCCACAACATTTACAGATTCGAGTGTAAATGAAACGCTGAATATCGAACTGTTGAAGTGGCAACACAGTCTGAGATTACGGCACAAACAAATAAGTTTACACATATACATATAGTAGTAGATAAAGATAAGAGTCGATTCTGTTTGCTTAGTCGAGAGTTTTCTAAAGCACCAACCCCTTGTGCAAACTTCCTTGTGGCTTGTGAGGTGAATAGCTGCCCCCGTCTATTAATCAATTTAATTATGCAAGAGACCTGCTTCAGATTCCCAAAATTCTCGGTAGTAAGAACTCTGCGTTTTACTCCACTTGGCTACGAATTCCTGGGTTGTGCTGCATGTCTTTTGCTGCTCCCCCTAATTTTTACACATAAAAAAAACAGTTAACCTAGAAAAATCAGTTTAATTTTAATTGTAAAAATTAAATAGCTTTGTAATCTGATTTTACAAATTATGATTACAATAAATAATTTAACAGTTTTGAAAAATATTGAAATGTAGAATATTTCAACCGAAAATTTTAAAGAAGTTTAAGTTTAGTTTTGCTAGTGAAATATTCTGTAAAAAATTAAATTGTCTTGAATTTATTTGGTTTGTAACAAAATGATATGAATAGATTCAGATGTTTTGTAATATAAATTTAATTTCATTCTGAATTTCTTTGTTGTGTAGTGAAATATGTCGAAAACGCTTTCATCTGCAACAGCAGCCAAAGAACGGGAGCCATAATAAAATGGAGTGGTAGTGGGAGCAGCGGGAGCGATAAAACGCAGCAGCACGCGCCAATAAAGAAGTCGCCCAGCAACCATCTCCCTCCCAACAACCACCCCCTCATTACACCCCTTGGCCGCCCGTTAAAGAGGCACCCGGAATTACAAATATATGCAATAATTTTTATTAATTCGTCTTCATGCATGGGACGAGGATGCCGATATGAAAATGCCCCCTTGCACGAAAATTGGAGGCAACAGCAGGCGGCAGCCGTCAAAAGGGGCGGGAAAGTCGGGGGCCAGAGGCGAAAAAAACGGGGATCCCCAGACTGATTGCCGTCCTCAGGCGCCACTTGTGCCGTCGAATGGCAAGGAATGATGAACGTGTTAATAAAATTAGAGAGCCAAAGCGTTTGGACCACTCGCAGGCCCCCTTTTTTCCCACCCAAGACGCTATTTCGGGCAACTGGTGCGCCTGTCGACAGCTGTTGGCCACTGCACCACCCAACCACCCAACCACCCCACTTTTCCCCCACCACTGCCTTACATTTCCCATTCAAGAGGCGACGCGCATAAATATTCATTGTGAATTTCCCTCATAAAAGCGAGGGAGTTAAAGCGGTGCCGACAGCGGAGCTTATTGATGAAGTTATAAAATCAGACATGAATTCTTTATTAATTAATCGAAACCCACGGCGAACGAAACTTTTGGCTACCAAGGCAGCCAGAGGAGTTCAAAAGCGAAACTCCGCACAGGTTTCAATTAGCATGCGGCTTGCAACACGCCGAGGGTGGCCCAAAAATGATTTACGGGGTTCAGCGAATACGAAATAACCCGATGCCCAACCCAAAACAGAAATTAACAAAACAAATCCCGGCAACATGTTGCACCCGTGTCGTGTCCTGGGGATAAAAAGAGCCAACCTGCCGGAGGAGTGGGCGAATCGAAGGCTCTGCGAAGGGTGGCACATCATACGGCCATTTGCACCCGCAAACGCACTTCCGTAAGATGTCCGGACCACCCCTCAGGCTTAAGCTTTAATTTACACAGGGAAAACCAAAACAAAATCAGTCTAAGGCTTAACTTATTATAAATAATGTTCTAGAAGTTCGGATTGGAACAATTTTAAATTGATATTCGGAGAAATCTAATAAGATTTCGGTACAAGTAAAACACAAAGTAAGTTAACATGAAAGGCCTTTTAAAAGTAATTATTAGTACAAATCATTCCTAAATTTTTATCAGATAGTTAAGAAACCCCGTTTTGAAGTACTATTACTATTAATATTTGTATGTTTCCATTAGTTTTTATTTTTCTAAGCCCTTTCATACATCGAATATAACAAGACTTATTTTCGGTGTAAAAATAACAAGACAACAAATTGTTAAATATTTTTTCACTGAGTTAACCCCCATTTGCCATGTCCTATGCCATCAAAATCATGCATTGTCCTGACGGCTTAGCTTATCAAAAGGGAAAATTCCAAGCGTGGGCTTAACGATCGGTCTAAAATCGTAGTAGGGATTAACATGAACCCCTGTTTTTTAGCAAGGGGGAAAATATGAACACGCTTATTATTAATTAACATGCAGATTGAATGGCGGGTGGCCGTCTTCCATTTTGAAAGTTTAAAATCCTCCACAACTCCCCCATTGATTCTTACCATTCTTACTCCTTGTTATTGTTACAGTTTATTCCATTCGAAATGAGATTACTCTGATGATTCCTTGAGTTTGTTTTTTTTTTTTCTGTTACTGGTGCACAAACTTTGGAAAACTTCCGAGACCACAAAACCGTTAAAATAACAACCGAAGTTGGAGTCCAAAAAAGCGTCTGACTGAAGAGTAAATGGGAAGGGAAGGGTGACTGTCCCCAAAGATGAATAAATTTGTGCAGAAAGAAAACAACGTAGCTCAAATTAGAAAAGATATAATTTCCAGGAAGGCAAAAGAAAAAAAATGTTTAAAAAAACACGCGACCGATGGCGAACATTTGCGTTACTCCCGAAAGCCGGCGAATCAATGATAAAAAGGACATAAATGAGCAAGGAACTGGGAAAACAACCCTCTCGTTGGAGTTTAGGTGAAAAACAAGAGAGAGAGCGCAAGAGAGAGAGAGAGACTGGCGAATTCGCCGCACTTCTATAAGAGAACAGCTGCTGGGAACCAGCTTTCGCCCCCCCCTTCCGCTTTCTCCACCCACTTCGATCAGCTGCAACAGCCGGCACAACAACACCCTCTTCTCTCTCCCCAAAAAGCCGATGTTTTTTGATGTATTACTCCGAATTGGAATACTCGAATTGGCCGTTTTTAATTTAATGAACCGCGACCGTGGGAGTGGAAGGGAGATGAGAAAACAATAAAATAAACATTTCGCAGATGCGAGGCAGAAGACCAACCCTATATCTATATACTGGAACTGGTGGTGATCCGTTCACATGGTGAATTTCTCGTCCGATGCGTCAAATGCAAACACTAAAACGTCACTTGAGCAACACGAAAAGGGAAGTTTAAAAAAGTATACACAGGAAAATAAATCACTCATTTGATTAATTGTATCATAAAATTCATATGTACTTTCTTTATAAATTTAGAAAAATTGGATTGGCTATTATTATTACACATATTTTTAAATCATGAGACAACATTTAGATAAACTAAGCTATTTTATGTTGCGAAATTTAAAAATGTTGTATCGGTTTTACCAATTCCTATCACTTTAAAAATTGTACAATATCTATAGTTCTTTTTATTGGCATTTTCTCTGTGTGTAGCTATTCCCTTCCCCGAAAAAGTTTCGCGAAAAATTAATTGCATTGCACTTTTTTGTCAAGGGTCTCTGAAACGACCTCCCCATATGCCGTATAGTGGTGGTAGTTCTGAAATTCTCTTCAGGTTTGAGGGGGCGTATGAATCATCAAGTTGGCTTTAGATTTAGCTTTAAAAAACTCAATGAGGATCCTGGGGGTAAACGTTAAAAGGGTGGCTTTCTCTGCATTAACGGCGACTAGCAATAAGTATGTGCAACAATATTACACTCCAGAGTGCCTCTGACCTACCCCAAATTTATGGCTATACATATTCAGTTATGTACATAACTCTAGTTCCGGACTGGGCGCCACGGATGGGTGGTTGCAATCGGACTGGGAATGGCTATAGGTGGTGCTGCAGCAACTTCGGCGGTGGTGCCTTCATTTCCGAGTGAGTAAACCATCAAACGCTTGCGACAAAATTATTAGCAATTCAAAAGCAGAAGAAGAAGACTCTGAATGATGATGATGATGATGACGATGGGAGGCACGAAGGAACCCTCTTCTGATGTGGATAATAAAAAATGCTCATGCTGCGACTTCTCTCCTTCATCTTGAGCCCGCCCCCCACTTCTCGCCACTTCGATGGCTCTTGTAAGCGAACCAAGTGCCACTCAAGTGACATCGTCCGAGACCAGGACCACGCCCCCTTCTTGACAGTTGACAGCGACAGTTTTTCTTTTGCCTCCTTTGCTTTGCTCCGTTACAGTGGAACCTCCACTCAACGATGGTTTGAATCTAGAAACTAACATTTTACGAAACACAATTAAGAAATCCACGAAATAGAAATCTTTTCAAACACATTTGACTTTTATTAAAGAATAATGTTTTTTTTTATAAAAACCAAATTTTCTTTAATTTAAAAAAAAGCTGTTAATCTATTACTTTTTCAGAAATCTCTCTTTTTTTTTATTTTGATCTGACTTTTCAAAATAGAATTTCAAATCTCCTTATAATTTCGTATATATACAGTTATTTTAATATTAGAATATAGTTTTTCAATGAAATTTTTTAAGATAATAAAGAAACGTTTATAGTGATTGCCTTTAAAAAAAAAGTTTTAATCCAAATAAGTTTAACGTTACAGTTTAAGTAAAACATAAAATATTTTGTAAATAAAAATAAATTTCCTGAGCTTAACCTGTGATAGCTTGACTGTATTCTGTATTCTCCTTGCCCCATTCACTCCAGCTCTCCATTTTCTTAAACTGAATGCAGCTGAGCTTATTAAAGGCGCAGATTTCCAGGGCAACAAGGGGAGTGGGAGGAGGAAGCGAGGGTGGCAAAGAGATGGACTGGAGGGGCTGGACCTCCATTGGAATTAAAAATTGAGCACGTGCTGTTGGCGAAAGTTGTGCATTGTGCATCTCTTCACTCTTCTCCCTTCTCCCTTCTCCCGATTTCCTGTTTCTCTTCTGTTGCCCCTAAGTCAACTTTTCATTAGCACATGCCAATCCATTCAGATTCGGCTTGTTGATCTGTCGCCTGATTAAAGGCAAACAAATAAACAAAACTTCCGTTTAGTCATCTGCCTCTTTCATTTGTTTGCCAGCATTTCGTACAACAAACACAAATATTTGAGGGGACAAAGGATTAAATGTCGTGTTGCCATGTGCTTTAACTTTACGGACAAGGGCTCAGCTGTTGTAACAAGAAAGAAATTGGTAAAAACGGCAACTGTCAGCAATTTGAGCAGGATGAAGATGGAAGACTTGAAAGCGGAAACCTATAGCTATAGCAACGAAAGTTAGGGGGCTAAAACCCTTTGAAGGACGGCTTTCTTATCAATTAAGAGACCATAATCGCAGGGTTCTTGGCCTGGAAATCAATTACACTAAAGTAAACCCACACTCTCCTTTCCACCGAATAAGAAACAGATGAGAATGATGATGAAAGTGGGTCTGGGAATGAGAATGACGATGATGGGGATAGCATGCCGAATCGGAAGATGGATATTCATTGAATCGTGCCATTTATTGCATGCCACATGGCCAACAGGCTGTCTAAGTCCGCCCCTTAACCCCCATTTCTTCTCTCTTCTGCCAATTTTAGCCTCGGGAGCCGAAAAAGAATTCTGCAACATTCACACTTTTGGTGGCCCGACTTGTCAATGGATTGCCAACTCCCGCTCCTCTTTTCACTTGGAGAAAAATATATCCTTATCAAAATATTTACAAGCATTGGAGTATTAAAATAGTAATATTAATAAACTACCAATGTTTACAGCGAGACAATTGACCAAATAATACACAACAAGTTTAATTTAAAATATTTAACCGTAAAGATTTAATTTGTTAGCGAGGTTAAGATAGAGGCTCGAGTATTAACTCCCTGTTGAATTAATATTTGTTGAGCTTATAGCTATCGTTTCGGTATTTTCTTTTTATATAAAAATGTTTAAAAATAGCATTTTTATATTCTGTAATTATTAAATGACATGTTAGATCTATTTTTTTCAGTGCATTCTTCTCCCACTTCCGTTGAGCCACTGATATGCCAATAACAATAAAGTACACATACAGCCGCATTGTGGGGGAGCGACTTTGACTAAGTGAAATCGAAGGACAGTGGCAAAGCCAAAGGCAAAAGCAAACGCCAAACCAAAAGCAAAAGCAACGAAAAACGCAAAGGCAGCTGAGGGAGCAGCGAGCATAGTTAATCGTTATTTACAGACAGATAAAGTGCAGAAATATTGCCAAAGGAGCTGGAAGTTGGGACAGTGGCAACGGTAGCTCATGTATCCACTCCGCCCACTTCCTCCACTCCTTCCAAAACTCCTTGTGGTGCAAAAATAAAAAAAAAAACAGCATCCGCATATGCCCATGCACTGGAAAAAAATTATCTGCATTTTGAATATTTCTAAAAAATTCTTTATGACCCCGAAATATGAAACTTTATGTTAATTATATTATTTTTGGCTAATAAATTACTAGAAGCTTATCAAAAATTCTTATTAAATATATATTTTTAATAGGTAAATATATATTGTTGATCTGTACAACATACGTTTTAAATGAGCATGATATGAATATATTTATGTTTTAATTTAACATTTTAATAAAAAAATAATAAAATCGGTATAGCTAAAATCCAGTAGAAAAAGGTTCTAACTTTTAAATGCGTTTAGATAAAAATATTATATAACTTAAGGTCTCTTTTTTTCCGAGTGCCGTAATCGGATTCCCATGCATGGACCACGCTCACAGCCTGGCGAGATGATAAGGCGAAGAATGGGAAGTCGGGGGCAACTGCCACTGCCACACTCGTAAATTCTGCTGCGAGCTGGGCCTCCTGCCAAAAGCATAGAAAAACAGGCAATGGCCAGAACGAGAACGGGCCAAAACAGAGCAGAAAGCACTTTTCCACTTTTCCTCTCGACGCGTTTTGTCTCCGCCGCTTCCTGTGAAAATCAGGAACAGCAGGCGGCGGGTGGCCATTTGGCTGCGGAAATCATTGGCCAAAAAATGGGTGTGGGCGTAAAATGGATGCCGCACGCTGCTCCTTTTCACACCATAAACTCCAAACAGTTAACTCGTTTTCGGGGCTCTGGCTCGTTCTACGTTTTTTTTTTTGTTATCAAATTCAATTACCTAAATCCGGAAATGCGTATGCCAAGCCGAGCTCCTTCCGCCGGAAAGTTCCGGCCATTAAACTTTCTTTCGGCCCGACAAGGGGCATCCTCCGGCCATTGTGATGACAGTTTAGATTGTGATTTGCTATTGAGAGGGCTTTGATCGAGTAGACCGAAGGTAATAAACAGCGGAATTTCCTATGCCCAGTTTTTCTAAGACGTATTTTATGAGAGTTTATGTTGGCCAATTTGCATGAAAGTTTTCGCAAACTACTAGAAAGCTTGAGTATGCATTATTAGCTATATTTGCATTGAGTTCATTAGCTAGAAGGCTCTCATAAATATAGACTTTAAATCATCTATGATAAAATGATAAATCAATTTATTTTATAAGTATGAAAAAACTTATTGAGCATTGCAAACAACTTTCAATACTTTCTTAATTTCTTACAGAAATATAATACATACAAGTAGATTTATTAGATTAATTGAAAAGGATATATTAAGAGCTCAGAACACGATACTTTTAATCCAACTAACTTTCATTTATTAATAAAACCTTTTATTTTACGTAATTGAGAAAATAAGCTCTGTAATTCAAGTCTCTTTAAGTCGATGTTACTGTTTTGTCCCAAATATGTTGAACTTGATATGGGCGTTCAGAATAGTCCTATATTTATGGGACATTTTGCCTTTTACTTCTCCAGTCGGATAATTTGATGTTGGTACATATGCATGTAATTTAAGCTTGTAACTTTTAATTGCCCACCCAGGCGACCTTGTTGGCCAGCAAGACCGCATAAACCGCACAGAGCGCAAACGACTGAACACGATTAATGACCCCCATGTCCATCTGAACCCCGCCCAAAGACCCACTCCCGAAACAAAATCTCTCACACGCTGACCGCACAGGAAATTAAAATGCTTTGGGAACGGGCCGAAATCCCAACTCCGGCGACATCAAATTCAAAGTTCATTTCGAGAGCAATGTCCGGGCTGGGTAATAACGTCTCAACATCGCAGGGGGCAGGAGATGGAAATGGAAATGGACATGGATATGTGGATGCGAATGGATAGATACATTTCCGTAGGAGTACTCACTTTCTGGAACTGCTCCTGCAAACGCAGCAGAGCGCCTTCAACTTCAATCATCCGCTTCTCCAACACATCCTGCAAGAACAACAAAACAGAAAAACCAAAAACTCAGGAAGCAGCGCAAGAAGGCTAAATGCTACGGCTAAATTCCCAAAAACGAAAAGTTAAAGCTAGCTGAATATGTGCATGGGTGTTTTTCTTCAATTTTCCGTGTATATGTGGCCAGTGAACCAATGAAGTTTGTGAGTGTGAATGTGAATGGGGTTTGTGTTTGTGTTTGTAAGCGATTTCAGTGCTGCCCAGAAGCTTTACTTTCTAATTAAAAAGATGTAATTGCTTAAGCTTACGTTTTTTTTTAAATATACATTTTTGTATCAAAAATATTTATAATTTTGTATTGTTTTTTTAGAATACTGTATTATATAGAGAAACCATATCATTAGTAACCCACATCATTAATAAATATAGTCTTTCCTGCTGTGTTGTTTAAACCTAAGACCTGTTTATTGCCTAAAGTTAGTAACATTTCAGTGTAAGCCCACAATTTCTTTATAGTTTGAGTCAGACATTAGAACTTGACCCTGAGAACTTCCACTAATTTCCAAACTTTTAAGTTTAATAAAGAGGTAATTTTTTACTATATTCTAGCTATTATTTCAAGTGACAGCACTGTTGGCGGCAAAGTGAGAAAAATAATTATAGCAGCTCGAAAAAAAAAGAAAAGCAATTGAAATTAATTTACGATCTTGTCACCGCAACGAAAACAGAAAACAGATTCGAGGTGTAAAAAGCAAATCATTGAACTCTTTTGGGCACAATCCCGATTTTCGAAGCGAATGCAACATTGCATTCGGACCAAAAAACACAATAAGCTTTCGACTTAATCCGCACGCGATGAGGAGAAGGTCTGGGGCAGGTGCAAGAGTGGGCCAAAGTGGGCTGAAGTGGGTTCGGGGGGTGGTGAGTGGGCAGGTTGCAGGTGTGCATGGCCAATAATTCACCGAGAGCAAGGCTGACATGCCACAGAGGAACCGTGGCACAAAAACTGAAGTTTTTGGGTCTAAATCGAAAAGGAAAAGCTCCGAAGAGATCAGCTACTTAGTGAACTATATACCGATATATATAGGTATATACTTACAAAAGGAGTCAAAGAGAAGGGGGAGGGGGCGTGGGCAGGAAATGGAAATGGCAATGGCAATTTCAAAGTTTTCCCCTGCCTAAAAATGGCCAGGCGGCAATGGTTTTTGGCTCCAACAGACAACAAAAATCACAGAAACAAAACAACTAATGTGACGCCGCCGCTCGTAAAACACCAGTTTGCTTTTTTCGATTTTTTTTTTTCTGCTTTCTGTTTTGTTAAACACTTAATATTAGTTGTGGAAGTTGTAAAAATAATTTTTATAGCTTGAGGAAAATGGGTTGTGTGTTGTCTTTCGAAGCATGGTTTTTGTTTTCAACTCGGCCTTTTTTGCGCAATAGATAAATTGATTTTTGTTGTTCTGCCGTAACGAGAGAGAATTTATAAAGATTACGATCCAAGCATGATTATGAATGGCCAAAAGAGTTGGCCAACTAAGCGAGAATGAATGCCATGATTTGTGGCAGGAAATTATCCAGTCTCGAGGTGGAGCAGCCAGTCTTACACAGAGAAAAATGAATGTAACAATTTTGAAGATTTTAACCGTTTTTAGTTTAAGTATTATAGCTAAACTGTAGGTATAAATTAATTTCAAAATACATGTTTACTCATTCTAAAAAATAGTAAATACCTTAGGGACTTGGCCTGACTTTTGAAATAACTTTTTAATAAAAAAGATTTAAAAGTATGAATTAAAAAAAAACATTTTAAGCAGAAATGTATTTTAATTGTTCGTCTTAAACCATTAAATTAAATGTCTTAGGAAGTCAAGTCGCATATTTCTTCATATAAGAACACAGTTACTCTTCTCTTTTTATCGATTTGTGGAAAGTATTTGCTTCTCCACTTCGAGACTTTTTTCTGTGTAAACAAATAAGCAGAAGTAGGTACACACATATCCATATGCTAATGCATGCAATGAAATGGAGACGGCGACAACAATGCCAGCCCATAGACTTCTATTCCAGCTGGCGAAACTGTGCGCATGTGCAGCAGAATCGGAGAATCGGGGAATCTGAGCCAGAAGCTGAGGCGGGATCCGGGGTAAGAAGTCTGAACAAACACAGCAAATAAATAGCTGGCAGTTCGTTGAACCCTCCTCAATCACTCGTCGCCAGAGCAAAACTGCACAGTTGCAACTGCAGCAGCAGCAGCAGCAGCAGCAGCAACAGCAACAGCAACAGCACGGCAGCAACTTATGGGGAGAGAACGTGACTGGGTTCTGATGACAGCCATGGATGCAGTGCATCAGGTCCATTGTGTGTGCACAAATAATCGAGATGCCATTTGGCAAATTTGCCGCGAGTGGGTGTCTGTCTGTCCTCCAGCCGACGGATGGCGGATGGAGGATTGAGGATGGAGCTTGGTAATCGAAACACGCAGCCTCTGGAGCGGATTCGTGGGTTCAATTAGCAGGAGCCGTGACTTCTCCAGTGGATTCTGGGAAGCATTACCGCGTCAACTGCCATTTACATGGAGCAGTTACCACGTTCCAGCTGGCCCGGCTCATTTGCAGCCGCTTATGGACCATCCATCCATCCATCCATCCATGCAACCGATGGATGCGGCCTGTAACTACCATAAATCAACTCCAGCTGCTGCGCATGCGCCATACTTAGTGCTATTAAAACGTCACGGAAGTCGGAACGTGAGCAGCAGCGAGAATTCGAATTCGAATGCGAATGCGAATGCGAATGCCATGGAGCGGGCATATGGGAGCACCATACGATCCATGGGAAACGCTGGCCAGCTAGTGTTTGTCGGCATTTATACGCGATCAATTAGACTGGAATTGTTGGAAAATTGGGGAGAAATTGGTGGATTAATGCAGCGGCAGACGATTCAACGTTGGCGTGACCCGCGTCCCGAGATTCGCATGTCAAGAGGGCATTTGGCCCCAGACCAGCCCCAGACCCAGTCCCAGCGCCATGAGAAGTCCTTCATCAATCTGTGGAACGCCGCTGCGATGTGTCTCAAATGGCACGTTAACGAGTTCAAGTGGCTCAAACTGAAAAGCCGAGTTCAAAGGTGTTTGCCTCGCCGAGAGTCTCGCTTGCATTTGCATGCCGCACTTTGGGAAAATTCTCCACACGCCAACAATGGAAAGCGAGCTGCTCATTTTTTGCTTTCCCCCTTTCCGTTGGTAGAAAATGGGTTAACCACTCACAAACACCACAGGCGAAGGTTAGTTGATGAAGGGGCAGTAATAGCTGTATGCGGGGGACTATGATTTGATTCGAGCTGATTGTCTGTAATTGGATGGGTCTACGTCTATCCCAAAAGCGCTACGTGCCTTTATGTCGATACCAAAAGCTGGGAGTTACCAAATACCAAGCCTGGGGTTAATTATGGCAACAAAAACTCACCTTATCACAGCCGCCGGATCCGGTAATCGAGCCTCCATGTCGCTCCAGGGAGAGTGTTCCCGCTTCCGATTCCAAGGGCGTCCTTGCCTGATGAACCAACTGAATCCTGCCCTGGGAGATCTGTATATAATTCGGCGGTGGCGGCATTAAGTCAAGCACATCGTCCTTGTCATCCTCATCGCAATCCTTCTCGTTTTGCCTGAAATATACAAAAAAAAATAAGTAAAAAAGATCAGTTTGCTTTCGGCCTTGGTTCTTAATTTCAACTACGGCCAACAGTTTCCCAACCAATTTTTTCGGTAATTGTTCACTTCGCTGGAATACAAAGTGGTTTCCATATCGCCATTGCATAGTCGGCATATTTTTTAGATTGCCCCATAAAGAAGTGTCAAAATATTTCCTATTGCTCACGTCGCTTATCGGCAAATTCCGAAAAAATTAAACAGGCGGCCAAGCCGTTGCACAATGCAAAAATATATACCACATCAAGTATAGTAAATATAGGCTAAGAGAAACTATGCAGAGGCAGCTCATAAAATGATCTCAGCACATAGTTGCACTAAGCAATACACCAAGAAAAATGAATGCTTAGTACAATAAACACTATTACGAAGTACATACAAATTTAAGTTTTTGGTATAAAATATTCAATATAATTTTAATCTTTCTATAGTTAAAATTATCTGGGATTTTTCAATTAAATTAATTAAAATTGATTTGTATACATTTTGGTACTTCTTTTCTGGCAATTTCTGATATAATTGTGTAAATCTAAAATTTTTTTCAAAAAACTTTAAGTAGCTGGTTAAAAATATATTTCTTTCTTAGTCCATGTTTACTGCACAACTTCAATTGATGGGGGTTACCACCTTGCGGCGATTTTTGACACGACCCAAATAGACTGCGACAGAGATATCAATTGTGTTTGTGCCTTTGAGTGTGCAAAGTGCATGGGATCACCTGCTGTTTGGGGGCCTAAGGGGATTGGGATATATGTACCCGTACCCGTAACCGTACATGCATAAGTACTCGTATCGTCAGCATCCCAGTGCTAACAACGAAAAGTCGCTCGTTATTTCCAATTGAATTTGCAGCTAAGTGCAAATAATTCGATAAAATTGCCACTCGGAGGCATTCGAGTGGGCAAACACTGGCCAAAAAGTAGTGAGTAGAAAAAAACGAAATCACCATGAGGCCAAAATGCTTTTGGCTTGCCAGCATTGTCTACGTTCACATCTAAGCCAGCTTCTGCCCCACTGCCCCTCTCACCCTTTTGGCTTTTAGCTCTTAGCCCGGTCCAGCTGCAATCCAGTTTTACACACTCTAACTATCGAGTTGCCGACTTCAGACTGCCGGCCAACTGCCGACTGCAGTTGAATAAATGGCCACAAAAAAGAGCTGCAAACAATCTTACAAGCTAATCGCACAAAATGTTTCGTTTCGTGTTTGACGTTGACACCGGACAAGTGGGCAGTGGCCAGTACCGATGCATATATATATGCCTATGCCTATGCCTATGCCTATGCCTATATATCGGTCTCCCAGCATATCGGTGTCCATATCGCGCGTATCGTTTTTCCAGCTCCAGCTTCAGCCCCAGCCGAGTATTCTGCTGCCCACGTGCCCCATAGAATTTCCATTCGTCTTTGATTTATAGGCATCGAATAAAGCAATCAAAATCAATTTAACTGTTATCAAGCTGGCCATTGGCAGTCGGTAATTAAGTGAGACGCGAAGTATCGCATCGCGTGCAAGTGCGTCAGCCATCCTCTGTTCCATCATCCGCAGACTCCCAGCCATCATCATCATCATCATCATCATCATCTTTATCATCCTGCGTTAGATGCAAACCTAATTAGAGAGACGCGAGAGTCAAAAGGCCAGCTAATGACATTACAGGGCTTTAATTAACGCAGACCCGCAATTACCGCTGCCCGATTGCCCGATTCCATCCCATCATCCTATCATCCCATCAAGCCATCACCCGATCAATTGACAGTGAAATAGTGCCTAAGGCGGCAAGGTGCAGAGTGCAAACGTTGCACTTTAGGCGGACCAATTTAGCACTGACTCATCCAGCTTATGTGTGCACAACATGGACTGTGGAAAACCGTGTCCAAAAACTAAAAATAACAAAAGCTAAAAATATCTTTCAAATAAAAGCAAAATAAATCTTTTGGATAAAGAATACGTTGTTAATCATAAGTTACCTCTTAACTTTAGACCTGAAAAGCTTTTTTGTTATAAAGACAATTATAACTGGGCCATAAATCATACATTTAGTCTAAAAACATACTGTTTGACATACTATATAAAGACCATTATTATTTATATGGGTAATTTTGTAATCTATTATTTATTTATCATAATAAGCATTAAAAAGTGTAAGTATTTTTTATAGCAATTTTTAAAGCAATTATTTTTTTGTCTTACTCACTAGTTTTATTTCCCTTACTTTTATTTGTTAAAATTTTGCCTAAAAAAACATTTTTTTTTATTTTTGTAATCTCTTAGACTCAAGAACATTAGGTAAAAATATTAATATTTATGTTATTTTTTTTCAATTTATTTTATGATATTTATCAAAATAATGGAATGTATTTATTTATTAAAATAAGCACAGACATTTATTTTGTTTAAATAAATAAAATCAAAGCAAGAATTATATTTATTTTTTTCTTCAGTGCACATATACAGAAGCCATAAGTTACGCACAAGTTTAGCTTGAATTTGCATTTCTATCGAAGCGCTTAAGTTCGAATATACGGATGATGGCTCCAGGGGGGGAATTGTTCCAGTATAACTATAGCTATAGCTTTGGCGATTCCCTATCCATCGGTCATTTGGTTAAGCCCCCAGTCCCCAGTCCCCAGTACCCCGTGCCTCTTGTTCTTTTTCTGGCTTTGTGGCAACATTCGTTCACTGATTATGCGTTTTATGCGACGACCATAAATTTCCGCTGTCGCTGGTCTCGTCTGCTTCCTTTTCTCCCATTTCTCCCTTCTCTACCCTATATATAGTGTATATCCCCTGCTCCCCAAACTCCGTCTCATCCGCCGTCCAGCGCTTATCACTGGCCATTGCAGTTGGCATAAAAATAAATATTGCACAAATGCGTATAAAAAGTAAATAAAATAAAGCAAGTAGCCGTCGCGGGGGGACTTCGTTTTATACGACCTACAAATAAGCCGCATAAGGCGCTTACTACCGCACTTCTCGTTCCGTTCGCGTTCTCGTTCCCGGGGAACTGGAGATGGACGGAATCTCGTGCCGTCTTTTAAGAGCGATTTCGAGGGGCATAATTATGCGGACACTGTAATTGACGTCTGCTCACGCCGATAAGCCAAGAGGCATAATTGTGGTCTCCGAATACAGAGATAAGAACTTACGAGCTTAAGCGGATTCCTTGGTGATGAGTGACCCACTGAGTGGTCATTTTTGCTGAACGCTTTCCAAATACTTATCCACTCAGGAAATAAATGAGATTTTCTTTGGTTTAATATATAAATGATATGGATTTGTAAGTAATTCATAAAGAAAGAAGACGTTTTTTATTTCAAAAACTTTGCATTTAATTTGTTTATGTTAGGTATCGAAACATAGGTTTAAAAGTAGAGTCCATAAAATAATCACCATTTTGATAAGGTCTTATAAAATGCTTTAAAACAGCAAACGCATCACCAGAGGTTTTCATATATACTATTAAATAGTTTCAATGATGTTAAAATAGGTAAAAAAGTTGCTCATGCTTATTATACGAATCATGAACCCATTTAGTTGATCATTTTCCTCTGCCTACTGACGGCTGCTAAACGCTCAATTTGCATTAAACACACCGAATTATTAAACAGCAACTGTAAAGTGCATGTGGGAATATTTGCACACATGCTGTTATGAATTTTCCAACAAGTGTGTGTGTGTGTGTGTGTGTATGCTGACAATGAGGTCGCCAGAGCAAATAATTTACAGTACTCTGCAGTAATTGCCATAATTTTCGACTGCCATTCGAACCAGGCTTCTCCCCCCAAACTCCACGTTCGAATTCACCGCCGCCCCCATTTCTGTCATGAATATTGAAAATCGAAGTTAAAGTTGAACCGCCCAACTGTCCAGCTGTCCGAGTGTCCGAATGTCCAACTGCCAGAGCTTTGCGCTCTGCTTGTGGGTGCCCACTGACATGAGCGTGGGCTGAAAAAAAGAAACTATAACTGAAACAGAAACTGAAACAGAAAAAAACACTGGCCACACGCAGATGAAGTTGCAGCCTCCTCCAAGCGGGGGCTCCCATACAGTCAAGCTTCTATGGGGCGAACAATGATTTAACGCTCTTTAACTTTGATTAACGAGTATGAACCTTGTCTTGATAAATTCAAATCTTCTGTGATTAAAATAAAAAATTCAATTAAGTAAAAATAAAAAATCAGTCTAAAGCATTTTTTATAAACGATTTTAAAGGCATATGGGTGTAACTTTATTAAAAAAAAAAACACTAAAAACTTCACTAACTTTTTTTCTATTTTTCCCAAAAAGCCTAAAGTTTAAACGAAAACTTCAAAACTATGTAAAAAAGTTTTCAGACATTATGAGCGTATATTTAAGTACAACATATACAATTTTTTGAAGTGACTAGCACTTGTAATTAATCAGTTTTAGAACTTTAACTCAGACCAAAGTTTTAAAGTGCCACACACTCGATACTTTCTACTTATGGAACTTGATCTGTAGCAGCTATCTCATCTTATAGAATAGTGCTATCTTGCAACTCTATAGTGAGCTACTGTCTGCTGGAGCAGTGCATTTTCCGTTTGTTGAATTGCATAATTTATGGGCCTGAAGATCGATTTTAATCGTTGGTTGCTGTTGTATCTCACGGCCTTATATGGCAAGTAGTTGCTAAAAACCAATGTGCCCGGGGGGCGTGTTTGTTCTGTATGCCTTCACCGTTACATACAGGCACTTAGGCGTACATATGTTCTTGTGTTAATTTATTCATGTGCTGGCGAGCGGGCTAAGCTTCCGTTATAAATCCGCGCTTAGTGCACTCCATGCTCCGCTGCACATCGGGCACTGCATCTTGCTCCCACTCAGCGCCCCTCTCACTCTCGCAGCCTGTGTTTGTTTTTTGTTTGTTGGCCAAAGGGCCCTCGCCTCCTCGCATGTAACCCATTTCGCAGAGTTGAAACAAATCCAACAGTGTAGCCCAAATAGGCGTGTCACTCTGTCCCTCTTGTCTGCATGGTTTACTCTAGAATGAGGTCTTAATTCGAGGGTGTCACTATAGCTATGTTCACGTCAGATCTAGCCAAGCTCTTTCTCACCTAAAAACTAAGGATTTTAGGTGATCCAACTATTATTACTTATTTTCCTTCTTTTGGGCTAAATACAAACGAATTTTAATGTTTAAATGAAGTTGTTATTAGTTAAATATTAATCAATAATCAAGTAATGGAATTAGTTTGGGTTTTCAACATACATTCTAATACATTCTATTTGTTCAAAATTAATCTTAGCAACTAAAGTACAATCTATTACTTGGTTAAAACATTTTTATATCCTACATACATTTCTTTTGCTATTAAAGCTACAAAATCTTCAAATTAAGTGTCGCCATCACTATCACCATTCTCCTTCGTGAGAATGTGTATTTTGTCAGTTGAAAAAGTATGGCACAAAGTGTTAGGCAAAGTCAAACAAGAGGGCAAAAGTGGATGCATCTGCATCTGTGCGTTTGCACAAGGCTTTGGGCCCCGCTAAGTAGTTATGCCATTGTTTCCCAGCGCTGCTCCAAAACTGCGTGGGCGTGATGAGAAATGCGAGTAGTTGGCTTTGCCGTTGCCTCTAGCTCTCATTTCAACACCCTTTTCCCGAGCTGACAATGCGTTGATGTTATCGATACGCTGATGACCCACATATAGAAGGTAAATCCCCTCCCTGGCTCTTTTTGATCACCAACTGATAGTGAGCCCACACTGGAAATTTGCATAATTTGACGACAAGTCGACTCGGAGATTTATTATACACGCTTCATATGAGCGCAACCGAATATGGTTAAAAAGCGAGCTGGCGATAAGCATCATATAATTGTGCCAAACAGGAAATTACGACGACATAATTGAGTGCCATGTTGCCGAATCGAAATGAGATCGCAGTAAAGTCCTAATCCCTCTTGTAGTATGAGTATCCAATCCCTCACAATGGATCGTACAGACATTGGCAACTCGAAATACAAGTCAATGGGAAGGAGGCGCCAAAAGCCAAAAGCCACAGCCATATCCACATCTGCTGGTCTGTGTAAATATTTATGCAAATATAAACAAGGGCCGAATGGCTGCCATGTAAATACTACTGCCAAATGCAATAGATTAAAGCCATCCCGAGACGGCGTGTGTCACGTTTCATTCCGGGAACCAAGGAGCAGCCAACACGAAACGGAAGTCAAGTGGACACTTACTGCTTACCTGGCCAAACACCTGGGACCTCCGCTGATTGACAGGCGCGAGCCGATGGTGGCCATCGCATTTGCATTTTGACAAACACTTGGAGAACCGAACAGTTTTGCAATTCGGTTAAATCGGCTTAATGTTAAACATTTTTAAAGCCTATAATGTCTATAAAGTACTCCTAAAATAAAGAGAATATATTTTTTTATTGTGACTTGTACCCATTTGCATTTAAAATTCACAAGCAAATCTTTATATATTATATTTATTTTGTTGGTATAAAATTGTATAAGCCAACATTAACCTTTCTGCATTATAATAATTACAAGTTGTAAATAATGCCTATTGTTTTCCATGTACTCGAAAAAGTTTTGGCATTGCCTTAATGCTTGAATTTAACTAAAAACTTAAATATTGTTACCAATTTCCAATTTAAATTTTACATTTACTTCAAGTAATTAATATACAATTTCATAAACCTTCCTGAATTATTCACTCATTAATCCATAAGCTTCTTGACTTGATTATAAAATACATATATATTTTCCGCAGTGCGTCGGCTCCCTGTCTCCAAAAGGAAGCCGACAAGGTGCAGCCGTCGGTTTAGAAAGTTATTTGCATGCCACGCTTTAACCGAAGCCGCTCCTCAACTCTCGGTTGTTTTGCATGCAGATTTTTGATTGGCACTTGGCCAAGCGGAAGCGATCGGTATCGCTCTCACTTCAAGGACAATGGCATGTTAATTAGAGGAGCCCCAGCCGAGTGACGGTCTCGCCGATATTTTGCCCAATTGTTTGCCATCGCTCCACGCACCCTAATGACCCATAAACACTGGCTCAATAGGCCATATCCGCTGTCGTTGGCCAGATAACGCACCTTGGTCTGGGGCACCTGTCGCCCCCTTTTTGGCCTCTTTTGGCCAACAAACACATCTATAACGAATGCCGGGCCAGGCCAGGCCGGGCCATAAACTCACATACCCACATATAAATTCTATTTATCAACAAACATTTTCGCTGGCCCAACACAACAACAATGGCACCTAGTTGTGTGCGCTGGGCGGTTGTAAAACGCAGGTCGTGTCGGGTGGATTGGGGTGGGGTCGGTCGGGGTTCATTTCGGGTGCCCCACCCACCGACCAAACCCAGAAACTTGCTTGCGTTTAAAGCAAACGTTAAGGGCAAACTTTTAATTAGAAAGCAAGTACGGTCAGCTGGAAAATGGCTGGGGAGCAGTGGCAAATACTGAAACTATGCACGGGAATATTTCATTAAATGTATACACATGTACACATGTACACACAAGTACACAAAAAGCAATGAAAAAAGAAAACAATTTTATAAGAAAAAAAATATATAATTAATTAAGAAGAAATTAACTCAAGAAAAGAAAAACCATAACGGACAGGTTAGGTCTTCAAAATGATAAACAAAGTTAACAATTAATATTTTATACCTCACAAAAAGTTTATTCAGCTAAATTGGTTTCTTGGAAACGTAAATGAACTTCAAATTTAACTTTAATTAAGGCATATGTTTGGAAATCCAACATCTAACATTTACTAACAAGTTTTTAACCTTAACCTTTCTTCTATTCAACACAAAATTAATTATTTATTTGTAGAGTTTTTAATTAGAAAGTATCTAACATTTTATTTACTTTATTTATTTATCTAACTAGCTTCCTATATATATCTAACATTATTCTTATGTGCCAGCATTAAAACCTAGCTTAAGTTTGGTTTTATATGAGACATAGTCTAATCGCACAATCGCTGCTTTTACACAAGTCTCTGTTAAGCATTTTCTTCAGTGCATGCGTGTTCGCCTGGTGGCACTGACTTTTCCGAGCCGGCGAACTCTGCATGTCAAAGCCCAATAACGGAATTGAACGCACAATAGTTGGCAATCAGCCGAGCTGAAATAGGGTAGGTTAGGGTCATTCCACGCATCAGGGAACGGCTTCAGGCGGAGAAGCAGCCCCAGTTTCAGATTCAGTTCCAGCTGCAGCTCCCAGTACCGATCCCCATTACCATCCCTCCATCACGCTCCCGATTCCCAGATGATAAATCGCAGGCTGACATCGCCTTGTGCATCTGCATGTGTCAGCCGCTCATTAAAAAGGTATTCATCATTATGGCGACCGCCGCTGCAGTTGTCGCACCCAAAGTGAAAACGCCGCCAAGACTGGATGCGAGAATTGGATCTGTCGCTATGTCTTTTGCGGCGGCGTGTTTGCTGTCAAAATCCATTCCAGCGAGAAGTGCTGTGGGGTATCCCTCAGATGTTTTTATTAATTTCACTGGGGTGAGGTACAACGACTTCAAGCCCCGGCTAAAATGATCGATGTTAATGAAGAGTATTTGTTAGGGATTTTCACAACTTGGATCAGTTTTACACACTTCGCACTGTAAATAGTTTTACTTGTTCAAGGGCAAAGATTGTAATCCCAAGTAATGATCGTACTAATCGATGTTTAAGATTACGGTACATGGTAAAAGGTTAAAAGTATAATTCAAAGTCAAAGTAATCAAAGATTGTAATCCCAAATATTGATTGTTTTAATAGATGTTATTGATTATGTCAGAGGATGCAATACATCGCGGTATAGGTAAAAGGTTAACATAATACTTCAAAGTCAAATTCACCACCTAAACGTTTAGAGTTGCTACTTTGTTTTGATTTATACCAAAATATAGATGCCAAGGTGGCGAATTAATGGTATAAATACAAAACAAGCTTATTGCGCAAAACGTGTTGTTATGCAAATTAACTCTAGTAAACGTTTACTGCTTAGATTTAGTATAATCCCAAAACGACAGTAATTGCTATAAATAAACGAAGTGGCGATCTTTTTGAAAGAAAGCTAAGCTAGTTTATATTGGTTTCTTTTAGGCATAGAGTATCTAATTCTTTTTTGGCATCTAGAAGTTTGAGTTACATAAGTTACCCTAACAAGTTACCTATTATAGGGTGAGAGCATCTCAGTTTCGTTGCGAACTTCGACATATGCTACATATATCGAGGTGCAATTGTCATTTTCTTGCTTTCTTCTCTCATTTCAGTTTTGTTATTGTGAAATTGTTCAATAATTTTTCTTTTTCTTGGCCTGTCCCAGTCGTCATCTGTGGCCCCTTTCCGAGATGAGATGCGTTATGCGATATGTGCGCCACTTTGGCTTATGATGGAATTGACACTTCAGTTTCTGTGACACACGAAGTGCGGGACGGCCGGCCATCAAAAACAGACCCGGGGCACTGATACATAAGTGTAATTCCCCAACCCATCCAGGCAGAAATATATAGATGCCAGATAGTGGAGGCAGACGCACTTGAAATGCATAAAATGCCATTTTTCTTTTGTGTGTGCAATGAATGCTTTTGCCTCTTTGGTGGTGGGTGCTTTTTCTTCGAGTGGAAGGGGGGGTGGATTTTTACGGCCAAGTGGAGTTTGGAGATGCGTTTGTTAGTGCTAATGGCGCATTTATGGGCACAGGGTTGGATTTGAAATAGCTTAGAGTGTGGTCTATCTGTCGATCAATTTGTCCTCTTTGTCACTTGGCAAAATAAACTCAAACCCCAATTGACACACACGCACACACGAACTGTAGTTCGGTAACAGCTGAACAAACCCGTGTGTAAATTGTTTTATCATTACAAAAAGTTTCAGTTTAGATTTCCGCTAATTGCCCAAGAGCAGCCCTGAAGTGTGCCTTGGTTTAATTTTCATTTTATGCGTTTTCTTTTGTGTGTGTGTAATCTAAGCTGGAAAACGGTGGGGGGTACTTATAGCCTACATAACTGTAAGTTCCCACTGGCTCACGCCTTGTTGCACCACATTTCCTTTAACCCATAAAAACGAGGCACATGCGCAGCGTCGAGATGTAAGAGATACATCTGATATTGTAGCGGGCAAAAGCCGGAAAACAATGGGAACAGGGCGAAATGGGTTTGAAATTGAGAATGAATGAAGAAACTGCCGGCGGATATATCGTTGTTCTTATTATTGTTGCTGGCGTTACTGTTGTGGGTCGTATGTTGTTCCCGTATCAATCATAATTAGGAAGTCTGTGGCTGTAAGTTTTAAGAAACACTAATGTTGCCCCATCGCGCAGGCAAGCTCACACACATAAATCCCAATGACTTTACTTTTTACGTTCGTGAGAATTCATCATAGTTGTATCTTAGACTTACACAGAGGAAAACTTTTTGTTTTTAATTTGAAAACAAAACAAAATTACGAAAATTACCAGGGTAGATTTGGTTTAATTTTTAAGTGATCAAAGAGAACATGGTCAAACCACTTTAAAATCAAGGAATTAATCTTGTTTTAATCAAAATTGTAATGTTCCTACTCACAGAATTTATAATGATTGTTTTGCTGATTTAAATTCTTTTTTTTTTAAATGGGTTTTTTATTTCTCCGAGTGTTCTTTCTGCAGTTGCACTTGCCTTCATCCGAGTTTTGGAGCCCACATCCCAGCACATCAAATGTTTAGTGCTTAATAAAGTGTGTTATGTCTTTTGTGTAATTATTTTTAGCTTTAGTCGCGCTTGATTGCCATGTTAGGAAAGAGGAAAAATGGAAGGAGGGAAAGGCCTCACAGGCGTTTCTAAGCGAACAATTTCGTGTGTGTGGGCCCCGAAACACAAAGATCTTAAAGGTTTTCGGGGCAAACTCCGAAAATACAGCCCCTTCCCCCCAATTTATACATACATCTTATACCCATAGTATGTATGTTAATGCGAGAGTTCCACCTACAAGGTGCTTTGGGCTTTTGGGTTTCTATTTGCACAGGTGTTTTTAGCACCTGGGTTCATGGGTGCCTGATGTGTTTGGGGCATTAGTTATCATCATCTTACGCCCCCAGGGGGCGTGTCACCGGTAAGTGCTAAAAGGGATTCGACTGCACTTTTCTGTAATAATTAGCACATCACATCATGACTTGTAAATAAAGGCCACCAGTGATGAGCGAGGTTCTACGTGTGACCACCTTTAGCTGCTCTACATAAGTGGGTCTTTTAATTCAAGTGACTATACGGAAAAGTTATTTTAAATTTGTTGAATGCATTTTATAATTTGTTTAATTTTGAGATTATTTGGGTAGCCAGCCTATGAAATTAAATGATTCAAAAACCTAATTTTAATATGATGTAATTATAAGAAATGAAAACGTAGAATATATAGCCAGTCTATGCCGTACTTAATTAGGCCGATCTAATGTAATTTCGTTATTTAGGGTATTAAGTTTGGCTATTAGTTTCTGGCATCTCTCTATTATTTAGTTAAGTTTACTCCAAACAATTCTTTTACAGAGATAAATGACCCTTTTTCAGCCTGAAAACTTTGCCGTTTTGTTGATGATTTTCCATTATCTATGCAAAAATTTCGATAGTTTGGCGGAAACTTTCATTTGTTTTCTCGTCCCGATTGCTTTTCCCACGAAAATCATTTGGCAGATGGCTTTTTGATTGCTCCGACTGCTAATTTTTGCAGAGGTAATGGCCCGCGAGGCAAACTCGAAATTCGAATCACACTGGAGCATAATTCAATTTTCGCTTATGGCCAAACGAAACCGGTCGACGATGCCAGCCAACAGCAATCAGCTAATAATAAAGATTTTAAACTAATTGGCTCATTTAACGCAAAAAAAATCATTATAATAATGATGACGATGACTGATGACTACTTGCCCGATAAGTCGCAAAATCACGGCCTTCGGAAAACGAAGAGGGAGTGTATTGTAAGTCGCCAGAAATTAATTATACAAAAGCAAGTTTTTCCATTGCAACGTTCCTTTTTTTTGTGTGTTTATGTGTGTGCGTTACTCTCCCATTTTTGTCAGCGATTTTGCAAATTGAAAAGCTTCCCCCCTCACGACTTCGCCCCTCGACCAATGACCTTTATCGCGAAAGTCATTAACGAGGGAATTGGGGCATGGCAAAGGAAGTAGTCGAAGTCGAAGGAAGACAGAGGCCAAGAAGGGACAGCATTGATAAAGTAAAAGGAAACACATAAAAGCTGCTGGACATAATCGTCTCCCGGGGCGAAGATACAGAGAAAAAAAATGAGTACCCTAAATCAAGCGAATTAACTTAAACTTAGTCCGAGGGAAAATGTAATAATTCTAAAATATATTAATGTGTTGCACCAAGTGTATTACTTTACAAACATTTAATTTATGTCTTTGATATCCCTTTTCTATATATTTCTTTTTCAGTTAAAAATTTCTTATTATTAATTTATTCAAAATCCTTTTTAATAAAAAATAAATTAAAAACCTTTTATGATTTGAAATTCTTAAGTTTACAAAAAATGCACATATAAACTGTTTTTACGTTTCTACTTATGTTTACAGAACCTGGACTTTAGTTCAGTGTTTCCCGATTAATTATTTGTTTTACTTTCAGTGCCTTAATTAGCTGGAGAAAATTCTTTATAACATTTTTGCAGTGTGCGGGAGTTCTACTGGTGACTTACTTGCGTGCCAGGCGCTTCCTTATTCCGGCGAACATTTTGGGTTCTCCTTTCGCTGCTCGCCTTTATCCGCTTTTATGTCCGTACTAATGTTGTATTGTAAATTAAATTGCCGATTTCCGAGGGGTTTCACGGCTCCAACCCAAAACGCTATCTTTCTCACACTCCCGGCAAAAAGGGCAACAGAATACGGCGACACTTAAAATTAATTAAAAAAACAGGAAAAAAGCGCAAACGCAATTGTCGCGTAGCTTCACTTTATGTACTTGTACTTGTTGTTTGTCTGCTTGTTTTTGTTCATTTGGCGAGTTGTTACTGGTGTTTTTGTTGCTGTGATTGGCAGCTTTTGGACGCCTCATTGCAAGAGGCGAACAAACAAACAAACCAGCTAACAAATAAATAGAAAAAACAGAAACCGAAATGAAAATCAATTAGCCAAAGTAGGCAGCTGCAACTGTTTGTCGGAGATTTATTTCTATATGCGAACGGATTGTAGATGGTGCAATCCGTAATTCGTAATTCGTATTTCGTCGGAATCAATAATCCTCAGCTGCGATCGCGATCGAGCATTTCCCAACGCACAAACACTTTCAATTTTCATTCACTTCGCTCCACGTTGACAATATCGTCGGGTTTTTTTGGTTTTCTTTTCGTTTTTGGGGAGCTGAAACGAGGCAAGGAGAAATTCACACATTATTTTCAAATTTATTTTCCCTTCATTTATATCAACAAGCATCAAAATACGAGGGGCGAGTTTTCGGGAGGGCCGCATAAGCGATTTATATAATTGACGTGTCGAGTGACAAATTCGTAGCATTTGCTTCCAACAAGTCGCGTCGAATCGGATTTTAGGGTCCGGCTTACGAGAAGTTACAGCATCAGCAGAAATGTCGTAATTCTTCCCAGCAAAAATATTTGTGATTTACTACACTTATTTGAAACGCGACTTAGTTCAAAAAATTACATTAAAATGGGCGTTGTGTGAAGCCATTTAAAGACAAATAATGCTAACAGGGTCACGTTTTTATTTCATGTCGGTTCAATAATGTAAGTAAAATTGATCCATCCATGTGCTATTAACATTCATCACTTTTTAATTGAATATAATCGAAGCACATACATTAAATATGTTTTTAAAATTTTAAAAGGAATATAAGCCGTTATTAAATACATTTTTTTTCATAAGAAAGACTGTTAAAAAAGGTTTTATTTTCATCACAACTTTTGAATATTGTGGTTTAAAAATGTTTGTGGAACCTATAGATAATTGCAATGTATTGCAAGTGAGTATTTTTCCTTATACATTTTGAAACTTAAATTCCACAATTCAAATTCCATTTGTGGCTGTGCAAATACATATTTGTATATACCTGTACAAATTAATGATTTTTAATGAACACAGAAGGTTTTGTGCTGGCAAACTTTTAATGATGTTTGGGGCCTAACGAGATTTGCAATTAAATGCCGTGAAAACTTCCTTAAGCCATTTGGCTCGAAAACAACTGTTACTGTGTGAAGGCATTTAGTGGTCCAACCCGCAGAAGTGAAGATTTATGGTCTGTGAATGTGATGGAAGCGAGGGAAATTTGCAGAAGAGGAGTCTACTGGCGGAGGAGAATGGCATTGGGAATGGGAATGGGAATGTCTGGCATTTCGGATGGTAACCGACTGATAAGAAGGCCATGCGATCTCCGCCGGAACAGAACGGAGAACATCAATCATGGCCTCAATCTGTGTGTGACCCCCATCCATCCTTTTTGGCCAGAACGGATGCAGATGTAATTATGGCCCTGTGCCCTCTGTTCTTTTGGGCCCCTTTCGGTGCTAATGGCGTATTCGGTTACAGTTTCGGCCGTGCACTTGGCTCACATACGAGTTTCGAGCACGGAGGCGGCAACAGATGGAGCTGCTGATGCACTTACCCAACCATGACAAAGAACATGTTTTTTTCTGTGTGTTTTCAGTGTTTTTCTCCGTTTTTCCTACCAACTTGCCAGCGAGAGCGTGAAAAAAGCAAAACGCACCAACTTGGAGCTTCTCACGCACGCGGAGGCATTTGTATTGTATCTGTATCTGAGACTGTGCATCTGTGAGCGGCGTACTGTATCTATTGGAGATTGCAACACGTACTTGCCGTGCATATTTCCCCTGTTCCTGTTTCCACACAGAGAGAAATTGCAAGCTGATTTGGTCATGGGTTCAGGTGATTGATTATTTCTTTCATGCCGTGAAAACAAAGCGTACATTTATATCACATTTATATGTTTGATATTGAAACATTTTGATAAGATAAAGATTATTTTATTGTACACTTGTATCTGTATTACAAATCGTCTAGACATCAAAAAACGGGACAACCATATTGGTTTTATTTTTTAATTAAAGGGGCAAGAAGGAGTCATTAAGGTAAAATTTAAGAAGAGTTCTCATGATATTACGTATGACTTAATTTAAAATAAGTGTATCTGTGTGGTCAAACTGAACATATTCATACAAATTTGGTGGTGTCTTATTACAATAGAATCGTGCATGACTGACATAAAAATTCTGATGATTTGTAAACTTTTTGCCATTACTTGAACTGAAATTAGTATATTTTTTTCTGTGCCGCCCTTGTTATGCTTCATGTTCCGCAATTGGATGAGCCGCTATTTTGGGTCGTTCCCCCTTTTTTACGCTTTTCCCTCTTATCCCGCTTTCCCGGTTTCCCATTTTCCCCTGAATGAACAACGGAAACCTGCCGCATACGATACGCCTCAGCGAGCGTGCAATTACCACCGCAAAACAGTGCTTCTGGATCCAAATCCATTCTCCACCGACAAGCAACCACCATCTAAATATCAAAAGTTTCTCAAACTCAAAAATAGTGCAATCTCGCCGGCAAGTGGAACTCTTCTGATTTATGGCCCATTGTATCCGACAGATACAAAACGCTTTTACCAACACTCGAGGCCTACAAGTGGCTGCCGGTGCAGTTTCTCCCGCTCCTCCTGCCCTCGTTTACTGATTACTTTGCACTCTTCGGCAAGTGAAATCCAAGACTCAACGCCCACAGATTGAACAACAAAGAGTTGCTCACATTTCGAGGGGGGGTTTTCGGTGCAGAAGTGCAGGGGAGTGGGAGTGTCACCCACATGCCACCATCTCGAGATTAGAGAACAATCCCCGCTCAACTGGCTAAGGAATTCGCCAGCTCGCTTTTGTTGACCCAAAGCTAAAGCAATGAAGATGATTTCTTAATAGAATTAATTTGATATGGTCTGAGAAAAGTAATAGTTTAATGCCTGAACTGGAAAAACAGCTTACATTTTATATACAAAAATAAAATGATTCTACTAAAGAAACATATAATTATGATTAAATCATATTGACAACGAAATTAATTTTTAAATAAGTTTATATGCTATAATAACTTATAAAATCTATGTTTCATTAAAAACCTTGTAAGCCGTTAGTATAACAAAGTTTTTATTTTAATTTTTTTAATTAATAAACAACACAAAGTTTGTTACACAAAAAGCATTTTGATTTCAAATTAAATTAATTTCAAATGTATTGAAACTTAATAATACTATCAGTATAAAATTTGTAACGTCAACGTATTTCTATGCATAACAGAAAAAAATTTGTTACAAGAACAATACAAATCAAATAAGCACTTTTAAAAGTCTCACTAAATATTGTCAAAACCGAAATAAAAAGCCTTGTACGACAAGAAAAATACACAGTTCTTGCCCAATTTAGTTGAGATTTTTTGTGTGCGAGGCCAAATCTTTTCCACTGGCAGATGAAAAACGAGGCAAGAAAACTGCGACGAGCAAATGTGCAAAATAAAAATTTCATAACGTGAAATTAGCGCACATAACTCGAATGCAAATGCAATTTGGGCACGTCGCGGCAGGGGCGACGGTTGGTAAAATGCGAGGGGGATGCCTGCAAGGGGGGTGGCGGGTGGTGGGCTGCTGGGCAGGGGGTTTTGGGGGAGGGGCAGCTTCACCAACTGATGCCGTTGATGACGAGTCGCTGATGGGGATGGCTGGCTGAGTTCGGTTCGAGTTGCTTGGCTGCCCATAAACGAAGCAGCAGCTGCATCGCAAAAACTCCTTTTTCCTCCCTGTTTGCCCCCCTTTTGAAAATATCTTGAGCAACGGGATTTATAATTAAACATAAGCCCAGTGGATCCGCAGACTCAGCGACTCGCCAAAGGCACGCATAAGTCCATTTATGCCAATAAGCGAAAGATGGCAAATAAAAAGAAATAACAAGAGTCTCCTTTCTGTTTTTTTCTCCTTTTTTTTTGCTGACAGCGAATGTGTCGCCAAGTTGGCTACCTCACTGCCCCGCGAAAAACGTATCGAGAAATGAGAGCGCAAAATAAACAAATCATAAATCTGTGAAAAATATGTTTTATGGCTATGTACATGTCCGCGACCACCCAAAATATGCCTGCTCTGCGGGCAAATATAAAAATCATATTTGTGTATCCCGCAGATGCATAGATACTTTCGTGTGTTTTTGAGTTGTCAGCATTTCCGAACTAGATTTTTATGCGTTCTTTTTGTGTCCAATTAGAGAGAAATATGGCTGTGTAAATACATGAACTCCCCATCCACTTGTTTGGTTTTCACCAGTTTGACGGTTAATCGAGTGAAATGCAATAAAATTTACATTCACTGGCAAACTGACAGGTAAACTATTCGCCCCCTTCAAGTGCTGGCCATAATAAATGCCAATAAAAGTTCACATTTAACCCATAAAACTTCGATCGGGGAATTGTTACCTCGGCTTTCGGTTCTGGTTCTCCCTTTTCCCATTTTTTTGGCTTCAGCTCAATTTCAACTTTTATTGAAGTGCCAGCAGGAGGGGTGTGTGCAAAAACAACTACGGAAATCCTCTCGATGACAGGTGTAAGGGCGGGAAATACAGGTGTGTTCGCAAACGGGAAATGAGAGCCAGTGCGAGTGTGCTAAAAACTACCTTTGCCATCCAATTAAAATGCTGTATTTGCCAATCTTCTTCGGATTAGATTGGTGTTACTGATGGAAATGCCTTCGAAACGATTTTTAATTACTTGGCATGCTTAGAGAGAATAAATACTGTAGTCTTAATCCTTGAAGGTTCTTTATGTTTTATTCAGCTACTTAGTATTAATTCAAGAAAATTAGTTTAAAAATTTTAAATTTTTTTGACAATAAAATGACATTCAATTTATATAGTTGTAGAAATTTCTAATAATATAAAAACCTTAATAAATTTACCTTGAATTGGTATTCGGTTTCTTTTTTATTAGTTGTCTTCATGACATTTATTTATTTATTCTCCGCAAACCTTATAAATGAAACCCTAGTCTGTCTCTGTTGTTAATCTTTGAAATTACCTTTTTTTTTAACAATTTGTTTTGCTCCCATTCACAAAAAGCACTCCTCTTTTTATGAGTTTATCGAACCCCGCTATCTCGACCGAAGCCCACCGCTGTTCCCCATAGATTTATAGCTTTGCAAAGCACTGCTGGAATATTTGTTCACTATCTCCCCTGTCGAGCCCAATCAATTGATGGAAAATTGCTCCAGTCTAAGCCAAAGTCTCAATTGTAAACCGTCGCGGAAATGTAAACACATTTATGCTAGGCAAACATTTTCCGCGCTTCCTGTTTTCTTATGACTTAGTGGATTGTACTACCACCCACTTCTCCACCCACTGACCTCGATGTTGTAAATCTCCGGCTGGCTTTATCTTGAGCTCTGCGCTTATATAGACTGCGGCAGTCAGCAGAAACTATGCCAAGGCAAGAATTCCGCTATTTGGGGGGCTTTCAAAGTATACTATACTCGTGGATTCTGGCCAGATTAGCCGTAGATAAGATTGGGGCGGAGTGGGGGAGGCAGCCATAAAATTCGGAAGCGGAAGCCTCATTATTTGCTTGGGTAATTAGCGTAAATTGGAGTAACATAAGCTGGCTCAAAAGATTGAGTGAATGGTGGACACAAAGTAATTGTATTAAGTAGCAAATTGAATAATGAAATGAAATAACCAATTAAGAGCCCCAGGAAGTGGCCAAAACCGAAAATAGCAACCGCAAGGCAAACAAACACACATATGACACCATCTCGGCATTAGCTCCATCATTGACTAAAAACGTACGGCTATATATATAGTATGGTATAGTAAGCCAGTTACCGGTTTAAAGACTCGCAGGCGACAAAAGTTCTGTTGCCAAAATTTATAAGCCAACAGGGGCTACGGCGAAGGTGTTGCCAAGTAGGATGTGGCTGATGTTTGTGTTATGAATTTTTGAATCAGAACCAGTTCGGCGAGTTGCTGGCTAGCACAGCAAACTACAAGGCAAACAAAGGCTTAGATACAAATGAAAAGATAACCACAGTGGGTTTGTGAGAGATACAGACGGTGCGAGACAGCCAAGTGTTGATTTCAATTGTTGACCGTAAAATGGGCTCGAAAAAAAAGGTGTCAAACCAACCTTGCCCTGCTTGAAATTCATATAAAACTTAAATTTAAATGCGGAGAAACGACATAAAACGAATCACCATAAAATGCGAAACGTGCCCCAAACAAAACTTTTGAATAGCACCAAAAAAGCGAAGAATAACGCTGGGAGCAGAGGAAAAAATTAGTGCGTGCCGGCAAATGGTTTGCCATGAGATTGGACCCCATGGAATTGCGAAGAGTCAACAACTACAGTGCGCTCTCTGCCAGTGCTCCATATCTCCATCACATCGCCCTGCTCTGCCTCAAGGAATTTATGATATGAGCCCAAATGAGATATGGTTATGGCTGATGTGTTTGCGTTTGTCAACTCGAATAGGCAGACAGTTGGGCAGACCTAGCGAGAAGTTAGGTAGTTAAGATATACAACTGGGATAGCGCCACCACCTACGGGTAGCCTCCCACCCCATTAACCTAGCCCCCACCCCAATCCACATGCGTATGCAAATGCCAGCTTATGTGGAACAGCACAACCCTAGCTGTGGCTTAATTTATTTGCCAGCGACACGAGAAGTCTTTTTCGACCTCACCCTCTATTTATTCTTTAGTACCTCCTTTTTTCGGTGAATTCCTGTGGTTCTGTTGACAGCAACATTTTTCTGTAGTAAATGTTTCTTTTCTATATTTTTTGGCTTGCCTTAATCCTTTCCTGTCCAGTGCTCCTAAAGCTAAAATTGCCAGACTCTAAAGCAGTTTTTTTCAATTTATTTATTCATTTATATATTTATTTTTGTTGACTTGTTCGCAGAACAATTGTGTTGTGGTTTTTATTCAGCCTTATTTTTGCATTTTCCACTAGACTGTTTTTGGAGTTTTTATTTATTGTGAAATAACAATTTATACAGAAGCTCTTCTTTATCTTTAAATGTCCATTTGTGTTTTTATATAAAACTCTTCTTTAAAGCTTTTCTCTCTTCCCTTTTGAGTTGTGTTTTCATTTTGTGTGGGTTTTTTTTAGGCAAATTATATAACAATCGGTCTTTTCTGATGTAGCTAAACTTTTTTCACAACAAAACTACTATTAGCTTCTTAAATCAATTTTCCCTTCTGTTTGCTCTTCAAAAGTGACTTCATTCATTACCATTGCATATCTATCTGTGGCTTCTCACCTTAAAATTGATGTGTGGCGGATTTTGTGGTTTTGCTGACCGTAAATAATGACAGTTAATTTAATTTCAGTTTAAACTAAATTTCCGGGGTAACCCTTTTCCCTGCCCTGTGCTTGGTGTCTTCATTCATTATGCAAATCAAATAATATTGTACATGTGTAGCCATGTTTTCTAAAAAAAACACGCACACCAATTCGGACGCAGGCGCACCTTTCTGCTTCCGGTTTTTGTGGCGGCAGCACGTGCGTGAAAATTGCGCCAGTTGGTTTTTTTTTTAGGAGAAGTTAGGCTGAGGTGGGTGGAACCCATTATAATTGTTGTGGCAACAGTCGTAATTAAAATGCTAGAAATTACACTCGCAGCCACGTCTTTGGTGTTGACTTTTTTGTACCGAGTTTTCTTTATGGCAATCGGCGCTAAGGTTGCATAATTCCATGGTTGGAGAAGAGTTCTCCCCCTCCTTCTTTGAGTCGTTTTTTTGTTGTGCTTTTGGCGAATGCTTGTGCAATGAACCATCAGCATTTCGCTTACTTGGCTTGGAGGATTCATTAATAATTTCCAGTGAACAAATGCGGCCCTAATCTTATCAGAAATGCGTTTTCCTAAAGGGTGGTACTCTTTCCATTACTCATGGAGCCATTAGAGTTGCGAAATGGCTTTGGAATTGAAGTCGATGGCAATTTCAGCTACCATTCCCAGGCACAATTCCGCTTTCATTCCCATTGGGATTATTAATTGAATCAATGACAAACCGAAATTCAATAAACAATAACCAGGGAGCTCTTATCGATGGGGCGCCATGTGGCGTATGCGCAATAACATTACGCATACGCCCGATCCCAGAAAGTTGTGCAAGGCAACGGAGTGGAAATCGAATAGAAATCGAAATCAGCAGCACGATTTCCTTTCCGCAAGAAGTCCAAAGTATATGGCATATTGACTGCCAATCTCTATCGCTATCGCCACGGTTATCAGCCAGCGAGATAGCATCGATGACACTGATAATTGACGGCAATCATTGAGCAATTGACAAGTTCATTTAAGGGACAGAGCAAATATACACAAAAAAATCTTTCAGTGGCGCCTACAGCTGCTCAAATTAACTATGAGTCACGAAAAAGTAACATTTTATGGAAGCTTTAAATCAAAAACAAAAATGTATGTTTTTAAAGCTAAAAGGGTTTGTTATAGACTTCAAGTTTTGGCAAGTTTTTTAATAAACTGGAATAATAGCAAAATTTTTGCTGCACGTTTATTAATATATGTAATTATTGGTCTTTAAATTTCCTTACAGAATTTGAACTAATTTGAACCTTAATCTTTTTGTGGCAAAAAATCCCTATGTAGAAATGATATACTTTGGTAATAGCAACAACTTTAGGAAATGCAAGGCCAAAAATATTGGCAACAATAGAAATAACAGTTCTGAAATATATTTAAGTGCCGTCAAAACATTTTCCAAAAATTGGTAGGAACCATTATTATATGTTAATTATAAAATTCGAAACCTAATAAAGCCAAAATTCAAAGTTAAAGATTTTCTCGTCAAGCCCTCATAGAAAAAGACACCTGCTCTTTTTGTACACATCCAAAAACTTAAACATTCCAAAATTTAAGAAGCAGTGGTTTTCAATTAATTTAAAAATCAAACATTGACAAAAAAACAACTACAGTTAAGGAAATATTTTTCGGCAACAATTTCAAAAGAATCAACACACAGAATTTTGACTGTATTAGAAGTGAAAATGATGAGATGGGGGCCAGTTGGAGATAATTATATGTAAATGGGTTTTTGTCGCCTGTTGTTATCAGGCATTCGGAGCGGTTCAAAAGGGTGGAACTCATTAAGTCTGGCCGCAGTCATTGAACTTGGGCGATAGAAACTCACTCTTCTTTTTCCCCTTCTCCTTGGGAGGCTCCTCTATTTCGCCGGAAAATCGCGATTCGCTATCCTGCTGCCACTTTTTGCATTTATTTCGTATTTTTCTTTTGCGCCTGGACCAAAGCACCAACACAAACAAAAACGATGACAACGGGCAGCAGGTGTGTGTGTCGGCCTGTTTTGTTGTTTCTTTTGGCTTCTGCTTGGTTTGTTTGTTGTTTGTTTTGCTGTCGGCCTTTGCTTTGCACTTTTCTGCACTCTTTTTTTTGCAGCTGTCAACGCACAAAACGTGCAAAATTATGTGCCGCTGCAGCAGAACGCACACATGCTCGAATTTCTACACCACACACTCCCACACATTCGCATTCGCGAACAACAACAAACGATTGCCGGCGAGAAGTTAGAATGAAAGCGTTAAGCGAGCGCGGACCGGATTTGAATGAACCGCGCGCGGCGAAGTTTCGTTGACGACTGAGCGAACTGAAACTGTGGCTGCCTTATACGCCCACTCTTATACCACAGTGCCTGAACTCGCCGCAACAGCTGATTGAGAGAGCGAACTTGCCGGCTTTTTCAGAGAGAGAAAATAAAGGCTTTGCTGGAAAAGTGCATTTCACATTGTTTGGTAGAAGAGTGTTTTATAAGAGAAAGAAAGTATAAGTCAGAGCTTGAAAACTGAATTTTGCATTGCTTTGTAGAAAAGTGTTTTAGTAGAGAGTATAAGACGGCATCTAAAAGCAACAACATTTAAGCCAAGTTTAATAACCCTGATTAGCAGGCTACAAAAGCAGAAGAATTCCCTCTTCCCTAATCATCCGCCCTTCTTTTTCGTATTTCTAAAACATAATCAAATCATTTAGCCAAAAACTTATTCAAAATTCACAATTCCGACACGCTCAAATGCCCACGATTCGTGGCTAAAAAAGGGCGTTGGGTTGGGCGCAAAAGGGGGTGGTGGCTGGCGCAGGACCCTTGCATTGTTGTACACAATCCATCATTATCGCATAGACTTCCGCTCAAAAAGGAAACGCGGGGAGTGCCAACATTGCATTTACTTTTGTGGCTGTCTATACACTCAAAAAAGCAAAGACTTTATAGTTTTAAAACACGTATGAGAAAGGGATTTGATTAAATGCTTACAAAGATATAAGTTCGTTTTGTAACTGCACGACCATTATAAGCGAAGATAATATTGTTAATAATCAAATTAGTTTCGCCCTTTACGCGAAAGGAATGAAATGGATATAAAATAAATAAAAACAACGTTTTAGTAAACTTTAATATTCCATAATTGGCTGGCTGGATCACAACAAATTTAAAGCTTATAATCGTTGGTTAATTACTTCCATTAATATGTAACGAAAAAAATAAATAATCCCAAAAACTTTTTAAGGAACCATTTAATTTAAATTTGACACAGAAATCGTTATTGTCTTTAAGTTATTTAAATAATTAAAACATTTTAAAAACAACATTTGGTAAAATTTTGTGCAATGTAGTTTTGATTGGTGAATGAGTTTATATTTTTCTCACTGCTTTTGGCTTTGCCTTCTAGTCTAGGTCTCCTTGGATCGTCCTTCTTGCAACACACACACACACGCACACACACAGAGGCACACACACACAATTAGAGTTTCGAAACACAGATACACTCGTCGCACACCCAGCCACGCAAATTGCCGGGTCGTGAGCACGTGTCTGGCAGCCTTCGCTGGGGATTACGGTTCACTGTCGAGTCGTTCAGTGAAAGTGAGCCGCCAGGATCCAGCAGGACTCAGTCAGTTGGTCGTCGTCTGGTCTGGCCAACACCGCCCCCTCGCCCGCGGGGACTCCACCCCCCTTTCCCTTTTCCACGTCCCGACCAATCCCCTCGAAAATGTTGCATTCGCCAGCAGTTTTCTATAATTTGTGTTGCCCTTCTTGGGGGTTGGCTTGACGGCATTCGTTTTTTGTGTTTTTTTTTTTTTTTTTTTTTTTTTTGTGGCGGCTGCGGTTTATGCAAATTAGCAAAGTTAACATTTGCCAAATTGTCGAAAATTTCATTTGGCCAGCTCATCCTACTAAAGCTATGTTTGTTTGCCTTTGCAGGGCAGACATATAAATACAGTCATATCAGTTTCATCAACGTTTAAAATGTATTTCCTTTTGTTATTACAATTTTATTTTATTCTTGCTGAATATATTTAAATGGTTTTATTTAAATGGTATTTCTCTTTTCTGATATATGGTATTTGATAGCCGTTGGAGACTATTTTCCCATATCAATGGAAAATGTCTTAAGAAAATATAAGCAAAATGATCAAATGATCAATGATAAAAAGCATTTATACATACATTTGGACTTAGGCACTATATTAAATACGTAACCTAAAAACGAAATTATTTAAACTATTTTAAGTTCTTTGAAAAAAATATTTCTTTAGCAATTTAATGTTATGACCATTATATTTATTATACCATAATCCACAAGTGGAAAGAGCCGAGCATGCGGAAACGGGAAATGCAAAAATACGAAAAGAGAGCTGTGAAATCAAAGCATTTTCGGATTCTTTTGATCAGCAATGTGTTAAGATATAGATATACGCCCCTCGGAGTTAGTGCCTAGTCCCTCCCCAATTCCGCCCCCCAAAACCGCCCTGTTTTTCCATCTTTATTAAGGCAGATCTTCGGCTGTCAGCCAGCCAAGTGACAAAATGCACCTGCACGCGAGTTTTTCCAAAAGGAAGGGGAAGGAAAAACCGACTGGCATGAGTTGGGAGCAGCTATCTATCATAATTAGATTTCGTTCTGTGCTGAAATGTCGTAACGGGAACGAAATGCGTGCACATAAATTAAGTGTGGAGTTTTTCCAGACCGCACTTTTCCCCGTTTCCCGTTGCCCATTTCCCATTTTCCATTTCCCTCCCACTGACACAGCAGCAAATAGAGCGCCTAATAGGATTTTATTTAATTTCCGTCGCCCAAGGATTTTCCTAATGAGTTTTTTAACCTGCACAGAGGAGGGATTCCCCCACGTTATTGGTTGGGGGCTCAAACTGCGCCCAAGTGAGCAGTGTCTAGAATATTTGAATAGAAATGAAACGGTTGGATCAGGTGGAGCCACATCCCAACATAAACACGACTTCGGTTTGATAAACACAGTTCAAAAAGGATGCGCCGGCCAGGAATCTGTTTATCCTTTGTCTGCCTTCTAGGATATAGCTACTCTGCTCCCTTTGTTGTTGTTTGGCTTGCAGATGCTGCCGTTGAGTTTAGCGAACTTGGTTGGGATTTTCTTTGTCCTCTGTCTGTCCCTCCATTTTCCGACCCCCCGCCCCCCTTTTTCCACACAACCTCCCTCTTCTACCCCCCCACGAAAAGAGGAGACAATGGCTTCAGCCAAGTGAATTGCCCTGGGAGCGCAATTTTTCTCTGTATTTTCGGTGTGAAATTTATGCTGCACTTGGCTAATTTAATGCTATGTTTCCACAACATAACCAGGGGAAAGGGTGCAATTAAATGCAAGAGCAATTGATATGATTTGTGTCGCGATTTGCATAAATTAGCATACAATGCGTGCCAGTTGCTACCACTTAACCATAATTAGATATATACACTTATGCTGCTACCGTTTGTTCAGGTAATTAAATGCATTCCCAGGCCGGCATAACTTACATATAACTACTAACTATATACTACAGTGTGTTACGAAACTATAAGAAATCTTTTCTTACAAAAAAATATATATAAACAAAGCACGAAATGCTAAGAAACAAGGGAGTTTTTCCAAAGAAAGTTGCATGCATTCTTAATTTATACCTTCAAATGACTCTGTTGTTTATCCATCACAAAATAGTTTCTGTATAAATTTTATTGAAATTTCAGACAAACTGCTTTTATTTTCTAAATTCTAAACCACTTTTTTTGAATATAACCTTTTTAATGTAATTTGGTTCAATATAAAGATTACTTTATGGTTATAAATCGTTAGCTGCATCCTTTAATTTGATTACAGACATGCAGGCATTTTCCCAATCAATAAAATCATTGAACTATAAAAATGTGTCTACGTATACCTTTACAATTTCCATTCATCAGAATTTCCTTTGATATTGGCTAAATTAAAATGGATTTAGTCATTTCAATATTAAATTATAGGTCTCTTAGAAAAAACGTTGAAATTACAGAAGTTTATTTAACTTTAAAAGGATTAAACCGCATAGATGGTATAAAAGGATGCTGTACTGAAGTTTTTTTTTTCCAAAACTAAATCACTTTATAACTGGCATCATAACTGGCCAATAAATGTATGGTCATAAAAGGGAAGTAAGTCCTCATCCCCTGCGCTAAATGCGCAGTAAATTCAATCAGTGCAGGCACTCCAATAAATGGCGAATCCTTTCTCTCACATTTGAATATTTTACATTCTTTTGGGTGGAGGTACGGACTTGAATCCACCCCCTTCACCTTGAAAGTCCTGAAAATCGACTATGTGGATACGCAGAAGATTATGAATTCATTTATAATAATTTAGTTTGAGTTATGCGTGGAACACTGAAACCCACTCAGCTCGGAATCCCATAATGAGCATATTCTATTAGTCGGTGGGTGGGGCGGGGGGGTTTTTTCCACTTCCACCCTTAAGACCTTGAGGGTTGGAAATTAACAAAGCCCAAATCCTGGACACATGTTGCATTCAAATGTCGTCTTTTGGCGGAGTCTGGGTAATGCCGTGTTGTGACAAACCCCAAATCGTCCAAACTGACGGGGAATCCCTTTGAAGCCCATAAACATTTGCACCCGCAACCACCAAAAATAGCGACAACAACAACAGCAACTGCTTTTTCGGGGGGCAGGAGATGAGCGACTGCATCACCATCACCATCACCATCCCACAGATAGACAGACAGGCAGACAGACAGCCGAAAGGATATGCCAGGAAGTTGTTTGGACGGGCATCAAAAAGCTTTGCCCAACTCCTCCTCATTTCCATGGCTTTCCCTTTTTTTTTTTATTTTCTGTGGGCATTGATAACTGACACGCAGTAGCAACTGAAAATACGGGAGATGTATTTGTTTAGCATAATGGATTCGGTACTCGGTATTTGGTATTTGGTATAATTGAAAATCGAATCAAATCGCGTGAAATTTAATCAACTTAAGAACTTGGGGAAACTTGAGAGCCGGGCCAACTCCCAACTCCAATTCGGATCGGGTTCACAACTCCCAATGGGCATAAAGGAAATGGAAAAATTAGCACAAATCCATGTGATAAACTGGCTACTATTTGCTTTGAATTGAGTTACTCCACCGCGAGTTCCGAGCCAGGAAGACCGAGGGGAGTGGCCACTAAGCGCACAGGAAGCCCATCGGAGCGGATGCCACAGCTCCGGCCATCCAAACTCTAGACTCTAATGCACGATTAATGCCCAATCCCAGACGCAATGTCCCCGCTTCCCATGTCCCATGTGCCATGTGCATTTCCTAGTTTCTACAGGGAGCTATCACAAATGGAAATTTATAAATTATACAAATTAAGGTGTTTATTAAAAGAGTAAATTGACACCAAAGTAGTTGACCTCTATTCTTTAATATATATCATTTGCTTGAGATTCTTTCATTCAATTCGATTCAATTTCATTTCTTAAAATTTGTTATTATTAATCAGTTTTAATATTATGTATTTTCCAAAACCTCTTGTTTGAATACTGAGAATGTAAACTGTAAAGATATAAAATTTAAAATTAAATACTAGTTATTCAAAACTGTATATACATAATAACAAGCATATTATAAGTTCCAATTCAAACTAAATATTCAGTTAAGTATATCAAAATAAAACTGTAAAAAATGAATTGTAAAAATAAAAAACTGAAAGTTGAATTTATATATATATTTTAGTTTTATTTCTATACCGAAGAGTTTTTGTGGTATTATTTTCATATAAGTATGGTTTAGTTTATATGACACAATTTGTAACCCCTTTTAAATAAAACATCTAAAAAGTGTAGGAGTTTCTGTAAGTTCAAGCAAAAGAAGTTTCACTGTAATAGGCGTAGGATGGAGACAATGACGTGGGCGAATGTCGATGGCATGTCCATTTCGAGAAATTAAGCCCTGTAAGCGGCTTTCATGGGACTTTGCCTCCGACTCTGCGGCATTTCCTCGCCCATCTGGCCACTTGGGCCATGTGGAGCTATGCTTTTGCCACTGGAAACGGAAGGGAGATGGAGTCACTTTCGTTGACGAGCCTTTAGCCTTCAGCCTTTATTTGATACCATCAAAGTCATCACATCGTACATAAAGTATTTAAGCAGATTTGCAACTCGTTCACTTGTTGGAGCGACGGCGAGAGTGGCCAAAGATGCGCAGGTGTTTGCTCCGGTTGAGTTCCCTGGCTTCCCGCTGGCTAAGTTCGTAGAGCTCCTTCTCCAGACGCTGGATGTGGGCAACCATGGCAGCTGGCGAAAGGAGACTCAGCTCTGAAAGAAGTTTCTGGATGTTTATGAACTTATCACCTCGGCAAACCACTCACCATACATCTGGCGCTGGTCCTCGTCGCTTTCCTTGTCCTGCCGACCTGCCGCCTCCTGCTCGTCCATCTCGGCGATGATGGCATCCACATTTTTTTGATCCTGCCGACCTCCATCCTCCACCTCCTCGTCGCTTTCCTCGTTGGAACTGCTGCTATGTGCCGGAACATCCGCCTCCATGACAAACTCTTCGTCGGAGGTTATCTTGCTCTTAATGGATTTCTGGACTTTTTCCATATTTTCGCAGAGTTACTAAACTTAAAATGTCCTTCTTTTCAGTTCTTGACACTCCCAGAGTTGCATTCAATGGGAGTTACAGCCTTGCCAGCGTGAAATTGCCTAGTTGACCTTGCCACCTCGCTAATAGAATGTACCAAAACAGAAGGGAACCAAAATGTTAACTTTTATAGACCCGCATTTGCCGGAATGACAGGTTTCAAATCCATATTTTAAACCACCCTCGAAGAAAGTTTCTTACCGCCTAATGAGCTGTACGAAATTAATTGTCACCACAGGAGGGTTGCCATCTTTAAAACGAATGCGTGGTATGCAAATTTCCAGCCATCGCCAGGGTTGCAGCCAAGGTCAGCGAAGGAAACCCTGCAAAAACTGGGAACTGGCCATTAGAAAGCGTTTTCAAAGGACTCGGCTTCTTGTAAACAATCCGTCAGCAAGCGTTTCCCACCCCGTAACAGAAATCACCTCTCCGAGTAAAGCAACTTGTTTTACAGGGGCGTACGTGAACTAAAATTTAAAGGGGGTTAACTTTGAAATGTTTAGATCTAAGGGGAAGTGTAGGGAATTTTAAACTACAAACTAAAATAATCTAAGCCTTTGCTAGAAAAAAATCTTGGGGATCTTTGAGCCCCTGAAATCCCTTTGTCTTAGTCACTACTTCCTTTTTTTTTGGGCGCACGTGTCCGTTTGCTTTGGTGGCGGCTTAACAGCCAAAGGACATGGACATGGAATGGGAATATGTGTCGTGATGGTGACAAAGGGACGCGTGCTCATTATTCCCCCCTGTCCATGTGCTCTGTCTGTTTTTGTAGCTGCTTTATGGACAAACTTTTCGGGCAAAGTATCGTTTATACTGCGGCCCGCGACTCATGCAAATTGAACAAGTTAAACTTTAGAGGGGTCGCCCTTGCCCCATCCCCTCCTTTCAAGGACTATACTCCCCAGGGTGGCTGGCGTCTGTGTAAACAGTGTTTGCACTGTACAATGGGCCCCATTACGCTGCAGTTTATTTGCAAGGATTCGGCCTCTGTGCCCGTTTTATCATCCATTCGGCACGTGGCCATCGCATCGGGGGAAATGGGAATGGAGTGGCAGTCCCACTTCTGTCTGCTGCTGACTTTGATTTGTTCAAATCGCTGCTTAATGGATGTTTACATGATGCAGACAAAATAAAATAAATTATTTAATAATGCTATTCATATTTATGACATATATAATATATACATAAACAAAATATGGTTTTTCCTAAGATCTATATTAAATTGGGAATTAAATTCAAAGTTTATATTTAAGCCATTTTATAAGAAACTAATTCGTGAACCTATTCCAAGTTAATTCGTATTCAAACCATATGTTTCCTATATTTTATCAAGAATTAAAATTTAAGCAATTTTTTGATATAATATATTTATTTTATTTTATACCAGTATTTCTCAATATCATCTATCCCCTACAATTATCAAAAATTGTTATGGGGAATACAAAAAGGCGTTTTATGCATTGCTCTATATGTAGAGAAACATTTAGAAATTAACCTTTTAAATTGTAGAAGTTTTGCGGTTTTTCAATGACATATGTATAAAAAAAAAGTTTTTAGTTCATTATGACAATGTTTTTAAAATAAACATTTTACCCAAAATTCCACGATGGTCGGGCACAACTTATCGTTCAGTTATGGTGTAAAAAATATTTTCCTCTCTTCCTGGAAATAGAAGCAGTAACCACTGTGCGAAGAAAACCGCCTGAGGTCAAAGCTACCCAAACAAAGAACCGGAGTGGTGGCCAAAACAAACAAGCTGGCCAGAGACAGTGACTAGACGATAAGTTAGTGGCAGGACATTGTCCCAAATCCGGAATTGACCCCCGACTCAACGAGGGTCCTGTGCCAACTGCAGCTACAACTGCAGCTGCAGAAACCGTTTAAATGGCATTAATATTGGACGAATGGTCTACATATATGCCTATACCCAAGTATTGCCAATTTTAATGAACAACATTTTCGCATTTCAGCCATGCAAATGGCCCATTTAATTGGATTAACGCACATTTCCGCTGCGTCGCTGGCCAATTTATCACAGCTTTATGTGTGTTTATGTTTATTTATGTTGCATTTTAATTATGCGCCGCAGTTGGAAGTGTGCCATGCGGAGATGAGATGGCGATGACGATGGCGATGGCGATGGAGATGCGGATGTTTGCCTCGATGCAATTGCTCTTTTCTTTTCCGCGCGGCCATCTCTTTCACTTCACATCCACCAGTCTCTTTCTTTTCATTCCTGATTTACTGGCTGATCCATTGTGAACGGCTGTCGATTGCAATCGATACGATCAATACCTCGTATACATATACAATACATGCATACATATATATATTTCTTAGCATCGACTTCCCCGCTTCTCCAGAAATCTGACAGCCCGGTGCGAATATGCATCGACTGTGGATTGTATCTGATTCGGCGGGATGAATGCAGGTAATTTGAAGTCTTGTTTGCGGTTCGCTAATTTCATTGCTTCAACGTCGATTGCCGCGATTGTTGTGTATCGATAACCGAAACGAGACGAGTGAAAGTAGCAGTCCATTTTAAACCAAAACATAATTTTGAGAGTAAAACATGGCCCACAGCGGTGCTATGGAGTTACTTAGCTATGAGGTAGGTACACATCATTGTCCAATAATTGTGGGTCCATTGGTCATACAATAAAACAAGAAAGAAAACAGCTATTGCAAAATTTAAATATTCTGGAAAACACTTAAATTTCAATTTATATGCAAATATGTTTTAAAACATTGAAACTATGATGATTTTCAGCTCAATTGTTCGACCGTTTTCATTTTTTCTTCAATTTTAGTGATTTTGAACTTGGCTACAAAACGGTTTGTTGGGTTAAAATTAATGGGAGTCATCGGCCTTTTTAGCCTTAAATTGGATTTTACTTAATATTAATAATTTAATTGTGTTACTACATCGCTTTCTAAACCTAATTTTTTATTCTATCCAAGCCAAATTAAAGTTGTAAGTTTGTGGCCAAGATTTCTTTAAGGACTCAACTGAAAGGTTTAATAAAGTGGCTGTTGATTTTAAAACAAATTAATGAGAATTGTTACAAAAAATGTTCTTTTTATAGAAAGTCATGATATCACAGTTTAGCAATCTGATTAATATTTTTGTGAGCCCCAGGAATTGGGTGGCCTGACTGACAGGCAAATGAAAGACCCCTTTTTTGCTGTCAAGTTTGATATAGACGAAGAATAGCAAAGGTCCATGAATGGAACAGTGCCCGGGGAGCCGACGACATGGAAAGTGGAATCGGTTGAAAGGCTGCGTCTCCTTCAATGAAACAGCAGCAGACATTCAATTTCTGATGCGGAATGTGGAGTGTGGAATGGGCTCGTCGGACTTGTCGGACACGCTTTAATGTCGTCTGTGCTGGCCGCCGACATAGTATATAGTATGCATATTTATAATAGATACTTATCTTGCACCCTTTCGCAGGACAGCGCGTCGGACTCCCAAGCTGGCTTGAATTACGGTCGCATTTCGGGCTTATTAATTGCCCGCATACACGAAAGCCAGTTCTGAACAGAGTCCTTAGTCCTTAGTCCTGAGTCCTGAGTCCTGGGACCTGGGTACCCTGTCACTCGCGTCCTTGGCGACCTGTCGCCACCAAATGCAAAACATTAAAAGCATAAATATTAAAAGCCTAATTAATTTTAGGTCGCTGGGTTGGGACTGATATTTTATTACAAAACTGAATGTCAATAATTGCACGTAGGCCGGCTGCAGGTGTGAATTATTTCAGTTCACCTGCTCAACGGCAAGGAGCAGAGGCAGGTTTGTCACTCGAATATGCTGCAAAACAGTTTAAATAATTAAAGCAATTTACAAGGATTTCAGGGGAAACAGCTGCTGCACGAAAAAATATAATAATGAACATTACAATTTCGTATCAAAATTCCCAAGTTAATGTTTTGTGGTATTTCTAAAGTACATTTTTGTTGCTTGAAATACTTTTTGGGAACACATAAAAAACTTTAAGCGACTTATTTTATAGCTAAAGTTTTTTCTTATTAATTAAATTCGAATCATTCATAAAAGCATTTCATTTTATTCTTGCTGAAAACTATATATATTTGTTCCGATATGATAATTGTTTTTAATACAACATTTTAAAATTTAAACCACATAAAAAATATTTAAGATACAATATGAACAGTTGATAATTGTATGACTGTTTTGTTACATTATCATTATTTTATTTGCTAACTAATTGTATAATATCCTATTTGTATACTTCTCCAAAAACACATTTTTGAATGCACATTATTTTTGTTTAACCACATTTCTTAATATAAGTATTTATTTTATTGACTTTAAAAGATTTATTACAGTGCAGCTATGTACAAGTTTTGGCGACAATTGGCCAGGAGCTGCAATTAGGCATTCCATCAGCTCGACTTGCCCTCTCGATTGCCTTTGATTGATGAGTGATGCAGTGGCCAGCTCCTTCCGAAAGAGTTGCCTCATGAAATCGAGAGTGGGGACCTTTGCCAAGGCCCAAACAGGTGGGTCTGTGGGCCAGTAAAAGTGGACCCACTTGCCTCACATCCCCAATCATTTTATACACACACCGAAATGGCCAGTGCCGCAGGCACTTGTCTTTCAGCGATGCAGGTGCACTGGTGTAGAGTCTTTCTTGACTTGGTTTCTGTCTAAGCCGTTCACCGTTTGTGGCCATCAGCGATATTGATGGTTAACGAGTTTGCGGTGATGGGAAAGTGGGTGAGTGCCAAGTAATTCGCTTTTCCCATTAATTGATATGCGACCGTCCCGTTCCGTGCCGTCCAGTTGCATTATTCATATAGAGAAAACTCAGCCACGCCGAGTCCAATCTAATTTCGATTTTCCAGCAATTTCCCTTTGATCTGCTGGCCGGGTGATCCCAACTGTCAGAAGCGCATAGAGCATATCCTTTCAGACAGCATCCATACAGCCTTTGAAGTGCTGAAGTTTCGCAGGCAGCTAATTATAGCCGGTAATGGTGGATTTTTAGTGGAAAAGTGAACAGGATGCGGACAAAACATGTCCCCCCCCCAAAACAAAAAGAACACATTCTCTCGCAAAGTTGTTAAAATTGATGAGACAAACTGGCGCGCCATGACTTTTGACCCACATCGCTGACTTCTCGCCTTACCTCGTGGCAAAAATTCGGCGGAGATGCCTCACTGAATCCACAATGGAATGGGTGAGCTCGACGAGGATGGAGGATGGAGGATGGAGGATGAGGATTGGCGACCACCAAGACGCTGTCTGCGGCAATCTTTCGCCGGCGCCGCCACTTCGTCTGACCCAGTTTTATATTTCATGGCAGACAAATTGTCTGCGCGATATGTGCGCTCCATAAGATTGTTTATGATGCTTTTGAACTTTCCTTTAAACAAGTCGCAAAAACACATCGAAACGACGCAAAAATTTCGTAGGTCAGAGGAATGCCAAGACTCGAATTCAATTATGGCCAATTTGATGGGGTGAGCAGGCCAACTAATGTAATGGAGATAACCACAGGATCGCAACACCTTGGCCAATGCCAATTAGTCGGACTGCACTGGACTCCACTGGACTGGACTGGCCTGGCCAAATTTCAATTAACGTCAAGAGCAATCAACGAAACTTTTTACCCAACTTGTCTCTGGTCGGCTGGGGAAAAGTTTGAACCCTGAACTCTGCTGCATTCTGGGCTTTTTCAACTATTTATAAAACCAAAAAACCAACTGCCTGCTAGTTGCACAAGTTAAGGTTTGCTTTTTCAAGCCACTGAGAGAGTGTAGTGATATTTTTTCGATCATAAGCTAAGGAATTTTTCTAAATAGACAATACAATTTTATTTAATTTATAAAAAATGTTTTTTAAGGATGAGTGTTTCAGGGTTGATTTATAAATTTAACTGATGAGACATATGTTCAACACCAGGTCATGTGTGTTACAAATAGAAGAGAAACATATTAAAACGTTTAACAAAATCCATTAAACAGCAAGATTTTTTTGAAATTTTAGAATCAAAGATAAACGATCATAATTTAAACATTTTTATGAATTCCACTTATATTAAATAAATTATTTAATGATTTTTCACCGTGTGCCATGCCGAGTTTGGATTGCACAAACTTGTTAGCTGCATCGCAATTATGACAGAATTAAGTTTTATGCTGTGCCACCGAGGTGACCAACTGTCAGACCCGGCTAATCCCCGATTCCGATCCCGATCCCGATCCCGCTCCCAATCCCCGCCAGACAACCGCAAGGCGGCAAACAAGTAAAAAAGCAAAATAGCGAAACAGCGACACAGACCGCACATAAAACTGTCAGGGAGTGTGTGGTGTGTCAATGGCCAGTGAGATGTGGTGTGGATGCCAAGCCATGCCAGCTCCACCCACATGTTACACAAATCACCTCGGTGGGTGGATGTGGATGTGGATGAATATGGATGGGTGCATATATCGGATGCATATTGAGATTTTCGTCCATGTTTGTGCCATTGACTTTGCAACTTTGTCGCTCTGTCTGTTTGTCAATAAAACAAACAAAGAAGTTTGTCCCCAAACCGACAGTGAGCAAAAGATACAAGCGGAGTATCCGTATCTGTGTAGCTGCATTGCCACCGGAAGTGCAACTCAAACAACGAGACACGAGACAACTTTTTCTGCAGATCCTTTCCATCATCGTTTCCATATTTTCCTTTTGTCTAGAAAGTTTTTCCACTACGCTTTTCTACTCTTGTTTTATCAGTGACAAGTGTCAGAGGCAAGAGCGCTGTGGAAATTAAAGTTCTATTGCCGGAGCCCATTAACCCACGTCCAAGTATCGATGACGACTGTCATTGGAATACGAAGAGAAATAATTGAAGAAAATTCTCCACAAAAAAAGATTTAATTCAGGAATCAGATTATAAAAGGCAATCAAAGCCCAACTTGTTATAAATGTAGTTATGACTCAAACACAATAGAAGGAGTATAAATATACATAGTACAGTTAACAAAAAATTTAAAAAGTATATGTTTTACATCATATAACCCTTTTTCTTACATAATTTGTTTAATTAGTATGTTTATATAAGGAATGCAAATATATGTAATATTTTAATTATGAGCATCATTTATTTTTAAGTCTACTGTTTTAAATAAATAAATTCAATGCCCATCAAGAAGTACTACTAAAACGATATATAAAACTAGTTAAAATGTTTTTCCCCCTAGAACTATATGCACGCTTGTTGGCCGTAATTCAGCCGGCTAGTACGTGATTACTGCCTGATTGCAGGACTAGATAAAAGCGCCAGACCCCGTAATTATGGCCCCAGATCCTTTTTATTACGCCATCACTACGCCTTTTTCACTCAATGAAGCGCAATAATTGCAGCGCTTAATGCAAATTCTTTGCCCAAAAAGGCAGCCACACCCACTTTGAGTGAGTGGGGGCGGAAGCGGAGAAAGTGGGCGAGGAGTTGGGGTTGGTTAATGCCGGCACTGTGTATGCAAATGAGTTTCCAATGACTTGCCACGAAAACAAAACAACACGCAGCCAAGCGAAGGATATGACGTTATGTCGTCTGCTGCACTTGAACTTGGCTCCGTCGTCCGACATTAACTTGGCCACATGCGTCTGCCCGATGTCTGTCCATATATACTATATACACCAATATATGTTCGGGCTTGTGGAGTGAAAGCGTCATAGCCACTTGTATTATAGTTGGCTGCAGGCGTTTTATGCGAAATTTGCACTTTTATTGGGGATCGCGGGGTCTGCTCCTTTTAACGCTCAACTTAAAGCGATAAGCGCCTTTGCAATTTAAGTTTAGTGTCTGCCCTTTATTCCGCTTATCGGTGCACTTTAAATGCTGTGCGGGAGTGACACTAAAAGCCTCTGCGGTCGACGTCCCAAAAAGTCATTGAACATTGGCGATAGTAACTCACTTAGGTAAGTTTTCTCATTAACTTTAATGGATGACTTTAATTTGGGATTTAAAAGTACATATAGGTGTTAATTTTATATAAAAATTTAATATATAAACTTTTACGTATTGAAAATTTCTATATTCTTTAGTCAATAGCAATTTATTTTAAACAAATCGCAAGTTGTACATTCATATGATTGTAGAGCTGTGTTACTCCTTATGAAAATATTTATAGTTTCACGAATAAGACATGAATACAAAATACAAATTTTAAATGAATAACTATTTTAAAAAGGTTGCTGCTCTTGAAATCTTTTAGTATTTTTTTTTTCACAACTAAGTTTTCGCGCCATTAATTTCAAAGTTTTTAGAGAGTGGCAGCTCGAGCATTCCTTTCAAATACATTGGTCTGGCAACTGCGTGCAAAATCAGCTGTTTTTTGATTACATTACGTTTTGCAAAGTGTCGTAATTGGCAAAAACCATCACCAAGATCTTGAGATTCGGCTAAAAATGTCGAGGCACGCGCTGATAGGTAGGTCCAAAGATGGAAACCAAGGCCTCTGGCCAGGTGAACTAACCCGGATTCTCGCTCAGGTGGCGGCACCGGCTTCATTGGCCGCAATCTCGAGAAGCACTTGGCCCAAAAGGGCTACGATGTGACGGTGATCTCCCGGATGCCAGGTCCCAAGCGCATCACCTGGCACGAGCTGGAGAAGAACGGCATACCGAGCTCCGTGAACGTGGTGGTAAATGCCACCGGTCAGAACACCCTGGATCCGACGAGACGCTGGACCCCAGGATTCCAGCAGAACGTGTGGAACTCCCGCATCAACTCGTCCAAAACACTGGCTCAGGCTATTAGGGCGGCTCCCCAGGTCAGCTCGTTTGTGAATTTCTGCGGCGTTAGCCACTATCCACCGTCGGAGTCCAAAATTTACAGCGAGGAGGACCAGGTGCAGGGATTCGACTACATGTCCCGGTTGTGCCTGGCCTGGGAGGAGGCTGCCCACACCGGCGATGAGCAGGATTGCAAATGCGTGAGTTGCCCTTAAAGAAGCTCAGGAATATACTCAGTAATAAGACTCAAATCCAATCCCTTCCAGACCATCCTAAGATGCGGTGCTGTGGTGGGTCATGGCGGTGGCATGGTTCAGTCCATGTGGCTGCCCTTCAAGCTGGGAGTCGGCGGCCCTTTGGGCAGTGGCAAGCAAATCATGCCCTGGATACACATGCAGGACCTGTGCAGCCTGATACAGCACATCGTGGAGAAGCCAGTCCCCGGAGTGGTCAATGCCGTGGCTCCCGAAATAGTCAGCAATTTGGAGTTTAGCAAAGTAGGAGCTTCTAACTTCTTAGCATAGGACATGATTTAAATAACTCCCTTTGTTGCCAGGCCTTTGCCAAAGCCCTCCATCGTCCCTGCCTCTTCAGTGTTCCGGAGTTTGTGGTCCATGCCGTGTTTGGCAAAGAGCGGGCAGCCCTCGTCCTGAGCGGAGCCAAAGTGAAGCCCCAGAAAGCCATCTCGTCGGGCTTCAAGTTTCAGTACCCCACCGTCAAAGAGGCTGTGACGCAACTGACCCGCAAGGGATGAACTGAATCGACATTGGCTGCGCGTTGAAGTTACCTGTACATTAAATAGATGGCAGTAGCAAGCACAAATTATAACGAATTTCTGCGACATGGGAGTCATTAATCACATCCCCCGAAAATACACCCATTTAATTTGCTTACTCATCAGTCATGCCCACAAGTATTTCACAATTTTTTTTTAGTGTCACATTAAATGTAATTATTGGCTTAATTTGCTCTATAAAAACATGTTCCAATTATTTCGATTAGCGTGTCTGAAGGGAACCTTTGTGTTTGAAACCGATCTGCAATATTGTATTGTAAGTTAAATAACACCGTGTAGATTTCAGGTAACTCCCAAAGAATTGTTATAGAGTGTGAAAGTGAGATTAGCGATAAATCGGATATATATAGATCCCTTTGCGTGGTTTCTGGCCAATTGAAATAATTGCAACCAAACCGAAATGAAAAGGCAAAAAAATGTAATTGACTTGCACACACAATCAAAACTATAGTAATCATATATATCAATGACTGCCTTTTTTATGATTTGTTCGGTGGGACCTATAAATTGAGGGCCCATGTCGGCTGGTAGAATCAGTTTCGTTGTGAGCCGCCAAATCGAAAATGCTTTCGAAATCGCAACTCTTACTGCTCGTCGTCGGGTTCTGCTTGGTATGATGAATTGGGATCACGCGATTTTAGCCCGGTTGTAACTAATCCATTAACAGAATGCAGCCACCTTGGCCGACGTGGACTGCAGCAAGCGACCAGTGCTTGTGAATCCCAAAACCTGCTGTCCCATGCCGGATTTCATGACCGACGAGTTGAAGGAGAAGTGTTCGAAGTTTGAGGTGACCCTACCGCCACCAACAACTGGTGAGGCCAGTGGATCCTTTGAGAGCAGGCGCCGTCATCACCATCCCCATCCACCATCGGTGAGTATCTCGGGAACAGGACATGGGATCGTTGTGACGCGGACTACCCCCCTTTTCAGTGCTTCTCCTCCTGCGTCTTCAACGAAACTGGCATCTATCAGAACCGGAATTTGGACCAGGACAAGCTGCAGAGCCATCTGCAGGTGGTGTTCAAGGACAGTTCCGATCTGCAGACTGCGGCCACACAGGCATTCAACACATGTGCCACCAAGATTGTGGAGTTCGAGGAAAATTTACCAGCACGCCCCACTCCGCCACCTGGATTGCTCACATGTCCCCATGACGCCGGTCACCTCATGGTCTGTGTGTACTTCGATCTGATGAAGAACTGCCCGGACTCGATTAGAAACGACTCCCAGGAGTGCACCGACATGAAGGAGTACTTCACCAAGTGCAAGCCCCCACATGGTCCTCCTCCTTCCACTGAAGACATGTGAGGCATCCGAGAAATCCCTAAAATCTAAAAACCCGCAATAAATATACCTCCTCCAAGCAGAATATTCAATATTTTAGTCAGTTTAAACCAATAAATGCTTAAAGCTCAATAGGTTTTCACTTACTTTGCGCTGACAAAAGCATCCTTTGTGCCACTTATCGCCAAGATGCACGTCTGGGCGCTCAATGAGTTAGAAAATTAGGTTTTCCTCGGAGGAAATTGCTTATCGCGCGCATGTGCGTGGCCAGAAAACGTTCGAGTTTCCCAGTTGAATGAGGATTCATTTAAGTTCTGCCTGGGAAAGCGTTCAGAACATGGAGGAGGAGCTGAGAGCATTCTTCGAGGATTGTCGAAGGCAGGAATTTTCCGGGAAGGAAATGCTTGCCATTTGTCAACCTTTGATTTGGCGCATACGTCTGGCTAGAGTCAAGAAATGGTGTCTTATCCTACTGCCCCTGGTGGTGATTTATTTGCTCTGGTTGTGTAGCGACACCTTTGCTTGGTGGTCAAGTGCCGTGGGCCGTTTGCTGCTCATCCAGATCCTTCCGCTCTGGGATTGGACACCCTACTACAATGCCAAGTGCTTGATTCCACGAGCTCAGAGTGTCCAGGAGCAGCCACCTCCAGTGGGAAGGTATGAGACCCTGTGGCAAAACTGTGCTCTTTGTGATACTTGGGTGAGTATGGTTTGGAGAAGACTACCCCTAAACCATTTAACTAATTTTCAAACAGAGGGCATAGCCACTGCTTCGAATGTGAGCTACTCCACGTTGGAATCTGAGTACTTGGAACGTGGACTACCTGTTATTGTAACAGATGCTGGCTTGGAAATGGATATCGTTAATCTTCTGGAGCTTATAGAGAAGAAGTCGCCGCAGTGGTTGTCCAGTGTGCCCTGTGATGTTTCCAGCAATCTCCTGCTGAGGAAACTGTTCAACCTAGAGGCCGCTCTGGACAAGATCCACTCTTGGCTGGGACAGTCATCAAATAGTTGGCACCTTCAGCTAAGAAACTGCCAGAAGAAGGCGGTAAAGGCATCCCGATTGTTCTTGGAACGTCCCTACTACTATCCTTTCCACCTGGCACCGTACTATTCCAGCTGGTTACTGGCAGTCCATCAGCAGAAGCGAGAGCAGACGGAGATCTACGTGCGTGGTTTGGTTCTTGTCCAGCAGCTTAGTGGACACTTCGAAGTGGTTCTTCATCCCAAGAATCCCTGCGACAAGGGAGTGTGTCCCAGCTTGAGAATGCGCCTGAATGCTGGGGAGGGTCTGGTCTTCTCCACGGATATCTGGAGCCTTAGCTATGGCCTGGAGAAACCACACTCGAAGCAGAGCTCACTGGCCAGCATTTTCGAGATTGACTGGCAGACGTAAACCAGAATGGATCTTAGTTGGCCGAAATTGTATTTACACACACAACTAGATACACATAAATAGAAGCCTAAAGTTATCGAGTGTTTCTGGGAGGGATTGGGACTAGGAACAGATTTATCTTAGGCCCTGCGGCACTTGGCCTCCACCAGTTTCTGCAGCGTGGCCGTCAAACTGTTGATGGCATCGATCTTCATCCGCTCGATCCGTTCCTGCTGCACGAGGGACATCTTCTGGATCTGAACCTGTTCGCGCTGCAAACTCCGCTGAAGTTCCATCTTCTCCCGCTCCACGTCCAGTTTGCGCTCGAAGTAGTCCTTCCACCAGATGTCATCGGGGATGCCAGGAGCCGAGCCCATGGGTCGTGCCAGATCGTAGAGCTTGCCATTGGCCTCCAGATGCTGGCTACTATCGCTGGTGCGCTCCGCCTCCGCCACATGATCGCCATCGTACTCCATCTTGGGTTGGCGCACCTCCGACATGCTGTTGCTATCCTCGTCGAACTCATCGTTGGACTTGCTGTCCAGATTCATCTGAGCCTGCAGCAGGACCTGATCCACGGGCGTGATGTATGGTTGACCCTCCTTACCCGCATTACTCTGGGATGGAATTGGCTGCTGCATTTGCGGTGTTCCCGGTTTTATGGTAACGGGAGTGGGTTGCAGTTGCATGGGTTGCTGGGAAAGTCCCTGTGCTTGGATTTGACCATTGGTAGGAGTGGGGGCTTGTGCCACTGTTGAGGTTTGCTGAGGCAGCTGCATATCAAAGTCGGCCTTCTTTCCCTGCAAATACTTGAACATCTCCTCGAAGAACTCCCAGTGGACATAGCCGGATACGTATTTCTTGTTCAGATTCTTGTTGTAGGTGATCAGGATGTTGTGCCACTTCTTTTGGACCTTGGCGGCGGAGTAGCGAAAGCCTAAACGCTGTAGTTGCCGAGTGCAGTGCAGCCAGAGAGCTGTGCGTTTTTGCCTAAAATGGGAAATGTGGGTTTTAATCATTTTCAATACTTTTGGGTCTTTCACCCACGAACCTGCCCTCGGTGAAGCTTCCCTCCATGGGACCACGTATGTGGATCAGTGCTCTGGTGGCCTCCGTGGTCCAAGCCCGCTCGTAGGGACCACGCCCCAGGCTATTGGCGCCCCCCGAGGTCTCCGCCTCCTCCAGCAAGCAGTCATCATCCAGGTCATCCAAGTCATCGTCACTTATTTGATAGGCTAAAGTTATGATAAATATATAAGTAGATCATTTTTAATAACAATTCTTTAAACTGGTTTGATTGGGATTTGTTTTCTTAAAAACAAAAATTTACAATTAGATTTAAAACATAATAATTGACTTCTTCATATCACTGGCTACATTCTATTTAATCTTTAATTGTATTGTCAAAAGGAAGAAACAGGGAACGAAAATTGAATAATTTATCAAGTTAATACAAACTTGTGCACTTTAGTTTTTGTTCCTAAGGACTAGATTATAAATATCAATTAAATTCAAAAACTTGTTGCTTTTGCGCTTCGGTGGCAACCCTGTCGTTCTCGCAGCATCCTGTGTCCTCTCCCAGCTCTCTCGCTTATCCTGCTGTCTCTCTCTTGCAAGTTACCACCCAACGCCAGGCCAAAAAGCATCCTAGCTATGTCGAAGATGCTAGCTGCCGCTGACATACATCACGTATGATACATACATACATACAAACCTACATCCTGACAAACGACACACACTATGTCCTTCGTCTAAGTTTGTGCAGACACCACTACTAATGTGTGCACCTTTCTGGCAAACGCTCAATTTCCAATTTTAATTCTATTTACCGAGTGGCAAACTTACGTTCATTATCCTCGACATTGTTTCCGTTGCTCTGCGCAGCATTGCCCCCATTCAATTGAACTTGAGCCATTCGGCCCGTCAGATTTCAGCTATTAATCTGCTTTTTCTGCCAGCCTATGTGTGAACTTTAGACCTTTCGCCTGTCAATAGTTTTCCCGTACTAACAGGACAATTTTCGGGCTGCAGCTTCCAGGCGTCGAGAACTTCCTTCGTGTGCGCCTACTCTCTACGCGCTCTCGCCGCTCCTCTCGCTCTCTCTCGCTCGCTCTTAGATCTGGAAAGGGAAGCTGCGGCTAGCCAAGGAGTGGTGGTATTAGTGCCGATGGATTGGGGGCTCTAGAAAGGAGGGAAGTGGGTGGTTCGGGTAATGCAGTGGGTGGGGGAGTGCAGCATCTGCGCACTTTGCACTCTGACTTCGCAGGTCTGTTAGCCGCAGCCACAGCCACAGCCTCACTGGAATGGCTGGTCGCTTGGAAGGGCTAACCTAAATAGTTCTAGTCCGGCTACACTGGAAGGCTCACTACTGTTAGGGATTATTAAGGTCCCACTACAAAGCACACATGTCAGGTAATACTAACGATGAAATGACACTGACGAACATCTTTAAATCCCAAGTCTTTAATGCCTGGGTTAAATTTAAATCTTTATATTAATAATTCACGTTCCCTAAATTCAAATTAATTAGACTTATTTAATATTGAAATATTATAAGGGTTTACTATAATAATGATTTAAAACTACCAATTTAATAAACGAAATAAATAATAATAATAAATAATAATTAAAATAACATGAGTATAGTATCAGCTATTGCTTGCTTTTGTTGTGAAAATCAATTTTTGTTATAACAAGTCCAAAGACTATGAAATTTTCGCTATTTACTTATTACTTTTTAAAAAGCTCTAACATATAATTTAATACGGGGCTTACAATCGAATCAGTTGCATAAATATATAAATGTATATATTTATGAACTTAATAATATACTTATTAAAACAACATCTTTATTTTGGGTCCGAAGTCTATTAGTTATATAACGATGCCCAAAACCATTATTGAAATCTTTTGCTTTAATGTTTCTTTTGCTTTTATGTAAAGGCTTAGATAACATTTCATATTAATTTGAACTTATTTGATTGTTATATGATACACTTTCTTTTTAACTTTACTAGCAACTTAAACTTTTAAACGTACTAGCAACTTAAAATTCTAACGGACATTTTAAAAATTAAACTATCGTTTAATCGATATACAGCCAGGGCTGCCAGCTCGTTGTCCCGGCATTTCTTGCACCAGGTGGCAGCTCAGGAGGCGCAAATTTGCGCGTGGAACAAGATTGTATTTGTTATTAAATAATTGTAAATTGGAGCTGTTAAGAGAAAGACAATACAATGCCCGCGGTGGAGAAATGCGTGATGTAAGTATCTAGAGTCCAAAACTAATGAAGGCCAACATGTAATCCCCCTCAATTGCTACCCGCAGCACCGATTGGAAGCGCCTCTGGCAGATGGTCTCCGGAATCCACTATGAGACGCCCCAGCAAACGGTGCGCGAGGAGCTGATGAACGTGGCCACCGAACTGCAGACCGGCGTGCTCCAGTTCAAGCCCAAGAGCGCCTCCAACGTCCAGCTGGGCACGCTGCTCAAGGAGAAGAAACAGGAGAAGCTGCTGCCCTTCACCGAGCGACTGCAGGATCTGCTGGATCTGGAATCCGCCCAGTGCTGGGAGATCTTGTGCTACTACCTCACACAGGAGTACCGCGGCTCGGCCAGCCTCCTGACCCAACTGATCTCCACCGAAACGAACATGGCCAAGCTGCATGAGGACATCCGTCACTACTACTCCCTGGAGCGCATGATAGTGCTGAAGATCGTCAAGAACCTGATTGTGTTCCACCGGGTGCCGAATCACCCCTACCACCAGGAGTATCGCGCCGTGGTGGAGAAGATAACCCTAACCCGCCTGAGGGATTCGTACCTGCAGCAGTTTGAGAACCTGATTAGCGAACTGCCACCTACGAAGCTAATGGCGGGCGAGTGCTTCCACTCCACGGAGCGATTGATTGCCTGGTCGGAGAGGAACGCCCGCGAGACCAACGAGGTGCTGCAAATCCTCCTTCTGCTGGCAGAGCACCTGCCCATGGGCTTGGAGCAGATCAAAAGGATATTCGCCGCCTGCAAGCAGCACTCGTTCGGAAAGATACAGAACTACCTGGACGACAGCCAAGCCTACCACCAGGAGCTGATCCGCAGCCTCACCTACTCGGAGCTGGTGCTCATTCTGAAGTGCCTGGACTTTGAGAAGCCGCAGGAAAACTCCAATTTGATTGAAAAACTGATAGAGGACCTGCAAGTAGACATTGCCAGCATGTACCATCGGCCAGAGCACGGCCCCCTACTTCTGGTGTGGATGCTCCTGCGCCTGCGAGGCACCAACGATGCCGACGACGCCTCCAGTTTGCTACGGTGCCGGCAGCTGGGCAAGCGGGCCGTGGATCTAAAGTGCTTTGTCCAACTGCACCTAGTGGCCAGGCATGCCATGTACGCCGATGACTCGATGCTCTCGCGGATTGTGCGCAAGACCATATACAACCAGCTGGCGTACATGTGCAACCTGTTTGATGGCGATGGCAGTTGTGCCCGATATGAGGGTATTTACGAGCTGCTTTGCGAACTGGTATCCTGGCCTCACTTAGCCAAAGATTTCTGTAGTCGGGAAGGTTAGTATATCATTATATTCATAAATATGTACATTGTTTTAAACAAACGAATCTCCATCTATTCAGATGATGGTCCGCGCTCTCTTTATAAAACTCTGCTGGAGAACTTTCCTCTGGAATTTACTCACCTGTCCAAGCTGGCACAATCACTGACTAAAGGTGGACAAGGAAACTATGTAAGCCAAAAATATATTTCTATTGTTTAAATAACCAGATTAAATTTCATAAACCATCTAGATCAAAAGTCAGCTGGAAGCATTGCCCATATTGGCCCTCCTTTACGATGAGAGTCAGCACAAACTCAGGGAGGTGGACACGGATGAGTTCGAGCTTTTAGCCAGTGTGCGTCCTTTTCCGCGGATCGACTATACCATACCCGCTGGCACCAGTTGCACAGCCATTCAACATCCCTCTGGGTGCTACATGCATTTTCGCACTCAAGTGAACTTCTTCGACGCCCTGCATCACGAGATTAACTGTCTCATACGAGAAACGGGCCATTTACATGGTGACTTTGAGTCCAGCGAGCGCATCCGTCACGTAGAAGCTGGTTTGAGATTCCTGGAGAGCGCCATCCAACTAAGTCAATCGATTTCAGGCATCAGTGCCGAGATGGTGCATCCCACAGAGATGTGCGTCGATCTGCTGCACAAGTTCAAGAGCGTTCAGTGTCCACCCGTTGGACTTCTGTCCAGTTGTCTTAATGTTTGCACTGCCCTGCTGCCACTGGTTGACGAAGAGATATTTTCACGAATCAGCAATCTACACATCCTGCCCACCGTTAGTCAGGGAGCCCAGTACGACTTTAAGATGTATGCCAATGCCAGTGGAGTGGGCTACGAGTCCCGCTTCCTCGGCTCCGTCATTGATAATGTGGAGAAAAAGAACGAGCGCTACGAATTCCTGCTCTCCTACCTCGGTTTCCTGCGCACGTACACCAAGTTAAAAAAGCATCGTCACATTCAGGTGGAGATTCCGGGATTGATTTTCCTTCTGAGGGATGTCTTTCCACACTTGCACACCTGGCACTTTCGATCTCAGTTGGAGAGGAACAAGATATACTTCGAGGTTCTGAGCTTCATCTGCGACATTTTGGATTTATTTAATACCAGCACTGGTTCCAAGTGCGAGCAGCGTGAACTTTTGCTAATGGTCTGCGTTTATTCGCTCCTCAATCTGGATAATGGGCTGATCCTTCTAAGGTTAGAGTTTTTATTAATTTGATCATTAACTCCTTGCTAATCCATTATTTTCATTCAGATTTGTGGGTGTGGGCAATGCTTACGTACAGTACACCATGGAGTTGGAGACCAATTGGATGCAACAACAGCCACATGGCTTGATGATGCTGGTGCGTCTTTCCATGCGCATTCTGATGCAGCTGCTCAGGCTAAAGGACAAAGTATATGGGAACAGTGAAACTCTCTCCCCTCTAGAGGCCTTAATATACACCCAACCCAAACAACGAGACACTCTGCGAATCATTCCCACAGTCTGCAGCTACATGAGCAACATATTTGATAGGTGGCTGCCGATCCTCTCTTGTCGCCTGCTAAAGAGAATCGCACTCGAGTTCAACATGTCTCTACTGGCCTGTTTGGACATGGAGGCAGATCAAATCCGATTGACCTTCATGCAGAAGTTGCCCGATGAGTTGGAGAGCGATTCTATCAAGCTGGCCATTCTGGAGCTGGTGGACGCTTGCATTGCCAAGCAACCGGGCGTAACCGAGGCTTTCTTCAAGGTGAACTACGCCCAAGACAAACGTTCCCGCTCCTTCTTCGGCAAGGAATGTGTGCCCAATATCGGGGAGAGCATCGTCACTTACATGCGGGAGTTTCTGGATGCCCTCCAAGTGGAGCCTCTGACCATCCAGCAGGCGCTGCCCGGCAAGATCATGAACATCTTCCACTCGCTCTGGAAGCACAATCTTCAGATGCTAGTGGTACGAACTGCTGAAAGACAAACAGTTTTGGGAAAAACTCTGCGCACCGCTCTTCTCCGAACTTCAGCCGAATGTTAGGATCTACACGCAGCTCCTGAACATCATATCCATTGAGGTTTACACGGGCAATGGAAGCAATGCCGCACTGCTGGATGTGATGACCAAGTTCTTTGAGCCCAAACACTTTGGTCCCTGGCTTAACTACGTATTCAACATGCCAAAGGTTCCTGCTACAAATGACTTAAGTTCCTCAGATGAGCTGCCCGACTGGATCTGCTGCCTGCAGGCTTTCAAGGATCTGATCGTTATTCTACTGAAGAAGCAGCCCAAGTTCATGACCATACCCGAGTCTCAGTTCAAGCTGTTGGCTCAGAAGTGTCTTAAAGTTTTAGTCGATCGCTCTCACTATCTGGAGGACATGCGTCCATTTATCATGCTGGCTGAGCTGTATGTGTTCCTGCTACTTCAATTCAAACACTCTTACACAAACAGCGCGGAGGAGGAGCAGGAACTAATGGAACTGCTATTGCAGCTGATGGGTCGCATCTGCTCCTGCTATGAGGATCAGCATGTGAGGGCCAAAGAGGCCTGCCTGGCCATAGTGACCAAGTGCACACATCTTTACACCGACTTACTAATTCGGGACTCTTCAATCACCCTGCGTTTTCTCAACTCCGTCGTGAGCATTATCTGCAGTGAGCTGCAGCACATGGAGAACTCGGTGAGCCTGGAAAAATCGCAATGCCTGAATAGTTCAGACATTTCAGACGGCAAGGCCTCGACCAACTCGTTGATCCTGTGCCTCAATCTGCTCAAGGCTGTGGCCACCATCTTCCACAACGATGGCCCCGGAAACTGGGATCTGCCATTTGTTTCGGTTCGGCTGTTCCAGCGGCTTGTGCGCTGCGTCTCCAAAACGATTGCCCTTGTTCAGCAAACAAGTGCTCAGTGTCCAGCTGCTCGACGTGCTCATCGTGTTCGCCAAGGGCCACTGCTCTGTGGAGTTTCTGCACTGCGATGTGGGCGAGTACTTGTGGCTGAATCTGTTGCCGCCCAGGGAACTTCTGCAGTCGAAGTATGAGTACGCTAAGCCATCGCCGGCGGATTCCGAGCGCTGGACTGTGGAGCAGTGGTGGCCTGTTTACGCCAGGGGCATCGAATTCGTCACCATAATCTACGAAAAGCACAAGAAGTGCTTCCTGCAGGAGGCCTTCCAGTTCGTTGGCATTCATGCCGTCTACCTTGAGGATGCCCTGCTGCTGAGCAAGCAATCTCTGGAACCAGCTGCCATGCAGTTAATAAAGGCAGCTGTTGGCCTGGTGGCCAGCCTCACGGAGCACCACAAAGAGTGGAAGCAGGATAACGATCTGTCACTTGTCAACATAATGGTGGGTTCAATATTTATAGATTGAATGATTATAATTTGAATACTATTTATTTATTTCACAACAGCGTGCAGTCCAGGGGTTATTGTGCCACAGTTCATCGTTGTTCCATCAGCAAAGAAACTTAAAATGCCTCCTGGCTGGTCGTCGTTCGCAGCTGGAAATCCTGCGCAGCACCGAGGCTATAACCATTGATGACGAACTCATCGCTGCCTGCAATGAGTAAGTGTCCCCTTTTAGTCTTCTACTTATAGATTTTGAACTATATTCTTATTTATGTTTTTTAAGCCTCACAGATATAATTATTTACTGTGTGAAATCCTTGCTGAGATTCAGTCCGGATTTGATGGAACTACTCTGCTGCAGTGTGTATGAGCCCTCCAAATACGCAGCATTGCTAGATGTAAAGTTTGGGGCCCCCAAATTGAACGAAGAGAATCTTACACTCACGTTCGGAATTATACTCAACTTGGTTAACATATACGTGAAGGCCTTAAATATGGTATGTAGTTTCGTCATCAGATTGAGGAGTATTCTTAAATCATATATTTTAATCCTAAGCAAAACCACGGCTTCAGTGAGGTGCCCCTTAATACACTGCCTAACGTGGAGCAATCCGGGGACAACGATGATACAGATATCTGCGTGGGCAACCAGATGAACCGCACCTTCTCCAAATCCCTGTCGACCGTCTCGGTTTCGTCCGTCAGCTGTCCAGCCAGTGAGCTGCTCTCCAATATGGACGGACAGCTTTGTCTGCTGGCCCTGGAGCACCTGCTCATGCTGGTGGCCTCGCAGGCCATCTACATCATTCGCTCGCCGGATCTGGAACCGCGCTGGAAGCAGATTGTGCGCCGGGACATCAGCAACGAGCTGGTGTTGTTCAATGAGTTTGTGCGCCGCAAGGTGATATTGGATTACAAGGAGAACCGGAGTCCGTGGCTGCGACGCAAGCACGGGCACTACAAGCTGAAGTTCAAGGACCCGGCCAGGAGTTCGTCCAGTTTAACACGCAGCTCGGACATTGTGCGTCGCAGCAACACAAACACTAATGAGCTGCGGGTTAACGTGGTTCGCAGGCTGCATCTCCAGCAACAGCAACGTACTCCACAGCCGCATAACTTTGACATGACCAGCGATCTGAGTCCCATTCCGGTGATGCAAGGAGCTGCCATGTCGTCGACTTTGGATTCCAGAGACAGTCGGAAGCGTTTGTATCCCATTCAGCAGGCGGGCGAGGCCTTTTTGGAGGAGGAATTGGCCGCCATCGACCTGCAGTTCTTCCCCCCGCCCTCGGAGCACGGTTATTGTGAATTGTCGCAGGTTCAGTTGGTGGAAGAGGACTACCTTCAGCTGATGTCGGCCCTCTTCAATGTGATGCCCCATTGCGACTGAGTTGTTTACCCTCTTGATTGTTAAAGTGGCCGGTGAATTATTGAATAAAGTTTGTACACTCGTAATAATGTCTTGCTGGCTTTTTCTGATTTATATTTTAGCAGAGGGTATTATAATTTCAGCAGAACGTTAGCAACTCCATTTAAAAATTAAGCTCAACTTCTACTGGAAAATATTGCAGTCTCAAGAATTACAAAGGTAATTATCTAGCTTTATATTAGCATTTTATTTTTAGGTGTGTTTAATTAATCTACAGTACTAGTTATCGCTATAAACCAAACATAAAAGTGTCTAGAAGGAAAATACAAATAATTTCTTTAAAGAAATTGCAAAAAAACCGTGGAATTTTTAGTTCCACCACTTCACCAGGTAATAAAATCGTTTAAACAACCAATAAGTATATTTTATTTTAAATGTTTTGAATTATTTTAAAATGTTTATTAAAACACAAACACAAAAAAATGACATTTCAAAAAAACGTATAATTATAAAGAATTCGTAATATTTATTTTTAGTGTAGAAAAGTGTTTTGCACAATTCCACCAGTGACGTCACAAGCTAAGACGAGCCCCCAGCAACGTCATCGCGCTCTCTTTTGGGGGAGAGTCCACCACCGCTGGAAGAGGGCAAGTCCGTCTCTCTCGCCTCGAAACTCTCCCCCAGAAAGAGAGAGATTTATGCTTGCTCGCCAGTCGAAGAAGTAAACGTCGCTGCCTCTGCCGCTGCCTCCGATTCTGCGACAGCGTTGAGCTGATTATGGGCCTTCTGGTTTTGGCCGATGTTTAGTACCCAGCGATTGGTAGAAGAGAACGCATGAGCAGACAGCGGGGCGGATACGCAACGTGAAATTAGAGACCGCAAGACAAGCCATCAAGTACGAGCATTAAGGTTTACCCACTGTTAGGCATCCGTTAAACCGATAATCCGAGAATCAGCGGGAAATCGTCGTCATTAAAGCATCCACTTAGCCAAATCAGTGATTGTGATAATGCTTAAAGGTGTTCCCACGCTAGCCGGTCGCAACCTTCGACTTCTGACGGTCCACCATCGCGCCAAGGCATCCGCCGCAGAGCCGGCGGAGCAGTTGGACCAGGAGACGGATCTGTTGAAGCGCGCCAAGTTCGGACACACGGGCAAACAGCTGCAGCAGAAAATATCCACCGAGGTAAGTGCCGCCAAGGGGTATTGTGGTTTTCAAAAGGGGGTTGAGCGACAAAACAGCTGACTATGTACATTTTTTTTGGGCCATAATTTCACCCGGCTATTGATTTTTCATGTGATATCACTCAAAAAGTTGAACGCATAATACCCACCGATGCGCAAATACTGGCGGAAAAAACAAACAGTTTGCAGAAATCTAAAAATAGATTTTGAAATTTAAACAAATCCAAGGCATGGACTCTGGCCTGGAAGTGATTTCGGGCACGTAAGGGCATATGACTTTCATTCAGCCCGACAACGCTATATTTTCTTAATGAAGACACCGGGACTTAGTTTAATTAGATAAATGCCTGGCGCAGCGTGACTGACGCAATCTCCAGATAACACACCCACTGTCCTGTCTCTCCCTAAAAAATGATAAAAAAAAAAAGTTTATCTTATCGCATCTGGGTTTGCAACGACTAGACTACTGGCCAATTTAATTGTGAAATTATCGTAACAAATTTTCGGGGGTAGGTGCTAATCAGGTGCAAATCAAATGACACACGCACTCATCCCTAATCCCCAAAAGCCACATGTGACATTTGAAACTCCCCAATTGTACTGGTTCTCAACAACAAGTACATAAAAATTAAAAAAAAAAACAGACGATGGTGAGACGCTGACCGAGACATTGAAACACTGATTGTGAGATTGGGAATGGGAATGGTTATACAAAATCTGACTTATTTTAATCTCTTCGCTCGTAAAATACCAGCGCCAATCGTGGACCATAAATATATATGAACATTTGCACATAGAAAAAACAATAAAAAAAGAGTTTCATTTTACCGTTTCAATGTTAATATATACAACGCCTTTCCTTTGAAAAAATTGTAATCTTATCTTATTGGATTAAAAATCTTATCAACATAAAAAGATAATTTATGTAATTTTGATAGCCTAAAAATAAATTTATTTTAATCTTCATAGTGATTTACTAGAAAACTTTTTTTGTGTGCTCCAAAAAAAAAAAGAAGAGATTTCTTATCAGTTCTGAATCACCACCTTATTTTAAGCATAAAAATTAAAAAATCTTCCTAGTAAAAAAAAAATTTCCTTAAGAATGATAGAAAGTATAAACATGATCATTTTTTGATAGAAAATTTTAACTAAAACTGTAAGATTATCCTAAATTGCTTAATATTGAAAAACTTACCATGATATAAACGAATTTTAATACAAAATTTTTATTGCCAATTTTTAAATATATATAATAAAACAAAATAACATGTTTAGGATATCAGTTTTTCATGTTTATATATTCATTTACAAAGCCAAACTTAGGATATATTTTCATAGGAAAAAGTCAGCTCATTTTTTAACGTGTATGTGATTCACAGACTCTTTGGAGTGTCAAAGTCACGCGAAACTGTCACCCGAAAATAAATAGTGTAAACGTGAGCATGGCAACACAAATGCAAATTAATACATATATACTTTGTACGTACTATATAAATCCGAAGATGGTATTTCTAGGGGAACAATTATGGTTTTGAATTGCCATAGCTAAAATTTGGCAGAAGTCCATCACTAGTCGAAATTGTTTTGCGGTTTTTTCGTTGCCATGGGAGAAATGAAAGAGCACACATTCATAAATATTTAGCATACCCGCGTACGTATTAATATTTTAGCTGCCACAACACAAAAACCGAGCCCCTTCACTTCCCACATGGTAACCAGGGAAGAGTAAGAAATAAAGAGAAATAGTTCTCCCAGTGTTTAAACAAAAATGTTGGATACTCTCTTGCTCTTTTCAAGAATTTTGCACATTTTTTAATAAAAATTGAAGGTACATCCGCTCGGTTCCGATGGATGTATTGAGTAACCAGTTTAGAAATGTGGATAGGCTATACATATAATAATAAGGCTTTTCTCAGAAAAATTATTGCGATATTAATAAGTTTAAGGCGATAAAGATAGCTTATCTTTCAAAGCACCCAGCTTCAAAAGCTGTTCCCGTTGCAAATGAATTGTTGATTGCGACTACCAATTTACTTTTAAATGTTAATATTTATGAAACTGTTAATATTTGGGAGCTATCAGTTGCAACAATAAATTATATTTAGAAAAACCTTTGATTTACGATAAAGTTCCTGCCAAGTCGACAATTAAAAGGCAACGTTTTTTAACCAACAAAGTATTGTTTGTAAAAAATAAAAACCAATGTTAGCAAATAATTGTGTATTACAAATTCATTTCGCAATGCATTGACATAATCGGGTTTAAATTTTAGAAAATGACGAACAAATAGTTTTCTTATGAGAGAATGTGATATAGTGTAATGGTTCTCTCGTTCCCAATTTAGTTTCTCTTCGATAATTATTATCTCTGCACTTCCGTGCGAATTGTGCGTCAACATTTCGCATTTTAAAGGTGCCAAAGTCCCACGAGAATGGCGACAGGCCCCTTGAACGGAAACTTGTTTGGCCAATATTATATTCTTTTTATTTTTTGCCGCACCTGATCTTGTTGTTGTTATTGCTGTCCGAAATATTCGCCCTCACATGACTTTCTTTTGCTTAAATATGTATTTAATAATATGCAAATAAGCAGCAAGTGCGAAAACAGCTTAACAATGAAAACAGATTTTGAAGGCAAAGATTTACCTTTTCTCAGAATAAGAGACTGATTTATAGTAGGGATAAAGGCATGTGCAAATAACTTTAACACTTTATTTCCATAAAAATTGCAAAGTCAATAATGTTATCAAAATAATAGCAATACTTGTGGAATTTTTTTTTATTAATTTGATATAAAGTCGAGAGAGTGCATTTCCACCATTTTCAAGGTAAAAGGAAATTAAGGAAAATACGGGGACTTCTGTTTCGCTGATGTCATGCGGTTAGGTAATCCAATCCAATCGTACTTCTGACCAAAGGCAGGTCAGGAAGTATTGGGTTGCCGTAATAATTGATTACAGTTTTTTCCATTAACGCAAATAGAATTTTTATGAAAAAGTTAGTAGGCTAAGAATAAAACAACAAATACAAAATTAAAAATATGCCAGTATATGCTGATATGAGTGAAATATTAAAAATAATATCCAAGCAGTATGATACTTACCATAATTTTTGTAAGCTTTGATAGTGTTGCAGAGTTTTGGGGGTTCCATAAAAGTTTGGAAAGACCAACCCCTTTTCTTATATAAAAGGTGCACGTTAATGGCGTTTGTCTATTATTTTCACTTTGATCCAGTTGCGGTATACATTGGATATACCACTAAAATATGCTAGTACGTGCCGTAATGTTGGTTCTTAACATAACCATAACTGGGAATACGTGACTCTTGCCGGGAATTCCTAACCTGAACTACAGCTGTAATATACAACCATTTCTTTGTCCATTTCAGAAGAAATTGCGCGCTCCACCGCTACTGAATTTGGTATTTGCCAATCGGAAGTTGTCCTTCTACGACCCCAGTTCCACTCCCAAGACCAAAGAGGATAATGCCAAACTGTGAGTATATAATAAACAAATCATAAACCTTTGCCATTCATCAGTGTTGGGAAAGTAACTAGTTTTTTGACAAGGTACACGGTATTTAAGAAAATAAGTACTTAGGAAAGCTAAAGGTTCACAATTTATCAAGTACCTTTTGGAGGTAAAAGGTACAAAAAAAGCAGCAATAAAACTAATTTTGTAATACAATTTTTTTAAATTTAATCATTTTGAGATCAATTTGTTTTTTACGTAGTTGCAGATTAATTGTAATATTGTTTATACGCTCTGGGATTTAAGGCTGGTTGCATAAACATGTAAAAAGAAACATCTTATATCTTGTATATCCAGTTTTCCACAAGTTGCATTGAAATTATGCTATTTTTTATTAGCATATTGGCGAAAATTATACAAAATTTAATTTAGTGGTATCGCGCTTAAAAACAAAAATAAATACAATTCTTTCCGTACCTAAATGCCTAAAATATCAAATTTTAAAGATAAATAAAAACCTTTACCTAGGGAAAAAGGTAGCTTCACATTTTTTACCTAGGTAAGGTATAAGGTATCAAAAAATGGTAACCTAAGTACAAGTATCTAGGTTCACCCCAACACTGCCTTTCACATCTCCAGTATCACCTCACATCAATTCAATCCAGAGCACTTGCTTAATTGCATTCATTAACTAACTGTTAGAATTACAAAATATTTGTCCACTTATTTACATCTGTCTGTGGTTGCTTTTCCCCCACTATTGTCCACGTGGCTAGAATAATTTGGATCAACAATATCGCTGCTACCAGGCTGCATTTCATGATCCTAATGATCCATTTTTAGACCCACTGCAGTTTACAATACTATTCTTAGCTTGAAAAATATTGTTTTGAAAACAACAGCCGAAACCGTTGACATACACAATTAACAATCTCTGCCAAAGTCCAAAGGAATTGCGAAAATATTTTGATGGCACTTTCGGGGTAAATAGTTTGTGTTCTTCCTTTTGTTTCAAATATGTCGGGAGAACGGCATTGGGGTTGGGTGCTCCAAAAGGGAGGTATCTGGTCCGAAGCACGCGCTAATTGCCGGCAATCGCTAGCGCATAAAAATAAATTAACATACGTTTATTAAATGAAGATAAAAATCGAATTCGCTCACTCAATTTTGGGTCTGCTGAACTATATATACATATATGTATACATGTATGTAAGGCATTGATGTATGATGTTGGCGAACTATAAAACCATTGGCCATTCGCCGACTGGGCTCATTTCGGCGGTGACGAGCCGCAAGTTTGCACAGTGAAAAAGGAGGACATATACAATATATCATATATATATCTATCGAAATGATGGGCGATCGTAGTTGGAACCTTCTGCAATATGCCACCGAGAGGGCACCACTTCCGCTGGACGGATACACAGCCGAGGAGGCGGCCCAGTTCAAGGATAGCATCAGGCAGAAGATCGTGGACGATCTGAAGTCCATGACGGGGGAGGAACTCATTGAACTGGTCAAGCGTAATGCCGCCCAGGTGGAGGAGGAGAAGGCCGAAGTTGCAGTCAAGGAACCCTTATCCGGCACCGAAGAGGGCAAGGAACGCATTCAGGACGATGCTGATCTAATAGATGCCGGCATTATAGCCGAAATGGTGGCCGGACTTTGCACCAAGAGCCAGAAGGAGACGTTCATCAAGGTGATAACGAAGTATATCAGGTAATTGTGAGTCAGCCGGAGACGTGCCCACCTCATTATCAGACCAGTGAAAGAAAAGGGGTTCCGCCGCCGCGTGACGTTTTCCTTCTTATCGGTTTTCAATTTGGTAGTGCCCATGTGAATATATACCATTATGGGGGGCCAGACAATGTGCCAGTGCCATTATAATGCCATAAATCCAGCCATATCTACAGTTGTATATGCTCGCGTGCGTTTCTGTGTACCAGTCGTGGTTTGAATAGAGAAAAAGGAGTTAATTAATTTATTTTATTGGCAATAACATGATTTAGAAATTAGCACATTTCGGCCCGGCTCTCCGTGGTGCCCTGCTCGCCGCCCTACACACTCTCTATCCGGATGGCTATCTCTAAGTGCTCCGCTCGCTGGGAGCAGCAGCAAAAGTCACACTTTCCGCTGATGTATAAAACGCTGGCGCGCATTACTGTCGTTCCCATTAAACTCGCAACAGCTCAGCGTTAAAGTCAAGGCAAAGCGAGCTCCGAATCCAATAAAATACAGATAAAAATTAAAAATCAAAAATCACGTATACGCCGTGATGGTGGAGACAAATGAAATGGATGCGCTGAAGCGCCAAAGCGAGGACGGTGAGACCAAGGAGCGGGAGGAGAACTACAGGCGGGGCAAGGAGCAAGAGACCACGGAGACGGCGGCCATCATCGAGGAGATCATCGAGGGCATCTCGCTGCAGAATCGTCGCGGCACCATAGTGCGTACTATTTCCGCGATAATCAGGTAAAAATAGTGCCGGAAAACGCAACCAGAGCAGACAGTCAAGGGCAGGGACAATATATGTAGTATAGTATATCTAGTGGATCGTATAAATAGACTGTGCACAAATACACATGATCACACCCCTTTATCTATACGACACACCCCTACAATAACTATAAATCGAAAATTGCGTTGATTGACGCTCATTACACGCTCTTTGTGGCCAACATATGGAAATCGTAACTAACAATTGCCGTCTGATCATCCTGTCTATCACTCTTTTAGCAATCAGCGACGCCACTATTCGATGCGGCCGTGAGTAACCGATTGAACTGTTTGTGTACCCTGTAGAATTTGAACCAGTTGCCATGCCATCCATTTACCATAAACGAAACGATCTCTTAATCAAGCCCAACTCAACTAAATTGTAGTTGATTGAAGTCTGCGCAAAATGATTTCCCAAATTGATAGTTCAAAAAAAAAAAAAAAAAAAAAAAATCCGAATTAATCAAATCAAGAACTCAAGCCAGCCAAGGAGGAAGATCTATATTTAGAAAAGCTCAACTGGATCTTTTGCAGTTTCAATGGCCGCGCTGCATTAGATGTCTGTTAGCCAATTAGCACTTGAAGTTCAACGCCAGTTGGCCAAAGACAAACCCCTCTAAAATTCCCCTACCACTCTATACCCCTCCCTCCGTAGTACTAGTGCTATGTTTTTTGTGAATTTTTTGCTCTTGCTTTTCCACACACGCATGCTAAAATTCAGTAGGGGATCGCCGCTCAATTAGCAGGTGCCCTAAACCCAATTGCTTTTCTGTGGCTTCAAAACTATTTCGCTAATTTCCCCTTTATTAACTCATTTTCATTTCCATTCACAGCCATCGAGAGCAGGAGCAACGCAATGCGGAGGACGTTCTGTTCGACATGTTTGCCAGTGAGGAGACTGGTCTCATCTCGATGGGTAAATTCCTGGCCGGGCTGAAGACCACTGGCATTCGCCGGAGCGATCCGAGAGTGCGAGAGCTGATGGATAATTTGAAGAAAGTGCATAAATTAAATAACTACGAGACGGGTTCTTCGGCCGAGACGCAGCATCTCAATCGCGAGACCTTCAAGGCGTGAGTTTAGGCTGTACGAATTTCCATCCAATCAGTTTGATAACAATAGTGTCCTTATCAGTGTGGTGGCCCCCAATATTGTGCTGATTGCCAAGGCTTTTCGGCAACAGTTCGTGATCCCCGACTTCACCAGTTTCGTCAAGGACATCGAGGATATCTACCACCGCTGCAAGACCAACACTTTGGGCAAGTTGGCCGACTATATTCCGCAGCTGGCCAGGTACAACCCCGATTCCTGGGGTCTCAGCATCTGCACCATCGATGGCCAGCGCTTTTCCATGGGCGACGTGGAGGTTCCATTCACCCTCCAGAGTTGCAGCAAGCCACTCACCTATGCCATTGCGCTGGAGAAGCTGGGGCCCAAGGTGGTGCACTCGTACGTCGGCCAGGAGCCCAGTGGCAGGAACTTCAACGAACTCGTCCTCGATCAGAACAGTAAGTGTGGGATCGAATATAAGGGTCATATAAGTCAAACATTATCTGCACTGGACTTTCCAATGCAAACTGAACAGATAGTGAGGATCTGAATCAACTTTATATTGATAATTATTTGAAAAGATCAACATTTTTTTTTAAAGATGAATACATAATTTGAAGTTTATTAATCATGTTCGCTATAATATTTGTATTATATTTATTTGTATATTGCATTTGAATAGTGAATCCGACTATGATAGGACAAGATAGTCAACTCAGACTCCTCAGCTATTTCTTTGGAAAGGAGCTGAAAGTATACGTGCTATAATTATTCAAATGCTAAAAAAGTTAGTCTCATTACAAAAAATATTTTTAGAAATATTTGCCTTTATATTTATTATTATTCAAACAATATTCTATTTAGAAAAAATAATTTGAATGCTAAATTACCTATCACTATTTATAAAAGCTCATTTTAGTACCAAACTCACCACTCAAACACTCCAATTTCACTGTCTAATTTAAAAGAGAAGCCTATGGATATAAGATGTCACTTAGAAATTTAATTAATTAGATTTTTATCTATTCTTTTTTGGTTATTAATTAATACGAATGGAAATGTTTTCATAAAGTTTTAATATTAGAGCAAATCCCCTCATAATTTGTTTTTCCCTCCACAGAGAAACCTCACAATCCGATGATCAATGCAGGTGCCATTCTGACCTGCTCCCTGATGAACGCTCTGGTGAAGCCGGACATGACCTCCGCCGAGATCTTCGACTACACCATGTCCTGGTTCAAGCGGTTGTCCGGCGGAGAGTACATCGGTTTCAACAATGCCGTATTCCTGTCCGAAAGGGAGGCTGCCGATAGGAACTACGCCCTGGGATTCTATATGCGGGAGAACAAGTGCTTCCCCAAGCGCACCAATCTGAAGGAGGTGATGGACTTCTACTTCCAGTGCTGCTCCATGGAGACCAACTGCGAGGCCATGTCCGTGATCGCCGCCAGTCTGGCCAATGGCGGCATCTGTCCCACCACCGAGGAGAAGGTGTTCCGGCCGGAGGTGATCCGGGATGTGCTCTCGATCATGCACTCCTGCGGCACCTACGACTATTCCGGGCAGTTCGCCTTCAAGGTCGGACTGCCGGCCAAGTCCGGTGTGAGTGGGGGCATGATGCTGGTCATTCCCAATGTGATGGGCATCTTTGCCTGGTCACCGCCCCTGGACCACCTGGGCAACACGGTGCGGGGCCTGCAGTTCTGCGAGGAGCTGGTCTCCATGTTCAACTTCCATCGCTACGACAACCTGAAGCATCTGTCCAACAAGAAGGATCCGCGGAAGCACCGCTACGAGACGAAGGGTCTTTCGATTGTCAATCTGCTCTTCTCAGCGGCCAGCGGAGATGTCACGGCCCTGCGTCGCCATCGTCTCTCCGGGATGGACATCACCCTGGCGGACTACGATGGCCGTACTGCCCTGCATCTGGCCGCCTCCGAGGGCCACCTGGAGTGCGTCAAGTTCCTGCTGGAACAGTGCCATGTGCCCCACAACCCCAAGGATCGTTGGGGCAACCTGCCCGTGGACGAGGCCGAGAACTTCGGCCACACCCATGTGGTGGAGTTCCTGCGCTCCTGGGCCGAGAAGGCGGACCTGAGCAGCGAGGAGTGCAAAACGGAGGCGGTGACCAGCACGACACAAGCGGACGAGGTCAGTTCAGTTCCAAGTAGTTTAAGTTCAAGTCCCAGGACGATGAAGTTGCTGGACCACAGACTGAATTCCAATCTCACTTTTCAGGAAATCTGCAGCACGAGCGACCTGGACACCAGTCCGGCCGCCAGTCCCATTCCCACGCCCGTGGGGGGATCGGGCCGGTCCAGTCCGGTGCCATCGGATGCGGGCAGCACGGCGAGCGCCGGGAGCGCTAGCAGCATCGACGACAAAACCAAGCCGGGGCTATAAGCATCCGGAAAACCCAGAGTCCAGATGCGCAGGATACCCGCAGAATCTCTCCGACTAAATTATTCGCACAACCTTTTAGTTTATATATACGACGTATTAGATTAAACTTAAGTGTACACAGTATATCCCCAGTTCGCACTGGTCGTTTAGTCCTATATAATTTGTAGCTGTCATCTTATGTGCTAGCCTTGGTCCTTCGATCAGGATCAGCTGCACGAGCGGCATTTGTACTTGTAGTGCTTAGTTAGTCTCAAATAATCCTTTACGAAACAATGACAATAATCGTAACAGATATCTACTAACCCACAAAATGGGGTCTGTGACCCGCCTAAATGTATTTTGCATTCGTACTTGTCAATTGATATTTGTATGCGTTTGTATGTGTATTAACTATCCTGTTCCAAAAAACTATGTCGAGCTATGTGCAGACATACTTGATTGCAGTTAAATATATAGTTAGCTAAAACAACACAAAATTTATAAGTCATTTTAATTAAACGGAAGGTGCGTAAAGTTGAAGCGTAAAGTTGACGCGTAAAGATGGCGCAACTAGGGATAAGCGGTTCGATTTCTATGAAATTGTATTAAAATCGTCCAAAATAAATTTTGAATATCATTTCGAATTTAATTACCTATTGCGCAATGTTTTTTTTAATGTTCACAAATAACAGAGTTACGTTACTACCTTTTATTGAAAAAACAATACGTTTCAATTATAAAAATAAATTATACAAATTTTTAGCAGTCATTTGCGTTTTGATAATTCAAATATTCAATACCTGATGGAGTACCCTAATTATTAAGATTCGCTTATAACAATGGCATCGCATCCCTGGTTTCCGAAAAGCGCCGTTATATGAAGGCCATGCAGAATGGGAGAAATGAATGGTAGTACAAAATAATAAAAAAAACACACAAGTTATTATTAATTTTTTTTATTGAAGCTCTCAGTTTTGTGGGACAGGATGACATAGTTTCCCTGCGAATAATCTGCAGCAAGGCTCGCGATGGCAAACAGTACAGCCTCGAGGAAGTGGACAGCTATGGGAACACGGCCCTGTTGAAGGCCTGCTACTTGGGACGCATTGAGTGCGCTCTCACGCTTTTGGATTTTGGTGGAAATATTTACGCCATCAATTATTTTGGACAAAATGCTTTAACCCTGGCGAGCTATTCTGGTCACTTGCCCTTGGTTAAGGAGCTATTACGCCGGAGATCCTATAAGGATTTCAATATGTCCTCGATGATTCCGGCACTCTGCGTGGCCGTCATTGAAAAGCATACCGCCCTGGAGGAATTTTTCACTCAATTGGATCCGAATGGTGCTCGAAAAGCACATACAGTGCAAGGTGAGTACTTCAAATTAGTCATTTAATTAATGTTTATTAAATTCAATGTTAGGTCTGGGAGTTGAAGAGCTGCGGCGAATGATGAAACAGGCAGAACGTTTGAACAAGAAGAATGCGTCCTCGCCTCGGACTTTTTTAAATCATCGTTACCGTTAATGCATTGTGTCTTGATTATATTTGTAATTTAGATTTTAAAAATATATTTATATTCTGTCTTGAGTGTGACCAAATCTGTTTGAAGATTCTAATAGGTTGGCAGCCCCAGGACCGGCTGATATCGATAGCTGCCGCGCGCGCAATCGATATCGCTCGTGGCTTTTCACATCACTATCCCGCTCATTTAGCCCGCCTGATCGGATCCCAAGTAAAAAATTGCCCACGTTCGTCATTCATATTAAACTCATTGCAGCCGCAACATTCTTGGACTTTAGTGCGTATTATAAGCAGTCATCAGTAAAAGTTGAACAGTGCCCAGTTCTTGCTCCTTACGATCATATTACCCCAACAACTAAAACAAATTCAACATGTTCGAGGCACGCCTGGGTCAAGCCACCATTCTGAAAAAGATCCTGGACGCCATCAAGGATCTGTTAAATGAGGCCACCTTCGATTGCAGCGACTCCGGCATTCAGGTACAATACGAAAATAGCCCTAAACTTTAGTCCCATCTAATATGTTTTGTAATCCCCACAGCTGCAGGCCATGGACAACTCCCATGTGTCGCTGGTCTCGCTGACCCTGCGGTCCGACGGATTCGACAAGTTCCGCTGCGACCGCAACCTCTCCATGGGCATGAATCTGGGCAGCATGGCCAAGATCCTCAAGTGCGCCAACAACGAGGACAACGTGACGATGAAGGCGCAGGACAACGCCGACACAGTCACCATCATGTTCGAGTCGGCCAACCAGGAGAAGGTCTCCGACTACGAGATGAAGCTGATGAACCTGGACCAGGAGCACCTGGGCATCCCGGAGACGGATTTCTCGTGCGTGGTCCGCATGCCGGCCATGGAGTTCGCCCGCATCTGCCGCGATCTGGCGCAGTTCAGCGAATCCGTAGTCATCTGCTGCACCAAGGAGGGCGTCAAGTTCTCGGCCAGCGGCGATGTGGGCACTGCCAACATCAAGCTGGCCCAAACCGGCTCAGTGGACAAGGAGGAGGAGGCCGTCATCATCGAGATGCAGGAGCCGGTGACGCTGACCTTTGCCTGTCGCTACCTGAACGCCTTCACAAAGGCCACGCCCCTGTCCACCCAGGTGCAGCTGTCGATGTGCGCAGATGTGCCGCTGGTGGTCGAGTATGCGATCAAGGATCTGGGTCACATCCGCTACTACCTGGCACCCAAGATCGAGGACAATGAGACATAGGTTCATCTTACAGCTCATATTTATATTCCCTATCGTAACCTCTCATCCTCACGCGTACAATTCATTCCTAAGTTTTAAGCAAATTTCGCATTTTTTGATCAATAAAGCTATATTGTGTAATGTTAATTGGTTTACTTTTCTTTTTTAATATACTACATAAATGTAACCATTCGTTTTTAAGGGTAATAACCATTTATTCGCATTTTATGTATAACACTGGGTATAGTTTAAGGAGAGAGATTGCAAACACATTTAAAATGTAAAAGTATATCAAACACCTGGTGTACCGTAGATATACATTCAGACGGTTTCGCTTGGGATAGGCAAAGAAAACTAGGCATATCTCCAACATAGTTTAAGTTAAACTCTGCTAGCCTCCATTGGTGCCAAACAAAAATCTGGTCACAGAAAATAATGGGTAATGGGCGAATAGTTTATACACATGTATATAAGTACTCGTTTCGTATCAGGCACAAATTCGGGAGTTTTGCATTAAACAGCTCTTAGCGAGTGTGTGCCTGGAATCAAGAGCGTTAATTGTAACTATAATAAATAGTGCGTGTTTGCACGCTTTCAATACTTGCATACTTGGCCAGCTTATGCTAAAAGCTATATATATATATATCCTATACATATTTTGTGAGTATATAAAACATAGAAAGCCGTGTCATATAAAAGTGTATAAAAAATGTTTGAGATTACAAAGTAATTAAAAAGCAAGAAAAGTGCGTATAACAATGAACAGCAATTCGTTCCTGCGCATAACAAAATTCGATTTTCACGCCTATGTGAAAGGAGAAATCCGATGCAAGGTGACAATATTTTACAGTGATTCTGAAACCCCATTGTCACTCACAATTTACCATCGGTGTTTTATTGTTCCTCGTCGTCGAGTGTCTGGTTCTCCAGTCCTATAGGCACATAGACCGATTGAAACTCATCCTAGGAAGCAGCCAGACTTGCACTGGGACTGGAGGACTCATCGTCGTCCAGCAAGCTGCCTTTGTCATTGGTCTTGTGCTTCGGATCTGTCTGAAGCAACGTCTGTAGAGACTTTATGCAGAGCTTGGATCCTTCCATGGCTTCGTTGGATAGCTAGAGAGACAGAACTTGGGATTAGTAATTATATTCCATTCTTAAAATGCCTCTCATACCATGGTGAAATTCAGAAATCCGTGCGGAAGCCCCTCCAATATTTCCAAGTTTACTTGCCGACCTAAACGCTTCAGCTTTTTGGCAAACATGACGCAGTCATCCAAACAGGGATCCATATTCAGGGTCTAGAAAGGGGTATTTAATTCCGTATACTCATTGTTATTTCATTAACTCAATGAGCTTACAAGTATTTTGGTCTCCGGCAGCTGGGATAGCCATTCATCGCTGGCCCAGTAGGGCGATAGAAACGGATCCCTAGGCACATCGAATGCAAACTCCTCGCTGGGGCTCCTGGCTATCAGTGCGTCCATGTTGCGCACGTCCTGCTGGCCCGCATTGCTGCCATGGATCTCGTAGGATTGGGTGCAGCGGGTCAGGGTGCTGGTTATGTTGTTCACCGCTTCCTGCAGCCGTCCCTGCAGAGTGTCCATCGCAACGAGATCCCGACCCGTCTCCACCAGAATATCGCCATCCGAACTGATCTTGGCATGTCCATTGGCCTGCACCAGGGCTGCCTCGGCGGCTGTCTCCTCGGTAACCTCCACGGTGGCGGTATCGATGAGGTACTTGTCCAGAAAGTTGTCAATGTAGGCTGCCGAGGCGGCGTCTTTAGGTGGGTCGGCAGATATATCCACCGGGTAGTGGACAATGGGCTGCGAGTCGTCCTCGAAGGAGACGCACGAGCTGTTGTCGCCCTCGCTGTTGGGCAGATCGGTTCGCTCCACCGTCTGGCTGTGGTAGGAGGCCGAGGCACTGGCAAAGGTGTCGCTGCTCTCGTCATCATGCTCGCTGTTGGCCTCCAGCGGCGTCAGCGGACTTCTGGCCACGGAGGTGCGGCGACTGGAGTTCAAGCTGCCCGCACTCGACTTCGGGGCATTGCGTATCTGGGCGGCATCCTCCACATGCCTGGCATTCTGCTGTAGCGTCTCCTGGGCTGGCGCCGCATAGGCACGAAGGCACCGCATCATGAAGCCGAACGGCAGCAGCGGATCCATCAGGCAGAGAAGGCGGGCAGGACTGGGCACAAAGCTGACGAGAGTGGGACAGTAGGCCAGGAAGAGGCCGTCCGGCACCCGAACTCCCTGCTCGATGCACTTGAGGGCCACTCCGATGGACAGATTCGCCCCGGCCGAGTCTCCGGCGCACACGATCCGCTCAGCCGTCGTGCCCAGCAGTTCGGTGTTGTCCAGCAGCCAGCAGTAGGCGTAGTACACTTCCTGCAGGGCACGCGGGAACGGAGCCTCCGGCGCCAGGCTGTAGTCCACCGAGAGAATGGGACAGTCGAGGGCCACGGCCCAGTCGCGCAGATACAGTTCGTGGGACTTCGAGGACTGGGCCACAAATCCGCCGCCATGGCAGTGGAACAGGATCGACGGACTGGGCGGTGTGGGCTTGTGCCAGCCGCGGTAGCGACCCTCACCGAGCATGCCCGATCTCCGCTTGGCGCTCAGCAGGCGCACCGATACGGGCAGACCAGGTCCCAGGTGGGCCGTGGGCACGGGAATTTCCACGAAGTCGCCATCGTCGCCCTGGTTCTGGTTGACGTCGCTGCTGGGGTTCTGCGGCGCCTTGAAGTCCTTTCGTCGCGGCAACTTCAGCGGTTCAGCTGGCAGCTCGATCAACCGGTTGACTCGTATGGAACTGCCCACAATGCTGGGCAGCTTGTGCATCAGCTCGGACTCGGCCAGGAACCAGAAGGACTTGCAGAAGTCGATCTTGGCATTCTGCGAGATGTTCACGATGCGGCGGGCCCTTAGTTCCGGATTCATTAGGTACTTGCCACTGGTCCACAGACTGCGGGTGGTCTTCACGATGGCGCCATCGCCCTCCTGCGAGTAGTAGGACTCCGAGTAGCTGGCCATGCTGATGCCCAGGAAGCGGAGGACGCCGCGTATCGAGTCACCGTACTGGAAGCCCAGGCAGCGGCCGTAAAAGCAATACTGGTTGATGGTGTCGCCCAGCTCGAAGAGCTGCTCGGCCGTGTGGTTGCCGCAGGCGAACAGATCGCCCGTGCTGGCCGACCACTGGCGCAGGATGAGCAGGTACTGCAGACAGGTGCACAGCGAGGACAGCAGCTGCGAGCAGGCCTCCACCTCCTTCATGTAGAACTTCCTCCGGAAGAACATGGTGGATCGGGTGGCCATCAGCTGCCGGGAGATGCCCATGCCATGGGTGATGCAGGCGTTGGTCACGTAGATGAAGCTCCGATACCCGTTGCCCGGCGTCCGCTCGTCGAAGTCGTACTCGTGGGCGAACGCCTCGATCTGCAGGACCAGCCGGTTGGCCAGGACGATGAAGTCCTGCCAGGCAATGTGGGCGGCATGCAGGCGCTGGCCGAACTCGGTGTGGTCTCTGGCGAAGAAGGCGGCGTGGTCCTGGCAGGCGGCGAACAAAGAGCCGTAGGCCTGCTGCAGGTCGGCGGGCATATGTCCATTCACTGGCTCTCGTTGCTGGTTGTCCTCGTGCTCGTGGCCCAGTTTCAGATTGTCATTGAAGAGGGCAATAAACTTGGGGCTTCCCCGTTCCGCGCAAGCCGCGTCAATCATTGTGCACTGTCAATGGTAAATTGAGTTAGTAATCCCTTTATTAGCCACTATTGCAGACAAAGACACAACTACAGGGGCAGGTGATAAACTTGTCCAGCAGTTGCATTGTTTTTCCGGATTAGAGTGACTAACTCTGCAGCTATGAAGGTCGTCTTGAAGGTAGAGCTTAAACCAGTTTACAAACTATTTAACACAAATCTTTGCAAACTTTACTGAAGTAGCCTTGTTAATCATACCTTTTGGTATAAGCAGACAATTAGTTGTGAAAAGAAAAGTCATAAAAAACTTTCACTTGACAATTACGCACTAAACTATTTAGTCTGCAGGTCCTAATGTTGAATGTGTCACTTTCCCTTATATTGCTGTTTTATTTGCCGGAATACTTACAGATTAAAGACTCCAGATTTTTAGTTTAATACATTTTTAATCGGCCTAACTATTGCGGCTTCTAATCATAACTATTGTTTTAAGTCTTTTCGACTGAGCTAACCGAATGCTGACCAGTGTGACCGTGTCCAGAAAACTATTTGCCTTGCTAATTAAAACAGGGGGACTCCCAGTATAAAGCTACTTGCTTTAATTATTTGATTATATGAATTAATTAACATGATTATTAATTACTGCCAGAAAAACAAGTGCTCATTATGTTAAATATTCTTCAGATATACATAGTGACATTGAGACTGTGGGATTGTAGCTTATTCTAAGAAAATTAAAAAACGCACAAAAAAATAAAGCTAGAATTTACTATTGCAAATAAAAGCCAATACATAAACTTTTCCATTCAAATAAAAATATGAACATTTAAAAATATTTGTGTGTTGCTTAATCAATCTTAATTTTAATTTAGATTATAAGATATGTGCGCTTTTGTCATGTACCGATTTATGGTTGCAAAACAAAACATTTTTAGTTAATTTAATGAACCGAACTAAATAAGTACTTTTTATGTTCCTTCTAATACCTTATCTCGATAATATCAGAGTTCTGTTAGAAATGAACCATATATTGTCACCAGAAACCATTGAAATTATATTTATGTCTAGTGGAAACCACCTGTAAGTCTATTTAAGGAATACCCTCAACTTTTGGGCTTTGACCGATACGATGGTATTTATTAGCCGGTGAGCACTGGTCACACTGAAAATATAATAAATTTCGCAATAGCGGCGACTCGGCTGGGTTCTTAATTAATTCCTCGCAATCGAATGCACAATGTTTGCCCTGTGATCGGCGTCGGAAGACAGGAATAATGAGCGTTAGCATTGTGCAGTACTACGGCAGCCAGGAGGGCAAGTGCGGCTACTGCGGCGGCACCAACTGCAGCCTGTCGCACGGTAAGGAAACATTCTGGTGCATTTGCATTGGGTGGCCTGCAATAATGATCACGCATTCGTCACGTATGACAGGTATGCATGCCTATCGGCTGGACTGCCAGGACTACCAGGACCTCATCGATCGCGGCTGGCGGCGCTGCGGCAACTACTGCTACAAGCTGCGCAACCAGGAGACCTGCTGTCCCTGCTACACCATCAAGTGCGACGGCCTGGAGTTTAAGCTGTCCAAGTCGAACAAGCGCATTCTGCGCCGCATGAAACGATTTTTACGCGACGGCAAGCGGGACTCCAAGCCGCAGGGCGGCGACGGGGAGGGCGATCTGGGTGATCTGGATGGCGATGAGGTCACAGTGGCTGGCGAAGCTGCTTCCAGCGAACCGCAACCCCAGCTGCCCGATAAGAGTCCGGCTGTTATCAACGTCGATCAGGTTGCGTCACTGGCACGGGCTCAGAAAAAGCCCTCCGCCAAGCAGGCGGCTGTTTCAACGGCTGAAGCTCCAACGCTGGGCTCCAATAAATGTGGGTATACACCGGAAATGGCACTAATTCTTATTTTCTCGAAAAAGTTATGACCATTTTGATTACAAGCTTGTAACGCACTGTTGAAGAGATTTAAAAAACACATTGAATATGCTTCACTAAAAAGTTCACCCAAGCCAAATACTAACAAGTCAATATAGTCCTATTAGGTTATAATCTGAATCATTTATCTCATTTGCCAAAGTAATACTTTTTATATTAAGACCCATTTAATGATCTTAGAGAATACAATGTACAATGTAGGAAAAATTTTTTTTTAACGAACTTTTTTCATTAATTTTTGACTAACTAATCAATGCCAGTTAAATTTTTATAAATTTAAATGATGAACAAAATTTCCGAGCTACTGAGCTGAAATCTAAATTTGAAAAAAATATAAATAATTTTTCACCATCTTTACAACGAAAAATTGGACAAAAACAACCTTGTTACGCATAAAAAAGCTTGGAAAGGGAATCATGTTTAACCAATTGCTATTTTTCTGCATCCAATGCGTAAGACAGTCCCAAATGGAAGTTACCTCATATTTGTATAACTAATTTAGGATGATACTTTTAATTTAACAAATATTTAAATATTTTATCCCCCATAAAAACCGCCTTAAACTGTAAAAGTAAATAAATATTTGTTCATTCAACAGCTGCAGCACCGATCTCAAACGCTCCGCGCAAGAAGGCCAAGCAAATGCGATTGGAGCGCAGGCAGGCCAAACTGGGAGACACCGCCTCAACCTCAACGAAATCCGTTTGCCAGGAAAAGAGCCTTCGTGACTTCTTGTCGACCGACAGCGAGACGAACAAACATCAGCTTAAGGTATGTAGGGATAGATTTAGATGCATATTTTTGTAAGACCGATTGCAAGGCTTAGCTGGCTAGCGTGTCCCCTTGTTGTTATGTGTTTATTTTGTGAGCTGTGACTATGTGTTTTCCGTGTCTCCGACCTTCCTCTACATGTAGACACACTGTCTTCGTGCTGTTTGTGTTCTTGCAGATCGTTTTGGTCGCTTCCTCAGACACACAGCGCACTTGTGCCGATGCAGTGATCGCGCTCTATCGCAAATATCAAATAACCATTCACAACGATAACCCCGCACGCCTCACCCTAGCTAGTATGCAGCGGTTCTTGGTCAAATCACCCCTTAAGGTAATTATAAACGCCTAATTACCCTACCGAAAATGTATTCACAGCTGAGATTGGTGCACGTCCACGACGAGGAATTCAACCGGACCTTGCCCGAGAGCTTTGCGCTGTACAAGAAGTATCAGATATCGATACACAACGATCCGCCCAAAAATCAGAACGCCTACAAGGACCACCTGCAGTTGACTCCCATGAAGGTTTTACCCTGTTTCCTAGTGTTTTTCAATTCCATACTCATGAGTTTTTCAGCTCTTACTCTCTGATCTCGACTTGTGCTCATCCATTGCAGAATGAAAAACCCAGCGATGGTCCCGAAATGGGCTATGGATCCTTTCATCAGCAGTATTGGCTGGACGACAAGTTGATTGCCGTGGGCGTAATAGATATTCTGCCCGCGTGTGTAAGCTCTGTTTACTTCTTCTACGATCCGGACTACAGCTTCCTATCGCTGGGTACTTATGGCTCTCTTAGGTAATAACTTGATTTGAAATAAAAAGACTACAATTACATTACTTACATTACGTTTCAGGGAAATTGACTTGGTGCAGTCGATCGCCGAGAATGTGCCTGCCTTAAAGTATTACTACATGGGCTTTTACATACACTCATGCCCCAAAATGCGCTACAAGGGCAAATTGTCCGCCTCATATTTGCTGTGCCCAGAGACTTATGAATGGCTCCCGCTCACCGATGGTAAATTTCACAGTTGCATTTCTATATTTTTTTCTAATTGAATGGAGTATCTTTTAGCCATTCGTTCTAAGCTAGACGAACAAAAATACCAACGCTTAAACTTAGATGCTGCTGCCAGGGATGTGAATGAGTTTCTAATGGAGCATTTGGACGAAGTAATGCTGCTGTTGGATGCTAAAACCTGTGCAGATTACAAACATTATGTGCAGGTTTGTCACCTGGGGCGATTTCCTTTTATTAAGCATTAACTTTAATTTTCTCAACAGTTGCGCGGCCCAGACACCGATGTCGATACGATTATTGAATATAGTAAGCTGGTGGGAAAAGTCTGTGCCCATCGCATGCTGTATGTGAATATGTTGTGAAAGACATCAACTGAACTTGAATTTAATTTGTTTGGCGTGTGTACGTCAAGTAGAGTTTATAAGTGAAATTACGTTGATTGTTCATACTCAGTTGGCTTTTAGCAAAAATGTACTCAAACAATTCTGCAAGATGTTGAAATTAAATAATTTTTAAAACTCCTGCCATAAAATGGTTATTAACCAAATATTATGTGAATCTTATTTTTGAGGCTCATTGCTTACAAAGTTTGTTGCCATGTAAGGGAAAATATGCTTGTCATTAATACATGTTCTCAAAATCTGACAGTTTTCACCCATAATCGCTGCTTATCTGAAACAGGCAGCCAAATGCATCAATTAAGCTTTATGAGCTGGTCACAAACACATTGTCTGTTTGTTGGTACAAGTCGGATAACCGTTGAAGATAAAGTACATTATATGGCATCCACACACCGTGAGATAGTTGGCCCGAAACCCAGAAATGTCGCCATTAAGTCAAAATGTGCTGAGCAGCGGAAAGTATCGGATGTGTTTAAAGGGTTCGGATTCCCAACTGGCTATTCTGGAAGTAAAGTTATCCAAGGTGAGGAGTGCTTTATTTACTAATAAATAAATAAACCCAAGTCAATAAAGTGGGTTCTGTGCTTCTGTGGCTTTTCACTGTCATCTGCCAATTGCGCTAATTAAACAAAATTATGAAACAAGTGAAACGGTCAACTGAGTTTTCTCAGCACGTGTTTTATAGCGGTGTTTTTGAAAACTAACTAATGACTGGTTTTCTTGGTTTAGCCAAATAAATACTAGTATTCGCTGGTCTGGATATGCCCAAGCAATTAGCAATTTGAATGTATGGGATCATATATTTTTGAATTATTAGTCATCGTGTATATTGATTTACATTTTAGCACGAATTTGTGATATTTTGTTTAAAAATTTATCGGTTTTTTTTTTTTTTTTTGTGGGGTGGCTCGAATCGCATGCGATTTTTTTGGCACGCTATCAGAAAGCGTAAAAAAGCCAGTCGACCGACAGTCGACGACGGTGAGCTTCAACCGTCGACAACAATTTAAACAATTTTTAACCGTTTTGCGCTGCCCAGTCGCTGCTGCCGTTGCCGCTGAAACTGAATCTGCGACTGCGACAGCGGCAGGTGGAAGTTTTGCTTTAAATCGTCGCCCAAGTATATATGCCATTGGCAGTCACCGATTTAGCTTCATTCGCCGCGCGACGTTCTCAGCAGTTCGATTCGATTCGATTCGATTCGATTCGTTTTGTTTCGGCCGGCGAGCTGCCAAATCCAAATAAGTACCAACTAAAGCATACTAAATAAAGTGAGTTTCGGTGCAACCTGGCCACCTAGCCATTAACGCACTATTTTCTCGGGGCTCTCAACGGGAAAGTCCAGTTTTTCGAATTTTGAATTGGCGTAGTAATTACGAGCGTAGTATTTTGCGCCACAACTCCATCCGATAATTTTTTGTCGGGGGCTGTGGTAAAATTCCATGCAAAATGTGTGCCACGAAGAAGTTCGAGAAGAAAAAACATGAGCAGAGATCACCTGAGATGATGGCTTTGAGTGTTTTGTGATCGCGAATCGCTGTTTGTGCCAATAGTGCGTATCATTGATAATTTTCCATAACAAATCAATGAGGGACGGGCCCCTAAAGATTTATATTTTATGTCTAGGTAAAAAGAAAATTCGATTTTCAAGTTTAAAAAATGTATGAAAAATATGCAGTATATTTTATTATATCATATTTAGGAAAATTTAATATAAGAAAAGGAGAATTTTTAAAGAGTGTTTACATTTTTGTGCATAATATTCGAAAGTTAGACAACAGAACAGGCCGTTATTATGTTTGGACTGGCGCTTATTTTGGCTTCGACCAAATTTTATTTCAGTTAGCGAAAAATTTGCATTTCAAATAATAACAGGTTTCGGTTATTTCGATTCATTGAACCGCGACCACTATTCGAAACAATGTCAATTTGTTATGTTTCTGGCTTTCGGGCAAGTAGTGATCCGTGGGTTTCGCTAATTCCAGGCCTTGGCAACAACCCGGGAAGCTATGACAGCCAAATTGTTGCAGTCGACTGACCAAACTAAGGATTTTTGGCTTTAAGCCGACATGATCGAAGGAAGTATCTAGGTTAATGTGCAGGTTTGGGTCTTCGCGGAATATTCACACAAGCTACTGATTTATGCAACGATCTTCGATCTTCGATCCGTTTGCCCAATAAACTTATGTACATATATTTTCGAATCGTGAAATTTTGAATAACAAGAGACAATATTTGACGCTCGTGATTTTTATTAACATGTGCCTGCAATATTCGCAATTGTCGCATTGATTTCGCATTATTCAATTCACCGAATAAACATGACAATCATTATAGAGTGTATATATGTACATTTTTTTTTTTACATGCGCCACGTAATTTTCCGAAATTTAATTATAACGTGCAAAAATGCAAAAACACAAATTATATGATTTCAATGGGAATTGGTGCAAAATGCCAGTTCGCTGGTGAGTGACTGAGGCTATGAGAACCGAAAATGAACAAAAACAATGATCTACAACAATAACTGCCAACTAACTGGGTTCATTACCGGTCTTGATTTGTTCGCCAGTTACGGTTGATTGCCGTCGACTAAATAATTTGCAGAGTTCTATGCCGAAACACACACCACTTACACCCTATATCAGCAGATAAGTGACAACAAATGGGATTTTGATGGGTACTATGTTACTGGTACTGGTACTGAAATTGGAGGCTCGATCCCAAGGGGAAGGGAAGGGAAGAGGGCGAGCAACCTCGAACCAAATACTCTATAATACAGAGACCCTAAAATATAGAGTCTTTGCTCATACCATGTCAAGCGGTTAACCAAGTCTTATGTAAATGAAACGCTTGTTGTGAATACCCAATGTGTTTTGCTTCATCTTCGGATACCAATCCACTAGGGGCCCGTTAAGATCCTCCAAAACAAGCGCTTTCCGATTGTAAATCAAATCATTTATCGTGGCAATACTTGTTACCACAGTCCACCATCGGGGTCCACTGCGATTGCGGCTAATTGACGATTAACCTGACTCTAATAACAAGCTGATGGCTACATTATCACAACCATGCCCATGCGCCGCATTCGACTACAGTTTATCACTTTATGACACCTCTTTATGGCCCATAAATTGTCGAGCTGATTTGATGGAGTCAATGGTGGTGGTTACGCTGTTGATAAAAGCGTAACACTGCAGATTAGAGAACGAGAGGCTGGCCCGGCGTTAACTTAATTTCCCCATATAAACGACAAGGGGAAAAGCCACAAAAAATAACCTGCTTTTGGCCAAATGTCATATTTGTTTGCACAATGCTCTCGGTTTATCTAGAAACAGATCGCTGTAAACAATCCCGGCAATTAGCGGTTCACTAACTTACTATTAAGCCCAAATTAATGCCGAAGGTCATTAGCAGCGTTCTTTGATCTTCTCTCAAAAGGTATAATTAAAAACTTTCAATTCACGTATTGCGAATCAATAATTCCGATCTAGTGCCCAAAAGGTGTTCCGTTCCGATTGTCTGCCAAATTAGTTTCCCCGAATCAATCTGCGGGTATTCACAGCCAAGTCACGTCACTCAAAACCCGAATCGTTGCGAATTCTGGTGGGTCAAAGGGGTAGATTGCTTCTGGGTTCTCTTCTTTTGTCCATAGATACAGTTATCTGGTCGTAGGATACGACGATATGATATAAATGGAGGAACTTCTATATTCGGAACGAAAAACAAGCTGAGAAGTATTTTTATTGCCCAATGTTTGCATCTACTCTATTTTTTTTTGTGTTTGCGGGATCGTGCTGCTGTTAAATATAAGATGGCATTAGTTTAAATTGCAATTCCTTGGTTCCATTCAGTAGAATTGATTGGTTATCACGCCGTTTATAGGGTATACTTATATTTATTATGGCCCCTTTCCCATAAAACATATAATCGTATTTTATGATTTAAGGGGACAATTCACACTGTGTTGAGCAGGGGAAGTTCGTTTTTGCACTATAGTTTTGAATTTTGGCCGGATATATATAGGGCAATAATCAAACAATCCAACAAGTGTTCGACTTTAAACTCCCCATTTAAACTCCGCCATAATTCACAGCCCTGTTTATATGTAGTACGCCAGTGTACGCCTTTATGTACGAACGTTGAAAAGCTTGTGCGCAAACATTTCTTTTGTGCAAAGTGCAGCGGGGCAGCTGTTTAAATGCTTCGATTAGCAGAACATGGTATCGTAGCCGCAGCGCTGGGTTCCATCTAAGCCCCATGCTATCGCAAAAACGGATCCCACAGATTGTCCCGGATAGAATGACTTGAAAATGGGGCTAGCATGCTGCCGGGCAATTACCATATTTACCCGCTCAGCTTCCCCGATTTTGGCCTTTGGCGCAACTCCGACACTTTCGTGGCACGATCGGCATTTGAATTTGTTATGTATTTTGTTTTGGGCCGTTACTCAATTTACCTAAACGGGGCCACTCACGTGCCGGCTCTATAAAGTGGCAATTGGGACGTGCTTATAAAACTTGACAACTTGCAGTGCACGCAGATACCGCCGAAAGCACTTTCGAATGATACGGTTTTAGTGGCTAGTACCCACACAAATGTGGAAAATGCAGGGTTAATTCTGAATAGACCGCTGCACTTGCAGTTGTGATTGTCGAGTTTTAGGAACAGTCACAGAGACATCTCTATGCGGCTAATCGGCTATCACTTTTAGATTGCAACTATAATTGTAGTTAATTGAGCTGAATTACTGAAAAGTGTTACCTTTTAATTATTATGATTGGATTGTTACAAAGAGTTACAATTAAAAAGATGTATACTAATTTATATTGCCTTTTAAAACTGTATTAAGAAAAGCCTATGACTTCTTAACACTCCATTTTAATAAATTGAAGATTTCAAAAGCCAAATGAAAGAAATATATTTTTAAATTTTGTGGTCGAGAAAAATATGTTCTAGTTCACTGCCAATTTAATAAATAAGAGTAATTTATAAGTTTGATTATAAATCTGAAATAAATAGTAATGATTCAGTGGAGTTTTAAGGGTAAATTTTGTTTTTTAATCGACTTCAGTTGGAAGTTGTAAGCCTTATTATTAATTGAAGATTAATTGCTTTTCGAATAACAATTAACGCTAAACTAAGTTATTTTTAAACCTAATAAAATAAATTATTCAAAAGAGGGAGTTAAAACTAATGTTTATTTTATACAAAACCGATGTTAAACTTTTACCTAAAGTTCCGATGGACAGCTAATTACCAAACACAGCTGACACCGACCATTTAAATGCATATTTATTAAAACTAACAGGCGTCTTCGAGATCAGGTGTTGCCGAAAATAGCAGACGATGACTCGGCACTTCCTAGTAACTCATTAAATTTATGCGCCAACAATTTTGGGCAAAAGCCTCGGGCTTCGGGGAGTACCCCCGAAATCGTAAGGTGATCTGCATAAAAGTCTTGCTAACAGCTTCCTGTTGTTTGTCGTTTCAGCTGACACCTGACGCGAGGCACCGGAGCCATAAGAAAAGCCGCCGAAATGGCCTTCATGCCATGCTGTAAGTATCCAAAAATCCAAATTTATACTCCACACGAGTCATGTGCGAATAATGTCCCAATAATATCAATAATGCCTCACGTGATCTTCGCTCGGCGGAGTGAAATCCCCTTAAATTCGTACCGAACTCAAACATTGAAATTCGCGCATGCGCAGTCCATTAGAGATCTGTGACCCGCTCGAACGGGAATTGAGATCTTTTTTCAATCCGCTAATTGCCCTAATGTGCTGCGAGGGGCCTGTGCCTGTGCTTCTATCGAAAATTGAATAATGGATCCGTCAATAACCAATATTTGCTGTCGTTCGCAGTCTATGTGCCCAAGCGCGTCAATCTGGCGATTATGCTCTTCATGGCCTGCCTTCTCAGCTACATGATGCGCGTGAATCTCTCGATCAACATCATCGCCATGGTGGAGGACACCAGCAGCCACGAGAATGGAACGGAAGTGGAGGTCCTGCCCAATGTAAGTTCCCCAGGCTAATGCGTTAATCAATACCATTTTATTGAAAAATGTTATCATTAAACATTTAATCTCACCGGATACCTCAAACCTTTCCTAAATTATGTACTGGCTAATAATCAAATCTCTTAACATAACAAGTCTTTATAAAAAATTCCTGAATAATTAATTCATTAATTTTTTTAAAAAATCAAATTTCTTTAACATTTTAAATTAAAAAATTGAGTTAAATTAATGTTCCGGAACTATTTACTTTTTACTCATGGGAAACCGACCCCCATATGCAATAAATAATGATGTCTATATATAATAAATGTTTCTACACCCAGACTTAATTGCCAGATCGAATACAAAATATGACTGCAACTTCGAGAGAATCTATTATCCTCAGAATAATTAATTGACTAAATAATATATGTATCTAGATACTGAAAACAGTGTGGGTCTTTTACCCTACCTAATTATTTATATTACTTATTTATTTTTGAAAATTCCTTGTACCTTACCTATATCCCAGAAACTAGTGTCTTGTACCAGCACTGTTTCTAGAGCAAAAATGTAGTTATAGTGATTTATATACGTATGTTTAATTAACGATTCCATTTCTCACAGTATGGACCTCGGTATAACTGGACGCAATCGGATCAGGCCCTCCTGCTGGGTGCCTATTTCTACGGCTATATGATCACCTCCTTGCCCGCCGGCACCTTGGCTGAAATGCTGGGAGCCCGGAATGTGGCCGGATACAGTTGTCTGGTGGCCGGAATCCTTACGGCTCTGACTCCGGCGGCCGCGGCCTGGGACAAGTACGCGGTGTTCGTCGTGCGCTTCCTGATCGGCTTCCTCAACGGCGTGGTGTATCCGTGCTGCCACAGCCTGGTGTCCAAGTGGGCACCTCCGGACGAGAAGGGCAAGTTTGTGGCCTCGCTGATGGGCGGCACCTTCGGCACTGTCATCACCTGGCCACTCAGCGGAGTGATCATCGAGAACATGGGCTGGGACTGGGCCTTCTACATGGTGGGCATCTTCGTGCTGGTTGTGGTGGCCATTTGGTTCTACCTGGTGACCGATACTCCGGCTCAGCACAGCACGATCAGTCTCAAGGAGCGGGAGTACATCGAGAACAGCTTGGGCAACACTCTAAGCAACAAGAAGGTAAGATAAGCCTAGCTTCATATAATTATTTCCTTACACTGAAAATTGAAATCATATTTTTATATTAAACATTTAACTTAAATATTAAATCATAATATTAAAAAAATGCATTAGGCATAATTTAATATTATAATATTTAAATTAATGATTAAAATAAAAATTCAAATGGGTCCTATTTGGCTTAAATGCATTATATTTAAGTTAATCATGGTTTAAATTTTATTTAAATATGCAAATATTTAAATCAATTCCCCCAAAAAAATAGTCTAACTAAAAACTAAAAAAATTCATCGGAATTATCCAAAGATATTTAAATTATTTTATTTATTTAAAAAATTTTACAAATTGTTATAAATTTAAATTCACTTTATTTTAGACTTTTTAATACTTTTATTTATTATTAATTTAGGTGCCTTTTAATAAATTCTTATAAAACAATGGGATGTATAAATTTTATAGATTGGCTTGATAAAACACAATCTTTAAATTAAAATAACAAAAAGAAAGAGCACTCAGACTTTGATATACAAAAATATTTGTTAAAAGCGTGATAACCATCTTAAATAAAAACGTTTATCTTTTTGTAGATAAACTTGCGATATCTTGAGATTATAAAAGACTTATATATATATATTTTTTTTTTAACTTTTTGCAGAAGTGGCCCCCATACAAGGAGCTGATCCTGTCGCTGCCCTTCTGGTCGCTGATGATGCTCCACTACGGCAGCATGTGGGGTCTGTTCTTCCTGATCACCGCCACGCCCAAGTTCTTGAGCGAGGTCCTGGGCTTCAACCTCTCATCCGCCGGCTTTTTGTCCAGTCTGCCGCATGTGGCCCGTCTGCTCTGTGCCTTCGGATTTGGCGCCGTGGCGGATTGGATTCGTCGCCGGGGCTGGTTGTCCGTGACCCGAATGCGCAAGGCCTTCTGTCTGCCCTGTAAGTGTCCTTAAAGACTTTAAATTGAAAGTATTGTATAATGTTCTAATTTCATCTTGCTTAGCTCACATTCTGCCTGGTGTAATGCTGATTATCTTGGCCTATTTTGGTCGCGATCCTTACGTTTGTGTGGCCATTATGACCATCTCGCTGGGCTTCAACGGTGCCGCCACTGCCTCCAATTTGGCCAACTCCCAGGATTTGGCGCCCAACTATGCAGGCACGTTGTACGGAATCATCAACTGCGTGGGCACCACTCCGGGAATATTCTCGCCCCTGATTGTGGCCGCCTTCACGAAGAACGAGGTAAGTCTTGAGCATTTCCTAAAACACTTTATCAATATTAATACCCAATTTACCTTACCCCATAGAACACGATCGATCAGTGGCACTGGATCTTCATCATTGGAGCCGCTGCCTACATATTGCCCGCCCTATTTTTCTGGGTCTTCGGATCGGGAAAGATCCAGAAGTGGAACGAGGTGCAGACCACCGAGTCTCGCGAGGATATTGTCAACACAAAGTTGTAGTTTGTGCCCTGGCAATCACCTGTGATGTTGTGTTTTTAGTATTATGCCATAACTACGATGTGTACTTGTTTATGGAGGGTCCTATTAAAGCTTTAGCCGTGTATTTATTATTAATTATAATGATATTTTCATTTAGCACACGGGAGTTCTGATTCACGCGTCAGGTGAGGTCGAAACCAGTTCGGCACAACGACCTTAGCCTGGTTTGGTAGAAAACACTTTGGCGAACTGGTTGCGCTTTTTTGCAGAACTTTATTCAATTAGGCAGTCGGGCAAAAAACGAAATTGACACTCATTATTAGCCAAATGCTAATCAAGTTTGGGGACATTTCTACCCAACAAATTCCCGTTTTTAATTGCGAATTAGCTTCACGTCTATACGAGTTTTTACTGGGCTACCAGTTAAGCCGAAACGCCATTTATTAGGTGAGAAATTTCACAATAAATTTAGAATTATATTGGTTGCTCACAGACAATGTGTGGAATTAGAATAAGGCTGTTAGTGGGCTGTCGCTTTTAGAAATATATCATAAAATTTCTTATTTTTTCCAAAGAACCCAAAATTAAGGTAAACATCCATAACTCGAACTACCAACTGCTATGGAAAAAACTGTAGTTTTAGAGACTTAAAAATACATTTTACTTGAATTTATACTACCATTTTATAAACTTTGTTATAGAAGTTTCACTGTATTAGTAATTATTTATTTTAATTTTGGTATCTCACTCACAAGCAGGTTTAACAAAAAAAAACATTGTTTATATATTTATACGGCTGTTCCTTTTTATGTGTTAAATAATTACTGTCAAGTTTACTAGATATATATTATCGATTCTTAAATTACCACTAATGCCCGCAACAAATGAGATACTCTCTCAAGACAAGTTAGCCACTTTACCAACCCATAATTAGCACCCAAACTTTCAGGCATTAAGGACACCATACTTACCTATAAAAGCCTGAGCATTGTGTGTCATCACAAGTTAGTACGCAATGATAGAACCGGCAAAGTGGCCAACACCAGGCAAAAGGACCTCCGAGACCAGTGGCTCCAGGAAGAAGAGTAAGGAGCCATCTTTATGGAAGGACGCCATGCTGGCCACCTTTTGGGAGTACACGGAACGGACCAAGTTGAGCGGCATGTGGCTGATGCGAAGGAATCGCACCCATGGCCTGTCCCGGTTCATCTGGTCCTCGGTTCTGGTGCAGCTGCTCTTGCTGAGCATCTTCCTCACCCTGCTGCTGTGGCTCAAGTTCTACTCGTACCCCATCCTGAACACCATCTCGAATGACCTCTCCATCACGAACGTTGCCTTTCCGGGCGTGACCATTTGCAGCCCCAAGGTGGTCAACTCGGAGCGGGTGGAACGATATGTCAAGACGCTGTGAGTAGAACGGTGATAATCTCCTGGGGATTTCGTCATATCAGGTGTTTCTTTGACAGCAAGATTCCCAAGGAGTACGACATTGCCGAGGTGATTGCTGGCTTTGACTTTCTCAACGCCTTTACGGACCAGAGTTTCGAGCCTCCAGCTCACGAAAGCTATCGAGCCACCGATGCCGTACTCCGGCTGAATAATGTGAGCACCTGGGAGGCGGCCATGGCCGTCAGTCCGGGATGCTATGACTACGTGAAGCGGTGCTTCTGGGGCCACACGGAGTTCCAGTGCAACCAGAGCCACGAGTACTTATCGTTCATTCCCACCACGGCCTACCTGGGTCCCTGCTGCTCCTTCAACTACAATCCGCGCAACGCCAGCTTTGTGCCCTTCTCGGCCAACATCTTCGGCATGGATGGGGGTCTGACTTTTGTGGGTGCGGAGGGCAGCGAGCGGAACCTCAACACCGGCCTCATCGTCCTGGTGCACCATCCCATGGACTATGTGACGCAGTCCGCCTCCTCGGTCACAATCACAGCCCAATCCGAGAGCTTCGTGGAGGTCTCGCCCACGGTGCAGAGCTCCTCGGCCGAGGTCCTGGAACTCTCGGAGCGGAAGCGGGACTGCCTCATTTCGGATGACCTGCAGCTGAGAAACTATCGCCAGGCCGCCTGCCTCCTCGCCTGCCAAACGGAGGCCATTGTGGAGAAGTGCGGCTGCCATCCGTACCTCCTGCCCATCGAGGGCAACAAGTTCAAGGAGTGCAACCTGAACGACACCTTCTGCTACTCGGAAAACTATGGTGGGTTAGCTTAAACAGACTTTTGCCCATATCACTCTGGTGCAGGCAGCCCATCGTTTATGCTCAACATTTTTTTCCAGACCCATTTTAAGTCCAGTACTCAAGCTAAAATTAGATTTTAAAACAAAAAATTCCTAAAAACATTAAGCAACCTAATTATTATAATTATGATTGTTATTTTCGTTTTTTTTATTTATTTAAAAACCCAACCAGAGGCTAAAATTTAGAATACAATTTAATTTAGAAAGTCTTTAATTTATAAAAACTGGAAATTGTCAAAGGAAATATGGGAGAGTTATTCTAATGCATTTAAGGAACTATATGATTTTTTTATTATTAAAATATATTTTTAAACTGTTTAATTTTGAATCTTTACCAAGTTATGTTTTTGATTTTTAAATCCTACTTCAAATAAATCATCTTGATTTCCCTTTTTCCAGACAACTTTAAGAGCTTGCGATGTGACCAGTGCCTGCCCAATTGCTACGATGTCACCTACTCGACGCTTTCCTACAGGACGGATCTAAACCAGCACCAGTTCTCAGTGAACCGATACTAGTGAGTAATGAATACTTTATGGGATCCTACAGCTTAAATCCTTTCCCAAAAGCTCGCAGGAGCTGCTCAACAGCGACAGTTTCGTACTCCGGGTCTATTTGGCCAAGCAAGTGGTCCCCGTAATCCGGAAAGTAACCGTAATGTCATGGATAGGACTGCTATGTAAGTAAATAAATCTGTTCTATTAATAACAAAATAACAACATTAATTTTCAGCGGATTTGGGTGGCATTTTCAATCTCTGCTTGGGACTGAGCATGATTTCGGTGGTTGAGTTTTTTTACTTCTGCACTTATCGCTTGTATATCAATTATCAACTTCAGAAGGCTCAGTTGCCTAGAAAGGCATGGCAATAATATTATTCGCTTTACTTAAGATATGTGCTTGTAAGAGAAAAATCAATTTTTAAAAAAATGTTACACTGGAATAGCTGCTTAAATAAATATGTAGGTGTCCGAATCGACTATAGCGAAAATTCAATATAATCCTGTGTTGGGTTTTTAACATTCAAATTCAAAAGTACGCGGCAAAGTCAAAATCAGAGATAAATAAAACAGGGTTGTCGCTGATATGTAATTGTTGTCTTTTGATGAAAGTGTAACCGTTTCATCAAAATGACAGCAAGAAAGAGATATATATTTATTATTTGTTTTTTAATTAACAACACGATCCCTACTAGTAGACTGATTTCGAAAATTAAAAAAAATAAACAAGAAACAAGGAAGTTATGTGAGAAAGGAATATATATAAAGAAATAAATTAGTTTAATTAATGCTATATCATTTTGTTTTAAAGATATTGCTTTATGCTTAACTCACATTTTAAGAAAACACTTCGTTTCTTTTTTGTTGTTTTTAATTTAAAATTTTTTATACACTTACAAACAAAACGGAATTTAAAAATAGATTCTTCACCCTTCAATTATACGGTCACACTATTCGCAAACATCGATAGTCGCAGCAATCGATATGTAAAGAAATAGAAACCATCGATGCATCGATAGCGGTCACCGCTTCTGTTGGACTCTACATTTTAATTTGTTTAACAAATTCTTCGGCCAGTACGCAAGGCAACGCGGCGCCGCAAAAAACACTTTTAGCCCAATTACCACAAAAAAGCGCGCAAAATGGCCGAGGTTGAAGCCGTGCAGATAATTGCCGAGTCATTGAAGCAACAGGTAAGAGGATCACCTGGTGCTCCGTCCCTCAGTCCGTCTGTCTGTCTGTCTGTCTGTTTGTCCGACATTTTGGCAATGCAGTTATATATGTACATACATATATGCACTTGCAGGGGGGAATAAAGTGTATATCTTGGCTATCGGGAATTGTGGAATCTGCGGAGCTGGCGAGAACAATGGAGTGGGGTCTTATCTGGAGGCACCTGTTTGTTGTGCAAAGTTCAAAAACACCTCCCCGATTACTCCCGTTAATAATTTGATAAAGACCGTGTTCCAAAGGTTTGGGACCACGACCCAAACACCCCTGCGCCTGCAGCGGCGATTACCCCCGGGGGTTCAGATTAAAATCAATAAAACTTTAACCGGATTCCGGGCAAATCACTTGAGGACGTGTTTGCACATTGCCTAGTGATTTGGTCTATAAATTGCCCAAAGTATGTGACTTAAGGTTTAATTGATGCCTAAGTGGTCGATATAAATAACCCTACATAATCTGTAATCCGCTACAGGGCGTGGAGTATGTCTTTGGCATCATCGGCATTCCGGTCATCGAGCTGTCCATGGCCTTCCAGGCCGCCGGACTGAAGTACATCGGAATGCGGAACGAGCAGGCCGCCTGCTATGCGGCCCAGGCCATTGGCTATCTGACTGGCAAGCCGGGAGTCTGCCTGGTGGTTTCCGGACCCGGACTGCTCCATGTAACAGGTAGGAACAGCACGCATATGAGCCCTGTCTTCCCTGCTACAGTAATTAACCACTCCCTTTGCCAACCAGGTGGCATGGCCAATGCCCAGGTCAACTGCTGGCCCCTCATTGTCATCGGTGGAGCCACCAACCAGGATCACGAAGGCATCGGCGGCTTCCAGGAGTGCCCGCAGGTGGAGCTCTCTCGGCCGTACTGCAAGTACGCCGCCCGTCCGGCCACCGCCGCCCTCATTCCGCTGCATGTGGAGAAAGCGGTGCGGTATGCCACCTACGGACGCCCTGGCGTGGCCTACCTGGACTTCCCCGGCAACATCCTGCAGTCGAAGGCACAGGAGTCGCGCATCTACAAGGCTCTGGCGCATCCGGCTCCGCCACTAGCCTATCCCCCACATGACGATGTGATCCGGGCCGCCAAGCTGCTGCGCCAGGCCAAGCGACCGCTGGTGATCGTGGGCAAGGGCTCCGCCTACGCCCATGCCGAGAACACGCTGCGGCACTTCATCGAGAACACCAACCTGCCCTTCCTGCCCACGCCGATGGGCAAGGGCGTGGTCTCCGACACGGCGCCGCAGTGCGTCTCCTCGGCCCGCACTTTGGCGCTGCAGAAGGCCGATGTGGTGCTGCTCCTGGGCGCACGCCTCAACTGGATCCTGCACTTCGGCAAGGCGCCGCGCTACGACAAGGACGTCAAGTTCATCCAGGTGGACATCAATCCCGAGGAGCTGCACAACTCGGTGGTTGCCTCGGTGGCCATCCAGGCGGACATCCGCCCCTTCGCCGAGCAGCTGTTCGAGCAGATGAACGCCGTGAACTTCCGCTTCGGTTACGAGCAGGACTGGTGGAAGCAGCTGGCCGTCAAGTGCAAGCAGAACCGCGACACCGTGCAGAAGATGTCGCTGAACACGGAGACGCCGCTGAACTACTACGCCGGTGTTCCACCACCTGCGCGAGCTGCTGCCCAAGGACACGATCATCGTCAGCGAGGGCGCCAACACCATGGACATTGGTCGCTCCATGCTGCTAACGAGCAACCCCGCCATCGCCTCGATGCCGGCACCTTTGGCACCATGGGAGTGGGTCCCGGATTCGCCGTGGCCGCAGCGCTCTTCTGCCGCGACTTTGCCCCCGGCAAGCGGGTGCTGTGCGTGGAGGGCGACAGCGCCTTCGGCTTCTCCGGCATGGAGATCGAGACCATGGTGCGCTACAAGCTGCCGGTGACCATTGTGATCGTGAACAACAACGGCATCTACGGCGGCTTCGACAAGGACACCTTCGAGGCCATTCGCAGTGAGGGCGATCTGACCCAAATGTGAGTGCGCGCGCCGCTTATCGGCCTATCTGGTACATGGTACAACTACTTACGGTCTATTCGGCCTAATCTTATCTTGCAGCACACCACCATCGGCGCTGGGCGTTCAGGTGCGCTACGAGGAGATGATGAAAATGTTCGGCATGCAGGGCTATTTCTGCACGGAGATCGAGCAGCTGCAGGCGGCTGTGAAGGCGGCCAACCAGCTGACGGACAGGCCGACCATCATCAACGTGGCCATCAGCCCGTCATCCGACCGCAAGCCGCAGTCCTTCAACTGGCTCACCGAGTCTAAGCTGTAGGATACCACCATCGACGTCTAGGTCTTAAGCACAAAGTTCACCATTCCGAAAGTTATATTGCCACGAATTTTTCTGTATATACATGCAATTTTTGATACGCGCGCCTCCTTCTCTGCTCCCTAACTGTTGGCTCGCTTCAGTTCTTCCTCCAGGCCGAGGTAGTCCAGGAACCAGGTGAAGTCCACCAGCCGGCCCTTGTGCAGGAACGGCAGCTTGGGGCACAGCTCGAAGGCGATGTTGAGGGGAGCAATGTCGGGCACTTGGTCGCTGCGCATGTTGAAGAAGGCCAGGAAGTCGCGCACCTCGATTTCGTTTTGCCCGTTGCGCTGCAGCACCATCAGGATGTCCTCCACGAGCTCCAGACTGAAGGGCAGCCGGCAGCCTCGCAGGGTGGATCGCACCTGAGACTCGCTGATGTACGGCCTGCAGGCCGGATTGATGTGGCTCAGGTGGTCGTTCAGCTGCTCCACGCCGTTCCACAAGGCCCGCTTCAGCTCCAGTTGGGCGGCCGCCCGCACTCGATTCCTGTCGCAACTGGGGGGCATTGCCTGCTCAGCCGAGAAGTAGCGGCACACGGTCACTATTTCGTGGTTGAGCAGGCACTCCTTGGACAGGTAGGAAAGCAGGGTCGAGCGCAGGGTGTCAAAGCTGACGGTGGTGAAGTCCCCGAGGTCACCATCCGGCTTGCAGCGCAGCACAAACTGCTTGTAGTCGGGACGCACTGCATCGCGGATCTTCTGCATTATCAGCCGTATGTCGGCCACGGGGAACTGAAAGAAAAGCCTTTTTAGTTGGTATTTTTTATGTTTTTTAAAAGTTTGATACAATATAACTTAGGAAGACCATATACCTTCCATTTAACGTTCTTATAGCAATTTCAATACCCTAGTTTCCTATCATTACCAATTTTCTAAACAATCTGTACGTGGTTTCTAACGGGTGCATAAGAATCTAATGATCTATGCAAATCATTTAAGAACTATTCAACTGTAACAACTTAACAAATTGCCTAAATATGATCCCTTCAGATCTGGCTTGGTTTTGGTAATAAGAACTATAACTCAAAGTGTTATTATCCTGATACACTTACCTCGCTGGGATGCTGTTCCATGTACATTAGAGTAAACTCGTCAGCCGAAACAATGTGAAAGTGTGATCCTTCAGAGTCATGGTGCGTCCTATGTAGAAGTCGTTGGCCCTATAGTACTCGGGTCGCGAGGAGCTGAACATATCCTGACCCGGCAGCGGAACCCGTGCCTTTTTAAGGAACTCGCCGCCCAGGAAGCCGGAGTTCCGACGTGACGACTCGTAGATCTGCACCATGTCGTCGGCCAAGAAGTAACTGATGACAAAGTCTCGTTCCCCGTTGTCCCGAATGGCCGAAACGAGCTTGGCTCCGAAGCGCAGGATGCAGCCGTCGTACTTGAAGAGCTTCTTGAAGTCGGCCTGCGGTGGCTTGGGCTCCACAGTGATGCAGTTACCCTCGGAATCCTCGTGACTTCCCCAGCCATTGTACGGTGGCAGTCGACGCGATCCCATGCCTCCTTGAGTGTAAGGTCGAATATCGCTTCGTTCTGGTATAGGCTGAGCGCAAAACTCCTGAATGCCATACTTAAGAAGGTAAGGTAGAGAAAATTAATATTAATTAAATAAATGTTAACCCATTTTCTTTTTTACACACTCACCTTCTCCCTGTAGTAACTCTGGGTGAACTGATCGCAGCCGGTCAGGACGACAGCCCGTCCGAAGACATTTAGAACGGCTCCTATCTGCAAATCCTGGTCGGTGTAGTACTGCTCCTGTTTTTGGCCCGTGTTCAACGGGTCGGCTACGTAACGCACATCACGCATACTGTTGCCCAGCACATTGAGTAGAGTCAAGGCCGTCTGCTGACCGGGCAGCGGGAGTCCCGAGAACTCCTTTGGCAGCTTACCTCGTTTCAGAAAGGTACTGGGTCCTTCGCGACCAGAATTTCGCGGGAATTTCTCCTTAATATCAATGGTGTCATCGGCCAGATAATAGCAAATCTCCAGTTTCCGCACATCGCCAAACTCGCTGCGGTCATTCCAATACCCCTGAAACTTGAGCACTCGTCTGTCGAACTCCAGAAACTGGGCGAACGAATGCTTTTTGGGCTGAGCCGAGGAGCAGGAGCCAGCAGTCTGCTTCAAACCGGAACGCTTTCGGATTTCCGTGGTTGGATCACTAAGAAAAATTACACAAAGTAGAAGTGTTTAAAAAATAATACAAAAACAAAATATACTTTTGTGGACCAAAAGATTGGGAACTGACGTAAATAATTATTACATTTTGTAAAGTTCCTAAAAGACAAATGGAATTCCAGATAAAGCCTTGATGTTTATATAAATATGCAAAAATAAATACATTTTTGCTGGCAAAAGCTAGTATAAGTATGTGTATAGAGGATTTTCTCAAGTTCTAGGAGATATTTGTAAAGTTCCAAATAGACAAATGGTGTTCCAAATAAAACGGTGATGTTTATATAAATATCAAAAATCTCAGTTTTGCTTACAAAACCATGTACAACATTTTTTGAAAGCTGAATAAATTGTTAAATTAAGAGGAATGTCTAAAGTACGACCGATTTAACTTAGTAGTCGTATGGTTTTACTTTTTTTTTGGAAACATTTTAAAGACTTTGGAATAAATAAAAAGTTTTAAAAACTTATTCAAAGAAAAATAAGTTCATTCAAATTGGCCATCATCTTACTTTGGTTCTTGCTGCGCCTCGGGCACAAAGATGCCGGCTCGGTTGAGGAACTGCCGCGTGAACACGTCACATCCGCTAATGTGGTAGACCCGATCGAAGATCTGGATGTCCGTGTCCACGTTCAGGTCGAAGATGGAGATGAACTCACGGTCGGTGGGCGGGGCCCGCGGGATGCGCTGGCGGTGGACCAGGCATCCCTGCGGAATGCCTGAGTTCTCCACCTTGGGCTCGGTGACCTGCATGGTGCCGTCCTCCAGGTAGAAGTAGATCCGCACCTTGCGCACCTGGTAGGGGGCGTGGTAGACCTCGGTGAGGTTCTCCTTGAAATAGGCGCTGAAGCAGAGCACCTGCTTGTCGTAGGCCAGCCAGGGTGGCAGCTTGGTGGTGGCCTTGGGTGCCCACAGGCTGTTGATCTGGGCGGGCACGGGCGGACACTTTGGGTCGGTCACGATGCCATTGGGCTCCACCAGTTCGGGTTCGCGGCGGTCCGAGAGCATCTGGATGCCCTGGTAGTGCATCAGTGTCTGTTGCCGCGGATGGCGACGCTTACCACGCTGTTGAAAAGGTTTTAGGTTAACAAAATAAGGTACACTCCACTGTACCACTCACATCGTAAAATTGCGCGCCCGGCAGCATGGGCATTCCAGGAAGTCGCATCATCGTCACGGATAATTTTGCACTCCTTTGGATATTCCAAAATGTAATTTTATTGCCAATTCGCTTGCCAAATCGTTATGGTTACATTTGCCTCTAAGCCAAAATCAATTCTGTGGCAGTTAACGCCACGCAACAGAATTTTGGACTGGTCGAGTGCTTCGACATTTCCGCTGCTATTCGATAAATGGAACAAGCGCAACTATGGCAATGCCAGCTCGCCATGGCAGCCGGAAAAGTCAACTGGCCAACAAGTCAACCAATTGCAACTGGTAGTGGTTTCCATGGAGGGTTTTCAACAGCCTCTACTTCTACTTATTAATTTTTCTAAGTTATAAACTATTAAACACTATTCTGACGAACTAATGCTATTTTTTATAAATTTTAGGCCAAATTATTAGAGCAATAAAAATAACTTTGGCGTGAGCTTCGATTTAAATCTATTTTGAAATTTTGTCATCATAATATGGATGTTTTTTTAAAGCTATTTTATTAACATAGTTTTTTCATAAAATTTAAATTAAATTAATGTGGAAATAAGAATATCTGTTGGCATAAGCCATGGCAGTCCGAAAGTCAACTGGCCAAAAGCCAACTATAGAGGGTTTTGAACAGCCTCTATTTCCACATAGCCAAGTCTTAATTAATTGTGCTATGTTATTAACTCATTAGGTTCTTTTGTGACGCACAATACAAGCATTTGTTTTCATAAAATTTAAATTGGATTAATAGAGCAACAAAAATAACTTTCGATTTAAATTTATGTTTGGTCGGATGGCATTATGGATGACATTTTTTTTATGAATTTTAAATTTAAAAATAGGGCAACTAAAGTACCTCTGGCTAAAAAATATGCTATATACCAACACTAACCCATGTTAAATGTATCTCCCTATCTTTTCTAGAACTTCTCCTTTAAAATTAACCAACCTTCAAGTGACAGTGCCACCTGTAGTTGACTCATGTCACACCTACTTCCCATATTGTCTTTGAACCTGAAAGCGGTCCTATGACTTTCTAGAGTCATGGCCACAGTAGGCTGGTGTCGCAGACGCAGTGCTCGCTAATTAGTCGGGCAGGCATAAGTAGGAAACCCACCGAAGCACGTGCTTTTTCTCACTTCTCACTCCAACTCATAGCCATACCTGTATGCCCATCTCCCTGGGCTGACAAAGCATCGTATAACGATGCCATGACACTGAAGCTGTTCGAATCTCGGCGGTAAACGCTGTCAAGAGCTCGAGCGGACAGCACAAGAAGCGGCAAAATGAACCTATTGTGAGTTGATTGAACCGTGAAGCGGTAATTGTTTGATTCCCACTGACAAGTGAACCCCCAACTTAGAGCCAAGATGATAGTTTTCCTTGTGATCCTGGAAACGGTGGCTGCAGTGGATGCCAATCTCACTGCATGGCGACATCACAGGCGACAGAAGCGCTTCCTGATCTATCAGAACGGTGGCGTTGTCAAGGTTAGACATCAAATATTTATTGAGAATATATGGGATAAACATCGATTTGTATCTTTACAGTTTGTTTCCGGTTGTGCATTTCCAGTGCCGTTTATGGAGAAAAAGGTCTGGCGACAGTTGGTCTGGCTGATGAACTTCCACTACCAGTTTAGTGAGCCGCAAACGCCCATCTACTGGTGGAAACTATGGGACAGTTCCCGAAATCTCAATGGTCCTTTGACCAACCAGCCAGCAGCTCCATCGATTCCAGATCGTCTTTCGGTGGATGAGCCGCAGCTGTTGCTCTTCAAGTTCGCCGAGGGCTATATGAATCAGTTGGGTCAGAATGGGAGTGCCTGTCTGGAGCGACTGATCTGCGAGAATGGTCAGGTGGATGAGCACAGTGGTCTTTATGCGCAATTGCTGCACAGGCTGTTAAGGTGAGCTGACTTCTGTCTTAATTAAGAACAGAAATAACACCACAAATGTCTTAGACCACATCGAACACTGGACAGGCGATATTTGGATGCCTATAGGATGGGTCGACATGGCGTCAACTGTCGCAGAGCTTTTCCAGAGGCCCATCACTGCGTTTTAGACAACTACGTACACCTCCATGAACGGGGACCCACACAGAGTTTTCTTTAAGGTCTAGTTTTAGAATTCGCGCGAGCTTTCTCTTTGAACAAATGGCGCCGGTTGCCAGTCGTTCAATAGCATTTACATGACATGTACAAAACTAATTAATGGTAATTAATGACTATATATATATATAGTACAATGAGGTCAGGCGAAATCCATTAGCTCTACTTGCCACTGGACACGTGTGCAGCATCGGCGTCGTCGTCATCATCATCGGACACTCGCCAGGTCACTTGGTAGTACTTTTTGTCATTGCTGGCCAACCAGAGCAGAGCACATCGGTTGGTGCAGAAATTGCAGGTGAAGAGCTGCTTGGAGGTGCTACCACGCCTATAAAAAGTAATAACAATGATATTGGGAATTAGCCATATAGGTTATTCATGAAAGGATGTTCAAAATTTATGGGTAATTTAATTCAAATTTGATTAAAGTCGATTGGAAATCGAACTTTTGGAAAATACATTAATGTGTACGTAAGCTAGAATTAAAAACTGAAATAACACAAAGTAAAAAATTATATATTTAAAAATTAATCTAAAATGTAATTTGGTTTTCTCGAAATATAAGTGGGTCTCACTTCCTGCTTACTCATTTGCTAAGAACTTAAGTTCTTATTTAAATAGTTGTAATTATTATAATCACTTATCTAAAATTATTAGCTTGAACAATAATGTATAATTGTGAATATGAATTACGTAAGTATTAAATAAAGCATGGAAATTGTAAACGTTCAAATCTGATTTTAAATTCATTTTATAACTTATTTACGTTAAGAGTTGAATTGATCAATCAAACGAGGCTTTTCTGAATAATAGCCATAAAACTTTAAAAATATGGGTATTACTAAAAAATACAAATTTAAATTAAAATGTCTGCCTATTCGAAGTAGGCAGTTCGCACTGTACTTCTTGCGGTTGTGATAGGTCCATGTGCCCCAATTGGAAAGCGGACCGGTTGCGGCGGTACCAAAACAATAACCACATGACCAACGAAACTCCGACCCACCTCTTCACGACCATGAAGTAGTACGAGGTGTACAGACAGCTCGAGCAGGTGGAAGTCGTGCAGCGGGCGATGGGTCCGTTGTTGATGTGGGCGCCGATGTACGGCTCCGGGAGCAGGCGGTGCAGGGCGGCGTTCTCGTAGACGGGCACGGAGCGGTTCAGCGACTGGAGGGCGTGCAGGCAGTCGTCGTAGAGCGTGACCCGGTTCTCCGCCGACGGAACCGGAAATACTGTGCGGGTGCCCACCGGAAGCACCAATCTGGAGTTCGTCTCTAGCTCGCGTACCCAAAACAGACCCTTTCGACGAACGGCGCTGAAAAAAAAATGGTTAGTATTATTAACTTCATAAGATTATGAAAAAAAAAAAAAACAAGAAGAAAATCGAGGTAAATGAGTTTCTTATTGATAAAAAGAAAGTTCGCAAAAATAAGCCTACCTATCTTTTAAGATTAAGGTAAATTAAGTAAGTTAAATCGAGCTGAGGCACTTGCTCGATTAAATGCTTAAACAAAATTAACTCATCAGCAACAAAAAAGAAATTTGTTCTATATAAGCAGCTTATCTTTATCAACTTTTAATAATTTATATTTATTTGATGATAAAAGTTTGTGCAGTTAACCATTTAGGTCATAATTGGGTACTTAGATAAAACGTATCTACAAAAAAAAAAAACAACTCTAGCTATTATTTAATCTTGATTAAACTTTAATAATTTCCTTATAATATATTTCTTCAATAAAAGTTTGAGCAGTTGATTCTTTGTAAACAAATGCCTCTATGCCTTAGTTAAAATAGTTTTAACAATGTAGCTCTGTTTATAAATGCTTTTGAAAAATATCTTAGTCATTCCTAAAGGCAACGTGCCAAATAAATCGCCATTTCTTTATCGACAAACATTTTCGGCTATTATTTAAGCTACGTAGATAGGATTTCATAGCCAAATATTTGTTTACAAAAGGGGGAAGGCAAAATGATCAGTCAACTGCCAAGTTTTTTAAAATCTATGCCATCCCTGAAAAAAAAAGCGTAAAAGAAGTTTCTTTCTTACATGGGAGTGCTCCTCTGTCGGTTGTCGTAGAAATTTTGGTAGAACTTCTCGTAGACCATGGGTATATAGTTGATGGCCGTGTTGTGGAAGATGCGCACATGGTTCATGAACTTGGAGAGGGCGGCCGGCAGGTAGACAAGAGCACAGCCTGCCAAGAAAGAGATATCGATGATCGGCGAGATGAACCCCGTATGATGGGTATACTCACGATCGGCGGCGAGGGACTGCAGCATGGGCAGGTTGGAGATGCGCTCGGGGATGTGGACCAGCGCCTCGTTGTCGCTCACGTTCAGCTCGTTGAGACGGACGCACTCGCTCAGCTGAATGGGCAGGCGGCGAAATTGGTTCTTGGCTATGTTCAGGTGCTCCAGATTGCGCAAGCTGCTCAGCTCTGAAAGGGGATGTAAAGGTGTAAGCTTCATAAGGGCAGGAGGTTCTACTCAAGGGGTCCAACTCACCCACTGGCAGTTCGGCGAGTTGATTGCCCGAAACATTCAGCTGCTGAAGACTCAAAAGGAGACCCAGAGTGGGGGGCAGCTGCTTGAGTTCATTGTTGGAAACGTCGAGGAACTCAAGGTTCTCCAGCAAATAGATGTCAGCGGGCAGTTCGCTCAGGTTGTTGCCTGCCAAATGGATAAACTTGAGGGTGGTGATGTTTAGCAACCACTTGGGTATGACCGAAATGAAGTTCTCCTTGAGGTAGACCTCCTCGAGATCTTCGTACAGAAAGAGATCCATGGGCACATCCTTGAAGTTCAGATAGCTCCAGTGCAGAATCGTTTTGTTCATCGCAATGCCGTTGCAATTACACAATGCCCGCACTGCTGTTATTTGGTTGATTTGGTTTATTCGGTTTATTTGGTTTATTTGGTTTATTTGGTTCGCGGCGCCGTCAGGTTTGGCTTGCTTATAGTTTGGTGGTGTTTCAATTATATTTATTTGCGTCTCTACGCGGTCACGATCATCATTTGGCACCGCCGCCCGCCAAACAAAAACTGCCACCACCGCCACCAGCGCCACCACAGCCACCCAGTGGCTCAGGCCCAGTGGCAGCACCACCAGAATCAGCAGCAACAGTTTGCTCTCCGCCGTGAACGAGAATCTCCTGCGACACGCGGTTCGGATCGGTCAGTCTTGGCTAAATTTGTCTCATTCGCCTTTCGCAGTTGCTCACGAGCTTTCTCCGCCTCTGGTTTTTTATAAAATACTTATTTATCAATAACGCTCACCCATCTTTCACCGACCTTTCACTGTCGTCCACCGACATATACGTAATGTGGCTGAGTGCCCGAAAGTATACCGTTTCGTTTCGGAGGCGTTTTAATGCCGCCCGAGCTTTGGCACTGACATTGAATTTTCCGGCTGCATTGATTCACTACCCCATCCAACCCCTTCTTCGGGTTGTTGCTCTTGTAGTCTTTGCCGAATTCAAGGTCGTTGCTGCAAGCCAAATGCAAAGGGCAAGCTTCGGAAGCTTTAACACTGAGAGAGCTTTGTGGTAAAAGAAAGGGGGCTGATTATGGCAAGTTCCCATAAACTGAACAACGACAAAGCACACTTGGTTGGGAAATCCAAGCTGAGCTTTCATGAGAAACATTTGGAAAAGCCGAAGGTATGGAAACGACCTAATATTGTGAAAACCTAAACAATATGTTAATATGTTTCTAAGACTAATACATTGGAACGAGAACTATAAAATTTTGTGAAAAACAAATGCCAATATGTTTTTGAAACTGATATATAACATATAATTTTATAGATCAATAAAGCGCAAAGAGTGTATCTAGAATTAATAATATCTTCGAAAAACATAGTTAAAAACCCAGAAGAAAGCTCAGTTTAAAAATTACTTTTCCCAAGCAAACATTTCTTAAATATAAGATTAAAGAAATAAGTAAGTCGAAGTCTAAAAAACTCATTAAGTTAATTGGATAGATGTAAACTTAAAGCGAATAGAATATAGGGAAATATAAAAAAAAACAATCTAATAAACAAATAAAAAAATAATAAAAGAACACATTAAACATTTTTTTTATAAATAATATAATAAATATTGTTTTATTTTGATATATCAAGATTTTCATAAGTTTCACGCTTGCGAATTAATCTTAAACAAAGTTTCACTTCCACGCATCGTATTCTTAATATCCATAGTTTCCATATCCATAATCGTATCCATATCCTGGGTGATGATGATGGTGGTGGTGATGTGGGTACGGATAGTAGCCGTAGGACGGTGGCGGAGGCGGAGGAAGTACTCCGAATCCCACACCAATTGGCAGCGGAAGAGGTAATCCCACCACAATAGGTGTTCCCATTGCTCCAGCAATGCAGAATACTAAGCCGATAAGAGCGATCACAGCTTTCATGTCTCTGGCAAGATTTCTTAGCAAACTGACAAATCCGAGATGATGCTGTTGCCTTTTAAGCATGATGGTGTTACGATTTTGGGAATTTCAGCCTTAGCGTGTGCAAACAAAATGAATTAAATTTCACCGGCCGAAAGGTGCAAATTGCTGCGCGAGTTGTATTTCCCCCTCAAATGCAAATTGACAATTGTTCACGATATTTGCTTTATATCGCATACGAGATTTTGGCATCTCTCTCTTGCAATTTAAAAGAACTTGTTTCATTACAATTTGGTCTTTGAATTTTAAACACCCTTCTTGTGAGTTTATTTTATTTGAGTACAAATGTGCAAAACATTATAAATTTTGTTCTTTAATTAAATCAAATATTTTGTTTTGAAAATCAAAACTTTTCAGTAATGATGATGGTGGTGGTGATCGTAGTGCGGATCGTAGTGGTCGTGGTGGCGACCGTGGTGATCATCGTGGTGATAGTCGTGGTGCGGATCGCCTCCAAAATGAGGAGCCGCAAATGCGGCTGCAATGATGAACAAAAGTCCGATGAGGGCGATCACAGCATTCATGTTTTTGACAGCTCACTTTTACAAACTGATGCACCTGCACCGATGCATTGGCTTTTAAACCTTTTTGGCATCTGGATTTTGGGAATTTCACACCAAGGTGTGCAAACAGAAACCAAAGTCAAGTAAATTTCATTGTCCCCCTGGCAAATTGTTAATTGTTGTTTTCGATATTTTTGTACGCTTGTATAGTAATTTTTGGGTTGTTTATTAAAGCTCTACACCGTTTATCACAAGTCTTAGGGGGAGGATACAGGAGAATTCTAGGCTCCTGATTTAACATTTACAGTCAGCTGTTTGAAGTCACGATCGCTGAGCAGCTGCCATTTGTAGCCCAAGATCTGTGAGATCTCCCGCTCCACAGCCTCGTAGGATCTGGAGTTTCGCTTCAGCCAGGTGTTAAACTCGTCACTCCATTCCGGATGTCTTGGCCAGTCGCATCGCAAAATCACCGCAAATCGTCGGACATGGAGATGCTGCAGATTCTTGGCCGTTTTTGCAATGAGCAGGAGCGTTGAGGTTGAGACTTTCTCGCGGATGATCTGGGCGATAAGGCAATAGGGTGTTAAGTTGGTCTCTTACATTAAAACTACCCTACAAATTAGTCATAATATTGCTAACTCTTAAATTAAACAGATTATTTAAGTTAATGTTAAATAATTAATAAATAATTAATAAATTAAAGATTGGCCTGCCTTGGTACATTTGTCCTTGGCTTTCAAATATATGCTTTAAATAGATAGTCCATCTTTAAAATTGTTAGCTTGCTCTGAATCAACACTTAAAAATTCTCTAAAAATGATTGGATAATGTTTACTTATTCTTTAAGAAATCACAAAAAAAAAACAGTTATTGCTCAGGAACTAATGCCCAATGAAACAATATCTCTGATTCACTTTCTCATTGAGGCTAGGATTTGGGTTGTAAAGACCTTTACAGCCCTTGTCAACAGCTTTCGGCCGCAATCTGAGTTTTTTTTAGCATCTAACTGATTGTTTAAACTGCATATACAGACTCACCAGAGTGTCCATATTGAAGCACTGCCGGCACAAGAGCAACATCAGACTGTCGATGCGGCTGTGAAATGGCTTGGGGCTGGAAAAGCGCGGCAGGAGCTCGTGACCGTACACGGCCAAGGTGTTCCGATAGTGGTCCACCATGCGGACGAGCAGCTCGGCCCGTATCCGTGCCTGCGGCGCGCAGTACGTGATGCTGTGGACAGGCGCCTCCGGTTGCAGCACCACCTCGCCATCCGCCAGGTTCTCCACGCGCAAATGGACACGCAGGCGCGGATTGGTTGTCTTCACATTGCGCCAGGCCTTCACGCCGCAGGCACTTATTGTCAGGTGGCTTGGCGTATAGCAGTTCTGCAGCAAGTGCAAGTGCCGCAACTTGGTGTCCGCCAGCAGGGACAAAACGTCGTCGTCAATGTTCTGCGGCGATATGGTGAGCACCTATTCCAAAACTTTATTTAGCACTGTGATAGCAAACATCGATTTCAATTGCATTCACCTGCAGGTTGAGGAACAGACCCACATGCATGATGGGACAGTGCGTCGTGGTCACATTCACCAGATTGAGTACCCTCATCTTGGTGCAGCAGCTGCAGACGACCTCGTCCAGCAAGTGATTCGCCTCGAAGCGTTCCAGCACGAAGTCCACCAGCTTGAGTGTGTGAAGGTCCGTCAACCGGAGGAGCAGCTCCTTCAGGACCCGCAGCAGCTGGCCTCCGGTGCCGAATAGCTTGATTCCCTCCGGATCGTTGGGCTGCGACATGTTGCACGGAAAGTGGTAGACCAGAGTGCGGATACGGCGACCCATGCCAAAAAACTCCGGCCCAGCATTCTCCTCATTAGCCTAAAGCGCTAACGATTATCAATATGCGATGGGGAAGATGTTACCGTCATTTTGATACCTTGTCAATGTTCCAGGTCAGCATGGTCATAAACTGGAAGATGTTGTTGAAGCTGTGCCACGGCCGAAACTCAATCCCTCGCATATATCTGCCGATTCTCGACAGGCAGTACTGGGTTCGCATATGATCGAGGCAGAATTGCCAGCCGGAGTAGTAGTTAAACTTTGGCTTGGTCAATGTGCGATCATCCACCAAAAAGTTGTTCCAAACAGTTGGCAAGTAGAAAGCTCTATACCACTGGCGGCAAACCTAAAACAAATGGTAGAGTTAAGAATTCTTAGATATTGAATTCTACGTATATAAAGGAGAATAAGGGTGCTTTATATTTGTTTGAGCTTTAAATATTCCATATTCTACTTTTATTTTAATGTTGCGGCTAGGGAAGTTGCATTTTATATAAAATAAATTTGAAACCAAATTATTATATATTGCTGGCTGACATCCGAGGTGGTTTTTAAAGTTAGCCTTGAATAAAAATAAAAAAAAAATTGTTATGCATCGGCCGGGAATCGAACCCGGGCCGCCCGCGTGGCAGGCGAGCATTCTACCACTGAACCACCGATGCTCGGTGACAAACTGGATTCCCAAAAATCTCCATATTATGTTGGTTGTTCTATAAAATCGCCTAAAAATAGATTTATTGGGGAGTTGACACTCAAATAATTTAAATTATTATCAATTTTACAGATTTACTTGGCAAAACAAATTGGTGAACTGTTTTAATAATACATAAAGAAAAGAGAACTTTCACTTCAACAAGCACTCAATTTATAAATGTCACATTGAGACGCTTTAGTTGTAAACTATTTTAATATGGATAAAGCACACAACTTATAAACAGATTGTGTGCTATTTCTATATACGCACCAGTCCCGCATAGTAGCGCTCTTTGGGGCTGAGGTAGGTAAAGACTTGCTCTAGTACCAGGTCAGGTAGTAAGCACCACTTCGACTCAATCATTCCTTCAGTGTCCTGGTCGTCGTCCTCATCGACATCTATGTAACAGGCTGTGTTTTTGGGAAAACTCATATTATTTTGATGACATTGCATGGAAGACTTTCAGCCTACCCTTCTCATCGCCATCGATCTTCCAGCCAGCCTTTTGCATAACCTCCAGCTGGCCGCTGCCCTTTCGCCCCATGCTCAGTGAGCTCATGTTGGGATATTGTTATTATTATTCTTTCAAATCGACGTGTTATGATTTTACAACGCAAACAACCGCACAGAACTATATGTACTCTAATTTTGAAATTATTTTGGCACAGCCTGCGGTGTCGGCTTCTTCTTGCTTTCGGTTTATTTTTATATAGTTGGACCGACCGACTGTCCGCTGCACTCGCAGTTGCGTCGCGTTTGGCCAGCGACTGTCTCCCGAATAGATTGTGATTCCTTCACGTATTCAAATCGCTCTGCTGGCTATTTTCGAAAACTGAAACTGAAAAAACTGTTTTCAGTTCTCGTGTTCGAAATTGTTAGGTTCTCGCAGCCCGCAGTTGCCAAAGACCAGCGATCTTGTCTTCTCTTCATCGCGCTTTCGATTTATTTCGGTTATTATTTCATTGTTGATGTTTGGAACTTCGCTCGAGATATGGCAACTGTTGTGATTCCAATTCTCTGTTGTTTTCGTTTTCCGATTTTAAAATTAGATGCCGGCACTTTGGGCAAGGTCTTAGGGCCGTCGTTTTGTGGCACGGAACTGGGGCAACTTGTTGATGCTACTGGCTGGCTTTTGAGGTGTAAATTATAAATAAACACTTTCGTTGTTTGGACTTCTTGTGATCCGATCGATCCGTTCTGCGCTGCATGTGCACTTTTATGCATACGGTTTCAGTGTATATGCACGTGTCTGGAGTATTTGTTGCACAGAGAGAAATACTTTAAATTATTTAAATATCCGTTGATTTCCCTGACATGAACATGTTTTTTTTGTATCTAAGGGTTTGATTGAAATATTTGTCGTTTAAAAAGGAGCATATATAAATGCCATTGTGGGACAACAATGATAAACATTCAAAGCCTAAAAAACAAAATAATCATCTTAAAATATTTGATAAATAATTGAAAAGCTTAAGAATTTTGTTATATGTAATAAGAAAATAAGAAAGATTTCTAGGTTAATTTTTGAGTACAATCTACCCTGCTTAAAGATATTAGAGCTTCAAAAATTTCGGCTTTCAATCGTCCGGATGACAAGCCTATTTATGGTGTTTAAGAACATAACTTCTTTATTCACTTAAAGCGTTTTTAATTTGAAATTAGTCAGTTTTTAAAATTCAGGAAGCTCGTATGAATCTACTTAAATAAAGCTTTCCTGTATTTAAAGTAACTCTGCAAAATATTTCTTGTAAAAGAATTTTTCTAAGCAAGGCTTCAAAGTCTCTAATTTTCTATCTAACACGATAAGTACAACATTATTTGAGCCAAAACTGCTGTAAGCTACTTACCAATCCGGCCGCTATCTTGCTCTGCGTTGGTGACACTTGACCCCACTTTGCCGGCAGAAGGCGGAAGAAAATTCCATCAGGCCACCAAACGACGCCATCGTCGTTTCCTTGACGATGCCACCAACTGAGCCAGCTGTTATCCCGTTTTCCGATTTTTCGTTGTCCACTTGTGCATGTCCATTCGACGCTCCACAAAGGAGCATTGTCATTTTCCCACACACACACACACACTCGTTTTGTGTGGGAAAACTCCTCGAGTGTCCAGGTACACTTAGCGGAAACAGCTGTTTATGTTGATGGGCAGAATTCAGAAAGCAGAATGGCCATTTTACTCGTTCCTTTTTAGCCCCCGGCTTTCTTTTTTAGTAACAACTTTTCCGTACTGCAATTTCCTTTTTGCGTTGCATACTTTTAGGATCACGGAATTTTTCCGCGCCCAAGCACTTAAAAATATGCTGAATATTGAATGAGACCGGCTGAGTGGGAATGCGCTGCAGCGCTGGCTGGAGAGCTGTGCTGCAACAATGCGCAATACGGGCTTAATTAAAACAATTTTAAAACCAGTTAAAACACACTCGCTGGTCACACACACACAGCCGCACACACCCGCACACACTCACCCACACATATGTACCCAGCCAACCGCTTGACAGTTGGCATCGCCCTTCCGCCTTCGGTTGCAAAACCGAAACATCAAATATGACAGCGCCCGGCCTGCGACCAAAATGTTGCCATGCAAATTTAAATGTCAACAAAAACTTGCAGTTTAACCCAAAAACCCTATTTGTGTCTGCCCGGCAGCCGGCCATCACGATAGGGTTTTCCAGGGCTACCCAGAAGTGTGCAAACTCCATTAAAAGCGTGCAGCGATTAGAGATGAGTACGTTGTCTAAATTCTAGAAAAGTTAGCAACATTTTAAACGATTTAAAACATTTTAAAACTTCAATATTGAAAGAAAGTTGCATAATTCTCAAACCACTAAACATGAAATATTTTATAAACGCTTTATTCATCTTATATCAATTTTTAATTTAATTAAATTTACTACTTGGCTTGCTGTCCTTTTTAAAAATCAAGTACTTAAAAACAACTTTTTGATTTGTTAAATTTCATTTTAAGTTCAAGATGTAACTTTACTTGGTACTATTATTTTACATTTGAATGTATTTTAATGTAATGCTTTAAGAATTAATTTATTGAAAAAATGAATTGTTCCATTGTTAACCAAAATTAATGTATGGAATAAATTCAATGTAACATGCAGCTTTTATTATTGAAGATTTATTTTAAAAAGGTATTCAAATTAATAATTCTCATTAAAGGTTTAAATTAAATATTTAATTTCTTTAAATATTTTAAATTTTACGCCCTTATTATTTCATATATTAAAAAAGAACAGTTTATATTTTAAGTATTTTTATATATATTTATTTAGTTTCTCAGTATCATTCATTGCCTTCAACGCTCTCGCACCTCTAGCACGCATTTGTGAAAATCATGGGTCTGGTTTACCGGTCGAAATATGCATATGGATATTCCTCTGTGCGTGCCGGTGGGTCGGTGGCGGCTTAAGCTGGAGAACAGGAAGTGGCTGGTTGGCTTGGCTAACCAAGCCGGCAAAAGCCGGCCAACAAGTCCTGTTATTGTTGTTCCTGCCGGTTTGTTTGGCTGGCCTTGCTCAGGTGCATCGCACTGGCAGCTGTTTGGGGCCATTGTTTGGCCATCGGATGTTGCCAAGTTTCGGAATTTAATGTATAATTTTGTAGCATTTTAACTACTGCCTCACCCGTTGTGGCCCATTCTGCATTCTGCCACACTGCCATGTGGTTATGTAAATTGTTGACTTCTACTTAGGGGACATCACTAAGAAGGTTGATGTGTGACTGGACTGTGCATTTGTGAATTGCATTTTAATGGCTTCTTGGTGGGCATTCCGTTTGACTGGCAGCTTAGAAGTAGCATTCATTGGTGACTCTAAAGAGAAATGGGTTAACAAAATGCCTTACTCATTTTCTTTTGAATTTCACTTATTTTGGTTAAATATTTTCTATACATTTTGAGGCGGAAATAAAAAAAAAATTATTTTGCATCGGCCGGGAATCGAACCCGGGCCGCCCGCGTGGCAGGCGAGCATTCTACCACTGAACCACCGATGCTTGGTGAAAGTAAAGATCCCATAAAGTCTCTAGTTTATTTTGGAAGCATTATCAAAATCTAAAAATAGAATTTATAGGGGAGTTAACTTTAAAATTGATTAAGTTAAGATTTATTGTTACCGGTTAATTTTCAAATAATTTTTTTTGTTTGTTTATTTTGATACGAATAATTCAATTTTTGGAGCAATATGATTTCTTGAACATACAATTCAAACCCTCTGTAAATTCCTATCTTCATTCTTGAGACTTGAATTTGCTTCATCCGATTGCACACTGGTTATTTTGTCCATTTTGTCCATTTTACAGCCAAACTTTTTGTGACAGCTCGAACTGCCTAAAAAAACATTGAAATTTGGGAGCGCAGCTGCTGCTTATGCAAAGTTCTGTGGTGAGTGGATAGCTTAAAGCCCGAAAAGTTTGAAATAAACATATAGGGCTCAATCACATCAGCAATTTCCACCACTGCGCTGGTGCTCTCGACTTCCGCCCCATCCTGACTCAATTGTTCTGCCATTGTCACAGCAAGCAATTTGCCTTGACAATAGTCATGCATTTTAATTGTGCAGCAGCTGCGGTTCATCGGAAGGAATTCCCCTCCCCCTCGATATGGCGACTCTGCTAAACGCAGCAAATTGTGTGGCCATTAAAAAAATGGCGTATAAAATAGAAACTTTTTCGAAATATTCTGATTTTGGGGCGGCAAGGAGAGGGGAGGCGATGGCCGGCAATTATTTGTAAAATATTTATTTTACAATTGAATTGAAAAAGTTTCTGCCTGTGGCAGTTGCCCCAAAATGTACAGCAGGAACAACTTTGGCCCACTAATCAAATGAATGGGAATTAAGGCAGCCCCACTAGCCGGCACTGGTTGGAAAAGAATATTTTCGCTGGCGTGTGCAAAACAATTAAGCTAAAATTGTTATTGCAATTTGAAAACAATTGTCAAATTATGCAAATTCCGTCTGATTGCCTCGAGTATTTTCCAACAGGGCCCCCGAGTCCCCAGCTAACAAGGTAAACAAGCCCAAGACTTTTCCAACCCACTCCCACCAGTTGCCTCTGTGTGGGTGGAAAACCCTGCTCAAAGATTTATGGCGCCGCCTCAAGTGTTTGGCGGAGTGGGAAAAACTTTTGGGAGTGCGTCGGCAGCTTCACTTGGTGCCGACGTTGTCAACTGCAAGGCGACTGCAATTTGCATAAAAATTCATTGCTTTCGCGGCAAGCTGACAAAAAAGGTAGAGGCAAGGAGCGGAAAGAGAAATGTCCCTGGGATAACAAAATGTTAATACTGTTTAAAGAATATTTTAGTGAATTAAAACTTTGAATTAATTGTAAAAGTTTATATATCAATGGGTTGGTTGGTCTTGTCTTATTTGTTTGCTCATTCTGAAAATCTGTTTTGTTTTCTGTGATGAAAAAAGTTTAACATTTTGTTTACGTTATTGGAATGATCTCAGCAACTTTTTCTGTTGCCACCCTAAACACATTAAAAATAAAGGCGGTATCAGGTTTGTCATCAAGAATCACAAAGATACACTTTTACAATCTCAATTATTGAAAATGTTTGCTGGTAATCTGGCAAACCCAAATTTAATTTATTCAATATTTTCACAATTAAAAAGTTAAAGCTTTAAGTAGATATATAAAAACTACCTATATCTTTTAACTGCAATTTTCTTGATAATATTATTAAATGATTAAAATAGTGACAATTAAATTAAGGACTCTATTAGAAATATACGCTAGCATATTTGGAAGATGATGTTCAATTCTGTTAATATTTGTATAAAACTTAAACTAATTTATATTTGCTTAAACCTCTTAAACACTAAAATTTTCATAATAATTTATAAATAGTTCAGCTGGCAAGTGGATTCCTGGTGGCGACCTGTGCTGCAACAGCTTCAGGCAAACCCTTGGAAACCCATAGAAAAAAACATAATGGCCAGGATCAAAACATGTGCCACCAACTTCCCCGCAACATTTCCGTTACATTAACAAAGCGCCATTGTGCGGCACGAACGGCAGCAACAATAATGGCCAAGTCAAAGGACAGCTGCGAAAATGGCGAACACACTGCGCTTTACAAGCGAAAACTAGTTTTTTTTTTGGGCCAAGGAGTGGACAGCAAACATCCTTCCCCACTTTCCCTCCCCTTTGCCACCGAACGTGTGCAGTGCGTGTGTATTTTTCGGTCAGTTTTGTAATTGAATCACGTTTTGTATTAAATAAACTTTTCAAATTATCGAAAAATTGACTTGCACTACAAACGGCGTTCTGCCTAGTTTAATTTACTTGTGTGTGCGTGCCCCACTCACACACAGAGGCAGTTGTGCGTGTGTGTTAACCATTAACATAAAAAAGCAACCTAACTGAAAGTGCTCCCTCCCTCAGACTTTTTGGTCGCTTTTTTTTATGCAAAACACTTGACAGCCTCATTAGTATTGAAACGGTCAAAGTTGTTCGAGCGGTTTCCCTTCCTCCCTCTAAAATGTTGCCCTCCTGTTCGCGCATTCACGCGCCCGCAAATAAGTATGCTATGAAAAAACAGGAGAAATTGGAAATAGGGATGGAGTTAGGGATGTTTGGGTTGAATTTATGAAATACCTTATCTAAATATAAATAATAAAAAATAAAAATATACGTTTTAATGCAAAAATAAAAGAGTTGTCATAGAAGTAATTTTGTTCTTACATACAAGACTTACATAGGTACTATAACATAAAATATTATGGGTATTTTTGTCTAACTTATTTTTCCTGTCCTGTTTTACTTACTTTTCTATTTTAAAGCTTTTTTACAAAATAATTCTTATACATTCAAGAATTAAGAACCTTTAACATAATTCAATAGCACTTACAACTTGCATTTACATTTACATTAATAAACAGAACATATATTTTAAAACTTAAGTTTAATTTTTAGTGTATTAAAATTCTCAACACTTTTGGTTTTGAGTATTTCGAAAATGACATTTAGAATCAAAGAGATTTTTTTATACATGTTGGCTCATGTCATTATTCGTAATTGGGAATGCTCTCTTCTTTTCAGCTTTTGCAGCATTGCAGATTTATTTATGTGCATTTATTTTCGCTCGTGTTGTTGCCTTTAATCCCATTGTTTGCGCATAATTGAGATAAAATGAGTTAACAAACAAATGGATTAATTTTTGTGATCACGTGCGTTCCGAGGCGTCCATGCACTTGCTCACTTATTGGGCGCACGGGCTGATGTACGTGTCCAACGTGTCCAACGTGTCCAACGTGTCCAACGTGTCCGACCGGCAACCGGCAACCAGAGCACCCAGAGCACCCAGACCACCCAGAGCAACAAAAACCACACTGGTAATACACAACACAAGAACCGAATTCTTTTCATAACATATTTTGCATGCAACACTGCGTGTCCGGCAAAGCTTGGCGCCATCATTTTCACCCATGCAATGGCTCTGCGTCCAGCCGCCCCTTTAAGCCACTCCCAATTTGGCCCACACACCCGCGGGCCAACTTGTTTTCGCGCCATTTGCACGCGTCATGAATTTTTCATAAACATTTAAAGGGATTTCATTACATGGCTTGCACACATGCAAACACCAGAAACTCCCTACGCTGGCATATTTAAACTGTTCGACTGCCCTTGTTGAAAAGTTTTTACAGTCGTTCTACGAAAAGTTGTATCTTGAGGAACTGGAATACAATTGAGTGGTGATATCAATTTAAAACTTTAATTTATTTAATTTATACTAACCCAGTTTCAAAAGCGTTTTGCTTTCACAAGCTCTAATTTATTTTTTGGGTCTAAGGTGTTTTACAAATAAATCAACAATATTTTCTTTATTTTTTTATAATTTTATTTCAAAATCCAAACTTAAAAGGCTCTATAAAAAAATACTTTTTTATTCTTTTTTTTTTACATTTTTTAAAAAGCGTTTTATGTTCTAGAATTATTGATTCAATGTTGTGATACAGGATTATTACACATGTTAATTGCGAAATTGACATATAATTGATTTGATTTTCATGGTGAAGCTTGACTGTATGTTTACATACAACTTCTCTCTCTCTCGGTCTCTTTTCAAGAATCATGTAAATTAAAAATTTAACTCTGTTCACAACATTCGTTATGCCAACAGTTGTTATTGTTGTTGTTGCTGATACATTGCCGTCCATTGTCCATCGTCCATCGTCCGTTATCCTGCAACCGGACGTTTGCTCACAAAAGACCAATATGTATAAGCCGACCGAGGCTATAAGTGCGGTTTTCGTGAGACGTCATTCAAAGCGGACTGCTGGGAGTTAAATTTATACGGCCTGCGAAGAGATTATGTTTAAGCCATTAAGAAATTATTGTTTAATAGGTTTTCCACTGGCCAATATGTATTCAACTTTATGAGAGAGATTTAATATTCTCCTAATGTTTCATACTGTTTGCTAATAAGACATTAGTATTTAAGAGGCTGCAGTCTTTATATTAGGTCAATGGACTGTTTGTTTATTGAACTGTTGTGTTATTTATACTGCAAACCAATTAAAGCTTAGTACAATTTAATTAATTTTATATTTTCCTAAAATTTATTGACGAACGTTCGTTTTGTTTGCAAACGAATTTGTTAAGTTAATTATGAAATTATTAGCTGGCAAAAATTGGTCGTGCTGGCCTTTAAATATTGAATAATTTAAATGCAGTTTTCTGCTTAATATGCAATTTGCATAATATATTGTGTATACTTACATCACCCAGTTGGTTAACAAAAGAATCGCCCTTGACAATTTTCGCATCAGCGTTGACATGTGTTGTTCTTTGGTGCAGCAGGACACGCCGACTGACATTTCGTGACAGCCTGTTGGACCTTGGACATCCTGTGGATGACCCCAAAGGAACATGCGACATTTAATTGCATACCGAGAAAAAACAAATATTCGATTCCCTAGTTTTCCGTCGAAAAAATGGTATAGTTGAGTTAAGGTACAGTTGGTAATGTTTAATTTTTTGGGCAGTAAACTGTTTTTGCTGGAAATTCTAAACTTATTTTTAATACTTTTAAGGAGAAGGTAAAAATTGTGGCACTTGCTAAATACAGAATCGTTTTAAAGCCTTATTATAATTTGTAAGATTGACAATTAGTAAATGTCGCTGGCTCTCATTCCGAGTTGACTTCTTTCTAATGCATTCTCATAAAATTTAATGATTATCCCTGACACTTGCCATTCTTTTTATCAGCCCAGAACAGGTTGTCGTCGAGCACGGAAACCTAAGCCATCTTTACTTGACTACGCATTTTAATTACCATCACGTGGCTTCACAAATATTAAACTGTCAGGAGTTAAATGCAAATACCTCTGCCTGTTCATCCGTATTCCGCCGCATCACCCGAGATGTTGGCTGAAAAGTACGGCCAATTTGCAGTTACGAGCCCGTGAAAGTGACTCCGCCGCATTTCATTAAAAATAACAATCCAAACCTTGGCCAAGTCAAACTATCATCCCCCTGAAGAGTCACCCGCTGGCAGCGAATTAAGCTAAATTAGTGAGGCAGGAAGGGGGTTCATTAAATGGGTTTAGCAAATACTACGCACATCAAACTGAGCACTGAGCACTGAGCACCGAGCACATGCAGCAGCTCAACTGAGGCTGGATTGCTGGTACTGACATTATTCATATTTCATGGCCCCAACGGCGGCTGCTGACTACGACACAAAAAGCGAGGAGCGAACTCAAGTTGCCAAGTACAACAATTATGGTTTCGCTCTATTTGCCCTGCACAAGCACTGTGGATGGGGGTTTTGGAATGAGATGGCATTAGGATGGGGTTTTAGGAACCCTACTTTATGGAGGTGTGTTTGTGCTTGCGATTAGCCTGACGTGTGCATAAAAGCCAGCCTGACATTATAATGCCTTTAGTTTTTATGCCCAGTCGGGGCTGGGGCTGGGGCTTGGTTTAGGTTGGGTTATGGCAAGACCTTTGCCAACATGCAAAATTCTTGCATATTTATGCACTTTTAATTGTGTGTTTGTTTGCACGCGCTTGTGTGCTAATTATTGTCAGTTAGCTGGCGCATATGGATTTTAATTAGCGGGTGTATGGGGTTGGTAGATGATTCCAAAGAGGCGGTAAAATGAAAAGCATTAGGAAAATACACTGATTTCGGTAACCATAACCAATCATGAGAGAGCAATAAAAACTGAGGAAAATAGTAATGTGAGCAATATTTTTATGAGCATCTTTCTGTTAAAGAAACATATGAAGAAGCATCACCGTAAGATTGGTGATTAAAAATGATTGAAAAAGAAAAATCGCTTTTGAAATAGAAGAGAAAATTGCAAATTAAGACAGATTTGTCAGCAAAAGAAGAAAATAACAAATTCTTTATCGATGTTATTGATTCTAAAATAAATGTTTTTTAATATGATTGCAAGGATTTAAAAAACAGGTAAGTTGACCCTATAAAATGATAACTTTACATCTAAAATATGTAGCTAGAATGTATTAAAGGATTCACCGCCAATTGTCTGGCTGAAATTGAGAGTAATGACTTTAATGATATATACATATTAAAACATTACAAATGAAGCATATCAGAATGATAGGAAATCACCCATTGATATTGGCCAATTAAAAAGCGAATACATTTACTAAACTTAGTTTAACATTGGGTTTAATGCAACTAGAGTCGTTTTGGCGTTCTTAAGCTTTGAAGTTGTTAATGGTTCTATATTTTTTTATCTTTCTATCTTTTGGGCAAGAGATGGAACCTATTTTAAAGAATGCGCTGTTAGTAAAGCATTTAAATCTTTTGATAACAGAAATTAATACATTCATCGAATTGTTTAAATAAAAAATATGTTTTTAGTACTGTACCTCTACCATCATTTTAATTTAGTTCCTTTTAAGAGCTGACCTAAACATGGACCACTAACAGTCGTTCGCAACAAAGCGAATAGAAATATATACGCAAAGCTCTTTTGTTGCCGTTGCCTTCGAATTTGCAGACACATATCAGAAACGCATATTGAAATGTAATATACAAAATGTAACTAAAATGTTTTGAAAGACAGCCAAAAACACAAAAAAGGAATGGATGCGAGGCAACGTTTATTTCATCGTCTAAATGGAGTGCAACTGGGCGAATCTGAAGCGGGCGAATCGCACTGGGCTCCATGCTATTTGTTAAGTGCAAGTTCAATAGCATTAAGAGTGCAACACAAATAACCATAAATTCGGAAAAGCTGCAAATTTTGCATATTTTTGCAAGTCGCCCTCGTCGAGATTTTTGGGAAAAGCGGGAGTGGTGCTCCTGATTGGTAAGCCAAAAAATATAAAAATTGCGCTTTCCCAACGCAGGGCAGCTGGAGTGGCATTTGTTTGCCAATGCCATTTTCAAATAGATTACGTATGCGCCCGGTGGTACTGCGTTCAATGCTCTTTTTCGTGTGATTTATTGGGGCGCCTCGATGTCCACACAACCAGACCGGTCGGCCAGTCAAGGAATTCCTAGCCGACTTCCTTAAGTTATTTCAATATTTACACTCGTGTAACATATGGCCAGATGGATGGGGGCGGTACGATAAATTGCCAGGCCAACCGCAATGATTTACTGCCCCAGTCCGTCGAAATACATATATAAATATATATATGGAATAGCTGTACCATGTATACCCCTCCCATGCGTGTATGTAAACGCACCTTTGTGTGCGCCAAACGGTCCTATGTTTCTATTTTCTACTCAAAACCGCATTTATATTTATTACTTTGGCATAAATCTTGTCGCATTTTCACATTTGTGTCGAATTTGTCGAGTTCGCATGTGTTTATGTATTCACATAAGACCGGACCATCGCCAAGGATATTCCCCCACCCCCCAAAGCTATTGGCACGTCCTCAGTTTTTGCCATTATTGCTGCTGTAGGTGTAGGTAAACAATAAACTGACCCCCAAGTTCGGGTCAACAGGCAGCAGCAGCAGCAGCAGTCTGCACCTGATGTGAGTTTCCTTCACGGGGAAAGTGCGAAATATATGACGTGTGTTTCTTTCGTTATTGTACATGAAATGAAGTGTACATAATTTGGCAGCGCACATTGAGTTGCATAAATTTAGTACGGTGTCCCAATAAAACCATTGTAGTTGTCAAATACAAAGAGGGAGTGTGGAATTTTTACGTAGTCGTTGGAGGGAAAAGGTCAATAGGAATGTTGGCGAATGAACAAGGAGCACTAAATATGGCTGTCAACGTTTTTTCTGGTAATTGTTTTCTTTATGGCTGCGATAACCGTATAGTATTAAATTCCATTCTAGGTAAACTAGTATATTTACTATCACAGTACACAACTTCAGATAGGTGTTTGAATTAAAGGCATATGTCGTGAACTTAAGCTACAATGCTTTGTTGATCATAACTCTGTTATTTAATATGTTATGTTCCAAACAGTTCATAATCATTTTGCTAACTCACCTGCTAAATTATAAACTTCCTCTTTAACACTTTGCTATCGTTATGGCTCTTTAATAAACTTTTTTTAATTATCTAATAATGCAAATAGGAAAACAATTTAAATTTAATTGCTTGACATGTGCAGTGTGAAATTTTTGGGCATAATTTTGCATGTCGACCAAATCAACTGCCAGTCAAATTGTCAAAATATTTGTACAAAAAGTGTTGGACAAAATGTCAAAGGCAGGAAAATGAAAACTATTCCGCTTCTGACCATGACACGACTGTCAAATATGTAAATTTGCCTTTCATCCTAGAACACTGGTTGGTATTTAGAGCTCATAGTTTTCAGAGAGCGTGGAAAATGGGAAATTGTTGGCCAATTATTCGAAATTGGTTATGGCGTGCCCTTGCAGTTTCTGCAAATAATAAAGCATGTTAGGCAAACAATTGCAAATATTAGCACTATTAACTGCTCGCCTGGAAGTTTGCTTCAAAGTGGAACTTTGAAATCAATTAGGACTGCGTCAGAGGAACTCAGCAAAGCATTGGGAAAACTTCGAACCAAGTGAAAATTGTGTCAACCGAAATGAAGGGAAATCACTCAACCTCCAAGGATGCGGTATTATCGTAACAGGAAGGACACTTCGAGGAGTATAGTGGCAGTGGGCCTCTTTCGGTTCGTTGGCTCTGCTCAAAAATAACAAACTTATTGTTTAGATTTTGCCAATGACAGCTTCCCATGGCCTCTTGTGTGCATCGAAGTAAAAGTAAAGCATAACACACAGGCGGGTACCAGCCAGAAAATAGGAGCTTTAGCTGCAGGAAAATGGCAACTGGCAGCATCGGGTGCCCATGCCCCCAGATCAGGATATGAATCCCTTTTCACTCCTCCTCCTACTCAGAATCTCTGCATAAATGTGGCTAAAATGTAATGCAAACAATTGAAAAACTGTCAATATGGGTGGCTGACGAAAGAAGACTCAGCTGCTTAAGCGGCAAGAGCAGCAAAAATATGTGGGGGAAATCGAAAGGCAAAATGTGGCGTATTCAGATACTTTTGGGGACTGAGCCAATATTGTAGCCAATATTGAACTGCAGTTATTCCAATACTTAACGGTTTGGGTAAACATTTTTGATCTTAAATATTTTAAGCACTACAAGCCTGCTGGCTCAACTCGTAACATGAATATACACTCGAGTATTATTAAAACTTATGAGAAATGTTAAAGACTTATGTATTTGTTCAAATACATTTGGTTTTTCACGAGGTTTTAAAAACAAATAACTGTTATAATGAGAAATAAGTAAGACCTCCGCTAAACAATTTTTATTTTAACTTGAAATACATAAAATAATTTTATTTATCTACCAAATTTTTAGTTGTGTGACTTACTTTAATTTAAAATAAAATATGGAAACATTAAGATGAGATATACTTTATCCCCAGAAAAGCTTGCAATTTTAGTATATAGTTTTTTCTTATTGACAATAATATTAACAACCTATATATATAAACAGTTATTCAAATGGTTCGCATCGGACCTCCTTTATTTAATTTTATATTTACATGTGCCAAAGCATTTTAGCACTACAATCAGTCCATGAAATATATGCCCATAACGGAATTATTGGCGGACCTCAACGTCCAACCAAATACCTCCATCAAGAGTAGGTAGAAAAGAGGTTGGGTCGTACAAGTTGTCCCTGCGGGTCTTCGGATTGAGCTTAATATTGAATTTGCTGATAAGCTCCACGATTAAAGCCTTAACTTGGGTTGTTGCAAAGCGCATACCTATTGAACACTCAAATATTAAGTATCAAGCTAAAACAAATTGGATTTCAACTGACCTAAGCAAGCACGTGGCCCATCTCCAAATCCCATGTAGACACCACGTTCTCGTAAGTTTTTTGAGACATCAGGATCCATAAAGCGTTCAGGGTTGAAAGTCTGTGGGCTTGGAAAGTATTCCTTGTCCATCATGTAGCAGAAGTGAGGTATTAATACGACGGTCCCCTTTTCCACGGTGAAATTAGGACCATCTCCGTTCGAAAGTTCCACGGATTCGGTGCAAAGTTTGGAGGTCAAAAAATCGGGTGCGAATAATCGTATAGTTTCTGTAAGGTCGATTTAAGGTTGGGTTAGGTAAGTACTTAACGTCATATTTTATCATTATACCCTTGCAGAGGGTATTATAATTTCAGTCAGAAGTTTGCAACGCAGTAAAGGAGACATTTCCGGCCCTATAAAGTATATATATTCTTGATCAGCAACACTAGGAGAGTCGATCTAGCCATGTCCGTCTGTCCGTCTGTCCGATGGTTTCTATGCAAACTAGTCTCTCAGTTGTCTTTCTATTGCAGGTAGTATATAAGTTGGAAAGAGACGGATCGGACGACTATAGCTTATAGCTCCCATAGGAATAATCGGAAAAATACTTTTCTGCAAAAGCGATTTTTCGGATATTTAGAAAGGGGTTACATCATTAAAATGACAAAAAATCGACCCGAAATTACAAAACCATTTTTAGACGCAGAGTTTTAGAGACTGAAGCCCCAATACATTAAAGATATGCCATTTCGTAATCGGATATTTTAAAGAAAAGTTATGGAATTAAAACTAAAGGTGTTTGGTACCTTTTTTAAAATGATTTTTTTCGGAATTTAATGTCGTAAAAATATCAACCCAAACTTTCAAAACATAATTTAAATGCAAATTTTTAGAAGATTAAGCAACAAGACTTTAAAGATATACAACTTTGAAATCGGATGCGTGAAATAAAAGTTATGGATTTAAAACTGCAGATTTTTGGCTACTTTTCTGCAAAAACGATTTTTTCGGATATTTAGAAAGGGGTTACATCATAAAAATGACAAAAAATCGACCCTAAATTACAAAAACATATTTAAACGCAGAGTTTTAGAGACTGAAGCTCCAATACATTAAAGATATGCCATTTTGAAATCGGATATTTTAAAGAAAAGTTATGGAATTAAAACTAAAGGTGTTTGGTACCTTTTTTAAAATGATTTTTTCGGAATTTAATGTCGTAAGAATATCAACCCAAACTTTCAAAACAGAATTTAAATGCAAATTTTTTGAAGATTTAGCAACAAGACTTTGAAGATATACAACTTTGAAATCGGATGCGTGAAATAAAAGTTATGGATTTAAAACTGCAGATTTTTGGTCACTTTTCTGCAAAGACGATTTTTTCGGATATTTAGAAAGGGGTTACATCATAAAAATGACAAAAAATCGACCCGAAATTACAAAACCATTTTTAGACGCAGAGTTTTAGATACTGAAGCCCCAATACATTAAAGATATGCCATTTTGAAATCGGATGTTTGCGAGAAAAGTTATGGAATTAAAACTGAAGCTTTTTGGTAATTTTTTATACCCTTGCAGAGGGTATTATAATTTCAGTCAGAAGCTTGCAGCGCAGTGAAGGAGACATATCCGACCCTATAAAGAATATATATATTTTTGATCAGCATCATTAGAAAGTCGATCTAGCCATGTCCGTATGTCCGTCCGTCTGTTCGTCCGTCTGTCCGTCCGTTTCCACGCAAACTAGTCTCACATCTTTAAAGATATCTGCATGAAACTTTCCCAAAAGTTGTCTTTCTATTGCAGGTAGTACATAAGTCGGAAGGAGCCAGATCGCACGACCATAGCATAGGAACAATCGGAAAAATAAATGAAAAAATTATTATAAGTCTATAATGCAAGGGTATATGAACTTCGGCTTTCCGAAGTTTGCTTCCTTTCTTGTTTTTAAATGTGTTTCAAGATGTCATACTCTTTTAAACACAAAATATCTTTTCTGATTAGTTTAAGTGTTATTTCTCACCATGCATGCAGGCATCCAGATAGGGCAATTCGTCTAGCTCATCATAAGGTATGATGCCATCTTGAAGACTGTGCCTGGATTTCCTCGCGTAGCCGCTGCTGCACCTCTTCATCGCGGCCCAAAAGCAACATCATGTGTGCTAGGACGCTGGCAAGTGTTTCGAAGCCATCCAGAAGGAAGACCGAGATGAAGCCCAACAGAAGTCGAGGTGTGTCCAGGCTCCTCTTCTCTCCGATCTGCATTAGGTAGTCCAGAAAGTCGGTGCGCTGAAACTGGCCAGTTGCCAGTTGAGATTTTCGAGACTGAACTGCCTTGTCCATTAGCCCGACTAAGAATCGCTCCACATGAAGCGGTATAAAGCGCAGCTTGATCAAATTACTTAGAGAGGGAAAGGTACCGACCAGGGTTTTTAGGATCGAGAAAGTCCAGTGTCGGTTGTAAAGCTCCTTCATGTTGGCCAAAATGGGAGTCGGGTTGTCTGTAAAACTTTCAGCACTCAAACCGAGCACACAGTCTGTAACCACTTCGGAGGTGAAACAGAGGCTCAACTGTCGGGAAAATATATGACATATGTAATATCAATTAACTTTCTAAAGTAAATGTACTTACATCCTTGGCATTGATGCAATCGGCTGCACCCAAGCGAATTTGCCTTTTCACCCACTCGCTCGTTAGCTGGCACACCTTGTTCGTCACTTGATAGACAGATTTTATCTGTTCGTTTATAATAGGCTGTAATTTACTGCAGAAATCGATTTATTACTCCGCTTACCCGACCGTTTGTCAGACCAAGAGTGATATCACCCCGCCGTTCCTTCCACCTTTCGCCGGATATGCAGAACGGGTTAACGGACATGAGATAGTTGGTTTTTTCATCAGCATATTTACAATACTCATTGCTATGGAAGTTTTTAAAGTTAGAAACGAAAACTCGGTGCGCCAGCTCTGGACTTATCACCAGAAGTTCTGGAACCCGTCCATTAAAGATGCCCACAGCATCGTACCTGTTTTTGTACTCTCTAAAAGACACAAATTGCTCAGATCGGACATTAGAGCTTAGAGAAAGAGTCGATATTCGTACTCATAGATGTCGTTCAAGTCGTAGATCATGTTCCGCTTCATCTTGAACAGGTTAAGATAGTTGCCGGTGAAAAGTTTGGGCTTGGGTCCTGGCACCTTCCGTTTTCGCCAGTAGTTGAAGTTCCAGGACATGGTCACATAGAGCAGACCGACCAAAATAAGGCCCAGTACCAAAGTAACAAGGATCATTTTATTTCACTTAAAAGCAATACGCGTACTGTGCGAATTTCAGAATGGTTCTGTTTAAAATTTCAGCATAACCGCTTTATTTGTACATGTCTGCGGTTAGATGAAAAAAACAAGAAAGGAAGCAAACTTCGGCAAGCCGAAGTTCATATACGCTTGCAGCTATAGCAAAAATTAAATATTCTTTAAAACATTAAAATTATGATTTACTTGTTTATATTTTTAAAAACATTGAAGCGATGATGATTTGCAGCTTAATTATTCGATAGTTTCTATGGCAGCTATATGAAATCGTGTTCCGATTTCAATAAAATTAAAAGCGTAATTCTGAACTGTCAAAATATTACATTATTAAAAAGCCCGATTTTGATGAAATTAAAACCATAATTCTGAAATATTTAGCCATTACTATTACTATGTCGAAAAACTAAAAAATAACTTTAAAAACAGCAAAGTTACAATTTTTTTTATTTTTTTCCGGTTGTTCCTATGGGAGCTATATGCTATGGTCGTCCGATCCGGCTCGTTCCGACTTATATACTACCTGCAATAGAAATACAACTTTTGGAAAAGTTTCATGCAGATAGCTTTAAAACTGAGGGACTAGTTTGCGTAGAAACGGACTAACAGACGATCCTAGTGATGCTGATCAAGAATATATATACTTTATAGGGAAATGATTCCTTCACTGCGTTGCAAACTTCTGATTGAAATTATAATACCCTCTGCAAGGGTATAAAAACAATGTAACAATTTCCTCTTGGCGCCATAAACCACACTAAATCTTCGCTTACAAGAAGTGATAAATTTCATAAATAAATACCCGGTTTATTTATCCTATAAATTGATACAAAAATAATATTTAAATGAAACAAGAAAGAAAGCAAACTTCGATAAGAATATATTTACTGTATGGAGTTGCAAACTTTTAACAGAACATTAATACCCTTTGCAAGGGTATTATTAATACAATAAAAACCGTATTGATCGAATCATGTCATACTCATTTAGTAATGAAGCGTTTAAAAGCATTTGCTATCAGTCCATGATAAAAGCCTTTAGCGTAATTATTGACGGACCTCCATGTCCAACCAAATTCCCCCATTTAGATTAGGCAGAATCATGGTTGGGCTGTACAAGTTGTCCTTGCGGGTCTTTGGATTGACCTTAATATTGAACTTGCTGATCAGTTCCACGATTGAAGCCTTAACTTGGGTTGTTGCAAAGCGCATACCTATTGAACATTCAAATAGTAAGTATCAACAAATTGGATTTCAACTGACCTAAGCAAACACGTGGCCCATATCCAAATCCCATGTAGACACCACGTTCACGTAAATTTTTTGAGACATCAGGATCCATAAAGCGTTCAGGGTTAAAAGTCTGTGGGCATGGGAAATTTTCCTCGTCCATCATGTAGCACAAGTGAGGTATAACCACGACGGTCCCCTTTTCCACGGTGAAATTAGGACCATCTCCGTTCGAAAGTTCCACGGATTCGGTGCAAAGTTTGGAGGACATAAAGCCAGGTGGGAATAATCGGATTGATTCTGTAAGATTTGTTACGGGTTGGGTAAGTTAAGTTTATCACCAAGACTCTTTTGGATAGTCTTAAGTGACATTTCTGACCGTGCATGCAGGCATCCAGATAGGGCAATTCGTCTAGCTCATCATAAGGTATGATGCCATCTTGAAGACGTGCCTGGATTTCCTCGCGTAGCCGCTGCTGCACCTCTTCATCGCGGCCCAAAAGCAACATCATGTGTGCTAGGACGGTAGCAACTGTTTCGAAGCCGTCCAAAAGGAAGATCATGGTGTGGCCCAACAGTTGTCGAGTGTCCAGGTTCCTCTTCTTTCCCAGCTGCATCAGATACTCCAAAAAGTCGGTGCGCTGAAACTGGGCAGTGGCCAGTTGAGATGTTCGAGCCTTAACTGCTGTCCCCATCAAGTCGGTGAAGAAACGCTCCACATGGAGCGCTATAAAGCGCAGTTTGATCAAAGGACTTAGGGACGGAAAGGTGCTGACCAGGGTAAATAGGATTGAGAAGGTCCAGTGGGGGTTGAAGAGGTCCTTGATGTTGGCCAAAATGGGAGACGGTTTGTCCGTAAAACTGTCGGCACTCAAACCCAGCACACAATCAGTGACCATTTCAGTGGAGAAACAGAGACTCAACTGAAATTATAAAAATTAATCAAATTCAATATAAGATTATATTCTGGAGATATATTAAAAGGTACTTACATCCTTGGCATTGATGCCATTAGCTGCACCCAAGCGAATTTGCCTTTTCACCCACTCGCTCATTTGCTGGCACACCTTGTTTGTCACTGGATAGACCGATTTTATCTGTTTTTTTTTATAATGGAGTGTTATTTACTGCAGATATCGATTTGCTAATCCACTTACCCGACCATTGGTCAGACCAGGAGATATATCAGCCCGTCGTTGTTTCCACTTTTCGCCGGGGATGAAGAATGGGTTATTGGACAGGATGAAGTTGGTTTTCTCGTCAGCAAACTTGGACAACTCATTGTCATGGAAGTTTTTGAAGTGCGAAACGAAAACACGATGCGCCAACTCTGGACTAATGACCAGAAGTTGGGGAACACGCCCGCTAAAAATACCCACCGCATCATACTTGTTTTTGTACTTCCTAAAAAGACACGAGTTACCAAAATAAAACACTGCTTTTCAAAAAAGTGTAGTTTTACTCACTCATAGATGTCGTTCAAGTCGTAGATCATGTTCCGCTTCATCTTGAATAGGTTGGGATAGTTGCCGGTGAAAAGTTTGGGCTCAGGTCCCGGAACCTTACGTTTTCGCCAGTAGTTGAAGTTCCAGGTCATGGTCACACAGAGCAGACCGGCCAAGGTAAGGCCCAAAGCTAATGTAACCAAAATCATTATCTTTCACGAGGAAGCGTCCTCTGCGAAATTCACAATGGTTCTGTTTGAAGCTTCCGCTAATCCGCTCTATTTGTAACTATTCTCGCAATAAGTTGCCCGCGGTCAGGGAAAAAGCTCGACGTAGAGATAAGAAGAAAAAAGAAAACAAACAATTCCCATTTGGCGCGATAAGCCACAGTAAAACTTCGCTTACAAGAACTGAGAAATTTGCATAAATTAATATCCGGTTTTTTTTTCGTATTATTTTGTGCAGTTATAATATACAATTTGACCAGAAGGCATAGGTAGTATAACAAAATATAACAATTCAATTCAATATTAAACATTAAAACTTGCTTACAGTTTGCCTATGTAGTGCATTATTTAACAACAACAACAATAAACAATCACAATCATTTATGATATAAAAATTTAACAAATTCGATTGAAATTCAATCATTGATTTCACAAAAACAGCTTTAAGCTTAAGGCAAAAGAGAAAATGTTGCGAAAATCAGCAAACATAAATAGATCAGAAAGTTCACCATTTCTAAAGCTTTATTCTTCGTTTGATTAAAATACGTTTGTTTAAGAACAACTATGTGGAGATAAAAGTAGAAGGTTAATTACAAATAAATACGCTATATTTTGGGTAAGATATTGTGTTATTTCTTGCCAGCTAATCATATTTGTCTTTTATTATTAATGCCACTGAGGTAATATATAAAAATATAACATATAGTTCAAATGTCTTTAATATGTCATTATTACTAAAGAGCTTTTTTATTTTTTATAGATTCGATTTTTTTGCTAATTTAATCCCTTAAAGGCCAAAAGGCAATACATTTTTAATTTATATTAGCTTAACCACCGGAATGCAAAGTTAGAACTCTCTTAACTTGTTGGACGCCCACAGCCACGCCCCACACTCCCACGCCGCCTACCTATCCAACCACGCCCACATGCACGCCCATTTTAATGCCCGTGAGTCACTCAATGCCAACATCCACCCTCGCCAACTCTAATTTGATCAGACTCAATTCAAGAGCCACCGGGGTAGTGACTAGTGACTAGTGACTCCTTGGCAGTGACATGACTGCTACCTTTTGGCATTCGAAAGCTGTTTGCCGGGGCGACAGCTGCTGTCGCATATTCCGTCACTTTGTTATTAACTGCGAACCGCGTTGCCCTTTTATTTCTTTTATATTCAGCTCAAAGTAGGGACCAAGACGAATATAATTCCGTTTCAGTGGCGGGAAAACCTGTCACTGCTGCACGACAGATGACAGGATGGATTCCGCGTGTCTCGGTGGCTGCCACAAATAAACTAATCTAATGGCAATTTGCATTTGATTGCGAATTTGATTTGATTCGCTCGTTCCGCGTGCAAAGTTTCGGTGACAGTGCGAGAATTAAAAAACCATTGGCACTCCAACTTGCTGCGGTCTTATCCACAGTAACAGTAATTTTTTTTATTTTTTTTTTTCGCTTCAGTTAGTGTTGCCGCATCCGGAGGAGGACTTCAACTTGATATAGCACACTGGTAGTGGGAACTTTTCGGCCACAATCGTTCGGTTTTTGGTTCGTTTCTGACCCAGCCAGATAACTAAATCGAGCTGCCACTGCTCCACTCGCATAATGGCGCACTTTCCGCTTCCGCATTGTCCGCTGCCAACTTTGTGCCCCCTTTCGGGGGGCCTTCATCAATAGCTCAAACGGAATAATTTTAATTGCAAGAACCAGCCAGCCAACAATGGCAAACGAATTGCCAGCACTGCCCACAACTTCCGCTGGCACTCGGACGGGGCTTCAGTTGGTCAGCACTTCTCTGCGCTTCAACAATTTTAATTGTAACTTTTGCTGCCAACTGCAGCAAACAGCTAGTAAACAGCATCAACAGCTTCACTCATTGCGGCTTCAGCTGGACTTCTGTCTTAAAGCGCTCACAGTTAGTATTTGCTCTTTAGCTTTGTTTACCTTAATTTTAGTTCCCAAAGGTGACAAATGAGTTGAGTTGTTCATTAAAACTTCGTGATTTTAGTCTACTAGCTTATAGCAAAGGAAAGTAATTAAAGATGTTGCTGTTGAACTGAAAATACTATACTATATTTTTCTGTTTTATTTATATAGCAAAGAGTCCAAAACTGTAGGCTAAGGTTTTATTTTTAAACAATACACTTTCGATATTTTAATAATCGTTTGAGTGAAAAATTTTTCTTACCCAATAGTTTAAAATGTACCTATGTTAAATAGTTTAGTTTTTATGGTAATTTCGGGCTTGTAAAAAACTATTTTTTCGTTTTTAAATAATAAAGTCAAAATTACGGAATTCTAGTTCTTTAAAAATTTTTGTTTTTTTCAAAAAAAGACGAACAATTTCAAACGATATTTTTGTTGAATCAAAATAGTCTTGGAATTAAATTAGCATATTTTCTGTTATAAAATAATAATCCTAACACATATACAAAATTTATATTTTTCAGAAAAATACGAATATGTTTAAGAATTTTGTATCAAATAGTAGTGAAATTAAATTAGATAATATGCATAAAACTGCGAATCAAAACCAGAACATATGCTAAATCAGTCAAAAATGTTTTAAAATAAAATAAATAAAATAAGAAAGTCTTACTTTAGACCTTACTTTATACACAGAATATAATTTTGTGTTGGGCATGTTTAATACCATTTCTCTCAGGCACTGTCTTTATTTTCTATTCTCATAGTTTCGTGCTGTTGCCCCTTTGTTTGGACCATTTTATGAGGCTGACCATCAAAATAGACATTTATTGAATGACACATTTTTTCCTGCTGTTCTGGTCCTGCTGCTGTTGCTGCTGCATGCGGATCGGCAAATTTGCGGCTTTGCTTTCTTGTGTCAATTATTTAGCTGCTTTTTCCGCTGGCCCCTACTGATTTTAATTGAACCTCATATACAAAGCAGGGCCAACTGCAGCTCCAGCTCCCAAGTTGGCTTGTTGCCGCTGCCACTGAACCCGAAGCTGCGGTCCATCGCCGATGCCGATGCCGATGTCGATGCCGTTGCTATCAGGCACTTTTATCGCCGGCCACATCTGCACCAAATAAAATAATTGAACGTTTTGCGATAAGCATCACCCAACTCGAGCTCCAGCTACAGCTACAGCTACAGCTCCTCTAAAGAAGCGGTCCAAACGAGGCATCTTGGCCAAGTTGTGGCGGCTCCTGGCCGGATTCGTGTACAGCAAATGTCATGTTTACAGACCGCACTCAGCCGATTTGTGTCAAAGTTGAGTTTAGTATCTATAAAATTATATAATACACTTCCTGATTTCATTTTTTGCCGTTTTCTTGGCTTAATTCCTTCTTTTTCTTTTCGTTTGCAATGAAAATGTAGTTCAGTGTCCGCAGGTCTGGCCGCTGTGTGTGTGCTCCCCCTTTGTTTTCTTTTTTTTTTTTACAAGCCGAGTGGCATTGTTTAAACTTGGCCCTTGCTGCGACTGGACTTGACTGCACCTCAGGCCTTAGCCATTGTTGAACTTGTTAGGCAAGCTAACGCTGGCCCACGGTCTCCACAAGGTGGCTGGCCAAAAAGCTGAGTTCGGGACTTAGGAATTCGCTGTAGCACTTGGCAATAAATGCCAGTTTGGTACTCTATTTGGCCACGATCAATTAAAGCTAGTTTTAGTAATTAGTAATTAAACAACTGTAATTTGTTCTATAAAATAAAAATAAAAAATAAATTAAATTTATTGCAAGTGCTTAAAAAAAGGTAATTCATTTGCTTTGACTTAATACTTACGTTGGTTTTCAGTAGTATTAAGTAAGTTGTTTGCTCAAAAATGTAATTACAGGTTAAACGGTTATAATCACTATTTCCCATATTTATTTTACAAAAACTTTATTTAAAAATATGATTGCATTTCAATCATAAATAATTATTTTCATTTATTTTTAAATGACACAGAAGAGCTGTTCAACTGCTCTGAATATTTATCCTCAGCCAGTATGGGCGGTTTCCTCTCAGCTTCTCAACGATGTGCCGATAAATGCTACTCAGTTAATAAATAACTGCCCGGGGTGGTGGAGAATCTTCGTCAGGCAGTGTGCTTGAATTGTCTTGGCCCTGTTGGCCCGGATTGTGATTAACTGTTGTCAAGGCACAGAACCATGGCACGAGCTTCTCCGGTCCGATGGCTCTTTTCGATTGCCGCTGCTGCAAATTACTTATGCATTATTATAGCTTTGATTTTCGGCTTACGACGGTGGCTGGTCGGCCGATACACCAGAAACAGATATTGGTATATTTAATGGCCAGCAAGTCTGAAGCTGAACCTGAGCGCACGCTCGTTTATCTTGATGCGGACGCATCCTCTTCATCTGGAGGCTCCAGCACCGATTTTTCAACAGCGGCGCGTTATGCTGTCTTCATTGTGGCATTATCTCAGCTCGACTTCAGCCTTTGTTTCTTTTTTTTTTTGCCCCCCTCTTGTTGTATATTATACTCGTTTTTTTTTTTTGGGTGCATCCGTCAGCGGAGTTGCAACTGATAAGGAAACGCTGCGAAGCTGCTACCATTTTTGCATTGTACGCTAAAATATTTCTCATGTAAGGGCCCAGTGAACAGGAGGCTCTGATTTGGTCAGACGATGGACTTTGGATTCCGCTCCCCAGCATTAAGGCAGCAGCACCAAAGGGTAGATCTGCAGAGCTGATAACATTACGTATACGCCGGGCTGTCTTCCTGTATTTGTATTTACCTTTCAGCCGCTGCCACGGCCTGTGAATTATTTTTGACAACTCTCTGGTCATCGATTAAGCAGCTTAAGGCTTATCAGCCATGCGGCTGTCGGCCGATTCCCAAAAAGGGGAGTAATCAGAAAGTCTTCGGTGACTGACCCCATGCATAAACTTAAGTTGTTTGTAAATACAGACTGCCGTATAAATACGGTCTGGAATGTTTGGTTAATAAACACAATCGTTGTATTTGGAGGATTGTAAAATTTATAAATACCATCCGCAGAGAAAACGCATTGTTTGCTTAGAAAATCAGTGGGCTCCCGGCAATGGGTTTTAAAAATTTTGAATATGAAAGAATTTAATTAGTTGCAGACTAAGTAAAAAAATCTATTTTAATTTATTTTTTCTTTTTTCAAATGTAGAATGTTTAAATGTAAGAATTTATTTCTGGGAAAATTATTAATCAGAGACAAATTGTTGAGCGGCCATGTACTAATTGTTGTATAAGTCAGAACGACAACTAATTAAACATAAGTCACAAATTACAAGAGCCGTAACCTTTTAAGTAAGCCCCATTTCTTGAGTTGGCAGCTGCATGGGCCCAACTCCAAAGATCGGAATCAATTAATACAAGCTTCTTTGTACTGCTTTTTGCTCCGCTCCGACCACAAAATGCCAAGTTCAAATGGATTGGTCCCGAGATATACGAAGAAACGGAGCTCGAACTCCCAGCTAAACGATTTATTAATGCAAACTGTCTATCGCCGTTGATGCGGTTGTGGTTTGATTCGCTTTTTGTTTGTTTAATTGAAATGAATTCATTAAGCCTTTGATTTGCCTTGCAAATTGCAGAGATGGATTTGGATATCGAGCTCGAGCTCGAGCCGAACAGACTGCGACTGCTCCTTTTTGCTGACTAGCCTTACCTTTGGCGTCTCGTCTTTTGGCTCGGCTAATGGTTAACGGGTGATGTGGTGATGTGGTGATGGTGATGTGGCGATGGTGATGGGTGACGGGGCGCACATCAAAGAGCGGCCAGCTACCAACGTCATGGCCGCTCTACAATAATTTAAAGCGAATTAAATATACGAAAATTAACTGCAGCAACAGTTGCTCCAATTCCCATTTCAGCTCGATTCCTACTCGGCAGTCGCGTCGCAACTGTTGCACGTTTTGCATGTCAGGAAAATTGCTTCATTTGTGTCCGCGCGAATGTCAACAAGGAACATGATAAAGCGAACGGACATAATGAGAGTGACTGGCTTGGAGGGCTTCACCCTTTTTTTTTTTTGGATTTACTTGGTCAAAGGGCTGACTAGCTAACAAGGCAAGCGAAAAGACAAAAAAAAAGCCAGTGGGTTTTGTGAAAATGTTAATTATTTCTCCTGGCACTTGGGACTATCGTTTGTTTTAGTATAATAAAATATTTGGCACACTAGTTTAATTCAACTTGAATAAAAATTAAAATTCCTTACAAATTGGCATTAAAATATAGTCTTGTTTAAATATAGACTCTGGAATAAAGGCATTCAAATAATCTTTATTTGAGACTTAAGAATATAAAAACGTCAATTTTAATTCTTGTTTACATAAATGTAAAAAATCAGATTCCAGTACTATTATAAACTGAATATTTTTGGGTCCCGCTAATATATTTTAGCTTAGTTTATTTCATAATAAATTTTAAAAAATCGCGCTAAAGGTAATAAACATATAAACATACAAAAGTTCTCATTAAATCAATAAGTACTTGAAGGTTCTGAACGGTAAAAAGCACACATCCAGGCCACCAAAGTTTTTAAATTTCCTGCAACATCAATGGACTTACCAACGCGTTATGGCTACGTGACTGCCCGAAAACTTTGGCCAAGAGTTCTGGTCGTGCGGCAAATTAAGACTATTGCATCCATCGTAGTTGCCACCCAACAAAAAGTTTACTGGATGGAATATAGGTCCAATGGCACGTGCTTATCGCGCATATCGGCTGGCATTATGTCGCCCATCGAGCGATTGAACCGAAGATTAAATAAGTGTGCTATAAAATTGAATTTGCACTTGAGATTGCGGGCTCTTGTATTTATGAGCTGAAGCCCCGCGGACTAAATGCTTGGCCAAGAGACGCCAAGAGTCTTGTGGATGCAGGGCAATTATGCAATTGTTTGTGGGCAAATAAAATCATGCCAAGTATTTGGGGAGAGACGAGTGGGTTCTGGCGAACTAAAAACTCCAAATCGATATGCAAATAAACGAATGAGGCGTATACACAAATCGCAAAAACGAGCTGAGCTGCCACGCCCCCCGCTCCTTGGGCACTCAGCAGCCCCCACTTTCATGGCCACAAAAAGAAGTTTTGACCAAATTCGTCGACGTCGTCGTCGTCGTCGTCGTCGTCGTCGTCATCGTCGGGACCTGCATTCGGCCAGATTCCGATTCCGACTTTGGATCCATTCTCTGGTGGTCCTCCGTGGGTATTTTGTTGCTGCTGCTGCTGCTGCCTGCAATTGCTATTGCTACCAATTGTGCATGCAATTTATTTTTAAAGAAATAATTGCTTCGCCGCATGTTGGCCAGCTTAGCTCAGCTCGGTTTGGCTGTGCTGAGCTGCCTGCGATTATGCAAATATTAGTAGACCCGTCGTCGTCCCCGTCGCTGTTTTTGCTGTTTTTGCTGTTTTCGGTCGGCATTCCCATATAATAATAAAGAACGGCAAGTGAAAGAGTGGCCGGTGTTTGCATATAATCTAATTTGAATTTGAATAAGCCACACACCGAGCACATACAGAATGCAGTGTGCTGAGTCTGGGATTGCAATTGGATAGTGCCATCTTCGCCTTCTTCTCCTCGATCCTTTTTTCGCATAAATCAATAATAGCACAAATATTTCACATTTCCACACATTTGTTTTTAAGGTTGGGCTATTTATGACACCGCCTGAAAGTATGCCACACCTACTGCTCAAAATTCGTAATGAAAGGAATGTTTTCATTCCTCTGATTTAAGAGGTTTTGTATATATTGTTTAAGGAAGTCAATTAAAAAGCATTTGTAACTGGCAGCACATTTGGGTTCCAGAAGAGTCAACAGAGATTTCATATTAAAATTTAATTGTTAATAAATCTCTTTTAAAAACGTTTTTTTTTTGGTGATTTTTTGGTGATGCTGATTGTTGCAAAAATGTTACCCATACCGATTAAAAATGGAATATATAAAAATAAATATAAGACTTTTAAATTTATGAATCTCAAAAATAATTAATATTTGACTTAAAAATGTTGAATATTTTATGTTTAACATAACAAACAATCGGAATTGATGAAAATCACAGCAAGAAAATATTTATATTAAGTAGAAAATATTTTGATTTACTACGTTTTGTACCTGTGTAAGTATTAAAATATCTGCAAATAAGGCAGTGCCTCTGTATTCCCTTTAAATACTAGAATACTGTTAAGGATAATGAACATAGGTGTGTATGGGGTTATCTTATTATTCACCATTTCTTTTCGAAATAAGCCTCATGCAGCTAAGATAGTATATATAAAAGCCAAAATAATTTAAGAGGTAACAGGAATGAAAAGATCAGTTTTCGAAATCCAGCTACAGTTCCCACCAATTCCGCCGACATCACTGTATTTCTGTTGACTACACTCTCGAGCTTTCCCTGTAAATAACTGATTGATAGCAATCGCCGAATCTGGAATACAAGCCCATTTCATTTGAGTTCCGTTCGCAGAATTGCCTCCCTCCACTACGGAAAGTGTAAACATTTGTGGCCAACCCGCAACTTTCAGCGAGAACTTTAAAACACGCCAATTCGTTTATTTTATTCGACTTTGATGCTTTTTCGCTTTCCAGCAAGGGGGGGGGGGGGGGGATGGGTTCTTGGCATTGGTTAATGAAAGTGCCAGTAAATGAAATTGGCATCGCGTTATCCGCCGGCTCCTCCGAGAACTGGCCTTATGTGGGCCCCGCCAGAGAGTTGTTATCTTATAAAACAACAACAGGCACTTAAGTGTTATATGCCACCGTTTTACAAATGCCGGTCCTCAAAATCGGGATGGTACCGCTCTGCGTTTCCTTTTTTCGTTCTCGAAAGGCAAACGCAGCGCAGCGCAGCATAAATGAAGAAAGCTGATAAGAAGGGCAGCCAAATGGCAAGTGGAGAAATTGCTGCCCGCATCTGAGTCCGAGCTGGAATGAAATCCGAAATTGAATGCTGGATTGGTGAGTTCGCCATTCGCCATTCGCCAGGTGACAGGCCGTGGTGTCCCCCCACAGGTGGACGGTTTATACATATTAGCAATTGCCTGGGGCCATAAAAAAACACTCTGACATGGGTTGCAGTCGCCGGGGGCAGTGTAGGTGAAAATGAGTCGGACGCGAAGCCCTTTCCACGCCTGGGTGTTGCACCCATGTCTCAGGGCACATCCCCACATGACAACTGGCGTTAACCACCAGTCGGATTGCATCCCATCCCATCCCATCCCATCCCATCCCATCCCATCCCATCGGTTCGGGGAAAGTCTCGCGGTTCCACAGTCGCAAATCATAACGTATCATATCGCCCCGTATCGTGGTATAATTTTTAATGAGTCGAAGCACCGCAACACCAATTTTTATTTCCGTTCATTATTTTTTGCCGATTCCCTTATCTTTTGCACCTTTATATGCATTCGTTTCATTCCCTTTTCTGGGCTGAACTTATCAAAGAAACGTCATTGTCTGTCCGTCTGTGTCAGTAAGGGGTTTTGGATATGTTTGCCAAAAAAAATATTATACAAAAGTAAACACAAGAGAGAAAGTCTTGGTGTGAAGGCCATAACGGAAAATACTCTTTAAGTTTTTAGTATCTAAACTTACATATATTAGAACAACATGAAGGAACTTGGAAAATTATTTAGTTGTTAAAATAAATATTGTCTTTTGACTGTTTGTTACTTTAAATCAATTTTTTCTTATTGGCTAAGAAAGCTGAAAATTTCTTATTTGGGATTGGAGATTATTCTTAAACCACGTCTCAAATTTGAGTTTTATAAATTCTGTTTTTCAGACCTGTAATGGCTAATTATTCTAAGGTCCATGAAATTAATTGTAATATTAGTTACATGTTTTTAATATGTTTCAAAATAGAACAATGTTTTAATATGAAACAACACATATTAAAATCTAATTCGGTAATTTATAAAGGCTTAATCGAATTTACTTTATCACTAATTAACAGCAAGAGCCGAAAATTGGATTACCCTTTTGCGAGGGTAAAACAACCGTCGTTGCCGAAGTGTCGAATAATATCAAAAGTCATTTCGCAGTTCTGCCAAAAGCGATTTCTTGAGCGTCGCCAATTAGGAGCTGCTGCCATCGGGGCATGCAAACATTGGGCGCCTGTTTGACCAGTTGCGAGTTGGCCGTACCAAAGCCACTTCCGTCACATAATAAATTCATAACAAATCACACGGACGCAGAGCCAAACGCCGGCTCACACGGCCAGAACATGCGACATTATAATGCCACATTATGTTGCCAGTGCGTGAAAGAACCGTACATCAGAACATCATGGCGACAATAAATCAAAAATCCGCACTCACACATGCAATGCGCTATAAGCCGCGTCTCCAGATCCCCAGCTCTCCAGTTTTTCAAATCCCCAACTCCCCAAGACTGCTGGCTCGATTTCTGCGTGTATCTGCTATTCGCAAAATTATTACACTTGACATGATTGAATACGCCGCTGAGTACCAGTTCCAGATCGCCAGTACCAGTACCTGTACCAGTACCAGTCCCATCTGCCGGTAAGCCATCCCATCCCATCCCGCCACCCCTCTTCATTCGGAGCATACTGCATACTATATGTAGTTGTGACTGGACATACATAGTTTTTTGAGGTCTCTGCGGACGATTCCCGTTTCCCGCTTGTATGTTGTTTTGCTGTAAGTTGACATGCCGCATAAATGTAGGAAAACGCATTGTTCGGCAAAAAAAATACACTGGTCGCAAGAATAAGTTCTTGGAATAATTAAAATTTTCAAGTTATGAAAAGCTGCCTTTCTAAATCTTCCCAATTTAAAAACCCTGAGATAGTTATAACATATAAAAATACATTTTTTTATTTTAGTTCAGAGCCACTAGCATACACTCAGAAAATTGAATGCCTTAATTTTAGAAAACGTTTCTAATCATGGCTTTAAAAATTATTCTCTGATGTATATTAAGGTCTTGTTTAACTTAATTTGTATTGCAGGCTCAACTTTAAGGACATGTTTAATTTATTATTCCTTAAGTAAAGAAATGTGTTCTAAATCGGGGAAACCTTTTTTTTTAACCTTACAAAAATATTGTCATGGCACAAAGAATAGTTTTTTTTCAACGCCTTAACTTTTTGTTTTTCTAGATAGTTATAAATAAAATTGGGAGATATAAACTTGGTTAAAAGCTTTAAAAATTATAAAGCATGTCAATAATTGTCTGTCAGAGTATGAAATTCGTTTAATCCAGATATTCTATATCTTTAGAGTATAGCCTTAACACCTACACGCTCCGCAAGATTCCACAGGCTCCTCTAAATTTTTGAGTAATTCCACTTAAATTTTTGGTGGAGCTAGAGCAACCATCTTGTGCCGTAGCCAGAAAGTGTGACCGCCATGTGGTATTCTACGGGAAACAACCAGCAGATGGCACTCATCAGTCAGGGCTACCAGATCCTGGCCGAGTATAATTTGGTGAAGGAGGAGCTGAAGAACATCTATGCTATTCCCAGCTATGTCTGCGGATTGCACTGGTTCGGCGTGATCTTCGTGCACGGTGGAATCTATGCGGGCAGCGTCTTCCGCTTCTCTATTCTGCTGCCGGAAAACTTTCCGGACACCGCCACCCTGCCCACTGTGGTCTTCGCCACCGTGATTCTGCATCCGCACATTTGTCCGCAAACCAAGACCCTCGACCTGTCGCCCCTTTTCACGGAGTGGCGCAAGGATCAGCACCACATCTGGCACTTACTGCGGTACATTCAGGCGATCTTTGCAGATCCCGAGGGCAGTATCTGCACTGGACAATCGCCAGCCGGCGACTTGGTCGTCATGGATGAGGTCAACAATATGGAGGCCTTGAATATGCTGGCCAAGAGTCGGCCGGAATACGTCAAACGGGTCCAGGAACAGGCCACATCCTCGCAGCTCCACATTTACGACCGTCCGCTGACAGATGATCCGCACTATATCATCGTAGAGCCGTATTGTGCGGAACGGCACATCAGGTTCATGGACCAGCTCAATAGTCCCAGCTGGAAAGAGGCCACCTCCGTGGTCTGCTCTCATCCGTCGGAGTACATGGGACACATCGATTCCGCCAGACAGCTGGACGATGAAGAGGCCAATAAGATTATTGGAGTAGCTCCACCACGGGTGGAACCAGGAATCTCAGCATGAAGAGGCTGTGGTTTCTTAGTAGCTTAAGATGAGTCAGGCTCAAACGCAACATGTCACACTTACTAATACAAAAAGGCAATAAAATTGATTAAGTAAATTTAATAAATGTTTTCGAACTTGGACTCTTGGTCTTGATTTAAGATCTTAGTTTAAAATAATTTTAAATGAATACAATCTCTTTAGACTTGTTACTCATTGATTATTGCAAAAAAAGACAGTACTATATTTTAAGGTATTACCATGTAACAGTATAAAACAATTATTTTTCAATTCTACCTTGTTTAATGACTGTTTATCCAAATTGTTATTTTAAAGACTTTTTTTAAACGTCACTACGTCGTCATATTTTCCACTTAAATATTTAACCTTTTAAATTATTGCTAATTTTTATTGTTGCTCAACAAAAAGAGGATGTAAGTGCTGAACGTGCATGCTTGGCATCGTTTTATTAGTTATTGTGTTTAAAGTGGCAATTAACTAAACAAAAGGGCAAAACAATAAACGTTAAAGAGTCTATGTATTATACAATATTGTTTCAATTAACGTTTTTTATTATTGGTATTTATGTTCCTCTCTAGTGCGCAGAAACAATAATAAGGGCCCACTTACTGTATCAAATTTCTCAAATATAGTTGACCACATGAAAGGAACCATTTATAATCGAACTCCAATTTCTCCCAGTGAACCACAACTTCAAGTGTTCGCTTATGTACGTGTATCCCATCCCTGTTTCGCCACATTAGCGATGTTAATAATGTCATCTTTCAGGTGCAATAATCAAAATAATAATAATTATGACTCGTTGCCCGTTGGCAAAGTGAAATGCATTCCTGTTCTCCCGCTTTTTGCCCCTTTCCTTTGGCGAACGCATTTTAAGGCAGTCGCTTGCATGCAATGCAGTGGTTCTCATAGTAATAGGCCTATTTTTAAAAGGGGATTTTTGAAAAGCAATATAAAAATATTTTTTTAATTTGTATGTGTATAAACTGGGTGAAATATTTTAAAAGGTAAAACACCCCACACAATTTGTCCATCTAATATTTACCCTGTTTTTGCTTATAAAACATCGAAATTTGGAGTTCAATTTTTCAATTTTTTCTAATTACAAATCGTACAGAAATAAATACACAATATTGACAAACTTTAAATTAGGTTTGAATTTATTAAACTTTAAAGTTAATACAGACATTTGCAAGCAAATTGCTTGGAATATTTTATTGTAGATACACAAGACTTTCAGAGTTACGTTTTTATGCCCGCTGCTGTGCTTAAACGCATCAAGAGTCAGCTTCGCATGCAAGCAGCTCAGTTCCAAGGGAGACGGCATCGTCAGCTGGCGCAAATATACAAAAGTGACAATCTGATTTATCACTGCACTTTGCCAGCAACATCGTCCGAGCTGGTTTCCCTTCCCGAATCCTCCATCCGACCTCCTGCGTTTTCCTCCTGCAGGTTCCCCAAAATTGCTCATGAAATTATGGACGATAGTTGGCAGCCATATTTTAGGCTATTTCGCTAACGGGCCTTCTAAGTGGGCGACTATATCACAGTCGCACAGTGCATTTGAACTAATTGCCTGGGAAGCAGATCTTCAGCATATGTATTTCCGGATTTTAGTTCACCATCTAGGGACAGTGAGAAATGTGCGACAAGCGAGTTTCACCAGTTGAGAAAAATGTGTGGGAGTTGCAAATGGGTATTTGGATTGCATAGCCATTTGTTTTATTTTATTGACTTAAATTGTAATTTCATTAGTTCCGTAAAGTGCATTTATAATATTATTATCATCAAAGAAAGAATTGATTTCCCCAAATGAATTTAAAGAAGTATTACCTAATCATTGTAAAAATGTACACATTTTTTAACTTTAAGTTGCTTAAAACATTCCGTCCTCAATTCAGAATGTACTACAAGACTGCAATTTAACTAAACCCTCTTCAGCAATATTGTTCTATATATATATATAATTCAGTCACGTCCGTTTGGGGTACGGCCCAACATTTATTGCGGGCCTTTATTGAGTGGGCGTTACGCCAAAAATTAAGACATATTCGTAAGCTCCACACAGCAGATACAACAGCGCACACACAACTTAAACGTTAACAATTAAGTTGTAATAAATTTAAGCGGCATCGCGTGGGCTGGAACAGCTTGGCCAATGTTAATGCTCTCGGCTGCTTCAATTAAAAGGCCATAAAGAACTGTTTCCAGACTGGTGACAAATATAAGGTTCCATTGTATTGAACTTCGTTTTGTCGCGTTTTGTTTTCGGGTTCTCTGTCCCCAGTGGAATCGAAGTTGGAATGGGGATCGGAATCGGAATCGAAATCGGCATGCCCCCTGCCGCTGCAGTTATCAGCAGCCATCAAAACAATTGCCACCATCGTGGCGGATGCGACAATGATCATCGGTATCGGTCTGCTTTGCTCACCAGAGGGTCGAGATGGTGGGACGAGGTCAGGATGAGGATGCGGATGCGGATGCGGATGAGGTTGAGGATGAGGGTGGGCTGTGGGTTCGTTAGCACCGCATTCGTTTGTCTGACAAGTTGGCGGGGTGACTAAACTAAAACGCCGCTGCCGCTGCTTATTCAAGTTCAATTGCGCCAACAGGTAAAAGACGGACGGACAAGACTGCCAGACGTCACTGTACAGTGGGGCTAAACCTAAAAATTAGCATGCCACATTTTTGCTTGAAACGAGAGTTTAACGTTTTAAAATGATGGGATGTTATAAGCCAGAAAAGTATTAAATTAAATTAATGGCATTCTTAATAATTTTTTTTGTTTAAATATCTATAAAAAGAAAGGTAATTTCTCTCTATTTGGGTTTGCTTTTGAATACTTGTCTAAATTTTAATTTGAAAAAAGTGTGTTAAATAAGTCGGCTTAAATGCTTACCATTTCAAATCATATTACATTGTATAACAAACTGCTTTTTGAGTTTTATAATATTTATCAGAAAGTAATACATCATTGTTTTTGATAAATGGTTCCGGGCTTTCTTTTGAATGATTTACTAAATTTTAATTTGCAAAAATGTTATGATTCGGTTTAAATATTTATCATTTCAGATAAAAACCAACTGTACATCAAACTACTTTTGGTGTTGTATAATATTAATCAGAATGTAATATTGTAGTTTAGTGTTCTTAGTTTCAATTTGCCAGAATGTTATAACTAAGTCGTGTTAAATGTTTATCATTTCAGAAGATTTAAGCCTGAGGGCTTAAGCACTTTTGAGAAGAAGTGATAGCTAGTAGCGTCTGATGGCATAACTAACTTAACGTTTTATGAATAACTTACAAGCCACAACCACTGTACAGCGCCTGTTGCCTGGGCCTGCGGGCTGGCCAGATTGAACTCCTGCTCGGATCTGCGGCAGCGTTTCGATTTCCTTGGAAAACCGCTAGAGACCGCCGACCCCCGATCTGCTCTGCTTAGCATGCCCCGTCGCCCTGGCCCACGAATCTCCGACTTCCAGACTACCCAGACTACCCAGTCTAACCAACTTCCCGACTTCCCGACTCCCCGAGTGCCCCCAAGTACCCCTGAGTACCCCTGAGTGCCCCCACTACTCGAGTGGCAAAGACACAGATTGGTATTTATATGCAAGTTCATGGCTCGGCCGAAGCGCGCACACACATCATCATCGATTATAATCGAAATGGGATTGTAAATCAAATCGCATTGAATGGTAGTGACTTTAAAATGGGCTTCATTATCGCCGGCTCCCCAGCCGCGGATCCACGTCCGTGTCCACGTCCTGGCTGCAAAATCGGGCTTGAGTTTGTCGATGTTGCCTTGCTATTGCTATTGTCGGCGTTTTGCCGAATCGGCGGTGGCTGAAGTGACATTCAATGCCATAATTTATGAGTTTATCTTTTTCGCGCCGCCAAATCGTACGCTAAATGCTGTCTGCTCCGGCGCGGTTTTCGGTCTCAGTCTCAGTTTCGTTCCGAGGACCATATTGCCGGGGAATTGGGATGGGAATGGGGATGGGGACGGCATTGGGGATGGGGACATATGTATGCAAACCAATGGCAAACAAACGAAACGTGCATATTTTATGGCGGACTGCGGACTGTATTGCTTCGTTCATATCCAAAGCCCAAGTTGCGATTCAACTCTGCAGTTGCAGTTGCTGTTGTCGTTGTCGATCGTTTAATGTCGAGCAATTAAAATTGGAGTTTTTCGTGTGGCGGCGGCACATTTGCGCATAGTAGACCCTTGGTATTTGGTATGTGCTGCAGCTTATGAGTTATGGCCCTCGTTGTCGGCGGCCCTGCATAGCTTTTTGTGCTGTCAATTTCGCCAGTGCCATTAGATACGACGCGAATATATATTGCCCAGCTGTTGGACTGCTGGCATTGAAAACGGTAGGGGGAAAATGGTTGAAAACTCTTGTGCTGCGAGTATGATAACAATTTGTATGGAATGTAGCTTTCTTATGATATACTTAAATAAGTTTGATAAATAAGTTGTCCATTAAGCTTAGCCTAACACACTAATAAACAAAAAATATTTAGATTTTACAATTTTATTCAGATATATATTGATATAAGTTTTCTTTTAAGAACATGAAATTGTATATTTATTTATAATATAGATAAAAAGTTGATATTAATTAAGCAGTTAAAGCAGTTTTCGTTTCTCGTTATCTTAGCAAACAAGTCATATTAAATAAAGCTTATACTTCACAAAGAACCGAACGAAGCTAAGTGCCTTGTAAAAAATATTATGCAAATCATTTGTGAAGGTTTAATCGACTTATATCACTCTAAAAACAGCACGTATAAATACCGCACTTCCTGAAACATTCCTTAAGCTGTTCGAGCTTCACTGCCATGTGGATCCCCACCAGCAGCATCGGCAGCATGAGGAAAAGCTAAAGCCATGGCAACAGCAACTAACCAACTTGATGCCCACTTCTTTTCAATTTCAACGCACTTGAGTTCGTGGCATGGGGCACCAAAAGAAGTATGTAATCACGGCTCCTAATTCTAAACCGTTTTTCATGGCCGAAATGCGAACCGGTTGGCCAAGTTTAACTAATACATCATTACGCTGGCATTTTCCTGTTGCTGCTGATGCTGATGCTGCTGATGTTGTGGTGCTGATGTTGCTGGCGGTGTTTGGCGGTGTTTGGCGGTGGTTGGCGGTGTTTGGCGGTGGTTGGTGGTGCTGGTGGTACTCTCGTAATAATCAATTACGCGTCAGGCACGATCTTGGCAAAAGAGCGCGCGATCCTCGCATGCCTGGCCGCTCAATCATCATCATCATCATCATCAGTATCACTCGGCCTCGATGATCGTGGGGGCTCCATAAGCTCTATAAGCAATGAGCTCCCAACTCTCCTGGATCTTTTCGGCCTGCAACTTACTGCGCCAATAATAAATTACAAACAAAACTCTAAGAACAGGTTCAATTACATTTAACAAGAGCGACGGCCAAACAGCTGATTTGTGGTTTACGATGGACCGCCGGAGAGGGGGGTCGAATTGCATGGGGCCCAATGGCAAATTAAATAGATTTACGCTGGTAAAGTGTTGCTGATTGGGATAATCAACGCGCTGGCAGAAATGCAGCTATGCCGCTCGATGTTGCTGCTGTCGAGCCATTATTACCGCCGCTTGTTATTGCCTGTGTTGCTGTTGCAGCTCTTGTTATTGCTATTGCAACTAGCTCAGAACAAGTCGGGTTGGTAATCCCAATTTTGGATTGAAATTTGCATGGCCGTTGACGTCCAGCAGAAGCAGCAACACACAACACCCAACACACAACACAGAACACCATTATCAACACACATTGACACACTTTTTGCCGCTGTTGTTGTTGTTGTTACTGTTGTTGTTGTTGTTGCATTTCCGGTGGCGTTGAAGTTCGCGTCCGGTTTTAATAAAATTGCTGACTCCGCTCAAGTGTTGCCGTTGGGCTGATGCAGCAGCAGCAGCAGCAGCAACAACGACATCAACATGTTGCCGCCTGCCTTTGCTGCTGCTGCTGCTGCTAGGTTACCATGTTGATATCACCCGCAGCGTAAATCTTCTGGATTAATCCAATTTAACACTTTATGCTGCACTGCGCTTTGGCCATGTTGCTGCTGCAGCAGCGGCAAACGGCAAAGTTGCGGTAAGTAACATCAGCAGCAACAGCAGCTACATATATCAGCGATATGGTTGTGGGCCATTCCACAGCAAGAAAGCGATTGAGGGTGGCAAAAATTACTTTTTGAACTTCATAAACCTATTTGTTTATAGCTTCGATTTGATAATACACAATCTTAGCAACAAAATATAATTTTTGTGTTTTAAAAGCTGTGGCTGGATAATACACAATTTAAATAAAAAGAAAGATAGCATATTTTTGTAGATATTTGCTTATGATAGATTTCCTTCCTATAGGAATATATATATGTTATTTTTAGGTTGCGATTTCAGTGCTTTGAAAAACCATTTTTTTTTTAATGACTTTTTGACTTTTTTTTTGATTAACTATTAAAAAAACACAAAAAATATCTATAGCTCAAAAAAGAACACATTAACATGTTTAGAAAGAAGGATGACTATTTTCCATTTTTAATTTAAAAAAAATAATTATATAATATTCACGAAATATTCATATCTTTGGAACTATTATATTTTTTCTGCCATCTAAAACGTGGTGCAGTAGGGTTTTTATTTGTGGATTACCTTCAAACTTGTTGAAGCTTTTTTATTTTTCTTTCAGTGCTCTGTGCTGACCTTTTCCACTGGCAGTCACTTTGTGACTCTGTTAGTTGGCTACCTTTGGCCACACACATGGCCGGAACCCCCTCGTCGCCACCCATGGTCTTACTTTAAGCCATCCCGGCCAAGTTCTGCCCATGTCTGTTATTTGTGCTTTTATTTTGTGTTTCGCCTTTGCTTTTTTTTTTTTGGGGGGAGCTAACAAAATTTAATACGCTTGTGGTCACATGTGTTGCGCGCGGTTTTTCCTACATACATAGGAGTATTTTTTAAAATAGCAAAGAAAGCAACAAAACCCTCCATCCCCCTTGTGTTTCACTTTGGCGACCGTGTTGCGCATTTCGCTGGCGGAGGTTCTTTTTTAATTTCGTTTTTTATTCCGGAGAGCAAAGCGCGAATTTAATTAAAATATGCAAATCGCTTTGTGGCATTTTGATCAAGTGTTGAGCTCGCTGCGAGTCCGCTTAAGCTGCGAAGTTCCACTGACACTTTTTCCCTTTTTGTATTCGGCAACTCCAAGTTTGTCGATAAAACCTGGCGATAACAACGGACGAAGTCGGTGGAGCCCTCGGTCCCTGCTCTACTTATACTCATTCAAGCAGATTTGTATGGCGGGCAGGAAGGAAGTCGCACACACCCATCCCATTCATGATCCTCCTTCTCCAGGGGGAAGTGTGATTTTTATTTCGCTGGCAGTGCCAGTGCCAGTGGAAATTAAATTTATTGCACATTTTATTTTCTTTGATGTTCGTTTGTTAACAAAATTGTTTCGAGGGGGATTAAGGTAACGGACGCGGATTAGCCGTGGCATTAACCAAACACAGACAACATCGTGATATGGCGTAACTCTTGCACTTCATCACTTCTCCTCGTCGCCTTTTACTTTAGCAGCTCTGCTCCCCGGTACTTCCCCGATTTCCCCGATTTCTCCAGTTTTCCTGCGGAGTTTTTCATTTGCATTTTTATGGCAAACGTCTGCGAGGGAGAGGTGGATGAACAACAAAGTCGCGCAAATGCGATTAAGTCATTTGGCTGGCTTGCACTGGAGGTTACCTTCATAGCTTCCCCCCATTTTCCCCGATTCCGATTTCTATGGAGATAGGTCCAACATTCAGTGCTCGCCTCCCATCGCCTTTGTTCGCCGCTCATTGTGCGCTTTTAATTTGGTCTAATTAAACAGAGAATGTGTAACGCGCATCAGAAATAAAAGCGTGCTAAAGCAGAGTTCTTCAGCTTTGCAATTTGGCGACAAAACAGCCAAATTTACATTTTAAACAGTGTGGAAGAGTCACAAATAGGTTTTAGCCAGTATGAAAACGAGATTTTCGTATCTTAAATTTAAACTTGCATTTATATTTAAGGTTACCATTATTGGTCAACATATGTTGATTTTCTACATTAAATACATAACAATATGTTGAGCAATGAAACCCATGAAATGTGAATAAAGCACCACTTTTGTAAAAATATTAAGTAAATAAATTATAAATTAAATTAAAACTATTAAGCAACAGTCCTTCTGTGGGTATGTCATTGCAAAAAGCATGTATACATATTTTCTTAGCTAAAATTGCATGATGTCATGATAACTAAAAGCATTAAAATTACATTATCATCTTTTTCATACATGAAACTAATAATTTACTATTTGTTTTTTCTAAATAGAAAATTGCTTTGCTAATTTTTTTGCTACTGTTTTTTATTTTGCACCAATTTAATAATTTTGTGGATAGCTAAGCCATTGCAATGCCTAAATTTATTTTTTCCACTAAGCTCTTGGTAAAAAGGTAACAAAGTCTACACCCAATTCAATTTGCTTTCACACTGTCTTTCAATATCCCGCCAAATGTTTTCGTTATATCCGTTCCATATACACTTCATCATACTCAAAAGCCGCCAGCACCTGTGCAAAAGACCATTCGAGACCATGTGAACCGGGCCAAAATCCCAACTTTGTATGTTGGTTAGTGTGTGTGTGTGTGTGTGTGAGTGTTGTGACAATGTGAGCCAAATTCTAGTCAAGGAAATTTCCTTTTTCTGCAGAGTGGCGTGGCAAACCAGCAGCTGTCGGCCAAGAAGGAAGTCGAAACGAAACAAAGCGATTTGGCCCGGGTAACAGGTAACTGGTAACTGGTAACGGCGAAGTAAACGGGGGTTTTCATTTTCTTAGTTTTAAGCTCGTTCTTTATTTCAGAGAATTGGGGGAATATTTGCAGTGGGTAAACGGCAGCAGGATACTTTGCATTGGTAATTTGGCGTCATTTTCAGATAGTTGCCACTACGTGTCCTGACGGACCGAAAGAATTGACCCAGTTCCGTTGCCTCGATATTCAGCAACAAAGCAATAGCAGTGGCAGTGGCAGTGGCAGAGACAAACAGAAAACCTGGCCCATCGACAAACAAGAATATCCTTGCAACTTGAGCCAGAGCTGTCCGCAACACGTTTGCCTTGCCCACTTGCAACATGCGATGCCAGGACAAGGATGTCGTCGCCTTAGGCAGACCGAGTTTTGTAGTCCTGCCTCCTGAATCCCGCAATACCGCAATACCACAATACCGCCATCCCGCATATCCTCGAGGGCCAACCTGCTGCTGCTGCTGCTGCTGTCTTGGCCATCAGGTTGTTTTTTCCTTTAGCCCGATCCTGATTTTCGCATGAGCTGCAGCTCAGCTGAATGTTGCTAAAGCTTCTAATCAATTTTTGAAATGGCAGAAATTCCGATTCAAGATTTCTATTTTCCTGACCCCATTGTTGTCTTGTTTTTTTTTGTTCCCAGCCATTTGGTGTCTTATTCCATGTTTGATTTTTCTATGTGTGTGGTTTTGGTGTGCTGTTTTAAAATTCGAGCACTTATACTCGTTGCATGTGCATTGTGAAGCATTGCGAGCCAAAGGGTGAGGTCTAGTCCAAGCGGCCGTCTTTGTAACTTTGGTAGTTGTCATGCACAGGCTGTTTGACATGTCCACTTTTATTTACCTTTGCCTCGACTAGCTTACCCCGAAAAACCAACCCAGAGCCAATGGCTATCGCACATCGGCCATCGCCTGCAGTTGGCTGACAAAACGCACTTTGTATAATCGAAAATTCTTTTAATTGAATGCAACTCGGTTTCCATTCCATTCCAACTTTACTTTCGTCCAGCGTGTGGCGGCTTTCCTCCGGCTGTCCAAATATTTGTGCTTCAATTTAAATTCCGTGTAGTCGTAACTGATTTTTATTTCGCCAGGATTGAGATTGGCATGTGATTGTGTGTGGTCAGTTTTTGAAATTAAGTGGAGCAGTTTTGTGCGTGTGTGTATGTGTGTATACCCGCATGTGTGTGTGTGTGTGTGTGTGTGTGTTATGTTAGAAAACTTTTGTTGGTTTGCTTTTGGTTTCGGGGCTTTGTCCTGAATTCGGTTGACCAGCCCAGAACAGGCCAATCAATTTGGGAAAAAGTGCAACGCCTGCAAATCTCCGAGTCGAGTTGAATATTAAGGGCGGTATGTGATGCAAGCGAATACAAAATATTGCTCAATAAATAACAAATAAATAATTGCTTTAAACGGTAACCATTTGCTGTTGAAAACTTGAAACGATTCACTTTAAATAATATTGGCTTATGTGCAAGCTAAAAAATTATGAGATTTAATAAATTAAAAAAATTGAACAATGCATTTATTAAAACTTATTTATATTCTTACATATTTTATTTCAAATAAATATTTAATGTATTTCAATTTCAATGCTCAAATGTTGGAATAGGAACCATGGTTAATAAATATATTTACTGGGCAGGTGATAAATACCAGCATATTTAAGTTGAACATATTAAACGTTCTCACATAAAGTATTCTTAAATTGCTTACCTTTTCTTTAGATAGCCAAAGATTGCGTTTTCTGTACGTAAAAATCACAAATTCATTTTGAGAAATTGCATTGTTTTTATCTGAAGCCTAGACCAAAAAATTCTTGAACAAAAATTCTATAAATTACTTAAATCAACCATTTATAATAAATTATTCAGAATGCGGCTTAATGCCAGGACTGCTAGTTGATTGCACATGCCAGCAGCCACAAAAACATATATGTGCATGTATAGCAAACTTGTTCAATTTATATAGCCTGGCTAATTCAAACCCACCCACACACAAGGTTGGCTTTAAAATCAATTAAAGTTTAGATCGCTCTCGAAACCGCAATCCAATAAAACACAATGGCAAGTGCAGTTGTTGAAAGTTACGACAAAAATGTGATTTAGTTGCGACGATAACCACTGACCCCGATTCAAGGAACAAGGTCTCAGCAGGCGGCCAAAAATCAATTAACCGGAAGAACAGAGGTGAGGTCTGATTCGCAGATAAGCCGCAACAAAGTAATTAATTAAAGTTAAACGTATCTAATCAAACAATTGTAGTTATGAACAATGGAAGGGAACGAGACTGAGATTGCAGTTGTGAAATTTATTTCGCCCCGTTTTTGGTTAATTGTGGCTGCAAGCTGTCAACTGAAAACCTGAAGGCTGGGAGTTGGCAGCCAGGAACTGGGACCTAGAAGCTGGATAATCAATTTGCGGTTACATAAACATGCATCAATGTCGCTGTCCGTGTCCGTCCGTCCGTGACGGTGTCCGTGTCCGTGTCCGTTTGTTCTGGCAATCTGGCAGGCTGACAGCCGTGGAATGCTCCGACTGCTCATTTCTGGTAAGATAAGAACGCTGTAGATTTAAGATTTCCTTCTGACTGCGATCGTTTGAACAAGCCTGGCTACAAGCGCCAATTAGAAAGAGTTGGAAAAATATTTCACTCATTTTCGTTTGTCAACGAGCTCAGTTCAGGGACTGGTTCTTAATGCTCCATCTCCATCCCCATCCCCATTCCCATACCATCCAAACCATCCGTGCTCGAAGTCCATGTTCCAATGTTCTCTGATTACAGGCCGGGCCAACAGCGGAATGAGACTGAGACTGAGAATGAGAATGAGGAGATGTCTGTGTGTTGCACCACCAGATCATAGATAATAATATTAAATTGGTTAAATGCCTGTCTTGGATTACCCGAACCAGACATGGGCATACCAACTCCAGCTCCGATTCCTGGACAGGCGACGACCACCCCGGGAGAGGTGAAGAAACTAAACTGCATTTTTGGCGGCCTATAGGCCTAAGCCTATCATCTGCCATATTGATATTATATTTTTATGGGGAAATCAAGATGGTTTTGTCGCTCGGTAATTAATACCCAAAGTTCAAAATGTTTTGGGCTGCCCCGAACCGAGAGAGCGATAAGTAATCGATTTCGTTGGCCCGCTCTGACATTATTGAATTACCAGACGACATTTGATTAATTTGCATACGACAACAAATTCGTGATCTAAATTATTTCCAGCTCTGCCGTTGGAGGCTGTGAAAAGCGGGCATACTCTATAGATCGATGAATTGAGAGAGAGAGATCCGTTCTATCCTTCACCAGTTTTGTGGGTTCTGCCGTTTATGGCCAATTGTAAATTGTTAAATGTTTTCCCGGATTTCGGGATCTGTGTGGTGGCGTGATTGAAGGAAAAGGGCATGTTTCCCCGCCGATGACAAGGCGCCCGCCTAATGAGCTACCATAATTCAATGCCTCAAACGACCCAAATTTGAATGCCGCTGCTGCCGATTCGTTTGTTTGGGAAATTTGTGCACTTCAGCAAGATCTGCATTTCTGTTTTTCGTTTCCCCACCCCCAACCTCTTTCAATTTATAATTTCACCAGGAAAGCGGTGAACAATGGCAGCGCGATTTTATTGTTTTATTTGATTGTCCAAGATCATGAACTTGCTCTGTGGTCGCTGGTCCCCCAAAGCCTTTGTCTTCCGATCACTTTGGTAGCACAAATCAATACAGAAAATGAGATTTTAAGCGGCCATAATGTGCCACAGCAATGTATTGCAATATTTGTGACACAAAATCGAGTTGGTTCTCGTTTTTTGGTAGCGAACTTTGGGCCCGTGGTTGATATTATAACGGTTTACGGCCTGGTAGGTGTTGCAGTTGAAGAAAAGCATTATGATTTAATTAATTTAAAAAACAAACAATATTTTCTCATTCATTTTTGACAAACAAGGTTGCTTTGTAATTAAATAAAAAATCGCAAAGTCGATAAAAATTATTTTGTTCATATTTAGTACTTATAAGTTTAACTAGCATTCAGATATATTTGATTTGACTATGATTTCATTTAAATTCATGAAAATCGATAAGCCAAAGCATTGATATAAATTGGATGTTTAATGTTTAATGCTGAATTTAATTTTTGAAAAATAAATTAGCCTAAGAAATCCTGTATATAATGTTATTGTTAATTTTTTTTTCACTAAATAAATAATGTACAGAAAAGTTTTGTGACTGCGAAAGTATAATGTTTTTATTAAGTTTTACCTCAGGGGTTGATTACAAATTGAGTTTCATTCTTATAGCATTAGCGTTTAATGTGTTTGTGAAAATTAATTAATTGAGGGAGTTTTAAAAGGTTATTCTTTCGGACGTCCGTTGACTAGCCCTTTTATTTAAAGTGTATTCCCTAGTATTCAGCTTTAAATTCAAAGGTAACTGTGGCAAAACACAGCAACAACGAAGCGGTTAATTTTGCTGCTTTTGTTGGTTGATTTTTCCGGCTTTGTTTTTCCAATGGCGGGCAGCGAAAGCACAGTCAGCAAAGTCTGTTGAAGTCACAGCCAAAGTAGGATTGCGATTCGGGTTGAAGTAGGAGTAGGAGTAGGAGTTGAAGTCGGGCAATACCTAATTTCATGTCATTAGTTTGTGTGATAACTGTTACCATTGAAAACGAGCCAAAACGGAGAAGCTAGCCGGCTAACAGTCGTCCTCGTTGTCGTCTGTGTTTCTCTTTTCGTTTTTTCAGGTTTTTTTTTTCGTTTTTTCGGCCAAGAAATGGCCAAGTCGAACAGAAAAGGGGGAGCAATCCGAGTCGCTGGCAGAGCTATTGAAATCATTTAAACCATTTAGACCATTTAAGCTATTTACAATTTGCCATCATCACGACATTTTCGGCTGCCGCTGCAGCCGCTGCAGCCGCCAGCGTTAGCGTTAACGGCTTGAATTGGTAGTAGGAGTCTTGGCCAAAATCAGAGCAATTCAATTGGAAACATTTGTAAAATGTCTCGCTGTTGTGTTGTTGTGCGCCTGGCCCAGCCAGAGCTCAGAGTTGTCCCTATATGAGTGCCAGGCACGACGACGACAGCAACTGTGGCAACTGTAGCAACTTTGGCGACTTTGGCGACTCAAATCCAAGTTAAGAAGTCACACAGAGCCGGAGTCGCGAAGCCAAGAGCCATATGTCAAAAGGTCAATGCTGATTTTTGTGATTTCCTGCGGTTGCTGCCGTAAAATTTGTTAGCAAAACGTTTGGAATTGCTTAAATGTCAGCTCCGGTGGAGTGGTGGCCTAATGGTGACATTTCTTTCAGCTTTGGCTCTTTCCGATCTTTCGGTTGCAGCCCAACAAAATAACAAAATTAGCCATGCAGCCAGCCAGCTCTCCTAATGGAGTCAAAGTTGCTCGCGTTCGCGTTTGCATTTGCATTTGCATTTGCCGGCATGATCCGCCTGTCATATTAATTAAAATAGAATGACGGGACCCCCACACGAGGACCGCCGTGATTCATGCCTCAGGTTTGTTTTCCTTAATTTTGATTGCATTTTGATGCATTCTGCTCGGCTTGGGGATGCGATTTGAGATTTGCAACTAGCGATTTACGATTTGCATGGCTCTGAGTCAGAGTCGAAGTCGGAGTCGGAGTCAGAGGAATCTGCACGCTCGCTGCTCTCCGGTCATTGATTGAAAGATCGATCGGTTAGACAAAGGCCCCCAAATGAATTTCCTCCAGCTTGAGTCGCAGTCCCGGCCGCATCATTGTCTTGCCAGTCGGCTCCTCCAAATGGAGCAGGGGCCTTGTCAAGATTCTCAAAATGCAAATGCAAAATGCAGCCAAGTGACTTGGCGGCTGGATGTTTTGCAGTCCCCCATATCCATCCCAAATGCCCCTCTTTTCCAGCAGTTAGCCTTTCTTTCATTGCGCTCATTGGGTCGTCTGTCATTGGCATTGATTAAATTGGCTCAAAAGTTGTTAGTCAGTTTCTGCTGCTAGGGATGGCACAGCAAGGTTTTCGAGGCAGTGTCCTAAGTGATCTGTTAGAATTTGAACTTTTATTAAGTAATATTAATATTGCTTATTGTTTTTAAAATTTTTGATTATATTCGGCTATATTATAAACGAATTTTCATGATAGGTGTGTGGTTTTAAACCATTTCAAAATAGTCGATTATAATCTAAAGTAATCTTAATTACTAATTAAAAAACCCACAAATACCCATGTTGCGCATTCTAAGCTTATAAAAGAAATTTGTTTCTTAATTTGTACTGTTTTAATTTTTTGTATGTAATTTATGTTAGAACGTATAAATATACCAATTTTTTTCCAATTAAAAATACAGTTAGAAAATAAATATAAAATCATAGAGAAAATCATGATTCAAAACATCATCAAATATTTTCCCATCCCTGGACCTATTGTTATCGCTTCTCTTTACCGTTTGGCCAAATCGGAATGCAAATTATGATGATCTCGGCTTAATTGCTGTAATTGAACTCCCACTGTGAGCTTCCCCTAGTGAAACTGTGTGTTTGGAACAATTAGTTTGGATACATGTTTGTTGGCCCGAAACTGGCAGCAGTAAAAAGCCAGGAGTTTACAGAATTTGTAACCAACTATTTAGCAAACAAAACTTTCGCCAGACTTTTATTGCACCCAGCATCCGGGTCCAGGACACGCTGTTTTGCCCTCCAGCTTGCCAAGTCAGCTAGGTGGCGGAGTTTTTTGTCCGGCGAAACGGACATGCGGGCTGCCAAAAAATTATGTGCAAATCTAATTAGTAAATTACTTGAAGCGTGAAATTGAAAAATGATTTTGTTTTGTCCACCGGCGTTGCGTGAGTCCTGCGAGATGGTTGTAAAATCCAGTCCAATTCTCATTCTCAATCCCAATCGATATCAAGGGTTCGCTTAATGCAGATTTTTTAAATGCGCTCAGCTGTAAGCGGTCAGATACGCAAAATGCAGAAGCTGAAAAAAAATAAAATGTTACCGCAAAAAATGCCTGTGGCAGTTTTCATTAATTTAAGCGCAAATAATGCATACAAATGGAATTGCCAACTGTTATTTTAACGCTTCAGCTGCGATTTTGAACAACACCTTTTCGCCTGCAGCCTATAATATGGGTAAATAAAAAAAGTAAATATAAATAATAATTTCTTATTTTCCTTTCAACTCACAAAAAACGAAAATAATATATGGAACATTAACTAAACTTTATTTCAATAAAAAACATTAGATGTTTGTGAACTGTTAATTTTGAGGCATACTCAAACCAAAAAGGGTATACCATTTTGTGTAATACATTTTCCCAATTGCTCTTATATATCTAAGTGTCTTGAAACATCTGTGCTGAAACATTTTCGATGAAGGCAAAAAGTGAGAGCAAGAAATGGCTACAAAACGATTTTTCTTCCGGACTTTCTGCAGACCATTTTATAGGAGAACGAAAAACTTATACAAAATGCTAATTTGCCGGAAAGTGATGGAGATGGGGCCCACAGCTTTGTCTTTGCTGCAATTCAGAGGTGACGACAGCCTAGTAAAATTAAAGCAATTTTCAAATTGAATTCGCATTTATGAATAACAATTGCCGGCAACTGCAATTGCAACGGCAACTGATGATCAACAGCAGCGGCAGCAATTGCAATTGCAACTGCGACTGGCAACTGCGACTGGCAACTGGCAACTTGCAACTTGCGCCCACGTGATGTGGATGTGGAGTTTCTGCTCCGGAGGACAGACGGTAGCCATGATGCACAGTAGGCAGCAAATTGGTCTATTTTCCAAATGTATTCGCTTCCTTGTGTCCCCGGTGCCTTTATGTGGGCCGAGTAACAGCGGCAGCCTAAATGGCGTTGTTGTACGCGCATTTCATGTCGCCAAAGTCTCATCATCATCATCATCGTAATCATCGTCCCCAGAAACCCCCTTCGGAATGGAATCATCATCATCGTGATTATCCATAGCCAGAGTGGAGTTCCATCTCCATCTCCAGCTCCATATCCATATCCATCCGCACAACCTAGCTCCATTTCAGCGGCATCGTCATCGTCATCATTGCTGTTGTCGCCGTCGTATATCATGCACAATTGTTGGTCGCATGTTCGCCGGGCCGGGCAACAATTGCGGAGGAGATGACAACATAAACAATCCTAAATGTAATCCAACAGTATCATCAAGTCGAGCGCGACGCAGTGGAGCGGATCGACCCCCAGACAACTTCTGCACGGTGCCCGAAAATATGATTGCATACAAATCAGCCAGCATTGCACAGTGGCTTGCTCATGGTATAAGCTCATTTTTATTATATTTATTTATTGGTCCATTTTCAACTTAAGCTTAAGCCCCGTTCCGCCTAAATATTTTTACTGGAGGATTTTTTTCAAAATATTTCAAAATCTTTTCTAACATATAAAAAGCATAACTTAACTTAATTTAAATATTTATAATTTTATATAATTTTAATTTATAATAGCTAATATTTTTCTTATATCTTAAAAACATCAAGCAAACAAATTAAAAAAAAATAAAATTACAATCCTTATTTTCACAAAAACAATTTATTGTCAATATATTAATATATGAATTCAGATCTCGGCAAGACAAGAAAAAAAACGATACAAGTTTTTATTATTATTTGTATGACATAAGAATTTAAAAAAACCATGCTTAAGGACGTCACACATTGTGATTGACATTGAATTTTCAGTGATTTGCCCCACTGTGCACTGGCCACTTGGCAGGCAGGCGTGCATTATGCGAAATTCAAATGCCTGACGGCATATTTCACAGCTGTCGCCCGACTAGCGAAACTTTTCGCAGTCGCCGGTGGCGTCGTCATCATCATCGCCACCATCGCAGGGTCGTCCATCGTTCTCGGCGCTCCACTCTGAGTGCTATGGATCTGAGTCTCCATTCCCGTTCCCATTCACCATTCCGCAACGCAATCTCCGTGCTGCAGAGAGGCATCTGGCGCGATGACACTGCCCCTGGCACTTCGACAACCACATCCACATCCACATCCTCATCCATGTCCACATCCCCGCTGCAATGAGGCATGTGCTGCAGCGGAATTGTCGCTGTAAAAAGCCCACGATTCGCTGAGCTAGGGTATTGGCATGAAATCGGTTTCGTTTGGATTAGATGGTGGTCGACCAAGGCGGCTGGTAAAATGATGCTCCACTCTGAAACACCACTTTTAAAGGCACTCGCTTAATTGGGACATTCTTGTCAAATGCCAATTTATGCCTGTGCATCTATAAACCTTTAATAAGCTGCAAAAATAATTAGCGGTGTCACAGAAATAGCATTCCATTTGAGAACCATAGAAAAGGTGTACAAAAATAAAAATAAACATTTAAGATATTTCTATACAGATCTTTAAATATGATATATCTTTTAAAACATTCAATCAATTCCAAATTCACATTGATTGTTTTCTTTAAGAAGAAAGCAAAATGGTTTTATTGTCTTATTGTTTATAGTTTGACTAGGCAGTAGTTCGATATCATAAAAATAATAATCTAAAATTTACATGAAATTAATAATTTAATTTTAAAAAGATAAGCTTTTGACCAAACATATTTTCTGCTATTTTTTTAAATATTAATAATATTGCTTTTTCCTTGAAGGAATTAAGGATTCAAAAAAAAAAGCCAAGTATTGGACCCCTAGCTCACTCAGAATTTACCACACACGGGCATAAATTGCACGTCAATTTTCATGAGCATCGCCTGCTTCAGTTGCATTCACATTCGCTATAGCAACTACTGTTGCAGTTGCAGTTGCAGTAGGCTGCTGATGCTGCTGCTGCTGTTGTTGTCGCTGAATTTTGATTTAGTTACGCAGCATAATGCATGAATTTGGAAGTCGGGAATGCTAGCAGCTGAGCGGAGGAAGTTGGTGCTTGGAATGGAGGTTGGAGGATGGAGGATGGGGTCGCCATGAATGTGGATGCATTAATTGAAAATTGCGCGCGTCGCCTGTGAGGCGTTTATGCCGCAATGCATCTGTCCGCCTGCTTGGTTGGCTGCTCGGCCCGCTCATTACACGTACGCCTCGACATGATATGCATATGATATTTGTCGCCTGACTGCGCCTGCAACTTGACTGGCTGACTGGATGGCTGACTGGCTGGATGGCTGGCTCCCTTACACACAAATACACAGAGCATCAACACTTAATTTCAATTGTCAAGCGGCAGTCCACAACCCACACCCGACCTGCCGCATATACGCTTGCCAATGTCATATATAATTATACTAACTCAATTTGCTGTGGTGGCAGCACCGCACAGTTTAAGTGCAAGTGCCGAAGATCTGATCTGGATGGATCTGGGTGGCCCACAGAGGGCATTTCAAAAGCCAAAAGCGAATCGCCGACACGGCATTGCTTTAAATTAAGCACGCCAAGCGAAAATCAATAATAGGCGATGTCTAGTTACTCTTTAATACGACAAAAGTGTCGCAGAGTAAGCAAAATTTAAAAACGGAAATGGTTGAAAAAGCGCCATAAAAATTAATCTTTCTGCTGTTCAAATTTTGTAACCATTATTGTATACTCCTGATTTTATTAGTTTTATAAAATGTACAATCAGGCTTAAATTTCCCAAAAGCTTTATATTAAAAAATTCACTTACGTCTAACTGATTTATATTCTCCAGTTAAATGTAATAAATACATATGCTAACAAAAAGATTTGTGCAAATGTTTAAATAAATTTCAAATATGAGAGGAATGATTTAAAGTATCTTCTTATAAGATATTACAAAACATTATAAATAGGTTTATTAATATTTTTTTATTTACACAAAGTGCCTAAGCATACCATTTAAAATAGTTGAAGTTCCCCAAACAAGCGACTGTGTGAAATGTGTCCGTGTGTAAAATAAATGAGGAAAAGACATTAAAGAAAGTCATTAATATGCAACAGCAGACTGTCAGGCGGTAAGGGACAGAAGGACGGAAAGACGGAAAGTCAGACAACCGGACAGCAGCTGTCCGGACAGATAGTTTCAGAGTAGAGAGTACTGCGGATTGGAGATGGGAAGAGATGCTGCGACGCGGCAGAGTATCAATTACTTGAGAAAAATTACTTGTCCATCTTGGCAGGAAAACCAAACTGAACGCGTGTGTGTTCTTGGCGGCGGCGATCAAACGCTTTTTTGTGGGCCAACAACCACAGCTCATCGGCATATTGGAAAATGGTTTCGAAAACGTATGAATTTTCGTGTGTGCGAAGGTGTTTGGTGAGCCCACAAAAGTTTGGGGGAAACAGCAAGGAAGTCTTCATTTCCTATGGGTAAACGTGGCCATTTGTCGTCGTCGTTCGGCTAAATGCTCCATTCATTCAGGGCCCTCAATCTCCGACTGCTTTTTTTTCCCCCCATATATATTGAGCTGTGTGGGGCGGTGCATTTTTTAAGCCTCGTGTTTTGTGTTATATATTTTGCACTTCTAAGACATAAATTTTATTGCGACTGCGGCCCATAAATATGCACTGAGTACGAGAGAGAGGCACGACCACCATCGCCACCCAGTTTTTTCCACCGCTCGAAGAGTTCTGGTTCGCTTTTTTTCGGATTAGTGGATTGCACTTGGATGGGTCTATAAAACGGAGGCCAACGAGCTAGGTGTGCCAGAATGTACACAGTCATTTGGGTTTCTTTTAATGGAGGAAATTGTAATCTTTCGAAATGCATTATTTTTATATACTTTTGGTAAAAAATATTTTATTAAAAGCTTTTGCATATTAATGTTTGTCAAGTCACGAAATGTTATTTAATTATGCTATCCTCCAGCATTTGTGGTAGAGATTTTTGATAAATTTGGTCGATATTTACTAAAAGTTAACAACTTAGGATTTATGTTTATAGCATTAGATAAATAAACAATATAAATACCATATTCTATCTTTTTTATTACCCTAACAGAACTTGCTTTTACAAATTTTGTTATCAAAATATTTCTATATTTAGTAAATGTTTAATTTTAAAATAATTCTTTGTTTTGGAGACTTTATTAAATGTTTCATAACTCTACTAACGGGTATTCCAAAGTCTGCACATCCCAATCTTAACCAACTTGTTTTATCTGCTGACGTTGACTCAATGTCGAAGCCAAAGTCAAGACAGCAAATCTCCAACTCCAGCTCCAGCTCCAACTCCGACTCAGAACCCGAGTGCAAGTCCAAATCCAACTCCAAATCCGAATCCGACTTTGTCCCTCAGAGCTCAGTGCTCTGGGCTCAATGAAAATGTCATCCTGCTGTGTTCCAGTTACTTGGCCCCATGCATTCGGATTCCGCAGTCGCAGTCGCATTCGCATTCGCGTTTGCGATTGCCTCGATTGTGCGACTGGGCGATGTATCTTTTGGCGGCTTGCTGCGCTGCTCAACTCGATATTGAAACGGTTTATGGTTTTTAGGAACGCACGGGGAGGTGGAATCGCATCTATGGGGGCATATATATAGAACTGAGACTTCTACTTCCACTTCGACTGCGAGTGCGAGTGCCTAGGCTGGCCAAACTTGATTTGATTTTTCTTATCGTTTTGCGTTCGTTTTTGCATTTTTGGAAGGCATGGCAGTGGTTCTCCCTTGTGGTGCACTTGTGCGGTGCGTGGCATTGGTATCTCTAACTGCAAATCTCGAACGTGCCTCGGTACACATGGTATCCATACCCCTCACCCAGATCCCCTTAAGACATCCACGGGCGGAGACGCACATGCTCCACAAAGATTAAGCCAAAATCGTATATCAGGCGCGGTCTTATTGCGCATATGGCCATGTTGTGATTTGTATGGCCAGAGCGTGTGCAGCAAACCGGCTCGGTCCCCATTCTCCCCCTAATATATCCTATATCCCATCACATCCACCACTCCACTCGCATATTGGGTGGCATGGCAAACATTAATAATGTCAAAATTGAGACACTCCAAATGAATTCTGTGTCGTTTGTAATTAAAGAGCAATGCTTTCGGTTATAAATTTGTAGCATACCGTATGCAACTCCAATCGAATACATGGCTCAAAGGCTTTTGCATGTTGACTTGCTTTCTTTTTTTTTATAATTTTTTTTTTTCCTCCATGTCGATTTTATTCTTGGCTCGTTTTTTACGCATCGTTGATTGAATTGTCCGTCGAGCAAACAGAAGACTTACAAATGTTTGTTTGAGCATTATGAAGGCATGTGTGTTGCGTTTCATTTCTTTTCTTTTCGTTCCGAACACTTTTTCTCCGTTTCCGAAACCACATTTGTCAAAAGGCGAATTTTCTCCACTTGACGGCACACGTCGCTGGCTCTTGTGGGTCACACGTGTCAAAGGTGGGCAGTTGACTGGGATTGCTATTTGTTTGGAGCCCCATCTCCTTCTCATTCCCCACTTTTCCACCTTCAATCGGGCCTGACTAATCGAGCATTCAGTTTTTTAATGAAAGCGTATTAATATGACGCTAAGTAAACTCAAACGGCTGGCTCGCTGAGTGTCTGGGCATTTGTTACGTTACGTTTCTATTTGGCTGACTTCGAGTCCGTTCGATATTTGTTGTCTATTTTTACAATGTTTTTACAAGCTCAGTTGACAAGTGAAACATGTTGCGTGGAAAACGGTCGGGAAATATATCTTATAAGTCGAACCAATGCCTTTCTGACTTTCGCTTCGACATTAAAGATATTCATCTGATGAAGAGTTTTTGGGTTAGGGGCCGTTCTCTGCCCTAATAATATTTGGTAGATTAATTTGACCAACAACATCTGTAATTAATTTTAACTGTAAAAACAGACAATACGAAAAAGCAAACATTTTTAAAAAAGCCAAAAAAAAAACAATATTGGCCGAGATACAGTCCTGTAAAGAAGTGATCATGAAAAAAATCGCTGCGTCCTGGTTGACGTGATTTTAGCCCTGGTTCATTAGTAAACATTTTTTTTTTGACTTTTTCGATCGAATATTTTAAAAATACTTATAATAAAATTTTTTTTAGAAACAAGTAATATACAAAATTTTAATGGAAACATTTATGGCTCGGACGCCGCGTCACAAAATCGTCTGCAGCTCCTAAAATAATTCGAATTTTAATTTCGTTTGAAAGCCTTATTGCAATGATTCGGTCTAACCCTGCACTTGGGAAATTAGTCACTAAAACGCCCTGCACTATTTGCCTGCAAAAGTCCTTATCTGTGCATCTAGCCAATGGATCCATCGGAGGCACGAAGGCAAATAGAAACCAATGCAAACATGCAAGTAAATATCACAAAATTGCCAGAAGTAGGCAGCAGTATCATCGGGGGCAGAAGCAAGCCAGCAGAAGAACAAAACCTGGACCAAATCAGAATCTCCGGGGGCTCCCGTCGCAGGCACATACATAACATAAACATAACTTTGGGCCCAGGCTTAATGCCAACGATTTGCGGTGCGATTAGACCAAAATGATGCATCACATTCAGTGCAGGAATGGGAATTGGAATGGGAATGGTTACATAGACATAGACACACGCAGCGAGAGTTAAATATGCGCACCGTGGGCACAGCGAAACGCAGGAGATGGCTGATAAGGAGAAGTAACCATTTCATAGTTAGTTTTGCCTACTTTCAAGGAAACTCGCTCACATAAGGGCCGAGGCAATCTGCGTAAGAAATGCGCCAGCAACACATTGCACACTACTTATGCTGAGCAAATAGCAATAGCAATAGCTCGCTGTTGTTCTTCATCAAGTGGTGCTAGTGCAGTCGAGCCAAACCAAACACAACTATGAATAATCCAAAATTTGCAAATACACCGAGCACGTTGCGGATTGCAAGAATCTCCAGCAGCAACAGCAGCAGCAACAGCAGCAACAGCAGCAGCAACAACAGCAACTGCAGCAACACCAACAGCATCAGCTTTTGAATGCTGCGAATCTCTGCCACTTTATCTCAGTGGTTTCTCATTTTTGTGCTATCCGCACCCAGCCATTCCATCTCATGCCCAGAATATTTTCACCATGGCTCAGCACTTGAGTGAGTAGTTTTGGCTGGGAGTCTCGAATAGTAGCAGCAGCCGCTTTTGTTCATCCAGATCACACTGATAAGCATTTAAATGAGGCTCTGTTCTTGGTCTGTTTCTTGCTGTTTTGGTCCATGGTCCATGGAAGATGGTCTTGAACCAGGCGAAGAAGCCTCCGCTTCGCCCGCAGAGCTTGGCCAATCTTGTACACACAGATAGATGTGCGTATTATACAAATATTGCACTACTTTAGTTATGGATTTGTGTAACTAGGATGCAACCTTGGCCCAACACAAAATTGCTTCGGTGTGTAAGGCACAGTGGGATAAATTAATTATGTATCGTCACTACAAAATTCATTTTATATTCTTATGCTTTATCGGAAACAATTAAATTTGGACGTTTTATTAAATTTGAAAATACTGGATGACAGGTTTTTAAGAATGCGTATTGTAGAATGAAATTGAATAAATTTGCATGTTTTTCCTAACCAGAAACAACAAAATGTACCTGTGTCCGAAACTGTTGTTATATTAATTAATTTATATTAAATGGTGTTATTGTTTCAATTTTCCAAAACTGTATTTATTTTGTGGGCAAGTGTGAGTATCGTCTTAGTGTTTTCAATTTTTAAATACAATTTTTGAAAAAATATTTAAAATGCGAATATGTACGCAAGTCAATTTTTTATTTGATCTATAAGCAAATTTTAAAATAAGTTAAATTTATTTGCTAATGGCTTTTTTAAAACATGGTGCAACATGGTGCCCAACATTATGGCAAATCATACAAACTTGTACAAGAACTTCTGGCTATTAAATTACCTAAAATTGTCTGGTAAGCGCTTAAGTTCCATTGAAAATAGTTTCGATGAGAAATGTCCGTGGCGGAACCATTCGCCAGTCCCCAACCCACGGCATCCACGTCCACGTTCCGAGGAAAGCAAGTGAGGCCGACCAAAGGCCCGGACATTCATTGCCCACTTCTAAGTAAAGAAATCGAAACCGGGCAACAATAAAACACAAGGGGAGCGACGAGGGGGAAAATCAGTGCGCCTCCGGGCCTCCAGGCGATATGGATGCAGTCCAGACCAGGCTAGACCAGAACAGAACAGAACAGAAGAGCCCCTTGCCACAAATGGGAAATTCCTTGGTATTTAGTGCAGCGGCAGCAACAAATGCACTTACGACTGATATTATGATTATTATTACGGCGAAGCACCACAAGACCGAAGCCCAGGACTTGTGCAACAACAAAGGCAAAGACAATAAATCTGCAGCAGCTTCTTTTCAGCGGCAAATGAAAATGTTTGAAAGCGAATGCTGCAGCAACAGCAGGAGTAGAAGGAACAGGAGGAGCAGGAGGATCAGGAGGAGCAGAAGGAGTTGAAGGAGCAGCAGGAGCAGCAGGAGGAGTTGAATCGCCCGAGGTGCTCAGATGCATACCAGCTGATAAGGAATATCTCATATTTTTGTTTCACTCCTGCCTACTGCCAGTGCCTTCGTCTTCTTCGCTTAAGTGCAGTAAGTAAGCCCTTAAAAGTAGTGCAGCGATGTTGCTGCTGTGCTGTTGCAGGTTGCAGGTTGCCAGTTGCGAGTTGCCAGTTGCCGGTTGGGAGGAACGACTTCAAGTCAAGCTGGAGTCGTGGCGTTTTTGCAAGCGCGTTATCGCTGAACAGCCGCATAAATAATGCGGCTTAAAGAGCAGGTTGACGCCTACAAAAACAAAGGCAACTTTTGGCCCAGGAGAAGTCGCTCCCGCTCCCATTCCCATTCCCATTTCCAATTCCACTCCCTATCCCTGTACCTGTACCTGTACCATCCCGTTTTGGTTACCTCGGGTAACCCTAAGTAGTTGTTACTTTTTGGCATTTGTTGAAGTTCCGGGCGGTGATTAAGTTGGCCATCGTACGGCTGTCTGTTCAATAACTTTTTCCCTGGAAAATAATTGCAGACGAGTGCATTTTTTTTCACCCCTGTTCTTTAATATTTATAACTCTGACTTGTGGGCTTTGACTGTTGCTGTAGCTGTAGCTGTGATTTCAATTAAAATGTCCGGGCCTGCTGGCATATAAAAATCTCAACTCAGCGAACACCTTTCGGCCGAAGTTGCATAAAACCGCCCAAAGTAAATGGCAGTGCAGTTGCGTTTGCTCTATGTAAGCATCGGTGGGCTTTTTATGACAATTTCTCTTAGCCCGGTCGCCAAACTGGTGGCCAGGTTGGCGCTTCCGTTGCCAACAGCAGCACTAGGCTCATGCCCAGCCACATGCTCATCCACATCGACATCCACTCTCGACCAGTCTGAGAGCAATTATAGCGATGGCAAAAGGAACAGGACCGGGCAACAACAGATATTTTACGAGCCAGCATTTCGAACTCCATTAGCTGCAGAGTTATGAAAGTTTTATTGCCAGACAACTGGCCTTCTGCCCGCTCCTTCTGCGCCGTTCAGTTCTGTAAAAGAAGTCATTGGCATTGGCATTGGCATTGCGATGCGATGCGATGGGTTGGGTTGGGATGAATTGAGTGGAGTGGAGATGGAGATGGAGATGGAGATGGTACGGGAACTATCTCCTGGCATGCATCTAACTGGACATACACATGTTTCTGCGATATTCGGACCCCTCTTAAAACCGCCTCATCCATGTAAGGCGATGACTTGGTTTTGGTACTGCCGGTGCAGTTATATGCATTTTATAAATTTTATGTTATTTACCAATGCCATGGCAATTTGTTCTTTCCCTGGCAGGCTTAAGTTTGTTTGCCTCGTCCGAGCCGAAATGAATTTTAATATTTTAGCACTGAATAAGAACAGTTGTCAGGTGCGTATTCAATTTTCAAACTGTTTTTTGTGCTTTAAACCTGATACTTACAGAAAGGCTTTAAATGTTCCAGCTTGCTTTATGGTATTTAAAGATTTCCTTAATTTAATGCTAATATTGAATCAAACCTATTGGTAATGCAAGCTAGAATTTGTTTACTAATTTGTCTGTATCGAGACAAATTTTACCAGTTACTAAATAATGATTTTACTTGTCTAAAAAAATAAAACTAGTTACCTAGAAAACATCTTAAGTACCTTAAAACTCCATCCAAAGTAACAATGAAAACAGACTAAATTACAAGCTATTTACTTCTTGAAAGTTCATTTAAGTTCATGCCGCGGTCCAAAAATGCAACAGGTCATCGGGAAGGGGGAAAAAAACGTTGCCAAAAAAACATTTAACAGTCGCAGACAAATAATTTTTACAACGAAGTCAAACAAAAAAGGCGAAATTCGAACATTGTCTGGGCTTGGGTTTGGGCCAAAAGGGAGTAGTTTTTGTTTTCGTTCTTACAATGGCGAATAGCCATTTCTCGTCGTTGTTGTTGGCTGATTTTTATGGCAGACAGCGAAGTTTAGTTTAACGTGCGGTTATGTGCAGCAATTAAAAGTCACAAAGCAGACATAAACATTCCACCGCCCACAAGAAAAGGGAGTACAAAGAAAAATTCAACTAACGGCTAAAAGAGAAAAAATATGGTTACGAGCTGTTGATGATAGAAGGCCAAGGGATGTTGTTAATAGTAAAACACAAACCAGTGCTCCAGGTTATTCGCTTTCCGCTGCGGCATTTGTTTTATGACTTAATTAGAAACTGCAGCGCCAGATCCAAAAAGATTGTTTGTCAAATCAGCGTGAACCATAGCGGTGTTCTTGGGTTCTCCGAAACACCTTGCTCCAGCCTTTGCTTCGTCTTGGTAATTATGCACGCGACACATGTTTCCCGCGCACACTTTGCCAAAATGCCGACAGGCCCCCAACTTGGAGCAGAAGGTGACCATGGGTAAGTCGACTTGTCTCATTATCATTACAATAATCACTTGGCGGCGTCGACGGGGCTGCTGACGTTGATACCGATCGGCGAGTGTCCCGGCCAAAGCGTCATTATCAGCCACAACTATGCTCCTCATCACCATGCCCCCCCCCCTGCGTATACGTATTATGAGGCAGACAGGGCCACGCCCCCTTGACGCATTGGCGTCAGTTGGCAAGAAACCAAGCCTGACATTCGCCGATGGGTTGACTCTCGGTGTTTTAGCTGATCGCATTGGGCAGATAGTGAAATAGAAAGACGGCAAAGAGGTTCATACATTGTCTTTCCAGTTACCAGGACCAAGCATGCATAACAATATTATTCTTTGCGGCTTATAAACTCACTGTGACAAGATGGGTTATGCGAAATAATCACAAGCCTGATAACATTTGAAATCATATACTTTTTACACAATTTTATGTATAACAAACAACATAAATTAAATGAACTTGTAAATAACATTATGTTCCTGTCGAAATACTTGACAAAATCCCCTATGCAATTTAAGTTTTAAATTTTCATCTACAGATACCAACTTATAAATGATCAAATATCATTAAAATTAGCTTTAATATGAAAGTTGTTATTGTTGTTTTTGATTTATATTCTATTTAGCATACATTGCTACTTCAACTTTTCTCCCAGCGACCTTTCAGTGCATCATTTAAGATAAATTATCTTCAAAATATAGCTTTCTTGAAACTTTCTAATGTCCGTTGTCTGGCGCGACTCCTTCTGTCCTTGCCGCCCTAACTTTCACCCTCTGCCCGAAATGAAAGGTTAACAAATTTAAGGGTTTTTCTTTTCTTTTGCGGCCACGAAACTAAAACTGTACACTTGTCGTCATCTTGCAGTCGTCGTGGCTACAGTCGCCTTGGAAATCACAAAAGTTTAACAAGTTTTTCATTTCGTTTTTCAGCCGCCCTCCAAAGTTGCTTTTCACAATTTTCTTTCGTGTTGTTTGTCTCTTCCGCTCGGAGCAGCTAGAGCTTAAAGGGAAATTTTAATTAAACTATTCATGCGGCTGTTTTGAGGAGGAGGATCGGGATCGGGACTGGGAATGGGAATGGAGAGCAGCCGCCTGGAGCTGGGTTTTTTGTGCAACAGCTGCCAGACACGAGCACAGGCACTTTTCAAGTGCGTACTTTCTAATTTTCACTGCAACACGCAGCTTGGCAAACAAACAAACGAGCAACAAAACAATGCGCAAATCAGTGACAGGCTTATTTGCCAAAGGAGCGGTTTGAAGGAGAAGGCACACTGCGCGAAAAGTACAATTTGTTGGCATGTTTTTTAATTGATCTTTATCCGTTCCTCAAAAACAACATAAGCTTAATAATTAAATAGCATAAAATAAATGTATGGTATTCAAAAATTTAAATTACAAATATTTGTAGAGAGAGTATTCCATTTTCGTTATGTGCACTTTTTATGTGTGGTTATTTGATAATACATTTTTTTTTATTGCGTTCCATTACTTAATATTGACTCCTTTAGTTCTTAAAACTAGGTTGATTTAACAACAAATACAAAACTAGGAACATATTCTGAAAACGGGTTGTTTGTTTTTCTTTCTGTTATATTCATGGCTTAAAGATAAATGTAACAACACTTGAATGTTACTAAAGTTTCCTAGCAACTACGAAATGTTATGTCAGTTAAAATAAATTATTTGATCAAAGGCAACAGTACGTATAAGTGATATACCTTATAGCCAAACAAATTTTGATCAACTATTTCACTCTGAAATGCCTTAAGTTTCCAAAGCGCATATAATGTATAAGAGTGATCATAATGTTGTCATACAATTTGGGACCGCCCTAATGTACACTTTACAAATTCATCAACTACAAATGGTTCCAAAACTAATTCTTAAGCGAGAGGATGAATAAAATAATTGAAATATAACTAACAGTTTCTCCCAGTGTGCTCTGGTGTGACTTTTGGCCGTGCTACTGGTGGGTGTCTAGGCATCCGTTATTGTGTCTCGTCTCGTGGCTGCTTAGTATCCCCTCCTTTCCTCGTTGGCGGTGTCTTCTGGGGGAGATTTCAATGTCGAGACACTGTCTTCCCTCGTTGTCGTGGGCAACAAGTGCAGATGGTTGGGAGGATGTGGATGTGGATGTGGTGGATGTGAATGCGGATGGCAGGGAGCTGGAAAAGATGGGTTCATCTCAACAAGCAGGCATTACATGTGTATGTGGGCAAATGGTCTTGTAAGCAGTCTGAAATGCATATTAGGGAAATGTGTATGCTCCTGGCTTGTTATCCTTCATAATAATTAGTTCAAGCACAGTTTGGGAAGAACTAATAACGTACAATTGCTGCATAATACCCTCTTTAGTTGAAGGGGCTGCTTTTTGTTTACCTTCTCTAGTGTTTTTGTGGAAAATAAGTATTAGTCTTATCATGGTTATTATAGTTTTGGTTTTTTCGTTAAAAGAAATTTTTAAATTGTGTGTTCTGATTTTTTATCCAATTTATATGGAAAAAAAGCATAATCACGTTAACAAAACTTCAGTTTTTATTTTCAGTTATGAAAAACTACATTTTAAACTAAAAGAAAATAAAAAAATAAGAGTGTTATGGCAAATACGAATATAAAATATATGAAATTGGTAAAATAAAATAAAAATAAAACCTATGGTGACCACAAACGTGATTGTAACATATCAAGTTTTATTTTTTAATAGCACAATTGTAAAGACGCAGACGATTAATTGGCGAGGCGTTAAAAATATATTTAACACAATCAGATCCCAGGGCATTTAAACTATAAATCAATAAAACTGAAAGCATTTTTTCCACATTTTCCATTCCATTTCGCCTCTCATCTCGAAACTGGCCGAGTGCTGACTGTTTATGACATTAACAAATGGCAAATTGTAATAAAAGGCAACAAGAATAGGAACAACTAGATAGTTTGGCCCACAAACTATATTCCGAAAATGTAGAACAAGTCCCGAAAGAGTTCTCCGCCGGAAACTTTACGATAGAGGGACGTAGCAATGTGCTTTCGGACCACTACGAAATTATGTTTTCGTTTTTACGAGAGATAACAAATTTTTATTGATGCAAAGTAGAGGGGTGGCTGGGAGCTCTTTGTTGGGCAGCGGTCGTCGAGTTCAAAATGTCAAGCTACGAACAAGGCAATCGAATGGCTACATATATGTATATTTTTTTTTAATGGGAATTCGTAAGCCAGGGAAGTCTTGCAACACTTTCAATATTTCAATATGTATATGTACGCCGAAATCGAGGCAAAGTGCTGATAACGATTTCCGTTTGCTTGGGGGCCCCTTAATGACTTCATCTCGAAAACGTTTTGTTCGTGCGGCTCTTAGCTGCATTTGCATGGCCCTTGCTGTGGTTGCCGTTTTGTTGCCGATAAGCGTTGACACCATTAAAAATTAAAAAATATATTTTCGTTACTCCAGTGGTGCTGCTGCTCCAATTATAATTTTCATCGGCTTCATCGACGATGGGGCATCATTCATTTGCATTTTTCTCCGGCATTCGCTTTGTCCGCTCTGGTTGCTATCAACGCACAAGTGACAAACTGGAAATTTATGATTTGAAAGTGTGTCGCTGGGGCTTTCCACCACTCTCCTCGAGTGTCAATGCAATAAACACTTTGGCTTGGACTTGTCCCAACTCCCAAGACACGTTGCATGTGTCATCTGCAGTCGCAGCAGCAGCAGCAGCAGCAGCAGCAGCAGCAGCATCTCAGTCGTCTTGGTCGTGCCTCGGGCACTTAGATAAGAGCCTGGGTCCGGACCTTTCGAGTGCCTCTCACTCCCAGCCTACAAATTGTCAACTGAATATGCATTCCACACGTCCGTAAGCGCCTTATTCGCTTGCAATCAAATAAATTTGGGTGTATTTGTTAATGGCAATGACTTTACTAGAGACCTAGGGTTGGAAAGCACTTGCCAGTGCATAAAATAGTTGAATGATTCGGTTTTGGTATTATTTGGAAATAAAATAAGAAGGCTCGAACCCTGCCAAGTTATTATTTTGTGAGCATAGGGAAAATAGACTTTTATTAGCAGTGCATTTTTACTATCAATTTTGATTGACTTAACTATGTAGTATTATTGATGAGATGAACCCCAAACTTTAAGCGCTTTAATTATGTACCAGATTTATTACAACATTTAATCTGCATTGAAAATCGAACAGCAGAAATCCCTAATTTAATGTATATCGAGCTTGCCTTGGCTTAAAATGTTATCTGCGATTAAGCGAGGTCCAAAATTTACCAAACTTTACTTCAACAAAATAAAAATACTGTCAAGTGTGGAATCACTGTGGAATACGAAAGTTGACCCTTTCTATGGTGGGGAAACTGTTTTTAAATTTTACAAAATGCATGTTATACAATTTAAAATTTCAGTACTGAAAACGCTGTTTAAATATAAACAAGAAATTACAGTTATGTGCCTGCAGTGGAATTCGTTTTGGACCCTTATATCAACCTACGTAAATATAAAAGTATTTACTTAAAACCACTAGTAAAAGTTTTTATTTTTCATCATGAAAAATTTTGAATTTTTATTTACTATTTGAAAATACGTTGTGTGTTCGTTTAACGGCAATCGGGATCCGTTCGATCCATCCCTAAGCTGCACATCCTCTAAATTGGCCTCACACAAAGTGCAGTTTAAGTAGCCGGCTCACAGCAGTTGACAACTGCAAAATGTTGATGATGACTTAATCTTGGCAGCCCCAGTCGTCGTAGCCCCATTCCCATTCGAAGTCGCAGTACCGGCAGCTGCATCTCCTGCTCCATCTCTATTTCCATCCCGATTTGAAGCTCCATGGCCAGTAGCGGCAGTTGGCAAGTGGCATTCTTGGAGCGGGAATACTACCAACAGCCAACAACCAACAGGCAACAACCAACAACCAACAGGGCCATTACCAGACGCCATTTGGCTGCCGCATCGCATCTCGTGGCTTAACGAGTGCGCCTCCCCTGGCCCGCCAGTCAACAGTTAATCTGCAATTTTATTATAATTTGATTTTTTAATGCTCAGCGAGCAATGCGCGCGCTTCTTGGCTCGTTATATCGGCCCAATGTCTGTCGGCTAGCTGAGAGTTATGCTTTCTTTTAGCCAGAGTCGACGTTTTACGATTCTCGGCGTTTTTACATTGTTGCCCGCCCGAACTATCATATCGGGGCGGCCGCTAAATAATGCACATTTTAATATTCGGCGGCGAGGCAAACTAATTTTTTTATTCCGTTTACTGTTTTGGCGGAGTGGAGCTCAAATGGCATATGAAATGTTTCCGCCTCGACGACGTTGCTTCGTGTTTTAATAAAAACATAAACAATGTTAACACACAGCACAGCCGTGGTCAAATGGCCAGCTCAACTGGATGGACTTGGCATAAATATGGATATGGGCTGCCGTTTCTGGCTGCCACGGGCACTGACTGAATTTATGCAGAAATATGTTTTTTTTTTTCTTTCGCTGGCCATTTTTCCCACAACAATCAATCAAAAATCAAGTGACATTCTAAACGGCGAAGCCCAGCAGTACGAAAAGCAACGACAAAAAATTGGGATTTTAAATTGCTACAGAGAGAGGGAGGGAGTGGCAGTGGTCAGTTCGTCATTCGGTCATGTGTGAGCTGCTGTGGGAGCATTGGAATACCGCTCAAACGGAGGATAGGCCATTACCATATATGCAGACGGAAAGCCAGAACAAAAGTTCAGAAATTTGAGGGGCTTACCCTCAGGGCGAATGATGTTGCACAGTGAAAGTATTGGTCAGTAAAATTGAACTATGACTTAAATATCTTGTATAAAAATATAATATTATATTATATATAATATTTGGTATTCTTTTAAGTAATTAAATCGTTAAACTTTTGCAAAGCTTATTTACTCTTACTTGTTTAAAAGTATATTTGTTTGCATACAGATGAAATTATTAGTAATTTAGATCTTAACTGGTGAATGTTAATCAGACCAAAAGTCTCCGTAGCTATTGCTGAATAACCTCCTGTAGGTTAATGTTTTAGCTTTTGTCTACAGTGTATGATAAATATATAAATAAACATTTAAGTGTTAAAGCTTGTCGCCTAGCTATTATTGCAAACATTTAATTTTAAGCTTTTACTGAATTTAAATTTGTTTATAACATAAATTGGCACTTAAGGCATATAAAAAACATATAATAAATAATTTTGAATACCGCTCAGTACTCAAGGTTATGCTAGATATTCTCATACAACAAAATATCGTTTACTAAGTATTTGTTTTAAATAAAATAACGAATAGTATTCGTATGACTTAAGATATATACAATGCAGTTGATACTTCGTACATTGTACATATTTAATCAAAAATATTTCTGTAACAAACAGCTACTCTGTTGATATTCCCCAATCAATTTTCACTATTTTTGCCAAGATGTTCAAGTGCAAAACCCATCGACTTTGACTCGCGGCCAATTTTGAAGTCTCGTCAAAACGGCATTTTGACGTGAATATCCAGAAACTCCTTTTCTTCTGCTCCGCCAGGCTCTGAGTCTTCAAATTGGATTCTGAGCCCGGGTCTGGGTATGCTGCCAACTTTTTTGATGGCATAACGACGCCAACCGATGCAGCCAAGTTTCGTGGCGGGTGTTGCGTCGAAGGAAAATAAAGACCCCCTCTCTTACAAAGAAAAAAAAAAAGAAGAAAATTCTGAAATGCAATTTGCTGTTATTTTGCCTTTCGCTGATTTGTTGTTCTGTTGGCTGCAGCGCTGTCCTCTTTTGTTTTAACAAATTCAATTGTATTATGCAACAGCTGCTGCTGCCGTTGGCCGCGTATCTAAAACTTAAATTTATACAAAAATGCAATACATGAAGCCGATTTGAACTGAGCTCTGCTGCTCCCTCAGCCGGCAGCATTTATTGTTGCCATCAATAAAGTTATGTAAACCCAGGCGCACACATACCATCCGTTTTACATATGCAACATTTAAGGTTTTCTCTTCATTTCATCGACCCCGAGCAATGAGACCGCCGGGCAGATAGGCAGTCAGTCCGTCAGTCAGTCAGTCAGTCAGTCTGCCATTCAGTCATTCCGCCAGTCAGTCATTCAGCCATTCAGTCAGTCAGCCAGGGAAGCAGTCAGGCGGCGAGTGAAATTTACATGAAGTACATCATTGTTCAGCGTTGTCAAGCGCGCAAAATTTGTATGAATGAATGCAGCACAAGCAGTGGCAAAAATACACAAAAACAACCACATTAAATTAGTTTTAAGTGCCCAACGACTTTGGAATACTCTGTAGAAAACTCAGAAGTAACCAAAGACATTGGCTCGCAAAAATAAAGAATACAGAATGGCAAATTAGAAGTCTTTTTCAAACAATGAGGTATTTATCACCAGGGATAATATTTTTAATTTTTAAGAAATAATAATAGTCAATTTTATTTTGAATTTCATTATGAAAAGATTTTATCAAGACTTATCACACACTATTAATTTATTATGAATCATTTGAATTATTTCAACGGTTTATACCAGAATTATTTGTTTAATTTGGTGCTGAAACACATTTCTTTATTTTTATAGTTCTCAGCTCAAACTTTAAATTCCATATAGCAAAAATTTAATTAAGGAGCTCAATCTTCAAATTCCATGTAACAAAAATTGAGTTAAGAAAAATAAAGAAAACAATTTTAAAAGTAATTATAAAACAAACAAATTGTGATTGCCCAAGTCCATTTGATAGCTGACAATCTTTGCTGCGCAAGTGCATCCATAAATCGTTACTTTTGCTACCTTTTGCCAAACGTGGTGTGGCTGGCTATTGTTGCATGCCGAGAACAAAACGAGCACACTCAACAAAGACGACTGGACAAAGCCAGAGATTGGGTTTTGGGTCTTGGGTCTTTGGTCTTGGGTTTGGTTCGGTTTGGTTTGCTTTGGTTTCGCCAGCAAGAAGGCAGTCAGTCAGGCTCTCGTTCAGCCGGGCATTTGCATATGTTTCCTGTGACTTTTGACGATTATATGATTTTTCTGCTCTTTACACGAAAGCTGGCTTCAGTTTTTATTTCGTATTCGGTTGCCACTTGCGCAACGTGTCCGAGGCGAGCAACTCCTTCAGAGCTGGGCTGCTGCTACTTCTGCTACTTTTGCAACTGCAACTGAGCAGACGCGTTGCATAAAAATAAATCTCCGCACAGAATAGAAGCGCTCGGACTTGGAAATGGAAATGGCAATGGGAATGGAATGGGAATGGGAATGGAAATGGTGTCTCTCCCCTGGCAGAGTGCAAAGCCCTGGAGATTTACGTGCAATTCAACAGTTTTATGACTTTACCATCTTTATACTGCACTCGTATGTATAATTCCCCCCCCCCGCCACGTCTCTTTTGGTTTTTATTTCACGTATTTCAATTCTGCTTTTTGGCTCGCCGAGCATGCTTTTTGGCTTGTTACGGGCCAAGATTTGCTTTTGGGAATTTTCTGGCATCACTAAAAATAATAACAAGAAAAGTGTATATTTCGCAAATTGTGGTGATTTTTCAGAGATAATTGATCAAGATAATTTGCATACTTGTTGAGAGCTATTGACCAAATTTCAAACAAGCATTGCAATTAAGATTTTTAAGATTTAAGTATTGTTGGCAATGTTTAATATTGACAAAAAATAAGAAAATAGTTATATGTACATTTTCAGTAATGTATTTTTCCATTTCTTAATGAAATTATTATAAAATACCAACAGAAGTTAGAGAAATCATAAATATGAAAATATTCATATAAATTAAGCGGTTACCACCGCATTTGTCAAAAATTAGCATCTTAAAGCCACTAAATATTTCCAGCATAAACTTCACATTGACCATATACGTAAGTATTCATGAAATTAATGGTTATTTTAAGTTCATTCAGGCAACCGACCATTGAATGTTTTTTTTTTTTAGGAAATAAGTAAGTTGTTGAATAGTGGGCTTCGTTTGGGGGAAACCAAAGTGAACTGCGATCTGCGACTGTTTAAGGCATAGTCGAGGTGACAACCAATTAAATAACCATATTTTTCATTGCCCAAAGAGGCCATTAATATTTCTTAAACATACAGCTGCTACAGGGGCACAAAAGCCGAATAATCGAGGATGGTGAGGATGGGAGGGGCTGCGAGGGGATGGGCGAACAACTCACTAGTAAATGAAGCCATTTAGCTGCTTGTTCTCAGGTTGGTCAGCAATGGATCATGGGATCATCGGATTTTTTAGAGCATTGTTATGCAAATGCCATCGACTGCTGAGCACGGATGATATATGCCCGAAATCGGAAAATAAACTCTTAAGAGGCATTCGAGTGGCGGAGACAAAAAGCCCAATTCTTAATTATAAGCCATGAACCGAAAACCAGTTACAAAACGTTTTCGGCCCGTCCAAGTCCGATTTGCATAAGAATCGGTTGGCCCAACTACAATGTATTAACTTGTTTTATGTTTGCCATTATTGGCGATTTTACAGACAACTCTCCGGGCTACCGTGCACCGGGGACACTGGTGGCTGGGTGCCGAGATAATTATAGGAGACCCTCGAGCCACTGGCAAAGGCAAAGGCAAAGGCAAAGGCGATGTCGATTTCGAAGGCGAAGGCGAAGAAGTGCCGCAGCAGGTTCAAGACCAACTCCCGTCGCCGTCATTAACACGCGGATAGATAGATGCCAACAGGTGAGGGTCCGGCGAGGGGGCGGGGGGTCCCATAAAACTATGTACCATTTTTAGTAGACCTGGCTGCTAGTCCGCTGAGCCGTTGCGCCGCTGTGCTAATGAATATTTATGGCATCTTAAACATAAATTATTTTGCATAATATCGAGAAATGCGAAAGCCAGAGAAATTTATAGTTAATTTGATTGATTTTATGTGCAACAAGGGAGCAGCCCCCCCCAAAACCCTACTACACCCCTAACCTCTTCACCAGCAACCGCAACACAATAAGGTCTTTTCGTGAACAATTTGTTGGCTTCAAATTGATTAATGAATCACCTATCTTAAGAGTGTCTCAGTGGCCCAGGGACGTGTGATTTCTAGCGCGCCCATCGATCGATGCAGTCGAGTGTTAAAGATGCGCAATCATTAGGCAGCTGCGATCCTTTCAGCATGACACCGCAGGATCATAAGGGCTAAGATGGGCTACGAAATGTGCTATTCAAACAGGCGAACAAAAAACCGCTTAACGATTACAAAACAAATTCGATATTGATTATGGTGCGGCATAAACAAAACGAAACGGTCGAAACACAATCAAAACGCCTCAAAGTGAAGAGCTCTGCGAGAAAGATCATTAGATTGATTGATGCTCAAGGATGTGCTATGTGGGAACCGAAGGTGTTGAACATTATGGCTTGTAAATTGCTTAGCCGTAAAGTAAGTTTTTAATTAAACAAAATTAAAGATTTAACAACAAAATTAGTTTAAATTTAAAAAAGTTTTTAACAAGAAATATTTTGTTCATTAAAGATAGTGTCTTTAACAAAACACAATAAAAAAAAATTTTAAGTTTAAACGACTGTTTATGAGTGGTTTGCTGTTGTGAAAATATATTTAATTTTATAAACAGATGCCTTTAAAATAAATCTAAATTAATTTATAAATGGAGAAGTCTTTAAAAACAAATGTTTTGTGAGCTTTTTCAAGGGAAAGAATAAAACAATAATTAAGTTAGTTCTATGGTTTCAAATTTTAGTTGGAAAAAGTATTATATTCTTTCTAACGGCTTACTGTTTTTATAAAAGACGTCAAAATGTTAGATAAGACGAACATATTTTATATGCTTGTAATATTTATCGAACCAAATTGACTTTGTAAGACTATAACTAATTTTTTTTGGTCAAAAAGAGATTCTTAGTAAATTTATTTTCACTTGTTTAATTTTGGCTAGGAATTTTCCCTCTGGCATCACTTATAAATATAAGTTTATTGAGCATATAAAATGAGAAAATTCCTACAGCTCCTTTCTCATCTGGAGGGCTATGTAAATCAAAGGCTTTTGCGTTGGTTGGCAGGCGCCCTGCAGCTTTCTAACTAATTAACACTTAATTCTACATCATCCATTTGGATTGGCCGTGTTGGGATTGGTAGCAAGGGAAAGTGTGGATGGGAAAACAAGCAGATGGCCAGTTGGCTTTTCCGGACGGCAGCAAATGCAATGCATTTCATGTTGTAAATTTTGTGGCAATGTCTTCGAATTTCGAATTGTTGTTAATCGCATGTTTGTCGAGCGTGTAATGCGCTGCATGCAGCGGCGGCAATTACTTTAGACCATGTGCCCAGACAACTGGGAAAGTGGGTGTGTGTATGTGTGTGTGTGGGCCTACACATGTATGCATAATGAAACAAGCTGCAGAATGTTTGGCTTAATGATTCACAAAACTGTCGAAAATTTACGGCAGCCCGACTGGCAAAGTTCATGCTGCAATCTGAATGTGTCTGTGGCATTAATTATATAGCCCCAGTAAATGCATCGATCGCATCTGGTCCCGCAAAGTAACTAATTGTTATTTTCTTCGCAAATTGGGTTTTCATAGATATTATGGCAATACATTTTACACATCCGCATATGGAAGTATTCTCACAGCTATTGATATATTTCAGTTTACATGTGTGCTTTGTTTGCTGGCCTAACTGCAAATATTTGGATTGGCCTGAGTGCAGACTTACCCAGATGCCTCGCTGGGCTAATAGACTAAAAGCCAGGTCTATTAAATTAATAATAATGATGCCACCCAGTTATAAGATCTCGCCCTTTTCCACAATCAGCTCGCAAACTTTCCAGACAAAGCTCGAAGGAATGGTTTGGTCCATGTGCAAAATGTTTTTGTGCGTGCCCTGGGGACCCGTAACTTGTATTCATAGGGACTGCATTTTCCAAGCCAGCCAGAGCGAGTCCCGAATCGTATGCAGCCGTATCAACTAATAAGGAAAATAACAGCCGACCAAAATGCAGTGGATCTTCTTTAATTCGAACTTCGTCTTATAGTCGAGTCATAAATAAGGTACTGCACATATTATAGTAAATCCCATTAGTAACTGGTTACCAATGGTATATAAAGTTATGTGACTTTAATAGTTTACAAATTTGTAAATGGTTTTTTTCTGTTGTACAAGTAGGGTCGGTAACATAAAATTTAAATTTAGCACAATGGTAGCTTGAAGTTGATCTTTTACAAAATAATTTTTTTTTCAACTGAGAATAAATTAGTTGAAGTACTGACAAGAAAATGATGATTATTAAATGACAAGATAATAGTTGCAAACTTCAATTAAGACATTTCAAGAGATGGTATAAATTTACTGACTTATCTTCCTTAATAAAACGTAGTATATTGGAATTGCTAGCTGATTAAAAAATGTAGTTATAAATTATTTAAAAGAAATGATAAATCTAATTTAATAAGGAAAGTCTCTGTAAGCATACAGATCTCTGCCAGTTTAAAGTTTGTATCTTTATGTTAAGTGGTAGAACACGCTGCAGAGGCTCCACTGTAAGTTGCAGACGAGCCCAGGCGCCACATACCGAGCGGTGGGCGGTGGGGCGTGCAGTGGCGCCCGTTCGCACTCGTGTGTGTGCCGCCTCACGCACAGTCGTTGCCGCTTAAGGCCAAAAAAGGGGGCGGTGGGGTGGCTAGGATGGCTTGGATGGCTGGATTGTGGGGCGGGAACGAACGCCAATTAGCGTTCAACATTTTATGACAATTCGAGCGTGGCAAAAGGAACGTTCGTGCCAGTGTATGTGCATGTGCATTGCTTAGGGGTGCAAGCGCAGGAAAATTGCAAGAAGAGAGATGAAAATGAGGAGGAAGTCTCCTCCAAGAGGAATCAGGTGCCCGGGGGAAGGTGGCAAGAACAGGCAGCTCTTAATTATAATTATGGCAGCGAGCTGCTCCAGCACATCCAGCACATCCACACAAACAACAGGCAGCACATAGTACACTATATAGAATGTCCTCCAGGGACAAGGCGACTCTTTGACATTGGCGCGACATTGACACAAAATGTCGGTTAATAAATCTCCCCCTGGCTGAAAGCGAAAAGCTTATTCGCAAACGTTTTCAGTGTCAAGTGGCGATGACACTTGAACTCCTGTGGCATGGATGAAAAACTCGGTAAGGGGCCATAACGGTTTGGCTGGAAAATACACATTCGAATACAATTTGTCTTTAAATTGTGTTTAAATGTAAGAAACATAAAAAAAATGTTTGGTTACATGGTAAGAAGCGTTGTTGTATTCATACAAAAATGGTTACTTCTTAGAATAACTCCTTAAAATACTTAACGAAAATAATTAAGCTGTCCCTACCAATATATCATAATTTTAATTAAATTTACAATAGCGCGCTTTTCTATTGCGAGATATCATAACTAGATTTTCGAAACATTTCAGCAAACATTGGCCTAAGATTTAATTAAGATATTTTATAGATACATTCAACAATTAACCCTTGATTTAAGCTTTAATTAAGATATTTTATGAAAACACTTTCCATGATTACTTCTTACTTCTTAACAAATAATGCTTTGAAAACAAAACTGAGAAATATAAAAAGAACAAAATTATAATCATATGCATTGTGTTGAACTTCCTTAAAGATTGTTCCGATTTTTAATCCTTTATCAAAATATTTTCAATGATCTGAACCGAAATTCGATTCGGATTCATCTTCAAACAAAATTCCTCCGTAAATTGAAGTCACACCTAGTTTGCCGGCAATCATTTGCTTTCTTTTCACATTTCTTAATTAAAAATAGCTTTGACGTCACGCCAATTGAGAAAAAACAGCGGCTGAGAGCGGGCCAAAATTAAATATGAATATGCAGAGCTCCGGCCTTTGGGACTGCGCTGCACTCCTGATAAATGGCCACACCTTTAATCACTCCGCCACCGCAAATCCAGCAGTTTTCGACTTTGATGTGGCCGAAAGTGAAGCGAACTCATTTCGCGTGTGAGCCGGCCAGCTTAAGCTGTTGATTTGTGCCGAGATATTCGACGAATTCGCAGCCGAAAATGATAATTTATTTAGAACAGCCATACAGCCATACACCCGCCATTTGGAAGTGGAAGTGTTGCCAAAAAGAGCTTCTGCTTTTGCCGGCCTTCGAGTGAAACAAATTCATTCGAATTTCGGACTTAGGGTCGTGAGTAAGTTGCCAGTTTTTGGGGCCTTCGCATTCCTTTTTCTGGAATCCCGGGCCAGGCAATTAAAGCAATTCGGCCTGGACGGAGCTTGGAACTAAATCATTGAGTGAGTGAGTGGCACTGTTCATTTGATGTGGGGCATTTCTCGACAACTCCTTTATTTGGCCCAAAACAGTGCTCTTTTGGGCCAGTCTAAGCCTTTGAGCATGGCCAAGGGGATCAGCAGAATGAGCGATGCGGGCAGATAGAGATTATAATTAAATTGGCTTACCTGTGCGTAGTTTGCAGTTGAAGCAGCAGAAAGCGATTTTTTTAACAGGCTTACGTTAATCTTAATGAGGTTATTCCCATTAAAATGCATGGACGTGCCATTAAGTGGGCCGAAACAGTGCTTAAAACCTTAACAATTTAAATCGATTATTGTTACCATTGAGCGCACGAGACTCTATCGAGTGTCAATAATTGCACGTTGAACATTGAAGCGGGCTTAATGCATTTGACTTTACCATTTAAATAGTAATTAAATCTTGCTTAAAGCCTTCGATTTGACACTTTGACTGGCCAGTGGCCACTGGCCACACACACACAAACATATACAAAGTCCAAGTCAGAGGCGAGGCCAGACGGCCCATGAATCACGCAAATTGACTGACACTTAAGCCAAATTGGAATAAAACGAGGAAACGACAACAAAAGCTCCGAACAACATGACAAAGTTTGATGGAGTGCACTTAAAGCTATGCGAAAATGATTTCCAGACTTAACTCCGCACTCCGGACTTACTATTATCTTTGGGCTTTTGTGGGAAGGACCGCCCGGGTGTGTAAAATATAGTAGGTATGTTGCATATGGTGTTGTTTGCACAGCTGTTTGTGTTATTTTTATCAAAGTCTCTGTTGATTTAAAGCGTCCTGCAGCGGCCAGGAGCGAGCCGAGTAAACGCCGCACAAGCTTACCTTGTGAAAAAGGTTTATAATGCATAAAATATATAATTTGCAAAATTAATTAATTTTTACAACACATTAATTTCACCCCGGCCAACAGCACACATACACAGACACACACTCAGTCGCACACACGCAACGGCACTCAGTCAGCCGTGGCATATGCACCGTTGTTGCCCCACTGCCACCAGGCCATGTCCCTTGTACCGTATATTATATGGCATACACTGCCACTATATCCCATTCCCGACTTCCCCGATTCCCTCAGCCAACGAGCAAAGTTGCGGCCGTCTGGCCATTGAGGCAGGAGTAACTGAAAAAGCGCTTCCAGCGCTCATTATGCTGCGCCACTTGTATAATTTTTATTTAATTTATTTAAAGGTAGCTGAAAGAATCATACAATATGACCGCAAATGGACCAGGGCTTCCAAAGAGCCACGGAAGCTGGGCGAATATATGATAGATCTCGGTCATATATTATTCCATTTCATTTGAATAATAATCATTGTCATTGGTGATAAGAAAATAATATTTACACACACTTCGTTGCTAGACTTTTAATTATACTTTTTCTTAAAGAAAATTCTTTGTTAAAATTTGATAAATTCAATTTCATTTGAACAATCATCAGTTTCATCAGTGATAAACAAATTACACTTACTAAACAAATTTCAACACTATTCCTAATGCAAAAGTAAATAGTTCATGATTTTGTGTTAAAATAGAACAATTTAAGTCAATACTGAGTTTCTGCGTTTGAAAGAAATTTTCCAAAGTATTGTTGATTTAAAAGGGAAAGAAATTGCTTGTTAAGGGGGAAAATAATTAAAATGTCCATAAATGATACATTATATATGTCAGAAGTCTTTTTTTTCTCACACCTATTTTATAAGTTCTCAACCGATACAACATAAAGTGCGACTTTGCATAAGTTTTCGAGCATCCCTGGAGTATACATAACCCCAACTCCCTTGTAAATGAGCGTCGCTCCTTTGTGAGAGGTGTGCGACACACAAGTTCATGTAGCACTCGGGTGTATGTAGATTCTGCGGAGGAAGCATAACGTTTTGAGGGCTCCGATCATTAAGCCAGGACCCCCCGACCGGACTGGATCGGACGACTCCTCCTCTGGCCAGCTGGTCATGTTGGAAATGATGTCTTTTGACACGCAGGTCTTGCTTTGGGATCCCCGCCCGAGGGCCGCCAGAATGAGAATGGGAATGGGAATGGGAATGGGAATCGGAACTCAGCCAAGGGTGGTCGAGAGGCACACTTTATAGAGTTGTGGGTTTGGGCTTGGACTTGGGCTTCCATCGTATAAAGTTGTTGTGCGAAACTAAAATGTGCTACATTCGCATGTTTAATTAACGAATTGTTTGACAATGGCCAGCGCCCTACCATTTCGACCCTTCCCGTTGCGGTGGAAAGCGCCTTTGCTTTGATGGAATGCCTGCTCAAAATGCCTGAGCAGGCACGCACATGGTGTAAGTGTAATGGGTCTCCTGCATTATTGAAATCGACACAATTTTACTTTTAAGCAGCATGTGCATCCAACCCCCTTGCCACCGTTTTGTGGGCTGAGTGACAGAGCGGAGTCAACCAAAAGACCTGGCAGCTACAGCAGCAACAGCAGCAGCAGCAACAGCAATATCAACCGCACCGTCAACAGCAACAACAACAGCAACAGCAACAGCAACAGCAACATGTTGCGTGCATTCTGGCCCGGCGTTGGTAATGTGTGTTCGCCGCAGACAGACCCGCCATCAAGTTCAAAGTCGAAATGCTTGTAATATGCAAAAATGTTTTAATTAATCACTTTGATGCGCACCGGCATCTCCGCCGGAGCATCCACAGTGCAGGCTCGTGACATATTGGGCAAAGATGATGATGATTGCCAAGGCACCGCGATTTCGCGATTTTGCGGATCTCTGCACCCATGGCGTCCACGGTAATTTATGTCTTAATAACATCCATTAATCGATACCAAAAATGTATAAAGGCGATATGTTCGCATGCATATCGTTGAATGAGTTTCACCCGCAATTTGTCAAGATTCGATCAATGAGAAATACGTTTTGCGTTCATATTTATAGTCTGATAGGGGTTGACCTCATTAATCGTATCGGTATATGAAAATAAAAACAAAAATTTAATTTTCAAGTCAGATAAACTCACAAAACCGAATTTGTGGTTTTTAAATTGCAATTTTTGGTTTATATATATATCGTTTATGTATCATTATTCTATTAGCACTAAGTCAAAAACTTGAATTTCTTTTTACAAAATTACTTAAAGACTTACCTACAAGATTTCTAAAACCATATAAAACATAAAAAACGAACTGAGTTTTAAAGGGTATGTGGTATTATAAGATAAATTAATATATCTTATAGTTAAAACTACTAACTAGCAGTAAGAATTATAGCAATGGGAAGCTTATTGTTGCAAAATAGTTCTCTCATTTAACTTCCGTGAGACTGTTAAATAATTTTTTTTTAATTTGTGCAATAAGCAAAATCAACACAACACTATATATTTAAAAGGAATTTTTAGTTGAACAAAATCAATCATTACAAATTGATCTTTTTTCATAAATTGTTGATATTATACTTATTAATTGCCCCATGATGTGGTTTTCCATTAGTAATGCAATGGAAAAAATACTAAGTTCATTGCAACTTTAGCCCGGCCAATTCGATTTTCCGCCATCAATTTTATGCCAATTTGGCTCATAAAAAACAGCTCAAACCTTAATGAAAAACGATATTGGGCCATTAACAGCCGACTCTTCCCATTCCGGCTGCCATTTCGCATAAAGTTAAATATGCAGCTGGGCGCACCCGCAAGTCAGGCTCTGAAGGCTACAACGAGTTTAATTTCATTTAAATCTCGGCCCATAAAAAATGTATACATATAGCAGACTGTGTAATTCAGCCGTACGCTCGGTCACAGTAGTTCAAACTGGGTTAATGACAAGCTTAACGGGCCCAGGCGGAAAATTATAAAAAAAAAAAAAAAAATGTTAAGAGTGAAGGGCGAAGGGTGAGGCTGGAAAAAATTCCAACAGAAGTGTGAAAAATGTCGGGCCAACACCGCTGTCGTTGCCGGAAAAGTATGGAAAATATTGAACGCAAGGCACGCGGATCATTTTGGAGGGAAGGGCAGGGGGCAGGGGACAGGGGGCAGGGGGAATCCCCGTTGGCCATTGTGATTGGGTTGGATCCGGCGGGATCTGACGTACCCGAAAATGTAATTTAACTAGCGTATTTCGCTGCCACAAAGAGCGGAAGCCAAAGCAAAGGGACATTTTTAATCAAAATTCACGGCTGCGGATGTGGGTGCCTTTTGTCCCGGCGAACGATAGAAAATGATGCCATGGTTTTGCAATATTAAAACAGCGCAGCCCTAGGTTGACAACTCAAAGCTTTGATGCTGAAAAATATGTTTTTAAAATTCACTCTGATATTCGAGTGGGTAACTAGCGAATATTGCGCAGAATTGTTTTGCATTTTTAGTCAAGTGAAAAAATAAAAGTATCGAATTAAATGCCCGTATTGCATGAGAGCATAGAAATGGCAGTGGAAATTTGTTAATAAACTGTAAGGAAATAAAATGTGTATTCTGTGGGTAAACTAAAGCAAAAACGAACATGGCCTTGAAAGAGTTCGATTTGGAACAAGAAATTCGATTATATGGCAAGTCGCAACAATAAGAGCATAAAATTCCATAAAAATATGCTTGTCTGGAATGGCTTTGTGTGCGATATTTCTTAGTTTTTTGTCTTTCTCATAATTCGGCCCGAATGCCGCACAGAGTGCGGACAAAGGTCTGTTTTGATCGTAAAAAGTTTCAAAAGCCAACAAGTCAAATGCCAATAATATGGAACCAGACGAACCCGAAGAGGGGATACAAGAACCAGCACCAAGGAAACCCAAATGGAGCGGCATATTTTGCTTTTATATAGATGTTTTTAGTTACCTTAGCTTGCCGCCATAAAGCGTAGAAATAAAAGCACTTAAAGTTTGTCATCAGCGCGATCCACAGCATGTTAAAATCGAACTGAAATTGCGGCACTTAAGCCGGCCTAGAAGTCCGAGAAATTTATGACCCGGGTGATAATGCGAGGCGCCGCAAGGTGCACGCCATAACTGGATTTCGGAATCACGGTCCCAGCCCTCATATGCATTATAATGATGATAACATGACGAGCTGCATCGATGGCATGCTGGCCAACTTCCGATTTATCTCAATTGCTGGAAATTGAAACGCCAGCGCATTTAGCACCAATTTAGAACACGAAAACCTGAAAACTGATACATTCTAAAGGGCTATCCTAACCGAACGATTTCATTCCGTTCCATTCGATTCGAATGTCTTCATTTCACCATAGACAACGGCGAACGGCTTTGGCATATTCTCCAGTTCGTTTCCAGCTTCATAATGATTATTATAATACATTTTAGGTGCGGGGCTGTCAACGTTTTGAAATTGGAGTAGGCTGAGTGAGAGGTTAAGAGACGGGAGAATGTGTAATCAGAGAAGTGGGAAAGTCATTGTAATCTTGGGTGTTTAGTGGATACAAAATGACGACAAATATTCGAGAAACATTTAAAGGTAAATCGGCTTTAATTTCCCCCTAATACATTTGAAGTTTATTGCGTCTTGTGTTACAAAACCATTGATTTTACAATATTGTATGTTTTGAGAAATACATACAGAATCTCAGCTATCATCGCTTGACTCGTTCAAAAGCAGCTGTTGCCGCGGAAGTACACGCCCAGCAATAAAATTCATTGCACAAAGGTAACATATCAAATTATTTGCAATAAAAAAAAAAATTAAGGGAAAATAATCTGTCCAAACACTTCAAAATAATTTGACATCAAATCGCCGGATTCCCACAAAAATCCCCTAAGCAAAAGCAGATTTCACAGATATTTCGAAGATTGTCAACCTAATTTGGCGCAGGTAGTCTGGTTTTGTGTGTGTTTGCGAGATGTCTGCCTGCCTCTGCTGATCATTATGAAGATGTTGAATAAAAGTATCGCATGACAGAGCTCTAAAAAGGTTGACAATCGTCTAGAATTTCCATGGATCCAAAGGGGGCGGGGTGGCCTCCTGGATCGCAGTCAGCGTTTCCGAGGGCTAAGTTTCAATCTGTGGCCAAGCCGAGTTTATGAAGCGTATAATTTTCATATGCAACACCTGCTGCTGCAGCAGTTTTTCGTCTGAGAGAATCTGGAAGTCTGAGAGTCTGGGATTCCGATTCCTTAATGGCCGCCGAGATTCTTGCATAAATAAAAACTTTATAATTGCCGACGGACTGTATGTACGCGGCTGCTGCTGCTGCAACAGCATTATGATGCCTGTGCGGGAGCGAGGGGTCTGTTTATAAATTAAGTCGAGCTCCCACGGCCACTGCTTGTACTGTACATTAAGGACACTTGATAGCTTAATTTATTGCGAGCCTGAAGATGCAGGACGAAGGACAAGGAGCGGCAGTTGGCAGTTGGCAGAAAAGGGCAGTGCAAAGATAATTGCATGCAGGCGCAACAGAAGCCGAGGACCAGAGGACCAGAGAGCCAGACCACTGCCAGGACACCATGTCCTTGTTGTATTCCTGCCCCATGTGTGTGTGTGTGCATGTGGGTGCCCCAGCACCCATCACCCAGCACCCAGCATGTGGAACGAGTCCTCGCGATGCTGCTGCATAAAACATTTTAAATTGAGCGTTAAAATTAAACGATGCATCGCAAAACTAACAAACGTGGCAAGCAAAAGGGCAACGAAGGACTTCGAACCGCTCCCCTCTCCTCCCCTCCCCCCATTCGCCATTCCCCTTACCCCTTACCCGCCGGAGTTATCCTTGTTGCACTTGTTTATAAGGCCGTTAATCGTATGTGTATATGCCACCATAAGCAGCACATAAAAGTTCACCGTATAAATTCAAATGTCGAGTGCTCCCTTGTCCTATTTTTCTATGGAAATGAAATTGCACAGATTTGTTTAGCGTGAATAATGGGCATCATTTGGGTTAATATACTTGGGGATTTGTGGCATTAAATTTGATTAAAATGTAGTCCCTTATAATTATCAGTTAAATGGAAAATAAACCCTTTGTTAAAAGACCTGTTTTCTATAATAAAACTAGTCCATAATTGGAAAAGTAACAACGTTTAATTACTATAAAATCGGGGTAAAGTAAACTAAAACAAAATAAACGCAAATAAATAAGTAAAAACAACTTGAAAACGACTGCACATCACCTGCTCCGTTTGGCAAATACTTTCACTTCCTCATTTAATTAAACTGGGTCGAACAAATATCGTGCAGAATTTTTCATAAATGCTCAATGGATTGGCCCAATGAAAATCAACAAATCGAGGTCGAAGTGGTCGGGGGAAACTGTTGATATAGATAGTCTGGCAGCTAGTTAGTTGGCCAGTCAGCCAGCTAGTCAGCCAGTCACTCATCCAGGTACGTCAGTTAGCAGAGCAAACAAACTGATAGATATGTCTAAACAAAAGGGTGCACAGATTGACTCAGTTTAAGTCCCGAAAATAACAACGTAGTGAAATGGAAATGCTGCCCGTTGGAAATGTTTTTTACTTTTTGTTATTGTTGATTTTTGGCCCAATCAAAAACGAGTCAACGGGCCGACCCAGTTGGCCCGGCCAACGGTTTGGTTTGGTTTGCATTTTTGGCCAGGCTTGCGTTTAGTTTGGGGTTTGCTTTTGGCCCGCTTGCAAATTGACAATTTAGCCTTTCACCTGTCTAAACGAATCTATCGCACATCAAAATAAATATTAAAAACCAGCTAACAATGGCCGACCAGGCAGCAGGCAGCAGGCAGCAGGCAGCAGGCAAGGCTAGACAAGGTTGCTGTTGCTGTTGCTGTTGCCAGTCAGTCGGATTGTCGGATTGTCGGATTGTTGGATTGTCGGACTGTCGGATTGTGGGGTTGGCAAGTAGCGCAACGTCACTCAAATGCTCGCTCCGGCATGGTTGCTCGTTGATCAAATTTTGAAATTTGAGGCCGCCGCACTGCACTCGAGAGTCAAGGCGATGCCGTGGCCATACTTTTATTGACATTTCGGCGCGTTATCGCCGTGCCGGGCAACAAAAGGAGTCAAGACAGCTCGAGAGGACAGGGACAGGGACAGATAGACAGAAAGACCGACAGCCATATAGCCATATAGCCCCAGCCATCTAGCCATCCAGTCAGTCAGGCAAACAGGCAGGCACTCGGACAGCCCCTAATCAACTCAACTGGTTGGAGGTTGGCTGTGGCCACAAAAACTATGCAGTTAGGTGAGCAGAAAGGAAAATAACCGAACCGAAAGTGATACACCCGGCTGGACGACTGCCGAATACCCTCAGAAACATCAGTGTGATTAGATACTAAGGGGCCTTTGATAAGGAAATCTATAGAAGATCAGTTATCAAAGGAGGCTACCATGAAATATTTGTATTTCAGATTAAAGATGCATTCAAGACATATACCATACAAATACGATACTTGAAAACATAATATTTTAAATTAAATTCGTATTATTTTACCATGAATTTAAGTGTTACTAACTTTTCATGTTTACAAGATTTATGGATTTTAGGAAATAAATAGGCCTATTCTAACAATACTACATTACAAATTCTATGAGGAACTATCCATAGCGTAGAAAAGTTAAACGGCTTTTATTTGATTAGTTGAACTTCTTATAAAATCAAACTTTGGGAAAAATACCTTAACGCCTTACAAAACCACAATGTCTTTAACTAAATTAGATATTAAGGAAATCGTTTTAAAACCATAATAAACATTTACTTTACAATTTGGGAATTGGGAATTTTTACTGTTTGTCTAATAAATGAAGCACCAACTTTATGATATGTATTAAAAAAAAGGTCTCCGTTTTTAGTGTATTTTTAAAATTAACGCATCTGTTCGTTTAGAAAAACATTTGTCGATTTGTTTGAATTGGCAGAGTAACAGCAAAAAAGTCAAGCGGCAACGGCAACTGAAACTGCAACTGCACGTTATAATTTCCATTAGAAGGCAGCGACGTCCACGATGGCAACAAGTCGCGAGTTGCAAGTTGCAAGTAGCAAGTAGCAAGTTGCAATTCCAAGTCCAAAGAGGCGATGCCATGACTACGGTGATGGCGTAAACAGAGAACTGTCATTATGACAGTTGATTCTTTGCGGCTGCTGATGCTGTTGCTGCAATTGCTGTTGCAGTTGCTGCTGCTGTTGCTGCTGTTGCTGCTGTTGCTGCTGCTGCTGCTGGCTCTGCCCATTTAAAATTATGGCCACCGAGTTGAGTTGGCGCTGCAGTTGCAACAACTGGCAGGCAGAGATATATAATTTTATACTTTCGCATAATGTTTTGCATTAAAATTATAATAAGTTTCAACTTTTGCATTACAGTTGCCCCGTCGAGTCCATTTGGGGCACAGAGATTTCGGTTTTCCCGAGTTTCGTTCTTTGGGTCAATATCGCAGCGTTATCTCGACGGCAGCAGCGGAAAGTGGAGCAAGTCGACCCACACCATCGGCAGTAAGACAGAAAGACAGACAGACAGACAGACAGGCTGTCATTTATTCAGTGCTCGAATGATGGCGAGGGGAATACAGTGTACAATGTACATTCGTTGCAGGGCATTCATAATAGGTTTTTTAATGACACTTCCAATGGTTAAAAGGGTCGTTGCGCCAAGTGTACGAGGGGTTACTTTGTGGCAGGCGCTTTCTATTAACGACATGAGCGAAAGTTTCAACTGTGAGCAGTCGTAATGAGTCTGCAGATGGTTAAGTCCTGCAATGCGAGACCGAAACGCCCAACTTTCTATTCTTGTCCTGGACCAACTTGCGCTTAAATTGAGCACATCATTTCTCGGCTTGTTTTCCACATTTTTCAATTATTTCTTTCACACCTTTCGCCCCAGCCTATCAATAACAAATTGTCTAATAATCTCCACTGGCCCGCCTCGAGCGCCTTAAGAATGATTAACACGAAACTTTGGCCGGCCTCACAGCAAAGTTTGTTTTCCATGGGAGGCGGAGGCAGTTACAAAATACCCAAAACATCAATTTATTCTCATTAAAAGATATGAAGGTGTTTGCCTGTCGCCTTGACACCGGCAACAAAAACATCGGCACGGCACCAGATGAAAAACTTTCTGTGGAAAATCGCAACAAAGGCATGCAATTTACAAACTGTTGCTGCCGGGATGCAATGTTAATGCTGCTGTTGCCGGCATAGTGTTGCTGCTGCTGCTGTTGCTGCTGCTGCCGTGGCAGAAACTTGAGAAAACAGCTGCTTTAGAATAAATGCAACAAATAGACCACAAGTCCCCCGGGCGGGTTAACTTTCCAGGGCCAAGAGGGTTAAGCCTGTGCAGCCAGGAGGTAATAAACTTTAATTGAATTTTCATTATATGCAATTTTTCTGGGTCCGTTTGCGTTGGACCTTTACATCTCTCTCCGGCTCTGCGCTAATGAAAAATGCATTTCAATATTCAATTACGGCTCAACAAACAAACCTGACTTTGCGCGGGTTGCCAGAAAAGTTTCCGCTTTGGTAATTTAGCCGGCCAAAACTCGAATTTTTTGTCGAAAAAATGTAAAAAGAAAGGTAGTGAATTTATAGGGAACAGTGTATAACAATAATATTAAAATACATTTTTTTAATATAAACAAATTGATGACTACTTTTTTAAGCGTTGAGGGCTTAGGATCTTTTATTAGGGACCTGTTTTAATAATGTACGGCGTAAAATTAAAATGGAAATCTGAAAAACAATCAAAAGCTGTGAGCACTTTGATGATACTTTTGTGAATTTCGTGATTTTAGCCAATTTATATTGATAGAATTTAAAGAGCTATAAAATATGGAATAATTGGGTATAATTACTCAATTGCATATCTTATAAGAGTGTATATATGCCGAAAAATAACAGTGAAAGCTGAAGAGTATATTAATGTTGTGGGCATTTAATTGGATGGTATAACAAGAGAATTCACAATGTGAGCAACATTATTAGAGCATTACCAACTGCCATAACTTGCAGTTTATAATAATACATGGGTATCAATGTCCTTGAGTTGTACCACTTGCAGGGCAAAGAACTCAGGGATTGCACCTCTGTCTTTAGGAGAGGATCTACCAAAGGATAGACCTTGCAAGGAGCAGCATCCACAGCCCCAGCAAGACGGCACAAAGAGCAGCCCGCAATTTGTGATGCCTTTGTGATGCAAATTCAAGTGGGAGTCAAGTCGCGCCGCTGAGTGCAGCTGGCCACGCCCACGAAGGCGTATGGAGGCACTCCACTTGCCACTTTCGCCCCCAACAACAACAAAAACAACAATTACAACAGCAAGAACAGCCATCGCATTGGCATTCATCAACGGCTTGGAAAACACACGTTGCCGTGCCGCATGTTGCATATCAATGTTGCACTGCCACATATGGTTGCTGCTGCTGTTGATGTTGCATCCAGGCAAATCGAATCACTGCAGCACATCTACATCGTATGAGACCCCTTTAACCCACTCCGAACCATCTCCTCATCAAATCTCCCCTGGTGGTGTCAAGTGCAGCATCTAATAAATCATTTTTGTCGGCGGTTTGTTTGCATTTTGTTTATTTGTATTCACTCTCGACGGAGCTTCAAATTGGTCTCGTAAATGACTCGGCGGCGATGGTTTCTCCAAAACTATTCCACTAAAACACACACTTTTGGGGGGAGATCTTCAACGCTTTCAGCCCGCTAAACGCATTATCTACCACAAACATTCGCCCGCTGCCGCTCATTAATCAATTTTCACATACGATATCTATCAAATTTATAAGCAGTTCGATTAATGTTAAACATCATCAAAAGTCACACTAGCAAAACATATTTTGGCATGCGCCGTCGCAGGTGATTTACATAAAATTGTATTTTAAATATGTGGTAGATTGATTGCAAGTTTCTGAAAACGCCCCAAGTCTAGATCGGCGCCTATCGTGCCGCAAGTGAAATTTTGGTATCTATTTATAAGCTTTTAAGGAGGGGGGATGAACACGTTGAAACGTGTTTTTTGTTTTTGAAAGGCAAAGAAACTGTAAATTGATTTTTTGTATTGATCTACTTTGTAAAAGTTAAGTTTACTTAGCTGGGTATACATTTCGTTAAAGGAATTTTAAGTGGTCCCTTTAAAACGTTTGTCTATCATTACAGTTTTTAACTACCTCTATTTAATCTTGTGAAATCTAATACCCAGCTGCTTAGCGTATTAAACTATCCCTAATCCTGCTTGAACCAAAAAACTAGTTTGTTTATCCATCTTTCTCATGGCGCAAAACATTTTCCCGACTTTGAAATGCCTCCTTAATTTTCCGTTTCCACTCTTCTAAATGCTAATTTGGCGTCTCCTGGTCTGAGCGTTTCCTGCACCTTTCAGCCTGGAAAACTCCCCTTTGACATTTTTCACGCCGCACTCGGCACTTTAAAGTGAATGCCGACTTTAGCGACTGCAGGAGGGGAAGGGGGGTGTGGAGGAGCTAATACTGAGGTGTTACGGTCGAACATTCGGTCTCGGGTGATATAAAGCTAAAAGCCGCAACACTATTCCCCACATTGACAATAAAAAATCTTTATTTAAAACATCTCACGGCTCTGGCAATAAAACACCGAAAAAGTGTTAGGTTCAACCCGAAAACCGCAACATGTTTGGAGCATTTACACGTGCGGCAAACAGAGCGAGCCAATGGCGATGGCCAGACAGGAAGTCCAAGTATGTGAGGACTGTAACATGGTACTGCACTGGAAAGAATAAGGACTATATAGTTTTTGTAACCTATTTCACTATTTTAATACCATTCAAAATTTTAAACATATTCAAACACGAATATGTAACTTATAAAGAGATTAACCATAGTTTTAATTATTATGAGGAACTGCTAGAAAATTGAATATATTTAAAGTAATAACTATTTATCTGCGGAATTACAAACTTTTATGCGTCTTTTAGTTAGGTAGATTTTGAATTACTAAGTTTAAGTATTTTATTTGTCAAGACTTAAGATATAAAAGCACATGTAAATAAATAACAAAATTTATTGACCCATTTTAACATGCATTTTTTTTCCCACTGCTGGTGTGAATGTAGGAGGGGAAAAGGGCTTTTTGTGGCACTGACGTTGGCAACGTTGTTGCCGCTGCAGCCATTTGAGTTCGAAACTGTCTCAACTATAAAGGAAATCAATTACTTTCGCTCCGCACACTGACTGAACCATCGGACCCCGGGACGGACAGTCGGGGGGCCAGCCCAAAAGCACTCACACTTCCGCCCGGCAATGGCGTTTAGATCGGGATATAGTGCTATACATCTGGGGCCTTGGCTTGGTTTGAGCTCCTCCTCTGCTGCTGGTTTTTCGGACCGGCTGCAGAGTCACGTGCTCAGCAGAACGCGCTACAAATTTGTTACAACAAATGCGTGGGTGCAATTCGAAATGCGCTTCTTGCTGAAATCGAGGGTTGGTCAACGAGTTCAAAAAGATATCCATTATGTGAGGTGCAACAGTTATTTGTTTTAGTCCAACAATTATAAAAAGAATTTGCTGATGATTGATATTTCATTTGGTAAACTGATCATATTTATTTAAATTCATTCATATCATAGATATCATTATCTGATTTGAAGAAGTTTTTACACTTTACCGATAATTTTAGTCACCATCTCGACCTGCCCTCGCATTGAACTTTGCACGAAATGGACCTAGAGCGGGCCATGTGAGTTTGGTGTGCGGCTTCTCGAATGGCACTTTGAATATAGTTACGCTCCATTTGGGTTCGTTGACTTGCCCTTGGCCCCGAGTTCCCCACATCTCAAGTCATGGCCAGAAGAAAGCGGACAACGTACAACGGACGGACACGTACCCGTCGAACATTCGACGACGGACACTTTGAAGTTCAGTTTATTTTATCGAAGTTATTTTCGTTCGCGCTTTTGAGTTGCCCAGGGCCAGTCCGATAAGATGCGTTAAGTAATTATAAATGTTTAGCAGCGGGCAAATGCGAAAACGCAACATTTGCTATCTGCCATCTTAATGCAAATATTTGACGCGCTTACGTGCTGGGCTCTCCATCACCCCAAGATGCCGTTTGCCCTGACTTTGACTCCCGGTTTTGGTTGGATTGGCTTGGATTGGCTTGCACCGGGTTATCTAATCACCGCGGCGGAAGATGCCAACTTTCTGCGCTGCCAACTTTGTAACTTGCGACGCTAAAAACGCAAATGCAATCCACTTGCCACTGGCAACTGGCAACTGGCAACAGTCAACTACTGGCGGTGGCACATTAAGCAGGAAAAGGTGTCGGTGGCAAGAGCCCAGTGCCGTCAACACCAGTATCACCACATGCCCCACCAACTTCAGTTCCAGCTCCGAAGGAAGCCCCAAGGGAATCACCACCAAAGAACCAGCAGAAGCAGCTACAACAACAAACGACGTCAGCGTCGACCATTATCAACGAGGCGCAACTAAAATATTTTAATTAACGCAATATTTGCACAAAATAACCAACATTACAAGTTCAAGGCGCTAGATAAGCGAACGTATCGTACAAAGTACTGGGCGGATCGAAAAGCGGAACGGCAATGGGTGGTGGGTATGCGCCAGTCTAGAGAAAAGAAGACGACTGATGGTCCAACCCAGTGAACATATGGGATGGTTTAAAAACTCATACAATTCAAGAGCTATAAAATCGATCAGTAGTTTGTCAAAATTGTTAAAAATATTTACAGAAAATGGGAAAACTTAAAATACCGAAATTGAAATTGTTTATTATTATATTAATAAAACAAAACGTTAGTGTGTTAAAATAAAAAATTTTAACTTGATAAAGATGAAATGATAAAGATTTAAGTATTAACTTAAAAACTTACTGTGAAAAAAAAGTAATTTAAAGCTATTTAAGTTTGGCATTAGAGTTAATGGTAGATTTTTCTTTTCCTATTATTACTCAAATTAAAGTAGTTAATGTTGTTTTTTTTTTTTAAAGTTCGCCTACTTATTCAGATTAATTGGTAAATTTAATTTAAAATTTTTTGATCTCCTTAAACTTTATATTTTCTTAATTTAATTGAAATAAATTATTTCGATTTCTTTGGAAAACTGCTTTTGTGTTCAACCTTGCTAAAACATACATGTGTGGTAGATTGAGTAGATGCTATAAAAGTATTAAAGCCAGATTTTGTATTTTGGTAGTTTCCACTTTCGAATTCAATTAATGCCTGGCATTTGCCAACTAAATAGCCTGCTGGGTTACTTCGACTGTTTGTCGCTAAAGTGTTTGGCTGTGTGTGTGCCTGACACATGCGGACCTTTGCTGCACTTGACTTGCCACAACACGCAATGGCCCAGAGCAGTGCGGACCAGGAGCGGGCCAAGAGGAACCGGGACAAGAGGAACCGGGCCAGAAAGAGGTAGCCACGCAGGCGTACACCACTCAACGCCTTTTGCAACTGTGCGTGTGTGCCGTGGTGTACCGCGGACCGGAGTGTGTGTGCCCATCTAAGATAGACATGCAGATATCATTGTGGCAAGTACTTGCTGGACACTAGCGGAGTACGTACATAAGTACGTCGCAGTGCCAGTCGGAGTTCCAGTCCCGATCCCCAGTCCGCGGCGACTATCGCATTGCAATCAGCGCATGCGTTTACAACCTCCGATCAACTGGCCATCGTCATCGTCCCTTTCACAGTAGCCATCGCCTTCGCCATCGCTCCGCGGACCGACCAGTTTGGCAGTGTTGCCAATTTGGCTATACTATGGGCCAGATCTCGCTCTACTTCGATTCCGGTACCTCACTAAGTTCAAATTTTTCACAGAATATCCCCTTAGTGATTTTGAATCACTTAGAAATGATCTACATTATAACTGAAACAGAATGGAATGGAATTTTGCAACTTAAATACCTACTTTTAACTTACCTTAAAGACGATTAAAGAGAGTATTTACTTTTTTTTTGATTACGAAGCTTATTAGAGTATTGAAGAAATCACTATAACTAACGTATAATTGTTTTTAACTGAGTGTTTTAACCAATTACCAATTGTGAATGTAAAAACCATTATTCAAATGATTCATTAGAACTAATTAAACGATTTGGTATATTGTGATCACCAAAATAAACTTAGTTTGCATAAACGAAGTCCCGCTAACGTATTTTCAGGACAATAAATGCTTCTGAAATTACTTCTCAAACCAATTCATTAATTTATATTCATAATAAGTAAATGTATTGTATATTAAGTGTAAGCAAAGGTTGAATAAAATTACACTTTTCAAATACCAAATTCGAAATCCCGTTTTATAGAAAGTAGTATTCAGGCTTTTTAGTGTTCCAGGACTTGGAGCTTTGATGTATTTTGAATTTGACCAAATTCTAGATTACCCTGCTGGCATCACTGTCGTTCTGGGGTCGCAGTTGGCCGCCTGCTGGTTGATACCAGAGCCGGGGCCTTGGGACTCCTCATCAGTGCGATGCGACGGTCGCGCTCGCACGCTTATCGCATTTTAGTAGTGCAGCGATTTATCAAAGTTAACATAGACTTTTAGCTTGCGCACCGCTCGCCGGGCAAAAGATAGTCCCAGAACGAGAACGGGAATCGGAACGAGATCGGGTGGCGAAAGCGGGGGGAGCTGGGAAGTTGGGAACCGGAGCGGACAACCTTCTCGATGTCCGTTCTCCTCGAGGGCCGCCGGCTGGCACTGGCACTTGGCGCTTTTGGCGGCGCTGCAACCTCAACGCACTGCGTTATAAATCATTTTTATTTGTTTGCTCTTTTAAGCAGCACAAAGGGTTGGCCTGGTTGGTTTGGCGGGCTTGGCTGGCGTTGGCTTTAGTATCTCTAATGTTTTCGGGCCGGCGGAGATTCCCATGCGTGGTTATCTGGCCGCAAAATCTAAGCCAACAAATGCACATTAATGATGCATCTAAAGCTGGCTAGTTAGGCTAATGCACACACGGCATCTGCTCCGCAGATTATACAGTCAGATGTTCGGATATGCGGAATGCTAAATTAAATACCCGTTCGTGGAATGCGCAACACCTTGTGATTCCGCCTCCCCCTTCCCACACAAACTGTACATCAAATGGGTTAACTCTCACTATATATCTTAGCCTAGACTTCCTAGACTTTTTCAGCAAGTTCAAGCAATGACCTTGAGCGGGGTTTGTACTGCAACTTTTGTGCTTTCACAAAGACAAAGACAAGGAGCAGCTTGAAAAAGTTACTTTGCCGGTGCACCACACGCACAAACGGCGTAGTTCGTAGAACAACTTAATTACGGTGGCTGCCAAAAGAGGGGGCCCAAACCCAATCCCAAACCCAAACGCAAACCAAAACCCATGCCCATGCCCACACCAAACCCAATTGGGATGCCGGATGGCTGGGATGTCTGCGCGGTGCCGAAAATATCACTTAATTAACATTTTCGCCTGAACCTTGCCTCGTTGCTAGCCTCGAATCGGCAACGAATCGCAACGAATCGCACCGAATCGCGTCGCGTCGCACGGTGGCGTAATTAACGCGTCCACTTAATGCAAACGCCATTGAATAAACGAGTAATTGGACGACATGTTCCTGTTCCTCCGACGTGGCCCAAAAGGAGCAGAGGCGCGGGAGCGGAGCGAAAAGCGGGCCTGCCTGTGGGGCAAGAGGCCTTGGCTATGCAAATCATTTGCCGTTGACCAGGCTCCGGACCTGGGCCACTTGCTGGGTGGCCGTGCGACAAAAATTAAAACCAAACAACGATTTCCAATCAAAGCAACAACTTGGGCCAAATAGCAGCCAGGAGACTGAAGCGGACTGGACTTTGTTGCCTGCGCAATTCGCGCCCCGTAATTATGCGACAAATGCGTGAGGCGGTGGAAGTGGCAGTGGCAGTGGCAGTGGCAGTGGCATCACATCGCCAGCACTGCCGGCGTTCCAGGTTTATAACGTAATTTAATTAATTTATGCACTCGCATTATTCAATGAAGCGCGCCACCTGCATGCGTAATTATTGCAGGCACTGTGCCCAGGATCGTCGCTTTTCGCTTTTCGTGTGGCTATATCAATGCGATTCGATCCTCGGGTTTTCAGAGTGGCTGGCGTCGCATCGACTGGCGATGAGGCGCCGCTTTGCATGCCAAAAGGTTGACAGTGAATGCTCCCTAAGGCGCCTGTTGGTTCCGCCGAGGCCATAATACTATTTACGACCCTAAAGATATTCAAAAGCTTTTATGATAAGGTGCCGTAATGGTCCATAAACATTCAAATGTGCTTGCGGCAAGTGGAACTACAGATGTTACTAAAAACTAAATCCCCTGGGTAATTGGATACCTATTTAAATTATCTATATTTGCATCATAAAAATTTCATTTAATTTTTCCTTTGAACAATGCTAATAACAAGTATGCCAAATATGTGCAAATATATTGCAACTGTCTGTTTAACTCGTGACTCAAATATAATTGCTATTTTTGTTTTAATTGTTTTTGGCTTAAAAATAAAATTATGACATAACATTGAAAAAATGGAATTGTAAAAATAAATATGAATAAAATCATAATTTAAATACAACAAATATTAAATTAGATGATTTAATATTACAATTTTGAACTTATGGGAAAATATTAAATTTAAAATAGTTCCTTTTTGATTTAAATTCATTTTATTTGATTTAAATTCATTTTATTTGAGTTAAAAATCCTGTAAATGTAAATTAAATTTTTTGATATTCCAGATATATGTATATAAAATCCGAATATAGTCAAATGAAAAATAAAAAAATGTTTTAATATTTGTATATTTTAAACAACTAAAAAGCGCAATATATGGAAATCAAAGGGAAAGTAATTGGACTTCCTACGTTATTTTGCCAGTGAAAAACAGTTGACTTAAAGTATCTTATGATACTTATTTGTACACTTATGTTAAATTATTATAATGACGTATAACTTTTTTCTCTGGGACCTTATAGTAAGTAAAATACTTGCTAATGTGTTGAAACCATGGCAATCTTCATAAACGAGAAGTTAGTTTCGATTATCCAGTCATCCCAATCAAGTAAGGCGCAAAGTATCTTGCCATATATTTATCGCTAAATCAAAACAATGGGCACAGATCACACAATTCACTCATTGTGCTTGTTTCTGTATCTTTTTCGGATATAGAGGAGGGGCTTTTGGTGGACCGGGGGGAGTGGACCCCCGAGGGGCGTGTCGTCTGGCCGGACATGTGCGCGCAATTAGACATGCCTGGCACTGTGTGTAAGCCTAAGTATCTGTAAGATACGCGGGGAGCTGGGATCTGGGATGTGGGGCTTTTGCTATGCTATGGGGAGCACAAAATCATAATCCGCCACAAGCCGTTTGTACAATTGAACGCACTGTCGTTGTTTAATACTATGGTGTACTATGCGTATACTGTGGAAATCGTGGCCCAAGTTGGGCATCGGCCTCTGAAGTTGATTGAATGACTCGGGTGTGTAGTTGTGAGTGTGTGGCTCTGACAGCTGGACAAGTGGACAACTGGACAGTCAGATAGTTGGGCCTCGCTCTTGTTTATGCGAAGTATCTGCAGTTGACGTGGTTGTTGCCGTTGCTGTTGCTGTTGCCGTTGTCGTTGCTGTTGCTGTTGCTGCCGTTGTTGTCGCGTGTGACATGACACAAAGTGGACAGTTTTGATTACTGTTGAAATTGAAAGGGAAATTGTCGAGTCGCAGTCAAAGCGGCAGCTTCGAGTGTGTGTCTGTGGGTCAAATGGTCGTTCAAATCCCGTGTGCACCATTCCCGGCCCAAATTGGATTTGGGTTTCGGGTGCAGTCATTTGTTTTTCGTTGGGCCCCATCTCCGTCCCCGGATTAATCGCTCAAATTCCGGACAGGTTCGCGTCCAAAGGTGTTTTATGGGATTTTCTTGTTGCGGCGATAAGGAGAAAATGTTGGGTAAATTTTGAGTAAACTTCAAAGTGGAATGCCTTAAGCCTGACCCCTTTTATGATTCTTGCTACGTTCCAAATTATAGAATTAAACAAATAGGTCATAATTTAATTGTTATTATTCAAAATCGGTTTAGAGTTTTATTTTTCCTACTAGTTGTTCAGTATGAACTTGCGGCATTTAGAAATATTACTTCACTTTTAGATATTAAAATTTAAAATAAAGTAAAAATTTATATAAATTTATAACTAACAACTGTAAGAAGGTATAAAAAATCAACAGGTTAGGTTTTTCTTTAAAATAAAATTGTTGGTACCAAATCAAATTAACAGAATTTAGACATTCACTAAATTAATTAAATCGTTAATCAGCTTAAACGCTGGGTGCGAAAAAAAAAAGAGTATAGATTATATGCAAATTAAACAATTTAATTTGCCTGTGGCACAACTCTTTTGAATATGATATCACCAAAAAATATATAAACGTGTTCTTCTGGGCATTAAGGATGCCTAGTTATGGCACTCCAGTCGAGCTTATTAAGCCTCTTTAGCCATAATGAATGACATTACAGTTCCAGTTAATCATAATATCTTCCTGGCGACGCGTCGCCTTTCAGGCGAAGGGGAATCATTAGATTTCTAATGTTTCCTGCTTCCCGCTTATCTGGAACAAGTCGGGCCCACTCCCAATCGCTTTGTCTTTAATTCAGACCTTGATTTATGATCATTACCATTACCGTCGTCCTGGTTGGCAAGAACCAGCCCCAGGGCATCTATTTAGATGTGCAGTTCGGCATCCATTACTCATAAGCCGGCACTGCCAACGAAAATCAATTAGTGCAACCCACCCAGGCCAAGACTTCGAAGGAGTCATCGTCATAGTCGTCGTCGTCGTCGTTGTCGTCGTCGTCGTCGTCTTGGGAACTGGATCCTAGGCCGGAGAATCGCATTGCCGCAGAACAAAGTCATCGCTGCAGTCAGCGGGTTGATGAATTGGTTTTAAATCAAAGATAATGCAATAGCGAACGTCACAGTCATAGATACTCGCTTTAAGTCGCGGCCGTGTGTTGGCCAAGTTATAAATTCAAATCTCACAACCACGCAAAAATGGAATTCATTCAGCCGAGAGCGGAGCGGCGGTGGCAGTGCCATGTGGCATGTGGGTTGGGTTGTCTTTTCGACTTGGCCATGGACCCGACACGAGCTGCCCGTTGTTATCGGCATGGGCAACATGTTGCTAGTTGCTAGTTGCTGGTTGCTAGTTGCTGGTTGCTGGTTGCCGGTTGTTTGCTTGCGCTGTAGTTGCACATGTTCCTTCCCGAAAACACGAAACAAAAATATCAATTATGAAGCGAAAGTCGCCAGACGACGACTACGAAGATGATGATGATGATGATGATGGTATTGGGGATGAGGATGCGGATGCGGATCTGGCCATGGGGAATAGGAGTAGGAATGGCCAGCCTCGTATCATATTAGTCGGACAAGCAATGCGGCCGTTGTGGGGAGCTGGCTGCAACACATGTTGCTACCGTGCTGCCGCAAGTATGACATTTGTTTTAGCCGCTTATCGCGATGCGAAGGCCAAGCCTTGGCCGAGCCATGGCCTCGCCCATGGCCAAGAGATTTCTATTCTGGCTCATTGATTATGCGCTAAATTCCAGCTGTGGGTCGTTTATTATGTTGCCAGTGCCAGCGATTCGGCATTCGGCATTCGCATTCGCAAGCCCCCAACCCATTCTCATTCCCATTCCCATTCCCAATCCCCAACCATAATGAAGGCATCTAATTTGTTGGCTTTGCTATGTAATTGATGCATTGGGGTTATGACATAGTTTGTGATAATGCGCTGCGGCTTCCATCTAATAACCAATGCACCGAGCAATGTGCACTGTGCATTGTGCAATGTGCACGAGCTCTCTGAAAGTGCCAGCCAGGCGTTTGTGTTTTAGGGCCAAGTTCCTACCGCCCACCGCAACCCATCATCCCTCTGCCGCACGCAATTGTTGTTTGGGTTTCGGGCCTTCGACTGCTGCACAAACAGCATATGCCAATAATGGCAGTTGCTTTGGGCCTGCCTGACAACTTGATAACTGTGTCGGACCCTGCCCCCGTTTAGGCCCGCTCGGAATCCATCGTCAATGGCTATTTCCCATGCGGTTTCCATCGCCGGACACGCAACTGTGCGGAATCTAAAAATAATTCGATGTGTTATTTTCCACTTGATGAAAGGGCTGTCAATGCGAAAATATTAATCCCAGCACTGGCGTTGAAGCCACCGCAGTAACTTGCTCACCTCAATAATTGTTGACCAAATTTAAGCGAGAAAAAGTTAGGTGGAGACAAAGTTAAGTGGAGGGCGTCAACTGGTATCTGAATTTAGTTGTTAACGTATTATTTTATAAAAACATTTTATATGCTTCAAGATGAAATGAGGTCTTGGCAAATGAAAATTGTATTATTGGCAATTATTCTTAATTATGCAAATAATTTTAAAATATTATATTGGGTACTTTCATTAAAAAAATACAAAAAATTGCCTATTTTTTCGTGGGGTACTCTGATATAGGGACTATAAGGTAATATTTAATCATAAAAAAATACTTTCAGTGATCAGAAAAGCACTGTTAATTTAAAAAACTCATAAAAAAGTTTTAACAAGGTTTGAATCAATTGTTTAATTAATTTGCATTTAGTTTCATACCATTTTTGTATAATCCAGTAGTAAACACACAAATGTTTAATATACCAATGCTAAAGTTTTTCTTTTTCAAAATTTAAGTGTCTCTTTAGGAGTAATTATATTAATAAAAATAGACTTGGGCTACAATCAGAAAAAAAAAAATTGCAAAGTTCTTAAAAATCAGCATTTTAACTATTTTTTTAGTGTTATTATATGTGTCATCTTAGCCAAATCTATTACTCATAAAAATCCATTTTTGCCGTTTTACGAGCTTAGTGACTTAACAGTCCAATCTTATCAAGGAGGTTCAACACTTTTGCCCATCTTTAAAATTTCTCTTCGCCTTAACTGCATTTCTCGGGCACTTTAACCAATAATTGTAATGCCATTTGCATACTAGCCGATCATATTTTTTTATGGCATTTTCGATAAATTAAATGTGATTTTTATGAGCTCACTTGGAGTGCAGCAGAAATAGCCGACGTCCGATGGCCTGGGCATTTTCAGTTTGATGCTCTCAAAGCCAACGGAGCATCATAAAAATCAAAACAGACAAATCTTTATCAGCAAATGCATCGCAGCAAAAGGCGGAGGTGCAGTAAGACCCACAACTCTGACTAAACCCGAGGCGAGTTCCTTTAGAGTTCTTTGACTTTTATTAAAAAATAAAAAAATAAAAAACATGCACATCTGAATGCAGGTAGGGGGACGCAAAGGGATGGAGTGCATGCTAGCTACTGTTATCTAGTTTTGATTTGATTTTTCCCCACACTACGAAGCTTGGGGAATTTTTTAATATACATAAATAGCTCGTAAATATGCAAGTTTTGCCTGAGTTGCCCGCTTTGTGAAGAGTCGGGAATCTTCTCAGACGAAGAAGATGAAGCGGGCCATAGAGAGGAACAAATTTCCATTCAAATTCGTCTGGGGCACACATATTTCAGGCCATTTTCAATTTATTTAATTCGTTTGGATGTCAATGGAGATGCGCCTTTCGATAAGGCCACATCGCTGCCCAATCGGAATTCTGCTATCGCTCTGGTAATATATTCTAATTTTTTAATTAATTGCTAATGGTTAGGCACACTGCGACAACGGAGCCCAATCGCTGCTAATGGCCGAGTCTGTCTTGGCTTATCGCCACAACTTTTCTGCCTCAGACTGGGTCTTCTAAAGACCTCAGACTCAGTCTCAATCTTTCTTCTCGACTTTTGGGTTGCGGCGAGTCTTTAATTAGGGCTGCATTCGGTTTTATGGCCCACAAATCGCAGCGAGTGAATCAGCTGCCGGTTTCCATAAGCCATAAGCCATAAAGCATAACCATTCAATTTGTTTGGCCCGTGATTTTGGCAATACCCAAAGGAGTTTATCTCGCTCCTCAAATCGCAATGTTCCGTTGGGGGTTTTGCTTGCCTTTGCACTTTCTTTTCGGGCCAGAGAACATCTCAGAACCAGAGAACATCATGTAAATCGCCCAGATATCGAACTTGTTAACAAGTACTTAAGGGCTCTTTATAATTATGTATGGACCCGTTGCCTTCGCCTTTGCCTTTAAGTTTGCCTGCTCTTGCCACAAGGTGTATGCCATAATGAGATTGTGATTTCTTTTTCGTGTGGCACAAAAGCCGGCTACCAACAAATTATGCGGCATGCAAAGAATTTCGCGGCCATTTCGGCTGTAATTTCATACTCTTCCCCCGTGTTCCTCTGCCGACTTTGTTGTTATGCCTTTTGGCCCTGTAATTTTGTGTGGGCAGGGGAGGGGGCGGAGGCTATCGGTAGCTGTCATCATTTAGTTTTCGCTAACCACTCGCATTGGGGTCAAAAGCGGGCTGAAATAAAGCTTTCGCATATGTGCTCCGGATCAGTAAGCAGATTGATGTAAATCGATGGAATTTCAGACCCCAAACGATGGACTTTGCTGCCCTAGATGATTTTTTTTAAGATGTATGCTAAATAAGAACTTTAAACGGGATTATCCACATTTTTGACGAAAGGAATTTCCAACATATAATCGAGTAAATTGATTAATGACACTTAAATCCATTGCAAATGCCTACATCCTTGGACCAATATTTATCAAATAATCTACATGTCACTACTAAAGTTACTCTCTCCATTGAAATGTCTTAAACTGTGCGATAACCCAGCGATAACTCTGCCCACATCGTACTTTTTATGTTGGACCTTTGCTGAGCTTAGGTATCAGCGCTTGTGCAAATGTGTCTCCAAAGATATATCTGCGCAGATAGGTGCGTAGATATTTGCTTAGATTTTCGTTTACTTTCTGGGTTAAAGGTCAGCATTTTCGCAGGCACACACTCCACACAACCACACACACACACATAATGGCATTGACGCATTTAGAAAGCCAAAACTCTGAAAAGCTGTGGTGGAAGTAAGGCCAGAGCCAGTGCCTCACCAAGCCCACCTTTTAATAATTCGCCTTGCCGTAAGGAAACCCAATACGGCACTGAAAATAATTTTTAGGAAAAAATAAAGCAGTCAGTTAATAGTATTGAAATATGATTGAAGTTATGTTATGAAGAGAAAGGTATATAAGAAATAGTTTATTTTTATATATTAAAGTATTGTAATAACGAAATAGATAAAACATCTTGGGGAAGTATATAGGAAGTATTTAAATATATTTATTAAACATATATTTTACATGAACAAAAATCTTCAGAGACTTTAACGTCAATTTGGCAAGCTTTAAGATCATTTGTAAGTCTTTAAAAATTATGAAACATATTTGTAGATCATTCTCTTATTTGGGGTAACGACTTCCGCAACTTATCTGTTTATTTACAATCGAATAGTAGTTGGTTTTTCGCCCAGTGCAGCTGAAAGCCCTGGCAAACTATCGGGTCTCTGCCTCTCAATTAATGACGATCATTGTCAAGGCTTTGGCGCAGCTAAATAGAGGCAGGCAGCAATGTCGCTGTTGCGTAGGAGTATACATTGCTGTTGCTGTTGCTGTTGCAGACGTTGCTGTTGCTCAAGTTGCCGCTTGGTTGAGTTGCTGCTGGCCCGTTAGTGCGCCTGTGCCTGTGCCTGTGCTGGTGTGTGGCGCATATTTAGGCTTGTTGCAACATGCCATTTACAAGTGCGCCTGGGATCGCCTTTGTCGTCTTGTCGCTGGATCGAATGCCGTGTGCCCCGAGTACCGGAGGACCCACTATCGAACCGTATCGCCTTCGGCGTGGCCGATTATGTTGTCGCTTTCGGAGGGTGCGTCAATTTATGAGTTCATTGTGCGTCTCTCCGCACAGGAAATGTTCTGCCGACACGACGGATTTTTCATCGATGGTTTAATAATAGGCCGTAATCATACGATTCCAAAAGCAGCCAAATGGGATTTGTGTGAGTGGTGGAGGTGGTGGTGAAGGTGTGAGCCGATATGAGCTGTAAATACCTGCTAACGTATTTCTTAATGATCTTCCTTAATCAAACTTCCCTAGTTTAAATAGTTTTCTTGAAGTATGAACGAAATCTATTTAAAACTCTAATCTGTGTTCCACTGCACTAATTTGGTTTTAATAAAAGGTTTTTCAAAATAACTTAAAACCGCAAAGGATAAAAATCAAAGCCAAAAATATGCAAATAAGGTATTAGAAACAAGTAAAACTTTCGTAATAGTCCCATATTGTTAGTAAATATTCCAAATGTTTATAAAATGAATTTTACATTTAAGCATTGCCCTATTATATTTTTGTGAAAAAGTTCATGTCGAATCCAAAATCCATAATTTCAGTATCTATTGACTACTGATTCCTTTGGTTTAAGAACTCTACAATTACGAAAATTAATTTATGTTTAAAATTGTAAGTGCTTTTCTAAGACCCACACATAATTTAAGCCTGCCCTTGTTGACAACAAAACTTAATAAAACTGGCATAATAAATCTTCAAGTATCGTAGTTCGAGTTCGAACTGCTTTTGTGACAACAAAACTACTTCGAGTTGTGGAAGTTCGCCCGTATTTTATTAGGGGCATCAGATGGCTCCCGAGGCACTTGTTGCTCATTTCCCACATAACGAAGGTGCGTAACTCCGGTTGGAAACTTTTCCAAGAAAAATGCACCAGCTAACTCCGCCTTAAGTTTGGAGTAGAGGTCCAAGGCATCGGCAACTTCATCCATCATTATTTGTTCGAGGCGGTGGGAGTTTTCGGGTGTCTGCCCGTTGAGTCTATTAAACATTTGATAATTTCATTGGGTTTTCTCTGTGTTTTTGCTGCCCATACTGCATCCCGAACTTCTTGTTCGCTGGCCAAAGTTGTTCTATTTGAGTTTATGTGTGTGCCGGGGGGAAACAGCTGTGGAACAAGCAAACAGTGGGTGGCCCTATGCTGGATGTTGAATGTTGGGTGTTGGGTGTTGGATTCTAGGCTCTTGGTTTTGGGTGTCCGCAATGCTTTATGGTCGATGGGTTCTGGGTGGTGTGGCGGTACTTGACTTACGACTTTTGCGGTTGCGAAAAGCGCTCGGCGCTGTTATGATTTTCAAGTTTTCAAGTTTATTGCGGACTCGCTGTGAGCATCGAGGCAACTTTCCATTGTGGTTAAGAAGCAAATAGGTTCCCTCTTTTCCGATTCTTTTTTTTTTATTACGAGTATTTTTTGTTCGCTTTTTCCCTGCAGCTCCGGCCCACAGAGGGCAAATGCCACATTGTTGTTGAGCGGCGAGAACTTGACAAAACATTTCGACAACGTTGTAACGACGGCCCGCATGCCAATGCAGCTTGATGTTGATGTTGCCGTTGCCGTTGGTGTTGCTGTTGCTGTTGATGTTGCCGTTGATGTTGGCAAGTTTTAGGCGCAGACAACGCCTCAAACTAAACAACAGAAACGGAACGGAACAGAGGATCGGTGTGGATGTGGATATGGATGTGGAGGAACCGCCACAATGCGATGCCAATGCCGCCATGCCGGAGAGTTTGCAACGATTAATGATGCAAATATTTTTTGAAAGCGCGAAAAATTGTGCATAAATTTACCATGACCATGGACAACAGCAACACCGAAGACAACAGCAACAACAGCAACAAAAGCAACAACAGCAACGACAACAACAACAACCGGCAGCAGCAACAACATTTCGCTTGTTTACGAGCTGCACTTTGTTGCAACATACCCTTTTTTGCAACGGCTATATAAGCCCTGATGGCGAACTGGTGAACAGCCACCGGACAACAATTAGGGCTCAATTTATTCGGGGTCTTTTAAAAGAATAATGTCTTAATAACATTATAAAAAAACATTCTCCTCATCAATTTTAATATCCATAATATGTTTTCCGAAGTTTATGAAGCTATAAGGTGTGCATTATTAGCCGTGTTTTTTTTATTCGAGTAATAAACAAGTAGTTCAGTTTATTTCTTTATAAATATAATAGTGTCCTAAAAACTATATTCAGGATATATACAGTATTTCTCCGCAATGGGCAGACAAATATGGTTCCGCTAAAAATTATACAATAAATATTTTTTATAAAGCCAAATTTAACAACGGATTTCAGAACATCTAAATTATTTAAAATTAGTTTCTATTAAAACCAATAAACTACATTTTGCATTGTGATCAAAGCTTATTGATATAAATTAACCATTTTGTGCTTTTAAAACGCTTAGTTTATGTTCTGGCCATATTAAAGCAACATATCCCTTAATCTGCTTGGACAACATATACCACCGATTTGAGTTTGCTTTCAATATAAACTAAGGGCATCACAATATTGCGATGCCGGGGACAAATTTCACCTCCAGCGCAGTTTGTTGATGTTGCGGCTGTTCTCGAGTTGTTTTCCTGCCCATATGCCGGCGCGATGACACTTAACAAATGATCGCATAAGTGCGCACAAAACGCACATTGCACGGAGGAGCACTGGGGCCATTGATTGGGTTGTTTCCAGGTCCGGGCATGGGATCGGGATCGAAATCAAGGATTGGGGTATGCTATAGTATGGTATGGCCTTTTGTGTGGGCAATTCTCAAGTGCTATCACTGCTCAACCGGCATATTTTGCATCACAACAAGTCGTGCTGCTTGTGGGGGTATAGGGAATACCTAGTGCAGAATACAGAGTGCGATGTGAAATGTTTACAAAATAAATGCGGCACTTGAATTAGGCAGCATTTGTTGCCGGCCCAGTCAAGTGCTGGTGCATTTCTCTTTTTTCCCCCATTTTTATTTTTTTTTTCTTTGCCACAAACCTTATTAAACTCAATCTGTTTAATCAAATTAGTAGAAATCAGCACTGGAGAGGATGTGGAGTTTTGGGGGGCGAGGACGCGGCCGAGGATGCTCACGAGGTGCGTTGGCGTTGCTTTTGGACCAAAAGTTGGCAATGGCATTTGGTGCAGCTACACCCACTATTTATTTCGGCACTGCCAGCGAAGGAACCTTTGTCCGCCTGGGCTTGAGCCTCAGTCTCAGCCAGAGTCTTGGCCTGGCTTTTCCTCCAACAACCTCGGCCTGCCAGTCAGCCTCAGTTGCACATTAAGCCGTGCATTTAGTCGCCGGGTCTCTCTGGGCTGGCATTTGAACTTATTGCCACAGTTGGGCGCGCTGTCATAAAACCAAAATAAAAACCGATGAGGGAAACAAAGCTCTGTGGGTTGGCATATGGGTGAGTGCTGCTCAAAAGCCATGGACGTCTTTTGAGGGAAAAGTGAAAGGGGAGATAGCTTTCCAATTAATATAAGTAAAAAATGGGATTATTAAATATTTACCTTAATTATTTGACATTCACACACTTGTAAGTTGAGTAAGTCAACTAAAAACTCAAATATAAATAAATAAAAGTCAAGTTTTAATACAATAATTTAATTTCACGCAATTTATATTTTAATTTAGAGACTTCTGTAGTGTTTTTTAAAGTTCCATCGGAACTTGAGACTCCCAATGTAACCCCTTCAATCTCCACCAGTGAAGGTGGTAACTCATTCCAACAGCCTGTTTATGGCTAAAAACAAAAGCCACAAAAGCAAAGCCACTCGGTGCCATGTGTGCCCTTTGGCACTTTATTTTTCTCCAGCTGCCTGGCCTCTTCGCTTTGGGTTAGCTGAAGATCCAGGCTTTGGACCCAAGTTGGACTCGATTTTCGATTTGGGAGTGGGTGAAACCTTGACTTGGCTGTGGAAAATCCTTTAGAGCGTTACTAATTAAAATATCAACATTTTAAGAGGCGTAGTGAATGTGTTAAATTGACTTTTCTTGAGGGTGGATTTGTCAATGCTCGGCTCGATGGCTTTTCCGTGAGTGGGTCGCACTGCAAAAATTGTGACCCCGTTGCCCCCTATACTTTCAATGCGACATGGGGTCACTGCTGGCATTTGGCAAAGTTGCGTTCGTGAGAAGTGCTCCACCTGGCAGGCCTTCAACTAATTAAGTTGCAATTAAATGTTTTAATAGCAGAGAGCCCAACATCCGTCGGTTGGTAAACGGGTACAAAACTACGAAATGCGTGGCGTCCAAATGAGGAGCGCGCCTCATTAAAGCGCGCACGGTCTGCGGGGCTATTACCAAAAGACGTGCAAGGCTCCCAATGCAATTGCAAAAAAAAAAAAAAAAAAAAAAACAGAAAAAATACAGGAAAAAGGGAAAAAGGGAAAATATTAAAAAAGCAAAACGATATAAGAACCGAAATTATGGGCGACTGCCAAATGCCCTGCAGCAAAATCGAAGCTATAAATCTTTAAGTTAACTAAATACAAATTTAATGATTTGTAACTTTATAACAATGCAATTTTATACTAAGGTAAATTTTTTAAAAAGTATTTTCACAATATTACTTAAGACAATTAAAGTCAATAGAGAGTATAACACTGAATATATCAAAAATTTTTGAGAGCTTTAATGATCAGTAGATTAAATCGTCAGAAGAGAAACTGTGACTATAATACAAGTTCAATTTAAAAAGTTAAATAAAACAATTTTATATAAATTCACTCATAAGAAAATAATACACTAATATAACCGAATTGTTAAGTATTAACGTTATATTGTGTGCAAATTCCAATTGAAATAATTAAATATATATAAAACCAAAGGTAGTACTTATTTTTTGAAGCGACTTTCAATAGTTTCTTCAGGGCAACTGAAAGGGCATTGAAAGAGGGCCTCAATAGCTTCCTTTAATAACCTGGCTCCAATGTGGCCGCCGTCTGCGCTTCAGTCGCCGTTGTTAAAGGGCTGCGCGCATGCGCAGAACACATGCCGTGGGCATTGGTCGCTGTTGCTGTTGTTGCGGTTGTTGCTGCTGCTGCTGCCCTTGCCACTGCTGCAATAAACGTCAAAATGCGGCCCATTGCTGTCCATTTCATCAACGTGTGAAATAAATCACTCAAAGTGCTGCAGATCCATTAAGGGCAGCCGCAGCAACAGCAACAGCGGCAACGGCAACAGCAACATGAACGACAACAGCAACATCAGAAGCAGCAGCAATGAGGCAAACTCGAATGAGCCGCGTTGCCTTTGTGGTAAATACATTTTTAGCATTTTGTCTGCTGATACCTTTGGGTGTTGTACATGGCAGCGACGACGTCGGATGATGACGATGTCGACGGCTGCTGCAACAATAAAGACTGCATGCCACTGGCCACGCTTTTTTCCTCTTTCATTTTCTTACCTTGCCTCGGCCATCAATTGCATGTTGTTCACCTTTTGCAATTTCAGTCCTTACCCAGCGTTCTGTTCCTCCGAGTTGGACTTTCCATTTGGGTTTTCGCTTTTCGGCGTGCTACGCGCCCGGGAAACATGCAAAAATCCAAATTATATTTTATTGCTCAAATTCAATTAACGGCGGGCAGGAGCGAGCACTTGAAATCAAAATTACAAGAGTCTACCTGCGCAGGCTGTGGGGGAATGTGAGTGCACTAAACCCAGATTCCGATTCCGATTCCGATTCCGAGTTCAGTTGCAAGTTCTCTGGGGAAACAGTAACGAAAGCGAGGCTTGCCATTAATTCAAGGCAGACCTCAAAACAAGTGGCTGCCACTGCGGCGTAGGCAAACAGAAAGTTGATTGAAAGTTACAGCCGGTGCAGCTGGAAAATGAAAACTGCAGAGGAAGTGAGGCCCGTGAAAATCAGAAGAAGCGAGAAAAATAGGTTTTGCTTAATTAAATGCAGAAATATGCAAGCAAGAAACGAAAACTATTACAGCAAACCGATGTAAGGAAAAGCAATAACTAAATTTTAATGGTTCTCACAAAAGTAATATTTTTTTATTTGGTCAGGAATTTGGTATAGATAAAATATAAAATAAATTAAACTAAAAATTTAACTATGTGAAGTTGCTTGTGCCTAAAAACAGGCTTCAAAATATTTCAGAAAGTAAAACTTAAACTAACGCGTCGCAATACATAAAATAGGTTCAACATTAAACACCAAATATATATATAAATATGTTCCCCAAATATACAAAAAAAACAAAGAAAAACTTGAGCCATGTAAAGTGACATTGTATGTCCGCAAAAAGGGTTCATTTTAAAAAGTATAAAACATTGCTTTTACGCCTAAACCTTTTGCTAGTTTTCTCTGTCATATGTAAGAACCCATCATAATTGATAAAATAAAATAAATATGTAGAATGTAAGTGAAATGAGAAAGATTTTTTTTAGCTAATCAATATAAGAAAACTAAGCCTTATCAAGATATTAGGGAGGCAATACATTTGCGTCATAATTAATTCATAATATCTCAATTGTGAAAACAACCTCTGGCTGGTATCAATCAAGGTGCACACATACTTTATCCCTGCCACCACCCACCACCACCCACTCATTAGGAAGCCCCCTGGGGGTCGTAAATACATATTTTATTCCTTCGCAAATTGCCTTTGGGGGGTGGGCCCTGTACTTTCTGGCCATTGTCATAAAATGCAACTAATTGCTTTAATTTGCACCACACACTCTCACTTCCTGCACACTTGTAACAACAGGCAATCGGTGATGCATATAAATCTTATAGAAACTCTTTCTACTTAATTAGTTTTAATGTCGCACAAACAAAAGCGCATAACTAACAATTAAGCCGCTGGTACTCATAAACTCAAATACGCAACTATATGTGCATATTGTTGTGGCTTCGCATGCATATATATGTTTTGCAAGCGAGTGCAGAGCATAAATCTTAATTACGCTTCGTCGAGCGTAAATCATCATCAGTCGCCAGATATCCAGTTCCAGACCCAGCATTTTGGGCTCAGAAAGGCAGGACGAATTGATTCATGCGAGAAGGCTCCGTCGAACTTTGACAATTTGTTCGGCACTCTTGCGTTTTTTTTTTCATTTTTACGACCCCCGCTTCCAGACTGACTGACTACTGTCAGATTTTCCGCCATTCTTAGCCTTGTTTTTAAATCTAATGCCGGAACTCCTTAAATCTGGTTATATGACTGCAGCCGAAAACAAGATTTATTGTCTGAGTGTGGTGGGGTCATCGGATGACATGAAAACGAATCTAATATCTGCACTCAGCAGTTAGCAGTTAGCATCATTTATGGTTCTCTGACAATCAGGTTCGCTGCTCATGGTCGGCGCAATTCAAAAACGAAATTTTTACAAGTTGTATAGATTAAAAGTCCATTAGGCTGGCCGCAATGGAAGTCACTGTGGAAGCCGCACGTATAACTTGTTTGGGCCATCCCAGCATCCATTTAAATGCGCGCAATGCAATCACTCAAATTGGCCAAAGCGCCAGAACGTGCAGATGGCGGAATGGCAGAATTACTGAATGGCGAAATGGCTGAATGAAGGGAGGGGAATTACATGAAATATTTTAATCCATAAGATGCAGTTAAGTGCATCCATCAGCGCGTATTTAGAATTTAATAAATACGGAAGCGAGAACACGACTCCGAACACGACGACTGCCTCCTCAGATCCTCCCAGCAAATGCACTTCGAGAGGTATTTTAATTTATTTAAATTTCTGGCCTCTCCCGCCACATAACCAACTGCAATTTGGAGTCCGAGTGCAGTGGCAAGGAGGCATGGAGGCATGGAGGCAAGGAGGCATGGAGGCACGAAGGAGCACACGACTCTCTGCCAGGTAAGAAAAGTGAACATCCATTAGTTGTGCTAATGATGCGCAACCCACTTTGCCGCGTTCCGCCCCAAGTAGAACTCCAGTTGCTGGCCAAAACCAAAACCAAAACGAAAGGCGAAGCCAAAAGCCAGTGTCCTGTGTGCCGGGGACTCAGCCGGCTACTTTGGAACGCATTTGGCCAATTCGCTTGGTTAGATCCGCCTCGTTTGTGTGTGAGATGTTTAATGTAAGTGGCCGAGAAAGGGAGTGGAAAGTGGCCACGGCATCCGCTGCGAAAGAGATTTGCTTAGTGAAAGAGTCAGCATGGCAAATGCGGAGAGTGCTAAAAACACGCCGTTAACGAGGATATTTTAAGGGGACTTTATTGAACTGCACTTGCACTTGCACTTTTACACCCATATCAGGGTAGCAAAACAAGAACTGAATTTCAATTAGAAATGCCAAACGTAGTTGATACTTTAAAAACTAAGAAACGTATCGAAAATAGAATAAGGGAATGCCAAGTTTTCAAAACAGGAACAGCACTTGAAACAGATAAGTGAAAGCTCCCAAAGAAACAGATAAATTTCTGATGTTTACCTTCATTGGTTCAGTAAGAAAAAACTGAGATTTTGTTGTTAATTATGAACTAAAATTTAATGTAAAAACTACTAAAAATGTTCCATTGACGAGGGTAATTTTGGAACTTTTTTAAGCTCCACTGATGTAATTCAATTTTTTAAAATTATCTGCTACATACAAATGTTTGATATTTTGCAACTTAATAAAAACAAAGAAACACCAGGGAATAATTTCAGGACTCAACTTTTACCTTTACAAATACACCTGAAAAGTAAATTAACACTTTATAAGATTTAAGCTGGTTAAAAGTGTTTAAGGTTAGTTACCATCAGTTGATTCAAGTAGAACTCATAGGGTATGTGTCCGCTGATTGGATCTATGGCCACTGGCCACATTTCATCCATTTCCTCCTGTGTGAACGGCTCACCCTCCTCCATCATTAGTTTTCCAAAGCTTTCCTTGGTCAGATATCCCTTGTTTTCCGGATCCAAAATCTTAAAAGCCTGCAGAATTTTCTCCGGCGGAGCTGGCTCCATTCTGAGAAATGCATTTTGTTTAAGTTAAAGTGAAAACGTAAATAAAAGATGAGATTTTACTCACTTTCGCTCCATAAGCAATTGCGAGACGTGAGGCAAGAATTTGGTCAAGTGCACTTCGCCACTGGTCTCCTCCGATTCTGTGGCCGAGATGACTTCGTTCACCTCCTCCTCGGTGGGCACACAGCCCAGAAGTCTCAAGACAGTGCCCACTTCTCGCACATCTATGAACTTTTCGCCATGATGATCGAACACACAGAAGGCATCCGAAATGCGTTTCTCCAAGTCGTTGTTTACTTAAGAAGTTGTTTATTGCTTAAAACATTCAAGTAATAAATTGTTAACTCCTTACAATCCATATCCATGTTGAAGGCTTGGGTTTTTCTTTCCAACTGAGAGTAGTTATGGATAGTAAGTATTAAATCAATATCTCAATAAAACAAAACCCGTTGCTAGGGGTGATTTAAATAGAAGAAAGAATGTATAATTTTTTCTTGAGCGTTTTAAGTACCAATTTGTTATGGCTTTCTTTGGTTTTTTTTTTTTTTTTAGAAAATAACTTGAACTATTCGTTTTCGATTTGGATCGACCAGATCGAAATCCACACATGGCGAGGCGGGCCCATAATGCCACAGTAAAAACCTGCACAGAGCGGCCCATTAGGCAGCTCATGGAGGCCATCATATTGGCCCATTACCATTTCGCCGATCCACCGGCTGTCTGGTAAGGAACACGGAAGTTTTCCTACGTTTGCCTTACTGGGTGCTTGGCCAGCAGCAACAAGTGCATTTTCGGAGCTGTGCCCACTTTAATGGAAATTACTGCAGAGCTCGCCATTAATTTTGCCGCACATTTGTCTGGCCATCTAAGCCGCAGTTTCAGTTTGAGGCCCGGCTCTCAACGCATTCGATTCGATTAAAAAATGGCAAAGGCAAGTACCAGAACTGCTCCATTCACGCTAATGCGTGTCGTGTACAACACGCTTGCCACTTGAGCTGTTTGCCGCATCTCCTAGATGCCCAGCCCAGCCCATACCTTTGCCTTTGCCTTTGCCATTGCGCTTGCCCCTCAGATTTCCCGCAGCTCCCATCAGCACCATCGAATCCACGTACACACTTGCCTATCTGCCGCCATCTCCTTGGCCAAAGTCTCTGGACCTCGACTTGGGCCTGGATCTGCACTTGGGTCCGGGCTACTGCCATAAACACTAAAAGTGTTCGTCATTTGCTGTTCCAGATCCAATTAACCATTTTGATGCATTTGCCTCCATTAACTTTTTCTCTCTCTCCCTCTTTGGGGCCCTTTTGCCAGGGCTCGGTCCCTATCTGCTGCACTGGAAAAAATGAACTCTATGTCTATTTAATATTTTACCACGTTCAAATCTGAAAGTACTGAACATGGAGAAATTCTTTACAATTTTGTTGTGGATGTAGACGTTTATAAGAATAAGAATAAATTAAATATATCAAATACAGTTATCCTTAGGAAAGTTCGATGATCCAGTAAGTAATGATGATCTATACAGCACTCAAAACACATTGCCGATTACAAATTTTATTTGAAGTAGTAGAAGTTTTGCATGACTATTAAAATAGCTTGAAAGGAAACATTTTAAGATCGAATTTAAAAAAATCTTTGATAAAAAACTCTGTTCACTTGTTACTGAGGTTCCAAAATGATAAGAAATATCAATTTTTTACATTCATTAATGTACATTTTTGATGTAACACAGTGCATTTCATAAAGATGATTCGCTTATACTATTTACATGAAAAACATTTAAAATTACATTACATTAAATTTAAAAACCTATCAAACTGATCGTCAGATCATAGGTAAAAACTTTTCTTTCTGTGTGCAATTTTGCTGCTGACTTACAACGTGATCGGAAGTTTGTCTTAGCCCATCTGCAGCATACCATACCATACCATGCCAAGCCATACCTTACCATATACCTGGCTATATCTGACGACGTGTCCGTGACTCGCAGACGCTCATACGAGTGGGGATTGGAGCTGGGGCTGCTGCAAAGTACTTTGTAAATGTTGGCATGATTTAAGTCGGCTCTTAGTCTCTTTATTCTGACATTTACCCCAGGTTTGTCTATTAGGCATGCGATTAAAATTTAAATTGAAGTCGCGCAGACTCCGCAGCATTGGATTGGGTTTCAGTATCGGATCGGATCGGATCGGATCGGTCTGGCCGGGCTAGGGTGATTCTTTTATGGAACCAGCGAGCCACGCCCCTTTGCAATCGGGGTCCGCCAGTTCCGGTTACTGTCCTGCGCTTTGCTCATCTGTCAATTTCGACACCTGTGGCTGACAGTTCGGGGACTTTGGCGGTGGAACATGGGAAGTGTTTCCTGCCGAGGAAATTGCACTCAATCTCAGGGGAGGAAATCTATTTGCATAGAAATAAGACAGCTTGTAAGCAATTAAGTCTGCGCTAATTTACTTTGATTTTAGCTCAAAGATCTTGGTTAAACAATCCTAAAACCCTTCACTTTGGCTATAGGCAATCATGCATATTAAGGTCACATCCACTCCAATCGATTGCCCTTTTCAGATGCCAATCGAAAATGCCATTTTCCATTAATAAACAATTGTTATTATGATTTCCTATTTTTTTTTTTTTTGCATTTAATGCTCGTTACAATGCCTGCGTATGTAGACTGGAGTAATTAAATGGAATTTAATAAACATAAACATCCGAATAATGAATGCTACCTTTCACAGCACCAGCAGCACGGACAGTAAGCGGAAAACTCCGGACAAAAGGCGGCCCAGAAACTTTTGTTGAATTAATTAGAGTAAAAAGGCTGGCATACAGAGGCAGCGGCAGCAGCAGCTACCTTTGTATTCACATACTTTTAAACGATTCGTAAAAAGAATTCAATTCAGGCGAAGTGATATGAAAGAATTGATTAATAATCATAGCTAAAACCACAAAAGACCAACCCAGGGGCTTGATCAGCCCCCCCAAGCCCCCTTTCTGTCCCTGCTCGCCCAAATGCTCGGCTACTGGCAAAAGCCGGCCACAAAAGCGCTGACGCCATGGTCCCACTCTCGGCTCTCGACTCTCGACTCTCGACTCTCGGCTCACATCAAGGCCAATTGGGCTGGCTCAGAGCTCCGAGCTCCAAGCTCCAACGGATCCATGGTTACACAAGAAAAACGAACTAATTTTTCTCTTCATATTTGTTGAACAAAGTTTTATATGGAATCATATCTAAATCGTGTATTTGTTTTCACAAAAAAAACATGGAACAAAATGTACATTTTTGTTGACTTTCATTTTCTAGTTTTTACAAAAATGACAGATTTTTAAAAAACAAATTGGTATTGGCTGCCTGAAATATTTATATGACATAGTACCCAAATAAAACACTTATATTTATATATAGCTATTGTATACGTTCATTTACTAAATAAAAGGTATCAATAGTATCAATACGGAATTGTACAAACTTAACAAAGTGCAAAAGCTTTTACTGACTTCAAATTTTTAAAAAAGTTGTCTATTGATAACTTTTTTTTGCAATTGAGCCGAGCTTATAAACGTAGTAATAGTCTGGTTCAGTTAGTAATGAAAGCTTGTCAAAAACGTTGGGCTATAGAAATACAATAACCAACTATGAAATTCGATTGCTAGAACCAATCCAAAAATACTATTTTTATAGATATTTTTATGGATACATTTTTTCAGTTAAATTATTATCAAAAAAAAGGCCTTTCATCCTCTATAGTCAAACTTTCTTTAATAGATTGCAGTGCAGTAATCACCAAACAATATATAAATTATTTCCTGTGCAGAGCTTCAATTGTAGGCCCGAACCGAGTACACATGTTGCTAGTAGCTGCCGTGCTCCATATTCTGGAAACTCTGAGCTCGGGACTTGACTTTGATTCAATTTCCATATGAAAACATCGATTTGCGTTTGTGCGCCCGCGTCGTCGTAATCAAAGTGTTGTTTATGGAACACGTCCGGCGTGTTTTGCTCTTTTTTGTTGTTGATTTTTTCTTTTTCATTTTTCTGGTTGCCGTTGCCTGACTAGTTGTTGCTGCCTCGTTGGCTGGCTATAAAAAATTGCTCACGGCAACAATTGCGCGCGTCGGCTGAGAAATATGTAGCAACGATTACATTTGCCTATTGCATGGAGGGGCCGAAGTCAAAGCCAATGGCAGAGCCAAAGCCAAAGCCAAAGCCTGGCTAAAAGCAAACGAGTCGGTCCCAATCCGAGTGCAAGTCCAAGTCCCGAGTTATGATTGAGTTCTAATGAGTTGAGAAAAATGTATCAAGGAAAACCAGTTCCCGGAATCGCAATTAGATAAGTGGGTTTATTCATGCCACAAACGTGAACTGCAACAAGGAGAGTTGGATCGAATCGAATCGAATCGAGTGGAGTGGAGTAAAATGGATGGGAGTCGGGAAATGGAAATTATTTCCACCGAATGGCCTAACAAATGTGTAGCACATTTTATATAATAAGGCGTTACAAATATTTTTCAATTTCATTTATTTTTTCGGTGGGCAAGAAGCAAAATGTACCCCTGTCCAGGTGAAAAACTAGTTTAACTGGCTTTGGCATGGGATATGCAAAATGGAAATTATCGAGAATATACCATCGATAATGACAGTGCTGTGTGTGCATAATCGAATGAAGCCATTAGTCTGTCGAGTAATAAAATCGCGTATATTAGGGTACGGTTCTTGCTCTAGAACTGGGAGCTTATAAATAAACTAATAAAAAAAGCTGGCCGATTAGAAAGCATTGAGGAACCTGTAGGTAAACAGCACATAACTTATATTTTCCCATTGGCCGGCATTAGTTCCGTTTTTTCCCCTTTGGCCAGACATTCATTCACCTTTCAACTCCAGATTCTGCACTACTTAAGGCCTCGATTGGAAGGCGTGAAATATTAATACGGCTAACACGCCTGGTAGCCAAAGGGAAAGGTCGATCAGCTCCAGCTCCAGCTCCTAGCGATTTTCCAGCTATATCTGCCCCGCCACACCAGTTAATTGCCTCTCTTTCTAGCCGTAAAAATCGACTACGCCCTAATGTGCGTGCCTTTCCAATTACCAAGTCCAGGTCGCAGGCCAGCCCATCATTAGCCACGTTTGCTAATGATTTGGAGCCAACCTAGACCCCGAACCCATGCCTGGGAACCTGGGAACGAGAACTGTTCCGAGTTTTCGCATGCATGTGATAATGGTTTTTGGCGGCGCTTTGAGTTCGCCCCGACCAGCCCAATGGGACAGCGGACAAGACAATAAATCAATAATTATTGCAAAACAACGTTGCAGCCAAAAACAAAAAAAAAAAGAAACACAAAAAGATAAATTGCGACGGAGTGCAGTGGACGGGCGGGCGTATGACTTAATTTGCCAATTTGAACGCCAAAGGCTAAAGCGTACTTACTGCTTGGCCGAAAAAGGCCAGACAGCTGGCCGAGTTGGTCGCCCGATCGTTCTAAACGTCAATTTCCGTGCCGGCAGCTCTCGAACTCCGTTGTCTTATTAAGGCCCAAACGCGTGCGCGGTGCCCAGCGATCGCAAAGTCGGGCCAAAAGCGAACAGCAGCCTGGAAAAAATATAAGAATTCTATTATATCCATGCCACACAATGTGATTAACTTGTTGACCCTGTCCAAAGAGCAAACAATAAACGAAGGTATTCTTATGTAGTTTAGAACGGATTTTCGATCGGCCTGCTGTGGCCCAAATTGCACACGAAAGGCAAACCGCATGCACTTCCGTGCCCTGCGGTAAAAATGACTTTATGCAAACAGAAACCGAAACCGAAAGCGGCACGGAAAATTGGCGTTCGTTAGGCGTTGCTAATAATTGAAAATCTCCGAAAAGACCGCAGACAAGCAAGTTGTTTCCAGCTTTTTGGACGCACTGGAATGCCACTGAAAACCAAAGATTGCGATTGCGATTGCGATTGCGCACCTGTCTTTTGGGCCAGCTGGGATTTCACAGTGGTCATCAAAGAGCTGACTTGATTTGGGCTTCCATTTAATGGGCTCAAGGGTAGAAAGTAATATTGGATTTTTTTGCCATTCGATTTTAGGTTAGTAAGTAAATATATAATTTTTTTACAGGTGCTTACTTTTTTTATGAACAAAAACTTTTGATGAATTGATTTTTCGAATTAAATGTTTAACAACATTTTTGATTGGCAAAGTTTATTGCACTCACTCATTTAGCCATATATTGCCATTAACCAGACAATTTTTCTTTTAAAAGTATTTTAAAATTTGTTGGGATTTTAAAATTTGCAATGAAAAATCCTTTTTGCTATTTTAGACTATAATTAAAAAAAAAAAACAATTTTGGCCATGTTTCGAGTACTTATAATTTTGCTAAAACTTATAGGTTTCGCATTTTATGCTTCTGCAAAACCTGCGCCATATTGGACATGATCATTTTCATTGTCAGCTTTCGCTGCAAATTTATGAACATTTTATGCCCGGGCGATGCAATTGGCAGAGGCAAATGAGAATTTCATTGAAACACACTCATATACGGGGGAAAACCTGCTGGAAAATTGATTTTTCCTTAGCATGACAATCACTGGGCCCAAAAGCCGCCTCTAGCTGCAAGGCTCACGCCCACCGAAAAAAAAATAGAGAAATAATGGCTTAAAAGAGTCGTAGTTAGCTGGCCAAACTCAAACCCAAACTTAGTCCAACCGGTAAACCGTTGCCAACCCAGCTGATTCATGGCTTAATCACGGCCAATCGGTAGCTGCGACTTGCAGCCAACTTGCTGCACCCAAAAAAGACGGCTTTATCAGTGGGTCGAGGCATCGAGTGAGTGGCTTGTGCCTTGAGGCGGCCACCAAGACACTTGGCTGACTCTGTGGCAGGCCAATTGATTGTTTGCTCCACAACTGCAGGACTTGCGATTGCTATTGCGATGGCGATGGCGAATGCGATTTTCGCTTTTTCGGCTGTACTTTAATTGCCAAGTTATTACCCAGCCAGTTTTCACTCTTTTTATTTTGTCTAATACAACGGGCCACATCCGCTTGATGGCTGCTAAGAGGAGAACCAAGGAGGAGCAGCTTCCTCAAGCCATAAACAACTGTTCGGAGTGATCTCTGCCAGCGATCTCTCCTCGGATCCGCGATCCGCAATCCCCAATCCGCGATCCGCGCATGCGCACCGCTGCCAAGTTATAAAAGTGTAAATAAGGTAATTAGTGCTTCCGGGCATAATCATACATGGCTGGGGCTCTGGCGCTGAGCACCGTGTTAGTGCACTGAAAGAAACATACCCAGCTTTTGATGATAAAACAAATCTGCAAGCCATCTAAACGTTTTTAAAAATCGGAGTTTATAACAAAAAGTTATTTGGGTTGGTACAATGAGAAAACCGATTTTTTCCAACTAAAATTATTATTTTTCGCTTAACGATAGCTTAGCGTCATAAACAATGAAATCTAAAATAAAAAATAAAATCTTTCGAACGTTGTTCGGAATACTCACATAATCAATAATTGGGAAAGGCCTATGCATATAAATATTATAAGTAATAATTCAACACCAAATAATATAGCACTATACTTTTTAGTTTCAATTCTATACCGAAGAGTCTAAAAATGAACTTATTTTTAAACCTCTTAAGTTGAACTTTGATAATTTCGTGGTATTGATTTAGTACTCAACTTATTGATAAATTCTTCATGCTCAACAGTTTAGAATTAGTACAACAATAGTTTCGTTCCTATGAAATATAATCCAAGACTTTTGAAACATAAAATTATAATTTTTTTTTTAAATTCTTAGAAACTTAAAATTGCTGTTTATTTTTGTTTTGTGTAGTTCTGTGTCCCTGCCCCTGACTCCAACTTGTTGTTGTTTGGGCTCACAGCTAACGAACTGACGCATCGCGCGTTCCACAGCTGCGATGCGAACACAAAGCGCCGTGGAGCAAGCATGTTGCTGATGACAGCGGCGACCACGACGACAATGTTACGCTTTGATGGAGGAATGGCGGAATGGAGGACGTTGGGCGGAGGCATCAATTGCTGATAAGCAATAAAAACAAATGGCAAGAGCATGGCCACAGAACTCCAGAGACTGCTATCCATCCGGTACCGGTAAAAATACAAATACAAATACAAAAACAGATACAAATACAAAGACAAGTACAAGGGCCTGTGCCGGCTAAGGCTAATAAAAAAATGCGAGGCTTGTTGACGACTTGGCGCTATCCATTACGACCGCGAGATTTGGCTAATTATGATGCCAGCTGATCGGCAAGTTGACTCTTAAGTGCCCCATGGAGCTTTGTTTGCCGAGCCTGATGCTGCCTAATTGGCAGATTGGAGAGGCAGTTGATGAATCTCGTCAAAGAGCCGCAACGAGATTTAAACAAATTTGCTAAAAGCCTTGATATGAAATGTACACCAATCAAACAATTTCGGAATAAAAGTAGAATCAAATGAATGGGGTTGCCCCCGTAATGGAACCCAGACCAAAACAAAAAAAAAAGATATCATGAGAAAAACATATGGCCTAATGTGATCGACAGCATTAACCAAAGATTCTCATTAATGCTAACTGTATTCCAGGGGAGCTAAAATCAAGTTTAGTTATTCAAACTCATGTTGGGAACCTGACAACTTAATTACAACCGCTTTTCTGTGGCTGCCACTTCGGTTGTCTCTGTCGGTCTTTTGTGGGCACATTAAACCATGATTTGTAGTGTTTAAAATTTGATTTTTTTCTTTCGACTTTTATTTCGAAATTAATTAACCGAAAACTACTGTTAACTGGGGGCATTGTCTATGCGCAGTCGTGGACACAGAAAACGTGATGTTTTGACGGATTTCTCAACTTGTCGATGCCTGCGGGATTGGGTCTTGGTAGAAAGCCCCATTTTGATGTCTTAATTAGGGCTGAATACGAAATGCAAAATCTGGCAGTCTCCTATTTAATTGTATTTAACTTTTGTTGTATTTTACAATTTTTTTTGCCGTAGAATAGATAACTACAAAAGGCGGTGCCAGTCAAAGGCGCCAATTAACACGAAGTTGTTTGGACAAGTCGGTGTTTACTCTCGCCCATTTCAGTGTGAAATTTAATCAGTGTGCGACCGGCGAAGGCATTTGAAATTCATTTTGCCCAACTCCAAACTGTTGTTTATTAATTTTGATGGCAAATTTATTTGCCTTATTAGCATTTCCTCATAATTTTGATAAAACAATTTGTTGAGCCTCGTTCGCGATTCCAATAACAACGAAGATCAAATCAGACAACACACGACACCGGGCCACGCATTTTTATGGCATTTCATTGACTTGCTTCACGTAATTTATGGATACTCCACAGTCGGAACCAAAGAGGTAATCTCACCGCCCTCGCTAAAAATTTTTCATCAGCCTTTTATGTGGAGTGCGATCGAGGCAGAGATAGAATTCCACACGATTTGCATAGAATCTAAAGGATATACACCCTATGAGGGGAGATATCTTATTTAGAGAAATATATGCTTCATCATTAGTCAGCTTTGAACAAATAGCACTTAACAAAAGAATATGAAATGTATTTAATTTTATTTAATTAAATAAGATCAGAATCCACCTTCTGAAGTTTATTGTATTTATATAAAAACTATACCATTATTTATAAAAATATGATACAAATGGCGATATTAATTTTACTCAATTGACTTGAATTTAATTTTAATTTTTCAGCAAATTTAATTTTTTAAGGACTTGAGGTTCTTTTAAAAGTTTTATTCAGTTTTATAGAGCATTCCGAATTCTTTGAACCGGAATCCCTGGCCATCACTCTTTTTCTATTTAATTGTGTGTTGGTATTGCCATTTCGTATCGCTTTGGCTGTCCCATCATAAATTTGCAGCCTTATCTGCCCAGTCAGATCTCCTGTTTCCAGCGACCTAAGCATTTGTGTTGATTCTCATAATATGCTAATTAAAATCGCCGTCGTCTTCTTCGCCGCCGATGCTGCCGTGCGCTTGGCTTTTGGTCAATTAAACAATATCGACATCTAGTTTTGTTTAAATTAGCATACAATTTTTGGACAGCCCCTTGTGGGGCGACGGCGATGAGGTAACAAATTACGTACAAGCATTTATCATGTTATTGGCATCGAGCTACAAATAGCCGCCATTTGAAACAGATTTTTATTCAAATCCAACCGATTAAGCGGAGTTTTGGCCGCGGCATAAATTCACTTTGGCTTTCATAAAAGTGACAGTTTCTAATGTCAAACAAAATTCGCCGCACCAGTTATCTGGCATGGCCATCAATAAGTGTTCGATATTTTATTTGACATTTGTGCCCAGTTTTATTGTTGCTGGCTTGCAAATTGCCTTATTTATTCACTTGCCGTGCTGTGTGTTAATAGTGTTTCATTTAAATGTTAAATACGTAGTTTAATTAATCTGATTTATTGTGGGTGATCAGGTGATTTGTTGTCACTGCTTCTTGCCAAAGTTCAGTGTGCAATTAATAGTCATTCCGATGCAAATTGGATCTAGTGTGTGTTGACAGCCGTCTCACATAGATTTCTTAGTCATGAGTACTCATTTATATATGTATAGTAAAGCTAGCTGGACTGAAATTATCTGTAGAATGTCTTAAATTTGTTTAAATTGCCCGTAATTGCGTCGGGTTAAATGGGCTGCCAAAAAGCACTCATGGCTGTTTTTTATAGTGCGCTTTGTGCTCGCCTTTGCAGTAAACGTAACCCTTTCCCAGCTGCAGCCGGCGATCATCATTTAAATACCCGCGAACGCTGCAGCTGCGCTTATAAAATCGAGCGGGAGAGGAGGCCGCGGCACAAATAACCACTCAAAAATTTATAACTGTGTCTGATCATAGCAATTAGTGTGAATTTGATTTTATTGCCGACTAAGAAACGGAAAGTGTTCGAAACGAGCCAGCAGCACAAGACGGCGGTCATAAAGCCGATGCGTAGCTAAAAGCTGCAAAAGCACCCTCAACACGACAAAAAAAACTCTCAATTTATAACTGGCTACTACATTTGTTAATGTATCTTTTTTGTCTTAAGGCTTTTTGTTAATCATAGCAACTATGACATTTAAATTTTCTGATAGCTTTACAATTTACAAAAAACTTTAAAAATTCCTAGAAGTTTTGATTTATTATTTGATTTATTATATTGTTAAAGAGTAAGATGTGAATTTCTACAAATCTAAGAAGATATTTTTAAAAACTATTTATTAATAGTGGGATGTAAAACATTTGTTGGGATTTAATGGTTTTCTTAAGTATTTGATATGTTTGTAATCCTTCAATCCAATTATCTAAATAACTTTCTTTTACTGACTTGTGTCTTTTAGTGCCTTTCAGTTTAATTTTATTTTAAATACAAAGCTGTATTTTGAACTGGAAGATAGAGTTTTCTTATTAAATTATTAAATTATATTTATTTATATTTACAACTGTCATAATTATTTGTTCAGTGCACATGGCTCGTCGCTCTCCATCTGAAACTCCTACTCCGGAGACAGTTAATTGGGGGTCCGCCTTGTGGTCACACGCAGCAGCCGCAGAAGGAACCGCATCCAAAGTCAAAGTCAGAGTCGGAGCCAAAGCCAGGCATTCATAATAAAAGCTGAGGAATGAGTAAATTAAGAATTATGGCTTTTGCATGCAAATTCAAAATTTCCGATACACAATAAATTACTTAAGAGCGCCCCCCGAAAAAAAGGGGCAAACGGAGGAGCAAAGCCAAAAGCTAAAGAACGATAACCGAACAAAAGCGCAGAAATACATCTGGCGATGCTTTCAATAAAGAAGTTATAGACGTGCGCGATCTGCGAGCTAAACTTGTGAGTTATTCGAATTGGAACTGTCTGTCTACACAGAGAAACCAGATCATGTTCATCTTGAAATGCCATGAACCTAAATTGCCCATGAAAATGTGAATCATTTTAAAAATAAGAAATATAAATGGTAAATAAAAAACAATGCCTGCTTAAAGTTTTTGAGCAACACAAAAAAACCTTTTTAAGCTAACAATATTATGATTTTACTCTTGCTGGTCTCTGTGAATTTTATCTTATAAACTACAAAAATGAAACTTAAAAACTTACAACATTTTTTCCAGTGCAGAGACACAGGCCTTGAACCAAGATCCCAGGCAGGCAGAAGATTAAAAGGGTCAGGCATTCGCTTTCATGTGGGTGGCCTCATGTGGAGCAACTGTCAGCCAGAAGTTTGCACTCCGCCAAGTTATAATTTAGCCGAAAGTGAAATAAAGGACGATCTTCAATTGTCCCGCCTATTTTGCTATCTTTTCAGGTCAAGGCAGCAGCTTAATTTGTTTACCAGAAGCAAATGAAAAAAAAAAATCAAAGATCGCTCTTCACTTTAACCAATGGAATTTGGAGCCTTCCAGCTGGTAAATTAATAAGCCAAATTAAGTGCGACTCCTAGGAAATGGTACAAAATCGCTTGGGATAATATCCAGCGGCGTGCAATCGGAGTTTTTATTTTTTGCAGCTACCATTTACATAACCACCGAGCCACTGGACCACTCCAGTTCGAGTGCATGTGCTCTTTTTCCCACAATAAAATGATAAATGAATTTCAAACTGTGCACGGTATTCAAGACCAACTGTCCATCAGTCTTTTGGCCGCTGGTGGATAGCTGAAAAACAAGATTCTGCTCTGACTGCCAGTGGCAGTGGGCATTTCCATCAAGGCCATCCATGTGCCAATTTCTAGTAGTTTGCCTTGATGCTGTTCACCAACGGGCCATTTACCTGGAATTTGTAAAAAATAGTATGGATGTACCCTCGATAGTAATTCGGATTAGCTTAAAAAATATAATTTGGCAGTTAATACTTATATTCAGCTCTGCCTAAATGATAGAAGCACATAACTTAACCTTTAAGGCTCTGTTGAATAGGCTTAAATATATGTCAGTAGGAAGTGCTTTCATAATAGTACAAACCTATGATATATTAATTATATGCAAAAATTGTTCTGAATAAGGCACAATGGAAACAAAAAGAGAATAAATACAAGTATATTTGAATATTTAATGTTAGAAGAAGCCTTATGTATAAAATTAAAAATATTAAAACCACAACAATTCTAATTTTACCATAATGAAAATGGTAAAAGCTCAAAAAAATTGTATTCCTTAAAATTATGAAAACTAACAAGGGAAAAAATAAGTTTTGTAATTTTGCTGATGTTCGAAAATGTTTAAAAAAATTTTTTAAAACCATCTCAACTCGATTAAGATTAAATTCACTCTTCGTTAGAGTATTAAACTGCTCGTTGTCCGCTTAGACCTATATTCAATTACATTTTGATTTAATCTCAGTGGTTTAATTTTCCCTATGGCCTCCAGTGTCAGCTACAGTTATGGCCATAACTATTTCTAATATGGCTGTTATTATCGTTCTGGCAGGCCTTTGAACGTTTGTTAATTGCTTTCGGGAGAGAAGAGGTGGTGCGGGTGGGGATTTTCTACCCTGACCAGGCGTTAGCAGCATGCGTGTGCTGGCCATCTAGGCTCAGTCCTGCAGAGCCAGCTTTCAACTCCTGCTGCTCCAGCTGCTCCATCTTGTACTGCTCGATGCTGATGTGCTAAACGTGCGTCGGTCATTTGGCCAAACGATTGTCGATCATGGGATAGCTGGAAGTACTTAAGTATCGGCAAGAAAGTTACAGCAGCAGCAGCAGCAGCAGCAGGGGCAATTAAAGTGCAGCTGGCCAAGAGCGATTCACAGTTATGTCATAAACACTCGCGATTCGAATTGCGCTGACAGGGCGGCCGCAAGTGTCAAAAATGACTGTCAAAAGCCACCCACATGATCGACATCATCGACATCATCGGCTTCATCTTGCCAGTCTGCGAGTTTGCCAGTCTGCGAGTTTGCCAGTTGCCAGTTTGGCAGTTGCCAGCTTGCCAGCCGTCAAAAGTCCCGCCTGCAGATTTATTAGCTTGCAGTTTCTTTTCGGGGCCAGTCGATAATCGGCAGTGGAATCTATAATAACCAGCTGTCGCCGAGCCACTTGAAATATGTACATATTTATGTATCTCGCAGATACGAGAGATGCATGCATTTTGCCCCGACTGTCGGCTTAGATTGACTGTGCGTGTTGAGTTTGATTTGCAATAAAAACCAAAATCAGTTGCTCAATCTTTTCTGTGGCTGCTGGCATTTTCAATTAGTTCTCCGGAGCAGCGCTTTTAAAGTGTCAAGGTCTCGCTTTGACGTGATTTATGTTAATTTCTGTGCCACGCTAGCAATTGAAACGAATTCGAGTTGGTCAAGTGTCAAACGAGTGAGTGTCCAACTGGGTCATCGCCGCATTGGCGCAGGTGATTGAAGGCCCGCCTCCTAGCTCCAGATTTTATCCGATTTTATCCGATTTTATACATCTCCCCCTGGCATTAATCACTCCCAGCGACGGTACTTTCTCCGCTGCTGTGAGTAACACATATCCACATCCACATCGCTTCAGTCGCTTCCCCTGGCCAAAATAGCCATTCTGCTCTGAGTGAGCAATTGCAAATCTCGAGAATGTTAATGCCACCATTGACTGACAGCCGTACGTTTGGGCCGCCTGCAGTTGTTGTGACGACAAATTTATGCTCTACATAGGAATTTTGGGGAAAATGTTTGGAGCTCTCTGGTATGATGATCTCATATGAATTAAATTTGGCTTCGCTTACTGCTGGTTGCTGGTTGGTCTCTAGGGTAAAAGTTTAATAAATATGTATATCACTGGTAAAACAATAGATTTGGTTTGAATAAAAAGAAACTAAGATACTGAGGCAGAACGGAGAAAAACATGGCTATCTTGCAGTGAAAATTGTGAGACAATACCATACACACTTTACTAAGAACATGAAATAATCTTCCCAAACAGAAAATATTTATATTCCCTCTGTTTGTTTGTTTGCTTAAGGCTTTAAAGTAAACGCAAATGCTTGCATTCAATAGATATTGATTTATACCTTACATATACAGATATATCTAGAATTCTTTATTTAAGTTTATTTGATAAATTCAAGGATTCATTTTTGCTCTGCTGAAACTATTTCATTTATAACTGAATATATGCAGTGTTTTTTTTTTTTTTTTTTGGTGGTTTGGACTTTACTTTAAAATTTAAATTGTTGCAGCCACCTCAAACTTAAACTGAATTGAAGCTAACATCAAATATACTAATTAATATGTTTTCATTTAATATGTCCACAGACTATTTAAAATGCCATTCTAGCAGTTAATGTTGGTCCAAATGAGAATCCTGTGGGCACTTCACCTGTTTGCGTGGCAAATTAAATTTGCTGCCCCGACGGGTGAGTCATCCGCATCCGGAATTCGTCTGACAGCGGCATCGGTGACGGCTGTGGCCGCATGTCAGAGTCGTCGAGAGGGAATGTGATGAAAAAGTGGGAAAAAGGGAAAAGTTTTCTTGCCGCAAACGTTAAACGCAAACGAGAGCAGCACCAGCGAGAGTTTTCTCCGGCTTAGGACGGAAATCGTGGAAAGGCTTTTGCACGTCTGTCTGTGCACTGGAATTAATTAAGTCACACCACACACACACAGAACGACCGCTGGGCACCAAAGGCAGAAAACCATCAAAGTGACTGACAACAGTGCGTATGATTTATGCCTGTTGACCCACTGCAAATGTCACAATAATAGGCAATGCCGCGCTAAAAAAAAATGCAATGGAACACAATTGCATAACTAATCTGCGGCGACACAGAGTGACATTTTAATTGTGCTCCCATGATATGTGGATTGCAGATTGCAGATTGACGATGGCCGATTGCAGACTGCAGATTGCCGTTCCCATCAATGCGACTAGAGAGTAGATCCATGTAACTGCCATATGTTGCCGCTGCCAATTAGACATCGCAAGTTGTTGCCACGTAAATTAATTTAATTATGTCAATGCAGCTTACCTTGGAGTCAACGTCGCAGCAGCCTCGACTTCAGCATCAGCATCAGCTTTAGATTCAGCTGCTGCTGCTGCTGCTGCTGCTGCTGGCTTAGTTTATTTGTCAAGCGGTGTAAAATGGCGTAAACGACATTGGTAGTTGGTAGTTGGTGGGGAGGAGAGGAGAGGAGAGGTGAGGTGAGGAGGTTAGCAGGAGCACTGGCTGGAATAGGAGCCGCTGACATGCAATGTTCCCGGGTCGTTTAGCAAGTAGTGAGACCGATTTTGGCAGCTAAATAAGTCGGGAGACCACAGCTCTGAAATGTGTCTAGGAAAGCGTGTGTGGCTGGGGCTATTTCAATATGCTGTCAGGTAAGTGGTGAAATAAATGTAAGACTATTTAAAACACGAACCACCATCCCTTTAGAACATTTATTTGGAAACATTAAAAGAAGCCAAAAACATTGAACTGAGTGAGGGCTTATCTGATGATGTTCTCAGGTAAATTTTAAAATAAATTTAAACTTTTAAAATAACATTTGCTTAGAACTGTATTAGTCAAATTTAAAGTTTGACAATAAAATGTAATTAGGACTGAAATTAAAAATCCCATCCTTGGGGTTCTAGCGATTTTCGATATTTACATTCTGATTATTTTTAAATTTCAATAAAATCTTACAGGTGTTTAAAATGAAACGATTTTATTTTTTCAATAGTCGATTAAGAGATGTAATCACAAACTTCGGATGCTTTGCTTAGAAAATTGCCGAAACCTATTTTTTTAGACTCTTTTTTATTAAGGATTACTGAAGTTTTAGTTTGTTAACAAAACAAACAACAAATTTGCTTACATATGACAACAATCTCGATCAGTTTAAGAACCTGGGCATTTGAACGTATATGTTGATCACTTAATATTGTCCTGAATGGAGAAGTGCCCCCGTTGCAGACCAACTTTACACGCGACCCTCGCTCTGTGTGTCAGCCGCTGTTGGTCGAGTTTGAGCTGATGTTGCAGTTGCTCTTGTTGCATGTTGTTGCCGCGCGGCGCTTTTGTAATTAATCAAACCCAAGCACATTGACAGCGCGTAGACAGAGTTCGTAGCTCGAGCTGGGTGCTGAGCTGGGGGCTTAAGAGGGCCATCCCGCTCTTGGCCAGCTGCCCCAGCGGCTGCATGTTCGTGACCGTGTCGGTGTCCCTGACCGCACCGGCGAACTTTAAACTTTTTAAGCTCGGGCTCTGAGCCAAATCCGCCCGTTCGCCCGCAATGTCACCCAGCGATGCCAAAATGCCAGTGGCAACTGTTAAGAGCTAAGAAGAGCCAGAAAAAGCCAGAACCAGTAAATTCGAAGGCTGTGTCGGGATATGCTGGCCAAGCTGGTTGCCCGCAGCCAGAGTGCAGTGGAAATAAATGGTCCGGCATTATCGCATTTGCCATCAAAATAAATTTCCACCTGTACAATTGCAAATTGCAGTGATTCCTCCGATGTCGTTGTATTCGAAGATGCCTTTGCTGCCGCAACTGGCTTTTCACTCAGCCCAACTACTGACACACAATACAATCCCCGGACGACAGGCGAATTTCCTTTTCGTTTCGTTGGCGGTAACAAGCGGATCGGCACTGGGGATTGTCGTGGTAATTATAAAGCAATTTCCACACGTATCGAACGGTGATGCGATCGCATTGGGAGCAGCACCTGGAATAAAAAAAGGAGGCCCTCGTCGCTGGACAGTGCAAATTAACTTAAGCCCCACTTCATCGGCGGCCAACTAGTTTGTCCAGCTCTCTCGCATTTGTCAGGGCTGAAATGTATCTTAAACTTGTGCTGCTGCTGCTGCTGCTGCTGCTGTTGCACTTCAAAGGAAAATGGAGTACGTGCAATTATGCGCCGCGTTGCACATTATTAGAAGTGACTGCCCGACGTCAATCGACGATGTGGTTACATTTGATAGCCCGCCCGCCTATACGTCCGTGCATGCCGGCGATTAATGCCTGATTAGACACTCGACAGCGGCCGATTTAGATCGAGATCGAGATCGAGATTGTGATTGCGATTGCGATTGCGATTGCGATTGCGATATGGATATGGATATGTATATGGATATATGGCCGGAGATGACAGCGGACGATGATTGAAATGTATCTGGGATGCTGTTTGCCACGTACGCGTGTTATTGGGCATTTCCTGGCCACATGTTGCACTTATCGGGCACTAAAATGGAAAGAAATGTTTCCTATCTATCTCAGTCTTCCTTCCATTGATTTACGGAATCGCAAGTGGAGGAAATGCCTTACTAATTAGAGGCAAACGCTTGGATAACCCAATTCCCAGAGCTGCCTGATCCACTTGAGCGGCAGTCCGTATAAAACGAGATATTTTATAGATCCCTCCGCCCGCACTCTGATATGAAAATTTACGAGATTCTGCCGAATAATTCGCATAAATCACTGGCTCATAGCAAAGAATAATTGGGTCACTGGGCAGAGGGCCATTTGAAAAGGAAAAAGCACTTCAGAATCTCCCAAGAAATTGCCTCAGACTCGCAGGCAGCAGCAGCAGCAGCAGCACCACCACCACATCAATAGTGAGCCACGAAACACACAGAAGCCTCCACCGAAATGTCCAAACAAATGTAATGAAACTTGCCCAATAATCGGCGAGATAAACACAGATGAAAGGCAAAAGTTAAAAGGCAACAATCACAGATTCAATTGAAATGAAAACCAAGTCGGAATGTTTTCTTTTTTCTTGCTTTTCATTATTGAATTTATCTAGGAGATACATGTACGTGCCACCGGGTCTGCAGTGTTTGGTTTCTGTGCGTTAATGAAAAATTTCACTTTTCGAAATGCGCAGCTCGCCGGACTTCAGAATTCAAAAGCAAACAAGCCAGTCCATTGTGCTGGTGTACAGAAAACCACTTGAGCTACTTTTAACGCAGCAGCGGCAGCTACGAGGCAATGGCCAGATACAATAATTATTACGATCAATTTAGATGCAGATTGCATGCGGCGGCAATTGAGGTGGGTCCGTCTCTGAACAACGCCCACTAAAACCACACACACAGCTACATATATTTCGTTTTGATTACTAATGCATGGCTATAGCTTTTCTGGCTTTTCTTGGCCAGCTGGCCAGGGTGTTTTGTTTGCATACCAGGCAGTTGCAGTTGCAGTTGCAGTGGCAGTGGCGGTGGCGGTGGCGGTGGCGGTGGCGGTGGCCCCGAAACATTGTCATAATAATTATGAACCGAATAAAAGGCCTCAAGTGAAACGCCTTCGCGGTCAGCGGAGCAATTAGAGCGATCTCAGCCAGGAGATACTCGCTGGCTGGCTGGCTGGCTGACTGGCTGGCTGACTAACTGACATAATGAAGTCTGGCAAATCGAAATGCAATCGAAAAACCAAAGGCCCCAGATAAACAATGCATTGTTCGGTTCGTGCCCGTATTGATATCCTTTGAAATTGTGCTGAGCTGCCACATGAAAGTGTGTAATTCGGCAGCTGCCAAATTATGTGATGTTTTAACGGATATTTTGCCATCCATGGCAAACATAAATTTTGTTTGCTTCAAAGCTCGTCTGGAGATTGGATAAAATGTTTGCTTTTCAGTACAGCTCAATTTAAAGTTGGTGCTTAAAAATGAAAATAACACGTTTGTTTGATTTATTGTAGTTGATCTTTGAGTATTTATAACGCTTTTTTCTAATGCTTGAAATTAAAATGTAAAAATATTTGTTTTTTTTTTCGGTATTTTAAATAAGAAGTTATAAATTACCTTTAATAAGAAAATTAAATCTACAAGGTCACCAAACGTTTATAAGTTATTTTATTAAGTGAAAAATAAATGTTTTCAGCTTTATCGAAATTGGAATTGATTCTTTTTTATACAGAAAACATCTGTTTAAGTATTGTTTTTCACGACTTATCTTCTCTTTCTTCTCCACTCACAATTAAAAGATAAATTAGCTAAATCAATAGCAAATCCCAGACTCAGTCAAATTGCCCATAAAGGCACTTGAAGAATTTGCTCATATTTGCCGCCTCTTCAATCCCTTGTAATCAGTGCCACAACGATAAGATTTTCCAACCAGCTGGGGTGGTGGAAAACCAATTAGAAGATGTCGGCGGAAAAATAAATGCAAGAATGCAAACAATGTGCTGCTTAATTGCTGCATGTTGCCCCCAACTGACAACTGCAATTTACCGATAAGACACGCTTAATTTGTCGCTGTTCATAGATAACTTAGCTGGAACGTAAACAGAATATGGGTGCTAAGAGATATCTTAAGATTAGGTTTCCGATCTAAGACTACCACATGGAAAAGCATTTCCCAATTCCAATTTCAAGCCAAAACCAATTGCCAGTAAATGAAATGCTTCCGGTATTCAAAAAAGTCTTAAGCTCCCCGCCCGCATTTCGAATGCTATACTTAATTGTGAACACAAATCTTGGTGATATTAATTTTAAAGTGAATTTCTGGAGACCTCCGGAACGGAGTGTTTATGAAAATGAATGTCAGGTCCGGTTTTCAGTCCCTCCAACGAAAGCCGCAAACACAGACCCGAACTGACAGGCGGAAATGAGTTGGGGAAGCATTGAGCTATAGCTTGGCAGCTCCATCCCCAGCGGAAACTGCAGCTTTACGAGTTGGTAGAGGCGCATATAGCTCGGCTTATACATTTTTAATTTTTCATTTTCCCTCAAACGGATTCCAAATCAATGGGCCCACCTGCATTCCACCTGGTTGAAACGTGGAACTAGCAACTTGCAACCGCAGCACGTTCGTTTTTACCTCGACTGACCACCCTGCCTCGCGGGGTCCCCGACAGGTGGCGCTCTTCCTGTCTTCCAGTCTTCCAGTCTTGACGGGCTCGTAAAAATTGAGCTATTAAATAATTTCTGTCACACAAATTTGCTTTTATTGTTTATTTCCGCTTTCGGTGCCAGGTGCCAGGTGCCGCCCCTTTTTTTGGGGCAACTATGGGGCCAACTCTTCGTTTTTCCCGGCATTCCCAACTAATTACCATTATTATGCACAATTCAACATATTTACTTACGGTTTGTTGGTGTTTGTTGTGCCATTAGCTCAGAGCAGAGCGCATTTTCCACTTAAAAGTTGTGCTGACACCGCTGTCTTCGCTTCATTTTTGTCACTTTGTGGCTTGTTTGTCGTCTCTGAGGTGTGACTCATCCCGAACTGCGACTTTGATCTCTGTTGTCTTTGCAATTCCACAATTCTGCACAGCGCCCCAGCACACAAGGCCTCTTTGATGTCTGTTGTTTTGGAACAATAAAATCTCGAGTTGCCGCCAAAGTTTCCGCAATTTGCGGTGGCGTGGCTTCTTTCAGGGAATTGTCATTAAAAAGACACGGCGACCAATAGTTTTTCCTCCGCTGGCATGCAGCACGCAACAAGTGTCAATTCAAAATACCAACTTACGGCGGCAGCGACGGCGGCGGCGACGGCGACTTTTCCCTTCAACTTTCCACCATTATACGATGACAATAAATCCAAATAGAAGGAGATACGATACACAGAGCGAAGTCGGACCAACTGTCAGTCTATATGTATAATTGACAAGCTGTTGCCCGGCCTTCCACCTTTCCGACTGTTTGTTTGCACGGCTTTTTTCTCACCCTAGTTATGCAGTTCCGGGCCAATCCCAAAACCATCTGTTATCGGGGCGAACGGAAAAAAAAAGTGCCGGAAAAAAAACAAAAACAAAAAAGGGCACCGAATAAATAACTGGCACAAATCGTTGGCACCGCGTAAATATGATTTTTAAATATTTATGTTTCAATGAAAATGAAAATTGCAGGCGAACAGGCGTTGTTTGCGATATTTTTGCACTCGTGTCGCCCCTTTTGCACGTTCCATCAACAAATAGTCGGAATCGGGATAGTGCACCAGTTGTGACATATTGACCCGCCACGCCCCCTCTCCGCCCCCCTTGCATCAACTGAATCCGAAACTTTTTTCGCTATTATTTGTTTGAATCTCCTGAGCTGCATCCCGAAAGTGTGTCAATAATTGCAAGGGCAAACAGAGGCGGACGAGTTGCAGGAAGGCAGTGAGTCATGTGGAGAAATATGAAAAAATATCTTGAATAATATTGGGGTTTATTACAGTGAAGAGGTCAAGTGGTTCATTGGCTCCTTAATAAATATATTAAAACTCAAGGAGCAGCTGTTGTAATGATGAATTATCAGGCCTACATTCACTACCTTTACAATTTAAGACTTTATCTACGTTCATCAGTTGATACTAAGCCCGTAATAAAACATAAATATATTAATCTTATCAGGTCACAACGAAACGGTACCACATGGATATAGTTATTTACGAAAAACTGTAAGCTGCAGTTTTTAATATAAACGCCATAAACCCTTAAATTTACAACGTATTATTTCCGGTCGTTCGTTAAATTTAATTTACATCCACTATAAACCCAATCAAGATGGGATTTAAATTTTTCCAAACTTCCTGCAACCACAGCCAAAGCCGCTCAAAATCACCGCGGCCGATTCAAGAGTATTACAATTTTGGTTTAAACGCATTTCCGCTGATATGCATTGTGTGCATTTATGCTCCAGCAATAACAACAACATATTGTGTATAAATAAACAGCAGTGAACTTAAACAAACTGTTTGGTTTTGGGACTCGACAGTCGCCACTCCATATTCGGTGTTCGGTGTTCGGTTTTCGATTTTGATTTGGTTTTTTTATCGATGTGTCGACGCATTGATTATGGGCGCACGTCTGTCTGCCACTCGATTCTCCATCGATTGCAGCCATAGGTGGCACCATTTTGGCTGACTGACTGACTACTGCCCAGACCATAACTGGGTTTCCTCCGGGGCACCACGGTGTTACGGATAAGATCGCGTACATAACTCATTACGGCATAACCGATATGATACACGACACTTTGGCTGTGCCTGGTGCGTTTTCAGTTTCAGTCTCTGCTTTCAGAGTGCTAAGAACCCAAAAGTGAGGGGGAGAAATATTCGAGAAATAATGAAATCAGTTTCACTGCAACTGCAATTAGCTTACATCATACTTTATGCATAACTGGCAGTGTATCATTTTGTATTTCATACTGTAAAAACCTTCTTATATCAGCTTGATCAAAAAACAAAAAATTATATACTAAAATCTAACCTTCTTAAGGAACATCCCCTTACAAAATTTAGCACAAAGCATTTTACTACATTTTTTTGAAAGCCGTATAAAAGCATTAATTCAATTGAAAGTGTGAAATGAGAACGATTAGTCTGACATACGTAAATTACTTTTATATTCAAAAATCTTCTTCTTTTTTTGTATACTAATCTATAAATTAGATATTTGTTTTTCGCATATTGTATGTGATAAGAGTCTAAATAAATAGGGGTTAAGGAATTTATAGCATTTAACGTAAATAACGATCCCTCCCCTGCTTTATCTGTGCCTTCGAGAGTATTTCACACGTCGTCTATTCAAACATATCGCATTGGGTTACTCGAATATCTGTTATTGTTGTTCTTGGACATCGCTGGTTGCCGGCTGACTGATAATATGATTCGTGCCCAGTGTTGGTATAAAAATGAGGAGGAGACTTGGCTACAATCTGCACTCCAACCGTTCCGATTGTTTTTCTACGGACTCGCTGTTGTTTTCCCTCAGGGCAGTTGTTTGCGTTGTCGCACGGAGAGAAACGCACGCGTTAAGCACACAATTATGCAGACAGTCAGGCATTCGGCACTCGGCATTCGATCGCTCGCCACTCAGGCCCACAATTCGAGGTCCGCACTACGGACAGCTCCATTTTACACACCGAAATTAGATAAACAAACAGAGACCCGAATTCAATAAACAAACACACAATACTTTGATTGCACTGCAGATAGTCACTCGAATGGGAAGACGATACAGAAACACAGATACAAGGCCTTGTTCACAACATTTTTGATGCATCCGATGCGGTCTCATGGCTTCAGTTTGTCCGCAGGGCAAATATGACTCAATTTGACTCGCCCGAGAAAACCGAATTGTGAAAACTTGTAACCTCCTGCTAATATGCAAAATCAATAGCTCCCCGAGGCGAATGTGTGGAGTGGGGAATTTTCCCAGTGCTTGGCTACCGTTTTGAATTTAAATCGAGGTGATAGGTTGATAGAGAGTTATGCTGCAGCCAGCGCACTTTAATGCATAATTTAAATAATTCAAAATGCAATATTAGCAAATGACAAAAAGCAATTAGCCAGCTTTATAAATCAAACAAACGAATGTCTGCGATTGAAGGGTGAGTTGTAGTGTATGTTCTTCTACACATATCGTACTGCTGCCCCACTACACCTTGTCACATTTATTGACATTGTTGCTTTTTGCAAAGTGTCTTCATCAACTGGTTTTATTCCGCTTTGGATAATTCATTACTCTTAAAAATGTGATTAAAATTTCATGGCTCTTCCTTGATATAAATACGTTGAAGAAGTTTGAGCAAAGGTGTTATTTTTCAGCGTTTTCTCATTTAAAAATTACTCTAATTTGACAGACTGTTGAGTAATAACTACATCATAGTTGGTTGACTTTAATTTTCTATATTTAAGCTAACTTAATTGCTTTGCTATTGAAATACTAAGAATCTACTTATTTCCCAGCAAAGTGTGCACATTAGTACGTTAAGAATTTCCATCTACGATTAGTAATTGTATTATATTCCTCCCAGCACTATGTAATTTGTGCAAGTGATTATTGCCAGCAATACAAATGTGGGCAATATATGCAAATCCTTGCCAATTGCCTGTGCTTAAGAGTTTTGTGTCAATGCAATCGTAATAAAACGCAATAATATCGGCTGCATTACAAATCAATTTCTGGCCAGACACAAACACAACGGATACGGGTGTGTGTAGAGCACTAGAGCACTTGGATCCAATTGCCATTTGGTAAGAGGGCGCTCTCTGGGTGGGCTTTAAGTGGGCGGCAAATATCCTAAACGATAAATATTTAAAAGGCTGTCGAACTGAAAGCCAAACTCTGGCTAAGGCGGATCAGACCAGCCTCCTCATCCCATACTTTCGACTTGGCTGCAGTGCCGTTTCCGTTCCGGGCTTTCTGTGTGCAATTTAGATAAGTATTATGACATATTTGACACTCTTTCACTTTGCCAAACGGACGGCCAACGACTTTCTGATTATTTACTCGAAATGAAACTGCAATGAAGTTGCCAGAGATGCAGACGCTGGTGGGGCAGGGGTATAAAAATCAATGAAATGCAATTACCGAGAATGCCTGGACGGGCAAGCTTACTTATATTATAATAACATTTGTAGCTATGGTCGGCTGTACTGATATAAAGGGCGTGGGTATACACATACCAATATCTATCACAGGCGTTATTCGTCGTTGTCGCCTAAGCCATAAGCATAACTGATAAGCTGCAATTACCTACATTGATAATTTCGAATGTATTTCCATATAATGCATACAAACCCCAGCAGTAATAATCGTAATACCGAGCCATAAAGACCAAATGACAACCCAGGGTCTGTTCCATCTGTCCCCTACTCCCTACTCCACATTCCCGATCCTGTGCCGTCGCTCCTCGATTCCCCAACTCCAACACTGATTCCAACTCCAACTCCTCCAAAAGCCCCGGGCGCACCCATAATTGAATAGCTCAGCGACGTGTGTGAGATTGCGGGTGTTTTGGACTCGGATTGCATTTGGTTTGGTTTGTTTCAGTTTGACTTGGTTTCATTGGACTTACCTTTTACCTTACCTGCATATCGCTGGCACGAGTATGTGTGATTATTATTTGTGGCATTGCCATGAGATTATATTTAAGAAAGGAATAAATGTTAAGAGGTGTGTATTCAGACTCCGATGGGCCTTTAAACTATTAAAAATAGTTCTTTATTTTAAAAGAAGATGCACAGAGTGTATGAAAATGAAAACATAAACAGATGTCAGGAATATGCCTTATGTTTTTTGATATATTATGTTGCATCTTCTTAGATTTTATTATATTAAAGATATATTTAAATGTTGTATATTTAAGATTGTTTCTTTTAGATACAAAAACCGTTTTTTTTTTAAATAAAAAGGATTCATATTTAACATATATATCTGAAAATTTTCTAATGGAATACTTACAATATTTGTAGTATTTTCGTTTTTAAAATAATTCAAAACAAAAAACCTACAAATCGAGAAAAAAATATTTGGATTTAATAAGCTAAGTTAAAGAAATTAAATATATATATTTTTTTTCTGCTTAAGGTAGTTCTCCTAAATTTAGAAAATACCTCGAAGTTACTTTGAAGTAAATAATCTTTCTCCTCTGAAATATTTTCTTAACACTTTTCAAAATTATCGCTGACACTATTCATTTGTTCTAACTTCCAGGGCAGCCCATATCAGCTCAGTTTTTCCTCTTTTTTTCAGTAGCTCATATCAACGCGAGCACAACTTCAATTTCCCTGTGACAAACAGCTCTCGCCAGAATAAAAACAGTTCGTGTAGCTGGGCTGCTGATCATTGATAATTTTTCCACTGAAATTAAAGCTCTCTTGCATTCTTATCAGCGCTGGGGCAACGGCAACCGAAACACTGCCTTCGAGTGTTAAGAATTATTAATAATAAATTACAAATTATTACTGGAGCCAGGTTCCTCACGACGACCAACGCTAATGAAATTTCAATTAGCTTGTCATGTCGAGGAGGAAGTGCCTGTCGAATCGAGTGGGGCATGCAGCTTTAATCAGTGGGTGCCAAGTGCGTCTGGTTGGCAGCAGATCTTATGAAATCTTAACCCATTTTATATTGACAAGTGTAATTATGCGCACGGCACAATTGTCATGCTGACTATTGTCAAACAATTGTAAGGGCCACAGCAGAGTTATGCAACCCAAAGGGCCACGTGCATCCACCTGCAGTCACGTTGCAGTTTGTCATCCTTTCGGACATAGAGGAACTCTGGCCGGGGAAATCCGAGAGCCATCCTAATGACACGGGGCTACGTGTCGGTGTTGCCCGGTCGGTGGTCCTTTTTGGTCAATTAGTGCTCGGAGACCTCGCTTTTTCCCCCGCACACACATCCATGCACAATGAGGCACTTGTACAATAGTTTGAATATCTTGTGGATGCATACATAATTTATGACATATTTCATATTGGAGTGGACCTGCACAGGTTGCCAAAGAGAATAGATCTACTCGATGCAGGAAGATATAAACATTTTCCTGATCAAGATAAACTAGGGTTCCAAATAGAAAGAAATTCAGTCAGGCAAAGCAAAAAAAAAGCCAATTACCCATATATCAATTAGTTATTAATCCTTTTTTCATCCGGCCAAAAATTTTAATTTATTCCTAGGCCTTTTGTCACCAAATATCGGAATTTAGAATCATAGATAGGTATTTTACAATTTTTTATTATATTATATTTCATAAGCTATATAGCAATAGAAAAAAATGTTATACTAATTATTGTCATATTTAAAATAAAGAAATACAATGCATAACATTCAATAAATTTAATTTTCTATTCATATAATTCCCTTTCCATAAGAACTCTTGCCATTTTGGTAACTATACCTTTAAAATTAAGCACAATAACTTCAATTTAATAAATATGCTTCTTCATTTCAAGTTAAGAGTATTTAATATTCCAAGCTATGTATAGTATATTCCCCCATATTTGTGTTTACCTATTTGAGTTCGGTTTGCTGCTTACAATTTTAGTCATTGCTTGCCCAAGTGCACGACGGTTCGTTAGAAAATTTTTTGATTGAGAAAAAATTATTTATGACTATGTGTACTCGTATTTGAAAATTCAAGCACACGCACACTTGGTAGGGGATATTTTGTTTTTACCAATACTTGTGCGGCATTCTCATCGTCTTTTTGCCTAATTGGAATTCATTCATCGGCATTTGCATATTGTTTTGTTGTCCCAAGCACTTGGCTCCTTCTCTCCGTTTTTGTAACTGTAGTTTCGTTTTGGAGTGGCTAGAAAGGTTCTGCTTAATTGTGGCCCGGCCCCGACCGAAGAAGGCCCAACTTAATCATAAAACGAGCGATCCAGCCATCCAGCGATCCAGCCCACGGTTTCAGGTTCCAGGTTCCAGGTTCCAGTCAACACATTATAAGGGTCTTCTGCCCCAATCAAGCGTGCGCGTGAGTTCCATCTTTTTGCGGTGGCTAACTGAATTCAATTACCAAAGTGCCTACTATATGCAAATAAGCCATGAGTGAGTGCACTTGACAAACGCACACTCACACACACGGTCGAGATGCGCTGATACGTAGATACGGTTGCTGAGATACAGAAACAGATACAGATAGAGATACAGATGAAGATACAGTGGCTGAGATCGGAGTAGAAGGCGACCGAACGACCCCAACAAATAGTCGAGTTGTTGCACTCGAGCTACCGGCACTTGCCTTCCTACCATGTGAAAAGTCAGCCGTGCAGATAAAAACCTTAATATAAGCATAATTATGTTGATGATTTGTACAAAAAGGGGAGAGATGATAAACAGAAGTGGCCCGTCTTCTCTCTTCTCGCCGGGTATCGCTTTGTGGTCGCCACATTTGAGTGGCTCCCACACAGTGGACACTCGAAATAGGCGACAGCGAAATGGAAATTTAAGATGGTTACAAGGTTCAAGACAAAGGAACAATTGTTTAATATTTTTAATACTCTTTAAAGATTTTACAATCCATTAAAACAAATATATATATGTAAATTCAAATAATTGAATTTTGTTGAGGCCGAAAGTCAACTTTCTATTTATGATTTAACATTTTCTTAAGGCTTATTAAACACTCTTAATAAAAAAACACTACGTTTCGTTACGAAAAGCGAAAGTTAATAGGGTTGGTGGACCCAGAAAATGCTAGATAATGTTATATTTCTTAAATAGCACAGAAATTACGTAAAAAAAAGTATATAAATTAGTATTAAATTATTGATTAGTTTAATTCCAGTCTTATTCTAGGTATAAGCCATATGGAGCTTATTTTAAATATGTTCAACTCATAGATGTTCAATCTCTGCAAACATTTATAGAAAAATAAATCATAAATTTAAATTTCTTTCTTTGGCTTCCCTGTACTTCCCATTGAGGTTCCATCGTACAGATGGAGCCAGAAGCTTTTTGCTGGCCCGCAGCTACAATGGGTTGAAAGCAGAAGCTTCTGCCTGGGACTGCCAAAAAATGTGTTGATGACGTCGCACCAAGTTCAATGACTATCTTGACTCGACTGGGCCCTGCTAATGGGCCTTCCTTTGGCAGAACTCTAAATGCTCGATTGCCCCCGCAGCATTGCATAACAATTAGCTGGGGCTGGGAAATGTGCTCGTTGCTGTTGATTGTGCCAAGTCAATCGAAATGAGGCACAAATAATAATTCACAACGGAGTCGAAATTTGAATGGATGTCTTCATTAGGCATTTCGGATGGTTCTCGAGAGCTGTCGATGACACATTTCGAAGCCCAAATCGGACTGCACCCCTTTTTTGGTCCCAAATTCGACACTGGATCTATGCTAAATGTATGCCTAATGAGCGTGGCGTTCGGTTTGATAACTCATTTGTTTCCCCACTGCTTATAAACGAATTGAGGCTAAATTGGTTCCACATGATGTTCAGCTACCGATGATGAAACTCGGTTCTATCTTTGATTTCGGAGAGATGTTTTGGGGTAAGGTTGTTGGTCTACGCAGCAGCTGTGTGCCAATCACAAAGCCAAGAACCCGTCCATAAATAACTTATGCCCGATTCTCGCTGCTTTTTCTGCCTTTTGCGCAAATATCTCCATGCCGGGCGGGCAGGCAGGCGGGGCCATACATACATATAACATGGCAAACTAAAATCAAAAGAAACAGAAGCAGAAGCAGCAGCAACAGCAACAGCAGCAATTCAAACAAAAACAAGACGAAAAAAATTAAGAAATTCTCCGGCACACACTTTGGAGTTTATCATTGTAATGCAAATGAAGGAAGTGCGCGAGACTGCCTGTGACTCTGTTCCCCCCCTCGGCCATCCCCTCTATTCGCAGCCCACCTTTGCCATTCTGTAGAATACGAGGTGAGGCTGTGGAGCAGCAACAACACATCAGCAACAACAGCAACGGCAGCAGCAACAGCAACAAACACAGCGACAACATTTTGATGCCGTGGGAAATGCGAAAGCGGCACACGATTCGCTGACTGGCACACAGAAAGAAATTAAACGCACTTAAATTATGATTTGCTTGATCTTTATTTGATCTACCATTTAAATAGTTGAGAAAATTGAAAACAATACTAAAGCACTTCAAAAAGATAAAAATTAAGTTTAAATTTCGAATAAGGTAATCATAGAGCTAACAAATGCCTAGATATTATGATATTTAAAACTGAATTTAGTAATTTTCGAATAAGCCATTATAAGCCTTTTACAAAAATAAACCTTGTAGAGCTTTTATGAAATAATAAAATGCTTTTGAAACATAAACATAAATACTTTGTTTTATTTATACCTGTTATTAAAGTTTAAAACTTTTAAATTCTTTTTTTTTTGTTTGAAAAAATTTTTGAATTTTAAAACAATGTGCAACTTAAACATTCAAAGTATATTGTTTATACGTAAAATATATTTATTTTTTAGAGGCTACACCGCTCACTCTCTACTCACTTTTCACTCAGTGTGTGAACTTTATTACGTATTTCATTAGCCACAAAATAACATGCCCTTTTATTTCCAGTGCACTGCCTTATTCTTCGATGTTGGGGCAAATGTGGTGCAAGGTGGTGTGGAATATCTGCTCTTACTGTTGCTGCAGTCGGTTTTTCAGTGCGTCCGTCAGCCACTCTCTCAGCCAGTCAGCGAATGTGATTGCACAAGAATGGCAACGAAAAAGTTATGAATATGAATAAATAATTTTACGCAGATTGCCACGGCTGAGATAAAATATGCTCGCTCGCAAATGCTGGAATATACAAGTGCGTTACCTCCACACCTTCTGCACGCTACTTTCTTTGGCAATCAGTGTCAACATAATAAAAGTATTTTTCGGGGGGGAAGCATGCAGCAACGTGTAAAAGTTGCAAAGTGATTGAAAACAAAACTTTGCTGATTTTGAAGGAGGGCAGAAAAACCACTTTACAAGTAACTATGGATCATGCCATAGAGAGTTGTGACCTGAATTCATGTGGGAGCATCCTAGAAGTGTAAATCGATAGTTAAGAGATTAATATTTAAATAGTGAGAAATTTCTTAAAAACCCAGTCGACCATCACTTAATTTTTTGAAACTAAGTCAAGACTTGCCAATAAAACTTTTTAAAATTTATAGATTTTTATAGTTAGGAAAATACGAACTCACCAATAAAAGTTATATTGCAATATTTTTAGTTGCCTTCAACCATCCCTAAGTTATAGATATTTTATTCACCCAGTTGGTTTATTTAAAAAAACAAGCCACTTCAAATGATTCTTGTCTGGTTTCTCAAGGACCTACGAAATAGTTAAATATTCCAAGTTCTCGAAAAACCGCATGCATAAACACCGGACTGCAGACAATAGTTTCGCCGAGCTCTGCAGCATTGCGGCCCAATTTGGCCTGGCCAGAACGGAGCCACTGCAACGGCGGCCAGATTGACCGAGGGCCCATATCCACCTACCTACCAAACGGCGGACAGCCATCTCGACAAAAACGACCAAACGACAGTCGCGTCGGCCAACTTGTTTTGTAGTTGTCTATTTATGCGCTTAGTGCTGTGCGAGTTCGAGTACGAGTACGAGTATAGTATGCAAATAGTTGGCGTACCTATCGCATTGCCCTCGCAGCCCCGCTGCCACACTGAACCAGTTTTTGTTTCGAGCGGCCCTCGTCCTGCCCCTGCCCCATGCCCCATGCCCCTGCCACACCCCCTTGCAAATCCACCCTTGTTTGCATTTTTTATTAACAAACAACAGAAAACGCGGGGGCAGCGGAAGGGAATGCAAAATATTTGGTAGAAATGAAAACCCTTTTTTTTGCCGTGCCAATGCGAATGGGATTGGACAGGGGGGCGGACGCTTAGCAATCCGGCTAAAATGCCGATAAGCCGGAGAGGGTTGTACGGTTGTACCCCCCCTTAGAAAATAAAACCCAACCCTTGCTGTGCTGTGTTGTTTGTGTTGTTTGTGTAGTTACAGTGATATTTCATGTACGCCACGCATAATCGTTGTTGTTTTAGTGTATTAATTTTGGTTTTTAATAAAGCATAAATATTTGTGTTTACGCTTTGGACTAACTCACCCCGAGGCCGCCCTGGTTTTGTTAGAGATTGGCAAATCAAAATTTAGTTCCATACCCAGCGGCAGCGGCAGCCCTGTGAAATCCTATTGACTTTGCACATAGGATAGACATTTGTTTGGTGCGAAAGTAAATAGTTTTTGGATGTGCCCGAGGGACCCATTTCGGCATTATCCGTTGGTAAGCCCACACTATATATACGGTTATCGGTTCACTGCCTGTCAAACAGCATTAATTGCGAATTCCTCAATGACAGCCGGCTGAACAACAGGTTAATGGTCGGCAGCATTGGCCATATCGCAACCCGGCTTAAGGCCTTTTATGGCCTGCAAGTGATTTGCCTTACACATGCAGTTTGCATGTTTTAATTATTAAACAAATCAATTTTCTTGGACTCCGCGACCCAACAACTTAATGGCATTTATCCATTTCTTTGGCCACCACCGCACCGGTGGCTTATGCAAGTGCACACCCGTGCAATTAAATTTGCATAAATGCATTTTAAATATTGTTCAATTTCTGCAAACGCGTCAACCCACTTCACCGACTTTAATGGGCCGTCTCGTTAGACGAGAGCTGGTCAAGTCGGGAGTGCCGGCTAATGACATTGAGTGGGTGGCGCCGGGGGAAAACTTTAAATCGATTTCAGTAGTTTCCTAGAACTATAAGATATTAATGTTAGAAATTAGAGAAGTTGATTGAGCCGTTTTCTTGACTTCAGACTTTAATGGTCATACCAAGTTGAACTTTAAATTCCTCAACATATTTTTCACTGACATATCTTTAAGTCCTATTAGAAGTTATTATTTGCCATTTTAATATGACAATCTCTTCATGGTTTTAACGCATTTGGATTAATAGAATCCATGCCTTGTTATCCTGAAAGGTATTTCGTTAAGCTACCTTTTTTTACGGATATTAAATGGATGACAAATTTAATGATAGTTTAAATACTTTTCCTGTGCAGTTTTGTATTTAGTTTTTGGGAAAGGTCAAGGGTCAAAGCCAACTACCTCTGCTGGTCAACTGGCTAGCTAGCCCCACCCATCAATTTGTATCTGTGTCTGCGGGTGGGCGCTTCCCATTTCGCCATTAAATGTGCCAATAGCTGGGACTTGCCTTCAATTTTCTGCACTTATTTTGTTTAGCTTCGTTACTTATTGATTTTCAATTAGTTTGTTTTGCTTTTCGTATCCTTGGATTGGGATTTTTCAGCTGGGTTTTGGGTGTCTGTTTTTTTTTTATTTTCGCCATTTCCACCAGCGATTCGACATACTTAATTCTCCATCGATGACGGTGAGTGTGTGTGGTTGTGCATTGCATGACACAAAGTTTTGCACTCATAAACTATTCAATTGCAGTATTTGTTTTCTCTCAGCGCATCCATGGATTTTGGCCGCTACTTTGGCAAGAGTTTGTGGCTCTTTGGCTTTGGCTGTGGCTATGACTTTGCCAAAAAAGTGTCGGGGCTAGACCAGAAATAGACACATGCCAATACGATGGTCATAAATAAAGCAGTTTAAAACATTTTAAAACCAGCTTCAAGTCCGGTCAAAGTTTAATGGCCTGGACTCGCAATCGAAGCTAATTAGAAAAACTGAATCGTTTGTAATATTAATCCATTTATTCAGTTGTTCGGCCATGCGTCTAAATGAAATGTATTTTATGGAATTTGTTTCCTTCCTTTTTGTTATATTTTATTATTTTAATTCGGAATATTAGCTGATGATAGAGTTGCGGTTTGCCGACGCATGAAAATAATGGGCGAAAAAAAAATAATTATGCAATTGCAGATGGCGAGTTGAGCAGATGGGTGAAATACAATTTTCGCGTTGGACCGCATTTTAATTTTGTTTTATAATTTGGCAAATAATAATTTACATAAACGAGTGTCCGCGTGTGAGCCATTGTGGCATATGCAAAGTGTTTGTTTGAGTGCGTTTTCCATTAATTTATTAATATATAATTATTTACAAGCAATTAACTTTGTGCATAGCTTTTGTTTAGTTAGTTTTCGCAATTCAGTTATGCATTTGGGTTTTAGTTAACGTTTGCATTGTGACCTTTGCAGTGCCCACAAACCGAGCAAATGCCAAATGAAAATGAATAAATTTCCTCGTTTTTCCTTTGTGTCCTCGTTTCCTTTTGGGAACGATGTCAGTTGCATGTGTTTCACAGCAGGGTTCGTTTGTGGAAAACGTACTTTAATTAATGCCAACTCCGTTTGCCATTTCTACAAATGACCAATTGGCCAACCCCCAAGTTGGAAGAGTTAAAAGATAGTTGTGATTTAATTTTTGTCAATATTTTTGTAATGTTTTTGCATTTTATTTTCTCAGATATATTCTTCTGGTTGGTTTTATGTAATTGTAATAATTATTTTAATAATACATTTCGTCATTAAGTAAATTTAATTCAATTAATTTAGCTCCATCATCTATACAGTACGGTACATAAATACATTAAGTGCTCTAAATGTGGTTGCCCTTGCGATTGCTCTATATACATTTAAATTTATCAAGATATTCATTTAGTTATTGTTTCGTGTAGCTTAGGATGAATGAATCGACAAACACGATCAACTGGATGCGAACGAATGTGTGTATTTTGTATGGTATGGTTTAGCATTACTTTAAGTTATAGTTAACAATAGTTTAGTTTAGTTTAGTTTAGTTTTAGGTTACGTTGTTTACGCCTGGCTAGAACTACTATATATAATATATATAGGTCTACGCATTACAGTTAGGGGCCTACTCGCATGTGCCGCTTTAATTATAGTTAATTAGTATATCACATTGAATTTGAAAGTGTTTCTGCAACATTTCTAGTTAATTGTTTGTTTACGTTTATGGTAATTATCAATATATTTGTAATATTAATATATTCCTATATGCTCGTATATGAATGTGTGGGCGTGTCTTGTGCTTCTTTTGGCAGTGCTACACATCTACGAAACTTGAACATCAACAACCACAACATCCAAAGGCGAAATGCTTCAGACAAAAAAAAATATGTATAAATATTATATGTGTTGTGGTTCAAGAAATGCCTACGAAAAAGTCTTTTTGTTTTGGATGTCTGTGTGTCCGTGTGTGTGTCCATGTGTGTGTTGAGTGTGCGTCCTGCTTGTGCTTCCTCTTGCCGAGTCCTTTTGCGCCAGTAAGCGATCAGCTTCAAGATGGCCGCTCCTGCGCTGCGAGGCTGAAAGGGGATGGCCATTGGGGAGTTTACACGAGGAAAGCCTGGCCATTCTTATTGGCCGCTTCACTGCCAGCTGCCTGTTGCTGCTGCTGCTGCTGCTGCTGCTGCTGCTGCTGTTGCTGCTGCTGCTGCTGTGCCGCTGCTGCGGAAGTTGAGGCCTGGGCCGTCGACTGCGTACTGGTGCTGGCCTGGCTCAAGCCACTGCCACTGCGCAGGTGCACCGGCGCCGAGGCCACGGGCATGGCCATCGCCTGCTGCTGCGGCATGGCCCGGAACTGCTGCGGCTGCAGCAATCGCTGCTGCTGCAGTTGCTGCTGCTGCTGCTGCTGCTGGTGCTGGTGCTGGTGCAGCCGCAACTGCTGCTGGTGCATCAGGCCGGTGGGAATCATGGAGAGCGCCTCGTGCTGATCGTACGCACTGTACTCCGACTCGATGCTGTGGTAGATGTGCTCCGACGGCGGACGCATGGGCATGGGCATGGAGTCAACGATGCGGGCGGCACCGCCGGGCCGGGTGGGCCGCGGCGAGGGCGTGGCCGTGGTGGCCGAGCTGTAGTTGGCCTCCATGTCCTCGGTGCAGTAGTAGGCGGGCGGCGGCGGGGCCTGGCGGAAGATCATGCCCGGCGACACGGGCTGCTTGAAGCGCTCGTGGTGGTCCAGCGTGTAGTTGTTGCCGCGCGGCGACAGCTCGATGGGGATGGCGTAGCGCAGCTTCTCCCAGAAGTACCGATCGCAGGTGAGCAGTCGATTGGAGGGCACCGACTTGAGGTAGGGCGACAGCTCGGCCACATCCTCTGCCTCGGCGGACACGCTCGTCTCCTCGATGATGACCAGCTTCTGGGCCAGGCCGCGCAGCGACTCGTGGAAGGCGTTGCGGAACTCGATGCGGTTCCACTCGGTGGCCAGCAGGTTGCGCTGTCAGCACCAGGATGATCTTGCGCGACGCCCGGGCGCCCTCCACCAGCTGCAGGTGCGAGGCCTGCGGCGGCAGATCCCGCTGCTGGATGCAGAGCCGGAAGGGCGGACGACCGTGCTCCAGCTCGGCGGCTATGTTGCGGCACACGAACTCGTAGTCCTTCTCCGAGTGCAGGATGATGGCGTCGTACAGCTTGCCGGCATCCTCGAACCGGGGCTCACACACCCGCACGCCGTAGTGGGCAAACAGCCACATGCGAACGCTCTCGCGGAAGACAAAGACGATGATGAGCACGACGACCAGGAAGATCAGCACCAGCACGGCGGCCAGCAGGGGCAGCCTGTAGCCGCCGGCCAGATCCTGCGAGGAGCTGATGTTGCTGGCACTGGCATCGAGCAGCTCCGAGCAGTCCGGCCCGTTGGCCAGGTTGCCAATCAGCTCCAGTTCCCGCTTGATTCCCGCATCCAGGCAGTAGATGTCGTGCGAGTCCCGCACCACCATGGCATTGTCGGACACAAACTGGGCCAGTTCCCTCAGCTGCTGGCAGCGACACGACCAGGCATTCCGGCCCAGCGTCAGGCCCTGCAGACTGTGGCGGTACTGCAGGTGGGGCAGGGAGCTCAGCCGGTTGTTGTCCAGCCGCAGCACCTCCAGCGACACCAGCGGCTCGAAGGTGGCATTCGAAATGTGGGTCAGCATGTTGTTGTGCAGGTAGAGCTCGCGCAGCAGTCCCAGCGATCGGAACTCGGTGCCCTCCAGGGCGGTCAGTTTGTTGTTCTCCAGGTGGAGCACGCGCAGATTGACCAGCTGGGCCAGACTGCCGTTCTGCAGGGTCATCAGATTGGAGGCGTTCAGGTAGAGGGCACGCAGGTTGCGACGACCCACCAGGTGGCCCACCTCCAGCTCGGGCATGTTGTTGCCATCCAGGTAGAGATCGCTGACGTCCAGGGGGATGCGACTGGGCAGGGTGGCCAGATCCTGGCGCCCGCAGTCCACGATGTTGGTGGCCCAGGTGGCGTCGTGGAAGCAGCTGCAGTTGCCGGGGCAGATCACCTCGCACTCGCACTGCTCGTACTCGCAGCAGTGGCAGGTGGGCGGGCAGTGGCTGTCGTACTTGCAGACGAAGTCCGAGGCGGACAGGGTGGCCAGCGGACGCAGTGGAGCACTGCGGCTGTGCGGCATCAGGCACTCGATGTTGCCCAGATCGACCACGTGCGGATGCTGCCGGGTGGTCAGGTTGTTGATGCGCTGCAGCCACTCCATGGAGCAGTCGCACTCGAAGGGATTGCCGCCCAGGTAGAACTCGGGCACGGGCTTGTCCGCCGAAACGGGCGCCACCCGCAGGGCATTCAGCGAGATCTTGGACAGCACATTGGCGTACAGATCCACTCGGGCCAGCCGCGTCTTGTCCACGAACGTGTTGGCCTGGATCTGGCCAATGATGTTGTTGTTGATGAACAGCAGCTCAATGGAGTTGGGCACCGACATGGCCCCGATCTCCGTGATGCGATTGTGCGAGGCATCCAGCGTGGTCACCCGGATCTCCTCCTGCAGCTTGTAGTAGTTGCCCAGGGCCTCGATGTAGTTGCCATGGATGTCCAGCCACTTGAGGTTGGAGGGTATGAAGGCGTAGTCGAACCACACCAAATGGTTCTCGGACAGATTCAGCCAGAGCAGCGAGGCCAGCGTGGCAAAGATGCCGTTGATGTCGGTGAGGAAGTTCTTGTCCAGGCGGATGGCCTCGATCTCGGTGTTCTTGTCGAAGGCGCCCCGCTCAATGCTCTGGATGCGGTTCTTGGCCAGATTCAACACACTCAAACGCGGCAGATCCTGGAACATGCCCACGGTGATGTTGCCGATGCGGTTGTCGATCAGCCGCAGACCCGTCAGCTGGTTCAGATTGCGGAACGTGTTGTTCTTGAAGTCCGAGATCTGGTTCTCGCCCAGATCCAGGGTCTTCAGCATGCTCAGATCCTGCACCGCCTCGGGCACTTCCGTCAGCTGATTGGAGCTCAGGTCCAGCTCCTTGAGATCGGAGCAGTTGCGGAAGGCCTGCGTCTCCACGATGCTCACCAGGTTGTTGTTCAGCGTGAGTTTCGTCAGCACATACAGTCCGTTGAAGATCCGGTTGTCGAGTGTGTGCAGACGGTTCTCGGCCAGGTTGAGGGTGTGCAGATTGTACAGCGGCAGGAAGGCGCCCTCCTCGATGTGGCCAATGGAGTTGTTGCGCATGTCCAGGATCTGCAGGAAGTACAGCTCCTTGAAGGTCTTGGCCCCGATGCGGGTCAAGGCATTATTTGAAAGATTTAGCACAATCAGACGGATGAGACCGGCAAAGGTGCTGTTGTCCACGTGGTGGCTGGTCAGCTGATTGCCACTCAGGTCCAGCACCAAGAGCTGCTCCAAGCGGTGCAGCAGACCCTTGGGCAGGTCGTACAGATCGTTTCCCTGCAGATGCAGCTCCCGCAGCTCCTTGTTGCCGGCAAACGCCTCCGAGGGCAGCGATTCCAGGTGATTGTACGAGATGTTCAGCACGCGCAGCGAACTCAGACCGGCCAGCGCGTTGGGCGCCAGACTGCTGATGTTGTTGTGCTGCAGACTGAGGGACTGGAGGCGCCTCAGGCGCGACGCCCCCCAGGCATCGGGCAGGGCTCGCAGCTCGTTGAAGGACACATCCAGGGTCTGCAGTTCGGAGCCCCCGCTGACGGCTCCATTGGCATTGCTCAGCGCCGATCCGGCACAGAGTTTCTCGGAGAAGCCGAGGAATTCGGCGGACCGAATCCGGTTCTGGGTGAGATTGAGCAACTGCAGGCTGGGCATCGAGCACCAGACGCCCTCGGGCAGCTGCCGGATGTTGTTGTCGCCCAGATGCAGCTCGGCCAGCTCCTTCAGGCCCTGGAACGACTGGCCATGCAGGTCCAGCGTCTTGCCCGGTCCCCACACCGCATTGTGTGACTCCAGGGTGAGCCGCTTGAGCGACATCAGCCCGTCGAAGGCGTTCGGTGGCACCCGCTGCAGCTTGCAGGAGTCGATCCGCAGCTCCGACAGCTTCTGCAGCTGACGGAAAAGTCCGGGTGCCAGCTCGCTGCCGTGGAGCAGCTCCTGGCTGCACTGCAGCTCCAAACGGCTGGACGCCTCCGCCACCTGGAGGTCAAGTGGGGATCCCGATCCCGATCCCAATCCCGATCCCGATCCGGATGCGGTCGATTCCAACGCACGAACACTGCACCGGATGTCCATGGTGGACTGGCCGTATTGCCAATTGCACTGCTGCGCATGCGCAATCGCAATCGCCAGCGAAACGAGAAGCAACAGGCAGGCGATGGAATTTATGGCTGGCATGGCGGTGATTTGTGCTAGTTGGCTTAGTTAACTTTAGATAATTTGCTTTTCGATTTTCTTTTTTTAACCAGCGCTTTTTAGCTGTGGGTTGTGGGTGGTTGGTAGCGGTCACTTTCTGGTTTTCATTTTTCGATCGCTTTTCACGCAGCCCGAGTGCCCGTAATCCTGGTGTGAGCTGGCTTTGCGACAAACACTTAGCGATTTATTCACTTGTTTCGTTTTTGATTTTGTGTGTTGTGATTTGTGTTTTATTTTGTTTCGTTTGGTTTAAACAACTTGCAATTTGGGTAACGGTAAACGTAAACGGTAGAAGTTGGCACTTGGCGCGACTCAGTGTTCGACTTCGGTGCGATTTCGTGGCGATTCGTGTCGGCGAGAGCTCGTTTTCTCAAAACATGTTTGCCGCCTCGCGTTTCGATTGAAACTGATTGCTGGAGTTGGCCATCTCGACTCCGTTGGCTCGTTGAAAATGTGAAACGACGTCGCCGTCGCTGGCTCTGCCTCTGCCTCGGCGCTGCCTCAGAGCAGAGCGCTCACACACACGCGCCGCAGACAGACAACAACGTGTCGGTGCATGCATGTGCATGTGCATGGAGCATGCACTCTCGCGCTCGCGCCCGCACACACACATGCAGCGCTGCCGCTGGCAAGCTGCGTTGCCACGCTCTCTGCTACTCACACACACAGGCTGACACAGGCGAGCTGCATTTCCTGCCTGCATGTGTCGGTACACACACGCGAGAGCGGCTCTCGCTCTCCCGCTCTCACTGAAAGTAGGGGAAATGTTGCACACACACACACATGGGGGCTAGAAAACATTAACCCTTCGCTGCGCTCTCTCTCTCCAATTCCCGTTCGTCCACACAATTAGCTTAACACTAGGGAAATGGAAATGGAATAATTCCGGGTTCAGATGGGTTATCAGCTATCAATGGAAAATGGGGACTTATCTGCTATGACCCCACGACTAGTTGATTTACCATAAGTGGGATTTATATCAGAATTAGCTGAGCCCTCGAACACAGCGCCTATCTGATCAGCTTTCAATGCTCTGTTTTCAAGATAACGAAAACTATTTACAGGAAATAATTAAATGTTATTTTTTAAACAAATGTAATTGTTATTTAAAGCCATTAATCCGTTGATTGTTAAACATATTTTCCGCAGAGTGTTTCTCAAAATTTGAACACTATTTTTGGGTTCTTATCTTATGAAAGCAGTCAACTAAAGTATTTAAATAGAAATTGCTGTATTCCTTGTCGTCATTTAGAAACATTCATGTATTAATTTTTCTAACAATTTTAAAATAAATTTAGACTAAGTTAATTTTAAGACATGCCTCTGAAATACTACAAATCAGACTATGTCATGTACTTGTGCATGATCCAAATTACTTTAAGACGTTCAATTAGAGACTATTTAAGGAACCAGCTTCGTAAGTTGTTCAAGTTTAATTTATTTAAAGATAATTAAATGAATAAATATGAGAATGAACCTATTGACTTTCGAAACAGTGCCTTATTGAGCACCTAGAACCCACAGAGGGTTAAATAGAACCGGCAACAGGCTGCTGCTGGTTGGCAACATTTCGCCCCCCTTTGGGATGGAAATGCGGTGACTCAGTTCGTTTTTACGCCTCGTGTTGCACTCGCGATGTGTGTTGCATGTACATACTGTGCTCCGAGTATGTTGCCTCAGATTCAGCATGTTGCATGCTGCTTGGCTCTTAACAGCTGCCGATGTTGCTGCTGTTGTTGCAGTTGCAATAGCTGTTGCTGCTGTTGCTGCTGTTGCTGCTGTTGCTGCTGCTGCTGCTGCTGCTGCGATTGCTGTTAGTGCTTGTGGCCACTATTTCTGTTTCTATTTCGCTGGGCACGCCAGAGCGACCGACTAAGTGCGGTCCTCCGGGGTGTTTTGTTGTCGTAAAACGGCTAATATATGGTCTTATGCTAAATATATTTTAGCAATATTTGTTGTGTGTGCTGCTGCCGTTTCAGCTGCTTCTTGGTGGGAGTTCGATTTGCAGAGTTTTTGCATTCGCACTCTAGGTTTTTTGGGATGGTCGGGTAACGGAGTAAAAACGCCGTGTAAGTCAGCTTTTTAATGTGGATACCCCTCACTTTGGCTCACTTTTAAGTGCTGAAATTGTTTCTTACTCAAAAAAAATAAAAGCCACACACATATTTGGCACTTTGAGCAGTTCAGGGAAACTTGTTGGTGCTCTTTATTGCCATTGCCGGCTTCATCATAATTTTTAGGTTTATTTACTCACAGCTACTGCAACCCATTTGCGATGACTGCTGCTGGACCATAAACATCGCATATGAGTGTTGCATGCAACGACAGCAACACCATCAGCAGCAGCAGCAGTAGCAATATTACAGTTTGAATGCCACTATTACTATGCCAACTGGCAACTGCAAATGCAACTATGGCAAATGGGTTTTTTTTTGCGGAACTCGGCCGTAAACCCGCGCAGGAAATGTCCAATGCGGGATTGTTTAGTGTCACTTGGGCTCGCCGTTCTAATTTCGCAGGTCTCTATCACCTGGCTGACTGACTGGCTGGCTGGCTGGCTGGCTTTTTCGGCTGTCGACTTATGCCACTTAAAATTACATTAAAAAAGTTTCCGCCAAGAGCAACAACTTCGCCCCGCCCCACAAAAAACTCGAAATGGTGAACTGGAAACTTTGCCCGGCTTGTGCACTACCGATGTTGCTGCTGTTCTAGTTGCTGCTGCTCCGGTTGCTCCTGTTGCTGCTGCGTTTTTGTCCCGTTTTGTTTTTGCGGCACTGCAAATATGAAACTTTTGTTACTTAATTATTTTGTTTGTTGTTCTTGTTAATGTTTCTGTTCCTGCTGCTGCTGCTGCTGCTGCTGCTGTTGCTGTTGGTATATTGTTATTAATTAATTGAGTTACACTTGCCAAGCTCTCCAACTCCCCTCTGCAGTTGCTTTTGCTGTTGCCGTTGCTGTTGCTGTTGCTGTCGGGCTTGTAGATGCTGCCAACGAGATTCTTACTGCTGTTTGCCTAGTGGTGCGAATATTTTATGAATTTTTAAATTTCATTAACTCGACGTGTGCCGGCAACTTTGTGGCAGACTGTGTCATATGTGTGTCGTCGACCCTTTTCGTGACTTTAGGCAAACGCTATTCGCCATAACTATATGAGTGCAGGGGAAATTCGTAACTAAAGTTGGGAAAAACCGATGACAGATGGTCAAAAAATAACTAAGTGAAATTTTTAAAAATTAAATAATGTAACTTTTACTAGTTATAATGTAACCTAGTGAAACTGCCTGACCAAAAGTGTCTTGCAGGAGGCTTCCATAAAGATGGCCTAATGTTTGTTTTCTTGCAGCCACAGACCGCAAAGCGAACAGCAGTGCTTAAATATTATTCATACGCCGCGTTGGCCACGGCCAAAATCCTCATTGCAGCTTTCATTTCGACTCGCATAACTATGTCAAATTAGTGTCTGGCTGCCTGGATGCGCTGCTCCAACTTTCCCAGCGGCCTATTCAGAAACTTTCCCGCTCCGCTCCTTGGGAAATCGTATTCAAATGCCGGCCAAACAAACAACAACAACAGCAACAGCAACAACAACAACAACAACAACAACAACAACAATTGGGGAAAGAAACAAAAAGCATTTTAATTGAATTAGAAAATGGCAATGGGTCAGAAGCACGTTTGTAATGCATAATTTATGTTTGCGCACTGAGTTTGTTTTGTGATTTCAGATATTTTCCATTTTGCTGCGCTGTTGCTGCTGTTGCGAATCCCCTCGAATCCGAAACCGAATCCAAATCCAAATCCAAATCCGAATCCAAATGCCGCGAACGTTTTGCCCGATTTTTTGAGGCCAAAATTTTCATAATCTTTTGGTGCAATAGAAAATTGCCATGGCAGTAGCAACTGCAAACTGCAAACTTCCACAGCAGTTATGAATATCATTGCGGGCGCTTTAATGAATGAACTCTGGCTAAGAAGGCCATCAATGGATGTGTGGGTATGTGTGTGTGTGTGGTAAACTATCGATGTGGCTGAGTGGAAAGTGCGTCTGACAGCCATGGATGCAGCTCCTCCTCGACGAGGAGTCATCCTGCAGGCAGCTGTCAGGCGCACTTGCATTACATTATTGCCGCCTCCACATTGACTAAACTGAACAACAAGTTGCATTTTCCATTTGCCCAACATTTGAATGCCCAACAATTGTCAAACATTTATTTTTCTCAGCCTATTTGTTTATTGAAATTGTTATAAATTCCAAGCTGCATTTTATTCTGTCATTTATTTACTTTGAAGCAATCTAGTGTGGGGGACTCGTGACTAATTTATTTTAATCAAACATAGATTTTATCTCCCAATGGTCATCAGTTATATTCTGTCTGCTTAGCATTCCTGTATCTTTAGAAATTCTTGTTCGATAGTGTGATTTGCTATTGCTGCCGTTGTTTTTGTGTCTCGAACTCAGGACTCATTTGATATGCGGGCTCAGTAATGCGCCCACACGTCGATGCTGAAACAATGCCAGGCATTTTTATATGCCATGCGATATTTTATAAAATACGTACATATTTATATGTAGTATGTAGTATGGATACGCGACGCGTCGGTGGAGGAATATTTTGTGAGTAACGACCGCTCAAGTGCATCTTAAAGATACTTTTGCGGCATTGTGCTGCTGGCTTCGGCTCGAGTGGATTGGATTGCGAGCATTTGAGGCTCTGCCAAAGGCTGCCTATTGTGGCCACAGTCACAGCCACAGCCACAGCCGCAGTCCACCCCTTTCTCCCCTCGATTTGTGTAGGGGTTGATATATGAGCTTTAATGTGCATTAACTCTTGTGCCATATTTCTCCGCTCCTTCGCGGAGAATGGGGTTAATTACGCGTTTACGGCTACGGCTCCGACTCCGTGGCTATTGAGAATCTCAGCCGCAAGTATTTATTGGTCGATTTGATTTATGTGCCCGGCCATGTGTCTCTGCCTCTTATAAGAGATGCTGGCCCAAAACTTATGGCCGTGTTGTTGGGCTACCTGAAAAGCATTGCCCATGGAAATACGGACCACAGCGATTTGCATGCCCAGCCATATTTATGTAATCGCCCACTTCCTAACTACTTATGCGTAATTTAAATATTTTTATAATTTCATAAACGAATGGCCACAAAAACCGCTGAGTTGGCGGAAAAAGCCTCGAAAAGTGAAAAATACCAATTCACGTTGCTCAGCCAAAATGCCACAGAGCAGCGCACAACCCATAATCATGGCTAAACATAAAAAACCAGCCAGACAATTCTAATTGTCAGCCTCTTTCGGCGTTTTGTGCTAAAGATTTCATTTCATTCCGTTTCGTTTTCGGGTCGCAATTTTTCAGCATTTTGCTAATACCCACTTTAAGAGGCCCGCAAAAAAAAAAAAAAAAATAAGTAAAAAAGAGGCGATCGATGGAGAGCTTATTCCATAGGGGTTCAGCGATTTTCGAGCAGAACCCTTCATTAGGCACACGAAGGGGCCAGCGACGATCTTCGACAACTCATGTTTATAAATTGGTCTATAATTTCGAATTATTTGTCCAGCTTACGGTTGCTTCTGCAGTTTTCGTCGAAATTTTATTTCATTTCTTGGCGAAAAACTGTTTTTTCAGGCCCGACTAATTGCCAAAAATCCGTAGGAAAATGGTAAAAGTAAAAATATTTTTGTTAGCCTTCCAGGCAGTCTAAAAATAACATGAGCGCTTGTTGTTTGAGCAAACAGTTTGGAATGGGCCTCCTAATCCAAAACTAAGTAATGGGTCTATCTGTATCTGCAAGATACTTTGGCAGGTAGCGCAGAGATATGAGATTTGGGAGAGGAAGTCGCGCTGAGATACAAGAGAGCGAGAGAAAGTATCGGTAAGATGCGAGAGAGCAAGAGAGCGATTCTGGAGGGGAAATACATACCAATACCTCTGCTCTCACTAATACTCTGGCAAATGATCGCTCTGCCGCTCTCGCAAGCTTTCATCCCTTTTGCTCTACTCTATGTTCGTATCTTTGCTCCCGCTCGCTCATTTTCCTCTGGAGTCAGGGTTTTGCTTGTGTGGGTACTCTGCTCACCCACACACTCTCAATCGATCTGGCTCTCCCACTCTCTCGCTCTCTCTCTCTCTGTCTCTCCCGCTCTGCTGTCATTGACACTCTCAGCAGGTTTTTTTTTTTCTGTTTTCCGTTTCAGCAATTATGTATCTTGTATCTGTAACTCGCTTGTTGTGTATCTGTTGGTTGAACAGTCTCAAATGCCTGACATTTTACACTATCGCCAGCGATTTGCTAGCATTTCAGAAATTTGGTTAAGTTTCCTTATTTCCTATGAGGCAGATATGCCCCATTATTTGTTCTTCCATTTTTTATGTGTCAGGATTCAAGTCCCCTGATTGAGACAATATCGTAAAATATCGATTCGTGTGAAATTCGATCGCCTGGCCGCAAATTTAGTTGCTTGTGTCGCCGTTTATTGCCCGTCGTTCTGCTTAACTTGTTTTACCACACGGCCAACACACAAAATGCTCTCATTTGGCCACAGCCACAAAACACTGCCATTTTTTGTTTTGTTGTTTTTTTTTTGCCTTTACAAAGTTGAGTCTTTTGGCTTAAATGAAACTAAATGAGCCCGTAATCAAGTTGTGTTCAAAGAGTCTCCAGCACAGAGCTCCTCCACTTTCCCCCTCCTACAGGCTCCTCCAATCTCTGCGGTATTTTCGTTTCGCTTTTTTCCCGTTTTTGTTAATTTTTTTATTTTTTTTTTTGTAATATGTTTCTTGTGGTTTACAGCAAATTTCACACTTGGTGTATACGAGTGGGAAGTATCGCCTGGCGAGGCGTAGACGCCACAAAAACGAAACAAAAACGACTTTTCAGGCTTCGAGGCTGATTGATTTTTTAATATCGAGCATGGGGGGCTGGGGCATCATTGTGATCGGGTTGTTCAAAGGGCCCAAAGACCGCACCCAAAGAGGTGACAGCAGGATCTTGTGTAAACTTGATCCGCCACGAATTGAATGGCATTCGCCAATCACCCTCATCTTTACTTCGCTGCCATTCATCGCGATTCGTTAAAGTTTTACATTTATTAAGGATCGTTTCAGTAATTACCATTTATTATGAAATAGCTTTTGTAAAACAACAATAAGAGTAAAAACTTGAACTCACAAAGTATCCAAAATAAATATTTCATTATATAAGTAATAAGACAAAAGGCGATCAATAAATTTTCCCCTTCCATTTGAGAAGTAAAATTTTGGTCAAAAGAAATTTTCTTAAAGTCCAACAGTTTTAGGTGCAAAAGCATGTATTCTTTTTAAAAGCCCAAATGCTTAATTTTAGAGCTTCACCTTCACATTTAAAAATTTGATCCTTTTTTTTTCTTACCAAGTGTTGGTAAAGTGTGTTTAAGAATTCAATTTTGTTTTTAAATTATTTTTTTTAATATCAAAATATCTTTATTTTTAGTGTGGGAAACTGTAATATACATGTAAATGGTCTTAATTTCGTTATAGGTATTTTGTGAATTTGTTTTCCCGGTTGCATTCTTTTCGGTAGCTGACCAGATTTATTCATTGGCCACAGCCCACACGCTTTCACTATCAATCTCCGGCATCCGGACTCCATACTCCAGACTCCAGACCCCAGACCGATACTCAGTCTTGGCCATCTCTCTTGACAATTTCGTTTTAATGTTTTGGTTACACTTGAGGGCGATCATCGCTACCGCTGGGAATCCAAGATTGGAGGCGGGCCCCCATCCTGGCCACTCCACATCCATATATTGTACAATAAATATTATTCATCTCTCCCAGTTTTACGTTTTGTTTTTGGACCACTTGATGAAGCCCACTTGCAGCTCCCGGGCCATGACTTAATTAAGAGCTGCACGTTTATTGTGCTTACCTGCGTAGTTTTGTTTCCAGCTCACTCGAAATGGCTGAGTTTTTGGTGTCTCTGTGGCTATGTTTTGCTGTGTGTCTCAGTGTCTCTGTGGTTTTTATTAACCTTATTGCCGGACTTTTGCTTTTGTTTTGTTTGGCCGGATCGCCAGCTTTTCCCAGCTTGTTTTTGTTGAAACGTCATCGTAAATTGCAATTAATTTCAACGGTTGCGGCGGGGTCGGCGACAGATGATGGTTCATAATTTTTGGCCTGTAGGTGTTTCATTAAATTCAGCCTTGAGAGGCTGCGGCTCATGTTTTCAATTATTTTCACACCTTTCAAAACAACGGAGTGCGGAGTGCGCAGTGCAAAACCAAAGTAAAATATATGAAAAATGAAAGAGAACTCCACTTAAAATTATGCCAATCACGACGCCCGTCTTTTGTCTTCAAGCGCACTTCACACAGTCGCGGCTCAATATTTTGAATAGTGTTTGAATACATCAACTTCGTGTCTGCAGTATCATTGCCAAAATGAAGTCGGTCTATTTCTGTTTGGCTCTGGCTATTTTTAGAGCCAATTAACATATTATCAAGGCGGCAAAAAAATGGCCTTTCGCGGTACTTCTAAAACCCAACACTATCTCCGTGGGCAGCCATTGGAAAGCCATAAAAATGAGCCACATGCGTTAGTTGAGTGCCTATTCTGTTGGAGTTAATTTCTAGCCTTTTACGACCCCCGGCAAATGTCAATTGATATGAAATTTTATTTTACAGCTGTTTTGGCCGCGACTCACTCGCGTGTGAGTTTAACGAACGCCAACCGTCAACCGTCAACCGTCAACGCCTACCGCCATGGCAGTTTGTATTTTATTTTGTCTGTTACTGTTACCACTGCAGTCGCAGTTGCAGTTGCAGTTGCAGTTACAGGGCGGCCAAATGCAATTGGCCATTGCCATTGCCGTAAAAAACACTTTGTGAAAGAGTTTACCCCTTCGATTGTGCCGGCGAGTGTGTGTGTGTGTTTGTGGTTGGACCTTTTTTATGCATCGTCGAGCAGAAAGTGTTGCATTTATCTGTTACTCGAGACCGCCTTCTCGAGAAACACACTGAAAAAACAGTTGTGTATGCAAAATAACCTAAATTAATGGTGTTATTATTAAGACTATGCCTTTAACAACTAAATAATTCCAGGAACCTACAAACCTAGAAGGTCGTAAAAGGACTTTGGTTAGCTTGTTTAAGTTAATAATAAGAATAAGATTTTACGAATTTTTTTGTTTGTAAGTATTTTATGTCCTTGTATAGTTTTCTTACGTTTTAGGCCACGGATTATATTTTATATGTTTTTTTAATATTTTTGCACATGGAAGACTTTTTACTAACTTCTTTGTATCCTTCAAAATTTTGAAGTATCAAAGTTTGGTTTCCAATATTATTAGTTGGTCCCAATGAAGATCATTCTATGCACTATATTCTTGTTGTATGAGTCCGGTTAGTATACAACCTTTCTAGAAATGATAAGAAACCATTTTCATGCTGGGCAGGCTCTAAACGAATTAAGTGTTGTCCCCCCACCATGATTCACCTTCCATTAACCTCCACTTCCCCTCCCTCCAGCACGACCAAATGAAAACTCTTTATTGTCGGCTGGCAAGTCCAATTTGCATATCGCCTCGCATCACATTTCTCTGCGCTCAGTGTAGCTGGGAGAAATTACAATAACCGCAGCATAAAAAAGGATATGCCCCGACTTGCTTTTAGACTTTGTACTTCTAAGCCATGCCTTTGCTTTTATTATCGCCGGCAACTCAAGGGACGACGAAGGCAGGCCCATAAAAACACACACTCTAGCAGGAACACACAAAAAAAAAAAAAACACAGAAAACAGAGAAAACTGGTAGCCTAGGCCATTAGACATAAAACGAAGTTGGGTAAGTGCAGGCGACTATCTCAAGGATGGCAGATAGAAGGAGCTGAGGGTGGTGGTTGGTGGTTGGTGGTTGCAGCAGAAAAGGTGCCAGCCACCACCACTAAAAGTTGACCCAAATTTTATCATCAATGTGACAGAAAGTGGCGATTAGATGATGCCTTTTATGTGCTTGTCTCTGCTCTGCGGTCGTGCACCGACAAAGGTGCCCCCGATGATGCCACTGTGCGGGATCTGATCGGTCGGGTTTTTCTTTTTTTTTTTTTTTTTTTGCTTCTCTCGATATGAATGGGTTTTCCCGGGCCCATAAAGCGTCGCTGATATCTTAATTTGCCGCGTCTATCTGGGCCACTTGAACGGGGGAAGAATGCAGCTGCTGCTGCTGCTGCTGCACTTGTTTAGATTTCCACCAACCCATATCCGGTTAGCTGAGAAGTTTGTAGTTTGTCGTCAGTCGTCTGCTAGGCGCCGCCTTCCACTTTTCCAGTTGCATCCTGTGCGCCGCCGGCCCTTGAGATGTTTTCCAGCCCATCCCATGCCATCGCGTTCCATCTCATGGAAATTCCTGATGCGGAAAATCGCAGGCAGGCGAGGCATTTGATTTCTGTTTGCTGTCCCAGCTCAAACTAGCCATGAAATGTCCGAGCCTATCGGAAGTTGATAGCGGAGGGGTAACCCTAGAAGGCTGGCTTCCTTTGAAGTGGCCCCGGATAAAGTGTTTGATAATCCAATCTACCGAATGCAAATCTCAGCTGCCGCTGCTGTTTTTGTTGAGAAAAGGAGGGCTGTTATGAAAGAAAATCGCTGGGCCTCCCAGGTCCATAAATATTAATGCGACTTTGAAAGGTTCTGGGCAAACGATGCAAACGAAATTAGCTCCAGTTTGCCACAGAATTACGATGGACTCCGGGAAAGTTCTTTCACTTTATATCAATAATGCCGTTGGCCTGTTTGACCAGCGCACTTTTTAATCTTTTTTGAAGAGAATTTTCGCTGGGCCGAGGAGTGCATTTGACACGCAACTCGAAGCGACGACATCGCCTGTCGGCCACTTTTCAGTGGGGTCCGCCTCGCAAGTTAGGCTTAAAATCAACTGCTAACATGACATAACTTACGAGCAGGGCATGCAAAAATTTTCCCGCTTTTCCGCTCACCCGCTTTCCCGCACCACTTTTCGCAGGCCACTTTGCCGTTATGGTGGGAACTAGGCTGGCGGCCAACTCGGTAATGGATAGCCGGTCAGAAAGGGCTGCGACGTCAATTTAAGCCAAAAGTTATTGGCACTTTGTCCAGCCTGGAGTTATGTACACACAAAGGAGACGTTCATGCGCTGTCCTTTATTTTCTTAGAATTTTTTAATGGAGGATTCATCCTGATAGTCATTATACTGCATCAATGAAATTTTGTCTTACAAATGTTCCTGTATATATTGATTTACGAACATATATTTATCATTTAATAACTACTTAAAAAATTATTTACAGCATCAGCTTAATATTGATCTTTGATAATAAAGAACTTACTCTGATAAATACCGTTTCAAACCAACAATATATAAATACAATTTCTTTAAAAGTACATGTTTTCTTTGCCAAATTATTCAAAAATAATGATGGGTTAATGACATATAGATAATAATATAATGACTACAAAATAAAAAGTTTACAATCTTCAACGTGTTAATTTGTTCCGGTAACTGCACATTTGGGAACAAAAATATTTTCTGATCATCATTTTCCAGTTACCAAAAAAACTTTCCCATGGAAAAGTTTCCGAGTTCGGTGCTCGCATGTCCCCGAGAATTTTCCCGTGCGGTCGCTCGGTCTCCTTGCGTGTTCACCGTACAGTGTGCCCCAATAGAGCAAGTATGTTCCACATTGGTGGCGAGGTGGTGAGGTATCTAGGCCTGGCCAAGGAGTGCACGATAATTGGGCCCACTAATTTGCCTATTTAACTGGATTTGTATGGGCCGACATGCAAATGGCTTAGCTTAGCTAAGCCCTTTGCTTGCACTTTTCTTTAACTGGGGATTTTCTCGGAAAACACTTGGATGTCAATTGCGAAATTGGGTGAACGCTGAGGGCTAATCAGCAGAACTTGCTCTAAACATTCTTTGGACGTTCGACGTGAGTGTAAAGTGGAGCTTGGCACGGCATCTGGCTTATCGAGAAATGTTTGGGCTGTGGGTTGGCTGGTAAATATTTGAGCTACCCAAGCTGCACGTTGCTTAACGTTGGCTTATTGCCACACAATTGGGTAGATGCCCAGATAGATGCAGCTGGAGATACAAAAGTTAGCCTAATCTAATCTAATCTAGTCGTATTTGTGTGCCACTTTTGGGCTACCACAAACTCTTTCTCTGGCTGCGGCGACAACATCTCGTAAATGCATATGCTAATTGCATTAATAAGTGAACAGCAAAACGAGCGGGGGGGATTCGCTTCTATCTGTTTGTTCCTCCCACACACCGCACACCACACACCACACACAACACACCACCCCCCAAAAAATACAGACTGTCTGGCCTGATGTCATTCAATTAAAAAAGAAAACAACGACACATTAGGAAAAACAAAAAGGTCTTGTCTCCGCACAAGAGTGTGTTTTAGTTTAGCCCCATGCCTGCCTCATTGCTGGAAAGCCCAAGGAAAATATTTAGAAAGTAAAGAAAGAAGCGAGCGACGGCAATGGAGCAACACATGTACCGAAGGTAATTGTCAAGTAGAGCAGCAGACGACAGCCAGCGATGGCGGGGCACGAATAAGCCCAACTTGCACGGCCTGGCCCAAAGACATGGCCGGCGGAACGGACGGATCCGCCTGGCATAGACCCTCCCCTCCCCCTCCGCCTACTGCCGTCCCCACCCACAAATGACACACGAAAATGGTAACACAAACAAGACAAAGTACAGTGTACTCGCTGTCACCACGAATTTCAGATAACCTTTTTTTGAACGCTTTATAAACGATAACTTATTTATTAAAATATATGGGACTTTATTCAACATTCATGAACATTTGGAAGCAAATCGATATTCTTAAGACTTTGTTTAACATTTTTTTGAAAAATAATCCAATATATTCATATTCAAAATATTTCAGCCCTGTAAAATACAGTCCAAGAAGGAACAATAGTTTATTTTTTAAAAGAAAATAATAATGCATTTAATTCATAGAAACACTAGCTTAGGTGGATATTTTATAATTCATGAACTTAGTTCTTCGTTTGAATATACTTATATGTTAAGATCAAACAATACCATAAATTGCCAGATAATTTTAATTCTCTAATATACTTCTTCTGTTAGAGCATTTAAAACAGCAGCAGTTATGTTTGACTTGGCCTACGTAGCCGGGCAACACTTTTGGTAACATTCTTGTGGTTTTGGCTTTTCAATAGACCCAAAAATATGCGCGGCGGCGTCTACAGGCTGTGGCTTCCACCTCGTCTGTGGTTTTTGGGCCCGGGTCAACGTCGTCGTTGTTGTTGTTGTTGTCAGGGGCTAGACATATGCGTGACAATTAATATAGGACCCGCTGGGCTGGGGTCGGCGGTGGGGTTAGCAGCCGCTGACATAGGTACACAAAACGGAACTGCAGACATTGTCGGGGCGAGAGAATTTTGTGTTCGCCGTTGTCTCATTGGCACAGAAAAAAAAAGGGTTTTGCGTCAGAAGCAGCTTCTCTAAATACAAAAAAGAAAATTTCAATACAATTAATTAGATCTTAGATCTAAGTAAAAAACAAATGTTACCTTTATTTTTTTAAATACTAAATATACTATATTTCTTCCAAAAAACATAATTGAAAATATTATATACGTCTTAGAAGTTTAATAAAAATAATATTTATTATTTTGGCATTCCCTGACCTTGTCCTTGCTAAACTCGGCACATTTATTATCTAGCTTATGCCATTTTGAGTGAACTCTTAAAAAACATGACACAAAATACCTTACCTTACCTTACCTTAATAATTGTCAAAATAAACCAAAGTTTTTTAGGTAATTTTTATAAATTTTAATGCAATCTATATCATTTTTAAGGAAATCTTGATTTTGGGTGTACATTTATTTGCTAAAAATAAAATTACAAACAGGTCTTTAAATATATACAAATATTTATTGTGGTGTTTAATTATTTTGAGAAGTTTTAAAATATTATTAAAATATTTGTCTTTAAGATTTGTTCATCTAGAAGAAGTGTAAATCTTGGAACATCTTTTAAAGTATTTTATAGGTGGCGGAGACAGCACATATTGTATTTATGGAAAGTTTCTTAAGCTTTTCTCCCTGTATAGGTATGCAAACATGATTCGTGTCTCGGTGGCCCCTGTTGCAGCATTCCCAGTGACAGCCCAGCGCCATTCGGTGGGTGGGGCACCTGCCCCAAACCGAACACTCCACCCAACTCGGAGGCAGAAGCCAAACCAATTTGCGGGCCCAAAACAAACTGTACCTGTACCAGTTCCTGTTCCTGGTCTTGGTCTTGGCCGGGAATCCAGGGCTCTGGGGTTCCAGGGATCCAGGGGTCGGGCTTGGCCCTCGGGCTGGACCCTCCTGTGGTCGCGTGTCGCTTATCGGGCAGCTTTATCAACGGTGGCAGCAGCGTAGCCGCAGCTCTGCAAAAACTTTGTTAGCGTCTCAAGCTATTTGGCTACTTGTTTTCAGCTCTTAGCACACTCCTTACACTCGGCACCCTTCAGGTGGCATTATTATTTTTGCTGCTGCTGCTGCTGCTGCTGCTGTTGCTGTTGCTGCTATTGCTGCTATTGCTGCTGTTGCTGCTGTTGCTTTTGCTGCTGTTGCATATTTTAATTCAGCTTTGCTTTCCTGCTGCCTTGTTTTCATTATATGCATGTACGATATTGTGAAAATGCATTTCCACTTAGATCCTGGCTGATTGCGTTCCTTCGAAGGGGGAAGTCCCTGCAATTGACAGACCTTGTGCTATGCGATTCGAAAAACCATTTCAGCGTGCAAAGGTGGCCACATCAAAAGGTTCACTTGAGAGCTTAGCAAAATGAGTTGTTAAAAGATTTCTTTGAATGTGTAAAGAGCAGACTTTAAAGTCGATTAAAGCGACTACTTAAAGAAAACAAAGTGGGAAACAGAAAATAACTGAAAGTTTAGTTTTATTAAGTGTGCCTAAAAACAACCAACGACAGAATAAAGTATAGGTATTAATTCAATACTAAAATATAGCCCCTTTAATTTAAGGTTTTATTTCTATACCGAAGAGTCTAAATCTGTAGCATAAGGACCTATTTTTAATTTAATACTTAACCTTTCGATAAATTTTTCATAACCAATAGATTAAAATTCATGTAACAATAGTTAATATACTTCATACTTGGTGCGGATAAAATATTTTCCAGCCTAAATAAAACAGTTTCTCGGAAAGATGAACAAGATATTTTTACGTGGTCACATCATATTTTTAATTTCTAAATATTAAATTGATATGTAACAGATAAACATCTCAAGAAATTTAATAGTTAGTTAAGGCTTTTCCGGTGTGACTCCCGAGGGTTTCCATGTCCTACAGGACTTCCGTTTTCTTCCCAGAATTTGTCCAAAATAACTCCGTTTCGAATCGGCTCTCGATGGAGCAGCTAATTGTGCGACAAATTTAAAAGCGAGTTCCACTTAAATGCCCGACCAACTCAATCCAGCGGAAGCAACTGCTCAGAGGTATGTGCAACCAATTGAAGTGGATCCCGAGAGCACTTGCACTTGATCTTTGGCAAATGCGTGAAATAGATACTTAAACGTTGGCCCAGGACAGCTGTCAGGATAATGCTCTCATTCGGGCTATAACTCAATTTGAATGCAGGCGGGGGACGGGGGGCGTTGCAGCAAATTGACAGAAATATGAGCACGCGAAAAACAAGATGGAGTTGGGATTGAGGAGGGGAAGGACTACAGCGCATAGCGTCTGAATGCATTTCAAGAGCCCGTCCTCGCAGAGTCATAAATTTGTCATTGATTGCATGTGAAATTCGAGATCGTCGGAGCATCTGTCTATACAGTATGTGTATGGGGCTCTGAGCCGATGTTTGGGTATCTTGCTGCCTATGTTTGTTATCCTGCAAGCAGTTTATTGCTTTATTATGTCGCTGCGAGATCTCCGCAATTCATGCAGGTCTGTTAGCCGTTTCTCACAACTTGAATTACGCCCGGCGTATTGGGTTTCATATTGTAATTTTTTCTTGTATCCATACGGCGGCCGAAGTGCACTTAAAAAATTGCCAAAGCTCTGGTTTGCTGCTCACTTAACTGGAATAATTGACATGAACGATTCCTTGGGCCAGCTCCAGCTCTTTTGTGGTTTCATGTTTTACCAGACGCCTTCGAGCTGAGATGGGGCACACAAGTGAGAATGTCCTCCTTGGTGGATTGTCATCGGGTTCCCAGCCCGACAGCGCCCTCATCAGTTGAGTAGCTTCGCTCAAGCTGCAACAGTTTATATTGCATTATTCTGCTTGAATGGCATTTTCACTTCAGGAGAGAGCGTAGCCAAGAAAAGGGAAAAAAAATCCAAGCCATCGCAAAAGAAAAAAAAAAAACGGAAAAAAAAACAGAAAAAAACCCGCATTGCCCCAGCGAAAACAAAGTGAATTTCATTATGACCCCGGCCACGGGGAAGTCCCTTCTGGCCCTTATCCCTTTTCGCCGGGACACGGTCAATTTGAATTATGAAAATCACGGCCAAAGGAGTCCGCGTCCGCAGTGACTTTTGAATGAATTTTACTTCCATTCCATTGAAGCGTTAACGACCGACCCCAGCTGTTGCCACTCATTGTAATCCTGCGATCCGAGCGTTTAACCGATAATTCGGCCTTTGAGGCGCTTTTCGTGGGACTCCCTCCATCAGGTGACTCAGTCAGCCTGCTGCTCCTCCTGCTTTTGCTCCTGTGTGCGGTTTGTTCGGCTTGAAGTCACATTCCCACCGATTTCGATATTGATGGGTTAACAGCTGACGTCAACGGTGGCAAGGACATGGCTTTTTCTCACGATTGAACTTGAGTTTTATGTAAATTTATTGCTACGATACAGTTTAAGCATGGACTATTTATTTAAGTTTATATTTTTCATATGTAAATTTAAAACAAAGCTACTTTTTTTCTAAATAGGAATTATCTATGAGAGAAACAAGCAATTACTAGAGAACATATTAATGAACAAATAAGTATGAAAACATAAAAAAAAATGATTAAAAAATCTTATGGAACTCCAAATATTAGATTTTCTTTTTAATAAACGATTTTATAAAAATATAATAAATAATATATTTTTAAGAAAAATGTTTCATTGTTTGACCATTCAAGTGTGATAAGATTTAGACAATACATTGAAGTTTAATGTCTGTTAAGTTTATAGTAAACAAGTTAAAGATTGTGTAAATTGAGTTATTTAATTAAAGTAATAATACTTGTTAAATATAAATATTCAAAAAATATTGAATAAAATAATATGTTTTTAAGAATAGTTAATTGATCTTGTAGATATGAAAAATATGCTTTCTAAGCTTAAAGTAAACAATTTACAGATTGAGTAATTTATTTAAAAGATTTTATTATTTTAGACATATAAAATGTTGTTCAAAGTAAAGTGCCGTATGAAGATCAAATTATACTTGATTAATATTTATACATTTGTGGGTTTTGGGAAACTGAACTTGAAGCACAAAGGATATAGAATTCCTGATAGCTCAGCTTTAACCCATGCATATCTGCGTTTCTCATCTGGGTGAAGAATCCCATAGAGCAGACCCACTCTCTCTTCCAGTCTGTGCAGTTGTGCAGCTTACATTGTCTTCCTAAGCGATCTCGCCGGGTTTCCTGCCCAGCTTAATGCCCCACATAAACCATTCCCTGCCACAAAACTAAAGCAAGACAACAGAATTTGTCAAGGCTTGATCATGATTGTGTGGCACACACAAAGACCTCGTCTTCGTCCTCATCCTCTTCCTTTTGAACTCGTATTGGGATGGCGAATGGTACTGAAACTTGGCTTGCTCTTGGCCCCGTGCGTGCTAATGGCCAGCAATGTTTGGTAAGACCCACATGCGGCCAAACAAAAGTGTGGCACTGGCTTTTTGTCACACGTAGGTGTCCGCCGAACGGCAATCCACCATATATAACCAGGCGAACTGAGCTCAGCAGTCAGCAGTTAGCAGCTTTCTTTACCCAGAACGATGCCATCAAACCGAATGGAGTTTGGAGTTTAGAGTTTGGAGTTTGGGTCCCGGACCACGAGCTGTCCTCCATAATATCTGCTCGCGCTTGGCTGCTTATTTTTCACCGACTCCGACGTGGCCGAATCGCCAAACAGTTTATGCAAAACGTAACAAGGCCCAGGGAATTTCTACGTTTTTACGAGCGTTCGTATTGTGATCTAATCGCCCGTCTCCCGCCTCTGAAGGATGTTTAAAATGACTGTGGCTGCGACTGCGACTGTGGCTGTGGCTGGTCGATGGAAGCCCACGCTCACGTGTATTTTTATTATTATTGGTTCCTTAGCATTCACTTGAGCTGCCATTTGGATGGCTTATTGCCTGGAATTGTCGTTTGAACGGACCAACTGCAGCGATAATGCGCGACGATCGGCTGGCAGCTTCCCATCGGTTCGCAGAATTAATTGCTCTTCTGATTCGCGGCTACAAATTCGTTTGTGTGAGCGATTTACATCGCCCAGTAAAAGTCGTGCAGTGCGCGAAGCTGCATTTTTGTATTCATTTATAGTGCAGTGCATGGTTTCATATCTTGGCAAAATCAATAAAATGTTAATTGTCTCATTCGCCTTATATCACCTCAATAAAAAAATATATATATAAATACATTTCACTTAAATCTTATCTTTAAGCGAATAACTACTCGGTAGTTATAAAACAAGTGGAGTTAAAAAATATGTACATAGAAAACTCTGATGTAAAACAGACAATTAAAATAATTTGAATTGACCAATTGAAATGTTGGTATATAAAATGTTTACATATCTTAACTTAAACTGTTTGTGGCAATTTAAAAGCCATCAAAATCAAGGATCATGGGGACAAGAAAATGGATCATGATCAATTTAATCAATAAAAAAAAAGTAAAACAGACAATCAAATTTATGGGGATTATATTATATATATTGTTAAAAAAGCCAACTTAATTTTCTTATGTAAAAATGGTTTGTTATTTTTTCTTATCTTAATACAAGCTGGTAATGGTAATACCAATAACAATTAAATATTATTGAACTCATTTCATATAATATAAAAATAAATACATAAGGTAGAAAACATAAATAATTAATAAATTATAAGGTTAACATTTTATATGCAGTGATCTTTTCTTAATAAACTCTCGACCAAAAATATCATTTTCATAAGCCTGTTCACCGCAAACACGATCCTTCAACTTCATGTTGACAATGATCCTTCTTGTTTCTCAGTGTGTGACCCCGCAGCAGGAGTTGTAGATCTCAATTCCATTCCACCTGAGAATGGGAACAACCTAATAAAAGCCCTTGACCATCCATCTTCGGCCGCCTTTTGATCAGTCAGGCGGGATTAGCTGCTCTTCCCTTGGCTGTGGCTTTGGCTTTGGCCACTCGGCATCAATTGAAGCTCACTCTCGTCGTTTATAATTAACTCAATGCCATGGCCAGGTCTTGGGAACTCGCTGGCAACTCGCTGGCCACTCTGCTCCTCGCTTGTCACGCGCGCCTGTCAGCCCGCTAGCTCGCTTTTCCGCCTCCAAAGTCCCCTTTTTCCCGCCTTCCAGATCCCATATTGCAAAATACCCGGCCCCAAACCTCACCATTTCCAGTTCCTGGCCCAGCCCGTTCCTGTCTATGGGCTTTGATAAACGAGCACATCAGAAATGTGACTTGTCATAAATTTGCCTGCGTGGCCATTACTCATGTGTCATGTGGAGCGGCTGCAGGGAAGCTGCAGTCCACATCCACATTCACCGTCACTCACCCCCTCGATTGTGCCACATAACCTGGCATTCACGAGGTAGGTGCAATGCAATGCGCGATTCCCGGCAAGTTCGACAATATGCCAAGTATGTGAAGTAATCGGCGTTATCAACTTTAGTGACATGATCGCGGGGCCAGCCATCGCCATCGAGCGAGCTGCTCCACATTTGCCAGTGCACGTCTGGCCGCAAATTTCTGAGCTGTTATAGTATGTTGCCATGTGGCAGGTTGGCTTATTGCAGCCATCGATCTGAGTCTAGTTTGGTATCGGTTTGCGTTTGCCATCTAGACAGTTTTCGGACCGCAGGGATGGGGGCCCCCAACAGAAGCAAGAGCCTGTGGAACTGCCCAATAAATGTTATGGCTAGATATCACCAAAGGAGCAGCCAAACAAATTAATATCAATTATGAATTTTAAACATTTTTATTACTTATTTTTATTTTATTTAATGTAGTTATTCTATACATTTAGATTCCACTTCGTTGGACTACGGTAAAATTATTCTTATAATATTTGCAATAAGCACCTTGCATCTTTCTTATTGATGGGGACACTTAAATTAAATTATGACTATATTAAAAGTGATCTTAGTATGCTGTTTAGTACAAATAAATCAGCTTAAAAAAATTGATAAAATGTTCTGTAATTGGTATAATTCAAATATATCAAATATTTAGAGGTTTGATTGTTTTTGTGTCTTATGTTGTTTTTTTTTTTTCAATTCATTTGATTAAAGAAACCATATATATAAATATATACACTTTATTTTTAATTGACAGTCTTAGTTTTGTTTTATAAAAGTAAAAGTTTAAAAATAATTTTTTTTTAATTAATTTATATCTTATCGAATTTGTATGACAATAAATGGCTATATAGCTGTTTAAGAGATATATTAAGAAAAACGTGTTATTTCCAATGCACAATGTCATTAGTCTTACGACACTGCCTGATGTAATGTCTAAATCGATGAATTGGTCTCAGTCAGAACCAATAATCTGGGCCCCCTTGTGTCGGAAGATTTCCAGTTTCCTGTTATTGTTTTTGGTTTATGGTGGCCACATCAGTTGGGGGCCAAAAACTCCGGCGAGCTTTGCTCATTAACCCGAGCGTCTGGGTTCTCTGAGCGACTGGGGCTGTAACCCCGCAAATGAAGTCATTAAACAATCGACGGCAGCCCGCCGTGGATCTGGTTCTGCTGCCAATGCCGATGGTGATGTGGATGTGGATGTGGATGCTGATGGCGATGGCGATGCTGCCACCTGTACAAATTCCCCAATAAGTTGTTCACACTTCATTTTTCACGAAGACAATGCAAAGCGTCCAGTCGCAGGCCCAAGAAAAATGAGCCACTGACAACTCGTGCTGGGTGAAAACCCCTTCGCCACCAACAAAATATAAAATACTTCGCGCCTCATGCAGCGAGCTGCATAATAAACAAAACATCAACGGAGCGCGCAACCTGCAGTGCATACATTTAAAATTTATTAATTGGTTTTTAAAAGCACTCACACCCGTCGCGCCATTCATAATTCTAAACCATGAGAGTTCCTCTCAAGTTCAATTTCCGCCTAATTTCATGCACTTTTATGCGGCTTTTGTGTAGATTACGCAGCAGAAAAAATGTTTAAAGAATAACAAAAAAATATAAAGCGGTCGGAAACCGAAGCGGAAAAGTATACAAAATGAGCTGGGAAACACATGAATCAGAATTGAGCATGTTATTTCCATGTAATTTGGCAAAAAAAACACTGTCTAGTGAATGTATAATTGAGTTGTGAGAGTATTTTTGGGAACGCCTTTCGAATTCTATGATTTCCTACACGTGCGGAATGTGGGTTAGGTGGCTTAATTAGTTTGGTTACTGGCGATTGTAGAAAGCTCAGATAAATGGGACCTGTAGACTTAACCCAAAAATTTATATAGAGAGTGGCTTAGAAAGAAGTCAATGTTTTATGTACAAACCTTGTTACAATAAAGAATTTTTCATTACCAATAAAAATGATAACAAACCATTCTTCCCATTCGGAAAAAATTTGGCTAAGACTTATATTGTAATCTTCAGAAAACATCCTATAGAAAACAAGCAAACTTTTTTGCCTTACAAATTTCAGACAATCTTCAGACATTAAATATTTACTAAATAGTTTTGAGTTTTCTTCCAAGTAGATCGCTCATTCTCCGAAAAGACGCTGGGTCAACGTCTTGCTCGACATACATGAATGAAAGTCAGTCTGATTAATGGACGCCAGTTTGTGAGCGATATTAGAACAATTAATTAGCATTTGAGCTGACTGGGACACACTTTTGGCCACATTTTTCGCTTTCCCTGGCTACCTCAACAGAGCCCTCATATGCGGCGATATACATATGTACGGAGCGTAGCCCCAAAAAAGTGCCATAAACTGCGCGTTAACAACGACGCTTCGAGCGCCACTTCCATGGGTATATGTATACTCGTATCTGCATGAATATATGTTTGGATTCATAAGCCATAATGAATTGCTTTTATGGACGATCGCCCGCTGTGCCAAAAGCCGCGGCTGATGAAGAAGTGGTCGTAGTTTCGCGTGTCCAATATTCCGACTCAGATCGGACTGGGACTATGACTTGAGTTGGGATTCGGATTCGGATTCCGATTCGGACGGCATGAGTAAGTGTTTTGCTTAATTGCCTATGGCTTATTAGGCACCACAGCGAACAGAGGAGAATAGTCAAATTAATTTTGATTTTCTATCAGCGAAAGAAAAAAATCAGATATTTTGGGGTCTGTGCGTGGTCTTCTCGTCTAATGATGATGGCGTTACAAATTTCAACTGCCTGCATTGACCGGACCCACAACAATTACAATCCCAAAGTTTTTCTCCGCGACCATTGTGCGAACACAAAGGAATCCGAGGCGGCAGTGCCGATCGAACAATGCAGAATCATTAATTAAATTCCCCAGGGGCGAGGGGATCGATCACTACTAGTACATAATATATGTGAGCTGCAGTAGTGATGATGGAGGCCACCGATAGCTCCTGGAGCGATCGTTGAACCTGGAAATTAGCACAGGAAGCCCGGGCTAAGCTTAGTGCCTTGGCTAAGGTGTTAACTATAAACCACACTTGTCTGCTCGTATTTACGACTTCCCCAACACTGTGCCTTCAAGCATAATTGCGCAAGAGCCGAGCGAAAATTCTAAAAAGCATTCGACTTTGCATCATTTTTCAGGGCAACTCCAGCTCTCCAGCTCTCCAGCTCGCCAGTTATCCAGCTCTCCAGTTATCCAGCTCTCCAGCTATCCAGCTACGTACAATTAACCGTGAGCAGCAACTATCTTGTTACCTGACGCGTTTTTATGATTTCTGCATAAAATTAAATCTCCCTCTCGCTCACAACTGGTTGCCAGGCCGAGCAGAACTAGTTTCTCTGTTTCTTCGCGCGCTTCTTGCCTTAATAATTTTTACTTTGGTTTAATTATAGTTTTGCGCTTAATAAATTTTCGCTGGCTGCCAAGAGAAGACCCTTGTCCCTGCCTTGCACCGCCCTTAACCCCCCCAGAAAGTTGTCCGTACATTGTGTTCATGTTTAAGAAATTACAATGGTTACAAGCGAGGGGTTTTATCGAGCAAATAGGCTTAGCGAGCTTAGACTGGCTATTAATACAATAAGTTAACTTGGTGTCTAACTTTTCATTTCTTATTTCTGATGAGGAGACGATTATAAACTGAGCATCTCCAAATATTTAAACATCATCTAGTTTAGAAAGCGGTTCTATTATTTGTTATGCTTAAACTTCTTGCTCGTTTATATTTTTATTGGCAAACGAAAAATTACATTTCCGTTTAAATCCTATTTAAAGCTTACAACTTGGTAACTCATTTGCCTAATTAAAATGCAATGCTATTACAGATGATCAATTAACTGAAATACTTTTTTTATTTTCACCTGATTTGATCCTTTCTCTTTTCCTCGACTTCCATATGCTTTACGTATCTGCTTTTACGAATTTACCGCCGTTTGTTTGCATTTGTATTGTGTATTTTTTGTTTGGCTCGCAGCATGGTTTTATTATTCATTGCACATTTTATGCTTCATTCACTTTTTCAATTAATTAATAATCATCATGCTAATAAGTTTTTTCTCTACCGGACTGCCGCTTGTTTGCCAAAGTTTTTGTTGCGTGGGAGTTTCCCTTCAATGCCGCCCACCAACAATTTGCGCGTTAAAAACAACACAGCAGTACAACAACCCATTAACAACAACATTACATCGGAAGATACGCTCTGGCGCAATTTAATTTAATTTAATTGCTTGTCAATGGCACGTCTTTCAATATGTTGAAGGGATTTTTTGCATTTCGTGTTATTTTTTTCTTTTCCATGTTGGTAATTAATTTAAATTTCCATGGCGATTGTTTGTGGATTAATTTAATGATCGGCCACATTTCCCAGCCCTGCTCCTCATCGCTGCTCTCCGGTCAGAGTGCATTAGCCTTAGATCGGCCGACTGACGGGCAGAACAATCATATAGAACAACATGTTTCCGCTGCCTGTTTTTATGGGCCATGCCAGCACACAAACGGTAGACATGGCAAATAAAAACAATCTAAATAGAGCATAAAACTGCAGCTACAACGTCGGGGCCAGACTAAGACGTGACCAACTTGCAGAATGCTGGCTAGAAAAATACATGGAACAAACACACACATCGCAGTCCAAAAATCCAGGAAACCAAAGCGAACTCGCCACACTACATGAAATTTCTCATTGAAGTGCGAAGCGCCTTAGAACTAAGCGCCGCCGATCGGAAGTGCCCAGAACTGGGATCCCGACCTTTAACGCAATCTGAACCCTAACTGCGATTGGGACTTCCTAATTAACAAAAACAATGCACATGTGGGACGCATTGTCCTATGGCGTATTTTTAGCATACACATGGAAAATTCGGTGGATTTTCATGGCCAAATATATTGTAGAATGGTGGAAATATACGACAAATTTAGGATTTTTAAATTTAATTGCAGTTTTAGTTGGTGTAAACTAAATAAATTCCATACACTTTCGATCTTAAAACCTAAGCTTAGCTTGCCGTGATAAAAAGATTAATTGTCTTGAATTACACAAATTATATATTTAAATATCTGGCTTATATTAATTATCACCAAATGAAATATTTTAAAATACTTTACAAAAATAAACACATCTTTGGATGTTTTTAAACAGTACAAACAGTGTAAACCTCCCCCAATTACAATTCATGAACTTTTACGCACATTTGTCAAGTATTTTTTCGGGGGGGAGTGTCAGGCGACTTCCTTGGGGGCTGTCTAATTGCAGTTGAGCTAACGAGCTGCAGGGTTGATGGACGTTTGTTTGCCGACCTCATCGAGGAGCTGCTGCACTTTCAAGGGCCTCACGCATAAATGAAATATTTTCTTAATTATTGCATTGATTTACATGGCAGCGTGAAAGGGGCTGGCCGTCCCGTTTGCTGTGACATGCCAGCCACTCGACGACTGCGTTTTGTCGCCAGTGGTTCAAAGAGCAGAGTGCACCGAAAAAAATGATTATTGATACTGTGATTTAACAAAAAAAAAAACAATGGAAAATAAGTTGGACATCCTGTGTAGTCAGTGGTTTCCAAATAAAGCTGACCTCACCCGCTTAAGTTAGTAAATCGCATGGCCTTGAATCTTTTTATAAGAAAATTAGACCTTAAGATGACTATTTTATTTTTAAAAAATCGAGTTTTTCATTAAAGATGTCTTATTACAATTCTAAGACCCCGTCAAGTTTATTCATATTATTCTTTAAAAATCATTTGAAATTTTATAGAAATACCTTTGATGTGTTTTACCATCAGGTTCATTTTCAATAAAAAGTATAGCAACCATCTTATTTGTTTAAGTGTAGACTGCAATGTGGTGCAGTGCATTGCAGCTGGTTGAAGTGGCTCTCGTGGCGACTGGGCTCTGCCGTTTCGCCAGTCCGGGATGCAATCGAAATTTTGTGTCCGTGCGTGCACGAGTTGTAGTTTGTGGTGGCTGCCACTCGTCATCCTCGTCCTCGTCCTCATCCTCGTCCCCATCCCCATCCCCATTCCCATCCTGAGCAGCAGCGTCGTCATTCCGGCTACTTGAGGGTCCTTTACTTTGACAATGGCACTGGCGAGCGACCAGCAATCGGTGGCAGCTGGCACGTTTGGCGGTTGAGTGGGACGCCCTCCGCCCACTGACCTCCTCCAGCTGCTCCTCCCACTTCGCAAACCCTGTATTTATGATTAAAGCCAACGATTTGACTAAATTCCAAAGATTAACACATTTTCACAATGACACGCCATTTGGGCAGAACATCTGTAATGTGGCCAAGGCACGAAATAATTTTCTAAACTATTAGCAAAGCAACTACCGACGAATATTAAACGAATAAAAGGTGCTCTACTTAAAAAGGAAATGTTTACTTTTTATACGTACTTTTTTTTCTAAACAACATTGTGATTTTTTGAATAAAAACCTTAAAAATTTCAATCATAAAACATATTAACAATTCAGTGAATATTTAATGTAGATTTTCCATTTTTTATCCTGGCCAGAAAAGATTTTGCAGGTGGAGCAAGCATTATCAAATAGGCAATAGAACCCCTTAAGCAAAAAAAAGAGGGCAACTAACGTTCAACTGACCCACACATTTAAGTTGCTGATGGCAATTAAAAAATAGCATTGACCGCACGGCCATCACATGCAACTTGCATTGGCTTGGGCATCAAAAATATAAAATGGAACTTCCACTTGCCGAATGGCTCAAAGGTCCTGCCATATTGTTGTCGCCGTTGTTGCGGCACGTATGCATATAGAAGTTGGTAGTTGGTGGAGCACTGGAACAGGGGCAAAACAAATAAATAAAATTCCGAACATAATTCACAACATGCCAAACTACAAGCGACAACGACAACATGTTGCATTGTTAGCGGCGCATTGTGCCAATTGTTGCTGCTGCGGCTCCTTGTTGTTGCTGCTGTTGCTGTTGGCGTTGCCATGGTATTTATGCAAATTTGTAGTGCACCACAAAATCCACACAATGTGAGTGTTTTATTTATTTCCCTTTTGGCCGGCGCCCCAATCCACAGATTTTTCTGTGTTGTTAAATGCTTGAAAAACGGTCTTTCGTATATTTACAAGCCCATTTTTTACCCAATAACGAGACAGTCGTCCAGAAACAAGTACTTGCCACACATTTCAACTTTGAACCGGTCGCAAACCGTCAACAGCTATGCAATATGCTTTAAAGCCAATAAACATGTTTGCCTATAACTGAATTAGCTCAATTTTCATATCACATACTTTACTAATTATGATGTTGAAATATGTTCATGTCTTGTTAATTAAAATAAACATATCAGCCATCTGCGCAGACATTGCCGAACATTTTGTTGCTTAATTGCCAGCGAATTGGCAATCTCTTGGTTGTCAAGTATTCATCTGAAATTGTTAGAGTCAGGAAAATGAATGTTTTTAGACAGCTTACTTTTGTTATAAATAGTTTAATTATTAGAAAAATTTAATTTCCAGTCAGTAACTTTAATTACCATAAATAAATATATCTCGAGAGTGGCTTGCATTGCTGGCGGAAGTGCAACATGCAGCAGCAACATGCTGCAAACACATGCGCAAATGGCCAATTTGGCTAAGGTGGACCTGCACATTAGGCTGTCGCAGACCAGTTTTTGTTTTTGTTTCTGTTTTTTTTTTGAAGGTGCCCCAACTGATTATCGGCATTACTTGTGCTGTGTCTCTCGTACTCCGCCGTTGTCTACCCTAAAATTAAGTGGAAAAATCAATCACTTTCACTAATTTTAAAGTGATTTTTCCGAATGCGAGAAAATGGGGCTGCCATGGCTCGTTATCAAGTGTTGAAACGAACGCCGAATCGAGCTCGGAAAGTCACAAAGGCGAAAAGTCGAAAAGTCGGAAAAGGAGAAACACTCGACGGCCTAATGACGAGACATTTGTCGGACGGCGCTGAAATAAAGAGATTTTTAACTCGATCCAAATGAAATAGTGGATTAAATTAAATAGTGAAATCCCCCCGGCGAGAATATTATCAACGTTAAAGTGCGGATTGATTAATTGCCGTCTCTTTCTCGTACGGGGTTTTTAATTTGATTTCGGTCGATGGGGCTGCTGTTGAAATGGCTTGTGGGCCGGGCGATTAATCAGAATGATAGTAGGAAGACCCCTCCTCGTTTTGTACTGATCTGCAGTCTAACGGTGACTTTCTGCGGCGGTTTTGGGTTTCGCACCGGCAAAACAATTTGCCAAACGTGAACGGAAGCGCGACGCATGCGTCATGAGGTGGCAAGCGGTAACACTTCTCAGCCGCCCCTCACCTTTTGCATCCCCCCCCTGAGAAACCACCTCAAAGAGTCGTGCGTGCTGCAGGTTTAGGCCACTTTCGTGCTGCGGATTCGGTTTCAATTTTGGCCCAGACCGCTGAAAATTTCTTATTTATTCTCATGTTAATTTCCTTCGGGACTTGGTCGTCTCGGCCGAAACTTGCGTGACTTGATCGTTTTGGCCAGATATTATTTTGTTACATTAAAAAATAATTACCGCATTTGCCTTTGCGTTACTTCTTTCACCCCCTTCTCTCCGCTACTATCTCTATCTCTTTTCTTGGCCTCGCAGGCTGATTTCTGTTTGATTTGCTCTACGTGGCCGAAATTGGTTCATTTTGCCGTTTAACCGTTTTGAATGCGTTGCTAATTTTTTTATTGCCACTTTGCTGGGGTTGCATATTCGAATGAAAAATGCTGACAGCTAACATTGGTGCTTATAATCGTAAAAATAGTTATTAGCTGCAGTTTTTTTTTTGTGTTACTTGCTGATTTGAGTAAGCAAATTATTTGCGCAAAAAATTGGAGTCATTTCCTCCTTTTTGCCACTCCGATAAAAAATGAACGTATTAAGTTGTTGTTATAATAACATTTTGTTTAAAATAAAAGCTTAAGAGTCTAAATGCGATGAAAAATCATAAGTAATTTTGTAATCGTAATTTTGTCTAAAAATTCCACAATGTTTATATTGTGTTTTTATGTTCTATTCTTTTTTCTTCAAGTGTATATAATTCTTTACATTTCTTTTTCAAAGTTCAAGTCGCGTTTCAACCCCGGCCTTCAGTCTTTCTTTTTGACTTTAGCAGCTGCAAAAAAGCCACTCAAGCCACTCCAACCACTCAAAACAAAGCATAAAATCAACTTTTGTGACAAATTTTGCACAAACATAAGCCCCAGCGCCATACATTTTGATGATTTTAATGGACAAAACTGCGCAAAATGATGGCCGCGAAACGTGTTGGAGCAGCGGACTCAGGCGGTTCTGCGGAATGTGTTGCCAGGCACCTTCTGCATTCTATCAGCCCCGCGAAACCCCCACGAAACCCCTTCGCGAACGGCTATGTGCAGGCGCGCGCCCATTTAAAATGCAGCAAGTGTCACCATTGACTGAAACGAGGCGCAATAAATATATATGTGGAAGGAGCTGCTCGGCTGACTGGCTATATCTATATACAAAGTGGCAGTGGTTCTGCTGGTCTTGGCCTGGCTTTATACGGGCAAGGCATGCGCTGCATATTGGCAACAATGCGGCGAAAAAGAGTAAACTTTGCATGAGAGTGAGAATGGGAGGGGGGCCAGCCTGTCCTTCTCCGTCTCGTCATTTAAATAACAATAAAATTTGATGACAAGCCATGTTGCAGCTCCTCCTGCTGCAGTTTCGATTTTTCCGTCTTCGCCAATGGCAGGCTGATTGGCTTTGCCAGCATAATAAAGACATTCGATGCCTTTTTAAGCGTTTCACTTTCGCACGTAGCCGTCGTCGTCGCAGCCAGTAAAAAGTTTGCAGCATGTCCGGTTGTAAAAATAAATATCACCAAGTTCTCCCAGCTCCCAGCTACCAGCTGATGATGCCACTGCTACTGCTTCTGGGCCATATTGGGGGAAAGTTTAACATCGTCTAGACAGACTAAGGGCCACTCATTGGGGAAACCACCCAAATCACCCAATCCACTAGAGCTGGAGCCCGGCCAAGCTTTCCATTTCATTAGACAATGCCAACTTTTAATTAAGAAATCGTGCTCTTCGACTCCGACGATATTGAGCTGCAATCTGAAGAAAACAACTGCAAAGTTTAGCAAAAACACCGAAGGAAATCGATAGAGTTGCAATTAATCGCAGAGCGGAATGAAAAATTTCATTGTGTTTACTTTGAGTGGAGGAAAGAACTATTGAACCATCTGATATAGGAAAAAGTATGTGCAGTATGATGAACAATTTTGTTTGTCATTTTTCGAAATGTATAAAACAGGTACATCGTTTCCATTTATATTTATATATTTTTTCCATTTTAAATTATTTATAAAAAATTATTTTTCTTTTTATGTTCTTATTTATATTTATGATTTTTCTATATGTATTACGCAGACTTCAATACCACATTAAAACACTCACGTGACATATAACCGTACTTAAGGAGATTTTCCACCTCAAGATTTTCCAGACTTATTATGCATTCCCCATTCGAAGCCGTTGGCTTTGTTTTGTCTCTGCAAATCCCATCTAGCATTCATTGTGTTTTACGAGCTTGTTGGGGCTTGCTCCCACTGCCATGCATCTACATCTGCATTCCGCACACTGAAATGTCGAAGTGTTCTATATGCCACTCGGTGCTCCCGGGGGCAATGGGAATCGCCTTGGTGCACTGGAATCGGCTCCTCAATGGCTGACAAATGTGATTAAGAGTGAGTGTGAGTGTGAACCTTGCCGGCCAGGTAAAAAGGCCACTATTCATACTCCTTCGCTACTTCTGTGGGTTGATATTTTTAATCTAAGTTATTGCCATAGTTATTATTATTATTCTTTTGTTCTGGTTCGATTCGAAATAATTTTTTTTTCACGATTTTCGTCGATATTTCTGAGGTGCAGCATGAAGTCATTGTGACTACCGTGTATGTAGCTAAAAAATAATTTGGAGTTTTCAGCTTAACTAAAAAAATTTATTAAAACCGTATCAAGAAATGAAAACGAGAATGGTTAAATTTATCTGTATCAGAACCACGGTAATTGAATCATTTAATTATTATTATTTGTATTTTATTCGAATCACATGGCAACGGAGTGATAAGAGACTCAAAAAAGATAAATTTTTATGGTGTACCGACATGCAAAATGTAAATGTGAATCAAAATATATAAAAGCGGCAAATTGGGATTCAATTTCAAAACTTAAAAAAAAAAAAAAAACGGCGAAATAATGTCTTTTCAATATATTGAGTTTCTACTGCTCCTGCCATTCATCAGCTTTGGTAGGTGTATTGACCAAACTGCTAAAACTTAAAAGTCGTCTAAAGAATTATATTTTAGGGACCTGTACAAGCTGCGTTGGAAAATCGTCTGGAATTCGTTTCAAAAATTGAAGGAGACACAGAGACGCTGTTCGAATTCAACTTTCGGCTTCTTGGACGTCAGCACCTTCTGAATGGGACAATAGTTTATCACGTTGATTTAAGTAATGAATTCGAAGTGTCAAACGAACTATATCTACACCAAGATGGAGAGTGGATGCCCTCGACTTTTTCTGTTTGTTTGAAGACCTGCCCATATTTTAAGACTATTTATGACAGGTATTTTGCATCTTCTTTTAAGGACTCAAATTATCCAAGTGGTACCTGTCCAATTAAAAAAGGTGAATATTATTTAAGAAACGTAGAAATGTCCGCCGATTCCTGGGTGCATTACTTAAGAACTGGCTTAAGCAAGTTCATATTGAAGATAAAAAAGAATAATATAACATATGGGGGACTTGAGCTTATTTTAGTTTTAACAGAGAGATCCATCTAACTTGGTTTTTATTTTAACAGAGAAAGGCCTCTAACTTGATTTCAATTGTCAAACTCTATATTATATAAAATATTTCTTGACTATTATCTTAATTCCCAATCAAATTATTTAAAACGGGAGTTCAGAAGAGTACATTTAGAATTTATCAGATGCATATCATTAAACTTAGTTAAAGGTAACTAACTATCACGTGTGAAGTTTTATTGCAGTTACGATGTTTAATAATATGCATCTATGTGTACATTTCCTATAAACCTATTTTGAATAAAATGTGCTTGTCCCAAGAAATAAAATAAATATGTTAATTTGATGTTTAAATTTTATAAACCTTTTATTTTCATTTTGTTTTTATTTTATTTTGGGCTTTTTTTTTGGCTTAAATTAGTCATATAAAAGATAACCCTAAAAACGTGTTAATAAAATTTCTGCATTTCAAAGCTAGTCTTTCTTCTTGGCGTTGTTAGAGGATGCAAGCTAGTTTCGTCTCTATTTCCAAACAAGTTAAACAAAAACTAAACATCTCTTAGGTTTTGATTTAAATATTAAAACAGTTTTAATTTATATAAATATATTGAAAATTTCTGTATTTTTTTATTTTTATATAGGGGAAAGGAACACACAGTGTGCTTCCGAAAGTTATTAAGTTGTTCACCGTTAAATAATTTAAATTGTATGTCTTCAAAGACTATACTTATTTTTCTGTGTATCATCTGCTGGTGCTGGTGGTCACCGACGAGAACTGTGGTTTCTGTTGCTTTTCCAGTTGGTGTTGCTGGTGTGCGATGTGGCTGGTGTTTTTGGTGTTGCTGCTGCATCGCCGACGCTTTGTTTGAAATGTTGCTGACAAACCACTTGAAGTTCTTTCCAGCCTCTACGCTCACTCGGGCCGCGTTTTTCCTCCTCCTCGCGCTGACGTATTTCATAAGAAAGGCAAGTGACAAGTCGCTTTCCACTTTACACAGTTGCCGAAATTATGCCGCCCAGACATCGGAATGGAAATGGAGAAATAGAGAAATAGAGAAAAGGTTAAAGTGTAAGTGGGGGAAAAACAAATTGTTGGCCGGCCCAGACAGACTGGCTGTCAGAAGAGCTCCCCCCCCCCCTTCAAGTCCCTGAGTCCCCTGAGTCCCTCGATCTCGATCATCCGGACAGGCCGTTCACACTTGGACAAGTGTCGAAAACTGGCCTACTCCGCGGCGGCCAAACAGTTTTTCCTTTTCCCCCATTTTTTCTCTGTGGCCTTCAAACAAAAGAAGAACAGAACTTTGCGTGGTGCGAGATGATGGGATGAAATGGTGGAAAGTCTTGTTCTGCTCGGCGTCTTTTTCATTTTGTTTGGTACATTTCCACGAAAATTATTTCGAGTGCCCGCCCGGCCTGACAGCTGTGCTTCTTGGCCCGTCCGCTTTTTATTTCACTTCAAGTTTTTCCCCATCATCGGCTTCTCGGCGCAGCCTTTAATAGCGATTTGCCGCCGGGCCAGGGAAATTCTTGGGAAAATATGCACATTCAAAGCGGTTGCTGTGCGGTGCCCGCATTCGCCTTTCCAGCGAAAGTGCATGGCGACCCCAACTGTGGCCACTTCGCCGATCGGGAGGCTCTAACACGCACACTTTCTAATCAATTATATCGCACTTATATGCAAATTTCGCGCCAGCCAACAAACAGGCAAACAAACAAATAAATCAATTCCATTCCATTCAATTCAATTCGCTTCAATTCGATTTCAATAAGGCTGCGAAGAGACCCGGGGGCAAAATGAACCAATTTGAAAATCACCTTTCTCGCCTGCAAATTGCTTTGTCAGCTTCTTCCCCCGGCCATCGCCTTTTACCAATGGAAGCCGCTGAAGTGCTCGCTTTCTGCCTAGTTAACAGCTTTTTTTTTTGGCCCTGCCGAATGCTGAATGGCTGTTCTCGGTGCAAAAATACCGAAGAGAACCCATAGCTAGGAAAAACACGCACAAGCTGCTTGAAAAGCGCTTGTTGAGGTGAAAATTTGGGGAATATCAAATTTCAAAAGTGAGCAAATCACAAAACGGAAGTGGGCTGATGCGACTAGCTATTGCGCTACTTTCCATTGATAATTTAAATAGTTATTCTGTAAATATTTAACAAATTGGCTAAATTTATTTTATTCATTTTATGAAAGCCCATCTCCTAAACTTATTTAAATTATTTAACCAATGCTTTAAGGTCAGCAAATAAAGATTAATATTGAAAAAAATAATGAAATAATGAATAAAAAAAATTTTGTAATAAAATTGTTAATCTTTCTTTTTTCTTACTCATTTAAGTTATTCTTAACAAGGATTTTTATTTTCTGTCGGATTAATGTCTTACAATTTACTGTTCAAAATAAAAATAAATTTGAGAATTGAATATTGTTAATGCCAATAATCTTTTGTTTGCTGAACATCATATTGTTTGGTACTCCCGGACCTGTCAAATAGTGTGGGCCAAAAGTTATACATTCTGACATGCGTGTCACGAAATATTCATTTCAATTCGAACAATCGCATTTGGCTGCCATTACTCATCGATTGTCTGCAGTTTTCAGAAACTTTCGTTGAGTCATTCGCGAGCGGATCAACGAAATCCATATGCCTGACTTTTTGATTGCTGGCTTTGCATATAAATAGTGCCTTATCATTAAATTTCAATTAAATGACAAAAATAAAACCAAAAATGTTTTGACGCCAAATCGACTTTTCGGAAATTGTATTTTGTGCCTGCTTGGTGTTGTTTTGCTTTGCCCTGGTCTCATGTTCCCAGCCTCGGATCCAAGCGAATTTCTTATTTATTCCCATTTTGCATGCTCAACAATTGTAGACACCGTGGGGCGATGACAAAAACAAGCAATCGCGGTTTCCATTCAGTTTCGCGGATTTCTTTGGCTCTCGAAATCGGAAAACAAATTTTTGGCGCGTGTGTCTGAGCCCCCGAAAGCTGCTGGAAAAAATGGCCGCAGACTTTTTTGATTTTGATTTTGCTGCAATATGAGCGTACGTACCAGTACCCCCCATTCATTCATGTTCAACAATTTAAATATGTTCGTCTGCTGACGTTGCTGCGGTGTGTGTGTGTGTGTTTGTTTTTTTTTTCAGATACATTTTTGATAGACAACCGGACAGATATGTAAGCCGGGCGCTAAATTTGATCTCTCGCGTTTTGGCACGAACTGTAATTGAAAATTTCGTATGTACAAGTATTTCGAGGAAGCTGCTACAAAAGCATCAGCAACAACCCGACTTGACACTTGAAACACTTGGCTTTGGCTTTGGCTTTTGCTTTTCACGGATATCTGGGCCGATGTAGGGGTAAAGCCTCAACTTTCTTGTTCGGTTACGTGAAATTTCAAATGTCATAATTTCTGACAGTTTGATAGTCGCACAAAACACACACGCTTCCACAGCCAGCATTCGGTTTGTGGTTTCGGTTGTGGGTTAAGCCAGGTGGACGAGAGTTTTGGCCCGAGCTGTTACCAAAAAGTGGTCGACGAACAGACAAAATGACAAGTTGAATCACTGTGGTTCAATGGCTTGCAAGTTATGAAAAAGCGAATTGAAGTTTTATAAGGTAATTGGGAAATATTCTACGTTTAATGCCTGTTATATTTTCCTAACAGTTCCAAATATTTCATTTAATAAAGAGGTTTGCCAGTTTTGCATTTGATAAGTATGCTATGTGTCACCAAGGTCATAATTCAGTTTAACCAACCTAAACTTAACCCAATAAAAGCATCCTCCTAGCGACTATGGCCTCTAAACCCACTGTCCTCAATTCTTTGGCTTCATTTAGTTTGGCAAAGCCGCTAGGAAGTACTTGAGTGTTTCCCTAAGCCGTCTTAGGCCAACTATTGTGCTTGCCTTTTTCTGTAAGCCCTCATATTGATTTGCTGGTCTAAGGCGGTGTCAAGCCGTTTGACCTTTCGGACCACACACAATCGGTTGGACTTTAACTTCGCTGTAAAGTTGCATAACATGTAAATTCTGCTCATGTTTTTAGGGGGGTACCCCAACTACAAAGTTAGTTACGTTTTAGGACAATTCTCGGAAGCAGGGAGTAACCAATTGGGCTTTGGCCAAAGTTAACACGTTTTCTAGTTACTTGGGGGACAGCTGTGCGCTTTTTGTTACATTTGAAACGAGAAAACACGACAAGTCGCTTAAAGAACTCGCTTCTCCGCAGGTAAAAGGTAAGAAAATGAGTTCGACTGTGGAGCGAGAGTAACAGATCTTGGGGCTCGTCAGTATGACATTGACGAAGTGGTTCTTCGAATGAAATTGTCATAATTTTTTCGGGTTTTCTACATGCCTTTTGATGCATACAAAGCGTTAATGTTGCCCACTTTGTCATACTTTGGCTTCAAGTCCGACAATTGAACAATTGATAAAAGCCACGACAAACCGACAAAAAAAAAACTTAAGCCAAAACCGCTTTTCAGGAGGGCGAACGAACCCTACTAACGGTGCATTGGGATTGGGAGCTCCCAAAATGAGCAATTGTTGTTTTACGTGGATGACTCAAGCTGCAATCTGGAATAAGTTTTCCTCCGCTTATTCTTGCACTGAGCTTATAATCCCAAAACATCATTAAAAATCTGTTAGCTCCTAGTTTAATGCAAGATTATAGACCGCTTTATCTTAAGCTATATTAACTATAATGATTAGCTCTTAGATATAAATTTTATTTGGTTGCTGCTTTCATATATTATTATAGAATTTGAATCATTAAGTAAAAAGAAAATAATTACATAATTTTAAAATATTTTGTTTTTAATTATGGATGTGTAAAAAATGTGTGTTCTCTTAAAGATCCCACAAAACGTATCTGGTAAATCAACTTGAAATTTATTTCCTTTGCCAAGTCAAAGTGTGAATCGCAGTTTACCAAATCTGAGTTCGCGGGTAATATCCAAAGACCGGGTAATCAGCTAAAGAGCTTAGCACGAACACGTCCAAGGAGAACTATTATTCCCACTATCGTTGACATCTGGCCAAAGTTGGGCTGGATCCGTGAGAACTGTCGAGCTGGCTGGGATGTGCCCGCTTTTTACGAGCACTCGTCTAATGAGGCGAAGGAACTTCCACACACTCGCTCCAGTTGACACTGACCGCAGATCTGTATCTCAATATTTAGGTTGCCTTACAAATAAAAGCCCGACGACGACAACAACGACAACGACAACGACATCTACGATGGGGCACTTGGAAATAAATCAAAAGATGCGAAAACCCTAAGAGTCGACACTTTAGGCCTCGGTGGAAAAAGCTCTGAAAGGCAACGCCAGATCCCAGCCAAATGATAAATGCTCGCTCTGTGTATCAAGTGTGAATTTTAAGTGAAAATGCTACATGATGGAAAATGTTTGATGCGCATTGCGACAGAGTTGGCCTAAACGTTCGGCTTTTTTTATGTGGATTACGTGGGCCGCGGAGGAATCAGGCTTCAAATATGCCAATAAATGATTTTAATTACGTCAGGTCGGTCCATCAAACGGCTCACAGAATTCTCCATAGATATTTGAACCATTGTTGTTTGGGCTAAGTTCAAACAGACGCAGAAACAGAAACAGAGTTCTTTTATGACCAGTTTGCCACCGTTTGTAAAGGAAATGCGCTCGGGCCATAAAAGCCAGAAACATAAAACAAAAACCCGGCCCAAAGAAGAGTTGAAAAGTAGCTGCGAGTACAAAAAAGTAGAATTATGTTTAAATATTTCCCGCTTAGTTAGATTCCATATAATTCCAAACCGATAGAGTCGCCGACTAGAGACCGCCGGGGCATCGTAAAGAGTGCGAACTGTAAATCATGACGGTTTTTATTAGCTTACCTGTCCGCCAAGCCATCCATCCCACTCCCATTTCCAATCCCAGCTAGTCCTGCTACCTGGCGTACTAATTCGGAAATGTGTTGCTCTTTCCCCGTTTAAGTAGACCGCGCTCCAGAAACAAAATTTTGATTCGTATTTATTAGTAGCTTTAATTGCCTGCAAAAAGTGGCTTGGTCCAACGTCTCGTCGACAGGCTTCCATAAATCTGGACAATAATTGGTTATGAAATCGTTCATTGCTCTGAGCTCCAAGCTTTAAGCTCAGCTCGGGCATTAGAAGGGGCTTACTTATCGGGCGAATTTATGGCATTTCGTTCAATTTACGAGCCGGATTATGTCCAAACGCCAACGTTTGCCCTGGGCCACAAGACCATTTAGCCGGCGAAATTTGCTCCGCTTCAGAATGCAAGTCCCAAGCCCGTTACAATATTAATTACCCGCCATTAGCAGCATCACTCAACTGCGAGCCAGCACATATGTATGCAGCTGAAGGGAGAAAAGTCGAAACTATCTGTAAACTCATACGTCAATGCCGCTAAATCCACTTGTCAGGAGGAACAAACGTGAGAATCGTTTGAAAGAAAAACATGGGGAAACTTTGACTGAAACTGAAACAAAAACCGAACAAAAGCAAACGGCAAATGGATCGGGCAGCGAGGAAATATTGTCAGGCAACACTTTTAACCCCGTAGGGGTATCTCCATCAGTATCTGCATCTGTGCATCCGTATCTGTATCTGTATCTGCAGCTTGCACTCTAGCTTTTGCAGCTTTTCCCGCCGGAGATTTGTGGCCGGGACACCTGCAACATTTGAGGGCCGTTTGTCGATTGCGGCTGTAAAAGACTTTTTTATGCTAAATACCGCCGCCGTTTATATTGATGACGTTCCAAAACACAATGTGATTGTGATGTACCCCCAGATGCACCCATTTATCTATATATATATATATATATACATATATATACGTGTGCTAAGTATATCTCACTCTCCCAGTGAAACAACAAAATGTGTGACAAAACAGCAGAAGGAATTTTAATCCCAAAATGATTGATAATCATTTGCACGGGCGGAGTTGAAAAGAGAAAAAGCTCTATCACGTTCCATTTGCCTAGGTGTAAAGTCCATGGGGCATTATCAGCACCACCGCCCAACATCGTCTTCATCAGCATCTCCGGCACAATCATCATCGTCTCCATCGTCATCATCTCGGCTGGGCTTTGTTTGCTGTTAATGTTTGCACTTAATTCACCAGACAATGCGATACGGGAGTGGCGGAGGGAAAAGCATTTTCTTTTGGCTTTTACTCGGGGAGAGTGGGTTGGGGGAGGTGGGTGAGGGGCCAGAGGGATTGTGCCTGCCAGGGCGAAAAGTCTAAATTATGTCGTTGCCGCCTGACTGTTGCATAGGAAAATGCATCATTTTGTAAGCTTAAGAAAAGACGCTGCGCTTTTTGTGAATGGGCAACGGAAGCACTGGAAAAAATTAATGCTCTGGATGAGTTTAGCTGTTTTTTCTATTCTAAAATGAAACACAAAACATTTAAGAATATTAATTTTTAGTTGTATTTAAAATCAAAGACTATGTTTGAACAGTTTATAAATTAAATGCTACGTTAGTGAACTCTAAAATTGTAAAGTTTTCATTCATACAAAAATGTTATATAAATCTTTCAAACAGCGTTTATTTACCATTCCATTAACAATTTTCATATTTTTATAGTTTTTTAAAGTAATAGCAAACTTTTATTTTAATTTTTAATTTTAATTTTGATTTTTTTAAAGAAAATATGTGAAAAGTTTAGCAGCATATAGCTGCTTTGGTGAAATCTTAAATATTAAACATTAAATTTATACTCCAAATTTTCAAAACGTTTTCTAAAATGTTAAATACATAAAAAGAACACTTTTTGGAAATTAGTGTTACAAACTAGAGTTTATCTACCACTCCATTAACAGTTTTCATATTTTTATAGTTGCAAAATTGAGCAAGCAAAACATTTACCATCTTATTTTGCAAACTTGACTGATTACTAAGCCAGACTCAAGTTAGGTAACTTGACCGTTTGCTTAAATTTTACCATCTAGCAGCTGCTTCATTTCCATACGAAGTCTTTTGTTCGTGGCTGACACCTTTTACGGCAACCGGATAATTTCCAACACCTCAAACTATTTAACCTGTTACAAATTTTCCTCTGTTCATTTCGACTTGACGATGAGTTGAAAATGTGACAAAAGCTGATTTAAGTCATAATTTATCATGATATGCTGGATTAGGGCGATGAATTTAACAAACGTACGTTTATTTTTAACACGTTGCGACATTGACAATGCCAGCAGGTTGAGGCGAAGTGTCTGGCTAATGTTAAAATTTATTGACTATCAAATGGCGGCTGCATTGTGTGCGTCGTGCCTACTGCATTAGTTTGTGCCACTTTCGAAGACATAACCGGCTGAAAGGAGGGATTATGACACCGCTGCGGGGATACTCTTTGGGAAATTAAATGTTATAGGCTCCAGAAATATATCTACATTATGCATGAATATCTTTTGGCCGCCGGGGGAACTCTCTTTTCCGCTTTAAGCCAACAAAAAATATAAAAACAGGACGTCTTGGCCCACAGCACTCCTTTCAGACAAATCAACCACGCCCAAAAAAAGCAACAAAGTTGGCTGCGGCTTAAGTGTTTGTAATTGTTATGCCTGCAAACTCGTTCTTTCACTTTGGCCTGCAAGCGCGAACTTTATGGCTACACCTACCCGGCCAGAAATGCAGCCAGAAAGCCATCCGGAAAGCAACGGCAGATGATGATCATCTCTCCAATATCGCGTTCTAGCGGTAAATAAAGTTTTGGCCAACCAGCCGCGCCCACAAAGGAGAGACCACCTAATGAATAGTGGCCAAGTGCCCCTTAGTCCGCGTTTTTTGGGTGCAGTGTACAAGCACAAGTACAAGTTCGATATTAAGAAATTACAAGCTTGCCCCACGCATTATGCGGAAATTAATTTGCGCGTCCGGCAAATTTAATTCAATTTTTTTAACAGCTCTCGGATAGCACGCCCCGAAACGAAAGTTGACCCACTCGAGCGGTATTCCGCGGGATTGGAATTAAGACATAATAAAGCTGTCCCTTGGTGGAGGCCTTTTTCTGGCCCATCCGTCAAGATTGCTCCTCTGGCGGTGCGGGGCGTGTAATTCACTCCAAACGGCGAACACCTTGACGAGAACCAAGACGTTTCTGGCTTAAACTCGGCTTTTGGGGGGCAATTTTGGGCCACAAAGAGGTCGAAGCGCTTGCGGCCTGCAAAATATCTGGGCTATGGATGTGGTGCCTGCTTGACAAACGAGTGTCATTTATCAAAATGTGACACTATTTGCGCCAAGTCATGTGTTAACTGCACTTTATTTTATTGTTATACCCCGTGTGGGTTGTTTTGGCCTGGCTCACAGGCTCTTTCTCACTTTCAGACTGCCTTCCTCGCTCGCTCTCATAAAATATATATATCATAATTGGGGGTTATGTTTTAGCTGTTGTTTTCTTTTCGCTTTTTTTCGGGAATAAGCCAACAAGTATAGCAATCGAGATGAGAAATGGCCAGATTGAGATATGACCGTGTGAGGGAGAAAAATGCTTACTGCCCACCCGTGGGCCATGTTCTTCTTTCTGATTCCAAAACCGATTGCGGATGAGGGATTTTCTTAAATTTTACATATCTTTGATTTCAGAACTTTTATGAAACTGTTTTAAAATTTAAATGATTACAGTCTGCAAAGAGAAAATTTTGCCTCTTGACTTCAATGACCCAAGAAACGTTTACGGGTATAAACATTAATTGAGGAATTTTCGTGATAAAAATGCCTGGCATAAAAGAAGTAATTTTTTTCCTTTCCAATTTGTGTTTTTTGGGCGCGACCGGCATTTAATGCCAATACTATAAATATTATGATTATGTGGCCCGTACAAGCGAGCAGTTATACATTTTGCGCGTCCGTGGCTCTTAAATGTTGTTTTTACCAAAAAATAAACATAAACGCAGCGGAAAGAGAGGTAAAAAGCCCAAAACCAAAGACCGAAAAGTAATTTCTTGCACGACATTAATTTCTTTTAAATTACGCATAATTGAAGTACGGCCACTCGAAATTGATCGATGGCCAAATCGAGTCCGGGGAGTACTCCAAACGGGTTTTCCCGCCAAATGTGTCTGCTGAGGTGCGGTGCACAGCCCCGCCCCCTCGTCCGCCGCCTCCTCGTTGATCGGAGAGAAATTACAAAAACACTGCCCCTCCATAATAATATAATTTTTGTTTTTGGTTTATTTTTCCATATGAGGCCAAGTTCTTGGGACAATCAAAGGCGACATTGACATTCGAATTGGACACCTGACAGCAGAATATCAAAGTCACTCTGGGATTTTGCGGTAATTCGACGACTTCTTCTATTCCCCATTGAAGCCTTGGCTCTATTTGAAATTTGATTTAATTTTGATTCACTCTTTTTGTGTGCGGGGCTCTGTGTGATTCGTGGGCTGACCTGTCAGTCAGTATGAAATTCCATATTGTTGTCGCCGGGGTCTCAGAGGTATTTAGTTTTATATTTGGGCCTGCTTTAGGGGCTTTGTTAGCGCGATAAGCGGATTTTTTATTACATCAGTTTAGTGTCACATTAGCGCTGTGCCATGCATTTGCTGGAATCTTTGTGGGGGCGACACATTTGTAGATCGGTTCCAGGCTTTTGTGTATTTATTTTATAGCCACAACTCACGGCGATCAACAAGTTCTTCCGCCATTCCAATCTCAATCTGCATCGGGATCTGGGCCCTGCCTGCAGCTCTTTGCCACACGTACGAAGACGCATTCACATCCAGGCAAAAAGGCAAAACGGCAAAAAGGCAAAGCCAAGTCCAATCACATAAAATCTTTCAGCGAAACACAGGGACTTATGAATTTCTTAATTTCTGCAAAACTCACTCGCAGCGAGGAGTGTTGCCCCGGTCTTTTTTATGGCATTTCGTTTTGCCGCGATGCTATCAGTTGGTTTTTGTTTTTGTTTCTGGTTTTGGTTTTGGTCTTTAAACTGTCTCGAATCCAGTGGTCGGTAGGTCGATTCACCGCATGAATCATAAGCCAGTTAAAACCGAATTCCTAAATGTTCGCTTACTTTACTTACTCTGCAGGTCAACGTATTTGGCACTTGTAACCTAGATTTGTTCCTCGAAAACAATAATTATCAGATCGTGAAATCGGTTGTAAATTTTAAATTAAATGGCCTTAACAAAGAATACATTTATTGCGTTTTTTGAAAATGTATTTACACAGTGGCTTTGCCGGAGATTTCAAATTTCGAGAAGACGTTAAAATGGTCAGACTAGAAGGTTGTTGCTATTTTTTTGGGCTTCGCTATGGATGTATTATAGGAGGTCTATGGCTGATCCTATATTATGCACTCTTGACATACCTGATGTCTTACGAGATGAAGTACTCTCGCCACGCTAGACTAGACTTAAAATCTTACGAGCATGAAAAGGAGACACATGGTTTTTGGGTGCTGGGAACTACATTTTTCTTAATGGATTTAATATCTCTGTTTTTGGTGATTGGAGCTATTATGGTATTTATGATTTACTCTTTCTTAAAAGTTCTTAAGACACGTTTAAATATGCTTTGTAGAAACGCTCTGTGATTATTTTTATATTTCTGCTAGGACAAATTGTTCCCATGTCAGTTGAATGCTTTTATTTGTTGACAGCCATCATTTATGGCATTAAAACCGAATTTTGTATAATATATCTTGTTCCCTTATGTAAGTTCATTATAATTTCGAATTGTTTACCCTTTAATCATATAGTTATTTGCAGTTATTTTGGTCTACATTGATCTAGTGACTTATGCCTATTGGTATGAACTGAAAAGTCTTAAGAGACTGAGAGCTGTGTCAGAACTTCATATCGATTATTGAAATTATTTTAAAATAAGAACGTTAAATTAAGAAACTGTCTTAGCCATTGTTTTAAGACTTTAGATCACAAACCACGTTTTCCGGTAGAACACACAAAAGACAGCGATAAGGTTGGATGACTTGAGAGCAGGAAAACATGTCAAGAAACAAAAACAAAAATGATTTATCATAATGGGAGTTGGAGTCTGAGTCGGGGCCCAATTCGGAATTGGAATCGGAGTTGGGGTTTGAGTTGAAGTTGAAGTTGAAGCTGGGATCTGAGTCTGGGTCTGAGCTCACAGCGACGTTGCCTAAACGGGCGATAACGGCCAAGTCGAAGACGGCATGCGGCTGCTGATGGCGACGAACGCGGAGATATCGGGCCCAGAACGGTGCGTCTGGATGTCAACTCTTCATATAAAAATTAACGAAATATAAATTAAAAAATATGCCCTACCTCTCCTCGGCTGGGCGATGAAATAAAAACCAGAAATATTCGTTTCGGCTGCGTTCGTTCTGTGTGCGCTTTTGGTTTTGTTCCCTTTACCGACTGGCGATTTACGAGTATGTCCCTTCTGGTCTCAAGTTACGCCTGCGCGACATTGTTGCGGGCACACAGAAAAAAAACTTAGAAGGGTGATTAATTAATGAATTTAAGTTTGGATAAATAAAAGTAAAAATATTATTGGGTTGTTAATTCAAGTGAATTAAAAAATAAATCTTGCTAAATACTTGAATGGTGTTTAGGATTGTCAAATTTTGATTTTATAGTAATCAAAATATTTTTTTTAAGTAGGAAAATTAAGTGTTTTTAAAGCCCCATAAGTCACTTAAAAAAAATAAATATTAACTAGTAAAATGTCAAAAATATACTCACTGAAAGCTTGTATTTATATAGTTATTATTACATAAATCATTATAAATCATTTTCAACCCCAATTTTTCTCTGTGTATGCCCCAAAAACCGACTTGGGGAATTATGAATTGGCCGCTGTCTGTCGCCTTATCGGTGGAATGCATCGCTGCGTTTAAGGCTTTATCTATGGGCCAGTGAATTTTTATCTAATGGAGGCAGCTTCTACCCATTGATTGGGGTCCCGTTTGGGGCTCCGATTTCATTTCTGACTTATGACAGGGTCGTATCTGGGCAGCCTTGCGCTCTGATAGCTTCATAAGCCAACGATAAGGCCCAATCCCAATCCCAATTCGAGTCCCAATCGAAAGACGCTAATTGCTAGCAAAACTCCAGGCGCCAGCGAAATCAAGGGATTCGATTGGCGGGGAGTGGCTCTGACAGATCTCAGGTGCCGTATCACCTGCGTGTTATCGCCAGACAAATGCATTTTGCAAATTATTAACATATGTGGCGGCTGTTACACGACGCGATCGGGCGCGAAACACCAACCGGCAGCATGTGCAGATACAGATACATTTGTATCTGACGCCAGTGGGTTGGAAGTCGGCTCGGGACTTCGCCGTGGTTGTGGCTAATTGATGTCGGTGCACAAAACTTGATTTATTTCTATTAATAAAGGCCCCATGAAAATGGTAGTTGGTTCGGTCAGATGGCGATACATTTTCGGCTGCCTTATTTGGTTGTGGCTGCGGTGCCCGGTAGAAAATTGGGAAAGCCCCATTGCCCACAATAAAACGAAAACACGAATGCATACTACAGCAATGATAGAGGATTGCCAATTTCCAATCGGGGCCAATAAATTGCTTGTTTAGCCACAATTACACACGTGAACAACCGCCGAAAATGGCCAGCGAATGCAACAGCATCAGAAATAATCTGGCCAAACTTGTTACCGCCGTTGTCGATAGGAATCGAATAAAAACTCGGTTGCATAAATTTTAACACCGATTTTAATCGACGCATTGTGTAGTGGATAGCGGGCACAGCGCTTAGACAACTCATTGAGTCCCGCCGATATTCCGACCAACTCCGACACTTTATGGCCAGTCTTTTGGTGGTAATTACCAGCCGGCAGCAGTTCCGGTGCTTCGGTGTCTGTGTGTTCGCGGCTCGGCAATGCAAACTATAATTATGTTATAAATTATTGATATGTCAAATCAAATTCTCGACCAGTTTTCTGTTCGACTGGAGTTGAGCCCAAGATTTATGAACTGCAATTTGAGTTGGTGGGAGAGATTGCGAAATTGGGTAGGCGGTGAATGAGAGTTTCTAAAGTTTGTAAAAATATTTGAAGTAACATGTATTTTTGGCATATCGTAACTATAAAACTGGCACCCTACAAGAACATTTGAAACACGTTTTGTTTCTTTATTTGTTTATGTTTGTATCTCTCATTTCACACGCAAAAAACCAATAAAAATTCCATTTTGTGTGAGTGGAAATGATTGGTATTTTCATATTTTTTGTAATTTTATAAAAAACATCCTCATATTCTCATTCGCTCTTATAAGTTTATTGATTTAGGAGTGGACTATATTTGTGGTATGGTGGAGTGGTTTGATTTTCTTGATTAAAATTTAATAACATTTATTTTACTTCTACAAATATTTTTTTAACAACAAATTTTTCTAAAAAATAATATATATTTTTTTTTCCATCTATGCTGTTAGTTATATTTATTACCAAAGACGTTTTTCAATAATTTTGTACAGTAAAAAAAAGAAAAGTCTTGTCTTTTTTGGAATAAAGTGTTAATTAAATAAAGGGTTTAAGCTATTTATTAAGTTACTAGATTGCTTATAAATTGTGAGAAATTGCCAAAACTTTTCCAGTGAACCTCGAGTGCAGACGTAAATATTGTTATATGAGAAAAGACTTGGTCCAGCGAGACGGATTACGAGCACGGTGTCTGCGGCCGGCGGACATGTACAACACTTTGCTCCACAAGGCGTTGCGGGAAATACGCAGCGCTTTTCCCTGTTTTCCCGGCATGCAATTTTCCGTTGAGTTACCTCATGTTTTGCCCGGGCTCTGGCTGCTTTTATTTCCCTCCTGACATAACTGGAGCGATTTGGCCCAAAAGCAAGGCTTTTCAGCCGGCGTATGCAAAGCGGCTGCCTCAACCTGATTTTGCAGCCCGTCGACCCCACTTGGGCGCTCTGTCTAACAAAATACTCGGCCGCTTGTCTCGGCCATTTGCATTTCGATCTTTGACGGCGGCTAACTGGCTAACTGGTCGACCGACCAACAAATCCTATCGTAATAAAAGTTTTCGGCACAAAATTACAAGATCCGCGAGGCGGGGGAGGACATGTGGATGGGGACTTGGACATGGGCTGTGTGTGTACCAGAAGGCAGTGCCAGCCCAGGTCCGCATTCATTCGCAGCAGTTGAACCACATTAGACTTTCACTTTTCGGCCGCACAAATGGCCATTTGTGCATTTTAGCCGGCCGACTGCGCTTTAAATTTATGTTGATTGGCCGAGCTGAGCTGAGCTGGCTTTTCGGTTAAATGTTGTTAAATTGTTTTCCGTCGAAATGACATGTTTTGACAAATGGCGTGGTTTCCCCTAAATGCATTAGGCACATCGGCATACTTGTTGGCTTGTCATTGCAATTCTTATTGAGATTGTTAAAACCCAGCCCGTTTCGTGGAACATAGCATAATAAATCCAGGGATTAAGTTTTCGGTTTTTTATGCATCCCCTCTGGTCATAAAACATCGAGTCCTTTGACAATGCCGAACGAGAACAGCCCACAAATAAATACTAATAAACCAGGGAAGCAGGACACGAGAGTTTGGTGATTGGCCTGTTAGGCCATCCTTCCTTTCGCGTACTACATAAATTTCAATATTTATGGCGAGCAGCAACACATGGCCAGGATAAACATTCAAGAGACCCTGGAGAGTGAAAAAACTCAAAAAAATAAGGCCAAACGGCAGTCCGGAATTGCTAGTCGGATTTGTGGGCGTTTGACAAGAAGCCAGTTGTTTCTGGGCGTAACCCAAATAGAGGCGTTGACGCCCGGCGACCGTTTACTCCTATCACGCCGAACATACGACTCTGGATTCCGGCTAACTAACGGCCGGCCCAAAAGGGGTCCGATCGGATTGGATTGGATTGGATCTGCCGCCGGTACTGAGAACCAGGGCATTGCGCAAAAGGACGGCGGGAATCGTCGTAAATCTGTGCGACATAAATTCAGTGCACTTTTTGACATTTCGGCCTGCCTTTGGAAACCCGGCTGGGTACCTGGCGCACCTGACACAAATTTTGCCGGCTCCCGGTTTTCCTCCGCTCCGCTAATCTCGGTAAACAAATCACTGACGTCCTGCCATCATGTCCTTGGGGACGTGTTGGTTTAATTGCTGCCAGACGTCGCAATTTATGAGCATCAATAAAGTGTCAACTTTTGTGCGAGCGTGTGTTCTGCCGGGCCAAAGCGAAAAACGGGCTGAATAAATGCGCTTCTGGTTGTAAATCATCTCGGCGCGGCTTTCCAGGAAACTAGTCCCTCGCTCAGGGACTCCGACTTCGACTCCGGCTCTTCGTTTTTCGCCCCGCTGATTCTTAACTTGGCCGAAACACGCTAGCCGGGCCAAGAGCTGAGAGCCAGCAGCATTGCAGCCAGGAGATGGGCGAGTTTTGGCATTTGCATTTCAATTGAAGCGAGTAATTAATGTATCGCATATCTGTAGAATTTTAATTGCCAAGTCAATGCACTCGCCCAGAGCCAGATCAGATGCATCTGGACGCAAATACACTGGCCAACAGCGAAACACAGAACAATTACTTTGTGTACTTTGGCCATGCCTTACAAAAAGTTAATAGTTTAAAATAATATTAAATGTATTTTCTTAAGGACTGCTACTTTAGGTTTAAAAGATTTTTATGGTTTTAGTCCGAATCTTACTCTTTCTCTTACAACAGAGCATTTAAGTCAAGTTAAGTTTTCACCTTGATATAACTCTCTGTTGTCTTGAATTTGAAAACAATTTCATATGGATATAAATTTATTTAGTTTTAGTAGTTTTCAAGTTTTGACATTCAGTTAAATTGCTGTTTCGATCATTAACTTTGTGTTGGAGATTATTTAACTGAATGCTCTTAACGAACGGCATTGTTCTGTATGAAATAAGTATTTTTTCTATATTGCGAATTGGTGTTTTCTAAACAATTCACTGACAGTTTACAATATAAATAAAGTATATAAAAATAAATTAAAAATATTATATAAAATATTGAACTTTTGTAAGCTTAAATACAATATATAGTACTTTTTGCTCGGTGTACTTGGTACTGTGGTGCAGAAATGTTGGTGCTGTAAGAGTCGCGCGTGTGGCCCCGTCACGTACCGCTTTGCTAAGCCTCACAATGCCAGCTGCCGCACAGAAGACTCTCGACAATTAAAATATGAAAGGGTTTCTCCTACAGAGCCAGAGCCAGAGCCATTCTTGTCCGGTAATCGAACAAAACCGCAGAACAACCCAGTCGACGGACCTCGTCGAACTGGCCAAAATCCTCGTCATAAATAGCATGGTTAAAGCCCCTCGATTTCAGAGCTGCTGCATTGCATACAGCGTATAGTATTTGTGGAAACCGAGGGTGGGGGGAAATGGGAGGAATTGGAAAACAAACGCTGCACGTGATGATTGCATCATTGTGTCAGCTTAGTACGTGCTCTGCTACGGGCTTGTCATATAAAAAATGACACACAATTCCCGGCATTCCATGCAGTCACTGTGTTCCATGAAGTTTGTCCAACCGAAAACCCATCTCCATATCCATCTCCCCACTGCGCATTAGAATTGCGAGTTGTGTGTGATTTCTGCATTTTGGGCAGATGTTTGGCGAATTTCCTAAAAAAAAAAAAATACGAAAACTCAATGTTTATCCAACACGTGGTGAGGTCTACTATGGCATCAGAACAATAGAGTTGGCACTTGTGCCCAGGGATTGCATGACAATAGGGAGCTCATCGGATTTATCTGGATTTGTGGGCTAATTTGTGGGATGAGTGGCTTATAATGTGACTGAACCATTTGTCTTCAAAAACAATTAATTCTGTAACATATAAATATTTCAGGAACCACCATTTAAATTTGTTAAATATGGCTTTTATTCTTTCCCTCCCTATTTTTTTTTCTTAGCAAACGGAAAATAATTGAACAAAACAAATTATAAATCATTAATTTATTTACATTGGTACAGATACTCAGATAACTAGTTGTTTAATATAAATCCGAAGTCTTCATTTTAATTCTGCCAATAGATCAATCTGAAAATTTATGGGAAATTAGATATAACTTTCGTGTTTTCATACATATATCCTAATAACATATATTTCTTATATAAACTTGTCCTCTGACAAGGTCAGCTTCCTTTCTTGTTTTAAGTCATTTAAGAAAGGTGAGATTTCCAATAATATTTTTCTTAAAATTTTGAATGCCCTTCAAAATTCTCAAGCCTACTTCCATTGACGCCTCAACGTCTGGGCTTTTAGAAACTTAGTGACTCATTGTCCGTAAATTGCTCTTCAAGTTAATGCTCTTCCCCAGAAACGTTGACCGATATCCGCTTTATTGTTATGCAAAATCCGGACATAGAATCCATAAAGTTAAATATTAAAAACGCATAAAACTGGGGATTCGGCGAAGCTGGGCCCGATTGTATTTGTATCCCGGCCAAACTTTCGCCTGCCTGTGGCACAAAGCCCGGGCATTATGTGAGTTTTTTCTTCTCGGGATCCACAAAAGGGCAGCCGGGCCGCAGAAGAAGAGGTTTCTCATATAATTTATGAGAAATGCGCGCATTAAACTTCATTAGATCGAAATTTAAGGCAGCGACCGAGGCATTTTGGGGGCCCATAAAAAAGCAGAACACAAAAGTATCTTTCGCTTTTTGTTTGCAATTAGTTCGACGGCAGCGCGCAGAAGCCGCCTAAAAAAGTGGAGGTGCAGGCCGCAGCGAGTTCATTGAGGAAGCATCAGGCATTGAGGAAATATCAAAGGCGCGGCAGCGAAGGCGGCCACATAAATTTATTTTTAAAGAAATGCCGAAGAAATGCACCACCAACTGCGTCATTGTTGGCGGTTGCATTTGTCAAGCGGCAGCCTCCGTACCACCGATCCACCGGTCTGCCGATCCGCCGATCCGACGATCCTCCGATTCACTTGCGCTCCCAGCGTGAGTTTTCCCCTCAGTCCCACCGCCGAAATTGAAATTAAAATATTTTGGTAGTTTATGTGCTGCTGGGAGCTGCAAAGCTGGAAAACGGGGAACTCCCATCCAAAACTATGACCGCTGGGGAGGTGTTGCCGTCATTGGCAGCCATGTGTAAACATTTGGCCGCTCTGTCAAAACTAATTTGGCTGCCGCCTTCATCTCCGGCTTTTCAGCTACACATAAAAAAGATTTAAAAAAGTATTTGAAAACAAATGTAAATGTAAGATAAGCTAAAGAAATCCATTATATTATAATCTTATTTTTTTAATGAAAATTAAACAACACTATACGTTTTTTAAATTACCCTTTTTACTAATTTTTGGTAATTAATAATTTTATTTTAAATTATTTTAGCATAAACAAAAACAAAAAGGTTTGCTCAGGTTGTTTACTTATTTTAAAAAACTAAATAAATACGAATATTCACAAATCGGATTTACTCTGAACAAATTATTGTGCTTACAAAAATCTCTTATTATACAATTATTCATTAATCTTCTGGTGCTAGGAACTAAAAAGCCTAATGGCTTAGAAAACTTAAAAAAAATGGTATTTTTATATTTTTATTGATTTATATTATTATATTATATATTATATATATATTTATTATATTTTCAGTTATAACCTTCATCTAAAAAGGTAATTTAATTTTCTAATTGAAGTAAAAATGTTGTATTTTTGGCTGTGCATCGTGGGCTTTGGAGCAAGTGCTGCCCGTGTGCGTGATCTCGTCCAGCGCTCCTCTGCCTCACACTTGGCTACGTGAAGTGTTGAAAGTGTCGTAAATTTCATTACCATGTGCGGGAATCTGAGCTGGGAGCTGGGAGTTGCGAGCTTGGAGTCCCCTTCAGATGTGGCCGCATGTGGAGGGCCCTTGGGCAGCCTGTATGCAAATGGCAACTAGGAGGCGGCGGCGGCCACTTCAGCATCAGCATCAGCTCCATCTTCATTTTCATCTTCATCGGAGGCTTCAACTTCGACTGCAACTCCGACTTGAGAGCGCTGCCACGTTCCGTACAATTTTTCACGCTACCTAAACACGCGCTAGCCCAACGCTACAACCTTGACCAATGCGCGGCGTGAAACGGGCCGTAAAAATCAATTGAGAAAATTCAGATATTTTGGGAAAGTTTGTCACCCTGCTCGGAATGAGGAAAGGAAACGTGGACCTCCTGGACGGCGTGTGTCGCGACAGGCAAATGAACCGTCGGGAATTATCCCAGGATAACCTTCGATTTGTCATGCTCGAGTGACCGCTGACGTTTTGGCTTAGCCGGAAACGGGCAGCTCTGCCTTGACTTCTCCATCCAATGGTCGTAAATCAGGAGAGGTGAATGCAGAACGCCCCCTTTTTTTCCGGTGGCGCGTGCTAGCCGTATTTTACAGGAATTCGCAGAACTAGCGTACCTGTTGCCGGCAACAAGTGTAAAACTAGCAGCCATTTTGCTCCCAAAGCCATCCGGCCGACGACCAGTGAACGAACGACCACAAATCAGGCGAAGCCAACCTTGGAGATTGGAGTCTGCGAACGGAGGAGCTGCATCCATCGCGTAAATCGCGTAAATTGTGGCAGACACTTAAGAGCCGAGACAAGATTAAATGCTAAATTACGTTAAGGCGGCGTAGATAAGCCCGGCTGGAACCCTTGCCTTTGCCACTCGACGAGTGCCAGGGTCCCTTGTCCGGGCCAAGGTGATAATGATAAGGAAACGAAATCGCGCTGGGTTCGCCGGCGAGGCGATTGCAAATGCCGACTCGCAGAATGCAACGCGGCACTATCTGAACGCGTATAAAGTACGAAAAGTGATGCGTGGCATAAATTATCAACAGGTACAGTGGGGTTTGATTTGAATATTTACGAAATGTAAAATAAAATAGTAAGTCTTAAAATATGTATAGCAAACTATATCTCCTAGTCTGGTCGGAATTTGATAAGGATATATACATTATAAAATAATAATATTCAGCATGGATTTTTCATAACCGAAACTTTTCTAGCTCGAATTATCTTTACCCTTAAAATATTTTGTTTGACAAACGGATTATGGAAGTTTGCCTGAACAACATTGTTTTCTATATATGCAGAATGCATTTTGAATTAATTTTTCTAAATTTTGTACATTTGAGATTCATAGCTATTAAATCAAATTAACCCAATTAAAAAAAGAAAAATTAATAATTTTAGAAAACCTCACAAAGAGTTAAGCCTTTTTGTAAAACATTTTGACATAATTTTAAGCATTTTTGCTTTCAAAATTAAATGGCAAGACATATAACCGAAGTAGATAACAGGTTGCACTTCTGAAGAGAGTATTTGCTACAGTTCTCAACTTCAGAAAACTGTTATCATTAACCTCCAACGGGTTTTAGATTCTTTCTCATATTTTTTTGGGACAGAACTCCTACCTTTTCCCACTGGCCATCAGCATTTCAGCATGACGCTATCTGGGCGATGCTCGCCTGTGTGCATGCCTTCAGTAATGCACTTGAAACAAAGTCACAGTCGGCATCCCTATCAACATCGTGCTGGGAAATGTCCGTACCCATCAGCCACCTTAACTGCTACACAGAAAGAAAATGGCTAAAGAAGTAAGTAAAATCATTGCTCGATTGGTCTGGCTTTTAAAGTCAAAATTATCTTTATTTTGAATATTAGTAATGAACTATTTATGTTTATTAAGTTCCATATAACAAATTCATTTTAATCATCATTTATAGTTTTTCGTGCTGTGTACCTGACTTGTCTGGCTTGTGACCCAAGACGCAACTGATAAGCGAAATTGATTTTCGCAATTATTTTTAGCATAGCTCGGAAAATGCCTGGAAAATGTGTCAAATGACGACGACCTCATAATTTTATGATTAGTTGGAGTGCTTGTTAGTGGGCAGCAGCACCGAATCCTTGGGCTTTGGCTTTGGTTCATCCGCCGCCCGATTCAGCAACACAAACCGCAACACCAACAGCAACAGCAAGAGCAACATCATCAGCGCGGCATCAGCAACACGTACGCACACTTCTCACACAAGCTGGATTTTACAGGAGGATGGATTGGAATTGGGTATGGGTATGGGTATGGGTTTGAGTATGGGTATGGGGAACCCGGGCCAAAAAGACCGCCGATCCGACTGTCCGTGATAAATTGCAATGATAGCAAAAGTACTTGTCTGTGGTGCTGCGACGTCCGTTACCAGTTACCGTCCGTGTGTCTGTCTGTCTGGTCTGTCTGTCTGCCGTTGCCAAAATATCGCAGAAAAATCGAAAAATAAAACGAAACATTTTTTGGCAGACGTGTCCCCGGCGCAGAAAGCTGAAATTAACCGCCGGCAACGGCGCGAGAACGCTTTCGTGTTGCATGTAAGCCGACCAACAGTCAGTCAGCGGTCGAAAGATGATATATCCAAAAATTCCATATAATGACTGCCGGCTGGCTGCAGCAATAACGGCAAGTACAAGTACAAGTACAAGTACGAGTACAAGTACCCATAGCGCATTAGAAGCTGCTGAGGCCCAGACATGGGAACTATTTTCACGCTCAGTTGCAATCTGTCAATGCCGTTCGCCACACCGAGTCATGGCAGCAGCAGCAATAGCAACAGCAACAGGCACGACACCTTTTCTGTGGCCCGTTGGTGTTGCTGCAACGCCCCGGCACGCTGGCCAGTTGGCCAACAAAAAAGAACCAGCCAGCTAGCCAGCTAGCCAGCCAGCCAGCCAGGCGCGCTGATATATCAAAGCCAAGCCATCATCATCTTATTAAAGAGTGCCAACTTAATTTGCTTCTCCATGTTGCTAGACAAGTTGTTGCCGGTGTTGCTGTTGCTGGTAAGTCGTGGTGTTGCCGCTGTGCACCGGTCAAGGTGTTGCTGAGGGGCGTTGCTGAAGACAGTTAGAAATGGAAAAGACAAGTCCGACATCAATAAGCCGAAGCAGCAATATCCTTTGCCAAATGATGGAAATATTGAAGCAGCATAAATCGAATTAAGGTATTTACTGGGATTTATTAAGGGGGTTTTATTCAAATTAAAGAAAGTTGCAAAGATTAATGAGCTTTCTGTACATTGTTTTCCCTTCTCAGTTGTGCGTGTGCCTTTGGGGAGGGCGGAGAAATTCCAAGCCGCAATCTCGGGTGCCTCGGGGCCACGACACTCCACCCACTCCAGCAGTTCACTCAACACCTTTTGGGCTGCCGCGGCTCAAAGCTATAATTAATAGATTATCATCGACAACATTTTAAATTCGCATTAAACTTGCCAGCGCGCCAAATTGCAGCGCCAAAGTGGAAAATGGCAAACTATTTTCTAGCAATTTTTTCACCGGCTTCGTTATGTTCGCCATATTTTTGCCCCTTTCCAGCTCAGCATTATTCTTTTGACTGCCGTTCGCTTTGGTCACATACGCGGAAGTGATTTTTCCACTCCAATGACGTCGTCGTCGTCGTCATCATCCTCGTTGTTGCAACAGCCCGATGTTGCTGTTGCCGCTGTTGCCGCTGTTGCCGCTGCTGTTGCTGTTGCTGCTGCAGCAACAGGTTGTTCTTGGGGGTGTCCGCTGATGTTGTTGGCTCACGTGCTGCGACCCGAACAACTTCTGCCTTTTGTAATCCCCTCTCTGGAGTGGCTATTGATAGACAAGATCGATGTGGTGTTGCTGTTGCTATTGCTATTGCTATTCCTATTGCTTGTTAGTTAGTCAGTGGGCATTGATTGCGGGAAATGTTGCTGTGGCTACGCCCTTGGAACGAATTCCGCTCGGTCGCGGTCATTTATGTGTGAAATGGGAACGAGAATCTTTAAAGGGGCTGGATATACTTGCCCCAAGTACTATGCCAAGTACCCGAGGCGTGAGCTTTCCGCACGAGCTGCGCCATCTCAATATTTGCAAAAGAAATTAACGTGATTGGGCTCATTAAGCAGTCAACTTATTTTGCCTGGGCACATAAAAAAGCCTCTCGTGTTTAATAAGCAAATATCAACACCTCGCCGAGGTGCATAAGCATATTAAGTTTTGCAAAATATAAAAAAATCCAGCATCTCACCGTTCGACTTTCTGTCATCTGCCTGGTCATACAAAGCAATCAGCAAAGAAAACAATGCCCAACGGATGATGTTGATGGTGATGGTGATGATGATGATGACGGTGCTGATGAGTTGAGTAAATATAAGTTTTCAAGATCAATGTTTATTTACCCAGCGAATGGCCGAAACTGCATTATTGGCAGCATATTCTGCCAGGGAAATATGACCGAGACCGAGGGGAAAACAAACAATGAGCAGCCAGCTTTGGGACACGCAATTGCAATTAATGGTAACCGAAAACCGATGGGAGATGAGACGCCATCAAGTGTGTGCGGAAGGCGTCGCTGCACGCACACACATGAAGCTGAACCGAATCTGCACTCAGAAAAAAAGGGGATCCTCTCGAAAACAACAAAAAATGGCAGGAGTTCTATAAACTACATTACGATTAGGGTATTTTATTTTTAAAAAAATATAAAAAATCTCTTCAAACAATCGTAAATTTGGTTTTTATTTTGCGCTCTCAAAGAAATTTTAAAAATGATAGACAAGCCAGATTTTAGGTACAGACGTAATGTCATAACTTGTCTTAACTTACTTTTAAAGCAAATACACTCTTGACTCTCAATATTTTTAATTGCCACTTTCTTTTAAGAACAAATTTAGTTAATTTTTATTTATATACAGGTAACAAATTCGCTCTTTGACTTTTTTTCCATGTGTTAGAGGCTTGAAAAGATGAGGTCGAATTGGAGTTGGCTCAAGTGCTTTGGCGACGCGTTGCGGTTGCTGGCGGAGAATTAAGACGTCAAGCGACGTCAAATGCCGCTGGACCTGGCCAAAGGCCTCGGCGGATAATGTCTATGAAATATAAACAACGGCATTGATGACGTTGTTGCTGATGATGATGAGTGTCACGAAAGCAAGTTCAATGGCCAAGGATACGGCAGAGAGACCTGCCAAACAATGGCCGGCAATTGCGTGCCACATGCAGCAGCAGCAACAGCAACAGCAACAGCAACAGCAGCAGCAGCAGCAACTGCAACTGCAACTGCAACAATATGAGATGCTGATTAGGCTGCTGGTCAGCCAGAGTTTCAAGTCTCAGTCGCAAAGACAAACACGCATGCCCATAAAAACGTTAAATGCATATTGGAAAAAATAATGATGACAGTTGGCTAACTAAGCCAGACAGTCAGGCAATGCAATACCCAACAGCAACATCAGCAGCAGCAACAATTGCACTCGCAGCCAGACACTTAACAAATTAAGATGCTACGACAGTGGAGCCTGTATCATAATGAAGAATCAGCCACACTAATCTGCAAGAATGTTTCCCTCAAATAAAAAATTAGATAGCATCAAAAAAAATTAGTAAGTCTGATTATGCCTAGAAAGAAATTAGAGAAATTAGATGAGAGAATAAACCTAAAATTAACTAAAAAATATTTATGAAATTGAAAGCCATCTATTTAACATGAAGAGATCGCGTAAAGTAAGCCTTTCTTAAAATAAAACGTTGTGAAAGTAACTATTAAGTTATAACTATATATTTGTTTCATTGTTAAATCATTCATATCTATATAAATTGTTGAACCCATATCTTTTCTCCCCGTGTAACAACTTGCTACTTGTTTGCAGCTGACAAGCCTTCGCATTAACTCAACTTCCAGCCGTGCTGTGTGGTTCTAAGTCGCTGTTGTTCAGTGTAATTGAAGCTGAAATTGCCTGCACCTTATGTCACATTACGACAACGTTGACAATGCTGAAGCCGGGATGCTGAGAATTGGGTCAGTTGGGGCTCACGTCAAGGTGTTGTTGCCGTGGTCGGAGTTGCTGTTGCTGCTGCTGTTGCGTCTGTTGTTTGCTGCAGTTGCTGTTGCATTTCCACACATTCTGCTGACGGAGCTGTCAGAGCCCAGAGACAAGCGACTAAGCTGCATCTTAATGGCTGAAAGACAAGCGAACATGGCAAAAACAACACAACACAACATAGCAGAAACGCAGGCGAGGAAAGTTTTGTGCAAACAATTGCAATTGTCTCATTAGCGAGACAGAATAAGGCGTCTCCCACTCGATTGCCAGATGCATTTGCAGTTCGTAATTAATTTGCGTCTCGTAATGATTTCTCTACATTGTTTCTCGCACAGCGCACAGCGTACTGCACTGTCGCATTTGCATAATTGTGTCGCACGGTTCAGGGTTGTCGGATGTGGATGTGGAATGGGAATGGGCCGATCAACAATCCACATGTGGGTGTTGAAAGCCCCGACAACTTCGAGCTTGGAGCGCTATCTGGCCCGGCTAATTTCGCCATTGCCACTCGCAACTAGCCACGATTAATCAAGCGGCTATGGCAAACAACAGCCAGACCGCCAGACCGCCAGACAGCCGGACAGCCAGAGCAACTGCAGCAGGCAAATTCCGCCGGCAGCCACGGATTACTCACATGGACCGCGCCCACAGTCCCCAATCATCTGGGCTAAAAACAAAACAAACGCCGGCCATAATACCACACCATATCAACTCTGTTTATTTTCCTTTGGGTCTTTTGCTCTTTTTCGCAGCATTTCGCAGCATTCGCACTGTAATTGATCATGTTTGTGGCCGAATGGTATCCGTATCTAACAATTGAGCTCGTAAATTTGCCGCTTGGCCAACAGGAAGTTATGGTTAGAAAATTCGCTGCTTTTCGTACTGTTTACGCTGTTTACCCGGCCAGATAATCAATTTGCTTTTCTGAAATGAATTGCCCATTAATAACGCAATCAAATTCAGTTGAGCAACTGTTATGGCGGATTTTAAATCTTTCGGAATTTATATTTGTACATTTCATTATTCCTAATGGAACACTGCACCATACAGGACTAGACATAGTTTTTTATTGCTGTAATATTATTGCACATAAAATATTGCTTAATATGTGAAACTACTTTTTAGTCCTCACTTTCACCTTAATTGATTGATCATTCTGAGCAAAGTGTTATGTATCTTTAATTTTGATGGATTAATGTGATACACATAAACATTAAATTATTTTTAACAACATTTTTAGATATAAAAGTACAACATGAACCAATCATGTTGAACGAAAGGTTAAAAGTTTGAATTCTATAACACAAAATTGTTTTGTTATATGGTAGATAAAGTTCTACTAAATTTTATTTATTTAGTGGCTTCTACAAACGTTAATTAAATTTAATTTTGTGAGAGACACAAAAACTTTCCTTGCCCACTCATTTCAACTGGCCTCATTATTATTCAAAGCCCTGCTTTGGATTGAAAGGTAATGAGAGAGCGACTGTCAGAAATGCAATTTACATTAAGTTGCTCTGAATTTAAATTAACTTTACTATATAATTTTGCGATTTCATGCCGTTTTGCTGTACAGCAAATAAAGTGCCCCGCTAACCAGTTTTATACTTGGCGCCCACCGTCAATTGCAATTGCAACTGCAATTGCACCACCAAAAAGTGGGCGGGTGGCGGTGGGCGGGGCTGGCCATCTGCATACGAGACCCACATGCCATGCGTGATATATATTTTCAATTAGCTGGCAACATTTTGCAGCAAAAACTAGTTTTGTTTAAGTCGATTTTTCGCCAGCCCGCAATTAATTTTGGCTTAATTTGAATGGGTCACTTTTTCTGTTCACTGCATTTCAGCACTTTTCTCGCCAAAAAGATGCGGCGCCTGAAATACTTTTGTTTTGTTTCGTTTTCGTTTTCATTTTCATGTTGGCTTTGGTTTTTTGGCTTTGGTTTCATTGAAAAAATACCTCTGTGCTGATTTATGAACTTTCGTGCGCAGCAACAATAAATTAATGTATCGGGCGGCAAAAGTGAATGCAAATAATTTCAGCACTTTGACTCATTAACACGACGGGGAGTTTTCATTAGCGGTTTGAAGTATGAAATCGCTTCCAGGCCATTACAATCTCTCAAGCCGAAGGTGTGGTTCGGTTGGGGATTTTTGGTCGGTGGAAAGGAAACTTTTTTAATAATAATTGTAATTATGATGCAATGACCCAGTTTCGAGGTAGTTGAACAGATTACCTAATACCATTCGAGAGTGCTAATTGCGAAAGGCGGGGTGCCTCTGAATTGTAGGGAAAAAGTCGATTCTCAGCAGCATTATGGCACCTTTTCCACGGCTCTAATCCAATCAAGGGATTTCGCCTCTCTGCTGGGCATTGAAATTTTCGCAGATGCGAAATGCCAGCACACACAAGAGATTTTCACACTTGAGTTTCCCTCACACCCGACGACAAAAGGAAAACGCATTTTCACGCTCGGCATTTGTCCTGTCCCGGTTCGAGAATTCGTTCCATGATGTTCCAGTGTTCGACACGCATTTCGAATTGGATTCTGAGCGAGACGAAATTTTGGCAAGCCAGTTGGCCAAAAAGCGAAGGTGAACAGCGAGCATAATTTCCGGGTTGCCAGCTGCATTGGCCAAGTTACCAGCCAAGTGACAGAAGACCAGTTCAGAGACTCGCCGACTCGTGTTTTCACAACTAATGAACTCCGATTTGATGGCCCTTCGTAGGCCAGAGATTTACGCGCTTTTAATGGCCAACAAGAGAGGCTGCCTGGCAGCCCATGCCGCGTATTAGCCCTATCTGACTATCATGCTGCGCTTTTGCTCAATACTTAACCTGGTTTTACTTTTAATTAAAAGAGCCAGCAACAACTGGCAACGAACGGCGTTAAATTCGAGTCCATAAAACCCAAAGAAAGTGTTGCGGTGGTGTTTTAAATTTGACTTCAGATTGGGATTGGTATTGGATCTGGAATGGGGATGGGGAGGGGTTTGGGTGATGGGTGATGGGACCGCCCAGCTGCTTATCGACAGCGATAATGTTAATGATGGCCTTTAAATAATTTTACATTCACTGTAATGTGCCTACAAGTTTGTCTGCAATTGTGGGGCTGCTCGTAAAACTTGGCTTTGATTTTAATTTTTATGACAAGTTTTACTTTCCGCAGCGCATGTTCGCTGCTCTGATCAAGATGTGAATGGAGTGTAAAAACTAAGACAACTTATTTGATAAGAATCGGGCGACAAGCGAAAGCACTTTAGAGGGGTTTTCTACAGATGGTAGTTAGATAATCCCAAGTAGATGTGAGTGATGCAATTTGAGGGGTTTTATTGAGCTCCTTGGCTTAGAATGTCTTGTTTCGACTTCGACTTCGACTCCGACTTCAATCCAAACCGATTGCAGTTTTTCCATTGCATTCCACCCGAAAACCTCGCCCAGATCCATTGCCATTCCCATACCCATTCCCATTCACCGACCGCTAATGTGCTGTAATCCAAAGCTAAGGCGCTTTGAAAATCAATTACAAATGTCAGTCATTCACTTTATTGTGCCCAATGCCTCGATGTGACATTTTGGAGCGACAGTTTCTGTTGGGCAACTCGGCTAATTCCCCAGACAGACGTAAGTATTTTACCAATTGCATTTCATGCATGTGAGGTGTGTGTGCTTAACTTATGACTGATTGCTCGACCTCAGGGTGACACCAGCGATGAGTACCGGGGCCACACAGGTCCAAGTTCATTTATCAAGCCAACTGAAGTCGTCTCCCTGACGATGACTTCCAATAAACAACAATTAATCAATTTGTAAATAATATTTCTGCGCCTACGCACAGATCTGGGGCTGGAAGTGGATCTGGATTGGGATTGGGACTGGGATTGGGATCGGGATAATGTGCTCGCCAGCTTTTCAGCAGTTCATCAATTAGGCGGTGGCGGTACTGGCAACATGTGCGCCTGATTGGCCCAACTTGAAGCGGCGCCAGTGCAGCAGGCCAACTACAACTACAACTCCAACGCGGCTCGTTAGTTTTCCCTCATTTTTCATAATGCACTGGGCCAGGGAGTCCGGAAAGTCGAATGCCAAAACTTACGACTTCCGCTCGCAATTGATGGCCAGTCATTCGAAGCGGAGCTGGAGTTTGGCCATTGCCAATGCCAGAAGTCAACTTAATTAATTTTTGCCCTGCCCTGCCCTCCCTTCAACCACCCCAACCGCATCCATTCTGATTCCAGTTACGTGGCATGCCAAGGCCAAGAGGCAGTAGTTCTATAGAACAAGTCCTACAGAGAAACAAATTAAGACAAACTATTATTACTTGGAATATTATTAAATACATTACTAAAAAATCTATATAGTTAAAGAAACTTGCAAAATTGCCCTTAATTAGGCAAACAAAATACTGATTCAAGGAGCTAAAATGTAAATAAGTAGTTAAATTAAATACACAATATGTGTTAATTTTAGTTAAGTCAAATATATTCTCAAAACTAATGCCAACTACGTTTTCCGTTTACATCAAATTAAATTTATTTTTATTTAATATTACCTCAGAATGTTTAAATCACTTTAGTAACTTTAATGACCCTTCTTTTTATACCGCACTGCAATGTAGCTAAAAATTTCTCTCTGTGCAGCAGCCCAACGACTCCCGTCTCACACACAGGAAGTGCAGGCGTTTGGAGTTGCTGCTGCTGCTGCTTTTCTTTATCTGGTTATTGCTGCTGCAGGAGCCAAAGCTGGAGCTGCAGCATGCAGCAAGCAGCATGCAGCATGCGGCAGGTGTTGCAGATATCTCTGATTAAATGGCGTACGCCAAATCATGGCCAAAAGCGCTCAACGCAATCGTTGTTAGGCGCACATTAAACCATGCTTCAATTGCCCGGCGAAGGCTCTCTGTTTGCGTTTAAGCAGGGGGGAATAATTCTAAGTGAAACTCGAGCTGCTCTCGCAATCGCCAAGGGGAAAACTTTGTGCCGGCCAGCAAACGGGAAGTCTGATTAACATTCAAAGGTGGGGCAGGAGCCGAGCATAAGCCGCGAATTTGAGTAGCCAGCGATGAGAGATTATTGCTGGATTGTTGCCCATCGATGGAGCAAAGTGTTTAGGAAAAGTGGAAAATTCCAGTTAATTCTGTTACTTTGAAAAAAGATTGGCAAGCCCTGAAATAAATAATTTATGATAACGGAAAATATTGATTTTTATAAATTATCATTGCTTAAACTATCTAAGCTTCAGCTAAAAAAGATTAGTGATCGATTTTCGAGTATTTCTTATATTGAATGAAGGGATGGGGTGGAAAGTAATAGAAAATTTGGTATAGATAGGAAATTTGTTTCGAAAATATTTAAATGTCACCCTGGATCTGCTACTGCCGACCACCCAAAGTAATTGTTTCTTCGAATTGTAGAACTAACCACTTTAAAATTTGATAAGTTCAAACATTACTTGAGAAATGAATGAAAACTCCTTTGAGAAACCGCCCAATATATTTCTCCTTCTCTTTTTTCTATCTTCTATTTTTTCTTTTTTTTAACCCAGACCGCTTGACGTCTCCTTCGCGCAGCTTGAAGCAGTGGAACCACCAGGGTGGTGCTGCACCACTGTGGTGCATGCTTAATATGTGGTTGCTGCCCGCCCACACAGTGAGTCGTCCATCTCCCACTTGCAAAGAGCTGCCAAAAGTCACACATTTTCGTAACGAATCGGCAATTAGTAATGCCAGAGGAGACATCTATCCGCCCATATCCTCGGGATATTCTTTTCGACTACTGTCATCGTTGGCAGCCGCTGAGAAGATGAATGGGCCGCTCGATCGATGATGTCGACCTACCGCAAATGTCATTGCCAAAAGAAAAGAAAAAACGAAAATAGAATAAAGCCGGAAGATGTTCGGCTGGCGTGTGAACCGTGTAACAAGTGTAGCAAATTTCCCGGCGAAACGGGCGGCAGGAAAAAATGTGACACGAATTAGTAACGCCTTGGATCTCGGGTCGGGACTTCTTCTTTTTTTTTCGCTCCTGTGGTGCGTGGGTGTCTGCTTTGATGCCGTTTTTCGACTCCGTCTGAAGGTGCCGCCAGCGCTGTCTCTGGTGATTGTGAAACACTTTCATCACTTCGCCCGGCCAATGCATGTCATCCAGACCGACCGTCTCGTCGGTGGGCGTTTGTTTTAATAGCTCCGCTCTTGTCATCTTTCTTTGACTCTTGCCTCTTGGCACCGCCGACCCGAGTGTCGGCCCACACACGTTTTGCACTGATCTCTCATACATAAAATGTGAGCAGGAATCAAAGGTTTTACCCCCATATGCCGATGTTTTATGCACACTTGCATTTTGGTTGTACTACATTAGGTTCGAAATGCATTACTTAGGTCCAAAAACCAAATTTGATTTTCTTTGAGAATATTAAATTGAAGTTAAAAATCAAAAACTCTAATACTTGTAATTCCAATATAAAAGTTTCAAGCGAAAAATCTTTTATCAATTGCGTGATTCATGAAAATCTTTTGCCCACATTACGGCTAAATTTAGTGCTGTTAAGTGCAACAATTCTCGGATTTTTTATGGCTTGTTGGTAACTGAGAAAAAAAAGCTTTGAAGTGCTCTCCACTTGTTTGGCCTACCTCTCTGCTGTCGTTAGCAATTACTTGGCCATCTGGTTCAGCATGTCGGGGCTAATTTGTGTGCTTCTTGAGCAGTAGAAAGTGCTGCATTCAGCCCAGAGCCCCCTTCGACCTGCTCAATATGCAAACTAAGCACAATGACACAGATTTTCATTTTCATTAGCCCCCCGAGTGAACTGGAGCTGATGAACTGAACTGTTCCGAACCGCTCTGTTCTGTTCTGTGCTGTGCTGTGCTGTGCTGTGCTGCTCTGCTCCATTCTGTCCTGGTCAGATTGACTGACTGACCGAGTTCTCCCTGCTCCATGTTGTGCAATGACTGATTAGAGCTCAGGGGCACCAACAACAACGTAACGAACACCAACGGTCAGCGGACAACGGACAACGGACAACGGCTCCACATCCCAACATCCCACCAGGAGGCGAGTGACAGCCCGGATCTGAGCCAACGTTGATAAAAGAAAAGGCAGCAGGCACAACCACAATACTGACTGGCTACAATGAGAGAGCAGGCTCCCAGCATTTCCTAGAGTGCACAGAAAACAAAAATACTAAGGAAAAGCATCATATTGACATCCGTTCATAAGATAATTTCATATAGTATCGAAGAAATAGGATCAGTTCCAAAAATGTCACTTAAAGATATTACTTTTTGCTGAAACCAATAGTGTAATTTTTAATTTATAATAAAAGTATCAAATGACTATCTTTTTTTTAATATTTGTTGTTATCTGTAACAAGCATTAGTTATAAATAAGATAAGATTTGATAAAGATTTTTATACTACTGTCAAGCGTTTGAATATTTACACTAGACAATTTTAGCAAAAGTTGAAACATGACCGGACATTGGTTGAAAATCATCAACTTATTCAACTTCATATTTCTAAATTAAAAGTATTTCTTTTAAAACAAACATGTCTAACTCGAAGCTTCTAGGTTTACCATTTTATCATTTATACTTTAAATAACTGAATCAAACATAACCTCCAGAAATCCAGACTTTAGACTATTGATTCGCTTAATTTTGCATTATGTAACTTTGTTGTTTTTTCAGTGCATAGAGTATGCGGTATGGACTTGGCCCATGGCCGTGCCAACATTGCACTTGATTAGTGGAAGCACCGACAGCAGCAAAAACAACGCCGATGGAGCGGCTGCTGCACTGCGTGGGTCTGGAATGGGACCGCTGGTAAGACCGTGATTGAAGAAGAGAGGGGGAGGAAGAGTAAGAGGGGCAGAGTTCGGGGGCGGTACGGGGGCGGCCGGCCAAATCTGGTTACTTGCCAGCTTTCGGCTCCGCTTGCTTTCGCATGCGTTTCATTATGTCAAACAGTCAATCATGCAAAACAGTTTTGGCTACCGACGTCCATTTGGGCACACAATTGTCTAAGATACAGTGGGCCGGTTGCAGTTTAGTTTCAGTTTGGTTTAAGAAAATTATAATAATAATGGCTAGCAAAATAAACGTTGATTTATGAAAGCAAAAACATATTAAATACAATATTAATTGAAAATTATTACTGTTAATGTTTTAATATCAATCAACCTTAATAATTTGAATTTATTTAATTTATTAAGTATTCATTTTTATAAGTACTGTCAACAATTGTATAGCTTAAAATAATTGTCCTCGGCATTTATTTCTAATATCAATTGTTAGGTCAAATAATTAGTATGAATGACATTGATAGTTCTAAAAATGAAAAAGGGACTTTTACGTATTATTCCTGTTATTCAAGAAAAGATAAATTGCTTAAAATAAATAGGTTAATTTGTATTTTAAACTTAGTGGCTACGATTTGCATTAATCATTAGAAATCATGAATTATTTAAAGTAATAAGTTCTGTTGGCAGAACCTTTCCACCGTGCATCTCTAGTGACCAACTGAGCCCCCTGCAGTGGGCCAAACCAACATCATCAGGATCGAAAGCGGAGGCTATGGATGTTAAGCATATGCAAAGTCGAGCACCAAAATGCAATGCTTTCTGAACTGCACTGATTTCGATTCCCATCGATGGCCACTGCCTGGGCGATGGACCACACACGCACACTTCTCAACAGGGTTTTCTTTTGCAGACTTTTCCGTTTGGCAATCGGGCGGAAACAATTGTGCGTTCTTAACGTAAAAAGAAAAAACACTTTAAGGCATCGCAAGTGCGGCAAATGAGTTTCAAATGAAAACAAATCGACCGACGCACAACAAATCCTGAAAAGGCGGTGGCAATCAAGGGGCAAGCAGCAGCCAGGATCAAACGGGGAGCGACTCATGCAAAGTGCAGGAGATGAGTCGTAATTGCCGAAATACAAGGCGGCACAGAAGAAAAATGGCACAAACAATGGTTCAATGGCCCGAAGAGGACAACGGGAGAACAGAAGGACACAGGACCAGTGTTCTGTTCAGGTGACAATGGCATCTAAGGCGACATTTTCCCAAGGCTTTTCTATCAGGGCACCCGGCTCCATTGTTCCCACCTCAAACTCGAACCACACGCAAGACCCAAACGATGACGTTGATAATTTCGGCTTGGGAATCGTATTAAGGTGCGTTTGTCAACCTGGTTTCTTCGTGTGTGGCTACAAGTGCGGCCAAGAACCATAGCAATTAGAAGTCTTTGGTAACTCGCCGACCCTAGCAAATTAGTTAATAAAGGTTGGAAGACTGTCATGTTGTATTTATATATAGTACTTTATATACTTGTTCCTCCCACTTTGATGCTCGCCGCCGCACCGATGAGTGTGCGAATCTGGAGGACGGCTTCTTTGAGGTGGTTCTTTCAATATTTTGACAGCCAGAACAATCGCATCAGAAGACTGCAATCTATTCAGAGCCAAGGCGTTCCCACGTTGCCCCCGAAGAAAGTTGGCAAACAAACTGGCCCAAGCCCCTTTAATCATAATTATTACACATTTTTGCCTTAGAGAGGAATCCCTGCAATCAGCTGGCGGCGCTTTTTCCCTCACTTGCCACAGTTTACTGTTACGGGTATCATTTTAATTAATTACCCAGAGAGGTGCCTAATTACGCCGGGCTAAAAAAAATAAAGAGGCAAGGGCCAACAGCTGTTGTCTGAAGCGCAGACTGAGCTGAGCCCTTGGCTTCATGGCCACATTGACGCGTTCACACCTCACCAGAAAACAAAAAGGGGAAAAACGAAGATGAGTAAAGGAAAGCCTAAAGCAGTTCACAGACCGAAGCGGGCCAGCTTAATAAATATTTTAATATAAAAATTGCAGCTGTTTAAGAGGGTGACGCCCCCAAAACATAAAGCCGCGAGAGATTAAGGCCATGTCCTGAGCCTGTAAATATTGTGTAATTCCACCTGCACACTACACGCTGCCTGCGCTAATGTTATCATTCTTGATTTTGCACGCTTGTGATTTTATTGCCGTGAAATTGCCAATAATTACGAGTAAGTTCCCCGTCGGTTTTCATGCGTTAATCAGGTTCCAGGCCCTTCTTTTTCGTGGCTGATTTTATCTGACTAAATGGTGGGCAGTTTTGGGAGCAATTGAGGGGCGGGGGGAAACTGCGATTGCCAATATCAAAACTTGGGGAAAACTCAAAAAACTCTTCTCATTATGCGACAAGGCTTTTGGCAGATGCCTTTAAGCCGCTTGCCCAGAACTTCATTGCAACTTTAATTTGGTATTTTCGCTGGTTTTTGCTGCTGCTCTTTTGACGCTTCTATCTCACACAGATCTCCCCCTGTTTTCCACCGACTTTCCCCGACTTTCCCCGACTTGTTGCTACTCTGTGTTTGGCACAAATTGGCTTAAGCCCGCACAAAACGTTTTTCATCATCATGGCAAAAGTTTTCCGGCTCCGCTTTCCGCGCTTTTGTCACAAGTTTCGCTTTTGCATGCAGTTCTTTATCCCCAGAATGTTCATTCCCTACCCGCCAAGCGCAAGTAATTGCATTGCATGTTGCGCTGCATTAAACATTTAATAATTTTACTTTATTTCATTTTTCGGAATCGCCTTTGGCTTACGTTTGTGGATGGTCGTTGCTTCAAAAGAGTAGGAATCATTTGCAGGATATAACTGGTTGTTCATAAACGAGAAAAGCATGGAATGGTTCGCATAGCAGTTAATAATATTTTTTGGACTTAGTTTTTTGTTTTTATTAAAATAAATTTGTTGATTTATCTTACTAACCCCTTATCGTCTTTAAATAAATTTGATTGAATTGGAATATTCTAAATATCAAATCCATAATTTATCGATATTTATTAAGTTGCCTAAAATGCTAGAAATATTTATGAGTCTTAAAAAAAATTAATTTACTTAATTTTTTGGAGTTCTTTCTTATTATTACACAATCACATAAAAAAGATTGGTTATAAAATTCTTTCTTCAACTACTTTTCCTTTGTAAATCTGAGACCCTACAACGGAAGCCTCTGAGTCTGAGTTTTCTGGACCGGATTCACAGTGAATCACTTGGCATTACTTCCTGTCGTTCTCCCCAACGAGATGCCCATTTCGGCACGCTTATTAACAATGGCCGGCATTAACTTCTGCCTTCGGACCACGTGACATTTGTCTTAGCCGGCTCGGCACGGCCATTTAGCCACGCTTTTTGTTGCCAAAGGATAATGGCTGTCCCGGCTACCAGGTGGGTGCACTAAGTGCCGCTCAAGGCGAGATCCCGCTGCCCCTCCCCCTCCGACCGTCATAATTTGCTGTGACTAACTGCGCTTTGTGCGCGTGCAGCGGCAAACTGGACACACGTACCGCGATTAGCCACGCATGCGCAGGGTTTACTGTCCAGGTTCCATGGTCCATAGTCCATAGTGCCTTCATCTGAATCCGAATCCCTGTGCCTAGTTAGTAGCTGGAAAATGTCAACTGCCGGCTGGATGTCCGATTTGGCACGCTCCGAGTTGCCTTTGCATTCGGTGCAGTTGCAATCAACTTAATGGCATGTCATAAAATGCAATTTCAAGGCTTCTGCCTCCGTTTCGGTAGTCCTTCGACTTCTGCTTAATCTTTTGTGTCTCTTGGATTCGAGGAATTTCCTACGACGACCGCTGTTCATACCTTGCAAATATTTTGGCCCAAACCCAGTGTCAAGCTGGGCCAAATTGTCTCGAAGGATTCGGAACTGTCTCCTTGAGAAGATTCTAACTCGTGCTGCGTGCCGTCCTGGAAAGTGGTTTTGTTTACGAATTAGTCGGAAGCTAACTGTTGCTTATAGTGTTTAAATACTCTGCGGTTTTTGCTTAGGTTCAGCTGTCAGTCCCAAAAACAACAAGAAGGAAAGCAAACTTCGGCAAGCCGAAGTTCATATACCCTTGCAGCTATTGCATTAATTAAATACTTTTGAAAACATTTAAATTATGATTTACTTGAGTATGTGCTAAAAAAAAACATTGAAACTATGATTATTTGCAGCTCAATTATTAGATAGTTATTTTATATATTTTTATTATTTCTATGGGAGCTATATGCTATAGACGTCCGATTTTGATAAAATTTATACCATAATTCTGAAATAATTAAACATTGCTATATGTCGAAGAACTAAACAAAAAATTAAAAAACAGAAAAGTTATAATTTTTTTCATTTATTTTTCCGATTGTTCCTATGGGAGCTATATGCTATAGTCGTCCGATTTTGATGAAATTGAAACCGTAATTCTGAAATATTAAACCATTACTATATCTCGAAGAACTAAACAAAAAATTAAAAAACAGCAAAGTTATAATTTTTTTTCATTTATTTTTCCGATTGTTCCTATGGGAGCTATATGCTATAGTCGTCCGATTTTGATGAAATTTAAACCGTAAATCGGAAATATTTTACCATTACTATATGTCGAAGAACTAAACAAAAAATTAAAAAACAGCAAAGTTATAATTTTTTTTCATTTATTTTTCCGATTGTTCCTATGGGAGCTATATGCTATAGTCGTCCGATCCGGCTCGTTCCGACTTATATACTACCTGCAATAGAAAGACAACTTTTGGGAAAGTTTCATGCAGATAGCTTTAAAACTGAGAGACTAGTTTGCATATAAACGGACGGACAGACGGACAGACGGACAGACGGACATGGCTAGATCGACTCTCCTAGTGATGCTGATCAAGAATATATATACTTTATAGGGTCGGAAACGTCTCCTTCACTGCGTTGCAAACTTCTGACTGAAATTATAATACCCTCTGCAAGGGTATAAAAGAATGCATCTGTTCGGTAGTGGAATATTCCCCAGCTGCAGAGCTACCCATCGATCACGCCCTTGAGGAATCCACAAATTTAAATTCAGTAACGAAAAATAATATGGTCAAGCCAAAAAAGTAGCTTGAATTTAGTTGGGTTTCTAAAAATGTGATGATAAAGAGAAAATATTTTAATTTATAACAAACACTAAAATAATATTTTTGAGTACCTTAGATCAAAAAATATCTGGTTAAAATTCATATATTTATTTTCTCTAAATAATAAATAAACAAACTTAAAAAACACTCCAAAAATAAAGAAGAAAATTAAATGTATATTAGTATCAACCTTGTTAAAAATTGTGTTTTTTTATTTTCTTACAAAAATTAATAGGCACTAGAAATTGATTGTTATTGCTTTGATTGCTTTGAAAATGCATTATCCTAAAGATTGTTTTTGAGGCTCTGAAATGGATTTCTACAATAATTTTGAATACATTTCCAAGCTCTGCATATTAATCCGACGTGTTTAGTTGTCTGGAAACTATGGCCGGCTGAAAGTAGAGCAGATGTGATAGCCTCTTTTGCATTCAGGTCAATTGCCAACAATTGCAGCTAATTGGGCCGAACACACTCGACTCGACTCCCGAGTCGGTCCAGGCTCTTCTAAGCTGCTCTAAGTACGGCACTTGGAAAATTGAATATTAATGCCCGGATTCCACTTGAGGTGGCCGGCAAATTGCGTCCGTGGCATGCAACAAATTGCAGACAAGCCTCCTCCAGCTTGCTCTGTTCCTCACAAAACGCAATTGAGCGAGCAATTTTGCGTTGCGTTCGCCACGCTACACAGCCAAGATCGGATCGCAGCGGATCAGTGCCCCGGGGCAGCTGAAGTTCTTCGGATGGAAAGAACTCGACTGAGCTGAGCTGGGCTGAGCTCAACTGAGCCAAAAAGGACATTTCATTAGCACTTTGGCATCTACTACGCATCGCACAGTGGAAGTCGTCAGTCGAGCGTTGAAAATTCGGGTTCGTCACAAGCGATTTGCTCTTTTCACGATTTCCTAGTCCCTCGTGTGTGTCCCCCGGCATCCCTAGTGTCCCTAGTACCGACATCCCCGGTAAATGTGTGTCAACCTCGTAAATCCTGTTTGAAATGAAGCCCGCTGCTGGCAGGCGGCCTGAAACGAATTTCTTATTTGATTTTGTGCATACTTTGTCACTTACAATGTGTTAACTTATGTAGGAAAAACAAATTTCCCCGTTTCGCAACGCTTTTCGATTTTGAAATGCTCTTTAGCCCCTGTCCCCCGCCCTCCCCCTCGGCAGATGTAACATTTCTATGGGGTCACTAACAAGGTGTGGTAGCTGTTTCATAGGGGATCTCTTTGGAAAGTTGGATAGAGTACGTCCAGGAATGCTGATGGTCAGAATGGTTCACTGCAGCATAACGAAATGTGTTTATGAAGCGAGTAAAAATGCGATTTGTGGTTCATTTAGGGGAACAAATTTGAGAGCTAAATATTATAAGGCAAAGGAACTCCTACGATCTTGAATGAAGAGTAGATTAAACAATATTCAATCTTAAGCATAGTCAGTGTTTTGTAAGTTTTCATAAAAAGAAGATTTGAAAAAAACATATTCAAAAGAAAAAATATCTTGAAATTTTATAAAGCAAAGAAAATCTTTAAGCGTGTATGACTCTAACTTTTGACTAGAAATTACGGCACCTTTGAACTTTTCCCTTTTTTTTGGTGGACTATATGACTATAATCAATGAAAAAACAATTTTAGAGCTAAATTTGCGTATAATACCCAATAATTAAGCTACCCGATTAAATAAAATAAGCTACCCGATTTCGAAGATATCCTAGGCTAAATGAAAACGGAAACGACCTTTGGCAAAGCCTAATGAAAAGATTTTTGCTTACTTTATATGGTCGTAGATGTCTCCATTTGTATAATAGGCCCTGCAAGGGTATAACAATTAAGTGTAAAAATGGAATAATCCAGTCTGGCATTGAATAAATTTCCAAAGTACCTTCGTGTTTCATTATTTCAATCACTCTCAAAAAGTCTTGTTTTAGTCCCTCGTTGCTGAACTAATATTTATACAATATATTAAAGCTTAATGACGATCATCGATTTAACATTAGAGTATATCCCGTCCTGCCTTTGCTTGTTCACTCAAACGGTATCTGATCCTAAGTGAAATAAAAACCTTACATTTTAGCTGATCTCGTGTGACCCTAGAGTTTTATCCAAGGGTTATTCGTGCATCTTGAGGCAGATAATAATCAGTTTGCTTAGGATCTTAAGACGGGGGAGCTGATTGCAGTGTGCCGTTGATAATCGAGATCTCTCAAAACAGAAGCTTAGACATAGCAAACTCCAAACTCATAAAAAAATAAACATACCTTGAGTATTACTTGGACCTCCTGTTAAGAGAGAAAGGAACCCTCGTGCGGTAGGTCATACTCCGAACAGACATGGACAATAACCCGAAAACATATTGCCCTCACACCCAAGTCCTAAGCCCCGGCCAAACACAAACATATTGCTGCAGCCCAAAGCAGGGGAAAAAAGCAGGGAGTCGAAAGAGCAAAAACAAGCGGTTCTCTGGAGTCCTGGCAGCAGAACAACAAGGATCGCAGCACCAACTGTAACCACACCACACCACACTGGCTCAAACACACATGGCCATTGGCCAACACACAGGTACATGGCTGGCTGCACAGCATCAATTGTAAAAGGATTAGGGCTTAATTTGAAATGCGCATTCATTTGCACTCCGTTCGCTCCATTCTGGCTGATAGCTATAGCCATCCGATCCAACTCATCCTCATTCCCAGGCGTTCTCTATATCCTCATCGCTGTAAGCGGATTTCTGAGTGCAGCTTGCCCGCCCATCTCTCCATTTGTTTTTTGCTGTCCCATTTGTTTGTTGTTAGTTTGGCTTTTCTATTTTCTTTTTTCTATTTTCTATTTTCTCGTTTTTTGTGTGCGACTCTCATTAGTTTCCAAATGGCCGCATTAATAGGCAAAGGACATAGAGTGGGTATTGCTCAATTTGTGGCAGTAAGCCCCTTTTCAGTTGTCCTTTGTTATTGCAGCAGTCGCTGATTGGAGGAGAGTGTGGGTTTTGTGTTTTGGGCCAGGTGGAAAACGCAAAACCGCTGCCTGACAACTTCTCCTCAACGTGGAAAATATGAGAAGACAATCACTGTTAACCGGGCCTCGTATCATGGCACTACCTAAGCAGCTCACATAAATCAGGCCGTCTTGGCCAGCAGTTTGTTTTGGCTCACTTGTCCCAAAGCGTTTGGGGGGAAATCCGCTTAAAAATAAAGGACCGCGACTAAAATCGGGTTTAAAGCGCAACAATGTCGACGGTGACGGTGGAAGGTGGCTGTGGATGTGTGGCCGTGGATGTGTGGATGTGTGGCAGGGACATTCTTTGCATTTCTCCTGCAGGCACTTTGCCCCAATCCGCGCCGCTTTCCGCGCCGAAAACAGAAACACATGTCACAGATTTGTTTCTGTTTCGGAAGCACTTAAGCACTCAGCAAATTTGTTTGAAAAATCTGGAAATGCTGCCGTAGCTGGAGCTGAAGCTGAAGCTGATGCTGATGCTGATGGTGAAGCTTCTCCATCTATGGGGCATTGTTTGCTCTTTCGTTCCGCTCGCTCGATGGCAGTTTTATTTTTAAATGTGTACCGAGGGGGATCTGCACTGGCTTTCGTTTTATTTCGTTTTGGGGTAAGAACTCAACAAATTGATGATATGCCCCTTTGACACTTGAGTCCATTATTTATGCGCAGGCTTGCGATTATTTCCACATTCTACTGACTCACATCGATGGACCGACGGGCCGATGGCTTACGGATTTCGTGCACTTTCAATTCACTCAAAAATGCGCTGCTGAGTGTCCCGTTCAAAGGGGTACAAAAACAAAACAAATACAAGGACCGAGCTTTGTTTTAAACGTCTCTTGGCTTTCTCTTATGATTTCTCGTCTGGTTTTTTAGTCTTTTGGTAACACTTAAGCGCATTTAAGGCTTAACGGGACAGCGCGACATTTGATTAATTACCATTTTTAATATTTTGTTTGCCATTTTATTGCCATTGGCCATAAATCTCTTCTTGGTCTCGCACATGATACATGTAAAATGTATAACTCAGTGCAATACAAATCTTTGAGTTATGACGAAAGCATTTCATTTCATATCCAAATTAGTCATAGTCTACTTTTTTTTAAATGTTTCCGTATATTTTTTGTGCGTTATAAAGCAATGAAAATATCTTCTCAACAAGTTAGTACAAAAATTGCAAGAAATTCAAAAAGTAATGCAAAATTTGATTATCCTGCCTGGCAATTAAATCGAAAAATGTTATTCATTTCTGCACTTGTTGGGCCAAGTTCTTTATTTTGTGGTCGCTGCTACGCGTAAATCATTCCACTATATAGCCGCACTAATGAACTATAAAACGACGCTGCCAGAGCGGCAAGGTGTCGGCTGCCACAGTTTGTTGCTATAGTTTTATGTACTGAAAAAAATTACTTTTTAATTTACATATTTAGCTATTTTTATTTATGTTGTTTTTAATATTAAAGTGTAATTTTAAAATCTAGTTAGAGGCTTAAGAAAGAAATGAACAAAATTGTTTATTAAACAAGTTCTCCTGTCTACAAAATAGTTCTTAAAATTTTCTTGTCTTCAGGTCTTATTTTAATTTATACCGAGTTATAATTTTTAAAAGGCAAAGACTATTATAAATCGATGTTCAACCCTTATGTTGTAGGGATTGAAAGACTTATTTCTTATGCATAAGCTTAAGAAGGATCTTATGATTATGAAAATGAACAACCTTAAAAACATATACCATTTTGATGTATATCAAGTAAGGTGTATCATTTGGTTGATATTCTTTTTTTTTGTTTAAGATTTAATCTCTTGATATCAAAACTGAAAATAAAAGTATTTTTGCCGTGTATGGCTTGCCAACAGGGGCTGGTTGATCGCCATGGAAATGTCTGTTTGAAATGCATACCGAAAGCAAACCAAACCAAAGCGACTGAGGGAGGGGCCCGGACAGGTTGCGATGGCATAAATAAATTTATAATAAATTGCAAAGTTTAAAAATGACGATATATCATTTGTCGCAGCATGTGTCACCCATTCTCCGCGCTGTCTGTTCCCAGAGTCCCTGGGTTTGTTTGGCAACTGGCCGCTCAAGAGTGCGAACGATTCAATTAATCTTGACACTATTTATTATTATTGGGGTGTGTGGCGGGGCGGTGTGTGCGGAGCTGTGTGCGGTGGGAAAGAGGACCACGACCACGACCACGACCAGGACCAGGACTAGAACTAGAACCAGGTCCAGGATGGCACCGCGACTGCCCATGTCGCTGTTACATTAATTAGTGGAGCAGGCCGGCCTAGTACGGGCTGGTACATATGTGCGCTGCATTATCATATTTATTAAGCGGCCTGCAGCTCCTTTTGGCCACGCCAGGCTCAGTGGATTGGCCTGGAGTGGAGTGGAGTGGAGTGAAGTGGAGTAGGGGAACTGACTGGCTGTCTGACTACCCGCGGCTATCACAACAACGAAAATTGATTGCTTCTGTTGTTGTGGCTGGCTTTGATCGTGTTAAGATAGGCCCGGCACAAGTTCTGACTTCTATAGAAAGTTTTATGCATAACTTCGCTGCCGCACCATGGGCATCGTAAATATCTTTTAGTGCCTTCCACTTCCTCGCGCAGGTCCTTTTGCACGCATTTTATTCCGCACAGTGGAATAGATAGAGGGGCGGGTCAGGGGGGTGCTATAAGGTGGGCAACTATTTTTGTGACAGATCATAAATCAAAAATCATATACGCTTCCCCGATCCCCGATCTCCGATGCATTTCAATATGCTCGCATTCACTCCCCACACACGGAGGCACTGGGCCACAAACCAGGTAGGAGGTTGCCACTTGCCACTTGCAACTTGCAGGTGTTTGCCCCAAATGAATGACTTTTCGCGCGATTGTAAATTAAGTTCACTTGCCAGCCAGCCACTGCAATTTCCAATTTGCGGTTTTATTATTGCCTTTGCATATTAATATGTTCAGTGGGCAGACAGCGGTAATGTGAGCAAAAGTTGATTTTAATGGGGAAGCAGCAGGATTAGCTTGTAAATTGAAATAATGTGCCACCGGCCACATCATATAATTTTAGAACGGCTCTTAACACTTTTAATTAAAGGCCAAGGCCTATTTCATAGTAAGCAAATGCTAAAAAAGAAGAAAAAATCAAAGACATAAATTATTAAAACCTAAAAAATGTTATTACATATAAGTACACTGAACTAAAATCTTATATGGCCGACTCTAAGCAAACGCAATTAAGTCTAGTTCATTAAACTACCGCAACCGGATTTAACAGAAAGAATATTGTATCCAAGATGCGATTAAAAAAACATGATTATACAGCACAAGCCATAACTTTCCGCTAGGACACTCGAATATATGCCATGTTATAAAAATGTGCAACGCACATCAGACACTTAAAAAAAGGCCATAAGAGAAAATTACATTTTCTACGCTGAAATGCGGTAAGTGAAAGGCCATGCTTATTGACCTCAGGGTGGCGTTTAATTCGAGAAAAGTGCGCAATAAACCTGAGATGCCGGCGTCTCCCGAACCAAATGCCATTTATTGATATCCCAGAGCCTCTCAAGTTGTTTAGTTATTTATAATGCAGCCTTTTGGAAAAGTATTTACTACCCAGTGAATGTTTTTGGTGAATGATTAATATAAAATTTTAATTCCTCCATTCATAAAAATCCCCAGAGAATCTGGGAAAGCTACCCCGAAGATATATTTCGTTCAGTTGGGTAGAAAAAAAAAACGGCTACTTTCAATGCCGGACACGTAGTCGAATCCGACCGCTAATCGTCCTGACTGATCTGTGGCATATGCCTAATAAATCTCAATTTCCAACGCATCTGAACTAAACCAATTGCTACTAATTTTCCGTGCGTTTTTTCGAGCACTGCGACGTGTGATGCCGGAGCGCAGATTGGATTGAATGGAAGGTAATCAAAATCACGTAGCTGCGACGCAGCAAATTGCTTCATTCATGGCTCTACCTGGCCGAAATCTAGATGGGCCACAATCGGAGGGCCCAGAACCTTATCTAGTGTATCTATCGCCATACCATACGATACCTATTCCGGGAACCTCAAATCGTGCCTAGTCTAGTGGAGTCTGACCAACTACTGGAGTGGCATTTTAATTGGTTTAGTGCTTCATGGAAGCAATTACCCCATGGGATGCATAAAAAGTTTTTGTGACAGTTTTTGTGGAACGGCCGCAATAACTCGGGCACATACTTTGATTTTAATGAATTTAAATTATGACAGCTGCAGTTCACGACGAGCCCAGGCCACAAATATTTTATGGCCTTTGAGTGCCCAAATAAATTCGACTTAAAACGCCAACGGAAACGCAAAGAAAAGAGCTCCGATCCCAAGCCCAATCCCGAACTCAGTCCCCGACTCTGACTCCATGGCCATTAAATTGTGTGATTTGCTTTGTGGGCAAGTCAAATGGCATTGTGGCGGTGGCTGAGATCGACAGCGAGATGGAGTTTGAGATCTTTTATGATTTAAGCCCAGCCACTCGGATGGGGCGTAATCCTTTAAGTTATTGACGCAGTCGATGCATTGATGAAATTTTATTTATTTATACACAACCCTTTTGTTTGGGCCAGTTCCGAGCTAGATCTTCTGAAGCGTTTATGGCCAGCCCCGCCGTCAACTAATCCCGCAGGAGTCTGGGCCTTTATGGCGGGTAATAGCTGGGGGATTTCGGGATTTCGGGATGTCGATGTCTTATATAACACTGTGTTACTTCTGACACTTTTATTGCCGCTGCCCTAGACGATCCAAGCCGGGCATAACAAAGGAATCCGAAATCAGGCCTCAGCCTTCGGGGATTGCCCGAATGCCTTGGAGTGGTAATTAAATTGCCTTCCACTGGCATTGTGAAAGGTTCTATCTTGTTATGTCTCAATCCAAGCAGCCGTCACATAATTAGCCAACAGTCAAACCGTCAACAGTTCGCGGCTAACAGCTAGCAGCTAGGAGCTCTTGGCTGCAATATGACAAACTGGAGAACCGGTTGCTGATTTGCCATCTAAAAGATCTTCTACGCATGCGCAACTGCAATTGCAACTTTCAGCCCAAATCCGCGGCGGCCAGTTGCCTTTAATTTTGGCGCTGACAGTCCGCCGCGGCAAATTAACACCTCAAGCGGACAGGCCGGAGTCATTTGGCATCGGATGTCTAATGTTCGGCCCGCTGACAGCCGCGAATTGCATTTGAAGCCCGGCAATTGGACTTGAATGCTGCGCTGAGGCGCGTTTCCTGCCTTCTCCTGCCTCAATTTTATTGCGGCTAATTTGGCTGGTTGAGTGACTTAGAAAGGGCAGTGTAAGCTACACTGAGAACTAAAAGTATTTAACAAGGCTTTAAGCAACTAGAATTACATTGAAATGGTTTGGTCACAATTTTTATTTTATGTAACGTTAATGTGCATAATTGGAAATATTACTAAAAATCTCGTTACAGTGAAGACAAAGTTACACCCAGTATGTCACTTGAATGAAATTAAATAATAATTAATTAATTGATATTTCTTTAAGTTAACCAATAAAAAACTAATTTCTAATAATTTAAGCTTAATAAGCAGAGTACACCAATATTAAAGATCACTTAAGACTTATACGATGCTTTAAAAAAAACTTTCAAAATTATTCATATCCAAAGATCGATTCTGATTATGAATATTGTAATTATTTTAGACTTAAAACATGTTTAAATTCATTTGCAGTTATAGACGATTAAGATGATTATCGAGAAATATGGAAATATTTCCCCTTAATTAAATCAAACCCTTAATTCCGAACTATTGAGAAGTAGTATTCCTAAGCCTTTAGTTCTCTTTAAGGATGTACCAATAATGTTTTCTTTTCTTTTGTTGAAGTGTAATTTTAGAGTGTTATTCGAAAGTTCTCAATGCCAGATAATATAAGAAATAAGAGATTTTTGATAACTCCTGAGTGAAGTTGTGACTCGTCTCGATGGCACTCCGCTGGCAAGTCAATGGGTGAAAATTAATTAAAAACTCATCAGATAAACGACCGCTGCTGGTGCCGTAATTGTTATTGTATCGGCCCAGGCGAAAATCATTTCTAGCGATGCCCGGTGCCCAAACCTTTGTATACCGCCTTTCAGCCTTGTCAGCCTTCCAGCCTGACTGCCATGCGATTTAAGTATTCATAACTATATTTATCGGCCATCAAAAATCAATTGCACACACATGCACTGAGCGAAACGGGGGGAGTGGTGATCAGGGATGGGCTGGGGGCTTTTTAACCGGTACTGGGATCCCTGTTCTGCCGCCAGGCGTTCAAATTGCGCTTGTTAACATTTTTGACCGCCTGCTGGGGGCCAACTATGGCGACCGACGAAAAAGCCAACAAACCGAACGTGTTACGCATAATAATTCCCGGAGTCTGCGGTGGCAGTCGAATAAATACTTCCCGATATATCGGAGGCTGTTGCACAAGGCTTATTATCTGGGAGCCGGCATCGCACTCACGTTGGCGAGTAGCTTGATAAGATGCCACGGATTCGGGCTCCGAATTGAAATAACAGAAATCATAATGTTTATGCCATTAAATTGTTAACAAAGCGTACAAGCTACCGCTGCTGCACAGGTACTGGAATTGGAACTGGGATTGGGACTGGGATTGGGGGCAAGGGTCCCGCATGTCAGCACGCACATAAATTATCGCTGATATATAGTATATATTTGGGTCCCGGGCCGCGGACTTGTCGTGTGAATGTCCAGTGTCCCGGTCGCTTTATTTATTTACCCTGCCAATGGCTACGTGACATTCACGCTTGGATGTCCGCACTTCTTACCTCCAATATATACGTGACCCAGTGGGCAATCTCTGGCCATCTCTGGCCATCTCTGCATCCACATCCGCAGCCACATCCACGGCTGCTGTGTATCTTTTCACTTTGGGCCTTATCTAGGCTGACCCATCGGGCGGGGGGCATTTCTTAATTTTTCCCCCTCACTTGGCCGAATTATTTCCTGTAATTGTCCGAGAAGCCGTAAAAATAATCAAATGTTTCCTGCGCTCTAAAGCCCAGCTCTTTCGGGTCCATTTCACTCGGAAAAAGGATGCGCGTGATGCCATTTGGAGTGTCAACTACCCAGTTGTCGGCAGAGCCCACTTTCACAATGAATTGGCCCCGGGATATGGTCGGGTTAACCCAAAGGGGTTCGATGAGGAGCGGGCAGCGGGCAGCGGGTAGAAAGGCTGCCACAACGCACACTCACAACTGCCCGATTTTATTTATGACTTTATCTTTCACTTTGTTTGTGCGAGATTTTTGTTTATGTTTCCAGCTTTCCTGGGAATTCACCGAGATTCTTTTCTCTTTTGCGGGTTGTGTGTGCGGTCGAATCGGTGGGTTTTCATTTCTGGCCCGTTCGTGGGTCCTAATCACGTGCTCCGGTTCGCCGTAATTATACCTCTGAGTGTCTTCCTATTAAGACATCGCTGTAGAATGTGACTAAACTTAATTTCCACTCATTATAAAGTGTAGTCCATTCATACGTTTATAAATAAATAGGCAAAATTAAGCATTAGAGTAAATTATTTTGAACAGTTTTTGATAGGCTTGAGATAAAAATCCACAATGATTATACTGATTTATAACACTATGTTGAAAACTTAATAGTTTTATGATTCAATTATTCTTATGGTTTCATAACTCTATTTTTTGTCTGCAATCAAAAAGTTAACTTTATTAATTGAAATTGAGTTGGGGACTATACAGTAAATGCCATTAGATTGATTTAAACACAGGAACAAAGAGGTAAAACATCTTAAAAGCCCTTGATTAACTTTAAAAGCCACCGATATGATCTAGTAATAATTCTAGCTGTCAGTTTGGATTTCGGTCTGTTCAGACGGTCAGTTACGACGACTAAATGCTGCAATCAAATGCCCCGAAAACATAACGAAATTTTGATTAGCACAATTAAATTATTACATGCCACAAGAGGCGGCAATTACAGATGGAGGAGGAGTGGCAGGTGCTGGGCGATGGAGATGGAGATGGATGTTTGCCGCCAGCTGGCAGTGACCCACGCGAACTTGGCGGGGAATTCGGGGTAGACAAAGCCAAAGCCAAAGCCAAAAACCACAAATGAACGACATTAGTTACACTTAGACGGGGCATGGTGAGGGAAGGGAAAATAATTAACAAATTAAACGAACAAATGCCCCGAAAAGAGATGCAAGTCGAGCGGAGGAAATTATGAAATTGTCGTGCGGCAACAAAAGAACAAGAATCTCTAACCAAACAGTAGATAGAAGACGCTAATTGAGGTTTTGGGATTGCGTATCGAGGGATGGATATGGACGGGCCGCAAGTTTACACAACCTAATTATTATATAACCTCTCGGAACTTGTGAAAATCTCTTCATCATCATCATGTGTAGGTAAAGAAAAACACGCACTTGTCAAAATATCTATAGGTATAGAGGCATTAAAAATGCATTTTGACAGGTCTTACCTGGACATGGGCACGGGCTGCTCTACCTGTTGGCTGAGTTTGCGGCTTTGATCGATAATCGCGGCCCACGCAAAAGTGTCCGTCACGCTAAGACCTAATGGCATTACAATACACCGCACTCTCGTCCTGATCCGGGACTAGTTTTTGCGGTCTGGACAAACAGAAACCGCGACTAGGATGGGACTGGGATTGGGATTGGGATTGGGATTGCAGCTGGAACAGCCATCGCTTATCCCTTAATGGGCTTTTGTCTGCGACTGCGCCGGCAAATCCTCTCAAGTGCAACCGAGCTGCATCAGATTAGAACAGGTTCGCCATTGTCCAACGGGCAAATAAATCCAAATTTTAATGCTCTTTGCCAGAGTGCCAGGAAGAAAGTTTGCCGGAATTGTCGGTGTCCCATCTGCTAATCGCATTGACTAAAAAGTTGCCTCTAAGCCGCGTGTTGTTTCTAACTTTGCAATTAAAATCCGGCAAAGTCCGAAGCCAAAAACCCGCACTTCACACTTCCACGCTGATGGATTTCCAGTGAAAACTGTCATCAAACAGGGTAAATCTCCCCCACCCCCTCACTAATTCTGAATTCGTCTGCATTTTGGGTCCAGAGATCCCCTGAATTTCGATAACAACTTGTCACAATTCTGACAAGTTACTGAAGTCTGCGTTCTGCGCTCTCGTTCTCCAATGTTCTCCGTTCTAATGAAGAAATTATCTATAATGATACGCGGAAAATGCAGTGTCTGAAAATGAAATAATTGTTCTGTTGTGATAAAAATCAAATTATGTGGAAACTGAAACCTGCTGCAGGCCGAGTGAAAAGGGTATGCGTTCGAGGGTTCGCCCGAAATAATAGCTTGCACAATATGATTATGAGAATGACGTATTATTTTGTGATAAGCATGTGAAATATTTGATGGATTTATTACACAAAAATATGGTATCGCATGCAGAGAGGGGTTGCGGGATGTGTGCGTGTTCAGGATGTGTCACTCAGGAGCAGGTGGAGTCAGTCTCAGAACCGGGGATTGGACAGGTGAAGGAATTTAATGCCATTCTCTGACGTGTGGTGAAATGTTCGCACGGAATTTAATGACTTGTATGATACACATCCTAATCCAATTAAACCAAGCCTTGTGAATTGAAGAGGAATTAGGTAAACAATTACAAACTTTATTAACTTGTCTCACAAAAGATGCCAATTTAGTTAAAATTTATTTAATTACAAACATAAGTAAAGATTTCTTAAAATGAATGTGTAGATGTATACATGAAGTAACTATATGTGGCTGCTTCTAAGTAAAACAATTAAAATTAAATTAAATTAAATTAAATCAACAAATTTTAAGCAATTTGAGTATAAAAGCATTAATTTTTAACACTTTATTTTGTATAAACTATTGGTTGATTACATGACTTTGTTTTCTTATTTTTGTTGAAAAGTTTATGGTATTCGATGCTTATGCTTGTCATTTTCAACTTTTTTGTAAATTTTCTGCGTTTCAAGTAGGTTTATTTTTGGGCTGGTCTGGTTTGAAACGCAATTCAATTTCCTAGCATACTTTGTGGATATGCAGCACCCCCACTGGGACCTGTCAATCGATTTTACTTTCAATTTCCTCGAATTCAGCCACTTTAAGCTGCAGTCGTTGACGGCTGGGCCAACAGGTGCATTCGGCAGTTGGCCAACTTCTTAGCCATTCCGCTCATAACCACAACTGGCGGGGGTTGCATCTGCCGGAGGTTCCTTGCCACCCTCTCCCAAATTTCAAGCCAAACCCAAGCCGATCCGATTCGACCACGTTCGATGGTGTGTCAACCACTTGGAACAGCTTGACTGAAGCGCTTCATGTTCATGGAAGCGAATGGCTGGATGAGAGTGTTTGGAGAGCTAAAAGCATGTTATCAGCCATCTGTGTGTGTTTACATGCGTATCAAAGGCGAGCACGCAGCGCAAACCTAATCAATATGCTCGTCATTTGCGCCAAGTTACATTTTCCTTTTAACCGAGTACGTGTCAACGGGCACAAAGCCAGGCCAAATACTAGAGACAAGTAGAGGAGAAAGAAAAACACGCACCCAAGGACGTTGACAAAGAGCGGGAGCCTCTGGCATTGTGTCTTTGATATTTTTTGGGGCATTAAACTTTGATGAGTTATCGCACGACGAGTGACGGCAGTACCCGCACTAAATAATTATTTGTACTTTTCTTTTTTTGAAGTGCCAGGTGTCTGTGGAATTTCCAAGTCCCTGCCCCGAATGCCCAGAGCTGCCTAATTTATGTTCATGACCTCTAATGGCCAAGCATCTCGCAGGGAGCGCCATCAAGCAAATTGCCACGGCCAGAGTGCGGCTGTATGCACATTGAATTTTGATACGGATAAGGATAAGTTCCAGTCCCAGCTACAGGGTCGGTCTCCCAAAATGCGTAAGATTAATTGATACGTGTCCATTTCGTGTTGACAAGCTCTGTGAATCTGGCCACAAAGGAAAGCAGCAATAAAAGGTACGAGCGTGGCCAAAAATAAATGATGCACAATAAGGCCAGGACGCTTTTATCGCTCCCTGTTGATGATAAACAATCTAGTGCGGGGCCCATAGAAACATAGAAACTTGGGGGCGGGAATGGGAATGGGCATGGACATGGGAGTGGGACTCCTTTGTTGAGTGACATATGTGTGCTTGGCTGCCCGCTGACTGCTCATCCATTTGACTGCTCCTCCAACTGTCCCATTTACGTGGCCGTTTGGTTTTGGTTTCGGCGACCCCGCTGCATCAACTATCTATCAATCAGCGTGCCGTGCTCTTAGCATTACAATAGATATCCTGGCCATTGTCCTCGTTTCGATTTTCAGGACAGTTGCGATGGATTCGCTGGAGTTCGATTCGCCTTTACGGTTTAATTACAGCGCTTGAGATGCGGCCAATGCGGCCCATGCGGCGTATACTTGATGTGCCGGCCAATGCCACTGGTGCGCCGTTCAATCAAGAGCCTGTCACGCTGGCCGCTCCGAAGCCTTGCAAAAACTTTGTGCCAGCCGGGGCGTAATGAAAACCCCATGGCCACGCCCACCAACGCCCACTTAATTAGTGGCCCAGCTCATTGCCAGCCATATCCCGCTGAATCGCTGGCTTGATTGTTTTTGGGGTTTGACCCATTTGCGGCAATGCAAAACAAAAGCCAGACAGGTCATTCCGGCCACAGGACTCGCAGTTCCAACACAGTTTCCAGCCAAGAACCACCCACCCACTCATCCATTCCCTTTTTCAATGCACTTGCAATGATCATCGACGTTGTGACCCTTCTGTGCAACTAGCTCATAACTAAATTAATTAAATTCAATAGATACAAGAGGCGACAGCAGGAGGCCGAGGTCATAATTACGCCCTCTTGCTTTCCAGCAGTCACCACAGACAACAAGCCGTAAGCCCCTAACGAGCTGACAATTTTCGCCCTCCCCTGGAACGTTGGCTTCCAATTGAAAATGTCAACTGGTTGCAGCGATGGGAAAAGGGCGAAAAGCCCCCAGAGATACTCAAGTTCCACCAGCGGACTCAGGAAGCTGCCTACACAAAGACAGTGGGCTGCAGACAAAAAATGCAAGCCCTTTAATTTTCCGGCAAGCTGAATATTTTATTTACAAATGTTGTATTAAAAATTGTATGCACTAGAAAATTATCAAATCTGTCTTAAATTCTTTTTATTTGAATAATTCTTGTACTTGAAGAGGTTGTTATTAATATATTACAATATAATTTGTAGGATTGATTTAGTATTTAAATTTAAGCCATATTTAACTTAATGAAATGCATTTTAATCAAAGAGGAACTGTTATAAATTTTATATTTTTCACATTAATTACAACATTTTAATATTAAATCACGTATTTTAATATTCATTGTATTTTTTGCTCTGATTTAATAGTTAACTTAAATATTTATTATAGTCAGATATATCATTTTACTACTCAATTTTTATATTAGTGTAGAAAAACAAAAACTAAGCCCTAAAATTTCCATTTAGTGTGTCCATTTAAAATAAATAGTTGAAGTATTCAATGATATGTTTTTCTGGATTTATCCCGAACACAGTTTAACTGTATTCCATTTGTTTATTCTAGGTTCAACCGAATTGGTTTTCATTGGTTTTGCTGAAAAATCAGAGAGTTCATTCATGGAAAAATCTCTCGAAAATTTCCAGAGAAAGGAAGGACCTCCAATTTGCGGCCCATTGTGCGTGGCTAGCTCCATTGCCAACCGCTATCTGTGCTATCCGGCTGTTGCACCTCCGCAGCTCACAATTATCGACTGAAAAAGGGGGGGAAATGGGGAAAGGAGGCTGTCCGCAACTCACAAATTGGCAATTTGACTTGATCCAGTCCCCCGGGTCCGAGCCACGCAATACCGCACTGCTGGACGCCCGACGACGTCAATAAGATGATGATTTAGAGCACGGAAATTGTTGTCGCGAAGTCGGGGGATTTGGAAAGCTGGCGGTGGGTGCTCTGGGCTGGCAGCGATGTCTGGAAATTTGAGCTCTTGTTTTCGCCCGGTTTCATAAAAAACACATTAATTCTAATTGGCAGCAATTGCATTGAACCGCCCGGTGAGCCCGCGTTTAGTGGGTCTGGCCCACTGACTCACACAGTGAGTGAGCCAAACACTCATTCTCGTCAGTCCATCACCTCATCACTCGAAACTTCAGTGTGAGAAAGTGATGAACTGGTCAAAGAAAGAGTGGCTCTGGGACCCTTCGGCATGGGTTGTTTACCTTTCGGCAAATGCACAAAAGGTAACACAGAAATATAGTTACACTAAAATTTAGCGGCAGTTCAATCGCCGAACAAATAAAGTTTCTGTCGGCCCTTGTGTGTCCTCCCAATTCTCGCCTGCCCGCTAATTGTCCGTTGTCTGTGGCCGGGCCAAATGCGTGCACTTTGTTTTAAGTGCAGCCTATCTCTGGCCATCGGTCTGAAGAACTGAATTTGGCCTCGGATTTGGTTACAGCGTGAAAATGTGAAAATCGTAACGTCTGCACGAGGTAACTCTAAAGATTCGACGTGGGCTAAGGCTAGAGTAAGTTATGGTTCGCTTTAGATGTGGCTATTTTAAATGTGTTCTTTAACCATTATTTTTATGTCAGCAATACAAATTGTTTATTATAGTAAAACTTTTTTAATTAAAACTATACAATGTTAATTTATATATTGGAACTTGACTAAAACGTACATATTGAAGGTCATTTACTTAAATATTTATCATCTAGAATTTTTATTTTCCAACAGGATTGGTCCGATTTCCTATTAACCATATTTTATTCATCCTAAAGGTTTTTTAAATGCCTTAAACAATATTTAAATACATTTTTCATTTTGGATTAAATTTTAATTTGGTGGGAAATTGTCAAGTTTAAATACTTGTATCTGGCTTTAATGAATTTTTGTTGTATAGCTTAAATGTTTTTAAGTTTTGAAATCAAGGAATAACTTTCCGCGTTCCGCTTTAAAATCAAACTTTGTGCAGGCTGAGCTCATTTTCTATTTTGCGAAGCGCAAAAATCAAAGTGAAAAAGCGGCGCTGCACTTAAAGTTTCAACCGCAAAGTGTCAAAGAGTTGGACACTTGAAACGGAGCACTTCTTCACCCACATGAAGCCGCATTAACATTTGGCCTCTTCCGAGGAATTTCGCCTCGTTTTTGGGGAGATGGCTATGGCTTAGTGCGGTGGGGTAGACATGCGATAATTAATTGCTTCATTACCGCGGCGAGTGAAAAGTAATGCAAAAGAACCGCAAACGCGCAAGTTGGGAGAAATGGCTGGAATTTCGGTGGTGGCGGGGGGTTTTGCTGATGGACAGCCATACAGCGAGAGTTTGACAGGCCAGCTAATTGAATTGTCTTCTGCTCTGCGGCGTAGATTTTAAAATGTGTGGCTATCAAAAAATAAAACACAATTCGACCACAAAGCCCAAAGCCACAAGAAAAGAATTATTAACTCGGTCGGCGGCTATTTTAAAAACGAATGAACCGAAAGCGGGACGGCTAGCTACAAAATAGTTTTGGAAATGTTTTCAAATTATTTTAATGCCCCGCCGATGATGATGAACTAAATGTCGGCTGTTGGCCCAACAAGAGAACAACAGCAGCAAGCAGCGAGCAGCTCAACTCCGCCCCCGCGCTAATAGTGTCAAAAGTTTAATGATGAGCCACCGGCTGTCACTTTTTGGGGCCGTGTGCCGCTAAGTACTCCCTTTCCCCGTCGGCCATGTTCCTGCTCCGAGCAGCTGTCAGTGGCGAAGTGACAGCGTCATTTTGCAGATGGCGGCCTGCAAAGATCGCCAAACGGAGGGCCAAACTGGGAGCACGGAAGGGGGTCTACGGTTAATGGAGAAAGTACAGTATAAAGAATATCTTGGGGGTAAATTATTTATACAGATTTTGATAGCATTTTTGATTGTAGAGACTTTAAAACAAAATGTAAATATTTTGCCACAAAGAACTTATAAGAACTTGAATCAAATAATAGGCAAGCTATACATTGCAACTTTATGCATATCGCAAAGTAATATTAAAAAAAATTTTCCCAGTTTGAGAAAAATTCATTACAAAATTAAAACACTTAAAAGACGCGCAATATTTAAGACAAAACTCTATAGAAAATGTTACTCTAATATCATTAAAATACACAACATAATTATATATTGTTTCCCACTAAAATTAAAACCATATTTCTTTAAATAAATGTCACGCGACAGGAAAAATCTTAGTATTCATACAGTTGATGACCTAGTAAATTTAAATTTAGGTTTCTCTTTATTAGTCTTAATTTTGTAAAAAAATAAAATAATCACAATAAATAATGAAATAATACTGATTTAAATTTAATTTTTCCATATTTTTAAACTAACTTGTTTTAAAGAAGGTTTAAGATTTTTTAATTAGGCAAATGGTTTAAAACACATAGTTAATCAAAGAGTTTAGTAAGAACCGAATGTAAAATATATAAAAAACCTGTAGTCCATGAATATTATATGTTAAGATACAATGTTTGTATACTACCTATTGAATAACCCTGATCGTTTCCTTGAGATCTAAGCCACAGCCCAGATCTCCAATATCTTATTCCTTGCGACCATCTGTGCCACAAAACCGCACATTTGCCGGCCGCTCATCCCTCAATCTCTTCCATTAAATCTCGAGGTCCGCAATTTGCCTATCGAGGAGTGTGTGGTCGGCTACTTTAGCCGGGCTAACCTCAAATAGGAGACACTAGACCTGCCTACCATGTGTGATAAGTCCTAGCTGGTACACGCAGATAGCCATCGGCGGTAGTTTGAATCCTCACCAGGCTGACACCTACAACGAAATCTGCACATGTTGTAAGACGAGGAGAATTAAGGGGAAGAGGATGTAGGGTTGGAAAAGGATGAGGCTGGATGTGTTGCTTGCGTGTATGGAGAGCAGCAGGGCCGATCCCTGTGCATCTTTAATATACTATCGCCAGCCTGGGATCGCGGTGTGTATGCTGGATCTAGATAGCATCAGGTTGGGTTTCTCTCCGATGTGAACGCACATGTGGAAGCCCAAATTGCGTTGTTAAAATGCGAGAGGCGTTGACAATGGGCACAAACACACACATGCCGGGGCTGGAGGTTAGTCTAGGCCCAGGACTTGTTCCTGGCTCGTTTACAAAGCCAAAAAATGAGCGCAGCCTTATCGAGATGGCCCTATGCGGCGACTTGATAACCGATCGCTGATAGCCCTCTCCAAAGATGAAGCAGCTGCCTCCGTTCCGTTCCACTCGGCAACTCAGTAACTGAGTAACTCACCAGCACAGCACCGAAAATCTGTTGCCCTTGATCGAGGTGTGAGCTTGCTCTACATACCCTGTAATTACCGGCCAGCAGGTGTCAAAATAATTAGGCGCCTACTTAGCCAGTCCAAGGTATATGTATCGCTGTCCCTTCGCAATGGAGAGCTTTCGAGCGGAGCAATTACCGATGATTATCGTCAACACCTTGCACTCAAGGTGTCAAAATGTGCGCAGGGCATCATGCAAAATGGCAAACGGCACTAAACCCCGAGTGTAGAATGCAGAATGCCGAAACTCGAAACTCCAATTCCCGGCCCCGCTAATTATGTGAGTCTGGCCGACAGTCGACAGTCGACGGTCGAGAGTCGACGGTCCGACACTCAGTCACTCAAAGTCAGCGAAATGCAGTCCGGAATTATTTTCAGCAAGTGTGAAGTTGATAGTCGGGCACGTCCATTAATCATTTGGTTGTTAACAAGGCACTTGATGGCAGTGACAGAGCCCGCTTTTTGGCTCTGGTCCCTCAGTTTCTGTTTTTTTTTCCAGCTCTTGGGTGCGAACTGCCAAACTCAAACTGTGCTCCAAATCTGTCTTTGACTTATCCGCCTAATGGCATTAGCTGTTCAGGAGATCAAAGTGGGTTCCTAATTGCCCGGAGCTTGGGTTCCTTACCTGAGTCATGCATATGGAGGTTACGTTCTCATAAATCGAAAATATATTATTTTCATTTCCCCTTTTTTTGATATAATGGTCGCTAATAACTTTTTTTAAGCATTAAATAAAAAAAACGACATCCTGTAGCTTGCTTGTTTAAAAGAAAATTCAAATTTTGAATTATAACTTGTAAGAAATTGCTTTGCATTTTTTTGTAAAATTTTTAAGACAAATATTGCAGTTTTTGATTAAATAAATATAAAATCTTTTAAATAGTACTACTCATTAAATTTATTTAAAAATTAACTTTTTTTAAATTAAATGAGTTGTTGGTTTTGAGTTATTAGAAAGACAAATAGTTTAATTTTTTAACCAATCGAAATTAAATTTTAATCCATTTTCCATCAAATGTAAATAAATAAAAACAGGAAAACAGTAATAGCATGTAAGTCAAATTTTAAGACCGTCAAATGTTTAATTTAACATAATTTAAGAGAACAAGCCACTAAACCACTATCAGTAGCTTAACATCGCACTTAATTTCTGCAAAGTTCGATCATGAGAAATGCCGCTAACTTGTTTCTGCAGTTCTAATGATGAGAAATGAGTCATATTGGATTCATAATCGAGATAAAGCCAGGATTGATTAGGGCTCTTTGAAAGCCACGAACTGAACGGCCATAAACAAGACAATTAATGATAAAACACTGAGAGGTGCCCAGTAACCTCTTTTCGAGTTATTCGAGCCCGGTTACCCACTTTCTCCCTATCTATGTGCAAGTATCGCTCCTTTGTCTCGTTCGCCAGCGAGTTGCCAACTAACCCAGTGAATTGCAGGCCATGCAGCCTGATTAATGTTTATGGTCACACCTCTGGGATGCAGCAGCAGCCGAAGCAGCAGCAGCGGTTTTGCAGAAGAGGTGCCAAAATTTTACACCTGCAACGCACGCAAAATCGCAAGTCAGCGGCAGGAGCTGCAATCTGCCCAGAGATACGAGTCCCAACGGGAAGTCATAAATAAAATTTAGACAACCAGCGCACAACATATGATTTGGAAACAATTTTCTAACACCAGTCGACAAGGAGTGGGAATGGAAGTGGGAATGGGAATGGGATTCAGAATGGAACCGAGTATCTTTCCCTTTCGAGTTGGTGGCTGCAGGTGCAGTTGCAGTTGCAGTTACAGTGGTTGATTGGCCGCATTTAACGCTGCGTGAGTTGGCCCAAAGTCGTCGTCGTCTGATCTCCTCTGGCGCCCCTTTGCCTTGCCACCACTTATTCTAGGCGTGAACTCGAGATCCAGCCATGAAACAAACGCAGCAGGACATGGCACCTCAAACCTCCAGCGGCAGCAGCAACTTTCAACTGCCTCCGCCGCTTGGGTTGCCAAAAGTGTTCTCCTAAATTATAGGTTCGCTTTTTGGTTAATTAAAAAGGTTCAGCCGGTTGCCGACGCCGCCGCCGCCGTGGAAGATGATGATAATGATGAGGGATATCCTTGACCAACACCTTGGCTTGCCGGTTCTCGACTCGCTGTGATACGGCGCCGGCGGGCAATTAAAGTCTTGTTATAGAGTGTAATAAGCATTTATGAGGACTGAAATGCCAGCGTGTAAATATAGCTCCTGGGGCTCTGTGAGATTGGAATGGAAATACCCGAAATTATCGCGCTAAATTGTCTTGTAGATTAAGCCTTAAAAATATAATGTTTAACCTTGCTAGATAGCGGCTTATATTAAAAAAAAAGGAATTTGTTGAACTCTCAATACATAAATAAAAACCATCAGAAATTAATATAACCATAGAATAATAAATATAATATATGTATATATTATTAAGATAAAAAAAACATCACATCCACAAACTTAAATGTTTTGATTTCAAATATCCCTTTACGATTTTTTTTATATTAAAAGGAGAAAAGTAATAAAAAGTCAAGCGTTATTTGTCAATCTGAAAATAATATTTATAGAATAATCATTATTTGTTGAGTTGAAAATAAAACAACAAAAAATCTTTCATTTTTGAGATTTGTATACAACTCAAATAAAAACTATTATCCTTCAAGTTTTAAATAAAATTTGAAAAATATAACAATATACTGGTATAGTTGGATTACTTCTACAGCTTTTCGTGGCCATGATTTTTCGGTCTAAAAAATAAATAATACATTTTTTACGATCCCTGATAAAAACTTGTAATAAGTGATTGATTGTTCTTTGAATTAATTACATAAAGAGTAATTTTTAGGTACGCGTAAACAACAACATTTTTGAGCGCATTTAATTTTATATTTAAATTTGAAATCGGATATTCCCATCATAATGATATAAAGTGATCGCCTTTTTCTCTGTGTGAAGTCTTGTATTTTGTCAAACCGTGGTGCAATTAGTGATCTCAGGCATTTGCGAATCATCCCAGCAGCTGACAACTGATGATCCCCACAAAGAGATCCGCTCGTTCCGATGCCGATTTGCTTTCTAGCCAAAACACTTAAACCGATGACAATCGTGGGGCACTTAGAGCTGTCTCATTCCGCGTAAATTGATATTTTCCACGCTTCAAGCTAGCTCAGTAGAGATCCCAGAAGAGATCCCAAAAGATTCGAACAAAGACATGGGCAGACGAACTCTGATTTCCCGAGTCCAACCACGTCGATCGACAAAAAGATGACATAGAGAACTTCTCTTGGTTCTTCGTTACCGATCTTAATCGCATCTGCGGCCCATCCTACCTGTTTCGGTACGAGATAACCACAAATTGTTTGCCGAGCCCTGTTTTCGATGTTTTCAATATTTTTCTCTTGCGCCTCGCTAGATTCTCATCAGCATGCATCCCATCGTTGTCCTTCGGCCCTTTGGCCCTTCTGCCTTTTGGGCTATTGTCAACGGCTCTTTGTCAACTTTGTGGGCCCAGTGTCTTTGCCGAGGGCTGGCTCACGTACGGGACCAACCGCCAAGATTGCCCAGGTTGCAGGCCTTTGTTCCAGCAGATATCGATCATTAGATAGTTGCCCCTGCGCCTGCCCTCAGTTTGTTTTTCCACGCACACAAAGTACACACACATCGCGACGTGTCCCCCCCCTGTTCTACGTGTGTCCTATGTCATCAATTATTATGTAAGTTTTATGTGTTTTTCCCCGACGACGGACGGACGGACGTACGGTTTTCCCGGGTATTCGTGGAATCTGTCGCAAGCCTCCCAGGACCATCCACTAGCATGATTAACTGGAAATATTTTGGGGCGTGTATGTCCAGTCTCCCGGGTCCAAAATGTTGTGATAAGATGTTGATTTGGGGCTTGCTATTGTTAATGGAGCGTTTGCTTCCTAAAGTTGCTTGGCGTTCTGTGAAAAATATTTAAGGAATTCCTAATTACGGGTCAAAAATAAATTAAGTGCTACTTTAAAGTTCGTTTTTAAAAAACTTATAATTTTACTAACTAGTAAAATAAAGAGATGCATTTATAATATTAGTTTTGTCACCACCTTGTATCGCTTTAATTAATCAATTAACTAATAATTTTTGGTGGTCTTCAAAATATTTCTCTGAATTTGTAATACATTTTCTACATAGAGCTAAGAATAATATTACTTGCCATTGTAAATTGAAAAATGGTGTATGCTATGACATTAAAACTGCAAGAAATATAGCAGTTATAAAGATAATTGTTAGTCTAACACGCTTAGTAATGAAATCATATACCTAAAAACGCACTTACAGGCCTGATTTAATCATTCTTTAAATTCAATTAAAAGTAGTTTCTTAAGTTATTTGCATTATTTTGAGGAATCTTTAAAAATAAAGTAAATAGTAAAGAAAGTATTCGGCCTTAGCTAAGTATTGCTAACTGCTTATTACTTAAATATAATCTTTCCACTATCGAGAACAAGACCAATAATTTATCAGATTATACTAAACAAATATCTGTACTGCAGTGAAACATTATCTGTTGATACCGCCTTTTAAACTTATTTCCTTGAGGGACTGCTCACTGTCGTAATACAGCAAACGAACTCTGCGAAAGCGGAGACCCCTTCAAAATTGATCCCGTTTGCGTGTAATCGATGCAAATTATCAGCTCGCCCGATAAACTGTTAAGCAAACTCCTTAAGTGCTGCCCCTGACCTAACTGTACTTGGTGGCAAGTTGGACTGGGAAATTGAAAAGTGATACCATTAGTGCGGCCAACTACTCGGCATGTGTGCTGGTGTTGGTTGGAGCATACCGATACCGATGCCGATGCCGATGCCGAGTATCGTGCAGCATGCAACACGTGCTCGAATGAATTATGGCCATGAAAGTTCTTAGCTTTAATATGCCAGCGAGTGAGTGACCATCCGAATACCCCTGCATCTCCCATCTTCCTGGCCATCTCGAGCTGAGGCTAACGAACAAAATGCTTGCACGCTCTGGGCCACAGTGGACTATGGAGTATGGACTATGGAGTATGGAGTATGGAGTATGGAGTATGGAGTATGGAGTATGGAGTATGGGGTATCTGGACTATCTGGAGTATCTCACAAGTAGCGCAAACGAAGCTCTTACGCAACGGCATTATGGCAGCGGACCTGCCAATGTCATCGATGGCCCTCCAACCGAGCAGCCTGTGACGCCGTCGTCAATAATAAATAAATATGTGTCTATGCTGTGGCATGCCAGGACACTTGAGAGGCCGCTGCTCGACCGCTCCCCAGGTAAGCAACTATAACACTCCAACTGCGGGCCAAACAAAGGGGCAAAATAATATAAAACCCACAAACGAATGGGACAGAGAATAGAATAGAATTTTATTGCATAACCGCTTTGTGGCCAGCAGGGAGGTCCACCATGTAATAAGGACATCAGAGCCCTTGACTCTCTGACATCTCCACTGGAACATCACTGGACTAGGACCCGGACTCGGACTCGGACTCGGACTCCGACCCGGCATACTAATGATGACACACATTTCGTATCTTGATCTCTCTTCTGCTCTAAGGACTGCGACTCGGATGCTTGTCAAAATAAATTGAAGCACATGCTTAGGCGCTGCACAATGGCATTAACATTGTGATGTGTACTGGAACCGGAGTTCCCAGTAGGTAGCTCCACTGGCTTTGAGCCAACGAAATGTGGGCGGTGACAAGGACTATCGGTGGTTATGATCTCGACTCGAATAAATTGTTGGCCACTGGCTTACGGGAATAAGGCGTACAAATTGGCTGGCCAGGAACAGGACCCTTTACTACCGTTCGTAGGTAGTACCCCTTCGCAGGTGCTCCAGCTACCGTGGGCACTACTAGGGCACCTGCAGGGCCCTTCTCGAATCACTTTTAATGAACTTCGACGAGGGTTGATTACATCTCTCCACCCGCTCCATGTGTATTCCAATCAAGTTGATTAGGGCTTCACAAGATTTGTCATAGCTCTTCAGACATAAGAACCAAAACTTGAAGTTCAAAACTGTTGCTGTCGTGTATGCTTAATTATTTTATCAACGCTTGGCCTATGCTTAATTTTGTGATTGATGACCCGCCCTAATTTGTCCCGAAAAAATGCAAAACAGCGGGCATCCAAAACACAACAGTGGAATTCTATTCGAAACACAGATGTTCCGGCAAGTGCAATTGGCCAAGTGCTGCAGTTGCGGGGGCGTTGAGGCTCCCAGCAAATAGATAATAAATCATAATTCACAGTTGAGTGGAAACATCAAAACAAAAGTGACCCGCGCTTCGACATTTTTGGGCTTATTGAAAGTTCTGCAGCAGAAACTGAAACAACAACAGAAACAGACCCAGAACCAGAACAACGATTCCGTCGAGTTATTTTCAAATGTCAGAAATTAAGTTATGACAGATGGCCAGTGGCCGCCCCTCCTCCTCCTCCTCCTCATCCACCTCCACCTCCACCACCATCTCCATCTCGATCCGCATCTCCATCCCGCTGGTCAGCTGTCAACTCATCCGCTGCTTTACAACTTTGGGCGCGTTCATAAATTTTTCAGAAAGCTCCATTCATTTGGGCTCTCGTTTAAAGGGCGGTCCCCATATATAAAACGTATCCGAACAGCAACAGCTACAACAATGGCAGCGGCAGTAACATGATGGATTAGTTTTGAAAATGCCCGGCGTTTTTCTACTTAGTTTGATATTCGAGGTGGTTGGGGGAGTTTTTGGGCCGCTTTCTGGCTGATGATAATCGCATCGTTTTTTGTGAAATTGAGCTGTGAACTTGGTTCCCTCTGTTCGTTGGTTTGCTGGTTTTCAAATGTGTAAGATGATGATCCGATATGATATGGGAATGGACTAAATGAAATTGACAATGCAATTAGACAGTCAGTCAACTGGGAGTGATGCTAATTATTTGCTTAAAATATAAAATATATTTAAACATAATAAAATAAGAGAAGGTTTAAAGTTATGTAGCAAAGATAATATTTCTACTTAAACAACTTACTCCAATTTCAAATTATAAATAACATTTAACTTTAACTGCAAAACAATTAACTTTTGCAAAATAAACAATTAAAGAGTTCATATTCCAAGATGAAATCGGATTAGAATCGCAGCTTATATCTAATTGGGAATCAAAAGAATAACGATTTTCCAATGGTTTCCTGTTGATTGGAAATCAAATCCCGCCACCTGGCGGAAATCCAAAGAACTACAAATTTCTAATTTACTGAGTTGAATTTGATTTTTGAAAAGCAATGTGGTGGGTTTTACAGCACAGAAATAAGTGGTAATATAAAACATGTAAATTTTAATTAAATCCGATAGCAAGATCATTTTGTTACGTTTGCAAATTCCCAGACTAGATTTCACAAGGAAAACACTCTTAAGTGTCTTGTGAGTTGTGCCATGCATTTTATCACTTCAGTCAGACCATATAATTGAACGTAAAATCGTTGAAGCCAAGCAAAACGAGCAGAGCAATGCAGTTGCACATGTGGCTGCCACAAATGGTGACAACTATTTGCACAGTCGAATAACTGAGGCGTTCCCGTTTGTGTTGACTTAGGCACGCGGCCAGATAGAGATGAGCAAATGTATGCACTGCAACATCGGTTAGTGAAAACCCTGATTTCTTTTAGTGTTGATTCAAATGCAGAAATAAAGCAACATTTGAATCAACAATTGGAGGGGTCAGGACAAAAAATAGATGCTAATTAGCCAAGCGAATGATAGGCGAACAAAAACATTTGGCTCAAAAAGTTCTGCCGACACCCTTGGAAAATGTTTGGGGCGTTTACGTTTAATAAATACAAAATGGTTGTCAAAATTAAACGAAACCAAAAGAACGTTCAGATCTTGGCTTGCAGCGATTAAAGCAATTAGGCATTATGCTAATTTAAAGACACACGCCGCCCCCCGTTCAATTTATCCCACTCATTCATAGTTCAACTTCCGGACTTGGTCCAAGTTTAGTTATTACTTTTTTAGGTTTCCGCTTGGGATCCACACTCGAAGCGAAGTCTAAACAAGATTTATGTTTGTGTTCAATTTTTAATATGTTTTCATTTTTTTCGGTCGCTCCAAAGACTCTCTTTTTGGCCATATAATTGCTTCCAAAGGGGTTTTTGGTTTTTGGTTTTCCGTTTTTTGGTTCTCGGCCTTTCGCTTTTGGGTTTGGGTTTGCGTCGAGGTGTGTCTGCATTTTTATTTGGAGCACTTCAAAGTGTTCCGCCCTTTTGTCTCTGCTGGTTGCTCATCCTCCACAGTACGCGGCGATATTTTAGTTATTTTTCCATATTTATTTTCTGTACCGCTGGCCACCAAACAAAGCAACAAGAGCAACAAGAGCAACGGCGGAGGCAGCAACACACATAATTAGTGTAATTAACGCTTTTTGGCTGACTGCGTGCAGAAAATTGTGTGTGAAAGTGCGTGGCACTCTTGAGATGTTTTTCCGTTTGTATTTCCCCGATTCTCTAGGCGTTTTGTTTTTCCATTTTGAGGGTTCATTCAACTGATTTATGTGTTCTAGGCCATGTTTGCTTGCAGCCTGCACTCTTTTTCCGTGTGTGTTAATTTGTGAATAATCTGTGCTGCACGAAATGCCAGAGAACGGTGCATCGACTAACCATAATTAGCAAGACTATCTTTGTTGGCCCAATCATTTGGCAAATAAATAGAGCGATAGAGGATGGACAAGTGGAGGGGGCTGGGAAATCGAACGACTCCCGCAGCTGTTGTCTGTCATCGGGGAATACGACTAATAGAACCCATATATATGTATACTTATGCCCCAACGTCCAGGCGACAATAATGGCCCCTTGTGAGAAATAATTAAAAGTGGAGCGGCGACAAGCAGGAACCCTATTTTGGGGACGACAAATATTAATTGCATATGAGTCCCGAGGAGCTGTCGCAGACATGAAAATGAGCAGCAATTAATATGCGTACTGCATATTACTTTCCACCGCCGTCCCGCTTTTTTCCTCCTAACTGAACACTCAAAGCAATTTGCTGCCAAGTCGCAGTGCAGCTCTAAACGAAATCTAATTTACAGTAACAACGTGCACGCTGGCTCTTTGGAAAAAATTTCCCTTTCTGTCGCAACTGTTTTCCATTTCTCTATTTTTCTGTTTTTCCCTTATTTCATATTTTTTGTGTCTTTCTGCGGCAGCCAAATGCGATGGCACCATATCATGGCTGAGTGTCATAAGTTTGACAGCACACAATTTACACGTTGATGGAAAAGGATTCTGGGGATACTGAATACAGAATACAGAACACAGATACAGATGCTCATGCTCATGCTGATGCAGATACGGATACGGGATGAGTTCGAGCTGTACGGAAAAAAAAAATTGTTTGAGTCATAACCTCAGCCTTTTATATATTAGATACTTTATAAACGGATTAAAACGTTTTGATCCCAATCCTTAATGTAATTATACTAGACACAAATTTTATGGCGTTTTGAATTCTTGTATAGGTTTCCAAAAGAATAATTCGAAAATAATTTCAGTACAAGTTTTTTTTTCATCAAATTCATCAAATTTTTCTTGAGACATTTGGTATGTTCATTGATTCAGTTGATAACCAAAGGGATGATTTCTAGAACTATTAAATGTGTTAATTCTTTGGAAAAGATTCATTACATGATAGAATTTTTTTCAGTTCAGATATAGATATATAGATATGACAATAAAGTATTTAAAACTAATAATATATACATGAGGTATATAGGTATTTTTAAATTTTATTTTCTAAAAAAGTCAGACCATAACCGCTCTTTTTGCACCTAAAAATGTTTAAAAATCGAAAATTATCAGTACAACGGTTTGTAAATATATTTTTCCCAGTGAAAGCGTGAACCCTGCGCTCGTCCACGCAAAGTGTGAAAACTCATTTGTATCAAATTTCCCATACGTGGAGAGCGGGGGACGTGGAGGGAATGTGGAAGGGCGCATCGCACACAAATTGATGTAATAAACTCTACGCGACTGCGGCGCTGACAGGACAAACTTGCCGAACTGGAGACTGACGATGCCGCTGCCCCTTGGGGGTGCAAATCCAATCCAATGCGTTGCGGCCTATATGGAGCCACCCTCAATAGAGGTCCACCCCCCGAAGTCTCCGCCCCTGGCCAGTCAGTCACTCACAGAGTTTGACATTTTTGACACGGTTTGTAATTGACACTTGCACTTGGAAGAGCAAAATGTGTATCTCCATTCCATCATCACGTGCATGGCAATGATTTATTTCATCACTTGTCTTGTTTGTGCCGAAAGATTGGATGTGCCATGCCACACCGATTTTTCCAGGGGATAAGAACTCGAGTTGGCTTTTTTGCAATGGTTACCTTGTTGCCATCATCATATGGACTTCAAAGATTTGGCATTGATGGCCATTGAATGTGAAGTGGTAAGCAATCTGAAACCGAGACAGAGGGGTAATGCAGCAAATTGTGCTAACTCAAGCCCTCCAATTACCTCTTTCACTTAATAAACACATAAAAGCGGAGTTTGTACATTTCCTTCAGTTGCTTTTACGGTTTCCTTGTCGCGTTTAAAAGCAGTTCCAAAGCTCCACCCCCAAACATTGCCCAGGGCAATCAGTCGGGATAAAAAAACCCGACGAGTGCATGCAAATTGACAAAGTAAAGCTTGCTACTTGGGCTAATTAATGGATCTGTAGCAGACGGGAAATTCCCTAGGCAAATTGCGTATGCAGGAATTCTGCGTAACTGCCAACTCAACGACGCCCCAGTAATGGACAGGTTGGGACACTTGGGTGTGGAGCTCCAGGGTTTTATAGGGCCAGGCTAAGGAAGTCCTGCCCCTGGGTCATTCATTTTGGGGCATTTCTTCCTTACCGCCTTGGTCACGCCAAATGAAATACAGCAGGCGACTGCAAGTGAAATGCACTTTTCACCGATGGCGATTTATGCTCGTGAAATCCGTAGATACACTGTAAGGAATGTAAAAACCCAAAGATGCCAATATGGATCGCACTCAAACATTTGACACTTTGACATGATTGTCTGATTTCTGATGCTTTAAGGTGTTTTAAGAATCAAATCAATTGCAATTAAATAATGTTTCTTAAATAAAACCAATTATGTCAGTCTTGAAATTAAAATGTCTAAAAAATTTACTTATTTTCTGTGTGCATTTCTTTACAAGCCTGGTTATTGATCGGCATTCAGAGCGAGAAGTGTTGGAGTCGGGAGCCATTATGTTTCCGCTTTGGTGATTCGATTCAATTGGAAATTTAAGGAAAGAAAGCGCTTGCGCATGCGCACACCTTTAATTTGGCTAAAAGAGGCCGAGAGGCGTCGCAGTTGCATTCGCATTTGGGCTTACTTGTCATTTGATTAATGAGACCACGCTCGACCATCGATCTCCATTTAGCGGGGCAGTCAAAGAGTGAATAATGGGGGCGTGGCCAGTTAAACCAGGTATGTACCACCAGGTATATGCGCATTCGACGGCATATAGCGATGTGAGAGTCCCCTTAAATGGCGTTCTAATTGCACAAGTGTGAGGCTGACTGACTTCCCCTGTTTCACCTTATTTCCCTCGTTCAGAGCTGCCATGTTGCCAGCGACTGATGCGTGAAATTTCGGAGTGCCAGTCTTCCAGAAGACTGAAAGCAGAAGACTTGAGAGCGGAGAACTGCGAACGGAAGGCTGAGGGGGCGTGCCCAGTGACCAGTGACATGTCCATGTCTCAACCGGCCAATACACAAAAGCCTGTCTCACGAGACTTGAGCCATTGTCCATTTCGGTTATTGCAGTCGTTGGTGTTTCTGTTTCTGTGGGCAGGACGCGAATTGCAACAAAAGCAGGCATTTCACTTAAACTTCAAGTTGCAGCTGCCCATCGACATGCAACTGTGCACTGCTGTTTAGAGCTGAACTAAATAAAGCTTAAACTACACTCCTTGGCTTAAAAAAGATTTATGGACGCTTAAAATTGAAATATAAATTAATTATCATACTAGCTAGAAAATAAGGAGGTAGAACCATTATTCTTCAGCACTAACAGCTTAGTAAACTGTCTATGTATAAATGTATGTATAATCACCGAGATTTTGGGAGCGACAAAGCTCTTGGTAAAATTATACCGAGAACTTATTGATGAGACATAAAATGTTTTCTATTTTTTCAAAATTTTTGTTACGATATTAAAATCTTATGACATTTTTCAAAATTATGATTTATACACAAAGTATGTATAAAAAGCATGTAAAAAATAAAACTTGACGTTTTTAATAAAATAATTTTATTTATTTTTAATTCATAGGAGAAGAAAATAACTATAATAATCAAAATTTAATACGGTTCCATTTTTAAAAAAATGTTTTAAAAACATATTGTTGCCTTAAACGTTAATATTTTACGAGCAAAAAAAACAAACCTTTGCAATTAAATTTTGACTTGAAACCGCGGCTAGCTTTCCACTTGTTCACTGTGGTGACAATTTCTCGGATTACATTGTAACCCCATTCCCAGGGAGCAGCCCCATGCGAAAGTTGATAGCCGAAAATTTGTATTTCCCGATTCTCACTTGTATTGATCTGTAACTGGCTGCAGGGCAATATCTTGGCACTATATCATGGCTGTCTCGATTAATGACAGCTCATGAACTAAGCCACAACTAAATTGTCGCTGTTGCTGTTGCAGTTGCCGTTGCAGTTGCTGTTGCGGTTGCTGTTGTGACTGTGCCATCCCAAGGCACTAAACTAGGTCCCTGTGCTGACGGTCCCGGTTGTGTGCCCAGTTACCCACTAACACAGACCGCAGCTGACAATTAAGATGCACATACATAGATTGCAGCCGGAGTTGAAGTCGGAGTCCCATCTCAGGCACCGACTTCTGCTGCGATGGCACCTTTTATCCAGTCCAATCCAATCCTAGACCATCCCATACGCAATTTGGGCGAACTGACAGTCGGGACTAAAGAGCCAAGCGGATGTGGCGAATGGGGCGAGAAAGTAACGGAAAAATTCAGCAGCGACGACATGCAACCAACAACACACGAGCAAAGCCAAATACACTTAGCAAAATTGATCCATATTTTAAAAGCTCTGATACTAAAAACATTTCATAAAGCTACAAAGTCTTGACAAATAGACAACAAGGGTTGGTTTGCTAAAATAATAGTGTTCTTAAAGTCATTATAAATAAATACAAAATTAAGTTCTCCAAAGAAAAATAGCTAGCTTGATTAACTTACTGGTTTATCCAAAACATTTATTAAATATCTTGAGATGCCATAAACAAAAATATCGCCTTTTTCCTGCAGTTTCATAAGGTATATAAAATAAATGTATTGCTAAAAACCTTTTCTTTTACTTAAATTAAATTTAAGTAAATTGGCTCTTAACCAATTGACTTCTGAAGTAAGCTTACATCAAGAGTTGTATGATGAAACATACACACGGATGCCAAATTCAAAGAGTGTTTTTTTTTTTACCGCCGAATTTGGCTTTCGATTGCCTATCGTTTGCAGGAGATTTTCATGACACCACAACAATCTCACAGATCTTGCTTTTCTATTAACTCCCTTTTACGATCATCAAAAATTATCCAAAAATTCACTGTGTGGCAAGTCGCGGCTGGGCAGACACAAGGCGATTGCGATTCGTGTCAAAGTTGTGTGGAAGTTGGGGAAAATTGCGCAGGCGCACCTTTCGCCACGAAGGGGAAAAACAGACACAATTGTCGCCCCATCGCCATCGTAAATCGTGTAATTCTGCCGACGAACGACGAACGAAAGACCCAAAGGCCGGCTTTTCCGAGACTTTTCCTGTGAACACTTTGAACTCAATGCTGGGCCTGGTGGGCGTTGACAGACGATAGAGAAGCCTGGCAAGCTTTTAATTGATTTGTAGTTGTTGCCTATGCCGATGCTGGTGTTGCTGGTGCTGGTGCTGCTGCTGCTGCTGTTGCTGTTGCTGTAACCGCAGCAACTTGTAATTGCCTCGGGTTGCAGTCGGACTTCGACTTGGAGCTTGGGAGTTGGGCATTTGAAATTGGGAGTCGCATTAGTCATAAGTGCGCGGCATGCAACGTCAAGGAATTCGGTGTGCAATTTTCCGCTTGCCACTTAAATGTTTTCGGGGCTCTGACTCTCCGAATGTTAAATTATTGCCAAATCATTAACTCGACCAGTCGAGCATATGGTCGGTCGGTCGGTTTGTTGATCGGTCCGCCAACAATTTTGCTCGATAATTTATTGGCACACAGCGCACAACGACATCAATCACTTTGGGTGCCTGGCTTTGCGTTTCAGTTCGCTTTTCAATGCAACTTTTCCGCTGAATGAAAACAAATGTTCAATATTGCCGCCAAAGTATGTAAAGTTTTTGTGCTCTCTCTTTCTTTTGGTCGCCCTCTCTCTCTCTCTCCCTCTGTTACTCCCACAATATACACTATTCGGCTTAGGGCATATTACAATTAATTTTAGGTCGGGTTTGGGAGTGAAATAGTACAATGGCTTACACATTTTCTTTTTTTAATTTAGTTTTGTTATAAAAAAAAAGGAAAAGGAAAATAACTGATTGAAATTTTTTTGCAAACAATCACCTTTTTTTTACTTAAGCCAGAAATTAATGGAAACTGAATATGGGTTTAACTATACCTTTAATAAGAAACCCTTGCTCACAATGCTACTACGATTTAAAAAATAAATATTAAAATGACAATTTGCAACATACATTTTTCTTTTAAGTTATTGACGAGGTTTCTTTTAATTTTTAATTTGTTTATTGTTATTTTTTTCATAATTATATTCTCTGGTTTTTGAGAGCATACCAACTTCGAGCTGACTGCTTGATCGATTGTTTTAACCGCTTGTCGTTTCTGTTACTGTCGTGGGTATTGTGCTAATGGTTTTGCTTTTGATTTCAACATTGTTTTGTGGGCCAGTCTTTTGGCCAAAAGCCCAGCCCCGACCACTTTCCGGCAAACCTGCTTTATTGATGATTGCTCTCGTCGTTGACAGCACAAAGGCAGCTCGAAACTTACCCTTATCCTGGGCCATTCCACTTCAATCCTTAGGCTCCTTCTGCTGCGGGGTCGTTGTGATTTGACTTACTGCTCGAGTTGAGTTGCAGTGGCCCGACAAGCCAAGCAAACAAAAAGCACATTTGCATACAGTCGAGGCTGGGATCTTGGCTGACCAAAAATGGCAGAAGCCGCATGCAAATGAGAGACCTTCTTCAGTGGCCAGATCCGCATCCATCTCTCGTAATAAAGTGATATGCGTGCCCCGAAACAATGGGGTATAAAATTAGCATAATAAAAGCCAAAGGCCAACGCTCGAAGAAAGTGGCCGCTGAAGAAGTGCAGCTCTCTGCGGAGCACTCAATCTCAGGGCCAGGTCATCTCGAGCTGAATGTCAGCGGAGCAATTTGGTGCGGGGATTGTCGCGAAATCAAAAGAACAAAATATTGCAGAAACCAGCAAACGACTAGCCAAAGTGTTACACGCATTTCAGTCACGCGCAGCCAGTTTACGTGCTCTGGCCATTGGAATCAGCATAGGAATCAGCATCTCGGCCAGAATCAACAGTCGCCAGTTGCGTGCGAAGCTTGGCCAAGGACTTTGGGCCACTGGGTTCGGACATGACACAGTTATGCGATTTATGTAACCGAGAATTATGTGTCAAAGCTGAAAAACTGACAATGCGGCAGTCTCTCTTTTTTCTGCTGTTTAGGTGCCTGTTGACAAGAAAAATTAGCTGGCCAAAAGTCGCTGGAATGCTGCATCGAAATAGGAATGCACTTTTGCATGTTACAGTTAATGGAGGTATAAAATCTCTGAAAATTGCTAAATAAAAAGTATCTTAAATATAGATAAGATTGGTTAAAGCACAGCATTGGAACAATAAACAGACACTGCTATTCTATCTAAACGTATATTTGTTTTGTTGTATAACCAACACCTGTGCTATTTTTTGCCAGCAATAAAAAAAAACAAATTTTCTTTATATTTGAGAGATTTGATGAGATTCGCAAAATATTAAAAACTGCTGCTATTGATTTAACACACACTTTTCACACCCAAAACTTTAAAATGCATGTAACAATAGTTTAGTTTCTTTGACAATTTTATTTGGGTGTAGATTTCCTAAATCCCACCAAATTCTTGCCCATTTTATTTAAGCTCCACTTTTGTTAGGGCAGAAATTCTGAAATTATGCGTAACAACTAGCTCGCCTTCAATGCCGCTCTGCATCTGGAATCTTGCCGTTTCCATTTAGCGCTTTTCAGCGAACTGTCTGTCGTTTTTCCGTCCTAGTCTTGGGGGCAGTCGCCGGGCGTAGACAACGGTCGGGCAAACGGGCCCACAATAAACTTGGGCCAAAATATGGGCGGCTCAAACGACAATGGGCAGTCAGTTGGTAACTGGGCAGCGACAGACGTGAAATGCCGTTCCACAGCCTGGGTATCGCAAGAGTTGGGCCAAGACAAGACAACTGATATGCAAATTGCTTGGCAAGGCTTCGAGTGACAAACCCAGCAGAAAGTGCAGCGGCCAGGGAGGCTGATACTCGTACTGATAAATCGAAAACGAAACAAAACAGCCACTTCAAATGGGTCAGAGCGTGGACCACGAAATTACTAGCACGGGGTGTGGACTCCAGTTTAATTAAGGGGGCTGGTCTGGTTCTGCAGAGGGATCCACGAATGGGAGTGCAATATGAAATTGAAAGTCGCCAAGCAAACAGTTAAAATTGTACTAAAATACTCTTCTAAAGAAACTACCAAAGTAAAATATAAACACTCTTAATAGTGTTAGCTTTAGTTTGTCTTAAACTAAAAAGATAATTCAAGTAATTTAATAAAGTCAGAATACATTCAACATGTGCTTTAATGGATTTTAGTGTGAAATACAAGTTTATTGACTTGCCTAACTTCAGAAGAAATTGGAGGAAAAAGAACAAATATTTTTAATGGAAAGTTTATTTGTTTTTGTATCTGAAACTCGCGTTTTGGGAAAAAGATTTATTAAAAAGATATCTTATTGTAAGTTGTTGAATTAGTTTTTCCATTTTAGAAAAAAACGATAACAATAAACTTAAACTTTTTTAAGAACTATATTATTAAACGACTTTTTTGTATAAACATAACATTTCAGTTTAAAAAGCTGACGAATTTAATAGCAAAAGCAAAAAGAGCATCAGCATTGGAACAATACTACGAAATAATACCAACTTTTACTCTCAACATAATTTAATGTTTATCATCAAAAATAGTGTTAATGGAAAACTTAAGAAAAACGGAAACACAAAAACAGATCCAAGAAATGAATAAATCTACCCGAAACTATACCAATTTTTACTCTCAACTAAAATTTAAGATTATCATACCTTGAACTGTGTTTGTGGTAATAAATAAATAAATAAATAAGGAACTATACGTATGCTGTTCTTCAATTTATTGTCAGTGTTATGGTTTGCTATTTATTATATTATATCTTTTACTATTTTTTATAGCTTACAGACCTCTTTTTAGGGTACTTCCAGGAGAGCTGTGTGTACACAAACCAGTTGCAAATGTGTCCGCAGCTCTGCGTCACTTGGCTATTCCACTGGCCATGAGGCCTCCATCTGCATCCAGACGGTGTGTGTTTGTGTCATTTTGTGGGTGGCGGTGGGTCAGTCAGTTGGCCCAGGACTGTTGGTTGTTGGCCATTGCCAGCTGGCGCTATCACATTCGCTGGCCATTTGTTGCGCCATAATTTGACTGGCCGAGTCAGAGGCCGCTCTAATTAATAGTGGGTCGTTTGCTGTGGGCTTGATTTTTATCGCCGCCTTTAAACAATTTATGCCCGACTGGCCATTACTGACCACTGCGGATGGGGTCCAGTGGGCCGCATTGATAACGAATTCCAAACATGAAGCGTACCCCTATCATGTGCATTTTAGATGAGACGACCGAAAGGGGCGGGCTGATGTGATGGGTAAACGACGCACATTTTCCCCCAATTTTCGTAAATTGAAAATGGCCCGGTCGAAGATAAAACTTGGCGTGGGAGGCCATACATTTCGTACATATTCGCCTGCCTGCCCGTTGGAAATATTGAATTGGTTTGTGGAATGTTTTCATTATGCGCTCGAAAAGCAAAAGCGCACCTTTTTGGTTTTTCGGCAAGGATGTGTGAGGGCCAGGACCCGCAACACGAGCCATTTAAAATGGATTATTGGGCTGAGGTGACGGTGACTGTGACTGTGACTGCCAGATCAATGGGCCACGCCAGCAAAAGCTCCGCGGGAGTTTGGGCCACACCCGTTGCTCGTAATTGGAAATGCAATTTGCCAATCGCATTAAATGGCCAGCAATTGTCGTCGCGCACAGTGGCAATTTGACAAATTTTTTATTGTTTTCAGCATTGGCCATAAAACGATATTAATACCTCGATGCATTGTCCTCGACGATCAGCGATGTGAACGTAATGCGGCGGAGACTTATTGCTGACACGACTGACTGGCCATATCACGATGGGAGGCGAATTATTGCCATACGAAAATTAACTGACTTTATGATCGTGCTTTATTCAATTAAATGTGTGAAACTAGTTATTATTATTGCGGCTATAAAGCTTCTGCTTTAAGCTCATTACCACTAATACCAGTATAAATTCATTATATATTAGATCAAAGCTTATCTTTTGATCACGTTGAGAGCTAGATTTGTTAACCCATTAATTAAATTAAATTAATTTAAGTGTTAATAAATAATTAGCTACCACTTTAAATTCTAGCTTGAGATAATATCTTAAAAAAATATTTTTAAAATTAATATTATATGGCAATCAGTTGCAAACTTTTACTTTTGATGCAGTTATAAACATAAGGATTTTTTTAAACATCAAATGAGTTAACATCTACATAAATGTAAAAGTAATTTCAAAAGGGCAACACAAACATTGTATTGAAAATTTATAATTTTACTTTAAATGTGTATATCCCATTTGGTCTGTTAAATAAAATTGCCGATTCTCCTGAACCAGCTTTAAATTTCGATGACGTTTCTTGTGTCCTTGTTAAGATTGCCCCATTCTGAAACCAATTAAGTGTTATCGAGTGGGTCCTTTGCCCCACTGAGCAGCATCCAACCACCCAAGAGCTGCAGTTGGGCGAAAAATAAATACCAGACTGCGCCGGGCTGTCAATGGCAGCGCTCTGGGAATATGATAAATCAATATCTGTGCGGCTGCACACTTAAGACAAGGCTCCAATGTGCATTCGCCAGATATGAATATAAACAAATATTTGTGCATATAAAAAGATTGGCAGCGCAGGGCGCCATGGGTTAAGTTGATTCAATGGAACGAATGGGTTCCGCCGAGGGAGTTTGGCTGTGAGTCAGTTCTGGGGACCGCCTGTTGCGAGAGACAAGCTCTTTGGCTTTGTCTCTTGGCGTCTTTTGAATGCATTACATAACACCTACGGGGTGACAGGCTCGAGGCGTGGTTTTCGGGGGCGGGAAAGGGAGGTAAAGGGAGGGAGGCATTCCCGAGCAGCGATCCCCCCCACCGAAGGGGGTGTTAAACAGCTGTCCGCCCGGTGACTGGTGTTCTATAAATTTCCCTGATTGATTTTTATTGAAATGGGGCGCAGCTTGAGACCTGCTGACAATTGCATAAATATATATCTCTCCCCTCATGCGGGCTCCAATTTCAGCACTGCCAGTCGATTTATGAAGTGACAAAGGTAGGCCTGGGCAATACCAGTTTCGCAGACCATTCCCCCCTGCTTGGGGGCTGTTGAAAAATTAATAATTTCATGGGCAATTTTTAATCTAGTACGTGATTTAATTCGCTACCCGGTCAGCAAGTCAACGGGTTGCAACTCGAGCGGATTCGCAGCAACTTTAAATACAATTTAGATGCAGCACAGTCTAGCCCCAAGTTAATTTGCAAATGGCTTTTCAGGCTACTGGCCACGTCCTGCACCGCCACCTCCCCCTCCTTCCTCCCTTTGCCAACCCGTAGACGGCGTCGTTGATTGGCCACGTTTACGAAATTAGTCCGCAGAGGGGACGACGTCGTCGGTCGTCATAACTTAGTCTCCGCCGATCCGGCCTGCTTCTGCACTGGCAGCTACTCCACTGGATGATGAAGTGGTCCTCCAGCTCTGCCCCTTTGTCTCCCGCCCCTGCCTTCCTGTTTTCTAGTCCGTTGTGTCCGGTATAAGCCGAGACAATTAACCCGGCCTGGGCCGCCCCTGGCGTAGGTGGCCCCCTGCGCACCCACCCACCGCCACTTAGCTGCTCGAGTGGACCGGCTACCTGTATTCGAGTCGCAGTTGCACAACTAACTGGCGACAACATTAAGCTGGAAGTTATACATTGCAGCCAGGGAGGTTTGTTGAACATTATGAATACAAAATACAATTATTATATATACAAAACTCTTATTAATATTATATGTATAAATACTAAATGCAAAATCTAAACCATCCACTTGAGTTACCTAACTTAAACGAAGGTGACACAAAAAATCTCTTTGATTTAAATTTTCATTAAATTGGAGTGACCATGCAAGTATTATAGTACTTTATAATTCAAAAAAACAATTTCATTTTATTCATGTCCATTATGGAACACCATGCTAACAGCACATTTTGTTTTATCATGAACAAATCCCTTTAAATAAAAATAGCCATTCCCTTCCCTAAGTGAACAATTAGTTGGAGTGGCGTATGCTGAAGGGAAAAAAAACGGCAAATCAATAAGATTATTTGAATTTTGCAATACCCAACAACCCAATTTTGACTTACAGCCGAAATGAACAGCTTACCTGTCCATGAAGCCTTCAGTGCTAGCAAAAAGAATACCTGTTCGAACCACTTGACATTCCAGTGGCATATCCTGGCACAATCCGCTCGAGGGGCGGCCACTTCACAGGAGCAGAACCACACGTATGCATAAAGGATTTTTATTTGCCCGCGTGCCCCGCCACCTCAACACACGCGTACAATAGGCTTTCGCCCATCGTGAACCCGAAAAAGAGGCAACTAACATGGGGCTCGCGATGTAATCCTGTTATTTGGCCGAGTGCAGCAATCAGCCACGTGAACAGTTCAAACCAAACAGCGGTGGCAGCAGGACACTGGAAAAAATTAAAGTACTTTTTGATTGGAAATCAGTTTGCATCGGTTTTTCAACTTTAAATTCTCTCTTTATTACTGGTTAACTAAAATTTTTTTTTTGGAAATAACTTGTAATTCAACTACTATCAAAGGGGACCCATTTGTTTTCTGTGCAACGGCTTCAGTACCGGAATTTGGACTGCGGCTGTGCATTTTTGGGTGGCTCCGGCACTCGAGTGGCATTCCGGACTCGAGCGTCATAAGCGCATCACAACGGTAAATGCCACATATAGCATACAGCGTATGGCGAGCGCATAGAGCCCCCATCCAATATGCAGTAAAAACTGAGCTGGCTCACTTGGTTTCGGCGTGGTTCAGGCCAGGGCAGGCCAATTAGAGCGGGAGAAAAGTGCCAACTCGACGTGAACGTGCCGTTAGTGCTAAGCCTCCTCCCGGCAGATGCAGATACTCCTCGGATACAACTCAACCCAAGTCCCCCTGGCCCACCAAACATTCGATAGGCGAGGAGCACTCTAACGCTCCAGTTTGCATTGAGCCGCCGGCTGAATGTTTCGCGCTAATCGAGTTGTTACATTTACGAGGCGACCAGGCAACCGCCAAGACGAGAGCTGCCTGCCAAATGTCAAGAGGTCAAACGCCTTGAACTTGAAGCAAAAACGTGGCCAAGATGTGGATGCAGACGTGGACGTGGGCCATGAATGTGGGATGGGAGTGGAAGCGGCGGTGGGTGGCAGTCGGCGGGGAAAACAGCCAGCACCAACCTAAACTGCAGTTATGGCCTTTACTATTATATACCCTTTATTAAGGATTATCCTCAGCCTACATATAACACGTTTAATGAGTTGAAAATGGGCATGCGATTTTATAAAATTAAGTCTTGATTTAATGAGAGTAGATAGATTTTTAACTAGATTTTAAAAACAATTTCTTTAAACAATAGCTATAACTGATTATCTTAACATCATACACTAATGTCATTCCCTAAATTATCATTATCATTCTTATAATTTTAGTAATTATAGTACTATATCATTATTTTAATGTATTATTGATTGATATCATTGACTGACTGAGGTCTTTAATCAAATTACTTTATCAAGTAGTTGTAAAAATAGCAATAATACTAAGGTTTATAAGAAAAGAAGCTATTTACTAAAAATATGAAAAAGGCTAGTAAAGTTCAACAATGTTATTTTATTCTTTTTTATATAGCATATACAATTTTCGGGTATCATTAATATTCTTTACTTATGCTATAATTAGAAGATACTTTTTGCTATAAATATATTTGATGACTACGGTAGCTCACCTCAGAGCATCTCATGTTCGTATTGGCTCCTAGTCTCTTCCCACAGACTCCAGATCTGCGGTCTCTGGACTTCTTCTCCAATCGCGATCGCAGCGTGCGCATGCGCGACGCTTCTGCCTGCGGGCCAATGGCCAACGATGGCTTGAAAGCGGCCACGGACGGCACAGGCACAGCTTGAAGTCGCCCCGGTGAAGTAAGAAATCATAGAGCGCGGCCATTTGAGGCCTTTATAAATGCTGAAAGGTGTTAACTGAGCGCCCGTTTCGCGCAGTGTAGCAGCCGCTGCGCCCATCAACGCCGCTGATTATGATGCATGGCCACAGGACACAGTGGGTTAAGAGCTGGGGTTAAGAGGAGGGACCTGCGTGCGGAGCGGAGCAGAGCACATGTGGCGATGTGAAAGAGATGCCGACGCCGCGATGAACCGACTGGATGGTCGACTAGATGACTGGTCGACTGTCTAAGCCGGATTCCTGTAGCGGATTGCTGCTGCGGACATAATGAAGGCCCCATTGCCCGCCGACTGGCTACCCAGGGGCGCTCGGCTATTGCCTTTGTCTAATTACATAATGCAATGCAAATTGCCGCGACCACGCCCCACTTGCCTATCCATTTGCCGCAATAATGCCGTTTAACCCCAGCCAAGACCCCGGGACCACCCAAAAAACATAGAAAATATAAATGCTCTCGATTGCCGCCAAGCCAATGAAAACCAAATTGCAAATAGCAAAAAGCAAATAGAAATAGAAACAGCAAACAATGACAAACTGTCTAGGAATATAAAATTGTGCAAAAATTTGCACACTCAAATGGAAATGCAGGGGAACAAGAGAAACGATTCTGAACCCAATGTGCTTTGCCCGAAACCTTGACGTTCTAAAATGCCAATTATAACTAGCGCAAATACAAATACAAATACAAATAAAAGTACAAATAGCTGGCCGGCACAAAAGCCAACTCCAACTGCAGTCAGCTTGGAGCACTGGCACTCTTTGGCCAAAACAAAAGTCCACTTGGTTGTGGCTGTTTTCGTTTTTCATCAACGGTTTTTCCATTATGCTGCAGGCCATAAAAAATATTTGTTTGGGGGTTGCAGCCTGCAATCGAGATGCCAACAACCGAGGCACTAAGGTTTTCTCAGTTGATTTGTCAGCTCAGAATCGTGACGGGGATATTCTTGTTTAGAGCCTATAAACTTGATTTGTGGAATGACATTTGTGTAATTTCTGGTCAATGGGCTGCGATGGCCCAGGAATGTGCGATATTAAATGTGGGCTAAAAAAATATCAACTACTTAAGTGGCTGATTTTGCTCTACTTAATAAAGTTACTTATGATAACCTTATCTTTGCATTTATTTATAAAGTTCATTAAGGGGTAGAAGTGTAGATAAGATGCTCTTTGATTGGACGTTAATATGTGATAAGATTTGATTTATTTTTTCTTTTCTTTTATGATTATTTACAAAAGATGAAGTGCAATCTTAATTCGACTTGAGATTTGCTGAGTTTTTTCGGTGACCCACCTTGTTTTGAGATCCGTGCAACGTTTGGCTCACATGAGTTACAGTTACAGCTCAAATATCGTCGGTGGTGAACTCGTTAAATATTCGCCGGTTTGGCCAACTGAAATTTTCACATTAATCGTCCAATTCCCCAACTCTGCTTTGCCTGGTAATTGGCAATTGTTTGCTGAGGGAAAATCTGAGTTTTTGTTTTGCCTAATTGAAGTTGCAATTATTGATTGGATGCAAATTGATTGGCAATTGCCCAGATGCTGTGCGGGGTCTCTCTGCACCTGCTGCCACCTGCAAAAGCCAACTTAATGAGGCCCACAAAGCGCACTCTGGAAAAGGAGAACGAGGAATCCGCAAAATGGTGTAATTCAAAACTCCTTTGCAAGTGCTCCCCTCGCATTGTGTTTCTTGACAAATTTTCCGCAAGCGGATGGGAAAGTGAAAAGCGTTCTTCGCATGCCGGCGGAAGTCGGCGGGAAAGACCCAGCCCGGCAGATGCGTATGTAAATGATAGCCAAGCCACAGAAAGCCGGCAGGATGGCATGCCACATTGGCAAGATATGGCTTATACCTGGTCGTGCGTGCGTGTCTGGCATGGTGAAGTTTGGTTGGTTTGTCTGGCGCAAAGTTTTCCCTGCAGTTTGTGGAGCAGTCGAAATTCTTATGCTAATTGTTGGCATAGGTGGAAGTAATAAAACATTTTCGTAACATTATCAAGTGGCACAAGTTGCGCAGTGAGGCAAGCAGCGGGTTATCTGAAAGGCTAATGAGCTACTTCAGGATAGGAGCAGATCTCTGCATCAAATTTGAACCCGAGTCACTTTTAATGACGAGCATGTTCAAACAGTTCACTTTTGGTTGACAAATCCCATTCTATTTATTGGTCTTATTGCTTGGCAACCATTGGACTGCCACATGTATCTCGAACAATAACAAATCAAAACGGAATCAAAACCGAAATCGAAATCAAAATTCAAAAATTCAATTCCCCAGCAGCTGCAACATTGCCATTATTGTTATTGTCAATGGTTATTAAAATGTTTTACAAATGTTTGCTGTCCGCACAGCGATCAACTGACAAAAACCAGTACCGGACCATGGGGTAATAACACATAAATGCCTATCGCATATGCCATGTTCCATGTTCCGTGTAGCCATGATTTGGCCAAAGGAAATTGCGCATTCGCCGCGTTAACCCACATGGGCATGAAACGCACAAAAATGCTCAATACATTTTCGAAAAGCAAGAGAGGGGATCGAGAATTATTGCAAATGCAATTGGCAGATACAATTATGAACTAGCCTGTCTAATAGAAAACTAAGCGCGCACTTTAATTGAACACTCAGCGATTTATCAACCGCATTTTCACTTGCGTGCACTCGGCCTGAATTTGAAAATATATTTGCTACCGAAAATTGCCTGACTGGCATTTGATTGATCCGCCAGGTGATCCACCGTCGATTACCACCTCCCCTGCCGCGATTTCCACTCGAATTTTCCGCGTTTTCCAGTCGTGCCCAGCCATCATCATCATCATCGGCAGCCGAGTGCAGTAATCGCCCGGCTGAGATCTACAAGTCCCCCGCTCCATTCAGCCCAAGGCAGATACAGATTTATTCGCTGCGGTCTAACTGGAAAGTGAAAGGATTTGCATGGCTCAGTCGGCCCAGCGTTTTATTGGCTTTCGTTACCCTTTTCCATTGATTAAGCCGAGTTGAGACTCGCTTGCATGTCAAATTAATTGATCGGCCGGGCTCCAGTGACGTGTTAAGAAACCGTCGAAACGTCGGCAGGTGTCGGCTAATGGACATCTGATCAGGTGTCCCCCGATTCGGCCCACTGTGCCGCGGCATTTTCGGGTGTACTTGGTTTGGTGCTGATTGAAAATGAAAATCGTCTAGTTGGTTGGCCGTTTGGCATTTTCCGAACAAGCTGCCAAAGTGAAAGTGAGCTAAGCCCGGCTCTTTGGTCCCGAACAGACGTCAAATTTATGGCCCCCATTATCTAGGGTAAACGAACAGTTAATCGCCCCAATAACATATGCCAATCAGGTGGAACTGTTGGCCAAGCCCCCGCGTAATGAATAACCCATTTGCGGAGCCATTCATCGGGTTGATGAATGTGGCTCTAAGATAAACAACCGAGATAGCCAAAACGATGGGTAATTTGATTTCCATTGGAGTGCACTTCAACACAAACATAATTGAATTGAAAAGCAATCGGAATAACGAAAGACAATCTAAAACGTATTCTTCGCTATGCAGAAAAATATCCTTAAATAAAAGGCTTAGTTTAACTTGATAAATATGACTCATTTACTTAAATCAGTACACCACATTTTAAATTTAATTGTATATGTTTATTTAGAAAACTAAAAATAATTTAATATAAACTATCAATAATATAGACTAGTTGTATTATATATTTATTTGAAAAAGTCATACTTTTTATTGGTAAAATGCTTTTTCTTTATGCACGGAGTTCTCTTAAAAAATGTTTGTTTAATATTCACACTTTTTTTTAAGCTTGAGAAGTCTCACAAAAAATTGCCGTTTAATATTCACACTTTTTTTGAGATTGAAAAGTCCCACAAAAATTTTCCACATATAAATTCCTTTACTTTTATCAAAGAGGCCGCAAAGTATTTACAAATCAAACAGATTAAACGTGCACTCATAAAAACCAATTGCATAAATGCACAGTAATTTTTATAACCTATCAATATTTTCAACATTCTCGATTTCTGCAGCTCCGTAACCATAACCACATTTGGGTTTTTCAAACGTGAGCTCTGCTCAGTTCTGTCACCTCTTTAGCCAAGTGTCAAAACTGTTACGTGCTGACAAATTTCTGAGGCGTATCATTGGCTTATTAATTTGTAGAGTTTGCATAATTTCCACATTTGTTCACTAATCACTCGCGTCAGCCTGCGATTTGCCCTACCCAAAAAGGCAGCCATGGGTGCATATTAATTTCCATCATAAATTACCAAAAAAGAAACGATGAAAAAAAACGGAGAGTTGTCATAGACCCGAAAAATTTATATGAACGCTGAAAGCGTTAGAATCCGGCTGGCATTCATAATGCTACCAGTTTGAAATTCTAAGGCTGTGTGTGCCAGCATGTCTATAAAATATTAAAATTATATTTCATTTGCAATTGTCGCCAGCAGTTGGTGGAGCAAGAAGTCAGTCGACCGGCGTTTCATGTGAGCCATATTGCAATCGTTTCTTACTTTGGGGCCTTTGTTAGAAATATAATAAATGTCGGCCGATTTTGCTACGATTTTGCCCCCTAGTGCCACGCCCACCAAACGGGTTAAAATTTATGCCCCACACGAGCCTTTTTATGAATTGCGCCGTGTCAGCGGGTCCAAAATTTTCATGTGCGAATTTATATGCGAAACACTTCCAGATTGCCACCAAAAACCGCTCTAACCGAAAAATTGTTCACTTTGGCTAAGTCAAGTTAGATTGAAAATGTAATCAGAGTGGGTAGTACTCATTTCCCCGGATGGTTTTCGTGGTTATGATTTATGACGCCCATTGCGGCTCGTTAAAGTTTTTTTTACAAACGTCTCGTTTAACTCTCTTTAAAGACTAAATAACTCTTTAAATAAATGTTATATGTTTAAAGTATTAGTTTAGTATGAAACCTTTCTACACTTTTAAGTACACTATTAAATATATTTAACAAGGAAAAGTAGGATTTCCCGACCCCATAAGGTATATTTTTGCTAATAATCATCAACCTAGTTTCCTCCGCAATCTTCATTTAAAGAAATATATATCCAAAAACTTCAACATAACTCTAGCTAAAAAAATACATTACTTTTGACCCCGAAAATATAGAAAGGTTTTAGAATTAAAGTTTTTTAATAGATAAAAATAATTAGATATTAAATATTGAACAGTAAATATTTGTATGCTGATCCTTATGACACTTTTACTCCTGCAATATACAAATAAGGGGATCCGATAATTGAAATGTTTGGTATACACATCACACACTCGAATGGTAATTACCCGGGAATCGAATCGGAGTTAAAATATTGGAATTAAATATGAAGGGTACTCGCTATTTGCATAATGCCATGGAAATAAAGATGGTAGCCCCGATCAAAACTGCCTTGTCCACAATTATGTTTTGTCACCTGGAATATAACGCTGAGAATCGAAAATCTTTATATTTGAGACACCAGCACCGCATGGCAATGAGTGTGTTCAATAAATATTCGGAGGAATAATCGCTGCAGCTGATGATGGATGGGAAATAGACATGCTCAAAGCAACATTTGGAAATACTTTGTTGCGGAGGAATTATCATAAAATAGCTATTAAGCGCTGCAAAAGGGATGTCCGCGACTGCGAGTTCTTCTGTTCGACGTCTGCAGTTGTCCTTATGACAACTCTGTCCGACTGCCACAAAAAGTGGTGCCGGACGGGCTGGCATAAATCAATGTTCCTCGCCAAGCGGTTGACATACTCGATGGCTGATGCTCGATTGATCGCCGGCTGGAACGATCGCTGGAGCGTACTATAAATTATGGGATATTTGACAGTAGCGCTCGTGTAATGAGAGATCACCAACTGCTTAATTGATAAGTTTGTTTCGCCGGTGACCTGGTCCGCAGCCTTATCGCTATCACTGCGTTGTGATGTATTGTTAGCCGTGACCAAATCGTGTAATAAGCCAGCCCATAAAATTGCCAACTACGCAACGATAATGCCTCCGACTAAACAACTGTCCGCTGGTTTATCGCCGCTGTTAATCTGGCGACATTATGTCAAACAAGGACAGGCCACTCTGTCTTGGGTCTTGGGTCTTGGCTCCTCTGGATCTTCTGGATCTGCGGACTCCTTGGGCCGCCTCTCGCCAAAATGATCGATTGCGCGCAAACGCATTGACATATCGACATGAATCTTGCATTATTAAGCAACGCCAGGAATCTTAAATGAAGACCGAGACGGTCTGCTGCCGTTTAGCTGCGATTGTTATCGTAATGATGCGTTCGCAGGAAAAGGAAACCCAAGGCAAACGCATTCCACACTCACCGTCGCATTCACACGCCGTCCGTTAAAGGAAAATCTGTCCAGAGCAGGGAAAAAAGGGCAAGAAAGGGCAAGGAAGGGCCATCCAGCGAGAAAATTAATAATTTCGCATCGACACCCAATTGGCAAGGCGGCAGCAACGTCCGTCGCAGTGACAACCAGCTGATAATAAATTATATTTTATTTCTTTTCGATGCTAATGACAACATCCAGACAGCATCTTTATAGCCCTGTTTCAGGTGTTCTCGACCGCCATTCCTGCTCAAATAACTCACAGATCTTTGGCACCAATAAAGGAAAGGAGGAAAGCCTCTGCCTGCCCATCGAAATCGTTGGAATCTTTCATTCTTAGGAGAAACGGACATTGCTAATTGGCAATAAGGTGGAGATATTTAGTAAAGCCAATATACGCTGTGTTATGTTATGTTATGTATCATAACGAACCTCGACTTTATAGTTCGTTTACTTAATTGAAAATGTGGTATAGTTAGAAGGAAAGAATTGTTTTTAACTGCCTACATTGTGTTGTGATATCATCTTAAATTATGATAATAATGTTTACAATTTTAAAAGTCCAATGATCAAAGAATGTTCGATATATTTAAGCTATGCTCTTTGCTCCAACTTAAGTGATACCCTCAAAAAATTTACAAAATATAACAACATTTAGATTGCATATTTCTTTAACTTTCTTGATGGAAGCTTTAAGAGTTTTACAACAATTACAACTTTGTACAATATCTTATATATATTTATCAGTGGCAATAATTATTTAAAATCCATTTTGAAATGTGAAAAATTTGTATTAGAAAAAATTTAAGAAATTATCATTTTTCACTAAATTCTTTTTTTCTTACTTTTTAATAAATGAAATAAAATAAATTTACTACTTACTACTGGCCGTGTAAAACTGATATGTATTCACATAAGCTTATAAATGGCAGATTCTGTCCTGGTTTATGCTCCTTTGATGGATTGCCTTTATAGGAATTGTCACAAAGTATTCAAATTGAAATGCAAATCCTAGCTTTAGTTGACAGCTTTGCTATTTCATTTCCACAGTTTGTTTGGCGCATCACAAAATGCAAATGCAAAATAATAAGCCAGCCACAATATTTGTTCCGGTAATTAAAATATATAAATACAAATATGGGCATTTGCATACCGGTGTCTGCATTTTGTAATTATTGCGTGCGTGATTTTTGGTTGAAAACAATTCCATCAGTTCCCAGGGGTAGAAGACTGTGGGGGGGCTGGTTGGTTGTCCATTCATGACACTCAGCCTGCACTGGCACGATTGTTTCTATAATACAATAAGACCAATCAATCAAACTGTTAATTAAGTAACCCGCAGTCGATTCATTTTAATTTTTAATTAGTTCGTCTGACATTTTACAATAATTATACAAAATAAATAAGTGCACACATTTAGATTATTTTAATGCTCTTATTCAATGGATTCAAGTATAAAATGAATATAAAATAGATTTTTGATTGACAAAAATTAAACATAAATATGAAATTAAATGTACACATAAACCTAAAAAACTTGCAGGTTAATTTTTGTTTAAAATAATGATTTATATTATTAGTTAGATTCAACAAGAGCTGTTTTTAAAAATAATCTTCCGAACACTTTGCCAAACGGCCAAAGATATAAGCTATAGGGTGTTTTTAAATTTTAAATAACCCCAATACAGTCAATTTTAAGTACAGACAAAGGAAATCAATTATGTAACTGGCAATTCAGTTTAACCAAACATCGGGCTCAGTTCAGTTTGGACGGTTGTGTTTGCCCGTCAAAGTTAGCCAACTGTGTCAACTGTCAATTACAAGGGGAAAGCATTACATTCTCCTCCTCACTGCGGTGCCAGTAAGCCAATAAAATATACAGGGGAATTATTCCACAGTTATATGCAGTTTGCGCTGAAAAATTAAGTAGCTCCGGGGAGATTTATGCGATTTTCCGGCAAGACAAAAGAAATCTTAAGCGAGGAAAAGGGCACTTTTTTGGCCAACTTTTCCTGTCTCGTCCTGTAGTGTTTCTCGCCTTTTGGCTGACTCCCGAGCACTTTGCGATTTGTCAGAGTGCAACGTGGCCAAGAGAAATGTCAGTGCAAGTTGGCTGCAAAAGTTGCTTGCTTAGAATTTATCTACTGTCAGCTGTCCGACCGCCCCTGTCCAGGACATTAAAAAAGTTATGACAGTGTCCTTGTTGACTGCGTTTGTGTTTCTTTTTTTTTCGCCCAGCTCCTTGGCTTTGTTTGGCCGCAGATTCTTGGCCAGTTGTTCTGCAGCTTGTTGTTTATTTGTTTACGGCCAGCCAGGAGCAACTTTTGATGTCCTGCTGGACTTAAGCGCGGGCGTCTGGCTCTTAATGTCAGAAGTTTTATGCATCCTCGACCGGCATTCACTTGAGATTTATGGATGCTAAGGTCCTCGCCCCCTTCGTTCGTTCCGTTCCATTTGCCCCATCCTGCCAGCCATAAACATTTTATATGAAGGCCCTCAACGCTGCAACGCCCTCGAAGCTCATTAGATGGGCAGGTTTGGGGGCAGAAAGAGGGAGATCTCTGGCCAGAACCAGTTGCAGAACGATGTGACATGATTGCGGACAGATTGCAATATAAGCCCGACTGCAGCAGCAGCAGCAGCAGCAACAGTCGATGGCACATAAAACACAGGTCCACACCAGTTGTCAACCAGTTGGCAGCTGCACGGAAACATTTGCTTCCTTAAACAGTCAGTCCGAGAGAGACCAGGAGCACGGCCAAGTCCAAGTCCGATGCCAACGGCTTAAATTATGGTCAATGGAATTTTTATAGATTTACCAAAGACCCAAAGAGCTGGGACGCTGAGCAACTGAATCCACCGGACCGCACAAAAAGTGTGCAACAAAATTAAATGCATTTCATAATTTCTGCGGCGAGCAGGCGATGTCTGGGTCCGGTCAGGGGCCCCCAGACCACAGTCACTTGACTGGTCTGCCTCCAGATTCACCTCCAGGCCCAAGTCCAGCACCATCTCCAGCTTCAGCTCCAGCTCCAAGTCATCTGCTCCTCCTTTTGGCCAAGAGCGCGCTTTTGGCCGCGGCAAGTGCAACGTTGTCTGTCTGTTAACTTATTGACACCCATATTTGGGATTGAATCATTAAAGCCAGTTTAGCTGCGGCTGCATGTGTATATATGTATGTAACTGCCCCATTACCGCTGCACTATACGCCAGTAGCGGCAGCCCCTCGCTTGGCCTTTGTTTATTTGGCTATTGTCTTGGCCGTTTTGGACAAATTTTATTGGTTTACGCACGCGCACTGACGTTGACAATGTGACCTTGTCAGCATTAGTGACAAGCGGCCATGGCCGTTATCATATTTTCTATCCCGGAATTGGATTGCTCTAGTCTATCTGGTGAAATTGCTGGGAATGCGTTCCACAGCGGTGGTGCTACTTTATCTGAGCCAAATTTGAAAGTTTCTTAGATTGCAAAACAATAGTGGATACCACTTTGTCTTTTTTCGGAGAAAGTTTAGCCATTTATAAGTTCATAGATGCCATTAAAGTACAAAGTTTTATATAACCTCCGGAAAACAAATATACCTAAATGATATTGTCAACATTGTAGTGACTAATTTTCCTTCAATTTAAATATATATAACTAAGTTATGAAACTAATGGGCTATTTCTTTATATGAGGTACATTTGAAAGTTGCTTAGACTACAAAATAATAATGGATACCACATTTTTTCCTCGTTAAAATATGGATGTCATTAAAGTACGATGTTTTTTATAACCTACGGATACAAAAAAACATTGTAGGTAATAAATTTGTATTAAATATATATATAAGCATATAATAAGATAAGTTAACAAGTTAAGAAAATTTACATTTTAAAATTGTAGATTAAGTTTCCATTTCAAATTATTGTTAATTATTTAATGTATACATTATCAAACAATTTTATTAATAAGAAATGTGTTTAAACATCATCGGTTACATAAAATATTACAAATTTATTTATTTATATTGAAATCGATGAGGAAATTTAGCTCCGAAAGAATGGGTTGAAGCTTATGTATTGTTTACAATTTAAAATCTATTGCTTTATTTCCATTGCCATGCGCTCGGGGCTATTCGAAAACCCTTTAATAACCTCCATAAATCGTGGGAAAAACAAGCCAAGTTTACGACTTAATGACTCGTTCGTTTGCATATTAATTGGATTTCGCGTATTGCAGCGCCGCCCACATTGCCACACACCTATCATAACAATCTAATGAGGCACTTAATTCGCCGCTGCCACACACTGCAAATCGAAATCTCGCGCGGCCTGACAATCACACCTATCTAATAACTTCATTACCCAATCAATCAAAGTGGCAACACGACTGCCGGCATTACAATACGTCAACTGGCCGAAACAGCTGCACACCGGCTTAAATGGCGAGAACAAAAAAAAAGAAATACAAAGGATGGGTGGAAAGGGGGTCTCAGAACGTGGGGGCGTAAAGCTGGCGAAATGCAAATGCAAAAAGCTTGGGAAAAGCTCCACGAAGCAGCTCGGAATTTTCCGACTCCGGCATATGTGGAAAAGCTCCCATGTGTGCGAGAGCCAGTGGGTTTATTTTCCAGCCAAGCTCATTTCCGCTCACTCTCCCACGTGCTCACGACTCTCAGCGGGCGGTGGGTGGTGCTGTGGGTGGTGCAGTGGGTGGCCACTGCCGAAAAGACACCGGAAGTAGGAAATTGGGTTACAAAATGCATCTCGTGTGCGCCATAACATTTCCGCTACGGCCACCGCTAACAGAGCCGCAACAGCACCGGCAAACCGGAGCAGTGAAGAACCGGAGAACTGGAGAACCGAGAGCCGGAGCCGAAAGCCGGACACGGACACGGAGTCTGGTCGCCGGAAAAACCAAGATTGCAGAGCACACGCATTTCCCACATGTCGTATGCCGAATATCACACACGAGCTGCTGCGAGCTTGGAACTGGTTGCACCGTTTGGTTCTTGTCTCCGCTAGGGCGCGACTGCATTTTCAAAAGTGCAGCAGCAACCTTAACACCTTCCTGCCCACCCCCGCCTTTAACCCTCTGCTGGCCCACTCACATTTGAATGCCTTCAATCGAGTGCAACGCTAACAAGCTGAAAGCCTTTGACGAGCGAGTTTGCCAGTTCGAAGCAAATTGAATGCCGACCAAATTGTGCGACAAATTGCCAGCCAAGGACGAGGCAAGTTATGGAGGCAAGTTCACCTTCCGACTTTGTGCATATTCTCGACAGGCAAAGTTTTCGGCATGAGCAGCAAGTAAAAGGGATAAGTTTAGCGAAATTAGCAGTAAAATTCATACCGATAGAGCGACTTTGGCTTAACGTTAATATTTTGACGGTTATAAAGAACTTGCAAAGAGCTCTCAATCAGCATTAAAAATATTTCAATAAGTTGTGTCCCTCAATTCTAACGATCCTGCAAAAGAGTTTTCTGCTTTCACTATTCCCAAACTTTAGTTTAGTTTATTAAAAGATAAAAGTAAATACTATTAGCCATTTTATTCAAGAGTTTATGCTTGAAGAATTTATTAGCGCTGGTCATTATTTTAAATGGAGCTCAAAAGCTTTTTTTGTATAATAACAAAACATTGAATATAGCTAGCCCTCACTCACTAATTCACTCTAATTAAGAGACATTTATTTCAAGTTATTCGTCAGAAAATAAGCTACACCCATCATATGGCTTACCCGGCAAAGGGTTGATTTTTCGCCCTTCTGCGATGGCAAAGATTTTCAGAGCCGCCAGCTGTTCTAAGGAAAAATCTACCCACTGCCGCCCAATCAGCTTCCTTCGCCTCTGGCTTAGGGGGAGTAAAAAGCCTTTAAGTAGTTTTGTGTAATTTAAATATAAATACTCATTTAATTAGCCCGGCTGCTGAGAGACTCGCTGGCAGACCTTTGATCTCCGGCAAATGTGTAAATATTTGACATTAATTACAAGTTGAATGCAGAGCCCGTCGCCAGTCTTCGGTTAACCCGTTGAGGCACAGACGCAGGCAATAACTGGAAAATTTATTTAATATTCACTCGTGAGGCCCCCACTTCGCCAGCAAACGGTGGCAAATTACTTAAGCGCTTATTTGTCAACTGCGTCGAGGGTGGGCCGTGCTGGTATGGCCATACATTTTATACATTATGCATATAGACAGTGGCAACTCATTAATAGCGACTCAGTCGCTGGATCAGCCCTTAACCCATCACAGCCCATCGCGGCATCAATTATTCAGGTGGCACGCGACGACGGAAGTGGCTGAGGAAAAATGGCCGCCAGCAAAATGGCGTCACTATGGCCAAAGTACCGTTGCCCGCCAGGGAAATTACGTGCCTTCGGATGTGTGAGTGGGTGGATCGAGTGCGTGGCTTGCAAATAGTTTGAAGGCCTCAAAACTTTACCACACTGTCCACAGATGGCACTGCAGAGTACAAAAATAGTCATAACTAAAAAATTGTTTATTTTGAAATTTTATAAGATTTTATAATCTTTATAAGATTATAATTGTTACAAAAATAAGGATGTAAAACTTATAAAGCTTAAGTAAATGAAAGTAAATCATACATATTATTATCGGTCTAAAACTGTCATGGGAAATCTATAAACACAAAGATTTCTGTGGCATCCCCGAAAGGCTTTTGGATTTGATAAACTTTTACAGCTTGATTTACAATCTCTATTTATATATAATAAATAACTAAATTTTCCTCACAGTGCGCCAGTATCAACAGCAAACTAACAACATCTCAGATGCACTTTCGAAATGATTTCCCTAGTAATGGAATTTCTATATGCACAGCTTAGGAAAACTCCGCAACAAACAAACAGAGTAAAGAGAACCTGTTAACTTTCACCTTGCAGTTGTCATCGTCACACACTTTGCTTGTAAGTCCCAAATGTACGACTGTTTGTTTATATTCCTGTCGTTGGCAGTAATGCATACATTTCGGCAACCGAAGCAGTGGCTCAGCAAGATCTTTAATTATAAATAATTATTTAGGGGTCGGAGTGGGCGCAGAAATGCACTCGGTTTTGGAGAGTTAAGGGACATTCCACCCCCTGGGCATGTGTTATTAATGATGAGTAATGCGCCAGTAAATATTTGTTAATTAAATTAGCATTGCTAAGCCACTAGATCGCAAGTGCGAAATGTATAGCCTTATAGCTAAGAGACTTGCTCTAAACCATTGTCACCATCCGCCTATTAATAATTTCTTGTCTTTAAATTATATGCATATATATACATAACATTTAAATCTAAAGGGTAATAATTAAATCCAATTTTCTAGCATGCTTCTAGGCTTGTTGATAGATTTCAAATATTACCAGTTCTGGTGAAGTACGCAAAATAAAAATGTTATCTAACACGCCTTTTAGATTATTTTAATGAACATAAAATTGTGGAATCTTTCTAGAGTAATATTTCATGACAATTCAATTTTTTAAATGTTTGAACGTGATCTGAGATAAGAACAATTTAATGACATCAATCAACATATATGATTTATACAAACATAGATTGATTACCAAAACATATCTCAATGAGGTAAAAAAAAATTCGTGACGATCGCATCTTTAAACTGCAAAATGTTTGATCAACAAATGTGCGTAATAAAAAAAATATATATTTTAAAATTTGTCCAATTAGTCCTTTGCAAGAAATAACTAGTCTTCATATTTTTTCCGTCTTTGTAGCTTAACTGTTTTAAAAACTGTAAATTAAAAACAAACAAATAAATACATTTTGATTAAGTTTTAAAAATATTTGTTTATATTTTTGTTACTAACAAAAACTAAATGATTTTACCTTGCCCACAGTGATGAATTCGTCACAACCAAATGTTTGAGAACGGAAATGAGACTGACTTATCAGCTTGACCTTGTATAATTTGAATGGCAGCCTTATTTGTGTTATCTACTACTTACCAGCACACGAATTCACATAACAAATCTTATCGCGGAATCTATGTTGTTGCTGGTATAAATGCCTCTATAGTTTGCGCTGATAACTTTAAATTTTGTTCAAAAATAAACGTGGGACCCAGAGCTAAGTCTACAGTAAAACGACAGACCGCCAGACACCAACAATGCTACCCACCTGGCTAACCGAGGAGTATCTGCAGCCCCGGCTGAGGGCTTACTGAAAGGATGATGGTCAGCCATAATCCTGAAAGAGCGCCATCCGGAACTCCTGTCCAAGTGTTTTTTTGTTATCTGGTTTGCGCGTGGCAAAAATGGATACACTGAGGTTTGGACCGGTTTGTCTAGGTCTTTCCTAACAATCATAAGTGGCCAACCAAAATTGAATCAAAGCTATGGCGAGAAGTTAAGGAAACTGCATGCCAACATTATGGAATATAGAGCTCGGGTCTATGATGTGGCCGAAACAGACCTTCAGAATCTGAGTCGTTGAGTATCATTACAACGCCCTAAAAGCAAACCTGGAAAGGTTTTCGTTTAAGGGTCAATTTCCCAGCCTTCCCAATGAGTCCGCGGGCTTCTCAGGCCTGTATGATGAATCCCCAAAGGGTTTGCGATTCCAGAAATCCATGTATGACAATGAAAATGTGATCAAATTCACAACAAGATTATTAGCTTGATGCCAAGGGCCTCTTAGAATTGGCGGATATTTTTTTTTAGAATTTTACAACAATTAGGTCACAACAAATCATAGAAATGTATAAGAGACGAGCAAATGAACATTAAATATAAAGTCAATAACTTGCGACATGTTTTAAAATAAAATTGGTGAAACTATGATTTTCACTACTTCTAAGTACACATGTTTCGGTTATCATTATGGCAACTCAGCAAGAGCAGTAAAATGTTAATAAATAACATTAAAGTTTGTTGGTATATTTCAAGTCTTGTTTATTTCTGATGAAGTAGTTTATTTTCTCCCCATGGAAATACATTTTCCGGGCACCGCAATCTCGAATCACATCTTCTACACGGCCAAACACTCATCTGGAGTTATGCTGGGCAGTATTTTCCAGGTGCAGCGCTGCCAATATCGTGTTATCCATTCTAATTAGCCCTGCCCATGCTCGTGGGCTATCATTCGTCCGCTCCTAACCCTCTGAGCAGAGCCAAGACGGCATTGCCGCTTGAAATTTACATCGGCCATTTGGCGCTTTACATGCTCTAAATTTAGCAGTGGCCCCTGGCCAAAGTCGAAGCCAAAGCCAAAGCGAGTGCCAAAGTCGGAGCCACATAAACCTGGCCGGCGGTCTTCTGAGCCGGGAAACTGCATGGCAATGGCAGCCGCTTTGTGGCCAATTAATTTACGCGCACTTGGCGAGCACTTTGGCTTAGAGAGATGCGGCACGATGCTTATCGCCGGATTAAACCCATATCATTTCATTATTATATGCCTGCCCGCTGGCGATGGCCCATACCATGTGGCGCTCCCTTTGGTGGGCTTGGGCCTGATGTTGGCAACATTTCTAAATTAATTAGCCGAGGACGAGGGGCTTGGCTGCAGCTCACGGGTTGAGCAAGCAATTTTGACAGCATCAGCCGAAAAGCGGCAAAAAATGGCAAAAAATGGCAAAACAGAAAATTGGCAAGGAGAAAAAAAATATGGGAGAAGAAAAGAAAAGCCAGTTAACATTTCGGTAGTCGGCGTCGGAGGCCCTCTTATCTTTAGGCCACACGATGCCAGGCGACGTCGACGACAACGACAATTTATTGACAAGACAATGGCGCTCAGCGTATGTAATTAATCTCGACATAATCTGAGTAGATAATTTTTGCCGCTCGTCGTTTGTTTGTTTGTTTGCCGTTGCTTGTTGCAGATGCTTTGGATGCAATGGCCGGTTTGCCTGGCATGTTTCTGTTTTTTTATTATTGTTTTTGTTTTTTTATTTGGGTTTTGTGCAGCTTCAGCCCGTTTGCGGCGGTCCGTTGGCGGTCTATTTTGGTGTTTGTTTGTCTCCTCGACGCCCGCTTTGGTCATGTTCTTTTATAGCCTAGCCTAGCCGGTCCGGTCCGGTCCGGTTCGGTCCGGGCCCTGTCAGCTTTATGAAGTGCGCAGGCAGCCCATAGAGGGCTAAGGACAGCGATACTGTCCTTTTACGGCCTTCCCCCACATTGCTGGCCTTTTTCAATTAAGTAAAACGCAACAAATGCAATCTGCGGAGCAATGCATTCCATAAACCCCACAGAATGCCTTCCCCTTTCCATCTCCTACCAGCGTTCTCCAGCCCCGTTCCATATCCTCGCTCCAAGTATCCCCTCTACTCGACGTCCCAGACTTTGGCCTAGTTTCCGTGGGGTGCTAAAGTACCCTTGCCATTAATTCTGCGGAAAAGTTTTTACGCTGAGGTGGAGCGTATAGGGCAAGAGGAATTTTTTCTAATAGCTGCGGGAGTCCTTGCACATAATGGGTATGTTTTGGCAGCCCCATTGTAAAATATATCCAAGTGAAAGATGTGGCTACAACAAAGTAAGTACAAATGTTGCATCATTTCAGTGGTTGCATTAAAACTTCTTCAGATTTAGAAAAAAAAAACAGATTAAAAAACTCATTTTTAAATTTTTTTTTTAAGTTAATTATTAGATGATCTTTTGCTCAAATTTATATACATCGGATTAAATAAATAAATGAATGTCTTAAGTCCCATTAGTCTTACAAAAAAAAAAAATAAATGATTGTATTTTTATTGAGAAGCATTTCGTGTTCATACATTATTACATTTGGGTGTAATTTAGTAATTCAAAACGAAATCAAAGGTATCTGAAAGTCTAAGCACCCAGTTCCCACTTAATGGATTATGCGTACGTGGGAAAGTTGGATTCGTATCAAAAATTCAGTATGAATTGTTATAATGCAGGCAGAAGAGCTCCGCCATCGCGGCCCCCTCCATGAAACAATGAATTTACATTAATGATGAGACTGCCTTATCCCTCCTCAGATACCCTGGTCCTAACTTTGGCGCATCCTCAGCTAAAGTTTTGCTGAATCGTAAAGCAAATGAAACTATGCGAGGCACAGTTTTATTTTTTAGTGTTTTTTTTTTTCGCCTCCCAGCCTGTATGCAATTTTAATGCTTATGGCCGAGGCTTCCATTTAACCACCACCCACCAACCAACTCGCACCAACCTAGACCCAGTCCCATTCCGACGATGGCATGTGCATCCTCGAATCCCTGGGTGGCCATTTGGTCGGCGTTGGCAAATTTTACGACCATGCATATTTCAGATAGCGAAAGTGAAATTATGAGCCGCAATTTTTGGCAAACTTTTAAAGTGGATGGATTTCCTACGAAGCCAGGCCAAGCCCACACCCTCGCACGCCCACTGGTGCATCCACCTAATGCCAGGTGACGGCATTTTTGACAACTCATCAGAGAGTTGATTGCCATTTAAGAGCCGGGGTGAAAATGCCTGAAAACGATATTTGAAGACGATGGCTGGCACTCGTAAAGTTGTTAAATTAAGTGGAATGGCACAGCGAAATGTCAACTGCTGTGACGACTTTTCATGGTTTATGTTTGGCTTGGGTCTTGACATCTGGGAGCGGCACACAGATAATCTAGTTTGATGAAGCACTTCCAAAAGCTTGTGAAACTGTTCTCCACTTTCACCGAAACCCAAGTCGAATTTCTAAACATTCTTTGCATTAGTAGTAAACTCTGCTTCTTATCCAATTTTAAGTAGCATCAATTATTAACAAGCGTAGTCAAATTATGTCTTAGTTTCCTAAACGAGTTCTCAAGCATATATTTACTTTATATGGTCGGGAATGACCTCTTCACTACGTTAAAAACTATTGACCAGAATTATAATTCCTTCTGAAATTAATTACATAAAACACAGATCTTAAAATCATATACTAAAGAAAAACCAATTGAAAAAGGTTTATAAAAATATGAAGCACAATAGTAATAGTTTAAAAAAAAAGTACTTCACTTTACCCCAGATGGGACTCGAACCCACAATCCCCGGCTTAGGAGGCCGATGCCTTATCCATTAGGCCACTGGGGCATGTGCTACCGGCTGGCCGAATGCTATTTTCAGCTCAGGGTTGAAAAGCATGAGTCAGTTCTACGTCACAGCAGGCAATCGAAATATCCAGATGGGGGAAAAAAACGTATTCACTTATTGAATTTTTTATGGGGTGGAAATAAACCATTTTGCTACCTGTGTTGATACATTTCCCTTATTGCGCTAAATCAAGAAGAACATACATTGTGATTGATTTTATTTTAATTTTTTTTTTAAATTCAAGAGTAAAGTAATAAATAATGTAATTATATAAAACAACAACTTTCGTTATCAACGAGAAACACTTGTGCTGCTGAGTAAACTTAACCCAAATGTCTAGCTCAAAATGTTTGTCCACCTTGTTTTGTTTCCGCGCAAAAAAAAACAGTTTATTTAAACAGTTGCTTCGCCACAAAAATTTAACCGATAAAAGTCTATTTTTAGTTCGTTTTTGTTTTGCTTGTTCTCGGGGGCCTTGGCTTCATATAAACATTCTGACAACCAGAAACACATGCCCCAGTGGCCTAATGGATAAGGCATCGGCCTCCTAAGCCGGGGATTGTGGGTTCGAGTCCCATCTGGGGTAATGTGTAGTAGTTTTTTTTTATTTGAAGAATTATTTTTTTTTTTTAATTTAGAAAGTAATTCCAGGAGCAAAGTCCACAAATAACTCTTTATAAAGAAACTTATTGTTTTCTAATATAAAGAAATTAAATTAAATTATTTTTCGTGAAAATACTTTTTTTAAGACCGGCTCTACAATTTTTTTTTAAATATTGGAAAACAAAATCAGTAGCGACCGCTGGCCTCATTTGTTATATGCAAATTGGTGTTACATAATCTGGACCACTGACAGCCGTCTGGTGTCTGCCGCCTGTCTTTTCGACAATTGTATTTGCGACCATTGTATTGATTTTTTATTCCATACATATTTATTGTGTTTCTCGGCTAGTCTATGGGTAAACGGCGCATTTATTTATTACAACTACATTAAACCGAAAATGTCACGACATTAATTTCGCAAATGCGATTAATAAACGTCAGCATAATGTCATTGTTTGCAAATGCCCCAAAGAGGCGATTGTAGTTGTGGTTTGGGGCAGCCATTATGTACAAGCCATTGACCACAAGTCAAGTAAAGTCAAGTCAAGTCTGGGCCAAAAGCCAGCACCAGACAGGCAGACAGATAGACAGCGAGCAGTGCAAACATGATTTACACCCATCCATTGTCTGTGTCTAAATTGTCCGGGCGAAAAGTCAGCTGGCAATAGCTGAAAATAGCAAAACGCCGCCAAGGTGTCTGAGTAGGTGCGTGTCCCACAATTTAGTGAAGCGACCCGACCTACTTTCGGCATCTGGGGCCTGGTTGGCCATCCGAATCGCGGTCCGCTAATGAGAAACCCAGAGGAAATTATAAGCTGGCAAATTGAAATACGGCGAAAACGGGGGAGCAGTTGCTGTGATTCGGTGGTGGCCAGAAAGCCTTGAAATGTCGCTGGGCGAAACAGTTTTCCAGGCCAGACCACAAATCGGTTTGGCAGCCGGGCGCTTGCAAAAAGCCAATCTCGATTACAATCAGTGCGGATATCAGGTCTGTCCAAGGACTTCTGGGGGCGGTGGGAGTGGCTGGGGAGGCGGTGCCCATCGGCCCGCTTGTTTGCATGTTGCCAGGCGATAAAGATCAAATGAGAAATGAATGTCGCCGACGCAGCCTCCAGTTGACGGGTTGCATGCTGCGTAGATATTTGCATCGCCGTATCGCCGGTGACAAGATTTGTGAGCGCCCAGCTGCAAATCGGAGCGAGGCAAGTAGCTGCCGGTCCGCAATTAACATGCTCACCAGCGCTGCTCAGAACATACCTCAAGAGCTTTGCAGATCAGCTAGATAAATGTGAATACAAAAAAAAAATACAAAATACAAAAAAACATATAAAATGTATTCCAACAAGCAATATAAAAATCAAACTATGAGCAGCATTAAATATAAAGTATGTTAATCTATTTCAGCTGTTTAAAAAAATATTCAAAGTCCCTTAACCATTTCATTATTTGCATATGGGAATGTTTTTATTACAGTTTAAGCAGACTTTTAAAATAAATAAAATGTTATTCGTTAAATCATCAAACATTTTAAAGATAATAGCAAAATTTTTGGTATACCATTTGTGCGATATAAAAGCTCGTTTAAAAAGACAAATTGGCTTGCAGGAGATTTCGCACTAACACAATCGAAAACTGAATTTCAGTTTCAATTCGATTATGGCTAGGATCGATTTTGCTTGATTACCTCCACCGAAATTTAAATTTTCTCAGCTTGTCGAACAGGTCCCCCGATTAAATATCGGTAGACGTGTTCGGTTGATGTACCTACAGCTAATTGACGGCTTCCAGTTCGAATCGAAAGAGCCGTTAACAGAATTTCGTGATATGTCACGCGCCGGGCAATGAGCATATGAAAAGTTGCAGCCATAAACCTGCCCACATCTTCGGGTCCACCTCAATTTACTCGGCCTCAGTGCAGATCGTAAATTATTTTGCCTGGCTGTGCAAATTAATTTCAACTAACTGTCAGACTAGCCGAGTCTCTCGAACGGCATTCGATTGCTGGCCAGCATTGACTGTGTATATATTATGAGCGGCTACCCCGCCCACTTGGCCGAGAGCAACGTCACGTCACCTGGCCGCCAAATTTGGCTATCAATTTGGCCAAACTTCAGCCCGCCGTTCTCCTGTGGCAGTGACATTTTCGTTTGTCCGACGCGTGCCTCGGACAACTGCAATTAGAGCTTGGCCCAAAAACAGATTTGTGTGGAAAAAAATAAAAATACTACATTAAAGTTGCTTTTTAATACATTTAAATACATCGATTGTCTTGTTTACTTACGAATTAAACTTAGGATTTTTGAGCGCTGCTTAAAGCGGAAAAAAACTTAAGTGTTTCTGCTACCAAGTAAATATCAAATAAATGAACTTAAAATTGTTGACTTTATTTTAAACATGTATAGAAACGGTTTCCTTTTCGGTGTAAATCGGAATAGGTATTTTTGGGGAATGTGAGTGCTGCGATGGCCCCACCGTTAGACCCCGCCCCCTGACATTGCAACAATGCCTGCGCCGAACTGAACTATGACATGACCGCAGTTGGCATAAATCAAAGCGCAGTTCGGGCATTGTAAATCGTCTAGGAGGCACATCATCGCGGAGATGCGCAGGGAAGACTCTCGCATCGAGGAGATTCGGTCTCGAGGAGAAGGTTTGGCTTTCACGCCGCATGCAAGGGGCACACCTGAACTACGGAGCCCGCTAACTAAATCAACAGCCGTGGAACAATGGAGGGAATATATAGTATAGTATAAAATGGTATACCATACATACGGAGCGAAAAGAGCCGCGCAAATTAAAGTTAATCGAATGCCTTTGACCTTTTCACACAGCCCTTCTCCTTCTCCTTCTCCTGCCGTCAAACTGCATTGCATTGCCTTCGATTGGCAATTTCAGATAAAGCAGCCAGTCGAGAACCTTTGCAATTCCATTGAAGCCCAAATTGGGAACACCCTGTAGAGTACTGTGAAGTAGGACGCAGCCATCTAGCGGGCAGTGCGGGCAGTGCAGGCAGCTGCGAGTGAGTGGCGCCCTCTTTTATAGAAAGACTTGAACGAAATTTGGAAAATTCTGATCGATGATCGATCCGGGAAATACAACTAGCACAAAAATATCCCAAGCGGTGAAGTTTTCCAGAACACTGTTATACTAATCAGATTTGAAATTGAGTTGATATTTATGTTTGCATTAAGTGGAATAAAAGTAGTTTGCCTCATTGCTTGAAGTCGACAAGTAAAAAACCTCGCAAAAACCTAAGCTTTCAACCCAGAATACCCTCTTGCACCCTGCAGACAGTCTACTATCGGTTGAAAATGTTATGTGAACTGAACTGCGGGCGGGTAAAAAATGAAAAGGCGAACTGAAAATTAACCTTAATTAAATTTGTCATATCTGGGGTGTATGATCGGGCAGGCTGGGGCTTGTGTGTGTGGCCAGACAAGCTCTCTTCGGCACTAGAACTCCCGGCTCTAATGTCACCGACAACATGACATTGGACAACATGTCAGCAAAAAGTGTTCGGAGCGGGCTAAAATTAAACAAAAGCCAAGCCAAATAAAGCAAAGGCGAAATCTATGTTAAAACACAAGCGATTAGAATCGTTTTGGTCGACTAAAACACACCTAATTGCCGGACAAGTCGCTGGAGGACGGCTAATTGAAACGCCGCCCGCTTGTGTTTTTTCCAGATTCTTTTTTTTTCAAGGTTCACTTTGAGTAATTTCTGTGTGTGCGCTGGCAAACTGTTTTTTCTAGATTGCTTGATTTTTTCATTATGTTCGCTTTTTTTGCGGCTACACAGAATAATTTCAATTTTATTTACCTGTCTTGGGGAGCGGCCACGGCCAGACACGTTTCGCTTTTGGGCCCGAACAGAACACCGACAAGCTGAAATAGAAAAAATGCATTTGCTGAGCATGCAAACCGCGACTCGAGCGGCCAATAAATACGGGCGACCGCGACCGCCCATTTTTATGGCAATCAAATGCGTTGTTTAATTCGAATTGACTTTTTGAACTGGCTGGGAAACTGGGAAACGTGTCGCACGTGCCCACGCCCCCCCTGCGATATTTTATTGGATTATTGGTGCCGGGATTGTCAACTGTCAGTTCGATTATTGGGCAAGCGAACCAGAAAAAAGTGTAATTACTTTGAGATAACATGTCACAAAAGACTGACTTAGTCCACTCTTGAATTGCCTTCTATCGAAAATGATTTATTAGCTGGCATCGACTAGGATTTCTGACAATGGGTTTTAGAGCTAAGCAAATTAGGTATTTTTTCAAGAGGCCTAATAAAGTACTAACAAAGCTACCAAAAAATATTAAAGAAACTACCAATTCAGCATGATAGCGAGAACTTTTAAAGTACTTTCCGATCAAAGTTGTGGGAAAGCCTCTCTCAAAAGCTTTCAATGTAGGCTGCCTTGCAATTGATCGTTATACCATAAACTTGCTTTTAGAACTATTGCACAACACCCGAAAAACAAAAGCCAGCCCATCCCCGCCGAAAAAAAAATAAATGCAATCAGTGGAAGTTGCCCTCTTATTTTCTCTTGGTCAAAACAAGTTGCAGTTGGCTTGGGTTGAATTGGATTGCGGTGGGCTGTAGGCGGTAGGCGGAGTGTGGGGGCGTGGCATTGGGTCGGGTGCCAAACTTTGTGGCATAAACTTTTAATGAGTTCTTTTTATTTGCGATTTGCATGGCCACGCCCCCCATTTGTCACACAAATGAAATCTGCCAGAGCAAAATTGCATTAAGTTGCCGCTTGTAGGGCATTCATATCCACCACCCATCGCCTACCGCCCAACGCCCAATACCCACCGCCCAATCTCAATGACATTGCCTACTTGGAGCCAAACTTTGGTCAAAGACTGCAAGAAACCCACTCCATCGTCGGACTCAATGATGAGCAGAAAACAAAAATTGCGAAATAAAATAAATAAATATGCCCGAGTGCAAAACTTTTAAATTGAAAATGCGCTTTGAATATTTCAGCGCTTCAGATCCTCCGGATCCTTTCGCCATCTTGTGCGCCATTGCACTCGCTAACTGCACTTCTGCTCATCTTTGTCTCCGTGTCCAGATTTCAGATTCCAGCTCCCAGCTTTCAGTTTTCAGCTTCCTGCCCCGCCCACTTCCATCTGTCGACGTCTGCGAAAGGCGAAAATAATTTGAAATTTTAATTAAAAGTATTTGGGCAAAAGTTGCAGCGCTGCCAGCGGCTCTGCTTTTCTATCACCAGACAAATACGACAAAATCAAAAACACAAAAAACGAATAAGCGAAATCACGAACGGAATTGGCAAGACCCTGGGGCTGGGGGATTGAAGGGGTTGGGTGGTTAAGGGGTTGGGGTGCCTTGAAAAACTATTTCCGGGCCTGCTTTCAGCCTGGTTCGCTCGATGGCATTTCAGCTTAAATTTTAATATTGCCGCCGATGGTAAAAATTGTGCACTTAAACATGCAGAGTGCGAGATTTGTGCGGGACGGGGAAAAAGGGGAAAGTTGCAATTGTTGCCGATGCGACAAGTGTCCCTCTTACCAGAGCTTCACTGCTCATTTCGTTCATCCTCTGTTTATGCGCATGTGATATCGCGAACTTCAGCTAGTATCCAAATAGATTATTTTACTCATTAGCGTATCACTTAACAATACAATACACTCTAAAATAAATACACTATCCTTTTATTTTAGACCTGCGAGTAAGCATCACAAAAAAAAAAAATGGAACGTTAATGTCATTAAAAAAGCTTTATATTCAAGTTCAATATTCAATCTTCCTACTAAACCCGCTTCAATGAAATATTAGTCATTTGACAGATCTGTATTTGCTTACCCATACAAAATATATGAATGAACCAAAAAAAATTAGTGGATTAATATTTTGTAATATTGTTCTTATATATATATTTGACTTCACAGATGACAAAAGTCTTTAAAGCATGACATTTTAAGTGCAGCTTGCAATGTATTTTAATTTTAGTGTCACTTTAAACTAAGTATTTTTAAGTCGTGTTTAATAACAACCAAAGATTAACACTTTTAAGTTCCCAACTGTGTTTGCGCATAAACTGTTCTCCTCTCAATATGCGTGTTGCTGCGAGTGTGTGACAGGCAAATAAAAATAAATAAAAGTAAAACTATTTGCCACTCCTAGGGTCCACTACTTTCTTCTGGCCATAATTAAACCTCAGTAGCCGGAGCATAAGAAGAAGGAAATGAAGCCCCAAGAAGAGAGAGCCTCGTGTAGTCTTCAATGTCTTCGTCCCTCAACGACGCCCCTTCGTGTTCGGTGTTCGGTACATGGAGGAAAGAAAGAAACTTTATTAATAAAAGTTTTTCCTTTGGCATTTTAGCCAAGTATTATTAAAAACTTTCATATACGCAACGCTGGCAATTCCACACACCCCACACTGACAAACTGACACACGTGTGCGCCGAACATATGTCGACGTCTGTCGGAACATTCAAGCGTTAAATTGTGGAGGCCCTTTTTATGCATGCGACAATATTTGCTGCTTGTGCTGCTGCTGCTGCTGCTTTTGATTTTTGCTGCTTCTCTTGTTTTGCTTTTATTAATTTCGTTGTCATGACACTGAGTTTTGGCAAGTTTCGGTCGTGGGTGTCGAATCAGCAGCTAATTTGCCGTTGTTTTGAAGTCCTCACACGTCAATTGTTGACAAAAGAACCGAAATTAAAAAGCTGCAAATTTTTCTGCCACATAATAAGTTAAAAATCAGTTTGTGTCCTTTCCGGACAAATCTGATGTTCTTTCAACACTTTATATGGAGTAAAGCAAATGTGTAATGTAGTTTTAACAAAACTGTTTATCTATATTTGTTTTTCTTGCGCCACAGTCTAGTCCCCTTCCAGCTTTTGGTTAGCTAGGCAAAGTGGATGGTTTGTTCGTCTCTCAGCCAAACTAGTCATCCTCATGCCCGAACTTCAGGGGATGTCCCTGGCCTGCTGTATCTGTATCTGTATCCATTCGCTGTTGTCGGATTCCAGCTCTCAAACTATTTGCACATTGAGTGCATGCATATTAGCATTGGAAAGAGAATATCTAATGAAGTGCGTCCCGTCCATTAACTGGAGAACGCATTTTCTCTTAGTTTAGTTCCATTAGAGCGCAGTCTGGCTTTGACTGGTTCCCCCCTCCCGCCGCTAGTTGCTAGTTGCTAGTTTTTTTACGGCTCTCACTTAGCTAGACAAACTAAACAACTAATTAAAGTAAACCGAAGGCATTTAGCCAGAAAATTCGTTGACCAGATGGGCGGAAGCAATAGCTAAGCGCACACAAGTGCAGAGTCACACTCGCACTCGCACTCAAACTCGCACTCCCGACCATGAATATGCAAATATGAGGCTGTCATCCAGCTCATTTCCATTCCCATTCCAATTCCCGTTGTACGTTTTCCCATTTCCTTCAATTGGGTGCGTTGTTCATTAATTTGCCGACTGGGGAAAAGCTGAATGCCGGGCCATCACAGCTGCTTGGTTGACATCGATACGGCGACGGTTGACTTTGTTGGCTCTTAATTGATTGCAGCCATTTAGGCATCGTCCTCCTCAGTCTCAGAGCCATTCGCATCCTCATCGTCAACGTCATCCTCATCCTCATCCTGGTGGTGTGAATCTTTGCACTTGTCTTTGAATTAATTAAAGAGCGTGTTTCGAGTTCAGGCTGTTGTCAAGCAGTCGCCAACAGAAGAGAGTTATGGAAATTGACTACAAAATCAAGAATTGGCAAACGTATTTGGCTTTAGCAGATTTCAACACAAGGCAACGCAAATTATTTGATTTATAAATAGTGTTCATTGCTAAATATAATACATATATTGGAATGTCGTGCTAAAATATATCTAAACGTATTGTTCTGTTGTATTTATAGACTTTAAAAACTCAAACGTATATTCTTATTTTATTTGCTAGGCAGAACTTATATATATGCCAAATCAAATTAGACTTCAATGTTTAAGGTATTAGCCAGAAGAAATCTCATTATCATTATCTGTACTGCATAAAAGTATTATTAGTCGGGGTTTCACCCATCTTATTGTATGTTGTACTTAAGTGCACTTTTACAATTAATATTATAGATTTTTGATTTTAATATTCTCTCTTGCATTTTTCGCAAGTTTTTTTTCGTTTCACATATATTAGAGGCCTGGAAAACTCTACAACTTTCGTTTTGCTTTTTTTGCTTTAAAATATATTTTTTATACTTCAAAAAACAAAATACTTTAAAAATAAATATGTTTTTGAGACTGACACAATAAAATCCTAGCTGTTTCTTTACTTTATTATATGACAACTCAAAGTAAGTGGCAAGGAACGGGGCAGCTGGCTACGGTTGCCACACCAATTAAATGGTTATATTTTATTAAAAGCGCGCTACAAAAGACACATTGCCTTTGCCGATGCTGCTGCCAATGCCAATGCCATTGCCATGGCAAATAGACGCTGCGATTTTCGCTCATTTTGCGGTGCAACTGAGCGTATACGCAACGCGAGGGCGAAGCGCCTGGAAGAGCCACAATGGGCAGGTGTCTCGACGCCGTCGGTTGCCATAACGCCCATGCTGACGTGGCACGGCCCAACCCATACTCATACCCATACCCATACCTATGCTCCTACCAATACCCACACCCGGTTCTGAGCCCGGTCTGGATAGCAGACCGCCGCAGGACGGGCCAGACAAACGCTGTTATTTATTCCGGATTTGTCTACCTTTCCCCCTTTTATTTATGTTTGGCAGACGCCAATTTTCATGGCGGTGGCTGCAGCTCAGCTGCGTCTGCAGGTTGGTCTACTGGTCTGCTGGTAGCCGCGTCTTCCTCGCGCAGCAAATCCTACGGATTCCAGCCCCACAGACCGCTCCAACCGGGCGGAAAATAAAAGAAACCCTGTCGCAGCCCAACTGTCGTCGGCGTTGCCTGCTCACCTTTGATTGTCTTAGAGCGGCATGCTGGTCAGCCAGTAATGAAATCTGCCCAGCCCTTTGTTTGCCATCTCCGGCTGCACAAAACATTTCTGCTGTAAATATTTTAGCTGGAATTGGCCCACACTCTGCTACTGTGGCTTTTGTTCCTCGGCCTTTGTCTTGGCCGGGATTGAAACGTTTCGGATTGTTGCCAGTCAAAGTGCAAGCTGCGGCTTGGCCCTGGACTTTCTGTCTGTCATTTGGCTAAACACTTTAAGCAAACTATTTCCCAGCCAGGACTTTTGATTAAAAAACTTTTGGCCAGCCAAGCCGAGCAGAGCAGCGCAGAGCAAACAAATTCAATAAGTGGCGCTGCGAAAATCAATACAAAATCGCCACCAGATGCTGGAATTGCTAATCTAAGCCACAAAACACAGCCGCAGAATGAGAGCCTCCAGTTCGGAGTGGAATTTGCGGGGCGGGAGGCACATAAATTCAAGATGTGGCCATAAGATTTATGACGATTGCGAACGTGAACGTGGAATTTTCGGGGGTCCCTGGAATAGACACCACTTTGGTGGCCAAAAAAAGAAACGGCGGCAACATTTGCGGACCCGAGCTTCTGGCCTTTGAGCTTTGCCAGCAGCAGAGACTCGAGGAAACTCGAAGGACTCTCGTTGGCAAGATGGCCGGCAATTTACAGTAGGCATATAAAATACACATAAAAATTGAAACTGCTCTACGGGCGGCCACACCAGACTTGGCGGCCGGCGGACGGGGCGTATACTTTACGCATTTTAAGTTTCAATTTCACAGTCGAATTTATGGCCAGAGATGCGAGTGCGCGCTCTGTGCGGATGTGGATGCGCCATGGCTATTTTATGGCCACTTCCGCTGACCAAAGGTCTAAGTGATTTCTGACATAAAAACATTACCTCAAGTCAGATGGCGCTGATGAACTCGCTGAGGGGAGGCATGCAAATGCCAAAATCAAATTTTTCACTCGCCCATTTCCGCGACGCTTAATGAAATCCGGCAAATATTTTTCCGTGCCATTTCCATTGCCAGCAATCAATTGTCAACGTCATCTCACTCCGCTTTATGGAGCTCGCAGCTCGAGGGCCGCCATAATCCGGCTTATTATGCAAAGTAAATGCGCCGTAGTCCGGAGCTCCAAGTCCGGAATCCCACTGCCTGGCCTCGATAATCTGAGGCGATATTTCATTGTCGTCGCCGAGGCTTGTAAATGCGTTAACAGCACTCGATTCGTCTTCGCCCTGGCTCGAAATATTCCGGCTTCCGGTTGCCGCTTATGCACTTCCTTTGCTCATTTGTCGCCAGTTTGTAACTCGCGGACATATCTGGGCTGCTCTGAGATTTTACGATGTCTGTCATACATTTTCATCACATGCAAATTTCCATCGCACAATTGTTCTTTGTTCTTACAGAAAGAAAAACATAAAATCTGATGGCTTTGTTATTCAACTTTATATCTAATATATTATATACCTATCATTATTAAAAAATCATATTTTACAAGAATCATATTTTTGTCACAATAAAAATAAAAATAACACAATAAGTACAGTATTTCTTATATACATATACAAATTTATGTTCTTAATGGTGCGTCTTTTCTTGATTTTAGCAAGACGAAAATTCCTTTAAATGAATTCATTCGAAATATTATTGATATACGGCTAACACGGACTATTTGTTTTCTGTGTACCAATTTCCGTAAGCGGTCTCCGTTTCATATCACATCATGTGTTCTTCCAATTTGATTGCCGGACTGGAGTTTCCCCTGTTTGGAGTCATTTCCATATTAAATGGTTTTTCTTCGAATTGATGAAGTATCAAATTATACGGGGCGCCTTTGCAAATGATAACGATTCAGATTCAACCCCAATTTCGGACACGTTTCCTTATATTGGGGTCTCAGCTGGGAGTGATATGAGTTTCCCCGTTCTGAAATTTTGTTATTTAACTGCTGCACCATTTCTATTACGAATTCATATGCGTATTCAAATTGATGGCCAGGTTATGGTTTGCTTAGATAAGCATGTGAATATTGAAAACGGTTATTGCACTGTAAGTTTCAATTCATTTTTGTTTATTTGACATTCCGTGAAGAAATTAATGAAGACCTTCAGGTTGCAGAAAATTCCTTGTAAAACCTAATTAAACTACCCATCGTTCCATTCTTTTCGGTTGCAAAGAAAAGCTTGTAGAAAATCTGATAATACAATACCCCTTTGTGATCCACCTTATAAGCTGTGCATTGCATATTGAACAGTTTCCACGCTTTTCCGCAACCATTTTTCCCATTATGCTTTCCACCGCTCCTCAAGTTTTGTCATTTTCGGCTTGGCATTGGAATGACTTCATTTTGAGCTCGTCCATGCAAATTCGCAACTGATTTCGGGCCAAATCACATTGCCATGTGAGTGGGTGTTTGGGGAGCGAAGAAAATGCAAAAACGATCTAAAAACTCTAAAATTAAGCTATCATAAGGTTTTACAGCCGGCCATCAACATGCTAGACAAGGTGGTATGCTCCGCCCAAAATAAAAAAAGGAGAAGTACAAAGAGCCAAAAACGAAATAAGTGCAGTGCAATGTCATTAAAGCAGACAATGAGCGGCAGCATGGAACTGGGAGCAGCGAACAGGACGTCCAGGATGGCCATGGCCAGCATAAAATCACAGCACGCTGCAGATACGGAAGACTGTCAGTGTAGTAATGCCAATTTAGCTAATTTTAGTGAAAAGCACAGTATCCTTTAGACAGTAAATGTAATTTTCTGTTTTTTCTTATAAATTGAATCCTAGTTACCAAATGTAAAAACACATTTGACAACATAATGTTCCAATAATAAGAGAATAAAATATAATTCAATTTAAGTGGAGGGGAAATACTTTCAATAATATAACTGGGAATCTATTGTTCAGCGCATGTTTTATTCCTTTTTCAATTGTAAATTTAAGACTTTTTAATTAATTAAAATTAAAATATATAATAAGAAAAATGTTCAAATAAATATACCATTAAAAAAAGGCAATTATCGGAATATTTAGTAATAGAGTTGGCTCTAGATAAAAAATTCTTAAATATGGGTTTTTTAAGAATATTTGAAGTATATTGCGTTATTATTTTAATCAGCGTCAAATATAATAAAATAAGATTTTTGATTTGTTATATTAATTTGTACAAATAAAGTTAAATATACGTATGAATTTAGTTTAACTTCATTAATTGACATTTTACGTATTAGATCCAGTCTGTAGTACAATTTTCTGTGTATTTAAATATATAATGTTGTGTTGGCACCACTGAATCTGGCGTTTTGGAGAGGAGACCACCTAGTGCCCACCGCTTATCGGACCTCGCTGTGTGTCCTGGCTGGATGTGCCTGCCTTGCCGCCCTTCCAACCTGTCTTCAATGCTACTCTATCCATCCCCCGTCCCTGCTCTGCCACTCCTTATGCGTTACGTATACGTAAAGCTGTAATCTGTGCTTATAAAATGGCAAATGGCAGGGCTGCAGAGGGTTTTTAATTGTCTGTGCCGGATGGCCAGCCTTAAATGCTTCAAGGAGCGCACACATGGAATTGCCAACGACTTTGTCGAGAATTGCTGGCAGGCAAAAAATACAAAATATAGAGAAGGCTGGAGGACGGAGGACGGAGCTGAGAAGTAACAGGGTTGTGCTTTGGGTTTTTTAATTAAAGCCCTCTCATAACATTATGTTAATGTGTGCGGTTCCCTTTGTCGCCCACGCACCTGGACCACCTGTCAACTCTTTGGCCAACTAATTACTGGTCGAGATTGAAGTGCCAGCTAGAAAGTTGTAAAAAGTAATTGGCTGGCAGTCATTCCACTTGATTTCGACCAACGTTGCTCCTCCTCCTCCTCCTCCTTCTCCTCCGCTCGAATGCAAATTGAGTGGGCTATCAGCAAATGTCGAGTGGTGCTTCTAAAACCAACCAAAAACCCAACTAAAGGCTGCTGGCCTGGCCAACATCGTGGCCCACCTGTTTTGGCCCTGCCGTGTGTCGTTCTGCCCTTTTCGGACGCTCTCTGATGTCGGCAGATTTAGCGCACGTAGCACATTTTAATAATGTCGACAATTGTCATATTTGTGCAACCAAAGCGGTTGTGTCTGCAACGGATCTTGCCGCAGTACGCGATCTGACGCTCTACCCAAAATTTCAGCAATTATTTTTGGCCAATATTGCCAGACAGAGTGCGCAATTACAAGCTAGGAAACTGTATTTGCAATGAAAGATAAGGAAAAACCATTTTTCTATACATTTTATGGCTAGGGAAAACATTAAAAAACTTGTTTTTCCAATTTTACTCAACAACTTTGATGCAGGAAATTTATGATAAACTATTCTGAAGCAGCACTGATTTTACTTTAATTTGTTTATACACAATGGATAAGTATATAATATAAAAACAACTTATCTTACATTTTTAACAAATTTTATTTGTTGTCTGAACTAATTCAATACCACAACATTTTTCGTTTAAAATTTCATAACTCTGCATCCATTGTATTGTTGATATGCCTTTCCCATTCTGAATCTAACCACTCCCAGGACATTCATCCAGTACTTCCCGACGAATTCATTTTTATTGGCAATTTTTTTGTGCACTTCCCCGCGTTTCGCTCTCCTAAAGCCTGTCATATCAATTGTCAATTTTAATTGCCGGCAGTTGTCATAACTCGGTTGTTAATTTTACAACTTTTTGGATCCAGAGAGCTGTCACTTGATAGCGCCCACGACACATTTTGTGTTTTTTTGTTGTCTCTACTTTTTGTCTGGTTGCTTGCTTTTTTTATGGTTACATAACAGAAAGCTTCGGCTTGGACGAGGCTGTGGCCATATTCGATGATGAGCCTGGCTGCTTAATATGCAACTAGCGGCCATATTGAATCATCTGAGAGGCCGGCCGCCCGGGGTTTCTGTCATTAATGAGTTTGCAGCTGTGCAGAGAAAACAAAACCGGGTAGTATCGATCTACAACGTTCAAACCTTTTTATATTCGGAGATAATTGATGAACAAGTAGGTATTTTGATGGTTTCATGATTGCAAATTTTAGTAAATTTGTTTTTTGTCTTAGTACAATTGTTTTTTAACTTGTATCTACTATAACACTTCTAGCCAATTTGTGATATATTTAAAAAAAAAGTAATATGAATGTACATCGATGCTTTATGTTTTGACATAATCTTTCAAATGCACCTCAATTGCTTAAATTAGAATATATTTTTTTTAAATATACTTGATGTCCATTTTCAGATACCATTTATTTTTGCAAGTGGCAATTAGAGCTGGGGATTTGTTCATGCTGATAAGGCTGAGTCACAGTCACGTAGATATGATTTGAAAGAAATCATACATTAAATCGCCGGACTGGACGACGGCACGTTTAATTGCGGCCGATAAGGTGTTCCGCGGAATCCCCTGGCTGCGATACACACTGCCATGGCCATTTCCATTACCATGCCCCCTCCCCTTAGGCCAGTTCCATCCCCAGTCGCAATTAGTCAAACGAATTTGTAGCGCCCAGCTGAGGAATTAATCAGAAGTCGTCGCCGTTCACTGCTCGCATTTAAAATGCAAAATGCGTGCGCTAAATTACGGCGAACTGTGAGCCACAAAAGCCTAGGCATTTTTCAGCATGTAAAGAGCCGGCTCCTTTGTGGCCAAAGAAGTTGGCCCCATCCACCATCCACCATCACCATCCCGATCCCGATCCCCATCCCGATCCAAGTCCAAAGCCAAAGCCAAGTCCAAGTGTCGTTCGCTGGCAGATGATGATGACTCGTTTTGGCGTCGTGCTCGCTGGCGCGTCCACATTTGAATACTAATTGCATTTGGCCCGGCTCATAGTCGTCGTCGAGACTATGCCAATCTCTTTTTTCCCGGGCTTGCGGTAAATATGATAAACAACAAAGCGCGTCATTTTGACATTTGCCTGTTTAATGCGCCCACGTTGCCACCACACCGCCTTGGAGTCTGAGATCTTAAACTCCCACGATTCAGGCCCCCATCGCCATCCTCGGTCCTCAGTCCTCATCTGCAGCTCAGGCTGAAGCACAGGCTGAGGCACAGGCTGAGGCACAGGCTCACAGCCAGTTCCTCGGTAATCGCAAATAGATATGCGGCTCAGATAATGATCGTCTTGTCGGTTGGCTTGCTTTGAACTTAAATGGGTTTTGTCTCCGTGCTGCTGCTTCTGCCGCCTTTTTGCCTGTTTGCGGCTTTGGCCCGGCAAATTTGCCATGTGTTGGCCAAAAGGTTGGGGCCTGTGCATTTTTGAGTGGCAGTTTTGCCTTTACAACGATGCTCAAGTGTCGCGTTTTTGTGTGGCATAGCAATCTATAACCCTGTTTGGGCTGACTTAGGCCCTTTTTAATCACTAAAATTAGTCATGCCCGCGAATGGGATGCCTTTTTACTTATTTAAGAAGATGATGGATTTTGACAGGATAAATATAAAATATTTAATTTGTTCCTTGATTTTAATGTTCATGTTGATGGTTAAGTGCTAGAAATAATGCAATTTAATATTAATCAATTTGCTTCATAGCTTAAGCAACATATGCTTTGATGCCGAAAATAACTCTTAAATAAATACCGATTCGAAACTACCTTAAATGTGAAGTGGCCTGAATATATAAAATTACAAGTGCAACCACTGAACCTTTGCAAGGTGTTCAGTTTAATTACAATTACAATCAATTTGTAGCGCCCAGCTGAGGAATGTAAAGTTTAATGAAATAGTTTTATACATTTATACATTTTATTTTAAATCCCCGCATGCTTTTGTCTTATTTTCGCACTAAGGCAATTAACTTTAATGACATTCCTTCACCGCCTTTTGTCGCCTGTTGCTCTTTAATGGCCATCAGAATATCTACAAATTTCTCACAGTGGATGGAAGCGGTGTAGGAGGAGCATTGGGGGATCCTCTCGAACCAACCACAATGAATAATCATCGAGTAACTACAGTGGAGCCGCTGTGGCCATTCATTTGGCCACATCTCACAACATCAGCGGGCGGCTTTGGGGAGCTGCAAAAATGCCCGGTAATTATCACTGAGACACGCCGTTTCTGATTAAGTATGCGACACCGCCAGTCGGTCCAGGGATGCGAATGCGAATGGTAGTGAGTTCTTCTGGCCACTCTTCTCGAATTCTGACAGTCTTCGTACGGCTGACATGACAAGCTGCCAGCGCCGATGACGCTAAAAACTTGGGCCATTCTGGACATCAGTTTGAGCCTCAGTCTCAGTCGGATTTCGAGCTGCGACTGCAGCTCCGGGCTGAGTGGCGATGGAACTTCGAAGGATGCCGCTTCAGGTTGCCAAGTGCCGTCAACTGACGTCCTAATGCACTGAAATCAATGTTGAGTCTAAGAAAAGAAAAACCTAAACACTTACCATTCATATCTATTTAACATATATGATTAACATATATGAATTAAACCTTTCAAAGTATATTTATTATGGAAAGTAAAATATACTTTTATTATTGAAATAAAAACTTGTACATATTACATTACATTACATGTAACACTATAGTTTAAAATATTTAATGGGTTACTATCAATTAAGGTCTAAGCTATTTTTTCTGCGTGGAAAAGGGAATGAGAGCGTGAGCCAAGAGCCGCATACAAATGAGGCGTACCCAATGTTGACAATGAATATCAACCTTGAGTGGTGCTCCAGCCGGTTTTTGCCCAGCCAAGGTCATCCCATCCCATCCCAACCCATTCCATCCCGTCCATCGAGACCATCGAGTCCAGAGGATGTGGAGATGGTGTGATGAGATGGTTGCCGATAATTGCCATGGGCATCGGCTGGAGTCGACCTAATGGAATCGCTGTGAGTGTCATTCGGGCTGATGTGTGTAATCGATTCTGCCGCTGAGTTGGTTTTATTAAATGAAATGCCTAAATGCCATTTATTCGATTTTAAATTACTTACACAACGAAAGAATGATGAACTGTATAAGCTACATATGCTACAAGCTACTATTCTCGACCTTGGTGCTCCAGACTTCAAGAGACGGATGAGGGTTGTTCCAGACTAAGAGCCTCGGGTGAGGCGGCAGTTGACTTAAGAGGTGTAATTTGGTTGGGAGAAACAGTTCCCACATCCTACTCGAGTTGGACTGGGTAATTTCAATGCTCTCAAGTGCTATCGATTGGGTTCACATGCGAAGTTTGCATTCCCAGTCGTTTAGGCATTGCCAGTTAGCTATTTGGCTGCTTTGCACCGTCGACATTAAGGCAGCCGAACTGGATTCAGACTGCTAACCCAGTTTTAATAATCACGAAGTGGAAGTTACTTCGCGGTAATTACCTTTTGCATTCGCTAGATTTTTCAATTTTTTTCGCCTCTTGTTTGCGGCACGAACGGCAGTTCGCGCGCTGACTGACATATCGCATCGCATAAATCGCAGCCAAAGTCGAAATTTAATAATTTCCGAGCCCAGGCAGCATTAGCACTGTGGCTCTGGCTGGGCTTGAAAATTATGAATCGCGATTTGTTACACTGCGCGCAAAAAGGTCTATTGCTGCGCCTTCCTCTTGCGACCGAAAGTCTCTCCGTCTTCGAGGGTTTCCGGCAGCGGAGCACCTCTCGTCTCCGGCAGGAAGACAGTTCCGACGATGGCCAGGATGGAGAACACGCCGAAGATGAGGGGCGCAATCCAGAGGCCGTAGGAGTCCAGGTCGCAGATCAGCGGGGCCACAATGGAGCCCACCCGGCCGATCATGGAGCAGAGACCCACTCCGTTCGACCGGACGACCGTGGGAAAGAGCTCTCCGCTGTACAGATAGATGTTCGGGAAGGTGACCGAGGCTCCAAAGAGCGCAATGGTGGCGCAGGCCACCCGGACCATCTCGGCCTGGCCGGAAAGGCAGGCCAGGAGGAGCAGCCCCGCGGCACTCAGACCGTGCGAGAGCAGGAGCGTCCGCTTGCGGCCCAGGAACTTGGTCATGGGCACACAGAGGCAGGTGCCCGGAACACCCACGATGGCCGCGATCAGGTTGCTCACGAAGATGTTGCCGCCAAGCTTGGAGACGTACTGGGCGGTGCCGTAGTAGACCATGCAGGTCACCATCCAGTTGTTGGCCATGCAGATGGTCTTCGTACGGAGGTAGGGCGTCCGGAAGAGGTCCAGCACGGTGCCCTTCTTGACCGGCTGACGGGCGGCCAGGGCCGCGTAGGCCGCCTCGATCTCCGGACGGATCGTGTCCGTCGGCGCCTTGTTCCACTTGGCGATCTTCTCCAGAATCTTGATCGACTGGTCCAGCTTGCCGGTGGTGAAGAGCCAGCGCGGCGACTCCGGCACCAGGCAGATGTAGATCACGAACACGGCCGAGAAGATCGTGATGCCGAACTGGAACCAGCGCCACTCCCGGATGAAGTAGGCGAACACCGCCAGGGAGGCGTGTCCGATGTTGAAGGGTATCTGGTACAAAATGGCCACAATTTCGCGCTTCCCGGGACCCACGATCTCCATGAGCAAGACAAAGCTGCGGGAGGGACCCATTAGGTGGACACTTAAGGGCGATCTCTGAGGCGGTGGCCTCGAACCCACCTGATGGTCATCGTGCCAGCCGTGGCAAAAGCCACCAGAAATCGGAGGAGGCAGTAGAACCAGAAGTAGGGCGATACGCAGACAATCAGGCCAGTGATCAGCTGCATGAAGCAGGCAACCAGAAAAGAGGGGCGTCTTCCAAAACTGGGGGTCACAAATCAAAAGACTTCATATTAATGTTGTTTAAAAACCTAGTGTTGCATATTTTATACGGTTGTAGAATTGCTAGCTACTTTGAAAAATTGTTTGAAATTTTCTCACGATCCTATATATGTTGGACTTTTACAGAATCTCTGTATGTATCTCTGTTATATCTTGAAAAACAAACTGTTGGTCTAAACATGTATACATTTGTTTGGGTTAAGTTTTCGTGAAAAGAATTTTATTGCTTTTTAAAATTAACGTGATATTAAGGTAATATTTAAGCCAGTTACCTTAAAGATGAGTTATATGACACTTTTAATTGAAAAATACTACTGTGATTATTATTTTTGAATATTAAAAATAAAATCATAAATAACTTTTATTTACACTACCTAATTAAAAGAGGAAGAATGTAAAATTAATTTTAATAATTCCTAACTCTTAACGGGAAAGTAAGCAAAGAGCCGACTGTCAAAAACGGACAAATAATAATAACCGATTAAAATAATATTCTTACCGATCCGCGAACATGCCGAAAATCATGCTGCCAAGAAGGACGCCCAGCATAACGATGGACTGCGACAAACTGGCCAGCTGTTTGTGGTCGCACGTGAGATCCCACTCGGTGATGATGGTCGATCTGAAGACGCTGGTATCGAACTCGGTCTCCGCGCACTCATCGCTGCAGGGATCCGTGACATTGGCGGTCAGGCAGGATTGGGGCGTGGGTGCGGCCAGGAAGATGTGGCCCAGGGTGTGCCAGCCGGTGCCGAACTTGCACAGTAGGATGAGGAAGAAGTAGAACAGCTGGTAGCGCCGGAAGTCGCCGATCTGCGAGATTATCGGATCCGCCGTCTTCGTCACGGGCTTCAGCGGCTTCACCGGTTTGTCGGCCATGGCGTTTAGAAACTGAAAGATATGAGGTTGCCAAACTATAGAAATGTAACATCTGATTTTTGAAAATAAACTACATAGAATTTATTTTTTTTCTTCCAGTGTGGAGGCCTACCGAGCTGACTGGTTTCTTAGTGGGTGGACTTTCTCAAATATTTGCCGGGCTCCAGCGCAAATTGGACTTATCGAGCGGTGCGGCTCTGTGCAGACTGGCGTGAAAATATGGAACCCGGGCAGATAGAGATTTCATTTGCAAGCCAACCGGCCACCGCTAACCGGTTTTCGCCAAGAAGAGAGCTTCACAGATTCGATTCGGAGTCGGAGTCGGTGGTAGAGTGACAGGTCGGGGGAAACTGGGTGGGAAATGGAAGTAGAAGTAGAAGTCGGGGGCATTAGCACCACGGCCACGGGATGCACCGCCAAAATGGCATTTGAAAATAGGAGTACGGCCTCCATCGCCGCTGCAGTTTGTCAGCCAAAAGGCCAAGCGACTGGGGCTAAACTTTTACTCTTTAAGTAGGTAAATGAAGTCGGCTGGCTGGTTAATTGGAGGTAGGTGCGCCCGGGGATCTAGTTGCCAGATTAAGCCATTGTCTGCCGGCAGATAACCGCGAGTCCCAGTTACCCATTAAGATGGCTTAATTAAGGAAGCACTGCCTCAGTGAAAGTTGCCCGGAGAGAGGCAGAGGCTAAGAGGCCTGAGATTTCTGGCCGCAGATTCAGCGGCGAGTTCCCACGGCAACGACAACCTGTCTGGCGGAGCATTTTGCGCAATCGTCAGTGGCTCTGGCTCTGGCTTTGGCAAAATGTCACAGTGCAAATAAATTATATATGCAAATTGGATGGCCAATCAATAAAATAAACCATTCAGCAAACGCTTGCGTTATAATACGATCGCCACATGGTAAATCTGGCAAGACACAAAGCAACCACTTGGGAATGAAAAAATCTTTGGCAATGCCTTTGTTTGGACTCAAAATTACAATTCAATCGGCTGCGGACCAAATTTATTCTTTATGCTAAGCATATTATATTTTGTCAGTACCCAAACAATTGTTTATTTTCGCGACGTTTTACATTCTCTTATTTTTTATTATGAAACACTTACCTAACGGTCCTAGCCATATAATTGAATATACTAATAAATATCAGTGGGAATATTCCGAGGGCTTGTCTGGAGCCAAAGTATGTACTATAATTCACCGATTCAGTTGATAATTCTCTGTATAATTTGAACCACGTCTGGAGAGCTTCAATGTTCCACATTCAATGGCAGCAGCATCTCGTCTCGTCGGCGGAGAAAAGTCAAGCAACTGAGTTGATAAAGTCTTGTGTACTTTAATCCCAGATGATAAGAGGCGTTCGACAAACGTCGCTAATATGACAAACAAAGCTAAATGCCCTCAACTTGTGTCCAAGCGAGATAAAAAACGTAGAGAAAATTATCTCACCTCAAGTAAGCCTTTCCGCAAATGTTATTCACATAATTGCTAGGGCAAATTTAGCTTCTGTACTCAAAAATAGATCTTATAAATAAGTGTTTTTTCCGCTAATTAATTGAGACGTCTCATCTTGATTTGATAGTAGAAATCAATAAAATCAAAATATTATCACGCAGTTTTCATCAGTTCATCACGCGCTTACCAACTTGATAGTGTTTGAAATACACATAATTTTCGAAAAAAATAATGTGGAGTTGATTTATTTGGCTGATGGCGAGTCGATAATTGAATTTAATATTGCTAAACTGTTTAGCATTTAACAATTTGCCTTAAATAATTAATATCTGATGATAATAAATTGGATAAATACAGGCATTCAACTCATTCATGATCAACTTTAAAAACTAATTAAGTGTTAAAATGTTATTTTATCAGGTCCCAAAATAATCACTATTTTATACTCATTTGTTTGATTGTTTATTTATTTTTTGCCACCACTGTTTATTGTCTATTAGCTAGAAAAACAAATTCCCGGATATCAAATAAAGACAAATTAATTAAGCAGTACTGTTTTCAGTCCCTTGCTTTTAATTTCCAAATACTGCAAATCCCAAAAAAGGGTTTAAATTAGTAATTATAATTAAATCGGAAGGTTTTTAGTCAATAAAATTATTATTTAAACTATTATTTTGAGTAGTAAAGACGAAATGATTTTAGGCATTTCAGATATTCCGAGCAAATGCCCATAAATCCCTTTTAACTTTATTTAATATATTAAAGCATGCAAAATTCCGAATATTTCGGCAAGTCAAAATAAAGCGAATCAATGGCAAACCGATCCGCCATGCAGCCACATAACTAAATCCAATTAAAGAGCTCCATTTAATATTTACATTTGGTTCCCTGACAAGTGGTCTAAGCCGATTTCAGGGTCCTGAATGGGCCACCAGCCCAGCGAACTGTTTAGGCCAGATATTTGCAGTCGCAGTGCGATGGAGTGGGTATTTATGGCCCGGCAACGCTCCAATTAGCACACAAAAGGATTACAGGGGAAATGCCAAAATTCTGGTGCATTCGGCATTCGGCATTCGGCACTTGGCAAGGCCAACAAATGTTTGGGCCGGCTTTGGAGCGCTTTTGCGGTTTTTCCTCCATAATTGCAGGCCAGGACTGAAGTGGACAGTGGTCGAATGGTCGAGTTGTCGAGTGGTCGAGTGGCCCTGGCCACGGGATTGCGAGGAATCCACTTGAGAACCAGCGAGCAAATCAAGCAGCAGGCATTTAATTTCAACTACCTTCTACATCCCCGCCCCGCCGCCGCGCCTGCCTACCACTCACCAGGGCGCAATCAAAATATTTTATAGGTTGGCCATAAAGAAATTCATAAGGCGAACAGCAGCCACAGCAGCAACTGCAACTCTGCCAATTCATACGAAAATTGCTAACTCAGCGCTCACATATATCATTTTTATGCGCGACCACGCCCCTTTCAGCTCGTAGTAAATTGACAAATGCAGCGGGCCAAGTCTGTGAGATGTCTTTGCCACTATTTAAGGTCTTTCACGAGGGGATTGGAGGGCGGCGGAGGAGGAGCTGGAGTCGCTGGATGCTGCGCGCTGGGAGCATCGGAATGAAAAAGCGCACCGAAAACTATGAGCAACGCTTAGCGAAATGAAAGTGCTTGTAATATGTAGTTAAAATCCAAGTAAGGCGATTACAGCAGAAGAAAAGGCGACTAAAAATTGCTCTGTCGCCGTGTTTTCCATTCTAGTTTGTTTAAAACTAATTTAATGAAATTCCAACGCAACGCACAGTTATATATTAGAAAAACATTACGAAGTAGAGAAATTTCGCCGTATTTAACAACTTACCGGTGCAAAAATTCGCTCTCTTTTTGGATCAACACTTCACACCTGTCAACTGTTCGTTTTCAACTGAGAATAATCAATAAACTGACCTTACTTTATAGAAGGAAAAATGGCTAAACCACCCTCGAAGCAATAACACACCTTAACCTACCTGGTTGACGAGCAATTAGCTACCTGTTCGGGAAAAGATATATATTTACAATTGCTCTAAAGTGCTTGAATATTATAACGAAGGCAATCGTCCGACAATTTTTTTTGTAATGCAAAATTTACTTATGAAATTAAATTTGGGTGCTATATAGCCATACCAATAAAACTGCATACTTTAAGTAAACTTAAAAAACATTTTAAAAACCTAGACAAAACCACCCATTTGAAGAGGACAATTTTTGAAATATATAAAACTCTTTTATATACCGATTTGAAGAACACAATTCAAACTAATTTATTGTCCAATTCATTCAGTATTAAGCAGTGCCAGATGAAAGGGTATGCAATACGAGGAGACGCAGCTAGAAACAAAGCGCCGCATCAACGCTTTTGGCCCTGGTTGCCTTGGCTTTTTACCCCGGCCTCTGCAGTCGCCCTATTCCTCTGCAAATCCTCTTTGATTAAGTGCTCAGTCTTTTATGTGGAGATTTTTTAATCGTTACCTCGTCCCCCCGGCCAAGGGGGGCGGTGTAGTGAAGGGGCAGCGAGGTCCGATGTCCGATGTCCGAGGACCGGAGACCGAAGGGCGTGCATGTGACCATGCCCCGTAGATTAATCGCTAATCTGTCCCTAGAGGGCGTACTGACATTTTTAAAAACTGCGCACAGCTCAGCGGAGCCAAGGAAGCTGCTGGACAGCTCATGGCTGTCCACTTCATCCCGGGCCATTTGGAGATGTCTTTGGTTTTTATTGTCGGACGGCACTTGGACTTCCATCATTGCCGTTTACGGGGATCCTTGAGGACTCTAGTGTGTTCGGTCTGCGATTCGCACCTCTTTTTCAGTACCTTTTGGCCTCCCTCTTTGGCTTTATAAATAAATTAATAAATTTAAGCCGGCATTAATTATTATGCTGCTTGGCCGCACGGCAGATTAATGTTTTAATTTCGCTAGCCTAGGCTTCGATTAATTTATGCGCGCCCCGTTTGCAATTTGTGCGCCGTTTTTTGAGTAATTTCGCCTGGCCGGGGGCGATAAAGTGCATTAACATGGAATGCGGCTGCCGCTGCGGGCAGCTCAAATTGTTAATTTCGCAGCATAATAAAACGCGGCCATACGTTGCAGTTAAGCCGGGCCCCTTTCAATTTGCACTAGACGGACGTCCTAATGTGTGTCACATAAATCAGCGGACGGCCAGGTCTTCGAGCTCATCCTATGTGGTTGCCCATTTCAGTGGTTTTCCCTTGGCCCAAGACTAATCCCAGAAGCTGGTGGGAATGATGATGAGCGGCCTGCCAACACTTCCCAGATTGATGAGTCAGCTGCTCCAAGTCTTTCCTGTTTGCTTCTTAAAGTATCCTTATTTATCTCCAATTAAGTTGCTCACTTAAGTCATTTATACGAAAATCACCTTCAGAAGATCGTTAAATGTGCTTATTTAGGTTGCCCATTAAACCAATTAAGGTTTATTATTAGCTTGTCTTGTTAGGCCAAGATTTCCCGTCAATTGGGTCAAAGAGTCAAAAACTACGCACGAAAAAATGTTACAGGTACTAAATCCTCAGTAGTGGGCATATTGTGTAAGCAAACAATTCAAACAGTTCAAATAAATATCTTACTATTGAATTTAAAATTGTATATTAAATATTAAAATTAAGTAAGAAATCCTAATATTCAATACAAAGTATATTCATTTTAAGATTAAATATAAAAAATAATGTCAAAATAATGATGGTTTCTATGAGGTAAAAATATATTTTATCTGAGTTAAATATGGTTTAAATTTTAAACAAATATTCAGATATTTATTGTAAATCAAATCCGAAAATATTCAAATGAAAAATTATATTAATTTTTGAATTATTTAACCGCAATGGATGAAAATCAAAGAGAAAATATTTAAATTGAATACGAAATATTTGTATTTTGCTACCAAAAATACTATTTTGTCATTTAAACTCCTTAACAATCTGATAAAATTCTCAATTAAGCAATTAGTATTTTTAAGAGGTCATAATTAATAAGCTGAGTTTAAAATTTGGTTTTTTCAATGCAGGCTTTATCTTAAAGGCTCTAATAAATTTGCTGGACAGCGGCTTGAGCGGCCCTTATGTTACCTGATTTACGCGTGACGGGCACGCAAATCGAGGCGTTTAATTTCCGCCGCCGACAGCCGTTCTCACCGCAGCCTGTCAGTCAGTTGAGCAGCTGTCATAATACCGCTCCGCAGCCCACGACGCTCCGCAACCCACTGTAAGCCACGACCCTTGATTACCAAACTCGCGGGGCTGTGGCAACCGCTTCGACTCGGATGGCAGTAGACCAGAAGGTAAATAAGCACCTTGTCAGGGCCACTGCCTTATGCATAATTAGCTTTTGCCGAGCGCAACATTGGCTCCGTGCAAATGTTGCAAACTTTTAATTTATGCCTAGGACGGAGGGACGGAACTGCTGCCTGGCCTCATCGGTTATAGTTTGCCGTTCAGTTTGCACTACATACTGCATAAGCAAACATATTTTAATTTGAGGTTGTGTTTACACGCTGCTCGGTGCCACGCTTCAAGTCACCCAACACGGCAGCCGGAATTGCAGCAACAGAAACAATAATAAGAACAGGACCTAGGACAACAGGAATAACAGGAATAACAGCATCAGTAAGTCCTCCCTACACCCGGCTACAAAAGTTCCGTAACTAAATTCATGGCCATCAAATGAGTTTGTTCAAATTCAAGCTACACACAAAAACTAGCAAAAGTTTCAGGTATCCAAAAACTGGGTTGAAACATTTTACAACAATTAAGCTATATTACTAAGAATACTAGTTTGTATGGCTCTATAACACCCAGAGAAAAATCATGGTTTATACAAATATTTTCACTTTTGTTTAAATCAAAGTGGATTATCATGATTTTAGTTTATGTTAAGTAAGCTTAAATTTTGAAAAACATTATTACAAATATTATAATGTTTTATTTTACTAAAAGGATTTTCTTTAGGTGTAATACTATAATATCTGCTTTGTTTTTTAACTGTTCCTACAACTGATTAAAAAATTCTTTACTATGTTAACGATACTTCGCCATTCTGTTTGCAAAAAAATCACTCCACACTTTAATGTTATTTTTCAATTATAAATGTAATCATTATTTAGAGACATTGCAATTTTCTAAACCTTTTGCATGTGGCACAGTGTCATCACACGGGGTTTCGAAGGGCTCAGCCGCATACGCATTGGGTGCATTATCGCCAGTGCCATATCAGACACAAACATAAATGCAAACAATAATATTTGCTTAAAATTGGCTCCGCCCTGGACACATGGGGGGTTCTACTACTCGATATTACCCGATATCGGGGGCGGAGTTGCCAGTGGCAAAAGAAATAAGGGGAAACATGTGTTTTACATGGGAGAGAGTGGGCTGAAGCTCAACTACTGGGGGACATGTTTGCTGTTCAATCAGTCGTTCAGTTTATGGAGCCCTCGAATGCCGATCCGCCCGATAGCCCCTCTATATTCTGTGCATGCTGCATACTGCATATTGTGGCCCCGAGTGTGCAACTTCAGCAGTCTTGTTTACTCTCCAGTTTGTTTTCGCTGCCGCTGCTGCTGCTGCTGCTCGGCTCCGCATTGCGTATACGCCGCGTTTGCTGTGGCTGCCCATTTTGCACCTGACATTTTTGCGCTACCCTTGCTTTGCTTTGTAGCTGCTGCTGTGGCACTTTATGCAAATGCACCCAAATATTGTAAACGGACGGAACTCTTGCCCCTGTTTCCCACCTCTTTTTGTTTTTGTATCGCAAAACCTTACATACACGGCCGTTTGCAACAAAGAATCCAGTTCAAATGTCAAGGCCCAATGTTATTTTTTGGGAAGTGGTTGCTTTGAACCTCTTAAAGTTGCTCAAAACACAAAAGGCAGAAAGGAATGAGTTTCTTGCCTGTATTTCGGTTACGCATTGTATTGGGGAAATAAAATAAAGTGGCCTAGAAATACTACATAGGTTAAACTAATCAAAATCAAAATTTTGAGCATACATCTATATTTTGGTATAACTCATAGAAGTAAACTTATTATTTAGTAATTTGCTTGAACAAAACTTTTTGTTTTCAGTCAATCTGTTGATTTCCCATCATTAAATGTTGCGTATCGACACGTATTGTTTGTTGTTGATAGGTCATAAATAACCACTACTTCACTAAATAAATAATAATGTGCTTTACCGCGTCCTAAGGCCCTCTTTTTGCCAAACAACAAACGAAAATCAAAACAGACTTAGAATATTTAGTGTAAGGCCTAATACTTTGGTGGCTAGCAGCAGTGTGTTAGATGGGCTGAATTTTATTTCCAGCCCTGTACATCTTGTTTCCTTAATATATCTTCTATCCTTTTATAAATCCATATTTATTTTCCCTTTTCGTGTTTTTCCAATACCAATACCATAGCACTGACAATGGCGTTTGGGTGCATCGGCCAGCGATACAGTGCTCGCCACGATGGCAAAGTGCCCAACAATGATTTAATCCCGTGGCCGTGCAAAATGCATTTTAATTACGCGCACGCAGCGAGCAGTGCACTTTAGCATACTTAACAGGGCCACTTGGTGAGTTTTTACTGCTCCTGGATGCCGGCACTCTAACTATCCTGCCCTCTGGCACTTGTCTTTTCGGCGGCTGCGGGATTTTAAAATGCACATCATAAATGCATTCATTTGTGACACTTGATGTAATTTGTTAGTGCGGTAATTACATAAAAGTGCAATGGCCAAACAATCACACACTTAAAAGCCTTTTCCCTTGGGGAAATGGGGCAAAATGGAGGGAAAGGGGGTCCTGCCATATTGGGAGCACTTCCGGTGCATGCGTGTGTACGAAATCGCATTAAAATTAATGTAATTTACAACAATGACCATTAACTTAAATTAGCGATGAAATGCAGTGGCTGTCGGTGGTCTTCCAGGGGGTGGCAGTGGGTGGCAGGACATGTCCTTGCGGCATGTGTGGCATGCAGTCACGTGCATTTTGGCCAGTGTCCCGCTGTCGTTGTCGTAGTCGCTCTCGTTGTCTGGTCAGTCGCAGCCTTTGTTTTCAAACAGGCGCCAAGGAAACAAATCATTTGCACACACTGTGGAGCCCAGGACTCGCCCCCCTACCCCCAACCCCTCACTCGTTGCCATGGCCAACAAATTAACGACCATAAAGCGATTTTCAGCGGGTGGCACGAGGGCGGAGGAAATTTACGAGCGCGCGCGATGTCTACTGCCGCCCCAAAAATTATAGCGTACATAAATTGTTAAATGCGAAATCCTTTGATTTTAATTACGCCGAGAATTTTTATTGCCAGACATGAGGATGCCGAGCTCGGACTTTTCCAGCAGCTTTTTCAGCTTCCGGGACGCCTTTTGGGCCGAAGATTCACCGCTTCCTGCCGCTTTGCTCTAGCCAGGCAAATTAATTTTAATTGTGGTTTGGCTGACGTAATTAATTGCAAGTAAGGGAAGGCGAAACGAAAAGAAATTCATCTAAAACATGAGGCGTGCTCGACGGCCTATCAAAACAAATCAAATGAAACGCATATTTCTGCTTCAATTAATGGAATTAATTGAAATTTAATGAACTTAATTGTTATGCGGCGACTATGACCTTACCTTTCCCACCTGCAGGCAATGGCTTACAAGGAAAATATGCAAAGCGGAAGAGCGGAAATGGCAATGGCTCCCCAAAAAAATGGCTGCGAATCAAAATCAAAGGCGGCGGCAAAGTACTCAAAGCATTTCCTGTGCTGAAAATTTAATAAAGTCCCCTTCGAGGCGCAAAGACGAAATGGCCACGCGCCTGTCAACGATTCCCACAGGAATCTGGCCAAGGATCCTCTTTTCTTCCCCTCCAGCTCACCCGGTTGTCTTGGCATTTATTTGCGGACCTCCCTCCAATCCCCATCCCTTCAAATATATCTTCCCCTCGGGTCGCAGGCATTTTTCAATTTCTTGTGATTTTTAGTATGGCCCAGAAAATGACAAAGTCTCAACATTTTAACAACGTATTACGGCTAAGCAGGATAATAACACTTGGACTTCCTTTCCTCACTGCGCCAGTGTGTGTGTGTGTGTGTGTGTGTGTGTGTGTGTGTGTGTGTGAGTATCTCTGTCTTCGCGAGTGTGGAAGTGCAAACAAAGCTGAAATAAAGATACTTCCGGGCCGTGACCAGTGACAAGCACTTTAGTTGCGGCCAGCGGACAATGGAATCGTAGCTCGGACCCCAAACAAATGGAGATGGGAACTTAGAGGATTTTCAGCGGAAAATTTGGGGGACTTTAGCTAGACTTGCAATTAAAAATTTGCCAGATTTTTGGTACAAAATTAAGTAGACACTCCAAGTTTCCAAATGTGAAGAAAGTAAATATATTTTAATTTATATTTTGAAGATTTAATAAAAAACAAAAACTAATTTAAATCCTCGTTAAAAACTATTTTTAATGAAACATTTTAATAGCATGATACAGTTGTTGTTTCCATTAAATTTTATCAGGATAAATAGGCTCAGGTTCAGTTTCCTTGCCTTATATTTATAATTTGCTTGAAAGTATTTAGGCTTGAAAGGTTATAATATAAACTTGTCCCCAAAACCTTGATATTACTTTTATATGTATAGACAATATATTAATAAATCTTTTTCTTGTGTTTAAATACACAGAAATTAAAAAATACTTCGGCTTGAAAGTCTTGGTCATTTTCTAATTTGTTGATATTTCAGTAAAGTTTATTGTTTGGCTCCTTTGTGCTTAACTTTTTGTTTGGATTAGCGGAATTCGTAGACGCCAACTTAAGTTGGCCCGACTGTTTGTTTGAGTTGGCCGGTGTGTGTGTTTCTTCTCTTCTTCGCTTTTTTATGAGCTGCCACGAGGATGCAGGACTTTGCTGGTCAACACTACACAAATTGTTGATGTGACCGGGTCCCGTGTCCTTTGTGTAAGTGTGTGTTGTTGTGCGTCGTCGTTTTCTTCTGCAATGTTTTTTGCTGCTGGCTCGTTCATTGTGTTTGCGCCATAAATCGCTTCCGTTTATGTTTTAGAGCCACACAATGGCCGGGCCAATATGAGTGGAGCGGACCGGCGGAGATGGCCAAAAGAGGAGACATCGTCCTGATCACAAGCGTAAACAATAAAGTTTAAAACAACTAAGCAAGATACAAAATGTTCTACGGAATTTCATTTTGCACGGGTACAGAGAACTAACCCAGTGCTCGCTGTCAGGCATTATTAAATAAAAATATTATTTAATCAACTGGACTTTGAAAAATTAATTTATAACCGATTAAGGATTATTTACTGCCTGTTTTTTTTAAGGAATTCAAATAGTCAAACATTTTTAACAGAATTAATAAAAAATAGACTTAATGGCTAAAAGTTTTAGTTTATTTTAGTCTTGTCAATAAATTAAATTTAAATTCCTAGCATTCAACTTTTGATTTTCCAGTGATTTCTGCAAAAGTGCTGATTATTTTTTGTCTGTGTTAGACCGTTTCCCTATTTCTCCCTCTTGTCCCGGCGCTATGTGTGTGTGCTTTATAGCCATGGCTCGCTTCACGCTCTTGACCATGTGACCAGCTAGCCGTGTCAGTCATTTTGAGCGCCGTTCCGCTTTTGTGCCCCCGGAGAAGAACAAATCTCATCTTTGTGTTTGGCCTGTCCCTGTGCCCCTCTCGCTCACACCTCCTTCGTCTCGCTTGCTCGCATTATCATTGTCCACGCCCCGGACCGGCATAAAATAAGTTAGTCCTGGGCAAACGTCCTGTCCCCGGACACGCAATGGCCCAGCTCATGTTGACTTTTCCTATTTTAAGTCCGTTTATTTCTTTTACACTTGCTCCATCTCTTCGCTCTCCTCTCCACCGACCTTTAACCTTAGTCAGTTGTTGTAGTTGGTGGCGAAGTTTTCCACTCGCCTGCCAAGTGGCACAGAGGACACAGAGGAGCAGCAACAATGCCGTGGAAAACTGTGTATTGCATTTGCTCAGCGAAAACTTTTAATGATCCGAGGCCGTGGAGAAGGGCTTGATACGATACCAAACCGGATCCAAAATAGTATCTTCATAGTAGAAGAAGCTGAATGGGATTTCCTTCACAGCGTAATGGGACTGAATAGGGGATATTTAAGTGAAACAAGTACTTGGTCTTAAATTTTATTTAAAAGATTTTTTTTTTGCAATTTATATATGTATTTATATATATATATTTATGGTAAATGGCTTTAATAATAGACAAATAAACTTTGTCCACAACGTTCGCCACCTAATAGTTAATGCTTTTATAAAATCAATTGTTATAACCACATTCTTGATATTTTGTTGAAAAAACAGCTGTAATCTCCTTAATAAAAATTTCCTTAAAGCGTCAGCCTTTATAAATTCGACCCAGTGTTTCCATTTTTAAGCCGTATCACTTGCCCCGTTTCGCATTATTTCGCTCTTATCGCCGGTTACGACCACGTTTTTAATGTCTTTTGGGGGCCTAGGCTCTTAAGCCATTTCTATCTCCGCCGGCTTGTCGAACATAATCGAACTAATCAATTTGCGTAAATAAACTGCTCACGGTTTATTATCGACAAGGTGCCACGTGCCGAGCTCAGTGGCGACCCCGTGCGACATAAATCTTTATTTACAAAAGTGTAAACAAAAATTACTCACTCACGCGCATTCGCGAGGGAAAAGGGAAAATGGGAAAATGGGGAAATGCACAGCGAGTAAAAGAGGAAGAGGAAGCGTGTAGAAGGCTGAAATGCGAAAAATCAACGACTTCGACGGAGGGATAACAATGGGGACTAACCTCTCGAACTCCCCATCGGATATGAGTGGGTGTGCGAATTAGCATGTGAGCCCTTGCAAAGGCCGCCCACTCAGCCACCCGCCCACCCCCTCGGCGCCTGCTAATGGCCCTCCAGTGAGTCTGATGCTCCCGTTGAAAAGTCAACGATTGCCGCGCTGCGGAAATTAACGGAAAATCAGCAGCAGCGCACAAAGACAGCGAAATGTGGGCGGAAGCTACAGTAGAACTTTGTTAACCTTATCTGAAATATATATATACATAGCTACAAAAGTACACAAAGTTTTTAAATAAAACTACAAGTAACGTTATTGTCGAGTTCTCCAACTATTAAATATCTGTTCCTTAGAACTCAGCCGAACAGCAGAGTCAACACTACACCCCGCCCCGCATTCTCAAATATTTAACCTTCGTGTTTCAAATCTGCAGTGACGTCATTTTTAAAACTTACTCAATAACTCCCATATAATTGTTCGATTTGGAAAATTTTAGGTGTGTAGATAGACATTCACCGAATAAAAATACTGTACTCTGCCATGTTGCACATTTATCACTTTCTTCATATGCCGTAAGAAAAAAAATACCAAAAATAAAAGTATTTGAGTTATTCATATATGAAAAAAAAAATTTCAGATATGAAAAACCTGCGTTTTTCTTATAAGTACCGAAGTACCACTGTAGCTAACGTTAATAGCAACAAATGGCGAAGGATGCTTGATTTAATGTACAAAAGTTTTTGATGTTTCACCGTGGGTGATGATGGCGGCTACGTGAAGGGGCCTTCTTTGTCGGAACCTGTGTGCGTTGGTTAACTGTCTGCTTATTGCGAATTGTAATTATGGCCCGCTTTTCCGCTCGTCCTTCGCACGACGCGTCGGTGGGTGTCAGTGTCAGTCGACTGGCAAAGGGTCCTGCTCGCAGTCGCGTTGCCAACTCAGCGGAGCAGAATGCAGCAAATCACGGGGTCTCGAGCCTCTATGCTTCGCATAAAATGTATACAAATTATGCGTATTTATCGGGCAAATTCAATGAACTGTAAATGGTGTGGAAGTTGTTGGCGCCCGAGTGTGTGTTTCAGCAAAGGTGTTGTGCCACTGTTGTTATGTGGCTGTCTGTTTCAACAATAAGCCTTGTGGATTGGGGCTGAGAATGCGCACAGGTGTGTGTCAAAAGGCACGGCAAATCGACGGAGGGTTGCGTTTTCCAGGGGGTTGGGCCTAATGAACGGCAAAAATTCGATGGGTGCACTGAACCATTCTCATTAAATCCCAGCCCGTTGTTTACACAATTACTTTTCATTTAATTCCATAACATAATGTACCCTTTCGGGTTGTCGACTCCCCCTTAATCTGTTTTCCGATTCACCCATTCCACAATTAATAACTTCTAATCGCTTTGGCAAGCGACTAGCATACAAATGTGAAATCTGGACCCTATAAATAGTTGATTTATTTTCGAAGCCTTTTTGGTCATTTAGCTCGGCCATCAAACAGTGGAGCAATTACATTCAGCTGTTCTGAGTTCATTGAATCGCCTTTTGGCTCCCTGTGACAACCTTGACCCCTGACAGTTGGTTGGCACATTAATATTTCATTGGCTGGCTCTATCAACGGGAAAAGGTAAAAGTTTTATGGCCAACACATAGGCCCACCGGCGCGTGCCAGTTATTAGTTAATAACTATTTGCTCTTTGTTTATTTATAATGTCTTAATTGCCGGAACGTGGGCCCAATCCATCCAGGCATTGTAATTTAATGGTCGTCGCACAATTATTTTCCAATTCATAGCCCAATCGGGCCCAAGCATCCGGATCTGCCGGAGTTCGCCCAATTTGAATCCCAGTTTCCCAGTTCCGCTGCCACTCCTCCCAGCTGTCAAGTTAATTTGCCTGCCGCACAGCAGGTGTTGAGTTTGGCTAATTAATAGGCTGCCTGGCTGTCCGAGACTGCCTGGCTGGCCCACAGATTTTTAACGACAGGTTTCAAGAGGAATCGGGAACAGGGATCGGGGAACAGGGAACGGGTAACGGGTCACGTCCTGGGCCGTAAACGCATCCGTATCCGCATCGCAAACTATGCGGGCGACAGCTGCTGCTCCACAGGAACAAATTGTGAAGAGGTAGATTCAGTTTAAGTTTAAGACCTATAATCCAGGTGGATTGTTTTCCCTTGGCGCCAATATTTCTTAATTTTTTCATTTTTTGCAATTTACTTAAATTTTATTTGTCCTAATTTTATATATCTTTTAAATATATTTTTCACACAAAAGATATTTGCAAAGATTTATTCAGATTGTGGATAAAAGATTTTATTAAAATAAATAATCGTCGAAAAAAATTGTCTTGAATTGAATTAAATTATTATGCCTCAACCCAAGTTCTAGGCTAAGTCATGAATTTAAAGTTTATCAACTAAATTGTCTTCTCCTTTGTTAAAATTTTGAGTAATCTGATGAATTGGACTTTAAAAGTATATAGTTCATATTATTTTAAGAGAGGTTCTTTAGTACCTACAGCATTTACAAAACAAAGCTAAATCTTTAGAAACCCCTACCGCAAGGCCATACTACATGTAGATCACATTTTCTTTAAGTGTGCTCCTCCTTGGTATGACTTTGCGTGCCTGGCATCGTTTTGTTTGGGGTCCGCGTTCCCGAGTTATTACTAATTTTTAATTTATGTGCATTTAATTGAAATTCGGCAGGGGTCTGCACTCTGCGACTCTCCCTGTGAATTTGGCTCCGACTTTGGCTCTGACTTTGACTTTGACTTTGGCTCTGACTCTGACTCTGACCCACTTGCCAGACAAACACGCATCGCATCGCATTGCATCGGAGGTTTGGAGGCTTGCAGGCTTGAAGGCTTGGCCAAAAGCCGAATGGAATCGCGCATCGGACACGGCCAACAAGTTGCAAACATCGCAAGCAAGCAACATAAATTTTCGCACATTTTCGGGCTGCGTTCGACAAGCACATGCAACCAGAAATCAGCCGGCAGGCCAAAGGCAAAGAAAAAAACCAGAGTGAAAAAAGGGGAAAGAGTTATATGGCCGCACATTTTTGCTGCCCGCTGGCCGCGAAATTTATTACGTTAATTAAAATAATTCTTAATTAATCAGAAGCAAAGATGCGGGCAGTGCCGATGGCCACAAAAGATGACCGAGCCGCGTCCAGAGAAGGGGCAAAACCTTTTTGATGTCACTCTTCTCCTACCACTGCGGCAGCCAGTTGTGTCTAGTAATGCATGGCGCATTAATTATGGAAGCGGCCCCATCATCTCCACCCGAATCCCACTGCCCACTAGAGACGCGCCCACTTGGCGAGTTTCTCACGGGACTCGCTTAAAAATGAATTTAATATGCTCTTCAGTTCAAGCGAAGAAGCTACGGTTTCAGCAGGAAACAGTGGTCTAAAAAGTAATTTATAAGGTTACTTTTCCCTAATACTATACTGATACAATGCTATACTGAGGAGTACTCAGTACATAAAAACCAAACTTTTGGATCTAATTATTATTTATTCCAATTTTAATTTAAAATGCTTATATAATTTGCAAATTAAAATCAAAAACATCGATAGAAGTTTGCGCTTTAAAAAATAAATTTTTTGCAGTTAAAGCAATATTTTAGTTTTCCAAATATGGATACCTTTCTTTTAGACCTTTTTTAAAATTTGAAATAGCTTGGAATTATCTGAATAGAAATAAATCTGACATGTTATTGATTTACCTATTTTGTTTTGACATAACTTAATTTAATATCCGGAAAACATGTCCTAGTAAGTAAGGACTTTTCTTCCCTAAGAATCATTTTCAACCATTCCGCTCCCACTGTAACCCCATCGAGCGACCCAAGCTGCACTTGTCCTCCATTCGCTGCAACTCATTACATTATTTTCGTGTGTTTATTGTTTCTTTGCAGTCTCTTGCCGCCAAAGCAGCAGAAAAGCAGCAGCTCGGCTGGCGCCCTATTGTTCCCTGTGGCCCCCGTTTTGCCCCTTTTGTGTCCCGATCCAGGATTGCCGCCTCCTGGCCAGCAGTTTATTATGCAGCAACGCACCCCCAAAGCGGTTTGGATCGGTACGTCGGTTGGTCGGTCTGTCGGTCGGTCGGCTGGCAAACAGACAGCGCCTGACAATGAGTTTTTAGTTTGTGCAGCGTTCATTTCGCCGCTTATCTGCGCTCTGGCAATGTTTGCTGTCATTGCAAATTTCCGAGTTTGACAGGTTACAAGCAGCCAGAGCCGAGTGGCCCCCTCTTGTTTCCCGTCCCTGCCCCTGGACCATGCCCTCCAGCCCCCCGCCGACCGCAGGCTCAATGTCCGTCGGCTTTTGGCTCTCCCGCCGGACTCTGCGGCGCTGCTTGACGCACAGCGTCTTCGCTTAAGTGGCGCTATGCGTCGGTCGTCTCATCGACCTGGTACACGGAGAGAAAATTACAATACTTCTAAAAGATTTTAGTAGATTAATTATATCCAAGGGAATTTGTTATTTATTCAAAACATTTCCCTTTATATTATTTTTTTTTTAAATAAGAAAGATTTAAATAATAAGTTTGAAAGGATATAAAAAAAGCGGATTAATTAAAATTAAATAATGGTTTGATTTACGATTTTGGCAGATGACCTTTACCAAAGGATCCTTTCTTTCAATATGCATATTTATTGATCGGATTTTAATAAAATACATTAATGGTTTCTTTAATAGTTTGAGCAACAAATGAATAGCCAAACTTTAAAGCTGATAAATATTTCAATTAAGTAAATACGATACTTAGTCTTTGAGAACCTGCAAATAAATAATGGTTTGATTAACGATTTTGGCAGATGACCTTTACCAAAGGATCCTTTCTTTCAATATGCATATTTATTGATCGGATTTTAATAAAATACATTAATGGTTTCTTTAATATGATAGTTTGAGCAACAAATGAATAGCCAAACTTTAAAGCTGATAAATATTTCAATTAAGTTAATACGATACTTAGTCTTTGAGAACCTGCAATTCACCTTATTCTCATCCAATTAATTTTTAGCAGTTGCTTGATAACGAATTTAAATGTATTTTCATTGATTTTATTAACATTCAATGTAAGTTTTCTGGCCTATATGTTTGTATCGCTTTTACCTATATACCTATATAAAGGGTAGCAATCTAGCTTGAAGGATAACAGTTTGTATTCCAAATATTTAAATTCAGACCTAGCGATTTCAAGACTGTTAAGATTTACTTATCTTATTTAAATTATTTCCAGTGCACCCCCTTCCCGTTCTCATTCGCATTCTCATCGTCGGCGGTTATTAGTTGGCCACTGGCACTGCGTCGAGTGGATCCGTCGTAGATACGTGGATATGTGGTCTTAATGATGTCAGACCGAACTGGCGAACGGTACAGTGAACAATGCCAGGCAGCCACGGACCTGATTAGCCCAGTTCGCCCCTTTGGGGCTCGGGGCCTGTGTCTTGGCACCGCATCTCGTATATTGTTTGAAGATACACGTAATTAATGTGGACTTAGCAGTTTGGCACTCGGATAACAAAAGATATTGGCCAGACTGCACTGGTGGTGTTGCGGGAGGAAGCCATGTCGGATCGGGTAATGAGTTCGAGTCCTTGGCTTTGGGTTTTGCAGCCTTAAAGTTCCTCTTGAAATTAACTGTAACTTTCAAGTTTTACATTTTAGCTCAATAGAATTTCTTGATTAAAGAAATAACGTTGTTTTAAATACTTCATTTTTATTTCTCCCAATTTATTATAAAAATTTGATAAGTCGTTTACTTCAATGTGAATTTCGAATTTATAATTGCCATCAATATAAACATATAGGGTACAAAAATAATTCAATAAAGTCTCCACGCCATTCGGAATAATGTAGATGTATTTTTTTCGTTGGCTAGATTTGGCTTATTTTCCACTTTCCTAACAACCTCTTGAGCCTTGTGCTAATAGTAATGACCATGCATTTTTGCAACGCCTGCTGATATTCTTGAGATATTCCCGGTTAAGGAGTAATCATATTAGCAGTCGGCCTGGCCTCGAAATCCAAATCCTCACCCGTTTTCCCCCCTCATAATATATATGTCGATGCCAATTTAGCTATTACATAAGTGAGTCAGCTCGACTACCAACCGATGATGGAACACGAGCACAAGTTGGTTAGACGTCTGGAGCTGCGTTGTCAGTAAGTCGATAGAAGTGGAAGGATGGGGGTGGGGCAACTGCGGAGTCATCATTACGTTGATTTGCAGTTCAAAAATGCATGCACTTATTTGCTACTATCCGTGATTTCAGCTCAGTCTTTTCGAACCGAATCGGGTTGGGCCAATTCCCCAGGGACTGCCATACTGGCACACTGACTGACTGGATGACTGACTGACTGGTCCTTGACTTGCTGACCCAGTTGGGCATTGTTTTAGCCCCCGCCAATATTGCTTGCCCATAAGATATTTATTTACTTTGCTTTTCCATTCGGAATTTCCAATTTTTCCGCTGCTTCGTCTGCCATTTATTGCTCTCGAGATGTTTTCACTTGGGAGCTGGATGACGGGTTGGGTTCTCCAAAGGTCATCCGCTGCACCAACAACAGCACAGCAAGAGCACAGCAACAGTTCCGACTTCATCCATCCTTTGCCAGTCATCGGGAATGCTGATGCCCCTCCTGCCACAACTTTCACATTAGTTTGTGTGGGTCGACGTGCTCTATCGTTCATCGTTTATATTATCGGCTCGGCATCTCAGCATCTCAGCATCTCGGCATCGTCATCATCTTCTTCCCCGTCATCACATCGCATTGCTTTTGGGCCATGGCGCTGAGTCGGCCTTATCCGCTTTGCCCAATCCTCCATGGCAATTCCTTTGATTACCGCACCCTTTTGCGCTCTTTGTTCGGGCTTAGGTCATCATAAATTGTTTGCTTTGAAGTCAATTATTGATATAGGATTTGCAGCCGTGATTAGGCCGCCTCTTCCCCGGCCAAGTGGGTCAGTGGAGTGTGCCCGATCGGGCCATTGTTTCGGGCCTATTCTCCTCCCCGGCGAAAGTTCAATGCCAACGCGATGCCAATGGCAATGGCAACGGCAAAGGCAAACTGCACGCCAAGTGCATTAGTTGCCCCCATAAACATTGATAAGCCGACGATAAGGGGCATACGTACCCACTCCCATTGCGATCCCATTATGATCCGCATTCCCCGGCAAATTTTAGCACTCATAATTTGTTTTTGATTGCCTGGCACTTTAGCCGGCTGCTTTGGACCTAAGCAAACCGAAATATAAATCCAAACAAGTGCTCTCTGCGCCGTCTAGGGGACACTCGAAGCGCCGGGACAAACAAAACAGGACCAGGCCGAAGGGACTTGGGACTTGCCATTGGGATAGGGATTGGGATAGGGTAGGGGAACCAGGGACCGAACCAGGGACCAAAGACCAGACCCTTGGACCCATCTCTTCTTTATTTGTCGGCATCTTTTACTCTTCGCTGGCGCTTCCGTCGCTGCAACGAGAGATGCAAATGGTAATGTCTGGCCAAACACACTGGGAGAAACATTGTGCCCGCGACAGGTTGTAGGACTGAAATTTTAGATGAAGATTTTATAGAAATGGATTGGAATTCACGGAAGTAAAATGTTTAAAAGACTTCTGAGAGAAAAGTGATGATTGTGTACTATGGTTTTTAAAAAAATTAATTTCAAATTGCACTCTAGTTACGTTATAATAGGATAAACAAATTTTGGGATACAAAAAAATACATTTCTTAGCTTTTTAACCTATTAAATTTTAATTTATGATTTTCTATTTATTTTTCTAGAAGCTATTATATAAGAAAACTATTATATACTAATTTATAAAATGTTCTTCCTCTCTATATTTTTTTTTCAGTGTTCAAAGGAAAGGAAAGGGAATGAGTCTGCTTGAAAGTCTTTTGACAATATTTGCGCGCCCTGACAATAAAACGCAAAGTGAAGTCTTGAGCTGCAGTTCCACCATCTGCCTCCACATATTTTTGTATTTTTGTATATTCGTATTTGTGTGTTTGTGTGTTTGTGCGGCGGGTCATTTAAATTTCATGCTAAATCAAAAATGCTTGTGTTTATTATTTGTTTTGTGTGCTGTGCTATGCTGTGCTGTGCTGAGCTGTGCTGAGCTGAGTTCTTGGTCGCGGTACGCTTTTCCTGTTTGTCTTTGCATTCCAGTTCATTTCAGCGGAGCGGCGCTTGTGTGTGAGTTGTCTTTTCCTTTTGTTAGCCAAGAAGGCGCCCTTTCCCAACCTCCTGCCGAGCCCCCCGCCCTGCCCTCCACAACCAGCGATGGCAGGCGGCATCCTTTGTGTCCTACACAGGATGTCGATTACATTTGTTTACTGCACTCGGCGCACTATAATTTCCCCCTCGTTTAATGAACAGGTGCCCCAGCGTGGTTGTGTTTGCTGGAATTGTATCCCATTCCCTGCTTAATTTCGACAAGTGTAGAGTGCACTGGGATCTGCGACATTGGAGACAAACATCGCCGCACAAATGGCATTTAATCTCAAAAGCGCATCACCAGATTTACGCCCAAGACAAGATCAAAGCGTCAACTTAGCATTCAGCAGGCCACCAATCAGGTGAACGTCGAAATCCACTCGAGATGCAACTGGATAGCCAACATTGTCCACTGGAGTTTGGATGCCTTGAGAGGGATTTTGGGAGGAGAAATGGAGCAATAACTGCATGATTTGCATTGAACTTTGTGATTTAATTCAACTAATATATATATTTTAAGGTCATAAAGATAGCAAATATAAATGATTTTCAAAGTTGTATTTTAATTTCGTATAGTCACTCCCATAAAATGCAATAAAAGCTTATTTTGCAGCAGACTTACATACATACATCGTCAACATAGTTGCATAAGTGTGCTTAGCCAAGCTAAGACCCAAGGTCTGGGCCAAGCCGACCACTCCTGGCCAACAGATAAATATGCGATAACATTTTAATGGCTAGAAGTCAGATCTCCTTGGTTATTGCCGAGATCGTGGGTGTCGGAGGAGTGGGGTACCGGTCCCAGTCCCGGGCATTACTCAATCAGCAGGCCATAAATGCTAGCTGATTAATGCAGCCGCCAGGCCGACGACAAGTGCAACATTTCCGGTGACAATGATGGGGACTTGCTCGTGCACTGAGAGAAATCAGTTTCCTTTCTACTTGATAACATTAATTCAATCAACTTGACTTGTAATGTGCTGCAAGTAGTTCCATGGCAAAATGGAAAGATTTGTTCTGTCAAAAGTAATGTTGATCATTAGCTAAAATGTAGGATATTATTAAAGTCGTTGTTCGAAATCAGATGTTCTGTTAAGAATGTATATAATAAAACAATTTATTTAATTAAAATAAAGTATTGTTTATTTTTTTATTTTATAATCATAAAATTGTATATGTTTGGCAAGTAATAACAACTAACTAAGCTATAAAGTGAGCAGACACTTTGTGTAGCACTTATGATAGTTCATAAAATTGATATATTTGTAATTTAAAAATATTTTTCTGTGCAGATTGGGGAGTGGTGCTGAAGCTGCCGGCAATGAAGACGACGGCATGCAGTCTGCGGATCACGGAGTGGCAATCAAACGGAGGCCACATTTGGGGTCCATGACAATGACAAGTGTCAAAACGCAGGTTGCACTCATTTAAATTGGCATGATTTACGTTTGCCCCGGCTGGCTACCGACTAGCAGATATCCATGTCGTCCGATGGATGCAACTGCGGCAATATGGCAAATTCCAACAGCACTTAACAAGCCGCAGCCGAAGGAAATGACAAACAGCAGTGCGCTGCGGAGACAAGACGATGACAGGGCTAAAGGGAATGGGCTTGGAGTTGGGAGCTGGGACTTTGGGGATAGGAGATGGGTGATTGGAGATGGGAGATGGGAGCTGGGCGATCCAAGCCGATCCGATCCGGATTCCGGAGTGGCCATCAAGCATTCGAGTCGGGGGCCAAGAGTCGTCGCAGTCGCAGTCGTCGCCGTCGCCTCATGTTGTCCATGTTCATCGCCAAGTCGCCTCCATCCTCACAGCCATTTGGTGTGCATGCAAAGTGTTGAATAATTTGTTGCGAAATATTTCTAGATACACAATGTCGGCGATTCGCGTGCACCCTACAAAATCGTCAATTTTTATATTAATAACTTCTTCAAAAATTGGTTCCTAAAATATTAAATGTTGTGTCATCTTTTCGCCATAAAGGTAAAACATCTAACTACTCAAATATGTTTCAGTTTAGAACACTAAAAAACTTTGAACTATAAAAAACGTCTTTTAAAAGTTTAAATTTTTTCGTATTCAGCTTAAATTGGGTTTTCGCCAACTAATTTGTAACACATTTTTTCAGTTATAAATACATGTTTACATATAGATATTTATAATAAGCATCAAAAGCGGAGTCTATTATGCCATGTCCGGTAAACTAAACCAAATTTTGGGCACCTTAAAAACCAGAGCTATATAAACTTAGCATAGAAACTGTGTTGGAAAATTAAATAATATAGGTTGTAGGAGGTTCTTGCTTATAGAGTGCTACCATTATTTCGTTGTTCATTAGTGTTCTTTTGTCGGGTGTTCCTGCCGAAGAGCTCTGCTCCGAGGCAAGCTTGTTAGTGTGCAACATGCTGTTGCAACGCCGGCGACTGTGGCGGCCACTGCAACAGCAACAGCACCAGCAAGAGCAACTGCAACTGTTGCGTTGCTGCGTAATTAAGTGGGCGACAGTCTGGTAAATGCAAATTTCTTGGCCTTGTCGCATTGCTAGCTGCAGGACATGGCCAAATGCAGATGCTGGCGACCGATATGCCCGATAAGCCGGTGATGTTGCTGCTGTTAGCGGGTTGATGTTGCTGTGGCAGATGTTGCTGCTGCTGCTGCCGACGCTTGTAGACGGCGATAAGCGCTCGCCTATGATCTATGATCCTGACCTTGGCCGGCAGCTCAGAATGCGCATACGCAATGTTGCACATTCTTAATTAAAATGTCAAAACTGGTTTAATGGCGTTAATGAACGAACAGCGCACAGTTCGTTAGTTGGGCGAACAAGTCGTAAGCTTTGACAATATTGCTTGCTGCCCGGCTTCCCCGCAAAATAGTTTGAATTCCTTGGGCTTCGATGTTCATGGCTTTGCGGATCGCTGTTTGATGTGCCAGGCGATCTGGACTTTGATTTATGGCCAAGTGAGCTGCGTTTTCGAACAAAAGCAGCCGCCGCAAGCGCCGGAAAATGGAAAGTTTTCCCCGCTGCCTTGACAGTTTGCGTAGCAAGCGTTGATTTATAGAAATCAAATCGCCGTCTGCTGGCCATTGTTGAAGTCGTTATCGTGGCTGCAAAACTGCGCTGATCTATGCCAAACTATGCCAAACAAATGGCAAGACAACGCAGCCTGTTTGATCATGACTCTTGCAAAACAGAGTGAAGGGTGAATAATTAATGATTTTGATCCGGGTTACTTAATTTTTCTTGAATTGTTTGAAGGATATGACTTTTAGTTATCCATATTGTTCATTATACTTGTGTCAATCTTCAAATCTTGTATTACTTAGATTAGTCTAGCTTAATCAAAACCATTTACGATTATATAATTATGCTAAAAATTTCTCCTCCCTCATGACCCTTTTTATTGGTTTTAAACGGTAACTCAACTGTAAAGACCCAATGCTAAAGCCCATGCAATTCATTTCAGTCTATCTTACCCAGAACTGGCGCCTTTGATGCCGAGCTACACTTAAAACGATTAAGATATTCAGCTAGGATCAATTCAATGCTTTTAATATTAAAGTTTTCTTTAAGAAAAGTATACAGGATAACTCTTCACATGGACAGACAGATAGGCAAATTTGTATATTAAATATGTTTTCCTTCACATCAAATTCATAACGATTTTCCCCTGTGCATCGAACCAACCGACTCTTGGGGGATCCCTTGTCTGCAAAGTTGTGTGATTTATTTGGGCGACTCGGGTGTTTTTGCTCTTTGTGCGCTGCGCTTTTTATTATGGCACAATTTTTATTATTTTTATTGGTGCGCACTCGAGTGGATTTCGCTGGAGTGGAGCAGTTGCAGGCCCATGACGCGACGCACCACCCGCACCACTTTACTTTTCAGAGAGAATCGCAGGAGAAGGCTGTAAACACAACTGCACTGGGCATGCATATCCAGGCGGGCACAAACGAATATGTGCATTTATTATTTTACTTGGCTTGCTCGCATTTTGCAGCAACGATCTGTAGACACAATAAATTACCAATTATATTTTCATTTCATATTTCTGTCATTGATTTCGCTTGCAGACCAAGGCTGTGGTTCCATGGGCCCCACCCAGCAGCTCAGCCGAGAATTCATATCCAACGTAGGAGACTGTTTGTTTTATCAATCAACAGACAAAAATTGTATTACTTTTAAATTCGTACCGAAGAATACACAGACAGATTTAAAACATATATTAACACACGTTGTGGGTGTGCAGTCGGAAAATCCTGAAAACTAATTGACATCCATGCGGTCGCTCTTCACTTCTCCCCAGTTTCAATGCATACAAAAGCGTCTGGTAAATAGTATACAACCAGCAGCCTAAAAAAATTGAGTTAATTATTATTTATACCCTACTTCGGAACTAGGTTATCACACCTGTTACAGCTGTTAAGACTAAAATGATGTACGCTTTCCATTCATCACTGTAGAAATTCAAATTTCTACTTAGCTTCATAGATTCAACAATAACGACTGTCACAATCACAGGAAGAATTATCCCAATCCTGATCCATACTAGAACATAATTTAGCTGAATATTAAAATACTGACAATTTTAATAAAGAGTGAGGAAGAAAAAAAAATATTAATTAATGGTAATACTTAAACCATGATTACGCCTAACAAAAGAAGACATGCACCTAAAAGTCCAAAACTTATTGCTCCCAATTCAATTCGATCGTACAGGGTGTGACCTGTAGAAAAACAAATAATTGTAAAGGTTCCCGATTAAACCTGTCATATTAATTTGTATATTTACGGCTGGACAAATATACTATAAGTGCGATAAACAATATTATGGCAAAGACGGCCCATATATCGCATTCCAATCGACGAGATAACCCTACGCCACAAAATTTACACATTGTTTGTTTCCATGAGTTTTACTGACTGGTATGTTGACTTATGGCTTTCAAATTAAACAGAAAACTCAAAGATGATCCCTTATGATAATCTATCTAATATTTCTTCAATTAAGATTTAATGTCAACGAGTGTTCCATCCACATGTTAATTTATTTGATTAAAGCTTTTAAAAAGTAATTGAAAACTTTAATATTTTATATTATTCAAAAGAATAGAAATTAATTTTTCAGCTGAATTGTTTTAAACCTGAACTTTAATGAATCCTAGCAGCCGGAAAAGTGCAATCTTAACTGTAAAGCCAAACCATCCCCCTGGTTCAGTTATTCGAAAGAAAATCGCGAAAATCCCTTTGTTAGACTGTTTTTATTTTCGTCTGCAGGCGGGACCGTCTATATTTATTTCCTTTGTCGCTCTATAAAGCCGGCCAGCTGGCTTTGTGCAAAGCCTGCCGCCACATTAAGCCCCCGTCCAGTGTTTTGGGAATGGAAATCAAAAGTCGCCGTTAAAGTGTCTAGGAAATTGTGCATGCATTAAATAAATGAAACTCCAGTCACCCAGGCGGACGGACAGAATGACCAAGGGTCGGACCAGGAATAACCTCGGGTCCATGTGCAAATTAAAATGGGAATAGGAGTAAAAGGCGGGGAATTTGTAGAGAGATGAGTGTAAAAAAAAAATAAAAGCACACTTCACTTTCGAACGAATAACTTTTAGGAAAGGGTAAATAAAATAAAAGAAAATCCTACCGTCGCATGTTAAAACTTTTTAATGTTATATATTAAAAAATTTTAGGTACATGTCGTTTGTTTTTACTTTATTAAACATTAAATAAATGCTATAATATATTAAAGCAAGACAAATATTACGGCAAAGTAGTATGGATCATATGTCACGACTAAACGAATTCAGCTACCAGCATTTGACCTCATCTCTCAAGTACGTTTTAATTGCCTTGGCCAATTACAAAGTTCGGCAGAAAATTCAAACTGGCCCAAAAGCTGAGGAAAATCCAAAAGCCCGTCGAAGAGCACCGCATGTAATTCAATCTGGGCAGCTCAGTTTTTCCGTGCTCTTTGTCGGGTTCTGTGTGGGTTTACCTTGAGGGGGCGGCCAGGTGGTCTAATTATACTCTCCAATTTTCATGGTTCCCGTGAGCTTGTGTTCTCTGCTTTGTGCTGTATTTCTGATGCATATTTTACCATAATTTGCTGCTCTTGTTCGTCTGCCAGTTGTCCTGGCGCACAAATTGCGAATTGAAAACTTCGAAAACTAACGGCAATTACAGAATTTTCCGAAACCGAAACCAAAGCCGAGTACGAGAGAACGAAAGGAAAGCCAGAGCCCAAAACTTTGACTATTTGGCTGACTGTGCGTGTAATTATAATTTTCTTTAAGTCGGTTTGCACAAACTTTTCTTTATGTCAAAGTTTTGCCCCGCCCTCTTTCCCCATCCTCTCTATCCTTGCGACCGCAAATAATTTTGTGGGAAAAGTTGCCGCTTTCCCCTTTTCTGCGAATTTTGCCGATTTTTCCATGTTGTTGGTAATTATGCTCTTTGTGCGACGCAAGCAAACTTTTGGTTACATCGTCTGAGTGTATTAGTTGTAATGTGCTTCGGTTAGCCCAAGGAAGCGAGCAAGTTGCCAAACTTACGACAACAATAACAAGGGCAAACAAGCGTCGCGAAGGAGCAACAGGATCCCTTTCCCGGCTGTTTGTATTTGGGGAACTTACCTGTCGCTTCGACCAGATCCTTTGGCTAGACAATGTGTCTTATTAGCGGAGCTTGCCAGCGGCAAACTTTCCAATGATTTTCATTCATTAGAAGCTCGGCATCAAATTTTCAGCTAATCACGTTTGTGAATAGGAACTTTAGCAACAGTTTTTCGCCATAACTGTTGGGTCGGCCATTCTTCAAATATTTTCCACCATTACCAGAAACACTTCAGGGAGTGCGAATGCCTTTCGCTTCAAGAAATAGTATGAGCTCAATGTTTTTTGTACAAGTCATAATAAAAGTAGAGAATAAATAATAGCCAACAGCAAGGATACACTAAGCCAATTAGTAAGTTGTTTATGAAAAAGACTGGATTACTTACCAGCTAGAAACGTGAGAAGAAATATGTTACCCATTTTCCAAAATATTTTCAAAGAGCTCCAAAGCTCAAGTAGAATTCTTATCCTCACCACAAACGCATATATACAGCAAATTGGTATAGCAAATATTGCTAACAGCGCAAAATTTATAAATTCCTAAAAAAATTAAGATTTTATAGGATTAATCACTGTTTGCAGTTTGTTACCACATCGGACATTAGTTTGATTGTGTAAGCAAATCCAATAACCATGACGACGGGGGTAAGTAAAATAATATCAAATGTACTGAGGCTGAAAACTGAAATAACAATAAAAATTGATGATAAGAATATTTTAAAAGAGATACCATGTCGTAGGAGTCCAATAAGAAGGGTTACGCCCACAATGCCCACTATAATCAAAGCATGAGTTGCCTTACATTTTTCGCACATTCAAGAACAATTTAAAGTTTACAATTCTTAGTTGACACTGAATTCTGAAGTAACTCCCTTCAAAAGCATTCATAGGGTATCCCAACCTGTATACCTAACTATAAAATATCCACCCAATGGTTTCACCTAACGATTTCCATCCATAATTCTGGCAAACAAATGAAAACTAATTTTAGTTGTCTTGCACTTAACACCAACTCACGACTTGTCCATTTCGGCTAATGACCAGATATATAGCCATACTGAAACCGATGCTGGGGGCTGTGATTGGGCTAAATGCGTCTGCATGCTTCTCCCTTTGTGGTGTACGGAATGGCATTTTATTGGATTACTCAATCAAATAAGTGCTGGGGAAACCAAATAGGTAAATTGAGAGGGATTTCAAACAAACTGCAAGTTAGAGTAATCCGGTGAAGAATTTTCCTGCTCAAAAATGCAGATTTCAAAGCAAAAATAACCTTCAAATAATACCTTCTACACGGAAAAATATATATTTGAGTCTATGTTTATAAATCATTCCTAATGTCTATTGGAAGTATTTTATCTAAGTAATTAAACTTTTAGGAGTGCTGTTTTTATCACATAATTTTAAAAAGTCGAGATATATGAGATTTTAATAGTTTTTAAACCTCAATAACATTTTTTTTTTAATTGTTTGAAAGAATGACCAAGTTCAATTTTCTCGCCGTTTAATATCATTTTCCAAATGTTTTATTAGAGTTATTGGCAAAAATACAAAAAAATTTGGTTTTAGTAAATGTATGCGAACGAGATAGTCTCGCTTTTCTTCTAATTACTCTCTTTAAAATCAAATCTAAATCCCATCTATACGAAAGTGTTACTCATGTATCGTTCATTAACATGTCGAACAAATGTTTTAAATTTTTCATCTTTGAATTAGCCATTACCGATATTATCGACACCTTAGATCCGATTTTGTTTGTGTATTTATGATATAAATGCGCCACCAACCCGCAACATTCCACTGACGCCATGCTAATTCGAATGCAAGCCCTCAAACATCCTTGAGAGTTATGCAAAGCAGGAGCTGCCGAATGCAAAATGTGTTTTCACTTTTGTTCGTTTATCAAACGGGTGTCGGGCTGACTGTCTGGCTGGTTTTGTTGGTTTCGTTGGGTTTCGTTTGCCGGCTTGTCGGTTTGTTGGCAGGGCGCCATGGTCCGACTCCAACTGCAATATGACCAACGGCAACAAATAGCTGACAGTAACAACAGTAACAACAGCAACGGCGCTGGATACAGCTGAAAACCAGAAAAGGACCCGGGGCGAGTTCACGACTCGCACCGCATATTGAAAGCAAAAACTGCAGTCAGAGTGAGTCGGAGAGTGAAGACAGGCACACGTGATGGGGTATATTGGGATTGTGTTAACGGTGTGGCTACATGGATGCATGGCTGGCTGGATGTTGGGGCCTCGATGTGGAGCGGGTGCAGCTGCCCCAACCACCCAACCACCCAGCCAACCAACTCCTAGACGAGTGCCTTGATGTGAAGCCAAGTGAAAATGAAAACAAAGTTTAACAAACCGTGGCTAACGAGCTACATTATTAAAACTTCAAAAATGCATAAATTTGCCGGAGACGAATGGAGCGGAGTGCGGCATTATAATAATATAATGCATATCCTGGGCAGGCATTTGAAAGTTATTGACACCTTCCCTTCTCTCTCCTCTCTCCTCTGCCCCCAACTCGGCAACTCGTGACGTGATCGGTGCGCAGCTCCTCCGCAAGAAGGTGTTGCAACATGGTCTATGGTGTGCCTGTGCCTGAGCCTGAGCCTCGGTGCCTGCCCCAAAGTTGCACGATCTGGGCAGCAGACTCAAGCCCAAACCCAAACAGAAAACCCAAGTGGAACTGCGAGTCGAGTTCGCGACTCGGCTGCCAAGTGATTCTGCGCATATTAGTTGGCCATTAGGCGCACACCATTGTCAGCTGTGAGCGGCAGTCGAAAGCGCATTAAAATTCAGACGGTGTTAAATATTACAAGCGCCCCCTTGCTGAAAAGGCGAAAAGGTTTCGCGCTGATTTGCAGCTGCCACTCAAAAGCAGGAGGTTGGCTAAGAGTGTGAGGATGTTTCGAGGATCAGCGGGTTGCGGGGGAGCTTGTGAAATGTTGTGGCGACGTGATATGTTAATCTCGCAGGCCAAAACGTGGAGCGCTTGGGATGCGGATGTTTGGCAGACAGAAAAACACTTGTTGGGTCGCCATTAGTTGGAATGCAGAAACCGCACCAACGATGTCTTCTTTTATATGCATTAGAAAGAAAATTATAAATGTATTCCCAAATTGTATGTGTAACTAGAAAATATTGGGACCCCAACCTTATCAAACGAAAATAATTTAAACTTTCGACAAAAATAAACTTGAAGTGTTATTTTAACAGTCCATCTCAAGTCTTTAGTCGTGTTACACTTGTGTTTTGAAAGCGGTAAGAGGAATCATACTTTTAAAAGGAAATATATGCTATCCCTTTATGTTAATGAAAGAATCCTTGGCATTTTGGACCACCAAAACAGTGATCTTTGCATCTGGGGTGATGAGCACCTCGTGATATTTGGTGCGAACCCTCAAGAAAGTCAATGTTTGAGCTGGCTCCATTTTGGATAGGAATGCCTGGCACTTTTCACGCAAGTTGTCGTACAGACAGGCGTACTGCAGGCTCTCCTGACGTTCCATGGATGTTTTAACCGGTACACCCGAGTGATTCATGATCAGGATGTCCTCGACACCAGGTTTTGCCTGCACAAGGCGAAATACTTCATCCACATACCTCTTGGTGCGAATAGGCTGCGGGTTTTTTAAGGTTAAATAATGTGAGGTAATAATTACTTTTGGACTTACATCAACCTCTGCAACCTGCATTTTGCCTACAGATTTCCGAGAGCTCTATAGAGTTGAAATTATGTTGAAAAGTTATCAAAATCAATCATTTCCTGGGCTGCTTTGATTTGTTTTGATTAAAGTGTACGTTTTAAAAGCTGCTTTTTTATTCAGTATTGTTGTAGATATATATAAAGACATAATATTTTTGGACTTAAAACTTAATATTATTCAGAAGTTAATGCACCCAAAAACAAAAAATGAAGGTTTGGTTTTAATATGTGTGTACTAAAATATACTTCAAAATTTAAAGTTTATAAGCTTTTACGGCACCAGAGTTAGTCGCAATAAGCCGATACCAAAATATTTCCGCACTGTTATTAGTATCCATAACAAGGACAAACAATGATAAATTCCGCGGGTATCATCCCTGTGACGTCATAATCACGGGCATTTGATGATTTAGCGCGATGGTGAGCAGGGCCAAATTAGGCTAGAGTTATTTGCCAAAGCGGGCTCTAACTCGCCGGCCCGGTCTAATCGGCTCTTAACTTTTAGCTGCCAAGCATGGACGGCCCACTTTCGAGGTGCGCTCCCAGAGCATAAAGTGCAATTATAGCGGTGCAGCGAGGAACAGGGCCATGAAATACCAACACCCGACAGCTGTAAACAACAATTTGCCGGGCGGCCATAACCGCATCGCATCGCATCGCATCTCAGACCAAATGCCAATAACTCGCCGGGCCAGAGAGCTTATAAAAAAGTTATTTAAAAGCCCAGCCAGCCACTCGGTTGGACTCCACGTCCACGTCTCAGTCGAAGACGAAGACGAAGCCAATCCAATCCAACAATGGCAAATGATGATGAGACGTCCGAGTTTGAGTTTGAGTCTGAGTCCAAGTCGTTTCAGGTTAAACGCTAAGCGTTTCGGCAGACGCGCAAAAACTTAGACGCGCTCAAGGGGTCGAGGATGGAAAGTTGAATGAAAATACCCCAGCCGGAGCAGCGAACGTAATGAGCAAATTTATGGTCAATTGATAATTTAGAGGCATTCGGTATCATCAATAATGGACCGTCCGTCCGTCTGTCTCGATGCGGAACAGACCGACTGAAGATGAGGCATTGTTATGGGGACCAATGTGGCGCAAATTGTGCTAAATGTTTCGGCATTCGAGATTCGGCGTTCAGCAGGCCCTACGCACACGCACATTAAATATATTTATGTGGCCATCGTAAGGGGTCCGTGGCCATATTTTATATAATTCGACTGTCAACCGGAGAACTGGGTCAGAGCAGAGGCTTGAGTCGACTGCAAATCTCGCCCCGCAATTTTTGTTGTTGTCTAGGCCTTCATGCCTTCATGGCTCGCAATTTAAGTCGCTAATTGAACGCTTTGTCTGACACATCGAATAAATCACACGATTTTCAGCTTGCACCTTGCAAGCCAGTCGAAGGAGGTCTTCCTGAGGTCTGAGTCGCCTGAGTCGCTTCCACCAACTGCACGTCGCCATGTTTATGCCAATAATATGCCATAAAGTATAGAAAGGAGCCGGCAGAGCTCAATGGAGCACAATGGAGCTGCTCGGTGCTCGGTGCTCAGTGCACATGGGGTCCAAAAACGGCTGGTTGTTTGGCTTTCTGGCTGTTTGGCTTTCTGGCTGCCGTAGAGCGGCTTCCTCTGATAAACTTTATGACATCGAAGGGGGAAGTGAATGTGGAAGTGCAGCCACTTTGTCAGCGGCCATCCGCTGGTTTCCCCAACCCGATACCGATACCGATTCCGCTCCCGACTCCAAGCCCATTCCCTTTAGCAGTCCTCGAGCACGGCGCTAAAGTTTAAGCATTGCCCGAACTTTACGCACAACTTGCACACATAATTTACGTCCCATCCTCCGCTCCTCTGCGTAATTATTGGCCAGGAGCCGGAGTCGAACCGGAGTCGGAGTCGGGGTCTCAAACCGGGCATGGGTTATATGTGAGTGCATTAGAGGCGACCACAAATTGTTTGGTTTGCTTTGGTTTAGCGCAAATTGTAGTCATAACTTCTTCTCGGGCTGCCGTCAGTCGGACAATCGGGACTGTGATGGCTCGAATGCACCTCGTTTGGCGGACGGAATTGAGGAGAGGTTAACTGGTCTTGAACTCCCCCCATTACGACGTCATTCGATCGGAGTAATGGAGGACTATTAAGAAGTTGCACAAATATGAGAAAGCTTCCAGTGTCTAAGACATTTTAAGGAGTATGGCAAAAATGTTGATTTGCGGGTTATGGCAGGATAGATAAACACCATTTAACTGAGATTTTAATATTCGATTTTTATTTTTTAAAATCGTGTTCCCTAAAATGTTGCACGAAAAATGACTTATTTAAGATTTAATTGTTAAATTTGCATGTTTAGGCTTGGTTGTTTTAAATTATTATCTATTAGAGAAGAAGTAACTTAAATCTTACATATTAAGTTGCGCAATAATTGCATTTTACCAACCCTATTGTCGTTTGAGCAAAGTGGAACTTAAATCCATGAGCAGATTGGGCGATTAGGAAGACCTCCTCCGTTTGAGACGGCAACTGCCGCAAATCCCACATCAATCAAATTGCCCGTTGCCCCAACAACAACAACCTGCATATCAACAACTAATGTATCAACAATAGCTTTGTGTGTGTATTGCGGGTGCACTACGGGCAAATTAAACCCGGCTTAAGTAACCGCTATGCACAATGGCGCTCGGAACATGCAAATTATATTGTCCATTAATCGGCCAAGTCAATCAAGATCGGACTCTGGTTTCCTTACCGAGGGGATAAGAGGTTTCAATTTTGTAGATAGTGTAACAAAGTGTTTTCCCAACCGAACTATTATTAGTTTGAATTTTTAAGTTTGTTTGCAGCTGACCTCCAACTCTGTAAGTCGGTGGTTTTTCATATAATTTTTGCTCTTAAGCTTAATTGAATTGACTTGATTTATTATTACATTTTGCGTTAATTTATCATCAATAAAATTCTTGTTACAGGTAGTTTAATACTAATCCAAAATTCATTGCAGTATAAACCAATGTTCCTAGCGTAGTGGGCATGCAATTGGCTTGCATGCAGAATATAATAATGTGCCACGCCCTCCGCCCTTCCCAGCACACACACACACACACATGTTTGAAAAGGACACCTGAGTCCTTACTCAGGACTGCCACAGTTGGTATAGAACAGGGCCTGGACAAACTGCGGAGCCGAGCCACTAGGATGTGTCCTTCGTTTTCTGCATTGATTTTGAATTTCCAAGGAAGTAGCGCGGAAACTTGTTAGTCCGCCATCCGCCCATCCTTTCACCTTTCAACTTTTACGCTCACCCCCTTTCTACGCCCACACATAATTTGCTTTGCATGCAGTTTGCCAAACGGAGGGAGACAGAGCGACACGAGCCTGGCCCGGACTATTACGCTGGCAAATTGCAATGTAATTAGTTTTTACATTTCTATATAGTCGGCGAACGTATAATTGTGGAAAATGGCATTTCTAGTTAATTAATGGCTTGCCCTGCCCCCATCCACTGCCACTGCCAGTGCCAGTGCTAGTGCCAATGCCAATAGCCCCGGAGCTGTGGAGCTTTGCGAAAACTTTCTGCACATTTGTTGCCGCTTCCCACCGTGTGCAGTCAACAAAAAAGTGCAACTGCCACGCCCCCGTTCGCCCACTGTCAACCTTTGGCAACTTTGCTTGAATTGCTTGAAAAATTTAATTAAAACGCTGGTATTTTCGTGCCCTCCAATCGTAAAAATATCATTTCAATGCACACACTCATTGGAATTGGAAAGGATATGCTGGCAGAATGGAGGGAATCCAGGCTGCCACCCAAAATGCAGTCACCAGCTGTTGATTCAATTACGAATTGGTTTGATTAAAATTGGACAGCGAATGGATTCACTTCTTTGTAGTTTCAATTTCATTGTTTTGAATACAAATGCTTGCTTCCGATTGAAACTAATGTTACTTAGAACTTAACGTCAAAGCAATCTGTAAAAAATGACAAATGTTGTATATTAAATACAAAACGGTTGCTGGTTTAATTGGTGAAGTGCAAATAGTTTTAAGGGTGAATCATTTTGAAGTCTGAGCACAGAGAACCCATCTTGTTCTCTTTAAATTCTATGTATTTACTCAGTTTAGTTTATATGGAAAATTGCTTGGAAGTTATTAAAATGTGCAGATGTCCAAGCCACCAGTACAGTTGCTTCCTTGTCGCAGGTTTGGCGATTATGGCAGCACTTTCGGATCTAGGTTACAAATATTACCAGCTAGGTAAAATAAAAAGTAGTTAATGGACACACCAAAAAGTTTTTTTTCTTTAAAATCACAGATAATTAACGAATAAAAAAACCTGGTATATATTTATAGCCACATTAGAAATGAATGGTTGGATAGTGGCATCAGCTGTCGACTGGATATTGGTGATAATTGCCGCTGTTATACTTATTGTAGGCGCAAAAAAGGCAAGTACTTTTAAATTAAATAATATCAATTCTAACCGTCTCTCCCTTATTTCAGAAAAACATCAGTCTTTTGCTGATCTGGGTAATAGGTTCAATGGTGCTCGGAGTTTCTCAGGTTATTATAAAGATGGTAATATTTTTTTGTTTTTTTTATGACAACGTCGCTGCGACGAGCCGTATTCTGAGAAGTGGTTCCCTTATCTTCGTAATATGTCAGTAAACCCAAAATATTATTTATCGCTGCAATCTAATGAAGCTTTTGCTTTTCAGTATTGTTCTCTCTTTTCGCTTACTACCCATATGCATATATCCGTGAGCTGAAAGAGCAAGACGAACAAAATCAATGAAGCCATCCAATTTTTATGAACTAAAAAGAAAACCTTATATTTTTTGTATGATCATTGTAGATTAACTCGGATTAACATGTATAAACGTTTCTTGAAGTACTATTGTATATGCTCAAAGGTTTTTTACAATTGCTCTTTAAATTAGTCTGGTGTGGGCTCTGGAAAGCCTAATGTGCGTCTTAGTGGCTTGATAACCAAATCATTCTGGAGATGTTCCGAGCAGATCCGTTGTCTTGAAAGGCTCCATTCGCGGAACGTTGATAAATTTTGAGTGCGTCCTCTTATTTTGATGCGGATATTTGATCACCGAGTGCAGGGTAAAACGCCTTAAGAGTCTTGGGGCCTTTGAATCAAATTCCGCTGCGTGAGACGATTTAGAATGTGGTGACTGTAAAACCACCAGACACGCCTTTTGAAATAGCTTAAACAAATAAGTTGTTGCGACTAGTTTTAAATCACTAGCTTTTTTTAAAGGAATTGAATGTTAAATTTTACTTAACAAAATACAGATAAGACAGAAATATACAAACGAACTTTGAATAATTTTAGATTGAAAAAACAAGGGCACGAGACTTACTAAGCACGATTCTTCAAATTTTGTAATAAAACAATTATTTGAAAATTCACAATTCAAGACAGCTTTTAGCCCAAGAAGTTGAGTAAACAGACCATTAACACTAATTTATTATTGCCTCGTAATTATAAAATGTATATACAATATCTTAAATGGTGAGTACCAACTCTTTCATTAAATGGAAACCAAAGTGACTTGAAATTAAATGTCAAAGAGTCTGTAAATCTTAACAAAAGATATTCTAAAATCCAAAAGTATATATGATTTAACAGTTTGGCTGTAGAAAGCAAAAGCGATTAGAAACGGTATTTGCTTTCAATCAGTTACCAACAGCAAAATTAAATATTCCATTTTCCCCACCTTTGCAAACAGAAATTTAAATTTGGAACAATATAAAAATGTGCTTGGATAGGTACCAAAAGCCTTGTTGTGTCCTTTTAGGAATTACGGCGATTATATTGGGCGCTGTGGAGATATTATACAACAGCTACTTGCTAGGTAAATATGTCATTAGAAAGATATGTAATCTGGCTTACCAACTATTATTAAATTGTTATAAAATCGATTATTAATAATGTTAATATTTAAAGTGCAGTTTGAGATAAATTATTGGTTAATAGCATCAGTGGCAGCCTGGTCGCTGATTGTCATTGCCGCAATATTTCTGATTGTGGGCGCGTTAAAGGCAAGTACTTGTTAACTAAATAAAATAAATTTACAACTTCCAATCACAACCATTGACTTTAGAGAATGCCACTTCTGCTGATGATCTGGGTAATAGTTGGACTGCTGTGCGGAATTCCTCTGATTATTATTAGAACTCGCTTGCTGATATCTTTCCATTTGCGCAAAGGTGTAAATGAAGATATTCTACGTGCCATAATCAATATGTTCTTTTTATGTCAGTCAACTGAAAATATTCTGTCAAGCAACATTCTAATTCAATTCAACTCTTACATTTCAGTATTGGTCTTTGTTTGGTCCTACTACCCCTATGCGTATTGGCGTGACATAAAACTAGGACGATTCGAACACATCAACAATGCGGAGAGATAGGGCATTGGGAATTCGGAATACTCAGTAAAATGTTTGCAAGCTTTTCTTTAAATCGAACCAATCAAATCCGACCTCTAGTTGTATGATTGTGATCAACTCGAGTCAAATCAGCCATGTCTGCCTTAAATTCAACATCCATTTCGACTCCATTTCATGACTTCATTTTTAATAAACAAATAGCCGGCAGTGACCAGGAGATCCGAATTTGCATAAAATAACAGAAGCAATAACAATGGGTGACAACAAATCAAATGCGAATGGTAAACCAACCGCAAATAGAAAGTGAAAATCAAACACAAAACGCTACCGTTTATTTCTGTGCTTTCGTATTTTCTGCATTTTCTGGCCGCTTTTTCAGGTCTTTTGGGTTTATTTGTCGGGCGTCTAATTTAAATAAACATTTATTTGTACAAAGGCTTTAATACATTTGGCAAATGACTTCCTGAATTGTGTGCAGCGGGTACCAGCCCAACTGCTGGCTGCTCAAATTGCATAATCGGCGAGACAAATGCAGGGGATTATGAAATCCTTCGCTCACAGGCTACAAATCCAGCCGAAAACACGAGCGCGAGCTGCCGCGGAGACGCCACCGACCTGGCAACAACCTGTCGCATATTTAAAGCGATTAACGGCACGATTTCAGGCGCTGCCTGCCAGCAACAACAACATCACAGCAGCAACAGCAACAGCACAGCAACTGCACAGCAGCAACTGCGGCACAGCAGCGGCAACACGGTGGCAAGGCCTCAGCATAAAAATTGAAATTGAAATGCTTTTGGCAGTGCCAACACTCTTTGGTCTGATGCAGGGCCAACGTGACTATCTTTTTTTGGGGTATTTCCAACATTACTAAAGTTATCTTCAGGGTAATCTATAGGTAAAGGGTAAATTAATAATAATTAGAATAATAATAATGAATAGAATTAGAATAATGTAATGTTATGTTTTTCTATCTGGGTAATCGAAAAAAAATTTAATTATTAAGTGACTTTAGTCTTTTAGCTTAAACTAGTAGCAGCTAAAAAACTTTCTAACCATATAGTAAGCTCAAGACTTTAAATAAAAAAAATAAATCTTTTAAAATATGAGAGAATTTTCTGTTAATTTTTTATATGTAGCATATATGTATATAGTATTTAGTTAAGAAAATTTACCCTTATAAAAATTCAAAAGTGTATAACAAATTCAATATATTAGTTTTTTAGCTTTGGTCCGGGCATTTCCTGTATTTTTTTGTGAGGGGTAGTTCGTGTCTCTAGCGCCGCAACGAAAACGTTTGTAAATACTTTGAAAGCATTTCCAGCAATGAAACAAACACAAAATGGGCTCCGCTGCTGCAATTGGAAAATTGTGAAAAATAAAATAATATATATTGTGCACAATACTTGCATACTTGGGCATAAGCCATTGTTATTGCGGCGCTGTGAATTCCCCCACCACCTAGTTTCACAACGAGTGACCTATAAATAAAGTTGGCAGCCAAACAACTGGGCCCAGAAATGGCAAACAGCGTGAATTGTGCAATAAAAAAAAAATAATATGAATATAACAACCGCAAAGAGCCAGATTTTCAATTGGTTTTCTATCCCTTTTCTTTTCTTTTCTTTACTATCCTACTCCCGATTTTCCGACTGACTGACCCTTGACCTTACAAGCTTTTTGGTTTGTTAGCTGCTTTTAAGTGGGCAACAAAATTGCAAGGCTAGCAAGTATATAAGTGGGCCTTGCACTCTTTGGTAACTTTATGGAAATGAATTGTTTTTAGGAGGTACTTTGCTTTGATTTTATCCGGAAAAGTTTTGGGGCTCCTTCAAGAACCTCAAAAATTCTATACAGAAATGCTCGCTTACAATGAGCTCGTGAAACTAAAACTTGCGTTGCTCCGATACAGTAGAGATTTCTGGTTGTGGCCCAAGGCATCCAGTACGTCTAAATGGCAAAAGCTTTTATCAGCTCCGATTACACACTTTAAGCAACAAAAGTGTCACTTTAAAAGCAGCGGAAGAACAGGGAGCGGCTCCAGGAGTGGATGGACACCTGAGAGAGCTGCTGTGGTTGCCCCACCGCAAAATTGTTGCCCGAAACCAGCGTAACCCAAGTCGGGCAGGGGCAGGCATCCTAGGGTTCCAGCATCCCAGTAGCCCAGCATCCACATCCACCCAACCAGCGTAAGCTAACTCAACTTAAATAAATTTAATTTAATTACCAGTAAAAACCGCATGAGTAACTTCAGCCCGAGATGAGAGCAGAGCACAGCAGAGCAGACTGTCGTTATCCGGCGAGCTGAGATGCGATGAGATGGTTGCACGTGAATGTGAAGCACCACCTGGTTGGGTTGGGTTCACCTGTGCCACCTGAGCCCCATCCCTGGCTTTATTTAGGAAATAACATTTTTGTGGCAACACATTTTTGGATTTTATTACAGATCCTGTGCCAGGACGCGTTCGTTGAGTGCTTCTCACTCTCGGATGCTGCTCCGTTAAGGTCAACATGCATTTTATCATTTTAAGTAGCAGAGTGGCAAGTGGAAAGTAGCAAGAAGCAGCAGCTGGAGGCTGGAGGGCACTCGACACTAGACACTCGACGATAAATAACCTTAATGTAGTGCCGGGTCGCCCTTTCGCTTTGGTTACATGTTTAATTACGAGCAGCACAATCTCAAAGCATACTTTCGGGCGGCGCTGAAAAAAGTGCTCGAGAAAGTGTAGTAGAAAAACGGGCTGTAGTTTGGCTGCGCCTGTGTGAGTATGTATCTGTATCTGTGTATCTGTGTGACTATGCCATGTGTGTATGGCACAAGGTCAAGTCAGCACTCGGTTAGCACTGCTCCCGATTATAATGCAAATTGGCCTCGCAGTGTTTGCACATGTCGGCAAATACTTGAGCGGTGCCACAGCGGTCCTTGAGACACACTAACCACCCACTCATCCTATCAACCACCAACCCACCCAAACTGAGAAGCTCAGCCACACACGTACACACCAGGTCAGAGTTCCCAGGCGGCCAAATCGGAGGACTCTGTCGTTATTGGTGTGTAGTAGCCGGAGCGGCTTCTTGAGATCTTAGTTACCTGCATCAGGTGTCTATGGAGTGCCCTTCACGGCCATTAACCATTTAAATAAAGTTACAAATTTAATTAACTAGTGAAAAAATTATAAGTAACCTTTAATAAATGCCCTAAATGCCCTTTTCTATGAATTGCTTTGCTAATCTCTTATTATATAAGTGCATACTACAATGTATGCAAATTGTTTGCTTAATATTTTAAAAATTTTAAAACAGTTGCAAAAGTGATATTGGAAACCAGTTTGTTCATTCAGAGAAATGGTCTGATCTGTAGTATGTTTACGTTAAGTTGGCATTGTTTTAAAACATTTTGTATTCACTTCAGTGTTGAATTGAAAAAAAAGTGTGTCTTGAAAATAAACTACCTATAATATTGAAGTATAAGAATTATTTCAGTACTAATTAAAATAAATAAAATCAAATAAAATACTTTTAATTTTTACTTCTATACCGAGCAATCTAAAACTGTGTTCTGTGACCTTATTTTTAAGCCACATAAGTTTTTCTTATACTTCATTGGTATTAAAGTTAAAACCCATCCTTTTGAGAATGTTTCCGTACCAAATAGTTCATGAATCATTTCATCTTTGATAGTTTTTTCGGTGTTCGGTAAATAGCATTCTTAATCAAATATAAAATTCCAAATAAAGGACTAAAAATATGCCATATTAATTCGACATTTTCACTCTTATTTGGGTTTCTGGTAGGGCACATCGAGTGGCAGATCCTTTTGTGTAATCTGTCCTAAGTGCTGCTTAAATGCATTTCATAAATCGTTTGCCAGCCCAGTCTTGGGAAAATCCATTCATCCTCGAACCACCCCGCCCCGCCCCTCTCCGCCCTCGTGCACCGTTGCCTGGTAACCTAGTTTAATAAATAAATCGTAGTTTTTTCGTGCCTTGGACGACGTCCCTGCGATCCACGTCCCTCTCCCAGGACTCCTTCTTTCTGTGTCTTTTTGTCTTCGGCAAGTCATTCATGTGTGCAATCTGTGGGTGTGACTAATTCAATTACAACGCCCAATTGTGCATGCCTCGGCGCCCAGGCCCAGGCCCAGGCCCTGCCCCTCCCCCTGCCCCTGCCCCTCCCCCTCACCCTCACCCTCCATCTCAATCCGTGATTTTTCATTTCGTTTTCACGCTTTCACCGTGCATGTGCAGGTAGTATTTGGAAGTGCATATCTAGCGGTATGGGAACTGTGAACGAGCGTTACTTGGGCTTTGCATTGCCGACTCCCAAACCGAAAACGAATGCGAATCCGACCCACTCCCTGTTTTCTATGCAACGGGACATTCACGTTTCGTGTCACCCCGGGACTTAATTGTTTTTTGTCACACGAGTTATCCTTTTTGGGGCGTATCATGTTCGAAATTGAAATTAACTGACAGGGCAGCCGTTGGCTGGGGTTGAGTAATGAACATGATTTGTGCAGTGCGAAATTCTGGGTGGGAGGAGGATAGTACATAGGTCGCAGAATCGTTATGGCTTTCAGCCTTTGCAAAGGGCCCTGCCGAAGGTCTCTGGGAACCTAAGTAAACAAGAGTGGTTGGGTCTTTGACAGTCACGAAATGGGATTTGTTATACAACAAATACTGTCGAAAAGGCAAGAGCAACAGAGAACTGGAAAAGGCCACATGACACAATGAATATTGGCTACGTCAATCAACTGGAAAACCATTAACTAATAGGGCAATGCACAGAAAACGACTACCGAACTCGGCGCGCACTGTACCGCTGAGGAAAAACCTCCAACCGAATATGAAGAAGCCCGGTGGCAACACCTTCGAATACCGATTTTCCTGGGAGCCGTCGCCGCTGGCACTTCCCCATCATCATCGTCATTATGGGAATGCCTCCTGGTGCGACTATCGGCGGCCCAGCATCTTGATGATCGGAGCAGGAACCAGAGCCATTGCGAAACGTGATTTGTAGGGTCATCATTCAAAAGGCATCGACTACAAGCGCGCCGAGATCGCATCCCGAAGTCGCGGCGCAGGAATCGGAGTCCCGGCCCAAAACAGGGCCCAAACCAGATCCCAGACGATTCCGAGCAGCAGCCGAAAAGAAAATTAAAATGGTTATACATTCATGTAATTTAACGAAATTCAATTGAATGCCAAGTCACAACAACTGCCCGACCAGGGGCCAAACTAAACTAAAGCGAACTAAGCCGAACTCCCAGCACAGGTCGGTGCTGTCTTTGCAGTCAGAAAAATAATGGGACTTTAATCAAAATTTGACTAAATTATTAATTATCAAGCTCAGTTTAACATCTTACTGATTTAAAAATGCTCAATCGGTCTTTGAACAAGGAAAATACGGCTGCAAATTTGGATATTTTAATTAAGAACAAGTATTTATTATATAGCTTTCATTACCAATAATAAAATATTTGATTACACAATATATTAATGTTACTTTCCCGCGTTATTTGATAACGGTTTCAAACGGCATATTTTTGTAAAAAAATGAATTTATCTATTGAAATATAAATAAGTTTAGTTTGTTTTAAAAATAGAGTAGAAACATAACAACATTTCGTGCTGAGTTATTTGATTAAATTAAGTCGGGTCAAACAGTTAATATAAATTGTAATAACCGATTTCACAATTTTGTTCAATTTTGAAAGGGAGCTCTAAGCTCTCTATAATTATTTAATTGTTATTTAGTTTGCTGTCAAATAGTTTGACCCCGTTTTAAAACGTTTGTACAATAACCCATTGCCACCAGATCATGATAATAAGGGTTATGGAAGACTAAAGTCGTTTATGAGTAGGACAGGAACAGTTAATATTGTGAACTAATTTGTATCGCGTTTTTATATATTTTTAGAGAACCTTCAATACGTTTTTTGCAGTGCGGATGCGCTGTCTGCGCCGATATTGCCGATGCCAAGCGTGAGATTATCGGCGATTGTATGCAGCGATGATGATGCTGATGAGGATGAGGCTAAGGATGAGACTGCGACTGGGAGTGCAGTTTGAGCCCGGCCAAAGCCGCCTTGGCCCATGGCTCCCGTAAGTTGGCAGTGCACTCGAGTGCCGACTGCAGTCAAGTTCACTTTTCATGCCGGATAAGGGGATAAAGCGGAGGGTGGGGTTGCGGATGGGATGGGATGAGATGGGATGGGGATCTCCGACCGCAGTGGCAGTCATTGACTTGGGTTATCGCACGCCAAAAACGACAAAACAGTTGCATGCCCAAGCTCAGAGGCAAGAGGCAAGAGCCCAGAGCCCCAGAACAGGCCAAGTTAAGGCTGAAGGCCCAGAACCTTGGCCAACTCGAGTCAAAGTCCCAGGCCCAGCGCTATCTGCATGCGATCAAATTTCCTGGGCTTCTGTTGCGGAGAGGCGGCGGCGATCATATTGAGCCCGCTTTTGACATTTTGGACACAATTTGAACCTTTTACTTTTCGGTACCAGTATGCGAGCACACGATTTCCAGGCTTTGCCGATTTCCAGGAATCGCGCGACTGCAATCGAAAGCCAACCAGCAAAGCCACTCTCCTCCGGCGTGTGTTTTGTATTCGCCCTGACATTGATTGAGAAATTGATTTAAAAATCGTTTTTGCTGCGCTGATTTCGATTCCGATTTCGATTCCGCTTCGAATTCAGATTCAGATCCCGGCTGAGATTGCATCTCTGGCAGGCGCTTCGCTGACTGATCCATTCAGCTAACTTAATGGCTGTGAGTGCCAGTGCCCCTCAAATCGGTGAAGCTTTCGACATTTTACAGTTTTGATTTAAAAACTTTTTAGCTTAATTGAAAGCCCCACGAAATGAATTTGATTCGGTTTGCGTTTTTTTTTTTTCAATTGGCTTTTGAAGAGTGCATTCACCTGCCAGCTGCATTTATTAATATGAAATGTAATTTTAAGCGCTAATTTGAATGGCAAAAAGTACTTCAAAAACTCCAAAGTAATTTTATTTCGTAGCCAGTACTTAGCATCTCTTACCTTAAAGCCCTAAGCAAAATTCATTAAATTCACATTTCATTGATAAACATGCTCATTGTTAACAGTTATTGCATATTAAAAAAAAAATATTGTAATATTTAAGAGATTGTTTTTATTAATTAAAAACAATGAACTCTTTATCTTTATCAGACTTTTAATTATTTTTAAAGAAGTTATAAGTAAGAGACTCTTAATTTAATGAATTGGTCAAAGGGCGAGAAATCTCTTTGAATGACCGCCCCAAAATGGATCATTTAAATCTGAGTTGTGCTATCAAGAGTAGTTCCCACAACAATCCCCAAAGCGGAAGGTTAACAGGCCGCATCTCATAACTCAAACTATCAACGAGTATGATGAAAAGAGCGCAGATACATATCAAATGAAATATTTTGTTATGCTCATTAAGAACGAAAATGTTGCAGACAAAGTCGGACACTCAACACCCCCGCCCAAATAATTTATAATGTCTTAATTATTTCTTCGGTCTGGGCCCGAAAGCAGGCCCAAAAATTGTTTATGAAGTCGGCGAGCGACGAACTAACATGGCAACACTTCCTCTTCTTGTCAAAGAAGGCGGGTTTCAGGTCTAACTACGCCTCCGAAAATTATATGCAGCAGATTAGTGGACGTGATAATTCGTTCGACGCGCTGCTCCCCTGGAAACTTCGCTTCCCGTTCCGCTCGAGTACCTCCAATAAGGTACCAGACCAGGCCCGAAAATAAACGAAAAATTACAGGGCGGGGGTATATATATAAAAACACAATTTTTCCAGAGCGTCCAACTACTAAATTGAAAATTAACATATTTCGGCAGTAGATGCTATCGCACTTCGGACTTGCATTTGTTTTGGCCAGAGAACAAAACTCAGAAACTGGCAAAGACAAACGCAAAGGGAAAGGGAAAAGGAAATGGGAAAAAAAAGAGAAAAGACAACAGCAGCCAGCAAAGGTTAATTTAATTTTCCATTTTCCGGCCACTGCCAAGGCAGAAGGAAATTTTTCATTTTTTAAATTGATGACCGGAGTCGTTGGCTTCCTGTCTTGGCAATTGTCTTGGCACAAATCTCAAGCCCACCGCAAATTGAAACTACAACGAGCCATTGTCCTTAGCGATTGAATAAGAATTATGCCAAGGATACCACACACTCAGTCCAGGCTACCAGACTACCAGGGACAATTCCACGTAGATGCCTGTCAAGCCGTTTTGGAGCATTGTGATTAATGTGCTGCTGCTGCTGCTGTTCCATCCACTGCCTTTGTTGGCCATCCTGCTGCTCCTGCTGTTCCCTTAGCTCCTTTCGCCCCTCCACTCCTTAGCATCCATTGTCTAGGGCTGTAGCCGTTTTGGCATGTTTGTCATTTGGGAAATTGTGCGGTGGCTCTAATGGCAAAGACAAACAGGCGGCAGGTAGCCAGAGGGAGTCGGCCACAATGGGCCCTAAATGCCCGATATGCCTCGGTTCGGGCTTAGCCGGAGCTGAGTCGTTTTTCCCGACCAAAAGTCACACTTAAAAGGGCCGATCTTACAGGATACGTGAGGTATATATTTTTTGAAAGCTTTAAAAGAAAAAAAAGAAAAAGAAAAAAATGAATTAAAATTTAAATTTGTATTAAAAAAAAGACCTGGAAATTTACCTTCCGCAGTATTATTTGCATGCTAAACATTTTCAAAAATAAACTGACATGTTTGGTACTCTAATTATATTGAAAAATTTACCACTTGTTAAGAAAAGGAATACCAATTGACTGAAAATGTCAGGTAGGTGGCTTTTTAATGCTAAAACCTTGGTTTAAAAAATGTAATTAACAAATGAGTAAATAAATGCTTAACTTGCTTAACTTAAACACAATGGTCGATCAATATTGTTCAATGCCTATTTGTAATGTCTAAAAGCGCCCATCGCAGTTGCCCTTGGTCTGTGAGCAAGTACTCGCCTCTGAGTGTTTTTTCCACTCACTAGTGACTAGTCTGTCATTAAGTCGAGCAGTCAGGCAGTCGAGAAGTCGAAAAGTCGGTCGGTTGACTGATGGCCATTGCCAGCCGGATCTACATGGCTGTTGCGCATGCGCATGCGCGTCGAGGGCAGCCATCGCCGGCATTGTAGTCGAAGTTCGGAGCTAAAAATGAAGTGGATGGAGATGGAGATGAGGCAGCTCCTTGAAATGCAGCGCCGTCGTTTTGGTGCAAAACGTTTGCAGCGAAACCTGCAATTACCATCGCCAGCTTTGATAGCTTCTTGCCGGCCACTTCGTGCCGAGCCGCCCCGATCTCCTCTGCTCTGCTGTGCTGTGCGCTAGGTTCCAGGCATTTAGTCTTTGTTTCGACAGCATTTGGTGCCCTAGCCGACAGCGAAACCAGCAGGATGCACTCCAACTCGCAGTCGGAGCTGGGCTGAGTCTGAATCTGAATCTGCCGGAGCAGCTGGAACTGGACCTAAGCATAGAGATGGAGATGGCAGCCTGGTAGCTGGCCAGTTGATATGTTGTTGAGTACTTTTAATTTGCATGCTGTTAATGGTGTTGCTTCATATTAGGCCGGGGCTGGTCGATGAAAAACTCAACAGGGATTGCACCGAAATAAATATTTTATGGCTAGGATTATCTTATTTCACCTCACTATAAAAACATCTGTATAGTTTTAGGTATTACAGATAAATTTAATATTATTTTTCTCCAGATATTTACATGACCATAATTTGTGTATTTACAGAATAAATTTGGTTTTTGTATAATTCGTCTTGCAGATTACCAATCTAGGCAATATAGCAAAGTGCAACTAAAATATTTAGCTGTTGAATTTTTATTATCTGACAGTTAAAATATTTATTACTGGTCAAAGAAAACATCACATTTGAAATTATTCTTGGATAAATGACACCTTATGTAGTAACTCAGTGTATTTTTAAAAAACCTCTTCTGATCTTCAAAAAATTTTTGTAAGTATAACTTACAAGTGAGATCATTTCTATTTGCTTTTTCTCAGTGGAGAGTTAACTTTAAGCCGGGGGACATACGATCACTACGAATACAAAACTGGCATATTAATGGCAGGATTGCAATCGAAAAAGGTAAGAAGTAGAGTTGGCAAAAAGTGAGAAGTTAGAGTCCAGAAATAAGCAGGAATCCCTTTGCTAGGAACTTGTGCCATAATCCGCAGCGTAATCCCCATCTCAAGGTGCCCGTTAAATTAATCGCAAGGCTCTTTTCATTTGCCATTAACAGTTATGCCGCCTGGGGGGCATTATTTCACAGCAAAGCGGCCGTCGAATTGCCAACCGATCTCCCCTCGCTCTGACAGCCAGATTGCCGCTCTAATGGCCATATCCATGCCTGTATGCACATGTCAGTTGGCCCAAAAAGATGCGGCAGCGATAACCCAATGGGAATGACAAAAGACTTTGGCGAGGAGGAGCGAGAACATAACAGAAATTGCAATTGAAGTTAATTTCAACAAATTGCATGCCAAAATGTGTTAAAGGGAAGAAATTGCCAATCCGAGCGAGAGAGAAATGAAGAAATGGCGATCGCAGCGCTAACTAACTGACTACTTTGGGCCACAAAATGCAGCAACAAGAGCAGCAGAAGCAGCCGAACGGGCAAAAAAAATTAAATTACAGGCCTTGTCTTCGATTCGAAATGTCTGCGAAGTCGGGGAGCTCACAACTGCTTCCTTCAACACACAAAAAAAAGTTGATTAGCTTTAGTAAACACGTTATATGCTTAATTGATGTAATACAAGTCTGCTTCAAATGCAAATTATAAATCTGAAAATGTTAGAGTTCTCTGGAAGCTTAATAAAACACATGGAGCTTATATTCTTGACATTAATGTGCACATCAAGGCTTATAATAATTTAATAAAACTGTATACTCCAACAATTAAAGTACTGTCGAACGTCCTTAAATTAAACTATACTTACCATATTACCAAAAATACTAAGTTATTATAAACTTTGAGTTATAGAAGTTTGACGATAAAAGCTTTAGGGTACCATGTTTAAAAAATAATAAAAACTTTCCCATGTTGATATATGAATATCCAATTGTTTGGACAGCTTTTATTTTTGTGTTAGAGATACTCCTTTATATATATTCGTCGCGAGAAGAACTATCTAAAAGAAAAAAATTTTAAATTTAGCCATTAAATTAATTAATTAAACTAATTTAATTGTTTGGGACACCTTTAATTTTTAGTTTAGAAATATTCCCTTATATATATATTCCTCCCTTGTAGCGTAAAGAACTGTCTTAAATAATAAAACAATAAACTTAACAATTAAATATGAAAACTAATTATATGACTTTGTTATATTAACTATTTTTTTCTGTGCACAAAGGAAGGCATGAATGAGTGACCGGGCCAACTGACTGACTGCCTGACTGCATGACTGACTAACTGAGTGAGTGAGCGGGCCGGCGAGTGAGTGAGTGACTGGCATGCCCCTGCGGATGGCCATGGACGACGTGCAGCGGACTGCGGACGGCGGACTCCGGCGGACGGGGCATCACTTAAGTATCTGCGCTCGCGGTGCCCACCAGGCTCCGCCCACCAGCTGCAGCCGTCTTAACCGTCTTAACCGTCTTAACCGCCTCAGCCCGTTGGATTGCATCGGGGCGCGAGATTACTCACGCGAATGTAATTTGGCAATTGCTTATTAGCGCTAACGCGCCGCCGCCGCCGACTATGCGCCGGGATCCGAGGTACTGGCACAGTGGAGCTAATGGTTATAATTCTCTTTAAATTTGGAAGACAGGTTTCAAAAATCAAATAACTATAGGGCCCATAGAAAAGCTTTATACATTTATAAGGTTCAAAGGATCGTTATATTCTGCTGTTTTTAATTGTTTTTCTAATATTCTAGCGTTTTTTGTTGATTCTTTAAGAATCATAAACCGTCAAAAACTATTTCAATTTTATTCGGATATTTATTAAAAGTAAAGAGCTTTGAGCAAAGCGAAGTTATGAGTTTATATAAAGTAGTCAGAAACGACTAATCTCATTGCTATCTGTTATTTCTTGGTTTATAACACAATATAAAATGTTCATGTATCTCACCTAAACTTTATCCAAAATATATTGTATACATTTACTTAAATTGTTGTATAGGTTTTTCGACGGAGGCTAAACTTAAACAGAGACTTAGACTTTGTTGCTGCTTATATTTTTTGGTTTGCCTTTTAAACTTCAATCTTAAATCTTAAAAAGTTTTTATGCCTCAACCAAATTTGGGAATGTTTTCAACGAAGATTTCTTTAGTGGTGACTATCTAAGTAAAACAATTTTATTTTTTGTTTTAGAATTTTACTTGAAAACTATACAATTGCTGCAACTAATGGACAGGAACTAAATATTAAAGGTCTTGTCCAGTGTGCCATGGCTGCGGCAATCGAACCACTTATATCACCTTCTTGTTAGAACGAGTGGCGGACCAGCCGGCTGTCGATCCTCGATCCTCGGTCCTCGAAGCTGAAACCAGGAACCTAAAGCTTCATCCACGATCGACGGGTCTTCTTGGGCTGGCTGTTGCGCAATGCGAAGCGCAGGAGAGGATGGGATGGAATGGCCCTGGGCAAAAGATGGCACTGTCCGATGACTGTGAATGTGAAGTGCAATAATTTTCTTTTTTATTATTATTACATTTTTCTTGCTTTGGCATTGCGGCGGCTTACAGCAGGAGATGGTGGTTCGGAGCTGATGCCGAGAGTGTTGAAACATTTGCGCGTCATTTGCAGATTCTTTTAATATTATTAAGTTTTGGTGGCTTTTTGGCGGGGCTCTTGAAACGAGATTGGAGCGACGGCATGGCAGCAGAAATTTTAAGTAATAAAAGATCGTTTAGTTGTTGATGGCCCCTGGCAGTTGGATAATTCCGTTTTGTATTTAGAGTGGGCTGAGTAGTTTTTCCAGTCCCTTTGCAGACACTTAGGTACATTAGGCTGAAAAGGGATGGCTGTAGCTTATCTCTATTGATATATTCGTCTCTCTCGAGCTTAACTTCCTATATAACAGGCCTAAACAACCCCAATCGAGGTTGAACAAGACCAAAACCACGCCCATCTAGAAAGAATGATATTTCTAGCCGGGGGCGTGGATCCCCCCAACCGTCGATGTTCCGCCCCTGAGAGCATTAATCCAGAACAACTGCAAATTATTCTAACTGGTTCATTTCCCATTTTGAACTGACAATTAGAGAGACGATGGCGGCCTGCGGTGTAATTCAATCTGCATATGGAACTGCTCGGGGTATCTCGATGGGGCACTGGCAAATGGAATCACAAAGAGCTAGACAAAAGAAACCCGGCCCGAAAATAGAGCGAAGTGCAAAAAGCGTGTATCCGAGCCAAAGAACAGGCCCAAATGGCTGCAAATTCTGTTAAGCGAAAATACGGGCGTAGATTTCTATTAAAGCGTTTCGGACCGACAATCGACCTTTTGTCTTTTGTAATTTTATGCGACATTTTTTTCTGCCTGTGCCCGGGGTTCCTTTGCGGAGGTAAATTAGAATACGGCCAAGAAGGGGGAGCCTACTACTACAAAGCATTCAAGGAATGCAGGGCAAAAGTATTGAATAACATTTTGATATGCTTAGAATTCTGTTCGAATGGATATGCCAAATGTCAACGGCAGCTGCGTGATCCCCCCTGCCAACCTGTCCCTTTTCCCAAGGACCGGGATGAAAAGGAAAACAAATTAAATGGAAAAGGCGGAAATGGAATGGACGTTCAAGTGCAATTGAATGGAAATGAGGGCCACGCCTCTTTCCTCGAAGAGGGCGGGCCGTACTAGGCAAAATTATAAAAAAAAAATGAGGGGACCAGCCAACTCGAACCGCTGACCACGCAAAACACATTAAAATTCAAATGCTTTGATATACCAATTAATTCTTTTTAATTCTCGCTGGGAAGCAAACTCGAAAAACTTTGGCTTCGGGAGTTTTCTTCGTCTTCGTTTGGAGTTTGGAGTTGCCTCAATTAAATGCAACGAGACGCGATAACAAGATTATCCGCCGCAGACATCTTGAGACAATATCTATAAGCCATAAAAAGCCAGGACAGCACCGCAACAGCATTCCGCTGGCAACGTCCTCCGCTTCTTCGTCTCTTCTGGCCAAATTGGCGTTTTGGCAATGAAACGCAAATGTGGCCGGCAAAGTTGTCGTCGTCGTCGTCGTCGTCGTCGTTCTCGACGTCTTGTCATTGATTTGAATTTTATGCGCACGCAAGAGGCGACCAGGAAAAAGCGAAAGAGCAAAAAGTGAATTTCCTGGCCGCCTCACAGCCTTATTTGTCAGCCCAGACGCAGGCCATGTTGCCTGTTGTGTGTTGTGTGTTGCCAATCCCGGCGATCTGTTTTGACTGCTACAGTTTTGGCAACTGGCCGCAGTTGAACTCTGAAGTGGGCAAAGGAGAGAAAGCGCTGGTTTGAATGACAATCCGACAAGAGTCATGACTCAGCCGCTACAGTGCGGATAATTCGAGTCATCATAAGCTTTAATCAAAGGGCAGATTTTGCCAATTAGGCGTTCAATTTGCAACAAATGCCAAAAAGGTAAAACTACAATTATAAATTTGATATGCCCAATAGCTCCTAGATTATTTCCAAATTCCAAACAAATATTTAACCATTTAAATTAACCAACTTGTAAACACTTTTTGACGTATTTGGTTAAGGTGAATGCTTTAATGATTCACTTTATTATAATTATTTAATTAATTAATTAATTGTTTATTGATGTATTTGCTCTAGTAAGTGGATTAAATTAGCTTTGTTTTAGTAAAATATTTAAAAATTATAAGAATGAAAAGCCGTAAAATTTTTTTTTAATTTTTTCCGAAAAATGTTTCTTTGTCTTTAAATTGCGTTCTTAAATCAAAGTTTCAATAATAATATTATCGTTATAACTGATTACATAATAAAACAACTGCTGTTAAGCATTTTGCAGCTTAGAGTGGATACGTTAGGCTGCAACTTTCCTTTCCCTCAAGGCTTATACCAATCCATTTACCCAAAGTACTCACCGAAGCACAAATTTAGGCATTATTCTTGACTCTTAATCGGATTAGTGCCCCGGCAAGTGTCATGTGCAATTGTCTCCTTGTCTGCTGACCTTATCGCAGGACTTCCTCCGACTTCGGCAGTCTTCTGAGCTCTGAAAAATGCAGAGGAGACCCTCTGTTCGAGCGGTGCTAACAACCTAAGCCAATCCCAGGCTTGCCAAAAAACACAACACGAACCGACAACCGCGAAAAACTAGTTTTCTGCGACTTACCCAGCTCGAACTGCCAGACACGACTCCTCTTGTGCCCGCAACTCAACTCCTGGCCCGGCTCAGAGCGCATCAAGTGTTCGCCGAGGCTTGTTAAAGTTCATTTTCGATGCAACGAGCTGCAATAATGCATAATTGTGCTCATTAGTCTTTTTGGGGCCAACGATCGTGTATGAATTTAAATTTTAGCGCGGCCAGCCAAGCTGACAAGCCAGAATGCCTGGCAAAAGGCAGTTGAGCGAGCCCTAAATAAATACAATTGGACAGCAATGGTCCGGACTGGATCGGTTCAAAATGAGCCGAGCTCAGCTGAAGCGAAATTCACTCAAAAAAAAGTTTCTTACATATTAGATTTACTTTTTTTGGTTAAGATATATAGAAAAAAAATTTAAAAAAAAACAGTCGTGCAGACAAAACTCAAAACTATGTCTGAAATTATAGTGACCAAGAAATTTAAAAGGCAATACTTTTAAACCACATGAATTCTTTCTGATTTCCGTATTTTAGTATTTAGTTTATATTATTTTAATTAAAACAAACCATACAATATTCATAAAATTTATAAGACAAGTATTTGACTGCTCATTTTGCAAAGAAATAACTTCAATTTTGACTTTTAAACCATAAGGAAAATAGTATAAACCATTGTTGTATACATTTAAATAGAGAAATTAAATTACACTTTATAATGTAACAATTATCACTCAAAATTAAAACGAAACAAATGGCTGATTAGCTGCCTGATTAATAAAATATTATAATAGCAGCTATGTAGTAACATAAAATAATATATTTTTTTTTGGTTGCTATCATAAAAACGCAATAATGCACGACCCTCATTTTTGTTTAACAGCACAAATTTCTTTCCTGTGTGATTTGAATTGGCGATCGCGTCGTCGGCGCGAACTTGAAACATTTGCGCGCAGGATTTACGCGTCCAGTTGAATTTACGACTGCGCACCTTTGCATGAAATTGACGTGGCATTTTATTTAGCTCCCCCCTTACCGTTGAACCTGCTCCACTTTTCTGGCGGAGGTCAAGCCGAACGTGGGCCGGATCGAGTGCGAATTCAAGTGTGTGTGTGGGTAATATCCGCGGAGTACAAGGCTTGTTAAGTGATTAATCAGCGCCAGATATAATTTGTGTCTGCGTTAATTTTTTCCTGCGAATAAAGCCTCCTTGTCGGATGTCGGAGGAATCGAAGGAGGAGTCTCGAGTAAATTAGGACGTAGCCACCAGTTGGCTTACGGCTGCGGACCCAGGAAGATTCACAGGGAGAGTGGACGTGTGAAATTACCGACAGAATTATGCCTGCAGTTTGGCAACTTCTTAAGCCAAAGCGAATCGCGGGAGAAGGGCCTAATTCGAGGTGGGACTATCACTCATGTCGGCCGCTGTACTTGATTTGGCAATGATAAAGGGAAAACTTCAAAGGAGATTTTTTTAATTAACTTCCTGCCTCTAACATTCAAAATAAGATGCCTTTATCTCCATGCAAGATAAGAATTTCATATCTTTCAAGCCTTGTTAAAGCTTAAGAAGAATGATTTTATTATTTGACACTTAAACATTAAGCTTGAAAATATAAGAAAAGTTCCGGGCCTAAAAAGCCCTAAACTAAATCAATTGGAAATTGTCGAAAATTAACAAGATGGGCACAGGGCAGGGTGATTTAAACATACTTTGGTTTTGTTTGTATGTCTAAAGTGTACAATAAACCTTCCACTTTTTTCGTGAGAAACTGGAATATCAATTGAACGATCAAACGATAAGTCCGTTAAAAGATATAGAGGCCGCTTGTATAGTTTTGATTCCCCTACATAAAATAATCCACTTCAATTTCACATTAACCGAAAGAAACCGGAACAGTAAATTAAACGAAATGCAATTATGGACTTTCCTTTGAATAAATCATCGAATAAGTGATGAGACTTAAGCTGCGACCAAGCCGCATGTATGCATTGAGGGGCACTGGGCTGCGCTGAGTTATGTAAGTGGAGGTCCTGGCGGAAGGACAACTGCTCATTCCCCGGCAGGCAGCGAGTTGGCTTCGGATCAATCGAGCTTGGGAATTTGCGGTTCCGAACAGAACGCAACTGAGGCATGAATTACGGATGCCGACGAGGGAAGTGCAGTCAGGCGTTAGATGAAATCTTCGGGAGGGTTGCGAACGCTGCCAAAATCGTCACAAACAAGCAAACAAAGCCGGGCAATCTTGTTATCGAAGACGATGGCGGCGGAGGCATCGGGGCTGTATAAACTACTTCAGGTAATCTAGGGCTTAGAAATGCTAATCGCCTTTATTTCGGTATACGGGCAAAAGCAAACAAAGGCGACCTTTTCGCTTTGTCACCGTCGTCGCCCGGCTTTGATAATTGAAACCGTAGAGTTGTGCGGCATTCGGTTTGCAAAGGATTCGGTTGGTTTTTTTTCTCCTCGATTCGATGGCGTTCTACTTGCACCCCCTCCACTGGAGTGTCGCTCGTCGAGAGTTATTCGTGCGATTATTTCTGTAGGTATCTGTACCGTATTGTGGTAGAGCTGGGACACTACCAACTCCTCCCCAGGCACTTCCTTTGCATAGGGCCTTGAGTGTGAGCCATCCGGAGTCAGCCCCTAAAACACTCTGCTGCTTTTTGATATTGCCTCGGATTTCATGAAGAGCACCCTTTCCCATTCCCCTCCCATTCCCCTCCCATTCACACCCATTCAACACCCATTCCCATTCCATTTCCCCTTTCCCAAAACGGATCCGGCAGGCAGTTGTCCTGGCTGCTGTCGCATAATTGCAGGTTGCAGCCAAGGTCTTTGATTTTCGGCTGCTTTGCCGCGGTTTCCCTCTTTTCCCTTGTGTTTCGGATTTCAGTTTGTCAAGTTCTCCTTGCCTTGGCTGTGTTTCTCCTCGCATCAGATGCGTTTTTATTTGTTTGCTATCTTTGTTCCAGCGCCAACATCATGAACAACATCGTCATCACCATCGCCATCGTTTCGTTTGACAATTTTCCGCTTGACATTCAAGATTTTAATCGTCGGCATTTGCCATAACTGGATTCTTGGGGATTGCCGTTTGAACAGTCTCGAATTTCGCCTAGCGCCGTTTCCTAGAAATGTTTTTCTGGGCACAGAAGACTCCACCAGCTTTATTATTGGCAGGAAAATATTTTCGATTTTATTTACTTTTATTGATTCAAGCCATTGAGTATATTTTAATTCGGTTTATAGTCTTATACTAACATTTTCCAAATCAGACCATTATTTTATAAGTTGCTACAGTTCCACGTTATTTTTGGCATAGGGCTCATTACTCGCCTCATTATATTAAGGGGAAGGTGAAAGGTAAGACAAAAATCCAATTATATTCAGGCGGGAAAATGTATTATTTAAAAAATTATTATTTCTTCTTGTTGCGGATTTATTCTTGCGAGATGTATCACCAATAGTTAAAATATAGGCTTTAAAATATTATTATGAGGACTTGAACATTAGAATAGAATAAAAAAACAAATTAAAATTTAAATTGGATATATTTTATCTCTGCAGAATTATCTAGAATGCATAAAAATCATAGTCGCCATATTTGCCTGAAATTAAATTCCGATTTATTAATCTTTTTTCCATCCCGATTATTTTCTCACTTAAGGTTCTGTTCTGACATTAGGGTTATCTTCCATTAAGCTTTCACAAGCGTTGACAAAGGATCAGCCGGCTGTCTCATTTAACTTAAGTACCCAGTTCCACGTTATTTTTTGGCCAAGGGCTCATTACTCGCCTCATTATATTAAGGGGAAGGTGAAAGGTAAGACAAACACAATGGCAAAAAATTAAAAGCGAAATTAAACACATTCAATTATATTTTGTGAGCAATTTTTCGCAGCCCAAAGTTGGCCAACATCCCCGGGCGAAAGGTGAAAAGTTATTCCCGTTGCCTGTTGGGTTGCCATTAACGTTGCGTACAGTTCGCCACCCCCGAAATGTAGCTTTTGTTGCTGACCCTCGGCAAAGCTTTGTTTTCGGGGGGTTTCTGGGGCAGGTGTGCTTCCCAAAAATATGGAAGAGTAATGCCGAACATCAGCGCTTATAACTGTGCCGATTATGAAGTTAATTTATCAGCAACGGAGCGGATGAGCAGGCAGTCATTCAGTCAGTCAGTCTTTCGTTCATTCATTCATTCACTCACTGTCAGCAGGCCAGGCGGGGATTATGGCCAGGGTGTATGGTGGGGGGGAAAAAGGAAGTGGTTGGCTTTTTGGTTGCCATTCTGGATTGAGCCATTTGCTGGGGCGGACATTCATTAAGCCATCAAATTGCTGAAGACAAATTTACCCAGTCAAATGAATAAGTGAGCAGGTAACGAGGGCGGCATTCTAAGTTCTTGAGTTCCCGGCCCCCAATCACTGTTGGTTTTTATTTAAAGTTAGTACCGCTCCTCGCTTTGAAGCTTAAAGCTGCCCCAAATAGTTGTGTGGGAAGTTCCTTTAACTTGTAAGCAGTTGGCAAAGTTTTGCTCCTTGGCAACTTTTTGCCACTGCTCCACCCTGTTCTTTGTTCACTTGCAGAAATTCCTGCTTCAATTTACTTTCAACATGCTTTTTCGAGGAGTTTTCTTTTTTTTTTTTTTTTTTGCTTTGCTTTCCGTGTATCCTGGCTCACACACACACACACACATAGGGGGACTAGAGCCAGCCTTAACGATAAGACGCACGCACACTAAGATGAAAAAGCGTTGGTTTGGGGGGGGGGGGGTGGAGTTCAGTGGGTGGTTGTGCGACGTCTACAGTGCCGTAGACATTACCGCAGCCACGAGCGTGTTTTACGTTCATCTGTCTACTTAACGTTGCAGGACTCATCCCCAGATCCCGTTCATGGCTCCTCCTCCCTGATACCCTGCTACCCTGCTACCCTGCTTCCTCCCTGTCGTCGTCTGCGTTTTAACGTACTAATCCTTGCTTTTATCTCTTGTTTGACTTTTGCTACGCGCACTCCATACACCGGCTCATTTAATGTCATTGTCGCTGCCGCCACACAGTGTCCCCTCCACTCTGCCTCTCTGCCCCTCGCAATCCTTTCCAAATATTTGTCAATTTGTATGCGCAGGTTTCTTTTCAATTCGCACCACACGGCGTATGCGTGTCATAAGCGTTTCTTAAAGTGTTTGTCCTGGAGCCTTGATTTCGCTACTACTGCGCTGTCGCTGCTGAAAGGAAGTGTTTACTTGGGTTTCCGCTCAACGCATTTGGATTTTCATTTATTTACCTTTCATCTTTCGTACCGTTCACCACTTCTGGTCGTATATTTCATTAATCAACGGCACGTGACCGAGTATTAATTTTTAAACCCATCGAGAATTCCCGAGGGGCTAGCTGTTTGCTTATTGTGCTCTCTGCTATAGTTTTTGGACTCCTTTAAACAGGAATACCAATATTTTTACCTACATCTAGGGTATTTTCAAGTCCAGAACCCGCAACCTTTGGTTTCTAGCATATTTATGTTGATTTTGCCATTGGCTCACATGGCGTATGCGCGCTGCACAAACAATTCGACTTTGTAAAGGAATAGGGTTCCTTTTTCAAAATTAAATTAAGTTTTCCTGTTCACTCCTGGGAAAAAAAGGAATTCATCTTTTTAATCACGGTTTCGGTTTCCGTTCGCTGCAAAGTTCTCGCTTTAAATGAGCAACCATTCTCGTCTGGCACATATGCAACACAATAAGCCCAAATTAGCCAGATGACAATGACAACGAGCCTTTTGGACCAGCCAGCCAAGCGCTTTGGGGACTGGAATGCGTATTTATTATAATTAACAACAATTAAAAGGGCTAAATTGTGAAATTGTGCTCGAAAAGTAAGTGCCGTTCGCTAAAGAGCGGGAAAGGCGGATGCAGGGCTTCAGCTTACCGCTGGCTTGTGTGTCTTGCCATTATATAATAGACATTATCAACGCTAATTCAGTTATTTCTTAATTATAAACTACTTACGCCCGCCTCGCTGCGAGCGTTACAAATTTTCTAACTCGACGGGAGCTGGGAAAATGGGCAAATGCAGGGCATTGGAGAAGCGGATGTCTCTGAATACTCGGTACACGTGTGCCGTTGTCTCTGTTACAATTTTTGCGTCATAATTACCAAACTTGTGTGTAGTTATGATAGCTCGGATTACGCAGCCCAACTTTGGCCGCCCTCACGGACGGCCAACTCCGGGAAAACAAGTTAAAGATGGCCGAAGGCGCCGGGCGTTTGTTTGCCCAATTTGCTACCCCTTTCAAACTCGCGGAACCACTACAATTGGCAACTTACCCGCCCGTCTGGCAAAACACTTCAAGCCCCGAACTTTGATTGAAATATAAAATTTTAATGAGGCGGCGGCTGTTGAGCCGAATCCCGCTGCCAGCAGAATAGTCGTTTTATTTCGCTTCTTCGGTATTGTAAAAATCGGGGGAAGTAAACAAGCGAGCAAACACAAACAAATGAAACTTAAAGAAACAATGATGCTGGAACCAGAATTGAGTTAGGGGAAGTCGGGTTCCGAGGGTTATTCCGATGGTTACTTATAAGACATTTTCGAACAGACAAAAGATAAACAAACCCGGGTAAACTGCGTTCTTTTCTAGTTGCTACTTTAAAATTTATGATGTTTGCTCATTCTCACAACCGCCAGAATATTTGTTAATGAACCAAGTCTTTTAGATGGTAATTTAAACAATAAATACAAACATATATTATTATCTAAAAGTATTTTAATAAACGAATGTGCCGATAATAGGGCATTTTATTTTTCTGTACCTTAAATACTCAGGTATTGGTGCTGGAACTTAGAAATTCGAAATCAAAAGGCTTAGTAAAAATAACGCAAGAAAAAAATTAAAATTCAAAAAGTTCATTATTTTTTCATTGAAGTTTATTCCTCTATTTTATTCTTTCGACTTTCCCTTGAGTAAAGTACGCACTCCAACAGCTGTAATAAAAATCAAATCACCGAACCACATTTCGGGTACCACAGAATTCAAGTTCTGGTTCAAAGAGCACAAACGAATGTTAATGGTAAATGAAGTATTAATTAGCATCGAACTACTGTGTGGCAACAAAAAGAAAGAAATACGCAGAGGAAAGAAAACCCCAAATGGAAAAAGGGCGGGTTGCTGGGCGATTGAGACTCGAATACAGTGAATTACTGAAGAGACGAACACAACACACACAACTGCGAGAAATGATTAATTACGCTCAAGAGTTGCCAGAGTTGCCTTTGAGTATGATTTATTGTAATTTAATTGTGGCACATTATGCGGTCGATTTGGGGTTTGCATTTGAATGGCATTTTTGAGCATGGAAATTGCCAAACAAGATGGAGCAAGATTGAACCGACATCAAAGCCGCTGGCGAAAAGTTTTACTTGTCTTGGGGGAGGAGGCGAAACAAAAGCAAATTATCATATCATCGAAAGTTGAAGGACCCACAGGAGCTGCCAGGCAGTAACATTGATGAGCAATGTTGCCAACTATGGGTTACGAAATATATCAATATAAACCCAGTGAATAACGGCTTAGTAAAACTAAACATTAAAATGTTTGAACATAACAATGTTTTTCAACTTACTTAAAATAAACTAAAATTATGATAATGTAATTATTAACATATTGGTTTATCCTATAGAAATATTGTAGATTTAAAGTCTTTTTCATTTTGAATCTAAATTTTCGCATACCTAAAAATAAAAATGAAAATGTTTATTTCAAATTGAAAATATTTGGATTAGTCATGTTTTTTTTGGGTGTATACATATAGCCAAGAAAATGTTTTTTTTTATATCTATTAATTTTTTTTTAAGGCCCATTTACTTCAGTTAGTAAAAGTAATTTCATAGTTGTTGCTGGTTCTGATAAAATTCTTCAAATATATATATATATATATATATTTCTCAGATTTATAATAGTCCCATCTTTAAACCAATTGCATTCCAGCCATTAAAGATAGGCAACATTTGGCTAGACAAATGCCAAGTTAGCACCTCTTCTGAAGCCACTGTTTGTGTTTTGCCGTCCGTCTGGCAAGCCAGCCAGGTGAAAGGAATTATATATTCCCCTGATTATAATTTCATCAGCGGCAACACTAAAGAATCATCGAAGGCACGCCGAAGACAGCCATCCACTCCACTCCACTCTGCTACCACTCTACTGCTCGCGATGTGGTTGCAATGATTGAGTGGTGGGGGCAGGATGCGCCTTTGCCAACTTATTGACTGGCATGAGCAGGACTTCTCGTCCTCTTTCTCGTCCTTGGAACCTGTGCTGGCAAGAGCTTCGCATGCCCCAACAAGCTGGCTGGCAGACAGAAATCAATTGTTCCCATTATTATAATGAGATTACTTACCTACTGAACGACAAAACGTAGTGCCCAGAAAGCAAGAAGTCGTCCTGCTCCTCTTTCCCGATAGATATAGATGTATAGATGGAAATAGATGTGTAGATGGCAGCTAGCTCTGTGCCGACGTTCGCCTGTCAATATAATGACTTTAGTAGTCAGCGGAAAATGCTGGAAAATTGCTTGGCAAATGCTCGAGAGTTGAAGGTTCGATCGAATTCCAGGAGCAGAGCCCCAGTAGCAGCAACCTGAGCAGCGCAGCAGGAAGCACATTTTTAGCTGTTTTCCTTTTTGTTTTTCCCCCATGTACATTTCCTCCCGTCTGCCTGCACTTTCCCCAGCAGCGCTTATCAGTTTTGCATTGCATTTGAGCTGAGATTAGTGGCGGCATCGCTCAGGACGGGGGCCACAACGAAATCGAATCGGTAAGTCGTTTAATGGGTTTCTGATTTTGCTCAAATTCTTGAATGGGGAGTGGATGAAAGTTTGCTGCACTCCGATTGAAAATTAATAGGCCACTTCCCCATAAACTGGCAGATACCGAAATTTTGATTGGCTACTGGACGCATTAAGCTGAATTCAATGAACTGAAGATTGCACTATAAGCAGTTTGAAATATCGACAGCCAGTGAATTGAAATTTCCCTAATTGCTATTCTAGTGAGTAACCGGAATACATTTCACTAAAATTTAATCAAACACCAATAACTTATTAAAATATATAATACCATTTCTATTAAAGCACAGTTATTCAATAGGTACTTCGTTTAAACTGCATTCACATTATATTACAGCTTTTACCACTCCCTTTTTAATTACATTAGTAGCTAAAAGCTCTATTAAATACTAGTTCCCAAGACATTTTTCATTTGCAATGAACTCATTCAATTCCATTGTTGCGATGCCCAGACCATACTTTCTTTAGAATGGCACTCATACTTCTTAGACGCGTTCACTATAGACTGACTTCCAGAAGAATGAAAGCGGAAATATGTGTGTCAAAAGCTCTTTGCCTCAGATAATAGAAAGTGAAGCGCCGTCCATTAGAGAACAAACAGCTTGGAGTCGACGATGGAGATGCCACAAGGCAATAGATACTTTGGAGCAATGTTTCGAGTGTTTGGTTTTTGATCTTAGCCCACATAGCAGATACGCTGCTCCAAAATAAGATGCCCCCTGCATCTCCTAACCGAAGGTGTGAAGCAACTTTCGATTTTCACAGCTAAGTAAACAATAATTGAAATGAGTAAGTCCCAAGTAAATGGAAAAGGGCCGCATTGGAGATGGAATGGTCAATGGTCTGGACGCGGCTCAATTTCAGACGGACAGAAAGAGTTGGCAGCCAGCTACAGACACTTATAGCAATATCGATTAACGAGCCGAAGATGGAACTCCATTTGGAGCCATCAACATCTTCTGGGCACTGAGAGAAAGTTAAGCTGTATATTGTATATACATTTTTACTTTTTTAGGATATTCAAATAAAACGAAAAAATCAAAGGTTTAATTGCATAGTCTGATTTCTCAAATGAGACTTTTGTGTTTTGTTCGTATTTACTAGGTGTTGATTGGTATTTACTAGCTTAAATTGTCTAATCATAGTTCACAATTTTCAAAGGTTTATTTTAATGACAGTTAAAATAAGTAATATTACTGTGTAAAAAGTCATAAGACCTACGAAAGAAAAAATTAGTTAAGCTTTCTGGTTGCTTACAATATAGAACGACTTTCCATTACTTAAACCAATTTGGGTTTAAGTATCATTAAAAACATGTGGCAATATCGCTAGAGTTACCTATGGAAAACTTAGTTTTCTACACCTTTTTTTTAGCTGTGTACAGCTTAAGTGCCCTGCAACAGATTCGATGGGAAATGGCGGGGAGCGGAGTGTGAATATCGCATGTCAGTGGAGGTATAATTAATGCGGGTCAGACGCCGATTACAATGCGTCCGACTGACAGCTTGAAGTGTCCATATGTGCCTGTCTAGGAAATGGCCAACGGGCAATGACAAGTCGAAAGCCTGGCCAGAAAGAAAAAGAAAAGCAATGATAAGCGAATTTGCCCGGCTTAGCCCCGCTCGCTTTCTACAACCTGAACTATTGGGCCCCGAGTCTCAATGAATTTTATATTTATGGTTCAACAGCCGCAAGAATTTGTCTTACAATTCTGCTCCTCCCTCTGTGTCCTTGTGTCCTCTTGGAAAATTAATGAATTTCCTATGCAAATGCAGGAGCGCGAAATAAAATTTAATGTCGGGCAAAAAAATGCGCTGAAGACGTGCCAGCCGAGGAGCTAGCAAATTGTTGCAGAAGAAAAATTAAACGCATTAGGCAACAAGGACCTTAAAGCGAAGTACTGCTCAACTAAACCTGCTCGTCGCTCTATCGATTTATGCAAAACTGACTTCACACCGCTCCCAATGCCTGTCATTATGCCCCCAATGCCCGCCTAGGCATTGCTGCCTCCGCCATTGTTGCTGGTGTGGTGGGTCTTTGGGCCCGGTTTGTTGCCCGTGACAGCCGTTCACTCTGTTTGACTTTGAAGACAGTCAGGAACTGGGTCACCGGCGGATGGATGAGCCAGCAGCGATGTCCTTGTCCCAGTCGCGGGCCCATTTGGGGCCCCGTTGACGTGCAACTGTCGGCGGTGGGGCAAATCAATTGCCGTCGATAAAAAAATTGGCAAAATATTCAATGCATCCTTAACTACTCACTGAACAAGCCGCAGCCTATACGCCGCGTCTCTCAACTCAAAGGGCCACTAATATGCATAAAAGGAATCTGGCCGAAAAGAAGTCCTGTCAAAGGAATCGTGCAATGCAAATCACTTTTAAATATATTCTTTTATTTGTAAAACAAATTATATCACATACTTTTTATTTGTTTATTTTTATGCTCATTCTTCGTATTTGTTTGTGTATTAAATATCAACTTACTTTGATCGTACCTTAAAAAATAGAATTCACTGAAAATAGGTTTTAAATTTCACAACCTCAATATTTAGTACGGACTCTCGTAAGCGTATATTTGGTTGAGAAAGTATTCGGACGTTGTACTGTAGTTTGTTAGTATTAAAAATTAAGTACTATTGGGATCTTGCGTTTAAGAATTGATTTATATTTTTTCGCTTAAAACTATAGTTAAATACTGTGCAATCCGAATTCTAGCTTAATTCTTGCTCGGAATAAAATTTAGTGAATACAAAACGTTTATTTTTGGGTACAGTTTGCCATGGCGTGCAAGCGCAATATCTTTACATCGACTATTGAAGTCATATTGAAAGGTTCCGCATGCACTTTGTGGTCATTTGGGAAATCATGTTACATCACAAAGAGCCCACTGCATACCTGCGGGCGTGGCAACAATGCCCCACCAAAAGCCTCGCACCACCAGTGCCGTCTTGCGGTGTCATTTTGCATAAGACCGGGAAAAGAAAGTTAATATGCTTAGAGTTCGGCCTGCTGTTCGTGGCACATAACAGCATAAATTGGCTAATTAGGCGCAATTAAATATCCCTTTTGATTGCGGTTGCCACACTCACACTCACAGAGAACAGACATAAACACAGACACGGCGTACACACCCACACACAATGTCATAAGTTTTTGTTGCAGTTTTTCGTCCTTTCCTGGAAATGTTGGACCAGGGGAAATGTCGAGAGTGTGTGTTGGGCAACGCCCGGTGTTAGATGGCTGCAATGTTCTCCGTCCACTCACATAGACAGCAGTGTGCAAAATAATAAAACTGCTAAGCTGGGGAAAATATTTCGCAATAATAAGTAGAAGTAATAAGTTAAGGTAAGATAGAATAATTAAAGCCTAATATACATTTATTTTATATTTGTTTAAGTTCATTTCCGAAGTTTGTAAAAATATAGATTCAGAATAATATATATCATTTTAGAATATAACAGCTTTTTTTTATTTATGGCCTCTTCTTAGCATAATAACAGTAATATAAATTAGAATACTCAAACAATTTGGAGGTTAGCCATGTGTCTTTAAATAATTATTCACACCCGTTATACTTTAGAATTTTAGTATGCCGTTGAAAAAAAAAAAATAGATAATAATAATAAGGCAATAATTATTTTGTTGAACACAGCTGTATTTCAACCCACACACACACATAGAAGTTTTTCCACAACGTGAAAAAGTTTTGCCGCCAAGCACAAATGTTATTTTCGTAGCTGTTTTTGCCCCTTAAGGATAGTGCTAGTGCGAAAGAGATAGCGTGGGCAAGAGGGAGCGAGTGGGGAAAGCGGAAACGGAAGTTGGGACTTCCCAACCGCAAACTTTTCATGTAGCAAAAACGGCAACTCGAAAGAGCTGAAGCTTTTTGCACACCCGCGAATGTGTGTGCTAAAATAATTGAGTTGGCATTGGTCTCTAAAAACAACATAATTACCGTAATTAATTGTAATTAAAGTCAAATAAATTATGTGCAATGCGAAATTTGCCTACTCTGTTTATTTCTTGTTTATATTTTTTTGGTTCCGTCTCAAACAACTGTAACAGGCGCTGCGAACAACTGCTGGCCCAAAAACCCGTCTAGACCCATTGACACTTACAAGCGCCAACGCTGTTGGCCTTCTAACGGTTTCTGGCATCACGCACACAGCGGCAGCAGGCCCAGCAACCAGCAACCAGCAACATACAACTAGCAACCAGCAACACGAACTAAGCCATAGCAACAACAGCCAAAAGAGCGTCTTAAATTTGTACCTACAACTATTTCAGCTAATTCTGCAGCACATTCCCTAACAACACTTTGTGTTCTGGTTACCCCTCAGCTGCTCCCTCGTGAGAGGTGCTGAAACTCTTCCTGGGATCTTGAGAAAAGCAAAACCAAATTTTTTAACGACTGCAGCAGACGCACAGTGGGTTCAGCATTACAGCTCAACTTTAATAACAATATATTGTATTTAAGCTATATCCAGAACTTAGCTTCATGATTACCAATACATTACGAGTATTAATAAGTTTGCTACATACAAACTATATAAAACGGACTAGTTTAAATTCAATTTAATCAAAGGTCACAACCTAACGACACTTAAATGTATAAATGCTGTAATCCGAATAAGAAATATATTATTTTAAAACGCCACCAGCTGCGCAGTCCAATAAGTCCTTTTAAATAAAGTTTAAGTCATTTGTCAACTATAAAAAAGATAGTGTGTACCACAAAATAGACTTACTATATTGAAATTTAAATATTTAGAAATGAAATATTTTAAACATAAGTTAGTAATTTGTTTAAGTAAGTTATTTATCTTTATTTTTTTTTTTTTATCTTTTTTAAAAACAAATTTGACAAAAATGCTCTTAAAATTAACTAAAAATTAAATTAATTTATTTTATATAATTGGTTTTATTTTTCGAGCAATTTTGCGCAGTTTTTAAGTCATTTTGTTTATTGATCAAGTGACATTTAAATAATCAAAGGCTTTAATTAAGGAAACTCACTCGAAACAAATTTCGATTAGCGATTATGAATAATTCTTTCTATTCTTAGGTAAAATGTATATCTTCTCGGGAAAATAAAATTTAGACAGCAGATTGAGGTATTTAACTTGGATAAATAATAATCCTTAAAAAACCCTAAAGTAGTCTTCCAAAACCACTGTATCTTGGCCCTGTCTTGCCGCTATCCGTTGTTGGCCTCTTAAGATCGCGTTTGCCGCGACGCATGCGCGAAATGCCAAACAATTTTCGGCGCAGCTGTGCCCGACTGAACTTATCTTGGGGATCTGGATCTGGACCGGCCCGATCCGCAAGGCTAACTATGCTGACAACGAGAAGTGCCGAAAAGAGCCAGGCCAGAGCAAAAGCTGCAACAAAAGCGGCCAGAACGATCCGGCCTGGTTAAGCTGCACTCGTTTGCCTGTCGCTCATTTGGCGGCCTGTCCATTTGGTTTCGCTTTGGTTTGGTTCGTTCTTGTTAACTGTGAAACGAAGCGGAGTGTGGGGTTTCGGCCATAAGTGGTATAATTTGGGCTGCTATATTATGTCGCACATACACACATGCATTCAGAGATACACTGAGCCAAAAGTTCGCGGTCCGCGCAATTAAACGTGTGGGCACTTGGTAAAGGCGTCCAGAGGCGTTTGGTGTTTCTGCAGTTTCTGGTGCCTGCCTGCCGGTCAAATGAGTGGGTTAGTTAGTGGGCCGTGGCTCTGATTGGGCATTTCGTGGCATAACTAACCCGCAATGTGTCCAAGTAACACAGTTCCAACTGCATTTGGGTGCAATTGGCATTGCAATTGCAGTTGCTGTTGCAGTTGCAACAGCAGCATGTTGCTGCTGCTGATGATGGGGAATGCGTGATTTTGCCAAGATTTCGGGAAGATAACTGCTCGACAAGCGGCTTAAATGGACACACGGCGTAGATCTGAGGCCTTAGGAATGCAATCTCTGGGAATTTGACTAATTCCCCTTCAGCACGGCCATAAACTCTTCCCACGCCCATGAAAGTCATAACTATCCAACGATAGCATCGCGAACAAAATACTCCAACCTCAACGAGAGGGTAACTTTGTGACTTCCTCAGATCGGAAATCAACTAGCAGAATTAAACAAAAGATTAAACAAAACGTGGCTACAAATTACGACCACCAGTCGAGGGGGGGGTTGAAACCCTAGACAATCTGAGATCGCCGTTCTGTCCGAAGGGCAATAAATTACCACCGAAAATGCTTGGTCAGCTGCGGACGCATAATGCGAGTGTTCAGCATCCACCACACGTGTCGTCTGCCTGCAGTTCTTATCTAGCCACTGCAGTTACCAAAAAAGGGGGCGTGGTCGCATGACCTTCGCCAAGTTTTTCGGCCATGTTTGTCATGTTTACACCTCCTCCCACAGATCCGCAAACGGAATGCCCTGCAGCAGCAGCAGCAGCTGCCGCCTGTACTTAAGACTGATATGATAATGAGGGCTAGGACATCCTCTCGCAAAAGTATCCCGCCGAAATAAATCATGGTTAAGCCCCACTATGTTAATTGGCCCAAAGGGCTGGCCAGAGAGTCCGAATCAGAGAGAGGGAGAGAGAGGACCAATTTGGACGCAGAAATTCCTGCCAATTTAAACAATTTTCGCCAAAAAAAAAAAACCAAAGCAGTCGGCATTCGGCAGTCGGCACTTGAAGGGGCTCCAACAAACACTCGAATACGCAAATTTAAATAAAATCATCAAGAATCGGAAATTTGAATTTCCGAAAAGAGGCACTCAGCTGGCAGTAGGTAGCCAGGTAGCCTAACCACCGCGCCATCATTCCATCGAGTCGACCACTTCAGGCAGGCTTGGAGCAAACTTTTCGGTCTGCTGATGTCGGTGTCGCTGGGCTTTTTAACCTGGCCGAAATGCCGGTCCGTCAGTCAGCACCTCATTCAAATGGCCCCCGACGTCTGTCCGTGGTCTCAAAGTCCGCGGTGGTTCTATGGTTCTACGGTTCTTCGGTTCCACCGGTTGTGTCCTAAGTGCACCACTTTGCCACAAAACTCTTGCCCTCCTGCCCCACCAAACGTCTTCTCGAAATGTTCTTTCTTCCCCCGTTTCTGCCAACTTTTTGTTCGCTTTCTCCTGAAGTGCATACAATTGAAATAATTTCCGTGTGCCCCCTGCAACTGCCCCAGCGGATAAGGGGCGTGGCCGCCCTCCTTAGTCGAGTGCAGCGCACTTTTTGCATAATTAAATTTATTTTTTAGTTGCATGCCATCCCCTGTAACTGGTACTCGGCATAAAGCAGTCGTAATATTTTAATTAAAATTACTTTTGTTTACAGCCATTGAATTGGGTAAAACGTAACTCGACTGGCCATTACCCATGGAATGTTTTTTGGGAAAATAAATATGGATAAGCATTAAGAGGAATTTAAAATTAAGTTAATTTAAGTTAAGTATAACATAAAACGAAACAAATATTTAAAGTAAAATATAAGGGATAGAGACTTAAGTGTTTTTATGGTTATTATATGGCTATGCTATTTGCATATATATTTTCTTAAAATATCACATAGAACAACTTTAAAACTTTAGCTGTATAATACATAAAAAGTGAAATGACACTATTTGGCGCATTTAATCAAGTTTTTTGGCAGCCAACACTGCGCAGCTTTTCCGCAAAAATAGTAATAATAGCGCCTTGGCATTGCCTGTAAGCAATTTCGCCTGGAAGTAGGCTAACAAAATTTATGTCAACTGACTGCGCACAACTTTTGTTAGCCGCAGACCCGCCCCCGTGTTTTCCCTTCGCAAGAGGAGGGATAACCAAGGAAAAAGACAGGGATTTTTGCATTCCCCTGAAAGCCTGAGAAAAACTAAAATGTATCCAAGAGAAAACAAGAGCAGGAGAAGCGCAAAAATAAAACTGTCCAGAAATTTTAATATAAGCCACTGCGTTGTCCTCTGGCCGGGAAACTGTGTCACTAGGCACTAGACACTAGGCACCAAGCACTTCCTTATCCCCTTTTCCAAAACCTGCCACCTTGGCTGGCATCCTGGCTAAGGATGGCTGCATTATGACCGGGCTTACAGCTAAAGCCCGGCTCCCGTTGCAGCGCCTTTTGCTTTGGCACCCAACGAACCGTTACCGAACAGAAAGCCAATTCCTGCAGATCCTCCACTCGCGTATTCCGCCGTGAGGAGGCATTTTGTCTTTGACAAAAATGTTATACACGGCAGTTTGTCTTCGGCTTTGTCCCCCAAAAAGTTCACAAGGGGAGCACCTGGATCAGGAGCAGCAAAGGAAGTACAAATCCTGTCGCCACTTGCGTGTGCAACAGTAGCAGCAGCAGCAACTGCAAGCCTCGTGTTTTACATGACAAGCGAGTAAGTCGTCTGGGGTTAAGGGTCTTGCAGTTGCTACGGCGGATAAGTAGTAACATTTGGCTTTTTGTCTTCGAATTCTTTAGGGTTTTTTTAGATCTGTTACAATCCTTACATTAACATTACTCTTTGCCCCAAACACGTAAGGCTTGGGTTACCACAAGGATCCCAATTATTAGAGCCACGATTTCCAAATAGATCTACTTATTCCAATCAAGACGTTTCGAAAAATTTTGATTATATACAGGTGTTGGTCGTAGGTGATTTAGTTATAAAATATATATTTATTAACAAATCTTTGTTAAAGAAAACGAAAATATTAAGAATATTTTAATCGTGAAAGAATTGTAAAATAAGGAACTTCTCGTGTTTAATCCTTGCAGAGAATAGTGTACTTCATATCAGAAGCTTGCTTAAAAAAAACTTTTTTATTAAAAGAACAAGTAAATATTTATCAGCTTAAATCTCTCTAATCGAATCTGATTTAATAAAGAAACTTAGAAACATTAAAAAGAGTATTATACAATTTTTAAACAGGAACTGGTGGAATATGTGCATTTACTAATACACTTGTGTAATAACTGAGAGACTGTATATATACACTTGGCTCGTAGAAGCTTGCTTCATCTCTAGTCTGGTGTCTGTTGATTACAAATTAAAAATTTCCTTTATTCTTGCTTCCAAAACCGGATCCACTTCCTCCTTTTTGAGATTGGCTTGTGTTCCCGATAGAGATACAAGTAGAAGAGCCACGATTCCCAAATATAACTTCATTTTAAAGCGACTTTGCACTGATTCTAATGAAGATGTGTTCAAGACATGGTTCTTATATACAGGGCGTAGCTGTAATCCTATTACACGAATCTAATTCATTACTGACGCCGATTATTTTGGCTTAAGTAAAACAAAAATTTGTGGCATATATATAGGGCCATAAGTTTAGAACTTATATTATCGCTTTCATTATAAATTTTACGTATGAATATATATGTTATAAATGTATATAAATAAATTGGTGAAATATGGTTTATTGGTATATTTTTTACCTTAAATGTGAAATATACATATTGAAGAATTTTAACTTTTTAACGTTAGATTATAATAATTTCACGACCGACCCATGTTATCTTATTTTCATACTCAAAAACATATATTGTCGATACTAATTGGCTTTCAAGTTGCAAAAGTTCTACCCTCTTTTAGTGTTTTTCAATCTGTTGACCATCTGCAGCTGCAAATTAGGTCGCTGAAGTTGCTGCAGTTGTTGATGTTGCTGCCGTCATTGTTGTCACATTCGGTAGGAATTCGCTGGCAATTTTCGCAAACTGCTGAACACGACGGCAACAAAGCCAGCACATATGTGGCAGGACTCCCCATTCCCGTTGCCATTCGCATTCGCAATCCCAATCCCATTCGGAAACCCTTTCTGGGACCAAGTGCATGTTCCTGGCGTGGCCAATGTCGGTTGGCCAATGGCTTTTAATTGAAAGCGGCATATCCAGAGCGGCAGAAGGCCCAGTTAAAAATTGTAATTTCCATTTCCCTGCCACCACGACTTCTTGCAGTTTTTTTTCGAGCGGCTTTAAAACTGCCGCTGGGGGAAGTTCCTCGGGCCGTTCTTTATGTTGCTGTGGTTGCTGCTGCTGCTGTTGCTGCTTCTGCTGTTGCTGCTGCCGCCAAATTAAATTGGCTTTAAATTGACACCTCCGGTGGCAGGATATAGCCAACACTCGCACACAGGCCCCCACACATTCGCGTTGCTTAACTTTATTAAGGATTCCGTGCTGCAGCTGCTGTTGCTATTGCCTTGGTAGCTCATGTTGCCACGCCCCTGCAGCAGCGGCAGTTAATAAAGAACCAAATTATTGTGTTGTTCACACTTTGACACATTGAAACGGAAATTTAATCAAGGATTTTTTTCAATAAAACAGCAGCTTTATGGTTTGAAACAGGATCCCAGCAGCTGTGCCTCTTCATGTTTGCATGCGATAGCTGCCATTGCCACTGCCACTGCCATTTCCATTTGCAGTCGATGCGGGGCACTGGCCCCAAGGAGGATCCGCCCGAGAAGATGCCGCTGGCAGGGCGGCACTTCACTGCGCAGCAACAAAAGAACTAATTAAAAAATTAATCTAGCTTAAAGTTCCATTAGAGCGCCAGCGAAGTTTGCGGCAAGCTTTTCCCAGCTTGCAGTGAGAGAAGCGAGACGAGGAAATGGAAAAACTTTTCTAGTGCAGCACACTCTGTGCCAAAGACAAGGATAACAATGGCCGGGGGGGAGGGCAGGCCGGAAGCAAGCAGGAAGCGGAAGCGGAAGCGGAAGTGCAAGCTGTGTGCAAAAAGTCTGCGAAAATAAGGCTGAATAATTAAATTGTCCTTGAACAGAGCCAAAACTAAAAATGGCCAACTGCAGCATGCATAAAATGTGTGCAATATGCAGGCAGCACGAAACAAAGCCATGGCGAACTAATTTAAATGCCCCGCACTCAGCTCTCAGGGCTGAAAAAAAAACTATAACTTATGTTCATTGCGAATTTATGACAAAGAAAGTGGACCAGGAACATTCTTTTCAAAAGACTCCGGCTCAAAAGTGAAAGTTTATTCTGTATGGCCGACTGAAAGAGAAGCAAGTGCAATTACGACTGGGTCAGATCGTTAACTTTGACTTTGGACAAGGGATTAAAGGTAAATCGGCTTACGTTACGAACAAAGGAGCCGAGAATTATGAGAAAGTGGAGCATTCCTTTGGCCAGAGAACTTTCCCCGCCACACTTGCAACTTAAAGTGGTGTCACTGAAGGAAATCGCCCATTTGTTTATTTGTTTCTCCTCATTGCCAGCACATCGTAAAAATGTTACTGACTAAGCAAATGTGGCCAAAAAAAAAAATGCGTGTTGGCCCCGCCCCCCGCCCCCTAGCACAGGACAGGCCAAAAGATGTCGGCATCGTAAACACCCGTAGAGCATTAACAATTTCCATAAAATATACCATACTCAGAAATAAGAGATACTACATATATAGGCGAGATTCTAAGGCAGCCTAACGAGTGAGTGGCCGTCCCATCACGTTTATGAGGAATTCAAAATGCTGACGATTTTTATGCCCGAGTCAGGGACTCTCGGACTCGACTGCAGATCAGAGACACCAGAGAAGACATAAAAATGTGCCTGGTAGGTAGATGCCACGCCCTGTGCCATATAAATTCTTCCAAATCCGGCGGCATTAAATTGGTGAATCTTGCAGCCCCTCAATGTTCTGTTGTTGGCACATTCTCGTCAGAACTTAACATGTTTCACAAGCAATAAAATTGCATTTCTCACATCATACGTATGTGCACTGGTGGAGGTGTCATAAATGCCAGCCCAATGGCGTGGACTTTACAATGGGATGCTAAAAATCCCCCCGCTTCGGATCTACAATTGTTTACCTTTCGGATTTTTGGGCGCTTTCAAAAGGGGTCATTGTCTAGCCAAGAGTGTTTTCGAGTGGAGTTGGCTTAAGTTCTGTTTGCCATTTTCATTCCGCATAATTTGACAGACAGACAATCACGATTGATGGCTCTCGGGGCATTGAGCTCCCTTCAAGCCAAATTACATGCATTTAATCAAACGCTCGCTGGCTCGAGTTTTATTTGTTCCATTGGCTTCGCCGGGAAACTTTTCAACGCTCCTGCTGATAACGAGTTTTGTGCATTAAGCTCCATTATAACGCCCAAAATTACAGAACAGAGACACTGTGTGGAGTCCTTGAGTCCTCGAATCCTAGTCGAATCCTTCGTCGTTTATCTTGGCAAACAGCCGGCGATTGCCTCCTGGCAATGGTTGGCTGATGGGGTGGGGGGGGGGGGGGTGGTGATGCTCCTGCTGGGATCTGCGAAACACTCGTTTAGTGTAATTGGGCCAATGGCGCTTCCAGTTACACCCACGCAACTAACTGAAATCGGAGGAGAGGTCGGCAGCGGCAGCGCTGGCAACAAAAACTGCAAACTTTTTGGGCCGGCACACGATGACGACAGCCGCCCAACCAGACTTCGCTCCGGATTACCCAGACGTATACGTACGTATATTTGCGTGGACGGGCGGTATTTTTGGGCCAAAGTTTTATATTTTATGACAGTCAGACAGCCAGACAACCCGACAACCCGACCAGCCAGAACAGAGCGAAATACTCGTAGTCAGACAGATGGAGGAGTGGCAGCGGCGTTTGAGCGACACTTGCAGCCCGACGTTAGATAAACTTGGACGCCAGACTGTATATAATTACAGTTAGATGGCATTACAGTTACACTTTCACTTGCCAACAAAAAGTGTTTGGGTTTGGGTTTGGGTTTGGTTCTCTCGAGTCGCACATGTCAACGAAAAACTTAACTTTGAAGTGCCCTGACCCCCGGCTGACCCCTTTTAAAGTGTCATTGCAGGCGGAGATTGTTTATGGCCAGATAAAAGGCGAACCACAAAACACTCGTGAGTCATTTGAGTAACATAAATTCAAGACAATCGCAGGAAGAACAATTGAAAATTGTAATTATTTTTTAATTGAAAGGGGGCAAATACAGAAGACTTGATAGTGCAGGCAGTGCTTAGACCGAAAAGCGATTACAATCATTTTCTCATCATTTTCATTAACAGCATTTACCAATTGGGCTAACCGAAATGTTAACTTTTTCAAATTGTATAAAGCTTATGATTAGCAAGGAAAGTGACTCAAATTGTGGCCTTAGATTTACTTTTTTGTTTATAAAAAACGTTCTGAAATATTTATCTTTGTTTTAGTTATTTGTCAAAGACAAATTATCTTCATAGTCTAACATAGTCTCTTATTTATTAGAAAAGGATTATAAGCATGTTTTGTTTTTCCAACTTGGTAACAATTTTTTTCGAGTTAAATCTGTGGTTAAATAAAAAGATTAGCGTGATTTTTGATTATTGCATAAAACACATTGCTTAAAAAACCTCGTAAGTATGTAAGGAAATATTCAATGAAATGATATCTCTAAAGTGCCTTCATTTGTAAGCCTATTGGCCCCATTGAGGTTCGCCTGCATCAATTTCTCTGAATTGGAACATCAGCTTCGCAAACCATCTGTTGATCAATCGCAGCACTCTGACGAAATGGGCAAATGATTCATAATGGCGTTCAGCTTTGATTATTCGCCACCCACTACTACTGCACTTCTGGATCGCCTCGTCACAAGTCGAGTCGAATCGAATCGGTTCTATATCAGATCTTGTTTGCTCTTTGACGCGCATCATCGCTGACAAATGTAACACTTAATTTTAATATCGCACATCATGACTGGCTCTGCGCGATGTTATTGAGTGTAAGACGATGGCTGGGAAGGGAATGGGGAACGGGGAACGGGGAACTGGTAACTTGAATGTGGACGAGATGCGGATGAGGATGAGGATGATGTGGTGGTGCTGCCACCATATGGCCACATAAGTATCTGGAGGATGGGAGCGTGGAGATGAGTTGAGATGAAAGCGCACTGCCGCCATGCCATTGAATCGCAAAAAAGGGAAACAAAACAAGTGGCACTCGAGGGCCGGGGAACAAGCCTAAATAAGTGGATGCCGTTGGCTGGGGCGGAGGAGCATATAAATATGACTCTTTTACTTTTGCACAAATTATGCAGATATATACGGTGTGCGTATTTGCAATTTGCGTTGCTAATTTGACAGCCGTCAATGGATTTGTCTTGCCTTCGGTTTAGCTGGCAAAACTGGTGACTCTGCGAAAGGTGCTCCTTGGTTTGGGTCGCTTGCCCCAGGCTTTGATGTTTGAGCCGAAAGACACGAGTCTCGAGCAGAGCTAATTAGCCGACGGACCATGTGCCACCAGCAGCAGCAATCCCTCAACACTCGTCACCCAAAAAATCCCTGGGCAACAGATGCCGCCGCCCGAAAATAAAATTTAATTACGCAGATTTTTACGCCTTTGCCCATAGCTCAAATAACACATTCGGAATTGTGCGGAGCGAAGCAGCGACTATTTCCTTTTGACATAAAAGTGCCCCTTAACAAGCATTTCAACAAATCTGTCCGCACTGTGCACAATTAAAATGCTAAAAAGCTTCACAAAATTTAAATTTATATGCACGAACAAGTGTAAAAGAAACCATAAGGCGGAAAGCCGAATTACTAGTGCTCTTCTTGTGACCCAAAGAAATATATGCAATTATCTTAGGGTTTTTGAGATTGTATTAAAATCTATTGTCTACTTTTGTTTAAATTTTCTGTTCGGTGTATTAATGATGATTTTATAATAAAATCCTCAGTTAATTATTAAACTATTATTTGTATTTCGCTTGTTTAATTTAATGATAATTATTTTTGTAACTAAATTGTGTGTTATTAACTTAAATTTGTTTGATAAATAAAAGGATACTTAAAATATGATTTGTGTTCAGATCTATTTCATTATTATCGACTTGAATTTATTGTTTTCCGGCCATGGTGTTTACAATATTCTTAACTTGTATCGTTTGGGGTAGAAAGTCAACTCGATGGTGCAATCATCATGCTCTTGACGCGACCGTTAACTTGATTTATGGGGGCGGCACAAACGAGGGGATGCCCAGCCCCAGTCACCCCTTTTTCGGGGGCAGTGGAGCGGCGTGTCCGTGGCAGATCAAAAACAGCTGCGCCCATCGGGGATGGCGACTCGCCTACAAAAGGAGTGCTTAACACTTGCAAATGCCTTCTGTTCGCTGTTCTTTTGACATTTCAACTGTCATAAATGGCAAATGCAGTTCCAGTGCCAGTGCCTCTTGCTCCGCCGTTTCACCCGAGCGCCTTTAATGCCCATGTGGAAAAGATTCACATGTTGGCCCCCGTTGATTGACACACAACGAATGCGAATGCTGAATTCTGAATTCTGAATGCCAGTGCGCGACTGCTCCTCCGGCCTTTAGCAACTTCTGCAATTGCTGCTGGAATATCGGCTGCAATTCATATCTCCCGCAAACTTGCCATTCGCTGACTGACTGTCAACAATTGGCGTGAAGTGGAAGCAGCCCGTCATTGTCATTCCTTGGGTTCCATTCGGATAACCCACCTAATTAATTTCAATTAAAATGCCTAGACTGTTAGTCAAGTGGAAAGGGGTGATGAGATGGCTTGCAATTCGCATAGACCTTTTAATTGATTTACGGCTGTTAAGTAATTTACCCCGGAGCCAAGCAAATATCGGCAGATGAAAACATTATGATAGGCAGAAATTATAATTGCCATGTGTAAGCTGATGAAATTAAAAATAAACATGCCTTCGCAAATTGTAGAAAAAGGAAAACATTTTTCCTTAAATGTATTCATACATGTGTACTTTAAAACGGACTGCTTCAGGTATACTTTATAAAATAAATGGGAAAAAATCTCACGAACATAAAGGAAGTGCTTTTCCCCCCATTCACCAATCGAGAGGAGAAAGCCTCGGGAAATTCTTGGCTCGCTTTAACAAACTGCCAACTTTGCATATGGGCAGCATTTATAAAAATCAATATTTCGCCCAGCCAGCCAGCTGGGATGCAGTCGCATCGAGAACCAGGCCGAAGTCCCATCTCCCCATCTCCCCATCCTGGCCAGACTGCGTTGTCATATAACTCAGCGGCATAAAAAATGTCAACTGTCGGCGACACACAAAACTTATTTGTCATGCAATTTTGCCGAACGCCTTGAGAGGCGGACGAGGATGACTCTGGCATTGGGGGGCAGGCACACATGGCCCAGGAGCTGGCAATAGGCAATAGGCGACTTGCAATAGGCAATAGGCAATAGGCAATAGGCAATAGGCAATAGGCGAAAGGCAATCCATACATGTCCGATATGATAGGAGAACCAGTTTGCCTGCCTGCCAGTTGCCAGTCTTCCAGTTCCAGCCAGCCATCTAACCAGGCGGAGACATAATAACTTATGGCGATTGGGTGGCGGAAAATTGCTGGCTGTGGAATCAATAACGTCAATTGATGCAGGAACAGGTGACAGCCCGACTCGGAGCGCCAGTGTCGCAGTAAAGCAGACGTGCACAGAAAAAAATATTAATAAAGTTTTGATTGATAAATCTAGATATGCACATTTGCACTTTGCACATTTTACTTAAATAACTCTTGATTAATATACACATCGATAGCTAATGAGAATGAATTCCAGACAAAGATACTCTTATAATAGTATTCGGTATAGCTACTGCAACTGTGATTAGAAAGAAAATAAATCAATTAAAAAATACTATAGAAATTTTATGAAAATTTTTTTAATGTATTCTAAAAACCTCCAGTATTATAATTTAATAAAGTTTAGTATTATTTGTTTTTAAAAAACTGACTGAATATGATTAATACTTTCATAAATAAATTATAAATTACATGCCAAATTTTTTTGAAACAAAATGTATTATGGGCCAATGTATTTTCCAGTGTTTGCATACAGTTATAGTTGGATTAGCTGCTGCCCGAGGAACCAGTTGCCGGGCCAGATCGTTGACGATGGCCGGCTAATTGGTCAGCCCACTAAAACGGCTAAGATATGAGCTCGCTTGACCGGCAGGACTTGGCCATATTTCGTGCCCCTAAATGGCTTCATCGAGGCCAGATTTAGCCCGGCTTAGCTCAAAGTTCACGGCAGCTGCTGTTTCTGTTTCTGCTGCTCCTTGCAGCTCGCTCTTAACGTGGCCCATTAACACTTTAACGTGCCATAATTACCTGCGCGGACAGCGCGGCGAATAAAATCATGTACACGCGTAAAAATGTCAGCCAATGCCTTTTTAAAAGTCAGCGAGCAAGTTAATTGTGTGGCCCAAGGTAGCCCACGGAGTAGCGGCGACATCGCCAGCGGGGATTGGAGAATTAAGGGGAGTCACGAAGGGGAGAACGGGGACAGTTGAGTGGGAAAGCTGGGAGCTGGGAGCCAGAGGCATCATCATGATGGTCGAGGTCCTCTGACAAAGTTGTAAGTTGATGTTGTTTCGCCTGTTATTGTGGTTGCTCTGCTGCTTCGTCGGCGTGCCACGGCAATGCGAAGTGTTGACGTCCTCAAAGCACAGTGGGAAGTAAAACCTTAATAGTGAAAACAAAGTAGATATTATAATTTAAATCTACCTATATTTTAAATTAGTAAATCTGACAGATGACTGAAAAATCTCCTACAAATGTTTCGTATTAGTATTAATAATTATCTAACAATTTGAATTTCTTAATGTTAAGGAATGCCCATCGAACTTAAAAAAATTTTCATGGCGCCCACCAAGATTAACATCATGTTTTTTTCTATCAAATAATTTTTAAGGCCCTGTGTCTATTGTAAAATATTGTAAATTTAGAAAAAATAAGTTCAAGTAAAAAAAAGTTACTTCTCCTTAATGTTGAATCGTCAGGGAATGTAATAGGTATGATCACATATTATTTATTTATTTTTCAATAGTATTTTTACACGTCTCTTCTACATAGAACCCTGTTTCAAGGCCCTGTGCCGATTGTAAATAATTGTATAATTAGAAAAAGAAATATATAAATAATACAAACAAAAAACCGTAGAGAAAACATCTTAAAACCACTTAAGTATTAAATTATAAAAGAAAAAGGAATTAAGTTTCTTCTTCTTATTCAACAATCGGTAGGGAATGTAATAAGTGTGGTCTCATATAATTTATTTCCTATTCAACAGGTATTACAATTTGACTCTTCTACATAGAACTCTGTTTCAAGTTCTTCATATTAACAAGGTTATCCACTGTGCTCAAAGCCAACTCGGGATAATTACAATTCCACACCTTAATGTGCAGCAGAGGGCGAAAGGCGGTAAGACCGCATCAACATCAGCAACAGCAGCAACAGCACCATCAACATCAACCTCAACGACAATGACGCGCCAGGATCGTCGCGTCCAATGCCAAGTCGTTAAGTGAATTCATATAAAAATTCCTTAAATGTCGCATTATGACAAAACGATCGTTTAGAGCGGGGACAGAGCAGAGCCAAACAACATGATTTTTATGAGGAACCTTCAAAAAACGTTGCAGAAATGTTAACTGGAGCTGGGGATCTGCAGTTCGACTGGTTTGACTGTTCGATTGGCGGCTGGAACAGAAGGCTGCGTGATAAAAATGCTCAGCACACGGCGCGATTGGTTTTGGTGGGTAAACATGGATGGCCAACATGACGGCCGACCAAAGGGGCAAAGTAACTTGCCAATTCGTACCCCTGCCCCTGCCCCTCCCCCTTCCCCACCACTACTCCGCTGTTTATTTAGATGCTCGCAAACATTTTTTGTGTTTTCAAAAATATTCCGCATTATTTTCCGTGTTCTCTTTTTGTCTTTTCGAATTCGGACGAATCACGAACATTTTGTGTCGTCGCCTCTGCAACTTTTTCTGCCTCGCATTTGATTTTTTTTCGTTCGAGTATTTTCTTTTCTTTTTTTCAAAGTTTTGCTTTTATTTTTGGCGTTTCTGTGGCTTTTGGTCATGAATCATGATTTATTTGTGCTTTTTTCGCTCCTTGGCCGCACAGGATATTTTCGCTTTTCGCAGTGGCAGTGGCAGTTAGTCTTCTTCTCTTCGGCCGACTGCCGACTGCCATAAGCCAAGTTTGGTATTTAAACGGGCGGCGACAAAAATGGCTTAGTTTGTTGCACACGTTTTGTTTCAGCTCCATCTCCACTCGTCTGGTGGGAACGGGAACCTTAATGCCACCACCATCACTGTGTTTATAGTGCCTGTGTAGAATGTCTGGCGGTGCGACGGCTGCCGACATAAATATGTATAAACACAGTAGTTTGTTTGTCGAGTCGTGATTCGCAGTTGAGTTTTAAAGTCTAAGGCAACGCACGGGGCAAAAATTTAAATATTTCCTCTGCTCTGGCCGAAAGGCTCCAAGCCGAAAGGCAAAAGAGGCGAACGAGGGGCGAATAAAATCAGGCGAATTAACAGAAGCAATGTTGTTGCACGTTTCTCGCTGTTGCAATGTGAATCTGCTTTCTGCAGACTCCAAAAGAAAGTTTCCAACTGTCAGCTTCCCTCGACAAGTAGATCACTTTATATCAGCAAACTGATTTTTAAGAAACCAAATATTTTGCCTTTTAAATTATATAAAATATTCGGCCTTATTCTGGCAGGTCTACGGTTTATACATTTAGTTACGAAATGTCAATATATCTAAAGCGGAAAGGGAAGTAGGAAGAAAAATAATTGGTTTAGTCCTTTACTTTCTAGAAATTTACAAATAATTTATATATATATATATATATATATATATATATTTATATCCTAGACGACGTACAATAAGATGATTTTCCAGAACCCGTAATTAGTGAGAATATTTGTTTTTAATTTTAAACGTAAGAAGTAGCACTTGTATTACTCTTGTCATTGGTATACAAAATTAAGAGAATTTGAAAAATAAATAGAACTGTATTAAGTTTTATTAAAAACAGCCGACTTGGTAAATATAAAGATTTTTAAAATTAAAGTTTCAAATAAGTCGTATTTACGGTTCTTGAAATTTTTAAAAAGGTTTAGCGAGATACATAATAGTTTAATTGTAATATATTTTGTGCATGCCCAATTCTTCTTGAAATTTTCCGTTATGCATTTTCCTAATGCCTCTTTGTCTCCTTTTTTTCACAACCAAACTTTAAGCCCAATCTTAAGATCCCAACAGGAACTGTTCTTGCCTCCAAATAACAAACTCGTTTATATGTAGGAAAAGCAAAGAAGTTGTAGAATGCATTACCTGAAAACATTTGTAAAAATTTTAGTTCTTTCAATATTTTCATTGCATTTCAGTTGCATAAGCATGGTGTCTGTCCCTTGGCAGCGCGCTTGTTATGATTTCAACTTGTTGCACGTGAAAAGCATATCGTAATCTGCCGTCTTGGCCCGAAGCTGCAGACTGGAGAGCAAAGTCTGTAGACCAAAGTCTGTAGACCGTAGACCGTAACCAAGGCACGTAGTCTGGCCGAGATGCGGAAGTTTGGCGATGCGAAACACTGCGAACCGAAATCAAACCGACAATGAAAATCGAAGCGGAATACTTTTTAATGCAATTCTTAAGGTGTAAGTGGCTCAATTGCCCGGGTTTAATTGGCAGCGACTCTTCTCAGGCTGTGCACGTAACAGCTTCAAAATTGCCAAACATATGCGATGAAGTTCCGCCTTCGCCGCCTTGAAAACGGCTGGAAAATTCAATTGAGAAAACGCCTGGCGGGCACACATTTTCCCGAGCACGTCAGCTGCGTCAACTCGAGGAAAAATGAATGAATCAGTGATTTAAATTAATACCGCTGGCAACATGTCGCATACTTTATATTCGCAATAGAGGGAGTGGGCGTCTCAGAGATTGATTAAGGCTTGCTGATATCTAATAATTTTAATTTCCGTTTTGCAGATGCAGACTTAATTCAGTTGGCTTGTTTGTCGATTATTGTAGTCATCACCTAATTAAAACGCTCTCAGCTGAAGGACCAAATAGGCGTGGCAAATTAACTGCCTCTCGGTAACTTGTCAATATCCGATTTGAGAGAAAAAACAGATAAGCGTTAAAGGGAAATTAATAAAATCGACCATGAAATTGTTAAAATCGCAAAATCTGCCAGATAAAGTCCAAAGATGATGACGGTTGGAAATAGCACAAGCCAACAAATTGAATGGAATCAATTAGTATTTGCGAAAATTGATTAATTGCCAACGCTTTTGCGGAAAAACTAATTTCATTGGCCTGTTCAGGTACAAATTGACCGAGTTTGCAAGATAAATGAGAATGGATTATTGACATTTCAATTACCATTCGTCATACGATCTTAAGTGAAATGAAGTAGGTTTGTGTTGTTTGAAAATTGAAACTTATGGGAAGAAGTATTTTAATATTTATTTTTTTATAAAAATTTTACAGTATTCGGTTATTATTTTATTTGGGTAGGTAGGTTTTTATCAGACATTATGGTTTTTTTTAACCAATCAAGCAAAAAATTTATGAAAACGATGATAAAGGAGATTACAACAGAAGTCGCCAGTGTTGACAAATGCATGTTACAATAATGTGCAACTGGCCGTAATAAAAGCCACGTCTATTGCGCCATGTGGGCTACGAGAAGTGCGGCAACCAAAAGAGGCCAACGGCAGCAGCGAAACAAAGCAATCGAGGGGCGAAAGGCAGGAATTTATAACACAAATGTTGTAAACATGTTCATCACTTTTTGCCGCTTTGGCTGTGGGGCTTACGAGACAAAGGCCAAAAGCGGCAACAACCCGGCCAGCAGCAACGTGCAACATTCAACGTGCACTGCGGCGAGCTCACGTGTTGGTGGAACAAAACCAAACAATACGAGCGCATTGCAGGGATGAAACAAAAAAGAGTATTGTGGCCAGCAACAATTGGTAGCAGAGCTATTTAGGCGGATTCGAATGGGTATTACCCAGGAATATTAATCTTGGCCCTGCGATCTCATGATAATTTAATTGATAGATATTCAGACTGTGAATCTCTCGACTTATTGGAACACACAAGCAAACACATAAAGTTTTAAATACCAGCGGATTAAGAATCCGGTTTTCTTAGAAAATAAAGTTAGATGCTTTCAAAATGATTTATTAAATTAATTTAAAAGTGCAACTTAAAATTCGGCTATATATATATTTATTATTATATTTTTTATTTATTTTCATTAATTTTTTTTTGCGAAAATAATATGAAAACTTTTTGATACCTCTGATACTCTGATGCTGATGCCCGGCACTTATGTGAGACTGAGAGCGCTGTGGCGCCGGTAGCTCCAAATAATAAAAGGATGATAGTCAAAGTTTAATGACAGTTCAAATGATGTCGCAGCTGCTGCCTCTGCCTCTGCCGCAGTCCACGTTGCTGCATTACTGCATTTTCCGATTGCAGGTTGATGTTTTTGTTGGTGTCCCATTTGCGGTGAGGGTATAATGATGCAGTCATTACGAATGTTTTAAAATAACTATAAAGAACTATAAGCGGCACTTTTTATCGACTTATTTGGCATTAAAATATAAAAGGAAAAATGCAAGCTTCACTTCATCTGTATTCATGGAAATCATATCTTAGACTTAAATAAATCAAAACGAAAACATGAAAGAGTGTGGGATATTCAGATGGATAAAAACGAAATTTTCACCCAGATTTTTATACATTTTTTATGCATCTCTTTGTTGTTGTTCTGTGAGCTCTCCCGCCGCTGATATTATTATGATGGTTGCAGGCAACATGATGTTGCAACATGCGCTTGAACATAATAAATTTTTATGCATGATTTCTCACATTGCATGTGATGGCTGGCACTTGATGTGCCACATGGGGCGTATGCGCGACATTCGCCGACTGAAATATGCATTTAAATTTTTAAAGTAACAACCACGCTCATAAATAACATATAGTTGAAGACGAACTACCTTAATCCTTTTCGCCGAATCTGAATCTTGATCACTTCATCTCTGGTGGCAGCCAAAACCATTAATGTCAGACCAAATAAAATAGCTTGGAAAACTATTCGCTGAGATCAAAGGCGAGACAAAGACATCAAATGTAAAAGCCAGATGCAGTGCTAAGATTCTGCCACTTACTTACAGTGGGTGTGGGCTAGTATTTATTCTTATTTCTGAAATTTAATGTTTGTTTCATACATATAAATTTAAGTTTACTATGGATTTTGCCCCACTATTTAGTAGGTTTATCATTTTAATTTTTTATTTAATATCGGATAAGCTCTGGCAGCTCGTTCTGTCATTTGTCGACAAAGGTCTCTAGAAGCTTGAATCCGCATTAGTGGAGCTCCACTTTATCCGCCGCCCGACAACTTCATCATCATTTGTCGGCGTTCGTACCCAAAAACATATGGGGAGATGATTTAGCATCGCATGCTCACCCACCGATCACAGTGCGGATGCTGATCGTGTGGGACTGGGCATTATAAATCGCCCGGCACTTGTGCATTATGCCGCTCAATCACTCTGCCGCTGGCTCTTTAATTGCAAAATCACATTAGCATAAATTTGTTAAAAACGTTTCAAGTGAAATTATTGCACAGCCCCCGTCTCCAAAGAGAGCTCCCCACTCAATCCTCCGGCGGACACAATGACATTAATAAGCAATTACAAGTCAGAAATAGCAACTGCAAATTACTTCAAAAGGCTAAAAGTGAGCGAGGCATCAGTATCTGCATTAGTATCTGCCTCTGGGATGGAGGATGGAGGATGGTGGATGGAGGCCCCTTGCAGCCAGTTCATCATCATATCGGGGGCCATAGCCATACATCTTCATAGTGCAGGGACTGCGGAATGACCTCCAGTTAGCCGGGCTCCGTTAGTCGTCGTCATCGTCATCATCGTCATCAACGTCATCATCGCCGTTGTTTCGCCCATCACGGCACTGCACTGTTATAGCTTCAAGTGGCTTCATTCATTCCATGTCCGTCTGCCCAGCTTTTTCCCCAGTTTTCCTCGTTTTCCCAGTTCGCCCAGTTTTCCCAGTCGCCCTGCGGATGATGAAAAACTAAAACTGACGCCGCTCCACGACAGGCACGACAATGAGCCGACTGTTTAATGTCCGACTCCGACTCCAACTCTAACTATAACTGCAGGAGGCATCAGGCCTGCGCTTTTTGTTCGCCTGACAATTTCGCAAAACAAGAGCAACCTTTATTAGCACGCCAGCAAAAAATAAATGTTAGTTGTTAGTCTTGGCCAAGAAAAAGCGCCGCTGGCCGGAATGTCCAATGGAGACGAAAGGGTTTCCCAACTTATTAGACTGAATAGTGACGGGTCTGTCTGCGGGCAGGATAATAAAGGGTTATGGTTATGACTAGATTAGGCTGGGACTTTCCAACTGAAACTAACAAGAAAACAGAGTTGTAAGTTAATTATTCCAGACACATACTAGTGTAAAATTGTAGGAAAATAAAATCTGAGTAAATTATTTTCCAATTTACCTATATCATCCACATTTTAAGTATTAAGATAACTAAATATATAACACTTTTTATAAAATGAATATAATAATATCGATATGTACGTTTAATACAAGCCTTATGGACTAATGTAAGCAAATGGTTTTTGCTGAACCTTAGAACAAAGTAAACAAAGTAAAAGGATAGCCAAAACACAGCATTATGGAAATATTTTCTTTGTCAACCAGTGTTTATTGGCCAAAAACTTCACCCCAAAATGGGGAAAATCTAGCAACTCATTCGGTTTCGAGTCTCGTATCGTTAAGTTTCCAAACTCCAGTGCCGCCCACAAAGGCTCTAATTTGTTTGACTATAACTCATGTGGCCTGGCCAGAGGAGGGGAGACCAGTTCCCCGGCCGAACCGCAAATATCTGCATTTATGTTGCATACATTACGCAGCATTTGGCGTTTCATGGTCGCCACAGCAGCACACTGATTATTGCTGATAATGTTGCTGCCATACGGCAGTTGGCGGAGCCAGGAACTAACCCGAAAAACCGAACCGTAGGGCTTCTGCCTTAGTGCCACTGCCAAAATGAAAATGGCCAACGAAATTGGCGGTGGAAGGAGAAAACTACTGCAACTATTGCCCCGGAGCAATGCCCACGACTCTTTGCAGTTGCATCCTTCTGTTGCTGCTGCCACTGATGTTGCTGGTGTTGCTGCTGCTGATGTTGCTGGTGTTGTTGTTGCTGCTGGCATAGATATGAGCGACAATTAAGTGCCTGCCGCATAATGATGTCGCTGTTTTTGCAGCACTAAGCAAACAGAATTCGCAGTTGGAGTTGCCGCCGCAAGTTTTTATCGGCTTTAACCCAAGGATGGGCAAATAAAAACATAATAGTTCCATTTCGCGGTTGCGCCACCAGACCACTTCCCCAAGATATAATATTGAGAAGAATACGAGCTTAGGCAGATTGCAAAACTAAGTCATACAAATTTTAAATTTAATCCGTAAATTAAATTACTGAAAAACTAAAATGTACTCTGGGGCAATTAGCTTAGCAAAACATTTACAACTTAAGCAATTAAAGCTGAAAAAGTTCCCATTTGACAACATAACAGTTTTAAAAAATCAAATCTTTTATCTTACATATGAACCACCAAAACGTATTTAATAAATAAATTAAATTTCTTTTGTCTGATTTATTATGTGAAAGCAAGAATTGCATTTTTAAAATAAATGTTTGTGGTTAGTAGAAAATAAACAGTAATAACAAGTAAATGTCCAAAGAAGCCGAATACTTGGACGAAACCATTAAAATACAAAATTATAACAAATTCTAAAATCTGTTTAAATTTTTCTTGGATTTTTTTTTGTTTTCTTAGAATAGACTTTTGTAACGCAAAAATTTAAATTTCTTAATCGTTATTTAATCTTTAAAATATATCAATTATACTATTTGATTCCATATTTTTATTAAGGCCAACAACATTTTCTAAACACAATTCTTGTAGACCCACAAAAGACCTGATTTGTATAGAATGTTTGCTTTAGGAACTGCTGTGGGCATTTCCTTAAAGCGGCCCCAGAAATATGAGGACTTTCGCAGATGTTCTATCTGGGGGGCCATTAAAAGTTGGAAAATATTTTGTTAACAAAAATTAAAAAGCCTCCAAGAGTGGCTGAGGGCTTCGCAAATGGGAGTCTGCCGTCGCAGTGACCAATTCAATTGAAAATCCAATCTGGGCTGGGGCTGATTTTTGAAGTGGCTCATGTGTGGCGTTCCCACAGCAATTAAATTCGAGCCCAGGACGCGACAGGATAACGCACACAGAAAAAAAAGAAGTTGACATGCTTGGCAAACAAACAAACAAGAGCCGAGAAAAAAGGACACCAAAAGACAACCGCAGACATGCAGCAACAACACAGCGCATATGTGTGCCCCCTCCCAAAAAAAAAAAGGACAATTCTGTCAGGACACAGCACTCAGCTGCACTTTGGGCTTGAAGAAGACATCGCAACGACCACAAAAAGCAACGTAGCCGGCGAAATTCTCCAACGCCCAAGCCCCCGAATCACTTTTTTTTGGTTCTGCAGTCCTGGTCGGAACAACAACTGCAAACTAAAAAGGACAACGGGCATACAAATAACATTAAGCCGGGCAAATCGTCCCCACTAGTCAGTGTCCTCGCCAAAGGATATCATCGGCCGCTCGGAAGGTGGAAGCGCTCCACAGAGCCATGAAAATGACAATATACCCAGCCGTTAGCCCCCGGACCCGGACCCGAACCCGAACCCTTACCTTTCCGTGTGTGACACAAAACTGGCATTAGGCAAGGATTTGCGTTGATTATGGACAGCAATGGGTTTCGGCTTTTGCCATTTTCGAATGAAAAGACAATGAAAGGTATCGCTCTTTCGCTTCTCTGTCTTCTCCCTTTTTCCTGGCAATAAGACAATAATGCCATAAAGAGCTTCGATTCCAGGTGAAGTCGATTTTTGGATGCCCCCCACCCTGTTGGCATTCGACTGATAAAACTAATTACATTTCATGGCTTAGGCGAAATGTTTTCGAGATTTATGCCCGGGGGTCAGCGTAGTGCGGAAATTGATAAGCCGTCGTAATGGCAGTTTGCTTAAGGGGTTCCTTCCTGCCGACTCCGAATCCAATTCCGAAAACTGAAGGTCAGGAAGTCGAAGCAATGGAGTGGTTAATATCTGGGCAGCAATAGATGAGGGTCAATTTAAGATCATAATCTTTTTCTTATTTGAGAAAAGGAAGTAAAGGATTTACCGATTAATTAAAGAGTGGCCATGGTTAATTTAAAATTTTACAATCAATTTATATGACAAAGGCCTTAAAGTCCATAAAGCATTCAAATATCGATAATAGTCAACTAATATACAAAGTAATTTAAAAGTAGAAATGAAACCAATTTGGGGTATTTAAAATAGTGTTATTTTTTCATGATCTTAAAATTAGTTAATATTATTTATAATAAGACGTTGTTACAGTTTTAATTGTCCTCTTAATTGCCATTCCAGCTGAAAGAAGTTCCAGTCATTAAATTTTTTTTTCCCCAGATTCCCAGTGTCCAGCCGCATAATTTGGCTCTTGACATTAGACATTTCCCCAAGTGTTTCCGTTGTCAGTTTGGACAGACATTGCCATCATTTAAACGCACATTGAGATAAACATATTTTATTATTAATTCATTAGGCTGTTTTTTAATGGGCGGCATATTTTCGGTCTGGCACTTTAATTGTTAATTAGTTTAATGTTCAAGACACGGCCGCATGGCCACATGGCCCGGCACCCAAAACTGTCGCTCCTCCGCCAGACATTTATTGGACGTTCTAATTGGAGAGTGCGTTGAATTGGAAACCACAGAAATTGGTGTGCTGTTGTGTCTGTCTGAAGTGCCACCTCCCCCTGCCACAGCCACCCATCGCACCCACTTCCCAGGGCCATAAAAAAGCCCAGCTAATAATTAAGAGCCGCTGACTCACCCACACCACACACACCAAACACACCATCCACCACGCAAATGAACAGAAATGGGCGCAAGTGTCGCCTTGGTTTTCTGGGGAGGAGTTCGCTGCCTTAAGGGCGTGCTAATCGTAAAAAGAAAACACAGCCGAAATTATGAATTTGTTTGGCGTAATTTTACGCGCCCAAGACAACAGACCCGCGACCCTAAATAAGCGAAAAAAAAGAGAAACCCAAGAAGACCCAAACCGAAACGAAACGAAATGAACGGTGCTGCCAATAATGACCCAATTTGGTGCATCAAAATTTATGTTTATTCTCTAGCCTTTCCAATATTAATATGTATAAAATTAACGAGGGAGTGAAGTCGGCGACGACGAAAATCGCTCCGCATAGCGCATAACAAGAAAATTACTTTTTAATCTTATGAGTCATTAGAAGAAATTTTCGACTTTTCAACAATGATGCTCGGTCGAAAAGGGCGCGAGCGGAAAGTGGGAAGTGTGAAGACCCGATAAAGCCGAAAAGAGCTCTTTTCCCGCGATGTGAACTCGAATTTAGATAAAAAATCGAAAATACACACCTAAGCGGCGTTGCTAAATGGGGAAACTCTTTTGTCTAATTTCGTTGTGTGTGAACTTTTCTTAGCAGTCGCTGGTGATAAGAACTGAATACGTAAAACGAATCTGTTCCATGGCGTATTAGTATTATTAAGACTGATTTCCCACAGCTAAAAAGCAAACGCCTTTCCAAATTCAGTTTTTCAAAGTGAAATAACCTTTAACTTGCAGCTGTGGGTATGTTGTCCACATCTGATAGTGTGTGGCATATGTCATGTGCCCCGCACAAAACATGTCACTGCCCATTTCATTCTGGCTTCCTGCCACCTTTCCACTTTCCTCCCGAAATTCCTCCATTCCTAAGCCACACAATGCCAATGCCACAAAACCCGAACGAACATAAAGGAAATTAATCAGATTTTTATTTAAACGCCCTTGGAAGGGCGTCACCCAGCACACATGGATTTCGCAGCGAATGTGACCATTGTCCCTACCAAACTGAAACCTTTGACTCGAGTCTTTCAGCATTTTGTGTGTGTGTGTGTGTGTGCTATTTTTGTCAACATGTTCTGGCCATTGTCTTCGACCCCATGCCCAAACTGTCAGTTTTGTCACTTTTCTGTGGAAGTTCCGAGACCCATGAATGATTTCAGCAGATTTTTATATATTTCCCCCTTCCTGCGAGTGTTTTCTATCCACTATACTATAGAATTGTGTGCAATTCCGTTGCGTTCTGCGTGCCATCCGTCTCTGCGCATCCATCTATATCTATCTGTCCATTCTGCAACAACATACCCCTAACCATGGCTCTCGCCCATGTGGTTAGTTTGGTTTTGTCATTACAATTGTTTGCGTTTTCCACCATCCAATGCCAGTCCTTTGTTGGATCGCACTTCGAATGGGCACAGACAAAGCATTTGCCAGTTGTGGATTGCAAGTTTCCAGTTGTCAGTTTTTAGTTTTCAGTTGAGGCGGAAATGCCAAGGAAAAGTTCCCTCGAACTGCAACATTTTGCACTCACAAACATTGAGTAGGCATTTATAAACTTTTAGAAACTGCTCGAAACATACTGTAGTTATTTTTAATAGAAATACACAATTATCAAAAAAAAATAAATAAATATAAAATGTATAACTTTAAAAACAAATCACAAAACTAGTAATATTCGCTGTTAGTTATAAAAAATTCTTATCGAAGCTCCAAGAATGTAATAAAGTAGACGTACATTTTTGTTGGCTCACTTTATGATTTATAGACTTGATGTAAATTCTTGTTTCCTAACAAAGCAATTATTATAATTTTTAAACTTTGTCCTGTCATTTTAATTGCCTTTTTGTGCGGTTCTCTCCATCGATTCCACCAATCCCATTCAACGACCCATGCCACCGCAGAAAAAACTGATTGCAAATGTGTTTTTGAACCGAATACTTGCCAAAAACGGCAGGAGAGATGTCGCCCCCGTAGATTCGCACTTAGTTTACAGCATATTAGTTATGTGCCATAAACAAGATGCGGCGGTCCATGTGGCGCCAGGGCCAAAACTGCAGCCTGGAGGAGAGCGCCAGCGAAGCACAAAATTAGGGGAGCCTCCCACTCCTCGGAAAGGAGCATCAGAGCATCATCATCAACCTGCGACAACTTGCAAAACACAAACGAAATTGTTCAATGGCGCCGCAAAAATGACCAAAATGCGATGCCAGCAGACGCGCCGCCATTTTATTTGCAGCACTGCCACTTCCGGCGGCGAGTAGTCTCTGTGTCCGTCTCCGTGTCCGTGTCCGCTCCACAATCTCCGCAGGCCAAAAGCTGCAAATTGATGGCGACTGGCGCACATTCAAAACGCTTTCATTATTGTCATAAGCTTTTGGCCTGCTCCTCGCCGACTGCGATAGCGCTGAAAAATTCCTCAGCGTACTTTTCGATTTCCGCTCCGTAATATTCAAGTGATTACGATGGCCAGAAACAGGAAGCAGCAAAGTGCGCCGGCCTGGGCAAGTTTTTCGCTGACGTGCGCTGATTTCACGACTCCCGTTGCACAGAGAGAAAAGGTCAGAGGTCAAGCTTAGGGGATACGAAAGGTATCGAATAGATTTACCTTTAAAAAAAAATGAACCATGAAAATTTATGCTAAATACAAAACAAAATACGCACTTAAAGCTTTGTTCAAATCCTGCTCAAAGCATTTCCGTAACGGAAACATTTTATAAAATTTTGTTCATATCTTTTGTTTGTCTAGATTAAAAAACAGATTTCAACACAAAATTATTACAACCTTTGAATTTAGCTTCATTAAATGAAGTTTTAAAATGAATCTGAATCATTATACAAATATTTCGCAATCTTAAGTAAAGCGTTTTTCAATTCCCCCCATGCGTTTTTCTCCGTGTAGCTAAAAGTCCCTGCCGCATTATTTGTGTTGCTAAGTGTGCTGGGTTCTCGGTTCCCGATTCTCGGTTTTCGGGTTCAATGACAAAGTTTACTACCACTAAGTATTTATAACTATTATTTATGTAGCCGGCGCCCCCGACCCCATTTTAAATGTTCAGTGATGCGCAACGAATTTCTTAATGGTGCAATTTGGCGTTTTATGTTTGAAGTTTAGGCGAATGGCGATTTTCAGCAGAGGGTCCTGCTGCTGCTGCTGCCATTCAGGGCGGCATTTTTTTCCAGCCCGCTATCGCTACGTGCATAAAGTTTTCGCAAACAATTATGGCCGCCTGGCCGACGACCAGCCAACCGAGTGGGTAGCCAACGAAACCGGAAGGAACGAAGTGGCGGCATCCCCGCTGGAGGTCCTTCGATATTTGCGGTTTTTCATTAATTTCATGGTGTTATTTCCGCACCACCGTCTGGCTTCCGGCGCACTGTAATCACACTCCGTCGTATCTCATTGATTTGAAAATATGTTTTATGATTTAATGCGGTTTCGGTGAATGTCCTACCATACAAATCAACAACTACATTAATTTAATGTATTTGCGGGATCTCAAACTGGGCAGTTGTACTCAGTATTACCGGAACAATAAATGCAAAATTCAGTTAAGAGTTCCATCTCGTGAAACCAATGAACTCAACACTCCAGGGGCGCACGAAATGACAAAAACCAATCCACGTTGATAAAGTTGCTGCACAATTGCTGCGAAAAAAGTATTACGAAAAAATTGGAATTATGCCAAGCACTTAATTGATAAAAAACAGCCGACACTTTTGACAATGGCCTGCCATCACGACACCTCAAATCATAACGACATAATGAATATGTGATTTTGTGCGAGTGCACGTATGTACGTGTATGTGGGCGATTGTTGTGCAAGGAATGAAAATTAATTGAAATTGCATTTTGCGTTCCATTGTCTTCAATTAATTTTCATTTCACTCACTTCGAAAATATTGTAATTCGATTTGCTGCGAAAATGTGCGCACAGCGACTTAAATTGTTGTTCTTACCATGTATATTTAAAAAAGGTCAGTTAGTTAAATGAAATTGATTTTCTTAAAGGTCCACAATTAATTTCGTACACTATGAAATGATGTACCTTGTTATCCACAGGCGGAACTTGTTTCCGTTTAATCCAAGCTACAAGCACATTGCTTCTCTCCATTAAATTGCTTTCACTGCCCATTTGTTTAAGCCCTGTGCATAATGGGTTCATAACTAGTTAAACTAACAGAACTCCATTATCCAGCAGCTGCATCCGTTCTGGATCCTGTCCTGCCCGCTGTGGTCCTTCAATTACCGAGTTGCGACCGAGTCACCAGTAATGTATTCAAAATCTTTAATGTAATTAATGCTGTTTGTTTAATGAAAGTTGTCTGAGCCGCTTTCGCCCGTTCCCGGCACATACTATACACATGTATGTATGTGCCACCACCACCCATTTCAGCATGGTCCCCGTGCCCGTCTGGTCGAGGATATTTACCGAGTTCAGCCAGGACATTGCAATATGCAAGCTTGTTGCTGCCGTTGTAGCGGACATGCAACAACACGCACCCAGGACCCTCGAAACCCGCTCCAGATGCATCGTTTATGCCACACCAGTCATCGTGATGTGGGCTTATCGTGAGTTGACCAACATTACTTGCTCAAAACAAAATATTTGTTGGTTTTTAAAGCACATTTACATCATTTTATTAATTCAAAGCCTCTTTTGCTCTTAGAACACAAGTTTTTAAAGTAAGAAGAAAACAAAGCTAACGTAAAATAATTGCCGATGAATTATCGAAATTCATTAACAATTTGTTAGCAGTGGAATGGTGTGTATTTTTGAGAATAATAGGGTTACTAGGTTTCATAGAGTAACAAGGAACCAATCAAATAAGTACTTCAAATTATTAAAAATTAATATTACATCGGCTTAACAACTAAACAATAAATCTTGGGCATTTATACATCAAGGTATTTTTAACGTGTTTGTCTTTTTTTACAAGTTTTCTATTCTGCATATATGTCCCTACAATTCTAGAAACAGGTTAAAATATGTTTATTAAGTTTGTTTATTAATGACAACTTTACAGTTGTAAAATTTTCGTAGTAAAAACACCTGCAAACATAACAGTGAAATGATGTACAGTGTAAACAAAGCCTTGTTGCACACTGCACTCGTATTCCCAGTGGGCTTCTAATCATCATCGACAACTGTGCCATAGATTTGTCCGTCTGTCTGGTTATCTGACCATCCAATTCGGAAAGCAACCCCTCGACGGCTCCATGTGTGCGTGGGTTCTAATGCGCTAAAGTGCTTTTTCCGAAAAACAAGTTACACTTTGCAATTTGCACTAAATCCCACTTGGATGTGGCCAGGACCGCCGTTCGACGACTGACTCCGGTCCTCGGTTCTCGACTCTCCGGGTCTCCAGTCCTCCAGTACTCCAGTATTCCGGCTGCATAGGCTGGCCAAGTTGTTTAGTCCTTCCTCTTCCTGTTTATGTCTGTCTACCCTGTGTGTGTGTGTGAGTGTGTCTATGTGTGTGTGTGTAAATCCTTTGCCCGTTGCGTGGCAATTAAAAGGGATTTTCATGGCTAAAACGTATTTATTTAACACACGCACACACACTCACATACCCGCTTTTCCCCTGACTCTTACAACTCGCTTAATATTTGATTTTTGATTTGCGGTCTTACGTGGCAGTGGAGTGGTGTGGTGAAGGGATGGGCTGCCCCTTCTCATGCGGCGTGTCCTCGTCAAGTACTCTTATTAATTACTATTGATTTTGCTTCCTGTTCGGTGTTAATGAAATTGATTCGAACGGCCGCGGTCGACTGCAAGCCACGAAACTGTGCGAAAGCCCCAAGGAAAATCGATAAAATCGCCGCAGTGGCATAGTTTTTGGAAAGGTGCATTGAACCCGACTCCCCGAGTTCCCCTGGGTTTTCCTGGGTTAAACGAGAGCATTCACAGTTTTACAGTCAACAGTTCGTCACTCTATCCCATATTCTGGTGGAGAAAAGAAGGGGGTGTGGCAAGCAGCATTTAGCACTATGTGATGGCAGAACGGGAATGAGGGCTGCAAAAAGTGATATTTTAAGTTTTGAGGATTGAAAGGCAGGATATCGCAATGGAGATATTAAAATGTAATTTATTATGTGGTCGGCAGTGGTAATGTATGATTTTGTATTGTCTAAACCAATAGCATACTTCTTATAATAGTCTACAATAATGAACTGTATAGGAAATATGGGTTCCGATTTAAAAAGATTTTATCGAGAACTAATTAAATTAAGTTGCAAGTTTTTAAATTTGTATTTCTAGGATAATATAATAAATATTTTCAGAATAATTATTTCTAAATACTAAATACTAATAACTAAAACTAATACTAAATCTTCTGTAATATAGTTAAAAGTATTTTAGAAATTTCCTTATTTGAAAAAGTATTTCTAAGATAAAAAAACTAAATCATTTTAAGCGCTTTTAAAATTTTTTTTCATATAGTCAAATAACAACTTTTAAGCCCTTTTCCTGTTTAATGTTTTCTTTGTCGAAGCTAGAAGCATGTACAACGAAAAAAAAAATAATAATAAAAGCTCAACTGTGTGTCTAGCTTTTTTGTTAAAATTCCAGCTTTCCCTCTCGAATCGTTGTTTTGTATATAGTGGCAGTTCAAAGCCCACTCAATCGGCTGGCCATTAATTATGTAAAGTTTGCGAGCAAATAAAACGAAAATCGACCAAACATATGACAACAAATTGCCACCTGTTCCTGTCTCACTCCCCCTCCACACAGCGTCAATATTGAATTTGAAATTAAAACGCCCCGAAAACGGCACAAATGGACAAGGGCGAAGGACGAGGTTTGTGGGTGGCAACAGTTGTGCCAAATTGGCTATCCCCCCACCACTGAGCACTTTTCCAGAGACATAACCCAACCCATCCCATGAAATTTGCATGTGTTAATTACCGATGCCAGGGACTGGGCCGCGGTCAAGGGTCACGGTGGCCGGGGTCACGGAGGCGGAACGGATCGGAACGGCAAAAAATTGTCAACATGGCGGTCCCTGGAACGTAGAAAAGCTGCCAACACAAGCTGCCGCCCGAGCGACGCGCATTTGATTTATAAACCCCAGCGGAAAGGGGGCGTTCCACCCACTTGGATTTGCATTTACCTCCAACAAAAACAAATAAACGTCTAATCGAGTCAGCGGTTCAGCGGGGAGGAGGGGTTGTGGGGCAATTGGCCAGCATCAACTGTTGCCTCCACAGACAGACAGCAACAAACAATGTGACGTAACAGCTGCCCAGGGGGCGAGCGGCTAGAAAAACTGATGTCCGCCATAAACAAATAAAACTCCGTTTGGTCGAGAAATTGATTTTTTGCGCCTAATCAAAAACGAATTAATTTCGGCAGCATGTGACAAACAGCCTCCCATTGAATCGTGCGGATTTTTGGTTGTACGCACCTCCTCCACCACGCAAAAAAAAAAGTCCAACGATAGCCATAGCCCCAATTGATTAAATTGGCATGAAATGAAATTTATGTTAGTGTCTGTTCTGTTCGGTGGTTGCAAGGTGTTTTTGCTTGACAGGGGTGAAATCCAACTTAATTTGTGCTCCGACCAAGGGTTGGTAGTACACGAAACCCTCTGTGGAGTTGCGGCCAGATTAAAGTGCCCACGAGTATATTTTTGCGGTGGCTCTAAAAGAACACGACTCCATTTAAGGGGAGCGAAGTATTATATCTTTAAGATTCTGGTAGAAGCATGTAGTAGCGAGCAGGAGCTTCAAAGAACTAATATATGCTGCCAACAAAGGGAAGTTTAATTGGATTGACTGATATCAAAGTCACCGAAGGGCAATATTCCTTTAGCTGCCAGAAATTTAACTTTATCAAGGGCTTTAAAAAAAATAAACAATAAAAAGTCGGGATCTACTAATATTATTTAAAGGTAAATATAAATATTATGAAAAAATTTTTGATAGCAACAGATTATTATTACTTAATGTTTTCATTCAAATGCTTTGAAAAAATGGGTAATGAAAAACAAGGTAACTATTTATTATGCCAATATATATTTAAATGTTTTCACTCTGTATTTTTGAATTTTTCAGGAAAAAACGTATTAAATTTAAACCATTTGTCAATAAAGCAAAAGTTTTGCCATTTGATTGACATACTGACCCAATATTTGTTTAATTTAAATAAGTGTGTCAGTGAAATCATGCTATTTTTGACGTGTTTTTAATCAACAACTCTATAAATGCACATTGGCATTTGTTTTCTCTGCAAAAGGGGACAGGAATTATTTAGATTTTTGGAAAGTGGATTTGAATAGGTCAGTGGAACATGGCAATAATTCGCAAAAAAAAAAAAACATTAGAAATGAAATGTTCTCTTTAACATTTCAATCGATATGTTGTGCTTTCCTCTTCATTTGGCTGATACATTTTTAATGTGGGTCGCACGCACATTACGCATACGCCGCGTGCAGCCCAAAAATATGACTGAGCCGCCATAATGCTGAGCAAACTTTAAATAAATGGCATTCAGAATGTTGCAAAGGGCACAGCCCCATACAGCGACACAGACAGAGACAGGCGCAGGCTCCCACTCATCCATTTGTGTGTGTTTCGAATACCATAAAAAGCAGTCATAAAACCCTTTCCGCAAAGCGGAAATCCCGCTTCAAAACAAACGCCATTAAAAACGAGGTCATGCTCAGTGGCAGGGCCATAGGGACACATGAGGATTTGGGATGGGGGATGGAGGATGGGGGATGTGGAATTTGGCAACTGGAGTGAAAGGATATGGGGAGGCGGGATGAGCTGGTGTTGGGGCAATATCGCATTCAAGGACTGCCGACAAGTCAAACAAAATTTACAGTCTCAAACTGCACAAAAATTTCAAAAGTTGAGGCAAAAAAATGTACAACAAAAATATAATATTTTAAAAGTGCTCACAGGGAGGCGGCATAAAATATGGGCGCAAAAAGTTCAAGTTTACGAGGGGCACTGGGCTGGGGTTTTGTATTTTTTCGCATACGTATGTATGCGAGTGTGTGTTTTCTAAGGTATTTATTTTCATAACGCAGCACAACATAAGGAAGCAATAAATTTAAGCTGTCTGACGACAGTTTGCATGTGGACGGCATGGGATCGGGGGATCGGGGGAATAGGGGATAAGGGATAGGGTCCTGGCAAGGATATGCTCTGTTATGTCTGGCTTTGGCTTAGGCGGCCTGCTGTTACGCCCCGCCCCCCTTCTGGCCCCAACACCCCCGTTCACGGCATGTGTCGTAGGTAAAATGCCAACAGTCGTGTCTGCACATATATTGCATAGTTATTGTTTTAAAGCCTTAGCCACGCCCCTCGCTCGCCGCCCCCACCACTTGGTCTGCGTCATTTAAATAAATTTTATGCAATTTAGTTAAGCTGCTCTATGTTTCTGTCCCTGTTCCTGTCCCTTTCTCTACCCTCTCGTTCTGGCTGCTGCACTTCGGCTGAGTGAGTAAATGTCATTTAAATTTCTTGTGCCTTCCCTCTCGTCAGCAACGTATGTGTGGCATTTCAATTTCTTTTCTCCCCTGCATCGCACATATCCCTTTCACAATCCCCAGCACCGCTCGCAATAAAATATTAAGCAGGGGGAGGGAAAATTCCATAGTTCCTTACACTGAAATAAATTCGCATTGAATTGTAATTAAATTGTCTCTTGAATTAACTAAAAGCAAACAAACAAAACAGTTTGTAGCCTTAATATAGGATGTTAAATTTGATCTATATATTGACAATTATTATGCAAATATTAGGTTTCAATTTAATTACGAATTTTAAACAAGAACGAGCTTATAAAATATTTTTTTTATTGTTATATTAATTAATTACAGTAGATAAACCAATTTGGAGAATGACTTTAAGTATTGCCATACAAAATTGTTTCATAAAGTATTGAATTGGCCCTGAAACATTTCGTTTTTGCCGGTGTGGGTGCTCGTTACCTCCCATTTGGGTTTTGTGTTTCGTGAGTTTTTCCTTTGGTTTTTACACCCACCCCCTCCCTGAATCTTGTCGTATGTCACCGGCAACTTGACTGAGTTGTTAGTTTTACTGTATTTCTTGTCTCTGTTGTAGCTGCTGCTGCTGTTGTTGCTGTTGTTGTTGTTGTTGCTGTTCCATCACATCATAAAAACGTGTGTGCTATAGCTTTGCTCTGTCTTGTTTTTGCTGTTGTCGCCGCTTGTTCAGGTTATTTATGTTTGCCATGTTGCGTTTGTCAAGTTTTTGCATTTGAAACAGACGCGCTTGAAAGCATTATGACTTAATTCTTATATGGCGCTCAGACATGATATGGATGCATAATCCAGCAGGGAAAAGGACACTTTAAGATGCCTTCCTCGAAAACACTTCAAATTACATTTTGCAACATCAAGTATTTACATGGCAAATTCAATATTTGTCAATTGCTGCTAGGAAAACTACAGCTACTGCAGAGCAGCCTCCGATGCTAATTGAATAGAACTTAATTAAAAATGTCTTGACATGGCATAAATCTCAGGGGAGCTTACCACCACCTGTACAGGTGAATGAAAGTACAGAAAGTGGAGAAAGGGGCGAGAGCATATGCCAGCAGCTGTTTTGCTTTCGGGGCTGCCTCAACTATTTATTTGCACAAAAAATATAGCAAATGTCAAATGTGTGTTTACACAGACCGAATGCGAGTACACACACACACACACACATGCGGGCAAGGAAGCTCTAAGCTGCCTTAAAGAAACAACAAAAGAAAATTGCTTTAGTAAATCCTAACGAAAATAAACACAAAACACAACTTGAGTAGCAAAGCAAACAGTACCCACACACAGCCGGAAAAGGTGCGCCCAGGTGGGTTTGGTTGGGTGCCTTCATCTAGGGGTGGTGTTTTCCAAGGGTGGAGGAGAGCTGGGACTTGAGATCCGCATTTGCAAAAGTCAAAAAGGGTTAAGGCAAGCTCCAAGTGTTTATTATGTGTGGGTGCGAATGAGGGAGCCTCCTTTCCTCCTACGTGAGCGCTCTCATATTGCGCCGCCTTATGTATGACACTTAAACATGCAAAGCTGCTTGCCAAGATGATTTATATTAGCCATGATTTCCAGCCATTTTCAGCACTCTGCGTACACCCCGTTCTTCAGCAGGCGTCGGAGGTGTTGATTGTTGTTGAAATTTTTTGGTGGCACAGGACGAAATAAGTGCTGTGACATATTTCGGGCCATGATAATAAAAAGTTATTTGGTTCCCTCACTCGCATGCGAAGTGATTACATGACTCTAAGCGGAATTAGGAAAAGAAAGAAAGCGAAAAGCTGACAGGAATATCTGACAAAATAAAGGTAAATTTCTAATGGGCCATATACAACCCAAAAGAATAGCTCCTGACTTGCATTTAATCCTGTAGAAACTGCAGAACTTGGGCCGCAATGTCCTGCCGCACTCATAACCATGGATAATGTGAGCCAAATGTTGGTCAACTTTTGCGCGTGCGAGAATGGCAGTGGAAACAATTACAGGCCGCAAAGCAAAGTCGTGGGCCACGCCACGTATACGTAATGCGGGCAAGGAAATGGTCTGCATTGCCGCACACAAGCACACCGACACACTTGGGCTATCAAATTAAGTAATTGCATAATTGTTTCACTAGCATTTTACTATGCCCACGGGTGGCCAAAGTGACGGAGACATCCAGCCGCACTCACCACCTCACCCAGACATCCATCCATTCATTCATTCGTTCCCTACCCTGCGACTTGGCTTTTTATGTGTGTGCCAAGTTTCTTTTATTTGCCTTTTGGTCGATGGCTAATCCCCGCCCCCTGCCTCCTTCTGCTACGTGCCTGTCTTTGAGTTTTCGTGGCTCCGGCCCCGCCCACTCCGCCTCCGCCTCGGCCTGCTCCCCTCATAAATCAGCGTCAAATCGCCGAGGACTTAGTCCGGAGCCCCGAGCTCCGTAGTTTCTAATTGTTTTGTTATAGACACATATCCGTGCGGTAGCGTGCCCCATTCGAATGCAAAATGCAAATGCCTGCAAACCGCAAATGTTGTAAATGCCCGCCGCACCTGCCAGCCATCCCACTCATTCCGCAGCGGTGCACCTGAGTGGGACACACAGGCGATTGCACCTGTGCACAGTGGGTAAAATATTTGAGATCAAGAAACAATATCTTGAATTTACCAAGAAGTTTTAGAGAACGTTCGTTTATTTAAATGGTTTACGAATGCTAATTTTACGGTGAATTTTGTTTTATTTTGTTTAGGTTGAATACACATTTTCCAGGAGTTCGGTACTCCAATTAGTTGTCTTTTTATTCCCACTTATATTAATAAGTTTATATTCTTAGCTATGGTTAAAAATATAGGTAATTATGTTTAATAAAGGTGACATATTTTTAACTATGGTTTGAAAATTATTATTAATAGGTACTTCTACTTATTTTAAGTTATCTACACTATAGAAAAGTTAGACTTATTTATTTATTTATTAGCTTTTTATATTACAACATTATAAATTTTTTTTATTATTTTCATGCATTGCAAGTTTGGTAACTTATGAGCTTTTATGCTGCTTACTACATTTATAAATGTTAAACATAATAAAAACATCAACAGTATTTATTACATTTATATTATAAATTTAAAAGTTATCTGCTTAAAGGTCGAAGTAAATTAACTTTTGGAATTATGACTATATCCAATGGAATTAAGCTACGTGTTTTAACATTCGAAAACGTGTGTGAATAATTCTGACCAGTTAATTCCACTGTGCTGCGGTCAGGCAACTTTGTGGTGGTCACTTGAGCTGGCTAGTGTGCTCGGCGTGATAAGGCCAACAGAGCGGTCAAATATGGCGCTAACATTATTACCCCCAGCCGAAGGATGTCTGTGTTTGTTGGTCGGAATCGGATCGAGCGTGTGAACGCGGCAAGGTAAGCATATAGGTATATGGTTTTACCAGAGTAACTGCCGTTATGCAGTTTTTGGTTGCAAGAAATATAATAAGGAAACTAAGGCCCTCGGCAAAAAATTCTAAGCTTCAATACTGAAAAATTAAAGAACTGAATCCGCTAACTCGATAAACAACTCAATCGATTCTCTTGACTTCATCCATTCTGCCCATTTATTTGGTGCATCCTCGGAGCCCTAACTTTTTCCCGATTTTTTACAACACACCAGTTCTTCATTGTCTGTTTATTTATAACCCATCCATATTGCACTGTGTATCGAACATTTATCATTCCTAATTACTGGCACTAAGCTCTGATTGATCAATTTCTCCTGAAACTGAATACGTGCCTGTGGATCCGGATTTATTGTTAGACGGGGGCAGCAGATGCAGCCGAATGAAAGACCAGCCCATTTGCTGCGCCTCGTTGCTAATTTTAATATTATTTTTGGAAATCTCATAAGAGATTTTCCCCTTCCTGTATTTTCCTTTGCCTTTTATTTTTTTTTTTTTTTTGCCTAGCCGCTTCTTTGATGCCCCGAACTGTTGATGTCTTTATTGCAGTTGTTATGTGTTGCTGCTGTTCGCATTATAATTTCCATTTCGTTTTCATTCAGCAACAGCTCAGCCTCAACCAGTGGATCTTCATCGGATCGCTGGCATCTTCACGGGGCTTTGACTGTCTATAATTGGCTTGTCTGGCCCTCCAACTTTGGAGTAGAACTCGTGTGCGGGGGTGCGCACTTTTAATCAAGATCCAGCATGATAAATTGAAGTCTCCATGGGAATCGAGGGCTAATGGCATTGATTGAGCCACTGGAAATGGAGCCCTGCAACCGGAGTACTTCACTCATCGGACATTGTATACAATTCGACAAGCATTAATTACAATTTAGAATGTTACCCATGCCGAAACCATTGACCTTTAGTTTATTAAAGCAAAACGATATAATGCATTTGCATAAAAGGATTGAATTATGAATAAATATTGTGCTTTCGCTAGATGAACATGCAATTTCAAAATGAAACTGTTTTTTCGGGGTAAGATTGCAAATTTTTAGTTAGCTTAACTCTAAATCATTTTAAGAAACAAATCGACATAGGAGAAATGGCTTAAAAAGAGCAGAAAGCTGTCCTCGAGTTCGTTCCAGAATTCCAGCCAATAATCATTGAATAATTTACTAACATGATCCATGAGATTTTTAAAAATTAAGGTAAGGCGAACATTCTACAAATCGAATAGCCCCTTCAGTTCCCTTTCAAATTCTTTAACGGAAAAAATTGTGGAGCTCTAAAAAATCCTTAGCACTTGATTTCTCACAGTAAAGGCAAACCAAAGGCGCAGATTATGTGAGCAGAATCCCAGTTGAGGAACACGAATGTAACCATTGAGGCTCTCAACCAGACAGGATTCGTTGCCGTAACGACACTTTTGCACACTGGCAGCTGTGGATTATAAAAGTAAAAAATATTAAAACATTCATATGTTCAAGTACAGCATTTTATTCTAGGATTTTGTTAATCTCAACTCATGTAAAAGTGGCTGAGAGTTGTGCAAACGAAAATATCAAAGAAACGGCAAAGTATAATGACACTCTGCTCTGTTTATCTGAACAGCAGAATTATGATATGCTCAACCCGATAAAAAACTGTTTTCCCTTAAAATGTTTTATAAGTCCATTTGCAGGTCGGTTCCATCGATTGCCTGACGCATTTCACAAACTGGCGATGCACAGGCCATAATAATGAGCTGCACATTGCCCGGAATGCGGGAATCAGAAATCAAAAACTCTACTGCTGCTGCAACATAAACAAATGCGATTGCAAATCGTGGGGCTCACAGCCGACAAAGGAACTCTGAAGCTCTGGAACTCCGATTGTCAGTCAGCTCACTTTGCATTCCAAAGCGTTTTTGAGCGTCTGAAGTGGATTCTAAGAAACATTCGCAAATGTGCGTTGTGTTTTTCGCATATAAATTGAGAACTCGAGTGTGTGTCAGTCCATGTCCATAAAACAATGCAGTGCTGGGACACAGCACTGGCACACAGCATAGCCCCTTGACAGGGGCTAATAGCTAAGGTCAACAATTAAACTCATTCTGTCCGTCTCGAATGACTCCCCAAACTCCCCATCCCCGGAGTTTACGGACTGTCTATCCGCGGGGCTGACAACTGCAGCGCCATCTATTTGCAATGCATTAATTTTAGATCGCCCCGGAAAACGACCCTCGGTTTTAAAACTTGGGCGCTGGCTGGCAGTAGAAATTGAAATTCAAACACAGGAAAAATCAATCGCCCGCACTGTCAATGTGCCCGCATTTTCCGTTCCGGAGCTGCTCGTTTTGTTTCTGTCGTATTTTCATTTCATTTGATTTTATTTCGGGCACGGGGAACCACATTTCACCTTCCCCGGGATTCGATGGCGCGCCAACTATGTAAATATTTGTCACGACCGCACGACAATATTTGTTCAGACTTTGATTCACTTTTTACGCGGGACAGACCTCGATGGAGTTGTGTCCAGAGTGACAGTATCGAACTGAAGCATTTATGTTAAGGAGGCGCTTGTATGTCAACATATTGATCCTTTTTTTCAAATATATATCAATAGCTAATTAAATGGTAAACCTCGTAAGAAACACTGAAAAAAATATAATATTCTTTAAGTATTCTGTATTTATGTTATTATTATATTGGCGATACATTAAAGGGTTTCCTAAAAATAAGAATTTGTGAAATTGTGTGTTAATGATTACTATTAAATATCCCATCATCTCTAATTATTTTTAGAGTATCTAAGTTTCATTATGGTACCTTTTTTCATTCTATGGTTATTATTTTCGTATGTCTTTTCCTAGAGAGCACTACATAATGGAGGCCCTCACTTTTGTTTGTTGTTCTTGCGCAGTCTCTTGTTGAAATGTGTATCTTGTCCCCAGTGCATTTCCGCTTGAAATGCATCATAAAAGTATTTCAAATTAACAGTAGTAAATCAGGCAGCAAACATTCAGTCTGCGGTGCGCGGGCGGCACAGAAATTGTTGGGTAAACAAATATCGACATCAGCATGCGTGCTGGTTTTGTGATAAATATGCATTTTACCCTCCCACTTCAGAGCATTCGAACGGCAGAGACCGCGGAACGTCAGAAATGCAGCGATTTCACTTGTCCGGGAAATCGGTCGCCTGTGACGAATCCCAGCGGCAGGTGACTCTGAATTGAGTCGCTTGGGACAGCACCGTGGTAGACCGGTACTGGTGGCAATTAATTAACGAATTCCCGTAACTAATGCAACAAAATAGTTATTCTAAAAATGCAATTATTTCAATAATGTAATCACAATATGTTCACTTCTTAATTTATAAAATTTTGCCCATGAATTTTTCGAACTCTTGGCAATAATTTTGAATTTTATACTCTGTAGCTGTGGTAAAAACGATCTACTAGAAAAATATATAACTAAACAATTATTTACCTTAACTATGTTCAAATTTTTACCTTCCATATAAAACCTAACAAAAACCTTGTAAAAAAAATTGAATGGACTGTTCAAGTAGGTATAGCAGCAGCCATCTGAAATTGATTCCAGCTGATCATCACACAGTTTTCCACTTGATAATTTCGAAAATCCAAAATTCAGCCAGAATGTTTTCGATGGGATCATTGCGCTCAGCGCCGCCACTGGCGCCCAAGTGCCCGTGCCACCAGCCGGAAAAGCGGGACTGCGGCGAGGACAGCATGGCCAAACTGGCCGAGTACCGCCGGCTGGACATCGAAGACGTCACCGACAGCGTGATGAAGGTGATGCGCATCTGCGGTCTGCGACCTTGGGAGGTGAAGCGGAGTGCGGGGGTGATCAAGCGGTCCCTGCAGCACTACGAGGAGGTCATCCAGCGGATTGACCGGGTGCCGCGCAAGCGGTTCGCCAAGGAGAGCTTTCTCCACGGACTGGCCCACGAGGCGCACATGTCCCGCATGGACGCCCAAATGGCATACGCGATTGTCAAACGGGCCTTTAAGGTAGGTTCTTGAAAGTAAACTCATAGAACTTAATTAAACGTAAAAAAAGCATGCAAAGCATGGATCAAGCACATAGAGAAGTATCTTCTACCCATAGAGGTAGATAAGGAATCCTATCATTGTGATGAAATTATTAGATTTGTTATAGCCAACAACGTCGAGTTCAAGTAAACAAACTTCAAAATTTGTATTCACTTTTAGGTCGCTGAAGGCCAATGCAAAAGCATCTGAAATAAGTGTTGTTACTATAAACAATAATAGTTCATATATTTCTTATTTGATTTGTATTTTATAGTAAAATTACCAATCAATTGTTTTAGCATTTAGCGTTTAACCATAAAAAGGTTAATTGGATATTTGGTATCGGTAGGGATAAAAGCGAATAATGATATTTATTGATGACGACTTTTACGTGAAATTTTTTGGTAAATTTTACCTTTGTGAAAGCTTATCTTTATTTAACCATCCTTTCTATGAACTATTCCTTCGCCAAGGCGTTCTACCACGGCATGGGCTCCGAGGGTCGTCGCTACACGTGTCTGCAGGACAAGATGACCCACGGGGAGGAGTGCCTCTGGTTGCATGCTGCTCGCCGCACGGCGGAGATCCATGCCGCTCTGGCCGGACTCATGCACTCCGAGGAGATGCTGTTCGAGGAGCCGATCGAGTGCGTCTACAAGGGCCTCTACGACGTCCTGCAGACGCGAGTCGTGTGGGCCGACAACATGACCTGCACCTGCGGACTGCAGACGGCCAACCAATCGCATCTGCCCTCCAACACGGCCTCGATGACCACCCAGATGGAGGTGCTCTACGCCCGGGAGAACATGGGCGCGAGCAGTGCCCCCTCGAAGACCTCCACTCGGGCTGGGACTCAAAAGAACTCGACGGCAGTGAGCACCGCCTCCTCGCGCCACAACCACAGTCTGAAGAAGGCCGATCAGACGCTATCCAGGAAGCAGACTCCACTGAGTGGCAGTAGCACCACGAAAGTCAGTCTGCCCAAGTGCAAGTGCCCGCATTTGCGATGCTGCCGTGAAGGTGGCGAGGCCCGGGAATCGCCGGAGATCACGGCGGAGTGCAGTCAAGGACCCTACATCTGCCGCTGGCTACCCTTCACCGAGGAGGACGATGAGTTCCCCGAGCACCGCGTGCCCTTTCCGCCCATGGACGTGGTGTGTCCGCCCTGCTCCAAGGAAGATATGTCCTGCGACTCAGAGTGCACCTGCACCTGTGGCCAGGTGTGCACCTGCCGTCCGGCCTTCGATGGCGATGATGATGGAGTCGCTGAGGAGGAGCACCTGGGCGAGAAGTTGTCCAGGAGCGGACTGGAGGACTACGACACGGACTTCTGCTATGTGGCTCCACTGCGAGGAAGCAGTCGCGAAAGGATGGCCAGGGTAAAAGCCAAGGAGCAGCTTGAGCAGGTCGAGGAGGAGGAGCAGGCCGAGGCGGAGGAGGAGGACATCCCGTGCCGCTGCGAACTCAAGCAGATGTGCTATCCCCATCTCTTCACCTACCTGACGCCCTTTGGCATCAAAAAGAGTGAAATCGAAGAGCAGCCAGAGGACAAACTTAAGTTTGAGGTGAGTGAAAGTGAAAGTGAGGATCTGCTTTCTAAGCCACCACCCTATGGCGTATCCTTGGACACCTACCGCTGCTGGGTAAAGCCCCCATCGTCCAGCCATTCCAGTGATGAGACCAAGCCGGCCCTCGTCTTGGTTTCGGCTGAAAAGGCCAAGCCCAAATTTCAGATCACCATCAAGGAGCAACATCACTCTACTAAGCCAGCGACTGCTCCGCCAGCAGCTCCACTCCCCAAGCCTCCGGTATTGCCCAACAAGCCAGCTCCAACTCCGGCGCCCTCAAAGCCCCCAGTGGCCCCTCAAAAGGCCGAGGACGAAAAGCTCACCAAGGAGGACATCCTGGACATTATTGGCTTGAGGTTTAGATAGGTGAAAATATCTAATCCGAAATCGATTGTCTATAGCATTGGCTGCTCTCTTGCGGTGAAGCTAGTTCATGTTCTTAAAATTGTTAAAATATAATAAACGCATTTAATAATTATTAATTGATATGTGTCTTAAATATGTGATCTATTTATGAAAGATGAACTGACTTTTCTGGTAGCAAACCAGGATTGATACCGTAAAAAATAAGCTCTTACTCTACTTGCCCAGATGCAAATAATAATTACAACCGATTTTCACTAAAATTGCATACATAAAAAAAAAGCATAATTTTTTAATATATAATGTTCATTAGTATAATCAAAACGTTTTAAATAAACTGAAAATACATAGAGTGACGGTCTTTGCTAGTACACTTAAATATATAAAATAAATGAATGTAAATTCATAGTTTTCACAGTGAATGACGGTTCAAAGGTTGTGTTGGCAACCCCAGCTGCGGACACAAGCACTCAGTTTCCGGCACTTAACTAATGTCATGGGGAAATCCAAGTTGGCCAACGCAATTTGCTCTCGAATAGTTTTTGCCAAGTTATTTGATATTTTATATTTCTATATTTCTATATTTTTATTGTCAAGGGCTTTGTTGCATCTTTTCCGTGCGTGTTTGCATTTGTGTTTTTCTATTTACCCAACGAACTGTCAATTGATTGTCAAATTATAAAGCGAAAGCGGTCAGTTCGAAACGCGAAAGCGAGAGGGTCCCTTGAAAATGTAAACTGTTTGCTTTGTCGCCACTTTGTAACTGAGGGAGGGCCTGGGATCGAATCGAACCACTTCAGCTGCGAAACTATGCGAAACTAAGCGAAACATTATACAACACGCACCGCCGACAAAACGTTTTCAAAGGACCCACAATAGAATTCAGGGACTGAATCAATTCCTGATTTCTGACACACGATATTTCGCATTGTGTGGCATATAATACGGGGCGGGGCCACGCCCCACAATGGACAGCATTTGGCTTAGTAATTTACAAAACACGATACGTTTGTATTTGCATTGTCGATAGTTGCTGTCGGGGACAAAAATCTCGTTAAAACCAAATCACGTAGGAATTTCATTTTTGCAATAAGAGTATGGGATCGGCACAGAAAGCGGCAGCTACCGAACTTTTCCGGCTGTCGTAATTGCAGACAAATTGTGAAAAGTATTGCCTAACATGGGCGGCACAATACGGGATTTGTTTGGCTTGACAAGGGGCGCTCGAAAGTTTTGTGACAGACGCTTTTAAGCAGAAAATTGTTTGCTCATAACTTTTGACATCCCTCGGGGTGAGGCGGTGATGGTGGAAGTGGTGGTGGTGGTGGTGGCAGTTTGAAGCCTATCAAAAATAACAATAAAAGGGTAAAAGCTGGCGGGGGCCTCGAATATTGTACTTTATATGATCCAATATATGTTTGATAGCACCAGCCACAAAAATAAAATAAAATGTCGGCCTCTAATGACTTGGAAACGTGAATCCCTGTAAATCAAGGCAACATTCAGTGGCAGAGTTATACACTGATAAAAAAAATGGAATAGTAGAAATATATATCTGACAATAAAATTCAACATTATATATTTAATATTTATATTGAACATTAATCCAATGCGTATTAACTAGCATGATTTAATATTAAACTTTTAATTAGTGTAAGATTTATAGTAGTTCATATTTGATTTAAATTAATTTTAGGTAAGTAATATGGCTTAAATTTAAATAACATTTTAAGAATTTTTAGAATTTTTAGAATTGCTTGGGCCAAGCAATGATGGTGGAATTTCAAGTTCATAATTAATAAATAAATTACGTAGAATGATCTGTTCTTTCGAAATTCATTAAACAGTATGTTATGCAAAAGTTCTCATTTCCGGATTAAAATATCCTTTAAAGTTCTGTGATTATTCCTTTTTAACACTGCCTTAAAACTCTGTGTAACTTGCAACAGAAGCTAAAAGTTTGCTGTACCTTGCACCGTTTTTTGTTCTACTACAAATCGCTGACTTTGAGTGGAGGATCCCTTTGGCCTCCATAAACTTTAAGTGAGTCTTCATTGCAAAGCCTGCCCGATGGCCATAAATTTCTAGTTTGCGCCCTGTCGCTGGCCCGAAGAAGGCCATTAAAAAATTCCTGGTCGCATCGAGTGCGCTGCCAAGTGTCTGGAGCGCTTGTTATGACCACGGGATGATGCGCATTTCTCATTAACACGAAACTAATTAATTGCGCAATTCAGCTAAACTATCGTGTAGCGAAGCGTAGACATTACCGGCTCTTGATTGATCGTCCGACGTCGTCTGCATGATCTTGCAGGGCTAACGAGCCGGACCTCGAGACCTCAAGGGGAAGGAGGTCGGCCATTGCATTTTAAACGCTAATTTATTGTTAACTGCACATGCACCATGTTGCCGGTATGCAAAAATGCTGCCCGGCATATGCAATTAATTGTAACAAGGCCCGCTAGTCAGGCGGCCAAGCGAGCAGCCTTTAACGAGACTACGACAGGGGTACATTCAGAAAAAAATGGTGTGAAATGAGGGTCAATTTTGTCGTATTTTTTAAGCAAAGATAGCGGATGTGCTTACGTGCTGGATTAATGATTTTGATAATACATGATTTATATTTTACTTAGCCATAATACATTTCAAAATATTAAGTTTTATATAGGTACTCAAAAAGTACCTGACTGATTTACCTTTTAAACAATATTACTAAATAAAATGTGTTATCATAAATATTGAATTGTATGTGTTCAGAAAATAAGTAAAAATAAAACTTCTAAATTAAATATATGTTATCTTTTATCGCTAACTACTGCATTTAAGTCTTGGCAAATAGGAAAAATAAAACATTTTAATTTGATAAACTTAATATATTTAGTTAGTACTTTTTTGTTGGGCTTTCAAAGTTTTTGGTGGAAACAAAGTCTTATCAATATAATAACATATTGTTTGTTTTCTCTCTCTGCTAAGCAAAAGAGTTAAACTAAAGCTGAAACGGAGACGGGGCATTTGGATAGGCAACACTTTCCAACTGCACTCGAACGCGTGTTAACCCTCTGCAATTTACGTGTTAATTTGGAGTCGTGTCTCGGCAAATGTTTGGCTGCCCCCGAAAGACTGCTGGCCAATGCCGGCAGCCTCACTTTTACTCGGCTGATTTAGGCGAAAGTTTTGGCCAAGTAAAGTGCCGGGCCAATATGCGAAGGTGGAAGCGTAATGCATGTGTTGCCGGTAATTGCCAGGGGAAAAAAATGAGCCACACCAGCTGCCACAGTGGCATTAGGCCGGGCCAATTGCAGGGAAAGCTGGCACTTACTAACTGGCCTGGTGGGGCAAACACACTGAATTGATATTCAGATCGAATCGGGGCCCACAAAGCCGCCATTAGCCGGAGTAAATAACTCCTACCACTGCACAATTTGCCAATGAAACTTTAACTATTCGCTGACGGAAAAACTAAAAACAAAGCACAACAACATTTTGATCAATTCGCATTTCAAACAGCTCTGCGAAATCTCACGAATCCACTTGGCAAAATCCAGAGGCAACTATGCAAACCATCAATCAGACCATCTCGCTCCCAACTATTTTCAAAATCAATAAATACCCATAAAGTTGTTGGCGAAACTTTGGCTTCCGCAATTCTATATAAGTACCAGCATTTATCTAACCGTATATATATATATATACGTACGACCAGCGAGCGGATGAATGCTGACAGCCAACTACAGCTAGCTTTTGAATACGAAAATGCTTGCCATAGTTCGGGAAATGTTTCGAAAACTTTTACGCAAAACCCGTGCCCGAAACGAGAGCCCGAAAACCAAAAGCCGAGACCGCAGAACGCAAAACGCACAATGGAACGCCCCCAGTTATCCCACTAGTTATCCCCCTAGTTATCCATAACATCTGGCTCAGCGAAGCTGCAGCTTGTTTGCGGTTTCGGGTATCTATCGATTGCAGTTGCGATGCCAAGATACTAGAGCTCGCAGTACTTGCAGTTCTCCGCCTTCTTTTTGGCGGTAAATAGTTGAGAGTTTCGCATGTTGCAAAGCCTGTCGCTGCGGCCTGAAATGGCTCACACCGACATGCACCGACACACACACCGACGACAAATCATTGGGCTTTATGGCACTGGCAACATGTGTTGCCGCTCAAAATATTTAACCGCAGCAAAGCTCTTCGAAAATCATCAGCTACACTTTGATTAATGGCAGCATTCAAAGGCATACAACTGCATGTATCCATCAGATACGTAGTTTGTCAACGACGCTTTCCACCGACATAATCATCAATTAATGCGCTATTAATAGAGGCTTTCCCCCATTTACGGACGGGCAAGGGGGGGCCAACACTTAGGGCCCGACATGTGTTAGTGTCAACTTGATTGAGCTGGAGCCCACAAAAAATTAACAAAGAAATGTTGCGGAGGAAGAGGAAACTCCAGCTGGCCAAATAGAAGCAGGGATGCCCTTTTTAAAAGTCACCTTAGGTCTCTTTTCAGTTAAATTGCATAATATACTAAAAACCCTTTCTGTACATTTAACTGTCCACTAACTCATACTCAAACGTCATTTCCCTTACCCACACGTCCACTTAATTGCTGCCAAATTATGGGACCATTAAAAATTCAATTCATGGCCCAGTTCGATTTGAATTAATCAATCAAAGCCGTCATACTCTGACTTATTATCAAAAAAATTCAACCCAGCTCTTTGATTCGAAGGTCGCGCCAGCTAATTTACTGGCCATAATTAGCATGGGCTAACGAAATGTTTGGGAACCATTTTCAGTATTTCAAGCTGCTGCATTTGGTAATGCGATGGGATGGGCCGCAGATAGATAATTTTCCGTGGCAGTGCCAGAGTGAGTGTGTGGCATGTGCATTAACCCCTTGATTTCGGGCTCTTAACTGGCACGCAATGGCCTTGTTTCGATGGCCAGGGCTTTCTTGGTTGAAATGCGCGACTGCACTTGGAAAAATATCTCCTTTTGATCAATTTTATAATACAGAATATGATATAAAGTGCCTAAAATAGTTATTTGACATTTAAAATAAGAAAGAAGTCCAACTATTTTGGTTTGGAATACCAAACAAATTAGTATACTTCAAATTATTGCATTTTATTTGCTTCTATATAAGAAAAAGGTTACTTATTATTTTGGTATATAAGTTATGAAAGAGTGTAAAAAGGCTTAAGACAATTTTTTTTAACGGTGTACATTATTTTCATCTGCATATTATAGCCGCTGGTTATTTGATGAAGTCTTTTCAATTTGTTTACCGTGTGGTTACAGTTGCAGTTGCTTTTAAGTGCGGTCCCGACCCGAAGTCCCCGGACAGAATCATTCACAATTAACCGGGCAGGGGCTTATGCGGAACACTTTGTAGAATTTATGCGGTGATCAGTGGATGCCATCATCATCGACCTTCCCCTGATTTCATATGCAGCCCAGCCAGCTGGGATGCCATGAACTTTGTACGAAAACACCGCGCGCTGCTCATCCCACAGATGCAAAAACTTTTACATTTAACCGCATTTATGGGTCCGCTGCCAGCTGCTGCTTCTCGGATCTCGGATGGGGGGCAAAAACCTTTGCAAGCTTTCGAAAAGATTTTCACCTTTTATATTAGATGCCGGGCGAAAGTTTATTGTTTTCCTCAAGTTCGCGCTAGGCAGCCAGCGCTGGCTGGGAAAGCACTCCATTTCCATTTCTATTCCCGCTCACTCGCATTTCCCAGCTTCCATTTCCCGGAAAAAGGATAAGCCAGGACCAGAGCAGCCAAAGGATGTGTGAGTGTGAGTGTGTGTGCGCGATATGTAAAATTGATTTGCCAATGCTCCCAGTGAGTTTGCTGCCGTTTGTTTGCTTTGTTTAGGGATAATCCCATACATTAGACCTGTGTAAGGGGCTTGCTTGCTTTTGCCGCCGATGTTATTTTGTTTCGCCTTGTGTGTGTGTTTTTGGGCTAAAAACTGATTCTCAAGGTATTTGTGCATTCCGAGAAAATTTTATAGCCATAAATGCGCCAGATTTGCGTTTACTCGTGAGGATTACGTCCCCACGTCCCCCAAACGGGGAGCGAAACTTTCCGAATTCACATAAAATTAGCAAATATTACATTTGCGCCCGCCAAGAGCTCCCAAAAGGATGAGCATCCTTCTCGGCTCTCGGCTCTCAGCGCCTGGCACTCAGCTTCTGTCTCCTGCAGCCGGACTCCAGTTTATTTTGTATATTTTAAGGAAACTTTTTTATTGCCGTAAACAAAGTTTGCCACGCAACGGGGAGTTATTTAACTTATATAACTAAAAAAAAAAAACCAAATTCCTAGCCGGTGAAAAGAGCGAACGTCGAAGGAATAAGTCAGCCAAGTGGAAAGGCTGCTCCTTATTTTTGGCCCTGCTCACATGCTCGATGGCACTGATTGACTCGCCTTTTGGGCTAGGGGCGGCTGCGGAAAGTGGGCGTGGCCTGCATAAATGGGTCCCAGACAATGCCGCCGATACGCACGCAGATAGGTTAATGTTAATGTGTGCGCCGAAAAGTTTTCAGTTTTGTTGTTGGCAATTTACAGTTTATCGGTTATGTCATCTAAATGGGCGTCGTGCGATTTGCTTACCATTATCATTTACCGCAGATGATAGCCCATCATTGAGGGCGGAAAAGTTGATATAACGACCCCATCAACTCTTGGGGAAAAGTGGATAGACTATACAATCTGATATTGGTCGGATAATGAAGTTAATGAATATTTATTTAATACATTTATTTTCTAAGGTTTTTAAGTATCACATCAATGTTGATGTATTTAAAAAATATCATTAAATAATGCAAAATACCTTTACTGTATTTTGCAGGTACTTACTTTTCGAAGTTGTCAACCATATACCCACAAATTCCTTAAAAGATTTTTTAATTTAAAGAAATACTAAGACCTTGCTGATCGAATTAAGTATTTATTATTAGTTTCAGATTCCCCAGTGCTTTGATGAATTAAAAGATTACATTTAAATATATGTTCCTATGACCAGTCAAGATTTGTTTCAAATATTTAATCAAAAACATATGAAATATAAATAGGATATTACTTAAAATGTTTTTTTAAAACATAAAATTTGAACATTTGTTTAATACGACAAGACGATTCTTTTTCACCAACATATAGCAAGTAGCTATAATAACTATATCTAATTAATGTTTGATATTTCGAGCCCGTCAATCAAAGCACAAATAATCACTCATGTGTCCACAGATCGGGTCTGTGATTTATAACGACTTTAAGCAGAACATATAATGCACTCAGACCTGGCATTATCTCGACTGCATTCGAAGCAGCCCCGCGAGAAGAAACCAAATTAATTACAACAGTTTGTAAGACACACGCACTACAAGTCACTAGTCCCGAGTCCCCCTGGAAAATCTTCGCTCCCGAAAGCCCGCGCTTATCCGACGGTTTGTTTCCTTTCCGATTGTTGGCCCTTCTGGGGTGTCGCTGGATGCAGTTGCATCTAGTTGGATCCACTGGGTCTGGGCCTTTGTCTTGCACTTGCCATGCATCCGTCAACACAACACAACAAAGTTGTTGTTCTGCTGGCTGGCTCACGACTCCAGCGGACACAAAGTCCTTGACTTGCATTTTTGATAAACAACGTGTCAACTTTGTCGACATAAACCATAATCTTCAATGTCAGTTTGACTTACAACTCGTGTACTTTTCACTACTCCAGCGACTGGTAATCACGTCTGGGTCTCGACACTGGGACTTTGGCTCGCCTGCCTCAGTGGGAGGAGGTATACAAACAGCTAAAAGTGAGGGAAATTCTTCTTAGTCTGGCAGCTGCGGAAGGAGCATTAGTCGGGAGTACTATAGTAGTTTGCTTTTCGGGTACGCATGCCGCCCCTCCTCGATTAATAAGTGGCAGCAACTGTTTCTGGAGTGAAACCTACTCCCAGATCATTAGTGTAATTAAATGTGGATGAAAAATTTCACTTAATTTAGCGTGCGTCTCTGGCCTTGCTCATAACTCGAAAAAAACCGAATTGCAATTAATCAGACGGAGGAGAGGCCAAGGCATGTGGCACATTTCCACTTTGCCCCTCCCACGGTGGCACCTATATATTAAAGTAAGTGACCCTGCCACATGACGCACGCACCTCGAAGTCCCTTTTGCTCACACTTCCTCGCCGGATCGGCACTTCGATAGTCTGCTACTGTTCTCCTCCCAATGTCCTCCTCGGTCTGGATGACAACGGAATGTTGTCAGCTTAATTTTTTAATAATGCTAAATTTAGCCAGAGGAGCTACAGGGCAATCAACAAGTCCTGGCAGCCATGTAATTTCGCTAAGTGCAAGAAGCCAGCGATGCGAGGCGTCCCCCAGAATCTCGGGTTTTGTGCGAGTAGTGCGAATTTATCGTCACTTGCTCGAAGCGTGACATTGAAATTGTAAATTAGCAGGGCACCGGGAGGAGCCCCTCCACGAATGAGACTGAGGGCATTTTGGCGCCAGATAATTACGGAAAATTATATATTGAAATGTTTAAGTAACAAAATATCTTATATTTGGCATTACTTCGGCATGGTATGACTTATGTTTTCTAAGACTGATACAATGCCTTTTACCATTAGTGATAACTGATCACATTAGTATGTTTTACAATTTTAAACATATTTAAATTTCAAAAAAATAAAGCAATCTTAAAACAAGAAATTAAGCAAAATTTGCCGATGTTTAAATACTTAAAGAATTAAATATTCTTTAAAACCATAAACACAGCGAATTTATAATATTTTTTTTTAGTTATTTGAAGATTTCAATAAGCTATATGATTTTATCAAAATTAAATCTTTAGTTCATTTCTATTTAAGTGTTAATATCTTTTAAAGAACATAATAGAAAAATTAAAAAACAACAAAGTAATAATTCTTTTCATTTATATTTCAGATTGTTCCTATTGAAGCTATATGATATAGTAGTCCGAAATAAGACAAGTGCCAAAGGAAGACAATTTTTGGGAAAGTTGTATACAGAGAACTTTAAAACTGAGACGGTCGACGGACGGTCATGGCTAGATCGATTCTCATAGTGATGCTGATCAAGAATATATATACTTGATAGGGTTAGAAATGTATAAAAACCCTTAAGCTTAGTTTGTTTGCTAAGGCTGTTTAATGACTTTAGTATTAATATTATTATTTCTTTCTTTCATAATTTAAAGAAACGATGTCTTCCATCGTAACCAATCAATTGGTAAGTTTCTGTACTTGTAACATTTGAACAAAAATATATGTCTAATTCACTTAAAGCAACTATCGGACCTATCGTAAACGACAAAGGTCGAGTATGAAGACAGCTGTGGCATCGATTTAAATATCTGCTAATCCAGGGTGATGGCTGATGACGAGGCATGCCGGGCACAATGGATGGCTGGAAAAAGAGTCGCTGAGCGGAACCTAGATGGGACACTCGGCTGACGGAGGCGAGTGCATTGTGCTCTGGAGTGCACTTAAAGGATTTTTTACAAGGCGGTGCGGCGAAGGAGCAGAAACGAGGCAGAATGAAAATCAACAAATGATGACAACTACCCGGGCATAGGGCCACCGTACCATAGAGCTACAACAGCTCACCCCGATGATTTGGTCCTTCGCTGCTGGGCTGCTCGCGTTTCGAGTGTGTTTGTCCTTTCAAAATGTTTTTCTTTTCTAGCGACTTGAGTGCTTGGCGTATTCTACTAATTTTATTTCTGCACGCCCCATGCAATCCCGAATCCTGTTGACAAAAATCTCAAATGTGTGCTCGACCGTGCGCCGTCTGTCTGCCATAATAGCCATCCGACCATCCATTTATCCAGGTCCCTGCAGCGATCCCGAATGAGCAGGTAGTCCGTCATTGATTCCTATTCGCGCGTGTTTAATTCCCAAATCAGCGCTCCGAGATCTTGAGATCCTCGTCCTCGGAGCGTTGTCATCCGTTTGTTTGTTTTGTGTGTGTTTTTTGTTTTTTATTATTTTCGGGAATTGGGATTGGCAGCGCTTTGTTCGGGTGTTTTTTCGCTTTGTCTTGTTTGTGCGGCAGCCGCTGATCTTATCAACGTTTTGTTTCGTGAGGCATTAAAAATTTGTCATTTGTTCCCCATTGAGTTCGGGTTTTGTGTAAGCTCGATTGTCGCCCGACTTGTCATCGCATCTCTCCGATTTGGCCAACTGTTTTTTTTTTTTATTTGCCGCATTTGTCGCAGAGGAAGCAGCTGGTGGCCCTCTTGGTAATCGGATCGCATCTCATTGGATCTTTTGCCTTTGAACTGCGGCTGTCCGAAGCAATTTGGTAATTGCTACCTCAAGGCAAACGTTGAATCGCTCCCCAATTTGCAGTAGCTTCACAATTGGCGAGCGCAAACCAATTTGTTGTATTCAGCATGAGATAGGGAATTTTAGACCGTCAATTCCTGCTGAGTACGTTGTATTTCGGTTAGATTAGATTGATTATAATCAAACATCACCGACACTACAATGGAATAGTTTGTGTGGGTGGGTTCAACCCTTTTGTAATCGGACCATAATCCCATAACCCACACACCTCATCTCCATTCCATTCTGCATTTATTGCCGGGAATTCACTTCGCATCCGAACCATCGCATCCCAATGCACTCCTGTATTTGCAAATACTGATTATGTTTACATGCATACATCCACTGCCCAGTGTCCAAACAATGCTGCCAACTCAATTGTCCGGCCGGGGACAATGGGTCGTATGCGAAATTCCTAATGCCATATGAGCAGTGCTCCAGATGCGTAATGAAAATTGGCGCCGTCTGCGTTGTGTTGCGTTGAGCTGCAGCTGCAAGTACAGAGCACTGATGTTCTGGCTTGAGTAGACAAAATCAATTTGGTTTTGCGGTTTTCGGGCAGGACATATGGGAGCCCGAGGGCCAAATCGTCTGACGGCCAGGAGCAATTTGCATTCCAGGACATGCAGGTCACAAATGAAACCGATTCGGCGAACGAATCAGTATGGACCGGTGTAACCCAGCTGCATTTTAGTATAAATGCATCAAAGTCAAATCAAAATAGGGGGAGGAGCGGATCCGAATTTCGAGTGGACGAGGCCTTTGAGTGCCCCATCGAAAGTTGCCAGCGTCAGCGAACAGTTGTCTAAATAAAACTTAGGAAATTTTATTTAGAAGCCGAATATTGAATACTTTTTATTTTAATATTGTTGCTTTAATAATTGCACGTTTTAAAAGTCATTTTTTTTTTTAGTTTTTTTGTATACCTATAAGTACTAAAGTTTTCGATAATTTGGCTATTTTTTATAACTTAACATAACATTTTTGGGCATTTCAAGAACATTAAAGATTTGGATCACAAAGCTCAAGCTCTTAATCTGTAAGGGTATCTCGAAAGAAGTGTTTCAATGCCGTTGGAGAGGTAAACTATTATTTGCAGTTGTCAGGCAGCCGCCTGCTCGACGAATTTTCTTGTGTTATTGAAAAACTTTTACCAACAGGCATGGCCCTGGGATGTCCGCAGAAGTCTCACCCAGCAATGCTTCAGATTTAAATGAAGTGAAGTGAATTTAATGGTCAGCAGACATTTGTGCCTGGCCAAGTGTTTGCTCCGCTGGAGGGTTTGGATTTTCCCCAAATCTCTCCGCCTTCCTCCTGGATTTTCTCCTTCAGTCGAGTGGAGTTTTCCGTATCTGTGCTATATTTGCATAGTATATGTTTCGAGGGCTTGTCTGTCTGCATGGCGCACATGGAAGTTGGTTGGGTGTAACTATCAGCGCAAATGTACTTGAAAATTGTAATGAGCTCTAAGCCCGAGCGTCAACAACAAACAGTTTCAGTTTGGACCCATTCCACATTCATCCTGCCATATGCTGGGATTATACTGGCCAGATGTAGGAGTTTGGTGGAGGGCGAGCAGTTTGCAGTTACACTTTACAATTTTTCGAGCAGGAACTTTGGTTCGATTAAAGAGCGCTTAGAAGCTGTCTCACAAAAATGGCAAAACCATCCAGCGAATAAAAAACGACGATCTGATATGTTAACAATCGTGATATATTAACTGCACTTGCATTAGAGCTTACTCCCTGAGAAACTTAGCATAAGCATTTAAAAATACTTTTATGAATAATGTAAGAAACGTTGAGCAAAACATCACACTTTTCGCTTTGTAAAAGTAACCCAAGACAAATCAATTAAGCCAGGCCTCGACACTAAACGTATTGCATCACGTCTATTTATAAATATTAAATGTAAAGAATGGCAATATTTCGAAAATATTAATACTAAAGTATTATAAAGATGTTTTACTTAGCATTTCATTTGTTTTGTATTAAATAATCGTTTAAAGTTGCGAAATTTAATGGTGAAATATAATCGTTACAAGATATCAAAATATAAATTAGTTAGTTTTGTACCAAACATGTAATATAATTAGCACCACTACCCCGTGCGCCTTCTCCGTCGCTTTTTTGTCCTGCGTCGTTCGGCTCCCGGCTGTTGCCGAAGGTCTGATAAAGTCAATCTTTCGTAGCACGAAGACATAAGCCAGGCGAATTCACAAGGGTCTTCTTCATTTGGATCCGCCTCGACAACGTGGCACTCGGTTTCCATTCGCTCAACGGCTTCATCGGTAACTAAGGGGCCTAGAACCTTGGCAAACCCACCAGGTATAATCTTATTGCCAGCGATAACTCCAATGTTCTCAAGAAAGCATTTCAAGAAACACTTGACATTGGGGTTTGGAATTTCCGTCTGATGCCGGGCTCTAAGTTCTTCGGGGGTCAATCCCACCTGTTCGAGGCACATATCCTTAATTTTGCCTGCTTCAACCTGTTGGAAATCAAAATGTTTTATAAAAGATATATATACTGTATACGCACATACGAAGGCGGTTCGATAAACATTGATCACAAACAGAAATGTTACGAAGGTCCATTGGTCCATTTTCCTGTCGGATTCCTCAACCTAACAATATATGAGAATAAATATTTTATGGCACTCTTAGTTCGGCCAGTTTATTTAAATTAACTTTCTATTATTTTCGCTTTCAATTAACAACAGCTTTAATAGCCGTGTTATTTCTTTATCACCTATGTCATTATTTTTTCATGAGCAATTGTAAAAAGCTAATTTTTTTTGTGCTGTAAAATGAAAAATAAAAAATGGAAAACATTAGTTTTTCTCTTGCACAATTATAATCCATTTCTTTTAGCAATGGGCACAAAACGCTCTCGTAATTGTTGAAATCGGGCTGCGCCAACGGAGCTAGCACTCATTAGCTTCCATAAAACACAATCATCGGAGCGAGGAATGGTGCTTTGAAAAGTGCATCGGGAAAAATGAAATCACGTCGCGCCAGTGCAACAAATTCAAGTTAATTGAATTCCAAAGTAAGCATAATGCCAGCCGGCAGCAGCAGCGGCTCTAAAAGCGAGCACACACTGTACAGCAGGCGGCATATTCCTGCAAAAAGTCGGCGACGACGACAGTCAGTCAGTCAGTTAGCCAGTCGGGAGCGAAGGGGTAGGCATTTAAACTAAATTTAGCCTGAAATTGCTTCCTTTTTGCTGTCGGTTGTTGGCCAGGCCACCATTCTGCTGCCGCTGTTGCCTGACGGTTGCCACTTTGCCGACAACACAAAATTCAATTACAATTGGCAGCAAAAGCGGCAGCACAGCAGCACCAGCAACATCAGCAACAGCAGCAGCAACACACCAGCAGAAAAAATGAAAACGAAAGTCGCGCCTGCAACTCAAAAAGCCAACGAACGATCGAGCTGGCCAACAACCGGAGTGGCAACTGAAACTGAAACTGGAGCTAAGACCGAACCTGAAGCTGGAGCTGCAGCCAAAACCACATAAAGTTGGGGCTGCAAGCCGGTTTCTTAATGTTTTCAGCACTTGCAATTATTTTATGCCGCCATCGTTTAAAGTGTCGGAAATTTGGTTCGGTAATTAAATGAAAATCAACGGCGACCAACGCCTGGCCACCGAAAAATGCCAGGTCGAAATAGAGTCGTTCATTTAAAATGGGAAATACTCTTCCAAAAATGTATTTCAGTGTTAAAAAAAACATTGAACATTAATAACTTTGGTCTCCAACGTGTTGTATTTCAGAATTTATTTCAAATATATGTCATTTTAATTTGACAAAATAGCTTACTAAAATATTTTACAAGCTCTAATACCTATAACTGGTTAATATATAATAATAATAACGATTTAAGCTAACTACGATTTTTTGGGAGACAGGTTTTGGCTATATCAAAAAGTTCACAGTGTACATTGTAAATTCTTTTTATACCTATATACCTTTTAAAAATATGTTATGTTATAAAATCATTTTGCAAACTGAAGAATTTATTCACTAATATTAGAGTTAGCAATAAAATGTTCGTATTTACATTTTCTAGCTTGTTTCATTGCAAACCCCCCCTTTGGGAATGTACGAATTAGGCAGGGTAATCCTTTAAAAAAAAAATGGTCTGTAACATGAAAAATATTAAAACTCGGGGCGTCTAGCAGCTGCAGCCAAACTAGTTCAACTTGTTGTAGTCGCTTTTCGCTGGCGTAATAGCAGAGGCCCAAATCACACAGTCCCAATGAATAAACCTCTCTGCACAGCAATCAAAATACTTGTGGCAATAAAAACAACACAAAAACTGATATCAAAGAGTGAGCGGCTGAGAGGAGTTCTGGGGGCCATAAGCCAAAGGGAAACCATAACAAATCAAAGCACTAATGAATATTGAGAGGCCACTAAAAGGAACACGCGGCAGGAGCAACAAATTAATATCGAAGAAATACCAAAATTCACATAATAATAAATGCAACTCGACGAGGACTAGGGCTAATAAAGGGCCGGGAAGTAAGGAGCAACTTTTCCACCAGGATAATGAAGTGCCTGGGGGCGGGGGAGGCGGAGAACACCTGCCTAACAACCGCAGGATCGGAATGGGAATCAGAACGAGACAGCGACTGCGGCCGAATGAAGGTAATAAAAATCGTATAAATAACCAAAGCTAAAGACAACAGCGGCAGAAGGACTTACAGGGCGCTTGAAATATTATACCGAGTAAGGGGTGAGTAAACTTAACGGGGAGGCAGAGGGTTGCTCGTTAATTTGCAATAAAATCCGATTATAACCACAAAAATGCTCCCATACAAGATATATACTCTTTGGTACTTATACTTAACCAAAGCAAAGCAAAGCAAACCCTCGCACAGGTGGAAATAAAAAGCCCGGAAGTCAAAGCCAACTTGTATCAATAAGTACGAAGTGTGGTCGGGGAGGGCTTACATTGATATTAAAGCCCCGCTATAAATAAGACGCCCTCCAGGCAGCCAAAGCCCACAAATTATAGCCAAGGTTTCAGCAACGGGGTGAGTTTTCTTCTCCAACTCCTTCTCTCAGGTAGCGGTTTTCCCCGCCAAAACCAAACCAAACCAGACCGAATTGAGATGGCATTCAAATTTGCATTGCTCGGCAGGAACTGCAAGGAAGTCCCATCCAAAGGGCATCAATTTGCGGAACCGCTTTGGGACCTGTCGCCCTTTTCTCCAATCGACTTTCTCCCGCAGGCATTTTTTATCTCTGCTGGGGATGAAGTGCTGCAAAAGGGGTGGCTACATGCGGGCATCTTAACGTCTCTGCCTGGTTTTCTTATAGCGTTTCAATTTTGGAAAGAGGTTACCTAAACAAAGAAGTGGACTTTAGGTCTTTAGGACTTACAAATACCTATAAATGTTTCAAATCAATGCTCTAATTCTTACACATTTTTGATAAAATAATTATGGTTTTTTGCTTGATCTACGAAAAAACATTCAAAAACAACTGATTTCATCTTTAAAACAAAAATTGAAAGAAAGGGCCTTTTTATGTAGTTGTAAAGTTTTGTTTAATTATTTTTTAATTTTACAAATAGCTCCTATCATTTTGTTTAAGAAATTCATTTTTTGATGTAACATTATCTGTAAAAGGGGCGCTTACCAGGTGGCATCTTAACTTTTTAGCTTTCTTTCCCGAAAGCAGTTCAATTTTTTTTTAGAATTTTCTTTGATCTACAAACATATAAACATACAAAACCAACAAATTAAAGAAAATAAGAACTATTTGTCCTTACGTTTTGTTTACCAACTTCTTATATTATTTAACAAATAGCCCTTATCATTTTGCCTAAATACAACTTTTTTAACCGTGACATTATCTTCAATATGGATGTCTTCCCAAATCAAATTAACACTTTACTTATCACCACAGAATTCCTTGTCGAACCCCAATTTATTCTTTGCACTCCCCCACAAAGATTGAGCTTTAATTTAGACATTATTCAAAAATATCTGCCTTTTCCGGGGCCGCATTGGGCAGCAAAGTTATGTCTTTGGCTAACCCTGAACTCCGCATTTTCCTCCCCTCTCAACTCGACCGCAAAGCAAATAAAATTGTAAACACTGATTTGGCACGCGCCTTCCTTAGCCGAAAATTTATGCATAAAAAGACCGATCCCGATCCCGAGCAGCCCCAAAAAGCAACCCCAAACACGGTAATTACCTGAGTCCTTTCACGGAGGCGCACGCACACAACCATAACATACAATATATCCTGAAGGGCGAGTCCGATGCAGAAGTTGAAGGTGAGGCACTCCCACTAGCGGCGCTGTCTGGCAAACTTTTCCTTTATCATTATTATCGTAGCAACATGCATATGAATATGGCTCTGCCCCGGAGTCATGTCTACCTTGCCATCGCCATCGCCATCCCATCCTGAATCCTGCCAGTCTGTACGGAGGTGTTATGGCCGGCTTCCGAGAGGACTTAACCGCTTTTGTAATGCATAATTTTGTGGGCTCGCAACCCCATCCTCGCCCCGCGGGGCGGATATATACATATATTTATGCATAAATAATTCGAGTATTTTCGTCGTTGGGGTTTTTTTTTTGTGCCCAGGTTAGCATGCGGAAAAATTTGTCTGCTGGCTTATTTTAAGCAAATTATGTGTAATTATTCACAAATTAACGAGCAAACGAGCGAGAAGCAGAGGAAACACATTAATGTATATTAAATGAACTGACTGCTGTTGGTGTCAGTTTATTGACTTCGCTTAGATCGTTTTTGGCAAGCCGGGCATTTATAATAATTTCATCATTTCCACAAACAATTTTGCAACAATTTAGTTAATTTATAGGCAGGTCTGCGTTTGCCTTGGCCTTCGAATAGCCGTTAAATGCACAAAGGACACGCAAGTCGCCAGACTTGACAGCCCTTTTGCAGCAGCTTCTCTACTCAACTCCACTCTACTGTTCCGATCCGAACCCAATCCAATCCGGTCCCATCCAGGTCTTCGGACGACGGCAATCAGACGATAAACTTATAAATGTTGCAGACGCCGCCGAAGCCGGGGCAGCCATACATATAGTAATTATGGCTATGGGCCATATTTGCCAACCGAGTTCGAGTCGGCTGGGTTCTTGGGCATAACAAAATCCAGAAAGTTTAAGCGCAGTTTGTCGTTGCCAAAGGACAACTAGAGCAGTTGATGAAGTAGTAAGCCGAAAGGGTTTAGACGGCGTTGAGAGCGGGACTGAAACCGTTTATTAACTCAGACAATAAGCAGTTCCTCTCCGGCTGAATCGTATCCGCAAATTAACGGAAGCTTTATCAAGTTAGGAATGAATGCCTTTCAAGGGATTTCGTTTAAAAAATAATTTGCTTTAAAAACGGGGAGTGTTTTGTATAGCCCTAAAGAAAGAAGTTCTTCATATGAAATACTCAATTTAATTATCTTAGCAGTTTCGAAAAAAAGCTGAATTTGATACATCAATTCATTTTAAAAATATTTTATATACTGTAACCAGATCAAAACTTTAGTTGATATGTTTCAGTTAAGTTTGCAATTTATGATATATGCATTTCAAATGTCATTTCAATTAACAGTCTTTTGAATATTTACTTTCAAGTTATAAGGTATTTAAAAATTCAAATTTACGTTGCTAAGGCTAAGAAAATATCTAAATTTTACTTGATTTAGTTAAAAAAAATATTTGATTCTTATTACCATACTCTTTATCACTTTTATATTGCAGCTTGTCAACAAACCCATAAATCTTTGAAATTATTTTCAAACCTCAATATTAAATATTGCCAAATTCTTGTTGACCTCTCCACTTTAAATAATTTGCCTATTAATCTTCGGGCTTGTATTAAATCATTATTTAATTGCCCACGACGAAGAAGATTTACCAATTTCGTGGGGCATTCCACTCGGCTGGCAACCGCATTTCATCAGAGAGTTCGATCCGGCCATACATCATCATCGAAGCCGCAAGTGACGAATGCCGGAAGGGAGGACGAAAGACGCCGGGCGGAGGGCGGTTGGTCGGTGAAGCTCTTAAATAAATGACTTTGCGGTCGAAATGGAAATGAATTATGAAATATTTGCAGAGTCGACTAATGAGCTACAGCCGAGTAAAAGTAGCTGTCACATTAGCACCTTGCGCGATGTAGACCCGAGATAAGCTAACGACGGGTCAGCAGCAGAGACCTTCTAACCTGATCTGACCCCACAATTTGCCCAGGGGCGCACAGGGCACACTTTTATTTTTTACAAATGCCATAAAAAACATTGACAGGTACCGGGGAAATGATGTGATAACAAGAATATATACCATTCGCATTCACAAGCTGATGCGATTCCTGGCAAAAAGGTCAAAAGTGCCCGGGGACATCATAAACGAAGGTTCCAGCCAAGACGGCAAAACAATAACTGCAGGCAATTTGGCCGCTCACAACTGTTTATTTGTCAAACATTTTTCTCTTTTTGACATCTCGACTTCCAGCGGCGAGGAAGGAATGAACCGAAACACGCGCCATCCTCGCCCCCCCTGGACCCGCCCCCTTTTTTTGGGGCCAAGGTCCAGGGCCCAAAATGGGCAACCAACTGCGACAAGTTGGTATTCTCTTTTCTGGGAGAGATGTCGGTGTCCGAAAATTGTTATCGATGTTTTTGTCATGTTTGCCTCAAATTAAAATCCCCAATAAACGGGCAAAACTGACAGTTGGGCTCACTGATATATTATTGTCCTTGCGTTGCATGCTAAGCAGGATTCGTTCGGTGACCTGGGGCCGCTTTTTAATTGGCTGTTGGCTGGTTGTTGGCCTGGAAAATTGAAGATCAAACGTCAGCCTGCCCAAATCCAAGATGTTGGGAGTAGTGAGAATAAAAGGCAAATACAACAAATCAAATATTAACAAATAAATGTCATGGATGTAAATAAATACAGTTCTGGTAAATAAATAAATAATTTTATAAGTATCTCTAAAAAAAAGTTTTATATTTTAGATTGTGACTTACTTATAATTGGATATCCGCATAAATGACGAATGAGAAAACTACACATAGACAAACCAGAAAAACAGACTTGAAACAATTAAACCACTTTTTTTAATAATTATTTATAAAATGATTTGCTTTGCTTTTAAAAATTACTATGTTTTTGTAAGTCTTAAAGCTTAGTTTTCTCTGTGAAGCTTAAAATGTTTTAACTGTTTCTATAGCGATGGACTTAATTTACTATTTAATTAAAGTAAATCCTGAAGACTTTTGTTTTATTAATATATTATCTTGTTGTTTCTGTATAAAAACAATACGATAATCCCCTCCGGAACTTAGTGAATGATTCATCACACTCGCTCGGCCAAAACCGAGATACGACCGCCAATTTGATTATGGCCATAAGTAGCCAAGAAGGAAACTTTGGTGACTCCAACTCCATAATACGGACAATCTTGACAGAGACACACAAAAAAAAAATATAAATGGCCTTTGAGATTGCAGCTTCATTTACTAATTTCACTGGCTATCTGCTAATCGAGCGCAAAATAAGCAAAAACAAACGACGGCAAAGCGGAGGATGTCTGGAAAATGGCAAAGGCCATATCGGGTTGCCAAGAGCTTTTGCCCGAAACTTGGGACGTTAATTATACGAGCCAAGTTCTGTGTCTACGCACTTGTAACAGAATCGGGGCGGCGATGCACATTAATTAGTTTTTATGATTATTGGCGGGCATTGAAATACAATACGCGACGAAATGGGTATTTCGGGGGTTTGGGATTGGGCGGATTTACATAAGTCAAGAACGAGACTGCGGCAGTATGTGGATGAGGATGAGGATGGGAGTTGAATTTGTCAATTTCTAATGCCGGTTTATCGCACGAGGCTTATTTACGAGCTCGCCTCCGGTGGCAGGAGCACGAGGATGTTGGCTTTTTGGGGTAGAGAGATCTTAGGCGACAGTTGGCTGGTTCCCACACACGCTGCACGAGAATGGGGGAACCGACTCCATTGTAGACCCATAAATATGCACGAGCTTGTTGTTTTGCCGGCAAATCCATTTGGCTAAATAAATGCCATGACTGACATAAATAAAAGACAATTAAATTAAGATAATCGTTCTGACTTTGTTGGCTCTGTTTTGCTTGATGCCCGGAATGAATTGGCCGCCCCCCGCCCCAATAGTTGCTGTCCCGCTTAATGCGCTCTCACATAAACATAAAATCCACCCAGCCAGTAGCTTTAAATGCGCGACGAACTAATGGCAATCTTCCAGTCGGTCTCCCAACCCGGCCAAATCCAGCTTCATCCGCGCTTAAGCCCCACTCTGCGACAATTGCCATGCACTTTGATTTGGCTTTGATTTTTGCTTAATTACTCTGCCAACTCTCGTTCGTCTCTGTTTATGGCCTCGTAGTGGGATGTGATAGAAAATTAAGCAGAACACGAGAATAAAATGCTCAATTGACGAAAACCGCAGAACAAAAAGTCTGAGAGACCGACATAAAATCTAATTACGTCAGACTTGAGATTAATGTTTTGCTTCCGCAAAGATTAAATTTGATTTACACTTTCTTTGTTGTCGTCGAAGGCAAATGCTTGGAAACAAAAAAAAAACAAATTAGTTCTTATCCGTATAGACATTAAATCAACTAAGTCATTCGGACTTAAAAGCGAAGAAATATCATGTTAGGTAGTGAATCTGCTTAAAGCACAAACATTTTCCCATGGAAAAAAAAAACTCCCAAGCAATTTAATTATAGTGTAAAAATAAAAACCAAATCAACATCACCATTTTTGGTTTCAAAGTGAAATGTTATCGTCTCGGCTTTCAGGTTCCTCGCAGGCCGAGATTGGAAAGTGAAAAATATTCAAATAATTTTTACTTTATTGGAAAACAAAACAGCGACCTGCATATAAAATTCGATTGTGGGCTGAGGGAAAATCTCAATCGCCATTAGGCTCACACAAAATGAAAACATAATTCAGCTAATAGATTTGCATAAAACATGTCGTTGCAGTCACATAAATTTTCTCTAACCCGCCGGAGCCGAGAAAAGATAACTCAATAATTTATTTGCTTAACAAATGTAGATACAACGGCTGTTTATGTTTGAGGTAATTAATAAAATCCGTGTTTTGTGTCGCACTCAGTTCAGATTTCAGCTTAGTTTTTGCTGCAACTGCACTTCACGCTGGACTAAACTGGCATTTGGCAAATCATGATTTGCCAATCCGTGTGTGTGTGTTTTTGGGTGCAACACCTCCAGGTTCTGGCCGCTGAACTTTCGAATCTGACGTGCGGCAGTGCCACAAAATGCTCGACACCTAAACGATCTAACTTACAATATATACAAATTTATGCACAGCAAAAAGTTATGTATCAATTCGAAATTCACCAGGAAATCAAGTATTATATTCGGTAGGAGTTTGAAGCTCTTATTTTGATATTAAGGATTTTGGAGAGCAATCAATAAAGAAATTTAATTTTCTTAAATTTCTTAAACAATCTTTTTCGCTTTTCAAAATTTGTTTCTGTGTAAGATTAGCAGCGAGTCGAAGTATGTGTGTTTGGGTCACCAGTTCTGCATATGATTTCGTTTGGGGGCAACTGGTTTGGTGTCGCCTCGGATTTTGGATTTTGGATTTTTTTTCTTTTGGGGAACTGTGCAGTCACAGTCGCAGTCGCCAGTTATCTACATAATTAATGCATGTCTCGGGCCACACGAAAACATGCAAACCACTGGCATATTGACCCAATATCTAGGCAAAGGGCTTGACATTTGTGGAAAGGCAGCTGGAAAACGAACAGAAACTACCAAAAACGATGAACGGAACCAGCTAAAAGCCAGGCAACATCGCGTGCCAAAAAGCCACAGAGCTCTATTGGAATATTTATGCCTCTGCAAGTCAGGCAAATAATTAAAACGAGGCAATGCCGCAAAGAAGAAAAAAAAAAACCGAAATAATTATGAACGAAGACCTGGGAATGACACAAAACGCAGAGAGACAGAAAATACTTTCGGGCTGTGATTGATGATGGGTCGTGCGGATTCGAACAGAAATATATTTGTTTTAAATTTGTTATTCATTTATGTGAGGGCAAGCGAAAGAGGAAAATGTTTCGTGGACGGCACCTATCGGGTTTCATCAGCGGAGTTCGCCTGGAGGAAGGCTCCTCCTCGATCACGAACAACTCCCACTTGGCTGTCAGAAGAATTACGAAGCTCGAATTAGGAATCAGCATGGCATCATAAATAAAGTGCTTTATTGTACCATATTCAAGAATTTATGGCACAATATCCACTGGAACACACAATTGATAATTGCTGTCGTCTGCTTTTCTTCTCCTTTCTTCGCTTTTCACATCCATTTCTTCAGCCAACCGGAGAGCAATTAAAACGGTCCAACCGACGATTTCCAGAGCGCTGTTTTTTACAATTCTTTTATGCTTTTGATTACGATTTCGGCGCCTCGTCGAACGACTCGCGGGGGTTCAGAGTGCTCCATAAAAATAAACCATATTCCAAAGGGTCTCAACTCAACTCAATTCCAATACGAGTTCAATTTTTCAACAGAGTTGTTGGCCCTGCTTTGTGACACCTCAATAAAATCAGAATTTACCCTTTTACCCACCGGGGAGGAAGCTGCAATCCAAACTGGCTCCCATGGATGTGGATGGGCCATGTCCGCTGACTGGCCAAGATGGCCATGCATAAGTTAGCAGGGGATCGGACAACAAAACACGACCAAATTGAAACAAAATTGACCCCCCGTGGTGGAAAAATTAAAATTTTATTTGTTTAGCAGGCGGCGTGACAGCAAACACACAAACGACAGGTTCACCGCGACCCCGACAAATATTAATCAAATTCGTAATACAAACAGCACGACAAACAATATAACACTTTCGAAAAATCCCAGAGCGCAAATCCAATTAATAAAATCAACATTGTTGTCGCCGTATCTGTATCTGTAGCTGTAGCTGTATCTGTATCTATATCTATTTCTGTTGTTCTCCGCCGGGCTCCAGTTTCGTTCTCGGCGATTTAAATATCACAAGTGGAAATCAGTGGCCCACGCTGAGCGCAGAATTCACAGTTGAATACATATTTTGTCCATTAATTCATTAAATTATGCTTTATATATTCCCAATTTGAAAAAAATGTTGAATGGCTGGGCTAGTTCGATTGTTAAATTCGATTTTTAATATTTAATTGTGTTATGTTCACAATTGTATTGGCTAAAACATGTAAAATAAATTGTATAAAATTTCATAACCTCGCAATTATATTTTCAGTTAATTAAAAATGCACTTAGCTATATATATATTTTTCTTAAAGAGTATACAATGTAGGCTTTAAATAGGTATTGCCCAATATAATTGGCTTCTTTCCTTTTACGGCTGCCTACCAAATTCGCCTTAAACTGTTATCGCTAATTTTTATATATTGTCAAATTATTTAAAACATTAAGTCAAAGCAATTTTTAAATGTCACAAGCGAAATTAACAAAATTGAGCCCCGGTATTTGATTAATTAAAGGAAGAGGCACACACATATGGCCCAGACAGTCGGGCCCACACAGATACTCACGCACACACCTGTGCCCCGAAACTTCGGAGTTGAGTTTTTTAGGCAAAGTTGAGCGTTGCGGGTTAATTACCATGTCAAATTCAAACAAAAACAACAAAAGCCAAGTACGCCAGCGAAAAGAGGTAGTTTATCATTATAGCAACAAAAAGAACACGAGGAACGGTAGTCAACGAAAATAATAGGCTGGCAAAAGGTTCAAGGCGGCAGTGCGTACGGTCAGGAGGTGTGGCTGTATTTCGGGGGCGGGGTTAGGGTTGGGGTTGGATCTAAGTAAAACCTTTTCTTATCATAATTACGCACAAAACGCAGAGACAGGTAGGCCCAGGCCGTTCAAAATAAATTGAGCAATGCGTAGGCGTTGGAGAGAGCAGAGAAATAGTGAAAAATTGAATGAACACGAGAAAAAATATCACCTTAAATTAAATAGCAAAATAGATTTTTGTTCGTGTGTTAAAGACATACTTATAAAACATACCAAAAAATTATTTTACATCTATTTCTTTTGAATACATTTTGGTAAGAATTAATATCTTTGATTTTAAAATCTTAAATATTTAAATATTAAACATCTTAATTTAAAATAGTTTAACCACGTTTCGTCAAGCGTTATATATAAATTCCTAAGATTAATATGCAAATTTTAAAATTGGTTTAATTTAATTAATAAAATGCTGCAAGCATAAGCTTGTTCTTATTGCACTATTCACATTGACTTAGGACTGATCAATGCAATTAAATTTAATACTTAAAAGTTTACAATTTTAAATAATTTTAGGTTTTAAAGACTTTTAAATACTTTCATTGTTACATAAATATACAATGATTGGAAGTAGTACAATACTTTTTTAGTATTTTTTTTATATATATTACTAATATTTTTTCTTATTAATATTGAATATATCCATAGCTTTAGAAACGTAAGTTTAATAGTACTTAACGTTACTGTTTTCTAAATGAAAATTCTCAGCAAAAACAATCTTCTGAAGAATATACCTAGTAAATCTACTTAATCTAAGATATTACTAGTATTTATCTGTTAGTCTAGAGATACTGATATGATTAGATTGAATTTATTTTGACCAAATGCAGTTGATGTAAATAATTTTTAAATTTTTTTTCCAGTGCACTTATGGATAGATGCTAGATTCCGACAGGGACAAATGCAAATGCCCGAAATGATCGTCTTTGGGCGCGAACCCATCTAAACGGAAGTCAAACACGGAGTGAGTGAGAGGGAGGGATGCAGTCGGCCAGAGTGAGACGCAGCACCCGCATTGCAGCTGCCCCCGTTTGCCCTGAGGGCGTGGCACACGCCCAACTATCCGAACTCAGCCGGACTGCGTTGAGCAGAGATGAGCTGAGCCGAGTTCGCCCACGCTTCGCTGGCGATTTGCGCACTTAACAGACATCCATTTATAATCGCCGGCCAGCCGTGCGGACAGCCACCATCCTCGGCGACTAAATATGTGTACGATTGTGTGTATGACGTGGTGTATGTCCAGTTGGTTTCATAGGAGTGGGTCCCACACCCAAGACAGAGTGCGTAGTACATTATAATGAAATTATGAATACAAAACATCGCTCATATATCAAGCGAGAGCTCGACGACGGCGGCCAAGTGACGGCGCGTATTAAAATAATGACTTAATTTCGTTGAGAGGCCCTCAACAGAGCCCTGCACACATTCCTGTCATTCCAAATGCCCTGAGTGCCCCGACCCGCCTGGATCATAAGCCATATGTGGGCAATCCACCTCCAACAGTTGCATTTGACTTGGCGCGTTAATTGCCATTTGGCTGTCCAACTAAGCGCCCAGTCATGGACATTTGGACATGGAGCCGAGGGCCTTATCAGCAAACATATTTCGATATTATGCACGACAATTGGGCGCAGAGAATGGCGCATAATCTGGCTGCAAATGCGTCATGAATGGCCGGACTGACAGATGGATTGTCAGATTGTGGGACTTAGTTGGCAGAAAGGTCACGTTACAGTGACCTGGATTCAAGCATACAATTGTTCATTTAATTTGGACAAATGTTTGGCTGAATAAGTGCATTTAAAGCACTTCATTATTAAAAAGATTTTATAGTCAATTATTAAAGTTGCCTCATTCTTTTTCTTATATTTTCAATTTGGCACACTTACCTTATTACTTGTTAATTTATTTATTTACATACTAATTAAGCTTTAGGTTATTATTAGTTATAACAATCAATATTTTAAATGAAATTGCATTCAGCTGTCGACGGAAATGTTGATATTCTTGAGTTAGTTAATATAAGTGCAAGATAAGGCCACAAGAAAGCCCCTGCACCTGGAGCATTGAAATCTAAAAAGACCAGTTATTCAAGATTCGTTAACCCCTCCAATGGCAGACTACTTCTCAAATCAGAGACAGTCTGGCTGGACTGCCCACGCCGAGGCTAACATTTCTTCCACCCGAGCAGTTGTCACTTTTGGTATGCTTGACCCACTTCATCATCTCCATTCAGCGTGGTCATTGTCGCTCCCTTCGTCGCCGCAATCCATCCATTTGGGCCTGTCCGCTTCATTTTCCACCGGCCGAGCTTGGTATTCTCTCAACCGACAGCTGTCATAATTAATTTCGACTCTCTGTGGTAATTAAATATTTTCGTGCAGGTTCTTCAAGTGCCAGACAATGGTGGTGGTCGGGTGGTCGGGTGGTCGTCTGCCTCCGTTTTGAATTTCAGGCCAGTGCCAGCTCTGATTAGCCCTTTGAAGTGTTGCACGATGAAGGAGCTGGATGGAGCAGGGCCTGAGCCTCATTACCAGGCCCGGCTTATCGGCAACAACTCAATAATCGCCCAGAAACCCGACCACCAGACCCCCAACTCATACCCCTCAAACCCAATACACAACCCAGCCATCAGTCAAAGGTGCTTAGAACTAAATTGAAATTGCCGGCGAACGTCCGTTTGTGGCAACTTTTTCTTTTGGGGCCAGGCCGCAAAGTGGGTTTTACTTAAAGGCCAGCCAGTTGTGAGTGAGTTGGCCAACATCAGCCAACCGCATTGCATTGTTTCCAAGGGTTTTGCAGAGCGGGCTGTGGCTATGGCTATGGCAATGGCTATGGTCATATGCACGCGGCCGGAAACGACCTTGGCACGTTATCGTCGAGTTTTCATCACTTTCATATTCATACAATTTTCGAACCTGCCCAGGACTTCAGTGCTCAGGCATGCATACTGCTACGAGAGGGGGGCTTCGTTGAGCTGTGTCCTGGAAATTGTGGGCCAACTGACTGCCAAAGCCACGGGTATCTGTGTCCGGGAATCTCGACTGCCCAAACACACTCGTTCGTTACGAGTTTTCTTTGTTACCGGGAACAGTTTTAATGGCCAGCTCGAAAGTGGTTTGGGGAGACCTCTCTGAAACGTACTCCAATTTCATATTTCGTTGTGACAAGCCAGTCGAGAAGGTGCCAAGCAATTGACAGCTAAGCGAGGCCAGGCGGTAACAGGATACTTTCGAGCTGGCCACAAAAGAATTCAGCATTTTAGAACTTTGTTCAGAAATTGGGCAGTATATCCTGCCTGGTAAAAGTAAGTGGAGTGCAAAACGTATACCTCACGAACAACACAATTCAAATAAGTGGTTCAACTAGGCCACAATTAAAATGCCATTAATTTTTGGTACTTGCCGAACGTGTGTTACCATTTTGGGGCTTCTGGTTGAACAAACCCCGTTTTAGTGCCCGTTGCCAGTCGACCAAGTTGGGCAAGTTGTTCCCATGGCACCTGTACACCTGTATACCTGTAGCTCACGGCTGTTACTCCTAACTGCCGCACGTTAGGCAAACAGTTATTGTCCTCAGTACGCAGTAGTTGGCCATTAGAGTGACACTGACTGGCGAATGTGGGGTAAATGGGGAGCATAGCCCACAACTTGTCATTAGACAAATTCAATTTTATGCCGGGACAACCAGCAACAACCAACTGGCGACCACAACATTTTTCGGTGGGTGCTGCCATACAAATTCTATTTAATTTTCTCAGTCCCCGGCTCCTTTGTAACCCCTTCTCCGAGGAGGAGCAACTCCACCTAATGTGCACATTGGCACGTTCGCTTTGTTGACACAACTGTACAACGCATTGTGGCGACTCGGAGCAGGCACAGTATGGTGAAGTTCACTTCGAGTGGAATCGCCGCTTTGCCATATCTCAAAGGACATTATAATGCAGATAGACCCGGGCAACTGAGTGACTGAAACGGTGTTCGCCACTTTTGGGGAGCACCGTCGAGATGGAGATAGAAAGTAGAAATACCGGGCATAGTCATATGAGTGGGACTGAGTGCACAAATTACAGTGGCTTCATTGGTTCACTGACTAAATTTATATTTTTAACTTTAACCCAGATTAGAGAATAAACAAAATTACAAAATAAATGTATATCTAAAATTTAATTTATTTAGTATTATTGTGTTTATGCGATGGACAATTTATGCAGAAAAATGTGTGTGAGTAAACAACATTTCATGTATTCGCTTACACACTTCAAATTGACTATGAATTCACACGAATTGCGTGAATTAGTGAGGCGCAACCAACTAATTTGCAACGCCGGACGTAAAGGTAAGCAATTTAAATTAAATTCTCCTGTCCTTTAATGGCTCATTTATTGTTTATATATATTTATATATTTAAATCAAATCACTTAAAAAGGTTAAATGTATTTATATTAGTAATACCATTCTCTAAAGGCTTTAGCTGATGAAATTTCAGAAATTATTGATTTCTTTTAGTGTTTAATAGAATAATATTTATTTTCACCCAATCTAGCTCCACTGTACCGGCTGTCAGGTCGCGAGTGTTGCTCCAACTGACGGCTGCCTCGCTGTCTGAATGTCTGACTGTCTGGATGGCTGACTGGCTGAAAAGCTGCGGCATCGGGTGGCGTCCTCTTTGGTTCAGTTAGTGGCATTGTCACGACTTCTTAATGTCATTTTATCAAAGGCGAGTCGCGGCCGGGACCCGAGGACCCAGAACACAGAACCCACAAGCCAGGACCCAACACACGTGTAAGGCAGCCGCACAACGCCGCGTATACGTGATGGGGTTATTATTGCTGCCGCTGTCATTGTGTGTAGTTGTTGCTGCCGCTGCTGCTGATGTGGCCGTGTTTGTGCTTGTTGCCTCGTTGTGTTCGATATGTTTATATTTGTTGCGCGGTTTTGCGTGTCCTTTTTACATGAGAGCAGCGTTTACATTACCAACACAAACACCCGCACCGAGCACACACGCTCACAGACACATTATTACGACTTCATAATGTGTTTGTGTGAGCGGGAGCGTACAAGTGTGTCGTGTGTGTGATAAGCGTGTTCGTATCAAACGACATTTGGCGAAAATTTTATGGCGTATACCCAAAAATTGCCAAGGCCCCCAACACTCAACCCTCAACCCCCAACACACAACCTTCAACCCACCTCCCCAGACCAATGTCATCTCGTCCCATTTTGTGTATCTTCTTTTTATTATGCGATTTGTTCAACTTCATTTTATTGCAAACACACTCGCCCAGACAGACTGATGCTGATGCGAATTGGTATTGGTGTATTTAAAATTTTATAGCAAACATTTTTATGCGCAATCGATCGAAAGGTTTCATTACATTTTAATGAAACGGCACAGAAACTCTCGACTTGACTTCCATTTGGGAGAAGAGGTTTTGCCAAATTGCCAGGTAAAATGCTAAAAGGTAAAGGGCTGTGGAACGGGAGGGCAGATACAGATGGCATAAAGGAAACTGAATGGTTTCTGTGACCCGTTTAGCTGCTCAATTTGCGAAAGTTTATTTCGGAGCCCGCTTATTTGAAATTTAAATTCGTAGCAATTCCGAGGTGTATAACCACACTAAAATGGGGGGGAATATTTTGCACGCCTCTGACAAATGACTCTTTAATATAATCAGGGAGCAGCGCCGGCATAGCCTTGACATGCCATTCAGCTTGAGATACTTTGCCATCTCCCAAATGCACTTAAACATTTAGTAAATGCGCCATAGAAAAATCACTTTGGATGGCACAAATTTTATATACCCCCTGTAAATGTGCACATAACATATGCAACTGACACACATTTTATGTGCGAGCTTTTTGCTTTTCCGCCATATATCTATACATATATGTATATATGCATGTGCGGACCTATATGAATTTATGCTATTGCCAACGACTGCCAATTCGCATAAATGTCACGTACGTCAGTTTGTCATTTGCGTAAAGGAGGTTCTGTTTCGTTCCGTTCCGTTCGGTTCGGTTTGGTTCGGCTTGGTCCTGTCCTCTTCAGAATCCCCGCTGCAATTTGACTGACTGCACACGAGAGCTCCGAAAAAAGTGAAAATAAAAAAAAAAAAAGGCTGCCGAGCGACTGCCGCAATTCCATGTCTCATATCTTATACATATGAATAACGCATACGCACTGTGTGACGGCAAAAGTTTTCAAAGAGTTCAAATTGCTGGCATGCGTCGTATATGCACAGGCGACTAATTAAAATTTTATGACGCCCCACGCCTGTGCCAGTGTTGTGTGCGTGGGAAAATTCATAACAATTTTGCCAAAACGCTCTCGAGCTATTTAAATATTAAATGAGTTCGGATTTTTGGACAGCCCCTGACAATTTGGCTACTTAAAAAATTTAAAATACGGTAGCTTCATTGTTTCACTTAGCCCCGCCAGCCTGTGCATGTCGGTTATTTATCAAATTTCAGAGTTCATTACACTTTCTGGCTTCGTCGGCTTAGCCATGTCGATGGCAGGCATTAAGCTGCCTATAAACAGCGATGTCTTCGCTTCAATTGTCAATTATGTTAAACAAAGTTATTAAATTACGCAAAAAGTAGGCAGCCAAGCGCGAGCGGCAGCGGCAACGTCAAGTCAACGGGATTACACATACGCAGCATGGGCCAGGTGAAATTTCGCGACAAATCAATAAGCTCAGGTGCCGGGATTTCCTACTTTGGGGTGGCTGCTCGCTCCACCTGCCCAAATGGCTGCCAGAAAATTTCCATTTAGCATAAAACCCGAGCGCTATTAACAGAGTACAGACACAACACGGGGAATTACGCCACTCGGCGTAACTACACACTAAAATATGCAGAAAGGGAGGGAAAGTGAGGAGACCCTGTAGACGCTTTTTAATGTACCACGGCGGTGGCACAAATAATGTCTGCCCTTGCCCATAGACATCATAAAAATTCGTTAAAAATAAAAAAACACAAAGCGGCAACAGCAGCAGCATCAGCCAGGGCAGCACCGCCAACGACTTCCGTGAGCTTAAGCCCAAAGACCTCGCCCCCACTTTTACCGGCATTTCGCATTACGCATACGCCACCGTTTCGGTCCGCTTTCAACAGGAAGCTCACATTGTTTTGGCCATATTTACTTCGTAGTCGGCAGCCGGGGGCTGTTTGTGTGCCAGGCGCCATAAGTAACAAATTTTATAAATTATTTAAATTTTTATTCATGCTACGTTGTAAAGTTAAGCCCGCTGACAGTTAGCTAGTTTGCCCAGTGGGGAATGGGCAACATTTTCCCGCCGCCACATTATTTTTGTTTTTATAATTCTCCTCCACTGCTGTCTGGGCTTTACTTTCGCTGCCTGGGCCTTTTGTGACCTTGACTCGCTGGCCTTTAAATATTGATAACGTCCTTTGATCCCAGCCAAGCAGCCCTGACAAGCGGCATTTGAACCTAAGCCCGGATACGACCTGCGTATTTATGCAAATGCAGGAAGAAGTTATGCCTAATAAAATTCTGGGGCCGGGCAATGTCTTTTGTATAACAATGCAATACTTTTGCTCTCATATTTTCGCATGATTTATGGAAGGAGCAGAGCGGAGCGGAGCCAAGATTCAAGCCGAGCGGGGGCAATAAAAAAGAATGTCGCAGTTTTATGAGGCCCGGCAAATGGCCATAAAATGTCAAGGCACATATGAGAAAATATAAATAAATCGAACGATTATTGACAATTATAATGATATATGGATGCGTACTCAAAAGTCATAAATTGACAGGCCGAAGGAAGAAGGGGTGTGCCCGAGGAAGTAATAAAAGGACCCGGCTATATTAGCCAACTGGGTAAGTGGAACTTGCGCCCGGGTCAGTGGAGCTAAGTGGGTGCAGAAGGCAGTTATGGCAGGGAAATGGAAAATGGGAAATGAGAAATGGTGACTGGAAGAAAGCCAAGTATTAAAGTTTGCTTCGGCGGCATTAAAGCTCCCTCTGTCCCTCGCTTGCACAACAACTCATTCATAGTCCAATGAAGACGAATTCTTCTTGGGGTAATTGCCCTGCTCCACTTCCCACCCAACGGTTGTTCCCATCTAATTATCAATTTAGTGCAATTTGTTTCTGTGGCCGAGCGAAGACGTAATTTCCATATTTGTGATGCATTTTATCTTTGGCGAGTTGCTGTCTTAACAGCCTTAATTTGCTCTCGTATTTTCTGCCTTTTATTTCGTCAGTGCTTCGTCGGGCTTTTAAACTATTAAAAGTTGAGTTGTCTGCCACTGATAAAGTCTGCTCGTCAAACCCAACTGGTTAATTCTTAATGCAAAGTAAACGCCGGACTGTTCTTTCTGCTTGTTGCAGTCAGATAGCAGAAAGCTGTTTGTTAATAAATTAAGTTCTTAATTCACTGGTCATTATGGCAGACAACTCGCATTTGTGTATGTGTTGTCGTTAATGGCCCGTCGAAGAGTTTCCCAGAAACTTGGTCGCAGAGTTTGCTTATGAGGAATTTGCAGCTCGTTTATAAAGTTTAACTTGGCGGCAGAAAATATTTGATTATTTAATTGGTATTGGTTTAAATGGATCTCTGTCTGTTCGTCATTAATTCTGCTAGGTGGGACATTAATTTTAATTTATGTATTTGCTTATGAAACTTTTATGCCGACAGTGACAACAATAAAAGTTTGCCCATATGCCACTAACAGACTTTTTAATAAACATAATTTTTTATTCATCCCTTTTTTTGTCTTTAATTCGTTGCGATAATTTGTTGCCGTTGTTGTTTTTGTTTATGGCCAGCTTAATTGCAAAGTTTTTCATCGTTGGTTAACCCAATGGCGACCGTAGATTTATGAAATATTTATATGGAAATAAATAAAAGAGAGCACGCATGCACATTTGGTAGATAATTTAAATCAATTGCTGAGAACTGCAATTAGCAGCAAAGATAAAAATAAATTAAAGGCCTCCGCATAACAAATGGCCCATAATCGTGCAACTGTGAAATCCTACTGGAATCCATTATATATGTACCGCTACGTATTTATATAGCCACATATATTTTAATGGTCCCGGTCCCCATAAATTATGCCGCATTTACTTTAGAGATAGAAAAAAGCGCCGATGCCGTTGCCGAAGCGCTCCAGTCGATAAATGGGTTGCGGTCGAGCCTTGAATCCTTTAATTTGAACTCGGACCGCCTTCCACACCCCGGCAACTTCGGAGCAGCAGTCGCAAAGTCAAAGGCACATTTCAAATGTCGAAAGCAAATAGTAGAGAAGTGAAAAAAGAGTCGGGCTGAGGGCATTAAAATGCATGTGTGTAGTCTGGAGAACTGGAAAAATATGGCCAAAGCAAATTGCTGACTGCGCCAGAGTTGAAAACTTAACAAGTTGGTGTGTGTCTCGGTATCGATTGCCGAATACCCAGCGATTTTAATTAAACTTTTATGGAAAATTCGTTTAATATAATTAAACATTGCACAAGCAAGAATTCAGAAAATGTTATCTTCCCTAGTAAAAATGATTTTAATATTGGCTTTTTATTTAATTATCTCTTAAGCAAACGACCAATGATCAATAAAGTTTGTTTATACTTGTATATTTTGTATTTATTTAATTTTTATGCCTTCTTATTAAAGAATTTATATTATTCTTAGTTTGTGACTTTATTTCTGTCTGAAATCTTTGCTTAAGTGAATGCAAGTCCAGCTTATCCTTTGATACCGTCTAACTCTTCAGCATTTCAGCTTGGGCCCTTGGCCAACATCGCTGCTTCTTTTTAAATAAAGAGCAGCAAAACGCAAATATCATCGAATGGAATATAATTTATGTGCTCCATTTGCAGTCGGCAGTTCGCCACTCGCACACATATGCTGCTTGGCACTCCGCTGCCCGAGTCCTTTTCCCTCGGAAACCCCTACTCCCCACCTCTGCCCGCATTCTGCGCACTTTTGCATATGGGGTTCTGAGCCCGAGCCCGAGCCCGAGCCCGAAATGGAATGAAAATGGTTGAACTCGCAGTTTGCGATTCCCCAGCCGCATTTTGGGAATTTTTCTCGTTGCGTTCATCTTTTGGCAAGGTTGCGCCTCTGATCCATAAATATCCGCTGGGCACTACGGTTCCCGATCCCTTGGCTAGCAAAGTTTTCCCCAACCACCGGCGTATTTGGCAAATTAAATCGTTAAATGCTTGTTAAAAAGTTCGACTTGCCTCTGCCTCGCAGTGTGTGTATCCGCATCCATATCCGAATCTCTATCTGCATCTGTATCTTTGAACCGTTTCTGGGCAAGTCGCCGACGCTTATGATTTATGCCAGCGCATGTTTTGTAGTTTTTGGGCACAGGTTGCCGTCGAAGAACGTAAATAAGCAGCGGCCAAAAGGCTAAATGGCCAAAACAGCAGACTGGCCAAAGGGTTGCGGTTCTCCGCTTTCAGCTTTCCGCTCCTTTTTTATTTATTCTCATACGTTGCCGGTTCGCTGGGGGCCATTAAACAATAAATTAAACGAAAGAGAAATTAAACCAAAGTCGGATTAGTCATCGATGATTGTGGGTTCGCATGAGATGCGAAAAAGGACCCTAAAGTTCCTGAGAACTGCAGAACTTCCTGGGGGTATTCATTTTATGGGTAAGCCAGAGGATGGATAGGTCTACAAATCTTATGAAAGGAAAAGCAGATGGTAGAACTTTATTTTAAGAAGCCATCTCAAACCAATAAGAAATAGGGAAGCGGATCGAATTTAAGAGAAAGTTAAATTTAAATACTGCTAATTATCCCAGCAAACGATCCGTTTATAATGAGCCTGCACTAAAGACGACGAAACGATCAATAGATCAACTGAAAACACGCCTCTACCATTTCAACTAACAATGAATGATCGGCTATAACTAATAACTCCTGTCCTTTGCCCTCCCAACTTTCATCCCCTGCATCATCTGCATCCCGATTCGAGCAACTAATTGCTCCACCTGCATATTTAATTGTTGGCCGAACATGGCATCTATCATCTGCAGATGATTAACGCTCCGCTTTCCCCTCGATTAATACATCAAGATCGGAGCGGAACCTGCAGCAAACAAGGGAACACGACGGACAACACAAAAAAAAACAAACGCTGTCACAATAAATTTAAATAAATTGTTGACAAACGCCAATAAACATAAATTTTTGGTGTGCAGCAAAGCAAAGCGGAGAATTGTGGTGGGGAGCGAGTAGAGAGGTTTGCCGGAAACCGCACTGTCAATCAAAAAACGTGGAAATGCGGAGAAGCGGAGATGACAAGCTGGACTTGGTTGCATAACCTGCCGGAGGGTGGTGGCTAGAGAAAAAATCCAAAATGTGGGTCATTGTGTTTGCAGTTGTTTAACTTATCTTATCTTACAAAATTACCCATTTAATATGAAGAACGGCAGTAACATTAAATTTACGCGATCTTCAATCATAAAAATACATATACTTGAAAAACAAAACTTTGCATGGAAATAAACTGTATGTTGCCAAAATGTTTTAAAGGAATTCTAAATTTTTCGCTTTAATTTTATTTTTAACAAATATTTTTGCAAATCTTTAAAGGAATAAATTAAACTGATATTTAAATCACAAAAATAGTTTTCGAAATATTGACATTACAGCTAATGAAACATTGGGTAAGCAATTTCTTGACAAATAATTTCTTAATATAATTTAGAGATGGCGATTTCCGTAAAACCCTAATAGATTCCATCCAGCCCCTTTTAATGATCACAAATAGTTTATAACAATAATTTTTGCTTATAATTTTATTACGTATCTCTTTATTATTGCCATGAAATGCTGAATAAATTGTTTTGCTTTCTGGTGGAAGGCAGATGGAACGCACGTGTGGCGATGGGCGATAATTAGACGGGCTGCGTTCGCGTTTGTTTATGCAAATCGGGGTACGTAATAACTCAATTAGATGTTGCAACTTGCAACTTGCGGCCCTGCCGAGGGCTCCTTTCAGCTCTCTGATTGCGCGAATGCGGGCAACTGGCACATTGACCGACCAGTCGGACCGACCGCTCCTCCTCCTTTTCCTCATTTTTCCACATGGTTATTGAGTGCGCTGGCCTGTGTACGGGCTTTTTAGCTTTATTGATGTCCCGTTGCTTTGTGGCGGACAATTGTCGTCATCGACAGCGACCTCGTCATTTAATTGTAAGTGAAACTACGCTTCGTTGTCGCATGTTGTGTATACTGTGTGTACTCTCCATGTGTTGCCAGTATGTGGATGTGATCCGAGTTTACCCCATTGTGCGAGGTCAACAACCAGAGATACGACGTCGTCACACTCCGCCAATCCAAGTGCCGTCTCTAGTGCACCACTGTCTCTTTTTCCACATTTCTCCACATGTATAGTACATATATCTCCATTGCGTACCATCGCAATCCCAGGCTGTTGACAAAATAAAGCACACTTTAATTGATACATTTGCATTTTATTATAAATGCAGCACTGGGACGGCGCTAGCAATGAATATTTATGCTGCTTTTATGGGTCAGTGCAGCGGCGATGCAGCTGATAAATATTTGCCAGCATCTGGCAATCGATGACAGCCAGCACGAGCTCTGATATCGATTACACGCGAACAGGTACTGGTTGGCAAATTAATTATTCAGCTGCGTTGCATTGCATCCCCGAAGTTAATTTGCTGAGTTGAATTGCAAAAAAACAAAAACACGATTAATATGTCTTGTTATTATATTAAGTGATTTCAGCGAATAAGTAGTTGGGAATTATAAGCAATTCGTTCACGTGGAATATTTGTAAATTCACTGTTTCCCCATTAAATCTTTGAAATATATTTTAGATTAATCCCATTTATCTAGAGCAATGCATGAAATTAAGCAAAGCGTATATAGTCATTTTCCTAATTACATAGACAATGTGTTAAAAATAATCAAGTTACAAATTTTACAATATATTAAACATCTTAGACCCTTGCCTTTACTCCTAATCATTAAGTTAAAGTAAGTTTAAAAGTAAAAAATTGTTAGTGGTATTAAAATCAATCACCCAGCATTGCACCATCTTAAGTATCATACAATATAAAACGAATTTTATTATGTTTAATTATTTTCTAAAGTGCTTATTTATTTATTTCACATGTAAGCCTGTGACATGAATTCATTCTGTAAAATTGGCCAGTTATGCTCTAACTCCTGAGGCGGATTTTCTATATTTAAAAATGTATCTTAGATAAACCTGCAGCAAAGCACAAACCAGTGTTCACGTGTTAACATTCATATATCTGGTAAACTCATTAGATCGCAGCTGGAGCTGGCGTTGAAGGTTGTGTCTGCTTTGTCGGCGGACTTTCTGAGTGATCTGATCTCATGTTAACTGCAGCGGACCCAGTCACATGACTAACCCATTGGCGTTTGTGGTCTGGGACTCGAAAGTTGGGTGGGGTTCCCGATCACCTTGCTGGAGGAGCAGAGCTTATCGCTGCTCTGCCAGCAACGTACTCCGTTTTGCGTGTGAAATTCAATAAGTTAAAGCGACTGCAGGCTGTTTAGCATAGAAAGACAGACAGAGGGGTCCACGAACCCCTCCATTCGATGCATATCTCTGAGTATATTGACTAAATTGTTTGCTGGGTGTGGCGCAAAATGCACGACAAAAGTGTTCGTGTTGTTCTCAATACTGTTGCTCTTGTTATTGCCGTTGTTGTTGATTTTCTGGTATTGTTTGGCATGTTGTAGTTCAATTTATGACGCTTGTAGCGCTTGACTTTTGCGCAGGCGTTGAAAGCCCAACAACAAGCCAACGTTTCTGACAACAGCTCGAAAATTAAATTGAGCTGCTGCGATATTTGGTCCGTTTCTCTGTTTGTTTGTCTGCCGCTCCGCCGGTTGATGTTTTATTCGATTTCGTGTTAATTTCCATTGAACACAATACGTCACAGTCGAAGGCCCAGAGTCACAGTTATGTTTCGTGTGTTTACAATTCCATTTAGTGTCCAACATCCAGAGATTGGTCTCAGGTCCCGGCTCCATTCGATCTATTTGGGCATGACATGAGTTGTGCGATCGATTTGATATGTTTACACTGTTCGGGAAATTGATATGTCAAACAGTCGGGCGAAATGGCTCCAATTCCACCATAATAGTGATGTCGAGCGGGAAAAGCACTCCGCTCAATTCACACTGCAGACTGTGCTTTATTGCCCAATTGGGGAAGTCGTTTCTTTTGAATGGTATGTCTTAATTTGAGAACTTCCTACACGACCAGACCCATTGACCTGATTTGCTTGCATTTTTATTGGGCATTGATTTGTGAGTTTCCCACAGTCGACTGGCTAAGTTATAGGTGCAACGATTGAATTTACGCACTACAGGCATTTTAATCGTTGTTGGTACTAGAAAATCACAATTCAATCATGTTCTTTTAGTTGCCTGAAACAATAAAGCAGATTAAAGTCAGACATTTCCCTGCCACGCATTGGAAATCACAAATATTTTATGTTGCAGCTTAGAAGCCAATGTGTTTAAATTGTATAATTGTTGGTATACAATTTTGATTATGAAATAGATAGCTTTCTCAAATTGTAAAGCAATCGAATTCACAAACTAATTATTTGCAATTCCCCGTCAAAATGAAATTAGATGCAATGAAAGGCTTCACTAGTAAAACAAAAACGAAAGTCCAAATATTTTGTTCTCAGTTTGAATATTAAATTTCTCATTTGACTATTTTTGGAATTGATTTTAATATGTGAAAATATTAGTTAAATTAGCAACTATTAATTCAATTCAATTCATGCAATTTAAAATGCATTGTATTTTTGATTTAATGTTTAATTTAATTATTAAATATATCATTTTGGATTCAATAGTAACACATCCATTTTTACTATTCCATTTTTTTTGTATCAATTTTGCACCTATTCGGTATCTTTCTCAAATGGTAATTAAAATTTTCACACACAACACATTAAATTGCATTGAAATGAATCGAATATTCAGATATCAACCTACATTCGAAGCAGAAACAGATTCGCGTTGGAGTCTGTCAATATCCATTTCGTTTAATCGTTTGGCAGAGCTCAATTCAGCCGTTGTTCTCCAATATCAAATCCATTACCCATTGATTGTTCTTCAATCTCACTTCACACATTCGAGATCTGCAATTGGGCCAATTCTCGTTCAATCGGTTGGCGGTCGCGTCGGTCTCAATTGTCATAATTACGCCCACTCAATGGATTTCTGCAGCTGGTATCTGGATTTTACACTCGTATCTTTCGGATCGCTTCCAGCTAATTCTTCTGACAAGGCGCTAAGCAGCCGCGACAGCTCGCCGATTATCTCCGACAATTATTTGTTGTCTTCCGCCACGGCGCAACCTTGAAATTAAATATAATTATGAAAAAGCATTCCCATTCACAGGCCCATCGAATGATATTTCATATAGTTAGGCCGGCGACGTGCCTCAAATGAAAAATTATTTAAGATGCCGGCGCACGCACACTTCAAAAATAAAAATCCGAGCGCCGAATCAATAAAACCACCGACCCGCCAGCCCCGCCCCCTTCCTCCGGTCCTGCCCACGTTTTCCACCGTCCACCAGGCAACCTTTATTTATTTATTTTTTTTTATATCCCCCTCTTTGTATTTTTGCCCAGGCAATTATAATTAACTTCGCGGCAAGTTTTGATTTCTTCGCTGCCGCTGCTCGTTTCCTCTTCTCCTTTTATTTGGCTCTTCGCTGTGCCCATGGGCTGATAATTTTGTTCGCACCTGATCGCGTTACTCAAAGATCAGGTTTCTGTCTCTTTCACTCTACACGGAAAAATAAATTATCTTAAACTATGATGATAAATTATCTTAAACTATGATGATAAATTATCTTAAACTATGATGATAAAATATAATAAGGATGTTAAATAGAAACCGGGAGTTTAGTACTACAATGACTTTAATAGGCTTTCGATTTGATATATTATTTTATATTAAATAATAATTCGTTTTAGTTTAATAAAAACAAAAAAATCTATACCCTTACTTATAAGTTTGTGGATATACAGGACTTTACATAACTGAAAAGCTCGGGGATATAAAAGATTAAACACAATTACACGTTTTAGTTTAAAAAATAATACAAATTTGGCATCTTACTTAAAAGTTTGCAGATATAAAATACTTGACATAACTAAAATGTTTAAAATTGGTTTAGTCAACTATCTATTGCTGCATAAATTTGTGTTAATTGATTTCTATTTAGCCTATCAAAGACATCACCATCTAATTCACATATTTTTCTTTTCAGTGCATAGATTTCAGTATGTATCTTTGAAGAACTGCGTGTAGATCATTAACAAAGCTAAAGATGCAGACGCAGATCTGGATTCAGTCAGCATCTGCGGTTGCCCAGTTTCGGTTAGTTCTCCTTTAGGCCAGCTGAGGTTCTTGCCAGCCATTTCCCAAACAGTGGATACTTTCATTTATCTTCGGGTTTTTACTTTTAAACCAGATCCAACGAAAGTACTTCAGGTTAAGTTAATAGGCTGGGCCTAATGGGTTAATGAGTGCTCAGCGAAGGTAATTGGAAAACCAGTTCCAGAGCTTAACAACCGATGATCAATAATAAGTTGGGGCTGGGATTTGCTCAGAGTGTGGCCGAGTTGAATAATCTAATCCCTGGGGACTTAGCTCTTAAATCGGGGTTTTCCATAAAAGTAAAGCGAAAAGGGTAAAACCTTTAAAATTTACAATGTCCTACGGTCGCTGTTTTTTATGACAGACGGCCCACAAAAATGAAAGTTGCAAAATAACCCAAAAGAAAGGCAACAAAACAATAACAAAAACAAACGTGGAAAGGATAGCTCGAAACGAAACGAAAGAAAAATAAAACACAAACTGAAACAGAATCTGGCAGCGAGCGAGGAAAATGGAAATGGCAGGAAAATTCAAATCACAAACTCGGTATTTATTTGCGAAGCGTAAATGCTTACCACTTAAAATGTGCTCGACTGCCACCTAAAAACCAATTGTTGGAAAAAGCACAACCATCCGAATGGGTGGATGTTTGGGGGGGGGGGGGGGATGACTGAGTGGGTGGTAGGCGGTGGAAGGACACGGGAGCAGAAGGAGTGAAAGGACCAAAGGCAACATATGTTTTTTATGCCTGAGCTGTCTAAGTGGATACGGGCGGAACGAGTGCTCAGAGGAGCGACAGGAAAAGTGGAAGATGGGGCACGGGGCATGCTGGGCGAGAAAACTGCGGGACAGCTGCCAGAGCTTGTTAGAATCTCCCAAAGGGGGAAATTCCCTGGCAAGGCGAAATATGGAATTCATTAAACGATTCGGTATATATAGAATAAATTGGATTGGAAAAGCAAAGACAAATACCCGAAGCAAAAGTGGAACAAAGCTGGTTAAACTAAGAAAAATGCGCTTTCAAATTGTAATTATTATCGGATTTGAAATAATGCTTTGTTAAACATAAATCACTACTTCAGTTTTTATTTTTTTTTTACAAAACAGATGATAGGTATATAGCTAAAAAGTTTTTGAAAATTAAAGTCATTGCAGATACAAAATATTTTAAATAAATACAAACAACATAATATTCATCAAATATTTAAAACTGGTTCCGTGTTTATCATTTCCCTTAAAATTTACACTTGTGTTCTAGATGGCCAATGCCTTTGTATATTGTAAAAGCATAATAAATTCATTTCATATATATAAAAGAACTTTTTACAAGAAGCAGGCAAAAGTTTGGGAACAAATCATCAAAATATTTTAAATCTTTAAGTTTATATTGAATTTCCCAGGGGTAAATAAAGATTTCTTTCTTTGTTTGTATACCGAAAATAGTATTTTATTTGGAATGACTAAAAAACTAGATTCCTTGGAGTATTTTAAAATCGATAGCCATTTAACATTTATCCATTGTCGCCATAACTTCTTGTACACTTTAAGCGAAAGAGAGAGTGAGTATGCGGAGGATAAAAAGGAGAAGCAGACAAAACAAATATGTTAATGTATCTTACACCCAGCGACACGTATTGGTTTCAGTCTGCAATCGTTAGATCGCATATATGAGTGAGTTATTCCGAGGGGGAAAGCAGCTTTCCGGGGGGTGGCTACAACAAATGGGCGGCCTGTGCCGGCGTCGCCTTTTTCCTGCCTTTTTATGGTCGTCACGGACCGCCCGCAGGACGAAAAGGATTGGGGCGACAGCCACACACACACAGGTCCACACACAGATCCACCCACTTTGCTGCACGCCCTGCTCGCACATTATTTTGCCACTTCTTCAGCTGAATTTGAATTAGATTTGTGCAGCGTCTGGCGCGCGTCTTGCCAGCGTGTAAAATAATATATTTATTTTTATTTGCTACACGCACACAAACACCAACACAAAACACACGGAGACGGGGAGATGGGGAGAAAGTCCATCCCCGGGACAGAAAAAGTGTTTTGTTTTCCTTTCAATTTGTATTTTTATTATTTTCATTTGTATTATTTTTGTGTGCTCATGAATAAAAAAGGAGTAGGAAGCGACAGCGATAGATGGCCCCAAATTGTATGGCTTAGCCCTTTTGTGTGTTTGCCTGGCCCTGGCCCCAAGAAAAAGTTAACAAATTTTCGCATGAATATTTCGCCTTCTCGAGGGTGACCAGAGAAACAGAGAGGGGAGTTGAGAATGCGAGAAGCGACCCTCGGCTGGATCCTTCCCAACCCATGTTCGGGGCATGTTGACATTGTTTGCTGCTGACAGCCAAGTTTTGAGGAATTTGCTTTTAATGGACAGGCCAGACAGCGAATACAGAAACGAGGGCGGGCGTGAACTTGCCATTTAAATAAAGCGGCGGCAAACGGAAGTCTATTGATTTTCTGTGGCCCAACGCTCTCCCAACTTGGCTTAAAGCCAGAGCCGGCTTTAATCAAAATATTTAGTTAAATGGCCGGCAACTGAATTACTTCATCAGCGCTAACAACGCTCTGGTCGGCGGTCATCATCAAAGGCGGCGGACAAATCCGGAGCATTGGCGGCAGTTCAAAGTTCTCGGAGGCGGCAACTTTCCAATTTTCACTGTGTTACCTAATTTTAATTGTCATGCCACCTGATGGCCGTGATGAGGCATCAAACTAATTCTCAGCCTCCGCCGCTCTACCTGCTTGAGAAAATCTAGGCCTTCTCCTTTACAGCCAGGTTTTTTTCTCATTTTATTTTGGTGACCTTTGTGGGACAATCGACTGCATTGAATCGAACTACTTACGAGCAGCGATTTCCTTTTGCCGCCGCTGCGCCTTTGTGGTTTGTCGCTTGTTTAGTTCCGATAATTCCGGGAATTTAATTGCCCTTTTGCTTGTGTCAATTGTCGGGCTAGCAACAAAAATTGCCCTGCCCACTGAGCTCTTCGGCAAATGGCCCACAGAGTTTTTGTTTTCGTTTGTATGGAGGTTTTACGGCCGATCAGCCAAAACAATGGCTCGGAAATTGCAAGAAATTATGGGAATGTTGCATCTTTGGAAGCATTTCAGTTGCAGTTTTTGTGGTTGGGAGTGATTCATGAGTTTGGCATCAATAAAGAAAGAGAAATGGCATTCCTGCCGTTTGCGCAAATCCTGAAGGTAAACAAATTTCTTGACCAGATGCAAAAGTGATTTAAAATATCATTGTGCATTGTTGCGTTACATGAAGATAATTTGACTGGCTAAAAGGTCTTACTTTTTGGCAATGGCATTTTTGATTGCCTACCTTCTGTCTCTATTTAAAACCTTTAAGACTTGAACGGTATGAAATAAATTTTCGACAAAAAGAAGCAACAATATTATTACAAACAAATAACTAATGATAAATCGTATTCTTAATAGAATTTTGATGATCTATTATTTTTCTTGTTTCTATTTTTTATGTTTTAAATTACATCTATATTTATTTTTTTATGTTTCGCTTTTACTTTTTAAGATGACTTAAATAAAAGTACATAATAACCAAATTTAAAATACACAATTTTGTTAAGCCCTGTGCCCTTTTTCTCCATTCAGCTGAAATCTAAAACCAATTTTTGTTAAATGTTGGATATTTTTCTCTCTGCAGTTTAATACCACCTGCTTTCGCAATAGAGTTTGTGTTATATTTACTGAACGTTTACGAAGAGATGGCTTTCGTGCTGCCCTTAGACCCTTTGATGGGTGCTTTTCAAATCTGCACCTAATAGAGTTCCTGGGCCCAGGGTCATAAACTGTCAAACATGTACTTTCGTACTTTCGCTGCTGCCATCGAAATGGCAGCCTTAACCCCTAGATGCCGATGCATGTGGTGTTGTGGCAATGCGAGTCGTAAAACCTGAGCTAGCTTCAGTACCTTTTTAGTTGTTTGCACCTCTGATCCAGAGGGCCTACATATCAACACCCTGGAGAACCGGTCGGTTGCTATTAGCAGTACATTTCATACATTTTGTAGTGCACATAAAATGCTCCCTTTGCTGGCTGTTTGTGTAAACTGTTGACAGGCTGTGCCACAGACGCCAGGGGTTAAGCAAAGGGGGAAGGGGGTAGGGGCCAGGGGTGTGGGTGTGCTAAGCAAATGAGCTGCAGTCGTAAAAAAGACAATTGAGCTCATATATTCTACACGTTGGCCTGCGTTGACAGATCGTAAAAAGCCGTCAACTGAAAACTCCACAACGCACCGCACCACACCGCCTCGATACCAAAGACTCCCACATAAATATTAAGATCCGACCGAAAAGGCATCGTAAAAAACGCCATCAGATACGAGACACTCGGCACTGGAGACCAACCAAAACAAAAAAAAAAAAAAAACGAAAAGGGCGGAATAGGGCACCCAGAACACCAACAGTCATGGCGATAATGAAGAAAATAGGAATTGATTAATCTCATTAATAAAATGCCAACCTGCATGGTCCGTGCAATCAACGAGTATCCCTTAATGTTGAGACAATAAAAAACGCAATCGTAAAATATGAAAAATTCTATGCAGTCCGCTGCAGCCCAGGCTTAATGCATTTTATGGCCAAGCTTTTGGTTAATTTCCCCCATGAAGGGGGTTCAACTGTCACCGGGCATAAATTTCAATAAAACCCAGGCCGAGAGCCGAAACTGAAAAGCCACCGAAACTCGGGCATAATTTTCATAATTTCTTGTTTTCCTTTTCGGAACGTTTTTTTTTTATTTTTATTGCGCAATAGTTAATTAAAATTTCAATACTAAAATGTTTGCTCATTACGAGAGCTCTTATCAGTGCCTACCCATCACCATCATCATCAAAATCATCCAACTTGCCTATTAAACTCAAACATTTCCTCAACTTTGACTCACAAATGAGGCTGCCTAGCGGCGGAGGGAGGTAGGGGCTTTTTAAAGCAGGGCAGGTGTATTTTATCACAGTGTATGGGTAAATAAATGTTTTGTATTTCAGCATGTTCAACTAAAATAAATAAGCGAATATAATGCACATTATACATAATTAGATATGTGTGTAGATAGCAGCTCGACAAAACTGCTTCATTTGCCGATCAAGGTGAAGTGATTTAATTAATTGCATCTGCTCCGTAAGCCAAATCAGTCGAAATAGTCCGGAATTATGCGGGTCTAAGATATCGTTGCTGATATAAGAAATTCCATGGCAGAGAGTTGGGGAATATTAATTGTTCCACATTGTTCGTTGCAGCAGTCAAGGTCTGTAGAAAACGAAAGACAATTTAATAGAAAGTGAAGGGAATCAAGGCGGGCGATGATGATTAATATATCAAATTAATATATATATTTAATGTGTTTAATATAGGGGAAGCTGTGACTCGAGGCGTGACTTTAAAGTTTCAACGCAAATATTTTAGAGAGAAAGAAAAAATGTATATTCAAACCATGTTTAAATAAAAACCTTAATATAAAAATAAACTTTCCTTAATTTAAAGCAAAATTGACACGGAATTTTTAGATCCAAATATTAGAAGCCAGAACCAAAATCGATATTTATATTGAAAATCAAAGATAAAAAATCATCATCGTTGTTCCTGGGTCGTAAAAACCAGAGTCGTTTCCTTTTCCCCTCAACCAAAGACGAATAAAATTTCATATTTAGTATTTAAACTTTCCAAGCCGCAGATGGCAGAGGCACTTTCATTAGCTTAGTTAACCTCTATTATTAGCCCCGCAAAGGCAGTGACCCGAACCGCAGACATGTAAGCTCATCTATGCCATTAAGAGCCCATAGCCCATCGCCTGTTTTTGAGCAGTGCTTGTGTGAGTATCGGCCATATCAATCAATGGTCAAGTCGGTTCGCTTGTTTGGCCCCTAGATGCTTATCGGACACTTAATAAATTTCTCTGTGGGGGAGTCCGAGTCTTCAGCCAAATGCGATGATGAAGCTGCTGGAGATGGCATTTGATTTTAAACGGTTTGGCTACGCGTGCTGATTTTATAACTTTGTTGGACATATCATTTTTTATGAAATCAGAAACCGAGGGACAGCCGGGTTTTGGGCAAGTTAATTTGTTGCTTGAGTTAGGTCTTCTTGTCTGCCGATAAGATCTGTCCCACCCGAAAAAAAAAAACTAGTTTCGCTGGCGGATTTGTCATATCACTCATCCGACTTGATGGTGGCCATAGTTTTGTGCGATGATTTTGACAGGGCTCAACAGCAAGTTCTTGAATAGATCCCGCCGATCCCCCTCCACTCGCTGTTATGCCATCGGCAATCCATGCTCCACTTTTTATGAGGCCCATAAAGTTAGTTCAGACGCACAGCGGCCGTATAAACATTTATGGCCTTTATTTAAATAAAAATAAGCATAGTTAAACATTTTGGGCTAGAGAATAGGATTTGTGGCACGGCGCATGCAAAATTAGCGCCGGGCCGAGCTCTCCGCTTATAAAAACTAATTATGTGGTTATGGGTTTATGCATTTTTAATACAAACAAACACAAAGTCAACTCGGCGGGGCAAGGTGGGGCGTTTAAGAGTGACGCATAAAATGTTTGATTAGACGGGACACGTTTTGTTTCCACCATAAACCGTTTTATCGTTTAATAAAATGTATTAATAAATACTTGGGATGGACACATAACGGGGCATTAGAGGGGTTGAACGGAAATCGAATCAAAGTTTTATACGGCCAAAGCACGCAGTTTCCCATCTCCAGACCCCCCATCCACTGTCCCAGGAAAAAAACAGAAAACAGAAAGGGTTCAGGTTCGGCAAGTTAACACTTTATAAAGTGCAGCCCCAGGCCGGGGACAAACAACATCAAAAAAATAAAAAAATAAAAAATATATACATAAAAAAACAAAGAAGAAAAAGTTTTTGTGCATGTAAATAGGCTGGCCCCGAAATTTGAGTAAGCAAAGTAAATGAAGTAGAAACGAGCTGGGTAACAGAAGGAGGCGAAAAACACTGAGGAACTGCCCGAAAATGTTAATTACTTCCTTGTTTATTTAAAAAGGGAGAGTGGGAGCGAGAGAGACGGAGCGACTGCACGTGTGTACTCAAAAACTCTACTCGTATTTGTGTACTTCAGAACGCCTCCGGCAGAACAAACTAGGATAATGAGCTGCAGTGTGGGATAATCATCGGGGCCATGGAATTATCTTTCAGGATCACACAACCTCTTGGCATTAAAAATCTCATTTGCGAGAAATTTAAGTTCTGCATTATTCCATTGAAATAGGTAACACTTATCTTCCATCCCAATCAAAACTTCACTCCTTGGTTTAAAGATATATTCAATTAGAATAGGCCTTAATAAACATTTTCAAAACTAAAGTTAAATTCTTAAAAATTATTATTTATTTACAAAAATGTAATTAATTTAAAGTGTTTAAAGAAATAATAATGATCCATGCATAAAATGCATATTTTTACAGTTTTGCAAGTCAATCTTAGGTGGGAATAAATTTCTTTAAAAACCTTTGCAAGTAAATTAATTTTTTTGCAGTTTTTTGTTTAACATTTCGTTTAGCAATCGAATATTTTTTTTGACAGAATTGTAATTACTTAATTTTCAACAGAAATAATTTGGATAAAAAATAAAGTTCATAGCGTTTCAATTAATTTTAATAGGGATTAACTAAGTGAAACTTAAAGTAATATTCCCCGAGCGCTGGTATTTTTTCATTGCTTTTTAGTAGTGATTAAATAATACTCCCTCAGCGAGTTGCTCGCAGCTCGAAGTCCCATCATTATTATCCTTTCCCTGAACTAAGCCTTCTGCTGCTCGTGTTGATTGCAGTCGATTACAAAGCACTTGAGTATAACTCTCCAGAGCGTTGACTCGACTTCATCGCATTGAGTCTTCCTTCCATTGTCAGCCGGCATGAGTGCATGGGTCCATCATTAAAGTTTAGCTAAAGTCAAACAGAATTAAGAAAGCTGTGCTATCCTCGAGTGCTCTGGGCCACTTGGAGCTAAATAAAGCGAATTAAAAAGCACACGCTCAGGCTGCCACCGCACAGAAGTCGAAAGGCAGATGGGCGGGCGGTGGGTCCGATAAACATGTAAATGGAATACCCAGGGTAAGGACTGAAACTGGAGCAGAGGCAGGCTCTTTAAGGACATGGCCATTGCCATCGATGGCCAGAGAGCGTGTGTGCGGTCAGTGGTGAAGATATCGATCGCTCGGTGATTTTTTTTCAATTGAATTGTCTTCAATCGGATTGGTCGTGACCAAGTCGTCGTTGCTTTTAATACCAGTTGTTCTTAGTATCCTGTGACTGCTTTGCTTTGTCTGCCTTCTTCCTTCTGCTGGAACTCCGGCCAAGTCCTTCGGCACTTGCTCACGAAATTTAATAAGCACAGGACATGTTTCGTGCCGTTGCGTGCAGGGCGTCCATCAGCCAAAGGCAACCGGCTCATTAAACCGGTTTTTCCAGCTCGCTTTTCCCGGCCAACGAAGCTCTGACTTTAAAGCTTTTTGGCCCTTAGCGCGATATTGATTTTCTGGGCCGTATCTCCCCATAACTCTCTGAGTTGAGCAAGATAAATAGTTCTCATAACGCTGGAAGGATCCCAGATACTCGCAAAACCCTCGACTAAATCCAACACCGGGGCACAGGAAAAACAATTAAAAAAGGTAACTGGGCCATAATTTGTAATTGTTTGAACCCACACGCCAAGGCAGACAATATGGCTGAACAACAGTAACAAAAACAGGACAACAGGACACAAGTGTAACAGTTTTTTATTGTTGTTTCTGTTGTTGCTTAAAACAACAAACAGAAATTAAAACACATGTGCACGAACACACAAAACAAAACCAAAGCACACATGCAAATCATACACACAGCCAGCGAGTGTGACTCCTTTGGGGTATTTTCTTTTCGGTGGAGTAAATGAACCCGGCAAGCCAAAACAAATAATTACTCCCAGCAAAGGCAACAACAATGCGGCACACCAACCAGGATGAAGCATAAATGTCGTCTGCTGTCCTTTCAGTCCTTTCCGTCCTGCGTTTCCCCGTTCCCCAGCCATGTTGAATAAATGCTGACAATGGTCGTGAAATTATGACAAACTCACATACATACATTCTTGGGGCTATATATTCTTGCAGCTGCTGGAGCAATTCATTCGTGACATTTACGTTTTGGCCGCAATATAGAGCTTACTATAAGTACAGGCAAAAAGTTGGCTTACCCACCAATAAAAGCTGAAAAAGGTTAATTTCGCTCACTTTAGCTAAAACTAATAGAGTGTAAGTTAAAACTCATTGGTTTCCAAGGCATCATATATAGCAATCAATTGACCATGTATTTTATCTTTGTTTTACCAACAATTTCACCATCAAAACATTGCTCAATTTGGACACATATAATTAAAGATGACTTCCGTGTGTTTTTTCTTCAAATAAAAAAACAATAAAATGTGTGAGCAAAGCCCACGCAAAAACTTCAATCATTGTCTGGCCCAAATTGATTTTCCCCGAAGTAAAAGTAAGCAAAGATATAAAAGAAGAAATAAAAGCCAGGAGGCACTTTGATTTGCAAGCTGTCAGAATGAACTTATCACCTTGGCGTCGTTGTTTATCAGCTAGAAAATGAAAACTGCCGCCTTTTTAATATATGTATATAGTATATACAGTAGGTAGGTGTATGTATGGTGGTGCTACATGGTGTATGGAAAAGCCTGACCAAGCATTTCGTTTCAATTTTCCCGCTGCTCGCACAGATTTATTTGCCTATTTCTGTGCGCTCTACCGACGAAAACGTGACGAAAAGCGTTTTCCCAGTTTCCCCCACCAAAAGAAAAAAAATATGGGTATATATGTATAGCAATGTGTACAAAAAACGACCGAATATCTGACTGAAACCTGACATTGAGGAAATCTGAATGACTGGCCCACATTTGACTCGGCAAACTTTTGCAGGGCCAAGGCAAATATTTTGCCGGACCTTTTTTATTACATTTAAATAATTTGATTGCAAGTGCAGGGGGATCCGTGTCGGGTCCAAAGCATTTAAACTTGCCCCTGAACTGGACCCTTTATCGGGAAACAGTTTTCAATTCAATTTAATTCACTTTGTGCCTTGCTAGCTTTCGTTTTTTGTGTGGGCGTCTGATACTTTTTTATTTAATTTTTTCTGCACTCTCTTTTATTTCTTACAGCATAAAAATTTATTATCATAATAAGCGAGCAAAGGCCGATGAGTCCTATATATATATATATATTTTTTTTTTTTTTGTTCACCTCCCCCAACAGCCACGTATGTGAGGCGGCAGCAACCCTCGATGTTTTTTACGACTGTTTTGTTTTTGTTTCTGTTTTGATGGAAATTCGATATTTGCAACACGTATTGAATTTTGATCAGGCAATATGAAATATCTTTTTTTTCAGCAGACTATGGCCCTAGCTTCCTTGAGCCGACAAGAGCATTGATTTAAAGAGCTGGCTATATTGATTTTACGGGAAATGCCCTAGAAAAGCGGTTGGGGGCAAAACCCTCCCCGGAGAAAATGCCACTCGACAGCAGATGCGTATCTGCAAACAATTAAGAAATTGTTAAATGAAATTTCCCAAAAATTCCTCAACTAGTGCTTCGCCCCAGAGATTGCTTCCGATTTGTGCCACCACCTCCCCCCCCCCCCCCCCCCCCCAAATGCTTTTCTGTTTCAGTACTAGCCAGATACACAGAGTGTGGCATTGTTTCTTTTCCTGGGCTTGTAATTCTATTAGTTACAAGTTGTATGCAGTGCGAAGAAGCTGCTTTTGCTGTGGGAGCCACCTCAGTGAAAGCAAATTAAAAAAACTTTGCAATTGCAGTTGCAAGCGAAACTCCCCTCCTTGCTGGCTTTTAAAACGTTTTCCCCCAGCATTTTGTCGGAATATATGGCAATCGAAATCGACTGTAGTTGATGTGAGAATTTGAGATAGTGGAGAACGGTGAGTGGAGAATGGAGCTCCTCGATTTGTTTCACCACTATTTACATCTGCAGAGCCAACTCTTTGGCCCTCGTGAGCTCAGCTTGGCCTGGCCTGGCCTGGCATAAATGCCAAAAGCCTCATAGAAATCCACTCCAGACGCGTATAATGCTCGACTAGGTACGAGTGTGTTTCAGTTACCCTTCAAATGGAAACAGCCATCATTTAACAGCCAGACAGATAGACAGGGAAGTCGGGTATGCCCCGAGTGGAGGCGCTACGGAGGATGATGATGAACCTAAAACTGGATTGAGAAAAAGGGGGGTGCTTTGCTGCGCATTTGTGTACCGCTTCATATATATACTGTACGCTGTATAGAAAAACCAAAAATGATTTATCACTCTGGCTGGCTGGCTGGATGGCGGCTTGTTTCTGAGCTATGTTTGTCCGTTGACTTTGACGGGCCGCCGACCAATCTCCATTCCCCCCCCCCTCCTTCGACGCCCCTGACAATGCGTGAGGATTACAAAACAGCAACTCATGTGCATGATGAATTAAATTAGCAAAAAGCCAGCTGGATTGGAATACCAAACCAAAACTCAAACCCAAACCCACTGCCCGCAATGCCCGCAAACCATTATCGACACAATTTTGGGTTTTTGTTTTAAAAAAGTTGTTCATTTCATTTGCATTGTTCGCTGGCGAAACAGAAAAATATCTTTGTTTGTTGTTTCAATCGTAATCGTACATAGATTTAAATGTATATAGTATATAAATAGTTGTATTCACAAAATTGAATTATCCGTAGGTTATACATTATCGTAGAGCTGCATTTAGAACTAAACTTAGGGCTGATCTTCGTATATTACAAAATGATAAAAATAAATAACAGTTTTGGGCTTTCATACTGGTACAAGTGTCTTATGTGAGGCGGACTGGGGTTCGTTTCCCACCCCAGAATTTTTTTTTTCTGGTTTTCTATCTCGAATAGTTTCGAACTGATTTGCTTAATTAATGACGAGTAGGCGAGTGTGCTGAAATAAATGCTCTCTCTTCGTACGTTCTATAGGCAGTTGTTAAACATTTACTCGTATAATATATATGCGTAGATATACGTACTTTGCGGGCAAATATATATATATATATATATATCATATAAAGGGTACCTCATACATAGTAGTTCTTTAATATCAGTAGTTTGCTTTCCTTTACTTTACTTTACACAGTCACGTACATGCAGACACGCACATTGATATATCCATGAATATACGTACAGTACACATGTACCATATATAATTAGCTATGCATATTGTGTATGCGCCGCGCCAGTTTGCGAAACTTTTATTACAATTATCGTTAGTTTTGGTAAGCGTAAGTGTTTAAAATGAGCTTTTCTGTTTCTGTTTCTGTTTCTCGGCTCTTGTTTGCATATTACTATGATGTGGAGTTAGTCACGGTGAATCTTTTGCCGAGACCGCTGTGCTAACTAATTATTTATGCTTTTTACATACAGATTACATTGCTTGACAAATGCATTTATCGATTTTACGACTGTGGCTGTGACTGTGGCTGCTCTGGCATACAATTTACATGTGTACTTGAATGTGATTATTGAATTATCCCCATACGCTTGTATCTGTATCTATATAAAGGTGAATGTATGGTGTGTATATCTATGTTTGGGCAGTAAATACGGTATTGAGAGCTATTTACAAATGGAGATGCAGCTGAGGCTGGGCCCTATTCCGGATTACTGGCAATTATCAAGTCAATTATTGAACATTCAATTTGGTGGGGCACATAAGCCTGGCCCCTTTGCCAACTTCACCGCAAGTCGGGCACCTTTATAGTCGAGGCTCTGAAGGTTCTGGGGTCCAACTGATTAAAACCATATTAAAAAGTTATCACAAATTTCCCCCTCGGGCCATTCTGGGCTAAGCAAATGCCAGAAGATGAACAAGTTCGTGTGCTGCTCATGCTCTTGTGAGCGGAGAAAACTAAGTTTGCTGTGGCAAAGTTTGGAAACTTTGAAATGGCATTGTGTGGGATGTAGTGTAGTGTGTCCCCCCTTGGATGCACACACTTGACATGACCAAGGCCCTCGTCATTCGTTTTGCTGCCGCCCCAACTGCATCTGTATCTTATGTCTGTATCTTTTGCTGTGTCTTTTGTGTATGTGTATGCTCTGTTCCTGGGGCTGTGTTTGTTTAGTGCATCTAAAATGACTTTACACTGGATAAACAAAATAATATACGTTAAAATCTAGCTGGCCATCTTCCACTGTCCCCCCCTCCCTGCCTTAGCTTAACTCGCACATATTTTAGTAATTAAAATTATGCACAGGAACCAGTCCCTAAAGAAATCACTGCCACTTTACATGCCACCCCGCCCCCCGCTTACACCAGATACGCCTGGACATGCGGTCCCTGCTGTTGTCCGGATACGGTTGTCTGATTTAGCTGCTGCTGCTGCTGTTGTTGTTGCTGTTGCTGTTGGACGACAGCCGCCTGGCTTGCCTTGGAGCCCAGGGTTCCGGCCTGGGCGTGCTGATGGTGCAGCTGCTCCCGCTTGGGCCGCCAGGTCTGGGCCCGCTGGGCCGCCTCCAGGCCAATGCCCGCTGGCATCATCAGCATGTGCTGCTCGTTGTCCAGCGTGGAGTAGTCCGAATCGATGCTGGAGTATATGTGCTCCGAGGGCGGCCGCATTCCATGCTGCTGATAGTACTGGGCATGCAGGTGATGCAGGTTTCCAGTTGCGGATCCCGATCCCTGTTGCTGTTGCTGTTGCTGTTGGTGTTGTTGCTGCTGATCTCCCCGCCTCTGTGGCCTGGGACTGGGCGTGGCCGTGGTGGCCGTCGAGTAGTTCTGCTCCGCCGGAGCGGAGGCAGTCACAGCCGGGGCCTGGGTGGCATCCACTGGGCCACAGTAGGCGGGGGGCGGGGCCTGGCGATAGAGGAGGCCCGGACTGGCCGGCTGCTTCACCCGCTCGTGACTGTGGTGGTCCAGCTCCAGCGTGTAGTTGTTGCCCCTGAAGGTGGGATAGTCGACGGGCAGGGCGTAGCGCAGCTTCTCCCAGAAGTGGCGATCGGAGCGCCGGATGCGATGCACGGCCGAGGTCTTCAGGTAGGGCAGCAGTTCGATGTCGCTCTCCGCCTCGAAGGCCACCTCGGGCTCCTCGATGATCACCAGTTTCTGGGGCCTGCCACGCAGGGCATCGTGAACGGAGCGCCTCAGCTCACAGCGGGCCCACTCGGTCTGGAGGAAATTGCGTGTCAGCAGGATGACCACTCGGCGCGAGACTCTGGTGGCCTCCAGCAATTGGTAGTGGGTGGCATCGTGGGCCAAGTCCCTGTGCTGCAGGCACACCCTCAGCGGCGGCCTGCCCGTCTCCAGCTGGGCGGCCAGGTGCTGGCACACGAACTCCGAATCCTTGGCGGAGTGCAGGAGGACGGCGTCGTACAGCTTCTCGGACTCCTCGCAACGTGGTCCGAACACACGGACGCCGTAGTGGGCAAACAGCCAGATCCTCAGGGACTCGCGGAAGGCAAAGACCATGGCAATGACCACCAGGAGGAAGAGCAGGGCCAGGGCAGCGGCCAGCAGGGGGATGTACGATTCCGGAATGCCGTGCTGCAGCATCGAACCGCCAGAGTAGTAATCCGTGCATGCAGCTCCCGTGGCATTGAAGTCCAGCTCTCGCTTCTCCAGCGATCCCACGGCCGAAGAGCTATCCTCCAGCGCACCAGATCCACCATTTCCCCCCGAACTGGCGGCCATGCAGTAGATATCCTGGGCATCCTGGACAATCAACGCATTATCCGCCACATAGGCTGTGAGGGCCTGCAGGAACTGACACCGGCAGCTCCATTGATTCCTGCCCAGGCTGATGGAGCGCAATCTTGTGCCGAAGTGGGTAGCGTGCATCTGCCAAATGGGCAATGTGACCAGTCGGTTGCCATCGATCCGAATGAGCTCCAAGGCAGCCAGGGGCGCCAGAGTGGCATTTTCGATGGTGGTCAGTTGGTTGTTCTGCAGATATAGCTCCCTCAGGGCGGACAGCTGCTCGAACTCGTAGCCATGCAGCGTACGCAACTTGTTGTCGGCCAAGTGGAGCAACTGCAGCGAGGCCAAGCTGGCAAAGGTGCGATTCTGTATGGCCGCCACCTGGCTGCCATTCACATACAGGGCGCGCAGGTTCTTCCGGCCGATGAAGGCATGATTCTTCAGCACCGGGAAGTGGTTGCCATCCAGATAGACCACACTCGAGTCCATGGGCACGCGACGCGGCAGCTCCGTGGTCTGCTGACCCCCACAGTCGACCACATTGGTGGACCAGATCTGGTCGTGGTAGCAGGTGCAGTTGCTCGGACAGGTCATCTCGCAGTCGCAGGCATCGAAGTCGCAGCAGTGACACAGGGCGAAGCAGTGCGATTCGTAGCGGCAGAGGAAGTCCTGCGGACGCAGACCACTCAGCGGACGCACTGCAGCGCCGCGGGCATGAGGCATCACGCACTCAATGTTGGCCATGTCCATCACCCGGGGATGCTGACGAGTGGTCAGATTATTAATCCTCAGCAGCCAGTCCATGGTGCAGTCGCACTCGAAGGGATTGCCGCCCAGATAGAATTCGGGCAACACTTTGGGCGCCACCACGGGGGCCACTCGCAAGTGCTGCAGTTGCAGCTTGCCCAGCTGATTGGCATACAGATCCACTCGCGCCAGATTGGCCTTGTCCACAAACGCATTGGGCTGCACACTGCCAATCAGATTGTTGTTTATGAACAGCAGCTCGATGGTGTTCGGTATGGACATCGGTCCGATCTCCGTGATGCGATTGTGCGAGGCATCCAGCGTCTTCACCCGAATCTCCTCCTGCAGCTTGTAGTAGTTGCCCAGCGCCTCGATGTAGTTGCCATGGATGTCCAGCCACTTGAGGTTTGAGGGTATGAAGGCGTAGTCGAACCACACCAGGTGATTCTCGGAGAGATTTAGCCACAGCAGCGAGACCAGGGTGGCGAACACTCCGTTGATGTCCGACAGGAAGTTCCTGTCCAGCCGAATGGCCTCCAGCTCGTAGTTTTTGTCGAACGAACCCCGTTCGATGCTCTGGATGCGGTTCTTGGCCAAATTCAGAACACTCAAGCGCGGCAGATCCTGGAACATGCCCACGGTGATGTTTCCAATTTGGTTGTCTATCAACCGCAAGCCGGTCAACTGATGCAAATTCTTGAAGCTCTGGTTGTCGAACGTCCTGATTTGATTCTCGCCCAGGTCGAGGGTGCGCAGCATGGCCAAATCCTGCAGAGCTCGGGGCACCTCGTTTAGCTGGTTGGAGCTCAGGTCGAGTTCCTTCAGGTCCGAACAGTTCTTGAACACAGCCGGCTCCACCACACTGATCAGATTGTTGTTCAGCGTGAGCTTCGACAGCACGTACAGTCCGTTGAACAGTTTGTCGTCCAGCGTGTGCAGCCGATTCTCGGCCAGATTGAGGGTGTGCAGATTGTACAGCGGCAGGAAGGCATTGTCCTCGATGTGGCCAATGGAGTTGTTGCGCAGATTGAGGATCTGCAGGAAGTACAGCTCCTTGAAGGTGCGATAATCGATGCGTGTGAGCGCATTGTGGGCCAGATTCAGCACAATCAGTCGGATCAGGCCGGCAAATGTGGTGTTGTCCACGTGATTGGAGGTCAGCTGATTGCCGGACAAGTCCACCACCAGCAATTGCTCCAGCCGATGGAACAGTCCCTTGGGCAGCTCGTACAGCTCGTTCTGCTGCAGATGGATCTCCCTGAGCTCCTTGGAGCCAGCGAACAGGCCCTCCGGCAGCGTCTCCAAATGGTTGTTGCTCAGGTTGACGATGCGCAGCGAGGCAAGTCCGGCCAGTGCCTCGCCGGACAGCTCCGACAGATTGTTGTGCGCCAGATTGAGGTGCTGCAATCGCCGCAGCCGCGAGATGCCCCAGCTCTCGCTGACGGACCTCAGCTCATTGTGGCTGGCGTCCAGGATCTGCAGCTCACTGCCGGCACTCCCGGCATTCCCGGCACCCCCGCCACCGCAGTTCATGTCCGCAAAGCCCAGCTGCTCGGCGGTGCGAATGCGATTTCGGGTGAGATTCAGCACCTGCAGGTTGCCCACCGGACAGAGGAATCCTGCGGGCAGCTGTCGCAGATTGTTGTCGCTCAAGTCCAAGTCGGTGAGCTGCTTCAGGCCGCCCAGCGAGTCGGGAAAGAGCTCCAAAGCTCGCGTCGGTCCCCACTCGCTGTTGTGGGTGCTCAAACGGAGCGATTTCAGGGTGGCCAAACCCTCGAAGGCGTTGTTGGGCAGCTGCTGCAGCTTGCACGAGTCCAATCGCAAAGCCTCCAGCGTCTGCAGCCGGGCAAATACCGCGACCGGCAGCGACGACTCGAAGAGGTAGAGCTCGCTGCACTGGATGGTCAGCTGGCTGCTGCCATCGGCGCCCTGCAGATCGAGTCCCGGTTGCCGTTCGATCAGTCGCAGGGCGCAGTGCACCGCACTGGTGCCGTTGTACGACCAGGAGCACTGGTTGGCCGGCCCACTGTGCGGCGGAGAGGCGGCTGGCGGCTCGGGCGCGGCCACCGGCGCCGTGTTGGACAGCAGGGATGAGTAGTCGCCGGACAGCGATACGGTGGCCGCGGCTCCCGATCCGGCGCCCATTATCGCACTGGCACTCGATTCGCCAGCGCTCTGCTTGGGCGCCAGGGCGGCCAGGGCAACGCTGGAGCTGGAGCCGCACAGCCAGGATAAGCCGACCAGGAGCAGCAGGATGGCCGCCATAGTTGGGCTTTTCGGTACGGGGTCTGAGGGTTTTTTTTGGCAGAGGTGTGTTGTTGCTCGCGTTTTTTTCGGATTTCTCACTCTTGGTCACTGCGAATTGACATTTTTTTTTTTTTTTTGTTTGGGGTTTCGTTTAGCCACTGCTGTTTCACTAAGCGCACATTATTATAGATTTCGGGTGTATTTTCACGGTTCCCCGTCTCGGCTTTAATTTCTCTTTCACTTGTTCAGCCAGTTGTTGGTTTCTCTTTGTGTTTTGTTAGCCCTGCGAAATTGTCGATTTGAATTGTGCGTGGCCACACGTCCGAACAGTACGCCACTCTTTTTCGAACTGTCTTCCGTTCTGCCTGCCACTGGCGGTTGAGCCTCGAATTTGAGTTCGCCCCAGCAAAGTATCTCGCGGATGGCAAAGTATCTTGCGGATACGAGCGACGAGCGCTTAAGACGAGCGAATGCGCATGAGTGCTGCTCTCCGGCTCTCCGGCTCTCCGGCTCTCTCGAAATGAGAGCATTTCTAGTTATATTCTCAGCCGCTACGTGGCCAAATGGCGCCACTGTTCGCCGGAGAGTTGAAGAAAATGAGCGAGTGTCGCGTTGAGTGAAAGAGAGAGATACGTTTGAGTGAAGTAGCTGTTTGAATTTGTGAATCAAACGTAAACATTGACAACGAACAAATAGAGAAACTTCAAATTCAATTGGGAATAAAATTGACTTTGTCAATAAGTAATAATCACACAAATTAGGCATTGGCGAGAAATTTATTCATTAAGCAATTTGACAACAGATAGTTATAATTTTTATGTCTACAGTATTTTCGTTTTGAGAAATTTGATTTGCTTTATCTTTAAATATTTTAAATGACTATGTCAAAATAAAACGTTCCAACAACTAATATGTCTATGTATGTTTTCAAATCAAATCAATAATTTTGCAGCAATTTGTACTATTTATATAATGCTGAACATCGAACTTAATGGAATAGTTAATTACTTAGATGATATTTAATCAAATAATGGTTTCAATTAAAATGGTTTCAAAAATTGCTTAATCAAAACAAAGTCTTACCAAAAAATTGTTTTTAACTTTTTTTTGAAAAAGGTAACTGTTTATTTTTTTAGTAAATAAAAGAGAAAGGGTTTTATTTTCATAATTTTACATTACCAAAACAAAATAAGCTGTGAAGCTGTGAAAATAACTAAACAAAGTTACTTTGTGAAATAATAAAACAGTACCATTGAAAATATACATATAATTTTACCTTATGAATGAATAATATAATAATACAAAAAGTTGTTTTGGTTAAAATAACTTAGTCGCTATGTATTTAATACTTTCTTTTTTATAAAAAATATATATAAATTTAAAACTTTTTAGTTATTCTTTTGTAAAGCCGTTTCCCCAATGCTCTTGATAAATACAAATCATATTCCATCTCCAAGAAGTGGTTCCTATTAACATGTACATTATACAATTTGTTCTTAAATAAGTTTCATTGATTAAGCGTTTTTAATGAATCTAAATGAACCTAAAATAACAGCAATGAAAATTACTCTGTGAATTGCCGAAACTATTTAAATCCCATACTTTTGTTCAACGCACTCTCGCTCTGAAACTCATTCATCCAATCTCTTGTATCTCGTATCCGAAAACCCTCCTGGCACTCTTTCACTCAATAGTTTAAGCAGAGACTCTCGCAGAACGAGATACACTTCCCCGCCCCTCAAAAACCCTCCTCAATCCACCGAGATTGTTATTGTTACCATTAACTCACACGCGCCGCCAACAGCAAACGCCGCATGCATATCCGTCGGATACTTTCCCAGAGCCCTGCATCTCGCAACTCACAACTCGCATCTTGCATCTCGCATCTCGGCATCTTCTAATTGCCGCAGCTGCAGCAGATAATCAGGCAGCCTGCCATGCGATTTTGTCAACGCTAAAAGATGTTTAACACATTGCCCCGATCTTTGGACTGGATGCATGGATATCCACTATCCGAAAGATGCATCTATATATAGAGCTCGATTGTTTAGCCTGCCTTGACTGCTGTTTGTGTTTAGACGATTCTCGGGATACTTAAGCGCTGTCTAAGGCCAAGGCCGATTGGCAGAAGTTCGAGTTCGAGTGGCGAATGGCGAGTGAATCATTTGCCACCTCTGGAGTTGCGTACGAGAAATGTAATATTTATGAATGCCCAGGCACCACCCATAAAACATTCTTTTCGGGCCCGGCCCCATCTTTCCCCCCCACCAAAATGTGAACTTTTGTTTGTATGTGGAAGTTTCTGTAATGCATTTATTATTCATAAGAACTTTTTCATTAGAAGACTGGGTTCGGCACATGACTCCTGGTGCCGAAACAAATGTCCAAGGTGGTCGAGGCGAACCCCTGAAATTCCACACCCCCATTCGATGTCCATCCGCAGTGACAAAGAAAGCGAATGTAACTGAGTTAGTACCACCGACTTGAGCTCCGACTTGACTCCCTGCGAAGACACAGCACACAATACACACAACACACACACAGCCTGGGCATTGTTTTTCCTAGGTGTCGGAAACTTGTTCAACTTGTTTTCATTTCACTATTTTTTCACATCTCCTTCTCGGCCGAGTGTGTGAATGCTGCGAAGCTGAAATAGCACAGCACAAGTGTGAGTGGCTTCTGGGAATGCTGCAGGACACTTTGTTATCGACCAAGGAGTCCGGTACTTACAGGAGTATTAACTCGAAATGGAGTACGAAAAGAACTGGTGAAGGATAATAAAACATAGAGGAAAATGTATTCTAAAATATACAACCAATGTGTCAAATGATATATTAAAAAATATATGCTATTTATTAATAGTTCATAATAAGTGAAAACAAAATAAATAAATTCATTCATAAAAGGAATATAACTTGTAATGGGAAAAGTATTTTTTTAAAAAATCAGTATGCATTATAAAATAAAATTTTAATAAGATACATTAGTCAAAGATTTGTATTGTTCTTTTAAGTATTATAAAACATATTTAATAGATATGCAGACGCATTGAAGGGCAGTAAAAGCTGTTTATTAGTGGGTGTCCTTTTATCGCAAATGATTTTTGAACAATAAAACATTCTTTTTACAAACTATTTTAATTTTAAAATATTTTTTTCTGTGTGTAACTAAAAGAAGTGATAGTGTAAAACAACGAAGCAAAGTTATTTCCTATTATTCAAGGGTTATCAGGGAGTTCTGTGGCTCAAACAGGCTTATCTTCTGCGATGCCACCATGAAGTCATGTATCTCTCAGATGTCTCAATGTTGGGGGGCAATGTTCGGAATGTATTTATAATATTTATGCCTGCACACAGGCCAGAGGTTATCCCTTTGATATCTCTCTTAATTTCGAATGTTGTATTTCGATTTATAGTGCGCATTTATGACCGAGAAACACAGTGCATTCAAATATGCATTAAATTGCGTGATAAATTGTCTGCTGATTGTTGGGATCTCAGTCGCTGATGTATGCATAAATAATTAGAGAGCGACAATAAAATGAGTTGGCAAAGTTTAATTACTAAAATGCGACGAGCGTGGCGCAACTTTTCGATTAGTGGAGCGGCCAAAGTCGATTTCCATGGACCATTCTGTTATCACAACCGAAAAATAAGGGGACACACACTTCTGGAATGGGGAATGAGAGATGGCAAGCCAAACAAATTGTGAAATGGCAATCGCTGGCATGGACCGATATAAAATATGCCGGCTGGACACAGGATTGCTGGCCAAAAGCCGAACTAAAAACAAATTTCTGATGCCGCAGCAGCAGCTGAAATTGACAGACAGACAGAGTCTGGGGTATGGAGGATTCCTGGATTTTGGATTTTGGAAGGAGGGAGGACGAATTCGAAGCGCTTACCGCACAGTGGAACACCAAGCTTTGGCCTTTTATTTTTGCAAACAACTAGCCATCATGTGAGCCGCCCCATCCGCACCGAATCGATGGGGCTTTGACAAAGGAACCTCCCTTTGTCTCCTTTTTGTTCATTAACGGACTCGTTTGCCAGGGCACAAAAATGCAGCATGAAATGAAATCGCCCTGATTGATGAAATTCTCCAAATTGCATCTACTCGCCTTTATTGATGGGGTTGCCATGACAAACGCAACATGACAACAAACTTTGTCCAGCAAGTTAATCGGATCAATGTTGGCCCCAAATGCAGTTCGTTATTCGGCTCGTTTGCTCTCAAATTGGAATTAGGATACGACCCATGGCAGGCATTTAAAGCAAAGGTATGTTATCGGATATGCCTGTAGTTTGTATTAACGTAAAACTAATTACTTACATTTGACAACAGAGTTTGGCCAAATTTATTGTTGCTTAGCACTTTAGCTTTCAACTTGTTTAGTTGATTTAATTGATAATAAACATAGTTAAACGCTTTTAATGATGTGTCAAAACGTTGTAAGTTCTCTTAAACATGTAAGGCCATTTAAGTAATTGAGGCAATTGCTTTTTGCAAGTAATTTACGCATAACCTTTTAGAAATGACATTATTTTGTACTTTCACTATGGCTAAAATATTTTCGGAATATGTTAAAAGTTTTTCATGAATTCGTTGCACTAAGTCAACTTTTGGGCAAATGATTTCGAGTCCATAAACTTAAACTCCTCAAATATAGTATCGGTGTGGTGGCAGACAACTCAGTTTTGTTTTGGACGATAACAGGATGTTGGATCTGGCCAAGTTGCTCGCCAGCTGCCAACAAGTGTGAAGATTGAAGGGGAAGTGTTGCTGGGGAGTCTGCTGCTCACTTGTTTGCTGCTCCCATGATATAAATTGCACAGCTGAGCGGGCAGCATAATCGCATGCAATTATGCCGCACACAATCACAACAGGCCAACCAGCAAGAAGTTTGCAAAACTCGCCGGGCAACTCGACTCAACTCGGCTGGAAGTGGAAGTGGTAGTGGCAAGGGCAGTGCCAACAAGCTGGCACTAACAGGTGAGTGGGATGGGATACTATGGCATGGGATAGCCTGAAGAAGACTCTGAATTGGCAGGAGGAGATTGGGGCTGGTACTGGAGGTACTCCAGTCCAATCGGGTACCAAACAATGCAGGCGAGCTGCAGTTTTTGCTGCCTCTGTTTTGTTTGTTGCACAATCTTGTCTAACTTTGTTTAGTCATCGCCCGGGCTTCGTTCTTCTGGTTCAGGTTCTGAGCCAGTTTTCAGCCTTCTGTTGACTTTCGCCTCCTCGTCCTCGTCCTCGTCCTCGTCCTCGTCCTCGTCCTCGTCCTCGTCCTGGTGTTGCCTGATTTTTGAGGCCGCGTTTGCTTCGCCATATTTTGTTTCTTGTGCCGCTTCCCTTTTGCTCTCAATGATTGCAACTGGATGCACAAACGCTGCGCCTCGTGTGCAGTTTTGATCTATTGATTGTTTTACCCATGCCGCCATGCAGCCATGCCCTACAATTTCCGCCCCCGAATGATGGCTTCTCCAATCGCCGGTCTACAGCGTAAGCAAATATAGCATTTTGCGTTTTCCAATTAAACTTGAACAAGCGCCGAGCAATCGAAGCCGGATTCGAAGCCTTTTGTCTCTGGGGATTTCGTGCGATGACTGTGCGAATGTGTCGAATGTGAGTCGAAACAGTGTGGCCAAGTGTTAAGCGACTCTCGCCAAGAAGGACACGAAAAGGCGACAGGGAAAGCTTTTGGAAAAGTTTAGTGTTTCAACCATTAAAGAAGATTAAGCGCGACTTAGCTGAAATATCCATTTTCATTTGTACAACTCCTAAATTTGTTAGATTCATACATATTTTGTGCTGTTCAATTTATTGTAATTTGCCAGGCTAATTTCCATTATAATATATATTTTTGTTCAGCTTAAAGAAAGATAACTAAAGTATTGTATATTTTCCACTTTCCAATGTCAATTTACTCAGTTATTTTGATTTTCAGTAAAACAATTTTCTATTGATAGGCGGAAGTAACGTATACGTTTATATTTTATAGGGTTCGTAATAAAGGTATCTATTACAAAAGAAAGCCAAGTAACATTTATTTCAACAAGTACCTGCTATTAAACACTTTTTATTGTAACTCTTATATCCTTTCGGCAGAATGGTTTTACAGGAATTTATTGCACAAAGTTTTATAATATGCTACTGGTAAATAGTAATTTGAGTCTGGAACTTGGACTGCAGTAAAACGAGCTCTGTGGGAAAGCGATTCGAATGGCTTGCAGCTGCCCAGTTACGGTGTAAAACGATGGGCATAAACTAGAGCCAAGTACGACCTCCATTAACTTGCGTTCAATGATTAAAACCCCTCTATCCAACTGCATACTCGTTCAGGGAAAGCCAGCCAGGTTGGTATTACCGAGAAAGCAGCAAGAATAAACCATAATTCTTAGAAGGCCTTAGACAGAATAATAGCAATTACATACGAGCGAACCGGGCCAATAAAACCACCAACTTGATAGAACACATATAATGGGGCGCACTCGAATCGCATTTATGGCACTTTAAGAACCCTCCGAAATTGTACTTCAATCAAGGAGAAGGCGGAGAAATGGATCTGGGAGATAGAGCGTGCCTTCAATTTGGACACGTGCAGGTCTGACCCCCTCCGAAGATGGAATTTAGAGTTTTCATTTAGCGACTTTCTGGCTGGCTGGCTGACCGCTTTCCCAAGAATGGCGTCACTTAACTAGTTTGCCGCAAACACCGAACTAAGTCAGCGTATAATAAATTACTCAGAATTTTCAGGCAGAGATATAATTGCCGGAGGAATGCCGTGCACGTCCATAGCTCGTTAATTCGAAGAACTCAAAAATCATATGTATTGCTTATGCAGGAACACAAAAAGCATTCATTAGAACAAAAGCCCAAAAACCGAGACAATTAAAACATATATATTTTCTTTATGTTTTTGTTCTTTTTTCCGTGTTATTTCTTGTGCTGGATATTTTTTTTCGATGGACGCCACACGTAACCTTGGCTGCATTTTAATCATCTGCTTTTTTGGGATCTCCCGAACTGAGTTCTTTGACGAATTTCAACGAGTCGCTTGCACGTGCTTGGTCTCTGCGAGCCACATCAATCAAAAATAATTTATATAAGAGCGGGCCCAAAGCTCGGCCATCTAAGATATGGCCAAGACACGTAGGATAGCCACATACCGCAGGTCATTCGAAGCCAAAATGCATTCTGCATTCAGACTGCTGGACTTGTTCATTCAAAACTTGTGTGTGCTTCGAAACATTTATAATTTACGAGCTCGGTTGGGTTGGGAAAAGTGTCCATGGCTAATTGATTTATGCCAGAAGTGTGAGCCATCGAGCTATACTGCTGTAGAATTCAAATTTGTAGCGGTTACCATTTATGGAATTCCATATATACATCGACTTGTCACGACCTAGAATATAGGACCTTAACACATGCCAGCTTTGCGGATTAGCGACTTTACGGGAAAGGGTTAATGGTTAATACCTTTATCTTGCGGTTGGAATTCTGCCAGCTGATGGGCTATGCCCTTTTTTGACTGGTATTTACAAAATATTTATGCCAAATGTCTGGAATATAGAACAGTAATTAGACAATCGAACAATTGAATGGCTTGAATGGTGGAGGCAGGAAAATCAATAGCACCCGCACCCTCTTTGCCTCTCGCCTCGTGAGCGGACAAAAGATGTGCGGACTTGGTGCGTCCATTAAATTTGTCACCCGCGGCTAAGCTAAATGTCAAATAGTGCTCACGGCCATTCCAGGATATATAGTATCTGGCACACACACACACACACACACACATACACAAACGCACACTATCGCTGGGGGAGAACAATAACAGCATCAATTTGACACGTACAGGCGCTAATGATGGGAATGGCCAGTCAACTGAACGATCGAATCCTCAATCCTGAATCCTAAATCCTGTGCGGCGGACAGACCGCTCAACATGCCCACAATTGAACCACCCGAACTTGGTCCTTTAGGAACTTTGACATCCTGCCGTTTCGAGTAGTCGCCATCCCATTCCCGTTCCCATTCCCACTCCCCTCGAATTTTCTGTGCTGTCAGTTCCTGCTGGTGTGAGTTGACGTTCCGAGAGTCGACGACTGCCAATTTAATTCCCATTGACAAAATGCACAATTGCCGGACACCATGCCGCTTTTACCGACCCCCTTACCCCACAGAAAATGGCCCTTTGTTCGCCAATGTAACTGTTCTAGTAATTGTAATTTCTGCTGGTGACAGCCTCGCACACTTGCTATTAATTATTTTAGAAAATCGCTTGTAATAACAATAAATTTATGCAACCCACTTTCCACAGACGTTTTTCTTGCACACTTACACACAGAGGTTTTCCACCCACAACTGTTCAATTTTTCACGACATTCAAATATTTGTTGTTCGGCATTGCCAAGGCCAATCGTCAGAGAATCGTCAGTTGTCGAATTGAGTGCAATCAAGGCAAATGTTTGCACTGGGCTTTCGACTGTCTGACATCGCGGGGATTTCCCAGTTAACCAATTGCCTTGGCTTCCTCCCATTTCACATTTCCCATTTCACATTTCCCCGACCTGCCATACCAACCACTTTCAATTTTGACGGCATATCGATTTAATAAATTTGCGTGTGGCCCTTGCGACAATTTGATTGACAACTAAGTTCGACCCCCTCGGTTGAGTCGGTTGAGTCGGTTGAGTCGGTTGAGTCGGTTGAGTTGGTTAGTCGAGTTTTTTATTTTTCCAGCTATACCATGTGGCAAGAGATGGCAGAGAGATATATACACATGATTGCCATTGATATGGCATGGGGAATTGGTTTTGTTCTAAGCCACTTGGATGGAAAAAAAGCGCAAAGAAATCTTTGGAGAGCCAACAGCCATGCTCTTTATTAGTTAGATCAAAACGTTGCCAATTGAGTGGTTACCTTCAGAAGAATTTGGAAAGTTGTATTATTGTTAGCCTTTTATTTGAAATTTAAGCAAACAGCTTTTTGAATTTATATAACAGAGATATTTCATTGCGCTGCAAAGTTTTCGACAACAGAGATAATTTTATGTAATTTTGATTTGGCTTTGTTCTTGCTATTTAATTACGAAAAGGAGAAAAATTAATCCATATTTAGTTATCCTTATTTCAGCACAAAATAAATGATCAAGATTTCTTTTAAATAAACAAACCTTGGGAAAATAACAAAAGCCAAAGAAAATCCAAATTCTAATCGTATTTGAAACACATCTTTATTTATATATTTAACCATTTTGATCATTTGGAAACTAAATAGTCAATTCCCATGGCATTTGTTTAGCCGTTATTTTTGATCAGTTGCTGGTTGGACCCACCTCAATTCGCTACAAACTTACCATTATATTCATAAATCAAATGCTACTGGGCGATCAGAGAGCATGGATAGAAAATTGTTAACATCCGGGTAATTTAAATACAGAAAATTCTGTTGCCGTGTATCTGCTTTTTCATTCAACAAACGTAGGTAGATATGAATAGAAACCGAAATAGACGGTGGCGGCAATTAAAATTAGAATTCACCAAAAAATGTATATTTAGGCGCGCTTAATTATGACCCTACAGTGCGACCCAGGAGCATAATGAAGGTATTGAAAAGGCGTTGACATGCAACCGATAATTAAATTCCGAACCGACAATGAGCGACACTGGGCCACAGTTCCCACATAATAAGGATTTAGCACTAAAACTCTTGCATATGTAAATTCATCGGGGCTGGCCGAGTGCCCTCGCGGGACTGCCACTTTGGTGTGAACTGCTGTCTGGGATCGAGGGATCGAGAGATCAAGGGATCGGCCGATTTGGGACCTGGATCTGATCGCTAATGCCGTGCCCGTGCATCTTGAGCGGGACTATGCCGTTAGTTTTCCGAGCGGGAAACGTGCACCCGCACATAATGCAACTAAAGTGTCAACTTTTTGGGCCGTAAATGTTACACGAACCCCTCTTGTATTTGCTTTCTAATTTGGGCACACGCTCCTCGGAAAGAGGAAACAACAGAGCAGCATTTCCGTTTTTCACACACACATTTGAAAGCAATTTTTCAAAATTGAAATTCATTTCATATGACTGTCTATGCTTCCATATCCATTATTTTCCTATCGCACACCCGTTATCTGTGACAGCGAATCAGCAAATGAGATCGTTTGCCAGCGATAATATAGAAGTGGCACCGGGAAAACGAAAACCCAGCAAGTGTTGAAAATAACCCAATATTTGGGGTGACAATTGTGCGGCCTGAGGGCGGTATTACATGCTTCCCTTGGATCTGCAACTTATCTTCAAATTAGTTCTAGCTTTTAGGCTGGTCTATCGAAGCTCTGGTATCAAATTAAGTTGAAACTACCCTGCAGAAACAAAGCCATTCGAACTATATTGTATCTGCAGATTGACTTGGCAATAAACTACCCAGCCGCCACAATATATTCCCGGCCACCGCATACTTCTTAGTCATCCAGTTTCTTGGCTGGGCGTCGCCCAGCAACCCTTTCGGCCAGGCCAAGCCAACTATCCAGCAAATATCCTATTGAAAAGAAGCCTGCTCCATCATCATCCATCCATCTATCCATCCAGCCAGCCATCCAGCCATCCAGCCAACCCCTCTCGACTGGCTGGTCGGTCTCTCTTGGTAACTCCAAACAATGAACTCATAACTCAAGTGACACTTTTTAACTTGACTGCATTTCATCATGTGGTGGTGGTGGTGGTACGTCTTGGAGCCCGTCTTGGTCCGCTTCTCGGCTCTTTTCTTGTTTCGTCCAACAATATTCAAATTGAGTTTTCCAGTGCAACTGCCAGTCGTACCCCTCGCCTCGCCTCGCCTCGTCTGCGACTGAAGTCATCCATCGCTGGAAAGTTTTTTGTTGCCGACTGGTATTTGTTAGTTGATAAAAGGCCAGGCCATTATATGCATGGCCGGGCTGCACAATTTGAAGTGGGTAAAATTTGTATGCATGTGGCTGCCATGACAACGCCCCATCGTCCAGGTCGACCCCACTCCTTCTCTATTCTCCAGCCCACCAACAACTCCAACTGCGACCTTTCAATTCAAACAAGAAGCAGGGATTCTTTTTCAAATTGTCATTGCTGGCCTGAGCTGGGCTGGGCTTGGTCCTTCAAAGAATTCTTGGCTTTCTTTCGACGTGCAGCGTTCACATTCAGATTCTGTTGTCTCATGTCGCTGGGGCTTGTCAACCTGCCGGGTCCCGTAGTTCCTCACTCTCACACCCTGGAGCCCAGTTAAAACCCATCGCCATCGCCATCGCCAAACCCCGGGAATCGAATCCACGACTCTCCGCCGGCAGACAAGTGCAATGAACCGCGTTTGTCTTCTTCCATTGCAGGCTGCGGCGTTGATTTATGTTACATCTTCTATGGTTACATTGGCTCTCGATCCCCTGCCATCCACGAATTGCGCCATTAAGCGCAGCTCATATGTTACCCAAAGGTACAGGATGCTGACTCGGAGGAGGGAGACTCTCACACGTGAAATGATTTATTAGCGGTAATTGGTGTCACAGTGCTCGTGCTCCAAAGAAAAGGAAAGGATTCTCATCCCGCACTCTCGGTTGCCAGTTGCCGAGCACCCGTTGTTTCGAACTTCTCTTTTAATTATCTTGATTTTAAACTTATTAAATTTGACAAATGATATTCGTAGACAACGCTGTGGTGGCTCAAGGGGAAACAGGTTGTCAATGGCTGCTTCCCGGAATGCCGAGAGTTGATAAATCATGGAATGTGGCAGCCAAGTTTCCTCTTTTTATCTGCCTCTTAGTTCTTGGCCTATCATTCTGGCCTGTCCAGAGATTCGGTTTGAGCTGGGTTTTTGGGATAGCTCACACTTGTTCAAGTTGACATACCTGGTCATGTATCGATTGGTATGCCGATTAGATATTGATGAATAATCTTCTCTATAAATGGGGCTTTTTCAAAATGTAGCTGTCTCTATTGTTGTGTAATTCTGAAAACTTTTAATAGCTTCTGTTTTTTTTATAGTTTTCTGAATTGTTGAAGTCTGAGTAACTTTTAAAGTTTTATTCGTTTTCTGAAAATAAAATATTTTTAAGTTGTCACTTTAAAAAAAACTTTTCTATATCACGGGATTACAAATTTAAATCGTCAAAATTCTTCACTGATCAAACCATTATTTTCTAGTGGATTTCAAATATCTTAGTTAGAAAAAAAGTTTCTCACCTATTTTTAAATTTTTTTTATTTATCTCAGGTTGTTTGCCTAACCAATTTCGGTTATGGTTTTTTCATTATTTTCGGTTTTTAGTAATGTAATTTTGAGAATTAAATTATAGATTCGGAACTTCAATTGTATCACTTTCTTCCAACTTTGTCGAACTTTAGCATCTATGTTGGTAAACCTATCCTTAAACCATGAACTGGAATGTTGAAAAACGTTCTAATCGAATCAGAAATCGATTAAGCAGAACTGGAGATATACACAATAAAGAAGGCATGAATAGTCGTAATTAGCGTCATTTACACTTTTCAATAATATTTTAGTAAAGTAAAAAATCTAGTTTAGTAGAACCCAGTGGTACCTAGTAGTATGCCGCCAACCCAAGTGATTTATCTACCTTGCTTTTTGCTTTAGTGCAACTTGAACCACTTTATTTCACAACATTCACCTGAGATGTGCAGAAATCGAGCTAATCAACTGTTTATGGCAAATGGAATGCCAAATGGGAAGCCTAGTGATGTCCTGGCATGGCCTTGTGCTCCTTCAGGCACATGGTCACCTTGAAGGCCGTGTCGCAGTCGTTGGAGCCCTTGATTTCCTTGCAGGCATTCACGCCCGAGGTGATCTCGTCCATCTTGTCCTTCATCTGCGGCACATTCTTGAGGGTGTCGAGCAGAGCTTGGGCGTTGAACTGGCCGTTGGTGAGGTGGCCCTGCTTCTCCATCAGGCACTTGGTGTAGCACTTCATGTTCTCCTTGGCCGTGCTCTGCATTCCGCTGGCCATGAAATCCTTGAGATCAGTTTCGGTCACCTGGGTGGACTGCATGCACTGCTGCATTATCTGCCTGAAGTCCGGATCGCACTAAAAAAAGGTTTGTGTGATTAAAAACCATTTAAACTTGGTACAGTGGGTGCTCCTTTTACCTGTCCCACGGCCAATAGGACAGCGAGAGCAGCACAGAACAGGATGAACTTCATTTTGGTGCTTGTGTTTTTGCTTGGGCTTTTCCGATTTCACTCGAGAGCCTCGACTGTTGGCCATTTGCTCTAAATCTGCGGCTTTTATAGCACATCGAGGGAATGCAATTAAGGCAATTAAACTTTTTGCGAAATGAACCAGAATTTGATTACGCACAATACAGACAATTACTCCACAATAGAATTTCCCTTTTTCGAATGTAATTATATTCCATTATCAGACCATTCGCAATTTCGGGGAATGGAGTTTGGGAGGGGGCAGTGCTACACAAATCAGCAAAGTTAGTCGCAATTAGTTGCCGGCCCCCACAACGTATCAATTATTCATTTATTGTGTTTAAATGCGGTCAGAGTTTGACAATTTTCGGCCTTTGTTTAAGCCATTCACACTTGCTCAATTGATTTGCATGCCATTTGTTTTGGCCCGGCCATTGCCAGTTGCAAATCCCCAATTGATATTTTCGAAGGCATTTAATCTCGCATAATCACGGCCAAATTTCCGAGTCTGCTTACACCAGACGAAGGTCGCCTCTGAATAATTTACCAAATTAGCAGAGCTCTGGAAACCAATTTTCCACACAATTCATAAATTTGACCATTTGTAAAGCTTAAAATAGTAAATTTGTGAATGTATTCAAAAATTCATTACTTTTAGTAATTTTGTATAAATAGATTGCGTTGTCATTGACAAATTTTTTTATTTGCTTTGCTTTGCTTATATCGATTAAATCTATAATCTATTCATTGCTTAAAATAATGGCAGATTAAGCTGATCTAAAAAAACTACAATTCTATATTTAATACATGTGAATTTAATTATATCTACATTGGGAGTACTTATAAAAAGTAGTAGTTTTAAGTTCCAGAAACCATTGACGCCCTGAAAAGAGATCTAATATATTTTCGCATTCATTTGCAGACGTTTTAATCGAAGTTACAGATTGCACAAGTCCGCAGTGACTATCTATAACAATTAAACATCCATCAGTCCCCATTCCCGGCCATGATACAACAACAAACATTTGTTTGCTGGCTAAAGAGAAGATGGTATACAGAAATAAAATAACTTGCATAATTCCTGGGCAAATTCAAATCAATAGACAAACAATAAGCTCGAGTTCGCAGGCCAACTGCCATTTACAGGACTAAGGAAGCCATGTTGACAGCACAAATAATTTATGCCTTTGTTATGGAGAGAAAGAGCGCACCTGCCCAAGTCGAAGCTGTGTTCTGTGCCGAACCGAGCCACGCCCACTTTGTCCTGTGCCCCTCCATGTAGGTTGGGTTTTTGCGCCAAGAAACAAATAAAGAGGAGGCCAAGTCGAAGTGGTTGACAAAAGGCCGAGTGAAAAACGGGCACGGAGAGACGGCGAATTGGATGGCCAACTACCACTGCTTGTCATTAGTCAGGAAGGATAAGCAAAGGACATGGCCATAAAAAGGGCAATGCGAGGCGCCCGAGCAGGGCCACTTGCACAGACACAAGGTGTGTCCTCTGAATGAATTGCTGAGTAACCAATAATGAAGTAAAACTGTTCAAGTTCTGAATGTGTCATTGTGGCAGCAGGTTGGCTGCTGGGTTGCTTGAACTGGGGCTCCGACAACCCAGCACAATTCACTGTCAGTTGCATTGTTTTGACCTGATTTACATGCCCCAGCCAGCCAGACAGCCAGCCAGCCAGCCAGCCAGCCAGTCAGCCAGCTCAACTGATATTAGGAATGGCTGAAGACCGTTCGGTGGACTTTTATAAATTACAAAGGCCACCGCACAAAGGCGATAGATGCAGGATGCCTGGCTCGGCTCTCCCTGTCTCCACTTTTTCTGGGTTTTCCCGGACCTGGACTTGGTCCTGCTTTGCCAGCAGACGACAACGATGACAGGACGAAACAAAGGCCAACGTTAATGAGCCAAGAGAATGGCGCAAGCCGTAACAAACGTGCATGGCTAAATAAAGAGCGAGGGGCAAATTGTAAGAAAGCAGAACTGTGTCACAATGTTTTGACAGGAGTTGGGGGCCAGAGAAATAGAAATGGAAATGGAGGGAGCAGGACGAGTCGGCAGGACGAGTCGGACAGAGGACAACTCAGCTAGTTAAGCGGCCAAAGACAAAGTTGATAAAATTAGATTTGTATGGTAAATAGTTTGTGGGATGGCCACGAGGCAGGGGCAAAGTTTAATAAATGTATAAAATTAATTAGCCAGTTGAATGCTCATTAACAGCTGGCAACGGGGCTCAGGCTGACAACTCTGTTTCGGAGCCTCCTGCTGGTTGGCCAAGCTTTAAGGGCAGCTTTAAGCCAGGTCGGAACATTTGATGCGGCTTGTCCATGGAAGGTGGAAGGTGGATGGTTTTTTGGGCCCGGTTAGGGGCCATGGCAGCTGTCAAGCTGGCTCAATTAATTCCCAGCAGCAACAGCAGTCAGTCAATGAAATATGCTGCTTCCCATTTTCCATGTCCGTGTGTTTTGGCATTTTCACACCTCACCCCCCGAAATTTTCCCTCACTTCGCGTTCGATATCCCGCCGAGCCGAATAATGGGGCAAAAAGGAAAAGTGAAAACCCCCTCCGAAAATGAATATTGACCTTTCACAATTGCAAGCCGCATGAGTTCTTTGTTTGCTGCAACTTGCGTTTTACGGTTTTCGGGTTTTCGGGTTTTTAAATGCTGCACCAGCGGTCAAACGTTGACCACAAAAGCCAAGGGCCCGAAAACGGGATGGGAAAAGGCAGGGAGGGTATACGAAATCAAAATATATTTCGGACATTGTGGTAAAGTAATTGGATTTTGAGGCATTTATTATAATATTGGAAATTTTGTGAGTGAGGGAATTTCGGTCAATAACAATGGCAGGGGGAATGCATATAACCGGAGAGGAACAAAGGGAAATTTGAAAACAAATCCAGGCAAATCCAGTTAAATTTTTGGTTGCGATAACTGGAATAGAACTTAAATCAATACCAAAATGTGGCTAAGAGACGTTTGAAATTCAGATTTCTTTACTAAGCACAAATATAACCATTGAAAGCATCATATTTTTTCTATAATTTTAAAACACTCAATTCGGAGAAACTGGAAAGCTCTGAAAAGAGAAGAGAAAAAAATATTAATAACATTAGTTTCAACCCAACGTAAGAACTTAAGATTGAACTAAAAGTGATTGAGTGTCTGTGCCAGTGAAACACTTTTTAAAATGTTATATATGTACTTTTTGAAAAACAAAAACTAATTTTTTTTGTTAAAAAAACGCCATTTTGTTATTTTTCATATATTTAAAAGATTTTAGGTCATTAAAGGGGATATATTTTAAGCTTTAATACCCATTTTGAATTGTTCAATCTCACTCAGCAGTTGGAGTATTTTTTTTGTAAAAAAATCTTTTAATAAACTTAAATACTCATCTTATTTAAAATCTCACCTTGGGCCTTTTTTACCTAAACCACCCTTTTAATTGACAACTTTAAAGACAAGTTTTTTTCCGTAAGCACATTTCAAGTGCAAAGGCTTTTTGTCTGACTGCTCTATTGGGTATAAAATCTGTGTAATTTGCACTCGTCTTCATTTTGGACAGCTATAATTGGAATCGGGAGTCATGGCCCTTCAGTCCCATGGCCAATCAACTCCACACTCGCATTCCGAAATGAAAGCAGATGATGGGAAAAAATTCAAAATGCGAGCGCACAGAGTTATTGAAATTAAACATCAAATGTCACAGGCAGGCACCAACGCAGGCCAATTCGCTGTCTTCGCTTTGTGGCAGTGAAAGGAGGACAAGACGCACAAAAGCACAAAGGTCCTTCCACATGCACCAGGATTTTGGCTGGGGGGGAGGGGGATGGGGGAGGGGGTGGTATCACAAGTTTTTTGTCGAACAAAAAATGGCTGGCTGACAAGTTGCCAAAGAGCGAGCAATTCGAATTTGTGTGGAAGTTTTTGGCAAAAATAAAGTCGAAGCAGACGCCGTCGAAGACAATTGCCCGAGCAACTGAAATCAAGCAGCACAAGCAGCTCAAGGATGTAAGTCTAAAAAGGAGCGGGGGCAGGAGTGCAGGGGGCTCTAAATACGAGTGTGTCTCACACACAAATACAATTTACATGCGTACGTGTGCCACAGGCGGGGAGGGGGTGGCTTCCAAGGGGGGGCTGGGGAGGGGACAGCGGGCGGCAGAGTGCGTCTCTGTGACATGTCCTTAGGATATTTGTATGCAAACAGGCACAATGCGCTGAAATCGATATGCGGGCTTGCTGCTCCTCCCCCTTCCACCGCATTTTCGAAGGACTCAGCCCAGGGGAAGATGCAGCTGAAATGGCGGGCGGCTTAGACTCCGCTTCCATCTCCATCTCCACCTCCTTCTCCAAATACGTCTTGGCCTGGCAGTTGACAGCCATGTGCAGCGGCGCAATGAAATGAAAAATGGTGAGAAGGAGACGGCGACGGCGACAACGACTGCAGCTTCAAAACCCAACTAGCATATGTACACTGACAAAAATTAAATGTAAGGAATGCTAAACAATGATGTGCTGGAAAAAATTACCATCTGGGACTATCCCGCTCAATAAATTTAAATGTACCCTTTTATATTAAGCATATTTTGATATAATTTATAAAATTTTGTATTTAAGAGAAACTAAATTTTTTTTAAATAAAGAGATCAGAAACGACTTCTTCTACGAGGTTCTTTAGAAAGATTTTAATTTACCTTACATTTAGTACCAGGGTTTTGCTACGATTTGCGGCTGATCACTTACCTTTTATTTTTATATTTAATCGCATTGAAAAAAAGATTGTATCGTTTTACTTTCTTGTTGCTATTATTTATCCGTGAAATGTACTTGAACTTTTAAAATCACTTTTCCACATACTTTCTTTGAAAGCAATCAGCTTTCAAGTTGATATTTTATTTTTTCTAAAAGGGCATTGATTTTTTCAGTGCAGTCATGTGTGAGAGCCCGCGGCGACAACGATGGCCTGCTGACAAGCCCTTCGTCGCACTTATGTGCGTGTGTTTCGTCTGCATATGGACTAGGGATGGGTGAGACTGATATGTGATATTAGTTTGATCTATAGTGATTTCATGCAGGGATGCAGCAAACACTCGAAATGGTATAAGTGCGCAAAAGCCACCAGAAAATTGCAAAAATAAAGTTTATTAAATGGAGCTTAGACTGTACAGACGGAAACTCCAAAAGGACAGTATTTGTAAAGTACTTACTTGAATAGTGCTTTGCGTTGGTTAGGCAAATATTATCAATCATTATTTAATTTTCATTTGATGGACCAACGAATAAATGAGTTTAACAACAGCTGTGCAGGTTGGACTTTCACCCTGTATTCCTAACGCCATTCCATCAATTTTAATAAGGAACATGATTTTCCAATTTTCCATTGCAACACTTGGGAATACCGGGTAGAGCTGATTTGCGTCGTTTTTTTTTCTTTTTTGAGAGTTCTTGACGCAACCCTGGCTTATTCGCAGCCTGATTATATCACAAGGCCCAGTTGCTTGATTTGTTTTGCACACATTACCGTCTGATTGTCTACGCCACGTACTGCTCTTTTCCCCAAGAACCCGAACCCGAACGCGAACCCAGCACCCAGTACCCTCCCGCATTTTAACTCAGATCGGTTCAGTGCGAGTATCTCGTTATGCTGGTGCGTCACTGGTTTCTTCTTTTCGATTGTGCAACTACGATAAGCAATTTTGAACGTCGTCTTTGTCGTCCTCGCCGGGAATTTCGGGGTGCGTGTGTCGCCAACACGCAGATGCCAATGTCAATGCCTATCCACATCCCCATCCCCTGCGATAGCCATCAAATTAAGGCCGCCCAAATCAATGCAGATTCCGATACAAGATACCCAAACTCAGGCCCTCAAGAGGTGACTTTGCCTGCTGGTACCCGTCTCATTGTTTTAAGAGCCTAATTGCCCGACTGTTGTGCCGCTTGCTCTTGCTTCTTACCCGGGGGACAGGTGCAAATGGTTATGAAAGGTGGCCTGTATGTGACCCCAGCCCGACACACGAAATGCAAATGAAAACTTTAAAATATGCCCAGCATAAGCCGTAGTTGAAGTTCAGTTACATGGCTGTAAAAGATGTTTTCTTTACGTTTTCGTGGCCGGGTCCCCTCATCTCCGATCCTTGTTTTATTGTATTTTTGGCTGTACAGTAGCAAATTGGTTACAAACACAGCTGTCGACCCTTACGTGGCCATAAAGTACAAGACAAAGGGTTTTTTTTTTGATCGGAGTCCCCAACTCTCGAGAGAAATGTTAGAAAGGGGCAAGGCCAGCACACGTGACCGCCGGAGAATAATGCGGTAGCCAAACGTAAGGAATTTCGGGTCTGCATACATATGTGTGGTCAAATTAAAAGGGTCAAAAGGGTATCTCTCCTCATTTATCTGCGTATGTAAGGATTCATCGAAAATATTGAAAGTTTTGAAAATGCAAACTATTCACATAGCTAAATAGCATTCTCTGGCGATTCACCAAATTTTCTACACCGTATCATTCCCGTGGCTTTCTGTTTTGTTTACCGCTTATCAGACACCCGAATTATTTGTTTACATTGGCTGTTTGCTGTTCTGTGTTGCCCTCCTATCGATTTCGATTTGAGAAAAACAGAGCCGATTATAAATATTCACTAACAGTTGTTGAAATGCAACAGACAACTCTATGGGGACACGTTTTAGGGGGATACCCATACCCCGCCCCCCGAACATCTGTTTTTTGCGGCATAAATATGTATACATACGTATACAGTCAGTTGTACATTCATCAACATTTCCTGAGGCCCGGTCTGTTCTGCTGTTCTCCAGGTCTCTGGAGCTGATTGCGATTGCGAATTGCAAATCGATGCCAGCGATATGGGGGTAAGGCGGTTACGGCGGTACTGTATGGGCAAAACGTAAAAACCGCACGGTAGGAAATTTGAATAAAATGCAATAAGACAAACACACATGCATGATAATTCAAGCCGGGGCAGCATCAACAACAATGCATTCCCCTCAATATCGGCTGTCGGCACTGGGACTGCCCTTCCCGCATCCGCATCCGCAACTATATACCCATGTTAATTTATAGGTGTGTGTATATGGAGTGTATGCAAAAATACCCAACGCAGCTCGTGCGTGTAAACTCGTGATGATGATACACTAAAAACTACGCTGCTAAACAACCAAACCACAAAATACATCAAAATGATGCGGTTGCAAAGTGATGCAAAAAACAAGTTCTCGAGTGCTCCCGACCCCCCTCTTAACCCGCTCATACCAAGTAAATCAGGGCGAGAGGGGGTTAAAGGGAAGGCAACGGACGAGGACTCATGCATGGTACAATGAACCACTGTCGAAGTGGTTGACTGTTCAAGTGGTTGCCGAGTACGGTGCAAAAAGTTAGACAAATGTATCTGAGAATAGTTTGCGATAACAGGCCAACTTAGTCCACTATTCACTTTTTTGAATTCTGGGATGTTATTTTAGCCTTTTGAGTGGTATAATCTGACCCTATGGAGTGGCTTCTTAATTTTAATTTTTCCTTTAAAACTATGTTTTACGAGTAAAACAGAAAAGAGTTGTAATCATATAAGAAGGGTGATAACAAAGGAAACATTTAGAACTTAAAATCACCTAAAAATAAATTCATACGAAAACACTATTAATTATTTTGGGCGTGATAATGATATCTTAATATGCAAACTCTTAAATTAACCATAATAAAATTATATATATATTTGCTTATAAGCCTTATGGAAGGTATTTTATAAAATCTTTTTTAGAAACTTAGAAAATTGCAATGATAGTGCTTAGAGAACAACAGGATGAACATTCTACTTATGTTCCCTTGTGCCTCCATTCACAAGTACTCATATGTTTTGGTCCTAGCTGAATTTTGAGTGACATAAATAACCCCTAGAAAAGTAATAAATAAAATCGCTTGAGCAATCAGCATTGTCTTCGAGTCCCTTTTAAAAATTGTACTTCTATGCCATTGCAATATAATGTCCTGACCATCTTGACCGCCAGGCAAAAGGCACCGAAATGAAATGTTTTCTGGCCACTTACGCAATTCTGGGAGTTTCAACTTTGCTTTGGGGGCTGGCAGTGAACTGGCAAATGCAACTGTCTGACCTTACGGGCTGTAAATTATGCATCTATGCATAATTTATAACTTATGCGTGGTTCGTCCAACCCCCGAAACATTTCGCCAGAGCAAAGCCAAAGGCAAAGGCAAGAGCAGCAGAGACATAGACAGATGCACAGACAATGATTAGGGCCACACACAAACCTATTATTAACGTTGCCTGGCCCTGTCCACTCGGGTGGACAATTGCAATTGCTTGGCAGTAATTTTCAATTTAATTATAGTAATACACACTCACACTTCCAGCGGGAGGGCCGTCTAAGTGCAGATTTGAGCGCATTTGCACTTGAGCCAAGTTTTATGGCCTGACTTTCCCCAGAGCCCGAGCACTGAGTTCTGAGCCCTGAGTTCTGAGCCCTGAGTTCTGAGGGATCGTCCTGGCTCTTGCGTAAATCAAATGCAAATGTCCAGGGGGCAGGGGCCATAGTGCAATGACAGCACTGTCCTGTCCGCTAGTCTGCGGCTTGCATTTCGCCGAATTAATTATGTGGGGGGGGGAAGGCACTTAAGCCAATGTCTCCAGAATCCCATTTACCCCTCAACGGGGCCTGCTCACTTTGGCATTACTTGCAGGCGGCAGGTCAAATTTTAGTTTTAGTTCTCGTTCTCGCACGTAGCCGATGGACGAACATATCGAAATCAGCAATCAAGGTGAGCAGGCAGCGAAATTATGCTCACGTAGGGAGTACGTGCTGTTGATTTGATGGTCAGTTAATTATTATTTTCTGTGTTTATAGAGTTGCGGCGAAACACGACCTGGGCCGAAGCCCGAACAGAAATGGTTCTTTTAGCCCCCGTCTAGAGTCTGATCGTCTGACTGGACCAGCCAAGATTGCGGCCATGCATGCTGGGTTACCAAGTGTCTCAGCCCCATAAAAGTGACTGAACATGAGTAGATCAAAAAACAACACCAGATAAAGAAGGCGGCGAGTAAAATAATAATAAGCAGTCGCTATCTACGACTTTGAATTTCAAAATATGTCAGCCATTTGAATGCTTTTTCAGAGCTGGCTTCTACCTACTAGAATTTATTTATTGAGAAAAAAATATTCATTTTTAAAAAGTATAAGAAACAAACTTACTAATTACATACTTTAAATCTCTACAAATTTAATTTTCAAATAATTAAAATTTTAAATTATTCATAATATTTTATAAGCATTGTTGAAATATAAATTTTTTCAAAGAGAAAAAGTTTTTCGGTCCACTAAGAATTGAGTAAAAGTGTGTTATCATAATCAGTTCTTAACAAAAAAATTGATGTAAATATTTCTTAGTTCTTAATGAAAAAAAAACAAATGAAAAAGCCTTTTAGATTAAGGCATGGTCCACCCAACTATGCCATTCCTTAACCCCTTAATTACACAGCATTACGGCCGGGCACTGAAATAATTTCCGCATATGATGAAGAAAGTTTTTAGCACGCCGGCCAAATGTTAATTATCGCTGGCCAGGACCTAATCCATTTCTGAGCCTGCGCCAATGTTATTCCCATTGAGCGGCAGATTGAAGCCGCCAAATTAGTTTGACGGGTCAGGAGCGGAGTTACGATGTTGACCAGGTTTGAGCGTAAAGCGTAAAGGATACTGATTCAGCTTCTCCACCGGGCCAAAGTCGTGTTGTAATCAGCCGGGCTATGAAGTCGGCCAAATCGCTGGCGCATTTCCGATGGCCAGGGCCAATATTAATCAATTCTATGTGGAGCGCGAGAGCCAGCACAATCCCCAACTGGTTATCCTCCACGGCACAACAAGTCGAAACTCATTTCGTGTTGCGACTTTTGATTATGATGATTATTACGCGTAATCGCCGCTACATGTGCTACATGCAGCGCCGATGCCGATGCCGATGCCCCATCCCCGGAGCTTATTGATGAGGTACGAAGCTGGCATAGCCCCCTGGCCGAAAGTGCCTGGGACACCTGTGTGTATATTATTATTACACATCGTCCATGGGCGGCGAGGGGGGGGGACCGAAAGGGGGAAGAGGGCAGTGGCACGGGCACGGGCACGGGCACGGGCATGGGCAATGGCAATTGGACTGGGAATGGATACAAGTACGCGCAAAAGTGCGGGTTTTGGCCAGACGAATTTAAGCGAGATACACACGATGACGCTGTAAGTGAACACTAATGTGGGTCCAGGGCATTTTACAGTTGCGGTCATTCGAATAAGAAAATATATTTATTTTTAAACTTGAATTTACATACATACTTTCCCTTCTTCTTGCTATTATTACGGCAAAAAAAATGTAATGTAATTTTTAAATTATGTAACATTAACGGCAAATACTTAACAAAGGGAAAAATCAATACAATAGGAAGTTAATCAAGCAACTAAAGTACAATAATCGATAGTCAATGCTTTTATATTTAAGATAAAGTAATTGAAATTAAACATAAGAGCATTTTTAAACTGATAAACATTTTAGTTTATCATTTTACATTTTTTTTTTTAACTAAAAAAAAAAGGCACCTAAGACAGAATCTTTGAGACTTAAAATTTTAAAGAACTACTGTATTATGTTTAAAAAAAGTTATTTAACTTTTGTACACAGAATGAATAAAAAGGCAAATTGGAAAGCAAATAAAACTTTGTTTATCTCGGTCCAAAGGGTGTATTATAATAAGAAAAAATTATTTTTAAAATTTTATTTTAAAATAGATTTTCAAAGATAAAATGATAGAACCCTATCTACCTATAGACTATCTTACATATAATTGTTTAAAATATATTTTATTCTACCTATTTAGCGAAGTTTCTTGCAAAGTTTCCACTCGATGGGTTGGCACTGTCCTTCCGAACGGCGACTGCTTACATGCAAGCTCGCAGGCCGGCTGACGTAACAACAAGTTAACAAGATAATGACAGTAGCGGCGGCTTACCGGACGAATCGACCGGGCTAGCCTCAGTCCGTGGAACGAAGTCATCGTCTTCGTGGTCTCGGCCCCCTCCGTTCCCAATTCACCCACGGAACTCACGTCCCGCTCTGTTATTTAGTGGAGGTAGGTGTGGACCGACTCTGGAAGTTCGTGTGTGTGAGCCGGCTTTGAGTGACGGGCCGTGAGCATAAGTGACTGATGGCCGGCGACGTCCAGGGACCAGCCCCCTTCTTTCCTTCTTTCCTTCTGCCGGCCAAAGACCATAATCAAGTATGCTAAAAAGACGCGCTAACCAAAAAGGAAATTGAAATGAAATATCTGCGTACAAACTAGTACACAGATAAAAATATTAACGATTTTTAATTTGTGCTATTTAATTAAGAAGTGCGGAGAACCAGCTGCCACCGAAAAAATAGAAACTCGAGTTTTAGAATCAATATAGCCCGAATTTTTACTTAATTTTCCGACTAAATTAGGTTCGACTTAAAAAAAATTTGAGATTTAAAAGTTTGTTTGCATTAAATGTAAGGTAAAGAAAAGGGGCGAAAAAGAAAATATAATAGAACCAATACAAGTGTCGCAATTTCTCTCTGTGCACCGGTGTGAGTGTGTGTTTCGTTGTACGAGTGACCGCGGCGAATTTTTCGCGCTCACTCTTTTGTGGTATTTCGCACCTGAAGCGGCGCTCGGCATGTTGAGCACACCGTCGTTAACACTTGAAGCATTGCCCCTCCTGCTCCTCCCACCGCCCCTTTCAGTTGGCCAAGTTGAACGGCTGCTGCCTGTTTCGTGCTTCTTGTTCTTGCTGCTGACGCTGTTGCATTGCCAACAAGCTCATTAGTTTCATAATTAGCTTTCGTTATGCTCTTCGTGTATTAATTAGAAGTTATTGCTGCTTCCAGGCGCCGGACATGGAACTCGGCCACTCAACACTCAGCACTCAGCCCTCGGAAATCAGCGGAGTGGGAGGTCAACGTGGAAAAACCCCTTTCCATTACCATCATTACCTCACAGCACCCCACCCTACCCCTCATTTTCCAGCTGGTTCGTTGCATTTTAAATCGCTTATCAAGCGGGTTTTTCTCTCGCCAGCCTTTTTTTGCCCGTCTTTTTTCCTCAAGGTTCTTTTTTTTTTGCTTCTGCAGCTAATGCAGAGATAATGATGCTGTGGCTTTGATCGATTTGATAACAATTTAATTTGGAGTGCACGCTCAAGGTTTCTTGCCCCATTATTAAATCTTTTTTACTGCGGGTATTAAGCGGCATTGCGATGTGGTGTGCAAGGCACGTAGGCAGATTAGTCGATTGACGAAGGGGGAAAAGGGGGGTGATTGCATTCGCGAGTGCATTACATATTTGGTTAGATAATGGCTAATGGCTCATGGTGGCTCACTGTGATGACACTCTGCTCAATAGGAAACAATCCGTAAAAGGCTGAAATAAAGCCATCGAACGGAGCAGAGAATTATAAGGTGTCTGTCCAAGGAGCGCGTGAGTGTGAATCAAATGAACTCGTTCGGGCCAAATATGGATTTCTGCCATCGGAACGCCTATCACACCCTGGAAATATCTTACTGCGCTGTAAGAAAGGAGTTATTCACCTTTGCAGTAATACTTTTTCACATAAATATTTCTGCAATAAAAATAAGGAAAACGTATCCTTATGATTATTGCTTGTATTTACTTATGGCCAATAATCTGAATAAGGTATAATTTGTTTTTTACAATGTGATATGTATATTGTTATATTGTTGCTTTAAGCACTAAAGATTTTATTATAACAAAAACCTATTTCTAGCTAATTTATAAAGTCTCTTTGAGGTATGAACTATTCAGTTTATACTCGCTCAATAAGTTGCAATAAATAACAATTAGAGTTTTCTGAACTTTAGCAGTATTAATCTCACCGTTGATTGATGCTTAAGCCCAGGGCCATACCCTGTTCAATTACTCGCAAATCTCGCATAATAAACACAACATATCTGCAATGAAATTGAGGGTGAGAAGCTGACAAACAAACAATGAAAAACGAAGCAAAAGCGGCAAAAAATGCTGAGTAAACCTTATTAAAAAGGGATAACGGCGCACGAGCAGCGCTAATGACAATGCTCATGGACACGAAAAATGGAATGGAGTAGGATGATGGGGTCGGGTTGAACAAACTGATAGATGGATGGAAGGATGGGTGTGTGGATTGCTTGGCTGGTTGGTGCAAACACACACGTCACTCAGCCACGACATCCTTCCGGCGCGGTCTGGTCCTGGGCTTAACGCTGTTAATGACCAAGGGCAACAGCGGCACAGCCCTCAACCTCGGCCCAGAAATATTGGTCCTGCCCTTCCCTTTCCCTGCCCCACCTCCATACACTCAATCTCCAACCGATTTCATTACGTGTACTCATGAGCAATTGATGCTGCAATGTCATACGTCAGCAGAAGGTGAGCCAAATCAGTATTGCGATTACGAAAGGGTTGCCCTGATAAAAACACAGCAAGAAATTTATTACTGCCCTTAGTTATACAAAATTTAAATGTATGAATTTTCAAGGAGTGTTAAAAAACCTTTATCATAAAAATTATTATTGGGCAAAATCTTGTTTAAAAGCCGAATACATTTTTTGAAACCATAAAGAAAATTATCTACTTGAGAGAGTACTTATATTTAATTTGTTTAAGCACAATTTATCTAAGCACAATTAAAAAAAATAATAAAGCTGCTCTTGAGAAAAAACTTTGATCTCAAAATGCATTAATATTAATCATATGTTTCTCTTTTTAAAATATAGCGTAAAATCTGTTTTAAATTTAAATTTTCTCATAAGAGGTAATTAATATTTTTTCTGTGTACTCATCAACCGGGGCTTGAAATTTGAAAATGTGGCCGAACAGCAAATCATGTAATCGGTATACATTTTCACCATTTGACCTCTGTATACAGCTACAGCCCATGACCCTGTGGAACATTGTTCTTTACAATAAAGTGTAAAAATTGCTGCATAATGTTTGTTTGCCCGAGCCGACAAAATTTATGTGTTCCTGGACGACGTCGTCTGTCAGGGGTATTAAAAAACTTTTGCTCAAGAAAATTGCGGCCAAAGGGTTGGAAGGACCGAGGCATCCTCCCTGCTGTGGATAAATCTGCGTGGCCAATGCAACTTAATTAAATTCCCAAATACTTTTTCGCTTCCCGGGAATTATGATGCAAAATGTAAACCGTTAATTACAAAATTGTAAAACTCAAAGTTCAAACTGCAATTTGTATTCATTTGTAAGCTACGGCCACTGCCATTGCTATTAAAATGTGTAAACCCCCCTCTGGCAAAATTACAAATTAATGCGGGCGGGCGGCGTTTCATTTGGCGGTTGGCGGTTGGCAGCTGTCTGTTGTCCCTCCATCACGGCGGACACCTCGGCAGAGGGCCCCGCCCACAACACCTCTTTCCACCGCAAAGCAGTCACCCACATAATTTAAATGCATTTCCTTCTGCGCATTAATTTCCTAAGCTTTTTGCATACGAAAATCCCACACAAAACTGCGTTCGACGTAATCCCATGAGCTTTAAAGTCACGTGTATGCCTGCCGCCCCTGGCAATTCTGTTTTGTGCACCCCGGCCCCTTTTTCTGGTCGTGGGGGCGTGGCACGCACAATAAAACCTGGCTGGGATTTGTTGCTGTATTCGCATGTAATAGATGTATTTGTGTATCCCACTCTAATTTTAACTGAAAAGCTGAAAATACTCCATGGAACGGAAAAAAAATGAATGGGAGAGCGAACGAGTGGCGAACCCATAGACTGTGTTCCTTATTTGCTTTTCAGCTTTTTGTTAAATTCATAAATTGTCCTGCGGCTGGTTAAAAAGCGTCAGGCTAGAAAGGGATCCTCAATTTTTAGAGCACTTTCTGAATTTTTCATACGCGTCTGAATGAATGTACAATTATGCAAACGCGTTTATTGTACTGGCTTTTCAAATATTTGTCTGCTAAATTAAATTAATACAATTTACAAAATCCTTTAATAATAAATTGGTTAAGTGCCTGCAGCAATAATTGGGCATTTCCTTTTTTTTTTTTTTTTGCTATTATTTCTGTGGCTTAAGAGAAACCAGGGGTAAATAAAAGGAAAATACAAAAAAAAGTCGTTTCGCCCAACGTGGGGCTCGAACCCACGACCCTGAGATTAAGAGTCTCATGCTCTACCGACTGAGCTAGCCGGGCACATAATGGTCGTCAGCAAAATGCGCAAATGAGCACAGACCCTCCGCCGTAGGGAGGATTGAATTGGTTGCCCAAAGCAGTTGCCTTATTTTCTTTGGTAGGAGTATTTTTGGAATCTTTCGTTTATATACATAGGAACAATAAACGTTGTAAACATCGCTAAAAATTAGCAACTGGAAGTGATCCCTTTCTTTACCTTGTCTTAATTCCCTTAGATATTGTGGCATTAAGTAAATACTTAATAATGTATACCCTATTTTTCATGATCTTATTCGAACATATGTAAAACAATAAAAGAAAATAATGCTTTAAATTCAACAACAAATAAATAAACACAAAAGTCTAATTAAAAAAACAAACTGTAGGGTGTATCAGTCACATGTATTTCCATTCATCACCAAATGCTACACAAATCTAAAAATAACCGCAATGTTAGCACGTGGAAATATCAAAAGGTATACCAACTATTTGATGACGCATTGGAAAAAACTCGTCAAGCAAGAACCTATTGCCAAGCGATTCAAACATAAGCATCCCTACAGTGGCAGCAGTGAGGTCTTGTGCGTCATTTGCTTCATCACACTCATTGCCCGGCTAGCTCAGTCGGTAGAGCATGAGACTCTTAATCTCAGGGTCGTGGGTTCGAGCCCCACGTTGGGCGAAGCTATTTTTTATTTCTCTTAAATAAATATTTGATGTCTCAGCTCCGGAAACTTTTTTTAATCAATGCGAGTAAAATTAATTTCATTAATTTGTTCCTTTAGCTCTAATAGTTCATGAGTTTTGCATCTTTTATTTGTTATATGAAAATCTTAACTATTTAGTTATGTATAAAAATCACTTTTAAAAGCGTTTAAGTTTTATGATAAATATAACTTTGCTGAATTTATACTCTAGCTAGCCTTCGAAAAATCTTTGGCCCAGACATTCTGTCTATTGTAGTATTTGAAATTCCTCAGTTTCATTCATCAGCGCATCTCGCCGACCAAGCCCTGTCAAAAATATCATTACATTTTCGTTCCGTTTCTCACAGAAGAACATACCATGCGTGGAAAAATGGTTATTCATAATCATTTGTTACGCTTAATTGTTGTCTTTGCGGTTTACCTCATGGCTGCTTTTGTGTGCTGACCGCAAATTGATTTTAAATTCATTTCTCAGTCTCGGCCTGTGGGGCGGCAAATAACAAAAGCCGAAACGGGTAACCGGGTCTGAGAATTTTTGATTATTGTCATTATTGAGGCAAAACTAGAGCTGAAAGCGCTTGAGAATGGTTTGTGAGTGTAAGGAATCCGGAATATTTCCCACCATGGCCATATAATCTCCGACTCAACCTCGGGCTCAACTTCGACTACAGCTTCCCTCGTTTATGACTATTTGCTGTTTATTTTTGTGAAATTTAAATCCGCACGCATTCTCTTCTTCGGTCTCGCTGGTTTATTATCCTTTGCCGGCACTTTTTTATGAGTTAAGCCAGACGCGGCTTATCTATGTGACAATGCGGTAGGCACCACAAGCAAAATGGTAATGGGTTTCGGGGAGTGTGTGGCAACGCCTTTATTGCCAGGCCTACCAACCACCCAGAACATCCCGTCGCCCTTCGCTTCATTCATAAATAAATTAAATAAAAATATTTTTTCAAGCCGCAAGCCATGCAACAATAACAAATAAACTGAACGGGGATAAAGGAACTCAGTGAAACTCAACCGGCGACAAGAAATCTGCATAATGAAGCGTAATACGCAAATGGTGTGGAGTTGTGATTGGACCGGATTCCGCAAATTGAGGTAGGCGGAAGGTGAAGGAGTGCAGAGTTTAATAACGCTGATGAGCCCTGTATATCTTGAGAATCCGCCAATCGTGTGTAAACGAAATACAGGAATTTAAAACCTTCTAAACTCTGCACACAGTCTTAATTCAAATAAAGGTAACAGTGTATGAATAAATACAAAAAAATTAAAATAGGTGAAGTGCTAGCTAAAAAAATATATAATATTTATTAACAACTTCTGTCAGAAAACGTACGACACACATACATTTTTCTGAAAATAATAAAAGCCATTAAATATTTAGATATATTTAATTTAAATTTATTAACATGGCGGTACTGATACCCTAAAACAGATTTATCTACTGCTTCTCCCCACCAATTGTTTATATCTTAAGCTTCTTCCTTTCAATTTTCTATTTATATGGACACATAAAGGCAAGTCGTTTAATCAAAAGAGTTTATAATTCGTTTTATATATCCGCAATAAGCACATATTTCAATAATGGCTTTCAATTTGAAGACCCAGACTTGAGCACCCCTGAAGTTATTAAAAGATTTGTGGGGCTCAGGGCAAAGGTCAAGGAGAGCCACCCCGTATGCATGAATCAGGAACTCAGTTAGCCCCTTTCAAATCCATTGCCGATATTGGCCACTCAGATTCGGCACGCCTCTTTGGCAGCATTTTGTTTGGGCGTGTTAAAAGTTAAAATAAATCAAACAGCCATAAATTTGCCGCTTTTGGCAATATGTGGGGAATTCGATACGTTCATCAAATGTAAAAGGGTTCAAGCGATGCGTTTGCTATCTATCAATAAATGTCTCTATATGTGCGTCCCAGCCGCCCCCTCACATATTTTATCGGCGGCAGTACAGCGCCAGGACCCGAACGATACGCATCCTTCCTCCGAGTCTGTGTCTGTGTCTGTGTCTCTGAGTTTGCCAGACTCTGTCTGGCTGGGCCGAAAAAATAGAAATCACCCAAAGTGGGGCAGCTTATGAAAAATATGGCGCAAAGGGGTTAAATGACGTATGCATTGCAGCCATTTCTCTTATTCTCGGAGGAGCTGACTCTTCATTTGCCTGCCGATGTCTTAGTTACCCAAAGCGGAAGCTCCGAATTTATCATTGCCCCGACAGGACTCTCTGTTTGCATTTTATGAGTGGCCAAAAGGTTTCGAAAATATGTATTTTTGGACACACACAAAAATGTGATCAATAACGCTTGAGGTGGAAGTGGAGGGCTCTCTGTGGGAAAACAAATGTGCAGTCATTTTCGGTTTTTGGTAAGGGGGAAGTTTGATCTGCCTCAAAGTGAAATAGAATGATGGGCTAAGTGGAAAGGGAAAGGACAGGAAGCTGTCTTTTCATAGCTCTGATTAAGTCCGGGTTTCACTGGGACAGAGAAAAAGTCGAATGCCAGGACTAAACGAATGTAATTTGCATCACCTCTCAACTGTGAGTTACTTTTGTCTGATTAATGCCAGCATTTGGCTGAGATATTTCATTTAAATTATACATAAGCAGTAAATAGAAAATCGCCTTTTCGGGGGACCCCGGAAAATCCCCCGAGCAGTCCGAAACCACTCCAATAAAATATATTGTACTATTGTCTGATTATCAGCGCAACCGCAAAACAATTTAATACTAAAACCCAAGCCACATGCCCAGGCACGCGTTTCAGTTCCAATTTCCCATTCCCATCGAAATGTTTTGGGGGTTGGAGAAACACACTCATGACAAATGCACAAAATCTGCAACAAACTGTTGAAAACACGCGCTACATCAGATCAGAGATCGGGGTCAGGGGTAGGAACAGGGTTTATGTGGCATATAGAATTACAATCTGAATGTCTGAATCCCTTTGACAAATCGCCGAGACGACTCGAGTTACCCGCTCCGAAGATCCACATTCAGATTAGCATTGTTGTAGGGCCCTGCCCACAAATTTGTGCATTTCGCCGGCCAGGTGAAAGTCAAGCAACCCCAGACAGTCCCAAAACCCCAATAACAATAACCGACAATAAATCTCCCTGGCCAACAATGCGGGAAAAGGATAATTTCGAAAAACCATTAATGGGCCGCGCACATTAACATTCTGTTGTGACAGGCGGCAGTCAAATGAGTGCAGGACACATTGCACAGGATCCCTGCAGGAAACGCAAGCTGCAGGCCAAGGACTCCAGGCAGCTCCTGTCACTGACATTTACATGGAATAAATGTCCGAGATCGATACCGTGTTCCAAGAAATCGCTGTCAGCAACCAGGATGCATAAATCATGATACGGAACTGAAAGAGGTTTGTCACTCACAGTTAGTGAAGTGTGGAAGGTGGTGGTTAAAGTACATAAGGGCGGTTAAAAGTATTGTGCTCGGAAAACAAAGCTTTATAAACTAAAAATATAATATGAGTCTAAATTTCTAAAACGGGCCAACGCCATTTCAATTGATAACGATTTTTTTGGTAGTATTGCCGATCTAAAATATGTGTTTTCATGGATTAACGAGAAAAAAGGAATTTGAAGGATTTTTGATTTATGTTTATTTGTTTATAAGTGATGTTTACTAAATCCTTTTAAGGAACTATTACTTTATTGTATTTCGAAAACCCTCACTTAAATATTTAGTACAAAAAATCGATTCCTGAAACTAGAATTAGAAAATGCCAAAAGCAACCGATTGCACTTTCCATATTTAATTGCAGAACAGGAGCTTAGCAACCTTAAACAAAGCGTCTAATCAAATCAGACTCTACCAGCATCTGGGAAAACTTAATCGCTTGATAGGCTTAGGGTTGCCATCGGGCTAAATGCGCAACGCGCCTCCATGAAAATTGTCAACATCAAAGGCATTTCCCAGTTAATAAATGGGCAATAGGAAATGTTATTTATGGCATTATGCCAATAAGACGAGGCCTAATTTAGGAAGCGCGTGGCCAGAAAAAAAAGCCCACCAAATATAGCGAAACAGACAGAGATACGGGATTGTAAAATGCGATTCATTTTTAATCCAATTTGCATATGAAATGACACAAAGCCCGCTAAATGCAACCCTTAATAAGTCACCAAGGGACCCTGGGCGGCGGTCGTTTTGCGAGCACTTGAAAATGTTGTGTAAATCCCCTCGCAACCCACCACCACCATCGCATTTACAATTGTCAAGGTTGGGTTTTATTTTATTTCCGGGCATTTCCTACTCAACTATAAATATGTCAAAGTTTCTGGTTACCATGGCCCATTGGTTCAACTTCCACCCCTGGCCAGACGAAATTTTTAAGTATTGTCAATATTAGTAAATATTAAAACGTGTAAGGGTTGCTCTTCGGGTTGCTGCCCATCTGCCCCGCCCACTGAAATGCTAAATTTCTGTAAGCCGCAAGTATTACAGGCATCGGCATTACCCTACTGCCAATTTTTCACTTTCCTATGCAATTTGTGTAATTTTTTATTAAAGACATTAGTCAAATAAGTGCATACACACGGGGCCGATCGCTTCTCATATGACGCCGCCAGGCATTAATCTGAAATGGCAAACGCCCTTCGTCGTGGAAACCGGAGCGAACACAGCCTCTCACCCAGCAACCACCCAACCACCCACCAACAAAAAAAAAAAAGCCATTCATTTTGGGCGACCCACCGTGTGCGTCATTTGTTACATTTATTATACATTTTATTTTTTTTTGTGTGCTGCTGTTGCTTTTGCTGCTGCCTTTGCTCTCAGTGTTTTCGATCTAAACGGATTTGGTTACCCGGCACTCACACTTGCCAATCGCCTCGGAGAAAATTAAACTTTTCGCTTCGCTTTTGTGCGCGGGGCACAATAACATTTCATGCACTTATGACGCCCAGCCGAAAAACCACCCACCCATCACCCAACTACCCCCTGAGACCAGCCAAACTTCCCCCTTTTCTGGGCAATGACTTTTTCGGACCAAGCCCAGTTTTTATTGCGGCTCTGCCTTATATTGGCTTCATTTTTAGTTACTCAGCTGTTTCTCTTTTCTTTCTTTTTTTTCCAATTTTTTTTTTCGAAATGTAGAGGGGATGGAGAGTTGCAGCAACTGTTGCAGGGGTTAATGTTGCCAATGGTTTCGCCTGAATGTGGCTGTTATTGTTGTCACGATTTCCACATATTTCATAAATCCGGGCAGATTGCTAATTTGTGCTCTAAATTTGCACAAATGCGGAAATATTTGGTTAGGGCTTTCGGTTGGATTTTTACCCGTTCCGATTCTGTCATTATTGAATTTATTGGTTTATATTTATCAAATTGGATTTTCAAATGGGATTTTTGGGTTGGACTGCAGTCTTTCTGTGGCATAAAAGATTGAAAGTTGGGCAAACAAACGGCGAAATGACAATTATTTGGCAGCTGCAAATCGTTAGCAGAAGCTTAATTCGATTTATGATTTCCGTCAGAGCTCTAAGTCCTTGAAATCCTCTGTTTATTTAGATGATTACTTTGTTTCCAGCTATGCGCTCTAACTTATTAGGCCAATTTCAACTCACTCTTGTCTGGTTTTCGAAGTCGATTTTGATTAAGGGGTCGCAGTGACTTTCAGCGTGTGTGATTAACTTAATTTAACAGTTGCACGTCTCATATTTATTGGTTCTGCCGCACACGCATGTGAGTACGTAAAAAATATCGCTCTAACTTTATCAACAAACGCTGGCCCTCTGAGTATTTACCTTTGCTATCGACATCGAGTCGGACTATTAAACTAATTTCCAGTTGTCATTGACGAGCACGCACACGGCAACTTCCTCCTCTACGCCCAGTTCCTATACATACTTTCCCAAATCCAACTGAAACTCGCACGGGGGTAAACTTTAGTTCGCCCTGCAGCTTCGAAAACTACTAGAGGAGATGTCGCAGAGTTCCGATTCCCGCACTAGGCTGCTCTGCATCCTGTTTCCCTTGTTCCATTCGACTTTCATGCAAATTAAGTTGACTGGGTGCAGGATGTGTCAGGTGCCTACGACTTCTCCTGCCCCGTAGGCATTTCTGCTCGAATTCCATATTTACTGTCAATGTTAATTGCACAGAATTGCACTAAAGTGTGTTGACTTTTGTGCCGCCCAGGAAACTGAAAGCTCGCACTGCATGCGAATAATGAATGCGGAAAGCCCAGAAGTTTTGATTCCATTCGGACACCAGGTGAAGAAGTGATTGGCCTGCACATTCAATTATGCATTGGCAGGCCAGAGTTTGTGGTGAAAGAGTTTTAAAATTAAGTTTGTTGGGAGAGCACTTTACTTTAAAACACTCACTCAACGGTTTTAAAAGGAACCTTTCCCAGGCAATACAAATAGGATACTATTTTTTCAACAATTCTCCACTTACTTGCGTTTTCCAGAGAATCATTAGCCGTTCAAGGCAACAACATATGTCGGATTAAGAATATCCTTCGAATCCATCCTAGGACATGTGGCCCGCATCTCCTTCGTTTTCCCTTTTCCCGCTCTCATTTTCATTGTCATTGTCAGATGCCGCCTTAGGCTCATCTTACGCGCTGTGTTAATTATACTAATTGCACTAAATCACTTGAAAATTTCGAACTGAGCTGTGAGAGATCCGTAAAAAATGGAATTGGAAATTAGGGCGTAGCACATTTCACCTAAGTTCCATATGGGGACTTAACGAATGTCAAGCCAGCCTGTGGGAAAATGCCTCTAGGAAGTGCTGGTGTAATCCTAGCCATCCTGGCATGTGGTATTCGGGAATAAATTGAAGAATCACTGCCCATGGGCGGGTTAATGCTGGCACAGTACCATAATATGTATAATAAGCACAGTCTTTTCCAATTTAACGTAATTAATGGTTAAAGACGCAGGCTGCTCCAAGTTGGGAGTGGCTGCTAAGATGTAAGCCAGATGAAATCCAACTCGTGAGGGATTTTTAAAGACCTATGTCATTTTCATCTATTTCAGGGAGGCAGGCCAATGGCGACAATGGATCCACCTCCCTTGGAGAGATTCCAAGCCATATTTTTACCCCTTGCTGCTTGCTGCTTGACACATCTTTGCGTATGCTTTGCACTCCACCAGCGTATGATGCACACCTCAGTCCAGGACATTCTGGGTGCTCATTTATCAACCCCAAAGGGCTCAGCGGCACACGGAAAAAATATATAACTTAGCTTAGTATTCACAAGTTATATCGTAGACAACCGCAACTCTACTAGTAATACCAAATTGATATCATCAGCATTGAAATCTGCAACTCTCTCATCGTAGTGTTACAAGCATGTAAAACGAAAAAATATTAACGCAAAGATTGCATTCTACTAATTTACTTTTGGTTGAAATTTTAAAAAGAATGATTATGCTATATTAATTGATTATAACAATTAATGAAATTTATTTATTTCTTTTTTTTAAGCAACTAGGCTAAGCATACAATTTAAAAGGCCTTAAATTAGGCTTAACACTTAGGTTCAAAAAGTAACACTATGAGTTTTAACCTACTAAAAGCTTACCATGAGGAGAAGAAAACGGGTTCTAATTAATGTTTTATAAATAGTTTTGAAAACACACATGTACAAATACCATATATTGTTAAAATTGCCCATTTTTCATATCATTGTTCAAATACAAAAAATAAATAAAAATTGCTTATAAATGAGCTCTCCGTGTCCTAGCATTACTCGATCCGCAGAGTGAGGAAAGTCTAAGTTATGGAGATTTTAAAATAGTTTTAACTAGCCACTATTAATTTAAGCTTTCTGCTATTTTTTCTCTGTGCAGCGGCCATTGCAACCGGCTCCCGCTTGCATTTTCACAGCATTCGAACCAATTTGTGCCCAACGTTAATAACGGCGCATGGACTATAACAATAACCCACATCGATACGGCGGCACGTAGTCGCTGCACGTGGTGAAGGACATGGGGATGGGCATGGAGCAGGATGAGGAGCTGGATCTGAGTCAGAATCTGGAGGAGGAGTAGGAGCATGGCCATGGGCAGAGGCCTGCTGTGCGACAAACAAGGTGAGTGGGCAAGGCCGAGCAGCGGGGAATGCAATCAGCAAATATGTGCATGCCAGAGAGGCCGCCATGCCCACCCACATGCCAACCCCACTTGGTACATCACTCACCCAGCAGCTCGCACTCAACCCCTTTGCCAGTCCTCCCACCAAGGACACCACCCCCTTTTGTTGCACGCGTGTCCAAAACACACGCGCGGCATCTTTGCGAGCTGTGGAAACTGGGCCTGCCACTCCCCCTTCTCCGGGAACCAAAAACCCTAAGACCCCACACCCTAACACCCTACCATCTACCACCCCCCCTAACCTCTCATTATATTTGTGCATTGACTTTGCACATGCCCGAAAACTGGAGTCGTCTTTCCTATTTGCACAAGTGTTCTGTGCGCTTTGAACAACAATAAAAGAGATTAATAGACATGCGGGAAAGGGGCGAATGACTCGGGGTTCTGGTTCTGGATTCGTAAAGGGGTAAGCTGCCAGGCCACATACAATAATTGGTGCCTAAAAGGCTTGCATATTTGTTTGAGAGAGAAAAGGATGGGCGGCCAGCAGGATAGCCGCTTTTAAAGGACCTCGACTTCTGCCGACCAGAATGATCGATCTGTAAAATATTTCAATTTAATGAATTGCGTGCGGAGTACGTGCTGACAAAGGGTTAAGCGGGGGGTGAAAGCTGCCTCAGTGCACAGTGGGTTAATGAGCAAGGTGGGCTGCATCCAAACTATAAGAATAACCAAATAATAACCACAATTTATTAAATACTAATATTTTATTTTTAATAAATAATTTTATTATAACTAAAACCAGCTTACATTTTGTAATACGTTATAAATTAAATGAGTATAAAATATTTGATTTGATTTATAAGTCAATTTTAAGACCATGAGATTATAACTATTTTTTCTGAATTATTATTATCTAGATTAAATTTACTAACATGATTGTATGGAAGGAAATGTCCAAAACCCCATTACGTTGTTGCTGTAACAAAATTGAGAGTTTTTGTAAAATTATAAGGAAGTTATGTTAGTGCAGCGTTATTTGTTTCATAGTAATATATTTGTTCTCTCTCAGAAAATGGAAACATGCATTTTATTTATGAATTTATGTACAGTTCTTAGGAAGTAATGGTAGTTCAACATTATTTATTTCATAGTTAAATATTTTAAGTACTCTGAAAATGGAACAATGAATTTTAGTTAGTTATCTTTGCTGCCCTAGACCACTGTGGATTCGGAGTGGGAGCTTAGAGATCTTTGTGGTGCGCATTAACGGCAACTTTAACGCGCTTATCGGTATTAATGAGCAAATATGCAACTCAAATCCGATTCGAAGGACGAGGATGATGATGCGGCTGCCTTTGGTGGTTGCTGCGGTCTGTCAATCAAACTGCTCCAGAGAAGGGTTGCCATAAGCCAAGGGACTCAAGTGCCATTCGGCAGATAAGAAATAAGACGCACCAGATACAACTACAACCCCAGGGAAATCTTCAAGCTCCCCAAGTCGCAGTTTTATGCTCAATAGCAAAACCAAAACCCCGGCCCTTCACCTGTCAGTTATGACAGTTAAATGTTGACGCTCGAGTGGCTGCACAAATTTCTAACTTTTACCTGGGAAACGCATTTTTAATTTTACAGTTTTGCCCGCTTTCCATTTTCCACTTTCCACCACTTTGCACATAATTTAGTCATTTCATTTGAAACGCCCCTTCGTCCTCAGTTTGCGCGATCTGTCAAATGTCAAATGCATGTCAAAGGCAACATGTCAGAGCCATTTCCAACGCTTTTCTTTCGTCATTTTTGTGTTTTTTTTTTTTTTTTGTGTTTCTCGGTTTTCTGTTTGGGTGCCCGCTCTCGTTTTCCTTTTTTCATAGTTGGGCCAGGCGTTAAATGTATTGGACAGCAGTCTGGGACTCGGTGTTCCTGGCACTTTGTCTGGGTCTGGTCCTGTTCCTGGCTCCGGCTCTAGATCCTGTTTCTGTTCTTGTTCCTGTTCCTGTTCCTGTTCCCGTTTCTGGATTCTGGATTCTGGGTTCGGGGAACTGGGAACTGGCATCCTGGGGGTGGTTGATTGTCATTTTTTGCGTTGCGGCAATTTGCGGCTTTTGATTAAAAAATACACACACCAAAAATATGCCAAGGGAATAATGCGAGTCGTGTTGTTGCCATTGTTGTTATTTTCGTTGTCCTCGCAAATGGGTTTTGCATTTTTGGGGTTCTGGTTCTGGCTTTTCAATGGTTCAACAGTGTTTTCATTTTTGCTCTGCTCTATGTTGTGCCCTATGCAGCATGAATATTGGCGTAGTTTAATTTTTCCAAAGTGTCAGTTGTGTATGATGGCAAAGGGAATTGCAGCTTCGCTTGGCTCGCGTCTCGCCTAGCACTTAAAATTTTCATCTATTTTCTAAGGCATTAAAAAATCATTTCAAAGTATTGAATAAAGAAAATTATTATCATTTTAAAAGGCTTTAATTATTTTATGTGCTTTAATAATTAAATTCTTTTTACAAAAACAAGACAACGATTAAAAATTGATGTTGGAATAAAGTTTTAATAATTAAAATGGATTCTTAACATTTACTTGGTTAAAAATCATGTTCTTAAGAAAAGCTACAAAGTATACTTTTTAGATTTTTCTTCACGACTAAAACTATTTAATTTTGGGTGCATTTTATCCGTCTGTCCGTCTGTCCGTCCGTTTATATGCAAACTAGTCTCTCAGTTTTAAAGCTATCTGCATGAAACTTTCCCAAAAGTTGTCTTTCTATTGCAGGTAGTATATAAGTCGGAACGAGCCGGATCGGACGACTATAGCATATAGCTCCCATAGGAACAATCGGAAAAATAAATGAAAAAAAATTATAACTTTTCTGTTTTTTATTTTTTTGTTTAGTTCTTCGACATTTAGTAATGGTTAAATATTTCCGATTTACGGATTAAATTTCATCAAAGTCGGACGACTATATCATATAGCTCTCATAGGAACAATCGGAAAAATAAATGAAAAAAATTATAACTTTTCTGTTTTTTAATTTTTTGTTTAGTTCTTCGACATATAGCAATGGTTAAATATTTCAGAATTATGGTTTAAATTTTATCAAAATCGGACGTCTATATCATATAGCTCCCTTAGAAATAATAAAAATATATAAAATAACTATCAAATAATTGAGCTGCAAATCATCATAGTTTTTTTTAATTTTCACAGGGGCAAAAAGATATATTTCATTTGAAAAGGAGTACTTTGATTGATGTTTGTTGTACTCAGAAAAAATATAAGCATTCTTTTAATAAATATCAAATTTTTGTTCTTTAAATTTGCTGTAATATTGTTATTATTATTATTTAATGATATATTATAGTTAATTTAGCTAAAGAATGTTTGAAAAAATAAACCCAAATCAAAGTCATTGACAAATATTTTAATTAATTAGGTATAGCAAGCATAAGGAAGAATTTAATTGTACGCATTTGCAATCCCCTTATGTCTAGCGTAAATTTCATTTTCCAAATCATGTGATCATATTTTACATACCATTTACTCGCATTTGACACACCATCGACTGTCGGCACAGCTGTTAGCATTTCTGATCCCATTTGGGAGCAGAGCTTGTAGAGATACTTGGAGGGCTTGTCAGTGCTCTAATTGCTCCTACCACAATGCATCCACAACATTAATCACGGGACTCGGACTCGCTCAACTCGGCTCAAATGCGGCAGAAAAAATTGGAAATCACGGTCATTGGCTAAGCGATAGGTCCATCTGCAGGATAGGACCAGAACCAGGACGCAGGAACAAGGACTCCCGTCTGGATGTGCACCCAACCCCCTGGCATTTGAGTTATTGTCGCCGGGCTTCGATGCATTCGAGTGTGACGCGAACTTTTTGCGCCCCGGCCTTTTAGTGACGGGCGGGAAATGGATAGTGGAAATGGGAGTGGGTTGTGAAAAGGGAAATAGACCGAGGTTGGAAAGGAAAGTTGTCGCGTGCACGGCCGGAACTGACACAGGAAGCGCCGTACATCAGGCGAACGCGTTGACAATGCAGCCGAAGGAGGGGAAACGTGGGGTCGGAATCGCGACAGGACATACGCAGTACATCGTCAAAAGACCCTTCCAGCTATTGCCGCATTATTAGCTGTCAGTAAACGGAATTGTCGCGACGCGACGCGACTCAACTTTGCTGAAACTCTCGTTTTTCTCTGCCAGCAACATTTTAACATAATTGGCCTTTATGTCATAAAGGCCGCTCGGCAATCACTTTTTACCACTCGCTAACCAATTTTGTATCTGCAACTTTGCGCTTGAATGCATGCAACTTCTCCAGACCCATTTGCCATCTCAATCCCAATACCCCAATGCGAATCATCGCAGCCCCTCCATCCACCAAAATCCGATCCATTCCGACTAACAGAACCCAGAACAGGCCAGTTTGGTTGTGTTGTGTTTGCGTGGCTGCACTTCGGCAAGTTAATTTCGCAAAGGCAACTGAAAAAATCATATTATGAGGATGTTGGAAGAGTAGTCTATCCAGGCATATCCTTGAAAGAATAACTTAAGTTTGTGTTGTACTTTCATCTTTAAGAAATTTCGTTTTTTTTTAGAATATTTTAAATCATTATATAATTTTTAAAATTTAACAAGTTTTGAAAAGACCTTTTGCATTTTTAAAAAAGTTTCAGTATCCGGCATCAGTTATTATGTTAACATACAAAGTGTATTTAAATACGGTCACAAAGCCTGTGAATTTGTTTAGTTTTTTTCTGCCAAAATAATGTTCAGATGTCTGAGCACTTTATCCCTCTTCTTACAGCTTTTAAAAATCCCCAACAACCCCTCCTAATACAGGGTAACTCCGCTGAAAAAAAAATAAACTCGTTTGCCTTTTCTTTGGCGCACAAAATGGCTTGGAAAATATTTTTCAATCACTTTAATTGTAGCCAAACCCAAAGGATGGGCCGTGGGGCTGAGTGCCAGACATCAAATTGCATTGGTCTACGTACGCCGGAGTATTGGTTTCCCTGCCATATGTTAGCTGTTCCCCGCCTCCCCAATCCCCCATTTTTCCATAAACAAACTCCGGCAAGAGCAATGCAAATTTAATGTTGTCAAGCTGTCGTATCATGCTGAAATATGCGCATATGGAGGGGGGGAAAGACAGCCCCAAAGGCAAAGGAAAAGTCGAATGTAGTCACATGTCCACCCAGGCCAAGACGTAATACGAAACGGTACCCGTTCCAAAGCCACCCGATATGCATACTTATATAGCTTACTTATTTTAAGATAATGCTGCCGAGCAACAAAGAAAAAGGGTACAAATTTCCTGTACTTCCGCTGCCTGTCATTTGTGTGGGGTTGAGGTGAGGTTGACTGGGTGCTTTCAGGATGCATGTGGAACGTGGTTATTATCGCCTGCAATGGCGCCCCATCCAGGAGCTTATTTAACTGCCGGGCATTTGTAATAAAACTCAAGCGCATAATTGTTTGCCATATTTCTGAAACCCGAAATGGTGAAGGGAGCACCCCATCTATTCCCTTCCGAGCTCGTGTCCTTTTCCCCCACTGCATATCCTTTCTCTGGGGGGGTGCGGCCACGCCAATTTATGAGCAGGTGGAATTTTTAAGTAGTGTGTGTTGCCTCCAGGGAGGTTGGCGTGGAGGTGATTTCTGAGCTGATTGCTTTCGAATTTTTGATGAGGCTGCGTTCTGGCGAGCTAAATGTGCATATCGCACTAAACTATGCTGAACCCCGAACTCATTCGGTTTTATTGGGATAGCAAAATGTGGATGAGGCAATTTGATTATGAAAATAACGATCGTAGTGGGCGAGCAAATCTCTCTCTAATGATAACAGTTTATTTATTTATGATGGGTTCAATTCGAAATCAAAAATTAGCTATCCATTTACTTACCTTTTAGGCCTGATCTCTCATTCACTTTCATAGTCCATCTAGAAATAAATATTTTATCTGATTTCTTGAAGTCGAATTGTTTTGGGTAAACAGGCCGATTAAATTAACACATATCCTAAGCTAATTCCTTTAAAAACAAAAGTTAAAACAGAATCATATATTTTGTACTAATATACCATTTTACTTGTTTTTTCCTAAATTAGAACATTGGTTATATCATTATTATCTTCAAAATATTGTTTTCTCTTTCTCTAAGCAGCAAAACTTCTTATCTCATTGTATAATTGTTCCAAGTTTTTTATTTATTTTTTTCGAAAAGCTAAAAAAGTTGAGATATTCAATTTCCTAAAAAGTGTGTATAAAATGGTAATTTAGCTTACTGTTCGTAAGCAGCTCCTACTGCAAATACTTTTTTATGCCCTATCCAAAAACCAGTTTAGAATTAAATAAGAAAACGTATTAAGTGCTTGGTGATATAATTTAATTGTCTTTACTGAGTATTACATTTACTGACAAATTGTTTAGTGATTAATAGAAGGGGACCAGCGTTTTACGTCTGAACTTATCTGCTGCTTGTGCAGCTTCTCATCTCATGGCATAATCCTTGACAGTCTTTGCTTGCTTACAATTATAAGCATACTTGATGCCAGCCTAACTCCACTACCCATATATGAACATAATTCCTTATCTCATTGGCGCCAAACTTCAATCCAGGGCCAATCAATGGTGTTACGCATACGCCGCGTAAGCCGCAACAACATCCTGCCTGCAAGCACAACAACAAGTACACCCAAGGACATCGTCTCGACGTCATTTTCCTTACAAAGGCGTCGCCAAGTCTCGCCTCCAGTGCCACGCCCCCAGGACACTTTCGCGCCCCTTTGTCAAAGCGAGCGACTGACTGACAGACGGGCGGCTCTTAGGGCTGAAAGCTGCTTTATATGCACACGGCGTATTCATCAAAGTGGTTTTTATATTACGTGATATTTTCTGCTGCCTTTTCCGCTTAATTTTTTACACGCTTCCTTTTTCGCCAAACAACACAATTTTGTTGACAATATTTTTCGCCTTGCCTCTACACTCTCAACTCTCGCGTTTTCCTTGATATCGCTCTTTTTTGTAATGGCAAAGTTTTACACACTTTTTGTTGTGGGTGTGGCTGGCAAGTGTTTTTGCTTCCCTAACGAATTCATAAATATTCAAAACACATTGAAAATTCTTTCTTTTCGCCGTATAATTAGGTTTTAATCATCATCAGCTCCTCATTTTATGGGCCCGACTGCCAATCAGGCTGAGAAGGTTGAGCCAAGACTAGTGCAATCAATTCTGACAAATCAGGCCAAATTGACGGGCCCATAAGCCCGACAGAAAAACGGGGAGAATATATTGCAGAGTCCCTATTTTTCGGGCTGACTAATAAAATGCTCTGTTGCAGTCGACGAATTCCCAAAATTGACGCTTTTTTTCCATCCTCTCCCCCAACTGAGGGATGGATTACCGATCCGAAGGACCAAAAAAGAGAGCAGAAGCTCAATCCGCCATTTCATCGACTGCTCGACGGCTTATCATCTTGGCCGTATGTCAGCAGCCGGCTGATGCATCGCGTCAAAGGTTCCGCTCCACTCTGTTCCGCCGCGCAATGTATCAACCTTAATATTGACTTTCGTTTCGGGAGCAGCTTTGGGGTCGTCGCATTCGAAGCACCTGCAACTAAACACTGAAACAAAAGAGGGGATTTTTAAAGACCCAGAAAACTAAAAAACCTTAAAATGATGTCAAGTTGGTCGACAATTTAAAAAAAGACCTACAAAATAAAATTAGCCCATAAATTTTAGGATAATTATATGTAAAATAAATTTGTATAGGCTTTTAGGCACGAACTAAGAAAAACGTTTCATTTTAGTTGTTTTAAAAATCTTTCTAATTAATAATTTTTAAGTGTAATTGCAAACATTAAAATAAAAAGTATTTAAGAAGTCAATAAATATTTAAGTCTTATAAGTTATTATTATTTCCTTAAAGTTTTACAGTTTCGGAATTCTTTTTCGAAATTTACAATTTGAGAACAAGTTTTATTGTTAAGCAAAATGTGACCAAACTTTAAATGATAAATCAGATGTGACTCCTAAGATTATATCAAGAAATACTACCTTATATGAATTTATAAGTTTCGTATAGTTACTTCTTAGAGCCGATTCGATGATCTGTTTTCCCAGTGCACCTCCATCTGCAGCTGCATCTGCAACTGAGGGCGGCTTGGATCCACCAACCGGCGGTTTTTTGATTGAAATTGGAGATTGCAATTGCCCCGGCTCTGTGCCCCTGGCTTTTCACGTGAGTGTTCGTGTGTTTGCCGGAGTGTTTGCTGCACGGCGGAAATTTGACTACGCCACGATATGCGACCAGACAATTTAATACCCTCCGAAAAGCCCGACGGCGGCTCAAATGCGGTTGGCAGCTTTCCGCAGTCGCTTTCGTCTGGGGACAGGCAGAGTGTGCAAGGTGCCAGGATCCAGGGGCAACAAGAAATTAGTTTCTGATGGTTGCTACCTTTTTACTGGGGCTCTGCCATAACACTGAGAGATGGATATTGAATCTGGGAAAACACGATGCGGCACAGAACAAATAGAACGCCTTGTGAGCAGGCAAGGAAAATAAAGAGATCAACGGACTAGTTTCGATATAAATTATTGCGCAAAGCATTGGACCTTAGAGAATATGAATATATGTCGCAAATAAATTTGCCAAAATCTAGAAATCTGGAACACAAGATGGCATTTTGCCAGCCATCATCTAGGCCGGCCACCCAAAGCCAAACATCGTCCATCAGGCCTCACCCTCTTCACTTTCCATTAGCCACTCCAATGCGAACACGCCGTGCATTTTGTAATTTAATAACTCACGCAAGTAAATTAATTTAAAATCATATTTATAGCATTTTAGTTAATTAAATGCGCAAAAATGAGACCCCGCCTCTGCTTTCCTCCCCCTTTTTTTAGCTAGGTGAAAGTGTCAAATGCATGAATGTGGTTACTAATGTTGCTTTTGTTGTTGTAGTGTCTGTCTCACACACACGCACACACACATGCACACGCACACACTGGCACTTGCTCACGCACACACAACCCGCCTGCTTGCCGCGACATTTATGAACTTTATGAAGTCTGCTCCATAAATCATCTCTCCCATACTCTTTTCTATGGCAGGGCTAGCATTTTGCTTAGGCGAATTTAATGAAAAAATGAATTTCGTATTCCCAATGGGCTTAACAACGAAACAGGAATACTCTCTAGCAAAAATAATAAAGAACATTTTTTTAAAACAACTTAATAAATCTACAAAGAACAGCGAAATTGGAATAAAATGGAAATAAAAATCCATATCCTTTTACCCATACATTATTGTTCCTTTGTTATTACAGTTGTTCAAAACTTGTTAAAGGTACTTAAATATTCATGTGGTTGTTCATAAATATTTACACTTTCACTTACTAAGCTTAATTTTGGCTGAACAAAAGTTGCAGATAATATTTACTATATTTTAATTAGCTTTTAAATTGCAATCAGTACATTATATGGGCCTACTTTAAGTTTTGTTCATTTATATTTAACATTTCATTTTCTAAGACTCCGAGGACTAAACAATATCAAATATTCCAGTTCACTTTCCCTTTACAGAAGAGTATTCTCACATTCCCTGGTCCGTGGATTCCTCGCGTAAGTTGTCTGCACGAAAGCGAAAGATGAAATCATGCGGTCTGGCAAGTGCCTCCAAAGGTGGAGCAGGGATTTGGGACAGGGATAGGTGACTACTGACTGCCTGGCTGAGTGGTTGAGTGGTGCAGCATGTGTGCCACATGGCGCATTGCCGTATCCACGGCTACGACGACTGTTTGTTTGCCTCTTTGTTTATGTTTTGTTCATCTTTTCTGTTCTTTTTTGCTATTTATATTATTATTTTGTAAGACTTTTGCGCGCTGGATGGTTTATTATTTTGCGCTTATTTCTAATTTTTTCTGCATCATCTCGGGTTTTATTCATCTCCTGCCGAGATTTATGCCCAATATACAAAGTGTGAGTGTTCCTGGGGGCTGCAAGTTAATGTGGCGCATTATGTAGCCACATAGTTTCTGAGTTTCGCTGGGATTATGCAAAGTTATGCGGCAGCCCCCTGACTGCCCTTCAATCTGGCCAATAAAGTGCAGAGCAAGCAGCTAACGCACATATAAAACAATTTGCCTACAAAAGAGTCTCATTTTCGGAGGGGGGCGGGGGCCGGCAATTTAAAATTGTTTATAAAACACAAGGCGGCGCACACATGAGCATAAAACTTGCATACCAAGATGGTGGCTCCTGTTGCTGGAGCGCTGGCCACAATAGCTCCCAGAGGTCGGCATTAAATTCGGCTGCTGGCCTATATAAGCCCGGTCCGGGGTTTTTGGGCCATGGCCCTAACTACACCATGGGGACGGCAATTGATGATAGTCCAAGGCCCAAGATATGTAGCCCTGGCTGAAGCTGAAGCTGACGCTTAAACTGAGGCTGAGGCTGAGCCGTAAGCCTAAGCGAATGCTCCGGGATATAAAAGGACTTAGTCGCATGTTAACGCCACGCCTACGCAAATCCATAACAGGAGCAGCAGCATCAGGAACAGAATCGTGGGGTAACCACCCCCGCAATGCACTGCATTCATCTTGTGTATCCATGGTGGTGGAGATGGAGATGGCGATGATGCCTCCCCGAAGCCACATCCCACCCCGCTCTGGCTGCCCATTATGAAGTCATAAACGCACATGCAGCCAGGCCAAAAATTGGAAGAGCCCATTGGGGATGAGCCCGGGGCCGGTTCCATCTTCATCTGGCCCGACTTTTGGCCGTTTCTGTTTTTTTAGCACATGTAAAAATGTTGTTCTTGTTATCAAGAAGGGAGAAAGCAAAACACCCGCCTTTGGGGGGGCCGACAAAAAAAATTAAACAACGAGATGTGGACAATTTTCGGGCATAGCCCCGAGCTTAAACTGTTATTACCAGCAAGGAGTGGGTCGTGGTCCGTCTGCTGTTTATGAGTTGTAAAGCCGTAGTCAGACAATAGCCGGCATTGGCAACACATGAGCGCTAAGCCGGAGGACATATTACGGGACTGGTCTAGTTTGCTATTTTAAACAGCAGGACAAATCGGGGGAAGCCCCCGACTTCATAACTCTGCCCTCTTTGTCTCTTAGCTTGCCACACTCTCGGGCTGTCAATGGTCTGTGCTGGCTCCTTATGCCTGGCTGCATTTTATATTTATCCTGTGCCAGCATTTGTGGCTTTAGCCAAGGAGCAGTTAGGTGGGTGGGCAGTTCGTCCTCTTCCAGGTGTTTTATGTAATTTGGATTGCGCAATTTTGCGTAGGCTCCTGAAATGGAGCGTCCCTCCAGGGGAAATTCATTTTCAAAGAAGAGAAAGTCAAATCTGAACTAAAGATATGTTCATTGTGGGCTGTTGTCTATGTTCTTAATTAAAATAAAAAATCTAAACATAATATTGTTGCTTAAACAATTTGAAAAAATTCTGAACAATATTGCAAATAGAAGAGAGAGAGTATTAATAACCCCCTTAAACTTAAAGCAGTACAAAGGCCTTATGTTGTAGAAACCAAATATTAGGTTCTAATCTGGATGAATTTAGATTTTATATTTAAGAAAAATTGAAAAATAAAAGTATTGTGTTGACTCATTTTTTAAATACTCAAATTTAAATGCCTTTAATATTTGTAATGTAAGAAGAAGCTCGTTTCTTTTGCAATAATGCTAATTCCCTGGGGGCGTTAAACTAATTGAAAGGCATGCCTGCCTGCGCACCGACCACTTTGTGATGGGCTTTCGATCTCAAATTTCCTCTCACTTGGCGATATCACAAAGGCCACGCGTCAATTACACTAAAGTAGATGTAAAATGTGTTTTAAAAGCTTGGCCAATATTGTTTTACCATGCGCACTGAGTTTCATCGCGGGGCAATCGTGTTAGCGTTTCGAAGTCCGGACTTGGGCGCGTGTTCCTTCCGGTTTGGCTGCACGTGCCCGGCGGAGAGTGCCGGATAACTTGCCCGACATTCCGTCCGGGCTTAAAGAGCAACTTTAAGGCGGGTTGGCCAACTACTCGCTCGGGCGGAGGAAAAAGGAAAAACGGTTCGAGCGTTCCCAACACATTTTTGGCATACTTCACACAATCTACTGATGAAGTCAACTGGAAAACTCGCATAGCTTTGATGTTTCGACAGGGATTGCAATGTAGACACACGGATACACACAGATACACACACACACACACAAACACACACACACACAGCGGCCGATAATACACACACAAACAGTCAAAGGATGCCATTTATTCGAATGTCCTTTGGCGCATTTCAAAGCCAGCAACTTCAAAGCCCGAAAATGACCTTTGTGGGCTGTAGAAGCTGTGGCCAGCTGGCCCAAGCGAAAGGGGCCACTAAATAGTAATTTACTAAATTAGTTTGTTTTTCTAATTACCACTATGAGATGGCAGCTCCTTGCCCTCCGCTCTTCTGGCTGCCCGTTTAGGGCCATTAAATTTTTTGCAATTACTCTAAAAGGATTTCAATTAGCGTTTGAAATCGCATTAAACTAAATGAAAATGTGCGCACCACATAAAAATAATTTGAACTATATTATACATTCATAATAATATTCATACTAAGCGGAATTATAAAAATATTAGCCGCAGCACTTGCGCAAAAAAGCCAATTACCGTAATTCCATACAAATGCAATTACAAAATATCCGAATTATGTAATCGTCATTGGTGTAGAGAACTTCTTTCCAATTAAAATGTGCTCTCGATTGAACGTGCAAATTAATCATCGCAATTATATCACAAAGTTTTATGGATTAAGGTGCAAATTATTCAGTATACCCATCCGTTAATAGCTATGTCACATTTTAAACAAATGCATTCCGATAATATTCATCCGAAAATGAACAACAAATTATGCATAATTAAGAAGATAGCAATAGTAATTATATAATAAATAAACGCGTTTGTTTCAGCTTGACATTCAACTGCCCTGCCAAGTAATTAAAAATATTTTTTTTTAAATTTTATTATCCCTAAAACTATCAAAGTAATACAAATATACAAAATAAAGTAGGTGTTGAGAGGACCTTTAATCTTATTTTCTATCTGTTCATCAATTAATTTGAAAAATTATTTAATTATTAAAAATGGACAAAAAATATTTTTTTATACTAAATGTTTATTGCTCGAGGCCTAGCTAAAATAATAAACTTTAAAAAAATATTTAACTTATATTTGTATATTGTTACTTATAAAAAGCAGCTACTACAAATTTTTTATGTTTTTCTAAGCTCTTCCCGCTTTCATTGAAAGCTTTCTGAGAATTCATTGCTTAATATTCAGAGTAGTTTTTCGTCATCAAGCGACTTCCTAAGCTTACGACCTGCAAATCAGTAATTAGCCCGACCCACAGGTTGCCGACCTTGGCTCTAACTTTTGGAATTAGTCAGTCAGCGTGACCGATGCGTCTCTGCTTTTAGTGATAATCAATATGCGGGACAAAAAGAATTGACAAAACGCAAAGTGTCACGCAAAGTGCTGTTCGAACTATAAAAACCGATGCAGTTTTAGCGAGCGATTAGTGAACAAAAAACCGAAGCAAAATGAGGGCTACTCTGACATTGACTCTGCTGCTCAGCTGCTGCCTTACAGGCATTCTGTCGGTGAGTTAGGACTTAGGACTTGCTATAATTTGTAAGTCACTAAAATGGATAAACCTCTTCCCATGCACAATCACACTTTGGATCCCCAGCTGACTTGGGAAATGGTTGATGAATGCTTGAAGGAGAACGGAGTCACTGGACAGGATCTGGCGGACCTACAAACGGGGAAAGTAAAAGCCGATGATGCGAAGGACAACGTCAAGTGCTCCACCCAATGTATATTGGTCAAGAGCGGCTTCATGGACTCCACGGGCAAACTCCTGACCGACAAGATCAAGGCCCACTATGCCAGCACCAACCTAAAGGCTGAAATCGACAAGAAGTTGGAAAGGTGCAGCAACGTCAAGGGGGAAAATGCCTGCGACTCAGCATTCCAGATATTGGCTTGCTTCCAGGACGGCCAATAATCCTACCAATCGGTAGACAAGTTTGGAGCATGACACTTTCAAGAACAATAAAGGCAAGCAGCAGATATGGAGCAGAACCATAAATTCAAGAAATGTGCCAAAACATCAGTTGAAGAATTATATCAAAGGGTTTAGCGCTATTTTAAGGTTATTGAATTTGGCTTGAAGAGGATATATCCAATTTGCAAGTCTGCTTTTGTTATTGCGTCTAACATTTCTAGAAAATTATTATTCGGAAACTAATTATTTAAAGAAGAGCAACTTTAAAATATATATGTGGACAAAAACTGAAAGCCTTTAGTGGTTTGCCTCTAATTTGAATTTGTATAAGGTAAGATCTTGATGTATCCTGATAAGACTATTTAAATGTTTAACTTATTTGCAAATCAAATGCTAGATCCTGAAGATGTGCTACATGATTAGTGATAGTTAAGAAAGATTAGTCTGAGCTCTAAACTAACTTTTTTATTTCAACAGTGCTTAAACATCTTTCTTTCATTTTGAGCCCGATAGCCTTTTCGGTGGCTAATTTGGGAAATATTCTCGCAAGCGTCTGTGAAATGCCAGCAATTTAATTATTTCCAACCGCTTTGGCGAAAAGGCAAACAGAGCCACTCATAAAATCATAGCCACCGGCAACAATTTCAATCGAATTGTCAGGGTCGGGACACTCTTTGCGATGGCCCAACTCCATGTTGTTGTTATCGAAGACAAACTAAGTTTTCATATATAAATAGACGCTGCCGGCTGGAAGCGCTGTGGCCCGATTCTCTGCGATTTTGGGGGCAGGCTATTGGGTACATATTGTATTCCGAGGAATTTTTAATTTCTTCATTGTGAAAATATTTATTGAAACCGAATAGCGCCGAAGGCATCGAAAAGTTGACGGAGCACTCGCACCAAACGAAAAGGGACAAAAGAAAAACAAGAGCCCGAAAATTGCGCAACTCGAGGAGTTCAATGGTATCGGAAAATCTCAAGATTGGGAGCTATGCTGGATGCTGGGTTGGAGCTTGGTGGGTGACTTTAACGGAGCTCAGTTGCAGTTTAAAGTTAAGTCCGTAGCACGGGGCACGATTCACGATGAAAACTGGACAGCTCCGGTAATAGCCACTGAAACCTGGGCAAACAAATTGAATGAAATCAACTCGTTAAAAAGTAAATAACTCTGATGAATGGCTGAACTGCACAAAGGGCCGACCGGCCGGCCGGGCTTCCAGGTGGCCTCAGGTAGGAAATTCCGGGCTCTTCGCCTGCCAGTCAATTGAAAATGAAATACAAATAAAATGCAAACAACCGGCCGACGCATCGGCCACATACAAATGTTGGCTAAGCAGCAGGCTACAGGATACGGCGCTGACGATGTCTGGACTGTCAGGAATGGCCAAGGAAATTAGTAGACCTTGGGCACAAAAAGGAGCTGAACATGTTGAAAAGGCAGTAGGAAATGGGCTGTAAGCCGCCGCAAGCCAAGCAGGAGCCAACAAGCCAGGACATCTGCCGCAGGGGGCAAGGAGCTGGATGTTGTCCTTTCACATTCATCGATGAACTTTCAATAACAGAACTTTAGCCTGCCGATTTTTTATGGCCACCGGGTTTCCTTCGCTTTGCCTTCTATGCACCCCTTTTTTTCAAGGATATGACATTGAATTGCACTGGTTACCAGCCGAAAGTGCAGGATGGCAAAAGTTTGCATCCGGCAATAGTTTGGGCCTGGGACGGAAAAAGTTGTTGCTAAAAAGTTACTTTGCGAAAGGGATAAGAGCTCTCGAAACCTATCGAAAACTTATCTGGATAAGAAGATATCTGGAAATAAAGCGCAGATTCTTTTCATCACATAAAATATTTATAATTGACTTCTTACTGGGTTTAAAAGGTTTTTAGATTAGTGCACTGAGACAGAAGTTCTAACATTTTCTAATAATAATAATAATAATTAATAATCTAAGATTAATAATAATAATAACTAATATTTTCTTTCAACTACTTTTTATTTTATGATTTAGTTGGTTTAACTATATGCTATTGGGTTAAAATATGAAAAGAATATTAGTTGTTTGATTAGTTGATGTTAAAAAAAATAAAACTATGTGAACTTCTCTTTTGTCTACAATGTTTAATGCAGGATAAAGTTGTAAAATAAAAATAATAAATACATTTTTTTTGAGAGTGTAGAGCTCCCACCATGAAACCGTCAGTTTCACACCCAAAGCCATGAGCTTAATTACATTCCAGAGGGTTTTGAGCGAGCACGATCCCTGGGTTAGACGTTGCCACGGCAACACGCATTTCACTAGCTACCTTGCCGCTGCTGTTGACAACATTTAGAGCTCCGCTTTACATTCAGATTTTGCATCGACTTCACCTTCCGACGCCGACGACGACGTCGCCCGCCCAACCGCAGTTTATTAAAAGCTAAACAGCCAAGTTGCTGATGCCGCTGTCAATGGCAAGAGCAGGAAATATGCATAAACCGAGATAGACTAAGGGAAATGCAGAATCCCCCAAAACCCAAGACCCAAACCAACCACTCCGGTCCAATCCAATCCCAGCTCGGCATCAGCCAAGTCAAAACCCATTCAACAACAGTTTCGCATAATTGTAAATTCAAGTGGAATGAATGAATTTACGCTGAACTCGACAGAAAATACCAGCAAACGAATGTTGCCGTTACCATCGCTTTTGCTGTGCTGTTGCTTTTGCTGTTGCCGGTTTTCCCGAGCAGGTAACAGATACACATAAAGAAACTATCCATGAAGTTGTGTACACTTTTATTTTCACAGGGAAAAGAAGTAGCATGAAGTTATGAACAATTATTTACTTTATTTTTAATTAACACCCCTTTTTAAATTTCATGCTTATCATAGTCAAGTTGTTTGTTTCTTTGGGTAAATCCTTATTTACTTATTTTCCAGAGCTAAATGGATAAAACAAGTGAAATAATACAAACGGAATTTTATAGAAATTTTATAATTTTAATTATAAAATTATGAAGAATCATAGATTTACCTTATATTTCATTTGCATAATTTGATTTCGATTGAAGTTTTCTAAACTAGACAAAGTTCTGTTTACTTATTTATGTTTAAAAGAAAAATTGATTTGTTTTAAGGTGATGTTATGTTTGTTTGAACACTTAAATCATATCCGGCGGATAATTTTTGTAATGGCGTGTTTACAAAAAGTTTATCCAAAAATGGAGCTACGATTCTTAAGGTGTAACAGGTAACTGTGAAGAAGGTAACGGATGCTGATGGCGATGGCAATGGAGATGGCGATGGCTAACGGTAACGTTTCCCAATGGCGCGCAAACAATATGGCGTCGCCGTCGAGGTCGAGGATTCAAAATGGGGTTGTGGGCGGTGGGTTGTTCGGTTGCTGGGCGGTGAAAGTGGGAGTGGCAATCGGGAGTGGGTGGCCCGTTAGCTGTGGCGGAATCACGTTGCCTGCATATTTTCATTCATTCGTTTCAACGTCAACGTCTGCCGACGACTGCAAAGTTATGGAATGCATAACGGGCTGTGTACTCCCCTTATGTATTTGCACTTTTGTGTATCTGCCGGATCCAACAGCGCTTGAATGTGCACACTTCTTGTTGCTCTGTTGGCTTACCCTTCAAGTATTTACGCCTTTATTTATTTAACATTTCAATTGCATATTTTCGCACAAAAGCGCGTGCCGAACCGAGAGGATGGCGTTGATGGTGTGCCAGCCCCTAGCTGTGCAATGTCAATGCCCACCGACCTCAAAGGGTTAATTCGAATGCTTGTGGGAGCTTAGCGCACACAAATTTCTGGAGGTCCTGCACGTTTCCATGGGCGTGACCCATGCAAAATGTCCAGAGTCAGTGTCAATGCTCTGGGCTTAAAAACTTTTTAAGAGGGGTTTCGTAAATGGGAAGTAAATATAATATTAAATTCATCCAATCAACTGGATATGTGAACATTTACATTTACGGATAAAAACTTTAAAATACCACAGCATCTATTTAAGTTCATAAAAACAAGCTGTTCTTAAATTAATTAATCATAAGTAGAACACTTTATGTCAGAGGACTTAAGTTCTTTTAAAGTGCTAAGTACATCATTCTAAAATGCAATATTTTCAAAATAACTTAAGATTTTGTTTTATCATTGGCAACTATAATTAATAATTTAGTCACGACTATCTTTTTATTTTACAGTATTTTTTGTTTCCATTGTTTCCATTCAATTATAAATTTTTTCTGGAGTTTAAACTTTATAGTGGGAACCGAGTTTACTTCACTCAACGAAAACCGGGTGAAAAAAGGTGAGTGCAACTGACAGTGTGATGGCCATGTCGAACATCACACCTTATTCCAAAACTGTGTATACAACACTTTCATTTTTCTTCAGACAGCCAGCCGCCATTCCATTTCGTCATCATCATTTTCATTATGAGCGGTGAGATGATGCTGTTGCTATAGCGATTTTCACTGGCGCCCAAAAGTATGCATTACTAAAGGGCGATTTTTCTCAAGTGTTCCCGCTTTTGGTTTAGTTTTTTGGGCTCTTTTGGGGCTGCTTGTGATGCTCCTGCTGGTGACATCGATTGTTATTGTTGGCCAAACAATGGCAAACATTGCCGAATACATTTGCCTGCGCCGCCTGCGAGTATCTATGCGTACGTCTGCATGTCACTCGAGATAAAGTCAGATTCGGAATGGGAGAGGGAGGATGATGCCAAGATTGATGGTTGCCTCCTAAATGATACCTGATTGAGTGTGCCGGCGAGTGTTTGCCCCGGCATACATTCAATATTTGCAGGGGCTCAGGACTCGTACCGCTTAAGTGTCATTCTGTGTTCTCGACACGCATTTTATGGCAGCGCAGACTGGCAAAGTTTTGCAAATATGTTTGCTTATATGCGGATCTGGGTTCTTCGTGGCCGCTTTCTCAAAATGCCGCTGACATTGAGTGAGATAAATGGTGACAAGTTTGTAGGCCAATTTGCGAACTAAACCGTCTAGCAAGCGCCACACACAAACACACACACACTCACACACCTTGGCGCCCATTACGCCAATCTCGCCCGACGTCGATGGCGCACACAATTAACTCCGCCGGGCCTGAAATAAAATGCAGCATGCTACAATTTCGCCAGCAAGTTGCATTTCACAGTTGACTGTATCTGTATCTGGAGCTGGAGCTGGCTAAAGCTATTTAGCTTTAGCCATAGCCATCTAACGGTTCTTCGCGCTGGCTGGCTTCTTAACTTTGGCTCAAAGCGCTTGTCGTAATTTTCGCGCCATCAATTTGGAATTACTTGTAGCGCGCTAGTGCTGGGCGAATTACATGCTTCATTGGGCCTTTGCCGCCGATTGAAGATGGCAAACTCTTCTTTGGGCACTGAGTTCGAAACCAGCCAGGTGCTCGATGATAGCTCCATGACTCCATGGCTGCTGGGCTGCTGGAATGCAGCTGCGATTTTAGCATAAGTAGCGCAAATTGTATGCATTTCGATGGAACGCCCCGACAATCGGAGCGAGCGACGCAATTACCGATAAATGGAAGCTGGCTTTCATCCACTTAACGCTTGTTATGGCAGCTTTACAAAGTGTTGATTCCCCGACGCTGCAAATTAGATAACTGGCAGAGTGTGGAAAGGCAACTTATTATATAAGCTGATTACCCACAGGAAATATCTCAAGATTGCCCATCAATGGCTGCACTTGCACTTCAATGGCCAGTGATTTGGGTGAACTAATTTATTTAAATGGTTTTTATGCTTTCGAAATTTAGTCCGTCTGTTACTCTGTAAACTAAACTACGAGTTTTTGAGCTTTTAGCTGTGACTTTAGTCAGCATAATAAAAGGATCATTATATAATATATACCCTCAAGGCTTTTAGAAATGGTATATAAAAGAAGCAATTATTCATTTATCTACGTAATGCAATATTAATATATTAATATTTATTTCAAAAAATTAAATAAGTTAATTAAAATTTACATTTGAACAATAAAAATTTTACTTTTGGACCTGTTGTATCGTTACAATTGGGTAAAAATTTAAAAATTTTTTTTAGCTTTTCATTAAAACCAGCAAACTGACTTTCTGATTGAAACTTGTAAGATTTCGCTGCTGACCACTGTATCCTTACGATTAATCCACCCTTAGCCGATGTACGGCCCACCTTTCGCAAAATAAACCCCCAAGTATTTTTTAGCTACCGGGAAAAACAAGCTATCCTCACGCTCGCTTCTGGCCGCAATTTATGCCTCGAAACGCTCCTCGAAGCGGGACACGCAAACCAGCCCCCGCATTCCGAGCCCGGGGGCAAAATGAAATAAAAAGGATAAAAACTGAGGCAGCACAAACTGCATTCATCCGCTCACAATGCTCGCTACCAACACAAGTACAAACAAACGATGGCGTGCCTCTCGGGATTCCAAATGGCTGGGGACGGGGATGGGGCAGGGGCAAGAACGGGGTCGGGATACTTGGCGTATACTTTGTGCCACGACTACTTTTTACTTTTCTTTAACATTATTTTGCACTTTTCAATTAAAAAAGTGTGCACCCCACGCAGCCAGGGTGTTCGGAGAACCAGAAGAACCCGAAGAGCCAGGGAAACAGGCATACAGGGAAACAGGCAACCAGGCACCAGCAGACCCGTCAGACACAAGCCAACAAACTACGGCAAAGGGCAAAAGTAACCCCAAAAGCGGTGGAAACACGCTGACGAGGGGACCAGTGGGTGGAGGAGGGGCAGCAGCTGCCATAATTATAATTTCTTAATGCAAATAAAAACTCTCTGTGCTGATTTTTCGCTTTTGTAGAGAACCACAATTTAAACATTATGGACTTTTACTTGGACGCTTCGCGCACGCTCTCTCATTTGTGGTAATGCCCTATATCTGATAGTGGGTCTCAAGGCTTCATTAAAATACACAGGTGCAGCTAAAGATCGAAGTAATAAATTAATGTGGATGTATAAGTATATAGACAGCATAATATCAAAGTTTTTCCATTTTTCAGTTTTTAAAAAGAAAAAATTTTAACTTTACAAAAACTTAATTGAATATAGATACACTTTTAGAGTAACATGTATTGTGCTAGATAACTTAAAGGTTAAATAAGGTTAAGAAATGTTAGAAATTTCTTTTCTTTCACAGTTTTGTGCATTATATATATATTTCCAAAAAAAAAAATCTCGTCAAATATTTCAAATAACAAAAGAAACTCCAACAAAGGGTGTACCGCTTTCAACTTGTCGCCCAAATATACTGCAATCTCACGTTTGTTTTTCTTTTTCTTGCGCATTGCCAAGGAAAAAGTAGAAAAGGGTTAAATTGGGAATTTTCTGCTGTTCCTGTTTGAGCTACATGGGCCTTGCCCCCTTCGGTCGCCCACCGATGTTGACCATTGTGGCCATTGCAGTGCCAACAAACATGCATAGTTAATGAGCGAAATAAAAAGCTGTGGCCCCTCAGCCACACACACACACACACACACAGAACACACACACATCGCACATCGCACACCCATTCGTACATATTTAAGGGCCTGGCTTTTCAGCGGCGTGCGCAATGAGCTTACGTGGCGTATAATTAATATTAAATGTTATACTTATAAATTAAATAAAATGGCGCAACTGAAGCTGCCTGGGCTGCTCCCTCTTCTTTCAGCCGCACGATTGATGACCTGGCGTCAGGCAGTCAGCGCAAATATATACTTATGCTCCATATAGGACCTTTGTGTGTACAATGGAGCATGTTAAGGATTTCTGTGTTTGTGGGTATCGGTCCCACTTTAACCTCCGAGTTATAAATGTGTGTTTGCCAAGTTTGACTTGCTACTTGCGCCACTTCCGCTGTGCGGAAAAATACTTTTGATTTGATTTTCACCAAATGTCAACTTGACGTCACGTCGTCTGGAAGGAAAGCGGAAAAGCGGGAAAGCGGACGTCGTCGTTGTCGCCGCCTTTGTTGTGCCGATTCAACTGCATGATTTATTGTTTTGATGAAATTGCGTGTAAACAATTTAGTGGCTGGTTGGCGCCCAACGCCCAAGTAAACTCCGCCCGTTCTTTAAGTCTATGGAGTTTTGAAAGACTTTATTTAAGGTTAAATATGGCTATATTTCATGGCCAACAACAAGCGGCAAAGTTGCATAGTTTGAAGTTCTTTACAAACGAAAGTTTGAAAGATTTGCTGCGAACTTAATGGCAAACTAATATAGTTTTGATGATGGATTATAATCTATAAACCTTCGGAGGCGAAAGCCTTTTTTAAATATGGGTACAATACAAACCAATAAAAGGAGACTCAAAGCGTGATCAATAAACAAAACTGCAATATTACAAGATATCATGACAATTTGCCACCGCTTCTGAGCTGACCTTTTAGCCTTGTAAATGAACAGCAATCGTAGTAAATATGGAAATACCATTTCGAAACGGAAGCCACAAAACCCACAAAGATGTCAGTGGAGATGGAGTCAGACCACACGAACTTTCGATGGGAATCCCCTTAGTTATGGGGCAGTTAAAGCTGCAAGTTAACCACAAAACTGAACGCAGCATCGTGTGCAATTCCGACTGCCAATAAATATGCCATAACAATAAGCAAGGCGAGCTAATATCCGATTACTCTGCCCCGGCAAATGTGGCGTGAAAAGCGCCAAGCCAAGCCAAGTAATGCCAAGCCAAGCCAATACAGACAGATACTCCTCCGAATCCTTCCTCTTCCTCTTGCACTTTGGTAACCGAGCATGAAACAAACGCATAAGTAAATACCAGAAACGAGTGACTTTCAATATCCTCACAGGCTTATTGCTTACAGCAAATTTCACGCCAGCAGACAGACAAATACGGAGAGCTGCGAATGCATTTACACATTTGCAAACACAAACATCAGAGAGACAGTTGCAAACATGCAACATACAAATATGCGTGCTGTGAGTTTTCCACCCAAAAACCCCTCCAGCTCCATCGCCATTGCCTGACATTTTCCCAAAGCTTGGAGCTTGGAGCTTGTGAAGCACATCCATGCTGGATTCGGTGCTGGACTGGGATCGGTTCGCACCCAGTCATGTCTGAGTGCGTTCCCTCCAACGCATTTACGTTTATTGCATTTGTAAATTATTCACACACGGATATTAAATGCAAATTGTGAAATAGACGACACACTCGTGCCGCACACGCTCCGCTCCACAGATACAATATCCGATGATGCCCATGCCCATGCCCCCATGTATATATTGGCGAATTACTCAGCTCCTGCATATGATTGTCACATGCAAAAACGAATCGAGATTCTCCGATTTCCGACTCTCGCCTCTGGTCCTCGCATTTGATTTCCTTGAATGCCCTTTGCTGGGAGGACCTTTGGCCCCCATGTGCGGTTGCGTGGGTCGATAGTCTATAGTTGGCAACGCAATCTGACCACTTGATTGACTCCGGACCTCGTTTGGTTCACCTGGTTGCCGGATTTTGCTCCTTTCTGGAATTCGATCCGACGAACAGAGATCAAAAATTAATTTTATTAAAGCCTGGAGGAATGGCTCTCAGAACCCCATTTATTCGCTTTCCATTACCTGATTACCTTCTGGCCTGGCTGCCAGGGAAGGACACTCTCGGAAAGTGAGCAGAAAAAGTTAGGAAAAAGTTGAATTTCACTATAGTAAAATTTCACCCGCATGCAACGCTGCCTAAACATTACGTTTGACATTACAGCTCCTGGATGTGGACAAAGTTTTGGGTGCCGGAGAGCGTAACATGCAAATCAAATTTAAACTTGCCAACATTGCCAACAATATTTGAAGGCCATCTGCCTGAGGACAAACACTTTGCACACTGCCAAATCGTCTATGCAGAACTGCAGCACCTGTCGGTAAATCAGTAAACAGTAACAATTATTTGACAATTATTGGCACTCGTCCGGAACCCTTGATAATTATTCCAATTAGCACCAAGACACCTAGCTCTATGGCCCTATGGCCCTATAAAAGACCATCGAAAGTGCTGCTAGTCAAACAGTCATAATGTTCAGAGTTAAGGATCTACTGCTCGCGCCGGAGACGTTCGACGATCCGATCTTTAGAAACCACCTTTGTGGCTTTCGATTGTACGGGTATGTGGCATCCACGGACCAGAAGAGGCCTTGGTTTAGCCTCGTCCGTTGCATATTTTTCACGGTTTCGCTCTGGATGTGCTGCGCTCTAATGCTAGCCCGGGTTTTCCGGGGTTACGAAAACCTCAACGATGGTGCCACAAGCTGGGCCACCGCTGTCCAGTACTTTGCGATGTCCATTGCCACTCTGAATGCCATTGTGCAAAGGGATAGTAAGTTTAAAAACTAAAACAAAAAGGAACGATATAATCGATTGCCCCGATTTTAGTGGTCCCGATCTATATATTTTAGGATTATATAAACAATAGATGCCTAGTCTTAGGTAAAAAACATATTTTAAGACATTTGACTTTCTTTCAATCTGAATTTTCCCTTTAAAAATTTGCCGACTCTTCTAAATCTAAACTTATACCTACACAGGAGTAATTGGACTTTTACGAGTGGCCCACGCGGATATCCAGAACCTTATTTCCGAAGCTGACGATCGGGAGATGGAGCTCCTGGCCGCCACCCAGGTGTATACGCGGAACATTACCTTGACGTTGTGTGGACCCTCGTTCATTGCTGGATCGATGGCATATTTGGACTGCATCTATAGGACTGTGTTTTTACCGAAATCGGTATTTAACAGTTCGGCGGTGCAACGAGGGGATGAACAGCCCATCCTGATGTTCCAACTGTTTCCCTTGAAAGAGCTGTGTGACAACTTCGTAGTGGGCTATATTGGAGCCTGGTACGCTCTGTCTCTCGGAATGACGGCCATCCCCATGTGGCATACCTTTATCACTTGCCTCATGAAGTACGTAAACCTCAGGCTGCAGATACTCAACAAGCGGGTGGAGGAGATGGATGTAAGTATCCTTGACCCATCAGGATAGTTACAATTATTTATATTTCTTATTTACTTCTAAGTAGATAACACGACTGAATCCGAGATTGGTAATAGATCGTCTAGCGCCAACTGAGCTATCGCATTGGAGAAAGCAACTCCTTAGGGTTTTTGTAGAGGAACAGATAAGGATTCGGAATTTGGTCTACGAGATACAGCATCTGATCCGCGTGCCCGTCATGGTAGATTTTATTATCTTTTCGATTTCCATGTGCTTTCTCTTTTATGCCTTGGCACTCGGCGTAAGTTTGAAACCTCCCAAACTTAAGTTTTAAAGAAAATTTAGGAAAAATGGTTTCTCAGATTTCCAGCAAGATGGATTACTTCTTCATCGGTATATATATTTTTGTGATGGCTGCCATACTGTGGATGTATCATTGGCATGCCACTTTAATTGTTGAATATGTGAGTATATTTTTAAATATTTAGTTTTAAGCATCATTTTTGTGAAATCATTCATGTATTGTTTGTAACAGATAGATAATACTTCTTTAATATTATCGGTTACTTATATGTAAGAGTATTTTTTTGTTTGTTTTTTTGACTTAATTGCATTGCACAAAAAAGAGGTAGTTACACATATCGCATGAAACCGTATGAATTTACAAAATCTATGCCTATCTTTCGTCGTTTTATTTATTTATCTCCTTTCCAGACGATTTTTGTTTACTTCCTTTTCGTTTAGACAACTCGATTTACCTTCGAATCATTTTCAGAACGATAAATTGTCTTTTGCCTACTTTTCCTGTGGATGGTATAACTTCGATGTCCCTTTGCAGCGGACGTTGCTCTTTGTGATGATGCATGCCCAGCGGCCGATGAACATGCGCGCCCTGCTGGTCGAACTGAATCTAAGGACCTTCATAGACGTAAGGATATGGTGTGCCTAGATTCATTGATTTTAAACCATTCCCTTTGCAGATTATGCGTGGGGCCTATAGCTACTTCAATCTGCTGCGTAGCTCCCACCAGTATTAGATGGCAAGCCTTTCCCCGGGCCTAATCAAATGCCATTGCGCTTGTCAACTCGTTTGGCTAACATGACAGTAAACAAGCCATGCAATTCATTTTGCCCGGCCCACACACAAAAAAGGGGCGAAAAAAAATAAAACTAAGGAAACGGAAGTCAGACGGTGATGTGGAAAAAGAATGAAGGCAAATGCTAAGCCATTTTACAGCGCAAATAAACGTGCCTCAAAGTGAAGAGACGCCTGCTACTCAAAAAGCCAATGCAAGTAACGGGCGACATCATTTATCACTTGTGGAACGTCGCATGTCACTGGCATTGTATGTGTTTTGTTATATTGTCTTTCTCAATGGATATAAAACGATTTTTGCACTTCTTACCCAACGAACCACTAAAATACCGACTCAAACCAAACCAAACCAAACCTCCCGCCTCTGGCATTTCCCTGCCGTGCCTCTAATTGTCTTGGGGGTTTAGACAAAGGAAATTTATGCGTCTGCTCCAGCAAACGGTCAGATACATCAAGCCACCACCACCACCAAACATCAGTGAAACTAACCAAACAAACAAACCGAATCGTTGTCCCCCTGGGTGTATTTTTTAATATTATTAAGAGTATAGACAAAAAGTAGAAAAATAAAAACAACCCAAGACCGAACCCACACCCAAATAAACACGCATTTTGTTGCGGTTGTTGTGCTCCCTGGGATTACACAAAGTGGCTAAATGGCTGATAAAGGCACACGCCGAACCTCGGCTACTAATGAGTATTAATGGCGGGTTACGAGCGCGGCAGGTATGCCAGAGCAAGAGCCAGACCATCTGAGTCCTCGGAGGGTGACAAAAGCGAGGGTCACAGATAGTTGGTTAACAGCGTGAAAAGGGTTGTTGGTGAACCACTCGATTGAAATCTCTCTGATGAGAGCGTTACCCCTTTAAAAAAAAACGGAAGAATGCGCTGATATATGAGATACATATACTTTTTTATATTTCAGCGGCATCTGTAGCTCACATTTGTTCAAACAAACAAAACACACTGAAGGGGTGCTTTTTTATTCACCATTTAGTGATCATGTTGAAGTACTAAACTCCAACTAAATACGTAAATATTTTCAAAATAAACAAATGTGATTAATCAAACTTACTATGGGGGTTAATTTGACATTAAACTACAAAAGATGACTACTTCGAATCTTTTGTAGTCAATTGTAATTTCCCAACACAAAAACATGACTTTGCCGTTTGAAAAACTTTAAACCAATTTATTTGATAAAAAAAAAATAAAAACTTATACTACTTAATACGTAGGCTATTTTAATTTTGTAGTAGCTGAAAGTCACGATGGACTTTTTTCTAGATCATATTTTTAGACCGCAACACAGAATATAATTTGGCAAAAATAGAAAACCACATGGCATTGGCATAGCGAATTCCTGGCATCTGCTGCCGGTATTTTAAGCAATATTGGCAAATTTTTTATGGTTTTCGTTGCGCACGTTTTTTGTTGATTATTTATGACATTACATACATAATGCAAGCGTAATGGATGCGAGTGTTCATTAAGCACAATGAATGTCGTGCACTCAGTGTCAACCCTCGGCCCTCAAAGGGAAAATGCGTTGGGAGCCCGAGTATATTGTATGATGCGGTATGGTAAGTGTGTAAGCCACCCTCTTTGGGTTTTGCAGTTTTGCGAAAAAATTAAAATTTGCTGCACACATGTAATGAATATTTACAATACACTGCTGCCCTACCGCCACAAAAGAAATGAATTCAAAGGGAAAGCAATTCTCGGAACGGGGCCACAAAGGAAAACCCCCTTTAAGAAAGCAAAACCCACTCGCTCCTTACCCTTATGGGTGGTGCAAAAAATGAAGCCAAAGAATTGTCGTATGTTACGATTATGCGTAGACATATCTGTGAAGCAGAAAATGACTTCCGTGAATATATCTTTTCTGAAAGTGAACTGAGTGACATGCTTGCTCGTTTTAAAGAAACTGATGTTATTCATAATTGAGTTTATATTTATACCTATTCAAAATGAGAAAGTGTTCCATTCATAACTATTACCTTTAAAACTAAATGGGGACACAACAAAATTAATTTCCTAGAAATTAGGTGGAAGCCATTTGATAGAAACATTTTTATTTATGCAGCCATTCACAAGTATAATTCTTTTTTTCACTTAAATACGTGGGTGTACGTTTGTTGCGCTACCAAAGCACTCCACTTTGGCCAACTAAGTGTTTTGCCATTAAACATTTACGATGGCACAGTTAAGGCAGCACACACGCGTGACTTGGCCAGCTGTTAGGTGGGAATAAAAATGGTTATTAAAATTAATTAACGCACGGCGATTTGTTGCCCGGCGCCATAACGCGAAATAAAGTTGTAGTTAAATTTTGAATGCATTAAATTAATCATAAGCAGTTTTCCCATCTGCTCGCCGGATATGAGCACTCGAGCTTGGCCAAATGGAGGAGTCGAAAGTCAGAGAACTGCAGTTGTCACCAGAGTACCAGCCCTGCCCAGGATATCATACACATTTGAATGCAACTGATTAATCATGGATAAAGTTGTTCTGCCGTCGCAGGTCACAGTTGCTACTGCTGGTCACGTGACTGCCGACAATTTGACTTCAAACACATTAACAGTTACGGTCAGAGGAGAGCCGGATAACTCCCGGGGAGCAAATACGGGTCCTGCACGCAGAGGGTTTGTCACCAGCAACAACTTAACTTGGCTAACTAAAACTTTTCATGCATTGCCGTTGACAGTGCAATAAACATGCCAAAACAAATGCAGCAGCGGCAACAACAATGGCAACAACTTATGAAAACAAAAGCGTCAACTGACCCGCCCCCACCACGCCCATCCTGCATGACATCTTCGTGGTGGGAGGGGGCTATAGCGGAGGGTTGTGGATCTGGAGCTACCCCTTCCGAAATAGACACGTAAGCCAGTGAAATATTTAGCTGCTGGAAGAGTGGGGACCTGTGAATAGTTCGACGCCTTTTTCCAAGAATTTCGAAGGGGGCGAAACTACTTTACTGATTTATGAAGTTTGCACTGACATTGGAATTTTTACGAGGGCCAACTTTAAATTGGCTTAATTGATGCTATTGTAAAGCCAAACTACTCATGTGAAAACTGATACATTGCAATTGTAAGATTTCATTCAAAATTAAATTTAAAAAATTAAAAAAGCGTTTTGGCCAGCCAGTTCAAATAAAAACTCAGTCCAAGCTTTTGTCGCCTATTCCAAAATTACTTATTGCACTGCTTTTCACAGCAATACGTTCAAAACCTTTGCAATGTTTTTGTTACTAATAAAAGCGTTTCCATTATTTTCCTAAGGCTTGTGCTAGGTGTGAATAGAAACAAATGACTGTATCTGCATCTGGGCAGGACCGAAAATCAGAGTATAAGGCCAACGCTAAGCCCTGCGACTTTCGCCAACGACCATACCACGCTGAACACATCGGTTCTCGTCCGATCACCGAAATTAAGCAGCGTCGGGCGCGGTTAGTACTTAGATGGGGGACCGCTTGGGAACACCGCGTGTTGTTGGCCTCGTCAACAACTTTTTGCTTTTGCCACAACTTTTTGCCTTATGCCGTATGCCGTATGCCGTATGCCTTTCCCGCTTTTATACTTTTATTTAACGTATTTAAAAAGCGTTTTGGCCAGCCAGTTCAAATAAAAACTCAGTCCAAGCTTTTGTCGCCTATTCCAAAATTACTTATTGCACTGCTTTTCACAGCAATACGTTCAAAACCTTTGCAATGTTTTTGTTACTAATAAAAGCGTTTCCATTATTTTCCTAAGGCTTGTGCTAGGTGTGAATAGAAACAAATGACTGTATCTGCATCTGGGCAGGACCGAAAATCAGAGTATAAGGCCAACGCTAAGCCCTGCGACTTTCGCCAACGACCATACCACGCTGAACACATCGGTTCTCGTCCGATCACCGAAATTAAGCAGCGTCGGGCGCGGTTAGTACTTAGATGGGGGACCGCTTGGGAACACCGCGTGTTGTTGGCCTCGTCAACAACTTTTTGCTTTTGCCACAACTTTTTGCCTTATGGCGTATGCCGTATGCCGTATGCCTTTCCCGCTTTTATACTTTTATTTAACGTATTTAAAAAGCGTTTTGGCCAGCCAGTTCAAATAAAAACTCAGTCCAAGCTTTTGTCGCCTATTCCAAAATTACTTATTGCACTGCTTTTCACAGCAATACGTTCAAAACCTTTGCAATGTTTTTGTTACTAATAAAAGCGTTTCCATTATTTTCCTAAGGCTTGTGCTAGGTGTGAATAGAAACAAATGACTGTATCTGCATCTGGGCAGGACCGAAAATCAGAGTATAAGGCCAACGCTAAGCCCTGCGACTTTCGCCAACGACCATACCACGCTGAACACATCGGTTCTCGTCCGATCACCGAAATTAAGCAGCGTCGGGCGCGGTTAGTACTTAGATGGGGGACCGCTTGGGAACACCGCGTGTTGTTGGCCTCGTCAACAACTTTTTGCTTTTGCCACAACTTTTTGCCTTATGGCGTATGCCGTATGCCGTATGCCTTTCCCGCTTTTATACTTTTATTTAACGTATTTAAAAAGCGTTTTGGCCAGCCAGTTCAAATAAAAACTCAGTCCAAGCTTTTGTCGCCTATTCCAAAATTACTTATTGCACTGCTTTTCACAGCAATACGTTCAAAACCTTTGCAATGTTTTTGTTACTAATAAAAGCGTTTCCATTATTTTCCTAAGGCTTGTGCTAGGTGTGAATAGAAACAAATGGCTGTATCTGCATCTGGGCAGGACCGAAAATCAGAGTATAAGGCCAACGCTAAGCCCTGAGACTTTCGCCAACGACCATACCACGCTGAACACATCGGTTCTCGTCCGATCACCGAAATTAAGCAGCGTCGGGCGCGGTTAGTACTTAGATGGGGGACCGCTTGGGAACACCGCGTGTTGTTGGCCTCGTCAACAACTTTTTGCTTTTGCCACAACTTTTTGCCTTATGCCGTATGCCGTATGCCGTATGCCTTTCCCGCTTTTATACTTTTATTTAACGTATTTAAAAAGCGTTTTGGCCAGCCAGTTCAAATAAAAACTCAGTCCAAGCTTTTGTCGCCTATTCCAAAATTACTTATTGCACTGCTTTTCACAGCAATACGTTCAAAACCTTTGCAATGTTTTTGTTACTAATAAAAGCGTTTCCATTATTTTCCTAAGGCTTGTGCTAGGTGTGAATAGAAACAAATGACTGTATCTGCATCTGGGCAGGACCGAAAATCAGAGTATAAGGCCAACGCTAAGCCCTGCGACTTTCGCCAACGACCATACCACGCTGAACACATCGGTTCTCGTCCGATCACCGAAATTAAGCAGCGTCGGGCGCGGTTAGTACTTAGATGAGGGACCGCTTGGGAACACCGCGTGTTGTTGGCCTCGTCAACAACTTTTTGCTTTTGCCACAACTTTTTGCCTTATGCCGTATGCCGTATGCCGTATGCCTTTCCCGCTTTTATACTTTTATTTAACGTATTTAAAAAGCGTTTTGGCCAGCCAGTTCAAATAAAAACTCAGTCCAAGCTTTTGTCGCCTATTCCAAAATTACTTATTGCACTGCTTTTCACAGCAATACGTTCAAAACCTTTGCAATGTTTTTGTTACTAATAAAAGCGTTTCCATTATTTTCCTAAGGCTTGTGCTAGGTGTGAATAGAAACAAATGGCTGTATCTGCATCTGGGCAGGACCGAAAATCAGAGTATAAGGCCAACGCTAAGCCCTGCGACTTTCGCCAACGACCATACCACGCTGAACACATCGGTTCTCGTCCGATCACCGAAATTAAGCAGCGTCGGGCGCGGTTAGTACTTAGATGGGGGACCGCTTGGGAACACCGCGTGTTGTTGGCCTCGTCAACAACTTTTTGCTTTTGCCACAACTTTTTGCCTTATGCCGTATGCCGTATGCCGTATGCCTTTCCCGCTTTTATACTTTTATTTAACGTATTTAAAAAGCGTTTTGGCCAGCCAGTTCAAATAAAAACTCAGTCCAAGCTTTTGTCGCCTATTCCAAAATTACTTATTGCACTGCTTTTCACAGCAATACGTTCAAAACCTTTGCAATGTTTTTGTTACTAATAAAAGCGTTTCCATTATTTTCCTAAGGCTTGTGCTAGGTGTGAATAGAAACAAATGACTGTATCTGCATCTGGGCAGGACCGAAAATCAGAGTATAAGGCCAACGCTAAGCCCTGCGACTTTCGCCAACGACCATACCACGCTGAACACATCGGTTCTCGTCCGATCACCGAAATTAAGCAGCGTCGGGCGCGGTTAGTACTTAGATGGGGGACCGCTTGGGAACACCGCGTGTTGTTGGCCTCGTCAACAACTTTTTGCTTTTGCCACAACTTTTTGCCTTATGGCGTATGCCGTATGCCGTATGCCTTTCCCGCTTTTATACTTTTATTTAACGTATTTAAAAAGCGTTTTGGCCAGCTAGTTCAAATAAAAACTCAGTCCAAGCTTTTGTCGCCTATTCCAAAATTACTTATTGCACTGCTTTTCACAGCAATACGTTCAAAACCTTTGCAATGTTTTTGTTACTAATAAAAGCGTTTCCATTATTTTCCTAAGGCTTGTGCTAGGTGTGAATAGAAACAAATGACTGTATCTGCATCTGGGCAGGACCGAAAATCAGAGTATAAGGCCAACGCTAAGCCCTGCGACTTTCGCCAACGACCATACCACGCTGAACACATCGGTTCTCGTCCGATCACCGAAATTAAGCAGCGTCGGGCGCGGTTAGTACTTAGATGGGGGACCGCTTGGGAACACCGCGTGTTGTTGGCCTCGTCAACAACTTTTTGCTTTTGCCACAACTTTTTGCCTTATGGCGTATGCCGTATGCCGTATGCCTTTCCCGCTTTTATACTTTTATTTAACGTATTTAAAAAGCGTTTTGGCCAGCCAGTTCAAATAAAAACTCAGTCCAAGCTTTTGTCGCCTATTCCAAAATTACTTATTGCACTGCTTTTCACAGCAATACGTTCAAAACCTTTGCAATGTTTTTGTTACTAATAAAAGCGTTTCCATTATTTTCCTAAGGCTTGTGCTAGGTGTGAATAGAAACAAATGACTGTATCTGCATCTGGGCAGGACCGAAAATCAGAGTATAAGGCCAACGCTAAGCCCTGCGACTTTCGCCAACGACCATACCACGCTGAACACATCGGTTCTCGTCCGATCACCGAAATTAAGCAGCGTCGGGCGCGGTTAGTACTTAGATGGGGGACCGCTTGGGAACACCGCGTGTTGTTGGCCTCGTCAACAACTTTTTGCTTTTGCCACAACTTTTTGCCTTATGCCGTATGCCGTATGCCGTATGCCTTTCCCGCTTTTATACTTTTATTTAACGTATTTAAAAAGCGTTTTGGCCAGCCAGTTCAAATAAAAACTCAGTCCAAGCTTTTGTCGCCTATTCCAAAATTACTTATTGCACTGCTTTTCACAGCAATACGTTCAAAACCTTTGCAATGTTTTTGTTACTAATAAAAGCGTTTCCATTATTTTCCTAAGGCTTGTGCTAGGTGTGAATAGAAACAAATGACTGTATCTGCATCTGGGCAGGACCGAAAATCAGAGTATAAGGCCAACGCTAAGCCCTGCGACTTTCGCCAACGACCATACCACGCTGAACACATCGGTTCTCGTCCGATCACCGAAATTAAGCAGCGTCGGGCGCGGTTAGTACTTAGATGGGGGACCGCTTGGGAACACCGCGTGTTGTTGGCCTCGTCAACAACTTTTTGCTTTTGCCACAACTTTTTGCCTTATGCCGTATGCCGTATGCCGTATGCCTTTCCCGCTTTTATACTTTTATTTAACGTATTTAAAAAGCGTTTTGGCCAGCCAGTTCAAATAAAAACTCAGTCCAAGCTTTTGTCGCCTATTCCAAAATTACTTATTGCACTGCTTTTCACAGCAATACGTTCAAAACCTTTGCAATGTTTTTGTTACTAATAAAAGCGTTTCCATTATTTTCCTAAGGCTTGTGCTAGGTGTGAATAGAAACAAATGACTGTATCTGCATCTGGGCAGGACCGAAAATCAGAGTATAAGGCCAACGCTAAGCCCTGCGACTTTCGCCAACGACCATACCACGCTGAACACATCGGTTCTCGTCCGATCACCGAAATTAAGCAGCGTCGGGCGCGGTTAGTACTTAGATGGGGGACCGCTTGGGAACACCGCGTGTTGTTGGCCTCGTCAACAACTTTTTGCTTTTGCCACAACTTTTTGCCTTATGGCGTATGCCGTATGCCGTATGCCTTTCCCGCTTTTATACTTTTATTTAACGTATTTAAAAAGCGTTTTGGCCAGCCAGTTCAAATAAAAACTCAGTCCAAGCTTTTGTCGCCTATTCCAAAATTACTTATTGCACTGCTTTTCACAGCAATACGTTCAAAACCTTTGCAATGTTTTTGTTACTAATAAAAGCGTTTCCATTATTTTCCTAAGGCTTGTGCTAGGTGTGAATAGAAACAAATGACTGTATCTGCATCTGGGCAGGACCGAAAATCAGAGTATAAGGCCAACGCTAAGCCCTGCGACTTTCGCCAACGACCATACCACGCTGAACACATCGGTTCTCGTCCGATCACCGAAATTAAGCAGCGTCGGGCGCGGTTAGTACTTAGATGGGGGACCGCTTGGGAACACCGCGTGTTGTTGGCCTCGTCAACAACTTTTTGCTTTTGCCACAACTTTTTGCCTTATGGCGTATGCCGTATGCCGTATGCCTTTCCCGCTTTTATACTTTTATTTAACGTATTTAAAAAGCGTTTTGGCCAGCCAGTTCAAATAAAAACTCAGTCCAAGCTTTTGTCGCCTATTCCAAAATTACTTATTGCACTGCTTTTCACAGCAATACGTTCAAAACCTTTGCAATGTTTTTGTTACTAATAAAAGCGTTTCCATTATTTTCCTAAGGCTTGTGCTAGGTGTGAATAGAAACAAATGACTGTATCTGCATCTGGGCAGGACCGAAAATCAGAGTATAAGGCCAACGCTAAGCCCTGCGACTTTCGCCAACGACCATACCACGCTGAACACATCGGTTCTCGTCCGATCACCGAAATTAAGCAGCGTCGGGCGCGGTTAGTACTTAGATGGGGGACCGCTTGGGAACACCGCGTGTTGTTGGCCTCGTCAACAACTTTTTGCTTTTGCCACAACTTTTTGCCTTATGGCGTATGCCGTATGCCGTATGCCTTTCCCGCTTTTATACTTTTATTTAACGTATTTAAAAAGCGTTTTGGCCAGCCAGTTCAAATAAAAACTCAGTCCAAGCTTTTGTCGCCTATTCCAAAATTACTTATTGCACTGCTTTTCACAGCAATACGTTCAAAACCTTTGCAATGTTTTTGTTACTAATAAAAGCGTTTCCATTATTTTCCTAAGGCTTGTGCTAGGTGTGAATAGAAACAAATGACTGTATCTGCATCTGGGCAGGACCGAAAATCAGAGTATAAGGCCAACGCTAAGCCCTGCGACTTTCGCCAACGACCATACCACGCTGAACACATCGGTTCTCGTCCGATCACCGAAATTAAGCAGCGTCGGGCGCGGTTAGTACTTAGATGGGGGACCGCTTGGGAACACCGCGTGTTGTTGGCCTCGTCAACAACTTTTTGCTTTTGCCACAACTTTTTGCCTTATGCCGTATGCCGTATGCCGTATGCCTTTCCCGCTTTTATACTTTTATTTAACGTATTTAAAAAGCGTTTTGGCCAGCCAGTTCAAATAAAAACTCAGTCCAAGCTTTTGTCGCCTATTCCAAAATTACTTATTGCACTGCTTTTCACAGCAATACGTTCAAAACCTTTGCAATGTTTTTGTTACTAATAAAAGCGTTTCCATTATTTTCCTAAGGCTTGTGCTAGGTGTGAATAGAAACAAATGACTGTATCTGCATCTGGGCAGGACCGAAAATCAGAGTATAAGGCCAACGCTAAGCCCTGCGACTTTCGCCAACGACCATACCACGCTGAACACATCGGTTCTCGTCCGATCACCGAAATTAAGCAGCGTCGGGCGCGGTTAGTACTTAGATGGGGGACCGCTTGGGAACACCGCGTGTTGTTGGCCTCGTCAACAACTTTTTGCTTTTGCCACAACTTTTTGCCTTATGCCGTATGCCGTATGCCGTATGCCTTTCCCGCTTTTATACTTTTATTTAACGTATTTAAAAAGCGTTTTGGCCAGCCAGTTCAAATAAAAACTCAGTCCAAGCTTTTGTCGCCTATTCCAAAATTACTTATTGCACTGCTTTTCACAGCAATACGTTCAAAACCTTTGCAATGTTTTTGTTACTAATAAAAGCGTTTCCATTATTTTCCTAAGGCTTGTGCTAGGTGTGAATAGAAACAAATGACTGTATCTGCATCTGGGCAGGACCGAAAATCAGAGTATAAGGCCAACGCTAAGCCCTGCGACTTTCGCCAACGACCATACCACGCTGAACACATCGGTTCTCGTCCGATCACCGAAATTAAGCAGCGTCGGGCGCGGTTAGTACTTAGATGGGGGACCGCTTGGGAACACCGCGTGTTGTTGGCCTCGTCAACAACTTTTTGCTTTTGCCACAACTTTTTGCCTTATGCCGTATGCCGTATGCCGTATGCCTTTCCCGCTTTTATACTTTTATTTAACGTATTTAAAAAGCGTTTTGGCCAGCCAGTTCAAATAAAAACTCAGTCCAAGCTTTTGTCGCCTATTCCAAAATTACTTATTGCACTGCTTTTCACAGCAATACGTTCAAAACCTTTGCAATGTTTTTGTTACTAATAAAAGCGTTTCCATTATTTTCCTAAGGCTTGTGCTAGGTGTGAATAGAAACAAATGACTGTATCTGCATCTGGGCAGGACCGAAAATCAGAGTATAAGGCCAACGCTAAGCCCTGCGACTTTCGCCAACGACCATACCACGCTGAACACATCGGTTCTCGTCCGATCACCGAAATTAAGCAGCGTCGGGCGCGGTTAGTACTTAGATGGGGGACCGCTTGGGAACACCGCGTGTTGTTGGCCTCGTCAACAACTTTTTGCTTTTGCCACAACTTTTTGCCTTATGCCGTATGCCGTATGCCGTATGCCTTTCCCGCTTTTATACTTTTATTTAACGTATTTAAAAAGCGTTTTGGCCAGCCAGTTCAAATAAAAACTCAGTCCAAGCTTTTGTCGCCTATTCCAAAATTACTTATTGCACTGCTTTTCACAGCAATACGTTCAAAACCTTTGCAATGTTTTTGTTACTAATAAAAGCGTTTCCATTATTTTCCTAAGGCTTGTGCTAGGTGTGAATAGAAACAAATGACTGTATCTGCATCTGGGCAGGACCGAAAATCAGAGTATAAGGCCAACGCTAAGCCCTGCGACTTTCGCCAACGACCATACCACGCTGAACACATCGGTTCTCGTCCGATCACCGAAATTAAGCAGCGTCGGGCGCGGTTAGTACTTAGATGGGGGACCGCTTGGGAACACCGCGTGTTGTTGGCCTCGTCAACAACTTTTTGCTTTTGCCACAACTTTTTGCCTTATGCCGTATGCCGTATGCCGTATGCCTTTCCCGCTTTTATACTTTTATTTAACGTATTTAAAAAGCGTTTTGGCCAGCCAGTTCAAATAAAAACTCAGTCCAAGCTTTTGTCGCCTATTCCAAAATTACTTATTGCACTGCTTTTCACAGCAATACGTTCAAAACCTTTGCAATGTTTTTGTTACTAATAAAAGCGTTTCCATTATTTTCCTAAGGCTTGTGCTAGGTGTGAATAGAAACAAATGACTGTATCTGCATCTGGGCAGGACCGAAAATCAGAGTATAAGGCCAACGCTAAGCCCTGCGACTTTCGCCAACGACCATACCACGCTGAACACATCGGTTCTCGTCCGATCACCGAAATTAAGCAGCGTCGGGCGCGGTTAGTACTTAGATGGGGGACCGCTTGGGAACACCGCGTGTTGTTGGCCTCGTCAACAACTTTTTGCTTTTGCCACAACTTTTGCCTTATGCCGTATGCCGTATGCCGTATGCCTTTCCCGCTTTTATACTTTTATTTAACGTATTTAAAAAGCGTTTTGGCCAGCCAGTTCAAATAAAAACTCAGTCCAAGCTTTTGTCGCCTATTCCAAAATTACTTATTGCACTGCTTTTCACAGCAATACGTTCAAAACCTTTGCAATGTTTTTGTTACTAATAAAAGCGTTTCCATTATTTTCCTAAGGCTTGTGCTAGGTGTGAATAGAAACAAATGACTGTATCTGCATCTGGGCAGGACCGAAAATCAGAGTATAAGGCCAACGCTAAGCCCTGCGACTTTCGCCAACGACCATACCACGCTGAACACATCGGTTCTCGTCCGATCACCGAAATTAAGCAGCGTCGGGCGCGGTTAGTACTTAGATGGGGGACCGCTTGGGAACACCGCGTGTTGTTGGCCTCGTCAACAACTTTTTGCTTTTGCCACAACTTTTTGCCTTATGCCGTATGCCGTATGCCGTATGCCTTTCCCGCTTTTATACTTTTATTTAACGTATTTAAAAAGCGTTTTGGCCAGCCAGTTCAAATAAAAACTCAGTCCAAGCTTTTGTCGCCTATTCCAAAATTACTTATTGCACTGCTTTTCACAGCAATACGTTCAAAACCTTTGCAATGTTTTTGTTACTAATAAAAGCGTTTCCATTATTTTCCTAAGGCTTGTGCTAGGTGTGAATAGAAACAAATGACTGTATCTGCATCTGGGCAGGACCGAAAATCAGAGTATAAGGCCAACGCTAAGCCCTGCGACTTTCGCCAACGACCATACCACGCTGAACACATCGGTTCTCGTCCGATCACCGAAATTAAGCAGCGTCGGGCGCGGTTAGTACTTAGATGGGGGACCGCTTGGGAACACCGCGTGTTGTTGGCCTCGTCAACAACTTTTTGCTTTTGCCACAACTTTTTGCCTTATGGCGTATGCCGTATGCCGTATGCCTTTCCCGCTTTTATACTTTTATTTAACGTATTTAAAAAGCGTTTTGGCCAGCCAGTTCAAATAAAAACTCAGTCCAAGCTTTTGTCGCCTATTCCAAAATTACTTATTGCACTGCTTTTCACAGCAATACGTTCAAAACCTTTGCAATGTTTTTGTTACTAATAAAAGCGTTTCCATTATTTTCCTAAGGCTTGTGCTAGGTGTGAATAGAAACAAATGACTGTATCTGCATCTGGGCAGGACCGAAAATCAGAGTATAAGGCCAACGCTAAGCCCTGCGACTTTCGCCAACGACCATACCACGCTGAACACATCGGTTCTCGTCCGATCACCGAAATTAAGCAGCGTCGGGCGCGGTTAGTACTTAGATGGGGGACCGCTTGGGAACACCGCGTGTTGTTGGCCTCGTCAACAACTTTTTGCTTTTGCCACAACTTTTTGCCTTATGCGTATGCCGTATGCCGTATGCCTTTCCCGCTTTTATACTTTTATTTAACGTATTTAAAAAGCGTTTTGGCCAGCCAGTTCAAATAAAAACTCAGTCCAAGCTTTTGTCGCCTATTCCAAAATTACTTATTGCACTGCTTTTCACAGCAATACGTTCAAAACCTTTGCAATGTTTTTGTTACTAATAAAAGCGTTTCCATTATTTTCCTAAGGCTTGTGCTAGGTGTGAATAGAAACAAATGACTGTATCTGCATCTGGGCAGGACCGAAAATCAGAGTATAAGGCCAACGCTAAGCCCTGCGACTTTCGCCAACGACCATACCACGCTGAACACATCGGTTCTCGTCCGATCACCGAAATTAAGCAGCGTCGGGCGCGGTTAGTACTTAGATGGGGGACCGCTTGGGAACACCGCGTGTTGTTGGCCTCGTCAACAACTTTTTGCTTTTGCCACAACTTTTTGCCTTATGCGTATGCCGTATGCCGTATGCCTTTCCCGCTTTTATACTTTTATTTAACGTATTTAAAAAGCGTTTTGGCCAGCCAGTTCAAATAAAAACTCAGTCCAAGCTTTTGTCGCCTATTCCAAAATTACTTATTGCACTGCTTTTCACAGCAATACGTTCAAAACCTTTGCAATGTTTTTGTTACTAATAAAAGCGTTTCCATTATTTTCCTAAGGCTTGTGCTAGGTGTGAATAGAAACAAATGCTGTATCTGCATCTGGGCAGGACCGAAAATCAGAGTATAAGGCCAACGCTAAGCCCTGCGACTTTCGCCAACGACCATACCACGCTGAACACATCGGTTCTCGTCCGATCACCGAAATTAAGCAGCGTCGGGCGCGGTTAGTACTTAGATGGGGACCGCTTGGGAACACCGCGTGTTGTTGGCCTCGTCAACAACTTTTTGCTTTTGCCACAACTTTTTGCCTTATGCGTATGCCGTATGCCGTATGCCTTTCCCGCTTTTATACTTTTATTTAACGTATTTAAAAAGCGTTTTGGCCAGCCAGTTCAAATAAAAACTCAGTCCAAGCTTTTGTCGCCTATTCCAAAATTACTTATTGCACTGCTTTTCACAGCAATACGTTCAAAACCTTTGCAATGTTTTTGTTACTAATAAAGCGTTTCCATTATTTTCCTAAGGCTTGTGCTAGGTGTGAATAGAAACAAATGACTGTATCTGCATCTGGGCAGGACCGAAAATCAGAGTATAAGGCCAACGCTAAGCCCTGCGACTTTCGCCAACGACCATACCACGCTGAACACATCGGTTCTCGTCCGATCACCGAAATTAAGCAGCGTCGGGCGCGGTTAGTACTTAGATGGGGGACCGCTTGGGAACACCGCGTGTTGTTGGCCTCGTCAACAACTTTTTGCTTTTGCCACAACTTTTTGCCTTATGCCGTATGCCGTATGCCTTTCCCGCTTTTATACTTTTATTTAACGTATTTAAAAAGCGTTTTGGCCAGCCAGTTCAAATAAAAACTCAGTCCAAGCTTTTGTCGCCTATTCCAAAATTACTTATTGCACTGCTTTTCACAGCAATACGTTCAAAACCTTTGCAATGTTTTTGTTACTAATAAAAGCGTTTCCATTATTTTCCTAAGGCTTGTGCTAGGTGTGAATAGAAACAAATGGCTGTATCTGCATCTGGGCAGGACCGAAAATCAGAGTATAAGGCCAACGCTAAGCCCTGCGACTTTCGCCAACGACCATACCACGCTGAACACATCGGTTCTCGTCCGATCACCGAAATTAAGCAGCGTCGGGCGCGGTTAGTACTTAGATGGGGGACCGCTTGGGAACACCGCGTGTTGTTGGCCTCGTCAACAACTTTTTGCTTTTGCCACAACTTTTTGCCTTATGCCGTATGCCGTATGCCGTATGCCTTTCCCGCTTTTATACTTTTATTTAACGTATTTAAAAAGCGTTTTGGCCAGCCAGTTCAAATAAAAACTCAGTCCAAGCTTTTGTCGCCTATTCCAAAATTACTTATTGCACTGCTTTTCACAGCAATACGTTCAAAACCTTTGCAATGTTTTTGTTACTAATAAAAGCGTTTCCATTATTTTCCTAAGGCTTGTGCTAGGTGTGAATAGAAACAAATGGCTGTATCTGCATCTGGGCAGGACCGAAAATCAGAGTATAAGGCCAACGCTAAGCCCTGCGACTTTCGCCAACGACCATACCACGCTGAACACATCGGTTCTCGTCCGATCACCGAAATTAAGCAGCGTCGGGCGCGGTTAGTACTTAGATGGGGGACCGCTTGGGAACACCGCGTGTTGTTGGCCTCGTCAACAACTTTTTGCTTTTGCCACAACTTTTTGCCTTATGCCGTATGCCGTATGCCGTATGCCTTTCCCGCTTTTATACTTTTATTTAACGTATTTAAAAAGCGTTTTGGCCAGCCAGTTCAAATAAAAACTCAGTCCAAGCTTTTGTCGCCTATTCCAAAATTACTTATTGCACTGCTTTTCACAGCAATACGTTCAAAACCTTTGCAATGTTTTTGTTACTAATAAAAGCGTTTCCATTATTTTCCTAAGGCTTGTGCTAGGTGTGAATAGAAACAAATGGCTGTATCTGCATCTGGGCAGGACCGAAAATCAGAGTATAAGGCCAACGCTAAGCCCTGCGACTTTCGCCAACGACCATACCACGCTGAACACATCGGTTCTCGTCCGATCACCGAAATTAAGCAGCGTCGGGCGCGGTTAGTACTTAGATGGGGGACCGCTTGGGAACACCGCGTGTTGTTGGCCTCGTCAACAACTTTTTGCTTTTGCCACAACTTTTTGCCTTATGCCGTATGCCGTATGCCGTATGCCTTTCCCGCTTTTATACTTTTATTTAACGTATTTAAAAAGCGTTTTGGCCAGCCAGTTCAAATAAAAACTCAGTCCAAGCTTTTGTCGCCTATTCCAAAATTACTTATTGCACTGCTTTTCACAGCAATACGTTCAAAACCTTTGCAATGTTTTTGTTACTAATAAAAGCGTTTCCATTATTTTCCTAAGGCTTGTGCTAGTGTGAATAGAAACAAATGACTGTATCTGCATCTGGGCAGGACCGAAAATCAGAGTATAAGGCCAACGCTAAGCCCTGCGACTTTCGCCAACGACCATACCACGCTGAACACATCGGTTCTCGTCCGATCACCGAAATTAAGCAGCGTCGGGCGCGGTTAGTACTTAGATGGGGGACCGCTTGGGAACACCGCGTGTTGTTGGCCTCGTCAACAACTTTTTGCTTTTGCCACAACTTTTTGCCTTATGCCGTATGCCGTATGCCGTATGCCTTTCCCGCTTTTATACTTTTATTTAACGTATTTAAAAAGCGTTTTGGCCAGCCAGTTCAAATAAAAACTCAGTCCAAGCTTTTGTCGCCTATTCCAAAATTACTTATTGCACTGCTTTTCACAGCAATACGTTCAAAACCTTTGCAATGTTTTTGTTACTAATAAAAGCGTTTCCATTATTTTCCTAAGGCTTGTGCTAGGTGTGAATAGAAACAAATGACTGTATCTGCATCTGGGCAGGACCGAAAATCAGAGTATAAGGCCAACGCTAAGCCCTGCGACTTTCGCCAACGACCATACCACGCTGAACACATCGGTTCTCGTCCGATCACCGAAATTAAGCAGCGTCGGGCGCGGTTAGTACTTAGATGGGGGACCGCTTGGGAACACCGCGTGTTGTTGGCCTCGTCAACAACTTTTTGCTTTTGCCACAACTTTTTGCCTTATGCCGTATGCCGTATGCCGTATGCCTTTCCCGCTTTTATACTTTTATTTAACGTATTTAAAAAGCGTTTTGGCCAGCCAGTTCAAATAAAAACTCAGTCCAAGCTTTTGTCGCCTATTCCAAAATTACTTATTGCACTGCTTTTCACAGCAATACGTTCAAAACCTTTGCAATGTTTTTGTTACTAATAAAAGCGTTTCCATTATTTTCCTAAGGCTTGTGCTAGGTGTGAATAGAAACAAATGACTGTATCTGCATCTGGGCAGGACCGAAAATCAGAGTATAAGGCCAACGCTAAGCCCTGCGACTTTCGCCAACGACCATACCACGCTGAACACATCGGTTCTCGTCCGATCACCGAAATTAAGCAGCGTCGGGCGCGGTTAGTACTTAGATGGGGGACCGCTTGGGAACACCGCGTGTTGTTGGCCTCGTCAACAACTTTTTGCTTTTGCCACAACTTTTTGCCTTATGCCGTATGCCGTATGCCGTATGCCTTTCCCGCTTTTATACTTTTATTTAACGTATTTAAAAAGCGTTTTGGCCAGCCAGTTCAAATAAAAACTCAGTCCAAGCTTTTGTCGCCTATTCCAAAATTACTTATTGCACTGCTTTTCACAGCAATACGTTCAAAACCTTTGCAATGTTTTTGTTACTAATAAAAGCGTTTCCATTATTTTCCTAAGGCTTGTGCTAGGTGTGAATAGAAACAAATGGCTGTATCTGCATCTGGGCAGGACCGAAAATCAGAGTATAAGGCCAACGCTAAGCCCTGCGACTTTCGCCAACGACCATACCACGCTGAACACATCGGTTCTCGTCCGATCACCGAAATTAAGCAGCGTCGGGCGCGGTTAGTACTTAGATGGGGGACCGCTTGGGAACACCGCGTGTTGTTGGCCTCGTCAACAACTTTTTGCTTTTGCCACAACTTTTTGCCTTATGCCGTATGCCGTATGCCGTATGCCTTTCCCGCTTTTATACTTTTATTTAACGTATTTAAAAAGCGTTTTGGCCAGCCAGTTCAAATAAAAACTCAGTCCAAGCTTTTGTCGCCTATTCCAAAATTACTTATTGCACTGCTTTTCACAGCAATACGTTCAAAACCTTTGCAATGTTTTTGTTACTAATAAAAGCGTTTCCATTATTTTCCTAAGGCTTGTGCTAGGTGTGAATAGAAACAAATGACTGTATCTGCATCTGGGCAGGACCGAAAATCAGAGTATAAGGCCAACGCTAAGCCCTGCGACTTTCGCCAACGACCATACCACGCTGAACACATCGGTTCTCGTCCGATCACCGAAATTAAGCAGCGTCGGGCGCGGTTAGTACTTAGATGGGGGACCGCTTGGGAACACCGCGTGTTGTTGGCCTCGTCAACAACTTTTTGCTTTTGCCACAACTTTTTGCCTTATGCCGTATGCCGTATGCCGTATGCCTTTCCCGCTTTTATACTTTTATTTAACGTATTTAAAAAGCGTTTTGGCCAGCCAGTTCAAATAAAAACTCAGTCCAAGCTTTTGTCGCCTATTCCAAAATTACTTATTGCACTGCTTTTCACAGCAATACGTTCAAAACCTTTGCAATGTTTTTGTTACTAATAAAAGCGTTTCCATTATTTTCCTAAGGCTTGTGCTAGGTGTGAATAGAAACAAATGACTGTATCTGCATCTGGGCAGGACCGAAAATCAGAGTATAAGGCCAACGCTAAGCCCTGCGACTTTCGCCAACGACCATACCACGCTGAACACATCGGTTCTCGTCCGATCACCGAAATTAAGCAGCGTCGGGCGCGGTTAGTACTTAGATGGGGGACCGCTTGGGAACACCGCGTGTTGTTGGCCTCGTCAACAACTTTTTGCTTTTGCCACAACTTTTTGCCTTATGCCGTATGCCGTATGCCTTTCCCGCTTTTATTTAACGTATACTTGGTATAAAAAGAAACATATGGCAGTCTCTGTCTTTGGCAGTACGAAATATCAAAATAATAAGAATGTTTCCCATACCGGGAATTGAACCCGGGCCTCCCGGGTGAGAGCCGGGTATCCTAACCACTAGACAATATGGGAGTTGAAAGTTACGTGTCTAATTTTACAATTGTACAGTTCAAATTTCGGGCCGAACTTGAGTAAAAAGATAGAGCGAGACATAAGAAGAACTTGTTGCAATATAATTTCTCCCGAGCTAAAGAGCAGGGCTAAAATAAGTCTCGTTACTTACTAATAAATGAAGGCAGCTTACTGAATCAAAACTAAAATGCTTTTCATAAATCTACACGGTTATTTGTTCGTTTTGTATTTACATTTATAAGTTCAAGCACGCACACAATAATGTTTATGATTTCTTTTTAGAAAACTAATTAATATTATATATATATATATGTACACAGATGTGCAATCAATCTGAGAGTATTTGTACTCAGAAAAAATCCAAGATCTAAAATTGTATGTATAAATTAACATTAAAAATCACGTACAAATATATCTTCTTATATATAGTCTTATATAAATTCCGTAGGTCTTTTATAATAATTATTGTGTTCTTTTAAATATATTAAGACTTGAAATTAAAATCAAAATTTTTAATAAATGCATTTCAATTGAAAATATTCACTAATAGGAAACAAAAAAGTTAAAAAAATAATATTATTTGAAATGAAATAAATTCATTAATCCATTTTTGAAGACAATATTTACCAAAAGAAACAAAAAATTTAAACATTATAATAGAAATTAAAAATTGTTCATCTTAATCCTAAAGATGATGATAGAAAACAACAAAAACAAACATAAGAATTAATCAGATGTTTCCCATACCGGGAATTGAACCCGGGCCTCCCGGGTGAGAGCCGGGTATCCTAACCACTAGACAATATGGGAAGTTAATTAACAGCTGGCAAAACACCTTAAAAGGAGAAGAAGTGAAGTCAGCCCAGTGCCGGCCCCGACATCTTCCTATACAGTGGCCATTTCACAAACAAATGTGCTTATGGTGCATGGGCATATCACACCTGTTTTTAAACCTCACTCGCAGATGTGGTCTATTTGGTACTCGTTTCTCTATCTCCCATATTGTCTAGTGGTTAGGATACCCGGCTCTCACCCGGGAGGCCCGGGTTCAATTCCCGGTATGGGAAGTAGTAAGTTCACGCTACTGTTTTTTTGTTTTTGTTTTTGTATACCTTTTCAAATAACTTGACTAATGCTAAGAACCAATAACAAAAATAGTTTTATTATTTTTCTTTGAGTTCTATTAAGTTATAATTATGACAGTTTTATGAACGGCATACAAAACCTGCTTTTGACACAGCAAAATAGCATCCCATATTGTCTAGTGGTTAGGATATCCGGCTCTCACCCGGAAGGCCCGGGTTCAATTCCCGGTATGGGAAATGTGTACAAAGCTATTTATAGTATATTTTAGATACCGTTTTACACCATTTTAAAGTTATTTGTTTTATTTTTTAAACCCTAAACGTTTTACATAAGAATTAATTATTTAATTTCACTTTTCATGGGACTTTATTTGTTATGGTATAAGAAATTATATTGCTAAGAAAACGTGACTTTGACAGCCAACGCTCATATCCCATATGGTCTAGTGGCTAGGATATCTGGCTTTCACCCAGAAGGCCCGGGTTCGATTCCCGGTATGGGAAATAAATTTTTTTTTAAATTTTCTTAGTCTTTTTGTTTGCTTTTAATTTTAAGTATATGAAGAAAATCTATTACCCATAGTTAGTCGATGGGATTTGCATTGTCTGTGTTAGCGGTTACTTTAAGACACATCTAAAATTATAGTAAACGCTGAAAAAGGCACTGGAGTAATTTGGCTTTAAATAACGGAACGAAAAGATTTAGCGCGACGTGATCGATTTTTTTCAGCGATTCGTTTACATCAGTTATTTTGTGTTCCAATAACAAAACAGCGTTCTGACACGACTTAAGCAGTATCCCATATGGTCTAGTGGCTAGGATATCTGGCTTTCACCCAGAAGGCCCGGGTTCGATTCCCGGTATGGGAAGATCTTTTTTTGTTCGTTCTTTTAATATGAGATCGATCTGTTTGTGTTCATTTCGATTTACTTGGTCTAAGAGCGCTCCTATTGGAATTTTACCTAACTACATTCTGGCGCCATCTTTTATCAACAAGTCTTAAATTTGCATTATCGTATTTTTATTTTATTTTCACCGCTTACAATTCCCAATCTGTTCTCGCGCAGAGCTGCCTTAGAATTGAGTCAGGCCAACGAAACGATTGTCATTAGTAGAGGTAGACTGACGTTCTACCCAAATACTAAAAGGCCAGTTGATGTTACGAAATTATGACTCCTGAGTGATTATAATTTAGTACCACGATTCTGACGGGGTTGCTCCTGCCTAGAATTGTCGGTTTAACTGATGGTCTTCCACTAATGAACGTTTTTAACTAATTAATTTGAATAAAGTGCGGAAAGTCATTGGGACTATATTTGTAAAATATGTTTCAAGTATAAAAGTTAAGTGCCTTACTTTTAGGATGTCAGAATCCTTCTTCCTGTATGGAATATTGGCACTTGTCTGTGTGTCTATTACCACGTATCATGTGGAGAATGTGGGGGCAGTTGCTGTTTGTTTGGCTGAAAGCTGGCCCTGACCGTGGCAACGAAAATCGTCCAACAGTTGGCTCTGCTTTTTCCCTTCGTCTGTGTACGAGTATTTCTGGCTATTTTTTTTCGTCGAAAATTTACATAAAAATCGCATTACACTTAACATCCACTTTGCTAAACGAAGCGCATGAAAGCGGGCGCCACGTGGTTTGGGCTCTCGAATGTGCTTTTGTAAGCCGAAGCTCAATGTGGGTGGATGTGGATGGTTGTTTTGGCTGTGGAAGCTGGGAGTTCGCTATTCATGTGCGAGCTGGCTGTGCAAGCGGTTTGAAGTGCATGGCGGCCTACAAAAATTAAATTAAAAAGCACACGCCAAAGGACCAAGCCAAAAACAGTTTGCGTTGTAAAAAAAAAGGGAAATTGCAAATGGGCGGGCCGATCTATTTTTCGGCGGGCGCATATCCCACATGTTTGTGTCCGAAAATGTTGCCACTTTATAAAAACAGTTGGTTTATATATTTTCAGTTGCTATGCCAAGAGTTGAAGTTTCACGGGAATTGATAAGCTATACATCTGACAGTTAAAGTGCCCTCTGCAAGGGCACAACAAAAGATTTTGTAACAAGGGTAAAGAAACGTCTTTTAAACCCAGTAGCTTTTATTGTTGCTGAACACCATAATAATAATTCAATTATATTTTGCTTTCATTCAGAAAAATGACACTTATTCCACCGTACTTTGGTATCCCATATGGTCTAGTGGCTAGGATATCTGGCTTTCACCCAGAAGGCCCGGGTTCGATTCCCGGTATGGGAAAAATTTTTTTTATCTTAAGCAAATACCGTTAACAAGCAATTTCTTTTACGTTTCATTGGAAACTAACGAAACTAATGCTTTGCATTTTGAATTGGTTTACGAGATGCAATATAATATATTTTTTATTTTTTAGAGCCAGGATTGCTATACAAATTTGTAAAATAAAAAGTAAATCTGTTCAAAATTTGTTTATTTCAAGAATGGAAAAAAGTTGCACTTGCGAAATTACGTCATAGCAGAGCAAGGTTTCGATCCTCGGACCTCTGGGTTATGGGCCCAGCACGCTTCCACTGCGCCACTCTGCTTATAAGTTTGAAATTCGCCATGTTTAACATGAGTGAATAGGCAAGAAATGGGCGTAGCTGTTGCTAGAAGTTGGGTAAACGATTAGACGTTTAGTTTAAACAAAAAGGTAATGTTAAACAGGTTAACAGCAAATAAGTAAGCAAGAATGTACATAGTAATTTTTTTGTAAAGTAATCAAGTATCATTAATTATTGTATTTAAGATATCAATAAAATTATATAGTGAAGTAGGTTATAGCAATTCATATTTACCACCTCTAATCATATTTGTCATTGCGATTTTAATTGACTTTACAATTATATAAACCGTTTATTTTCATTAAGATCTCAGGCAGCCTCGTTGTCTTATCCCCTGTTGGGTTATATTTAACATGGCGCTTCAATATATATAAGCAGAGTGGCGTAGTGAAATATATTTTTTCCTCAGAAAAATTTAAATTTAATTGAAAATGTCCTTTTTATTATTAGTTATTTTTAAGTAATAGGAATTATACTTTTATTTAATCTTCACTGCATTTTGTTCTTTATTTAAAATATAAAAAAAACCGCACTTGCGAAATTACTTCATAGCAGAGCAAGGTTTCGATCCTCGGACCTCTGGGTTATGGGCCCAGCACGCTTCCACTGCGCCACTCTGCTCATAAGTTCATTGTGCGCCATGTTTAACATGACTGAATAAACAAAAAAGAACCTAACTCTTGTTAGAAGTTGGGTAACCGACTAGACGTTTAGTCTAAATAAACAGGGAAAGTTAGATAGGTTAGAAGCAAATAAGTAAAAAAGAATGTGCATGGTTAATTTTTGGTAAAATGCTTGATTATTTCATTAATTATCGTGTTTAAGATATCAATAGTAAAGTGGGTTTTCGTAATTCCTATTAACCATCTCTAATCATATTTGTCTTTGCGAATTTAATTGCCTTTACAATTATATCAACCGTTTATTTCCTTTAAGAATTTAGGCAATTCGTTGTCTTATCCTCTGTTGGGTTACATTGAACATGGCGCTTCCACAACAATAAGCAGAGTGGCGCAGTGGAAGCGTGCTGGGCCCATAACCCAGAGGTCCGAGGATCGAAACCTTGCTCTGCTATGAAGTAAGTTCGCAAGTGCGTTTTTTTTTTTCTTTTTGAATATGATACAAAATGCAGTGAAGAGAGTAAAATTCCTGTTACCTAAATAGAAAGTTTTTCAAGAAAAAATAGCATTATGTTTTCTTGGAATATCGCAACATTTAATAAATGAAACAATTTTACACCAGCAAAAAATGTGTTAAAGAAATAAATTATTTTTTTTTGCCGATAAATAATTTAAAATTCTATTTTTAGAAAGATTTAATTTGTCGAGCGACTTAAAGCTGATAGCTGCATTATTTTTTTAAGTTGCAAGTTGATAATTGAAGTTGCCTTTAGCTCATTTCAACCATGCATGTCTTCGGCTCACGTGGATTATGTGTTTACTCGGCGCCGTGGCGGCCACCGCGCTTATCGCAAACCTGCAGCTCGCTCCCACACATTTGCTGAGGATCTGTCGCCATTTTTTGCCCACTGGCACAGATACGGCTTTAATAACCACTCACCGAGTGCGACTCTGTTGGTTTTTGCACTTCTGTTTACATTGCTAAGATATGCGATATGGCCGCGAAGCAGGAGCCCAGTATGCTGGACAATAAAGTTTCTGAAAAGTTATCTTTAAAGAAGTTAAAAATTAGTTTTCATATCCTTATAAATCACGGTGAACAATTTTAAGAGTATGATGTGGAAAATGGTAGAAAATATCTTCAGCCAGGCAGAAAGTTACCATTCTCTCTTTTGCCAATCAAAATGACATATTTGTCAATAAATGGCAAAAATTTTAATTAATTTTCGCGCCACTTAAAAGCGCGCCATGAAATTGCACAAAACCATTCGGTTGGAATCGGCTCGTGGGGTTGCGGGCCAATGGAAACCAACCGCAAGCACTAAATTGCAAATAAATTTGTTTAAATATGCAACGGCAGAGCGCGTCAAGTTTGGCACAGCCCCCATGGACAAATGGCCAAAAACTGCGCTAGACTGCGACATTTTCACCTGGGAATGGTGGAGTATTTCGGAATTTTATTTGTTGGGATGGTCTGTCGGTTTGTCCACTTCCCGCTGCACGTGCAGCTGCGACAACGAGACAACAACATGCGCATCAAATTTTAATACAAAAACCCCCAAAAGTTTCAAGCCACAAAGTCCATTTCCATTCCACTAAAAGGGGTTACGTTCTCCTTGCGGATTGCTCCCAAATGTTGTTGTTGGTTTTGTGGCGATGTTGTTGGCTGACATGCTTGATGTACGCTTTTGGTTTTGCCCACGAAGATGTTGCAATGACATTGAATATTGATGAAAATAAATCGAATTTCCGTCAGCCGGGCATCCGACGTATTCGATAGACGGCACGAGTAAACAAAAAAAAATAAACTGGACACATTTCCTCCGTTTTCCCTTCCTGGCCGTTGTATCCACCGGTTTTTCTATTGAGACAGCAAAAGGGTTTCGCCTGAATAGAGCCTGACGCATTCAGCTGGCGAGTGTTAAAATCCCACGTTGTCGGCGTTTCAGGGAGGTATTTGTACTTTCTCTAAGTTCCGATTTTCAGTTTAAAAACCAAAATAAAATCACTAGTTTTTCTTTTTACCTTATTAAAAAAAAATAAAAATTGCAAAATCGATCTAGAACATTTTTTTTCGATTTTTTAATATTATATAATTTTTATAATAATTAGAAAATACCTTTGATCTGATTTAAAAGTGTTCTTTAATGAGGAAACCTTATTTTTCAGGCAATAAATCAAAGTATATTTGTTCAATAAAACTTAGCAAAAAACGCTGAACCAAATCAACGAACTTTTTTTTGAGTAAGCCTTTAACAAATTTAACTTATCAAAAAAAAAATAACCACACAAGTCGATTTCCATAGGTGAATTCGTGTTTTTTCGCATGTTCCGTGGCCAACCCACAATTAAGCCCCCAGTTAACACTTGATTTGTATTTAAAAATTATTGACCAATCCATGGGTACTGATTAAGTTTGTGTTTGTGCTTGTCAAACGATGTACGCCTGCTGTTTGGGTGATGGGCAGCGATTGATTTTTGCCGCCACAAGGCAACGGAAATTGCATAGACTCCGACCGAAAGAGATGGGGAAAACAGAGAGAGAGATGGAGACAGTGCAGCACATATGAAAATCCAATTTTCCAGTGATTGATCAGGGCGATGAGGGGAACTGAAGAGCTGGCCACACACGTGAAGTGGGGAAAGTTTGTTTGGCTGGCGTGTACGCAAAAATAATGTAATTAAAGCAATGTTTGCATAATAAAAATTAATATTTGTTGCAGTTTGTGTCGCCATTTCCAAGCACCGCATGGTGGAAGGGGGTAATGCATTTAGCCGGCCCTTCCTGCGAGTGTTTACCTAGGCAGCGAGGACTCGTCGTGTCGCCAGAGTCCTTTGCTCGCTTTATGCGGGCTGTCAAAATCAGACAGTGTGCACACATGCACCCACACCTCGTCGACGTCCCAGAGATTTGGTCCGGGTGTTGTCCACGCTGAAGAGCATTCGCATCCCCACGCCATCCACCCGAATCTCGACTGTTTGTCCAAGTTTCGTTTCACCAAATTATGCCCGAGCATATGAGGGATTTATATCCGCTCGAGGACTCCACTGGACTACACTGCACACCACTCGACTCGACTCTCATGTCTGCTGGTTGTCTGGCGCTTCGGCACTGGTGTATTTATGCAAATATTGAAATAAGTCTTAATTGAATACAAATACTCAATTACATTGCGGCAAATCTATTTTGTGGGTCCGGGACAAACAAACTTAACGTTGGACCGTACATTGTCAACACTTTTGCGTTACGATTTTAATTGTGAAATGTGATTTCGGTTGGAAAACAAAATAAAAAATAAAATGAATGAAAAAAAAATAAAAAATTGATCGTGGCCCATGAGGGGATCGAACCCGCGACCTTCGCGTTATTAGCACGACGCTCTAACCAACTGAGCTAATGGGCCTTCGTGACGCTCGCAGTCTCGCTGACTGACTTACACCGCTCGGGGGTGAGTTTACAGCAAGTCATATCTTGAATTTCTATTCTTAGATCAGCCTTTTTAGGGGGTGCTTATCTATCCCAAGATTAAATTTTAGACAGTTTTTCTAGCTTTTTTCCAAGTTACATGATCAATCCCTTGAAAGCTTTTGAACGTGCAGTCTTTGTATATTATTATACAATTTGTGTTTTCTTCATATGCATTCAGTTTATTTCGTGTCTATAATTAACTACCGACTGCAGACGGCATTTATTGTGTTTCTTTTGCGCTCCTAAGGGAGTTAGATGCTGCTCGACATCGCATGCATCATCGCTAGCAGCACATTTGACACTTCATTAAAAGACAACATTACCAAAATCAATTAGAGACATTCCCCCGTGCATTGCCATCTCCTAGACAGCTGGGATAGACACATACAAGAGCACACAAACGGGGAGCGAATAAGTTTGTTGTTTTTGGCAAACAAATACGCAAACAATTGAGATACACATTGTATTTGTTGCTGCTGGTATCCTTTCCCATTCCCCCGTCGTCGACCGGCGCCGATCCGCAAATTGTTTGAGCACGAGACGAGACTTTGTTTGCATTTTGAATTGCCGCCACTGGGAGACAGGAGCGGAAGCTATTTGGGCAAGGGCGCACTGAGAAAAACTCTTTAGAAATCGGAAGAAGTGCAGTTGCAAATATAGAGCAAGTTATTTTTTCGACTAAAAATGCCTTTATTGAAATGCAACTTGAATTCCATAAAACTACTTTTAAACAGGTGTCTAAATTTGTTTTAAGGTACTTTGGTTTAGAGAACTACGGAATCCATTTTTTTTTTACATTAATTTAAGATTAATTCTTCGATTCGTAGACCAGTTCAACTAAGTAGAAAATCATCATCATTGGTTAAGACTGGTAAGATTTCGTTGCACATAAAAAATTGGAAGAAATCATTTAAAATTTCTGAAACATTTTTTTTCTGTGTACATACACTTACACCTAAAGAAGATATACACCTAAAAGAGGACTTGTTTAATCGAAAATTAATTAAAAACGTGTTATCGCGAACAAGGTTTAATCAAACTTTAATCTAGTCTACAAAGTACGTGTTCCCACACTCGATTGACATCCTGAACTACTTCTCCGAATGGGGCACCGCTTTTTGGAGCCACTTGCGAATGTATTCGCTGGTCTGGAGCCCAACCATGCGATTTACCACCTTTCCGTTGCTGATGACCATCAGGGATGGAACGGAACCCACGTTGTAGTCCAAGGCCAGCTCCCCATGCTCATCAATATCGACGCGGGCTAGCCTCACCCGACCGCCCTGCTCGGACACAATGTTCTCCAACCGTGGGGCAAGAGCCTTGCAAGGGCAGCACCAACTGGTAAAAAGGGAATATTGGTAATCGTCGATCCTAGAATTGCCTGAAAACGCACTCACCTGGCATGGAAATCTACAACCACAGGTCGATCGCTGTTGATCACCCTTTGCTCAAAGTCCTTCCTGGTCTCCACATCAAAGATTGGTTGTCTGCCTGTTGTACTGGTCATTCCGCGGTTGGCCTTGAGGAGATTCATAAGGCGCTCTGCCCGGAATACTCTTCTGTAGCTCGACATATTTACGCAAACGAAATATTGTAATTTTAACCGAGATACAAAATATTTTCTAATAAATTTTGATCCGAAAATTTTTGAACTATCAGCTTGATGATTTTTTTCCTAATGGAGAAAAAAAAAATTGACAGTAAGGACCATTGTAGCATAAAGCTAAAATCAGAGGCTGCTTGGCCAAAGAAAACAAACACTTAATTTAGCCTATAGAAACAAAAGAAAGGAAGCAAACTTCGGCAAGCCGAAGTTTATATACGCTTGCACCTATTGCAAAAACAAAATATTCTTGAAAACATTAAAATTAGGATTTACTTGCTTAAATGCTTAAAAACATTGAAGCTATCATGATTTGCAGCTTAGTTATTCGATTCCTATGGCAGCTATATGATACCGTTTTTCGATTTTAATAAAATTAAAAGCTTAGTCGTGAACTGTCAAATTATTAATAAGACAAAAAGAATTTAAAAAAAAATTACAAAATAGAAAAGTTACATTTAAAAATAATTTTTGTATATATTTTTATTCTGAAGTATTTACCCATTACTAATAGTCGAAGAACTAAAAAAACAATTAAAATACAGCAAAGCTATAATTTTTTAAATTTATTTTTGATGAAATTTAAACCGTAACTCTGAAATAATTAACCATTGTTCGATTGTCCGATTGTTCCTATGGGAGCTATATGCTATAGCCGATCCGGATCGTTTCGACTTATATAAAAAGACAACTTTTGGGAAAGTTTCATGCAGATAGCTTTAAAACTGAGAGATTAGTTTGCGTAGAAACGGACGGACAGACACGTTAATTTTGTTCATTATAATTCAATACAGACTTGTGATACTGCAGATGTGCTTTAAATAGATTCTTTCAAGTAAAACACTGCACGCCTATTAACGATTTTAAGCTTTTTCCAGATTGGTTTAATCGAAAGGTAAAGCTTTTTCTATATTTTTGTTTTATTTTTTTCCGTTTGTAAATTTGGTATAATACTAGTCATTTAATAAAAATTGTAGGCTTAACTGGTTTAATTCCATTGACTGCTGTAAATTTCATTAAATAAAGAAAGCTTATGCCTAAATTGGTTCTACTTACTTGGGGAGTGGACAAAGCTTATAACCCAACTAGCAACACAAAAACAAGCAACACGTTAAGTTTGTAGAACGTAGTTCAATTTAAATTTCAGAATCTGTTGCTGTGCTTTAGATAGATTGTTCCAAGCGAAAAACTGCACCTATGGTTTTATGTGTTTTTTTTCCATTTATTTATTCCTACTTAGCCAACATTATAAAGTATGCAAATATTTCTTTGCCGCTTAGTAAAAATAAATATGTTTTAATTTATTTCTTGGTAAAACATTAAAGCCTTTGGTAGCACTTGATTTTGGAATCTTTTTTTAAGTTTTTATCTGGAACTGGAACTGGAACTTTATCCTCATTAAAACAGATAGGCACAGGCTTGAATGGTTTAAATGTCATTGAATGCTGAAATTATTGAAAAATAAAGAATGCTAATGCCTGAAAAAGTGTTTCTTACTTGATGAGTTGACAGCGCTAATAAACCGACTAGGAATACCAAAAGGAAGGACACGTTAATTTTGTGCATTTTAATTCAATACAGACTTGTGATACTGCAGATGTGCTTTAAATAGATTCTTTCAAGCAAAACACTGCACGCCTATTAACGATTTTATGCTTTTTCTAGATACAATACAGATTTGCGATTCTACAGATGTGCTTTAAATAGATTTTTCAAGCAAAAAACTTCACGCCTATTAACGATTTTATGCTTTTTCCAGATTGGTTGCTATCCAGGAAAGATTAGAATACACAAATATTCTTTGCAGTTCAAAATGAATGAAGAAGTTTTATTTGATTCCTTGGTAATAACACAAAAACTTCTTAGAGCCTTCCTCGCATTTATCAGCATCCTTGATCAAAAGACAAGGGTCAGTTATGTTTCTCTTTTTCAATTCATCAGCGGCCTTTTTAAATAAGGTCTCTCGATTGAAGTAACACTTCAAAAAGCACTTAATATTGTAATCTTTTAATATTTTTGTTCCTGAATTTAGGTATAGAACGGCGTCATCCAGTGAAACTTTTATTTCATTTGCACAGTCAACGACATTTTTGAGTCCTTCTAATTCTTTTAACTGCTGTAAATTTTATAAAATAAAGAAAGCAAACGCCAGAGAGGTTTTTACTTACTTGGGAAGTTGACAGCGCTATTAGCTCAAGTAAGAGCACCCAGACAAGCGGCGTTTTCATTTTGTAGACCGTGTTTCTATACAGAAACAAAAACGACTGATGTGTTTTTAATAGATTACTTCCAACTACTAAAAGGCCTCTAATTAATGATTGAACGCTTTTTTCAGAATGATTTCACGCTTATTAGTTTTGTTATAGTTAAGCCAAACTTTGTTATAGTCATATTGCCATAGCAAAGTCTTGGATCCTGGGCATGCTATTTTTAACACGTAATAAAAAAAAAGAATAAATTTAATTGCATAAACGGTCTTGGAAAATTTGAAATTTATCGAAACTAAATTGTTTTGTCACTTGTTACAAATACAATTAGGTAATAACTTCTGTTCACAGACCAAAGTGAAACAAAACGCAAGTGTTATTTTGCAGTTCAGAAAAAATTTAGATGATTTTAATTTGTTCTTCAAACTTAGCAGGTAACTTAGCTTTGTAGCACTTGTACAGCTGGAAGCTGGTGTCGCACTTATCCGCTCCCTTAACACTATCGCACTTGGCCTGAACGTCCTTCACGAGGTCCTTGCCGGCCAACAGCCCCAATTTGGCCAGAACGACAGCGGGCTGCACCTGTCCATTGATCACGAGTCCGGACTTCTCCAGGAAACAGTTGGCGAAGCACTTCACCTTGGGATCGATGTCCGTGAAGTTCCCTGCCTTTAGGGCAATGGCCTGCTCCTTGGTGACGCCTTCCTGTTCGACACAGGCCTTGGCCTTCTGCCTAATTTCGGCGATCTTTTCATTTGTTAGCCCCTGTTGGGAAAGAAATAGGTTTTCACAAGGGAGCTGGATCTTTAGCTATTGTCTTACCACAGCATCTGCGTATGCTAGAGCGGCAACGGCGGCAAAAACAAGGAACACATTCATGTTGCTAATTGAAAGCTGTTTGGAATCCCTTGAAATCGAAACTGTTTGCTCGCTGTCTCTGGCAGTCAGCTTTAATAAGATTCGAGATGATGGATTTTAGCCCTGAATCCAATTACAATTTTTAGTTAATGGTTCATTTTCCTCTTACTTGGATACGTGAAGCGAAACAACCTCGCAATGCTAATTTGCGATTTTGAGCTGTTCGTCAGATTCTTATGCATGCATCTTTTCCACTTTCATTCAGCAAAGATTGAGTCTCTAAAGGCTTAGCAGCTTATTAATAATTTTTGTTGTGCTTTAAACTATCCTAAGTCAGCAGGGATTGGGGCCTCCCCATCTCCTGGCAATGCTCCAAGCCACCACACATTTGGGTCAAAGTAGATCCCAAAAATGTGATAGCATTCACTCGATGGCGTGGCCATATTTACTTGGGCCAAATGAATGATGACCCGCCCAACCTCAGTTTGTTGTCTAAACATTTTATGATTCAGGGTTAGAGATAGGATTCTTCGTTGTCAGTGTCTTTACATAATCCCCACTGCTTACACAGGCATCAAGGCGTTTTAGCAATTAGTTTCTGTTTCTGCGAGCATTCGATGTGAAGATAAGTAGCCCAGCGTTTTCACAGTCCTGATGGGCTTCTGTGGGGCTTTGATGGATGATTGACAAGCAAGTGACAAGAGGGCCAGTGTGTGTGAGTGGGTGTTGAAAATGTGGATCCACTGCTGAAATTAAATGGGTTAATGGATATGCAAGAAGCACTTTTTGCTTGTCATCAGTTAATGATCATTTCTTACGTAGTGCCTTTAAAAAACGAGAAATGGAAAACTGTGGGGAAAATCGTAATATATAAGAACTAATTAACTAGATCATATTTTTTACTAAGCTACGATAAAACTAAAATACTGTACTAATTTGACTTCGGGTTAGTTATTCAGTGAAGAAGGCTTAAACAGGTTGGTTTATTGATGCAAACGCCTTTTCTCGATTTCATTTTAAAAACAACTAAAATAAAAACTACTAAATAAAGCCCCTTTTTCCAATACACAAAAAAATGCTTGTTTATGACAAGTAAAATGTTTATTGTTCTCCAAACTAAAGCCAACTACAAGGAACTCAAACGTGCGCTTTCTAACTAGGTAAGTTAATAGTTGTTGTGTTTAATAAGCTCTTGCCAACTAATTCAAAACAAAAAACCACTTAAAGTGCTATTTTCATATTTTGGCTACAACCACACACCATTAGAGCCAAAATAAGAGCCAGAAGGGGGAGAAGAGTACCGCTTCTGCAACAAGCAAAACGACTCACTTTTGTGTGTTATCGTTCCTAATTTGTTTCAAATTAAATGAGTTTTGAACATTCTCACAGCCAAATACAATCATAAAGCGTAAAATATACTCTGAATGACGCGAATGTGGATGTGTTTTTCGGATGGGTGGACGAAAGGATCTTGCTGTCGTCGTTGTTTTTTTGGTGGGTGGTTCGGGTCTCCTGCAAATGTAATTAAAAAACTTTTAAACCGCATCAACATAAATGTATGGCGCTTAAAATTCTGTGCATTTGACAATTTTCGGTTGGCAAAAAGTTGACATTTTGTGTTCCTGTGTTTGTGGGCAAGTGTGTGTGTATGCAGTGCAAAAGAACCGCCAAAACATGTCAGACTCGCCCCATCTTCCCTCGCCACCCCCCACACTCATATCAAGTGTTAGCGGTGGCCATTTGTATTTGAGTTAAATGAAAAGCTTTAAAAGTTATTAGCGTTCATAAATAAATGTCAGTTGAAGGCATTTATTGATGACGGCCCGGTCCCATTTTATGCGTTTATCATTTTTACGAGCCACTCTTTTTGGCCATTTCATTTATTTTAATTGAACACCAGGCCCACCAGTCTACTGAAGCACTTTTAGGGCCGTAAAGAATTGGAACACCTTCCGTTTAATTGCATTTAAATCGCCGGCCAAACACCTTAATAGACCATTAAGACCCATTCCTCCGATAATGTTTAGTTCTGCAAAATGCGCAGGTAATAAATATTCGCAGTCGGAATGCCATTTCAAACATTCCCAGCGAACCCGCTAAATTGCTTCCCCTTGAATTCAACACTCGACATAATTTTTCAGTGTGCAATTTAATCATACCGATATTGAGGAATGTCAGAGTGCAAAATAATCAAACAGCATCCCATTAATTGTCCGACGGTTCATATAATCTGTTATGTATCCATTTCTGTGTGATGTCACCCCCGAAATAAACTTTTCCAAGTCTAAGCCCCAGTCTCCATAATTTTCCATTAGCTTTATTATATACTCATTTGGACGAATGCCTTATATCATTGTTATTAGCAAATCTTATGCTTCAGTTTATTGCCATGTGGGAGGATTTGAAACAGAATCATCAACACCAGAAACTGGAGGCTGGCAATTCCTTTGGGGTCTCTCGACTTTGGGGGCAAGTACGTTGAACTCTCCCCAACATTTTGGGGGATAGTTTCCGTGAAAAAAATAAAACCACTGGGAACTGAAAGACATCTTAGGGTTGTTCCCATTTTAGGATAACCATTTAAGATTATTTTTACGCCGTTAAAGAATGTCATATAGGGCAAGTACACTTATTCAAGCTGTTATAAATGGTATTACTTACTTTTTTTGGTGAAAGATATTTTTACGTAAGTATAGTATGCATTCGGTTATCTAGTATTATTTGATTATTTGCCTGTCATTACATTGAAAACCATGGTTATCAAATTCATCGCACTCCGGTTAAGTAATTAATTAAGTAATAAAGATCAGTATTAGAGTTTATTTAACCATTATTTTACAAATATGCGTATAAAGTGTGAAAGTTCACGATAAGATCGTTTGTGGGCTTATGATTCAGCTGAGTGCTTTTAAATTCAATTGGTGCAGTTGAAATGGTTCAGAAAATACCTGAACAGAATACTCGGTTCAACGGATCCAGGTACAAATGAAAGTTTTCGCACAGTCATTTCACGGAAAGAGCTCTTTTTAATTAATTTAATGACTGGCTGATTTATTTGCATATGGGAAGTGCACGTGAGGAAAACTTTGTGCACGTGGGTAAATAATCAACTCTTTTGTTGCAGTTCCAATTTTGGCAGTTCTGCTCCTGGCGAAGCTTTACTTTTGGGGTTGAACCAGCCTGGCTGCCGTTTGCCACTAATTATTTTAACAGCATGCAAGAGGTATTCACCCGACTGCTAAAATAATCTTCAACCATCCCCCTCACAATAAATCCCCTTTCACGTTCCACAGGCAAAGAAAGTTCCGGAAAAGAAAGCTCAGCTTCCTTGGTATTTCCAGTCCGTAATCCGCATAGCTTATCACAAATTCCGGGCATAACTCAAAACAGAAACGCTGCTCGGCCAGTTGGGAGGCAAATTAATGGGTAGATGTAGATGCGCATTGTTTTGCCCCATCTGCCCCAAGGCGTTGCAACACTTTCTGATTGCATTAGATGCTTACAATAATTTTCGGGCCAGCTCCACTCGGAATGGGAACGTAAATGGAATATTTTATGCAATTTATTTTGATCAATTTGCACGTCGCAATGGCAGCTTCCTCGAAGGGCGCCTAAATATTCTCCGGCTGCTGTGAATGCAATCGTGCGTGCCATGGAATGAAAATTTCCGAATGGCAGCCACAGGCTCTGCTTTATTATACGGCTATTTTGGACAAGTACAAATACAAAAACCATAAGGGTAATGAACGATATTTGGTTTATTCTTTTTGAATTGCTGTTGATTTTTTTAATATGCTAATTGCGAAATTAAATATAAAGGGAATGAATTAACATATCATAACTTGAAACTTTGTAGAAATAATAGTTTCAAAAACACAATTTATAAATGAACATCATTCTATTTACTAATTAAATAGACAAACATTTTTTAATCTTAGCCTCAAATTACTGATGCAAATCTCATTATAGAGAAACAATTAAATCGATTTAGCCTTGGAAGACTTACATATCAAAAGTATTCGCGGTGGCTTAATGGGAAAAGGACCAACCATGCGTGGGATAAGTTCTTTTAACTTTGTCGTCGGACTCTTGTCTTGTGTTAGTGGAATGTGTATATTAAACCTATTTGCAGCCCACCTCATTACACACTAAAAAAAGCAATCGAGCATCAAATTACAAAGAAAATAAAATGCAAATAGGTTTTTCCTTATCTTTTCAGCTTGTTCTTTTTTTCTGGGAGCGGCGGGGTCACTTCTGCCTCTTCATCCGCCCCGTATCCCTCGGTCGGAGTTCCAATTTCATGCAGCTGACCACGGACGATGTCGGGCCCTGTAATTGTAATTGCCGGGCTGGATTGGAGTGGATTAAACAATTTCCACATTCAACATGGCGCGTCTTTAACCTTTGCCACAATAAATTTTTTCCGGGTTTTCCTCGTTCTTTTCGGTCGTTTTTGTTGTTGTTGATGTTGCTTCCCCAGTTGGGGCTTAATTTTGGTGCCGGCGATAAGAATTTTTAGCGACACTGTCATTCGGGGCTTTGGCTTTTACGAGGCGGCACAAAGGACGCATGTCCTTGTTGTGCGTCTAATTAGATGCTTTGCCTAATTAGTCGGTTTTATGTGAGACTCTTTATGCCCCAGGATTACCTTTTGCTTGCAGTTTAGCGAGTCAAGAAGTCTCTCTTTCTCGCTGTAAGGAATAGCCTGCCTCGTCGATATGTGGCATACAGATTACGCAGACCGAGAATGTTATAAACTTTAACGTTTATTAAAAATTCCAAGCGCACAAGATAATATCCTCTACATCGCCCTGACAATAATGCGAACGAAAGCAGCGCGTTTGCCTCTGCTGATTTTCGCAGCTTGAGATTTTCCATTTTTCCATCATCGAGCCACGGGCTCCGGCGACATCCCCTCGGTTGGGATTTTCAATTTCTTACAGAACGAGCACTGCATTCCTTCACCTGGCCGTCTTTGATGCGTTGTATGCCAGGAGGGGCAGCGGAGTTCCATATGAACTCCCAGCCACTGGCCCCTCAACCGAATTGAACTTGTCACAAAAGAATTCATTTTGCAGAGCTCGGAATTTTCCGGCTGTTTGGGGGCGTAATAGGGGTTCTCGAGGTCCTCGTATTCTCGGCAACTGTGCGTTGAAAAGCTTTGTAAGCTTTGCTTGACTCTTAACCCCCTTCCCTATTTTCCCCCTTTTCTTTTGTTTCGCACACTGTTGTCCCTTATCCAACGCTCCATCGGTTCTGGGTTCGTTAACTGGAATTCAATAAATATTACTAAAACACTCGCATACGCATTCGCCTTTTCCTTTTTGCGTTTTTATTGAGCATGAGAAGGGAGACAACAACAACAACATCAGATGCCACTGGAAAAGGCCAGAGCAGACATTTTCACATAATTTCCCAACCCCCTCCGTGATCCGTTTTTAGGGCCATCCCAACTCCCATGATTCGCCGTCCCCAGGCTGAGTATATTTTGGCTTATTTTATGACGCGTTTTGTTACCAAAATGAAAATTTTTGGTAATACCAAGACATTTAATTGCCTAATTGTTTTGTTTTTGGCATTTTATTGCAGGCGGACTGCTTTTTATGGGAAAGCGAACTCAGCACGCCATTTTTTTTATGACTTAATTACTTAAATGCGTTTTATTTTGCATGCGGCCATAATCATAAACAAATTATAGAAGTGGAAATTATGATATCTTTTTCTTTTTTATTGCGAGCCCTGGGAAAAGATTATCCGATATATTGTAACATGGGTTCCTACTTTCAAATCATATTCTTTAAACAGCTGGAAAATATTTTTAGACCTTAGTTTAAAATTGTTATAGAAGACTTTTAGTTAACTTTTATTTCAAACCCCACGAAGAATAGTTTATAAGTACAAAATCCACCTAGTTTACTTAAATGAGTACACACTGTTTGTACAGGCTTACAGTCTCCATTTCATCTTTTCATCAACAAATAGTATACACTGCCCACTCCGCCGTGCTCCCATAATAATTTAAATTAACTGAATTTGCTTTATTTGATTTACCTGGTTTAGTGTTTCTCTTCCTTTCCGGCCCATTGAGAATTTCTGCCCCAATTGTGGAGAATCCAAGGACGCTGGCAAGAGGTTTTTTTGAATTTATTAGCCTCGCTAGGGTTTGACCCTAAAGGGTGCCTATCCCATCGTCCCATCCTGTTTGGCTTTAGTTTACCTTCGGTCATCTCTTTTTATTTTCTGAAATTAATGCGGCAAACACTAATTAATTGCGCAGGTGTTGCAGCTGTTCCGTAGCTCTTGTTGTTGCTTGCGGTGTTGTTATTGCATGGGATAAGCCTAATTGAATTTCTGTAGCTTTTTACTAGGCTGGCGGATTCAGGAGCGGAGGGTACGGGATGGGCAGGTCCTATCTCGCTATTGGATATAATTAATTACAAAGCTGCCACTTAACGAGACCGATTGCATTTATTATCTTTAAATTATTGATTTTTATCATTTGGTAATTATAAAACATAAAAAATGGGGCAAGAGCATAATGTACCTGATATTTCAATGGGAACTGTTAGGCCAGGGTGGCTGAACTGATTCTAAAATTGGTTATTGTTGAACTACTGCCAAAAGTGTAAAATAAAATTTGGAATATTTTTAAAGTCATTTTGTTTTTTGTGCTTACCATAATTATTTTAATAAACAGCAATATAATAAATTAATTATAATGAATGATTAAATAAGAGATCTCGCAGAAGAAGAAATACCAAAGGCTATGCCTCTTTGCCATTCATTCAAAAATGTGTTAATTAGAAAATCTCTTGGAAAGTTTTCGTGTACAAATAAAATAACAAAGTGCTTGTGGTCTAATTAAAATTACAAAAAATGTATCAGTTGAAAAAGAACTGGGGAATTTTTTGTAACTATCCTGTAGAGAATCTCATTGAGGCCTTTGTAACTCCCTAAGCGTTGACCGTAATCAAATTCACGCTTTGAACCTATTTAATTGTTTTTCTTTTTAATTTCTCATAGCTAATAAATTGACTTTTATGACTGGTCATGAGAAGCTCGTAAAATTTGCATATGACTGTTAACAGAGCTTTGGGCTTTAAGTCGGAGTCCTTCAACGGTTGACGGCATTATTATTATGTCAACGTAATGTCGTCGTCAAATGGTTTTTCGCGTGACATTTGCATTTCAGTTCGGTTGAGTTGAGCCCTCGGGTCCGATGACATTTCATTAGCCGTTTCAGCCAGTTCTTCGGGCACATAATAACGTGTGCCATTGTTTTTCATTGTTGTTTTATGTGCTGTTTATATTTTTATAGCATGCCATATAGTATTTAATATTTATATATATACATATTATATATGAGCCACATGCGACAGCCCCTCCCATTCTATCATGTCTGCGATAAAACAATTTTATTCCTTTCTTATAAGGCAACTTTTAGGGACAGCGAACTTTTGCAGCAGGCAAAAAAGCTGGGGGCAGCACTACTCCAGCTCCTTGAACTAGAATCAAACTACTTGAGGAGTCACCCGCTGCTTCGTGTTTGCAGTTATTATTGTCTATAAATCGTTGGGAGGACCCCGCCCGATAGGAGCCGTAGCAATATACACGATGACATTATGAATTTATTAGTATTTAAATATTTTACTTCTGCTATGGCAGGCGACGATGGGCCGCAATAATCGCTCTGACATTTTGTTTTCCTTGGCGTGCGTAACTATTTACGAGTTTACTCCGGTAAGTTTTGTCGGAGCCCAGGCACTGGTGCACAGTTTGAGTAGGTCATGAATTATCGATGCTGTCAGCAATAAATATTGATAAAATATATGATCAAAAGTTGTGGCACGTAAGCATCAACTTTTCTAACAGCCTCTATTACCATAATTTGGATAGTTGGGCCACTTAAACGGTTCCGCTTAAAACTTATGCATAAATCTACATACATCAGCCAATCATCTGAATGCCACTTTAATTATTTATCAGCAGCAGACATATCTGTGCTACAAATTAATTAGCAAACCAGTTCAGATTCACCGCATGGACTTGAGATTTTGTGACTCGTTTGGATTTTTTAGACTTTGATACCGGCACTTGACTTCAAACTTTGGCCAAAACAAACAAGAAAAAAAGAGAGATGTAAGAGAAAATGTTATAAAGTGAGAACAGGTTTGATGAATCAAAACTATCATCAGACAGCAATTATTTCATATATATGTAATTAAAGGTTTAGGTACTAACCACTAAATTAGTTTTTAATTTAAGAGACTGGAAATTAATTGCAAGTATAAGAGCGACTTTGGCTTAAATTTGTTTGTAACAAACAAGTAAAAATATGTTTTTTTTAGATGAAACACAAGCTTATCAGTTTCAAAGAAGTCAAATCTGTGATCCCATAAAGTCGGTTTAAACTACAAATATTTCAATTACTTTTCTTTGATGATTTATTTAATTTTCTAGACACCTATCTAATTTTAATGGAGAGAGAACCTTTTTTTTACCTTTTTATAGCACATAAAAACTGCCCACTCACGCTTTGACTGCACATTTTTTTAACACCTTCATAAAAACTAACGTAAAATCGTGATTCAAGTTTAAGGTTTTGGGAGTTACGAGCATTGTTAAACCAAATTGGTTGACGTTGACGCTTCGCTGAGCACTTCGACCCTTGGGAAGTACATCATTTATTAATCGGTGGAAAATCTATAATTGCAATTAGCACTTACATTATAGAAACCAAAAATATAATGAGCTCGAGTCTGGAGCATTAAAGCCAATTTTCGATACAATGGAAGTAGCAATGGACTTTTTACGTTTGCCGAGCCGAGTATTGAGTGAACTTTAAACCGAAATGGCACAAAAAAGTGAGTCAGAGCCGGAGAGGGCTTGAACCAACAACGAAACACCGAGAATCATAAAAACGGCGATTTAAATAAACTAACCGATATATGGCCGTGTATATATTTAATTACGTATACCCTGTGATCAGCGGAGTAGAGCGAAAACAAAACGAGATAATCAAAACAGAACTCTAGCGAAGCTGCATTCAAAATCGTATAAAAGCCAGGTGTTGAGAGAATAAAGCCAGCAGTACCGATACCAAAGGGTTTCCAACTACATCTCCACCATGAAGTTTCTGATCGTTCTGACCGCCGTTTTGGCCTTCACTGCTGCCGTGAGTAAACTCAACTGATCTGTGGGGATATAGTACTGAAAGTATAATTTGATTGTGTTGTATAGGAGCTGCAGCTATCGGATGAACAGAAGGCGGTGGCCCAGGCCAATGGAGCTCTTTGTATCAGCAGGAGGGAATCACCAAGGAGCAGGCCGTTGCCCTAAAGGCAGGAGACTTTGCGGACACCGATCCCAAGGTAAAGTGCTTCGCTAACTGTTTCCTGGAGAAGACCGGATTCCTGATCGATGGGCAGGTGCAGCCCGCTGTTGTTCTGGCCAAGTTGGGCCCTCTGGGCGGAGAGGACACTGTGAAGGCAGTTCAAGCCAAGTGCGATGGTATTAAGGGGTCGGATAAGTGCGATACCGCCTATCAGCTATTCCAGTGCTACCACAATAACCGCGCCCAAATCTAAGCCCACAACTGGCGAATTTTTTATTATATGTGATAATCTGTCTGTGAACTTGTTATTTAGTTTGTCAAAACCAAGTACACATATCCAATGTTAATCCTTATAGAAGCATCTGCCTTCAGCAAAATTTTTGTATAAATATTAAATTGTATTTTTGCCAATAATGGTGTGTTGAGAAATTAGTATGTGGCTTAATCTTACACCCGAGTTTATCTAAATTAAAAAAAAAAACTTATAAAAAAAAATTGCATTACAAAAATGTTTATCTTAAACTAAACGGAATTGTTGTTTTTTATCTTGCAATGTCTTTTGTAGGCAATTAAAGCAGCGGGGTAAAAATGTTAAATGAATGACATATATATGAAAATATATATAAAATGGAATTAGAACATCGAAAAGCTGACCAAACACTGCAATAGGAAAATAAATAAGTAAAATGATGAAATGTATGGAAAACACCTTTTCTTGTATAAACAGAATGTATCAGTTTTAACGGTTCCGAAACTCTATCTTCTTGAAGTCTGTGAACTTTACACGAACTTTTGAATCAAGTTACTTTTCTAACTTTTTCAACCCCTCACAGCCAACTCTCTTTTTGTATCTCAGTGGAAATAAGAGCGAAATATTTATACATAATTACTTATGCATATTCGACTTGTCAATGGATGGGATGCTCCACTGTATGACCCATTTGCGTGGTGGCCACGCACCCATTTGCATAACAGTGGGCCATCATTAAGGCCCAATGTCAGACCGTCGTCAGGGGCTTAAGTCCTTGGCCAGAGCACCGATCCCAGAGGCATTTGGCCGCTCATGTTTGGCATAAATATTGATGAGCGACGGCAAACTTATGCGCACAAAGACCTGGATCCCGAATTCTGGATCCTGAATGCTGGGATGAATGCGTGAGGGCTGAGCAAATGAGTTGGACACAAGGAGCCGGGTTTTTAAAAGCCCAAATCCAATTAACAAATCATTAAACATTCATTGAGCACGTGTCGCAATTGCATTTACGAGTTAAACCTGGGCCAGGTGGGACATAAGGGACAATTGCTTTGACTTTGGGGACTTTGAAGCGTAGCCCGGGTGGACTTGGCGTCCATAATTCATTTCGTCACTTCCTGGGGACAGTCTGGTCTGGTCTGGTCTGGTCTGCTGGGGCTGTCATGTCACTTCCATTTAGCATCCGTTTCAGTTGCAGTTGTCTGCCCACGAGCCTTGCCAGCAATCACTGATGCGTTTACTAATGTCTATTAAAAGGGCAGCCCAATCGCCGGATTCCACCCCCACTTGGGCTAATGCATTTAAGTAGACAGCCATGGCGGCTTGTCAAAGAAAACAACACGCGTGCGATGGACCGAGACATAGAAGCACATTGATGCTCGACATCCATTGCCTTTGTCTTGGCCGCCTTGTTTGACTTGTCTCGCTCCTGTTAGTTGGCTTTCAATGGCGGCCAAGGAGTAAGAATATGGCCTGGGCAGGGGTTGATTCCCGATGCTTTGACTTGGATGGTCTGATGGGGTATCTGCCTGCGGTTCTCACATTAATGTAATTTAATTTTATAAAAACTACGCTGCGGGGTGACTGCCACTGTCTTGTTTCATGGTTCGATGTCTCTCGCTTTTTGTCCGTCCGTCCACGTGGAGTTCCTTTGATCTTAAAGACCAATATGTGATGTGGTCGGGGATTTTGCGGTCTCGTTCTTGATTATCAGAGCAAGACTCTTATTAAGTCCGTCAATTAGAGAGGGCTACTGAAAGTTGGAGTTAAAGTAAACCAGTTGGTGTGGTTGAAACTAATGTGATTAAATTGGTTATAGGTAAATAGAACTGACAGGGAATAGAGATATAAACTCTTTTACAGAGATGATGGTCGATTGGTCGGTCTTGCTACACAAAATAATATTACTTACTTTGTTTTTCAGCTCTATTTTATAAAATTTATTTTCTAGAATCTATTTAGAATTTAGACATTTTTTTAGTTTTTTGAAAAGCTTTTTATAAAAGCAATTTAGTCAATAATTACAATGATTATTATAATTAAATTTGCAAACAATATAGAATAAACCTTAGTCAGACCATTGCCTGACCGCTTTTTAATACAGATTTATGGAACGGCACTTAAATGTTTTGTAGATTCATCGACCAAATTGAGCTTGAGTTGTTTTTTCCCAGCCATTTTTTTTTTGGCGTAATTATAGAGTCCATTAAACGTATATAACATACGTATATGACAAATGAATGTTTTTGGCCAATGCTAATTTGGGTTCTCACCTCCAAATGCTTTTGGCAATGCATTGATGCATGGCGAATTATTTGCTCTGTATCTGGAATGAAAGCATCCAGTCAGGCATAAAAATGATTTGTTGATCGATTTGAAGAACAATTAAATAGGAATTAAAAAGGAGATATGATCTGTAAAGTTATTTCTATAAAAGCGGTCTGTTAAGCCGCAACAGGCTTTATAGTCCAGAAGTATTTTAAATTTGACAATACACATTTCTTAAGTGTTCTTTAGATGCACATTCAAGCCAATTTGCTGCCATGGCTTTGCCTGATTCTCAGTGATCTTTTGCCAGTGGCATGGGTAATGTTTTGTCCAGCTTTTTCAATTATTTCACTCATTCAACAACATGGTTATACTCGAAATTCAATAAAAATAGCTGCCAAGATTTGAGTCCTAACAATTTTTTGAATTTAGATACAAAGTAGACTTAATTTTCTATAGTCTACGAAGTATTTAAGATTGTTAAATATTTTTCTTTCAATTTATTTCAAAATTTTAAAGTCTAATTTTATATTTTGAATATTTTAAGATGTGCTAATATTCCTTAAAAATTAGTTTTAAATTTATTTTGGATTCGGTTGTTTGATGTTCTTTTGATTTATAGACCCGTTCAATGACTGTCTCGCTGAACATGTCGATGACCCGAACCCTGGTCCCAGATCCACCAAATGGGACAGAGACCAAGCTCAGCCAGGATATGCTGAGGTCCTGTATGCGAAAGACCGAGATCTCGATGTCGCAGCTGAAGCTCTTCCATATGAGCCTGCTGAACAGTGACTACAACAGCGAGAACGATGTGGCTCCGTCGCCAGTGCAATCCATCGGCGATGTCAATAACCTGGGCGATCTGGACTTTAATGGCAACTCGCAGATGCCGTTTCTCGATTTGAAGCACAATGAGCCACTGCAGTGTTTCGTTAGCTGCCTGTACGAGACCCTGGATCTGGACAGATACAATGTCCTGCTGGAGGAGGCCTTCAAGAGCCAGGTGCAGACGATCATCCAGCACGAGAAGGCCGAGATCAAGGAGTGTAGTGATTTGCAGGGCAAAACTCGGTGCGAGGCGGCCTACAAGTTGCACTTGTGCTACAACCACCTGAAGACCCTGGAGGCGGAGCAGCGTATCCGGGAGATCCTCGAGAAGACGGAGGCGGAGAGCGAGGGACTTGGTCCGGATGGCACCGACTTCATCGACGGCGTCCAGCACTCCGGCGAAGCGGTGACCACCACCAAAGCGGAGTAGCTAACTATATATACTTGTAAACCATTTCTTATTGGTGTCTGCTTTACAAAAAAAACAGTAATTAAACGAATGTGTGTGTAAAAAAATATTCAAACTATAAGTTGGTGTTGTTTTTGAGACTCTTAAACTATAAACAAAATTTGTGTCTTGAACAATATAAGTTTTAACGTGTTAAAGCATTTTAATAGACAAAATATTGTTTAAAACACTTGAAGTATATCAAATAATTTATTATAAAAATGTTAGTATATTAGCTTTTAAATCTCTTAACTTAAAAAACGGTTAATAAAACATAAAGCCAATCATTGGGCTCAAACTGTTTTAACGGAAATTTAAAATTTGTAAGGTATAGTTTTAGGCTCAGTAAAAAAACCTTGTTTATGTAAAAATGTATATTAAAATGGAATATAAAATATTGATTACATTTGTTCAGATACATTTAATAATTTGTAACATAAACACAAAGACATGAAAAGAAGCAATAACCTAAAATAAATAAATAAATATATATATATATATATATATTATTTTAAATTAAATTAAACAAATAAAAAAGTAATATGCTAGTTGAATTGCTCTGACATAAAATTAATAAAATCTGAAAACAAAGACCAAACCGGGCAAAATAAATAACAAAATAAAGTAAATAAAGGCAAAGTTAAAGCTCACTGACCCGAATGATCAGTTGAGAAGGGGATGATTTAACGCAGCTAGCGTACGAAATTTAAAAACAGCCAATTGGTCTAACAACTCAAAAATTTCAAACTATGAATAATTGAATTTTAATAATATTAATAACTTAATTGTTAGGCAAGAGTCTACACATTTTAAAAGTATTTAAGCAGCACTTGTTTGAGCTGAATTCAGTTAGACGGTGTTGATAGCTTTGTAAAGATGAAATTTAACTGTTTGGTGGTAGTATTCCTCATTTTCACTTTGTGCGAATTGGCAGCGGTTAGTGTGTGTTTTTAAGACAGATTATCCTTTTTATTAATTTTTTTAATTTTAAACAGGGTCAGACTGCTGCTGAAGTGGCAGCCTACAAGCAAATGCAACAGACTTGCATCAAGGAGCTCAACATTGCTGCCGGTGATGCCAATTTGCTAACCACAGACAAGGAGGTGGCAAATCCCTCGGAGTCGGTAAAGTGCTATCATAGTTGTGTCTACAAAAAACTCGGACTCCTTGGAGACGATGGAAAGCCCAATGCCGACAAGATCTTCAAGTTCGCCCAGATCCGATTTAGCAGCCTGCCCATCGACAAACTGAAGGCCCTTCTCACTAGCTGTGGAGCTACCAAATCGACCAATATCTGTGACTTTGTCTACAACTACGAAAAATGTGTGGTCAAGGGAATTAATGCCTAAACAATAAAGTAATTTTAAGTGTTCGAAGCATACAACGGTTAATCGTCCTTTTGGGGGGTCTCATTTAATTATGCAAATTGAAAACGCCGAATGACCTGGCACACTCATGAATATGGATTATAAGCGGCTTACGCAAATCAGGGCCCGAAATCCGCCATTAACCAGCGGCAAATTTTGGCTTCCCCTTCTGATGCACACTGAACTTATTTTTCAAAGGCAATAAACCACTCATAAGCTCAAAACAAAAATCTGTTTTTGACACCTAAAAATTTGATTTGAAAAATTACAAGTTTTTGGGTCCTCTCGCTAATTGAATTTTGAGTAAATTTAGTTTACAAACGAAATATTTTTTAACATTATATATATAAATATTATACTGTATATATGTTAGTTACAGTGTTTGCTAGAACACTTCTAAGTACTGTTGAAGACATGAAGATAAAATTTTAATTGTCCTTTAAGATATAATAATTTTGAACATTCCAAGACCCGAAAAAATGTTTCACATTTGAAACAGTAAATCCATTTTATAATTTTCTTTTTAGCTCTTATATCAATTTCATAATATTCTTTTTAGTTTTTTCTTTCACGGCGAATCAAAATAGAGTAGTAAAACAACAATGATGGGTTAATTTGACAAAGCATATATTCGAATGTAGCATACAAATGTTTAAATTATTTTTCTCTTAAATGAATCACAATTTGCCAAACTTCAACTCCTGTTCGTCCTTAGGCCTTAACCTCAGCGGCGGGCTTGAAGCTCTCGAAGCATTCGTGCAGCTTCACGGCGGTTTCGCACTTGTTCTCCCCCTTGACGGATCTGCACTTTTCCAGAGCGGCCTTGGTCTTCTCCTCGCCAATGAAGGCACCCAATTTCTCCAGGACAACGGACTCCTGCAGCTCACCGTCCTTCAGGGTTCCGACCTTCTCGAAGAAGCAGTTTGCGAAGCACTTGATGTTCTCGGTGGGGTTCTTGAAGTCCTTGGCCTTGACCTTGGCCTTCTCTTCTTCGGTCAAATTCAGTTCGGCAGCGCACTGCTCACCATGCTGCTTGGCCAAAGCCTTTTGGTCCTCGTTCAGTTCAATGGGCTAAAATAAAAATATTATGTTATATTATGTTAATACAATCTCAAACGTTTGTTAAAATAAAATAACCAATTAATATTTGATTTTTTTGAAGTTAAGGATTAGGGTATCTGTTTTATTATTAGAGGAAAAATATGTGATTGGAATTCAGAACTTTTTTTATTTCCTTAACTTTAATTCAAAGTTACCGAAAAGCCAATAAAATAAAACGTCAAAAAACAATATTCGCTTGCAGTAAGACATGTTTTTTACTTTATGATGATCGAATCAAAGATCTTTAAGTTAAGTGTTATAAGGGTATATGGGTATATTATAGGGGTATGCAAAAACTTCTTAAAAACCAATTGATATTTTATTTTTTCGAAGATAGGGTTAGACTCCAACTTATTTTTAGAGGAAAGGAATTTACAATTCCTTTTAACTTCCTTAGCTCAGATGCAAACTTACCGAGGCAACAGCCAGAGCCACAAAGACAGCACTCAAAGCAATCACAAAGTAGGAGTTCATATTGAGAATAACTATGACTTGCTAGAACGTTTGGGGAAGTTCTGATACCGGTCTGGGATGTGATCGCTGCTTTTATAGCCGCATTCGCGGTCAATAGAAGCCGGTTTCTCTTTATGGCCCCGGGCAGTGATCCATCTAAGCCCAGCTGATGGGTTTTGATTTTTGTTTTGGTTTTGTGTTTTGTTTTGTAATTCTGTGATTCCCTTTGGTCTAGCTGGGGCTACTTCTTTTTTTTTTTGCCATCTTGGCGAGTGCTTTCGTCTATTTGTGGCCTGCGGCCAGGTAGACAATCTGAAGTTATGGTCGCAATGAAAGCATGGTTCATTAAACCGCCTTCTCCGGCCGGGGGAATCGAATCAATTATACAAATAGAACGCAGACGTGGTACAGACAGGGACGCCTCAAGTGGTCTCGAGATCGGAGGTCGCTCGAGTTACAATCGCAGACGGACTTGGAGTTTGGGAGTTGGGGTTGTGGCTGCTCACTCATTATCGCGGCACTCTATCAAAAACTTTCCACTACGTCCCATCTCATTCCAGGTGGCAGATCCCAAGCCAAAGCCAATGCTAAAGCCAAGAGCCAGGAGATTCTGATTCAGATATACGTATATATATATAAATATATATATCTGGGGGCGGCGAGGTGTGGCGCGTATTGAAAGTTGAGAAGCGCAAGGAGACAGACGACGACGGCAAAGTTTTTTCATTTGAATCCTATTATTTCAGCGTAGTTGTAATCTTATTATCCACGAGATGACAGCAAAATGACATTTAGAAAATTTCACGCTGTGTGAAGTGTACAAAAAGAAAACAAGGGAATGCAGGAAAGTCAGCCAAGCACTGCGTGTGGGTGGTGATGGAATCGAAATGGAGCCGGAGTCGGAGTCGGAGCCAAGGACCGGGTCCGGATCCGGAGTTTCTGATTGGGATTGTGCGTACTGTGGTGGCCACACCCAGCCCCCTTTTTGGAAAAACCTTCGTCTACTGCTTTGAGTTGGGCGTGTTTTTCACAAGTTTTCCACTGACTGCTGCTGCTGCCTGTCGCCGCCTTCCTTTTAATTTCAATTCTGACATTTGTTTGTCTGCTGTCAAAATAAAGTAGCTTTGGAGCAAAAGAAATAAACCATAAGATTGCGATTGAAAAATTTCCAACCCACAAGCAGCCCCCCACACCCCCTGACCGCAGCCGAGTGACTGAAACTTTTCGCTCTGACGCAATAATAATAATAAACTAAAGCTTGTTTGACTTCTCTGCAAATGCTTTGAAATCCTTGTGTGGTAATCTTAATTCAATTTGCTTGTGGTGGGGACAGTCGACTTGGGTGTTTAACTCTGGCGTTACACATGCAAGAAGTGATGCGACCAAGGAAAAAACAGGAAATTTAATCTGAAAACTTTATCATAATAATGATTTTGAAGGAGAGCGAATGATAAAAGCATTCTACAAATGTTTACAGGTGGGAATCACATCTTTTCGACATGCAATGATTAAATTTGCACGAGGTATAAAGAAAAATATTTTTGCTGTGGTTTGGTTGTTTTAAAACCAAGCATTGCTAAAGATATTTTTCTTTATTTGTGAAATTCATTAGGATCATGTTTAATTCCTCACTGCATAGCAGAATTTAAACAGTATTTTGTACGATATCCGTTTTTATATCTCTAAAATTTATTTTTCAAAATATAAATTAAATTATTCAAAATAAATAAGTTTTTTTTTAGGTAATCTTAAATGTTGAATAGGAAATGTTTGATTTTTTTTAGATTATTAAATTATTTCTTAACAAATTTTGTATTAAAAATAACATATATAAATAAGGCTGGCAACATTTAAAAAAAATAAGTGCGGAGTTATGCACGCCAAATGAAGTGCTCAAAATTCATGTACAAAGTTTTGCAACAACTTTCCGGAACCATTAAACAAGCCAAAATCTAATATTTGTTAAAGCTTATTTCTAATGAACAATAACTGACATTGGAATGGCTTTCCCAATAGGGCACAAAGCAAAACCATGAAGAGCATAATCAGTCTACAAACCCCCGTCGAAGTCCGCCCCTTCAGCTAGAAATTAAGTACAATTTTCATTTTAAATTAAGCTGCCACGGCATCCCCACAGCGCAGATCCTGCTCCTGCTCAGCTTTCGCCGTCATTAATCACCACAGAAGCAACAACATGCTGGCCAAAGAGCATTTGTCAGAGACTTTTGGGTTACTTTCTTCGGCGGGGTAGAGCATTTTCTAATCGCCCCCATAGAAAAAAAAAAAAAACACAGAGTTGGAAAAAGTTGCGCCCAAGAATCAGCCCGTGTACACATGTCAGTTGTTGAATGGGGGATTCGGGGGTTTTGAAAACCCCCCCAACTATGAAAACTCCCGGCCGACGAAGGCCCACCTGCCTGAGTTTTATTTCTGTGAGAAAAATGGTCGCTAAATTTGCGTGAAAAGGCAAATAATTTGAAATTCCCAGGGGTTCTAAATAAGTAAATTTAAATTGCATTTGTATGCGTTCAAAATTTGTGCTTCTCCATTTTGTTTGAGGGCAGGAGGTTTAGGGATTGTGTGTTTTGGCCACAGCAAGTTTTTGTTGCCACCGTTGCCGTTATAAATTTGCGTGTCAAAAGCGACGAGGTGAAGGTTTTTCCGCTTTTTTTGATGTTTCGCATATGCGGAAGGAAGCTTTCCCCAACCCCCAGCTCCCATCCCCCAGCCCCATTTTCCGCGTGTCTATGTGTTTGGCCAAATGTTAATGTCCTTATCAGCGCTTCAGCATTTTTACATGTGTCCGCATTTGAAATATGCGGCAATGGTAAATGTTTTTCTGGCACTTTGCATGCACCCATGAACGGGACGGGAAAAGCCGGGCTGGGAATTTTCTTTTTGCCGCTCCTGTTGCCGCTTCCGTTGCAGTTGATGTCAAGTGTCAAGTGTCGGACAGTTGAAGTTATTTATTATAACGACAATTACGCCAAACGCTGGCCAACAGCTCACGTCAGAGGGTTTTCTGCGGGTTCCTATGGCCATAATTACATTTCCCACGACTCCTCAGCACAGAAGCGAATGGAAATTAGAAAATGCCGAAAAGGAAAGGAAACGGAAGTGAGCGAACTTCGCGCTGGTGTGCAATGTGTGCTTTGTTATTGCCTCCGCCTCTGCCTCTGCCACGCCCCCGCACACACGCCAAGTCCTTTTATGGCAGTCCTGGGGATCCATCGTCTCAATCGAAATCACCCTATCCCCTGGCATTGGTGAAATTTGCTAATGTAATGATGCTTAAAAGTGTTTCAAAGTATTTCTTTGCCTTGTTTATTTTTATTTAAATGCCAGCATGTGTGGACTGTGTGTGTGTGTGTGTGCAGGGGCGTTTGATTGAATTGAAAATGTTTTGCCAAAAAATTTCCATTCGCCTTCGATGGCTGTCTGTTCTCGTCTACATTTCCGCCTCCTCTTTTGCTCGTTTTATATTCAAGGGTTGAGGCACGTTTCGAATAATTTGCTAAATGGCTTAAAGCATGTGACTGGCCGAATTGAAATGTTCGGAAGCCTCAAAAACATTAACATCCACACTGGACTTTGAGTTTAATTCTGGCCAAAAATCTCAGTCTAGACTAATTGGGGAAGTTTGCATCGCTCTGATGCGTGTTTTCTAACTTTATTGCCAGCAATGCAATTAAATTTACATTAACTACTTGAATGAGTACGCTGTTTTGAAAGGGAATCCCAATTTAAGTTAGTTGAGTTGTCACGACAAATAAAACACGCTGAATGCGTCTACCTAATACTTAATAGAGTTGTGATTCCCATATTATCTTATCAGTTTTTGTGTATAAAGTTCAAAATCAGTTTAATATTTGGCATAACTTCTTATTTATTTATTATCTAATTAGGTACCAAAAGTCTGTGCAAGATTAACAAACACAAACAATGATATGAGAGAGAACTTAACAGTAAAAGTATAGGGGCACATGAAAAAAAAGTATAAACAAGTTTTAATTAACTCAATGGTTAAATAAACAGTTTCCAAAGAGAGTAGATATATTAGATATATTTATTTATTTAGTTCCCCGCTTAATCTTGTAGCACCAGAAATTAAAAGTGAAATAATACTGCTTTTTAATGACCTTCATTAATCTTGAATTCTATGATTCCGCAATTAGTTAGTCAGAATTATCCCCATAAAACGCCATCTGCAGCCAGTTGCATTTCCCAGCCTTAGCGCCACTTCAACTATTCATTTTGAGCCACTCGGGCATGTCGATACACACACTCATACCCATTTCCTTTGGCTAAGTTCAATGCCATAAGTCGGTGGTTCCTTTTTTACAGTGTTTTTGTGGCTCTAATTCCATGTGTTCTGTGGGCATATTTAACGAGCGCCTGCTGTGCCACTTCAGCCACTATAATATGCCAAATTAAAACTTTAACTAGCGCGTCGAGTGTCCTACAGCGTCAGCATAAGGAGCAAGTGCAGCAGTGCAGCCAGCGACAGACTGTCATCATTATCATTAACAGACACACACACCCGACTCGCTTTCGCACCTTATTCTGAGATTATAGCACTGAACGAAACCAGTTTCTCAAGAAAATCATTTTTAGTAAGTGTTAAAAATGTATTAAACCTTATGTTTGAATCAAGAAATATTATTGATATGATGATGTGGATTGTCTCAACTATATTTTGTAAACTTCCAAAATTCATTTAAATATAAAATATAAAATGCAATCCTTTTGAAATAATATGCAAAAGTTATGCTTTATAAAGTTGATATTTTTGTAACACTACCAATTCGAGAAAATTTAAATTATTTTATACATTTTTTGATTTTCTTCTAGATGGGTTACTTATTTTTTGTCAGTGCTGCTGTTCGGTGCTGCTTTGGTGGTATTATTGTCGCTGTAGTTGGCACTGAAGTGGCCACCATGAAACATTCGCCCAAAAGTGACAGAGTCGGTGGAAAAGTGAGGGAAAAGCTCGACGATGAGGTGCAGCTTCCGCTGCAGTTTGTTTGTGGCACAGTGGATGTGTGCGAGTATGGGGGCATGGGCATCCGATGTGAGTGCCGCATAAAAAACAAAACGAAGGCGTTAATCTTTCCAACAAACGTAGTCCGTCTACATAACTTTGCTTGCACTTTGGCCTAGCATAATTTATGCACTGCAACTAGACAGAAACTATGCGAAAGGGGGCGTGGCGGCCGTCTAGCAGCATACGTAATTACACACTTTGGGATAATGTCGGAGCTTTAGTGGCAGCCACTTTTCCATCATTGTGAATGTGAAGCACAGGAAATGAAGCAGGAAAGGCAAAAAACAATCAAGAATGCTGAATAAATAAAACCAGGAAATTGTATACAAGAGCCAACAAAAGGAATTATCGCTGTGTCTCCATCAAAAACAACTCAGGTGTTGCGAAATAAGAGACTTTTAAATAACTTTTAAGATTGATTTGAAATGCAACTAATACATATTGAGATTTAAGTGTGTGGGAAAGTGCAATAAAAGTGAAAAAGTAATGTATTTTGATTCCTTAACCTTTCATAGATATCTTGCAATCTTTTAACGCTAGGAAGAGCATGAATATAATATAACATGCTGTAAAAATTATATTTTAATTTAAAGGGTCTTGGTTTAAATGTTTCACAAGGGGCATGGTTTCATTTATCATTTTAGATTGTTATTCTTAAAATTCCCAACATTAAGATATAGTTCTGGTGGGAAAACTTTTAAGCTATCTAATTTTAACAACACTGACTGACAATCAGTTTTAAGGAACCTTTGTTATACTGATTTAATAATCGCAATGCCTTATCAGCACTTAACCAAACTGTTTTGGCCATGAAAGGCAATTCAAATAGTACAATTTCGCAAAACCTTAAATTTTATGGCCATCGGTGGGGCAGAACAATCAAAATGTTCCTGTATTGACAACCAAACCCTTGAGCCTTGTTCGAAGCACTAACTAAACCTCAGAATTCGCTCTTTGGGTTTTCCGATTTTTCACTCAACATAGCGACGCATGCGCGTCCTAGTACATCAAATGAGCACCATAGGGAAAAGTGGCGGCAGTGTGCTCGGGAAAACTCAATTTATTGGTACTTTTAACTTTCGTCCTTATAATTTCTCTTTTTTGTAGACTCTTACTTGGCCAGCTGATGGCCCGAAGTTTGGGCTAACATCGCGCCTCCATCGCCTGAAAGCGCGCTTCGGTTTTTCCTTTCAGGTTTTCCCTTGACTGTTTTCCCCTACCTTCTTGGGAAAATGCCTTGGGTTGAGTTGAGTTTTGGGTTCGTTATTTTGGTTTGGGGGGTTTTTCGGGGCTGGGTGACCGGGAGCAGCGACTCTTTGTTGCTTTTGTTGCCACTCTCCTCCTGCTTTCAATTCAATTTTTCGCCAGCTGTTGTGCTTAATTTGAACTTTAAGCATTTTCCTTGTTGTTGTTTGGGCATTTCCGGCTTTAATGCGGCGCCCATTTCTGCGGCTGGGCGACAGCTCAATGCGATTGCGAATACGAATAAGGGGATTGGAGAGTGATGAGTGAAGGAGCGATTTACCAGCATTGAGAAGTCCATTGTGGGTCAACCAGTCAGCCTTTTAACCGCTAATGAAGACTTATTTCGCTGCCGAGCCGAGGCAATGCACTTATTTATGGTTAGGCTGGAGTATTTCCCATCCGAAATATGGACCGGTTGACAGTATAAATAATGTGTTCCTTTGCCAGAATTTATGGCACTTGTATGTCTTCTGGTCTTCGGCATCCACTTGGCTGCTATAAATTAGAGCGCCGACCAGTCCGACCTTAAATGCGATGTGCGTGTGTGTGGCTGCAGGATCTCCACCCCCCCTCCTCCTCCTCCATTTATCCACCCACTCCCACACACATATACATTCTCGTCACGCAACAAAGCACACAGATACTATTGGTACAATTGTATTGGAAAGCAGACGCCGTGTGGCAGCGGCTTTTGAGGTTTTAAAGCGTTTTGAGGTGACACATAATGATTAGCCAGCCATTAATTGCTTAGCACTCGAGGCACTGTATTACACTAATTAGGCGGCCTATTATCCTGAAACACACACACACAGATACAGACGAATTTGCTGAAGGCATATGTATTTATTCCTTGGGAATCCTTAAAACTACTTTCTTTGGTAAATTCCTTGTTAAATTCCTATGAAATTGTGCAGCACAGGCAGCAGGGTCGTCGAGGTCCATGGTGATGATGGTGTGGCGGGCCATGATGATGCGGTGGTCCATGACCATGATGTCCTCCATGATGCGGTGGTCCACCATGATGACCCCCAGGTCCTCCGTGCCCGTGTCCTCCATGTCCTCCGGGTCCTCCGTGTGGTGGTGGCATTTTTCAAATATTTGCGCTTAATTCGAACAACGAGCGTATGGAGCCAACTCTTATAGGCAACTAAATCCACCATTGGCAGTGCAAATCTTATCGAGACTATGCTTATAAAGATACCACCTATCTAATCTGTCTTTGTATAACTTGCTAATCGATAAACGTGATTGTTAGTACAAATATTGGAATATTATGATGACCATAGCGATGAGTAAGACCTTGTAAATTACCTGAAGCAGAGTTAGTCATAGCCAATAACGTGAGGAAAACCCTCTAAGGTTCTCTCTAAAGATAAGCATCTAAAGCATATTATTTTGAAACTAATCTATTTCAAGGTGCGTCAAGTTTTATGACAAGTTTAGTGAGCAAACGATAAGATAAAGTTACCGAAATTATTTATATATGGAAATTCAGAGCTTTATAAAAAAACCCAATAAAATCACCACTACTTCAAAGGATTCCAATGTGGTAATTGTTGTTATGATGTTTTGAAACAAAATTAGTCCCTTTACAGTAAGCTCTTAAGATAAAGTAAAATACTTTACAAAGTAATCTTTTTGCAGGTACGCCCAATTTTATGAAAGGTTGGATGAACAGACGATAAGATAAAGCTGCCATATTGTTAAAAATTACGCGGAACTCAAAGCTTTATAAAAAATCGATCAAATTGAAAGGGTTTCCCTATCAAATGTTTAAAATGTTCCCGGAATATTTGGTTTATTAGATTTCTTCTGAAATCATACCCGAATTGTACTTCATTTTACTGCCTTTTCTATTCAATTCAACAGAAGATTATTTACTACTTTAATGTTCTACCAATACAACTATTTTACTTTTCTAACTTTGTCAATTTGCCAATAAAGATAGGTACAGTGCATAAGCCTCAATGCGAGTGGAACAACTTGATTTTAATTCGCGATTAAGCCAGTCGTGGCCATGTAACTATTTACTTTCCTCATGACATGACCCAGAAGAGTAATGCGCAAATTCGGCAGCCAAGTGCAGGCACTCTGCAAGAAAGCGAACGGAGAAAGACCAATGGCTTGGCTTTTTGAATTCAATTAATTTTATCTGCATCAGTTTTCCTTTATAATCGCATCAGAGGGCAACTCACATGCGAAACGGAAAAGCGGCAAAGGACGTTTCCCCAAAAAGGACCGCAGCTCGTAAAATGTATAAAGTCATTGCGAAAGCCAATTTGTATATCAGCGTTGGCGGTTGAGGCCCGACGATTATCAAACTGCGAAACTTACTTAAAATGCCCTCAAAAAGGAGGGTTTTTTTTTAACACAATGGGCGGGGAGTTGGCAGTTGGGAGTTGGTTGGCCCTGCTTTCATGGTAACAATTACATTTCACAGATTTTCGTTTGGGGTCGCGTGTGCCGTTGCATGTTGTTGGTGCGGTCGCATTCGCGTCCGCTTTTCGCGTCCTTTATTTCGGGCTTAAAGGGGCTTACATTATCGCCGGGTTGGCAAAAGGGAATTTCCACTCAGCTGCCGGCTGATGGGCGACGTCTAAATATGAGAATGTTGTGTGAAAATGTTTAAAATCCACGCGAGCCTCTCCGAGCGCAAATGCCTAGCACGCCATAAGTGTCAGTCAACCAGCCAGCCAGGATTGCCATGGCATGTGGTTTTCCCAGTGTATTTTCCTCTGTGTATGTGGGTTTTTTTGCGGCCTGGCCTAGGAGTGGCCACTTTTGCATACCTCCCCCCTGCAAATGGCGTGGCGGGCGCTAAGAAAGGAAGTAAATAGTGGAAAAGGCATAAATAATAGCAAATAATACGGCGACAATGCGCACAAATTTGCCGCTAAAGTGTAGTCATTGTCGGGTCCTTCGTGGCGCAAAAAAGAAAAGAGGTCCTGTGCGTGAGCTAAGCCACAGGACCTGCCTAAGCTTTTTGCATGATTTCGCTGTTTAAATTTATTACACATTAGATTTATGATCGCGTTGAGTTTCCCCCACGTCGTCGTCCAGCACTTATCACTGCCTATTGTGGTGGCTTTAATTTCATTGCTACAACTTCTATTTGAACTGGGTGTGAAGCATAATTTATAGGTGGCCGTGTGGTGTGTGCGAGTTTTTAAGTGATTTCTTTCGCTCGGCTGCCACTGGGCATGCACAATTATCGGGTGGCCTGTGTGCCACTTCTGTCACTCGCCTTGCGGTCAAATTTCCCGACTTTCCGCCAGCTTTCCCCTGGCTTTCCCATTTAATCACAGGTTTTGGAAAGCCTTGCGTGGCTTTTAAGCGCTTATTAGAAGTGTGACAGAATTCGAAGTTGAAGAGGAAACGCCCCTTCACTTGCCACATCCATTTGCCGCACACGAAGGCCCACAGTAATAATATGGGGCCCCCATAAGTTGTGGCCAGGTATACAAACAGTTGGCTAAATAAAGCTGAAAACTTTTGTCAAAATATTAAATAAAATGTTTGAGGTCCGTTTTTTAAATGATTCGTGGAAAAAAAGAAACAATGACCTGTTAAATAAATGAATCAGCTTACCTTTGATTTTATGTTTTTTTAACAAATCTATTTCACCCTTTCATTCCATCACATTCTATACCACTCACTTGTGTCTTAACCTTTGTTAAATTTGTAGTACAACTTGTCATCCCAATTTTAATAATATTTTGCACACATCCCAGTTTAACAGCGCTAACAGCGCAGAACAATAAGATTCAGGTAAGTCTTATTCATTTCATATTTGGTAATTTTTTAATATTAGTTATCTAAAAAATAGGCTAATTTAGGGGACCAATAAAACAAGACAAAATGGCGTCTATCGTGGAGGTGCCAAAGGCGAGTTTGGACGAGGCTGTCCCGATATGGATGAAGATAGACTGGTCGGACGAGGTGCTCCACGATATTTACAGGGACTGGGGCACCTACTATTCACGTCGCCGCCGGGAGAACTTCGCGTTGCACTATTTGAACAAAGCCCTTGCCCTGGAGCCCATGGATCACATGACCCTGTATAAGCGATGTCAGAGCAAGAGGAAGGCTGCCCAGATGCTAGGAGCTCTGGCCGACAGCCGGGATGCTGCCAGTAAGTATTTGGAGGGGATTACATGGCTACCAAAGGTCATTTTTTGTTTTGTTTTTATTTTGATGTGTTGCAACTGGTGAACAAATGTTTCAAAATATTATTAGGACTAAGATTTCATTGAAAATAATTTACAATTATCATATTAATATCTAAATTCACTTATTAAAAAATTTGTGATATAAGCCTCTCAAACTTAGTTTTTTTTTTTTTAATTATTGTATTGGTTTTTTGTTCTTGTGATTTTATTATGTTTGAATCTGTTGGGTTTTTACAGAGCTCGCTCTTAAGGTGGACGGCGAAGAGAAGGCCATCATCAATCTGGACATTTGTGATGTGCTGTACGAACTGAATCAGTTTGAAAACAGCAAAGCCGAAATGCACAATAACATGAGAGTTTTTATTGGCAACAAGAGAAAAAGCTTCGTTCAGCGTCAACTGGTGGTGAGTTTTAAGTACAAAAATGAGCATAATCACTTAAAAAAAATAAAAAACAACCGAAAAAGATCTGAGTATGGTTTTAAATTTAACAATTGTTCCCATTAAAGGTTTGCAACGCAGTGAAGAAGACATTTCCGGCCATATAGTGTTATTATTCTTAATCAGGATCACTATATAAACGTGGGCTGGACGAAGTTAGATTCTTTTCTTGCATTTAAATATTTTGTAGCTTTAATAAGTGGCAAATACTTCTTTGGTTGTGATTTTAGCATTCATATTTCTTATTGGATCCTATTTAAGTCTTAAATCTTTCAACTAGGTGGATGGAGTGATCAAAGATGTAACTGGTGAAGCCATGTCAGCTTTCTTCACGAAGAACCTAAAGACTGTGAACATTGTGCACGACCTGATCAAGGAAAAGGAAAGGGTTGACAGTCGACCCCTGTGGAAGGTTCTGAAGGAGCAGGGCAAGTGCGATGTACAGAGTATTCCGGAGGTCCCGGAAGAGATGCTGTCGCCGATGGAGATTGCCCGGAGGAAGAGGGCCTTTAACATCTACCACCAGTCGTACATCAACGACTCCTGGATCGACGTGCTCTTCATGAAGATGCTCTGCAAGAATCCCAACCTTCTGCTGCCCCAGTGCAAGGAGTCGTCCTACTTCCTGCAAAATCTCTCTAGCAAACAATACGAGATCGTTCGCAAGTTTATGGTAAGTCAGGATCAACCTGCAGTTTCCAGCTGTCGATTTTAATCCTTGCGTTTTCCTGTCTGCAGAAAATGCTGCAATCCCGATGCCCACTCTACCTGGTCAATTACCTGAAGTACAACAATAAGGCCATGTCCGACAGATATCGAGAGGCTTACCTGTTCCGCGTACAGTATCAGACACATCGGAACATGAACCATGCCCTCAAGCGAATTCGTGCTCTTCGCAAGGCCAAGAAGGTGTCGGTGAGTCGGGAACCGGTACTCATATTTACCTTTAAAAGGATTAACCCTTTTTTAAATCCTTTGGTTGTGGGGAAAAGGGGTTTCATATTTGGTTTATTCCTTTACATTAGCAAGATCAAAATCAACTTGAAAAAATGTTGTGTTTTTAAAATCGAATTTTTAATTTAATTTTTTAAATTTATTTTGAAAACAATTAATTGTTTAATAATCCCACAGGAATTGGCCAAATTTGTTGAGGAGCTGATGGGCACCTATGTGGTATTGAAAACGGCCCGTGTGATGTGCTGGAAGTTTGAGTTCCTTAACGAGGTGTACAATACAATGGCATTGGCTCTGTCCGAACAACTCCGAGTGCCAAAGGGCTTCACTTCCCAAGGAAGTAACGCCATACTTAGGTTGCTGCGTCTGCCAGTGGAACGGATAAAGGATTTCGTATCGCTGACTTTTGGAGATCGACAACCGGAGCCTGAGGGTAACGATCCCGCCACTTTAAGAGCTAAGTAAGTTTAAAATTGGTTGTTAAACACAGCAACACAGGCTCCATGAATGTCCCCAAACTTCACAGGCGGTTAACTGCACGCCTGGAACATCGAATGATTTTTGCCAAATATTCTATCGAAAAGTGTTATTTGTTGCACCAGATCTCGCAGTCGTATTTAGATCAAGGACGACATTCTGAGTGTGCTTTCAACGCTCGCAAGGCTATTAAAGGTATGCAACAGAAATCTTTTACATATAAATTATAAAATTGACAAATCATATTCACACAATTTTTACTCAAGCTTAAAATATATATTATTTCGAAATTAATCCATAGAGAGCAAGAACTGCAATAGCAATCTATGGAAGTTTCTCAGCGTTGTGCAAATAGTCAAGGCAAATGCCATTCTGCACAAGTTGGAACAGACTAGGGAGGCTCTGGACGATGCCCTGCCCATCGCCGAACACCTCAAAACTCGGGAACTGATATTCTTCATCGAGACCTGCATGATGTGCAACACGGAGGACTCGATCAACAAGCGGGCCACCCTATTGCAGGCCCGGCGGGAGAGCAAGGCCGAATCCTTGGCCACCCACTCCTTGGTTAGTGCTCCGGATAACGAAGATGCAGTTCAAGCCCCAGCTTAGTTGTAGTTTTCATTTTTATCAACTATTTTATTTTCTTCCCAATTGTTTGGAGTAAATTTACACTTGGAATTGAAATATTTCACAAATGTTGATACTTGAATTTTTTGCATTACCAAATGTTTTATTTTCTTCAAAAATAATTAGAGTCAATTAACACTTGGAAAATAATATTTAATATATTTAATATTAATCGCAAAAGATATTCAAAAGTGGTTACGTTAAAAACTAAGGCTAAAATAAAAATTTTCTTAAAAGAAAAATTCTTTGGTGACCGCAAACATTTACAAATTTTCGTCTTTTCTTTTACCGAAAATAGTTTTTGTTTCACCTTAAATTAATTTGCGTTGTCCTGTGTCCATAAACCCAAAGTAATTTTTTTTCTTAGTATTGTGCACTTAACGTTTAAACTAAAGCTTATCCCAAGTAAGGTTCGTAATGCATTTGCTATCTTCATGGCCAGCAATAAAATGGCGACGTGTGATTAAAACTTTTATTTTGTCCCACATTTTAAGCAAAGCTCCGCGCAAGACACACACAAACGTATACCTGGAGAAGGGTGTCGTAAAAATTCTATCAACTCGATTAAATTATAACAAGTGGATTTTCATGTTTTTGTGCCGCATTTATGTGTTTTTATTGTGCTAATTTTATGCCAGTCCTGGCGTGGTGAACACCTCAAGGAGCAGCTCCTTGGGCAATTTCGGCGGAGAGCTGGCACACACAATCGCACACACACACACACACAGACACACGTGTGTGCTCAGATAGGCACCTGGCACCTGCAATAATACTTGGCACACATTTAGTGGCAGCATTTAGTGGCACACTGCGGTCTGCGCGCCAACGACGAAGTTCATTCTTGGGACATTTCCACTCTGGCCTTGCCGATGCCGCCACACTTGGCAAAGTTTTTCGGCCTTCGCCTCCTCACCTGCCACTTGCCACCTCGCTCCCTACCACCCACTACCTCCCATCTCCCACCTACCACCAAAAACCTACCTGGTTCGGTGGACTCGCTCGGCTTTTGTCTTATCAAAGTTTTTGGCGCGCATGTGTTTATGCCACAAATGGCACTTTTGCGGCAGCGCATTTTATTTTTTACTGCCACTTTTCGCCATTTTGCTATATCATTTTTATATGTATTGTGTATATATATTATATGTGCGTGTGGTAATACAGAAACAAACGCTGATAGGCTTGCTCCTGACCTCAGTTCAACTAACCGTTAGTCTTGGCGTCAACGCTGCGTATACTCTATTAAAGGGCCTCTATTTGAAACTTTCTCTCTCTTTTAAACAAATGTTATAGTCTTTAAGTTATAGTTATAAAATAAGTTAAAACTATTCCTATAGTTTATTTTATCGTGTAATATTGTCCTAAAAAATATAGCGACTAACTTTAAACTGTTTCTGTAAAAAAAACGAATTGGCTTAATCCTGACCTCAGTTAAACTAATCGCTTTTCTTCGTGCCTAGTCTCTTTTTACGATCCCCTAACTTAAACTTGTTCTTAGCGGCATTTTTAAAAACAAGTTCATTTATTGAAACTTTAAATGATTGTTAATTGATTAACACTGGATAAATGTAATTTCATTGATTTTAAGAATCCTTAATTATGTATAATATTTATTCATATATTAACTTAATACACCGAAACCTTCAAAACCCTATATTTCTGAGAATGTCTGGATTTTCCACATTTTAAACCATGGCCCAACTAATAAATTAGCTTGAACCCCATTAACCCTTTAGTTATGTTCTTCAAATCGAAGGAAAGTAACAACTCACTTAGTTGACTGCTTTTATAGAGTAGAGGAATTCAAATTGCCGTCTAGTTCGTTTTTATTATCCTCGAGGAGGAGGTGAAAGGTATGCAAGCCAACTAATGACCCTGTATTTATATGACAGGGAAAAGTTTATAAATATTTATGGTCTCTTCTGTTGCTTCAGCTTCAGCTTCGACTGCCGCTGTTGGTGTTGTTGTTGCTTGCTTTCATCAAGCTAAAACTCATTTGCTTATTTTAAAATTCCAAACAGGCGTAGTTTCATTTTTGACACCCGGCCTTCGCCAGGCCAGTCTCCCCAAACCGATGTTGCCCACCCATTCCTTTTTTAGGGATCTGCCGCACGTTGTTGCCATTGTCACGCACACACGTACTATATTTTTTACGCGCATATCATATTACACCCTCCATACACACAGGACATTCCCTCGGCTTAAGGGACCCGGCGACCCCTTTCCGTTTGCCAGCCGAAAGGGGATGCTTCTGGGATGGATCCATCGGAGTTTTGGGGCCCAGTCGAAGTAAATAGAATCACGTACACTAATTATCATCGCCATTGCACGAGGGGCGCTCAAAAATATATATTTTTATTAATTTCAGCAAGGTAACGCCCCGCTGCGGTGTTGGGTGAAATTTTTAATTGAGATCCCCGCATTATGATAGCAAACGAGGAACTATTCGCCCCGAAATTGATATGGCTGCTGATGCTGATGGGGCCACTTGGATGGCTGGTTTCGAATGCAAAGTGCGTCGTCGGATATAGTTGTAGTGCTCAGATAAGGTGGCATATATAATTAGCTGCCCCATTTGGCATTATGCGACATTAGCGTGTTTCAAGTTTTCCCCCTGATAGTTTGTGTAATGTTAGTCATTCAATTGATAAACTCGTGGGGCAATGAGTGCACCAGACTGAAGTGTAATTAAAGTGGAAATTCAACTCCAAATTAAATGGAATCTAAAATGCAAATAGAGCGGCATAGCTGAGGTAATACACACATCTGTGGCTAAAATAATTGCCTTCAAAACTAGTAAGCTCAAGCTTAAGGTTAACTTAAACTATTTTTAAATGTAATTCGAGATCTCAATAACGTAGTTTGGAAGACTGCAGATAAGACATTATAAAACAAAGTAGATAAAATAATCAGTAGCCTTATCAGCCTTTAGCAATTAGTATGCATGACGAAATGAATGTGTTCATTTAAGCCACAACATTTTTGTGTAAGTTTAACAACAAAATCTTGTAATAAGTTAACTTTGGATTTTTATACCAATGTCATAAAACTAGTTGGACAACCAAGTTCAGACCACATGGAAACACTGTGTATTTCACACAAATCGCTGTTAACTGATAAGTATTCCAGAGTGGCTTTTATCTACTGATAAGACTCATAGCGTAATAGAATCAAGTTGGCGAGAGCGCGGCTATAATAACACAATCCGTCTTTAATGTCCAGTGGCAAACTAAACGCGTGCGGTGCAACAAGTCGGCATTTAATACAAAATAAACTACAAAGCTACTGGATAACAAAATGGATCACAGAACTCGCGTAGTGGAGGTGGTGCAAGTGGCGCCTCAGCCAGCGACCACGGTCATCGTTCAACCCCCACCACCGCCCCCAGAAAAGGGCTGTTGTTGCTGCCCTTGCTGCCCCTGTTGCTGCGGATGTGGCGATTGCTGTTGCTGTTGCACCATCATGTGAAGAACATTTGGAGACGGCACGGAGATGCCTTCAAACTATGGACCTCAGATTACTTAATGCGATACGTTAAATTAACTTTCTATGTCTATGGTGGCCACACAATTTACACAGTTTTTTCGTGCAATAAAATTTTACGATTTGTTATAAATAATGCTGTGCTCTGCTTTCACACTTTGCTTTCTTTTTTGAGAGGGGCCCGCCGGAAACATATTGTCTTACATAAATCTCAATGCCAAAAGACCACATAATAATAAAAAGCCAAATTTAATAACATGCCACAAAAATTTGTAGTTTTATGGCGCCCGAGCAGTGGCAATCCTTTTCGGCTGGCAATGCTCACCACATCATTTCAAAGTTAGTTCACATTCCGAGTTATTATTTATATGTTTCTCAATTTGCCAATAAAAGCGGAAAATGTGTCAAGAGTGCTGCCAACTCCGGTTCCATGTGCCTGCTGCTCTCATTTGATAAAGGATTTTATGACTCTTGGCGCTTGAATTGCAACCGCAGCGTCAGAGTTCTCGCCCCAAATATTTTGACGAGGGTTTCCCATTTGGGATATTGCGTGGGAGGGAGTGCGACCACGAGTGCGAGTGCTTTTCCTAGTGTTGGCCTGCTCATTTAACATAATTTCTGGCCATGCTCTTTCTTGGCCAAACGTTTATCTAAAGCCCAAACAATATTACTCATACGCAAAGTGATACGCCTGCCGGAAAACCGTGGTGCTTGTATCTAAGTGAACGCGGTAAAAGTTCTGATTTTTCGATACTTTACTATTAAAATTCGTAGTATAGTTTTTTTTTAAGGAAATGCTGTAACGATTTAAACCTGTTTTCCAAGTTCTCTGTGGAAAGCTACAAATGTTATGTTATGTTGTTGAAAAACTTGGAAAAACTGGTTTTACCTATGAAAAAGGAATTGCCAGTATTGTGCTTTTACGGAAGTCGACTTGTGCCAAACTAAGATGACAATGGGTAGTAAACACAAATAACTATTAATAACTTTTTATATTAATATTTTCAATTTTCAATGTTTTTCCTTAAAAACATTTTCTTATTCTGTTTCTTACTGATTGTAACGAAAAATCGTTTTCAAAGGCAATAGGCTGTGTTTCGTATTAGTTATTTAAAATTGTCCCACTGTGGGTGCTTTTTCAATGTTATTTGCGTGTACACAGATTCGTAATCAGGGCAGGGCATTGATCAAATGCCTACCGGCTTTAGATAATAATGAGTAAGATATTTCCACCAAACCGCCAGCCATTTCCGATCGGTGTTTCAGTTAAAGGCGCGTTACCGAGCGGTGTTCATTTAGTTGAGCAGTTAAGGCCAAATACTAGTTACTAGCTAGCACTTTCACTCATAAAATCGCCTCACAAAAAAAAAAAACAAAGGCAAGAGGATGTACAACCCAGGATATCAGGTGGAAGTGATCGATCCGTACTATCAGCCGCCCGTGGAGGTGATCAATGTGATGGGACCTCCTCCCCCCGTGGAGGTGATAACGCCATCCCCCATGTACAACCAACCGGTGGTGGTGGTGGAGCAACCCGGCTACAATCAGCCAGGACCCCCTCCAGGAGCCAGTGACGCCGAATGCTGCATGCTGCTGGGCGCCTGTTGTGTAATGGAGGAGTGCGGCCTGTGTGTCATCTCGTAGAACTGTGCAGTTATGTAATACCTTAAATAAATAAGAACTATGTAAACTAAACGCAAAAATATAGACTGAATCTAAGGGTGACTAATCGAAGTGTTGATACAAAGTTTGACTTTAAATTGATTCTTATAACATAACATTACGCATAGGCTTAAAAAGTTATTAACTTATTGTTAACTAGCAAGAAACATATTAACAACAAGAAGTGTCTTACATATATACCGTTCTGATATCATGTAGATAGTTGGCGGCTACCGAATGTTCAATTAATCATAGACAGCATGAAATCCATTGTCTGTTGATAACACCCTTTGATATTACACATAACCGTAGTTGCGTCCACTTTTTGCCGCTTTTTCTGATTAAAATGGTTGAAGAAATGATATTGGAGAGTATCTTGTGGTATCTCCACCTTTCTTGCTAACTCCGACATAAATATCAATAACCATAGATTTTAATTTCCTCTATCGTCAACAAGGAGACTGATAGATAGGCTTTTAGCAAGTGGGGTAACTTTCCTGTTTACCACTGTGTTTTTTTTTTCTTTTTGCCAACTGTCAAAGGAAATTCACAGTCAACGTATGGACACATTCATCCCTCTCTTCAGAGGGCCACGCCCAGGCCCATTTTCTTGGGTTTCCTTTTAATAAATATAAAGCGTTAATTTGCTGCATAATTGCGCCCTGCCACACCCAGGACTTGGGAGACAGGACTCGGGACTCAGAAGGGACAGACCCTTCGCTGGCTTGCCAGTTAAGTAGCGCAGCCTCGCACTCCAACAGCTCAACTCATCAGAACTCGGCTGAGAAACGGAGAAACATTGTCTATCCCCCATCTGGGCTCCCTTTCTCATGTCCTCAATGACAGTTATTTCATTTTTCTTGTTGATGTCTTTCCCTGCACTCATTAAATCAAGTTAAAAAGGCATATAGCACGCAGTTGCTGCTGATGTTGCTTGTTGCCGTTTCCGTTGTAAGCCAAGCTGTTGAGTTGTTCTGGCCCCAACACTCTGTTGTTCTTGTGGCTGTCTTGCGCCAGTAAACAACAAACGACGACGGCAAACAGCACACAAACAGCGACGAATTTTCAAATAACATCTCACAAAACTCCATGAAAGGAAACAATAAAGGCGAAGCGAAGAAAGCGAAACTCCTCCAGTCGTTTGAGACTCGACTTAAATTATAATAACTTGGGAGCGTCATCGTCGTGTTCTGACATCTTGGCTGACTTTAATGGCGCTACCACAAATGGGAAAAGCGAACAACACCTGACAAGCAGCTACTTTCAGTATTCCGAATGGAGTTACGCTCACATTCACCTCTTATATTGTTAAATGGTTCAAAAAATAGCTGCAGCTACTAAAAGTAATTTGGTGTCGGCAAAGATGACTTTTTCAAAATGTTTCCAGGGGAAATGGCTTAGTCACCTGTCAGATTTGAACTCTATATAAACTTCAATGTTGAAATAGCAAAAACAAGTGTCTTAACTTCTTAAGACACAATTAAAAATCTTTTTAAAGTAATATGTTGATTAATTCTTAATTAATAAAGCTCATTTATAAGCCTGAAAAGTCTATCGCTTACAGCTTTTCACATAAATATTTTGATTGATTACCACCAACCGCTATAATATAGATTTTGCCGACTTTTCAAAGCCTCTTAGAGTCAACCCTCGAGAAGTGCTGCATAAAAACTTGTAATCATGGAGTACAACTGGCAAACTAATGCATATTTCTTGTTTGCCAGGCAATGAGGACAAACCCATCCAGTTGTCCAGTCACCCACCCAGAATTACATTCACCCACAGTGCGAGTTTCCTACCCTCAGATTGGGGGTGGTAGTATATAGTATAGCTTATAGTTGAGCTTGTTGCATTTCTTGCAAGTAATTTTGTTATGAGTTTTTACTGTTTCGGGGCAGTAATCCTTATAAATGAAGCAGCAAATTTGATGCTGCGTGCAACGTGCCCTCAAAGGATCGTCGTCCAGTTGATTCCCCTCTATTTACCACAGTTAGTTGACTTAATGCATTCGCCTTCGTCTCGTGCTAATACACGTTAATATCCTTTGAGCTATGAAATTTCGCTCATTTGTCAGGATTTAGGGCAAGAAGGCCAGAAAGGAAAGCGCTGGACACGGGAAATTGCAATTGTATTTCAGTGTGTCTGTTGCCGTTGGCTTTTGGCAATGATGATTTATCGGGGAGGCACGTGGGACCGCTTCCGGGGGGAGGGGGAGTGGGAGGAGGAGGGGTGGTCGCCCGGTGGGCGGTTTGTTGCGCTCTGCCTCATTAATTTCTAACTAACTGGCTCATTAAAAATTAATCCGTCACGGGACCCCGTATCGATGGCCCGGTGTGAGTCCAGCTTGTTAACGTCAGTTCGGCTTAAAAAGCCAAAGAATTGGGGAAACGAATTCTATTAAGCTCTCTTTTGAAAAGCAATCTGAAGGTGATGGACAGATTTTGCTTGTTACATACACTCTGTGTTGGACAGGAATTAACACATACTGGTCGTAATAATTAATTTTTTTAAATACTAAACAAAGTAACAAGAGTTAATATTCACGTAAGCATAACTTAAGATTTTATTAGTTTTTTCTAACTATATACATTTTCGACTAACTTAAAACTAAATTAAAAAAGGCAATCTATTTTAAAAATAAGCACAATAAATAACATACTGCTGCACAAGACATAATTCACACTTTATTTAAAGAGAATAATTTTTAGTTAAAAATTCAATTTTACAAATGTTGTGGTAATCTATGTAGTTTAGGTTTAATTTTAGATTAGAAAAAGGAATATTGTCCTTCCTTCCATTAAGTTTACTTTTTGACTTATTGACTATTTTTCTTGTTTTCCCGTATATATGTTACACATTTATTAGAATAAAAGGAAGTGGCTCGCTCTATGATTGAAGAACCTTTTACATTGTATAGTGAACAAATAAGCCACACTACTGAATGGTAAACAGAAGGTCAGAGGACGCACCTTTCACATCCTTTGCCACCCGAAAAACATTTCATCCAAAATGAATACTTTGTAAAATGGAAAGCACCTGAATGCCGGCGTTTAGCCACGCATTAAGACACTCAACCTAGTTGCATTTTTAACAGTTTGTTTTTGAGTCCTTTGTGCGGCATCACCTGGGAAAAATGAATGCGAGAGTGAGAGGAAGTGGGACTGGGACTGGGAGTGGGTGTGGGAGGGAGAGGTGGGCACTGACCCACCAAGTACCGTTCGACTCATGGCTGCCATCCATCCCGTTCCTTCTCGTTCGTGTCAAGTGCAAAATGTGCAATGCAGGAGACAAAGCAACCGCAACCCTCACTCTCTACCTCTGAAATAACGGCACTTGCATTGTGTCAGGCGAAATAACGGTAAAGGACCAGGGGGAAAAGCACAACACGAACAATAACTTCTGTGTGACACATTTGGCAATGCGTTTTTAAACTGGCGAGAACAAAACGAATGTGGCAGCCGCAAAACAGAATAGAACAGTGGAAAAGTCAGCGGCAAGTTGGAAAAAGTTTATAGCATTATTTTTTTTCATTTGAGGTTTTTTTTTCCTTGTCCTCGGCACTGAATTGCACTTAAAGTCAGCGCCAGTTAAAAAAACTTTCTGTAAAAACTAAAATAAGAGGAAGAAGCCGGAGAAAACTATTGCATGGAGTGCGAAAGAAACAATTGAAAACTTTATTGCTTTTGCCTTTTTCACTTTTTCACTTTTGTTCGCAAGTATGTTGCGTCACACGGAAAAGCCGTTGACAAAAACCAGAATGTGATCAGCTGTTTAGGTTTAGGTTAGCAAAAAAGACCAGAAACTAGCAGGAAAGTTTGGGTGCTTTTTATTAATTTTATAACTGTGCTGAGCGGAAACGGAAGAAGGATGAAAGGACGAAAGGACTTGGGATGGAGCAGAGTAAAAGGATGCAAGGGCAAAGGCTAGTGGTGGCTCAAGGGGCTCAAGGGGCTCAAGGGGCGGGAAAACTCTCAGCAGATGCGGTCAACTGGGGGCTGCCCACTAATTGGCCTTGTGAAAATATTTGCTACGCTTATGAAAACAGTTGACCGCCGGCAGCCCCACGACCCTTGAAACTGAAATGACACCCACAAAGGACGAGTGGCCCAAAACAGTTACACTCACACATGTGCAAAAATATGGCCACACACTCACATGACCATGAGCCGTAGGTTTATGCGGAAAGAATTGGTAAACAATTCTAGGTTTAGATATATTTGGTCAATTGCAAAAGCATCACTTTTAGTGATTTCAAATTAAATCAGACCTTTTGATTTTTTTGTGTGTTTAGTATTTCTACGTAAGGTAATTTTTTATAAATCAAATTTAATTATAGTTGAGTTACATTCAAGTATTTTGCCTCAGAAAACTTGACTGAGATATAAAGAAAAAAAAATATTTATAAAATATTGGTGCGAAGCACACAGCTTCTTGCTAGACTATAAATCTCTGCAATGTAAGCTATTAAATTACATATTCCATATTTAGCCACCCAATAGTTATTTCTTTTGACAGTTCAAGTTACGCATGAACATAATTAGATTGCCAGCCATTTAGTCACTCGCCAACACATACTCTCGTGAAACAGCTCCTGGGTAAGCCAGTCCAATCACAGGCACATGCCGGGCTAGCCACAGGACCCTGCCACGCCCCATCCCAGCTCACTGCCCTTCGACCTCCGCCCATCGGGCAACACCGCAATTTTTGTCAACTGAACTAATTAATTAATTGTGGGTGGCCATCGTGGCCTTCCAGTCGAAACCGAAGCGAAACGGACCGAGGCGACCCCGCCCAACGCCCACCGCCCACTTGCTAACTGACCGGCAACTAATTTTTATATTTATGAGGCTGGGGGGACGTTGGCCTACTGCGTCATAAACTGTGGCGCTTTGTTTACTATTGTTGCTGTTTGGTATGCATGTGTGCGCTGTCTGTGCGACCCGCCACCTCTGCCCACGCACCACCCACTTCCGCCCATTTAGAGGACATTTTATCCCTGCCGCAGACTCCATGCCGTTTGTCCAACATAAACTTGCATGTTCAAATTTTTAGTATCTTTGTGTGATTTCATGCGTTAAAGCAGAATTTTTATTTGCTACCCGTAAAGACAAACAATTTTAGGATGTAGGAAATCGTATTTGTGGGGGATGGGCCGGCCATTTCGTTTAATTTTCATGTCGCGTTGAAAGTTTCATACAAGTATTTATGGCATATAAATGAAATATTTGCGACGAGGGTAGAAATTGGGCAATGTTTGCTAATGAAGGAGTTCGATACGCTTTTAAATGGTTAATTGGGCTGAGGATTTCGTGATGAAGGAGGGTTTGGCTCAGAGGAGAAACCGATGTCGGTTGAATACTAAGAGTCTTTCTGTTAACAACCATTATCTGACTTCTATTCAAATGGGACTGAATAATTAAAAAGATTGAGTTTTGTATTTATTCAGGATTAAATCTACCATTTCATTCGTATAAACATGCCATATTTTCTTAACATTTCTGACTTATTTTGAGGCTTTTTTATTTTTAATTCAAAGAATAAATATTTTGTTAAGTACATTTTTATATCTACTCTAGACTCTATACTCTATAGAAAATATATATATAAAAATATAAAATATATTTTCTAACTTTAAATATACAAATTGTACGCATGATTTTCTGTCCTTGAGATGAATTTATTTTTATGTAGCCTGGTTAGATGATCCAAAATTGGTATTGCTGCTTATTACGTACTCATTTTTTTCCTGCATTAATATGTCGCCCTTCGGCTAAGTCACAATGACACGCCTTATGTCTTTCTCAATCTTAATATTTTATTATACACATTCGATTTGGGATGCTGATGAGGATAATGCCGCTGCTTTGGTGCTGGTGCCATTAATACATATTAAATGCAATTTTTTAAAGGGCCATTCGATGAAGTTATTTGGCTTGCTGCCTTTAATGGCAAATATAAACATGGAAAGCTCGCCAAAAACGCATGCGACAGGAATTTTAAATCATTGAATGCGAAATGACAAAACATTTTCATTTTCATACAAATTGCGAAATTTGGCAGGAGGTCCCTTCCTATTCGCAGTTCCAATCAGATTCCAGCATTGTTTTGCTTTTTGCGGGGGTGTGATGTCGTCGATATATAAAGCTGTTCATAAATTTGCGGCGCCTGCAAATATGCAACGGAAATTGCGAAAGCCACACGACGCTTATATAATACCATCTACATCTACCCTCTGGAAACTCCAGCTGAAGCTGAGATGTTTTTTTTATAGGCAACTCATGGCGGGGGAATTTAGCTGCGGTGGAGGATTAGTTGGGAGATCTTCATCGCCCGTCGTCCTTGTCAATGCATTTCGTCTTTTGATAATATCAAAAACTCATTTGCCTTGGCCACTTTCAGGAGCAATCACTCTACTTTTTCCCAGTTTTGCACTCAGAAAAAAATATGGTAACACGATTTTTACCAATATTTTTATACCTTTGTGAAGCCAAATAAAAATGGCGTCTGTAAATTCGTTAAATTTAAAAGTTTACTAGCATTTTGATAAAAAAAAATTTTAATTTTTTGTTTTGTACTGAACCTGAGGGGAAATGCAAGCAAAGGTTTTAAATGCCGAATGATAAAATACTAGGGAATAAGGAAGTTTGGTCTTCTTTTGAGAAAAAACTTTACCAAAAGTACTACCAAGATTATAGTATATTTTTCTAAGTGCATTAGCCTGGAGCGCTTAGCAAGGGTCCAGATGATTTATTATGGTCTATTTCCAACCTCGCCCGCTGCATGCGTCATCAATTTTTAGAGATAGATTTGCATGGCCATCGCCAAGGGCCATTAGGCGAAGCTTGCAGATACTTTGTACGCTTCCGTTCCGCTCTGCTTTTGTTGCAGATGCAACATGCAACCGCAAACATTTAATAAAAACACGAGCTGACCATAAATAATTTGCTCTTTGCCCGCATCTATTTCCTAAACAGTTCAGATATTGCGCGCAAATATTAATTAAAAGCCACCAGCTAGTAAATGTATATCATGGATACACAACCACTGCAACAACCACTTAATAAACGCGCTTAACATAAATTAAAATGTTTCTGCTCATTTTCACCCTCCGGACTAACAACAAAAAATTGTAAATATGTCGGAAAAAAGGATGTGCAACAATTGAATAGAAAAGTTTTGTGCTGTTTGTTTTTGTTTTATGTGAATTTCCAGCTGGAATAATGAAATGAAAAATGTGCGGCCGCATAGAAAATTAATTGTAATACATAAAATTGCAATAGCAAATAATTCCACTGCGGAGATCCAAGCTGCGCTGCCAACAAAGCAATTCAATTTGTTCAAATTACGACCGAGAGTAATGTTTCCCATTACTGTTTAACTTTACATATGCTCTGGATTGCAAAATAATAGCCATCGACTTATCTTCACGAGTGACTCATTTCGCGTATAAGTATCTGCAAATATTACTCATACGCAGTAGGGAATTAGTAGGGACTTGAGTCATGCATAGTTAACTTACCTATTTAGTCCAAAAATAATGGAACCCCAGCTCGGGAAATACCCGCTGGCTTAAAGATTAAACCACTTGATTTATAACAACTATTAACTAGACAACGGAAATAGGGTGACAGTACAATAAACTTAAAAAACGTTTAGCATATAACAACACTTTTTAACAAAAACAGCATATCCTTTTACTATACGATTAATGGGTATAATAAAGTGTAACACCTTAAATAAAAACTCCATTTGTTAATCTGTTTTGTATCAAAAACTAATTAATTTATTTGCCTCTTGTTAAAACAATGCAAATCGAATATTTGGTTTACAAAATAATACTTTGAGTTCAAGTTGATAGTTTCGCAGGCGACACGTTTAACAACCTGACATTACAACGCCTGAAATCACCTCAAGTACGCTCGCTTACAACTGACGAGATGTATCTATGGGATTAAGTATGAGACATTTGCTTACTGTACTGCGATTTCAAATGACCGAGATGAGCTAGCAAACTAGATGAATAGGGTAAGTGTTTAGCCTAATAGAATCGTAGGATGAAGGCCTGACTAGAACTAGTTCCTAATAATATTTATATATATGTATGTATATAATGCATTTCGTACTGATCGGTAAGCGTTTTTTGAGTGCAGCCGCGTGCTCTTGGCGAAGCGATTGCATCTTTGGCTTTGTGCGGTTTACATTCATGGTTTCTGGCTACAAAAATACTCTTTACATACGGGCACATACACAATGTATAATGGAGGTCCCAAAATGGACCAAGCTGCAGCCATGCACTTGGGGTGAGTGATTGTGTATGTATATGTATAAATATAATTTGGTTAATCTCATAATAAAGCCACTTAGCGGCACCGTTCACCAGCGGTTCGTGTAGAACTGGTTGATGCCCAGCACATGCTTCTCCTCATGGTACTTTTGCAGGATATGTGTGATGACCGAGGTTGTGTCGTTGTCGCCACGCCACACGCGTATCGCATGCTCGTTCTCCAGTATGCCCAGAAAGGCTGTAAAGAATATACATTTTAACTTTGATTTAAAGTGCTTTTGATGAGGTTGACATACCCAAAAAAGTCTTGGGATTGCTGAGAGTCATCTGGACCTGTGGCATTTCCAGAATCACCTTCAGGATGGGCGAGTCGGGTGCCAATCCTTCGCGCAGCTCAATAACACTGCCCGAGCGATTGTCGCACAGCCATTCGCAGGCGGAGGCCTTGTTGTTGCCCGTCTTTTTCAGCGCCGCCAGCACGGCCGTCTCCTCGAATCCCATTTCGGTGAGCGACTCCACAATCTCATCGCTGGGCGGCGAGTCCCGGTGACTGTAGATTCGCACAATTTCAATCAAGGCGGCGGTGTTTTCAATGGTTTCCTTTAACGGAATAAAGGTTTAGTTCCAGTATATATATATATAAGCTGGTAACTTTTTACTTACATTATTTGTGACAATCGTGGATGGCGAGATGGAAGAAAGGCTGTGCTGCATGTTCATGGCCGGCGGCTCCTGCGGATTTTCCTCGTTTTGATTCTGTATCAGCCATTCCATCGTCGTTGAGTATATGCCATTGTTGGCCTTCAAGGCAAACGCAGCCAACTCCCGTTTGAAGCCCATGTCTACGAGGCACTGCAGCGTATCCGCCTGCTGATTACGACGGTTAATCAAACGCTGCTTCAACATGGCTATCAGCCGCGGAGCATAGGGACCAGCTCCTATAACCGCTGCCGAAGCCTGAGCCAGTGATATCAGCACCTTGCGCACATCGTATTGTATCTAAAAACAGAGCAGGGTAAATAAAACCATAAGGGTATGAAAAATTGCGCTCACGTTCGACTGCTGGAAAATCTCATTGATGTCGATGGTGGGCAGCTGGCTGCAGTTAATGGGTACGTATCGCGTGGCGCTCTCCACCAGTTGCTCATTGGGACCGGGCACCTCGCGGATCCGAGATACGGTCTGCGGCAGAGTGTTGCGACGTGGAGAGAGTATAAAAGTCTCATTGTTGCGCACCTTCAGCTGGGCCAGCGTGTCCGTCTCGTTCAGCTCGCCGCCAAAGTATTCCGCTCGGTAGAGACGGTAACGCGGGTTCAAATGCCGTACGTCAGGGGCAAACAGCTGGATGGATTCGGGATCGTCGCTTAGCTCCAGGATCACCTCGCTCTTCAGCTCGTTGAGGCGCTTGTTGACGTCTGTTTTGAAGACCAGGACGCGGGAACTGGGGCAGATAACCCGCACCATGATGGACTCGCCCGGCTTGCTGGCATCCTCTGCCTCGCCAGACAAAGTGGAGTTGTTTGGTCGGTTAGAATGGCCTGATTTTCTAATAAGGTTTCCAATGAAAGAGATAAAAAAAAGGGTTCACACGCAAGATTTAGGGCTGAACAAACCTGAGGAACAAACTGCGCAGTTTTTGCATAGTTTGATTTAGGTCGGTTGTGTAAGCGAATCCAACGGAGAATTTGGAATAGACAAATATATATTTGGGGTAAGCACTCGGATAAACTTGAGCATTTTCGTTATTTTGTCAACTTACGCATGGGCCTGCTGCTGTTGAGTGGGCGTGGGCGAGTCCTGGGGCTCCGCCTGCTGTTCTGTCCGCTCCTCCCGCCGCTGCAGCTGCAGCTCTAGGTGCATTCGTCGCCGGCGAGCGGGCGATGGAGTCCTCAGGACGCAGCTTCCTCCTCCAACGAGAGGCCGGGAATGGGGGCCGGTTATCCCGCCATCCGTTTGCGTCTCCGACTCCGCCGTGTGGACATTCAACGAGGATCCGCTAAGGCTCTCCGCATCGCTGGCATCCGTCCGCTGGCTGTGACTGTGGCTGTGGCTACTGCTCCGGGGACTCTCATCCGCTGGAGAGGCACCGCTCCGCTTGCTGCGCGCCAGCCACTTGGCCCGTTTCTCGTTGAACTTCTCGCGCATCCAGGGAATCATATTGGGTCAAAAGCTAGGTTCTCGCCGGATGCGTTACATTTTGCGGCGCTTTTCGGTGGCTATTCTGCATTTTCCTCGTAAACAAACAGAATCGATGCGAAATTGCCAAAAACCGATTTTTATTTCTGCAATTTCGATAGCAAACAGCTGTTTGTGGAGTTGCCAGATAGACGGGATTCAAGGGATGATGCATATATGTTGGTATTTTTTAATTGTTGGTACTCTAACTTGTAGAACTTTTAAAGTTCAAATTAAATTATACATTTTTAATTCAATTGGACGATAAATATGTCGCTCATAAAATAACATATATGAGGACACGACAACATTTCAAGGTATATGATTTGATTTTATTTTAAACATTTTGCCATTAAACTTTTATTCGGTTACTTGTTGATATATATCTTGTTATGACTGTTTAATATTATTCTAATTAGCTTGGACTTTTGAATTATTTACCTGATGTTGCGATAAATGAGAAATCCTACCTACTTACTTGAATCCCATTTGAAAAGGGATTTTTATTTCAGGTACATAACTTTTGAAGGGATTTTACCCAAACCAAAGGTGCAAAACTATGCCATCTGTCAAAATCTTTAATAAGCAGATGGTCATATTTGGGCTTGAGACAACTGTATCAGGAATTCAACTGATTATAGGTAATAATTATGGTAATACAAAAATCAGTTAAATAAACCTTATATGAAAGAACACATAGTAATTAATTGGTTTTAAATTATGACCCGATCATGTTACAAATAAAATAAATAATTAAAACCAAGTGCTTTTAATCGCGATTTATTATTAGATTGTTGACCGTTCACAATAGGCGTGAGTTAGTAATCTATCGCGAACCTGCTGTCCTCTCTAGCTACCGAAACTCGGCCATCCCTATGCGCTAAGAGCATCGATACCGATTACCGTAAGCATTCAATCGATTGCTACACATTTTAATTATTGCTAGAACGCGCAAATCAGTTGCTAAAAAGATAGTGAAACATGTTTGCCGCCCACTAACCGCCCCGCGCGTCGATCCCGCAGCATTATCAGTGCCCCCCGTCGCCTCCAACGCCCCAAAAGTGGGCGAAAAGTGTTTGTGTTTGCGTTTTGGCAACTGGCATATGCATATCGGTGTGCGTGTGCGTCAGTTTTAGCAGAGCTCGTCACGTAGCATAAAAACGCGAGTTTTGCTTTGCTCAAAAGTTATTGAAGAGAGTGGGAGGGGGTGAACGGGAGCGGGAAAGAAGAAATGTGAAGAGTGTCGCAAAAGGAGACGAGCGAATAAAGAAGCCGGAGCAACAAGAACATATGAATGGGATACACTCTCCTGCCAAAAGTTCTAATAAACATACATACGCACTCACGAATGCAGCGGACGGACACGACACACACACACGTCACACTCGAACACACACCCTCATCGTTTGTTTGAAGCAGCTACAACAACAAGAGCAGGCCAAGAATCAGAAGAAGCAACGCAGGTAAGCAAAAACAAAAACTTTTCCCCGTGCGTGTATGTATGCGGTGCGTGCGTCGCTCACGTTTGTGTGGGTGTATGAGAGTACCGTTTACCTGCGGCAGCGGGGGTTGGCAAATATTCCGTTTAAATACGCTTTCTTTTGTTTATGTTTGTCATTGTCACAATTATTCTGCTATAGTGCACACGCCAAGCGAAAATACTCCTCCCGCAGTTCAACCGCGAATTTCTTGTTAATTGTTTTACGCATTTGTTTATGCCCAAAGGCGAAGGGTACCAGTGTGACCATATGGGACGCGAGATTCATTGTTATGTTTTTCGTATATAACGGCAGTGGCTGAAATATCTTATCGCACTTACAAATTGCATTTAGTCAGCACAAAAGTAAATTGCAATTGTCCACTAACTGTTTAGCTACACAGTAAAAAAAATAAGGTAATTCTAGATTTAAAGAAACATTGTTAGCGGTTAGAATATGATGAATCGAAATGACCCACCATAAAAATTTTTAGTTCAAATATTGAGTGATTAACTTTTATAATCCGCTTTGTCATGAGAGATATATATTTGGTGTTCTTAATAATGTGTTCATATATATTTTATAATCATAACATTGTTGGAAATTTCCCTTTTTTGTTTTTGTAAAAGCACTAAAATGTCATATAGATTAGGCATTTTTCGTATAATTAGTACCTTGATTATGTATCCCTTTTAAGGATTGTTCTATTTCAATTTTTATATAAATTTTAAAATACAATTAAAATTATCTACAGCATTTTATTAAGCGCTGCATCGTAAACTGAACCACAAGAGAAGGTGTCGCATATTCCATTTTGTCTTCTTGGAGAGCAAACTTAAGTATAATTACAACATACGTTTTAAGCCTAGATAGGTGAGTTAATGAACTATAATCTCAATGATAATGTCAGCTAACACCACTCTAAATTTGCGGTTTCAGGACCCTACTTGAAGTTCAAACGAAGGCAGACAGCATGTGGAATTCCGAACCAACACATCGCCAGCAGCACCACCATCAGCATCAGCACAATGGCAACTCTACCTCGGGCGGACCGCCCGCCAAGCAGCTGGGCATGACCTCGGCCATCAGTCTGGCCGAGCCCAGGGCGGAGGATCTGCAGCGCACTGATGAGCTGCGCGGCTCTCTGGAGCCGTACAACGTCTTCGAGAGCCAGGACGAGCTAAACCACCGCATGGAGATCCTGGCCAAGCTCAACACTCTGGTCAAGCAGTGGGTCAAAGAGATCTCCGTCAGCAAGAACATGCCGGAGTCAGCTGCTGAGAAGCTCGGCGGCAAGATCTACACATTCGGCTCGTACCGCCTGGGTGTCCATCACAAGGGCGCCGATATTGACGCCCTATGTGTGGCTCCGCGCAACATCGAGCGCACCGACTACTTTCAGAGCTTCTTCGAGGTGCTTAAGAAGCAGCCGGAGGTCACCGAGTGCCGCTCTGTGGAGGAGGCCTTCGTGCCAGTCATCAAAATGAACTTTGATGGCATCGAGATAGATCTGCTGTTTGCTCGTCTGTCCCTTAAAGAGATACCCGATGATTTTGATCTACGGGATGATAACCTGCTGAGGAACCTGGATCACCGCTCGGTGCGCAGCCTCAACGGCTGCCGTGTAACAGACGAAATCCTGGCTCTGGTTCCCAACATTGAAAATTTCCGCCTGGCCCTGCGCACCATCAAATTATGGGCAAAGAGTAAGTTTTACAAGATTCTTCAAATAATTATCACTAATATTTTTGATTTCCCCACTTAGAGCACGGCATATACTCAAATTCTTTGGGTTATTTCGGCGGTGTGACCTGGGCCATGCTGGTGGCCAGGACCTGCCAGCTGTATCCGAATGCTGCAGCTGCCACATTGGTGCACAAGTTTTTCTTGGTATTCTCGCGCTGGAAGTGGCCCAACCCAGTGCTGCTCAAGCACCCCGACAACGTCAATCTGAGATTTCAAGTAAGTTGGATGAAATTACACAGACTTTGTAGATAAACTAACATTTTATCCTGCTTCTAGGTCTGGGATCCGCGAGTCAATGCCTCGGATCGGTATCATCTGATGCCCATCATAACGCCTGCGTACCCCCAACAGAATTCCACATTTAATGTGTCGGAATCCACCAAGAAGGTCATATTGACCGAGTTCAATCGCGGCATGAACATCACGGATGAGATCATGCTGGGCCGCATTCCGTGGGATCGTTTGTTTGAGGCACCCAGCTTCTTCTACAGGTACCGCCACTTTATCGTGCTATTGGTCAATTCGCAGACGGCCGACGACCACTTGGAATGGTGCGGCCTGGTTGAGTCCAAGGTGCGTTTGCTAATCGGCAACTTGGAGCGGAATCCCCACATTGCTTTGGCCCACGTCAATCCCAAGTGTTTTGAGTTTAAGAAGGGCCAGAGTGCCAACAACTCGCAGAACAACAGTGGAAATGAGGACGATTTGAAGCAATCTCAGGGAAGCCAGTCTGCAGTTACTTCGGCGCCATTCTGCTCCATGTGGTTCATCGGCTTGGAGTTTGAGCGTTCGGAGAACCTCAATGTGGACCTCACAGAGAGCATACAGAACTTTACGGAGCACGTGATGATGCATGGCGTAAGTACATAAAGTAAACCTACAAAATTATATCCAGTTGCTAATCTTTTTATCACCATTGCAGGTCAACATCAAAATGCTCAAAGAGGGCATGACTATTGATGCCCGTCATGTGAAGCGCAAGCAATTGTCGCTCTACTTAGATTCCGACTTCCTCAGGCGAGAGCGTAAGTCCATGGAGAGCCACAATAATTTTAATAACACACTGCTGGCCAACCGCAAGCGACTCTCGACGGAACTGGCCCAATCGCAGGACCCACTGCCGCCAGGTCAGCAGCCATCGAGTGGAAATCGCGGTCGGGATAGCGGGGCAAAGATACACAGACTCAGCGAATCGGTAAGTGGCTATAGCTATTCCATTAAGAATGTTCTAACACCATGACCAATTTCTTGTTTAGCTGACAGAGGAAAATTCGAATGCCTCCAGCGATATGGGGGCAGGAACGCCCACCACGCCCACAGCGGCGCAAATGAGTGCGCCCAGCTTTAAGAGCTCGGGCAAAAACGGGTCCGAGATGGACGTGGAGCAGGAGCCGTCTCAGCCGCACAACAACGGCAGCAACAATGGCAGCGCCAACAGCAACACAACCACAACGGAGGTGGCATGTTCGTGACAACCGCCAACGCTACATCCGCATCCGCCGCATCAGCAGCCGCCGCCCCCGCCGCCACAGCCACCAGCTCATCATCATCATAATCAGAAGTTCCGGAAGAACAACAATGCGGCTGCGGCGGCCGCCTCCAACAGCATTTTCAACCAGCGCTCGATCCTGCATGCCGCTTCCAGTCTAACGGCTGCTCTAAGCATAACCGGACACAAGCGCAAGCAACAGACGGCGACATCAACTACCACGATCAGCAGCAGCAACATTGCTCATAGCAACTACCACCACAGCAACAACAACGGCGGCGGCGGTGGCGGCATTGGCCACTATAACAAAACGTACTACATTGATGATGATGAAGAGGACAACAACCAACATTTGACAACTAACAACCAACCACAACAACAACAAAAAGCGGTCAGAGTAGCAGCAACATCAACGACACCAGCAACTTCGGTTCCTGTAGCTGCGAATGCCGCACCACCGGCACCGACAATTTCTTGTAAGTTGCCTAAATGTTTTTCCTCGTTCTCGTACTCTCATCCATTTTCTGCAACTTCCTTTGACACGAGACTGTTTCTGTACTCTTAAGTTGCCTTTCTACTTACTATTACGTATTCTATAACCAGTATTTCCGCCAATGTGGAAAAAATCTAACAAAAACATACATTTAAATTTAAAAATTCAACTTACAAAGCCCGAGACTAAGCTCAATAAATGATAATGAAAATAAACTTTTTAAAAAAGAAAAAAAAAAACAAAACACAAAACAAAATTTTTGGTATTTTTATTTTCTAAATTATTTACAGTGTTTGGGCAAAATGCCCTAAAGGAAAATGAGATAAAGTCTTCTTTAGAACGATGGTACAATATCAAAAAATACATTATTTCAATAAATAAAATTGACACTTATTCTTTTAATCTTGTTTATTGTTATTATTAGAATATTCCTTTAGAAAATATCTTATCAACTTGGGGGAAATTGTAATCTTCTCAAATTAAGACAAGTATTTAGTTTTTTGAAAATAAATAATTAGGAATTTTATTAACACGGTCTTTTTACAAAATGCCTCTTAAGATTTGGGAGAAATTTATAAATAACTTAAAATCCGAAGCCTAATAGAAATCAAGTAAATATACTTTTAACAGAATAAACAGGCACTTAGGTTTTTGTTGTATTCATTGCGTTTTTATGGGGAGATGGTAAAAACTATAAATATGCATTCGATCTCGCATAACTTGAACTGCTACCTAGCACGAAAAAATTCGAGTTAGGAGGCCTTGAAGTCATAAATGACACTTCGATATATTTTGAGTATAGCTTATAATTGAATTTTTTGCGTACGCCAGTACCGGTCTAACAATGATGAACAATGTTTGTTTCTTGTCTGATAATAGAAACACTAATTGGCCAATCGAAAATTAAACAAAAACTTAAAAAAATTCGAATCAAATAAAACAAGATAAAAAATTTTGTTTTTTAAATATTTATTAAGCCAGTAAACTACTGTAGTTATTTTAGCACTGGATCCTTTTACTTTCTTTAACTGTTAAATTGCTTATTAGATTATATTATTATGTTATTCAAAATATTATAGCCTACGATAAAATAAATATAACACTAACCCTTTTAACCATTTTAAATGTCTTTGCAGTGTAAAAAGCTATTAAACATACCATTTAAGGATTAGTTATCATAGTTATTCTCCCCCATTGATTTTTTCGGCATTGATGCCCAAGCAAACATGAAGCCCATAATATTTTATACAAAACGGTGAGTTGTACCGCTAAAACGGTGAGCCCTTAATCATCTTAATTAAGCTGTATATTTTTCCTGCAGGTTTCTATCATACACCTTCTACATAGTTATGTTAAACATTATTCTTTCAACAAACAAACATTGCCTAATCGTCAAATTAAAATTGGCATTCGGACATCAACAATCGGCGCTAAGACAAGAAAAACAACATGACTTGAGCGGCCTTTTAGCGGCAGAGAAAGCATTTCTCTTACATTTGTCTTAATAATATTGTTGTACATCTTTTTTACTTCCCCACAGCTGGTTTGAGGAGTGCGTTGAAGAGAGAAGTGTGGAGAGTGGAAAGTGGAAAGTGAAGGATGAGGATGATGATGAGGAGGAAGATGGGTGAGAGCGGCGGACAGTCAAGATCCTGGAGAAGATCTGCTGCGGAAACTACTTACATACTAAGAAGATTTCTTTATAATTTTCCATCTTCTTGTTTTCAATATTTGTTTTCTTCTTCTTCTAGTTGTACAACGCTGAAAATTTGAAACAAAATATGTTCGTTTTTCTAAGAAATGATATCTGAAAAAAGGTAATAACAAAAAACGTATAAATGAAATGAAGATATTGATTTAATTTTACCAAATAAACCAGAAAAACAAAGCGAAAGCTAAAAACCCCAAAATGTCAATGTTTTATTTTAAATGTACTTGGGTATCGGGAACAGGAACCAAAAACCGTATTCAATAAATTCCATAATAAGTATGGGTAATGAATAAAGTTTATTGTTGGAAATTTGTATGCTAATGCTGTTGTAATGGATGACAAGTCTTAAAGACATTTGCCTTGCATAAAATAAAGAAATATTGTGTATAAGATATTCTAGTTGCCTTTTAAGTCAAAATTATTTCGAGGCAAGTAAAAATTTAAGAATATATATATCTCATTGGCAGGATGACCCAAAAATTTTAAAAAGAAATGTTTTTAATGATAAACTTAAGCACGGTTCAATGATTTTGTGTGTGATTTATTTTTATTGGTAACAGCAATTCATTACTCTTCACAATACGCTCTGTGATATTTATTTATATTCGCAAATGTATTTAACTTGAATTTATTCAGGGTACTCGCCATAAAAAAGTATGAAATCAGTCGAATTTAAATTTGAAAGGAAAGATCATATATTGAACAATCATGGCTTATGTATTTCAGAAGTTTTCTCAATTTCTCCTGAACTTTTTGTATGGTAAGGTGAGTATAACCAACTAGAATTTAAACGGGATATGGGCGCCTGAAAGATGATAACGTTGCTAATTCTAGTTGAATGCCAGTTGTTGCATTGGGTACTTGGGAATGAAGTACTCCATGCGCATGTTGCGGCGCACGGCGCACTGCTGGTACTGCAGCCAGTCGTTGAAGGCCGCCGTGTGACACACCTCGGAATTGGCCTTGTCGTATAGTTCGCGACGCAGGGCAAAGAAGATGGGGCGGACTTTCTTTTTCTTGCTGTAGACGTGGCGGTACAGCCACTTCATGACCCTCTTTTGGTTTTGTGCGTATGCGGTAGTGGGATACGAGCAGATTGTGGTCAAATTCTCCATGCTTGGGTAGTAGTTCGTTACTGGATTCGGATTGATCGTCATACGCCGATTCTGACGGTTTGCCGGGCCGAAACGAGTGTCAAAGAACTCTTGACCGAAGGTTACGCCCCATTGATCATAGACATTTTCACCATGTTGGTTGGTATAAAACTTTGGAATATTTACGGAAAGCTCTGTTCCTTTTTTTGTGGTGTTGGTCGCTTCATCTTCAGTTTCGCCTCCAGCTGCATCCGTTGTTACTTCATCTGCTACTGATTCAGTTTCATCTCCTCCAGCTGCTTCCGTTGTTCCTTCTTCATGCTCATCTCCCTGTGGAGCGGCAAAGAGTCGTATACCGCTTTTAGTGATTCTCATCCGGCGAACATGTAGTTCCTTTGGTCACTGCCATGGGCAGCTCTAATGGTTGCGTTGTAGCCAGTTTTTCGGTGATAGTCATCTTGTAGCTTCTTGGCAAAAACTCGAAAGCCATCAGCTTTTTGTGGCACTGGAGTATTAAGGCTTCGTTCCCCCCTGAAAATATCTAATACGGACCGATTCCAGTTCGCCTGCCTCGGGGCTCTGTCTGCCGAATTATCCACCGCCTCCACGATCGTAAGTGGAAGTGACTCCGGAACGGGCAGAGCCAGTGGCAAGGCAACGAATCCTTGCACCCATAGAACCTATAAAGAAAGATCCAGAATTTTTAGTAAAGTATAAAGCTGCATAAGCCACTCACAATTAATGATGTAGTTGCTAACAGGACACCTTCAAGGACTCCATAGCTATGCATTGTATTCCGTCTGATAATTAAAATTTCCTTTCTAGGATAACTTCCTCATGTGTTTTCCCTTGCTTATTTAAAGTGTGATTTAACTGTACAAATGACTTGAATAACAACGAAACTTAGAATACGAAAAGTAACCTGACAAAAAAAACACAAATTTTGTATTTAATAATAGATTTAAAAATAAGAAAATTATATTAATTTAAACAAAAAGCTGACTTGTTTATTATATCCGGTATCAGTAAAATATAAAATGGAAAAACCTGAGTCCTTGGAATTTATTTAATTGTTGGCATTTATATTATTATGTCGCCAATACAAATTGTACAGATATATTAAATATTTGTACATATATATTAAAGTTTGCCTGAAACTTTTAAAAAATTAAATTTTGTGTTCCCTGCGCATATGATCTTTAATAGTCATTAAAAAGCTTGCAGTAATATTTGAATCGGCATTAGAATTTAGCTGTTTTGGCTGTCTTGTTGTTCTATATGGCATATTTAATATTTTAACTCCCCAAGTAAGTTCAATTTCTTAAAAAAGTGACTTTCTTCGTTTCTTTAATTTTCAGAAGTCAATACCAAAAGAAGACTCAAAAATTGTGACTGCGTGCGCAAATATCAGTTTTTTCAGACAGATCGATAGCCCAAGATTATAAAATAAAGTCAAGTGATTCTTTCGCTGTTACCTCAACCAAAGTCCCAAATTTATCTTATATTTTTAAAGGGGTAAAAAGGTTAACGATTCCTGCGATTCGGTCAAAAATACCGTTGGTGCGAAGTGGCTTTAATAAATCAATTATTTCGTAGGAACACTAAAATAGACATATTCTTTGTGAACAGTTTGTTGAAAAGTTAATGAAATAAACTAGTATTTCTAAAGGAGTTACTGCTTTAAAGTTTAAATATCATTAAAAAATATCCTTAAAACTGTAAGAGGACTTCTCGATTTTTAAAATAAAGTTACTCACACAGCTAAATATGTTTTTATCTCTGGGAAGTTGTTGGGATTTCTTACTCTAATGTAAAACAAAACGTGAAAATCTCCTCTAAAAGAGCATAATATAATTTGTTAGCTACAATTTCAACAGGTGATTGTTTCAAGAAAACAAGGTTATCCTCTCCTTAACTACAGTAGCCTTTTGCCTTTGGTACAGTCGCTAGAGAAACATTTTAAGGAAAAAGAAACTTCGTGACTGATCCTGCGTGATACCTACGATTCGTGGGACGACACGGGGAACACACTCCGCGCTTACTACCAAACTAACCAGACGGCTGATCTTCGAACCCAAGCCCATTTGGGCCTAACCTAATTGCACTTCTGCGAAAATTATGCGCGGCACAGCTGCGCGTTTTTCCCCGAAACCGAGCAGCATTAATCCGTTTATGGCCACGGATTAAGTTGCAAAATTTTCACGAAGGTCGCCGCGATCCGGGACGCGAAGTTCGCGGAACCACCCCGACCCTTGCAGGTAAAAACGCCCGCCACCCACAGGTAAGTGGGCGATTACAGAGCCAGGAATCGGGTATAAAACATCCAGTCGCCGGCAGTCAGATCATCAGTTACCAACGCATCCTCAGAGTGTGAAGATCCAGCAGTGAAACAAAGATCAAAGCAGCAAGCAGCTCGAAGGAAAAGCAATTATACGACAAACCTTGTTCGGTTTTGCCAATATCCTAGCAGCACTGGGTAAAGTTTGTCCTATAATCTCGAAAAGACGACCATCTCGAACAGTGAATCATCGAAAGGCCCCGATCTTGGGATGCATCTTGTGCAGTTATGTTAACCTCACATCACTGGGCAAAGTGTGTCTCAAGATCCTGGCCACATCGTCGCTTCAACCATACAAAGCCAATACAAAAGTAAGTGATAATAGGTGCTCCAGTTTTTAAAATTGAATGGCGAATGTCGGTATGGTCGCTTTTTAAAACGGTTCCGACCAAGCGTAGTGACTAGACCGAACACTCGTGCTATAATTTTAAAATGTTCAACAAGCCAAGTGAAGTTATTAGTGAAAGAGGCAATCCCCAACGGTTGCAATTAGTTTCTTTGGTCGTCCAGCCTTAGGTGATTTCTCTGATCATAAAGCTAGACAACCATTGAAGTTCGTTGTGGCATTTGCAGCAATACAAGCCAATAAACAAAGTTGAGTGAACCCCGCTTATTCCGGGCCATTCGCTAAAAGGAACGATCGTTGTGATATGCGTTGATCCTTAACATATCACAGTGATTTTCCTTTATAGCGCATGTCTGTGCCCAAAACACATCGATGGAAAATAAATTGCAAACAGTTCTGTGCCGAATCTCAGCCTTTAAAGTAGAGGGAATAGTTGCTGTGCTGTAAGTAACTAAACTATACCTATATCACAGTGGCTGTTCTTTTTGTACCTAAAGTGCCAAACATCAAAGCGGCCAATATTCGTTTTCGTTTTCCCGACAAATTCCCATTCCGTTTTTAACCGCAGGGAACTTCTTCTGCTGATATATTATAAAAAACTTTTATATCACAGTGGCTGTTCTTTTTGGTTGCACGGCCAAGTCCAGCGATTTGTCATCCAGGGAACGCATTTGTGTCACCTCAATTTGAAAATTGAAAATTGTTCAAAAAGAAGGGAACGGTTGCCGATGATGTAGTTTGAAATTCTCACCATTTATATCACAGTGGCTGTTCTTTTTTGTTTGGCAATCGATCTACGTTCAGAGGTTTCAAAATAGATAGCGCACATAAAACAGTAATTATTTTCTTACAGCTTACTCCAGATTGTGCGAAATTCCTCGTGGTTCGAACTTCTGGGGAAGACCGAAGAGTAGGTGTGAATCAATTCGTCATATGTCTGAACTTTTACCAATAAATATTGATAACCCCACAATGAACGCATTCCATTTTTCCTCAAGAATTTTTTTGGAAGGGTAGTGTAGCCACAAATCGTATCGTTGCACCTTCATATTAAACAATTTTTAAAGACATGGTGCGTTAACTTTGAAATCACTAACTAAAAATCATAATCTACCAAACGGTTATTTGCAAGCTTTCAACATTTTTAGCTCGTTAGTTTGTTGTTATTTGTTTAAAACTATTGTTTTAGTTCAGCAAGGTGTGAATTTTATTTTTTTAAAGTTTTTACACTACACTCATTTATTTTGTTCAATAACTTTTTGTTGAATCAACCACAAAAACAAAAGATGTGATTTAGTTAATGTGTAAATTGGTTAAAATAATGTATGCTTTCAATAATTTAATTCACTTACCTTGCATTTGTACTTTTAAGTAAAAAAAAACATCAATAGTCTCCTGATGCACTTTAAATAGCTTTGGGTATGTGGCTCAAGCCAGCAGCCAGGAAGTGTAATGGTAATGGGGGGAGTGGTACACTTGTAAAATTTTCTCTGCCACCCCATGCCAGGTGTAAGGGAACCTGACTCGCATTTGAAATTCCACGCGTGTGTGGAATGGCCAAAAGTTGGCCAGGCCAAAACCAACTCCTCGCTGGAGGCTTGGCCAGTTTGCCAAATGCAAAACAAAACAGACAAACTGTGAAATCCCATTTTGCATTGACAGGGCCACGGCGGCCCTATGCCATAATGTTCGTAATGGCTGCCAATGGCCAATGGCCAGTGGCCAGTGGCCAGCACCCATTGTTGCATTGTGGCCAAGGACGGGCTGTCTCTGCCGCTGAGTTCGTTTCAGTTTCTGTTTCTGACTTTGGCTAACTGCGTGCGGGTTTTCAAATCCTCCTTCCCGACCGGAAGTGGGTATGCGGAGAAGGAAGAGGAAATGGAGTGGCGGAAATGCGATTAAAATGTTCCAGCATGAAAACATACAATACAGTCAATTCAAACTTCCGCTCAAGGGAAAAACAAAGAATAATGTTCTCGAAATTAGGGCCCTTTAACAAGAATAAATATTCCAAGGGAAAAACTTTTATTTTCAGAACGTTTTTCTTAAACCATCCATATTTTAAAATAAATGGTGGATTTGGTTGAAACCAATGGTGGTTATTATATACATATTCAAATTTAATTGCGGTAATGGTAAAACAAAATTATTGTTTGAATTTGACCTTTATTTAAGGACTAAAGTTAAATATATTTTAAGTAAATGTTCTGATTACAGTAAAAATGGGAAGATATTTTAAGGTAAGTTGTGGCTGTACGGCTGGCCAAAGGAACTCATTTATTTCAGGCACTATTCTATCTTTGCATTCAGACGATAGAGGTAATTCTCCACGCGAATCTTCTGGCGCAGGACTTTGCGCGATTCCCGCTCAATGGTGGCCGTGGTGCCGTCGTGATTGTGGAAGAATCCGCAGTAGCGGGCGGGCACGAACTGTTTGATTTTCTGCTGCCGACTGTACCGCTCGGTCACCTGCAGGCTGCACTTCTTGATCGCCGCCATCTCGACGTGCATGCACACTCGGCACATGTCCGCATCGCTGCTAAAGTTATGGAAGTAGTCGCCCACCGGCTTCTCGCCGCACACCGAGCACCTGACTTTGTTTTGGGGACTGCAGAATACCGCCACCGATGGCCAGATGATGCGCTTGCAGCCAAAAGCCGTCTCCACATCCCATTCCGGATATTTTAGGTGGTGCGTGTAGGTGGAGGGCCTGAAAAATAATTACGAATATTATTAATATTAACGCTGTAATCTCTAGAATTTTGAGTTGGGCTAACGGTTGTTTTTTATTAGTTTTAGTTCAATAATATGTTAGATATTAGCTTTGCAACTTTAAAACAATTTTAGACTTCTTACCCAGGTGTCACCCATTTCTGCTCGCGGACAACGTGCTTGTTAAAAGTAAAGTAGTACTGAGTTCCTGGAAAGTCGGTGGCATAGGATCCAATGGGCGGATACCCAAGTTCGCGGAAGGGCGGTAGGCGTGGCATCTTGTTGGCCAAAGCTGAAAATCCAGCCTTTGACGGATACTGTAAATGATTTATAGGCTTTAATTAATAGATTTACTTACAAAATTCATGAAATACGCGCCTATGCTATTATATAAAATTCTTAGCAAGGGGCATTGCAAGATATTTTTTTATTTTCTTAATGAAACAAAAAATACACAACTAAATGGGTACTTTGAAAGTAATTTAGGATCGGAAAAGTTAAACGGAAGGGTTATATAAATTTAAATACATTTGCGTAAGCTTTTATAATTTAAGACAACAACATTGAAGGAGACAGGAAATCCTATAAAGTACACTTAATTTGGTTTAGCTTTAATAGGTGAATCTAAATGTAGTCCTGCCCATCTGTCTGTTTTAAATTAGGTTTTGCAACGCTTTTTATAAAAGGTTGAAATGTCCGCATAACATTAAAGTTGAATATAAGCATAGGCGCATTTTTAATTTTTTTTTTAAATGATTATAAAAAAACAATATTCCCGTCTTGTAAAATGAAACAAAAATACCTTTATGGCTCACCTTAAATCCCATTGGTCTGTCTACGTCATAGGCATTTGGGGCGACCGAAGGAGTCTTCGTGGTGTAGCTAGGCCGACAAAAATTTCCGCTCGAGTCCCTGTGGATTTTCTTTAGGAAACCGACCGTCGGCCACACGGGCGGATTGACCACATACTCGAAACCTGCAAGAAGGAAGTTCAGAGAGATTAATGACACCTGAATCTGGGAGATGTCCACCTAGATCATTGCATCGGGCCACTACGAGACGCGTTTCGGAGCGCTGGCGACGCAGTTTTTCGCGCTCCTGGGCATTTGGCCTTTGGGCACGCATCTTGGGTGAAAGTCGGAGAAAGACTGGCAGTTGTGCCGAAATTGGCGGACTGTCGAGCCGTGACAGCCACCGCAGCACACGCATCGCAAGTGGCACGCACGGCGGTCTTTAATGGAATATTGTATATCCCTCCATCGATGATGATATAAAATCAATATGTCTAAACCGTCGACGGTTTGCCGCGGAATCAGTATACGATGTTTGATTTGATTTGGCACACGTCTAGACTACTTTCCTCGCTTTATATTTTTTCAATGTTTCTATTTTTTCTATTCCATTTCCCTGAACTTTGACCCAGTTGGGCCAATTGTTCGGTTCTAATAGCTTCCAATGGGAAGAGGAAATGGGGCATAAAGTGGTTTGTCATTGGTGTCGATAACAAAGGCGGGTGAAAATTGTTTTGCGGTGCGTGGTGGCTTTCGGAAAACATTTAAGGAACTAACCCTTTGGAGTAACAGATTGAAAGGAAAATCACCATACCTTTTATTTAATTGACATAACTACGATAAGTGATTTATGAAATAGTTTTTGTCTCTTGTAGTGACATAATAACATAACATTTATATAAGCGTAACTTATATTGTGGTATACGTAGGAAAAACAAACCAGGAAATACTTTTCAATATTTTTAATTCCAAAAAACGTTAATTCTTGCTTTAACTTTAAATAGAACTGTATTCACTCACCCTCCATCGAAGAAAATGCTTTAAATAACAGACTAGCTTATTAACCTTAACAATTAATAATTATAATTTTTCACAAACAGGCTTTACAGCAAACTCAATTTGGTAGACTGAAATGTCGTCAACAACTGATCGTAATACGAAATCGAGTGCTTTTTCTGACGTATAAGTGCTTGCCATAGTTCCAAAACATTTTCAAAATTCCGGACAAAACATTGAGATGGATGGCAGAGGAATGCTCCAGACCGTACAAATTCAAAACGGCGCATATCCACGTGGTATGCACATGCAAGGTCTCGAAGTCAGACGTTTGCTATTCAACAATTTTCCGAGCGGTTTCGCCAGCGGCTTCCTTGGCTGAAGCGCCAGAATCAGAAAGGCTGCATGCCATTAATGCCAGTTAACCCCTACGTTGTCATCAGCGTCAGCTGCAGCCACCACTGCCTGCCTTTCCTTTTTTGGCCAGGACCTCCAGGTCTCCACCCGATTTCCCACATTTCCACCTGCCGAATGGCACACACGCACATGAATACTAATGTGGCAGCGGCAGCACGCACAAATGCACAACCGCACTGCAACCACAGGAGAATTCCAGACACACATCCACCAGGCACAACACAGTGGGTATACTAATTTCAGAGGTACTATTAAAGTCAAGTTAAGAACCTTACACATATAGGGTCTTTTTTTCGCTATGAAATTTCGTTTTTAAAAATCAATTTAAGATTATAATTTGTAAATTGTTTCCACGTGGGTCTGGTTTCTAAAGTAAATTGTACGGTTTTTTGATTTAACCATATATTTTAAATGTTTACTTACATAGATGTCTCCATTTAAAACAAAATAACAAACATTAATTTGAAATATTTATTAAAGTTACTAAAAATTATTTCAATTTTGCGTAATTTTAAATATTTAAATTTTTTGTGTTGGCTGCTTTAATTCAGAAAATTTCTTTAGTTAATTTTTCTAACTATTGGGTTATTGTTCTTAAATTTAAGGACATTTTCAAAATTGTTTATGACCTTGTATTTTGGGTGAGGCTAACTAATTACGTATTTATTAAATAAATATATTTTTTAATACAACTTATTAAAAAAACGCCAAAATTAATAAAGAGGTATAATTATAATTACAAGATTTAATATTTAACCTGTAATTCTTCTTTTCTGCTCACTGTGGCACAACTCCCGTCGAGAGGCGCTTAATTCGTGCAAATAAAATGATTGTGCAACATATGTTTGGGTAGTGGGTCTATTATAACACAAGGTGGTGGCTGGTAGGTGGCACTGAGTGCAGGGCGCATCTCAAGTGCCCCTGCACTTCCGGCCGGAGTCCTGATGCACGGCCAGATTGCTTTCGCAGACTTGCAACGCAATTACACTGCAATTGCGCATTATTTAAGCGATGTTCGAAATGATAATGAAAGTAGCAGTAGTTGAGCATCGACTGTTTCGATGGGAGGGTTAATTATGTCAACAATAAGACTGTTCTGCAGTATGTACATGGAACTGGTAAATTGTGTTAAGTTCATTTAGCGTAAGCGTAAGCCCAGCCAGAATGCTCGTCCAACAGTGTTGGTTCTTCCATTTTGGCCAACCAAGAGCCATGTCCTACACAGGCAATTACAGCAACAATGGTTCTGCTGGCAGCCATCGAGTGAAATGCAAATAAAAATGCAGCTCCAGTTTGCGGCTTCGGTTTCTCCATTTTGCATGACACGCAGGGGGCTGAAAAAAAGTCCCGAAAACGTGCCATTCACATGCAAAGCTCAGAAACTTCTGAGACCGACTGATTGCAGAGAGAGAAAAATATGGTACGCAATGGTCAGCAATTAAGTAATTTCTCATGTATGTATTATATAAGCATGAGCTTTCTAAATTGAAATTTATAATAACTTAACAATGTAAGTATGTTTAAGAATATTTTATAGGAATATGAAGGAAAATTCTTATAACAATTTGTATTTTTTAATATTAAATGTAAATAATACCAATATATTTCTTCCTTTTTTTCTCCATGTACATTTTGTAAGGAGGCCGGAAGTGACAGCATCCTGGTGCTCCTGCGCCAGCTCTTGTCTTCTGCCTAAAACGAAAATTTGACTCACAATAAAAACAGAACATGGCAGGAGCAACAATGGTAGCCCTGCCCAAAACAAAACAGTTTAAGTCCATTGCGGAGCGGAAGTGCCGCTTATTACGCAGGATGTGGTTAACCGGAAATGGAACAAAACAAGCCAAGTGCGACAAGCCTTTCGGCATTTTGTTTATGGTCCGTATGCGTGACTTTCACTCCTTCTGAAGTGCATCCAAAACTAATTACGCTCGAACCTTTAACTTGTTTGGTACACATTTCGTTGAGCCACTCAAATTGCTGCTCTGCTTGGCTATCCTTTGTTGGCCATTGCAATCAGCAAAATGTCAGGCCAATAACCAACAGCCAGCTCACAAACAGCCAACAAACAGCGGCGCCGATTGCCAGGATGACGGCGAAATCAAATTACAAGATGCTCTGACATTTTCCAACCCCAAAACCCCCTATACCCGCTTTACACCCGCCACCACCACGCCCCCAATCCGACCCCAGGCCCCTCATTATCCGCCACGCTGACCTAAATTCAATGCGTTTGCAATTTGTGCGGCAATGCGGCGGGGTTAATCATGCTAATAAACACCCACGTTGCACTTGCAGATGACGCTGCTGCCGTTGCTCCTGTTTCCATTTCGCAACGACTAAGGTTGCGATGGTCAAATGCTCCGATCCTAAAATACCCAGCAATCCGGCTAGCATACTTTAGGATTATAGGATAAAAAATTATTTTTTTTTGGGGTTGCAGTACTTTAAGATATCAGAACCAATTAAGTAAGTTAAACTTAAATATTTTTGAATATAAGATACATATTAATACATTAATGTTAATTGTTTAAAGTTTACCTGCACTGTTTTCTTCCCAAATTTGTAGGTCACTGAAAGGTAAGCGTACGTGCCTAAAGTCTTGATCAATTATTTTAATTATGAAAAAACTATTAAATATTTGTTTATTTTAATATAAAAATGCCATTCTGAACTTTCTAAAGTTTCCGCGTTTTTCAAATACATGTTTTCGTCAATAAGTAAGATATCCATTAATTATGTGTATTCTTTATCAAGAGACATAAGTAATAAGTATTTAAAAATATTTTAATCATAAAATCTTGGATAAAACACACTTTTGAGTATGCCCCTGCATTTTCCAAATTTTTAAGGGAAATGTTGATGGTCTATTTAAGTTTATTATTGATCTACCCATGCCTGTTATAAAAGAGCCATCAATTTTTTTCTTTTTGAAAATATTTGTACAAAGTGTAAGGTAAGAAACGCCTTCTGTATTTGCATTAATATGATACGCCCACTGCACATTACAGAAACTGGGTACAAGTAGCATTGCATACTTACGGGCGTTGGAGTAAGGATTTTGGTCCCGGGAAAAGCTAGTGTCGATACAGGACCAATGTACGTTGCTTTTTGCGGTCGCCGCGTGCCATTTGCCATTCAAGTAGGGCGATTGTGTTGCGGGGGCGATGCGGTTAAAAGGGGGCAAGGCTGGAAATCATACAAAATTGCAATGATTATGCACGCGCCTAGTTGGCAGTCAATTGTGGTCAGGCCCTCATTTGGATGTGGCCCAAAGTGGCCTATTAATGGTGCTGGATGGAGTGGTGGTGGCTGCCAGTTTACGGTAATCCAATCCTACCGAAGCAGCTGTTGCCTGCCTGGTCAGAATATTTCAAATTTTTACTTGGCGTTTAATTAAATTTAAAAATTAACTTGATGCACTGATGACAGAACACGGCATAGCATCCAATCATATACAACAATATAACATTTATCAATCACTGAGTTGTTCAATAACTCGTTTCTTGTAGCTGTTCCTTTTTTTTATTTTACAAATTTTGGTTAAAAATTTGATAAAGATGAGATCAATACTACCAACATTTAATTTATTTGATTACAAATTTGCTGGCAATGGCGATCAGTTAATAGTTGCAATTCTCAACTATATATATTTTAAAAGTTTTTTTTGTATCTATCCATTTTCCTATCCTAAAATATGTATGATCCATCCAATATATCATGCATGATGTGCTGAACCCAGGCAAATCCCAGGCACATTATCTAATGATTTACTGGAATTGTCGGACTTGGCCTCAGTGAAACGAGAGTGAAACTTTCTTGACACTGCAAAATGCATAAGCCATGGGGTCAAAGGGTGGGGGTCACGGGGCGGATGCACAAGTCTACACACACGCTGTCAGCACAAAGAAACTGTGGGGGGTATGGGAATTCTTGGCAGTCAGCCGTCTCATCATTTCAGCTGTCACATTAAAAATGCATAAATGTTGCTTAAATGCAATCCAAGAAATGCAACTGGCCCGTAATACGAGCAAAAATAAGGGAAGGGCAAGACGCCTTCAACCAATCAAAGTCCTCCAAGATAGCGGGGAGGTACAATTTGAGGGAGGGAACAAGCTGCGAGGAGCTGGAGCATACAATTTGTAACCTGACTGCCATTTTGTGGGGGAGAATGGAGAACACACTTGGAAGAAAACCATCTGGTACAATTTTGTTTTGGTAAACTTGTTAACAAGAAATGGTATGAAAAAAGTGAAATTATTTGCTTTAACAATCATAAGGAATTAAAAAATCTGTTTAAATATTAGTTTGACCTTTTGCCTAGATTTTATTTTAAGCTTAAATCAACATGCTTACATTTTTGTAATTTCAATATAGCTTTTCATCGTTTAACAAAAATGGGCCTGTAAATCAAAAGGTTAATCTTTAGAGCCTTATTATACATACAATCACATTATAATTTGTGGTTTTTATACAAATTTCAATCAAGTCAATGAGTTTTATGTAAGTAAATCAATATTTTGTTATTAGGTAACGATTGAACTTTTTTAGGCAAATGGTCCGGAATCTTGCAGTGAAGCAACTCCATGTTTTAATGTTCGCTAATTGGTTTTACTGTGAACTTTTGTGTAAGACACATTAAAATTAAAACCAAATGTAACCCTGATCTGGACATCTACATTTGTTTCCCCCGGTGCAGATGCCTTGGGCCCTTCGGCCTTGTCTTGCCTTTACCTTTGCTTTGTCTCATGTTGCCTACGTTGCAGGTGCGAGTTTTTGGATTGGAAAAGCACTAGATGTGGATGTGGATGTGGAAGTGGGAATGGGAATATGTGTTCCTGTCTGCGGATGTGAGTCTATGGGGTCTGGGCCTGTTTCTCTGCTGATTGTCGTACTGTTGATCTGTGTTTTCACTTAGATATTGGCCCGGGGGCTGGGCGATAACGCTACGTGTGTGCTACCATCGATACAGGAAGTTTGTTTGTGGCCAACTTGCTGAGTGGGCAGGAGCCATGGGCGGGAATTGGGCAAGGTTTGGAAGAGAACTGGGGGGGGGGTTAGTGCTGAGCTGACATGATGGGAATGGAAATGGGGACGAGGAGCGTATGCCATGCGGATTGCCTGTGGAAAGTTCTGCTGAAGGCTGGCCCAAAAGTGCACAACAGAAAGACTGGCAGGAAGGCAAGAGGGCAGGCAGGCTTTCGTTATCTAGTAAGCAATCGTTTCAAATTGAATTTTCTATTTACCCAGTCGTCGATATGTTTCCAATTGCCCATCGACTCTCCGTTCCTTACTTTGATTTGCTTGGTAAAGTTCTCCAGACAAAAGTTAAGCCGAATGAGTTGCGCTCAAACATGGATGTTCCGCCCCTGAGGCAGAGTTGAGGCGAATATAGAGTCTCTGAGTTCATACAACTAGGTAAAATAATAACTAGGTAAATAATAATTGGTAAGTCAAACCGTTTGTTTAATTTAAAACTTACTCACTTTTACTTATTGTTATTACTGATACAAATGTTTATTTTTAATTGTTTTATTTATTTCTGATAACTGTTTAAATATTTGAAAAGGATTTGGATAAAACATTGGCCTTTAATACTTTTTATTGAGTGCTACATAAATATTTCGAAAATGTAATGGCTAATGAAACAAAACGTTTAATATTTTCCTACATATTCACATAAGTTTAGTTTTCAGCCCTGTTGTTTCTATAATAATTCCAACCAATTTCGACTAGAAGGCATAGGGTGGACCCTATCAAGCAAAGAGTGTATAGTTTTGTCAGCATCTTAATATCCCCCAGAGACAGACTCTGAACCGGCTGATAGTCGTCCGTCAGGTGAACAACGAGGCCCGTGCTAATCGCCTCCCGATTGCTCTGCCTCCACCAAAAAGCCCAGAATCCAAACTCCTGCCAAAAAATGCCAAAGCTGTAGAAGTTCCCCGCGAAGGGCGAATTCCTTTGGATAGGAAATCGCAGTATTTGTTGGGGTGTGCACATCTTCGATGCAAGTCGAAATAATGGCCGATACATTTGCCGCTGCTGCAGCTTAACCACATTCCAGTGCTCCGCGGTGGTGCAGTAGGCGTAGCTGGTATTCAAGCTGCCCAGATGCTCCATCAGCGTCGTACTGTTGACCACCAGAAGGCGTGGCTTCAGCGCCGAAGGCAGACGTCCGGCGGTGAAATACATTTCCACCTCCGTTTCCGTCAACATAAGACGTAATGGCGTAGCCAGAAAATCCCTGTCCGTGTCGATCTGTGACCCAGGCATCTAGAATATATGAATTTTGTATTATATTGTATTTGAGATGTTAGATAAATAGTTGACAAACCCTTTTTTTCTGGTTTCAGTATCAGCATATTGTTTTTGACCCACCTGCGAGGTAAAGACCGATGACAGATTTGCTGTGCGCATTGACCACAGAATGAAGGAGCCAAGGACAATGGCCACATGGATTAACTTGTACGCCTCCGCGAGCCGCAGGAATTCTATGCCCGGCAGCGATTGCTGAAAGAAGGCCACCAGGGTTAGCTGAATGCCCCTTTGTCCCTGTCCACACACCAGCTTCCAGCAAAAGGTCATAGCCAGGAGGAGTATCAGGAAAAATGGAAAATTTACACGGGCAACCATCCGCATATATCGGACTGCAGGCGATTCCCGCTGCCATGGCACTAAAATACAGGTTTTGGTGGTACCCACCGGAAAACTACCGGACGTCAGCGAGGAGCCCGGCTGCATTGGAGAGTACGGATGAACGCCCATCTCGACCTCTCCGCGGGCAGCGGCCAGCATCAGGTGCTCCGGGTAATTGTACCTATCCACATGGGCCACACGCTCCAGGCGGAGTCGCCCTTTTCTGTGGTGCACGAAGGCGGCCATCAGGCGGCCCACGGCCCCAGACAGACATCCGTTTGGAAGCTAAAAAAAATTTTTTTTTGAATAATAATTAAGTGTATTTACAATTGTCTTTCCTATAAAAATATAATCCTAATTTTGTGCGAGTAAGAGCTGTTTTCTATTTAAACTGTTTGAAAAGGCCATCATAATGAAAAAGGTCGTGGTAATGAGTATTTTAAGTTATGCAAATTGTTAGGAATGTGTTTAATGCCCGTAAGCTTAGCGGTAAATAGAAAAAAACTAAATATTAAAAATGTCTACGAAATTATAGCTTTAGTTTTTGTATACACAAATCGGTTTGATTTCTTATTCGGCTCTCTGCTTAATTATAAAAGTTTATAAGCCCGAGAATAAAAACAATATCTTAGTATTTTTTATATATTTATACATACAATTTTATATCAGAATCGTTTGTTATTAAAGGTGAAAAGTCAATCATTTTTAGCCATCGTCGAGATATTTATTTACGTTTTGTTAATTATTTAAAAATATTAATATTCAATGTTGGTTTCTTTTTGTTTGGTTTTAAGTTTTGTTTAATTGCTTTTATAATGATAGTTACAATTTAAAAAGATTTCATACATTGAACACATTGAGGGGATCCTGAAAGAATGGCACACGAAACTCATAGCCCCTTAGATCCATCAATATGTCCACGTTTTGATAACCCGTCTCGGTCAGATTCCGAACCGTGAGCTTGGGAAACGGTGTATAGGTATACAGTTGGTTGTGCCAATTGGTACTAAAGTTTCCAGAAGGTTCCTTATAAATAAATAGCTGGAAGGTGATAAAGACATTGGTGAACCTGTGCTGCCAGCACCAGGCGAAAAATATGTTTAACTGCATCTGGGTTGGGCTTTTGTTTCCCAATCGCTTGTATATAAAGAGCATGGGAACGTAGTGCAAGCCAACTAATCCATCGACTAGGACATCAAAAATGGGCTCTTCGTCGGGCAGTGCACTGGTAATGCTAACACAGATTAAAGTTTTGTAGCCTAGCAAATGACGCAGAGTGACATTGCGTCTCAGTCCCCAAACAACGATTGGTAATTGGAACTCTTCCGTTAACGACTGTTCAATAGATTTTGCCACAACAAACCGAATCCGCTGCAATTCACGATTCACTCCAAAGGTGGCCATTGATTCGATTCGATTGTTGGCGATCATTTGTCTGGTCAGATTATGTATGAACTCCGATTCATAACTTCCACCAAAGACTCCATAGTTCGGCATGCCCCAGACCCCACGAAGGAGCCAAAGCCCGCAAACGAAATGCAATCCACCGAACATTTTGTAAGACTGAAGTCGATCGAAACATTGGGTCGCTTGAAAAGTTTGCACCCTTGTAGATTTTTGTTGTAATCTAAGCAGAAATCTAAAAGTTAAAGCTTTCTGTAGCACGAATGTGGCAAGTCATCAATTCTGAAAGGGGTAGAGGTCCTTTAGTTTTAAGCCGCAATTATAAGCCACAACACTCGAATGAGCTGGCAGAATATGAAGGGTGTTTTCAACCCCATTGCTTAAAGAGTAAAAAATTATATTGACGTCTGTTGCTGCATTTATTTGGCTCTTGTCTTTAAGAAAATAAAAAGTAACATATATTTGGCTCTTGTCCTTAAGAAAATAAAAAGTAATAAGAAAATAAACTAATAAATACGTAAATTAAATTACTAAATATATATTAAATGGTTGTAGGGACTGCTGTGAAACCCGCGAAGCTATTAGACACAGAATTTAAAGTTTAAGTGACCAAAATCATTTTACAATGCCTATTTATTTACTCACCCGTTGAACAATTATCCCATCCAAATATAATTTGCTCTGTTGTCACCTTGCAATCCTGGCTACCATCTCCTCGGCATTCGCCACTCACCTTCTGCTAACTGAACCTCACGATGATTGATGCTCAAGTTGATTGATGTCTCTTTGCGGCGGGAGATGAACCTTACTTCAGGGCAAATCTGCCGAAAGTTTCGTCGGAGACACAGGGCTCATGGCCCGAAAAAAAAATATTATTAATATCAGATGGCAGTGTCGCTCAATTTAAAATATTACTAGCAAACACATTCCGTGGACTTGAGTAATTTTTTACAAACAACTTTTGGAATTACTTAATCGCAAAGTTCTGACAGAGAAATGTTTGAGAAAAAGGGAACGAAAAGGTAGGCGGCACATAAATTGTGTTTATTATGAAGGCTGGGAGCATACTTTTGTGCGCAATTTAAAGTGCAAATAAGAAGAGCAAACGCGGAACCCCCAACCCGCTGTCAAATCCCCAGTTTTACCCCACGCATTTCATTAAAGCGCAATGAAGACATTTTCCAGGGGCGTGTGTGTGCGAGTGTCTGGGGAAAGCTGTTAAAAAATATTTGAAACACTTGAATGTTTCCCAACTGACACTAGACACTGGGGTTGGCATCTTCGCGGCCCTTGGAGCTGCCCCATAAAGAACAATAAATATTATTTATGTGCTTTGTGATAAGGATACACACACATTCCTTCGCGGCTGCAGTCCGCGTTTATTTGTCTGTCGTGTGAATTTCTCCATATCTAATCGGTGGCATTCCTGGCATGTACACAGGGGAAAATATCACTACTGATTAAAACGACAATATTTTCCAAGAACTCAAATTTGTTATTACATTTTTGAATTTCGTTTTAGTCATAAAAGATTTGGTTTGGAAAGCAAGATACTTTTATTTTAATTCCTAGACTATTTTTCTTTCAATTAATTTACACTATAATAAAGAATTACAACAATTTGTATAAATTTGTTATATTTTTTTGTAGCAACGATATATTTTTTTCTGTGTGAAAACCTTGACGGAAGTACACCGAGGGCCCACTAGGTGGCTTCGTGTATAGTTGGCCTAATGAACGCACATACATACAAAGGGAGCTTAAATGAGCCTTTGAGCCCACCATTTTGAACACCTGCGTCACATAAAATAAAGTCACACACACACATGTGTGTGCTTGTCCTCGTGTGTTTACCTGATAAATTCGGGCACAAAACCGGCAGAGAGACTGGCGTGTTTTTTTTAATAATGTTAACCTAATTAAGTGATTAATATGCAAAATGTTCGCAGAGATTAAAACGATGAACGCACTGTGTTTAATTATCGAATTAATTTTTTTTCACCACCTGGTTGGGTTGAATCGCTTGCCGGCAATTTAAAACCAAAGTGCATATACACAAACACGTTGACAACATTGTATAGACCTATTTATTGTTGGCCTTCATATTTGAGCTCTGGATATATCGGAACATTAATCAAAACATTTTCTATGCTTGCTGACAGGCAATGTTTAACCTTTGACATTGACAATCACTTGTTTGCATGAGAAAATGGAAGCTGAGATAATTATATAATTTTCACGTCATTGCAAATAATGCGATTAAAAATCGATTTTTCTTTGGCTTACACCTTTATTTAAAATTATGAATTCCTTTTGCCATCTAGCATCAAATTACTCTGACATTATTTTACACATTTAATAAAAGGTAGATAAAATCAAAATACAATTTATGGCTCCTTTCTCAATGAATACCTTTCTTAAAATAAGCAACATAAAACCATCTTCAGAAATTGGGTAATTTATTTCCTAAGTAAAGATATAAAATATGAATGTACAAAAGCCTGATTTATATTAATGGGGTTGGACACACGTTAAAAAGTTGAAATCAACAGCCCTTTTCACGACAAAACGAGTTTGTGTCCCAAACATTTGAACAATATGCGGGTTATTTAGTTGTTACTTGTACAGTTAATATATGTGTAATGCCAACAAATTTCCCCTATGAAATGATCTTTATAATTCATAAAAACCCCTGCCTTGCTAATCTTTATTTATTTATTCTACTCAAACATTGATCTGGGGCTTTCCCTTATGGCAATAAATTGTTGTGAATTTATTAAGCACGAATCAACACCTCAAGGTGTCTACCAAATGCAGGTCAATTATTTTGAGTTCCTTAAAAGTGGCATTATTAAGGAAAGTGTGAAATTTGCATCTTGGCTAATGAACATCTGCTGTTTTTGCATTTGACAGTCCATTTCACTCATCCACTTGAGAATCCGATTTGCCAAACTGGGCCCTTTAAGACTGACAATTATTTACGAAAGCGTTTTTGCCGAAAAGTACGTAAGGCAGAAGTTTTTCGCATAAGCCTTTGGCCTGGATTTCTCGACACTAAAAGCTACTCAACGTTTGCTTCCTTTCTTTTCTGCTTTCAAGGAGCTAATTGATGAAAGCTCCAAATGGTCGTGTAACGACGGTAAAAAGGAGAAAAAAGTGAAAATAACACGGAACAGTTTCTTCCGTCTCCCGTAAAGTGCAGAATTAAAGGTGCCACTAAATGGCAAGCATTTATTAAGGCAAAGGCGAAAGTCCTTGGTCTGGGATGGCTTTGGAAATTAGAATTAATATTTTTCCGCTGAGTTTACACAATTTCAAGTTGGCTGGCGCGAAAAATGCATGCTCTGGTCAACATCCCACCAATGCTGTTGTTGCCAGGGCTGCGTGTTTAGCACTCCATTCATACTCTTTCTAAAGCGTATGTTAGCTATTATCAAATTTAAAACGTTTTTGAAAAAATGAAAATTGTTTTCAATCTGAATAATAATTAGAAGCATGCTAATTTTTACATATATTTGAATTAAATCCAATGGAAATAAAACGCATCTTGAATTTAATTATACTAATAATAAATGTGTTATATATATTTTTATTTTAGCCTAACATATAAACAACTTTTAAAAAAAGCAAAGTGGATTTTTAAAAATTTTTGTATGTTTATAGATTGTTAAAAATTCACGTTACCGTCCGGAATTTCAAGTTGGGAATTATAAGTTCTTAGATAGAGAAAATTATAAAAATCTTTACAAAAAATAGGTCCTAACAGTATATTTATAAATGAAAATGATAATCGAAAGAATTGATTGATTTAATCATTGATTCCCAAGTTCTTAAATTTTAGTTTATAGAAAACTTGAGATTGTATGTCTAATGAGTTATCATATGTATCTTAAAATTGCTAAACTAATCATTGACCTAAAAGGGTATTCAAGGCTTCGGTTTTCGAAATTTGTTCCCCTCATGTTGTGAGTGAGTTTGTGTGCAGGTGAGAAGGAAAGGAGCACATCTTGTGCTGAGCCAGCGTGCTGCAGTGGTGCATTCGTGGCAGCTCCAGATGCAGCTGCTGCAGCACTGATAATAAATTCATGATGAAGTGTAATTTATACACTTCTTATGCGTCCAGCTCCTTTCTACCCTTTTGCGTGTTTTTTTTGTTTGTTTGTAGCTGAGCTTGACAGAGGTCTGACCGAAAAGACGAAAAAGTTTTCTCAAGGCTTGCCAGCCATGCATTAAACCTGGAAATGTTTGCGGCCCAGAATCCGCTAAAAACTAATTACAAATGCCGGCTAGCCCCGAAGGAAAGTGGAAAGCGGCTGCCAGCTGGATAAAATTTCATTTCAAATTAATCTAATTTTTTTGAGGCTACCATTTTTTTATCGTTTTTGGGTTCTGAGAATTTCATCTAATGAGAAATGCTGATTTTGCACTCTGCATGACGTTGCATACAAATGAGGGACCATGATAGTCGAGAAGTGGTCTTGGCATATGATTTCCCTGGAACTGGCTTGCATAATTGCATAATTAGTGGTTAGGTGTTATGGAAATGGAGCTGGAGCGTTGATTGGCCGCGCACAAGAAACTGACCTCCTAATTGCTCAATGGTAACTAATTGGAACGGTAGAACTAGATGGATCCCAGGTATCGATTAATTAATGACTTTTCGATGAACTTGGAGTGTGTGGGCCTGTTCAACCTTAAATTATGATTTGGTTGGGGTTTAGGGAAATAAATTGGGGAACATAAATCTCAGTTTTGATCATTTATCTACGTTGAGGATAGCTCTCTAACGAACATGTATAGGCAGCACTTTATTCCCATTTAAATAGTTGAATATTCTTAAACATTTTGAAGCTATTCCCACGTCACTCACCCACATAAACTCAACTGGACTGTCTGACTATTTGCTCGTATGTCCATCTGTTTACCTTTATGATTATATGCACTTGGTATTAGCCACTTCGTTTCCTGCTGGCATTCTAGCTCTTCTAAGCAACTCTTTAGCACCTCAAAGGTGGCGTTTGTGTTTGCCTAGTAGAGAGTAAACACTGTGGACATATATTTATGTATATGTATCGGACTACATATGGTCCCGCTTAAATGTGCTTGGGAGTATTTGAATGCAGCTTAATCGGTGCTCAGTTGAAAATTTGAATTTGAAAGCAGGAAAATCGATTTTGCCATCATAAACAAGCTTCAATATTAAAAAATATAAAAAAACATTCTTTGTGTCATGGGCTAGGAAGAGAGACAAAATTGGAAAAAGTTTGAGGTCAAACTAGGCACTAAGTTAAAATATTTTCTCTTAATAAAAGATTAATTGGAATTGCAAATTGTTTGTTTGTTTTTCAATTTAAGTTTGATTTCGTAATTTCTTTATAATGTACAATTACATTACAATTACAATTTCAATTATATTACATGTGGAAATATTATTTTCTGATGAATAATTTTGAGTTGCGTAGCCCGTTTTATAATAAAATTGTGATAGTTGTAGTAGGCTTAAAAAGAATTTTCCACAGTGTTGGCCAGCTTATTTGTGCCTTTAAGTAGGGCCTTCGAACCCAACGATCAACGCAGTTGTGATCGCACCTCCAAGAAGAACACTCGTGTTGGAAGCAAAGATTATTTTCGAGCCCTTCCTAGAACTGGTTTCAATTTGAACATGCTGCTCGTATCGCTCACACTGCTAGCTTTTGGCCTGGTCCAAACGCTGCCCATCGACGAGGCTGAAACGCCGGCAACCAGCGAGGTGCCCGATTCAGGGCGAGTTGTCTTCGATCAGCGGCAGACGGGCAGATTCAACATCCATGTGAGCATCAAGGATGTGGCCATCATCGAGGTGGGCCAGAATGGACTGGCTGAGGTAAGTGTGTGGACCCACAAACCAGTTAACCGAAATGCAGCTTAGGCTAACGAGTTGCCAGCAAGCTAAAAATAACCTTGGATCTCTCAATTAGGAGACATATAACGATGAGGAGGATTACTACTACGATGACAGTGCGTTGACCGTCAAGCCGATCAAGTTAACCACAGAGGCAAGCACCACAACGAGCACCACATCGGTGGCAGCACCGCCAGAGAGCACAGTCACCACAGTTTCCCCAGTGGCTAGCTCCACTGCATCTGCATCTGCATCTCCATCTGCAGTCATATCCACCGCTAGCGATGCAAACCTAAATACCAGCTTTAGCTCCAATCTTTTGGCTGACATCGCGGCCAGTTTATCGAAAGCCCAGATCCAGGCTTAACAATCTGATGATCGTAGAGACGCCGATCGGTGGCACAGCCAAGCCACTGCATCATCCTCATCTCATGCCAGATCCAAGGATGTACCCATTATGGCTGCAGCTGCCGCTGCTGCAATTACCCCGCCCACTTTGCCCGAAAGCATTGAGTATACGCCGCCCAAAGGTCACAACTCGCCCATTTTCAAGGTGAAGGTTCAACGATCTTCGATGCCGGCAACGAAGAAACCCGCCCGCTGCCGAAATCATCAGGTGCGCGATGCCCAGGGCAAGTGCTCCGACTCGATCTAGTAAGCAAAAATAAATAGAATCACCACTAATCCGCTTACCAATCGTCTAACACTTTTCGACATTTTTTTGTTCCATTCTCTTTGATAGCAGAAAGCTGTACAGCATGCTGATGGGGATGAATTTCCCTTTTTTGGCAGCGGCTAATGGAGCAGAAAGTGCTTGATGACTTGACCATATTACATTAACGATATAGTTTACTGAGAAATGGAGTTTAAGTGCCTCTAATTGGATCTTAGCCATAAGCGTGAAATACATTGACTGAAAACAAATTTATTAACAAGAGTTTACTTATTTTAATTAAATATTTTATTAAATCGGCTGATTTAAAATTGTATTTTACCAAAATTAGTGAGAGGTATTTATCGTTAGATCTGCAAAAAAAATAAAATAAAATTTTTTATTAATTTGTATAATCTAAAATTATTGTATTTACAAATTATGCCAATTTAACTTTTTAAACATAGCAAACAAATTGAAAATAAAGTTAGTGGTCATAGAGCTTAAGTAGTAATTATGCACCAAATTAATTGTGTTATCGCCAACAGTATTTGAAAACTTTATTTAGAGGCAAAATTTATTAAATTACCTCCGCCATCAGCTGGCAATGATATTCCACAAAATACCGCCGCACTGAAGTACACCTTGAAACTTTTACTGGAAAGCAGTTAAATTTAAATTTGCACTTAATTGAAAGCAATTTCCGTTTGACTTTAAAACCCTTTCAATGTTGGCTGTCAGTACGAATTTTAATTTATATAAGTTTTTATACGCATCCCTTATTAATACGTTGTATTTTTTTTGTGTGAATTGCGAATGTCAGTTGATGAATTGCATTTAATTGCTTAATGGAGAAACGAATTGCATTCGAATGGTATATGTGCTGGCACTCGAATTTCTTTGGCATTGCCGAGTCCCAGGCGTAAGCCAATTTTTCACTTTGTATAGCCCGGTTTTTATTGCTGCATGTGCCACACCAGCAACATGTGCACAGGTTTGGCTTTATCAATTTGAGTTTGTAATTTCCGCATGCGCTTAAAATGCAATTGCAGCTGAAACAGCATTGTTTTCCCTGAGTAAGAGTGTGTTTGTGTGACCGTGATTGCGTTTTTGTTTGTGTTTGTGCGGAGGCATCTGTGTGCAAAGGCTGCTTAATTGCAACTGTTGCATGAGCGGCAAATCTTTGGGGCCGCACTGTGCACACGCCGTGCCCTAATTAAATTAATTGCTTAATTTTAAGTTAATTTGCCACATGTGGCAAGTTGTCCACGTTGGCCAGACAAAAGCGCCCAGCCACATGTCCTGGAGCGTAGAGTCCTGCCGATAGAAGCTCTCGGACAGCTCTCAAATTGACCATAAACTGGACAGCTATATTCCCCCAACATCTGCATTATACCGGTGTGCTGGTGCGTAGCCTTAATCGAGTTTAAACTCAATAGATGCAGCGCACGTACATGAAATTTCAGTTAGCTTAGAGTGCATATCTTTGTATAGGCTTTTATGTTAGTTGCCTTGAGAGTTATCCCATATTCAGAATATTCCAGATTGCCCTAAATACCCTTTGACATTTACAATTGACCACAACAGTGCGTTTAACTATGTCTATTTTAGTGTCAATATAAAGAGTCTTTACTTGTAATATTTGTTTGCAGGTTTATTGATTTAAATATTTAATTACATTAAGCCTCCTTAAGGAATTATTTAACATGATTTAAGCTTGCCAAAGATATTCTAAATTAAAACCTTTTTTATCCAATCTTACGTACATTTTCGCCCACGCCGACAACTTATGCAATTGGCAAAAGCCCGTCGGTGGCAACTTTGTGCCGGAATCTTTTTGGCAAAGTTGCCCGCACTAATTACCTACATTAGGCCACCTGCACAGACTCGGAACACTCAATTAGCAACCGTAAACTGCAATTTCTATGCAGGCCAAGTGAGTGCTGGCCAGCAGACAGTTAGCTCAAGTCCGCAACTTTGTCGTTTTCGTTGCTCGTTGCATTATTTATGCCACCCCTTGACCTTTTGTGTTGATGCTGCTGTTTGACAAGCGTAAATTTCGCCAGTCCTTAAATGCGATATTTTGTCAAGTTAAAGCAGCAGCCAGACACAAGGACTCCCCCCCAACCCTGCAGCCAACGCGACAACTTTTCCAAACGGAAGTGTAGCAGACGCCCAACAACAAAAGCAGCGAAAGTGTTCACTGGATTGGATGTTCGGTTATAACGGATGCGGGGCGCCATCTTGCAGTTGTTCACAAACATGGCGGCAAAGTCCGGAGCCAAAAAGCCACCCCACCAAACTCCCAAACTAGTTTTTAGCCATTCTGGCGCAACAATTGCATTTTATTTATTGCATAACTAGCGGCGTTTATGCGTCTGAAAGTGGATGGCAACAGCAATAGCAACAGCAGAAAGAGAGGGAAACAAGTAAGAGTGTCCAGGACCAGAAATAAAACCATTCTTCCTTTCCCAAAACCACCTTCCCCCCAGCTGGAGTATACATACCCGCAGTCCAGCATAATAATTACACTCGCTATCAGCGCCGACATTGCACAATGAAAAACTGCACTGGCACGCAACCTGTTGTTGGCTTCCTGCTCCGTTGGCCAACTTGCTGGGCACATAGAGAAAAGTATTGAATTTCGGTCATAAACATAAGAATTTATACTTTAAAGTGTAAAATATATTAGAACGTAAAAGCATAAGATCCAGTATAAATTTTGTTAAAGGAAAGCAAATAATAAAGTTTAGCTGCACATATATCCACAGCAAGGTAACATAATGAACTACTGACTTAATTCTTTATCGTTTAAATATTTTAAGCAATATATAGGGCATGAATGACAATAGATTTTTAAAATAGATTGATTAAAATTAGTTTCTTATTACTTTTAATCACTTGCCAGATAAGATAATTTTCCCCAAGAATCACTCGAACTGCCTATAAAATAATCTTTTCTCTCTGTGCAGTTACAGATTTCGCTCCCCAGGTCCAGCTAAACGCTGGCTAAGAGGAGAAGCCTGAGCACACTGTCCAGGAACAGGGACCTCCTTTAACAGCTCCTAACTATGCAAAGCCATAAAACGCAAGTGTCGCACGGATTATTCATGGACGGGGAATGAAGATGAAGCGGACAGAGGGCTGGCAGTGACAGGTAAACGGAAAGGAGTTGGAAGGACACGATAGAGGCAGGAAAAATCCAATCTCAGGGGAGGATTTCTCAAGGATAGGATTTAAAAGTGAATAAGAATTTTTAAGGCTTAACTCTTTAAAGATTCTTTTAAAAATCATATAAAAATCCATTTTATTTAACAGTAAACTTGAATTTTTGTTTATTCATGGGGCAATGGCTTAAAACAATGAATTGATAAAATAAACTAAAAAAGAAATTTTGCTAAAAGAGCTTCAAAACTATTCTTGTTTGTTGTGGGTCCATCGCCCATTTCATTTTTATCTTGAGTCTCACTTTTATACCAGTCCTTGACATAGTCTATGTTGATACGGGAAACTCCCTCCAGATAGGTGACGCAGTCCACATCGCTGTCCAAAGCTAGAATCTCGGAAAAGAGGGAGCTCATCTTGATACTGTAACGATCCAGAGCTTCGAGTGCCTCGTATTCATGAGCCTCCGTTTCGTCTAGAAAAAGAATTCTTACTTTCTCGCCATTCATCGCAAATCGATTGTCTGCCTTAGGCTTTTTGACCTCCAAACTTAATTGTAAAATATCCTCCTTAATCTTTTTTAAGGCCAGCGTTTTTATTTGCAGCCTGCCCTTTAAGATTTCAAGCACATTATGACATTGCTCTGCTTTAGCTGTCAGTCGTTCAGTCAAGTCATCGATGTCGCCGTTGAAGTTTTCCGGATCGGACATGAACTCGCGTATATCCTTGATGTGTTGCACATTGGGCAGAGCTAGTTCCTCGCACCTGCTCTTGCAACTAATCAACTCTGTGAAGTCGACTGAATCATCGCTGTTCATCTTTTTAAATATTCAATTTTTACTGTATATTTTAAGAAATATATTGAATGTGGCTTAGGGCAAGAGAAGTTTTAGTTTTGCGAACGTTAAATACTACTTCCCTACAACAACATTTTCATTGCCTACTTTCTTTTTCTTTTTTTTTTGTTCATTTCTGAAGTTACAAATTATAACCATTAATGACTATAAGGACTTGTTCTTTCTGGTTGTGTTTTTGCGTTCAATTCTCTGCTTTCAGTATTACTTTTTTTAAATTATTTTTAGTTTGTCACATCTCAATGCTTTTTTCGCCCTGTTTCATAAGCTTTTGCTGCCAGCAAGCGATGAGTTTCTATGGATTCGCTTTCAAATTATTTGTTCAACGCATTTTTTTCATTTCATTTTTATTTGGGTGCACTTTTTGCGAATTTGATATGCACTAAAAGTCAATTTATTCACTTGACTTAATTTGATTTCAACCTTCAAATCATCCAATCGGTTTTTGTGCGCTTTTGCACTGCGGGGATATGCGAACAGTAATGATTTTTTAGTTTTTCGAGCTTATGAGCTTGTGGTTAAATATAAAGTTTTAATCTAGCGGATAGTTATTTGTGTAAAATTAATGTTTTAAAAAAAAACAAACCATTTTATATAATCGAACAATTTTTGATTGACCCAACAAAACATTTAAAAGGTTACGGATAATTTATATATTTTTTATCAGCAGAGTATAAGTCAGCTAATCTAATAGCAGTATCTTAATGTGTCATTCTTATTTGTCACACTTAAGTATTTATAGTGCCCATACTTACTTTTCGTACTTTTTAGGTATCTTTGAACCGCCAGTCGCATTGATTTAAATTCATGAAATTCACCATGAACAGAGGTTTAAGAGGAGTTGGCGCAATCTCAGCTGCCTCATTGTTAACCCGCACTCAATTTCGATTCCCAATATGCTCCACATAACCGAGAGTAGGGCCCGATTCTCTATGCCGGTAATCGTACGTGTGGAAAAGACGTCAGCACTGATTGCTGCATAAATGATTGAGCATGTGTGGCTGTGTGCCTGTCTTTCAATCCATGCATGAGTGTGTGTGTGTGTGTGGGGCAATGGGAGTGGACTGGAATGACTTGCCACAGCCGAATCGCACTCACTATCAGCATTCCTCCATGCAACAGGACCTGCATCTCATGCAAAAAAGGCAGAGAGGGCAGACCGCATTATATGAAAATTGATGGAAAATGCCAAAATATTTAAATCTAATTTTGTGCCAGGCTGACAGGCAGCCAACAGTCGCAAAAGCCGCAGGCACTGCATTTGGTTTTGATTCGTCCAGTTTTGCCAGCGAATTTCTGCCGACTCTCGTCCTGCCAAGAATTTAAATATTCTATTCGATTATATTTGTAAATAGCCGGAGAGAAAAGAATAAATCCTTCAAAATGATGGCGACGTGTCAAGTGATAAAGGCTGGCTAGAAAATAAAACTTAATTCTGAAAGATAGAGAAAATAACAAAACATGATTAAATTGGCTTTTCACTTTTGGCTTCATTTTTCATTGAGATAAAGTTTATTTTCAATTTAAATTGCACTCGATATTAGGATTGTTTCGTTTGTTTTATATAAAACTAAAAATTCTTTGAGAATATTAGTGTGAAAAAAATAAAAAAATATTCGAAGGCAAAAGGCGAGGAAAATTTAAAAGGAAAATGTGACAATTTGAAAAATTGAAAAGAAAATGAATTTCGAAAGTTGTTTATAAGTTTGAAATTAAACCATCTTAAATATTCTGGCAGGCATATATATGATGACCTTTTTTTCCTGTGTGTGTCATAATTAAAGACTGCTAGTAGAATGCAAATTATTATAGCGGCTTAACATTACTTGTGTAAGAATATATTAATTAACATAATTACCCAGGTCCGATTGGGAATTTAATTACCTATGATTTTTCACCTTATGTATGTATTAAATCACATTATGCCATCATTTGATGGGTGAACCTGTTTATCACTCACCGCTATACATTTCCTTATATTTGCTTCCTGACGCGTTTAAACAGCATTGAAAATGAAATGAAATTTAAATGCCGGCGAATTGTCTACCTTGGCACCTGTCTGCCCATCCGTTCAGCACCCCAAGCCACCCAAAAAAAAACCCCGTTTTGGCCCAACCAACCGTCCAACAATCCAGCGACATTCGCATTTGCTATTTCCGCTTTGCACGGCCGTGTTGCTGTGTTGGCATTTCATTTAGCGCACAACTTCACATTTGCCTCAGCCGTTGTCTTTCTGCCGCCTTTTCCCATCGCTTGCAATTGCCATTTCCGCTTCCTGAAATTTGCCATTCGTTACACACAGAAGAACACAACGCGCACAGGCACACACACGGGCAAAAAGCGAAGGACTGAAACCGAAACTTAAACAGAAACAGAAGCAGAAACAGTAGCAGAAACAGAAACAGAAACAGAAGCAGAAAGCCGCTCCCCGCAATGCACCGACATTTTCATTTCCATGCTTGGGCGCATCGCAGCGAATCAATTATTCATCATCATCGATTAAGTGAGGGGAGCTTTCGTCCCCAAACAGCGCCCAACAGCCGCCTTTCGCTTTTCCCCATTCGTCCCTGCCCTTTCCGCCCTGTCACAGTTTTATTGTTATGATTTCTGCCGTCTGTAATGGGCACACTTGAAGGACTCACGGACGCTAGGACTCAGGGTCTCCGGGACTCCAGGACGAGGAGCAGCAGTAAGCAGCAGGATAAAGACAATGGACGGACTCGCCGCTCGCTGGCTGTTCCATTTCGCGTGAATTTTACCCTCATTTTCCCGGCTTTTCATGGGCTGTAATTGGAAGGCGATAGGAAGTGCTGTACTGTTTGGCTTTCGGATTTTTGCAACTAATGTTTTTATTGAATATATATAATTAATGTATATACAAACTCCAGGAACACACCAGCCCGATTTGCCAAATAGTAAAACACTTTAATTGTCTTTTTAGTTAATTTTTATTTCACAACCGCACGCTCTCATTGTCTTCAAGTAAGTGGCAAGGGTACGCATGTGCATACAAAAGGAAACAAAAACGTTCTTTGAAAGAGAGGGAGAGAACAAAGAGAGGAGAGGGCTTTGCCTCTCTCTGAGATCTTCATTGTTCATCCCCTTCCCACACACACACCATGTGTATATGTATAAGTGTGACTTTTGGTATTCTCAACACGCCACCTCAAAAGTTACACTGATACAATTTAAGGAATAACAAAAGATAATTTTCTGACGAGTTTGTGCATTTTCAAATGGTTGTAATAATTTTTTTTTTTCTTCTCTGGGGACTCTTTCTTTTTTTCTGATCCAGCATTTGCTGCAAAGAATTGGGGAAACCCAGTAAAACCCAATCAGATCATTCAAAAACATAAATTAACAAGATTCGCTTATATAAACAGTAATGGTTAGACTAGAAATTATTTTGGTTTGATTATTATTAAATATATATATATATTCCAAGAGATCCAGTTTGGCTTGGTTTAAAGGTGAATTATAAATTAGCAAAAACTCCATATAAAGGTTCAGGGTGAAGGTCCAGTTAGCCCCATTTGGTCTCGCAGTGCAGTGAACCTAGCTGTTGGTAGTGGCTTCGTTAAAATATCAGCCAATTGGAAATCTGTGGAAATATACTTGACACAGATTAGTTTGTTTTCAATTTGTTCCCTGGTAAAATGATATTTGATATCTATGTGCTTAGATCTCTTGTGGCAAGTAGGATTATTGGCTATACTAATACAACCTTGGTTGTCTTCAAAAATATCTATTGGGCCAGTTAATTTTAATTTAATTTCATTTATTAATGACTTTAGCCATAATGCTTCTCTAACACCTTCAAATAAGGCCATATATTCGGCTTCGGTAGATGAAGCAGCAACTGATTTTTGTTTCATAGTACTCCAGGATATTGAACAATTTCCAAACATTTTAAATATATATCCTGTAGTACTTCTCCTATCAGTCTCATTTCCAGCCCAATCAGAATCGACATACCCTATAAGAATATTATCCACTTTAAGATTCCTTTTGAACGATAACTTTAAGTCAACAGTTCCTTTTAGGTATCTTAAAACTCGTTTAAGACATTGCCATAATTCTTTGTTATTATTATTAGTATACCGGCTTAAGATACTAATTGATGTACTCAAATCCGGACGTGTACACAACATTATGTACATTAAACAGCCAATTAAATTCCTACATGGTGCTTCACATGATTCTTCAGCTTGCAAGTCCTCATAATTTAGTTTGCTTGGAAGAGGGGTACTAACTGGATTGCAATCTTCCATATTGAATTTCTTTAAGACATTTTTAATATATGCAGATTGACTGAGACAAATTTGATCATCTTTTCGATCAATTTTTATACCAAGGAAATGTCGTATTTCACATAAGTCAGTCATTTGAAACGTACTTGAAAGATAAGTTTTAAATTTAGACATACTTTCGGAATTACTGGTGGCAATTACCACATCGTCAACGTATAATAATATATATATATTTTTACTTATATCTCCCTTATTTAAAATATATATACATCGGTCTACTTCTAGATTCTGAAATCCAAATTGTTTAAGTGCACTTTCAAAAACCTCAAACCAGCATCGCGCAGCTTGCTTAAGGCCATAAATAGCTTTATTTAGTTTACATACTTTATTTCCATCATACTGGTTTAAACCTTTTGGAACCTTCATATAAATTTCATCCTTTAAAGTTCCATTTAAAAATGCTGTTTTTACATCCATATGATGAATCAGTAAATTATATTGATTAGAAAATGCTAAAAGAAATCTGAAACTAGAAATTCGTGCAACAGGTGCAAAGGTCTCGTCATAATCTATCATATATTCTTGGGTAAAGCCCCTTGCTACCAGTCTTGCCTTATATTTTAGAAAATTACCATTTTCGTCTTGCTTTAAACTAAAAACCCACTTGCAATCTACTATGTTTTTATCCATAGGCCTTTGCACTAAGCACCATGTATTATTTACAAAATGAGAATTTAGTTCATCTTGAATGGCTTCCTCCCACAAGGTTCTGTCATCGCGAAATTTAATTTCCTCATATGTATTGGGAATATCACTTAATTGGGTATTCATAAGACATTTTTCTAAAAATCTATATGATAATTTTGGTTTATCTTTATTTCTCTCACTGCGTCTGACTTGTTGATTTTCATTTTCTTGTATATTATCACCAGTTCCAACTACTGGATCGGTATTCTCGAGACAAGTGGAATTTTCATTTGAGTTTTCACCAGACTTTGAATCCATTGATTCATTCATTTCCTGTGATGGAAAAACTAACTCTTCATTCTCTCCAATTTGAGAATCATGACTTCTGCTAACATCATTATGTTTTACCACAGAGTCATTTTCATTTGAAGTCATAGATTTTATGCTTTTTTCGTCCACCACTACATCTCTAGCTATCACAAATTTTCTCGATTCCTCATTCCACAATTTATAGCCATTTGGCTCATACCCGACGAGTATAGTCTTGATCGATTTGTCATCAAATTTTCGCTTATGCACTTTATTTAGTGCGTATACAGTCGATCCAAATATTTTTAAATATTTTAATATTGGCTTCTTTTTATGCCACATCTCATATGGTGTTTTTCTTATATTTCCCAAAGCTCTACTTGGGGACCTATTAACTAAATAAGTTGCTGTTAAAACAGCTTCACCCCAAAAACTTTTATTAAGTTTAGTACAGTTAATCATAGAGCGAGCTTTTTCGGTGATTGTCCTAATCATCCGCTCTGCAACACCATTCAATTGTGGGGTATGAGGAACCGTTAAGTGAAAGCTGATACCTTTTTCGACACAAAATTCACGCATTTCATTAGAGAGGTATTCCCTGCCATTATCAATATATAGATTTACCATTTTTAAGTTGAAATGAGCCTCACTTTTTGCCACAAAGTCTTTGAATACAAAAAACATGTCTGATTTATAAGTTATTAGATATGTCACACAGTAATGTGTAAACTGATCAATAAATACTACATAGTAGTTTTTATTATCAATAGTTGAGGGCGTAATCGGACCACATACATCAGAATGAACTACGAACAATGGGCGGTCAATATTTTCTTTGTTTTTAGATTTTTCAAATTTTAGCCTAGATTGTTTTCCGTTAATACATGCCTCACATAATTCATTTCTATTTAGCTGTACGTTTTTTATAAGTTCAATATCTTCAAACAAGCTGTTTCGTTTAATTTCTAAGAATTTTCCTACACTAATATGACCTAACCTTTCATGCCACAAGCGATATTCTGCATCATTTAAAATTTTGGATGTATATACTTTACTATTTAAATAAAATTTCACAATCGGTACATTATATTTACATATCCCTTCAAATGCCAAGTTACCATTTTTGATTACTTTTATTCCATCCGGATTGAATTCGACGGACATTCCAGCATCTAGCATCTTCTTCACGGATAGTAAATTGTGCGGGATTTCCTTGCAGTACAGCACGTTTGTTTTTTCCAGAACTGTTAAGGCTAACTAGTCCTTTCGCAGTAGCATACACAAATTCTCCACGCTTTGCAATCTCAATCGCCACACTTGGATTTATATTCTCATACTCGGAAAACAGAGTTATGTCGTTTACTATGTGATCTGACGCCCCTGAATCTAATATAAAATCTACGCCATCTATCTTTTCACTGGAATTAGCTAATTTCATCATAAATGCAAACGAGCGTTCTGGCTGCGTTGCTGTTGCCATCTGAGCCTGTCTCTCTCTAGCATTACTCTGGACATGAACATTCTGGTTGCCACCTGCCTGCCTTTTTAAGGAGAAACAGTCTTTCTTTATATGGCCTAATTTGCCGCAATGAAAACACTTCAACTTAGGCTTAGACTTATTCTGAAATTGTTTCTTCACAAATTTTGTTATTTTGTTTTTGTATGTGTTATCCCTAGGCTCTCGATTGCCTATAGCCTGCAACACTTTTGCACTTGTGTCCTTGCCAGCACCTTTTAGTTTAATTTCGTGATCTAGAAGCCGAGTCTTTACAAAGGCTAATGTTAAATTGCTCTCAGACAGAGTTTCTATCGCTGTTATTACCCCATCATAGCTAGTTGGAAGTGTTAGAAGCAAATGGGACACTTTGTCCATTTCATCTATCTTGGCTCCCGCCGCAACTAACTCAGTAACCAAATCATCAAATAAACGAAAGTGGTTTACTAGCGGAGTATCACCCTTCAATTTTAAAGACAATAGTTGTTTGCGTAATGAAAGTTGAGATGCCAGACTTTTACGCTCGTAAATAGTATCCAAATTTTTAAAAATTTCCTTAGCCGAGTTCCCATTGTTGGCAAACACTAAAAAAGAGTCACTCAAGTATTCAATTATAAGACTCTTTGCATTTCTCTCTGCTCGCTTCACTTCCTCACTTTCCTTATCACTTGGTTCCTCATCAATTACTTTTATCAAATCGTTTTCCTCTAACAAAGCCCTGACTCTAAATTTCCATATGGAATACTTTTCCCCGTTAAAAGGTGTTATATTTCTCTTTCCCTTTTCCATCTTCCGAGAATAACTGTTCTTCTTTTCGGTTGCTATGCGCTTCTCAGAATTTTTTTTGTTGCTGGTCTGCTCTAACACTCGCACTGAAAAATGAAAAATGTGCGCCAATTTGGTGCGTCGTTATACATATATGTATATGTACGTTGTTCACTTATAAGCACAAATTTCAATAGTAATTATTTTGTTTAGACTTGATTTAAGTTTTAATTTGTTTCACTTTTTTTTTATTTCACTTTTATTATTCGGTAACAATTAAAGCATTTTTCTATAGCACTTAGCTGCAAATTGTGACTGGGCCCATAACCTATTGAATATATATAATTAATGTATATACAAACTCCAGGAACACACCAGCCCGATTTGCCAAATAGTAAAACACTTTAATTGTCTTTTTAGTTAATTTTATTTCACAACCGCACGCTCTCATTGTCTTCAAGTAAGTGGCAAGGGTACGCATGTGCATACAAAAGGAAACAAAAACGTTCTTTGAAAGAGAGGGAGAGAACAAAGAGAGGAGAGGGCTTTGCCTCTCTCTGAGATCTTCATTGTTCATCCCCTTCCCACACACACACCATGTGTATATGTATAAGTGTGACTTTTGGTATTCTCAACAGTTTTAATAAATTTGGGGCCTTGTTGTTCGGATCTTTGCAACTAATATTTAAATAAACTTGAGGATACATAAATACACCCAATTGTCATAGAAACTAAATTATTGTTACATGAATTTTAAACTATTGGGTATGAAACATTTCTCAATAAGGTGAGTATTAAATTAATACCAATAAAAAACACTTATTAAAACTATGTTTTCATTTTAGAGCATATAGAGCATCTAGTCAATATATTAGAATAAGTATTATTTTCTCAATATGAACTACAAGCATGCAAACATTAAAATATCTCAAAAGTTTTATTTGAAAAAATTGTAAAAATATCAATTCAATTAAGATGGAATCAAATATAAATTTCATGAACATCTCTAAAGGACTAATCTGTATAAGGTGTAATTTTCATTGCCTACTTTTATGCCTTAAATTTAAAACCTCAAAATAACAAAATGTTGGGGATATTATTTAAATAAAAGGTAAATCCTAAGTCGAAACTCGTTCTTCCATTTCGTTTTTGTTCTTTTTCGTTACTGTAATGAGAATCAGTGGTCCTTGGGTCGAAACTAAAAGCTGAGATTCGCACACCCACATATGTTATGCTGACATATCAATACGGCGGAGTGGAGTGCCTGTGTGAGAGTCGAACATATATCTACACAAACATAACAATATATCGACAACGGAGGTGGGGCGGAAAATTGGTGGGGGAAAAGCAGACAGATGTAGAGCCAGAGAGCCGGCCATCTCCCAGCCCCCTCATCATACCGCTGTGCCATGCTCCTTGCGCTTATTTTCGCCATTATCCATTAAATATTTATGAAAATTGCTTTTGCTGCAGTTTTATTCACTTTCCTGCTACACTTTGCATGCGTCGCGCGGCCCAAAACCCCACAGATGCCAAGCTGTATGGCAATGGGGAAAAAAAGAGGGGCCAGTGAAACAATAAAGCTTAAGATTTCAATTTCCTTACGGCTTAAAGCTGACTCTTGGCCTTCGTATTCTGCTTCCCTCTTGTGTGCGGTTCCCGGCACATAAATCCTGGCAAGACATGTGCCTAGATAATCCAACATTATGAAAAAGCCCGGCTACAATAAATATTCGCATCAATGGCGCCATTTTTAATAGCCGAATGTTAAACGAACTGCAAGGCTCCCTATAATGAAATATGTCTGCTGTGATGAAAGATACTTGCTACATACTTCTGAATCCACTGATATAATTCCACGTCTTTACCAATCTTGCTGGGAAATAAAATCAATTGCGGTTGCATTATACATAAGTTCAATTGGCAGGTTATTTTCGAATGGCACACAGGAAGATTAGAAAACGATTATTTAAGTACAGATGTTCAAAGCCATCATGTCCTTTTATATTTAAAGCGCATTTTAAATACATCTAAATGCAAATTAATAACTAAAGTATATGTAAAATGGTAAATGGCTTTTTGACAATTAATTTTCAAATTTAAAATTGGTGTCAAATACTATGTACAGCCTTATCCAAAAACCAAAAATTTTAGTTGGTAATTTTTATTAAGAGGTACAACTTATAATAAAGTTTAAATAATATTTATTTAAAATATTTGATATTGTGATAAATGGAGTGCATAAGCGTTGAAATCTACTTCTAACATCGCACAACTAGAATCCTTAAATTAGCTATATCTTGAGTGAAGTAACATTTATCATTTAGTATATAGTATACGATAAATTGCAAGCCTTTATCTAAATTGCATTCCTGAATCCTCTAGCTTCCAGTCCTGAAAACATTTCTGGTGTTGGATTTGATCCTTTGGAATTTCGAGGCCAATTTCCCCACGCATTCCGCCATTCCGGCTGTTTAACTCATCACCTGCCTTGTCACCTGGCGATGGTTTTCCGGCTGACGCACGTAGCAGCTATCTAAATTTCATTTAGAGTTTAAACCACCCGGACGGGACGTAGCGTGTTCCAGGAACCCAGGTACTGCTGCCCCAGCACCCCCGCTGCAAATAACTCAGCTCATTAGTTGCATGTTCATGTGCGGCAGCGTTTTTTCCAAGCTTAAATCACTGGGTGGTTGCAAGCTGAGGAAAGGAAAGCATGGTAAGGTAGTAGTACCCTTACTATAACATCTCAAGTACATTTACAATATAAATTTTTTCTGCATTTTTTTTTGTATACTTCTTTTGGAAACGGCGCATCATAAATTTGTTGCGAGGGATTTGGTTCGGGGTATCTGGGCTGGTTTTCCTCTTGAGTAACGATACTTAATAAACCCGCATCATTTTCCCATTTGGTACTCGCACTTCATACGGTCCCCCTGTCCCAGATATTTAGGTGGCACTTCCACTTCCACTTCCCGTTCCTGTTGCTGCTTCCAAATTACCTGTCATTTCGAAATTATGATGCCAAGGCATCGCTGCGGGCTAAGAAGGGTCCGCCTGCTGGATGCTGCTTTGCGGGAAAATGCAGGAACAATTTTTATGTTTATGGCAAAAAGCGCCTCCTAATTTTATTTTCTTTGCCGCGGGGCTGGAGGGCGTTGCCGGCACATATCTCAAACTAATGCCAACGACGACGGCCAAAATGTAAAACCTTATGCGCATTTTCCGATTGTAATCTCTGAGCAGGGGGGTGGGGGATGTGTCATTTGGGGAATCATCTTGCTTCGGGATGCCTGTCAGCAGGCCTCACACATGGTTTTTTACTCAAGGCAAAATGACAGCCCGATGACATCCCCTTAAAGTGGACATTTTCAGCAAGGCGTCACTGTAAATACGGCATCCGGAAAATGGTTAATATCAGATTTTCTTTTTGCCGAAAGCTGACAACTGAGTTTTTGATTGGTCCGCAAGGAGTGAAGTTATAAACCAAATAAAAGTCAAAAAGCCAACTGAAGATGATGTCTAAGCATTGGACACATGAACACAGATTGCGGCATACCAATTGAAAGTTTGGTTTTATAATAAGGAATACATATTCTTAAGATAAAGTTTTTTGAAACAATTAAATTCAGTTAAATTTTAGCAATATTATAGCATTGGATAAAAATTGTACTTAAATAAGTAAAGAAAATAACTCAAACCTTTAAAAATTATATTTTCTATATTGATTTTAAGCAACAAATAACGTCTAATGGTCTTCAAATGACTGTGTACTCCTGTTCAGTGTTGCTGATTTCATTTTTCGGCATCAATTTGGAGGGATGACCAGCATTGTGATCCTATTTTCGACGAGTTTTAGGCCTGAATATCTGGAACCAAACTGCTGTCTGGCAATTTGCCGTCGAGACTTCGCACCAGGAGCACTCCGGCGCAAAAGGCCAGGGAACACTTGACGAATGACCACGACTGATAGTCCCTGTAGACCGACTTGCACCACTCCAGTGGCTTCAGCTGCGACCACAGTGACATATTTAGCTTGAAAAATTTGCTGGAGAACAAACCTAATGGAGCAAGAGGTGTGGGGTCCAATGTATTACGATTTAATCTGGCTGGATTACTTACCAATTTGTGCGTTTATATGTATGAACACTCACTTCGGTAGATATTTTTGGAAAATATGTTTTATCTGCCCAGGTATATAGAGCAGAAACGAATGGCAATTTCATGACACACTTGCTCAAAAGAATTTCTGATTTTGGTTTTGCGTATACATATTTCAGAAATGCAAACAAGCAAGTGGGTCAAGACAGCCAACCAGCCAGCCAGCGGGCAGATGTGTTGATTTGGCAAGCTTGTTAATTAGCCAAGAAATTTATTTGCGAACCATACACACTAACTTATATACGATAAACAGATTAACTTATGCGCCATGTGCATATTCAATTTAATTCACTTCACGGAACCGCTAAAGTTTTTCTCATTACTCAGGCATTGATTGCAAATGGTGCAGAAGATTTGCTGGAAAAATAGAAAGCGTTTTTTAATTGGAGATGATATTGGTTTATATAGGCATTGGCGGGAGAAAAATTAAATTGCAGTTGAAAAGTTATGATTTGACTAAACTCATAATTTACTTTTTGGCATAATCTGTAAGATTTTAATAAAGAGGAAAATACTTAATAATTAATCATTTTATATCAACAAAGTTTTAATTTATTTTCTTATTGATTCATTTTAAATCCATTGCTTAAAAGGAAACTATATTAGATTTAAAAATAGTTTAACTTTTGTTCTCTTCAATCGAATATTTAAAATGCTGTATTATTAACATTTTTTAGACAACTTTACATAAAAATTAGCTTCACTTTTATCAATATACTCAATAAAATTAAAAAAAAATAAATCTGTAAAAAAAAAAAAAAGAACTTATTTCAACAAAATTATCGTACAGCTGATTTCATAGATTAAAAAAAATTTAAAAATTGTTGAGAGATAAATTTTTTTGAAGCAAATGTCTCAAATATAATATTTTCAAAATTTATGCGTGGAGTGTCTTTTATTTGTATCACGGAGCACTTGACATTATATCATGGGTAATGAATAAAATTAAAATGTATATTTGCACTCCTTAACACAAAGGTTCTATGAGATTTATGAAAAAAGGCGGCAGCTTGGTATATCCAAATCGCGTATTTTTACTTACCGGCAGCGAGGACCGCGCGTAGCCCCCACAACCTCCTTGCGAGGATCCTGTGCTCTCGAAGTGCCTCAGCCAGGACTTGATCACATTCGTGGGCGGCGTCTGGTAAATGCTGAACTGCTTCTTGAACAGCCGCTGGGCGCTGCTGATGGAGTCGTTGCTCTTGTAATAGGCGCGTATGACGAACGCCCGGTGCACACCCGTCCACTGATCCATTCCGAATGCAACTGGCGCCGCCGGGCAGGTCGCCGTGTGTCCACTGGGTCCGGGTCTGAGTCCGATGTACGCTGTCCGCTGCCAGTTTGCTGGTGCGACAGATTTCGCATGCACTTCCGGCTCATGGCCGCCATAAAAAACGCTCGTTGGCGCTGTGATATTTAGAAAATGCCGAACAAAAAATTCAAACATTCATACATATTTGAACAAAATTAATTGGTCGTGCAGCGGGGAGGGATGGGCAGGTGGTGGGGGTGCTATGTGCATCGTTGGTCTAAAATTATCCACCGCACGACGACTGACGTGGCGTATGAGCAATGTAAATTTCTTATTGCTAGAAATTCATTTGCGGGCGACCGTGCTTAAGATTCAAGTGCAAAGCGAGGGAGCTCCCCGACCGATCCTTTGGCTATCAATCAATCAATCAGCCAGGCGAAGCCATCATCATTATGCTTCATCAGCGCCACAAGTGTAGTCATCAAGGGGGCGTAACTGGAAAAGGGGGCGGCCGAAATCCACTTGAACTCATTTAAAGTTTGGCTACAACTTAAATCCGCTTTGCGATTTGGCAAGTGAGTAAGCAGTTGGCATTGCCAAAGTCTTTAAGCTGTTTTGTTGGCTTCATTGTGGAACAGATGCTCTAACTTGGAGCTTTTTGGATTTTTTGTAAACTCATTATAAGCACAATTTATAGATTTCTGATTTAGCCAAATTTAAATTGGTTTTAGATTTCTAATTAAGTTTGAAATTTATATATTTTTTTAAATCATTTGTCTAATCAAGATACAAAAAAGCATTTGCTTGCAAATTTTTTGGCCAAGTATTCAAAAATAAACGACAGTTTTGCATTTAATAGATTTCTGTTATTTTCAAATGACTCAACATTTTAGAATTCTCAGAATTGTCTACTTTTAAATATTTAAATGACATGTTTGGTTGATTACAAATATTATACACAAATGGCAAAATTTATTAAATTAAAAAGGTTTACGATTTGCTTTAATTATCACTTTTCTGTAAACTGTAAAAATTTTATATTTTTATTAAAGTTTTTTGGCTTTTTTGTATTTTATTTGTAAAACATTTAATTACCATATAATTGTTATCGTCAATGAAGTTAACATATAAAATTGCTGACCAATTTATTTATTAAAATATTGTATATTTTTGCCGAAAAATATAGTTGACCATATTTTTAAAAGGTTAACTGCAATAAAAGCAAGCAATTTTAAATTTTTGACTTTGCCTTATATAATAAATACGTTTCTTAAAAGCGAATGCTTCTCAATTTTGTCCATGCTCGGTGGGTATTTTTAGAGCTTGTTTCAACGAAGCTTTTCCCACGTTTATACATAAAGTGTATTCAAGATTTTGTAAGTAAAAAGACCCCTGCTGTGCTTAGTGCTTCTTTGTTGATTTTGTTTCAGAGATTTTTTTCGCTTCGCCATTTTGCTGGACCATCGAGCACGTAACTGCAATACAATGCACGGCCATCGCTTGGATAGACATAGAGCTATAGATACATTTATGTAGTATCCGTTGCTGTTGCTGTTGTCGTAGTTGGCGTAGTTGTGCTTTAGCCTTTGTTGCTGCTGCAGCAAAGTTAGCAAATGCTGCTGTCGCTTTGCCATTTACACAGTTAGCCGGGCTAGCAGGCCGGGGCGGGGCGGGGACAAAAGGGGCGGCAGGAAGGCGGCCATCCATCCATCCATCGCACGTCCAACCCATTCCACTTGTATCTATGTGTGCTGTGCGGGCACAAGTGTATCTGTGTATGTCTGTGTGAGGTTGTGTGTGTGCATCCTCCTTTTCCTTTTTCTTTTTTTTTTTTTAGCTGTCTCTGCTTGTCATTTTGACACCTTCATTTGCTCTGAACATTCAGCTCCAGTCAGGGGGCAGTGATTCTGTTTGCTTTCGTAACTTTTTTTCTGCACCCTGCCAGCTAAATGTGTGTGTGTGTGTAGTGGTGTGTATCTGTGTGGGCCATTCAAGAGCATCATTTTGGGTGTAAAATGCTTTAAACTGGGCGTTTTGTGGGGGAAACTGCAGCACCCTACAAGCACATTTTAGAGGAGTGAATGATAACATTGTCTGCTAATTGACGTTCAAAAGAGATAATCAAAAAGGTATAAACTAAATCGCTTAAAAATAACACATATAATAGGAGATTTTAAACATAAAGTAAATAGACTACAAGCTTGTTTAAGTGGAAAAGTAAATCATGCTGGCATAAAATAACGTTTTGGATATTAAGTGTATTACAATTAAATTAGAACAAATATATATTGGTATTTAGTTTGCTTTCGATTACAATCTTTAAATGTCCAAAAGCTACATATTAAATAAATGGATCATTAACCTAAAGACAATACAACTAAAAATATAAATTATAAAAATATAATTAAGTTGTTAATTTACACATACCTCTTTAAGGCATTATAAAAACTACAATTGTACTAAATATGGTAGATTGTGCATTCGAAATAATTTCAGTAACATATATTGTGTTTTTCTGGATTCACACAATATCAATCGAATTTTTATTTTCCCTTCAAACTTTAACATTTAATCAATCAAAATTTGATGCTCTAAAAAAGTTTTCCATATGTAAGTAATATGTAGTATCTACAATATAATTTCCTTCCTGTCTCTGACCCTTTTAACTGAAATGCCTGAAGAAATGCCCGCATTGAAGTTCAACCCTTGATAGAAAAAAAAGACGAAAAAAAAATCCAGAGGAAAAAGCAACAATGCCAAGACAAATGATCCAATGACTGTCTGACTGCACTTTGCCCCATATCAACCGGGGGGGAAAAAAAACCAAAAAAAAAGTACGAAGCAAAAAATGTTAGGAGAATGTTTCGGGCTAGCTTGGCCCCACCACGTAACCCCGGGTTCTGTCTCAATTTCGGTAAGCGTCCGTTTTTGTATGTAAAGTTGGTGAATTTGGCACCACCCATCCACGCTGATGATGATGACAAAGGGCAGCGCAAAAGGCAACTCTCAACTAGGTCAAGACTTCATTGTTTATCTTTTCGGAGGAAGCACTGTAGTTTCTGTGTGGCCTAAGAGCCGGAAAAGAGGATTCCCACACATACTCGAGCCCGTATCTTTGGACTTGCATTAGATGGTCTGAAGCATGGTCTTAAGCTGGCAAATTAGCAGGGAGCCGAGCTCACGGCTATATATTAAATTTTGCATTGCAAATCCACCAAAGAAGGTCAAACAGCAGGACGGCTGGAGCAGTTGGGCGCTTTCATAAGCGTTTCACTTTCCGGCGGGGCCCCAGATAAACACACTCTCTCACAAACACTGAGAGAAAGTGGAAGGAAAATTGGTGATGAATTCAGTAGTTTTTTTGTTCGAACCACCAAAGAAATACTGCACCTTAAGGTTACAATGGCAATTTAAAATCAACTTTTAAAGGGAGACAAAGTAAAAATGTCAATCTTAGTAAAAAGTATGTACTATTTTATTTTTTGTTTCAAAAATTAAGTTGTCAATCGCGATAATAAATTGACACGTAATTTATTTCCCATGCCAATGCCTTTAACTAGATCGTGATCTTTTTTTCTAAAATAAAATTTCTTAGATATCGATTTTCTAACCATAGAAGAATTTCTCAAAAGAAATATGATTTTGATTTTGTTATTTTCATATACCAATCAGACTAATAAGAACGCGAATTTGAATTAGCCTAAGGAAAATGTGCGCAAAAGTAATAAAGTATAGCGTAAATGTCTTTAAGTTATGAAACGATATTTTGTACTCGAAAACATAATTTGAATTTAAAAATATTTTTTGAGGGATTTGGCTGAGACAATTTTATTAAGGCGGTACATATTTATATGGTCAATATCTAAATCTAAAATAAGTTTATCTGGCGATGTTGTTTTGCCACATCAACAGTATTGCTATTTGGTGGAGTCAAATTTATTTAATTTAAATGTACTAAAATGTATTTTTTTTGTCCGTGCAGCAACGGAACTCAATGAGCTCGCCTGGTTGTAAATCTGGCTAAAACAGGATAGCAAGCTCCGGCAGATGCAGTGGAAGCGGATGCGGATGCGGGTGCAGGAACCGGGAGAAGCGCGAAGTGGTCGATGGCGGGGGAGGAAAGGGAATCCCATCGCCAAGACACGCGCGGATGTAAGGCGTTGATAGCGTCGGCTTATCGGCTGCCCGAGAACTGGAAGCTGGGAGCTGGTACTCCCAGGATGCATCCTGCTGAGGGACATATTGCGTGCGTGGGCATTAAAGGAGCCTGTAAGTGAGGTAGCCTCCTCCCACCGCTGCGACCCAAAAGTCGACTGAAAATTGGCAGCCAGAACAGGCCACTTACTTAGCGCCCTCTTAAGCTGATTTACCTCACCTCTGAGTTGAAAAGTGCGCAAAGAGTATTTGGTGTATAAGATCTGCGAAAATCCTTTAATTGAACAAAAAATACATTGCAAAACGGCTATACGAATTTTCGTCCATTAACCTCAATCCGGTTTCTCAACATCACACAGTCATCCAAGATCTGTAGGGCGCCCATTGGACACTTTGCTGATGACCCTTTTATTAGAACAAGAGTAACTCCCAGTAGTTCTAAAAGCTTAGTCCACTTCATTTGGCTGCAACTTAATATTATTCTTTTTTTTTTTGTGCCAAATACTGTTGATTAGTTGCAGTTTGAGCAGAACGCTACGGATTTACGACTTTAATTTAATTTCATATAAGATCCACCTAAAGTAGTAGTATTTTTGTAGTATAGTACTTTTTAATCGATTCGATTTTTAAAGGCGCTTTTATATACAACTCATTTTAAGTTTCAGGTACTTAAAATTAAATTTGAAAATTATTTAAAATTTGATAATTTCAAATATAATAACTGTTAAATCGTCGAAATTTCAGGTGAATACGAAATTAAATTATTGCATACTTTTGCGATGAAACAAAATCAAAATTGTAAGCTAAGCTGAAAAGTATACTATGCATTTTGTATCTTCCACAGGTGGCGCATTGTTTTTTAACATAGCCTGTTAATAAGAGAATCTGAAGAAATCTTTAATATATACATTACAAAAAAGAAACTTTTCTACATTTCAAATTCTTATGCTTTTTAACCAACTTTTCCACATGGTGGCAAGGTCACCATATGGAGATTATCACGAAATCACTGGAAACCTGCAACAAGTGCGGCATACAAGGTGGTCTTCGATAAGTTTCAGCACACAAAGGAATTCATACCAATATACGGTTTAATCCACACTTTATGGCACAAACATTACTGAGCAGTGTGGTTACGGTCCCCAGAGCTTCGACTACGGTGGCTACCCATTATGCACACCCATACCGCCGCCCCAAATACCCAAAACATACACGTAGTACCCACCCACCCGCACATAGACTAAATAGTTTATGTTGTTTACCATTCAGCTGACTGTTGTTGCTGCCTTGGCTGCTGCACTTTGGCATTAAGCGAACACGGACCACGTCCTCAACGGTCAAAGTCATGAGTGGGTTTTTGAAAGTGGGTGGGCTTTCGAAATAAAATGCACCGACCTATCGCAAATGTTCTTGGACAACATTCTGGCCGACCCATTTTGAGATTTTAACAGAAAATTAAAAAAGAAAACAATAACTCATTTCGACCTTTGACCTTTTATTTAAAGATCGTTTCAACTGATATATCTTACAACACAAAAGATTTGGCTAGTCGATCTAGTTTTGTCCGTATAAATTTCTAGGACTTGGTATAAACATTTTTTTGCTCAGTATCAATCGAAGTTAGTAAGAATTAATTAATTCTTTCGATAGCAGACAAAAAAACCTTACCGCCAGATGGCGCTATACCTTTATGGTTTTCCGCACCAGTAGAATTTTTATTCAAAAATTATTTAACAAAGAAATAGCCATCTGATAGCCGAGACTATAACCTTCCTTCTTATTTAAACTAGCATCGGCAAATATAAACATCTATAAAAAGTTTGAAAAGATTGATTACAAATAATTCCTGCTATAAATTTAATGATATCCTGTACAAAGACAAAAAGACGATTGTGACAATTTTGTTGGTTGCGCCTGGTTGATAAAGGGTATCGTAAGAGCAACCTTTCAGCACTCTTTGATGAAACTCTCTTAAATGACAGTGCACAAAATTGGACAGATTAAAATACTAAAAGATATCTTAAAGATGCATAATTGGAAATAAGAATAAAATAAAACTACTAAAATTTAAATGGGAACAGAATGTGTGGCTTTTTGTTGTGTTTCCCTTTTCCAGTGCAATAACTTATCAAAGAAGTGGTTTTTGCGGCTAGCTTTTTTAAACGCCGACTTAAACAAAACCGGAGGAGATATTTCAAAGCGACTTATTTTAGAATTTTGCTCAGAAATGGTTTTGATTAAACCTAAAAATTTAAATTGTTCAAATTATACGAAATTTGCTTAGATAAGTTGAATTTATATAATTTAAGTTCAAAATCATCTGAATTATGATTAAATTACTGGTTGCTTTATCTGGTTGATTTTGGAAAGATATATAACCAACTGTTAGTTAACGCACTCAAGAAATCGGCCTTTATTTAATTAGATTGCTGAATTTTCGCCTATGTAACCCACTGTGCGCTGCCATTACAACGTCCGCAGAATTAAAGATAGAGATTTCTCTCTCCGCTGCCAACGCTTGCGTGTGGCTGTGTGCGTGTGTGGTGTCCGGCGCTGATGTAACTGTGTTAGGTGCGCGCGCCTGTAAGGAGAGCTAAAGAGAAAATAAATTGCTCTTCGCTTGTAACTCTTTCACCGAATGTATATTTGCGAGGTGCGCGTGGTTGTAAAGAGAGTCGCATTACAAGCGCATTTAGTACTGTCGCACTGCTCGCACACAGTGGGTGGCAAGTACGTCTATCTCGCTCACACAAAAGTAAAAGGCCCGCTCTCATTTTCTCATTACGTCGTGAAACAGCGCACAGTGGCAAAAGTTATTAATCTGCCACGAACCAATTTTATTCTTAATACGTGAAACAAAAAGAATAAACGATTTGTCTTCTTAATACAAATTTCTTGTCTTCGAACTGAAAATAATGTAATGTAAGTGATATATGATATTGATATTTGGACAAATATCTTGTGGAAACTTGTGATGCTATTTAGAGTCCTGTCTAAAACAAATAAATTTTTTAATAAAATTTGTGTATGAGAGAGGATTTTCCTAAATTTCCTTCATAAATAATAAAATAAATTGAAAGTTCTCGTGTGTTTTTTTATTTACATACATTTTCATAACAAATCTTTTGGATAAATATTTTTGTGCGCCAACTTAATGATTGCGGTCACTGTGCAGCGGCTGCGACGCCGACGACGACGTCGACGCAGAACGGTTGGCGACCGCTGCTCTCATTTTCTCAGCGATAGGCAACGGTTAACAGCGCGATTACAGCGTGCGTGGAATGAGAAAAACCGCCTAACATGCCGATTTGTATGGGGCTAACAGTGTGCGTGGACTGAGAAAAGCGGTTAACAGCGGGTAAGAGAGCGAGAAGGTTGAAAATTCGCTGCCGCTGTCGACGTCGCTGTGACTGCAGTGAAAGAGAGAAAAACGTATCCGAGGTTTTGCTTTTGCTTGGCGTTCGGTGGATTGCCAACCTCAAACAATCTTCGAGCTTCGAGCTAAAACTTTGTGCACGGTTGGAAATTGCTTGCCAAGTAGCGACTAATAAAATAACAGAGAAACAGAGGAAGAAGAAGCAGCAGAAGTAGCTGAAAGAAAAGCGACAACAACAAAGAGCTGATGAGTACGTGTGTTCGTGTGGGTGCCGTGCATTCTGCGTACACATACGCTTAAATTAAATACTTTGGCTTAATTAAATACTTCCGCGGCGTCGTTGTTGTTGTTATTTTGCCTCTTCTTCACGCGCTTGTCTACGGTTATCGATTCTCGTTGTCTCGCTCCCCCGCACGCAGCGAGTTGTTGTTTGTTTGTTGTTTGTGTCTGTCGCTCACTCTCTCCCTGTCTCGCTCTCGCCGCCGTCGCGTTTGCGTTTTGTTTGTGTACTGAAAAGAGGCAGCAACAAAAATAAAGCGAAAAGACTGCGAAAAAGCATAAATAATAAACAACGAGACAAGTGCAAAAAGCGCAGCGAAAAGGCCAGGTAAAAAAGAAAAGCTGGCGCTAACGGTGAAAGTGAGCCATAGCGATTGTGTGTGTGTAAGTGTGGAAAAACAGTGTGCAAAATCAGCAACAACATTTGTTGAATAAGAACAACCGGAAGATTTTTCCTTTGCCACCCACGAAAATTCAACACAAAAAGGGCCAGGCAAAAAGGTAGTGTTCGCTCTCTCAGGGAGAGAGAAAGAGAGCGAGAGAGTGTGTATTAAAAAGTGGCAGTGTTAAAAAATTAGTGTTGCAGTTGCATTTTCTCCCTCTCCATTCGCTCTTTTTTGGACACCTTGCAACCCTTAGAGAAATGCTCTCGCTCTCTGCGCCGACCGTTACCTGACTGCTCTCTTCTCGCCCCATCTCGCTCTGGCAGTCCGCTCTCTTTGCTCACAGGTTTCCACTTCTTGCATTTGACTGACATTCGCCAGCTCGGCGTCGAAGTGGAAAAACTCAGAAAATCCGAGTCGGAAAAGCTCCTAGCGAACGGTAGAAATTTTCACTTTGTCCCCATCATCTCGTGTTTCTTCTGTGCGTGCGCGCGTGTGTGTTGCCAAGTTTTGCGGAGTTTTTTGGAGTAAGTAGGCGACAATCCCGCTGAAAATCAACTGTCAGCCAGCCAGTTCTAACTTTGACAGGTGCACAGTCGCACATTTTTCACACTCAGAGTGCAGTTAGCTCCCAAGCGGTTCTTTCGCAGCACGTTATTTTAATTAAACGATGTGGTTGCAAAATTCGGACAATAAAAAGCAGATAAACAAGTGAAAGACTAGAAAAAAAAACTAAATTTCCAATTTTCCAAAATTGAAATTCGGCCAGTTTCATGTGTGTGTGTTCAAAATTAAATATTATTTTGCACTGTTGCTGTTACCGCGCGCCACCATTTTGTAAGCGAAAATGGGCAATGAAAATGAAAACGAACAGTGGCAATAACAATTGCCGCCGCATACAAAAACAAAATAAAAAGCGCACGTCATAAAGTTCAGCGTTCAGTTTTGCCGTTGTTCGCCGCGTTCCATTAATGAAAAATCCACCCCCACAAACAAAACAAAGTCAGCCGTCCGTCCATGTTTCGCTCTTTTCCCTTCGCTCCATGTGTGTGTGTGCGGCGTTTTCCATTTTCCATTTTCCATAAGGGTTGTACTCAAAACGACCCGAAAAAGTTTTTCAAGTTTACTTTTACGCGATTTTCACAGCACATCTTTTTCTTCTTCGCCTTTCTGACAGTCCTCCAGCAGTTCTTTTTGCACCACTCGTTCGTCCTTCTTTCACTGCTTCTTCATCCTGACATTTCGGCCATATTCCCACTGCTTTTTGTCTTCTCTCTGTTCCTTTTTCGCTTTGTTATTTGCCGGCGCTTTTCGCTGCTTTTTCCATCTGTTTTTGACAACTTTCCGAGGGTTGTTCTAGCATTTTCCTTTGTTTTGTTCTTTGATTAATGCCTTCGCTTTACCTTTCCAATTGGAACGCATTATGATTGTCATTCAGATAGATTTCCCGTTATGTATTTCCACCCAAATTCGTTCCACTTCCTATAAAAATATAATTGTTCTATTTCGTCATTTTTTCTTTGATCGCCGTATAATTGTACCCAATTAGATTCCGATAAGAATTTATTTATAGTCTAGTTATATAAATAATGGTCATTTTAATATTGTAACTAAAATCTATCGGTCGATTTAATAAAAAATACGAAAACGTTTAGAAGCTCGTTTACCAATTCTTGAAATTATGGCTTTGATAGAAATAGGCCAAGTTGATGTTGAACTTTTCAAATTCCTTCCGTTATAAATTAAAAATTACTTAACACAAAAAAAAGTAATTTAAATAATATTCGACAAGCGTGTTTTTTAAACATATACAATGTTCCCCCGATTGCCCAAATCATTTAAATTATTTTTACGACACATTCAAGCTGTGAATCGTGCTTAAGTGGTATCCTGGGAATCGCAGGAAATTGGAAATGCAATTTAATGCCCAAGTTTCTACTGCGGTTTTAATGAACAACGAAATTATTTTCCCCATTTTGAATAGCTTTTTTCAATAATAAAGGCCTTACCGCTTGTTCTCTTTCTTTTATTCGTCTTGCAGCTGGTAAATCCAACTCAAAAGAACAGCCAGAGGAAACCGGAAAATTTATCACGCAAATCAAAAGTGCAATAAAAAGTTGAAAGTGTTTTACACAGCGCCAAGAAGGAAGTTGAAGCGAGGCAAATAGTAAATAAATAAGAAGAGCCCACAGCTACACCATCATAACCCAAACATCCCACATAAACACCAATAACAAAGTAAACATTTACAACTCATTTCTCGCTGAGAGATCCGAGTGTAAGCCAACAAAAAAGAATCGCGCGCGCGTTTTTAAAGCGTTTTTCCCCAAGATCTCTAACTTCGCGCGGCTTCGTCGCACGTTACTTGAATTCATTTCGCGCAACCACTAGGCTCAGGCCTCAAAAATCCGCCAAAATTCTACACCAACAAACTTTAATCAGCCCCGAGATTTCGCTCCAGTTCGCAACGGCGACCACAATGCCCTACAACGGCGCTAGCAATGGCAGTGGCGCCAGTGGCGCCGGTGGAGGAGGGGCCACCATAGTCGTCACCGAGGGGCCGCAGAATAAAAAGATCCGCACCGGAGTCCAGCAGCCTGGCGAAAACGATGTGCACATGCATGCTAGGGTGAGTACCATTGGCTATATTTTAAATCGCAAGCACAGGTTATTTGAATTCCACACTCGAGAAAAAATGTTCCATATTAAGTTATTGAATTAAGGAAAAATGTATTTGCCGCTTTAAAAAGTTTTAACCTTAATAATGGTGAAGATAGGGAATTTGTTATGTTCATATGACATTTAATTAATATTCTTTGTCATATTATAAACTTTGTTACATGGCATCGATATACATAACTCTTCAAGAAATCTGTAGTTTTTACATAATATATATTGACATCAGATAAAAATCTTTAAAAATTAAAATCAAACCTTTCTCCTCTTGTTTTTGCCCCAGTTTCAAATAATTGAAAAAGGATTTTATCGGCTTAAAAAGTTTAAAATTTTTAAAACCTTAATAATGATGAAGTTAAGGAATTTGAGAATTTTCCATGTTACATTTTACTTACTTTGGTCTTTGCTGGCTTTTTGTTACTCGGCAGTATTTTGAATACTTTTTTTTAGATACAAACTAGACTTTAAGTACTTACAATTATTGTTGCAGTGCAGATCCCACCTTTCTATCGGTCCACAGAGCTTTTTGGGTGGGTGATCCACTCGAGCCACCCTTATCAGATGCGATTCCTGTATTAATGCGTGCTTTCGGGCACTCGCCCCGCACACAGCACCCGTTCAATCAGCCCTTACCACCTTTTCCCGCTTCCTGATCCCTTGTGTGTACTTTTTCGATGGGTGACCGCGGGCCTTCGGGGCGGCTGGCCTTGCCGATAAGTCCGGGGTGGTGGTGGTGGGTGGTAGTTGCTGCGCTGATTCTAATAAAGTTTTTCGAATTGGGGGTTGAAGTGCCGAAAATGTATGGAGCTTATCGGGGAGTCGCGATTGCGAGTCTGTCCACGATATCGTACAGTTTTATCGGATATACAGTTGGTTTAGTTTTTTACTATTCAATATTGCTGAAAATCGAACAAAAAAACCAAAGCATGCATACGGATACTTTTTATATGTATTACTAGTTCGAATTTGATTCATTACAAGAGGTCTTAAAATTGTTGTATACACTTGAATTGATAATACAAAAAAAAAATTAAACCCAAAACGGGAAAAGAAAATATTTATATTCTGCTCACGTCTTCTGTAAAAGTTTTCTTTACGATTTCATTAATGCTTAATAATAAGAAACTTAAGCCGAGGGGCTGAGTCATTTCTCTTTTCAAAGTTTTATGATTGAATGAATTTTCTCAAAATAACATTAAATTTCAAACAAGAAAGCGTTATAAGCTTAAAAAATATGGCGTAAAGTCGCGATTCAGAACTAAATGCATGTCTAACTTTAAGACTAAACAAAAAGTTGAAATCGGTTTGGAAAATCTTATTTGAATAATTTTGTTTTAATTAGTTTGGGAAAAGAATTTATCTAATTATTTTGATAGTGAAGGCGTTTCTATTCAACCAAGAATCGGGAAAGAGCTTATATTACTGGTGCTGACGAAAGTGTAATTGAGGCATTCTACCAATACGATTATTGCATTATTAAAGAGTAAATTCGAGTTTTCCACCGCGTTGCAGTTTGCGTTTCAATTAGCTCGCAGCTTTCTCTGGCCGACGGCAACCATTGTAATTTCCCATGGCTCAAAACTTGTGTTCTCACCCACGCCGCCTGCAGCAGCAGCAACATCAGAAGCAGCAGCAACTGCAATGCCAGCAGCAACATCAGAGGCAGCAATTGTTGCTGCTCTTGTTGTCATTTTGGCGAGGGCTGGAAAAATCGATTTCGCCCAGTGGCAGTTGCTGGCTGGCTGGGAAACTCTCGTTCGTCTGCTGGTGACTTGCCGGCGCTTATCTGCGCTCGTTTCGATAAAAATGTTGACTCGATGCGAGGGCAACGGCAACAGTCAATAAAGGCCAGGGAACATGATAAACAGGCTGGGTTCGATGGTTTATTGATTCGGGGCTGGGTGGCATCCTTAGTGGGGATATTACTTAATTTCGGCGGGCGTTCGCTGGTGGAAAATTCTTGTTGTGTTGCCGGCGGATAATGAGAAAATGCCGGAGAGTGTGAAGAGCGCAAAACCAGGCTGCACGCTCTTCTTGCGGCCGCGCAAAGTATGCAACAATTTTTCTCTTAGCCTGCGCTCAAACAACGCCAAATGGGGTGCTCATTGGGCTATATATAATAAAAATATATATATAAATACATATATTTATATATCTGTCTGTGGGTGGCCTTTGAGCTGTTGCTTCCGTCTGTTGGTCTGTTGATGTTGCTGCTAGTCCTGATGTTGCTGCCACTGCTGCTGTTGCTGCTGCTGCTGCTCGTCGCACACACTTGACTTGACAGCGCAATTAGCACATGAAGCAGCATCTTCTCGTCATTTGAAGAGTTGCGCTCGTCGCCTGTCCTTTTCCGTAAAATCCGCCGGACTGGAGCCGTTTGTCGCTTGCCACTTGGCATCGTTTACGCTCTCGCCTTGACTGCGAGGATACCTGTGGGCCCATCCCTCATCACCTCATCATTTTTCCTCTGGAAGTTGGCACTGCGTACGTGCCCAAAAGGCGGAGGAGCAGCCGGCCGCCAGTTGGTTGCTCTTCCATGTGATTAAGTGCACTCGTAGGCGGATGCGCTAAATCCCATAAACGAAGCAAAGCCAAAGAACTTTTGCCCACTCGTCGTGTGGCAGGTTAAACGATTTAGTTCTTGCCCTTTCGCCAATGCAGGGTGAATGTGAACAGCGAGTGGGAGATCAGCCATGAAGGGGGTGGCTGGCTCGGGTCGAGCTCTTAGTGCTCTGACCCACTAATGACGGGGTAAGCCCCTAAGCAGCGAAAGGGAAATCCAATAGAATGTTAACAAGTATCTGTGAATTCACTACTTCCCCGGGTCGGAAGGCAAGATTTAATTTCTTTTTAAAAAGAAAACATGAAAAAGCGTTTAAAAATACTTTATAAACAGGTCCAATGAGATGTTTATGATTGAGGCACTTAGAGGAATTCAATTGGAGTTTTTCAAGGGTTTTGCTTGCATGGTTACCTTTGGACACTTCTTATTTTGAGAAAAAGTACAAGCCATTTACCGTATTTACTACTGTAAAATTGCAGTTTTTCAAAGCGTATTGCGCGGCTACATGCGGACACTACTTATTTTGACTTCGGTATTTACTATTATAAAGTTGCATTTTCGTTTATATTTCAGTTAAATGAGTACTTCAGTTTCAGAACTTTTTATAAATTGCAACTTGTGATTTTAATTTGAAAGAAGTACAAAAGATTAAAAGTATTTGCCACTGCATTATTGGATTTGCGTTTACATACGGGGAAAATCGATATTTCAATTTATAAGAAACTTTAAACTATGGCTGAGTAAAATTATTTAATTCAAATTTGCAAAAGTTTAATATTATGACAATAAAAATGCAAATTAATGTTATCTTTAAATAATTGAACTAAATTTATTTTAGCTCTTGAAAATACGAGCGAACTAAAAAAAACTATAAGCATTTAATCACAAAAAATAATTATAGGGCTAAAAAAAACACTTTGATAACTTAATTTTTTTGGTTGACTTTGAACTAAATTTTAGTTTGAAAAAATTACATTTTCAATGGTATAAGCTTTTGGAACGGCACCTCGTGTCTGCAGATGCAATATACAAACCACCAAATTTCGTCTGGTATCTGATAAGATCATCAACATCAGCAGGCATGTCTGTCATTTGCACTTTTCCCCCAGATGCACGTTTTCCTTTTTCAAAAGGGTCAGCGGACAATGCGTTTGGCTGCGACATCGCCACCAAAAACGCGAATTTCACAGCCGCCGATGCGTCTGGCAGCGTGACGCATGCTGCAGCAACGAAACTCCACATCCACACATCCGACATGGTCATGGCAAATAAATTCAGCATCCAGACCGCGCCCAGCCAGACCGGCATCCCCACCCTTACTTACTCCCCATTCTCACACCATCCACATCTACATCCACATCCTCATCCTCATCCACGTCCACATCCATCCTCCCAACCATCCATCTATCCATCCAGACAGTTATAAATAGAGCAGGCAGTCGGCAGACTGCAGTCTGACCAGCGGACGATGCATCCTTGGCAGCCACTCCACTCATATCCACTCCACACCACTCCAGTTGCCAATGATGTATTCAAAAAATCAGAAACCATTTTTGGTGGTGCGTGTCTCGGCGCCCAAAAACGCGCGTGCAACCCCATAAACGAAAGCCAAAGCCCTAGACTAAATCTGTAACCTGCAAAAAGGGGCAAGTCTAATGGAAAGGATGCAACGGTCAAAGTGCATTTCCATACCCCTTCTCTTCGAATCCAGTTTTTAATTAAATGCAATAGCAATTCGGGGTTGGTATTCATCTAAAATTTTGGTTTTGTTTTTTTCGGCGTTACTTTTTTTCCAAATCCAAAAATTTTACCTTTTGCTGGACAGCAGCTGCTGCTGGGTCGCTGGCCTTTAATTAAAGATAATTGATTTTTATTGTCTTCCACGTTTCAAGTTTTAATTGCAAAAAGTTGCCATCGATGTACCACCAAGGGTAGCCTCAGAGCAAAGGGTTGTTTGCCCACGCTGACCGGGGTGTATTACACCCTCGACTTGCTCTCTTGTTGCAGTTGTGTAATTGAACTAATTGAAATTGCTGTTTGCCAGGGACTTTAAGGTGGAGAGAAAAGTGTCCTTGGCTTGTGCATTCTCGCTTTAAGCTTTCATACGAAAAATGCACAGCTCTGTCCAACTAATTGGCTTCTTGAGAGAAGCGGGATGCCTAACTAAGCTCTCTTGTTTGTAGTCAAGGAAGAAGGCGATGCCAAGAGCCCAGTATTGAAAGCCTTTAAATACAAGAAATTTATCTTTGATGGACATAAAGCCAGTGCAGAAGACTTCCCAGATCCACAGAACATCATCGTTATCTACGTGCAGCGTGGCCAAAACGCTACGCTACCATTACAATTGTACAATTATTGCAACGACTTTAATTGTGGATTCTTGCGTATCGATGGTCGATTGAGTTTCTCTCTTTTATCCAATTTTTAGAAACAGGGAATGAAATTTCCTGCCTGATTCGAATACTAAATTAGATGCACAGCTGTGTACATAGTGAATAATAATTTTTAAATTTCATATTTCGGTCAAAGTCCTCATAAATTCAAAGCCAAATGGAATGTTTTGTTCAGTACTCGAAACAACTTAATATGGGCTTATAAATTCTCAAAGATATAAAAAAAACTTTCAAATTTTTTAGAGTGAAAAGTTGAGATTTTCTTTCAGACAATGCCTTGAATAATTCAATTATTAGTTTTTTTTTACAAAGAGTTTAGGTTCCTAATAATATGAATTAAATGTATTAAAGTATACATACAAATGGCTGCCGTTCTTACTCTTAACTTCTGTCAAAATATTCATAGAAAAAGGATTTCCCATGAACATTAATTGCCTATAGTTTAAAATTTGCAGTCTTAAGCATAACTTTCGTTAAAACATTTTTTGGCTTTCCTTTAAATGAATTGAGCAATCAACAATCGCTCCTAAAACAAGACATCAACCTCTCGAAGACATGATGATGATGCGGGTGATGGGAACGATGGCCTGTTAGTAGCGTTTCAAATTAACACCTTGTCATTATATTTTATTTGGATTTTCTTTCGAGCGTAATAAGGCGATTTGGTGGCATTAAAAATACATAATCTAAGACAGCACAAAAGTATTTCTAAAAATAAATTGTTTGTGTTTTGTTATTTCTTTTTTGTTTGGCTGGGTGAGGTTGACGACTTAAACTCCAATTACAACAAATTATGAATCGTGTAGAAACAGTGAAGCAAGTATTTCTTGCGACAAGTTCGAGAAAAAAGTTCAATTTCGAGGCGCTGTTATGTTTGTCCCCAGTTTTCGCCCCCTGGCCAAGATACTTTTGGTTCCCCTGCTGCTATTACCGCTGCTTTCTTTATGTCTCGTTCTTTTCTCTTTTTGTCATTTACTTACATTGCCTGGCAGATGTACGAAAAGCGGGGCATCCGGGGGGGCAGTCGTGTATTTGCCGGATGTCATGCTGGGTCTCTCGAAGGTCGGAAGTGTAGTTTTTTAAGTACACGTTTATATATAATTTGATATATGGCGCATTGTCATTTGCCATCTTATGTGGACAACTCTATGTATATACACATTGTCTTTGGGGGAATCGGATTCTGCAACTGTATCTGAAAGATATGAAATTGGGCAGAAGAAGTAGATGCAGAAGAGGGGATTTTGGTTCTTTTTTTTGTGGAAATGGAACACAGTTGAACGAGGTCATCTGGCACTGTTTTTCACCCATGAGTCAATGTTTAAAGGGGATAAATCTAAGACAAGAAGAGCTTTAAGAAAAAGTATTGTTTAAAATACGACATACGAATATATAGGTAGTCAAGTGTTAAAGAGGTGATCTGATCTGATTTCTGATAATCACATTTTATTTAGGCCATAAAAAACACACTTCTATATTTTTCGTTAATCCCAGCCGTTGCTCCATTAAATATAATCAACTGTTAAGCTGCCAGCATAATCTGTTTAATTTAGGAAAAATTTAAAATTCTTCTCAAAAAGTAATAACAGAAATTCTGTGAAAATCCTGATAATCTGTTGAATCAAGATATATTTCAATTAAAAATTGTATTTCAAGGCTTTTGTAAATATTTAAAAAGGCCAACCACCCCGTAAAAATCTATTCACCGTACTTGAGATTTCAGTCAGCTGCATGCAAAAACATTTATATATTCATAGTCACACTTGCGTATCTAGTTAGGGAACTTTTCAATTCAATTTTATTTTGCGACCCTCTAACTTTCCATCAGCTCAACAATCAATGGATCATCGTAGCTGACATGCGACATACTTTTAAATGCCAATTACGAGCGGCTGCTAACGGTTCTCGAATCCGGTGCTCTTCTTCTTCTTCTATACCCATTACCTTCAGTGGCGACAACGACAGTTCGTATTGTTTTTTTATTCGACAGTGCTGCTTTTTCAATATGCCACGCACACGCTGTCACTATCTATCTGAACCGAAACCCAAACAAAGACCCATGTAATGCAGCACTTTGGAAACTTACGTCAGGCACACAGAAAAAAATTTAGAAATATTTTTTTTTTTAGTTTGTTTTAAAAAACGTTGAAATTGGTTTTTTTAAGTACAAACACGATCACTCCAAGCCTTTAAATTTATAGATTTTTGTCTTTATTATGAGGCTATAACACGATGGGAATTAGAGATATACATACATAGACATACGTTAAATACCAATGTGTTAAAAGCCAAAAATTTCTTACAAGAAAATACTTTCGAATCATTTAAATATGTAATTTAACTTTATTTTAAAGTTTCAAATAAAAAAAATCATTTAAAATGCAAAAATTTGTAATTGTACTTAGTAGTTGAACAAGTAGGAGACATATTGCACTTCTGCAGAATACTCTAAAAATACTTTGAGCATTAAAATAATAGGTTAAAAAAAGGAGTGTAAGGTTAAGGAATTTAAAACTGTAAAGTTAAGGGCATCTTATTTTAACTGTGTACAAATGTGTGCGTGTGTGGGAGGGGTGGTGATGGTGGTAGGTTTAGTCGGGACGAGGAGGTAAGGCCGTGACTTGCATAGAAATGTTCTTTTTTTGTCGCTTTCGTCGCCGCTGTAGTTCTCCGAATTCCTTTTCACCAACTTTGGGTCTTGCCTAATTCGCTACGCTACAATTAGTTTTCATTTGCCCGTGCTGCCTTTGCTCATCGCACTGCGTGCCACGCCCCTCGCTCCACGCTCGCCTTTCTAGCCTCCCACCCGCCGGCGTCTGTGTTCTTTCGCTTTTGCCATCTTTGGGCCAGTTTATTTTCACTTTGAGTCATTACAACATTTTGCCATGTTCTTTCTGCTGTATTATTGCCATTATGATTATTGCGTGCCACGTTCTCTGCTCCCTTTTTGTTTTGTTTTATTTTCCAGAAGAATTCTAATATCTTTTGGCCGTAATTTTTCTGTTTTTCTTTTTTTTGTTCTTTTTTTTTGTTGTTCGCCTATGTCGAAATGAAATTCGTGAGTGAAATACCGTGATGCAAGTAAACAAAAGGCGCCATAATCAACGAGAAAAACTTTTCCTCTGGGGGCATTATAAGCTTTTGGTTGGTAGAGATCTGCGTTAATGTATCTTACAAGTATAACCAAGAACCGTTAGTGATGCGGAATGCGAGTGTGTGCCTGGCAATTTGATTTGCTGCCGAATTTTTAATTATTACTTTTGCCGCTTCCAAAAATTTTAGAGTTTTCGGGCTTTCGTTTTTGGCTCTAACCGCTGACTAATGAAATTTCAGACAGTTGCAGTCCAAGTGCAACTACCAAACGATGTCTGCTGGACAATTGTTTTTCGACGTTGCACTGCCAAGGCTTGAGCTGCAAAGTGTGGCTCAAAGAAACTCACTTTCAGGAAAAACCAGTAACATCAGTTGCATATTTGCATTTTAACTTTTTAAATACATAGCCTTGGGGTGAAGTTATCCACAATCCTTGGAATCTTTTGTGCAAACTTTAGAAATTTTCCGGACCAAGAGAGCTACAAAATTGAACTTTTTGTCCAGATTTGTGATACTACAAGAAACACAAGTTTCGTTCACTATATATGTCGGCAATAAAAACTGATAACAAAGCTCCATCTCTGACTTTCATAGCAACAGTCCTCAAGCCAACAAAAAGACAAAATAAAACTAATAATTGTTTAAATTCTAAATTTAGAATTAGTTCTAAGCTATTGTGCATATGTGCATATGTCATAAAAATTATTTAAACGGACGGACTATCATATATATTAATTATCTATGCATATATCTTTCTCAATTCGTTCAGTGCGTTTTCATGCACATGATCAACTTGCGAGTCTCGCGGATACTTTTTGCACATGGCTTGCATTTAACGACCTGACTAATTGATTCAAATATGTGCACGTCATACAGATTGTTATTAAGCCATTTGCTGGTGTTTAGCATCTACTTAACCCGCCCGCCGCCGGTTCCTTTATGTTTTCTGGCCCTACAGTCACTACGAAATCCATTTACACCCAAACATTTCACAACTTTTAAATGCAAACAAAAAGTACAAAAAAGTGGAGGAAAGAAAATAATAACAACAACAGAGGCAGCAGCCAGAAGAGTAGCTGGATTCGTATCTGTATCTGTATCTGTATTGTATGTGCAGGCGGACCAGCTGTATCTGTATCTGCGCGCCCGCCTCAATCGAAGTACACTTTTGGGTTTTGTTTTATTTTTTTGGGCTTTGGCTTTGCCCCTTTTTGAAAGTAATTCGTATTGCTCTCTTTTTTTCTGAAATCGCTTTTTGTTATTGTTTGTCATTATTTGTGCTTACTTCTTCCCGGTCTCTCGCTTTTCGGTTTGGTTTGGTTTGCTTTGCTTTACTTTACCGCTGCTTAAACATTATTTGCTGTTATGTAAGCAAGCGTCGACGCATATTTTGTTTCAATTTAATATTTTTTTTCCTTGTATTTTTCGGTATTTCTTTGCTCAGTTTCAGTTTTTATTTCATTTCTGTGCGCTGCTACTTCTTTTCTTGTTGTTGCCGGCGTTTTGCTTCATGTGCATGTGCCACATTATTTGGTAATTGTCGTTGTGTGAGTGGGCATAACTGTGTGTTGGCCAGGTTATTGAACTTGAACGTCAAGTGACGTGTGGCCTGCTCTCTGGCCCTCTGTCTCTTTTTTTTTGTATTTTACTTGGTTCACTTTTTGGGCTGGGTTTTGTTTTTCAGTCTTTTAATGCTCGGTTTGCTGCCGCCGTTAGTTGTTAGTCAATTGTATCCGATGGATACAAAACAAGGTGGAAAGAGAGTGAAGCGCTAATGATTGCAGCCCAAAACAGCTGAATTTTCAACTGCAATTGGGCAGGAAATGGAGTTTCACGGGCCGAGAGAGTGCATCGACAACAGATACAGATTTAAAACGAATATGCCAAGATTAAGGCACATATATTAAATCATTCAGAATGCAGCCAAAAGCGTTCTATATAAACATGTATTTAGGTGCAATTAATTGCATGGAAACGTAGTGCATTTAATTGAGTTGATTATTTTTCAATCCCCACCATACCCATGGTTAATGTAATTAAGCAATTATATCAGAATTTGCTTTGTAAATAATTCCTTGTGGATTTATCTTGCAAAAAATGAAACAAAATAAACTTAAAATTAATTGAAACTTATTTATTATAATCAATCCTCGGTGGCGAATAAATAGCCATAACGACTAAGCTGAAATATATATCATTCAGAAGCATAAACACGAAAACGCCAATGTCAACAAATTATTGTGTTTAATAATTTACCACAACGATAACAATAACAAGCTAATAATGTTGCTGGGGGGGAGGGGAAAAGGAATATTTATGCACTTGGGGCCGCAGAACTCTTGTCTCATTTGAATTTATTTTATTGGCCAGCGGAAAAGTGAAAGACAAAACCGAAATAAATAATAGAGGCGAACGCGCGACCGTCGACGAAATGGGGGCGTCTCAATGGAGGCATTTCATGTGGAATATCGTGGAGTAGTGGCGGTACGGAGGGCTAGATCTCTTACGGCGTTGTCGCTGTGGACCGGTAGACTAATTAGATACAATTCCAGTTGGCTTGGCATGCCGTTCCTAAAGCACGTTTCTGTCAGATACATTGCGATAAATAGCAGCGAACAACGGTTGCAGCTGAAAACACGTTTCCACTTTATCGTTTTCCCGCCCAACTCCCCCACAACACTGTCCCCTTCTACACATATATATTTTCCCCGATCTCCACAATCTGCCGTACTTTGTCACAAGTGAACGTGTTGTTCTAGTTGGCAATTGCACATGTTCGTCTGGGCAGCAGCGAACAGGTATCCCCTAGATACAAATACGATAGCCATGGCACTTGGTCATTACTTTGAGCCAGTGCACCAACAAACGATATTACACACGAAGTCTGATGAATTCGGGGAAATGTCGTTTTTCGAATAAACCATACATAGGGTTTCCATTTATGGAAAACGGTTTTGTTACACAATTTCATTTTATTTTTTATTTATTTATTTCCCATTATTGTTGAATAAAGACTTTTGCACTAGTATGGGCTTTTTAATAACACATTGTTTGGCACTGGTAAACCAAAATGGCGAATCTATTCGCGATTTGAGATGTAATCTTGCGGTTCTCGTTGTATTTGTGATCCAATTACTAACCCAGCATGCTTGCCAAATTAATCACCAACCCGTAGAAGATCGTCTTTGCGGCAAAACCCTTTTTGTATGGCCATTCAGTTCTTCTGGCTCTTTTGGCGCGCAGTTTTATTTCGGCTGCTTTTGACTCATCGACTTGCCATCGACGTTGGCAGCGCTGCTCCCCAAGTCATACATGCAAAAAAAGAAAGAAAATAAGAAAACGAAAAGAACTGTGTTTGCTTTCTTCTGACTGCGGGCGGTTCACCCGCTCCGTTCGCTTTCTTCAGCACATTTCTTCTCACTCTCCTTTCCAAAACAAAAAATAATTAAATGTTTTTCATAGCGTTTAATTGCTCTCAAATCTCTTTGAGAGCTCTCGGTATTTGTTGATATTTCCATTTTATTTTGGTGTTTTTTTGTTGGGTATCTCTTCTAACGTGGCCCACTGTGTCGATTGTAATTACTCAATTGCTCATACGCCACCGACAGACGTAGAAGAATTTTTTCTTCTTCTCGCTATGTTTCAGTTAAGTACATAGATAAAAAATAAATGGAATTGTTATTGCGGTTGGGTTTTCTGAGGTAGCCGACTTCTTGGACTTGTCGTTTTTTTTCGGCAGGTGCTTGAACTCTCTCCCTTACATTTTCTCTTTTTTTCTCTTTTGTGGATCTCACGCTCTCTGCACAGATAAAACAATTAGAGCGCCCTCTTTTATGAGTTCAAAATTCCACATGTACGATTTAATATCTCAATAGCATATTATCTCGTATATACTTTTATCAAACCCACGTTTTTTTTTTTTACTTAATAATGTAATCAGTTATATACCACAAAAAAAACTGCACATTTCATTAAAAAATTTCAATATACATAATAATTTTATAAAGTTTTAATATAAAGTCTAGACGATAATAGTAATAAAATAACAATATTTAGATACGTACTAAAAGTGTTATTATCTGGTGTTTGTTTAATTCTCTATTAAGTTTTTCATATTTTTGTATAATACCTTATGACTTTTTAGTCAACAATTAAAAAACAGGTTGACCCGATCTTAACCAACATCAAAATTATTCTCTCTGTCGAAATGTTTCACCTTTTATGGAAATTTTTGCACTGCAGCGCTGTAGTTTTTTTTTTTTTTTTTTTCGAAAACGTGTTTTGTGCAACAGCAAATCTGAATCAATGCAGTTTTTAGAGACTTCGTTTGTATTTTTTTTTCTTTTCTTTATTTTTATGCGCCGGTTTACCTTCAGTGCTAATGTTCTCCATGTTGTTGCTGCTGCTTTTGAAATCCAGTTTTGCGCAGCTGCAGCGGATTTGGTCGCTGAGAATCGAAAAGCGCAGCCGCGAAACAGTTACGAGGCAAACAACGCTGGCAGAACAGCAACACCAACAGCAAAAATAACAATAACAATAACAAAAGCCCAGCCAACAACAACATAATTTCGCTGACCCACTAAATTAACAACAACATAGCGAAAAATAATTAAATGTGCGTGTCTGTCAATGTCTGTCTGAGCGAGTGACAATCGTGCGACGCTTGAAATACAGTTGAAATTCTATAACTTGAATTTTAGAACATTAAGTTATTTAGCTTTCAGCATTGTTGAGGTTGGACACGAAATTTTAACAAAATTTTAAAACTTAAAAATTGACAAAACCTGTTCAAAGTAAGTTTTGAAACCGGGGTTTAAATTAACGAAATGATTACGTCGGTATTTTCTTTGTTTAAACAAGTACAATATTGCAATACTATTATGTATGTATCTTGTATCTCAAAGTCGCAGTAAACAGAGAATGACATGAAAGACTAAGAGAGACTATTGAAATTGTTTAGATTGTAGATTTTTAAATACATTAATATAAAATAAAGAAGGTTGTACATTTTATGTTCTAAAAGTATCTAATGGTATGAAAATTTTTTGGATTACAAGTGACTGTAGAAAACAGTTGCAGCCGCAGCAAAAGCTATAAAATACAGCGCAGCAATTTATAAGATCGTCTCCAGCGGCAAAAAGCAAAGCGGCTCTAGAACCCTCGAGCGTTAAAAATGAACGTTTAGGAACGAAATGTTGGGCGGCAAACGCGTGAGAGCGTATGAAAACGCGAACGGGAATCGGTCAGTCATGTGCACCACGCGGGCAGAGACGTCGACTGAGGCAGCGACGTCTGCATTGCGAAACCGATGAATTTGCCTCTTGCCATTTTTATTTTTTTTTGGTCATGCCAACGTTTCTTTGTAGGCCTTTCTTTGCCTTCGTTCTTTCATTCGCTGCCGTTTATTTTTATTTCTTTATGTGTTGCTAACGGTGCTTGGGCTTTATTTATATAAAATTGTGTGTCTTTCTTTCTTTCCCCAATTCGTATTTGTGTGTAAACACGTTTTTTTTTGGAGCTGCGCTTTGCGAAATCGAATGAGAAATGCAATGCAAACTGTGGTGTCAGTTAACCCATTGATGCCCAATGCCCCCCGAATGGGCATGTGTATGGTCCAATCGAAAATTCGAAAAAAGAATTAAAGAATTAAATGAATTGAAAAGTAGATAAAGTGTTCCGAAAAAAACCTTAAACCTTAATAGACTTTAAAGGTGCTAAAAAAAAAACTTTTCCCAATACTTTGAAGATCATCAATAAGAGTAAGTAATTTTTTAATTTTTATTTGCACAGTTTTGCTATTAATTTAAAGTCTTAGTTTCGAAACGCCTTAAATTCGGTATTAGTTGAACCTTATTGATGATGAAATTTGAACTGAGTAAGTCTCAAGGCTTACTTTAAATCTTCACCCGAGGAGCTTGCGGCTTTCTTTTCATGCCTTTTCCATTCGATTTTCGAATTTTTTGCGACCTTTTTATGGTTCCTACTGTACATGGTCTTATATATGCACACGTATGTACATACATATAGGTACATATATGGATAAGTACACAAACAATCCTGATCTTTTTGTACGTTTGCATTTCCTTTTTCGTGCTTTAAATGTATTGACCCAATTCTCTGGCCTCAGCGTTGGAATTTCGTTTGCATTTCGTTGAAGCGATTTATATACAGACAACGATTTTTATCGCATTTAAAATGCTGTATTTTTAATGAATTAAAATCCAATTGCATTTGCATAATTATGAGGCTGCCAGAGTTAGGAGCCTAAATTAAGTCTTTTTATATTTATATTACTAATTTGAATTGCCTTTGCACATCTGCGCTTTGCCTCATAAATCTTTGATGTGAGACACTTAATTTTAAGACATTTAAATTGTATACCGCTCCTATTAATATACATTTAAATTGTCCTCGAAATAAGCTTGCAAACAAGTCAGAAACTAATTGCCTTGTGATTGAAAAATTTGATTTTCCTTTTGATGTTGTCAATCGACAACTGAAAAGTCAATAAACTATTTTGTAATGACATCCAGACACACTGAAAGAAGAGTTGCGAGCACGTGTAGAACGCCATGATAAATTTATTTTTTGTTGGTTCATTTTGTTTTTTGTTATTTTACATATTTATACGCGGTTTTTGTATTTCTTGCCGCTTCGGGTAGAGTGGAATTTTTTGTTGCTACCCCTCGAATGTTATTATTGCTGAAAATGCATAAAAACCTGGCAATTCGATTGCTGAAAAAATTGTAATTAATGCGGAGGTTTTTTCCGGTCCACTTTGCCTGCGGTTCCTTTTTTATTATTTTCCACCACCTGCAATATATTATTGAAACGATTTCATTAAAAAGTTTAATAACGTTATTAATGTCGAATGGCAGTAGGAATTAAAAGTTCCCTCTGTCTGCTGTCCTCGTCATCAACATTTTAAATATATCTCACCCTAAATGGTTTTAAATGAATTGTTAATCAAAATATTGTGTGATTAACTAGTGCATCGGTAAACTGGGGTTGGGGGCTATACAGTTTAACATTTAATTCATTTTCTCGATGTATATATATATGCCATATGTAGGTCGTTTGTCAATGGCAACAGCTTAATAACAGTTATTTAAGCACTAATTTAATTATTTTCTCTCTTTATCTGTCTTTGCAGGTAAGTTTACTGATGCATCTCAAACCACTTTAGTTGACTGTTATTTATGGTATGTGCCTTAAAACCAAATTACTTTATTGCCTTGCTGTGCTTTAATGTGTTTCGATTGGAGGCCCAATCAATGGTAATCATAGATTAGAAAGTGCAAACAAGAATTGAGTGTCGAAAGTATATCTTGTAGCTGCCACAGTCGATCGATAATGGGAGCCGGAAACAATCGTATTGCACGTCGCGCTGCCGTTGGTAATCAAATAACAGTTGGCCAACTGGCTATAATGTATCTTTAGCCTCGTTTTATTGTGTGGGATATATATCGCGTTATTGATAGCACAGCTCAGCCAACCATGGAACACCCGTCGAGCATTTTTGCTCCATATTAACGAGATAAAAAGATACAATACTTCAATTTCATTTATTTATGTAGCGCACTTTGCATTGTTGGAATAACAGCGCATCAAAATGAGCGACAGTTCGTTCACACCAAACACGCAATGGGAGACAACAAAAATTCCACTTTCCTCTCTGCCTCGCTTTTTATCGTGAAATATTTAAATTTTTCACTGGCACATTTCGCTACTGATAGCACATTTCAACAGCGAACCGGCTAAAAAAAACAAAGCAAACACCTAAGAAAACAATGGGAATGGGAATAGCAAACAGAACAGATCACCTGCCTTGACGCTACAGGAAAATCATCTCAAAGATAGATGAAGAGTGCACAAGGTGACACAGAAAGACGATTAATTTTCCTATTTTATTTGACTGCATTCAAACGTATAAAATTGGCTGTTGAGTGAACAATTTAAAGCTTCAAAAGGCAGTCAAGTTGCTGGCTATAAAATATTTAGCATCAAATAGATTGAAGTAGTTTTGGTGCAATTGAAATGGAAAAATTGGCTGTAAATGCACTTTAAGCTCTCAACAAACATTTAAGTGGCAGGTTAGAAAGTATTTAAGCACAAAATATATAAAAAAATGCTTTTACACAACTTAGGTATTAAAAAAGCTTAAAAGATTATTGGACTTAGGTAAAATCAAAAGTAAAATTTTTGAAAATTCACTTTTTACTATAAAAATTACTAGGAAAAATATAATTTCTTCTTATCTTTTCTTTAATAGAAATAAAGAGACTTAACTTTCATTATATTTACGTTTGCGCTAAACATTTTTGTAGTTCAGTTGGTAATTCTCAATGGTCTTTGCACGAAAAGTAGCGCACAAGAGAAACTGAAAATGCTAAAGAAAGCCAACAACAATAAAGTGAAATGTGTTTAAATATTGATAAAAACAATAAGAATAACAGCGGCGACACAAGCTGGAAAAATGCTGTTGCACACAAAGAAAACGAGTGAAAACAACAACTCAGCTGGCCACATGTGTTAATTTGCGCGCACAGGTGAAAAATGGCGGGAATGGTGGGTGGGTGTTTTGCTAGATGGGTAGATGGTGAGATGGGGGTTTTGTCAGCTCGGCAGACAGACCTGGGGGTAAACTTTGGCAACCTGCGGACAAATATTTAATGCCTGTCGAGTTCAGCACGGTTCGGTTTGCTTAGATCCGCTTGAATCGCTTGCTGCCAGCGAATGTGAAGCAGTGGGTCAGGTGCAAAGTGGTGCAGTGGGTGGTTTTCACGATAGTGTGATTCAGCGGGGAACTGTTTTGTGTTTGCACAAACAGCTCCCGTTTCGCTTTTATTTTCCTATTTGATGATTAACACAGTTAAAGTTGACGTTGTCGTTGGCCTAAGCAGTGCACATAAAGAAATTATATATTTGGTAGGTGCTTCAATTTAAAGTTAATTTTCAGTTTTTGTCGCTGACATTTCGTTTCAAAAGAGAACCTTTAAACTAAGTATATGTAATTTTAAATATACTGTTTATGCTAACAATTTTTTAATTTATAAAAAAAAATTTAATAAAAAATAGATTATTAGAGCCTTTTGAATTAATTTTGTTTATATTTTCTATTGACACTCATCCCTTGTTTTCCGTGTGCAAAATAAGATTTCTGGTTGCTGGGGGAGCAGAGTGGCAAATGGGTAATGATGTGGCTCCTTGGTCGAACGATGCGACTCGTTAATTTAGTGGCCGCCAACGACGATGAAGATTCCGCGGCCAACGTAAACATTTGAATGGAGCCAACGAATTGCTCCATCTCTTTTTCCGTCACTCCCACCCCCACTCACACTCCCACATCCACATTGGGATTAAGGGACGTGGCCGCCCACCCGGCGAGTGGAGTTCACGCCGCTTTGTTTGCCTAGTCGTCGTCGCAGGTGGTGTTGATGATGATTATGGCCATAGCTTCTCCGTAGTCTGTTTGCTCGGAAAAGTTGGTAAATGAAATTTTTATCGCACTGCAATTGCTTCAGCTCTTGTTGACCATAAATTTGGCCGAACACTACATGAAGTTATTTTGGGGATTATTCTGGAAATATGCGTTGAGTGCGAGGATACCACTTTAAGTGGCTAAGCTAAAGGGAACATAATAATTTGTCTAAAATCTGTTTCAAGTACAAATACAAAAAGGAGATTGTTATTTACATTTAAGTTAAGTTAGTTGTTATTTACCAATCATTTTTTGAAAAGGTAATATTTTTCTATGGATTTATTGGCATTCTACACTCAATTGGCCGCCGAATGAAAATGGTTGATTTATTTTCGGTCCTTAATTAGATGCAGTCCATATAATTGCGAAGAGCTTGCTAACTGCTCATTAAGTAAATGATAAATGCTCGTGTTAAATCGGCCAGGCACTTATTTCGCCAACGGCACAAAATATAGATTTTTGGCATTTGGCCTAGAATTGATATTATACGGCTCTCCGTCATGCACGTTGTAAAATAGATCAATAGCAAAAATTTTGAGCTGGAAGAACCAAGATAAAATTAAAGAATAACATTATTATATATGCTCTAGGTTTATTTAAAAGCTATGTAGGTCGGCACGTGCTTGTGGATTATATAAATTTAATTTTTTCGGTTAAGAAATAAGTTTTTCACCCACTCGAGGTGGATTCGATTACGCATCGCGCTGATTAGTTTTGCTTTGTCGGCGCTTCCCCGGCCGGCCAATTGTCAAGTAAGAAAAATAGCGCAAATATTTTACTCATTGACGTAGCAATGGTCCAAACAAACCGAAAAACCGAGAAAAACCGTCTAAATCCCGTTGAAAACTGGCGGATGCCGCAGTCTCTTGCAGGAATCGAAACACCTTGGGAGACGCCGACGTCGCACAATGAGGAAAAATGTTCAATTGTGCACGCCCAACGCGGAATGTCTACCCCATTTCCCAGCACCACCCGCACTGCCATCCGCCACTCGATGATGCTCTCTTGTCCATCCACATCATTCCACATGACAGTCGGAGATTGCGTGAAAATCTCAGAGATTTGTTGACATTTCTGCTTACATTTAATTCAATTGCTGTTTTGCGGCCGGCAGAGGAGATCCCAAAATAAATATAAATTAATCTTATTCACATGCATGTACGATTTACTTTGTGTTTCTACGCAATTGAAATTAGTTTTACTAAATTAAATTTAATTAATTTAAGGGTTGTCCGCATTTTCAGTTCATTTCCTGAATTGTATTTTATAGCTTTCTCTGCTCTTTGGCAATCAATTTCTGCCTCAATACAAATTTGTATTCCTGCCGGCCTGCCACCAACCCGTTACCTTGCATGTATTTTTATGCGCATTTAAAAGCATTTTCCATAAATAAAAAATTATGAAAAAAGCAACCGAAAATGTATAGACGAAACGAGAACCCCAAACAGACGAATTAGTAAAGATTTTCACATGAAAAGCGGCGCGTAAATTGCGCGCAGACCGCAAGAAGCAGTTGAAGCGAAGGGGGAAAATTAAAATGAAAATGAAAATGGTTTTATGTTTGAAGCGCCCGAAAGATTTTTCCACATAAATTACATGCACACGGCCGAAGACGCAGCAGCAGACTGTTGTCATAAGTGATCAACGCGGTCAGACCTCAGGCCCAAGTCAGTCAGCCCATCCATCCATCCCTCCATATGTCCGTCCGTCCGTGTGCCGTCCGTCCGTCCGTCCGTCCGTCCGTCTGTCCGTGTGAGTATCTCTAGTTTGTTGCTATATCCACTGGCACGTCAAGTGAACTGACATTAAAATGACGAAAACGCAAATCAACAGCAAACAACAAACAGCAGCAGCAAGAACTTTCCGCCTTCGGCAGAGTTTGTTGAAAAGATGGATGGATTTATGGCTCATTTTGTTGTATTTCCTTCCTTTTTTTTGCAGGGTGGGTGTCTGGCCTGTCAATAGTTTGTCTTCGGGAAATGCCCAAGATGTTTGCAGAGGTTTGGTTCTGGCACTCTGTAATTAAGTAAATTTTCTTTTATATTATAATTAGAGTATAATTAGAGTACTCTTTGGCAGATTAATAAAGAACTCGTTCTGGAAAATATCTATATCATTTTGATTTTTATACCCGAATCCTGTGAAGTAAAATATTTTATTTGATTTCTGCCGAAACCCTTCCTACGGAGGTAAATAAATTGATTTTAAATAACAACAATCCTATGAGAATCAATATTAATATTTCTGAATATAATGAAACATAGTATTCGAAAACAACACTTACAGAAAGCCAAGTTATTTTTTGCAAAGCATTGTTTTTCATTAAATATAGATCATTCCTTTTAATATCAATAGACAAGAAAATTCCACATTGGCCTTAATCTCTTTATGTGGCCTAGTGGGCACAGTTTTTAATTGAAATTCATTAGAAAGCAAAGCACATGCAATTTACTTTTCTCATATCGTTCATTGTACAAGTCAGCTGAAAGGGACAGGCAGGCAAGGGGGAATGACACGATAGAAAAACAAGCAGCAGCACGGAAAAATCAAACGCCGAACTAATGACAATTTTCAATGCTCCACGTGTTGAGGCCCTGCCCCCAGCCGGAAAACGCCACCACCCGCTGTGACTAATGAGCGTTGCTAACTGAGATAAGAGATCTGGCCAAATGGCCAATGGCTGAATGTTGAGAATTGAGAACCGAACGAAATAGAGCAATTGCCGTCTGTTACCGAGCGATTCGAATGCCTGAGTTTAGAAACAAATCAGATACAGATACAAAACATAGAAATGTGTTTACCGAGTACTTATGCCATTCATGAGAATGTATCTCTGACGTTTGCGGCCGCAGAATTTCGATGCGGTGATGAAGATGAGGATGATGACGCCGATGAGCAATGCCAATAGCATGCGATCGGGGGTGTGCGGACGATCCCCCGATATATTATATACTTTAAAAGGTTTGTCTTTGCCAAAATGATTGATTGCCGCCCAAGTAGTGGAGGCCGTTGAGAAATATATCGCGTAGATACGAATGCATTGCGGCAATACTGTTTATAACTTACACATTGTTTCTTCACTATTTTCGATGGCATTTTGTAAATCCATTTCGCTTGTGCAGAGTCTGAGTAATTCCTTCTCTTGATAGTTTTCGTGCTTTTAGTTTTTAGTTTTTGGTTTTCTTGTTTTCGTTTTGATGTTGGGCCACTTGACTTGGACTTTTGATGTTTTTACTTGGCCTGGCCCAAACCGAGGATCTTCTGGCACTCGCTCTTGTCGCTCACTGATCTGCAGCATTTAATTTCATTGTGGTTGTTGTGGCTGCTGTTTTAATTAAATTTCGCAACGCAAACGTTGAGGAAAACATTTGGTAAATTGCATTTTATGTGCAATTTTCGTTCGACATTTGCGGGCCTTCGTCTCGTCTCGTCCGCGTCCGCTACCAAAGCCGAGAAGGGGCCATTGGGGGGTTGGAAAAGCGCCGGGAGTGCGCCCGTCTGCTGGCAGAATACAGTGCATCTAATTGCGAGTAACAAATGCCGCCTCATGTTGCTGTCGCCAGACATTTTCCTCTGCTTGGCATCTCACTTTTTTCCCTTTTTTTTTGTTTTTATTTTTTTTTTGATTTTGGCTCGAAGGCAGGGATTGCGAGGCGAAGATGATGATGATGATGCCGCAGTCTCGCAGAAATGAAGGACACCAGCATATGGATGACGGCTTGAGAGATGGACAGTTCTGGGGCTATTCGGGAAGTTCTTGATTAGCTACCTGGGACATTGGACAGCAGCAAATGAGCTGAGCAAATGCTGCAAATGGATCATCTTGTCTAATTCAGAATAAGAGAAAAGCAGGAAATTTTGTTTGTGTCAATCTGTTTATATACATCTTTGTAAACAGATGCAAACAAATAATATATATTTTTCCACAGAATGTTAGATATTTACATTTCGTTGCAAGTTGTTGTTACGTTTAGTTTTATAAACTTTCAATTTGTTTTTCACTATTCGGTAATATAATCCCCACAAAATATAATGCTGCTTTTTCGTAACGGTCTCGGTTATAAATGGTTAAGTAATGCGGTTGCGGTAATGAATATGTCATTGAGGTTCTTGTGTAAGTAATGGTGAAGATAATATCATACCATCAGTGCTTCTGAACAAAGGCTTAACGCTTTTTTTATCTAAAAACCGACTTTAATGTTTTCTTCTCTAATGCTTTAAACTTCTGGTGTCAATATTTCTTGATCAAGTTATTGCATTTGCTATGTACAAACATTGCTCTGCACATTTCATTTTGAGCAATCCTTTTGAGGACAGTTTGGCAAACGCCAATGCATACTTCAATTGTCTGTCTCCCAGACTGTCATTCTCCTTCTGACTGGCTGACTGGCTGTCTGCCGGAATCTGGCTATAATTCTTGCTATTTTTACTACCTCGATTCTTTATCTGAGATTCTGAAACTTGCAGTTCATTGCGATTGCGACTCAACCCAGCGGCAATTTCTTCATCTTCATCTTCATGACGGCGACACATCGTTTTCTTTCTATCTCTCTCTGATTTTCGTACTTTTTTTTTATTTCGTTTGGGTTTTGCGTGGATTTCTTGGCAAACGCATTTATATTGTGCACATGTATCTGTACCTATGTATCTGTATCTGGTGGATGTCGGTGGCTGAGGCTGCACTTTATAGCAACAGCAACCGCTTGATCGACTGAGTGCAAATTTCTCGAAGCAAAATTTATTTGTGATTTGCAATTTGCATGGACCGAGCGACGTTGCGATGTTGTTGTGGTAAAATTTTGTGGGTAATTCATCTTCATTTCGTTGCGGTTCGAGCTGAAATGCGTTGCGGTATGCAGCCGCGACACCGCCACACCGCTGCAGCTCGCCTGCAGGCTATTTTCAATTTGTTCGCCGCTGAGCTAAAAATGTTTCAAATGTTTTTACCCAAAAATAAAGCGAAATTAAATTAAAAAAATAATAGGAAAGATAAAAACCATCCTAACGTCCACAGCAAATTGTACAGTTCATCTAAAGGCTCAATGCACTTAGGCCCAATCCCCTCGAACGAACCATTCATCTATCTATCTATCAAGCCATCCACCCGCCAATCAATCATTTTAGTATCGGTTTTTGTTGTCTTTATGAAATTTAATCAACAGCTTCCAATACGGCAAGATATTGTTCGTTTGCGGGGGTAGAAACTTAAAAAAAATTCTGAGAAAATTGTGAGAGAGGTAAAAGAAAAGAAATATGTTGATGGTGTATTATTATTAAAGGCAAATTTGACAGAAAACAAATGTTTCCTCCTGCTGGCATGCCGCTTAGCTCTTTGTTTTCTTTACTTTTCCTCGGATTTTCACACAAATCGCTTTGTATGCGTCAAAGTTGTTGATATTTGAATTAACCCTTGGACGAGACAAGGACGCCGTGGCAGGAAGCTGTCTGTTGGTATTTTGTATTGGATTTGACTCTCTGGATAATGAAGTGGCCAAATGATCAATTGATGTTGTGGTGACACTGATATGAATCTATGAATTTATTTAAACTAAATGTTGAAAGAAAACCGAAGGCATATAAATACTTTACAATGCAATCTGAATTTGTATCTTTCCACGACATTCCCTAAATGCATATTTTCTCTCTTTTCTTTTCATTATTCTACTCAATTGCAAATATAAAGCTAAGGTCAGCAGTTCAGCTTTTGACTTAATGTTGACATATTTGTATTTATTATACGAACACAGAACTTGCACAAGCATCTAAAAATACGTCACAAAAGCGAGCCATTAACCTAATTGCTAAAGTCAGGCAATGGAAACAAAAGCCTCAGGTAGCAACAGGCGGCAACAAAATATAAAAATAGGGTTAAGTGCGCGAACCAAGTGGAATCCACTCCTTGAATTTCTCGTGAAATGCATCAGCGAAATGTTTAAAGTACGACAAGTCAGCCATGAAATAATTGCGGAAACTGAATCGGAACTACGGTAAAAGTTAATTAACTTTAATAGTAATTAGTAGTTAGTGGATTGCCACCACCAACACCGACACTGACATGTTCAAGTTGTGTAAGCGAAGGAAAGGCGACTAGAAAAACGAGCGAAAAAACTGTTGGAAAAGTTAGGAAAATGTCAAGGTGTTGCGGGCAGATGGAAAACCTATGTAACGATTAGAAATTATCCAAGTTTTACCACCTCCTTAGTACCGGTTTAATTAGTGCGAGCATCAACGGGATTTTTTGTGTCAAGACCAAGTGGCCAAAACACCTGCCCGCTTGCGGGAAATATTCAAAACATTTAAATTCACCGCAGTTGTCGTCGCTGATTGACATTCGAACGTGACATAAACATGGTTCACCTAAATTCCGTAATTTATTTATAAAAAATCAGCTTACTGCGAACAAAACAAAAATTATGTTAGCAATGCCTGCAGCCAAACCATAAATTCTGGGTTGCTTTAACCCTGCTGCTGCCTTTTCCACAATATTCAACATTGAGCATTCAACATATCGCCATGACAGCGTCAATTAACGGGGAAAAAATTGTGCAAAACTTTATGTTGACTTAAATTTTTGCACTCAGCCATAGAAAATTTGTTTTTGCAATGCTTTAAATTATGCCATTAGTGCAGAAAATCAATTCGTTTGGTTTTACGTAAGCGATCGGACAAATGCGATAATATTTGGAAATACTGGTACCTGTCCTTAATCAATTCCATATCTAAACTGTTGTTATAGAAATTAATGCATTTTTAAAATGTGTAATTATAAGACATTATTTAAGAACATTAAACAACAATTTTACAGTAATAAATACTGAACGTACATAAAAATCAAGCTTAAAGGGAATTTAAATTAAAACATAAGTAGAGAAAATTAATAAAGTGGATTTCCTCTTATTCCATGATATTGCATTTAATAAGTTTCACAATTAATGGCGTTAGTATGTAATATTAAACATGGCTTGTTGCTGGATATTTAATTTATAGTAAACTGGTTTGAGTTATTATAAAACAAAGACAGAAAATCATGTAATCTTGTATTATTGAGCGCAGTTTATTTTAAAATTACTTCTTTCTTAGGCTTTTAAAATATATTTATCAAAGAGAACTGCTTAAAAATAATCTCCTAAGCAATCTGAATTTATGAAAAAAAACACAAGGGCCGCATGATAAACTAAAATAAACACGACTATGCACATGCTGTGAACACACGCTCAGACCACGAAAAAGCCAGGCTTATTTACTATATATTGATAAATCTGTTGTTATACTTTTCGTCACCACAAAGCCCGATACTTATCCGTATATATGTGTTTGTGTACATATTTTTACAGTCCACACAACAACAGAACCAGCAGCAAGCACTTATGAACAAGTCAAATGACGACCTACGGAGAAAGCGTCCCGAGACTACACGGCCAAATCACATTCTACTCTTCACCATCATAAATCCCTTCTATCCCATCACAGTTGTAAGTACACACAGCAATATATATTTATATTTTACTCTTTCTCTCTCTGCAGCCTCTACTCCCATACATACATTATATTATACGACGATAATATCCTTATACCCTCCAGATACTTAGTATGTTGATATGTATGAAGAGAGATCTCTTCTATTCCTTATTATTTTTTTTTTTTTTTTTCTTTTTGGGTGAGAAATCGGAGAAAATAAAATAAAATCCATTGCAATTTGTTTTGTAGCTGTTAGAAAACTTGTCACACACTCGAGCGGAGTTTTCAGGCATGGACATGTGTGCAGGGGATAAGAAAACAGTTTTTTGCCACACTGTCGCCTCTGGACCCGAATGTTGTTGTAGCTTAGGCTACAGACGAGTGTTGATTGTGTCTGGCTTTGTGGTATGCCTGGTCTTATCACAACGTTTGATACTTTTTAGCTACAAAATGGCCAGAAAGTGAGTGTCCTTAACAAGGGCAGAGGCAACAACAAGTGTGGATAGCAGATGGGCCGGGATTTGGATGAGTGTTTATTCCAAGTGCATTGTTAGGCGAGCAACAACCTGCAACGTCAACAGCAACAATTATAAAAGGAGAGAAAAACGACACAATGCACCGACAAAACGTAAAAAATGCATAAAGTGCTCAAGTGTGCTGAGACTGAATAACGTGCGAAGCACGCCCACGCATAGACACATACAAAGACTAAACCGGGGACTCGAGATTTTAGTACTCAGCTTAAATTGGACCAGTTTATGAGTTTTATCAAGGGGTCTTAAATAAAATTTATTTTAAAAATTAATTCAGGTTTTTTTCAAGTTTTATGGTAATAAACTAAGAAGACTTTAGTAATCTTTAGAATTGTTAAATTTCTGTTTGTGTGAAGTTAAAGAAGGCTTAGAATAACCTAATAGGCAATAAGCAATAAATGCCCTAGATAGAAACAAATAATTTAAAAGGTGTATTACATGGTTTTACTTTTAAAATTATTTAATTTATTTATTTATTTTTGAAGTTTTTTGAAAAGGTTTAGCTTAGTAAGTGAAAATGAGTTGTAGAAAGCAAAGTTACTCCATTCAAATGTGGATCAAGAGGCTTTTTGCTAAGACCCATTTCCCAACCCTATGTCGGCCTATATCATGGCAATATAGGGTAGACATTTCTACAACTACATGAAAACTAGACACGCACACTGGCTTAGTTTATTGTCTTTTTAGCAAAGGCAAAAACATTCGGCGGCGCAGCAGTACAACAAAGCCAAAGAAAACAAAAATGCGGAAATGTTCTACCCCTCTCTCTCTTTCACTGGTATTACTCCTTTCTCTGTCCCTCCGTCAGTGTGGGAAAATAGTGTGTTTGCGCAGGCAATTGTATTTTCCAACACTTGAGCCAAGTGCGAGCGTAGTGGAACATAAAATCCTGTGAAGTGGAAAACATGCAGCATAAAAACTACAAAACTGAAAATTATTTGGGGCCAGCAGTTGCATCGCTGTGTGTGTATGTGTGGATAAAGCCAGAAAGCCCAGACATGTTAATTCGCATCCGACAAAATGGCTGCCTGTGTTGCCTTGTGCAGCAGGATTTTCCATTCGTCCGACTCAACTGAATGACTTTTCGCAGGTCCCATTGTAGTAAAGTCCGGCTGACTGGATTTATATTCACATTCGCATTCAGCCTCGCTCGCAGCTTTTCCAACGGAAATAAATCTTTCTGTTGACTTAAGTCATCGCCATGAAGAAGCGTGTTTGTTCTGGAATTAAGCAATTCTCTTTACAATTCTCCGTCTTTCTCCCTCGTTATGCGACACAAATTAAAAGCTTCTGGCAGTTCGAAAAATATCTGTTACATCAGCCCTTTATTGAGCCGGATTCCGGTTTTAATGGAACTGCAAATCGGATTAAAAGCATTCCCTGTATCATAAGGTGCATGATTTAAGAACATCAGCAGGCAGAATTCATTTCCAGAGTTAAGGTCGCTTGAAATGATTAATTGATCTGCCAATTGGTCAGAAGCTTATAATTAAGACAAAAGGCAAAGACAAATATAATTTCGAAATAAAATTTGCATTTTAAATTATAAAGCACTTTTTTAGACTATTTTAAATATATTTTATATGTGCCTCTGCCAAATGCAATTTTACCCCCTACTGAAACATTCAAAAGAAGCATGGCCAAAAGAAAACTGTTTCCGGAAAGTTTTTGGGAAACTTGGGCCGGGCACGTTCGTCGGCGAGGAACGCTCCATCACACGCTCCAACTAGCTTTGGCTTAACTAATCGCAAACTAAACGACCTCTAATAGCATCCGGAACTTCTGTCAACAATGCAGACTACCACTGCCACTCCCATTTTTCGCTCTTCCATTTCCACACACGCCAAAACGAAAAGTAAAGTGAGCTACGAGTCAAACTTTTCTAGAGCTATGCCTGGCTCATTTCCGCAGCGAAGAGAGTGTAGAAGTGTAGGGAATGCCGCTTATCCGCACGGAACCAAAAGCTTTCGGGATAAGATTAAAAACTTTTTAATAAGAAGACACTAAAAGCATCAAAGGGAAATTTGCTTGTGCACACACATATGTGCAAGCAAAGTGGCCAACAAAAAAGGAGGCAGAGTTGTTGGGGTAGGGGTAAAAAACCAGATGACAGATGATAAAGTTGTGCAGCCCAAACACTCTGCAACAAAAGGCCATGAGATGTTAAAGTTGAAGAGTTGCTAAAAATGGAAAAAAATTGCAATAAAAGTTACAACGACGACGGGTATTAGCTGACACCATAGCAGAGCAGGGCAACAATGTTCAATAATGTATTAGCATGGAGGGCAGGAGGCGTGGCAGCTGCAGCAGCAGCAGCAACAACAGCCACAATGCAAATGCAACCGACGACCCCAGAAGAGGAGGCATATGTAAAACCCTCATTGAGGCGGCTTATCAGAACGCTGTTCGACTTTGTTGGTAAAGAAAAAATAAGGGAAAATGCAGCAGCAGTCAGCCATAAGCTAAAGCCCAGGAATGTGTAACGGCAGCTGCAGCTTTTGCAATATGTGACACATGCAGGAGCAGGGCGGAACAGGCGGCCCAAGCCAAGCCAAGCAGCGGAGCAGCAGCATCCAGCAGACCATAATGCGTAGCCTGGCAAAAGCCAACGAGTTGGGTGGGTGGAATGGTTTGGTGGGTTGGCTCCACTGCACTGATGGCAGCGAAGGACATGCGGTGACGGCAAAAGCCGAAGCCGAAGCTGTAGCCAAAGCCAAAGCCATAGACCTAAACCAAAACCCGAGCCCAATCCCTCCTTTCCATCCTGACGACGACGAGGGGACGGGCTTGGATGGATAAGGAAAAAAAAAAAAGAAGGATAAGGGGCGAACTGGCAATAGGGGAGGCGTGGCTCATGGCAACTGAGGTTTTCAATAATGCACGTTGTACGGCTCCCATGCCGCGTATTGTATTGCATTTTGTTTATGCATGCGCCCATCAAAGATGGCAAAGATGCTCGGCAAATGGAACTAAAGTGAAAAAGAGAAGAGTGGGGCACTGAGGATAAAACTCTGTTAAACTCCGAATTTCATACAGAATCTTCCTTAAAACATTATTCTGTAAAATAAATTAAATAGGCTTTTTTTATCGCTAAAAACACATATATTTTTCGCAGTGTGGAAATGAAGATAGTAGAATAGCTCCCTGTGGAGCTTTTTTTGCTCTTTGGCTTTGTAAGTTTGACAAATCGATGAGGTGGTTCCCAACTCTTTAACCGTGTCTATACCCATTCCCATTTTCCGCGCCCATTGCCATTTTTATGTGCTTCTTTTATGTTCGCCGCAGTTTGCGACAAAAATATCTCATAAAGTTGCCTTTATGGATATATGCAAAACAATAGATTACGATGTGTGAGGCCTATTGAACTTTGATTGGTATCCCTCAATCAAAGACGGAAACCTTCTTCTTTAAGTATAACAGCAGATTTTATTTTTAGTTTCAACGACACCAAGTAGGGCATGTAAATCAATGGTTGCAAAGACAATTCACTGAGCTAAAACACATACAGATCGGCCAGAAAACCAGAGAAAAAGATTCCACTACTGACTATTCGTTTCGTGTAAGTCTTTGTTGAGTATTTGGTAAAGTAGATCTGGAAAGCACTTGATATCGTTCTTGGTCAGGTGGCCGTTTTCGTACATTTCGGAGAAGATCTGCGGGTAAAAGGGAATTGTATGTTAATGTTATTTTTTTAAGGTTAGTTTTTGTAGCTTACCAATTCCCTGAGTCGTGTGGCATTCAGTTGATTGGTCCTCTCTTTTCGCCAGCTAAGATGCTGATCCCTTTCAACTTGGCTGATGTTTCCTGCTGTCCAGTGGATGGATTGCTGGGTTTTTGAGCTGGATCCCAGCCGTTCTTTGGACTTGGTCTTCAGTCTGTGGCTGCTTTCCCGAACTATTTGTTTTCTGAGAACGACGTTATCCTTGTACTTGAGTTTGTTTTTCGCACTGGCCTTGCTTTTCACGCTGACCCTACTTCTCGTGTCCGCGGATTCACTTGGATCTACAATCTTGCCGCCTTGAAGTCGTTGCTTTTTGGCGTGCTGCTCCAGGAACTGGGCATCTCGTTGTGCCTCCAGTTCGAGCATGCGCTGATGACGCACCCGCTGGCTAAGATTCCGCTGCTGCTTCCGGCGATGGGCTTTGGTTATGCTGCTGCTGCGCTTGGGCGTGAATTTGCGACCCTTCTCCCGGCGCACACTTTGCCAAATGCCCAAACGCTCCTTGGCGCAGGTGGGTGCCAATAATTGCTCCTTCTGGCGTTGAATTTCGCGAGCGATCAATGCTCGATGCTTCTTTGCTTGGGCCTCCGCCTCCTCACGACGTCGCCTCGACTGCACGATCACTGGGTTCAACTGGGCTGCATCCGACTGATCACCTGGCCAACGGACATGATTTCCCATCCTTTGAGGCGACAGCAGCTGTTGCTGCTGATACTGATCCTGCTGGCGATCGCGTTTGTGTCTCTGCATCGCCTAAAGGATAATAACATTAAGAGAAAGGAATTCATACATGTTGCAATCGAGACCTACCTGGTGGTTTAGCTCCTCACGTCGCCGGCTGGAACGTGTATCAGCGAACATGGGCTGCTTGTTTTGTTCGTAGAACTTGCAGTAGTAGTTGACTTTTTCGCAATCTCGCGGCGGCATGATGCGTCGATAGTTTCCCAGGTGACTTTCCTCCCAGGCAATTTGCTGGGTGAGTGCACCAATGGAGCAGGCCTGCCGCACGTCGTGGCCACCAACTTCACGGACTGGCGACGAATAGCCGGGCATCTGAGCAGAGGCCTTCTTGTTGTAGATATTTCTTAACAGTCTGGCCCTGTGCTCCGTTCGATCGTCGCGTATGATCTGTTCTTTATCCACCAAAGCCGTGCTGAGCAGGTTAAAAGTGTCCCTAATAAGAGGACGTTTCACTTCCATATCTACCGACTCATCTGCACTTAAACTAGGCGTGTGATTGACCTCCAGGATGTAGGGTTTCAGCTTCCAGTCCACAAGGATGTCGAAGCCCAGTAGCTGAAAGCTCGCCTGTATCTTGTCGTGTTTTGGAAAACACACATTATAGTTGTGTTTTAGAGTGGGCCAAGCACTGATCAGCGTCTTGATGATCGCATCGTCCACACTTGCCCAGAACTCGGCCACATCGTAGTTGTGATCCACCAGCCACTTGTTAAAGGCACTAAGCTTCCGTTTGGAACCCGCTTCCGGTCCATTTCCCACCATGTACTGAGAGTTCCGGCGATTCAGGCAGTAGTTGGTCAGATGCATGAACACATTGTGGCTGTTGCCCGTTGTCGGTGGCACGTACTTTTGGGTGGCGAAGCGGGCGAGGCCCTCGTTGTACACGAAAATGCGCAAGGGATCCACCGAGGTGACTAGAGTATACACTCGCAGGTCGAACTTGTAGCCGTCAATGAGCAGGGGCTGCAACAAAACATAAAAGAGTTTTATATGCAAAAGATCCAATCTCTACAGGCTTACCCGCTCGATATAGGTCTGGCAGATGAGCTTATCCCGTTTTGCCACCGTGCGAAGATCTGTCGTTATCCAGATGCCACGCCCCTGACCCGCAGAATATGGTTTGAGGATGAAGGTGCGCTTGTGTTTGCCCGCATAGATGGCCACATCGTAGGCACTATTAGAATAAAGCTTACTAAATAATGTACGAAAATCAGATAAATCAAAAATAAAACCCACTCTGTTGGCATAAGCCAGGTCTTGGGAAATATGCGATAGTCGCCGGGAAAGAGCTTGAGCATGCGATTCAGGTTCCTCGAAAGCAGATCTTTTCGACATATTTCGACCATGCCCGGAAAATGGTTGATCTGCTGAAAGCGCTTCATGTTTCGCAGCAGATCGTGATGGGGCGTGGAATCCGACCACTGGATATTCCACAGCCTATGCTCGGGCACATGCTGAAAGCCCATATTTCGGGTAACCTTCGCCACCAGTTGAAACCGAGTGTGCTCGACACAGACGCTCAGCCTCAAGCCGCGGATACTAGGCACTATGTCAGTGCCATCCACATGGAATTGCATCGGTGGCTCCTTTATGACGTCATAGCAAATGGCATCTAGTTGGGAGGCGGTCAGCACAGGCTTAACCTTCGTCTGCTGCGTGTAATCCTGCGTGACGACCATGATGTGGTCCTCGTTAGCACAGCCACCACGACGTCGCCAGGTGGGCTGATTACTTTCGCGAGCCTGTCTTCGTTTGTTACGCGGCTTATTCGAAAGGACGTAGACGCTTTCGCGTTTATAGACCGCCGGTTTTTGGACATTGTTGTCGCCCTTATCTTGCGGCAGAGATTTTTGAGCTTCAAAGAAGCGCGTGTACGGATTAAGCTGGTGCTTTCCGACCTTGGGCGTTTTCTTGGAAGGCATCTGGCGATAATGGTAGTATTAGCGCAGATTCGACTAGTTCCCTGGACTTTCCTCAATGCTTTGCTCTTCAATTTGTCATCTAAATATCGAAAAATGGGAGGGTACATTTAATTTTGACAGTAAACTATTTGTAGTTTGTATGGGACAAGGGAAGGAAAGAAAACGAATCGACAGATTACTCATCTCACAACCTTATTACACCCACCATTCACCACAAGGCAAGGTCAAGTGCTCGGCGGTTGACACTTGAGATGCGAGCCACTCGATTACCAAAGTCAGTGCCGCTGTTGAAACCTGTTCTATGTGGTTAGCCAAAACACCTTGCGACAACTGAAACGAACCACTGCGCTCACCTGGCTCTGCCCCACCACCTCCCTCGCTTTTCGGATTAATTTCCATGTGAGGCGCTTGGGGCGGGCCTCATTAACCGCAGTTTAATCAAGCTTTAGGCTCATGTGGTTATTAGTTCAAGTAGTCAATGTCACAGGGAATAGTACAAGCGAAAAAGAGAAAAATAAAAGTCACCAACAAAAGTAGTTACATAGCTCAGATGTTGATGTCTGCTTGTCATACGCTTGGTTAACTTGGGGGGCAGAAAGCCAAGGGGGCATGACTGTGTGGTAACCCCTGACTTTGTACAGTAATTTATTGTATTGCTGTAGGAAGAAAAATAATTATCAAATATTTCAGAAACTATGTATTATTGAAATTCGAGAGACATAAACTTTAATCCTATTAGGCTTATTTCAATGGTTAGAAATGTCTAAATAACAAGTCAAAACCGAACCCTTACAGATTTTGGTAATCAATTACTAAACCAAATATTTCATAAAAGTGCTTTTTATTTTTTTTTATTTTATTTTCATACAACTCGTATTGCTTTTGTTTTCGAATTAAATGTCACAAACAATTGTCGAAGCTTGTGCCTCATTTTGCACATGTGTTGGGACCTCGGCAACGAACCATGTAATTTGTCAGGTTTATTTGGTTGAGCAACGCTTTTGGCCCGGCTTTTCCTCTAATTGGCTGTCCAAGTTAGTTTGCTGGGGCTTTATTTGTTTTTGTTGCGCAGCTAATTATGCGCCCGCTTTGTCGCTGGAGATTGTAAACAAAAAACCAGAGGGAAAAGTGTGTTGGCAACTTTTCTGCATTTCAAATATTAATGATAGTGCACGAACCACCAACAACAGACGAGGAATGATGAAGAGGGGGGTCTCTTTTCTTTTGTTGACAGAACAGGAGCGTTGATAAGCGAGAGAAAAATGAGCGGAAAATGGCGATTAATGTTGTTTTCACTTATGGAGGAAAGCGAAATAAGTGTTTAATTTATAACTTTTATATAAATACTTATAAATTTATTGTTTTCTTTATCGTTTTCCCCCTTTAATTGGCTGCAAAAATATTCCAAATAAATTATGGCACATCAATAAATCTCACTTTGTTTTTCTGCATACATTTATTATAAACGGAAAATAATAAATTTCTGTTGCTGATTGAATATTTCACACTTTTATATTTGACAGAGGCGCGTAACAGGAGTAAAATTTGTTTATTTTTTTCCTCGTTCAATTATTAATTAACATCCTTTGGGGTCGCCTTCCCTCGATGTTCGCTGGTTTTTTAATCAAGTGCAGGAAGGACGAGGACGAAGAGCAACGTAAAATGAGTGTAAAATCAGAGGACTACAAACTGTATTAAAAATTTAAAGGTGTGCTCACACACATTTCATCTGCAGCTGCAAGCGCGGCAAGAATTTTAAAAAAATGTGTAAAAACAAGAGCCCAAGAGCATAATAATAAAAAATTAAAGAAAAAGAAAATAACAAAACCAAACAAGGGATGTGGGATATGATGGGATGTGTGATGTGGGCGGAGTTCGGAGTAGTGAAAATGGCTCATAAACCCGCCTGGCAGATGATGATGAAATCCGAGAGCCGGGATATAAATTACAATGTGTGAGAATGTGTATGGGAGCGCGTATATGTGTACTAGTTTTCACAAATCCTTTTATTTTCACGGAGCCACACATACGAGCACAGTCGCATTTTGACTAAGAGCGCATTAAAAATTAATCTTTTAATTACTGCTTGGTTGGCTGGCGGGCTCATCGTCGGTTCCTACAACAATGAGTGGCGGGCTATTAATTTGGAGTTCACTGAGTATATTTTTTATTTTTGCATGCGCATTGACAGCCATGTTGAGTGACACATGAATTTCCATCCAGACTCACTCGTAAAGCGTCTTTGGCTTGCCTTCCGTTGCCTCTTACGTCCTTGAGGATGGAATAATAATAACAGCATCATAATCTTTCCTTGGCTTACAATAAAAACCCCTCTATTTCTCCACTTTTAATCTCCGTCATGCTTTAATTCCTCTTTGTTGTGTTCATTGTTGAAATCTCGCGTTGCTTATGAAAAAGTTCTGCCGTTCCAAAACTGTAGCATATTTTCCAGCTTTGTAACTTTTCCTATTGCCAAACTCGAATTTTAATTGCTTTCAATTGACCCCAGGAAAGAAATGCCACAACTTCTCACATAAACCCAATGGCTGCAGGACACTCCAAAATCTTTCCCACACACTTGAATTCAATTTACACTTTGTCGCATTAACATTTCTGGGGTTTTTAATGCCTAAACTTTTGCAGGGGACTAACATTTTGTGTTAAAAGCTTTTTCTGGGCTAAAGTTTAGAAATAAACGTTTATTGCGAGAACTTAATCCTCTTTAATGAAACCAAAAAATTCAGAGAACTAGCCAGCTAAGCCATGATTTAGAAATTTACATAAGAGAATCAAATCGCCTGAATTCCATTTATCATTTTCGTCTGGGGGCCTTCTTTGAATCCGCAGGATTAGATCTAGGAAACGTGATTAACATGGACCAGTGTCATACAAATATTTCGGTGTCATTTGGAATTCAACGTTTGATTTATTTATGCAGGTCATAGAAAATGTCTATGCATACTCTGTTTTATTTTGTGTGAGCTACGAGTCCCCGTAATTATGCATGAATCGTGAAATCAACTGCATTTCGGGGGTTTTCGCTGGGTTTCGGGAACTATGGAACTGAGAACTGGAAACGCATGAATGAATGCTCCCCAACAATGTATGCGCATAAATTTGAACACTTCACCCTGCGAGACGCAATGAAAATGTTGAAATGTTAAAATGCTCGCACGTACAGTAAAAAAAGTTATTTGTAATGCAAAACAAAACGAAATCAGCAGCAAAAACAAAAACGTGGCCAGTGAAACAACAAACTAAACAAAAACAAAAACGAAAACAAAAACAATTCAAGCAGCAGCCATAAGAACAACTGTGAAAATAGTCGAGAAGTGGTAAGACTTTTTGTTTGGCTGCCTTACTTTTAGTTCAGTTGCAGTTGGCGCATAGAGTGCATAAACAACAAACGCATTTGCAATGAAAATAAAATTTAACGGCACAAACACCAAGGACATGCCCGAGTGGAAGACGCTACAAAGTACGCAACAGTTCTGTTTCTGGGCCTAGTGCACTTACAGCACTTGGCAAAAAGAGCGAAACTGCAAAATGTGGGCAGAAAAAGACGTTTTCCGTCGTCCAATATATCTGCGAGACATGTGTCAGTTGCACACACTGAAAAAAGTGGCTGACAAAATAAGAATAAATTGTGGAAATCAAAAGAAAGATTTTTTATTTTAAATAAGCCAAGACCATGCACGGATACACGGGGGTATAAGGCGGTTCAAAATCCCTTTACCCGGTTGAAAAAAAATATAAAATTTGGTATTAAAAAAGTATACTAGCAAAAACGTGTTCTTAAAAGGCACCAAAATCAAGTCTTAAGCTCCGCGCTTGAATTTTAAAATTCCCCCTTAAATGTAATTTTTAAAAGACAAATTTCAAAAATAATAATTTTGAAAATCTAGAGTTTATCTTTTGATTTAAGCCTCGGTTTTCCCCCCAGTGTGTGGATATGTGGCTGTGTGGCTGATGTATGACATGCCAGCAACAAATTGCTGCGAAAAGGAAAATGGCGACCAAGAAATGTGACACCTCCTGGCCACTTGTCAATGTCATAATTTGCCATAATGTGCCAGGGATGCGCAGGGAAGTAGGAGCAGGAGCAGGAGCAGGCAGATGAGAGATGGAGATGGACTAGCTGGCGGGACAGACATCAAAAGTTGTGTGGATGTCGATGGGGCGATGTCGAGGCCGATGCCTTTTGGCCCGAGGCCGTGGTCGAAAGGGTCCTTCTGCCGGCTGCTCAGCGGGACTAAATAACACGATGGCTGGCTGGGCTGTGTTTTGTAACTCCTGTCATGTCCTTGGCTCTCCGACGAGCACTGTCAACATTAACACAGCCCAAAGGCATAAAAGGCATATCCAATTGCAAAAAGACGCATGCCGATAACAAAGGCTCGGCAAACATTCAACTAACATTAGTGCCACGCCCCCGCCCTGACAGCATACACACACTTACACACATTTAAGTAAACGTGTGTGTGGATGTGGTTGTGGATCCTGGTTGTCGTATCCTGGTGCTCTCGTTTGCTGTCTATTTTACTTGGTCATTAAATTTGGATTTTGTGCTGTGCACATCGCCGTCGCTTGACTTTGCTGTTAAATATATCTACCCAAACACACAGAGGCATCTACATCTATGTCTCTTTAGTGGCCTTTTGTGCGGCACCCTTAGCCTTACCTCTCACCTCTCGCGCTGGCCCCCCGATTTGGCTTTAACTTGCCGCCATTGTTGGCCAGGCTCTTTGCATACAGACATACAGACATACGTTCATACATACATACCTACATGTGTATGTAAGGCATTTGTGGGGGCAAAAAGTATGGGAGAGGGGACGGGACGGAAAGGTGGAAAATCCCCCATCTCTCGGTCTGCTTAACATCGGTTTTACTGTACCCTCAATGTTTTGTTTTGCTTTCGGTTTTAAGTCCTTTGTGGTTGAAGATTTTTCCAACATTGCATAGCAATTGCAACAAGCAAAAAATGGTTTTGAGGGCTTTATGCTTTGGATTTAACAGTGGGTTGGCTTTCCACCAGGAAAACGGCTCGTTTAGGCTAAGCTGCAATGCCAGAAGCGTATCCATTGATGGGATTTGCGCAAATCGGAGTTTTGGGTGAAACTATCTGGCAAACGAAACGATTTTTGCTTCACCTTCTATGAACCAATACGATTATTGTGTATTGGCTTCAATACATAAAATAAAAGTGCTTAACCAAATCAATGATACAATATAATTAAGTTCTATAAATCACTTTGCCTTAACTAATTATCTTTCTTTGTCTTTCTCATTTTAGGTAAGTGTCCTTCATCCTTTAAACATTATTGCGTGAGTGATAGCTTTAAGCGATATTATTAGCAAATTGTTTCCAACATTTCCTCAAAGCATATACACACAAAGCTTATGAAGACCCAATCCATTTCACATTTACCCAACAAAGGCGCATTAAACCATCAAAGTCATATCAAGACATAATGAGCTCATATGCCTTAGCATCAACATGCTAATCATCGTTGCCATTCAGAGCAACGACAAAGAAGTGAGAATGTCAATGATAACCCAATAAATCGGTTAAAATTTCGACGTAGACCCACAAAACGTTTTTCTGCAGGCCCCAGGAAAATCAGGAAAGTTTTTGGTAATGGGCTCCCAAAAGTTGCACCATACTTTCGGCGATAATAATCATAATAAAAATCAAGCAAGCGATAAAGCATAAAACGAAATTACATACAACTCGGTCCTTTTCAGGAGCGTGAGGGTTTCGGAACCAAACACTTGACGTTCCACCTCATTTTCTTCGCTGCTTCCGTTTCAAGTTTTTCTTATTGTGGTTGTTGTTGTTTGTAGTACAACATAAATATTAAAAGTTGTTTTCCAACCCAAAAACTTGCACATTGTTAAAAAAGGAACGAAAAGAAATTCGGCTACTGCAATATATGTGTACATACATAGATATTTTGTATACGACTTGGTCAGACTTTTTTTTATGGATCACGTAACGGACATTTTTTTTTTTTGCTGGTTTGAAAAGTTTTCTCATAATGCTCTCGCTCGCGATGGGGTTATACAATATGGGGCTGACTGCAGCCGAATATCAGCACGTATTGGGGTTAAGATTGTTCCCTACCAACGACACTGAATAGGCTTTATATGTGCCAAGTGGAACAGCTAAATTCATTAAGTTGTCAAATGCAAGTCAACACAATATGAATTTCTGACAAGGGCATGTCTTTTCCACTGCGCCGCATATATCGCGAACAGACGAAACTAAAGAGTAAAAAGGCAATAGGAAATGGGGGGCACCAAGTACCTCTTGAAGAGCCCCAGAAAATTAAAAGAAAATGAAAAATAGAAATGCAAATGCAAATCTTGGCCATTGTCGTCAGACTTTTTTCCGCCCTCAATTCCCCAGTTAAAGTGTCAAGAAAATCAGCCAGAGTACTTTAGATTCAGGTTTTTTTAACTTTTACTCTACGATATATCGCTTGCACTCATTTCGCGGAATACACATTCCCATGTCGTTTTTATTTCGCAGCCAACCCTTTTTACAGGCACATCCTCGTCGGCATTTTTTTGGGCTGCACCTGCGAATCTGCAGATAATTTGAGCAAATTTTGGGACAAACTGGTAAACATTTTACCATCACATCATTATGCGTACAAGCTGGGAAAATTTTACAAAATGTAATGCGTTATTTGTTGTGGTAAAATTTACGCTTACATTGTAAAATCGATAGTTCAGACAGTGCATAATTCAATAAGCACATGATCGCCAAGGCGAAAAATCTGAAATGCATCTTATCCGCTTTATTTGTCGTCTCACGTGATATATGGAACATATTAGTGAACTATTGTGTGTAAAATCAATTCTGTTACAGTTGATTCGTTTCAATTCAATGGTTTGCGGCATTTAAAATAAACGGTACAGTTTACTGGCAAAACAACTAGCTACATCAGCGATAAATTAATGATCTCTTAAAGCGCGCCCACATCACCGCTAAGCCTCTTACGCTGACAAAATTAACTGGAAAAATCCGATGCTGATGGAAAAATGCCGCAAATGGCCAGCTTAAAATGGCGCCCGCAACGAATGAAAAATTCAGAGTGTCGTGGCAGCTGCATTCTACGGGTAAACATTTTAATTCTGCTAATTGAAGCAGTGAAATCTATTGCCCGGACAAAATCAAATGGAAATCCAGAACTAATAATCGGTTTAACGGAGCGTGCGCGGTTTGCCATGTTGATTTTGCATATTAAATATTTCGCACAGTGTAATTAACTGCCAGCAGGCGCATAATTACAATTTTGAAATTGTATGCCCTGAATATGTGGCCAACATATGTATGTGAGGAAGAAAGGTGCATTGTGCCACTACGGCTCACATGTCAGTGGTGGTTTTTCGGGGTAGGAGTAGTCATGCGATATGAAGGACGCTGGTGGTGTATGGCCTAGACAATGGGTAATAGATGGTGGTCATCGTTTGTTGGCTCAGTCCGACGGCATTATGCGTTATTCTCCGGCCAGCGAGCATCGGGCATCTGGCATGGCTGGCGCTATTTGCGGTTTTAATTATCTCCTGCTCGTGGAATGCAGCGCGGTAAAACAATGCGAATGTGAGGCTTAAATCGGCGTAAAACGGGGAAATGGGGACGAGCCAGTTGCATTGTTGGCCGCGATTGAAATAAATGATGCGAGATGGGACTACTGAATATGCACGACCAAAGTTTTGAGCCCTAATTTGGGACAACAGTTTCGGGATGGTCGTAAGAAAATCAATATGCAAAGCATCCAAGGGCAGGAAACGAGCCCCATGACTAATGGACAGGGCCAGGGAGCGGTGCATATGGCGTGCATATATGGAAAACGTTCGCTGATTGATAAACCAAATGCCAAGCAGAGCGTATAAATCGTTGCATCAGAATGGATGAGGCACATACAAAATTCACAATACTATCAGACACGATCCGATTCGCTCTTTGTGTGCTTGTGAGTGCTCCCCGAAATTGCTAAGCCCAAAACTTCGTTGATGGGACGGCAGTCAATCAACGCTGAGGGCTTAAAGTGTCACCCTCACCTCAACCAACTAACAAAAACCCAAAGGCATACGCGTGCAGAACGAGGGAAACTTAATGCTAATGCTAAGCCTGGCCCACTGAAAAATTAATGCCTACTAATAATTCAAGGGGGCCGCAAGGGTTCGGCCCTTACGTAGAGTATGCTTAAATAATCTAACGCACAATTAATTGAAGGTGCCATAAATATTGCGTATACGCAACGTAAATCAGCCAAGATGGCAGCCAGGCGGCAGTAAAACCCCTTTAGCGAAAGCCTGATTATGCAAACAATTAATCCTGAAAGCGTTTATTTCAGGGCTTGTTTCCTGTGGGAGAGCCGCCTGCCCAAAGTTCTCTTGGCTAAACTGAGTTCGTCCGACCAGGATGAACTAGCAAATTTGGTTCTGTTTCTGTGTCTTCATTAGGCTTGATTGTCGACTGCCTTGCAAATCCTTTGTTTTAATCAATTTGGGAGTGACTTGCTTGCAGCCGGAAGCACGCCATCCTGCAATCACATTAGCCAGGATTCGTTTGCTCCTGCTGCTGATGTTGCTGCCCGGAAATGAATGCCGACAGGCAGAAGGTCCAACGTCGGTCAGTCAACTGACCAGACCGCAACATTAAAGCAACATTTGTTTTAACATCCCGAAACAGACAGAAAAAAAAACACCACCCACCGCAATGCTGAAGGAAGCTGGAAGCTGTCCGCTGCTCGTAGAACGCTGCCGAAAATTTCAAACAATGCAACACAAATTGCCGACAACCACAGCAGCAAGCGCGGTTTACTCTGTGCGGCCATCGAGGTGCTGGGCCAGAGCTCAGAGTCCGAGCGCTGAAGGAGTGGCCCGTCGACCGCAGTTCACAATAGTTGACCAGTGCAATATTTTGACTTGGTCAGCGGGAAAAGCTTGAGCAGCAGCAAGGACTTGAAAAAAAATCCATTCATCGAAGACAAAGTTGAGGCAGTTTGTTTTCCAGGCAAAAAAAAAATCAGAAAAGCAGCTTGCCTTTTGTTAAGTAAAGCAATTTAACATTTGTCATGTTTAGATTTTAAACTTAAGATGTAAGAAAAATTTAAATAAGTAAAAATGCTGATTGGATAAAACAAACAAAATATTTTCATGTCTGTTACAGTTATATACAATCCTGGATGTTAACACTTTGGACATTAACCTTGTTAAAAATGTTTTTGAAGTGAAAGTGTGAATCAAAAATTCCATTTACAATAAAAATAAAATGCCAACAAATATTTTGTATTATGCTACAGATACTATTTTCGCAAACAACCCCAAAAATGTTGCCCATTCTTCACGAATTTGTGGCTTTATTGCAATCAGTATTTTATAATCCCATTTTCTGCCGCCTTTCTCCTGGCCGTGCCAGTAATCAGTTTCAGCCCTGACTGTAAGTCCTATGGCGATAGACAACCCAAAGCAAGAAAACACCACAACCGATTTGACCCATTCTCCGCCTCCATTACGTGAACAAAAGTCTAGGTAGTCAGTTTTAAAAGCTTGAGCATTGTATAAAATTTGCATAAATTTCTTGCATAGTTTATTTAGCGTTTGGCCATGGCTGCTCTTGCTTTTGTTGGCCATTTTGCAATTTTTCCATCCGCCCACTGGCAAGCACAAACTAAATGATGCACGCGCCCCAAAATGTATGCTATACATGCACATAAAGCGGCGAGGATGACACCCGCTACTTTCTCCACCCACTCGGGCTCTGGCTGGCCATATTATAACTCAATTTCTGCGTGAGGCTTTTCCGACCGCAGCGCGGCAGTAAAAACAAAAACAAGGCGCTGATGGTGATGCAGCATTTATATTCATATATGCGGCGTGGAAATGAATCGTGGACCTGGCAGCTCTCACCACAGGATGTCCATTGGTACAATCTCAGGGGGGCGAAAAAGAAGAGGGAGAAAATGGGAGAAAAAATAGGAGTCTGTGAAGCATGTGAACCAATTCAATCGCCTGCCTTTAATTTTCCCCAGATTTATTCCTTGCCAAGGATATTTGCATGCTTTTTACGCACATTAGCATAAGCACACAAAGGCTGGCTGAAGTATGATTGGTTCAGGGGGTAGTTTTTAGGGGGTGGGGGATGGCAAATAAGGATCTGCCGAATGGAAATCGGCTTTCGTTTGCAGGAATCCAATATGTCAAACTTGAAGCACGCTTCACAACAATTTTTTTTTTTATTTTTCTGGGTTGTCAAATGCCATGTGTCAAGGCAATTCCATTCGCAGATATCTCTTTCGGGCAAGTCAAGTTGGCAGCCATTCCGACATGCACACATTCGTCATCGATGGCTGCTCTCTCATTTGTCCAAGCTCCGCGTTTTGCGACAAGTTTGCTTAGCCAACTGCCCATCCAGCACCGCACTGCACAACCCTGCACCACCCAGCACCACCCTGTATCACCCAGCACCACCCAACCATCCTGCAGCTCATCCCCTTTTATCCTGACATGTTTCAATAACTAACTGTCCATATTGGTTCATTCAATTAATGTCAATGGGGTGCTGCATTTATGCACGAGTGTGTACGCCATTGTGCAGTTGTGTGTATCCTTGAGCCAGTTGGCAAGTCGATGGCTGTGCATTGAATCCTGCTAATTGCACAAAATGCAACTAATGCCCAATAGTTAATAAGACGAGCTGTAATTATGACCCTTTGCCGCACTCGGATTGAAATGACGATGGATCGATTACAAAATCAGTTAGCATTATGTCTGTGCCTGCTAGATGCTAGATTGCGGAGAATTAAATGGCGATTATTTAACGGGAGAATTTATAGCTGAAAAGTTTTGTTATTGATATTGTTTTCACGATTGATATAAACTCTCAGATTTTCGTTTATTACCTAAAATGAAGTTTATTGACCATATTTCTTCTTAATTAAAAGCAAATTATATTAAAAAAATTAATAAGTGGGTTTAAATAACTGATAAAAATTAATTAAGGGTAGATATACAAATAGATTACGCATAACCATCTCAAAGTATATGCTTTAAGATGGATGCCTATATTTTATTACTCCCATAGAAAAAGTCCATTATCCTCTGGCTGCTTCGAATGCAAATAAGAACCTTGGCTACAGCGTAGTTCCGCTTGCATATCCACTGAGAATTCTGTTTCGTTTGCCTTACACCCGCATGTTTCATTAGCCCATCCGTCTTTCCTTTTTGTAATTTGTGGGCTTTCAGCAATTAAAGGCGAATTGTAATGCCGTATATAAAGGAGCGCCTCAGGCACATTCATTACACCTTTACGCTGGCGGAGCCCGGGTTAAATCCGCTCACGGCCTTCCACTGCTGAAAATTGTTGCATACTTCTGCGGCTTTTGCCACTTGATGCCGCCGTTGAAAGGCAAAGGTGAAGGTGCAAGGCAGCGGCTGCCACTTTAGCGCGCCCACTCAGCCACGCCCCCCGTCCATGTTCCATCAGACAGGCGCCGCCCACATGCGCGGCCCACTCAATTAACGCAACTCTCGTCTGATGTGTGTGTCTTGTGTGAGCGTGTATTTGTCTTAACAACTCTTGCATACAACCTAAATGGCCCGGGTCCTGGATCCCGAATCCTGAGCCCTGAGTCCTGAATTCAGGATCCTGGCTTCACTTCGCTCCTTTCGCTTCCTTTTTTCCCGGCATAATTACTTTGACTCGACTTTTACGACCTTTCTATGAATTACTCAAGAAGTGTTGGGAGCACGTCGCTTGTGTGGCTTGCGTTCCACCACGAATCCACCCACCGCCACCCACAATCCACTCGCAGTTTATCCTTTTTTACTGCCAACTGCCATCCCCCACAGTTGCCTTCGTGTCTGCCTGTCGTTGGTTTTATTTATTTCTTTTTCTCGTGTTTGCTTGCTAATTTCTTCTTCGCTTCCTCCATAGTAACTCAGGGGGTGGGCTCGAGAAGTTACTGCCACAATTGCATAAGGTGCAGGCGGAAAAAGAAGTGGAAATAAGTGTACTTAGACAGGGTTGCCGAGTTGCATTAATTTCAAATCGATTTGCGGTATCCGGGATATTGACTTAAGTTACTATAACAGAATGTAAAGACAGGCAAGACGCAATCTAAAATACAAATACTTTTTAAACATTCCAATCCCAAACACACAAATCATTGGTTTTGACATTTATCGCTTAACAACTCAATTAAAAATAATTATCAATTCTATTACACATATTAATGAGTTTACTTTCGTTTATTTACTGCTTTAATTGCTTCTTTTATCTACCATTATATCTTTGTCATGCCCCTTTTTTTCTCATTTTAACTCTTGCATAAAGATGGGGCCCTATAATCTCAGTATACTCAATTTCTTCTAAGCACTTTGCTTTTGCCTAACTTTTCCCATTTCCCTTCGAGTCTTTGCCTTTGCCCCAAAACATCTTTTCCAATTCCCCTTTTTTAATTTCCTCTGCAATCCTTTGCAACCCTGACACAGTTACAAGCCCCCACCACTTTCATTTCTTTTAATGCAACATTTTTCTGTGTACACCAGCAGAAAGAGAAGGGTGTCTATATAGTTCGGGGAGAGAGAAAGAGAGATAGAGAGGGCAATAGCTGGACGAACATTATCTGCGTTAGCTTTTTAGCCTAACGACCAACACCTACGCGATGCTCGCAGCGTCTTACCAGTTTTCCCTGGTTTTTTTTTCCCAGTTTTCCACCCCCTCTGACATTGTTAAACAGAATTTATGCGTTCAGCTGCTGCTCACTAACGATACCTTTTCCATCCACTCTGCCTTTGTTGGTCTTCTGCTTTGGCTAACTGTTGTTGCCATTACGTTTATAATTGTCTTGTGCAACTTCTGGCAGGGCCCACGTGGATTTAAGGCACCACCTGCTGCCACCCAAGTCGTTACCCAGGTCTGCTTCCGTCTCGCTCTCTTCATGTTAACGGGTTGTTTTCTCGTTGCCATCCTCTCTGCCACTTTCAGGCTCATTGGCTAACTGTTGATTTTTTTGCGGCACTGTCAGCGCCGCCTTTTTATCCGCCCCGTTGTGCACCTCAAGCCGCTTTCCATCCGCCCCGTTGTACACCTCTTACCAATTGCGACACACATTTCGCCTGCGTTCTCCTGGATTTTGCTGCTCGCTCTTTTTTTCCTTTCGTCTTGTTTACATTTTCATGCTCGAATTGGCCCTTGTGCTCTGGTAATTTCCCAGCATTGTCTTCGTCCTTTGGCAGCCGCCACTCCCCCTTTTTGGGCGTTAGCCTGTTGGCCAACTTCAAACACACACATTAAGCGGGCTGCGTCTTTGGACTTTTGTTTGCCACTGACAGGAGCTGGCACCGGTAACCTTTCCCACTACCTCCTGGATCTCCCGGTTTCCCAACTTCCGCTTCCTTTAGCTTTCAGCGCTGCCTTTGTGCCACATAAATTTGGTTTAAAATGTATTCCGTGCTCCCTCCCATTTCCATCCACTTTTCGTGTCCCCTGGAGCTGGCCCGCTCCTTTCATGTTCCGATTTTGTTGCTTTGTGTGTCGTGTTTTGTTTTCTGCTTATTTTCAATTTGAACATTTTAATGTTTGTGGTCATAAAAATCTTTTTATTGGTTGTAAAACTGAAACTGTGGAGCCGGGCGTAAGGGGACGAGCGAAGGGTGCTTGAAAAAAATTAGCAGCCTCTTTTCTGACTCGGCAATGGCCACTTAAGCACTGCGTTAAGGTGCGATAAGAGTAAGCACCGAATTTGTCAAAAGAAATCGAGTTCCGAATTGTTTGCCAGTGCCAGACCTTAAACAGAAAACTGTTTGGCTGTAACTCGGTAATTGAAACACAAAAAATGAATAAAATACTAAATTACTTTCTTCTTTAAAATAAAGTAAATGTTTTCCATGCGAAAATTCTGATACAATTAGTTTCTTACGAAAACCATACAACTAAAAAATCTGGACTTAGAGTTTTAGAATTTAGTTATTTTTTTCTAAACTTGGGTCTCTCTTCTTTGAGAACACCATTTTTCATTGCAAAAAACACTAAATAGCTGCTATAAAATCTTTCCAAAATATTTTGTAATTTTAAGAAAGTTATTTCTCAAAAGGACCTGCTACAGATCTTTTTGACAAACTTTTTGCATTTCTCAGAAAAGCCATTTGTCGGCTATCAGCATGAAATGAAATAAGTATCTATTGAAAAAGGTTTTGTTTTCGTTTTAATATTCCTTGAAATATATTTGTTTTGTCCTCCAGCAGTCCGAAAAACTTAAAAGTGTTTTTGCATTTAGTTTTTGTATAAAAAACCTTCACAATTCCGGTTCTTAGTTACCAACCATTAGCATAGCACTTAATTGAGGCATCCATTGGGTTCTCAATGGCTCTCAAAAACAACTTCACAGCCGTCACAGTTTTCCAAGTTTCCCTTTTGCCGAGGCCTCAATTAAATGTTAATGGCAATATTTTATAGCTGACACTCAGCCTTCCAACCTCCGCCACTTTTGGCTCTCCTCTCTGCTTAGTATCTTCATCTTTGACTCATTTACATTTTGCTCACATTTTCAACCGCCGGAAGTGTCTCTTTATCTCGGCTTTTTTCTCTTTGCATCAAATTTCCACCGAAGCTATGTTGTTGCATGCTCCGTACGGTCACTTTCACACAAAAATTTTCCAATTTGCTTTTCGCTTTATTTTTTCTATTTCTGTTTGCCTTCCACCCGACACTGGCAACTCCCCTGCCTTTTCAGTCGTCACGTCAGCTTTTCCAGCCGCATGTATGCATATTTTATGCCTCTGCGATTTTTCAATTTTGATAATTTGTATTATGCTAATTTGGCCGTGCTTTTGATGAGGAGTAATGGGGGTTGTGAGCGTGAGCACGCAAATGGAAATGAGAATGAAATGGAAATTAAAATGAAAATCGAAATGATATTTGTAAATAGTTTTGCTGATGCGACACTTCATTTGGCTTGCACTGCGATTTGTGTTTGCCGCCCAGTCAAAACAAGGTTATAGCTTTCAGCATAAATTAATGTTTTTGTTTATCGAGTTATTAAGAATATAACATATATATATAATGTTGACACACGGCTGCAATATGTTAATTTTATAAAGCACCAGCAAAAGAGATTCACAATCAATGGCTGTAAATATTTGCCCGCAAATAAATAAAATTGAATCAGTGAAAAAAAACGGCAAATCCGTGTTGATATTTATTTTGCTTTCGCCGGGATTTAATTTTTTTTGTTTCCTTCTTCTGCTTTACTTTCGGCTCTAACAAATCCGCAAAGTCTTTCCCTCAAAGGAAATGCATAAAAAAAGGAAAGATTCATAAAAAAAACCCGTCTTTCCAGTTGTTGAAACTTACTTGCTTCTCAAGGGCCGCGATTCTCCTTTTTTCACTTTGTCTTGCTTTTGGCTAACAACTAACGGCACTTGCAAGAGGGGCAGGAGATTTTGCATTTTGGCCAAGAGGCACCGCACCCCCTCCCCCGCGGAGCGACCTTCCCCTGGCAGCTGCAGCCAGAAAGTGTTGCAAATGAGTGGAAACCGGTTTAAATGGGCTTTGGACGTCGAGTTCGGGTTCTGTTTTGGGCCCGGGCTTCGACTCTTTCGCCTTGTGATTTGCCCTGAAGAAATGGGTCAATAAGAAATTCAAATGCTGAAAAAAACAACGGCGAGCGAAAAACTTGTTGAATTTTGCGGTTATCCGACGGGGAGAACCAAAACAGGGAATTGCAAGGCGAATGAACTCCAATTTGCGTTTGTTATTTCTTCTTTTTGCATTTGGTTCAATGACTCTCAGCTTCTGAACAAACCATAACAATTGTTCGAACTCCTCGACAGGAACACGTTTGCAAGTCTAATCGGGGATTTTTATAGTTCGATGCCAATATTTAAAATATTTGTTTCAGACTTATTAATCAGGAATCAATAAATAGTTGTAGTTTGAAATGGATTTAATAACATTCAATTGAGGACTAATAAGGTAGTATTATTCTGTTGAATGTTAAAATTTGTTTGTATTAAATATTGCTGTTGTAGTATTCTTAGGCAAGCTATAAGCAATTTACCTAACCTACGTTTTTTTTTTATTACTTTGAATTATATTTAGCTTGGTAATATTTCACCACAATGATTTCATTGCTTTTGCCGAGCTATCGGCAACTGCTAAAATGTCAGCCTCATAAAAGTGGAAAATGAAAAGACAATAGCAGACCACAAAATGATTTGATATCGCAACTAAGCACACGTTATTATTAATATTAATGCGATTTCCCCGCCGACCGCCTCCTGCATTATTGTGTCCTTTGTGGGGCCAAGTGATACGGATGGAAAAGGACGTTGATGGACCTGCGGAAAGCCGCTTAAAATGTTTTCCCGGTATACTCGGCGGACTGCTTCCTCTTCTACTCCGAAGTTGTGGTTGTTGTTGTGTTGCTGGCATTGCGCTGATTTAATATTTAGCACGCCTGGACAATCACCCCCGCCGAACACCAACTTCGCCCCTCCGTCGTTTTCATATCAACCCCTCCGGCATGACGCCTTAGTAAAATTTTAATGCGCTTTTGATGATGGCCATAAAACGGCAAAACAAAATGCATAGCAGTGGGCGGGGGCGGAGGTGGGGGCGTGGCCAGTGCAAGCGAATCTCTGCTCTAGATAAAATATTAATTTATTTTTCCCGCTTCTGCTGGCTGTCCGTTTTTCGCTCCGTCCTGTTCTTTTGGGGGGCCCGCCATTCGAACAAGTTATAGTGCGCATAAAATTTTACGTATGTATCGCCGCGCAAGCCCGGCTCTTATTTTTTAAATAACTGTTCCTCGCTCGCCCAATGACCAGTAGTCGCGCTATATATCCCCCCACCGACGCACCCCTCATCCAGCCTCCCCCACTGGTTTATTAATACTTTCATTTCGGTTTATTTGTTTTTACTTTTTTTTCCCCGCCTTCGTTGCTTGCAGTTTTATTTCTCTTCTCGCCTTCTTGCGGATTAGTTTTTTAATTTCAACAGCTCGTGAAATGTTTAACTTTTTTATTTGTTTGCAGCCAGCTTTTCATCATATCATCTGAGTTCTAAAAAAATGTTTCTGCTTTTGCCAATTTTATGAAAATCTTTTGGTTGAGCTGCAGATTAGAAAATATTTGATTGCTAAATTAAAAGTTGAACTATTATTGGAATATTTATGGAGCTTTCAGTGTAACTACAAGCACAAAAAATAACATATTTACCAGCTTGGTTTTATTATTTTTTAAATGCCTAACTGTACATTTTAGTTTTGGCAAAATTAATTATTGAAAGAATATGGAAATATTCCGACGTTTTTGATGTAAATAGAAACGACAAAGAAACAGTTCAGTAATATGGCAGACATAAATTTGATTGTTTTTATTTGATTGTGTTTGAATAAAAATTACTAAATTTTGTTTATTTATTGTTTTTTAAGTTTTTCAGATAAATTTTCAGTGTAAATACAAACCACACATTCCAGAGATCCCAGCCTTACTTACTTGCACCGCTTTGTTCAATTTATCAATCGAGGACCCACGAGAGTTGACACTTCCCCTGAACGTTGACGATTCCCCGAGGAGCTGCTCTAATCAGCTTCCATCATTCAACTGCCCTCCGTCTCTGGAGCTCCATTGCCATTCACGTAATGGACTCAAATTACCGGCAAACAATGAGTGGGCAGTGCCTCGAATATCCTTTCCTTTTACATGCCCAATGGCCATCAACCCGTCGGCGAACAGGGAAAAGCGGAGCGAAAGTGCTGGAGCACGCGCCTCATTTATTCAATAAGCTGATCTCATAAGCAGGAGTAATTTTTTCCTGGCCCACCCACACTTTCTTCCTTTTTCCGGCTTCTCTTTCGAGGATGCGACGCTCTTGACTTGCTCGATGATTGTGCTATTTACAATAATTGCAGACATTTTGTGCGCCATCGAGCGACAGACTCCCAGTTTCCCGCTGCTTTCCTTTCCATTCCACTGACGTTCCTCCGTTGACTTTTCCATTTTCGACTCTTGTCCTGCAGCAGGACCTCTGGCAAAGCGCATTAAACGCAGCTCTCCCATCGCCTGCAACGAATTGTAAAATGTCATTCCAGATGAAAATGAGGGGAGCAGAAAAAAAAGAATCGTTGTCTCTTACATTTTCCACTTCCCACTCCATTTCCTTTTAGCAGCTCACACTTTCCGTCTACTTCCTCTGGCTGGCACTTCTGTTTTCCTGTATTTCCATGGCCAGAATGCAGAACTATAAAGCGCACTGAGCACACAAAAACTAATTAGAAAACTTTTGCGGTTGATAGTGACAGACGAGAGGGGCCGGGAAAAGTGTTAAGTGTGTGCGAAGTGGGGTGAAAAATAAACAAAAAAAATTGGTTTCGGAGAGAAAGAGCATAGCTGACAGCTGCATTAATAATTAAGTAATAATGGCAAACAATGACTATCAGTTATATTACTTGTGAGGAAGTGTAAGACAAAGAAAGAATTCAAAACAACATTCTAATGACGACTGATTAAGGTTTTGATTTACAGGAAAAAATTTTAAAATGAAATGTGTACCGATTTACCAATATGTTTCTTACGAAAATTAACGGTCATCGATTTTCATTTCATAATTTTGGCTCTGTGTAGGTCATTAATAAAACCATTATGGAAAATGGTCATGCTTTCGCAGCACTTAACAATCTTAACGAAATATAACCAGAAGTCATTTATCCCCCAATTCAAAGTTGCCCCAAACAATTTGCCTCTGGGCCTTTGCATAGACCTAAAAAATTCGATGGAATTTCATCTAATCAAGTAGCTACCCTCTGCAACCGCCTTTTTTCCTCCATCTCTCTCATGTCTAATGCAAATCAATGTTGAAAGTTTTCAACAAGATTCAAAATTTCATGAGCCCGGAGACTTATCGATGAATTTCATGAATAACAAAACATTGCTGCTCCCCAAAAAATAGGCGAACACAAAAGCCGCTTTGCCACTTTTCTTCTTACCCCATTTTTCGAGGGTGCGGGAATAACAACAAATTGAACATTTAACCCATTACGGCCTCTGAGCAACCAAAAAGCACCCACCGCCACCGAAGTCTTGCGAAAATTTCGCTTGTAAAATGAATAAATAGAAGGCGCTGGCAGATTTGGCAGGGGGGAAGGGTTTTGGGGCGTGGTTAGAGGGAGAATTTGGCGGCTTAAATTTTCCATAAATTTCCATGCCAACGGCCAATGCTCATTATAATTTGCCATCAATTCCCAGACGCTGCTACCGAGGTATTCTTATTTCATTCTTGTTGGCCTAGACTTGACACGCCCCGGTTTTTTGCTGCTGGCAGGCTCACTTCAGCACACTCAAAACTCATTAACGTAATTTCCGAAAATTTATGAATGTTAATTGGGAAATTTCTTTTGCATAGTACAGCGGAAAGTGCTTATTAAATTATGCTAATGAGTTCTTGAGCTTCACACGGCTGACAAGGAACAAACTCTGTTAGCCAACGAAATGCAAAATTCCAATTATGCCAGACAAATGCAAACAAACAACAAAAATTGGAGCCAAACAAAGTGAAATTGTCCACAATGGTCATTTTGAAACCGAAGAGTTAGCAACTAAATGGAAATTCATTTATTTCCAATTAATTATTCACCCTGTTTTGATCAATTTGGCAATAAATGGTTATTTGTTTGTTTCTAACCACCTGTAATTTTGATTAAAGCAAAACATGCACGTGGAAAAAATGTTTTCGAATAAAATACTCCGACATAAAACATATAAAAAATTAAAATTATAGTTTATTTCTATAACTTTTATTCTAACTCGCAGATAAATCTTTTTAAAAATTGTAAGGTTTTAAAATCTTATTTTTTATTATATAAAACCCCAACATAATTGTTACGAACTATAAACCAGTAAAATTAAAAAAACAAGTGTATTTTTATGACTTATTGCAAGCATCAAGTATCAATATATTAGGTGGGGACTTCTGAAATAGTAAATTATTTTATTAAGTTTGTTGAGTAAATAAGTTTTTAAATATTAATACAATTTTTTAGACATAACAATCCAGTTAATTGCATTCGTTTCTAATTTCTCGCCCGATGTCAATTAATTTCAGGATGTCTTGCACAAAATCTGTCATCCACATGGACAAGTGCTGCGCATTGTCATATTCAAAAAGAATGGAGTCCAGGCTATGGTTGAGTTCGATAATCTGGATGCGGCTACAAGGGCGCGCGAGAATCTAAATGGAGCCGACATCTACGCCGGTTGCTGCACCCTAAAAATTGATTATGCCAAGGTAAGATCGATCGATCGATCGGCGCTAACTGAACCAATTACGAGTGCAGCGACAATCGTTATTTAATTGCAGCCAGAGAAATTGAACGTGTACAAGAATGAACCCGATACCAGCTGGGACTATACGCTGAGCACAGGTGAGATTCTACCAAGTGCGTTCACATTTTTTACTACCTTTTTCTAAACTAGTCGATAAGCGATGCACCGATACATCGACACTCGAGCACCCACACCCTCGCCCACCCACGAACACAGACACCAAAATACACATTTATATCTCTGTCATAGACACGCGCATTGACACCACCCACACACACGCCCACGCCACTCACACACACACACACACACACACACACACACACACACACACACATACATAGAGAGACACCAAGAAAACACAAAGAGTTAATTGCTTTTTGCGTCCAAAAAGTTGGAAAACCCTGGAGCATGCCGACATGCGCCTCTTTAGAACTCTTTGGCTTTGTAACTCTTTGCTAAATGTATACCTTAGTTTGCGTTGTGAGGCGGCTGAACGTGGCGTATGCGTGATTTCCTAGGCTGTGCATCACCTTTAGTTGTTTTCCTAGCGGTCTCCTAATCCCAGAAAACCATCTCCTGCCTCCTGCCATTAACCAACTTTTCCGATCTAGAAAACACATACTCACACACAACCACGAATGCCCAGAACTCATTAAATCAAGCATTTAACGACACTCTTGAGATGCTCAAACAAACATTAAGGCCCACACACTGACAGCCAGCTGAAATATATAGCCACCTGTTTGTGCCACGCCCATTCCAAACCACCGTCCCCTCAGTGATCCCCCCCACTGCAACATTTTTCGCATTTCACAAGTCTCAGTGCTTATGACGGGCGACAAAGTTGCGCATTAAATGCCATTTTTAATTTGTGTATTTCACTTTGAATAAAAATGAAATTAAATGCTTTGCCCGGCTGTTTCACGGCAGACAGCCAGGCGACACTGTCAACATTTTGTCGCTGTTGTCGTTGTCGTGGCCGTTGTTGTTGCCGCTGTCTGTGCCGCCTAGGCAATTTGTTGCTGGAGAAAAAGAAAAAGGTCGACAAACGAGAGGCCACATCAAAAGGCCGACAAACTAAGCCACCAGCGGATCCTGGGCAGGCCAACGCACTATTAACGCTGCCAAGTGTCAAAGCTGCCACAACAGCAATAGCAACCAAAGTTGCAGCAACACCAGCTGCAGCAGCAGCAGCATCAGACACAAAGCCACAATAACTCAGACAGCCAGTTGGAGCAGAGTTTCCAGGTTTTTATTTTTCTTTTGCACTGCTGCCCTGGACACAGACACAAACTTTGGCTGATCCTCGACAGCAATCATCCGCCCTGTTGTATTGCCATTTCCATTTGGAGGCCAAAAGTCTGCCACATCCCAGCCGCATCCTCAGCCTCCATTTCCCCGCAATCCCAGTGTTTGTTTTTCCCACAGTACCGAGTTGCAACCATTTGCTGCCCGGCTGCCATCAATGAATGGGAAAACTGAATGAACTTGGCACCGCCTCCATGAAATGCAGGAATAAGTGGGCGGAGATGTGTAGCTACAGCCTCATTGTCGGCACATTACGGGGGCGTGGGTGGTGTTGCCAGCTTGCAAATTAGGCCCGGCACTATCTTTGTGTCCAATATAATGAACAGGCAACTGTGCCAACGATTCCAGTCGAAGAGGAGCGAGTCGAAGGTGGCCCCTTCATCTCCATTGTGGATGGTGAAGCTTGTGATGGAATTGTACTTGAAGGATTTGTTGAAAGGATTGCTTTTTAAATGGCTTCCGAAATATATGTCTTTCTGTGAGTTAATCCTATTTATTACGAAATTCGTTTTAGATATAAATGGAAGTTTCTTTTAATGCATTAAAAAAAGTAACTAAAAGACAGAGAGATAATCCAAAATAAGGCCCTTAAGATGTTTAATGGATTATGAGTAAATTCTGTAACCACGTTCAATTTCATCAGTTTTTATAAGGTTAATTTTGTTGCAAGGTCCATTAGGGGACGTGCAAATACAATAAAATCGTATTCAACAAAGTTTCTTACATACATACGTAACATTTATGAGACCTTCATGAAAGGTGTTTTACTTCAGTTAAAAATAAAGCCTAATCGTCTTTATAGATATGCATTATTTAAATGACCACCACTTGTGTCACCCATTGACCGATAGTTTTCACCCACTTTCTTGGAAGAATGGACGATTGACATGAAAGGACTCTCGAACTGCTGCCGAGTAAAATCAATAGAATTCATTAAAATCGTAGCAAGTGACAATCCACGTCCACATTTTAGTTTCCACGTCAATTTCGCCCCGACTTCTTTATTGTCTTAACAACAATAACAAGCGACAAAGTACAACGACGAAGCAAACGAAAACAAAAAGTGAAGTGAGGCAAGTTAAATATAAAGTGGAAAATGCAAACATAATATTTGCATAAGATTTTGCGCTCAACCCCGACGCTTTTCCCAGTTCTAACCCCACGCCCCTCTGCAACTATCCGTTCCTGTGTCCGTCGTGGCTTTCCCTCACCTTTTCCGGACGAAAGGAGAGTCTTCGAGGCAATCGATACAAATGCCAGCACGTGAACGAGAACGAGAACGGGGACACCGTCGCCTTGGGTAAACAAGAGTCTCCAAAAAAGCATTCGAAATGAGTGGATGGCTGGTTGGCTGGATGGCTGGCTTGCTGCTGGTCGTCTAAAGTAGCGAAGAAGTTTTTAACAAGTTGACTTGAGTGCTCAACCACCCATTCGCCAGGACCATCATCCTGTCGAGGAAGCTTTTGCTCCGGCTGCAGCTGAAACTTCATCAAGTACACACCGAAAATTTGTATTAGCATTTGCATTTGACAACCGCCACGGTTGTGCATATTTTTCACGGGGAATTTCCACCCCCCCTGCCCTTTATCTATGCGCGTTTTGTTAATTTTCTACTCATTTCGCTGTCATCCGGCGTGGCTGCGTCTTCCGTCCGGAGTTATCCCTTCGCCTCCGGCAGGCACCCAAGATGGATCCCTGCAGCTCATCAGTAGTCTCTAGCCTCTATTTGCCTTCGTGTTGTCACGCGATGCTCTCTTGCTTGTTCTTCATTTGCCCGCAAATTGTTTTTGCTTTCTGGCTGGTTGGTTTGGCGCACTTTTGGCTCAAGGACGTTCGATTTTTCTTCTTTTCTTTTTTTTTTACCCCACAACTGCAACTTGACAAACCTACGTGCATTTTCAAGCGATTTTTCCACCGCCTGATGCCAAGTGACAGTTTCGTTTTGCCGGATAGTTTGTCGCCGAGTTAATTTGGTCTTGTGGCTGAGGAATAGCTGCCTGCTGGAATTGATTAGAGACACTTTTGTCTGCTAAATTGAAATTGTGCAGAAGGTTGGAGTTTTTATGTGGTGTAAGTGCTTTAGAAAAATGGGCGACCCTTACCGTTAATAGAATCCAGTTTGGGGCTTTGATTGCGTACTCAGATAACCACAAAGAACGTGGCCATAATTAACCACAGAAATGTCAGTAGGCGGCCCATGAAAAACTTTTCCCCTGGGGCGTTTTTCCCACTCCTCCCACCGAAACCTGCACCGTAATGGCAGTCATTATTTATTTTATTTCCGAATGCACGGAAACAGCAGCAAAATAACAATCATAGAAAGTGGAACAGGGATAAGTCAGGGAACTCTGCTACCTTGGTAGCTACAAAAAAAATTTCAATAAAAGGCGGGACACAAATAAAACCACACAAAGGAAAGGGGCAGGGAAATGCCAAATGTCATAAAAAGAAAGCCGCAACAAGGGACACACCAGCGGTTGATGAGGAGCCGCACTGGAGGACATTAAAAAGGACCTCTCTCCATCCCTTTCCCTTCTGGATGTTGAATAATAAAACATGACAAAACTATTTTATGTTTATGATTAAATTATGTTGGGACCCCAGCCAGCCAGGCAGGTGACACCATCTCCCTGGCCCACTTCCTTCCTCTTGTGATTCTGCCACAACAATCGAATTAAATGCGCATAAATTATTCATACACACTCGCACTAACACGCATGCAAATCACGTTGGCAACTCGGTTTCCCAGTGATTTCAATTATGGCTTGATAGATATTCGAAGGCTCGTTCTTATTTATTTAAATTGCTATCGAAGAACTCTCGGTTTTGTTGCTTACTTTATCCTAAATCAACATTGGCCCCCATCGCCACGCCACGCCACATCCCTCGACTGCTTGCTGCCTTTGGGTTATTTATTTTTATGACACTACAATTTCTGCAAGTGTCTGTTTGCGAGTCCTTTGGCCTGACTGCTTGCTGATTATTTTCGTTTTATCTAGAGCCCCGTGCTATTTTGGACCCCCAATTTGTTTTTAGTGCCCTCCATATGCTGCCTGCATAAGAGCTTTTTATATAGTATACAGATATCTGTGTGTTTTTGTATGTGTGTGTGTTTCTGTGGATGGTTCGGCGATTGGGTAGCTGCTTGTCATTTGGTCCGCCCATCTAATACATCGTAATTATAACGGTTTACTTCTCCAGCATGGTATATTTTATGCCAAACCGAGCGAGGACTTCATGTAATCAGTGTGAATAATTTGGCCTTTGTGCCCCCGATCTGATATAGGATTTTATTTGCAGAAACCCTTCCTGGCCCACAAGTCTCCCCACATTTATGTGCGGTATTATGTCTTGTCTGTGCAATTGCGTGGACCTCACTCATTTAGAACCAATTAAAATGGCTTTTATTGCTGCCCACATAATGGAAACGACCAACTTTTTGGCTAAGCCACACATTTAGAGTGTCCATTGCCCATTGGGATGAATGGGCTGTGGGTGCGTTGGCTCTGTTAGCATTATCCACAACGATTGAGTCTCTGTTTTGACTGCGGTTGGTTAATTATAAGAAAATATCTTTAATGCAAACGCTTGATTTCAGTCTGACCTTTTGCCTGATCTTTTTAGTTCTTGTCCCACACTAAACTAAGACATTACCACAGCACGGAATCATTCATATCAATTATATCACCTACTCTACTAGTATACGAACATACACGGCTCGTTGAGGGTCTAGATACTATATAATATTTCTTAGCTTAAGCCTAGCTTAGCGTAACATACGAATACCACTCCTGAACAACATATCTTTGACAACCCAAGGGGAAATTTTAAAAATCTATAAGAGAGCCTCTTCAGAGCTCTTTAGCTTTTCTTTTTAATTTTTTTGTTATACAAAATATATTGTGCCAGTGAATATAAAGTGACAACAAAAAAGAAACTTTTAGTTCTCAGTTCAGATCAGATCAGATCAGATCAATTTTATCCTGTCGACACCAATCGCAACCATTTATCAAGAAACCAGCAGCAACAACCACACCATCAATAAGAAAGGAACACAACAAAAAAAACTACAACAAAAACACACCAAATGCGTCTTACTAAAACTAAATAAATAAAAAAACAGCCGAAGAAACAATTAACCCAACAAGAATCGTTTATTGCTAAAACTACTAAAATCAACTATGAACCACACTTGTAAAACATGTAAACGAATCCCACCCAAAAAAAAAAAAAAAAACAAGACTCACAAAACATTGTGTATTATAAGACAAATAATCACCACAACACAAGTAAAACAACAGCCACATCAAGCAACAAAAAAAAGGTCAAGAAAGAGTTTTGATCCCGAGTTTGCTCCAATATCTTTTTTGTAACAAGTAACGAAGTAAGCAGAATCAAAAATGAAAAATAAATACAATACAATATGAAACTACAAAAACCGATATGCAAAAACGTAATCAACAAACGCAAACATAATTAACCATGAACAACAAGCTTCTCTCTTGCACTCTGTACCCAAGAATCAAAGATATCGAGCAGAAGAAATGGAAAACTTGATCGGAGAGGAATCAACTAACTCACCACTAACTAATATTACCTTTTGATTTTGACTGCATTTTTGTTAACCATTTTTAATGATTTGTTTTTATTTCATAACAGTTTTCGGTTTCGATAAACAATAACGACCATCACCAACACACGGAAAAAGCTTAGAAACGTATGAGTAGCATACCTAGAATCCACTGCGTCGGTCCCAACTACTACTATTATTACCATCTACTACTTCCCGCCCACCAGCCACCCACCTGCCTGCCCTGCCTGCCAAGCTATCCAAACTAATCTAACTAGCTAACCCCCAGCTAACTAACCAGAGGGTAACGCTAGAATCAATCGAAAGACAAAATGAGAATCGGGAGAAAAACAGATTATCGATAACCAATAACCATACTCCTTGCAACCTTACTAACCCAATTTTTGTTGTGTATGTGTGCGTCTCTGTGTGCGTAAATAAGTGCCAGATCAGAAACGAATCTGTATAGATCAATATATATATATATATTCTACCCCAAGTAAAAACAAGAATTCCAACCAGAACATCTACAGAAAAACAACCTACTACTACTTTATAACTATAAATACAACAACAACAGCTACAACAACAACAGAATGCAACCAACAATAAAAAATATCTAAAATCTAAGCAAGAATGCACCAAATTCAAGAAAAGTTCAATTCTTTTGAAATACCATTAAATTTTATGCAATCTATACAACCAAATCAAATCAAATAAAAATAAAACTAAAATTCAAAAACCACGAAAAAGAAAAAAAAAGTATATATAAATAATGTATAGATATATGTATTTAAAAATAACTCTTTGGGCAGGACCAAGCATCACAACAAAAACGAAACTCGCAGAAACAAACTAAAAATTTTGCAAGAATTCTCACTGTCTCTCTCTCACTATCAAAAATCAAAATAAATCACAACCAACACTATCTACTATCTATCTCTATCTCGCTTGTGTTTGTCTGTGTGCAGGGGAGATGCAAGGCACTGTTGTTGTTGCACTTGAAGATGCAGCCGAGGAGCGAGCGGAAAAGTGGGAAAATTCGGCGGAAAAGCGGATATGGATACGTATATCACGGATACGGAGGCGGAAAAAAATGGAAATGGAACAGGAGCAGCGCTGCGCCGCCACGAAAATGGAGCCCAGAAGCTCCAGTGTTCAGATACCTCCATCAAAGATACTACCGGCACTACTATTACTGCTAATGCTACTAGTACAACTGCCAATACAACCCCAACAATTAGTAGTCGTTATGAAGCGAAGTCGTACTTGAACAGATCCTTGAAATGTCTTGTTGTTTAAGTGCCGCCCTGACTGGCGGCCCAAGTTGCAAAAGTTTTTGAATTTTGTTGCATAAAACTGAAATCGATATCGGAATAACCCGGAGATATACATTTGAGCGAGTATGTTGCCAATTGTGGTTGTTGCTGTGCCTGATGTGTTGACCGAAGACAATCCGACGAATCGCGATAAAACTCCAATGCGAATCACATATAGAACTGCTGTGTTGGATCTCATGTATAATATATACATATACTTTTTGTTCTATTTATCATACCATGAACCACAGCTTTCAATTCGAACTTGAAGTTTATTTAATTTACAATTTTATTGACGGAACATAAAACAAAAAAAAAAAAATCAAATCAATAAAACCAAAAAATAAAACCGACTAGGTAAACATTTACCATTGGGATCTGTTCAAAGTTATGTCAGCCATAGCCCTTACCATACTCGTATTATTACTGCTACTGATTTCGGGGCCTGTAGAGAGAGTTGTATGTACGCTGGTGGTATTAGTCGGTCGGTATCGCTATCGGTATCGCTATCGCTTTCGGTATCGGTACTATCGTATCTAATGTATGTAGTTCCCTCCGCCGGGCACCGAAACCCCGTTTTTAGTTGTGCCCGGCCGGTCTCAGAGGTGGTATGGAGATGAGAGGCGTCGACTACACAGCGACCGTGCCGGAGGTGAGTCAGTTGAAGCACTCTAATCTAACTCTATGTCTAACTACAAACCATTTCATAGCTTTTAAGTGCAATGTCAGATCCAGCCCCAAAGCAATTGTTAAATGTCCAAGCCCAGCACGACTTAAGAAACTTTCTCTTTTTAAATATCAGCTAAGTTTACCACCCTATGATATGTACGGTTGTACTTGAGTCTAGTTCATAAGAACAACAACAATTAATTAAATCTCAACTTGTCGAGAACATTATTCTCTCGAATAGTTCAGCATCCACTTGGTTTGATTTCCCAAGGCCGTAAAATAAACTTCTCCACCCTGCCGATCGATGTAAATCGTTAGTTCATTAAACCATAAAAAGTCAATAAAACAAACGCAAAATGTTGTACATAAAAATTAATTGGATTGCGCTGGCCAAACATTTCGGCGAAAAATAGTGGGGCAAACGAAAACAAATAAATAAATTAAACAGGTTCTGAACAACTCGTTGGGCCATTAGAGGTGGTGCATGCAGTTATTGGGGTCGCCATTGAGCGATTGCTGGTTTTTGGTCAGGCCGTGCACTAGAAGTTGGCCCTGAAACCCGTGTGAAAAACCAAATTCGCCATATAATGCTTCTCGAGTGGCCATATTAATGAATTCTCTAGATGGCTAGATGGCGTCTATCATTCTATGTTTAATACCTAATTCCCGATAATCTTGCTTAGAAAGCGCTTGATTTATGGGTCTGTTGCCTTTTATCTTGGTCCGTGACGTATGGCTCATCGATGTCCATTTCGTTTCGCTAAAATTGTGTGTGGCTGTCATAAATTAATCCACATTAAATGTATTATATAAGCTAGCTGCGAGCGTGAGTTTCTGAGTTTTATTTCTTTGTTTTATTTCTGATAGCTTGTTTGACTGACCTACACCAACGTTGCTCTCTTTGGAATTAGTATTTTTTTTGTTTTAGCGCTCTACTATATTATATAAATACTGATTCATTGGCATGCAAGGCAATGAATAACGCGGTAGCAGCTGAACAACCCCAAACATTAGCGTGAATTTTATTTATGAACATTTCGATGACTCTTCTGGGTTTTCTCTGCTGTGAGGCTACAAGCTGAGTGAAAAACTATGGCAATGAGAACTGCGCACTTGTGGCTCCCATATGGTCTAGTGGCTAGGATATCTGGCTTTCACCCAGAAGGCCCGGGTTCGATTCCCGGTTTGGGAAAACTTTTTTGCAACCTTTTTTCTTTTTTTTTTCTTTCGCACATCTTGGAGAGGTTGACCGGATATCCAACACACACACGCACACAAACATGGGTGTTTTTTCTAGTTAGCTTTTAGTGGAATCTCCCAAAAAAATGGAAATAAATCGGAATAGAGAAAATGAAGAAGCAACGCCACAGATACACACACCACAACAACAACAACAAATGCCAAACAACCAACCAATCAACAACATCAACAACAACAACAAAAAAAAAAAGCAAAACCAATACCAAACCAAACAGAAATTCAACAAATTTGTGGATACATTTATCACGCGCAAACTGTTTGCCATTTGCTCTTATCTCATTTCAGTTAAGGAGATTGGAAATGGCCGCTCGCCATTACTGCAGGAGCCTCTATACGGTACACGACCTCAGCCCTACAGTGAGTAGAAGGCGCCTATTCATTTGTAGTTTCTGTTTAGCTGACAAATGTTGTGCCCCCTGCCCTGAGCCCCCGACAAAAAAATACCAACACCCTGAAATCACCACCACCGCCAACCTTCTCATTAATTTTCGTTCCTTATTCCCAAACAAGAAAACCAAACTATGTTGGTGCGTGTGATTGTTGATTGTTTGGTTGCGTTGAAATATTTGAATTTATTATGGTTTTTCGTTACTCATATACTGTCACTTTTGACCTGTTGGGAGATACATAAGTTTAGTTTCTTCACTCGGTAAAACCACACTCACACACTGATTCACACCTGGCCGGGAAAGTTCTTCTAATTGCAGGCTCTTAATGCAATCATAATAATTTTCTAGGCGACATATGTGCAATTAAATGCAAAATGAAAAGCCAAAGCGAAGAGAGTAATCCTAACTAACTTGGTTACGAGAGCGAAAAACACTCGACCCAATTTCGCTCGCTTGAGAATTCTATTAAGACAAATGGGCGAAGAAAACTTTTTAGTCAACAAATAATCGAATGCCCGACTTGTTTGGGCCCTAAAACGTGACTCGATCCTTAGCGTCCTAAGCGAAAGACAGCATTCAGGGCAAAAAAAAATTGAGTCACCGCCACACAGAACTGCAAAAGGAAATGAAAGCTGTTCAAAGTGGGAGCTAGCTGGCTGGTGGGTGGCGGTGGTTCAATATTATTGTACGAACATGTGTCTTCATTTCGTTTTCGACTTTGTGGCCTGCCAAGACCATCAACACTTGCTTCTCCACTTCCCCCAAATCGATTTGGCTGCCAGCGTTCTCTGCTCGTGCTCGTGTGCGTGCGAAGTGCAAAATTAATTGATTTTTTATAGCATTTTCAAGCATTTCCCCTAGCATTTCTATTTCAATTGCGAGTACCGAAGTGTGAAATTTCGACCGAAAGCCAAGAGAATTGGGTCGAAGAGTCGCTTTCGCTTGGCAAAATAATGATAAATGTGGCCAGGCCACAAATCAAGGGGAAAGAATTGCAAAAGGCGAAACTAATCCCTTAATTAAGGCTCTTCAGCCTGAACAGCAGTCGCTTGGCTTAATTTGGCAGTATACTTTGTTGCTTATCGATCGTTCGGAAAGTTTTCTGAACAGCAGAGAGAGAGAGGCGGCCAAAGGAAACTCGACGCCTCGGGGCCGCACCTAGTTACAACTTTTGCATTATCTAAAAGCCGCAAACTATAAACTAAAAACCCCCTGTGAAAGCCTCTGCCCCAACCGCCTGCTGGTTATCAAAACTTATGTAACCTGCCCTGCGGATGTGCCGGCTCGGCTCGTTTATAATTTTTACCAGACAAAATCTACAGCCAGCCTGGGATGTTCTAATTTGTTGTGCGTAAATAACATTTCGAATTGGCCTGCCTTTGCATTAGGCCGAACTCAAAGTTTCCTTCGCAAACAACAATTGCTGCTGGAACTTGGCCCTGCAAAGATGGTTTTGGTCTTTGGGCTTTGGGGACAGACTGATGCAGAAGATTAAGTAAAAATCCGTCTCTAACTGATGCTTGGCTGCCGGTTTTAATTGCATTTTACGCAAAAGTTTAAGTTCTCGTCGTTGCCTAGGTTTCAATTAGAGGCTTGGGGGTTGCTCATCCTCCATCCCTATCTCAAAGTGCTTATGCTCCAACCCAACCATTTCAACCATCCCAACCCCTATATGCGAAGTTTCTTTATATCAAATACTGTGGGGAGTTGAGAAAACTTTTGGCCACTGCTCGCTCCTCTTTGTTGTATTCCTGGGAGTTATTTCGTTGATTTTCGATAGTAAGCGGTAGCCTCTGACCATTCCTCCCTACCCACAACACCCTCAATTTTCACAAAACTGGAAAACTTTTGCAAGCAAATTTTCTTATCCATGCTATTTGTTTGATAATTGGCCATGGCCACGGCATTTGGCATTGTGTACTCATGCCGCCTCGCCCCTCTTGTCTTGTTGGGATAAAGTTTTAGGTCGCTTCCAGCCAAAAAGTCCAAATTCAATTGATTTGAAAAGGCGCGCGGCAGGGGAGAGTTCAAAGTGTAATGGATTCATTCGGAGTTTGTTGTGCTCTGCTCTGTTTTTTATTTTATTTTATTTATTTTCTCTGTTTACTTTCACCCCTCACATTTCTTTTTGGTTGGTTGCATGTTTGCTCGTGGTTTTTGGCATGCTCCGGGCTAAATATATGTGGTTAAGAGCCGAGTTAAATATGTTTCGTGTTGGCAAATATTTTTCCATGATTGGACCATTTGTTGCCTTTTGCTATTAGATGATTTGTTCTTTACTGAGTTAATTTAAAAGCTTAAACGTAGAGCTGGCAAATCAACGAGTTGTATACCATAGCGTGTACGAAACTGTTAAAAATATAATTATATTTAAAGTGTTGCTATGTTAAATTGTACAAGTAAAATAATAAATAAATATTAAGTGATATTTTAAGTGCTTTATCGATGCTTTGCCAGCCCTAATAAACGAAATGGAGCTGTGTTGCTTTTGACATCTATTTATCTGTTCAAGTTTCCCTCTTTGGTTCGATTCCCCCAACTACGCTCATAATTTCCGCCGACCTGCCAGATGAGTTTATGCATAGTTGATCACTTTTCCGTCCGTTGTTTTCCCTTTGTCAATTTCCCTTTGGCCTAATCTTAAAATAACAGCAACCCCAGTTGCTCAGTTGCACTTATGACAACGCCGAGTGAGAATTCTTTGGGGCTTTGCCTGTAGCCGGCTTTCTTTGGCTGCCTAATAAGCATCCTTGGGGAAATTATGATGAGCAGAATTCAATTTCGTGTTTAATTTGCAGTGAATCCGTTTCTTTCACTTACTCGGACTCGGTCTCCGACTTGGTCTTGGACTCAATTTTAGTGGTGATTTACCAGGCAACAGAAGTAATAAAATATAAGGCAAGGAAATAAAGGAAACAATATTCGCAGGCCTGAAATCTTTAAGGCAACTTTGTTGGGCATTGTTTAGGCCGGGCCAAGTTTTTATTTTCCTCGAACAGTTTTCGCCGGTCCCGCTGCTAATATGCAAATTTGTTGCTGCCTTTGTTTTCGCTCTTCCCTTCGCTTGTAATATACAAATAAATTTCTATGTATTATCTTTCTCGGCTGCATTCGCAGCTCTTTGCCTTCCACATTTTTTTATTTTTTAACCACAATGAGCGCCTTTCATTATTTGCTGTGAAACAACATTTTCCCTTTTCTTTTCTTTGCTTTTCGTTATTTTATTTATATATTATGCTGCCACTTGTGTTGTTCTTGCTGCTGCATAAATAAGTATTTTTAATTTTACCACAAAGTTTTTTTAGGTTCTTCATTTTCAGAAAGCAAATGAAATGCAAAATCATTTTTATTAAAAAGTTTACTTTTTAATCTGATGTGCTCGTTGCGTTTTCACCCCTCCGCCTTCTTTTCCTTCTAGTTATTTAATTTTGTGTCTGCTCCTCCTGCGGTTTGCGCGTCACATGGCCGTTGGCAGTGAGGTTAATTAAAATTAAAATTTTTGGTTGTTTTCCCTTAAAGTTAAAGCGCATTAAGGAAGCCATTCCAGCTGTTGTGCATTAACTAAAAGTTGCCAAAGCCGTTTTGTTAATTAGCCGGCCCTAAGCCGGAGAAGCCCCAAAAAGTATGCTAAGCAAGAGAAATGATTCCTGGGACATATCCCACTGCAATTTCAATTGCAATTCATTATGATTAACATATTTATGGGCTCGGGGTGGCCTTTGTCATTCATGTGCTTGGGGACGTGAATCACTGATTCTCGGCAATCGTTCACACCTCTAAGCCAGGAGGTCCCAAAAGCGTTCTGCAGACAGTCAGAGCTGATCCCCAGGGAGCCGAGTGAAATGCGTGAAAGCCGTCGGCCCCAAGGAGACTCAACTGGGTCGCAAATCCAATCCACGACGTCGACAACGACAACGACAATGAACGGACGCCTGTAAAAACAAAATGGCCAACATCCCGGCCGGAAGTTGTGCGTTGCCTCGAGCGGTTGACTGGAACAACTGTAAATGGGAGCGTGTCTACAGCAGCTTGGTCTGCCATTGCGGCTCGCTTTACTGCTGTTTCCGGCGTGGTAGGAAGTGTTTTTAATTTTAATGCAAGTGCTCCTCTGACTACTCTTTGTATATGGGCTTACAGATAAAAAAACTCAAATAAAAATGGTAAGGAGAAATGTTTGGATTTTTTCTTAAATCTTATTAAAAAGGAGAGGTATAATTTTTAAGCAACTTTTTAGAATACATAAATCGCAGATACTGTCAAAACCTAAAGTAAAGAAAAAAAAACTCAACTCATAACAATTAACAATATAATGATTTTTTTATCGTTCTATTTATTTTATAGTAATTCATATAGTATGTATTTATATTTATATTTTTAAAAAGTTTTTCAAATATAAAAATGTTCTAATTTTATTTTTATATGATGTGTAGATATTTTTATTCATATGCTTTGCGAGACTCAACATAAAAATAGTTAAAATTTGGGTTCATTGTTAAAGTTAAAGTGTAGCACTCGCTGTGCTTCAGAATCGGAACTTGGAATTACTCCGTCTTGACGAGCAAGAGCATCTCCCAACTGATGGCATCATCAATTCCGCCCACAATTCGAGCTTTTTATCAAAAATTCAGCAACATGCAATGCAATTCCCAAGTTTGAATTGTGTGTCATATATTTTGCCTCTCCGTCAGCTTCTCCGTCAGCTTGTCCTGCGGATCCTGTTGTTCCTTCAGCTGCCATGGGGAAAGTTTTATGAGAAATTGAACGTCAGAATTTGCTGCTGCCTCCACAGGACGAAACCACCCGCAGTTGTGTTTTGCATTATTGCCATGCCATAACAGCCTGCGGCATTGCATTTGAAAGTTATCAGCGAAAAAAGCGAGGAGCAGAAAAACTAGGTAAAGAAACCATCACGAGATGGGCAGCATCTGCTGCAGGCGGAATTGCGACGGAAAGTTACTTACTTGAGCTCGATTTCAGTTGCTGAGTGTTTTTCAATCGTTGTGCTGCGACGATTTGTATGCCGGGATGCGGGTACTCCAATCGTATCTGCCATCAACACATCATCTCTCGTGTACCTTTTTTATTCGCTCGGTGGCGCCCACCATGGGGAGGGGGTTGGAGGTGTTTTATTGCGAAATATTGGCAACAGTCTGCCGCAAATTGAGGAAGCCAAACATTTACCCCTAACCCAATCCCAGCCCACAGTTATCTTCGCCATCTCGGGCTGCCATTGTTGTCGGAGCTCCCTGTCACAGTGTCTTTCTGTGGCCCTGCCTGCCATGCCAGCCCTGCTGCCTGTTATTGAAACATTTCTGGCCAGATAATAATTTTGCTTTATTATTTTCTGGCTTCTGTCGGCCCTGTCCCATCGAGTGCGAGTGTCTTTTGTTGATGCTGCCTGCCGCTGCTGCAGCACTCTGCTTTCTGTCCCTACGAGCATCGATAATTGGCGAATTTTGGCACTTGCAGCCGGTCCCCGCTTTCCGCATCCCGCTCTCGACGATCCGAATCTGAATCTGACAAGCCACTGGCCATTTTGGGGGCCTGACATTTTCCGATTGTTAAACTATTGTCACCCCAGCCGGCCGTCCCATACTTGTCGGTTGGTGGCAAAATATTGCCAGCAATTTGGCCATCATCGTTGGCATCTCGTCATCGTCATTGTGCGTAATTGAGTGTAGCTTTCGGCAAAGCCTTCTCGAAATGTTGATTGCGATGGAGAGCAGGACAATAAGGGATTGTAAGTGGAAAGATAGCAGTTGGCATATTGAATATCGGGTAAAGGGGAATTTACCACTTTAAAAGACTACCCACTTAAATGAAAAATTAGTTTTCCTATTCCCTTCAGTGAATTTGATCTTATTGCTAGTTAAAGGACTAAGTTATTTCAGAGTTAAAGGCGAATGTAAAATTATTAAGTTGTAATACTTCAGCATTTTCATTTAACAAGTTAGCTCAGGTAAGGAGTTAAGAGAATTTTTTTTAGAATTTCAAATACGTTATTATAAATCCACGTAAACGTTAATCTTGAAAATGATAAATACCAAAATTCAATAGGTTCATTTAAAGGCAATAAATTAAACCTTTTAAACTTAAACTTATATTTATAGTTTTAAAACATTAATCTTGAATACGATAACTACCAAAATGAATTAGGATCAATTAAAGTCAATAATTTGTAAATAAGTTACTTAAGCTCAGGCAACACTGCGTATGCGTGATAATTTGAGGAATTAAATGAGTTTAATTAGGCCACCCTCGTGGAAATGTTCATATGCCAGCCCACTGGGCTGCACTGAGAAGAAAATCTTTTGCTGGGTGGCCAATATCACATATCAAGAGTCTCGAGTTCCTTGGACCTTGAACACCGCAACCCTTTGGCCCGTTGTTGTCAGCGCTCAAAGTTGCATGCAACGTAAATTGGCGGTGCCGCATCCTCAGCCACTCAGTCAGCAGCAGCACATTCGCATTGGGACAGATTACATGCATGGAAACAAAAGACTGACGTCGGACATTGTGCAACTGTCATCGGCGGTTGTCGTCCAACTAAGCATTTAATTTTAGCGCAGCCAGCGACAATTTTAGTGGTCGGAAAAGTCGAGCTCTTGAAGGCCCTGCGGCCACTTTGTTGCTACAGTTGCGCAATATGCAAACGGCTGTTAACTGTTGACGTTGGGAAATTGTAACTGTAACAAAAGACAAGGCAACTTGTCCCGAACACAATGAATGCGAACCGCGAATGCGAATGGCAAACGTCGCTGATGGCCGGGAAATTGAATTAGCAAAATGCCTTCGAGTTGTGGCAATCGTTGGAAAAACTGACGGTGGGGAAACTGAAATGGCAACTGACGCGGGGTTGCCGCAAGAAAAACATCTTAGGAGGTCGGCCGCCTGAATTATGCACTACTCAAGTTAATTGCAGCGATGGGGAGGAAATAACCAACTACCAACTCCCATGGCTAACATCTGACAAGCTGGCTAAAAACAAAAAAAAAAAAAACAAAAAAAAAAAAAAAAGAAGGAAACTTATTCAATTAAACTTTTGCCTGGCATGTAATGGAAAATGTGCTCCTAATGGAGGGCAACCTTGGGCGGGGCTGCCGCACTAACCACACCGACTGTGGGCCTGAATAAATTCCGTTTTAAATGAAATTTCGTTAAAATATAATATTTGCCAAGCTCCATTTGCTGCTGGGCGGCACGGGGGCGTGGCACATGTGACATGCGTTGAAATTTTTCATTTGATCATCCTGCTGCAGCTGCACATGCAAATTAGAGCGTTATTATATGGCCCTGGCAAGCTGGCGGCAACTCTGAACTAAGAGGCTCTGATGAATGGCAATTGTGCGGAACGCAGAACACAAAACGCAATCCTCGAGCGAGCTTTTGACTTTTTGGCCAGCTCACTACAAAATCTGTGGGGACTTTGTTTCAACACACAACTATTTCCCAGGGAAAACCGGCTCTGATTTATGCATGTTCTGCTGCCACATGAGTCCTGAGCTGCTGCTCCTCCGCCCAGCCTTTCGTTTGCATTGTTTGATTAATTTCATAAGCTTTTGCCCTAGGTCGTAAAAAAAGGACAACATGTGAGGAGAGCCGCATGTCGCCTGTGTGACATGTTTTTTTTGTTTGTATTGCTGCAGCACTTCCACTTCACAAGCTTTAAGAACTGCTGAGCCACTTAATATTCTATTTATAGTCCACTAATATTTATTATGGACGAACAAAAGACGTGAAAATGGGGCGAAAGAAAACTAATTTAAATAAAATAATGCTTCTCCATTGTTTGTTGGGATTTTCGCAGATTTGTCATTGTGTTTTGCTTAAGCTAGCTGACCGAAAAACCAATCCGTAAACGTTGACAGCTCCGCTTAAGGAACGCCCACCATATAATCCCTTGCAACAATACCAGTCCATACCAGTCCAGTATGCCAATTCAGATGGATATTCAACAGTTTTGCCCCCTTAGATTTTGTGCAATTTCTTGTAAATTTAATTTCCTGCCTTGCGCTTCTGCTCATTTGGCTTGCACTCTGTGAGCACTGACATTGACTCTTGTTGTATTTGCATTTGGCAGGCGATGTCTTCATTGCTCATCAGCTATGCAGAATTCATTTCCTCATTCGTTCAATTACACAGTCATCGTTGTGTGAGGCTGCTGCTCACCAGATTGCAATAATTTTCGAATCAAATATTTGTCAGGTGTCACGGCGCATATTCAAGGCATTTCAAAAGTTAATTAGTTTTGAAGTTCCAATAACTTTACCAATTCAAATCTCAAGCATGCCGATTGTGGTTTTCTGCGGGCAATGTAATTGCCAATTAGTGCACGACATATGTAAAGAATAATTCCTGAAGTTTATTGTTATTGCCTATGGAAAAAAAGCGAACACCATTGCAAATTGTTTGAGAAATCAATTTTGGGGAAAATTGCTAAATTTGCCAACCAATCGAACAAAAACAAATGTCAAATATTTGCCAAATTACTCAGCACAAAGCCCGAAAGCCAAAGCCAAAAGTTATGTGCAAAAATGTTTTTGCCTGCCAATGAGACGTGAACTTTTATGGCTCCTCCCATCCCATCTCATCCGCTCCCACCAGTCCCTGGCCCATTATTTTCAACCTGCACTCTCACGTCAAGGCAACCTAATTGATTTTAAAATAAATAATGACTAATCACCACCTGCAAGAGCGAGAGCGAAAGGGAATTGTGAGTTCGTTGGTTCAGCCCCACCCTCACCCACTGTTTTCTAGGTGGAAATTTCGTGGCATCCGCCGCCACCACATCTACATCGCTTTCTGGGTCGATTCCGGTTGCTGTGTAGACACGGGTTAACCCGTCCAAAGGGATCCCTTCCGCCGCTTGATTAATTGAAATTTCACTCACTGTCAAGGTGTATAGTTTGTGTGAGTGTTTGGGTTCGGGTACGGTACGTCTGTGGGCGGTATATGGCGAGGCGAGGCGAGGGCGGGGGCGTGGCAGGGGCAGCAGCAACTTGTCTCCACTAGGATATTTGGTCCACGGTGGAGGGAGAAGCGTTTCTAAATTAATTGAGTGCGCTAATTTTAGCAAAAAGGTTTTTTAATTGATGGACCGAGTTTCGGAATTGTTGGAAATCTTGTTTACTTTGAAACTAGTTTGGTAAGAGGCAAAATTTAAGTAAACTCGGTAGGTAGCTTTGATAACAACTAAACAGAGTCCACATTTTAATTGACCCCTTTACAAAGTCTTCACTTAATTCACTTAAGTTAATGATTCGGTTACCACTTGACTGTCAAGTTAAATGTAAACATAATTCGAGATTGTTGGCAGTAGTTAAATCGTTGAAGATAATCTTTTAAGCATACTTAACACAGCTACTGAATCCGATTTTAATAGTTCCATTGATAAGAAAACGTTCGATAATAAATTTCTAGTGGCAATCAGGGGTTGCCAAGGGAAACGAAAGTGTACAGCGGCTGATGAGGCGATGAATGAAAAAATTGTTCGTTTACCTGTGGTAATTTCTTTTTCGAACAGTTTTTCCCCTATTTTTCGCCCGACTCGTTAGGTATTTTCGATTCGCGTTTGTTCATTACAATTTGGCCACGCGCAATTTACATCGCAAACGTACAAGTGTTTGCTATTAGCCTATTCTTGTGCATTATAGCCTTTCAGCATTTAGGCCGTGAGCTAACATGATTTTCAAAATGCTTTACGCCGCGTTGCGTGGGCATTATGTGGTTTTTCGTGGTGTTGATGCGATAATTGTGTTCCGAGTGGCGTTTGATCCAATGAATGGTTCAACAGCATCAGCATAAATGCAGTGCGGGATTAGCAAACATTTAACGAGCGAGCGAACGAACGAACGAGCGGTCTGACTTTTCAATCTATAGCTGAGAAATTTGTTGGGCCATAATCTCCCGAATGGAGGGGCATTACACGAGTTTTCTTTGGCAAAGTAATGACCCAAAAATCTAAATATCTCGTACTACATTTGCTGCTGGCGGCTGGCTTCTGGCTGCTAGCTGCATGCCGGCTCACAGAGATATGCGAAGCCATCCGCCTCCGTGGAACTCGTACATACTTGTGCATACATTTACCCTAATGCTATGCCCGGGGGTTTTCACCACCGCCATTCCCCATTTTCCGCCTCCATTCCCACTACTGGCTGTGTGCCAGGACCAAGTGCTGTTCCAGCAGCAGGAAGGAGGTGGAGCGAAGGATACGCAACAGTCTGCCTGCCTGTTTGCTCTTCGCCAATATTCAAAAACTGATTTTCATATGTCTTTTAAGTTTATTTGCGAGCGGGCAGATTGTGGGTACACACATCCCCAGCTTCTCCTCGCCAACTTCGTGCCGTTTCTGTATCTGTTTTGGCATCGCCTTGTGGCTCTTATCGTATCCGGCACACGCATAAAAGTTGGCCGAGTGTTTGCAAATTTTTTTCTGCTCGCTCTCTTTCAACTTTTTTATTGGGCCCGAATTTAATTCACAGAGGAAACAGACACACACGAACACACACATAGATACTATACACACGACTCGGCTCCTGTGCAAGTTTTTTGAAAAGCGATTTCAAATGCAAATTTTATTGGAACAGGGGAGTCCTGTGTTCAAAGATGGAGATTAAAATCAATTCAATTTGCTGCAAGACCAGCAAAAGTGGTAATAATTTTTGGTCTTTGTTTTCACGACGCACACACAAGCTTTCTTTTACTTAACATAATGAGATTTTGAGCGAGTGCGTTTATTGTTAGCGAATTTACAATGGCCAAGCCTAGGGGAATTTGGTTTAGTCAGCAAAATGAAACTGAGCAGGGATTTTAGGCCCAGTCAGTTGGCTATTAATTGACCCATTTCTTAGCCGGCTCAGTACATGCCAGGCACACTGTTGGCTGTCAATATATCACTCGTTATGCACCATTAAGTGCTCGCTTAATAGGCGGCCATTTATCAAACGCTCCCCCGATGTGCTGCCAAATGTTAAGGAATCGAGCCAGGATGAGCTTCGATGCTGGGAAAAATCAGGAATGAAGCATAGCGTCAGATGCCACGGTGTTTGTCATAATAAAAGTTACTTAAAAATTGGGCGAAAATATTTGGGCGAGCATAAATCAATTGCTTGGCAGGTACAGCATGGCGTATGCGTGATTTATACGCTGCCACAGGGCAGTGTTTTTACGTTTCTTTTTCCCCAAAAATGCACAGCACTGGCTCTTGGTCCATGAGGGCCATTATTAGCCAGCCCACTAGGCGTATGCGCAATTAAAGCCTTTCAGTGGTGATCGCGCATACGACGCTTGGTCCCTTTAGTCAATCTGTCGGAAAAACGTGAAGAGGGCTTACGTGGAAATTAAATAAAAACATTGAATTTGCATTACCCTCGTTAATTAACAAACTTAAGCAAATTCCTGCTTGCTGTCTGACAAACACACCTCTTCTGTGTATGTTGTGGTGCTTATTTTATTTACCTGTCTCGCTCATGTCTGTTTGGACAAAAAGCAACGGTAGCAGGTGCTGCTGTGCCGTTGCAGTTGCACTTGCAACTCCCAACAGGCTGCCACAATTTATTGCTCTAGCTTCGACTGCCTCTGGGCAATCAAATAACAAAATGGCAGCGCAGCGCTTTGACATTTAATTGCGTCGTTGGCGGCAAAGCTTATGAAATATGTTTGTGACAAGGCTCCAGTGCAACCCGGTCCCCTTTTACCCTTTTTCTACCACATTTTCCCTATTTCTCATGTGCTGCCGATTTTAATAAACGACAGACCTTGTCGGCTGTTGTTCGAATCGAGGCTTGTGGTTCCCATTTGGCTATGAAGAATCCAATCCTGCCGGCACATTGCATTTTTTTAATTTGCTGAGTGCGCATGACAAGAAGGAATGGAGCAGTATTCTTTTTATAAAGTGCCACACTATATTTGCAGCAAAGAATCAGCAAAGTGATACATTTGATTTTATTTGGTAGGGAAATGATCGCAATTTAGTAAAAGTCTAGTTTGTTATCTGTAGGAATTTTTCATCCAAAACTAAAATTATTCTGTTTAAATTGTATTATTTTAGATTTAGGAAATCAAATTTTACTTTTACATTTGAAAAGGATTCAGATATAACATTATTCTTATATATACATAATGGACGATGTGGTAATGAAATGGGTAACAAAAGTATAGAATACGTGATTCATGGAGTCTCTATCGAAAAGTCGCCTTCCTCCTTGTCCTTGTATGAATAGCACTTTTCGACTCCCATCTCAAACAAGCATAAGAATGCGGTTTCGACTGGAGCTTGTACCGTTTTTTCTTTTGGCAACGGTTTGTTCAGCTTGCACGCTACATATAGGATCCTGAGAATGAACCTAATGCTCTTCCCGGACAGGATATACTTGGAGGCCACTGTGGTGATATGAACCATAAGACTCGAAGAGAGCGGCAAGTCTCCATTAAACCCCTCCACCTGCCGGATCAGCACCTTGACGCCGGAAGTTACGGCCAAATCGAATAGATCTTGTCTGGTTAATTGCGGATGACACATTTCAGTTCGATGGGACTTTCTTGCAATTGCCACGCCAAAAAGCAAAATGAACAACAATAGAAACCTGTGATTCTGTTCGGAAAATGGGTTAAAAAATATTTACAGTTTTTAAAGAAATTACCATTTTACTTAAACTAATTGTTTTCTTCTTAAAGAACGGACTAGTAATAAATTATTTAATTTGGTAAAAATATAATTTGCTGCTTATCATCCGTATAATCTAAATTTTAAATGCTGCGAATCGAAAATCGATCGTTAACGCAGTCCCACATGTTATATAAGATTAGTAAAATGTATTCCATGCCTACCAATCTCCAGCTAAATATTCACAATTTTAATATCTCTTATTCGCAAATTTGTGCTGGCATTGACCTTGCATCGCACTTGGAAAGTTGGCCGAAATGGTTATTCATTAACAACACCAAAGGCAAACAAATAGAGCAGAAGCACGCGTGAAATAAAAGCGATTAATGGAAACAGATTCTGTGCCTGCAATGTGTTGAATATTGTTTCGCATCTACCTCATAAATGAGACGCCAAAATCAAATTTCCACTCAACCACATGGACTGCGAAGCTCTTTTTGCTTAGCGGTTTGCACTGTTTACAATTTCCCAGTGCTTTATATATGACGCTCAGTTGTTGATAGTTTCTGCGTGCGCCTGTTTTCAATGAAATTGTTCAATACGGATTCTGTGTGGGAAAATAAAATTTGCAAATTATGCAAGAGTTGTCGGGCAGTGGGGGTCTCTTCATCGGAAAGTCCGTCGTTTGTCCCGCTGGATGCTTGTTTATTTGGGCATTTGTTTATTTCAGGCGCTTGGAAAATATTCAGACACTTAAATCGCAGTGATCTATGCGTGGTTTTCTATGCACAGTAAGAAAAATGTACATTAAATGAGGATTAATTGGATTCAAACAAATGTAACAAGTTAATTTGGAACTGTTATTTGCTTATCACAGAATTAAGTTTTGGAATAATGTTCTAAAGTGTGTGTTGTATTAGGATTATTACTTTTTTTTAATGTGGCGTATTTTTGCAGCCCAATTAGAATTAGATTTCGAATTTGTTTACGACACTTAAACGGCGCACAGCGAAATTTTGTGTGCATTTTATTCCGCGCCGAAATCTGTCGCGAAAATCCCACTGCATATATATTTCGGGAACATATTTCACATTTTAGCCTGTGCTCAGCAATTAATGCATTAATTTGATGTGACAGAAAAATGACGGTCAGAATATTTATGGGCGGACTTATGTTTGCGGCTTATTAGATTATGCACGTCTATTTATTTGAAGATTTGTTTAAATGGGATAAAATATAAAGATTAACCGAGTTTTTTAATTAAATGTGTTTTTGTTTCTGTATGCAGAAAGGAAGTTCTTGTTTTGAATTTCCTGACTGCCCAAGGAGTTCTCCGGTAAATTGAATTTCCATCTCTTGTTCAAGCTCCACTTGTGTCCGCAATATTCCATTTCTCATTTCGCCAATTTCATTTCACCGCATTATTTACTTCCTCTGCGCCACATCCTTCCACTTCCACTCCCACTTCCACCGCCTCAATCGCTCCAGTTTTTATGGCAGCAAGAGGAACGTTTATGGCCAAGAGCCATCATATACGCTCGTGGTCAGCCGATGGAGGGAAAACTTTCGCCGCAACAATGTTTCCCCCACTTACGCATATTTCTATTTGCGCTGTTGAAATAGAAAACAAACAAATAAACGTCGCAGTGCACCGAATCCCTGGACGGGTTTCCCATCGAAACTTATATAACTGCCGCGATGACGATGATGGCGATGGCGATGGCCAATGGCTCCTGATGAGCTTGGTTCAATGGCTCCAAGGCAACGCACATTCCGAAAGTGATTTTGATTTCGATTTCGTTCGAAATCGTTCGATTCCGTTCGATTTGCTTGCATCAGAAGCGAACTACCAGCAACAGATACTGCAGACAGCAACGGCAAACGAGTTCAATTGGTGAAAACCACTTTTGGCCGCCAGTTTGCTGCTTTATTTCCTGGCAATGGACACTCCACTCCAGCGGCGAGATGGGAAAACTTGATTTTCCAGCTGAGCCAGGGCCAGGGCAAGCGGAAAACGGAAAACGCATTCCCAACCGGAGCGTGAGTTTCCCAGAGCTGTCTTCGTCGTCGTCCATGTCGTCGCATGTTGCTCTAATTGCATGACAAACTCTCTGCCAACTTTCACACACTTTTGGCGTTATCTGTGGAGGTAAAACTGCAGCTTTGGCTTAAAACTGCCTTGGCCATAAATGTCACATATCAAAAGGAAAAGTGAAATTTCGTTGTTCCGACTTCAGCAGCCTGCGGAAGTTGTTAAACTGTTGCGAGAGTAGTGGGCACTTACACAACGCTTGCGTTCTACTTTTTTAACGCAATATACTGGGGTAAAAGATTTAGTAGGTTTTTAGTGTGCTATAGATTTATAAAATATTTTCAAACAAAATTATATCATAAAATGAAAAACTAGCGTAATGTAATGCACCTGTTTTACCACATTTATGATCAATTTAGTTAGAGTAAATATTTTGTATAATCTAAAATATATAAAAATATATGATCCAATTTATTTGTCTGTAAAACATGCTTTGAACTTATCATAACATTTTCATAAGCACCAATAAAGCGTTTTGGCAACTTCCGGCATATCTCAACTGCATTTTAGCTTGGAATTTAGTAATTACAAAATGCTTCAAAGATGCAAAGCGTATTTGAAATAGAACAGATACACAGACCGAAATTGTTCAAGACATTTTAATGTAATTAAATTTGAACGCAGCCTCTAATGATTTCGTTTGCCTTGTCTGCGTTTTGCATCGTAATGAATGTGCTAAAATAACAATAGAGAATGAAGGCACAAAATGGCTCAGACAGGCAAATCTAATAAGCATAATGAATGAACCCCAAAACTCGGGAATGCCAGCAGCTGAGTTGCTGTTTTCACTCAACACGTTGAACTTGTGCTGTCACCTGTGAAGGCAATGATGAACAGCCCCCCCCCCTGCCACGCCCAGGCATATTTTTTTTCATCTATTTTTTTTTTTTAGCTCCCAGGGGGTGACCATGCCCGCTGGCATGTGGCAAATATCTTGCAATCCACACTCGGGCCATGTAAATACGATGCTCTGCTGTCATTCGCTGTTTTGTTTAATTAATTTCTATATTAGATACACTTCATTAAAAATGCCTTGGTTGTGTGGTCGGTGCCATTGTTGTGGGCTATTTTTGGCAATCGAAAGGAATTCGGTGATTGAGCGGCACAACTGTGGCTCGAATGAGATCTGTGCCAGAGATACGAGGATACATTTACAGATTTGCAGCCTAATGGCTCGTAAAAGATCTATGGCCGGTCTGCATAATTCAGTAAATGTGTGTGTCCTCCGGAGCCCAAAACACTTCAGTCCAGGCCTTCTGGTGTCTCCTTTCAGGACCTCTGTCCACCTGTCAGTCTTTCCATCCATCTGGCAGTGCCAGAGCAATTAACGCCCTCTGAGCCCAGGGCCAAAAGGTGGGAATTGGGTCAAGAGGGGCTAAGCAAAGTGCCGCTCTGGAGTTCGGGGCCATGCATTTGTCGTCGCCGGCATAATGAAATGCATTTCAGTCCTCATTAGGCATGCCATTTTGTGATTTTGATTCTGCCTGAGGAAGTCCTATTGAAGAGCACAGAGACCGACTTTAATTGGCCAAATAGTGGCCTTAATTGAGTCAATCGAAATTAGCCTGAAAGTGGAATGCAATTTCCCAGAATTCTTAAAATGCATAAAAGTGTCTAATTTGTGTGAAAATCAATGTTTCTTATTCATTTTAGCACGAAATTCATTTACCTTAAACTAAATAGTTAAAGGGTCTCTTATGTCGTATGTCTTTAAACAATAAATTTGGTCAATCACCTGAGTACGAAACAACTATAATTTTCATTAAAAAAAATCACATGTTTAAGATTTCAGAAAATATTGCTGGTAGAACCAAGTTTTCTTATTCCATTTTCAGTTGTTCCGAGTTCATTTTGGCATACAATTAAAAGGTTTTTGCACTAGAAGCGTTGCTACCACTTAATGTAACTTTGATGTTTTTCTGGCCACGCACCAAAGAATAAGTTTTACCTGCTGTGGATTTTCAGGCAGCAACGAGTAAATAAAAACTTTTGCGGTTAAAGTTTTTCCGCCTTTGTTTTGGCTGTGCAAATGCTTGCAGCAAGTGTGGCCGCGCCTCCGCCCCTTCATTTTTTACTTCTCCTGTCCCGAAAATGGACTTCTCATTCGTGTGGCATTTTTTGGCACTTGCCACAATGGCCACGTTCCGGTCTCACACTCGCAGACACAGGCGCATTCCGTGGCTCGTGGCACGCCGTTCTGGGAGCCCACTCCTCCGTATCACGGACGGACGGACGGCCAAAGGCGGAAGGGCAAGGGGGGGCGTGGCTGCCACGGCTTTTTGGCAGCGGCAACTTTGCTTTGTCATGTGCCATATTTCTTTCTCGCCCGGCAACTGTGCTGCGGTGACAAAGTATCTTTTGTTTAAGAACTGCAAATGTGGCTCTTTCCTGGGAAACTTGACTCGATTCCATCAACGACTGCTCACATTAGCTCTTGCTGTCTTTTTATATGACATCCTTGATCCTTATATTAGACTTTGAAGAAATATTAAAAAGGTGTATTTATATATTAAAAAGGTATTTTATGAATAAGTAACTGTTTTAGATGAAAAATTGATTAAACAAGCATAAAACGAAAGTTTATAAAGAGTCTGCATTTGCATCTTATAATTCATATATAGGATTTATAAGAAAGGAAATAAGGTACTATAAATTTAGCTTCCTAATTTCATCCACAAAAAATTTCAGCTTAATTCTATCCAGATACGAATCTAGGATTAAGTTCCAAACCAATTTTTTTCGTAGCATACTTTTGTAATTCAAATTAAATAAACACACCAGTGGGGTTTGAACCCCATAAATCAGCTGTTAAAGTTGCCACTTAGTTCTTTTTAGTCACACAAAACAGGGTTTCTGAAAATAACCGATAGTTGATGCGGCAACTCCCATGCGAAAGGGTTGCGACCCTGAGCTGTAACGATTGCGGCTACCCTATCATAACTTTTCGCGCAGCAGGCCCTTGACAGATCAAAATCCTGAAAAAATCTTACTAGTAGGCTTTTGCAATAAGGACTGTCAAAATGCAGGCCCTGCAAGTCATTCGTCTGTGAGACGTCTTACCGTAAAGTACACCTAGGCATACAATACCCACAAATATATATAAAATATAAAAACCAAAAAAAAGATTTTATAAACTCAGACGGAAAAATTTGTGTTGTGTTACCTTAATACAGTGTTAACTTATACCGTTTTCGCTTGTACCGCGTTACATTCCACCGTGCTACCAACAAAACTTTCTGTTGCTGCGTTACCACGTTGCATTGATCCATCAAGTTCTGTGGTTTCAAATTATCCGAATCCGATTCCCCGAAGAGCCGCAGCATGAACAACTTAAATGCCAATGCCAGTGCCTTCCTGTGGCAGCCCCAGCCGCAGCAGCTGCCGCCGCAGACAATGCAGCAGCAGACGGTGCAGCAAGTGCCGCCCGGCCAGATGCTCCATACCGCCGTCGTTTCGCAGCCGCGCAAGTTCGGCGGCAACAAGAGCAACTACAACTACATGCCGGGCCAGGCCGGCGCCATTTTGAGCGGCGGAAATCCAGGGGGCAATCCGATAGGCGGCATGGGTGGTATGGGAGGCATGGGCGGCAACCCCAATGTCTACCGCAAACGCCAGCCGATCAACGCCTATAACCCGAGTAACGGGTTGTACAACGGTAAGCAATGGGGTCGTACGTTGGGTCGACTATAAATTTTTTTCACAAGGGTTTGAGAAAAAAACTAAAATGGCTGCCATTGTGTATAAATTCCGACTGTAAATTATTTAGCTGCGGAAAATTATATAAACCAAAAACCTAATAATTGTCTAAATTTTGTAACATGCTTATTAGTTAACCCTAAGATTTATTCTCGTTCTTTTTTTCTTTAATCCGTTCTTAAAATAAGAAAAGGACAGACATCATGACTAGGCAAAAAAAAAATTACTTATCACCACTGTCAGACTAACAACACTTCGAAAACAGTGTTTAAGAACTGAATTCTACATTTCCCAATACTGAAAATGAACTGATTATTCCTTTTCCCACCTTGTGCAACATTTGTCGCTAAACACTGTCCAACACAGATGAATTATTCAAATTGAATTCTTGTACTACTCACTCACTGTTTGAATTATTAAATACCAAATATATATATATATTGTGCCGCTTTTAAACGCTTGCACAAATCATTAAACGCGATTATTTTCTTTTGTCTTTTCAGGTAAGTCGCTGTTTTCTATACCCGAAAATGTTGTTATGCTTGAGAGCCGTAAGTACATTTAAAACTAGAGCACATTTCAAACACACACGCACACCAAACACAACACCCCCACACTCGCACACAAAGAGCCCAAACAAATACACACACGAACATCAACATTTGCAGATCGAATCAATCAATCGTCCTGGGGCCAAAAGTTGAAGAACGGGAGAGTGCGGGAGTTTTTGTGATGAAATGTAAACGGCGAAATTAATTTCCAATTGAAAAGGGGTCTGGGTAAAAGTTCAATTACAAAATAAAACAATGCATCTGGGCAAAAGTATAAAGATCAAAAGATGCCAGCGCCGAATTTGCATCTCTATGCGAAATTTATTTTCTGCCATTAATCAATTTCGCTTCTGTTCAGTTCCCGTTCCGTTCCGTTCGGATCGGTTTTTATTCCAGTTTCCTGGCCAGCAAAATGCAATTTACATTTTTTGTCTTGCATGAATTTTCAATTGCATTTTCTCGGTGCTTTTCTTCTGTTTATATCGGGCTCCATTAACATTTCTATAACGATGACGTTGCTGGTCGGCCAACGTCGTCCAAGATTTTCACGTTTCTCCTTGGAGGTCGTTTATTTTTTCTATTTTTCGGATTGTTTTGGCCATTTGCATAATTTTCAATGCACGCAATTTTCATTCAAAACGTCGAATGGAGGTAAAACTTATCCATAAAAGCCAAGGAGTGTAATGTTTTTAAATTGAAGATTTCTGCGTTCTGTACTTATGTATGCATATTTTGAGGTGCAAAATATTGCCCCAAGTCAATTATTGTTATGGCTCATTTTCTTAATCGTCCCCGTTCCACCCAAGCCATCAGATGGTGTCATAAAAATGTGAAATTGCCGTTTGAACAACTTTTCGGTGGACACCACCACCACCACCAAAGACCAAGAAGCCGAACAAATTTGCACCATAATTAAAATAAATGCTTTCAATGGCCAATAATTGCCAAATAAATTAATTTTAATTGCAGGCAGCCGACGGCGGTTGTGGGTGGCAAAGCACAGGCTGCTAAAAATATATTTCAAAGTGGCTAAAATAAAAATGTACGCTTTACATTCGCAAGAGTGTGGTGGTTCCATCTCTCCGCCTTTTGGCTCTCCGCGATGTGTTTTTATTTTTAAATGTGCCGTTTTTGAGTCCGTCCAATACGAGCGGTGCCACGCCCACTGTTCGCACCACCACCATCGCTACTCGCAGCAGATGTCGCGTTTTTTTTTTTGCAGGTGGGAAGAAGCCGAAAAACACTTAAAAATACATAAAAATACCAATGGGGGGATGTATGTTCATGCTCAGGGGGAAATGCGTGTGTGTTTGTGTTTGTACCGTGCCGACTGACATGTTTATGGTGGTTGCCTTCTGAAGATTTCCCCAAGATTGTTTTCCATGGGATCAGCGGCCGAGTCACTCGAAGATTTATGTGGGCGTTCATTAAACGCACATCCGTCCCGGCTGCCAATCACTTAGTTAATATGGCAAATTCTGCCACCGAGTATTTGCATATACATTCAAAATGAGACCGGGAAATGTCGCATATTAAGGTTATTTTCCCATAGCCAGGGCTGCCAGGGTTGCCAGGGCCACCACCGGGGGCAAACTTGACTTGTTTGTTTATCTTTACCCTGGCCAACTTCAGCAGCTGTTGTCTCTGTTGCAAAATAATACACATCCATGTGTGTGTAGTGGCTTAATTTGCTGACATTTTTGCCGTGAAGTGGGTGGCATTTTATTTGCCTTTTGGGTTTGATTGCTGTGGCTTACTCTTGCTGATTGACAGCGCATTTCTTGGCTTTTTGTTTGGTTTCTTTTTGTGTTAGCCCAATATTTGCTCGCCTAATGCAGTTTTCCTAGGAACTTTGGCTTAGTAATTGTGTTCTGCGGCAGCTAAAATTAATTAAATTAACTTTTTGTTTGCCCCTATGCCCACCAAGCTATTCTTCCAAATAATTCCACGCACAAACCTTTAACTGACAGGCCGTAAATCTTGTGGTTTCAGCGCCCCTCGGCAAAAAAAGAGACATCTTCCCACAATAAATTCATAGTGAAATCCAATAATTTCGTTGGTAGGCAGGAAAGATCAACAGAAAAAACAACAGGCAGCATCATGTACAACAATAACCGACGACCGCAGCCCGCATGTCCAAAAATATAAATTGTGTCGCTCGCATTTTATGGTAATTCAATAAATTGAAAATGACAAATTGTGTCATGTTGCGGTCACTGGATTGGCAGACCAGAAAGCCCAAAAAAAATTTATATTTTTATGGAAACCGCTTGTGGGAGGAACAATGGGGATAATTAAATCTATGTTGGGCATCAATAAAAGTTGCAAATGGATTTTTAAAGTCGACGGCACAGGACAAAGGCGGTGATGCTTCTGCGCTGCTGCTGCTGCTGCATCAGTCGCCATACCACATCCATCAATCAAAGACGATCAATCAAATTGTTGTCAACATCGGCGCACGCAGCTAACGATGAGTTCGATGTTGCCGCTAGCTGTCGCTAGATGGCGTGTCCAACAAGGACAATGTCGCTGTCGTCGCCTGGCTGAACTTTAGTTCGCACCACCCAGTGTCCTTGCCACCTCAGCACCACCGGCTGCCCCACTAACGAGCGCTAATGGACACCACTCCTGCTGCTGCTTCCTCCGCAAGGAAACTATTGAGCCAAAATTGTGGGAGCATGAGGAGGCGAAGGATATGGAAACTTTGCCACTCCACGCAATATTGCGTCGATTATCTTCAATCAAAAGCCAGTGATTGATGACTGCGACGACTGGCCGGACGGTATAATATGTCCGGAGGAGCTGGAAGTTTAAAATTTCCCCCAGCAGTTGGCAGTCGGCCTTAATGCCGGCCATTCATCAGCGTCCTGCGGTATTATTGAAGGCTTTGTTGTTTGCCATTTTGATTACTTTTGCAATTGATTCATTTGTGAAACGACAGGTTGGTTCCTTTTTATGGGTACATTTTTTGTTATTTGCATTGAAATTATGCCTAGCAATTTCAAAAAGGGGCAGGAATATTGCCACTTAATATGCCTAATGATTTCCCTTAATGTGGCGCTTCGCAGTTTTATGAACCAAAAAGTCCACCATTTTGCTGCCTAATTTATGCAGGACCAGGCTGCTGCTGCTTTTCACTTTTTTTGCTCTCGCTTTTTTCCCCCTAATAATTTGTAATTAATTTAGCATCTGGCCAGGCCAGCTTTAGCTTGATGAAGAACACGGGAAAAAGCGATGGTAGCTTTTTGTCAGACGCTCGCGCATACTTTTGGTATAAATTTCTAAAGCAATTAATTGGACATTTTGCTAATGCGTTTGCCACTTGCAGTTTTTACCCTCTATCCATCTTCCGCTTAGCGAATCGTGCAATTTCCGAAATTACAATATCAAAATTGTCCCCCAAAGTTGCATAGTTGCCTCACTCTTTTTCCTTATTGTTTGTTATATTTTTATGGCACTATCGATTTTCGCTTTGCCCCTCTGATATAAGTACAGAGAAGTGAGGGTAGTAGAAAAACTTTATCAAAGCGCAAACTAAGTTTGGCTACGTTATTCAAAGAGAATTTTTCTTCAGACTAGGATAGTAGTAGTAGTTTTGGTATATAAATATCATAAATATGCAGGGTATATTTACACACGGAGCTCCATTAACTGGGAAAAATGCTTCCAAAACGACGCATGCAACGGGGGTCGACTATCGCTTTTCCACCACCCACAATGTCAATACATCAACCACAACCACAACAAACAACGAGGGTGGCCACAAGAGTTCTAGTGCTACTCAAGCCAGCTTATATCGCTTTGAGAAGCACTCGGCTCTCGAAATGTCACTGAACACTTATTTTTTCTCTTGACCAAACTGCATCGGCCCGAATAGAGTAATTCGAGGAGGGCTAAAAAGTCGAGAGCTTGTGGCCAAGAACTCTCCAGCCGATAAGTGGGCGGATGAGTGGGTGTGGCTGTGGATGTGCGGACACTGATTGCACATGTGTTTGCATGCCATTAAAGCGACAGTCGGTCGATCCCACACTGTTTACAAATGCGATAATTAGGCGCCACCCCATCGTCTGTTGGCCAAAACCAAAAGCAAAGGCCAAACTAAAGGCCAAGCCGTGCCAATTTGCTAAGCACACACACACACACACTCGCCTGTGTGATTATGAATTATATTATAAATCCTCATAAGCAAGGTCCTATCGCTCCAGTGGAACACACAACTTAAATGCCGTTTTGGGCTTCTAATTATGTTGTCCTCGTTCTCGTTCTCTTTCTCGCTTATATTTGCTCACGTCGTCTGTTGTGAAGGAAAATATATAAACAAAGAATAAGGGGAGACAACAGCAATTACATGCGTTTATATTATTAAAATCCGCCGTAAATGTAATTAAGCTCATGAGAGTTAAGCACAAATTTATTTTCACGCTCCAAGGTGGTCGTAAAAAATTCGCAATCCTTTCCCCCCACTTTGGCTCTTGCGTTTGCTTATCGGACTAATTTCTACGAAGGAATGGGGCTTTGCGTAACGCATATAAATTGGCTCATTGCCGGGGGTCGTTGTCTCTGCGCTTCCTGATTTCTTTTTGATAAGCATTGGCATTTCCGCTGGCTTCTATTCAGTTAAAGGCTTTAAGCTGTGCGCTTTGCGATCGGAAAGGACAGGGGGACCAAAGATTTTTGGGAACATTAAAAACCAATCAGGCACATTGTCACATAATCAGCTGGCTGCTCATCGGAGTTTCCGAGCTTACATGTGGCAGCGTTTGCCCGCAATCTCTTCTCTATTATGATTATTTTTTTTATAAGTTCTCTCCACTGGAGTTCATAGCTGCTGCTGATGTTGTTGCTATCATCGTGTCACACACAGGGACAACTCTTTGCCAACATAATAGTTTTGCTTATGAAAACAAATTCAATTTTGAAGCTGCTTATGGAAATGTTTATGCAAGACGTGAGCGCAAACTATGCGCATATCGGGGGCGTTGGGGGAAAATTAATGTCACATGACGGGGCGAGTGAGTGAGCGCGCACGAGTCGGAAAAACAGGGGAGAAAATTCGAGAGGGGATGAGGGTGGCTGATGGGCTATGGGCGATGGGCGGTGGGCGGTCGGGATGGGCGTGGCGCTGTGCATGCAACCAGATAAACGGGACAACAGCAGCAGCGTCATGACTCTTGGCATATTTTACAGTACAGTTTCGCAACTAGCGATGTGCTCATAAGTTGATGCTAACAAATTGAAAATCATTGAACGCTGGGGTGAAGCAGGGATGTGTGTAACTGCAGCTGAAAAATATTGTAGCATACATTTAAGCAAATTGCAATTAAGGTGAACGAGCTTGGGGCTGTGCGGGGATATGATGCACCATGTTGTTTGTTTGCCAGCCATTACCCTGTTCATTGGACCGACTTTCGCTCCCAATCCTCGTTTTCCCAGCGCCTGCTGACAAAGTGTGCCAATACGGCACACAAAGTATGCAACAATTTGCAGCATAAATACTTTGTGGACCACAACAGCCCACCCACACAACTGTGGCCATATACGTACTTTTATTTGTCTAGCTTTCGGTACTACAACCACCCAGCCACCCACATACACTCACATAGAGAGGCTGGGTTTTAATGGATTTCTGGGCAGCCCGTTTTCAGGTTTGGTTGAAGAAATGCGTTCTTTGTTGCAGACCGACCCTCCATTTTGTTTTGTCATGCCACTCCTGCAAGGCCAAGTTAAATTCCTGGTAGAAATACAAAATGTTAAATTTCTAACCACATGTCCTGTCCACTAACAACTTTCATATCCGCACAGCAAAAGTTCCCTAATTGCAAACGAACTAGGTACTTAATCGCGACACACTTGTCGTATACGTAATCCAAACAGCAAATTTTGTGTATGCAAATGACTGCGGTTGCTGCGTCGCTAACGCGCAAACACACTTAACGCTCCGTAAAAACGAAACTAAACTCGAACTTCCGCCTGCCCGACGAACACATAATCTAAAATAATTTGTGCGCGGTGAAAATTTACACCTGCTCAGTTTGCCACCGCTCCTTTTCGACGCCTTGCGTGTGAAACGTTTTCCAGCAATTGCATGCAACAATTCCCCGAATGCTTAAACATTTTAGGCACGCTTCCGACGTCTTCGTCCAGCCAGGGGCGTGAATTTCTTTTCTTGGCCCAATGCCCCCTAAAGCCCCTAGCGCAAACTTGATTTTCGGGGGCAGCAACGGAAGCTGGGGCTGGCAATTTCGCTTGGCTGGCGTCACGCATACGCCCCATGTTGCAGCAAATCAGCAACGGCGGTGAATTTCAATTAAAGCCCAAGCAGCGGGCGCTCCCGCACTTGAGAAAAGAAATAACTATGTTTTGGCTGGCTGGCCAGTTGCTTGAGGCATTGGGTTATTCCGAATTGTTGTTGACTCTGGGCTATATCGAGGGCTTGGGCGAAACCCAAACATTTTCGTTACCCAAACTGCCCGAAGTTGTTCCATTGGCGATGGATTATTTACTTATGGCAAAGTTGGTAAATTGAAACGTGCCTATGTCAAGTTTTCTGGGGGCGGCGAAACGCTTTAAAATTCGCACGTAAATCCAAACGGATTAAGGACTTGTGAAAAATTGCATCAATTTGTGTTGTTTGCATTCGTCGTTCCCCCGCCCTGCCGCGAAAAAACAGCGGACAGGTCCAAACTAACAGCCAACATAAAAATGCCACATTTTTTCCCATACACAAACCTTGTTGTTTTCGCTCCCTCTCCTTATTTTTCGTCCAACTTCTCACCGAGAGTGTGTGTGTGTGTGGATTTTATGCAAATATTTTGTCAGGTAGCCCCAAAGTCCAAAATAAACCAGCCATGACGAGGTCCCTCCGCAATGCGAAGCCACTGCTCGCTATGAATCCGGCTTTGCCAGGACGACGTGGTGCAACTAAATCAAATCAAAACAAAAACAGCTCCGAAATGGCAACTCGGGCAGCCATTTTGGCATAACAAGCGCCATGCAAATTGAGTTCCGTGAGTGTGTGTCTCACTTTTTCCCTCAACTTTGCGAGTGATTAGGTTAAAGTGTTTGGGTTAAACAAGGCCAACAAAAAGTTTGCCGCCTTGGTGGCGTCACTTTTAAAGTTAATTAAATGCCTGCCAGCTTGCAGTTTATCGCAGTTTTGGCTTTAATTACAAGACGTTGGCAGATTTGCGAGGCTGTGGTTGTGGCCAGAAAGCTTTCTTATTGCCTTCGTCCAAGGGCTGGCGTTTATTGTTCGGTTGCTGGAATGGATATAGTACCAATACGAGTGGTTCCATTTTGATGCCACTCTGGTGGGCAACACACAATGCAACCGCCGTAAAGCAAAACACAAAATGGAACCCCAAAGAACACAGCAGCGTAGACCAATTTGGGCTGTATATTCTGCACATTTTTTCCTGCGCCTGCCAAAAATTCAATTAACTTACATGCCAAACCGCAGCCGGCATGAAAGGGACACCATTTCACTTACCGCAGCCAAAAAATGTCAGCACTACGAGAGGGGGCGCTCTCCGCCCCCTTGGAAAATCCGCCCCTGGTCTGTGGGTTGTCTGTGAGCCGGCTCCGTGGTTTCCCCTTTTCGGTTTAGGCTTTAGATTTGGATATTAGGGAAGAAAATCTTCAACTTTTGGAATCTCGGAGCGACCACTTTAATGCCCTTCACCATGCAACAACAATAATTTTGATAGCTTTAAGTTTTCAGTTTTAATCCAATTGGCACAACTAAACAAATATTTTCCGTTTATCTTTTGTTTCGTTTCATTTATAATTTGCTACCCCCGCTTATTGTTGTTGCATGCAATTGAATAACCAAATGTACAAAACCGTGCACAAAAACATGCAGTACCGACACTGCCGACACCACAACAACAACATGTACCGACACATCAACACCACCACCACCACCAACAACAACATCAAGCACCACCACAACAACAACAACAACAACAACACCACCATCACCAACACCATCAACTAGTTGCCCCAGCTCAATCGCACAATCTTTGTCAATTTAAAGAGCCACCGCTATTGGGACCCGGCGCCGCCTTCCCGCCATTCGGAGCCCCAGAATATCACCCCACCACGCCCGAGAATTGGAAGGGCGCCGCCATCCATCCCACTGGCCTCATGAAGGAGCCCGCCGGAGTTGTGCCCGGACGCAATGCTCCGGTGGCCTTCACACCGCAAGGACAGGCTCAGGTGAGTATTGTGGGAGAGATCCAGAGGCAGTGTACAAATACCCAATTTTTGTTTGTCCACAATTTCTGATCAAGACTCTCTGTTACCCCCGTGATCTGAGCCAGGACAGTATTTTAATTAACTCTTGTTGTCCTCCACTTCTTACTCCTCCTCGCTGCATCATCTTCAGGGCGCCGTCATGATGGTCTACGGCCTGGACCACGACACTTCCAACACGGATAAGCTCTTCAATTTGGTTTGCCTGTACGGCAATGTGGCACGGGTAAGTTAAAACATTTATGTTGCCCTTTAATTGTAAGACAGAAGATAGCCATTCTGATTTAATTTGTTGGAATCGGGGCTGATTTAATTATATTGTTGGGCTGCCAATTGGGAGTGTCTCTGAATTTACGAAATTTACGGAAGTTTACAAAACCGAATATTTTGAAATAAAAGAAATATCATAAAGAATGGGTGTAAAGGCTATATATTTTTACAAATGCTATAAAAGATTGTATATTGGAAAAGGGCAAAATTACTTAGTTACTCAATAAAACTGGCAAACCAACGAAAGGAAAAGTATTGCACAAAATATTTGAATCGTTGAATCAAAAATCTAGTTCTTTGATATTTGGCTTGTTAATTTAACCACCTTACAGAGTAAAATATAATCAATGTTTTGTCAACTGCAATTATAACTGATATTTCTGGTAAAGTTATTAAAAATGTAGCAGGAAACGGTTTTTTTATAATTTGTTCTTACAAGGCTAACAGGAACCATTAATATTTTTTGGGTATTTCTGGTCGATAAATCATCCCGACCTTTTTTTGAAAATATGGGAGAAACGGTCCCCAGTTGTCCTCTTGGTTTTTAAGTAAACTAAAGTTAAGACACACTCAAATGTTCTGTTTAACACCCCACTTGAGGGAACACACGCCTTTCCCTATCATCTGGCCAACCCTTTGCTTATGACCTTTTAGATTGTAAAAGAAAGCGAAAAAGGAAATATCCTCAACATGCACTTAGCCAGAAAGCTGACAAAAAAGAAAAGAAGGGAAAATACGCATTTCATTGCCGCCGCTTTGCTTGGTCGTCAGCACTTTGCGGTTAAATATCGGCCGATGGAAAAAAAAGGTGTTTTTGAGTGTGGAAGCCAACCGCAAGACCACTTTGTGTCTGTGTGCCATTTGTAAATGTGCAAATAAAACGAAAGGCAATAAAAGGACGAGGCCGGGACAGTGCAAAGACCAGTAGAACCGCCAGCCATATTGTAGGCCAGTGAGCAGTTGGATCGGCTAAACACATTTAGATAAAGCGTTTTAGATTAATATCCCCGCCATGTGTGGGGTTTTCTGGTTATTCTATGGATGTGGGAAAGGCAGCCGCCTCGGGACAGCAATCAGTGCAGCGTCATCAGCTTTATATGTGGGGGCGTGGGCGTGGCGGGTGGGTCCCACCCAATCCAAACCCCAAACCCTTACTTCCTTTTCCACCACCTCCAACTCCAGCAATGGTAAAACGATTGGCAAGTCGCTTGTAAATCAAAACACGATGACGACCAAAAAAGAATCCATTAAAAAGCTTTGCCGAATGGCAATTCGGAATGTGCTCATTGTTAGTCGCTTGGCGAAAACGGAAAGCCCGCCGGGGGAGCATTTAGTGCAGCCACAGAAAAACGCCTTAGCTATCTGAACCAACCACTCACCCGCCGAACAATGAGTTTGTGGGGAGCGCCGCACCAACATCAAAGTCAAATGCTAAAAACTTATTTGCCGTGTGCCACAGCTTTCACTTTATTGCTACTATGATTCCGCCCACTTTTTCCAATGCGAGTGTGTGTCCTTTGACAATTGCGCTCGCCAAGGACAACGCGGTGGGCGGTTCCCCTTCGCTCCCCGACATGTTGTGTTTAGTTTATGTCAGTGATAAAGCGAGTCAAGGCGACTGAAGGAGACCACACGAACCACTTTCACCGCACACTGAAGTAGCTGGGAGCCAAAGGTTATTCAACGTTTCAAAGGAGTTATATCGTTAAAGAATTTCAGTGTGTCGTATACTAAACGAATGGCAACTCATACAATCACTTACATGCGTGGTCTTTAACCCTACTTTAAAACTGAAACATAAACGAAAGCCATGAATATATGACCTTAATTGGTTTAACTTAATTTTTCAAATAACTATTAAATCTTTTAACAAATTTTATAGTCTACCGGGAGTTTAGATTGATGGAATTGGAACAAAAATCTATTTCACTTTATATAATTTCAGAATTCTGACTTAAAGAATTTCCTAAGGGATTAACTCACTAATGTAAATGGTTTTAAATCACATTACTTCCAAGTTTCTTTCTTTTTAGTTTTTTTGGCATTCACCAACTGCCCTCCATTAGCTAATAATTTAACTGACCTTTGCTTTACTCCATTCCAACAAATATACCCACAATTTCTAGAAGGACTCTCATTTGGCCATTACTTTAGTTGGGAGGGCACGATTATTCAAGGCGCGGCGCCATTTAGTTCAGTTTCTTTCTCTGACACTTGCACTCGCTCGAGGAAAGAGAAGTTGGGTGGCTGGCCGGCCATAGGGCCAAATTTATTGCGAACTTCCTGTCCGAGACGGAAACTACTCATTAGCCATTAAAAATGATTATGCGCAAACATTATTCACTGGGCGGCTGAGCCGCAAATATACATTTCTTCATTCTGGCCACCCACCCACACGCTTTTTTAGCCCAACTCTCGGTTTCAGCCCGAGTTTTCCACCCATCGCAAAGCGTTCGGTTCGCTGCGCCTGTCGCTATGCAACTGAGTTCACAAGAGTGAAAAGCCAGGGCTGTTGCCTCATTATAAAGTCGATGTTTATGTGTGTTGTGGTGGGTGGGTGTGGGTGTGTGGAGTGCTCTGTTTGGATGTATCTGCGAGTTTATGGGCCGACATGTTTGGATTGCGAATGAGAAATTGATGGCTACTCAATCAAAGTGCCGTTGCATGAGTGTATCCATCGTCAGCCTCTTTTTGTGACCGGCCCACACCATGTGTTGGTGCTAATGGGATTCCCATGGGACGTACCGTTCGGGATCTTGTCTTCCCTAAATTATGGATAAACGAAACCCGGATGCCCTTACCCTCTGGATTCCAGAAACGGAAATACACCGTATTAGATTTCAATAAGTCTGCTCTAATAGGGTTTGGCATAAACATTTCGCTGGAAGGAATTTGATTAACCTGCCGAAAATATGTTTGCTGAAATTTCCAGCTATCGATATTGATTGGGGCAAAGCTGTCAAATATGTCCAAAGGAGGAACCCAGGGGAATACGCTCGAATTGTGTTTGCATTTTGCGATTTGTAATTTCCACTTTTCCTCCCCCTTTTCCCCCTCAAAAGAAAATATTGCCAAGCACAGTTTCCTTCCGCCCCAACGAAGCAATCTGGTTAATTATTTCTGGGTCCGGGCGATGAAGTCATCAACAAATTGATTTTCAGGTTAAATGGCATGACAAAAATAAGGACAGGAGAGCAACGACTCGAGGGACTCTGAACGACAGGCTGCTGACAGCAGGGCAAAGGTTTTTCGGAAAAGTCAAATGGCGAGTGTGTCTTTAAAGGCCAACAAAATACACGCACTCAATTAAATACGCATTAAAAAAACATTTGGATACAATGTGGGATGGGATGGGCAGGGAAAATCGAAGGGATGGTTGGATGGGTGGGTGATGGGGGCATAGGTCAGCCATTGTTGCTGCTGCTGCTTTTAAGCTGCGCGTGAGCAATTAAATCAAATGGCAGAGCAGACACCATGCCACATTGCACAACAAAGCGATCTCGGGCGAGAGGGGGTCGCATTTTAATTAACGCAGTGGCGCACTAGGGGGTCATGGGGTGGAAAATGGCAAGGGAAAATTTAAGGGGGAGTGGAGTACAGCACAGCTCATTAGACACGCACCGAATGTTTGCCGCTGCTGCGGCTGCGACTGCGGCTGTTGACCAGCACTGACCATCCAGCCATGAAGCGCTCTTTGATTTGGCCAGAGAATCCTGCTGGCGCGGTTCTATTTCTGTGTGTGTGAGAGTGGTATCCTTATGTTTGCATGTTTGTAATTTCATTATCGTTTTGTTTCTGGGCATTCATGGCAGCAGCACAGCAGCAGGGGCTATCTGGCCGCTTTCTGCTTGACTGATTTATGGTCTATATTTATTTTTATACATTGTTTTATTTTTATGATTCCGTTTCGTGTCTCGCATTGGGTTTCGGTTTCGTATTCGCATTCGATAAGCCTCATTTAGTTTTTATTTACTTTTGGCCAGACCCACTCGATCCCATTCTTTTATTCGTACTCCATTCAGGCGTATTCGTTTTGATTGCGTCCCACTTTAGACACACTCCATGAGCTTTGCCACGGAATGCCATGCACCATACGTAGTTTGAATGCGGATGTGTCAGGGGGTTTGGTTTAATTATAAGCAAATTGTTTGCCCCATTTACACACAGACCGCCATTCCCCGTCCGCCGTCCGCCGTTGCCTTTGTTTATTTTGAAATGTTTGCAGTTCATTATAATATAATTGGGTATGTGCGAAGGACATACATATATGGGTGATATTTAATAATTGAATAATTTATTTAATGAGCTTATAATTTGTGCAGCATGCTCGGGAAAAAAAGAGTATCGATTTCTGCGCCCTGAGCAGGACTTCTTGCTGGTTTTCTGGCTGTGCAGCTGGCCTCCGGCTGCAATTAACTTGGCCAAGTGCCTGCAGTCATAATTAAATTCGGTCGACCCCAACTGCAGTCGCCGCAAACCGAGCGGAAAATAAATCAAGATAGAAAAAACTAAATGCCAAGCTCACTTCTCGGTGCGTGCAAAGAGAAAAAAAACCCGACATCAATACGCCAAATTAAGGCATTTGAAAAACAAAATTGTAGCGGCGTCCAATTTGGACAGGTGCTCTCGGTCCGCTTCTCTATTTTTCGCTGGCCAACCGAGTCAATTGCGAAAACTCGTTTCAGCTTTTGGCCAAAATACAGGCCCCCGCTCCACTGAGTTCAATGCCTGGCAGCGGCCAGCAAATTGATTTGCCAATGCAGCCAGCCAGTCAACCAGCCAACCAGCCAAGCGAGTGAATGAACGAAGGAATTATCCAAGCTGAGCCGCCAGCATTTCCATTGATTTTCACTTTCTCCCGGCTCTGGGCTCGTTTTGTAATTGTTGCTTGGGAAATTATAATGCAACAAATCGGTTTTTAGTGAGGTGTAAAGGGGGAAAACAAATTTTTTAAAGATTTTTGTACCAATAAATAGTAGCCCCTTTATGAAGACAGACTATAAAAAAGAGAAACCGCCTTTATTAAATGTAAAAAAAACTCTTCCAATCCAATTAAAGTCAGCTGCAAGTTTTTCGCCTTTTCAGCATTATCAATTTCCTATACTCATAATAATACAAGCCAGTGTCAAATGACATTCCGAATATTTGTCAAGTGAAAATCACAAGCAAGGATAATATTTTCAGCTATTTTTGGCTATTGGGCACGTACACGACTGACTTTGATGACCCAATAAGGAAGGGCTCGGCTATAACCATTGTGGGAGTGGCTGGGCGTGTACTCATATGACGGCAATACACACAATGAATGGAGAATTAAGGACGCCATTCTGTTATATAATTGCGTTTGAAGAAAATTTTAAATTGAATTCAATGATAATGTAGAACTCTGCTACGTTTCTCGCCTGGCAGATTGGGTTAAGAGCGAGAGATGACAGCGACAAGAGAATTCAATCAACCTGGGGGCACCCTTGGGCAGGGAAACATAGTGGAAGTCGGGGTAGAAGAGGCCATAGTGTGGGCCAGCTGGGGCATATAATTAATTACACCGGGGTGGACGTTGCAGGTGACCAGCACTGATTGAATGGCGTCGCTATCGTCACTTTTGGGGAATAACAATTATGGTTAAAATATTAAAAATAAAATATGACTTTTCTTCCCGTTCCAGATCAAGTTCTTGAAGACCAAAGAGGGCACCGCCATGGTGCAAATGGGCGACTCGGTGGCCGTTGAGCGTTGCGTACAGCACTTGAACAACATTCCCGTTGGCACTGGCGGCAAAATACAGATCGCATTCTCCAAACAGAATTTCCTATCCGAGGTGATCAACCCGTTCTTGCTGCCCGATCATACACCCAGCTTCAAGGAGTACACTGGCTCCAAGAACAATCGTTTCCTATCGCCGGCCCAGGCCAGCAAGAATCGCATTCAACCACCGAGCAAGGTGGGCTTTCCACATGTTTTCTTTTGAAATGTGTTATTTAAATAAATTCCCTTCTCCTTAGATTTTGCACTTTTTCAACACACCGCCCGGCTTGACCGAGGACCAGCTGATTGGAATCTTCAACATCAAGGATGTGCCCGCCACATCGGTGCGCCTGTTCCCTTTGAAGACCGAGCGCTCGTCATCGGGACTGATCGAGTTCCCCAACATTTCGCAGGCTGTGCTGGCCATCATGAAGTGCAACCATCTGCCTATTGAGGGTAAAGGTGAGATAGTGTTGTGTTTAAGTGTTATTCAAAAGAAAGTCAAATCTATATGTGGCCATCCTCCCGAAAATCAAAACCGAAACCGAAAATTTACACAAAATTCTCACTCTCTCTCTGTCCCTGTCTCTGTCTTTGTCCCTCATCAAAAACCTTAAGAACACGCCCCAATAAGTAGGCAACTTTGTTTTCCGACCCCACTTCGTTCCACTAAAAAAAATCCCAGCTGAACGAGAGTCTAAAGTTTGGCAGCTATTTTGCATGGCCTTTCGACTTGTGCTGTTGTGCAGCAGCAGCAGCAGCAGCCGCACATCAAAAATTACACCCGCCATCCACCGAAAACCATCATCCTCACCCACACCCACACCCACCCACACCCTGAAAAGCTACCACTTGCCGACTGTCCCCCAATGCAAACTTCAACCTTTCATGTTTCTTTGGCTGTTTTCTTTTTGTGGGGTGGTGGTGGTGTAACAAAAACTTTCCAGTTATGTTGCCAGCGATGAAAATTTTAATTTGGTAATTAAGATAAACAATTTCAGTTTGCAGTTATTCATAAATGGGTCGCCCTTTCGGCGCTTGCAGCGCTTCGCCAACAATTAGTCTCGGGACTCGCGGCTCGGTTACAAATGGCTTGACGACCGATATAAACTTTTCGCATAAATATTTCACCAGCAGAAGTTCCCCCTAAAATAAATTACTATTCCGCAAATTCTAGGGTTTTATTAGCATGTTTACATGGCCAATATTCATTTGACATCTAGAACATTTAGCAATGCATTTATTCAGAAAGGTTGGCAGAGAAATAGTTCACTTTTTCTTGACTTTGACACACCTTAAAAAGGGCTTACAGCTGCTTGCTGTCATTGCTTGCTACGCTACGCCATGTGGGGGAGAAAATCGACTAGGAATGTGGCCAACAGAACTGTTCAATGCTCATGCATAAATTGTCGATATCCTCGATTTGATTATATGTCGTTGGCGCATTTGAGATGCTGCTCGGAGGGCTGCTCGAGTGCATGGTAAATAGTAATTAAAAGTGTAAAGAAGGCAAACACAATCGCACGAACACATGGCCATGCATTCCTGGGCAAATGGAAATGCAAATGCAAATGCAAGTGCATGCTGATTGCAAACACGCCAGTGCGTACTTTTAGGCGGCAGAATTATGCTGATGGCAAACAAATGGCTCTTTTCACCCTCCATCAGTTATACATATACCACGTATACCACATTGCTGTTTTGCTATTTGAGTGATTTCGATTGCTCCGTGTAAAATCATTCAGCCAACGGGCTTCAATTGCATTGCATTGGTGTAGGCAAACGGCTTCAATACGTTTTCAACCCATTCATCCCCAATAAACCACCCCCACCCCTCCAATACCTTCGCACAATCAAAGATTGCGCTTGCAAAATCAATAAAACTAAATTCAAGAATATACAACACTTATACACTATACTACACCATAACTTAATGAATATGTGTGACTATAACATTTGTTTTCGTCAAGAAACGACACCACCTTATACATGTTTTATGCGTGCTCTCTCCTCCCTCTCTTCTCGACTTTAGGCACCAAGTTCCCATTCATCATGAAGCTGTGCTTTTCCTCGTCCAAGAGCATGAATGGGGCCTGGAACAATGCGACCAGCGAGGGCATGATCGAGAAGGAGAACGAGGTCGATACCAAGGTGGACATCTACAATTGAGATTTGATTACGATTGTGTAAGCAAGCAAACAACAACCGGCTTAACTAGAACACAATACAAAACTATACTGAAGGAGGGGAATTGGTCGTAGACAACAGGCAAAAGACAACAACAACAACAGCAGCAGTAGCAGACAGCAGCAGCAGGCAGCAGCAACTGCCTCTGCAACGGCTACAGCTTCAACTTCAACTTCAATTTCAACTTCAACAACAGATAGACAAACTTGATGATGGCTTACACATTCGATATGACATGCTGACGGAGAATGCTGCGGCAACAACTGAAGAATTTCAAATAAATTGATTGCTAAATCAACTTATAAAAAAAACCAACTACAATTAATTCAATTAAGCGCAAACGCATGTAACTTTTCTACGAGCCATTTGCATAGATTTACTGAATTCACCATATATCAATTCAGCTAATTAATATGACAGCCTATGTACGATATGGCCTCGTTTAAAAGCCACACCGAATGAACACTTGATGCACATTACATTACATTACATGCGTTTGCGTGGCAACAACAAAAACATGCAAAATAATATAAAAAAATTTGAATTGTTATTATTGTTACAATGAAGCATTAGGACTTTCTCACACAACTGCAAGAAAACGGAAAAAACTTCAACCAATTGTAAACTATGTAATGTTTAATTGATAAAAAAAACGACAAACTAAACCAAAAATAAATAATTGTAACTCAAAACGAAACCATGTTAAAATAACTATAGAAATTCCCTGCCCCCGCTCCGCTCTTCCCCCTCAAGCGCACGTACCTCCTTTCTCTATGACCTTTGACCTTCACCGCCACTACCCCACCCCTCCTTATTCCCACATCCCACGGCAGACTTCTGTATAGTTAATGTAATATGATTTGAATTTGGATACGAATATATTAATGCAACAAAAAGAAACATTTCTTTGGACAATATTTCGACAAGTATTCGGGCGTGAGAAAAAGTCTTAACAAAAAATATTTATTGAACGGATAATATTTGTGTAAATTAAAACCAAAAATTTAGCAATTTTAAATGAAATTTATTAATTTTAGTTATGCAAAAATGTAAAGCTCTGCAAACTGCTGCACCGACCACTGCAGCATGTATGGCAGTTGATTTTAAATTTCTTACTTTAACGAATACAAAAACAAAAAGGAAAGAAATAAAAACTTGCACAAGCCAATGTTTTTACTATTAACAAAACAAGAAAAAGACAAGATGGTAAACATAATTTTTGTGCTTAATTTACAAAGTTAAAAAAGGCATAAATTTATATGTATGAGGTGTATTTGTATTTACATTAAAATTAATTTTAATTTACACTAAATGTAAAAAGCAAAATAACTAAAACAAAACAAAACAAAAGAATAAAAAAACAACACAAGCTAAGGGAAAAAAAAGATTAAAACTACAAGAAAATTTAGTTAAGTGCTAATCTAAAAAAGAGCATCTAGCATAGTTAAGAAGCAGCATCGTTCAGACATGCAGACAGCAAAACATACAACAAAACAACATATTTTTGAGGCGTTTTAAAATTAGAAGACAGAGCCAAACATTTCAGAACTCCAAGTAAAGTTAGCCAAGCAAAGCTACTACTAAAGATGGGTGAGGACGTATTGCAAATGCGAGTAAAAGTCGACGAAAACAAAAGAATTAACAATATCAGCAATAAAGCAACAGCAACAACACCATATCAAAGGCGTATGTTAGATAACCTATAATATAAACAAAATAAACAAGAGATGCGAAATAATAATGTAATACATACGATATAATCTATGGGTTCACTTGAGTTGTATAATTTTACTTTTAAGCCCTGCTGGTCGGCAGTTTGAGACCCACAGAGAACCGTGCTCATAACTGCCTTTCTACAGGGCGGTGTTCTATACTACATTTGTTTTTAATGCAAATCAACGAATACATATTGCTAGGGCCGCTAAAAGAATTTTCTTCACACTTTTCGTAGTTCATCGCTTGACAGCATTGTTAAGCTTTCATGTAGACCATTTCATTCATATAACTATCAATTAACTATGTGCAATTTGGGCTTTAAACGAGACTTCGTTTGTTCTATTTTATTTATTGCAATTTTCTCATTTCGATAACTAGTTCGTGTAATTATTTCAAGTGTCTTTACAGTCTTAGTTATTATGTAAATTGTTTTTTAATCCTTAATTGTAAAATATTTTTCTAAAAATTAAGTATTATTGTACTTAATTTAAATAATTAACATGATTTAACGAAAAACGGGAATTAATTATAAAGAAGCAAACAATCTCGTTAATAATTAATTAATAAAAATTACTTTTTAAGAAAATAAAGCAACAACGATCTTGAAGCTCCTAATTTGATCATAATCAGATCAATAAACAAACTACTATAATACAATAATACATAATATAAAATAAATAAAAACTTGGTAGCTATTTAATTTACGAATATACAAAGTGTAATCTGGAATTTTTATTGTTAATAGTTTTATTTGACATTTAACACAATTTGTTTTGTGTTTATTTTTCTTATCTTTAATTTTGTATGAGTAAAAATAGAGACAAATAAATATATTTATATATTTAGCTGATGAAATCTTTTGGTACTTGCCTCAAAGGAAGCATGGCAACGTCAGTTGAATATATAAAATCATAAATATATTTATGCGTGTATTTATATGATTTGTTTTATTTAATATTTAAATTTTGTTGTTATTTTTTAAAGCGTATTTTTTAAGCCCAGAGTTTGTAACATGCGCGCTCATATTTTGATATAAATATATATGTAAAAGTATCTGGCAATTGCATTTTTATTTTGATCACCCTCACATCATTGTCAGGTTTTTGTATATTCTAATAGGAATTGAAACATGACAAATAATTTGCTTTTGAAACTATAGAAAACTCGCAAGCATTTAAAGCAAAGTATAGTTAAAAAGCATCCTATAACGCACATCCTTTTCTTTTTGTTTATGGGCATGAGAACAGCGACTAATGAAAAGTAAACCTAAACTAAATTATATGCCAAATAATCTCTAGTGTTATCCTGAATTTTGAACATATCAAAATTTTGAAGCATTCAAATTTAAGGGCCTAAGTTTTGTAATAATACAATTTAGGCATTATCAATGTAAAAAAAGAAAATACAATGACCCGGAGCACTTTTCAATAAGCAGCAAAACTGCGAACAGACATAATCCTTACAATCCTTTACGAAAACGCCAATAAGAATTGTATGTAAGCAAATAGAGCAAACAAAAAGAAAAACAAAAAGAAAAAAAACCCAAGAATAGATTTAAGCTATAATTTGTAATAAGTAATTACTTTAAAGTATTATTTAAAAACACAATTTTTAAAAATTTGATAACTAGGAAAATTTTTTTATGTTTATTTGCGCTTATGTTCCCAAACGAAATTTAGCAAGAAAATAATCTTCTAGTAGCAATTATTTAAATATAATTTAAACGCATTCGAAATTAAATAAAAGAAAATTAGTCAAATTTCGTTAAACAATTTTGTTGAATTGAAACAAGATCATTTAAAGGTTGTCAACGACAAGAACTTGTTATGAAGGCCTTCCCAAATCGCTGGCTTTTGCTAATTGCATGTAATTTTATGTAGCAATTTCTGTATTATGAGTTCATTTAAATTACGTTTGCAATTGCCTCGTAGTTTTCAACTCCAAAAAATGCTCATGGGGTACAAGGTAGGTGCTGTTTATAAGTAACAACTCACAATTTTCCTGAACTTGTCCACCCAATCAAACATTGGTTCGTTCGGAATGTCATTGTTGCAATGGCAGGTCCACATTTTTCGTGTATTTTCAAACAATTCGTCTTAGTTCGTTAGACAATTTGCCTAATGACACCAACTACACAAATGGACCAGTTTGTTCAATACTGAATTGACAACCACCAAGAATCAAAACAAAATGAAATTATTAAAATTTGTGAAACCGTCCAATTATGAAACAGCAACAACAGCAACACTGACACCACACACGAGTTGAAAACTGGGTACATTATTACTTTAAAGAGGGAGAAACAGTAGAGCATTGCTCGAGTTTCTGAAGTGTCTTTCACTGAGCTTTATAATGCAAACATTTTTGGAGCCAGGGTTTTTTGGCGACACCAGCAAAAATTTCCGTCTTCGGTTTTGCGCTTTTCGACTATTTTACTATTTTTCTTCCGTGCCGCTTGAACACGCTTACCAGTTACGAGCTGCATTCAATTTGCTAAACGTCTACGATCCTATGAGAGCTTTTGTTTGCTACTATCGTTTTCTGTTTTTAAGTTGATACCCCCCGAGAGGCAAATGAGAAACACTAAACAAAACAAGAACTTTGTACACCGAAACGAATTCATAATAATCTAGAATGCATGTGCATAATGAGAAAAAAAGAATAAAAACTAATGGATAAAGAAACCTATGAAAAACGAATAAACAAAAGATGAACAACTAAAACTATATTCTTATAGGCTTATAGTTTATACTTACATACACACATACAAATACTTATATACATAAATATTTATATATAAATATATATATATATATATATATATATCAGAGATCATAACATACATAGTAATACGACACCACATCCACATATATACATTCGAATATAGTTTTTAATAAAAGAGAAGGTAGCGCGAGTCAATTTTAAAAGCAAGAAAATCTTTAACCAAGCAAATCTTAAAAAATGAAGAGAAAAATCAAGCGCAAATATAAACAAAGAAGTTACTTTGGCGTTATTAGTAATGCAATTACATGTATGAGAAGCGAATACTTACATAATTACACCACAAATTACACCCACTACACAACAGACACAGATACAGAAACAGACACAGACAGACAAACAGGAGACAGGAGACAGGAGACACGAATACAGACACAGACAGACGAGGACGAAGGCAAGTTTTAAAGGGCAAACGGACAACTGCATAGTGTAGTCGTATGCGTAATTACTGGTGATAATTTTGAAAAAAAAAATCTAATACAAATCAAATAATATGAGTAATTTTAACATAATCAAATGCTAGCACGTTTGAATTTCCAATAGATGTCTATTATGTATTAGAAACGTATATAAATATATATTGACGATTCCTTATTAAACACACATACCTAAATGTCTTAGTGTGCAAGTATGTAAAAAAAAGTAAGCCACAACGCAAAGTAAACGAAACTGCAAGAAACGAAATTCGATGAAATCATTTCCCCTCCCTTACAGGAACGAGTATTAGTGAATTAGGCCTGGTATTTAGCAGACATTATTTAGTTCCCCGACATGCAGCATGAATAAACCACCCACCCGTTCAGGTCCGCTCAAGAACTAGTCCAGGCGCAGGCATAGACCCAGGCCCAGGATCTCAAATGCCCGGCTGGGACCTTAATAATTTATTAGCAATTTTAAGCTCCCATCTGCGAGAGGGCTGCCCTGCCCAGAACAATTGCATACTCTCGGGCTGCAATTAGTTGGTGTATGTGTGCTGGTGCTCAGTTCGAATCCGAATGCACAGGCCTCTGGTCCGCAGGACCTGCAGTTTATCAGTACTCCGATGTGGCAGCCATGACGATTCCATTTAACAATAACCGACCGGTTGTAAGCCATCACACACACACACACACAGAGAGACACTACAGGATACGCACACTTACTTAGAGCCAAACCGCAGGGCAGTTGTGCAATATAATTTCACTTGTGTTCGGTTAATACACACAGACACACCCTCATCTAATAATAATAGCTATGTTAATATGCAATTTAGTTGAATTTTCGTTGATCGGTTTAGTTTAGTTTAGTTTAGTTTAGTTAGTTCATACTTTAATTTAGGGTTTGCTGTGTGGCGGAAATGGGTTCTGTATTTGACACCACACACATACACTTGTTAAACTAATCCACCGAATGAATACAATCTCATTAACTAAATTTAATAATTAACGCATGGACAAGCCAATTTCGCCGTTTCCGCCTCGAGCTTTGTATTTCATTGCGTTCGGGCAGCGGGCTCTTATTTAGTTTACCTAGGAAGCGACTGTACTGCGCGCTGCAAGGTGTAAAGTGTAGCATACTTGAAGGGACAGCACTGTGGATGGCAGGACAGTAAGAATATCGAATACCGAATAGAGACAAATTTAAATCGAACTTTCTAAGTGTTTAGTTGAACAGTCGTTAACCATTCGTATATGCTAATAAGTGTAATAAGCTAGTAATGTGGAAACCAATACACACTACTCTTGCATACAAACACACTGGCAGACACACACATTACATACATAATTATATACTAAGTACACTTATAACATACATAAACACTCGTACATAAACGCATACATAATACTTACATATGTATAAGCCTATGGAATGCAACATAATCACAGCAAAGTCCTTTTGATAACCAATTTTTGACTATGTATGAACTAATTTTTGAAAAAATTCTGCGTCGCATTTACACACAGGCACACAGACATAATCAGCCATAACCAGACATATATATACATATATACGTTTATATCTATATATACACACATCAATCTTATCAAAAAAAGTGAAAATATCATGTACTGCACAGCAAATTTGCGAAAACAGGAAAACAGTCAAACCAACTCACACACACAAGTAATGGACACAATGATCAAATTATTAGAAACTATTCAAAACTACTATTTATTAAATGTTGTTAGCATCAGAAAACCGATAATAAGCAAATTATAAAATCGCTGTAGTGCAAATGCAAAAACCTAAGAACAAAGAAAAATTGTAAACCATCATTGAAACTTATTTATTTTTAAGCCAAGAGTTGCGGCAAGCAAAAAAACACAGCGGAAAATAACAGAAAAAAACAACAATTTTCAAACATTAACAGCCACTTCAACAAATCCACGACAAAAACAAACAGTACATAAATACAATTCTTTGATCTTAAACCAGAAACCCAAAAACGAAAACGAAAAACAAATAAATGAAAAACTTAAACTTATACACAAAAGAAACTCGAATGAAAACTTTGTTTTATTTACGAACAATCAGTCCCGCAGTAGTACAACTTATACACAGAAAAAAAGATATTGCAAAGATCAATATTTATTAAAGAAATCCATTCTTTCTTCCATTTCAATATATGGTTTCCTAAGTGAACACGAAAATTGATCTACAGCTGATCTCATTTTTCTCTGTGTATCAATTTCAACTCACCTTACTCACTTATACTTTTGTCATTTTTGCAGTTAGCAACAACAACATAACAACAAGTACAGCTAGTACAGTTAGTGGAAACTACAACAACAACAAGCACCTCAGTCACCAAGCCAAAAAAAAACCAACAAACCAAAAAAAACCACCAAAATAAACCAATCCAATCAACAAGAACAAACAACAACTACAAAAATAACAACCACCTCCATTACAAGTACAACAACAAGAACAACTACAACAGCTACAACAATAACAATAAGAATCGACATTGAATCGCGAAGCATTTTAAAGTTTTCCATTTAAATTAATTTTGTTGAGTAAAATAGTTTTGCTAATTTGTTAACATTGGATACACACTTAGTTAGCCACTTTTCAGTTGCTTGCTGCATGTGGTAAGTAATTTTAGTGCCTATCTAACTAAGTAGTTAAAAACACTACGTAATGCTCGCAATAAAGCTCATATTCAGATTGGTACAAAATCAGACTTTAGTTGCGAAACAATTTGTTTAGTTTTAAATGGTAACAGTTAAGAGCAAAAGGCTTTCACAAACTATAATTTAATTTTCTTTTAAAAATCTCAGATAACTTGAAAACAAGTCACAACAATTTTTCATAAATATCTTTAAATTTATAACACTTAAATATCAAAGTTCGTTTCTGAATGTAGGTTACGTTTATATTATGCAGTTGTCTATTTTAGTTTTTTTTTTACTAAATGCTGTTATCTCTAGTCGAAAAGCCCATAAATTAATTGACAGTATTTGAGTGGCTCTCTTTGTGGGCAGGTCTGATTTAAAACACGGCATACGAGTCGCTGAAAAACAATTATCACCCGCTGAACTGTAAAATAGAATAATCCTTGCAGTAAACTAATTAACTCTAACCCACACGCGAGATTTAAGCCGACGGTAAATTAATTCAATGCCACGCATAAACAAAATGAATATGCAGGCTAACCATGGATAAACTAATTAGAGATTCAGCTGGATGTTTAAATTAAAGAGTTTTAGTTTGTAATTTTAAATTCTTCACCATCAATATATTGGTGTTCGAGTATTGACGTTTATTTTAAACAGTTTCCGCACAGTTTCCGGCGCTTTTAAGATTTTTCCAAACTTTGCTTGTCTTCACTTTGCAAACTGGTTAACTTGATGCCAGAGGGCCGCTTCCCAATCATTTTCCACATGACCGATTTTGTGAAATTACATTTAACAATGTTTAATTAAAAGGACTGACCGCCGGGCTCAGGACGCCTGCCAATCCGTCAGCCGCCTCTCAGTGTGGTCTTCCGACCTGCTTAATCTGGGGGCAAACTTTTTTAAGCCGACCCCCTGCAAGGAGAACAATATTGTTAGCCAACAGGAGCAGCAGGATAGGGTCAATCAGGGGCAAGAGAAGCATTTATCAAACGACTTGGGCTTGGTCCACACATACGTGTAGCATTCCATTCTTGGCCCGATGCGACCCCTCAATCTACGAATCTACGGCTACAGCCAAATGCCTAAGCCATTTCTTTGTCCAAGTCTATCTGTTTGTGTTTGCGGCTCAATAAATTATTTACTTAAGCCGAACTTTATGTAAAGAAGCGGACTCTACTCCCTAATCCTTTGTCTATTATTTCATTTCCCAGCCGGGCAAGAAAGTCGGGCAGGGAAAAGAAACGACTTACACAAATATTCCATTTAAAATGCATTGCCTTTTCCCTGGCTTTGGCCAACGACGTGGGCCAGGATTTAGCCTGATTGTCCTTTCGTACGGCCTGTTTTTTCAGCCTCTTAATAGGAGAAGCGTGTATTTATCTATGCTCTATTTATTCCCTTTTCAGTCGAGACCACAACAATGGACCCAGTACAAATGCAGCTGTTTCTCTATTTATCTGGCGGGATTAATATTATTTCAGTCATTTTTTGTTGCATTGCAAGTGGCGTTAAATTGCATGTCGCATGTCCGCTGCTGTGGTCATTGATTGATGGCAGTTGCTGGAACTCAGCAGCAATGACAAACGCCAAATTGTTTGTCTACGAATTCGAATAAATAGTTAAAATAATTGCTCTTGGAATTGCGTACATAGTTGGCGTTTTGGGAAAGCTGAGTTAAATCAATTTGTTTGTGGCCTAGACTCGACTTTTCACCGGTTCCCAAATTGCTTTTACAGCGGCCCTAACCATTCACTTAACACCCTTTCTTTTAGTTAAACGACACATTTTTGTAGAATAGAACCCAAAGAGCTTATTTACGAACTGACTATCCAAGAGCGGATCTGAAAGGAAAGTAAGTCTTACATTTTGTGAGGAAAAGTAAAGGGACCAAACCTAAGTTGCTATCGTATAATTTCCTACTTGGTTCGCTATTGATTACTTTTAGTTTGGACTAAGTTTTCCAACCACATAACACAAAAGCCCGATTTAACATATAGCCTTGATATATATGTTCTTGCTAAGATACAATAATACAAATGGAAGAAAACGCTCGCTTGAAACTTTGTTGACCCGATTGCGCGGAGTCAAATTGTAAATACTTAAGCAATAAAATTGTAAATTAAAATTGTTAAACTTCGTTTGTAAAGTTAAAATTAAAGCGCATGCATTTACCACATAGAATGTGTATATATGCACAAGGTTCGCTTGCTTTGTAAAGTTTGTTTTATATTTTTATAAATACGTTGCAGTAAGGGAATACCGGAAACACACACAAATTGTAAAGAAGTTAAAAAACACAAAATTCACTTATGTATAGGAATACTCGTATAAAATAAAAACAAATGGGTCCATAAGTCAAATGGAAATGGAAAATGACACTAAAGTCGAAATATCATTCTCAATAAGTTGCTCAATTTGCTTCGCAAAGTGATTTACCAATTTTTCATCCTCTATTTTCATATGTGTAAAACTAAATAAATGTATACTAGACCTAAGCTAAATACAATAATGCAACTGACAAAATTTGAAGTAAACCATAAACGTTAACGATAACAATAAATAACACCAATTCAGTGATTGGGAACACAAAGTTTGGAAGCTGGAAACAATAAGCTTAGTGTCAATTGTCTTTCAATTAATTTAGAAATGTGCACAATAACTATTGCAGAACATAGCTGCTTATACCTAAATATAGATAGAATTACAAGTAGATGTAATTGCACCACAGAAACTTTTATTTACAATTCCATTCCAGTGTAGTGTTGGAACTCTAATTTAATTATTTAAGCGAGTCGATGTTCGGCCAACAGCATCTTGCGATGCGAGCCAAGAAGAATGATCCTAATGTCAATTTCAAAGTAAAACTTAACTGTAGTTGTGTAACATACATGGCAATTAGGAATAAATACTCCATACTAAATGTATTATTAACGTCTAAGCTAGGATAAAGCATACTTCACGTGCAATTCAAGTTACTTTAGCCCGCCAAAAGCCAATTATTTGCATCAATTGGGACGATCGTTCGACAAATTCTGCAAATATATATATACAGGGCATACATATGTAATAAATGCACTTTATGGTTAAAGGGCCGATGGCCACATCCACATCCCGAAACACCCTGGCATACACACATATCTGAACTTGATAGCGCAGACAAAGCGAAGCATTGTATAAAAGTTGAACGAAGCAATTTGAAAAGCGTGATTTAGATTTTTTCTCACAAAACAAAAAGAGATTCAAATGTGATTTTGCTATACTACCAGACTATGGGGAAAAGGGGAGAGAGCAAACAGAAACAGAAAAACAAACAAATTAAATTAAATTAAATTAAATGTACATGTACTGCGTTAAATTCCATGGCTTTTGTTAATGGTTTTGGGATTTTGTTTGCGATTTTGTAGTTCGAAATGTGTAGAGTACTCGTCATTTAGGTAACTTAGTGTAGCAGCGTAGAAGTTTAGCATACATATGTGGGCCGCCGCTGTCAATTGTGACTCGACTCATGCCGCCAGAGCCTTACTCTATCTTGCTGTTTCTGCATTTTTATTGAATGATTTATTTACGATTACGATTCGTCTCACTGACTAAATGTATAAATGGAGTCCAAATAAAAGCCACCGCCTCTATTTCTAAATAAACTTAGAGAGAATTGTGAACAAATTGTGTCTATACATAGTACATATACATACCGACAACTATAAATATGGCAACTAAAACCACAAACTACGTTTATGTATGTAACGTACGTATTTCGAATCTACGATAGGGTATACAAGAGCATATGAATGTATTATTCAAGATAGTTCTATACAGCATATACACAGATATTATACATACTTATATACCAGTGCATGAATAACTATTGAACTATATACATACGTGTAGATATATACAACATAATACCGATACGCTAATCCTTTTGGAAAACTTTTTCGATGTTGCTACTACGTACGCGGTACTTCGTAAACCAAAGAACAATGCATAGCTAACGATGACAAAGTGCAACAATTAATAAATAGTAGGCGAATTGTAAATTGTGGTGCAACCTGGTCGAGTATAAAGCCAAAATTAAAAAGAAATTAATAGCAGCCGTTGCGCAGACCCACTTTCATGGGCTCCAATCCAACCGTTTTCAAAACAGAACTCAGTCTAGTCTAGTCCTGATTTCGATCTCGATATCGATTTCCTTAGCAAGCTTTTCGGACTCAACTCCTGCCGGCACCACTTTGATTTACCAAAACTACCCACCAGCTGCTCTTCCAAGAGGCGCCTACCAAACTATACAAACCCCTTTCCAAGCAGATGCACATATCATGTGTCACACCAACGATGCCATCACTACAAGAGAATCTCTTCTAAACGCTGACTGCAGAATACCACCATGTTAAAAACAACTAAAAACTAAACCAAAAACCAGAACGAGAGGCAAATCCTAACTAACACGAGAATATTTTAAAGGGAGAGCGATCATTGGGCCAAAGTGAAACCAAAATCTATCTCTGTGGCTAACTTTCGGCCGAGGAGTTGGTCATCAGAATCGTACTTACAATTAGAGTGTATACAAGCATAAATCGAGTAAATTGACTAGCGTATAAAGTATATTTTATTAGTAGCAAAATTTAAATGGTAACAGTAACAGTAAAAGTAACAGTAAAACTAACAGTAAAATTAACAGTAAAAGTAATAGTAAACGTAACAGGATAACAGAAACAGTAAGGGTGGAGTAAATGTTAAAAAATTGAAAGAATTAATAATAAATATTATACCTAGCAGTAAGTGTCTATTGGAGATCATTGCAAACTAACACAAGAAATGGCAATTCAACCAACAAAATGTTGTTAAGTTTTCCGCTTTATGTGTCAAATTAGCTAAAGATTGTAATTAACATAAAATGCTTAACGAATAATACATGAAAGTTATGGTAACCAAATACTCAAGAGGCTAACTCATTTTGAACTGTTGGCGCATGATTTTAATTGTAAAGAAATTATTTAGTTATACAACCATTTGCTTAAAAAAAAAGAGATTTTATTTATCTTTAAATAAACTAAGCATTATGATAAAAATCCCATCCGTAAACCAATGAGAGAACTTTAAACGAGAAATGCAAGTAATGCAAACAGGAGCCCCAAAAGGCGTTTAAATACATTTCTAAATGTAATTCCAAATGCAGATGCTAAATGCGGGACTTACTAAATCTGATCAAGGTACTGCCTGTACCCCAAACAATAATAACTAACAGAGAAATGAAATATTATGAAAATCTATGCAGACAAATATTGTAACAGCAACCGAAAAACCCAATTCAAACGCGACAAAGTAAATAAAAATAAAATATTAAATTAAATTGAAAAGTTTGTTTTACTTTGGCTCTACCGATTTGTTAATTTATTTAGTGCATATTTCCTGCTGACTGCTGCCCCGAAAGCAACCTCCCCGTTGGCTTATCTGAAGTTCAAAATCCGCCTGATTGCAACTGCATACAGTGTGGTAAAAACTTTATTCCAGCTATCCGAAATGGTTATGGGAATTCGGTGAGTTGTGTTTTTGCTGGTGACATCCCACTAAAGTGGTTTAAGAGGTTTTCGCACTTCAAAGAGTGCGGATTTTAAATGCACAGATGCACGTTCGACCGAGGGGAAACAAATGGAATACTATTTTGCTCAAAATGTAACAAAGTTTACTCCTAGAGTAGTAAGAATAATCTAATTTAAGTCATTACTCAGCTCATACATATCTCTATCTCTATTAACATTTTGTTTGGTCTAGGAAGTTATGCAATCAATACGCAACCATGGCGAAGTACCCCAATTAAAATTCCAGTTTTTTCAGAGTCCACTATTTTGTCATCTGCACTGTCATACGCTGGGACAGGAGCAAACCGAACCATAGTAAAAAGCAGACAATTAATATTGCTCACTGTCAAAACATGGCACTTAACATGGCACAGATTGCAGCGCGCTATTGCTCGTTTCGTGGTCAATATAAAAGGGATTGCTTTCCGACTACAGAGCAACTTCTAATTGACTTGACTTGGGTGCTGGTTGCTGGTTGCTGCGGAGGCAAATGTCTTCATTAGTTTAATTGCAAACATTATTATTGCTCACCAAAAGTTGCACTTGAGTGCGCGGAGCAGTCAGGAAGCTCGGTTCACTCAGCTTGACTCATTTGGCAAACGTTTCCCGGTTAAGGCAGATAATGAGGCAAAAGGCCAACGCGAAAGGAAAAGGCATGAAAACAAAGTGAATTTTTCCTTGTTTTTCGCGTTTATTTTCTACTCTCTCGCCGCTGCATAAAATGGCTAAATTATACTGATAGAAGGAAATCTCTGGCATCTGCCAAGATGCCAAGCAGTTGGCTAAGTGGGTAAACTTCGTCGGAGTGTTGCAATTCTTTAAACGTTTTTGCTTTTAATTTGGTTAATAGACTTGTCTGGTCTTAATTAAAACACAAAGCAGAATAGACAGCAAGGTAAAAGTTAAATGGTAAGCAAAATGAGCAAAAACAAGTTAAAATAAAACTGAAGTTGAGACTTTCACAAATAATAGTAGTTTTACCTACTGAGTTTTGACTTATGAATATTAAAACTAATTTAAATTGTAGTCATTTTATACAGAGCCAATTTTGCTGTATGTGGTATTGCTAAGTCCAATAATGTTTTTCCTTACCTAACATTTTCCTTGGTACACAAATTTTAACAATGTCTGCAAATCATCTTACCCCATTTTCAATTTTTACCCTCTTTTCATCTCACCAAAGATTGCGGAAATTGTCTTTTTTTGAAAGCTTTTAGCTTAACACTGCGCAGGTAATATTAAAGTTTCATCAAGAATTCAATTTTAAGGCGCAAACGACATTGCCCAACATTGTGAAGTACTTTCCTCAGAAGCTGCTTAAAGTTTTGGCGTAAAAATAATTACTTTTCATTAACATGGCTGGCCAGTTTGAGGCTCATTCCTCGCACCTGGACTTTTCCCTTGCCCAAAACTGACAAAGCCAAGTAAACTTGACCGACCGAAGGAAAAATACCGACAACATTGGTAAGGAGGGAAAATTAGAAATAACATTTTTCAGCATTAAAAAGTGTTCGACGTGCGGAGATTGCGGTAATTTCGCTTAACAGTTGGTTGCTGGCGCCAACACTAGGTACACATGCTGTGGTGTCAGTCAAATGCACCTGCTCACTAGGGGTTGTGGTGGGTGGTGGGTGGTGCTCGGTGTTGTTGACTGGGTTTTTAGGTGGGTAATGGGTGGCTTTTGGCGGGGGCGGTAGGGGGGTGAGCCAACCTGGCCTCTCGGGAGGTAGCCAACCATGTGGGCGGCGTTAAATGTCGAATGTGCAGGCCAGCTGTCGGAGTGGGCGTGGTCCGCTGCCCGGTGCTGAAGGTTGGAGGGCGTAGGTTGGAGTTTGGGGGCATGGCAGCAGCTGGCACTTGACATGAGCAACGGCAATGGCAACGGCAACGAAACAACTCGAGGGCTTTCAACTACTCTCGCACATTTCGCTTCCGCTTAGAAATGGCAAAAACACGTCCCCGCACCCACTTTCGTCACCACTTCCCCCCACCCCACTTTACCCCATCCACATTCACAACCACACAGCATACAGCACTTGTACCCACTGTTTGAAAAATAAAGTGTAACTAAAAAAGCTGAAATGAGATACTGGCAAACAAAAAACAAAGCAGAAGCCAGAGGGCAACGCTGGATGGGAAATTTATAACTTAATATCAGATTGTGTCGAGTGGATTGGCACTCGCAATGCAATCGCCGTTGCTAAAAGCTATTTCTAGAGTGCGTATTTAATTATGACGATTTTGACAAAGCCAATTGTTTACCATTTGGTTTTTTTCTATCAAAAACTAAATTTTGCCATGGCATTGCAACAAACACTTATCGAATTATGGAATCGATTTAGTTAAATGAGAGAATGACTTTTGTACACTCATACTTTTGTCATGTGTTTGTTTAAATACGTTTCTGTATCAAATAAATTATTTAGAATAATTTAAGATAGTCTAGGGAATTGGGATACGTATAATAAATTTCTATAACATACGTTTATATCCAATAACAAAAGTCAAAACAACTTTATCATTTATTATTTGAAAACTAATTTATATGCATTATTTATGTTGCAAGCAAATGATTTAAATTTAATTTAGATAATCTAGGGAATTGGCAAACGTTTAATAAATTTATTGTAGCATAACTTTACACCCAAGAATGAAAGTCAAATCAACTTCATCATTTATTATTTGAAAATCCAAGATGATGCATGAAAATGTATTTACCATTGTGAAGAGTATAAGGCACTAAGCCCACAACAAGGCGTAATGTATTTAAGCGCTTTCGGCGCCAGCATTAACGGCGAAAAACTTTGTCAAAAAAAGAAGCGAAATACTTGGTCGCGTAGGACTTCAACACTTATGAAGGAAGTATAGCTCCAGGTATTCCACAACTGGCTTCTTTCCCACGCATTGAGTGTCTTCGAGTAACGGCCAAAGACTAGAACACAAGTTACGAAAGCGTTTAACTGCAGCATTTTGACAAATCATCGGGCAAACAAAGCTTTGTAAAGCAACAAAAGCTGTGCTGTCAATAGGGCATTAGATGCAAGCCAGCTAAAAGGAAAAACCACAGGCTGCATCTATCATAAATAATTTAAGCCGCAAACACTGACGATGGCTTTGTGCCTTTGTGCTCAATACCGAGTGTGTGGGAATGCGTGGCTAATTGCATTACCAGTCAGCTATGTGGCCTCGAATGCCAAGACACGGCCTGATAATCCTTCGTGGCTGCGCCCGAGCTCATGGCATTTGCGTCAATTATAGAGTTTTGCAGCAATTAAATTTTAATGAGCAGTGCAACATGCTGCCAATTCGTTGTCGTAAACAGCTAGTCAAGCGAAAGAGCCATGGGCTGAAATTTAATATCGACTAAGGAAATAATACATACTCTCTTTTCTGTGAACTATTTCAGGAATTTCAGTTTTTCGCTGAACGGAATTAACATGTGTAGGTATCAATTAATGTAACATTTTCTATTTTTGGTTTCACTGCAGGTAAGTGCATTCAATGAAGCATATAATTGTGGACTGACTCCGAAGGCATTTTAAATTCATTGATCAAATTACGGCCATAACTGACCCATTTCCGACCCTGTCGAACGCCATTTGAGTCTGCTTGAGTGCATGCATTTGGTTAAAACAAAGCGATGGGACGTAGACGCAGGTTTCGCCATCGCCATCGCATGACCAGGACCTATTTGTCCAATTATATGGCCCTTGTCGCATAAACCGCGAAATGTTAAATATGTCCGATTTGCACTCATGATAAAATTGCAATAGGGCTTTATGAGCTAATAAACATGTACAACTAGCCGAGTACATTTAGCAACAGGGCCGTTAACTCTTATTGAAGTAAAACCATTTTTCGAGCGAAGAAGAACTAATAAAATAGTTTTGAAAAATAAAGAATTAAATCCACTCCTGTGCTGTTAAATTGTCGTTACTGGCATTGACTTTGACCCAGCAAAATATGGTGACAGTAACCTGGTGATAAATGCTGGCATGCTCCACCGTTTACTGGATCCACATGCAAAGGGCGCAGCGTCCTTCAACTTGACAGTAGCCCGCTGGCATTCGCCCAATAAATATGTATAATCAGCAAGCTGCGGAACTTATTCTCAAAGAGCGGGACATTTTTCCTTCCGCTCCCACGGAAAGTGGTGCCGAAATCGTACAATTGCTTAACAACTCGTTCGTTCTGGAAATGTTCTTCAGAATAACGCAGCTTTATCACTTTAAGAACTTTATTTTCTACATATCCGAGAGACTGGACCTGAAGAATAAGGACTCCCAGGAGTTTTTCCACGACTTCTGGACCTATTTTCCATTGGCGCCCAACTGGATAATAACGAGGGAGCACAATGTAGCCTTTCCGATGATGCAGCTCATCAGCACTCCATCGCTGGTTATGATCTTTACTACGGATAGAGACGATCCCATTATGGAGGTGGCTGCTCAGAGTCTGCGTGGGATACGTTGGCTCAAGACGATATTCATTCTCTTTCCAAGCCTCAAAAGTCGCGATTTTGACTCTAGTCTGGAGTCGTTCGCGCATTTCAAGGCGGAGATCAAGGACATTTACGACTGGGCGTGGAGCAAGCAGTTCCTCAACACATTGTTGGTCACCATCAGAGACAACGTCTTCGTGCTGGATCCCTACCCCACACCCTCGATTGTCAATAAGACGGGCGTTTGGAGGGCCGAGGATTTCTTCGAGAAGTATGCGAAGAACATGAAGGGCTATGTGGTGAGGACCCCCATTCTGTACGATCTGCCGCGGGTCTTCAAGTCGGACCGACCCAGCAAAACGTTCGAGCAGACCAACATCCACGGAACTAGCGGGAATTTATTCATGGGATTCCTTGAGTTCGTCAATGCCACGTTGCTGGACACCAGCGTGAATATGACAACGGACTATTTGAACATGACGAACCTGCTGGACTTGGTGTCCCAAGGAGTGTACGAGACCCTGATCCACTCCTTCACCGAAATAACGACCAAGTTCGTGGTCGGCTATAGCTATCCCATCGAAATCAACGACGTTTGCATAATGGTGCCCTATCGCAATCAGTCGCCTGCGGATCAGTACATGCGGGAGGCCCTTGAGGAGAATGTCTGGCTACTCATAATCCTCTTTACTCTCTACATTGCCGTGGCCATCTGGTTGTGTTCGCCGCTGAGGCCTCGTGACTTCAGCGCCGCATTCCTGCAGTCCATCTGCACGCTGACCTACAGTGCGCCCACCTTCATTCTGCGCACACCAACGCTGCGTATGCGTTATCTGTACATTGTGCTGGCGATCATGGGTATAGTCACCTCGAACATGTACGTTTCCCGGATGACCAGCTACTTCACCAGCGCCCCACCGCCGCGACAGGTAAACACGGTGCAGGATGTGGTGGAGGCCAATCTGAGGATCCAAATGCTGGCCGTGGAGCACGAAAGGATGGTCCAATCCCCACGGCAATATCCGGCCAGCTATATGCGCCAGCTGGACTTGGTGGACAAGCGCATGCTAGGACCTACATCGAGAGCCATTCAACACCTCCTTCGGGTACACGGTGAGCAGCGATCGTTGGCGATTTATGAACCTGCAGCAACTCGACCTTCGCAAGCCCATCTTCCGGCTGACGGACATTTGCGAGGGCCCGTTCTACCACGTCTTTCCCATGCACCTTGACTCCCATTTGCGCTCCTCCATGACCGAGTACATAATGATTGCCCAGCAGGCGGGCCTCATGGACCACTGGAAGAGGGAGGCATTCTGGGAGGCCGTGCACCTGCACCGCATTCAAGTGCATCTCACCGACGAGCAGCCGATGGCCCTCGGATTAAGTTTCTTTTCCAGCGTGCTTCACACCTGGACCTTTGGTCTGTTGCTTTCCGGCCTGGCCTTTGCGGCGGAGATGAAATGGCACAAGCATGTGACACATAAACGACGTCCTATCATTGGACTAACCCGCAAGCCCAGGTCCTTTCTCAGGCGATTCATACAGTTGTGACATGCCGAAAAAACCTAAACAAAAATGTATTTATCTCCAACGGGTTTGTAGATGTTTTGATTTGAAAATCGTCTTGAAAATCCTCGGGTGTCCTAGAATTTAAATATTTATTTAACTTGGGTTGAACCAAACGATGTAACAAGAGATTTCTGGAACACATTCGATAGTAAATAACAATAAAACCGTACTTCACAATGAACAATGTATAAGCAATGTTAATTAAAAATGTAAGCAACAATCAAACTGTTCTTCACAATGAACAATTTATAAATAATATTAACTATAAATGTCTTATAAGATCATTGGTAATAAAAAAGTGTTTTTGCAGATCCCTTAGAAATAATTTCCAGAGCAAATACCATTCCGGCCAAAACACTCATGGCCAAGAGCAAAAAAAAGGCAATGGCCAGATGTTGCAGTCCGGCGGACGTGTACTCCCGATTCTCCGGCAACCGCTCCACCAGACCGGCGTGCAGGGCAGAACCAAAGCTGCTGCGGGCATAGAAGCTGAGCAGACCCGAGGAGTGGATGCGGAAGGTAAAGTACTCGATGTCCCGCCACAGGGTCGAATCCATCTGCAGGGGAAAGGCGAGGTGGTAGGAGCCGAAGCAGATGCCACTCAGCTTGAACAGCCGCTGCCGCAAGTGCTGCTGCTGCTCGTCGAGGAACTGCCAGTGGTCCTCGGTGACGAAATAGGCAAAGGAGCCATTGAATCTCGTCTGGTGCTCCGCGAAAATGCCGGAATCCACCGGACGCAGGAGTTTAAGGAACTCCTCGGGCAACTCCTTGTTCAGATTTAGCAGGAACTGCAACTCGTAGTCAATTATCATAATGGGCAACTGGGCACTCACTATATCATCCATGGTGTTGATCTGGGCGTGGAATAAATTCACGGTCAGAATGCTGCCCAAATTAGAGGTGTAGTAGGCTGATAGGAAAAATCCATGGAAGAACACTGTGGCCAGAAGGAGAAATCGAAGGAGGCAGGGCTGTTGTAACTGCCCCTCGGTGGGTACATTGATAATATAACAAAACGTGTCCATTAGAGTGCCTTGGTAGCCTGACCACCTTCCGAACAGCCTAAGCCACATTAGCTCCAGGAGAACCAGGGCTAAAAGAGCTCCCACTGCAAAGAACCACACGTTCCAGGCGAAAGGCTGTAGTGGGTAGAAGTACGTGGACACACTATTGTACAGCGGAACCATCAGACACCACTGAACCACCAGCAGCGGGTAGGTCTTCTCCAGTTCATCATCGGGCATGAACAAAGCATAGGCATGGGCACAGAACTCCATCTTGCGTTCACGGATCAACTGCAGGGTCTGCCTCATATTAATCACCTGACCGCCGAGGGCATCTGGCGGCATTCGGAGCTCTGTGAAACTGCCATTGATGAACTTCACAAAGGTATCGATGATCCGGTAGGTACTCCCATCGTAGCTTCCTCGCGACTGAACAGATGTGGCAGATCTTGGCGCAAGGGGGTGCTGAATCCGAATCCCTCCACATCCGAGCGGGCATTTAAAACCTTCTTCCAAACCTTTCCCATGAAACTCAAAAAGTCTGTGCGGTTTTCGAATGCCATTGAGGGAAATTTGGACACGCCAAAGAGCTGGTTGATGCCCCCTTCCGACTCAAAGTACACAATCGAGTTGGTGAATTGCTCGTTGTAGGCAAAAAGTAGTAGTTCGTGAATGGGCTGCATATCACCCACTTTGTCCACATACATTATCATCGAAAAGTAAAAGTGCCGTCCAAGTAGTACCTTGCTGAAAACCTTCATTATGGGATCATCTGCACCAGTGGTGAACACAAAGCTAATGTGGTTCCTTCGAGCCGATGAGTGCATCATCCGCATGTCCGTATTGTTATTCACAACCGTCTGAGTGGCAGTACTTCCAAAGGCCTCGTCTATACGCCGCACGAACTCATCGACCTGGTCCAAACGCTGAAGCGGACTTATGAACCATACGATCTCCTGGAACACGGCCATTCGGGCAAATGGGCTCAGCATATTAAGCACGTATTGCATGTTCCAGCCAAAGCTTCGATGGCAAGAAGCCAATAACAAAAGACAAATCACTGCTCGCATGTCTTCCACCAAGAAACTCTACGAACTAATTAAACAATCCACACAGGTTAAATCGTTTGGAACCTCTTCTTTGAGTTGCGTTCAATTGGTCCCAAGGGAAAGCCTAAACATGGCATCCCCTAGCACCCATTTAAACATTGCAGTGGCATTTACTTACTATTCTGAACATTCAATTGGGGGAGCGTTGTTTTCCATAACTTGCTGCAGCCTGAAATCCCTATTGAATTCGATGTTATTAAAATCGCATTCAAGCATTATGTTATTTAATCACTCAACAACCATTTTGTGGCTCATAAGTTAGCTTATCTTTGTACTGCACTTTGTACTTTACTGAAAAAGTAATATAGTAAAAGATCATTTCTACGAAACCAAAACTTTTACCGATTAATACATGTCAGCCCAGAGAAAAACTCCAAAGTAACATTAAACATTATAATATTTGAATATAACCTTGTTTTTTCTAATGTAAACCTTTTTAAAATAATCTTAAAACATGTTAATGCAATTATTAACATATTTAATTGGTTTATCCAATAGAAAAATTGTCGGGGCTAAATCAGTACCGACAATATTTAATTCAAAGTAAAAATATTTGGATTTTAGATAATTTTTCTCTGGGTGTAGGATGGGTAAAGTTACTATCCCACATGTTTTGTATTTATATTCACAGTTAATATAGGCTTGTGTTAATTTGTTCTTGTCAATCGAGTTCAGCTAGATCCATAGGGGCTATGGATAAACAAAAGTTAACCATAGCATTCAAAGCGTTCATATTGTGGGCGTCTCTCCCTCCGACGATGGATGAAAAGCTCCAAACAATATACCAACGAGCTGATGGGAATGCCCAGAGCCAAGACAATCCAGGCCGTGTTGAAGAACTCCAGGTTCAGCGGCTCCACGGGGTATGTGTCCAGGAAGACCCTCGCGTAGCCGGCTCGCTTGGCATAGCGAAAGCCGATCTCCTCCCAGTAGCTCCACAGTCCCGCCTGCCAAGCGTTCAGAATGAAGTGGTCCAGAGCCGGGCCGAAGCTGGCATTGGGGCCCAAGGGCAGAGCGTTGAACAGGCCGCCAAAACACACCTGGGACAGGTGAAAGTACGGCTGAATGAGCACCTTTTGCTGGCGGTTGTAGAACAGCCAAGCATCCTGGGTGACCACATAGGCGTAGGAACGCGAAGGACTCGCCAGCAGGGACTGATAGTCCTGTCAGCTGCGCGCCTCGAACTGCGGATCCAGCGAGGTGGTGTTCACCACCGGCAGCCAGCGCAGCTCCTCCAGCAGCGTGTCGTGGATGATGATGCGCAGCCGCGAGTGGATTAGATCCGACCAGGTGTCAATGGGTCGCAGGAACACCGGCTTCATGTCAAAGGCTGTCATATGGCTGAGGTGGTAGTTGGTCAGGATAAAGCCCAGGACGAAGAGCAGCGTGTAGAAGACAATTACACGCAGCGAGGCATGCTTCAGCTTAACGGTCATGTTCATGTTTGGACTGAACATCAGGATGGCCATGGCATGGAGCACATTCCGGGTGATGGAGCGGGTGGCATTTCCCGGCTCCCGCCAGTGCACATACCGCAGCAGCAGCGCCACGTAGAAGGTGCCGACAAACAGGCACGTCCAGATGTATCTGCCCAGGGGCCACACCATGTACATCCACTTGGGCAACTCGGGTGCTAGAGGCACCATCACGCAGTTCGTCATCATCTCCAGCGGATAACTGTACCCAGTAACGCTGGGTGGCTCACCAATAATGTCGGGTCGCATTGTGACCCCGTGAAGCGAGAGGTTGTACACCCCGCTGGCAAGGCTCTTCTCCAGCACCGACTTCTTGGGCAGACTATCCACCGGATCGAGGAGCAACTGGTAGTGCTGGGCCCGGGCGAAGTGCTTCACCATCTCCATGTAGGATCCGCAGAAGATAGGCTCTCGGTGCTGGGACTCATTGAAGATGAAGGCGTGGGGCATGTCAAAGCTGTACGGCGAACGGATCACACCAGTGGCCAGGTCCGTGTCGACCAGCATTTTAGGGCCGACTATTTCGACTGACGTGCAGCTGGCCAGGCTTATATAGTGGACACATTACCGATGCCGCAAGCAAAAAACACCGACCCTGGCAGACTAACTGGCACCCACCGTATACAGTATAGGAAATCCGGTTTATTTCACCGCAAAGTTCAAAGATCTGTCGTTTAACGACACGTTTTTGTGTCCTGCTGCGATTATCGTGCAGATTGTTAGTCCACATGGCCAACACATCGATGCAAAGGACACCACAGAAATTTATATGCCACTTATTAAAAATATTTTTGCAGACTGGACTTTGTTACGCAGTACGAAGCACCAACCTTTGCGTAGTTATTGGAGCGCAAGTACTTTCACCGTTCACAAAAAGCGTCCAGTTTTTTGCACATATTCAAAAAACAGGCCATGAAATTCACAAAAAAAAAACTCCTATGAAGAACATCACGGGTGTGGGAATTTGTATTTGAATTGGCAGCTTTCATGTAAATACTTTTCAATTTTTTAGGGTTTCGAGGCTACAAAAAAATGACGATTTCCATCCCCATCCACAATGCCGGCCACCTGTGTTTACAAGTGGGCCAGAATAAAAACAGAAACTGCCATTGAATTAATATTGCACTTCAGTGTAATTACAAAATCGTTAAACGCAAATTTTAATGAAACTGGATTGTACAAGTTCACATTGGAGAGTTTTGGTTGCTGGCAATCGAAACCTGTTTCCTGGGGGTTGTAGGAGTGTAGAAGTGAAAGTTCAGCGAATGTCGAGGATACATGTTGCTCACGAATAAGCTTATTTTTATATTTTTTAATTGAAGCGCAAGGAGCCATTGAAGTATAAATCCTACTATAGGTGAATGCATACATCAGTTTGGAAAAAAAATTATTGAATGGCGAAATTAATGAATATGTTTAAGAGTATCGTGTATAAACTGCACGTATATAAATACAAAAAAGTGATCACACACAGACAAATCAATGATTTAGTTTTATTTTTTTCTGTTTCTTGTCATTTTTATTATCTGTAATCTTTCTCTCTCTCTTGTGAACATTATTAAATATATTTATTAGTGCTATGAAGGTCAGAAATCTAATCAAACATGTGCATATGTTGAAACAAACAATTGCCTAAATTAGTTATGCATTTTTATATATAAAAATATATAAAGGTAAACAAAATAAATCTATTCCTATTCGGTGTTGCAGTGTTTTAAATTTATTCATAGTTTATTTTTGGAGCTTTTCAGTTTCGCAACCACACCAGAACAACAAATCGATGCTGAAAGCAAACCACATTGAATCGAAATGTTAAGCCCAGCGCCACGCCCACTTCACGCCCCACAAAACCCCACTTCTGCTGGCTCGGCAAATTCAAATTAATTTATGAGCCAAAAATCTTGTTTATCGGCTAATGGTTTGTCGGTTTTGTGGGTTTGTCTGGCTTTGCCCGAGTGCTTCAGACTTTCACTGCTTTTTCGCTCCGTTGTTTTTTGCTACTGGTGTGATTAGAGGCGGTAGTTGCTCCACAAAACGAGTTGTTTCAGAGCAAAGAAGTGCAGGCAAATTACTCTGGGCATTCGCTTCAAATACGCGATTTGTGGTCGGAGATTCGTGTGCCTTCACAGCCGTGATCGTCTAGTGGTTAGGACCCTGCGTTGTGGCCGCAGAAACCCAGGTTCGAATCCTGGTCACGGCAATGCTGCAATATGCATTGTCACGGAGAAGGTGCCATTTTTTTTTTTGCTCATACTCTAAATCTGATTCTACTTTTTGTTGCTTATACATTTTTATACATTTCTCAGAAAAAAAAAAAAACATTTTATACGTGTGTTTTTGTGCCTTTTAGAACATAAGCTCAAGGCAATTAAAGAATGGAGAGTTTATCTTTTCGAAATCTGTACCCTGTACCCTTAGTTTACGATCCTTATCCTGGTCTCAGTATCCATATCCTGACCAAAGAATCCTTATCCTAAGCTTTGAATCCGTATAATTAATGAAGTTTTTATCATACTTTTAGAGCCATGATATATAATATTCAAAATAATTAGTTTCCGACACAGCAGTAAAACATTTTGCACTAGATTGCCATTGTAATAGCTTCAAAAAGAAACGGCATATTATTCTAATAAATTGTATATACTTTGAAATCGATTTGATGTTGCCTTTTAAATGTTTTACTATTTTTTTCCACAGCTGCGCGCTTGCGTTGAGCTCTTGTTTTTGTTTCAATTTCCACCAGTGAAATTCAATCTTAAATATTTAGTTTACATTCATTTTTGATAACAGCCTTCGTAATTCAATCAGAAAACTAATATTGACCATTTTTACATTAAAACCGATAAAATTTACTTAAATTCTTTTATTTGTATTTATAAACTAAAATCGCCCAATAAATCTTTAAAAACCAAGACTATAAAATAATAAATATTTGCAGCTATTCAAAAAAAGGAATATCTGTCAAGGATATCTAAACAAAATTGATTTATTTAATCTCTTTGTTAAATACCACAATTTAAATAGAAAAGAAAGCACCTGAGCTTCGATTCAATTGTCCTGCCTTGCGGCTTTGGTTGCGAGTTCGACAACGGCTGGTTTTGACTTGAATTTTAATTTAATTGTGAGCAATTGACAGAAATACACAAAAACCCAATCCAGCATTTCGACCGAACGATATTAAGACGCTGGCAGCTGGTGTTGACATAAAAACGCAATAAAAAATGCGGATACCGAATCGAAGGAGACGTAACAATACTCAACAATATATACTGGGCCCTATGAACACTCTTTTGCCTGATTTTTTAACTGTTTGAATTAGTTTTTATTAATTTGTTAATTAATTTAAAATTCAATATCCTTGTCTTCTAACATTAAAGAGTTTTGACGAAAATTTCAACTAAAATTTGAAAGGGGAAACAAATTAATAAAATGTTGTTTTCTTATTTAGGGGAATTTTTTTATGTGTTGTATTGTTTTTAACGCTAACAATTTTTCTAAACATTTTTTTAGTCATTACATTTTCCTCTATTGTTATTTATCCCATTAACATTTGGACAAATAATAATCTATATTAGTTTATCTACTAAATGCTTTGCAAAAAAACATGTCTGTATACTAAAATAAGGATATTCAGGTTTGCAGTCATTTGTGTTCTGCTTGTAAAAGTTAGTCAATTTTTTCACTTTTTCTATGAATAGGGATGATTCAAAGCTTTCCAAATCAATAAAAAATCTCCTTTAACTCAAATAACAAATAACATACTTTTTAGTTTCATTTCTATACAGACTCTTCGGTAGCCTTATTTTTAAACCACAAAAGTTTTATTGTGATACTCATCGTATTGATACATTTTTTATACCCAATAGTTTTAAATTAATTTTAAGTTTATATGACAAATTTTTTTTGGAATAATTGAATGTATTATAAGGAATGAATATTTTGAAAGGTAATGAGTACTATTTTAATATGTGACCTATTTTCTGTGTAAATACTAACCCTGCCTTGGGTCGTTATACAGGGTATCGTCCAAAAAATCACTCAAAATCAATTGAATGTGGCCATCACTGGTTGGGCTGTAGCATTGAGGGAAATCAACGAGAAAAAATCAACGACAATGCGTTTTGTTGTCGCTGCGGAGCAAGTGCTTATTGGATTTTCGCCGTGAGAAGCGGGTGACAGCGTTTGGAAGTCATTACGGGTATGGGTTTGGCTTTGGGGTTTCCTGATTGGGGGTTTGGTATTTGGTGTTTGGAGTTTCGGTAGGAGATCGCGGCAGCATCGACAGCTGGTACGCCGGAGCCTTGATCAAACCCCGGAACATACGTCCCCCTAATTGGTACGGCAAGGTGAGAGTCTTGTCCCACATCCAATGGGAATTTAAATTTTCCGCAAATAAAACGGCCATGTGAGACAATCGTATTATTTACCATACACAATACAACACACGTACAATGCATTGGCAATTTCCATGCCGTTTCATTGAAAATAAAGTAAAAAATACGAAAATATTAACCACAAAAGCCCTGCTCCCATCTGTGGGGGTGGTTGTGGGTGGTGGGTGGTGTGCAGTCGCCTGTATTTATGCATTTATATTCGTCCGTTTTGCTGTGAGTGTGCATATCGAATGGATAAAAGGGATTTGCGTTTATTTCGTTCTGCGTCTGGCCGGGTGAGTCCCAATAATAATACATACATATACGGCCTGTCTATATGGCCGATGTCTGCCACTGCCGCCCATTTCGAAACGCAACACGCCGGAAACATTTTTGTTGTGCCATTTCCATTGTTATACACTTTTGCTTAACACATTTGCCGAAACGACAGGCCGGGCACACAGCTCCATTCTTTTTTATATTTCATAAGCCATGGAGGTTGGGTTCCCGCGACATGTTATTCCAAACAATTGTCGTTCACAAAGGCTTCTTTTTTAAAAGGCGGGTCCTAACATATACGAAACACAATAAATACGTCTATAAATTTGCTGTTTGTTTTTTTAATTGTTAATATTTTAAACAATTTAAATTCAACGTTGTCGTTTGCTTTAAAGCTTTTAAGCTGTCGTTGACTCGGGAATCACTATTTTTTTTTTTACAAAAATATATAATGTCTCTAAGAATAGGGAACCAATGTTTAACTTATTAAATCAAGTTTCTAATTACCTCTGTTTAATAATATCTGCTTTGAAATACCTAAACTATATCTTCTTTTTAAACATTTCAGATTGACGCTCTTTCAGACAATCTTAAAGTCGCTTTGTTCTTGAACAAGTAGCGGAAATGATCGTTTGAGCACTGCTAATTGAATAATCTACTAACCACAGCGGGGCAATGGCAATAATAACAAACTCAAACTTCGTTGACTCATTCCATATATTTAAATATATTTGGTACCTCATGATTAGCTACAAATTAAATACGCAAATGCAAGACCGCACAAATAATTTACACAATTTCAACGCGACGAGGGCACGTTTGAGTTTCGAGTTGGATACAATTATTAGTGCAATTGTACGTGTCTGTGGCGGTGGCAGTTGAGGTCGCTGTCGCCTCAATAAGTTAAAATAAATTAAGAACTAAACGAATAACAGATATTAGCACGTGCACGCAGAAATGAGATGGCGGGTCAGTCAGCCTACTGGACCTTCTTGACCTCCTTGCCCTCCTTGACCTTGTTGGGCGCGGAGGGCAGGCGTTCCACGGCCTCTTTATAAAGCTGGTTCAGACCGAAAGTGGCGCGCACATTGTCGCTGGAGAAGAAGAACTTCTGCAGTTTGCCCTTGGAGTCCGTGCAGGGACGTCGGTCCGACTCCTTGCCCTGCTGGAAAAGGATCACAGTGGGCAACTGGCGCGAATAGCTGTGGTCCGCGATGCCGTACTTCTGGGCCACGTCCGGGATTCGTCCGATGTCGATCTTGCCGAACTTCAGATGGTCCGTGTTGTACTCCGCCGAGAGCTCGGCAAAGATGGGAGCAAAGTTGACGCAGCTGGGATTCCACACCGTATAGAAACAGATTAGCCAGGTGGTGCGCTTGTCCCGCAGCAACTCCTCCTCAAAGACCTGTGCGGTGCGGAAGTAGGTGATGTGTTCGGGACCGCGGTACGAGGGCTCCGGCAGCACCATGCCCACCAGGACGCACAGCAGCAGGAAGCCCAGGCCGTAGCGAAAATCCGCGTAGGCCCACAGGATGGCGTTGGCCACCTTTGTGTAGAGGAACGACGAGGCCAGGTAGTTGATCATGGTGACGCTGCCAGTCTTGCGCGACCGTATCATCACCACGATTAGCAGGAAGAACAGGATCTCCACCTCGCGACTGTCCAAGTCGCAGTCTTCGTCCTCTCCGATGAGATTGAAGAGGCGGGTGCAGATGAACTGCGTCTTCTTGGCCAGCATGTACGAAATGGCCAGCAGGATGTTCACCCAGTAGTAGGGCTTGGCCAGCAGCGCCAGCTGCTTCTTCCACGTCATCTCTGAGTCCGGGGGCTAAGTGGGCTGATGTGGGTCACGTTTTTAATTAACAATTTCCCGAGTTTTTCTTTTTCTGCTTTTGACAGCCAATTGTTAATTTTAGCCTCGCCGTTGACTTTAAATACGCAGCCTCGTTGTCTGGCAAAGGCGTTGCCACCTAACGGAGAAAAACTGCTGACGCGACCAGTGTTGGAAAGCGTACTCAAATGGCGCCATTTCAAATTCAAAACATATCTCAATTTTCCATATGAAGAAATTTCTTTAATTTAATTTGCTTTGCAATATAAGTCACTACATAAAATCAACCCTAATCATTAAATAATTATGCTTATATCTTTTTAATAAACATACTTTTAAGAAATCATAGAAAACGTTCAAAATTTAAAGCCGGAACCTGCCCAAATGTTTTTTCCTCAATACGTCTAGAAATGATAAGCTCATTGTTTCGATGTCTGACAGTGTTACATCAGCATTTTCGAAGAGTCATTGACGGAGTGTTGAACTTTGCCAATAAGTTGTCCCTCGAAGAAAATAAGTAAAAAATCATCGAGGATCTTTGTTATCTGAACACACGCCAGGCTTCAAACTGCAAAAAAAGAGCAGACTACGTGATCTCAGACGCTCGTGGCTGTCATTTCTCGCCTTATCATTAATCATAATTCGCTTTTTTTTTTTTTTCATTTTTTGTATTTCCGAAATAAGAATGTGTTTGAAACTGTGTGCATACTGTGAGAATTTTGTACCTACTTCATAGAGCACTATGTGTTATCGCCGACGTGACTGGCTCTCGGCATTGTCCAAAAGATTACTTTTTTTTTTTGTAGTAAACACATTGCGCGTCACTGGAATAAACGATTTATTTATAATCGTATTATTGAGACCGTTTTACGAGGGTCATCCCCATGATCCCGATCGGATCACCCACCTATTTACTGGTTTTACTAGTGGGCCTTTCTTTGTTTTATAGAGATTATTTCTTGATGCATATACTGCATACAATACACTGACAAATACAAGTTACAAGTAGGTTTTGAGTGTAAAAGTATGTTTTTAAACTGCTTTGGTCGAAACTATTCGCGATCTTGTTTAAATTCGGTATAAAAATTCTTTAAATTAACAAAACATTCAAACAAAACATTAGTTTTTTTTTAAGTAATTTAAAAATAGTAATCGTCTTTTCAAATGCAATGTAATTTTGATTCTTGTATAAAAAGAACTCCCACTAATAACTAAGATATAGAAAGTAATTCAACTAATCCTTCAATTACTAAAGCACACATTTTAATAATATATTTTCCACAAATCGAAGAACCTGCCGAATTACTTAAATTGAAGGTGCAAAAGCACCAACATTGTCTACCTCAAAAAACATAATAAACAAAAATTAATTGGAAATTCAAATAAACAACATGCACTTAGGTCAGTTTTTAATAATGTTATAATCGCAAACGCCCCTGGCTTTATTCTAGAGTGTCTTGATAACCAGATTCCGCTGCTTTTAAAGACAGCACCAGAAGACTACTGGCTGTTTGAGCACAGGGACAACCGAGACGGGAGCGAGAACCCTTAATATTGCTTAGGCTAGCAAATCGTAACCAGAGATCCAGATTACTGATTTCCACAGATGTCGTTTAATGGCTGCCCCAATATCAAGTGCATGATCTGCTTCCCAGCCCATCGAAACTTCCCGTAAGGCTTGGAAACAAATAAGCCTCTATACAATGTTATAAAAACAAAAACCAAAACCAAAACATCGACAAATGCAGCTGATAAGTGGAACAAAATGGCGATGAATTGCCGGCTCATTATCGCGTTATCAAGGCAGCCCGATCTCCTCGAAGCCCCTTTGGATCGAGCACGCGGTCTATAAATTGTCACAGCTCATGGGCGGCAGCTTCAGTTCAATTCCGAACCCTTGTGCTGAGTTCATCTCCGAGTACTAGAGACATCTTCCGCAGATCATCGAGCAATTTCGAGAAAACAAATAACGACTGGCAATCAATGCCTCCCTGTCTAAAGTGCTAACAAATCCCCTATCCAATTGGCTTTACTTAGTCAAAAAAACAAAAATTAAACCAAAAAACATTCTGGGACATATTTCGATCAGTGTGAAATATCCCCAATAAACCCATTTGTTGCGGACTTTGAGTTTGGCCTTTGAATGCTGCTGCTGCTGAACGGAAAAACCATCAACCTCGATCAGCATTTCATAGAGTGCTGGAAACTAAGCTTATTAAGAAACTTTGACTTGTTCTCCCTCCTGAGTGCTATTTCCCTAACCGGTAAACCTTACTACCTTTATGACTAAAAATTAAGTAAGCATGACGAACTTTCGACTTCCTACAGCTACTAAGATGGCCGCCATTCCCCAAGGTGCATTCGCTGCCTGCAAGATCCGCGAGCAATTCAACGAACGCGAGATGATCGTCGCTCGTCTGAGGTCCGCTGCCTCCGATAAGGGTTCCGTTGACAACGGCAACTCGCTAACCCGTAAGTCCCCAATCTCCAGCCAATGGGGTGATTGGATCGCTTACTCATCGATTGCACCTTTTCAGAACACGAGTACTCCCCGAACAAGTACAACGACAAGCTAATGAACTCCATCTGGGGCCTGTACAATCGCTATTCACCCCATAATGTGAAGAAGAACGAGTACGCCCCCACCAAGTGAGGACCTAAAGGGGGGCACTCCGGCTTCCTCAAGGTCCAGCTGTAGTGCCCCCCCCACCCCTGCCTTCATCCCCACCCAGGATGTTGGCCCCATTCACCTATTTACTCAAAAAACTATAATCTCATACACTGTTATAATCTCAGTAAATTTAAAACACTTGAAAACCGTTGGTAACAAATGTATACCTTTTTAGTTATATAGAATACCTATGATATTGTATATAATGGGCACAAATCCAAGAAGCCTAATTTAACTTAATTAATCAAAGTTATATTCTCACACACTATAATCTCAATCAAACATAGATAAGCGTTAATAACAAATATCTATTTAATTCTGTAATGTTTGTAAATTTCAATAAATACTTATGATATTGTATGTAAAGGGACAAAACCATGAAGCGTAGCTCAATTTAAATAGCAGGATTCGTAAGTGGGGACCATGTACTTGATGTTGATGAAGGCATCTTCGCCGCCGTGAAGCTCCAGCACCTGCAATGTCTCATCGATGAGGTCCCCCAGATTCAGGTTGTTCTTCTGGGCATAGTCGATCTCATCGCCGCAGTTTACTTGGGTTTTAAGAAAATGAAAAAGATGATGATGATGATGATGAACCCGCGGGGATAGAGCTTAAGAAAACACCTACAGTTTTTCACCTTGAAGGCATTAAACATGGGCAGCAACTGTCGGTAGAAGGGCACCAGGGCGGGTCCCACCAAATCCGAGGACATGACCAGCTGTTGGATTATCTTCAATGTCGTGCACATTACCTCCAGGTTTCGTGTGCTCAATGCGTCTGAAATGGGGGCGGATTTGAGTTGGTAGTTCGTACATAAATTCGGATTTGCAAGGTGCAAATTAGACCGAAAAAGTTCGAGGCATTTGCGTGCCAGCCGAATCCCTGGTACTCACTCTTCAGCGGCAATATTAATTGCGGTATCACGGGGTGTATCTTCTCGCCCCCGGCCAGCAGCAAATCCGTAACTCCCTGGCGGGCGTATGTCTTGTACGGATGTTTGGTCTCCGCCAGTCCGTCAAAGAAGAGCGGCAGATACAGGCTGTAGTCCAGCTTTTCGATGTCCACCTGTTCGAGGGAAAAGGATGTTGAGAAAGACGAAGGCAGAGGGTCAAAGGTGAATGGAGCGCTCCGAGTTCGAAATTGGTTCGTGTACCAGCGGTGGCGCAAGTTTTGCAAGTGTACATTTGCACGCCATGCCGGTTAGGCCTTTTGCTGATTTCCATTAAGATGCTCCTAGTTTGTTTACGTTGTCAATGGAAAATTTTTAGAACAAAGCGAAAAATGGGAATATTCTAACCTGTACCTGCCTACAGGCATTATAGTATACGTCTAGTCTAATCTTTTTTTGTTACAATATAATCTAAGACTAAGTTAGTCTGAGAGTCCAGTCGCGCACATGTTTAACTCAGGCGATCAGAACGTGTCGTGAGCTGATGTTAATATGTTCCCAACTGCCTGTAAGATACCTTATTGGTGCATAGGGCGACTCAAACTTTAAGGCTCCTACTCTTACCCACTTATATTGTGCGCACTGATGGCTTTTCAAAAGAAATTCGTTGGAAACAATATGTTTTAGGTTCTGAACATTGTCTTTGAAGTTCAAAACTCATTTTGTTTACAGGGTGGTCAAAAGTATTTATAATAATATCATTTGATTTGTGTAAACACTTTTGACCACCCCTGTATATAGATTTTTTTTTCTTTCAATTGGTGTAGACTTGATTTTATTTTCTGTTTTTATAGTCCATATTTTAACGGTTTTTTTAACAAATAGTAGACTAATTTGGTTGCATAAAATTAAAACTGGCATACGTGTCGTATGAGTAATTTTTAAATATAATTTGTACACTCTTGAATTAGTTTATTGCTCACTAATATTTAATTTCTTTTGAGAACGCCAATCTCATTTTTGATTTATGACATTACCTCACGAAAAACTAAGGCAAATACTTGCAAAAATTAATATAAATGTGTTTTAATTTTCTTGATCGCATTAATTGCCGAAACGAATTTATAATTAATTCATCGGCGACATCTCGGGCATCGCAGGATGGTTAGTAGCCTCACACATGTGTTTTCCTGACTTCGACCTTCGACCCAGTGACGCAAATGAAGTAGTGTCACTCACATATCACTCGAATGCACACGAGCTGTCACGGCGGCATTTCGGCCTAGATAAACAAACGCACCGCTCAAGAGACATTCGCCGCTCATGTGGGTGTGCCCAGGTGTGGCCCAAGGTCTGTGACATTGAACCAGCTCGTAGGGTCACACATATCCGGTGGCAAATGTAGAGGACTCCCATACCCATACCCATACCCATTTGATACCCATACACATTCCTTCCATTTCTGACTCTGAAAAACTGACTGACAGTTGGACGGTGCGACGTTTTGAATGTCAGCAGTCGCATTCCGGCCGGAATCGCTTGCCCGTCACTACTGCTCTACTAACTCCGGAAATAGACAATGGCATATTATTTGCTCGTTTTCGCTTTTAGCTGCAACACTTGAAATAATTGGACACGCAGATGTACGAAATTCGAGCGAAACTCAAATAGGGGCTTCTCTCATAGGTCACTGAGTGGTAAGGTTACCCCCTTTTAGTGACATTTTTTGATTTTGATTTGCATTGACTCACACTGGATTTGATGTTGTTGAAGTTTGCCGACTCCAAATAGCATCTGGCATATGGAAAATTCTAGTTTATAAAATCTAATACATCATTTTTTCACCAATTTAAAGCATAACATAAAGGATTTATAACATCAAAAAGTCCTCGTTTAGACTTCTGTTTAAATAAAAAAATCCGCAACTATTTATGGTCAATAATGATAATGATATTTAAACAATATTTTCTAGGACTTTTACTTGTCAAAGTTCAGTCTAACGGAAAAGGTTCACAGGAATCACAGACACGAAGTCAGGACCTTGGGCCTTGTTTTCTCTATAATAACACTAATGACCCCCTTGACTAATGGAATTTATTATGTGTTCCCCATTGGGTATTCCCCATCACTCACCGTCCAGCCGATCTTATCGCCCCCACACAGGTACTCCATCTTGATGGGCAGGTCCCCGCGGTCAAAGTACATCCGAAACAAGGTTCCTCGCCCCGGATCATTACCCCCTCCTCCCACGGCGCCACCAGTCAGACCCATTCCCAAATTGAAGGTGGACATGGACTTTTGCTGCCGCCTTAGAACTGGAAATCAGTACACGGAAATCATTAGGGAAACAAACAACGGGCTGTGACAAAGAGGCAAACAAACAAACGCACTTTTCGGGGCTCGAGCCCTGGCACTGGCTGTCTTGGGGGCGGACTCATGGATGGGTCCGTCTATGACGACGGTGTTCTTCTGCTGCGACTGGATGGAGAAGGGCGGCACGAGGCGGGAGGAGACGGCCGCCCCGTGGACGCCGCTCAGCGGACGCAGTTGCCCCGGATTGGCGGACTTGGAGCGGACCTGTCTCAGCGAGATGGCGGTGCCATGGTAGTCGTGCGTCGGACGCCTTCCCGTGGCGGTGCGTGCCGTTTGGGCCATGGCCATTCCGGAAACGGAGTACAACGACGATGTGCAGACACGTAGTGTAAACAGCGAACTGGCGAGCGAAGGAATTTTCTAGCCTGGCACTCCTGGTGTTGGCGTTGCTGTCGCTGTTGCTGTTGCCGTTGGGTGTCGTGTCGTTTCTATGGAGCACGTTGCTAGGGCTCTCCAACTCTAGGACTCCCCCGCCGGCTTAGTGACCGATAAGCCAACAGCTAAAGCCGCTTACTCGGATTCGAAGTCGGTCTCGGTTTCGTGGGTGCTCTCTTCCAGTCGCATTTATTATAACGTCAAACAAGCCGGTTAGCCCCAAAGGCGCCAGTTATGTTGCGCTCATTGCTTGTATTATCATGGGGCTGAGTACGAATTTGCAATCTCCGGAATAAACATTGATTTGCAAAGAATTTTTATGAAGCGTTGAAGGTCAGCGAACCCAGTGGAGCGGAGTGGATCAGGGTTTTCTGAGTAAAACCACTGATTAACAAAGACAAATTGATGTAGCAGTCGTCAACCTTTCCAGCCTTAACCCAGCTGATCCGAGAGTAATTTAAAATAGTTTAGTATGCGCTCAGCAAAATAACTTATAAGTTTTAATTACCCAACAAACAAAAAAAGAACTTAACTTCGGACAGTCGATATTAAATTAAAATTTTATTAAAATGTGATAAGTCGATAATGTAAAATAACTTAGATAGGAAGCGAATTAATTTGTAAGATCCCATATTTATAAATTTAAAGATTTATGTCGGTAATACATTTTCAGTTCAGTAACCTGCGCTAAGTTTAAAGAATTCTAGAATGAGCTGAGTCCAAACAGGGTTTTAGTCACACGCAGCATAAGAAAGCTTGTTTCTTATCATTAATTGAAAACTTTGAATACATAATTATAATAAGCTTTGTATTCGCATGTATCATAATGTTTTATGACGAAAAAAACGCGTCGCTTTTTCTGCCGTGGTTGGATTGTGCCCTTTTATTTTTCGGGCGACTATAGCTCAATTTTATAAAAATAATTACATTTAAAATGCGCGCTTCCTAATTTTTCGATAAATGGCCAACCTTGCTTACCAGCACTGGCGCCTTGTTTACGTTTTCCATTGAAACCCATCGGATGTGTGGTAACGCCACAACTCCAGATCTGGCAACACTGCACCTGTCTGTGCGGGTGGCGTGTTGTAAAGTGCTTGGACCAGAGCCCTCACACCCTAGCCAACACTGACCGGGAACGAATAAAGAACAAAAGTGTGTGATATGTCGCTGTGAATTTCCGAACTATCTGTGTGTTTTCGTGCTATCTTTAAGTTTCGCGTAAAGTCAAGGCCAGCGGAAGCCGGTGAGCAGAGAGATGGCGGCCAACATGTCCTCCTTCGAGCTGAAGAAGCTGTCGGAGGAATCGCTCTTGCAGCCGCCAGAAAAGGTGTTCGACATAATGTACAAGCTGGGCGAGGGAAGCTACGGGTCGGTGTACAAGGCGCTCCACAAGGAGAGCAGCTCCATCGTGGCCATCAAACTCGTGCCGGTGGAGTCCGATCTGCACGAGATCATCAAGGAGATATCCATTATGCAACAGTGCGACTCGCCGTACGTGGTACGTTACTATGGCTCCTACTTCAAGCAGTACGACCTGTGGATCTGCATGGAGTACTGTGGAGCCGGCAGCGTCTCCGATATCATGCGGTTGCGCAAGAAGACGCTCACCGAGGACGAAATCGCCACCATACTGTCGGACACGCTGAAGGGCCTGGTCTATTTGCACCTGCGCCGCAAGATCCACCGCGACATCAAGGCGGCCAACATCCTGCTCAACACCGAGGGCTATGCCAAGTTGGCCGACTTCGGGGTGGCGGGCCAGCTTACGGACACGATGGCCAAGCGGAACACGGTCATCGGAACTCCCTTCTGGATGGCCCCCGAGGTGATCGAGGAAATCGGCTACGACTGTGTGGCCGACATCTGGTCGCTGGGCATCACCGCCTTGGAAATGGCCGAAGGCAAGCCGCCCTACGGTGACATCCATCCCATGCGAGCCATCTTCATGATTCCCCAGAAGCCGCCACCCTCATTCCGCGAGCCGGATCGCTGGAGCACCGAGTTCATCGACTTTGTGAGCAAGTGCCTGGTGAAGGAGCCGGACGATCGGGCCACGGCCACCGAGCTGCTGGAGCACGAGTTCATACGCAACGCCAAGCACCGATCGATCCTCAAGCCCATGCTGGAGGAAACCTGTGGCATTCGCGAGCAGCAGCGGGCCAACCGAAGCGCCTTCGGGGTGGCAGCCAGCCAGGCCAAGAGTCTGGCCACCCAGGAGAACGGCAAGCTGCAGAACATGCTGGACATCGTGTTCATGGAGGATCCGGGCACCCTGGTGCCGGAGAAGTTGGCCGACTACCATCTGAGCTCGGCATCGGACGCCACCATGATAGCGCATGCGGAGCAGGGCGTGGACGAGGGCACCTTGGGGCCGGGAGGCCTGAGAAACCTGGCTAATGCCGCTGGTCCCACGGTAGGCGGCGCAGCAGCATCGGCAGAAGCATCGACCCTGGATGTACCGACAGTGGACAGTGGCACAATGGTGGAGCTAGAGTCGAATTTGGGTAAGAAAATGTGTTTGCATTGGGTGGCGATGATGTTATAATGGCTGTTAAATATTCAGGCACAATGGTCATCAACTCGGACTCGGACGACTCCACAACGGCCAAGCAAAACGACGATCAGAAGCCGCGCAATCGCTACAGGCCGCAGTTCCTGGAGCACTTCGACCGGAAGAATGCGGGCGATGCACGCGGCGATGAGAAATCCATGCCCACCGAGTATTCCCCGGCGGCAGCCGAGCAGCAGCAGCAGCAACAGCAGCAGCAAGAGGAGCAGCACCTGGCTAGCGGGGCCAATGATCTGAACAACTGGGAGCACAACATGGAAATGCAGTTCCAGCAGATCTCCGCCATCAATCAGTACGGTCTGCAACAGCACCAGCACCAGCAGCAGGTACTAATGGCCTATCCGCTGATGAATGAGCAGCTCATTGCGCTGAACAATCAGCAGAATCTGCTGCTCAGCAATGCAGCGCCAATGGGCCAGCAGGGAATGCCGGCAGCCGCGGCACCAGCTCAACCGCCGCCCGCATATCAGAACCAGCATATGCACACACAATCGCACGCGTATGTGGAGGGTGAATTTGAGTTCCTCAAGTTCCTCACCTTCGACGATCTGAACCAGCGGCTGTGCAACATCGATCACGAGATGGAGCTGGAGATCGAGCAACTGAACAAGAAATACAATGCCAAGCGGCAACCCATTGTGGACGCCATGAATGCGAAGCGCAAACGCCAGCAGAATATCAATAATAATCTGATTAAGATATAGGAATAGCAACTCACAATTTCGCATAACAACTGAAAAATGAATTTCAACTCTCACAACGGCCTCTGCATTGGGTTGAGTTCGCAGATAAATGCCGGACGTTACAGACGCACTATCTGTATTCTCGAGAAATTGTTCATATATTGATCTAATTCAACCTGGTGGGAAGGCCTCAAACCAATCACAAGAAATGAAAACACAAAAGCTTTATTGTAAAATGCAGTGAAAACAGGATGAAATGTTGTCAAAGGAGTCGTCGGCAGAATCTTCCAGCACGAATACATGTGTTCTGTTTGTTTCACTTTGGTTTTCATCACACTTTAGTTTGGTTTCGTATGTTTTAGCTTCCATTGATCTGTTCTCAAGTATCGATATGTTCGAATCAAGTTTATATTGTGTTTATTGTAGCTGCCCGCATGATCAACTGCCTAAGCCTTATCTTAATTTATAAGACTACTATTATTCGTTCTTCCCTGTTAACTAATAACTTTAACCTCTTTAAAAACCCTAATTTTTGTCTTCGTGCGAAAAAAACAGCAACCCGTCAAGCAATAATTATAAAGAAGTAACAATTTTATACGCATTGGAATGCATATTTTTCGAAAGTATATTTCTTAAAGCAAATTGCACAGAAGCACTCACATATAAACATTTATATATACCTAGTACTTTTAGCAATTATAAATAATTTACATAATAAATATATAGGAATATATGAAGCAAAAAATTTTACACAATTGATTATACTTTGTCTTAACCTATTCATTTTGAAATGTATCATAAGAAAGTGGTCTGCTCCCGTCGTATGATATTCCCTTCTTTGATTTATCTCTGAATTACATCTAGTTTTGTATATCCATTTCCTGAGTTGCCTTCTGCATATCCTGCAGTTGAGCCCTCAAATCCTCGGGCAAGCTGTGTTCGTTCAAGGCACTGGGATCTTCGCCGTCGACGACAATCTCCTCTGGATCTGGGGCTCGTGGCAGAAAGTCAGCATCCGCGAGAAGTTTGCCGAATATGTGGCGAGCATTAGCAATGGCCGCGTCATAATCCAACTCATAGGTCGGGGCATCTGTGTAGTGAATGTGCTCGGCAGCGACACTTGTATTGCACTGGGCGGCAATTGTAAAGTAAGAGCTAAATATTATTTGTGCATCAGAGTGATCGAAGAGTTGGCTAGTAAAAACATCCAAATCGGCCGCAGGATTCTCGCTTACAGCGGGCGTGGTCAAGTGGAAGATGTCTGAAAGAAATGCCCTTATTAAATAGGTATCAATCGCAGAGTTTATATTCATTCTTACACAATCCCTCGGGACATGCTCCTGTGTAATGGGCCAGTTGAATTAAGATGGCTTCACGTGATCCTTCGGCATCGACCAGTCGCAAAAGATTCACACCACCACCGCCCTTGTTCAACTCCTCGTTGCCCAGGGGACTGGACGATATGAACAAACCCCGTGAGATGTGAGCCTTCAACTCGATGCCCTTTGAAACTGGTGGATAACCAGGTGCAGAGACCACATTCTTTGCCCGCAGTGTTTTTCCTGCACTACTCAACAGGAATTCGTTTGAATTGGAGTCCAAGGCAATGTCGTCAACAGCTCGTTTCAGGCAATATATGCCACCATATACAGCGCACAGTCGGCAGAAGCACTGCGGCAATTCCCCGCAGCCATACATGGGAAACAGGAAGGGTGTGTTGCCATAGCGGCCCAAGCTGCCCAGAAAGCGCTGCGTGCGCTGCATACCCTCCTCGAAGCTTGTGGTGGGGTCGCACATGGCAATGGCCTGCATCACGCACGACGAGATCTTTTCGGTCACCCGCTGCGCCTGCAGGTACTCCTGGAAAGTGCGCCCCCGGAACTCCAGCGAATCCTCGTTGCACTTGTCCTCGCCGTAATCATTGCAGGCTGTGAGGAACTTCATCAGCAGCCGCTTCTCCACCATGGTCAGCGTCTTGGTGTTGAAGACATCGCTGCGGGAGCAGGGCACGGACACAATCTCGCCGTTGTGGCGCATGCACACATGGTCGACCGCTCGGAATTCAGCATAGCGGCAGATATTTGACTTGATGAGCAGTTGCACCAGCTCCCCGGCGGCGTACAGGATGCGAGGGCACAGATCCAGGCTAAAACGACGCGACTTGGCCAGCACAGAGTCCCGATTCCAAAGTTGTTCGCCTGTTTCCGTATCGCGGGTGTGCCAGGTGTAACTGCAATTTCGCAATGTCGAATGTGGTTCGGGCTTCTGGTCAAAGCGGGCACACAGAGCGTCCATGCTGAACGAGCTCCACACGTCCCCGTAGTACTCATTGCTGTCCAGATGGAGCACCGATTTGCCCACTCTGCTGGCCGCAGCAGCGATGCAGGATTCGGTAAAGCCTGAAAAGGGCGTCCCTCAATGACTCATACTTGTTTCAAACTTATAATTGAAGCTAGTTTTTTACCCGTGCCTATGACCACTAGGTCGAATTGCTCCGGCAGGTCATCCGACATCTTTTTAGTCTTATTATCCCTTTTAATTTAACAACTTTTGGGGAAAATATAAATAATTTGTGAATGTATTGCGAATTTACTCACGAACAGCTGATTAGAGATGGGCAACTAACGGTGACGTCAACAACAACCAGCTGCTAACAGTGTTGGCTATCTTCTCAAAATGGCCGAATGCCAGTGCAAAACTCAACAGGTGCAATAAGACAACACACACACACAGGCGCGGGTGTGCTTGTAGTGGTTTTAGCCGCTACCATGGAAACGGAAAAATCGTAAACAAAAGCCGGAAAATTGTGGATCGCAGAATGTTCGCTGCCGCAAAATAGAAATAAAGCCAATAATGTCCTTTGAAAAGATACTGTACAAGTATGAGGAACCGCACGGTATCGGGGATGTGTACTTCATTTGGCAGAAGGCCCTGTTGGCCACCACCGGAACCGATGGCTCCGTGGCCCTGTACAATCGCCAGGGGCAGCTGGTGCAGCGCATCATACTCTCGGGGTTAGTAATAACCAGTCTAAAAAGTAATGATAATTAGTAAAATATCCCCTTCTTCAGGCTCTGCTCGGGATTCGCATGGGACCAGGAGGGCGATCTGCTGGGCATCATCACCAGCGGTTCGCCCAACATAACCCTATGGGACTACAACAGCCAGGAAAAGATCAGCGTGGAAACGGGCCTGCGAGATCCGCTGACCTGCATCCTGTGGTCCAAGCAGCATCAGCTACTGGCCGTGGGCACTGGGCGCGGCAACCTGGCCATCTACAACCACCGCAGCGGAAAGCGACCCACTCCAGTGCTGGGCAAGCACAGCAAACGAATCACCTGCGGCGCGTGGTCCGCCCAGAACCTACTGGCACTCGGCTCGGAGGACAAGAGCTTCTCGCTGAGCAACGAGGATGGGGACACGGTGCGTGTTGTCCAGCTAAGGGACGCACCCACCGACATGTACTTCGCCGAAATGGCCAATGACGAACGCATTGCCGGGGACAATGCCATCAGCATGATCATCGGCAAGCGCACCCTGTTCCTCTACTACCTGCCCGAGCCGGAGAATCCCACGGAGCTGGGCTTCCAGAGTCGCTATGGATCGCTGATGCAGCACAAGTGGTTCGGCGATGGCTACATCCTGCTGGGCTTCTCCAACGGACATGTGGTGGCCATCTCCACGCATCCCAAGGACGTCGGCCAGGAGCTGTGGCAGGTGAAGAACCACAAGGACACGCTGACGGGGCTGGCCTACTGCCCCACCCTGGACATAGTGGCCTCTTGCGGAGACGACAGGTTAGTAGTGATGATTAAAAGCTTATCTTGCTTTGGTTAAAGCTTAAAAGAGGACACGTTTTTCTTTAAAATTTAAAAAAACATACTTTTTAAAGAAACATACTGTTAATTATTATCCTTAAGCAGACGAATTAATATAGACGAGTTCTTTAAACGATATAATATTGAAACCGAATAAGCAGATTTTCTTTCCTTTGTTTCAAAGATATTAAATATAATTGTAAACAAGGTTGTATTATAGGTTTAAGACAGATTAAGTAATATTATCCATCTTTTCACTATTTAAAATACCAATTTAATCCGGGTTGTTTCAGATAGGTTTTGTTATTTTATCAATCCCTTCACTATTAAAAATACTTATTTGGTTCGGGGTGTTTCAGAAATCTCTTATAACCATTTTCAATCGAAAGTCCATACAAATTCTAGAAAAACGTTAATATTATTTATGTTAGTAACAACGAACTGATTTTATTATACTTTTTAAGCAGCATTAAGATTCACTCAATAACGAATCTCCAGGAAACAGAGCGAATCATAACCGTGCCCGACCATGCCGGTGTCCAGATGATCGACTGGTCTCCCGATGGTCAACTGCTGGCTGTGACCACGAACCACGGCACTGTCTACATCTATGTGACTAAGCTGCCGCACCTTTTCGCCGTTTCCGCTCCTCGGATTGTGATGCTGAGCAGTCTGGCCGAGGTGTCCATCTATGTGTACGCCCCGGAAAAGACCAAATCACTGCCTTTCCGCTTGCCACTGGAGGGAGAGCCCACCTTCATGGCCGTGGGCCCCTATAACTTTGCCGCCGGAATCGAGAAGCACGTTTGGTTCTATGATCTCGGAAAGAGCCTGGGCGAGGAGCCGCGTCCACTTAGCGAACGCGACTTCCCGCGAAGCGTGGAGAGCATGAGGCTGAATGCCGACTACTGTGCCGCTCTTTGTCCGCCGCAGCTGATCCTTCAGGCCATCGCCGCTGACAATCCCAACTGCAAGGACAAGCTGCAGGCTGTGTTCCCCACTGCGTTGCCCAATATGCCCAGCGACGTGGTTATCACATGCTTTGCATTAAGCCAGGAACTGCTGATATTCGCCACTGATGTGAGTTAACATTATCACTTTCTAATACATTAAAAGCCAAATCTATAAGCGACAAAAAAAAAGGTTCCAAAAAATACATTTCTAGGGTCAAAAAGACAATGTTTTAATCCAAATAGAAATAACCACAACTTTATATTAATCGTTGAACTTCTTGATCTTTCTATACTCCCAGATAGGTCACCTGGTTTTTTACTCACTGGAAAAGTGGGACAGCTGCACCATCTACAGGCATAGTATGGGCATTCGGCAGCTTTTCATCGACATCGAAGGCACCAAGGTCATATTCATAGACGATCATTCCCAGGGCTATGTGTTTCTGCCCGTGGTGGAGGAGGCCTTGCTCATACCGGACATTCCCAAGCAGTGTCTCGGCTGTCTGTGGGATCTTACGCAGCCGAATATATTCATCAGCTACGATGCGAGAATCGTGAATACTCACACATTTGTGCGACACTCTGTGCAAGGCACACACACCTTAAAGGTGGGTGAGTCCAAGCTCAATCCGGGACAATTTCCACTGTTGTTGTGTGGCGGGGAAATGGCGCTGCACATTGATGGTGGTCAGTACGCCACCCAGTCGCTCAGCACCCACGTCGTGAATCCAAGCAACAGTCAGACGGCGAACCTTCAGGTGCTCCTGCGGCTGAGAAACTACGACGAGGCCTTCAAGCTGTGCAAGCAGATGAATCTGAGCAGCGCCTGGCGGGAGTTTGGAGAGCAGGCCATTGCAGATCTAGAACCGGATATAGGTGAGTATTTCACTGCCCTTCGCTTGACCACCGATGCTTTATTGCTCAATTCACAGCCATTCGAGCGTATCGTCAGCTGGGCGAAGCTGCTTTTGTAAATGCCTTGGGCGAACTACGCTATGTCGAAGACTTGGACATGCTTATAGGCTGCTGTTGTACGCTTTTGGGTCAGTATGACCAGGCCAAGGAGCACATGCTGAAGGGAGTTTATACCCGAGCAGCCCTGGAACTCTGCCGGGATCTACTGCAATGGGATCAGGCGCTGCTCCTGGCCCACAAAAACGATCCCCAAGAGGTGCCCTATATAGCCAGGGAGTACGCCCAGCAATTGGAGTTCACGTAAGGCCAACAATGTTGTAACCTTATCGCACTTAAAATAACCCATTCTTATTTCGCAGTGGCAACTATGCAGATGCTCTTTACCACTACGAGAAGGGCTACAAGGAGGATTTGATCAACAGCAAGGAGACTGATAATGCTGCTTTAATGGATAGTTCACCCGAGTATGAGGAGCATGTGCGTCTTTGCAAAATGGGCATTGCTAGGACCTCTATCAGGGCGGGAGACTTTAGACGAGGGGTAAGAAACTGTATGCCTTAGTTACCTAACAAAGGTAATTAACTAAATATTTTTGTTTGTTTCTGAAAAAAGATTCAATATGCCGTGGAGCTGGAGGACCAGCAGCTTCTGTTTGACTGCGCTGAACTATTGGCCACCGTGGGACATCTTACCGAGGCAGCGGGATTGTACGAACGCGGTGGCTTCTATGATGAGGCCTGTGGCCACTACATTGCTCTAAAGATGTGGAACAAAGCCAACAATGTCCTGCCCAAGGTGAAGAGCACCAAACTACATGCCGCCTATGCCAAGGCGAAGGAGAACGATGGGCACTTCGAGGAGGCCATAAGGAGCTATCGTATTGCCGGTGACTTGGATGCCTGTGTTAGGATCTATCTGGACCATCTTTGCGATCCCCACGCAGCCTCCGAAATCGTTTTGGAGTCGCGTTCCATGGACGCTGCCAAACTTCTGGCCAAGTTCTACCAGAAGATCGGCGATGTGGAGCAGGCTCTTCAGTTCCTTGTCATCTGCGGCTGTGTGGAGGAGGCCTTTGCCCTCGCCCAGCGACACAACAAGTTGAGGCGTCATGGCGAGCTCCTAGAGCGATATGAGAATGCCAAATCCTCCGATTATTTGGCTCTGGCCCACTACTTCGAGGGTGAAAAGTACACACTACTGGCGGGAAAGTATTACTTTCTGGCCAGGGAGTTTACCAAGGCGTTGAGGTTTTTGCTCAAAGCATCGGCGTTTAACAACGAGGAGCAGGTTTCGCTATCGCTGGCCATTGACTGTGTGGCCACCTCGAACAATGAGCAGCTAGCCTCCCAACTTATCGAGTTTCTGTTGGGTGAAGTTGATGGCGTACCCAAGGATCCCCGGTATCTTTTTCGCTTATACATGGCTAGAAAACACTACAAGGATGCGGCCAAGACGGCTGTTATTATCGCCAACCAGGAACAGCTCGCTGGAAACTACAAGTCGGCAAGGGACCTATTGTACTCCATGTACCAGGAGCTACGCCGGAACAATCTGTCGGTGACGGCTGAAATGAGGCACCAATTTATCTTACTACATCGCTACACCTTGGTGCGAATTCACGTTAAACTGGGCAACCATTTGTTGGCCGCCAAACTTCTGGTTCAAGTGGCCGCCTGCATATCCCAGTTTCCAGAGCGTAAGGACATAAGTCTTATATATTAAACGTTTCTCATTAATCATACATTTTACAGACATCATTCCCATTCTCACCTCCACCGTAATTGAGTGTCATCGAGCTGGTCTCAAGAAGTCGGCCTTTACCTATGCCTCCACTCTGATGCGCCCGGATTACAGGAACCAACTAGACTCGCGCTATGCGAAGAAGATCGAGTCGATTGTGCGCAAGGCTCCCAAGGGCATCAAGCAGTTGCGGGATGAGATCGACGACGAGACCATGGAGTGTCCCATCTGCGACTCGAACCTGGCCAACATGGAGGTCACCTGCTACAGCTGCAAGACCACACTGCCCATCTGCATCGCCACTGGACAGCACATTATCAAGCAGCTGATGACCTCCTGTCCGCAATGCGATTTTCTTTGCTTCCGTGCCGAGATGGAGAAGTAAGTTCGGGATTATCTTATGTGTAATTTAAAGTAACTGACTAGACTTTTTGTTTTAAAATATTTTTAGTATTCTGTCGGAAAATGGAGAGTGTCCCATGTGTGGCGAGCACGTGGCACCGGAGCAGCTACTGGATGTGGAGGACATTCGGCCCTACATTCTGGCAGCATCTTAGGATTTAGTCACTTAAGGACTGAACTGAAGCAAACAAATAGACTGCACATCACAACACCAAAAAATAGATACATTTAAGTTGCATAGCACAAAATACACTTGATATATCACAGATGAAAAAATTTGAAATTTTTCTGTTGTTTAAGGGGAGGGGTACCTTAAATAAACAACGATGGATCAAGGATTCTAGAAGATGCCGTTTAGCGCTTTAAACCTTTTTATTTAACTTGAGTTAACTTCGTGCCTTCAATGACATTTTCAACCTTTTAAAGAATATATATTCTTGATCACTAGGAGAGTCGATATAGCCATGTCCGTCTATGTAGATCCTCGGCGAAAGTCAGGAAATTTCATTGAGCTCTATCAAGAGGTAAGTATGGTAAAATTTTAGCGCTTTGCGTACCATTGCTTAGTTTAGTTTTTAGGGTTTCATATTATAATTTCCCTCCACAAGTTGATAATGCCCAGCTGAATTAAATTTTTTAATACATTCTGAAATAATTTTCTTGAAATCAATGGCGGCCGTCTTTTAATTATTATTAAAGAAGGGATTTTTATTTTTAAAAGAGCAGAAGATCGTTCATAACATTCAATTAAAAAAACATGTTCCTTTTTAGGCAAATTTTTTACATCTATACAAAATATGGAACAGTTATAATTGAACATTTAAAAAAGAGTTAAAACGTAACGGCATTACGTAGTATTTTTGTAGTATTTTTTTTCAAAGCTCCACAAAACGCTTTAGTGCTTTTTTTGATTACTGCTGACACTGTTTTTGTTAGTCACTCTCTCAATCAATAACACCCGGTTTTTCTGGACAATTTTCCAAATTACTTTCTCCATTCCGCGGCAACACTTCCCAAGGAACGCAAGATGTCGCTTATAATTGAATCGGGCAAATCGGATTTCATCAAAGCAAATGTTTCCAATTCCCACAATGACGCCGTCGCCTTCGAGGTGAAGTTCGCCAAGGATCTTACAGTTGCCCAGCTTAAGGTAGGTCTTCCAACGGATCAGTAGGTTATATAGACTGACATCCAGATATCCCAATTCAGAGCAAGCTGGAGATCTTGACGGGCGGATGTGCGGGCACGATGAAGGTGCAGATCTTCAAGGGGGACACCTGCGTGTCCACGCTGGACAACGACGACGCAAAATTGGGTTACTATGCCAACTGCGATGGCCTACGGCTGCATGTGATCGATAGCTTTGCTACGTTCTCCTTCGACAGTGCTCCCGTGGAGAAATTCGAATTGTCCAAGGATCAGTACGAGCAGAGGACCGATTCCGTGCGGAACTACCTCAAGCAGAATCGGCTGGGCAAGTACAACGAGGAGGAAGTGCAACAGGCAGAGGAGAAGAGACGCCTCCAGGCGGAGGAGATCCAGAAGCGGGCGGAACTTTGCGTCCTGGGCGGGCGATGTGAGGTGAAATGGATTTTAGCTAAACAACTCGGTTGCAATGTACTCAAAAGCTATGTTTCTTACAGGTTACGATGCCAGGCAATCCCACCCGACGTGGAACAATCAGATATAATGGTCAGCTAGATGGCAAAAGCGGTCACTTCATTGGCATCGAGTATGATGAACCGCTGGGCAAGAACAATGGAAGGTAAATGCTCTAGTTTCCACCGTCAAGAATTTATTTTTAAACCATCTATAGTTCAATTTGCCGACTGAACCAATACCAACTTTGATTTAATTGTAAAAACTTGTATGCTTACAAAGAAAGCAAGTTACCACCTTGATTTCAATTACGTAAATTCTTGTTAAAAGTTGAAACTAGCACTTTTAACTTCTTCCAATCCAAACTTATAAACAATTTGCCTCATTGCAGCATCGATGGAAAAGCATACTTTAGTTGTGCTCAAAATTACGGCGGCTTTGTATCCCCATTATCCGTTACTGTTGGCGATTTTCCGCCGGAAGACTTCAACATAGATGACGAACTCTGAAAGTATTCGGCACATGCCACAGTCCACAACACATCTCGCATCGCACATGCCACTTTAACCAAAAGACTTGCAAGGCACTTAGATTATTTGAACGCAGGAAATCACAACACTAATTATAGTTATGCCATTTTTATTAATTAAAACATCTATGTATGTATGTATATCAGATATTCTTACAACATGATTATTCGTAAATTCTATAATCGGCTTTATCATAATTCTGAATTAATGGTGTTCTCAATAATTTCGCTTTGTTTTAAATTAACTCAACTGTTTTTGGACCGAAATAAATACCAGAAATGAGTACACAACTAGCGTATTTTGCAATGTGGATCTGGTCGTGCCAATTTATTTTACTGACCGCATATTGCCGACAACAAAAAACATAAAAAGAGGTGAAGTTTTAGCAATGCTTACACAGATACATATATCTCTTTTTCGGAAAGGGAGTCCGGCGTTCTACTTGAGGAAATCTCTCGGCGTATATGTAATAAGCTGCTTGCTTTATATATTTATGCATGTATTATATACTTATGTGTGTTTATGCGCGTTCTTGCCTAGTCCTAGTAATTATTAATATGTTCCAATTAGCTGTCATTTAACAACAAATATATAAAACGATGCATGCTTCTCTCAAAAGTTAAGAATTACAGAAATGCGTCACAATCATGATGAAGACAACTTGATGTGCAACTATGTATATGTTTTGGTATATATAGACTGTTTTTGAGCCTCCACAACTTAGATAAATGGTCGTCTTTTTTCTACATCTCACTTGAGATCGCTCCTCCATAAAATCCCATTTACTTTCATTTTCGTAACACATTAAAGTCTGCGTCAGAAACATTCAACAAATTGCCACTGGCTCGTCTTTTCCTTGGGTGTAAGTGAACTTAGTGGAAACTAGGTAACAATTGGCCACAATTGCATCTGAGTGTTACATGTTTCGGAGTGGTGTTGTTAGTAAACTGGTAGCCTTAACAGTAATATACATACATTTGTTGTCTGTGTGTTCTAAGAACTGTTTAAATTGAGGGAAATTAACAAAAGTGTCAGGTATAAGTACCAACTACGTATTCGAGCACGGGTCTAATAATTACAATTGATGTTGTTTAGGTGTTTGGGTTGGAGTAGAAGAAGAACTTTGGCTATCCAATTTGCGATACGATCATTGATATATTATTTATTATTCACACCTAGACACCTGCCATCTGCGACATTCTTGAAAACATGGTTTAAAAAAAAGAAACAACCCGAGTCGGATATCTATGAATTTGTGTTCATTGATCGTTTGTTCGCCAAGCAAAATTGTTTACTGGATATCGACACATAAATGCAGTTTATAGAGCGTTGATTGGTTTCTTGTTAATATTTATTGTTACTGTTTTATTGAGTGGTGTTTCTGTTTCCCCTATATTTACTTTTAATTCATCTTGCCTGCAGCTCGATGACAATTATTGCTGGCCCATTAACTAGGTTCCTATTAATAAACGTATGTAAATATGTGCGTATCTATGCGGGTGCTAATGCATGTCAGTGTGGATAGATAGAGGAGTTTGTCGGCTTGATTGTAATGTGTAGTTATATATTCAATACGTTCGATCTACGGAGAGATGCTAACACTAAATTTTTTCTTGAGATTCCAGCTGGGATTCGCCGCAGTGCCTTCCATATTACTCATTCAATAGATACAAACTGCCCCACAACTAAACGTATTATTGCCCATGCTACCATTGCCATTTTCCATTGCATTAGAGGGTTGTGGTGCGTAGCATGGGGACTTTGCCCTCCGGCTTGCTGCCTGATTTCTCCTTGTCCGCGGCCCCCGCTTCCTGCTGCTCCTTATCCTTTTTTCCAGTCGCACCCTTTTTGTCCGCATCACTGTGCCTGCCGGCAGTTAATTTGCGCACAATCAGGCTCCCGGTGTGCTTGATGTTTCGCTTCAATCGATTGCCCCCACCACCACCACCGCTACCGCTGCCGCCGCCGCCGCCGCCGTCGCCTTTGACCTTTTGTCCACTGCCACTGCCAGTGCCTTTGGACTCACTGGTTTTGCCGTCAACGCCCTCGGCATCCTCCTCCATAATCGGATTGATTGGGCTGAAGTCGGCAAAGGGAGGCGCATCAAGAGAGTTTCCTGGCTGTGTGTCAATCACCTGGAGATCCTGCACCTCCTCACTGGACTGTAAGTTCTCCTTCGAACTGAAGGGAGAGTACATTTGAAACGCCGACAGCAACGAGTTGGATTTCTTCTGATCCTCGCTGCCACCTGTGGACAGGCGGCTCTTCTTGCGCCGCTGGGAGCCCTGCTGGCTGGTTAGCGAGCGACACAGAAGCGAGAGCTCCGACAGCCGGGAGGTGCTGTCGTTGCTGGCCCTCCGACAGTTGGCGGTGGATATGGTGTCGGATGGATCAGTGGGCCGCGAGGCGGCGGCGGCGGCCGCGTTCCCCTCGTTGTTCGTTTGGTTAAGTCACAGCCGGAGGTCAAAAGCAATGCGAGACGCAATGTTCTTGAAGCCAATGCTGGTGCCTGCAAAGCAATAAACATTCCAGTTATTAAAGCTCATCGCTATAAATTATTTGAAACCCACCAGAGATTCGCTTAAAGCGCACTCCATTTAGAGAGAGACGTGGCAGCTTGCACACCTCAATTTCCCATTGCACCAGGGAATCCGTGTTTGGATCTCCATGCACGCACCAAAGCACGAATCTAATAATGACCACAGATATATTGTTATAAATAACCAGGTATATATCATTACTTACCGCTCGCGTTGCTCGTAGTCGCAGTTGTTTTGGTCAAGCACTTCCCGGATCTTTTGCATTATCTGATCGGGCATCAGGGGCGAAGTGGTTTTCATGGACCATGTGAATCGTAAAACCCGTGGTTTGGCCGCCTCATCTGTGGCTGTGGGACTGAAAATATATAACCATTTTATAATATGGAAAGTCTCGCGGTCCACAGACTTTAAAGTCACTTTTATTCACTTATGCCCTTGAAATTGCAGAGTTGTGTTGTTTTTATAGACATTAAGATTCTTGAATTAAACATTTTTTAAAGTTTTAAAAATGTTAAACAAGTTAAGCGATCATTGCGTACTGAACCTTTTCTATTTTCTCAAACTTATTTCTCACAGATTTTTTGGATAGAGACAAGGTCGATCATAAGTCAGTTACTTTCGAAAATCAAAATGATCCCCCAAATTGAATTGCTAAAGAAGCCAGTTGTTAGTTATTTGAATTAACAATATTTAATCCCTTAAATTCAAAGCAAATTGAACCGCACCTAGTGTTTATGGCCAGCGAATGCAAGTGTTTATGAATAATGAAATAAAATTAAAATGCGTGTAGGGATATTCTTTTGCTCACAAATGTTTCACATCATTTATTATGGATTTATTAAATTATCAATTGTTTTAATTATGCGTTATTTCTTTGAAACTTAATATGTATAGATAACTACTGATCGAGCCACTGAAGGCGCCCGATGATAACACGATCTATAGATAATCAGCTGTACAAATAAAATGGTCACATGCACTAAAGGTAATACATTGTTATTCCTTGAATTTAAGTTTAATTAGTTATTATGTATCGCTTTGTATTGTTGTGGTTTTTTTTTAGTGACTACGTGGTATGCTTAAATACTAAATACGCTGCACATCTGGCTTTCTGCGCTTAGAGTTCAGCTTCTGCGCAACAGTGGGTGATTATGAATTGCAAGATCGTTAGTTGGCTGGCTGGCTGCTTGGTTGGTTGGTTGATTGGTTGGTTGATATCTGATTGTATGATCCACGGATACAATTTAAATCAAGCTCATATCGAAATACAATACAAATACAGATCCATACATACATACACATACATATAAATACAAAGAGCGCTAAATAAAAAATTCAAGATCATCGTTACAAAATTAGCAACTTCTTTTGGTGTTTCATTGTGGTCACTATAAGATAATGATGTAGGCGAAAACACCACGCACTCTAGTTCAGCTTAGATCGGTTTAGTTGAGTTAGGCTTAAGTTAATTTACTTTTTGCTGTTTTATCTCACGCTCACTTCCTCAGTGATATTATTTATTTTATTAACTATAATTGCGATACGCATTTAACATAAATATATATGTAGTTTAGGTAGTACTCGTAGGTGTAATATTTAGTAGTTAATATAATCCATAATCGTGACAGTGACAGCAATAGTAGTCAGGATTCTCTCTGATTATTGCATTAGTTAGATCTTGCGTATCATATTTGATTTTTGTTTGTTTCGGTTTCGGTTTCGTTTCGTTTGCATTGTTTTTTTATACTTTTTATATTTATTTTGTATTGCCTTTTGCTGGTCGCTCCTCGCATCGTTTTACAAACAATGAAAACAAAGGGTTTCGTAATTTCTGTTTGTGGTTGCTTTACTTTTAAATATATATGTATATGTATCTTTAATTTATATAAATTTATATGTATAATTAGTTAATAATTGTAATAAAACATAGGCGTATTTGTGAAATTTCAATTAACGCAACGGAACTCAACGTTGTCGGTGTTCATTTGAAGGGGTTCGAATCGAATCGAAACCGGAATCGGAATTGAAATCGTAATCGAATGCGATATTGGACCGGCAACGGCACCGGCAACGGGAACAGTATTGAACAGTATCCCGATCCGATCCGAGCGATCCGATTGGATTCGACCATATCTGTGTCTGTCTGTTCATATCTGAACCTCTCCGTCACGCGCGTTTACTCTAGGGGAATCGTTTGTTTCAGTTTCAGTTTTAGAACTATTAACAAGAAGTAGTTAATGCTTGTTTTGTTAATTACTGGTTTGGCCTAAAATTAAAGAAAAAATTTTAAACAAATTATTCACGGCTGGAAAAAATATTAATAATGGGTAAAACAAATACCAGAAATGAAACCAAAGAAGACAGATAAGAATAAAACGGAATAATGGTAAGTTTCATTTTTCATGTTTCTTCATAGAAAAAGAAAAGTAAACGCAATTGTTCTTCAACTGATAAGTACAGTGTACAGTACATGGTACATTTCACATATTTTCTTTTTTTTTTTTTGTTTTATTTTTTTTTTTTTTGTTGTCAAAGAGAGCATTATCGTAATTAATTGAATCATGTATTTAATAAATGAAAGAAAGAGACAAGAACAAAAGAGCCTTCCTAGCGTGAGGTGATATATAATGGATGTACATAGTTGTACAAAGCAAACGTGGATATACAGGATTAAAAGAGCTACGTAATATTTATATATGCATTTGTAAGAAATCAATCGAGAATAAAACAAACTAAAGGTGTGACGGAGATTTCGAGAGCGTAGAGAGGAAGCGACAGACGTTGGCCGGTTGCTTGGATGCCGGCCAATCAGATTATGGATTCAGTTCCGTATAACAAATTTGTTGCACGTTGTCACATATGCTTGTATGTATTGTTTTGTATTTGTTTTGCACCTGAATCAAAGGCGTATTTTGAGTTCGAATATTGCAATCGATGTGGTGGTTAGAGTTCCGTATTATTTCATTTATAGTAATTGATCAATCGATTGTCAGGCATGATAACTCGAGACATTGATGACACTGACACTTTATAATTGTTTATCGTATATTTCCGACCGAATAGCCAGTCATTCACTGTTTCTAAGGCTGAGCCACATTCAGAATATATTACACAATGTACATATGTAAGGAGTATGGTGGTACGTAGTATGTATGCTAACTAAATATGGGTAGGAATACAAATGTTTTAGCAATGCATTGCGAGCGTCTAAGCTAATCGACCGAACAGGCATATGCACCCCACTGCCTGGCATCCACACCGATCCACTGAGCCACTGATCCACCGAACCCAACGGAACCACCACAACTTGGGGGGATTGTGAGTGCATCGGACCGATGTGGTGCATATGCGAGTTCGAGTTCGTTCATTAACAAAAGTCCTGGGTGTACGTTACATGTGTGTTAGATGTTCGTTGTATATACATAGGGAGTACATACTTTCCTTCTGAAAGTCTTTCAGTTCAACAAATGGATAAAGAAACAAAAACAGAAAAACAGAAAAGAAATTCCATATACAAAACATGTGCATATCATTAGTGGAAGATAAGTAACAAATTTATAATTATGAACTAGCTGGTTCGCAGTTAAACAAAGAATAACCAAAATCAAAAAAAAAATATATACGCCCAAAACACTGGTTTATCCCTCATGCAATCGAATGCAAGTGCTGGTTGGCTTTTTAAATAAACTATGTGGATTGAATTGGGTTATTAGTAACATTATCCTTAATGGTCGAAGAACTTGCGTAGCAGTTATGTCGGTTAATGGGAGAGCTTTTTGGGGTTACTGTCTTTATTTATCTAAAATTGAATTGTTTGCCTTTCTCTCTGACTCTCGTTTAAGTTATTTGTTTTTAAACAAGTGCAGTCAAACGTGCTACTGGTGAGAGGTGATTCGCCATTGAAACGTTTTTGCATGAATATCATTAACACATTGACAGTTTTAAACAAAAACTAAAGTGCATATAAACTCCTTATATGGATCAACTGCAATACATGGGAAAAGTAAACCGTTTAGTGCAAACTATTGAATGTAATCATCAAATTTTTCATTTTTTTTTTACAATATCCAATAAAATGATTCGTTTGATTGTCTCATTAACTCTAATTCTGTCCGTTCTTCTATTTTCCTGTCTGAAACAATCGCTGAATCCTGATCGACTGTCCTTCCTCAGAACTAATCTCGAATAATTTAACATGTATTTAAAGATTTTGAATTTACAAATTCTGCATATCCAACGGGTGTTTTAATTGAGATTTTTTAGTTATGTGCATCGATGGGCATGGCATTGTAATGCGTTTTGTAGCGATAACTTTTGGGCTGGTTTCAGTGACATTTTACGGACACTCGGCTGCGAACTGTTTGCAGAAATAGACTTGGTACAAAACATAAACATGAGCATACATACATGGTTGTATGTGCGGCAGATATGCAATAAAATGGAACAAAAAGTATGAAACATATAAAATGATAAACGAGAAAAATCAAACAAACGAGATATATAAATAAAAAGAAAATAATTAACACAAAATGATGTAAGAAAGAATAACAAACGAAAAATAAATGTATCGAATTGCAGTTTGCATTTGCTTTTCTTGTAATATTCCATTAACTGAAGAAATGAATTTGACACATTTTGATATTGGCGGCACTTACCGTTTGCTAAAACGTGAGGAGAGTTTGGAGAAGAAGCTCATGCGACCCGGATGGGAAGAGTCGCCGGAGGCACCGCTGGTGCCCGAGTATTCCAGCGCTGTGTTGTTTCGTGCTCTGGTTTGACCTAGGGATTGCAATGATTTCAAAGTTAGATTCGAAACAAATCGGCACTCGATGGTGTGTAAATAAACACATACTATGAACTAACTGACTCCTTTTATATTTGTAAGAACTAAGGTAAATACACACTAAATTACTTCTGAGTACGTACATACGGCTCCATTGCTAAACTCAAAGTGCAACGTGAAATATACTACGTAGATATAACTGGTAATTGAAAAATAAAATGCTAGACATCTACTTGTCTTACGAGTCAAGATGTTAAAGAAATCTCTAATAACAATAGTTAGTCTTATAATACATATTTAATATGATTAACATTTTTTTATTATTTAATTTTTATTAGGAGTGTCTTATTATTCATAATTTACACCTAATTTCTATTTTAAAAATCTAGAGATTTTAATAAAACCCTACCTTTGATTTGCATTTACTTTCAAATAAGTAAGCAAATAGAAAACTAATAAATATTCTACAAATTCTGGAATTCTATAATTAATATTACATCCATTAACAATCACATTGCACTTTGTCTAGTTAACGTTTTTTTTAGTAGAATCGCGATAGCTGAATGTAGACAGACAAATGTCAGTTTTTTAATCGTTCAGTAAATTCAGTAATATGAATAGTTTTTCATCCGTATTTCCAAACACACAAAGACATTTACAGAAGGAGCGGTGGTAGGGATGGGTGGTCGGGAAATCGGGATCGATTCGATGTATAATGGGCAAACGTACTAGTATTACGAGTCCACTTAGACAAACGTGCAGAGGGGTGCAGAATTTGATCCCGAAAATCATAAGCGATGCGATGTACAAAAACATAAAGTAACATTTAGCTAAATGAATCGGTAGAGTTGACTATATAGTTACGAATGGTTTGACAAGTTAAAATAAAACAAGAGGCGCGATTGGTATGCAATATGTATGGAAAAGAGGTGCAGCAGTGCGGGAGGAAATTGGGTTGTTTTTTATCGGATGCAGCATGAAAACGGTTTCAGTTTCGAAAATAATATAAATAAAATGCATTCAACACCGCGTTAACATCTAAGAATGAATTTAGCCTATTTCGAACAAATTTTTTTTTTTGGTTTTTAGTAGAAGGAGGTGTGGATAAAATTAAATTATTATTATTAAAACTAATAAAAATAAGTGAACAGAAAACTCACCAGAGTGAAAGGTTGAACGTGATGGAACATTCCTTGGAAAGTGTCTGCTTGATTTAACAGCCGATGCCATTCTAAGTCGATCGAACAGACTATATATGTACAAGTACGATACATATACACACACAGGTATGAATGGAAATCAAATCAGTATCGAATCAGTTCGTCGGAGAGTACATTCAAATCCAATGAATCGCATTTCGGGAAACGAATATGATTTTATCAGTATAAGATTGTTGGTTTTTTGTTTGTTTTTCCATTAAATATTTGTTGATTGTTTTTGTTTGGCAATCGTGTAATCGTGTATTCGTTTGTACAGAACCGTTCGAGCGTTTGTCACATGTCATGATCGTGTTGTGTGTATGTGAGAGATAATGTTTTTGGTGAATGGTATGAGTAATGGGCGTTGGGAGTTGGTCATCATCATCAAATCGAATCAATTCGAGTAGAGTCGTTTGGTTATTGGAGGTCCAAGCGTTACCCATGATGCGTCATTGGCCAATTCGTGGTTTATTTGATTTCGTGTTCGTAATTCGTAATTCGAGATCAGTTTGGTTTGGATTGGTTTTTGGGTTTTATGTAGGATGGCGGCAGGCGGGTGTAGATGGTCAGAGCAGCGCGAATCAAGCAGTTCGTTTGATTGATGTGACAAATTGATGACGTTAACCAAGGGTTTATGGTTTTGTATATTGTTTTTTTATCGATCACGTCGCAGACATAAACAAAATGAAAAGAAAAAATAAAAATATATCATGTAAATTTTCTTAAAAAGACAAGCACTTAAAATACGTTTCTTATATGTAAATAAAAGAGGATACGACAAACTTCAACTATTTCGTTGGTTCTATGGACATGAACATATGCATGAATGTAGAGTATATTGGAAAGCTCGGCAAACAAGAAGCTTGGATCCTCCAAACTACATGAAAGCGTTATGCGTTATATGAGACATGCGATCGATAGGCCATCGAAAATTCATGTATTACAAATTAATGTTCTTCAGATGGAGCGAACTCAACTGGATTGTAATATTTATTATTACAAACTAATAAGCTCGTCTAAGGCAATACGTCCTAACGCGTTACGCGATAATCGTAGAAAAGAATAGGAGTTGTTGTTGGAAGAAATACGCATGTATTAGTTAAACAGTTAGATACATGGAAGTCGTACATTGGAGAGCACATAGTAGTTATATTCAGGTACAAAAGTTACAACAGCAGCACAATTACAAACTATATCAAACTGAGTTTTAAATTTTTGTAGGTAGTAGTAACATTAACAGTAAACGAAAACACACAATAATGGGAAAAATTCAATTTTACTGGCGATGGTAGTAGAGTCAATATAGAGTTTTACTGACAGAGACATACATGCATGAGGAAACAAACAATATAATGAGTTCTTATTTATTTAAAAACTTGCTCGCGACTGTTTGGACTTTCCCAATGCGAATACGAAATAAAAAACTATTCACTTCTTAAGGGTATACATCCGGTACTCGACTTTAGTTTACTTGTACACCAAGAGAGCATTACTCGAGCAATTATATGTCTTGGCATCGCCGCCAATTGAATTTTGTTAAAATGAATTACAAAAGATGCGAAAGTAGACCAACAAAATGAGAAATATAAAACCAAACCGTACGCTAGTTATAGATACTTAAGCAATATATCTGTTTATGGAAAGGGTCGTGTTCGCTTATTTACTTTTTACCCAAAAATTACGTGGTAAATACGAATAAGCAATACACATCAAGTCGATGAAAATAACATTATGCATACAATGATTGCAAGGAAATTGCAATTATTGTAATAATAAGGACACGCTCACGACCCTTAATTAAATGAGGCACAATAGATATCTCTATCACTTATTGTAAGATTGCAGTTTTCACTCACCAAATTTGTTCGATTGGATTGGTTCGGTACGAATCCAAATTGAATTCATTTCGAACCACATTCATTTCAGTATTTGCATTTGCATTTGCATTTTCAAATCGGATTTGTTTGAGTTGTTGGATTATTGTTGGTTTTGTTCAGGTTTTCAATTTGCATTACGAGTACGATCGAAAGGGTAGTAATAGTAGAGTAGTACAATAATTGAGCGAGCGCCGATAGGAGGACGAAGGAGGTTGTTGCAGATTCAGATTCAGATTCGTAGGTTGTGGTGGTGTTATTTGTAGTTGCGGATATAGAACGCCACAAAGAATGGATGTACATATGTGGTAGTGTAGTAGTTATCAAAATTAGACATTTGGTTTGTAAACAGACAATGTTTAAAATTGTAAAAACATGAAAAGATAAGAAATTTACATTATTCAATTGATCAAATTGTTAGGTCGTTAAAATTACATTGGATAATTAGATAAATACAAAACAAATAGAACGAAACTAGGAAAGGCCAACACTATAAACTAATAGGAGAGTAAACAGTGAACAAATCATACGAAATACCTAATACTTATAATTACAGAGATAAATATATATGTTAACCATTTAGCAACGCTGCGTTCCATCCAAACTCAAACTTAAGAATAAATATCCCTAACTCTCCTCCAAAAAATCTACAGTTGGGACAAAAGCATTTAACTAAGATGTAACATATCACGCACAGCACAGATACCTCTTGGGCAGTTTTATTCTTCAAATTTTTAAATATTTATATAAAGGGACTACAAAAATAGTTATTATTGACTTGGAAATACAAGCATGATTCAGGGATATATATTCTCTAACTTCTAGTCGCTATTTCTATACCAAAACACTTCGAATATATATATATATAAAAATATAAGTTATTGCAATTTTATCCGATTAAAGATTTTAAAAGGTCCAAGGCCCAGACTTAAAAGGAACATCTAGAAAATGTATGTCTTATGTATGAAAGTGCTTATTTATTTGTTGTTTTAAGATAGCTGGTCTACAAAGGTCATTGTGACTGATACTGAGTCGATGATTCATGGAGACGATTCGGTGAAATGATTGTCGAGTAATGCACAATAATTATCCCAAACAAATAAAATGCCAGCCAATATTTAAATGATAAGGAAGAAACCAAAAGCAGTTGAATTTCAAATAATCCGGTAATCAAACTAACAGAATTTGGTTTGTTTGGTTGTTGCGATTTTTTGTTAATTACTCAAGTGTATACCTCGTTCCGAGCGGGTCATTCGAGACCGAGACGCATCCGTCTGCAGAGGGGCGAGGGCTCGAGACAGACGCGCTTTTGGTATGACCTTTTCCAGCGGGAGCTGCTGATCCACTGCTGGTAATGTGCATGTTTCAGGTTTAGGCCGAAAAGTGGTAGAATCGTAATCGTAAATATGACTTTGTTTTGGATTTGTTTGGTAAGAGTTTCGGTTTTCAAATATAACCAAATGAAATGAATGTGAAAACAAGATAAGGTACATTTTTGAATGTGCCAACGGCACGGCAACTAAAGATAACTCAACTGTGCGTGACTATATACAATAAAATGTCGCTCGTATTCACTGGGAATCTTTGAACGATCTCCTCTACATCTCTGTGTTGATGGGAGTGTAAGCTGTTGCGTTAACTAGATGCTCTCTAACCTCCGTACACGATCCAATTTGACAGATCGTATTGCGTGCGAACCAAAGTAAAATAATATATAATTTGTGGCAGGCTACACAGCTACCGACTGACTGAACAACTAAATAAGCCTGCCAAACGGGGAATGTGATGCAAACAATAACCGGGTACTTCGTACAGCAGTTTAGGGGTCAAGCTAGAACTTATGTCGTCAGGAGACGATACGCTAACAGAACCAGCTGAACTCTCACGTACTTTGTCTCTGCAGGAATAACATTGGTTTTCTCCGTCGACGAAGTCTTCTCATACAGCGTGGTGGAGCGGCGTGGAATGATGCCACTTGTGCCGCTAACCGTGCGATTGCCGTTCGTCGGGTCGTACTTCGTTGCCGTTCGCGGCTTGGCGGGACTGTTCAGTGCTGTAAATTCGATGATAACATTCATATAAGGTAATTTGCTCATTCCAATCATCTGGTTATCACTCACTGGGGTCTGCCGTGGGGAGCATCTTTTGGGTGGCCGAAGCGGGCCTCGGATTTTGAGCGGCCAGTCGCGCTGTGTTCTCCTTAATCGTAGCCGAGTCGATCGTGTTCTGACGCTTGAAGTTGCCGCCACTGCCGAGGATAATTTTATGCTTTATTAAAATATCAAATTTTCTTTTAAGCTACTTACACTGATGACCGATCCGCCGCTGATCCTGCAGCATTGTAATTATTGCTTGGATTTACCGCACCCACGGCTCCCGTGGCAGCCGCCACTGTTGCTGCCGCATTTGTCGGTCCAACACCTGTAATTAAATGTAAATCGATTAATTAAAATGGGTACTCCTTGGTATTGGCAAAAATTTAGCTTGAGTAAAAATATCTTGGGCGGAATCAAAACTTAGATTTCCCTAGTCACTAAACGTAATTTAATAAGACTCCTATTATTTCATTATTTATACGGATTTCTTTGATTTCATTTGCGTTTCAAGCCTGCTTAAATATGTCACAGAAGGAATATAATTTACGTAAATTGAAAAGTTTGTTAATATTTGACAACAGTTTTTAAAACAAATTTTATCTATTCACTTAATTTGAAAACAACATTTTTTTTTACAAAATTCCGACAATCAAAAGACTTTAAATTAAAAACAGAATACATTACAACATTAATGTTCGGTGTTTATTATCTGACAATCGATTCAAATTAGTATTTTTGGTAAAGGTTAGTTAAGTTTTTTTCTAAATCCTGGGTGTCCGACCAAGAATGTTTTTACTATCAAAAAAATAATAGATAAACCGTTAGCCCCAAAGCGGGACTTACGCAATGTTTCCGCACCGGACGAGGCTCTGCGACTTGGCTTCGTGCTGGACGCCGATATGCTCCTGTGGACACCTCTGTGTGTGGGACTCTGCACACCCGCACTGCCAGCATTGGCGCCCGCATCGTTGCCCGAGATGTTGCGCAGTGAGAGCGATGAACCGGATCGCGATCCGTCACTTTCCGGCTGCGTGGGATAAAGACTCGTTTTAGTACTTGTTCCGGCCCGAATGCAAAGGCAATCCGATATACAAACTTACGTCTGTGCTCTTGCGTCCCAGCAGTAAATACGTGGCAAATACATCATCGTAGCGCACCTGGGAGAGCGAAGCCTCGATCTCCGACCGATTGTAGCCCATCGCGACTAGAGCTTCTAAACATCGCGATGCGGAAATGACAAACAGTTTGGTTGGTTGTAAGTGGATGTGTTTATGGACATTTAATCGACACTTTAATACGTTTAGATAGCGCATGCAAATTCATTACGTTTACACATATATATTTGGCTAGAGAGGTCGCCGATTCTCGAACTGATTTGGTTTAATTTGGAGTAGCCGGAATTGTGTGTTCTCTTGGCCTTCAACTGAACAATCGGCAGTAAGAACATTGGGTACAAAACTAGGTAATTATGTATAAAAGCCATGCAACTAGCAAATTTAAATAATACAATTGTCATCGCCGTTACAGGACCCAAACCGGAGGCAATGAACAAAAAAAAAGTAAACTTCTCAGAGAACCCAATTTTTTTATATTATTTATGTGCACATACCGACAGTAATTTACACAGGCAACGAGTAATACAAAAACCAAGAAAAAATATAAGAAAATAAAATCAATATTTGATTTCCCTTGGCTGGCTGTTCAAGATTTTTAAATATTTGAGATTATCCGTTCTCTAGAGCCGGTTTGATATCTGAAGTTTTTTCCTGGACGGCCTGTTTGTTGGATTTGGCGGACAGAAAGTAAGAAAGAGAATAGAGAGTTGGTGGTTAATGCGGAACTCTGGACGACGAACGTTAACGTGCCCACTACACGGATTGCATACATTTTTGGGTGGACTCTTCCGCTCGTCGATCAGAAAGTTCACCATCAACATCAAGTTGTACGCACTACGCCGAATCGATAGCGAATTCTTGACACCGGTTTGTGACCCCGCAGCTATGTGAGAATTAACAAACGAAACACCATGAAGGTATATAAATTTAAATTATAACCAAAAGGATAGCACAACACTGGGAAATCCCAAAAATAAAGGGAAGTCTGTAAGCAACATTTAACTACAAAATCAAAGCAACATGTTCATAAAAAAATAGTTGACATATAATTATTAGTAATGTTACATAGCAGATGCAAAGATAGAGAACAATATAACAAAATAACTAATTGGCAGGCAAAACTCCAGTCCACACACAATTCGTTAATAGTATTAGTAATGAATTTTGTATACAGTACCCGTCTTACCTATCCGCTTGGGATCGGCTAAATCGGCTTTGGGCTCAATGTAGGGCTTGAGTTCGTCCTCCTCAAACCCCATGTTCATCCACTTGTCGCCCATGATTGTTTCAAGACTAGCACGCTTTGCGGGATTCAGTACTAAGAATTTGCGGAGCAAGTTTTCGCAGTCAGTGGACATATAGAAGGGAATTCTGAGGGGATAATTGGAGTAGTTAATTTCCATTCGTAACACATTTATTTTGTATTTATCATTTACCTATATTTGCCTCTGAGAACGCGTTCGCGCAACTCCCTTAAGGTGGAACCATCGAAGGGCAGGGAACCGCTCACTAACGTATACAGGATGACGCCCAGCGACCACACATCGACTTCGGGTCCGTCGTACTTCTTGCCCTGAAACAGTTCCGGAGCCGCGTACGGCGGACTACCGCAGAACGTGTCCAGCTTTGAGCCGGGAGTGAACTCGTTCGAAAAGCCAAAGTCAGCGATTTTGATATTCAATTCGCTATCCAGCAAAAGGTTTTCAGCTTTTAAGTCCCTGTTAACGAAAATGTAATTTATTTTAGCCAACAGATAAATACACCAACATATTATTAAACAAATTGTTGTTCAATGTTAAGCTTTTAGTAATGGTTTAGCCTCACCTGTGTATTATTCTTTTCTGATGACAGTATTGCACGGCTGAGACGATTTGTCGAAACTTGACGCGCGCCTCCTTCTCCTTCATGCGTCCGTGTAGAACCAGATAGTCGAAGACCTCACCACCGGACGCATACTCCATGATTAAATAAAGCGTCTTCTCAGTTTCGATTACTTGGAACAATTTAACTATGTTGGGGTGATCCAGCATCTTCATTATTCTAACCTGTGGGCAGAGTGGGGTTAGATCCTAGGTCCGAATAAACTATTGTAAGCTTAACAAACCTCTCTGAAGAGCTTCTGTAGTGACCCAGGATTGAGTTGAGTCTTGTCAATTATCTTGATGGCCACTTCCTTGCCAGTGGGCAGGTGTTTCGCAAGTTTCACCTTTGCAAAATTTCCCTTGCCGATCGTCTTTATGAGTTTGTATTTGCCAATGTGCTCTTCCGTAGCGCGCCATCGCATGGGAGCACTACTCCGCATCTGCATGTTAGGCGAACCCTGCAAGTAGCGTACGGATAAGTAAAGATAACTTTTGGAGGTGTATATCAAGGATTGGCAAATGTGGTCAAATATCTAGTGTTCCCCAAAACTTATCCCAATCAAAAATATAGTAAATTCAAATGAAGACCTGGGTGGATGACATTGAGCACATTGTTTCAGAGATAGTTCTTTGACAATTACACAAGTATCTTTTAATTTTTAGCGTTTAAAAGTTGATGTGACTTTAAAAAACACATTTATATAAATGTTTCCCTTGAGACTGGTCGAATTTAAAAAAAAGTGTTATTATGGTGATTTTAAAAATTGAGACGACACAACATGAAATTCGTTTCTGTCCTGCAAAGTTAAGGTTTACCTGTGCAGCATTGTTGCTGTAAACATTGCTGCGGTTCGCCACTACGCTTGGAACGTGGCCAGTTCGATGATGGTGTACCACAGGCGGAGCTGCTGGCCTGGAGCCGGACCCCGATCCATGTCCCGAAGTGGATTTTGGATCCACACTGGCTCTGGTCGAGCTGGTCACCGGCTCTGCTCGGCTGGAATTGTACGGCGGAATAGGCGCCACAATTGGCCGTTCTGAACGCCTCTTCGCGCTGGCGGTACTGTTTGCCGTGCCCGAAGCACCAGATGCTCCCGAGGAAGCGGCGTGACGGTGTGAAGACTTCTGGGCCAACAGAGCTTCGAATTGTCGCAAATTCTCCTCACGTCTCTTGGTTGCCGATATAGTGGTAGCAGTTAGTTTGGATGAAGCCACTCCGTCCACCACGCTGCTGCTGCTTCCGCCACGACTGGTCGAGGCGGAGGTGGAGGATGTGGTCGATGAGCTTCTGGCCGCCGGAGTGGGTGCGGTACCGGCTGGTCGCCAAACTGCCGGCTGCTTCTCGTCCTGCAAGTGCTGCTTCTGCTTGAGAGTGGCCCGCATGGCCAGCAAAGTGTCGTTGTTCTTCGTATCCGAGGCAGTACGTGCTAGTTTGGCCTTCGCAGCATTTGTTCCATTTGAGGCTGCAGCCGAATTCTTGGAATAGGCACCGATCGAGTTACGTCCATCGCTCCCACGCTGAAATTCCGATAGCATCAGCTCGTTGCTGGCGTCCAGTTCGCCTGCCCGCCTGCCGCCCAAATACTGGAAATCATTTTCCGAGGACATGTCACTAATACCCGGTCGCAAAAGATTTTCCGTTTCGCCATATCGCTTGCTCTGCTTGCGCTTAATTTCCAGCTTCATAACGTCCATGGAAGATTGGGATTGTTGCTGGTTTTGCTGCTGTTGCTTGAAGCTCTCCTCCACGTTGTGGATGTGCTTCTCGATAGAGCCGAGGGCGAAGGACACGCCAACATCGTCCTCGGTGGGCAGGAGGCTGCTGGGCACTGGCTTCTGACGCTCCTTTGGCTTGGGATGTGGCTGCAGAGTAGGCAGGGCGGAAACGGCAATCCTGGGCAATGGAGTCGCCTGCACATTGCGTCGCCGCAGCTCCACAATGCTATCATCGTCGTCGACTCTTTCGAGATCCTTGCTGGCAAGATGAATTCGCTGAAGATCCATTTCCGTCTCCGGCAATTTTTCACAGCTATTGTTATTGTTGTTATTTTGATTGCTAGAGGGCGCCACAGTTAGCTTGGGCGGTGCAGGTGCCGCCCCCTTGCGGGCGGCATACAGTCGGACACTCTTCCTGGTGGCATCGCCGCGATTTAAGTCAGGTGTCGTGGTAGTGGTGGCCTCCATTGCTCCTCCGTTTTGCTTTTGGTTTAGATTTCTCTGTGTTTTTTTTTCTCTTTTTTTGTCGTGGCACTACCTTTGCTTGTGTATGTGTTGGTGCACAAGTACTTGTTGCTCGGAGAGATCGCAACTTTTTCTTTTTTATATCTTTTTCAACTGGCGCTTGGCGTGTATTTAATGTTCTTACACTGTGAGTTAAGGGAAATTTATTAAATTGGAGATTTCGCTTTGTAACTGAAAATCGGCAGTACAATGCAGCTCACAACAACACAACTGCATGTGTGTGTGCTTACATTGGGCTTTCTAAACTCTCAACGCAGCTTTTGTTTGTTTTTTGTCGCCTAACCAACACACAACAAGTCGCAGTTGTTGCGCATTAAAACCTCGAAAATGAATTAAACACACAGCCAGCTAAAGGCAGCAACTTCCATTTATATATGTACGTATATGGGCGGAGGGGGAGAGCGTGTGTGATATTTACGACAACAGGCGGACAAGAGCTAATCTGTCTCCCCGGTGACACTGAAATAAACACTCGGCAAAGTGGGGGAGCGAAAGGGAGGGCTATATACCTACACACCTTTACCCAACAAAAGAGAGTGCGCGAGAGAGCAGTCACCTACGCTCTCGCACACACACACCTGTGGTGGAGGTGAGCTCTTGTTCGTGTGTTTGTTTTCCATCGCTCTTTTCTACTTCTACTGCTGTTGCACAAGCTCAGCTGAGATGCTCTCTCCCTCTCGACCTCTCACTCACCCGTGTGTGTGTCACGCTTTTCCTGCCCTCCGCCCATCCCCCTCCTACGCTCTCATTTCTGTTTTCTGTTTTATGATTCATTTGCCTTTACGCTATTTTCCTTTGTTGCTTTAATTACTGTCTAAATAGTTACGATGTGGAGATCTACAAGTATCTGAACAATTCGTTCATATGTTCGTTAGTTGGCTAGTTTTATTTCATTTTTCGTCGCTGCTTCAGTGAGCAAGCCGAAAAGCTCCAATGCACACACACATACAATGGTGCGCACACCAGCACACACACATCAAGGCAAATGAACTACTTTTAGACAATTGAGCCGACTTTTTCACTGCTGAAAAAACACAGTTAGCTTATATACATCGGATGTTTTAAAGTGTGTGGGTACTTTTCTTATTTATCACTTGAGTTATAAAAAAAATCACATTTCGCACAAATCCCGATTATTAAAGGTTCGTTTTCGTTGGCCGGAGTTCTTTAGCCGCACGCTTATCTTATCGTAGAGGCACGCGGCTTTCGCAATTTTTCGCACTCGCTTTACGTGGGGGTATTAAATTATAGCTTTGGTTGGCTCCTCTGTAACTCTGACGTAAACGCCGCCGACGACTACATCTACAAAACGCAGAAGACACCGAAAAAACACCAAAAACACAGCTAAAGCGACAGAAACAGCAACAGCTCAGCAGCCAAAGAGCCACTTGGCTACTCAGCAACTGGAACTGGAGTGCCGGAGAGCGAGAGCACGGAGTATTCCAAAGCACGGAATCGGTCTGGGCAGCGACGTCGACTGCGACAGAGCGGTCGGCCTTAATACACCAACACAGCACACACACACTCACACATTGGCGATCAGTAGGCAGCTCTCTCCACTGGTGGAGCACCACCACCACAATCACATAGTGTATTTGTGTGCTAGTTCTCCCACAAAGAGAAGCCCCGTTTGGAGCCCAAAGGTATGTAGGTGTGCGTGCGAGTTCCACTGATATCACCTGAGCGTAACGCTGGGAACGAAAATGTTAACTGTGTTTGCTGACAGAGATTAGCGTTCTGCGCATGTGCGCAATATACAAGTTCCCCAAGTTACGCAAAGCGCTTCTTCCCTGATTCACACATACACAGTATATCAATCAGACACCTTCACTTATCTATTAAAATCAAGAGTTTCCGGTTTTAAAAACTAGTAGGGAGTTTTTCTAGTAATCAACTTCTCCCTACTTTATTCTACAATGATTTACAGAGTGAAAGCTATATGTAATTTACTAATTATCGAAGGACACTTTATGACGTTACCACAAAGAAATCATAATTTTAGTTCCCCAACTTTAAAATGGCACCTTAATGCCCTACTTAATACTAAGTTCACAATTTTAAACTTTATAATAAAGTTGTTTCCATTAAGCTAAACTTATTGAATATATTTCAAATATAAACATCTTTGTTTCTCAAGTATAACACAAAATCTTTCAAATCTTTAACACGAAAAAAATCATTTAAAAACAGTTTTTTCTGTATCGAAAAATAATATAAAAAAATAGGTTTGTCTTTTACTGCTTGAGATTAAATTTAAACGATCCCTTTAAAGCTTGCTAATAAACATTAATTAAAGTCTCAAACATTTTTAAAATTTTGCCTTTGAAATATTCATAGCTCCCAATGTATAAGAGACACCACCTAAGTTATTTTAGTTTGCAGGTCTTATTTAAATTTGGTCTCCTAATTAAAGCCTTTTGCTTGTCTTTTCTATTTACAACTAAGTAAGGAACTGATAAGCCATTTTTAACACGAATTTGTTAATAAAACTGAATGAGAAAAAATTATTCAGAACCCATAAATCAACTAACAAACAAAGAAATTATTCCGACTCTGTTAGATAACAATAACTGTCTATATATATATATATATGTTGGATCATTCTGCTAATTTTTAGCTTTCCAAGTCAAGTTGGGTTCAATTAACTACTACGAGGTATCTGGAAGCAGAGCCGGTGAAACATGTCCGTATTAATTGAGCTAATTGAATAACTTGCAGCTTAATCTATATTAAAACAAGACACGAGATTTGAGTCAAGCCTTTCAAGTCCCAACCAAAACATTACAGATAGAATTGCAAGTTTCGCATGATTGCTGACAGCAGGGAAATGTAATGAGGTCAACTATTGTGAACTTGTGAACTAACTTGGGATGATTTAAAACCGGGAATTAGTAATCTTGAATTCAATCCCTTAGTCTGTAAATGTGTAAGCATTAGGTCCCTATATCAGGTGGGCAATCAGACTGAAAATATTTTAGATTCCGTGTGGGTAATGAGAAATCAATGTGGGGAATAAAAATCTGAAATAAAACAAAATCCGTAATCAAAATAAAAGAAATCGTAAATCATTTGATTGTGGAGAACAAACCCAAAACCGTGACAGATACAGACAACAACGAAACAACGATTACGATTAGGTTGAATGAAAAAGTGGTAGGGATAAGGAGATGGCAACACAACATCGAAAAAATCGCAATGTTGATAAATGAATTGGTGAGTGTGCGAGACCGACGACAAGCTTTATGGCTCTTAAGTGGGACTAAATCACATACAACCCCTAGAGCTCTGGCCAGCAAGGTCAAGTGTTTGTTTTTTTTTTATTTCGGGAAAACTCTCTTGGAACCGCTTAAACCCTGCCTATAATCCCTTTCTATTAAAAACTTGGCTTTAATCAAACCACATAACTGTATAATTACCAAACCCCACTATCCGTATACCTCGTGTCACAACCATAAATACATACCCTTGAGGTGCGTGCCTTTTCACTGGTTGATTCCTTGGCTTTGGGCCTTTCCGCCTTGCTGGTGGCCACAATGGGCAAGCCGCCGTTCTCGATCATCGTCACCACGATCTTGTTGTTTCGACTACTGACGGTGCCACCACCACCACCACCGGTTGCATAGGATGAGTTACCCGCCGCCGAGGCTGCATTTGTGGCCGCCAGATTTTTCTGCCGCAAGGCATTTGAGAGCCGTTGTTTCCGCTCCGCCCGAGCCTCCTCCTTTTCCCGCTGCAACTTGGCAATAGTGGCGGGTGTGTGGCTTTTGGAACGTTTGAGAAACCTCATCAGCTGGCTCTTCACATTGGTGGCGGCACTGCCATTTCCCTGGCTAGTGGCATCGCCTATTTCCTCGGCCCTACTGGATCGTCGGGATATCTGCGCCTTGGTGGGCACCTCCAAGCGACGGAATACACCATCGGCCATTCGCACAAAACAGCCCTCGGACATCTTGTGAAAGGAATCCGATGGCAACTTGTGGAAATCACCGTTGGGACTGCGATAGTAGCAGTGATCCGTGCGATGATATCCATCGCCCACAATGTAGAACTCATTGCGTCCCTCCTTGGGCGCCACTACTGCAGTGGCGGCAGAAGATTCGGCGGCCAGGTCGTCAGTCTTGGCACTGCGATCCACGGGAAGTTGAAAAGCCATCAGCTGGGTAGTACTACTGCTGCTGCCACCCGCTGCGTCCTCTGCTGTAATGGGCAGGGCACTACCGGAGGTACCCTGGCCAGGATTAGCCGGCTTCAGCTCGCTGATCGTAACCGGTCGACGTTCCGGATTCTTGCGCATTATACTGCCATTGCGCAGAAGTGAATCTCGCAACAAGGAAAGCTCATCCTTGCGCAATGGCTGCACCAGTGTGGGGTAATGCTTCGAAGTCGTCGATTTGCGAGTGGAGGTTCGCCGATTTCCAAACTGTGGGGCCAGTTGTGGTTCCTCCTTGTTGTTGTTGTTGTGGTGCGTCTGCCGGTGACTCGAAGTCTGGCCCATGGTGGATTATTTTTGTTGTTTTTGGTGGGTGGTGCGGTCGGTTTGGTTGGAGTTTTCCGTTCTCGTCGTGGCTCGGTTTTCACGGTACACGAATTAATGGCCCAGTTGCAACAAAACTGTGACACATATTCCCTCGTTCTTCGCGTTGGCAAATATCACAGCGATTTTCGTGTATAAACATTGAGATCCCTAAGTGCGCGGGTGTTTGTATGCATATAAAAGTATGAATAAATTTTGTTCGTTTAGTGTGGCACAATCACAATTCAGGCGCTGCTTTGTCGCTTTTATTTCGAAAAGTCCATCTTTTTTAATTCTATTAGAGCACAATGAGTAAACACTGAAGACGCAGTAAAAGTCACAGTCACCATTTTCAATCACAGTCACAGCAGAGAACTTATAGAGCGCTTTTATTTAGCCTTTTAATGCACAGAGAAAAACAATACTATCAAAATGATAAACTTTTTATTAAAAATAAACACAATAAGGAAAAAAACTTTGAGTTATGAATTTTATTTTACATTTATTCCTTCTTTATGTGGCCAATAACGACTTTGAGACTTTGTGTTAAAGTTTGACTGTAAAAATTTTATTTGCATATTTTTTTGACCTTTTGTAGTTGTATTTTTCAAATTCTAAGTTCTTTTTATAAAATGTAAATCTGTATATTCTTGTTCGCTTAACGCAACAGCACATAAAATTATATATCATAAATTTCCTTCACAATTTTGTTCAGCTAACAGGAACAGTACAATCATTGGCACAAATAAAGTTTTTTTTCTTCATTTTTGTTATCTAATGTTCGAAGAAAAGTTTATCTTGATAGTTTTTTGGTTTAGTTAAAAATTAGGATACAAGTCTTGATAAATTTAGCTCAGTACATAAGTTGTGGGCTATCTTTCTGCCTGTGGATCTGGAATATTTTTAAAGTTGTTGCTTACAGACGCGAAAAGGTGGTGGTGAAAGGTAGGGTGTATGGTAGTTTTAGGTAGAAACACTTGTCTCTTATCAGTTATCGCACTTTACACATCTCAGTGTGTGTGTGTGACTGTGTTTGTCTGTTTTTGTAGATACAAGACACTCGCGATAAGATCCACACGCGTTCCAGCTGGGCTTGCGGGTGTGTGAATATGGATTGTGGATCGTAAGCCTTGGCACGCCCGATACAGATACGCAGATACACAGATAGTAGATGACCAGCAACAACAATCATAAGCGTTAAAGAGACAACGATGAAGCCCCACACATTGCTATTGCTATTTCTGCGATTCTTTCTCGCTCTCTCTTTTGTTGTTGCTGTTCTTCTGCTAGTTACCTCGTTTAAGCGTTACTTACACGCACACTAGCACACACTTAGACTGTTGCTTTTACGCCTGTATGTTTGGGTAGGAATTTGTTCATTTTTCCTTTTCATTCCGCTTTCGTTCTTTTCGCTTGCACTACTACAGTTTTTCTTTTTTTATTTCTTGTTATACTCGTACTTTATAATTAAATTAACTTATCACCCGCAATTGGCTCATTTCTCAATGTATCTGCGAGATGAATTGGTTGTGGCTCAAAAAAGCTGGATATATTTCACTGGAACTGCAACACACACATATGCACAGCCAATCCAGGCTGGAAATTTATAAATTAAACACTATTTAACCGAATTTATTTATAAACACACGTGCGTGTGTACTTAGTATTTAGAGAGTGCGACTGTGATTGTGACTGTGACTTTTCTACGTCAATTCGGTTTATTTTAAGCTGCGTACTCATGCCCTTGATTTCATTCTAAGCTCTCGTTGATCAGATTAGCCAGTGACGTTTATTATCGCGGATGTTGTAACGCCCTGGGATTAGGAATACAATTATATACTGCGCTATAACTTTTGGCAATCTCTTCGCTTTTCTTGGCTGTTTTTGCTCGCTTTTTGCATTGTTTTGACGTAACGCCGCCCTTGTGCTTGTGCGATAATAACTGGTCACAATGGCAGAATGGCGAATTAAAAATTGAAAGAAGAAAAAACAATACCCGGAGTCAACTCATCGCTGGGCGATAACGATACAGCTATAGCTACTACGGCAAAACGATATCGGCGGAGAGCGACGGATAATGACAACAGAAACAGCGCGACGGTGACCACACGAATGAAGTGGAACTTAATACTAAAACAAGCTTTCGACCATCGCTACATGCTGGCTGCCATTGTGGCTGTGGAATGTAATTGTGGATGTGGCGAGCGCGAGCTTGGCATTTTCGCCAAAGTTCTGCGTCTGGGAAGGTCGTTGTTGCTGTTATTATTTTTAATTTTTTGATTGTTGTTGTATCTACTCCAAGACAACGACGACACACCCTATAATTCGTATGCAATCTGCAGGTAAATGCAGGTGATTCATAACCACACAAACGCGTGGCACACACACACTGCAACAAAAAAACTGGTAGGAACAACAACACACATTGCTCGCCAAACATTGAGAAACTTTAAAGCTAAAAAGAGAGAAGTCGGAAGAGCTCAGTATGGCAAAGGGATCTCCATATAAGTTTTGGAACCTGTCCGCGAGCCGAGCTTGGATTCCACAAATATACCACATCGAAACAAAAAATAATACACGACTTAGCATAAATTGAGAAACCCACAACAAAGAGTCAAAAGCTTTAAACGGACTCTCAAAAAAATAAAACAGGAAACTCCAAGAAATTTTAAATATTTAGAAAGCAATTGAAATCTAGCACCGTCCGAAACTAATGTACAATATGAAACTCTAATATGAAAAAACTAGAACTGTGTTCCTAGAAGTCTTTAAGATCTTTAGAAAGTTCTACAAGTAGAATTTTAAAGCAAAAGCTACAATGGCTTATTCTACAAAAAAAATATTAGAGAAAGTTGAATATTTATTTCCTTAAATTGAGAGGTTTTCTAAAAAACCCCAACAAATTAAGAAAGATTTAAAAAAATATAAAGCCTAAATATACAAAAAATAAAAGTTTTCGAAAAAAAAAACTCGCTAAGTATAATATTCTTGTGCTATTAGTTAAGATCTTTGTAAGTTAGTTACTCTTTCGATTGCACACCTAACATCCACCACGGCAACTAGTTAAGCTTATTTACCTACACCATTTTAACTATTCAAGTGTTAGTCTGATCGGATAAAGCATACACACTCTCACAGAAAAATATTTCAAATCAAAACAGTTATATGCTTGTGCGGAGAGAAGTGTAAAGATCCCATGAATTTGGCTTAGACAACAAACGGAAAGACTGAGAGAGAAAAAAAGAGAGCTAGAATAATGTGACGTGATTATCGAGAATGGTTTAAAATACTATAATTGCATTTCTGAATGGAAGTAGTCAGCTTTATTGACTCAGCCTTTTCGCCTTTCAAATGAAGCAAAGTCGACATCATTTTTAGATACTTTAAACCATGTTGTGGTTACCAATTGGCAAGTGGCTAAGACTTTTGTTGGTTCCCATTAGCATGCTTTTCGCAAGTTAACATAAATCAGAAGTATTCCACTGGCAACTGTATTATAAAATCATCCTGATGGTAACCTAAATATATACACATTCCACAGTAAGTAATAACTTTACTGATCACTATTTATGTTTTCAGTTCTTAAGCGTAAAAAAGCGATGGTATACGATATAGGGACAAAAGATCAATTGGAACTGTGTTTACATTGACCTTAATATGTCGTAAATATGATATATTGGCACAACTGCAGTTTACTATTACTCTTGATGAGAGCCATATTAAAAAAAATTACGAAATTACATAATTTAGACACATTGAATATACGTACATATAACTTGAATATTTAAATAAGTTTTCCCCCACCCAACAAGATTCTGGGACAATTTTGATACGACTCAAAGGACACAAAGGGTGGACTCCTAATAAGAAAACCCTCGTATTTTAAATTACTTCCTTAACATTTAAAATGGAAAAACTTTTTTTTGTACTACTACAGATTATTTTACTTTAATTTCGATGAGCATTAGCAGCAATAAATATTTGTTTTATTTTTTTTTCTTAGATATAAAATTATTGTTGAAAAAACCTAATGTTTATTCTCATATCTTTATGATAAGCAAAATTAAGCTTTTACAAAGAAAACTCGGATAGAATTGTGTTGTTTACAGACAACCTGAATACAAGTAAGCGGGTTTTTTGAGTCCACCCTTTAAAAACTAATAACATTACGAAAAATATGACCCAAGCCACAGGACTCATGATGATAGTAACTAGAAGATGGCACCGAACACGGCTGGTGAACAAGGCTCCCAAAAGAGACCGACTTAAAGACGTGGGGACGGGTGACAGATACAGGGATTAGCAAAGCAAGGGAGTACTCACCTTGGCGGACGAGGTTCTTTGCTTGATCGCGGAGGGATGAGCCGAGTGAGTGCTGAGCACGTTTTTGTTCACGGCGGGCGCCACACCGCTGCCGGGGGCGTGATGGTGGTGGTGGTTAATCGCAGAGCTGGCCACCGCCGCCGAGTTGTTACTGGACAAACGGGCACCGTCCGTGGTCATGTTGTTGGCCACATGATGATGGTGCTGGTGGCTGTGCTGGTGCGAGTGATTGGTGTTGGCCGATGCCGCCGAAACGGGCGCTGGGGTCACTGAGCCCACTCCACCTGTCGCTGCCCCCGCCCCCGGTGTTGTCGTGGGCGTGGCCGTAGTACTATTGCTGCTGGCCGAATTCGAGGACGTTACAATGGGCATCATTGTTGTGTTGGCGACTGGCGTTGTCGTTGGTGGCAGTGACACAATGTTGGCATTGGCTGAGTCGTGCTGCTGCTGCTGTTGCTGCTGCTGCTGCTGTTGCTGCTGATCCTTGACCGAATGCGAGGATGTGCTGATTGAGTTGGTGGCGTAGGTGGCGGTTGTGCTGGAGACGGCGGCCAGCGGTGGCGCCGCATTTGTGGCGCTCGTCGCTGGCGCCGCGGGCGCTGCAACATTGGAGGAGGTGCCATTGGACACGCTCTCCGCTGGCAGGGCTTCAGGAACTGGCTGCAGTGTGGTTCGCATTGCTGTCGACATATTTCAATAATCCAAATGGGTTCTTAGAGATTCTGCACGTGAGATTCGAGTATTTTCCGGTGAGTCTTTCAAGTTTCGGTGCTTAAAATTAGTCAAATGCCCAGTGGGTTTCTACCATCCGTGGAACTCCTTCACATCTGCAAAGAAATATAACCAGAATTAGTATAGAGTTGAATAAAGCTGCATGCTTAGGTCTATCGGTACTCTTTTAATTGCTGGTCATTCCCTTGGCATTATCAAAAACGTAGTCAATTACCGACTCAGATAGCCGACCTTAAGCCATAATACTTTTAAGAGCATAATAAATAATCTCCTTTGTCTGCTTGGTTCGACTTGCTTTGTCCGCTCGAAATCAAGTTGTCCACACAACACCAACAACTTGAAACTGAAAACTCAGATATTACAAGAGTAACAATAGCCATTATCCGCCAATTATTCAGATATTTACTTGATCTAACCATTTAACTTGTTTCTTTTGTGTATCATATAAGTTTTAAATAAATACTATTTGCCGTATATAGACTGTTGGGAATAAACAATGGTAAGTTAAATTAACTTTGACGACTTGATTCATTATTTTGCGTAATCAGTGGAATATTTTAATCAGTTCAAATATTAATGGAAGCCGATTACGCGAACTACTCACATTACCATATACATGAATCTTATTATATTTTTATATATATAATTATTTTTAATCAATAGTGAAATTTTAACAGTAAGCCGTATAAACTAATCAATTCGCTCATGAGGTTTACCACCCTGCTCTACAAAAACAAATTCCGATTGATTTTGTTCGGTATATAGTCGTCGGTCAGGAAGTCGATGACACTCTCGATTTCGGCCTTTAGCTGAACGTCCTGCAGCATGCGCAGTTCCTGGCGCACTCCCGGCTCCAAGTCGTTGCGGGCGAGGAGGTCATTGATTTTCTTGTTGTCGCCGGTGCCCAGGGCAACCGCTCCAGTGCCGAGGGCGGGAATCTCGGAGGGATGTAGTCCAATCCAACGCAGTGAAGGTGTGTCAAGTTCTTGACTGGAAAAACTCATGGTCTGCGAGCCATGGCGATAGATAAGCATAATCTCGATGCCAAAGGGATCGGCGTCCACGAGAATGTAAGCCGGTAGCTGGTTCTCCTCAGTGAGCCGATGGACCATCCTTCGAGTGCAACAATCGGGATATCCTTTGCCAGTTATCAGGATGAAGCGTCCGTCAATAGTGCTAAACACATTCCTCGACAGCAGACTCTCAAACACTGATTCTTTTTCAACGACCAAAACAAAGTCCGCCTGGGTTTCGATGCGATCAACCTTCTCGGGATCTGTGGGCAGCGTCATCGGTCCACAATACAAACTGCTGTCCATTACATCCCCATTCGTCATTAGCAGCCGTACATCGCCTGCAAAAGGAACCGATCAGCTGGACGGCCTTTGGTCAGGGATTCCAGGGGGACTCACCTGACATAAGGCCCTTGGAGGCGGCCAGGATGCCCAAACTTAAGGGGGATGTATTCAGCATTCGACAGACATCCAGCCTGGCTTCGGCAATCCTGGACTGCGACCGGATCAGCATTGAATCACCGTAGTAAAGTCCACGGACGGTGAAGCTGCCTCCGCGAACTTGCAATCGGTGGACCCGGGACAGCATGTAAACCAGCAGGCAAAAACTATGCCGGCTTCCGCGGCTATTATATGTGACTCGTCGATATGCCGTGGTCATGTTCGGTGATGAATTCCGGGGAACCCTTAAAGTGGCATTGCCGTGGGCCAAGTTTGCCACCAGCTCAAGGGCAATCCGTTCTAAATTCTCCACCAATTCACCCATTATTAAAGTAAATTACTTCTTATATAATACTAATGGTTATCTTCGTGAGTTCGTTCTGCTACAATCTAAAAGCTTGGTTTGATGGAATGAATAGTATTAATTAATTGTTATACAGTAATCATATTTGTGAAAGTTTGTAAGTGTAAACTTATTTTTGGATAATTAGAATAAAAAAATTTAAAAAAGTCCATTAACACCCGAATTACATGAATACAATTTTCTGTTTTGTTTGTCTTACATATATTATATATTTATTTACTACTAAAACTAATGTAATTAAATATTAATATTATTAATAAACTTTGGCCTTTTAAGCTGCTTGCTATTAAAAAATTTGCGCCAAATTGTGGTTAATTTAAAATTAATTTTTAATATATTTATTAAAACATAAATAAATTAGCTGTCTTATGATTAAGTGTGAAATATTATATAAGTTAAAAAAAATTACATTTTAGTAACATCACATAAATAAATTGCTATTATTGTTTAATTATTAGCTTTTCTAAAACTTAATTTTATACCTTAAATCTGTATTTGGATTTCTTTATATTATTTATTATATTTCCCTGTTAAACTGACAACGTAAAATCGTAACAATGCCAATTTATGATTTTTTTTATTATGATTTTACCCGCTATTAAGCTGAATTTAAAAAATACTTGGTTGTTAAAGACTTCTGAGAAATATAAATTAAATCTGAATTCGAATGTTGTTTCTTTTAGTTGTTTGATTTCACATATGAACAGACTTTCGAGTAGAGGCGAATTATTGATCTAAATTAATTGCGGAGAGAGCCACGCCCCCTGATTCTTTTTTTTTGAATGCCTTTGTCACAAGCGGAAATCCCCAGGAAAATAAGTGGAAACTGAAGGCGGCACACACACACGCCCACTGCCATACGCACAGTAATATTTCATAAATACGTAAGCAATTCGAAGACTTACATACCAAAAATCAAGTGGGCTTGCACATACATATACTTTGTAAAAGTTTATCGCGTAAATCGTTGCGTGGAAACATTTCGAGGGGGGTTATAAATAATATCCGAAAGGAGCTTGCTGTCTAAAAATATCACCAAAAGAAAAATTCCCTTTCCGTGAAAACAACTGTTTTTTAAAAATGAAAACACACACACTATTGGATATGGAGAGCGCGTAGAAGACCGAGAGTGCCATAAATTTATGTGAATTTCTTTATTCGGTCTTTTTTTTTCTGTTTTTTTTTTTTTGTATGTGCAGAAAAGTGTACTCGTTATTACAGAGCACGCACACACAGACGTTTAGGTGGTGTTTGGGGGCGGGCGGGGGTCCGTTTTCTCATGAGAGAGAGCGCCAACGAATGGGCTAGGAAAACTAACGAACGGAACGAAACGGAATGGCAGCCCCTTAAAGTATTGATTTGCTGGCCATCCATGGCGCTGCCACTTCTTGTACTTACCAATCAAATATATGTAACTTCCGATCGGCCCAAAGAGGCATGAAAAGCTATAGCTGTTGCTGTTCTCCCTTCGCTCTTCGCTTAGAGAGGATTCGCTAGCTGGGAATCGCTGTTGCCATCGATGTAACGCATTATTATTATTTAATTTCGATTTTCCTTCTTCCGAATCCAATTCCCCGAAAGTGGTTTAGTTGGAAAGGCTTTTTACCGACTTTTACCGAAGCAGAGGCAAAAACGAATACGAAAACGACGACACACACAACGAAATGCAAATGCAATACATAGCTTTCTCACTCGCTCACTCGCTAGCTCGCCCGCTCCCGCTCGCTCGCTCTCGCACAGCAGCTCTTTGGTTTTCAATCAGATTTTTCTTTCTTATATTCTTTATCGCGATGTTTTAGGAAAAGAACGGTCACCGATTTTTCACCAAGATTACGAACGCAATTGTTAGCCCCTTTTGTGCCCCCTCACTGAACACTAACAACAACAACAAGAGTCTTGTTGGCAATAAATGGAAATTCGCTATGCTCTGCGCTGCTCTGCCCTTCGCAAAACTAATGTGTATCCGCGATGGGGTAACTTGATATTAAGTCGATTATTATTATTAGCCGATTAAACCGCTGTCGGTGGTCGCAACTTGATTACGACGATCATCCCGTTCACGCAACGTAGTTAAATATTACTATTTTCCTCTGTCCACATCCACTTTGGCAGCAACAAAAGTATGTACGTCTCGGTCTCCCAAAAAAATTCACATTACGATACGGCAGCCATATTGAAGCAGTGTTGCCAGCTGGCTGGCGACAAAACATCCTAAAAATGTTCCCAATATCGGAAAAAAATCTACTAAAATAACGTTTTCCGGTACGTTTTTCAACTGAAGAATTGAGCGCTACAAGTCATTTAAACATTGGTGATCCGAAAATAATATGCCTAGCATACGATTAGTTGACATAATATACATATAACATATATTTTTATCTTAATAAACTTTGTTTAGGAAGCTGTCTACTAAATGGTTTTCGCGATTTCGCACGAATTGCTAAAATTACATTTACTTAAATATGGCTTAACAGATTTTAAAATAAAAACCTACACGGTACAACTGTACAAATTACACACTTGTTCTAAAAGAATAATTATTATACAATAAATACTTCTGGAAGTCGATCAGAAAATCTACTTTCCTGGCAGCAAGAACAACAGTCTGGCAACAACGTTTGAGATAAGTTCTGCTGAGAGAGGGAACGTTTGACAAAGAGAGTCTTTAAGCGATCTTAAGAGAAAGTGCAAACAACAATTCAAAAGTATTACCAGCTTATTAAAACAAAAACGTCAGATCGTTAAAAAAACATAGGACCTAGAAACTTTAGTTTTCAAAATATGACCCAAGCAATTTAACACAAACTCTAGAATACCTGAAAATTTCTTTTTGGATCTAAAACTTGTTTAAATATAACATTTCTTAGGTTTTTTTATGTTATGAAACTGCTTGTCATTTAAACAATAGTTTAAATTAAGGGTCAATAACAAACGACATTTTATATTTATTCCACTTTTATTTCAATAAATTTACATTTGTATCATATAAATTGATCTAAATAATGTTAAAGGTCATATGGTTTTAACTATAAAAACAGACGACTAAAGTTAAGTCTTAATTCTAAGGATAATTTACTTAAGTCTATCCTCCCTCTACCTATTTATAGACTTTGATGTTTAAGTTTACACTTACAATTATGTGCCTTGGAGTGTCATTTTATCGATGCCACAAGAACTATTGATCTTTATGGAAAAAAAAAAGTATATTATAGTCGTTAGGAAAACTGTAGACCTGATAGTCATAAGCAATATGAAAAATAATAAAAATGTCACAATTTACTTGACAATTAAATAAAGTCAAACTTTTTAAATGTTCTTACTGGCAGTGTTTTTTTTGCAACCCTAAAAATCCCTTAGCTTTTTATGATTTCTGTGAATCTTACAATTCTTCTAGGTTTCCTCTAAATTTGAGGACCTTATCACAAATTAGTGAATTGGCTGTGAGGCTTTCGAACTGATCTCCATCCACCGTTTCAGTAAATCTCCCGGTTGAACTGTGGCCTGTTGCTGCGGCATAGTTGCCCTCGGGTATTGATATTCACTAGCCATTAATGTGGGCGTGGGCGATGCTAGGGGCGGGAAGACCGCCAGGTTACGCTGACTTCCTTGGGTCTCGGACCAGCCGTAGTCCCTCGATGGCTGAGCAGCTGTTCCCCATTGGGTTTCTTGTCGGGTCTGCGACTCGAATCCGGAAGACTGCGACGAGGTGCGGGAGAGTTGATGCTGCTGTTTCTCCTCGTAGTGTCTCATCAGACTGGCGGTGCTTAGGTCCTGGTTGATACTTTGATTGGCCGCCACCCAAGCTCCTACATCGGCCCCACCGACATTCCTGCTCATCGCTGGCAAACGTGATGGCATCAACAGATTGTTTGTGGACCTTGTGAAAGCCTGGTTTTGGGCCAGGCTATTGGGTGCAGGACGATACCATTGGGACTCCAATTGCCTCATTGGTTTTTGCTGAAACATCATCGCTGGTTGGGGGGGCGGTGTGACCACCGTAGACGCTCCTCCATAGTTCGAGGACCAAGCCTGCTGTTGCTTTGACAGACGCAACGAATCCAGGGAAAGCAGGGAAGCTGGCGGTTGGATGGTTCGCTGCGAGATCGTTGGGGCCGGCGAGTGGCAAACAGAGGCGGAGGGCAGGGAAAGATTGCCATTACTGTTATTGCTGCATCCACTTAGCTGCTGGCTGAGCATGCTGAGCGTTTCCTCATCGCATTCGTCCGCACAGAGACGATGGAAACTCTCGCAAGCGGATTCGTTCTGAGACACTTGACTTAGCAGATTGGATTTATTGGTAGCCAACAAAGCTAGGGTGAGCACACTACCCAGCAGCTGTAAAAAAGACTTTGTTAGAGTTTGATATATATATATATATATATATAAGCTCAACAAACTTACTATAAAAGAGATTCCATTCATATGGGGAGCCAAGAGTTCGATTCCCGTTGCATACGCACTCCATAACAGCAGGACAATGGTGAACCTCGTGAATTTCAGCCCGTCGTTGATCTTGTGTAGAAAACTCACGGCCAACATGGCATATGGGTAGACCACGACGAAACAAGATGCAAAAGTTGCCTGCTGCACCTGCTGCTGACTTAAGCCCACAGAGTAAAGCAAGAGTTTACCAAAGGTGCGGCCATATAATAATAGTTTGGCAGTTGATTCTCGCCGTTCCAGGAAAGTCCCAACGCCCGCAGTCGTCACTCGGATCAAGGCCAGCACATGAGAATAGACATAAAACAAGGCTTTTCCCAAGAAATCGCCAAGGAACGTCCTAAATTGATTGAGTGTTCCATGTGGCAAGCTGCAGAGGAGGCACAGAATGTTGACCACGGTTAAAATGGTCATCAGCACACGGTATCTATGAAGTTTTTGCTGCTTTTGGGCACTGGCTAAGCGGTTAAAGTGCGGCTGCTTGAGCAGCGATGCTCCCTTGATGATATAGTTGAGGAACTTGGAACTCAAAACCATCTTTTTCTTTTCGTGCAGGACCTTGTTCAAATGGCGTTCGCAGCTGCTGCACAAACGGAACTGCTTCTCCAGTCGTTCTCTGTGAGGAAATATGATAAATATAATACAACATAGGCAAATCATAAGCATTTTTGTGGCTATACATCTTAAATACTGGACCTGATTATAACATAAGTCAAGCTATCTATTGCTGCTACGATTTGCATAAAGGTTTCTTGCCGATTTGATAGCATCCTTTGTAGAATTCAATAGTTTTTTTTATCCCACCTGTAAACCTTCAGTTCCTGATCGAATCGCGACTCATTCTTGGGCTCGAATTGCGACAGTTTCTCGACCTTTAGGCGCTGCGCCTCGTTGCACGGATCGCATAGGCCATTTTTCGGTGCTGGAGGATTCGCAGCCAGGACGTCGGCGTAGTACGAGTTTGCGCAGATGCTGGAGCTGCCCTGGGAACTGTTCTTCTGGGATCCGATGCTGCAGTCCCGCTGCGACGTCATATCCCGGTTGTAGTCCCCATCTTTGGTGAACCCGTTGTACTGCTCGCATTTTGGACAGGTCCAACTGTTTCGATTTGCGTAGGGAACTCGTGCGTTTCCATTGCAGAACCAGCAGTTGACCCTGGCGTCGTAGCGGGAACTGCGGATACTCCGGAAATTAGTTGCGATTACTAGATAATGCGGTTAGCAGCACTCACCGTATATTTACATATAACTTGTAGAGGAACGTACCCGCCACAAAGAGAATGGCCAAAATCGGCAGTACCGTGGCCGCCAGCGGTATTAGTAGGGTTATCATTTTGTGATTCGTGGGAATTATGGCCTTGTCCTTATAACCCGACTGGTTCCTCAGTCGCTCTTTGGTGGTCAAGTCTCTTTAATATCCAGATACTGCCTATGCTTTAACTATTTTCAAGAAACGCCGGGTGTGCATTTCAGCATTAGCGCGCGCATGGAATAACCCCAAATATATCGCATGAATCTAGGGATGGCAGTAGTGATGCGCAATTATTTAAATTCGGCGTCCTTCGTCATTTTGATTTCATAATGGGACAGTGTGGAAAGCAGAGGTGTATTTCGGTCCAAATTATAAAGGTTTCCAATTTTATTAATAATCTTTGTTCTTCTACGCCCTTTTTTTATAGTAACACATGGGCTGCAAAGAATTGAATGACAATTAAGGACCATATATTAACCGTTTACATTTTTTACACCGGTTTCTGTTTACGCAGCTTAAATTATCAAAATAATCTGTCGAATGCAATGCAAGAAATATTCCTAGTAAATTTTTCAACCGGGATTGGGTATCCGCTATGAGCCTAGAGAAACCTTGGAGAAGGCACGTTTTTGCAAAATTATTAGAACGATAGCCATCGATATTTAAAGGGCAGTTAGTGATCATAAAAATTGAAGTTGAATTGGTTTTTTTTTAAAATAAAATTTAAATTTAAATAGAAAGGGATTTACATTAAAAAGTTTGCATCAAACGATTAGGTCTAAAAATATAATATAAAAATTGTTAATTTTATATTTGTTAATGGAGTGAAAGCGAAGATTAAACGTAGGACTTTTAGCGAAAGCGTTAACCGAAAGGAAAAAAGTTAACAGTGAGCAAGAACTCAAATTAAAATTACCAGAGGTGCGGTAACTATTAGAGGAGAGAGTGAAAACAGAGTGCAATTGAACTGGAAAGATACTTTTTCCTTTGAATGACTTAATACTCAGTATAAGTAAAAACATCGATGATCCAATACCTATTGTCGAAAACATCGATAGTATCGTATAGATATTGACATAGTTCCAGCTCTAGCGCACTCTGGCGCTATAAAAGCCGGAGTACTCCAAGGCGGCTGCACTAATTTTTCCAAGTGTGTGAAGCGGACAGTTTGTGTTGTGTTCGACTGCTATAAGCGAAAGATATTTTTAAGTAAAAAGTTCTAAAACCTAAAACAAATACAAAATGAGGGAAATCGTTCACATCCAAGCTGGTCAGTGCGGCAACCAAATCGGCGCCAAGGTAAGTTTTTCCATTTAAATTTTCAATTCATTTTCATTGAGAGTACAGTTGCCAAAATGGCGTCATTTTTGCACGACTCTGCTGTCCATGTGGCAAAATTGTATTGAGGCCGGCATTTTCGCACGCACACATTTGCATTTATGTATACCACCAAATGTGTGTGTGTGTTTTTTTTATTTTTTGAGTCCCGGCATCTGTGTTTGTATATTATGTATACTTGTCCGATTTCCAATGGATGCCATCCGTTTGTTGTTTTTCTCGGGCATTTGTGGTCTAAAGTTTAGAACGAAAGTACGCCACGCCCAAAATGTCGATAAAAATCATGTTTTAGGGCCATTGACATTCGCATATGTACATGTAATTATAGTTGGGTGTGCCTGTAATTACACTAACTTGAATCTCTGTATGTGCGTGCTGCATGCATGAGTCATTTTCTCTTGGACGAAATACTTTCATAGTTTTCCACCGGTTGTGAAAGCCATTTCACTGCCCAGATGGTGAAGGGTACTTTTCTTTCGTCAAAACACGAAAGGTTTTCTTCACATTCACATGCAAGAGTTTAACGCCTGTGTCTGTGTATGTAAGCGTCGGCCGGTTTTTTTTTGCCGCTATGCGTCTTCTAAAGAGAAAACATGACGTCATTTTAACCTAAAATGGCTGAACCGGTCGTCGTTGACCGGTTCGCAAAGTGTATAAGAGTTGGTCTTATACATAAATGGGATGTAGATATACGCCAGATGTACTTATGTATGCAGGCAGTTGCCGTTCTATCGATTTTCTTGCATTCCGTACTTTATTTTTATTTTCTGCGCTACTCCAGCGGCTTCTCTATCTTATCTGGCATGAAAACGATTTCTATTTTTTATTCATGACGCTATTTGTGTATGTATTAGCGTGGGTGTACTTTGTTTTTCAAGAATTTGACAAAATGCAATTTGCAAAAGTGCAAAGTTAGATGACCCTATGAACAGAGGAATTCGCCATCTGTTTTCTCTATTCCATTTTTTCCCATACTCTTACACACACACACTCATGAAAAAGAAGGGCGGAGCTGCACATGCGTGTGGATAACGGGAAAAGGCGATGATGACGAATTTTTTCTAGTCCTTGCCCGAAAAATCAATACCCTTATCCATAGAATAGGCCGGAAACAACCCTCGAAAATGCCTTAAAACCCGAGCAGCTGCAACATAACAATTGTTGTGCCCAAGTATGGCTCTCTCTCTCTCGGTCGGCTTAAAAAGGGAATTTCTATATATAATATAGTAGTCCGGTATGGCGGTACCATTTCGTTTTAACGAGTGTCAACCACGCATTTCCTCCGCTGTACTCATACCAATATCGGACTTATTTCGGTAAATTGTTTTTATTTGTTTACGCGACATAAACAACGACAGTCGCAAAAACTTTTTTTGGGGTGACGTAATGCCCTGAAAAACAGACGGATTATGCGCCAGATGGTCGGTAGTTAGTAGAGCTCTGAGCTGCAGTTTTAACCTCTCAGCAGACAACACCAACGCCAACGCCTCTCTACAAGTGCCACCTCCTTCTCCTTCTTCTCCTTTCCGGCTTATAAGAGTGGGTCGAGAGCCGAACCCGAACAACCGGTGATGTAAGCCATCGGAAGCGGGGGGTTTTGGGGTGGTGGAGAGCCCGGCTCTGAGGTCGCCGGCAGTGCGTGGGGGCAGACAGACATACAGACAGACACACATATAGATAGTAGTCATACTCAGCCCACGCCCGAAGATTCAAGAGAGATCGGCTCGGTTCGGCGGAACCCAATGACAGCTGCGCCTCGAGATCTGAAACGAAAACCCACGCCAGATGACGTTATCGTTGGTGGTGGAAACGCACCAAAAATGGCAGCGAATAAGTTATGTTAATCGGAGCTCGGCCCATACACAGTTTATGATGGCGTACATAGGTGCCTGAACATCTAGCCGAGCCCAGACATATGTGTATGTACAAAATTGAGGCTTGTGCCCATTCATTCCAATCAATAATGTCTTATATATAGACTGAGTTTTGCCATTACCCTGCACAAACATTTTGTTCAAGATGGTATCTTGTAGCAAAGATACATTTCTATTTATAATGCGTTTTAAAGAACTTTCTCATTCATGTTTTCTGTGTAAACTGTGCTGCTCAACTAAACTTTCACTAAACAGAGAAGGGCCTTGTTCGTGGTAAATACTTTGAAAATTTGAAAATTGAGTTTGACTGGCTAGTAAAAGTTTTCTTAAATTCCAACCATGCTTGGTGGAACCAAGTTTGGTTTTTTAATAAATAAATAGTCTTAAACTTCTTGTTACCATAACATGATTTTATAAATAAAGCAATGTATTAGCAAGCAATATAAGTCTTAAGTACCAGATGGTCTAGGCTTAGGGAAATGACTATTAACTTTCCAGATGACTCATTCGCAATTCATTTCTTAGAATAGAGTTGGAAAATCAACCCTCTAAATCGATTTTTTTTTTTTGCTGACTCATTCAACTTTGTGTAACTGCTGTTAAGCCCTCTCTAATCCTCTATTTCTAATTTTCTTTTTCCTTTTACAGTTCTGGGAGATCATCTCCGATGAGCACGGCATCGATGCCACCGGCGCCTATCATGGTGACAGCGACCTGCAGCTGGAGCGCATCAATGTGTACTACAATGAGGCGTCCGGCGGCAAGTACGTGCCCCGCGCTGTCCTCGTCGATCTGGAGCCCGGCACCATGGACTCCGTGCGATCGGGACCTTTTGGCCAGATCTTCAGGCCCGACAACTTTGTGTTCGGCCAGTCGGGAGCCGGCAACAACTGGGCCAAGGGTCACTACACAGAAGGTGCTGAGCTGGTGGACTCAGTGCTCGACGTTGTCCGCAAGGAGGCCGAATCCTGCGACTGCCTGCAAGGCTTCCAGCTCACACACTCCCTTGGCGGCGGCACCGGCTCCGGCATGGGAACCCTGCTGATTTCCAAGATCCGCGAGGAGTATCCCGACAGGATCATGAACACATACTCGGTGGTGCCGTCGCCCAAGGTATCGGACACCGTGGTTGAGCCCTACAACGCCACGCTGTCGGTGCACCAGCTGGTGGAGAACACGGACGAGACCTACTGCATCGACAACGAGGCTCTCTACGACATCTGCTTCCGCACCCTCAAGCTGACGACCCCCACATACGGTGACCTGAACCATCTCGTCTCGCTGACCATGTCCGGCGTGACCACCTGCCTGCGTTTCCCCGGCCAACTGAACGCTGATCTCCGCAAGCTGGCCGTCAACATGGTGCCCTTCCCCCGTCTTCACTTCTTCATGCCCGGCTTCGCTCCCCTGACCTCCCGAGGATCCCAGCAGTACCGCGCCCTCACCGTTCCCGAGCTGACCCAGCAGATGTTCGATGCCAAGAACATGATGGCCGCCTGCGATCCCCGGCACGGACGCTACCTTACCGTCGCCGCCATCTTCCGCGGACGCATGTCCATGAAGGAGGTCGACGAGCAGATGCTGAACATCCAGAACAAGAACAGCTCGTACTTCGTCGAATGGATCCCCAACAACGTGAAGACCGCCGTGTGCGACATCCCGCCCCGTGGTCTGAAGATGTCTGCCACCTTCATCGGCAACTCCACCGCCATCCAGGAGCTGTTCAAGCGCATCTCCGAGCAGTTCACCGCTATGTTCAGGCGCAAGGCTTTCTTGCATTGGTACACCGGCGAGGGCATGGACGAGATGGAGTTCACTGAGGCCGAGAGCAACATGAACGATCTGGTGTCCGAGTACCAGCAGTACCAGGAGGCCACCGCCGACGAGGACGCCGAGTTCGAGGAGGAGCAGGAGGCTGAGGTCGACGAGAACTAAATTCGAATCGGAAATCAATCGAATTCTCGATAAATGTTTTGCGAAAAAAAAATGAAACGAGAACAAATGAATTCACTTGTAATGTGTTTGTTCTCTTAACAACGTAATCAATAAAGTCGGATCCAATTTTGTTCACAACTCTAAACATTAATGGTTTTTATTGGGAGTTCCTACTTGGCTGAAAAGTACAAAAATGATAAATTGCTTTGGAGGTTAAATTTGGTAGTCTCTCGTTTTTTTATGTAGGTCTTTCTTGGGTTTTCCCATTTAACTAATAACAAAAGATTCTCCTGTCACCGGCTGTTTGTTATAGACATATGGCTATTTTCTGTGATTGATAATTTCATTCACAACCATTGTTTATTTTTAGATATTTATTTATTAGCAGGTCTTTACCTACCTCAACTTTCGAGAAAATATTGCAAACAGAAAAATGATTTGCCCTTGAAGAGGACACGTAGGAAGTAGCAATTTGAAGCCTACGTAAAATGTTATTGTTTCGGCCTCCAGTTTACGGCCTTGAATGCAATATATCTAATTAATGTTGTTTTTAATTCGTAGACATCAGACTAGTTTCCCACACGTTATTTACTTGTAGGTAGTGTATAGGTGTTATTAAGTACTTTCGGAGACAATTTTAATCCATTTTTCATGTCATAAATATTGAGTCATAATTCATAACCTTAAATCATGATGAAAATAATTGGTTGGCCGAAATAACTTATTAGCTAGTTTTGTAGATAGTTTTGTTATGGTTTTAAGTGGTTAAACCAATAAACTTAAGTTAGACAGGTATTAATTCTTATATGTACGTATCATTAAACTTATTAATTTATTTTTATTTATTTAATTTTTAAAAATCGATTAATAATCGAATGACAACACTGGGTTACCAGGGATACGACAAACAGTGTTTTGATTGGAAAATAAAACAATTACATTTAGAAAAAAACAGTTTTTAAATGATTATTTAACTTAACAATATTTTAATAAAATTAAACAATCAATTTAATTTATTTCTTAGTATAATCGGTCGCTGTTCAACACTTTTTTTTCGTGTGTGTGTGAGATTGAGCGGCCGTGTGTGAGTGTCACTGACTGATATTTGACAAGTAAGATAAAATATAAATAATAGGGCGATTTTCGCGAGCTGTCCTAATCCCCAATCCGAATTCCCGCCCCAAGATGATAGCAATGGACGAGCAGCGCGGCGACAAGATCTACGGCGGATGCGAGGGTCCGGACGCCATGTACGTGAAGCTGATTTCCTCGGACGGCCACGAATTTGTCGTAAAACGCGAGCACGCTCTCACCTCCGGCACAATCCGGGCAATGTTGTCCGGCCCGGGACAATTCGCCGAGAACGAGGCTAACGAGGTGCATTTCCGGGAGATTCCGTAAGTAGGGACTCCGGTCCAGAGGCTGCGCCGGCTGAAAAATGCACCTGGGAGCGCCAAGTCATCGTAACTGTGACCTATTGACCGGCGACAAATTCGCACAGCCACATACACATATGTATGTAGGTGGCGCCATGCACACCCAACTAAAATGCACGGATTACAGATCGTTCAGAACGATTCAAATCTCAGACTTTATACGTAATCTAGGGTACAACATTGGTCAAAAGATTAGAACTAGTACTAGCAATAGAACAGGCAAATACGGTTTTCAAAATAGCATTGAGAAATCGATTTTTAAAAAAATTGGTGTTTGTTTAATATGCACATGCAAACATGTTTTTAAAAATATTAGGAACAGGCATTTAAAACTTAAGTTAGGATTGATTTTTACAGTTGTCTATCTAGTAGATCGCTAGGAAAAAAGATTTAAGAGATTAAATGGAAGTCCGACATCCATTAGTTTGTACACATCTATAACACTTAGAATCCTGTTGCTGGCATATTCATGAATATAAAAAAAATAATATTTGGATCTTTCCACTTTTGTACGCACTTAAAATCCGTTTCTTTTAAGCTGTAAAGCTTAAATAGGTATTCAACTCTTTAAGGATTCTGCATATTTTATATGTACAGAACTTTCAACTGATTCTTAATAAACCCCTTCATTTTTTTCAGATCCCACGTCCTACAAAAGGTCTGCATGTACTTCACTTACAAAGTGCGTTACACCAACAGTTCTACCGAAATACCCGAATTCCCGATCGCTCCAGAGATCGCATTAGAACTTTTGATGGCGGCTAATTTCCTAGACTGCTAAATTATATTGGTTAATTTGAATTTACATTATTTACAAGTTAACGGAGGAATGCTAGGATTCGTAAAGCTTTATTCGCCCGTGTTAATTTGTAATGAAACGAGAAGATTGTCCCTGCGAGAAAATAAATTTCTGTTGATTTCCTAAAAAAATCAGTTTTGTAATACTCTTTTTCAAAAACATTGCCTTTTATTAAACATCAAGAAAAGTGGATGATATTTCAGATCTATTTGCAGTGTTTCGATCTGGATTTTGAAGCGTCCTTGTTGCTAAGCATGGCGAATCTCATTTGCTGTATAAGCCATTGAACACCCTCGCCAAGACCTTCCCCGGATATAGCATTTGTGGAGCAGATGTGCCAGGGTTTCTCCTTTATGTTCTCCAATCTTAATGCTAAAATATCGATTTTTTATGTCACATTAAATTTTGCATTATTATAAGAAATTTAAGAATTGTGAGATCGTCTTTTAAAGTTCTGACTGATTAATTTAAGCCAACCAATTGAAAAGACAATTTAAAAAACTGAAATCAAATTATTAATTCAAGCACCTGCTGCAATTTTCACACTGGAAAGAGAATCCTCCATGTCCGATTTATTTCCATAGAATAAAATTGGCACAATTCGGTTGCACAAATCGGGATGCTTTAGCACCAGATCCAACTCATCTTTGACCACCACTGCAAGGGAAACTTTCAGCAACAGGAGCATACATACAGAATGTATCACAACATACCGAATCTCATGCGATCGCTGGAATCAATAACGTATATAATGCCATGGCAATTCTTAAACTGGTGCTCCCACAGGTTCCTGTATCGTGTGGCCCCCGACATGTCAATTGCCTTTATTGATACACCGGACATGCCTGTTCCGGGAGGATATATGTATGTTATATATGTAGTGTTAACACTTGATGTTTCCAATAATCCACACCCACTTACTATAAAACTGCTCCACCATGAAGCCAACTGTGGGCACAACGATTGAACTCTGTTCACTGGACTTTTTGAAATGATTGATTATCGATGACTTTCCACTGTTGTTTAGGCCCAGCACTAAAATCGTCATTTTATCCTTTTTAATCTTTATCAAATCGGCCAAATTGTGCAACATTCCCATTTTACTGTTGGACTGGCATCAGTTTTATTTTGTTTACGACGATACTTCTGACATGTTTGGCCCTGCAAAGGACTTTTAATTGCCGTGGCAACGGCGTGGCGTTGGCATCGATTTATTGAAACTTTTGGCCACCTTCAACTTTGCCTGACGCTTCAGAATTCGTTCGCCCACTCAAATTTTCAAGTTCACCCCGCGGATGACATTGAATATTGGCTTAGGTATAAGGCCCTAAGGGCTAAAAATTAGTTTAAAATTTAATTCTTACTTTCGCCGAATCTTTTCCAATTCATTTTAACTATGTAGAATGTACATATTGAAAAGGTTTTGTGAATTATTTTAAAGGTATATTTTGTATGACTACTTATCACGAAGAATAGACGGTAAGTTTTTGAATGTTCATCAAAAATTTCTTGTGTGATTCATTTTTAAAGTCTAATAAAATTTTTAGTTATACCGAGAAGGGTCTTATTTCCCGATTCTGTAAGCACGGGCCTCAATAACTTCTTAATATTTTCAACTCGTTTAACTGAAAACCAGTTTTTGGTACCAACAAATATTCTTTAAGTTCCGTTGACAAGTTTGATTTAATATTGAATGTGTCAAAGATGTTCGGCTAACAAATTTAATAAAATTAAATAATACATTCTCTGTTCCTTACACCGGAAAATTGTTAATACTTTAAACCAGCGGTTCATACCAGAGTTCTTGTTTCTGCCTCTTAATGCGATAGTTTCAAGTCAGTTTTAAAGTTGATACAAAAATTGATGTTTAGAGAATATTCAGCGATGTTAATGCCGTCGATGCGAAACGAACTTTAAACATCATTAAAGCTTTAAACAGAGTATGGATCTTACAGATTCGATTTCTTTCTACATTATACTATCATTATATCGATTGGCTCTCTCCGAGTAACCCGCAACAGAATTCAGTTAGTTGCAACAAATCCCGCAATGCCTAAAATACGATTCAAGATTTGAACTGTGAGTTTTACGTGTTGACGAAAGCCAAGGTTTATTGTAGAATTCTTCTTAAAAAACATGGTTACGGGTAGAGCTCCTCTACTTCTTGGTGTTCAAGATGATACCATCGTATTTCTGCTGGAACCACTTCATGGCATCCTCCTTTGTGAGGCGGTGCTGGAAGCCAACAGTGCCGGACTTGCGCTTCCTGTGGTTCACATTGTATCCTAAAATGCACAAGAACAAGGGGGTAAGTGATGCGATAAGGGGTTATCTTCTGGATATATATTGTAGAAATTGTACCGTGTGGCCTTGCATGGAGTGAAGCAAGTCCAACTAAGCACATCTTCTTTGATATGAGCACATTCACTGAGCATCAGAGCCTCGATTGGCAGAGATACCTAATTAAGTGCACGATTCCGCAGCGGAATGGGATGCTTACCGGGACGGCCCAGGACGACGTAGAAGTCCAGACCATAGATACCGATGGAGGGATCGTACTTGATGCCCAGATCGATGTGTTCCTGGATGCCGAAACCGAAGTTGCCGGTGGAGGAGAAGTTCTCCCGACGCAGCTCGTACTCGCGCACCTTCAAGCCGCGCTCCAGGATTTCCTCGGCCTTGGCGCCGCGCACCGTGCAGTGGACAGCGATCTTCTCGTTACGGCGGATACCGAACGAACGCACCGTGTAGCGGGCCTTGGAGAACACTGGCTGCTGGCCAGTCAGCTGCTCCAGCACCTGTTTGTATATACACACAATATTTGGTTAGCCGCCACCGAGGGAGCACGGATATCGCAGATATCTTACCTTGGCGGCACGGGTCAGCCTATCACCGGACTCGCCCACGCAGATGTTCAGGCAGAGCTTGCGGATGTGCAGATCCCTCATCGGGTTCTTCGCCGGATCGCGCTTAATCTTCTTAGCAACAGCCTGAAACAATCAAGGGATTTCGTGTCACTTTGAGTGGGGGCCGTAAACACGTAAAATTTCTGTCATCGCATCACGTCGCACTTTTACATCCCAAAAATATGGTCGAAAATATGTCGATGCGGCAATAATTTGTTTGTGAACCTACCGCCATTATGGTATGTAGGGAAGAAAGCTGCTCACAGGAATTCCTCGCTGCAAATAAATGGTTAAAAAGTTATTAAATCAAAATATCACACAAAAAAAACGCGGAGCACTCACCGGAAACTTGTAAGAAAAGAAGGAAAGGTTAGTGTGGCCGCCGGCACGCGCACAAAAGGGCCTAAAAAATGCCCTACACGTGATATTGTCGTGCTGTTATCCAGCTATCGTGCTGTTATGCGCGCACTGTTCCATCACCTACTGCAAACACGGAAAAAATTAAACAAATAGGGTATTCCCTATGTTAAGTACTGAGTTGTTAAAGTTACTGCAGCTGTTTTCCAGCTGTTCTGTATGAAATTCAAACACAATCGTATTATTTGCTAAATGTAATGTTTTTACAATACAAGTTTTAAGAAAAATTAAAAACCTCATTAGCTTAAATTGATTTTATTGAATTTATCCATGACACATCTACACCATTATTAATGCAGGCTGCCAAATGGGGCTTATAGAATATTGAACGCAAATTTAATGATTTCAATTTTTTCAGGCAGACATAGTTTTAAAGTTTTACTAGACTGCACGTGGCGATTAAAAATTAACAAATAAATAAAAATATTAATGCTTTCCGATTCAGTTAAAATAATGTGAAATGCTGTACGCATTTAATCTGATAATTAACCTCAATGATTATTAATATTGTATGTGCCGAGGCTGTAACACCTAAAATTTTTGCTGTTACGCCGTTATTAGGGCTGTTATGCGGAGTATGTTCTGACTTATCGATAACCAAACCGGTTATCTTGCATACCGTTCAAAACCTTACATATTCTAAAGCAACTGCTAAATGGGAAGTAAACCAAAATAAATATAATTTAATTTTTAGTCATAAGGTGTCGATTTGAAATATATTACTAATGAATGAGTTCCTTCTTCTTTAACATAAAATTCTTAATTAGTTTCTGTAAACTTGTAGAACAAATCAAATTGCGCTAAGAACTAAAACAAACTTTAAATAAACGTCCATAATAGTTTATTTGAATTAATAATTTTCGTAATAATGTATATTTCATTCAAGCATTTTTCAATTTCCATGTGGGTAGCAACAGTTCCTATTGAGAGCTTAATCGATGGACTTCATCTTGCAGAGGTAGTTCACCGGCATCATCTTGACATCGTCATTTATTTTGCAGACGAGCACGTCGCCCTCCTGCTTGGACAGCACTCTGCCCACGGACTCGCGCTCCTCGCCGTGAATGACCTTAAATTCATCGCCACTGTTTGGTGGCACTGGCGCCAAGTGCTCGCTGACAATGGACACACTGCGATCCTCCTGGCGCAAAAACACAGAGCACACGCCGTTGGACACGGTGCGTATGATGCCCGTTTGCCCAACGAGATCGGTGTCGTCGTGCGTGTGAATCCGAACTTCAATGTCCGTGGTGCACCAATCGCCCATCGAGGAGTCCAGACTGGCTCCGGGTGTCTGAGGATTGTAAGGGGACTGCGGTATGCCACCCGGAGTATTCGGCGAATAGGTCGATGGCGACGGAGTGTTCATGTAGCCAACGGGATAGGGCGACGGCGCAGGACTGGGACTGGGATTGAAGGGACTGTAGCTCCTATCAGATCCATATAGAGTGCCTGGTGTTTGAGGGGCAAACTGGGAAGTCATCTGATAGCCAGGAGTACCTAGAATAGACAAGAGGATTAGAAAATGCACAAGAGCTTATAAAATCAAAGCAATTACTTGGATTGTAGCCGGGACTTGGGCTGGGCTCCTCCAGGGAATAATCGAAATCGTTGTTCCTGGCCGGCGTTGTGTTTGCGGTAGGATCCCAAGCTCCGTGACGAGGCGTCATGCTGCCATCGTGCGACGGTGTCATTGTACCATAAGGAGTACGCGTATCAGTATCCCAATTGGGTGTTTGGCTTCCCACCAACGGAGTTTTAGGATCCGGCAGCAGTGTAGCTGGGAGTCTGAGCTCCATAGCCGGGCGTGCGGGCCGGAGTGCGTCCATAGGTGGAGACACTGCCCTCCTTGCCGGTCACTCCCACAATGGCAATATGATTCCGATCCACCGAAATGGTCTGACATGAGGTGTGCAGCTCCACGCGAGCTGTGCTCTCAGTTGCGTCCTTGACAATTCCGACAGCGCCCTTGTAGGGTCCGCCACTAATCTTGATGGTTTTTCCCAAGATCTCGCGATCACGTGTCACACGGAAACCGCCCCTGCCACCCCGTGCTCCACCGCGAGCCCCACGGCCACCGGACGGATGCATGGGCGATTGAATGCGCGGCGACATGAATCCCAAGCCACCCAGGGTGCCAGCATTATTAACGTTGGTCTTGCTGCCTCCAGCCAGCTGCAAGTGTCGGGTCTTGCACACAAAAATGCCTCCGTTTTCCGTGTACATACGGCAATGGAGAAAGGCCAAGCTGCGGTACAAGTGCTTTATCTCACCGGAACGTCCCTGAAAAGAGTTGTCGCCTTTAGAACTGGTACCAACTGGCAGGGGCAGGTATTAAAGAACTTACAGCATGGGGACCCTCCATCACCTTGACAATATCGCGTCGGCGAATCTGATTCTGGTCGGCATCCAGAGCAACAGTGTTGCGGTTCTCCCTTCGCTTGTGCAAAGCCGTTGGCTTGCACTCGATGCACTTGCCATTCATGCCCAAAACATGAAAGTTCTCGCGTTCCAATCGCACGATAACACCAACATTCTGGGAGCTGTAAGATCATGAGTCTTGTGATGGTCTGATTTGCCGGCGAAGAAGTTAACAAACTTACTCCAGTTGTACCAAATCTCCCCATTGGAACTGACCCAGACAGTCGACACCCGTTGCCACATCCGAGCAGAGTTGCAAGTCCCTGGGCAGCACCTCCAGCTCGTGATTGGTCAGATCGGAGACTAGAACCACCCTTGAGGGCTCAACGCGAATGATGAGGCCAGTTTCGCCTTCGTAACGACCGGCCAACACTCTGGCATGATCTCCTGTCTTGAAGTACTTGCGCAACTCACTGGCTTTAAAAATCAAAGGGTCCTGCAGAAATCAGTTGTTATTTTCTAGATGCTTTTTATATATTTTTCAGTACAAACCTTAAGGTCTTGATGTTTGGGCATGACAGTTATCATGGTGCCGTCAATGGCCACAATCTTGGCCTGCAAGTTTTCCAAATCTCCCACGCAAACTTCAACGTTGTCACCCATGGAGAATGAGTGAGCCGAAGTGGGATCGTCCTTCACAGTGCCCATTATTTCCAAGTTGACCTCTGCATTAAGAAATACCCGAGTTAATATTGAAACGTGGTGGTAATAATCACCCTATCTTACCCTCCGGAGATTCTTCAAAGCGTTCTAGCTCGGCAAGAGTAGGTTTTACACCGTCTGACAGAATGGCCGACATGGTGAAGTTCTTATAGAGGAAACCCTTCCGCGAATATCGGTTTCCCTCGAAGAGAAGGAAATCACCATCAGAGTGAACTTCGCCTCCAATTGCCCTAAACGAAAACTCGGTTATCTATTGTTAAACTGGTTAAGTTGGTAATGCTTACCTTACTGCTTCCGGATCGAAAGGCTTTGCTGCCGGACGGCGTTTTTTCTTGCGCTTGCTATCGTCACTTTCCTATTAGATTTTACATGCTTAGCTCTGAATGTTATTTTTTTATTTTAAGTAATCGGCTTACCGTGGCTGTCGTTCTCAAAGCGCCTCGCATACGTGTGTAGTCTATGCGTGGAAGCAGCTTCAAATGCACTTGGTTCTGAGCCAGATCCACGTAGTCCACCTGCGCAATGTCGTCCTTGTAGAGACCGCGCTTAAGGCGCACCCACTGCTTGACCTTAAGGCCAACCTGCTCCTTGACTACCTTCAGCACATCGGTCATTTCCTTTATGGGCACCATTTCTTGCTTCCATTTGCCCATGCGAAGATTACCCACGTTGTCAATGCAAGTTTTCACATGGGTCTGCTTGTAGGCCTCCAGATAAATGTATCCCTTGACGCCCTCTGGTGCAATAATCGATTTGATTTGCAGTGGATCATCTGTGTTTAAGTAGGTTAAGAACTTCCTCATCAGAAGAAGGGCTGTGGCCTTCTCTTCTCCAATTCGGCATTTCACCATCCACAAATTGGGATCCCTGCAAGTACGTGTTAAATAAATGATTTTTTTTTTTGGATTAGGTTAAAGAACTCACTTGATTCCTGGCAATAAAGTCTGCTGGGTTATCTCGTCCGACATCTCTTCGCCGCCATCACCAAAATGGCGCTTAGCTATTGACTCGTCAGCGTATTTCTTTCGGAGGTACTCTTCGATTTCGTCCTCCTTTTGGGTGCTGAAGTTTAGAAAAGCAATTAGTTCTGGTTCTGATTCTTAATGAGAAATATAACTTACTCCCAGAGGTTGGTGCCTCGTCGTCGAATTTCAATGTCCCTGGCTGTGGGGCCCAGCTCATCAATCTCGTTACCCACAATACCAATCTCATTGGCACCCTCCTCCCACTCATCATCCTCATCGACCTTAATTCAAATAGGAGATTATAGTTATAGAAGGAATAGGTAATAGTTTTATGAGCACTTACCTCATCGTCTACTTCGGCCTCGTCAATGATAAAGCCTCCAAAGCGTTCTTTTTTCTTCTTTTTCCTTGGGTGATCGTCGTTCTCCTCCTCATCGTACTCCTCGGAATCAATGTCCTCGCCTGGCGGCTCCTCCTCCTCCTCGCCGGACTCATCGCTCTTGGCACGATTATCGCGTCTCTGCGGAGACTCTGAACCGGATCTCGAGTGACCCGATTGCGAGCGGGATCTGGACCTGGATGGAGACCTAGACCCCCTGGAACCGGACCTGGATCGAGACCTTGACTTGGATCGAGCGCTGCGTTGCGACTTGTTTGAAATAGATCCATCTTCGGAGCCGCTATCCGACATATTACTGACTTCCGAGTCCGACATTGTGGTCTTTGTAAATCTGTATAAGTACATAAGACTTACTTAATATGTTTGTACAGACTAGGTATGTTGCGAGATGAGACTTTTTCTATTACAGGTGAGGACGGAGGTGTATGTATTATGTATGGAGTGTACTTATGTACATACATATCGGATTTGCACCCTCGAGAACTAAACGAACACATGGTAATACAAACTTCTGCATCTGCATTCAACCTTTAAAAACGCCAACCAACGAAATCTGTAAACGTGTGCGAGTGCGATGGAGCACAAAGTGGTTATTGTGGCCTAACCGATTATTCAGATCGGGATATAATGTGTATGCCTTTAAAACTCGCCGCGGAGATGGAATAAACTCAATACTTACATTTTTTTCCTTTGTTGAGACACCTATTTGGCAGGAAAATCTGCAAATGCAGAACAAATTTTCAACTCTTTACAACGCTAGAGATGGCAGACACGTAATAGAGGTGGAAAAACATCGATGTCATCGAAATACGGTCTTAGCGACTTTCCGTTCATCTGAGCCAGTTCCAAAAGGCTAACGGTTTTCAAAGTAGGCAGAAAGAGTGCAGTAAGCTGGTATATTCTCAACTGCAAGACCCGGTCACACTGGCTACTACGGAGAAATAAGTAATCATATTTTTATAAATAACCATTTCTGGCTAAATACGGCTAGCGGACGCCCAGAACTCTTAAGCTTGAATCGGCGATGTCGCGAAGCAGTGGCAAGACCGAAAGGTTTTCCCCGTAATTCAATTAATAACCATATCAACCCCTCACATCTGGCGCAGACTGTATGTTAAACAGATGCATATAGGGATGTGTGGATGTGTGTGTGTTCGTACTACCACATACTGCATTTCCATAAACCGAGAGTTTGGCAATAACGAATATCTCGCTTTCCCGACCAGATTAAAGAATTCGGTTATATAGCTCGCCGATCGACGGTCCGTAGCGCTGGCGTCGGAAGAGAGTGGGTGAGAGTGGAAGTTTGTCAGGGCAGTAAGGTGTGGTTCAACAAAAACAAAAACCCAAAGGGGTGGGAAAGTCTCGCCTTTCCGCTCTTCCACCTGTGAAGATTGGCAGGATTCGCTTTCCGTTGGCTAGGCCATTGTGCTATTGTGTCATTCGATCGATATCATCCGTAACCATATGCTTCTGGTATCTCAGGTTAAAGCGTTTATCTGGAATCGCCCACTGTGCGGTAACTGTGGACCATGAACACCGCGGGAGCCAGCAGTCAACCGCCGCCCACTAAAAATGAGTGTGAGTTTTGGGTTTGCCCCCGATTGGGCCATCGCATCACTAAAACTGCATGTCTGTTTTTTTTTTACAGTACTCCCCGAGGAGTACCTCATCCACGTGCATATGCCGAACAAAAGCTTTAAGGCTGTTCGGTTTAACGTCAAGGAGACCGTTTTTCATGTGATCCGGCGAATCGTCGAGGATCTGGGCACGGATGGGCGGACGCCCAGCATCCAGCGATATGCCTGCCGCATGCTAAACATGATCACCAAGGAAGTGATATGGTTGGCCAGGAGCACCTCGATGCAGAAGGTCCTCTCGCACATACTGACGCCCGGCTGTTTCAACGTGGACTGCCCCAATAACCAGGCAGAACTGGATGAGGCTCTGCTTGAGCATGGCCGCAGGATCACCGACAACAGGGTGTGGCGAGTGGAGCTAAGGGTACGCTACGTGCCGAACAGTATTCAGGAACTCTTCGACGAGGACAAGGCCACATGCTTCTACTATTTCAATCAGGTGAATACCTCTTGCGAAAGAAATTGTAATATCATTAAAAAGTAACTAGGTTTTCACAAGAAAATAAAAATAGCAAACTCGTGGGATTCGAACAAGTTTAAAAAAAATTTTCAAATTTTAATTTCTTTTTCTTTTGCTGCGAGACCTTTTTTCTTACAATTTTTAAGAAAGCATTTATAAATAATACTTTGAACCAATACTTATTTCAAAGCAAGTCATTATACTATATTTTTTAGCCATTCGTTATTTAATATTTTTGAAACATTTTCTTTCCAGGTGAAGGAAGACTTTATCCAAGCCAATGTCAGCTCCATCGACACTGAATTGGCGGTGCAGCTGTGCTGTTTGGGAATTCGCCATTATTTCAAGAACATCACTGTGAAGGCCCCTGATAAGAAGCAGCACATTGACTATATTGAAAAGGAAATCGGATTTAAAAGTTTTCTTCCCCAATCTGTGATAGCCACATCAAAGCCAAAGAATCTTAAGAAAATGATCCAAGTCGGTTACAAAAAGGTCTACAATTACAATGACATTGAGTACCTGACACGGTAAGCATTGTTAATATTCAAGCTTAAGTTCCCAGATTGTATTTTGATTCTTTCTACAGGTTCTTCGATCTTTTGAAAAGTATTTATTTAACAAACTCTGAGCAGTTCTCGATTACCCTGAGTTCGGCATGGAATATCTCTGGAATTCTACACGTCGGTCCCCCCATTGGTATTTATTTCACTGGAATGCAAATCAATACGAACCATAAACACTTTTTAATTTTCAGGAATCTCTTACCAAACTCATCGTCAGGCCAGCTTAAAGAACGTCGCTCAGTTTAAGGATGTCGTTTCTATAAAAACATGCACTCTGCCAAAGGAAAAGCTGTCCAAGTCTAGCGAAAATACCACAGAACCCGAGTTACAGAACTTTAGTTGCAATTGCCAGAAGATCAAGACTCAGATCAAAATATCAGCATCCAACAATGTAGAGGACTTGGTCATAACATGCAATGGAATTAATGTGAGTTTGTAATCCAAGATAAATATTAATTAATTAATTTCGATTGTTATTACTTTTAGACTGCTGAGAGTATTGCTGACCTTATTGACGGCTACTGCAGGCTGTTATCAAAGGACCTAGAGTTCACGATTTGGCAGCGAGAGACAATCGCATCAAGTGATGATAGCGCAAAAGCATTGCCCAATAATGCGACGCTGGAGTCCAACAAATCGACTTCGAGTCAGGGAAAGCCGATGCTGACGGATGATTACGCCGAGATTGGTTTATTAGAGGGCGAGGGTGATTACTCTACACCTACGGTTCGAAATTATGAGCTGGACCGAGCCCACATTATTCCGAGTGCTAAAATTGGAGTGGGACAGTTCGGTGACGTTTATGTGGGCACATATACTCTACCGAAGTTGGGCAAGGGAAAGAGCTCCCTAAAGAATGGCAAAGATAGCAATACCGACCAAAGAAACGCCGATGCAAGGACAGACGTAATTCAAGTGGCGATAAAGACATGTAAAGCTAACGATGATCCCGAAAAAACCGAAAACTTTCTGGCCGAAGCTAGTACGTCATATTTTCTTCCACGACTCTTGCACAGTTCTTAAAAATCTTTTGGTCTTTTCAGTTATCATGCAGAAATTTGATCATCCCCATATTATTCGCTTAATTGGCATTTGTAGCGAAGTTCCCATTTGGATAGTCATGGAATTGGCCAAACTTGGTGAACTGCGGGCATATTTAAAGACAAACAGCGACAGGTGATACTAAAGCATAATGAACTTATTTGGTTTTATGTACTTTATTATCGCTCTCATTACTTAGATTAAGTCATGGTACCCTATTGAAGTATTGTTACCAGTTATCGACTGCTCTTAGCTACTTGGAATCTAAAAAGTTTGTACACCGAGATATAGCTGCGCGTAATGTACTTGTCAGCTCCCCAACGTGTGTTAAGGTAATTCAAAAAATAATGTTGTAAATGATTTATTTGTTTTAAGGTACCTATCTAATTTTTCAGTTGGCTGATTTTGGCTTGTCTCGCTGGGTTTCCGATCAATCCTATTATCATTCAACTCCTACAGGTGATATTTTCTACTTTTATTGTTCGAACTTATATAAAACAGAGTTTTTTCCTATTAGTGGCCCTTCCCATTAAATGGATGTCCCCGGAGTCGATTAACTTTAGAAGATTCACCACAGCCAGTGATGTATGGATGTTCGGTTTGTAAAATAGACATTGTGGCCAACTTGTCATGACTGATCGCATCACTTTATTAGGTGTCTGTATTTGGGAAATACTCATGCTTGGTGTGAAGCCCTTCCAAGGCGTAAAGAACAGCGATGTAATCTCAAAGCTGGAAAATGGGGAGCGTCTGCCCTTGCCACCAAACTGCCCGCCCCGACTTTATTCGCTAATGTCTCAGTGCTGGGCCTATGAACCTCTTAAACGACCGAATTTCAAGCGGATCAAGGAAACTCTTCAGTAAGTTCTCCAATAAAGCCAAAAAAATAACTGATTAAAATACTATTTTTCCTTTTTGCAATAGTGAAATTCTTATTGAAGACAGCATAAATTCATCAGAGACTCTGAAGCGGGAGCAACGAAAAGTGGCATCCATGTCCTGGGTGGGCAGTGACGAGATCGACATTCCGCCATCGAAACCTTCAAGGGCGATGCATGATCCTGGTACTTAAATTTCACTACTTTAATTTCTTTCAAAGTCTTATTTTTGTTATTTATTGCAGACATGTCAGGCTTGATGACTGAACCAACGGCGCTACCTCAGACTTATATAATTGCACAAAATCCCGCGGTGCTGGCCAAGCTAATGATGGAGAACCAAAAACGAGGCATCAATCCAGCCGCATACACCACACCAGCTTCGGTATTTAATACTTTAGCCGTAGGATTAGATGACAGCAAGTCGAATGTCTCACTCAAGACTACAAAGCTTCCCGCTGCAGATTTGTTAAAACTAGACCCGATTGCAGAATCCGAAAGGCTAAAGTCACAGTTTTCCCCTAACAGCAGTGCTTGTCAAAAGGCCAACCCCATAGCCGCTTTAGCTAATTCCCTTGAGCCCCTTAATACCCATCAGCCAGGAATGTATACGGGAAGTTTGCCTTCAAAGAGTAGCTTTGTCGTTTGTCCACCCCAAACCGAGGATCAAATGCAGGGCGAAAACATATCTAACCCATCTGTGTCGAAGGTGGCCGGATATAGCCTATATGGCAGCCTGGAAAGGCATCTACCACCGCCAGCGAAGGCCATGCATTCAAAAGGTGGCAGCTTGGAGCGCCACCAATCGTTGATGTCAGCCCAGAACCTAGTTTTCTACAATGCGAAGCCGCCACACTGCACCAATACAGCAGAGCGTTCGAGGAGCATGGAGCGAAATACCTACTTCCATGCCTATCGCCAGCAGATGAAAACCTCTATTGAATGCGAAGCTCTTCCCGAGGAAATCTACGATTTCGGGGGTGCCGGACTGAAGACCTGTGTATCCGCCAGACAGCAACCGAAGTTCAGTCCAATGATTAATATACGCCCAATGGGATTTGGCCAAACACAAACGGCAGACTGCATGGGAATACATTCCAATGTACCGATTGGCCCTGCAAACGACTCCTTTGGAGTTATATCGCCACATAACATGGAGGAAAGCCTGAGAAACCAGCGCGAATGGGAGCGACAATGGGTGGTTTCGGGGCCGCAGACTATGACAGTCGGTCCTAGCATTTCCGATGGAGCTGCTTGCATGGCTACCTTGCAAGCCGAAGCTATGGGAAATCAGGTTGGCCTATATTGGACACGTTGGCAGCCAATCGTTTGCCTTTCCTTTTAATTTCCCTTCGTTTGTTTTCCCTTATGTTGGTTTTTCTAATATAATTATCAGACTTTTTTTAGTTAGCTTTGATTTGTTTAAGTTCTTATTATTTTATTTTAAGTCTCTTTCAACTAGGGAGTAAAATGTTTGTAATTTTCAGGGCATTCACAATGTTTTGGGCGAAAAGCTACGACAGCAGCAAAAGGAAAGCAACAGTGACAGCGAATGGTTAATTCAAGAAGAACTACTGGTTGGTAATAATAACTTTTGAACAAGAAACATGTCTGACGTTTTTTTTTCCTTTAGCGGCAGAGATCCAGCTCGATACCCCAAGGATCAATCAACGATCATCAGCCGCAAATGTTTAAGCTTGATTTCATGTCAGCTGGACCTTCTAGTTTACCAGACTGTTCGAATTCCAGCTCTAGACCCATGACACCCAATGCGAACCTCGTTTCGCTTAAGTCGAACAACTCCTCGGCGGATCACTTGTCTGGCCTGACATCTGGCGAAGATCAGATTGGTTTGAATAACCGAATCTTTGGCAGCTCGGTTTCGAGTCGACCACTGAACCGCGCAGATGACGAAGTATATTGCGCCACCACACTGGTGGTCAAATCAATAATGGTACTGTCACAAGGTGTGGAGAAAGCCAATACCGAAGGTTATTTGGAACTGGTTAAGAATGTGGGCGTCAAGCTGAGAAACCTGCTTACATCGGTTGACAAAATATCCGTGATGTTCCCAGCACAGGCCCTCAAGTAAGCAAACCCGCTGTCTACAAAGTTTTCTTTTAAAATAAGTTTTTTTCTTTTTATAGGGAAGTGCAAATGGCACATCAAGTACTTTCCAAAGACATGCATGAACTGGTCTCAGCAATGCGATTGGCCCAGCAATATAGCGACACAACTCTGGATTGTGAATATCGCAGGTAAGTGTTAATAAATGTTAGAAATTCTGATTTCTTAGAATACTAATTCTCATTTATATTGAAGGAGTATGCTATCTGCAGCCCACGTTTTGGCAATGGATGCCAAGAACCTGTTTGATGTCGTCGATTCCATTCGGCAACGCTATCAACACCTATTCCCGCCGCAAGCCACAAAAGAACCCAGTTGCTCATCAAGTATTGATTCAAACTCGGGTTCCATTGTCACAGAGCCAATTAATGAGCTCAGCGGCTATCTCAAACCGAGTACTTCAGGAGATTTACTCCAGGCCACAGGGATATATGATAATGATTTGCATCATAGCTTCAGCTCGCAGTTGCAGTTGCAAAATCCATCCCCCAGCCTCGACTTAAGCGGTGGGGGCAGCCTGCAGAGGGGCATGAGCATGGGCTTGGATCCCACTAGGGCAACAAATGAACCCCTGAGGATTGTCGAGGAGTCGCTGGGAAGCCCGGGTGAACATATGTATTGCAACACGTCCGCCTTGCATGGCCACGCGTAATTCTGAGAGATTATGTTTCTGCGCAGCTAGATATTAACGTAATGACCTAACAACTGTACATACTTTAAACATATATATCAAAATATGTATATCAATCGAACTACTCAGCGGATAATTCGCTTATCTACGTACGAAATATACATAGCTTTGAACATACTTACTCACTAAAGTTTGACGAGACTCCAACTCGGCCGGCCGCATTCTCACATCGTCATGTAGTCAAAATAATTTAAGAAACAAAGACACGTTTTTGAATGAAGATGGCTAGTAATAATATTTATAGATAATCTGCCCCTAATACAACTAAAAATGAATTTCATCATAATTTTGGGTGTGTTTTAAGACATTTATATTGTGATTTATAGTATACCATAATAGGCTTTACTCGAAGCAAATTATTTTGGTGCAAGGTTCAATCACAAAAATAAAATCAATTACTAAACAAAAAGTGTTTTTTCTTTTTCATCTCTGCGAATCGAAGACTTAAATAAAAAAGTTTATCGAGTTGTACCTGGATCGCCCGTTTCCAATAACCCAATATGTAAAAAACTTTATAGAAAATATTAGATATGGATTCCTTTAATAAGTTAACATTGGCTCAAGTTAAATTCCTTATTCAAATGTAAATAAGGGGTTTTTATAGGGTAAGTAAATAAGATTTCTGGGTCAACGATTCAATAAATTCGGTAAACATCACTTATCGACAAGCAAATACATTAACGTGATTATACAGTTGAATGAAAACTTCTTTGGAAGTGTAGTTTGATTTGTACTTTATAAAGAAACATATTGGAGATTACCATTAGGAGATTTCATTTAAACATTTGTTCGAATTGATTCGCTAACATAGATATAAAATATTGTCCTTTAAGAATATATTGTGCGTTCAATCCATTCTTCCAAAGTAAACGTAGCTGTTTCGTTTTTCTCAGTGTCTCGCTCTTTGAATATATCTGCAAAAAAATATTGGAATTGAAATTTGAATTGCATTTCTTGGTATTCTTATTTTTACCAATATAAGTTTTAATTTTAACTGCACACATAATGAAATCATCAAAAGCTATTTTGCCATCTCGTGAGCCATATCGATGACCCAAAACATTGAGAACGCGATTGTTCAAATGATAGCCAGCAGAGTTGAGTGCCTCCCGAAGCTGAAATCCAGACACCCTGCCTGTGTTCTCCACATCATAGACCTTGAAGATGGCCTTCCATTTGGCGATATCCGAAAGCAAGGTCTCGAACTCTTCGAAGCCCAGCTTGCCTGACTTATCGGCGTCCAGCATGGCCACCATGGAGCGGCAAACATCTTTGGAAAAGCCATGGGTCTCGTCCACAATAGCTGTAGGGATTTGGAAGCATTAAGTTTCTTATATATATATTTCTGCAAGGGCAGATTGTATCTTACCATTAGCTGTTACTGGACCACCATCGGCTGGATTATCCCCTATTAGCCTCTTATTCGACTGATCATTCATTCCCAACTGTTCCTCGAATGGTGTTCCTTTCAAAAATGGCCCGCAAATCAGGGACAAAAGTCCACAGGCGCCGGCCCCATCTTCTCCAGGACCTGAAGCCTGGGTCTCAAATGCGTTGGTGTTGGAGAAACGGTTGAAAACAACAGGTTTGGGTAAGTCTAACAAAAACAAAAAATTTGAAATAATATTCCAGTGGTAGTTAGTTTCGTGTTTACCGTCTCTCATCGAATGGTCCAAAATGCGCTTCAACTCCATCCAATCAACTTCCATGTCTTGGCCGGCAATGCTGTCGAACAAACGTCGCAAGCTCTCCTTCTGAGGATCCAATGGCTTGGGTGTTGGAAATCCTGGTGATATCTTTAAAGCCAAATATGTAAAAAAAACGATCCTATTTGCCAAAGTTCACTTACCGTATCGCCTTTGCCGCCATAACCCACATGATCATCATTCTCTCTATATGGGAGTGAAAAGCGAAATGATTGACATTGAAATGAATGGAAAACAAACTGTTTAGAGAGAAGCAATATAATGGTTTTACACAATAATATGTACATGTACAAGTACTAGGATTTTTAATGGTCTAATGAGTATTTTAAGCAGATTTTGTATGGGTCCATTTTTAAAGTATAAATAACGTTGTTGTGGGAGTTTTCTTTATTTTTACTTTAATAAATATATTGTTACATGAGAAAAATACATAGAATTTAAACAAAGGGTTAAGAATAGACCACTAAAAATAACTGTGTTGATAAATCTTACTAAGATTTTACCGCCCTTTTAATACCTGACAAGAAAATAGGACTTTTTACTGAGCAGACTATTTAAAATTGACGTAATACTTTCCGTTTAAAGTTAATTTCCTTAAAAATGAAACAGACTGACAGACATAACGTATAACCTTATTTAAGACAAATATTTCGAAAGTTTCAAGAATACTGTACGCTTTAATCTCAACTTTGCATATATTAAAAAAAATTGAAAAAAACAAGTAGCCAACATGCAATTCTGTAACTTAACTATCGGGAATGTGTGAGGGTAAGAGTCAAACAAACAAATCTAGTTTAACATTTACTAGCACTAAAGATATAAATATTTTGTAGTCACATACCACATATTGCACTTTAGAAGCTTTAAGTAATTGAAACCCCGCATTATTTCTAATATACAAACTCATTATCATTGTCTACTTGTACGCACTCCATGTTATTTTGAGTTTCTGAGAATACTCGAATGATGAACTCTCCCTCCTCGTTCGGATCGAAGGTTGATGGCACAATCAGGTAGTGGCCAGGAGGTAGTTTAAAGCGAGCGCATACCTAAAACGACACACATTTCAATACTAACAACAATTTTAGAGAAACCATTGTACATACTTCGCGGGTATTGATGAAGTGAGGCGATCGGCCCACCGATGATTTGTACCTGAAGAAGTTCAGGCCTTGCGGACGATTCTCCAGCTCGCGATCGTTAAGACTATAGATGGCAAAACCAATGGTCAGACATTCCATTCCCATGTTGCGCTTCGATCTGCGATTCTTCTGCATCAGGGCCACAATCACGGTGCACTGTCCCTCTTCGTCCTCCTCGTCGGGATCGACCAGCGTGATGATGTACTGGGGATTGTGCCAGAAGGTGTCCAGGAAATTGCGACAACCTCCGGCCGTTACACCGGGTGTCCATTCGCCCTCGTACATGGACATCTCCCACTTTCGTTTGCCACTCTGCTGCTGATCTTCGGTCAGCGAGTCTGGCGACAAATTGCAAATCTGCAAAAATAATTGTTTATCAAATTGTTTTGTAAAACTAAATTCCAATTTCGTACCTCCACGCGATCGAAGTGATTGAGGAAATCTTGGAAGGACATCCAGAATTCTCCATCCCTGTCAAAAGTAAGTCCTATTTCCGCCTTTTGCTCTTCGGGTATGTATCGCCACTCAGGGGAGCTATCACTCCAAGGTCCATTCCACTCAGCTTCATTGCCCCAAGGATTGCGCATTCTAATCATGGGAATCTTGCCCTGACGATTGGGCGTTACTATGTCAATAAGGCAGACCTGTAGTTAAACTCTTTGATAATTGTTAAGTTCAGTTAATATAATTGTACTCCGAACCTTGGTAATTGAGTAAGCGTGGCCACGAATCAAACCCTGGGGAGTTTCCGCCTCCGTGACATTGGGATCCGGCTCAATGGAGCAACCCATCATGGAATTGCGATCAGCTGCTTTTTGCAGAATGGTGAACAGATTGCCGGGAGCTTCCTTCAGGTCGTACCACTCGCTAACACCACCCGTAAAGTCCTCCATGGCCTCGCAAGTACTGCCTCCCTTCAGAGCCTCGTAGGACCCGTGAAGTCTGCAAAATATGGTATATCAGCAAGCTAAATAGTATGTAGAAGCTTTAGTTATACTTGGCATAAGCCTTTTCCAGCAGAGCGCTCCAGAACTCATTCTTCTCCGTGGAGTGCATGTACATCAGTTCCCCATTATAAGTGGGCAAGCGGTCATCAACAATCACATCCACCCATTTACCTTTTAAAAATTAAAAAAGAATCAATTTCCTAGGATCGTTGTAGTTGTATACTAAAATTACCATATTGCCAAAAGCGGAAATGAAATATGCCAGCGTAGTTCTCCTCGAAACTCTGCTCAGCTGGGATTACGCGGAAGAACAGATTTGCTTCCTGGGTCAAATTAGCGGTGGCAGCTAACAGCCAGCAATCTCCAAGTTCTCCCTGTTGCACATCGAACCGGGAATAGCCCTCCACAAAGAACTGCGGATTCTCGGCGATTTCCTTTATAATAAAATAAGCTATTATACCTTATCATTACCATAAATGTATTTTATTAAGCTTACATGAGGTCTCAGCCATTCGATGTGACGATCTGGACGTCGAGAAAACTGAAGCGACTCATTTGATGCCGGAAAGAGTGGATCCTCGAAGAGTGAGCCGCTGGCTAGGCAGCTGTTCAAGATGGTCTCATAGTCCTGCACTTCGGAGTAAGGTCCCAGGTTCGAGCTCTTTTCTCCCAGCTAAAAAATACTTTTTATTAGTTATATGGTCCTTTGAAAACGTATTTATGTATGCATACATATATTTCGGTACGAGTAGTCATGTATGTACAGACTAAATGTGTGTAATGGAGTTTTATAAACGAGGATGCGTTTTGTACACTTTACATGCTGAAGAAAAAACAAAACACAAGGACAACACAGTACGACACTTTGGCAGCGCATTATCCTTGGGACGGAATTATGTCAATGCCATAAGGATGACTGGATTAAGTACTTACGTTCCCATAGTACAACGCTTGGGATTGCAATGGTGTGGATTGCAATGTTTGCTAATGATTGATTGGAATGTACTTGTTAACATGCATATGGATTTTAATGGATTGTTTACGTTTGTATAGTATAGCCCTTGCCAATAGCCTATCTTGATGATAACCCCGGTCAACTTACAACTCTCATGTTCTTGATGCTGGGCAGCACCCTCTTGGTGTCAGCCTCCTTCTTAATGAAGATTTCGTTGATCACCGATCCAACCACTTCCTTGGCCGCTCCCATCGCAGCATCTCCGGCTGCGTTTAGGAACTCCTGTCCCGCTTGCCTCAAGAATCCCCTCAAGTCATCCATCTTTCAGATATCTGAAATTATAGTTTTATGTCAATAACAAAGCAGAATGCCGTCCCAGATTAAAAACCCATTTGTATATATTTATGTCCAAGTATCTGATATCTAGTTGGCAAAGTCCAATATTTATATCGCCCATATTTACTTATTTGCCTCGCGCGGGAATTAAAAGCACACCCATGGGGCATAAATATGGTTTAACGAGTATTACAGAAGCGTTAATATGTCCAACGTGACTGGAACTCGAGTTTAATTAAATTACTTTAATTCACGCAACGAGCATTAGGTTTATTCAAACAGAAATTATACGTTGGAGACAACATTTTCTCAGTTCACACCCAAATATAATTCAAACGTTTCTACATATATAATACATTATATGTGTCCCAATATATATGCTTCATTGTGTGACATCATTCGTAGCATGAGATTCTCTAGCTACTCAAAATCCAAAGGGTGTGCGCCATTCGGTGGTTTGAGCTCCATTCCTAATCCACATTGAGCTGTGACCATGACATTGAGTCGGGAACTACAAATGAATTGCACATATAGGGTATATTTCTGTCGCAATCGTAAATTGGCTTTTAATTGGGACAAAATAGGCGAGTTGGGCCCCATATTTCATAGTATTGGCCAGCATTGGTAATTCTACTGCGAAACCCAAACAGGTTTTATTAATTAATGCATTCTTTAGGCCTGGCTCATTCCCGTGGCCAGAAAATACAGAAAAACAAAGAACATCATCAAAATAAATAACTTTTGAGCATTTTGCCATTTCTAATGAACCTTATTGGCCGAGAGAACGATTTCCGATTCGAATAACGCACTTTCACTCCCCAAAACCACAACACAACAATAAAGTAATGGATCCGCGTACCGTACCTTCAATCTGGCGAGATATTTACTCACTACAAATATTTATATCTGTACTGAACACCTGACTGCCGGTTGTTGCTATCGATTCCTTTAGTATTTTTTATCGCAGTATGTGAATTTTTTAAAATAAACAAGAGAGAATGCTATGGTCGAGTTCCACGACTATTAGATACCCATTAATCAGCTAACAAACTTTAAACTATCTTTTGCCGCACAAAATAACCGAGGTCTAGGTGGCGCCATCTGTCGACTTGCATTGCCCACCATATACTTTATAGGGTCGGAAATGATCTCTTCTATCTGTAACATACTTTACAACGAATACAATATACCCTTTAGCTCAACGAGTAATGGGTATGAAAATACCAAGTCCAGAAAAGATCTGGCCAGCCAGTTTGGTGTCTTTAATTTCCAACACTATTTCAGTGGTATTTTTTAGGCAGTTTAAGTTTTGTACAATGTTTTTTGTCTCGGGGTTTTTGTTAAAAAATTAGCCAGAAAAACAAAGTAAATAAGGTAATTACAGGTCCTTCAAATAGTTACGACGCGAATTAGGTGATTTTTTACTAAAGCTTGTTATGGATGTAAACTAGATGTAATAGCCGAATGATTCACAGTTGGAGTTTTTTTTTTGTTTTTTCTTACTTTTTTTTGTGTAGCTTTTCTTTTGCGTTTTGTGAAAATTGAGCAATTAAAACATGGTGCTTTGTTTTGTTTTAGGAGTTTGCAGATTGTGTGGCCATGGATTTGGTGGACATTGATCAGGTTTTGGATAATCTGGAACTGCGCATTGCCGCCGATGAGCAGTTGACCAGAAATGCAGCTGCAGCCGCGATTTCGACAGTTCCTGGTCGTTTTTTGGGCGATGGAGCGAGTGCAACCAACAATGGAGCAGGAGGTTCGGGAGCTGCAGGGATGACACCATCGCCTCAGGCAGCTCCGGCATCTGTTAGCCTGCCCAAAACATTTGTGGGCGTCTCCCAAGTCTTCAACAGCCTTGATGACTACAGGGAAAATGTGAAATCCTTGGAGGTGGATGCCCAGCTGCCCAGTTACGACTGGCAAACGGAGACGGAACACGAGGATGACATCCACAAGTTCAGTGAACAGGCGGCCAAAAATAAGGGCCAAGCGATAGTATCCTCCTCCGAATCCCTGACCACTTCGTCCTGTTCCACATTTTCATCGGGTCCTTCGCCGGTCAGCAATGGCAGTCACTCGGAGGAGCTAACAACGCCCCCAGAAACCGATAAACCAAGTGAAGTTCAGGTGGTGCCAAAGGAACAAGATCAACCAACGGAACAAGCTAAAGAACAGAATCAAAGTCAAGATCAGGAGGTGATTACAGACCGTGATCAATCCAAGGAAAATGTAGAGGACCTGGCTGTTGGGCTGTCCTCTATCTCAATCACAGTTTCCGTCACAGAATCGCAATCCTTGTTGCCGGAAGAGGTCACAGCATCGTCTGTTTTGGGACAGGTCCTGCAGGAGCTATCGGAGAAGTCATCGCCCAGTAGAGAACCCGAAACGGAGATGACCAATGGCTTCGATGTCCCAGTACCCATTGCAGTAAGTGTTACTATGCTTAATTGCTTTAAACCATTATTTTTTCTTACTATGGTCTTCTTGGTTTAGGTGTATGTACTACAAAAGATAACGTTACTTTTCGAAATAAATCCAACGTATTTTTAGATTTTAATTAATTTGTTGCATACTTTTACAGATTTTTTTTATCATGTTATTTTGACGTATAAACAATTTTAAATCGATATCAATTCAAGATTAATTTAATTAAAACAATTTATAGCCACATGATAATAATTTCTATGCATTCCAGAAAGCTGCTGTCGCCGAAGCACCGCCCCTACAAGTGAAAGAGCAGCCGGCACAAAAAGAAGATGAGGATGAGGAGCAAGTCCAACCACAAAATGCGCGGCGCAGTCAACCCCTGACCTTCTGTTCCACCATGGATGAGATTTCCGACACAGAGCTAGACAGCATGCTGCAAGAAATGGAGGCAGATGACAACCAGGAGGGAGATCAGGAGATGCCTGAGGAAGAGAAATCCCCATCCGCCTCACCAGTGACCGAAGAGGAGTCCGTGCGGATACTGTCTGACGAACAGGAGACCACCTCCAACGACCAGATGAACGTGGACAACTTCTCGCAAGCCTCCACCGTGGAGTTTGCCGATCTGAAGCCACAGGAGTCCATACCAGTCACCGCAATGGGCGAGGATATAGCCTCTAGTTTCAGCAGCACAGAGTCGGATTCGCTTTCGGGCAGAAAGCTAGAAGGCGAGGAGGAACAGGAGGCCGAGAGAGAACAGGAGGATGCCAGCCTGGCCACTGATGCGTTGGAAACCCAAGAGCAGCGTCCGCAGCGCCCGCAAACACTGGATTTGAATGGTTGCCAGGCAGGAAATTCAACTTCATCTCAAGATGAAACCCCTGAAACCAACCAGGGAGAACCCAAGCCAGCCGAAGGCGTTGAAGGAGCAGCAGGAGCAGGTGTAATACCCGGCGAAGATGATGAGGAGAGTCCCATCTACGAGGCCGTGGGCTACAGCGATCCGCATGCCAACCTGGGCAAGGTGCCACCCATTTGGGTGCCGGATAATATGGCCGGTCAATGTATGCAGTGTCAGCAAAAGTTCACCATGATCAAGAGGCGACACCACTGTCGCGCCTGTGGAAAGGTCTTGTGCTCTGTTTGCTGTTCCCAGCGTTTCCGCCTGGAGTTTGCCAACGAGCCGGAGTCGCGGGTCTGCGTTCAGTGCTACATGATTCTGTCCGAGCGGCAGGCCAACGGATTGGAAGCTGAGTCAGCTCCTGGTTCCGCCTTGCCGCCCACTCCCATGCGTTCCCCAAATCCCAACAACCCAATGGAATATTGCTCTACAATACCACCTCATCGCCAGGTGGCCTCCTCACCAGGAGCTCCGCCACCCAGCGTAATTGTGCCCGTGGGTGTGCTGAAGAAAACCGATGGCAGCTCCTCTAACTCCTCCAGTTCGGATGGCAAGAAGGGTGCCAGAAAGCGCAAGAGTGTTATGTTCAGTGATGGCATTGCGCCGGGCAGCGAACTGGCCAGCACCATGGAACAGCAGTGGGGCGAGGCCAAGCAGGCGAGGCGAGGGCTGTCCAGAAGTGGTTCAGGTGCTGGTCAGAAACCGCCAACGCCTGCGACAGAAGAGCCACCACGCAGCATTGATACCAGCTCTACACTGGGCTTGGTGGCACAGCTCTTTCGTGGTTCCATTCCCCCAAGTGCAGCGGCTGCAACACTGGCAGCTACCGAATCACCAAGCGGTAAGGGATCGCTTTATCCCTTTCAAAATTTCCTATGATGTAATCACGTTTTATCTCTCAGCTGGTCGCTCCTCATCCCAATCGCAGGCTCAGACCTCGCCGCGGCGCAAGACGGAACCAGCGCGCAATCGCAAACTTCCGCCGAACGCAGATGCCCAAGGCTGCTATCTGCCGGTCGAAGAGAACGCCCTGCCACCCATTTGCATAACTAGCAAAGAGGGCGGTGAAGTGGACTACAAGATGGTGCGCAACGATGGATCGCTCCTGGAGCGATTGCAGAATGAAACGCTAAAGTTTATCATAAAGAATAACTTCTATGTGCTGGTCAAGATTGTTAACAGTCAGTATTTGCATCTATATATTATTATGAATCCTTTTAAACGCAATTTTGTTAACCTTCAGTGAGCTGCTGTATGAATCGCTGGGTGCTGAACTTCACCACATCTGGACTACATCACATGGCCAGCGATGAGCTGATCATTCTGCTGGAGATTAAGCCACCGAAGCAGGGGGAGTCAGCCAATGGCGAAGTGGCCATCCCAAAGGACGTATTTCAGCATCTAAATGAGATCTATGCGGAGGCGGAGCATGCCCGATCGAGCACCCATGAATTGGCTTTTACCAGTCCGCGTAACGCCAATTTCCTCGGTTCCCGGGAGCATGGCGGATTCATTTTTATCCGGCCAACGTACCAGTGTCTGCAGGGCGTTATTGTGCCAGACAATCCCTACCTGGTTGGCGTGCTCATCCATCGTCACGAGGTTCCATGGGCTAAGGTCTTACCGTTGCGATTGATCCTCCGTTTGGGAGCCCAATACCGCTACTATCCCTGCCCTCTTATCTCGGTGCGCGGCAGGGAATCGGTGTACGGAGAAATAGCTCAAACTATTATCAATTTCTTGGTTGATTTCCGGAACTACTCCTACTCTCTACCGGCTATCCGAGGATTATATATCCATATGGAGGACAGGCAGACAACTGTGATTATTCCAAAGTATCGGCAGCAGGATGTAATCAAGGCAATCAACAATGCCAGCGATCATATATTGGCATTTGCCGGTAACTTCTCAAAAGTGGCAGACGGACATTTGGTGTGCATGCAGAATATCAACGACGATCGGTCTGAGATGTACTCCTACTCCACGCAGGCCATTAACATTCAGGGTCAACCCAGGAAAATAACAGGTGCGAGTTTCTTCGTCTTAAATGAAGCCCTCAAGAGCAGCAGTGGTTTGTCGGGGAAATGCAGCATCGTGGAGGATGGTCTGATGGTACAGATAATGCCCGCTAAAATGGAAGAAGTGCGTCAGGCGTTGCGCAACCAAAACGACATCGATATCGTCTGCGGGCCCATTGATGCCACCGACGATCAGAGTGAGATCGTGAGCATAAAGTGGGTGGACAATAATCGGGACATTAATGTCGGGTAAATTTAGCAATGACACCTTTTTAGAAATTATGGAACTTTATTAATAACACTTTTAATTGACAGCGTTAAGTCGCCCATTGATGACCAACCCATGGATGGCATTTCCAATATGCGTGTCCATGCCAGCTTCAACTATTCCAATGCAAATTATGCCATCCGCCTGAGTGATATCTACATTGTCAAGGTGAGAAAGTTTAAATTCATATTTATATTTCGTTACCTAGGGTTCAAGTTAAGTCAAATAAATCATCTAAGTGCCTCTAATTTACTATTATTTTTTCCTGTATTTACTTATAGTGCCAAGACTGGTATGCCACAAATGGTGGAAACTATGCAGACATAACTCGGATTGCCGAGGAACTGGCTCGCAGCGCATCGATGGCCCTGCTGCCTTTCCTGGATCTTTTGGTGGCGGCTGGGATTAATAAACTGGGTTTGAGAGCCACTCTCGACCAGGAAAATGTAAGTGTAACAAAATGTTTACAAAAAATATTATATTTGTAAACCATCGACTTCGTAGGTTGGCTATGAGGCCGGAGCTCGGGGCTCTAAACTACCGCCGCTGTACATGAACGCCCTGGATAACCATCTGATAGCCACGCTTCATGGCGAATCTTCTGGCATTCAGGATCCAATCATTCTCGAGCTGGTCTTCTACATACTAAACGCCTGACTTTAGTCCCTTGTAGTGCAATTCTCCTGCTGGTTTCGAAGCCCAAACGGATACTTTCTTAACTCTAAGCTCGAAGCGAACAAAGCTTACAAAAACTACACGTGCCCATGGGGCTTATGAGGAGGATATATAGTCGTATTGTTGGCTCAGTTAACTGTGTATATATTTAAGTAGCTCATCGATTGGTTTTTGTCTCAGCTTTTCTACGATTTCCCTCCCTTTTCATTTAAAATGTTATATTATTCCTGAATTTTATTTGTTTTGAGTTTTCATTGAAAGTAAAAAGTATCTAAGCAACCTAAATATATATATTTGTATGTGATGTTCTTTAATATGCTTTACACATTTACCATTCGAGTATATATGAATAACAAACTATATAAAAACTGTTAATCAAATCGCTGTTTATATTTGCGGAAATAAGGAAAACAATGGTGGATTGTTGTTAAATTATTGGTAGCAATTCTTTATTCAATTTAAAGTGTTCCAATTGACTTTGTCTTGAGTGTCTGGTTTATAAAATACATTATCTTTACGATGGGTCTAAAAATCGTCACCACCCGCAGACGACACAAAATATATAACAACCTATAAATGTATATAAAAAATGATGTTCATTCTCTCTCAGATTGTACATAATTTAAACTACGTCTAGTGCCGGGGGACAGACACACAAAATAATAATGCACTCCTCCAAAGTGTTGATGCTGTGGATGGTGATATGTATGCTATATACAAAATGACATTGGGAAGCATCAGTTGCACTCGATTTATTGCTCGGCGTCTGCCTCATCTGTTGTATATTGTTTAGTTGTTGTGTATATATTTGTGGTTTATATAACTTAAGCACTCGTGTCCCTTAGATATTTACGCACAACCCGAGACTGAGCCCTACAGCTCGTCGTGTTTGGGTCCGGAGAACTCATCGTGCGAGATGAATCCATTCTTGTCCTTATCCTCGTGCTGGAAGATCTCCTCCACCAGCTTGTCGTTCTCGGCCAGCATGTTCTTCAGCTCGGCAGAGTCCTGACCCTCGACGGCGGTCATCTGCTTCTTCAGATATTCGCTGACCTGTGGAGCAAATTAGACCCAGAATTAGTTATGTTTTTACAGCATGTTTTAGCAGATCGAAAAGAGTTTTATTGTGGCACAGAAAAAAATGTATAATCAATTAAACACTTTTTGTATTCACATAGTTTTCTTTTAAAAAGATAACAAGATTCAATTTTTAAATTTTATCAAAAATACCTCTGTTTATTGATCAAAGGGAAATCGTAAATTAAATATTAATAATTTTGATCTGTGAATATAAGCTTATAGTTATCACATTTTTCTGCTTAGGGGTTAGTAACTTATCCCACGTCCAACGGATATTTCAGTGTAGAAAGACATATATAAAACAAAAGTGCGATCCATACATAGACGATTACCTCTTCGCGACTCAGCTGCTTGTCGGCATTATCGTCGATCTCCTTGAACACATTGGTGGTGGGCGGGGCGTTTCCGATGTTGATCAGCTCCACATCGAACAAGAGGGTGGCCTTGGGCGGGATCACATTGCCGGCACCCTGATCACCATAGCCCAACTGGGGAGGAATAGTCAGCTTGCGCTTCTCACCTGGTTTCAATTAAAAACGAGGAGACCCAAATTAAATTTTGTATATTTGGAAAACAATGTATTCAGCACTTACCCACGCACATGTTGAGCAAACCCTGATCCCAGCCCTTAATCACCTGGCCGGCGCCCAATTGGAATGTGAAGGGCTGGTCGCGGTCGAAGCTGCAAAAAAAGGAGATACAAATTGTTAGACTCTTGTTAGCCACAAAGTTTCAAGTGCTTACAGGTGTCGAGGGACAAACACCCACCGTAAGCCGAAACAATTCATCATTTCTTTATGTCATGTCCCTCCACTTTTTCAGCAGTCTATAAAAATTATTTATTTGATGGTCTCGCTAAGCGAATTTACTTTAATTTGTTAAGCGTAAAACAAGGGGATAAAAGGCAAGTCGCTGCTCAGATATGCATGAGAATGTCGCCCCTTGAGCTTGATGTATGATGTGGCACAGTTGCAGCCCATTTGATGATGATTGTGATATATATTGAAATGGATTCACAGTATCTTAGGGGTGCAAATGGAGCCATAAACACGTTGTAAAATGCCTTTTATAGGCCAGCATTCTTATAAGCTTTACTCAGAGTTGAAATTGTACATTTTTAGCAAATTTTAAACCCTAGGAATGAAAGCCCATTCAAAAAAAAATTATTGTTTCAATAAATAAAACGTAGTAGATTAATTATGTATTATTTATAATAAAATCTAATACACTTACTGATGTAAGTTATTAATACCCTCCTAATTCGTATTGCTTTTAATTTTTAAAGGCTGCTTAACTTTTTTTAACATTTAAAGGCCAAACAATTCCTTGACAGACTTTTTGAACCCTCCTGAGATCTGAACTTGGCAATTGAAATGTGTCGCCTGGGCCTCCTGAATGCAGGAAAAGTTTTATATATTTTTTTGTCAACTCTCCTGTTGTTCATCATTATATTATTATTGTTGTTTGTTAAGAAAGTTGTTTAAACTTGTCGGTGATCCCCGTTTAAAAGTCTGGAGTGAAGAAGAGTGAGAAGAACCGAGACAGATTATTGCACTTGAGGCCGGGAAAAAGGAAACAAATGATTAACCAGGAGTCACCCACATGGGTGGGAAAGTTTCTAGAGCTTGTCTGTTAAATATTTTATGTGCATCTCCTGGGCATTTTGCAAACATTTTTACATGCTCCGGCTGTTGTTTCAAATTCGGGTTCAAGTCACAATGATGATGGGGCAAGTGGAAAGTGGAAGTGCGTCAAGTGGCATGCGGATTGCCGCTGAATAATCCACCCAACCGGGCCGAAAAAGAAAAAAAAAATAAATAAATGGTAGCAAACACACATGCACGGCGGTTAAGTGTGACTCTGGAGCGTAACCAAAGTGTCGTCGTCGCTGTTTTTGTCGCCGGCTTTCGCTCAAGTGCAAATCTCCTGATGAAATAAAAAAGCGTAAAAAATTTGTATCCCATCCCCCTAAAAATGCTGGGGATGTGCTCCTATGTGTGTTTCGGTTTGTTTTCCAGGGATTATGCGGCATCTAAGACACCTTGGCGGCTTGTCTTTATTCCGGTGTCGCTGTCTGTGGCTGTGAATTTTTATTGCATTATTTTGCAAGAATTTCTAGTAACATGTGAAACATTTTATGGAGTCTCCTGTTTGGTTTGTTGTATTCTTCTTAAGCTACTGAGGGGTTTTAGCCTTGGAGTGTTTACTCCTGAATCCCCGCTAATTTATGCGATTTGGGAGGCTCAACACAAAACATTTATTTGGCTTTGCTTATTTTCTTCAACCATATTGAACGCTTACATTGCTGCCATTGAGTCCGTTTCCGAAAAGGTATGTTTTTTTTAGTTTGCCCGAAAAAATACCATCCATTTCTGGGAATCAGTCTTTTTTAACGAAATCATGAGCTGATAATTGTGAACACTTTATTGAAAAACAAATTTTTAAATTGTTTATAATTTGATTTCTAATATCCCCTGCCAACATTTCCCTCAAAAAATTAAGTTTCAGCCCATTTAACGCCCAATTTATCCCAAAACCTTAAATGAAAACCGTTTAAAAACGTAGCTGTCGAGCCGTAAATAAATTAATAAAATCGTTTAAACGTGTTGATTGTTTCAGTCAGCACCGTTGACCCTCCTCTCCGGACTTCCGCGTCCTTCGTCCTCTTTGTCCCCCTGAGGCAATCAAATATTTATAAATTACCGGACAACGCAAACAAAAGGTCAGCTGAGATCAGACCTGAACTCACTCGCAGGTGGACAAACAAGTTGCAATTGCAGTTGTTATGCAATTGGCTAAAGTCAAACAGAAACTCATGGATATTTTGCAAGTGTTTTGCTGGTTTTTCCAGCTCGTCTCTGGCGGCGCATAGATTGTGGTTTAAAGGGGCTCTGCTCTGCTCATATGTGTGTTTATTTTCGGGGGGTTTTATGGCCAGCACATTATCATAAAGTCAAGCAAAGAATGTAAACTCATTCATCCACTCACTAAATATTTAATAAGTTTCGATTTCATTCTACCACGGCTGATTCTGTTTTTCTCGTTTGTATCCCAATTCCAGTTCGAATCCGAGTTGGTATCCGTATCTGCGAATTGCGAACCAAGTCCCAACGCATCGCATAATTTAAAATGCAGCTCAATGGGCGACCAAACATCCGTTTGGAGTTTTACGTGATTCCGCACCACGGGTGGCGCTCGATGGCAGGGGCTTTTTTGGGTGGCATATGGCCACCCGAAAATCATACCACGTCACTCCGACGACTCCAGACACATTCAATCCAATCAAATTGAATCCTTTTGGGCGGCTCCCTTGATGACCCCGTTTTATGTGTCCGGCCAAGAAAAGTTATAAAATCAAATATGCAACCGCAATTCCTTCACCTTCCCGCTTTTAGAGGCCTCCCCTTTGGGGCGACAAGTTGCGATTAACGTGCACCAAGGACAAGGACTCCGCCAGGGCCTCGGCCCCTGGATTTCTCTCTGCGGGAATGGTCAACGTGCGAACAATTCACACAAAAAGTCTAAAGTTTGAACAAGTTTGCACCCCTGCACTGAGACAACAATATTAAAGACGAAATAAAAATAAAAAGAATATTATAGAAACCTTAACAATATATAAATCAGAAGACTTTTATATTCATAGTTAATCATTATTACTTAATACCTGATTCTATAATTCAATAATTCATTTGGCTTCCAAATCATTTTTTTTACAAAGATGTTTCATTTATAAAACCCAAAACCTTTAATAAAAACCGTTTTAAAACGTTGCTGTCGAGTCGTAAATCAAATAGTTGTTTATTTCTTGAATGCAGTTCTATTCAATCTATGCTAAATTTACAAATTAAGACTTTCAATATATTTTAATTCCTAAATAGACATATTACATTATAGGCTGTTTGATTTATATTTATAATTTTTAAGGCTTAAGTCAAAAACATTGTAAAAAATGTATAAGAATTAAAAAATTTTTTTTCTATTGCAGCTTTTACAATTTTCTCAATTTGAAATATTTTTTTTTCCAGTGCCGAGACAAGTACTGCACGGAACACCCAAATTTATGCCCCAGCTGGCGGCATCACGTTCGTACGCCCTTAACACAACCCCGAAAAAAGCTGCTGTAAATTGTGGAAAATAAAAATTGCAACCGTTGAAGCTCATTAATTATTTAAACTATCTACAAATGTGTCTGACGGGGGCCAGGCAAATATATATTCGAGGCAAGAGTTGCCATAAAAGTCAGACGGCTGTTGCAGTTGCAGAAACAGCAGCACTTGATTGCTTCCACATGGTAATGAGCTTTAGATTTAGTGGCCATCTTTAGCGCCGACTGCCACTCCAGTACTTTGTTTCACCTCACAAGTGTTTTGCCCCCAATGGTGTCAAGGTTTTTTGTGGTCATTCAAGCAGAGCTTAAGGTCTCCCCCAACTCCGATTTCCCCCCTCCATTACCGCCCCATTCAAGGTTGCCCAGAGTAAGCTAAAACTTTCACTTTGATGCATTTCTGCTTGCTGCTGTTTTTTTACGCACTCTGCTTTTGGATATTAAATGGAACTTGCTGCAAAAAAAAAAAAAAAGAGGTGACAAAGGGGGGGAGGGAAATTTGGGAAGTGGATGGGTAAGAAATAAAAGGAGGACTTTGCACTTGGAACATACAAATCATGGCAGCCAGAAAGCGACAACATCGCAAGTTATGGCCCGATGCTTCAGGTAACAGACTTTTGCTCCTCTTTATTTTCCCCATTCCGGCTCTACTTCTCTTACTCTTGGTTACTTCAGCGTTACGTTGTCAAAAATTTGTGAAGCATTTTTTGAAGACGCCAACAAAAGACCAACTCCTCTTTTCATATTCAAACTAAGAGTTGCACTGAGAGGGATTTTACCCGAAAAGAAAGTCTTATAAAATAGACACAAAGTATTTGAAATTTATTTGAATACGTCTTGATAGAAAAGGTATTAATAAATCAATTAAACTATTTCCATTGAAGCATCAGTCCCTGCCTTTTTATGGTTTTATTTTTGGCTCTCAAACTTTCTCTTATACAAAATATTCCATTATTAACATGTTAATTAAATGTGTGGCATTAAGGCGTGAATTGAATTCAATGCTCGAAGTTTGCTTCCAAAATTCGATAGGAATAGAAAAGAAAATATTTATGGTTTAAACTAAATTATTTCCGTTCAACTTATTATTATTTTACTTAACTCTTACCAAGTTTTAACAGTACCTTCCTCGTTGTCTCAACCAAACTTTAAGGGGAAACATCACAATGTTTTGGTACTGGAACTCAAGTAACAAATTAATTTCCCCAGAAGAGTGACACAGCTTGAAAGGGCCACGTTGCACATGAAAAACTTCAAGGGGGCATATATCATAAGAGGTGAAAGGGAGTGGGGGCCGGCAGTAGTGTATTCATGTTACGCGTCAGGCTGATTAGAATATAGCGGCGAGAGACTAAATAATTTATGCGGCCAAAAGAAGGTCTGCGGGTCAAAAGTAGAGCTCAACTTGTTGCCAGAAAAACAAGAGACGACGCGAAAGTCTAATGAAGATGGGAGGTGGGGGCTGGAGTCATTGACAAACTGTGGTTGCACGTGACTTGGCCATGGCTATGACAGGTAGACTTGATGGACTCCTCTGCTCCACTGCCTCCTTTTCTATTTTGCTCCTTTCGGTGGAGACAATGGAATGATAATAAAAGCAGGCACGTGACAGGATTCCAGCTCTTGTCCCACTCATTATTGAATTAGTTATAGGAAAGAAGGGGAGAAGGAGAAAAAATTTGTAATTGTCCGAAATGTAAAATGTCTTTTATGGTCAACCGAGTATGTTGTAATCCTTTTTAATATCAATTAAGCACGAAAACCCATTTTCTGTTCTTTTATGCTTGTGTGCTTAGGACAGTTTCCATTTTGATTGGCGGTTCAATAAGAAATTCAATCGACCAAACCTGTCAAATACAGAAAAAATGTTCCTATTTATCTCTCTAAAGGAGCATCATCGTTAAAGCCTTTTCTCAAGTGCTCTTCAGGCAAAAGCTTAATTATCCCAGAGCCAAAAGAAAGTGTAGCCAGCTTTCAGGTAGCTAATTTCCGCTGCAAGGAGACTATATGGCCTAAAACATGAAATGGCAGGAGGAATTGTTCGCAGCTTCAGGCAAGAAATGGCTGAAAAAGATTTTTAGCATAAGGATACAAGAAGGTAAAGGAGCAGGAGTCGGAGCAGGGGGAAGCTGTCGACATCCTTGACTGCACTTGACTGGCACAAAGTGCCTTGTTTGTTGGCCAAGTTCGGGGGCATTTAAGCCGCAGCAACAGGTGGCAAGCCAGAGAGAAAATGGCAGAGAGGACGCACTCTGATTGAGTTAGTTAGTTGGCCAGCTCTCTCCTGCCAGACTGAGCCTTTACCACGCTAAATTTAACAGCAATTGCAAAACTTTTAAGTCCAGAGAAAGGTAAAAGAGGGGATACAACTTCCACATAATTTGCTACTCAGTGTGCAACCAAAAATTGTCTACCAAACTCAAGGTGAGGCCCACAAGTAAAAGGACAAATTTTGCTACACAAAAATGTCCAATGATGGATGGGAAAACGAAATGTTTTCCGTTTTAGCATATGACAAAATGGGTTAAGGTGGGGTAATTCAAAGAGACTGGGGTCAGTCAAACGATTATAAAATCATTTCCCCTATGACAAAACCAATTTTCTGGTCATAAAATTAAATCTAAATTTGATAAGTAAGAGCACAGTGAGTAAAAGGGTGGATTGATACACCCACATATCATTCAACTTATGCTTCATTTATATACACTCATCAGGCAATATATCAGTTTAGTTAATCTAGTTTCTGTCCATTATCAACAAGTTTTTGCCTCAGGTGATATTAATAAAATGCCTGATAATGAATTTTAGCGCTTGCCAAACGATTACACGCACCGAAAAAATTTTGTTTAGGATGGTGGGAAACAAGACAGTTCATTTTTCGCACATGTGAAGTAATTTAATCCTTCAAGAGGGTTTAATTGCCTTTTCTGCTTTAGCTTGGAGCTTTGGTCTGGAATCTAAAATTTCACTGTTGCGTTTAATTTACAGGATTTATTGCGGCCTGCCAAAGGGTTAAAAATGAGAACAAATTTAAAAATAAAAAAAAAAACGTTGACGGGAAAGCTTCATTGGGAATATACCTCAATAAAAATCTGAAATCCTTAAAATGTAAAAAGGAAAATATTTAGATTTAGGCCTAATAAATTACAAATTTAATATGATATTTAATCATTTTTAAGTATGTTATTAACGAATGTCCTTTAAGGGCAATTTTTTCACCCTCGGAAATAGCTTAATACTTATTTTAATTTCTTTCAAAAAATATCAAAAACGAGTTCAAAACTTATTGTATTATTATTAGTTTGTTAAAGAAACACGTCCTACTATTTAATGATTTAAGGCTATAACCAAGCCCTTGGTCATCTCTTTTCCTCCCAGTTTTTCACCGGAAAATGATTCTTTGCTTAATGAAGCCAAAAATCTAGGGCCACGTCACTATACACACATATAACCCACAGAAATCGAAACAAAAAGCGGGAAAACTGAGATTGAGATGGGTTGGAAGAAGAAGGGGCGCATTCAGGCATGGAAAATGCACCAGCAACAAAAACAAAAAACAACAGCAGCGACAATGCAACAATGAGATCGCTTATCAGTTGGCGTCTAATTTACGGCAATGAGCCGCCGTGACGACAGACTGACTATGCAGCACCAGCAGCTTTAATCCCATGCGGGGAACACATGTATCTGCGAGTATGTTAATCTCCAATGGAAGTGAGTGTGTGCGTATGGAGATTACGGTCGAAATCAGCTTTAAAATTATTTCATCCTGAACTCTGACATTTTCCGAAATGTTTGGGTAATATAGAATATCAATTAAATTTAATTATCAAGACTCTCGCTTGCTTGCTATGAAGTAACAGTAGACAATTAAATGTGGCAATTATTTTTGGCTTGCAAACTAATAATTCGAAACAATTAAACAACAAATTTATTCGATTGGGAACGTGTGGAACACTCTTATGTTTAAACAAGTTATTTTTAATAACCCAAAACTCACCTTGAATCGAACTTCTTGCCATCGGCCTGCAATGTTCCAGTGTAGTGCATGGTGAGGGAATCGCCGGATTTCGACTTTTGTTCACACACCTCCGGAGTACTGACCACCTCCACTTTCAGATCCTCGCCGCTGACATGGCTGATGGCCACCACCAGAAGGCACGACAAAACGAGAATGGATTTCAACATGGCTGCAAGAAAAAAAAGGAAACTTGATTATTAATAAGACTTTCGAAAAAGAAGAACGTGTTAAAACACTTGACTACAAATAGTGTAAATGTCTCAATGGTTGATAATACTATAAAACACAGTCATCTTTCGGGAAATTGTAAAATATTTATACTATAAGCAATTTATATTGAGAAACATGTTAATATTATCATTTTACTATATTATTCACAAATTTCACGATGATTTGACATTCAGATGAACTGTTTGTTAAAAAAAATAACAAAACTGCATTTAAGTTTTAAAAAAATATCAAATCCTTTTTCAGAATATAATATTGCTTGATCCATCAATAAATTAATGGGAACCAATCCAGACCCTTGATCTTTAATGTTTGACTAAAGTTTATATCCCTGGAATGTAAAAAAAATATGATACCCACCAACTTGAAACTAAACCAAACCACCAATGCTTGTCTTGGATTAATGTTGCCCACTTTTATACACCCAGATTTATCTTCACTATCATCTGCTCTCCATCATCTTCGCCTTAATCATCATAAAAACATTGCACAAGCATTAAATGTTGAATTTAAACCAATTACCCGGAAAGGTGTAAAACATTTTTGCTCAACAGTGTAAAGTTGAAATTGGATGGTGGCGAGGGGCAGGCAGCGATTGCGAATGGGATGCGCGAAAGGCAAAAATTAGTCATTATGCAAATGTGCAATTCATTGCAGAGTGGGGAGCTGATTTCGACCAACCAGATTTGACCATCTCAACCAGCTGGAGGGGATTATGCAAGCCAAAACCAAAGCCAAAAACGAAATTATTGCGCGTACATGGTAGCGTATGCGTAATGTCCGTCGTGGTAAATTCCAATGGGATGTTTGTGGGTGTTTCTGGTTAAATGAAAGTTTTGAAAGCGTCTAGGTCACCCAAATAAAACGAAACACAAAATAAATTCAAATTGCCGCAAAAAAAAACATAAAAAGGCATACAAAAAATAAAATATGGAGGGACTTAATATAGTTGGAAAACTTTCACTAATGGAAAGGTAATGGTCAAGCCTCAATTACATACGTGAAATCGACTTTACCATTTCTTGATCTTCCTCATCAACTACTCTCTTTTGTTTCTGCTTCTTTTTATTTCTAAAGTGAACACTTTACTAAGTGAAATCTCTGCTATTTTAATTTAGTTAAAACTGTAAATATTTTTTGTATTTGTTGTATTCTAAAATAATGTCAATAAGCTTATAACATACAAAAATTGCTCCGAAAAATAAATAATTTAACATATAAAGCAACTTGTTTAATAATAATTCAAGTATGTAAACAGCCTATATAAGTTCACTATAGCGAGCGTCCATTTTTTTATTTTTTGGGCTTAAAACCTGTTGAGGCGATCCAGCTTCTTCTTTTCCGAAAGTATCTTTTTTGTTTTAACTTTTTTGTATGTCTTTTATGAAAGGTTCAGTGAACTGGTGGTACGAAGTTTACCGTAAGAGTTCCAATTTACAGACCGGCGCTAAATGTTTTGGAAAATCTAGCCCTAAGCGACACGTCAGGAGTTTTCCTTCTTTTCCGAATAAGCAGTGCTAATTATTGAACCGATCGTGATTAGTCGAACAGCAACAACAACAAGTACTAGAAACCACCCGGCAATATTTTTTATTTCTATGGACTTCAAGCGATAAGCTCTCTTTCTCCTCTTTTTTCGTTCAGTTTTCTTGGGGCGTATGTGTATGCGTGGACTGAATATGAATGGAAGAGACACGACAGCAATGGCAAAGTACACGCTTTCTTTCGATTTCTCGAATTTCATTTCTTAATGAGCACATTTTCTAGCTATTTACGTTAAACCAAACACACGATTTTCGACCTGATGCTTGCAATATACCTTTTGTCTTCCACAGACGGATATCACTTGGTTCCGGCGGAAGGGCGGGGGCGGATTTGATGGGCGAACAACAAAAACACGCGAGCAAACGGCGAGAGGAGTGAAACAACGTCCGTTCCGATCGAAGTGCGGCAGAGAAATGCTGGAAGCGTCGCCGCAGTCGTCGCTTTACTACTCTCGACTCGAACACTGAAAAAAAATCGTCCCTTAATACATATTACAATTGATAGTTGATTCCCAGAAAAAAATCATATTGCTACATGCATTTTTAAGGCTGCCCAGGTTATTATCCTGGCTCATAATAAAAAAAAATTCTTCAGGCAGTTCTTATAGACCACACCCCTTTTTCATAAACATATTTAAAAACATCATTGATAATTTATGACTAAGCTGTAATTTTAAGAAATAAAATAAATAAACAAATTTTTTAAATAAAAAATTTGGTTTTATTCAAAACTGAATTACTTTGGGTACAATTCTTTGAACGCACCCGAATTTTACAAAAAATTTTCTTTGGAGAGCGACTGAGAGAAAGAGCGATGGTAGTGTAGTGCTCCAATCTTAATCACATGTGGGAGAGCTGGAGAGAGAGTAAAAGATCGTGTCGCTGTGTCAGTAAGAAGCATTTCACAGTGGGGGGGGATGTGCACAAAGAGAGAGAGAGAGAGAGCGCACTTGTCCACGTAAACGTTAGTAGCTTGTTTTGCTTCTGCCCATGGGCGGGATCCACTGGATAAAGAGGCACAGAGTTACAGTGGATAACAGATATAATTTTTCTTATCAAGATAATAATACGTACAAAAATGTTTGTTTTTTTTCCAAAAAATATTATTGCACTCATATGATGATAACCTCTAATAAAGGTCATTTTATTTTTATTTCGAAAATATTACTCTTGACTAAACCCCCTGCTAAAATTCTTTATATAGTTATAAATTTAACATGAATTTTTATCTGATCTTAAACAAAAAAGTTCCAATGAACAAATTTTTAATAGAGCTATTTTTTACCGCAACGAGTTTTCCTCACCGATCCTATTGAAAATATTTACCGACTTGAGTATTTGTTTTTTTTTGGGTCAAACATATATTTAAAATAAATCATTTTAAAAAATGACAATCTTTAAATTTTTTACATTTACATTCCACCGTAGTTCTCGAAAATGTTTGATTAAATAAAACTTACAGGAAACTCTGATGTATAATCCGGAAAGTAAGTTAAGTTTTATGTTTTTAAACTTTCTTCGAAAAAACATTAACCAAAAACCAAAAATATATGGAACTCGAAAGGAACACAACCTGCTCGGGCAATTTTTTAAATTTAACTAAAAGGAATTGCGACAAGGGACAGTATGTTGCTGAAATGTTTTGGCTACAAAGTTGCCGAAACATTTTGCCCCGCCCTCTTTTCCGAAGGCGCAGGCGCTTGATTTGTTTGTGGGTGGAGCTTGAAACAAATTGTTGATTAAATGATTGGAGAACATATTAAAGGAATATATATTAAAATTTAATTGGGAATACATTTGAAACAAAGTCTTTTTATTACATTAATACAGATCCAATTTATTTATTTATAATTTTCTAAAGGTTCATGTGGTAGGTACATCATCCATTTAGCAGTAATTCTTTCTACCATAATGTTGTATAGCACCGACGATCCAGTCCATATAATGCGTCACATTTGTGTTAACAGAAACGCTGTTGCAGGTCGCAGCCCCATAGCTTATAATACCGAACAGCACTGTCAGAATATTTCCGTTGTAAACTATCTCTGCGCTCAAAGGGCCCCCAGAGTCCCCCACACAAGAGTCACTTGTTTCACTGAAGGCACATATCTGGGATTCATCAACCTCCAAACTAAATTTTTTGTTACAATTGCTACGATCGGTGGAATCTACAGTGGCGGTCTTTAGAATTTTGCTGAGTTCGTTTTTTTCTGTAACACCCCAGCCGGTGATGTTAAATGATGAAACGGTTTCCACTTGCTCGTTGACAATGAGGCAAATTGGCCTGACAAGGCCTAAAGAAAGAATTTTTAGTTCAGGAGTACCTTATTGGCTATCCCATTTAATTACCTGAAAACAGCACATCTCTGACCATTCGAAGCAGGGCTATATCATACTTAAGGGATCCAGCTTTGAAATATTCAGCGTGAACAATTTTTTTATCGACCTCGACTTCATGGCCCTGTGGTATGCATGTACCATTTCTGCAGTATAGCCCGGGGTTGTTAAGGGCGTATTCGCCCAAGCTAACCGTACCTGCAAAAGATGTTAGTGGAATATCTATGAAAATATACAATTAATGCACATACGTATACTCATTTGATATGCAATGCGCTGCCGTCAGAACAAATTCTGCAAAATATTAAGAAGGTATCGACTCAACCAAAAATAAAATCCATCACTAATCTAAAATACGTACGAGAGTTAATGAGCGTGCCGCCGCAAATCTCATTACTTTTTACCATAACCATCCATGGAGTTGATAATATTTTTGCATTACCACCTCCAAAAATCTTCGGACCTATTTCGTTTGGTTTTAAACACTGGGGTTCCAGCAAGGTGGCCAATCCTTGCGTAGTCTTAGAAAATAGACAGGCCAGAACCGCGATTCCCGCTATATAGACCCTCATGTTCTTGCCAAAACTGTTTGTGAAGCTCATCGCGTTTCACTTACTTATATAGGATGCTTTATCAGTAACGTCTTGGGAAATAATATTGAGTTTATAAGGTCAGAAATCAGAATAATAACATTCAACTTAAATATAAATGAGTATTTTGTTTTAGATAAGCCACTGAGCTAAGCTCATGCTATATTATGTATTCTATCTATGGGCACTCCTATGGAAGTGTCACCCTTGTTTCGTTTACGCCCCACTGAGCGGCGACGAGTAATAGATAGATCGAATCAAATAAACGCAAACTGCCCAAATTGATTGAAAACCAGTTGAAATCAGTGTCGCTCTCAAAACGGTAGTGTGGTGGTCAAGAAAATAAAAGGCAAAATATAATGCTGCAAGATCAGAATAAAACCAACATGGTGAACCCATCCATAGGATACGCCCTTAAACGCAAAAACGATCGTTTTGTGGTCGAGCCAATAGTGGGAATCGTAAATCCAGCTTATGAACCCGATCTGGAAGGAGATATATCCGCAATCAATAGAAAATGGCGAGTACAGATAATTGTTTACTTATATAATCAGCAGCAGTGTTCAAGGTATAAGCAAGTTTGAAGCTCAGCTGGCTAATCCGATGTCAAAGGCTTTTTATTCTTATTATGGCGGCAGACAAAGGCAGAAAGTAAATTTTATTATTATATTTTTATTTTATTTTATCAAATAAAACAGAAAATCACTGTACTATATAATAAAATTAATTATAAGGTACTTATCCTAAAGGTGGAATTAAACCTTAACTTAAGCTAGAATCCCTTTACAAATTTAGTTTTGAGTTTCTTAGCAGGCGGCGGATTAAAATCGCACTCGATTATAGTATTCTGGCCAGGCATTAAAATAGAATGCTCGTGCGTCACCACAGACGGTTCCTTTTTGGGACTTAATAGTGGCTCTTTTATAGGCCCGTTAGCCTCAAGGACTACAACTTCTGAGAACTCCGCTGTAGTGGCGCCATACAGCTTGGGAAGATTGGTTCCCGGCACCAGGTCGGGATGTCCCTCCACCTCCTCTGGCTGGCTAGGTAGTTGGTTTAACCAATTGGCCATGCGGTGTTCCGGCTCCAGTTGCTCATCCTGCAACCGCTCCTGTAACATTTCCCTGGTAACATCTCGCGTGTTGTCGTATTCCTCCATATCCCAGACATCCAGCAATCGGATCGACATCATGTCCGTGTAGTGAGACATCTGGTAAGCTGACTTTTGCCAGGATCCACGACTGATGCCCTTGTGCTTTTTTAAATTCACTTTTTTCGGATTGATATTTTTGTGTTGCTGCTTTAGTTTTTTCTTTGGTTTTTTTCCAGGTTTCTCTTTAACATTTTTTTTGGGCTTCGACGTCTCTAGTTCTTGGGAGCTTTGGCTCTCATCATCTGTATCCTTTATACCATAATCTATTTCAATTTCCTCTACGATAAGAGGTTTTTCATCTGGTTGCGATCTCTTGGCGCTTTCTCGAAAGATATATCTTATTTCAGGTATTGACTGGACTTCGGTGCAGCGGAGGTTTTGGCGTTGAACGCGCTCGTGGACGAGATTCGCATAGTAGCGGATAGCCTCGGTGGTGTGAAGTCCAGTTCTGATCTCTTGGACGTGCTCCTCTTCGTCTCTGAGCGTTAGTCTTTGACAGAAGACATCACCCAAGCTGTTGGCTGTCAAGAGCTGAGCAAAAGCTTTGTCACTGGCCTCCTCCAATCGATGAAAGCGCAGTCCTGTTAAGCAGGTCTTCACTCGTTCCGTAAGATCGGCATAAACATCCACAAAACCTCTCAATCGAGCATCTGTTAAAGCTTCGTCTAAGCTCGGAGGAGCAAATGGGATAGCGGGCGAGAACATTTCATCCACACTCTTGGCCATATGTCCTTTCAGCTGACAAATACGCTGATCTGTAGGAAGAACTCCAGCTAGAGCAATATACTCACTGCCGTCGTTGTCGCATGTGTCCATAAAACTGGGTGGATAGGTCATCTGATGCGTCCAAGTAACCACAGCACGATCAGCCAGTTTTTTACCCAAACATCTGATGTCCAAACAGTGGAGTTTGTGATTGCTAGCCACATACAGAAGATTGGGATTCACACTCCTGGCCATGCAAGAGAAGATCTCGCAGTTCTTAGAGTGAAGGCTGCTGGCAAAGCACGGATTAAGTGGCTGACCGCATCTCGCATCCACGGTAAACAGAACAGGCTGTGAGAGATAGTGGAAGGTGCTACCGCCTGCTGGCATTAGCTGAGCCCAAGTACTCGTGGTTTGTTTCAATCCCTTGAACAAACAAACATCATGTTTGGCTATATCCTGTTGGGTCACAAGGTCCAGAAAACGTAAAGAGCGATCCTGGTAAGCCAAGGCCAAGGTATTAGCATTACCCAACGATTGTGAGGCACTAAGGAACGGAACTTCTTTACTGCTCAACTTGCTATGGCAAATTAATTCGTAGCTTTCGAATTCCATATCCTCTCTGCGTTTCAGCTCGTACAGGGACACTTCGTTTAGAAAGCGTGCCAGGAGCATTTTATCACTATTTCCCCGCCAACTCTTCAGGGGAAGGAGTTGAAAGAGTTCGCTGGAGGGCTCATCCATTTTAGCCGAATGTAGTGGATGCCACAATTCTGCTTCACTATTAATCTCTGAAAAGTGCAGATCCCTAAGCTTATCACCACTGACATGCATGGCCAGGTGACCGTCTCCTTCAAGTGTCAACGTGTTGAGATTTCCGCCTGTGTAATAGTAATCGTAGCTGTCCCGGAAGAAGGCGTTTTCCTGCCGGGCAATATGCTCGGCCATCTCATATAGACTCACATCATGGATCTCCTGCTCCTTTTTCTTCTCCCGTTGTTTCATCCTTTTGGTGCCCTTATCGAAACTAGCTTTATAGAAGTGCAATTGACGCATCCATTCGTCGTAGGCATGGGGTCTTTGGGCGCAGACCTCCACGCGAGGAGTCTGAGCATCTTGGGCCAAGAAAATTGGGAGTGGCACCGTGACCGAGCAGTTGGGAAAGTCCTGCGCCTCATCCTCGTCCTGTTGATGGAGTATTTGGCCTAGCATTCCAGTATTCCAAGCCGGGTAGGAAAAATGCGGCGCGTTCTCCAGAGTCCGTTGTAAATGCTGCTCTGGTCCAATCTCATCGCCTGCCTCTTCATCCTCCGGAAATTCCATACTGGAATCGAAACCATTATCGCTGGTTTTGGTCCTAAGCTGGGCACTAAATTTGGCCAAATTTTTTGCTTTTTGATAGCGTCGCGGCATACCTGCAAAATTATTATCTATAAGTAAACGGATCTTAGGCACGTGTTTAAGGGAAATTTAAACTTGCTTACTGGCTGATGTTTCCTGTGTTATGTGAAATCAGCGTATTGGTTCTCAGAATTCCAGCACTTAATATGTTTAAATGCTATTTATCTCTCAACATTTAATTAAGAAAGCCGAAGGCATGTTTGATGACTCTCTATCTCATAAGGCAGCTGTTAAAGCAGACCGTAACTGGGAAAACCAAAAATACCAAGAGTTTTGAAAAACCTTTTATTTGTACACTTAAAAAGTTTAAAAAAAATATTGGTTGCATGCAGATAAAGCTTGATCAGACGTCTTTTCCTTTAAAAAAATTTAATTGTAAATTTTTTGGTTTTTTAATTCGAGTTATAATAGCTGATTCTTTGCTTAAATAATGTTTTTATAGAATCTCTTGATCGGGATTGGTTAATTAAAATCGTTCGACTATATCACCCGAATATCTTTGATATTGCGCGAGAGAAGGAGAAAATTGGTCTTTACTTAAAAAAAAAATGCTAGAACGGAAAATATTAACTTTATCAACATTAAACTATGTACTTAAACATTTATGCAGGGCTTATATATAAATTGTGTATTAATTTATTCTTAATCAATTTAAAATGTTGGTATATTTGAAAAGGGTCCTTACATTAGCGTCTTGAACAACGGTCATACTGTTGACATTCCTCTTCGCTCCAGCTTGGTCACACTTCACATTTTCGTTGCAACTTCGACCGAGATTAAAGACTTCAAAGCAGCTGGAGAAATTACAAGAAATTGATCCCCGGATATTTAAATAACTGGCAATCGCGAAAAGCGGGCGTGTGTGGTTGTGCGTGCGCGCGAGAGCGAGAGAATAAGTGAACGAATTAGAACGAGCACACAAATTACACAAGTTGTAAAAGAAAAGCTGAAAAAAAGTTGACCGAGAACGAATATTGATTTTTTCATAGACCTTTCGTTGTTGTTATAGTTGAAGTGTAGTTCAAAAACTGTATCTTTTTTGATAACTGAAAAACAGGCAAGGGAAAAGCGGTTGTAGTTTTTATCTCATTTTTGAGACCCGCAGAAGAAGAAGAGAGGAACAAGAACGGAAAGCGTCAGGTGAGTTTTCATTTCCAACCAGGCACACACACACTTACACCTACACACACACAGCGGGCACAATTAACACATATACAAATGCAAAACGGCAACAAAACAACTGTCAATTGGAAAGGTGCGAAAGAGGGGTGGGGATTATAATCATAACTTTATCCAGTTTTAATTCTCTTCCCCTCGCTCCACTTGCATTTGTTTTGTTGCAGTTCTCTATTACCTTTCCCCCTCTCTCTCTCTGTCTTATCCTCTCTCTCTCACTCTCTCTGCGCTCGCCCCCATTAAAAAGAAAATGAAAAGAAAACACACTGCCTCATCTATACTTTTCATTTGCATCCCAGTATCTGTTTTCCAATTAGCACTACTACGTATATTTTTTGCGCACTCTTCTTTACTTAGTTAACAGTTAGTTGTTGTATGCATGTTGTTGTTGTTGCTTGTCATATCTTTACTAATTCATCAGTTTATTATGTTCGTTTTTATTCGTTCTTTTCTTGTATGTTTTGGCTTTGGTTTCGTTGGGTTTTCCTCACCATTCCTGGATGCTAATTTTGACAAGCCCCAAATGGCTTCTGGCTCTGACGTAATGCTCCTTCCCTCTCCCTCTCCCTCCCCCTCCCACTCTCCATTTCTCTCTCTCGGAGCTGGCGCTTTTCTACTCTAAACGACCTCCAGAAAACTTAGCCGCAATCATTTCAGCAACTGCCACAGTGAAGCTTTAGAGTAGGACCCGGGAAAGTTATTACATCGTTGCTTATTGGGTGGGAAAACTTTAAAAACCTCGCTTAATAATGTTTTTCCCAGGACTTTACTCACTAAAGAAGACATGGCTGTGATCTTTACAATCCCAAAATTAAAACATTTCCTAGCTTACAACAGGAAAACGTTCTGATCTCTTGTATAAAGGACCGAAAATGTTGCAAAATTATGCTTTTCTTGACAAAGCTTAATTAAATATTCTCTTTATTGACCAATTTTCAAGCCTAAGCAAAAAGGAATACAAAATGGAATAATGGGTTTGTTCATTATTACCAACATGACTGTTATCCATAACAGTTGCTCTAATTGGTTAACCTATTGGCAGTGTTTACTGTTCTTTCAGACATTTGTTATTTGCTATTTTGTGAAATTTTATTGCTCTTGGCGGCTTTTGGGTGTGGAAATGAATGGGGTGGGGATTTAGCTTTAATGACTCTACTGTAACCTGTCGGCGCCATCGCCAGTATTTCGTTTCGTCTGCTTTTTCTATATACCTACATATATCTGCTGTTTAACTTTCCTGCATATTTAATGCGTAGGTCAGTTTACCCAAAAAGCAAACACAATGAAAATTTGAGCTCACAAATTGCTTTTGGCGCCTTGTTGCTGCTTTTGTTGGCCACTCAGATGTTTACCAACTTCTCTTGCCTTCTATTCCCTTTTTGCCCTTGGTCTGTGGCTCTGTTTTTATGTAACTTTCAAATCGATTGCAAACACGTAACAGTAAGGCAACCTGCACCGGCCACCAACCACCTCCCACCACCTTGCCACGCCCCCACACCCTACAGATATTCTACCATATCCTGCAACAACATTCTGACGTTGAGCGTGTGATTTTGTTCGTTTCTGCTGTATTTTTTTGTTGGCCTGCGGCCTGACATAGCGTGACATTTCCTTTATGTGATTTGCTGCCGTTGTCGCTGCCCCATAACCTCTGAACCCCTGCCTCCTACCACGCCTCCTCAGGTATCTCCCGCCCCCCAACAAAGAACATTTGAATAATTTCTGTTTTGCAAATTCGTCTCTACTGGAGGCGATATCCTTGAAAGGCTCGGACAAATTGCAGTTGAACAAGTATTTTTAGCGGGCGAAAGGAAGTCATTTTTGGTCACCTTCAAAAAAAACTCGAAAACTCTGATTGGAAAGTTCTTGGAAACTATATTCAAGTATATCAGAGGAGTCGTTACAAATTACCCCTTTTCTGTATTTATCCAATTATGGCAACAAAGTATTGTTGGCTAAATTATTTCATATTTAAAAAAAATGAATTGATTTTGTAAACTCCAAAAAAACAAAAAAACATAAAAACCTGAGTTTTATTTTTCAAAAGAAAATTTCTTTGAAACCCCAAAAAAGAAGGCTTTTGAGAAATGTGTTGGTAAATTTTAGGATAAACAAATGACTTAACTATTTATTAAACTTAGGTCAGTTCAAATAAGACCACAAGGAAATTTGAATTATTTATGCTGTAAAGATTCTGGAAACCCCACAAATTGTTGACTCTGCATTTCGAACACTATTCAGTAGATTGAGTAGAGGAATGTTCGTCCTAGTCGCTTAGTTTGTTGTTGCCCGTTGACCTGCCAACGGTTGCCGTGGGCTACCTGCCAAATTGTCGATATTCCGTGTGCTCCTTTGGCGCAGACCGGAAAAACAAGTAGGAGCCAAAGCACGTCATTCTCTGTCGCCATCTCCCTCTAGCCAGTTGCTAATTTCAATGGCTTTGCTCCTCGCACCTCTTCACGTGCAATCGTAATTATGAATAATTCGCCATAAATGGCACACGCTGGTCTGCAATTATTGGAATTGAAGTGCCCCAGATGCCGCTGATATATCGCTTGCTCCCAATACTCTATAGTAATGCTAGATAGAGTATATATCTGAATACGGCGCTAGTTCCATTATATCATTTCGTGTGGCTGAGGTAAAAAGTGCAAGCGCAACTTTATCAGCGCCCATAAATCGCCCAGCAAAAGGTCAAAGTTGAGCTCGAATAACAGCTTTTTCTGGGCGAAGAAAGATGGTGCAAGGAACTTTAAACGCATATTCATTTAATTGTATAAGCACTGAATTTTTCGTTTATAAACTAAGAGAATAAATAAGCAAACTGTAAGCATATAGAATAAATGGTGTTCTGGTATTACAATATATTCTTAAAGTGGTTATTTTTTAGTTGTCTACATTTAACAAGCTATTAAAATTGTATCTTTATTAGTAAATTTATTTAAACAACTCTGTTGTTAATTGTTAATTTCAAATTATAATATAGAGTTAGTTGAATGGGTTATATTCTCCAAAAGACAATTTTCCAATAAAAGGGATATCGAACAAAGGAAAAAAGGAATACTTAATGTGCTTTGTTTGAACAGCTGAATTCAATCGTTGGTATCATGAAAAAACTGAAGATAATGGTATACCAGAGGTATTAAATAAATGTGGATGTTACTTTATTTAACTTAGTTATCTACTTATAATATGATGTGAGTAAGCTGTGTCTACAGAAATCAGAGAGTCAAGAACCTTGCCTGAATCCAAGATAAAAAGAGAAGATAACAAGAAAATATCTGTAAACCATCGTACAATTATCAAGACATGCCATTAGCTTTTTCTCTTAATTTTTAGAGTCTTGCTTTTATGACTAAAGTTTTCTTTCATTTCGAATGGCCAAATTATGCAGATAAAATTGCAGCTAAATGAGTAATGAAATACTAAAGTTGTTGGTTCTGTATAATAAAAAAAATGAAAATCACTCTTGCCTCTCCCCAATATTGCCTGTTTAATATTTTTTTCTTTTCTGTATTTTTTCTCTAGTGGCTCATCTATCATACGCACTGGGGTCCCACTTTGAAAATTAATTCAAATTGCTTAGCTTGACTGGGTTCTAAAACCTAAGACGCAAAAAAATAAAAGCCATAACGAGTTTTGTTTTGTTTGTTGCTTGAATTTATACAGTTACACAGTGTCTGTCCAGTGTATAATATATAAATACATATCTGTATCTAGAGCTGCGTCATAGCTTTGGAGTGGGTGAAGCGTTTGCATTTGCTTTGTTGCTGTCCGGTGATTATTAGTTGATAAATTTCAACCGCATGACGCACTTAATCAGCTCCAAAAAGTATAAAAAACCATAGTTTGGCCTCCTGGGGCATGTGTGAAATTTTCATGCCTCTGTTCCACTTTGGATTTAAGCCAGGGCACGTGGAGAGCAGGCCTCAACCCTTGGCCCAAACTGGGTTAATGCAATGCATATGTGCTAGATTGGTGGCAGCGGGGATGGTTCGGGGGTTGCTGCAGTCTCTCTGTGCCACAATCCCACTTCCACGCCCCTTCCTCTTGCGGCTTGGCCTGCATATTTTGTTTCAAGTACGAACTTGGAAAATGCTGGCAAATGGGGGTTGGGGTCTTAAATTTCGGAAAATCATAAGGTCCGATTTTCAAAGATTCTTTAATGTCACATTATTTTTAATAAAATGTAACAAGTTTTACAGGTTGCATAGGAAGACTTTTAATGAGGGTGCCTAATGGATAGTAATTGTTAATTATAAAGGGTAAATACAATGTTTGAGTAATAGAGATGTCTTTGTATTAGTTACTTTCGACATTGAAACAATTAAATTAAGCTGTCTAGAACGCAAACATTAAGTACATGCTTATTTTATAACGCAATTTGGTTTCTTGCTTTGTTTTTGATATATTTGCTGCAGCTTGTTAAACCAAAATAATGCCTCCCGTTGACGTAAAGCTTTACTAATTTCCTTTTGGTGCTAGCTTTGTCATATCAAAGTCTCACTGTAGTGGCTTGCTGCTTTTTAACCATGTTGATCATTTGATGGTGTGGACCTCCCGCAAATCACGTTTTCGTGTGACTCCGATCTCATCATCATTACTTTTGCTTTTGTTATTATAATTTTGTGTACATTTTTTCTTCTTTATTTTTATATGATTTATGTTTTGTGACGTTGTGACGCCGCTGCTGCGCTGCTGCTGCCCAAACCAAACATATATATATGTATGATATCAACGAAATGCTCTTTGTATTTGTCTGTCTGTCTGCCGGCTATAACATTACACACCACGACGCTGATGAATCAAAAGCATTGTTAATACAAAAATCGACAAAAACACGCACCCACACACCGACACTTGCATGCACAGTGGAAGTTTCAGTTTTTAATATCAGCAAAACCAAAACAGGCTAAGTACTTAAATTCGAAATTCAAGTAAAGCCGAAAGATATAATATAGGCCGAACAAATTAATAAGAGTCCAAGAACGAAAAGCATGCCACAGTCTGAGGGCGGCTATGTATCGTTGCCGGCCGTCAATGGCAATGGCGGTGCCATATATCAGTCGACCACAGAGCCCACGGCCCCGCCCTCCGTCTTCGAGAGCATGAAGCGGGCCATTGGCCAGGCCATCAAGTCCTCGCCCAACGACAGCGAGGAGCTGCTCCGATCGGAGCGCCTGCCGGTCATCGTTGGCGGCTCCAGGTAAGTCCACCCAGCCGGGGTCATCACACCGCCTCCTTACTACGGGCAGCGCCACGGTGAGCTCTCCGCCAATCACTCTTAATCACCACTTCGTCCCGAATCTATGGCCCATTTTTAGCACGACCACAAAATACCCACCTTCGCACTCAACCACAGAAACACTGACTCACAAATACTCTTCACAGAGAAGAAATTCTAAAGGGTTTCAAGTTCAAACATAAAGTTTTTTCCTAATAGATTAAAGTTCACCATTCTTTTTCTAAAGATTCATTAACAATTAACAAAAATTACAATATCAATCGAGTTTCCATTTTAGTCAGTTCAGTTCAGTTTTCCTTTCAGAAAGCAAAATTATGTATATAAAGAGTCTCTTAAAAATATGTGCGTTAGAACAATGCCATTACAACTTTTTAAATAGCTTATAACATTTTGTATATAAACAAATATTATTTGAAATTTATATCTACTTAAACTTGAACTTATTTTAATAACTTAGTAAAATTACCTTTTTAGTGAGATTCATTAGGTTAGCAACGTAACATAAAAGTTGAATAACACCTTATTCTCTGTGTAGGTCACTTAAACACCGAACATCAAGCTCCCTTTTGACTTTGCCACCCTGCTTTCCTTAACCCCTGGAGCTTAATTGCGATTGCATGTCTACCCGAAATGTTTGTTTTTTGCTTTTCTTGCCTTTGATTGTTTGTGGTTGTTGCCATTATTGTGAGCTTTTGTTTTAGTTACATTTTTTCCTTACTTTAATTTTACTTATGGCACTTTGCATTTGATTTGATTTCCCCACCAGAAGGAACAATTTAGTGTATACATATATGTGAATTATAGTAAAAGCCTTTCGCCTTGCTCACATTCCGCATTACATCATCAACAGCATCAACCGATTGGCTTACAAGAATCCATTTAAAGTCTCTTTAGATCTACGAAAGAAAATGGCAACATAGCCTACTTAATACAAAATTCCATAAAGAAATTCTTGAAATTAGAGAATTTCGAAATAGTTTAGACCCCAAAATAAGATTGACGGTAATTTAACTTCGTTTCTGGTTAGCCATGACTCAAGGTCAGGCTCTGCAGTTTGCAGTTCTAGCAGTTTTGTCAATACAACAATCCCGAGAGCACTGCAAACAGCGCTCAGAAAATAAACTGAGCTCACGGCTCTCGAGTCGTTTAGTTGGTCGCCGGCTGCGACCCACATTCGTTCTATTTACGGGCACTCTTGCAATTATTCATACTCGTAGAATACACGATTATTTACGATTGCTGGCGATCTCAAGTGGCTTTAATTAATATTTCCGCAGCCACTGACACCGTTCGTAAGTGGTTCTCGTTCAGTGATTTAGTCCAATTAATATTCACCGCGCAAATAAAATATAATCCCTGAGTCCAGATCGCACTCTTTGTTTACCTTCTTATAGCCAGTGCCATTGCACTTATTCCCTGGCCTGGAGTTAACCGATACCGATCGGTTCTAACCGGTTAGTCGGCGTACCGGTTTAAGCTGGGCCGCTCTCTGTTGTTGCTTGGGTTTCAAAGTACATTAAAAAGAAAGCAAAGATAGCTTATGTAAACAGCTGATTACCAGAAATCCCCTTGTGCTTCTCCATTTCAATTATTTCCTCCCAGGGGGTCTTGTGCGTGGCGTTCTAGAAATTGATTGTGTGGAATTAATAATGGATTTACTACGAAATGTTCATGGCCTGTAATTAGTCAGCTAAAATTGTATTTAAATTACTAGGAAGCCTTTAATTTACTTATGAACAAGGTCAAAAACTTTAAATTAAATAAATTTCTGATGATTATCTTTTACCTCTTCAGTTTAATAAAGAACAAATAATTATGAAGAAATAAGCTCATATTACAACATTTTATATTATTAATTAAATAAAAATGTGTCTGGTTACTACACATAAATAAATTTGAACATGCCACGAAAAAGAACTATAGTAAGGTTTGGATATATTTCTAATAAACAGGGTTTGTGGGGAAATTTAAGAGGTAGTCAGCGCCTAGTAGCAGTTTCCCTATATACATTTTATAAAAAATCGCCCTTATTATTTTCCTCTGCATAAGCTCTGCTTATGCAATTACTCCCCATGGGATGCTTACTGGCCCAATCACGTAACCAATTAAAGGTGATAATGAAAACTGCCATGACCCACCTACAAACATATGTGTTGTCTTTAACTATTCGAGGATAATGAACTCTCATCCCTCACCTGAGCTAGTCTCACACCGCCAACATTAACTAATTGAGTTCGGTCCCTGCAGTAAAAGTTTTTTGTGTTTTCAAGAAGAGCGAATAGGTAAACAAAAGTTTTCCGCCCTGTTTCCACGCTTTTCCGGTTTTATGTTGCTGTCGTTTTGGAGGAGGTGGAAAGGAAAGGAAAAGAAAGTCAAATTAGTAAGCCAGCTGGTCGCATTTTCCTGGCGCCACTTGTTTGTCGCTTGCCATTTTCATACATTGCTTTACATCCATCGACATTTACCCCGAATGACATTGCGTGACTCACTCGCTTACGTTTTACGTAAGGACCTTGACGAGAATTCCCCTGCTTTATACATCAAGCCAACAAAACTTGGTCCTTCAATTTTTCTCCTTCTCTGTGTCTGTTTTGCTGTCGCCTGTCTCTTTACACCCGACCTGTGAAAATACTCTTAAGATTTCCAATTCAACCCAAAATAAAAATAAAACATATGCGGTGAAAGTTTTTAGCCGATTTGGAACAGAGTCTGCCAGAAACTTGCCTCGATTTTTGTGTTCCTTTGGTTATTCTTTGCTTGCATGCTCATAGAATCTCTTTCAGAGACCGCGACAAACCCGGTAAGACACTGACCACCAAGATGCCGTCAGCTCCAACACACACTGCCGAGGAGGCACACCTGCTGGGGTAAGCAAAACAAACAAAAAGAATCATTAAGAAAAGTCCAAGGAATTTGTGTTATTAGGCCCCTAAACCCGTTCCTCCCAATATGTAAGATATATGCAACACACACAAAAACACAAACGCCACTCAGCTGAAAAAAAAATAAAACACCCAAAACACTCTTACAACACACAAGTTTAGAGTTTTTAGTTTAATTTATATTACGTTCAATTTGTTCATTAACTTTTCACATAGTGTTTGATTTACGAGTATTAGTATTGTTAAGAGGCAACCATTAGTTTGTAAGTAATTGCATAGACTTGAGTTTGACAACTAAACCCCGTAATAGCATCCCTAATTTTTCTATCTCCGAATGTTAATTAACCGATACTTTACGTCATGATTTGTTTGAGTTTTGCATAAATAAGCCATAACTAGAGTAGTGGAGAGCAGCGAGAACAACTCATGCCTGAAATATCCCCACCGATCAGTAGCCCATAGCCTCTAGATGAGATCCGAAACCAGGATGCAGATCCTCCCGACACAAAGACACAAAAACTCACAGGATGCCAGACTATGTTCAGATAACCCTGCTGCTGCCGCCACTGCTGCTGATGCCGCCCAAAAATCCCACTAAACAAGACATTTAACTAGGAATTGAAGTCTCTCAAGTAACTTACTAATGTCTGTTGTTAATCCCGCAGCACCATGCCCGTTGATCCCATGGATGACATCGAACTGCGCTCCGTGCAGCTGCAATTCCCCAATGCCCGCGGCTCCATCCTGGAGGCCTGCGAACAGCGACGCGTGCCCACAGACAAGGGCGATGTCCACGTGGCCATACAGGGCGATACGGCTAAGCCGGCCATTGTCACCTACCACGATCTGGGCCTAAACTGTACGTAGTTTAATACCTTACAAAAATATTTTCACATATTCAAAATATTCTTTACAGACGCCACCAGCTTTGCTGGCTTCTTCAACTTTCCAGTTATGCGAGGTTTGCTGGAGAACTTCTGTGTTTACCATGTGACCGCTCCTGGACAGGAGGAGGGTGCTCCCACCTTGCCAGAGGAGTAAGAATTGATTAATGTTTAGTGCAATTAGAAAAATTACTTGACTTTAGATGAAATGATAATTTAAATGCCATATTATGCCTACATTTTAAAAAATATTTGATTTTTCTTTATATAATTCAAAACTATGGTTTGTCTGTATTAAAAAGGTGTATAAACTTTATATTTTTGTTTTCCAATTATTATTATTTTTGTAATAAACCAATTCTAACAAAGTGTTTTCTTAATCTACAGCTATGTGTATCCGACCATGGATGATCTGGCCGCCCAACTGCTGTTTGTGCTCTCCCACTTTGGCCTGAAGTCGGTTATTGGTTTCGGCGTTGGTGCTGGGGCAAATATTTTAGCCCGTTTCGCCCACGCTCATCCGGACAAGGTTGGCGCTCTGTGCCTGATCAACTGCGTGTCCACGCAGTCGGGCTGGATTGAGTGGGGCTACCAGAGCTTCAATGCCCGTTTCTTGCGGACCAAGGGCATGACACAGGGCGTAATCGATTACCTGATGTGGCACCATTTCGGACGCAATCCGGAGGAGCGCAATCACGACCTGGTGCAGATGTACAAGCAACACTTCGAGCGAGGCGTGAATCCGACCAATCTGGCCATGCTGATCAACGCGTACATCCATCGCAACGACCTGCACCTGGCGCGCACTCCACCAGGAACTCCGGGAACCGAGACGGCGGCCACCACGCTGAAAATGCCGGTGATCAATATCACGGGTTCGTTGTCGCCACACGTGGACGATACGGTGACCTTCAATGGCCGCCTGGATCCCACAAACTCATCGTGGATGAAGGTTCTTGGATATTTTAATATTAATACATTTGCGATCATAATAATTGCATATATATCCATACAGATTAGATCGATTTTAAAGAAAATATTTTGTATATTAAGAATAACTTATTGTTCGAAATTACATTAATTGGCATGACCTGCAATTATGTTAACTAGAGAAGTTTTCAATATGTTTCATATTACTCATATTGTTCTGACCGCAATTTTATGCACACCAATTGATTTAATATTGATTTTAATGTGTTTATATTGGCTTACAGATTTCCGATTGCGCTTTGGTGCTGGAGGAGCAGCCGGCCAAGCTGGCAGAGGCCTTCCGGCTCTTCTTGCAGGGCGAGGGCTACGGTAAGTGTTAGAACACCGCACACACCACCACTTACAACCACCACAACAACAAAGAACAACTAGAACAACAGCAACATCAAATGCTACAACAACTGAACAACCTCAGCAATCTCTGCTACAATCTCAACAATCTACTCCCCACTCTATCTAATCCTTCTATTAACCCGCAACTGCCACAACTACTTAACCACCAAACTGTCTTAGCCAAGTACTTTAGACCCGGCGACTGGGACGGCACGCAGTCGAGCAGCTTCTAGAAGACCCTTCCGATCGAAGCAAGATATACCCTCCATAGATTCAGTTCTGTTCAGTTCAGTTCAGTTTCCCCTCAAATGATGCCCCCAGTCTAGCCCCTGTTTTTCTCTTTAGAGACACACGCACACACAAAAAACACATCGATCCAGACCCAACCTGATCTTAGCCTAATATGAGAATCTTTGAGAATCAAAAGCTTTTTGAGATGCAATGAAACGAAACCAAAAAACTATTGTTCAAAATTGTATATTTATAAATTGGTTAATTATACAAAAAATAAACTTAAATTGATATTGAAAATTATTCATACTTATATTGATAAACCCAAGTATTTGTACGCAAGCAAAGTATTTCAAAATAAAAATCGAAAAGTTGTTGAAAATCAAGCGTTTACTTTCTACAAACATATTTATCCACTTCCAACCCCTTTTTCCCATGTAGTTAGGACCCAAAAAGATACAGACAATTTCGCATCCACGACAACAACAAAACAAGAAAAGATATTTCAAAATGTTCATTACTTTGTTTTTCATTTCTTTTTCCTTTCTCCAAAACTGCTTGTTTTTGCTAAACAAACATACAAAACAAAAATAAAAAAAAAATGCAAAAAAAAAAAAATTAAACCAAAAACAACCGAACAACACGCAACACGAATCCAAATGAAAAAAAAAAATATACAAACAAAATCTTCCACACGAAATTGCAACTTCAATCGATCGAAAATTTCAAAACCGCACCCCCATAAATTCATAACCTTGCACACGCGACCTTCATGTCCAATGCAATCCAATCCATCGACTTGGTCTCTGCTGCATTCACCTACGACTTCCTCCGTTCTATTCATTTCTATTCTAATTCTGATTTTCTTTTCGTTTCGGAATTGGTTTTCAAATCCCCTCAAAAAAATAAAAAAATCAACAAATAAAATAACTAATACAACTGCGCGTTCTCTATAATTACAAAAAAAAAAAAAAAAAATATAATAATCGTGTATATGGTATGTATATTTGTACACAAACAAAAACGCACCTGTGATTGTAGTGTCTGAAAAACCTCAGTAGGAAGATCTGCCACCCAAAGCACCCAGCAGTAAATTACCCAACAAAAATTGCAAAACAAACCCGAAATCTAGTTGGAATGCATTTAGCTAATTAATTAATACAATAATTCAAATTATCATTCGAATATACAGTTATATAGACAAAGTAGAGCTTAAGCGAATTCACCCACACACACACACTGCTGGTGGAGAGACTTTCGATATTTTACGGTGTTGTTTAGTTTTTTAATAGATTGAAAAATTCAGCCTTTAATTTTTATAAAATTCAAATGTGGTTTGAAAACATACTGTTTATACCACGTATTACTAAAAAGTCTTTATTTTAATTATTTCCTTTTACTGAAATAATATAACTATTTTGAGAAACAAATTAATAAATATTAAAATATTTAATTAAACAATCCCAAACACCGTAAGATTCAAAGAGCTGAATTGTGCAAATGATATACTCTCGCCAGCATACACGTAGATTTGCTTCTTGAGTACAGTGCGACCTCGGTAGCCGGGCATTTGATACGTTTTCGATTTTTCAACGCTCTTTGATTTTCTCCTCCACAAAAACACACACTTTCCTGCACACGCCTTTTGTTTAGAATAACTATTTCATTTTTTTGACCTTTTGTTTGTTTTTTTATTTACACGCAAATTGAATACAAAATGTACAACAACAACAAAAACAACAACAACCCCATACAATTAAACAATTTTGAAAACCCTCCAAAAGCTGTTGGCACACTGCAAAAGCTGGCGCGCAAAATCTCAACGGCCAGTCGGAGCAGTTCCACGCAAATTGAGCTCAGCGTGCAGTGAACGGAGGCAGAACAAAAGAGCGAAAGGAGAGAGCAACAGCAGCGGTAGCAACAGAAGATGAAGCAGCACTGGCACAGCCCCCCAAAACTTCAGTGGGGCAGAGTGAGAGGGAGAGAGCAATTGGATAATCACCCAAAACAAACACACAACAAAAAAAAAAGAACAAAAACCACTCGAAAATGGTTTAATGCTTTGCTTTTAAGGGAAAAAATCTTTCATCGGTTTCTCCTCTTCTGTGATTTCCTTTGAAATTGTTTTGTTGCCCTTTTGTTTATGTTTAATTATTTTTTGTAATTAATACGAATTTTAGTTAGTAAGCTAATAAGTGGAAAGCAGCAAGAGATTTAGTTTGTTGTCTACATAAATAAACGCATTGCATATATGTATTTTACGTCAATTACCTTTTATTGTGTCACCCTTTTTTCACATGCCTTTTAAAGTCGGGCTGCTTTCACCACCCACAAAGCTTAAATGTACGAAAGCAATAAGTTTATACACACTATACAAATATACATACATGACAACGCTATTATATACAAATTACATACACTAACCGTACGCAAGTCGAAAAAAAACGAAAAACGAAACGAAAACTGAAAGTGTAAGCTTTTGTTGTATATTTGCGAATTCCAAATAAACAAACAACGTGAATTTCAAACTTAAACGGTACGGCCAAAGCCAGGATACTCTAGTTTACTAGTATATATCATAGGGTATCTGGCCAGAGGGAGTCGCGTCGTCTCTTTCCCACAGCAGCAACATCGTCGTCACGGCAGCAACATCCAATCCCAACAACAGGTGGCGCCACATCAACATCCGCATGCCATGCAGCCATCGAATCGATCACCACCGATATCATCGATCATCGCGAAAACTCAGCCCAGCTTCCTTCCCTCCCCCTCCATCTCGTCCATCATCTAGAACAACAACAACAAACAATAATTATAATAGATACAACAGCAGCAGCAGACTGTCGCCGCTTTCATCTCAATCATGCAAATTGCACAACCCACACACAACAGAAAAACTTGCAGCTGCGGTTAAATAAATTATTTCCATTTAGCAAGAAGCATATATTAACATTTTACGATTTTTAAAGAATACGAAGGTTTAGGGATTAGGCTTAGAACAATCAAATTAAATTGAAAACAAAGTACTACCTTGCCCTAGAGTTCTCCTTTAACAATGAATATATTTGCATACTTTTTGGGGCTGACTGACAGAATATATTATTAAAAGTAGATGAAAATAGAAAAACCAAATTATTAATACGAAAATTGGAATCTACGAATAGTATTTAACAAAAAAAAAAGAAAATCTTAGACTTAGACTTTTTAATATCAGAACAAACTTTAGTGCTAAGATTTGACTCTAGGCCGCGGTCTTTTAATTAATTGCAAATTAGTTTGGTCGAGTCCATATACTAAACAAACTTAAAGTTTTCAAAACATGTTGCAACTAATTAGCAAGATTATTTTTTTTTGTATATAATTGCTACATTTATTTTGACCGCAGCTAAGCAAAACCACACACAGACACCACACGTACATTTCAAAAACAGCAGGCAAGCCTTTTAGAAAGTGTATAAAGAAAAAACACCCATCAAGAACAACAACTTACATGTTCTCAAGTAACATAACGTAAATAACAAAAGCCAAACTACTACTACCTTCCCCCCAAACAACAACCACTTTAAAAAAACGGCCACAGCAACGCCGCTGTCCACGCCAGCGAGTTCACCCTGTGGCACTAAGTACCACACCTACTCGTCGATCTTCTTCGCCAACTTCCGGGAGCAGCAGCAGCAGGCGATGGAGGAGCGCGAACGCGAGCGGGAAAGGGAGCGGGATCGCCAGCGGCAGCTGAGCCTCCGGGTGGGCAATCGGCTCCGGGAAACGGCCATTAATTGCACCACCGCTGGACAGGGGGACAATAATAATGCCGCTAACAATCGTAGCGGCGACGACGAGGATCTGGATCTGGAGAATGAAAACGGAAATGGATGCGCCGGCGGCAGCGGCAGCGGAACCGGAAACGGCAACCGTGCCTACGTGACCACGGACACATCGGGCACCCTGTATTACGGCACCCAGAGCAACAAGATACGCATCACCGAGAATCCACTGCCCGAGCCGGTCAGCTCCTAGATTGTTAGAACAGAGTCACATAATCCACAAAAGACACCTTGTTATTGTTGTTACCACACACTGAGAAATATAAAGCAGCAGCAGCAGCCAAGTCAAGCCAAGCTTTCAGCCGTGCTCCAAGAGACACAAAGCCACAGAAACTCCAAGAATACAAATAAAAATGAAAATAATAATATTAATACAAGCAACTTACACACCGCTAGGTAATGGTAATGAATGCAATAATTAACCACCAAACGAGAATCCGTTGATTGATTGTGTTGCCCTATGGTTTTCGAGACGCGGAGAGATATTTGTAATTTACACTTTGTGCCTGAGCCGTAACGTAACGAACATATAATAAAATGATATATCAAGCCAGATCGGATCGGATCAGCAGCAGCATTTTAGTTACCTCCACCTAATTTAGTTTTTTTTTTTCTCAATGCAACACACACTTTTTGACGAGCTTGCTTAGTTGTTGTAAAACGAACAATATACAAAATATATACATATGTGTATACAAACAACACAAAAACGAAACGAGCATTTCTGCTTAATGTTAAAACCTAAAAATAAATCCAACTGTTAACTTAATCCCAAGAATAACGAAAACTAAAAAATGTAGCATATCAAATAACAAAGAAAATTTCTCAAAATTACGTATATACTTATACAAAAACCTAGATAAATCGTAGACAATTGCGAATTGCGAGTAACTCCAACCAAACTTCTGTTCACAATGGATGAGGAAAGAACACATGACACTGTCACAGAAATACCACTCACACGATATGAATAAAGAATACATACATATAATACATATAAAAATGGACAACTTTTTGCAATAATTTCGAATTCAATTCAATAAAAGTTTTAGAAGCTTGATTTGGGACTCAATTATTTTGGTGGCAGCATTTCGTTGATCCTGCGTAGGGTCTCTTCTCGATCGCGGCGCATCAGATCGGAAACTTGCAGCAGAAATTGTTGCTGCTGTTCGCGTTGCTGCCGCAGAAAGCTTTCGTTGGCGGTTCTGACCTGAGCCAGCAATTGCTTTTGGCCCTCGATAATGGCAGAGAGTGCTTCAATAGGCGTTGGTTCCACCTCCATCTCCAGTGCATCCTCGTAGTCCTCGCTGTCGGCAGCGGCTCGCAGAAGATCACAGGTAGAGCTGGAATTTTCGCTATCACTATCCAGCAGAAGGTTTTGTTTGCTTGCTGGCTTGTTAAGGGCAGTTTTAATGTGGCGGATGGGCCTGGGAGTGACACTCTTTTTGTTTTCTCGCGGCGCCTGAACAAGGTCATCGTATAGCTCAAAGTGGCGGGGCAAAATTCGTACATTCTCCAATCCGTGCTCCTTGGCCTCTCGATGCCGCTTATAGAGCAATCGCAGCTTATTGCGTAGCTGGTGGGGAGTGCGTTTAATGCCTTGCTTATCCAGGATATTGGAAATATGGGCTAGGGTCTGAAAGTTACGTTTCCTCGAGCCATCTAATGCTTGAAAGAAGCCATTTGCCCTTATGATGAGTAGAAAGGAGTCCACCTCGTCGTCCGTCCAAAAGTGAGCTGAATTAATAAGTGTCGTTTTCAGATTATTTCGAATTATTTATTATATTTGAACATTATTACCTCCGCTTTTGTGTGAGGCATCACCCTCTTCCTCTTCACTATCTTCCTCACTATCACTGGCGCTACTCAGATTGGCCTCCGCTTCAGCCTCCGCGGCCGCCGCCTCCTCTTCCGTGGGATCCAGGACCTGTCGCATGGCCTCAAAGTGCTCGAAAGTTTCGCCGGTGCCATTCTTTACCTTGTTGTACATCCGTCGCAGCAGCTGGAACTTGATGCGCAGCTTGTCCGCACCCTTTTTACAGTTTCTTTTCGCCATCTCCTTGGCCAGCAGCTTGAAGACCTTCGCATTGCGCTTTCGCAGCAAAGCAGTCCGCAGGCCCAGGGAGTGGATCAGATTTAGGAGAAGGTCCACCTCGCCTTCGGTCCACTTGCAACGGGCATTTATGTTAATCGACGAAGAAGAGGCGTCCAAGGCATCTGCAAACGAAGTGCGATTTGTTAGTGACTTTTGTAATGTTTTCGATATGATAAATGTGGCTTAAGGAAGTTTTATAGTAGGGTGAGTGTTCAAAAAAACTTTTCACCTTGTTTAAAGTAGAAATAAAATCTCAGTTTTAAGAAACTTCTTTAAATTTTTAGCCCAAGTGCAACCAATAAATCGAAGACAACGTCGTTCTCTTTTTGATTGATTTATTAGATTAGGCTCATTTCCACTTCGGTGGCTTAGTCAATAAGCAGAAATGCCGCATTTGGGGCTTTTATCTATCGTGATGGAGCCACCTTCTAGATGTTTTTCTGGCGGCTTATGTATATACCTTGCAATGGGTTAATTGAGTAACGGATATTTAATAGAAGACCATTTGTGCGGTTCCCCTTACCATCTCCTTCGGTTTCCGAAATCTGGATAGACTGGTCCTCGTCGGCCTCCCCATCGGAGTCACTCTCCAGTTCCGCCTCCAGATCGGAGTCTCCGTTTCCCTGCAGTAACTCGTGGACTGCCTCGAAGTGCTCGAACGGCTCGCCGCCACTCCTCCTGCACCTCACATACTGCCTCCGCAACTGTTGGAACTTAATCTTCAACTGCTTCGGGGTCTTGGGACAGTTGCGTTTGCCCATTGCTCTGGATACCACCTTGAACACCTTTTCATTGCGTGCTTTTCGCAGTGGAGATTGCAGTTTCATTTGGTGTACAATTCCCAGAAAGAATTCGACCTCTTCGTCTGTCCACTTGCAGCGAATGGCTTTTCCAGAACTGTTGTCCAATACCGATGGATTTTCCAGATCTATGTACATACGTTGGTAAGAAAAAATCTCATAATACCCATACGCCGGGGGCAACTTTACCCACCTAATATGTGAGCATATTTCTGCTCGATTTCATTTTCGTCCTCGTCATTGCCATTAAATTTCGCAAACTTGCTCATTGTTAAGTGTTCTTGGCGGTATTTTATAAATTAAAAAGAAACGGCATTAAATTGGCTAAATTGCTGGGTTTGTTTAGAGTTTTTGTTTTATTTGTGCACTTCAACAATCAACTAGTGTGACCGCATCAATACATGAATAATATACCAACAGGTTCACAGCAATATAGTTAGGGAATTCCCCAAACCAGGGATGCTAAGATCTGAATGGCTGAAAATTTATAAAAAAATGTTAGCACTTTACAGATTATACAACATAGATTGTACAATATAAATTGATGTCATTGATCAGAATCAAAGCGCTGTTAGTCCGAAAAGTCTGCATTTGTTGCTAAGCCGTGCCATCTTCGTTTGTTTTTTTTATACCCTTGCAGAGGGTATTATAATTTCAGTCAGAAGTTTGCAACGCAGTGAAGGAGACATCTCCGAGCCTATAAAGTATATATATTCTTGATCAGCATCACTAGGAGAGTCGATCTAGCCATGTCCGTCTGTCCGTCTGTCAGTCTGTCCGTCCGTTTCTACGCAAACTAGTCTCTCAGTTTTAATGCTATCTGCATGAAACTTTCCCAAAAGTTGTCTTTCTATTGCAGGTAGTATATAAGTCGGATCGAGCCGGATCGAATGTCTATAGCATATAGCTCCCATAGGAACAATCGGAAAAATAAACAAAAAAAAATTATAACTTTGGTGTTTTTTAATTTTTGTTTAGTTCTTCGAGATATAGTAATGGTTTAAATTTCATCTAAATCGGACGACTATAGCTTATAGCTCCCATAGGAACAATCATAAAAATAAATAAAAAAATTTATAACTTTGCTGTTTTTTTAATTTTTTTTAATTTCTTCGAGATATGATTAATGAGATATGAGTAATGGTTAAATATTTCAGAATTACGGTTTAAATTTCATCAAAATCGGACGACTATAGCATATAGCTCCCATAGGAACAATCGAAAAAAAAAATAAAAATAAATTATAACTTTGGTGTTTTTTAATTTTTTTTTTAGTTCTTCGAGATATAGTAATGATTAAATATTTCAGAATAACGGTTTAAATTTCAACAAAATCGGACGACTATAGCATATAGCTCCCATAGGAACAATCGTATAGCTGCCATAGAAACTATCAAAATTAAGCTGCAAATCATAATAGCTTCAATGTTTTTAAACATACACGCAAAATTTTAACGTTTTCAAGAGTATTTAGTTTTTGAAATAGCTGCAAGGGTATATGAACTTCGGCTTGCCGAAGTTTGCTTCCTTTCTTGTTATAATTCTTATCAGTTTTTTTGAACTTTGTTTTTTTTTAGTTATTTTTGTACTCAAACATATATAGTCACTGAATTAGCACCTCTCAAGCGCCCACAAAATGTTTTTTTTTTTATTGGTGTTAAACATTCCTTTATAAAATATACTTCATGTTAAATTTCGAAAAGAAGTATCCAAAAACAATGCATCTGAATTTTGGTCTTCACTATTTTGAAACCCTTTATGCGATTATAAAGTTTTATAGTTCCTAAATTCAACAGTCTTAACGAAAATTAAATCCTCCACTATTTAAAGTAAATTTAAATGTTCGTTTAGGAGGAAAATCATAGAAGAACAAGATAGTTTAATTCTATCGATTATCTCGGGTTTGGAATAAATTGGGGCTCTGATTACGAATAAATATGTCGAAGAAAGTTTAAGACCGATATTTATGTTAAGTATCTTTCCTGCGTAAAGCTTATTTTAAAAAAAAGTTAAAAAAAGAAAAATGTTCTCGATTTGAATGCAGAAAATTATAAGCACACATTAAATATTGTTCTTTTTTAATTTAAATATGGAAGTGTAGAGCTAATAATATAGAATTTTTAAATAAATGTGCTTTATATATATTTTATATTTTAGTATGACAAAATTTAGTTTTAAAATAACTTAAAAAAAAGGGATCGGTCTGGTGGCCAGCTTCGACACAATAATATGTAATCAGGACCCCAAAATGCACCCTGGATGACAAGACTTCTTAGAAGAATTTTTTGTTTTATTAATAAAAAAAACAATGCATTCAAATTGTATTTCTTCGGTTGCATATAAAATTTTAATTACTAATGATAATCGGCCCAGCTCTATGTACTTTAAACTTTATAGTATTCAACTGCACCTAAAATCCAGTCCATAAAGTGCGTGACATTTGTATAAGATCCTAGGCCTGAACAGCTGTTAATGCCTTTGCTGATAATACCTAACTGGACGGTCCGTCCAATTTCGTTTACATATGCGAACAACGGCCCACCAGAATCTCCTTTACAAGAGTCGGAGCTGAATTCGCCGGTATCACCGGCACATATTCTTGACACATCAAGGGGATCCATGCTCAATTTCCTTTTGCACCACTTACGTTCATAGATTTCTACGGTGGCTTCCTGTAGGATGGGTTGTGTCTCACCAATTCCATTTTCACCCCAACCGGTAATTTTTAAATGTGCAATGGGTTCCTCTGGATATTTATCGAGGAGGCAAATCGGTCTTATTTTGTCTAAGGATAAGATGTTTAGTTCCGAATGTTCATATTGTTTATATCGTCTTAATTACCTGTGAATGTCACCTCATTTTTCATGCGAAGTAGACCAATGTCATTTATGTTGCCTTCATAATCCCTATGCATAATTTTTTTATCGACATCTATATCGATGGCCCGTGGTGTGCAAATCGAACCCACGCATTCGCATTCCAAATTCTTCTTGTTATATTCGCCCAAACGTACCTTCCTGCGAAAAGAGATTCTGGAATTTATTTTATTAAAAAAAGTTTTGCGTATACGTACATATAATTCATATCAATGCAATGCGATGCCGTCAAAACAAAACCTGCGAAATAAAGGAACATTTGGTTTTCACCATACAATCATACAATAATCATCAAATTTCTATACATACGAGAGCTAATTAAAGTGCCTCCACACATAGATACATTGCCCACGAACACCGCAACCATCCACGGATTGGATAATTCATTAGCATTTCGGCCATTTTCGATCTTTGGTCCCATGCTCGAGTCCTTTATTGTCCCACAATTGTTTTCAAATAAGCGCCCCGATCCTTCTGTAGTAGAAAGAAATAGACAGGCTAGAGCCGCTATTCCCGCTATGACTACCTTCATGATGTTGCATGGACCGAATAATCAACTTTTCGCGGGGTTTATTTATATATAAAGACAGATAAGCTGATATTAAATCATTTATTTAATTGATACATAAATATATAATAAGAAAGCTTAAAGTGTAAAAGTGGAATTGAGGTTGAACTCGGGGTGCTTGCGATTAAGGTAGCCTTGCTTTTGAGCCGGTCGCAGTTCTAGTCGTCTTATCGGTCAGAGCTTATCACTTTGCGACGGGCAATTTCTACATATAAACTTCAGCCAGCTAAACGTTTATGTACCGAGCCAAAGAAGTCGTTGCATTAATGTTTAAGTACCAACATAACCAAAACATGTGGTTCATTGCATTACATTTATTTTTAGTAAATTTCCACCAATTTATTTAAATGTGCAACAATTTTTTGATTACGTTTTTGTGAAAATGTATTTGAGCTTTACTCGGCTTTACTCGGCTTTAGAGGGAATTGCCCCAATCGGATTTTTTTTTCCAAAAGGAAGAAAACTATTGAAAATACCGTTGCTTTACATAACAAAACAATTTTATTAACGAGATATATTGACTGTTTGATGCACAGTTTTTTTTTTTTTAATATATATTTTTGTTACAAAAATAATACTAAAATTTAAAGTTAGAAAAAGAAATCATTATCTGATGAGAGATACCAATTATTTTTGTTACTTGAAAATTCCAAAATGTGAAATGAAATGTAAATTAAGATGTAGAAAAAATTTGTGTTCACTTGGGAAAGAAAGTTTTAAAAAAAAATTATACATGATAAAGGGTGCACCCCTGGACATCGTCGAATCCATATAGTTCAACAGCACTCAAAATCCAGTTCGTAAAATGCGTTACATTTGTGTAAATTCCAATGCCAGTACATTGTGGAGATCCATGGCTGACAATACCGTACTGAAAAACCCGTTCCTCTTCATCATATTTTCGCTGGGCACTTAGAGGGCCACCAGAATCTCCACCACATGCGTCGCTCTTCGTACTTTCGGCACATATTTCGAATAAAACATATGAGTTCCAAAATTTAAAGCTGCATCTCCTAAGATCCGCGTTGTTTAGGGTGGCTTCTTGTAAGATATGGCTCCGTATACCAAATTGATTTTTGCCCCAGCCGGTGACAGTAAATGTTTGTACGGGCTTCTCTTGCTCGTCGACGAGGAGGCAGATTGGTTTGACATAATCTACAGAATAAAAGGTTCAGTTGAGAACTTATCGTTGGTACTACATTTACTTACCTGTGTACTGCACCGAACGAGCCATTCGAAGAAGACCAATGTCGTACCCAGTGTTTCCGGCATAGACGAATTTATCGTGAATAATTTTCATATCGACTTCAACCTCAAAGGCCTTTGTTAGGCTAGGACCTAAGCCATCTGCGGCCAAGCGAACCTTCCTGCAAACAAACTCGTTTAATTATGTGTGACAAAATATAATTAATGCACATACATATCTTTTATGGATATGCAATGCGCTGCCGTCAAAACATAACCTGCAAAAAAATAAAATTGTTTTGTCTGAAAGCGAAAATAACGTAATCAATCCTAATGCATACGAGGATTAATAAGCGAGCCGCCACAAGGTTTGTTACTTATCACCATAACCATCCATGGATGCGCCCGTATTTCCGAATCTTGACCTCCAGCAATCTTCGGACCCATTGGGTCACGCTTTCCACAAGCATTATCGTGCAAGGTGGCCGATCCTTTTTCAGTGGCAATAAATAGGTAGGCTATAGCCACGACTCCCCATATGACGATCTTCATGTTACGGTGACGACTAGGTGAGCAGCTTGCCGGGGGATTAATATTTAAATGTTTCTTTGCCCATCAAATCTGCGCAATTCTATATTAAAAACTCTAGACTCGAGACCGCAGATAACGCAGGTTTTCGAAGTGACACTCTAGTCTATTTGATTTTTATTAGCATTCACTGTTTTATTTTTAAAAATATTAATTTCTGTGAACTAGATCTAACTGATGTATGTTATCCAGCATAAAAAGTTAATATGAAAAGATATATATTATTTGGTTAATATCTACCTATACACGTCAAACAAGTATTTTAGATATTAAAGTCATCGTGCCGTCATGAATGTTTTTCCCTTTATAAAATGCCGAGCTTTATTATTTAAAAATCAATTAACAAAGTACAAGGTATCCATAAGTCGGGACACTCCACTATAAATACAAATTTGTGAATCTATTTTAAACTTCTTGAACATGTTAAGCTACAAAATATTAATGAAAAGATTATTCAACAATACAACAATTTCGAGTGTTATTTAATTCAAAATGTAATTAAACAAGGAGGATTACGTAACGATTCTATAAGACTAAAATTCTGATGAGAAAATATTTTAAGTTAAAGATAAATCAAATAAATACAAGTTTGATAAAAAGGGGAATAAATTATGTTAATCAAAAAATAGTTTTCTTAATGCTAAAAGGTGCCTTTCAAAGTCATCTTATCTCGTTGTTATTCCTTAAACATGTTGCAAAATTATTTCACGCTTTTGGAATTTCTGGGAATTAATAAATTTCTTAGAATAATAAAAATAAAACTTTTATTATGCATAATATGACATTATATGTATATGCATAAGTAGTAAAACTGGCTTATCTGTTAACATTGGTTTCTTTGAGTTGAAGTTATGTGTCATATCCCATTATATCAAATTAAAATTAACCTTATTATATCCGTTAATCGTAGAGTACATACTTTTGTAATAAAATATTTTTGTTTAAAAAATTTTTTGAGTTAGAAAATGACAAAAAAGAATATAAGAATTCGGGCTTGCCTCACCTTTGACCTATTTATTGGTAATCAAGGGATCCAAAATACATGGTTCCTAAAAACTTGAACTCGAATATACTGCCCAAACAAGAAATGGCTTGTGTCTTTTCTCGTTTGGGATCGGAGATTTCAACCACGGCTTGTGTCTGCGGTAACTTCATCTGATGCACAAAAGATTTTTAAAAATATACTTACCAAGAAACCAAAAAAACCATTTTTTTATGAATTGGGCTAACGTTAACGTAAATAAATATATGTTAGAGGCAATCGATTTTCAATTATAGTTAAGTAAAAGAAATCCAGTGGAAAACAGTCAATTTCGACTGCAATCGATAGTTACCAACCCACTTACTCCACAAGCGGTAGTATCGATTTTTGTTGCAACATGTTGCTGCAACATTAATAAAGTCTATATAAGCAGCCCGCAACAGTCACTCTGTAAATTTTTCAAAAATTTTACAAAACGTGCTGCCCGTGGGTCGGTTTCTATTCAAAAACATCATAAAATTTCATAAAAAAGATCGGAATGGTATGCGAAGAAACGACGTGAATAAAATCATCTAACTATGATGGATTTCTTATAGAAAAAATATCAAAATCTGATATTCTACGCATAAATATCAAGAATCAAGTGCAATTCGAAGGGAATAAAAGGGAATCACAGTTGTTTTTATTGTACAACAAGAGCAAAGCTTTTCGGCCAACAGTGTGTGTGTGTGTATGTGTGTATTAGTGAGTGTAAGTGATCGCTCAGTGTTTTTATTTCGCACTGGCCTTAGCTTTTTTATAATCGCCCCCGCGCGATCATTCGCGTTATCTGTTTTTGCCACATTACAATTTGCACGCTCATTTCGAGAATACAAAAAGTAGCAGACAACGGGTCAAAACGTAAAGCAGAAAATTCGTTATTACGCGGCGGCCAAAGTCTGGCTTTTTGAGATGGGGCAAGGAGGAGCGTCGTCCACGCTTGACTAGGCACCACCCACAATCCCCCTGCATCCGCCCACCGCCGCCTGCAAAAAGCAATTCGAAGTAAACGAACAAATCTGCCGCGATTCGCGTGTTTGTACAGTTGGTGAAAAATAAGCAATCCGTCCCGGAATTGGGATTATCATCATGAGGATAACGCGAGGATTGTGGAGCCGCTTCCGCTTCACTCTGTCGGCGGTGCTGATCTTGATCCTCGGCTCTTTAGCAGCCACCACCACCGCATCGGTCAGCAATGCCGGCTATGTGGATCATGGCGATATGAAAGGTAAGCTGTTTTGCACCACACAGTCTAGCTTCGGTAACTCGAACCGCCAACTGGAAAATATTAAATAAACACAAACATATATGCATATTCTAAACAATTTTATTGGAACCGAAATATGTCACATAAAAGTGGCACTTTGTGGGGACTTTGAGATACGAAAAACAATATTTTAGTTTAACGAAAGGAATCTTTGAGTCGATCAATAAGTATCGGATCTATTCAACATTTTAAAAGGTTTAAAACCTTTAAAAGTTTGTATTTCAATTATAGATTATTATTAACACATTATTATGCTAATTGAATAGAAATTGTGAAAATATACTAAGCTTGGAATTTTAATCATTGCATACAACTTGAACACAATTTATAATTTTTATGGAGTATAAAATTGTTATATCAATTTTTATATAATGGTTTTCTAAAAGATGTTTGGAAGAATTAAAACCATGTAAGCCATAAAAATGAGTACTGTTACAGAAATGTTTGACACCATTCTTAAACAACTGTGCCAAGAAATACGTTTCTGCGATAACAATGTTATGGAGATAAAATTTAATAAAATGTGTAAGCGAAAAGTATTTTGCAGAAAATGAATGTAGGCTAGTTGGCCTGCATTTCAGTTAACTGAACAATAACTGTGCCGAGTTCTAGGTATCAGCATGAGACACTAATATTTGTATCTGCGATAGCAATGCAGCAGATACCGAAATAGCAAGGTGCTGGGCTCGGAGGCATCATTCATGGGAGCGGGACAAAGGGGGCCTCAGACAAAGATTGATAAAAGGGATTCGATTCATTCAGCAAGAAGTTGCCGGGGAGGAAGTGAGTGCTATCTGTATCTCTCGATCCCTTCGCTTATCGTGCATCTGTTCAGCTACAGCTACAGCTACAGCTTCAGATTCTTCTTTTTCGCCTTCACTCTGGTTAAAGGGAACAACAACAGGTTTCCCGGCCAGCGTGATTTCCCATGAGCAGTGCAAACACACACAGCCATAGACCTTTTCTACCTGATGGGTTACCTGCGCCAGGTAGAGCAGCCAGCCAATGGGCCCATTAAGCATCTCGAAATATGAATGAAGTACAGATACACAGATACGCAGATAGAGATACGGATTCGGATTCGGAGTCAGGCACGGATTGCCTCGTTAAAAAGGACAACAACTTTTGGCGATGCAGCGGTGTTTATTCAAATTTTCTGTTCTATTGCTGGCTGTCTCGCAGAGCTTGCAGAAACCAGTTTTCGCTCTTTACTGGCTGTGTGTTTTACGTCTTGCTTGCAAAAACAAACCCACATGCATGTCTCCCCTCTGCGACCGACTTATAGTATGGCTGGTTTTGTGTTTTTTGTTTTGTTTTTGCCCAGACTTCCTACCACCTGCTCCCCCTCTCGCTCTTTGCCTTTGCTTTTTCCTTTTTTTTTTTTTTTGTTTTTTTTTGGCCAACTCTGTACGCATCTGAACCGTGAGATTTTATTTCATGCAAAAAAAGAAGACAAAAAACACAGGCCAGCTAAATAAGAGCCACCAAGCGAAGGCAGAAAAAGTAGAAGTACTCGGCTGCGCATGCGCAACACAGAACGAGAACGAGATGGCAAATCCACAGGTAAAAGGGAGATGGCGAGAGTCGACCTGTGCAGGTGTTTTGAGCTTGGCACAGGGAAACCAGCTTATAAATTATAATTTTGGCTCGTTGCAGTTGTCGTTACAGCCTTGTTTACGGTGGTATATGGCCAAATCGGTCGCTGTTTATTGCCCTTTTTAGTGAGCCTATTACAAGGGTTCAGAGGTTGGTAACCCCAGCTTTTACTCACCCATAACATGAGTATAAGGATCGATTGGTTCTTTTTTTTATTACAAAATGTGAATTAATTTGCATTGTTTTTTGTTTTCTTAATAAACTGATTTATTATTTTAACTTGCATTCAGTTGTTTGTTTTGTCATATGTTTTATTTAAATATAATTTAAAATTAAAATTGCATATTATTAATATATAAATAAATTACAAAGGATGATCAATTATATTCTTTAAAATGTAGAAAATTAAAAGTAATTTTTAACATTAGTTCCATATTTATGCATTTTAAAGTTAAAAAAATAGAATTTTCTGTTCGTTATATACTTTTAATAATACTTTTATAGTTTATTAATATTCCTAATTAAAACTTAATTCCAAGATTGAGCCTTCATAATTTTAATGAGACAAGAGCATTTTTTATGTTAGCCATTACTTTGGTTTTGGTATTTAACTTCTCAACCTTGCTGATAGCAAATTAAAAAATTTGAATGTTTGTGAACAATATTCACGGTTTAATGTTAAGTGCATTGTTTCGTTCGGTTAAAAATTCCTGATCGAATTGTCTTAAGTTTTTACAGAACTGGTTCGATCCTGTGGGAATTGAGCCATGTTGAATGTAGCTGGGTTGGGATCCATTAACATAAATAATGAGACTTTGGGATTCATTCGGGCTGTAAACTTGAACATATTATGGCAACGATACGATCAATGGACATGACCATGAGCGTGGTTCACTTTAAATTGATAACTGCTTTTAACGAATAGCTGATGTAGAGAGTATTTTTGGAATCGCCAAAAACCACCTTTTGCATTCATATGAATCACTACTACTTATCGTGTTGATAAGGCGGTAATAAAACAGAAAATAATTAGCAACTGCGCACCTGGGCTTATAATGAATTGGGTTTTTCTATCGAAAAGAAAAAAAAAAGAAAATAAGAGCATTGGTATCCTGTTTTGGGATTTAAGTTCTAGCGAAACAGGAACCGGCTAAGTGGCCAGTCGAGGATCGCGACATTTCCCATTGTAAAGCCGAGTCGAGTCGAGTGTCTGGCCCTTAAAAAAACACATTTTTGAGTTTTTGAGAGACCATACGAACCGGCTGGCAGGTAAGGAGCTCGCCCACGTCTCGGGTTCGTAATTTGCTTTCTCCTTGCTTGGAGGAAAGTATCGGGTTTCATAAAGGACATGCCATATTTCGTTTTGCTACGCTCTCAGCGGATGCATACGCACGAAAGTTCCCATGTCCTTTTAGCTGGAAAATGGAAAACCACTTGAGCTGCTGAGCTGCATGCGCCAGCCTCATGTCTGTAATTATGGAGAGCCCACTTGAGAGGCACCAGCATTTCTCAGATCTCCCTCTTAATTGCATTTATCTTTTGGGCATGCTACTGTTACTGCATCTCTAAGATACTTTGGCGGCCTTTGTTTTTGGGGGGAACTTTTGTATTCTGTACTCCGATTCTCACGTATGGCCAGGACTGAGGAGGGGGAGGGGGGCAAGGGGCTGGTAATCATAAATAATAATCAATTTCCTGTGTCCAAAATGTTTCCCATCGCTCCACAAAATTTCCCATTTTCCATTTCCATTTTCCAGCTGTGGGCGACCGTATGCAACTGCAAGTTTTCCTTTTTGGTGAGAAAATGGAAATAAAATCTGACAGCACAATGCGAGGTGAGGGGCCAGGCCGATTGTTTAAAATGTATTTATTGTTTGCCGTTTTTTTTGTCTGTCTGTCTGTATACATTTGGTTCTCCTTCGTTTTGTTTCGTTTCGTTTCGTTTCGTTTGGTTTCTGTTTTGTTTGATTTGTTGAACATTTGTGCACATTTGTTTGGCTCATTTGCATGCGAACTACCCCCCATCACCACCCAAAATGGAGGCTGCCAATGGGGGCCTTCTTGCTATCATCCAGAGAGAATCTGCCTCGGATTTCGCGGTGCTTCGGCTCGCTGCCTCGTTTTGTGGCGTTCGCTCGTCCGCGGAGGTTAAGTGTTGGCCCAATCAGCGGCAGCGCCGGACTGCCCCATTTGTTGCCCATGACGCATGCGTCCTCAGCCAAACACCCTGGACTGCTGACTTGGGGTGTAGCGAGCTGCTGGAAACGTATAACTAGAATTACCTTTAAACTAGTACAAAATATTTTGATGATTATGTATGTAGTAATTAATTTCTCGGTCGACAGTTAGAGTTTTACAAAATATATTTTCAAAAGTTAAATTCAATTTCAAAACTAGTTGATAGTAAATATCTTTAAAAATAAAATTAATCAGTTTTTTGGGATTTTCTTTTCAGGAAGTACTCTATAGAATTTTTTAAAGTTTTTTTGGACTTATTAAAAACGAAGCTATATATATTATGACTATATAATTAATTATAACGGATCAAAATTTAATGTTCGCAAGATAAAATCTAAAAAAAAGCATTTACTTAGCCAGGGTATCACTTTCTTCGCTTCCCGCTTTTTTTTTTGTTAATTTCTTTGTTATCATAGGGAATGCAGTGCAGCCTGCGTTCCCCCAAAATGTATCTTTTTCCTTGCCAACAGCTATGTGTTGTTTATGACTTGGCCAAAAATACGAAAGAAGCAGATTGCACCAGCTGTTGTGGGATTGGATGAGATGGCTTGAGATGAGAATGAGAAGGGGACCCTACTCTTACCCTTTTGCCACATTGTGTGGATCAAGAGATAATGCAATTAGTGAAGGGGGCACTTGCAACATCAGCAAGTGTGGGTGGTGGTGGTGGTGTTGTGGAGATGGGTTAAGTTATGCACCATATGTCAGTCACTTTGGTAAGCTGAGCCATCGCATCGGATTACCACTGAGTTATAGCTGCTCTCTCGATCCCCCCGTTCCTACTTTTTATTTTTGTTTTGAAGCTCCTTCCACAAACATAAATCCAAGCCGGACGAGCTGTTGTTTCTTCTTCGCCTGTTTGTTGTTTTTTGCTTTTATGCTGCCGAAGGTTCTGGGCCGGAAAACGCCACAGAGCATAATAAGTTAAGATCCACGAATGGGAATCAGAGGCAGACGCAGACTCAGAACCAGAGTCAGAGTCAGAGTCAAAGGCACAAGCGATGGACGGCACAAATGTAAGGTCAACGGCGTTGACAGTGATCTTGCATAATTGCAGAGCAAAGAAAAAGGTATGGCCCCACCCCGGCTTTAGGTTAAGTTTCCTACTTCCCTCACATTTTTATAATTTTTATTTTGTTTTACTTGTCTGCCCGAGAGTGAGAGCGAGAGTTAACCCCTTGATGGCCGCGGGGTCACCAACGGACTGATGTGAATCATTGACAGTTTTTATGAAGCGCCGCATGCATCACTCAACGGCATCTCAAGAAGTGCCCGCTGTCTCCTCATGTCTCTCAATAGCCCGCAATGGGTGTGATGAATTCAATGTAGCTATTTGTACACAAAAACAAACAAAATATACTTCGACGTACGAAAATTAGGGTTAGCTTATTTCTTAAAAAACCAAAAAAATTAAAAAAGAAAAACAGTGTTTTTAAAAACCCTGTAAATATTTTTTTCTTATATGAAATAAACAAACACGTGACAGTAAGGCAAAAAGTAAAGCGGAACATATTTATTTGTTTAAGAAATTAAGTCTAACATGCAATGATGAGCTTTGACTTAAACAAAAAAAAATCAATATATATATTATATTAAATTTAATAAGCTAAAAGTTGATTTTGAAATGTGAAAGCGTATGGAATTTGGCATTTTAAAAGTTAATCTAAAGAGCCATGAGTAATTTAGAAAATAATAATTTTGCTTAGCAGCTCTTTAAATCAACAAATTAAGTAACATTGAAACACATAATCCAAATCGGTGGTTGACAGAAAGAGCTTGGAAAAATATTCCCTGTGTAAATTGATACGACTTCGTGAGGGGACCGCACCCCACTTGCTGCTGGCTTTCAAAATCATTTCAAATTCAATAGAAGCAACAGCCTGCCAGCCGAGAAATATTAAAGTCAAACGATGACGAAAGTTTTTCATATCGGAGAGTCGAGATCGCTCAGTAAAAGCATTGGGAAAATTGGAATGTTTATGCCGAGCCGAAGTCGAAAGCGTTTGCGTTTGCGTTAATTAAAAACAATTAAAGTGGCAACGTTTGTGGTGAACCGGGTGGTGCAGAGGGTGGCCAGCATCGGGGTCGCCAATAATGCTGGAATGGTATGGTTCTTTATACCATATACCATACATCTCACGCACACAACCGATCCGCACATCAAGCCGAAAAATAAAGGTTTGCAGCGGCAAATGTGGGTCGGGTTTGGTAGGGCCGTCCTCTCTGGGCCTCCCCTTTCCAATTCCCCCCAGCGATCGGCTTGGCTTTCCATACAAATTGTATAATATTAATTGCGGTTAATTGGGATTAACAGCTGCGCCAAAATGTTTGCCGCTCTCGATGCACTGGGCTCAGTTCAGTTGGGGATCAGTTCCCCGGAATGCCGAAAGGGGAAGTTTACTGCAAGAAGTCAACTTTCCTCTTACACTTCGAAAAAATGGATTTTTATGAGCACCACTTTGTCATGCATATTACATTTAATAGAAATATAGATGCTGGTCAAGCTTGTTATAGTATAAGCTTTCTCTTTTTAGTACACTTCCTCTGTTTGATTTTGTATAAGGTATTGTTAAATATTAAAATACTTATAAAGTATTTGAGTCTGTTAGTCACAAGAATTATATCTGCCTATAAAAATTATAAATAATTAGCATTATACTTTATATAAATATTATTTATTAATATTTAACATTGATTGACTTAATACTTAAAAAAAGTTTCTAAACATGTTTTTTGCAAGACAAATTATTAAACATAGAAAAACTATTATTTATGACATTTAGAAGATCCAAAAAAGTTACACTGAAGGGCGTTAAAGAACGGAAACCAGGCCTGGCCCAAAAATGATTTATGTCCGAACGGGTTTCACATCGCCAGCTCCCCACGCTTCAGCACTGGGCATCTATGGAGCCGGTTCCCATTTCCTGGCAAGGTGATGACAAAACTTTCAGAATGTCCCATCCGCGGATGGTCGTTTGCCATTCGCCATGCTTCGAAGTAGTAGATGCCCCAGCTCCCAGTTTCCAATCCGCCCAATAGACCGCCCAATCCGGCGTTTACCATCCGGTGTCGATCGACTGGTTTCTGCCTTTTTGTTTTTTCCTCTGCACAGGATTGCCCAGTCATAATTGAGTGTGTGTGTGTGGAAAATCAGTAAAGAAAATCGTTATGCTCCGCATCCGAGGCGATTTTCCTGCCTGGAATTTCCGCTCTTGCTGGCGGCGCGCTAATTACGCCGATGGAATAGCGACAGGCCGTTCGGGCCCTCTCAGTACCTGTTTGGGCCATCAGATTGGCCGCGCAGATTGCACACACATGTGGCAAGTAATTGTTTTGGCCGCGTCAGAATGTTGCAGCGGAAGTAATTTGAGGTTGATGATGATGCTGCAGGCTGGTTGCCGTCTTCTGTCTTGTGTCGCCGGGGTTAATAGGGGCACTCGGGGGTTAATGGCTATCCTATGCACTTGCACTCCGGCATATTGGGGAGTGGGAAATGGGGAAACATCAGTAGTGTTCCCCGAAATCATTTGAAACCATCCGCACCTAAAAGGCCCACACAGGAAAAAAAGATTAGACATGTGAAATGGTATATTTTTTTGGTATTGAAATATAAGGTCTTTAAATCTAAAATCATTTTTCTTTTAATAATTAAAATAAATATATGTTATAGCTTTTTAGCTAAATAAATAATTTATAATAGTGTAAGGTTTATTTGTTATTAAATACTATAATAATCCTTTAAATTGCAATTTTAAATTAAATGTTTAATGAAAATATTTTTATTTACTTTTAACTCACAAAAAAAAAAACCCCTATAAATTTATAAGTATCGACAATTTGTGTTCGTACTAAAAAAGTTATAAATGTAATTAGTAATTAGTACAAAATACTATTATTTTTTCCTGTGCAGAGATTTTTACATGTCCAAAGCCAAACCCCTCTTGCATATTAAATGAAGAAACAGTGAAGAAATATTTAGAGGGAAAGAGAGGTGGAGTTAAGTGTCGAAAGAGACAAATAGCGTATAGCCACATCATTGAGATTCGAAACTACATTTCAAAATTTTAAAAATGTCGCTCTACAGCCAGATAAGCGAGATTTAGGGGTTTCCAAGCATTTGGTACATGGTGTTATCTCGGGTTGCTTCAATGTCCAAATGGATTTTCATAAGATATTTAAATGGGTCCGGCCCTCAGGAATGCGATGAGTATAAAATTCAAATTATGAATAAAACACTTCTTGGCAGAATAAGTCAAATCATGTCTGGGGAACATGAACCAAATAACAAACATTGGCACAAATGCAAAGGGAGTGGCTGGCTCTGGCTACAGAAACATATGAATTTTACCTCGGATCGGTATTGAACATATATAGAATGGGAGGCGTAAATGTGTGTGTAACTTATGCGCCAGCCAGTCAATACTTTGCTCAATAAAAATACAATTGACGAATTGTCATGGCGATCACGTAGCAACAACAGCAGGGCAACGTGTTCTTCGGATGATTTGGGACATAGTGCAGCAGCAGTGGATTTACCATTGGGGTGGCACTGCTGCCAAGGCTAGGGTCCATGTCCATGTTCATCCGAGACCAGAGCTATAGAGTTATATCTCCCCTCGGCTCACCTTCGGCGACCTTTTTTGACTTGTGCTGATTGCAGCGTTAAAATCCCCTCGAAAACTACATCGTGTACACATGTAGGCACTTCATCATAACGCAGAAAAAAGGCCCAGCACAGCAGCAGCGTTTTCAGAAAATACAAAACACTATACTTCCAATTCGAATTATTTTTGTCAGGCTCAGCACGTTTGGAATATTTCGAAAAGTCAGCAGCAGTCGCCGTATCAGAACCCGACGCCATTATGGTTATAGTACTCATTTGTATATATATGCTCGTAATGGTTGCTGTTTTTCAGTTGAAGCACAGGGCATTCATTTTCACATTATGTGGCGAAAAAATGAGAAAAAGAATAAAAAACTGATTAACAAACTGTGTTAAGCACCGAAGATCGGGCCAAAGTTGGTGCTGAATTGAATTTTGATGAACACCCGCTGACAGGGAGACCTTTTTTCAGGGCTTGGTCGTATTCGTATTAGTCTTTTCTGGGCTCTAAGCCCCTCAACCCCCCAATCCCCCAACCCCCCTACCCGCTATCCCCGAAAACCGGCTCTTGGACGGATCACAGCCTCGTCTTGGGCTCCGGAAGTAATTAATGCTTTACTTTATTTCATTTTTTTCACCTCCCCATCCCGTTGCGGCTTTTGTTTGCCACATAAAAACAGAATCTATGCCCCGGCTTGAAAAGTGCCGATGCTCAGTGCCGATGCCGAGTACCGAGTGTCAGTTGGAAATGGAAACTTTCACCAATGCTGACGGAGCTGACGGAGCTGACGGAGCTGACGGAGCTGATGAAGCTGGCAGATCTGGCTTTTTGCACTCTTTGACCGAATTGTCAGCTGGAAACGATGTGAATTTTCCAAGATGCCCAATATGGCGGGGGCCACTCGGCATCCCGATATGGGTCTGCTGCAGCGACATAATTGTGATCAATTGCCAAGTGGCATCCTACTGACCAAACCGAGCGACTTGGGCACTCCATTCCTGGCTGCAGCCGCTCAGTGGCTCAGTGTTTACCCTTTGTCTTCGCTTTAATTAAAGAGACCAGGAGCCGGGATCCGAACATGAGTGTATTGCCTTGTTTGCCAACTTGAGTTGCCATGCCGCAATCGGGCATCTGCATCGCATCGCATCCATCCTCCTCCTTCTTCTTTAACTTCAACTCCAACTCCTCCGTTGCCAGCTGCCACGAGTTGAGTCCGCGGAGTTAACGATCCGCTCATGGCTTGATTGATATCCCCCAGCTCTCTACACCGAGAAAAATTGCAAATCAAATAGTTGAATAAAATATCAGGATTTCTTACACAAAAAGAAATAATAATGACAAATTTTCGGCCTCAGAAAATTTGTTCTCAGTATTTTTGAGTAATAAATAAAAAAAATATTGAAATATATGTATTTCCAAATTATCGTAGTCAAAACTTTAATTAAAAATGCTGTCTTTAAACATAGTCATAAAATTAATTTGAGATCCATATTGTGCGATTATCATAAATAATTATTGTTCTCTCTAAGAAAAATCACGTTTAAATAAATAATATATATTTATTAGACTTACACCTGAGTTAAATATACAAATTTGAGATATAAATTTAAATAACTTATTATTATTCAACTGAATTTATTCCTAGCTTGTATTAAGCCAAGAAGCTTCTTAGACATTCAATCATTCCAATTGTTATTTGGATTTCTCAGGCATTCGTTTCTTTCTGTGCATAGATGCTAGAGCAGAAGCCTCCGCCAGAAGTCACTGGGCCGTGGCCAAGCCCAGTGGTCACCCAGTTGGAGTCAGAGGCGTCTGGTATCGGTCGATGGATCGGTCATGTCGCAAGCTCATTATTGCCTTAGCTCTCTTTTTTTCTGTTCATTAATTGCCAACATTTCATATTTTATTTCAGCATTATTTTTCTTGTCTCTCTCGCTCCGTTTTCCATTTGTTTTTCAATTATTTGTGTGGCCCCTGGTGTGGTTTTTTTGTATGTGATATTTGGTTTGGGTTTTTCATTGGAATCGAGCGCGCTTGTTGTCGCCAACAGTGTTGTTGGTCGGCTGTCGTCCTCGATTTGTCTGTACTTTTGTTTTTACTCCACTGATATTCGGCATGCTCAGCTAAGCTCGGTGCCGAGCTGTAAAGAGTGTATAGAGTGTATACAGTGCAGCTCAGCGCTTTCATCACGCTGTCTGTTATTATCAGCGATAGCTTTTGACACGGTCCATAGTCTATCGACAGATAGTGGCCGGCACGAGCTGGGATAAGCCAGGATCCAGACTTCGGTTCGAGGGAAGGGGGCACCCATGAGTGGGGAGCATGGCTTTAGCTGATCCAAGGTGATCCCCAGCACCATCTAATCGCACTGCCCGACAAACATTCAATTGCGCAAGTCAACTGATACGATCGCATAGCTTCTTTTATATAGAGCATAACCATTCCATTGACGACAACAATGCTGGCTGCAAAGTACTAATTTTTTAGTATGCCAATTCATTTGCTTCTGTATAACATTCAAAATCCAACATCCGCCCACGAACTCACAATATATTTCCACATTTTTATTGCCCATCAAATCATGTGAAGCCACGATTTTGAGAATCTGCAGTTAGCACTTAATTAACATTCGGCACCCTTTGACTCCTCCGAGTTCGGATTTGGATTCGAATTTGAATTCGGGCTTATATGATTTATAATGTGAGAAGATTGCTTTTCATTCTGAAGTTTCGAGTTCACTGTGGGTCAACCTTTTATGTTGTTTCCGCCGTCAGGTGGGCATTTGCATACGAGAGGGGCTACCGCTACGAAGCGGATGCTGAAATTGTGGGAATTGGGAAAACGTTTAGCGCACAATCAAAGCCGTAAGACGAAGATCGGGTAATAAGCCAAAGCCAGAGATAAGTTAAAAACAATCCTGCAAATAGAAAGATATTCCAAAAAAGGAGTCCTAATGAGTTTAAATTTATAAAAATGTAAAAGCATATAAACTGCTAAATTTTTAAGAAATAAATTTCATTGTTTTAAAAAATCCAATATAGTAAAGCTTATGGAAAACATTTCGGGCAATCAGCAAACGATTAGTTGAAAATAATCTATTAAAATTAAATTGCTCTATTTTGCTTTCGCTGTTTTAATGACCTCATGGTTGGCTATAAAATTTCTATAACAAAGCTTTTTTAATGAAATTTAGTGCGCTCTCGATTTAAATTAAGTTGTTGATACTAACAAATAAAAATATAAAAATATTTACAAAATAAAAAACAAGTAAAAGTGTTAATTAATATATAATTTTAAAGCTCTAAAACTTTCTACCTTAAATCTTCAGGAGCTTAAAATCACTTTTTTGGTAGTAAAAATTATTTTCTTAACCTCCGTTTCTTACCTCATCTGCCCTAGAAACTACTGTTTTTATCGCGCTTACTATGCGATTCCGGGAAGTTATGAAATTTCAATTGGCATGATTCACTGCGAGTACCGAATGACCAAACATACAAATTGTTCAGCATCAACCGATCTCGTTTCGCTTTGAAATTCATTTGTCAAAGTGTGGCATTGACCTTTGTATCGGAATCTTTCTAGGCGGGGAGAACAAAAACATAAAATTGGCACAAATCGCAAAGACCGAAGCGCTGCTAACCCACAATTAGCATCTGGAACTCGCTGATCGGGATCTCGCATTCGCATATGTCAAGATCTTCCATAATTTCGCTTCCATTCCATTTGGCCTGCTTTGCTTTTATTTCTTGACATTGGCAAGTGCAACTGTAGTGTGCAACTGTGTTTTGGGGTAAATGGTAAATGCATTTAAAGTTCTTGCACAAAAAAAAAAGTGAGTGGAGTGCGAAAAGGGAGTGTGGGGATCATCGCGTCTGGCAGGCATCTCCATCTCTCATCTCCCATCTCTTTGGCGCGATCTTTTTTCTGGTTTGTTTCAGTGTCGTGAGAACTTTTTCGCGTTTCGGCGCACAGCGTGTGAATTGAAAGCCGAGTGGGGAAAGGGCGGGGGGCGTTGGGTTGCGGAAACTCGCTGGGAAGCGAAAGTGTTGCAAGTGCTGGGAAAGCAATCGGCCAACGAGCCACACAGGCAACAGCAATGGCAGCATTTGTCAGCGTTTTGCAATTGGCGTGGGTATCAATCGAACACTCCCTTCTCTAACCCTCTTCGAATAATGAGAAAATTGTTTTATTGGTAATAAACAAGATACTTTTAACATTATGTACCATACGTATTTTAATTTGATTAGTACATAATTATTTTTAGATTTTTAAGATAACGTTTTCGGTATAAATCAATTAAATCTCGCTTAAAGTTAGTATATTCATTATAGTTATTAGGCTTTCAATGTATTTAGGTCTTACAAAATATGTTGAGTAACTTATATCTTGTAGATAATCTCTAACATTTGGTTTTCTGTCTTTGCAGGTGAGTTTCGCTGCAGATGTCCAATCTGGGTTCTCTGTGTGTACATATGTATGTACATACGTTCGTGAGTTGGCAATTAAAGGTTTGTTAAGCAATTAGGCAGCTGAGCTCGTGACGAAGTTTAACTCAAATCTATTGAATGAGTGTCCAAAAAAAAAATAGACATAAACAAAAAACCGAACAAACAAGAATCCCAAATGAGAATAAAATGCCAAACAATTGGAAATTCATTAAGGCCGCCGTATCGTAATCAAATGCTGCATTCAACTTTAAACTGCAACGCCGGTTGAAGCCGCTCAGGCAGTGGAACGCCGGCAGCGCAGTCGCAGCGTGGCACAATTGTTTCGGCCCGGCTAAAACGCGACTCTCCGTTGTCGTGGCGACGAATCGGGGGATACCAAAGTTATGCATGAGGTGTTTTATGGCAAGAACGGCTAGGAGTATTTGCACAGAGAAAAATTATAATATCAGTTCGGCTTTGATAGCAGAGCAGATGAAACTAGGCCTATATCGGAAGAAGCAATGTTATCCTATATTTTTCAAATATTTCCTTTCCCAGATTTTGACCTTTAAGATATTGTTTTAAAAGACATAGAAGGGCTTTAGGTATTGTTTATTTTAATTAAAGCTTAACATTAAATTTCAAAGACTTCACTTTAATACCAAAACAGTTTAATCTAGGCTTATCTCGGAAGTAACAATGTTATCCTACCTTTTTCAAATAGTGTTATGTGATTTTATATTCCCTTATATATCAAATAATTTCCTTTCTTAGATTTTGACTTCTTAAATATTGTTTCAAAAGACAAAGAAGCTCAAAGTCTTGTTTATTTTGATTAAAGCATAACATTGAATTTCAAAGAATTAGTGTTAATTAAAACGTTTAACAGATATATCAAAGATATACAAATTTAAAAGTTTATAATGAATAATAAATTTAAAATATATTTTGATATTTGAGCTCTACAGATAGGAGTCATAAAGCATAAAATTGGATTTCAAAGACTTCGTATTATGTAGTTTTGAGTCAATAGTATATAACAGATACAATAGTATATACAGATTTCTGAGAAGTGTCTGAAATTTTCTGTTAAAAGTTGGTGATACTTTTCACAGTGCCCTTTTGTGAGTGCAACAGATACCCAGCTGGCAGCCAATTGTTGCACTCCGCGATATTGGACAAAAGACCAACTTCCTCACCCCTTTTAGCCCTTAGTTCGGTGGTGGCGACACCGACACGCATGCGCATTGCCGCTGCCCCACCCTTTAACCCACCCCGCCCCCGCAAAGCGGAGCGGTGCTGTGCGGAGCAAAACAGAAAGCAAAACAAAGCACAGACCAAAATACGGAGTTGGAAAAACTTAACGCCTGGTTGCCCACATCGGGTGTTCTTTTGGCTCCCTCGCTGCCTCGCAATCCCTCGCGAACCCTCGATCCCCCGATTCCCCGATCCATGTGAGTGCGCTTGCGCCAACGCCAACGCAGAGGTAGATTTAGATTTAGAGTTTTGAGTTTTGAGTATGACCTGTGAACGTGCAACAATGGCACACGGGGGTTAATAGTATTTCGTACCAATTTACTTGCTACGACGGCCATTATGCGACCGCTTCATAACTGGAACATCGCAGAAAAACCAGCACAGTGGGCAGACGACCCGTGGATTTGCATGGCCGGCACACGCGAAATTCGATTCAATACGTTCGATTTGTGTTCGTGATTTCACAACTCGATGCGAATTGCCGGCGACAAGGGCTAACCTTTGTACGCAAAGCATGAATAATGCTGATAAATCGAACGCTAACGAGGTTTGGCCACTGTTCCAAAGGTGTACCAAATAAGCAACTTTGTTCATTTTGAAAAAAAAATCACCAAAGCTCATTTAAATTAAAGTTATTTGATTATTTCAAAATCAATTCTACCTCTTTACTGGTCCGGAAACAATTTTTAAGCGTAATCTGTACCCTCGCTCATGGGTAAGAAGTATTTCATTTTCTTCTTCATTCATTTTCTATAAGTTTTCTCAATTTGTGATAATTTACTCACGTTCTGAAAATGTTCTCACTTTTTGTTGTTTGTGTCTCTGCTAGCCGTCTTCAGAGATAGATGGCGCCCCAAAAATGCTGTAAATTGCAATATGAATTCATGTAGAGAGTGGGTATTTACATGGTATCTTGCCGTAAAATTATAATTAAATCTTACATTTTAATATGTCAGGTTTGAGTCTGTGCTAACCGGTAAATATAATGGTTGAAAACCATTTTAAACTATACCCGTTATTTTTGCCGCATGTCGAAAAAATTATTTTGTAGAAATAGCGTAAGAAATAATTGCGTAGAAGAAATGTAATGTTCGTGTCAAGTTAATAGGATAAGAAAGGAAAAACAAGTAAGACCCCAACAGATGGCGTCACTTGCAATTCCATTGCAGAAGCAACAAACTAAAAGTGTCGCCCTCTAGTGTTAACGGTAATTAAGCTACTAGCGATAACTTTGTTAAACACAATTTCTTAATAACTTCGGAAATAGTTGTTTGACTAGAAACTGCATGAGTAATCCCAACTTTTTGGCCCTAATACGGGTAAAATATTGCTCTTTGTGTTGTTAAAGTTCTAAAAAACAGTCAAAGACAGTGATTTATCTATATAAAGTTTCAGATGTAAAGTTTAATATAATAACTAGCTATACAAGTCAAGTGCCCACTGGATCCAAGTCATGTGTCCCATCACATCAGTGAAAACGCTGGGGCTTTGGCACTCCGGGTTGCCATAGCTTACAATTCCGACCTGAACAAAAACCACTTGACCGTGATACCAAATCGCATGACCCATGGGTCCTCCGGAGTCGCCACTGCACGACTCCCCGGGTTCGTGACTCACGCAGATCTGATCCCAACGGCAATCCACCAGGTATCTTCTTCGGCATTCGCTCCGCCCCAGTCGATCCACTCGAATAGACTTGAGGATGTGGCTTGGCGATCCGAGGGAGCTTCTGCCCCAGCCAGTGGCCACCAACCTCTGGAGTCCTTCAATCATCGGTTGAAGAGCAGGATTTGTGATCAGGCAAATTGGTTTGATGTGGACTGGCAGGGAAATAAATTATATAAATCTTCCACCTTTCCCTTCACTAATGCACTTTCTGTCTAATTACCCTTATATTCCACCGACCTTTCCAGACGAAGTAACCCAATGTCGTCGTAGCGTTGTGATCTCGAATAGTTACCATTCCGAATGGCCAAATCAATTTCGAACTCTTCAGAGGGCGGTATGCAAACAGATCCGCTGCAGTCGTGGCTGGTTGAGCTGTCGTACTCGCCCAATCGCACTGTTCTGTAAAAGACTCCGGTTCAGTTGGGGTAATAACTCCATTCTAAACCTACAAATCCTCTCCATTGCTTATGCAATGTGCAGCAGTCAGGATAAATCCTTCGAATATATATGGGGGCTAAAGTTAATAACAGATGACTGTGTCCTAGGGATTACTTACGATGGTTTATGAGCGTTCCGCCACACAGAAATTTGCCAGAGTCATGCAAATAAGCCATCCAAGGGCTCTCCGATATGTGTGCCTGATGGCCTTCGTTTTTAAGTGCCTCCCGTGACATATATCCGCAGTCCGACTCTAAAAATTGTCCAGATGTTAGCTTGCTCCCTATAAAGAGACATCCTAACAACAAAATCAACCACATCGCGAATGAAGATAAGCGAGCAAACTGAAATACAATTATATATTGTGACATTTCCTGCAAAAGCAAGAACCTTATCAACAAATTCTCGCTTATATGCTATCGTTCTTCATACGACGAGCCTTAGTGATGGACGATGTATTATGCACACTCGTGCTGTTTTTGAATCCGTATTTTGAGCTTCATAGCTGTGACCTGTTAATACTTATCTATACACGCCAAATATTACAATTTTATTAATGGAAAAATTCGACAATAAAGCCGTGACAACGTATTCTTATTAAATGACTTGTTAAAGTTTTGCTTCCATAGCTCGAACCTCCATCTGCCAAAGTAAACATAAGATTTACAAAGACTTTAAGTTAAAGAATAAGCGAAAATGTTTTATATATTTTTGAATTCATTAAAATATTTATTTAGCTTAAAACATTTAGCTCTTATCCAATTAAAAAGAAGTTTAAACATTAATAAATAAATAATATTTAGCATTTGGGCTTTGATAATTATAAGATATCTACAATATATATGAAGATTTAAGGTTCGCATTATAGAAATATTTAGCTTTGGAAAGTTTGAGTTAGGGAAGTTCGATTGCCAATCAAAGTCATTTAATATAGTGTTCTGGTGACCCTCTCGATCCAACCGGCATAGGGCAGGGCATTTGTGAAGACAGTGGGTCCCAAGCAGTGACCTGAGCCATAGCTGACCACGCCGAAAAGGAAGACTCTCCTTACCCGCCCGAAAAGCATCCTAGCGGTTAGGGGACCTCCAGAGTCGCCAGAGCAAGTGGAACTTGTGCTGCTCGCCGCACAGATGTGGGTGTGATCCAGATGCCTGTTGAAGTACTGGGAGCAGTAGCCCAGTTGGTAGTGCGTCAGTGTGGTTTGCTGGAGGACATGACTGTTTGTATTGAACCCTGTGCGACCCCAGCCTGTGGTGTTGAATGATGGAATAGTTTTCAGCACTCTCCAGGACCAATTCCAGTCCCCCATTATCATGCAGATCGGCCTAATGTGTTCTGTTTATTGAAATGTATTTATGTTAAGCTCTCTTGTTGGTTTCATCAGCTCACCTCCGTATTGTACAATCCTTTCCAGCCTGAGCAGAGCTATATCGTTCCTGTGGAAATCGGTGTACTGCCCATGCACATAAGTTCTAGTCACATTGATTTCCTTGGGCTTTGGAATGCAACCATAGTCTGTGCAATCCAGCCGCTGATTCACGTCGTACTCCCCCAAGCGCACTGTCCTAAATCAGGAAGTTCTTTATTAACTAGTCTTTTATTTTCGATTACACTTACAATTGTCGATCACTTTTGCTCCTGCAATGCGCAGCTGTCAGTACGTATCCTTAAAAATTACACAAGTTATTTCCTGTCAAGTTCTTTGTCAAACTACATACGTGGGTTTATGAGCGATCCGCCGCACTTCATTGTCCCATATTCGATTACTATAACCATCCAGGGATTGGACAGCAAGTCCGCATTACTGCCATTAATCACACGATAAAGTCCTGCATCAGATCTAGCTGATGCGCACTGCGGGTCCAGCAAATAAGGTGAGCCCTGGATCCCGAGGATCTGTACAAATACGAGCAGTATTGCTCCTGCTCGAGCTCCCATTATGTGCATCTCTACTAAAGCACGAACTGACTGGTGATTAACAATGCCAGCGCATTATTAATGCAACTTACAGTCGAGCTTATCGCTTTGAAGTGATCGAACAAAGGGATGGGTTCCATGAAATTTGTCGTATTAATTAATTCTTAGAATTATGAGGATGGATTTGTGTTTCACCTATTCTAGAAGTCTAGAAGTCGTCTTATATAATAGTTTGTGTAGCAACGATTTGAGGCAGAAAACTAACATATTTTCTTTTTAATTAAAAGACCACATTAATATTCACGCAATTGTGCTTTGAGCTTTAATTATTTGAACTAAGGGACATGCATTAGTCTACACTCGTAGCAGAGCGGTTCTTGGAGTGTGATTTTCAACAATATATTCTATCCAATCGGAATATGATAGAACATTGGTAAAAACGGTGGCAGCACGGCATCCTGGAGCCCCATAACTGGTTAAGCCGAATAAAAAGGGACGAGCCATGCCGGAAAATGTCATCACTGCGCTCAACGGACCTCCAGAATCGCCGATGCAAGTTGAAGCCTTCGACTGGCCAGCACATATATGGGGCATATCGATATTCCTCCGAAAGAGTTGCGAGCAGTGATTCTTGTCGAGTTGGTATAAATTGGCTAGTTGAAGTTCGTTGCTGTTCTCCCCCCATTCCGTTTTTCCCCAGCCAGTTACATTAAACGTTTCAACATACTTCAAAAAACGCCATTGGCTATCAATGTCGGTGCCCTTCATCAAACAAATTGGTCTTATTTGAGCTGAAAATGAATAGTTTAGTGAAAAAACTCTCACATTAACTATATAGTTGTGAGCTTTACCATTGTACAGAACGGATTCGGCCATTAAAATCAGTGCGATGTCATATTCGTGGTATATATTGTATTGGGGGTGCGAAAACACCATTGCCACGTCGATTTCGGTACTTATTAAATTACAGTATTCGCTTGTGCATTCATATTTAGGTTTGCCCCCCTTATACCCTCCCAAACGCACCTTCCTAAAAGGGATAGATTGTAATAATTTTTGGAAAATAAAATCTTCTTTAGGTACTTACATGGGGTATTTGCTTTTGCAATGAGCTGCTGTCAACACAAATTCTAGAAAAAAAAACTTTGATTAATCACATTTATCCCATGGTAGTAAGGATTACGTACGAGAGGTTATCAGCGAGCCACCACACATGTGATAGCCAATTTGAAGTATCTGCACCATCCATGGATTTCTCAATAAATCAGTACTTGTACCTCCAAATATTTTTGAAGAACTACCATGAGGAAGGAATTTCATGCAGTCCGGATCTATCAAATTTTGTGCAAAAGATCCGTGAATAGCAAAAATCAGACAAGCTAGCAGCAATATCATTTTAAACTCAATGATGTCGAGCAAAGCTTTTGGGTTGTATTAATACTTGTACACGCCTCTTATCTTTGTTACACCCTTGCAGAAGGTATAATAAGTTTAGTCAGAAGTTTGCATCGCAGTGAAGGAGACATTTCCGACTCTATACCTGGAAGGGTATATGAACTTCGGCTTGCCGAAGAGGGCTTCCTCTCTGGTTATTTTATTAATATAAACAGATTGTACTTAATGGAATAACGTTTCTTAAGTGTTAAATGAATTATTTAAATTATTTTGTGTATGGGTAATTCTACAACCGTAGCTAGAACATTAAAAGTTTATTAATGTATGTTTTCTTCACATGTTTTTATAGCGAACCTATTAAATTTAAAGTTTATAAGCAAATTTAACAACAAGTGCGGAAGTTCTGTTTTGAACTTCCAGTCATTAAATTCCATTAAAAAGAAAAAACTACTAATGTTTAAAAGTCAAAGAAAAAACATTGTTAAGAATGATCAATACATAACACTTTAAATTTTATTTTATTAAAATCTTCGATTATGTTTCAATCTTAGCACCAATTTTAAGTGCCTATCAAGAGCTATCAGTTTCGCCTTGTATAAAAATAACGTTAAGGTATCGCAAATGTTTTTTTCAATTCGAACGCGTAGTATGTCGCATTCGAAATTAGAGAATTGCCCATTGTCCTTAATTTAAATCAAAATGTGATAACGTCTTAATTAATTAAATAAGTTTTGAGGTTCTAAGAAGTAAAAAAAAACATGCAAATTAATTTAACTTAACATACGAATTTGAGAATACTCTTCTCTCCGAACAGTATTCACGATCCATTTCAAATGGGCCATAACATTAGTGAAAACAGTGGCCTTGCTGCAGTCAGTGTGTCCAAAGCTGACAATTCCGAACAGAATTGTAGTATCTTCGTGATCATATCTAACCCTGGCGGTCAGAGGACCTCCGGAATCTCCGTTGCATACGCTGACGCTAGCACGTCCAGCGCAGATGTGATCTCTACTGATCACATTATTCGGATATTGCCGGTAACAGTTCGATCGGCCGATATTATAGAGCGAAGTTGTATGTAGCACGTGACTGTATCTATGTTCTGTTGATTGGGTCAGACCCCATCCGGAGATTCTAAACTTGATGATGTGGTCGTCCAGGTTTCTGAAAAGTGGGTCCAGGAGCAAACAAATCGGTCTAATGTGCTCTGTGAAGACACCTATTAGTTAGTGTTTTAGTTTTGAAGTTCAGTGTATTACTCGTAAACTGCACTCTGGTGGCCAATCTCAACAGAGATATGTCGTGTCTCTCCGCTGAATATTCACTGTGGATATATGTTGCATCGACAGTAAACTGTTCACCTAGAATTGGGCACTTCGAGCCTGTACAATTTAGCAATGTTGATAGCCTATTTTCGCCCAATCGTACCACTCTACGAAGTCAAGAAGTGATGAATATCATCACTGGAATCAGATATGTATAACTACTCACAAGTGGCCGCTTCCCGTGCAATGCGCTGCCGTCAGGACAAAACCTGAAAATTGATGATGAGCCATAGTTTTTTTGTTTGACTCAATATACTCACGATTTGTAATCAGTGAGCCGCCGCACTTGAAACCATCCTCAGCTATGATCGCGGCCATCCAGGGAGCGCTGTTTGTAGAGGCATCATGACCCCCACCTAACCGTAAGTCAACCTTAATCGGAATACAGGACCTGTCTAGAAAGTTGGTAGCTACTTGCCCCTGTAGTGTAAGTAATAAGCAGGCAAGTAGGACCACCAGTATAGAGTTCACAGCAATCTTCATATCCAAGCAGCGTGGATCAACTGATCGTTGACCGGGGAGTATAGCTACTTCTTACCCTTGATTTAAAAAAAAACCCCAGACGATAAGACCATTTCTTGTCATAATATGCGTGAGAGCTATGATTTTATGTAGCTTTTCTTATCGCTATAATAAAGTTTAAGCAAAGAAAACAGTGAAATATTATATTTTTTAGAATAACTTTATTCTTGCTTAAATGGCAAGCGGTTAATATACAATAGATTTATATAGTCTATCGAACCATTACAGAGCCTAGAATTGGAAATTAACCAACGGCATACCAGGGTACATAAACGTAATACGATCCTTGGGGTGGGAGTGGGCGTTGTGGGACTTGAGGACCTCCCTGTCTTACGACCTGCAAGATCCAGTTCATGTGGTGCATGACATTAGTGTAGACCCCCCATCGCCTGCATTCACTGTCTCCATAGCTGACAATTCCCATCTGAACCACGCGGCTTGTACTGCCAATTGGTAGCGTGGCAAAGATTGGTCCTCCAGAGTCACCCATGCATGTATGTGAGGTACGGTCTCCGGCGCAAATGTGGGACATGTCCACAACGCTTCCGTATGTGGCCGAGCAATGGGAGCGATCCACTTGCGTCAAGGTGGTTGTTTTTAGTACGTTGCTAGGGACTCCGTGCTCTGTGGTACCCCATCCTATGGCAGTCAGCAATCTGATGTGGGCCAAAGGATTGTAGTTGGTCAGCAGACAGATTGGCTTGATGTATGCTGCAGTGGGAGAGCCAGTTGGTACTGAGGTCCTTGCAGGACTGGCCATCAACTCACCCGAATACTGCACCGGAGTGGCCAGTCGAAACAGAGCTATATCATTCTGGGAGTGATGCACATATCTGGGATGAGCTATTTGAGCATCGACTGGAATTCCGATGGCATTCGGCATGCAAGCTGTTGTAGAGCAATCGGTGATGGTTGATCTGTCGAACTCGCCCAGGTACACCACCCTACAATGGAATGATGGCATCACTAAGGGACTGGAAATATATCCAAGAATACTCACGTATAGCTGTTACTTCTGCAGTGTGCAGCACTAAGCACGAAACCTGTCAATAACCAAATACTTATTTGGCTTTACTATATCGCTTTACTATTCACTTACGGTTTGTAATGAGCGAACCGCCACACATTGTGCTACTGCTTATTAAAGCCATCCATGGATTAGCAAACATGTCTGCCACCTGACCCTGCACTATCCTGGCACTCATGGTACTAGACCCAGAAATCGAAACTCCGCAGTCAGGATCCAGGAATGATACCGATACTTGTCCATTTCCAAAGTAGATCAAAATAAGCAGGATAATAACAGCTGAGGCGATCTTCATGTCAAAGCCCGCACTAAAAGATTGTTGGGCCAGCCTGAGGCTTTGTTATTTTGCTATACTCGGAGATAAGACGCGAAACACATAAATACATGTAAAACAAATTTATTTGACAACACCAGGTTTTTTTTTATTAATTTTTTATAGAAATTGATATTAGATGTTTTGGGTTTTTCAAAAAGTTTTTTCGGCGATCTTCATGTCAAAGGCCGCTATAATAAATTGATTGGCCAGAGTCCGTTGCTGTTTATTTTGCACATATTTGTTTCGTTGCTTATATTGTCTTCTTTTGGAGATAAGAATCGGAATGCAAAAATAAGTACTTAAAAATTCGATTCAAAAGGCAAAAGTCGGGCTTTTCCAAGCCTGTTATCAAGTGTACAATACACTTTTGATAATGCGATTATTTCTTGCATTAAATTAATTTTTGTATAGTACATATTTCCTAGTTTGAAATTAGCAGGAACCGTTCGAAGATAATTTTAAATATTATTTTACATTAATAAGAACTTAAGCCGGCTAACATCATGTATTTAAATATATTATATTTTTTGTGAAGTCATATAGTCTTAAGGTCTTCGGACTCGCTATTTAAATCTCTTCTAAGGGTGGAATATTCGTTGGATAACGAGTAAGGGGAAATTAGCAGCCACTATGTCTACGAATTCTCCCTTTTAATTTAATTTTGAATGTTATTTAATTTAAAGTTTGAAACCAGCTGGAACCATTTGGGGATACCTTTAAATTATGTGGGTAAAGTGTCACGTAGCATATAAGTCATAAGGACTTCATATTGGCTATTTGAATCTTAGCTGAGGATGGGATATTCGCTAAGTAACGAACGAGGGGAAATGGAGACCCACTATTTCAACAAATTCCCAATATTCTTTAACCTTTGTTTGTGTGGATGCTGAGCAATCGTTTCTTCGGAAATTCGTATGCACACAAAGAGAGGTAAGATCAATTGGTGTATGGGCTTGGGCCTGGGTTTGGGCCTGGTGTTTGCCAGCATCTCACTCTCCGATCTCTCTTGTTTTCTCGCTGGCTGATTCGAAGCTTCGGTAACGACCAACGGCTAAACCGGTTTAAGTTCGAAACTCTGACTGCACACACTCAGAAAAACACACAAATCAAAAGGAGAGAAAACAACAACAACAACAACAGCAACAACAGCAACAAGAACATCAGAAATAATCATTTTCATTTGAAATAAGCAAATGAGCCGCAAAAAATGAATAGCATTGGAATTTGAATATTCGAATTGGAATGTCCTAACTTCGAACTACAGCTAAAGAGATACGATACGAAATTAATTTTCATCTAATTATGAGTGCTTTGTTTGTATCCGAAGTGTGACAAGCAGACAAAATTCAGCGATACTTTTATAAATGAGGTTTTTATGGCTTTGTTCTGAGTCGCCTTAAAAGCCAGCCGATCGTTTACGTTTACTCACTGCCTAAATGATGGGAAGAATCTAAACAGTTGCCTATAGGCTCTAAATGACTGTTGGAATTTCTTAGGTCACGCTGGCCAAAGCTATGTTCATGTTTGACTAGAGGATGGTGTCTTTTTTTATATATCTTCTAATTTATTTGAGGAACTTCACAAATACCAGAACACTTATGTACATAAATATAAAAGATCATTAATTTAATACAAGTTAAAGCTTAAATAATAGATACAATTTAAATTTATTTCGTTTTAATAATCACAAAGAAACAATATAAGTTTTAAATAAGAATAAATGTTTATTTATTTCGCTTTAATGAATAATATTTTAATTAGAGACAGTTTTCTTTAAATAGTTTTAATTTTTATAAAAAATCGATATTACCAACAGAGTTTGGCCTTCAATCACTTTCGTTACGATACGAAGGATTACAGCCCCTTTTGCCTCAGGTATTCTTAGTTTTTAGTTTAAATGACCGTGCCAAGGTAAAAAAAATAATTCCCTACCCATCACTAATCAGGAGTGGATCTGGATTTCTGGATTTATTGACCTTGCCGGGCTGCTGGCAGTGGGGCGGCCCTTGGAGCAGCATGAATCCTTACATTTCGGAATGCGGCTGTGGTCGGCTGAGGTCCAATGTGGCTGAATGTTGCTGCTGTTCTTGCTGTTGTTGCTGTTGTTGCTGGTGTCAACATCAGCAACATCGAACAGCAACAGCAACAGCACGTTCGTGGTCTTGACTTTGGGGCTGAGGCTGCGACTCTGTCGCCGCACGTACAACAACCATCTTACATAGCCGCCGATTAGCCAAGGTAACAAACGAAGAACTGGCCCAGACCCGGCTCAGTTCCAAAATGAGCTATCTCACTGCGCAAATCTTTCACTTCTTCGTCGTCGTCGTCGTCGTCGTCGTAGTCGTTGTTGTCGCTGGCTTTTAAGGGCCTTGCAGGCCTCCAAGCCTGCCATTTATCGCAAATTCATTGTGGCAGGCCTCCACTTCACTGCTCTTCGCTGCTCTTCACTCCACTCCACTCCACTCCACTCCACTCCAATCCCCTCCGATCCATTCCTCTTGAGTGCTCCATCATTCTGGCTTGGCTCGGCTTTTGTTTCTTGCTCCATGGCTAATGGCACGCAGGCTCCACAGGTTGCTGCTGTCGAGTGTTGTTGCAACATGCTGTTGTCGACGGGCGCCCTGCACTCCAAGGTCCAAAGGCAAACTCAAGCCCAGTACCCACACAGAGAGAAATAATGAGCAATGAGGGGTTTTTTCCGGTGCTTATCTGCAACCTATTTCTTATCGCAAGAGTTATTTTTTGTCAACATTTCAAAATATTTTTTGCATATTTTTGTATATATTCACAATCGAAAATTCCGTTTTTATCATTTATTTTTGAGAAAGAACATATTTTTTTTCCACATTTCCTTGACAGATGAAACTTGAACAAATGGTGGATAATCATCAATACTTTTCTTATAAGTATTGGCTACTAAAATGCATTTTAAATCAGCATTTTAAGATTATGAATATGTAAAAATGATATTGCAGTAATTTCTCTGCGTGAAGCACACGTGTGCGTGGCTAAAACGTCCGTTTCTCGGCTTCTCTCCGCGCTTATCGCCACCAGATTCTCTCTTTCTCCGGAGGTGCCTTCGCTTATCTGACCGGAATGGCATTCACTTCGTGCTTTATGCCCGGATTAAATATAGCAAATCGAAGCGATGCGCTAATTGAACTTGTTGCTGTCCGCTCCCAAAATGGCCGCCCAACAATGTGGCGATGGCCTACCATAATTTACATTTAGCGGCACAAGCCACAAATTGCAAATATTATGGACAGACTTGACTAAAATATTTTCGTGGGTATTTATAAATCGGGCGGGAGTACGCATACTCGTACTCGTACTCGGACCCTCACAGATCCGCGTCTCGAGCTGCGGCAAAAGCTCCCCAGCGACTTGACCGCTCATATTTCACACTTCACGACAAAGCGATTAAAGTCGCGCAAACAATCTGTTATTGGAGTTGTTGCAATTATGTTTACAAAGACATTAAAAAGGAACGAAAGGCGAATGGCGAACGGCGAAATAAAAATACGAGGAACACAGCGAACACAGAGCTAAGCTCAACTCAAAAACTCGAAATCGGCCCATGAGACGTTGAGGCACTCTTTATTTTGTATTGCTTCTTTTTTTCCTGCTTGTTTTTGTGTGTTTTTTGAAACGTGAGTCGTGCACCAACACAGCCCAGCATACGACGGCGACAATCAATAAAAAAAATCAGTAAAAAGCCAGAAAACAAAAACAAAACCACAAAAACTTTATGCTAAAACGATGAGATGAAGTCAAAGTTTCTGCGTATTTGCTGGGGGTTAAAGTTAGGGCTGCGCTCGATCTCCCGACCAATTAGCCGCGCTGAGTGGAAGGAATTGGCAGTGGAATAGGCATAGGAATGCTTCTCTGAGCCGGCCCTAAAGAGCCATCAAAGCCAAATGTGCCGCATCATGTTGGGGCCACGGCAATTAGCTTTAATTCTAAGCAGCTTTTCACAGCCATGTGACAAGTTGAATGCTGATGAAGCACAACCGCAGCCGGAATTTGATCGATCTATCATCTGTATCGACGGATTGCCAAGGCAAAAGGGTTGTGCCAAAGGGCCAGGTAATCCAATTACGCGCCTTCAGGTGTTAGGGCTGGCACGCGCTTAAAGTTGGCCAAAATTAAGATTGTATTTAAGGCAGCCAAACGGAATCATACTCTCATTTTTCTTCTGTTTGCATATCTTTTCTCTCACAAACATTTGACTAACCCCCTGTTAGTCTGGGGCTTTCTTGTTAATAGCTTAATGATTATTTAATTATCGTTTTCTATTTATAGCTTGGCAAAACAAAATGAGACACCAAATTTAACGTATTTTTGGATCACGTCATTACTTTGATTTTTATTGCTTTTAATTTATTATTTGAATATTAAATACAATTTAGACCATTTAAGCTCTTTCCAAAAATCTATTAAATTTGAATCAGAATTTAATATTTCACACATTACATTGCATCCATTTTTTACTTGTAAGAAGACTTTTGGCCTTTTAGATATTTTCATTTCATATTAATTTAAGTCCTCATTAGTTGAGTATAATCAGATGTTGATTTGAAGAGCATACGAATTTACAGTCTATAACTAAGGCGTGATTGTATGTTCTGTAGGTCTGTCTTTAATTTTTGTTCACTGCTGAGTACTATGCGCCAATGTGCAACACTTCATAATGCAACAAATTCGTTGCGCCCTAGGGGCTGGAGCATCCCTCTCGGCCTGAGACACTTGAGCGCCTCCTGAGCCGATCTTTTGTTGCTCTTAATCTGCGTGGCACTTGAAAGTAACGCCTCGACTGCGATTCCGACTCTTCGACTCTGTGAGTGCCAGACATCGATGGTGATGATCACGATGACGATGACGAGGTTGCAATGATTCCGACAACCTGTAGAGCGGCCAGGAATCACTTCAAGGGTCTGGGTCTTAAGGCTTTCTTTTGAAATTGGGAAAACCAGAGGAGATCATAGACAGATGGAGTGCTGTTGGATGGGGGAGTTATGTACATACATAACATAAAAAACATTTCTCTTCGCATGGCATTTTGTACGCTTCATCAAATGTTTATGAGTGTGGGTCGGGGCATCACGGCATCTCGGCATCTTACACCTTTCGAGCGGCGTTTACCTGTGGATCGGAGTGGTGGTGGCTTGGCGGCTTGGCGGAGTGCCCTGAAGTGGTTTCGGAGTTCTGAGATCGTTCTCAACTTGATGTTCGGCTGTCAGTTGCATGCTCCTCGATTTTGACAGATGATTCTGTACGGGTTGGGCACTGGCCTTTGATTGAGGTTTGTGTCAGATAGCTATTAATATGTTTGATTTTGGCTGCAGATCGGCGCTTTCCCCTCACCCCTCAACCTCCACGGAAAACTCTTCGAAACGCTTTTCAATTTAAATGTATTTTCATGCTCTGAAACAAAGCGCCGAGCGAGACAATGCAACGCCTCTCGAGAGTCGCAGCGTGGGATTCGAGATTCGAATGCGGCACTGCGGCACTGCGGCACTTCTCTCGAGATGGTTGCGCTTTTCCGAGTGCACCTTTTGTCCCCGGTTATTTATTTGTGTTATGCCAAAGCGAAAAGGTCAAAACGGTTTTACCTGCCTGGCCGAAAACAGTGTCCTTTTGGCCCGATCCCGACCCCGATACCGATCCCGATCCCGCAGAGCACATGGCGCAGGCGTAGAAACCCCGATTGCTTGTGGGTTGGGAACAGGTGAAGAGGCCTCCAAAATCTCGGATCTGCCCTAACAATGTTGACAACGCTCGAACAGCAATCTTTTTGCCAAAAGACAATCCATGGCCCACGCAGGCTCAACTCACAGATACTGATACAGATGCGGGCGCAGATACAGATGCAAAACTGCCGAGATCTTGTGTGCTTATATGGCAGCATTGCCCACACATACACACATATTGCCAGGTTAGAGAGAGAGAGAAAGAGAGATCGTTTTACCTGAGCATTTTCGAATTCGCCGCAAGCTGGCTGCAACAACAATCGTCACTTAACAGCAGAACCTCCAACAACAACAATAGTGCCAAGAAATTGGGATATACACAAGATCTTACCTGTGAGAGCGACCTGCAATCGATGCGAATCTTAAATGCCCTGCACATCTGTCGGAGTTAAGATGCTGCCGGATTATCCCCGCATTAATTTTGCCGTTGCTATAGGGTGTTGAGTATTTCGGGGGAGGGGAAAATCAGGAGATTGTTTTTCAAGTACTTACCTGTGTAACAAAACTCTTTTTCTAAAGCAAGAAAAATACTTGCAGTGCTCTTCACCAGGCGCCTGTTTAGTGTCCACTTTTTTTTTTTTTTTTAGCCCTAAGGCAGTATAAATTAATTTTCCTCGAGCTTGGTTCTAAGTCGTAGGACTCATATTTAATAATAATACTTGTACCTTCAAATTCTGTAAATAATGTATGTAACACTTTTCATATTTTAATTTATACTTTGCTAGTCTTTTCCACATTTAAGTGGGGTTTCCAAAATGTACTTACAATTTTACTGTTTTTTTGGCTATTGATGTTTTCTGAAAAGTAAAAACAATATTTAAAATACAAACATTAAAGGAACTAAAAGTTTACTTATTTAAAAAAATTTTTAGATTAAGGTATGAAGGGATTAAACATTTGTAGAAGCTGAATAACCCTCTTACATACATATACAATTAGTTGTCTTAATAAAAACCTTTGAGTTAGGTGGTATTTTCAAAGAGAGTAAAATTTGCTTAACATATAAATATCATTAAAATATTATTCGGATTTAAGAATATCTCAAGTTGTTTTTTTCGTCCATATCAGATGCCGTTATATAATCAGATTCTGGTGCATTTTGCCAGTTCCCATGCTATGTAGAGCATTCGTTGGTCAGGGGAGATTGCCCAATATATCTTGCCGTATCGTTTCGTATTACGCTGACTTTTTAAAACGCTGCTACGTTTACGCTTACCTGTAGATGCCCCGCTGCCAGTGCGAGTGGGAGGGGAATATATGGGTATTGTGAGGGAGCGAGAGGGGGCGAGGAGAGCGGTCTGCAGCTGTGCCGTACCGCCGTACCGTATTGCCTATTGTGAGAGCCAGAGTCTCTGGCTTTGCTTTTATTTTGACCTGATCTGCGCTTGAGATTTCGCCTGCCAGCCGCTCACCTTTCCGTATTTTTACCTGTGTGCGCGCTCTTCGCCGAAAGAGAGATAGAGAGAAAAGGGAGTAAAGCAACAAAGAGAGATACAGGGAGAGAGGGTGTCTGTGTTTGGGCTTCGCTTTTGGTTTCAGTCCCGAGTACAACTTGTTGCTGCGCAGACGCGAATCGCTCATCCGCACGGAGTGTCCGAGTTCGAGTTCGAGACCGAGTCCTCTGTCAATATATCTTTGCTCTCGATCGCGGCGATTGCTAATTCGGCCATTGTGCTAATCGAAATACCGAGAAATCGCAATCCGCAAAAGTCGCAACTCTGGTGTAAAACAAGTGCTTTCGAATATACAATCTATATCTACGTTTCTTTTGTGATTTCCATGCTAATTGGCAGCCGGGGCTGCCTTTGGCTCAGTTCGAGAGATGGCCAAGTGTGTTTGTGCAAGCCATTCGGCTGCGGGGGCTTAAAACAATTGCTTAGGGCAATTAAAGCTGCGCCTGCGCGCCCCTTCCTAACCTCAAAAAATCGTCAGCGAACTCAAAGAAGCTAAAAATACATCTGAAAAATAACAAAAAAATATATATGAGTATATAAAAGCCTTCGGACGAGACTCTTGTGGCTCGTAATGTGAAACTGGTTCCTACACACACACACACACACACACTAATACATACTCACAAAGTTAACAGTCCCACTCGAAAACACACACATACAGTGAAATGTAAACACCAATACAGTGGCGAATTGCAACGACAACAGCTTAAATACAAAACAACAACAACAACAACAGTTTGAGAAACGCAGTGAAAGAGTTGAAATAAAATTTATGAAAAAGTTGTATCTTTGGCACGCAAAGCTGAGCAAGCAAAAGAGCCGAAAGTAAACCGCAAGTTCACGAAAATAAATATATAAAAATAACCCCTATGACGTCAGGGGTTATTGCTTGGAACAGGGCTTGATTTATCCCACTGTACCAAAAAAAAAAAAAAAAAAAATCAACCCACCGTCCAACAATGCTGCTGCGACGGCGCAACGGCCTTTGCCTCCCCCTCCTGCTGCTGCTCTTGGTCCACTGCATTTGCATTTGGCCCGCTTCGGCGGTCCGCGATCGCTACGCCCGCCAAAACAATCGCCAGCGCCATCAGGACTTGGATCGAGATCGGGATCGGGATCGGTTCGTCTATCGCAGCAGTTCGGCGAGGGATCGGCAGAGGGGCGGGGCCAACTTCGCCCTGGGACTTGGACCCGGTGGCGTTACCATTCCCACCAGTCTGGAGGATCAGAAGCCCAACGAGTTTGTCAAGGGAAAAAGTAAGTTGTCCACCGCCAGGATCTAGCCAGCCATCCATCCGTCTTCGTTACACAGCCCATCTATCACAATGTGTTTGTGTAGATCATCCGCCTGCTTGGCTGCCTGGCTGCTCGCCTGCCCATATATCAAAAAAGCCAAGTCGGCCCAAATATGACCACCGAATCGGTATCACTTGGGCTCTTGAGTTTCCAGTCTTTTTAGGTTTTCAGTTTCGGTTTCGTTCCAGCGATATGCTGTTGGTTATCTTATCGCCGGTGAGCTGTTGTTTTTGTTCTGTTTGCCCCTTATGCTGCACTTTATATATTAGCTTCGTTTTCGGCTGCATTTCGAATTATTAGGTCTTATCGCTACCCTGGGAAACTCAAATATCGAGGGCTATGCGCGAATCGCGCAATGTTGAAAAAAGGAAAGTAATTTTTATAGAACAAATTATAATGGTCTGGACAATGTCAATTGTGTTGGAGCAGTGAATATTTTATTTTATATATCTGGCTATATAAAAGGAGATTTATTTTTTTTTAATAAAAACTTGGTATTTTCATTTTATTTTTTTTAAATTTTTTCTTTATATATGTCTTATAATTTCTGAAACAAAGTTTTTGAACAACACTTCAATTAATTGTATTTTATTTATTTATATAAAAATCGTTTTTTGTCCATATATTCTTTTTGTCTTATATTAATATTTTTCTAAATGTGCCTCCTGCTACCCTGACACTTAAGATATGGCAAAAAATCAAGTATACGCCAGGGTATCTTTAATTTCACACCCTCTTCGACTATTTTCATACCTGCCCTTTGCTGCTGGTCTCACCTGCCCTCACCTCTTGACTTGGCGCTGGCTTAGTCAAAGAGTCTTGTGTGCACTATCGCCCCCTGATTCGGGTTCCCCTCCCCCTCCCCCTCCCACTTCCCCTTTTCCACCGCCCTGCATCAGATATCACGCAAACAACAAATACCAGAACACACTGATTAGCCAAGGAGAGCATTTCGTTCTGCATTTCGTAATGTCAAGAGTACAAGGTAAAGCGTAGTTAGTTAGTGTTAAGATCGCTCGACTTTTCTCGCCGTCTGCGTGCACTTTTCACTGCATCAGCGGTAATTGCAGTGACAGCAACAAGCGACACAATTTCCAGCTAAAATGGCGACTCAATTTGTTGACTCCGCAATTCTCGAGGTTTTCTTGGCGGGGTTCGGCTGTTGGCCGTTGGAAAATTAATACAAGTTTGTATTCGCATACTGGAACTTTCGGCTGGGTGGCTGTTTGAACAACCATTTGGCCACAATTTAATGAACAGCACTGCGTATCTGGCCGTGTCTGTTTGCACAATACTTTGAGGCAAATGTTTGTATTTGGCGGGCAAACAAAAAAATACAAAATTAAAAATGGAGGCAAGTAAAGGCCGTCCGTCGATATACAGTACTCAGTGATCTTGTAGCTGCAAATTAATAATTGAATGTGCGCATTGTCCGCCGGCAACTGTGCAAATATTGATAGGAAAACTTTGGCTGGGGTCTATGCTAATGGAGAGTTACTACCACATAGCCGGATATAAAATCCGGATATCTGGCTAGATAAGCGGCTTATGAAACCGATAAAGATTCTCGTCTTCGACCCGATAATCGTCCCCATTATTTTGCACAGACGATCGTTAACTCAAAGCCCTTTTCCACTGGAATTGTTTGCGTTGTTTGCACTCCGTTACTGTGTTGTTTCTTTCTTTATGACCATAAATAAGCACAGCTGCGGCAAATATGCAAATAAATACTAGAGAAAAGCCTGCCGCAAGCTGCACGTGCAGGCGAATCAAACCCGTTGAACAATATATTTTTTATGGGGGTTTGGGAAACTTGAACAACTATATAGCTTAAACTAATTCGCAATGAGCCGATTGAGTGAAATGACCTTGCTCGTGCAGCAAACCATCTTTCATTTCTGACATTAGAAATTATAGTGCAATTGTATTATAACATTTTTGTAAACCTTAATTCGTAGAATTTTACTGTTTGTTGGATTTTTTTGAAGTGACTGCTTTAATTAATTGGAATTGTTACTCACTTCTATAGAGAAAGCATATGTCACGGGGAAAATTTTTTTTTTATTTATGAACATAATGTTTCCTATTGTTATTATTGTAACAAACATGTTTAAACCAGTCAGACATGAGAGATTAACAATTTATTGCTTTTTAAATAAGTTTACTCGCGTAACATATTTTTATTAGCGTAAAGTTGCGGTTTAGTTGTATTTAAAAGTAGTTTGTTTTCATTCTAATAAGTAAATTTAATAAATAAGCAGTTTATCTGTTAAAAAATTCGATTACCTTTTGAATTCTTTGTTTTTTCATACAAATAATATATTTCTTCAAAGCAAACCTTTTAGTTGTTTCAGTCACCCTAGAAATATCTCGTAAAGAGCTTACCAATCCGATTTTGGAGTTCACTACACCCACCTCCCCCCACATAGATACACACTCGCACACACACACACACAGCCCATCTCAGGGCGGCTTGAGTGTGCGTGCCAGCGCTTGAAAAACCGCATTCCATAGTGCGCTTTGCTGCGATGACTTGAGTCGAAGTCGAAGTAAGTCCAAGTCCGAGTCCAACCAGCATCCCCACAATCCCAGCATCCCAGCCCCCTGAGGCCCCCATTCTCTAGCTAATTACGGCGACAGGCACGCGCTGTTTTCGTCTGTGTGTGTCCGTGTGTGTTTTGCATTTTTCTATAATATTTCTGATTAAGCCATCGTATCAAAGAAATAATGGCCAAATTGAACTGCGAAATGGTCAGAGCTTGGCTTTCAGCCAATGCTGAACTTTAAGGCCTGGTCGGCTGCAGTCGTTGATGCATTAGCGTTGCATTTACTTTTAGCCGTTCGACTACTTCCAGCAATTTTGAGCCCGAGTCGAAATACTGGTTTTCTAAAACCCACACGGATATACAAACACACACACACACACACACACACACACACATACCAGCGAGAGCAGAGAGCGGTGGAAATAAAAAGAGAGAGCATCTCGGGCTGCTGCGATTGCGCAGTGTCAGTCTCTGCGCATATTTGTTTTATTTTCCTGGACCCAAAGACACTTTTCCTAGGATACACAGTAAAATGAATAGATTTATGATACACGAATTAAAACCTAAATTACTAGGATGGTAAATAAATAAATTAAATAATTAAATAATAAACATAAAATCATTTAAAGCATAAACGGATAAACTTTCCAGTCTTATAGATTTGTTAGTATAGTACATATAAACTAAAACTTAAACTATATAAAATTGTTAAAGAAATTGTAGATTTTTCTCCGTTTGAAGTTATTAATAAGTTCGTAAGTTTTATAAAGAAAGCTCTCTTTAATTACCCCATTTCAAATATTTGGATTTGGCTTAACATTGAAAATTAACCATATTTCTTACTGTATGATGGCTTTTGTGAACTTTTGACTGCAGTTCGCCTGACTCTCTGCCTCCGCCTTTTTTCTTTGCCTCTTTTTTCTGCGTGTGGGCGTTCGATTTCGAAAACCAGAGCCAAATGCGAGGTTGTCGGTCCTCTGCCCACGAGAACTGCTGCCCGTTGCTGCCGAGATCGCTTCTGAGACTGAGACCTCTCCCCGATTTTCTTTTCCGTCTCGCTCTTGAGCCGTTCTATGCCTAAAAATAGTTGCGAATGTGAAAATTCAAAGCCAGGCAGCAGACCAAAAATGGCGCCAGGGCGTGCTCATTAAGCCAAAGCCAAAGCCAGAGCCAAAGCCATAGCCAGAGCCATAAGCTGCAATTCAGCCCAGTTGGGGGGTTTTCTGTTGATTAAGGGGGCCGGGGAACTCAGAACAAAGAGTGCTGGCAACAGCGAAAACAATAAGCTTATCTAATCCAGGCATTGCTGTTGCTCTTTCTGTTCGCTGTTGCTGTTCGCTGTCGTGCCTCACGACCTGCGCCCAATTGTTGTTCGAAACAAAATGAACGCGCTTCGAACACGAAAACCCGAAAGCAGAAGATGCTGATCATGGCGTCGAGGATCATGCGAGGGCAGGGGGGGCGCTGCCAAGGAAAACCAGCCAGATGAGCCGCCACAAGGCATCACCATCACCATCACCTTCACCATCATCATCATCATCTCCAGCCAAGAGGCTGTCTTTCTGTGCCTGTTGCTATGTTGTTGTGTTGCTGCATCTTCGCTTCGTGGCCGTTGCCTGATTTGCCTTTGTTTCAGCACTCAAAGAAATAAGGGTGTGAGAGCTAAAAGCATTCAAACATTTTATGCTTGCATTTACATATTGCTATTTTCAACTTGTCGCTATCGAAGTCCTTAAAACTGTTTATTGCTTAAGAGAAATAGATAACATTATTGAATATATTTTGTACAATATTTGGGAATCTCCAATCTGTATTAACAGAATTATATTATTAACCAAAGTCGATTATAAAGTTCCAAACTTTTATTCTTCAGAATCTTGCTGAACACTAATTTCTGAAGTATTATAAATCTGTTTAAAATATTTAGTACAATGTACGGGGAACTCAAACTTTTAAATTGTTTAATAATTGTAATTTGAAATTTACTTTTCTGTTAATTTTAAAAAGCTTAAAATTAAGTTTATATCTTTGGGATGGTAGTTTTGGACAGTGCCTTTTTTTTAACGGAGGACAGTCGAATGTCGGTGCTTTGTTGTTGCTGCCACGACGACTTCGGCCTGCAAATTTGTTATGCCAAGCTGAAGATGCGCCTGCGCTTGCAGCGTTTTCTGGGGAAGATTTCCTGGCCTTAGTCTCTGCCCCCCTGATCCCCTGACCCCCTTAAACCGTCAACCATCCCACCACCCGCTGCAGTTGCGCTTATTTGCCTTCGCCTTCGTGACGCCACGACGCGAGCATAGAACACAGCGGCAATAGCTGGCCACACGAAAGAAAGTTGCCGCAACAGCATTCTGCAAAGCGAAATAAAAAGTCAGAAAACCTCTGAGAGAGAGGAAAATTGCAAAATCCGCGCACGTAAGCGTCGAACTGGAGACTCATGGCTCTGGCTTTGGCTTTGTCTTTGGCTTCAATCCAGTGGTAAACGTAAACCCCTCCGCCCCTAATGAGCTGCGTGTTTTTAATGGCTGCACAAATGAATTTATTAAGCACTTTTACACAATTTCATTGTAAAATAGGCGCGTGCCGTGCGGCAGTGGACTGAAATTGTCGCAAAACAGTTATGAATTATTTATGGGGAGTTGTGAGGCGATCAAAAAGGGGAAGGGGGGGTAGGTAAACGGGGCAGAGTCGTACCGATCGCATTGCAATTGCTGTCGTACGTTAATCTATGACACCTTGCGATCCGGTCAGCTGCATCTACATATGGCGCCGGATCGAAACTTTCACCAGCCGCCGCCTTGGATCAGATCAATGTACTTGTTCATCAAATCCATCTCCCAAAAACTCACATACTGCCAGCGGCATTAACGGCGAGCAGTGCCCGATAATTTGATCGAATCGGGGTAACCATTCGATCTCGGAGCTCAAAACTCTAAACTCTGAGAAAACAATACCTGTGTCTAATGCCCTTTTAAATCTTTTGTTATATTACAACAAAATCTAGACAATTCTTGTTCTTCGTGTTGCCGCGGGCCAGTCGAGGAGGGTACACAAAAATGTTGCCAGCCATCTGGGGTTCGGGGTTTTTGTTTTTCGGTTTTCGGTTTTCGGTTTCGGGCCATGAGTTAAAAATCTTTTCCACGAAATGAAAATACAGACACAGGGAGGGGAGGGGTATGAGCGCCGAGAGCGGTACGAACGTGAACAACAAAAACTGTTAAGTGCGCAGAACCGGCTGAGCGAGTCGGGTATTTTCAGTTCTGTTGCAGCGGTGAGCGGAGCATAGTAGATAGAGGGAGATGGAGATGGAGGGGACGTCAAGAACGCTTTGCGTCTAGGCCAGAATCGGAGGAAAACTTGGGGTCCAAAAGTCAAATTGACGATGGAAAACCGAAAGAATCGATTATGCAGTCTCTTCGCTTTCTTCTACCATTTCCATCTTGGTGAAAAGGCAAACAGCAGCAGCCGAAGCCGCAGCAGCAGCAGCAGCAGCTGGAAACAAAAAGCAATATTTAGAAAGTCAGCAAAGTAAAGTTTGGAATGCGGTTGCCTATTAATCAGTACGTCAGATGATGATGATGACCGCAGGGGCGGCGAAGGGCAATGGAGTTGAGTCGTGTGTGTTGATGGCTTGGCATACAAATCGATAAACAAATACAGCAAATACAGCGATTTTCCAGAGTCTGCGTTTCTGCCTCTTCCTCTGTGTTGGTTGATTAATCTCAGCGCTGAAGTTCGTTGCCTAAGTCTTTTGTTTTAATGAGCACATCATGAATTATGACTTTGATTTGTGCTGCTGCGACTGCGACTTGAGACTTCAGACATAAGACTTGAGAGGCAGCCACAGAGTGCCCGGCCACTCATTAATGTTGCCACACTTAGCCTTAGCCTAAGGATTACAAATTAGCCTTTTTGTGAGCTGGGCGGGCGTGTCGCTGGCCGAGGAGAAAAATCGCAACTGCCCCGCCACGCTCGATTCACAAGAAACCCGAGTTGAAGCGTTTGCCTGGCAGGGAATCCACCGCCGTCGTCTCGTGGCTTAAGTTTCAGGCCTCGAACATGAAAAACCTGGCTGATAAATTGTGCGCGATAAAACCCAGTCGAGAGGAGTCGACTCGACTCTTGAAAAGGGTTTCGTGATGTCGGCTTCGTTCGCCATGAGAAATGATGCTGTTGATGCTGCTGCTGCCCAGCGGCAAACCTCGACCACAAAAAATAAAATAAAAAAACAAAAAATGAAAAGAAAAGAAAAGATCTGGCAGAAACAAAGCTTAAGAATTTGTACGAAAATTTTTGCGCTTCGATTGCTGCAGCCGCTTTTGATCAGTGTCCAGCGACAAAATCGAGGTCCCAGTCGTGGCCTCACCTTCGCATCCACATCCACATCCACATTCACATCCACAACTCCCTCCCTTTCCTTTTGGCGGAATGCATGGGACGCATATCTGGGGGCATTTAACTTTTTCTTCCCATCGCCAAAGGAATTTCTCCGTTTCTGGCGACAGAAATATTTCTGTCTTTGGTTCGTTCGTCTTCATAATTATGGGATATTTGTTCGAAGGAAATCGATAAAGTTTCTTTTGTGTTTTTGGGGGGTTGGGGGAGCGGCCATTTTGTGGATAATTAGTTGGTTAGTTGGGTGCTCTGCCCCGTGGGTTGGGGCATCTTTACAAAGAATAGGTGGGTGTCTAACTCCAACTCACATGGCACACTTTTGCGGCCCACACGAACCGCTGGGGCTAGCCCACGTAGCCCTTCTCAGAAGAACCAACGCATATGAAACTGTATCTATCGGATGCAAATCAATGAAGTTGTCGCCGAAGATGCTCGACTACGAGAGCGGCTAAAACAGGTCGCTGACTAATGATAAGAGGCCGTCTGGGATGAGATGCCCGATGCGAGACTGCGTGGGTCGCTAATTATTAAAAACGCCAACTGGCACTGTGAGTCTCGCGCCCACTGGTTTTGCCTTTGTTTCGGTTTCCACCTCTACCTCTACCTCATTTTATTGCTTCCGAGCAAACAAACTACAGGGCAAAGCTATTTCCGTTCCAAGTTCGAACCGAAATTAATTTCTCAAACTGCCCGAGCATAAGTCAACACCTACCCACCTACGAACTGGTGGGCTTTTGGATAATTGGACAGTTTAGGGTCAGCAGAAACAAAAACCCATTAGCCCGTATAAGCCACCCACAGTATTACAACGATTTCCCTTTTCCCAACTCTCTTTGCAGTCTGCATCGGCACCAAATCCCGGCTGTCGGTGCCCTCGAACAAGGAGCACCATTACCGGAATCTCAAAGATCGGTACACAAACTGCACGTATGTGGATGGCAACCTGGAGCTGACCTGGCTGCCCAACGAGAATCTGGACCTGAGCTTCCTGGAAAACATTCGGGAGGTCACCGGTTATATACTGATCAGTCATGTGGACGTCAAGCAAGTGGTGTTTCCAAAGTAAGTTTGAACTTTTGAGCTCATTAACATTTGTGCATAGAAATTATCTTAAGAATGTGATGCAAGGTGTTGATTTTAGGAACACATTTTTTTAAAACGCTAAGCTGCTTAGAAATCGGAAATAAAACAATCACTACAATCAAGTAAAGTTTATAAATTGCTTAACATTTTGCAATTCTTATTAAGATGTTGCAGCTAATAAAAATAAAATTATTATAAAATCTGATTTTGAGACTGTATAATTAGACATTTTAATTATAAAATTTATTAAAATCCTAAGATGCTTCAAATCGTAAAAAAGCCACTCTAATTAAAAAAAGGTTTATTAATTTCATAACATCTATATAAAGCTAAATGTCACAAGCTTTAAACCTTAAGCTTAATCGAATTTTAATGCTAACCATTGCTAATTTAAATTGTCATTTAAAGCATTCAATAGAAATGGAAAGATTATGGAATTTGGACTGATTTTTTATCCCTCGCGATTGAGATTGTATAATAAAACATTTAAGTATTAAATTTATTAAAATTCTAAGCAGCTTAAAAATTTAAAAAAAGGCATTATAATTAAGAAAAGTTTAAAAAATGCATACGTTTTAAAACTGAATAAAGCTTAAACAAATTTTGTGGTATGCATGGCAATTTAAATTGAGTTGTCACTTAAAGTAGCCAATAAAAATTAAATTATTATAAAATGTTTACTGATTTTGTATCTCTTGAATTTCAGACTGCAAATTATACGCGGTCGCACGCTGTTCAGTTTGTCGGTGGAGGAGGACAAGTACGCCCTGTTCGTCACCTACTCCTAGGATGTACACGCTGGAGATTCCCGACCTGCGCGACGTGCTGAATGGCTACGTGGGCTTCCACAACAACTACAACCTCTGCCACATGCGGACGATCAATTGGACGGAGATCGTGTCCAGCGGCGTGGATGCGTACTACAAGTACAACTTCACGGCGCCGGAACGGGAGTGTCCGAAGTGTCACGACAAGTGCCTGAAGGGATGTTGGGGCGAGGGTATGCACAACTGCCAGAAGTTCAGCAAGGTGACCTGTTCGCCGCAGTGCGCCGGCGGTAGGTGCTACGGGCCGCAGCCGCGGCAGTGCTGCCACCTCTTCTGCGCCGGAGGATGCACTGGGCCCACGCAGAAGGACTGCATCGCCTGCAAGAACTTCTTCGACGAGGGCGTCTGCAAGGAGGAGTGCCCGCCGATGCGAAAGTACAACCCCACCACCTATGTGCTGGAGGCCAATCCGGAGGGCAAGTACGCCTACGGGGCCACCTGTGTGAAGGAGTGTCCGGGCCACCTGTTGCGCGACAATGGCGCCTGTGTGCGCAGCTGCCCGCAGGACAAGATGGCCAAGGCGGGCGAGTGTGTTCCCTGCTACGGCCCCTGCCCCAAGACATGCACGGGCGTCAGCGTCCTGCATGCCGGCAACATCGATTCCTTCCGCAACTGCACGGTGATCGATGGCAACATCCGCATCCTCGGATCAAACCTTCTCGGGCTTCCAGGACGTCTACCCCAACTACACGATGGGCGCACGCTACATACCCCTGGATCCGGAGCGACTGGAGGTCTTCTCCACGGTGAAGGAGATCACCGGCTATCTAAACATTGAGGGCACCCATCCGCGCTTCCGCAACCTGTCCTACTTTCGCAACCTGGAGACCATCCATGGCCGCCAGCTGATGGAGAGCATGTTTGCCGCGTTGGCCATCGTCAAGTCCTCGCTGTACAGCCTCGAGATGCGCAATCTCAAGCAGATCAGCTCCGGCAGCGTGGTCATCCAGCACAACCGGGACCTCTGCTACGTGGGCAACATTCGGTGGCCGGCCATCCAGATGGAGAAGGATCAGAAGGTGTGGGTCAACGAGAATCTCAGGGCGGAACTGTGTGGTAAGTTTTATTTATATGTATATTGCTTTAATTAAATTTTTTTAATTTATTTTAATAAATATCCCAGCGCTAACACTTTTATTTGTAGCACTATTCACGTTGAATGGGAGATAGAAACTTATTTTAACAAGCATAGACTTAAAATTACTTATTACTTACATTTTTGACTTACTCAAGATTATAATATATTATTATTGATAGATTATTAGCAAATATCCAGGCTTTTTAAGCGATCTTTCTATTCCTTTTTTTCATTTTACTTTAAGTTTTTTTTAAATCTTATTTGAAATCTAAAAACCTATGCTTTAGTTTTGGATAGGAGTTTGTAAACGTATGTCCTGTAACTCAATTTTATCTTAACCATTTTGCAGAGAAAAACGGAACCATTTGTTCGGATCAGTGCAACGAGGATGGCTGCTGGGGAGCTGGCACGGATCAGTGCCTCACCTGCAAGAACTTCAACTTCAATGGCACCTGCATAGCCGACTGTCGTAATATATCCAAGTAAGTTTCAAAAACCAGGAAGTAATCGTATATAGTGTGGCAGCTAACCCATTTCCCTTTGCCCCGTTTAGTGCCTACCAGTTCGACAAGAACACGTGCATGGTGTGCCATCCGGAGTGCCGGACTTGCACGGGATCCGGGGCAGACCACTGCGAGGAGTGTGTCCATGTGCGGGACGAGCAGCACTGCGTGTCCGAGTGTCCGGAGAACAAGTACAACGATCGGGGCGTGTGCCGCAAGTGCCATGCCACGTGCGAGGGATGCACGGGACCCAAGGACACCATCGGCATGGGGGCGTGCAAGACCTGCAACCTGGCCATCATCAACACAGACGCCACGGTCGAGCGCTGCCTGCTGAAGGACGACAAGTGTCCGGACGGCTACTACTGGGAGTATGTGCATCCGCAGGAGCAGGGATCGCTCAAGCCACTGGCCGGCAAGGCGGTGTGCCGGAAGTGCCATCCGCTCTGCGAACTGTGCACCAACTACGGCTTCCACGAGCAGGTGTGCTCCAAGTGCAAGGGCTACAAGCGGAAGGAGCAGTGCGAGAACGAGTGTCCTGCCAACCACTACACGGACGAGGAGCGGCGCGAGTGCTTTGAGTGCCATCCGGAGTGCAAGGGGTGCACGGGTCCGGGCGCCGACGATTGTCTGGCCTGCATCAACTTCAAGCTGTTCGACGCCAACGAGACGGGCTCGTATGGCAACTCAACGATGTTCAACTGCACCTCCAAGTGCCCGCAGGAGTTCAGGCATGTAAACTACCAGTCGCAGATCATTGGACCCTACTGCGCCTCCAGTCCACCGCGGAGCAGCAAGATGACGGCCAATCTGGATGTCAATATGATCTTTATTATCACCGGAGCTGTTCTGGTGCCCACCATCTGCATCCTGTGCGTGGTCACCTACATTTGCCGGCAGAAGCAGAAGGCCAAGAAGGAGACGGTCAAGATGACCATGGCCCTGTCCGGCTGCGAGGATTCCGAGCCGCTGCGTCCCTCAAACATTGGCGCCAATCTGTGCAAGCTGCGCATTGTCAAGGACGCGGAGTTGCGCAAGGGCGGAGTCCTGGGAATGGGCGCCTTCGGACGCGTGTACAAGGGCGTCTGGGTGCCGGAGGGTGAGAATGTCAAGATACCGGTGGCCATCAAGGAGCTGCTTAAGTCCACGGGCGCCGAGTCCAGCGAGGAGTTCCTGCGTGAGGCGTACATTATGGCCTCCGTGGAGCATGCCAATCTGCTGAAGCTGCTGGCCGTCTGCATGTCCTCGCAAATGATGCTCATCACCCAGCTGATGCCGCTGGGCTGCCTGCTGGACTATGTGCGCAGCAACCGCGACAAGATCGGCTCCAAGGCGCTGCTCAACTGGAGCACCCAGATCGCCAAGGGCATGTCGTATCTGGAGGAGAAGCGACTGGTCCATCGCGACTTGGCCGCCCGCAATGTGCTGGTGCAGACGCCCTCGCTGGTGAAGATCACGGACTTTGGGCTGGCCAAGCTGCTCAGCAGCGACTCCAACGAGTACAAGGCGGCCGGCGGCAAGATGCCCATCAAGTGGCTGGCCCTGGAGTGCATCCGCAACCGCGTCTTCACCAGCAAGTCGGACGTGTGGGCCTTCGGGGTGACCATTTGGGAGCTGCTGACCTTCGGCCAGCGACCGCACGAGAACATACCGGCCAAGGACATACCCGATCTCATCGAGGTCGGCCTGAAGCTGGACCAGCCGGGCATCTGTTCGCTGGACATCTACTGCACCCTGCTCTCGTGCTGGCATTTGGATGCGGCCATGCGGCCGACCTTCAAGCAGCTGACCACGGTCTTCGCCGAGTTCGCCCGAGATCCGGGTCGCTATCTGGCCATCCCCGGCGACAAGTTCACCCGCCTGCCGGCCTACACGAGCAAGGATGAGAAGGATCTCATCCGGAAGCTGGCGCCGCCCAGCACAGATGGCTCCGAGGCGATTGCGGAGCCGGACGAGTACCTGCAGCCAAAGACGGGGCCGGGTCCTAGCCACCGCACCGATGGCACCGATGAGATACCCAAGCTGAATCGCTACTGCAAGGATCCCAGCAACAAGAACTCCAGTGGCGGCGACGATGAGACCGACTCGGCTGCTCGGGAGGTGGGTGTGGGTAATCTGCGCCTGGACCTGCCGGTCGATGAGGATGACTACTTGGTGCCCACATGCCAGACGGGGCCCAGCAGCAACAACAACAACACCAACAATCCCAACCAAAACAACATGGCAGCGGTGGGCGTGGGCGTGGGCGTGGCCGCTGGCTACATGGATCTCATCGGAGTGCCCGTGAGCGTGGACAATCCGGAGTATCTGTTGAATGCCCAGGCTCTGGGCGTGGGCGAGGCGCCGATACCGACGCAGACCATCGGGATACCGGTGATGGCAGTGCCGGGCACCATGGAGGTCAAGATCCCGATGCCCGGCAGTGAGCCAACCAGCTCCGACCACGAGTACTACAACGACACTCAGCGGGAGCTGCAGCCGCTGCACCGAAACCGCAACACGGAGACGAGGGTGTAGACTGTAGACTGCTCCGTGGAGGGAACGGAACGGCGAACGGAGAACGGAGAATCTTGCCAAGTGCCTTTGGAAGCCATGTCGCTGCTGGCTGCCATCTGCCATCTTAGATGGAACAGCCTGTGCACAGCCTGTACAAAGCCTAGACCGACCCATAGATTTGTATATTACTACCGATATTACTCTCTAGTGTACTTAGCCAGTCCAACCCCTCTTTGTGTATACCTTTCTATCTAAACAAGTAGTCAGCAGGGATCGTTGTCGCGATCCTGCGCATGTAGATTCCATGTAATTACGAGAACAAAACACCGATAGTGCATTTCTTAGACGCCTCCGACAGACTTCAAAGGAATCCCATCCGGATCGGATCGGAGGGCTCACACTAAGCTAATCCGATGTCCAGTTCACTTGGGGCGTCCATTACTTCTTGTACTTGTAGTTAGCCGTAGTCTCTTGTAGCGCCTAATCTCCAACTGTGATATAGTTTGTACGACTCTCGACCTAAGGACCTTTAACACGATCACGATCAAACAAATCGAACGATTCGACAAACAGTTAAGCAAATGAAAATAGTAGGAAAACTAATCAATGCGTAGCCACATACCGATCTTATGCAATTTTAGGCCTAGTTTCCCAATCCCATTCGATATATCGAGTTTGACAATCAAATCCCGAGCGTGCCATGCATCGATCGATGCAAATCTCCTAAAGATTTCGAATATTTTGTTGGCACACTAGCGTGTAAGCGAATGCCTAGGCGATATGTTACTGATCAAAGATAAATAATTAATCCACACAAACATATACTTATAGCACACAATATATGTACCACTTATACACGTGTAGATTTGCCAAGTGCAGTTATGCATACCGATTAAGTTAATTTAATTTAAATTAGACTATATATATGTGAATATATTATACACAAATAAAATTATTTTTTAATAAATATTCAATTATTTTTTTAATGGAAACATAACAACTTTTTCAGATCATAAGTAATTATAGTTGCATTATCCACAGCTCAACCTGCACCACAGAAAATAAAAGTCTTATATGGGACATAATGAAGCATATCATCAACCTGATGTCTAAAACTGATGATCCACCATACAATGAGTCTCAATAGAGCTTACTGCAATCGCAATTTAAAAAATCATTAAATCGTTCCTCTTGTTTTTTCATTATTTTTATGGGCACAAATCAAAACAAAACAAAAATTATGTAAAATGAAAAAGTAATAAAATATATGTAAATGCATTCAATTTAATTATTCAAACACAAAAGTTAATTTTTAATTTTAAATTTGTAAAACTCAGACATTAAAAGCTTATTTAAAAAAAAAATTTAAATAAAAAAGGTTTCGTATATTTTACCAAATTAATATATAAATTTGATAAATTTGAAAATCACTAGAAAAACGGATGACTTAGGAAAGATACTTTTTGTACTTAATTTGCGATAGTGTTGCTGAGGTGGAACTGGAGCGCATTTCGCGTACCCAAAGACAATCTTCCCGGCGATACTGTTAATGATTAGTGTACCTTATAGCCATGGCCGGAACATGAAGGCATTGGATCTGGAGGAACATAAAATGAAAACAATTGCGGAGGCATTAACTTACATTACATTTCAAGTTCCAGTGGAAAAGAAAGCAGTGGCGACACTGGCGTCGGCAAGCAGTGTACTGCTCTTCGTTATACTCCACTGCTTTGCTGTTTAGTTTGCACTTAAAGTAAAAGCGCCCTCTATTCGCGGCCACTGAGTATTCAAATTTGAATTTCAGCCCAAGCAAAAAATAAATTCAACAATTTACACGTACTTTTTGCTTTATTTAAATATTCAATTGAGTGGTTGTTCTATAGAGGGGCGTGGTCGCAAACGGTATTTGGTTGAATATATCTATATTTGCATGTAATTGTATTTGAATTGGTGTAGACTATTTAGACGTCGGTTCGTATATATTGAAAAAGTTATCCCATAGTTTACATTCATAAAGGTTCAATTACATCAATTAAGTACTACAAAACTATTTTCGCTGTGAGTTGCTCTTGAGTTAATGTTACTCTACCATAGTTTTCAGTGTGGGTGTGTGTGTGGGTGTGTGGACGTGTGGGTTACAATAATTTAAGCCAGCTACAATCCCTGGCCAATTCGATTCAATGGAACAACTCAAGGTCATTAGCCGTAGGTGGTACACTTAGAGAAAACAATATTCGACTTAAACGCAAGGCTAAAAAACAAAATCAGTGCTGGGCTCTTGGCTCTCTAAATGCTTAATAATACGCACGAGTGTGTTTGTGTCCAGTGTCTGTGCCAGCAAACTTAATTGATAAACATTAAATAACATTTGGATTCAGATTCAGAACTTGCATCCGCAGCGAATTCTAAAATACAAACTGCTCAGAGCAGTAATGTGCAGCACCCCTTCACGTGGATGGGTCGAGTTATATGGACACATCAGGGCAATAATTTGATGTACAAAATCACGTTTGAGCTACGTTAATTCAATCAATTACGATTTTTTTAAAATGATCAATTTTTACATGTTTCGCTAAAAACCAACTTGCAAACTTCAATTTTCTAGCAGGTTCTTCAGTTTACAATGCAGCAATTTGTTAGATTAGCTTGAAGATGTGAACCTCCTTTTCGGGACAGTCAAACTGTAATATTTCTACACTTTCCCCAAAGAACCCTGCATTTGTCGAGTACCAAACGTGATTTATCACCCATACTGTGTTCATAGATTATATTCACCTTTAGTGATTGTTGGTCAGCTAACCGTTAATCCCCGCGAGCGGCAATTAGCGCCTGCAACGCACATGGATCAGGCGACCAAGTCGCGGGGAGCTAGAACCCGAACCCAAACCCAAACCCAAACCCGAACCCAAAACCGAACCGGAACCGGAACCGGAAACAGAAGCCACAGCGGCAGCTTCCTGGGGAGCTGGGGCAGCCAGGGCCAGGGCCTATCACATTGGGACGCGTCGTGCCAGCAGATACTCGGAGAACTGCTGGCCCCCAACGCTGGCCTCGATGGTGAAGCCGGCGTTGAGCAGCCGCGTGAGCACCTGCACCGAGTTCAGCTTGCAGTAGCCGTTGAGGGGGAAGCGGATGATTTGCCCCCAGTCGCCCTGGTTCCAGGACACGCCGCTGCGACTCGACTGTGTCGCCTGGCTGGCCTCCGGGAAGAGCTCGTCGAGCAGAGCCCGTTCCGCCGACAGCATAATGCGCTCGCCGAGGTCCGGCGAGATGTGCAGCGCCACTACCTCGTAATTGCACTCGGGCGATGCGCTGGTCCTCGGGCTCGTCTTGATGTGGCGAGTCGGTGGAGTGGGTGGCGCCACCAAATAGTTGCCGTTGCGAACGCGATCCTTGCGCATGCTCTCCAGCTGCTTAATCATCGCTGCGGGCGGACCGGTCATGTGGAGCAGCAGGAGGGATGGAGAAGAAGAGCAAATTAGCTATAATCGCTGGTGGCCATAACGAGGCTCGGTGCACAGAGAGTTGCAGGAAGCATATAACTCAAAGGTAGCGAAATAACAAATTCAACTGATCACAATGAAGAATAATTTGGATCAGTTGAAAAAAAAAAGTCATCTAAATATATGTACGTTTTACTTCTCAATGTGATTTTAAAACACTTGATTTTTTACAAATATTCATTTTGTTATTGAGAGAGTATAATATGGTAAATACAACATTTTTATTTTAAGACTTGAACAAAAATTTGTATTTAGTGCAATGTTAAATTTTTTACTTTATTAATAAAATCAAGAAAACATTTTTTTACCTTTTAATATTTTTGCAGAAGATGTTAACTTATAACAATATTAACCTCAAATTGGGCTATGTATAAATTAAAAAATTAATCAAAAACACAGTCAATTTAAACAGAGAGATAAATTGTTTTCATTTTTCGCCAATGGCAACAGTACGTATGAGCAATAAACTTTAAGTTGGTTGGTGTTTTTTCCAAGCCTTTTTTTTCGTTATATAATGCACAACAAACAAAGGCTTGAAAGTGAGATCTTAAAATGTCTTAAAAAATTAGCGTTCCCTATTCAAAATATTTTAGATGACTTTGTTTTAATTCAATAAGGTTTTAATACTCTTCTATGCGGTTTTTCTCCGTTTAACTTTTAAGCAGAATACTTACGCTCCACCTCGTAGTAGCGAGCCTCCTCCAGCAGCAGCTCCAGGTCCGGAAAGTCCTCGGCAATCAGAAGTCTTGAGTTTCTCATAAAGTTCAGAATGTGGCGGAACATGCCCCCGTCGCGATCGATGAAATAGTGCTGCTTCAGCGAGTCCAGCACGATGGGTATCTGGCCGTTGAAGAGCTTGGCCAGCTTCGACTCCGGATACTTGGTGAGTGTCTCCAGCGAGCTGGTGTAGATGGTCCCGCCCACATCGATGTGAACGGGGGCCGTGTAGCGGGAGGCGGCGGCCACACACGGAATGCCGGTGATGGGCTTGTGGTTGCCGTGCAAATAGGAACTGGCCCCCGCCGAGGAGGCTCCTCCTCCGACGGCGGCGGCAGCAGCTGCCACGGCTCCGGGCAATCCCAGCGGCGTCACTGAGGAACTGGCGGGTGGCGTCGGTGTGGGCGAAGAGGAGTTTGAGATCGTTGGCGAGACGGTGGGCGAGGAGCTGCGGGCGAAAACCATTCACGAATTCACAATGAGATTGTTCGCGACCAAGGGGGGTTTGGGCTGGAAGCCAGCTTCCATCATACTGCCAATGAAGTACACTGCACTATACTTCACTATGATATGTGTGGGCCACGTTTGAATACATCGTTTATTCAAGAATTTAATTATTTTAGTAAATAAATTCAAATAAAATAATTTAAACTAAATAATTCATACGGAATAAATAGTAAGATTTAAGTACATAAATACAAACAAACTATTCAAATAAAAACCCTCTGTCTTTAATTTAATAGCAAATATATATATATGTTTCACTACATTTTAAATAACAGTCTGACTAATTATTGGATTTTCTGAAAACCTATTTGTGACACCTAACTCTATTTTTGAATTACTAAAGGAAATATGATATAAATTACTTAAAAACTTATGAAGAACTAATTTATTTAGTTGTAGAAAGAAAATCCTCAGCTTCCAAATATTTTATTGCCCAACTAGGATGCAATGTTTTGTGTTTATGTCTCTAGTTTTTTTATTTATACATAATAACACAACGAACCTGATTTTAATGTCGCTTCTGGCGTAAATTCGGCCCGTGGAGGACAAGTCGCGTGGCTCCAAGGCCTTGACATCTCTTTCTCGCTCTCGATCCATATCGCATTTTTTCCTGTAACCAAGAAATACAACAAATTGTAGTTAATTACAATGCAATATAATTATAATTAGATAAGCTTATATAAGTAAGAGGGGGGCACGAAAAAGCTAATCATGAGAACCAATTTGACCCCGCTCGCAAAACCGAAATTGACTTGACTCTGATTACGGACGGCAACCAAATCGACAAAGGACAGCCAAACGTGACAACGAAAATGCCGCGACGGGCTGAATATCGCTTGCAGCCCTCCACAGGGCCCCATAAAAGTTCACACACACACACACACATCGGCTTGCGTTGGGTGGCAAAGGAGTCAAGTCGCATATATATATACATATATTTCATATGGCCACAGTCTTGGGCTGATTGTGTGGGAATATTTGGTTTTTCACTGCGTTTTCATCTCGGTTACGGGGCTTCGGGCCCCAAGCGATCGTCTCTCTGCAGCTTCAGCCGTGGACAAGACCAAATCGCCATGCCATCCATATGCCAAGCCGTGCCAGACCAAACCAAACCAAACCAAGCCAAGCCAAACCAAAGCGAAACGAAACGGGCGGGCCGTGAATGCAGTTAATGTTAACGGCCATCGAGTGCATCGTTTTAGCACTCGTTGTTGTACTTGTTTGGCCGGAAGGGTTGCCAGTCGAATTTCACACGAAAATCACATTGTTTCGCGGAGGAGAGCGGCAATGTGCGATGTGGGCTCGCCAATTATGATGTGTCAGTCGTATGCGTGCCACATGGCGTATGCGCAACGCGGCCGCTGAGCCGACTTAGCAAAGTCAACACCAATTACCAGGCTACATCTAAATCCCGAAAGCCAAAGTCCTCATAATCGTCTTCATTATTGTCATCATGATTAGTATCGGTTACCCAACTACAGGATAGCAAATTAATAAAACTCAATCGAGCTGCGAGTGAGCAACTCAAACGAGTTGGCCCCGAATGACAAATGTTCACATGCTTTCTGCGCATTAACCTGGCTCCCAGACAATTCTCTTCAGTTATGAAAGCACGTTACTGGCGTACTAACCTTGTAAGGGTACTTGCGCTTGCCCATAGTAAACGGAACTTTGGAATATAAAACAATATTTCGAAGCGACATATGGAGAACTTAGGTATTTAACTTTTTAATCCAGAATCATTGACATTTCTTAAATTAAAAAGGAACTTGCTAAATTTTGTCAAACGTAATTTGATTGACAAATATTGGGAAAAAGTTAAGTGATGCTACAAAAAACATTTTTTGGGAATCATTTTTTTTGTTTCTTTTAAAGTACCTACTTATTAGACTGAAACTTTAGTTAGTTAAAATTTATAAAATGTCTAAAACTTATTACTAATCATATTTAATTACTTTTAATATATATTTAAAATAAATCAAAATAGCTCAATTTTTTCTGTAGCAATGTGTTAAAATACAAAAGGGTTTTTATAATAAACGTACTCAAGAATATTGCCACATTTCTAAATGGTTTTTACAATTTGTCTCGAACTTAGATTATGAAAATTTGACAAAATGAGTCTAGATCTAAAAGTCTTAACACTTTAACAGCTTTATTAAATATTTTAATAATATCAGGTACATTACAAATTTATAGAGTGAACAAATATTAATTCTTAGCATTAAATGATTGATAGATACTAGAAAAGAAGTTATGTGATACTAATAAAACAATGTTTAGGAATGATTTTATTGTTTCTCTTAAAAGTACCCACTTGTTAGACTGAAACTTTAGTTAGTTGAAATTTACTTAATGTCTAATATTACTAATAATATGTTTGACAAAGAGCATCAGTTCTTGGCTTTGCCCACAAATCAACGCTGCCCATGTAGCTAAACAAGTTTGCTTTTTTTAAATGTTTGAGACCCTGCGGCCAAACGACTGGGGCTGGGTAATTACGATTTGATTAACTTTAACTACATGAACATTCAAATGCGAATGAGCACGGCAGGGGGATGGGGATGGGGATGGGATGGTGATGGAGTTGGGAATGTGGTGGATGTAAAAAGCGAATTGAGTCCCAAGGAACGAACGTCGCACAGGGTTACGGCAAAAATAAAAACCAAACGCAGTGCCATAAAAAAAAATTCCACAAAATAAATGTCTGCAAGGCATTTTCATGGCAGCCACATAGAAATAGCGATGGAGTTGAACTGGGTGAAACGTTGGCTGGGTTTTTATTAATTTACGGCAATTATAAAGCGTGAGTAATGCGTTCAATCAAACATTGCATATTCGTTTATGAGATCTGGCTTAATGGTTTCCTAGCCAATATCCTTTTTCAACTTTCCTTCCCCTTATTTTTCTTCTTCTTCTTCTTCCTACTTGGCCCAGCTGCTGCAGATGCAGCCACAAAATATGCAATGCCTGAGCTCTCTGGCTTGCCACACAAACAATTCAATTTCAATTGCTTTGCGGCCCACTTGAGCAGGTGCAACAACAACAACAAGCCCCGACACACACACACACACATGTGTAGGTGTATATGCATATGTGTGTGTGGACACCCTGAGCTAACGGTATTGTATATAAGACAAGCACTGCAGTTTGCATCCTATTCTAGTCCATTATCGCCGCGAGCGGTATCTTTTCTATGCCGTCTAGTAGCAGGATGAGCAGAAAACTGGGCAAGGGGCGGTGGGGCGGTGGAGCGGTGGGGCGGTGGGGTTTGGGGTTCGGGGTTGGGAGTGGAGCGGTGAAGGGGCGGAGGGGCAAGGCTGCAGGCTGGGCGGAGGGGGCCGAATTGCTGGAGTTGTTCGCAGCGCCTTTGGTTACACTTGAGATGAGACCCAGAGGTGAGTCAGTGATATAAACGAAAAATATGAGCATAAAATTTCAGAAAGCCATGAAAGTTTGACTATATATTAAACTATATTCAATAAAATAATACAAAAAACCAGCTACAGATAAACTCATATTCGAGCTCGTTTAAAAAACTTCTTAATATAAAAATCAGAAACTCGAAAACTTTTTCGGAAGGCCACTTTATGAGATTTCTCATTTGAAGTTTGTCTGATTTAAGCTTTAGTGATCTCAAATGTAAAAATCTTTAACACTTTTTTTATTTGAGTTTTTTTCTGATTTTAGCTTTAAATTAAACACCTGCCAGATTTCCTGATCTCAAATGTAAAAATTTTTAGCAAGAACTTAGAATGAGCAAAAAGGGTCAATATGCTTTTTTGTGAGAATCAGAATTCCTTCTAATTAAAAAATAAGGCTGCCTTTGATGAAATAAAAATTAAATTTTCATTGTAACACTGATTAATAGATATAAATCTAAAATACGGCTTTTATACATAATTCACAGCACCGACTAGATTTAGGCTCGAAATATCAATATTTGTAAGGAGAGTTTGAACTGGTCTTTGATTTTAAGTTTGTCTGACCTCAATTCATGACACGTTCTCAGCTCTGGCCAATATGAGTTTTGAAGAGTTGCCTTTGCCGTAGTCATATTTGTCAACCGACTTCCAGCCCATCATTTTGGCAACCTGGCCTGCTGCCTGCACTCGTCCTTTCTGTGGCCATCTCATTTGACATCTTTGCCTGGCGCTCTGGTTTTGGTTTTAATAGCAATGCCATTAACTCTTAACTCCTGGCATTGCACATTTGCTGGGGCGGCTGAAGCTGAAGCTGCGACTGAGACTTGCTCTTATACTTCTGCTGGAGTTTCATGTTTCATTCGGCACACGCTTGCCGACGCTTGCTGGGGCCAGAAAGAGACGGTTGCCGTGAGCTTATTAGTTTGCCATTGTTGAGATTGTGAGTGCGGAGCTGGATATCAAGTTGCTGGCCAGTCCGGGCTGATGCAGAGTGGCCCGGGGCCAAACCATTTTCCAAAAAGGAATTATGGACAAAACTGGCCGTTGGCACATGCTCAATGTTCGACTGCTGGGAGGATAACTCAAACTCAAACTCAATGCCACTGCCACCCAGCCAATTCTATTCCCACACGACTTGGGCTGCTCGGTTTTTGGATCGGGTAGTTGAGTGGGCGCTAGCACTAGCGGTGGCATGCCATCCGCCCACCCAAAACAGGACAAAAGCGAAAACAAAAGCCAAGAAATGAGCTAAAGTGCACACCACACACACACACACACACACACACCGAAACACACACCGGGAGTGCGGCACACACCTCGGCAGAGCATCAGACGTTGACGACTGCGACGCTGACTATGTAACCCTAGAAAATGTCCTGCGGCCAGCCAACCTTCCGCACACAAAGGCCAGACCAGACAGCCCGAGTGTCCTGGTTGCTAGCTGCACTCGCCAAAAAACACAGACAAGATCTCTTTTGCTTCTATTATTCAAAAAGTTTTTGATTCTCAAACAACAGAATTTAAATATCATTTTTCTCAAAAATAGTTGTTAATAGATAACAACAATTGTAAGCTAATGCGTTTGACATAATTAAAAAAAAAACATGTTGAATTAATAAGTAATATTTAATTTAATTAATTAATAACAGCTCAACATTTATAAAAAGGGATAGTTTTTAAACAATTTCTTAAATTAATTGTAGTGCCAGATTATTAGTTTATTTTTTAGGGATATATTATTCTTTATAAGGAAGTTTTTATATTAGTTTTTCATATAAAATATTTTTAACATGTAGAAAACGATAAAAAATAAGGCCATTTTTTAATTTACCATTTTCTTAACATTTTACCTTTTTCAAATAAGAAGTTAATTAAATAAAGCCTTTCATAAATTTAATTTGACTAAATCTTCTTTCACCGCTTAATAACAAATATATGCACTAAGAGAAGACAATTTCTCGCAGTGTCGTTAGAGAAGGCTAGCTGTGCGGGAGCGAGAGAGCTAGCGAAAAAGGGCAAAAGCTGACTAGGCCCGCGGCGATCGTTTGGAATTAGTGCGGAAATCATGGATGGATACGAAACGAAACCAAGCAAGGAAAGCGAGCCAAGCCAAGCCAAGCCAAGGAGTACGGAATGCGGAATACGGAATACGGAATACGAATACGGGCGGAACTGCTGGGGTCCAAAGGACCCTTCGGAAGGTGGGGGTGCTCATTCATCAGCACGGCTCTTTGGCGAGCGGAGGAGTGGTGGGAGGGAGGGAGGGAGGGAGGGGGAATGGCAACTGGCCCCGAATGTAATCCACTGGGGCTCTGCACGACCGAGTGCCCACTGTAGTCGGGCAAGGTGCCCGGTGTTTGGGATTGAAACTTGGGGTTTTCCTGCTCCTGCTCTTGCTATTGCTCCTGCCCATCCTCCCTTTCTCTCTAGTGTGTTGGTGATTCCTTCAGGGCTTTCTCCGGCTCATACATGTGGCTCCACGTGAGGCTGTGTGTGTGTGTGTGAGTGTGTTAGTGTGTGCCGGGTACCTCCTCATTCATTTATCCTTGCAGAGTGCTGAGGGCAACGAAAGCAGCAACAGCAGCGGCAGCAACAACAACAGCAACAACAACAACAACAACAAAGGAGCAGGAACATAGCCAGTAACCACAACGGCAAGGATACACCTCCTCCCGATCCTTGCCCGAGCCATCGCAAACTCCAGCTCCAGCTCCGGCTCCGATTTCGATAAGGGTAAGGATTGGGAGGACTGGCTGCTGCTGCCGCTGCCGCTGCAGGCGCAAACTTTTGCGATTGGTAGGTAAGTCTAGTCGTGTCCGTTCTAGCTTTGGCTTATACCCACCCATATGTGTATGTGTGTGTGTGTGTGTGTGTGTGTTGTGTTTGTGGTGTTGCCTGCATTTAAAGATATCATACCTAAGTTGGCCTCCGTCTCATGGCCTCAATGCTCCCCAGGCAGCTCGCAAAACAACAGCAGAGAATAAAACAGAAGAAAAATACGGGGGGTGGTAAAACGCAGCATAAAAATGGTGAAAATAAAAAGCTAAACGAAAGTTTTTGAGGCAAAATCTTATCTCAATTTTAAAATGCTGGCGGCGAAAGCGACGTCGGCTGCACTGGATCCACCTCGAAAGTTAATACGAAAACATTGGGAGCCCGGCGATTTATCAAACTGCAACACTTGCAGCGCCAGGCGGCAGATTAGGTTATGTTTGACGGGGCGGGCGGGCGTGGGGCGGAGGATTCCAATTAGGCAGGACTTAAATTCAGTTTGGGGTTGCAAAAAGAAAGCAAACTTACGACTCCCCCCGGGGAGCTGCAGATAAGGGAATGCGGAACGCTTGTGTATCTAGCCAAGACAAACATAAAGTAAACACACACACACAGACATACACATACGCACATGAGGAATGAGAGGAAAAATCTGCAAAATGTCCTAGGGACAAGTTGAGAAGAATCCAACGCCTGGGGAAATTCTCGAAAAGGTCGGGAGGAGTGAAGCCTTGGCTTGTTTTCGTTTCGCAGTTGGCCAAAAACCAAAATCAAAACGCTGATGAGCAGGCAAATGAAAAACTTTTGCCGGGCAGTCGGAGGGCCCAAGTAAAACACGAAAAGCCAAAGCCAAAGCCAAAGCCCAAGCCAGGAGACCCCAAACTCCGGCCATATGGCGTTGGCATCTTTTATTTTGCCTTTGCCATCGGATCTCGGATCTGGGGCTGCAGTGCCCGAGCTCAACTTTTGCGTCGACGTCGTCTTTAGCCAACGGGTCCAAACGGCGGAGCTGGAGCTGCGGCATATGGGAAATCAGACCACGTTCCCTTACTCCATACCCGTTCCCTCTGTGATGCTACGAAAATTGTTGGCCAAAGTTGCAGAATATGTGCGCCATGGCAAATTGTACAAATATATGCAATATATACATATATATGAATATATAGTATAGTGAGTGTATGTGGGCAGGGTATAGTCTGGCAGAAGTTGAGTGAGTGAGCGCGTAACTGGAGTCCCGGCATATACACTGAAGCAGCAGATATTAAAACGCTGCAAGGCTTTCAAAAATAAACTTTGAAAAATTTATTAGAAAATATTAAATAAAAACGACGATTGCGCTGCATATGGCTTACTCAGCAAAAGGCGGGTGAAGTGTGGTGGAACGGGTGTTTTTTATCGGCAGGGGATAGGTTTGCAGCTACGTATGCAGAGCAAACATTACTCAGCCAACTCACAACTCACAGCTCACAACTCGCCGACCTCCAATCTCCGACCTCCGCATGGAAAAAACTGAAACAACAGCAGCAACGACGACGACGACAAGCAAAATATAAATATATTCCGGATAAATCCACATGTGTGTGTGTCTCTACCTAAAGATGGGATGTTTTTATTCAGCTAAATTCGAAAATTGAATTGAAAGTCAAAAGCGCAAAGGATAAGCAGGCAAAATGTCGGAATATTGCCGTATAGGAAAATATTGCGCATACGCAGCGTTGTTTGCCCGTTGTGTACAAGTTGATAGCTTTAGTCGGGTAGTTGTTCGATTGCCAGCGCTACTTAATCAAGTGTACATAATAATTAACAGTCATGCTTCCATGTTTCCACTTGAACAGCGCTCAAACAATGGAGCACTGAAGCCAAAAACCAGACCCACCACAAAACCCATTCAGATGCAGTCCTGCAAGTGCAACTGGATTCGCCAACTGCAACTGCAACTGGCAGTGGCAGTGGCAGACAATGCACCCTGCCTAATTGGTGCAATTTGCGTGTGCATATCGCAGCCAAAAACAGCATCAACAACAGATGCAACACAAAGGCAACGGCAATGGCAACTGAAGTAAAATGCACTTGCAACAGCGGCAGGTGCAGTTGGCCAAAGAATCGGGTTTCGGAATGGATATTCCGGGGTATGAACGTAACGTAAACAATCCGTGTTTAACAGGGGATTGAGCATGGGAGTATGAGTTTAGAAAGTATTAAGAATGATACAAGTTAATTTTAAACTGAAAAGTTAATTTTATTTAGTTCTAAAAAAGTAATTTGTTTTTTAAAGTATAAGTATAAATCTTTAGCATTTTTAATTAATAACTGAAAATTTTGTTTTTATGTTATGATGTTAATAATGACAATAATATCGAAACCAAATATTTTATTTTATTAATTTCAAATTGTTAAAAGTAAATTACAATTTCTTTTATTTTGAGAAATTTTTTATTTTTTTATAACTTTTGTTTAAATTGTGTACCGATTATATTTTTAATGAAAAACACTCATCTTCCCTTAGAAAGCACTTTAGAAATTCGTATTAGCTTGTGTCAATTATAAAACAAATGATAACACTTTAAATATATTATTATTTAAATAAAAGTTCTGCTTATTTTATAAATAACACGAATACTATAAATATTTTGTCCTTATACTCTGGTTAACTCACTCAATTACTACCTGTAAGCTACGCGATAGCCAAAAGTCGTACCCTTTGCCGAAATTGGCAACTGCGCAGCCATTCGGTTGGTGCCAAATTGGCAGCGCAATGTTGATGCTGGTAATGATGCCGAATTGCAGCTTAATTAACACACAGCGCGTTAAGAGCTTTCGTGCCACAGTCTCAGCCCCGAATGGAACGCCATTCAAGCAACTGAGGCTTTGACTATTGGCACGTAATGGAAATCACTTTGCCGCTGGTTCCCAAACAGTAGCAGGTATAGGCTGTTAATGTTAATGCGAATTCAAGTAGCTGGAGCTTGAATCCGCTGAATGAAAACAAATTAGCAGGGCGTGCGGGAACAGTCAGATCCTGACAATGCACGGATAGAATCGCGAACTGTGGCTCCAGACAAACAAACAGACAAGCAAACAAGACTTTGCCTTCAACTCCGCCTCCTACAGGGAAACTCTTATGTCTGGCTTGTAAAAAAACAAGAAAAAACGCAGGGAGAAAAAGCAGAAGATAAAACCAAATACCAAAACCAGTTGCTTCCATACGAAAGAGAGGAATCAATAGACTGGGAGGGCAACAGGCGAAGGTCGCCAGCGCCTTATGCACAGGAACAAATAAATCATTTGAAACAAAGGATCAATATTAAATTATCTGAATCATGTTAATTATTTAAAAAGATTTGGAATCTCTAAGGATTACGAATTACCGTATAATGCTAAAAAAAAGGAATAGCTATAAATGTTAATAAAAGGTCTTTTGAACTTCATGTTTTTATAAGAAACTCTACATAGTAGTATTTATTAAATCTTTACATAGTGCTTTTAACAAAAATATATCATTAAAGGATTTTTCCTGAAAAGTACTCGTTCGACCCCAAAGGTTATCAATATTTCTTTCTGTGCTTCCCTATTTGAATACAATTTCGCACACTTCAGCTCTCGCTTTGAACTTTGCCTCATGACTTGGCTGCGACTCAACGGACAAACTGGCGGACAAACGGACAAGCTGGCGGACAGACGAACGGACGGACAGACGACTCTCACGGACCGTCGATTCGCTGGCTAAGCAAAAATTTGTTGTACGAGTGTGCTGTATGTATTTGGCCCGGGGGTCATCTTTTGGCCGCTTAGTTTTCGACCAGCCACAATACAACCGGTCATGCCCCCTCCTTCGACCCACGACCCCCGCCCAGCACCATCGTATTTTATAGCCTTTAAGGTAGAAAAAATAATGCGACTCGTTCTCGTCTGCACACATAACTCAGCCGGGGGCTAAGGTTGCCCAAAAACGCCAGCGGCGAATTTTGTATGATTTTTTCTGCCCGTCGCCGTTGCCCGCTTCCTTCACCTCTCCCTTCTCCCATCGGCTACTCTTCTTACTTTTGTTTATTTCTCCTTTGGTGCGGGTACAGAGCACTTGAGGCGCATAATTTTTTTTTTTTTTTAAACAGTCTTCGTTTATGGCGCACAATTTCTGACTTGGCATGTGGGAGAGACGAAAATCAGTTGCCAGCGGCGCTTTTGGCCAAAACCAAAAGCAAAGGGAGAGAGATCGGGTGGCTTGCAGCTTGGACTGTCGATGCTGTTGTGTGTCAAAAATTCATTTATTACAGAATCTTTTTTTAAACTAATTTATTGGCCAGCTCGAAGGCTGGCTGGGATTTTGGGGCATTTTGCAGATGAAAAGTTTTCGGTTTTCGCTTACCGTTTGGGGCAGGAGGAATCCACCGTCAACGGCGATCGTTGATCCAATGCAACAAACGGAGTTCTGTTTTTGGGGCGATAAAACCACATAAAGTATTCATTAGTTAAACAATTAGGTGGATAGCTTAAAAATGGGTTATTGTAAAAATTTACAAAACGATTTTATAGATCTTGGAAAGATGGGTTAAGTTTTTGAAAAAGGTAACAGTAGTATACCCAAAGAACAATTACGAACTGAAAGTTAAGTTCAATGTAATAATTTTATAATTTGGCTCTAATCTGACAAAATATGTATACACAAATAGCATTGCTTATTTTATTGCGATTTAATATAATTTTAAAACTTTTAAAAATACATTGCTTAAAAATCATACAAATAAATATAAAACTTAAGACTATTTAAGGAGGGTAGAATTTCAAGATTATGGTTTTAAGTTACTCAACAATGTGACACACTTAATAAAAATTCAAAAAAACTGGAGAAAAATATGAAAATCACAGTAAACAATAAAGTTTTTGATGTAGCATGTGAAATTTATAAAAATGAAAACCAAATACTTTGCGACTTTAACGTTAAGAAACTCACAAAAAGGTTGGTATATTTAGGAAATGCACTTTAACTCTTTTTTATTACAACGCGCGCGTATTTAAATAATCTTCGTTTTGTCAAATCTTCAGTGTTCTTCGATAAAGTAAGCCTGAGTCGATCTGTTTAATCTGATCGCTGGCTGCTTTCGGTTAAGCGTTTAAATATCAATTAAGTGTGCGCGCCAACGAGTGTTTACTTCCGTTTCCGCTTGCCAAGTGCTGCCTACTTTTTGGGGAGCTCGGAATTTACCTCACTTGCATTCGCGTCGAAAGTTGGCCGAAAACTGATTCTACTACTCTACTCTCTGGCCGATGGATGGCTAATGGTATTGCCTGTTTGTTGCGTTGCCGTTGCAGTTGCGTGTTGCGTGTTGCGGCTCGAGTTGCGCCTTGGTGCGGGTGGAGTTCGTTGCTGGCGTCTTCTGTGTTGAGCCGACGACCTTGAGAGAGAGCAGTAGCAGCGGGAGCAGCAGCAGCAGCAGGAGAGAGAAAGAGAGCCACGATTGTTGTTTAGCTGCTTGGATTTCGCACCATATGGATGCCTTTGTGTGTGTGTGTGTGTTAGTGTGTGGACGTTTAATAGTCTATTTCCGGTTTAAGTGGCCTGTTCTTCCGCTTGTTGTTCTTGTTTTGCTGTGGCCCGCAACTAAGCTGCCGCAATTAACATTGTAACTGTAAATAGAACAATTGGCTCGGGTGAAATGCTTTCGCTTGCCTTATAAATCGATGCAATTTATTAGAGTTGCTGCACTTGGATAATGTTTGCTTTTCACCAGGGGAAAGCTTTTCTAATAATTCAAAATTATTCATTTGAATTGAATACAACTACTTTATAAATCTTACAGACATATTCCTATCTATGATTATCCAATTTAAACTTTGAAAAATACATTGGTTTCCAAAACATGGTGAAGTAACGAAATTTGTTAAAAAATAAAACTATAATGTTTCCAAGCAACAATTTTAAATAATTGTGTTTTGCTCTATTTTTTATTTTTTTCATGGTTGTGCTATGTGTGTGTAATCAAACAACGACTTAACTAAATGATTTCTTTCCCTTACTAACTAAATTTTATTTTTGTAATGATAATTTTACAAATTGAATTTCTATATTTGAAAAATTTGTTCGACCAAAGAGCGTGATTTTTTATGGCTAGTAAAATGTAGTTTTGATTCCTCGACCAAATTAAATGTAAAGTTCGAGCCACTTTTGTATTTTTAAGTGGACACAACATGGTAACCCATTAGTTGCATTAATCATGGGGAACATCTCTATATGCCCGATTTTCTATAATTGTAAATATCAAAGCCTGTTTGTTTTTGTTGCCCCTGGCCATTTGTATCCGTGTGTGCGGGTGTATGTGTATGGGTGTATTGCATGTACAACTGACACCCGGCAGTCGTTCTATGTATCTGTATCTGTATCTACAGCTGTGTGCGTAAGCGAGTGTTTGTGTTAATGACAAAGCATAGAACGCTGGGCCCGCGGGCCAAACGAAATGAAACTTTGTGCGGCATCAGGCTCTGGCTCCGGCTCCGGCTCCAGAGACTTTGAAGAAGCACCACCGTCGGCGGTACTAAGAACGGGGCATTGGGGCGCTGAGCCGAGCTGGATGCCCGGCGGCCATTTGACGAGCGACTGCGACGGAGGCAGCTGAAATATTTTGTTGCCCGGCGGCAATGCAAAGAAAAACTTGTGATAAATACGCTCCGGGTCGTGTTTCAAAACACGAGTTGGAATGGGAAGTACAGGACCGAGAGCGAGTACAGTGAGGCCTGGCCTGCAGTTAGGCAGCTGTAATTAAAATGAGTGCGAACTTTCCACCCACTCGCTGGAAATCGCCCGGGGGGTGGCCAAAACACCATCCCCCTGCTGAGAGTTGTGTCGCATCATTTTTCATTGGCAATTGTTTCGGAATGCTCGTCTATTTGTCCCACGGCCATATTCATTTTGAAGTATATGCGCCACAATAATATATCGCTATATTTTCGCGATGCGATCTGGCTCAGAGTTGGTCTCGTGACACGAAATCTCAATTATAGCTGGGCATAAGGAACTAATTAATTTATATAGCTGCCACGCTGCTGATCTATACAATTACGTACAATTATGTATTTGCTAAGAACTTTACTCCTCCTCTGGCTTTTTATAACTATATTAAAATGGTTTTAATTTTTATTTTAGCCTATCTTAAAAATGTTTTATATAATTATTGTATTTATTTATATAATTAAAAACAATAAAAGCTTGTCAAATTATAATTGAAGTTTGCCAGCACTGACATTTCAATTTTTCATCTTTTATCGGGACCACTGCCTACGACGAGTGAAAATTGTTGCAATTTTATCGCTCATTTCACTCACTCAAATGGAATGGGCCAAAGTGGGTGGTACTTTTATTGTTTCAAGCGGTCCTAAGGGGGGTGTGGGCGGCAGCGGGCTTCTTTATTTTGACGTCGCTTTGCGTTTTTGCGTTTTTGCAATTTTAAATATTTTTTTAATCACAAGCTCACGCACACACACAGACTCACACAGTCATGCTGAGTCGTATGTATTCAGTCACTCATATACGAACTCATACATATGGCAATACCAATATTTCAAGCCAATTTGCTGCAGTTAGCCGCCAGCGGACTGCCAACAAAATAATTCGACAAAATGTGTGCGGCGCGTTTTATGCTTTATTGTTTGAAACGCTGCGGGGCCAGAGCAGGGGGTGGTGGGTGGTGGGTGGTGAGGGAAAAGGGGGAAGCGGAAATGGGGTTCCGCTGCAGGACTCATATATATGCCATATATATAAATGGAAATATCAAATACTCGGATCGGTTCAGAAATCAGCGTCGTCGACGGTCGACATTTATACACTTCCCCCATCTGTTGTAATTATTTGTTGATGGCTTTTTAAAGTAGCCCAAGAGCCACGCCCCTTAGAGGGCTAGCCGCCCACTCGATTGCGTATTTATTCAAGGCTTGTGCATTTGCTTGTCAATCAATATCATGCTGAATGCTGCATTCTGCATACTGCATACTGAATGCGAAAACAGAAACCTTTAAATGCCAACGCATATGCTGAGAATATCCGCAGATTTTTTTGTTGCTCCTCGGCCGCCGACACCATCAGCATCAGCATCATCATTATTGTGATTTTTTATTATTACTATTATTTATGTGAGCACGGCTCATCACAAGGCTGCACAAGTGTGGGTATGTGTGCGCTTTAAAATATATGTAGATAGCTATACGTATTTTTTATTATTAACGATACCCAGCGAGCAAACAACAAAAACATGCCAACGTACACATACACGTACATATAGATGTATATATGAAAAGGCTCATAAAATTCACAATGTCTGGCCGCAGGGCTTTTACTTAATGATGCCATTTTTGCCGCCGCTGCCTGAAATTCGCGTTAAATTTTTAACGCACGACCGAACTGCAGCGGCAGTGGCTGCGAACGCGACCACATATCAACCATATCAATTCGGGCATTTATCCATCCATCCATCCAGCCAGCCATTCATCCATATGTGGCACAACATTTACATTAACATTTGAATGGTAATCATTTTACAGCCAATGCGTTCCATAATGAAGTGTTTGCATTTAAAGAGCACAACTCTGTGAAAATCCTTAAAGTTTCAATTTACCAAAGGGATATGCTAATCAAGTTACCCATAGCCATTCAATACTAGTGATTAACTGTTGAAATTGCACAAATTGAGCCATAATATGCCACAAAAAAACGTAAGAAGACTTCGTGAAATGATCTTGCATGTGTTTACTCTTCCTATCGGCAAAAAAACTTCTTTGACTTATGGAAACAAGTAGGTATACCCATATACATTTAAGTTACACCCATTCTACTATTTTATTAATAATGGAGATTGCATTTCAAGTTTTAACATATTAGACTTGGCATTTTATTAATAATAAATAATTGGCTAAATTTCCAATTAATATAAGACATATTTTGTTAAATTTGTTCCATTTAAAAAAAATAAGGCATACAATTTTTTGTTTTTGTATTTAAAAGTATTTTAATGAGAAGCAAAGGTTTGCAAACTAAATTTATATATATATAATAAAAAACTAAAATAAAAAGGAGGACTAAAATACCAGCAACAAGTTCAACATCAAATTGTTTAGCTTATCGTCATTTAATGTATAATTAAATTTAATAAAGTTTATTTTTATGCTGCATTTTGATTTGTTTGAAACTAAAATGTTGTATAAATACGTTTTATTTTGCTGAATTGTATTCAAAGATTATGGCCAAGTTACTTGTCTTAAACGTATTTGAATACGCATTCCGTTTGTGAAAGCTTGACTCTCACTTGCAAACCATTTGGTATTTGATGAATGCATTTTAATTGTGGGCACTAATGTTGAAGGTGAGGAGGTGAGCAGGTGCGGGGTGGGTTTAGGAGTCGATTGCCGACATCCTTTTGTCATTAGCAATGCGTGACATTTGTCATTAACTGCATAATGATTCCCATGCAGTTTGGCCAACTTCTCCGACCAAGCACACAAACACACACGCGATTAATAAGTGTGTGCGGATGTGAGGCGTGTGTGTGTGTGTGTGTGTGTGTATGCATAATTTTAATGATTTACAAACTAGCCCGCCGGCGTTTTTAGCTCGAAAACTGACAGTTGATATCCAAAGACAAGCAGAATGAGGGAAATATAACGCAAAAGAAGATATAGCCGCGAGTTATGAATGGGAGAGGACCACTACCAGTACCAGTACCAGTACCAGTACCAGTTCTTTATTTCCAGCTTTTTGGGGTGGAACGGAAGGAGCGAGAACGGAAAGGATTGCTCGAACATGCAACTAAGATGGCCCGGGGCAGTGCAGAGGCACAGCCAGAAACTGGGCAAAAATGTGCAAGTTAAAAATAAGTTAAGTTTGAGTGGCTGGCGGCCCTGTGCGTTTTGCATATAATGAGGGTCCCATGGCCCGTTTTTTGGACCCGCCCCGATGCCGCTTGTCACCTGCCGGACGTCGTTTTTGCGACAAAAACTGTGATTCTGTGATTATTCTGTATGTGACTCTGTGGCCGGCCAGTTGGTAATTATAGGCAGCCGGCACTCGATGTTGTTCTTAAATTATATGCCACTCTTTTGTTATCCTTTGCAGCAGCTGTCACCCTGCCAAGGACCACCCCCCGCCCACTAATGTGAGCCGGCAGTTGTCCAAACACGTGCCGTGCAACAAGTTACCAGGGCAAGCAAGCGCAAAAAAGTGGTAATAGCAATGGCCAACTGTTACTGTTATTCACCTGCTACCGTTGCGTTTCGTTGTCACTGGCTAAAGCAAACACCCACAGCACAAACACACTGAACCGCCGTTGAGAAAAGACTGTTTTGGGGTCTGTTTTGGCCTAAGCGCTATGCCGTCGAGCATGTTGCGTGCAACATGTTGCATTGCCGCGGGCACGGCGGCGGCAGCAGCAACATCTGGCGCAGCAGCAACACGGGATGTTATCAGCCGCAACGTAAACACAACCACCACAACTAAGTATCCATATCCGCAGCAGGCAACTTCGATCGCCCGTCCAACCGCCATCCCCTTCCCCTCTAACCCCTACATCCACTAGGAAAAATTATCTAGTATATTTGATGAATTTAGACATCATTTGGGACCAATTCGATAGGTAAGCAATGTTTTTTTACAGCTCAGGCTCTATAATCTAATCTATTTTGCCAAAGCCATTTTATAAATAAATACCTAGCTTAAGTAAGTCAATACCATTTTAAGTAAATCAATGCCAGAACACATATCCAAATTTTATCTACACAAATTGTGGATATTTCTATTTTTGCAGTGTAGTTGTTAGCCAGGCTAAGCTCGCGATGCGATGCCAATGTTCGACGCCACAGCTACAGCTCCAGCGTCGTTTCACCTTCCTCCTTGCCTTGCCCGCGGGCGTTCGCTTGTAATTATAATATTTCAACCCAAATGTGACCCGCGGCCATGCGCCAATGATGGATTTCAGCTCTGTGGACCGCTCCCCTGCCCCTTGAATATAATGTGGCATATATATACACCGAAGAAAGACCGATACCCGAGATACGACGGAGAGGTGCGCCGTTGTTCCGGGGTTGCTGATATTGCTGCTGTTGCTGCTGTGCTGTTGTTGCTGTTGCTGTGCAATTTGCCGCCTGAGGGCAAAGCGGATTGGCCTGCGGCCAGACATGTGAATAAAATTACATTCACTATTTTATATGCCACATGGCCTGTATGTATGGCATTTATCGGCGTTTATATGTTTTGCCGGTGCCATGTGGAAAAATCTTATGTAGGTAGAAATAATTGAATTGGCACATCAGCTAAATCACTCTTGTATACTATATGTGCTGTGTATCTTTATGGGTATGCTGGAACTGGAACTGAATCTGAAACTGAAACTGGAGACGGAGGCCAGGGCAATAACGAGATTAGATCACTGGAAGCAGGGACCGCCGCTGGCCATCCGGCAATGGAAAAGGGTAAAGCGAAAATGAAGCTGCCACTGACAATCCACAAAGCGAGGTCCGAGTGGTTGGACCCCGTTTATTTCCAACTTCGCTCCCCCTCGCTGGTTTGTCTAAGTTTTCCTCGGAACACGGCCAGGTGAACATTAATCAAGCCAAACAACCAAATAACTTATGGCCCCGGCTAATAGAGACATTCGGCCAACAGAGCCAGAGACTTGTCGGCTAAAGCCATATCTGAAACTGTAAACCAGTGCTCAGTTAGGTTAGATAAACAAGACATGTGGGAAGCAATTAGAGCTCTTAGCTGGACATTATTTATTGAATTTCGAGTTTATGCTATGAAAAACATGCATTAACCGAAGAGCTTGTAGCTTAAATTCTTAGAATTGGAGAAAGTTAAATACCAATCTTCTTAAAGGAAAATGAAAATCTACATTTCCAAATCATTTATGATTTGATATACTGGAACAATGTCATTATTGTCACTTTTCCAATGAAGGTTTAAGAATGAAGCTGCTGAAATAGCAACTGAAAGATTAATTTACCGATAAATTAATTACCTGAGTTATAATGAAAATTTATATTTAATTGAAATTGTACTTATGACAAGATTACCAATTTAAGCAAGATTTAAATGGCAACAACGAGGATCGTTAAATTCATTTAAAAGTGGCGAACAGCCAATCTTCTCCATTGAATGATCATCAGAGTTAACCAATAAAAATGCACCAATAAATAAAGCTAAAGTTAACGCAAGTTAACTGCTATTTATGACTGAGCCAAGCCATTAAATTCACTTTCAAAGTGTGTGGAAATCCTTTGCCATTTACACGTGAGTGTGTGTGGTGTGGTGTGGTAATTAAATTGGCATTAATTAAACTTACGCCGCTACTGTCGACGGCGCTGCTCAAGTGCCGCTCATTAAGCAATTAAGGGATAATTATCAACGCCGCGCCGTTGCCTTTTTGCAATTTTCATGCGCAAAGTGTTAAAATCACTTAATAGGCGGCCACATCCTGGCCATCCTGCTCTTGCTCTTACTCTTGTTTTTGTGGTTGTTGTTTCTTCCGCGGCATGCTTGCAGGTGTGTGTGTATGGGTGTGCGTGTGTGGAGTGTTCGTATACATATACGTGTGTGTGTGATGTTTGTGTACGCACGCGGCTGTTTGTTTAAGTGTAGCGTTAAACGCGGACACTGACAAGCAGGGAATGCCGCACACCTGTAAGCAATGCCGTTGCCCGGTTGTATGTGCAATGTTGAGCCAACAACAACAGTCGCAGCAGCAGCAACAGCAGCAACAGCAGCGACAGCAGCGACAGCAACATCAGCAGTTACAGCAGCAACATCATCATTAAGAGCAGCAACAACTAATAGGTTGCCCGATTCCGTGAAGCATAAGCTCGTATTAATGCAGTTATAAGTGAAATACTCACACCCACTCACACACACACGCACATCTGCACTCACACGTGTAAGCGAGGCACATACATGCTGACACTTTGACTGACAACAAACCAAACAGGAGCAACAGCAGCAACATCACCAGTTAAGCGACCGCCAACAGCCAACTGACGAGTTAGTCAGTCAGTAAAGCAATTTACAGACATCTGTTACACCTCACCCACCCATTTACCCACCCATTTAACCACCCATCCATTCACCCTTTCACCCACTCACCCACACGCATATACAAACTGCAATCGAGCATTTAGGCAGAGGAGTCAGGTGAAAGGGGTGAGGGGAGGGGAGGTAGTGCGATGGGTGAAAAAAGCGTGCGAAATTCATGGAAGCCCTACAATTGAACGGAAGCTGTGACCAGTCCGCGCAATTGAATCAGTTTCCCAGCAAATGGTGGGGCACGCGAAGAGTGGCAAATAGTTTGTAATTGCTTTGCTCACTTTTAAAATGGGAAAGGATATGGGTAAGCGGACAACAATTAGTTTTAAGCATTAAGAGAAAACGAACAGTCAACAATTTAGTTATAGTCAAATATGGCTCTTCTTAACATAGTGATTTATATAAATTTGTACTTATACTGTTTAATTAAAATATGTACTTTTAAAATTTTTATTAAGAAGTTATCTTTTTTTTGTGAGAAGAATTGTAAAAAGTTTAAATGAAGTTGTCTAAGCACGAACAGAAATTCGTATCATGAAGTCCAAAAACCAAATAAAAACATTAATATTCATAGAAAAAATCGTTATGTTTTTAATTTCCTCTTAAATAAGCAATTGATAAACAGTTGGTTTCACAAATGATGTTGGCGTTTTTAAATAAATTTGAGTTGTCTGAATCATACCTTCATTTAAAAACTGTAAAATAGTTTTTTTTTCCAAGACAAAATATTTGTCTACTTCCTTCCTACATCCCAATACAGAACTGTGTAATTCAAAGCAAAACGTTTTACTGATTGTTCAAAACATCTATCATTGTTCTATTCATACTGATAAGCGAAAGAACTATTTAGGCCTCTGGTAGTTGAAACCAAGCTTATGTAGTACCCACTTTCATGGTTGGCCTTACCTGGCATGTGACCCTTGTCATCTCTGGGCCCCGGATCAGAGACACAGGCTTCTCCAGTCCAAGTCCAAGTCCCATTCCCACTCCAATTCCAATTCCCATTCCCGTTCCCAAACCCAATCCCCATCTCCAGCCCAATTTTGATCCCCCTCGAACACTTTCGCCTCGGAGCAAACACAAAAGGCCACATAAATTCCTGTTTCTGTTGTGGCCGGCCTTCCGTGGCTATGGCTACCCATGGCGTGAGATGCTGATCCGAGAGTCCGTATCCATATCCATCTCTCCAGCTCGGAGCCCCCAACTCCGGTCCATAAACGGATTGGCCCCGAGGTGTAAAACTTGCTGTTGCTGTTGCTGCTGCACACTTCTCAAAAATGCCTGTCAATGCGTGACATTTCATATTTAAGTTATAATCTGCATGCATTACTTTTCGGCTCAAAAAGAGAGGGGGGTATGTGAGGTGGTGGCCGGGCCATGTAGAAATTTAATGGCATGCTAAATTAACTGCAGGCTAATTTTCAATAAAACTGACAGCCGTATGTGTATGTGTGTGACGCGCCCTAAGTTAATATGAAATGAATTGAAATGAAATGAAATGAAATGAGTGGAAATGAGATGAGACAAATAGAAATGCCAGTTTTAGAAATTAAACAAAAACTTAATAAATACCTGCAGGCCATTGAGTTGCAATTAATAACGGGGTGAGCTCCCAAACTTTTGGCGTAACCGGCCACCCAACCGCCCAACCATCCAACCACCCACTCCTAACTGTTGCCGCATCGAACATGTTGGCAACATTGAAACCAGTTTTCAAGGCTTATCACAGCCAGCATCTAAATTATCAGGCAATGCGCTTTTGCCGGCAGGCTGCCATATAAACACAACGTCGCAACATGTTGCGACTGAAGAAGAACAAGAAGAGCGACAAGGAGAAGAAGAAGAAGGCGGGGGGTTGGGGTATCCGAATGCCCCAAGGGCAAAAACACCGAACCCACCGAAGTACAGGAACAAAGACAGAGATAGAAACAGAATCAGAGACAGAGACAGAGACGGAGGTGAAGAGAGCGAGCGAGAGTTACGATTTGGACTGCCCTGATGCTTGGCTGATGTCGCTCCATCCCGTTCACCCCCCTCCCTTCATCCACCTGGAAACCAGAGAACCCCTCCCCCCCATCCCCGCCTCTATTCCTGCTCCTCCTTGGCCGCAGGACATTCGCTTGTAATTATAATATTTCATCCCAAAAGTAGCTCCCAGGCATCAGTCAGTTTCGGTTTGCGGTAAGTGGGGGAGCTGGCTGCACAGGCAACAGGGAAAGGGGGACGGAGGGGGCGGGGCCGGGGGCGGTCGGAGCAGTGCGGAGCGGAGCGGCAGCAGCAGCAGCAGCAGCAGCAGCAGCGGGTTTTGGCAACAATGCAGCAGCAGCCAACAATGATGAATTTTTGAACTCAACGTGTAAAAGGTACAGTGATATCTGCCAGGTGAATGAAAGAAGGCAGACCATTTGACATAATATTAACCGAGCTAATTGAGAGGAGTCATAAAACTACTGACACGTAGTTTAAAAGCGTACATTTATTTTTATTAACATTATGACTTCAAACTTGTGTGGAAAGTAGAATTTACTGAGGATTGTGAGAAACGTAAATTGTCTTATTGTCTCTTTTAAAAATGTATTATTTTTTCGTTATTTCATTTTCTTGTAATATTGTTTAATTGGTCTTTAAGCTTGTAATATTTATTCGTTTCCTTTTTTGCAACAAATCGAATGCCGAAAAACTCTTCTGGAAAATCCGTAATAGTTTTATTTCATCTCAGTAGGTAAAAGATTTTTTCATCTTTATGAGATTATGCCAGGTAATAATAAACTAATTTATAAAATAAAATTATAAGGTGTTCAACTTTTCTTTGGAAATCTAGAAACATTTCTTATAACTGTAAGTTAGTTTAATTTACGTTATTGATTGGGATTTTTGAGAAACTAAATGAAACAAAATTATTTGCATTTATTGAGGTAATGGAATCTTTTAAGAAATAATTAGAAAAACAAAAGAGTATAACTTTATCTTTCCTCAGGCATGTTGTCCTGCTTATTTCTGGTATTATAGCTCCTTAGAATTTAGGCCTTTAAGCATCGTTCTTTACGTTTTTCTCGAAATCTAAAAGTACATAAAATAGGTTACTCGAAAATCTGTGACAATCCCTTACGTCTTACCTATCCATGATCATCAAAAGCGTACTGCGCTTTAGAACAACCAGCAAAAAAATTACAGCGCCAAAAGCGAAATGGAAGTAGTCGGATATCGTAAGGACCTTCTGCCCAATTTCATTGTGCCTTACCAAAAACGAAATTGTATTCAGATTCAATGTAACGCCCGTCATAATAAAGATACGCAGAAACGTCAAATAGCTGTGGTCGAGAAATATGTATGAAATAAATACTATGTTCGGCTGTTAAAATAAAAAAGAAAGTAGGCCATACGTCTGACTGTCGAAATTCATACATGTCGTCGTTTCGTCCTCTCGATCGGTTAACTTCTTTAGCTCTTTCTTCACTGTCAAAATATGTGTGGCTATGCGAACAAACATGATCATATTAAATATACTCAAGATTAGTAATGGTCCATGATAGTAGAGCCAGGCAATGTTTTTTTCTTCTGTAATCGAAAGAAAACAGTAGCTTAAATACTTTGTCAACTTAGGAAGTATGATAGTTGCTACTCAAACATACTGTTCACCGAGCATTCAATGAAACCAACTAATGGTGTCAAATCAAATTTATGGGGGTCCTCTTCCCAAGCTAGATTCATTAAAAATATGACTCCAGTCGGAATAGCTGCAGTTCCCCAGACAAAAGCGCTGTAGATACTAAACTGATAGCGCGGTTCCTTTAGACGGAGGAACTTAAGACACTTCATCATGTGATAGCTAAAGACCGAGTTCCAGAGACCACCAGCTATGTCGAAAAAGTATAAGCTGTAACCTGCGAATTTTCATCGAGTCTTTAGTTTTTAGAAGTGTTCCAAACAAAATTTCAACAACTAACCTGCTGGAGAGCAAATGCCGTTCAATAAATTGAAATCATCTAGGACAAAGGTAAGGTCAGACATGCATATGCAAAATAAAGTGCATATAAGGCACTTGCCGATCATATTTCGCAGCTTTTTGACATAAAGATATACTGCGATCGTAAGCATATAGCATATTATCGATACAACCGTGACTGCAAGAATATAAGCCGCGATTAAAAGGTAACACAGAAAGTTGTTCAGCTTACTTACTTGCGCTGGCTGCCATTTTTGTTGCCGTTGTGCATTCGTGTGTAACAATCCATATTGTGTTGGGAAAATCCGAAGCAAAATGGTAGGGGTAGAGGCAAAACTCCTCTTTCATCCAGGAGTCTTTCATGGAGAGTAAAATTAAGGTTCCATTCTAAAGATCTTAAGTTAGAGAGGAACACAGATGTCAGATGAAGGAATGGCAAACCTCGAACAATATGTAGTCGTCTTCCCTCACTTTGCGCATCCTATCGCATTCCAAGAATCGTGATCTTATCCCGATCTGGTTGGTGGAAATGTACCATGGCTCAATTGACCAATCATCGCGGGTGACATTCAGATACAATTTGGACCCGGCAAGCTCCTCCTGCAAGCCATCGATGCACCTACCATCGGCTAACATATTCTTGCGAGGACAACAAAATGTTATTGTCTGATTTTGGAAATAACGCAACTCATTTTCGATGGATTCATTTTGCTCGGTACTATATGCAGTGTCCACTGGAATAAACGCCTCGGATTTTGGAACACACAAAAGAAAGAAAAATAAACCGAAAAACTCTATCCGCATTTTGGGCTCTCTACATGAATAACCTAACTCTACTGAAATTTAATAGTTTTGATTCGCCCCTTGTTAACATGAAAAATAGAAAAACTGAGCCGATACGCGTATTCCCCAAAGAACGTATTTCTGAGCATTTATTTGAGCTACACAAATACATACAATAAATTTGAAAATTATATTTATTATCAGGACTACCAAAATGAAATTCCATAAGAGTCACTTTTTATATACCGTCCTAACAATATTATACAAATTAATGTTTTCTCCGTAAGTTCAAAATGATATCAAGGGAATTGTGTTGTTTCAAAAGTACGCACACTGCTATTAAAAAGAACCAAATAGCGAAACCCAAAGAAGTTTAATCCCCAAAGGAAAAAACTCTGAAGTTTTTTTATCCACAAGTCCGATGATGGTAATCATGAGCTATGTTTTAAATCTAAATATGAATGCCTTATTAAATATATTTTAGAAAATAAGCCTAAAGCACTGTTGCCTTTCTTTTGAGGCAAAGTTTTCTACTGGTAAACTAGTTCCAAAATTCTACATCACATATCTTACATGATTTTACGTTAACTAAAAAGTATTTTCTATAAGTAATGTTCTTCTATACAGAACATTCATTATTTATCCTATTGTTAAATGAATATTTATTTATTAATAACAGACTTATGAATATGCAATAAATGGTGATCTTAGCTGGCGTTGTTTAAGAAAAAGCCCTGGAGAACAAACCACTAATAACTGCCACAGAATCTAATTTGATCAATATTTGTTTTTATTGATATGCGTTCTATTAATGAAATGCTAATTTTTAAGCTGATAAGAAATACATATTCATTTGATGGGTTACAGTAATATACTGTTTGGGGGTATCGAAACAATTGTCATATAATTGTATTGTACGCAATGTTCTTATCTTACGAAACCAGCCAGACACAATCTTTAATTTAAACATCAGTTTTCTAGAGGTGCTGATAAGGAATAAATATAATAAATCTTCTCGTTATTAAACACTTATTATAATACAAATAGATACAATTTATTTTTATCTGAAAGCAGCGTCAAAAAAATTATGCAGATATTAATTTCACAAAAAAATACGATATATTCCATAATCAATTCTAGTGGTCGTCGGCTAGTAGATTTTAATTTTTGAATTGGCTTAAGGGGATAGCTGGTATAACAAAAATGTGACTTCCTCCAAGAAGTTAAGAAGAGGAAAACCCAAAAATGTTTTTCGGGAGGTTTATAATTTCAGATTAAGAATATACATATATATACTGATAATAACCTAAAAAGCTACTGCATTAAATGAGTGTTAAGTAGTATATGCAATCGAAACACATGAAGAGCAACCGTGATCGTTTCATGTCATCCAGATTGCGCTTAGCCGGTGCTCCCTGTGGATCCTCAGCGCACCCCTGACTGTGATTGTGACCTCCAACACCGCCCCACTCACGAATCCTCTCGTTACTCATGGGAGTTCAAGGGCCAAGGGATTTTCCATTTCTTTCCGCATTACTCCCGCATTGTTTGCTTATTAAATAGCTCAGCTGGCGTTGCGGGCGCAGCTCTCACTCTATAAATTAGCCGTCAATGGACGGACCCCAATCCGAATAGCCAAACTCAGGCAAAAACGCTCAGGGGGCAAAGCGCTTAAAAACGCTGACACATGAAATGCAATTCACGGCAGTCTGAAAACGGTATTAAGTGCAGTCGAGGCGCTTGACAGCGGCATGAGGCTCATTTCTGATTCCTGATTTCTGATTTCTGGTCAAGCGGCCCGGCTCTGGCATTGTGATAAATTGAGCCAAATGGCCCGCCAGGCTGCAATCATATTGAATGCTAAAATAATGCCCCCATACCTGCGACACCAGCGATGGGTTCTCGACTCCGTTCGACTCGTTGCATATTACCGCATCGTTTGCGGCGACATTTAATTAAAATTTCTTTCAGCTGATACGATGGCTCTGCCGGGTAACCAAAAGTTTTGGGTAGCCATTATTCCGCCTGCTTTGGCCGCGTTTATCGGCTGCAATTTAGTGGCTTGAAGATAACTCTTTCGCCCGCACTCGCCCGCTGCACTTAATAGCCAAATATGCATACCAATTGGCCAGGACTGGACGGGATAGGAGCCATCGGAGGAGTTGTGGCCCACACAATGGCCATAAAACGACGCTTAATGACTCCGAACTGGAGCCAGGCATTGTTATTATTATGATTATGGAACGACTTATCTGCCATTCTGCCATTTCGACATTCGGAGCATTGTCTACGAGTGTGTGCCCCAATATTACACATACGTCGCATAGGCAGCCTTTTAATTTCCCGTGCAGCAGGAAGTGCATTCAAAAAATTTAACGGAACTCATGCCGCATTGCTGATGACGTTTCCTGTCTGCCATCTTGTTTGTCTGCGGCTAAAAGATAAAGAAGAAGTAGAACGTTTTTTTTTTAATTTCCATGGAAATTCTTATGTATTTTAAGCATTTAATTTCAGTTCTTGTATGTTTAATTGCCAGTGCTAAATTAACATTGGTAATCTTGTATTAGATATCTAGGTTGTTTATAACATAAATGCATAAATTGGTTTTAAAAATAAAACCGCACAAAATTAAACATTTTTAAATTACACTTTTCCTAATCAAGAAAATTATGAATGAAAATAAACAATAGTTTCTCTGATCAAATCGAATCGCTTAAGTTTATCAACGTCAATTTCTAGAATTTTCACACAATTGCTTAAATACAATATGCATTAAATTGCCGGTTCCACGGTGGAGGTCATATTAATACCAAACTCTCCCAGTCAAAGGATAAACGAGACTTTTTCTCTGATCAAATTAGGCGCTTCAATGAGCAGGCAACGCAGACGAGGCATATGTCAAAAGTCGATACAGTTTAAATACAATTTAATTAACATTCGAATGAATAAGCGCAACAAACGAAACTGTTCCACTCCCCAACGATAAACCCCCTTTGAATATATCTGCCCAAATGCATTCGGTTGGAAATGCATGCAACTGACAGTTGCATACAACAAAATCCAAATCAAAGTACGTTTCTAGGCGTCTAAATAATCTACCGCCGCCTCAGTCCGCCCCTTTTAATTGAATGAACAACAATTCAATCTCGCTTTTTGGCTTTTGAATTCTTTGTTCTACATATATATGTGTTTTTTTTGGCACTGCTCAAACGCAATTAAAGCCAGAAAGGGAATGGCAGTCAACTCTTCAAGTCAATGCCGGAGTCAAGTCATCGTCTGGCGTATTGTCAGCTGCTTTGGCTGTCCGCCGGAGCCCGCGGGCCAACTTCTTGCCTCAAATAGCCGATGGCGTTGGCAAAGAACCGCCAACAATTCCAAAGCAGCGGCAGCAACAGCAACTACAGCGGCAAAAGACAAATACGGGTAAAAGCGAAAAAAGCAACAACAACTGCATTTTAGTTGCGCCATACCAAATGGCCGTTGGCAAGGGCTGCACTTAAAAAAATCTTTTTGAAGGAAAATACACACACAGCTGCGGTCATGAAAATAGTAGTTATATAGTAGTTAGAAATAGCTATCAAAACTAGTTTAGAAGCAAACTTTTTTAAATTTTCATGAAGTTAATATACTACCATATGAACTAAATGAACTAGATATGAACGTTTTATAAAAAACGTTTTAATTTTCAAGTAGGTCATATATCAAAAAAATTTTATTCTAATACAAACTGAATGGAACGTTTGGGGCTTTACGTCAATACTAATCAAGGCTACATTTTGTTCGTCAACAACATTAACTTAAATATATTTTAAATTAAATAAAATATTATGATCAATAATTTTTTAATTTTTTTTTTTAAGCCAAATGAGCATTTTTATTTAAGAAGTAAGCGTTTTTCTCAACCCGAGGTTAAGTGCCCATTAAGATTGAAATTTAATTGAATTTTTATTGCTTATGTATATATTATTAAAGACTTAGAAAAAATTAAAATTAAAGATTAGAATTTACTATTCCCTCAAGAATTTATTCAAAGTGGCACTACGATTTCTTATTTAATGGTTAGTTAAGAGTAGTTTTCAAGCTGGCAATATCCATATGTGTTTTCAACTCAGCACCCTATGTTCGCTCACGATGAGGAGAAAACAGAAAACAGGCTTTATGCAATGACTATAAAGACATTATATTAAAATAAATGAAAATTTAATAAAGAGGAATTTTAATTTATTTTGTTGACCCCAATCTGCCTAGATTACACATTGTTTTTTGGCAGTGTTCAGCTATTTATGTACAGCGGCTTATGTACTAAGTGCGGAACCAAGTTGAAGGAGCTGCGGATGAGAACCGCTTTCGCTGCACGGCGACTGTACGAAAAAGCGACGCTGCGTGAAAAAATGTCCTGCGGCGGGCAGCGCCGCCAACTGAGGCAGCGAGGTCCTTGCGCTTCGCTGTGTTAATGTTGCCGCAGGACTTAGACGCTCTGATGAGCGGCCAAGGGAACAGGAGCGGGGTGGTGGGGTTTGTAGGGTTGGAGGGGGGACGGAAGCAGCCGGAGATAGAAGCTGAAGGAGTGCTTGAGGCGATCGCCAGGATGGGTCGTGGAGAGTTGCCCAAGGATATGCGCCTGCGCAGCTCACAAGCTAACAGCTCGCCAGTGCAACTACTGCAACTAGTTGCAACTATTCCGCTTTAATTGCATATTAATGCGAAAATGTGTGAAATGTGCCCCCAAGGGATCGACTGAACAGCAACCCTTGACACTTGTATCAAATATATATATATATATCAAACACATTTTCGACTCTTTCACTACCAACATAAATTACATTGCAGTTATATATGTGTGTAACTTTATTTTAGCTCTCGCTACTCACGGATTATATATAGTGATCGAAAAGTAAAATGTCACGGTTACACGCCATGCCCATAAAACAGTAAGTTCATTTGTTGATCAATAGTGAAATTAAATTACATTAAATTAATTTGTGCATTTGTTTTCCTCCAGAGACAAAACCATAGTTGAGTTGTACAAAGCCAAGAAATTTGTGGCCGACTCGTAAGTAGCTATTACAACCTAAATGATCATAAAATGTATAATGCTTAAGACCAATATTTCTTTATAAATCACAATTTAATCCTTATACTCCATACAAGCCTAGCCTCGGTTTATGCCAGTCACACAAAAGTAGCACCGAATGGTCTATTGAGCACTTATTCTGTAAGTGGAATCGAGGATCGACACCTTACAGCTTCTCCCGATTTGCCGAGCCTTTTGGAACGAAGTTCCAAGTCTGAAAACAAGGATCTATATGATCTATGCCTTCTTCTGTTGGACAAAGAAGGCTATGAGAGTGACTGTTCAGGGGGAAACAGGAGGATCCCACGTCAACCCAATGGCCAGGATTCAGTCCATCAAGTTGACCACAAAAACGCAAGGGCCTATACACGCAATCAAGTGGAGCAGTTTACAGCTGAGGAAGTCGATGAAAAGCAAGGTGGTAACTGGAAAAGAAGCCCATCTATTCCTAATATGGGAGGCTCAAGAAAGAAAAATATTGTCAAGACCAAGGTGTGTATTAAACAACATTCTTCTACAAAAAAACAAATGAATCTTTTTAATTTTTTTCTGATTTTGTAGCTTAAGAAACAAAATAGGGAATGCACTGAAAAGATAGCCGTACCGCTAAACTCGAAACCTTATCGTAAGGTGAGTAAACAATTTAAATTAAATATAAAAAAGGCGTATAAAGAAAATAATTTAATTTAGTTAAGTCGCCAAATTCCAGAAAGCAATGTTACGCTCTGTGCCGAACCAGTCATCACAGCTAAAAAGCAGCCTAAAATCCAAGAAACATTCCAAAAAAGGTGGATAACGCACAGAAGGTTGAAGTCCAACCACATTTGGAAGAGCCCGCTGAGAAACCCTTTCGATATTCCGAAAACCCAAAGAGAACCTTAAGAGCAGTCCTTGAACAAGTTGAGGGCAGAACAGTTCGGAAACAATTGATAGGTCCAGAATGGAAACCCGATATTCTATCCACAAAGGATCCAAAGGAAACTGCTGAAAATAAAAACATTAGCCAAATACTATGTGTCTGGGCCTCCGAGCAGATACATTTTGTAATGAAATTCATAGGTAAGAGTGCCAAGGATATACCGAATCAATTTACAACTCACCGACTTTTTCAGATGATCACCACACTTATAGCCTACTCTTGCTGCTGGCCACCTTAGTTTACTTGGCCTATATCCTGTGCTACGATGTTAGTGAACATATAAACGAGGAACGGCGATATCTGGCCAAGATGAACAACTCGGCTCTGCCGATGAAGTGCTTTTACTACCTGATGCGACTGCTGAGAGCCCCCATATTCTGATGGTCGAGGGAAATGGAAGTTTTAATCAAACAGTCTGCATTTCAATAATAAAACGGCGCAATGTTATTCAGTTCTATTTCCATGGCGAAATATTTATTGTAAAATATTTATAAATGGATATATTTCGGTGTTTTTTGTACCCCAGCAAAGTGTTGAAAAGGACTCGCGCTCCGACGCCTCTTCTGCAATGCCACGCCCCTCATTTCCCATCTGTCTCACCTGGTGCCGGGCTAACAAATGAAAAACAAATATTAAGCTTTGTTGTTTTGCCAAAATAGAACCAAAAACCCGCACACACACACACTAGATGTATGTGCACAGAGAGCGCGCGGAAATTGTAAAGTGTTAAAAATAATAAATTATTTCTGTTATTCTAAGTGGTATTAGAAAATGTTCATGCATAAATTTAGATTGCCAGCGCGTGTTGCAAAAACATTCCATTGCCGGTAAATTGAAATTCCATTGTCCACAAAGGAGCGGCGGAGCGAAAAAAACAGCAGATATCCATTCTTTATCCACCTGCCGCACCACCACCCGCACATCAATAGCTCTGACATCGGATAAATGTCACGGCTCCAGGCCGACTAATCCGTGGCCTTAACCCCTTGGGGCCCCAAGTCTACAACTTTGGCCCGCATGGCACAATTTGTGTAATTTGAAAATATTTTTGTGAGCGGCTAAGGAGGCTCGTAAATCACAGATACTTCTCAGCGGCACAGGCCAACATCGAACTTGTTCGAGGCGCAGAAATCAGCATAAAGTGCGGATGATGGGAAGTGGTAGTTGCAACAACCATTTACAACGTAAACACAACGCAAACAATGCCGAGTATCTACGAAACGAAAGGGGGAGAAGAGTATCTTACGGATGGCCGCCGGCCGATTTCTTATTCGCAGTCTCAGTTCAGTCCTCCTCTTTCACTATCCGAATATGAAATCTGCCCACCGGCCTGACAAGAACTAAATCCAACTCGCTGCCGGAGGGAGATGGCGAAATAGCCCCAGAGAGAGAGAGAGAGGAAGTACTTCCAAACTTTGATTGCAAATTAAGAACAAGTATTCCCCACTTGACAGGGAAATCCCACAAAAATAATACAAAATTTGTTCACAGCTTATCTACAATATTTAATCATCTCTGTGCAATATATAAATCGTGAGTAAAATTAATAGTATTATTGTTTCGAAATTCCCTTATTTCTGGCGAAGCCCCATAAAAATGGGTTTTCTAAAACAAATGCTTGATAGAACTTTTAAAACACTTCTCTGCATGACTTACAATTGGGTTTCTTCACTATAAGTTTTTTTACTATAAATTCCCGAAAATGATGATTCAGTGCGTCCAAAATGTTTTATTAATAGCCACCAAATTAATTTAAATTTGTTTGGATATGCTAATTAGCTAGACCCATTTCCGTTTTAATTCCAAGCCGTCGACCATTAGCGGCCCTATTAATATAGTTGGAGCCTCCCAGGGCGCAAATAAGCCAACTTGGCTCGAAGGCCCCGCACCAAAATAGATGCCAATTGAACTGAGGGCGATTTACTCACATATACGGAATGTGGGAACTCTTTTTTTGCTGCCTTGAAACACTCACAGAAACACTCACAGTAACAGATACAGATACAGATACAGATGCAGATACAGGCCGAAACCTATCTTCTTTGAAGCAACAATGCGGCAAATGTCCCTGGGGCAACATCTCTGGCTCAGTGCGACTACGACGACGCTCATTTGTTTCACAGTCGTGGACAAGATAATCGCCAATGTCCGCCGCTTAAAGGAGCGGTAGAAGGGCCCCAGACGAACACCTGGAGGGGAGGGGTGGGGAGGGGTAGCGGGGGTTGGGTTGTTGGATACTTTTCGTTTTCGACCATTTGCTCGTTGCTGGAGGAAATGTATCTCAATAATTTTCACACGAACCCCGAGTCGAAATGAAGTTGTTCGAGCCCGGCTCAGACCTCTTCATCTGTGGCATTTGAGACGCATCGCATCGCATCAGTCAGTCAACAAGCTGTGGCAGTGGCAACAGCTGTACGACATAGGCACATGCAACCGGCTTACACCCGCCGCAACACACACTCCCCACTCCCTTCGCCAAGCCCCACTTGCTGCACAAGTCAGACAGTAACTGAAACTGTCACAACGTCAGAGCGGACACCTTTGGCGCTGCTTTGACTTCATTTGGGTATCAGGATCTCGGTCCCACTGCCACTCCCACTCGCACTCGCTATTGCCTTGGCTACAAAAGCTCCAGATACAGGTAAATACTGAGACAAAAAATATTTATTCTGGATAATCTTTTGTAAGATCACATTTAAGCCGAAAGATATTTTTGATGTCAGCGATGTCAGTTAGCTTTTGCCACGAAATTAAAAATCATAATCATTTAAGTATCTGGTTAACATTAAACTCAACTATTGGAAAATGTTGCTTTTGTTTATATTATTTTTTCTAAGTTATTAAATCAATCAAAATATTAAAGAGCCCATTGAGTTGCTAGAAATGACAACATTCAATATTTTCGCAGAATTTTAAAATGTATGTTTCTAGGAAGCAATCAAAAGCGGTTTTCCCAAAGTAAAGTCATGAATTTTGGCACAGTGCACTGACACAGCTACAGCTTCAGTCGAAGCCAAAGCCAAAGCCAAAGCTGATGCCTGGGCCGAAACAGAGGAGAGCAGAGCTCTGGGGCCTGTTTCGCTTGTAATTATAATATTCCAGCCAACCCAGAACTTTGCCGCCGGCCAGAAACAGGAAGATGAAGCGGCGTCATACGGAACTCTCGTTGTTGTTGCTGCTGCTGTGCCACATGCAACACGACAACGACAACGACAACATCAACAGCAACAACAACGAAGACGGCAACGACGATTCCGACAACGCCTGCAGACTTTGGGATGACCTCGAGCGCCACAAATGCTGATTACGAGGCCGTCCCACCAGCAACAGCAACAGCATTCAGACCCCCCTTCAGCAAAACCAAAAAAAAAGGAGTTTGGATATGCAGACAGTCAGAAACGAAGCTAAATTACCCTGGAACTTTCAAAACACCTGGTAGTGAATAAGACTTTAAGCACTTTTAATTCAAAAAAATTTATTTTATATACAGGATATATATATGCTTCTGTTTTAACTTTGAGCATTTCAATAAAAGTCTATTATTTGTAACTAATTTGAAAGGGTCAAACTTATTTTAGTTTTGCATGTTTTAATGCATATTTTTGTATTGCCAATGTAAGTCAAAAAAAAAAAAGTTGATCATTTTACTTATCTTGAGATATGTTCAAATATGGTCCTTATACAGGGACGGAAATACGCATTTATAATATTCACTTAACGAAAATTGAAAATACCCTGAAAATAATTTTATGCTTTTGCTGCATTTTTAAAAATATTTTAAAGATTCTGGTAATGTTGTTAATATAAATTTAAAGCTAATTTAAGGAAAAGCTACTTAAGCAAAAATTGTAAAACCAAAGCGATTTGTTCTCTACTAAACGTATTTCTGTAATATAGAAAATATACCATTTTTGCCATTTTGGCAACAGTTTGATTATGTTAAGAGCACGACTGCCTGGCTAAAAGCCCAGCCAAAGCCAAAAAAACCGGAGTTCGGCAACCTTTTCTCTTTTTAGCCCGCATGATTTGGCAGTGTGTTGCGCGGGCGGAGGGTGTATTTGTGCATGGCTCTGGGGGTCAACATGTGTGTGTCTGTGTGTGTGCGTGCGTGTCCAGGACATCGCTGCCCAGTCGCCGGGGTTGGCCCATTTACATAGCTTGAGGTATTGCACTTTATTTCATTGTGCTTTTCATATTATTGTATTTGCAATTTTGATTGCAGTTGCCATCGGTGGTCAGGGGGGGTCAAGTGGTCAGGGGGCATATGCAAAAATCCGTAAAGAGGTATTTTAAACGCAGATTGACTGACAATGGTTGGCATCTTAAGCGGGCCATAACTTCATTATTTTCCATTTAAAATCCACAAACGCACACACGCAAAAATATTGAGCTCAAGGCTCTCGACATTTTTCTTATTATGAGAAATAATATTTTAGTCAAATATTTGATTTAAATACGATAACGTGGCATTAGGTAAATAAACATAAATAAGACAAAAGACAAGAGATGTCAGATCAAATGTTTGCCCAGCGGCCAGACTTTGATTTTTAATATAGCCAGCCGTATTGACGTTGCATTTGCGGTGCACGGCACTCTATTATCAATTGCAAGGACATTGATATATGATGACTGTCGAAACAATAATAACAAAAAATAAGAAAAACAGAATGGAATTTATGTGGCCAACGGAGGAAATAAAAGTCATAAAATCAAAGCACAAATGGCACTGAAATTTACTTACATGCAGATACGGCTATCAATATTTGCATCTGCTGCTGAGAAATGAACGAGTGCAGTTCAATCAAGTGGAGATTTTAAGAGTTTCACTCGAATGCTTCGTTATTTGGTTCTTTTGGGTACTTTAATTACAATGCCCAGCAGGAAAGGATGATGGTTAAGGTTATTTTCTCTGCGGGATTGCCATTTAACTTGCGTTTCATTGGCCCCACTTAGCCGAATCGTATCCCCACTCATCCAAACTCATTCCCGCCAAGGACTGAGACTGAGACTGAGATTGAAAACCTTCATTAGGCGCAGCTGGACCAGAACAAATGTGTCATGTTCAATTTGGGGAAATATCTTTTCAGTGCCTTGATTTTGATTGCAGCTTGTCCATGGCCGAACGGGAAGCCGAAAGAACAATGCCCAAAACAATTGCCCGAAAATTTAGCAGACAGCATGAATATTGAAAACGAAAAATAAATAAGTACTAGGTACCAAGAGAAATCACAACCATTTGTACAGGGGCGTTCTAAGAAAAGTATAAAGTATTGCAAGAAATTTTAGTTTAAATATTAAAATTCTAGCTTTATTTTGTGATTTGTGATTTTATTATTTACTTTGACATGTTAAAAAACAATGGTAGTCTGCTGTTTTTAGTTTGTCTATTTTTTTAGTTATTTATTTATTTTGCATTTTTAAATATTTCTATTTTTCCAATGATTCGACCTAAAAGTTAATATGTATTTGCCCTTTTTTCTGAGTACCATTTTAGAGCCCCAAAGGTCCTTATAACAATCTTTTGAAGACTACGCTACTGATATGTCCTGTTCTCATATGCAACAACTAATTGCAGCCCTGCAAACAGAACATGCTGCAATTAAGAGAAATTTGCAATTGTACTCGAATTTCTAGCAACATTGCCAAAAATTTCTTTCATAACTTGTTTGGACTGTCAGATATGTCGGTTTGGGGTGTGCGTGTGTGGGCCCATTTTAATATGGACAAAACAAGCACACTGGGCTCCACATACGCCCACAAACGCACACACCAATACCAATAAATCAGAATGCAAGAACTGACCAAATACAAGAAACGAAAAATGCATAACGAAAGCATAAATTGCCAACAATAAATAACCGAAAAAATTGTAAATAAAGTTGCAGCACAAATATTTCATAAAGCAACGAACAACCGAACCAACAAGCGACCGAATCCCAGCTTAGGGCTAAAGAGCAGATGCCAAAAAGCGAGGAACGGTAAGACACCAGGGCACCCAAACCCAAGTAACCGACCATCCGACCAACCGACCATCCAAGTATCCAGGCACTTGGGCAGCAGGCAGCAAACAACAAACAGCAGACACCAAATGCCAAACACCAGGCGAGGCCAACAGTATTTACGGCCAACTTAACACACGCCAGGAGTGGTAGCAACGTGACACGAACTTAACCCCGTTAAAATCTTCCTTTAAAATATACACCATTCGATTTTATCAGCATTTATTGGCAAGGAAATTTAACATATCACTTTTACACCCAGAAAAAAGTAGAACGAATAATTTAAGCACGAACTTTCTTGAAAATCTGCCGAATAATTCTTAAAATTTTTAGGACGAACGTGTACAGAATAAGTACGGGTCATACTTGATAATAATATTTTAAAATGTTTTTTTTTAATACATAAAGAAAACGATAATTTTTGCTTTATCCCTGCTTATAGTGTTTGTAAATAATATCAGAATTATTAAAAACAGTAAACTCTATTAAAAACTATTAATTTAAAAAAAGAACAAGAACTATTAATTTAAAACAAGAACATTTCGTTCTTAAAATGATTGGCCTAGTGGGCAAGTGTCTTGGAACATCAAACATTGGGTAAGCTATTTATTTTATTAGATTCGTAATAAAAACAAATGAATAATTTTCGAGTAAAAGCTCTAAAAGTTAGTTGAAACACCAGGAAAGAACAAAGAACTCATGCTTGGAAAACAGAAATTTCTTATCATGTTTCGAATTCTATATAAATTCGTCGCGACTGGACGCAATCATTCAAAACTCGCAGAAACATGAAGCACTTCAAAGCGGCAATCGTGGTGGCAGCCTGTCTATTTCTTTGGGCAAACGAAGGCTCGGCCGCCTTGCTGGAGGAGAACTGTGGAACCACTAGGCCCATCCCACGAAGAATTCGTCGGGTAGTTGGAGGCCGAAATGCAGAAAGATCCTTGAATCCGTGGGCTGTTCTCGTGCTCGGAGAAAACGATATTTTTTGCAGCGGTTCGCTTATCACCTCTCGTACGTATTTTTATTTTATACTCTTTCAGCTTTACTTATTTGTCATTGTTCTTCTACAGGTTTTGTTTTGACTTCAGCCAGTTGCCTTTTCGCGTCGCCTAAGTGAGTGCAAAAAATTGGGTTCTTTTTTTCTTATTAATTAATTAATTTATTGTTTGCAGGCAAGTGGCATTGGGCGAATACGATAGAAATTGCACGAGTAAGGAGTGCTTATCAAATCGTCAAGTCATTGATGTCGATAGACAGATTGCCCACCCTAAATACGGCTATGATCAAATCTCAAAGAATGACATAGCTCTGCTTCGAATGGCCAAAGAGGTGGAGTTCTCAGGTAAATGATGAATAGTATAACCATCAATGATCTACCACCCTAAACCACCACTTTTGTAGCCTATATCAGACCAATTTGTCTGCCCGTCGGTAAACGATTTGGAAATAACATTCGAGATTTCAAAGCCGTTGGTTGGGGTAAAACCGATTCAGGCGAAACCAGCATGATACTACAGACAGCGACGTTAGAATATCTCGCACCGGAACTTTGCAGCCGCAAATTTGACAAAGTTATTGATAAATCTCAGATATGTCTTGGTAGTATGACCAGCGACACGTGCAACGGCGATTCGGGAGGTCCGTTGAGCGCACTAAAAAAGTATAATAAAACCCGAAGGGTTTTCCAGTTCGGCATTGTCAGCTACGGATCTGCTTTCTGCACTGGACTCGGGGTCTACACAAAAGTCGAACACTTTATGGGCTGGATTTTGAAAACTATTAACAAGAATATTAATGATACTGCTCGCCAGATACCTTGAATTTTCCAATTGTGGATAGTCGTAAAATAAAGGTAGCACATTATTCGTTTAAATTTTAAAGTGAAAACTGATGTTATTTCTTATTAATACAAAAAGTAACCTAACTAGTAAATTCTCAAATTAAGGAAGTAATATGTTTTAAATTTGAGAAAAATGTTCTCATAATGAGAAAAAATGTATTCAAAATCAGTTGTCTAATGTTATTTGTTTTTTTTTCACTGGCTTGTTTTTTTTTTTTTGTTTGAGTGCAAATATTCTTAGATTTATTTACACAAATGACTCAATAGTTTACGTCTCACTACTATCATAAATTTTTTATTGGTTAGGATATTCAGATGAATGCTTAACTTAGCTTAGTCATAAAAATACAAATTCACATCTCATAATTAAAAAAAAACTTTTTAATTATTTAATGAGTTATTACACCACGAATGAAAAGTACATTATTACTTATCGCAAGATAATTAATATTATCTCTGACGATAGCTGTAAACAAAAAATTTAATGCCTCAAACTGAGTGTGGTATATATTTCAGATATAGTTTCGAATAAGCATAGTTTTTTGATTTATTCAATTGAAAATTGGTATTTTTTGTACTGGTATTTGTTGTTGTCCGATTTTCTTGGGAATTTCACTGGGCACCTTCGTATATTTTCTTGCAAGGCTTAAGCCCCTCACGTTCGCATATCTGGCTCCCACACGCTTCCACACGCCCAGAAGGCCAACTGCATTTGGGCAGCAGCTAGTGGTGCTCTTGGTCCTCTTGGTCTTCCCAATAACGAAGGGGGCGGGACGGGGCAGCGGCTTTCGTATCGAAAACCCAAAAAGTAAAAATGCCCCCCAGCGAATGTTGCAAGCAGCGCCAGAGATAAGCAGCCGACTGCGGCAGCGACAGCGGCAGCGGCAACGGCAACTTAACATTTTGAGTGGGAGCAAGGGAAATGGGCTAACAAATTTCATACTTGGCCCAATGTTTAAACTCCTCAATTGGCTAAAAGCGTTTTTCTCTGTGTGCGCTATCTAAATGTGGCACGATTATTGTTATTATTGCTGTTGTTTTTGCAGTGCTCGCAGGCGTCCACGGCCAGTTAGTTGGCCCAACTATTTATTTGCATATGCAGTTCGCCTTCCAAATCTAGAATTTATTAGCAATCGCAATGCAACAGCAGGGCCAATCTGCAGCACAGTCACAACAGGTAAGTGAACTGCCAGACCCCGGCAGTCATCTTCTCTTATTACTCATAAATAGCACACGAAGCGGAGCGAAGGCATCAAGACTTTTGTCAACGCGAGCGCAATGCCACAAAATGTTGCAAAATAAACGAAAATAAGGGAACAAGTAAAGTAATCTTAGTTCAGGTTGGTACTCAACTTGCAGATACCCCTGCTTGAATCTTAATTTAAACTAAAATTTAAGTAATGTTCATTTGTAAGCTTTTGATGTCAATTTAAAATTTCGGAAGTACAGTAAAATCCAAAACAAAAAAAAAAAATTAAATTAACTTCAACAACAAATTCAGAACCATTCTACACATTTTGTTCAGTTACTTGTGTATATCTCTGCCTTTGTAAAGTTTACTTTTGTAAAATGTTTTGATTGTCACTTGTAGAACTGTTTCAAAATATGTTTTATTTAATAATTAACTGTCAAAAAATAGTTCAGATAGGGCATTTGTGATTGAAATAGTTCGCGATTTTTTAAAACTGAATCCATATTATGTAAGCTTGAATATTATTCAAGAAAATAACTTAAGACAAAGCCATTACTCAATATTAGACTAGAGCCTTTCCATTCCAAAATCTTTTTCAAAACGTTCTCTTATTTTTTTTTTTAATAACTTAATTTTTCAAGCCCAATATCCAAAAAGCGATCGCCTTAATTAATGAGATAGGCAGACTGTACCCATTCAATCCCCAATTTCAGCATTCCCTTGACCCCTGACCAAAGTGCTGGGTGTCCAGGGAAAGAGAGAGACTTGGCGGTCATATAAGAACACCAAGAGGAGCAACAACAAAGGCGACTACCGCTGGCGATGGCGGAATAAGAGCGGCGGCAACAACAACAAATTGGAATATATGCCTGCCGGGCATAACGGTGTTCATAATAATGATGGCGTGGTCTTTGAAAAGAACCATGATGGAGGAGCAACCGCAGCGGAATCGGCAGGAGCAGCATCAGCGGCAGGAGAAGCAGCAGCAGGAGCCAGGAGCAGACCGAGAGACCAGGCCGAGGCCGAGGCAAGGACAACATGGCCGCAACATAATGAAAACGAAGGGAATTTTCAGTTCGCGAACTCGGCGTCAAGGATGCCGTGGAAGAGGGGGGGGGGAGGCGCTGGTGGCGAAAGGGGAACGGGGATCGAGGGCAACGACGCACGAAACCGCACAAAATGCCCCATGGCCATTGCAAGTTCTCAAGTGCTTCCGGCTGAGGGGTTTTCCTACCCAGATCCACAATGAGAACGAGAACGAGCACTAGAACGGAGGCGAAGAAGGGGTGCCAGTAGACCACCCATCGCCCCCCCACTTCCCGCCACACCCACCTTCCTGCACAGAGAAAAAAAAATAGTCAGTTTATTTTCAAGACACTTGTAAATACTAATCTTAATGCTTCTATTTGGGTGTAGTCAAAATGATGCGACAAACCTTTTCATTTTCTATAATGATAAGGGGACTACCTCTTTTTAATATTGCAAGCAAACTTTTACAATTTTATTCTACAACATAAGCGCACAGTAAATACACTTATTGTTCATCAGCTCTTGAAAAAATCAAAATGCAAACTTGCAGCAGAAGACGAATTGCAAGAATATTGAGCATTTGTTTATAAAAAAACATATTTTAGGTTTTATCTTAACAAGTTCGCACCGCTGAAAATCTTTTTAGACATTTTAATTTTATTCTTGTGATTTGAGGTTTTTTTTCCAAATGATGATATAATGATTTCTTTAATAAATTGATTTAAAATTGTCGGATTTTTCTCTTGAATTTCTTTTTTTCTTCTCTGCAGCCTACCTACCAATATTGTCATGTGGTTTTCTTTGGAGGAAACGGGGGAAAACTCCTGGTTGACTGCCACTAACCATTGAGCTTCATCAGCATGATGATGATGATGATGATGATGACGACGACGTCGTCGGTCGACATCATGGGACGGAAATGAGTGAAGCGTGACATTTGCTGCTCCGGCGATGTCACGCTACACTGCCCCTCCTCCTTTTCCTCCACTTCCACTTCCACCTCCACCTCCCCCTCTTCCTGCCCCTGCACCTGCACCTGCTCCTTCTTTATCCATTTCTCATCCTCGAAGCCTGTCCTTTTTCCCAGTGCCACCACTCCTTTCCACATGTGAGCCGCGGGCCAGGCAAAAGGAAACTCCTCGTATAACGCAAATTAAAAATCGCACTGCGACTGCAAGACATCCCGGTAATGGGAAACTAGCGTGTAAATATGTGAGCTGCCAAAGAAAAGTCGCCCCCATCTGCTGCTCCTTGAAGTATGCAACGTTCTTTTAATTAGCCCTCACCCTCACAGTTGGACTTTAATTCGCCACCCTCTTTTGACCTCTTTAAACTGTGCAAATAATGTGGCGAATGCCCGGCAGCAATGGTTAGATTTCAACATCAAAACAAATGCATAACAAAAGGTGTAGGCACACATATCATGCATATTTTGAGGAAAATCGCCTCCAACGCGCTGCTGTCCGCTTTTCCCTGGCCAAAAAGGGACGAAGGCTGGTCACCCACAGCCACACCCACACCCACACCCAGAAAACCCACCACCCACTTTTCGGTGCCGCAATCAACCTTTGGCAGCGGCTCGCGTTTTTGACTTGCCAGCGGCCAAATATCGATGTAAAGAATTAAAAACATAGGTACATGCGTACTGAGGGCGGTGGATTGTCCTCGGGCGCTGGTTTTGGGAAAAGAAGGGGGTTGGGGGGCGTGGCCTAAACCAGGGGGGAACAGCAGATACAATAAAACATGCAAATATGCGCCCAAGGACATTGCAACAACAACAACAGCAACAGCAACAGGGGCACAGACACAGTCAAAACAGCGGGAAACAGAGACAGAGAGATTGAGAGCTCCAAAGAACGCAGCCCAAACATCAAACACACATGGAGAAGGTCCTTTGGTGGCGGCATGACCGCAGGTGTATACGTAATACACACACACCCGCACACACACTTTTGCGAATAGGTAAAGATATATAGATGTGTGGCAGATACCAAAGGGTATAAAGTTTATTTAGCTTTAGACGAAATTAAAGGCCTTTGTATGTTAAGTAACCCACGTGGAAGGCATCCGTCCACGCTCACATGGCCATACATAAATGCAGTGCGATAACACACCCACATGCTGCGAGTGTTGAAGTTGTACATAAAATATGCCGCTGGCCGTTCTAAACATACCAAAAATGAAATTTATACCAGAAAGAGGCGAATAAAAAATAAAGCATACAAAAAAACAAAAAAAACCAAAAAGGGAAAGGGAATGCGAACCGAATTCGTTTCAACTGTTCATTGGAGGGCCCAAAGGCCGCCGCAGGACATCGTTGCGTACCTCAAAAACGAGCTGTAAAGTTCCCCATCCCCCTGGGATTTTTCCCAGTGTGTGCGTCCTGGTTATGAAAATACTTCTACCATATTTTGATTTCATCAGCAGGCTTTTGGCGGTAATAACTGGACATGAAGACAATCGGGATCCCAAATAAAATAAATTCAAACTGCGGAGCTCGTAAAACACAAAAATGGTATTGAGTGAAGGATAAATGAAATTGAAGGAATTTTATTTACTTGTTATCCATTTCCTATTGCCTAAGAATCTCAACTTTTTTAGTCCCAATTTAAAATAAATAAGTAAATCTTCAAAGATCACACTAGTATTCTTTTCGTTGTTTAAGAAATATTGTTAGGACATATTTTCGGTACTTAACTAAATAAATGTGTACTTCTAAAAATGATTAGCAGCTTTTACAATCCGTGTTAATTGAAATTTTTCCTCTGGATCAAAAAAATATTTTAGCCACTTTACAAACATTTTAAAGGTAACTTTTTAAATTCTATACAAGTAAAATTTAAATAGATAGCGCTTTTATTTTAAAGTTAGGAGTAATATATAAACATCACTTCATTTGCTAATTAACCATCTTTATTACTCCAAATCCAGAAAAATATGAACCGGTAAGTGCACGAATATTTAATTTCTGAAAACGTTGCTGCATTTAAGATGGCCCCCTTCGGCATGATTATTAACTTTGAGCTGCATTTACATTTTGACAATTGCAGTCGCAATCAGCCAGGCCACATTGCCACATTGATGCATGCGTCGGAGTTTCGGGGCCTTGTTTCCGATCCTGATGGCAGTTGCATCAGGTCGGGGATATGTCACTGCAGCAGCTGCAAGGGCATAAAAACTGATGACTTGTGCCGCCGTCTGATCCGTAACCGTGGCCATTACATTCACGTCCCAATGGTACAATTTCATTTTATATTTTTTTACATTTTACTGCTCGCTTTTGTCACATATAAAAATGCATGAAATGCGGCAACTGGCGAACGTACAGGGCCACACATTGTAAAACATATACGTATTCACATATATATTGTATATTTAAATGCCGTTACACTGATTGACAAAAGCCATATCGGCGGGGGCTCAATAAAAAGCGAAAAGAGCAGGACCAGCAGGGCGTATGAGTAATGTAACCGAAACAATGCAATTGCCAATAAAGATGAGGCAAGGGCAGACAAAAAAAACCTGATTGCAATTTCGTTTTTTATGCATATGCTGATTGCGGCGAATGGCTTAAAACTATGCAAGGTGAAAAATCTATGAAAAAGAAATGCGTTGTAAAAACCTCTTTAAGCCAAAACTCCCATGTGCATTGATCTAATACAATATGCTGATTGCAAATAAAGCTTAGAAAGTGCGCAACTATTTTTTTTTCGCTCCACTGAAAACCTCGCACAGCAAATGCCTTCAATATTTAATGCAATTGTTATAGAAATTTATTTTGATTTTATTACAGCGCTCATGAATAATTGCCACACCTGGAGCCCCATGAATCCAGACTTCTGAGTCTGAGTCCATGCATATGGAAAGCCTTTTTCGCTTCACGCTCGCTGCTTGCATTTGTGAAACCGTTTGTCCGCGATTTCCATATTTTTAGGCGCCATTCTATTTTCAAACACAACACCATTAAAGCCGGCGCTTAAGCATGTACACATATATATATATAAATATTGGTTGGGGGCCACAGGATATTCTATATAATTTTGTAGTCTCACATTTTGCGGAGCTAATCTGCATTTAAATGGAATTTTTAATTATTTTCCTGGCCGCATCCTTTGACAATCACAGCGGTCCAACGGCGCTGGAGGCGGCAGTGAGGACAGCCGCCTGTCCCGCCGTCCTGATCCCCCTCCCCCCCTGTTCCGCCCCCCAATTCGCGGTTGGCAAAATGCAGTTCGAATTTAAATAAAACTTAACAAGCTTGCGCACACACAAAGGTAGGTTAGTGCCCCCCGTCCAATATATTACTCAATGCCAGTGCATTTTAGATTGCCAATCAAAATGTGGAGCAAAATATATCAGGTGTTGGTTTAGAGGGGGTGAAAAATCGGGTCCGCAATGCCCAACAATTTTGCCATCATCGGCTAAGCAAATAAGAATATTAATGGTTTTTTCCAGCCATTGCACAATATTTTGCACCCACACCCACCCATGAGTAATACACCTGAGCGGGTTTTTCGATTAGGAGCGTCCGCCCACCCATATATATATATATATGTATAGAATAGAACATATATGTTTATATCTGTGCCTGTGATAGTGCTGTGCATAAAATTAAAATTGGCGACATTTTACAAATTGCATTTTCACATTAATGTCAATGAAAAATTGTAATTAACATGTTAATTAATAGTTAGCCCCGGGCTCGGGTTGTTTTATTAAACATGAAAAATCCGCTGCATAATTTTAGGCTCGCCACTGAACACAAATTTGTGTGTGTTGCTTGTTGTCGTTCCGTTCAATAAAAACAAAATCACTTTATGGGCCTGCTATTTTAATATTAATTAGTTTTGGCTGCCTGCGCAAAAAATAAAACAAGCAAATATAAAAATTGTATATTGTACATTTAAATGGCAATCAGGTGTAGTGTGGGCAGCATTTTTAATCAAACAAAGATGGGGGAATATTTTCGTTGAAATTTTGGGGGGTAAGTACCGAAGTATTGGATGATTCGCTGGAGGCTGGTTCGGCGAAATGATTGTCATTCTGGCCATAGCGAAAGCCGGAAGTAACCCGAAATCCGGCGGGCTCAAGCCGCTTGTCTTTCAATTTGGCTGCTGGACCGGCGACCGGCTTGTTTGGTTTCATCAGGTTACGGCCATGGCATTCCCCGAATTCCGGTGATGGCACTGAGACGGTGGTCGGAATTGGCCATCGGCGTTTCAGCTCAAACTCGCCTTCCTTGACTTGCTCACACACACACACACACACACACACACACGCACACATCTCCTTTTCCCTCGTTCCTTGTTATTTCTGGAAAGGAAATGTGAACGTGAACTGCATGTCTGGCCGGGAATGGGAGGCCAGCTCCACCTGGCCAACATCAACAGGCAAAGGAGCAGGAGCTGGAGCAGGAGCAGGAACAGGAGTTGGCAACATAACGGAGCGGAAATTAAAAGAAGCAAAAAGAAAACAGCACCGGAACAGGATGAGGAACCTCTAAACCGTAGCCGCACCTGCACATTACAATGAATCCTGCGGCAGAAATGCAAAACCAAACTAACAGACTTACAAACACGAGCACGAACAAAGAACTCGGTATCATTGCGTCGACACACCTCGATTCCCATGCGATACCGGCTCCTGATGCTGATGGGAGGATAATGATGCCAACCCTTTGCTGACTTGTTGCATTGCACTCCGGCCGAGATTGACAGCTGCCAAGGGTCTTATCCTGGAGTTGGGCAAACAGTCTTAGTTACAGCCATCGATGGTCTAAGACCAACTCAAACAAGTAACCAATTTTAGTTTATTAAGATAGCTTTTGCTACATTCAGTCAGTGGGAGATGTGCCATTCTTTGGTCTTAGTTCTACAATCCCATATAGACATCGCAATTTATTGGCAGTCGCACTCAGTTTCTGAAAAGTTGAAAAAGCAATTACTTTTACGTTGAAATTTTTGTGCTTCGTAAACATTTAATTTCCAATTTTAATTTGCTCCAATGCATTGCCACACACACACAGGACGAGGCAGGAGCGGCAGAACCAATCGGCATTGGGGACTGCTAGCTGAGGTCCTGTTGCAGCAAAGGATCTGCCACGCCCCTGCCCCTGCCCCGTCCCGCCATGCCCTTCTTTTGGCCACACCAGGGCTCATGTGGCTTGGGCTCCGTTTCTCATTTACATTAAATAAATATTGTACAATTGTATTGAGCAGCTGGCAAAGGTGAGTCCCAGTCCGATGAAATGAGCTCCAATTCCGGTGCCAACTTCATCTTACGAACTGCGCCATTGGCCTGCCTCCTCCACCTCGTTCGGCAAGTGTAAATATTCCCAGAAAAAGGAAAAGAAAACGACTTCCATCTGACAAAGAAAAAAATGTGCTTTCAATGAATAAAATGGGAGTTGAAACGTTTTGCTGGTTCCGGTTATGGAAAATGCATGTTGCACATGCCTCGTTCTGTATGCAATTGCGGCAAAGCAATTTTATAGCAATGAAAATAACCGAAATATTGGACCTAATACTCCCACTCAGCACACCAACAAAAAATCAATTTTAAAACCAACCTTTCAGGTGCAATTTAGGAGCTAAGAAAATTAAAATCTTTCTTATTCTTCAAGAAATTTTTAATCTTAAAGTGGCTGGATAATTTCTGGCCAATTTCAGACAATTGGGTTTTGGTTTACTGTTCTTGTGGCATTTGCCCATCAAAAATATAAAAAAAAAAATACAAACTAAAATATATTAAATTATTTAAATAAAATACTAACTATTTGATTAACTACCATTAGAAATGTATTTTTACGATTATTATACCCTAATAAAATATTTAAAAATATAAAATGTATTTAAGAATTTTTCTTGTCTGCATTTGATACCATTTATAAAGGTGCATATTTTTTTTGCTCTAACAGATTTGTCTTTTAATAAAAAGAAATTTAAAAAAGTTACTACAATTTTCTATGGATTTTATTCTTTGCTATGTTTTTGCAGTTGCCTTCTCACACACCTAGAAGATATCCTTTTTAATGGCTGAGTGGAGTCCTGATCCAATGACTTGTGATGTGCAAATGTTATCCTGTCTCCCAGGCTGTCTCTATCCGTCTGTCTGTCGGTCCGTCTTTCTGTCTACACTCTGCATGTGTGTTTATAATTTACTTTGCTTTCTGACAAAAGGATTTTAAAACAATTATTTTAATGTTTTTCCCACATACACATACACAAGCACACACACACACACACACACGCAGATACAGAGAAACAGACATTTCGTCAAATTGAGTTTGTTTCATTGGGAAAATGTTAAAATGTTGAAATGACTTTTGCCAATTTTTGGCTTTTAAATGCAATTTTTCTCTTCATTTAACATTTGGCTCTGCCACGTGTAATTCCCGCAAAATCGAAAACTTTATTTAATCAAACACAAACACAAATGCAAATCCAACAAAAGAACAATGTAAATAAATGTCAAAAAGCGTTTGCATTCATGTTTGATGTTCTTGTATCCACTCTCGTTATTGTTATTTCACAAAATTATCCACAGTTATGTAAATATTATTTTTCTACAATAATTTATTGAAGCGTTAAACAAAATACACAAATTAGATTTCAAGCAAAGCTAAAATGTATAAAGTCGCAAATTCCAAATGATAAATTACGTCAAATACGGAAAACTAAATTGGAAACAAATTAAATAAAATGAATTTAGATTACATTACTGCAGAGCACACTTGTTCCGCAACAATGATAAATGACTGTGGTAATTACAGAGGGAGCAACTTTTGTCCAATCGTAATCGGACAACAAATCCCAAAGAAAATCCGCAGGATGAGCAAACACTTGCAGCGGTTTCTAGTTTCGAACCGTATCAAGATGGCAGCGGATGGGACAAAAAGTAAGCAAGTCATTAACATATCGCGCCAATGAAAATGCAAATGCAACACAAATTTTCCAACCAGTCGGATAACTGACTCCTGCTCCTGCTGCTTCACAGGATTTTCCTCGGCTGACCGCTTGTCCGGTGGCTCATTAAAATGCGCTGCCATCTTGCGAAAGTGAAAAATTGCCCAGCCAAAGAAAAAAGTTTATAGCAATGGGAGGAGAAGACCTAAGAACGGAAGTTGGTGTGAGGAAAAAACACGAGAGAAGGACTTTTGTTTTTTAAAACACCGAATATGGAGTACACTTAACTTACAGACCATGACAATAAAAAAAAATTAATTCAAAGCCTAACATTAATGATAGCCTACTTTTTGTTATGGGCTGGTTAAAAACTGAACGTAAAATACTAAATATAGTGTCACATTTTATTTGTGAATAAGAGTTTTTTTAATTTATGAATAAAAGGTAGAAAATAGTTGGCTTCTTAAAACAATGAAAGTAAGAAAGAATGTACTGTCGCTTTTTATTTTTAAAGATAAAAAAATATAAGGGAACATATAACATTATTTCTCATTTTTAATTTTTTATTCTAGGCTCTTAGCATTTTTAAACATAAAACAAAGCGTGTTAAATTTAACAATAAATTTATAATTTTTATATCGATGTTACTTACCCGTTTTTATCGAAAGTACACTTAGGACTGCTTTAGGACTTAAACATTTTTTGTTTAACTAAAAAAAATAAGTTAATTAATTTTTAAATTTTAAAAATTATAAAAACTTGTTTTGTTTATTAGTAATTTATTTTTTTACTTCCATCCACTTGCAAAGGTTTTAATCCTTAGAAAGGATATTTGCGGAGTAAAAAGGAAACCGAAAAAAAAACTTAAGCAGCCATTGCAGTCGTCGTGGGAAAAATGAAGGAAAAAAGACTGGAGAAAGGTGTTCCACTTAACGTGGAGCTCCTTGTTGGGGCTATTGTAGTTGTACATTTACGCATTGTTGGCACGTCATAAAACAAATCTCATGAATATTACCGACTTTTATCTGCCGCTTGATTCTAAGTGCATTGCCAGTTGGGAGCGGCCACATCCTTGACTTGGCTCCGGGTTATTGCCAGAGCGGAATCCTCAGTCCCGGAATTCGCAGCCCCCACCCTTTTTGCAGCAGGGATCCTGTCCGTCGAGCGGTGCAGTCATGTGCAGGAATTAATTTTGCGATTACGCGTAATTACAGCCCGGAAAAAAGTCAACAAAGAAGGACGCGGCGTTGGCAGGAGCAAAACTTAATTGCGAGTAAGTGTTGCTTAATACTTATTATCTGCACTCGCGCCTCCGCCCCATTTTTTGGGTGGATTCAGTCAAGAGGGGGCGTGTCAGCGGCATTGCCGAAACTTAATTGTTAGCTTGCCGAAACTTTTTGACGCGATATTTAACCCTTTACTTTTTGTTGCTAATTAAAAAACTTTTGACGGATAAAGAAGCAAAAAAGATGGGAAAATGAAAAGCGAAAAAAGCGAGATAGATGGATATATATATATATATCTATACGTACGTATGGCTATGCGTTGGTTGTTTACACAAAAGCAATCATACGCCACGTTGTACCTACCCACTTACCCCAAGCCGAGCAGTATCGTCACTGTCAACAATACGACATCAAGGCGGTATTCTCTGCGTTTGGGGCTGCTCGAAAGCAAAGAGTTCTGACTGACTGCTTGACGTTGCGTTGAAGTTTCATTAATTAGATAAAACTTTCTGCCATTTCCCCCTACATTGTTAATGACGCCAGCGAACGAGCTGCAAATTATTTGCACACAACAAAAGTCAAAAAAGTTGCAGGAGTTGAAGCTGGAAATGTTTGAAAAGGAACTCAGAGCGGTTAGCTATGATATGATGTGCCACAAAGCCAAGATGGATAAAACTTCCCTTACCTGGGGCCAATTTCTTTTAACTCGCCAAATAATGAGGAAAGTCCAAAAAATTAGGTTTCAATTAAAAATGAGGCATTCGGAAAGAAAAAGGGTGTTCCAGGCCAATCAGACCTTGTCGGAATAGAACAAATATCCGAAAATAAAAAATTATTAGCCCACCCCAAGCCAACCCCTTTCCGCACGCTCTCAATGAGCTAATCAAGGAGCAAGGTGGTAAGTGAAGAAAAACCGGAAACGCCGTGCCAATCAAATTAAAAAAAAGGACCACATCAAGTAACCCCGGGATAGGATGCGAGTGCCAGCCTGGAGAGGAGATGGGTGCCAGAAAGATGTAAGACATGGCTGAGTTCATGGGATATGCGGAAGATGAATTTTTAATTTGTTGCTGTTGCTTCCCGTTTTAATTGTTGTTGACAGACTGAGTGACTGACTGACAGCGTAATTTACAATCCTTTTTCTTTTTGCCAGCTTAGAAGCTCCGTCCCGGCAACGGCAGTGATGGAAATTTTAATTAAAGAAATTGCGGTTAATCCCGTTAACAACAACAAAAAAAAAAAAAATGAAGATTCAGCCCCAGGGGGTCAGCACTTTGGTGTAGCTACAACACAACCAAAATTTGTTGCTAATTGTGCGGGATTTTGTCGAGGGGTAATACACACTCCATTTCCATCTCCATCTCCATCTCACCTACCTATGTACGCATGAATATGCTGTATATCTTGTGTACTTCAAAAGGTGGTACGCTATTGTGGAAACATTTTCATTTTCACTTTCATTTGCTTGCTTTTAATGGTATTATCCAAAGAGGGGGCATTGCTTGGGTGGAAAGGGGTAACCACACCCACTCTGTCATATTTGTCAAAGGATTTTGAGTAATTTCATTTTATGCCATTTGCACATCAATTTGCATCCCAATTTCAAATTGGTAAGGCGTTCGAGAGAGGCCACAAAGGAAGTGCTGAATAAAGTGCGTTTCAAAAATGATTTAACTATAAAAACTTTCAAAAAACGAATACCATTTGAGGCCATTAAATATAAGTATTTTTCTTAAACTAATTTTAACAATTTTATTTAAAAGCCATTGTAAAAAGATTATCCTTTAAACTTAATAATAATCTTAATAATCATTAAATATCTATTTTGAAGGCACTGTTACCTTTCGATTGGTTTAGCTCTGATGATTACTCAATGTTTTTATGCGCCATATATTTTTGGTAAGCACTGTGTGTGGCCAAGGAAAATTGTGATGTCATGTTGACATTGTGCGGACCATTAAATCGGGTTAACCTAACCCAAATATTTGCCAGCAAACAATGCAGAGCTAAACCTGTTGAGCCTGCCAAAAAACGAGTCTGAAATACTTGCTTGAAAATATAACCAAATAATGGAAATTTATGGCTAACATTTGCTCTCAAAGTCATCGCATTGAAATGCTGTTGTTCAGCCATATTAAATGACGGATTATTCGGGCAGTGCAGTTGAAGTCTAAAATTAAGGGGGTATAGAGGGGTAGGAGGCCCCGTTCACATTTTATAAGAGCTGCCCGATGAATATTCTCAGCGCATAAGAAATTAACTTAAAAAGTCATTTTACTGGCAAAGGATGAGCTTCGAGCCAGGGTAAAAAAGGATTAATTGCATGAGGAGCTCCACCGACCCCATGACAACATGCGGCCATGAAGTGAATTCTCTGGCTTTCCCATAAGCCATTGACTTGCCACATCCTTTTGGCCAGGACGTAGCCAACCAGCCACCCATCCAACCAACCATCCAACCAACCAGCCAACGAAAGAGTCAACCCAGCAGGATGGGTCGGCATGTGTGCTCTGGCGGATCCGTATTTTTTAATAGTGTTCCGTGTGCCTCTTGGCGTTAATTTATGCCACAAAATCATTTTCTTTTATACTCTCCGCCGCACTACCAGCCACATGCGAAAATAAAAATTAAAAAAGTGCAAAATATAAAAAGGCAAAGGACGAAGGAGCGGCATGTAGCGGAATGGAGATGCAAATTGCGTTGCACTGGCCCCAGGATATGAGACGCAAACGCCAACGCAGTTTTATGTCAAGTGAAAAATGAGTGCGAACTATGACATGAAATATGAGCATATCTGAGCCTTCTCCCCCCAGTGTGAGCCCCCCAATGTGAGACCCCACCACCCCCTGCAAATCCGCCCACAGAGTTCTATTAGTTGTTGTTCGGTGCAAATGCGTCACAAATAAATGCAAAAATCGGGATTAGCCCGCAAAAACGAAATCGAAAACGTAAACGTAAACAAAAAGAAGAAGAAGAAGAGAAAAACAAATTAAAAAACTAAACCCACATAAATAATTTATTATATGACATGCCGCCCGACGATGATGATGAGCCGCCCTGATAAGCCCCGTCCCCAGCACGAAACGCTCGTACTTTCCTAAACAAAAAAAAACAAAAAAAACTAAAGTACATGAAACAACTTAACAGAAAATATTACGACAAGCTCGGCTCACTTCGGCTTGGGTTCGAGTTCGGGTTCGGGTTCGGGTTTAATCGCCAGCGATTTCTCGGAAATACTGCACAACTTATGCAATCTAAGGCGCAGTACCGTGATTTGATATACACTGATTCGCTCAATTGTCCGGTATACAGTGCCGTACTTAGTACACTCCGGCCGGAGTGCACACGTCTTGATTTAGCTCTATATGTTGATGTAGTTGATATAGATCGCGAATATGGTGTCCAGACAAGGCCGATGTTTTCACTGTCATTGGCATTGGTGGGCTAAGTGCCCTGACAATGAATTCGTTGCAGCGAGAGTGATGCAATCCACTCAAAGCAAGGTCAGGTTCCCAGCTTGTAATGATCTTAGAGATTTATTCCTTTAAAAGGAATAAACATTAAGGGCTTGATAAACGAGATACTTAAAATAAGATTTAGGGGTCTTTACATTTGGGTTTTTTTTTTAAAACCCTAATGAACTTGGAAATATTATTGCCTTTGTTTTTTTGAAGGCCTTTGATGTATGGGTCTTAAAAGCTTTACATACAAAAAGTATTTCCAAAGCTTCCAGAATCTTAAATTATTTTTATTTGGATTTTATTTTATTATTTTTTTTTTTTAATTATTGATTCACAATAATTTTTTAATACCGTAATGTTTTTAGGTACAACTTGTTTTCTAGTAAGTGTTTTATTGATTAGGATTATATTGATCTAAGCAATATTCGTTGTTGCAATGACCATATAAACAGTTAATATTTTATCAAGATTGTTTCTATGCATGTATAAAAATGCAATGAAACAGTTTATTTTCATTTTCAGATTTTTCCATTCATGAGAAACGTTTTTCGGGCAAAAGAAAACTTACATTCCACACTACTCTCTATCAGTATAGGCACACGCTGGCGCCCCAATGCCGCCTTGCATACGAATTCATTCAACTCAAGAGCACTGGCCAAAACGATCTAAACTGAAGTGACCCCGTCGACCGACTGCCCAACTATAAATAACTGAATGGAATAAGCGTCCAAACATTAGCAATGAAATCACGCAAAGCCGAAAGATACAAACAAATATTGGGGAGTACAGAATACAAGGAATGCGCGGCACATGGACGAGTATGATATACGTCTTCGCGATGCGTGCAAGGTCGTTTATTTTTGCTTAGCACTGTTTAAAAAAAAAAAAAAATGTTTTTTCAACTACACAAGAAGCGGCCCAAAGAACGAAATGATTTTTTGTGGGTTCTGAACTTGACATTGAATCTTTGTAGAGCGATAAGCTTTTGTTTTCAATTCTTAGCTTGTGTTCTATTCTCGCTCATCTTCTTGTGAATTCGATTTCCATTTAATTGGCTAATGATTTTGTTATTGTTTTATTTGAGCTCTCTTCTCTCGATTTGGGGCTTTTCTTTTTCATGCGGTCACACAACTGTACTTTGGACACGTGACGGAACAACATAACTTCCAGTCGATAAGGAGATGGGACTGGAAGCTGTCAGCTGACGCATACCCATACTTACATACAGCAGATTAGGGTTTTGGAAAATATTTACAATGCATTTATTGGAAGCAGTCAAATATTTCACTTTTTCGGGAGATGTGGGGGTTCTTATGATGTCATACAAAAGTATTCGTACAATATAATTAATATACATATAGTTTAATAAATACATGTTTATGTACGGTGTGTGTGTGTGTGTTTTGTGTGTATACTGAGGAAACCCATATCCATATTAGTTCCAATCGGTTTCATATTAAACTGGTATAACGTTAAATACCTCGAAACGTTTTTTCTTTGAATTCTTATGAAAAAGCTAATTTTAAAAACAATCTTTTTTTGACGTTTTTATTACGCTCATTTTTTATAAATCTGATTTCCAAATAAATCGCTTATGGTGAATCAGAATTTGATAGGTTTTATAAAATAATAAATAGGTATAGTAATGTTTTATGTGTCGCCGGTATTTTGAAGGGGAAATTTGAAATAAAAAATTATAAGCCCTGAAAGCAAGGAAAAACTTGCATTATTCAGACTTAAATAAACCCTTTTAATATGTGAAATGTCATGTTTGCCAAACATGTCGGCTATTTTGTTGTGAGTTATGAACAATTTGGCGATGTTTTTTCTCAGCATGGGTATGTGTGTTGTGTGGTTAAGTATAACTAAATCAGGACACAGCAGACTTGGCCATTCTCGCAATCGGTGCCGGGTCGCAGGAGCCTCTGGTGGCATCGGTCCATGCACTGTCCCAAGTGTTCCGCACAGGGCGCTGGTCTAACCGGCACTGCAACGGCAACGGGATGACGTTTGACGTTTTTGAGGACGGCGGGACACAAATAAATGGATCGGGATTTTTTTCTGGGTTAGTGGCGTTTTTCGGGGAGGGGGGATAGCAATGCCAATTGGTGGTGGGGTTAGGTTTCATTTTTAGGGATGCAAAGCAGTGGGTGGGGATCGGACTGATGGGGTTTCGTTTTTTTTTTTTTGGGTTTAAAGCAGAATGGCATACACAGCTCATGGCTAGCAATCTACTCACGTTCGTAGCAACACTCCACGCCCTGTCCGGCACTCGTGGGACACAATCCCTTGTTCGAGGTGGACTCGATGCAGTCCACCGTCCTGACACACAGTCCGCCCACCAGAACGCACTGCCGATCATTGGGATATATGCGCACACCCTGCAGCACTACGATTTAAGGGGTGGATTAGCTACATAGCACCCCGATCCTCCAGATCGCACACTTACTGTACACATCGGATTGGTCCACTTCGTTTGTCTCGATGTCGGCCTGCACCTGCAGCATTAGGATTGTGCTGGCCACCAGCAGGCAGCCCAAAAAAACCCATTCTCAGCGACATAATCAAATATTTGGCTGTGTTACCAGGCGTATACGTGATATGCCTCTAATCGATTCTGCTCGATTTCGATTTGGTTTCCCCTTTAGTTTCAATACACTTCACTCTAGTTATCCACTTCCTCTCGATGGCACGGTTTTCGATGGACTGATCCCAGCTAATTACGCTACAGAGTCTTTTCAACGAAAAATAATGCTAACTTGTAGAGAGAGTGAGAGCCACAGAGCGCGAAAGAGAGAAATAGCGAACGTTTTTGCACAACTAGCAGCGGAGAAAGAGAAAGAGATGGGAAGTGTGGAAGAGCGGAGCGGAGAAAGAGCGGGGAGGCGACGGGAGGAAGCTGAGGAAGTGCGGTTCAATTAAAGACCGTGAGAGAGTTTAGAAAATTGGCCAACTCCGATCGGCTCCATCCGCCTCAATCAGCAACGCTCTCCACTACACACAGAGAAACTATGATTGTTTTGCATTTGATTTTTGAATTTATTATTTACATTTCTCTGACCACTATACCGTAACACGAAAAAAGAACAACCAACTATATGGGTAGAGATTCTTAGAAAAAACTTTTAAAGATTATTGTTATTTTCAAGAAATTCGTATAATTTTTATGAATTTTTTATGAGTTACAAAACTTTCAACAGCAAGATGACAGGATAGACTGACAAAGAAAAGCAAAAAACTAATTTTTTTAATACTCGTATAAATTAAATTTACTATCAACATATAAACTTCATGTTTAGAATAACATAAATTGTAACAATACATTCCAGACGCTATTTCAAAGTTCAATAAATGAACTGGAAATTACAATATTTTAATTTTACTTGATCCATCCACCTATTTGAATTCATATTCTAAATATATCATTTCAAATTAAACCTTTAGAATAGATATTTAACAAGGAGAAAATTCCTAGCGGTGTATTAAAGATCGCTCAATGAATGGACCCACAATCAAGCGCTCAACTCGGGCAAATAGCGCCAATCAGCGACCATCGGCAGGCAGCAAAAGAATAAGAACAACAAGAACGATGGTCTGCATCAAATGAACCGCATTGAGCGGGGCGTAACGTGATTTTACTGCAATCCGATCTGGTTTGGCACACACAAAACCCCCCGCCTCCCTTTCTCCGCCATTGGGATGTCTTATCGGCGCTGTTTGTGTAATTTTCGAAAACAATTTGTGTGAAATGTTTGTGTGCAAAATAAACAAAAAAATTGAAATATTACGCATACGCCGGGGCGAGCTGGCTGGTGCCCCAGAAAAAAAAACAATTCTGTTTTGGGCCAGATGTTACCTTCGCCCGATCTAAACAATTGCGTCTGGAAAAGAAATTCACTAGAAGCGATCAATGAATGAACTAATTACCTGACCCTGAGCAGCTAAATGGCAATGGGTAAGGGAAGTACTTCATTTTTATTTACTTAACATGCCACACCTTTTAATGAGAAAACAAACGTTTACTCTTGTTTCTTTTTTTTTTTTTGTTGTGCACACACAGAATGCACTTCAGATCAGCTGATAGTGATTAAAGGGTTCAGTTTTAAGACCTTGTAAATCCATACGCATCAAGTGGGAGCCCCACAACAGAAAAAATTCCCCTGAACTCAACGCTTATCAGTTTAAATTAAAAGTTTCACCAAAAAGCTTTCACCCAAAAAAGCTATTGTTGAACGGTTTTGGTTTTGGTTTAGGTCTTGGGTTAAAGCTTTTGCCAACTGAGTTGCCAGACATTTGCCTTGAACTTGAAATACCTTCCAGTAAGCCCCTAAGTAACTCGAAAGCCGAGTTCCTAGAAAAAAGAAAAGCAAACATCCCGTTAGGTGAATCATTTTCGATAACGTGTGGATTTATTTTACTTAAGTACTTATTCATTAGTTTCAGTTGAACTGGCATTTGAATGCATATGCACAAACAGATATCTTTCATTGTCAGTCTTTTTTGTGGGGATCTTACGACATCTAATACTTGGCTAATTGCCATAAACAGCAAATATCACAGAGTCGGTGAGTAAGGCTAGAATCCGGGCTAATCGGCTAGTCAGCTAGTCAGCCGACTTCTGCAGTTCGTTGACGGTGATCACGCTGCAGGTGATTGCAGGTGGCAAAGGACTGACCGCTGGGGGCGGTGGAGGCGTGGCTGGGGCGCCCAGTTCGCCGGCCTTATTGCTGAAGGGTATCACAAACACACTCGTCTTGGCCGCATGCTGCATCTTGATCACCGTGTCATAGCTGGGCGGTGCAAACTCACTGTACGACGGCGAGGGCGTGGGCGGTGCCCTCAGACCCTCGGCGGACTGACCGCCGGCGGGACGACGCCTCATGTCCCGGCATCGACGGTCCGAGCAGGCCATCAGCATGAAGAAGGCAGCCAGGGCCAGAAAGGTGGCCACATACCACACAATCGTGATCACATCCATCGCTGTCTGGGATAGTTCGTTGGCCGACCCGACGACAGCTGAAAGTATTTAGTGTCAATTAGTTTTGGCAAATTCGTTAAATGCATATTCCAGCCAGCTCACAGACAAAAACCCCAACCTATGTTTTCATTAGAATCAATAAGTGAAAAACCAAACTTTCTATAGAAACCGCCAGAATGCCTGTTTCATCTCAGTACCAAAGTTTATTGCCCGCTAATGTTGTGTTGTGCTTCCAGTCACGAATTGTGGGTCTGCGCCACCCATAAACTTAATGACGAAACTGCTCGATTCGCACAACTGTCGCGTCATCGTACTACGCTAATGGCTAAAATGGCCTATTGATAGGGGCTAACCCCGGCAGTGGGCACCGCAATTAGACAGAACTGGTTGATTGTCGGTTTCAAGGGTCCGGTAAAATTGAGATATTACCAGTGGGCGCAATCGGTTACGAAACTGAGTTCACTTAATAGCAGCTGTAAGCCTTTAGAACTTTAGGCACGGAGAACAAATTCCTTCGATATTTTTAATATTTTAAATAAGGGATTTAAGGTGTTCACTATCTCAGAAAACTAAATATAGACTTTTATCATTCGTGCTTTTATTCAAATTTGTTTATATGTTATCAGGGTAAACATTATATTTATAATTAAATCAAATGACAAATTGCCATATTTAGAAAATATTATCAATATGAAAACACTTCAATTTATTATATCATACTTGCTTAGATAAGATTTAAGAAATAGGGTAATGATTCTTTTACATTTAACAAGGAATAAATGACTGTTGTCAAGGCAATACTATAGGAAATTGTCTTCTTTTTTTTTTTGGAAAAGCAGGTCTTACTCATAGCAGCTAATTTAAACTGTTTGGATTTAGATTTATCGTTTCTTATTTTGTTGTGTTTATACTCTAGAAAGTTGGTATCAACTATACGATAATGTTTCTGAACACTTTGGTTTTGATGGCTTGTCACTTTGTTCTTCATATAGATACTCACTGTTCTTGTAGACAATTATGCGGTTGTTGTTGGCGATGGTATCGGGAAACAAGTCCACCTCGGTGGTTCCGTTCGTGGACGTTAGGTTGTAGTTCAGCTGGCGGGAGGATGACTCGTTGAGAACGTTCTCCAAACTGAAGAGATAGGACTGGCCGTGTACGCAGCACGAGCTGGCGATGATTACTGAAATGGAATGAAATGCCCACGCCGAACCAAACCAAACCAAACCGCATCGAATCGAATCGGATCGCAACGGAGGGTAATGGAGGGGAACGGAGAGGCAGAGGGGTATTAGCGATATTTAATTATCAGGAAATCAAGACAGAGCGGTGAGCTCACTGATAGCTTATCACCAGTCGCCATTCTGTGGCGTGCGAACAATTGGATTTAATTACAGGTGGGAGCGCTGAAGACAAACATCTTCATTGGCGGCTGATAAGAGTAACTAAATATAGCCACTGCCAGCGGGGCGTTCCCCTGGCAAATGGATCGCTTAATAAGCTCAGTCAATCGGGCGCTTAAGTTTACGACCTTAGCCACTTGACGATGACGACCCGGTGTCTGAGGTGGGTTACTTTGGGATACCTCCAGCCCTGATATGGCTGGAGAACATCTCCATTCTCAGCAACTAGTGGGATAGGTGCTAGGTACGCATTATCTTGCCAGCTATGGCTTGCAAAATATTTTGACACTCCCATCAAAACACAAACACCATAAAAGCCAGTTAAGCTGCGGCCAATAAAACATAACGTTCCCGCTATCTCATTTTGAAGAGCATTCGATGAGTTGGCAACCGTGTTTGCACACTTCTTTGGCGGCAACCATATTTCACCATCGCAGGTGCGTTCTTCCTTTTTTGGTGCGGGATAAATGGCACACGGCACACCATCATTAGACATGACAGGTATCTTTACAACGCCTGTCAATGATAACTTGATTGCGGACCAGTTTCCGATATCAATTTCACCACAAAGCTAATGAAATTTCGGTCGCACAAAATTGTTGACCTAGGTTGCGGCTTTGACGAGTCTCGATGAGAGACAGCTGGTCATTCGCGTAATAACTTTTTTTTTTGCCAGTCCAAAGGAAAAATTACTCAGCTGATTACGAGATAATTCATACGCCCTGTTGTCTAGCCGAAAAGTGTAATTTATCATAGTCATTATAGTTGAATGAATAGCTTGTTATGTGTTTATTTTAATCACTTTATCTTCCATTCTAATAAAAGAAGAAATTATCTAAGCTATAGTCATGTGGAAACTCCGGCCCCGAGACAAATTAGTTGAATGGAATCTTTGTACTAAATTGTGATAATATTCAAATTATGGTAATTAAAAATAATGGAATCTTTCGCGTAGACTTAAGCAAATATTTTCCATACTGATAAAACTTGTAAACATCATTAAATTTATCTGAAAATGTAACCAAACAATTACAAGTAATCTTTGGCCACCTTGTTCCACTTCTACGGGGACTTAAAACAAGATTACAGCACTGGATGTATGGTTACTAAAAATAACTGCCAAAGCTAATGTTGGGTGTGGGTTTCTTGGGCGAAAATACCCATTTAACAGTGGGTAAATTATGCGGGTGGGTTCCGTTGTTTATAGAGTGTCAAGTGGATCTAGATAAGGTGGCAGTAAAAAGCACGCATCCAAAAACACCATCACAAACCCATTGAAATGCCAAACAAAAAGAGCAATGTGGAAGAGGAAAAACAAGCAGCAACAGCAAAATATTAGCAATTAAATTCTAATTAGCCGCTAATGGCAAAACGTGCTAGAGTCAACGTCAGCAATTCCAGTGGAGCTAGTGGTATCACCTGTGCAAACTGAATATATATATGGATATGGGTGGTATTGTCTTGCCCACATGCCATGTGCTTGGTTTATATACATATCTATATGTATACCCGATATGTATGCATATCGGAGCTATGGATAAATTAACTCCATTCCCCTTGAACCCGACTCTCTACTTAAGAAATCGAATTTCGGGAATTTCCGTGATTTGTTGCCATTATCCCCAAGTAGGGTGGCTCCGCCCCATTTAACAACATCATTAGTCATTTGGGGCTTGCCAGCGACTTGAGTTTAACTGGTTGCCATAATTGCCGGGAAAATTGCAAATCGAGATATCGCCGGTCCCCCCCTCTAAATAACCCAACATCCCACTTTAGTGAAATGTCACCGAAACGAGGGCTTTAATTTTGATTCGTTTAGATGATATTTATAAGGCGATCACATGACGCCGGCTCACAGATCTTATCTAGCGGGATTAGCTGATGACGGGATCGTAAAGACATCGTTAACTGGTTTACGATGTCTGGGCGAATGCCTAAGATGATATGGTCTTGACGCCAGAAGTTCCTCAAACAGACGTTTAAGGCTATAACGATCATTGGGATTTGCAATTCACTGATAACACTTAAAACAGGATTAAAACATCACTTTTAATGAATGGGGATATTAAATGTTGTATAGAGTACTTCTTTTGACAAAAAAATAAGATAAGAAAGAAATAGCTGATACTAATATCTAATAATACTTTTGTATTACTTTGTATTTTACTTGGTCTGGATTCAGGAACACATCAATCATATTGGTTCATTTAATATTTAAATTTATGAGGTCTTAATGCAGCGAATAGCAAAACTATTTTTGTTACGAATTCTTTAATTAATAACTAATATTTCCTGTTTCGCTTAAACTTAGCTTTAAACGACGACTAGTTTTCTCAGATAATGCTATTGGCAACACTCTAAAAATACCTATCCTATACGAAATACGGTTCTATAGACCCATTGATACAAACATTCCCTGCTCACAATGTTTATTCATGGTATAATTATCTCCAATCAGCTAGGGTTTGTTGAAGTTCACGTTCACATAATTAGCATATGCTTGTTCGAGACTTGTTTACTGTCCGCATCTGAGATATACACACAGGTATACAATATCGGTGCATACATATATCCAGAGAAGGCCTGTCTGAGACTCACCCATCATAATTGGCAGCATTGTCTGGATCCGGCTGTGTTCCATGGCGGTGTTCGCTGGCTTTCAGGTAACTGGCACTGTTGTTAGTTTGTTTTTTTAATTCACACACTTGTCGGCCGGAATTGCAATCAATGAATTTCCATAAATCGTTCACTTCACTGAGAATTGCACCGGGCAATCGGCAATTGGCAATTGGCAATTGGATATGGAGGCTGGCTTTCACTTGGATGCGGACTGTCCGCCGAAACGATCGTTCAGCTTCAACTGTGTGTCGCAGACTGAGCGAGTCGCTCCGTTTGCCCACAGCTTTTAGCCGGAGCTGCTCTTTCTGGTTGTGCTGTGCTGTGCTTTGCTGTGTTGTGTTGTGTTGTGGTCTCTGCCAGCGTCTTTGTTTCCATGTGGCCCCCCTGGCGTATGAGTCACGCGCTCTCCGCTCGGCGAGAAAGTAATTCCGACGATTGGCGGGACTGGTTAGAGCAACGTATCTAATTGCTGGCCAAAACATCAAGCAAAAGCGTTTTAGAGGCGGAGGTTGCCACCGCTGTGGCCACCGCAAAACCAATGAATGATTGGAGATGGGTTCGGTTCTGGTCCTGTGGTTACCATAGTTTTAAACCTAATCCCACAAAAAGTCCATCACATCCCCCGAATTTTAACATGAATCACATCCTCTTCACTTCCAAAATCAAAGAGTGAAAATTTAAGTCTTAAATATATAAAGAATGTGAATCATAAATTCTAATTATTAAAAAAAAAAATCTATTTCCTTTTGAAAGGGAAAAAGTACACAAAAAAATTGGGTACATTACCCAATAAATTTAAAAACACACAACGCAAATAAAATATAACCACTTATTAGCTAAAAAAAAAACGTTTATTTTTATTAAATTAAAGCAAATTTGTGAGAATATATAAATAAATAAAAGACAAATTAAAAAGTTGAATTTCAGGGCTACAATATTTTACAGGCCAATCTATTTTAATTGGCAATCAATGTGTAACCATTTCTTTAACTTAAAATTCGATATTTAGTTTAGTCCAAACTATTGCTCTTGTTGTTAAGGTTTATTGATAAAATAATCTTGCTGCGTAGTTTATGCAAAGTAAAATGATGTGCTGTTAAAATTGATTGATAAAGTCATGTCAATACACCCAAACTGATAAGTGATAAGAAAAATAAAGGATTTATACACTTGCTTTGTGCATACCCACTGAAATTTACAAACATTATGTGGGTCTTCGATAAAACACAAGCCACACCTTTTATTGAAGACCTTAAGTTACCGTTTGCTTTAAAAATATATATTTTCGTGGAGGCAGATCCACTGGGAGAGTGGCCCAAAGAAGTCGCCGTGCTTGGGGTTATTTTTGGGCGTTAACTCACACCTGCACGCCCCACTACAAAGCGCTAATTCGCTGTGCGAATTTCGCGATTTGACCAGTTCGAAGCGTCAGAAGAAGATCGAGCGGCATTTTCAGGATCCACGTGCGTTCTTCCCCACGGAATGATGGATGGTCCAGTTCGGTGGTCAAACTCCTTATCAGGGTGCTTGACACGAATTAAGGCCAAGTGCTGATTTCGGCCAAACCACAAGCGATAGAGCGATTGGCGATCGACCCTGAACTTGATGGTTAGATCGATCAATCGAATGTCTGGGGCTCTTTTGTGTGCGTGTTATAATTGGCACCTGGGCGTTATATATAGAGCCATAACCGTGGACCAGCTACCGGTTGCCAAGGGAGCCGCACATTCGCTAATTGATTCGCGTACTGTGACTCCAAGGCAATTGGACAATTGTGGGCCGACATTGAACGGGGGCACAGATTGGCCGGCAAATTGTCTCGCAGCCACGATGGCGATAACCAGTTTGGTCAATTGCGGCGAGTCAACGACCAGTCGACCCCAGCACGTGCCACATCCACCATGATCCGTCCCCAGTGTCCATTCGGTAACAAAGGAAAATCTACGCAGGTAGCGTAAGCAGACCACAAATCGATTAACTCATGGATGACGCAGTGGTAGCAACACCTTTCCTCTAGTCGTGACCAAACGTCGATTTCTTGGCAGATGAGTTGGGAGTGCGAGGTGCCTGTTCAACTGGTTATTGGATAAGGCACGTGCTGATTCACCACGAACTGTGTCACCATGTGATGAAAGCCCAAACACCCAAGCTGGGGATGATCTGCGGAGGGAGAGGGCGAGGTGATGCCCGGCCGCACTTTCGCTACGCTCTGCTGGGATTTAGTTGGTTTATTTATCAGTTAATATACGTATTTGAGTGAGTTGCGTGTGTATACATATGAATAAATTGGCTTAAGAGCTACTGACCATCTCAACGATCTTACAGTTACATTGCAGTTACATGTTTCGAGTAAATACTGTAGTTCGTACATACATAATCTCGTGAGCGTGTGTGTGTGTGTGTGTGCCTACATATACTTTATTATACTCTGGATTGAACAATTGACAACTTCGGCCAGCACACAACAAGGACATCTACAAGCGCGTGGTTTTTCTAGGCGTACAAATACATAACATACATCTATGCAGTACAGAAACAGGTACAATCTATGTGGAATGCTCGGCCAAGTCCTGGCTGGCCCATGGAATATTTACGCTAGCTAATACAGAGACTAGTACTGTGTGGCTTTCGCTTATAAATAATTGTTGCTTAGGTAAATAATTGATATAATTTCATAGAGTACGGTAATACCAGTGAGATTTCATCAGTGAGTAAACAATTTGCATCGCCAAAAGGCGGCTTCAACAGTTACAAATACTAAATCGATACGGAGCGTTGAAGAACATAAAACTTAAATATATACATCTGTAAAACAGTGAAGAGTCTCTGGGGGAGTATTCTGGTATTCTTGATTGCTGGTTATCTGGTATTTGGTTCGAAGTGAACACATCGACAAAGGTGACGTTTGATCGCTAACGCTAATCACAAAACATAAAATCAGTCCTAACATATTTACATGGAATGCTGATCTGTTCAGATAGAGATTCAATTACCTAATAGGACCAATACAACAAGTGTGCGATACCAAGTACTTGCTGATCTGGCACAAAGCGGAGCAACCCCAGCCGCGGATCCTTATCTCTCCGGGAACAGCGACTCGTAGCTGGGCGGCAGATCCTTGGGCGTGGCCGGCTGCTGTTGATGCTGGCCGTGCTCGTGCTCGTGCAGGACGCTATCATCGTACTGTGACTGTCCCGCTGGTGGCAGTTCAATGGTGGGCACATCCGACTGAAAATAGCGTTACCAATCATTTCCTGATCTAGACAGCGACAGCCCTTGGGGCAACCTGTACTCACCCTGGCGCGTCGCTGGTTGAAGCGAGCAGCGGAGGCCTCATGAGCCCGCTGCTGCACTGTTATGCAGTTCCAGTACTTCCAGCAGATCCACACACAGAAGCCCACGCCCAGCATGGTGAAGATGAGCGACGTTAGGGCCGAGATGGCTACATTGGCCGTGTCGATTTCCTCGGGCACGATGGCGTCGTGGAAGCAGGTGCCCTCGTCGCGACACGGATACAGGCAGTTGGTGATGTTGTCCCGCACAAAGTGCCGCGAGATGCACGAGTACTGGTCGTTGGGGTCGCACAGGAAGTCTCCGTTAAACTGGCACTCGGAGTGGGCCGTGAGCACCATGCGCAGCTCCAGCGGATCGCCGAGTATATGGCGCGATCGATCCACGAAGATGTGCACGTTGACCTCGCGGTCACGCTGGTCGAAGATCAGTCGTCCGGCCGGGCCGTCAATGGAGATGTCCGTGCAGATGCGTTCGCTGGGCGATCGGTTGCCGCTACTGAACTGGATGTAGTCGATGCACTCCTTGGACACGGGATCGCGCCGGAACTTGAGGCGCGTGATAATGGTGTAGATGCCGCGCGGGGGCCGCTCGCTGGTCACCACCCGGAACTGGCAGTCGTACTTGATCCTGTTGGCCGCATGGCCGTGGGGCAGTGTCAGGTTCCACTTCTGCGTGATGATTGCTCCAGAGGTGTCTTCGGACTCCAGCCGCACCGTGGGATCGCCCCGGAATGGCTTGGCCAGTGTGTAAAATAGTTTGTCCGAGCACATGTTGTCCTGGAGGCGAACTGGGAGGGGCCAGACACAGAGTCATTAACATTTCCTGGAGAGGATTGAGAGGCACACTCACCGTTCTTGTAGGCAGTGGAAAAGGTCACCAACATGGCCAGTAACCAGAGTGTCCCGAAGCAGACCTTTCCCAACATGTTGGCACTTGTCCCGCGTCCCCACGTCCTGCGTGCGTCCTTGCTGTTCCGTCGCGACTGGGTTCAGCTAGAATCCCAGCATTTGCATTTATTTTAGAATTAAATTAGAATTTGTTTATTGCTAAATTGAGTTTAGTGTGACCGTTGTCGAGCCACTGGAAAATACCACGTGAAAAATACCTCAAAAACCCAAAAAAGTTTTCTAGCTGAGACTCAAACCACAACCAAAAAATATTTTTAAACGAAGGTAAGAAGGACCGTTATTTGCAATGTATGGAGGTTTTATTAAATTAATACATACACTCGCTCTCAAAACTCTGCGTACACGCCAAAATTAAACAAAAATCAATCTTTTAGACAGCATATCTTCAAATGCAGGATATTTATTGAACTACATTTTTGGCACATCATAGCCTTCCCTTTTTTTTAAGCTTCCGAAAAAATATTATTTCTTTAAAATATTTTATTATAACTAAAAATGTAACAGGAAAAATAAAACAAATATGGACCCACATACATACTTCTCAACGAACACTATATACCCATTTACTCTACGAGTAATGGTAATGAAAACGCATTCGTAATCCAATTCGTAATGGCAATTTTCGCTGCTGGGAAAACTCGCCTTAAAATAAAGGTATTAAGCACAAAACAGCTCAATTCATTTGCGTTTATTCAGAAATTGCAAAATGTTCATTATATACATGGTGCTGACGGCAGCATTAGGCCTGCCTTTTCTCGATGCAGCTTTTCGAGTGCGATCGACTATTGATAATGGTAACCCATATTTAAAACAATGATAAAATAACGTTCCTTATTCTTGGAACTATCCTTTAGGAATACCTAAATACCTGAATTTTTCAACAAGCCCATTCGTAAAGATCGGCGCTGGTTATTATTATTTTGATACTAAGGTGAAAAAGAATTGGTTTGATGCCGCCCAGTCTTGTCATCGAAAGAACGCCCATCTAGTAGCATTTGAGACGGTTCACGAGTGGGACTTGGTCAACCGGTATATCTTTAAAAAAAAATTAGAAACCCTATACTGGACCGATGGTACGAGTTTGGCCAATAAGGGAAAGCATTATTGGTTCTCAATAGGCGACCCAATAACGGCGAATATTTGGTATCCAGGGGAGCCAAATTTTCAAAACGGAAATGAGTTTTGTGATGAGATGGGCTACCGGCGGACTGCAACCAGTTACTTATTATTGAACGACAGAACATGTGATAATTTGGTTAACTACATTTGTGAAAAAGATTATCCAAAGACAGCCTCTGTCGTTGTATGGTAATAAACACATTTTTAAAATTAAAGTTTCTTTTATTTTAAATTTAAAAAAAAAAAAACTTTTTTTTCGGAATTTATTAGTTTTTTGCTCTTTTTTAGAAGTGTGTGTTTTTTTAAAGTTTGTTTGGTAAAATGTAAAAGCTAATATGGATTTCATCTTAAAACTCAATTTGCTAAAATAAAGGATTAAGTAACAACATAAAATCGTTTGAATTAATCAATGAGCATTTTAAAAACAACAAATTAAGGTAATCTATTTTCTCAACTTTAAATTTAAAGGTTTGCTTACAACTACAAATTATTTTATATAAAAATTAACACATTTCGGTTAATTTAGTGAGGGTACTTTAATAGGGTTATGACTTAAAGTTTAGCTCTCAGAGCTTCGTAGCACTTGCTCCTGTATCTCCTGTACATGCTCCGCCAAAAGTCCATCCTTTCGCCATCCGGATTGGCGCACATCTTCAGCTCCCGGTCGATGAGTAGGCAGTCCAACTGGAAGGGTTTGCCAGCCTGTGGTTTCTGGACCGGAGTCCAACTTTCCGATGGCTTGCCATCGCGAGCGAAACTCGCCCACATCTTACAAATTCGTTCCGTAACCAGCAGGTCATCCTCCCTCATCTCTGCGTCCTCTCCCGCCATTTGGAAAATATAGCAAATATCATCCGCATGGGCCACTCCACGCAAATCCTCGTTCTGGAAGATTTTCTTGTACATATTCCGACCGCCCACGTAGTCCAAGCGATAGAAGTACAGAGGCGATTGCGTCTGACAGCTGGCGTGGATCTCCGCTGCGTGCTGTAGGTCCATGCTGAAGTGGTAATCGGTGAATAGATCCACTAGGTTGTCCAGATTTTCCCTGGTCAGTGGCTGGCCGTTGAAGTAGAAGGCTCGTATGTCTGAAGCAGCTTCCTGGGCCACCGGAGACTGCGGATCCATCACCAGATTGCGGGGAACCATTCTGGCTAGATCATCCTCGTAGGCTTCCAGTTTTTGCTTGGCCTTTACTACCATGGCCAGTCCCTCGGCCGAGTTGTAGCCCATTATCAAAGGCATTCCTGCGAGGGAGTCCTTTTTGCACATCAGCTCCAAGACGTTCTGGTCAATGAAGCTGTCCGGACTGCTGCTATCCTCCACCACTGGCTTGAAGGCAAATGGCAAGTGGCGTCGCCGCTCATCGGATGTGAGGACTTTCATGGTGTTGCCCAAAATGCCAGTGGGGGTGACCTCCTCTGACTGCAGGAAGGCCAGGAGTGCTTTGGTGTCGCCGCCAAAATCGCCGCCACCCAGTAGCTTGGCCAGGTGGCGGGTCTTGACAGCCGCCTCGTTCTGGAACACCCACTCCATGTTGCCCGTTCCACTCTGCATAATGGCCTTGTGGAACAGTCGGTTGGCATGACGGGCGTAAGTGTGCAGATGCACTGAAGCAGCGCCCGCACTCTCACCGAACAAGGTCACATTGTTGGGATCGCCATTGAAGCTGGCTATGTTTTCCTGCACCCAGTGAAGGGCCAGACGCTGATCCTTGAGCCCCATGTTCCCATGGATGCCCTCCTCGGGTAAGCTCAGGAATCCCAGGGCTCCCAGTCGGTAGTTTAATGTGACTACAATGACATCCTGCTCCATGAGCTTGGCGGGAAAGTGGCTAAAAGGGGTTATATTGTTATATTAGATTTAAATATCAAGTGGAAGTGAAAGACACCCACAAGTCACTGTTGCCATTGCCGAAGAAGAAGCCACCTCCATGTATCCAGACCATGACGGGCAGCGGAGAAAGACAGTTCCTCACTTTGGGTGCATAGACATTGAGGAAGAGGCAGTTCTCGGAGCCAGCCACCTCCAGGGTGAAGGGATCTCGCTGGTGGGACACATTCCGCTCCTTGCTGCAGTCCAGTTCCTGCTCCACAAATCGTTGCAGTGGCCGGGGGCTCTGGATTTCGAGTTCAGGCAATGGATTACAAGGGAATCCCTAATGTTCCTGCTTAACTCACCCGGAAACGCAGTTCTCCCACAGGAGGTTCCGCATAGGGAACACCCAGGAAGCTGTTGAACTCCAATCCATTGGCCAGCTTCTTTTGTTGGCCAACCACAACGCCTTGTTTCACGGGCACTTTCACCTGGAAAGTTCGCAGTTTAAGTAAATGTACTGAGGATTGGAATTAACTCACCTTCATGCTGCTGCAGAGCCTGGTAAAAATGAATCTGCCGCCAGAGCGAAGCATGGCAAAATTAGTTATCCGCCCGTTGAGATTTCATAAACAATCTAATCGCAGGCAATTATTCGGCAATCACAAAACCTGAAACCGCTGAACTTTGCTCGTGAAAAACAGCTGACTGTGCTTAACCCTTCGATGGTGCGACGGGTTGTCTGGACTATATCATTTACTTTAACCTTTACAGTATAAATATTTTTTTAATTACAAACTCAAATATTTTGTAATTAGTTTCAAGTAGGTAATTGGAAGTAGGTAATTGGCTTTGTGTAAGAAGGTTACTAAACCTATAAACGAAATTATTCCTTAAGATTTAAAATACTTTTTGAGAGAATAGCAATTTATTATAGTTGATTAACTTTTGTACGTCAATTCAATTTTATTATTTGTAACTATTTTAAACTAAAATGTAAGTATGCAGTAATAAAATAATTTATTTTTATTAAACTTAGATTGAATTTAAATGTTCAAATACAATACAAATTTTCCGAAAACTTGTAATAGCCAATTTTAAAGTAAAAAACTAAAAATTATAGGTGTTAATTGGAAAGTTATGTTCATGAAAATGCAATGCATTATTCATTATTCCATTAATAGAATTCATTGGCTCTATAAGAAAAGTAACGAATTAAATTGTTCTTATATCCACCATTCCATGATAAAAACACTGTCGATTTTACACATTTAAAGTTACATTTAAAATGTTTCTAAGTTTTATTTGACTAGTTCCATTGCATAAACGTTAATACAAGTTCATTTATGGGTTTTCAATTTTCTTTTCGAGTTTTTCTCTTGTGTTTTTAATGAACTCTTGTCCGTAATTTGGCCAGCGCCCGGCGATCGAGCTGGCAGTTTGGGGTCGGGGAAATTGGTGTTTTAGTCAGAAGGACCCTTGGAAGGGCCCAACTTGAAAAAGGTTTGAGCTTTCTCCGCCCCCAAACAGGATGGCCAACTCATCGAGGGACGTGGCCGAACGTCGCGAGCTCTGTAAAGTTGCGCTTCATTATGGTAAGGTATTGTTTTGGTAAGGTTAGGTAGGGTAGGGTATAATAATTGTTAATTAACTTTAGTTTAAGCATAGTTCACACCAAAAGTCGGAAACATTTACACTTATGTACACATTTAACACACATACATCCAACACTTAATAAACATTTATATATATATATAGAATATGTAGTAATAGTAATATTTAGCAAACATCGAGAGCATCATCTCGTCAATCCCCTTCGGAGAATGCCATCTTATTTAACTGCTTCGAGACTCATTTAGCCATGGTTTCTTGTTTTACTTGTTGCTTGTCCGTTGTGGTTGCTTTCATTAAAATAATGGTCACAAAAACTGTGATTACAAATAGTAAATTGGTGTTTTGTTCTTAATCTCCTTCCTTTCGTCGTCAAAAAGTTGTTGATCTCCTTAAAATCGCCTCAAAGCCAATGTGCGCTTCAGATATAGGCAAATAGCGCGATGAATCAGCTCGTACTGCTCCGAGTTCTGGACCATTCCGCCCCGCTGCAGGCGGAGATTGCACACGATGCCCAGCACGTCCACGAAAATGTCCGGCATCTTGGGCAGGCGATCGAAGGATGGGGGCGTTTCAACCGACTCCGCCTCCACCTCCGCCTCCGCCACCAGGTGATCCAAAATATGCCTGATGTGCCGGATGGTGTTGCAGGTGAAGCTGCTGTCGCTGTCCGTGGGGCACTGGTACTCCTCCACCGCGCTGCTGGTCAGCGATTTGGTGAGCATTCCTGTCAGCGAGTAGGCCAACGATTGGCGCAACTGACGCACTGCATTCAGGATGGCCGTGAAGCAACCGGTGCGCCCGATCCCAGCCGAGCAGTGGATCACGGGTAGCGGCTGGACGGCATTGAAAATGTCCTGCTGGTAGATCTCCAGCCGCTGAGCCGCCAGGTGGGCATTCCGCTCGCTCCTACTCTCATCGTAGTTGTCGAACTCCGACTCGCACTTCCCAAGGTTAAGGACATGCAGGCAGGTGTCCAGCAGCGTGTTGATGTCCCGCGGCGAGTGGTGATCCGGCCAGTCCGGATACCAGTAGTGGTAGCAGCAGATCTTCTGCAGGTGGTAGCTAGCACTCTGCGGCACACGGATGCAATAGAGCACCACCAGCTTTCTTACCGAGTAACCGTTCCGTCGCACAATGCCCACGTTCTTGACCAGGAAGAAGCTTCCCTGGGCGGGCAGAGCCTCCAGCAGATCGCCATCCAGCGTCACCTTCACCGACTCCACGCCGATGTGCCGGCCACTCAGCTCGTAGTCAATCACCTCCGAGGAAGCGGAAGCCCCCACAGTGTCCGGCACAAAGGTGGGCGTCAAATGCCGATCAAAGTACTCCCGGGCCGCCTCGCTCAGCTGAAACACCTCGCACTTGGCGGCCACCGCAAAGATCTCGTTCAGATCGATGGGGAAATAGACGGCGCACTTCTGGCGATTCGCCTCCGTGAAGTTGGTGAGCATGACGATCTTTTGGAAGTACTGCTGCAGGATCTGCGCCCGGTCCATGTGCGGACTGCTGCTGCTCCCGCCATCCACGCAGCGTCGTATATAGCGCTGCGTGTTCTGGTATATCATCAGCCAGAACTCAAAGATGGTATTCGGCAGCGGTCCCTGCGTGGCCACATAGCACTTCGACACGTAGTCGGGTCCCTGAAACAGAAGTTTTAAATGGATTATATCGAACTAATAAGCATGGATTTACTTTCGAAAGATCTATCTCTTTACTATCGGTTTGCATTTTCTAACCTTGATGTAATTGGCATTGATGTAGGGCATGTCCTCGCTGGCGGTCACGGAGCTGGTGCGCTTCACCTCCTCTTGCAGATTGATCAGCTCGCTGGACTCGGTTTCGAGCAGTACGCGGGAGTGCTCGTTGGGCAGGATCGTCTTGTAGCGATTCTTCGTCTGCGAGCCAAAGACCATGGGCTTCTCCTGGTGGTTGAGCGGCAGGTCCCAGAACTCCTTGTGCAGATCCCGAAAGATGCGCTTTTGCTCGGCTTCCTCCAGATCCGGAATCGATTGCACGATCCTCTTAACCACCGCCTGGTAGCAGGCGAGCAGCTCACTGTCTTCCGAGCTCGGTGGAACAAGGTCAGTGGGCGTGTCCAAGTCCCGCGCATTGGAGCCCAACACTGGGGGCTGGTCGATGATGTTCCTGTTGCTCTGGTAGCTGTGATCAAACACATGGTTCAGCCGGATCAAATCGAACTGATTGAGCGGATTGGAGGCACTCTGAAGCATCTGTATGCTGGCCAGGTAGATCTTGAACTCCTCGCTGGTCGTCTGCGGCGACAGAGGTCGCGTCATTATGTTGCGCACGGTGCCAGCGCAGGTGCACGTGGCCACAATGCCCTGGTCCGCGCTGGCCGCCTCCACTTGCGGATTGGGCTGCAAGTCCGAGGCGGATCCAAAGCACACCTGGCCGAAGAATTTCTGGTTGTTGGCCTTGCTGCTGTTCAGGTTCTCGGTGCTGAAGAACTTGCGCTGATGTGGGGCTTGGTTGGCGGCGGCACAGCTGCAGACCGTAACTTTCGGCTGCCCCAAGTCCTGGACCTGGATTTCGGTACTCGCTCCACCCACCACCAGCATGCCGCCCATGTTGAGGGTGAGGCTCTGATTGGAGCCGCGGCGCTCAAGCAATCCTCGCTTCGGAGTGGGCACATTGGATCCGGAGCCCGAGCCCGAGCCCGTGGAGTTGGTGCGCATGTTAAGGCGACTGTACTTCTCCGGCGCTCAGCATGGCCTGCTGCTGCAGCTGGTGCATGGAGTTCAGGTCGCCGCACGAGGTGGTGGTGTGACCCGTCTTCAGGGTGATGCTGTGGTTCGACCCCCGCCTCCTGAACAGCCCCTGTCGACTGCCCTGGCTGCCCGCCAGCAGGTGCGTCTGCGGCTGCTGCTCCGACCTGACCTGGTTGGCATTGCCTGCGTCCAAATTGCAGCTGGACTTGGAGTTGAGTATGGAGCCCAGGCTGTAGTTGGACAGGCTCAGGCCGCTGTTCATCAGGTTGCCGCACGAGTTGTGCAGGTTGAGCGTTAAACTGTGAATGGATCCCCGCCGCTGGAGGAGATTCATCGAAGATGTGGACACTGTAGTCTTGCCCTGCAGCGCTGGCATCGGCAGGTCCATGGACTTTTGCTTGAAAGGCGATTCCTTGGAAACGCCGCCCGAGGGCGAAAACTCCATCAGGGTGATGCACTCGGGCAGCGTCTTCAGGTTTGTGCTGGACGAGTGCAGCAGCTGATTGTGCTTGTGGGCGCTCCTCGGCGCCAGGCTGGCGCCCATTCCGAACTTGGAGCCGCCGTCCACGCTGCAGGCGGACTTCAGCTCGCTGTCGCCCAAACTGGGGGTCAGACTGGCGTCCGAGTCCAGGGAGCTTTGGGCCGTGGTGCTGCAGTGCGGCGGCGGCACCTGATATGGGTTCTGCTTACGGTGGTACATCAGCCAGTCAGTGGTGTTGATCCCAGGGGACTTCCGGCGCGGAGTGCGCCGCTGGCTGGCCAGACTCAGGTGACTGTCCAGACGGGAGAGCGAGGTCGAGTGGATTCCGGAAGCGGGCTGCTGGAGATGGTGATGGTGGATGACACTCGTCGATGGCTTCGCCTGGCCCGACTCCATGTCGTCGCAGCTGCCGTGAGATTCGGTTATGTTGTGCACCACAATCGACAGCTCCGACTCATTGGCCGCCGAGTCCAGCGAGCGGGCCTTCTCCTTGGTGCTCTTGATGGTCGGCGTCTTTGGCTTGGGCAACGGCGAGGCCTGGCCCGAGCTCTTGATGGGCACGTCCGTGATGCGAATGGTGAGATTGTTCTTGTTCTTGCGGTTCTTTCGACCCTCCGACTTCTGCTGCTGCTGCTCTGGTGGTTCGGCCATCGCGGGACTGCGATCCCGTCGAGGAGCCTCCTCCAAGCTGCCCGTATCCATGGGCGCCACCTGCACGACATGATCGATTTCCGGGAAGCGAAAAAAGTTGCCATTCTTGTAGCCAGCCGAGTTGATGATGTTCAGTGGCGAACCGGACACGTTCAGGTTGTTGATGGAGGACAGCAGTTTCGGGGAGTAGCTAAGGCGACTGGCCTCCAGACCCGGCGTCGTGGAGGATTCATCCCTGAACAGGATGGTGGGTGAGTTGTGCTCGCTCCTTGACAAGTACATGCTGTTCTCCACGTCACGACCGCCCTCGTCAGAGCCGCCTTTGGGGATGGTGTTCTCCTTGTCAATGCCACGCCCACCGCCCCGCTCCTCGCCAGCGGAACTGTTGATGTGCGGCGGGCAGGATCGGCGGTCGTACAGCGAGAACCTCTTGAACTTGCGGCTTAAAGTGGGAGACTGCGAGCTCGGTGGATGGTGGACATGGGCCGCTTGGTGGGGACTAACAATGGTGAACTGCCGGGGGGTGAAGGCCTCCTCCTCCTCCTGAGCCTCCTGCTCTGCCGACGACTCGGGAATGCCCGGGACACCGCCCTCCGCTGTGGGCGAGGGGAACTCGAAGGATGTCTGCAGGAACTCGAGGGGCGTGAAGTAGGGCGTGCTCTTGTTGCTCTCCGCATCCTCGCCAGCTTCCAGTGGGGTGTACGGGGTGTAGGGGGTATAGGGGGAGGAGGAGGAGTCGTTCGTGGGGCGGGGGGTCTGTGGGTAGGGGTACTCAATGGGTGCATTCTCCTTGTTGTTGTTTCGTAGCTTGTCCATGATACACACACACAATTGCCAACGCGGGGCGATCGCGGCGCAGTCGCTCCGCCCGTTTAGTGTCTTGGCCTCACTCGATCGGCATTATCTCGCCCGCACAGTTAGCACTTCGGAAAATTCCACAAATCATGGGAAAGCAGCGTTTTCTTTTCACAACATTTTCTTTAGAGCGGGTCTCTCTTACGATAGTATCGACATATCGAATATTTGTGCTTGCGAAACACAAACATGGTTTTCGGTTTCGATAGTAATCGATAACTTTATAGTTTCTTTAATTAAAAAAAATTTTCATTGAAAATCTTCTTCAACAAATATCTTATCTTAATATTATTCATGGTAATATGTACGAAAATGCAAAATAATTCCATACTACCGAATGAGTTCAGCAAACAATTCGAACTTGACAGTTAACGATGTTTTTCTAGTGTGTCCGCGTTCTTCGCGTTCAAATTTCTGAAGAATCAAATAAAAAAAGGTGGTTAGCTTGGACGTTTAATGAAGTGTCTTTGCTAAAAACAGTGACTACAGTGATTTGCAGAGATTTTAATTTAAAGTATTTCATCAAAACATTTGGTAGCTTAAATAAAATAAATGTCTTTCTAATTCCAGCCGACAAATAAAATTTCATGTTGATTTGACAAATATTTACACTAATCTAAAAAATTGCTATTTTTAATGTATATCTTAGGAGGGAACTTAAGAAAATTGTTTATTTTGTACTGTGTGTCAAGTAATTTATGATCATGGGACACAAAATAATGACTGCAACTAAAAACTCAAATTGTTAAAATTCACTTTTGCCCCAGGAGAACTAGTTAATTAAAGTTTTTATTATCCCAACAAACAATCTTAAACTTTAACTCTGTATAACTTTGTTGACCATGATTGTCCTTTGTTTAGCGTACCTCTCTAAGGAATTTTTTAAGGTCGTCACTGGGACGAAAGTTAAAAAACGTGTCTATTCTTAAAACGATAACAATGTACATTTAAATTTTAACAATTATAATAAAAAAAGCTTTGGTTCTCAGTAGTAAGTACTTGTTTATGTCAAATAATTCTAAGAAAATACAATTTAAAAAATAATATTGTCATTCTAGACAAACGGATGGTAAGTGCTTACAGTTTATACTCAAACTTAAGTTAGCTTCGTAAAAATAAATCAAAAAACATTTTGTTAAATCAATACAGTCAGGACTAAGACATCAACGTAAAAAACGAAATAATATTGAGAGCAACAGCTGTGAGGTCTTTTTGAGGCAGATTAGTCTAGTAGTCTCAGCCTTTGATTTCATATAATTTTCTCTACTCCTTTTTAAAAATCCTTAACCTTATAGTATGTATTCCTTACTTTCGTGTACAAAAATGTTTTGTGCAGGGTTAATGCATCGTAGAGTGAGCCTGGGTCTTTCGCAAACGTGAGTAGCATCTTCCAACCTTCCACGTCCTTGCTAACTCCTAAGCTGACATCCGCCAAGGCTCGGTTTGATCCCCAAGAAACTTTATTCTGAGGAGAAGAAACCCCCAAATGTTTTTCTCTGGGGCGGTGGGCTCGGCAAGCTGCAAGGCGGTCTAAAAGAGGAGGAGTATTTCATTTCGCTTACCCAGGAACTCATTGGCAAGATGCGGGACAAGAAGGACTTCGTGGACTACATTCCCAATTGGGATGAGTTTCAGAAGACCCTGGACCACACCTCACTGGGCAGCTCATCCTTCATGACCAAGCACAAGAATGTGCTCGAGGAAGCTTTTTTCCTAAATGAGGTGAGAAATATCGATGTATTCTCTAGATTTTGTTAAAAAAAATTCTTATAAATTATATATTTATTTCCCAGACCGCAGATGACATTAAAGTATTACACGATCGTGCCCAAGAAAACCCAGAAGTCGGTGATAACACTGCCATCATATTGGAACTGAAATCAGATCCGCAAGACACTAAATAGTTAATTTTTTCTGTTAATTACTTAAATCGTTACTTTAGAGGCGCATCAGGGGGGATCCTTTTCCAAATGGCAAACTGCACAATAAAATTGTTAGTTTCAAGTTAAAACAGTATTAAAAATACTTTTTCAAAAAATTAAATTAACAAATACAAATGAACATAGTTTGTTAGTTTTGCCGCTAGTTGGCAGCCGTGATTTCAGGGCCGTAGAAATTAAATCGGCATTTTATTTGTAGTGTAATTTTTTTAAAATGCAATTTAAATATATGTATAAGCGCTTTATTAAGGTATTTTTTTTATTTTACGACAGATAATAACATCTTTTGTTTTTTCTATTTCTAAATCATTGCGACCCCACTGAGTATTTTTAGCTACGCTCTTGTCGGATTCTCAGCAGTTTGTTTTCACAAGTCGGCGAAATCAGTGCGACAAATCACCCCTTATATATAGCTTAACTATACTATATAAATCGGTTCTATAAAAGACAAACATGTTTACAGTGCGCCGTCTCAGTCAGCGTTTGTATCCGAAGCAAATTTGGTAAGTTTCACAAACTGGAGCAAAATTGCATAAGAATTCTAGAACTACATATGCTATTTTCAACACTGCATTGCAGGCACTTGAAAATGTCACAGGTCGGTGAACTTGGAAGTGGGGCAGGGAAGGGAGGTGGTGGTGGTGGAGCCATCCGCGAGGCTGGAGGTTCTTTTGGCAAGATGGAGGCTGCTCGCGAGGAGGAGTTCTTCTACAAGCAGGTGGGTTCTATAAGGTTCTTAAAAAGTTTCAGATCTTTATTGCACTTATTCCGTAGCAAAAGGAGCAGCTGAAGAATCTGAAGACCAAGACGGAACCCAAGGCTCCCGAGGCACCCAAGAAGTGAATAACCAAACGAGTTTAAAAATATTATAATATTTATGATATAAATTATCACATGATTATATTGTCTGAAATGTATGTATTTACTGAAAACGTTACTACAAATATACTTTATGCATTAAGTGGATTAAATAACATAACCTTTAAATTAAAAGAATTTTTTAAACTGCTATAAGTATAGCATTTTGTGTATTTAGGTAAAATTATAAATTGATTGTAAACAAACATAATTTTTAAAAATGAACCAAATATTTGGTTGAGATACAAACTCGAAAAAACATAAACTAGTTATTGATTTAAAACATAACTCCCATCTCTGATCAGCTGATCGGTTTTCTGGTTATGCATTGGAAATCTTACCTTCTTAGTGCAGACTGTTCCCCCACCATTTGTTTACGAACACAGCAAAGAGGAACCACCGACTGATAACAGTTGGGCAGTGTAACTGATAAGAGAGCCGGAGACGAGACCTACAGATGCCCGGGCTAGAAAGCCAGATGGAAACAGTTCTCACCGGTTCGCCCGAGTGTGCAGTGCAAGTTCCAGCATCAGGAATGGCGGCTACTATCCAAAACACCCTCAAAGTAGCGCTGAGGAAGCGCATGAAGGATGCCCTCAAAAACCTAGACACGGAGGCCATTGCCCGGCAATCTCGAGCAGTCACGGCCAAGGTAAGGTTAAACAAGGGCTAAGGGTTATCACTAATCCGTTCCTTCCATTTGCATCAGGTGCTGCAAAGCGAGTTTTTTCGGCAGGCAACGCGGGTGAGCATCTACCTGAGCACCACCTCGGAACTGGACACCACGGCGCTGCTCTGCGAGATGTTCCGGCTGGAGAAGATGGTCTTCGTGCCCACCTACGAGGGCACCAAGATGAAGATGGTCCGATTGCGGGGCATGGACGAGTACGAGAACCTTCCACTGACCAAGTGGAACATCAAGCAGCCGGACTTCAAGGAGGCTCGTGAAGATGCCATGACCAATGGTGGGTTTATAAAGATTTCCTCAGAACTCCTCCCTTTGCTGAACAGAGATTTCGTTACTGCAGGACACGGCATCGACCTCTTCATTGTGCCCGGGGTGGCTTTCACCCGCACTGGAGCTCGCTTGGGCCATGGCATGGGCTACTACGACAAGTTCCTGAAGCAGCACGCGGACAAGTATTCCGCACAAGAAGATCTCCCTGATGGCACTGGCCCTTAACGAGCAGATCATCAGCAACGAGGAGCTTCCTATGGAGACGCACGACGTCCGTTTGCACAGTGTAATTACAGAAAATTAACTCTAAGCTTATATACAAATTGGGACATACAGTGAGCTAATACAACATCTGATGTTTTTTGAGTAATGGAGTTAAACTGCTTAACTAAGAACCAAGTGGTTTGTATATCTATGGAAACTGAAATTGGCGGCCAGTCTGTTGAGCGAAACTTTCCTCCTACCTCAAGTAGGATGGTCTGGATCGCAGGCCACGCCCACGCGATCTTCCACTGTAGTGGGGCGAGGAATAGTGAGAGTCGCTGCTATTGAAATGCGAGTCCGAGCCCGACCGATAGGATCCGGCGGACTCTGCCCAGCTAGAGGGCGAACCAATGCGCATCAGCTTCTTTTGCCTGTTAAAAAGAAAGAAATTTTGTTTTGGAATCAGTCGTTAAATAGATACAACAACGCAACCTACCTAAAAGCAGCTGCTGCCGAAATACGGGATCCCCGATTGCGTCCCACTCTGGAGCCCCTTAGCATGGAGGGAATCTTGTTGTAGCCTGTGGGTCCTGTAGGCTGTGCGCCACAAGTTTCCAGTGCTAGAAAGTCATCGACGTGTAGGGAGGGCGGTCTTGAAGTGTTGGGTGGACGCGAGCGGAAGAGATCGCCCCTGGAAGGTGGAGGACGAGCGAAACCACGACCCCTCACCGACGAGACGAACATCTTCTTCTCTGGACGCCCAGTGGCTGGCTCCACTTCCACCCGCCGGGTGCGGAAGCACGGTGCCGTTGGCGTCATTTCACGATTTGATTGCGGTGAGCCGGATAAGTTCATTACCCTCTTGCTGTCCCCAGCCACATTTAAGTCCGGATTGAGACACACGTTTGCCAAATCGGTGAGATCGCAGGCAATACGCTCGTAGATGGGCTCGTTCATGTCCTCAATCAGTTCGATGGGCAGCGGTTCCAGCCAGTAGCGAGCCGTGAGCTGGGCATTTTCGGCCGTGGCACAGAATCTGGTAAAGATCGGCCGCGCCTCGTATTGTGTGACTATGCCCTCGGCCTGTGGCAGATATGGTTCCACGGTCAGGGATCCACTGCAGCTGGTGGCTGAGAGATTGGCCTCTCCCTCACCCTCAGTCGGCGTTTCAGTGCTGGTTCCTGCCATGATCTCCTGCTTGGAGGCCTGTAGCAGAATAAGTTGCTTGAGGTCGCTCAGCGCCGCCTCGTTGGCCACCGCCTTATACTTCTCCATGACGGTGAGAATGCGACTTAGCACCGGCGGCTTGGCCAGCTCAATGTCCTGGAACTCCACCAGCTGGGCCAGCTCCGCGGCCCCCAGTTTAAGGGTGCGATGCGGCATGGCCGACATAGTGGGCGGCGGTTCGATTTGGGTTAGAGAACGCAGGAGCAGGATTAGAGACTCGATGTTGGCGTTGTACTCCACCGTCTCGTTGTGCAGGATTACGCGCTCCATCCACGCCTGGAACTCGGTGATCTTCTGCTTGAGCAACTGCGCCAGGTGGTAGAAGGTGAAGCTGCCGGATAAGATTAAATTATTTTCTCATTCCTTAAATCTTTAAAAATCCCCTCGAAGTCTAAACTTACTCATGCTCTGTTAGAATGACCAGATTGCGCACCGCCAGAATGGATATGCCGTGGGTGACCTCCACACTGGTTAAGTTACTGAAGACAGCATCGATAATCCGGGGAATCAGTTCCTTGGGAGGCAGAGCCGCAGAAAGATTGAGCGCTGGCGAGGCCGTAGACTTGTGCGAGATGAGCGAGATTCCGGAGTCAAGGAAACTGTCCAAAATGCGATGCACAGCCTCCTGGCAGTTGGACACCACGTCGTTGAATTCATTCAGTGCTAGTAGCGACTGGAAAAGTTCCCAGAACTTGCCCGACAGTATGGACAACATGGAACTCTTCAAGGGTGCAAAGGCGCACAAGCGCGTGGAGAAACGGAGCAGTCGTTCCAAGTTGGTGGTGGGAATACAGTTGGAGGTCTGATACTCATTGCACAGCAGTTCCGTGATGGTCTTGGCGATCAGCAGCGTCATGTTGGGCGCCAGATCCGACAGTTGCATGCAGACGCGCTGCAGCAACTCCGAAAGCTGAGGGAAACTGGACGGAGCCAGTGCCTCCACCAGTTTGGCAATTTGTCCGCTCTGGGGATGCAGGTGGGCTGACCACAATTTCCGCTCGGTGATGAGCCGCTGCTTGTGCTGCTGCTGTAGTTGGTCGCAAAGTGGCTGGGGCATCGGCAGAGGGAGCGGTAGGAGCTCCGCGAGAAGCTTGAGTCCTGTTTAAAGGGTTCATGAAATTATACGGGGTGAAGGGAATTCTAGTATCAGAGATGAGCTTACCTGGAATAAAGTGTGCTGGCCCATCGACATTTTTTAGCACCTCCCTGATCATCAGCGTCCAGAGGGACTTGTGCAGCGACTCCTCGTCCTGTTCATTGGGCTGAGTATAAGCGAGCAGTGTCTGGACCACCTCCATCTTGCACTGCTCCACCTCGAGACCCGCCTGACAGCGCGTGGGATAGTAGTAGAGCAGGTAGTACACCTTCACCAGGTGGTCGATGGCAGTGAGGTCCTTGTAGGTGCCATCTCTGCACAGGATCGCGTAGGAGAGCAGCTCGCGGAGGATCTGGAGTGTGGGCAGCATTATCTGACAGCAGTGCACTCCTTGGATGGTCATCAGGGCGGGAGCGTGGGCACCCGGCTGCTCGAAGTAGGCACACAATCGCTCCATGATCTGAATGCAAAGCTGGACACCATCCGCCGCATACAACTGCAGGGCCACGAAGCGATGTTTCAGCTCCTCGGTCACGGGGGGAGCTTTTTGACCGGCAACCGGCTTACTGATCGAAAGGTAACGCAAAATTCGCAGGGCCATAATCAAGTCTCCCGGGAACGTGGTCAAGTAGTCCAAAGAGCGGCCTATCACCTCCACCAGCGGCATGATGTCATCATAAACAAACACGTTAATGGCCTCGAGGGGTTTCATGTACACGTACATCTCCTGCAACACCGCCGACACCGATGGCTCAAAGGTCTCGTGGTTCTTGGCCAGCTCCAGGATCACTCCACCATGCTCGATTAGGTAGTCCAACTGCTCGCAATAGCGGACACAGGCGTCCACCATATCGACGGCATAACTCAGCACCGGGCTCTTGTACTTTGTGCCCGGGGAACTGAGCTGGCGTTGCGTCTGCAGGCGCTGCTCCTTCTTGATCAGATCCATGAAGATCTTGAGGTTGTTATTCAGGCCCAGCACCTCCACGGTGTGCTGGCGTCCAGCGGGGTCGCAGGTCTGCGAGTAAATGGCATGCATATGCGTGGCCAACTTGACGGCATCGTATTCGGGAGCAGCGGCTGCATAGACAATGGCGTCCAGGTGGTAACGTGTCTGCACCTTGTACGACGTTTCGATGCCCAGTCTGGCAAGGCGTGGCAGCACTGGCCGAAGGATTGGCCTGGGTCGCATTTGCGGAACAGGTGCGGCGGCTGGAACCGAACCGTAACGGAACCGAAACAGGAGAAGGCTTTAGCTCCTCCCCTGCAGTCGGTAAACTTGCCTTCTCTCCGCCTGCAAGCACCGGTTCGTCAGTGACGTCCATTGGCTTGTCAGTCGGGTTCTAACTTTTCCGGCTTGGCTTCTTTTTCCTCTGGATTTCTAGGCACCTCATCCAAACCGAGCAGAATAGCAACAATCGTCTGCGTAACAGGAAAGGCGTCATCCACAAAGTAATCAATGCCTACGTGGGACCGGAGCAGGGTGTGCATCAAGTCCAGCATACTCAGATAGGTGGTGGCCGGCAGTTCCTTGCAGTTTCCCAACATTACCAACAACGATTCCGCCAAAGAATGCTGTCCCAAGTAGGACTGCAGGGCGTTTGCGAAGCCGCGTTGCGCCGTGGGATCGGTAACCACTTCGAACTTCTTGGACACAGGCAGAAAGCGTCGCGGTTGCAGGTAGCTCAGCTGGCTGGAAAACAATGCGTCCATCAGCATTTCAAAGGCGAACTCTATTTGCTGACAAAGTATCACAGTCTCCTCCATTTGGTCCAGATTGCCAGGAATCATTATCCTGTCCACGAAGAGCCGTCGGCACAAGATCTGTATACTCTCCAGGCCCTCCCACAAATGCAGTTTCTTAATGATCGCCTGCAGGGCGTACTTTGTCCTCGTCAATTTAGCCTCCTTGATGGACTCTACAATCATTTGGTAGCCATTGTGTTTCGAGGCCATAAAATGCTCGATGCCCATCCTGGTGTCCAGCAGGGCGTAAACCGCTTTGAGAAGCTGCAGCTTAATGGACAGGGCCATGTATGGTTCGTGATACAGCCGGAACACTGCCTCGAATGGGTCAAATTGATGCTCTTTTAGCAAGTGCTGGAAGAGGTCCTCACTGCTGCCCAGCAGCTCTGCCATTCGGGCGCCCAGCTTAATGTGCCGGATCTTAAAAGCGGGCTGGGGCTGCATGCAGGCAGCCTGGAAACTCAGGGCAATCTGAAGCACGTTGGCAGCCTGGCGCAAATGCACTTCATCGTTTCCAAAGAACTGCTGCAGCACAAAGTTCTTCTCTTGAAGTGCTGGGCCAAGTAACCCAATTGGTTGTTCAGTTGCTCGCCCAAGTACACAAATTGCTCCCTTTCGTCCACACTCGCGCCATGCTCCTCGCTGAAAGCAGTTACATTCTCGCAGCGGGTTTGCAGGACCAGCTTCTTGAAGAGCAGCTTTAGGGTTTCCAACTCCTTGCTGAAGTGGGCAGCCATATCCCCTTCATAGACCAACAGTGGTTTCTGCCAGGGCTCGAAAGCATCGATGGCCGGGGGCGCAGCGGCCGCTGCGGCCTCCAGTTCCCGCTCGTACTCTGCAATGGCAGCCGCATCCACTGCATCGTCCTCCTCATCGTCCCCTATTATTTCGTCGTCACTGAGAATGGGCTCGAACTGCTCCTGTGGCGTACATGATCGATCCTCGTCCTCCCGATCTCGCTCACCACGGTGCAGCGACTCCGAGGAGTGTCGATAGTGCGAGGACTGCATCTTGTAGTGGGAGCGCGAGTCGTCGTCTTCGTAGTCCATCGTATCGGGGGAACGTGGTCGCGTGGGTGAGTCAATTGAAGCCGGCGGGGTCCGGGGCCACTTGTGCTCGTCCACATCGGAACGAGATCTCTCCGAGCGCTTGCGACGCGACCGATGGCTGGAGTATTCCGGCGAACGTGACCAATCCCTGGAGCTCTTGTCGCGTGAACTGAATTAAAAGGCCTGTGTGTTTGAGAATCTTTTAAAGGGGGTCTGTTTGATCTCTACTCACCATCTGATGTACTCCCGGTCGTTGCTCTCCGAGTGCGTGTGCGATCTTCTAGGCGGCGGCGGCGGCGAGTGGTCCGTGGAGTGCGTGGAGCGCCTCAGGCGGCGTATCTCGCGCTGCTCCTGCTCCTCTGCGTGCTGGTGGTAGTGCTCCCGCGACAGTCCGTACTCCATGTCCTCCGGGTCGTAGTCGCTGACGTTGCCCTTGTGGGCGACCAGCATTTCGGCCTGCATCGGCTCTTGCCACTCGTCCTTCAGCGCATCCTCCGGCAGGAGCACCTCGCCACTCAGGTTACTAATCTCCGGACCCACAGGCTCGCAGGGCAGCGTCGGGCTGGCAATGGGCTCGGTCACCGAGTTGGTGAAGATGCCGTATATGGCCAGGGTGATGGTGCTGTACCAGCCGCGCAGCACCAATCCGTCCGTTACGATCTTTTCCTGCGAACAGTCCAGGTGGATGCAGTCGTTCTGGTTGTACCGCAGCAGGCCGAGATTCTCGAAGGCCGACGCAGCCGGCATTCCCAGGTCGTTGACGAAGAACTCCAGATCGAACTTGGACGGATTTGTGGCTCCCAGGCGAACGCCGCCGGGAAAGTCCGCCTGCACACGGGCGCCCAGGGGAATGATCCGCACCTGGGTGATGAAGACCGGCTTGGGAAACTGTACCAAATCCAAATTGATGTCCTGTGAAAAACAGAGTACAGATCAGAGACTGCTCCTCGTAGAGGCTTTTGCTGCCACTCACTGTCACTTCCTCGTGCGAGAAGGTGTCGAAAAATAGCAGCTCGGACCCATCGTCGACCTCGGCCATGTTTGCAGTTTTTATTTGTGCTTTAATCAACGGAATCCAGCGTTTTTTATTTATTTTTAAGAAAAATAATCGTCAAATGCGGAGGCAGTGTTACCAGCTTTCGAGCAGTAAAAAATCCCGATATCTTTTGTACAAAACGACACCTGTCAATTTATCGATCTTATTCGTAGTCTTGGCGGCTAAATTTAAAAAACCAAACTATAAAAATTGCAGAGCATATTTTGACTTTAAAATATAAACAACCATCAAAACAAAAAAAAATTAATCTTTTCTATTTTTTAATTTTGAAAACAAAAAATTTTAATTTTTTTAGAATTAGAAAAGGAACGATCGATTAATTGAGCTGAAAATTATCATAGCTTTAAAGTTTTTAAACATATACGCGTATAAACCAAAACTTAGATGTTTTAAAGAATAATACATATTTGTAATAGCTGCAATAATAGCTGTATATAAACTTCGGTTTCGCGAAGTTTATTTTCTTTCTTGTTTTATAAATTAAATACAAGCATAATAAAAAATGTATACAAAATTTAAAAAAATATTGTTTTTTTCTAAATAAAATTTACCAAAAATTGCAAATTTATTACAAAATATCCAAAAAATTAAAACTTTTATAAGTCATAAGAGATAAATACGTTTAAAAAAAAACTTGTCATACAATTATTAATTAAAACTTTATTTATTATAAGTGGCCTAAGCTATAACTATTAAATCATAATTTATTATTATTTAATACTTTGCTTTAAGATGGTAGCTCTGGTATATTGCAATTTGTTCAAAACCATCTGCGTACCCCCTGAATAGGACTGAAAAAGTTTTGTATTAGTAGTTAATTGCTTAAAGGACAAAATAACAATACTATTCGTAATTATATAAAAACGAATCGTCTATATTTCATAATCGGCATGTTGAACTCTTAGGTCGAAGTCTTTATCAAGAAATGGCGAAAAATATTATGTTATAAGTGATTCGCCCAACAGGCTTGGTTCTCATTCAGTACTTTTTCAGTACCATGAAGGTCGTAGCGGGAATCGCGGTTCTAATCTGCCTTTTTATAGAGGCTGAAGAAGGATCGGCTTATCTACTCGAATCGGAATGTGGAACAAAAAAACAAAGCGATATGGGTCCCAAAATTAAAGGAGGTAAAGATGCAGACCCATTTTCGAATCCATGGATGGTTCGGTTGATTGTGGAGAGTCCGATTTGTGGTGGCTCACTCATCACCTGTAGTACGTATTTTTATCTTATTATTGAGTTGTTTTTTAGTTAAGTCAATAAATTCTGTATAAGTGCGAAACAAAATATCAATATCGCAGCTTAATATATTCAACAATATTTTTCATATACAATTCAAATTATTTATTTGTTCCAGGTTTTGTTCTGACGGCGGCGCACTGCGTATTCAACAATACTATGTATCAATGCTTATATTTGGTTTTTTTGCAAAGATATATTATTATTTCTCTTTTTAGGCGAGTTCGCTTGGGCGAATACGACACTATGAATCCCGAGAATTCCTATGAGATCGAAGCCGACTTAAAAGTTGTTCACCAAGGTTACAACTATGATCCAACCACTTACAAATATGACATAGGATTGCTTCGGTTAAAAAGCGCGGTGCAGTTTTCAGGTAATTTAATGGGATGACAAATAAGAACCATCTAAACCAAAAATCTTTTCATAAGATTATGTCAGACCGATTTGCCTTGCCGTCCACGAGCCAATAAGACCCATTATACCATTTATGATCGCTGGTTGGGGACAGAGTGAAAGCGGTCAAAGCAGCAATATTCTACAGACAGCCTATGTACATCTTATCAGTCAGTCAATCTGCAGCCATCACTATACCAGACACGTTGGTCGATCCCAATTATGTGCTTATGATCAGACAAGCGACGCATGTGCTGGGGATTCCGGCGGCCCGTTGAGCGCTGAGCTACAGTACAGGTATAGGAATCAGACTTTCCAGCTCGGTATCGTCAGCTATGGCTCGCAGTACTGTAGCAGCGCAACTGTTTACACAAATGTATTGCACTATATGGACTGGATTTTGGGAGTTCTGAAAGAATATGGCCAGAGGCCAGCAGTTCAAGAAATACGTTATTGGTAAACAAAAAAACAAAAGAAAAGCACAAAACAATTTTATTTAATAAAGCAGCAATAAACTTTTCAATTATTTTCATTTTTAAAACTGTCGTTTCCACTTTCGGTAAAATCGAGTACAAATGGGACCAAAATCGATCCGAACCGGTAAACCTGTTTTCACTATCGATAAGATCGGGTATAAACCTAAGAATAATCAATTTGAACCGGGAAACCTATCGCACATCTCTACCGCGAAGGTATTATTTGACGGTGCGGAAACGGTCACACTCAGCGAGAAACTTTCGTCGCGTAAAAAACAAGTAAGTAAAGTTCAACCGCGCCGCAATATTTCTGCATTAATTGTATATAGGTATTATTTGCCTGTGTAGGGTATATTTTATGCAAACAATAAACAAAGAATGAGCTGAAAATATATGTGCTCTTATTGCGTATTGGCTGATTTAAAAGTTTAATGCACTCGGCAAAACGAAGGAGACCGCTTTACAGTTAACTTCAATCTTGTTGCTCTGTTAGAAAACTTTAATTTTTAACTTTTATCTTCTTTTGTTTTCTTTTAGTTTGTCAACTTAAAAAGAAATCAGAATGTTCGTCGTACGTCGTAGCGCAGCCCGCCTGTACCCCGCTGGAATCCAGTGAGTTTTAAACATGTTTTTTACCCTCATTACCAGTTAATTGGTTTAAAAATAATAAGAGAACTTAATACCTAGCAATAATTAAGTGTTATGTATGCCTCGCACTTCCATTTTCCATTAAATGTACATATGTACGATAAGATAAGCAACTTCGATCCCATCGAAATCGCTTTCACTTTGCGTGCGTGTGTATGTGCATTCTATGCTGACTTTACCTTCACTTAACTGTTGCGTAACTGCACAAAACCGAAATAGAAGATTCTACAAGTTCCGCTTTTCCCGCTCCACAGGCTGGCCAAGATGAGCGGCAGCCAGGTGGGCGACCTTGGCAGTGGCGCCGGCCGAGGGGGCGGTGGTGGCGGAGCCATCCGCGAGGCTGGCGGCGCTTTTGGCAAGCTGGAGGCTGCCCGCGAGGAGGAGTACTTCTACAAGAAGGTGAGTGAACCCAAAGTCCAGCCCATTTCGTCATTCATTAGCTTTATTGAGCAGCCGATTTAGTAGCACGGTCTGCCGCCGAGCAGCTCCTCAACCCCACACTTTTGTATGCGAAAGTTGATCTCCTTGAAATCCAGGCCCGCGCCAAAGGCTTTCTGCAGCCGATTCGACAGGACCCAAAGCTCCTCCTTGCCCTGGTGGTTCCGCACGATCTTTAGGCCGCTGGCGAACTGCAGACGCTGCTCGTCCTCCACCAGCATCACCAGACTCTGATGACTGTACGCAGTGCGGGTGTTCCAGGCCAAAATGCTAGCGGGCTGAACCAGGCCGCAGATCAGGAAGCCGGACTCACTCATGGCCGTGCCCACGCACTGGCTTCCTCGCTTACCCAGCACCTGGAACTGATCCAGAGCGGCGCTCACGTCGTTCAGCCGCCAGTTGCTGCCATTGTTGACCACATCCAGCGGGATGGCCATCTGCCAGTCGCTGGACAGCGAGTGGAAGTACATCATCCGGCGGCCTCCCAATCCGTGGGGTGTGAGAGTGGTCGACACAGTGCCATCCCACAGCTGGAAGCTCTCACCGGCTATGGTGAACGTGCCAAAGTCCGGATGGGGATACGTGAACTTGTTCTCAATCCGCCACGACTTTTGGGCGGCCACGTCGTACACCACAATGCCATGCCCAATGGAGTCCGCCATGTACACGAATCCCACGTCGCAGTTTTGGGAATCCAGTTCCACGGTGGGCGTAACAAAACGACTCACGCCCTCCTTGTACAACCGCTTGGGCATCTTGTACTGATGCACAACCTTCCCGCTCTCCAAGTCAATGGCGTACAGCTGCGGCGGGCAGTGCTGGATGAAGTCGATCTCGCCGCTGTCCAGGATCCACATCCGTCCGCATTCGTCTATCTGGGTTCGGTACACAGAAGTCAAGCCATTGCAATCGGCTCCGTGGGATCTGTGCCACTCGTAGCTGGGATAAGCCTGCAGGAGAGTGCCATTCGGTCGCATTTCGTTTGTTACGTAGGCCAGCGAGTATGGCACACCCTTGGCAAAACGCGGAATGGTCACGAAGATCGAGGGCGTGGCATCGCCATCTAAAATAGAGCATGTTAGGATAGCTTTTGTGAAGGCGAAAAAGAGCTCTCACGCTTGTAGTAAACGTCCACATCAATGGGGATCACGCTGCCCGGATCGTAAAGGCCCTCCTTGATCGCTCGCTCCCTTTCCTGCGGCGATGGGAACTCAAGCTCTAGGTTGTAGGCTCCAAAAACACTTTCCAAGGCCTGGCTGGTTGCCGCCAGCCACAAGACACAGCAGGCTCCAAAGAGAATCAAACGCTGCATGTTGTAATCCTTTCACTTTCGCGCCGACTACTCCACTTAAAGTCCCAGCGGATACTGCGCATGCGCGACGGGCCGCTGGCCCATGTCTTTCCAATCCGGCCAGCAAATCGGCAGGCTAAAGCGGGTCAGCTTTTGTAACTGGTTTAATTGCACACACAAAACTCTGTGCACTGGAATTCTGGTCGAGCCGTGGCCGTTTGTTTACTGGTGGACACCTCGGAAAACAAGTTGCTGGTGTTGGCTAATTATGCACGCCACCCATTTGGTCCGATTGGTCGGTTCATTGTCCCATTAAGTGTTATCAATTATCCCGTCGATACAATATAGTTCGCAATCCAGTTTTTGAACGTTGATGGTAACAAATTGCATGTGTCGTCAAAAGTTAAGGTCAGTTGTTGGCAAAGAATCATGTCTAATCTCTGTCCATTCGGGCTCCTAAGCCTTGTGGTCTTTGTAGACTTGCCCAATCATCTGGCGATAACAGTGACCCTGAACTCTGCCTCAATTTTTATGCCGCAAGAGCTTCGAAAATGAAAATAATGAGCACATACGGTAAAGCTTGGTATTATGTAACAAATCATCAAATCTTTTCGATTTCGAACCTACACAATTGTTTACACTTGAAATCGTACACAAATAGTTTTTTAGCTATTATCGTTTCAAAAAAAATTCTTTATTATGAAAAGCTTAAAATAAACTTCTAAGAGTTTCAAGTTTTTTCCAGAAGAAACTCAAATTTCCAATAAACACACTTCAAGTAAATTAGCGCCTTGGCGTATGTAAACTCATCTTATCGACAGTAATAAAATTTTAGCTGTTCCATAGAATGAGTTTCTGAAATATATAAATATTTACACTTTCATAATCAACCCCTTAGGCTTGGCAGAATGTTCCCATTTATGTACATAATTTACAATTCGAGAAAGGGCGATAATAAAATTCCTTTACCCACTCACGTGGGTTTTCCCACCCAATAAGCTTCACAACCATACAAATATTTACATACATTAGTTTAGTTGGTTAAGTTAATCACTAGTTAAACACCAGACGATTGGAAAGATCGTCGTCGTTTGAAAAGAAAACTCCTCCTTGAACATCATCCAAGCTTGCGTCGCAAAATGCGGAAGTTAACCTCACTGGATTTCACTGTACCGGCGGAGATTTTCTAAAAATGAAGAATATGAGCTTAGTATTAAATTTTATTTCGCTTGATTAGTCCCACCTGAAAGCGATTGGAGAGCATCCAGAGTTCCTCCTGACCATCCGGGGTGCGGACCACCTTCATGCCGCTGACAAACTGCAGCTCACTAGATTTGGCCGGCAAATTGCCGAAACTGCGTGAATTATACGGCGTGTTCACGTTCCAGACAAAAAGCTTGATGGGATTGAAGGTGACGCAGTAGACGTTGTCCCTGCCATCCATAGCGGATGCGGCGCACTCGCTCCTCCGCCTGCCCAGCAGGGTGAACTGCTCCGGCATCGCTTCCGGTCCATTGGCCCAGTTCTCATGCCGATTCAGAGCACTCAGCGGCACGGAATACTCACTGACACTGGCCAACGGGTGGAAGTACAGATTGCGCTTGTCGTTGTTTAGGGCAAACATGCCGTCCATCAGATTGAAGCTCTCGCCGGCAATAGTGTGCTGGCCGTAGTCCGGATCGGGATACATAAAGCGGTTCTCTGCCCGCCACGAGGTCTGCGCCTGGTGATCGTAAACCACCAGGCCATGATAGCTCACATCGGCCACGTAGATCATGGTGCGACTGCAAGAGCCCCTGGGCGGAGGATCCTGCACCAGAACATTGGCCGTGATGAAGAGGGAGCCACTTGGGATGTAGGTGGTGTTCGGGAAGCGGTAGCGGTGCAGCAGGCGATCGGTACTCAGGTCGAACTGCAGCAACTGCGGCGGACAATGCTGGGTGGTGCCGATTACACCCGAATCGATGACCCACATCTGGTTGCATTCGGTTATCTGGAAAAGATTGATTGCCCAGATGATCCTAATCTTAACAATCTTTGATCCATTTAACTTACAGCCACACGGAAGGCGGAGGTAATCAGATCGCAGTTCTCGCCGTTGCCATTGTGCCAGGAGTAGCTGGGATACGGCTGCAGGAGAGGACCATTCCTGGCCTGCGTCTCGGAGACGGTGGCCAGTGTATAGGGTATGCCGGTGACAAACCGTGGAATGGTGGTGAACAGCCTGGTCTTGCCATTGGCCATATACTGCGCCTGGACGTCGATGGGCGTGCCATTCTCCGGCACCAGGTTTCCCGCCGACTGGGCATTCTCCCGATCCTGGGCCGTGGGAAAGCCGTACTCCAGCTGGCGCCACTGCGTCAGTGTTTCCACAGTGCGCACTGGGACGCGATCCTCCAGTCCCGGGGCCGGAACCCTGGGCCAGAGCCAGCGCGAGGGCGATCAACAATATCCGGAGGGGCTCCATTCCGCAGCAGATCCGGATAGGAAGTGTTCTGGTCGAACTAAGGGCAGCTGCTTATCAACCAAGTTGATTTTTGGGGCCTGATAAGTGGAAGAAAGAGCGGCGCTGGCGGAGATCGAAGAGGGCGGCTTTGTCTAGCTGTTGACGGCCGATTAAGAGAGTTAACTTTATTGATATTTGGCCAGATGCGGCCTCAAATGCGCGATAACTTAATACGGTGACCCCGATTTGCCAACACTTTCTTCGTCGTCTCACATCGGAAGCCAACTATCAACTGAAAACAGGCTTTTCTGGGCGGCAGAAGATGAGCAGGCAGAAGAACGGCAGGCTTTGTTGGTATGGTGATGCTGATTCAGGTTCATTGGCAGATGGTTTTCCCCCGGTCTTTTTCGCACACTTACAGTTTTATGCTGCCCGTTTCTTGGTGCGACTGTGGGACGACTGCGTGCTTGGAATTGTTAACCAAATATTTGTCTTTTGGACGTTGACAAAAGCTGGAATTGTTTACGCTCGGGAACGACTTGGGCCAAAGCCACTTATATGACCGACAGCTAATGATGACAGACCATTATTATTATTATTGATGAGACGACCCAAGGGTGGGCGGGTATAGCTAACCCGTAATTAGTTGTTTACGACTCGCTATCTTTAATTGTTTTCGACACCGGCTAATCGAGAATTTCTGTTTAAATTGGCTTTCTTGCAGCAAAGGGAGCAGCTGGATCGTCTCAAGAACGACCAGATTCACCAGGCCGAGTTCCACCACCAGCAGATCAAGGAGCACGAGGAGGCCATTCAGCGCCACAAGGAGTTCCTCGAAAACCTGCACAAGTGAGCGATGAGCCAGCGGGAGAAAGTGACCACACAGATGTGCTAAATCGGGACATTCACTTAACTGCATTTCACTCCCTTTTGTATTTTTTCAAGTGCTCAGCATGTAATACTATCACCAATTACTCAAAAATGTTAAATGTATTCGCAACCGCATCAATAAAGTACCCATATTTTAAAGGCTTAACTTGGACATAAATCTAGCAGCCATAGATGATAGCTCTGAAGCACATCAGCGGCTCGTGCTACAACTGGTTAATTATGTTAATAATATGGTCAGGGGCTTACGATCGGTATAACTTTAAGAGGGGTGAAACAGCTTCATGTATTCCCAAAAAGTCTAATATATTAAAATAAGATTTGCTTTTTTTCAAATTTGTTACTTTTTAGTTTCCCCAATTTTTTATTTGCCGAATTTTTCATCAAATTAAAGAAGCTTATAAAGTTATTTCTTAGAAAAATAATCAAATGATACTTATGGTCATAAAGCTTTTGCTTGGAAATCAATAAGCCCCAAGTACAAACACCACTTAAGCCAACATACACTTTGATAATATCAATAAAGCAAGGTAAATGAGATCTATTATAAAGTTTGTGGTAAACGAGTATGAAGAGTGTTTAGATCGCGCATCTCCACAAAATATAAATTCCCCAAACTCAGCCGATACTAAAAATGCAAATCATTGCTTAATTAGCAAACTTGCCCAGCTTTCATTCAGTTTTTAGCGTGTAAACACATAATTATGTTGTTAAAAAAAAACTGGAATGCATAGACTTTCTAAAAATGAACAGAAATAGAGGAAATTCAAAGGGTTTGACTGGTTTTAGTAATAGAATCAATAACATTTAAATTTAACGGATCTTGGCTGCTACGCTTACTTGCGCCATCTGCTGGAATTGGGCTGCAACAGTGAATAGTCGTCCATGTTGGTGACGGAGGGAACTAGTTAGCTGTATATATATATATACACAAAAAATGTTAAAATTTGGTATAAAATGGTTTATTTTGTAAAAGAAAAACAGTTGAAGATATAAAATGTTCACTCAAAACACTCAAAACCTAATTGATATTTGTTATCTTTCAAGAAACTTGCAGTTATAGAAACTTATAAAATGTTATTGTCACATTTACTTAAATAAATATGCATTCGTCACGAAGGCTGACAATGTAAATTTGGGTCTTCAAGGTGCATTCGTCACCAGCTGCTTACACCGTTAAGAAGTTTTTTTTTTTTATTATCGATAACTGATGGGCAATCGAAAGTGTGACCATTTGAGATACATCTGCAGACACGTATTTAGATGTTTTTTAATTAAAAATTAAATAGAGCTTGAACCAGGAAGCGCAGGCAGTTGATTATAAGCGCAACCGGGCCTCGAAATGTTTGCCAACCTGAAAAATAAGCTGATCGAGGAGGTGAAGGCGTCGCCGTCGAAATTTCAGCAATTTGCGAATGCTGCACAGGTATTTTGTGGGTGCGGGGGCGGGGTGCCGATGAAAAATGCAAATTAAGAAAAACATACGCACACCGACAGGATTGTCTGTGTGTTTGTGGTGCTGGGAGGGGGTCGGAAATAGTGCAATTGTGACCCATTTGTGGGGTGACAAGTGAAGGGACCAGCTGCTCATGGCTTTGGCTTTTCTCTTCTAGGCCGCCGTGAGCTCATCGTCGAGCACAACACCCAATTCGGACACGAACACCAGCAACACCGAGAACTTCTTCAGCATCACGGAAGAGGGTGGGTATTCCGTGCGTCACTTGGAGCTCCTTATCGGGCACTCATATCTTTGCCACCCCCACAGACACGCCTCAGAACTCGCCTTATCGCATCCAGAAACTGCCGGCCACAAGTGCATCTTCGCTGCGAGGACGCTCCACCCAATCCCTGAACGGCGCCACCTCTAGGACCCGCAAGCTGTCCAACTCGTCCATGGCCAGCGATGTATCCTTCCGCCTGCCCACCTACGAAGCGCCAGCCGTAAATATCCAGGGGCATTAAAAAAAAACCACTATTTACTATACCAAATACCGTGTATCAGGTGTACCACTTGCAATCGGATCTGGACGAGACGAGCAGCGAGTTCGACGACTCCGCCTCGACGGCCCGCCTGGATGTGATCACCAAGGATCAGCTGTACGATGCATACAAGAAGTCGCTGGATCGCTATCACAAGTACCGCTGCCGCTACACGGATCTGGCCAAAAAGTACAAGGAACTGGAGCGCGACAGCTCAAAAGCGAGGGTATCTATCTATCTTATCAACTGATAAGCACATGTTACTTATGTTTCCGATAAAACCACTTTGCAGTCGGTACTGGTGGAGACGCAAGACAAGGCGCTGCGCCGCATAAGCGAGCTGCGGGAGCAATGCACGCTGGAGCAGCAGGCCAAGGCGCATCTGGAGGAGGCGCTGCGCATCGAAATGGACGACATGAGCTGCAAGATGCAGGCGTATCAGACGAAGCTCCAGCTGCTTGGCGAGAATCCGGAAAATATTACGGCGGCTCTGGAGCGAAGCGGCCATTCACTGGACACGGAGCAGCTAATCGACCTAGATGAGGCGGCCGGCAAGACGCCACTGCCAGCAAATGGTGGTTCCGGTGAGGATGTGTCTCATTTTGAGCGACTACTTAAAGAGCGAGAAGCGCAACTTAAGGAAGTGACGGAAAAGTACGAAGCTCTTCGCAAGCAGGAGGAGGAGAATGTTCTGCTGCTGGCCCAGACAAAGCAGGCCATCCACACGGAATTGGAGCACAAGGACACCGAGGTGCGTCAGCTTCAGGAGAAGCTCAAGCAGTTGGAGGCTCAGCGAGAATCCCACAACAAGGAGACTAAGGAACAGTTAAGAAAACTGCAGGCCACTAAGCAGGAAGTTGATGCAAAGCTAATTGCTACAGAGCACTTGCTGAACTCCCTGAAAGGAAACTATGTCGCAAAGGAGCAACAGGTGGCTGCCCTCGAGAAGCAACTGGAAACCATCAAAACTGACAGCGAGCAAAAACTGAATGACGTGCAACAACAGAACGTAGATCGCGACAACCAAGATTCGAATGAACAGCTGATAAAACTGCAATCAGCCAAAAAGGAAGCCGAATCGCAACTCCTGAGCAAAGAGCAACTTTTGGAATCTCTCAGAAGCGAACAGTCAGCCAAGGATCAACGGTTGAAAGATCTTGAACATCAGTTGGATGTTCTGAAAAAGGAAAACGAAAATAACTTGAATGAACTTCGACAAAGCAAAGACGCTAGCAAGTCTCAAACCAATGAAGCACACGATCAGCAAAGGAAACTACAAGCAGCCAAGGAGGAAGCTGAATCTAAGCTATTGTCCACAGAAGAACTTTTGAATAAGCTCGAGAGCGAGCACAAGGCAAAGAAAGAACAGCTGGCTATATTGGAGGAAAATCTGAAAACTCTTAAAGAGGAAAACGAATTGAATTTATTAAAATTACGCCAGATCAACGAACATCGCGAGTCTCAAGGATCTGAAGCCCAGAAAAAGCTGGTTATTCTGCAAGCAGCTAAGGATGAAGCCGAAGCCAAACTTCTCTCCACGGAACTCAGTTTGAACGCCCTACAGGCCGCACTCTCGGCCAAAGAAGAACAAGCTTCATCCTTGGAGCAGCATTTAAATGACCTAAAGACCGAAAGCGAGCACAGTTTGCAGGACCTGCGACTGCAAAACGATCAGTTGCTCGAAATTGTACAGCGCCACCAGCAAAACGACTGGGAGACTCAACTATGTCAGGCCAGGGAAGAGTTAATAACTCTTCAGTCGCAGCGAGAGCAGCACGCTCTTGATCTTGAAAAAAGCCTGGAAATGGAACGCGAGTCAATGGCCGCTTTGAGTTCCGAGAAAACTTCTTTGGAGGAACAGCATAGACTTAAGCTGGAGCAGCTACAGCGTGAGATTCAAATCCTGCAGGACCAGCATGCCAACTCGGAGAGCGAGACTGTGGCAGCTCTGAAAGCCCAGTTGGAGGCACTTAGCCAGGACTTGGCCACCAGTCGGGCTAGTCTGCTGGCCAAGGAAAAGGAACTGAAAGCCAGTGGCAACAAGTTGAACAAGATCAAGAAGCAACACGAGCAGCAGCAGGCAAAAACAAGCGAACAAATTGCCCGTTTGGAAACACTGCAAAGTGAGTTGGCAGATCGACAGAATCACGCCCGGCAGGTGGAGAGCGAGAAGGAGGAGTTGCAGGCACGCGTCTCCGGAATTCTGGAGGAGATCGGCACCATGCAGGCGCAAATGCAGCAGGTACAGGACTCGCACAGCGAACTGGAACGCGAAAAGCGCAAGCTAGAGTCCCGCATCGAGTCACTGCAGCAGGAGCAGGTGGACAGCAGCGCCCAAGATGAGCGGACGGCCGCCAAACTGGAAGAGATCCAGAGCGAAAACACCAAGCTAGCTGAGCGCAACTGCCTGCTGGAGGAGCAAACCAACCACCTGGAGTCCCAGCTGCAAGCCAAACAAGATGAGATGGGCAAGATTCAGGTGAAAATGCAACAGGTCCTCGACGAGCACTCGAAGCTCCAAAACGCCCAAGAGCTAATGGACCACGACCATCGTACTCTGCAGGATAAGTGCGACGCCTACGAGAAGGACAAGCTGCTAACCAAGGACACGTTGGACTGCATCCAGGAGGCCAGTGATGAGCTGCACCTGGCCAAGGCCAGTTTAGAGCGGGATCTGGAGGAACAGCAACAGCAACTGTTGGAGCTGAGAGAACGGCAGCGGGAACAGGAACAGCAGTTGCGGGACCAGGCCGATCGATGCGCCGAACTAGAGGCCCAGAACTCCCAGAGCGAGTCTCAGCTGCAGGCCACGATAAGCAATCTTCGCGAGCAACTTGATTCCCAAAGGCAGTCAGAACAGGGCATTCAGGAGAAGATCCAGGCCACCAGTGACTCCTATGCCGCGCAGATTGCCACACTGGAAGCGCGCTGGAGTGCCGCCAACTCTGATCTGGAGCGTCTTCACGAAGCCAACGATGCCCTGCAACTGGAAAAGGATCAGCTAAAGATCAAGCACAGCCAGGAACGGGAGGAGGTAAAGGAGTCGGTGGCCCAGAAAAATCGGCAGGTGGTGGAGCTGCAAGAAGCCATGGCTATTAGGGATAGTCAGCTTAAGGACAAGGTAGATGCCTCCGACAAGTTGGCCAAATTCGATGAGATTCAAATAGAGAACGAGTATCTGAATAAGCACACCAAACAATTGGAGAAGGAGCTGGCTGAGGCCGCGGAACTTAAAGAGAAACTCAAATCTCTGCAATGCGAATTGTATGTGCTCCAGGAGAAGGCCGAACAGCATGCCGTCCAAATGTCCGAAAAGGAAACGCAAAGTGCGGCAGCAACGGCAGAAGTGTCTGAACTGAAAAAAGCCATCGAGGAGCAGGCAGTCGAGCTAACTCGCCAGAAGGAGCACGCCAGCTTTGTCACAGAGCAGAGTGACGCTGTCCAAAAGGATCTGCTCCAAGCGCAGCAGCAACTCCAGGACAAGCAAATCGAACTAACGAAGTGCCAAGAAGAACAGAGCACTTTGCAGGCGACGGTGGAAAGCCTTAACCAAGAGGTGGACAGTCTTAAGGACTGGTCCGCGCCATCGGATTCCGACAGCCTGCGCAGCCTTAACGAGCGGCTGCAGCGGGAACTGGAGGATCTGAAGCACAAGAGCGATGGTGCGGAGTCCAATATGCAGCAGGAGATCGAGGAGTTGCAGGCGAACAACCAGCAGATGGCCGAGCGCATCAACGAACTGGAAACGCTGCGAGCGGGCATTCAGGCCCAGCAGCTCCTCGCCAGCATGGCACCCAAAAACGTTCAGGAGGCGGCCGCTGCCGGGGAAAAGGCGGAACTGGAGGCCAAGCTCAAGGAGATTATGAACGAGGTGACGGACGTCACCAATCGGAATTTGTTCCTGGAGCAAAAATGCGAGAACTACCTGATACTCGAACAGTCCAACGAACGGCTGAAGCTGCAAAATGCGAAACTTTCGAGGCAACTGGATGAAACACTGGTGAGTTCTTGGTTGAGGTATGTATTTCCATTCAATTACTGATTGCTTCTGGTTCTCCGACAGGTATCCATGCAGCACAGCGAGGCTGTTCCGGCTAACACGGAGTTTGAGTACTTGCGCAACATCATGTTCCAGGTAATAGATCTTCTAGTACAATTTGAGAGAGTAAAATAACTTTAATACGAGTTTTTACAGTACCTCACTGGCAACACAAACAATGAGACCCTGGTCAAGGTGATATCGGCGGTGCTTAAATTCTCGCCGCAGCAGGCCCAAGTTGCCCTGGAAAAGGAGCATCAGCGCCGATCGCTGGTAGAAACTGCCCCAACATGGCCATCTGCATCATTAACTGATTTAAGCTTTACAATTCCAGCTGAACAAGCTAATCTAGCATGAACTGAATGCTCTCTACGACGGAGACTGGAACTGGGAACCCTGCCCGGCGACGCTTCTAGACCTCAAATGAAGTCGCGATGATTGGCGAGATCACAAGTACCTTATACCTCACCTCCGGCACATGGGATGGATGGTTCCGGCTGACTCTGCAGGCATTTCGAGTTGTGGGAGCTGCTGATGTGTGTTTACCCTCATACAAGATTAATATGTTATTGTACAGTCCTTACACTTATTAACTTTAGCTACTTCTGTCCAAATTCATGCTAAGCACTTTTGTACATTTTGATTACGCTTTCCTTTGTTTCCGGCATTAGTTTGCCTGTGATCCATATCCCATATTACCCACTTAACCCCAAATCTAACCTAAGTGCAATCGTTTTGTGTATTTTAGTTATAAGTTGAAATTTGAAAAGATCCGCAGCGCAGTTGGCATTTAGTTTAATTCAAATTCTATACAATTACATACATAAATAAATAGTTGCAATTCATACAAGAGAAGCTCTAATCTCTTCGGGCCTTCCCAGTGGCCGCTACGCGACGAAACTGCCTTCTCCGCTCCGCAAAGCATCGTAACATGGCCCGCGTCAGTGGATCCAATTGATAGCTGGGCCTGTAGTCCTTCAGGGCATCCAGAGTGTACGTGAATCCGAATCTTTGTAGGCGCAGACTGGCCTGCACGGCCGCCAGTTGAACTCCAGATCGTGGCACTGCCACGAGCAGACGTTTGAAGAAACCCACGAAGGCGGAGATATCTGTTTCAAGGGGCAGTGGTTTCAGCACCAAGGAGATGCACTGCAGCAGAATCACCAGCCGGTCGTCGTACGACTTGTTCTGGGCAGCGAGATCACAGTAGCTGGTGGCGAGCGGCATCAGGTGTTCCCCCAGCACGCTGTCCAACACCTTGAGATGCGCAGAGCGCCGGCAGAAGAGCGCAAAGGCGTAGCCCAGCTGCGCCAGTCGGCCAGCCTTCAGCTTTTCCATCAGGTTTTCTAGCACCTGCTGTTTGGTGGGTTCAAAGGGTTGGAAGTGGTACTCGAAGCGCAGCTTGGAAAGCAGCAATCGTTCGGCGCCCTCTGGATCCTGCATGTCGTACGTGCGGTTCATCAACAGGTGTTTAATCACGGTGATCAGGGGATCTGCGTGGTCATATTCCCGCTGCTCCCGATGGGGCAGGACTGTGGGAAACTGCCGCAACAGCTCCATCACCAGTTTCGGCATATCCCGATCAAAGTGATATAGTATTTTGGCCAGCAGTAGCCTGGCCGGATTCTCGTATTCTGCCGACAGTGTCGCCTGTAGACACACGGCCTTCAAGTAGAGCTTTACGTACATCAGCGCCAAGTCATTGGCTGGCCGCTCTTTGGTGTTCCGGAACAGTCGCTCCTCCAGCTCGGCCAGAAATCTCTGCGTGAAATTGAAATACTTCAGGGCATTCAGCAGGCGTTCCACTGGGCGCTCCTCGGTGCCGATCCTGCAGATCACTGTTATCATGGCACTCACAATCACAAACTCATCTTTGGTCAGCTTGTAGATCTCCAGGGCCAAGTCACAGCAAGAGGACTCCAGTTGCATGGTGTCCTGAAGGTATTTGCCTATTACGGAGCAAAGCTGAGGTTGCAATTTTCCCAAAGTTTTCCTTCCCACCTTGTTGAGCTTTGCGAGACCTTTGTCCACGTCAATTACGTGCAGTAGGATCGACTTGGGTTCGCCATCTTCCCGCCTGCAAGCAGCTTGCTCCAAGGGAATTTCGATGGGTGGATCGGCCAAGTCGTCCGTTGGCTCGGAAACAGGAGAGGCTGGCGATTCTTCGCTGATTGTATGGGTTTGCCTAATGAGAATCGGTTCAGTGTGTGCCTCCTCTGCCTTTGGTGTTTTAGGCTCCACGGGCGAAAGATCCATATTCGTGTTCTTTTTTAGAGGCTCCGACTTTGTTAATGCTTCCTTTAATTGATTTCTAATTTGTTCCACAAGGGATGACCCTTTTCCTTGACTGGACTTCTCTTCATTAAGAAGTTGTTTGGCTCTCTGACGAGTTAAACGGACTTCTCTACATGGCGAAGGAGTTAGGATCTCATGTTGTGTTTTTCTCCTTTTAGCTTGTACTGGAGGAGGGGAAGGTGATTCCTCTGGTTGTACTACGGAGGTTTGTTCATCGATTACCAGACTGTGCTCGTCTTCAGATTCACCACTTAAGTTTGAGGTGGCATTTGAACTAGAATTGGTTTCCTCTTTGGGCAGTTGGCTTTCGTTCCCTTCATCTCCAGAACTTGAATCTTCGATAGGTGGCATTATGGAAACTAAATCAGCATCGGCGGGTAAAGGCAGACTAAGCCAGTCTTGGCTGACACTACTTTCACTTTCCGTATCACTCTGTTCCTTCGAGGGTGGCTCTTTTGCAGCCCTGGAGTCTGAACAATTTTTAAATAGTAAGGAATCAAATGAATTTGAATTATCCGGATCATTTTTAATCGTTTTTTGCTCCGAGTTATTCTCTTCTACCATGGTTTCTGCTTCGGTATAAGCCTCGTTCCCATCAGAATCTGAATCATTGCCGAACAATGAGACAATTGATTGCTTTTTAAAATCCGTTTGGTTATCAGAAGTACCACACTCCATTTCACTATCATTAGAATCATTCAACTCACTCGTTTCGGATTCCAAATCTGAATCACTGCCAAAAAGTGACGCATTTGATGTTGGTAAAATATCACAACTCTCTTGGTTTAATGGGTTTTCCGGCGCTTTGAAAGATTTTAAATCCAACTCTTGTTCTCTTTCAACATTATTTATCATGACAGCATCAGGATTAAAGTCATCTCTGAAGAGGGGTGAATTGATATTTTCCGTTGAATCTGGATTTTCCGTTTTGCGCTCTTTAAAACTGTTCAGATCCGAATCCAGACTTTCTTCAAGCAATGTTAGACTCCTTAAATTTGAATTTTCAACAGATTTCTTGGCTTCTATTGCAGAAAGTTGTGGTAAGTTTTTAATTGGTGCTGTTTTTGCTGACTTAATTGCTGGTTCTTTAAAAATGTGTACTTCCGAGTCGAACTGTTTTTTAACCAGCAGCTTTTTAGTTTTTCCTTTTATATCCAAAAGTTTTATGTTAACATTATTCTGATCATTATCTTTTAAAGACAAATCTTTCTCTTTCTGGACTGCAGTCAAATTTCTATCCTTATTTTCTTGCAGTAGGAACTCAGCACCTTTCACGGGGCTTTCGAAGTCTTTGGAAACCTCTTCCCCCAAGTTGTCATCCTCATTTTCTTGATCTTTCGTGTTGGATGTTAACTGAAGGAAATATAGTTCTTCCTCATCCAATTCCATATCGAGATTATCACAGTTGGCCATGTTAAAATTATTCAATTTGCTTAAAAATTGGATTGCCGTTTCTGGCTTTTGTTCATCCCCTAGTTCTTCTGATTCGTTGCTTTTTTTCCTGACTTACTGGCTCCATATCCAAACAATTTCGTTTTGGAATAGGATTTGTTATTGTGACGGCTTTGCGCTTCTTGGATTTCCGCTTTCGTTCTCTGGGCTTGGAGGGCAGGCGAATGGGCGTGACATCTCCTCCATGGCTGATGTTGGGCGACTCAATGATGGGATCCGTGCCAACGTCCATGCACTGTGTGCTAGCGGCGAAATCTAAAACAAATGTGGACTGAATTAACCCACTTACTGATACGTTTTTGACAGTTTTACCTCTCTTGCTGGTGCCACTACTGGAGGTCTGCTCCGTCTGAGTCTGCGTGCCCTCATAGAGCTCATACAGCCAGCTGGTGAAGTCCGCCTGGCTGACGCTTGGCGGAGTGGCCAGCGTCGGATTGGAGCGCCGCTGCAGCAGGCCCAGCACCATTTGACCAAAGACCTGCCACAGTTCCTCGAAGGCTTGCGGCGGCAAATTGGCCAGGCTACTTTGGTTTTGAGGTAGAAAGTTGAGCAGCTCCTTGGCGAGCTCCCTGGAGGACCTGGCTTCCTCCTTCACACTGTCCAACATTGTTCGCGAGGGTGGACGAGAGGCGGACACCTTGATTTGCGACGGCAGCTCGGACATAAAGTCAATCTCACGGTGTATGTCACACAGAGTGGTGCATGTGGCCACACTCGCTGTGGTGGGTACGTCCTCCCACTCCGGCTGCGGATCACTCAGCGGACTCATCGGTTCGATTATAATATCATCCCGCCAGGAGAGCATTTCATCCAGTATCTGCCGCACATTGGGCAGAGGCTTTGGTTCGGGAAAGCAGGTGCCCACATCGTGCTGCCTGATAAAAGAGGCTGTGGTTGTGCCCCTCGTGGTGGTGGTGTTCTTGTGCTGCGTGCCCTGGTCGCGGGTCTCTATCAGATTCTCCACCTGCACTGCCACAGAACAAAGAAGGGGCTTGGTTATCACGGGCTCCACGTCGGTTTGCGTGGATTGGTTGACCCCAGGCTGGTGGCTTTTCCGTTTGCTTCGCAGGCTGGGGCTCTTTGGCGTGGGCACACTTATGTCCATAGCTTTGCAGTGCTCTTTCAGCTTCTTCAAGATGTTCTGGTCCCGCCGCAAGAGTCCACAATCGTCTCCCAGTCGCTGGGCTAGCTGCATGACTAAGGGCAGCACATCTTTCGCATCCACGGGCAGTCCCCTGACCTGCAGCTCCTCCTGCAGATTCTCGCAGTTAAGCACCTGCGCGTCCAGCTCCTTCTCCAACTCTCCGCAGCGCTCGCTTATCTGCCTGCAGGACTGCTCCAGTTTAATCCGCTGCTGCTTCTCCTTCTGGTACAAACTAGTAACCTCCTGGGCGGTGCGTTGCAGGTCCACCAGCTTTTTGTTCTGCACCTGGAGCTGTTTCACCTGGCGGATCAACTCGTCACTTTCGGCAATACGCTCGGCCAGCCGGCTTCGTTTGGTCCGCACATCCTCGTTGATCTTGGAAAGCGGAACCTGCCTGTATGGTACCACCAGGCTATCTTGGAGCGAAGGGGAGGAGCCCAGAAGATGATCAATATGGAAGTCCGAGAACTCTGATAAATCCATGGCCGCGGCCGACTTGTTGTTGCTGGATTTCACGTGGTCGCGCTTTGCAGCGCCACTAATGCGCTTAAACGGTACAAAAACCAACGTTGGATGTCATATCCCCATACAGTTCGCAAGTCTGGTTGCAGTTGAATAATCTTCAGTTGCGGCTCTATCGATTTAATACACAAAACAGAGAACTAAAACAATAATCCGCGTTTTTTCTGCCGGTTCACCAAAACATTTCCCTTGGCGATGACACATTCCCGATAATTTGACCCAAATCGAAACAATCGGTATATTTATTTCGGTATTTTTTCGAGGGCTGAATATTTTACACTGTTCACACTGACGTTTGCAGTTTGGAAGCTCAGGACTTTGTTGTGGGTATAAAACTGTTAATAATTTTTTTTTTTAATGAAAGTTAACAAATTCGAGGATAAAAACACTTAATTGTTCATAAAACCTGCACACAGCCGCTAAAAAGAGTAGCAGCGAAAAAGCTATTAACGCAAAAAGTAATTTTGACATTGGAAAGTTTTTCTCTGTTAATGATTCACTGATATGATGACCATCTTATCCATTTATCGCTGATGGATTTGCCCATAAATATGAGTGTTTTTGCGCTAACTAGTTAGTCCAGCTGTTCGTCCGCTGGTCAAATGGAATATAAAACCATCCTATTCTTTCATATTATCGAACTGACATTTGTTTATTTACATTCAAAGGAATTTCCCTTAAAACCGCAGACTTGGCCATGATGCAAATCCATCTCCAAAAAAATCAAGAATACTGAATCACAGCAGAATTAACAGCTTACTACTCGCAACGATGACCCAATTTCGGTATATTTCTGCTGCAATAACAAATTATATATATTATATATTTTTTTAAAAAACATAATTTACAAAAGTTTTCCGTAAAAAACGTGTGCTAGTGTGTATGGGCTACAATTTTATTGTATAGTAGGTTTACAATATACAAAATAATATAGCTGGCGTTTTTAAACAATTCGTTTACGGTCACACTGTTAGTGGCTCTGAATTTTAACATCGTATTGTTTTTGGCGGTTTTCACGCGTCTGCAATCTTTAAAGATATCTAAAATTAAATACAATGCAAATATGTCTTTTCCTGTTACTTATAAAGAATTCCAGAAGCTAATCGTCAACCTTAACGACATTGCACTAGACGTGCAAGCACAGGATGGCGGCGATAAGACAGTCGAGCAGTGTACCCGCTGGTTGTACAAAGCGTTCTTCAGGGATCCCACCGCTCGAAGTAGATATCCTTTCAAATTAGAAAACCGTCCTAGTTCCTGTTCCCGTCACATTCTCGATAAATTACTTAAGGAAGCAGGGACTGAAGATATGTCTGTAGATGAGGAAGCTGAAAACAAGGCGGAAGCAGCATCACAACCCCAAGGTGTGATAGTCGAAGTGGACAGGTGAGTGGCATCCTTTTCAAGCGTTACGGCTTACCAACTTTGGTCTCATTGCAGATGGGGCCCATTTCTCTTTCCGGTATCCTTTGAAACATTCCTGGAGAGCTTGAACCAAAGGGAGGTTTTTTTGAAGATAGCCAAGACCAGGGAACAATGCCTAGACTTTATGTTCGATGATGCATTACGACTACGTACCCTTCGAAAGTTCTACAACCGCTTTTACATGTTTCCAGAGAAGCGATCCGAAAAAAACTTCTTTAAGGATGAGCCGGCGACTTCTTTGTCAAAGTTGCTCGAGTTTGGCAGGCCGCATAAAAAAATATCAGCCAATTGTCTGGTGGAGGATACCAATAACAACAAGTAAGCAGTATATGCTTATTACTAATTAATGTCTTTCACTAACTTTTCCTTTTAATATCTTTAAGTAATGCCCTTTCCAGCAAGGAAGCTGCTGACGAACAGAGTCTAAGCCTTAATGAGCCAACTACGTCTTCGCAGGTACGAAAGATGTCTAGGCCCAAGACTACCGACTGCGCTACAAAAGAATCCGAAGGTCAGAAAGGGCAGGACGGCATTCCGAATAAACCAGGTGTTAACTATCCGGTTTCCTTCGACCTCTTCAAACGGCAAGTGATTAATCTCGAGGAAATTGTTCACAAAATGCAGCTATGCGATGAGCATAAAGGAAAAACTGATGAGAATTGTATTTGGGACTACTACAATTGTTTTTACACTGTACCGGCGATGCGAGAAAAGTTTGTTTGCCAATTTAAGCCATGTCCCGCAAAGATGCAAAAGAAACTGTTGAGTTTTCCACCGAAACATAAAGAGGCGGAAGTGGAAAAACCAGAAGGCCAGATTGTGGATTGTACCGCTGAGAAACCGGGTGAAGAGTCTCAACCGAATTCCTGCCAGAAGGCTGCCCACGGAGAGATTCAAAGCGTGCCCCAGTCAACTATGTCCTCGCCAGGACGGGTGCATTACAAGGCGAAGGCTCCCGAGATTGCCGCTGGAGATCCTAAAGGACAGCTAAAGACCGTACCAGCTGTTCAATATCCGATTTCCTTCTATCTCTTCAAACGGTATGTGTGCAATTTCGAGGATATTGTTCAGGAAATGAAGCTAAGCGATGAGCATAAAGGAAAAACCGAGGAGACGTGTATGAGGGACTATTACAAAGGATTTTACACTGCACCAGAGATGCGGGAAAAGTTTGTTTGCCGACTAAGGCCATGTCCAGCCAAGCTGAAAAAGAAGTTGCTTAGTTTTCCAACGAAACATGAGGGCAATGCGAAAAACCCGGATTGCCAAACTGTGGAGTGTCTTGAGAAACCAGCTGGGGAGTCCCTATCCAATTCCTGCAAAGATGCTGCCGACGGACAGATTGTAAGCTTAACCCAGTTAACTATGTCCTCGCCAGGTCGGGTCAAGACTCCCGAGAGCGCCACTGGAGATTCTAAAGTTCTGAAAGAGACCGTACCAAGAACGCATTCCGACAGCCAGGACTGCGTTCCAGGAAAGCAAGCAGTTCAACATCCAATTTCCTTCGATCTTTTCAAACGTTATGTGAGCAATTTCGAGCACATTGTTCACAAAATGAAACTATGCGATGAGCATAGGGGGAAAACCGAGGAGAAGTGTATGATGGACTATTACAAAGGTTTTTATGCCTCCTCGGGGATGCGAGAAAAGTTCGTTTGCCGGTTTAAGCCATGTCCCGCCAAGCTGAAAAAGAAGTTGCTTAATTTTCCGCCGAAAGATCAAGAGGGACATGAAACACAACCAGACTGCTGTATTGTTAATGTTACCACCGAAAAACCAGTTGAGGACAGTCGTCAAGGTTCAAACTGCCAAGCGCAGTTTGCCATTCCGAGGCTTAAGAAAATTGTCGCCAAGGATATCCGCAATGAAAAGTAGGTTATAGCTAGTGCAGATCTTTGGCAGATTTTATTATAAATTATCTTTAATTTCAGCAGCCAAGATACAAAACCCAACATGATAGAGGCCAAAGCGATAATGGCCGCTGCAGGAAATAAGGCTTTCGACCTTACTGAAATCACGATAAATAACACCCTTTATCTGTTTCCTGTGTCATTCCGAGCCTTCTTTTATGCTATCAACTATGACGAAATTATTGTAGAGTTGATAAGTGATACTTACAAGAAAAAAAGCCCTGAGCAGCAAAAGGTTATTCTTGGGAACGGTCGAACTTGTGTCCCCCTGTTCCGTCGATATTACCTCTCCTTTTATGTTGAAGTCAAATTCGACAACGGTTTAATTTCAACTTTAGTGCTGCGCCTTCAAAGTTCCGCAAAAATTATTGGAAGTTGCGGTGCCCATTTCTCAACCCCCGTCACAGACTGAAGCTGTTGAAGACAGTGCGCCAAATCCAATTGCAGAAGCGTCACTTTCCAGAGAACCCTCGCAACGTTCGGACGAATTCTATGCAGTTAGGGAACAAGAACTAGCTTGGTGAGTAAAGTTACCTAATTGGCTTAAGTTCCTTTTTTGTAAAGCTAATAAATGTATATGTATTTGTTCAGCAGGCAGAGGCTACAATTTTTTAAACACGTTTCTAAGCGAAGTCGATATTTAGGCAACTGTTTAGCTCGAGAAGAAAGTTTACATTCAGAGGCCCATGCTAGAAATAATCATTCTGCATCATTGGTCGCAGCCCTATCAAAAGAACATGAATCGCAGTCAATTTCAAATCAATATGGCGTTAAAGAAGTCGCCACAACCCAAGCAACGGAAATTCTTCAAGATAAAGATTTGGAGAAAAGTTCAAAGGTGGCTGAAGCTGACAAATCAAGCTTAAAAAACTCAGCTAGTGTTACCAACAAAAATGAAGCGGAAACAGGGAAAGAACAGACAGAGACTGATTCGTCCAATAAAGCGGAAAGTTCAACAAGCACCCCAAAAAGCTCATCAAACAATAGTTCTGGAAATGAGGAAGTATCGGCAACAATTTCAAAAGAACAAATGAAAGACACAACAGGTGAAAATCCTGGAGATGCTTCATTACAGAGAAGCGATAAACAAATCCTTCTCGAGCGAGCAATGGAAATGTTTTTCGCCGAAAGCAGCTGGGTAAGTTAGCATTCAAATAAGCTATGCAAATCAAAGCTTATCCTTTTACTACTCCAAATAGGATCACAATCTGAAGTATTTGATCTGCACAAGCCAAGGCCTGATGAGATCTATTTGGCGCATCCTCTACCAACTAAGTCTTGAGGAATTCCTCGACTACACGAGCATCCACGACGGCGAGGGCTTGTATGAAAGCGATGTAGATTTGCAACTTTGTTTTCAACACGTCGTGACCCTTGGCAACTGGCCAATAAATCTATGCGTCAAATTACCCTATTTAAAGCAACTGCTCCACACCAAAGGAGTGCAGGTAGATAAGCTGGAGCTGGGTCATTTATCGCCAAAGATTGTTAGTCCTTGGGAACTAGGTCTATACTCAGATTTCGACAAAATAGTTGAAGAGGAGTACACCCTGCACACTGGCAAGACAATTGATGATGTTGTGCAGTTGTTTCAAGAGAGGGATAATTTATATGCAGCCTGTTGGACATATAATCAGTGGATACCAAAAGTACCTCATCTCACAGATGAGGCACTTCATGCCGCAATCGAAGGAGTGGAGCCTGATCTTGTTGGAACTTCATTAAGTGAGCCTTTTTGCTATTTGTAATGATCCCTGTAGGATTCGAAAATTAATGTTTTTATTTCCAGAGCAACTTTGTTGTGTGAAAAGTCGAGGTGAAAACAGCCCAGCAGAGATAGTGTCCATCGCCTCAAGTTCAGACACGGTTCCAGGTAAGTTCTTGATCTAAACTGTACAAATTGTTTGGATAATGATTACTTCTCTTGCAGAAGAACAGAGTTGTCCACCCACTCAGCTTAACACAACAAACTTTGTGGACGTGGCAAATGTGAGTCATGATTCCCAATTGACACAAACTGCTGCCGATCCACTAATGTCCCAGGAAATCGCGCTTGTGGACAAGGAATTACATGTGCCAGAAACTCAAAATGATCCAACGCCAATACCGCCGATTAAAAAGGAACCCAAATTCCTAAACAACCAACGAGGAACTTTGAACAGCAATGATTGCCAATGGGAGACTATTACGTCGGAGGAACAAATAATTGACTTGGATTCCAGCCAAAATCAAGGACCGAGTTTCTCCTGCTTTGCAATCGCCAAACCGACAGAGGAGAAAGTGGAAGAAATTACAGCTCCTGCGCCTCCAGAACCGTCGAAGCATCAGGACACTGCGATTCTGGGAAAGCGACAGGCCGCCAGCAAAGCAGTGCCCAGCAAGCGAATTAGACTGATCAAAGAAAACGTTCCGCAGCTGAGGCACCAGTTCCAACCGCTGCCGATGGGTGTAGTGGTGCGAGTCGAATCTGGAGCGAACCAACCTCCCGGTCCTCGGCCAGCAGAGCCCGAGATCACGCCCTCGCAGGACTTTGCCGCTGGCAACACACTTCTGGATTGCCCTGATCTCAATGCGCTGCTAAATTCCACGAATGTCAACACCCGCAAGGTAATTAAAGAACAAGTTGATACTGTCTCTGTTATAGTTCCTGGCTCGAAGCCCGTTGTCGTTCCGCCCCGCCTTCAAAGCAGCATTATATTTCGCGAACTGGTGCGCTTCAGCTTCTTCAGCTCGCTCACTGTTGAGCAAATAATAAAGTATCGCATTGAAGGATACCTAGAGGGCGCGACCTACCAGAATGCACTGGCTAGGATCGACGACAGACTGTGCAACTTGCGGGGTCCGCTGCTCGGGAGCCTCTTCCCCCACCTGTCACCCACGTTGCGAGCTGACTTGCAGCAGGTGCTCTGCGATTTGGGGGAGTTCACCTACAAATGCCGCTGGCCAGCGCACAAAGACGTCACCGCAGATCTCCGGGCACGGGTTTTACATGTCTTCATGGATGTGGCCCCGAAATTCGGCCAATTCCGCATACAGTACGATAATGCAACCAGGGAGTGGGCTACCTGTAGCGAAATGGGCAGGTGGAACAACGAGGCGGACGTGCGGGAAACCAGCTTCGACGTCGTCCAGTTCATCGACCCCGGCATCTTGAAGAGAATGAAGGAACTAAAGGATCTGATGAGTTGATATTTATTGAAACCACATTTTTGATTCAGTTTAAACGAATGTTAATGAATAAATAGTTAATACTATATAAAATCGTTTGCTTTTTTTCTTTTCAGAGACTGCCATGATCTTAGCTTCGGAGTCAAGAAATGTGTTGTAAAAAGTATTAGCTTTAAATTAAATGTGATGTTAATGTTCGATGTATGTCATGGAAAAACCTAATTTTCTATTTGATTGTTTTGAAATTATTTAGTTAATGCCTTTTAAGCAAATAATATTCGTATTAAAAGTTTGGACTGTCTACAGTTGCTTATGTATATATATTAGTCTTGCTGAGGGTTTAATAATTTTTCCTAAATGTTTGTAATGCAAAAAAGAATTATTACTGATTATATATAGTGTAAAAATTATTTGTTTTTGTGCAATTTTCAAAGATTAGGGACTTGAAACTGTCTTAATCGTCAATACTCTTTGGTTTTAATAAAGACGATCAATTCACAATTCGTATCAGGTTTCAAAATCTCGCAGGTGGTATGTCTGAACAAATGCGGTTGTGGTTAAAACAAATCAAATTTTGAAAAACAGACTAGTGAAAGAGAAATTAAAATGTCGTGTCATAGCCGCATAGTGAGACCGTATCAAGACCACATTCGGTCAGTATTTTGTGGGTATTCTACAATAAAAATGCATTCTAAGTCCGTTTTCAAATCATTTATTCGCCGATTTCACGTTAAACTCAACACAAACCGCTCTGAAATGTTGATGCAACAGTTAAGACTAATTTACTGGACATCTAGTGGTGCTCGGCATGCTCCTTGGCCTGGGATTCGGCCCATGCCTTCTTGTTTTCGGGCGAGTTGGCTGAAATGGGGCAGAAATAAACCATTAATCGGGATGTCAAGTGAGTTGTCCGGCTGAAACGCACCCAATTTGCTGATCTTGTAGAAAACGGGCACGCAGGCGACGGCTGCAATGAAGTAGTAGCGCCAGATCCACTGGTTCTTGATGTAATGCTTGATGGGGAACTGGGCAATCTTCGCCGAGAAGGTGTACGGGTAGCGCATGGGGCGTCCGGCGGGTTTCTCAGCAGCAGCTTTGTCGGCCATTGTAGTCGTGGATTTCGTAGCTGCAGCGAGCCAATTTAAAAGATTTCGATTTATGCAAAAATTATGTAATTTTCAGCCGAGACGGGCGAACATACGAACCTCACAAATAAAAGACAGCTATGGGAATGCCAACTTGGTTGCTCCAGCAAGCTCTAAAAATGACAGCTGTGCATTGGAAATTCTGGCAACGCTGGCCATGTGTTTACCACTGGCTATCGAAACTGTTATCGATTCATTCGCAGCACTATCAGCTGCTAGATTTTTGCCATCGTGAGCAAAACTTTCAATTTATTTTAAATTATAGTATAAATAGTAAGGTAAGTAGTGCATTAATATATGTTAAATTGTGAACTATTTAAGCCGAACCTTATGCTTACTAAACACCTCAAGATTCAGCCTGGATATTAATTACACCACTAGAGAAGTCGGAACCTTTAACCTTTCAAGTCCTTTTTCCTCTTAAATTGCCTTGTCTCTCTCTTTTCAAGCTTTCAAAATGGTTTTAACTAGCGAACAGTTGCTACAGGTAGTTAGCCTCACTCAACTAAGTCCAAATAACTTAAGTACCATGTATTAAGTAGCCTAAATTTCAGCTTTCAATTCTGCATGGCTCCCCATTCGATTTTGAATTGGATTATATAGTGTGATGATCTTACATGTTGCTAAGTCAAGTACTAATGTTATTACTAATTCCCAGACTGACGCCCAGATCTTGAAGACCAAGCACAAGAAGCAAAGGCAACGCAATAGACCGCGTAACAAACGAAATCGCCTGGAAGATAGCAACCTAACTACCCCGGAGACCTCAACCACCGATTCTGCCAGTGCAATGCCCGAAAATCAGGATGCAGGGGCCACGGAGAAGCCGCGAGATCAAATAATGGCCGAGCGGGAGGCGAAAAAGCTGGCCAAGCAGGCCAAGAAACAGAATAAGCCATCGGCTCCAGCCACTCCAGCAACTCCGGCCACCAAAATTATCACCGAAGTGGAGCAGACGACCATAACCACCAAGCTGACGACCACCACCACCACCAAGGCCCAGGAGAAAGCGAATTCACTGGCTCCAAAGACAGCTCCAGCACTGCTGGCCAATGGCAAGGAGGCGGAGACGGGGGAAATGTCTCGGGAGATGATCAAAGCTGAACGCGAGGTCAGGAAGGCGGCCAAAAAAGCTGGCAAAGGAGCAGGAGCCAAAGTGGAGGCCACCACACAACAGTTGGCTGCTCTAAAAGTGGGAGACAAAGCTCCGGGAACAGCTAAAGCTGCACTTCCAATCACAGAAGAGGACCACGAAAAGGTAAGTGCTCACTGAATTACAATTACCCTGCAAGATCTAAATTTTAACTCTTTTACAGAAAAAACCAGTTCTCAGCAAGGCAGAACGACGGGCCGTTCAAGAAGCCCAGCGGGCAGCCAAGGCTCAAGGACAGGTTAAGAAAGGCCAGCCAGCTGGCAAGGCTCCTTCCTCCGCCGCTCCTTCCAAGGAAGCCAAGCGGGAAAGCGTCTCTCCCACCAAAGCAGCCACCGGCAGCAGCTCACCCAGCAAATGTCCAGCGAGCACTCCAAACGGGGAATGTCGGGTAAAGCTCTTCAATCACCTGGTTTGCGCCAAGGCAGACAGCCAGTTCATCAACGATCCGCTGGTCCATCCGAGCATAGCCCGCTTAGGGGTGCAGTATGCCAAGCGCACGGTGGTCGGGTCCAATGCCAGATGCATCGCCTTCCTGCACGCGCTGCGCCAGGTGGTCCACGACTTTGAGACGCCCGCCAAGAAGGAGTTCGGTCGCAGCCTAGACGCTGCTGTGAAGCACCACGTAGACCACCTGCACAAGTGCCGACCACTGGCTGTGTCCGTGTCCAATGCTTACAAACAATTCAAGAACCAACTAACACAACTACCGTCGGATGTTCCCGAAACGGAGGTAAGTTTATCAAAAATAAGGGCGGTTATGAACCTCTAATTGAAACCATTACATTAACAGCTAAAGGAACTACTCGGCCACTTCATCGACACTTACATAGAGAATCAAATCGGCAAGGCAGCCCAAGCGATAAGCGGCTTTCTGCAGGAGAAGATCACCGATGGCGATGTGCTGTTGACCTTTGCCTGCTCCTCGCTCATCCAGTTCATCTGCGAGGAGGCCAAGCGACGGCAGGTGGCCTTTCGGGTGATTGTCGTCGACTCCCGCCCCGGATGCGAGGGTCAGGAGATGCTGCGTCGCCTGCACGCCTACGGCATCCCATGCACCTATGTGCTGATCAATGCCGTGGGATATGTGATGGCGGAAGCCACCAAAGTGCTGCTCGGAGCCCACGCTCTGCTGGCCAACGGCTACGTGATGGCGCGCACAGGAACTGCCCAGGTGGCCCTGGTGGCCAACGCCCACAACGTGCCCGTGCTCGTCTGCTGCGAGACGCACAAGTTCAGCGAGCGCTTCCAGACGGACGCCATCGTCTACAACGAGCTGAGCGATCCCAATCAGCTGGTGCGGGGCGACAAGTGCCAGCTGAGCAATTGGAAGGCCAAGGGCAAGCTGATGCCCCTCAACCTCAGTTACGACATTACGCCCCCGGAGCTGGTCAGCGCCGTGGTCACCGAAGTGGCCATCCTGCCCTGCACCAGTGTTCCGGTCATTCTGCGCATCAAGCCCGACATTGGCTACTAATCAGACTTCTTCGATCGCTGAGTGAAAACTCGCGGTGGTTGAATAAATAATTTTTATTACACTTTGATCAAATCGATAAACAAGTTTGCGTATTTTTCATTATTTACGGGTGTCCTGCAAGTTAACGCTAGTGGAATATACTGGATGCCAGGGACCGCTGAAACGAAGGAGGGCTAGGCCCAAGTGTCTGTACATCCTTAGTCTGGCGAATTTCTCTCGGAAACGATTGATATTGATCCTACTATTGAGCGGTCCCGTTGTCTGACACCTATTTTACATTTGTAATTTGCATTTAATTGTACTTTCTTTTGTGTGGGGTGATTGGCAAATTAGTCGCTTTAAATTCTAACAACAAAATACGGTTTTTGTGCCCGACTTATTATAGACTAGGACGATGCCTGGAAGCCAATCGCTAGTGGATTGTTTTGGTTTTACTCTTTTGATTTCCATTTGCAACAACTTGAATGAGCTTCTATAAGCAGCTACAGCTACAGCTACAAATGCAACAATAAATACACACAATATAATTTAATAGAGTTTCCATTCCAATCGCACACTCCCTGCTGCTCCTTTGATTCTGCCACTCACGACCTTTTACGGGCTTTGCTTTTGCATTTGTCGGAAGCACCCTCGGCACACGGGCACCGGTTTGCCACTGTCGTGTCCTGGTAGTGCCACATTCTTGTCTATGCAGCGCTCGCAGAAGATGTCCCCACAGCGCCAGCAATGTGTCTTTTAAAGTATATATGTATAAGTTGTACATATTTTAGTTGATTTTATTTGGTTACCTTTTTGCTGAACTGATCGAAGGGCGTGGAGCAGGAGCAGGTGGTCACATTGCGCATGGGCTTCCAGTCCACGGCCACGGAGTTGATTTCATCGGGCAACGCCTGCGGCACACTCGATTGCTCGGCGTTCAGCGACAGATTGGCAAAGGACATGTTGCTGGCCTTCAGCGGGTGATCGTCATCGGCAGCCGACAGTTCGCTCAGCTTTTTGTCATAGTTGTATCTGAAGTAAAACATGGAGTTTAATATGATGCACCTATTTTACCACGAAATGTACTGCTCACTTGTTATCATTGATTTCGTTGCTGGATACCTCTTTGCTAACTTTCGCGGTGGTGCTGGTGGCGTCCTGCAGCTTCTTGGCCGACTTGGAGATGTAGTTCTTGAAGCTGGCTATGCGCTTTGTGAGATGCTGCACATGGTCCTCTAACGAGTTGCAGTGCTCCTTGCTGTCGAGCAGCAGGTCACCCAGTGGCTCCCGCGGATGAATGCCGCTCTCAAAGCGGCTGTACATGCCGCGCCAGAACCTATCGAACAATCGTTTCAATTAAAAAGATCCAGCTGACTCAAACGAATCCATACTTGATGCACTGCGGTGCCAGGTTGGCCTTGATTGCCTCGTCCACGTTGGGCCTGTACAGCGGGTTGATATACTCGTTCAGGTGGTTGGCCATAAAGCCCCAAAGCGAGAATGTACGCTCGGCCAGCTTCAGATCCAAGCGATCCTTCTCACAGTTGCCCACAAAGGTGCCGAACTGGCAAGAGTGCACGTGGTCGTGAAGGATGAGCAGGAAGCGCTCGTTGAATTCAAAGGACTCGCTGCGCTGCGACATTAGCTGCCAGGTGCAGTCCAGGAACTGAGTGAAGATCGGCGACACCTCGCGCGCATCTGTCTGGATGTGGCCGCAACGTTCGCTGAATTTGTGTCCGAAAGCCAGCCAATCCTTCTCGATCAGCGCCTGGAAGCCCTTGATGGTCCGGTAGTAGGGGTTCAGCATGAGCTGCGCTAGCGAGCAGACCTGGGCAGTTCGATCCCAGCCGTCGGAGCAGTGGACCACCACCGAAACACCCTTGTCCACGGCGTTGGCAATGAAGCTGCAAGGGTAGAAAGTTTAGTATTAACCAAATTCATCAACCAACTCATAGTTACATAGTTAGCTGAACACAAATTCATGTATTCTCTCACCTCGACGTGTCCAGTATGGAGCGAATGTGCTTTAGCCAGCCAGACGACTCGAGGGCATTGAGGAAGGCGCCCATCGTGGGCGACTTCTGTTCACAGGCCTCCAGCACTTTCTGCAGACTGGCGCGCTGCACGTGGATGTTCTCGATGCCGAGAAAGTGGAATTTGATGTTCTCGTAGAAAGCCTCGTTCTCGTATCCCTTGCCGGCGGCTCTGTTGGCCATCGCATTAATCTGCAAGCAGCGTAAATGGATTATTTGAATATGCCAGCCCCCGGGGGAACTTCCCCACGTCACTCACCCGCGGTCGTGTGTCCACCACATACATGTAGTCCGTGTTGGAATTTGTCTTGCGTATGGCCTCCAGCATTTGCTCATCCTCCAGACAGCGGGCACTGAATCCGGACAGCGGCTGGCTGCAGCGGCAGATGGAGGCCTAAGTAAAAAAACAAGCAAAATTATATTGGGCACTTGTATAACTTGAATTGTGTGGAATTTACCTTGTTGTTGTGCAGATAGGTGAGCGCTGGAAGTCGGCCCTTTGAGCGGAATCGCGAACTGCTGATGAGCATCAGCGTGGTAGCCTCCTTGGGCACGTAAATCTGACGCGGATAGGTGTCGCACAGCTCGTACTTCTCGTTCATGGAGCACAAGGTCCACGCCTCGTTGGGTACCAGCATGTGCTTGAACTCGGCCTCCAGCTTGAAGTAGTCCCAGCCGGTGTTCTTGGGGAAATCATCCTTGTTCGGCTGGTAGTTGAAGCAATACAATTTGTTGATGGACACTGCGCCCCCGGGAAATGATTGTAGTTTATAAATATGCAAACAGATTGGCTTTTCTTTTGTGTTGCGAATTCTTACCCGGCTGGAAGAGCTTAAGCAGCGAAGTGTAGACATCGTGGCACTCGGAGTCCTTGGGAATGACGAATGTGACCGACAGGAAGGTCTTGCAGCGAATGAGCAGTGGAGATCCAGTTGTGCTTAAGGGCAACTTCTCAATGCTGGCCACGTGCATGTGCAGGATCTACAAAAAATGGATGGAAAATATAATTACTTCAATTATAGGAAAACACTGGCAAATAAACCAGGCCTTTAATAATAAAATCAGTTTAATTTTATTACTTAAAAAAGCGTTTCTAGGATTCCTTAATTATTAAGGAATCAGCAGTTAACACGAAGAGTTTGTTTTTCTTTTATTTTTAATAACAAATTATTTCCGATTATTTTTTTTTTAGCTTTAATCGTGTTGTTATATTCAAAGTGCTCAAAAAAATAAAAAAAAAGGAAAAACTCTTTGTGATTACCTCGAAAAATTCATCAGCTTTAAAATACATGTACATTCATTTTTTTGATAGGTCAAGAGTTTTATTTATATTTCTAACCATAGGTTTACTTTAAAAAAGATTAATTGGTCTAATTCCAAATGCTCAAATGAATAACATAAAAGTATACGTAACTACAAAAGGTGAAAAAAGGAAATTTAAATTTATTGAGGCTTTTAAAATTGTATAGTACACCAGAACGACTTGTTTTAACTTTCTAGCTACTAAGATGATTGAGTTTTATATTTTGCTTCCATTTGTGAGTGAGACATTCAAAAACTCAGCTTATGACCATGACTTCGCCCAAGGCTGTTCTTAAGCAACACTCGCAAAACCCCAACTGAACTTAACGTACTCCCCCTTCCGGGACATCCCAACTACGTGCCTGGCCAGAACTGCTTTCGCCACTAAATAATTGATGCGCCACAGTGGCGGGCAGTAAAAAAATGCTGAGCAACTGAGGGGCAGCAAGGCGAAGCAGCTGGATTATGAGGAACTAAGCAACCAATTTTCAATGGCACAAAAAATCGATATCTCTCTGTGGTTTACTCAGCTCCTAAGTGTTTTCACTTTTAATTAACCACTTTGTGGGGCGCCCACAAGTGCGACTCTTTCGAGATTATGGGATCGTAGGTTCCTCTGGGCCACTTGTGGCACTTGGATGCGCCAACTTGCTTTGCGGAGTGTTTCTAGTGCATAATTAATACAATTTTGGCGAGGCAATTAAAATGCAATGCTTGCTTGCTTCCGGGCCCAACCTCGTTACGTATACGCAGTGGGTAACTTACTCGAATGGCATAATTAAACGCGTTTAGTGGCACTTACATGTGCTGCGATTTGAGCAGGCAAAAACGGCATGTGTCAAAGGATTTAAGCTTGCCGGGGATATTCTCTAAAAGCCAGCGCAAAGCCAGGGTTTTTTCGACTATTCAGGACGACGTTTATTGTCACTTTATTCTTTCACTTCTACAAAGAATGCAACGTGCTCGCCGGCTAACAAATCGCATTGGCCAGCACAATGGACGAGCGCTAAGCCTTTTTCGCAACCCCTCTGACAGTGAATTTAATTTGTTTCCCGCTGCAAAAAGGAAATATGTTCGCCTCTGTTGGCTGTGCAATTAATGTACACAAAAGCTGAACGAACACAATTTGTGTGTGTGCAATGGGGCGTATGTGCAACACGCTTATGCAAACTTTACGTTTGTGCATGCCAGATTGCAGAAGGCGAGTTAAGTTCCTCGGTAAACTTGAAACTTAAAGCGCAGAAACATGCTGGGAACTTGCTAAAGGAAACTTTTCTGCACTAATACTCGGAATTATTCTCGGCGAAAAAGCGGAAATGCAGCGGACCTCAGACATCACTCGTTTTTTAGGAGGGGTTTTAAGCTTTTTGACAGCTGCGAGGTCGGTGCTGAACCGAAAGAAATACCCATTTGAGCACGTTCGCAAGAAGGAGACTTATTTGCAAGAACAAAGGTGACTCATTTAACTGCTTTGTGGGCCACGCAAATAAACACTCGCTACTCCAACTGAAAAAGTTCTTAGCGCACACAAAGAATGGCGGCTTTAAGTTGGGGTCTTGGGGGGGTTAGGTCTTAGGTCTTAGAGTAATTGATGATGTCATCAGGGGGCCCCACTTACCCAGGTCTCCTTGTTGCTGTCGGGCTCCACGAAAATCAGATGGGTGGCCGTCAGATAGAGGGTGCCCACCGTGGGATTTTTGGTATTGTAGCGATCTATCATCCGCACATTTTCCACCTGCATAAACAAGAAAGAGAAAGAGAAAGAGAAAGAGAGAAATTTAACAATTTGATTTAAATTTTTGTTTGCAAGCTTAATTTCTGGTGCTTTACTTCAGCTGTGCCCGGCTGACGTCAGTGGAATCCATATAGTTCGGTGAAATCCCACTCATACAAAAACATTGCATAAGATAAAAAAATTGCATAAGATATAAAAAAATTGACACGAAAGGAGATGGAAAGTTTTTCAATCAACTTTTAGCGAATCCTCCGGCTGATGCGGAAAAAACTTCATCAAACATTCATCAAAGCTTACGATATGTTAACATTAAAGCATCAAATAAATATAGGCACAGAGTGCCCCTTGCGGTTAGTTGGTTTTCAGTCGTTAAATAAAACTGCCGGGCGACCAGCACATTCGTTCCTTTGATGGCCCATCCCTTCGGTTCCCTTTTTCTGTTCTGCCTGTGGCAGTTTTTATTGCCCAGGAGGTTTACATATTGCACATCCCGAGAGCTGTTCATCATCGGACTAATTTCCTTTCATGTCATTTTGATTGAGGCCTTTGTTTGAGCCGGGTCATTGCCGGCATAGATAAGGTTAGTTAGTTGCCAGTGGGAGTTCATTACTCTCTCCCAGCGGGCAGACAATTCAATTTAACATGCAAATTATGGCTGCTTTGATATAACCGATAGAATTTAAGATAAAAAAAAATCTAGCTATTTAACTCCCAACAATTTAATATGTAAAATAGATATTTCAGCAAGGTTTCAATTGATACGATTATTAAAATGCATTCAGTTGAACTCGAAGTCTGTACTGTGTTAAAAACTGGTTACATAAACTTATAATTTTGTGTTGATTCAAACCTCATTTGTTATTATTAATCGCAATATATTTTCTCCCTTTTAACAATTTATTATTAACTACAATGTATATTGTATTCATCCTTCCACGGCAAACTTAATCCTTCATATCTTAAACTTAACTAAATTAAAATGTTTAGCGATCGAATTTTTGTTTTTACAGAAACAAAACAACAAAATTTCCTTTTTATTATTTTTTCAATATTGGCTTAATGAATTTAACCTTTCAACATTTAAATCAAACAATACATGTACGTAAATTAAACTCGATTAATTGCTTATATAATGTGCAACTGCCATTTATGGCTTGTCCTAAGGATGAATGCCAAAAACGCATTACTAATATATTAATTAAATGAAATTCAAGTTTGAGAACCTTGCATTCCAATAGGTTTGATAGATAGACTCCAAACATACTTATTGTAAAGATAGACTTTCGAAATCATGATTAGTCTCTTAACAACTGTATTTAAAGTTAGCGTGACCAAATTGGAGATTTTATTAAAAACCAACAGTAAACATCGAGGGCAACATTCAGCTGTCAGCCTGGTGCTCACGGTGGCGAATACTTGATGTACGAGTACAAATTGCCTCTCGGTGGCAATTGCATCTGCGACTTTGATGAAATACCCATCCCATTAATTGCCCGAGCTCCGGACTCGTGTGTCCCGCTGACAATGCAACAATCTGTCAGTCTTGGTGGGTGGCCAGGGGACTGATTGTGGTGACGCACATGGCGCCCGGATGCAGTGAGGATAGCTGGGACTCAGACTCGGACTGCACTCCGTGCCCCTTGATGTGACCCAAATAGGAAATTGTTTTTAGGAAGGGAGGGAGCGTATTTCGGGTCCCCGAACATGTTGCCCAAGCGCTCGACGGTGATTTGCATATTTTCCGGCCAGTAGCCGGTGGCAATGCGTAAAACGGAAAATTAGTAGGATTTTCTCGGTGTGATTTGCATAAAGCAGTGGGAATGGGGTTTGGTTTACCTTCTTGAGCACACTGTTGCCATTGTAATAGACGGGAGCATCGTTGAACTCCTCCTCGATCCAGGAGACCACTTTGTCGGAGACGAAGGGCGGCACGGGCACGCCCCACAGCCTCTTGTTTCCGTCCGGCGGCTCCTCCGTCTCCGGCGAAATGTTATCGAAACTCAGGCGGAGGGCCGAGGTGGGGGACAATTGGCGCTCGATCTCGTTGAACTTGTTCATAAATCGGGTGAAGTCCATTATTGGATGGTTTATTGATTTTGAGTCAAGAGCAAACGTGTGCAGGCAAAATCAAATAGATTTTTGGCAGAGTGTGGGTGGAATAATTTCCGACTTTCACTTTTCGCCCGCCACACGAACGTGAAACTCGAAATATACACTGTAAATTTATGTGCCTTTTTGTGTGATTTTCCAACACATCTATAAGTAGTTTCGATACGAGAGCGCGAAGTGCTCCCGTCGAGCGTTGGAACAAAACTCAAATGCCTGCGAGAAATGCGCGCGCTTAAAAGCGGGCTACGGATTGTGTTGGGGAAATTCGCCGAGAAGGGATTTTCTCTCATCAAGGAATGAGGGAAAAGGAGTGTTTGGTACATTTAAATACCCTTCAAGGAGTGGGTTGCAACAAATTATAAACATAAAAAAGGACTTTTTAAGTCTGAAGCCAAATCCAAAAACATTTCATTTTTAGTTGCTTTTAAAGGTGCTAAAAACTTGTAAATTAGTTTCGAATAATAGTATTATTTTACAAATACTCAGAAATATAAATTATTTGGGACTTCAACAAGGTATTAAAAACAGACATTGCTTTTCTGAGATTACTTCTTAACGATTCTGGAGAATGCCAAGTCGAATTGGCATTAGAACCAATCGGTTTTAAGAGGCCCACCAATAAGAAACATTCAACTTTAAAGGTACTGTCAGCCTTAACCCGAATTTAGTTAAATAGGCCACGTCAAACGGCAAGTTTGTAAACATCCCTTTTGAGATGCTGAGGGTATTTTCCAGCAAATTTAGGTAAAAAAAACTTTTCACGGTTAAAAATTGGCTCTCACAGTGCGCTTGTGTGGGTGGAAGTAGGTTTGGAATTACTGGGAGGAGAGAGAGAGAGGTCGAAACTTATTTACTTTTGCATATTTTGCGCATGTTTTGGGGCAGTATTAATAGATTCGAATCTGGGTTTTGTTGCCACCTGGAAGGTAATTCTCCAGGGAGTGGGGGCAGGGGGAAGTAGCCGGTCCTTTTCCCACGGCCCAGGTGACCATCCCATTCCATCGATTTTCGAATGAGAAAACGAAGACGGATGACTCACAACCCTTCCACGGCATCCAGGTGCTCCATAATGGTCGCCGTGTAATGACCCTGACTGAACTTAAGCCCTATCGCATTGATTAAGTTGATAACTAACCTTGGCCAGCTTTATTTCGTCCATTGTTTACGTTTTGATTGGGTTTTCCTGTTGCCTCGCGTAGAAACACACGTTCACGAATCACTCTATAGAAATTTGGCAACCGGTACACAAGCTCACTTAATGAGCGTCGTTGTTTCGGATGATATGCACTTGTGGTTTCTATTTTATTTGCATTTTTTTTGTAATTATTCTGAAATAATAATAATTCTGCAAAGCGATTGTCCAAACTAGGGGTGTGTTTAAGTCGATAGCTACAACCCCCCGAAGTTATCGCCGTACGACAGTTATCAATGGCCACACTTTTCGTCCATCTGGCAGCTCTCGCCAAGTTTAAATGTTGTGCGCAAAAATGCATTTAATGTATGGAAAAGTTCGAACACATACAAATAACAATGAACGCGTTTTGCTATCAAAAGTTGACTAACATTGACGGTAGGCGGTTGGGTTTAACCATTGAAGTGCACTTTAGGCGTGGGCAGAGGGTTTAAATGCGGTGAGTGGTCGTCGAGTTCATTTACGCAGTCCTACGTATTTGGTCCAGACACCCTTGTTATCAAAATACGCCTTGTTCCGGGAGCAAATGATGGCCTCCCTGAAGACATCGGCATAGGAAGACGGCATGGACGTGTGCTTGTAGAGATTGAAGAGGAATTCGTAGATCTGGAAGGGTTTATATAAGCATTATTAAAAGGATTTTTATAATATGGGACTTAGTTTGAACCTTAGCCTCCTGATCCTTCCAGAAGATGTGATCGCACAGGTACTGCAAGCTCTCAGGGAACAGCGACAGTCGCTGCTTGTCATCCGTGGCCACCACATCCACGCTGCCCAGCAGGACGGCACAGCCCGAAAGCACATCCACGGCTAGAATAAAGATGTCCAGCAGGTACAGCGCCCTGTTCACCTTCTCCTTGTTGGAGGCCTCGGCCAGCAGCATCTGGATCTCCAGGAACATCTCCGATACCCAGTTGCACGAGTGCTCATCGCTGGCAAAGGCATACAATGTGGCTGACAGGTGGCGATAGAAGAAAGGCCTCTCCTCCGCCCGCTTCTCGTAGGCATCGATGATGGGAGTGAGCCACTTTAGAGGATTCGGTAGCTTCTCGTTGTACAGCACCAAATAGCAACGGATGATGGTGGCCTTTTTCAGCTTGCCCACCGGCGTCTCCCACCAATTTGCAGGCGTCGTCAGCCCATCAATTGCATTCGGATGCAGTGTGGCCACCACTTCGGTGTAGCGTTCGAAGAGCCTTGAATCCAGATTCATGGAGTCCATGTAGCGCTCTACAATCAGCGTGAAAACGTCCAGCACTTCGGGTATGTCGCATTTGCCAGTAAAAATATACTTGACGCTTTCCAGGAATTTCTCAAACAAGCATCCTAAAACAAAAATGAAATATTTTAGAAAATTTCTTGTTAAAGGAAAAGTGGTTTTAATAAATAAAGACCCACCCTCGACGAAGTTGTTTAGCTGGGACTCCTTAAAGCAGTAAACGGCCACCTTTTCGGCAAAATTCTTCAGGATCTGCAGGCTCACACTGTTGGCAATCTCTGGCAGCAATGAGAATAGCAGCAAGAGATCCTCCTCAAAGCAATTGGGCTCGAAGTCGACCAGGAAGTTCTCCAGCAGACGCTTGGCAGTTCCCGAGTTTACGGCCTGGTTCTTGGCTATCATGATGCAATATTTCCGCGCATCGAACGACAGATGAAAGAAGCTCGTGAGGCAGCTCCAGTCCAGTGGCGGAATGGGTTTCGGAAACTTCTTGGACAGCGACCGCAGGGCGAAGGTCACGGCATACGGTTCGGGGACGTAATCGCCAAAGCGCGCTTGACTCACCAGATAACTGGTGACCGCTCGCGTTGGACTGGTGGCAAACAAACCCACCAGCTTTCGTGGCTCTGGTTTGCCCTCGGGCAGACGGTAGACTCCGCTCCGGAATCCGGCGATTTCACTGCCAATGTGATGTGAAATTAGATCCGCAGCGGCATCTCCGCATTCCGGACGTATCTTCTGCAGCAGCTGCACCCACACCTCGCCGGGCACCGTCTCCTGTTGCAGGTCTACCACTTCCCGACCACCCTGGACTCCGACTCCCACTCCTCCGCCAACGATTTCAAAGCGAAACTGTGCTGGAATGTGTCGTAGGTTCAGAGTAATTCCCGGCTCATAGTTTTTGAGGGCAACCAGGGCGTTCCGCACCTGGGAGGCATCAGTGCCCGGTCGGCTGATGGCCTGCCACAGCTGCTCCAGGGCATCGTCCGCCAGCTTCTCGTACTCGAGCGTTGGAGTCTGCAGCAGTGGGACCAATCCAAACAGCCTGTATAGCGATTTGAGCGTCTGCGGCCGCTGCTCACTTCGGAATTTACTGCCCAGAGCCTGCCAAGTGGAAGCAATGTTCACGGTGTGACTGTCGCACAGCGCGTATATAGCATCCAAGGCCAAGGAGGTGGACAGATCCCCAGGCTCATCGAAGGAGTTATTGAGGGTGTTGCTAAGATGCGGCAGCAACTCCGAGCCGTGTAATGTTGGTCTGCAAAACAGGATTAATAAATTATTAAGTTCGTTGAGTAATTTTCATTCAGAACTACTTTTCCTGACAGATCTCCCGCATGGCATGGGTGCGGGCTATCTGCAGCTCCCAGCGCTTGTCGTTATCCGGCAGTGGTTGGGCAATCTGCTTCAGAAGGAAGGGATAAGTACGCGTCTCCACTCGCCATAAACGCAGATACAAGTCTACGCAAAATGTGCCATTCTCGGTGGATAAATTCCTAATCGTGTTGAGTATCATGGGCACATTATCCTTAAATATATATTTTTAGATAAATAAGCTGAGTATTAAATAGTAGCCATTTTAAGACCCACCTTGGACACGGCAAAGGTGGCCAATCCTCTTAGCAGTTCCAGCTGTAGCTCCGGATTGCTTTCGTGGGCGAGCTTGAAGATGTATGTCATAAGGAAATCATACGCAATGCCCTCGTTCACCTTGACGATCTGCAGGATTACCTCGTAGATCTTAAACCAGCAGTCTACTGGCGGCTTTTTCGATAGAAATAGCGCACGCAAGAAGAGATGCAGTCGCTGGCAGAAAGCCGTATTTGCCTTGACATTCAGAGCGTCGACAAAGGCGAACACATCTTGGTTATCGGAGGCGTCGAAGGACTCCACCAAAGTAGCCAGGTCGAAGGCGATCGCTATGTCCGCGTGGTAGTTGCGCATATGGGCGGGTTTCAATTGCCTGGTCGTGATTATCTCCCCTTCCTGATCAGATCTTTCTGTATCCAACACTCTTTGGACTATCTGGTGGGCCAAGGCCAAGCCCTCTGCGGGTATGAATGCAGTCTGAGACATCCACTGAATAATTCCGTCCAGACACATGTTCAGAATGTATTCATGGCCACAGCGCTCCTGCACCACTACGAAAACGATGATGCGCAGCAGATCCGCCAGGTAAAAAGGCGACAGCACGTGCAAAACCTCTGCAAGCAGCACCAAGAGGACATGGTAGTGATCCTTTGTATGCTCCCGCGTGGCATGTAGCACTCGCAGAAGGCACTGCAGACTGGGACGCGGATCGATGCCGTAATTAGCAAGCTGTTTGATGAGACATGCCTGATAGATGCCCAAGTCGATAGACTGCGCGTGGTCCTCGCGCTGCAGGAAGTGATCGATGGCCTCGATGACCAGGATGCTGGTGCACAGGCAAGTGCTGGCGTTGTTGAACTTGCTCCATGCCAGCAGCTCCTGCATAAGATCTCTCGCCTCCGGTTGATTGCCACTCAAATTTAGCAGGCAAGTCCAAATGGGTTTAACGTCGTGCAGAGTTTGAGGATTGCAGAGTACATAGAGGAACACGGGTCTCAGGTACTCTGTACTGTAGTCTCGAATGCTAGGGAAGTAGTTGAGATGACATCTTGAACATAACAGTTGGATACAGTGATAGGGCATCACTTACCCCTTGTCGTGGTGCTGACAGATACCAATGATCTTGTTGCCCACATCGTGCATGTTGGCACTGGAGTGCTGGAGCAGTGAGATTAATGGATGCTGCTGGGTCTTCAGGCCATAAGAGCACTGGTAGACCTCCTGATCCTTAAGGGATGAGGTCTTTCGCTTCAGGCTAAGCAGCTGCAGACCCAAAATGCTCTCTGTGATGATGGCAAAGTGCATTGGCCTAAGGGGAAATAAAGCTTTAAGTTCTAAACTGATCTAAGAAAGGTTAACAATGATTGTCACTTTGCAGTCGAATGCAAGGCAAGCTATAATTAAGGTGGAACGGCTGGAACAGCCGTTTAGCGGTCACTTCCGGAGCAGCAGTCAAGGATTGGAGGAGCTTCTCTTACGGCGGAGGTGGAGTAAATCGCTTTGCGTTTGACGAGGTAATTACAATTCACGCGGTGGCCAGCCGGACGACTAGGATTGGCCTCTAATTGCAGGCCAATTAATATGCAATCCTTTTTGCCTGCACTTGCAGCGCGACTTGGGTGGCTTATCAAGGTTCATTTCGGCATTACATGACCGCTTGTTCGTCCTTCGACGCTCCGCAAACATTTCAAGTTCAATGCCAGACACTTCAGTTGCTTTGCATACATCAAATGTTTCCCTGCCAAGGCTGCGGGACATGATATGCAAGTGGGTGGCGTGTTGCGTGGCGGGAAATGGCTAATAGTTTTTACGGCGCCCCAGGCATAATCGCCGTTGATCCAGAAGATTGACGATTGCGGATTGCGGCCAAGCGGAAACCGCGTCAATGCCAAACAACTGGGATTGTGGATTAACTCCTAGTCATATTTCATTTGCACATTTGTTACATGACGTGCCAAGTGCTGGGCAATTAATTTGGGGCACGCGTCCAGCGGAAATGCGAGGGATTGCGTGTGTCGACGAACGGAAGGAGGGTCAACATTGTTTGGCGCGCTCTCCTGATGGCAAGCGTTAAATGGCGCGTTAATTAAGTGGCTGCAGTGGGTAGTCCACTATGGTTTGAGTTTGAGTTTGAGTCTGAGTCTGAGTTGGTAATTTATGCACTTCTGTGGGCAAGTTTGCAATTTCGCAATTGGAATCGTTGCGCTCCACTTAGGCGGATAGTCCTGCACGATAGTGCTCCTCCTGCCGCTGCTGCCCTCCGGAAGTTCAAAGGTGCGCCCCTGCGGAATTGAGCCACATATGTGGGTCGTGGGCGGGTTCTCTGGCCAGATAGCCAGTCAGTTGTCCTCACCCCGCATTTGCCAGCATGGAGAGCAGGCTGTTCTGCACCCCGTTGGCCTCCAGGTGGCCCTCGTCCACCAGGCGCACCAGCGTTTGACAGCTCATCAGGCTGAGCTGCATGTGGTCGTGCTTGCACTGCGACTTGAGGAACTCGATTTCCTTGATCTGGTGCTCCGGCACCTGCTTCTCCCGGCTCTCCACCACCTTCGCGTAGATCTTCTCTAGGCAGGAGGCCAACTTGACCACCGAACTGTGCGGCTTTATGCTGGCAAAATCGTCCATGGTGCTGAAAAAATTGCAAACACAACTTCAAGTGAACTGCCGAGATTTATGGTTTGTTTGGGTCCCCGCGTTTGATTTCCCAGCGTTGCGCGGCGCGTGTCCTTTCTGCTGCTCGGCTGCCACTCGAATGGAGTGGAAAATCCGAAGCGATTTGAACATTGCCGCGTTTTCCTGCGCTTTTCCACCCCCGCCAACAAACTCACATTTTCCTTGTTTACCGCTTTCTTTCGACCGCTGCGTGTTAACTCATTTCATGCCAGAGCTGAAGGATTTGGGAGGTCAGTTGGTCGTTTATTTTTCGTTTGAGGAGTGGTTTTAGCAAGTGAAATAGGTAAATATATATGCAAATGGAAAAGCCGGTTGCGAATTGTTTTTTTGTTGATAATGAATCAGCTGTTAGAGTGACCATTTGCAAGGTTGACGTCAAGTCAGGTGGCAACGCTGCTTAATGTAACGGCACCTCTCTTTTAAAAAACTCAATTTTTAAAAAACTTTGTTCAAACTTACAAAAATACGAATTATAAAATAAATAATCGAGGATTCTAAAAGATCAATATTTTTGCGTGTTTGAACATTTAAAAATTTGTTTTATTAATTATGTCTCCTGCTCAATCTCAAACTAAAAGCTTCGTTTGTTTTGTTTTATTTATGGAAACATTTTCTCATTATTAGGAGAGTAAATATTCATATTACCTAAAACTAAAATTTAGGTCCAATATTTTTTGGCATATTACCAAAAAAATAAAACTAAGAAATAATTTAAAAAGAATAGTTTAATCAGGAAACCATTATGATTAGCAGGAAAAATGAATTGTATTTCAAGCTTAAGTTATCAATGAGTAGTTTTATTTTATATAAATATTTGTTTGTATGTATATAGATGAAATTATTTATTTAACGAAGCGAAAACCCATGCTCTCTCAGTAGTGCCTGCAATTTTAACAATTAAAAAACGAGAAGTATTGCACAAGTAAATCTTCGTTAATTCAGGAAGCAATTCATTTTGACCGGATTTCATTAGTTCCGCATAAGGCATTCCCTTTAATCCCCGAATCAGCACTTTTACGCAAGTTAACATTCGGATAATGGACTTCTCTTGGCCGAAGAACCAAGAATTTATGCCCAGCACCGACTCCTTGACCCCTTGATTTATTTACAGCATGCTCAGTTAAGCCACTACAGCCTCATCAGCTCGATTCGCAGCTCTTCGGGTGCTTCTTTTTCCTGGGACTCTGCTCCTGGCCGTTGTTCTTGCCGGCTGCTTTTTCAGTTAATTGACTTTATGCATTTTTGCCACTCGCCTTGTCGTAAAATGAAATTAATTATGTTGCTGTTGCAGCTATAAAAATGTAAGCAAGCTGAAAGGAGTATCGTAAATGGGTTGCGCGGAAAGCGGAAAAGGTACGCCTGTCCGGCGTCCAAAAGGAAAACTCGGAGAGTGTGTAAAAGTGAGCTCGTCGGGTGAGTTTAAACTGCAATCATTCATCGCAGCGAATCCTCGAACGGCAGCAAAAAGCGCAGAAGACAAAGGTTAAGCCCAAGACAGGCCAACATAATTTCCGCTTCCTGGCCCGAAGTCCGTATTTTTGGCAACTCCTTTCCTTCTGCCCACTTTTCGCCTGGGGATTTATGATTTTATTACCAAAAAAGCACTGCAAAAGTAAGGTCGAATGGCGAAACGACTTTTTAACCTATGATTTTTGCCCGTTTTGTAGCGTAATTCAACTCTGGATTTGTTTTTTTTTTTTTGGCAAAGGTTGCATACTACCGTTAAATTATTTGCTTGGGATTTAAATCTGTTCTTTTTGCTTTTTACCCAATACAACCTTCTTATGGAAAGTGTAGTACATTCACCTTTTTCCTTAAATGCTGCATAAAGGACCTGTTGACAGAGTTCCTGAGTATTTGCGGTTAACTAAAGCTTGGGAAAGTTTACGATACGCAGTTAGGATATACGATTTATTGAGCTGTGTGTATTTGGCCCTACCTTTCCTTTCATTCATGGCGTTACCACAGAAAATAAAGAGTTCCCGGAGCTCGCTTTAGTTTGCGTTATTTACGTTTTAACATAAAATATTTAAACTGCTACAGGGGTCGAAAAACGAAAATGGAAATTTTCTTGAGAAGGTAAATTTTCTTTCCCAATCACATTCAAGACATTTGTGTTCATTTTTAAAATCCCTATTTGGGTTATACTTAAAACAGTTCTTGTTTATATTTTAGAATGTCAATAATAATCTTGTTGGTAAAGATAATTGTGAAAATAAAGCTAGTTTTTAACATATTCTTTTAAGATGGGCTAGAATATTTAAATCACATACTAGAAAATGTAACTCACTTTTATATTCCAGCTTTTAACAAATGATATTAACTTTTTACAGAAAATAATATATTTATTGTTATACTTTCTTACGTTGTTGCTTTGCACTCGATTGTGTATGTTTCCAAGTATAATGGTCGTTAGTTGTTTAATTATTCCGTGAAATTTAATTCAAATGAAACTATTATTTAAAGTCCGTTTGTGGCAGGGTCGTGAATTTCAATCGCACAACTGACGTTTAAGGATATCACTTCCTCGAACCGTATGTGTTGACACTTGTGCCCCGCAGCTGGGTGGCAACTTCCACGGAAAACATTGCCGGGGGGCCGGGTTTTGAAGAATTGGAATCCGGAGCCCGGGGCACGTGGCAAACTGAATTTGCATATGCCCAGACACGGTAGGTGGTTCAGCCCCGTTTAAAGCGAGGCACGCCCCCTAAGCCGCCCACTTTTCCACCTGTCGCAATGGCCGCAATCACATTGCTTCAATTAAATGGAGTCGACTCATTAATAATGCAGACAGCGAATATTTGGATGCCAAATACAGTACATGAACGTGTGTGGGCTTGTTTGTTTGCTGTTTCGTGTGTAAGGTACAAGAAAACTTTAATGAAGAGCGACAGCAGTGACTTGAAAGTAAGTTTCGGCATCCTTTTTTTGGTCCGCATCCGCACACACAAGGTCCTGTAGAATTTATGAATATTTATGCTCTAGCATTTTGCACTCGATCTGCGTAAGCTGGGGCACTGAATATTTATAAGTGCCACAGTAAGTAACCTGGCAACTCACACTGAATATAAAGCATACGCATCGCATAAAGTACCCGCCAACGTTTTTCTTCGGGATTTTCTTATTTTATGTTGATTTTAAAATTAAGATTTGGTAGTAATAAAAAATTGTAATCAAACCTAGTTGCATCATAAAACATTTAATCTTAATAAATAATTAAATATTGTGTTATACGTATGCTAGAAATATTTTGTTTGAAATATTGTTAATATTTTACTTTTAAGACGCTTTAAACTAATGTTAAATGTATGAAATTAAAAATTAAGTTTTTACAACGCTTTCAAAAGTGTATAAGTTAGAAGTTTCACTAATTTAATTAGTTTAGCTTATTCTCGATAACTTCTAGTTTATTCTAGAAAACGTAACAAAACCCAAAAACTTACATGGAGCAGGCAAAAGAAGAGCAAATTAGTTTTCTTTCGTTAAGCAAGTGGAAAAGTAAAAGAGGGTATGTATATAATAAATGTGGGAAATTTGATGCGTTGGCAACTTAAAGTTCAACAACTCAATTTAGAGTGCGGTTCTCGTCAGCAAATTACGGAAATTTTATGTTGCCTACCTTTGGGCGCTCTAAAGATGCCAACTTGATAAGCACAAGTGCAAGTGTGAGTGTGGGTTTTCCTGTTAATGTCTAAGTGTGTGTGGGTGCGTGTGGTTGCGTTTGAGTACATTTGTTGAATGATTTAACGTACCACCTATTCACTCATTCTTGTGGTCCACGGAAATTGTAGACAAAATAAAAAACGATAAAACCTTTTCAATTCTCCACTAACGTTTCTCTTTGTACCAAACGTTAAAATAGGAAAATGTATGCCAGTCGGTCAGTGTGTGGATGGAAGCCCATATATATAGATATATATATGTGGGTAAACATAATTTGTGCGGCACGTGCGTTAAATTTAATGAGGCAACCGCGACCCACAAATCGAGCTCGAGTTGCGCTGCCTTTGACCCCGGGCTCTTGGTTTTCATCCTGTTTTTCCTTCGGGCTTCTTAAAAGAAGAGCAACCAAACACACACACAAATGGCAAACATATAAAAACCCAACTATATCTACATGCATAACATTATAGGCAAAAAAGTCTGTTGGGCAGCTCGGCTCTTTTAAAGAAATTTAAGTTATGAGCTTGGTATCCAGGCATTGGATGGTGATTGTATTTAACAGATAATTATATTTACGTTACATATAAGAGCTTATTTATTAAAATAAGGTTATCAGGTGTTGCTCCGGCTTCTTTGAAATTTATTTATATTAGGGTTATAACTAATTGGCATTTAATTATTGTATTTAAATTTGTATTTTCTTTGAATTTATGTAATTATTAGCGTTTGTTCAGGTTTCTTTAACATAAGAATTGTTTAAGTGTGCAGAACGTAGATCTTAGAGTGTTTAGTGGTTTTTAAGCTACACTTTTAACCATTTCAAATCAAGCTTCAGGTAAAGTTAGTAAAAGCGAAAAAAAATATGCTGTTAGATAGAACTTGATTGCTAAGCTTTCTACTCTCTTTCAACCACTTTAATTTCTTTTCTATGTTGAAAAGTAAAAAAATTGCATGACGGATAGCCATGTTTCCAATTTGCATAGTATCTGTTTTCATTTAATTTAACTTGTATGTTTTTTCCGCCTGCTGTTTGTGCAGGATGCAAGTGTCTCAGTGAGCCTGTTGCAAAGGCTTATAGTCAGCCTGAAAAAGGAAACCCATTGAGTGCCTAACACACCGACTAATGGACAATAAACTCTCGGCCAAGCACTAATTAAGAAATTTAAATAGCGGACACTATAACCGCCGGAGCATGTGAGCCGCCGGGCCCTAAACAAACTGACCCTTGCGGTCAGCCGACAAGCCGTGACTTTTCGAGGGGCTAAGAGAGCATAAAAGCCCTCCGAGTATTTAAGCCCACTCACACAATGCATGTCGTCGTGTCGTCGTCGTCGTTTACGTTGTCGTTGCTGTAGTTTGTATCGTATGCATTCATTTACGTGCGAGTACCCCTCCGAAAGCCCGAAAGCCCCATTTTGTGCGCCCCATCTAAATTTGGGCCACCCAAGTGCCTGCGGTGGCAGAGTGTGAAATATTTTGCTACCTCACACCTAATGCTTGGTGGTGTGTGGCGTGTGTGTGCATGTGTGTGTGTGCCATATCTTGTCTGAGGTCTGGATCTCCAACACACTCACATACACACACATTGCCTAAATAAACAGGCCCCCATGCCTTGGTATTTTCCGGAGCATCTAACTCGAATTTCCAGCGAATTTTCACAGTTCCTGCCGGCAATATGTGGTTCGTCCTTATATGCGGATGCCATTTCAATTCATTTCCCTGCATTGTGTTGTGGCATTTGATTTAATGGCGAGAGACCCTTTTAATCAACAACAAACAATATGGACTGCTTTTCGGCCGTAAAATAGTTGAGTTTTACTGGCAGGCAATTACCAGGTAAACACTAGAAAACCCAGGAGCTGAGTGCCCTGACCAACTCAATAATTGACGGATAAGCCGAGCCACGTAAAAGCCTGATTTTCTGTTTGCATTTCAGGCAGATAAATCGTTAAGGGCACAACACTTTTAATTATTTGCAAGCATTTACCAAGAGCTAAAGAAACTTTAAAGATAAAACTTAATTTGTCTCACTCTGGCTTTCTGTTTAATTTTGAAATGAAAAATAGGTCAACACGCGTCAGCTTAACTCTTCCAATTATTTGTCTTAATTATCGATGTATTGCAGTTCACACCAGTTAAGTTGTAAGTTCAAGAAAGACACTTAAAAATAACAAAATAACTTTTTTAAATTGTACTCTAGTCTTTTATTTAGTAAGCAATGATATGTTGTGAACTTACTGTGGAAAAACTATTTCCTTATTCAGCTTGCAGCGTGATGTTGACAATATAAAAATGTTGTATTTTACCCGTCTATACTCAATGAAATTGTATAGCATTTTTGCGTAATCGCTTTATTAATTTTTATTGGGGGATATATGCATCAAGGGGATCTTAAAAATACCGAAACTATATTTTGCAATTATTTTTCGAGCTTAGTGAATGTGGACTTGAGCACCTGCTAGCTGTTGTGGCTGAGGTGCACCGCCGGTCAAAGCGCCTAGAGATTGCTGCAGCGATCGCAGAATCCCGATTGGAATCTGTAAGAAAAAGGGGAAGTATACATATTATATAAGTTAATAGCTTTGACATCATTAAAAAATGTATTTAAAATCAAATTTAGAAAATCTAGAAATTAAATTTTAAATAACAAAATAAATATGACATTTTAAATTGTCACAATGAAAGAAATTCAGAATAAGAATATAAATATGTTTTTGTTGAAATAGAGACATATTAAAAGAAAGATTCCATGCAATGAATTCGATAATTTCTTTTTTAATTGTAAGTGCTTGGCACAAAAACTAGAAAAACATGTTTAAAAAAAATTACTTCAAAATTAAGAACGATTTAGTTATAATTCAATCGTTCAATAGCTTAATTGTAAATTATTTAGACCCATAATTTTCTTTGACATTGGGAAGACGTTTATATGTTCGGAACCCTAAGTGAATGTTGTATATTAAGTTTTAGATTTAATCAGAAAAAAGGTTAATACATTACATTACATTACATTATTTTCTAAAGGGGTTCAAACTCACATCGAGGGCCAGGCCCACTGGTCCTTGGGCCTGAGGAGCCAGAAAGCGATTGTTCACCACCGGCTGAGTTCGCTGGACGGACTTGTACTTGTGGGCCTGGACGACCTTGGCCTCGCTCTTCTCCGGCACCTGTGGATGGTGGGATATTCATAAGTTACGAAAATTACTTGTAAAGGACGAGAGCATCACATGCAGGTAGTACTGGGGGGATAAATTAAAATTGTATTAAAATATATTTCACGGAAATGTAGCGCCAGCCGACCCACACCCACACCCCTCCTCCTCCACCTCCTCATCCTCATCCTCCTTCGCCCACATTGTCCGCAAATGTTTTCAAATAAAATTACAGGCTCAAAGCAAAAGTTTGGAATTCAGCCCAGCCTCACCAAAAAGCCAACAATTTGTTTACGTTTTAGTGCGCCAGCGTGTGTGTGTGTGCGTGTATCTGTGTGCTGAAAAGTATCTGTTTGTGGGCTTTTGTATCTGTAGTGTATTTGTATCTGTATCCGCAACGCAGTTGGTGTTACCTCAATGGGCGACTGATTCTCGTCCTTTTGTGCTTCCTCGTCCGGAATTTGTTGCTGCTGCGGGTGCTGCTGTTGCTGCATCACGTATACGACGCGTTGCCGCTGACGATGACGCTTTGCGTGTGGGCGTGGCCGCTTGACAATTATCAACGAAGTGGGCGGGGCAGCCGGAGGCGGGTGTCTATCTACCGCATCGGCATCTGCGGCGGCTTTAACATGATTTTCAATGATTTCGCTGTGGTCCGGCTAAAACATCAATGGCGAGTGGATTGATTGCTTGTTGTTGGCTCACCGACACGAGGGCATTGATCAATATTTAACCGCATGTCCCAGTTAAACACTACTCGAGGATTTATTGCCAGCAATTGCGCAATTGAAAAGGCATTTCAGCTCTTAATTCCCTTTAATTTCTCCACGAAAGTTCAACCCAATTTGAGATAACTATCCAACTCACAACAGTCGGAGAAACTTTTGGGCAAAACAGATCTTAAATATCCTGTCAAATTTTTAATTGCCTGACTCTCGAAGTTGTTTTCCATTTCTGACAGGTCCGATGGTGTCGTAAATTAAACGCAAACAACGTTGACAGGCAGCTAATTACTTTTTAGAGAACATACACTTTTATAACAACTGTTTGGAAAGCTCTAAAAAATACTATGAATCCTTTGTTTGTTCTCTTATTAGCAAATACATTTTTACATATAATAAAATTTTTTTCAAACAATTGGATATTGGTTAGTAGGATTTTCTTTGATAAATAACTGTTGTATAGCAACATCTGAATATTTCATTAATAATTTATTTTGAATAATTTTAATAAAAGTTTGATTTATAAAAATTCGTTTTTCAAAGGAAGTTTGATGCAAGTAAATAATAAAAAATTTGCTTTGTTTTTTATCTATTGAGAGTGCTGTCAACTTTTCATTTATTTATGACAAAACTATGTGAAAATGTGTTTTTACTTACATGGTCTGGTCTGATCAGCGAGTACTTCTTGGGAGGCTTGACCTTCTGAATGTGGCTGCTTGTAGTTGTCACCGCAGAGCCAGGACCGGAAGTGGCCGAATCGGGGACAGGACTGTCGGCATATGCCGGTGCAGCTGCATGGTGGGAGGAGGAAATCACCTTCCTGCCAGGACTGTGAGCCTCGGCTCCGATGTAGCCGTGTTCGCCGGCACTGCCGCCCAGAAGGGCACTTGCTCCCACCGAAGGATTAGCCTGGGCGGCGGCATAGCCCACGCCGGCGGCTCGTCCTAAGGGAAAAACGCAGGTTAGGTAACCCAGGGTGTAGATCGAATCAATTAGGCGCAGGGCCAACGGCACTTACCGTCCAGATTGCCACCGAGTCCGGCGGCTGCCCGGGAACCCCAAGGAGTTCCGGCTGAGGCGCTGAGTCCGCCGTGGGCAGAGTTGCCCGTGAGGAGTCCTCCGAGTCCCGCATCCGCGTGATATCCAGCGAAATTAACGCCCACCTTGCCGTCGCGCAGTGTAATCAGCTGCGGGTAAAGAGTTGGGATGGCGAAAATGTGAGAGTATTAGCACAAAGTTCTGGGCACGTTGCGTATACTTAATGCTATTCAAAGTTAGCCACGACCTTCGGATTTCGCGTACATAAACTTTTCGGCTCAAGATGTTTGGTCCGCCCTTTTCCATTCACCAATAGTTGTAAAGTTGTGCCTGAACTTTGGCCTGACCAGAAAAAAACAGGCAAACACCCTTTGTGCCCGCTTAACTAAGTTTGTAAACATTTTGTAAGTTGGTGTGAGTTTTAATCAATTTAAGCAAAATTTCTCAACAGCTCAAATCGGTGAAGGTCGGAAGTTTCGTTACGCAGTCAGTTCGGAAATGTTGACAAATATTTGCACAGTTCGTTTAGCCGTCATCCAAGAAAAAAAAAATATAAATGTTAAGAACAAAGATAAGCTGGCACAAAACCAAACTACAAAACAGCGATTCAATGATAACGAATGTTATTGGGAGAGTTCAGTTGAGCTAGATAGTAGATAGTAAAACTCCGGTAATGAGAGCACTAAATGAGTTCTAAAAAAGTTATCAATAATTGTGACAGTTAGACACAGCTAGCACAACAAAGCCAAAGAAACAAATGAGTTGTAGTTTCCTCAGTGCTTTGGTGACCTATAAATTCTCTAATTTTTATTTTTAGGAGAGAAAGTCAGTTCTTTCTCTTGGCAACATTGTAACATTATGTAAAATTAGAAACAACTCATAGTGTGTTTACAAACGGCAGTTGATTAATACTTTTTCTTGTAAAAATATTTATTTTAATAAGGGTTTTTAAACCAATGCTAATCATTTAATTTTTCCAAAGTCTATTCTTTTGAAAAAGAAAAGTGTTTCGCAGAAATTGAAACAAACTGAGTGAATTCTTATTTAGTTGTTGAACAATTGCTCTCTTTCTATTATAGTAAGCATACTTCTTAAATGTTAGGGTACCAAAAGTGTGACAATAAACTAATGGCCCTGGCCCAAAGAGAGCGAACGAGAGAGCATACCACACCTGTCGTTGATAAGAGTTTTTCCAGGCAGACACAACGACAATATTTAACTTGGCCTCCTGACGGCAGCTCATTTGGGTTTCACACGCCGACTAGAGGAGGAGGAGGTGGTTACTTTACTAGGTGGAAAAGCTGCAACACCCCATTCAGAACCAGAATCGGAATAAGAATCACAATCACCACACCAGCCCATAGTGAAAGGTGGGGAAAATCGAGACGCGGACACATGTTGTCATGTTGACAAGTGCGAGGGAGTGGAAATTGAAGGGCCGTCAGCGGTTGCCTGGGGTGTTTTGGATGTTTTGGATGTGGCTGCCGGGGTTGCTGCTGCTTTTCCTGCCTGGGCAAATGATGCTCGGCGACGCCGCCTCGGTCACCTGGGGACATGTCAACAAATACGCCAGCCTGCTGCACACCGAAGATGTCTATCTAAGGCAGGGCATCCCCGGAACCCCCCATAACCTCGTCTACGGCTCGCAGGTGAGATTTATATCAAGCTGTTGACGTGCAAATTGCTTAATCTCCCTGGTAATCTCCAGCAGAATGCCAGCGATAACTACCGGATTACGGGTATACATGTCGAGGATCTAAATGGTGGAGCGGAGGCTGTTGTCACGGCCGGCGGCATTGGCCATCAGTTTGTGGTGCTGCGTTGCCAGAGAATCGAAGAGGTTGAAAAGCCACAACTAGCTCATCTCGAGGTGTCCATCTATGGAGTGGATATATGACGCGTTGCCATTTTCTAGAGAGGGAGCACTCCACACCCGCCATTGTAAATAATAATTAGTGTAGAAAGTTTTATGAACTTCAGCTGTGCAAGCCATTTTGGCAAAGAAACATTTTTTAATAGAGTTTTATAAAGATTTATTTTTAATAGAGCTATACAGTTTCAGAAAATAATTTTATTCAATACACTCCAGCAAATATTTACATAACATTCGCAGAAAGATTGTATAATTTTTGTTTTGTCTGATTTACTGAAGTTTTCGTTTTGATTAATAATCTGTTATTTGAGTGAACTAAAAAAATCTAGAATTCATCGCCTTTCTGATTTTATAAGTTCATTCAGGTTTTTATCAACGTTAATAGTTTAAATATTTAATTATTACTATTATTTATTACTATTGTTATTATTTTTATATTGTTTTCTTTGCTTCCATTGTTATTTATTATTTCGTCTGGACTTTGTTATAGCTGCCGCAAACAAAGTTAGTTTTATTATTGTTTTTTTTTAAACAAGCAACAATTAATTTTCTTTGTTCCTTGAAAGCGTACTTAATTTTTTCTATGTACGAGAAGTAATAAATGTTTGAGAGCGTCGTTGCTTGTTACATGCACTTGTAAACATTGGTGACACTGAAACATCCGCAATAAGCTATTATTATCTTAACTGAAGTCGAAAACCTTTCTCATTGAGATAAAATGGAGTCGCAATTGTAACGATATGTTTTTAATCATTGAGAAATATGTTGATGTACTTTCTTACAAACAACATCTGCTGCGTTTTCGACAGTAAACTTAGTCACTGACTGTGAAAAGTTGAGACCACAAAACTGAAAACTTGCCAGTGGCTGTGAAGTTTGAGCTACGTTTTAGGGCAGTCGGGTTTTATAATTTATTTAAATAAGGCACACAACTTTGTAAGTTGTTGACACTAGATAATAACTATATAAAACCAGAAAGCTGCTGTCAGCTTATCCTTAATAACTTCTGTTTAAAGCAGATTATAACGTATGATGCCAAGGTTCATTCCAATCGACTTATTTATGGCAATTTTAAATGGTAAAAAACACTTTAAACAGCGAAAACGATCATGTCATGTAAGTTTCTATAAAGTTTTCTTTTTAAACAAAACTGAGGATTTATCAAACCATCCCTCGCATTCTCTGTCCCCAGACAGAAAGTTTTTAAACTAATTTCAGTGGCATACTAGCTGGGTAAATAAACTAAATAATTTAACTATTACCAGTCTGCAATCAACAACATTATTAATTGCAAATTAATATTGATTAAATTATTTACCCAAACAACAGCGGAACTTTTGTTTGCGTTGTTTAATATTTGGATGGAGTAATTGACAAATATATTTTCATGGAGTAATTTAATTGCTTTCACATGTCCGCAAACTGAAAGATGTAAATAAATACATTTGCCATATTTGCAGAACTTCCATTCCACTGATAAACATCGCGATATGACTACTCGGAGTTGACCGTAAAATGCCACAATTGTGTTCTGCTAATTTAAGGTGGCAGTAAAATGCCACAATTGTGTTCAGTTAATTTTATATACCAAAGGGAGATTAAATATTGCCGCTAGGAGTTCCCTAAATTCATAAGCTTGGGTCATGACCCACAAAGATAGAGAAAGAACTGAAAGGATTTCTTGGTTAGACCTGCGAAATGGAATGTCTAGTAATTTGCATGAATTCCTAGGAATGGCTGCCGCAAATTGTAAGTTGGCTGGCGGCAAACCCTTCTCAGGACTTTTTACATGCGCTTTTAATTTCAATTTCCACGACCCACACAGAATATAAACAAAAAATATTTGGGGTCTTTCCATTTAGATGGCAAACGCAAATTTCATGCATGCGTTGATTAAAATCTAATTTCTTGCAGCCCCCAAGCGGCAAACAGAAATAAACTTTTCTGTCCATTACAAAATCTCAATGAATGAAAACAAAGGAATACGGGGCTGAAGGGCGAAAATAATTTTAAGCAAGATGTGTAAAAATTCTTTTGGTCAGTCATGTTCACCTGAAAGTTCTGAAATGTTTGGCTGAAACTTAAATTACAAGAAGAGGCGACATATATGCTAAAAATCTCCAAATAGCCAACCAAAATGAAAGAGTATTAAATTTATATACTAAAAAGTTTTTGGATTGATATTTAAACTGATTTTTTTAATTGTTTTTAAGATTTAAGCTATAAATGCAAGAGCTTTAAATTAAATAACAATGTAATTTAGTATGCTCAAATTAAAGAGTTAATTTACTGTTATTTTCCGCCTAAAATCTATTTAACCAACTCGAAAACTAAAAAGAGTTTAATCCATGAAACACCATACATATGTATGGCATTTCCGTTAAACTTTTAATTACCATAAAGCAACGGTAGTTAGCTTTAGCGCTCGTGCAACTTGTGTGCAACACTGCGTATGAGTAATCGGTGGTGAAAAATGCAATTAAATTGATATTAGTTAGCCCAGGTCGCCAAAGTTCAAGGCAGCCACTAAAACGGTAGCCACTAAACCAGCAGCAGTTATTAAAATGATGCATAATAGTTGGTCGCGGCTCGTGAAGCCAAGATTAATGATAAGCAAGTTGTGCTGAGTGTGCCAAGTAATTGCCATCCAGGCAGGTAAGAAAAACCCAACGAGCATTTACCTTGGCCTGCAATTAAAGGCTAGGCGTGTTGCGAAATCGCGCACTAAAAATTCTTCATTACCGGACATTGTGCAATGTTTTTTAGCCGCAGCAAAGTTTACACTGCTCTCCCCTCAAAATCGAATATTGCACTTTCGCCTTTTCCCTTAATTTGTGGCCACGAACCACAAAATAAAATCATCGCCAGGCAATGGCATTGACTTCCGCGCTGCGGCCCTGATGGCCAGAGGCTCAAATGCAAAATTTGACTTTGTGGTGGCCAGCACTATACGGAATAAAAGTCGTGTAACCAGGAAATTCTATCAAATTTAATCAAGGTAAATGCTTGCGTTTGAAATTGAAGCATTTTGAAACCAACAAAAATTATATCTAGAACAGCGCATTTGTTTATACCTTATAAAAAAGCCAATCTTGTATATAAAATATTTATGACTTTCATACATATTTGTCTTGGGATGTAAGGTTTTTAAATATGATTTTGAATAATCAAAATAAACACTTTTAAGACTTAAGAACCTTATATTTTTTTTAATAAAATATCATTGTAAATTATTATTACATTTCATTCACTGCTTGAGCGGCAGGAAATGCAATTCATTGAGTGATCTATTAATCAAGTTGATGAATAATTCAATTAGAACCGAGAATTTTATCCGGCTGATGGAATTTTTTGAGTCAGCTGCGTATTGACTTGTTTACGCAGGGGCTTGGTCACCAAATAAACGTAATAGTGCTAAAACAGATAAATCAGCCCGACTGCAAAGTAATTAAAATAATTTCGAACCGCACTTGGCCGACGGGTGAATTTCTGGCCTGTTGGCAGGTGTCAGTCAGTGAGGGCCTTAATTAGTTTTCGGAAACCGGAATCCGGAGAAGGACTCACCTGGGCTGGCACCAAGCTAACCGCCTGCAGCAGACAGAGTACTCCAAGTAAGACGAACATTCTGCGCACCTAGAAAACAAAATCCAAAATTGGAATCAATTTCAGGTTCGTTTTGTATGCGAGTCGCGTCTCAAAGAATTCTTCCTCGCACTTTTATGGGGAGCGGCCGAGCATAATTGCGGGGCTTTCACATGCGAATCGCACTTTTCTGATTAATTAACAAAGCTCTCTAGCTCTTTGTTGTACCTTTCCTAGACGCTTTGCGTGCCTATTAAGTTTTATTTTATTTCTTTAGTCTGAGCTGCAAGCTTTCCGTTGTTGTCGCGTCGCGATTTCGCTTTGAACTGAGTGGTCGAGTGGCCTGAGCCGGGCTTAAACTTGAATTTTGCCGAGGGGAATGGAATCCACTGTCTGCCGCTTACTGTCTGCTGCTTGTAATGCTTCGTGAAACTGGAATTGTGTCGCAATTAAGTATGCAGGGATCTATTTATATAGGAGACTCTCTGCGTTCTGGTAGCTTCCTCTTTCCTCTTTCATTTTACCTATTATAACTTATTATCTCTAGAGCCGATGTGCAGGGAACTCTGGATGCTGCAATGATGATGCAAGACTTTTTGGTACTATGTAAACAGTGTTTTCGGCGACCTATTAGCACTTTGCCCGCACCTGTCCTAACAACTGGGTGAGAATTTGGTAACATCTCAGGCATGACAGACTGGATCTTTTTTGTGGTCAGTCGTCTGTTCACTTAACCCATCGAATAGATGAAGACCCGATTCTTGTCATTATAACAAAGAAAATTAAGCAAATTCATAATCCACTTTTTATATTTTACAAAATATTTTTCGATTTCTTGTTATTTGTAGTTATATGTTGTTATTTTAAATAATAAATAATTTTACAGTTGATATAGGGATTGCATTTGTGATTTAAGCTTAACCAAAATAGAATTGTTTACAACGGTAATAAGAAAGTCCAAAGGTTTTAAAAATTTCATAAATTAGAAAGCCTAAAAGATTCATAAAATTTGAAAAGCTGGTAAGAACTAGCTTGATTTGTTTTTGTACTTTGTAGATAATCAGATATTTACAGTTCAATGACATTCCACAAATAATATTGATTTTAGCAGCAGATTACAAAATAATCAGAAGATTAATGCTACATACATTTGGAAAAACATTTAAAATCAATACTGATCTTTATACTATACAGTTCAAAGCCATTGACAATCGATTAACCCTCAGAGATAATAAAATATAAACTAGTTTCTGATTTTCTATGCTTCACTCAGAATTACAGAATCAAACAATTGTTGAAAAACAATTACATTACTCATACGTAGGCCCCATTAAAGTGCATCCGATTTGGCGAATATTGGCCAACCGGCTTTTTGTGTTTCCCCGCCCCTTCCTCGTTCACTTTTGTTGGCTTTAAAATGGTTCTCAATTGGCCGCATTTGGCAATAAATTCGGTTTTGGTTTTGTTTTCATTTACGCTTCAACGAAGCTGCAGGCAAATTGGGTTTGCCAATTGCAGGCTGACAAATTAATAGGTACTGAACGGTAGTGATTTTATTTGTGCCAAAGTTTCCATTATAATTTTATTTCTCCTTTGGGGTTTCTCCGATTCGGCTGGCTGATTTTGGACTCAAGAGCTTATCCACTCCCAATTTAATGCCATTGGACTCTCTTCTTTTGTCGCAGCGATTTGTTCATTATATATTCAAATGACAAACAGAGCCGCCTGTGCTAATGTGCTTTTGAATCTGGCTCCGCTTTCTGGCCAAAATTCGCAGCGCACGTGCTGGATAATTTAGAATGCGATGGCCGAAATCAAATGCCATCGAAAAGGGTCCAAAAAGAAAGAATATAATTAAATTGAATTCAATGCCGATTGGGTTGGCTCTGGTCCCTTACATCACGCATGATTACCTTAGGAAATACCAGATATATGGCTGAACAAATCACTTGACGTTCTTTTTCATCATACGTTTTTTCCACTTTAATTTCGCGAGAACCTTTTTTTTGCCAAATGGAAATCTCATTAAGCTTAAATTAATTAATTTACTTTAGCCAAGTAGTACGTACGTATGTAGTTGAGGAGAGCACTGTTTGTAGTATTCGAGTCCTAGGAAGTGCCATTGGCTCTATTGAAAACCTTTTTATGTTGGTCAATGAATGGGGAAGCGCTTTTTGTCGACTTGCTGATATGCGTTTATTGACTCGTCAATGGTACATAATATTTGCACAAATCCTCTAGATTAAAAAATGTACCTTTTTTTTAATTGAGTTCCATTGCACAGCCGTCATTTCACCATCAATGAATTAAATTATATTTTGACCGACATATTAACAAAAGATTAAACATATTGCTGGAAGCGATAAAAGTATGCAGCGAAACATGCAAAACCAAAATGTGGATGATTAAAAAATGTGTTGCCTTCTTTCGGGCTGTCTATATGTAAAATGTACACTGTGAACAATTTTTAATTTGTATCTTAAATGGTGCATATTCTTATTTCAGTTTTATAATTTTATTTACTGTGTGTGTAAAATTTGCAAATATATTTTAATAATGCTGATTATTTTCTGTGTAACTAAAATGTTTGTTCATGTAATATACATTTTTTCTTTTATTTGTCTGTAGGAAAAGGATAAACAACCAATGTTGATTATTTTTTGTAATATATGTAAATTATTTTCAGTAGTCCTTCAATTAAAACAATTGTTGATTGCATTGTGTGCAAACAAATGATGAAGTATATTAATTCGAATGGTTTTAGTTATTGAAAGTATAAAATAATATAAATTAATTTTCATTATCCCCCTTCAATTAAACAATTGTGTACGCTTTCTTTTTTGTAGGAAATACATGTAGTCTTTAATCTTATTTTTTTGGGATTTTTTTTTGTGGGTGGACATAAATATCCTATGTCTAGACTTACAACAAGGTCACATATATCACAAAGGTAAAAATGCACACGAAAACTCACTCGAAACATACATTGACAGGAATTACAACATTCACGCAGAGTACTGACTAAAAAGGGGCCTAAAATTACGCCATCTCCTCGCGCATTTGACGGCTATTGGGATGGGCATGAAGAGTGGGACTTTGTCTGCCGGAAGGCAGCGCAGTTCCTGCTGCCACGGATTTCTGCGACATTTCCGTTGGGGCCTGGCGATATCCTCCGGTCAGTCGACCCACCAGATTGTTGACAGCGCGCAACGTCGAAATCGGAATCTGGGGGAAAAAATCGGATGAAACGTGGTTTTCGTGAATGCAAATAAGCTGCGTGGCAAATGGCGTGGGCTCACCTCGAAAATGCTGTCGATCAGGGGTCGCAAACTGAACACCGGGTATGTGTTCTCGGCCGTATGAGCCGGATGGCTATCGCCCAGGGCCAAAATGGCCGCATTGCTGCCGGGAACAGCAGATCCCGCTGCAGTTGCTCCATTTGCCGGGCTCATTCCGGCCGCCAAGCTGCTCAGCAGCATGGCTGCATTCTGCTGCAAGCTGCTCATGGAGCCCGCGGAGGAGGAGGGTCGTTGCTGATACTGCCCGTAGTCCTGGCTGGGATAGAGGACCATGTTCTGGACGGGCATCGGCTGCAGCAGCGTCTAAAAAAATGTCACCAAAATGTTAGCACACGGAGAAGATTCAAATCTGATTTTTAATCATCTGTAAATATTTAAAAGTATTCTCGAATTATGATTTAAATGAATTTTAATACCAAATATATTTGTACAATTTTTTGATAACTTAAAAATATTTGCATTCTTAAGGAATAAATAAAATATAATAAGAAGTTATCGTTTTGTAAGATTTTGAACAACAGCGAAAATATTAAAATAATATATGTTTCCTTCAGTTTCTAATTAGTTATAAAATTGAAAAAGATGGAGGAATATTGTTGTCAAATTAATTACCAAAGAAGCGTTTTTTTTAATTTCTGATTAATAAATCACTGATTTGAAAAAAGGAGTTTGAAATATTTTTTTAATTATATATTTGGAACTATTCATTTTAAGAAACGAGAAAAAGTTTAAAACATTTGAGTGTTAGATCCTAATCAAAGGTCCAATTTCTAAAATTATTTTTCCCTAAAAAACTGACTTTTCTGATATTTTTTTGTGCCAGTCAGCACCGCTCAGCTTATATTTTTAAAGACCTCCAAGCAGGTTTCGATACTTACATCGTTCAGCAGCACGATCTCGTGACGCTGGCCTCTCGCGTATCCGGAGACGCGGGTGAATTCGGTGACCAGGTGCGACATGACCACCAGGAGGACAAACCAAACGAATCGGTCCATGGCGGTGATGATTATCTGAAAGAGCAGATGTTAAAAGTGGCATTAAGAGATGTACATCAATTTGAGACGACAGACAGCAATCCTACATCATTGTTGAAGCTCATGCTGTCGACACATTGATCTTGGCAATCTCCGCACTTGAACGTCACTTGTTTGATGTGCTGCGGTCCAAAACGGTATGACTGCAAAGTCAAGTGGCAGCAGTACAGCGACGAGATTTTCGTTCTGGCCAGCAGCAGCAATGGCAAAAAGCGTAGGCCAAGCAATCGAGTATCAAGTTTGGAAAAGCCAGTCGAGACAGAATCTGCTGCCTGTTGCTGCTGGCTGGAGGTTCTGAAATGTGGATTAGACCAAGGCCAGTCAACCAGTTTTCAGCTGGATGCATCAAGTTTTTCCACTTGGCAGTGAGTGAATTTTCCCGCCCCAAGTATTTCGAAAGCCGTCCAAGGCGAAAGGTTCAAATCCAGCGGACTGTGAGCCCGCATTTAGTTACGAAAGCACGAGTATATTCAAAGTATAAGTATATCCATCAATGGCTGTCGCTGTCTGTGTTTGTTGTGCCGTCTGGGTCTGGCTACGTTAAACAGCAATCAAAAAATGGAAACATAAAAGGCGAGTGCAGAGCAGGTCAAAGCAAGTCCAGCGGGCCGTGACACTGCATGACTCTTGGCCAGCAGCGGCGGGGTACGAAGGGGGCAGCAGTTAACCCTGCAATTGCTGTTGTCTAATTGTTACTCGAAAGGCATTTAAACGAATACCTGTAAGCACTGCGAGTCACTGGAGATTCTGTGGCAGCCCTGACACAAATGCGGCCCCATGCTGCCACTTAATTAAACAAATAATTAAACAAATCTCAGCCCTGACCCTAGTTGGCCAAAAAGATTCTGTTATGTTTTGTACTTGAAAACTTTAAAAAACGCCGACAAGAAATTAAAATTAAACAAGGGTTTCGTTGTCCAGTGAAGCAGAAAACTAAAAATAGAGTTTATGATTTGCTTTTTGTTTGTTTTGCTAAAGAAAAAAATACACGGCATAATCATGCGCATATCAATAGAAGCTGATATTTGACCCGCATCTATTTATTCACTCTTTAAATGCTAACGTGTCCCTTAAACAAAGTTTTGCACAACTATTTAAGCGGAGTGTGGCAAAAATGTATTTAAAATTGTAAAAACATTCCTTACCATTAACACATTTTTGGTCACATTTACTATGTAAATAGAAATGGCCTGGCTTCCAAAAACGAAATCTTTAGCAATTTAAATCAACCAGAAGGACAAAAATTTACAATTAAAAATACATAAAAACTATTTCCAACAAATATAAATTACAGGACTAGGACTTAAGTCCTTGTTTTGATTTATAGGAAAGGATGTCAATCAAGCAGTTCACCCTTTTACTAAGTGAATTGTGTGTAAGAATTTGAGATTCCATTTGCATGACAAAAACAGAACAAATGCCACAAAATAAAAGGGACAGAAAACGAGAGAAAAAGAAGAAGTTTACCGAGGCCAGATCTGAGTATGGGATTTTATTCTGACCAATGCATTTGCATTTCGCAATGCAAATTGAATCTGTTTGCAGCTGGCCAAGTTGAATTACGGTCAGCCGGACTGCAGACGGGCTGGGTACAAGACTTGGCCAAAAATATTTGCGGTCGAAGCAGTTTCCGTCTGCATACAAGGCGTATGCGTGATATTTCGGCTAGCTGTATCACGCATACGCCCCAATGTCTGGTAATTGTTGCCATCGATAGTCCATGTGCATATGTACACATCTGTGGGTCTCACTGTCTCGCCTCACTGTGCCACTGACACTTTGTTGACTTGGGCGCGCAAAAATCTTTTTGTTATTCTTACTTAAAATTTTCGGGCAAATATTGGGCAAGCAAACAGAAGTCTAAACGCGCGGTAAGCATACAGAGGCGCGCATTTTGTGGGGGCGTGACCGAATACGAATACCAGGACCCACATATGAATATATGTTTTTGAAAGAAGATTGAATTAACGAAAATAAGCAGAGTGTTCAGCAACTCGAGGCGGCAGCCAGCCTACGAACTTCTTATTTGTCCGCAGCCAATAAACGTTAATTACTTTGCCAACAAAACTGAGCTGCAGCCTGTGAGGGTGGCAATTGGCGTCTTCTTGCGTCGCTCAAGCTTAATTATAGTTTCGGTTGCATATTAGTGGGTGAGGGCAAATGTATTACACAATCTCATTTAACTTTGGTTATGAAGAAACCGTAGCACTTTGCTCACCTGCTCGAGTAGATTCTATTTTTAGCCACATGAAACTTAAAGCGTTTCTTAATTTCCTCATATGTTATGCGTACAAGGTTTTCAAAATTACGAGTATCTTGAAATTAAACATGTTTGACGCATGATAAAGACGCAAGCGTCTTTTAAGATTCAAAAACCAGAAATATTTATTTATACTTGCGGGTTTTATTTGTTCTATTTTTGAAAGTGCAAAATGTCAAGCTTTCCAACAAGAAGGTTTGAAGTTTAAATTAGTTTATTTTCGTTTCGCCAGTAAAACGATTTAAAATCATAAAGTTTGGTTTTCAATAATTGATTTTTCGCTGCTGGTTTTCATTACTTTAAGGCTGTCAAGTCTGTTTTCCACTTCACTGCCAATGACCGGTTTTATTTCGCTTTGTTCTTCTTTCTATTAATTTGATTTCCTGAAATTTCACTCATAATTAGCCACATTATTATTATTATTTCTTTATAATTTGCATTTGATTTGATTTTATTTTAGCCTCTGTTTCGTCGTCTCTTTTTTACGTTGGCCCGCGGGCAGCTCGAAAATCTGGATATTTGTTGTTTGCGTTTTACTGTTGCTTTCTTTAAGTTTTAAGCCCGCAGCTGTTTGCCTGCGAAAATGAATACTAATTTATTCTAATCATTTTAAATCCAATATTGCGCCAGCGTTCTTAGAATCTGTAAGACTTTATGGGAGACCGAAAGCAAAAGTGTTTTGGGAACGAGTTTTTCCTCAAAAGCATTTCGCGCGCTAATTGTTTTCATTGATTATTAATTTGGGTATTTCGCTCAGGACGGAAACTCTGACCTGACGTAAATGGGGCTTTTGTTTTGCAATAACAGGGCAGAGCAGGGCAGTCACAGATTTGTTTGCCCGACATTTTGCACTGTTTTCAATTTCTGGGTTTCTGGCTTTTCTGAAGAGCGTTCTCGAGTGTCCGAGCAACTGTTTCGTTCGTTTGGGTACGCTTTGAATGAGGCAGCACTAATTAGCAGCCAGTTTCGGAGTGCCAATCGTCGGACACACAAGTAGAATCAGAAGTAGAAACGTAATCAGAATCAAAAGTGCCCGGGGCAGACTCAGTAGATTAATTTATGCCGGCGCATTCCTTTTGTGCTTTGATTTTTGGCAAAGCAGGAACTCACCTCGTTTGTGATGTAGAAGCTGCGCTGCGTTGTTGTTGCTGTGGTTCCCCCTGACATTTTGGCAATGATTTGAAACTGGGTTTTTCTTTTTATAGAAAAAACTTATAGCCCGATCGAGGTGCTCTTTTTGAGTGCAGCTGCGCGACTGCGGAAAACTCGCAGCGCATGCGCCGCTTTTATAGCTTGCGCTCCTCCGTTACAAGAAGAGAGTAACAGCAGCTCATCTGCTCTCTTTGCACTGCAATGTAACAGCTTGCACGTAAGGGATTCGGACAGAGGGGAGGGAGAGTGTGGGGGTGCATGCATGCTTTCTCGCTGTTATTAGCTCATCTGCTGTATATGTAAGAGATTCAGAGAGATCGCGGATATTGCCGGACTGTTAATATAACAGTGAAAATTGTAATGCAGATGCAAAAGAGAAAAGAGAGTGTTATTACTTTCTTCCTTGTTGCACAGTGGCGCATGGATAATAATTACAACCACTGTCCGTTTGAAAAGAATATATTTTCATACTCAAACACAAAAATAAAAACTAATATTGTTTTAACCATTCTGCGGGAACTAATTTATTTATTATTTTTTTAAGCTTACATACATAGATTTGTTCACATAAGTTTTTGAAATTGTATTTATCTATAGAAGACACACATTTGTGCCTTACTTTTACCTTCCCTTTTCTTACATTTACATTTAACTTTTAAAATTTACATAAATAAAGAAGAAAATATGAGTGAGATTAAAAAATTAAATTTTTGAAATAAAATACTGTCTATAGAGAAATAGAGAAAATTACTTTCATTCTGTAAGTTAACAGCTTTTTTCCAGCAGCCTTTGTTATTGTTAAAGTTAGTCAAGGGACAGAGAGAGTGCTGAAATGTTACTTTTTACAGCCAATGCTGCAAACTAAAGTTTCGCAAATGAGAGAAAGAGAGCGCACGGGAGCTGCAAATTTCTTTGATTCTTTCCGTTTCCCCAGCTTTCTTAGCATCTGCCGTTGCTAACAGTAAACGGGTTTAAGGAAAAGTGGACCGCCTACTTTCTGTGTAATTGTCGGCCTGACCCACATATTCAGCGAGCTCTTTGCACCCACAGTGAGTGCGCTTCACGTCTCGCTCGCTCCCAATGCCAAGCTGTAGGTGACTGCAGTTCAGTGAACCTGCTCCACCGCTCAGCTGCTGAGTGGCTCAGTGGATTCAGTGGACTCAGTGGATCACTGGAAGAGCAGCACTACGTAACTGGCTAGCCTCATCTGGCTGACCGAGTTTCGATCCCAGACCAGGTTTTATTGTTCTACGACTTTGGCAATTAAAGTTATATGGCTTTAAGCCGATAATAATCGGTCTGCTTAATGAAACTACACCTGGAATCGACCGGAATCGATAAGAACCGCCTTGAACTCAGGCCCCAAAACATGATATGAGGAATACATAAAATAAAACTGGCAAAAAGAAAAATAAAACGCTTTAACAAAATTGGAAGAACGGAAACCAATTTGGCTATTCCTAAAAAAAAACAAGAAAGGAGTTAAATACGGCATGAAAAAGTTTGTATACTCTGTATAAAACACTTATAATATACATATTCCATCAAATCGTTCGACACAAATGTATTTTGTATTGTGCAATTATTTTGTAAACTAATTTACTAGCGGTGCCACAAATAGCAATAATAAAATGTAGTCAAGGGATTTTATTTATATTTTCTGCAACTGTCTAAAAAAGCGAACTTGTCCACGGTTGAGTTAATCATTTCTCTATCCGCAATGTAAAACAGTCCATCTTTTATTTAAATAAACTAGTCCTGCTAAAATATTTCTTTTGATCCCCAATTAAAATGGAAATTCTCTAAAGCAGTATCCTCCTTGGTAGCACCCTAGAATACCCTTAGCAGAGGTAATAAAATTCGAATTAAAAACAAGTTCAGTGAGTTCCATTCAAAAAATTATATTTATAACTTTTTTGGCTAATTTGCATTAATCTGCATTAATACCTATGCTTTCCGTCCTTTGCTTAATTATTAGTTAAAAGTTTGGCTCATTAATAACATTTATTTCAGAGAAATCAATCATTTATGGTAAGACCAACAAGGAAGTACTAACAAGCATGTTTAGTTTTATATCATTTTAGCTAAAGACACTGGTCTTGGATATATGTAATTCCTAAGATTAACCTGTTTGGTTTAACAACTTGATCTACCCCAATACAAAGTTGATTTGACGGCAGACAAATCACTCACTAAACGATCCATTCAATTGGCCAATTAATGTTCCTAAGCAATGGCTAGGAGAAACTTTTCCCTGTGGAATGACTGTATAACCGTCATCCAAATAATTGTTTGCTAGACAACTTATGCATTAATTATTTATATGTCGCACATCAAGTCACGTGTAGCCCTCACTTCCCACCTCGTTTTATTTATTTCCCATTCCATTTGTTTGCCCTTTTTGTGGCTTTAACCTTCTCACCTGGTCGGAAAACTGAATTAAGTCGCTACACTTGCAAAAATTTCAATTTCCAAATGAATTATTTATTATGATTTACAAGTTCAGAAAGTTAATATTTAAACTGATATTTAAAAATCTATCCTGATTTGACATTTCTTAAGTTGAATAAAACAAATGTAATAAAGGATACAGTTTGCATAATAGCGGAGACTATTTTAATGAGGAAGTTTTCATTACATTAGAAAAATCTGATTTGATTTGTTGTCGAGTGCAGAATAAATTAATTTATAAATGGTACTTAAAACTAGTATTACATAGCTAAAAATAATCTAATTTTTCTGTGTACAAAACTGTACGGATAATGCATTCAACCTGGGAAAACTGAATAAAGTCGCTGCACTAGCAAACAATTTAATATGTTAATATAACAACTTTGTTTGCCATTTAAGGGGGTTTTACATGAACCTCTTTCTGCTAACCAAATCAGATTTTATAAAGAACTTAATATTGATAAATAAAAATAAATCAAATTAAAAAAAAGGTATTGTTTTCATAGTATCGTAGCCAATACCAATGAGGTAGTTTAAGATATATTACAAAAATCAGATTTGAGTCATTGTCGGGAGCAGAATAAATGCATTGTAAGTGGTAAATAAAACTAGTATTACTTAGCTAGAGATAACCTATTTTTTCTGTGTAGCAAACTTGACGGATGATGCATTAAGCCTGGGATGAATCACCTCGTCCCGCTTATTCAGTTTGAACTGGCTAAATATAAACATTTAAGGTGGGGCGACTGATGGGAGCAACAGTGAGATTTTCGCAGTTGTCGACAAGCATTTGGATTTGCCTTTTTTCGTCCGCCAATCAATATTTGTTTGGCAATTTTACAAATTGCAAACAAACACACAAAGCCGGGCTAAAATGCAAGCCAAATCAGCTATTGACCCTCAACTTGAACTAGAAAACCAAATAACCAGGCGGGCCCGCATAGCGTTAAATTGAATTGTATGTTCAACCGGCTGTTTACCCCCACTCATATTATTTCATTGTTGTCCGCTGACAATGCATAAAATTTGAATAGCCAAACAACGAGCTCTGGCAACAACAAACATTGGCCACAACGGGGAACAGCATCAAATTTGGCCATTCAACGATTTTTACACCTATTTTTTTGGCTGGTCACACTTATGTGTTTAAACTTAAAGATAGGAGTAAAATGTTTATTTCAATGGCGTGGGAAAAATCTATGGATTACAAAATTAAAAAAATGAATAGCTTGTTATATAAACAAAAAGGCCTGTTGATGTCGGCACAGAGCCGCTAGCTAGTGCTTGAATTTAGATCGATGGATAAAAAACTCTTGAAAAACATAAGGACCTCTGAAATAATAATTTATTAAAGCTTGCGATTTAATCGCTTTGCTAAATCCTATTTTAACTAATGTGGTTTATATGCATTAGTATTAATATTATAAATGTAATGCGTTTAGTTAACAAATGCCTTATCCTTACACTTTTATTCAAGCCGAAAGCATTAAAATTTTAATAAAAAGCCGTTGTATTTATTTGAAATGTTAGCGGAGTTCCCAAAACAAGTTTATTGCATTTAAATGCCCCCCTTATGTGAGCCACTGTTTGACATTGCTCAGGGTCATGGAGTAACTGTAAAATCCGAAGCTAATCAGCATGGCGAAAGAGTAAGCGAAAGGGAGAGAGAGAGAGATGGAACGAGAGGGCCTTGACTTTGCCTGGGGTTACCGACACACACACATGCCCATAAAAACAAAAAAAAGCACTACCCATTCTGTAAGCTTGATTTCCAGATTTTGCTTTAATTTCATTACTTCTATTATATGTTTGTTTGAATCGCGTCTTTTGCTTTTTGGCGCCGAGTTTAGACTTTTGTTTTTGTTACGTGACCTTTTAGGGGAAAAATCGGTTGATATTTTTAAGCGTGTTGACTTGTTCTTCTATTCTTCTTCTTTTCCGTTCACCCCGACTCCGAATCGAAACACGTGCAGATAAACGTTCGTTGAGATATAACAATAACTACATATTTTCGCTTTCCAGCATTGATTATTTGCTTAGCGGCTTTGGCGTTTGTTGTTAGATTGTGTTAATGTTGTTGTTTATGTTCGCACATGTATAATTTGCTTAGCTAACGTTTTCTTCTTCTTGGCGGATTTGATTTAATTACCGGGCGAAGTTTGTTTTTGTTTCGAGTGGATAGCGGATAGCTAACCCGTAATTGAGATAATACGCCAAGTACTCTGGGAGAAATGAACAAGGTTCATTGGCAGAGTTAAAGTACAATTAAACCTGGTTTAACGGAGGAAAGGTATCCATCGTGCTATCGTTAATCATGCAGCTAATTACCAATACCAAAAGCTTCCACTCCCATTCATCGGCATCGCCATTAAATAAACCCATTGGAGTTTCAGACACACTTGATGCCAATAAAATCAATTTCATCAATTCACTTTATATCAATTGCCAAGAAAAAGTGGGTATTTTTTGTTTATTTAATTTACCACTCAGGACAAAATAAATTTTCATTTAACACGGCAAAAAAAAATATTAAAATATTGAAATATTTCCCTTGTTTGCACATACTAAGACTTTAATAAAGTTTTTGTGCATTTCCTTAACCTAAATGTGTTCTTGTGGTTACTTATTTGAATATTTTATCAATCAATGCCTATTTTTTTGTATGTATTTCTTAAATAATTAAGTAACTCAAATGTTGATTTTTTACTGGTTTTTAATTGCATTAAAAATATATATTTGATTTCTTTTCTTTCAAGCTAAACTAAATATGAAATTTAGCCACAGAATGATTCACCTCCAACAGCGGTGACTTTTTAGATTTAAAACAATTTTTTTAAAACAGTGTAATTAGGCGTTAATTGAGTGCAATAAATGCTAACGCGATTATTTAATTTAAACAGCGCGTGATAATCTGATTAGGCGTGCACATGCTTAACCTTTTGTTGATATCAAACCAGTTTGCAAAACACCATATAATTTTTAAAAAACAAACAACCTTTCATTTTTATTCAAATAAGATTCAATTCATTTCAAACTAAAATCCTAGATAAAGTGTCTCTTTAAAACACTTAAAATAGGATCTTTAGAGTTACTCCACTTAATTTGTTTCATTTGTTTTGTATTGTTCTCTACTTTTAACCGATTTTAAACCTTCTGAGAGTCTTGCTCTCAAGCGATAAGGTACACAGCTTTCAAAATCTCATTAATAATAAAACTTTGGCTTCTCTTCCGCTTAGAAATCTGAGATATAGGGGTTCCCGATATTCCCCCCACTGCATGTGTCTTTTGATCAAAGACTACGTGACCTAAAGCACGGTCAAGAACAAGAAACTAATCACAATTCATTCAGAATCAACTTAAAGCTCCATATGAATGCAGCTGAGCATGCGCAGTGACGCAGATCCACCGACGTATATCTATATATAGCTTTATATCGATCAGTTGGCCAGAAATACTGTCGCATTTCCGCTGAACGCAAAAGATCGTCATGACGCTTAGCGCTTTAAATACATTGTAAGCGAAACGATCGCTGAGAACCCGCATAAATTAGACATTTGAGCGTGTACTTTCATTTTAGTCGGAACATCTTACGTAATTTGACACGCATATATTTAATTAGAATTTCAAACATTTTTCAGAGCCCAGACTAGCAGGTAAACAAAAGCAAAAGTTATTAACTGCCAAACAAATGCAAATGAGTCGGAGCCACGACTGAGTCACATCAACCACTTTTGCGAATACAAGTATTCAGATAAGCAGGCGAAGATACAGAAAACATGGCACACAGAACTCGGTTCTCAGATTGTGCGATCTGGCAGAAGCTTAGAACCTGAAAAGAAAATCTCGCACATGCCTGATTAATCAATTGCTGAGCCCAGAATAAAACCTGAATCAATGTGAATCGCAAGAGCTATCGCCTCACCAGCCAGCACTCTTTTGCTGTGATCGCAATCAAGAAAATAAATATGCTCTGTGTCTTGTATCATTGAAACTATATATTAAACACTTAAAGCCGTCGTAAACCATCAGCACGGATTTAGTTACGAAAAGTTAAATACTCTTATTTAAAAGTTATATTATATTTTTACCTAAAATATAGAACTTTCTTACTAATTGTATTAAGATAAATGACAGCCAAACTGTTGTAATGTTACTTTTTTGAATTCATTTTTATAATGTAACAATTTAATTTATGCTTATATCTAAACAATATATCTTTAAAATAAGATATTTACTTTAAGCAATGAAAAAAATTAATCAAATTAAATTTTTTTCAAGTTTTAAAGCTTTTATTCTTTAAATCTTGTCCAAGAAAATAACTTTTTAATGAGAAGTTAAGGAGACAATAGAAAGTATTTCAATGCTCTTCATAGTTTCTAAACTTTTTAGAATTTGTGTGCTGAAATTTGGTCTAGTTAGAGAATACATCCCAATTTTGATTTAAATAGTTTCACCTGTTAAGACAATTATATATAAATATATAATAGTTTCCCTATTTTGTATTTACTTTGAGAACTCAAGCTGACTTTGCTAGCATATTGTTTGTGGGAGGTTATTGAGTTTTGCAACTAATGAGAAGTTAAGGAGACAATAGAAAGTATTTCAATGCTCTTCATAGTTTCTAAACTTTTTAGAATTTGTGTGCTGAAATTTGGTCTAGTTAAAGAATACATCCCAATTTTGATTTAAATAGTTTCACCTGTTAAGACAATTATATATAAATATATAATAGTTTCCCTATTTTGTATTTACTTTGAGAACTCAAGCTGACTTTGCTAGGATATTGTTTGTGGGAGGTTATTGAGTTTTGCAACTACGAAATTCGAATCGAAAATTTCACACGTTTTGACAGAGTTTGTCATTTGTGAAACTTGCATAGACTAATTACTACATTTTATTTATTTAAGGGTTGTGTACATATAGGCAGGACTTTTTCTTAATTTTATTATAAAGTTGATTTTGGTTAAGAAAGTTTAGGCTTTACCTTATCCAGTTGACTGCGCCTCTCAATCATTTTGAACACTTATTTTGACACAGTCCCAATTTGAGGAAATTAAGCCACTTTCGCGAGCACACACACTTGAAAACTTATTTGTTTGACTAATTTCCGCCTAATCGCGAAACTTCTTTTTTTTTGTCGTTACTTTTTTGGCAAGCTCTGTTGCGGAATCGAAGTGAAGTTTTGTTTGACTCGTATATTATACTGTTCGCCAGTAGAACGCCGCTCGGAGGCAACCGACTCGTGTTGTATGAAATTCGCAACTGAACTGAGCTAAGCACTTAAGAGTCTCTTACCCGCGCTACTCGAGCCCGCGCTACTCGAGCCCCAAACCTCAAGCACCGAGCTACAAGCCTGGCTCCGACGCTCTGGCCAACTCAAGCCGGCAACGGAGCGTCTCACGTTTTGTTTTGTTTTCTTTTTCTTTTTATTATTATTTTTTTTGCTTTTTTCTGTTTTTAGATTTTTTTCTTCAGATTTTGTTGAGCTGCGCGGGCTGGGCTGCAAGCGGGTTGCCAGGCGAGTTTCACAGCTTTGTTGGCGCCTAACGTGTTTGCTTTGGGCTCTCAGAAGGGTAGAGGGATAGCCGTTGGCTATGGAAAAAGGGGCTGAGGCAGGGGCAGGCGGTCACTGGGCAGTTAAGTAGCCGAGCACGTAGCTCAGCTGTTCTCCATACGCGTTGCGCGTGCGCAGCTCCAAACCTTTCGCAAGCCATTCGATCGGTGTAGGTACACAGAAAAAAAGCGCTTGGGTATCATAGCTTACTGATACTCTACCCAATAGATTTTTCTACTTCAAAGCCTTTTTATGATCAAAAAAAATATATAAGAAAAGTTGGGATTTATTTACTTTTAAGGGAAGATTTCACAGTGTCATGTCAAGTTTTAACATTTTGTTAAATAGCTGTTACGGAAACATTTTCTTTCTCTATGATGATATCATACTGAAAACTTTAAAATAATTGTATCTAAACTTTTATGACGGCAAGAAAAGAAGGAAAAAAAGTTCTTAAAGATCTGACAACAGGTTCTGAAGAGAAAATTAGTATTTTAGCTGTTTACTATCGTTAATAAAAAAACTAACTTTAACTTAACAAACAGAGAATAAATAATTTACGTGAAGTGTTTTCTACACATTTTAATAAAAGACTACTACTAGAAACCCCTAAAATAATTTGTTAAGTTAATTTTAGAGAGGCTCGACGGGTCAGTTAAGTGCGAGGGTATCCACCGATATATCATACTCGTATTTCTGTTTACTCATATCGAGTGGTGCGAAAAGGCAACAAAGTTAGGCCCGACGGAGTGGCTGGCTGATTAGTTGCCGTTTGCTGTTTGCGGTTTGGATATTTGAAGCTGCCCCTGCTTCGTAAATAATTAAATATTATGTACGAGTGCGAGTAGCGATGGTGGGTTGGTCTTTTGCCTGGGTTATTGACGTTTGTTTGAGCTTAGCAGCCGGCTGTGAACTTTCTTTTCCGCATATGCGGCAATCAATTCGCCATGCACCGCAAACGTAGACTGCAATTGTGGATAGAGCTAACTTTCACCTGGCTCACCGGGCGGATGAGTCAATTGCATCACTCGTACGCCGCATGGTCTAGACGTAGCTGGGTGCGAATATTTGTACCTTACCGTGTTTGCAATTGGTTCACACTTGATTTGAGTGCTGGTTAACTTTATCGTTATTTGGCTTGTGTTCGCTGGTCTAGAAATTCCAATCAACTGACACACGCCACTACCAAACTATTGTTATTTATGCCAAAATAGGGAAACTGATGGCGAAATTTATTGATATTTATTGAGCCATTGTTTTAATTGCTTGCCCCCAAAACTGATTGTGAATCAGGGCGTGAAGAGACGTATTCGAAAAAAAAGCAGCTGGCCAAAAACCAATCGCTAATGATTCTGGAAGATATTCCTCGCTTGCTTCCAAATCGAATTTGATTTTAATTCGCACACTGACCTCCTGCATACGGAATTTCGGGGCAGAGGACAATAATTGGTCGCCTGGACGCCTACGTGATTCTATTGCGGAAGTAGTTCGCCTCTGCACCCCGGAAATGTTTGAACAAACGAAGGATTCCAGGAACTGAATTGCTCACGCAGATGGATTCGATTTGGGTAGGAGGAAGTTTTGGCACACACGTGAATCCATTTGGCATCTCAATTATGGTCAGCTTTGTGTGGATCTCCCATCCGCCTCTCCTTGCCACAATCAGCAAGGTTATCTCAAATGAATGCACTCCAGCTCGAGCTCCAAGCTCATCTTCATTTTCATCCCCAATATTGCGGTTCGAAGAGAATACAAACAAAAGCAAATTGAAATGCTTGACTTGGGTGTTTCAATTGGGGGGTGCTCTTTAACTATTCAGGATCCCAAAAGGCTTATTTGTTCTTAAAAATTGATTAATTTATTTAAATGGTAATTTTTTTATAAATGAACCAATTATTTTGGCAAGAACAACTAGCTAATAGGTCTGAGAATGTTTCACAGCTTTACACAAAGATAAATATAAAAATTAAGATTTTTTTATTCGTTTTATTTGTTAGTAATTCTTATAACACCATGCAGTAAGATAATTCTGCATTTTGAATCTACAAAGCAAGCAAAGCGGAAATTGTGTCGCGTCTTAAGTTAATTTCGCGCCGTCGAACGCAGCTTCTTGGTTGTTTTTTTTTTTTTTTTTGCTACTGCGTTTGCAATTATGCCAATCTCGTGGATGCCGCCAAGTGCACACCCGAACATTACGTTTCAAGTTTACTTATTTTACAGCACGCAGTTTTTAATCACAGCCCAGTAATGACCTTAAACATCAAGACAAAGTCTGGGTCTTGGGTTACCTGTAGTTGGGCATGGGTTTGTTTTGGGTTGCGGCATTGGTGGGGCATTTACTTAAATGGCTTTGCTCGACGCAAACAAGAGCACTTACTCAAAATGGGACAACTGCCTGGACCTGAATAGAATCAATTAACTTATTTCTGCCATTCAAATACTTTTACTAAACCCATCAATGTGATTAATTTCTGAATGACTGTGTTAAATGAAGTGCAAGCAAAAAGTGTCAGCGACTGTATTTTCTTACAGATGATAGAAAAAAAAATTTTTCTATTACAATTTTTACTAAGCAAGCATGCTTCATTTTATATTTCTTTATTCTAATTTTTGGCTGTCATATATTACATTTTATGTTTTTCCCGGTTAGAGTGTTTCAGAATTGTAGAATTCGCGCTGGTCGTCTTTTATCTGTACATCTGTGCAATTATTTCATCTGCCTTGGTTGTGGTGGCATTTGATGATCGCAAAATTAGTTTTAAATTGCCCCTTGTCAGCCGACATTCGTGTAATTTAATGTCATTTTAACAAATGTTTATCTGTTCGGACGTGAGCGAGTCACTAAACCAAAACATGTCAAGGTCGCCATGGATTTATACTCTTAGTTTCGGAGTGTGTAGATAATGTTGATTAAAGGGAAATGATTTCGAAAGGCAACAGATTATAAATAAAAAATTAATAATAAATAAATAAAATTAGTGGCTGAAATTAGGGTTGAGCATGGTGAATTGCACTCACTGGTTTTGATAACCATAATCAGCAATATTAAACAAACGAATTAAGCCAATGCCATTTATATTCAATGAATTGAATGCATTTTTTAAGGACTCCTGTACGATCTCAATGTATGTATAGTAAATTTAGATTTTTGCAAAAAGCAAACTTCATTTCTTTGTCGCAAAACGTAAAGTGGAAGAGAATTTTTAAGTTTTCGGACTTTTGTGGCCATGTGTTAAACTTAGTTTCCATTTGACTTAACAGGAAAAGAATTTGACTTTTTTTTTACTTATTTATTTATTTCGCCAACGGTATTCATTTACTCTACTTTTGTAGAGTCTGCCATTATATTCCTATTTTATTTTGGCAAATCTTTGGCTTAGATAAAGAATGTACATGAAACATTTGCAAAAAGATATGAATTGCTAGCAATGAAACGGCTCATTAAATAAAAAATCGCATTTAAACGCGTTTAAAAATACATTTAATCACTCGTTATCAGTCAACCAAAGCCATAAAAAGCCCCCTCCGTTGTTTGTTTGTTTTAAAGGAAAGAAAACAATCGAATCAGGCCCATTTGGGGTGTGGTGGTAGTACACACATCATCAGCATAATTGTTGTCATCCCCCAAAGCACTCGTCATCATGCTCATTATTGTCATTGCCATTCGGCGGCACTTAAATTTTCAATTCCCCGCCTGGCCGCCGAAAAATTCGCAAATCGAGACCTGCACGTGTCGGGACCACGCCCCCCACAACAAGACGCCCACTGAGTCTGCCGTAACAAGGGCCCAGGTGCACTGAAAGAAAATACTAAAAAAATTCACTTCTTAATCATAGCTTTCCATTTGTCAAGTTATATACATTTGAAGAAATTAAAATTCATAAACATACTATAGCTAATATATTTATTATTCAAAAATATTAAAGTTAGTATACAAATTAAAAGCTCTATAATGTTACGTTTTAGATACATTTTTTTGTACAACAATACACAATTTAAAAACCTGCTTTATGCCATCATGATTTTTTTTCTCTGGGCTCGCACTGCCTTGGTTACACACGTTCTTTCGGTTTATTCGCGTTTCCATTCACATTTTCAGCATATGTTGGGTGAAATGCCTCTTGGCCACATTTATGGCCGCCGCACAGAGTCGCATCATTTGCATTTAAACGGCAGCGCGTTACCTGTGATTAAACGCAACTGCAGGACTGCTCGTAACCAGTTCATTCAGCTAGGTATTTATGGCGATCGTTTAACTTTAACCATTGTGGGCTCATGGTGACTTTTGAACTTCGAACTTCGATTTAAATGTATGTCCCAAAGGTTTTAGTAGGGGGCAAAATTGTTCATCACAAAAAAAAGCAAAGCTTTCCTATGCTTTATACCTTGTTAAAATATATATATATATATTTATATTATATCCTTTAGTTTACATAATATCCTTTAAATTTAATTGAATGTGTTCTTTAAAAACTAATACATAGGTATTGTCTAGATATCCCATATGTTCAAATCGGATAATTTGTTTGGTATTTATAAAAAAAATATTTAAAAAAATGTTTTGTGTTGAGCATAACAAAAGTTAAAACAAAAAAAATTTATTTTATTTCCTAAATGCTTATGCTAAGATACTAATATATACAATTTTCGTTCTAATTTATTTAAAACACGAATGTTCTCCGTTCGAACACAATGTTGTGTGTGATTTTTTCTGTGTAGTTCATCTTACACATCTAGTTCATTTTGCAAATAATATTATAAATATAACCGTTTGATTATATTCTTGGAAAGACTTTAAACGACTATGAAATTCCTGAAAATGCATTGCTGAGTGAGCTGCTGCTTATCTTCAAAGTAGCAATGCAATAAAAACTCAGATTCTGGCCTGCGAATCGGTAAGTCCGGACTTAAGCATGAAGACCGCCGCAGCAGTAATTACATTGCTTCCTTTTCTTACTCTGGGAAATGGACAATCGAGTGTTTCATTTCTGGAACCCAATTGCGGCATTTCCATTTCAGGATCGCGCAATTCGAAGACCAGGGTTGTGGGCGGTCAGGTGGCAGACATGTTTGGAAACCCATGGATGGCCTTTATACAGAGCAGTATCTTTTGTGGCGGTTCACTTATAACAATTCGTAAGTGCTCTATTAGGGAAATAGGCACTTTTGAGAACAAATGAATAAATTCCTGAACACTGTTAGGTTATGTGCTCACTGCTGCTCATTGCAGATCCAATAGCCCTGCGTGAGTAATTTAATTTTTAAATTTTTACCCAATAGATGATAGAGGTCTTCTTTTTATAGCGTGGTTTACCTAGGAGAGTTCGACAGATCCACCAACATTGATTGCTCCAGTAGAGGCTGCCTGCCAAATGCCGTTGGAATCCACGTAGATGCTCAACTAGGTCATCCCAGTTACACGGATTTCGGGCACCATAACGATATAGCTCTGTTTCGATTGGCCAGGCCGGTTCAGTATACTGGTTAGTTAATTGCCTGTCTACCAAGGATCTCTCTCGATTTACTTTCTTTCTTCTAGACTACATCAAGCCAATCTGTGTGCTGACCAACTACGATCCCTTGCCGCTAATCAGGTCATTCACCGCCACTGGCTGGGGTGAAACAGCCTTCAGTCGTGGAAGCAACAGATTGTTGACAGCCACCTTGTCGCATGTGGACCGCTCATATTGCTCCATTTACGGCCGAGTGGATTCGTCTCAGATATGCGTCGCAGGCTACGATTCGCATGTTTGCCGTGGCGACTCCGGTGGTCCATTGTTCGCTATGGTAAACATCAAAGGGGTTCACCGAGTCGTCCAGGCTGGAGTTGTCAGCTTCGGGCATCAAAATTGCAGACATGTATCGGTCTTTACGAATGTCGTGCCCTACGTGAACTGGATCGTGGATGTCGTACGACGTGGAGGTGCTCAGCTCTATCCCCAAGTCCCCAGGCCGAATAGGTATTGGTATTTTTCTGGATGATTGCAAATTCGCAAAAAATACCTGCTGTTTCTTCGGAAACGCTCTTTCCAAAGAATAAAGATTGTATCAGTAAAATTGAATAGTATTTTTCTCTGCCCCGCTTATCGCACTGCGTCGAGATTTTCGCCCTTTACGTGTTAAAATCAATTGTTATCGCAAGATTATCAAATGTGCAGGGGTAAGCATTCGTATAATCGTTTCGGTCCTATTCAAAATGCCACCTTCAGTTTAATCTTTTAAATTGAAGCATACCTTTCGTCTTTGAGGGAAAACAGCATGTACACATGTAATGAAGCTATGCCTAGAACAATATTGGGTTGAAAGTTAAAAACACCTAGGAAACACAAGGATATGTACACTGATAGAAAAAATGGAAATGAAATTCTTATTTGTATGTTTAATGTTTTAATAAAATAAAGTTTAATAATAACTAGAGTGCAAATAAAAAGTTTTAATTATTTTGAAAAAAAGTTCTTATTTGCTTTAAATGCATATTATTAAGTTAAATTTGGTTAACCAAATGGACCCAGTGCAATGTTGTTTGCACATTCTAAAGGTCAAACATTATGCTATGCTTAAAACAATATTGGGCTTAAAAACAGGGATAACTAATTATATACTAGTGCGTAAGCTCAACGAGTTTAATCTTAATAGTTCTAATGCTAAGTAATACATTTTATTTAAATTCAACAACTCTGTAAAAATAAGGGGAAAAGAAGAGTCAAAGAATTTGAGCTCAGACATTATTCTGTTTTCCTATTCTATCAGTTCACCCTCTCTCTTTCATTTTATGTCCCCCTGTCTCTGTCGCACCCAGTCGACAGTGTCTGTCACTTGTTGTCACTGTCAATTAGGCGTAATCCCATTGGCAGAGTTAAAATCCTATCGGCTTGGTGTATTTGCAAGCTTGTGTCACAAGTCAAACTAATTTTCGACCTTTCGTCTTTGGTCTGCCGACTGAAATAACGCTCATTAGTCGTAATGAGTTATAGTTGAACTCCAATCCACATCGGACGCCAAACACTCTTTAGCGGCAATTATGCTGGAGGATGAGGGGGGACTTTGCTTTTTATGGCCCTGATAGTCATAAAGTTTTGAGCTATAAATACTTTGGTCAAAGGCCTTTAGGCCGGGGCTTTAAATGGCTAAAGGGTATGGTAGATGGAGTTGGGGTAGTTAAAGTGAAAGAGTCATAGCGATGTGAGAGAAAGAGACGGGAAGCTGGCTTAGGAAACCGCAAATTGCTTGACATTTGGCACTGGCACACCCAAAGCATCCTTTCCAGAAAGCAAGTAACCTTCCATAACTCCTGCTTACCAACAATCTGTCTCGCTCACTCCCCATACCGCCTTCCCTGTCGCACTCCCACTCGCAGTGTAGTTTCTGTTGTGTTATTGTCACTTGCCAGCGGCAGTCCTGTGTTATTATATCCAAGTTTTCCGTCACACAAGAAGGACAAACTTTTTGTTGTTAATTCGTGCAAGTTTCTGGCAAGTATTTACGTGCTTCGCAGAGAAACAGGGGGGGGGGGTGGGGGGGAGTGGGTGGTCCAGGGTCCTGGAAAGTGAGGGCTAGTAGAGTTACTCGTAGGACGGCTGCTGTTAAAGTTTTGTATGTTAATGGCATAGTTTAGCCAAAATGTTTTTACTGACGCCTGCCGCTCACTTCAGAACATCCGCGTCCTCAAATGTTGTAAGTTTTCCGCCTCTGCACATTTTGCCAGGCTCACATTGCCCGTCTAAAATTAACTTTCATTCGCCACATCACCCTCTCATCGCTCACTTAATGTGCCATTGCCCACGTTAAGTGACTTTCTTATGCCGGTTGTAAAATTTCCCTCTTTATATGGAAACCATATGGATGCTGTTTTTGCCACCATCCTGGTTTTTGGTGCACTCGAAGAATAATTGCCCCAAAAACTATTGCTACAAAGTTACAAACCAAACTTCAAAGCCTACAATTAATTAAAGCTAAAAAGTGTAAATTTCTATAGAAATATAAAAAAATATTATTAAAAGCCTAATAAAGTTAACTAAATGTATAAGTAAACTAAATGTATAAGTTAATAATATTTGTTTATATTTATATGAAAATGTACACTTTTTTAGCTTTAATTAATTGTAGGTTAGTTTGGTTTGTAATTTTGCTTGTTTCAAAATAAAAAGACATTTCAACAGAAAATGAAAGCTTCCATCTAATTTTAAGAAAACTTATTTTGGAATTATATTTATTAAAATGTGTTTAGTGCGAACACCATTTTTCACTTTTTTTTAAATATATAAATTTTTTTTTTTGTAATGTCTTTTTGGTCTTATGAACTTTTTAAGTTTTTATTCAAAATATTTAATATTTCCTCTGAGTGTGAGACAAAACTTGCGCCAACATAGCTGTGGTTAAATATGCCGAGGCTAAGAAAGCTTGTAATTTACTTAAGTACACCGCGCTGCAGAAGTCTTTTTTGCCCATTCTTCGGTCGCAAGTGGCCGTTGGCCAAGCAAAGCCATTGACAAAACTTTCACCGATATAGTTTCAGCCATTTTTCTTTTGATTTACTTTGGAAAACGGTAAACTTTTTGGCCTGCCCACTCGAATGTGGAAACTCTTAATTTTGAGTCAAGGTCGGTGGCTGTTGGGATTTACTTTCAGTTGGCTTAGCTATTATTGCTAATTAAATACAAAGTCGATCGACCTGAAGGAACTTTGGTTGGCTGTAAATTTAGTTGCCCGGACCTGTTGAATTCTGCGGTTCGTGTGCCGTTGAGCAGTTCGAGAGGCTCATGCATGTAAGCACTTGGTGCTCGAGTTCGGAGCAATCCACATCAGCATGGCCATCCTCATTCTCGGCCTTATCCTTTGGATCCTTGTGGCTGTCACGGCAACGGAGGCAGCAGCCACTCGCGGTTGCAACCGTATTAACATTCAGCTTGGCAACAAATTACATTCCACCGGGGGAAGTGGGCAATGAGCCACTTCAGCTGAGTGTTGTGCACTGCAAGAAACAGCCTAAGACATTTCACCAATCAAATGATCAGATATAATCCCTAGGGAATCGAAATAATATATAATTTTTTATATTTTTGTAATGATGATATTGTTTGACAATTGATTTTTATGATTCAGCAATGATGACCTTTTTCTGATTCGCGGTTTTTATGATTATGTTCGAGCTTCGCTATTGCCTTTCGACATGGAGTTTGTTTAGGCTTACGATATTTTATAAAATTGCCGATAAATGGCAAGGTTCCAAATTGCTTTTAAATCCAAGTTCTAAGTGGATCAAATAATTACAGATTGCTTTTTGAGTACACAAAAAATATCTAAATAAATAAAATAAATATAAAATTAATTCAAAACATGAAAAAAATAATATTTGAAATAAATAAGATATTGTAGAGATAAATTCCTGTCAGTTCTAGTACTTACCCACCAATCATTCTTTAATTTTTCGCAGTGCACAAGTATGGCCAACTTACTTAAATCATCCTTCCCAAGTGCAATGGACTTTTGAAGTAACCGCCTGCCTGACTTGCAGACTCCAGTTGAATGGGGGGAAACTCGATGAGCTTGGGCCATGATATTGGCGATGACGAGCTCCCGACCAAATGAGCCAAGTGACCAAATACAATTTCCGTCTGACGGCAAACAGCTGAGTCTGCTAAATGTACAAAGATCCAGTGCGGAAAACTTAAACAAGACGGTTTTAGCAGTTGTTGCTTGTTTTGATTAAAAATTAAGCATGTCCTGGTGAGGACCGAAATGGAAATGGGACTGCGACTGGGACCACAGGACGTGCTTGGCTTGGGGAATTAGGCGGCAAACAGAAGTAAATGCGTTCGGTAATAAATTCAAATCAACTTTGGATGCCCGGCTACATGGTCATCAAATCGATTGAAATACAAAGTCACACCCACACACGCGCTCATTGGGACAGAGCAATCCCAGGATGCTCTTTAGTTTTTGCCAGCTATAAATTGTATCTGTTTGGTCGGGTCCCTTTTTGGCTTCCGTTTTACAATGTTCACTTCGGCGATCCGACATGGACTTTGTGCGGACTTAAGCGCATTACGGACTACGGCTGAGACTCCGGCGGCGATTACGGGGGGCTAAGTCTTTTAATGTCTTATCGCTTGTGCAAATAAATAAGCGGGCAATGGCATTCGGCTCAAGTCTCGTTATCCTGGTTGAGCAATTGATTTGTCCGTTAAATGTTTTATGCAAATTTCCGTTGAGTGATTCAATTAGCAAACGTTCAGCCCAACACACGTGACGATTACTTAAAAATTTTAGCGCATGGCCAAACAATATATAAAATGATTTATTTAGAAGGAAATAAATGTGTACTCACTCCAGCTTAATTTTAAAGCAAAATCAATCAGAATATTCCTCCCATTACTTTTTATACCGATTTATCTATTAATCTGTTTCTGTTCATTTCCGCTTCTTTTTTTTGGTAGCAGTGACGGAAGTAGCGAGGCCGCCATTGTGTTCGCAATAATGGCAAATGGCTTCCGGCTAAAAATGCTGTTGTTTAGCTCCTTAGGGAATGGGCCATTAAACTTTCGGCATAAAAAAAATAGCCTGACAAAAAACTAAGCTAAAATTGAGTTTTTTGAGTGTGACTCAGGTATAACTAGATTTTTAAATCTTTTAAAAAGGTGTCAAAAAATATGTTTTCAAGAAATTAACATAGTCTTTCAAAAGAAGTCCAACGGACGCTAAGTTTTTAAATAAATAAATGGCTGGTTTTAAAACATTAGCGACTACGGATTCACCCACATTTAATGTAAAGGAAAAATTGAATGCTGCATGAAATGCCACCTGACTTCGTCATAGATACTCCTCTGATCAGATCTACTAACTCGCTAATCCAGCAATTTTAGCGTTCCCGTACATGGTGAATTATTATAATTAAGGAGTTAACGATTTACCTTAAAATATCGAATAAAAAACAAAAGTTGTATTTACTTTCTCATCCGTATAATGATGGTAAACAGGGAATAGGCACCTTTCAGTGTGGAAAAGAAGGTGTCTAGATGGATCCTCATCATGCCACCAGCCACGGCAGTGTTTTTTTTCAACGATTGCTCCACAAACAGCATCATTTTCTTCTTGAAGCTCCTGTTCTGAGTAGGCCAATTGCAGTTGAAAGCCGCGTAATGGAGCCTTCCAAACCAGTATTCGTTGTCAGTGCCAAAATAGCAGGACGGAAAGATCTGCAGGGGCATGGCCAAGGAGTAGAATATGAAATACATTCGGGCCATGGGCTCAGTGACGAAAAACACCAAGCCTGCAATGCCTATACAGACATTCAGGGCGGTCACCGTGAATTGTATTAACATGGGTAAAGATATGAACCACTCAACGCGGCGGAAAAGTCTGTGGGTGGTAAAAAGGTATAAGAATTTATTATAAATATTTATGTAAATCACTTACTCCAAAAGATGCTTGTGATCAGTGATGCAGGCCTCCAGTTCTCTTTCCGGATTTTTCGTCGGATCCACTCCAACCTCCTTAAATCTCTTGTAGAGCATCTTTATATGAGAGGAGATCAAACACAACACCACAGCCGGAAAGCAATCGCTCACATAGTTCTGCAGCAGTTGAAAGGAGATGCCCACGATCTGGTAAACATTCGCTATGTAATAGTTCCTGGTGGAGTTGAGCCAATCGAAGGGAAACCAGGCGGGATACATCAGGCCACGCTCCACCTTGAACAGAAAGGAGAGCTCGGCGAAGAGGGCGCAGGGCAAGTAGATGCTAATGAAGATGTACAGGACGTTACGGAGTTGCACCCTCACTTGTCCGTAGATTCCACGTTGTTCCGGACCCACGACCCGCTTATCCAGAAGCCTCAAAAGTCTCTCCATTTCCAACACGTCCTTGATTCTATAGGCATAGAGGAGGCACTTTACCGAACAGGCTGTGCAGGTCGCAAAGGTGGTCAAGTTGAGAATGTCCTCGGTTAAAGTGCGATTGCGAAAGAGCGACATTCCCAGGTGAAAGGGATAGCCCAGGGTCACCATCAGATTCAACAGAATACTATAGGAAAGGTAAGATTCCGCCAGGACTGGACACGAAGATGAGCCACTCCCAGCACTCGCCATGTGGTCCAATGGCTATTGAAAAACTCCAGGCTGTTGACTGTCACCTCAGCCATGTTTCCCTGATTTCTTGGCCCTAAAATGTTGGGCCCTCTACTTAAATACGAATGGGTGCTACTAGAATTGGTGCGATTGCCCAATTAGGCAATTAAGCTTGCGTGTCCCCAAAAATTAGGAATTGGACATTTTTGTGGCCACCTGCCGATGAACTAAGGCTTCCCATTCGGGAATCGAATTTAATTACCAATTTCCAACAATCGAGAAGGGGCTTCACTTATCATATGCTTTTAGTCGAGCTTCGAATCTCTATCATGGCAATTATAAATTCTTGGCTTACATTTTTTAGAAAGCTATATTGTATAATATATATATATATCATATCTCATGTATAAATATTTTTAAAATTTAAAAAACCATTTAAATGTATTTAAATTATATACTACGCTGCGGCTGCTAAAGAAATTAATACTGCCTTACGCGGCAATTTGCATTGTGTAAGTTTATGGGGTAAACAAAAGTTAATATGAAACAATATGAACACAATTATCAACTCCAATGAGAAAAGTTTGTGAAAATTTTCGGTTGGAATTTGCTACTTTGTTGTGCAACAATTTGCTGATTTATTCATGTCATAGTTTCAGGTGAGCCCTTGAGCAAAGCTCTCATTGCGTTGCCGCTTTTATAATTAATACAACCAAAACATAAATCTGTATTCTCAGTTGGCTAATTTTGTATTTCCATTGCTGCTTTTGTCAGCGGTTTTTGTCGCTCAAAATTTGTGCTAAAAAGTATGCTACAGAATTTATGGCGCACTCGCTGTCAATTTTACAAGCGTACATGCGAATTTATGGCGCATTAAATTATTCGCTTCGTAAAAATTTCATCGCTGGTCGAGCAGGCACAGGACTTACTTGATATTTCCACATGGTGCATGCAATTAGCATGTCCAGAAGCAGGCGGGCAAAAAACATGTTGCCATATTGTTGACAGCCCCATAAATTGTTGCATGCACGTCCAAATGGCAGCGGGCCAAACACAAAATAGAGAAAATTCGGGGGAAAGCGGGGGAAAACTCCCTTAGCAGCTAACAGCCATTGCATATATTCGCATTTAGATGCATCGCAGCGTGCGGTTCGGGTGCAATCTAAGGTCTTAATTGTAGCATTTGCCAACGAAATTCCCGGCGACATTGTCACACAGTGTCTTTCCCATTTATTGTATGCAAAATCCTCCGTCCCGCCCCGGAAATGCTTCCATGTGCGGATTGCGGATGCCATAACCCAATTACGGCGTACGCCGCAAGTTCCTCTCAGGATGAGAATGTCGTTCAATGTTGAGCATGGAGCATTGACGACTATTTGCACTCTCCATGATGGTAGAAACAAAATTATGTGCATTGTGTTGAGCATGAGGGGGAATAATATCCAATTATTTGCAACAGGTTAAGCAATCTATTATCTCTAACTCGAAGACTACCGCATCTTGGTAATCTAAATAATCCATTTTATGGCACACAGGAAAAGAATTTTGTACATTTCTTTTCAGATTAGGGTTTTATTTAAGATAAGGTTCTTATTCCATAGTATCCTTAACTTTTTTTTTACAAATTATGTTGACTGTATAGAAAAAATTGGTGTCGAATCTGAGGTGTTGCTACTTTTCTTTCAATAACTTTTCTAAAAAATTATAAACAATAATTGGAGATCATTATTTGAAACTCAAATTGCAGTTCCAATTTACCATATTCTTGTTTGATTTTCGAAAACAAAAATTAGTTTTCAAACCACATTTTGTGGTGGTAATATAATAATAATTTTTTTTGACAGTCCTAATTACTTCTTATTTAAATTTATTTTATGCATATTTTTGTGCAAAGTGCACTATGTTATTTTTTTGGTATTTTATTAAAATTAAGCAATAGGTTTCTTATTTTAAAAGATATGTTTGAAGGAATTTCATAAAAATAAGGCATTTGAACTTGTGTTAATGAAGATTGATGCAAGCCAAACTTTTTGTTTAACATACAAAAAAAATGTTTTTTAAATTTAAATGAAATCAAATCGCCTGAAATTTAAATTTTTAGTTCACCCTTCTCGGAAGCTAAAAGCATAATTGTGTTTGCCCTTACGTGGACCAGGATGTGCTACTTGCATTTAATATTAGCTCGCATGAAGCGGGGAATATTTAGGGGCCCGTTTTTGTCCAACGCCAGCGATCGCCCAGCTGCTGTCAGCAAATGAGAGCGACAACAATGTAATTATCGTAATTAAAAGGCAGCGCCAGTCACCGAAAAAGCAGCCCCATCCAAGGCGAAAAAAACAACAACGGAAAACTGCGACCGGTCACGGTGGCCATGAATTTCCTATTAATAGTCGTTCCCAGTGACAAAAACAACGACCAAGATTCACGGCGGAGGCTGAGAGTGTTTGTGGGGGTGGCAAGGGGTAAGCAAGGGGGTTAATGGGGCGACTGGGTGCCAGCTGCATAATTGGGACAGGTCGCTAATTGTAAAACGGTGCGCATTAATTGCGTCTGCAGCGTAGCGCATTTTGCGGTTGCCTCCCCACGGCATCCCATTCAAGAAAGCACCCTCATTCCGCGGGGACCGCAAATTGCGATGATGAAACGCTTATGCAATTGCACCCTCTTTGTGAAAGATGCGGTACGTGTTGCTTTTGGGGCGGATGCAGCTGCATCCGTAATGCGTTCTTATCAGTGATTCTTATCAGTGCCTTAACGAGCCCGAACTCACCACTCCGGAATGCCGAACAATGCCAAACAGCTGAGTGAGAAGAGTCCTTTCCGCTGCGCATGTGCAGGATACGGACAGAAAACATCGAAAGATGTTAGGGGCTAAGTGAAATCAAATTTTAAAGAAAGATTTTAAGTCAATGAAGTCTTCATGTTTGTACATATATTTTTATTATAGCCTTGCACTAAAGCTATATTTTCAAATATTTGGGCTTAGTAAATGACATCAATAATACATGCATTTTCCTATGCGAAACCCAGCTGCTCACAAATGGTACTTGCAAACTTTAACTTGCAAAACAAATTTCCTTAACTTCAGAGATATTTTGAATTTTGGAAACCGATTTAAAGCCACAAAGTATGGTTAGGCAATCAAGCATAACTTATTTGTTTAGCAAAAATATATATAATCAGAATTTTCAATTATGCATGACATTAAATATAAGCCTATATTTATTTGTTTTTTTTTTTCTGTCCATGTATGTTTAATTAAAAAAATCGTTCGTTAATTGTTTTCTCTAAAAAGCCGGAATTACATTTGCAATAAAATTTAGTTACTTATAGGTGTGTATAAATGTATGTTTCATTCAACAAGGTTTTCGTTAATTTTTTTCTTTAGAAAGTTTAGTTTAGTTATTCATAATATTGAATATTTAAAAAAGTTCTCTGAAGTTAAATGCAACAGTTTACTTTCGACTTTCAAAGTTCGGCTTATCAGAGGCGAAGCCGGCGCTTCCAGTCTAATCAGAAACATCGCTGGAAGGCTCCAAAAAGAGAAGTAGAGAGAGTGCGAGAGCAAGCACTAACCTGCCTCAACGACGCCTTTCACTTTCTCCCAGCGCTCATCTGCTGGTCCACAGACCCACTCGGCTCGTAAGCCGTCGGCAAGTGGGTTCGTTTTTGGGGCGTGGTGAATTTCCGAGCGATTATAGCCGACTTTAAGGCTGGAGTTACGATGTCTGCCAGCGGTTGGCAGTTCGTTTTGAAACGCGTCGCGGCGTGGTTGTGTGTCCATCGAGATAGACCCAGAAATACTTTAAGAGGTATCCCGATCCCATCGAACCATAGATCGCGTGTTCAGTGAAGTGTTCAAGAAGCTAGTGACAAGTCTGTAAAAATGGCAGCGACTATAATGCGAATCAAATAAATCTGTGAGAGTTCAAAAACCATATACTCAAAACATAAATCAGCAAATCCAGTTTTATTAATTTTTCAATTTGGAGTATACCCCTAAAGGTATGTTAAGGTCAACAAATTTAAAAATTAAAAAGCTTACTGGAGAATTTGGCATTAAAAATTATTTTTATACTTGGTATTGTATTTAAACTTTTAATTAAGCTGGCCACAAGCAATAGCAGCTGTTGGCTGAAGCAAAAAAATTTTATTTAATGTGCATCAGAAAAAAATTATTAAAAACAATTGGTTTATTGGGCTTTTGGCTGATTCTCTGACTGTTTCTGTGCAAATTGTTTGAGCAGGTGTCAGCCGTTTGGGGCGTGTAAGTAATGTCATTGTCCAGACAACGGATTACGCAAATCTCATTCAGCTCTACTCAATTGGTGACCTGCATCTGTGTGCATTCACGAAGCTGTTAAGCTGGACCAGGCAAGAGCCAAAAAAGATGTACAAGTTATAAATAAGTAAACAAGATAATAAAAAAAACTGCACTCACTGAGTTCACTCAGATGAAAAAATCCTTGTTAAATAGAACGATAAAACGGGCGCGTAAGTGAAAAGTAAATAAAATATTTCATTAATTTACGCTAGGGGAGCTGCAAGTCCAAATGACTGGCGGAAAGGCAAGTCTGAAGACCGTATGGAAAAATCAGAAATGGAGCCTAACGAAATCACTCATACGCCGTGTGTGCGCTGCCACTCCAAGTGTAAAATTGTTTTTTTTTGACATTGCCTTTGGCTCGAAACCTGGCCAAGGACCAGGGCCACTGTTTTCTTTTTCGGCAATTAATTAATTAAACTCCTTTGTTTGGTTCGGAAATTGCGGGTACCAATTAACTCGGACCCATTTCGCCAAATGAAGAAATTATGCTTCTTTGATGTCAGCACATTTCTCTAGCTACTGGCTTTCAGACTTATTATCCGCTTCATTCAAGTTAATTGCCATCCACCAACATCCAGGCACCTTAAATCCCGAGCCTCTGCTTCAGGTCAGTGTTTTAATTTTGGGCATTTACCTGCACGCTCTTAGCCGGTGTTTACTTTCACTTACCCCTCCAATCCACCCATTATTTCTTAACTTTGCATACAAATGGGCCGACTGGGCGCTTCTGCTTTATGAATGCAAATTTGCACAGCCTCCTGCTGATGCCTGCAGTTTGCCATTGACCCACGCTGCGAAGGATGCTGTGGTGTCACAGTCAGTTTCAGTAACTTATTTGCATACACTCGCAGAAATTTTGTGGGGTATTGTCAAATACTGATATTAAATTCGCGTTTGTGGTCTTTGTCTTAATTAAAACCACTTTAAATGTCACAAGTTCCTATGGATGCTTAAAGTTCTTAAAGTTTTTTAAGAATATAAAAAAACTTTTTTTGGTTTCTTAATTTATCGCCTAAATAAAAGGGTACTCTTATATTATATTGATTTTAATTTAAGTTTTAAAATTTGATTACCTGCCTTATATGTTTTTGTTAAACTGTATTTTCCCCGAAAACTTTCTCACTTTACAGTTTTAATATTTTAAGTCCTGAAACTAAGAAATAAATTTTTTGATGTGATGTTCTTTGGAACCAAATTTAGGAAAAGTATATTCAATATTTAAATAAAACTTTAAAAAGTAGTAATAGGAGTAATTCTTAAGAGTGTGTCCCAGTCAACAATAACAACTAAATACACAGGAAGCTGCAAGTAGTTGGTCGTTATTGTTTTGCCTTCCACTTATTTGGCGTTTACTCAGTGCTTTCTATTTGTTTAGAGCTGTTCTAGGGCAAAACAGATATTGCAGATGTGGACTCCCGAATAACGGATTCAATGTAAATAAGGAAGCGGATGCCAAGAAAACCCAGTTAAATTGATGGATTTAAAACCTAAAACAGCCACACGAGTTTGGGCTCAAATTTCATTGACTTTTTTTCTCTCTCAGTCATTCTTGAAGCTTTTGTGGCTTCTTACGTTATCCTTTTTGGTCACTCGGTAAAGGATTTTGCATAATTTCCGAGAACCTACTTAGAACTCCTTCCAGGAACATAATTACGTGGACGATATATCTGTGTTTATGTACACAAAACAAAAATTTTAAAACAAAATTAATTTCTGAGATTTTTTAAATGAATAACAACTTTTATCTGCTGTTTATTAAATATTTAATGTGGCTTTAATAGAATTATAAAATTTAGAAAGAATATTGTAAAACAATTTTATTTACACAACAAGATAATTTGTTCTGTGTATGTGTGCAGTTTATGCATGCGTTTCATTTAATTATTATTTGGACTAATACCTTAATGCATTTAGCCACAAACACAAGCTGCACAAATGTAATTAAAATATATATCACAAAAACAAAAGTTTATTTAATTAAATCTAAAGATTCTGAGAGCGTTTGCACACTCCTTAATTGAAACCTGAACTTGAATGAAATTCTGGGAATAAGCTATGTGTGGGCATCAATCTTTTTAAGCCCTACAAATCGGCTTAGACGGTTGGTAAAATATTAATTATGCACTGGGTATATGTACAAAGATTTCCTAATTGCACTCGAAGGCCAAAAATTAACCCTCTTATTTGTGGAGAGCCTCTTATATAACTCCTGAGCATAAACATTTGGACCAATGTTTGTACTAAGCAGCTGACATGCAACCAATTAATTAAGGACAACTGTGTTCACAGCTCATAAAAAAAAGCCCCCCAGACAATCAATCTAATTGGCAGAAAAGCAGACAGTCTCAATTAAATTGGCCCCCAAAGTCCACACGAAAAGGGCCAAAAATGTTGATCTCTTAGTCGGTCCCGTTGACACGCCCAATCGTTAAACAATTTAGTTATTTTATCATTTGCCGACTGCCCCACAATTTTACATTAAATTAGTTATGACTGTGGCGTGTTAAACGTTAATTAAATCGCCTGATTTGTGGTGAGGCCAAAACAAATCAATTATTTAAGCGATTTTAAATGCCCTGATTGACGGGCTGTTAAAATCCCGCCCTCGGACACCCACTCATTAATGGTTATAGATTTTGCCTGGCTTTGAGCATCAATTAGGGGTCAACAAGGTAAAAGGTTATTTACTCTTCAGCTTTGATTGAGTATTCTTGAGACCAATGCTTTTTTATGGGCCGTGATTAGAGATGGCAAAGTTATATTGATTTAGTATTATCGTTTAGTTATTACAATAATGTATATTTGACTATAAAAATCATTTTAGTACTGGAAAATATATACAAAACTAGCAAAATATTTATAAAATTGAACGATTATTCTCAATACTTTTGTAAATTATTTTTATTTAAATATCAGAGATGTACTGATATAAATAATTTTATTTCTTTATGTTAGTCATATCGATTTCAGTATAGGTACATAGTTAACTACTGTGTTTCCTTATCATTTCTCTCCATTACGATCTATGTACAGAAAGGTTCTCGATTTCTTGGCCACCAGAGTGCCATTTCTTTGGCGGTCAGCAAAAGAAACGAATGACAGAATAATTGCCGTCGAATGCCAAAGTTGAGTTACCATCTAGGCGACTGGCTTTTCCCGCCAGTCCATTCTGGGACTTTTGCTCGCTGTCCCTGCAGATGATTTGTGCCTTGCTTTCAGCACTTTTCTTTTCTATACTTGTATTTTTTTTTTTTTTTTGTTATGGCCCGAGGCAGCAGGTGCTTTGAAAGCGGGGTTTCTTTTGCCTGTCCGTGATTGAAGCGCTTGCAAATGGCAACAATTGCGGCGGTTCTCGTTCTCTAAATAACAAATGGCCAAAGACGGAAGGCGGAAGGTGGAGAAGGAGGAAAGTTTTATGGCCCGCCTCCCTAGACGTTTTCCCAGTAACTTGTTTGGCCAAGTGTCGTTGGCAAGTTTTCCCTTCTAGTTTTCCCCACATTTCTGATTCTGGTTCACCGGCAAGCGTTTCCCGGCTGTCCTGTAAAAGTGAATTATGGCGACAGTTGTCAGCGCAAGTTTAAAGCTGCCTACGGAGAGAGGCACATGCAAAGGATGCGTCTGCACTCTGATGGCGGGGAATAGGAAGTAAATGGCACTTCGAAACTGCGACTGGCAAACATATCATTTGTCAGGCCTGAAGACCCGCCAACTTGCAACTTCCTTCAGCTCCAATTGAAGCACAAACTTTAGCAACAGTCAATTGTCAAGGCTGACGGCTGTATGCAGACATTGGGGCAAGGACTCGCTGGCGAAAATGGTCCTCTTAAATTGTCATCTGTGTGTGCGACCTGCACACCAAATCCCCATCCACAATCCCCGACTTCAAGACCTGTTCGCGGGTATTGTCCTGGGCCAAAGGACAATGCCGTGGAGGCTGGCAGCCGGTGGCAGAGCTAAGACAAGCATTTCACCGTCACTTGACTGACAAGTCGTGCGTGTGGGCGTGGTCGCTGTGAGAACGCCACCGCCCCACTTTCACCCCCACCTTTCTTCCCCTTCCCTGCCTCACCACTTTGTGCCCGGCTATTTTAGGACACGTTTGCAGACAGGTTAGGTATGCTGGTGCCAAGGGAAATACCGAGTAAAGCAAATAACTAAGGAATTTGTGGAGAGGAAATAATAAAAGGAATTGCGCAAAATAATACTTGTGATCAGGGAACAAGCTAAAGCACAATAATTTAATTGGGTAAAAAAACTTAAATATTCAGAGAGAACTTAAACAAAGATGACCCTTAAAACTTAAGAAGTAAAGTATCATATGTTTTTAAATTCCCAATGCTCATAAGAGATATTAATCCGTCGAACCCTGAAGTAAAGCCCTTGAAAAACCTACTGGCGGCCATATGTTGGTGTGTGGATTTTTGTTTTTAAGTGCTGGCACACACACTCACACACACACGTTTGTTTTCCCTGGCATTGTCAGGATACGAGGATACGAGTATCCTTTCGCCATGCTGCCTGTATTATTTAATGACGCCATTGTCGTCAGTTTGGTCTGTCCTGGGCCAAGTTGATGCGTTGATTGCTGCCTCACTTGTTCGCCGCTTTTATTAATTTACGAGCTGCGATAAAGGCGAAACCGAATGAAAATGACCCTTGACCGAAGAAGGTGGGTCCTTTGAACGAGATAGAAGTGCATAAAGCGAAAGTTATGTAACAGCTGGAGAGACTGGGCACATAAACATGGCCATTCAGGGCACTGGCATTCACCTGCTGCCGTATACTGGCACATGTCAGGCTACTCCCTTTCACTCTTTTTTTGTGCCAGACAGGCGCAGAGTGGCGCTTCATGTTCAAGGTCCTTGCAAATTGATTGACACGGGCAGGAAATTAAAACAGGTTCGCCAAGGGACTCGGCTTTAAGTCTTTGCATTTCTGGGGGGCACAAATCAACTGAATGTTGGTTAAACAGATAGCTGGTAATCCGCCCAGCATGGCTGGCCATTAACGAAATTGGATTTGATTATTTATACATAAGGGAGCATCGAAGACTGTTCGCAGCGTGATCGGCCACAAAAAGAAGGATGTCATAAATCACATTACAGAGCACAACAAAGCACAACAAAGCACAACAAAGCGCAAAAAACGAAAAAAATGGGAAGTCCTCATGTTTCGGTGGAAGAGGAAGTGTTATTGATGAGCATTTAACATTTGTTATTTCCGCAGTCTGGCGTTTGGCTTTAAACTTTTCGCCGGCATGGCGTCATCTGGGTATCTTTACGACACGAAACGATGCTCCACTCCCCTTCCCACCACTTTCCCCGCTTGTCGATAATTTAGTTAATAGTTTTAGTACGATTCAGATTTTGCCAACGCCAGCTTTTCGCCCTTTTGGCCATTCAATAGGGATTTGGCTTGGAAGGGGGATGAGAATGGGGATGGGGAGCAGGGCAAATGGGATTTGGAAAAGAATCTCCGCTTGACGAGGCTGCTGCTGATGATTTGCCTTTCCGACTGGTCTGTTTGGTCAATAAAAGGGCAACGTCATGTTTTATATTGGCTCTCATGTTGTCGAGGCCCATAAATTAGGGCAAATTCCATTTGACTGAGCATTGTGCGTCGACTTTGTGCTTCAGCTTTGCTTTTCGTAGCCTATTTTTTATTTATTTTATATTTATATTTTATGCGCTCTTTATTTTCTCTGTAAAGTCCTTGGGCCAATTTATGGCTACACACTTTGTCCATTAGGAAATGGATTAAAGGCCAAACTTTCAAGGCAAACCATTAATAAGAGAAAAAAGTTAAAGTCGCATACCATGGCGTATGCGTTATTTAGAATTTTCTTTCTTTAACTGGCTAGACATGGTCTGGCCACTGAATTTGTTGACCTGCCATTGTGGCAAGGTCAACTGCGATTGTTTTGGAATATGATGAATGCTATTAGTAGCTTAACTTTTAGCATTTATCAAAACTGTTTTAGTTTTTACCACCAAAGTAATATCTTAAAAGCAGGCCTGTTTAAACCAGTTTAGGCTACAGAAAACATATCACTTTTTGTTCGTTACATTCATTTTGCCCAAAACAATTCCAATACAAAGTCCCAATGTTTTGTTAAGGAAAATCTAGTTAAAGGTTTCGAGTTATGGTTGATGCTTTGAATAATTTATAAATTTGCATGCGAAAATAACAAATTATAACGAAAGTTATTAGTCGAATCTCAATTAATTTACTTGTTTATTTTGGAGCCCTTAAGGGTTTTCCTCACAGAATGAACACGTTTTTTGAAAATCGAAACACATAATTAGCATAATCCCCAGATAAGTTGCGACGAAAAGGCCCACTGTTTTGCTTACCCTCTTTTCTTTTTTTAATTGCTATGCAAAGCACTAACAAAACCATCATAAGCTTCAGGCCCCAAAGCCAATATTTTGCCGATTTAAATTTTTCAAGGGAGAGCGCAAAGTTTTGTTTGCATGCTTGAGCACATAATTCCGGTTGTAAATTTTCCTCGAAATAAACTGTTTCTACGTTTGGCAGGTGTATTCCTTTCGGCTGTAAGCCTGGATTAGGACTACAGCTTCATTTTGTTTGGGGCGGCCTTGTCTGCCTGATTGCTATATGCTATGTGCTATGGCAATAGCCCGGGGCATCTGGCACACGTCTGAGTTCCGTGGAAGTCTGTTGCCGTGCAATTTATGCGCGCACGTATAAATAGAATTGATTTTGCTTAGGCATCGCATATATTTTACCTGCTCCGGTGATTTAATGTTTGGCGACATAATCTGCCATTTGGCACTCGCTTTCCTGCCATCACGTACGTACATACGTACGTAGGCTTGTCATCCTCATCGCCGTGTCTTTAAGCTGCGCGCAAATCCGAATCCATTTTCAGCGGATTCCATTCTGAGAGGGATTGGATAAACAATGAAAAGCACACACAACAAGGGGTATGCCATATCCACACACGAGTACTTGAAAGCAGCGAAAAATAATTATGTAGAAATAACACTGGAATATATATATTTTTGCTCTTCTAAGGCGTGACAGTCTGTTGTTTTTGCATTATCTGTGTGTGTTTGTATTCCAATCCGATTACCGTGGAATTAATCCAAAGGTCCTTCAAACTAGTATTTATTTTAAGAACCCTGATGCAAGCTTAATAATTTATATGAATTCTGGTGAAATTTCTGTGAGGCTTTTTTGAGCAATATTCAAGAATATGCTGCTGACATCTACTTTGTTCATTTTAAAATTAGTAAAAGCAGATATTATATTCTTTAAATAAACAATTAAAGAATATAAAAGTAGAATGAAAAGCATATGTAGGTGTTTCCATTAAAAATTCGGCGCTTAAAAATACAATACCTAAAACAGCAGTCAGACAAACAAATAAATAAAGAAATACTTCCGAATTTAGCTGGGAAGAACCTCCGGTTGGGCCCACAAGTAGAAGCTAATGAAGGAAGCATATTCCAGCCCCAAAAAAATAAGACTTTCTTTCCGCAGAAATGCGACTGCTGGCTGACTGCCTTTTGCAATTTTTGTTTTCATAAATTTTCAAAGCATGTTTGCCAGCTCATAAAAACGCAGCCCACACACAGCACCTCGCTTGGAGGAAAAGCAGGGAAAGCCGGAAAAGCCATGCCCAAGTGGCTCATAATCTGAGCAATTTGCTTGCGTTTTATGTGATTTTTGTAGCTAGTATTAGTGGCTGTAAAGAACACACCCCAGATGAGCTCGGGCAGTTGGAGTGTGGCGTCAGTTTTTTGCATCATTTGTATGCAAATTGGCAGCATCTTTCTGGGATCACACAAACATGGTAAGAGAGCTGATGCATGTGCAGACGGTGTTGCCAAATGAAATTGAAAATATAATCAATCTCCTTTGTCTAATATTTATCAACTTCTCATCGAAATCAATTACATTGCATACCATATTATTTGGATGCGATGCCAGCAGACAGACCCTTTCTCTATCCGCTCGTTGTTTGGCTACCAGCCAGGCAGCCAAAAAAAATTATCCAATTTAAAAGTCAAATGTCATTTTTTCTTATTCTATCCTCGGTGCTTTTTTGTTTGTTGCTGTGTGTGTGTCTTTTTTTTACGCCATTGCAGACACACATAATGTGAATTACCTAACAAAGGTGGCCCTGCTGATGAGTTGACGGCGACGAAAAAAGGAGAAGAAGGTGACGGGCCGCCATTTCCATTTCAGCGCCTTAAGATACCCTTTAAAAAAGGTGTGATAACTATGAGCATCAGGTTCCCTAAGAAAAAATGTAAGACATTTGCTTACATTTCAATGGTAAATTAAGATCTGTCTTTCACACTACAGATTTTTGCCAACCTTTGTTAACTTCTTTTGTTAAAGTAGTTTTTTTTTTTTTAATTACTTAAATCAACTTTTGGGCTATAAAAAAATTAAAAGCCAGCCAAGAAGTATTCTCAGAAAATACGATTTTAGAGTATAAGCAGCTTCGCAGAGCTTAAAATCACCTACTCTACTTGAATCTTATTTTTGACGGTCTTTGCTTCCGCTTCCATTTCTTTTGCTATTTTGGCAAAAGACATTTCATTCTTTCCTTGGCAACGACAGAAAAATTACCCGAATTTCATTTAACGCTCCAACTTTGTCACCGGCAGCAACAAGGGCACTCACACATATTCGAAGTGTTTGGCCCATGCACAGCAAATGCGTTGAGTTTGTTAATGTGTTTGCATAAATTTGCAGGAGTGGAAATGAGGCAAAAACTTAGACTGAGATGTGTTGGTGCCTGAGTAAATGGGTGTGCGAAAGCTGGGTAAAAACAGCAAAATGTTGCACTCTTTAGTTTTTGGTGTCACACAGAAAGAAATGTAAGCAAAAACTACACCCAACAAAAAACGATCATAGACATAAACTGTTGTTACATAATTTATTAAGTTACTGGGTTTGAAAACTTTCTTAGTAAGAAGAGTACTAAATTATTACCACGCAAGTATCAAACAAAATTATGTAGTTTAAAACTAAGGCCTTAGACTATAATTTTCGACTCTTTGGTATAGAAATGAAACTTAAAAGTATAGGTGCAAATTATTTAATATTGCATCAATACTTATACTTTAAAACTACCTATAGTTTATTTTCAAGACACACTTATTAAAACACTATTTTAATATTTTTTGAGGTGTATCAATTATAACGATAACAAAGATTTGAAATATGTTTTCACATTTCCGGTGGCAACAATCAATAGAATTTATCGTCTTGTTAAGCCCTTAAAGAAAAATATTTCTAAGTAATGTGTTTAAACATCATCTGTGAATATTTATAAACTAACATTGTATATAAAAAAAAACTAAATGAATACTTTGAAAGTATCTTTTTCCCATGAGGCATAGATATTCTTGTCTGCTAGTTTTGGCCAATCCAATTGTGTAAAGTTGACTTGGCAAAGTACTGGCCAAGGGCATTAATCAGACCGAACACACTCTAGCTCTCAGTCGCAGATGCAATAGCTATTCGCTGGAAATTGGATTGTTAGTTCTGAAACCCTCCCGTCCACGTGTGGGGGTCAAAGGTCAGAAGTAGGGGTGTTCGGGGTTCAAGTTACCTGCATCAGCAGACACTCACCTGTGACGAAGGGTTGCTGTGGCAGCCGGAAAAAGCGAAAGTTGAACTGTCACCGAGTTCACAACTGCCCGCATGCTGTCCGCATGCTGGATGGTTGGGTGTCAAGGGTTAAGTGCATGAGAATGCCACCGTTAACCCCTCGCTGCCCGCTCGTTTGCTGTAATGCATTAGCCGTGTCAGTGGAGGAGTCACGGGCACGAGCACATGCACGGGCCAACCCAATTCCGGAAAACCGGAATCAAACTTTAGCCCTCTTCTCTCCGGAGATGCCATTTCCAATTGTCCGACAGCAAAGCCCCCGAGCAAAAAGACCCTCGATTTAGTTGTCCTTTTCTAGTTGGGGAACCGCTTGACTTGCCGTGGCATTTATGAATAATAGATCCTGGCGACCTCACGCTCCGTGGATGTCAATTGTTTATTTATTGTCCGATTGTTTGTTCCCACCATCTCCAAGCCACGACATTTGCAAATACAAAATTCATGGACCTTTGTGTTACGCTGTGTGAGCGGAAAAATGTACAATTCGGGAAATCAGTTTATGCGAGGCTTAAGTTAAGAAAAAAGATTGGTTTATTGTATAAAAATATAAGTATTATTTTAATTTAAAAGATACAAATGCAAGACTATCTGCTACTATTACACATTTTTTCATAGCTTAAGAAAAGTTTAATTTGTCAGAGCTAAATTTAAGGAAAGACAAAAAACCAATTTTACATAAATTAAGTGGTAAATTTAGCACTATAGAGAAAATTTAGTGTTCAACTAGAAAAATCGTTAATTTTTTTAATGTAGAAGTAGAGTATCACATAACAAGATTTGGTTTTTGTTTGAGGTTCTATTGATACAAGACAAGGCAAGATAAGAAGTCACGAAAATAGTGGGCTTTGCATCTTCATAATTGTCTTAGAAAGCAGGCAAGGCTTGAATTCAAACTTAAGCTTTACTTAAACTACAACTTAATCTGCACTAATCATACATATATGTTTATGGCACCAAGCTCAAAAGTAAGAGTCACACCTTCATGTGGCCGGAGTGTCATTACTCTTACTGGCATGGCCATTATTCCCTCTTCTTCACCCTGAACCCACCCAACCTCTTATCCATTGTTGTTACGGTGTTTGTTGTTTGTTGTTTGTCTGTTGATGTTTGGACTCGCCTTGGAGAAATTTTTATGGCTCATAAAATTCGAAATTTGAACTGGTGCTGCCTGTGTCTGAGATACATAGTATAGTACTACATTTCTGAGTGCCTTTGTGCGGAGTATAAAATGTTTATGCTCTGCTCAATGCCGTTCAGCCTCTGAAATCAGGACCGGCCAAGTGGATTTCCTTTTCAGAATTAGTATAACATTTAAATGGCATATAATTTGTTAGCGCCATAATATTTATGCGAGCTGTGGCCGTACATTTTTATTTATGTTCACTTGGCTGCCTCAGTTGCCCCGGAATCCCCCAGCTGACAATCAAAGCGCATTTCCTAAGAATTGCGTTTAATTTGCGTGTTACAAGCTCTGGCTTTCCACAATGCAGCGGTGCCACGCGGCGTATGCGCAATTTTCGCATTCTCGCACTCAACGACTCTTGGGGAAACAATCATTTATGTGTGTTGTTTTTCCGCTGCCTGGATGCGGAAATTTTTAATTGCCGCCCTAAAAGTAATTTGAGAGCATGACTTTCTTTTGCTTCGGATGTTTTTGTGTTCCATATTCGGATCCAGCTGTGCGACTACGTTAAGTCGCCTTCCCAGAATTTACAAAAAAAGCTGAAAACTGTGCTCGACCTTCATTTCTGTTCACGGCAAAAAAAAAAAAACACAAAAATCTCATAATTCAAAGAGAACACTCAGCTTACATTCAAATAAACGAACGCAGCAAAGGACAGAAAGAAAAGCAATGAGAGAAAATTGTGAGAAAATCAGATCTCCCAGAAGAAATGTGGGTATCTGAAATTCTTAATAAGGTTTGGCATCATACACAGAACGAAAAATGTTAGAATACCATAAACCACAGAAACCACTTTACACATAATTAAGTTTGTTTGTTTTTCTGTAGGTTTTTTTTTTTTAAATTAAAAAAAAACACCGTTTATTGGTTTAATATATTAAAAACTACATAAAAAATAAACTATATTGAAATTCTTGGGTTCCTGAATTTAGAAATTCAACACTCAATTGAAATCACTATTGTTGTAAAGACGGCACAAAAATGCAATAAAAAATAGGACATTGTCTTCCGTAATATATTTGATGGAAATTTCAGGACAAAATATGTTTTGCATTTTTATTTTAGTGACTTACCATATCCCTTAAATTTATTTTTTTTCTGCATGTACTTCATTTTTACTTTATTTCTCGTCCGATGTTTTCGAACTTATCTTTCTGTGTCCATCATCAAAGCCCGTCATGCAGCATTCCCCATAAGCCTAAATTTCGCAAAAGTAATCACTGGACTTTCTCTTTCCCATTTCAGCATCCAAATTAGAGCGTGAAAAGAGCGAGTGGGTGAACCGGGGAAATGGGCGCCAGTGGCATAGCGACAACGGCGCCCTTGTCCATCCGCCCGAATCAGCGGCCGGACACTGGTGCGGATGCGTGATATTCTCGCCCTGGCCCTCGATAACTGAAAATGCTAAGAGGTAGTGCAGTTCCAAAGCAGCACCAGCAGCCGTTGCGAATCGAGAGCCACAGCACACAAAGTGTTGATCAGCCAATCAAGCCGAGTAACTAAGCGATATAGGGGCCTTGCGATACTCAAAGCGACCTCGAAAGGGAAAGCCGGAGCCCCAGGATGCGGATGTGGATGTGGATGCCGCAGGCTGTGCAGCTGCTGTTTCTGATGGGCTTGTGGGTGATGCAAGGTCAGGCGCAACTGGATGCTGCTGAAGCTGGAGCAGCTGGGACAGCTGGAGGATCCCCACGGAACCGCATCAAGGCGGAAGCGGATGCCCTGATGACGGGAGACAGCTTCAACATTCGCCACGGGCGCTCTCGTTCGCATTTCCTCCATGGCAGCACCAACAGCACAAGCAGTGGCAGCAATGGCAGTGCCAGTGGCAGTGGCATCACCCGCCTCCTCCTGGTCACGCCCACCCAGCACCCGGGGGTGGGTGGGACATCGCAGCCACCCGTCACGCACAAAATTCGCAAATTGCACAAGAAAAAAATCAACGAGAGCATACGCAAGAGTGTGGACAAAAGTCTGGGTCTCCTCCATTCGCCCAAGAACCACCGCAGTTTGGCCGAGGCCGAGCATCTGCAGGGTCGTCCTGCCAGCGAGGACACCGAGGACACGGCCCTCAGCGAGGTCATGCAGCTGGCGGACGAGCTGGAGCTGGAGAGCTCATTCACCACGGCATCCCCAACAGGAGTTCCGGATAAGCAGGCACGCCAATTTGTGCGTAATGAGGCCAGTTACCAGGCGGACGACACTCTCGAGGAGGAGGAGGATGTAGAGGAGGAGGAGCCCGACGAAGAGCAGGCTCCAGCAGCCACCACAAGTAAGTCCAAAACAGCCAGAACCCGTTTGCTGCCAGTGAATGGCACTTGGGAGCGAAATCGTGACTCCTTCTCCGAATCGGACTACAACGAAGAGGAGGGTCAGCCATTTGGCAGGCTGCAGCTGCTCAACGACAGCCTCGCCACCACCGAATGGATGGAAGAGGGTCAGGGTCAGAGGTCAGCCCTCAACGAACCGGAGGCGGAGGCACGATCCCAGGCGGCCAGCATGGAGGTCAAGCAGATCAGCTTTGACAGCGATGCGGACACCGATTCCGATCCCGATCCCGATCCCGACCCCGATCCCGGCCTGGACACCTCCGAGGTGACCATGGACGATGGCTATCCGCCGGATGTGCAGGTCGACGACAAGACCAAGCAGCTGGTCATCGGCGACGTGGAGGGCGAGGAGTCGGGCGACAACATGGAGTCCAGTCAGATCACCGCCGATGTGATCAATGCGCGCGACAGCAAGATCGACCTGGTGTCCAAGTTCCTGCAGTACATCGAGCAGCAGCACCTGATGGGCTCCAACTGCGTGGCCGGCACCTCCCTGAACCTGGGCGAGGGCGTGGTCGATCGCTATGCCCAGGACCGCTTTCGCGTGGAGGCCGAGGTGGCCGTCAATCGCGCCAACATGCTGACCAGGTGAGTAGTGAGCGACAGGACAAAGTTTTCTAGCCCTGCCTGCCCCCATCATATTATTCACATGCCAAACTTTTCCAATCGAAAGTTTTCGCCCAGACGGCCGCTAAGTGCAAGTGGAAATGGATTCCGAAGTGAATGTGAAAAGTTGGGGCTAAGACATTAGTATACTATTTAGCTGAAGGTTATGTTAAGGTCAATTTAAATATAATTTAGTTGCATACATTTTTTTGGGGTTTGGTAAAATTTCAGAAAGAAAATGTTAGGACTATTCAAAATATTAAAATAAATAAATGGTTTAAATTATTATTTAATGTTCACTCCATATTTATATATCACCATAAACCGTTGGCTCTTCCTCTTCTTCCTCTGGGACCTCGGCCTCCTTGGGCAGTAGATCCTCTTCGGAGGGCGCGAAGTCGTTGGTGATGTGGAAGGTCCGGCGAATCTCCTCTGCCGTGTGGCCCTTGATCATATTGGCCACCGTCATGCAGGCGGCATTCAGTAGACTCCTGATGTCCAAATAGTTGGCCGCAAGGATGAGCTCGAAGAGAGTGCCCTGATCCATGGCCAGAAACTCGGCATCCCAGGCACTGATTTCTACCATTGGCCTGGCCGCTTCTCCCCCATACTCGTCTTCATTATCGGCCTGATGGTGCTTGGCCCAAATCAGTACCTTTTTCAAAATGGCCGAGTTCACATTGGGTAGCGGAATAAGTGGGTCATTCTCAGCCTCTGCCCCCAGCCCACCACAATCGTCCAGCAGTGTTTTAATCGTACTCGAGCATTTGGCCGTTTCGGAATCGGTGTGAAAAATTTCGCCATCAGAGGCCTGCAACTTGACGACCGGCATGGTATTTCCCCCCTCTGAAAGGGTGCCCTCTGGAATTTATACGGTACAATTTTAACTCGAAATTTGAATGTGCCAATGTGACAGTTGAAAATGTATAGAAAATGAAAAGAAAATAGAGTTGTTGAATTACATTATTAAAATAGTAATATAAAAGAAATTTGAGTCACTCCAAAAGGTTAGATAGATAGGTAAATATAGATGTATGTATATAATAAATATTAAAAAATTTTATCATTTATTGCATTTGGGTTTTTAAATAATAAACAAATTTCCAATGTTGGTTTAGAACGTATGAGTGGAACTAAATCCTATTGGATTAAAAAATATATTTTATACTTATTCTCAATTGTAAAAGACTTATTTTTTTGTTGTTTTATTTTATAACTTTTTTTTTTTATTTGTATAACTCTTCCTTTATTTTTGGGCACCGATCTCTATTTGTTTTATTTTTGTTCAATTATTTATGCAATTCTTCTTTTATTTTTAGAGAATACATATTTTGATAAGACGGTTATTGATAGCCGCTCACAATAACAGAAAACAAAATTAAGAAACTCCTCTTCAGCGGAAATAGAAAATCGAAAATAAGTACCAAGGAGCCCGGGATTTCCTGAGCATTTTCCATTTTTTTTTTTGCAACCATCGCTCATCGTTGGGCGTTCACGTTTCAGTAGTTATTCGCCAATTTCTGCTCATCCAGATTGGCAAGTGGCCTTGTCAACAGCGAGCATAATGTGCTTTTCTTGTTGCTGTTGCTGTTGGCCATAGTGAACAAAACTACCTCCGGTTCCTCCGATTTTCTCCGATTTTACCAGAATTTACACTGAGTCCCCGCGTCTGCTTGGCTGCATGCAATTTTTTTTTTCTGATAAAAGTTCAATTACTTAGCAGAGTAGGCGTGCCGTGGAAAAAGTTTGCGGCATTCTTGTGGCCAAAAGTAAAACGAAGAGCAGGACATTGATTTACCTGAACGATGGCTATTCATTTATTTTTTCTTGGAATTTCCAGCTGTCCAAGCCGAGCAGGTCGCTATGGTGCTTTGTTTTCTCGTGTCTATTTCGGTTCCATCATCGATTTGCCAGTATCATGTATCTGGATGAGCACCATAGCCAAAACTTTTGCCAACATTTTGGAAGCTCTGCTATTCTTTTGCTTCCCAGCAGCCAAGCACAATAAAAACAAAGTTTCATCAGATGTCGCATATGTGGGTCCAAAGTCCGAAGTCCAAAGTCCTGAGTCCTGTGTCCAAATGTCCCAATGTCCTTGCCTGCATACACGCATCCTATGTGCCAATGCCAATGGCTGTGTGCTTTAAGCAGACATTAGACCTGGAATTTATGTCTTTCTGCTTTTCTTTAGTGCCTGTGTTTTTCGTTTGTGGCAAAGCAGTAGAAAAATGAGCGAACCAAAAAAAAACTTAACATTTTTTCATCGACTAAGGAAAAGTGGGCGTAGCTGAATTCGTGCAACAGGCCATTGGATGTTGCCTGATGGATGTGGTTTAGTCACAAAATTCCAATCACATAATTTTCCACCAAAGATAGCAACTTTCTGCCCACTGATTGGAACACGAAATCAAAGCCATTTGTCCACGAAAAACTCATTTGTTAAAAGCCACAGGAAAAACGACGACATGACTACAAGTTGGCGAATCTAAAGAACAAATGCTACCGCTTGTCAATAAAACGCACAAATAAACAATTAACCCGGCCGGCCGACCAGCAGCTTGACAAATTAAGTGACTGAGGAGCTGGCGGCGAAAAGTGTGGAAAATGGGAGAGTGGAAAAGCGGAAAGTGCCGTAACTTGGCCTGGGGAGCAATAAAATGTCAAAGCCTTGCTGCCGTTAACGTCCAATGTCAATAAATTAAATTGTACCCGGCCATGGATCTGGTTCGGGATCAACATTATTGCATTTAGTGTCATATGTCAGGCATTTGTTTTCATTATTTGTTCAATAGGGAATGTGGCCCCTGGGACTGACTTAAAGCAGAAGCCTCAACTGATTTATTTAGTTTGCGTTCCATAAACTCAATGGCAGCCACTAGTGGCCAAGTCCCTGGCTCATAATTTCAAGAACGGCGGTGGCTTATCAGTGGCTGTTTTAATCAGTTTTTCTTGTGTTAACATAATCAAGGATGGCCGGAAAACTTTTACTTGGGTCGGAATATAAAGGAAATTACGAGGATGGGAAGAGGAAAAGCCCGAGGTTCCGTGGCAGGTCTACACAGATATATACTAATTGAAGTTATTGTTTTGTGATACATTGTTATCGCCCTGCCAGCCCGGGATCCTGTCTTGTTCCTGCTCACTTTTTGTGTTTGGGCATTTCCCGTTTACTTTGTTGCGCAAACAAAAACAAGAATAACATTTAAGGAAAACAAAGGCCGTTTCGGGCCTTAAGGAAAAGCTGGGATTGAAGGTGAGTGAGAAGGGAGGAGAAGGGCGGGGTCTGAATGGCAGGCAGTCAGGAAAAACAATATCAATTCAAGTTGAAATTACGAGCTTCAATTGTTTTCTTGCCTTGGCCACTTTTCGTTAGTTTCCGTTCACGCCGCCAAAGTGTAGACGGCAAACAGAAGGGAAAAGCGACTTCAGCACAAACGCACATAGAACACGCAAGTGTGGCAACATGTCGGATGGAATCGGAAAACTTTTAAGTACTTAAATGTGTTGTCGTCGCGGAGAGGTGAGAACCGTGAGTGAATGGCGAAAGCAGAAAGCCGAAGGGCAAGACAAAGGACCTGCTGAAATTGAGTTTACGGTTGCTTGTTCTTTGCCATCTAAACTCTTTTGTTGCGACTTGCTGCTGGCTTCAAGTGCACATCTCACTTATTTGCCATGCAATGATTCTGTTTTTCTGCGGAAGTTCGGCGATAAACTTGACAAATAATTTATTGCCTTGCCGTCGTTTGTTTCAATTCGCAGTGCCTTTGGAATTCGAGTGGCATTTGCCTTCAGTTCATACAACAAATCGAAATTGAAATCTTCATAAGCGATGCAGTTTCCAATTGCCAGCGGCAATAAAACGCGACAGCAGCAAGGACACCCCCAAAGGAGGATCCCGTCCCCTTAGCTGCGTCATTGTCAACATCCTTCAAAAGTTCTACAAACGGAAGCAAACAAATATCTGTGCAAGTCAATGTTCAGGAAACAGTTACGCACTGAGAGAAATATAAGAGCAAACCAAAACCTTAAATGGAAAAAAAACGTGTTTATCAAAGTATTATCCCATAAAATAAATCATCTAAGAACATTATTTTATTTTTTTATTGCTAAAACAATTATTGGGGGCTACCAACATTTTAAATCCGGAAGTGGAATAGTTTTAAAATCCGAGAGTGCGTTCAATTTATTGTAAAGGAAAACTATTCTAATTTTGGTTGCAAACTTTAAGGCAAGTTTATAAATCAATTTAGAACCCTTATGATTTTTGTAGTACCATCCATAATCTTTCTTACTGTATTTAGTTTGCAACAAAGACTTTAAGTAGACGGCATAATCTTTTTTGACATCATAAACCATTATTTTAATATATCGGCATATTTTAGACGAAATTTTCTTGAGTGTAGAAAACAAGGCTACCGAAATGCATTTTCAGCTGACTTCTCGCAGTGTGTGCCTGGCTTTAGGACTTTGTGCCGCTTGATTTACTCGACTCTGCTTTGCCCAGCGGGCGGTGCTAATAACGCTGCCTTTCCCCGTCCGCCGGTCCGCGCCCTTTCAACATGCCACGCCCACGACCTAATGTTCCCGCTATTTTTATTGTTCGCCGCAGCAGAATGCAGTTGTCTAGTCCCGAAATGGAAATTGTTTTCATTTTGGCGCAAAAAACAATCCTAACGTGGATTGTTCGTTCTTCGCCCGCCTGCAAAGCCGCAACAGCAACAGCAGCAGCAGCAGCAACTGCAACTGCAACTACAACTGTAACTGACGCGGACGCGGGCATGGTTGCCTTTGTAGGCCACCGGCGGCATAGGGTCCCGTTCCACTCACACACTGGGCGAAGATGGGGGCTCCTCTGGAACCACTGCACCATAACAACATAGCATCATAGTAGCACTTGGCCACGCCCCTTTTTCCAGCTGGTTTAGTTCAGTACTCATATCTGGGCATGACTCTTGTGCCAGCGAATGCTGCTCTTGTCGGCAGCCTCCTGGCGATGTTGAATGTAAATGCATTGCTTTCTGACTCTGGTGATTCCCCCTTTCGGGGCTTTTCACTCCGCTACGGTCAAACCTATTTAAGTCGAACCAAAAATTGCCTCTCAAGTATTTAAGTATTGCAGAAATGTGTGAACATTAATTTATTTATTTAACCGTTTAAGGTTTGCATTTTATTAAATTTGTAAATATTTTCCAAAATTAATAACATTAAATGCATAGTTCTTAAAAATTTGTACAATTATTAATGTTTATTTTAAATAAAATATTACAATGTGCCGCTTAAAAATAAATCTTTGTGATTTAAAACCAAGTTCTCTAAAATTGTTTAATAAATGTATGCAAATATAAGAATTTCCTACCATGAAATAACCAAAATATTTATTGTTGCAACAAAATTTAACATTTAACATTATATTTACAAACAAAAAAGACCCTTTAGACTTTATAATGTAAGTATCTCTTTTTTGCTTTATATATCTGAAGATAAAGTACACAGAAAATGAGTTTTCGCAATCAATTACAGTTTGGGAAGAGCAATCCATTTATTAAATTTCAAAGTTTGAGTAATTGAACTTAGACTGTAGAAAGTTTAGTCGCTAAACGCAGTTCAAACTCAATTTAGTTGGGTTACAGAGCGATTCAACTTATGGTTGATGGTCTGTGAATGTTTCTGAGGGCTACCCTCTTTCAGCGGCTTTACAAACTACACGACTGCATCGCTTTGCCGCGCTTTGTGCAACACATGTTGCCATAACTTAACAGCTTAACAAACTTGTCGAGTATCAAACTCCCCCCCAAAAACAAGTCTTCCGCCTATGTGGCATTCAAGTGGCTGGCCCACTGGGCGAATGCGTAACGTTTAGTGGCAGCCGCAAAGCTTCTTTCTCCGGAGTCTATTTTTTCGCCATAAAAACATTTGGATCGGAACCCAGAGCCGCAGACAGGCGGCCAAAGTTTGTCTTTGCCAGGATGCGAAAGGCGCGAGCTCTCGACTCATTATGCTCGGCAGCAGGAAATCAAAAAGGAAAAAGGGAAACTTTTTGGCCCAAATGTTTGCCAACTTTGCGCCCTCGCGCTGCGCGCCTGCAATAATAAAAATAATAATCATCGGGCTGGCAAAGTGCGTTGAAAAGAAGTTACCAAGTTGAAAGCAATTAATGGACTAAATCAAAAAGCATTTTTTCCACAATGGATGAAAGGCGGTGGTGCCTCTATGGCCAGCATAAACATGTCAACAACAAGTGCCTGGTAGTAGAGGCTCAATTAGCCGCAAGCCAACAAAGCAGAAACCAAGCCAAAATGGGGTAACTTTTAATTAATTGAACTCCTTTTCCTGCTTCCTAATTGAACACACACTGCCAAGTCGTAGGAGTCACCAGTGATTTTCCAACTTTTGATCTTTTGTGTTTTATGTCAAGTTAGGTTAGAAAATTGCCTGGCTAATTTGCCATTTAGTATATTTCGTTTTATTTTATTTCCTTAAAGCTTGGTAGGATTTGGTTGCCTTTAATTTAACCTTAATAATTATGTTTTTAAATATATCTTAAGATATTTCAGACTTCATATTTTAATTTGATTATTTTTCAGGCATGAGATAACAAGACTCTTATGTAAATAAAGATTTCATTTAAAGATATACTTTCCTAACCTTCACCCCAGTATTATAAAACATAATTCGCAGAAGTCAATTAGCATGGAGGAATCACATCTAAATCTATCTGTTATCAATTTGCCAGTTATGCTTTTGCCTGACCGTTTGATCATTTAATTATGGCCTAATTAAAATTGGCAAAAAGCCTTGACCGTTATGGGCCATTAAAATGCGCACCCGGCAAGCGAATAAAGGCTGGCCAACTTCAGACAAAAGGTACGCCGTCGTCTGAGGGTTGAGCTCGGCTCCAAAAAAGCATCACCATGGCCATTCAGTCATTCAGTAACTCAGTAACTCAGCCAGGGTGCTTTTCTGGCCAAGGAGTGTGCCGAAGTGTCCTGGCTTTGAATAATTAAACCGGAGCATTTCGCTTTCAATTAAGATGTCGACACGCAGTCAGAGTCGGAAAGCAAACGAAAGCCACGGGTGCTTGAGGCCTTTGGCCAAAGGACACAGGCCCAGCAAAGCTGGCAAGTCGGGAAAACACTCTAGGGCTCTCAGTATGTCTGTGTCTGTGTCTGTGTGTGTCCTCCCTCCAGGGGGCAAGTTTTCACATTTTATTTCATTTCCTTGCATAATTAGGTTTTTGTTCACACTCCGAAATAATAGAATTTAATTTTTTTGTTTATGGCTGGGCAATTAAATTATTTGTTCGTTTGGTGTGCTGCTTGCTTTGCTTATTTCAAAATCAATAGAGACCTTGGCATCGACTTCAATGCAAATATCAGATAACAAGAGGCCGAGGGACGCGGAGAGCGGAAAAGCGGCTGGAAAGCCCCATCCTCGTCGACATGCAACGACCTTCTCAAGTCAAATAACAAAAAAAAAAAGCGGCTTAAGTGCCGCCAGGCAGCTTTTCCTCCATTTCGAACATTCTCAAGGCGCTTCAAGTTTCTAATGCGCGTTTTATTTAGCTGACTGGCATCATGTGCTAAACAAATAAGCGAAACAGCCATCTCAAGTCCCATGGTGGACGGAAGATGGGGATTTTGACAAACCAGCGGATATAAATTGTAATGCTGCCGTCTGTAAAGCAGAGCGCAAAAAAATGGAAAGTTTTAGCCTGGTCAGTGATGGGCGAAACCTTTTTTTTTAATTAAACGTCAGAGAGATTCACCGCTCAACTTTCCGATGCAGTTGCGCAATTACAACACAGGTGGGGCACAGAGCAGTCAAGAAATACCCAAGCAACCGCAACATAGGTGGTTGCTATGCAGGTTGGAAGCCTTTTTAAGCAAGACTTTAATCCTCTGACTTAGTTAACGCTCGCCTGCCCCAAATACGCACGTAGACAAAGGCCAAAAGGGAGGAAACACTTTCGACTACTTAGTGAGTTACTTACTCCTGGATCTCTCACTCTTTCGTCCTGGGTACCGGCACCCGAAGCTTGTTTTGCGCTTGTTTTCACCTCTTTCCCAGCACTCAAGTGCTGAAGAGAGTTTTTAGCACACTTTAGGACCCCGTCTCGGGGGGCGGCCAGTGGGCGGTGTTTGGAAAAGCCGGAAAACAGGCAAGACTGCAACTGTATGCGTCCCAAACTGTTCTGTTTAAGCAAGCCAACAGTTCAAGTTGTCTGCGGAGAATGTTAATTGGGGAACGAGGACTTGCTAGATTGCACAGTAGAAAATGTTTACATCTAACAAAAACCGATTTAGTAAAAAAAATAAATACAGTTTTGTAAAAATTAAAAGTAAAAATATAAATGTAATGTAAAGAGAATGTTCCCATTCTTCAATATCATATAACGCACCTTTAAAAATAAAAACTTTCTTTCAGCAGGTTCAATTATCAACTTTATTTTTATAACAAAAAGTTAAAAACAAAAGTATAACTAAAAGATATACGAAAATAATATTTCTAGAAGTTTTACTATTTTATTGTATTGGTTTTTATTGACCTGTATTTGAATATCAATCAATTTTGTTTAATTGTAATGATTAGGCAAATTTACGATACATTGGCGATTTATTTTAGAAATTCCAACCGATAAAGAGTTATTTCTGATTTTGAGAAATGCTAAAGTAAAGGAATTATGAGATGCATTAATAGAGACAGAAAAGAAAAGCTTAGTTTATATTCTATGCTGAAGTCAAATGCAATGTAAAGGCGAAGTATTTGCACTTATCATTGGCCATGTTCAAAAAAATTTTGTGTGAGCCATAAATAATGAGAGGCTGGTGGAAAAAAGCTGTCAACTCCATGTCGAGCTCCCAGCTAAGTCAGCATTATCGCCAGCGAACAATGTCGGCGCCGTCATCATCATTAGGCGACTTTTGAGCCCCGACACGGCCTTGGACACTCGCATGGATTTGGATGGGCGTCGGCGGATTGGGTGGCGGTTGACAGTGGGTTGGTAGGTTGGTGGGTTGGCAGTAGGTGTTAGTAGGGGTGCTGACAAAATGTCTTTGACATTTACAAATGAGGCCCGCCAGCGAATTAATGAGCCACGCCCAATTAGCGTGCGCGTCACATGAGAGAGTCGCAAGATCCAGAGTCTGTGCCTAAAAGCAGCTTCTGTTGTGTTGCTCCTGGCTAATGTATTGGAAAATGGAATTGAAGTCTCGATGCTATGACTGTTTATTTTTTTTTTGTTCTGAGAGCTCCCTTTTTTTCATCTTTACCCCTGCTGCCTCGTAAGGCAACAATTTAATTAATATTACGCAGACAGGAAAGAGGTGGCACTTTGGACTCACTCTGAGCACAAGTCTTCAATGTAATTTTCTCGTTTACTCGTTTAAGAGGAAGCAAGTGGGTTTTTTTTCGGGGGCAGGATATGCCGGCATCGTTCGCTGGGGCCGCAGACAATAGAAAGCCACGAGCGCACTTGAGCACAGTTTGAGGCGACTTGAATGCGCCGCGCCTATAAGTATGCACTTGTAACAGCCAGCACCCCAACGCCAAACACCCAACGCCCACTTTTACTGCCCGCAAGACTCTCAGTCCCAGCCTGGGTTATAAAAATAAAAATGACAGCCCAACAAAAATGAAAGGAAGCCAATTCGGGGGGGGATGGGTTCCCGAGCCTGGTCCCCTGAACCACTTTCGGTGCTCTGCTTGACTTGCAACAAAACTTATTATGTTATTCATGCCCTGCCACCCGAAAGAGTTGTGCGTCTTTTTGGGTTAAGCAGAGCTACGTGCCTTCATAATTTTATCATAATTCGGTTAACGTCCCCTCAATTATTAAATGCTTGATTGAAACCAATTCAAAATTCAACACATTTAGGGAAAGATTATTGAGATAATTCAGATTTGAATGAAAAATACAAATTTTGAATAAATATATTTAAAGGCTTGGATTTTAAAGAGTACAAATTATTTTCAAAAGATTTCGTACATTTTTATTTCATTAATTTGATGCTCGGTTAATATCAATCCACAATTAAATTCATTTTAAGAGTCTAAGAAATAAATTGTCAATAATAAAAACTTTTATTTACACACCCATAAAAAACCCCATTGTAAAATTAAAAAATTTTTCTAAATATTAACTTACTTAAAATAAACTTAAAACGTGAAATTGTAATTTCCCACAATTGGGAAAAATGTGGATTAAATTTTTTTTAATTTAAAATTAAATTTTTCCACACTTAAAAATAAAAATATTTAATTCTAAGTGAATATATATATATAAATATTTGGATTTACATTGCAAAGATTTTGGTAATTGTTAAAACTATGTATAAATTAGGCTTTAAAGTATGAATTTATTTTTTTCATAAATAACTGAACCAAAAAAATTGAAACAAATTTGAGTTTTCTATGTAACAGTTTAAAAATTTAAATGCAAAATAGAGGTATATTTTTGGTGAGGATAGAGTATAAGGGATTCGTTATTGAAATACCTCCCCTTCTCATGCATTTGAAATGCAATTTCCTGGCCCGGCCGGCGCCATAAATTCAATTTTTTGCGCTGCCCTGCAACTAATATCCGATGTATGCCTTGCTTGTTGTCTCCAACAGAATCTTCAAGACCACGGGCCGCTCGGTGCAGGAGGATGTCAACCTGCTGCACGCCTCCGTGCTCTCGATGGTGGAGTTCGACGATGATATATTCGCGGCCGGAAATTGCTTCGATTGGAACGAGCATCCCGCGCAGCCGGGCCTCTTCTGTCCGTTCGCCTACCGCCTGCCGCCGCCGAACTTGGGAGCGGTCTTTGCCAAGGATCTGGCCATGGAGTACCACTATCTGGGCAACACCTCCGAGTGGTTCTTTCTGGCCCGCAAAAACGCCGAGAAGGTGATAGCCCGCAACGAGCAGTATCTCAAGTGTAAGTATCTCGGATGGGGATTGTTTCGGGGATGTCCCTGATTTATTTGCAGCCTGGATGGCGGTGGCCACCCCCTTATTTATGGCACCCCGATAGCGCAGGCCCCCTCATATACATATATATATACATATATATATAGGATGGCATTGAATATTTATATTTGGGAGCATTAATCTGAGACTTCATTAGTCACCGCCCAGACGACAGACGGATTCAGTGAGGCAGGAATGTTTGGTCCTGCCTAATTGCATATATTTTACCCAGCTTTATCATGGCCAAATGCCCGAAAACGTCGCCTGACAGCGCAGCAATTAAGCCATAATAAATAAACGGAAAGGGATCGTCGTTGCCTTTAACTTGAGAACTCCACTTTAAATGGAAATTACCAGGTCCTGGTCCTGGGTTCTTGCCAATTTACCAGTTCCGTTCGTAATTAGCCGGATTCCGTCTGCTCCGGCGAGCTCCTAAGCCATTCCCACGACCTTCTGCATGAGTGTCCGGCGTATTTGACAGTGATGCGTGTAAGCTAATTTAATGCACGACGGCTCGTCACAGTCCGGGATTTCCTAATCAGCTGTCAGGGCTTTCCACTTTGTTCCCTGCCTGGTGCCTTAAATCTTTAATACAAATGCCAAAGTGATGGCATGTTGCGTCAAATGAATTTTAATGAGGTTTGCCTATCCTCGGCTCACACTTGACCGACCGTTTGCATAACTTCGATGAGACCAGGCCGCCGGCGGGAACAAATGCACTTGACACGCCCATGCCGCAACATTTCAAAATAATTCGCAAATTAAAGGTTACGGTTACGCCACGTTGCATCATTCCCCACGATCCGGCACCCAAGCCCCCATTTTCCCTCGTTTCCCCATTTTCCTGTTTTCCCCTTTTCCGGCTCGCGTGTGCAACGGTGGCATGCAAATTATTTGTTTGTTGCCTACAACTAATACTAAATGCCGTGGTTGCACCAGTACATAGGCTTTTAGGTATTTGCCTGGCATGCGCACTGCACAAAAGAGCTTACAAAACATTAGTTCTAAGCTCGAAATTTACTTTTTGCAGTTTTTTGGTTTTGTAAAAAAACTTTAAACAAAAGCAAAAGACTTAAAAACTTAAGCCATTACTGAACATATTACCATTTGTTTATTTTTGCGAGCTTTTCGTTTTCGAAACCTTTTTTAAAACCGAAATCAAGCCAACTTAAAACAAAAAAAAATTGTTTCTGTTACAAAAAAAATAAATTTTAGCTAAAAGTATTTTAAATAGCCACTTAAGAAGTATACATTTAATTTAAAAGTCCTTTAACTCAAATCGTTTTAAAAGCCAGATTGTATAATGGAGCTAGACGCTATCTCCTATTAAAACAATGCGAGTTAACTTGGTAAATAATTTCTCTTGTGTGGACGCTTTTACTCCTTTCACTCCTTTCACTCCTTGGCCCGTATCCGGACCCTCAAAATCCCAACTCGGCCACAGGCTGTGGGGCATGCAAATTGCATGGGCTAAATTGCATGAGATGCCGTTGAAAAATGTGTGTATGCAATTCGTATGCATATTACGTATACGCCGTGTTCGATTGTTCCCTGTGACTTTGACTGCGACACTCGCACACCCGATATGTCCCTATGTGGCTGAGGGAAAACAAATGGAATCGAAAACAAACATTCAGCAGCGTATTGTGGGTGAATAAGGGGGTGGGGTCGTGGTCGGGGTTGGGGCGGGGGCGGGGGCGGTTTGCCTGGCCCATGCATGCTAATAGCATTTTGGCCCGGCCAAGAGCTGATTGCATGCTGGCAGCCAACTATTTGCCATAGATAGAAGTCCGTTCCTCATTCGTTTGTTTGGAAATTGAAAATAACGGCCAGAAAAAAGCGAACTTGCCAAATTATATTTGTTGCCTCTAACAATAAACGAAAGTGGTTCCGTTCTGGCCGAGTTCTTGTTTGACACAGGGTCATTTATCAAGCGGGAAAACTCCTTTAAGCTCTCGCGAACCATGATTTATGGGGTGATGAAACTGCGACCGGATGGCTGCCATTCGATTTATGCATATTTGCATAGTTGCAGCCGCCTTTAAAGTTTTCCAGCTGAAACTTTTACCGCATAAACTTTCTAAGTGACTCGTTACTTGCTGTAATGTGACAGTACACCCAAACAAACTGTAAGTTTAGTTTAAATAAGTGAAGTTGGTAAACAACAGACTGTTGACTTTCTAAGACAAGTTTTTATTTGTGTGTAAAACATTCCCATATTCTTTCCAAGGACATTGCAGCTGTGGAACCTATTTCACACCACAACCCATGTGTAATTAATTTGATTTTACGTTTGCGGTGCACAAAGTAAGTGTCGCTTCTTTTTATTAGCTGCCGGATATAATTACTTTTTCATTGCATAATTAATAATATTTTTTGCCATCGGCTAGACCCGGTCGCCACACCGATTTGCGCCATCAATACGAATTGAGCGCTTTTAATAGCTTTTTCAGTTTCATTGAATTCACTGTATTGGTTGGAATGTTCAGAAAATGACGATTTCGATTTAAGTGCACTCAACACTAATTTAGCATAATTGCTCAATGGGATTTGAAAATGAAGCTAATGAATTCAAATTGAAATGTCTAATAGGGCATAACATTTTGAAACCCGTGGCCAGATGTAATTTATAGATTTTCAATATTTCAACCTTGACCCTTGCCATATTTAGCTTGATTTTACATTTCGAAAGGATAGTTGATTAGATGTGATATTAAAAGTTATAATTGTGTAAATATTGTTCTCTCTCTAACTTGTTTATTTCCATAGATAGAAGAATAAATTGTCATATAAACATGAATTTTTGTCCACTTAACTAAGTTTTCTATTGTCAGGGGAAAACTTGAAAAAGCGCAAAGTATAGGTGGACTTGCTTTAGCTTCTCTGCTTTTCTATTGTTGGTTTCATTTACTATTTGCAAATATATATCAGGGTCCATCTATCTTGCCTCCTTCTAACCACTTTACATGTTTATGGACTCCATCGTGGAACATATCGTATGTGGGGGCGATATGATGACGCGTGTGCGGCAAGTAAACCGCAAAAATATGTCATAATATTTGCCTTTGCCACAGTCTGGGCGATCCGTTTTATATTATTATACTATATTCCTACTCCGCCTTTTTGCTGGTTACAAGTCACGTGTTTAACATAAAATTTAAATAAAAATCGCATACAATATGTAAACGGTTATATGTACTTCCTGTGGTTGCTCCAGTGCTCCTCCTCCAGTGAAGTATTTTGCCAGCTTTGAGCCCATTTGCTCAGACTGCTTGTTGTTACACTCGTCGAATCGTCTGGCTGGTGTAATTTCCGTCTGCTAACGCAATTTGCAAATTCAGTCTGACTTTCACATCCTTTGCCATGGCCATTACCATTTACCAACTAAATCAGCCAAAATCTTACCAGATAAGCCACAACATATACACATTTTATGCAAATCACGGCTATAAAGAATAGCTGGGAGGCTTCTTTTTGGGAGTGCTATATGCTGTGTGCTGGATAATTTGAAATCATTTTTGTGAGCTAATTTTACTGGAACTGCTCGGCCAGATTCATTTGTCGCACTATTGTAATGATGCTGAAGGCGAACTTGGCCACCTAAATAGGGTCAAATATGAAAATGGTTCAAAAAGGGGAGGGGGGTTGAAAAAAGCGTAACTCACGCTTATGTTGCTGTTCATGGAGATGGGAAATATGCCTCCTGCTATGAAAATAATGGGCTGTTGGACATGGTGCATAAAGTGAACCAAAGTGGCCCTGTAACGCGGCTCTGCGTCCACCCAGTTTGATTGGAAAATCGTGTTGGCCAGTTCCTGGGCGTCGTCGATTAGCAGATTGCAGGTGTAGCAGAAGGGAAACGTCTGCAGCAGAATGGTGATGACGAACAGGAGTGAGGCCACGCCCTTCCAGAAGTTCGAGAAGAAGAACACATTGACCAGAGTCAGACCCAAAACGGATCCAATCAGCGCAAACTGCACGAAGATGGTGCGCGATATCATGGGCCGAATCATGTCACAGCATCTGGAGGCAAGTAAGGCTCTTAGAATTTTCTAAATAGCGATCATAGTGTAACCACCTCAAGATCATCTTGTGGTCCATGACACAATTCACCAAATCCTGATAATTGTCGGCCTCACTTCGCTCGGGATCCATTCGCAGATTTCGCACATGATCCTTCAGTATGTCCATGTGCGCCCGAAACTGAATGGTGAACATCAGAGGGTATGTATCGGACAGCTGATCCTGCAGCACGGCAAAGGACATGGTAATGTACTCAACGATGGCCTGAATCCACAGGCTGCCCAGGCCATCGCGCCAATCCACGAATGGATTGTAGACCGACCACGGAGGACGACCACTTAGCGCATAGGACAGAAAAGTGGAGCCCGCATAACCGCAGTATATGAAGCTGTAGATCAGGAATGCATAGTTGCAGCGTGCCACCATATTGTGTATTTTCTGATGATCGCTGTCGCCATCGAGTCTCTTGTCCAACGCGTCCAATAGCATCTCCGTTTTTCGCAGTCGCCAGAGGAACAGATAGGTAATAGTTGACTTTACCGAGGCGCCATAAACATTGATGCACACCTGCAGCGAGGTGAGGAACTCGCCGGGCGTGAAGTTCTTGAACTCCTGCACATAGCTGATGATGAAGCCAACGGGCAGATAAAATACCCCAAAGGCGAAGGGCACACAGGTCCAGAAGAGGTACACGTATCGCAGCACACCCTCCTTCGGCGGAATCCAACCAATCAGCCACATGGCCCTGTACAGGTATATGTTTCCCTGGCGGGATTGCACTTTTTCGGTCAATGGGGCCGGGTTAATCAGCTCGAACAGCACCATGTTTACTGACCAGTTCACTTCTCACTCGCGCATTTTATACCATCACCCACGCCCCGATAATTGAACAGGTGCTCGATTCCCTGGCCAAACCACGCCCCATCGTTTTGTGGCCTGTAATTAGAGCCGACCACCACCAGCAGTCAGGTGTTAAACTGCCAAAGGGGATTTATTATTGAGGCGCGAGCAGGTTAGCCAGGTTAATAGTTAATTGCTGGGGGCATTTGTGAATAAGTCAATCAAGGATTTTCGGTTGAATTTAGTTTTTAACAGGAGGTTGAGGAATCCTTTAAAATTACCGCATTTAAACAATTGTTTAATAGTGTAGGTCTTAATTTGCAAATTTATTTAAAACCAATAAAAGATCAAAGAGCAAACTGTGAAACTACTGTGAAATTATCTAAAAAATTAAGCTATGGTGTTAAATACCAGAAACTATCTATGTTATTTTGACCAACATTTAAATATGCTATATAGTGCGATGCTATGTGAATTACAAAATTGTTTTTCGTAAGTAATAATAAAGAATGGCAAATTTTATAAAAGAAACATTTATAAATCAAATTAGCTTTTTAGCAAGCTAAAATAAAGTAATTAAGAAACAATTTTACACAACAACGACTATCTTACTGAATAACAGTATTTGAGTTATGTTTAAAACTTCGAAATGGATCTCTTGTTTGGCTAAATATAAGCATAAAATACTTGATTTTGTTTCTGAGTGGATTCAAATGGCCCTACGATGCTTGTTTACGATGCCAAGTTTACTGCTGGATACTACAGAAAGCAAGTGTTGAGAGGCAAATATTTGTTTCGAAACTTAACTTTGCATTGCACTTTAAAGGTCTGGTTTGGCGTTTGCCCTGTTATTGAAGAACTTCTCGCCCAGATTCATTTGATTGACGATTGTGATGATGGTGAAGGCAAACTTGGCCACGGCAATGTTGCTTTGCACCGAAATGGGAAAAATGGAGCCGGCTGTAAACTCAATGGGTTGCTGGACCCTGTGCAGAAAGTAAATAACCGTTGACTTGTACCGCTTCTCTGCACTTATCCAGTTCGAGTGGAAAAGTGCGTCGCTGACATGGGCGCAATCGTCGATCAGATGTTCGCAGAGCATGCAGCACGGAAAGGACTCCAAGCAAACGGCCAGGATAAATGAAACATTCGCCATGATCGTCCAGATGGTGCTCGGAAAGTATAGAATGCTGATGGCGGCCAAACCCAGATCGATGCCAACCAGCATGAATTGGGCAAATATGGTGACCGATAAAATGGGTCGAATGACTTGGGCACTTCTAAAAAAAAAAATGTTCTCTTAATAGTGTAATAATTTCTTTGGAGTGAGCCATTTACTCAACAATGGTGCGATGATCCTGGATGCAGGCCACCAACTGCCTGTAGTTCTCCTCCTCACTGAGCTCCGGATCCTGTCGCAGATTCTCAATTCGATTCTTGAGCACAGCCAGATGGCCCCTGAACAAGGAGACGAAGACAATGGGATAGGCATCGGATATCAGTTCCTGCATCGTTGCAATGCTGACGACAAAGTACTCCAGGATCGAGGCAATCCACAGTTGCCAATAACCGTTTTGCCATTCCAAAAACGGGTTGTACAGCTGCCAAGGTGTCTTGCCCACCAACACCGAGGTGAAGACGTTTAGGAAACCGAAACCCAGGTACATTGATACGAAGATAAACACTATGAGGTTCACCCGAGCCACCACATTATGGAGTATCTGACGCTGCGACGGGGTGTCACATCTCGCATCCAAGGGGGCAATCAGTTCGTTCATCCTGCGGAGTCGCCACATCTGGGAAAATGTCACCAAGCTCTTGACCACGTTGCCAATGCAGTTGATGTCCACCTGCAAGGAGCTGAGAAACTCGGTCGGCGTGAACCTATCGAAGTGCAGCACATAGGTGAGGGTTAGTCCCAGCGGCAGGTACACAATACCCAGCCACATCACGGTCGCGCTCCACAAAAAGTAGATCCATCTGGCCAAACCCTCTTTGGGCGGCTTTAGGCCCAATAAAAATGTTATGCGATAATAGTAATCGCTGGCATCCACAGAACTGGCCGGTTGGTCAACAGGAGCCGCTTGCAGGCGTTCAAAGAGCGGCTTCTTCATCTCACTTGCTTGGACTTAGTACTTCTATAGCAGGGCTGCTCCAGAAAAAGGTTTTTATATGGCCATCTTGCAGACCCTGATTTGTTTTTAATGTCTTTCCATTTTTGGTTTATTTATCAGGGAATTCCCGAGTCATCCAAGGCCGAGAGTTTGCACTTATAAAGTCATTAGTCGCAGGTTTGGCTTAGGCAATGCCAATTATCAAGGTGAAACACTCTGAAAGTGGCACTACTAAATACATATCAACAAAGTTTATAAATATATACTTTAAAATTTCGTTCAAATATGCATTCATTTAACCATTTTAAACGAAGTCTACCTTACCTATAAGATAACTGCAAAACTCTTTAAAAAGTAAGGAAAAAAATGTGTTTTTGAATCTTAAAGAAAGCCTCCTGGGATTTCTAAATGTGTATTCCTTGGTTCATTTGGTTAACCATTGTAATCGACGTTTTTCCCACATATTCCCTAACCCATAAACTGAAGAAAAGTAGTATATTTTTAAAGTTTTTAGAAACCCCCATTCGAATTCTCACTGTGTACCCCTTGGGGTGCACTGCACAGCTCGCTGAGTTGCATTGCTGCCGACTGCCGAGTGCCGTGAACGGTTTATCGATTTCTGGGTTCTCTAATTACAGTTTGCATAATGGATAACGCTTTGAAACCCTTCTGTTGCAGCCTTTCATCTCTACTCGAACCGCACGGAGGAGCGAATCGAGGACGACACACTGGCTGTGAAATATGAGGACGGCAGATGGTCAAAACCGTATTACGATTGCGGCGGTGGCAACATTTGGATGCTGACCTACACGGTGCCCTTCTTTGGCTATGAGAACGGCACCTATCACTTCAAGTAAGTTAAAGACAAAAAAACAAATACATTTTTAATAATAAAACAAGAAGGAAAGCAAACTTCGGCAAGCCGAAGTTCATATACCCTTGCAGCTATTGCATTAATTAAATACTTTTGAAAACATTTAAATTATGATTTACTTGAGTATGTGCTAAAAAAAAAACATTGAAACTATGATGATTTGCAGCTCAATTTTATATATTTTTATTATTTCTATGGGAGCTATATGCTATAGACATCCGATTTTGATAAAATTTATACCATAATTCTGAAATAATTAAACATTGCTATATGTCGAAGAACTAAACAAAAAATTAAAAAACAGAAAAGTTATAATTTTAATTAATTTATTTTTCCGATTGTTCCTATGGGAGCTATATGCTATAGTCGTCCGATCCGGCTCGTTCCGACTTATATACTACCTGCAATAGAAAGACAACTTTTGGGAAAGTTTCATGCAAATAGCTTTAAAACTGAGAGACTAGTTTGCATATAAACGGACGGACAGACGGACAGACGGACGGACAGACGGACATGGCTAGATCGACTCTACTAGTGATGCTGATCAAGAATATATATACTTTATAGGGTCGGAAACGTCTCCTTCACTGCGTTGCAAACTTCTGACTGAAATTATAATACCCTCTGCAAGGGTATAAAAATTTAAGTCAAAAAAGAATATGTTAAATTAATTAGATGGGGCAATCCTTTTTTAGTTCAGAGTCACGTTAGCCTTAAAATACATTTTCTGATAAAAGAGTGAAAAGGAAAGTGAAATTTTAATAAATATGTTTCTACTTTGCTATTTATACCTACATATTATATAAATATTTTTATTGAAAGTTAAACACTTTCAAATAATGTCTTACAAAGCTTTAAAAAAATAAAAGAACCCCATACTTATACATAGATACGTTTAAAGGACATTTCGGCTGACATATAATGAAGACTTTGAAATAATGTCTTGCGTGTCTTTTTTTAAACCCAAAAAAAAACATTTCAAATAAAGATAAAGACTGACGTTTGTGAATGTTGAAAAATAAATATAATGAAGACTTTTAAACAACGTCTTACGGAGGGGTTAAAAAAATCATTCCAAACAATTCAATACTTTGAAGGACACTTCGAGCTGACATTTATGATTTTTTTAACATAATTATAGCTCATATATTCATTTCTTTGATCGATCATGATTACTGATTAAATTCTTTCTGTGCATGGGCTACAAAAGCGCCTGCACTAGAACATGCACATGACGGATGCCACCAGATGAGCATTTTATAAATAATTCGCAGCATGGGAAATTTGAAAGAAAACTGCAATGGTGCGCTAAGTGCCAGCAGAGCAGTTTTCTCAGCCAGCATCCGCTACTGCCAGGAATAGAAGGACATGTGGAAAAGCGAGAAAAGCTTGGAAAGCGAGTGCCAGTTTTTGGCTTTTGTCTAGGAACGGGAAACGTAATTGAATAGCTGAAGGGCTGCTCTTGGCCAGTATTGTCGGGTTTCGCTCTAGCGTGGCACGTGCAATGTGCCACCAACTGAGTTTAAGTTTTAGTGCCTTTCACCCAACATCGGCTGCTACCAAATTCCGCTCACGCACCGGGCCAAAAAAAAAGGAGTCCTTTAAAAAAGAAACCCACAACATCTTATGAAACTTTATAACGTGCTATCTTTCTACCGTATTTTTTTTAAATCTTTCCGAGTTTTTTATTTTAAATAATTTTCGTTTTTTCCTTCTTTCTCCGAATAGTTTTTATGACTCCCTGCTCTTTGGAAGTTTTTCAATTGAATGTTGCTGCCAAGTTAACAGAAAGCGCAAAAAGAAATCAATGAACCAGTTATGTAGTTTGATGAGAATTTCGTTGATTTTGCTTCAGAGCAATAAATTTAATGCCAGTTGTTAGATCCCTTTCGGTTTTTCACATAAGCAAGACAACCAATGACTCTGCAAGACAACTATTTGCAAGAATTATTGTGTTAGAGTTTCAAGCTTTTGCTAAGCTCAGAGCTTGCAAATATATTTTCAGGAAATTCATTATTAATAAATAACGACTTTACCAAAGGAAATATTAAAGCTTCCCAGAGTTATAAAAATATGCGCTTATGATACGACAAAACCATCAACCTAATGGCAACTGCTAAATGAAAACCCCTTTGATATTTATGACAAAACGCCATCGTGGGCGTGGGCTTGGGAAAAGGGGGCGTGTCAGTCAGTCAACGTTGCCGTCTGAATTTCCACTCTACTTCATCCATAATTCGCAATTATCAATGGCTGGCAGCAGAGAACAGCAAAACAGACAGCAGACAGCAGATTGCGGAGGCAAAAGCATATTTTGGCGAGCAAACTATTTTCACTTAGTGGTTGAATAAGTGTCGGTGGGGAGTGGCCAGGATTACGTGGCTTTTGTTTTTCGACCAACTGAAATTGCTTTTGACTGGTTGGATAGGACAGACGGCTGCATGAAGTTTATCTGCTACTTGTCTTAAAAGCGTCAGGGAATAATCACCAGATTCGGCAATGACTTAAAGCCCTGGATTTGTTAAGATTTAGTGAAGTCATAAAACGGCATATTAAACGAATTGAGGTCGAGAGTCCAATGTGTAAATGTATCATATATTTCTTGAATTTCTTGTGATTAATAGTAAATATTTTATGGACAATTCCAATACACTCTACTTGTTGAGGAAGAACACCTCCTTGGGCTCAATTATTCGCTTTTCAACCGGGCTGGCAGTGGCCAAGTCCTCGAGAGATGGCTTGTAGCAATAGCAGGGATACACCAATCGGGTCTCATACCACTCAGGAGTAGCTCCCGGCCTGGGAGTAGTCGTAAATCGCAGCCTCTGCTTCCCTGGATGAATGTTTTTTAATTAATGTTAAATCAACAACGGTCAAATTATAAAATAAATGTTTAAAGTGCATTTTATTCTTTCAATTAATTTAGTAAACAAATCATTTTCAATTAAAAGAAATTAATTGGTTAGGTACTTTAAAAAAATCGAAATTCATCATTTTTTTAATTGTATTGATAATTCAATCACTCCCTTTTAAGCAATGCATTGAATAAAGCCCCCAAAAGGATTTAAAATCAATCCAAAAGAATTTGGATTGTGTTCTGCATTGTAAAAAAATATTTTAATGTACATGAAAAATTCAGTTTTAATTAAAATATTTATGATTACGATTGATAGACATCGTAATTGATTAATTATGTATTTTTTTTAATTTATTAAAAATTCCTTTGAAATATGTTTTTTATTATATTATTTTGCACTTAAAATAACAATATGAAAAAAACTCACAAGATGATTGGTAGTACTGCTTCTGCCACCATCCCAACTGCCGTTTTGGCCAATCGACATGAAACAAAAACGCCCAAGTGGCTGTTAGACCAAAGAAAAGTAGAACCAACTGCAGCCTCGGCGAGAACATATCTGTGTGGAAATTTTTCAAACAGTTTTCCGCCCCATTTGAGAGCGTGCCTAATGGCTTCCGTAATTATTGCAAGCAGTTCACTTCGGCCTAAGTAAGCGTTTAAAATTTAATTACACACGGGTGCGAAAGACTGCTGTGCTCCGTCCCAGAGCTATTTCCGCCGGCAGGTGGGCTGGCAGACATCGCTCTCAAAATTTAATTAAAGCAATCAATTATAAAGTTGGCGCCCCTCACACATGCCTACTTAACGTTCGATGACTTTCCACGCTCAATAAATTTCACACGCAGCCAGTGGGAAAATTCAGAGGACCAGGGGTCAGGGGGTCTGGCGCTCGGAGGCTACCACCGAGGACAGGACCTCAATGGAAAAGCAAAGGAAACTGTCTGCCGCTGCCGGAAGCTCGGCAACTGCCTGCAATTAGTTGCAACATAAATTTGGTGGAAAAGCACTGTGGGTCGAGCGGAAGATAAAGCCATTGCTAGAGTGCTGAATTTCCAGCTAATACTGTTGTCTACCTAGAGTAGTTTTTCTAAAAGCACACAGAAAAAAAAGTTATTTGTTTTATCATACCCTTTTTCTTGTCTTTCAAAGTAATTTTTAAACCCAAAAAGTCTAGTTCCTACCTTTTATTTACCTTTTGCTCATAAAACAAAAAAAATATTCTTTATCATTATTTTAGTTCTAATTCGCTTAAAAATAGATCATATTTAAACTAGTTTATTTTTATAAAAGTGGTTTTAAAACTCAAAACTCCCAATGCAACCTCAGGTTGAATTTATCTTCTGCTCATAATACTGTTAGGTCAAAAAAAACATCCCTAGAATGCCTTTTTCTTTAACAATTTATTTGAGTTCTAATTTGCTTCAAAATAGTTAATATTTAGGCCAGTTTTTGGTCTACATAGGTATATTTTTTTACTGTCTGTGAAATATGTGCATTAGGAATGAAAATATCCTGTAACATTGTATTTTGTATAAAACATTTATTTTAAACTTATAGATGTGTTTTTCGTTTATTTTTATTAAAAAAATAAATAAGGCCAAAACTGTAAAAAAATCAACACTTTTTTCTCTGATTTTATATACCTAATTTGACTCGTTTAACCACTGTAAAGCACTGGCGAAATTAATGTGCAAATGTTAAAAGTTCGTTAGTTCATTCTAGTTGAGACCGCGTGGCGGCTGCACACTAAGAATGGTTAGAATAGACGGAATAGAATGCAGCCCGGCACCAGGACCACGTCAAACAAAGCTCATTTGTTTCAGCGGCTTACGGAGTGGAGGCATCCGGAAAAATGACTAAAGTTCAGCAGGAGGAGGAGCAGGAGCTGCGGGCAAAAGTGGGCATCTCTCGCCGGAGCCGGACGCAGGTTGCACCATTCCAGACCATGTCCGTGTCCGGCTCGTGTTAATAATGTGCTGCTATCAGTTTCCCATTAGTTGGCAAAATTAATTTGTTTACGTTGCGGCAAAAGCAGAAAGCACACAAAAAAAAAAACAAAAAAGATGAGGGAGTACTAAACGAGGAGCGTGGCGGAAACTTGCTAATTAATTTAATTTGCTATGCGGTGTGTGTAGCTGCCTCATTTTTCTTAATTGCATGAAATATGCAGGTTCAGTGGCGGAAAAGCCAAAGCCAAAGCCGAAGCCAAGCCAAGCCAAGCCAAACAATAAGCATACACATTAAGTTAAAATGAAGTTTATTATAAATTATTTGGCCAAACGGATGGCAAGGGCACAAATCACATTAAGCGCCCGCTGCGAAAAGGACACGAGAGGCCTGGGCAACAAGGACCTCCTGCTGGGGCAATAATTTTATTTGATTTCATTTAAGTTTCGCTTAGCGCTCACAACTCTGCGGGTCCCGACCAACTTGCAACATTAAACGAGGCCAAGGGGCGTCTGCCAATGTGGATTGTAATCCCAGCATTGTATTTACTTGACTTATGCTGCAATATGGCTCAGACCGTCCTCCTCCCCCTCCCTTTCCACTCCACAAATTCTCAGGACTCAGCATAATGATGCAAACGGAAGCGGAAATCTCAAATATCAGGCAATAAGCCAGCCTTTGTGAGTCAGCTGCAGAAACTGAATATGCGCTTGATTATGGATTTGCATGTGTAACATACAGACTTCAACAGAGACCATAGTAAAGGCTAAAACCTAGCAATTTCATGTATTTTAGCTTGAGGGTTAAAAGCAAAATATTCATAACGTTGGCTTTCTGAAAACCATCGAGGAATTCTCCGAAATGACAAGTTGGTTTCTTGGCCACACGCACAGAGAAAATTATACACCCTTCTGATTAAATTTTGCATTTTCAAAATTATGGCTTTCACGTGGCCTCTGTTAAGCCGCCGAAAAAGGTTTGACATCCATTTTGGTCCTGTCAACGGGCTGTATTTTAAATAAGTTTGTAAATGAAGGCTGCCTAGCTGGCAAGCAAATATGGCAGATTAAGATTTTCATCAGTGCTGCCTGCCTTTATTCTTTTTCGACAGGTTCCAAAAATAGGTACTTTAAAGAGTATCTGTTTTGTATGTTTGTATGTATATTTCTCACATGTATATTATTATTATTTAATACACATAATAAATATATACCCTATGTCGATTATAATTATGAATATGTGCTTAAAAAGTAAGGCTATGCCGAATGCTTGATCGAAATTGCTCGGTGATGTAGAATTTATAAACTTTATAAAATCGGATATATCATCTTTACTGCGTTCTAAACTTTTGACTGAATTCATCCCTATCGGCTTTTTGGCCTTTTATGCTCTTATTTTGAAATAGGCATCTGCCAAAACTGTGTTGGCCACCAGGCCACAGCTCACTTTGGCGGTTAGGTGCAAACTACAAACCTGATAATGTGCATTACCTGCCACGACCGAAAATTGGGCACGCATGGCGTATACGTTATGTGGCGCAGCTACAGCAGATGAGTTGTTTACAAACAGGCTACAAAACGGTACGCGTGATGGTGAATTGGTTTGGTTTGGTTTGGTTTTGTTGGGCTTGGCCTGGCTGCGTATGATGATGGTACATGCCATTACGTTCGCTGCAATAAAGTTGTTGCCATATTTTGGTTACGCGGCACTGAACACAACCATCTTTATGAACCCGCAAATGGAGCAGCGACGGAATAACACTGCTGTCGCCAGTTTTTAAATAGCTGGCACGTGTTTATATGAAGGGGTATTAGGATGTGAGAGTAGAGATTCCGGCAAGAAAAGCTCTTCAGATGCATTTCACTTATTCACGTAGTGCGTGTTTGTTGCACGTGCTCGGAATGGCAAGTTGCAGTCCTAGGGATCTCCTAATCCACCGCCGAATGTGCCGTGGTTTTCGTTTGTCAAGCTTTAAGCTGCACAAGAAGCTAAATTTAATCAAACCATATTAAATTACAAACCAATTTAAGACAAGCTGCTATGAAAATGTCACATTTCATTTCAATTCAACAGGCCTGGCCGAGGGGCTTCATCATTTTACCGGGGCTGTTAGCAATTTCGGACCCAAAAATATACACAAAAACAACCTTGATTATGGCTCATTTGTAGGCATTAGGCAGAGCACTCTGAAAGGGCGTTTGTCATATAAATCAAGTGGCCGCCAGATAGGCAAACATTGTCACATCAGCAGGCATCGGCAAATAGCTTAAGGCGCAAACTAATAAATCAATACGAGGCACACACGTACGTCTCCATCTATTTACTTCTGGCCAGGAAACAGCACAAACTCATTCGGTCAGGCTCAATCAGCTTATTTTCTAATATCCGTTTACAAATTATCTTCAAAAACTGTCAACAACAACAAAGCCAGACAGACAAAGGGCAATAGGGCATGAGAAGGGAAAATGAAACCACAGCAAATAAATGGCAAAGGCAAATAAGAAACGAGAAATAACACACGAACACACATCTCCCAACTTGGCCAAATAATGCGGCAAAGGGGGAGGAAAAAAAAAGGACTTTCGGGTTGCAGGACACAAAGGCGTTGGGATCAACTGCCTGGGAATTAACATAATCATTACGATAATGTAATATGGCCATTGTGCAGCCAGTCCCGCCGCCGCTGTGCATTTCCCGGCAGTCCTTTTTCTGAATTTCCCGAATCGCAATCAATAAGTTGTCAGAAACAATCAAATAAATACAAACTGATATGTCAATATTAACTGACAGCCACCATCCCGAGCGTACAGTCTGGAGCCCGAGTCACGAACTCCAAACCCGGGAACTCGAATCCTTGCCCAATCCATTGGCCACCGGATATGGCCGGGAAAAACACATTATGCCTGACGGTGGGTGGCCATCGCAGGAGTCGAGATATTGAAAATTAAAAGAAAATTGGAAGGGAACTTTGTCTTTGAAGAAATGAAATGGAAATCGCCCTTTTCAGGAGAGTATCCTACCGCTACGATAGGAATTTAATTGGATACATTCTTATTTTGATTTTAAATTGAGCCCAGACATGATTAAGGTTGGATGCAGATGATAAATTAAAAACTAAAGATTTTCGAAGTTTTTAATTTCTCTTTTAGTTTTATTCATACGAAAATATAAATATAATACATACTACTGAGCGATTTTTAAAAGCCATTGCGTTTTGAGAGTTTTAAATTTATCTAATTTCAATCCAACACAATAATTAAAAATAGGCGAGTTTCTAAGCACTTGAGTCATTTATTTTGGTGACCAGATAGTTCATTTTAAAGATCATTAACTTAGTTATCAACTAAGCCTACTCAAACCATTTCGCTACATAGACTTTATATTTAAATATTAAAGCAAGAATGTGACTAAAACTTTCAAATGCGTTGCAATACAATGACACCTTCTTAGAAATGCAGTTTTGAAACTTTATCGAGTACCAAATAAAATTTAAGTAAAAAATTTAATAAAAAAATCCTATAAAAAAACCTTGAAAAGAAGAAAGAAGAAATTTGCAAACAAACAGCAAGGCAAATGCCACAAGAAAAAGTTCGCCCTATCAGGGGCCAGTTAAGCCGGACAAAGGTCGATGGCGGGTGGCCACATCTCCGGCGTGAAAATGTGGGCGAGTAGGAAGGCCGAGATTATGCGTAAAATTCTACATGTGTTCCGGCCGAGAACCGCCAGCTGCCTCTTTCCAGGATTCTGCTTAGGTATGCGTGTAATTGGGTGGCTGCCCATTGCCAAGAGCGACCTTTGTGGAGCCATATAGGATATATAGGATGTATAGGAATATGGGATATGGGATTTCAACTAGCTGACGAAGGGGCGTGGGCACGGGTCGACAGCTTAGTGCACCCTTTTCATGGCTTTATGTCTTTGTAAAACGACAAGGCCAACCCATTCCCGTCAACGACAGCAAGAAAATAATTTTCTGCTATTTTTTGCGGGGCTCGGAGCCGGAACCAAACACGCATGTTAGTTTATCCTTTGCTTTGTGCGAAATCTCCTCCACCATCTCCGGTCAACTTGTGCCGCTTCACAGACATATGCACAATCAGAGCAGGAATTTATTGTTGGTTATCGCCAAGGATTGAGGACTGAGGACTGAAATCCGACCATGCCCATAAATATACGCCGCCGACGGTACACAGGTCTTATTGAATCGAGTTTATAAATGACGCCATTTGGCTTAAGTGCCGCCCAGTTGATTGTTAAGCTGACAAATTAATAACATAAATTTTTAACGCCTTCTGCTGATTCGCTGCTTTTGTTTTGTTTTTCTCCTGCAGGGGCACATCTGGCATCGATATTGACTTGCGGCGCGTGGACATCGACCAGTGTCCGCAGCGCCACACGCCCGGCACGAAGCGACCGCTGAACATCTTCGCCGGCACAGACAAGTGCAAGCAGCGCACCACAATGGTACGAAATCAGTGGGGCTACACAGATAAAAATGCATAGATTTTCCCAATAATTCGGTATCTTTAATCATATAAAAATAAAGCATCTCTGCTAATAAACTTAAAGCCCAAAAATGAGAACAGGTTCTATAAACAGTGAAATAACTTCATGCGACTCGGTTAATTAGTCTTATATTCTAAAATCTCTTTGGCAAATCTCTTAAGTTCAAAATATTTATAAGACATTTGACTAAACCGAATGTCATTGCACAGATACCTTTGCTGTTTAATAGGAACACAAAATTATGACACATAAAAACTGAGAAAGATTCTGTATCTTAAAATCCAAATGCCTACAAAATGCAGGGTAAAATCTATAAAATTATATTTCGCAGTTTGTACTACTAAAGTCACATTTTTGGAATATTTTATGTGCGAGGAAATAATTTCTCAGATTTATTGTGTGACCTTTTTTTCTCTGTGTGGGCTCCTCAATTTCTTCGCAGTCAGCACTTAATTTTCATTTTCATTTCCCTACTTGCTACTTGGCAGTGCGAAGCCATAATGGGATTGGGCTTTCGGCGCGGCTCCTACAAATGCCTGTGCCGCAAGGGATTCTACTTCCCCGACATCGCCTCGCTGCACAAGTTCTTCAACGGCAGCCTGCTGGAGGAGGAGTACGAGAAGCTGATGCTGGTAAGTCGTCCTGGCCAACTGCCGAATGCGAAATGCCAAACGCCGAATTGCGGATGCCAAGTGGCCAAGTCGCCGTAAGAGCCTTACTCTCATTAATTATGTATTAGGGCAAGAACTCCACGTACAACAGCAACAGCGAGTACGAGTGCCTGCCGTGCGCCGAGGGCTGTGATTCCTGCGAGGACTCCTCGCCCTGCATCGCGGCCCTCAACTGGCCAATGCGCACCAGCATCCTGGCACTGGCCTGCATCGTGATTGGCCTCCTGCCCCCGGCAGCCTGGTTCACCTTCCGCTACCAGCAGGTTAAGGTGAGTTGAGTCCCCCATGGAGCTGTGGGTATTTCAACACTCCGCACCTCTAAGTAGAAAATCAGTGGGTTGGCAGAGTGTCACCATAACCTTTCTGCTGATGAAAACACTTTTATGTCAATGGATTCCTTGCAAACGAATTTAAAGCTTTTATATAACTAAAATAAATTAAACCATAATTTTAATTTTTCAAAAAGTAAGCCTTATTTTCGATTCTTCTTTTTGATTTATTTATTATTTTATAAAAACGATTTTACAACTAAGTACTTAGCTGATTGGTGGCACAGACAGAATCCTTAACAGCCTGCGAAAACTCTCAAATTGCGAATCACAGTTGTGGAATTAAAAGCCCTAATAAATCTTTTTAGACCCAGACCAAAATTGTTAAACCATCACAATGGCATTATCCCTGAGCAGTCGGAAGCTGTCCAACGTTTGTTTTTATTTTTATATTATTTTTTTTTGTTCTGTTTGACAGTGCGCACTGTCAAATTCCGCTGATCCCGGGCGGCGGCAACCTAAGCTGCTGTCATCATTGAGCCGCTAAGCGGCTTAGCATTGTTAGAATCGAGTTAATTTTGAAGGGCCAGGCCAGGAGTCCTGGCAGCCAGAAAGCCGATGGCAGCCGGCAACAAGTCGAACCGGACGGCGGCCATGGGCGCGCATAAGCGGAAGTGCAAACACTCGCACAAGTGGCCACGCCCACATCCTGCTGCTTCCTGTCGTCGGGTAGATGGAGAGGTCCTGCCCCGTAAACTGCACTCGGAGTGTCACTTGGTCGCTCATTAGACCAGAGAACAAGTCCAGCTGGCGGCGTCCAATTGTCTCCGACGTTCAGATTTAAGCCATTCGCAACTTTCTCGTCGACTGGGGATGTAATAAATAAACACAGAGAAAAAACTTAAAGCAAGGATTAGTTCAAATGTGCCTAGTACTTAAATATTGAATATATAAACTTTGCAAAGGAATTAAGACGAAATATTAAAAAAATTTAAGATATTCAAACCATTAAAACCAATTGCAACGTAAAAGAGTTTATTGAAAATTGTAAGCAAATTTTTTTTTTAATTAATGCATTCAAGAAAAAAAAACAAATTTGTTATGCGTTTTTTTCAAAGCACAACACTTTATGTTAGGCTCCTTTTAAAATTTTCAATAGTTTTGTTTACGATGTAACTTAAAGCTTTTTTAATTCTTAATTAAGAAAAAAGATTTTGTGGCCACCAGACTGTTTTGTTAGTGTTAAAAGCAACAGCTCTTCAAATAAAAAATAAAGATAAAGGATAATAATACAATTGATTTGGTTTGTTTTAATTTAGCTTTGAATTTTAAAGCATTTTTAAAGTGCTCAACTAAAAAACTATCGTAATTATTTATATTAAATTAGTTTCCATTTCGAGCTCAGGAAGATTTATTTTGTCAATGCTTTAATGTTAATTTCATTTTGTTTAGTGGTAGTCTCAAATGTTTCCCTCAGTGAATGTATGTTCTAGAGGTCCCTGGTGGCAGTGGCAAGTGAGTTATTCTGTTCCCTTGTCGTTGTCTGACATTTGTGTGCTGTCTGTTCACCCATTTCCCCAGTTCCCCACATCCCCATCTCCCCGATCTACCAATCCCGTTCCACTTGTCCGCGTCCCAAGGCAACTAGCCAACCAAACTGTTTTCATTCGTAATGCGATTCTGTCGCATTTGTGTCTGCGTCCATGTTCCCAGTGGGAGGGTGTGTGTGTACCAGTTCCTGTACCAGTGCCAGTGCCCAAACTAATTAAATGGCGCTAAACATGCCGCCCGACATCCGGCCAAGTGCGGGTCCAACCTCGAGCCGGAGTCCTGCAGTGATTTTCTTGCGTCCTTGGGAAATCGTGCGGATTAAACGATTTCAATTTAAATTTGCAAACTTTTTCTTGCCGAGTTCTAATTGGAAATGTCTTGTTTTTCAGGTTGTAAGGGCAGCCAGTCCAGCTTTGCTACGGGTGATCGCCTTGGGCGCGTTCTTCATTTACTGCACGGTAAGTGGGGTATTACATTTTCAATAAACTGCAACGGCTTAGTCAGTCAACTGCATCAACAATATTTTAGAAGTTTCAATTGAGTGGCATAATCAATAGCAAGCCGATTTAATTGAAATCGTACAGATGCATCTGTTTTGGTTGCCACTCAAAGTGAAATATTTTGCGACTGGTAAAAACGTCTGTTCAACATTATTACAACTCAATGGGGGAATTCATCGTTCGAAGCCATAAATAGCCGCAAAATTTGCATTTAGTGAAAAATGAGATGGAAAACCGTTTGCCAAACGGATCCACTCCCAGCCGAACTCGAACCCAATTCCCATCAATTTCTACACAATTTAATTTGATTGATTTATGGCTGGCAAAGGAAACTAATGGGATGCCCGGCCAAATAAACAACTTTAAGCGAGAGTTCATCGAGCATCCGGCGCTCAACAGACGGGCGTTTTTATTTATGTGTGGCAGATTTATTTAGCCGCCATGAGTATCTCTTGACGAGCACACAATGGACACAGGACTAGGATGAGAATAAGGATGAGGATGAGGACGAGGGTTCCTGTCAGCAGAGTTTGCTTTATGATTTTTTAATATGTGCAAGGCGTGAAGAAAGCCGAAAACAGAAGCCAATCGAAATCCTCGAAATAACCTATTGTCATTCACAGCCAGCAATATAAAAGTAGGCTTATTGTTGTATATTCTTGAGGATTTCATTGAACTGCGGCACAAAAGACAAATGGTAGCTTGCACTTCACATTTTCAATGATCATCCAAAAAATTGGCCATTGTGTAATATTTCCAAGAAAAAAATATTAAAAAATATATCGGTTCGGCTATGTTTTTCATATCAACAAAGATTACCCATTGTGTACTATTTCTTAGATAAGTCTTAAAAATAAACAAACAGTTATTATAAAAAGAGTAATTTTTATTTACGTTTTATTTATGCTGCCTAACCTTATCCCCCTTATCTGCCTAATTTTCCACATCTGTTTAAGTCTTTCCAAATATTTGTTCTTTGCAGAACATTGTGATGTACCCAAATCCGAATCTATACACCTGCACAGCTCGTATTTGGCTGCGTGAGATTGGATTTTCCCTAACCTACGGAGCTCTGATGCTGAAAACCTGGCGGTAAGAAATACATTTTTTGTAATATACCATAAAAACCAATTCGCCTTTAGGATATCGGTGATTTTCCGAGTTCGTTCAGCAAAGGCTGTGAAAATTACTGATGCCGCCCTCCTCAAAAGACTGGGCATCATCTGCGGGGCCATCGGCACCTGTCTGCTGGTCAGAACTCTCGTCTCGCCGCCAGATGTTGTTGTGGGACGCACTGCCGATGACCTGAAGGCATTCCTCTGCAAAACCGACTGGTGGGACTACACATTCACGTCAAGTAAGCTACCTGGCAATACCTGGTTTAACTGAGCTTGGTTGCCATACCAAACGCCACTTAAAGGCAGCTATGGCTTTCTTGCAAAAGAGAAAAGTTCATAATAAAAAACAATGTTATCATAACGCATACGCACTGTTGGTGGTAAAAAACATATGAAAGGCAAAGAAGAAATGAAAAATGCGAGAGTGCAGCAACATGAATACGTTGCCTGGCCAACCAATATCTTACGGCAGAAAAAAAAACCAAACACACGCTGCTCATGGTAGTTTTTCACATTTCATTCTAGACATCGATATCTACTCCTACAGTTGTCCTTAAGTGAAATTCGAAAACATAGCTCTTAATATGATCTGATTTTAATGGCCCATCCTACCCTTTTGGCAGCAATAAGTTCTCAAAAAACCGAAGAAAGCCAAAAGGTTTTTAAAAACTAATACTTACATTATCATATTTTAAAAAGTAGATTTCAAAATTAATTTAAAGTTTTAAAGAAACTAATTTAAAGAACGAAAATTTACATTTTATTCGTTAATAATATCCACATAAAATTATAACGAATACATATTGAACAATTCTTGCCTTTGCCTTTATGATGAAATTAAAATCAATCTTTAGTTAATGCATAAATGTAATTTTTTATGAAGAACTGAGGTCTACTGCATTATGCATTTGAATGGTTTTTGCGTTTTCAAAAAACTGACTGGCGACACAGGACCGTTTCATAAGCTGAGTTGCAGCAGATGGAAATTGAATTTAGTTGTTTATGACTGCTTTCCACTTGCCGGCTCGCTTTATTAAAAAAGTTCATAAACTACTCGAATGCTTCTATCTGCATTTCTTCTTTTGTCTGCCAAACACGCACAACAATTATCGCCGATTCTCGCGTTCATTACGCACAATGGCGGCTGCCAGCTGTTGAATAACTTCATTTGACTTGGCTACAGCCCAAAACGCGTATTACATTTATAATTGCATGCTTGAACATTTTTCCATAAAAAACAAAAACTAAAAACTATTCTGCCTTGTGCACCATGCATTTTCATATTCGCTGCCAAAAAAACAAAGTGATTCCGACGGCCATGAAAGTGCAGTGGCGCTGATGTTCAAACCACTCGCTCTTTGTATTTAAAAATATTCTTTTTGCTTAGTTGTGGCTAACCGTTTTGCGTTTTTAGTAATTAAGCATTTTAAGGTGCTCAAAGGAACTAATCCGTTTCCCCGATTTTTTATATCCTTTCTTCAGTGGAGGTGCTGTTCCTGGCCTGGGGCGTTCGTTTGTGCATCATGGTGCGGAAGGCGCCGTCCGAGTTCAACGAAAGCCGCTTCATTTCGATGGCCATCTACAATGAGTTCCTGCTCACCTGCTTCCTCAATGTGTCCATGTAAGTGTCATTACCACAATTCTTATGTAACCAACAATCGAAATAAGCATCAATTTAAGACCATATAATTGTTTTTCATAAGCCCGTTTCTGTTATTGAAAACGTTCTTTATACCTTTAATCTTTTCCCAAAGCTAACATTGCGCTGTTTTTTTAAGTGTTCTTGGTTTAACATCTAAAGCACTTGTTATGTTTCTCAAAATTTGTTTTTTTCCAGCAATTTTTATTTTAACACACAAAAAAGCCAAAATTTCCCTACGTATGCATTCCTAGAATTATTAGTTTCTACTTATTCGGAATTCAAATGCGTTGAACTATGAGTTTCGCTTAATTTTCTTTATGATTCTAAGTATTGATTAAAATCAATTGTGCGTTTATTTGGTTCATATTTCCTGTGTTTAGCCAAACTATAGTAAATATATACCTATTTTTTCTAAGCATTGATTTAAGTCAATTGTGCGCCTATTGGTTTCATATTTCCTGTGTTAGGCCAAACTATAGCGAATGTATACCTATTTGACTTGCCTTTATTTATACAGGCTCTTCCTGCAGTCGCCGGCCAATCCGGATTTGCTGTACATCATCTTCTTTTGCCACACCCAGCTGACGGTGACGCTGCTCTTGGCCCTAATCTTCGGCAGCAAGGTGAGTGGCCCCCTTGGACCGACTGTTTTGGCTTTTCCCTGATCCCAGATACCCACTTTGACGCAGGTGTACATCGTGCTGCGTAGCGGCAAATCGCATCAGGAGAACATCGGCCTGGGCACCAAGGCATCGGGGGCTAAATTCAATTTTCGCCCTCAAGTACGCACGTTTGCTAATCCCAGTTCGGTGACCACCTCCACGGTCCCGGTGGCAGGCACCACGTCAGCAGGTGAGTCTACTGAAGTGGACTGCCCGTGCTTGTCCAGCGATTGCGGGCAATTGCCCCATTTGTCCTAATGGTCCCAGTGTATCGACGTTTATGACAAACGACAGTGTCCACTTGACAAATGATTTAAGCAGGAGATATGGTGTACTCTGTTGCACAGTGAACAAATTTGGTAGACTGCTGAGTTTAAATTTTAACAAGAAGAATTATGAATTATTAGGTTTAACTAGAAAGACGTTCATTTGTATAATGAACAAGTAAACTTTGTTAAAACTTGTAAAAGCTGGTTTTGTTTATAATGAAAGTTCTGACTTCAGACTTATACATACATCAATCAAAAACCCTACAAAACTAAAATAATACACAACAAGAATAGGTTAGTGTAAGGAAATTTTTATTTGGTAGGGATTTGGAGTAAAGTGAATAAAACTTGTGCTTTGTAAATGTAAATATATATTCATATATATGTATAAATCAAACCAATATGTTTAAGATCATTCAAAAGTCACCATTTGGATCTCGAACTTCGACTGTTTTATTTTTTTTTTTGAGTGCAGCGTCGATGAAGTCCTATCCTGGGTTGACTGTTATTTATGGCGTGTTATTTGGCAAATTAAAAAATGAGCGGAACAGGCGGCGTCACCGGCACGCTTATCGCTGCTGTCTAGACATGAGCCATGGCATATCTGGCTGACAGCCTCGGATGCTGATTTATGGCCCGATGCTGCTCAAAAACAATCTTAGCTGCGGTTAACCCGAGATTCATGTGTGTGTGTCCGTCCTTTCACGGAAGGAAGCAGCTCCAAAGCGCAAACTTCCGCCAAGTTGCCGCCGACGCCATATTTGTTTATCGCTTCGCTGGCTTTGATGTATAAACAACTATGTACATGTATGCGAACTCCCTGGGGGCCATCATTTTCCATTCGGGGCCGAAACAGTCAAGAAGACCATCCACCCGGCCAAACACCAACCCACCCTCTCACTCACTCAATTTGGGGGTCAGGTAAACTGCCTTTTTTGGCTCCCGGGGAAGTTTCGTTCACAGCTTTAAAGCTGTGAAGATTCGGTAAGTGAACTATGAAATTACTGGGATGCCACGAACTCGGGGCAGCCAATAACTTTTGATTAAAAATCAAATCAAAAGCCGAAGCTAATTTCAAGATTCAATATTGAGTTTGGACTAACTGCTACCAAACTTAGGGAGATGAAAATGTATTGGCCGCCTCTTAAAATTACATTTTTACTGAGGGTTTCCTGTTCAAATTAAGTTTGGAAACGGCTAAATAAATTATGTTTCGACTACTAAAAAAAAGGAAATGAAAATACATATATTGATATGGCAGGAAAAGTAATATATTTTTGAAAGAATAGGACAGGGGACGTTGTTGAGCCAAGCTTAAAGATCTAAAAAATCAAGCAAACAAAAAATCATTCAGAAAATATTAACCTTTATAAAGTGATAAGTGCAAAATGATACAGAAAACAGCATAGCGAAATAATATTTGCAATTCTTTTATTTGAATTTCGTTTTAAAAGCATAAATTTACTCATTTGCCAGCGATATTAAAGCTAATATTCGGCAACTTTATAGTAGGCAGAAAAATTGAAGCACGAAAGATGCATTTCAAATGGCGGTCATTTTCGGCGTTAGGTCCTCTTTGCCATTATACCTTTTCCAGCCTTTGTTATCGCGCTGTTTACTATTTGACTTGATGGCGAACCTTTTTAATTTTCTGCACCCCTAGAACTTTATTGCCGGAGAGCGACGCTTTATGTTTTAATGCTTTATAGGCTCTCAGTCCGACAGAGAGGTTTTTTATTTAATTTTTTATTACTCGTATTTCTATTTTAACGCAAAACGTAACGCATTTTTGTGGCTGCGTAAATTGTGCGTTAAATTTACATTTTTTCTGCCGCTCAGCCTTGTCTCTGGTTTTTTTCTGGTCGAGTTTTTAAGCGGCTCTCAATTTGCATATTTAAATTGAACAATCACAAAGTAGCAAACACTCAACCACCCACACACACACACATGCCGAGTTGTATCTGTGTGGCGAATTTTAAATAATTCTCGAGCGCAAAAGGAAAACTGTGTTGCATACTAAGAGGGGCACACATAATAAATTCAATTTTGGCCACTGTCGACTGGCTCCACTCGCTTAATTTCACAGCCATAAATCTAAATTCAACGGACAATAGGAAAAAAATGCTGGGTGTTTTTAATACACTTACAGGAAGAAGGGTCACTAAGCCTGTTTCAATCCGTCAAGGAATTTATTCATGCTTTTTAAGAAGGTTGTCCAGATTTTAGAGAGGCTAAGTATGTTTCCCATCGGTGTGCGATTCTACGTTGTAAATTTATTTGTTTTTCCTCTTATTACTTGAAGGTTGATAGCGAGTTGCTTTTGAGTGGACGTGGCTTAAATCATACCGACAGGCTTTCAACTGAATTGAATGGCCATTTATCATTCCGCCAGCGAAGAGGAAGCCTGCCAGTTTTCCCGGCCGAAGTCAAAGCCACAACAGGGTCCAACTTTGCTTTCTACTTTCTACTACTTTCCACAGAAGGCACCGACATAACGCATTTAAATTTTGGGGCTGTTTGAGGGTCGGGTAGTGTGAAACTTTTGACATGGTCGGGCAACTTTTTTAGTGAAAAAGTTGGCAGCGGAAAGCAAGGAACGATGCTTTTTAACACGACATGAAATTCAGCTTGGCACTTAGAAAACAGATCGCATCTTACATGTTTTTATACCGATATTGGTTGAAGCCTTTGCATTTCCAAAGAAACAAGAGCACACTGATTCCTAATCATGAGGAATTTAATTTAATCGTAACATTTTTAAAGTTTTTTTTAACTTTTCTAATGAGTTTATTTATAACGTCTTGCGTAATTTTTCTTTATTTATAGCGGAACATTAATAAGTCAGACTTGATCCTTAGACTACAGTTTTAAAGTTTAGTTTAAAAAAAAATACTCATACTCTAATACTGTTTGTAGCTTATTTTAAAGACACATTAGTTTAAACTAAAATTTCATTTTTTTAACGGCTTGAATTTTCTTTATTTATTAAGTTATTTTGCAAAAATATTATTTTTCTCCGCAGAAACCAAGCTGTCCGACCAGGAGGCGCTGGAGGAGATCCGGCAGCTGAGCATGCAGCTGCAACGCATACAGGAGATGGCTCCGCCCAAGGGCGTGGCGGTGATGACAATCTCCAGCCTGCTGGACGGCCTCAAGACTCCCGGCGGATTAATGGTGGTGGCGGCGGCGGCCAGTGCCACCACCCATGGCCACTCGGCTGCCACCCGGCAGAGCGCCCTGCCCCTTCTCGCCCTGAACGTTGAGATGCAGAAGTACAGCCAGCAGATGAGCAATTCGAATGGGCGGAGTGGGAGTGGTGCGAACGCCAGGACCAGTATACCGACCATGGTGCTAGAGACGCCGCCCAGCTCCACGCCCCCCTCGACGGCCTTCGAGGAGCGAGCCGTGAACACGGAGCTGAGTGGCGACGACTTCCGGGAGCAGCTGCTCCGGCGGACGGCCGACGGCCACATCATCTGCAGTCGCTGCCTGGACGCGTCCAAGGAGCACTACTACTGCTGTCCGCCGCGCAGCGCCTGCGACCATTTGGGTTCGCCCAAGGACGAGGGCAGCCTGAGCTTTGCCAACATCAAGCTGGAGTGCATGTGCTCCCAGTCGGAGGACCTCGACCAGGACCAAAATCAGCGCCAGCGGAAGCCCACGGTGCGGACGGCTGCGACCAACACTCCGCCGACCAGCTGCAAAAGGGCTCCGCGCAACCTACTGGAAACCGAACTGAGCATTTCGTATCAAATTTGTGATAACTGTAGAAGTAAGTACAAGCTAACTGGGCGCCGGCGCAGCGGTAGCTACTCCCAGGCGCAGGGCAACTCGCAGCTGGGCCATCAGCCGAGTGTCCAGGTGCAATTGCAGTCCCAGTCCCGCAGCAGCGAGATCCTGGACCGTACCACTGCCGCCGATGTGGAGGGCGAGGCCAGGACCAAGGCGGCGCACTCCACGGACGACATTGTCCTGTACACCACCGGTGCCGAGAAGGAGGAGAACGGTGCCCAGGATCAGCTGACCGAGCCCGTGCCGGCACCTTCGCTGGGCAATGTGTCCAATGCCTCCAACAACTCCACCAGCGGCAGTGGCGGAACCTCGCGTCCCAAGCGGCCGGATAAGTTGGTCCTGGATCTGAACGATCGGTCCAAGTACACCAAAGAGGTTTCCGTGTAAAGAGAATGAATTTTGGCCAGCCAGACAAAGCTGTTCGGCAAAAGTCCCAGTTAAATACTATTATTTTCATTTGATATTATGAAACATTAACTAATTCAATTGGTTTAGCTTTGATATATGAAAATTTGTACATTTTTATTTAAATCAGAAACATTTATTGTATTAAAGGGTATAGTTTTTGGATAAACCTTTTCCAATTTAAGCCCTTTCTATCAACGGTTTTTGGCTTTAACTTGTCGAACAGACTTTGTATTGACTGGCGGCAATCATAAATGTTTTATGCTTAGGCCAGTTGAATTATCAAAGACTTTATTACATTATATTTGTACAACTAATTAGATAACTCATTGATTTAGCTAAATATAGACATAAGTCAACGCCGATAAACACCCGACTTCAATGAAATTACAGTTTTTCGATTTCCATTGCTAAGCTAAAAGATTTGCAACTATAATGAGCCCCAAAATGTTGTGAATTTATTGAATTTGGCAAACACCCGCAACGCACACACGCGAAAGTCACCAACACATTTTGTTGAACGTCATGTGTTTCGGCCGGAATATAATTAAATTTGCATTTTATGTATGTAGATAATTAAATCTAAATTGCTTACTAATTGAAAATTTCAGCAAAGTCGTTTGCAATGAAAATCGTATAAATACTCATAATTATGATGGTGGTAAAATGCATTTGCTGTTATATTTATTAAGCCATGTTTAAGTGCCGATCTATTCAAAATGGGAGCCCAGCCACATACACATGCCGTTTACAATGGCCACTCTGTAAAATAGTTAATGAAAGTTGATGTGAACTGTTAAATACACATATCTCCTTTAAACTCACACAATACCTTCCAACTAAATGTAGTGAATAAATAATTGTAGTTAAATATAAGCATTAACTAGCTGTCGTACACTTAGCTGCAATATTATAAATATTTCAACATCTATTCAAAGCTAACAAATGCCCACCCCTTTGCCGATTCCGAAAAATTCCATTTGCATTTCAGTGTGTTGTCGAGAGGATTGCATGTATTTATGTACTGTAGTTAAGCGTTGATGTTATTGAGTTGGAAAATATGTGCATTAAATGCGTTTGTTTAAAGCAATCCAATAAATGGCGAATCTACTGAATGTACACCGAAAAGCAATCTGTCTTTGGCCAAGTGATTAGAAATTTTCAGCGCAAAAACGATTCATTTCTCTGCTGGCAACATCATTAAGTATACGCAGCGGGGTACCTGCATTTCGAGGTGAGTATTTTAGATTAACTGCACTCGGAAAAATATTTCATTAAAGCAAAAATAAATTCGAAGCTAAGGAGAATATTTGATAAATTGCCAAAAATAAAGTCGAAGTTAAGGAGAATATTTGATAAATTGCAGAATAATGGTTTGCCAGAAGTTAAACAAAAGATTTGTTTTAAAAGAATTTTCCATTTAAACAATTTGTTTGTTTAGGCATTAAAATATAAATAAAACAAAAAGACCTTTTGTCCTTATTTTCGGGTTCACATTTTAATTTCCTTTTAACATTTCACAAGGCAATCGAAATTAATTCTCTATCGATTGGAACAATCAGAAGCTAAAACAATATTATTTCGAGCACCTCAGTGTATCTTTCTCTCTTGGTGGCAGTAGATGAAAAGTGTTGGCGCCTTTTTGCGCTTTATGAGCACGTTATGGTTTTTATCTTTATGGACATGCCTGCGTGTGACCCTTTTTGCCATTTATGTCTACCATACAAGGTTACTGCTTTGAGGGAGACGTTAATTTAAATGTTTTACGGCCTCGTCGGATGTTGTTTTGTTTGTACTGCTCTGCTCTTGCTCTTGCTCTGTTTTGTTTTGTTTGGTTTTGTTTCGTTTTCTGTTTGTGTATCAAATTAAACTTCAGCAGTCAGGCAGACAAGTTTAGTGTTATCAGCCCCAAAAAGGACATCCAGGATGCGTGTGCTGGCGGCATGTATTGAATTTTAAGCACTCGCCAAGGAAAAGTGAAAATTCATTTGGCGCGGCACGTTTCCAGAGTTTTCTTTAAATTGAATTTCAATCATTACACCACTGACAATATTCCTGAATAAATATAAAATATTTAAAATACACCTATGTATATGTACAAAAGTATTCAGTCCTTTTGGGAGTAATTTACAAACGAATTTCATCTTCGCAGTTCAAGCACGTGACAACATTAATTAAACTTTCAGCATATGCGTCAGTCGTATGCCCGGAAAACTCTGGGTGGAAAGTCGGAAAACCTGCTGACATAAGCACAGACGTAACCGTGGGAGTTTCCGCCTCGAGGCTCATCGCCCCTTTCTGATTTTTATTTTTGTTAACTTTACAATGGCCCCGAAACGCGAAATATGGCCATTTATTGGTACAGTCCTCCACCTCACTCGCCATGCATTTTCACTTTTTTCGTTTAATTGCCCCGCAAAATAAAAGCATTTTGGTTTTTTCATGGCATTTCGAATCTGTTGAAACTGGCGGAGAGCAATTATTTAGAGCGTTTAATGGAAAATTTGCAATACACAATGTATGAATAAAAAATATCTTCGTTTTTCACATTCACATTTGTTAAGTGAATTCTGGGTAAGCAAATTTAAAGAGATTTTATTGAAAAAATAAGTTATTTAAGCCGAAAAGCTTTGTTATGTGGACTTGTTAATAAATTAATATGTTAGGGCTTACATTACAATATTAGTTTTAATTTTTTTTATAAAATGTACAGTAGGTTAAAGAAATATTACTGTTTAAAGGTATTTATAGACATTCATTGTATTATGTTTAAATTAACTTAAGAAGTTTTGCTTAGCTAAAAGTAATTAGCATTGGCAAATAATTTTCCAAGACTTCAAAAGGAACTCGAACACATTTAAAGAGAAATCATCGCACCGCTACGCAAAACGATTCATTATAAAGCAAAAGGATGTTTGTTTTTCATGATAACATACATAAATACATTTTTGACGGCGGAACAACATTTTTTTGTAGAAATATTTGAGCAGTCATTTAAAAAGCAAATTCAAGTGTTTAGATTTTGCTATAAATTAATAATATCTAAATGGCTGCTAATTAAAGGCCTTGCAATAAATAACATTTTTTTATAGCCAAAACCTTCCTTAGGGATTGTGAAACACTTTAAAGGGAATTAAAACCGAATTCCTATAACATTTCATTAACTTTAATGACTTACTGCCACTGGCTTAGCCACTTGTTCAGTTGAGCTGTGGGAGGAAGCATTAAGAGCGTTTAATTAAACGCCTGTTGCAGAAGCTGGCACACCAAAAAGTCGGAGGTAAAAACTTGTTCCCAACTGGATCATAAATTTCAAAGTGAATTGAGTGACGGCAGTCTAGAGGCCTCCTTCCAAACAAAGAAATTGCCACTTACCAGAAAACACAAATTGCTTTTCTTTTTGTCGGCTGGCAATTGCAAAATCTTAAAGACCGGCTGGAGCAGAAATTTATTTCCCTGTCGATGCTGGTCCTTGATGGCCAACTGCCATGCTTTTGGGCCTGGTCTAAAGCCAGTGCGTTGTAAAGCATTTCAAGGATTTTTTTCCATCTCTTAATTACGGCAATAAATGCCAATGGCAATTTCTTTGGCATTAAATAAGAACATGTTAACGGCCTGGCAAGCCTTCAAAAAAAGTGCCTTCGAATAAAAATGAATCTAGGGGCGGCAAAACTCCGCACACACATGCCGCCCCCGAGAAAAAACAAAGTCGAGATAAAGGGGGAGTTGGGCGGAGAAATGGCAATTGAGTAACAGGCTGCTGGCAAGGACACGTGCTGTTGGGCGTGGAGCCAATTAAAATTAAAGGATCCTCCTACGGCAGTGGATATGTGGGTGTTGTTGTGTCAGAAACCAATAAAATAAAATTGCTCAACACCTTATTAACAACAGCTGCCTCAGAGCCAAAATTCAAAGAAACGAGCAACAGCTAAATGGGCTAGGCTAAATGGCTAGGTTTAAAACTATTTTCAACTCAATTTTTGCGGACTCAAATATTGCATATATAGAAGTCAAAATTGAACATTAAAGGTCTACATAATAAGACAAAAATATTTGCATTATTTGAATAATATTGCTTTAATATATAAATTGCAGGTGTGTACAAAAGGTAGGTTTTGTATTGTTCTAATTTATTTTTACTACATTCTGTTTACTTATTTTTCTTTTGTTTGAAATGAGTCATTTATAACGTGTTAAGAGTGTCAAATATTTACTTCGGGCTCAAAATCTCAACCAAGATGACCTAGGCCCTGATTGTTTGCTTAACATGCTGATAATAATTGCCTTCTATTGTTCTTAAGCTCTTACCCACTAAAATAACCGGGGTCGGACAAAACTTTATCTGAGATATTAAATGAAACCCGTTTTGCATATTCTGAAGAAGTGTTGCACAAATATTCCGAGGATAGTTGCACACACATATGCTGCTAGCTCTTATTTCGGCTGGCTGGCACTGAGCTTGTGCAAATGTTTATATTGCATATAAAATGCATTCTAAGCTCGGTTAGGAACCCACTGTGGCAGGCAGCTCAGTCACCTATTCAATGCAAATGGACTTCTTACGGACGTTGCATTTTATGCCCCACCTGGATATGAAGTGGATAAGTTTTCGTGTGTTCTGGATATGTGTTTTAAACTCTCCTACACTCGAAGCCACGCACTGACAACCTTTCACACAATTGCATTTATGTGCACACGTGAATTGCATTAGAAAGTTGCCAGCAAATAAACTAAATCCACCTCAAGTGCAAGGATCCCAGTCTCACGGCTGACAGGAACAGGAAACGATACCGACAGCAGCTCGTAGCTCGGCGTGCAGATGCGACAGGACATTTGCATTTGCAGGGATGAGCTCGTGATTCCCTAAGTGGATTAGCCACAATATTTAAAGCCAGAAAGGCTTATTTTTCACAAATTCAATTATAAGTCACAATCGAAATAAATGTTGCATAACTACTAAATTCACTTACCTAAATTATAAGCAATAAAAACCCTTCTTACCTAAAAGCTAAGTTTAATACGGCAAAATATTGTTTTAACTTGAAAACACTTCTTGATTTGTGTTCTCACTGAAATATTAAATTAATAAATTTTTCAAGAAGTTAAGAAAAACAACAAAATTGTTGGAACAATTTTACTAAATTTTAATATTAACTTACTAAAAGAATGCTTAATATTTTTAATTAAAAGCAATAAGAAATATAATTTTGATTATAAAATACCTATTTTTGTGCTTAAACGAGTTGAATAAATAAACCTATGCCAAATCGAGCAATCAACTCAATCTGATTTATTGGACAACTTAAAGGTATGCAGATGCTGCAAATACATTTCCATCGCCTCTCGTGTAAATTTTCATCTCTAAGCGGAAATACAGCCATTCATTGCCTGGCACTCGGAATGGCGCAGCCCATTCGACTTTAGTTCCTGCGCTTACTTACGTTTACGTTTGGACGTGGTTGACGTGTCAGTTACAAGAAGCAATTGTGCAAATGTGTCGGTTTCCATTTTTGGGGATGAGATGTGCGACATGCGATAAGCGCCAAATGCTCAAATGGAGCTCAAGCTCCTGGAGGTTGGGTATGGAATAAAGATGCGAATAGCTCCATGTGCTTGGCAGTCGGCATTCGGCAGCTGCAGATTGAGATAAAAGTGCGAGACATCAAAAGTGCCCGGAGACAAAGGTCGTGGGAATAGTTCTTTGGGCATGCCAATCGGGCTAAATCGTGCCTGCTTGAGGCTAAAAGAGAGTCCTGCTCATTGACTCACTAGCCGCATATGTTGCAGGTCCTTTTTGACTTTGCTTAAGCACTCAGTATAAGACATGCACTAAAGAATCGTTTAAATCCGCTCTTTAAGCCACCATGAGTGTCATTAAATGAAGACCTAAAAGCTTGCAGAGAAAACCCCCTTGAGTGCCCTCAACTCAAAGGTAATGTCGGTAAGTGAGAGTTTAACAGCAGAGTGCCAATTAATACTCCACTTACCTTTGAGATACCCTGCTTTGCCCAGCTTAAATCCAAAACAGAGTTGCTGAGATCAGCCTGTGTATATGTAAGTAGTTTTGCTTTTAGTACTTTCCCATCAGCAAAAGGACAAATTATTGCTCAGCGGGATGAAGACATTAAATTAAGTCACTTCAAGTGCGTATACTTAATTTTCTGTTATGCTCCGCTTTTACGGCCACCGCACAAATATGTAGAAAAATACTAAATTCGCCTGGGGCAATGCATGATATTACAATTTGAGCCACAAAGCCAGAGCCACACACACACGCACTACACAAAAGTCAGAGAAACTGCAAAAGGTCTACAGATGCGAATTGTGTACTAAAGCCAACCAACATCCGCCCTACAACTTCTAGCCATTTCCGCTTCCGTAGAGCTCTACTTTGCAATCCACCGAGCATGTGAGTGTGAGCAGCGTCGGCCGTGCTTTATGCTGTTTCTTGCGCCGCATTTAACAATAAAAATGTGAATTGTTTGCAATAAAAGGCGCAAAGTTGGTAATAAAGCGAAAAAACAAGGAAACACACATGCACACTTGTGGGTTTGCAAACGTTTAAATGTTAATGCAGAGAAAAAAATCTAAAAATTTTCATGATCAAGACAAGAGATTTCAAAATGCATTTACAAGTATCACTAAATTCTGCGAAATAGTTTTAGAATTCCTTGGAACATTCTTTTAAGAAATACACAGTCTTATTTTGTAATTTCTTTAGCTATCATTAGACCAAAGACATGTGTTTAAGTTTAAATATAATTTCAAAATCACCATGATCGCATAATTGGTTTTAAAAGGTGTCTACGCAGTACGCAATATATAATTATCTTGAAGACCAATGGATTTATAACGAAAAACGATGTTTCTGATTTTCTTTTTATACTTTTTGAAACCTTTATAAATTTTTCTAAACTCTACTGATTTCTGAAACAGCACCAAACTGTTTTATTTAAATACGAATTAGATAAATTTAAACTGTTGCCATGAATAATACTTTCACATATTCGAATTTGTTAAGTTTGTTAGCCGCAATTCTAAACAATATTTGTCGCGGTGTAAGCGTGCGTGTTTCTCCTGCTTTTACCTAATTGCTGCACCGAAGCACATTTCAGGTGCTTGGCCAAGCGGAAGCCAGTCAGATACTCACATGAATCGAGAGGAAATGCAGTTTGTGGGCAATGTTTAAGCCAATGACCATTAGCGCGCTCTGATGTCGCCACTTAAATTGAATGGGCAAACTGTTGGCAACAGCAGAAAACTCTATGATCGAGACAATGAAAAACATTTACGGCATTAATTGCCCCAACGACGTAGAACTTGAGCAATTCACACAAAGCTAAATTAATTGCGTCACACATCCAAAGGTTCATGCGTTAGGAATTTTCTTGAAAATATCAGATGCCTATAAGAAAATGTATAATAATACTTTTACAAATAATTTCCAAAATGTCTGAACTTGTTTAACATTTAATTTATCCGGCAAGTTAAAAAAATGGAAGTAATATTGTTATGCAATCACTTTTGGTTAGATTTGGTCATTTAATAATTGTTATTTAAAAAATATTTTTTAAGAAAATGATAACTAGCTTACCAATATTCTAGCTGTTTGCAGTCTACTTGATGTATAAGCCCCAATTAGTTTCCCAAAGAAACATCAATACATTGTATTCTGCCCAACGAGCCCTGAAATTAATTGAGAGTGCCATCATAAACATGCCAAACGAGAAAATTGTAATTAATTCCCAATTGCAGGCGCCGACCACAGACGTCATTTGTTCATTTGGATACGAATTCATTAAGGGACCATGGATCCTGTGTGATTTGTGACAGAACACTTAATCAATGGCGAATTACCGAAGCAGGCGATGCAATTTGATATGCCCTGTCGAATTTGCCCAAATTAGCAGAGACATACGTATGTTCCATGAAAAACAAGGAAAACGAGAAGAGTAAGCCTGAAAAGAATTTGCGGCTTAAATGTGAAGCGCAGCCATAAGTAATGTTCAACTATACGTCTGGATCAGTAACAGCATCCGTACTCGTAATTTTCTTCAAACTAATTACGTTGAAAACAGCAAAGATGCCACTTGACACAGTACTTCGCGCGATAACTCTTTCTGCTCCAAGTTTTCCCCCAGCAAGTGCAATTGCAATTGCAATTGCAAGCGTGGCTAAATTAAATGGCTGACAAAGTGAGCAGCATCAGCAGCCCGCATCGCATCCCGCGAGGACCAGAGTTTTCTTTTATATTCTGTCACCCATTGCAGTCGGCAAGGACATGGACGTGAGAGTGGAAAGTGAAAAGTAGAAAGTAGAAAGTGCCAAATGGCAACTGAGAAAAGTTGCAAACGGGCGGTGAAAGTTTGTCATAAATCAGAATATTTTAAAAGTGTTTGCGCTGACAGAACAAGGGGACGGAAAAACTGTGAACTGTGGAAGTCATAAGCCAAGACTATTGCTGGTAACTTGTAGCCATGTCGAACAGAAACTATGGTAGCAAAAAAAGGCGAAAAAAACGAACTTCGAAGACCCTTGCTAAGGAAAAAAAATCAGAAATAAGAAAATCATATTTAATTCGGAGATTGATAAAGTTTACACGATTTATTGCCAGCCAGTGAATTGCTTGACAATTGCTATTCATTGGGAAATAGTTTACTAAAAAGATAGCACACACTCTTTGTTAAAAAAAGGAGTTCACAAATACATTTATATTTAAAAAGTAAATTATAAATGTCAGTTATAAAAATGATTTAATATATTTGTAGATTTTACTATTTGTAAAGCCATATAAGTCATTTTCGTGAAGAATGTAGCAAAAATACTTTTAATTGCGAGCTCTTGGCTGGAGTATAATCTTACCAACTTTTATACGAAGAATTTTAAAAAGAAAACTTCTGACCTAGAGTTTTTCTGCAACAAATTTCAACAAACGAAAAACTTAAAAATGGGCAAGTTTAATAAAACCAGTTTCCTTTGTTTGAACAAAAGTAAGTTTTTTTGCACAATTCTTGGTAAGCATTCTTACAAAAAATGAATTATAAAATATTTAAAAATTGAAAACGATAGTTTTTCTTTACGCTTCAGACTTGTTGAGTGACACAGCTTACCTGACCGACTTCCTTAAAACCCTTTGCCGACATCATTATGCTCATCAGCACTTCGCTTTGCACTCAACTGAGTGCACCTAATGCAACCATTTTAGCCCATCAGCCATGCTAAATGACTTTCTACTCGGCCATTCCAGCTGCAAATGCCAATTTAACTTCAAATGCAGACACCGACTTCAAGTTGCAATGACATCGGATGTGCAGTGATTTGCATTCGGCGATGGAGATGGTGATAGCCATGGCGACGATCCAATCGACTTGGTCGGATAGTTTTTCGATACCGCAGCAGGCGACAAAAACCACAACAGCTGACAGCCAAAGGCCAACAAACAGACAGGCAAAACTTTGATTGACATTTCAATTAAATTATAGACAAACTGGGTGTCGCTGGCGGCGATGTTTCGGGTGCAGAAAGTTTTGCTGGCCGAATTCGAGGAGATCTACGAGCCGGTGCTGGTGGAGAATCCCTTCACCCTGGTGGATATCCGCGGAGTGGGACTGCGCCAATATCATATAGGCCTCACCTGCAATTGCCTGCTCTTTGGCTGCGACAACTTCTCCAAGTACGAGGATGAGCCGAGTTTCGTGGACGGCGGATTGGATCCGGAAATCGAGAGTTTCGAGCTGGTCAGCATACTGCCGCTGCAGTTAGTCCGGTTTCACTTTTTCCGAAAGGCTAACCGGTATCTCATGATGCTGAACATGGTCGCGTCGCTGGGAAAACCCAAACGATGCTGGAGCACCCGATGATCTTTGAGTTTGGCGGACATATCTACAAGCAGCACTTCTGGCACACCTGGCGGGAGCGGGTGGCCACCATCCGGGTGATGCAGCCCCTCTATGGCCAGATAACCGGCTCCTCGCCCTTCTCCAGCAGCGATGTCCAGCTGGACGAGGAGCCCACCGTGCAGGTGCAGGTGCATCCTGTCCCAAGGACGCCCTCCGTTTACAATGCCTGCCATGCGGCAGTCGGGGATTTTGGCTAGCCAGCGTAAGAGGCTTTTGCCCAGTTTCCATTTTCGGCCAAAGGATTGGGCCCTAAGTTTCTATAAACAGATTAAACCAGTTTCCATTTGGTTGCTGGACCTAAACTTTCAATTTGGCCAGCAGCCTGTTTATTTATTTATATTAAAAGCAAATCACTCTTCCCACCTAAAGACAAGCTATTTATAGTTAGCTAGCTAAAAAGCTTCAAGCTTAAATAGTAGGAACTGATTCTTTTCGGTTCCTTTAAAGCGCAAAATATGAAACTGTTAATTTTTTTTTAAACTATCTACTTTGTAGTCATTTTAAGCAGGATTTTGAATAAAACAGAAATGATTTGGTGCTAGATTTAAAATTATTTTCCCTATTATTATTTTTAACCTTTAGCGATAGAATTTTTGTTTAAAAATGTATTAGGTTTTAGTTACTAGATTTTTATTCCAGGGTAATGTGTCATTACTTCATTAACACATGCTTTTTATATGACTTCCCTTCATCTTAAGCATATCATCGAACTCTTTGGCCCTCAAAGGGCCAGCTTCAGCTTCGATTCTGCCCTTAATGCCGCTCTGATTTTCGTTATTGTTCGACTCCATTTTGGCTGGTTAATGCAATCAGCAGAAAGGCCAGAAATTCGAACACAGCAGGCGTTCCGAGCCTTCTGGTTTGGTTGTTTATTTGGGAATGGACTGAATTCGGGTTGTAAGCGAGGTATTGGGGAGATGACGACGAAAAAATGTTGTATTGATGTGCCCCGGGCTTGGGGCTATTTCTTGCCTTGCAGGCAATACCCACAGCCCCGCCTTGAGGGCGAGTTAACCAACAAAGTTTTCAATTTGCCGACAAACTTAAGCCGCAACCGCAGCGTTTACCGGGTTCGGTGGCAAGGAAAATGTGGGAAAACATGGGCGGCCAGGACCTGGACATGTCTGTCTCTGGGTGAGCGTGCAGCTGACACCAAAAATCAATTGCAATGAAATGCCGGGCAACTTAGAGCAACTTAGAACAACAAGCGAACGAAAAGCAAAAAATAAAACCTAACAACAAGTCGTCATTGGCCGTATTTGATTTAGGGCATTTAATGGTCAAAGTTTTTCAACTTGTCTGTAATTTATTTGATTTGCTTTAGCTGTGGCTTTGTCTGTGGGGGTGATTCGTCGGCTACTCTCTGCTTTTGATAAATTACAATTTATTTAATGAAATGTGCAGATTACCGAGCGTCGCATTAATCATACGCCATGTGGTGCGGCCCTGCAAATACTGGAATGAAATTACAAATTACTTTAAAATTTCACCACATTTACGCTGCTTTAAAATCCTCTTCTGCCTAAGCTTTGCCACAAAATCCGTTCGCATGGCGACGCCAATGCGAAAAGTTAATTAAAAGCCATGAAACACGGTCGGGAGTCAATAAAAGCCATTGCAGCACCCCATACAAACTCATGAGCGTTAAGCATCTTCGTTGAGTTCTACCTTTTTATTAATTTTTAATACACCTGCTGACGCCGTCAATAAGGCGTGGACCTGTTCCATTTCGTTTAATTAGCCATAAAGTCGCTTAAAATGGGGCAACCGAGCTGCTTGTCGGTGTTTTGCTTCTTTCGGGCAATGTGGTTGGCATTCAAAATTGAAATAGCTGCCGAGAATATGTTGGCAGACTTCAGGCATTCCGACGCTTGCATTCTAGGCATTCCGGTTATGTTACTTATTTTTCGGTATAAGTATATACATATTGGCTTGGAAAGTTCAAAGAACCTAGGCTGCCACATCAAAGCCTCATCGTGAGTAATTGCTTTTGAAAAATTTGAATTTTGAACACCGAACAGCAGTCAGCGTCTGCAACTGGCCGTAGGAAAAATTTAATTTTAAGCACCCGCCTCCGAAATTCATTGACAGCACCGCCTTACCTAGGACCACATTGCGTATACGCAATACTGGCAATTGAATGTTTGCCTGCGTGTGTGTTGGCCATATTTCATTAGCACACACGTTAGACATTTTGACGGTGCTTTAAGCGTAGCGTTTATGGCGACATTAAAGCTCGACCCACATGCAGCTTAAGCTGACAGTGATGGATGAGTTTAATATTTATTGAATTCCGTCGGAATTGCCAGTGTGTGCCAATGCATACATGCAAATTCGTGGGCTCAACAGCTAAATGCCAATGGGAATATCTTTGCATAAATCGAATTGAGCGCTCGGGGACATTTGAAAGAACCATTGAGATTCACTAAGTTGCCTTTGATTGGAATGATATCGGGTGATTAAATTAAATCTCGTATTTAAAATGTAATTAAATTAAAACAGATGCTTTATTTACAATTTGACAGGCATAGCTTTGTATGTAATTGAAGTGATGGTTGGAGCATTTAAAATGAAAAAAAATAATTTTATGTGGCTATATTCAATTAAACACAACTTTAAATGTCTTTATACAGCGAACGTCTCATTTTCCACGGCTACAGTTATTAAACATTTGTAGCTACGTTTTAGCTTAATGACGTTCAAAAATGTATATTGTTTTAGCATATCGAATGTCCTTTGCAAATGAGGGGTTGCACAACGATAAAGTAGTTATTAGTTTATATGTGACACATTTCCAGCACTTTGCATATATTTAAAGCAATAATATATTGTGACACAAATAAATTAAGCTTTAACAAATATTTAATTCTAATTCTAAACAATTCTCATCCTCCACCAAAGGTCAAGGCCTATAAACAAAATCCCTTTTTGTAAAGTAAGCTTCATTCACATAGTATGTACTAATAAACCTATTTATAGGAATTTTAAAATTCGTGCTTTTAATTGTAATATTAATCTTGTTTAGCGTTGGCTATGAAATTTATACACCACGTTGTTTTTTTTTCTTGTAATACTTACGCAATCAGCAATTTTGTGTAAAATCCAAGATCAGCTATTAATGCTTATCAAGAATATGTAATAAACATATACTGTTTCCACAAATCCGTATACTCTTGTTCTCGAGAATCGCTTATCAATATTCGTCGGGCTCAGCAAAGCAAATCAAGAAAATCATTTTACTTCGGGCTCTCGCATTTAGTGGTTGACTTCTTCCACTCTGTATTTAAGTTTGAAACTAATTTGGCATTAATATCTGAAGTGCAAAACGAGAATAATCGTACATCGTATAATTAATGTGTTGCGTTGGTAGTGAAGCAAATATATAGTAATAAAAAAAAGTAAATTCCACTGAAGTATAAAATGATCAAAAATCTGTGACTAAACGAATAAGTAATAAAGGCGTCAATTTCGGCTTACAAATCTAAGATAAGGACAAAATGAGTTCGCCGATAAGTGCGCCTGTACACTATCCCCTTGTAAGGTCCCTGACTCCCCCGCCATCGTATCAGGAGGCCATGGGCTGGTTGCCAAGCAGATCGGCAGAGGAAACTACCACGTGGACCACCAACACACGAGACCACCATACTACCGACGGCAACTCATCTGCGCAGATGATCTGTCCGTTGTGCCATGACGTTATTGAGACGAAAACGGTCATTCGTCGTGGAATGACTGCCTACGTGGCCTCGTTCGTGGTCACCTTTGTCACCTGCGGCTTAGGAACCTGCCTGGTCCCTTACATCATCAATGACTTCAACGAGATTCATCACTCGTGCCCCAACTGCAAGGCGTCCCTGGGAACCGTACTTCTTTAGGATAAGATTTCTCAATTCGGTTTTATTTAATTATTTATTGTAGTTATAGTCCTTTTATTTGAATCTAAATAAATTATTTAAATTTTCTAGATTAACTTCTTTACTTTTACTTACTTTTTTGAGTCGAAAAGTCTATTTTCCCTCGAGGTCATTAAAAAGCATACTTAATAACCATACTTTGAACAAAAATGTTGAGCTTTTATAAATTTGTAGTACTTATTACTTTTCCACGAATGCATATACTGTTCCAACAAAATTTCAACAGAAATTTCTGTGTCGTTTTTCTTGAACTCGAAAACTGCTTATCAAAAACCACAAAAACTCAGCAAAGCACACCCACACAATAAGTTTATTTCAATCTGTGAAATACAAAGGTTGGCTATTCCGAGTGAACATAATCAACTTTGAGATTTATGTTTATAACTAAAAATTGTTTACTTTTAAACATTTAACTATTACTAACAAATTTAAATTCTGGTTTTTTGTAATTCCAATATGTAAGTCTCGCGAAGAGTTGTGATGAGAATTAAACAACAGCAAGAGCCATCTGCGAAAAAATCTTAATAAAAAAATCGCCTTCCCCTTCAACTTTTGAGATAAGGGCATAATGGATAATGGGCCCCCACCCTCGTATCAGGAGGCAACAGGCTGGGATCCGAATATATCGGCAAATGAAAGTACCAGAGCAGTGACCACTGAGGAGACGCTGGGTCGCACTTCGACGCACATGCTCTGTCCATCGTGCCATGCCGAAATCTTGACGACCACCATCACCCGGGCCGGAGTGTTGACTTACGTGGCCTCGTACTTCATTTGCTTGTTCAGCTTCGGACTGGGTTGCTGCCTGTACCCTTTCTTCATCGATGACTGCAAAGTGGTACACCACTACTGCCCCAACTGCAAGGAGTCTCTGGGTCAGTCGGCAGATTTGGATCTGGACTAGACAATGAGTTCACCATAACCGATATTCCCCACTATTATTTTTGCCGTAGTGGTTTTAATAGATATACGACGCCACAGCGAAGTTTCGATTTTTAGCCTGATTTCTGTCACATTTTCACTTAGAAATACCATTAAAAAATTGTCCAAACAAAAAATAATTAAATTTTTATTTGTATTTTTTTTGTTTTTTATTTATGTCTACATTTCAAAGAACTTATTTTGAATTCATGCTAAAAGTTGCTGATTTTAAACCTATAACTTTATAGTTTTTAGATGTTTTCGAATTCTGAAATACGAGTCCCTTGACAATAAGATCCCCGTTTCTCTGCAACCAAAAATCAAAATAAATAAATTGGGCACCAATTGCCAAGTTTTTATAATTCTTATCAGCTCATCTACATAAAGTAATTCCGAAATTCGGTTTGAACAAAAAATTATAACGCTTCACTCAAAGAAAATATTTGTAGCTTAAAAAAATATTGTTATTGATGTGATCTTACTCTACATAGAATAAAATGCTTTGTTGCTAAAAAAACAAAGAAAAACATTTTTTTTCTAGTATTTCAAACACTTTTAAAAATAATTTTCAAGGGAAAACTGAAATAATTTTGTTGAAAAGACAGCTCAGAAATGCTTATAGGTTGCATTTCATCATAAAGCGGCCTATCTTTTTTTTTAAATTGATACATTTATGTAAAATATTTGCAAGTCAAAGGTTACGTCAACGCTAGTTTTTCTAGTTTTTGGGGGAAAACATTTTTTTTTAAGTGCAGAAGCCATGAGTCATGTGTTTAAAAATTACTTATCAGAAATCGTCAAGAGGTCCGAAAAGCGTGTTCAGAAGATTAATTTGATTCTAGGTCGCGCATTGAAAGGTTGTTTTCTTCGCATTTTTTTTTTTTTGTATTTCATTTCTGAAGTGCTGGTTGACGCAACACATTTGCTTTATTTGTCTGAATTAATGTATAGAAAGTGTGGTAGCTAGTATTACGTTAGCTCAACGGTGAAAATTAAACTGATCAAAACATTTTCCGTGAAGCCTAAGACTAAAAATAACAAAAAGAGGAAAAATACCCTTCTTCGGCAGAAATATTAAAAACGTCCATGAGCGATCCTCCGCAGTCTCCCAATGTGCCGCTTGAAGCACCGCCGCCCTCGTACGAAGAGGCAACGGGCTCATTTAGACTAACAGTGCCAACGGAGTTGACCCCGGCCCACAGCTCAACGCTTCTAGTCGATTCTTCGACAGAGGACAATGGATGTAAAATCTTAATGGCGGCGGTTGCTTTTACCATCATCCTCTTAAAAATCGGATTTTGGGTGTTCATTTGATTACTCCCTTTATGTTATGCAACCATGATAAGCTATTGTTACCCTTAAAACAAACTACTACCCGGCGAAAGTGCTTGCAATAAAAATAAAAAAATGCTCGAAAAAAAAAAGTTTATATTGTGCTCTTCCTAAAACCAGTTTATTTATCCACTCAACACAGAGTAGTTGCAATGAACAACACTGTGTAACACCAAATATTTATATTAAAAAATTTACATTTCGAATTGCTGAATCCGACTTGCAAGGAAAAATACTTTGTATCCGCAAATATTTATAGTTGGACCACTTTAAACCTTACTAATAAGGGAAAACCTTCTTGGTTAAAAAACTACTTGGCCTAGTAAAACTATTTGGCTTTTATATTTTTTTTTCGAAACGATTTAAAAGATACTTCTCAGCGGAGGTTTTCTGCTAGTAACTCAGTTGAAAAAATCTTAAAATTATTTTTTTAAATCTATAAGATATTTATTAGTTCTTACAAAGGTATAATTTTATACCAATCAATTCAATTAAACTTAATAGCAATACAAGAGAAGACGACTTCGAAACACACAGGTTTTACTCCATCCACGCATGTGAGCTAATTGAATTTGATTTTTACCGGCGTTGGGTTGAAGTTTTAAACGAATCGAGACGTGCCGGGCATGCCAAAGGTTTCTCAGCTAGTGACCGCAAAAAAGGAGATCCAGCGGCTGAAATGCTTTAACTTTAGACCCAGACCGGCGGGGGATTCCGCTTTGTTTGTTTACCGGGCGGGGGCTTTTATGCGGTTGCAGCCGCTGAGTGTGTGGGAACAAACATAAAGTGTGCGGCAGGAACTTGTTAAGCAAACAGTTTGTGGCATGCCTGAGAAATCACTGCATCCTCTGGCCCGGATGGTGGTATTTGCTTTTGTGTCGAGTGCTAAAGCGACTGTCACGACGTAAGTAAAAGCTGTTAATGCTTATGATATAGATGATAGTGAATCCTTCTAGTTTCCTCATACACACCCAAAGGTGCCCTTCCAGCAGCGTACAATTTATTGCATACTTTGCAGGGCGTGCATTAGCGTGGCAACTCGTCACGTCACAAATCTCACACGAACAAAGACCGCGGCAAGAAAACGGGGTTACTTTTGGGGGGAAAACTGAAAAGAAAGCAGAGACAACGCCGAAAGCCAAGAGAATCCAAGCGAAAACGTGACTTGGCACTGGCATCAGTGCCCCCGATGACGTTGATGATGATGACGGTACTCCTCATGATGGCCACACATCAAGGCAAAAAGCTGTCATTAAAATTTAGTTTTACTAAGACTATGCCAAAAGATCTTAACGCAGCTATCATCAAAACACAGACCTTTTTGATTGTCCAAAGGATTGAATATTGAGATCCGGCTAAACTGGATAACATTTTCAATTCACATATGTGATTTGTATTTGTACATATCATTGAAACCCAACAAAAGTTTTTTTTTTTTTTTGTAAAAGCTTTTAAAACGTCTCTCTAATATAACATTATTTTATAAAATGTTTTGAATAAAGGTTTATATTTATGCATTAAGCTCCTCATTTCGGCTGCTGCCACTTTCCGTAATTTTGATTCTGCACACAATAGTCAAGCTGTCTGAGCTCTAAAGACTAATTCCACTTGATCAAATGTGAATTAATTAACTACTGTTTGCCGTGATGGCAGTCTGAGGTATTAACTTTGGTATCCAAGCAATGCAACCTCGGCTAATTGCACGAAACAATTATCCCGATTGCTAGCCCAACGCAACCATTTCGAGCTTAAACAAAACCCCCCGGCTGTTTGGGCATTTAAAAGCATACTTGGTTCAGGAGAACGAGTGGACCGAAAATTGGCCAAACCGAAAATGCGATAGCATACAAACCTCTGTGGAAATGGGTAGCCACACCTGACCAAATGGACCCAAACTCACTTCCCCAGAATTGTGGCAGCATAAACAAGCAGAGTGCAAATGGTCGGCAGTTAAGAGCCTATTAAAATGCAAAACTATAGACGCAACCCCAGCTGGATGCAAATCTTTGCTCGCTTTCCGGCCCACTGACTCACTAAGGCGATCACACCGGGCCAACCCGAAAAACGGCAAACAAATGGACGAGGGTCCTTGTCGATTTCCAGAATCGCATCTGCCACTTCACATATCACAGGTTGTGTTTTCAGTTTGCAGTTTTCCGTTTGCAGTTCTCAGTTGCCATTGCCTGTTAAACGCCTACCAATTGGCATTTCGGTTCAAATCCAATCCTTGATGGCAAACATCTGGCGGTTGACCCCCGGATGCGAAATCGTAAATGTTAATGGCTGCTCGGATTTAATGATCCAGGTTTCTCCATGACTTTCGGTTATCCAAAGGGTTTGGGCTGAATTGAAACACCTAGCACTGAGAAAATAACTCGGTTCCTTACAACAAAATAATAAATAATAATAAACATTAAATAAATTATAATAATGAGCATACTTTGGTAAACTTAGTATAACAAAAACTGGAATTAAAAAAGAGTTTCCAATAACTTTTATATATGTAGATTGAGCTATTAGTTATGTATGCTAAACCATTGAATGGTTCCGACATATATATATTAATATTTTTACTTTTTATTTGTTTTCAATGCCCTTTATAAAATATTATTTTCTTACAAAGTTAACTATCTAGTTTTAGCAAAAAAAAACAAAAACACATTGAATTTTTTAAAATCAACAACAAAGAAGTGACAAGTGAAACATACATGTAAAAGTAAACATTATTTTATAGATAGTTTTAAATTTTAAGGAATACTATGTAACGCCGATTATAATTTTAATTAATTAATTTTAATTATTATAATATTTATAAGCCACATAGCACACTTAAACCTTATATTATTTTTGGAATATCTAATAACATTATTTTATATTCTAATAAAAAAAAGTAATTTTGCTTTCAAAATAGGAGCACCAACTAACTCTTTCTGTATAAATAACTTCTCTGCTGACTTTTAAAAAGTTTTGATCTTGATAGAAGGAAAAATCTTGATATGAAGTATCTCCATTTTCACTGTGCAGGCAATGGAAACGTTCGTTAATGCTCGTCTGGGAATTGAGACTTGGGGACTGTGGACCTGGTCCTGGTCCTGGGAATTTGAATGTGGAGCATCCGATAGCACCGCCTCCCAGCCACATTAAGCCTTTGTTTGGCTTCCAGCCAGCTGCAGCAGGCAACTGCCTTAAAGCCACGCTTCCCCATGAGAGAGATAATCAAACTTGAATTAGGATTTATGCCCCAACGATTGCAGTTTATTTGTCTTTCTTGGGAGCACACGCCTGCCTGAGATTTGGCCGAGATTTACAAGGCATCCACTTGGATGTACCATATACACTCGAACATATTCGTCATAATTCATGGCAGTCCGGCGGCGGTTGACACGATTGTTGCCATCACGTACAGCGCGGCTAGATAAATCTCTTGGCCCAGTCCTGGTGGCTTTCAGCACTCAACGCCATTGTCGCCACCTTTTGGCCAAAACCCAGCCGCCCCCCTCTTTAACCCCTCTTCTTTTGGGCCAGCACGTGCACGCTGTTAACCTCAAAAATGCGCTGCTAAAACATTTTTTAACGCTCTCTAGCTCTCCGACACCTCGAAACCGGGTCCCTTCCTTCCCGTGGCAATGGACCACACCAGACGGTCAGCTAGGTTGAATCCACAAAACATGACCGCAAGGACGCAGCCAGGCCACAACATCTAATCGAGCTGATGGCCAAGGACAAAGGGCTAAACTCGACCAAAAGCGTGGACAATCCTTTTCGAGGCGGGCATACGAGAGTCCCGTACGTGAGTCGGATGACAAAGTGGTCGAAGCATATGCTCTCATACAGGGTGACTACTTTACTACTACTACGAATTACTTTAATTCGCAATTAAATAAAGGGTTTAAGCTGGCGATCGAGAAATATGCCTTTAGCAATACTATTTTTATATAGGTTCGATTCCTTAAATGCAAAACTTACCAAAAACATTTAAATTTAATATTTTTTAAAAACTGTATTTGTTATAATTGAGTACATTAAGGTTTGTAAAGGTAACATTTTGTAAATAGTTAGATAAAGTTTTAAGTACTATAACCCACATATTTTAACAAATTTTAACAAATTTAAAAGCCTCTTTTTTTGCTTAAAATTAAAAGTTCGAAAATTGAATCGTTATTACTTAAATTGAATTTAGTTGCACTAAACTAAATGCTAGTAAGCATATTAAAAAACATAGTCGCTTTTATTTTAATGTAGAGAATAGGAACATATTTATTTAAGGAAAATATTAAGCTTTCGCTGATTAGATATGGTGGCTTTAAAATACTTCAATGATTAAAAAGTTAGACCAGATAAGCTGATTTGGTTGACTTATCACCAAGGTACTCGAAGTTCCCTGACCCAAATATAAATTGGACACCCTGTCGACGTTTTACTCCCGGGATGTACGTGTGCGGTTTTTGGTGACGAAAGGCGCGCGCTCGCTGGTTAAACCCCAAACACACTTGCCTTCAAATTAATGACCAACAATGGCAAATGACCGTGGGTCGGCAGACGGAACGCGACGCGTGCCAAAGTCACGTACCGACCGACATATAAACAGGGGGTTGGGGGGTCCTCCAGAGTTTGCCATATTGGACTTGGACTTGGACGGCGGACAGCCCGTGGGCATGCTGCAAATTTTTAGCGTTGGCATGCAAAGTGCAAAAAATTCAGAACGCTTTAAGGACCTTTAAGCAGAGGGGCGCAAATCGGAGCACCCAAAACGACACACAAAGCGCCAGTTTATCTCGAAAACATTTATTTACTTGGCCAACCCCGACCCCGCCTCCATCTCTTGGCCCGGTTTTTTTTTGTCCTGCCCTGTAGGTTAAAATATTTGCGCCCGCATGGCTACTTTAGAGGCCAAAAGCCGATGGGATTGCGAGGGGAGGGGGCGGGGCAAAACGCTTTTCCCAGAGCCAGGGCAAAATAGTTGGCAACTGAGATAAGAGTCAACAGCAAAAAAATAATAATATTCCTGCTGGCTGAAGTTGGCAAACTTAAGCTCATCTTACAACTGTGCTGGGGCCAAAACTATTTCATTGCCCCAATGTGTCTGCGCTTCTGAAAGGAAGTGTGCATGCAACTGATAATTAGAATATTTGCCAAAGATTCGTATTCCATTATAATTTCTACTACACGTTCATTCAAAATTTCAGAAAATGCTCATAGTTCGCTTTTACGTTATCCGCTTGGTGCTTTTTGTGGAAAATGCATTGGCCTGCTGCCACTTGATGTAAAACATTTATGGAATTTAACTCGGCAATCATGCCGACTGCAAATTAAAGCCCTGCAATGCATTATAGTAAGCGCAAATAATTGATGACAATCTGCCTGCAGATATTTTCGAACATAGGGCTTTGTATCAACTTAACAAATTTACAGGCATTAAAATTAATTTTTTACGAAAATAATTTAAAAAAACAATTTCAGCAAAAGACTATTTCGTTCATTAAATGAAACTATAATTAATTGGCCAAGATACCTATATAGGTTTCTTTTTGGTTTTTGATTCTGAAGTGAATCTCATTTTTTCAGCTGGTCGACACTTAAAATGGAAACTTTAAGCCTTCTTTGTTCAGCTCGACGTTGAGCAATTGCAATAACTGCTGTATGCCTTCTGTGTTCGCATTTTTCGACCTTTCTTTTTTCCGTCATTGGCATGAAGGCTATTAATTTATACATTACTGGCAACCGCAAAATTCACTTAAACACGCTCGTTAAGTGTGTGAAGCCGATCGAATTGCCGCAGCGAAATCTTGCAATGCAATGTACAATTTATCTGGGGAATATGCACTCCTCTTGACCAATCGACAACCGCAGATAAGCTGCTTCTGGGTGGGATTGGGTTTCGCAGATGGAAAATTTCATCGATTCTCGCAGGCCAAGATGGCCGGGGTCCACGTAATGAGATTTGCTAGCCGATATTCCACATTTATTTATGGCCATTGGCCCGTGCGGTTTCACTTACCCAATTCGCCGGAGGGAAGCAACGGAGCACCGATAGCACGGACCATAAATCTGAAGTGTTATGAGAGCATTGAGTGGGAAAAGTTTTATCAACGAAACACATTATTTTAGCACATTTCAGGACAGCTCAAATTCCCAATAGCAGAGAACAAAGAGCAAAACTAAGTAATAGAAATCGGACAGAAGAAGGGTCCAAGCCTTATAGAAAAAAAGGGCAAAGTCCATAAATAACAATAAAATAAAATATAATTTTATCAATGCTACCATACTTAGCAAGCCAGTTTGCAGATATGCAATATTAAAACTTTTTTTGACTAATTATAACTACTATAGCTATAGTTAAAGTAAGTTTTCACAGCTATCACGAGAATTATAGCAAATTCTCGGATTTGTAGCCAAGACATTGAATGGTTCAAGACCCAGCATATTGCACTTGGCAATCGAATCGTTGGTGAAAATCAATCGACTCAAATCGCATTTGTTGCAAAGCTGAAGAGAATGAACGGCATTCGTTACCATAATAAAATTTCAGAACAAATCAAGCCAACAATTGGTAGAAATTCCCCTTCGATTGCACTGTTGCCTTGGCAATGACAAACTTGCAGTCCTTTGTTTGGGCCAGCTGTAAAAAGACTACAGAAAATTTAGCATAATTTATTAACCTTCCATGCCAGGGCACTTTAAAGTGAATTAACTCGAAATGTATAATTCATCTTTGTGGTATGTTTAGTAAAAATGTTTATTCGGATAATAATTATTTAGAGTAATGGCTTTAAACCATCAGAAGCAAAATTTGTAAATATATATACACAAATTAAATTTGCTTTAAATATAAAATAAAACTTTATTAATAATTCAATTGTAATAAATAATTTATTTTTTGTTTATTTAGCTAAAGGTTAAACTCTATGGTATAATCAAATACAAGTCTTGTTTGGCGTGAATGCCTCCGAGGCATATTACAATAAAAAAAAATCATTAAGCTAAAAGAGCATATTAATCGCGTAAAAGATTATTTCAATAACCAGATAATTTATGTGAATTATTTGGGCATTTACGTTTGCCAAATACTCAAATTTGGTTAACCGCATGTAGACATTTGCAGTAATTAGTTTTCCTACCATTCTCTGTGAAATTTTTAATTGCCTTTTGCGGATCAACAATTAATTGCAATGATTATATAATTGGATTGTAATTAATTCATTTCGTTGGTTAGTTTTAAAGCGATTGCGATTTCTTATTTATTTTCGCGGATAAAAGCTGGCATCCATCGTCATTAGTGTCGAATGTACACATGTCGATGCAGAAAAAATAAGCCAACAATTTGAATATTTTTCGACCTTTTGACTGGTGTTGATGGATCATTTGCACACATTACACATAAAACGGCGCTGTTTGGAAACCAAATCACGATTCCCGCCAGCGACAGCGTTAATTAATTATTTCATTTCAACATGCAAATAGCTTAAGCGTAATATTTTTTTGCCTTGTTTTTGCTGGTTTAATCTACTGCATACGCCCAGAAAAAAACGGACTGACAGCGTAATGAATTCAATGACACGTAGTCCCCGCGTTCCTCGATTTTCGCAGGCGAAAGCAAGAGCGAAAATTGTTTGCGCACGTAAGTATGCAACGATTTATTTCGCCCCTGTTCGCTGACAGTCATCAGAATCAGAAGGACGACGACAGGCGGCTCACGAGTAGATAGGCTAACGTCTTTCCATTTTGACCATGGCAATGGTAGTGAATAAATGGGCTTAGATTGGAGTTTCGGCAGGTAGTTACCCCTTAAAAAGTTATTTTCGTTCTGGGAAAATACTTATTCGCAAGTAGTTGTCAATTTAAAACTCAAAAATTCTCATGCGTTGCAGAAGTCATTATCAGAAGTAGAATTGTATTAGTTATTATTATTATCAATCAGTTGCATATTTCTATAATTCGATTTTAAGCAAAAATTTCCCTGTGGAAATAAACGTATATTTAAGATACTTCATTGTTATACATGTAGTGTTAGCTATAAAAAAATATTTCAAAAACATTCGGCTTTTATAACAAAACTTAAAAAAAAAGTAACAAAAAAAAAAAATTCGGACACCAAAAAATATAAAAAGTTAATGTTATACTATTTAATTTTGAATCAATTTATTTTAATCTTGTATTTGTGGCTATTCAAAATATGCATACTGAGCAAACGAATAGTGAAAGGTATACATTTTCTTTGTTTTTGTATTTCTTGTGTTTGGCTTGACCAAAGCCTCTTAAAGTCACCCACACTGCTCTGAAGATCTGAACATTAAGACAGCCCAACCGCAGCAGAAGAAATAGGTAAACAAGAGTGTGTGGAAAGAAAAACAACTTGTCGGCCGCATTCGCCTTGGTCCTGTCAGCATATCCTTGTACCGATGCCGAGTAATTCATTAACATTTAACTTGATTGACACACGAGCCGGGGGTCTGGCCAGGACTCGGGATCCAGTATCCAGATTGGAGGATTTGAGTGTTTTTTGTTCCTGTGCTAGGCACGTATTTCGATGGGGGTTGGCACGCACACGATTTGTTTATACAGTTATAATGCATAATGGCATCGGATTTGGCCTGGCCAGGATAGGCACGCCTACACACAAGCACACGGCGATGAGGTTCTTATTTTGTTAATTTAATAAGAGCAGAGACGACAACAGGTGCTGCAGCCCATACCCCGAATCCAGCTCCGAAATGAAGTCACGTCGCAGGCATAAATCAATTGCCGTGAGCAGGCATTTGTGCCGCTCAAATTGCACGATTGCATAGGTAGGTAGTCCTTGCTGAAGGATGTTCGAGTTAGAAAAGGAGGAGGAGGAGCTGCCGCCAGCTGGCAGCTCGCAAATTGAGCGCAGGCTATGAAAGTGTAACGAGTCTTAATTCGTTTGCCAAGTGCCGCCAAGCGGCCCACAAATCCTGATAACCATCCGATAAGCAACTCCCTTCGATGACTAAAAACATGTTCGCAGCACTGATGGTAAATCAAATACCCAGCTGGGGCTGCCAAGTGGCAGTGGGAGCTCTGCCTTCAATAGGAAAGTACTTTATGTAGGGGTGGTTACAACTACTAAACACAAACAGAAGCTGATCAAAGGATTTGTTGCTACTGTCATTTTTGATTTAATTTAAATTTAATCCGATTATTATTCGAATTCATCAAATTGACTAAAACAACAAAAATCTGTTTTTGAATTAAAAAGCTATATTTCTATGATTTGGTTAATTTCAATACGTTCAATATAGGATTTAATAAGTTGACTACTTTAAAATGTATATCTTGAATTGGCAAAAACAATATTCCAAAAAACATCAGTTATCTAAATAATACTTTAAGGGAACAAATTTTGAACTAACAACCAATTGCAATTTAACTCTTTTTCTCCGAGCTAAGTGCTACAGAGAAATATCGATGAAATTAAATTGAGCACGTTTTACAGGTCTAGCTCTGCTTACAAAATCCCTAATTAGCAATGCATAGTTAAGGAAATTGTATTTAAGCCGTTCCAAGAAGCTTTGACGGCGATAGGATTTTCTGGAAATGGCAACGAGTGGGCTGAAAGGAAAATTAAAGAAGAGGCACTCAAAAGAACAAAGGAAGCACGAGGACACCATGGATTGATTATCTCCAACACGAATCCTTCCTGCCTCGACACATCCGCAGCAGTTACAAATTGATGGAAATTACAAATGGCGCGTGCTGGAAAAAAAAGGACACCTGAAAACTTTTGATGTCCTGCCGTTCCCAGCGGGTGGTTATTGTGCCACCCACTTTCCAGGCACTTAATGGACAGGTGTCGGCCATGGAGGCCCCCTTGCGGAGCTATTTCCTTTCACTTGTTGCTTTATTGGGTTTACATACAATAGCGAGATACTCAAATGGGCACTCAAACGAGTGGTCAGGTCACCACTGGAAAATGGTCAACATGGCGCGGAGCAGCTCCGGGATGTCCCATCCATTCTTGCGCAGGGTACGTAATGGCTTAACCACGTCGCTCTTCTTCTGCAAGTTCGTTGGTATGAGAATAAGGTAACAAAGGAATCAATATACATCATCAATACCCGACTACACTATCACAAATGAGACTTTTCAGAATTAAAAATAAATTTAATTTATACATATATGTGAAAAACATATCCCGAAGAAACATAAATTGTTAAGATTTATTACATTTTATGTTTCTTATAAGTGGTATTAACTACTAATAGTAGCAGTAGTCTACGATCTATTCGGTGTTTTCAAATAACTTTTGTAAAAAAAAAATGTATAAAACTAAATAAAGATTTCAGGATCTATTCAAATATAAAAATAAAATAAATGTTTATTTTGACAATAAATTCAATGAAATATTCAAAATTAAATTGTGTTAAGATATTTATTATTATCATTATGATTATTATCCTGGCGCGACATGTTAATACTTATATTTTAAGCGCAAGTCACAAAAATATGATTCTTTACTTGCATGACCAAAAAACTTTAGAAAAAACCCAAAAACCTAAAATTTAAGCATAATGTACGAAAACTGTCGATATGAACTTAATTGTTCCTTAGTTTAATGACATTTTAGCTTATTGTAACCCTTTTAAGTCAATATTCCTAAAATGCAGGTAATTTTTATTTTTCTTTTTTTTTGGGAGGGTTTTGGGCGTTTTTTTTTAACTTAATTAATAAACAAAGTGTACTTACAACATTGGCCTTTAGTGTGGCTTGGAACTCCTTCGAAACTACCGCCTTGGTGAAATTTCCAAAATTGGTCTGGTTATTCTGAGACTCTGCGATATAGTCATGGACAGCCTGGTGCGGCATTAAATACAGCAGATCGTTCACAAACGAATGGTGCTTGACGGCCTTGCAATCACAATTTCTGTCCAGTTTCTTGACTGGCAGGATTATGCAGTAGAATATCTGCGCAACGGTTTTAATATCCGCAACATCCACATTGGCTTCTTGGAGCTGGGTAAGAATGGTTTGGTAGGCAGCAGTATCCGTCAGTTCCTGGGTTACTTTAACGAAACCCGAGGTATTGTAGAACCGCATGGCGCGTCGGAATTTCTTATCACAGTTGTAGTGCACTTCGATCAATTCCCGCAAAGCCACCTGATCGATCAGATCGCGAATGTGCTGGAAATTCGGACACAGAGCACTGTCATCGTCCCTAGTGTGATTGTTACCACCATTATTATTATCACCACCATTATTACCATCGGGTGGACATTCCTCGGAATCGTCGATTTTAACTGGATCGGCAAACGTGTGGCTGGCAAAGATGACCAGAGCTGCGGCTAGCAGGATAAAGGTCTTAATATCCATCATCGTCCAGCTGGCCAAGATTCGATTTCACTGTGGATGCAACCGGCGGCTCAGCACCCGCTTTTATGGCCCTCTCATCGGCGGCAGAATTAATTACATGCGTTTCCTCTTTCCTCGGACACTTACACTTCGCTTATCGGCCAGCAATTAGCGGAACTTGTCCGTACAACTTTACCCCTATCAGCTAGCCAAAACAATTCCCCGGCGCATTTCGCAAAAACTGAAAACACTGCTCATCATTAGTCACAAGCGCCAAGATAAGGACAGCCAACTGAAAAACTTGTGTTTTCAGTGATTTTTGCAGTTGTTTTAAACATGTTTTTAGATAAAAACATTTCATACTCAAAACAAAAACATAGTTATGATATTAACGTATTTTTGTAACTAAATAAGTTTAGAGTCCAGCAATATTTACTTTTTCAATAATAAAATAATTACATTCTTAATAATAGCAAAAATTTTAGACTATTACATAAATTAACTTTATAGATAGATTATATCCTTGTTTTAAAGACAAAAATTATATCCTTTTTTTCTGTACTTTTATTGTGTTATTAGATTTGAAATAATCTTCTCAGTGCTCTATTATTGTCTTTTTTTTCAGATAAACTTATTAATTGTATTATATGCCCTAATTCTATTGACGAACTAATATTTTTAACAGTGCAAATCCAATTGTGTGATGAAGGGCGCATAATTCCAGAAAATACCTTATAATCTCCCTGTTGTGCGCTTCATTAATTGCTAATTATAGTTGGATACCCCCACACATCCCCTGCAGTTACAAAAGCATTGTGACTCATGCACCTGATGCTCCTCGTTTGTGTGCATATGATTATCTGAGAACCGATGGACGGTGGGGAACTTTGGGGGGACGAAGGTTAATCCACTCACACATTAGTTACCCCTGACAAACGATGGGAAACGTGAGGAGACCAATCCCAACAAGATTCGTCAAGGCAGGGCCAACATGTATTCGCAGGACCAACGACAGACCCCAGAGTGCAAATCACTTTTGGTGAGAGGTCAGAAGTGGGAGGACTTCACTGCTTGTTTGTCTAGGGGTTTCGGGGGGCTGCAACTTGATTCATGGCCATCTGTTTGCCAAACATGTCAGAGGAGACGCCGTTTCAGAGCAAGATTGAGCGCAATTTTACAGCACTTTTGCAGGATTCAATGGTCTGAATGAATTTTTGCAAATACTGAATGATTATCCTAAAAAGAATCCTTTGTAATAGTATTAATAATCACGCGCATCGCTGCGCACATTTATCTTTTCACAATTGTCATGAGTTTCTGGGCCCTCTAGATATATCGTCCGCTTTCATGGCAAACAAAAGTAGCAAATATTTGCCAACCAATGGAGCGGAAATAGTTTCATTCAGAGCTTTTTTTTTTCTTTTTTATTTTCATGTTTACGCCTTTTTTGTGATACTCGCACACTCCATTGCAAATTTAGAAACACGAGAAACATGAGAAAAATAGCAATAGCCAATATTTAAAATAAAAACAAATTGTTTCAATTTTCCTGCAGTTAAACTTTCCTTCACTTAAGCTTAATGACCCATTTATTTCAGTGGATAAAATAGTTGGCAGAGGAAAGTATGAAAATCGGAAATCAGCAGCTTAGATGAGGCAAATAAAATGCATGCAGGGTGAAAACTTTTGCCAAAAGGTAAAGCTCATAAATGCTTATAAAGCGACCAACTTTTTGGGGAGCAAATTGGGGAAATAAGAACATGTAGCAGATGGCTAATGGCTGATAGTTTTATTTTAACTATCTGGTAGCAATTTAATTGTGGTTTTTCTGACTTTCATTGCCGATGCTGTGCGTTGACATTTAATTAATTTTGGCGGCTAATAAATTGCCATTACCAAAGCAAACCGCAAACATTGTAGGCCACTTTTTACTTGCACCCAAATATGCCGAGGATGACAGTTCTGAACCACAAAAACAAGTGAATTTGTTTGGCAAATGTACAACAATGTATGGCCAGCCATTTTCGTTTCCCCCGATAATTTACTTAATTAGAGCTTGAACTTGAAGGCTTTGCGGCATTTGGGAGAATTGCTTTATTATTGCACTTGAGGGTGTTCCAAATGCTGCTGTGGTGACACAGCCACACTCCCAATTTCACCGCCACAAATGCAGACAGCTAATTTAGTTAGCTGGTATAACTAAACTGAGCTGATCATCTAAGTGCGGGGTGGATAAAGGGCTGTGGAGCGAAAGTTGAACAGCTAACTTACTTCGATAAACAGGCTTAATTAGCGACCAAAGCTGAAAGCCAACAGACTGCCAACTGGAGCTGGCACTAGGCGCATTATTTCCCAGGACCCAGTACAGACACACACTCACCCTGCCACGCACACAAATACAATTGAAGCCAGTGGCATTAAGGATAAAAAAACAATCAAGTATAATACAGTGGTTGAAGCCAAAACATCCTAAAAGCTAAACCACAGGAAACTGTTCCATCAGTAATTAAAACAAAAAGTCCTCAATAAAATAAAGCCATGATATGCTTATGTTAATTGATAGTAATAAATATATGTTACTTGAAATAAATGTTCAGTTTTATTTCTAATGTAAGCAAACTGCGTTGGTAAGTTAAATGGTTTTTAAAATTATTATTTAGACGCCATTTTAAATTTTTGGTTTTATTTTTTCAATAGGTAAATAGTTTTTCAATTATTACTTATACGCCATGTTGCCTCTTATTTTATTTGTATTTCTTAAAGCTCTGGTCTTCTGTTAAAGTATGTCCCCAATTAATTTATTAGTAGTTAGCAATATAAACAAATACTCAAGATAAATAGAATTGAGAAGAAAAAACATGAGTTTTTTTAAGTAAACAAAGCCAAATAAAACAAATTAAGAAATACCATTTTAAAAGTTCGACACAAAAGCATTGAAAATTTAAAATGTAACTAATGCACTAAAAATTCAGTTTGTCTACTAATTGTTTTTGTAAAATTATTATCAATTGGTTATATTATTTTATAAATAATCAATTAGGCAATATTTTATTTCTTACTTGCGTCACTGTAAGCAAGCGATGGCTGAAAAGCTTCGTCGACTGTCCGACTTAATTATGTGCAAGCAACAATGATATTTATATTATCAGCCAGTCAATGTCAAGCGTCAGCACCGCCCACTGACCAACTACCCCTAACACACACAGGATTACCATTAGGTCCGAAGACAAAGTCGTCGGCCAAGTTACCAGGATATCACTTGGGGTTGAGATGGGGTGCTGGTTGGGCTTTTAATAGCTTCTCCATGCCTACCGATACGCCATTCCACAGGCCATAAGCCGAAATTATATTCATGCACACATGGCTCCCCAGACTCACGATTTGGTTGTGTGGGCAGAGTGGGGAAAACGAGTTGAAATTGAGGCCCAAAAGTAAATGCAGATTCATGATTGCGCAGTCAGCAGACAAATGATGTGCGGCGCAAAATCAGCGAACTCGAAAATTCCAAGAGGCCCCCATTGAATGTCCTTGGCCGCCAAAATTTAAAGCGTATAACTCTAGTTCGTTTCGTTCCAATTTAACCTCGAACCTGTTGCACGCAATCCAGTTTTTATTTTCTACCCTCAATTTTTGTTTTATTTTTTGTTGCAGAGCACTCTTGAAACGCATCGAATTGGGGAGGAAAACAAAAGCTTTGTCCGCCCATTGTTTTGCAGGTAAACAATTAAAAATGTCAAATGGCTCTGCGGTGGCGAGGATGAAGGACCCCGGACCACGGTACCCGATGACGGGGGACATTTAAATGGGCGAACAGAAGGTGCCAGCCAAAGTGTTGGCATCGCACAACAGCAGGAAAACGGCTCACACTCATGTGGCAGTGACATCTCACAATTTTTATGACAACTCACCGAGTGTCGGTGAAATAGGAATACAAGTTTGGGGGACACAGACAACGAGCACAGAAGCTATCCCAATTATATTCGCCAGTCAGCTAATACTCTTCCAAAAATTATTCACTAATTGGACAACCACAAAACCGAAATCACTGTTTCAGCAAGCACAATTTAAGTAAAATGCAAACAAATATCTGAAATAAATTTCAATTTGTGATAAAATGTAGCTCTCTTCCAATTAAAAGCTTATCAGGGCACAACTGTATGGTAAAATACAAGTGAAATGTAAAAAAACAGCAACACCCGTCGGCATAAAAAACAGTAGAAACATAATAACAACAAATATATTTGTTTCACCAATTAAAAACTTTTATTTAAAAGATCATGCAGTTCACAAAAAATATAATAAAAATGCAATTTTATTTGTAAATTGCCTTAACCATCATACTGAAACCTCAAACAACTTTTGGTTTTCACATTTTTCTTACCCTTTCTAGCTAACATGAAATTCCCAGTGCTTTGCATATGATGGCAGGGTGTAGGTACAGCATAGATATGAGCGAAGCAGAAAAATATGGGAAAACAAAGTTAAGCTGGAGTTTGTCTAGACAAATTGTGTCCTTATGGCTGCCACACACAATCGACCCAAAGGCGAGTGAAGGATCCTTAGGGCTGTGGGGGCGTACATTTATCTTTATGTGGGGGTTTATCTCTTTAATGGCCGCCATATTTGCCCTGCCTCGATTCTCATTACATTCCAGCTACCTGAAACTCCGAATTGGCAACATGAGTTGGCAACAGCATCATCTGCGTGGGGCAAAAAGTAATTTGCAGGCAAATTATGATAAATAGACTTGTGACGAACTCAATTTCAGCTACGAAATTTTCCCCAAACAGGAACTCCATCCATTTCGTAAATTATTTTGCATTAATACGTAAATCTTAAGACCTCTGCAGCGAAATACTCTCCATCAATTGCGTTTAGGTCAATGCGGATTTCTAGCAAATTTATGACTAAGCAATTGCCTTTAAATTGCACTTTTGCGGCACTTATTAAATTAAATGACATTCAAATGGTTTTCCATGTGTTCCCTTTCTTGTGCCATAAATAACTCTTGGGGATGTCTAAATTTGAGAGTAGTTTTTTCGAGTTAATACGTTTAGAGACCCCAGACATTGGCCGGGCAGCTCAATTAAAATGACACTAAATTGCATTTGGATTGCCTTGTCGTGGCTCGGTCTGAGCTTCTCCTCACCCCTTCTCTTTGTTTTACTTGGTTCGGATAGCCCTTTTTTTTTTAAATACCACTGAAAAAATATGCATATTTTATTAACATAGAAATGTGTTGTTTGGATTAAAGAGTTCACCAACGAATAATATATTTTATATACAAATATTTTGGAGCTTATAGCTGATATCCATTAAATTGTATCAAAATGACTTATATTTATTGGCCTTGGCCTTTTGTAAGTCTGATCAAAAGATTGGTAAGTAATCAGATATCAAAATACTAAGCAGGAATACTTTTAGATGGCAATTTATATAATTCTAAATTAATCGATTAATATTAAAATTGTATAAAATCACAGTTCACTAAAAATAGCAAACAACGCATTATCAAAATAAAATATTATAAAGCAGTTGTAAAAAAAATGGAATTTTGTTTTGTTCAGTGAGCTTCAGCAAGAGCAACAGCAGCTGCCTATGCATTCGGGATTTGAGCCTGGGACATAGACGAGGACACTCCACTCGAGCGACTTGCCCGCAGCGCCATCATCTTCAGAACCAAGAGCTTCGGATCCTGTCCGCACTTCTGCCTTCGTCCTTCGCCGTCGTCCTGCCATCCTGCGTGTCTGTGCATTCGGCGCTGTGGTATTTTCCATGTCGCTGCATTGCTTTCAGCATCTGGCTGGCGACCAACTTTCAAGTCAGAGCCGACATCTTGGCATTTAAGGAATTTCCAGGAATAAATTCGCCTTGTCTGTTTGCCTTTAACGACGCCTGCAGTCCTTGCAACTGCCTTGCGCCATTGGCAACTGGTGATTTCTTGTTCATCTAATTAATTGACAACATGACATTCAGGTTTTGTTCTTTGACAAATACTTTTTACTCAAATCGAAACGGAATTTAATTTAGCAAAAATAAAAATTTCCCCCGGGTAAGCGCTTTGATTTCGAGTGATGAAAATTCAATTTCGGGTAATCTTGATCTGGAATTGCTAACAAAATATGCGATGATGCGAATAATGTTGTCGGGAAAATCAATGGTTGGGATGATGCTACAAATGCGGCTTGATAAAATGTGTGTGCCAAAGAACACAGAAATACTCAAATGTTGTTTTTATTGTAGATCTAGAGACATGTATTCATTAAGATAAAAAAATAGACAAATTTATTTTTTTATGATTAAGTATTAATGGGTGTAATGTAATAATCATAACGTTTGCTATTTTTTTACATATTAAAAATACAAATGCCATTTTTTTGAAACCAAGGATAATATCGTCTAGCTCCCATAAAAACAATTGAAAAATGTAGCAGTAAATTCACTGTTTTTTTAGCATAGACGAATTAAAATCGATATAAAAACCTTTTTGTTTAATCTTATTTTATCTTCGGCCTGCCAAAGTTTGCTTTCTTTGGGTTAATTTTAAAATCGAAAATGTTATGTCAAAAATTGAGTTTACTTTTCTAAGCCCATGGATGTTTCATGTTTTTCTAATCTAAAAATCCGATTATAAACGATTTAGAATTTAATTTGCTCGTTTTGTACGTGTAGCAATGCGAGTTCGAGTGCTCAAATGCCGCTCGCACATGATGTATTTGCTGTGCAGGTCAGTGGAAGTTCAGCTGAATCCCTAACAATGCCAACTAGTTGCCACCCACACAGATACTCACCAACACACGGGTACGGGCGCCATAAAGTATGCATCAGAAGCGTGAACGTACTGAGGCCCCAAGCCGAGGCGCTTGATAAATATTCAAAATTCGATGGCAACGGATGGGATGCAGGAAGCTTGATGCTGGATGCTGAATGCAGGAACAAAGGGGACCTCACACTCATCTCACACAGATACCCAAAAGCGCCTTCGTTAGCATACTTGATTTGTGTGCATGTGCCACCAATTTATGTGGCACCGAGAACTTTAGTAGATTTGACATTCTAACGCTCGCCAACAAAATATATACATATATGGATTTGTGGATGTGGAGAGGGTCGTAAATATGCCAACACGACGTGTAATTCGATTTATATGCATGGTTCATATAAAAATATGGCTCTGGCCACCATCGCACATCGGCAATTGACGCCTAACTAACTGCATATGTATGAGCTAAATTAAAAACAAGCAGTAATCTACATACATAAACTGGGATCAAATTGTCAACGGTTAGTAAGTCCGAAGGCTTAAAAATATGTGCAATGCGATAATAGATTCTATGTCAAACATAAATTCTAAAAGAAATATAGAGTAAGGGATTATCAAATTCTCAACATTTAATAAATTTGTTATATGTTGTAGTTTAAACCTCAAAAAATAAAGCAAAATTCTAAATTTTTTATTCATTTTTGAGCCATTTACCACTTAAAGCATTTTGCTTTCGTTTAGCTCAGCATAATGAGTTGATCAATTATTGGTAATAAATAGTTCTGCTTTATTATTGAGCAAACTATTATGCTTGAATTCAATTTATTTTAAAGGCTGAAATCGCATTATTTAGTAATATAATTAGTTAAAATTAAATATTACCAAACAATTATGCAAGCAAAGAGGTACTGCCCTATTGTGAAAGGGAAATAAACTATATTATACCCCAATCAATAATAGAATGATGACTGTTACAATTAACAGGACTTCAGAAGAAAGCTGGCAATCAAAGTCAGGGAATGCTAATGGATAATTTTACACATGAACCTACTAGATGAAATGGCAGGCACCTGAGTGAAGTGAGCAATTTGCTGGGACATCGGAGTTTTCGGTTTACCAACATTGTGTGGGCAAAGGCCTTCAGGCAGTGTACAATATAGGTATTAAATTTGCTTCTTGTGTTGCCTGTCTTACCTTGATTACATTGATGCATTTCTACATCATTAAACCGTCTAAATACCATTAGCAACCAGCCAAGATGTTGAGGTATATTTGTGCGTGCGTAGGTGTAAGTCAAGGATATCTGCCAGGCATCGTAACACACACACCACACACACACACACACTCTGGGGCTCTGCGTGTGTGAGCATCGCTTCCGGTTGAGTGCACCAGCACAGATACAGGCGAGTGTGGTGCGGAGCCAACTCATTTGGCATTCCCCTAATGGTAAATCAATGGTCTGACTGAGCCACAACCTATGTGTCCTATCCCCCGAATGCCCCAGGAAGTCCAGCTGGCTATATAGCACCAAGACCAAGACCAAGAACAGGACCCCAACCCGAACCCGAAACCTAAACTGAACCATCTGACTGCCTGCTAAACGCCTTGATGACACTTGAATGAGTTTCGGTGTCTTTTGTCGCCGGTTTTTTGCCGGCGCCTCACGCTAAATTGCACCTATTATTTATACATAAGGATTCAACTGACCATAAGTTATGTATATTAGCTAATCGGTAAAGTTGCTTTCGGTGCTTTATGAACTTGCCAGCCTTGACTTCCCACTACTTTGCCAACTGACGACCACATTTACCCATTCAATTTAACCTTTCGATGTGCAATCAATTCACAGTTTCCGGAATTGGGAGGGGGCACAGAAGATTATATTTGCTGGGCAGCTCGGAGCGTTTATTGATTTTATATCAATTAGACTGATAAATGCTTTTGATGTCCAATTTCTAAGATTTTATTTGAAAAGAAGTTTTTATTAATAAATCACTTATAATGTTTGACAAAGTTTTTTCTTAAATAGGTATAAAAAAGTATCGTGTTTGTTTTTAATTTTTTTTTTGCCTTAAGTATTTTTATTTTCTTTCTTAAGCTAACTTTCCATTGAAAAGTTTGAAAAGTTTTTAACATAAGGTAAGCCATTCATCTGACTACAAAAGCAACCCATTAAGAATTTCGGTGCCAAAAATGTTATTAATCTATAATGCACGTTCATCGTAGACCCCCCAAAGTGACGCACAAGGGTTAATAAAAATACCAGGTCACGCTTCTGGGGCGAACTCAATGCTAAGCATTAGGAGCTGTGCGAAGCCAATACAATTGTAACCCTTGGCATTGTTATGAGGGCATTAAATTCCAATTACACGTTAAGTTGCCGCGTTAATGGCCAAGTTAATGCACTTGCATTGCCGTTAGCCCGATGATTCGCCACTGGGGGCGTGGCGAGGCGACCCCCCAAAATGACAAAGCACCCAGTATACATTATTACATTTATATTTATTATATGCATGCCGTATAAAATGCTTTGTACATGAATTGGTGTTTGCGTTTCAATGATTTGTGGGTGAGTGTTTGTGAGTGTTGTTCCCTGTGTTTTCTTGTGTATTTGTGGGTTAATTCAATGGTTGGTAAGTCAAATGGGCTTAGAGCGAAAGAAATATATAAAGTCATAATATGCACGCGGCAATTGCTGTATACACTTAGCATCTAAAGTTAAGATTACAATGAAGCGGTTAATCCCAGCGCCTTGTCAGTGGATTGAGTGGACCGAGTGGATCATGTGGATCTAGCCTAATCAGTGTATTAATACATAGCTTCAAGCCAAGCTTGCTTTTGCTTTTGTGGCGGCTGCTTTTGGTCTTTGCGTATCTAGAGTTGGGTTGGGATCGGTTGATTGCTTAAACGATGCTGGTTTGGCCCTTTTAAGCCGTATTCGAACTACAGTCTGGTTCTGTTGACATCACAGTGGTTCATTCACAGAGATAGATCCTAGGGATCACAAAGATCTTAGTAGCAGCACCAGCTGGGCCTCTCCACCTCGCCGAGAGCAATGTGCTCGATGCTCCAGGGCGCCGTCTCCAGCCGTCCCACGCCATTGGTCTTCACATCCTCGCCCTCCACCGCCAGCCCAATATCCACATAGGGCAGACGGAAGGCGGCATTTCCAGGGCTTCTGGCCAAGGCGGCCACCGTGTGACTGAAGGCAGTGTTGGTGTTGGTGTAGGCCAGCGAATCAGTCGATTCAAAAGAACGCAACGAAGGGCTCTTGCCCTCGTCCGCCAGACGAACCAATCCCTGGGCCGTCGAGATGAACACCTGCTCCAGTCCCTGATCCGTTTCCGTGGACGTTTCAAAGTAGGTGGCCCCAATCGAGGTGGCAAACACGAAAGCCTCTTCACGGGAAACCGCTCGCTGTGCCTGCATGTCCATCTTGTTTCCCACCAGCGTCATTATCATCGGATCCTGGACATTGCGATGCAACTCCTGGATCCACGACTTTATCTCGGTGAATGTTTTGTATTGCGTCAGATCGAAGACCAGAATGGCTGCATTGGCATTCCTATAATACATGGGCGCCACTGCCCGATAGCGTTCCTGGCCAGCTGTGTCCCAAATCTGAAAGCAGAGAAAATAACCAGTGGCTAGAGTTCGTCCGCTACTTGAACTTTAATTGAGTCATTCGCCGCTTATTCTGCAATTGCGCTCTTTATGGCCGCGCTTTCCCACAGCAATAACAATCATATTGGATATGGGAATCGCGTACTTCAGGTCTTTTGAAGGGGACTCCTCTTTATGCGCTTCATAAAAATTTTGGGGCAACGACTTGTTCATTGGCGAAACTAAATCGAAGCATACAAAACCCCACAAAGGGAAAAACAAAGAACCCCGAATGCGAAACTAACAAGCGGAATACGCAAACAATATCCTATTATGTATTCATATTTATTTTGCTCAGACGCTTGATTCTGCTGGCCTGGCGAAATTCATACTTTGAAATGGATGGAGGTCAACTAAGAAGGAAAAATAAAGCTGACCTGTTTCTTAGTAAGAATTGAAACGAACACTTTATAAAGTACGTCCCTTTTTTTTGTTTCTTCTTGCATGCTTATCCATAGCATAAATACATATATATACATCCATTTCTAAAAAGGCAAGCTAATCTGATATATCGAATGTCTATGGTTATTTCTAATATTACGAATTTTTCTCCTCACACATAATTAGATTAGGGATTATATTTAAAAAATGCATTTTTGTACTGAGTGAATTTACACTAACATTAACACATACTAACATTTTAGGAATATTACAAAAAATTTTGATAAAAACCTTTTAAGGGTAAAAATATGTTCGGCACTTTTAAACTTCCCGTCTAGTTATTGTGGCCATCAAAATCGAAACCATCCAAGAGTAAATATGTTAGCCAGGGCCAAGTGGGTGGTAACCCTTTCACTATTGGGAGAAGCTGCTGCCATTCGCGTTTAGCTTATCAATAAACTATAAAAAAAAGAAAGTGCGGTAAAAAAAGCGAATAACACACAAAGTGCAGTGGACGCAGAAATTGCAAAATAAAAAAAAACAAATAAAGTGACCGAAACAGTGGGGCGGAGGCGGACAAATACTGAACCCGTGGCGGAGTCAGTGGCAGAATAAACCCAGATTAGCGTTCGGGCAGCCAAGCCGGAAAATAGGATTAGTGGGCGTGGGGCAGTGGCAAATTCCTTTGGCTTTGCCTTTGGCTTCGGCTTTTTTACGAGGCAATTCCATTTGCGTTCGCCCCCCAAAAGAGTTGGGTGCACTGATACATGGTTGGCCGGTGGATACGCACTTGCAATTTTATTTTGACCTCGTCCAGAATGATGTTGCACGTGAAGAAGGACACGGCTATTGTCGGGACCTCGCTCTCACTCCTGTGCAAGGTGTTCTTTATGTACCTGATGACCAATCGTGTTTTGCCCACGCCTGAAAAATAAAACATAAATAAATAAAACTTATCAATATTTTACAAACTAATTTTAAATTTTTTTGAACTATTTGCCATATGTGTCAATTAAGTAAATTTCAATACAAAAATGAACAATGTAAGTACATCATTCTTTAGCTACCTCATACACAAAATTTTTCATATTTCATACAATGGGTTATTGGATAACATTTTACAAAATACGAATATGTTATTCCGTGTACCCGTGAGCCTTATTTATTTCAAGTAATAACCGACATCTTATCAGCTTGAATTCAGTGAACGCGCCATGGCGCACGCATTAATTGACTACTGATTAATCATGGCAAATAAATAAAATAAACAAAAATTGGAGACGCACTACCCTACAAAAGGTGGTAAACATTGATAAGAAAATCGCGTCCCAACCACCAGAGTCTTTGTTTGCAGCACACTTTTGCGGTTCAGAAAAGCCCCTTCCATGACTGGACGGACATTGAATCTGCCCCTATATCTGCAGTACATGCGCTGAATCACCCGATGATCATGGGAAGAACATATACCTCAGGAAAAGCACCGCCTTTTTTTTATCAATGCATGTGTTTGTGCGGCATAAGTAAAACACTTATTCTTTAATTGATATATAAGCAATGTATGTACAAAGAAAATACATATTTAGGTGTCTAAGTAAACTTTACCCGGCCTTGTAGCAAACTTAAATATTAACATTGCAAATTGTACAGACAGTTACACTTTAAGAATTTTTTTTATAAGGTTTATATAAATGTTATATTTAGTTTTACAAACATAAATAAATATTTGGAGCTTACGAAACTGTTGGAAATATCTATCGACCTTTAAAGGGAACTTTAGATACAATTTGTATTCTTTAATCTGTATATTTAAAAGATATGGCCTTCCATTAGTCGAATATAAAGTGATTAAATATTTGTTCTGTAATACAAATCTTTATGTTCAATAAAAACAGATTTGTATACCTATAGACAAGAAAATATATATGTCATATGTTGATTAAGTAAGTCATGGAATTCAGAGGACTGATAAGCCGAGTCCCAACCAGACAATCTGCCTCTTTAGCACTCTTAGCATCAAACCAATTCCAGATTCCGGAATCCCAATTCCCGATTGGGGGTGGAGTGCAGTTCAAGGCTGCGGCTTATCGGCTCACCCCGGGCAATTTGCTTATCACTGGGCAAATTGCAAGAATAACTTGCATTATACGGATCAGCGGGGCTTGTGAATGGAACCCAAAGAGGCATCCAACTGACTGACAGGGCTTGTATGTATGTATGTACATATGTATGTAATTCTTACCTCGCGAGCCTAGAACCAGCACTTTGCCCTCAATTCCGCGCATCTTCGCCGAGACTAGCGGGTTAATCGCATCGCTTTTGTTGGGTTAAGATGACGTTTTCCGTAAAATGGATTATGTGTTGTTGGCTCAGTTGTTGTTGTTGTTTCTAAAAAGGCCACTGGCTGAAAAGCGAGTAACTAAGCTGTTTTTTACGGCCTGTAACGTACAGTCTCTTGGGCACAACTGAATGTATAGCACTAGGTGGGGATTTTAGAGTCGGGCGCCTCGATTAAAAGCCCTCTGGCAGCAGCAAAGATAAAAGATTTAATAAGTTTTAAGACTTGTTGTTATTGTGCGATGTTATACACAAACAGCTGCTTACCAGGGTTGCACGTAGTGACGATAGTTGTTGACGATAGCTTGCCTATTAAACGGCTTAGTACAAAAAATATCGAATGAAATCAATACAACAGCGTTGTTTTTAAAAAAAGTAACATTTGAATAATAACTAGTAATTGTACAACAAATATTGTTTACCAAAATTGTTAATTCCCCTTGACTAATGATATAATAGACAATTTATTTTGATTCATTTTCATATATGTTAAGATTAATTATACAAAACAAGAACAATCATTCAAAACCGTGATCACCGCTTGGTGACTGGTAAACTATCGTCCATCACTAATGGCATTTCCCAGACGCGTTAGTACCACCGCCAAAATCGGGCAGATGTTCACGCAGACAGCGATTTTTAACAACAGTATTTTATAACTAAATTAACTAATTAAAGGTGTTTTAAGATCAAATGTTAAGATGAACTAAGTCCGCCAAGGTCGCGCGCACAACTGGAAATTGCACAGAAGTTCGGAGCGTGCGACTCGAACGCATTAAATGCCCGCAAAACTTGGACTTCTACGCGCGTTTTTCGCTTGGGCGGCTTAGTTTTCCCCGACCTGGGAAAAGTGCCACATTTCCAAAAGGTAAATGCACTTTCATCAAGATTAATGCGGCTCAGATAAGAAAACCGTCAGCGGCTGTCCCCTGTGTACTTTCGCTTTCATTTGCTCCGGACTTTCCCAGTGTTTATCGAGCTCCAAAAAGTGGAGCGAGCCTGTACAAAATGCCGCGTGCCTAAAATAACTAGGGGGTATAAAACTACAACAAAAAATCTATTTTTATTCAAAGAATGGCCACCAGCAACTCAATTAGGAATAAAATAAACAACAGCTACGAATCGGAGCCTTCTACGGGAAGCGGGGTAAGATTAATAGCTGCACTTTGCAGTCAAAAGTCTTTATTCAATTCCGTATTTATAGTCTTCGCTCAGTGAAAACAATGAGGGCCATATATCTGACGAGGAGCACATGAATCTGCCGTATCTAATGAAACCGAAACCACTGAGCAACCAGCCCGTCAACAGCAATTCCATTGCGGAGACACCGACGCCACCCAACCAAAAGCCAGGCAGCCAGGAGTCCCAGTTCCTGGGCTTCGGCGACAGTCCCTATGGCCAGGTGAACAAACGTCTCTACGGCTCCCAGCTGCAAAACCTAAAACTGCCCGAGGTGGAACCCCCAGCCGTCCGTCGCCCCTCGCCGGGAAAGATTGTGTTTCCCCGGTTCTACGACACCCTCATCGAGGAGAACAGCTGCAATGCCGTGGACATGGCCGTGTCGGTGGCTATCACTTCCACGACAACCACGGGCAGCCTCTCATTCGATGGCAAAATCAAAAGTCTGACTGTGAGACCTGACGATCAGGAGAAGCCAGGTCCCTCCAATGCCAATCCCCGACTCGCCACCGTGCTGGATACATCGCTGAACACTTCGCAGCATAAGTTCAACAATGAACGCTCGCCCGATCTCTTTGCCGACAGCGACGAGGAAGCGGAAAATGATGATCAGGTGGATAAGGAGCCGGCCACAAGGCTTGAGGATTTGCCTGAGGTGCTGGAGGAGTCGCAGTGCACCAGCGATGTGCGTGCCCGCTGCTCTCTGACTGCCCCTACCGAGTCTAGTTTTGTGGATGAGCAGACGATGGACTTATCGGCCACCCAGCTTAACGCCAACGATCCACGATCGCATTTCTTGGAGAACTGCCGGCGAGAGCGGGAACTCTATCGGCGGATACGGCGCTGTCTTCAGGGCGTGCGTCCGCCGCCCACGGTGACCACACCCGATGTGGACGTCATCAAAATGGTGCTTAGCATGAAGTCAAATGTACTCAACTTTCTCTCTAAGGATTCGCCAGCCTCGACGCCCGCAATAGAGGACAGTGGCATAAGTGAAACGTCCTCGTTGTTCAGACCCACTCACAGTCTCTCGGAGGCTCAAAACATGGGCTGGCGGGACGTGCTTGGAGTGCGACATCATGGACTGAGGTAAGCCCTTCTAGATATTGTGGTATGCTTGTAATATTCGAACTATACTTGTCTCACTCACAGCTATAATCTTAACAAAGCTGCCGAACAAAATGAATACCTCAGCATGTCCGTGGTGGACAGATACGTGGGCGTGGAAACAGCCACTTCCTACGTTCGATCCCCCTCGAGTGCCAAGAAGCGAAACATGCGTATGAAGTAAGTCAAGCAATAGCTTGTCAAAATAACAAAATATTTATTAAACATAAATGCTTACAGAATGTTAACTCAATCGCCTGGCAATCGACTAAGTCACCTGGCCAAGCGCCGTGCCATATTTTCTTCTGCAAATCTGGCCACCAACTCACTGAAACTCAACAGCTCAATTGGACCACAACTTATGGTAGATAAGAAGTGGGTAGCTTTATAATTTTTTCACTCGTTCAAAATCCCAAATACAAACTAACTTGTATTATTATGATTTACAGAAAAGCGCGAAATAAACGCAAGGCCACGCCCAAACGAAAGACCCCGGGCAGCAAAACCAAAGGTAAGTGATAAAGCCAGAGAATTTCAAAATTTAATGATGCATTTCCAACAGCCCGAAAGACGCCATCTTCATCCGCCCGCAAGCGTCTGTACCGCACCGATCTCATCAAGCCAGGTCCGTCGAGAGAAACTTCCAAGCGTGCCTTATTCCAAAGCCCAGCCAAGTCGCTCCAGCAACAGCAGCTTATGCCGCCCAAGCCACTCTTTAAGCCTGAGATTGCGAATCGCGTGGAGCGATCGAAGCGAGCTCTCTTCTCGCCGGACAACCAGGGCAGCAGTAATCAGCTAGAGTCGCTGCTGAAGCGAAAAAGGAATGCCTGCGATGACGAGGACTCCGCTGACCTGGCTAGCCAGAGCAGCAAGTTGTTCCGAGCCGAGAGCAGTGGTCCCAGTGGCTTGACGCCTCGCGCTCTCAAGATCAAGAGTCAGAGCTTCTGCATTGGAGCTGGTTCCTCCACGGCAGGTGTTCAGCTGAAGTTGGCTCAGCAGATAGCTGCACCCGCTGGCCAAACGCGGCTAAGTCTGGGACTGAGCGGCAGCAGTAGCAACCTGGTGAACAGCTCCTCCTTTGCGAGTGGTACGCCTCTGGCGAGTAAACTGCTGCGAGCGCACTCGGAGATGAGCGCCACTCCCAATAGCAGTATGACGGATAACCAGCGAAAGGTAAAACTTACATATTTACTTTCAAATATGGGAAAGAAAAGAAAAACTGTTAAGAGCCAGGGTGTTTCAGAACGATATTTTAAGTAAATTCTCTTGCTAATTCGCAGGGGTTTGATCTTACATTTTATTCCCACCCCTAAGATATTTTCACGATTAAAGTCATAACTTATCACTTTCAATACGACAGAAATTGCTTTGGGCTGTGTCTCAGGCACTGCAGGAGCGAAAGATCACGGCGAAGCACGAGCTCTTCCGTCAACATGCGGCAGACCTTACACGCATTGTGAAGCGCATCTTCCAGGAATTCTACCTGGGGCATTCATCCAGCAACAGCGAGACACTGCTAAGGTAACTTCGGGGTTCGGTTAAACCTTCAGTATGTTTAATTGAAACTATACATTTCCCACAGGCTGGCCAAGAAGTTTGCGTTTAGCGTGATTGCGGGCAAAAATGCGGATGACGTTTACCTGCAGGCACGAAGTCAGGAGAGTGAGGCCAAGCGGCTGTCTAGCACCCGCCTCTCCGGCTACATTGGCCCCGAGGAGTTTGCCCAGCGTAAGATGCTTCTTTCGCAAGCATCGGCAGTTGGAGCAGCAGCCGGTTCGGGGCGTTCCTTGCACAACCTATTCGGCAGTGAGAACTCCATTGATTCATTCGGTCTGAGCCAAATGAGTCTGCCGACAAACACCTGCTCGGATACGCAATCGAGTATAGTGGACCGCATATCGGAGGATCTGTTCTGCAAGGAGCGGCAACCCATCCGGCCCAATCCCACGCTGCAGAACAGCTCGTCGAAGAGCAACCTGGGCGGACTGGCGCTGCGCGAGAACATGGACTGCGAAACGCGTCGGTCGGCGCAGAAGAACTTCACCGGCAAGGACCAGCAGAACATCAGCCCGTACTTTGGCGGAGGTGGAAGTAATGGCTCGGCGCGAAAGTTCCAAATGCAATCAGTGGGAAACAGTAACAACTCTGGAGGCAAGGCCAAGCGACAGATTTCCTTTGACTGCTAAAACAGCATAGTAAAAAAGGATTATTGTTTAAATAAGTAATGCTTATACTAGCAGAGCAAGAACCAGATTTATAGGAAACCAAAATAGGCAAACCATCGCCCTTTTGTTCTTTGCCCAAGTAGGCACAACATTTACTCCGTTTATTGTTTCAATTATTTTTTTGGTTGTTTTAGCTTAATTTATTTAACTGCCAGGTCTCTTAAAAATCAATCACTTTTCATATAATGGCAGACAACCGTAGAAATAGGTATATGTAAAATACATCTTGTATAGATCTTATAGATCGCTTTACCTTAGACTCGCCCAAGACTTTTCCTTGAACACAAATTTAGTTACAAATTCAACTAAGATTCTTTTTAAACTAACGGCATATAGGATCTATATGGGATTTATTTTATGCGACTCAAGTTTGATGAATGCAATATTTTCCACTGAAGTTTAGATGTATTAAGAACAGTTTGTGCTTAAAAATTACAAATTTTAACTAACTAAAACGCGTGAGTACTCCATGCAACTGAAATTAAGCTGAAATCAAGTTTTGTAAGAGTGTAAAGTGAAATTAGTATAATAAAAGCGCCCCCAATCAGTAGTAGCCGCTGCGATGTATGTATCGTCTTACTAATCCAAAGGAGACTAAGTGAAATGCGATGGCCACCACCACCAGACTGAAGCAATCCAGCCAGTAAGTGTAGTCTGCCGTGCGATAAGATCCCTGCTGCAGCACCTCCACGCCGGTTTTGATACACGGATGATCCTCGTTGACAGGGCAGTCTCAAAAAGGGAAGGAAAATTGTTAAATGTTAACAACTCTAGTAATATATTCCTAATCGAATTGTAAGTATCCTACCGATATTGTCGATGTCAATCCAGAATTTATACATCAATGCCTCGTTGGAATAGAAAAACAGGGAAAAATACTTCAACCCAGGAATTGTATCCACATTCATGTAGGTTCCACCGAAGATCAGGAAGATCAGATCGAAAGGCGCTGCGCATTCGGAGGCCATCCTATCCGACTCAAAAAGGCTGGAGAGGAAGACGCCATATCCGACGGCTGCTACCGCGGACAGACTCATCAGGAAGCCCATGCTCAAATACAGAAGGAAGCCACGCGTGTAATAGATGGATGCGTAGATCACGGACAGGAAGACGTATCCTTTGAAGAAGGCCACTGGCACGAAGGAGAGCACCAGGGCCACATAGTAGGCTGACAGGCTGTAGGTGCCCTCACCAACCTCCCTTCGGATGATAGGCAGTGCGGCTGGGAATATGTAGGTCACCCCATAACTGAACGTGAAGATCATCTATAGGGATATATTTTATGAGTTCTCCATTCCATAACTGGGACCCTCAAAAGTCAAAAACCTCGTTGCTCAGCATATAGATGGAGCCTCCTACATCCTGTACTGTTCGCTGGGTAAGTCCACCAATTCCGGAGTACATAAGAGATAGCGTTACAGCGGTGATCTATGGCTACAGATTATAGACTATTCTTTCCTTGTGCTCTGGGTAGGTAACTCACCATAAAAAAGCCAAAGGATATGAGGGCACTCCTGATATTCCGCACATCTTCGGTCATGAAACGCACCATCAACAGGTATACCTGATATAACCAGCGTATTTTCTTGCTGAAATAGGAATGATTATTTTTATAAAAATAACGATCCAGCTTCTCAATTTTAAAATAAATTTGCTAATAAGGAATCGGGTTTTATGCTAATAAGTTCGAGAATATTATGAGTAATAGTATGAGTTGATAGATTGCATTCACTATATCTCAGAGTGATATGACATACATTCGCGATTTGTGGGCATAAGAATAGGCGTGGTCACGCTCAGCATGAATCTGCATGCTAAAATCTCTAGCATTTATTCTATCCAAGATCTTGACGTTTATAAAGACGGCTAGAAAGATTCGTACATTATTTCTTCTACCTGTTCTATACGCTTTTACTCAACGAGTAGCGGGCTTAAATATATTTTCTATTTATTACAACTTACAAGTTCTGCACATGTTTCAAATAATCCCCGCTGTAATTGCGGGCCAGTAACCAGCTTCCGCTATAGAGTCCATCCGTCTCGTGTTCGTATTTAGCCCGGAGTACAGCCCCGGCACTCTCCTTCCCGTCCTTATCCGCCAGGGTTTTGAGGTAAAAGTCAGCGGGATTGCAATTCAGAGGAAGCTCATAGCCCAAGCTGAAAAGGTCAATAGAAATCGCTTGAATTGAAAACTCTTGAGGGAGAAGAAAATAGCTCACTCCGTAAAGAACTTGGCTGCTTGTTCGGTGCGTCCCTGGTAGACTATCCTGCCGCTATCCATCAGGATGATGTGGGTGAAGAGCTCGAAGATGTCCGACGTGGGCTGGTGGATGGAGCAGATGACCGCCTTCTTGTGGGTTCCATTGGGACTGTTGCTCAGGACTCCCAGTGTGGGAAGTTCCCGCATTGCCTGCAGCAGACTCTCGTGCGATTCGCCCACCACCTCCATTTCGATGGACTTACTTCCACTCCCGCTGGCACTACTCTGGTCACTCGGTGTCTCAAACGAATCCTCGCCGTAAAAATGGCTCAGGGAGTGCTTCGCAATGCGCCTCCTCGTGCACAAGTGCCTCAAGGTTTTTATCACCGAGTAGGCACTAAAACTGTCCAGTCCCGTGGTGGGTTCATCGCAGAACAGGAATATGGGATCGGTGATCAGCTCCTCTGCCAAACTCAGGCGCTTTCTTTCTCCGCCCGACAACTGCTGAATACGGGTATGTGCCGAATCTCTTAAGCCCACTGCTAAAAGCAGGTCCGCCACCCTTTGACGCTTCTCTGACTTTGTGGTGCGGCGGTGCATCTTGAAATGGGACTGGGAATGGGAGGGTTAAAAAATAAGTTAATCCAATAAAAAAAAAAAAAATTTGACAAATTATGAAATATGAATGATATTTTAACCTTCAACCAAAAGAACTGAAGCTTACAGATATTAAAAAAAATTAAATTTAAAATGAACAACCAAAATTAAATTTTCTTTAAGACGACTATATTTTAATTTTTATACCTATATGTTTAAGAATATTAAATCACATTCTGGAATTTACCCTAAAACTTTGCATAGTTTCTAAAATTAAAACCTTAGATAACCATCACTACATTATATATCGAAGTATGTTTTATATAAATTTAAATCAAAGAATTTCTATTTTTTTATTTATTTTTTTGATTGTTTCTAAATAAAAAAATGCTTTTGGAAAAGATTTTTCCACTTAGCTATATAACTGAGTGACTAGCTTGCATGGAAACGGACGGACGGACGGACACACGGACATGGCTAGTACAACTCTCCTAGCAATACTGAATTAAAATAAAGCTAGGAAGAGTTTAGACTAAGAACCTAAGGACCCTTGGTATGAAAAAGATCAATGAACACGTTTTAAAGGACCCACCATAAAGTATAGATGCTCGTAGGCCGTAAATGTCTTCACGTTGATCTCGAACTGCGGCAGAAAGCTGGAGATGCGCGTCATCTGATTCCGTTCCATGGCCATGCCGTTCAAAACCACATCGCCGGTCAGGTTACCACGCAGCCGTTGCGAAATCGCCGCCAGCAACGTGGTCTTTCCCGCGCCGGATCCGCCCAAGATGGCAATGAGGTCGCCGGTCTTCATGTGCCCGCTGGCTGCAAGCCAAATCGAACCAGAGTTAGCCACAAATCAGTCCCATTCCCATAGCCACATAGCCACATAGCCACATGGCCACATCCCACAACCACATCCGGAGCATTGACTCACCGTCTTGAAGGATACATAGCTCCCGCTTCTTGCGGCACTCGTTCCAGAAGCTGTAGTTGCTCTGCTCCTGGGCGGGCACATAGTAGTTGAGCTGTTTCCACTCGAGGCACAGCGATGGACCCTGTCCCCTGTCCGACGAACTGCCAGACTCCTGCATTTTACTCTCAACCGGGGGTGGAGTTCACTCACCTCACAGAAGAACTTTTCTGACTCTGGCTATTCGACTGTTCGCACTTATCGCCTCCAGAGCACAGGCTTATCTTATCTGAGGGTCCGACCGCGCCTACAATGTATTTGCATATCTGCTCGGGATCTGTGCGTGGGCGGGTGGTGCGAGAAACCTTAAATCTGTCGGGGGGGTATCGCGGTCAGAGGCAGTCAGTCGACTGTTCGCGTTGAGGTCTTGGCGGCAACTGGGCAACGTCGATGCCGGCGACATGCTTTTTTGTACCCCCCAACAACATTCATCCCATTTACCGACCCCCCCCACCCGAGTAACATTAAACTTTTGACCGCATTTGGGTTGCCAGCTAATTGTCGCTTATCAATTCACATAGTCAAACGGCGGCAGTTCAGCGGTGTCGGCCAAAGAGAGGCGCTCGTTGAGGTGGTTCAGTCGGTCGTTGACTGGTTGTGCCTCCGGCTTGTGGTCGCTTCTTCGCCAGCAGCGCCTCAGATGGCCCAAAACCAGGCGGATCACGGCGAAGGCGTCCAGCAGCATGCTGTTGATGAGCACATGGCCCATCTCCACCAGACCCATCACGCTGACGCCCACGAAAAGGGCCAGGACTCCTCCAAAGGATACTGGAAGATAATATATTAATATAAAGAATCTTAATAAAAATAACTTAGGATATAAATCAGCCATAATTACTGATTTAAGTCAGATATAACCCTATGATAAAATATACATATTTTGAAAGCAATGTTCTGAATCGTAAAAAAAACCTGTTTTAACTTTAAATCTATATTAATTCAATTATTTAAAATTGTTAAAAAACTTTTAAACACAAAAATATCATTTTATAAACTGTTTGCCATATAATATAATAACTCACCCACTAAATCTTCAAAACTGTAGACCACATCCCGGCGCATCCGGACCTTTGGAGGGATCAGGTCCCAGCGGAAACTGGAGGTAGCTGTTTCGCTACTGGCCACCTCCTCGTTGTTTTTCACGCCCCACGAGCTTTTCTTCACCGTCTGCATGGTGTACTCGATTTCCGTGCAGGTGGACGGACACTTGCAGATGTGCAGTGCCCAAATGGGCCACTTGAAGTCCAGCAGGCACTCGAATCCGGCGGGATTGCAACTGGGACCCTCGACATACGGATAGAAAAAGGGCACGCAGTTGCACATCTCCAGAGCCATCACCGCCCGACATCGGGCCAGGCATAGGGATTTGCTGTAGATCTGTTTGTTAGAATCAATTGAACAACAGATAATTGGAACATAATTAGATATATGTTACATGGTTTTTTAAATTAGATAACTACAAATGAGGGCAATGCTATATAACAAGTTTGGAAACAATATATGTATTTATGTATTTATATGCAAAAACACCAAAATAGTTACAAATCAACTAATAAAATTAATAATCACGTGTCTAGATAATATTATTTTCTCTGTAGGCATTACAGGGAGGATGCCTGGGATAGGTTCTATAGAATATTTGAGTCTCTTGCGCTGATACGGCTTATCAGGTGCCGCGTTTTTTATTTGTCTTGAGAGATGCAATTATTTGAGTTGAGAAATTTGTTTATTTGATGAACCGAAACGCAGGGCATCGCTCCAGAGAAAGAGCATCTTGGACCCAAACCCCCAACCGAGATAAGGTATATAGATATAGATACCTTCAGGTTGGATGTCTCCTCGTTGTTGAACACACACTTGCGCTGTGCCACGCTCAACTGGCGTAGATTTTTCGATGCCCTGCAGATGGGGGTTATATAAATCAGACTCATAGAGAAACGGCACTGTCTGGATGGGTGTGATCTGGAAGTCTGGAAGTCTACTTACACCGTTTCGAGCACCTTGAACGAGGCCGTTATCTCATCGGATTTGTGCAGGGCCACAATGTTCGCCTCTGTGGCCGAAACCTCAAACGGCGAATGGACGTCCAGCTGCAAGGTTGATTTCATATTTAATTAGGAATTTCTTTTGAACGGCAGCCATTGTGCAGCACTCACCACGCCAGTGCTTTCATACAGATCCATTCGGATGTAGCACTGCTGTTTGCCATACTGGCAGGACAAGGGCTGCGGCATCAGTTCATAGGCAACGGGTCTGAAAGGGCAGGAAGTCCCCTTAATGGATGAGGATCATGGTAAGGCTACCCATACTACTTACTGGCCACTCAGAACCGTGGACATGGGCGAATTGATGGCATAGCAGGCGCCCCGTTCCGTCATCACGCGCTGCACATGGACCTGGAAGCCGGAGTCAAAACTGCTGATGACCTGCTCGAAGGGTCGGTCCACCCGCTCTATCATCTCGTAGAGATCGACCTGATCGAAGCGCTCGTCCTCCGCAAACTTGGCCAATTCCGCGTAATTCCCGGCCGTGGCATTCACCACCGCATAAAGGAAATCCATAAAGTAGAAGTAATCCTCGTCGATGATCGAGACATTCCACACCTCCTGGATATACTCGTTGGCTTTGAATGAATCGATGTGATCGTAGTAGCACAGTGTGACTGCCGGCAGGGATCCATTCCAGCCGCGGTAGTCCCGATCCACGGAGATTACAGTGGGGGAGCTGAAGTAGCGTTCCAGCTGAAAACTACTGAGCACCAGAGCCGCAATAACACTGCTTATGACCACCACCAGCCAGAAAAGCCGTTCCACCAGGTGAATACTCCGATTGACGCACAAACTCAGGGCCAGCAGACCAGTTTCAGCTCCTGCCTGAGCCACCACATCCCGCAATCGACCGGAGAAACTCACGCAGCCAGCAAGCAATAGCCGAAGGAAAGCCAATAGTCCTCGGAGGATCCTGCCAGAGATTCTTCTAGTCCAAAGCCCCAGTCGTTGGTTGCTCATTCTGGGCAAATGAAAGCAAGAGCTTGTCTGTCCGGGCTTTTATTTAATCCTTATATGTGTTGAACAACCATTAGTGACTTGTCTCCCCATTTGATTTCTAAAGGTAAGGGACAAAAGTCCATCAATACCTATGGTAAACGCTACCTTACAATGAAATATTGTTAAAAAAAAAGAGTATTAAGCCAGAATGCTAAATAGTTGGATGTATTTTAAACTCCACATCATCAAACAAACTATTGTTAAACCGAATCTAAAAAAAAAAAAACGAAACTAAAAAGAATTTAAAAAAAAAACGTAAATTTTGAGCTTAATGTAAATTTTTTTAGCTTATATTTAGCTTATTATACTACTATTATTTTATTTGTCTATTTTTGGAACCGTTTTAACATCTGAGAATGTAATTTAATGTAATATAATGAATGTAAATGCGTTTAAAAAATATATATATTTTAATATTTTATCATGCATTGTATTTAATCTTATAATTTAGTATTTCATTTTAAAATTATAAATACAATTTTAAATTCAATAGCCATTTATTTATTATTACATATTTATTCCTTTTCTTTTGTGGTCCGAGTGAGTATCTCTAAGTTTAAATAATAGAGTAATCCTCCTTCTTTACTATAATTTTGTTGAATTTATTGAATGCCATCATACACTTTATTCACACGTAAAGCCAACTGGATCTGTTGAGGGCAACACCCATTAGTGATTTATTGCCCAGTCCGATTTGAATGAGGAAAATGACAATGGCCATCAGAACCCCGATAAACTGTCGGAGGACAAAGGCTATACATTAACCATTGCAACAAAAGGGTTAATTGGCCGACTGCCACCCACTTACCCCGCCCAAACTGAGTGTGTCCAACGTGACGACTCCACAGGCTTCCAATGGTTGATCTAAGCTCGTCTGGAGTTGCATCAAAAAGCGATTGATGGTGATTTGTAGGCGGGAACTGCAAACCTCCAACTCGTTGAGCAGCAGACAAAGGTTGCATTTCTGGGGGCTCAGTTAATTAGTACCAATATAAATTAAATATTATAAGTGCAACCCTCTTACCTCTTCCAAGATCTGTTCGTTGACAGCCAGAATAAACCAATGCGACCGCCATGCATGAACAACCAAAGCAATCTATAGATTAGCAGCATGGACTCTTCCCACAGCGGATTCTCGAAGAAGTTAAAAACCAAGTAGAGCTCCACACAAAAGCTGACCAAAGAGTTGACAAAATTTAACAGCAAAAACAGTCCGAATTTGGATAGCAACTGTTTGTGGAGCAGTCCAATAAGGTTGCATGTGGAGCGCATTTCTTCGATTAACAAAGCAGCACCACCACCTGCATCCACCAAAGCAGCAAAAGCGGACTCATAACGAGCATCCAATTTGGTTATTTCCACCGCTGGTCTCTGTCGCAACTTCAGCTTCTCCAGATTTCTAGTCATCTGGTCCAGCAAAAGCCATAGTAAGTGCACCGGAAGGGCATATTGGAGTAGCCCCAGACTCAACATTAAAGCAGGCAGATTATAAACACTATTGCTCAGCCAGGTGCTCCAAAACTCGAAGTTATTGGTGACTATATCCACTAGTGCACACACACCATGGAAAACTATAGTAACTACCATTAGGTAAAGCGTCCTTTTATCATGCTTCTTATAAATATTACGAATAGCTTTGCTTTCGAGTCCTCTGATCAGGCCATGAATCTGAAACTCCACTTTCTGGGCACAGGAATCATTGACTACGGCATGATAAACCAAAAAAGCAACAGTTGACATGTTTCCCGGAAACTCCATCAAGTAGAGTATTTTCTCGATGGTGGGCATCTCCACGTTGAATTCCACACACTTCCAAATGCTTGCTGCCCAATTATATAAAAGCAAAAAGAGGCACCATAGAGAATGGATCCAATTTCCAGCCGATGATATACCCAAAAATCGGTTAATACTGAGCAGCAGATTCTCCCAGTGCTGGCAACTTGAACTGTTCATCTTGAGGGGATTTCAATTAATGACTATAAGTGGTTAAATGGTTTTCCGTTTAATTAATATGATTAATGATTGGATTGAAGGACTTGACAGGCTTAAATGATTGTAAGAAGTTTGAAATCCTCAGTAGTCATCATGTGGAGCGCGAAGAAACTTCAATCCAAACGTCCTAAACTTAAAGCTTGGCTAAGACAAGGGTATGAATTGGACAAAATAATTGTCACAATACTAAAGTTTCATAGGATTTCAGACCATCTACCTTCCACCAACAATACATGGAAAGGTTTCAACAGTTGATTAAGACCCTGTATTGGTTCCTACTCATCTCTGTTGTGGCAAACACAGCACCCATAACAATTTTACCAGGCTGTACCAATAGATTCTATCGTTTGCTCCATTTATGTTGGATGACCGTCTGGTATGGATGCTTCGCCTTGGCCTCATACTGGGAATTCGTGCTCATCACTTTACAGAGGGTTTCCCTTGATCGTTATCTCAATGCCATTGAATCGGGAATTTATGTGATCCATATTTTTGTCATTATGCTCATCACTTTCCAAGGAAGAAACTGGATTCCGAAAGTCTTAAAAGATATTGTTAGGACTGATCTGGAAAGGGGTTATGCCATAGATGGCAAGAGAACCAAAAAGTTTATTGCCCTGCAGTTGTTCCTAGTCTGGATGTTCACCTGTCTAGCCTTTGCCATGGACATCTGGAGTCAGAAGTGTGTGATCTTTAAATCGATCTTGAGTATCAACAGCTATGTGATGCCTAATATTATAAGTGGTTTGTCATTTATTCAGTACTACCTCCTGCTCCAAGGAATCGCATGGCGGCAGAGGAAAGTAACCGAAAATCTGGAGCGATTATTGTTGCAATTATGTAATCCGCGAAAAGTCGAGGTTCAAAGATACCGCCTTCAGCACGTTGATTTGACCAATTTTACCAAACTGGTTAACCGAACGTTCCAGTACTCTATAGTACTCCTCTTCGTCGGCTGTTTCTTGAACTTTAACCTTAACCTATTTCTGGTATACCAGGGCATTGATAACCCCGCTATCGACGACTGGGCCAAGTGGTTGTACATGATCCTCTGGCTGGCCATGCACTTGGGAAAGATTTGCAGCATCCTGTACTTCAATCACAACATTCAAAATGAGGTGAGGCTATTTTTTATTTTTCAACAAATAATTAATTAAGTTTTTAGCAATCCAAGTGTTTGACCATACTAAATGGAGTGTCGTGTAATGACAGCGATCTTCAGGAGACTATTAACCACTTTATTATTCAAATACGGACGAATGTACGGCAGCATGTGGTGGGTGGAGTCATCGAACTGGACCTAAAGTTTCTAACAGCTGTAAGTTTACACCATTTAACTTTATTTTAATTCTTTTCACTAATAATTGTTTTATAGTTGCTAGTGGCCTCTGCGAATTTCTTTATCTTCCTGCTGCAATATGATGTCACCTATGAGGCTTTGTCGAAATCGATGCAGGGAAACACCACCAAAACTTAGGCTTAGAAATCAACATTTCACATTTAAAATTCAATCATCTGTATCTTTTCGGAAATTAAGTTATACAAACATCTGTATGTATTTTTAATGTAAAATTTTTTCGGTCCATGTTACTTGTTAAAATATTTTGAAACAATTTTAACTAAGAAAAATCATTGCAAATATAGATGCTAACATATATCATTCACAGAGCGCCACAGAGCAAGTATTAAGCTTTACTTAACATAACATTGTTAAATTTCAGAGAATGCAAAATATATTTATTTTTGTTAAAAATATTAATGAATAGTAGATTACTATTGAGCTCATGAGTTAATTTTAGTTGTTTAATTGTTAAAAGGGGTATATCTTTAAAAAAAATTTAAAAGTTTTTTGAATAATCATATTGCAAATATATTTAGGAACCTGTAAAGTTTGTTCACTAAAAAAGTTTTTCTGTAATGACAGGTTTGAGAACTTTAAAAATACCGCCCTAAGCTATATCGATAGACACTTATCGATAGTTTTCAGGGCACAGAGCAAGAGTGCAACCCTGATTGCGGTTCTGGGAGTATCGTATCTTGTTTTTTGCACGCAAATAACTTAAATTTCGCTGACCATGTGCGACGTTGCAACTGTACAGAAGATTGCCAATTGCCTGGGCGTCAATCCCGGCAAGGTGCAGCTCAACGAGGAGCAGGTGCGTCCCGCATAGCTGACCCTCAAAACCGAAGAGTTCTCACCCATCCCCCGTCAATTTATGTTATGTTGTGAAGGTCGTAACGCGCACGAGTGGCCAAAAGAAGAGCGTGGCCGGATTCGCCACAATCCTGGAGAGCCTGGCCCACGAATCCAAGTCGGAGACGGCCCAGAACAGCAAGGCATCGCGAGAGGTGGAGGCCCAGGTGTACCAGTGGATCGAGTTCTCTGTTCTCTACGTGGCGCCCGGCTCCAAGGACAAGTACGTGTCCAAGCAACTTTTGGCGGACTTCAACAAGCTCTTCGCCAGCAAATCCTATCTGGTGGGCCACTTCATCACACTGGCCGATCTGGCCGTCTACTATGCCATCTACGATCTTGTGGTGAGTTGATATCTGAATATTTATTATGAAGGCGATTAATTTGGTCTACAAGTCTATATTTTAGCTTATTAGATCTCTTTTCCCCAAAATCTGGACAATTTTAAATATTTTAGTTGTTTTTTAAACAAAACTTCTAGGATACCTTTTAATATGATTCCAGTTAAGACTAGGAAGGCCGAAAAAAGCCCATTCCATCACATTACTTTACATTTTCATTAATTCCATGTCAAACCTTACAGACATTTGTATTTAGGTGCCAATTTCAGGCTGCACATTTCAATACTCTCAGTATAAAACCTACGATTAAAACTCACAAAATTCCCATAGCAATCAGAAAGATATAGTAACTAGAAGGCTTGATCAAGATGTGATAGACCTAAAGGCCAAAATAATCCCATCACGTTTACTTTGAATTTGTCATTAACCCCTTTTCTATTCCTCTAGAAATCTCTCTCGCCGGTTGACAAGGAGGCCTATCTGAATCTATCGCGCTGGTTCGATCACCTACAGAACCGCCCGGATGTCCATCAGGGCGAGCCGCTGCTGAACTTCACCACCATCTACCTGCACGGCTGGGCCACTGGCACTCACATCTAAGAACTCAGAACTTTCGAATCCATTCACGTCACAAATGCGACACTTAAGTTATTTATTTCTATTGCATTTCACAATGTAGTTTTGTGTGTGATTATCATTTAATGCCAATGAGAGAGTTCAGCGTTGGAATATGAAAAATCGTTATTGTAGCCCACATTACGAGTTGTTCTTTTGATAATCGGATCTCAGCCGTTGCTCCGGATCACGTGCCCTTGCGTTGCTGGTCGCCGGTGCAGCGTGGGTTGTGTAGCAGCGACTCCTGCTGCGCCAACATCAGTTCGCCTGCACCTCGCGCGGCGAGCTGAGGGAATTGCCCAGATCCGAGGGCTCCGTGCACTTCCAGAGGCCATAGGTCTTGCCCACGGTGGTCTGCCACAGACGGAGAGTGCCATCCTCGGAGCCGCTGGCGTAGAGCTCGCCATCCGGGCTGAATTTCACGCTATGCACGGGTCCAAAATGGCCCTTGAAGGATTCTGTCGGGGGAATCAGACATTAGCTTTTAAGATCTATATCCAGAGGGTACGCTCCCTTACCAATTTCGTTTCCTGTGATATAATCGAATTTGTACATCTTGAAGTCCTCGCCGCCACAAACGAAGACATGTTTATCCGGATGCAAACTGGCCGACGCCACGTTCGTCGGCACTTTCACCTCCTTCAGCTTCTTCAGCGTGTCGATCTCCCAGAAACTAATCGAGGAGCCATGCGATATGGTCAGGATGTGGTTGTCGCTGGAGATCTCCAGGCTGTTCGGATTGCTGTTGAACTGCAGGCGCTGCACCTCGATGCCCGTCATGCGGTCCCACAGGCGGACGGTCTTGTCCTCGGCCGCCGATATGATGCACTTGTCGCCGCGGCAGAAGAGTGCCCGCTTGATGGCCCCCGTGTGGCCGGCGTACTCTTCTGGTTGTGCCTCCGGCTGCTCCAGGTTGAACACCCTCACCAGCTTCTCGTTGCTGCCGGTCACTATGTTCTCGGAATCCATGTCGAAGGCCACGCTCTTGACGATGTGCTTATGCTGGAAGCTGTGGATCTCGGCACCGCTCACCGCGTTCCACACTTTTCCGGTAAAGTCCGCCGCTCCGGAGGCGGCCAAAGTGGCGTTCCGATTGAGGGTGGCATTCCAAACGGCGCCCTTGTGTCCCTCGAAGGTGCCCACCCAATCCCCGGTGTCGCCGTGCCGCAGCATCGGGCTGCCATCTGCAAGATTCAGATCACAGTTCTCGGTCAGTTGCATTCGCTTTCGCCCGGCGAGCGTGCGTGCATAAATTAACGAACGGAAGCCACCTTGACTCAATGCCTGCCGCCAAGGCCAACGACCTGGCTGACGTTCGCAATCATGCAAGCGAGCTCCCCAAGTTCACGTCACCTGCACTGCACCGCACCGCTCGGCGGGATCGGAATCGGCGTCGGGATCGGGAGGCAGGGAACTGCAGTTCCCAGGCAGGTTGCTGCAGTGCAGGGACGCGGCTTGTTAGTTCGATCAAAACCAGATTTAATTTCGAAGTGTAAACGGTTATCAGTTGGCGGTTATATAGTAAATGCATATGGACAGAGGAGTGCATCATAGAGACACCCAAGAAATAAATAAAAATCTGTTTTAATGAGCATATTTAGGGCAACTTAAATATTTTCCTTACACTAAACTCAACAACCTAAATTATAAATGTTATTGGACTAACATTTACTAAAAGAATATTTCTAATTCAAAATTTGTATTGATCTACAAAAGTTAAAAATAGGAAGTACCCACAAAGAGGCAAAAAACGCTTATATCATTAAATAAATCTAACTCATAAAAATAATTGCGTTTCAATTAAACAATGACTATTTAGTATTTTACGAAATAATTAGACGCAAATTAATAATTTAAAATTTTATAATTGCTGAAATGCTGTTTGGGTTTTAATTTTTCTCATTTCTCAGGGACATAAATAATAAATATTGAACATTGTAAAGCGTATACATAGTCTGGTCAAAATCTTCCAAATGACTTTCCTCTCCCGACAGTCGAACAGCTGCATATACACAGCATATAAATATAGAAGTTTCAAGGCGCTTCCTGAACTGAATTGAAAGCACAAAACGAGCAAAGTTTTGAAAAGTTGCTAAACAAGGGGAAGCGAGTACGTTAAAAGGCGATAACGAAATTAACTTGAACTTGCACTGGGAATACGCTCTTTCCGCATAAATGCAGCATTTAGCGAAAGCATCGAATGCAAAGCACACACTCGTGTTGTCTCAATACAACAACAGGCAAAACAGCAATAGCAATCGCATCGACTAGTTGACACCTCAAGGCAAAGAACGCGAAATTTGTAGCATGCGATTGGCGGGAAAAGGGTTCGCAGCAAACAGGTTTCGCTCGCGATGAATGACTTTGCATTTGGGTCAAGGTAAAGCACAGCCTAGACGGAGCTAAATCGTGTTTGTTCGCAAGTACATATGTTTTGCCGATCGACGGATCCGCTGATGCAGCATCTTTTCTACGAAAACAATTATTTATCAAAGAACGGTGGCAGGCCACTTTTTGTTCAACTATTTTATAAACTTTCTGGTTGTTTTATGTCTTCTTTACCCTAACTACGTATGTGCAAATATGGAACATAAAAAGATTGTTTAGAAAACATTTTAAAACTACTTTTAAAGGTAGTAGGTGTTCATATTACTAGACGTTATCTTTATGTTAACTAATTTTTCCAAGCTTTCAGCATCCGCTTCTATATAATTTTAATTCATTTGTATTTTTAAAAATTGTTTACAGAAACATTTTTGTTCAATCTTTTCAAAATTAAAATCCTAACCTTCACTTCCTTTGAGTAGTGTTATCTGGATTAATATATTAGAAAGATTGCAACGCTTGTCTCAAATTTGCAATAAGAAAACCAAACAGACAATTTCACAAAGATTTTTTAGAGTATCAACCACTGTGCGACGACGGAATATAGTCTATATATAGCCCACAAGGACGCCTAATCGCATGCGATTTTTCGCCACTTTTACCTTTGCAGGCCGAGATGAGAAAGTAGCCGCTGTCGCAGATGTCGCTGAAATCCAGGTGAACTACTGGCCGCGTATGTCCACTGCAGGTAAGCGGTATTTGTCGCAAGTTATTGGCAGCCATTGTAGCGGTAGTGGGTCCGTTCCCCTAGATTTTTCTCTCCTTCCGCCGTAATACTTTTCTGTTTTTTGCGAGTGTAGCCGCCGTGCTTTTATTCGTAATGTCTAGTGAGAATTTTGCAAATTTTGCACTTAATGGATAGCTGGCAGGGGTTTTTGGGGGTTCGCTTTGTACTTCAATTGGTGTTTTCGCCTAATTAATAACTCTTCACTGCCCGTTCGATAAATGATTTTCCCGTTCGTTGCTGAAATTCGTGTTGCTGTTGTTGCGCTTTTCCAACGCAATCCGAGTACTTTTGTTTTTGTTTGGCAAAAGTGTGCAGTGTATTTACAATTTAATGCGCTGAATTTTATAAACAAGAGGGGAAAATAATTACGCGACACGTTGTTGTTGTGGATGGACGATTGGTAGCCGACTCCAGTCTCGATAAGATGTTCCCACACTATCCTATCGATGGTGGTGGTCGCGTGAGTCGATTGTCGCTGAAGATGGGCGATCACTGGGAACTGTGACTGGGCTGTCACGGAGGAGATTGGTTCATAGCAAGAATTTTTGTTAATTTAAAGATTTCTTTTTTGTTGTTTCGGTTTTTTGTTAAAAATGTAATAATATTTTTTGATATAGAACTGATTTTTTTTAAATTTTAAATATCTTTAAAAATAAATTGAAGATTATACAAAAAATAATATGAGGGGGAGCACTTTTAAATATATATCACATTTGAAATTTATCGATGTGATAATTTTAGAATCAATTAACATTTATTGCTCTTTTTAACACTTTGTTCTATCCGAAATTTGGACAAAATTTGTATTCACGTTTTTTAAAAGAAGTAAAAGAAGCATACAAATCACAACTAATGAGGTGTTTAAATAAATTAAGTTTTAATAAAATTTAGTTAAATCTGTATTTTGTCTAAATAAATGAATCAAGTGAAGTGTAAATTTTAATATTTTAACAGATCACCCCAAAAATCACTTAAACATCGATTTCCAAAGGCGAACGAGTAACGATATATCGCTGGCAGGCGATTGGCCACCCCTATTTACTTGTCAAAACAGCAAATTTTCATTCGGGCCAGGAATCGACTGAAAATATGTCTGCTATTCTAAATCACGCAATTCGTCGCCAATTTGGCGCTACTGCCGCCCGGAATATGTCCGGCACTGCCGCCGTAGCTGGCGAGCACTCCGGTAAGTGTCCTTCCGGAGTCCCAACGGCCAAATTCGACCGCTTTTGTAAGGTTAAGGTTATGTAATTTGGCCATTGGGCAAGATCGATGCGAGGAGTCCCTCTTATAACATCACATCCATGTTCTATGTCGTATCTCAGGTGGCTACAAGGTGTGGAAGCGCCTGTCCTTCTTCGTGGCCGTTCCCGCCGTTGGTCTGTGCATGCTGAACGCCTACCTGAAGCACCAGGAGGAGCACGACAAGCCCCGCCAGGAGTTCGTCAAGTACGACTACCTGCGCCGCCGCGAGAAGCGCTTCCCCTGGGGCGAGGGCCAGAAGAGCCTGTTCCACAACCCCCATGTCAACCCTCTGCCCGACGGCTACGAGCACTAGGTGGCCACCGCCTTCGATCCAGAGATGTATTCGTTGTTTGGTAGTGATAAACGTTAATGTAAACTCAACTTTAGGCGGAAATACACAGACACACTGAGAAAACACCATTACTTAAACTCCAGTTGGCGCTTCAATAAAGATCAAATCAGAGCGAGGATAACCTTTGAAGAAGTAGAGGTATGGGATGGTTTTAGCCAGGAATACGCTACAATCAGAAGAGAATCCCCATAAACGAACAGTCCCTTGGAGTATATAATCTTTTTAATGTGTAAGCATAAACATGGATCCAATCTCTGGTTTCTTATTTCGCGGACTTGCGATTCTTAACTACAAAGCGATCCAGTTTGGGTTGCGACTTGGTATCCTTCTTCACAGCGACTGCCTTTGGTGAGACTTTTTGAGTATCTCGGCTCCGGGTTTGGCGCGACGACACGGTCTCGACTCCCTTGGGAGTAATGATCTTTCGCTGCTTAGTAGGCGGCGTAAAAGACTCGTCGCTATCATCGAGGTGGTCGTCATCTAAGTTATCTTCATCCAAATACTCCGCCTCAAATTCCTCATGCTTTACGTCGTCCAGATCCAAATCTTCCTCGATATGTTCCTCCCCTTCGCCTTCCTCATCGACTTGGTACGGCTCCATGTCAATCACGTGATCGTCCTCGATGTGCTTCTGCAGGCAGTTCTGGGTCAAGAAGATGTGATCGCAGAACTCGCAGGCGAACCGCTCGCTCTCCTTGTGCTGTTCCATATGGGCATCGACGCTGTCAATATCCTCGATCTGCTCCCGACACATCGGACACTTCAGGGTCGCATTGGCGTGCACACTCGCGTGCTCCAGCAGGCTGTTGTAGCTGGTGAACGACTTCTTGCACTCGCTGCACACGAACATGGCGTCCGAAGTCTGCGTGTGCATGCGCAGGTGCCGCGAGAGATGGTGGGACAACAGGTACGACTTTGGGCAGTACTTGCAGGGATAAGCCCTCTTCCCGGCGTGAGCCACGAGATGTCGCGCCAGCTTGGAGGCTGTGGAAAAGCTCCTCGGGCAGTGCTGGCAGGGAAAAGGAAGGTTGGTGGAGTGTACAACCTGAAACAATAAAGTATATTAGCTGCTGGACTTTATATCACCCGTATATCCTTACCTCATGACGCTCCAGTCCCTGTTTGAAGGCAAACGCCTTGCTGCAGACGCCGCACTTAAATGGACGCTTCTTCTTGTGCCGCTCGGCGTGTTTCTCCATTTCCTGGCGCGATATGAATTGCTTCTCGCAGTATACGCAGATGATCTTGGGAATTTCTGTGTGGGTGCGCTCGTGGCGATGGAGCAGAGCCTTCCTGGTGAAGGCCTTTCCGCAGATGGTGCACTTGAATGGCCGCTCGCCAGTGTGAACAAAGTTGTGCTTGGCCAGGTCGTATTTCGAGAAGAAGCTTTTCTCGCAGTGGGGACACTGGAAACTGCGGGAGCGCGTATGATTTAGCTGATGGATCTCAAGTAGCTGCTGAAGCGGAAACGAGCGTTCGCAATCGGGACACGGAAATACGTTGGTAGCCACCGTCTCAGTGTTCTTGGTTGGATCATCGTGATAATCTAGCTGAATGTCGACGTCCAGAACTTCGGTCACTACAGCCACGTTGCCGCTCTCATCCCGTTTGACTTGGGGCGTGGCAATGCGCGGCTCCACCGGAGCAGCTGGTCCCTTGTTCAGAATCCTAATCGACGACTTGTTCAACACCTTGGGTTTTTTGGGCGACGGCTTTGGGGCTGCTGCTGTCATCTCCTTGTCCAGCTCGTTGGCCATGTCCTCCAGCATGTTCTGCACATCGTCCATGGAAAGCTCCTGATTGTTCTCCACCTTTAACTCGTAGGCGTGAGATCGGCGATTGGCTTGTGGGGTAACTACAACTGGGTTCTGGGCCACCAAACTTGTCTCCAACACTTGGACGTTCTCGACAACTATCTGGCTTGACTTGGCCATGGTGTTAAGGAGCTTCTTGGGGTTCTCCAACGTCTCGACGACAGGGGCTGGAACTACTACCACCTTCTTGGGTATTACCGTCATCATGGGAGCACGGGGCTTTTCCAGAGGCGAAGGCCAGTTTCCGGTCAAGGGATATTGTCGTAGGAGGGTCTCTGCCCGCTTACACATCTGCTTGAAGCGGTAACAGTGCTCGAACAGCAGACGGCATTCCAGACAAATGAGCCCAGGCATTCCATCACCGGCGTAAACCTGGTAAAAACAAGTAAGTGTTATTTTAGGGAGTTTTAACAGAAGAACGCGGTCGTAATACCTGGCTCATCGGATTTAATTTAAAAAGATGGTTTGAAAATTAAACCCAAATAGCTTTTTTCCTTATTGAGAAATCTCAGACTTTAAAAGAAAGAAAGCTTAATGGAGCATAACGAATTTTTTTTTAGTTTTTGGTAACGTTATTTTAGTAAAAAAAAAAACTAATAAAATAAGCAATTTGAAAAGGTATTGCCCGCCAAAAACTATAACACCCCCTATAAAATAACAAACCAATCGATATTTAATCGCACTGCGATTTATCAAACCGTCGAATTATCGACGACTGGCCATCTCCGCTTGGCGGCAAGTGCATACACACCACTACCTATGCAATTGAAGTTTGTTTTCGCGGCGGCGAGCACGCTAAACCTCCGTAATTGATTGATTAAGCACGGCTAAGCTGATCCATAAAAGGACATTCGCTCGATTGTTTTTTCTAAACAAAACCAACAAAAGCTGAAAAACAGCTGTGCTGTGGAAAGTTTGGCCAACTCAACTTGATAAAGAAACCAGAACAAGAACTGGAGAACAATCAACCTAAAAAGGGCGCAACAACTAAAGCAGAAGAAGAAGAGAAGGAGGAGGAGAATAAGAAACGGCAGGCAGACGACGAACAAAAGGCAAGGAGAAACGCAAACAATCAAAACAAGAGGAGAGAAACGGACACAAAATGACGGACGAGTGCATAACCAGAAACTACGGCGTTTTTAGCTCGAACGGAGCGGGAAATCGGGGCAGCATTATAGCTGATAATACCGATGCCAAGGGCTGTACGGAATCGGTTGTTGTTGGTGTTGGTGGTGCAACTGCAGCGAGGTAAGTCCATGTGCCGCACTCTTTTTTCTTTGCTCTCTTTCCCTACTTCACTCTCTCTCTCTCTGTGTATTGTTGTCAGCCCTTGTTATCAATGTTGTTGTTTATGTACAATCCTGGAAAAATTCTAAAATCATAATTTCTTAAAAAATATTTTTGCGTATATGACCACTTTTGGAAAATAGTTCTTCCCCCTATTAAACTTAACTTATGGGCTTTATCATATTTTATCTTATCAGTTAAAGATTCTTAAAATAATTTTTAAACGCCAATTTTAAATGTCGCTTGTTAATCTGTTACTGAGCGACCCACTTTCCTCATCAAACAATTTATGTAGTTTTCAATGCAAGTTTTTTAAGATACCAAAATTAAAAAATATTCAACAGTTTGTAATTATTTTGCCAAAAACTATTTAAGCATCCCAACCAAAATCTTCTGTAATATAATGGTTTTTTTTTTTTTTGAAAAAAGTCGATTAATACCTAAGCTTGATAAATGACCATTTTTGGTTTAAGAAATTTATAATAATATTTATAAAACATTAAAATGGATGTAAATTACTCATCCTTTTTTTTTTATTATAATATATTTTTGATTGGAAAACAATTTTATCTAAATGGGTTCTCATCATTAGTCATGGTAGCCATATCACTTAATCAATGGAATCAACTTGTCAAAAAGTGTAATGCGAATGCCTTTGAAGTGTTTTCTGATTAAAATGCAACACCTTTGTTTTATTTTTGGTTATTGTAGGAAATGCGCAGCAATATAGTTCCCATTTCCACTTCCTCAATTGTATTGTGAAACTCCAAACTAAACACATCTTTACATAATCATCTATTAATCATTGACAATTTTGGCCAAAATCTAATCTTATCTAATCTTATCGCGGCCTGAGTTTCGGCCATTGGAACGAATAACGAATGGTTTATTAAATAGTGGATGCATCTCGTTTTTGCAGCGCCTCCCCCTTTCCGGCCAATAAGTTTGTGGCCCGAATGCCTGTTGAGCGCTATGCAAGCGAGTACAATATGAATCACAAGCACCGAGGGCTGGCTTTGATCTTTAATCACGAGCACTTCGATATACCCTCGCTGAAGAGTCGCAGCGGAACGAATGTGGATGCCAAGGAGCTGAACAAGGCCTTGACTGCCCTGGGATTCACGGTATCTGTACACCAAGACTGCAAGTTGAGGGATATTTTAAAGCACATCGAAAAGGCCGCCCTACAGGATCACACGGATAATGACTGCCTGGCGGTGGCAATCCTCTCCCACGGGGAGCATGGCTACCTATATGCCAAGGATGTGCAGTACAAGTTGGACAATATATGGCACTACTTCACTGCCACCTTTTGTCCCTCGTTGGCGGGCAAGCCGAAGATGTTCTTCATCCAAGCCTGCCAGGGCGATCGATTGGACGGAGGAATAACCCTCGAGAAGAGCGTTACCGAAACGGATGGAGAGTCCTCAATGAGCTATAAGATACCCATACACGCAGACTTTCTCTTCTCGTACTCGACCATTCCGGGTAAGATTAATAACTAATATGCAAATGACATTGTATTTAACTAACAACAAAACTTGCAGGATACTTTTCCTGGCGCAACATAAACAACGGCTCCTGGTACATGCAGTCGCTGATCCGAGAGCTTAATACCAATGGCAAAAAGTACGACATGCTTACCCTGCTCACATTTGTTAACCAGCGTGTAGCCCTAGACTTTGAGTCGAACGTGCCCGCCACTCCGATGATGGATCGCCAGAAGCAGATACCGTGCCTCACTTCCATGCTGACGCGCATACTGCGCTTCGGCGACAAGCCGAATGGCAATAAGGCTGGCTAAAAGAGATCTCTTTTGTAAAATAGGTTGTACAACCATCTCCCGCAATCGTTCACTTTGGATTCCAATTCACTTCAAGTCTAGTTTTATAGTGACGCGTGCGATTATCCTGAAGGATATGAAGCACCTCGACCCCTTTTCATTCCCCTTACTCATCCATTTCAGGCCTTATCATTGACGAAATTCGTTGCTCACCTAATTTTATGATTTCCCTAAATTTAAGAAACGAACACTTGCCAATCAGCAAACCCACAAATTTGAGATAAGATTATACAATGAAGATTTATACATGTAAACGCAAACATATATATTTGATATGCTAACGAATAAAAATGAATTATATATAAATCGGTATCGATGTTTTTTCTAAGTTAGGTAAAACCAGAGTTTAGAAAGTTTTTGTTTGATTGTTTTTTTAAGATATTATATATTAACTCAACTAGTTAATTAAGTTTGTGCAAAATAAAGACAAGTGAATTTGATTAGTATTGTAGCGAACCTATTTTTTTTAATATTATTAGGCCCCGTATATTTATTTAACAACTAGTGAAGTTCAAATTTATTTTGTATTATTTTGAAAATCGATCCTTTTCTTTCTATATACTGCCTCAGTTAAAAAGCTGCCATGAAACTTTTAAAAATAATTTTTCATTTATATAGTTGACATTTTAATGAAATTAAAATTCTGTATAGTTGTATATTCAGACTTATTTGACATAATTTCCTGATTTTATTCAACAAATACCACTTTCACAGCCTTACTTTTCTTGTTTAATAATAATAAACCATTTAGTTTAAGATACGTTTTTAGAAAACATGATAAATTTAGAATTATGGAAATTTGGTTTTGTTTTCGCGCCGAAAAACAACTGACAGCTGCCACGAACGATCAGCTGACTTTGCATGTGTGTGCGTGCTGGCCAGTACAGTTGCGACAGTTGATTGAAATGGGTTTTTTCACACAACCGTAAATGGGGAAACTCCAACGAATGGCCGACTAATCGGTGGGTCATAGTTTGTGGCCCTTTTCAAGGACTTTGTAGAAGGGATTAGGGAAAGGATTAGGGCAACCGAGGAACAGGAAAAACTTAGCCAAGACGCCGTCGCAGTCGATTCGGAAACCCACGAGCTATTTCTTAGCCAAGTTATGCGTGGCGGTCGTTAGTGCAAGTTAGAACACCATTAGCCGCCTTCCGCTTACCTCGATCGCCGTAATAGCCATGATCTGCAGCGGCAGATTGGCGGTTGTTTTCACCCTCGCGTTTTCCTCGAAAATCGAAGCCAACTTCTGCTCCGTGAGGCAGAAGCGGCAGACCTTTTTCTCGGTCATTAGGGCCTCGCGAGCCTCCAACTTCTCGGCCATCGCGACAACTGCAACGAACTAGTTTCGGGGGTCGCGAGTATTAAGCACTAAAACGATTTAAGTCGGGACAAATTGTAAAAGCGAGGAAAACAATCTGCTTGGCGTCTTTTCTACTGCACAAACCGCTCAAGAGTTGCCAGACCGTCGGTACAATCGCCACACGTGCCAGGGCTGCCAAATATATCGATGACTTATTGATATCTAGAGTGCGTCTCGACTAAACGCTGTTCTCACTGAATTTTGTAATTCAATTAAATATATATTTTTTTTGTTTAAAAAATGCGGACTTTTTATTTATAACTTTTAATTTGTATCTTATTTTATAATTTACTCAGTAAATTTTTTTTAACATAGTTTTAGATTACGAACTGTATAAGTAATATTTTAATGTCTGTTCAAATCAATTTTTTTATATATTCAAAATTTAAATTACCATAATATATAGAATGTATAGAAGTTTTAAAATGCTCTTAAATATTCCAAAATTCAATATGTGATATTTTATACATTTTTGAGTAAAAATTATCGTTTTTAAAGTACTTGATAGTAACGCCAAATCCTTCTCTATAGCTTTAAAAATTTTTAAAATCATTACCAATTAAAAACACAATATTTACGAAGTGGAAAAGTCCTACAATCTCTATTTATTAATCTTATAATTCCCAACCTAATCGTCGGCGTCCCTAAGTCGAGCCTGCGTCTGCTCGCCGATGTCGTAGATGACATTCTGTTGCAGTAACTCGTGGGCCTCGTACTTGAGGGACTCCTCGTAGGCGTACTGGATGCTGGTGTCGTAGATCATTAGCTTGCACTTGGCCAGCGCCAAGATGGAGTTCCTCAGCCGAGCGATCACTTCCCGGTCGGCTCGCGGTATATGCTCGTTCAAGTTCACGGCAAATCCTCCCTCGCCGCCCTCCTGCTCCTGACCCTTGGTCGGGGATATCCAGATATAGCCGTTGTTCCCCAGGATCACGGAGGCGCCACAGGGCAGATTGTGGAAGTGCATCTTGCGACGCTTGACGAGAGCGGGGAAAACCTTGACTAGGATGCCCTGCGACAATTTTCCGTACTTTAAACTGCGCGTGTAGAGCGAAAGGGTTCCTTCCTCGAAGATGTTCTGGTGGAAAAAAAATTGTTGTTAATATAGGAACTAAATGGTTTTGGAAAGGCAAAGAATAAGTTAAATTTTTTTTTAATTTTCGTTAAGTTTTTTTTTAAAGTTTAATAATGTAGCTGAATCAATATAATTAGAAAATAGCTTTTTTCAATACTGAAAATTTAAAGCTGTCAATCCATGTTGGTTTTAAAAAAATTCTTTTTTTTACATAATCTCTACAGCATTGTCGAGTTATTACGAATCATATTACACATCCCAATCCCAAATATACAAAACCCACCTGGACTTCCGCGGAGATGAGATCGCCTTCGTCCAGATAGCGCCGCATCATCTGCTCGTCCTCCGCAGATCTCCGCCTGAGTTCGCCGCCCGGCAGATTCACGGATGAAAGCAGGAGGATGGAGTCCAGACGGGAATTGGTGTCCACGCGCCAGCGCTTCTGTTGCACCTCGCTGACGCGGGCCACCACCACGTCCCCGATTTCGCCCACATAACGGCTCTTCAGCGGACGCACGGAGATCAGTTTGTTGACCTTCTGGATCACGCCGGCCACCGAGGCCTTGATGTTCTCGTCCTCGACAAAGGTTCCATGGCCACGCATGAATCCCGCTTCCGGCATTAAGACTTCGCCGGGCGTGTAGACGCGCGGCAGGTGATCCGCATGGGCGGCCAGGTCACGCCAGTCCACCCGATCCAGGGCCAGTTCTATCGCAGCGTTAGTGGACATCTCGGCGGGCTTCGGTTCGAGTTCGGGTGAGGTAAACAAAAAGTTTAATTTGAGCTGGATGTATGAGCATCAGCTGGCGAAACACGCGTGCCGCGGAACTGGTTCCGGCTACGGTATTTGGTTCCAGTTCTGATTCCGGTTCTTCGCCGCAACTACAGTGGTAATTGAATTGAGTCAATTCAATTGAGGAGTAATATTAAATTGAAAAAACTTAACGATTTTATAAGATTTAATTTAAACTGTTTATTTCAATAACTTAAGTTCTTTAGTATAAGTAGTCAACTAACTAATTAAAATATTTCTTTTTTTACGCATTATTTCAAGAAACTCAGGGGACTACTAATTTAAAAATAAAGTAATTTATATATAAAGTATAAAATAAAGTAATACAGTATTTTTAATTCAGCTTAACGAAACACTAAGTTTGGTCCTAACATTTTTATTCGACTTAAAAGATAAGTGTATTACTTTGACTGACTGAGTTTGCTTGGGTAAACATATTCATTTTTTTTTAATATTCTGCAGCGGAAATCTGGCTGTATAAGAAGTGTGATAACTTGAGTTCAATGTTAAATAAATTAGGCAGCAAAATATAGATTTGTTCAACTGCCCTCAAATATCTCAATTCATTTCGTTTTGAACCTTTGAAGAGTGAAAACTAAGCCTTAACAATTTTGTTTAAAGAAACCAAGAAGTACAATTTCATAGAAACTACATTTTAAGTCGAAATGAGTGTGCTTTTTTACCTAGTTATTCTGGCATTAAAATACGAGAGCGAAGCTTTCAATATTTCGCCTCATCCGAACCTAGTGATAAATTACCCAAAACATCTAGGGACCCACTTGAACCAGACTCGAAGTTCCTACTTTGGATACTCGCTCGTCATTCGACCCACTAGGTGAGTTCGATCTGTGATCATCGCAAAAAGTAATAGATTTAAGAAAACTAAAGCTTCTTTATGTTAAAATGTGTTGAAATTTTCATGAGTGAAAAATATATTTATCTTATAAAACAGCATCATTGTGGGAGCTCCTCGGGCCCAATCCACCTTGGACTCGCAGAGCACCATCAACGAAACTGGGGCAATATACAGGTGCTCCCTAATCGACGATGACTGCGTTCCGTACGTCCTGGATTACCGCGGAGACGTTATTGGTTCTGACAACGGATACACCTTGAACTCGGAGAGCAAGGACTTTCAGTGGCTGGGCGGATCCATGGACGGAGGCACCCGGGATTCGGATAAGCTGCTCGTGTGTGCCCCCCGATTTTACACGCCGCACAGTGAGGGGAATCAACTGCACGGAGTTTGCTACTGGGTCCCCGACACTGTGTCCACAAAGCCGCAGCATGTGGGCCGCACTTCTCCGCTCCGCTTGAAATCAAAGCAGCTGAACGACGATAAGAAAGTCATGTTCTACATGGGCGAACTGGGACACAGTGCTCATGTGACGGACGACAACTCCGAGTTCCTGATCGGAGCCCCCGGTATCGATAATTGGAAGGGATCGGTGGTTGTGTACCGGAAGAATCATCCTGTGAGCACTAGACGCCTAATGCGAGATGTGGCCACAACCAATTACAATCCGGAGATATATACACCCAATGTCTTCCAACCCAGCAGTTGGGGCCAAAAGGCGGACTCTTACTTTGGCTATGCCGTGAGCTCCGGGTATTTTGATAGTGCCAACCTGTCCCATCTCCTCTACGTGGCCACAGCTCCTCAGGCCAACGAGGCCTTTATATTTGATGTCCGAGGTAGGGGCATCCGAAAGTTCCATGAGTTCCGGGGTGAACAGTTGGGCGAATATTTCGGCTACTCCGTTTTGGCGGAGGATCTCAATGGAGACGGAAAAACGGACGTTATTATCTCAGCTCCCCTAAACGCTCTGGGAGATTTCCCAGACATCGGTGTCATCTATGTGTTTATCAACAAGGGCTTGGTGAGTAATAAGTTCCAAAAAAGCATAATGCACCCTTTCATTGCCTTCTTATCTTCACAGTTTAGCTTTGAGCAGAAAATTGTCCGGCCATCAGTGGGCAGTAATGCTCGGTTTGGAACTACTCTTTCGCGACTGGGCGATATCAATCACGACGGATACAATGGTGGGTTTTTAACCCTGCAGAGGGTTTTGACTTCAGTCAAATGTTTTTAGCGCAGTGAAGAAGACATTTCCGAACCTACATATAAAGTAAATATTTTTTTGAAGACATGTCTGTTTTTCCGTACGTCTGTTCGTCCTCATTAAAACCTATTTAAGTTTTGTTTTGTTTTTAAATTTAAACGAAGATACCCCACGTTAAAGTAAATTACGATTACCGATTTCGTATAGTTGCCATAGAGGAAAAATCAAAAAACTCATTTTAGCATACAAAAAAAATGTCGATTTTTTTTTTTTTTTGTTTCCCGAAGCTTGCTTCTTTTTATACCCTTGCAGAGGGTATTATAATTTCAGTCAGAAGTTTGCAACGCAGTGAAGGAGACGTTTCCGACCCTATATTCTTGATCAGCATCACTAGTAGAGTCGATCTAGCCATGTCCGTCTGTCCGTCTGTCCGTCCGTTTATATGCAAACTAGTCTCTCAGTTTTAAAGCTATCTGCATGAAACTTTCCCAAAAGTTGTCTTTCTATTGCAGGTAGTATATAAGTCGGAACGAGCCGGATCGGACGACTATAGCATATAGCTCCCATAGGAACAATCGGAAAAATAAATGAAAAAAAATTATAACTTTTCTGTTTTTTATTTTTTTGTTTAGTTCTTCGACATTTAGTAATGGTTAAATATTTCCGATTTACGGATTAAATTTCATCAAAGTCGGACGACTATATCATATAGCTCTCATAGGAACAATCGGAAAAATAAATGAAAACATTATAACTTTTCTGTTTTTTAATTTTTTGTTTAGTTCTTCGACATATTTAAATTACATTTTTTATAAATTTTCACCAAAAATGTTTAAAGTTTTTTTTAAAAACATATTAATTGTTAGCCGGCTTGAGGTCAGGATGTTGAAAAAAAACACAAAATTATTTCAATTTTGGTTATTTGTCAATATATTTCGGTTGCTCTTCGGCAACCGTCTTCAGGACAACTTTAAAATAATTACAACGATTTTAATATTTTTAACAAACAGTAAACAATTTACATTTGACATACATTTAATTTACACGTCTGTGTCCGGTGACGTAGAGTTGTTAACTAATTTTTTCTTTCCCTAGTAAGTGTCTATATAAATGAGCGCAATTTTTTTAAAAACTTTATAATTTATTTGAACAACCATACGTAATATAATTTATATAACAAATTATAATACTTTATATACACTGATATTCTCTTCCCTTTGTAGACGTGGCCGTTGGAGCTCCCTTTGAGGGAAACGGAGCAGTCTTCATCTACCTGGGCAGTGAACACGGATTGAGGGATCAGCCAAGTCAGCGACTAGATGCTCCCTTCCAGCAACCATTTCAGTACGGAGCCCACATGTTCGGACACGGACTCTCCCGCGGATCCGACATAGATGGTAACGGGTTCAATGACTTCGCCATCGGAGCCCCAAATGCCGAGGCCGTGTATCTGTATCGCGCCTATCCAGTCGTAAAGATACATGCCACTGTGAAGTCGGAAGCGCGAGAAATAAAACCGGATCAGAAAAAGGTGATGATCACTGCCTGCTACCGACTGAGCTCCACGGACCGGGCAAAAAAGGAGGTACTGGAGCAGATGGTGGCCATCCGGATTACCATAGATACGCAGCTGAAGCGGCTTAAGTTTGCGCAGACGCAGGATACCAAGTTAGAGTTCACTGCTAATGGGGGTCCTTTAGAACAGTGTCCGATCTTTGAGGTTAAAGTTGGTTACACCGGTAAAAATATATTCGAGCCCATCGTGTTGGAAATCCATTATGAGCTGGCGACGAAGGTACCGAACTCTGGCGGTAAGCTTAGAAGCTTGTGTTCTAAATTTGTCACTTAATAATGCCTCATTTCTTCAACAGAATTCTGCGAAACCTGCGCGGTTGTTGATCCGGTGGAACCGAAGGTCTACACGGAGAAGATCAGCTTCTGCACGGGCTGTGCCGCCGATGTTTGTGTTGCTGATCTGCAGTTAAAGAGCCTGGATGTGAGGTAAGCTTGGGATCTGGTGATATGTTTTATAATAATATTATATTAAAAGTATTATTATCCCAGCCCCAGTTATGTTTTGGGCTCTACCGACATCCTCCGTCTGAAATACGAGGTCACCAGCAGCGGAGAGAACGCCTATGTGCCTCAATTCAACGTCACCAGCTCTTCCCGACTGCCATTCGCTCAGGTTCCGGGTAACTGCAGGGTCAGCAAGGCATTTATGCTATGCGACCTGAACCGCGGACGCACGTTGGCCAAAGGTGACAGCGACTCCATCACCGTCAGTTTCGATGCCAGCCAACTCGGTGGACATTCACTGATCATCGACGCAGCAGTATTCAGTGCAGGAAGCGAAAAGAATCCCACGGACAACAAGCAAACCAATGTGATCAATTTGAAGGAGTTCACCGAGATCGATGCCAGTGGGTATGAATCAAATAAATTATGAATGATGAAAGGAAGCTAACTTCGGCAAGCCGAACTTATATATGAATATTCCAAACATTAGGTGTTCTATAAAACGACTTTATTTCGATTTTTACGCGTATATTTTTAATAACAAGAATGCAATGCCGATTTTTGCTAAATTTTGTTATCGTCCCTATGGCATGTACATGATATAGTTGTCTGATTTTCGTAAAATTAAATCCTTAATTCTCTTATAGAATAGTGATTAACATTTTTTTAACTGAAGCCTCTAAAAATGTAAAGAACATTACTTCTTAATTAATCTAACGAAAACCACTTGTTCTTTTTCAGTGCTCAACTAAATGGGCAAATTGTTCTCAACAATTACCCTTACTCAACGGAGATTATCAATAATTACCAGATCAAAAGCCGCGGCCCTAGTGTTATCGAGCAGTTAACCATGTTCTTCTATATTCCCATTGCCTATAAGGTAGCTGGTTCTTCAAAAGTTTTACCCATCGTAAACGTAACCAGCCTGGATTTGCATGCCACCTACGATTCTCATATGTTGCCCATCAAGCTCTACGACCAGAATGGGTTCCTCATTGAGAATTCCAACCAGACCGAACAGGACTACGACCAGATAACCTCTTCCACGAATCGAAAGCGTAGGGATATTAATATAGTAGCCAATGAAGAACAAAATGCTCGCTCTTTAAGTGTCAAGGACTACAACGAAAACTTTAAGGACAAGCTGCCGGTGAATCGCACCATTGTGTTGAATTGCCGGGATTCTAATATGACGATCTGCGTCCATGCCGAGATGAGTCTTAAACTATGGCCGGATAAACCTATTAATCTAAACATAAGCTTTAATGTGGATTTGAGGGATAAGAAGCAACCTTGGGAGTACTTTGTCATTCTGACCGATGTGGAACTCCTCAAGCAGGGTGATCCCACATCGAGTTCGTTAAAGATCAGCCGAAAAATTGAACCAAATGTGATATTTAAGAATCTGCATGCTAGTATCCCCATTTGGTACATCATAGTGTCCCTCATCGCTGGCTTGTTGCTGCTTTCTGCGTTAACCTATGCTCTTTACAAGGTTCGTATATGGTTTGTTAAAGTCTTTTCTTGTTTTTTAATTCAGTATTTTGTACCTTTTAGCTTGGATTCTTTAATCGCTTTAAGAGGGACGAGATGAACAGGTTGAAGAAGGCGGAAATACTTGACAGTGGATCAGATCAGGATTAATCCTTGCCGCAAAAGATACCTGATAAAAGATACCGCTGTTTTTTTTTTGAGTACAAAACCACATAATAAAAAATAAATATAAACCTTTAATGCTATTTTTATTTTATAAAAAATAAAATAATTTACAACATTTGTAAAAATTGTGCCTGCAATTCCAGCTTTTTGAATATCCCGCCACAATATTGATATCGAGAACTGTTAACTTATCGATAGAAAAATCGGTGGAATGGAACATTTTTAATTTTCTTTACGATGTATCGTTTTATAGTTTTCTTTTGGGAAAGTAAAAACTTATTTGTATTATTAAATACATGAATTGTAACCCTTTTTATGGCTGTAAGCAAATGAACAAAATCGCAACAATTTTTTTTTTACCTCTTTTATTATATTTATAAATATTAACTTAAATTAAATATACCATTAAAATTGTTTTTTTTATTTTTATACGTACCTTTTGCCTAGTGACCACTGTACTTCGCCGCGTATCAGCCGCATCAGCTGTTTTCTGTTGTGGGCAATCGTTGTTGCTGCGCCGTGAAAATTACGCATAAATGAAAAAGTGAATTGCCAGCAAGAAAATGGACCAGCCCGATGACCATTTCCGCTACATACACAGCTCCTCGCTCCACGAACGTGTGCAAATCAAAGTGTAAGTGAAAAAGTGGCAGGAAAACCCGGAAAAACCGATGTGTAAGATGCAACCATTGTTGTTGCTGTTTTTCAGTGGGACGCTCGAGGGGAAGAAGCGCCAGCCGGACTATGAGAAACTATTGGAGGACCCGATCCTTAGATTCTCCGGCCTGTACTCCGAGGAGCACCCCTCGTTCCAGGTGCGCCTGCAGGTGTTCAACCAGGGCAGGCCCTACTGCCTCCCAGTGACCAGCGCCTACAAGGCGTTCGGAAAGAGATGGAGCTGGAACGAGTGGGTCACATTGCCGCTGCAGTTCTCCGATCTGCCGAGGAGCGCCATGCTGGTGCTGACCATCCTGGACTGCTCGGGCGCCGGCCAGACCACCGTCATCGGAGGCACCGCCATTTCGGTGTTCGGCAAGGACGGCATGTTCCGCCAGGGGATGTACGATCTGCGCGTCTGGCTGGGCGTCGAGGGCGATGGCAACTTCCCCAGTCGCACGCCCGGCAAGGGCAAGGAGTCCTCCAAGTCGCAGATGCAGCGCCTCGGCAAGTTGGCCAAGAAGCACCGCAACGGCCAGGTGCAGAAGGTGGACTGGCTGGACCGGCTCACGTTCCGCGAGATCGAGGTGATCAACGAGCGGGAGAAGCGCATGTCCGACTATATGTTCCTCATGATCGAGTTTCCCGCCATTGTGGTGGATGATATGTACAATGTAAGACCCTGAAAAACCGATCTTGTTTAGCTCTTATCCACTTTTTCGTTTACAGTATACAGTGGTCTACTTCGAACCGGAGGGCGATGTCAAATATAAGCTGCCAGCCAAGCCGAAGTTGGTCTCCGTGCCAGATTCGGAGATTCAAATGGTATTTTAACGCAAAAGGTTCTAGGCATTGCTTAAATAACCATATTTTTGTAGGAAAACCTGGTGGAGAGAAAGCACCATCGCCTGGCCCGTTCAGAGCGTTCGGGAATCTCGGATAGAGATGCCAAGCCCACAGCAAGGTAGGTCAAATGCTCTAAAGACGTTCTTACCTCACTCACACGTATTTCTCTGCAGCATTCGCGATCAGCTTCACACCATTGTTTACAGGTATCCGCCGACCTATGTACTTAGTAGCGAGGAACAGGACTTGGTGTGGAAGTTCCGGTTTTATCTCTCCTCGCACAAAAAGGCGCTGACCAAGTTCCTGAAGTGCATCAACTGGAAGTTGGAGGACGAAGTTACTCAAGCGCTTTGGATGTTGGCCAACTGGGCGCCCATGGACGTAGAGGATGCCCTGGAGCTACTGAGTCCCACTTTTACGCATCCTCAAGTGCGAAAGTATGCCGTCAGTCGATTGGCCCAGGCTCCCGATGAGGATTTGCTGCTCTACCTGCTTCAGTTGGTTCAAGCTCTCAAGTACGAGGATCCACGGCACATTGTCCACCTGCATGGCTGCATCTTTCCCGAACGGGATGTGGTGCGATCCATCTTGGATGACAATGGCTCACTGCTGGATCAGAGCAGCTTGTCCGACCTGAGTGCCGCCAGCAGTGGACTCCATGCCTCGGTGATACCAGCTAATCAGCGGGCAGCAAGTGTTTTGGCCGCCATCAAGGGCGATAAGTCAGTGAGTCCCGGCTCAGCGGGTGGCAGTGGCGGACAGGGATCGGTGGCGCTTCCGGGTCCCTCTGCTCCGGCCACTCCCGGCAGCAGCTCCCTGCCCTGCGACTCCAATTCCAATGCCCTCATGCTGGCCGAGGGCATCAGCTTCGGCAGTGTTCCGGCCAATCTCTGCACATTCCTTATTCAGCGTGCCTGCACCAATGCCACGCTGGCCAACTACTTCTACTGGTACTTGTCCATCGAGGTGGAGGAGGTGGAGTCGGTGAGAAAGCAGGACGAGAGGGCCCACGACATGTACGCCATGGTGCTCAAGATGTTCCTCAAGGTGCTGGAGAATGGTGGGTGTAATTTATTGAAGAGATTTCCTCTATTTAATATGTTTTATGCTTTCGTAGGCAACTTCAACCTTCGAGGAATCTTCTACAACCTCCGGAAGCAGCGCCGCTTCATCGATGAGCTGGTAAAGCTGGTGAAACTTGTGGCCAAGGAGCCGGGAAACCGCAATAAGAAGACGGAGAAGTTCCAGAAGTTGCTGGCCGAACAGGACATGTTCAAGGTGAACTTTACCAACTTTGAGCCAATTCCATTTCCCTTGGATCCAGAGATCTACATCACCAAAATTGTACCCATGCGCACTTCGCTTTTCAAGAGTGCTCTAATGCCGGCCAAGTGAGTTTCCCCAAATCCAAGTGAAGTTAAGGATCTAAAGACTTATGTTTCCTATTTTCAACATCCTTAGACTCACCTTTGTCACCTCGATTGCCCATCACGAGTACGCCGCCATTTTCAAGCACGGCGATGATCTTCGTCAGGATCAGCTCATCCTGCAGATGATCACTTTGATGGACAAGCTGTTGCGGCGGGAGAACCTCGATCTGAAATTGACTCCATACAAAGTGCTGGCCACCAGTTCGAAGCATGGTTTCCTGCAGTACGTCGACTCGTGCACGGTGGCAGAGGTCCTGGCGCGCGAGGGCAACATCCACAACTTCTTCCGTAAACACCATCCGTGCGACAATGGCCCATATGGAATTTCGGCGGAGGTCATGGACACCTACATCAAGAGCTGTGCGGGCTACTGTGTGATCACATATTTGCTGGGTAAGACTGCAGAACCTCACTGACTTACTATGGTCTTACTTAATTCTTTCCATTCTATTGCAGGCGTTGGCGATCGTCACTTGGACAATCTGCTACTGACCACCAACGGCAAGCTCTTCCACATCGATTTCGGCTACATTCTGGGACGCGATCCCAAGCCCATGCCGCCGCCCATGAAGCTGAGCAAGGAAATGGTGGAGGCGATGGGCGGTATTAGTTCGGAGCACCACCATGAGTTCCGCAAGCAGTGCTACACGGCGTATTTGCATTTGCGTCGGCATGCCAACGTAATGCTTAACTTATTCTCCCTGATGGTGGATGCCACTGTTCCGGATATCGCTCTCGAGCCCGACAAGGCTGTCAAGAAGGTGGAAGAGAACCTGCAGCTTGGTCTGACCGATGAGGAGGCCGTACAGCATTTGCAGAGCCTGCTGGATGTGTCCATTACGGCCGTAATGCCGGCGCTTGTAGAGCAGATCCATCGATTCACCCAGTACTGGCGGAAGTAAAGGGGATTTGTACCATCATCGATGGGTTTCCTTTTTGTATACGAAATTGTAGGAGGAGAAAGTAATCTGTTAACCAAACTAGTAATTTGTTTTGTGTAAGTTAAAAGAATCCAAACAACTGATAATATCCCAAATAAGACGTTAAAAGTGCTAATTTTGAAAAAAGATTATGTGTTATTAATACTTATTAAATGCAAAAACACTTAATCTCTACTGTTAAATATATAAGGTTTGACATTTATAACTTTATTTTGACTTTTCAATGATTACCTTAGGCTCCTACAATTTCCAATATATAGTTGCAACCGTAGAGATAGGTCAATCAAAAAGCTTCCTATTATTAACCTTAGTTTTAGTTTGCTTTAGTCGTAGGTGGCCTATAGCTACAAGTCTGTACCGGAGTTTAACTGTATATCTATATCTGCCGTGTCGCAATTGTAATATAACTACTTATTCGAGAAAACATGCAAGTGCGCTCAAAAAAGCCCGTTTGGTTCCTGTTCAAGTTTGTGGAGCTGCTGCTGAGCCTTGGATGCTGCATTATACACTGGCGCTGTTTCAATGAAGAGGGTGTTCCGCACATCTTTCTGCTATGTGGAACATATGGTGGATCTGTGATCATCTGCCTTGTGTCCCTGATCGGAGCTTTTTACGCCGAGCGGCCTACAATGAAGCACGAAGCTGCATTTGGAGGCATTTTGGGTGTCCTGCACATCATCACAGTGTATGCCCACATGTACATGGCGACGCTGGAGGAGTTCCGAACCGATAAATGGCCCGACTTCTATATGTGCTGCAGGGATAATGCCATGGCAGCTCTTTATGCCGGAGCCATTTACCTGCTGCACTGCACCTTCGCTCTGGACCTGATGCTCTCGCACAGGGAAAAGAAGAGGATGCACCCGCAGAGGAGCAAGCGGCCACTCCGGCTCTACTTCATCAGTCCGGGAGCGGAGGCATATCTTAGTCGATTCTGGCTGTTCCAACACATATCCGCCAGAATGTTGACGAGTGCGCAGCCATCGGAACACTCCAGTCGGAAAGTAAAAAATGTTTCGTCCTCCGATTCGGAATCAGATGACCAGGAGGAGGCCGTGAAAAAATCTGTGGAGTTCAAGTAGAGGATTATAATAGAAGTCGTACAAAATTCGATATGTCGTTAATTCCTTTATATTTAAAATAAATGTTTGTTTTCTTATTTAACAAAAATAAAAATTTTTTTGTATCATGTTGTGAAGGGTAACGAAATAAAAACAAATCTACGCCACATAGATGAATATGAAATATATGAGCATGGACAACAGTACGTATGAGTAATAACTTTTTCCTAATGAAAAGTTTTATAAAAAATATTTAAATCATATGTCAGAAGTGTTTAAAATAGTTTAAAATTTTTTGAAGTTTATTAAAGTATGCAAATATGATGTACAAAATGCATACAAACGCATACTTATTGTAATTTAGTATTCAAAACAAAGTTTTTCCAACGGCTCACTCTTTTTTACTGCTTAAAATATATTTCTAGTTTTTATTGCGACGTATATACTTATATAAATTAAATATCAATATTAAAAGATTATTTACAGATAGCAAGTTTTAATTTTAATTCTTCGAACTTGTAATAAAATTGTTGATTGGTATCAATTTTCACCCACCACGCGATACTTACTGTACATTACCAATTCCAACGGAAACACTAATGCAGCCCTGGTCGGCTAACAGCTGGTAAGTGAAACACAACCCTGTTTTTTTGTGCCCGCGCACTTTGACAGCTGTTCGTTTACTGTTCTTGCGGTATTTCAAAGTTTATGCGCCGCGTGTGAATTTGTTGTTATATTTGCTGCAATTGTGACGATTTTGTGCATATTTAAGTTTAAGCTTACTGGAAAACTCCAGCTTTACCAACGATGGAGATGGCGAGCGGGTCGGTAAGTGCGGGGGTAGGGGCCCACGTCCATTTTCTCATTGTTCGGATGCATTGCTGGAAATTTCTGTCTGCAAACTTTTCTGATTTTCATAGTTCGATGCGTGGTGGAAACTTCTGCGGCTGGCTCTTATGCTCCAGCTCTGTGTGCCTGTGGTTTTAGTTAGTGGCAGGTATTCGAACCTAAAACTTTTGCTAAAAGTTAGCCGGGGCCACTAAAGTTGCCAGCAGACGCACCGCAAAAGTGCACAGACGCACACCAGCAGCCACATGCATACATATGTATGTGTGTATAAGCACTAAGTCCCCGGCGACCAACTAAGTTAGTCGTCCCAAACTGCCCAAACTGTACAGTGACACTTCCCTAACTTACACCAGAATCGAGTATTGAAATAAACTTGTGAGGGTAGTTTACAAAAATTGAGTTTTAAGCCACAGTGAAACTTTCTTACGAAAACCGAACGATCAGTTTTTTTTTATTACCTTCTTTTAGTTTTAGTTCAAAGAAGCTTTCATATCTTAAACTAGCTTCCGCCTAAGTCCATATTATTTTCAAGGAGGCTATGAATTAGAAAAATCAAGTACAACATATGTACATGTGTGTTAGGGTGGGTCGTCTTCTATAGACACGTAAAATGCTAATCATATGCCTTTTAACAATTCTAAGCAATATTGACAAAGATGTTAGACCCTCCAAAATGGTTATAAAAACAATGTTATTATTCGAAAAAACATTATAAATGCCACAAATCGTTGTTTGATGCAACTGTTACAAATAAACTATGTGCTTAAAATTACTATTGACCCTCGGCATTTGCAAAAAGGAATATTTCAAAAATTTATATAAATCAAATTGGCATCCCAGTATACTTGTTTATTTATTTAAAAGGCTAAAAGATATTTTTATCCTTTTTTGTTTGCATATCCGGACGGTAAAATGTGATTTTAGACCCATCGTTTTTTTGGTAGAATGGATAATAATTTTCAACAGATTGCCATATGAAATATTTTTATTTTATATTTTATATCCATTTTATCAATACAAATTAACATTTAAATGGCTACTATAATATTTTACTCAAGACTCATAGATTCTTTGGCAAAATTGCTCACAATGGATTAGAAATCACCTACCCCTACGATTTTTGGACAACTAAATAGGCCCACCCTAATAAGTATGTTTCTAAGTTTAGTTTTATTCAACCTTCCACAATATAATCTTATTATATATGCACAGAAAGAAAAACTGTTAACGATACAAAATTAACATATCAGTAAAATATTGGGAGTCGGCGATATAAACTAAGTCTGCTGATGCCGTTGAAATACATTCCGGTCTAAAAGCATTTTACGTGAAAAATTGTATAACTCATCTCAAACTAAAATGGCAAACAAATGTGAATATCTATTTGACAGCGCATGTCGATTTGATATTGATATATTTTTTTGTATGTGTAGTTCATATCACAAACCAAATTTGTTTTCCTCAACAAACCTAAGGTTACCGCTCAGCAACAGTTTAACATTTTTTATGACGTCTTAATAATCGTTTTATTTAGGGAACTTTCGTACCAGGCCATGTTTACATGTTCATATCGTCTTAAATAAGAATTCATTATATTAGTAAAAGAGCCTGTTTTATTATTTGACATAGTTTTAAACAATTTGCTTTTACTTCTCTAATACGAATTGTGTTTTGCTGCCTGCAATAACCACTTTAATTCACTGATTTACCAGAATAAAAAGTTCTCAGCAGGTAAGATTTAAGGAACAAGGAAGAAAAACTGAAAAAAATCGTAGAGTGATTCTTGCAATTTGGCCATCGATTTTATTGATTTGTGACACTGTGCACCTTTGCCTGGAGCTTTTGAATACCCAACGGTAAATGATTAGTAAATACAAAAGAAGGCACAGTATTTAAAAGGATATATTCTATGCGAACTTGAAGAAGCCTCAGTTTACTTTTTATACTAAAAAACTAACTGAAATTTTTTAATCGTTTGACAAATACGTTTAACCAAATTAAAAAACAAACGTTTTTCTTTAGAAAAACATTTCTGTGTTTTTTTTAAATGCATTTAATTTTGTAGTTAGCATTTCTTAAAGTACATTTTTTTAATATATTTATAAACGTTACGTTTGGTTGATTTAATATTATGGCATATTTTAAGTGGGCAAGTTTGAATAATAGTATTTGGGCGTTAATTTACAAATCGGAGGCCTAAGTAAAGCGCTCTTATCGAAGCACTATATCCAATCCCGCTCTTCCCGAAGAGAGTCCGCTGCAACTGCGACTGAGTGGGAGTAAAAAGCCTGAGTGAGTGAGTGAGTAAATTAGCATGAGTCACCGCTGTTAGCTGCACTCAACTTGGCCTTTGTTATTGTCTGTGGTTGTGGCTGCAAGCCAGCGTCCAAGCCCACTCCCCCTTTTAGCCCCAATCCACACATCGACTCCCCCCCTTCACACCTCCACCGTTGGTCCTTCGAGCCGAAAGCAGCACGTGTTCATTTTCGTGTGCAAAGTCACTTGGAATGCCAAGTTGAAGTTATGTGAGGCGCCTTTTTTTTTTTTTTTTTTGTGCAGACTCTAGCTGACTGTGTGTGTGGGTGTGGAAAAGCGTGTGCATCTGAAAGATACATTTTCTAGATCGCAGCATGTTTGGTTTAGTTGGCAGCTAAATTTCACTACGTGCAGTTTGCGGTGGGTGTTGGAGTCTAAGTTACGGAATTCCAACTATGTATGTTTCGCAATAACAACTTTGCCGGCTGGTGATAACGATAAAACGGCAAGTTCCCGAGTTGATTGAGTGAATAAGATTAACTCGTTACGATGATGAGTAAATTATGAATGTGCATTATCGTACGACCAAAAAGATATAGTGAGATAGCCGACCCCAAGATGATGTGAAAGAAAAGCTAGTAAGCTTCAAAGTGTAGAGCAGATGATTCATTACACATAATTAGAGTGCACACAAAGCACAGTCAAACGTAAATGTACTAGTTGTTGATGTGTAAAATATATTTTTTTGTTGTTTTCATAACAAAGCAAGAAGGGTGGCTAATAAACTTTAAATATGTGGAATTTTTATTATACATTTGGGAGAAGTCTTCGCTTTAAAACTATATACATATGTGGAACATACGTTTAAAAATTTAATTTACTATTTTTTAGAATCCAACTATTTTCTAATATACATGTGAATGATAGTAATTCGAGTAGAAGCTTTACTGTTGCTCACGAAGATGAGCTAGCACGTTCTATTAATAAGTAATCGCTTTGGGTTTTCCCCTCTCTTTCGTTCGGTCTTTTCAAATTCTTGGAACGCTATGCTAGTTTGGTTATAATTTCACAATCAACTCATGGGTGCCACTGTAATTGAAGTCTTAACTCTGACTTCCTATGTGCAGTCGGTTTTAACTGGAACTTTTGGGTTGTCGACTCGTACAGTCTTCCCCATCGGCGAACCCAACTCCCAAAGCGAAGGTTCCCAGCGTAGCACTAAGCCCCCGTATGCCCCCATCGCCGGATTTTAGCCCAAAAGCGCTGTGTACGTGCCACTGGTGCAGCTCCATAGATCGTCCGGTGGTAATCAGTTTACGCTGACGTCGTTTGCTTACCACTTTCCTCTCTCAATCCCCCCGTGACCACGCCCCTGACCCTGCAGATACAGCTGGGGTTAGTATACTAGAAAAGTGTCAATATGGGTCTAAGTTCTAATTCGTAAAATCGTGAAAACCCATACCTGAACGAAAAATGTTTTTGATATTAGTTTAAAATAACATTGACATAATTTTTTCTGGCTTTATCAGATTTTAAGCATTATAACTCTTACATTTCAAGTATTTAAGAGATAATTTGTAAATTGTATTTTAAAAACGTAGCTTTTTATAAATTTTTTTAAAAGGCAAATTTGTTTTTTAGTTATTTTTAAGTATAAACCTACAGCTTATATAAATGTAAAACATTGATGATTATGTGTAACAAATATATTTTGGACTTAGTGCTCCATAATGTTGACCTCATCTGTGGATAAGTATGCACATTTATATTCAAATCCAAATCCAAGTGCAAGTCGTGTAGCTACATGCGAAACTCTATGTAAACCGAAATGGTTTTCATATATTTTTTTTTCCAATTCTATTTTGCTTCTGTTCGTTTTTCATGAGCCGATACTAACACGAGTGCTACTATTTCAGTTGGTTACTAAACATTTAGTGCCTCCCCCCGCCCAAGTAGCCCCTCATAAAATCGAGAGAAGCGGGCTGACTAAGCGAACGAGCAACAAACGGCAGCGGATGAAATGTCGCGCCATATTAACCATATTGCTCAGTGGCGGAAAGGGGGCTTTGCAGTGGCTTTTGCATACTGCCCATGCCCCACTATGTGGGGCTCGAAGTCCCCCTTCTTGTTCCTCCTGCTCGGTTGCCCCTTTTGCACCCCGCTGGCCCGCATCTGTCGCCTGGCGGTTAGCTGCAGTTGCTCCATTTGTTTGTTTGTGTTGGACTATCAGCCAGCGTCCAAGTACAGTGGAGCTTTCCAGAAGAAGGATAATTTACTACCAACTAGTGCTCTGTTACACATTGTATCGCATACCTAAAGACGTTTGCCCGGCCTTTTATCAGTGGGGTATGAATTATTTATTAATTGAGGACCAATATGGCTTCAATTCTTAAAAATATTACTGTGCTAAACAAAGTAATTATTAATTTAACGACTTTCATGTTATAAAATTAAAGTAACCTAAAGCTTAGGTATTATTAAAGTAACCGAAAAATGTGTTCGATTTTCACAGTTTATCAGTTTAAAATTTAAAATTTAATGAAGAAAATAAATTGATATAAAATTTTTGAAATATGGTTTTTAAAGTCCTATAAAATTATTTGAATAATTGTTTATTTTATTATTTAGCAATTTTTGGTTCTACTTATAAAGTTACTACTGTTCGGTTTAGTTGTGTTCGAGTGTGGCGCTGTATTTTCGCTGCAGTTGTTGTTGTCCACAACGTGATAAAAACTTTAAACATTGAATTGTGATACTTCGTCACTTGGTTGTAAATTGAAATAAGACTACCTTCCTCTCGTACCCCCCAGTAAATCCCCATTTCCCCACTTCTCTGAACCTTTAAGCGAAATGCGAAGCGAAAGCAAAAACAAAATAGATGGGAAAAACCAAATAAAAAGAAAAATCTCTTGCAATTGTCAGCAAATTTCCTTCAAATGCGAGAACCCAGCGACAACAAGAGATCCAAAGACGTGGAAAATGAGGAATAAAAAGGCAAGAGGCGGAGAATGAGGATGAGGACCGACTGAGACATTTGTTTAGTTAAGTTTTCGGCTTTGTAAATTTTATGATTTAAATGCAAACACATACACACACACTCATACCAACACTCGTCGTTTTTTACTTGGGTACATGTATGTTTATATATGTGCACCCATTATTTATGTGAAGCGTCGCCCGATTCCATATATTTCGCTCCTCGATTGCCCGATTCCACTTCGAATTTCAGTGCACTTTCTGACGCCTTCGGTTTGGCTCTCCTCGACGTTTTAGTTTTTAGTTTTTCGGTTTCTGCGGTTTAAGTATTTCCCCCGCTTTGCTTGCCGTGTTTTCTCTGTTTGTTGTTTTGTGCTCTTTGATTTAGCCTTTGATTTGCGAATATTCGCAAAATTTGTGCAAACTAAATAAATAATAAACGTGCCTGAACTTTTAATGGACTTTTTCAAAAGGCTCATAAATAAATTGAACAAAAGAAAGCCAAATGCGTATCACATATGATCAACTGCACAAATAATTTAAATTTATTTATGGTGAGTTTAAAAAACGGGTAGTGTTTTATTTGATATGAGTGGAGAAGAGTGTGACTTGCTGAGATTTCTTAAAAATTTGTTTTTGGTGATGCGTTAAAGTATTTGTTGTAAGGCCGCCCAATTAAAATATTCATGTTAAAGTTCTTAGTGTTAAATAATAACTTTAGTCCCGATTTGTTTTGGTTTTGTTTGTAGTAAAGCTTGACTGGAAGGCTTGAGCTGATATGAATGTAGATTCATGAAATGTGCTTACATTTTGTAATGTAATACTGGAACAGGCGAGAGAAATATTAAGCCGCTTGTTTTTTAAAAGCCAATATTAATACTGACTTTTATGCTTAACTTAACTTGCTAACTTAAAATAAGAACAAGTTTTTTGTAATCCAAACTATATAGTGTAAAATATGGTCTTTTTTACTGATATAACTCAAAGACAATATGACAAAGTTCCGAAAACAATTATCGAATAGTCAAAGCACGAACGCTAAAATAAAAACTCTGCAGAATGGGCTTTTATGGTGGCTGAGATTACCGTTGGCCGAGTGCTAAGTTTATGACTCTTGAGTCACAGAGTCGTCCAAGCGTAATGTTAGCGCACTTTGCTTACCTTTGGCTCAATTATCAGATAAAGAAAGCCGCTTGAGGGGGCGGGGCTGGGGGGCTGAGGGACCTCAGCGATATCCGCGGTTTGTTGACCTCCCTACTGATAAAGATTTTTTCCGCTCGGGTATCTTCTGCCTGGGATTTGCAAAAAACTTAACTTGCACGAAGATCATGGCAAGAAAGCTGGGCCAGAAACGAACGCTTTATGGTTAAGAAGTCAATACTATGTGGTACGGCTATATGGTAATTAGGGGGCTAATAAGTAAAACCCGCACGTAGCCCAAATAAAAATGGTAACAGAATCGAATACGCGTTCCACGATTGGTGACAGACTCTCCGGGTCTTACTTGCTTTTAGAGTCTCAAGGCCAGTGGATCTATCAGGTTAATTACCCGCCATTGTTAATCCTAGTACTCGTACACCCCGCGCCCTTTATCTCGGTTTTAGTTGTCGGACTCTCCGTTCTCCGCTTTTTTTTGCCCCTAAACTTTTTTCTATGCCCATAATGAATTCAATTATTGTCACTCGAGTGCGTTAAGTATGCCGCAAAGGTATGTGCGCTGGTCTATCTGTAGCTGCGAGATACATTCGTATGTTAATACGTGCCCAGCCACAAAAATCTAACGCAGAACGGCAAGACAAATAAAAAACCAAAGGCTTCTGCGTCACTTGAAATTAAAATGCTTGTGCAAAAATAACAACAAAATTACCAAAATAAATGGAAATAAAGGCTCAAAACTAGTTTTTGAGCGCATTTCGGTCGCCGGGGAAACTTGACAGCTTTGGGCCATATTTAAATGCGAGGGCGGCCTTAAAAGTTAAGGAAGGGAGCTAAGTTTTGACACAAAGCATTTTATGACAAAATAAAATAAATATAAGCTAAGGCTAAAATCTTGTAACTTGTTAAATGTTTGAAGTTTGTTGTTGGTAATAGCTAGGATACATTAATCTTAACCTCTTTATTTACATAAACAATTAAAACGCTAATTAAATTTACAATGGTTTCATTAGTATATGTATTGGAAGAACTCTTAAAACAGCCCTCTTGATATCACTTTAAATTTATAATGCTTTTTGTGTGGAATTCATGAATGTAGCTACAGATAGATTTATTTCTAATAAGTTAATTCTTCCCCACCTTCGACTACGTGATTATATTGCCATTCGACACCGACAGTCCTAAAAAAGAATATATAAATCCACAAAAATTATATATATATTATTCTCCGATTTCCTCTGCCTTTGTTGAGACGCCATGTTAAAATTGTATTTCGCTGCCAATTCCGAATCTAATTTATTAATTTCGCTTAATGTCTGACTTTGTTTGGCTGCTCTCTCTTCGTTTGTTTTTCGTCATTCGTTATTCTTTTGGGCTGGGCCCCGCCCTAATCTTTACACAAAGCGTTGTTGCTTTTTTGTTTTTAACAATTGCTTAGTCTCTTTCACTCACTCCCCATCTAGCCCTCTCACTTGCTCCTTTAGTGTTCTTAGCTTGCGAGAGTATTTGTTGCTTTTATAAACATGTTTTCGCATTAATAATACATTTTTATTCGCTTATTTAAATGTTGTTTACATTTAACGCAAACCAGTTAGTGTCTGGGATATATCAACAAATATAAAAATATACAGCTGCGGTTAGTATAATACAAAATATTAAAAATTTTGATTTTGATTTGCATTTAAATAAAATGATTTAGATCTGGAAATATTGCAAAATTTATTTATAGTTCTAAATTTATGTACATTCAAACCAAAAAATATTGGACAAACTATTTTGTATTGTTTTGCATGGTAACACCTGACAAATTTTATAACACTTAAAAATAACAGTAGTAGATATAATATTTATTGTAAGGTAAATTACAAAAAAAACCTACTTCCATTTTATTTATATTTTTTTAGTAATAGTAATGATAGCTACTAATATTTTTACCGCAAGCGTATATATATGTATTACATATATAAACACCCATACAGCAGCACATCTGGGTGGAGCCTAAAACTTTGATAATTTACTTAGTCTGTGTCAGTTTTTGTGTGTGTGGGTGCTTCATTCTTATTCGTTATTTATGCATTTGTTAAACTTAGACTTGGGAATCATTCGATGGCGATTTAAGAGTTACTTTTGCTCGTAGAATGCTCCCCATGCCTTAAATTCTCAGTTACACAAACAATTTTTGAACTCGTAATATGGGGAAAAGGGTAGTTTGAAGTGGCTGCGTCGCATTGTGGGTGATTAAACCACCCACAATCAACGCCTCGAACATCGGGCTTACACTTCTTTCCCCTTTCTCTCTTAACAAATCCTTGTCAACGCATTAAATAAATGTTGTCGCACCCTGAAACTGCCTGATTTTCTGCTGTACCCCACTTATGAAATAATATTTAATTTGTCTTTATTTGCACAAATTTTTAAGCGTTGATTTTTAAAAGGCTAAAATATCATTATTTCATTTCTGATTCGAAGCAAAATATCAGGCAGATAGGGGCTGTACTTAATCTTGTTTCTTAACTTAGTTTATTATTTATTATTATTTTTCGAAATTATAATTATTTAGATGAAACCAAAAATAGTTATCGGTAAAAAAGATCGTTGAAATAAATTTCAAGGAAATTGTAATATGTTTACATTTTTAAAAAAGCAATTTTGAAATTTTAATTTTTGATTATATATTTGTATAGTTTTACCTAAATTATTCTGTTATGTTATTACGTTTTTAAAAATCTTAGAAATATATGTTGCTTAAAGTGAATAGCTCTTTAAAACACTTCTTTGATATGAGTTCCGTATCCTTGATTAAATGAAGTTCCGTTTCCTATCTCTGATAAGTTGAGTGGTAGATAATACCACTGACAATGGCTTTAGGCCCTTGAGTGCTTCATAATTTTCATTAATTGAGGGCTTCTAAATTACTCAAGTACAAGACTCGGTTTTCCTTCTATTAAAAAAGGGTCTCTACTTAAGTTTATGGCCGGACCCAGATAGGGGATTGAGTTGGAAACCAAAAACGCCGACCCAGATACAATTGACAATGGAGCGGAACTCGAACCCGTGCGGCAATTTGGGGCAGCATAGAGGAAGGGTGAGTGGAGCGATTGAAACGCGACAATTTGTTGGTCCTCAAGTGCTTGAGCACAACTTGAATAACAAGCAATGAGCAATCCGCAATCGAAGGGGCATAATATATAGCAATAGCTCTGCAGCACATATTACACCAATCAATCCGAATCGGAGCCAGCTGCCCTTTCGTCAAATTCAAATTCAAGTAAACAAAAGCCATTAGCAAATGTGTATCCGAAAGATGCACAAACGGCGACACTTGAGCTGGTGTAATCAAATCATAAATTCATATACACAAATGGTGATATGTACATACGGGAATGTTCTCTCTGTGTCATTCTATTCATTTCCATTAAAGTCGCATAGATATGAATTGATATCCCTTCCAGTCGGTTGACGCTTTCGTAATTGGTTCAAGTATCTTTTCCCACTTGCAACCACAAAATCGAATGGAAACTGTACTTTATCATTGACTATGAATTGTCAAATCCCAAAAAAACCAACTGGTTGTTGCCAACGGAAACTCCTTTTCATTTTCAGATTTATTTTCGTGTTCATCTCCGTTTGCCTTCTTGCGTTCTGAGTTTTATCAAACTATCTTCGGGCATTTTGCATCCCTTTGGCGCATCGCATCCCTTTGCTTCCTGTTTTCGCCTTCATCTCATCTAACTGAGTTCATCTCCGCCTGTCCGTGGAGATTTTCCTTATTGTCTATACCCTAACCTGAGGTCTCAATTGAGTTTTATAGTTATTATGTTTGACAAGGTATGCATATGGTATTTAAAGTTAATTCCTGCAAAATTAAATTCTCTTATTATCATTTAAAAATCCCTAATCAACAAGAATTAATAGGTACATTTGTTTAATAAGTTCTTTTTTATGAATTAAATAAAGTGTAGTAAAAAAAAGTAAAATTGTTAAAGTTTTTTGAAAAAACAATTATTATTTTATTTTATCGATTATTTTTATAGGGTACATGTTCTCAAAATATAAATCGCACTTTGATCCCGCAACATTGTAGGGTATTAAAAACCTCGCTTTGGTCAATGCATTGTCTCTCCGCCCTTCCTCCCTTCATTTCCATTGTAATGGGTCCGAAACTCAAAAATCGACAACGCGCATATTTTAAGAAATCATTTCTTGATTACGATGTTTGAAAACAATTTGTCTTTCACTCTTTCGCTTCAGTTCTCAGCTTTTGGTTATTTGGTTACTTGCTTATATATATGTATGTATTTATACACAAACATAGATACAGATGTGTACGTATAGAAGGTTTTTGTGTGTAAGATGTATTGTGTACTTAGCACAAAGTTGTCTGACTTGTTGAGACTTTTTTATGCATTATTCTAGCGCCCATTTTGATTTTATTATTGTTGTTGCGGCGGCTGTTCCTATTTCTGTTGCTTTTTCATTGGCTTTCGTTAAAAAATAGACATGAGAGTTCTTATGGAGCTAAATTGATGTGGTTGCTTTTTTGTTGTTCATTACTTGGCATTTGATAAAAATGAATTCATAATTTGAATTGCTGTTTTCGTTTGGGGGAAATATTGGGAGAAATTGTTAAATGGAAGTGATTTTGATTTTGAGTGGTGAGAGTTAATGTAAAAACCTTTTTAAAATTTATTGAGCACCCCTTATTTAAGAGTTATATATTTTCCTCAAGTTTAGTAGAATGGTTAAGTAATTAATTTGTTTGAAATCAAAATTTTATTTTTCAAAACTTTTGCTATTGATATTTACAAGTAAATCGTGTATTAAAATCCTTCGAAGTTCAAATGACCACTATTTTCATTAATGAATTTTCGTGAATTGGCAGAGCAAGGGAGAAGGCAACAGCCGTCACAACAAATGGCAATAACACCTGTTGAGGCCACACACACACACACTCGCACGCTAGTTCACATTCGATTTCACACAGACACGCGTCGTCTCATCCCCACACATGTACGCAAAAAGGACAATAACATTTGCTCACGTGTTGAGAGAAAGAGAGTGGGAGACTTTCCAAGTGGCAGGAGTGCAAAAGAGAAAGCAATATCAGTCAAAACCATGCTGTGCGAGCATGCCGAACTCCTCCCTCACACTGTCTGCATGTCCCTATTCCCTCTCCCAGTCCCTCTCTCTCGCTCTCACGAAAAGGTGAGCGACAGATTGTCCTTGCTGCTTCCCTCCTCCTTCTTTTCGCTTCTGTTTTGTTTTCGCTCTTCGGTCGTGCGTGCGAGTAGCATGTGCATATACATATATACGTGGCCATAGGTCAGGTTCAAAACTCCGCCTCGGGTTCAAATTCAATTTCAGGTTAAGGATCAGGATCTCGGGATAAGGATACGGGTATGGGACAGCGGCAGCTAAATGCCACTAAATATGCAGTATATTGAAATTGGAACGAGTGGCATGTGTCCTCTCGTTCGCAATTCGATTGCAAAGGTGTTGCAGCCTGTCACAATATTGCGTGGTCCTTTTATCTTCGATTCTCCCGTCCCTGTTTACGTCCTTTTTTCTTTCCTGATGCTGATAAGAGAGGACCAAGCGGCGGAGAAAGAGGAAGCGGTCTCGGCGACCACAACTGTAAATGTCAACAGTTGGCGACCCAGAGAACACATGTTGAGACGAGGAAGGCACCTAGTGGATTGGCGGGGCGAACGGGAACATAAACATGCCAAAAGAAGAAGTGTGGGGCAATAATGTGCAATGTAGGACATCCCATAAACATAAGGCATAATAATTTAAAGGGTATGAAGGAGCAAAACAGTTATGTATATTGCCCACGTTCCATTAGGAAAAGTAAGATCAATTGATTGAAAGAGGATATTTCTAACAAAAGCATTGTAAAATGAAACGAATTAAAAAAAACTCTGTCTGACAGAAAAAAAAGGAAAATGATTTCTTAATTTTGAAGCGCTTTTGCTTGTTTAAATAAATAAAACAAAGCTTTGCTAAGTCACATATGTTTAAATTAGTAATTAGTAATTAATTTAAGAATAAGCTTTCAAAAACAACTTAGCATATGAAACATACTCTTTAAATCAAAAGGGTGTCTGTTAAAGGTACTTTTTAAATTTTATGTCAATGTTTTAAATTGTAAAGCAGTTTTTAGAAATTGTTTCATTTTAAAGTTTAATTAATATTAATATAATTTATATATTCCAGGTAAATTTTCGTTTATAGTTTTTTGTTATCAGAACAATGAAGCGCGGATCATGACATATTCTTCGCCTTATAGTCCCAACGGGCAATACTAAAATAACAAAACCAGCGAAGACAATTTCATGATGTTCAGTTCACTAAACCTGAATAAACACCCAGCAGTCGTCTTCCCAAGGGTTCAGATTATGTCTGCTATCAAATAGCATTTCCGATCCCGAGATCAACTGTACTATGCGTCGCATGAATCCATAAAAACAAAATCGCACGCAAAACTGAGACCGAAACTAAATTTGAGCTCGAACTCAGACCAAGTTGAAGTCGAACACCCTAAACCTAAAACGCAGAACGATTTCAATGCTGACTACCTGAGCAATATGATTCGTACCTTGAGGCAGAGTTTTGGATTTGTTTTATTTGTTGTTGTTTTGTTGTTGTTGTAGTTCATCATGTTCCTGGTAAAAATTTTTTGCGTCTTGTGCAAACACACAGACTTTGAGTCTGAGCAACTGGGGAGAGATAACAAAAGAAACACGTTATCCTTTTTTTTCATGTTAATGGTTTATGGTTTCCTTGTTTTGGTAATAGAAACAGGAATAGGAATAGGAGTTGGAATATGAATAGGGCGCAGGAGTGAATATAATAAGAGCGTCTAATGCCGGGGAATCCATTTCCATTTCTTATTTTTGCGACTCATCCACTACTTAGGATATACGTACACAGAAAAAGATCGTTTTCAACTTAATCAATTGAACTTGGTATTGATTTTTACACTATTTTTACTATTAATTGATTGATTTACTGCTTCTATTTCCAAGTCCATCTTTAAACCTTTATACCTTTAGAAGGCATAATTTAGGAATTATAATGCTTTATTTCTTCCAGTGTTGGCTTAAACACAGAGCGTAAATCAGTGAAAAACTACCTTTCCGGGCTGAAAAGCCAAAATGCGTCTTTGTTGCCCATGTTCCATCTGCCTTATATGCGTAGTTTCAGGAACTAGTTTTCCGTCTTCGTTTGCCTTGCAAAAGGCTACGCAGCTGTTTCGCCATAAGTCCATTGTTTGCAGATTATAAATGCGTAAGAGTACGATCCATAAGTCCTGGAGTGTGTCTCAGTTTCTGTTTTAGACTAGGGAGATTGAATTACCATTTGAACAGGTGTCCCTTTCCCTTGATTTTTACTAATAATGTAATCACAGTGAAGGCTGCAACCCTCACACAGTTATGAACTGTAAAATCCAGGGGATGCAACTATTACTAAACAAATTCAAATCTATGGCAATGACAATATTCGAGCCAGTCGGTGAGAATGGGTGGTGGACGAAGTTATGAAAAGTATCTACGCATCTGCATCCGTAGACGTCGTCTAGTCGGGAACTGTACTCGCTCGACATTTGAAATTCAAATTGTGGCGGCGTTGAAAGCGTATTTCAATTTCCCCCTTTTGTGGAGTGCCCGGCAGATTGAGAGATTGCCAAATCACATTTCACAGAGCTCGGCTCTAAAGTTAGGCAAATGTATTTACATATTTAGCCAAGAAGCTGAAAGAAAAAAGTGACAAAACACAAAGATACTTTTTAGTTGCAGGGTTGCGCAGGCAAACTGAGATACAGATACAAACACAAAGACCCGAGTTGAGATATTTACCCCGAGATACGCAGTAGAATGGGTTGCCGCTGATGATGATGATGATGGGGGGAAGAAATAACCAAGGCAATAATCTAATGTATTCAAAATTATATCTATGCACAATTCTATGTGAATATCTGTATGTTTATGGGTTTTTGTGTAACTGTATTAATGGGCTAAAAATTCGTGATTACCATGAAGCCATTTGAATTCGGATTTTGCCCTCGGATTTTTATTAACGAACTTTCTGAGAACTCGCCCAGCCCACCGCCCTCTTCCGTTCCGTTGGCTATATAGAAATCAGAACCATTGTCTTATGGGTAACAAATTTTCCATCAATTTCCCCGCCCAGATTTCATCACGAACCGCGAAGTACACCCTTGACAGAAGGGGGTTGCTACATATTTCCAAAGCTATTTTGAATTCGAGTTGGTTGGGGAAAAAGCCAAAATGCCGAAATGATGCATTAAACTGCTGAAAGATGTGCGAATTAGTTGCGACCAGTTGGGATTCGTCGGGTGGGAGGTAAAGTGGGATGAATTCGGTGAGATCGGTGAATTGAGTTGTTGAACTGGAATGATTGTTGAGTGTGCTGCGTGTGAAGGGTCTGGCTGGCTGGTGCAAAGTTCAGGAAGAGAAACAATTGAAACATTTTAGGGGGAACAAGATTTATGTTCTTTTATTGAAAGCTAATATCAAAGTAAGAATGCTTAAATTACTTTGTTACATTTGGTTTTTAAAAAGGTTTTTTAACATAAATCAAATTAAAACGTTATCTTATAAAATACTTTGCTTTACTGCAATAGTTACGCAAAAAAAAAACTGAAATCTGACACAGGAAAGGACATATTTGAAAGAAAAATCTCTCCATACATAATGAGATTTCTTTCTTATCTTCAGTTTGAAATCCCCGGATTTTAAAAGAAGTCCTTGGCCCTGCCTAGAATTTCATCAAGCAAATGACAGGCATCCGTCCCTCAGAGATGACTCTCCCACATTGTCATTGTTAAATGTGCATGGCTACAATAATTAATTTTCCCAAATCCCGATATCAGATTTATCTGTGGAAAACGTTTTAAGCCTCCCCCTAACCAGAAATAAAAGAAATGAGCAAACGAAGAGCCGAGAACAAAAACCAAACAAAAAACGAATGCGAACAATAAGAGATATTTTTAAATGGAAAATTTCGTATTTAATCCTCACTATGTCCCATACCTTTCTCACACATCCATCCCGGCAATCCATGTACCCATCTATCTGTCGGCCGGCTCTTAACTAACCCAACCTTAGAATGCCTCGGATAATTCAGTTTTCAGTGGTTGTTGTAATTCATCACCTACAAATCAATCATTTTGACGAAGCAACTCACTAAAAAAAAAGAACGTTCGAACCCGAAAGAACAACGAAATAAAAGGAATATCGCACTAAGAACGGAGCGTATAAAATGCACACACACTGGACTGAGCGAATGGGTGCGAGCGGGATGGATGGAGGGACAATAGATCAATGCTTCAATATCAAAGAGTCGGCTTGACCTTTTAACGCAACTTTTTTTTTCAAAAGGTGAGGGGTGAGTCGAGAAACTCACTATCGGGAGATGCGAGATGGAAGCCTGTCCCAGCTCGACTAATTGTCTCCCAATGGATCACTCTCTGAGTTTTTACACTAAGAAAAATACCTTGGGAATATGATCTTAAACACCTTTGAATATAAAAAAAATGATGCTATAGTTTTACTTTTTTAATGAAAATTTTATTGAAAGTATGCATCAAGAAGAGTAAAAAAGATTTTTATTTTGAATTTGTATTTTATTAATCAAGTAACTTTATTTTGTTATCTAAAAATAAAACTGAGAGTTTTATAAAGAAATAACAACGACATAAGACTGCAGAGTAATTTTAAACAATATTAGGAAGTGATAGGTACTGGCAATCGCTTTTTTATCATTATTTTAAATGCTAATGTTTCGTTTGGTATTTTCCTCGGTGCATCTCTCTCTATTTTGGACGCATGAAAAATGTTTTCATTCCATAGATTTATGTAGATAGGCTTGCCAAGGTGTGGTGTAGGTGAGCGAACGCATTTCTATGTGTGCGCAGTGTGTCTGTGTGTGCCGGCACTTAATTTGTTGTATTTGTGTGCTGCATCATTTTGGTGTGAGATTACGCATTTTGAGTTCCCTGCCTGATCTTTGACGATCCTTTCAGAATTGGAATTCTCATCTTGTCTTGGCTTAGTTTACAATGCTTTTTTGATTAGGCCACGAAGGTGGGCCCCCTCCCCTTCCCTCCTCGTACGTGATTGGTATTATTCATCACTTGTCCTTCGCTCGTATCCTCATATCTTTGGCATTTGTTTCTTCGCTTCGTTTTCAGGCTTATCGGGCTAGATTTGTTTAGGCACAACCTTGGCAGTGTTTAATTAAAATTTTAAGTATGTTCAGGTAGCTTCGTTGCTTACTTTGTCTTGGTATCTGCGTTTTTGGTAGGTAGAATCAAAAATTTTCTAATTTATTTAGTTGCCACAGGAAGTCGTAAAACATTTGTCCTCACTGACCATGATTTTGCTGTCCTGCAACAACATTTTCTAATTGATTTTTATGGATTTTTACTCAGACATTTACAGGACTTTTACTGAGGGAAAGTTTTCTCTATTGAAATGGGCTGTAAGGGGTGAGCATTGAGCTGGTGGGGGACAGGGGGGCTCGAAGGGGTCAACAGCCAAAAACTGAAAAGTTTTACGTAGTCTTAACAATGAATGCAGTCGATAAGTAGTGGCGTAAGTACGATTTCATTTCTACACACACAAAAGCAAACTGCAAGCAATACGAACCGAGCAATGGAATTGGTTTAAATTAAATTCTTACCGAACCAATTGATGCTCTCAAATTTATTGATGAAATACCTGCAAACAAACAATTTCTTAAATATATATTTAAAAGGCTTTAAGTGAAGAATTTTTGGAGTTTTTTGTTAGGGCTAATCCCTTTTGGTTTGGGCGTTTTTATAAAAAAATCTAAAAATGGTTGAATTGTAAATACTACAAAAAGAGAGAATTTTGTTTAAAGAAATTAAAAACCATAAATTAAAGTAGCAGCTTCAATTAAAATGGATAATAGCCTTAATTATCTACTAATAAAGTTCTTAGAAAGAGTTAAAACTAAGATATTCAATTGGTTTTAATAAACTAGCACAAGGTTCCTTGTGTTAAAAAATGTTTTTAAAATTTTTAATATACTAAGTTCTTGTCATTTGGCCTTTTAAAATGTTGTTTGTTTCTTAAAAACGTTTTGCTTATTCCAGAACATTTGTTTTCTCTTCCGAAATTGACCAACCTTTGGCCAGAATTTACAGACCCTAAAAGTTAGGGTAAAGTCAAAAGTTTGCCTCGTACTCCTCCACCCTTCAATGGAGACCGAATCGACTCAAGGCACAGCTGTTGGCAAAGAGGAAGAAGTTGGATAAGAGAGGCGAGCAGAAATGAAAAGAAAAGGACAGCAGGCGGCGAAGGACGGGGAAGGGGGATGGACTCAAAATAGTCATTGTAATAAGAAAATTTTGATTTCATTTTTAGTATTTGTATAAAATTTAATAACGCCGCACAAGATGGCTGACTTTGCAAAGGGCCGGCCAACAACAAAGGAGCGAGCAGGATGAAGTTATGAGAGAGCGAGAGGGGTGGCATGGGCCGGCTGTGTGGGGTAACTAAAACGCTTAAAACACACAATCTCGTTTCGGGTTCGGTTGGGATTTCGGGGTTACGCTTAAACTCTAAGTACATTTTAACTTAACTGCCTTTTTTTTGTTGTTGTTCTTTCGTTTTTGGTTTTTCGTTAGTTGGTCCTGCCCTTTACCCCTTATCCTTTCCCATGGCGAATTGTAAGGCTAGATGGCAAAAAACCCAGATGATGATGCCGATGCCAATGATGATTATTACGGTTCTGTGGGGGGGTTTTATCAAGGGGTGGTGACTTGGGTGGTGGTTCCTCAACTTCTAACTTGACTTTGTGTGTGTGTGTGTGTGTGTGTATGTGTGTTCGTTCGCCTGAGTACAATTATAAATTTTTGGAATTGTTGTAATTTAGTTTGTTTGTTTGCCAGTTGGATATGCTAGCTGCTTCTGCTTGCTCTCTCCTCTAATATCCCCTTCTCCCTCTACTGGCTAGTTCGAATGTATATTTGCGCTAGGGTTTTTCCTTTGTTATATACTAGCTTTGATTGCGTTCCCGAAGAGAAAGTGAAGCAAGCACATTGATACCCATCAATTAGTCAGGGGTTCAATGAAACTATATTTAGGCTGTGCGATGTGGCAGCAGCTGCTATTGCTATTATCTTATTATTTCGTTAATATTCTCTTTTTAAAACACATTAATAAATTTTTTTTTTACTAACAAACACTTGACCTTGAGCCGGCAAAAATTAGAAAATTAAATAGAAAGGTCGCCAGAAAACTAAACTAACAAGGATAGGTAAAGTTTTTAGACAATGTTTCTATCCTCACTGTACCCCTCACATCCCGCATAATCCGTTACCTCAACCCGAAATACCCATCATACCCTTTGACACCCTATTCATAACGGGTATAAAAACTTTCCTCCTAACTGCGATTTCCACTGCGACTGCTGCCTTTGCTGATTATCACGATAAAGCATAATGATTACATTTTTAGTAGAAGCCGCTTGTGAGAGTGTGCGTGCAGGACGGCAGCATGGTAAATGCTGTTTGTGCGAAAGAGAGGCGTAATTATTGTTCGCAAAACGTCGAGTTTTTGAACTTGTTGGGATTTGGATTGGAATTGAAATTGGGTTTGGGTTAGGGTTTAGGTTTTCGGGTTCAGGTTCGGGTTTGGGGAGGGTTTGCCATTGCCGAGCTGGGGAGTTTAAGCGGCATTGGCTTGCACTTGATTAATTGCGATTTATGTATATGCGATATAGAACTTTTGTGTGTAATTACGGACGGGTTGGTAACTGTTATAACGGTCGTTGACATGAGGGTTCCTTTCGTTTCCTCTCATTCGTTTGCTGTGAAATTCGAGTAACAAGCGAGGTGATAAAAGGAAAGGGGGAGGGTCCCTGATAACTCCCAAAATTATGCTATGCAGCTGCAACATCCTTCGCTTTTTTCTTTTCTCCTTTTTTTTTTTTGGTAAGAGAAGAATTATATTTTGCTGGCTGAGCAAATAATTCTGATTTAATATTTGTTGTTTTTTTTTTGGGAGAGCGCACTGTTGCTGTTGTTGTAGCCGCATTTTTGCCTTTTTGTTTTGCTTGGCACATTTGGCGAAGACACACAGACACCCACACTTCAAAAGAGCCAGAATGAGAGAGACAAAGAGAGCGGAGTTGGCAATCAGCCCAAGTTAAAGTACAATTGCCCGCTATTGTGATTACTTTTGGCCCACATTCAAAGCCAACACACGCACACTATAGAAACAAAGAGAGATTTACGCTCTTCAGCATGTTCCCTTTCCTTCGCTCATTTCACGAAGTCGTACCCGAACGCGCTCACCGCTCTTCGGGTCTTGCCGTATCTGTGTGCGTTTGTAAATTGATTTTATTAGTTTTGCGTTGTTGTTGTGTGTTTGCCGCTGCCGCTGCCGCTGCCGACGTCAATGGCGGCGTCGGCAGCGCAGCGCTGATGATTTTAAAAAAATTTTGAATTGCCCGCCCTTTAGTCAGTAACTAAACGTGCAGCAGTGCGAACGCGCGCAGCGGCAAAATTCCAGCGTTCTTGGCTCTCATCCGGCGTTCTTCCCCTAATCAATCATCCAAAAACCCGCCATTTAAACACACAACTAAATAACATTTTAAATCGGTTCTCGAGTGATTATACAACCAACATAGAAACAAATTTACCAATGTGAACATGTGCAATTAGTTTGCAGAAACTAACTAAAGAAAAAACAAAAAACAAAAAAAAAAAGAAAAACTTTTAAAACTCTTGCTTCTGGGATTATCAACAAACAAAAGCCAGAAAAATACTTTTCGCAGGATTTGTGGCAAGGATAAACAAAACCTCCAAACAGACAATCAAAATGGTAAATATTTAGCTTTGATAAGAGAACCTAAGTGTTTTACAAAGACCTGAAACTATGGTCGTATGCTATGACTTAAAGAGATACGAACTTATCAATAACTCCGAAAATACAAAGCCAAAAAAAGGGATTTAAATGGTTATCCAAATTTGTTATTTAATTGATAATGTCTGCGCAACTTTATTCTCCATCGTTACTAACTTAATAGATCACAGAAACACATTTTTTGTAATCTCTAGAACAATGTCTTCGATATAAAGACCATACAGAATAAACCAGAACGAAATCCCTTTATTTGTAGGAGTAAGAGTAATAAATCACTAAATTATTAGCGCATAACAAAAAAATACGATAGCGCTGAAAATCTCTTAAATGAGTATTGGCCCATATAAACGTTTTGGAAATACATTTTCATATGCCCTGTGAGTCAGCGCGCACTGCTAATTTCTATTTTATTAGCCAAGTTTGTGTGACTTGGCTGACACTCCTTAGTCTTAGTCATTAGCCAACTCGCAAATGTCTTGGTATCTTTACCTGCCAGTTGTGTGGGTTAGATTGCTTATTATAAAGTAAAATAAAATGAGATACCAATGGAGATATTACGATTTAGAATGGCAAATACTTTTTATTTGGCACGCACTCGACGCTGCGACGTACATACAAATTTAGCTTAATCTCTTTGCTTGCATATTAATTTCTGCTCAATATTATTGGCATCGGTAATTTCTATAATTTCCGGCGCTGCTGATTCGTTTAACTTAAGCGACTGCACCCATAAAAGGCGACTCTGATTTGTGTTTCGCGATTTATTTGCTCTGGTAGCCATAAACCAATATGCACACTATACAATTAAGCCATTGACGTATCACTTCCGTTTCCAAACTAATATAATTCCAGTGAATTTCATATATACTCTGACAAAATTAAACTCGTTGAGGATCCCAAGTTACCAAACTATCGCCAAGCGAATTCCTATGGTTATCCCTTGGGGTTTCCAAAATATATTTCCTCTGACATTCAAGCTTGGCTTGAGCTAAAAAAATCGATTGATAAATATGGTTTTAATGGGTTTCATACTAACTCTTAAAATTCTTGCATAGCAAAATGATAAACTGAATTCTAATCACATTATGTGAGTAACTTTAGAAAGAGGAAGCAAGTTAACTAAAAAAATCGGGGTATAATTGATAAACCGGAACTCTTATATCACCAAAAATTTTAAACATAATTACTCTGCAAAATCTTAAACTTTTAAAAATTTTTTGCCATCACAATTTTGAAATGGTTATGTACATATTTAATTTGCAAATTAATTGTAATAAATGCAAACTATGAAGAAAAATTAAGAAAAATTTGTGGTTTCTGCTTTTTTGAGAAGTATCGCAAATGATGCGCCATATGTGAGGATACATTTGTATCTGTATCTGTGTGTAGATGTTGGCGGGATACAAATAAACTTTTGGCACATTAAGAACGCCGCAAAATGCGAAGAGTCAGCCAAATATGAAATTATGATCACGATTATGATTATGATGTTGTTATAATTAGAGAACAACGAAAGCGAAAAACGATTCATAATAATTCAAAAATTGACTTTAAGCAGTCGTCGCCGTACATAGTTCTTCGCTCCGAGTTTGGCCAGCTGCCGTCGCCAGATCGTACGGATCGGATCGTATCGTTCAGATCGTTCAGATCCATATGGAATTTAGTTATGGTCTTAGTTGGGGGCTGCTATTTTTAAGTGGACGCACACACACACACGTCTGCAATTACACTTTTCGAGTGCTTAATCACAGCCGAAACTTTTACACAAATCATATTCCCCAATATGTGTGTGTAGTTCCCCTGTCCACCCCGCATTTTCCGTTTTCCACTGCTTTCATTCAGGGCGTGCGCCTGCCGCTTGCAACTTTTCCCTGCCGCATTTGCTTTGGTTTTTCCATTGAAAAGTCGGGCGAGAATGTGCACGATATGTTTCCACTCAAAATGCTCGAGCGGCCGGAGGAGAGATGAAACGACCAACGACCACATTTGTTTTATTAATTGCCACTCTTACCAACACATGCTTAAGACTCGTGGCCGATAATCGTGGAATACGCTGTTTTATATGGCATAATCATAATTGGCCAAAAAGTGTCTGTAATGAGCAATACGAATTGAAAATTACTTGGCTACACATTTGGAAAATGTTTCCACAGAAGATCTCCCCATTAATTCGATTTCAAATATCAGGCTTTCTTCAGAGGATGCTGAATCTAACGATTGGATATTTTAGCTTGGAAAACTGCGGATTCTACTCACTGAAAATAGGAAATGGCCACGAAAAATGTTTTATGGGATACTAAAACTAATGTTGAAACGTAAAAGAAAATAATTAAATTGACAGTTTCAGCATGGGTTGTGTAATATAGCATCGGAAAACATTTTATGGGGGTCGTAAAAAATTGATATTATTTTAAAAGTAGGTATTAGTAAAGATCTCAACAAAGTCTATATTATATAAGTTTATAACAAGTACCGAATATCCATTATTTTTGTTTTATTGCCCGAAATTGTTTATTAATATCCAAAGTTAATATTTTAAAGTGATTTTAAACAAAGGATATTTAAAATATGTTGGTTGTGCAAACGAAAAAGAAAATCAAATAAGTAAAGTCTACAATATACAATACAAATTCGGTGTGTTAAAGATTATTTGGTTTTTGTAACATATGTATTAAAAATCATTTACTGAGCTTTTAAGTGAAACTGTCCACATATTTTTTAACTTTACTTGCTATTTTTTTACAATCCATTTAAGCGAGAATACGATACGACCACATTTAGAGCTTTGTCAGCTGCCAACCCCCCCCTTTTATTGGCTGTCTATTGAAATGGCAATTATTTGAATTTATTTTTAATGCTCACAAAAGCACATATTTGAGTATCTGTGAGTTGAGGGATGTGGGAGGTCGGAAAGTCTTCCATGGCTCATTTTCACCATCTGGAATAGGATTGGATCTGATTCCATGTGTGTGTATTTGCGGTTGACTACTTAATTTCCAAGTGCCATAAAAATTTCGATTTGGAATTCAAATAGAAAGGTTGCCTGCTCTCGCCCTTATTCAATCTTTCATTTGGCGTTGAAAGTAAGTTGTCTTATTTATTGGCTCTACGCTTATAAATATTTAAAAAGCATCAAATGAAAATAAACAATTAGTATATTTATCGGCACTTGGTATCAGAGGACAGCCATGGCGATTCCCTTTAAAAGCCAATTGCTGAAATGTTTATTCTAATGGCTAAGGAATTTTCCATAATTTTTTGTTTCCATCTCTGGTTGTGAGAATGCCTCAACTGTCGAATGCAAATTCGTTCCATCACTCACATAGTTTTTCATAATTTCTAAAGCGGAAAATTAATGCAAGTGTAAGAAAAGTGCCCGTCGCAAACAATGCTTGTCCATCTGTTCAGCTGTCTATCAGTCAGTCAATACCTCACTTCCTCAGTCACTCAGTTAGTCAGTCAGTCAAGCCAGGCGACAGCCGCAGCCGGTTCAGGTTGAGTCACCTTATGTTATGCTCATGTGGATGCCGGTTTATGCTTTAGGCTTTTTATTTCACCTATCGACACATCCTTGCTGGCTTGAAGATGACAACGTAAGTAACAGATCTTGGAAAAAATATTTAAAATATATTTTAAATTTAAAGTTATACGTGTTACAGGTCATAGGAAAAACATTGAAATAGTATTTACAATTAAAATGCTTAGATTATGTGTTGTGAAAACTAAAAGTTTTTTAGCAAAAGCTTTTCTTTTAAAAACAAAGCACTTAGAAACACAACAAATTCTTAAAAATTATACTTATTATTAACAAGTTTTGTATTTTTTCAGTTGTTTAATTGAAATGTTTAAAAAAAAATGCTAAAATATACTATATATACATTTTTAAGAGTCCTATGCCAAACCCTTTCATACTCAATGCAATTTTTTTCACTTTGCTGATTAAATCCGATAATTGAATTAACAATTTCCAAATGCCATTTTCGAAATGCTTGACTAACCAGATATGAATAACATTTAATGATGCTAAAGCTTATGTATTTGCTACATACGTTTCCAATGGGATTTCACGCTTTTCCGGGACACACGCGACCGCCTCACGTGGCCATCACCATCTCCATCTCCTACTCCGCGAAACGTTCGCGCATTCACAATGGGCAAGTACCCCCGCCCAAAAAACCGTCTTTTCAGTTTCGGGACTTAATCCCCCGGCCCCTGAAGTCGAGACAATAAAACGGGCAATCAATCAATGCACGTGTTTCATATTTTTGATATTGCCGCTGACGAGAATTTTCGGACAAATTAGTCAGAGTTGGAGTGGGTTGGTTTAGCTATTGCAACATCGACATGAAAACGACATCGGGGTAAACAAATTCCCGAGAATATCGAGAGCCAAAGTCCGCGACATCACCCGAAAGTCGCTCAATTAGAGACGATTTAAATTTATAGATACGACGGTTAGGCAATGCATGCACGACCGAGGAGAATGTCTTAATTAATTTTAATTATTTTCAATGAGCGACTATGAAATACAAAACATTTCCCCCAACTAAGAAGGCGAACGCGAGTCGGGCCCTCGATAAGAGGAGCAATTAAGTAGCGAATTAATAGCAATCGACTTATAAATATGATGGTACCCTCAGGCATTCTGGGTTCTACATAGGTTGCTCTTTCCCATTTGTTTTTCCTGCATATGAGCATTGGGTGTGTGCTATGCCGTTTAACCCGATCCGTCGCCCTCTGTTTTCCCCCCCCCCCCCTGAATATTTGGGGTAAACTTTTCACGCCACCAAATTCGTGGCTTTGCATTTTCCAAGCCGCCAGTTTTTCCATGTGTTTACATGCGGGCCAGAGACCCGCTCAACTCCGGTCGCCTGCTCCCTGTTTTTCCTCTGGTGGGCCATTAATTTATTTGTCTGCAACATGCAAACCAATTGACAATCAAACGCAATTAGTCACAATAATCGAGAAATGGAAACGCATTTTCTGCCTATTGTTTGGCCCGAAAAATATTAATATTATTCGGGGCACTGATGAGAGCACATCTCGATTGCCTTGAAATCTTCATAATGTTCATAAATAATGATCAGCACAAGACAAAATAAATCATCCCAGGTAGCCGATGGGACAACGCCCCAAAGCGAGCTGCTGTCTACGATAGAATGACATAAAGTTAAAAAAGGTACCTGAAAAGTGTTCCGACTTTGTATTTTATTTAGAATCAATTTATAACAATTAAACAGTTAATGAATAATCTTAATGCTTTTTGTAAATACAATATACTGTACATAGTTTTAAAGTCAACAAAAATTTTATGTTTCGGTATTGTTTTATACTATTTTAAAGGTGTTTTTTGCAAATTCGAAATGTTTAGTCATTTTATGCCTCTGTTTGAAGGACGTTTTTACCAATAAAGTGGACAAGTAATAAATATTTGTAAGTCGCAGCTTGGCTTATAAATCCATTAACAACCAAAGATCAAATAGAACTCTCACGCAGATGTCAGAAACTCAAAACTTGGCCCACATTGGTCTGTACTTCTGTTGTTTTTTTTTTATCCCGATACCCTTCAGTTGCGTTTGAAGTTTCACAGAATTAATCGGAATTTTTTTTTTTATTTGATACCGAGATTAGCTAACGTTGATATATGGTATGGCTTGGGCGAAATATAGGGGAGCGGGTCTTTGGCATCCAGTTAGTGGTGAAAAAGAGCAAAAACAGGGCTGCCAGAGCACCAAAAGGGGTTGTCGACGACGGCGTCATCATCCTCATAATGATCTTCATTGTCGTGGCCGGGAATTCAGCATTTCGCATGGCGTGCACTTAATAAAATAGGATTAACATTTTATAGTGAGCCTCGTGCGCTCTCTTTCCTACTCAAAGTATCCGTCTCTTTCTGTGATTATGAGTGTGCCAAAGTGTGTGTGTGTGTGTGTGTGTTTGAGTTCCTCTGTTCCTTTTGTACAATTTCAACAACTGCGCATTGCTGGGGTTTTTATTTGCCTTGCTGAATGAATGTCGAATGTGTGTGTCTGTATGTCCAACCAGTTATTGGAATAATGACAGCTGTGTGATATGGACTCAAAAACTCAACTCAAGAAATACTTCAGCCGAAGGCCATTTGTCCTTTGGAGCTAATTCATGTGCTAGAGTTCTGTAAAAAGTTTGGGTAAAGTTTAAAAAGAACACAGAAGGGGCGGGCGTGTTCGTGGAATGTTTATAATAAAATTAGGTCGTATTGTTTTTGATCCTCTAAGAAACTATCTTAAAGATTGTTCTGGAAGAGATTTTAAATGAGTTAGGCAGCGAAATAGGCAATTGCATCTGGGAATAACTTAAGAAACTTAAAAAAAAACTACAAACTTCATTTATTATGGAATAAGTCTCAAAGAAAAACACCCAATTAGGAAGCTTTTAGCAGTCATTAATTGCTATCATTTTGCTATTATAAATTAATATTGACTTCTCTCCGCCATCTTAGTACCTTGAATGTACTCTAAGATTTGGTCCTTCGATTCCGGATGAACGCAATAGTGATTGGCTTGGCAATTACTGTTGTCTGCCGTATCTGTTTCTGTGAGATACTTTTATTCTGTACGCCGTGGCATAACTTATGCTTCAACGCGTACCATTTAAGCATAAATCGCGCTGTCACCCCGATCTGCCTTTTGTCATCATCATCAGAGCCAGAGTCGCAGTCCCTCTTCGTTCCTGAGCCTCGGTCTTCTGCTTGGTTTTGATTGTTTTTGTTGTCGTTAAAATATTTTTTGGGTGTGTTCTGTATTTTAATAGCTCGATGCGAAGAGAAGCCCAAAACGCTTGCGCACTGCTGCCACTTCCTTTCGTCTCGCACACCCTTTACATTACCCCCGCCGATATATTGTAGCTTAGCTTGTTTAATTTCTTTCGAATTTGTCAGAGGGAAAAGGAGACCAAACCGAAAGTAACATGATTTCAGTTTTTACTTGAAGTAAATCGGGAGATATTTTGAGTGATATACACACACAGATACACAGATACAAAGATACAAAGATGCCCACTCGCATCGACTGCTAATCCCTCACACGTCTCAGTTTTTGGTTATTTCGACAGCATACACTCACAGTCGAAGAGGAAGCGAGAGCGACTCACTTGGAATTATTAAAACCTAATCTTGATTCTACAATTTCAGTTAGGGTTCAGACCATCCAAGAAACGAGGGGATATGCACTGAAAGTGCGGGGGAGTGGGCAGAGGATGTTATATATTTTAATACGAGTCCGCGATGCGATCGCACGATCGTCGCCACGCAGGTATGCGCGTTAAAATCGGAGATTTGATCACGACACCCCCACCTTCAAATTCCCTCTGAATTTAGTCTCGATTTTAGGTTATTATTTCTATGGGAGCTATATGCTATAGACGTCCGATTTTGATAAAATTTATACCATAATTCTGAAATAATTAAACATTGCTATATGTCGAAGAACTAAACAAAAAATTAAAAAACAGAAAAGTTATAATTTTTTTCATTTATTTTTCCGATTGTTCCTATGGGAGCTATATGCTATAGTCGTCCGATTTTGATGAAATTGAAACCGTAATTCTGAAATATTAAACCATTACTATATCTCGAAGAACTAAACAAAAAATTAAAAAACAGCAAAGTTATAATTTTTTTTCATTTATTTTTCCGATTGTTCCTATGGGAGCTATATGCTATAGTCGTCCGATTTTGATGAAATTTAAACCGTAAATCGGAAATATTTTATTATTACTATATGTCGAAGAACTAAACAAAAAATTAAAAAACAGCAAAGTTATAATTTTTTTTCATTTATTTTTCCGATTGTTCCTATGGGAGCTATATGCTATAGTCGTCCGATCCGGCTCGTTCCGACTTTAAAAATGTCGTCAGCATTTTTTATGCTGAATTTCGTATATTCTTCGGTCGGTCATCCATTTGGCATTGATTTAAAACAAAAAGGAGAAAAATCACAAACTATATACACACCCCGGGACAGATTTTAAGCTTGAATTTTGTGTTTTGTTTGCTCGCCGGCTTCCCTTTTTACCGACTAATTTGAGGCTTGACAGCTGATTTGGGTATTCGATTAGGCAAACAACTATTCATCATTTGATGTTTATGCATTTGCAATTGATTGCGATTTTGTTTGAGTCTGTGAAGAGTATGTGCTAGTTAAAGGTTCAGTTGAAATAAATAAGTTATTTGAATGAATTACTTTTTTAGAGAACTAATTACTGAAAGATTTGCATTCGTATCGGGAGACAAACTGGGAATCATTCCTCACACACACTTACATTTATATTTCCCAACTAATTGCACGACCAGTCACATTTAAGGCATATATGCATATCGAACTATACTAGAGGTAGTCACCCAGCGAAGGCAACTAAAGAAAAAGGCAAAAATTAATTTATTAAAATTTAAAGCGCATGACTTTTTGAGCAAATGGCAAACCGCGGCGGCAGCCACAAATAAATTGCTATATAGGTTATATGGGTTATAAGTATGATTCATGCGTCACACTTGCGCATAATAATTGAGAGATGTGGAGCGAAAAAAAAACGGCAAAGGGGAGCGGAGCGGGGGGGTGGAAAATTCGGACACAGATGCAGATACTGGACCTACAGCCACGACCCCAAACTCCGACTTCATTTCAGTTCGATATCAATGGATTCGGCCGTTGTTGCCGGGCAGACTAGATTCTAGTATCTAGATACCCAACTGCGTCCAGGTGTGCACTACAAACAAATTTTTCGTTGTTTCGTCGTTTTTGTGGTTTAACGTTTTTTTTTTTTTGTATTTTCTGTTTTGAATTTTACATGTGGGGTTTTTCATTGTGGGCGCCTTTGGCGATTTTGTCACTTGAAAGAAATGCAAAGAATTCGATTTGCCGGACAGCTTAATTAAGGTTATCTATCAAAGGTACTTAGTTTAGTTTATTGATAGTGCCTGGACAGTCGGTAAGCACCCTAAACGATGCAATTAGCAATTAAATATCAGTTGACTTAATGCTAGGCCAAGTCTCGACGACTTATTTATCAATTACAGATACAAATACACCGAGGTGTGTGACATCGATAAACAAAAGAGCTTTAAATTATGTGTAGTCTTAACATTTTGTTATTGTTGACCTAGCTAGGCAAACGGCAAACACACGCACATGCATACATGCACACACACACACACACACACACACAGTTTGGGGCCATTCGTTCCCATGACTTTAATTACAATTTAATATTTATTTAGTTCGATAAGGCCCAGGTGATTATTTTTGGATACTCATGTCTATGACTGCACCCAGTCTTCGCAGACATGCCTCTATATAATTGTGTGTGAGTGTGTTTGCACACATATCTTTATGAGTGCGTATTTGTTTTTGTGTTACTATCAATTGGGCCTAATCAAATGCTTAAGTAAATTTGTTCAGCAAATCACTGAAACCGGACACCATGTGGGTAAATGTGTGTGTCTAATTAATAGTTAAACCCCAAATGGGAATGGAAATAGAAATGCTATAGCGTAGAGATAATGTTCAACGAATTTCTAATACGCTTGTTGCACACTTTAAGGGCGAATTAAAAAATATTCCACAATCAGGTTCGTGGAACTATTTCCGGTGTCTTTGTTGGTAGTCCAAGTCTAAGATGGCTTACCTCACGCACCCATCCATCCCATTCCTGCATTATGATGGCACACCCGCTCTTTTCCAACAATTTACGTAAATTAGACACGAAAAAAAGACCAAAAAAACCAAAAAAAAAGAAAATAAAAATAAAAAGTTATAAACTATACAAAGAAGGCGTCAACAATGCCAAATGGGAGCGTTTCTCTTAACGTTCCATTCGGCTTGCTTTTGGTTTGGTTTCGCTTTTATCAGCATTTGGTTGAATTACCTAGAATTAGTTAACACATTTTCCGTTGCGCCTGAAGGTACCGTGCGTCGTCTGTTTGGCATAATTAAACAATTTTGTACTTTATGCACAATTAAATTAATTTCTTCCTTTGGCTTTGGCCGCCTGCCTGATAAGTGAATAAACGGGCCCAAGTCAAACATTTAAATTGCGATTGCACCGCCACAGATACAGGCGAATGCAAAGCCATGCGATATTTATGAGATATTAATTGTGCCAGATTACAATAGCTTGACTGCCTGCCTCTGACCCAGCTGCAGCAGTTTCCGCTGGGCTGACTGCTGACTGCTGCCTGCTCTGATTTCCTTTTTTCCCAGGAGCCATTTGGCATTCAATCCGACTGCGTACGTGCAAATTCATAAAGAACAAACACCAATTCTGAGTCTGACTCTGGCTCTGAGCCTGCGTCTGAGTCTGAGTGCCAGGAATGGGGCGACCAAGTGAGCAATGAGTTCAGAAGGCAATCCGCCAGATATACAGATGTATATCTATGTTCACCATTCCAACCCGGGTTGACAAACGCTGCAAGTAATGTGCGTGGCTACTTTTTCATTCGGTCTCGGGCACGGAATGAATAACATTCATGCTCATGGATTGAATTAATGCCTTGGCATAACTCAAGTGCCAAATGCAAAATGTATCTTGAAAAGCGGGAATTAGCATTTGTCAATTGAGTGGTGGCATGGGTTTGAATTGTGCACTTATTCCAAGGGAATTCTATTGAAGGGGAAGTCGGGATTTTATCATTTTTGGTTTTAATTGAAATTTCTAACGCAGGAATATTGGGTTTAAGCAAAACTAATGCTTTTAATTTAATATTTCCATTTATGTTTTCAAGGATTTATTTTAAGCAAATGGTCGATTGATTTGGTTATAAAATATGTAAATTCAATAACATTTACAATTTGTATTTTAACAAAAAATTTAAGGATTTTATCACTTTATTTCGTTAGGTAATTTTAAAATAAAAAGGATGTTCCTTAATAAAAGGGCTTACGAAGTTTTGAATTTTAATTGAAAAGTTTGGTTTTTAACTATCTTTTTATTTGATTAATTTTAAAGTAAAGGTCTAACAGTGCTTTTAAGTTCTCTGAATGTTAATTTTGGTGTAAGGTAAACTAACATGTTCGTTTATTCACTTTTCAATCATTTTGTTGATTAATTAAACACTTTCTGCCTATTCCTATGTTTGGCTGCCAAATTCGGGTTATCTTAATCAGTAATTTTAAATCATTTCAAATAGTAAAGAATACTTGAAAATGTATTTAAGATTATCTTTGTTGCTTGAGACTTTCTCCTACACGAAGTTTTTGCATATGCCCCTCGTTTGAATGGGCATAGCCTCCAGTTGGATTCCTATAATGACCGTGTTCATTTCATTTGATCAATTCAGCGCCCAATGGAGACTATATAGCAAGTACTTATTAACGCTCATGCGAGGCTTGTTGTTGCTGGCTCCGCGTTCTGAGCTCCGAGTTCCGAGCACATTAAGATCAGATACAAAGATACATTATCGCCGCTTCGAGCTTTGTAGCTCGAATTGTAGTTGTAGGCGGTCGTCAGTCAGTCAGTAAGACGGTCGGTCCGATCGGGCATTGGCGCAATTAAAACGCTTAAGGGGCCAAGTCAGAGTCAGAGTCAGAGTCAGAATGCTGTTGCTGTTGCTGCTGCCTTTGCTACTTAAAGATACATGCCACATACACATCCATCGGATCGCCTCAGATATAAATAAGCGATACGTGTAATTCGGGTCACTAACCGTTAACAATAAATTTCATTTGTTTAAGAAACTTCAGCCGGCGGGCACTGGCTGTAAAATAATATCGCCATAAAAATTGACATCTGATCATTTGTAATTATTATTGCGCATTGCGACATGACAAGGCGTCGGCTACTTGCTGCCATTTGGGCGTGGTTAGCGACGATATGTTGCCATTGGCCCAAAGTCTGCCACCGGCATCGTCGATATACTATAGCATATAGTATATTGTGTGTAAAAAAGCCGCATATCGCAGATCGTAGCAGATCGAAGCACAAATCATTCTAAATGGTTCGCGTCTCATACGCAGTCGAAGACCCCCGATACTCATTCAGCCTCTAATGGTAATCGCAGTGCCATAATTTACATTGCGGGACGACTCGACTCTCTCGGTTCGTTCAACTCGTTCAATCAATCTTAGATTCGGTTCATGGAACAATTAATGCCAAAAAAGAGAAACAAGTCGAGAAACCTCAAGAGCGGGGAAGGGCTTTCTTTATTTTTTTTGGTTTTTTTCGGCCAAGTTGTTGTCTACTTGAAGAGTTTCAGTTTTCAGTTTTCGTTTTAAGTCCAACTTAAATGGAACCAGAAATTATTTTGAACGCCTTCAAGTGCCACACACAACAGCTACAACAAAAATACATTTAAAAAGGAAAAAAAAAAACCAAAGTTGATTCGAAGTTGGGGCGCAATCATGACTTGATGCGATTATAAAGAAGTTTTTTGTCTGGGGCGGGGGTACAAGCGGCCCGAGTTGGAAAGCATTAATGCCCAACACAAATAGAAATTAGATACACACACACACACTTAAACGTTCGACCGCCACAAGCACATATGGATACTTAAACAATTTCGATATTCAAATGAATTTTTGGAAAATGACTAAACCAAAAATGCCGCAAATGCCCCAACTGAACTCGTCTGAACTGCTTAGAATTGTTTTCTTTTCACTCCTCCTTTTTACGGGCCTAGAGAGTTATAAATAATAATAATAACAATTCAATTGGGTACATGCAGCATTGGCAGCTTAATGTTTACCCATATCAAAAGGTAAAACTTCGAAGTTTTGTTTAGAAATGAAATAATAACTTACTGAAACAGTCTACAAATTTTAAAAATAAGACAATAAAAATTAAAATATGAAATGAATTTCCTGGTATTTAACCAATAACTTCCTTTTATTTAGCAGTTTTTTTTAAGAAGCTTTGTTTAGAAATTAAATAATAACTTAGTAACTAAACAGTCTAAAAATTATAAAAATAAGACAATAGAAATTAAAAGGTGAATTTAATCCATTTCCTGGAATATAACTAAGCTTTACTTAAAAATGAAATAATAACTTAACAACTAAACAGTCTCAAAATTATAAAAATAAGACAATAGAAATTAAAAGGTCAATTTAATTTATTTCCTGGAATTAAACTTTCTTTAATTTACCTTTACCTAAAGGGTAATCTAAATTCCCAAATAATTGATATTAGCTTCCTGGAATCTTACATAATTTGCATAGAGTTTAACCGGCTATTCAGAACACGATTTTATGATCGCTGAATGTTGTTCTCATGTACCACACTCATTTAGCAAGTTGAGTGACAAACCAATTTTCATTCTACGAATGGCATAAAGACAATAACAATTGTTGGGGGCCCATATAAGGCAGTTAGCAGCAGCAGCAGCTTGGCAAAGTTTTGCGGCAATTGTGGATGGATGGAGCAGAGTAATGAACTTGTCAGCCATGTTTTTAGGGTGTGCTCAAGAAAGTTGAGTCGAAACACAAGCCGTATAGTATATAGTACAGTATATAGTATGTGTAAGTATGTACACTAATGCAGACTGCTCCAATTGTTTTTTTTTTTTTTTCTGGGGGGGAGTGTGCGACGCATGGGAATCGAAGATAAAGGTAATCCATTTGACTTGACGATATCTACGACTGTCACACAGTCTCGGGCTTTGATTCGAAAACTATGCACAGCTGCGCAATTTCGTATGCGAGAGGCTTGGGTTTTCGCCTTTTTTCGGGTTTCGCTTTTGGGGCTGACTAATGAAACCGAACAATAATAATTTAGTAAGTCTAGACCTACGCATGCGCAAAGGTGGATTCGATGCCGATGCCTGGGCAATTGTCACAGCACCAAACGCAATTTGTCGCCGTCGCAGACGAGGAGTGGAAGTCACTGAACCCGCTCGAGCTAAAGCTTTTTTCTATTACTTTTTTCCCCTGCCTTTTCCTCACTCCATATCTTTACACAGAGAAAAATCCTTCAATATTTTTCCAGCAATTTGTAAAATATATAAAAGTAACTTTTTAGTTCGGAAAAGTATACATTTTTCATGAAAGGAACTTTTTTAATCAGAAAGTGGAACTTGTTTTCATGTTTCTTTGTATAAACAAAACAAACATTTTGGATAAATATTATGTTATTTTCAATGGTAATCTTTTTTATTAAGAACAAGTATTTTGTTTAAATGTTTAAATAAAATAAATTTTTAAAATTCAATATTATTTTTTTTAAACACAACTAAAATAGTTTTATTTTCAATGGTAATATCATGTAATAAACCATTAAAAGTGCAAGAAAAAATTCCCTGTGCTGCTCTCTCTCTCACTCTCTGTTTATTTTTGGGTGTAGGCCAGGCCAGCAGTAGACAAAGCCACGTTTGACAAAGAAAAATCTTACAGTTTTGTTTTTTTTTTTAGCTAGTTACAATTGTAAGTAGCACACAAATACTCGCACAGCTATTTTGCTGACAACTGCGCAGGCGCGCGTGTGCGTCATGAAATTAGTTTATTTGTTTGCATAAATGTGCCAAAGTCTGTAAGCGACTTGTGTGTTGTGTTGTGTGTGTGTGTAATTTTTGTGTGCAGCAAATTTCTAATAAATTTGTTGTTTCGGCACCCGTGTCATGCACACCTGGAGCATAATTCGCCCTCAGCCGATCCGATCCGAACCGAACTGAACTGAGCCATGAGTCAATTTCCGTCAGCTGCGCCAGCTGAGCAGCAGTTAACGGAGAAACTTTGTCGCCACACAAACTACTGACTCCTAACAAATAAATAATATACACACTTTAACATAAATACCATAAATAACGCGTAGAAATTATTGGGTTTGATTTGTTACTTAAATGCTGCAGAGTGCGAGGTTATATTTGCTTATTGGTTTTAGCTGAATTGCAATGACAATTTGCTTGTACAATTAAGAAATTACATTTTAAAACTCTTGCAACTATGTTTATTTATTCAAAAACAGTTGAAGACCACTCAGCAAACGTTTTCTGTCAAAAAAAAAATAAATCTTAAAAATTGAATTCGAATTATCTCAAATTGATTTTATTTAGTTTATAAATCACATATGTCTGTTTTGTAAGCATTTTGGACACCTTCTACTGTATGTTTACTTTGATCAATTAAAATTTTTTTCCCTCGAAAACTCTCACATTCCAAAGAAGCAAATAAAATAGTAAATTTTCTTACCAAAAATATTGACATTTTACCCAACGTGATTCTAGCAACAAAATTTTTTTAACAGCCCCCTCTTGAGAATTACGAGAAAATGGTTCAAGTTATGGGAACTAAGGGCCAGACGGGTGAGAGGGGGCCACTTAGGGCTCGAACTACTCCGACCAGTGTTAGAACAATAAACAGCGCACAACAAATTCTTCTCTTTGATTTTTTCCTATTTTCCCTGATTTAAGCATCGCAACACACATTCAAATCAATGAATGCCTGCCACTCGAGTCGAAAGACCCCAAAAAGAGGTAGAAAACTCGCAGGATGGGTAGCTCTTTTTGGCCACTTGAACGTTCGATGACATTTCGTTTTTAGTTTTCTATCCATAATTATTATAATACATAAATTTATGCTACACAAGGCACAACAGCAGCAGCCGCTCTTATGTAGAAGCAAGAAATTTGTAAAATCATTTCAAGTGCTTCAAAGTTTAACGATTCCAGGTTCAGATTTAGATCTAGACAGGGCATGACCATAGCTGTACTCCACCGTAGTAAAAACAATATTATGTGCTCCACTTATTTGCCCATTCCCATTACCATTCCCATTCCCATTTACTTTGAACTATAACGCTGCTTTAACTTGATGACAAAAATAGTTGAGCTACTAAGGCATGCCGCAGAATACGTTCGTTAATTTGTGGTAATTACCCACACAGACGCCTGCCGGGGCATTGGATTTCGTTTCGGAATACGTACTTATACGAATACTTATACTTATACTTATAGTTATATCGGGCATGGTCTGGTCTGGTCTGGTCTATAAGTCTCCGGTAGTGGGCAACAATGCCTTGCTTTATTTTAAGGCACAAGGTTGACTTTTGTTGCTCCGCTCCGCTCTGCTCCGTGTGTAGGTTCACAATTGTTAAGTTCGAGTAGAGCATGTACATAGATTCAGTAATTATTTTTCGTTTTTATATTAACAGCCCACAAAAAAAAAAAATAAAATAGATAACAAACAGTCATACACACGCTCTCAAAAGTCGAAAACCTAAACCAGTTCGCTTATTTAATTTCAATGCTTAGTTTTGAAGTCACATTGATTGGAGTGATTATTTTTTATGAATGTGTGAGCTGTCAGTGCCAAAAGTGAAGTGGCAGGAAAACAATTAAATGCTTTTGATTTACGTAATATCTATAATTCACTTTCCCAAACCAAAACTGGCCACATACGTCAGTTGATCAGCATATTTATCGAGAGATCCTTTTCTTACTCAAAGGCAAGACAAGTGATGATTTTAAATTGCGACATTTCAAAATAAATTTTGGATACAGAATTTCACAGTTTGCATCTTCCATCTTCATCTTTGACTAACTTGGCTGAGCCCCACCCTTACGAACAATCGGCACTCGACTCGAATTTAAATGATTATGGCATTCTTTGTATGCACTGCCGAAAAATTAGGCTTTTTATCAATTGGTATTGTATATTTAAAATGAAAATTTTTGTTAAATATGGGTAGTTTGGGTAATCGAGCAAACTGAATTTGGCAAACCGAATTGCGATAGCTTAGGAAGTAGTTGTTTGTTGAATTCTCAATGTTCATCGTCTGAACAAATAGGAAACATGGTAAACATCATAAAATAAACATTTTTTGGTTCTCTGTACTGCCCGAAAATAAAAAGTCCAACCACCCCGCAGCTCATGACTAAAATTTAAACATTACCATAATAGTCAACAGTAATAATTAATTGTTTGCTAATAAATATGAATTCATATATATAGGAAAAGTACAAATAATAATAATAATAAAAATAATAATCGCACGCGCCGCGTTTATTCTCCAATGACTAAGTCTCCTTTCAGTCTTTGAGTATGCGATAAATACGAATGTACATATCTAGATACGTAATACGTATGTATAATGTACACATATATAAATTGTAAATCAGATACGGCATAAATATTGAACACATGGCGCAGTTTCTACAGCCAAGACTTGTGGGTGTTTGATGGCCAGGAGGGTATAGAGGGTATGGAGGGTAAGGAGGCGAATCAAGAGAGCGACTGAACAAAATTGAAATAAAATAAAGCACAATAAAACGTACTTAAGATTGACGATTGTGTAGATGGGGGGAGCAAGCGATCAATGAAAGAGTTTTTAGGGAGACGATATTTAACAAGTACAGTTGAGCTGTTTGGGCAAGGGAAAATAAACCATTTGGTTCATGTTTCATGTTCATGTTCATAGGCACTCTAAATTAAAATGATTCGTCATTTGATAATTTTAAGGCCATCACCAATTTGTAATTTCTTTCGGGAATGGCACATTCCTGATTTCAGGGGGGAATAACTCAAGTTAATGTTCTAAGCTAACCAGTACTCGTCGAATAAATTATGTAGTACATTTAAATATACTTGATTAGACGTAATTGGCTGTCAGTATGGCTCTTGATCACACCACTCAGCCGTACAAATACTCAGATGTTAAGCAAACACATAGATACATACGTTTCGAATCAAACAAAATGTCGGCAGCTGCTTTTTGTGTGTGAGTTTTGTTAGCTTATAAATTAAAACGCGTTTCATGCCATTATTTGATGGTTTTATTTCTTTTTTTTATTCGTCTTGCGGGTGTTCAATTCATTCGATTGTTCGTATTCATATTCTTCTTAGCCCATTTCGTTATGGCCTGGAAGCATTATATCCCCGATATCGCTCACACCTCTCCTTCTTTTTCCATTCAGTGTTCATCTGTCCGGCTGTCCGCTAATTGAAAATCAATTAATGTTACTGCATCTATAGCTGCTCGGCAATCGGCAATATCAGCGGCAGTCATGTCAAAGTCAGATATCATCCAGGGTAGAATAATTCCACAGAAATTAAATGAGAACGTAGAAGGAGCTGAAACAATTCCAGACTCGGCTCAGAATCCTTTTGTTTTCACTGACTCTTCTGTCCGAAAACGAACAATTTAATTGATGTGCCCCGAGTAGCAGCAGCACTCTGGTAAATACCCAAAAAAAAAAAAAAAAATAAAAAAATAACTTCACTTTGTTTCGATTGTTTTCGATTTTGCCCGAATTCATCGTCAGGTTCATTGGATTTTGGAGTGCGTCCCAAAGCACTTTCGTACGGTGGGGAATTTGGCACAAGTTTTGCATGCTCAAGTACTGACGGCCAATCTGGGGCTTATAATTCATATACATATGGCGGTAATTTGTGGACTAATCGATGGATTCTGATTCTGATTCTGATTTCTTATTACTGATTACTCACCTCTCGCTGCTCGTTGCTTCTTTTGCAGGTCAACAAACAGTATTCGACCAACGAACTGGAGGCTTTTATAAAGATCGCCACCAACTGGCAAAATTCCAATCACAACTTGCTGGAGGGCGTCGACTTGAAGACGGGTAAGTTAACCAAATCGCTCTCTCTCTCTCTCTCTCTTGTTGAAGTCATTCTAAATTCGATGTATCGAAATGTTCACAGAAATGACACAGTACATGAACAGTCCATCCATGAACATGTACAAGAAGAGGGAACGCACCCAGAACTGGAACCACCAGGAGAAGAAGTATCTGCTCGATCTGTGCCGCAAGGACATGCGCATCATTGAGAACAAAAGATTGGATGCCGGTCTAACTGCTGTCAAGAACAAGGCCTGGAAGATCATCCATCAAAAGTTCTCCAATCAATTCGGCACAGATCGCACCTGCAATCGCCTCAAGGAACAGTGGCGACGCATGAAAGGTAGGTTTTGTTTTTATAATACTAACAATTTAAATTGTAAATTCATCATAGAAAATTGTTTTTAATGTTACAAACATTTTCATTTGATGTAATTTCAATATATTCGAACTGCCCTTATTTTTTAAACTATTTAAACAAGTATAGCTAAACGCAATGTTCACATTTTTCAGCCTGCACTCGCAATGAGATTCTGGACTACAACAATCGCTTGGCCAGGTTTGGAGCCGAGGTGGCTGATCGCAAGAAGCCATCACCCTTCACTTTCGAGGTGTGGGACTTCATGCAAGAGGCGAAGAAGGCCTGCAAATCGGAAGCCCTGGATGGCATAGACTACTCCAAGATTCCGCTGGCCTTGGAGGAGGGATTTGAGTATCGGGATGACTACAAATTCAATGTCGATGAGCACGATATGGATGAGTAAGTTTTGCTGGCTTAATTGTGAGTTTAGAGATCGATTACTAATGAGTATTCCTTATTTAAGCAGCAGTCGCACGCCGCCGCAGGAACTGTGCGATGTGGACATCAAGGAGGAGGAGAACAACGAGACCTTCAACGAGACCTTCAACAATCACCATCTCAGCCAGAGCGACATCCATGGCGGTGGCGAGCGTCTGAGTGTGTCGCCCAATCACAGCATTAGTCGCAACGGGATCCACGAGGCCGACAGTCCTGCCACCGCCATTTCCGCAGCAGGTGGGTTGGACACGAGTGCTGCCTATCTGCCCGGCGGTGGAGCCGACATGACCAGCTTTCCCGGCAACTTCAACATGAACAACATATCCGCCACGCTGGAGGCTCTGAATGCCCTGCGATCTGGCCAATTTCCCAGTGCAGCAGCAGCGGCAGCGGCTGCAATGCACCAGCAGGCCCAAGTGGCCATGCATCACCAGCACAATACTAGCAGCAACAACAACAACATCAACAACAACAACAACAACAACAACGAGGACGACGAGGATGGCATGAAGCCACTGGCCAAAAGGCAGCGCACCAGCAGCGGCAGTGTACTGGGCAGCGAGGACCAGCCATCCACTTTGGCCGCTACACTGCCTTCAGTGGCGTCCGATTCGCAGGCCTTGGAGCGGTCCTCCAGCAGCAACAATGGAGTAGCGATCGCGGGTACAGCAGCCAGCACGAGTGCCAACAGCATTGGCGGCGGCAGCAACAACAACTTCGAGCTGCGCATGTTCATGGAGATGCAGAGCAAGGAGCACATGATGCGCATGAAGATCCTGGAGGTGCAGTTGCAGGCGGCCAAGCACAGTCGCGATCTGGTGGAGATCAACAAGACGCTGGCGCTGCAGAAGCTGCAGGAGCTGGCCAGCAAGCGGCTGCCCAGTTAGGAGGCAGTGCACCAGCAGCAGCAGCAGCAACAGCCCATCGCCGTTTCATGTTACATTAGTTTATAGAATTAAAAGCCATCTCGAAGGTCACGTTCGCAGGCAGAGGGCGTGGCCGAAAGATTGGCTAGAGTTAGCCTTAGAGTTAGTCATAAGTTGAAAGCAGGATCTACGGCTACACATCCACACCGACACACCCATACACTCACTCACACGCACAGAGAGACATTCCTGGCATTGTTGATCAGTATTTGAAAGCTAGAAGCGAATCCCCAACGACTCACAGGACCCAAGAACCCAAGCGAGGATCAGGAGGCGCTCGGAAGTATGCCATATTCTTATGATGAATCGCCTACCTCACAAGCACAACACACAGCACACAACACACAACACACTCAGCTAGCAGACACACACAGATACACTCTCTTCTGGCCTAACCAGCACTTGACCAAGTCAAGTCAAGTTTAGTTAGTTTCTAGTTTTAGTTCGTATGGGAACCACTCTCTCCAAGTTGCTCAACTACCACAAATGTATTGTACTTACGTTTCTTGACTTCAGTTTAGGCTCTGCTACCATAACTAACCTAACGATTTACACAAATATGAAATGCACAAATGATTACTTTTCATAGTCCTAAGAGAAGAACTCCATAAATGTAAATGCAACATTACAATCGGCAGTCGTCTCTGATTTTAATTTTTACTTGTACTTGTATTTATTTTTATCTTTGTATAGACTATGTTGATATATATATGACCCCCCTATATATGTTTGTTTGAATGCCATATTAAATGAAAGTTCTTTTTAATATCTTATTTTCCATTTGCGCTGCAAAACAAATTGTTACCATATATGATATATGTACCGTACGTATAAGCAAGTTCCCACTATAAAAAAGGGGACTTGAGAAAGGCCTCGTAGAAGGCATCTTTGTAAAGCGTGTAAATGAAAGATACAAATTATTTTAAATAAAATACAAAAAGAAAAAAAAAATTGTTTTGGTTTCTGCCACACTTTATTAAATTTCCTCCATAGTTATATGGTGTACCTTGACTGCACGATGGATTTAGTGAGACTATTTAATTAATCCCTTTTTTGTTGGTCTTTTCCAAAGACTGTATCTGCTTATTCACTTTGATGATCTTCGCCGTGACTTCGTTTTTCTGGCTAAGAATTTTTTCCCGCAAGGACTTTAGCTGCTCTCTTTGCTGTTAAAAAGGAGTTAGGTTAAAAAGTGAAATACTTTTTGGTAAATTTAGACCATACCAGCTTCAGGAAATGAATATTCTCCTCCGCCCTTGCTTTCTCAAACAAATGCTTGCATACATTTCTATGTAAAGGAACAAAATTGTTTATTTAAGGTTTACTACTTAGATAAAACTTACTTGTTGTTTTGAGAAAATTGACATATCCTTGGCCGTAATAACTGCATTAGCTTTTCAACCACCTTAAGCATCGCTAACTTAATAAATTTCGAAATTACTAAGCAGAAATTTTAAATATTTCAAGACTGAAAGAATGTGTGAGCAAAACTGTCTATTTTGTTTTTCTTGAATAGCCTACTTTTTTGATATGCTTTATTCGCTCTCTTTTTTGATAGTGTTTTCGAATCTCTCCAACATTTCCCTAAGATGGTTTATTTGCTTCGAAAGATCCTCTCTTGTTTTCATAGCTTTGCGGCTAGTTTGTTTTTCAAGTTTTTTGATTTCATCTTGCAATGCCTCAATTTCATTACTAATTTCCTGAATCCTGTTCTTTCTGATCTTCATGAATTGCTCATGGCCCTATAGAAGTAATGTTATTTTTAGAAATTTAAGAACCGTTTCATTATCTTGAGATACTCACAAGCTTAAGAAAATAGTTAAGTTCATCGCCTCGGCCTTTTTCAGTTAGTTTGTCAGAAAGTAGTCGCCTGTTGATTTAAAGTATTTATAATTAATCCAATAACACTGTGGGACATAAAAAGCCCAAGTCTATTCGATAATGAGTTGGAACGTAATTGACCTGATTTTAATAAATTAAAATTCAGAAATTTTGATCACGTTACGGTTCATAAGGATTATTATTAATAACAAGCCAAAATTTTCTTGATAATTGGACTTTTTGGACGGTGTTCAGTTTTAAAATTACTTGTTTAAAGGTAAAATCCTTTTATATCCATTATCGTTTAGTGTTTTGCTTAAACTTACTGTAATGGCAATCTGTAAAAAATTTTCCTGGTCCTCAGAAAGGAGAAGTCTCTTAAGGTTGGGCAAATCTTGGGTGAACTGTTGTATATTTTTCTAGATGGAGGACTGACATAATAAGGTGGTTACTATTGATAGGGTTTAAACTACTTACTTTACACTTTCATGGCATAACACCTGTGATTGCAACATTCTGTTGCACCTGGTCCTGCTTAGCAGTCGCACCAAAGCGAACATTGTTTCTTAAATTTAGAATACTATTAAAAATGTATGGCAGAAACACATATTAAAGGGTATATTATGTAAAATTTTGAGTGCTAATCAAAAGCTGGTGATGTTAAAAAGCAAATAAGTTTAAAGTTTAATAAAAGCTAAAGTTACTCAAATCGGAAAATCAAGATCTAATAGATAGGTTGGTTACTTTGTGTGTCTTAGCATAATATCTGCTTTAGATTAATTTTTAACTTATTCTCCAAAAATTTAAAAAGCTATTTCAAATTTGTTTTTATAAGAATAAATTTTCTTTTTAAACAGAAATAATGCTTTTGAAATCCGGGTATAAAGTTTGTTTAAAATCAGAATGACTTAAAAACTAAAGAACTTGTTATAAACGAAAAACATAAAAAAATTAAGGCCTTAAGTCGGTTTAATTATTAGAAAAGTTGGACGTTACTTTTAACATAACTTTTACATAATTAAGAACAATGTAAGTCGTTTTCTTTTGGAGTGCTTTTATTGACAATCGATCAAAGTTTTAAAATATATTTGTTTATTAAAATTCACTAAGAAAGTAAACGTCCAAACTAAAATTATTTTGTACATTTTTATACGACTTCAAAAACCGTTTTGTATATAAATTTAACTGCCGCTAAATAAGCACTGAAGAACTTATTTAATATTTAGGTAGTTTGGTTAATTTTCCATATTAAAATATATGTGGTCAGCTTTTAAAGAGCAAAAAAAATCCATATGCTTATACTTTCAGCCGGCTCTCTCTTACAGATAAGAAAATAAAAATACGCGATTGGTTATGCCAATTCAAAAATTTTATTGTTACACCACAATGTTATCGTTTAGGCGTACATAGTCTTGGATCGTGGACCAACTGGAGCGTCGTAGTAGAGTGGCTTTTGCTGTGGAGGTCTGAAGGGGTTGCCAGCAGGAGCTCCGTTTCCTGGTCCAGAGTGTCGAGATGGGGCGGCGACGCCGGGAGCGGGCAGGCAGCCCAGAAGGCCCAAGATCAGGAGGCAGCACAGTGCGAACAGCTTCATGGTTGGCAATCTCAAATGTTTCTGAATGCCAATCTACGGCGAAATTGGTGTTTTTATACTCTTAACTGTGGCCCCTGGGACGGGTAAGTACCCGGGGGGATTTTGCTATTCGCTGAAATCACCGACTTTGGGTGATTTCTTATCGCCTGGCCGGGCATCGAGCGCCGCACTGCCCCCACGCGCCTGCTTCTGCCCCTTCGTCTCCAGATTGGAATTCACCTTCAAATCAAACTCCATGCCCCTTATGCAGCGCGTCAGATCGGTTAGGTTGCCCTCGATGCGTTTTTGCTGGATGGAGAGTTCATGGGATCGCATGTCCAAAACTTCACGTTCCTGGGGTTGCCAAGTTGCATTCAGATGTATCATTCAACACACACTTACCGTTCGCAGTTCCTCCAGTTTCAGCTGTTTTTCTATACGACTGTTATCGGGCAATACAACCAGATAACTCCTATGTAATGTTCAATAAATATCAGGTTATTATCAAAGTTATTACTGGCGTTACCTACCTAATGGTGCAACTTTTGAAGTGGCTCAGAATGGAACGGATTATTGTATTCATGTTCATGTGGATGAATATGAAACCGGTTAATTTTGATTGTTGCTAAACATTTGAAAGTGTTTTCAAAGTTTGATTATATGAAATATAGATGAGGGGGGAGAGAAAGGTAAAACCCCTAACAAATTTGAAAGCCAAAAAGTATGCTATGAAATATTATTTTCCAATAGGTGGCGCATGTGTTGCGTTTCTTTGAAACCATGTAGAATAAACTTTAAATATAAATAAATAATTAAATAAATTATAAATTAGAAAAAAAAATGTTACAAAATATATGTTTTTATTTATTCATTCTTAATTTCCGAAGGGCACCTTTAAGTTCTTTGAGGACTACAATAAGTTCTTCCATCGCAGCCTTGGCCTCCGACGACTTGGTTTTCTCAAGGGCTTCAATTTGCATTTCAAGGGACTCGATTTGTGCTGTTAGTTCCATGATCTTTGCCTCTTTTCCCTTGTTGACTTGTAGCAATTTCTTGGGAGATATTGGTTGTTTTTTGGGAACACAAAGTAAAGCTACTCTGGTATACGTACGACATGGTAAGGTTCGATACCGCCACTGTCTCTGCCACCTTTGCCAAAAAGATCGCTGAACGGCCGACTTTTGCTGTAGTAAAAATAGATTTACAAGCTTTAAAGGGTTTTAAGAACTAACAGAACCTTAATACCCACATCAAATTATTTTTGAACAAGACATCTCCTGGCTTTATTAAAGCAAAAACCTTGTATGCCCCCCGGAACATATTTTTTTAACTTGACGATTAATTTAAAATAATTAATATATTTTACTGAAAGGTTTTTGTCGGGCAACTAGATTAGTTTTAATCAAAATTTAAAGAGAATATTCCATTACTTTCTTTTCTCAATTTGATCTAAGCAATCCTAACCCCTTATGTTATAAATTTTTGCGTTAAGCTTCCACTTTACTACTTATATTATATATTCTTATAATTTATTTTCATTACTGGTAGTTAGCTATGACTTGGGCCTTTTTTACCTTTATACGCAGTATCAGCGAGTTTAGCGCCACAGCACTATTAATGTTGTTTGGATGCATGGGAGATGCAATAAATCAAAGCGGTGAAAAGCAATCTTTGTTGGCCGGGTGATAACTATTTTGTATAATAATTTTGGGCCCCAAAACCCCGTGAGCGACAATAAACGTAAGCTCGGCATTTGTGGCTACTGTAAGGTTTATTTGATTAAGTGTATGAGCAATTAAATATTAACGATAAGCATTTCGCGGTGACATAAAAGTAATCTCCTTCAGATAAGCATAACATTTACATTAGATTATTTATATAGTCGGCAGCCGTAGGATTTCATTTAAGGTATTTATTTGTACACTTCGCAACTTAAAAACTAAACCGCATTCAGCTGACACAGACTTAAACGATAGCATGTCTTATGGGTAATAAATCATTTCTAGGCGAGTTCCGCCTCCGAGGTTCGTTTCGTTGACATTGTGGCCTCGTCCACCTCCAAATCCTCGACCTCCCGTCGGAATGCGTGCTTGTAGATCACTGAGGCCACCAGAGCTCCGGCCATTGGACCCACCCAGTAAATCCAGTGATGGGCCCAGGCTCCATTCCAGATGGCAGGAGCAAAAGATCGAGCCGGATTCATACTGGCCCCAGTCAGTTGGCCCTGTAAGTGGAGAGTATTATGATTACCAATTATGATTAACTCTTTAAAATAATTGATAGCTTTATTTAGAACTAATTAATATAGTTAGCAAGCACCTTAATCTATATCACTTAGGATTGTCTGACTTTCGATTGTTTATTTGACAGCTATACGATATAGTTTGATTTTAGCAAGACTTGAAATTATTATAACTGATTATGCGCCAAGTTTATTATCATCAACAAGTTATTCAAGAGCATTCGCCTGATAAATCAAAAAATATATAGTGACCAAATATAAAATAAGATTAGTTAATCTAAAATTCTTTGAAAAAGTACTCATAGAAAAGTTGCACAAATTGTAGGTGCAATAACGGAGTAGAAACTTTTTACAAACTTAAACTTTTCATAAAATACTTTGTAATTACATTTTTAAAAAAGTTTTGCTTCACTTATTTACTATTTAAAATGTTTTGTATTTAAAAAATTTTTTGTTTCTATTAATTTATTGATTTGAATTGATTTTGTCAAGGGCAGAGAAGATAAAATTTATGTACTATATATTGATATAAACTTGCTTTAATCAGTCGAAGCATAAACTTTTATTTTAAATGGGAGTTAGTAAAAAAAACTGGATTGATTTCAAATAAAATAGTATTTCAAGTTTACTCAAAAGTATGTTTTACTTACCGCCGTAAGGGAAAGGCAGGCGATGGCCAGACCGAAACGCAATGGCACCGAGTCCTGTTTGGTGGCATTCCGCGGATCCCAGACGCCACAGCAAATGGAGATGAGGGCGCAGGTGATCAGAAACTCGATGGTCAAGCCCTGCCAACTGGTCAAGGTGCTATCCAGCTCGGTAAGGCACACCCCATTGGGAGTATTCGAGTTGTAGATGGCATTCTCCGGGAGCACAGCCTTGAGCAGGCCGTATCCAATGAATGCGCCAACCATCTGGGCCACGAAGTACGCCAGGGCCATTGGCAATGAGATCATGTTGTACACATAGGAGGCCAGGGTGACGGAGGGATTCAGGTGGGCACCGCACACACAGCCGAAGCACTGGATGCAGATCAGCACCACGAATCCAAAGTTGATGGCGCTCTGAAAGTTCGAGTTGGTGAAGACGGAGTTCTCAACACAGCCCATGCAGCCCAGGAACATAAGCATTGCGGTGGCAATCATTTCGGCGAACACTATGGATATGTTGTCCAGCTGGCGACGTTGAAGGAGCCAGCAGGTTGATTGGCTATAAGACATAAAGCACACTCAAGTTAGGCAAAAAAAAATATGCAAATATTAAGCAAGCAAGCCTTTCATAAGCAACTTCTTATTATTGATATATATTATATATATTATATTCTATAATTTCTGTATAAGTTACATCGTGAAGTTGTGTAATAGAACTCAATTGATTGAAATAGAAGATAAAACAGCAAGTACGATGCGCTTCTCTAAGAAAAGAAGAAAGTAGAAAAAACAGCTCAAGATTTTAAAAAGCTATTAATGTTTAATTGAAATGTTTTACCTAATATTAGAAATTAATTTTCTACAAAGCACCAACATTTTGTTTCTAAAAAAAAATTTAAAGGCACGCCGAATGAATAGTATTATATACTAAACCTAATTTGTTAAACAAAAATATATAAAATAAATATTTTAAAGGTTTCTGTTTTTCATTCACTTCACTTAAACACAAGCTAAAAACGTTAATTTCTTTAGTTAAATTTAGTCACAGCGATTTTTGTTCATTATTAAAGAAATATATTAAAGTTATAAAAAATTGTAGTTTCACTTGGAAGTTTCCTTTTCATTGTTCATTAAATTATTCCTTTCGAGAATCACCTGGTGGTTATAGCCATGATTGCAACGATTTCAGACGAGCGATTAACCCAAACGGAGACGTGGTTGAACGTGTACTGGAGTGCACTCCAACTGCTCAATGGCTGCGAATCGCATACTATATCGCACACTCTTAATCGCCGACAATCTCGTACCACAATTATCAGGGCGTCTAATCGCCTCTGATCGTTTATCAGCTAGAAGTCCGTCCTATATACTTGTATTTACCCAAGTATTGCCGAACATTTTAAATCGCGTGCTCCATTCACTCAAGTCGAGTGCGTGAGGCCCCTTTTATGACGTTGTCTAGTCCGAATTTTAGTCTTGTGACTCGACATGTTATGGGTATCGTTGGTGGACTGATAAGGTATCTGCCTTACAAAATATCATCAATATGCTTAGGACCAGGTGTCGTTGTAATGGCTTAATCGTAAGTGGCTTACTTAGAAACCAATTGCTATTGTCAGGGCGTATTATCTGAGAAACCCTTGCAAATCATTCATTCGCAGTATGCTATCAAATTTGAAGTAATTTAAAGGGTTTTCTAATCACAATCCATCAATAAATATTTTTCTGAGCTTAGGGATTTTTATTTTGATATATTTGTTTGTGTGTTCGCGGTTGACAATCAAATGCGAGCCCCCAAAATGGCAATATTCCGTCACCCCGAGTGTATGCTATGAAATCGCTTTATAATTGGCCAATTTTGTATTGGTAAATGTATGGAAAATGTTTTAAATGCCTTAAACACTATGTATTTAGAACTAACATAGATTTTGGAATAGGAAATAGTTTTTAAAATATATATTGTTAGCATATTTACGAAAAAGAATAAGCCTTTAGAAGGGTAACATATTCTTTTCTGAAATCATCATATGTATGTAAAGCTGTTCTTATATTTTGATGACCTTTCAATTTTTATTTTTTTGAAGAAATTGAATTCAATTGATAAACTAGACGAGATATGCCAAAGTGAACGATAACAGTTTTGCAAGTTTATACAGTAACGAGATCGGGAACTAATTTTCAACAGAATAATGGGAAATATAGGATAAAGTTAAACGATTTTAATCAAACCTAAATTCTATAAATAAATATACTAATTACTATCAAATCTAAAAACTTAAAAGAAAACTGCGAAATATGACATTTTGACATAATTGTTCCGAAGGCAGCTATAGTATATATGCTATAGTATAGACGTCCGTTTTAAAATTTGATCTGCAGACACAAAAAAAAATTTGATAGCTCGCAAAAAAAAAACTATAACTTTGCTTTGCAGTTTCCCTCGTAAATGTTTAGTAATACACAATTATTTAATTAATAGTTATGAATAAAATAGGTAGTTACAAAGTATTTATTTTGTAAAGATTCGATTAGTACAACTAGATAACGTACAATATAAGTTATTGTACTACAACTTCTCCGATCATGCGGATCTTGGCATCGGAAGTTCTCAGATCGATCTCCTCGTCGCCCTTGAAAGCCATCCTGTAGATCAGCGAGGTCACAGCACCTGCCACCAAAGGACCCACCCAGTAGATCCAATGGTGTGACCAGGAGTTGTTCCAAACAGCTGGACCCAAGGACCTCGTGGGATTCATGCTGGCTCCCGTGAAAAGACCCTGAAATGATTACATCCGTTTTGGATTTAGCTTCATGACACCGAGTATTAGAGTACTAACCGCTGTGAGGATGAGGCAGGAAACGGTCAGGCCAAATCTCACGGGCACCGAGTCCTGCAGCTTGACGTTTCGCGGATCCCACACCGAACAGGCCACCATCACGAGGCAGCAGGTGATGAGGAACTCAATGAAAACACCTTGAAGCACACTGATATCAGATGCCAGCACTGTCACACACGCGCCCGCCGGACTGTCCACTCCCTTGATGGAACTCTCCGGCAGAATAGCCACCAGAAGACCATAGCCGATGAGAGCTCCTGCCGCCTGGGCCACGAAATAGGCGATGGCCTTGATCCAACCGATCACACCGTACAGCAGGGCGGCCAGAGTAATGGCCGGATTGAGATGGGCTCCGGACACGGAGCCGAAACACTGGATGGCTATGAGGATGGCCAGGCCGAAGGTCAGGCCGCTGCGGAAGTGCGAATTGGGGAAGGCGGGCGATTCCACACAGCCCATGCAGGCGACGAAAACAAACAGGGCTGTGGCCACAAGTTCACCGAAGAAACAGGCTATGGCACCCCTATGATGTCCTTGCAGGCGCCACCTGGCGTTCGGATTGGACTCCTGCAATTTTTGCTTCTGTTGCGACATACTGACTGAACACTACTGCCAAAAACAAACGGACGGCGACGGCGACGGCTGCCCGGCGACGGCTGCGACTCCAAATTTACGGCAATCAATCAATATCAATTATAAAACCTTAATGCTAATTATCGAGCGCAGATTTCCGAGCAGCCCATTTAGGATAGATCAATTCATCAAGGCGCATTTCTGGGGGCTTTGCTCAGCCCGTAATTATCGGCCTGATAAGCGCCACTGCCATTTCGCCCGATTTGCGCTCAATCTTATCTCATTAAGATCTTTATCGGAAGGCGAACGGGGCGCCAATGCCTTGGACAACACTTGCCACTGTGCCAGCCACGGTCTGGGTCGATACAACAAGGCCAATAAACCTGGTCTATAGTCTCCTAACGCGACTCATTCGTAAACCAGCATTATTTTGAGGAATTTGCAAGAGGAGAAAAACCAGCATTAGCATATCACACATAGTCCATGGTTATAATTCGATTCAATTAGTATATTGTGTGTCGTGTCAAGGGAATATTACGTTGGTGGGTGTGCCAAGTTCAAAGTCTGCTGATAAGCTCTGCCCTAAGTGTAGTTTGATTGGTCGATTTGTGTATACTTAAAATATTTACAAATCTTATGACCAAAAGACAATAAAAAAAAAAATAAGGAACCGAAAGTTCTTCACCCCAAATCGTTCCTAGGCAAAAAATATTCATAATTTGAGCTGCATTTTTTTTTATTTAAACTTAAAGAATTATACAATTATATATTATAATCCTAAAAGGCTTTGGGTTCGTTTCCGCTGCCTACACTAAATAAGTTTATCGATCAATTAGAGGATATAGCCAAGCTTAACTCTGACAGGAAAACGTAAGCACCACTTAGTTGATATTTAATAACCTAGCATAACACTCATTTCCTATTCAGTGTAGAAATACCTAGTAGTAGTTATTTGTTATAATGGGCGTGTGTTGATTCTATTTGCTAAAATCGATTCATTTCAAAGCCGCCTATTTTCATTTCTAGTAATATATTCATGGTAATATTTACTTTTATAACTGCACCGCTTCGAGAGAATTCTTAATTTGAAATAACGGGTTATAGTGTTTAATATAAGCCAGTTCATATACATTAAAATGTATCTCTGATTTACTTTTCCAGATTTATGGTCCCGTCTCTTTAAAGAATTATTGTTTTTAATGAATAAAGAAAACAAAATCTTAGTTATCGGTTTAGAATAGAATTAAAATCTCGATGTTTTTATTACTGAAGGCAATGAGTGTATTCACCAACTCAATTATAGTTTCAAAAGTGTTAATTAGCAATTTTGAATCGCTTTTGTAACGTTTGAGCACTTTGTGAAAACACTATTAATATTAGCGTACAATGAATGCATTATCATAAAATTCTGCGTCTTAGACTATAAGTAAATTAGTTAAGGCTTTCACTACAGCAATGTCTTTGGCAACTACGACAACTGGACGTCCTCCAGGTGACGCAGTTTCTCGTTCGAGGTGATCTCCGCCTCCACCACCTCGCGGCGGAAGACGACCTTGTAGGCGTAGGCGGTGATGGCGGAGGCGCTCAGGGGGGCCAGCCAGTAGATCCAGTTGTCCTCGAAGTGCTTGTTCCACAGGGCGGGGGCGAAAGACCTGGCCGGATTCATGCTGGCACCGGTGAAGGGTCCCTAAAATAAACGGCAGAGGTTAAAAGTCAGAAAAAATAAATTATGTGACCTTTTAATTAAGTCTTAATCATTATAGTTAAATTTGGCAATCAATAATCAATTAATACAAAGATATAATATCATTATTTTTAATTTAGTTTCAACTATTATAAGTTTACTTGGCAATGTTAACTATCTGAATTGGATCAATTTAAAAAAATCAAATAAAAGTTTTTTTTTCGTTTCTTTAAAAAGTATAAATAGGGGTTTATTAAATAATATGAATGTTTAAGTTTAATTAAAAATGTGGTAATCATATTTGAAAATATTTAATTAGTTGAACATTATATAAACACTTTAGTTTATTCTAAAACTGGTCAAAATATGTTTCATGAAAATCAACTACACAAAGGTAAATTGTACGTTATAGACTCTATTTAAAGAAAACTGTATAGCAACAAAACTATGATAGTTAAAATATATAAGAACCATGTGGTGTAGTTTAAAACAATACGCTTTGTAAGCCAACTCTATCAGCTTATTAAAGAAAAAAAAATGCTATTATGTGTGTTCAATTTTTACTATACAAAAATATTGGTTAACTTACGGCAGCGCAGGCAAGACAGGCGATGGCCAGACCGAAACGAATGCCCACCGAGTCGTGGAACTTGGAGTTGCGGGGATCCCAGACGCCGCAGCAGACGATGACCAGGATGGAGGTGATCACGAACTCAATGCCGAAGGCCTGGCCCGTGGTCACGGTGGCGTGGGGCAAGGTCACGCAGAGGCCGGCGCCCACAGTGAGGGTTTGCTGGGGCAGCAGGACCATCAGCAGGCCGTAGCCGATGAAGGCGCCCAGCATCTGGGCCGCAAAGTAGGCGAAGGCCATGCGCAGGGTGACCATGTCGTAGATGTAGGCAGCCACCGTCACGGCGGGATTGAGATGGGCTCCGGACACACAGCCAAAGCACTGGATGGCAACGAGGACGGCGAAGCCGAAGTTCAGCACGGTCTGCAGATGGCTGTTGGGGAAGATGTCCAGGTTCACGCAACCCATGCAACCCAGGAAGACCAGGATGCCGGTGCCGATGAGTTCGCCCAGGAAGGCGGAGATTTTGTCCAGCGTCGATCCTTTCATTTTGAATACCTTACAGCAACTGAAAAGGTCAAAGAAGCGGTTGAAAAATGCCAGAAAAAGCCAGCAACCCTCTCTATCAGCCTTTATATCTCTCTCTCTCTCTCCCTCTTCCTCTCTCTCTCTCTCTCTCTTTCTCACTCTGTAGCAGGCCAACTAACTTCATCAATCATATCATATGTTATACCATCCTAAGTCTTTTTAATTTGAATTTATTCTTTGTCGCCAAGCGGTTACAACTAACTAACGTGAACCTTTAGTTTATCTATTCAAGACCTTTGCAATTGTTCTGCTTCCTGGGTGATTTCTAAAGGATTTTCCACCCCCTGCTGCTGATCCACCCCCTGCTGTTCGCGGTTCGTTGACATGGCATCGATTTTCGAAAGTCCCTGGCAAAATGCAACTTTTTTGATCCGGAACCCGTTGTCCGCTGTGGCAGTGTCATAATGAGACTAAGACCATCGACGGTTCGATTAACTTTGGAGTACCCCGTACTAAATATAGGACAACAGTATTGCCTGTTCAGCAGTCAATTGAGATTATCGATAAATGCCATTTGTTAAATGGCCAAAAAAATCAATGCATGGCCATAAAATAATAACCAATCTTTGTCATTGTTATCAGTGGTTGGGCCACTTGAAAGATTGGTTTTCCAAACTGTACGTATTAATCCGTTTATTGTGTTTATAAATTTCGTTTTTCTTGCTTTCAATTCACATACTTTTGGGAGCATTTATCTTGTGTTTTCTAAGTGTTTTTTAAGCCCAAATATTTACCGAATCTCGTGGCTCATTTTGACTGGTTATTGTCTTTGATCTCACACTTTATATTCTATCTTTTTGGGGACTTTTCGCGTTGTCGACCGCTTGGGAGCGAGTTAAAATTTACAAAGCGACAGCGGGACTGTCAATGTCAATCTGAGGCGTTGGAGTAGCCATAGGCAAATATTTATATCTGTATCTATATTATATTGCGTAAATCAAAAGCCCATTTTTAGCCGCCGCGCTGTGAGAGAGTCCCACACACACACGCATCTTGAGAAGCGAACCACAAACACAAACAAAAACATTGAAATTAGCAAATCCTACTGGCGGAGCATAAAAAAGTCAAGTGTCCAGAATTTATGAGCATCTTCAACGCTCATTCGTTGCTCTATCTCACTCTCTACATTTATCTCTATGTGCCATAATCTCTGGAGCGATGCTCTCTCTCTGTCTTCCACTGGTTCCATCTCCGGCATTAAAATATTATTAAATGTGAGAAATAATATAGATAAAATATTAACACCTGTCAAGAAGTTGAACTAATTGTCTTTGCTTAAATACAAGGAAAATTATCATATTTATATATTTTAAATTCCGCGTGCAAAAACAATTGGAAAATAAAGTTTCAGTTCACATAAAACATGATTAAACACCAAAAAATCAGGTATTTTATAACTTAACGTAAACTGATTAACAAAATTCTTCTGTATGTGTTTCTGTTTTTTTATTTTGTTTTGTTTTCTAGTACTAAGAAACGCAAAACGTATAGGTGCCAGTTTTCAACTTTTTTAATTAAAATGACAAATGTAGATGTGTTGTCGAACAAAATGCTAGGCCAATCAAATTAAAGTCCAAATTGCTGATCTCTTAAAATTTATTTCACATTTAGAAGCATTTGAATCTAATAAACTCATATATCGGTCAAATCTTGGAAATAGCTTTCTTTTTATCAAACAAAATAAAAAGTTAGCTATTCGCAATTTCATGACTTTGGTAAAACACAGTTCTTGAACTTGAAATTTAACCCTAATTGTTATTGAAAATACCTATAATTATTTTCTGTGAAGACATAGGGGAGAATGGGCGGTGGGTGGCTGACTGTTTTGCTGTGCAAATGCGTGACGCTATGGGACAATTGAGACTGGCCACTGCGGATTGATAACAGAGTGGCCGACTATCAATTACCACGGTCGATCTCGATGCCTATCAATTGCAATTGCTGCAATTGAGGCGGCATTGCGTGAATCGGAGTACGCAATGTGGCAAACAAATCACGGCAAATCTCAGCACGCCTGTCGATCAAATTGCACGCAATTTGCGTTATTAAATGTCTCAATCACAATTGAAGCAGCAGCTGGCAATAAAATATTAAAAATAAATAAATATTTTGAAAGCGCCAAGTGTGTGTTGCATATAACACGAACACGATAACCCAGGTGATCTCTCCTCTCCGGTAAATGGATGAAATTTTCCAGAATATTTTGACCTACAAAGCACTTATTGCTTTCTAACTGAAGTTTATTTACCATTTCCAATGGAAGCCGTGGAGAAAATGGCAAAAAGGCAAAACGTTTTTTTGGCCTTTGGCCAAAAGCAATGTTTGGCCAACCCATTGACAGTTGGTCAAAAGAGAGCGAAACGTTTTGGCAGCAGGCGAAGAGACCAAAGTCAAACAATAAACACGCGATGGATTAAAATGTTAAAAATAAATCACACTGCACAGAGCATGCTAATAATTTAATTACCACCTGCGCTTTTATTATATTTCCTATGCCCAGAAGGATCACGTATCAATCATGGGACCGCTGCATGGGCCACGATTTCCAATACCCCAAGGGGCCTAATTGATCGGGATGATGGATCTTTATTAATACTAATAATAATCATTTTCATTGTTTATCTAACTGACGGAACGTGACTGGGAGGTTCTATGGCCATATTTTTGGTGAGTGTGCTAAATCTTAACAGCGGAAGTGGGCTCTGTTAATTAGCAGAGGTGTGCGATAAGAATGGACACTGACACTCCTCGAAGCTTTTTGTATAAGCTTTGCCCAGAGGATTTTAGGCTTTGTTAGAGCTTTGATCAGTTGGCTTTGCAAAAAGCTACTAGCACAGCTTTCTTATCACTCTTTAGTTAATCAAAATTAATTATGACTAAGAACTTGGCTATAAACTTTTAGCCAGAAGCTCATCGTAAAAAACTTGTTAGCCTGTAGAACTGTTAATCAATCGCTGCTGATAAGCCCCAGTCGATATTTACTCATAGTTCTGGGCTGCTTAAGAAGTGATTTTTAGCTGCTGGCTCTTAAAGTTAACGCCACAAGCCATATGCCATAAGCCATAAAGCACAACCACTGTCAGCCAACCGATAAAAGGTGAGTGATGGTGCATTGGGATTGTCAGTGGCTGGCGGCATAATATCACAGGCTTAATTTGGCCATAATTGGGCCAACTCAAATCGGATTTACTCGTCAGTCTTTTGACATCGCCCCGCATTTATGGCTTTTTCAAAGTCCGATAATGATCGGGTGTCGGCTTATTGAGGAGAAGCCACATTATATAGGTATAGTATGTTTTTTATGGCATTCCAATTGCCAGCTGGATCGTAATTGAAGCTTATTACTCGAACAGTGGCACGGGCGGAAGCTTTAGTTTTCATTGATCTTGATTCGCAGCAGCCTCCTTTCCAGAGCGGTCTTATCTTTGCGGCTTATCAGGGCAATGGAAACTGTTGACTGTTTCGTTGCGCAACAGGTTGATGGCATCTACTACCAACAAGTACAATTCGCCTGCTAATTTATGACTGCAAATATGAGGGTAATTAAGTGTTGCCCAAAAAAATAAAAATATAAAGAACTTACAGCTATGTTAAGCGAGTCAGGTGCCCAGACATGTGAAGGTTCCTGATTCTGTGGCTAAAATTAGGGGGCTTCGGCTTATCAGTTGGCCACGAGGTTGGCCCACTTGAAACTTGATTGTTCATATTATTTGTGAAAAGCTTTGTAATTACTAGACCCTCACAAAATAGACAACTAATTAATTACTAACAAATAATATGTATTAGGAGGACTGATAGCACTCAGCATTGACCTAGGCTAAGAATACAATTGTGGCTCTAAAGAAGGCTTGGCAGTCGTATAAATTTATGATTCCATGTGGCATCTAATCAAGAAGTTCGTTCGACTGTTCGACTGTTCGACTATTCATACCCGATTCTATATGTGCAGCCCGGCCCATCTGATAATCCAAAAGTGTGCATGGGCGATAAGGAGTGAACGGCACTTATACTTAGCTGGAATTAAGCTAGAGCTTATGCATTATGCAACAGCAACAGCCAGCAATGTCTTGAATTGGAACTAAACTTTGCTCAATGACGGCTGAGACCCAATTGATAACCCCACGGCAGAGCACCTTATCAAGTGCGAAAGCAACCAAGTTAATCACATTTCCGAGTGGTTACGGTTTGCCAAGCACAAATATGATGTCGTGGGATTGAATGACATCAACCAACTGTGAAAAATCACAGGGCTATAGTTATAGCATAAAACTGGATTAGCTAAACACAATTAGCATATATGAAAATACCATATTGGACACTTGACTGGCCCAATTTGAGCCTGGAGAAGTGTGTTCCGTGTTGAACCGGTTTCTCGATCATATGATGACGTTACAATTGGGCCAAATCAAAATCCGTTTAATAGAGCCGCTAGCTTATTGATGGGGCACGCGAATCGCCGGTTGATTGATTTATCAACTTTGATTAGCACAAATTATCGGCCAGCTCTTGAGTTCCAACGAAAAGATCATAATCAAAGGCATGTGTTAAATTATACTAAACATGGATTACTGGATACATTATTATAGACGCGAAAAAAAGTATTTTACTTTTCAATAGATGTTCGTAAACAAGATAATTTAATTGTGTTTTAAAATGACAAGCTTTTGTTGCTGGATTTTTTGAGTTTTCTTATACAATTTTTGGGCGATCATGGGTAATGTTTTTTTCACAAATTTTAAGTGATTGTTACCTTTAAAAATTCTCTTTAAAGTTAAGTTTTAAATTCTTTAGCTCCCGATTTATAAAGAAGTTTTGTCGTTGAGATAAAGCTAACAAATTTATCAGCAGCTGTGACCCTCGAGGCAGCCAAAAAAATAATTTGTTTGGCTTCTTTTTTTCTTTTTTTTTGTTATTTCTTTTTTTTGGTGGGAGTGCGATTTCAAGTTTTCGAAGTGCGGCGATAAAACTTGAGAAGAGAACTGCTTTTACACACTATAACGTACACTAAGTTTGTGTGTGCAAGATATACTCGAATATTTTCGAGTGGCCACATAACACAAGGCACTTAAAGTATCATAAAATGATCAATTTAGCGTGGGCACTATGCAAAATCGCCTGATCCAAGGCCCAGAAATGCCGTTTGTTTACTTATCAGGCCGTTTTTTTATATTTTATAAAATCGAGTGACCCCGCCAATCGTGTTGCTATACTTATTTTTCAATGATAATTTTGATAAGACTGCCGCACACCAGCCGTCCTCTAATTAGTATACGACAACAACAACAACGCAAACATATATAAATGATACATATAGCAGAAAGCTAAAGTAGAACATTGAGTAAATGTATGCGCATTGCGTACATAGAGTGGAAACGTTTTCCAAAAAACCAAAAAAACCAAACCAAACAGCATGGCACAGTTCTATAAAAATAAACATTCTCCGGTAGAGTCGGTCGGTCGGTCGGTCGCTAAAACCAAGGCAAAGCATCGGCCCGAGTGTTAAATGAATGTCAAATGGGAAAGAAAGAAGCACTAAGGAATATGATGGCAAATATGTATTGTAGCTGAATTACAATTTGGCCTTATCTAATTACCGGGTCTGGAAGTTGCGCAATCGTGGGATTACTGACAATTACCCACGAGCCACGAGCTGCATGCTTGCCTATCATCAGGTGCAAATGCTAAATAATGCACATAATTATAAGTCAATAATGCGGTAGTCGGTAAACAACAATATTAATAATTGTGCAGGCAATGCGCCTAGCTAGATGTTTTGCAATTGTTCTTCGCTTGTTTGGTCGCCATTCAAGGCGCCCAGTGGCGCCGTGGGAGTGGGAATATAGGTTTTTATGGTTTTACGGGCGAATCAAGCGATAAGTTCCCGCTGCCGAAGTGGAAAGTTGGCCAAGATAGCCAAGATAGCCCAGGCAAAGTTAAATATTTGAATAAAATTAACATTTATAAGCCATTACACGCGTGCCAACAGAACGAACAGAAACCAACAACAAAACACGCACTCACACTCTTCAAGATATGGAAATACTCCGTCCACAATTCACTTAAATGTATCACTGGCTTTTCAAAGCCCAGGAAGCCACTCGCAAAATGCTTCAAAATGCGAGCCCGCCAATATCGAAACGCGTTATGCAAAATGCCTTTTGGCTCCAGACAACGAACTGCAAGCCTTTTTATATCAAAATCGCCTCTCTCCTCACTTTTGTTTTTTAATGAAAACTTAATACAAGTTTGCTAATTAATTAACGCACACTCAAAAGACCACGAAGAGCCAAACTAACCTGCGTTTCAGTCGATCGTTTGTTTGCTATTGAGTGTAGGAAATGCCGGCAGCTAAATACGCGCGATCGACTGCCAGTGGGCTGCGCAGTCGGCGTCGCAGTTGGACACCATGGCGTATGGTTATTGCTGCTATCAAGCAGCGCAGTCTCTGTCAGCGAGAAGCCAAAGCAAGCAGTGAAGCGAAGCAGCAGATCAGTCGACTTCGAAAGTTCAGCTCTTATCGCTCCAGCAAAAAGCTGCGCAGTCGACGTTTTGTTTTTAGCCAGTGATGTGAGCTTTTGATAGTGCTATTAAGCAGCTTGTATCACGTAAATATTTGCCTTGACTTAAAAAGCAGATATGGTAAGCAGTGCTAAGCAGTGCACTGTAGAGAGTGGCTTAAGCAGTTTACGGACTGGTTTTCTTGTTTGTTTATTTAATGCAAAGAATTTCTGAATGTGAGACATTAACTCTTATGAACTCAATTTTAGGTTATTCATATAAATATTTAAGTCAACAAGTCAACAAAATTTATTTGTTCTGACACTTACAAAAATGTTTACAAGTTAAGGGGAAATTCGCATAATTTTAGTTTTAATGTTTTTTAAATTTGTCATTTAAAGAAATTAAGTTAAATCATCTAAAATTTGTTCGCGTATTTTACCATTAATCATAGCATCATTTAATAAAAAATCGAGTCATAATTTACTGTCATATAGTTTCAAAACTCATGAATTATTTATTAGGCATAATAAAACAATCATAAAGAGAAACTTTTATCTAAGAAAGCCAAAAACATTTGGAAACATATATTTTTGAATGCTATAGTATTATTTATATGAATAATACATTGTAAAATTCGATACTGGTGTCCTAAAATATATGTTCAACTTGTAGCACTATCTAATAATATCCCAAAATTAACAAATAAAATAGTCACGCAGAATCAAGTAAACAATTACAAGCCTCATATTTCCCATATTTAAACACATGAAGTATTCTAAAACGAACGAACAATTAAAATACAAGGAAATTTGACAGTCATTGTTATTTGCTTAATAATTTGAGCAATTATCATGCACTTAAATCGGCAGTTGACAAAATCCACACCGTGCAAGTGATAATCAGTTTGATTACACCCGTGTTTAAAAACGCTTAAATATTAACCTCAAGTGGCGATCCCTTTTAAATAAAACAAATAAAGATAGATCATAATTAAGAGCCTGCCACCAAGTTAAATCAACTGATGACTAAATCCGCGTTAATTTGTCTTTAATTGGCTTGAAGTGGCGCGCCCTTTTTGATAAGACAAATCACGAGGGGTGGAAAGAAAGAGAGATTAACAACCCCCCTGTTTGTTTACCTTTGATTTATAGTGTTTACACTTACCTTCCAGATTGTGGTGATCGGAAAACTTACCCAAAAGATTCCCAGCACAATTATATGGAACTCACTTGAGATAGCACTTATCACTCACGGCTAGCACGTCACTTAGCACGAATTTGGAAGACTTTGTCGCGATTCGGATTTCCATGACGGATTTCCTTGTGGCCTTGACACTCATGTCGCTCGACACCAAATGCTTAGACACATGACGCGCACCTTAAGCGATATGCAACCAATGATTTGCATAGACCATTCCACGGCGGAACATTTGAAGTTCGATTATAAATTATACGCGATGGCAACGATGCCAGCGAACGAGGTAGAAGCAATTTAACTTGCTAGATTAATAAATAAATTCAATGAAACCGCATCGAACCGAAGAAGTGAATAGAAGCGAGGCGATGGATGTTTAGATACTTATCGTAAAACTCCCGCGCTTGTGACACGGACTTCGATCCACTTTGTTATTATGTTTATATATATTATATTGTATTTGGGTATTTACGGGTGAATGATTACTGGTCTAAGACAGACTCCCTTGATTTATGGACACATCATTTCTGTCTAGCGAAGCTAGTTAACCGACTCGAGAGTCTACCAAAAACTGGTTAGACAGCCTGTGAAAATGCAAAATAAATAAACAAAACAGCGGCATTTGTGTTTTCTTGTATTTGCAATTCAGTTCTTGATTCACTCGCTCTTTGTGCCCGGGGCCAAAAATACATTTTCGCCTTTCTGTTTTTACTCGTTTTTGTTTCTCTTTTTTTGTCGGCGAGCTAAAAACACTTGCGCACGTGACGTATACGCAACGTGGCACCGAAATGTGTGTCAAATTTGGATGTACGAAATAAGTGTTGTAATAATAAAGCAAATTAATTCGCACCTTCTTTGCTTTTGTTCGCCAACTTCGATGCCCATCTTCATTTGCTGACCGATAACCACAGACTGCGACTGCTGTTGTTGCACTGGCATTTCCTCGCACTTTTACTCCTATTGTGTGGATCGTTTTTATCAATTTTTCTCCTTTTTGTGTGGCACTTGACGGAGCCCGGCACCTAATTGAATTTCCCGTTTGCAATGGTAATTTCCCTGAATCGGATTCCGTGCACAACTTCACTGCGTGTCGCGAATTCGGACTCTTGACTCGCGGACGTTGTATCTGTATCTGCGGAACGGGTATTTGTATCTGTATCTGCAGGCGGTGCGCCGCCTGTGAGTTTCGCTTTTGAGCGCCGATCGACTGACTGACTGACTGCCTGACTGGCTGAGAGTAAACGCTGTCGCCGTTTAACAAAAAACCGCCAAGCGCCCATCAAAATCAAAATCAAATATCGCAAAAAGGCATGCCATAAAAGCGAAGCAGCAACAACCACAAGTGCCATTAGACACGATACCTTATTACCCAATGGGTATACCCATGCGATCCGCGTCAATCTAGATAGCGCGGAGGTTCTGATCAACAAGTACAACGGCCTTACTTCGATCGCCGAACTTCCTATTTTCAAGCTAAGCAAGTGGAATATTCCCTACCTCAAATCCAGCTGATAAAACAACAGTGCTGAGTGATTCAACCTTATGTACTTAAACAATATAAAAATTTTAAGAATAAAGAGCTACAGTTAAGTGTTGCTTAAGCATTCCGCAAATATTTTATAAAAGTTATAAAAGTCATAACACATTAATAATAGTACCATAAATACTTTCTAAATGTTATAGGCAGCAACTAAAGGTACTTTTACCTTAAAGTAAAAACATATATTGTTGCTTTTTTCATAATATCATATTATCATAAAGTTATTTAAGTTATTAATGTCCAACTGTATAACCCAAAGTTACGTTACGAAGCATGTGATAGAAAACCCTTGTCATATTACTTGACTAATCTATCAAAAAAATGCATATGCGTGGTATCCGGTAGGTCGAGTACTTACATTTTCCACCAGGTTTTGCGTGTTTTTTGACTTTTGTTTTGATTCTACAGGTCTAGGGTTAACTATTGCGATAGAGGGTAACTCTTCGAACGATGAATGGATGTGAGCTCATTCGGAATATTTGGTAACTATCCCAATTGGTCACGTAATTGCTTTAAATACCTAAAGTAATTATATGCCATTGTTTCGCACAGTGCATGTTAGTTTGGAATATAGCTATTGAAATTTATACGAAACCCTGTATAGCACCATTGTCGATTCCGCATTGACGCAAAGATCGCTTTTTCATATATGTGATTAGGTTTATTCGAGTGCGATACGTTGTAGTTGCTTTAGGGCTCTGCATTGGGGTTCTTTTTTTATCCACAATATTGGAGGCCCGTTGCGATATCACTTGTCGGAATACAATTTATTGGGGGAGTATTGTTCGGGGTATAAAACCAATTGATAGCATTATGTGTTCTGAATAGACTACCATAATGTAGAAATGAGCTTACTGAGTTTATGAATTAATGAACTTATTTTATATAGTAGGGCTCCCGTAACATTTACAAAATGGGTGTTTCTTTGCCCGCAGTTATGGTGGATATGCATTTGGTATTGCATACTTTTAAGCAAAGCTCTGAGCAAAGTGTATACTTTTAGGCTTTTTTACAAGTTGTTTCAAAAATATTTCACAAGTATTTCTAAAATATTTAAAACTAACTATTACGTTTAATTTGTTTCTGTTTGAAAGCCATAGCTTTTGTTGAAAGTTGATGAAAGTACGAACAACAAACGCAGCTTTAATATGTACATTTATGTCGCCACCAAAAGCTTTTGAAGCTTTTTGTTTGAATTTTCCAATAACAAGCTTTTGATACCCTTGCAAAGATTTTTGACTTTTTGGCCAGAAGTTTGTTACCCAGTGAAGGAGACATTTCCAATTTTACCAACTTTCATATCAGCAGCACCAGGCGAGTCCACATAAATGAAGACTTGACCATATAGAGATAATAAGGATAACAAAAGGATGAAAGTTTCACAATACACATGCAGATCGAGGTAATGAACAAATCGAATCGGGTGCGATAGGTAGACCTGACCACATATGCATAATTAGTAATAATGGGGATAATAAAATGGTTCGTTGTTCTAAAACGTATATATCCATTATACCATAATTTTAATTAAAAAAATTCTTAAAATTAGGAAAACATTTTTAGTTTAATGAATATTACACTTAGTGTAGGTTTTTAGTTTTGTCAAAATCGGAGTGTAAGAAATGATCAAGATCAAATGAAAATTTGTTGAATTTTTTAAGAATCTTTCATATAAATCGAGGTATTTGTTTAATCGGTTTCAGATGAATGTTTTCAAAATCATTAAAATCAAGTACACTAACTGCCATAGGAAAGGTCATTGATATGATATATTGATTTTTACTTTTTATTTAAAGCTATTTTTACATTTCTTAAATGTGAGGTTACATTTAAATACATTAAATACATACAGGAAATGTATAGTTAGTATTGGCTAAATTGTAAGTAGTGAGATAAAAAAAAAGCGTTAGAACTTAGGTTCCCTTTCATTAGTTGTGGCATAAGCATAATAAAATAAAAATATAACTGCTTCGCTAGAAAGAAAAAAAATAAAGTAACCGAATATTGGTAATTCCCACTCCTTTTCTATCAATTCCCAGCAGCGCCGTGTGGACATCGGCTTGACGTAGTCGAGAGATCAAAAATACCCGACTGCCAGCGATTAACAGGAATTAACATGTATCGCTAAAGTCGGCCAAATATTGACACTCGTATGAAGCGAGTGACGGAGATCGGAGATCGGAGATTGGATATATCCGGTCCAGAGATCGAGTGACAAGGAGAAGGGTAAAGGTAAGAGTAGGAGAGGAGGTGCTGGGTGCCCTCGAACTGGTTAATGTGAGTACGTATACGTATAATCGATTTCACACTACTTTTTAATCACTACAAAACATTTATTGTTTGCCCGCAGCGAGAAAAGTCAAACAAAAAGCGGCGACGAGTCGGAATGGGTCGAACGCTGAACAAATTGACTCGGCCACATAATTAGGCACTTGCCCATGTCCACAGCTTGTACCATATACATATAGCATTTACCATACATATCCCATCGGATCCCATGCAGTCGAAAGTATCTCACGCAGATGGACAAAAGGTTTTTATTGTGCGTACCCGTTGACAGCTTCAATCGACGGGTTTTGGCTTTGGCTTGACTCGGGGTTTGGTCGCTGGTCTCTGGTCTCTGGTCTCTGGTCTCTGGTCTCCGGTCCCATCGTTTGTTATATTTGTTATTTATTTTGCGGTTATAATACTTATGCACTGGCCTGGACGGAAATATATTGGCATTCATTCGGCGGGACAAAAACATCACGGCGTTTTTACAGTTTCGAGCCGCGACGCGATGATAAATTAGCTTTGTACGTAAATTCAAAATGGAAAATCAGTATGTGAAAATATCCATAACGCCGTATCCAACGAATGCGAGGGACGTCTCGAGTAATTGTGTAAATATCTTGTCGCTGCATGACAATACCAGACATCCCCCCCTTTTTTTTTTTTTCTTTGGCGGACAATGAATGCCACATTATTATTTTGTAGTTTGTCAACCGAACCAAACCGAACCGAACCCAACCCCGAAAAAGGCGTTTGCGATGAGAGATGAGAGCAATGCGATAATTCAATGTCGCTCGGCCAGCGCACGGATGCAGATACAATATCTTTTTATACTTTATACACATGATGACCGCGCAGGCCAAAGGAATTGTAATTACGTGTGGCTGTCGCCTTGTACGTTCATTTGTATCTTCATTTGTATCTGCATCCCGTGTATCTGTATCTCTTGCTGTATCTGTATCTCCAACAAAGGCATCAGCATAACAAAGCATCACCCATTGCTGTAAGCTCCGGATCTGGCCCTCTCCCTCTTCCTCTCCCTCACTCGTTTCGCTTAATAAGCGCCTAAATAGTGTCAATGATTAATTGCTTTTGTGATTAGATGGAAATTTAATAGATTTTTTATTGTGTGCTCTGGCAAAATTGAAATTCTATCAAGGTGCCAGAGCTGGAGGCATGTCTACTCGTTTTTTGTCTCTGCAGCAGCATCATTATTACCCTCGACACACAACTACGGTTCAGTTATTTGTCAGCTACTCAAAGCAGCTACCGCGCCCTCCCCCAAAAACAAAAAAACAGCCGCATCATTGTTACCAATTTCGAATTCAAATTGAAATTCACACGCGTCACGCTGCCAGAAAGTGCAAGAAACGCTTGATCTGCTCGCTGTTTTGGCCCGCCTTTCAACTTGTTAGCTTTCGGAAAACTCGCAAAACACTCCCAAAACACCCCCCACCATCCGAATTCCTCTTATATTAAATGTGTAATGCCACCGCAAAAATCCCCAAAGCCGACCGAGACCACAGGCAAACGGAAATAGATACGTAGAAGTCCTTCGTCTTCCAATCTGCTCAAATCCCACACAAAGTCGCAAAAGAAAACACACATTGAAAGGGGAAATTCAAGTGGAAATTACTCAATTACAAGTTCTACAGTCGAGGGTACACTGGTTCTCCGATTCTCCGGTTATCCTGATGATGATAGTCCAAGAACCTGGGGCAGAAACCCTACAAATCGCCAGCGATATGCGATGTATAGTGCATGTGCGATAATTACACTCCATAAAAGCGGGGGAGACAATTATGTAACCCGATAAGCGGCGGACAATGTAGAAAACTCAGACAGAACTTGTGAAATTAATAACTAACCGTCGTTCGACTCCCCCATTCTTTGGCCAAACATATTTATTACAAATAAAGAGACAAACACAAAAGGCAAACAAATAAACGGCCGAGGCAAAGCAAACCTGGCCCAAAACATTCGAGGACGGTACAACAAAGCGTTTGGGGCATTTAATAGGCTTAACTAAGGCGTTTCTGGGGGGCGGGGCAGCGGAAGGGAGATGGCCCGCAGTCCGAAGTGTTGACATGTTGTTGCGGTGCGATTTACACGTTAATTTGAGCAGAAAACTCAATTCTGTGTTTATCTTGGAACGAAAGACACAATTATTGCATCGCCTTCGATTGCTTTGATCAGTTCCTGGACACGTAATTTATTCTTAAGCCGGCTTGGAGTGTGCTCTATAGATATGTGGATTGATTAACACATCGGGGTTTCATTTTCCATCTAAAAGATACAAAAGTACTTATAGTAGATACAATCTATTTTATTGAATTGCTTAAAACGGCAAGGGGTCACGTAGCTCTGTTTTTATCTTTACTAAATCGAAACCAAATCGGCTTTCATGACCAAGCTTTTTATTTATTGGTATCGCTGGTCAACAAATATTATAAAATTTTTGTAAAATTATTATTAGCTATTTTGAACTATTTTAAGCACAATAAAGTTATATAAGTATGCTACCAAAATATCCATAAATATCTCTATATAATACTAATAACTAAGATTGTTTTGCCCAAACTGTTGGATTTGAGAAGTCAAAGTAAAGTTAATTTTTAAAAGCAAATTTTGAATGAATTTTGATTAAATTTGTATGTTAGGTATTTTTTCTTAAATAAGTATTTAGTTCTCTTTGCTGAGCTTAATTTAAACACATTCATGAAATGTATCTGCGCATCTAACGGATACCCCAATCGCAAGCTTCTGATTGGCTTAGCCCAAGGAGAGCACTTTGATTAGATACGTGGAAGCCAAACAAATGGCTGACTCAGTACGAGATGCAAATGTATCTCATATACTTGCGCATTAATTTCGCCTCCCTTCGCCACCCCCACAATGTATCTGAAGCTTTCCGCCCGTTTCGTTTCGATTCCGACATTTCCATTTCCAATTCCATTTCGAATTTCAATTCCAATTCCAATCCCAATTCAAATTGTGTGCGCACGCTCTCTGTGTGAGTGTGTGTGTGTCTGTGTGTGAGTGCCTCTCTGGCCCACTCGCTCGCACCCACTCCGTCAGATGGCATCTGCTGGCCCGCTCACTCTTCGATTATTTTATCTGTCCGCAGAGGCAGCCAATCGGATGGCAGTTTCATTGCCAGGTGAGCTATCCGAAATAAAAAGCGTTTATAGCCACACCTCAATCACACACAACGAGGGGCGCTCCATCAGTTGGCTAATAACGTGTGTACACCAAAATGAGATATGCAGTCTGTGAAGCGAACTCATAGCTCGTTTTATGGCCGCAACACCTGATGTGTGTTTTCACCACTGGCCAACCGTCCAGACCACATAAATTCGTTTTACGCTCTTTTAATTGAGTTAGCTAATTAAATGTTTCGCCTGCCCAGCCCAGCCCCCTCCCCACTTTGTTTTTTTCCTCTGGTCAAGACCCCGGGAAGGTCCTCCCCTTTGGAGTCGCACTGTGGGAACTTCCACAGCTTTGGCGGGCATTAAAAATGTGCGCCGTAATTGTCGGTTGCATTTAATTGTGATTGGACACCATTGAAAACCTGGGCCATATTTTTCGCGCAGAAAACTGAATCTTCAAGGAAGAGTGTGGAACTAATGGCGACACATAAGCCATAAAACAATTCAAGCTTAATAAAGTATCCAGTTACCCATGACAAAGTATTCGACTTAATAAGTTCATTTACATCAAATAAATTTTTTATTTATTAAGGAAGAACATTTTATTTATATGGTGTCCACAATAGTTTGTGGAAGTATTTTTAAAGCTTTTCAGGCTGTCATAAGCTTATTTTATATCATATTTCAAACGAAAAGGCTCAAAAAGTCACATCACAGAGTAGTTTTAGAATAATTATTGATGAATCATTTTAATATAATGAGGTCATTATAGGCCAGCTAATAAATGAGTATAGGATGTTTGAATTGAGATAATGACAATTCAAACATCCTATACTCATTTATTAGCTGGCCACTATTCACTTTTTGCTGAAGATTAAATTTGTTTTCCAAATGGTTTTTAAAAGAGTTAATATTTAAAAAACTCATTACGCCTTCCCGTAATCACTGCAAATTGTGTTCGATGGTGCAATCGCATTTTCCCAGGCCCCAGTAATTGTTGTGCACACACCTCCGCCCCCAAAAACCAGCTACACCCACCCCCTCCCCCTGCGCCCCCTTTCGGTGTGAGATAATTTCACGCAGTGCTAATTAATTGCCCAACAATCGAAGCGTTTGGAATGCAGCCTAAAGAGCGTGGGAACTGGCCGAAATGTGAGGCGAAGTTGTCGCCTCAGTTTGGACAAGCCGAAAGAGTTTTCACACCTGTTTGCGGGCCAATTGATTTCACCTTTTCCTTCTCCCAACTAAACTAGGAAACCTAGCGCTGGGAAGCGAGAACTGCAATCCAAACGGAGGCAGCAAATTCAATTAGTAATAAACAAGACCTTGATATATGGTTGCCTTCCCGCGGGCCCCCATCGATCGATATAAGCCTCGAAGTTCAGGTTCCCGATTCACCATTCGCGATTTGCGATTTGCGATCCGCACACATGTGTGTGACTATAAAATTTATTAAAGCCCAGGGGCTGGGCAGCAAATCAGCAATGGCAAATCAGTTGCGTGGGCACTTGACTCGGCCCGCGTTCAATTTTGCAGTTGCGGCTGCAATTCCGTTGGAGCCTAATAAAGCAATTCAGGGAAATCATTTGGGAGGCCATTTGAAGTGCGCCTATTAAATGCGGCAAGAAATCACAGCCAGGGCGCAACAAGCTGTAAACTTGTTGCAGATCAAAAAAAAAAAGTCTGCAAATATTCGCACACACAGACAGGGGAGCGGTACGTTTACGGCCAGAATAATAGAACTGTTATTTACGATTATAGATTTATACAATTTATTTAGGTTCAAACACAATAAAAAACTGCGACTGTTATATTATTTTTTTTCTATATTTCAACAACCTTCTGCATTGCATGGAAATGTTAACATTTTCAATACAATTAATTCACAGAAAAATAATACAAAACTTTGGCTGTTATACGTTTAAGTTTTTTAATGAAATTAGTTTTTAGTCTCATGTAAAATGTCATCCTTACCCTAAAAGAATGGAACTTATAAGTTAATGCGCTGGTCAAAAAGATTTGCAGAATTATAAATTTCTTTTTTAAAATAAGGCTTATACTAATGAATGTTAGTCGCTGTTTAATAATAATTTTAATTTGGTTATTTTAATAACCTAAGTAACCTATTCCACAATCGAACAGTAATAATAAAAAATTTCATATATAAAAAATAAATACATTTAAAGCCTCATTGTTATTGAGTTGTTTTATAGCCTTTAAATTATTATTTTTAACTATTTATGGCATCATCAGATAATGAAATTTCAATTATTTGTAAAATATAATTTAGAGTACCTTAAATGTGTAGGTAAAATTAAAAATACATTACTGCATAAGCATGAAATTCTACTTCATTGATCATTTTGATGAAATACTTCATTTTAAAATACCATTGTATATTTATTAAAATGTCCAATTATATATTTTTTGTCCTATTATATTAACCGCAGCTGTGTATAAATATTGAAAAGGGAGCGGCGATGGCAAAGGGCGAGGCAGCGGCAGCGGCAGCGGCAGCGGTACCAACGCAGCGTAAAGAGATCAAAATGAACACATTTGGAGGGCCGGAGAGGTGGAATCAGGGAGCAGGAGGGCCACAGACCAGGGACAGGGACCCTGGAGTTTGCATGCTCCTCCTCCGCGATCCGCGATCCTCGCACCGCGATCCTTGGCGAGAATCGCCGACATACAGTGTGCCCATGCCCAGCGAGTCTGTGTAAATCATTGGGGGGCGTATAACGCAGCTCTTTGCTCTTCATTTGTTGTATTTTATGCGTACATGTTCGCAGAAAACTCGTAAAATTATTAAAAATCGTTTAAGTATTTCGGCATCTTTCATCGCAGCCACAGCGGAAGCAAAATGCCCGAATCTTCCCCCAGTCAGAGCCTGCCCCTGTTAGATTCTTCGGAGACAGCGGGAAAGCGTCAGAGTCGCGTCTACAACATTGTTTTCCACAATCACTATTTCACTGCTCCACCCAAAAATGCCGCAGCCATCGACTGATTTTCCCCTGCCGCCTTTTAGTCTGCCAAAACTGTGCGGGTGTCAAGTGATCGATGTGGTGTAGAAATTCTAGATGGGTGTTACGAGGGGAATGCGCCGTGGAGGAGGGCAACCCTCCTGCCCTCCGGCTTGTTAAATACATGTTATTAATGCTGTTATAAATCGATTTTGCCGCTGACCCACTCTGATGTGTTCTAGTTCTGCTTCCCACAGATCCATCCCACTTTCCACTGCATTATCTAATGATCCTATAAATGTGTGTTAATTGATGATATTAAGCCCTCGGCGATAAATATGGTAACGAAACATTGGAGTTTGAAACGATTCGCCTAAATTATTAATTATACTCTTCTCTTTTATGAAATTTGTTACTTATCTGACAGAATATAAATTAATACTTGTTGATGAATTTTCATTTAGGAATATTGATTTAACATTGGAAGTAACTGAAAGAATCGTAGGTTTTTTGATTTCAAAGACTTGCCAGATTAAACAGAATAAATAAAAGATTTGTTTCTATGAAATTATGAATTAAAAGTTAACATTTGTATTGTCACTGTAATAAAAATATTAAATTTCAAAAGAATTCTATGAATTGTTCAAGGTACTTTAGCGCTGCATTCCAGAAAATGATGAGAGAAACGCGAGCTGTTGGCAACTCTGGGACTATCAAAAGGCGATTTCTAGTCGCAAATTACCATGGAGTGAACTCTGTACCCGGTTGCTCGGTCGGTTACTTGATGGGCGAGCAGTTTTGCGGTTTTTTGCCAGCATTTCAAACCTCAGACACACTCATCCACATCTACAGATGTGCGGTGTGTGGTGTATGCATAAACACGCTCGTACGTTTTAATATTTAGTGTTAATATGTTGACGGATTTCTGGTCATAAAAAATTTTGTGTGGAACGGTCCACGTCGTCATCCTTCTCCTTCTCCTCCGTCTCCGTCTCCGTCTCATTCTCTCTCTCTCTCCCTTTCTCTTCTTCCCGCCATCTCGTTTGCTCCCACCGTCGCATTACAGCCACTTGGCTATAATTTTCTTTAATGATGAAAGTTGGGCTCGAGCCGAACTCGAAGTCCGAACCGAAGTCAAAATTACAGAGAGAATAAAATGGCCATCATTAAAATATGTACGCATGATTATAAGACTGAAGTCCTTTTTAGACATTCTGATATTTTATTTGAGATATAAACACCTTTTGAGCAAAAAGCAGACAAATTAACAAAAAAAGTCATAATAGCCAACAGAGACTTTAATTGTTTGAGCGGAATCTTGACATTTTGGTAATGTCATCAATCAAAAATCGAATCAAAACAGTTCGTAATCCTAAAAGACTTTACCACAAAGGCACAGTTAAACAAAATAACCAAACATATGTAATATATAGACAACTTGTGGCATTTTAAAGTTACAGTCAAACAAAATAACCCAACATAGATCAGTTACGCACTTAAAATATATCATTGTGACATGTCACAGCTATAATTTATTTAAGTAATAAATCTTGCAATATTTTATACCAATTTTAAAGAGTTTTTCCTTGTGTAGAACCGGACACCGAGCCTTGGGAGTTCATTAACATAACAAACATTGTGATGTTTTGGGGCCTGACTTGGGCCGAGCTTGAGTTAAAGTTAAAGTTAAAGTTAAAGCTAAAGCTAAGGCAAAATTTAAAGCTGGGGCCGAAGCCACAGTTGGGGAGGTGGAGCCTACGCATTATAACAATAGTACGAAACCTATTAACGACAACAATTTTAACTACAGCCCAGCTCAGGTCCGACGAATGGCGAATGGCGAATGGAGACGGCATCTGCGACTGCGACTGCGAAATGTGTAGTACGAATGCGACTGCGGCTGGGAGTCCGATTCGGTGCGCATCGCTGCATTTCATATTTCGCAAACGGCACGCACATGAAATGACATAAATTATGTGGCAATCAATTATCGAACTGATGATCGCGGGCAAAAGCGTTTACAGCAGCAGTTTGGGTTTTGTGTTGTGTTTTCGTTGAGTGTTGAGTGTCGAGTGTGGGGTGTGGGGTGTGGGGAGGTGGTTGATGGGGCGTTTGGATCTCCGGACCTATTTGCAATCGATCAGCATCATCCCAAGAGCTATGGTCTGCTGTCCAACCCACCGACCAGCTTAAAACTCTCACCAGCAGCAGCAGCAGCAGCAGCAGCAGCCTGCCTTTAACTCACATCAAAACAAAAAGTCAAAAAAAAAAAAACTAAAAACTACGTTTTTGCTGCCTTTGTTTTTGTTACATTGTAACCTGAGCATGTGCTTGTGCACTTTTAAGCATAAAACATAAAGAGGAACGAACCAACGAAAAAGCTGCAAATACATCATGCATATTCATAGCCAGTATGATTTTCCATTTGACAAAAAGTACAGCAAGCGCAATCGACCATCGGTGGAATAGTGGGGCAAGCCAAAGGGAAATCATATTTAAATTAGCATAATTAAGTGTTTCTGAATCTGGTATATTTCGGGCTGATAAGTAATTAACCAATGCCCTTAAAAAGTTTTAATTTTGAACAGTAGGTATACCAAAAAGCTCCAGGTTAAATGGTAATAAATATAGAACAATTTTGTAATTCAGACGAGTGTTCTATCTTTTCCGGACTTAAAAGAATTATGTTTTTAATTGCCTACAATATTGAAATAATAAATTCAGAAATGAAATTAAATTCGAACTTCTATAACTAGCTATTTCAAGTTGGGAAAGATTGAGCTATGAAAATTAGACACTAAATAGTTCATAAAAATATTAATAGTCAGATAATTTTGTCATGAATCTTTTTACTCTCCTAAATTTGAAATAAATTAAGACGTCTTTAAAAAAAACCGATAGTCATTACATTTGAAGAACTCCAATACACTTGTCAATGTTCTATCTTTAACGATCTTCACTTAACTAACTCTAATCAATTCCTTTCTAACTTTTTCAGATCATAACTAACTCGAAAAATCCCGAGTGATTGACATCCGTTAACTTGGCTTCATTTTGGAGGTCATTTTTGTTTTTTTTTAGACTACACAGGTGATTTCTGCACCACGGTGCACATAATTTAGTGCATGAGTTTTTCAGCCAACCGTCTGCCTCTTTTTAGCCCCTACTCACTCTAACACTCGTTCCGTCTCACTTGCACTTTGTATCGCATTAAGGGGATCAATGGATGGATGTAAAAAGTTATACGCCATTCGTTGCTGTCTATTATTTATTGCCGTTGAAACGATGACGTTTATTATAATTCGCATTTTGAAGTCTTTTGATTTTCGGTCTTTTTGTTGCCATTTTTTTTTGCTGTTGCTGCTGGGTCCGAAGTAAGACTAAGGCGGTAAGGCGGTAAGGCGGCCATTTTCGACTGCAACATTTTAATATGCGGCTGTAAATTTAATACGCCCCGTTGTCCATAAACTCATAAACACATATCAATGAGTGTAAAGGGGCAGGCGACTGGAGGCATTTCCACTTCGCCATTGTAGTTTTTGCAATTAATTGCTTTGCACATTAATTAAGAGTCTGACTTACTGGCCGAGCCATGGCAGTTGACGACACAAAAGGTCAAAGGCCGCTAATAGGCGTTAGACAAGTTAATTTGAATATAACGCTGAGCAGATTTGTTTTAAACAGAACCCCAGCAGATGCAACAAACCAAATAAACTGGCAAAAAAAAATATAATTTCAAATGGATTAGGGGGCTTTAAGGCTAATCGCTGCTCATTATGCAAGTCAAGCAAGCCATAGATATACAAATTAAAATAACGTAAAAATAAACACGAGACTCTATGTTGTCTACTTTTTAAAATAAAATAAATAACTAAAAAGTCAGGGATTAGGACCCTGTTCTTTCAATACGAAAAAGAAAAGATACATCTCTGGTTATTATAAAAAATACTCCGCTGTACAATATTTATTTATCATAAACAACATAATGTGATAACAAATAAATCAAGCTAAGTTTAGCAGCCCTCAAATTAATCTTCTGGTACCAAAAAGTAAATAAAAACGGTTGATAAATATATAAAATCATTCTGAAGCGTCACAACTATAGATAATCATTTTGATAAATAGAAAATTGCTTTGGCTGGTCGGCTAGAAAATTCGTTTGTTTCTAATACGATTGCTGTTGTTCCATTCGGAAAATTCAAACATTATGCGATATGTAGCGATTTATAAAAGTCACCGAAATTAAATGTGGACCTGGGAACGGACAGCAGCAACTGTTGGATTGTTTGATGTTACGCTATATGGGGATTTGATTTCAGCAGGCGGCCAATGCTTTTATTCGGCTGGAGAAAATGCGATGGGTGTTTGTGTGTTTGTGTTTCTGTTTTTGTTTTTTGTGTGTTTTGGGTGGGTGAAAAGTGCCGGTTGAACTTCCTGTTTCTCACCCAGATAGAGTGTGGAATGGATTAACGAATGGATGGATATTTGCAAAATATCTAAAGCCTTTTGTGTGGGCGCCGCGAAGTGTCAGCCGCCCATCAGATGAATTAATCAACGTGTGTCGCTGGCGCTGTCGTCAATCTTGTGTTTTTTTTTTTTTTCGCTTTTGTCCGATTCAAATGGATCTACGCCTGCCTGGCTAATTTATTTATTTCGGTTTAGTTTCTATTCGGTTGCTGTGCTGTTTGTTTGCCTTGCGAACGGACGTCAACAGCTGGACTTGTTAGCCGCTCTCCGCTGGCATTCAATTCAATTTAAAATCTGATTTCCATTCACGTCCCCTATCGAAATAGTTTAGTTCCTCACATGACACTTTTGTGCGAGGGTGTGCGTCACTCGAATCGATAGCCCAACGTGTCGTATGCGCGATGTTTGCCCACGAATCCAAATACTTGGCCACTGCACAGAAGCCCCGCAAGTGAACGGGCATTATTATTGTTATTATATTTATATTGTCATTTGTCTGCGGCCAGCCCGATAAAAGCACAAACATTAAATGTGCTTAGTGAAAGCAATGGTAAATAAACCAGCGACAATTCAATGTCAAATTCGATGTCACTTGGCTTCTGTTTGGAAAATTCAATTATTCTTATATATCTTTCACTATCGGCTGCAGAAAATTACCTGTGTTCTATATGGAGGAAATAAAAGAAATACATTTTTATATATTGACATTAATTTAAGAATTATCTATATGAAGTTAGACCAAAAGGTAGGCGACGAATTAAAAAAATCATAGTGAGAAAGATAATCTGCCGACCATGGCAAAGCGGTATATAAAAATTATGTTTTTAAAGTTGGTATAAATATGAACTCCGTTTTTTTTTGTTTTGTTTATAATACAAACAATATTCAATGAAAGCCCATAGGCTGAAAAATTTGCAATACTATCGATAATATCGATAGCTAAGATTATCGATAGTGCCCACTTTCGATGTTTTTCCAACCCATTAGGTAATTTCTGTATTAATTTAACTCTAATAAATTATTTCATATTTACAGAATAACACGTTCTTACTTTTTGAATGTCCTAAAAACAAGAAAAATTAAAATTTTACTTATACATTCATTTGCGAACCTTTAAAACCCCTAAACCCGAAAATAAGTATGTTTAATGACTTCGCTCCTTAGGATTTCTCACGAATCGAAATTCAAGAATTTTGCGCAGAAAGAAACATCAAAATCAATCCCCATAATCCAATTTGCTTTATTGTGTGTGGGTCCAAATTAACCGCGAAACATGTGCATATGCCCAGACATATGTGGGAATATGTATCTCTATAATTTATTGCACTTCAGCCAGATCCGCTTCAATCAAATCTTTTATGTCAGAGATTAACGATTAAAGTCATTAGCAGTTAAGATCGAGATCAGTCAAACAGTTGATGTGTCCTACCAGTCGTCCGGACCCAGATCTGAATGCATATACTATAGAGCCATATGTGAGCGGATGGTATTTGTATAGCAGACAAAAGGCAATACAGTTCATTCTTTTATCGCTTTTGGCATTTTTAATGCGATGTCTGAGGTTGCGGGCCTGAGGTGAATCTCGATGCTGGATGCCGATGCCGATGCCGATGCTTATGCCGAATGTTGGAGGCATCGCCATCACCATTGCCTTCAGTTGGGTTTATTGTTTCCCCACTCGGGGCAGGACGAATATTAAAAGGGCAGAGTTATAAAACATTAGCGCATATTAATCATTTTTCTTTGGCCGCTCCATACAGAAATCCATTTATTCGTTCCCATTTCCCGCCGCAGATCTTGATGAGTTGCAGTCACTCCAGAGCGAAATTCAATTAAAGTTTTTGATGTAACCATTCCCCAGTACCGTTCCGGGAATAAGTTGGAGAATAAGTTGGGGTGGTGCTTCGATGCTCCGGTGCCTCGGTGGTTCGTGTTAGGCAGCGAGAACTGTCAAAATATTGACAGCGGCATCCGTTATGCTTTTTGCCCAAATTGATATTCTATTTTTGAATACGAACTCCCGCTCCCAGGCTTCGACTTCATTAAAAATCAGTGCCCCAAAATAGGGAAAAAAGTATCGAAATAAATATGATGAGTATGTGGCCGAGTTAATGATGCCAGTGAGCCATAATGGAGACACTCTTTCCCCCTTTTGACAAGCTCCTGACAGTTAGTTGCAGTTTGTGAATGAATTTCGTGTGTCTTGTTTCTCGCCGATTACTTCTAACTGTCTATTTGTGGATTTCCAATTTGGCCAAATTATTAATGGAACCGGACTTGGTTGCCGGCCCCCAGCCACAAATGCTAGCCAAGATTGTGTGTGAAGCCACGATCCCCATATCCCATCGGATCCATAATATACTCTAAGTATCATCAATTATCGCCGACGATCGTCGGTTCATTCATATTCAGCCCAGCGACGATCGTTGGATGTTGATCTGGTCAATCAATTTGGCTTTACCTCCGACTCGTTCTTCAGCCTCTATCTCTATGTCTATCTCTTTTTCTAGCCCTGACAGACTAGGTCTGAGTCCGAGTTGAGTCTGCGCCCAAGGGCTAGGTGAACCGACAGGTAACGATTGTTGGCTCAACAGCACAAAATCGCTTTCTCACACATCGATGGGCTTGTGGATTGACAAATTGCATTCCCTGAATTAATGATCGCCTAAATGGCATTTAATTAATTGATCTGCTGACCCCTCACCCTGTGTTGAAACTGTAAATTGCTGGTAAATTATATATAATTATATTCGCATTTTTTATCTGCTTGGGCAGTGGATGGGGTATGCAGCTAAAATTGGATGATCTACATTCCCAGCGGGAATTAATTTATGCAACCAATTAATTAGTCATTAATTGACTTTGAGTTAAATGATTTTAATGGAACAAATGGTCGGCAAACGATTATTGATAATAAGAGGGGGACAGGAGTAAAAAATATGTTAAATTAACGTGGTAGTTAACATGAACAATGTTTTAAAAAAAGTACAAATAATATATTTACTTTCCCCAGCCTAGGGGTTTACAATTCCGTAAATTATTTATTTAATGATCACTTAGAATCGCTTATTTGTAAATCACACAAAATAAATCGATCAAATTTATGGCGGCGAAAAACGATATTTCACGCAAATAGATAAATTCAAATATTAGAAACAAAAAAAGTCTTGATTCCCAGAACTCTCATTACACTTTTGTGAGGTAGAAAATTGATTGCTTCTCCAACGATTTCTGAGTTCCGTTTGTAAGCAACCAAGTCAATATTATTATATAGTTATCCATTCCGACTATTGATCCAGCCGCAACACTTAGTCAGCGTATCGAGTTCCTTAAATATCATGGCTGGCTTTTCTGTGAAGTTCACACAAGCGCAAAGATAAAAAACTAGAGGAACGGAGAAAATATTTATGTCAAATGTGTAATTCCCAAATCACTTAATACTCATCAACTAATGAGGCCTAAAAGCTTCGAGCGCCGACGGATGTGTTGGACAATAACAACTTCAACTAATATCCATATATCTCATCGGTTTTGTGTGTGTTTCGGCTCCGTGCGGCGGTTTCTCTATCTCATTTATTTATTTTGAAATTGTTGCGAGTACGTATTTCATTTTTTGTGTTTCCCCATTTCTTCCTCCTCCTCCTCCTCCAGCAATTGTATTTTTTTTTCGGCTAAAACACAAAATGCAGGAAATGGACGTGTTGACAAATAAACGATGTTCCCCTGTCCAATATTTGCCAATATGTGTATCCATGAATTAAACACAAATTTCACTTACAGGTACGTTGTTAGAAAATCAAATAGGGCTTAGCGGAAAAATGGAAAGTTAATAATGACAAATTCGTACAGAATGTGATATTCTCTTGGAGGCAAGTATTTTTGAAATGTTCTGCAACATGGTTTGAAATTGAATATGTCTCTCGAATTGCTGAATAGTCGTGATAAATGCATTTGACGTTTTCAGCCCAACTCCCCTTGGATCGCACTCACCCCGCCCCAACCCGCGCCCAACCATTTCTGCCCCACGAATTTGACGTCGTCTCATTAGTCACATTTAAAATTGTATTTAATTACTTTCTCACTTCATCATCAGTCAAGTTGGTGGGTCGGTGGGTCGGATGACGCCTCGTCATTGGCGTTTCTCTTCTGGGCGGCTGCCAGGGGATGTTCTTGGTAGGGTAGCCTCCCCTACAGAAGCCCAGATACAGATACAGATGCAGATACATTTACAGATACAGATACATGCCACAGCGTTCGCCGCTTGTTTGTTTCACAGACAAGTCGGAGAAAATTGATATACTTTGATGCACTGTCAGAAACATAGGAATAAAAGCTTTTAAACCCCAAATTATCCAAATAAAGCTTTGGATTTTATAGTATTTAAACAAAAAGCCTTTAAGCGAATATCTTTTTAAATATATCTTGTTATATAAAGCAAGTATAGTGTTATCGTCATTTCCAATTACATTGCATAGAACTAAGTTGTAATGTTATATTCCTGAAAAACTTATTGGCACTAAATCTATCTTATGAAATCTCTGTAATCTCAAATAGTTTCAAACATCTGGAAAACGTTTAGTTATTAATTAAATTTTTTATTAACTTTCTTATGATTAGAAGATAGCATATTGGAACATAATGCTTAAAAAATACGCAATATATAATTAACAATTTCTTAAATAATTTACTTTTTTTTTCTTACTTACTTTTATTAATTTTAATACTCCCCATAAAAATCTTTCAGTCATTGGAAAAAGTTTGTGAAATTTTTTTTACTGTGTTAGGATCGACTTCCGCTGGTTTTTCTGCCATTTCTGCCGATGCCGACGTCGCTGCCTTTCATCAATTTCAAATTAGTGAAAATCGAGAAACGGAAATTATTTACTATCTGGATGGGTGGGTGGCTGGCTGTTGGATGGGTAGCAGCAACAATCTATCCATCCATCTATCTACCGCCTTGGCCATTACAAGTGCAATTTATCTCGCAAATCATTAATCAACCTACCGTTTGCTTCTTCCTCCACCTCCACCTACACCCCCAACCCTCTCCACCTCCTAACCGCCCACCTCCTACTTGGCAATTGTTTTCCCATTGCTTTTATGTATTTATCAGCAAAAGATTTGGCTAACCGCAAAATAGACATGGCCCCTCCCATTCGATTGGAAAATCAACAGAAATCACACACGACAATTCGACAAATGAAAAGGGCGTCGCTGTTCAATTGAACCGCGTATAAAACATGATTGAAAGATACGCGAACGAGCCAATACAAGCGTGGAAAACTTAGCACTGGGCTACAAACAATTTGCAATTAATATATTACAAGCACATATATAGAATATAACTAGATAACATAATTATGTTTATTTTTTCCTTTTAAATTAAGACAATAGACAGAAGCAAAAACAAATAAGTTTCAAATAAGGAATATATTTGCATTTTCTTGTGAATAAGTTACAAAGTAAGGGTTTAAATTTGTGTCTTAAAGAATGGTTAAAGATAAAATATTAATTTTATTAAAATAATATTATTTATTGTTATTCTTCCTGAAACGTAAATTACAATATTGCTCCATTAATTTAAGCTAAGCCAATTGATTTATAGTTTCTTAGTAAAATCAGATCTATAACGTTGTTTGATTTTTGATAATAGGAGGGGAATTAGCCCATAGTTTCCAACCTTGTAAAGCAGTGTACCCACGCTCTCAGCATTTTACGGATACACGACACACCTTTTGCCGCACTTGTGTGTGTATCGAAACGAGCGAATGGGCAGTCGGCGTATTGCCGGCACTCTCACACACACATGAGTCGGGTTGCATAGATTGCGATTACAGTTTTAATTTAATTGACCACCTCCCCGCCACCTTCAATCCAATTGGGAATCGGTGGAACGGCAATCTGATTGGCTGATGGTAGTGAGATTGAGAGAGAGCGGACAAGTTTGGGGAACATGTGGGACCATGACCACCCCACATTCCCATCGTTCCGCGAGAGAAAACGAGTGCGGAAGAGAGACCGAAACCGTGTTCCATTCCCAATTGGATGGCTCTCAGCAGAGGTAGGCAGAGCACATGAAGTATATAGTTTCTTGTTCGCGATTCAGATCGATTTTCAGAGTGGACGAGACGAGACATGCCCAATTGGAGTTCCGTGAGCGTCGGTCGTGCGGTCGGATAACGGCTTTTCAAATGGACACATCATTATTAATTAAGTAACATCGGCCAGTGGATTAATAACAATTGTGTTCTGTGTGTGAGTGAAAGTGGCAAACTAAAACCAAAACGCTTGATTTAAGATTAAAGTGAGAAACAAAAACCACATCAAACAACCGCAAATAATTGCATATTTGCAGCTAAACAAACAGAAAGTCATAAAATCCAAATGAACGGTTCATAAGCGCACTCTCCTTTTTCGCTTTGCCTACAAGAAACAAGAATAAAGTGTGAAGATTAACGACGATCATAACGGTTCGCGCGCTCGAAAAACTAAATACAGGCCGTTTGAGTAGAGCCGAATAGAAGCTAAAAACATAACAAAAGTGTGCTGTGCCAACTGAATAAGTAAGGATTAATATCGCGGGAGATCAGATCATCGTTCGCTTATCAACCGGAATATTCGTAATATTCGAGACATTCGAACTCCGCTTCAATGCAACTGCGAGTGCACCCTACTATGGACTGTAGCGGTCGTTCAACCAGCAATATTGAACGCGATTCCGATTTGGGAGACGATTTGGTAAGAGAAACTATTTGGTTTCGGCATTAAAGAAAACATTTAGTTATTAATGCGGTTTTTTTTTTAAACGTATTACAATGTTTCTCATGGCAATCAAAACTCTATACCTTTGCAGAGTTACGAATTAGAAAACGAGTAAGAAAAGCCTGATCTAGCAACAATCGGTTTTTTTTTAATAAAATCATAAACATTCCAACGAACAATTAATAATTTTTTATAGATAAGATAAATTTTGCCCTCTAGTTATGGCGATGCATCAAAGTTTGTCTCAATCAAAGTTTACCACGTTTTAACATAAATTCAAGTCATAAACTTTATTGGCATATTTGTATTCAATAAAAGTTTAACAATCGAATAGTTGGCCAGATCTCCGGAAAACATAAAGGAAAAATATGTGAATAATTTATTATCAATAATTATAGTTATACTAATTTAAAATCGTTAAATTCTGATAAAAAAAAATATGATATTATTACGTTAAATTAAGGTAACGAAAGGTATTGTTTAGATAAGTCAGAAATTCGGTATTGTTTGCTATAAAAACAAACTAAAAAACTGATGTTTAATTGATATTCCACTTTTGCTTACGACCCTGTCTACAACCTTCCTATTCCAATCCAAAAATATATATTTTTCTATCACTATTCTCTAAATTATTCTCAAAGGTGTGAATTTCACCAAATGATATTTGTCAAGCGTACAAATTAATAATGTATTCAACCTTTCATCTATCCATTATATATAGAATTTGATTTGTTTTCTACTTGGTCATTTGGTAATATGAGAAACTAATGCATCAATATCCATTTGCCACGCGAAAAATATTATTTAATCTTGAGAATAGAAAAAAAGAGTGACATGTTATGGGGGTAGGGGATGGCATAGGAAAAGATCTCCTAACAGGTGCGTCGAATCGATCCAAAAGTAAAGGAATAAAATACGAATTTGCCGACGGTAAACGGTAGAAATGTTCGCTTCCATCAAAAAACATTTTATACCATCATGATCTCTTTTTTGGGTAGCAGCTTATACTTGAGTTTTTGTTTTATTATTTCTGCCCGAAAGCAAAACCAATTCCTGCAATTCGACTCACATTGTTTGCAGATGATTCAAAACGTAATTATAATGTTAAAAAAAATATGTTGATTCAATCGATGCTGGGCCGGGAGAAAGGGAATACGAAATGGGGGAGCTGATTTTTGACTTTTTTTGGCGTTTCTGTTTGCCAGAGAGCCGTTAAAAGGTGACATGCTAAATGGTCGCATACAAGACGGTTATTATACAGATACAGATACAGATACAGACACAGTCGCACTCACACTCACACTCACCGATATACTCACACGTTGATCGAGCTAAGTGCATAACATACTCATAAATACAAATAGATTCATCTGTTGGGATGGGATCTCGTTCACAATTTCCATCGATTGAAAGATCTCTTTCAATTCAAGCTCTTTGATGGCGTTCATATGTAAATAAATTGTTCAAATATTTGCATTATTTGTTAGTACCTTAAATGAATATTAAATGGATTTTATTGCCTTTCAGGCCATTTGGCCATTCGCTTTCAGGTATGCCATGCAGGTTTCAGCTTCAGCTTCAGCTTCAGCTTCGTTTTCGTCTACGGCATCGGCATCGCATCGGCATCTTCTTCAATTCAATAAAACTCTTGTTAGTTTTTTTTTTTTTTCAGTCCCTTTGTTTTTCTTTCATTTTTATTATTGTTAATAGACATTGCCGACTCGATCAACAATGAGCCAGACTTTATACACTCACCGGCCGGCCGGCTATTTACATAATTTTTAATAGCCTCGCTTTTGGCCGAGAAGCCAAGAAGACGATCCCAGATGGGCTGCTGTGCAAACAGTCGTCTGAATCTCGGATCCATTCGTCATCTCAGGCATCAAACATCGATGTATTCCCTTCTTGGCTGGTGTTAATTGAAGGGCTTGCTTGCGGACTGTGCCGTCCGTTCACAATTGAATGTCCACATGTGGGTGCTGTTTAATTAACCCCACTGCGAGCGAACCCACACCATCTTATCGAACAAACCCAACATGCTGGTGTCATTCGCACATCCGATCCGTAATTCTATTTAAATCAAATCCTGCGGCCACTCGTTCACATTTTCGACTCAAAAGTCACGATTAAACAATAATGTGGGCTGTCAAAAAGTCATAAATTCTCGAATGAAACCAAGTCCAAGACCAAGTCGTGCCCAATGGTCCATGCCCGATGCCCAATGCCCAATGCCCAATGCCCGATGCCCAATTCCCAATGCCAGATATCCAGCATCGTCATCCGAGCAGCGCTTTAATTACTTGGGTTAAACGCAGAGTTTAAAATTATTGCCGAATTGCTGTCTGTAATTTTTGAATCGTTTTTAAATTAAATCAAGCCTGCGAACATGACTTGGAACAATTGAAAATCACTCGCTGGCTTTTGATTCTTGGCTGGGACATGGGTTTCTGACCACTGCACGTGCTCCGGGCAGAGTTCCCACATTAAATCACATGGGCCGTGAGTGGGGGAGCCCCCCGAAATCTCAGTGGTTGTTAACGGCTTGACTGGTGCTGTGGTGATGCTTGCACTGATTCACTCTTTGGCTTGATTTGGGCAGCATTTTTCCATATTTATTTATGGCCAGTTTTATGTGTTTGCCTAAAAGTTAGGGGGAAAAATTATGTTTTTAATTATGATACTTTGAATGTAGCTCGTTTAGATCGTTGAGCGTGGTAGTCTTGCAAAACATTTACAAACAATATAGTACTTTTTTAATTAGTTATATTTAAAATAAACGGTCATAAAAAAAAATCAGGTGTTAATTACAGATACAGATGAATTTAAAGGGATACACAGTAAACAAAAAATAGCTATAAAAGACGTTCAAATTTAATATATTCATTATTATTTGTTATTTATTATTTATATTTATTAAAATTTGAATTGAAAATAGAGCTACATAACAGCATTGTAAATATGAAAGAGTTCCGAAATATTTACATTAGATGGTATAGCCTGTATTATGTATTATATTACGAAATCGTTTACCTGGTGCTGAAATGGGCTCACTGCTTCACACTTGGTTGATTGGAAAACGAGTCAGATTGGGCCACTTACACTCCCTTTCTCAAACCCCCTTTCCCTCCGTCACTGTTCAAAGAAATCATTTGGGTCGGACGGGCAGCGGCACCTGTTATAATTTGTTTGGCTTCTTGTACGCTGACAGGCAACGATTTTTATTAAATTCTTTCTGGGGGCTATTCGCCTTTTTTTTTCCTCCAGCTCTGTTTGGTTCTTCTTCTTGCATAACCATATAGCAGGGGAAATATTTGATTAAGTATCTAGTGGGGGCCTTTGGGGGATGACATGTCCCTGACTCTTTCCCCTTCCCTTTCCTTTCTTTATTTTTTTTCTTTCTGGTGGCGCTTTCAACCGCAATGACAAACGAAATTTGTTTTGCTTTTAGTTTCTTCTTGGGACGCGAACTTGAAACTGCCTAAAAGGGGGGCGGATTTGTCACGTCATTTGGATAAATATTAAAAAAAAAAAATTAATTTACAGCGAATGCAGTTAACGGCTGCACACAACTGCATTACGACAAATGTCAAAAACGCGAAACAGAAGAAAAAAAATCCAAACGGAGCTATAACAGCAGAAAGAGGTCGTAAAAACTATATGATTATTATTGGTACTATTACAGTTTGCGCTTTTCGTATTGTTTTTAATGAATTTATGAATTATTTTGCCAACCATAGCTAATAAAACTGTTAATTGGATTTTTCCAGTACAGCTGCCGATTGCGCGAAAGCGGCAAGAAAAACGAATTGCGAATCGCAAAACAAAATGTGAATTTGCGAATGCGAATGCGAGGGCACGAACTGCAAAAGGGGGTTGGGTTGTGTGCGATGGAGTGGATAAAAAGTGTATTTATCATCGCGCTAATAAAATGTCTGCCCTCTCATTCACTCTGTATACCGCTCTCCCTTTGGCTAAGTACAAACCAAAATGGGCGTGCCAAGTGGTCAAGGAGAAAATCGCGTGAGCATCAACAAATTGAATAACCAAACTGGCAAACAGAAATTAAATTTTCGCAACAAAAAATGTTTGGCTGATTTCTTCAGTTCACACCTGAACACCCCTGGAATTTTTGTGCTATGAAGCCAAACAAATTGCAACTGAAATCGATACGTAAATATTATCGATTCTTAATCTTTTTTTTGTGGATTACAAATTAGCGATTATTTAAGTTTAAAAGAGCAGATAGTCCGGCCGTACATGTACATATTAATAGTTTTCTTTATTAAGGTCATATTTAAATAATTTAATTTTAAATAGAATTCTAGCTTGTTTCAGTAAACTAATTTAAACTTATTTTTACTAATACCTTTAAACTTACTGTAATGGATTAAAAAATTTGTGTTCTAAGAAACTAATGTTTAAATACCGAATCAGTTTAACATATTGACGCTAATATAAACTTAAATTACATATTGATTTTTTTTTTGGGTTTTTAAAAATGAAACCTTAAGTAATTTTGTAAAACTCAAATATCATAAATATTTCTAATATATTGTCAAATTTAAGTCTAAAAAAATTCTCAAAATAAGCCTGCACAAATCAAGAAAAGAAAGCAAACTTACGCAAATCGAAATTTATAAACCCTTGCCGCAATAAACAAAATTTATTAATGTACCAACATTTTAATGCGTAAGCTTAAAAAATAATGATATTGTTGAAAGATCAAAGTTTTGTCGATTATCCTGTAATCGTAATAAATTTCTTAATCACCTCATAGCTTTGAAATTGAGATATTAACTTGCGTAGAAACGTGACTGGATCGACTTGAAGCTAATCAAAATGGGATCGGAAATGCCCAAATTACCCTCTGCGAGCATATAAAATAGTAAATTTAATGTTTTAGGAAGAGTTTTCCATCACAACAGTATATGGTCTAAACTGTGGGCCGACCACGAACCAACAATTGTGTTTAGTAACTAACCCTGATTAACAATGGTCGAAAGTGCGGTCTTAGAAAACTTTCTTTATGAGGCGACACCCGGTCATAAAATAGAGATATTTCGGGGCAGGCGACTGTAACAAGCCTCGGCGCCCCCGACAAACCCACCGCCGTTCTCATTCGGATCCAATAAAAGTGAGGTCTTTGGAGTCCAGACAGCCAGTCAGTCAACAGACCAAGAGACCAATACTTCAAGAGACCAATACACCAAAAGACCAAAAGACAGGCGGAGTTGCGGGCTGGCCAAGGCAATAAAATAATGCAGTTTTTAATTATTGCCGCCTGCAATCGAAGCTAGACGCAGTGAATCCACCCCGGAGACCCAAGCTCCAGACTTCGAGAAGTGCGACTTGGTTTCCGAAGTACAAGTCCCAGTAAAAAGAAAAAAAAAATACTCCAGACCCAGACGTAGAACCCAGCCCAACTATTGCCGCTTAAACCGTTGCGATTCTCCACTCTGCCCTGTTGTTTTTTTTTTTTTTTTTTTTTTTTCTTGGTTTTTTGTACTTTTATTTTAACCGGTTTCGTTTTTGTATTTTTTTATTGTTTACGCGAAATTTTTCGTCTGCCCGCCGCGCTCAGTTTACATGGGCGTGCGTGCCAAAAGGGATAAGGGGGTGTCGTGCCCAAGGGGTGGGGGGGGTGTATGATGCGGGAGGGGGAGGGGAAGGGGGGTGGTGGACAGCCAGCGCCATTATGTTTTGCCAGTGTGTGTGTGTGTGTATAGTTGTGTGTTTGTAGGCCCGCTTTTGTTGTTTCCATTTTTATATTTTATTCGCTTTATTTTTTCCGCTTCGACGCTTGGCGAGCGAATGAAATCGCGTTTGTACGCACACACACACACAGACACACACACATGCCCACGTATCTGTGTGCGAGTGTACGCCGGCATATGTATCTTTCAGATACGTTTTGCATTTTATTTTTATTTCCATGCTCTCGTTGCCCAAAGACCACGATGCACATGTTTTTGTCCCTCTTTACACATTTTTATTTTTCTCGTTTTTCATCTCCTCTTAGTTTTTTTGCCGCTGGCCTGAAGTTCTTTTTCCTTCCGAGTATCTCGTATCTGCATGCAGTTGCATCGCGTTGAAATACATAATTCGCCACGGGGAGCATGCGTAAATGGGCAATTTTTATTTATATATTTATTTAGTTTATTCATCCAAGCACATGTGCCAGCGAAAATGAAAGAAAAATGCTTAAGGGGTTGATTAGTATATAAAAAAAAATATTCTTTGATGGCTTGTTAACGGTTTTTTTTTGTTTAAATAAATAATGGCTTAGAATCTGTAATCTTGGCTGTAGTCCAATTATCAGTTTTGTCTATGGATTAATTCTGTAACCAGAGGTTTCTAAGTTCATTTAAAATCTCCAGCAGACGTAGGACGCCGGGGGCAATAACGAATTCATCTCTTAAGGGTATCGTGTCATCCAAGATTATGTCTTTGACAGATATGAAGATGTGACATCTGAATGCTCACCAACCTATTTTTATAGATGAGACAACTGTCAGCACACTTATGTAACCTTATATTATGTTCTTAGGTTTAAAATTTGGAGTAATCTGTTGCAATTTAAGTTTGTGAATACATTTGTTTCTGTTTAAAACCAACTTGTTACTTGAAATAAGTAAACAACATTTATATAATTTTGGAGTAACTTATAACTTTATAAATATATCTTTATATCCTATGAAGTTAATATATTCGTCAAAAGACAAAGTCTGCATACTCATTTATAAATTCGATGAAAAAGTACTGATTTTTATTGGTTTACTACTCAGAACACATTCCCTTCGTTTGTTCTCTCAATTTAAAATACTTCGAACAATATAAGTAAATTCTCAGACTTACAATTCGTATAAGACAAACGTAATAAACTTAAGACGCCAGTACGCCCCGTACTGATCCTCAAATGAGAGCCTGGGCGAACCCACTTGAATCATAAGGACATTAGGCCATAGTTCAGGCTAAAAAAAAGAAGGAGAACAACAAAAAAACAAGGAAATTCAGTTGTAAAACCGGCGACTCGAGCCACAGATAACATATACAAATGCGGATACACATGCTCGCCAGCTCGTAATCTTAATCCTTCACACAATAAACGCCCCTTGGATGGGCTGCTGTATATAGGATTCTCTCCTGGTAGCAATATCCTGATCCTGTTTGCCGGCAGCGCCCTTCACAGCTTCGTTTCAGGATTGTCGCATTATGGGTTTTCGAGCGGTCGCAGCGGTTCGTCCTTTTGTTTTAAATTAGCACGGCATGTTGCACATACGGCCTCTGTTCGTCTCTCCATCTGTCCGTCCGTTTGTCTATTTGTCCGTTTGCCCGCTTTTCCGTTTGTCCGCTTGTCCGTCTCTGAAACCCTCGAAAACTGCCAGCAATTTCCTACAAATTTGTCATTGGCAAAAGATATTCGATTGTCGTACAGCGAATGGAAATTAGTAAAATTGCATTTGTGGTTGCCATTGTCAATGCAATGATAATAAATTTAGATAAATTATTTCCAACTACTTCTATCGAAAAAGTAATGTCAACACTAATTAACGATAAAAAGCGAGGAGGGGGGCCGGGGCTGAAAACGGTCTGGGGCAAATAAATTAAATATTTTACCTATACAGGCCACTCAGATACAGATAGTTGCCTCTGTCTGCGGTGCATTGAAAGCTATTAAAGTAAATTGCACAGGTGCCTCCCACCATCCACCTCGAAAACCCCCCGGACCCATATCCATTTGTTTGGTTTGAGTTCGGTTTTGAAGTAGTATCTCTCCATTGGACATGTGTACGGCCGCGTTTTCCTCATTGTCTGTGGGTCTAATTGCGATTTAATGTCTTGCCGTAGCAGTCGGAGACTTCGGTTTTAGCCGGCGATAACAGTAGCGTTTTATCAACGCAGAAATTAATGGAACTAGCGTGTCCCCCCCCCTTCAGGTGGGTTCCACTATAGAGGCACATCTGTATAATGGCGGATACTACCTCCATTAGTCGACTTTCCCGATTGTGCGGGTGTTTTTCCCGCCAACCATTGGATGTGACTTAATGCCTTCCAAGTGGAACACCTTATCGCTTCATGGTGATTTATGCGACGCCTATTACGACTATATATTCCACGGAAGCTCTCCCGATATTCCAATGAATTCCATATCTGGAATGGGCATCGTTGCGCTGATTTTGATGCATTTCTTCCTTGGTTATTTTTCGTTAATTAAAGTCAAAACAGCCTCGTAATATATACATATTGTGTAAGTTTTTTACTTTGCATTTAAGATATAATTTTACTTCAGCCTTTGATAAGTTATTCGGTTTTTAATTATCAAAGTTGTATGCAGGAAGCTTGGTTAATAACGTTCCAAAAGCGTAATAAAAGCATTTTAATATATTTTTTTAATGAATATTTTTAATTAGGCTGAGCAAATAAATAAACAGTTTTCTGGATATTTGGAAAATGAAAATCCCCTTTCAACATTTTCCCATTAATGATACCCATCTTTTTAATAATTAAATAATTTATACATGCTTAAAACTCGTTCAGAAACTAATGGCGTCTGTGGCTTTATTTTAACTCGTAATTCACAAAGCCTACTTTGTTAACTTTTTAATGAATATTTTAAATAAATTACATGTGTGCTCTCTATGAGCAGGCACTTCCATCTGCCGATCCATTGCACTTGCAACAGCAACAGCCACATTAAAGCGGCACAAATTCGTTGTGCATTAATTAGACATTTTATAGGTGCAAGTTGGCATGGCCTGCATGTCGTTGGCCGATTGTTGTTGCCTGTTGCCCGTTGGCCGTTGGATGTTGGCCATTGGCGGAGCCCAGACCACAATTTTGTTTGGGCCTGGTCAACAGCAACGCAGACCGCAACTAAAAAGACGAGGTCCAGAGCAGCAATATAGCAATGTGTGTGCATCTGCATGTATTTCGCATGGCTTCGATAAGTTACATTAATTTGATATACACACACTCGCAAACATGGGCCGAGTAACCGCCAAGATGAGTTAACTGACCAACCAAGCCGGGTTAAGTCGAGTTCAGTTACCAAGAGCCGCATCCAATGCGAGGGGCGTCCAACGAGCTTCGGCCGAATCGCTCTTGTTTTTCTGGATCGAAGCGGTTGGCAAATCTTTGGTTAAGTTAAAGTTATTTTTTTATTAGTTACTATTTTATTTTTAATTTCACAGCTTAAACATCATCATTAAAATCATTTTTTTAGTTTTTTGGTGTAGAAGTAAATATTTAAACATTTTAATTATTATTTTGATCAATGGAATCAAAATATATATATATAAAGTGAAAACTGCTTTAACGATTTCACAGTAAATAATCAATTTATCTTAGTATTCTGATATACAGAATACAAGCAGAGTGTAAGCTGAAAATGTCATTATAAAAAAGTAAATAAATGAAAAATAATTGTGCTGTGTGGAATTATTACAAGATTATGATATGATATTAAGTGAACAACATTTTAAATGGGTGCCCTGCATATACTCAATTACAAGATCTCAAAGAATGTAATAATAAGATTTTCATTTAAAAAGCTTAATTGCTTTGTCTACTCTTTTCTCCACTTTATATTTTAAATTGTTAAATCCGAACTAAAAACCACATTTACAATTTTTAAAGCATTTCTTGAAGACATGACATCATCTCCATAATTATTTTGACCGCAACTGTATGTGGCAATGCATATGCAACAATTTTGCCATAGAAGCGGTATGCATTCGCGCCAACTTCAAAGAATTCCGGGAACTCCGTTTCTCTATGGTCGATGGCATTGTCTATGCCTTGGTTTTGGTTGCATTTATGATTATGCCTAAGCGACACCACCAGTACCAGTACTAGTACCACTGCCAAACCAAAGAGCAAGGCGATAAATGTTGAACACACTCGCGGAAAGGGCCAAACATCCACATGCACATATGTAAGAGACGAGACCGACTTGAGTTGGCCTGGCTTACTTTGTTTGGCCGCTCCGCCGACTCCCTGCTCTGCTCATCCGATGGGTGTGTTTAAATTGAAAATTCCCGATTTGCACACAGTCACAGATGCGCTTAATTTGCACCTCTCCAAATGCATAAAAACCAAGAAGCCGTGATGGAGTTGCATTGGAGAGCTCTGTGTGGCTGTCGCTGTGACTGGAGCTCAAACTAAAGATGCAGTCGCAGTTGGTGACTTCGCCACTCTCGGCCATGCGTGGCGGACTTCTTGGCAAAGAATCACGGCTGCCAGTGGTTCTCGGGCCCTGAAAGTCAGAGCAAATGTAAAAACAAAGTCTACCAGCCAGGAGCGGACCCGGGCTGTGCTGAGGGGACCAAACAACCGGCCCTGGAGTGCCAACAGCTCTGGGCTGATTGCCGTTTTGTGGGTCTGCCATTGTTAATTTATTAAGTGGTTACCTTTGTTGTCACCCTGCCGGAGGAAGTTGCTTTCAGTTGCTTTCAGTTGCTTTCAATTGAAATTGTGCGGCGTGCCTTGGTTAATGTGGCTCTTGGCACATGCCATAAACCAGAATCGAGCCAGAATGGCCCCTGACTCACAGCTTAGAGCTCCAGCTAGATCAATGACCACCACTGCCCACGCATTGTGAAGATCCAGGAAGATCCGAGTGACTTAATATCGATTCTGATTTTGATTTAGCCGCTTGACAAAGTGTCCATATTAAGTTGGCTCAGCAGGCCGCTTGTTGACATAAGCGCCGCCATTAATTCGCCATCAACTCTAAGGGGTTTCTTTGTTTTTTGTTATGGGTGCACTGAGAAAAGTTAAATATGATGTCTTTGAAAGCTTATATTTTTTTTGCATTTAATTTAATGATTTTTTTTTAATTTATCTCTCCTTAACAAAATAAACATTAAAAATAAACCCTTTTAAAATCAAAATTATTTGTAACCGTATTTTTTCGCAAAAAAAAATCGTTGTCTATAACAATATCAACATAATAATCTATTTGTGATTATAATAACTATGCTTTATATTGAGACAGTTTTATGTTAATTGAGAAATATAATAATTTAAAAATCATTGAAAATATTTTTTTTTTTAGTTGCAGCAATGAAAAACAAAAGAATTAATATATAATATTAAAAATAATATCTCATTTTCTCTGCGTTTCTTCCTGTGTAGTCACATGGTGATAGAACGGACGACGAGATGCGCGACTGCGACTCCGTGGATGGGGAGCATCATCAGCTGAGCGCCAAGGCGGCGATTGCGGCCCGCTTAAGTCACACAGTTTCCGGCGGAGGAGGCAACTTCGCCAGTCCCGAGCCACAGACCGAATTGCCCCTGAGGTGAGTGACTGTGACTGCTCCTGATTAATGTCCTCGAATCGGAGGTGCAATAATCCCCATTTTCGCACAGCCATCACCATCAACTGCCGCCAAATCATCCGCTCAACGCTTTGGGCAGCTTCATGGGTATCGGTGGTCTACACAGCATTCCAAATCTCCAGCACAGCGATGTGCTCGAGAAGCTCAAGATGCAGGTGCGCGACATGAAGGTGGGACTGATGGTGAGTGTTAAGACATCTACAAAAAATTTATTTGGAATAAAATGATTGATTTTGAAGAGTTTAGTTTTTGCTATCAATTAAATTGAAACATAATCACTTTTTATTATTTAAGAACAGTTTTTAACCAAAGATTTAAGTGGAGTAACTTATCATCAGTTAATTTATCAGTTACCTGTTATTATCTGTACATCAATGCATGCATTATTTATTGATGGTAGTTTTTGTGGATAACCTTTGCTTAAAACTTTGAATTTATTTATTCGATCTGTGTAATTTCATACAACTGGTAAATTGTTGATCTATAAGCATACAATATATTTATTCATGTGTTAACTTTCAGCTGACGAGTTTAACAGTTATAAAATCTCAATTGTTGTGGTTAAGGTGTTTAACAAATAGGCCTTCCTATAATTGATTACAATTCTGACATCAAAGTTTAGTAAAAGAAAATATATTGCCAGAATTTAAAAAATAGCTTGAAGCACAAAGATTTGATGACCAGAGCTTAATTGGGGTTGAACTCTATAATGTTACAATTTCTTAGTACTTTAAATGATAATTTAATTTTTAAGGATAAATTGACTGTAATCTAAATTAATGTGTACTCCTTAGGAACAGGATTACGCGGCCGCAGCTCATGCCGCCGCTTTTGGGGCCAATATGCTGCCCACGACGATCAGCTCGGGCTTCCCGCTGCCCCACAATTCGGTGGCTGCCGCGGCGGCAGCTGCCTCCTTTGGCCATGTGACCTCGGCACCGAGTGCTGGCAATGGGAGTAGCTACAATGGAGGCACCACCACAACGCCCAGCTCCAATAGCAATCCGGCCACCAATGGGGGCGGCAATAGCGGACCCGGAGGAACTGGAGGATCTGGCGGCGGCGGAGGAGGAGGAGGAGGAGGAGGAGGAGGAGTGGGTGGCCACCAGTTCTCATTTGCATCACCCACAGCAGCGCCGAGCGGCAAAGAAGGTTGGTATCTCATCTATCGCGTGGCAGCCGGCGATCCATTTGTGTTTAACTGTTGCACTCAGCCCGCCACTTTGCAGCCAATTCCGCATCCAACTCGTCGACGTCCAGCGAGGCCTCCAATTCATCGCAGCAGAATAATGGATGGAGCTTTGAAGAGCAGTTCAAACAAGTCAGACAGGTTAGTATTGTAGAGGCTTTAGTCCAGTCAATTGAAATCGACAAAACTGTGTGTAAACAAGATGCAGGCAAGCTATCAATTAACGACTAATAGCCAGTCCATCCAAAAGAGCATGAGCATGAGCATAAGCATGGGCATGAGCATGGGCTTTAGCATCCCAATCCCACCTGGCCAAAGGGGTTCGAAACCAGTTGGAAAGATGCTGCAGCCAAGTAAAGTCCAGTCCAGTCCAGTCCACTTCAGTTCAGTTCACTTTTGTGATCTCGTTTCAGTTTCAGCTCGTCTTGGTTAATGGTATAGTGCCGCCTTGAGGCGTTCCAGGCGAGGCGATACGATAGTTCCGGTTTGCAATTGAGCAATTAATGTAGCCCCTTTTCAGGGCGTTAATTTGGTGAGAAAATAGCTGGTTAGCTCGATAGCCCGGCTAGCTGGATAGCATCCCCCGGCATGTGAGGTCCAGATGCTGGCCATGAGCAATTAGGACGGGGCGATTGTAGGCCCGACCGACCGACCGAGAGCATTTCGAGAGCAGTGCACAATATTTTGGTCATTAAATGTGGTTGCCAAAATTGAGGCACAGATACACAGAAACACTGTGTGAACCTCGACAGCTTTTGGTTCAGTTCGGTTTGGTTCGCTTTGGCTTGACGCGTCTCGTCTCGCTTGGGCCATAAAAACCGAATTTCGATTAACTTTAAATGCACATACACAGTCGAACTCCCTTTCGGCCATTCGCGAGGGCAGATAGCTATCCATCAAACGGAGCCCGCATTCTCTATGCACTATAAAAACTTTGACCCTCGCAATGCAATGCAAAAGATACTTATGTATGTATGTATCTGCAGCTTTTGCCTCAAATGTATCTGTAACTTCACGCTTAACACCTTCGCTTACACCGTGTGCGGCTCATGATGATGATGATGTAGATGATGTGCTTGCAGAAACCGGCTGTCCAGATATATACTTGTATTATATCTCCCTTTGGGCCTTTTGTAGGTGTTGAATAAGTCCCTCGCAGCACATTCAAAATGGCTGTTTCGCTCTTTCATTAATTGTGGAAACGAGACGAAACGTTAATTATGTTAATTGAAGCGATAGCTGCGAATGCGAGAACCATTTTGAATGAGTATCGCACAGATACGTTCATTCATTCGCTGGCTTCTCTGCCATTTGCCTTTCCCCAAATTCACAGTGCGCTCTGATTTTAGTTCTCAGTCTTGGCCATCAGTCAGTCAGCCAGCCAGCTAGTCAGCCAGTCAGCCAGTCAGCCATCCATCTATCTATCTATCTATCTTTCTATCCATCCATCCGCAGATGAAGACAACAAGTAAAACAAAAATATTATTTTTGGTACATTTCGCTGCTCATTTCTTGTATTATATAGTTTCTTGCTGCGGCTGCGGCTGCTCTGCTCAGCTCTGCTCTCATTAATCAATGTCAATTATCTGTACGTACTGAATAATTATGTTTAATTATAGACCCCAAAGCATTTTCCAATAATATTCTTTATTCTATATTTTATTTTATGTCTTTGTACTTAATTCTGAAGGCAAGAAATACATGTGGACTTTGTTAAGAATTCAATTCTGGGGATTGTGCAATTTCCTTTCAATCCAAAGCTCTATTTTTTGGCGCGTGTTTTGCTTTCTGTAATTAGTTGATCGAGAATTCACTTAGTCATCGTTGAGTTAACGTTCTAAATTCTTGTGAAAGGCAAGGGGAAAATTTAAATATTCAAAGACATGTTAAGTTATAAAATGACACCAAAAAAACATACATTTTACATTTTTTACAATCGTGTATGTTAATAAAATATTTTGATTGCTAATACACTCATCGTATATAAAAATCTATTTCGCAAAATATTAGTATTTTAGCTAAATAAAGGATCAAGAATGATGATATATGTACATTTAATTGGAAATGTTTTTAAGAGCCGTAAACTTATATACTTTATTAGCAAAAGCATTCCTTCTTAAACATTAAGAGCCAACAACTGAAATAAAATATAAAACACATCAAAACGAAAAGTCTGTTCAACACATTTCGAAAAATAAGTGTGAAATTCTTGAATAAATATGCAGGCAACTTGCAGATGCATATGTATCTTTAGCTGCTCCTGCATTCGGCATTCGAATGCGATGTGTAAGTGCTGGCGGTCAAATTATGCCCTCGATACTGCAGGATAGCACTTAGGAACCAAAGCCATGCAACGGGATCTCTGTCCATATATAAATTTTAATGTCCATTCGAAACCTTTTTGCATCCATATGCTATGGCATCTGTATCTGTATCTGTATCTGTATCTGTATCTGTATCTGTATCTGTATCTGTATCTGTATCTGTATCTGATAGTTATAAATTACACCCGCGCACAAACACAGAAGCAGGGCAAGAAGCAGGCAAAAGGAATTGATCTGGCGAAAATGCAGCCGAAGAATTCCCAGAATCAAGGATTCAAATTTCAAGCACCCAGGCAGCGGATTTGTTAGGTACTAAGTCTAGGCGACAAATAAGTGAGATTATTTTTATAACCCGAACCCGAAAAACATGTGTGCGCTCGCCCAGGCAGCAGCATCAGCATCAGCATCGATAGTTATAAAAACGATTATGATTGGTCTACAAAATTCGTGTTAGGGGATAGAATTCGTGTTTCTCAGTTTTATAGCTTTATTGCTACGGATTTGTGAGAGATAGTGGTAGCGCTTAACGGTTTTTGCGGCTGCCGTGATGCAAGTTAGGGATCGAAATTCCGGAGAGAGATATCGGAAAATGAGACACAGGCAGGTTTGCAACCCTTGTTGTGTGAAAGCGGGACTTCATTTTATGATTATTAATACAAATGCCGCAGACAGGCAGGCAATGAACATCACATAGATACAGCATATGTGTGTGCCTGTGTGAGTGGATATTCAAATGTGTGTGTGAGTGCAGAGACAGCGACGCCGGCAGCATTTCGATCCAGACTCCTGCCGTATATTTAGTTGATAAACGACCTTTGATGGCGTTGCATCGTCGCGTTGATCAATGAAATAAAACCAACGAAATTGGGTTTTTTGTTGTGAGCCAAAACAAGTGATATATATTAAAAAGCGAACTCAACAAGTGCTTAACGACAGCAAAATGCTTATCTCCGAAGATCAAATACAAGAGGTACAAATATATATAAAGTGTAATCAGTGAACAAGAAGCAAGTCTTTAAGAAACCAATCAAGTTGAATTTCAATTAATTTACTTTGTGTTTGGCTCAACCCCGAGCTGTATAAAAACCATATATATGTATATACATACGTATATATATATATATATATATATCTATATAAGAAGTTTTTGTGTTTGCAATGCTCCTATAGCTCTTGTGGGCGTCGAGCATCATAAAAAATATCCCCAGTCAGTTTGGAAAGAAGTTGGCAGGAGGAGTCCCAAGTGCCTGGCCAAAGTCGAGGCTCCGAGTCTGACTTGGTTTTAAATCATTTATGCGAGGAGGTGGAGGGGCCAAAGGAGAAGGAGGCAGTTCATCATTCGCATTGACTTAGAATGTGCACCACGGATGGGATGGCATGGGATGCTATAGCAGACCTGGCTGGGTTTTTAACCCAAGCTCAAGCTCCAACTCCAACTCCAACTCTGTTTCGTTTCGTTTCTTTCTTTTTGCAGTAGGCGGAAAGTATGATAAATTCCGAATTTGATGAGTTCACTCCGATGTTGTCATTAATTCTGAACATACTCGTACTCGTACAAGTTGTGACTAGGGTTTTTCCTTCAATAGTTGGTTCCTGGTGGCAAAGGTCAAAGCATGAGCCGCAGGAAAACATAGGCAGATACATATGTATCTATGTATCTCCATCGCGTGTGTGTATCCTCGACTTTATCTTTATCACCTAATTATCCATTGTACGATTTACGCTCATTGAGTGCTTCACACTTTTACAAATACCCAAAGCGGCAGGGTTGGAGGTTAGGGCTATGTTTCTCTATCAACCCCCAGCAAACAATGAATATTTCTGGAGGGAGGGATAAAGAGAGAGATGGAAAGACCTAACACGCGCCCCTGTCATCATGAACGTCTATTGTTGGCCCAACAAAAGGCCAGGAGTGAGCCAAAACTCCATTTTGTGCCAAACCATTGGCCAAAAGAGTCAAGTTGTTGGGTCTTTTGTGAGATTGTTTTGTTATTATCTCGCCCTAATATGCTTATAATGGCTCGTTTTGTATGTCCATCCAATACAGAAAACAATTTTGTAATGATTTGACATTTATATTTAAAGTATTAATATTTAAAAAGTTAAATGCCATATTTGTTGGTTGCTTAACTTATAAACATAACTGATAGTTGTCTTTAAAAGTGTGTAACTTTTTTTTTTTGGCGCCCTCAGGTGGACACACTGTGTGTTGCAACAGTTGCGTTTGCTTGCCTAAAATATTAAGTAGAGAATTGTATTATTTTTACTTCTAAAACAAACTCTGTAAATTTAAAAAAAATTATCTATACTTCTATTTACAGCTCTATGAAATCAATGACGACCCCAAGCGCAAAGAGTTCCTGGACGATTTGTTCTCGTTTATGCAAAAGCGCGGTAAGTTGCATCTGGCATTGAAGTTCTTCTTCTTTCAAGGGGGCAAAAAGAGGGGTTATTGGGGACTATTGCTCGAATCTCACATTTGCATATCCCTGGCCCAGATGACGGATTGCTGACTCAGCCAGCCAAGTGTTTTTGGGCTCACTCAAATTATGTTAATTGAATAAATTTCTCGGCACTTTGACGTTTGATTTTGAAGATGGCGAGGGGGCCAAAGGGAAGCCATTAAAATATGCAGAAATTCTGGTGAAAAGGAAACCGAGAGAAGTAGAGAAATCATTTTGGTTTGGTTGCTGACTTTTTGTCATTTTGTCACTTCAAATTACTGTCACACACACACACACACACACAAACACACAAAGGCAAAGGGGGTACCATATGCATATTGGTACTTAAATTTTAAAGGCGACTTGCAGCGGCAATCAGAGCAAATGCCTATTTATACATGCGAGTATGCTTTCCTGCACTTTTGTCATTAATTATGGGCATTAGCAAATGCGGGGGAAATCGGTGGCATGCACCCAAAACTAATGCCTGCCGTGACTGTACATGTCCAATAAACCAAACTTCCTGTTGGGCCAGTGCAATCCTTGAGCGTCCTTTTAATAATGGTCAGTTGAGTGTGTTTGCTATGATTGCCTGACTGGCAACTTGAGAGCGCATTAAATTTGTTTGTATTTGCATAAGTCATATATTACTGGGAAAGAATATGGAGGCATACTCCTGCACCAAGACAAACCTTCGTAGAGGTGAAATAATTTAAATAAATTCATGAAAAAGATATAACTTAATTTCATATCAAATCGAATTTTTTGCACATAAAAGAAGATTTTAGTTTTTTTGGATAATACTTCTTTCTGTCCTTAAAATTGTATAGTAAAATTACTGGAAAAAGTCTGTAATGACATTTCCCGTATACACTTATTTCACTGAAACTATAAATATTTAAGCGGTTCTTAAAAATGTGATGCATTCAAAAGAAATATATATTTGTTTATGAATTTCGCACACAAATGCGAATAAAGTCGAAAACATATATTTTATGCATTATTTATTTAATGTAATTTCGTATGCGTTGCATACAAGTATATATAAAAAGCTATGCTTTGGATAAACATACTTACACATCTATGTATATATGCGTAGAACATCTCTGGGACTTGACAACTTAATGGATTTTAATCTGTCACATGCGTTCAAGTTTTGACATATGCATGCTCACCCGACGCGGTCACTGCAAAGGGGGCGTGGCGTGCCGGGGGCAGGGGCGGAGGTACAGGAATGGGGAAAAGGGAAAAAGGGGGGTCGGTCGACTGTCTAAAGTGTCGTCCGCCATGAGAAGGAAGCGCCGAAAAAATGCGACTCGGGCCAAAAGTATTCCGTGTCCATATGTCTATAACCGAATGATATTGTACAATTGTACAACTAACTAACGGAAATTATGCTCAAGCTCATCAGCCAGCGGCGGGACTATATAAAATAAATGTGGATCGCTTGCCGTGAGATGTTTGTGCAGCGAAGAGCGGCGCAATTCTTAATTAAAAGACGTCAATCACTTATCAACGCGGGCGCTATTTTTGTAGATATTTCCCAGTGCTCGCGGTACATCGCTGGCACATCCAACATCTGAGATTTGAGAACTGTGAGTTCGGAACCCGGGACTCGGGACCCCTGACTAAATCAGTTGTCGGGACGGGAGATACGACTCCCTTCGGTGCTGGTGGCGTTATGATTTCAGACTCGATCAAGTTTCTTTTAATTTCCATTAAAAACGCCTGACATCTAGGAAAACAAATGCAGCCGAATAAATAAATAAATGCAAAGATGTGCCCCGAAAAGAGTTCAACAAGCTGAAAGCCACAAACAAAAAAAAAAAACAAGAACCGAAATAAATGTAAAAAGCTGCCAAGAAAAATAATAATAATAAGTCGTCGGTCGGTCGGCATGTGCGTGTCAGGAGTAGCGCAATCGGGATCGGTTCAGAAATTCAGATAGGATTGGATCGGAATCAGAATCGAAATCGGATCGAGCGCCTTGGGCCTGCGATCCTATGCGACGGAGAGTTTAATGATCGATTCGAGTGACGGGCAACCAGAGTTGATCATTAAATTGCCTTTGATTATGTGCGTCCTCCCGGAGTTTTTTGTTTTTTTTTTTGTTTATTTGTGGCTCGTGCAGCGATCAATTGCGATCCAAACTTTTTGCTTCTCGCAGATTGTTCAAGAGTGTATGGAAGTATAGAATGCCGACCTGCACGGCAGTTGTTCATTTATTTTGTGTTATTCCTTTTTGATACGAGCATCACCTCGCCACTCAATTTGTTTATATGCATAAAAAACAAACGTATTTTCATTCAATCAACACGTCCATCAAAGAGTTTGATTGATTCCTTTGGGGCTCATAAAACAGAACGAAAAAGAAACCGAAAGTCGATCGTTCGATCGATCGATCGATGTATCCATGGGGCAGCAACAGGCGGCCCAGTGCTTCATGCTGCATATGCGGCATTCGGTGATATGGTATTTGGATCGTAAAAAGGAAAGGAGGCCGGGCAGCATTATACAAATTCGAGTTGCTCACGTACAGAGCCAATTATGCAGGTTGATTTGTTTTTTATTCGTTTTCTTTGGGCCCTACACTAACAGGCGCTGGGTATTTTTTAAGTGTTAAACGCTGCAGATGCTGAGGGGGATAATTTGGTTGAAGGAAGCTATGTTATTAGAGAAAACTGTACTCAAATGTATGATATTAAGACATTATTGTTTGATACTTTGAACTTTATGTCATGGGCCCAAGAAATGTGTTTACATAAGTATTCAATTTGTAATAATAATGTAATTTATTCATTTTATCTTAAATGTACAGCAGCCGAAACTTGATTTGAATTTCTTTCGGTGTGTAATAAACCGTACAGTGGGAATGTCTTCCAGCGGCACGTGAACATTTGAATAATACAATTTCAATAGCAAATAGAGGCGAATGCCAATGTATATGATGATGATTAGCCGCCATAAACAGATCAACATATGTACAAACATGTGTACATATACATATATATGGAGGGGTTTGCAATACCTTTGTGTGTATGCCTGGGAATCATGCAACAATTAGGATTTATTTCAGTTTTTATCGGCTTCGGTCTGCACTTTTCAGCTGCTACCGGGGCTACAAGTGTTAATTGCTTCGTGATCGATGAGTGGGAGTGCGAGTGCGAGTGCGAGTGGGACTGCAGGACTAGAGGACTGCAGCGGGGGCATCGCTGCACTCGCTTGGGAAAGATAAATCTGTTTTATGGATCTTTAAATCGTGTTTTGCTTGTTGGTGCATTTAACGAGCTGGATGGAAAACATCGCCAAGTGCAAGAACAAGTTTCATTGCGCAAACAGCTGAATTCGAAGCCGAATACGAATATCGATGGTGTAGTAAAACCCCTTTCCCTATTTTTTTCTTCTACTTGCAGGTACGCCGATCAATCGGCTGCCGATTATGGCCAAATCGGTGCTAGATCTGTATGAGCTGTACAATTTGGTGATAGCCCGCGGCGGCTTGGTGGATGTTATCAACAAGAAGCTGTGGCAGGAGATCATCAAGGGGCTGCATCTGCCGTCGAGCATCACCAGTGCCGCCTTCACCCTGCGCACCCAGTAAGTGGATATCCCTCATCCTCATCCTCATCCTCATCCTCATCCTCATCCTCATCCTCATCCTCATCCTCATCCTCCCTCGATTCCTTGCCCTTTGGCTACCTGCCACGTTGAGCTATGTCCAAGACAAATACAAATACCATCAGCATTCCCCACATAGAGATGGAGATGCGATGCGATGCGATGCGGGGCAAACAGAAACGGACAATCAAACATTGCAGCGATCAAGCAACAATCGATCAGCGATCTTCGCTCTTCGCTCTTTCACTGTGGGATCGTGATTTGTTTGCCTGTCGCTTTCGTATTTACACGATAATTCAACTTAAACAGGACATCGACGTGAAGTTCGGTCCGGTCCGGTCCGGTCCGGTCCCTTGCCTCTTTTAGTTTGCACCATGTTTGCCTTGCTTATTAATAATTTTATGCATCTTGCAGATACATGAAGTATCTGTACCCGTACGAGTGCGAGAAGAAGAATCTGAGCACGCCGGCGGAGCTGCAGGCGGCCATCGATGGCAATCGCCGGGAAGGACGTCGCTCCAGCTACGGGCAATACGAGGCCATGCACAACCAGATGCCAATGGTGGGTATTCTATAAAGTTCAGGGTAATACCTGGTATTCATATTTTTCGGATTCTGCCAAATAGACGCCTATTTCGCGACCTTCGCTACCGGGTGGCATGCAGCAAATGTCGCCTCTGGCTCTGGTCACACACGCTGCGGTGGCCAATAACCAGCAGGCTCAGGCTGCTGCCGCTGCTGCAGCGGCCCATCATCGCCTGATGGGTGCTCCCGCCTTTGGCCAGATGCCCAATCTGGTCAAGCAGGAGATCGAGAGCAGGATGATGGAGTATCTGCAGCTGATCCAGGCCAAGAAGGAGCAGGGAATGCCGCCCGTCCTGGGCGCCGGCCATCCCCACCAGCAGCACACACAGCACACACAGCACCAGCAGCAGCAGCAGCAGCAACAACAGTCGCAGCAGCAGCATCAGCAACAGCAGCAACATCACCTGCAGCAGCAACGCCAGCGATCCCAGAGTCCCGATTTGAGCAAGCACGAGGCACTCAGTGCTCAGGTGGCACTGTGGCACATGTACCACAACAACAACAGCCCACCGGGCTCGGCACACACCTCGCCGCAGCAACGGTAAGCTCCTACTTCATTAAAGTTTAATTTCGGTTAGTGGTGAGGATATACACTTTACGATTGCCAAATGTATTAATTAGCAAATAGTATGATTGAACCCTCACTAACTCTAACTAGTTTGAACTTTTGTTTTCTTCTGTGCGTTGCATAAAGTATTAATATTGATTGGTCGTAAATTTTATGTTTTTTTTTTTTTGCTGAAGTTTATTTGTAAAAAGTGAGATTTATTTTTACCAACAAAATAAATATAAAAAAAAATACAGCTTTAAGGGAGGACAAAAAACTATTAAAATATCAAAAACAATTAGAAAATATCACATTTTACATTTCCTAAGCAGTATAAATATTTATTATATTTTATTGGAATTTTTTTTGAGAAACTTACGTACATTAGAGTTTAACATATTATTGTTTCATTTAAAAAAAAGCTTATTCCATTAACAAAGTCAAAACAAACCACAAATTAAAAATCATAATTTTATATAATATAAAATAAATTTACAATACTCATTTCAAAAATTACAAAAAAATATATTTTTTAAAAATATTTATTACCACCATTACCGCCATCTAGGCGGCTAGCGCCATCTAGCTTAGAAGCTTGTCAAGAGCAAGAGCGCCCTCTATGCCTAAAGCACTAAAAGCGTTGCCAGATTGCGTTTGAATTCAAAGTAGTCGCTGCAACGAACACTCAACACTAAACATTTCCGTTTCTATTCACTTTCTACTTTCACGACTGCAGCGAAGCCTTGAACCTTTCCGACTCGCCGCCAAATCTCACAAACATAAAGCGGGAACGCGAACGGGAACCGACGCCGGAGCCCGTGGATCAGGACGACCAGCCCCACCAGCCGCCACCAGCGAAACGCGTGGGCAGTGGCCTCCTGCCACCGGGCTTTCCCGCCAACTTCTACCTGAATCCCCACAACATGGCCGCCGTGGCCGCGGCAGCGGGATTCCATCATCCGGCCATGGGCCATCAGCAGGATGCCGCCTCCGAGGGCGAACCGGAGGACGACTACGCCCACAATGAGCACAATACCACGGGCAATTCGTCCTCGATGCACGATGACAGCGAGCCGCAGCAGATGAACGGACATCACCACCATCACCACCAGAGCCACCAGCTGGACAAGTCCGATGACTCGGCCATCGAGAATTCGCCCACCACCTCGACAACCACCGGCGGTGGTGGCTCGGTGGGTCATCGCCACAGTTCGCCCGTTTCCACCAAGAAGAAGAGCGGCGGCTCTAAGCCGCAGAGCGGCGGCAAGGATCTGCCGGCCGAGGACAAGGAGGCCTCCTAATGGCAAGCTCAATCCCCTCGAGACGCTCAGCCTGCTCTCCGGCATGCAGTTTCAAGTGGCACGAAATGGTGAGTTAAGTGGCTTGGCTGGATTACTCAAATTACCCAAGATCTCAAATCGAAATTATGTGAATTTAAAACTATTTATAGTTTAAAACACAATTATACTTGCAGAATTGAAATATTTATATTGAATTATTCTATTAAATATAGAATAATTCAAGCATTTATTATTTTGAAATCTCTTTTAAGCTTATACAAGAGTTATTAATTCACTTACTTAAATGATTTCAAAAATCGTTTGGTTTTGAAAATATGTAGGGACAATTAAATGCAAATATGTAGTACACAATTGACTTAAAATTCAATTCAAACTTAAATCATACCTATGTAAATTAAATGCATTTAAATCAAATAGGAAATATTTTAAATTGAATATTTTTAATTCATGCAGTTGAATTTGCATTGCATTTGAAATAATGTTTTATATTATAAATTTTAAAATCAATAGTCAGATATTTATTTTTACTATTCTATTTTTGTATCAATGTAGTTAAATAAATTCTTTTGTAAACCCTTTTTCGCTTGTGAAAGCAATTTGGTTATATTTATATAGAATAGTAATTTAGAAATGGAGATGTTTGAGTTATAGAAACTAGATTCAACACTTTAAAGTGCGTCTTAAACAAAACCTTTTCCCTTTCAGGAACTGGCGATAATGGCGAACCGCAACTGATTGTTAATCTGGAACTCAATGGCATCAAGTACTCGGGTGTGCTGGTGGCCAATGTGCCACTGTCCCAGGGCGAGACAAGGTCGAGCTCTCCCTGCCAAGCTAAAGCACCAATAAACGAGGAGGAGCACGACGAGGAGGAGGAGGAGGAGGAGGAGCCGAAAGCCGCTGAAGAGAAGCCCCATCGATCGCCGGTGAAGCAGGAGAACGAGGAGGCCGACCAGGACATGGAGGCCAACGAGGTCCTTGTGAATGGCGGTGGAGCTGGTGCTGGTGCTGCAGGCGTGGGCATCCCCCTGCTCAAGGATGCCGTGGTCAGCTAGAGAGGATAACGAGGAGCGACAAGGAAAAGGAATACCAAAGTCATATTTTTCAGAAAAATACAAAAGCAGTTAAACTCACACACAAGCACACAGATGCCGAACATAAATGTACATACACACGCATGAGGCAGGAGCACAGGAGCACCAAGGACGTGAACGTGGATGTGGATGTGGATGTGGCTATTGTTGAGCGGCCAGGACACGAAAAGCGCATTAGGCGCATCCCAGCATTCGATGCTTTCATGCAGCACCGTCACCCCGCCCGAGACCTACCCAACCTAACATTAGTTAACCTCCGCCAGTAGAAGATCATACAATATATATATATAGGTATATATATATATTATCGGAAAGTATATAGGATACATGTGTGCTCTATTTCCACATTTGAATAAAAGACAAGCCAGCGAGCGTGTAGTTATCGATAGCCATTACTTACATAAGCGAGTGCATCACTTCGGATACATGCAACTACAATACCCGTATATATATGATATATGAATTAGGTTACGATTCCCAGAAATCAATTTGTTTTTAGCGTGAAATCTGTTTTATTCCCTTATTAACTTCTCCTATTTTTGTGTTAGGCTGCAAAGCTTCTGTACATATCAATAAATACTTAGCTCGTAGACCATATATATATATATATCTCCATATATAATAATATCTAAACGTATTTATAAGTACACATTCACACATCAGTGCACACACACCGCTAACACACATGCATACCCATTATGACCGCATCGTAGACATATTTTAGACATAAAGCCAACACAAGTAATAAGCATAAATGTATCTGTCGTAAAATTAAATTGCGCTTTTGGCACCCACACACGATTTCCCCGCAATTTCTAACTACTCCAAAGCCAAGCGGAAAGTGGCAAGCCACAACAAAATTGATGAGCATATTCTAAGCATAAGCGTTCAATTTATTGAATAATAAATCTATTTAATTTTAGTTCAATACGCATTCGAATCTATCAAGGCCATAAAACACTGCCCCCAACTAATTAACGAGGGGGGGGTACTACTCGTAGTTCGCCGTGCGGGAAATATAAATGCAAAATTCACTGGGGCCGGGAAAAAGTGGTTGGGGCAAACAACATAAAAAGCACTTAAACCCCAAGCATAATGTTTTGGTTTTTCTTTCTGTTATAAAACAAAAACATATTCGCCCCACCTTTTGTTTTTGCTTCTGTTTCCGAGCCCCCAAAAATTTGACATGGCGAAAAAGTCATAAACACACAGAAGGGGCCGTAGATTATCATCATCGTTTCATTGGAGACGGACGCACCAGCCCCGCAAAATGCACACCAAACAAAGTGATGAAAAGCAAATGTTGTTGGTAGCAATGCTTGCGTGAAACTGTTCGCACCCAGAGGGCCCAGTTTACCTTACCTTTCCCTTTCCCTTTCCCTATCCATATCCTACCTACCAACGTACCATTGCTCGCCAGGTGAGGTCGAGTGCTAACTACATTAATGCATAATGTTGTGGCTGAGCGGCGGGCATCGAAGGTTGGCTCTCCAGCTTCCAAGGAAGAAAAGGGAAAAGTGGTGGGTGCAGGGAGCAGGACCCATCAGCCTAATGACTTGCGTACATTGGACGCAGCCTGGCCAAAGGACCTTGATAAGTGGCAAGTGCGTTTAGGGCCTTGGCCATAAACCGCAAGAGCTGAAAGGCATTGCTGGAAGGCTGTCTAAACGTTGACACGGCTTAAACTTATATTCCTGGTCTTTAATATCGGACCAAAGCATTTCCATTAGAAAAGGGAACATTCCAGGAAATACTTGAATAATAATAAGGAATAGTTTTATGTGAATAAAGTTTTATATACCTAAAAACCTAAATTTAATTATTTTAAGCCAAAAGGACTTGGTCAACAAATACTAAGTGAAATTACATACAAGAAAGCTTTATAGGCTGTTTATAATATTGTTTTATTTAAAAAATAAGTCTTTAGGATGAAATCAACTTAAATTCTAATTTTAATTTATCTCTTTCCGTCGTTTAATCCCAAAGGCGAATCTATTCTCATTCAAGGCTGTTTAACAACAAAACCAGCTTAGATGATTGTTGTGATTCCATTATTGCAGCTCAACAGGACAAATATCCTTAATATCATTGGAGCAGTATATCCTTTATATTTACTTAAATTGAGTCTATTTGGCTTGGAATTTCAATTATTTTGATTAAGCCTGCATACAGGTTGCATTTGGTATTGCGTTTCTGACACATTTGTGGCATTCTTTGGCCATACCTGATCAAACTCCAGCTAATTGCTTTTGCAGTTGCAAATAAATTAAAATAAATGAGCAGAATAAGGCATGGGTTTACCCCTTATTTCATAAGCCGCAATAAATTACGAAAAAATCAAAAATAAATTATTCAAAGGAAACCGGTCACGTGTTGAATGTTCCCAAATTGCCCAACTAATCAGGTCCAAGGTCCAAGGTACAAACTCCTGCTCATAAATCGTTTGTGTTCTGGCCCGGGGCATTTTTTATTTGCTGCCTCACAAAGGAAATAATGAAAAACATTACAGAAATTAGCTGAAAAGAATGAAGGGAAGTTGACGCTGACGCCAGGGAAATATATGTGTTGGCGGACAAGAATATTGCTGTTCAAGCTTAAATTAAAGGCCAATAATACAGTAATAAAGTCGGAAGCCAATCGACCTATGGACCACCTAAGCCAAGCCAAATCGAATCACCCAGACACACGCACAAACGCACCTTGACAGGCCGCGTTTAAAAGTATTTATAAATTTTATATAATGTGCTCCCAGCGAGCTGTATCTCGTCATCCCCTGCCTGAATTACAGATGCGGTCAACACAATAGTCCTGATAGCTACCGCCAAACAGAGAAGTCTCATAATAAATTTGGTGTATTTAATAATGATATTTATAGACACCCTTTGCGAAATTGAAATACAAGAAGTTATGAATATCTAGAGCTTCAAACCTTATATCCATATTTTTGAAATGAAGGAATAAATAAATTAATTAATTAATAATAAATTAATAAATAAATTTTTTAGTTTATGTTTATTTCTATTTAAATTACCTTTGATAGGTTTATGTTTAGGCATTTAGACTTTCCTCAAAGGCAGTCAATTTTAATAAATATGTATTTTTAACTTAAGTATAAAGTCAATTTAGGCAGAAGACAATTAGAAGTGGTGCTATTATTATGGCTGCAGCTGTGTACGTGTACTGTACATAAAGTACGACGGCTTGCCCTTTTTGGCGTCGAGCGGGAAGTAACCTCTATTATTTACCAATACAAACTAAGCTTTAAAAGAAATGTAAAATTACCCGAGCGCCAGCTGGTTGGGGAGTGGGATCCCACCGACGGCAAGGGGGGTGCCTTAGCCCCAGACAAACATGTGTATAATGTGTTTAATACAACAATTGTGTGGCTTTTTAGTACGCCGAGCTGTGTGTGCGTCTGTGTGTGTGTGTGTATGTGTCTCACACGCAACAGTTGTTTTTAGCGGGATGTTGCCGAGCATAAAAATAAAAGCTGCCCTGCAGCAGCGACGCTTGCGCCCTGTCGCGATATGTTGCCTACTTTTCCGGGCAGGCCAGGTGATGCCCATTCATCCCTCTTTGGATTCCCACATTCAGATTCATGCCACCCTTATCGAGGAGCTTTCATTTTTTGTATCTCAACATTTGGCGGGCATGCAACAAGCATGTTGCCCTGTGTATCTGTATCTGTATCCGTATCTGTATCCGTATCTGTGTATCTGCGACCCAGTCCGTGTCTGTATCTGTATCTGTATCTGTATCTGTATCCGCATCTGTATCTGTATCTGTGTCTGTGCGCAACATATTTGCTCAGCCTCAGCTGCGACTCCTGCTCAACATAAGCGCTCGGCTGTTTACGAGGATGCGAAGCGAGCGGCACTCGACTTATGTACCATATCGCACACTTGAGAGTTTTTAGTTCGGTTTTGGCAGAATTGATAGATACACGCAGCTCGCACCGCGCACACTGCTCAAGCAATAGCAATAGCTAAAGCTAAGGCTAAAGCTATAGATACAGAAATACACACACAAACACCAGCCAAGCCAGCCAGCCAGCCAGCCAGCCATCCCGCCGATTTCTGGCCAAATCAAGCGACCGACCGACCGACCGACCGACCGACCGACCGACATACCGACCTACCGACTGACTGGCCCTCCTGGCTTTTACTTTGGCTTTGGCCCACATCGTGTCTATCTAGTGCCATCGGCCATCGTTTAAAGCCAGAAGCTGAAACACAATCGCAGGCATCGGCAGCAGCAGCAGCAGCACGCTTCCAGTGGGAAAACATTTCGGCAGTGAATGCACGTTGATTTTTTTATCGGTCCGCAATTGTGATTTACAGCACGGCACAGAAAATTAACCACCGAACTGGAGTGAATTGAATCGGAAACGAGTGGCAAATTGCACTGTTTACCCGGAGAATCAACGCAACTTAAGGCTTCGGGAGGCAGGTAAACCAATACCCCACATCCGCACAACACCAAGTTGTATATATCCCGGCGGTGGAAGTTCTAGGAAGTAACTGGGTTTTCCTAAGGACTTTCGGATTTAAAAAATAATAGTGCTTCCCCTGAAGTTGTGTCTAAAAGCAGGTAAAGCCTACCGACATTTTGCCGACGGTGTGTGATATATGGCGCCCAACTGGTTATGTTTTCTGGTGCCTGGCTAATTGCTAGTGGCGAATGGCAAATGGCGCCTGGAACTGCCCGATAGAGGCACTTGGCCATGTCAAACACAAGACGATAGCAAATGCAATTACAATTACCCCAAAGAACAAAAAAGGAAGAAAAAATCCCATTGCTCATATAAGCTCATCAAGAAGTGCTCATGTGTACGTGCGTGTGAGTGTGTGAGTGTGTGCCGCGTGTGTTAGTGTGTTTGTGTGGGTGCCGGGGGCTCATTGAAGCTGGATTGCGTGCAGACTCCATCTGGAGTGTAAGCATTTGCCTGGGGCCTGGCAAAAGCCGTTAATGGAACGGCCATCGCCTTACGATCGATCCTTGGTCCTCCCAAATTGCCTGAGCCCTCAAGCATTTCGGCTGGAAAATCCCACCTTTAAATATGCCTTATTTGGGTGCTCTTCAAGCGCAGAGTGACTCACGGCCGCGCTATTTATTTAGGTCAGCTTATCTTATGATGCTATAAATGATTCATTGGCTTCCGTTTTTATTTTAGTCCAGCCAGTCGTAATCTGCAATGTTCTGTGAACAATTGTTTGGGGACTAATTTGCTTTAATGATGTTTTAATTTCACTCATTACCGAGAAATTGAATCGCTGGCTGTTACTGGCTAGATTACAGAACAATTAATTAAAATGCAAACTTGGCGAGCAAATTTAAATACAATAAAAAAATCACAAAGTTTTATTAATGGTTTAACTTACCATAAACACTAATTCTTAGATACTAGCTGAAAATTAATTTATAAGAATTCTTTCAAAATAATAAAGATTTTTTTCGATTTGATTTTTGTAAATATAATATTTTCGAACTCTAAGCCACTTTTCTCGTTCTTATAATAAGCTTAACTGCAAATTCCATACTTTTTCTTAAAAAAAACTCCAAAGTACGTTCACTAATGTTTCCATAACTAAAGTATTTCTACAACTAAAATTAAATTCCATAATTTTTTTATATGTAGCTGGAAAATCGTTCAGTTAAGAGGCTTACTTTTGAATTAACTATTATGTATTTTCAACACATAAAAGCCTTAAAAAATGCAGTTTTTGGATATATTTCTTATTAGTTAATAGCCATTACAAAAAATTAACGAAACCAATTTCTTTTGTTACTAGAAAACTCATACAAAATATAACTGATTGCGAGATGACTAGTTTTATTTGTCCACACATTACTATCGTTTAATATGTTGCTCGCTTTCCAGAAAGTATCTTTGAAGTCGATCTATCGCTTGTCACGCGCTCAGCTCCAGCGAAGAGAGTGCCCACTCTCCGTTAGACTCTCTCGCCGCTTTGATTTCTTTTCTTGGGGCCCGCTCTCCGCTCTCTGGGGCTCTCCAACTCTCTCTCTCTCCGCGATTCTGTGGCTACTTCTGATTCTTTCGAAACGTACTGCTCCCTGTCCGGCTGCCAAGTTCAGCCGTTCAGCCGTTCAGATACAGATACTTGCACTCGTACTTCTCCCCGACTGTCGCTTGTCGCTCGCTCGCCTCGCATTCGCACGAATTTGTATCTCAGAGATTGTTTTAGTTTTAGTTTTTCTTCCACTTGATTCTTTTGTGTGTTCGCGTTCTTCTGGCCTGGCCTGGCCTGCCATTGCCATTGTTTCGGTGTCGGTGTCTGTCTCTGTTTCGGTTTCTGTTGAATTCCGTATCGCATTGTATCGTATCGTACGCTGAGCGAGAAATCAGTTTGACGTTTTGCTTTGACAGGCAACCGTCGTCGATCGGGGATCGTTGATCGTGGATCGTGGATCGCTGATCGTGGATCGTTGATCGTGGATCGTTGATCGCGGATCGCGGCTGAATCTCGTGAATCTTGGGCGTTCTTTTCTCGCCGGTCGTCCGGTCGCTGAAAGAGAATTTTGCACTGGCCGTAAGCTATACGGCGATATATAGGCCCCACATCCACACCCGCACCCACGCCCGCACCCACACCCGCATACCACCCAAGTTGCACCACCACCCGCCGCTGACCAGCGGCGCACCCGAAAATTTAGTTATCTCCGTGGCCGCAATAATCGACAATCATATTCCCCGATTTGTGATCAATATGTGTGTGTATATCGGGTCGGGTCGGGGGTGCGTGTGTATTGTTCAGATTGAGTGTTGGCAGCAGTGGCGGCCGTAAATGTGAGCCAATTGTATCTCTCAGATACGTTGGCGGTGTGTTATCGCCGCTACTGCTCCTACTACTGTCGTGCCCGCGCTATTGTTATTATTTTTAATGCATAGAATTTGAGTTTCGCAATTTACAATTCGGTGTGTATATATGTATATAGTCGATATTATAGAGTCCGGAGCAGGTCGGATCGGGTCGGACGTACATATTTTGCCATATCTTGTGCGTCAACAACAGCAACAACACATCCGTTCTATGAACGTGACCCCCGCGCATTAAAATAAATTCTAATTTGTTGAAGAAAGAGCAGCGAAAATGTTTTGTTATTGTTATTGCTGTTGCTATTGCGAAGAAGTGCTGCTCGCACAGTGTGTGTGTTCTGTGGGGCAATATTTATTATGAGTGCGTGTGTCTACCCATTGTGTTCATGTGTATTTGTTTAATTTATATCTAGAGTCTGATATAAATATTAAAATAAAAAGAAATACCTATACCCATACCTATCTACATACATGTGTGCATAAAATATCACAAGCAACAGGCAGCGAAAGCAACAACTACCAGCTAAACGACAAATTTTTGGTACGTCAACAGATAATGTATTGTATATGTACTTAAGTTGGACATTTTTGGGGTATACGATTCTCTGTTCGTTATTCGCTTAATTTGCGGTCATTCTCTGCCTACACGTTTACACTGGCCCAGAGATACAAATCAGCGGGTGATGGGTGATGGGTGATGGGTGGTGGGTGGTGGGTGGTGGCTTTAACCATAGCATACATATATCCTTAAAGACCCACTGCTCACAACGCCCACAACGCCCACCCCACGAGATTTCCAAGTCATTCCAAGCATTCTATTATACAGACCACCTTGGAAGTGTCAACGTCTGGTCTGTGCCCTCCAAAAATATCATAAAATTAAATGAAACGAAATAACAAAAAAATAAAATTACAAAATTTTCATGCAACTGGCGTCGCAAAAACATTTTGCAGTTTTTAATTTAACTGAAACTCACCTGACTTCTTATAGGCGCGACAGAGGCACATAAAAATCGCTTAAAATGTTGTTAGGGGGCTGCAGGTGAGCAATGATGCCCATACTGGCCATAAACAATGTGAAAAATATCATTTCGTACTTATAAACAAGCGGCGATAAGTTTGCAAATTGCGTTCGCTTTTCGTTTTTCGTGTTTCGTGTCTCGAATTTTGCATTTTGCATTTTGCATTTCGCTGCTGCCAAACTTTATATGTTTTTTTTTGCTTCTTGTCGTAGTAGTTTTTATTTCGGCCATATCCCGCGTGGACTGACCCATTTCGTTGATTATCTAATGGCTGTTTACTATATATGCTGTACGCTTACGTATGGGTGTGTAGATTTCTTTTCGTTTTCACTATCTATGCGATAGGCTGTCGTCCAATCAGTTGGCTGGCTGGCGGGCTGGCTGGCTGGCTTAATTAATTCTCGATTTTAACTGTTTATTAAAATGGATTGTTGGCCGCCGGCAGAGGTGCCTGCTATTGTTAACAGCAAATAAATCCGAGCCGCTCGCGTGCATACTGATTGGGAGTTTCCAGGGAGGTACCGTGCATTCGAAATGTTTATTATTACTACCATACGGTTATGCAACCCAGGCAATAACACCACCACCACCACCACCGTACCACCCACTCACTCTTAACCCCCGAGTGCCGTAGAGTCTGCAGTTCGTCTAACTTTATGCTCGGTTCGCAATGTGCCATTTGATTGTATAGTCAACTGGGGCAATCAGCCCCTCGAGCGCCCTCTCTTTCGTTTACGACCTCACCGTCTCTGTCTAATCTTCCAGGTTGCGACACTTTTTCCCTGCTCCCCATTCCTTCATTTTGTTATATCTCACTTGAGATCGGCATTTGAAATGCAAATTTCCAACTGGCAAACTCTTTGAAACTCTCGGAAAAGTCTCTATAGATATTGTAAGCAGCTTATATGCGTACATACCTATATATCCTCCCATATAGCTGTGTATACATATGCTTAAATGTTCCTTCGTGTTCGTTATTAATTAGGCGGGGTCCAACCTTCCGCCTGTAAGCGATTAGTAGCTGTTCCATTGTGAAGCCTCAAGGCCCCCGATCGCCAGCGAGTCTTGAGGATGCTACAACTGACTGGCACTTGTGACGCACATTCTGAATATGAAATTCTTGGAGAGACCACCGCCAAGGTTGTCCCTGATTGGAGGACACATTCGAGAAAATAATGGGCCATTAAGTTCTATAAGGGGCTACTTCCATGGCTAGAGAAATCCATAATTGCAACACGTTTTCATTGCTGCCACAGACTTTTTTCTACTTATTTTTATGTACGTTTTTATAGCAAGATAATTTTATTTTTAAATTGTGTTACTTCAATCATTTTTCAATGAGATTATTTTATTTTTATTTAAGAGTAGCTTGTTTTGATGATTCTATTTGACCAGCTCATGAAAATAAGTTGTTTAAGATTATTATTAGAGTGATTAATTTTCTAAGCACTTAATAAGCAATAATGAAAGTCAATTAATTTCTTAGTGTCATAAGTTATAATTGAATTGTAATTTTTTAATCTCTAAGATTAATGACCAGATATCTAAAGGTACTTTTTTATTTGCCATTTTTGTTTTTAACCACTTAATCAAATAACTATTTAGCAAGCCAAAAATGAATTTTTATTTTTTACCTCATTTCGCTATTAACTTCTAACTGTTTTTCTAGTAGTTAAATTACGAGAATCTTGAATTACGGCAAACCGTAAACCTAAATACTCAATTTCAACACCTGACTTCAAGGCAAATTAGGCACTTGTAATGGATCTCCGTAGACTACACACACTGAGTGTTCGATACATTATTCGGTATACAGGCGATCGGATTCCGATCTGTTTGTGCATGTGCAAAGTAAACAGAAAAAACGAAGCCGAGTGATCGGCAGCTGCAAAACATCAGCGGGCAAAAACTATTAGCTACAAAATTGCTCGAATGCGCTCCATACCATGTTCCATCCATGTTCATCTTTTTTGGTCTCGGCCAGCTTTCCTATATGGGCCGGCTTCGGTTTTTGCCTTTCGGCTATCGGCTGCCAGCCAAATACCTACGTTCTCGAGTACATATTGGTAAGAAATTCTATTAGGGGTTCGCGCACAAACACACACTACACACTCGCACCACACACACAGCAATCCTGATGATGCTATTATACGAATATCCACAAGCACCTGCATACTAATAGCTTCGGGCCAAGCATCCGTGACTGGCTGCATCTAATGAGTTGACGTTGACGTCGGGCACGGCTAATAGAATTTGGCGCACTCCTTGGCACTCGAGCCTTTAGTTGCATACCAAAAGGCGCCGCGAAGGAACTCGAGGCCCCGTTTATACTTGTACACACTCATACATACCTACAAATATGTATATGTATACGGCATAGCCTGGCAACAGGGCGGCTGAGCAATTGCAACCGCCTCGTCCCCGGGAAGCGGTAAACAAATTATGCTACGTCCACAACGTTCGTTATTTATTTGAAAACTTAAATGAGGCTGAGTGTACGGCGAAAGCCCATTACTTGTTCATTTTAATATGGTCGGGCTAAAAATAATTTGTTTAAATCAACAAACACACCATAGACCGATGTGTACGCGAAGCTGATTCTCGACATCTCTATTGTAGTTTTTTCATTGCTGGGAATGTGGATGAGTTTGCTTGGAGCTCAATCTGATTCTGCACGGAGCAAAAAATTGTAATCATATGAGAATTTTTTATAATTCTAATGTACTCAAAGACTTTAAATAAGTGTGATCTTAGTCTATAAAAAATTGTTGACCTTATTTTAACAGCAAGGTCACACTGCACTTAGGCTAGAAATAGGGATTATATTATTTAATGTATCCTACATCAATGCTCTGTCGCATTTGCAAAGGTCTCAAAATCGAGACTACCTTGCAAATACAAAATTCCCAATAAATCACTGTGTACTTATGTTGCCGTTTCTGGTGCTCCTCTTGCCTGTTTTCCTGCTTGCGTCTGCTGTTGTGACGCCTTTTGTCTTTGGCCCCAACAATGCAAACGGATTCAGACAGAGGGACGACAACAAGTGTCCTTATGGACGTGGATGTGTTTATGTACGAATGCAGATGAAAGACAGCCCTTCCTTTTAGCAAGTCAATCAACGTCGCCGGGGATAAGGACTATCTTTTCCGCCGCACCCCCCCTGGAATTGTTTTCCCGCCCCTAGAGAAAAGACAGAAGACATTTCACTCGCAGACATGATCCAGAGCCGAGCTCCAATTGCCACTTGAAATGGGTACGACTTTCGGTGACTAATCTGAACAGTTCGCCGCCCTCCCGTACTCCATATCAGTTGATTTGCTTCTTTCGCTTTCGTTGGAGCTTTATCTAAATATTTAAAATTGGTTAGCAAGACACGAGCGAGCGGCAGAGGGTTTTCCCATTTGCCTGCCCCCCAGATAAAGACGACTCGACTGACAGCCGGAATGAGAACAACAGGGCGACACATCACATCGACAGCGCCGTCACAGATATGTGAGGTGCCCAAAAGCTGTGTATTATATATGACAGCCACAAATCCCCACAAGTCAATTGTTTGATACGTGCCACCGAGGGTTCAGACTATCAAGTTTCGCCAACTTTCGGGACGCGAACTTAATATGGCTAATATGGCAGACAGGAGTCAGTTGCTGGTAGCCGAGAAACCGAGAAACGCAAATACAACTCTGACTGGGCATTATTCATATGCAGCGATCTGGTCACGTTCAAGGGCCCCGTTTTATTTTGATTATATTTGTCTCGCCTTGGCTCCAATAATCATTGCCAATATTTGGGCTTTTATGAATTTATAACAATCGCCAAGAGTTTTTGACAATTGTGCGGGTGCTCTGTCCATATTCGATGAGAGTTTCAATGAAACGCCTCTTGTATGGGGGACCCCAACTGGCTTTCGTAATCGAATTAAAATACCAGTAATGCACTTCAACTCGTCATTTATCACTCTGCCTTATCAATGCCAATTAAACTAGTTTAACCAATTAAGCTGGGAAGTATAAAACAAAAATAAAGAACGGGAAGGCACAACGTTAATGTAGGTCAGTGCCTGTTAAATTACTGAATAGAAACGTTGAGCTTGGTTTAATAAAGTTTATTGAAATCAGATATACATATATATCATTGGAGAATAATTTAGGACATAAAGAAAGTAAAAACTAAGGGTTAATTTCCAGTTCATAGAAATTAAACACAATTTATATAAGGTAAATAGTCGAGTAGTCATGCCTCTAAAATAAAAATGTTCAATAAACATATTTATTAAGGGGACAGCCATCAGGCACTTTCCAATTTAAAGATGACTTTTATTACACTCAGTAAACTAAGCTTCTTATATTTTTACAATAAAATACATTAAAAAATCAGTTGGTAGTAAAGTAATATGCATTTTTTTTTTGTAAATGTTAAGGCTTTTGTTTTTAAATAAATTCATGAGCTTTTGGGGGCTTACAAAAGCAATGCAATTTAAGCTTGCAAGCGATGAAAAACCAATTGCCATTTTTTTCTGACAAACTGATTGCATTGGCCTGGTATTTCAATTAACTGAGAATCCACTCTTCATTCCGATTTTTGCAGTTTTGTGGATCATGTGACCAGTATCTCCGCTGGCCATCAGTCAATCAGTCAGCAGACCGCAGCCCAAAAATGTTTCAATTATGTTATCGCCAGCAACAACGACATCGTCCAGAATCGAAACCATCGAACCAGAGCAGCAGCAACCGCAAAAACAAGAAGGCAGCAGCACTGCCAAGGCCAAAAGCGTCGGTGGAGCGAGCGTAAGCTGTGCACTTGCAATCCCCGGGATCTCTGAAATCCAGGGAATCCAAGGAATCCCAAGAATCCCAAGAATCCCAAGAATCCGTAGACCAAAGTCACAATCGGAAACGAAAGTAAAACCAAAATCACAAGGCAACCAAGAGCAATTTAGCATAGCAACCGCAACGGAAGCAGCAGCCAGGCCAAAATCAGAAGCAGGACTTCGCCATGGGCTGTTCGCCAAGCACTCTGCCCGCCCCCTCCGCCACCGCTGGCCAGACCGACGGCCCAGGATCCCTCCCCCTGGACGCCACTGAAAAGGACGGCAGCCGGCTGTTCTGCATCAAACTGAGGCGCAGTCGCCTGCGCCGCTGCAGCTGCGGGGGCGTGACCTTGCAGCCCCCCAGCGACGGCAACGGGAGCTCAACGGGCGACAACCTGTGCGGCCAGGTGCTCCTCAATCCGCTGCAGACCAAAAGCGAGGCCGACTACGAAAAGGTAACCAAATCCGGAGATGTCCCCTCCTCCCTCCTTTAGACTCCTGGATTGATTTCTTATCTCCCAAAAGCTGAGCACCGGCAAAAAGGACTCGATTGTTACGGTAGCCGCGTTGGGCAACTTCACACACAGCGTGGTTCGGCGGGCCACTGGCAGTGAGTATTTACCATCCCCAAAACTATTTTATAAGATCCACACAGGGAGAAATGGGTTAGAATGGGCTTATTCTTTAATTTAAATGTATTAACGTGGTCAAAAAATAACATAACTATATCTCAGACTTTGTTTAGATACAATTCTCTTTTATAGAGAATGCTTAATAAGTTAAGGGCAGTTAATTAAATTTTTGTATCTTTTTAAGCTATGGTAAAATTTGTTTGAATGTGATTGAGTTAGAATTTGATATATATATGTATATGTTTGATATGTATATTTATATATATATATATATATATATATATATATATATGTTATTAATATAATTATTAATATTTCATATATCATAGAGACATTTCGATATGTTAATACTTTCAGTGTTTCATCGAAACATGATCCCTTTGATAGCATCATTTACCTTTTTACCCTTTAATATGAGGCAACGTTTAGGTTTTGGTCACCTTCAACACTCAATATCGGCAAACAATAGCGATTGATAAGGCCCCCGATTCAGGAACTCGGCTCCTGCTTCTTCTAATCTGAAGTGTCCTACTCCACCGTCAAGAGCTTCCGCTAAGCTACCTGATAGCAATCGTAATAGCACTTACCAATGGGAATCTCAGAATCGGTTGCACAATTCCTTTTCTTCTGATTTTCTGAATATTTACGATGCTCCCAATTCGAATCAATCAACTCAAGTGGCTAGATAAAACAGGAAGGATTAAGATTGATTAGTGAATTAATGGGTATTTAAGCAGATTGTTTTCGTGTTCCACCAACGTAACCTCTGATCGAAATAAACAAAAACGGCTATGATGATTAATTTAAATGGAAAAATCCATTTAATAAATTCAATTATCAATTATATAAATTTTGTAAAAATCTTAATAATTAACAAAAAGAAACTTTACTAAGATTCTCATCAGAAATAAATAAACTGAACATTCGGTTGACCTTTAATTAAGGATATTTTCAGGACCTTACCATTTATTACAAGATTTTGGCTTAAAAGTTAAAAGAAAACAGACTTTCAATACGAATTGAAAACGCTTTGTATTCGTTAAGCCTGGATTATGGTGGAATAAGTAAATACATTTGTTTTCAGTGCCTAAAACCGTTTTGTTCGATTGCCATAGACGGATATAGGGTATCAGTAGTGTCTTTAACCCCAAGCGGTTGTCCAGGTAACTCGATCCCAGAATAAAAGAGTCAGCTGGCGCTTGTCGGAGATCCAAAGCGCAGCTGTTTTGTGTCGCCGTCCAATTAACAGTTCCCCGCTCTCTGCCCCACACTCTCTCTCTCTCTCACTCTCTCTTTGGTTCAATGGAGCTCTGGTGGGAGAGTGAGTGAGCATCAGTGAAACTTGATCGCGCTCAGCAAATGGATCGAATTGGGAGATTGGGCAAGTGGTGGGGGTGAAAACGGGGGGTCAGAGAGCGCTGGAGCGAGCTTCGTCTTCGTTTATCGCCAAAGCTCTCTCTCGCAGCGTTGCGGCAACAGCTGCTCGCCATTTATGGAGTCATTTGTTGTAGATTCTTTCGCCGCGTCGGTCGCTCAGTCGCAGTTGCAGTCGCAGTCGCCGCCGCAGTCGACGTCGCTGCAACATAGTGAATCCCAGTGTATGTGCCATATATACTCATAGAATCGGGATTTTGAATCGCTAGTCCACTGCAAAAGAATCGCGCCCTATGCAAACTCGCAAAAAAAAAAAAAATCAAAAAAGAAATCATTGCCAGCTGCTGCAAACTGGTCGCCACCATTTGCCACCTAATGCAGTGGCTCGAATTTGGCCAAGTCGTGCCTATAACACGCTATTTCGCATATAACATATAACCCAGGGCCAACCAGTCGTCGATCCAAAGCGATTGCAATTAAAAAACGCATAGAGCCAACTGGAAATCATGTACGCGCTGAAATTCGTTGGCTGCATTCGCTTGAGGTGGAAAAAAAACAGCTTAGCGTGCTCTAAAATACAACAAAAGTGTACATAGCCGCGCACGAAAAGAAAAAAAAAAGAAAAAAAACAAAAACCAAAAAAAAAAATGTGTTAAAAATCAAAACAAACTTCACAACTAAGTGTGCCAACAACCGCTGCAAAAACAACAACAACAACAAGTGTAACGAGTAGCAATCTCCGGCTAGATTTCGGTTTTCGTGTATCTGTTTTCCATATCCGATAGATATGGATACAGATACGCGCAGATACTCCGAGCCCAATTTCAATTCCAATTCCGTTGCGTACTGCCCAATAATAGGTATTGAGTTACGGGGGAACTCTGTGAAAAAATTTCAATTAATATGCAAAAATTCACATGACAATATCTGGTTTTGTGCCCGTCACACACAGCAGCCGTATAAGAACAGAAGGAGAGCGAGATGCGAAATGCGAGATGCGAGATACGATATTACGAACTCGCATTCGCAGTCTGAATTTTGTTTCCCATTTAATTCAGCTCGCTCCAATCAAGCGATCAGTAATCGCAGTCGTGGTCGCAGTCGCAGTCGCAGTCTCTCACAAGCAGAATAAACAATGGAACGCCCACGGAATGGCGCCAAAACATCAATCAAAGCCAAAGAAAACAAACTGAACGATCACTCGACTCGACGCTCGACTCGATTCATTATATGCGGCTAATCCCACGCGTCAAAAGTTCTGCAGTTTATCAGTAGTATTCCCGTAAATTGGGAAATTGAGCGATGACGGCTGTGTCAATTCGGCTGTTTAGTCAACACAACTTTGGCTGCAGCCATGGGCTCGCATTGAAGTGTGATTCTCGGCGGTCATACACAAATTACGTTTAGTTTAGCCACGTGAAGCGCTCTTTAGAAATATGTATGCGCGCAGATTAGATTACCGCTGGATACTCCCTACTGCCTATCAATATGGGTCCCAGTTCACCCCCACAAACCCACTTCATTCCCCCCCCCCCTTTTTTTTTTTTTTTTTTTTTTTGCCATATGTCCAGTGGACGGCTATCAACGGCGAGTATCGCTGAGCCAAGAAGATCGGGTTAGATAGAACTGGCCAATTTCATTCCGTTCTGGGCCCAGGGCCGTTCACCACCCACTCTAGCCACCCAGATGTAGATTGTGCACGCGTTCGCCCCGCCATCCGCACCTGTATCTGTATCAGTATCTGTATCGGTATCTGTATCGGTGTCTGTATCTCTGCCCCCGGGGCTGTATCTGCATCTGGCCGGGCGTACCTGTATCTCAACCTGTTCCCACAGTCCACTGCCGCGCCGCCGTATGTGTATCTGTATCTCCCCCCACAACGCACACAGCCTAAACATCTGAATACTATGAGCAAACTTGCCTGATATTATCTTATCACAAATTAATTGGTCGCCATGACAACGGACAAAGGCGCAAAAGGCCCCAAAACGCAAAAGAGATCGGCCAGTGGGACTGGCCGAAAGCCCCTGTGCTCTGCTCCCCTAATCCGCTCTTAGTCATTAACTTTAAACTCAGTCCAATGGCAGTGTGGGAGATTTAATGGCAGTGCACCTGCCTGCGCGGCAGCTAAGCGCCTTATATACGCCCCAAAAGTATCTCACGGATTGCCATTGCCGTTGCGTTTGGCGACAGCCCAGCAGACCGTTAGTTTTTGCCGCAGCGCACACGGACGTCGCCGTCGCAATCGCTGCTCGCTGCTCACTGCTCACTGCTCGCTGTCCTCTGCCAGTGGCAGTTTGAAAATCCGTGCGAGAATTATCATCTGGCAAACAGTTCTTCATACCGGATTAGAACGGACGTTTTGCCCAGTCTGGCTCGCGTTTTATTTCCATTTGGGGCCAATTTGGTTTTCACTTTGGCCATAATCCCCCGTTTATCTCCCACCAATTTGGCCAATAGATCAATTTACAGGTTTTGAGTGCAAAGTAGTCCCTAAATTCATATTTAATGCGTCCGCGTGTGTGACTTTGTACTATGAGCAGCAGTGTGAGCCCAGGCAGTAAGTAAATTATAAACAAGTCCGGCCTACCGAAATAGTTCTACCTACTAAACACAGTTTAATATGGAAAAGGGACTTTTAAGCATGGAAAGCCTGTTGCTGCGACGTCAGCGGCTGCTGGCCGTTTTTTATCTAAACAATTTATCGATTTTCGTTTAGATTACAACGCGTGTGTGTACCCCTGCCCCATCCTCACATTCTCTGCTCCACTTTACTCCCGGGCTGCTCCGAAAAAAACAAAAACAAAAAAAAAAAAAATAAATAAAATAATACACAAACGATAAGATACACCCGAGCCATTTGAATAAGCGCAAATATACTGTCCCCTGTCCCCTGTCCCCAGTGGCGGGCCCATGTACATGGATCTGGTACTCGTACTCGTACTCGTAGTCATACTCGTACCGCCTGCTCAGTACATAGGCCCACTTGAGGGGTACTTTCCCTGGCTAGTTTTTGTTTATGCCCCACTCGGGCTATTTATATTAAGTGTGCACACATGCTGCCGTATCTTGTGCGCCATTCGTACCATATATGCATGTGGGGCAGTTTATCATTACGCACTAATTGTGTGAAATCAATGCCAAAGCAGACAGATAAACAAACTATTGCACATAAATGACAATTAGCATAATGCCACGAAAATAATCCAAATTTGTGTGACTTCATTTGCAAAATAACCAAAACACGCAAAGTGCCCAAAAAGCCAAGAACAAAAACCGCAAAACAAGAAGCGGAATAAATAAAGAAAAGCGAAAAGCACAAACAATGATAATTTCCAGCCAGCCGAATTTGGTTGGATCGGTGACGACAACGACGACGACGGCGACGACGGCGACGACCACTAGTGCCCACATGAGCGAAGAAAGTGTGCCCAGCACTTGCAATTGCGGGGGAGTGGGCGTTAGCATGGCCGTGGGCGTGGCAGTGGGCGTGGGCGGGAGTCTGGGGGTCAGACAAACCCCACCAGCCGTGGAGGCAACAACAACAACAGCAGCACCGAAAACACCAACATCCATGGCATCAGGCAGAGATTCATTAACGCGTCCGGCCTCCGAGTCCGAGCTAAATGTGGGTAAGGTTCCTCCAGCTCCTCCAGCTCTTCCAGCTCCTCCTTCGTTTTCCCAGTTCCCCCTACCCCTACCTCCCTTCTCCACCTCTTCGGGGGTTAAAGTTGAGTTTGATGATGCGGTTAACGTGCGTGTCCACAGGGGAGTGGTTGGCCAAAATTATGCCCTGCCAAGTGAGTTTCTGGCAATTAAAAATCAGTATGAAAGTTTTCTTCACATCCTGGCAGCTCTAATCATTTTTGGCAGATAGTTGAGTTTCCACGTACTTAGATTTAGCTACCTACACCAGTTTACAAGTTTATGGCAAGCAATTAAACATTCTAGTGCCACAAAATGAAAAATTATTGCACAAATTCCATGGAACCGGATGAAAATAAAGCCTTCGGAAAAGAGGAAAATTATGAAAACAGTTTTCATGAACTAAAATTAAGCTGAGTGAAAATTAAATGTTCTAAATTCCAGAAAATATATTTCGGTAGAAATAAAATATGACATAGACGCAAAGGAATATAGTATGAAAACAAATTTTGCAGAATAAAATTAAACTGAGTAAGGGTTACATATAAAATGGAAAGCAGTTTTCAAAAAACATGAGTAAGCCTAATATAAAACAAAGCTGAGTAAAAAAAGAATATTCATAAATAGCATTTATCAGGAAAATGATAAAATATTTTTTGCAAGAAAATGTTTAGTCATAAATTAAAAGAAAGCTAAACAAACAAGACGGAAACATATCAAAATTTCTTAATTTTTTGTATACATGCGTTTTAAAGTAGTTGATATTAAATGATTGTATATCCATAAGAATAGAAAAGCCTTCAAATCATTTAAATATTACCATTTGGTTTAATAGGGGCTTTCAAGCTATTTAGATATTTCTTATCTTATTCAAAAAGCCCAAAAGAAAACCAAAAATTACTTGTTGATAACTTTAATTTGCTTGCAGGGAATCCGCACAAAAGCCTCGAACAAATTTTGTTACACAGAAAGTTTGTTTGGTCAATCATTTGGGGTCTTAAAAATTGTTGGGGCCTAAGCATACGCATACATAACTTGGAAGAAGCCACAGAATTTTAATTTCCCCCAAAACTTTGACAAAGAATTTAACTTTGCGAATGCCTGAGAAGGTATGGCAAACTCCCATATGGATTGAAATTTTCCACTTGAATATGTATGTGCAATAAAGACATAGGTAAACATAAGGATGTATATGGGGATACTTCAATGGATTGATGAATATTAAAGGTTCAACTGCTGGAGTTATTTGTTTAACCTGCAATTTGATGTACAATTTTTTCTGAAGAGCTAGTTACCAGTCTTTTTTGTGGGGTTTATGTTTTAGTTGGCTTGCCGTAGCATAAAATACAGTGGGATGTTGGCCTGTTGGAGTCCCGACCTGTTTCTCATTAAGTGAAATACAATTTGTGCGGCTTAGTTCCTCGGGGGTCCCGGCTCAGTGGGTCGGAGTGCCTTTGTTGACAGATAGGCAGCCCGTTCCGCAAGGCCCCCAAGGACCTTTGTACCCTTTCGCAGGCACACGTGTATGTGTGTGTGTGTGTGTGTGTGCGGGCTTCCCGCTTACCGCCCGTTTATAAAGTGTTTCTGAAACGCCAACGTTTATAATTAAATAAAACGTGCAACAAGAGGAATTAATGTGCGTGCGTGTCCCTGACAGAGTGTTAGTAAATGTGTTTGTGTGTGTGTGTGTGTGTGTGGGGCTAGTGACCATTCATTTTGATTGGGGGCGTGCGAGCATTTGGTTCTCGGCAGCCCTCAAGTATGCAACGCCTTTCGAGCCGTCGAAACGCCCAGAAATGTAGCATACTTTTCAGAGAATTTTCCTCGCCTCTAAACAATTTTCCCCCTTTTTTTTCTGTTCTTGTTTTGCCACAGGCACAGGCACATCGGGCACCAGCTCATCCGGCGGCGGGAACAGCCGTCCAGGTCACCGCAAGTCATCGCTAGCCCTCGCCCTCACCCCGGAAGATGAGCCGATGGACGTCTACCAGGTGAGTCTATTACTATTCGAGGGGGAACCGAACCACATGGGTGTTACGTCTTTTGATAAGGTATCTTATCATAGGCAGCGTTTTTTTTTTTATATGGGCAACGGAGAGCGTTGCGCTTTTCGGTTTACATTCCGCTTTAAATAGCCGCTCACCAATACACACCCAGCTACTGCCCTATAGGTGTGTTTTGCCTATAAACAATACGCTACCAGAGAAATCAAATCAATTAACATTGAAGGTGGGAAATCAAAAGGCAAAGAAAGAGATTATGCCCCGATCGACGCGACACAGTTCGTTTCGTTTCAGTTCAATGTTTGAGCGTCGCGTAGTCGCTTAGTTTCGACCACAAAACCTGTGAATTATTCAGAACTGATTGCGGAGATACCGATCGAGATATAGACAGATACAGATACAGATACAGATAGAGATACAGATACAAAGATACAAATACAGATCGAGATTGTCCCATTAGTCGGCGGCGTGGAAAAGTTGGAAATGCCACTCGCGCCGCGTTTTTCTGTTCGTGTGTTCGTGTGTGTTGGAGCTTATGCAAACAACTTGTTATTGATCTAAGACATTGGACCTCAAGTGGCGAGTGTAATTGCCGCTGTCATTGTTATTGCGATACGGATTGTGTCGCTTCACGCTCACCCGAGTGTGGCTGAGTGTTGTGTTGTGTTGTGCGTTATAATTAGCATTAGCAGAATGCGCAATTGCTTGCCAAAATTCAGCAAAGTCTTTAGCCGCAAGTCCTCCGCGAAGTCATCATCAGCGTCGGCCGGCCAAGAAAATCGATCAAACGATCCCGACTCCGATACGGAGCCGTATGGCATTGCGGTTAGGCCAGCGGCTATATCAATATCCCATCAGCGTGGCGATAACCGTAATGAAAGACCGCTCGCAGATGACGATAGCAGCCGCAGCCGTTTGATAAGCTCTGCTCATTTGGATTTGAATTTGGATTTGGCATTGGATTTGCCTTTGGAATTGGAATTGGAATCGGAATCGGCCTTGCATTCGGAACCACCAGCGATGGCGACCAACGGTGGCATTCGGCCGAAGAGTGAGGGTTCCTGCCCGGAAATGAAAGTGGAAACGATTTCGGCAGCGGCTCCAACTCCGGGGCCAAATCCAGGGCCAGTGGCTATTTCCCTGCCATTTGTTGGACGCAATTCGAGTAAAACGCCCGAGGAAATGGAGCTGGAATACGAGGCGAACGTGGAGGCCGAAAGTCGTGACATAATGACACCCCTGCGCCGCAACACAAGGCCGCTGAGTGTGGCCTTCGCTGGCGGCGGCGTCGGCGGCGGACGGAATGCCATACAGCCGGAAATAGTCGAGGTCATACGCAGCCTGGACGTCCCGGCCCTGTTGCTCAACAATCTGAGCCTCGAAGGCGTCAGAGACGCAAAGGAGGGCGACAGAGCGGGCAGCCATCCGGTGGCGGAGCTGTCACCTGGCCACGACCATGAGGACTCGGTGGTCCTTCGGCGCAAGGTCAACTGCCTGGAGCGTAAGGCGCACAGCCTGTACGAGCGACGACTGCCCAAGGTGCCGAAACTCCACCTCCTGGTGGCTGGCAAGAAACCCAGCGAGGAGGAGGAGTTCAGGACTTTTCAGGTAGCCTTCGCAGGAACAACTTTTTTCGCTTGGCCCATCAATCTGCCGCCTTAGCTGCGTCTTATGCTGCCGTGTTGTGTTGTGTTGTGTTGTTGTGTTGTGGTGTTGTGTGATACATTTCCGATTACATTTTCATTCCCCTGATTGACACTGAGCCGCCACCCACCTTCGGCGGATTTAATGTGCTCGTATTATAAATCTGCAGCACACATGCGTGCCACACATAAGTCAGAATCAGCAGCGAGCAATTTTATTTTAATTTATCATCATTTAAGCGACACGAACGACACACACGCACTGTGAGCGCGCGTAACTGGCGGCTAGGGGACACCCAGGTTTACATACTTGTATATGTACATCCAGCCAGAGATACACAAACATTCGCAATGCGAAGCCCGGTTAAGCCCTCTTATTTTGATGGCAAAGCCAGAGGAGCCGCAGATTTATATTAAATTTTGTACGTTGTCTCACCTGTTCTGACATCGCTCCCTTCCCTTCCCTTCTCTTCTCTTTTCCTTTTTTTTTTATTTATTTCCTGATGCAGCGAAATCTCATGGACCTGAAGTATCCAACCGTGCTCCCACCGAATCCTCCACTTAAGGTAAGCCCTCTTTGGACCACTTTGAGCAGGGGCAATTCAATCAGTGCAATGGCTTTGGCCCAATCCCATCTAGGCCCTCTTGGTTTTCCACAAATCGGACAGCATCTGCGAGGCGATCACCGCGGCCTGCCAGCGCCACCAGCTGGACGTCACGCTGGTCAAGTCGAAGGAGGAGGCTCTGGACACCCTGCAGAAGTCGTACGCCACCGCCCAGTGCTACCACCTAATCATAATTGATGCGCGCTCCACCAAGAACCTGGATGCGGAGCACATTGCAAGGTGGGTAGTAGATAGTGGGTAGTGGGTGATGCGTAAAGGGCACCGGGGTAATGGGTTGCCCGATGTGAAATGGGTTCCGGGTCGAGTTTCGGGTTTCGGCCAAACTTCACAAAACTTTTCCATTTTCATAAACTTTTCACTTTGCAATAAAAACTTGCTGTCTCCGTTCCCACAGAACCATACGTCACACACACGGCCACCATTTAACGACAATAATTGCAGTCTGCAAGAAGAGGTGAGTAGTCTTGGTTCTTTGCCACTTGCCACTTGCCACTTTCCAATTTCCACTAACGACTTACGACCGATGACTTTTGCAGTTTCTTTGAAAAGGATGATGTGCTAATTGCTCTATTGGACGCTGGCGTTAATAGAGTAAGTTTCCGTTGATTGCCCCATCAGAGGAGGGAGCGCTACGAGAATCAGAAACAGATGTTACAAGCACCAACGTCTTGTGTATTCCACAGTGCGTAGCGGAGACGACCAACCTGGCCATGTGTAGTGTGGAACTGAAGCAGATACTGCACTCCATCATCCGGCCGCACAATGTCATGTCCACTCAACAGGTAATCGAGTTAATGTCCCATCGCCCTCGGCGCCAGGACGCAATGTCACACTGTCCCCGTTCGCCCGCTCACTTCTTCAAATTAATTCAATTAAACGGAAGCGTTGCACTACAGCCCAATGAAATTGTAAACCATTTCCATTTCCCTTCCCATTGCCGCAGGCCCTCTACACGGCTCTGCATCGGCTAAAGGAGGTGGTGCTCATCACGGACGACTTGCTGCGGATCCAGTATGCGAACCGTGCCACCGAGAGGCTGCTCAACATGCGGCTGGTAAGTGGGTGGGCGGATTGTTTGCGATTGCGGCATTAATGAGATTTCCGCGTTGGACAACAGGACGAGATCATTAGCAAGCAGCTGGAGGACATATTCGTGTCGGACCTGTCCACCATCAGTGAGCAGTGCAAGAACATCAAGGAGTTCGACGGCATCCTCACAGTGCGCCGCAAGAGTCAGGAGGGCATACCGATGCACGTGCGCGTGGTCCCGGTGGCCTGCATTGGCAGGTGAGTGCTTACTGCTTAGTGCCCAGTGATTGTGTGCCACCCTTGCTTAATTGACAACTTTGCCTTTGTCCCGACAGCGCACCCACGCATCTGATTTTCAACTTTGATGTGCCCGGCGGACAGATGGATTTCATTGCCACACTGCCGCAGCCGAAAGAGGCGCCCAGGGGCTCACTGCACTCGGTGCGGCGCTGCAGCTTTGATGTACGCTCCATCGCCTCGGACGGATTGCGAAGGACCAGCTTGGCCAAGTTGACGTCCCTGCCGTTGGAGGCCCCCATCACTAAAGTATGACTCCGCCTCACATTTGGGTTGTGGCTGCCGCACGTTGCAACATTTGGGAATCGCTTTTGGGAATGCCTAAATTGCTAAATTGTCGTCCGTGCCTGTGTCCGTGTTCCGTGCGCCGTGCCCCTGTCTGTCTCTGTGTGTGTGTGTGTGTGTGTGTGTGTGTGTGTGTGTGTGTCCAGGTGTCCTGTCATGCCCCGTAGCATATGCAGCAATAGCAACGACGGCAGCAACTGCAGCAGCGACAGCAATAACATTAGCAACAATATTTGCACAAGCACATGCACACGCAGACCATCCCCACACACGCAAACGCACACCACGACACAGGCACTGACACACTGTGAAAGTTGAATGCCAATTCAAATGCATTTTCTGGATTGGAGTAGAAATAAATTTAACTATCCGTGTTTCGCGATGTAAAGGCCACGAGATGACAGCAGTCTCTCTGCTTTTAATTATCAAATTAATTCCTCAAATTAGCGTAATCTGTTCAAAGGCATTTCCCCCTGCACATCGTGTGCTAGTTGGCGCCCAACCAGGGACCTCTCATTGGTGTCGTTGCTAATTAAAGATTTTTTTTTTTGAAAAACTTCATACCAAACTCCAAGCTAGCGTTAAATGTATTTGATAAAAACGGCTGACATTGGGTTAATTTAAACCTCCATTACCCCACTGTCCATCCCATTTGAGCTCCTAATTTGTCATAAATTTAACGCCTACTAATCCCAAAATCAACAGTAACCGCACATCTAAACCAACATTTTCTTACATTTATTCTCTTTTTATCTCTTAATTGTTATGTTCTCTTTTTTACTTTTATGTTTTGTGTACTCGAACAATGAACCAACTCATAAAAAAAATATTACAAAATAATTTACCAAACTGTTCGTTCGCACGTTCGCTCGCTCGCTCGATTTGCTCGCTGTGCGTCGCTAACAATAAATAAAAAAATGTACAAAACTCAAAACCAACAAACACAACCAAAAATCAAAAAACCACAAAAAAAAAAAAAACAAAATAATTAAACAAACGCAACCACTGCGCACTCGCACATTAGATAATCAATTTACTATCACAAGTACAGGAGAATTGTTCGGCCGATGAGGCGCGTCTCATAGACAAGGTCTTGGAGTTCCTGAAGCGCGAAGGACTCTACAGTCCGCAAATGAAGGAGATACGAACGGATGATCCCATAGCCACCGATTTAATTGGTGCTCTGCTAACGGTAACTTAATAAACCTTATTAATTACGTATTTTTGATTATAGCTAAGCGGAATTTGTCATTTTCAGGGACCCAGCGTGTACTCGTCGCGCCGCAGCTCGAATGACTCTATAATACGCACTGGCAGCTCCACAAGAACTGCCACGATTGTGCCCGCCAAAATGAAGGTTTGTTCTCAGCTTTTAAAGACACACATTACAACATTTTATTGATTATATCTATTGCAGTCCAATCCCATCATCATGGAACTACTTGACGAATCTCTCAGCTGGGACTTTGATATTTTCAAATTGGAGGAGATAACCGACTACCATCCGCTGCTCTATTTGGGCATGGAGATGTTCCGCCGCTTCGACGTCTTCGCCACATTGAACATCGATGAGAACGTCTGCAAGGCCTGGTTGGCCGTAATTGAGGCCCACTACCGCAAGAGCAACACATATCACAACAGCACCCATGCCGCTGATGTCATGCAGGTGGGTTTTGGTCCCCTGACCCCTTTTTTTCTGGCATAAGCGCTAATACTGTCTGTACCTTTAGGCCACTGGCGCTTTCATCACCCAACTGACCAACAAGGACATGCTGGTAATGGACCGCATGGAGGAGGCGACTGCTTTGATTGCGGCAGCTGCCCACGATGTCGATCATCCGGGTCGCTCATCCGCCTTTTTGTGCAACTCGAACGACGCACTGGCCGTATTGTACAATGATCTTACAGTTTTGGAGAACCACCATGCGGCTATTACCTTTAAGCTAACTCTGGGTAAGTGAGCTTTTTCCTTTAATAATGGTAACCTCTTCTGAGATGCTCTCAAAACAAACTAATAAATACTTAAACATTATCTCAACCCATGGAGAAGGTGGCGCCCTAGCAGGGACCCCTTGATGTTTGAGCTATATTTCATTTGCTGTACAAGATACTCTTATAATCTAGAAAATGTAATAATTTTTTTTTTCTTTTCCAACGTTTAGGCGACGATAAGATCAACATATTCAAAAACCTGGACAAGGAGACGTACAAGTCGGCGCGCAGCACCATCATTGACATGATCCTGGCCACCGAGATGACCCGGCACTTTGAGCACCTGGCCAAGTTCGTGAGCGTCTTTGGCGGCGAGGAGCCCCGTGAGGTAATGTCCTATAGATAATCCTTTAAAGAATACAAATTATTTAAATATTTGCAAATACCATTAGCATAACTCCCAGACGGATGAGGAGACGTCGATACTCATGCGTCGCATGCTGATCAAGGTGGCCGATGTGAGCAATCCCGCCCGTCCCATGCAGTTCTGCATCGAGTGGGCCCGTCGCATTGCCGAGGAGTACTTCATGCAGACGGACGAGGAGAAGCAGCGTCACCTACCGATCGTGATGCCGATGTTTGATCGAGCCACCTGCAGCATACCAAAGAGCCAGATCGGCTTCATCGAATACATCATACAGGACATGATGCACGCCTGGGAGAGTGAGTTGAACATATTCTGTTATATCTTCTATAACTTTTGCTAATTGGAATATGTATTTTAAAGGCTTCATCGACATGCCGCAGCTGATCACCTATATGCAGATCAACTACTCGCAGTGGAAGAAGTACGACGAGCAGGGCGTCAACACCTTGGCGGAGATCATGGCCAAGCAGCCGCCAGTGGGCAAGATGGCCAACTCCAAATAGCATACGGCCTTCCGGAGATTGTTCTCGGGTCTATTGAAGCCACTGCCGGCTCAGGCACCGGGCACCTCCACGATTGGCGAGAACGAGATGGAGGACATGCTCTAGTGACGGCGTCGAAGGTCCTGTGACGTCTGACTCCGGACCCGTAGTCTCTCGGCCTGATCCTCTCAATGAAGTCGAAGCTCAACCCTCCCGGCTTAAGAGCCACCATCACCCGCTCCCCGGGTTGCCCCAAAAAAAAAAAAAAAAAACAAAAACGCATATCTCTCAACGGACCAACGGCCGGGGGGGCGGTACGGATTGTGGGCGGCTCACGAAAAGGTGCCAAGCGGTGTCACAAAAGCGGTATCATACAAAGCAAACTAACTAAGGCAAACAAGTAAACAATTATTGGGCTGGACTCAAAATTAAATGTTTAAGATGCATCACAGGAAGCGAACTTTCTATTTCTATATAAATATACCATGTGAGTCTGTGTGTGCGTGAGTGTGTATGTTCCCTCCATCCTCCCCCCTATAAATGTGTGTTTAGGCTATCGAAAGCAGACTAGCGGGCTAGCAAACTAGCAATCTAGCGAGAAATCCCACAGCATATTGACCAGAATATACATGGCGTGCGCTCAACTGTACCTGGCAACGGTATAACGTATAACAGTATAACGGTTTTGGTAACGGTATAGCCGTGCTACCAAACCAAGTGTTACAAGCATGAAGTTCTCTCCCATCATGAAGACAATCTATGTTGAATACTGCAAAAGCCAAGTAAATATACATAGTTTAATTGCTGTCCAAGTCCGAATCGTTAGTCGTGAATGGAATTGAAAACGGATTTGGATTTGGATTTGGATTCGGAACAAATACAAGGCCAAAAGCTGGACGAAGACTATATACATACACAAGCATGCGAGATTGTGGCAAGCACTATATATTACATACTATCACTATCGACTAGCTAACAACTACAACAAGTAAAACTGAAACAAACTAATTCGAATCCACTCTTGAGACATATGAAATCCTATGGGGCCCCTTTTACTACCTAATTAACTAGTTACCTATTTTTCCTAAATGAAGAAAAACGAAAAATGATGAGCTATTCTAACTAATATTATTAATGTTGTTTAGCTTTCTAAGCATACGGTATGAGAAATCAAACTAAACGCAAATGTTTAACAATTAAGTGAAATCCTTTTTGAAATCTTTTTATCTAATTGACTGAACAAATTACATATACATATATAAACCAGATCTATTAATACGAATTGATAATATGTTCTTGTTATAACTTAAAAACAAAAAAACAAAATGAAATTGAAAAGCAAAATAATATATACAATATACATATATACAATTTATACAACTTTTACGAAGCATATTATATATTTATATATGTCATACGATATCGGCATTCATTCACAGAGTTACAGTAATTTGTATGTGTTACCAAGGTGTTAAATCCCGTGCTTCAAAATGTTTTGATAGAAATTATATACACGTATACAAGACCCTTTATTGACCTCCTGAACTGTGTAGCAAAGACCCTTGGTCTAGGAAGTCCCTATCCACTAGAGGGTCGACCTTTGACCCATCCCATCCGCTCAAACCGACCAACAACAACCACACAATCCACCCACCAACCCACACTTTCCGTTCCCACACTTCGTGTCACTACTGATCACATTAAAGCAGAACAAAATAAACAAAGCGATAGGAGAATATAAATGTATATGCATATTCAATGTTGTTAATATGTGTGTGTTTCAATTGTATGTATTGGATTAAATCGCGTAAACTACAAACAAGCAGAAATGAAATTAAGAAAAACAAAAAAAAAAATACGCAGGCAATGCGGGAAATAATCGCATAGACATAATAAAGTGAAATGCAAAAACAATTTACATGTTATGAAGAATATATGTATACATAAAATATATATATATAGATACGGTACTACTATATGTTTCTGAACACAAAAATGATAAATCTTTACATACGACTATGTATATTTGTTACTACATCTGTTTGCTCCTTGCAGGTTAAGGATTATAAATGTTAAGATTTAGTCAAATTTATTGTAAAAAAAACCAAACACAACAAAAAAACCACAAACAAGAAACAAAACAAAATGCAAATAATACAAATAAAAATCCAACAAAATGGAAATTATCTACAAAAAACCAAGCAGAAAGAAAGCTAAATGTGGGGAATTCGGGTCAAGGTTAAAATCAGTTGGACAATCCTATCCCAACAAAATGGTTGGCAAACTTTTTTCAGAATCAATGTATTGATCAACATCATTGTTTATATTCCCCTCACTCACTTTGACCGATTTAATAAACAATTCTATTGGATTGTCCTCAACCCTCTCTGAATGCTAACAACCTGTTTTGCCCAACTAAAGGCTGGCATTCTTCCAACTTAGCGACTGCCCAAATCTGTGGGCTTAATTTCACCTGGCCGCCTCAATCAAAAGGTAAACAAAACGTTTCCAGCCCAAAAACTTTCTTTCGGCCGTCCCAACAAAGAAAGTCTTTCAGTCTTACCGCACGATCGATTCATGCGGCCAAAATCGTGTCGCATATGGACAAAAACGAGTCCGGTTACGCGTTAATTGCATAATGTTACTTGGTGATTTGGCGATGGTTCCGTGATTGTTTGGCCAAAGTACTCATTTAGTTCATACAAGCAGATTCAAGTGGCTTCCCTTTGACACAACTTAACAAAAGGTTGGAGCTCATTAAGCGATCGTGTCACGCTCCCATCTCCAAGTTGCTGAAAGACCCGAGATTCTGCTCCCGATGGCTGGGTGTTTCTCAAGCTGCGTTTAATGCGGTTTCAACTGCCGTACCGATCAGTTCGATCGATCGTTTCCACACTTGAGTTTTTGACACCTCGCGATCCACCCCAAAAAAAGATGCCCCAGTCGAGTTTCTTTGCCAAGAGCGTGCCCTTCGAGCAGATCGACAAGCTGGCCATCAGTGGCGGCTACTCCTCGATCTTCGCGAGCAGTGAGCCCGCGGTTCCGGTGGTCGGCAACTGGGAGCAGCGCTTCTGTCGCCTGGCGGACACCTTTCAGCCGGTCCTGGATCGCGTCTACGACTTCGAGGTTCGCGAGGATGATGTGTGGATTGTTACCCTGCCGAAGTGCGGCACTACCTGGATGCAGGAGCTGGCCTGGTTGGTGGTTAATCAGTGTGATTTCGAGACGGCCAAGAGCGTGGATCTGACGCTGAGATCGCCTTTCCTGGAGTGCGTTTTTTTTTTTTTGGATAATTAACCTGGTCTTACTGGTCTTCAGGACCAGTCACTAATCAAAACGAATCTTTTCCAGATTCAATGGAGTGGTTCCCAATGTTCCACATGACACCATCGCCGCAGCCAATGCCCTGCCCTCGCCGCGACTCATCAAGTCCCATCTGCCCGCCTGGATGCTGCCCAGACAAATCTGGAGCAAGCGGCCCAAGATCATCTATGTGTATCGCAATCCCAAGGATGCCGCCATCTCGTACTTTCACCACTGGCGCGGAATGGTGGGCTACCAGGGCACCAAGTCGGACTTCATGCACTCCTTCATCGATGGCTATGTGAACTTCACGCCCTGCTGGCCGCATGTCCTCGACTTCTGGCAGCTGCGCCACGAGCCGAACATATTCTTCACCAGCTACGAGCGAATGAAGGGTCAGTTGGGTGCGGTCATCGCGGAGGTGGCTCAGTTCCTCAATCGGAAGGTCAGGCCCGGAGCAGATTGAGCAAATGCAGCGACACCTATCCTTCGAGAGCATGCGCGATAATCCCGCCTGCAATCATGTCAAGGAGTTCGAGAGCATGAAGGCGGCCGCTGGACGAGAAGTGGAGGAGTTCAGGTAAGTCCCAACACCCATTGAGCATATGCAAAGGACTTGCCAGGAGCTGGCTAATCAGCACTTCGCCACACAGATTCGTTCGCCGCGGAGTGGTGGGCAGTCACAAGGATGAGCTCACCGCCGACATCATCCGGGAGTTCGATCTCTGGTCGGACATCAATCTGCGGGACTACAAATTGAACATGGATGACTTTGCCAATTACAGCAAGTTTGCTTCCACGTAATTCACCTGTTTTGGTATAATATATATTTTGTGTAATCTTTGTTAATAGCCTGTAAGCTGTGGTGATATATGTTTAATAAATAATTGCTTCCCCTATACTATAGGTAATTTAATGGTTTTATAAGCGAATTGTTTACTTTGTTGTGGTTGTCACTTTATTATCAGCATATTCAGTTTTGTCGACAGCTACTTCAATAAATTCATTACATATAAAATGCCTCCATATATATATATATATATATATATAAATGTCTACGAAAAGGGTTAGACTTTTCCACAAATTTGTTCGTCTTCGAAACAAAATCAAAACATTGATTTGAAAAAAAAATAATAATTTCAGAAGGCCCCTATCAAGTTTTCCCAGCTTTTGGCCTACTTAGTGAATTTCTGACATCTATATCTTTAGCTCAGCTTGTTTACATTTCCATTATCAACCGATAGAGTAGTGTGCAAATCAAAACAAACCTTAAGCAAGCCACCAACAACTACTATGAGATCTTATCATGAAAATGCGAAAGAGAGAACAATGAGAAGAGACCCATCTCTTAAATAGTGAACCACTATTGTGAAGTTTGAACAACACTCTTGCGCTTCAAGTCAGTAATCTTGCGCCATGGAACGCGAACAGGTCACGCCACGGAGTTATCCTACAAACCTCATCGACAAGGACTGGTCGAACCGAAAACTCATGTTTAGGAAAAATTCAGAGAAGTTTCTTAATTTGGTGCATGACATGAAGCTTAGAGATGATGATGTGTGGATTGTAACTCTGCAGAAATGTGGGACCACTTGGATGCAGGAATTACTGTGGTTGCTTATCAATGACTTCGATTTCGACGGAGCGTTGGCCAAAGATCAGGAGCTACGTTCTCCGTTTATGGAGTAAGCTAATCGTTTTTAAAAATATAAATATACTTAAAACTATATATTGTTTCCCTTTAAGGTTTGACTTTCTTATATATGAGGATGAGGAACGATCATTAAGGCCTGTCGAGGAATTGAAGTCTCCACGACTGATCAAATCTCACCTTCCACTTGCTCTACTGCCCTCGAAACTTTGGGAGAGAAAAAACAAAGTGATTTATGTCTTTCGGAATCCTCTAGATGCCTGGGTATCTCGATATTACCATGGCGTTTCATTTGGCTTTTATTATGGGAAGACACTGCATCAGTATTTCGATGAAATCTTAGCCACTGAAGGTTTTGCAACTGAGATCATTGAACACGCCCACGAGTTCTACCAATTGAGAAATGAACCCTGGGTCTTCTATACCAGCTTTGAAAGATTGAAGAAAGATCTGCGAGGAGTGATCAATGATGTGTCCAGCTTTCTTGAGAAACCCATCAGCGATCAGCAAACAATGGAGCGACTACTAAAGCATTTGTCTTTCGAAGAAATGAAAAGTAAGTAAAATATTATTACAGAACAGATTCTTAAACTATTTCTGATTACAGAAAATACAACAACAAATCATCTGTGGGAACTAGCCCAAGTAAAACACAAAAATGCACGCAAGGAGACCCACCCGTAAGAAAAGACATTTCATACTCTAAAATGCCATTTAAATTTAAAATGAGTATCTTCGTTCGTGCGACGAGGAGAGGTCAACGGTTTCAAGGACGAACTTCTGCCCGAGCAAATAGCGAAGGCCAACGATTGTATAAAAGCGGTTCTAAAAAATAAATCTGTGACTATGGAAGAACTGCTCCTCCTAAATAATCCCTAACCAATAAAATAATTAAGAGATAATGACACATAAACTTACAGTTGCTTAAATGAGATAAATAAAGTTGCTTTGACGATAAACATTTTGTTGATTTAGTCAATTCTTTAGTGCAAAATGGCAGATGCAAACAAATTAATAACATGTAAGACACCGCGTGATGTACGGCTTTTTTCATTACATATTGCCAACATTCTTACGCACGACACAGGAAGTATTAAAAAATATTTGTTTGTATTTGTCAACATTAAGTTAACTAAAAGTTAACGAGTTTCGATAACTAAATGCATAACTAGATCCATTTAGTTTTATATTATATATTTTTTTAATTGTGCTTTATGTTGCCCTCTATGAAATTTATTTAACCAATTGAAATTGAAATAATATAAACAAACAATAAAATGCAATCGCAAAAGATTTTTAAATAAACAAATAAAAAATGCAAACATTTCTTATCACCGAAAAGTTTCATTTTAGCTCTACTTTTTTGCAAATCAAGTCAGTAAGCTACCGCCATGGAACGCGTTCCGGTCACGCCACAGAGTTATCCGACCAACCTAATTAATAAAGACTGGACGAAGCGAAAGCATTTCCATAGGAAAAACATGGATTGTTTTTTTAATTTAGTGCATGACATGGAGGTTCGAGACGATGATGTGAACTACTTGGATGCAGGAAATGGTGTGGCTACTGCTCAACAATACCGATTTTGAGGGGGCGTTGGCCACAGATCAAGAACTACGTAGTCCGTTTTTGGAGTGGGTTTTTAATGTTCTTTATTAAAAGTATTGATAACCTTAAGCCACATTGATATTTAGGTATGATTTCGTTAAATATGGCAATTTAGAAAGATCATTAAGGCCTGTAGAGGAGTGCAAATCACCACGACTCATAAAAACTCATCTTCCCCTCGCCTTACTGCCCAAAAAACTTTGGGAAGGAAAAGTCAAGGTGATCTTTGTGTTTCGGAATCCCCTAGATGCCTGGGTATCTAGATATCACCACGGTGTCACATATGGTGCTTTCACTGGAAAAACACTGCAGCAATATTTTGACGACCTCTTGTCCAACGGAAACTACCAACTTCGAAATGAACCCTGGATCTTTTACACCAGTTTCGAAAGAATGAAAAAAGATCTACGTGGCGTGATCAACGATGCCTCCTGTTTCCTGAATAAATCTGTCACCGAACTGCAAATGGAGAGACTTCTTAAGCATTTGTCATTCGAGGAAATGAAAAGTTAGTTAAATAACTTTAATTTGATTCAAGAAACTTTTTATTTTGTTTTCTTTGCCACAGAAAATCCAACGACGAACCATCAGTGGGAGAGATCTCATGAAAGTCTCGGCATCAAAACGGACTTCAAGTAAGGGAATTAGTAAAACTTTCCTTAAATATAATTTCAATCCCAATCTTTTAGTTTCTTGCGACGTGGAAAGGTTAATGGCTACAAGGATGAACTTTTGCCCGAACAAATTGAAAGGGCAAGAGCCTTATTACAAAAAAATCTCGACAGAAACTCTGTTACTATGGATGAACTGCTATTATTAAATAATCCTTAGATAATGGTGGAGGAAAATAAATAATAAAAAATATAACGGTTAGAACTGCGGACATTTCTTATTAAATAGCATTATTAAGATAATTATAATGTTTGCCTAAACTGGTCATAGAGATTGTAGAGCAGTGGAAAAGTTAAAATTGGCGACCTCCAAAATATATATTTTAAAATTGCAGTTTTTTGATCAAAACTATAAATTATATTGGTTCAATGTTGGAATGCCATACCTCGTTGAATTCGTCATAAAATTTCTAACAAACTGGCATTCACAGCTCAAAAATTTTGGGTTGGATCAAATTTCGAAAAAAATGATGATGGGGTACCTATAAAAAAGCTAAAGTTGGCGACCTCCAAAATATGAGTTTAAATTGCAGTTTTTTGATCGAAACTATAAATTATATTGGTTCAATGTTGGAATGCCATACCTCGTTGAATTCGTCATAAAATTTCCAACAAACTGGCATTCACAGCTCAAAAATTTTGGGTTGGATCAAATTTCGAAAAAAAATGATGATGGTACCCCTTATAAAAAGCTAAAGTTGGCGACCTCCAAAATATGAGTTTTAATTGCAGTTTTTTGATCGAAACTATAAATTATATTGGTTCAATGTTGGAATGCCATAGCTCGTTGATTTTGTCATAAAAATTCCAACAAACTGGCATTCACAGCTCAAAAATTTTGGGTTTGATCAAATTTCGAAAAAAATGATGATGGTTATAGAAAATGCTAAAATTGGTTGACTGAAAATAATCATATCAATAAACCAAGAATTCCAAAAATGTATCTTTTTCTTTCGTTTTAATTGATATAAAATTTGTAAAAATCCAATATTTAAGGCACACGTAGACATAAACTAACTAACACTGGAAGCAGCACATAAAATTCATCTTTAGGCCGTGGAGGTCTCCACCTTCCTAGCATTGTCCTCCTTGGATGAGGGTCCAGTCTGTGTGATCTGGACGAGGCGTTCAGTCGATGGAGGTGGCAGTGCCTTCATGGGCGCCTTGATGGTCAGCAGGCCATCGGAGGAGAGGGAGGATGTTACCGAATCGGGATTGACATCATCTGTAAGTAGGATATTTGGTTAACATCGAAGATATTGCATCACAAGTTTATATATAAATAGTTGAGTATTTTAAGATATTTATATTTATCAAAAGAAGATAGTTCTTTAACTTCTTGAACCTACTTGGCAGCTGATAGCGTCTGGAGAACTGGCGGGAGACATATCCGTGCTCGTCCTGCTTCTCCTCGTGCTTTCCCTCCACGATGACGAACCTGTCCGCGATCTTGACGGTGATCTCGGACGGTGAGAACTGCTGGACATCCAGAATCACCTCGAATTTCTCGCTATCGATGTTGAGGGTGGAGCCGGACTCCTGCTTCTGCAGGCTGTTCTTCTGCCAGGGGCGCAGATAGCCGGATCGCAGCACTGTGGGGCGGGAGTTCCACACCGAGGACATGAGGTCATCCCTCCTCAGTCCTTGGCCGAAATGCTGATCCAAGAGGCGCGAGGTGCGCATTGGAAAGTCGAGCTCATCCCACCAATCACGGAACATCAGGGGCACCACGGACATCTAATTTGGTCAAGAAACGAGACGATAGTGAGCCAATCACTTCACTAATTATTGCACTTATTGTCCTTCTATTCTATTCGAATTTTCTATGGTGGATGTATCCTTTTGCGTACCTTTTCAAAATTAATTCACTTCGATTCGCGTGTCTTTTTCGGTTCGCGGCTGTTGCGATTTTGATGGAGCTCTACTAGCACTCACACTGTTTTATACCCTCGACCAAGTGTTTACATCTTCCACCGTGGTCTAAAAATATGAAAATTTATTTGCCATCTAAATTTAAACGAGCGTCATACATTCACTCTCTATAGAGAACATACAGAATTTATATATGCCAAACACATATATTTGGTGCGAATCTGCGAACGATTTCAGCTTGTTTTGTTTGGCTTCCGTGGGAGTCGATGATTTGGAGACTCAGACGCCGGCTATCATGCTGACCCAAAGAAAATTCTATATGTTCCATCTTAGTCACCACAGACAAGCCTTTTTCGGAGCTGAATAAATAGTGTTTTTGATTGTTTGCTTCCAGAACAAACTTGTTTGTGCATTGTGTGCCCCACATTCTAAACACAAAACCTACACAAAAACATGTAATTTGTATTTGAAATGTATTTTGTTTACATATTAATATGCCTGCAAATTCTTTTCAGAAAATTCAAATCGCAAAATGAATTTCTGGAAAATGCCAGAACAAATTTTTACGCCCTCAAATTTTGCTAGATATAAAGGAATTTTTATAATTTTCTACCTGTTGAAACTGTAAATTTGACGTGGCCAATATGAAAATACTTTGCCCACTAAATGACTTTATAAACTATTTTAAGCATCAGGCACTTTTGCTTGTTCTTTGTTTTTCCGCTGCTGAGTCATGTCGCGTGCGTTTTCAATCAGACGAATGAGATGACGTCGCCCGAAATTTGACAGACCAAACAAAAGAATTTTCAAATATTGTTGGGAATTTATAGCTACAATTTTGCTGAGTTAGTATCACATAAATTATTTATTATAATTATTAAGGGGTACTTATGTATATGATGCACGTATACATTAATTTATACATTCTTTTTTACATTTTGGTTGGCACTGTTTATTTTTGATGCGACCAATTCAAACTTATATAAGCCGTTTCGCTTTTCCAATTATATTTTTAAGATTGGTGTTTTCGCAATAATTTAAGTTTGTTTTTTGGGATTTTCCAGATTTGCAGAAAAATTGAAATTTAATAGACTCTTACAGCTTTGGAATGTGCTTTATTTATTCTCGGTTGCCGGATGGCTTTTTTGCTTAACACAGATCATTAAAAATTGGTCCACATTTTCCAAAAAAAAAAAAACAAATATTTATTTATATAAAAAAAACATGTTGTATGCGATGATAGCTTGTATTATATTGAATAGTTTTCTAAAAGCATTAAAAATACAGGTCCAAGAAGTTTCACAACTCATTTAATAATTCTGGAACCATTACATTATTGAAAAAATTCCATTTTAAGCAATCCTGGAAAATATTCTGTAGATGACCCCTGTATTTTCTTATGTACCCAGTGCAGCCAAACAGTGGGGCAATTATCTCCCGAAAATGGGCCAAAAGCTCACCAACACCACTCCAAAAAAGATGTGCAACTGCAGGCGGTGGCTGTGGCTGTGAGCGAGTGTGAAAGTAGTGAAAGCTGAAAGCCGACGGCGAACGGGGCCAATTCCTTTGCTTATGCAAGGCAGCCGAGATGCCGACGCCACCGCCCCATCAGGAGGCAAACAAAAAACAGACGACATTCAAGACAGGACTTGCGGCACGTGAAGTGTTCACTGTACTTTACAAGCGGAGGTTAAATAAACGCACCAAAAAAATAAGCCAAGAAGATGGTAAGTAAGAAAAATACTCTACGCCATAGTTCGATTGTTGAGAATTGTTTTCCCTTTTTTTTTTGTTGGCCTTACTACAGTCCGCCCCCCTTTTGTTGCCCGTGACGTCACGACTGTTGCTTCTGCTTCTGCTTATGACGTTGTCGCTTTGCCATGTGCAGGCGCATCTCTCGAAGCGAAGCTATTCGGATCAGAGTGTCCATGGCTACATGACCGAGGTCTCTATGGTTTATTGGAGGTTTTGTTTACAGGGTTAGGCTAACCGAATTTCAATCCATTGCAGCGCACCTGCTGGTGGAACGAGGTGTGCAAGGAGGAGTTCCAGAGCCTCTTCCGCTGCAAGTGCCCCCAGTTCTCGTACTGCCGGTGAGTTTCCGGCTATGTCCCCGCAGAGGCCAGGCTGGAAATCGAATTAGCCTATCCGGACCTGTCGGGTTGTGTAATTGCTTTCGCATTTTCGCAGGTCGCCGGGGCGCTACTATAATGCCTACTGCTCGATGACCGACACCGGATATATTTGGACCCAGCCGAACTGGGATTGGGGGACGTAGGATGCAGCCACCCCGGATAGCGCCCCTCAAGCCTCGCCCCCTCACCGCCAGCACGACTCGCTGTGACGTCAAAGACACTGACTGCCGATTGTATGCTTCCGTAGACCAACATAAAAAAAAGGGGGTGGCAAGAACCCCACAACCGAACGGACTGTTCGGCTCTAAACAACGTAATGGTGTCGAGTTTATCTCCCCAAATTGTTATCGGTATTCGTGCTGAATAAAATAGTATCGAGTGTCGTATTACTTTTCGCCTTCACTGTTTACGCGGGCCCATTGGAAAATCAATAAAGGCTTTCCAAATTCACGACGTCTTGTGGCAGGGCCACAGTGGGTATGAAATATGTTTTAACTGCACTTACTTACAGCTCTTTTCGGGGGAAGCCATTTTCAAAACTCAATCAGAGCTTAGATATATTTTTTTTTTTTAAATGTACATCATAAAAGATGAACATAATAATAAATTTATTCAATACTGCATTCTGCCCGACAGTGAGAGTAGTGGATAAGTCTTCAAAACTATAAGTTTATTTAATTTTATTTTTTTTATTAAAAAACTCTTAATATTCCCAAACTTAAAATTATTCTTTCAATGTAATTGTTGTAGTGTACTTAATAAAAAAAATTATTTTTGACATTATGTTTTTTCCCCTTTCTAAATGGTGTATGTCTCCCAGACTTTTTCAGTTTGTCCCACTGTGCAGGACCAAGGCGCAGGCGTCGCATTGAAAGCGAAAATCGAACAGCGTGGGAGTGCGTGTGCGATTGTGTGTGCGAGTGTGTGTGCTTGGGCCAAAGTCAGTTAATCTATTGCCAGCTCAACATATAGACACCGCCAACAGATGTTGGCAGTGTGGAAAATCGAGTGAGCGCAGTTAGAAGCCAAATTTCCTTTTGTTTTGGTGAAGAAAATCCCAGGACTTCCAGAAAATGTCGCGCCTCCTGTTCGTGACACTGCTGGCCTTAAGTCTCGGATGTGTGGCGCCCAGCAGCAGCAGCAACCACCTGCCAGCAGGATTGGCCGTGGATCTGGGACCAGGTGTGAATCTCAACGAGCGTTTCTTCGACCAGGTTCGGGCGCTCATCAAGCGGCGGCTCCAGGAGAAGGGTCTCGCAAAGCCGGAGCAGTCGGATCTGCCACTACCCGTGGCGAACGATGATGCGGTGGCCCTGCAGAACCAACGGAGCTACGACAATGTGCCCCTTCCGGCGGCCAGTGTTCCGACGCCAGTGCTCGTGGAGAACTGGCCCACCGAGCAGCAGCAGCACAGCTTTGGCCAGGTCACCGCCGTGGCCGTGGATCCACAGGGAAATCCGGTGGTTTTCCACCGTGCCGAGCGCTACTGGGATGTAAAGTAGGTCAACAGCTGTCGCTGCCTAGTAACAAGTGTCTATCGCATATGCACATAGAAAAACACAAGACCAGCAATATGATCTTGTTTTCGAAATATATCAGAAAAGGGTCAAAAGAATAGTTGTTATCGTAGTTATAGTTAAGAAGCTTATGGATATACAAACCAAAAATTGCTTTGAAGCTAATAATATAAACTAAATGTGGCAATTATAAAATTCACAATTACCATAAATATTTTAAAATATTTTTTTCCATTTTGTTTACTGGTTAGTAAGCATTATGATAAATTAAAAGTAATGTTGTCCTATACCTTGTATGTTTTTGAGCACTTTACATTTTCATAGTACTTTTATTTTGACCGCAGCTGTATAGATCTGTTAATAGATGTAGACAAAATAATAATTTTAGTTACTTTTTTCCAGCTTTTTTTCCTTATAAACATTTTTTAGCTTAAGATTTAAAATTGTACATATAAATATTTAGTTCGATCAAATATTATTATCAGTTAATATTATTAACAATCAGGCAATAGATCAAATGTATTGTATAATTTTTTAATTTCAAGATTTAAAATGCTATAGACGTACATAAAACTCCTTTATTTAGTATATCGATCAAACCAAATTGGTGAAATCCTTTAATCTTATTCTCGCCATTGCTATTTCAGTACCTTTAACGAGAGCAATATATACTACCTAATTGAATACGGGCCCATTAAGGAGAAGACCATCTACGTGCTGGACGCGAAGACGGGAGCTATTAAGTCCGGATGGGGATCGAGCATGTTCTATATGCCACATGGCATGACCATCGATGGACACGGCAATTACTGGATTACGGATGTGGCCATGCACCAGGCCTTTAAGGTAAATATTTGATTAATTTAAATACGAGACTCTTAGCTGTAATCATTGTTTCAATTAGTTTAAGCCCTTTAGCAACAAGCCACTGCTGACCATTGGCAAGCGATTTAGGCCGGGATCATCCGTTAAGCACCTGTGCAAGCCCACTTCAATTGCAGTGGCCACAACCGGAGAGGTAAGAGGTAGCTGTCCAAATAATTTCGTACTTTAATTCACTGTTATCCCAATCCACAGTTCTTTATCGCTGATGGGTACTGCAATAGTCGCATACTCAAGTTCAATGCCGCTGGCAAGCTGTTACGTACGATTCCCCAGCCACCCGGTGCGTATACTTAATTTTCATACTAAGTGGGAAGATCAAGCTGTTTTTGGTCCTTATATATAATTTGTGTAAACAAAATCTCATTTATTTGGAAACGCATTTTTGCCATTCCCTTGGTATTTTTATGAATTCTTAGTAAATTTGTATATACTTTTCCATGGTATATGTATAAGTCTTCAAAAGCCTTTAAGCTTTATATTTTTTTTGACAAGTTTCTATGACTATTGTTTGGGTAAAATGTTTAAAATAAATATTGTATTTTTAAGGCACCTTTGAATGGTTTCACATTTTCTAACCCACCCATTATGCAGAATTCCTCTCATTGCAGGTTCCTCATGCTATAACATTGCTGGAACACCTGGATCTTCTGTGCATCGCTGACAGGGAGAATATGCGCGTAGTCTGCCCCAAGTAAGGATTATCTTATACTTTAAAAATGTAAATGTATATCAACGACATTTGTTTGACAGGGCTGGACTGATATCCTCCCATGGAGAGGGTGAGCCGGCGGCAACCATCCAGGAACCGGACTTGGGACGCGTTTTTGGGGTAGCCAGCTATGGCGACATAGTGTTCGCGGTGAACGGACCCACCTCCATGCTGCCCGTGCGGGGATTCACCATTGATCCGCGCTCCGAGGCGATCATCGGCCACTGGGGCGAGTTCAAGAACCCGCACTCCATGGCGGTCAGTGTGAATGGATCGGCTTTGTACGTGACCGAAATCGGAACCAACCACCAGACAAATCGAGTGTGGAAATATGTGCTGGCCTGAGCATAAAACCAAAACCCTGAAACAAAAGTCCGACTTGCACTGCGCTCCTTCATATCCCTAGATCCATAGATTCCACTCAATTAGTTATCAGCAGCAAGCGAATGGAAAACGCACACAAAATCAGACACCAAATCGGAAACAGATTAAACAGAACCTAAGCATTAAGCAGAGCCCACACCAAGTACAGTTTAAAGCAACCCATCGTCAGATCAATAGAGATTAGTAAGTGCTTAAGAAATGTGTACAAGTTAAGAATGTAAATTGCTTGGATAACAATACCACAACAAACATAACCTCAGAATCTTATGTTTTGCACTGTAATGAGCAAACGAAAACGAAAACAAAATTACAAAGCAGCTTAAATAGTACATATACTTAAATGTAATAGTTATGCGTAGGCACTAACTAGGCACGAATGTGAGGATGTGGGCACGTGAGCTTGGATAACCGCATGGATTCCGCAGATAACCGGGGGCAACCAGCGCATATAAACATACATTGTGTATCATATTGTAACCTATATCAAATATATAATCGTATCGGTATCTTATCAACTTATCGTAGCCCCATGTAAATTATGTATGTAATAAACTGTTGTTGTTGTGACGTGAACGGCAAGCCCACAGAACACGGGGATTAGATGGTTCAGATCCAATGACTATATCCCCTCAAGGCCAAGGAATGTTAATTCTTATAGATATGTTCTTAAACCTAAGCAAAAAATGTGTATATCCAGCCCTATGTTAGGTATTCGAGCGGCTTAGTTTGCAGGGCAAACACTCTAATTTACAAATAAAAACAGAAATGTTTGGGCATAACTTAAATACTAGCAAATATAAATAGAAAACTTCAACACATATAAAAATAAAAATCTCTAGGGAATGCAACGGCTGTCAGGTGGAATTCAGCCAATGCCTGGCAAATTGCAGAGCCTCGTTTAAGTGCGACAGCCATTCGAAGAGCTCAGATTGAGTATCGGCGGCAAAGAAGACTCCCGATTCGTAATCGGGTTCTTTACCCTGCAGTAGAAAGCTCCTCGCCCGGGCACACAGTTCCCGCGGGGCTGCAGCTATCGAAGATTGCCCACACCCCGGCAGCTCGAGCGAAAAAAGGGGTGATTCATCCAGCAGATTATCTTCATGCTGCCAAACGGATAGCTGCACGCCATCCAGACTGCACCATCTCCGGTTCCAGTTGTGTTTGCTCTTCGGGTCCTGAACATTAAGGTAGCCGGCGAAACGGGCTTTGGGCAGCCGTAAGTCCACTCGTCCAGTAATGGATATAGCCGGGCCCAGATTCGTGGATTTTGTGTGTGTACTTAAGGGCAATTGCCAGGATCGCGAGCTGCGCAGGCAAATCTTATCGCTGGATCTCGTCTCACTGGCCACCAGTTGAAAGGGTGCCAAGTTCATGGCTTGTACTTTGAAAGAAGCATGCAGGCGAAAGCGGGAGATGATCTGTTCGCCACCAGAGCCCGTGGAAGAACTAGAGTTGGCGGAACCTAAATTCCCACTGCCACGTCGCTGTAAGGTAACTCATTAGGAAACTGCTTCCTTGGAGATCTAAATCCACTTACCAGTGACTTGGCAGGCTCCAGAGCCAGCGTGGAAACCTTGCGCAGGCGCAGCATGAAGATCTGGCAGCGCAGCTCCAAGCTTTCCGCCTTCTCACCGCTATAGAACTCCAAGCCACAGTCCCGAAAGAAGGCGCATCCATCCTGGCACTCCACCGATTGCGTGGAGCGAATGCGGCCACCGCACTCAAAGGTGCAGATGTAATGGTAGTTGAAGAACATATCCTGGTTGACATCCGCCCTCACCGGCAGTTCCATGGCATCGATTAGCAGGCACTGGGATGGCCTCCTAGCGGCCAGAGCATCCTCATTTAATTGCGACCCAAGTGGAGCCGACTTTCGCAGGCTGGAGAAGAGCAGTAGTCGCTCGGCCTCCACCATCTCAGCGGAGATCTCCAGCTCTGGCATCTGGCGACATATGCTCACTGCCTGGGCCAGCTGCTCATTGGGGTTCAGCGACTCATTCAGCAGGGAGTCCAGGTTGAAGCTGGCATAGTAGGTGCTACTGTCCAGCTCCCCTTCCGTTTGATTCGACTGATCTCTCGAGAGATTTAGGCTGTGAGTCAGTCGCTGCTTCTCCGCCAGAAAGAAATCCTTCCCCTTGCGATACGAGCGACGCAGGGCGTTCTTCAGCAGGCGGTAGCGAGCCAGAGCGCTGACCGACATCAGCTGGCTGTCACTGGGTATGGGCACCGTCTGCATCAGCTCACCCAAACTGCTGCTGTTGTGGAGGGCAGTGGGATCCTCCGCCCCAGCACCAGCCACTGCCTGCTGAGGGGTTGTGGGGCAACTGAAGCTGAGATTCTGGCCAAATTGACGCAGTGGCGTGACTGGGCCATCGTTTATGTCGATGGTCAGATTGCGCGATGGCTGAAAGATTAATTATTACTCAATTTCTTATGGCCAAAACAAAAACAATCTTATATTTCATATGCGTTTCGGAAAGATTTGGATAAGTACAGTGTGATAGTGGCTATTTACAGAAGTTTCAGTGTCGAATGCAAGCGAAAGCCTTAAGATCTAATGGGAGTCAACAAAAATCTCTACCTTGGTTGTAAACCGCTGGCTCTGCTTCTTTTTGGGAGTGCTCTGGTTAGCCGGCTCCGGCTCAATCTGTCCAGAGCCATAGTCATTCGCCACAAAGGAGCTGCCGGCACTGCACGCCCCTCCCAAACTGTAATCGGCGTACAACTCATCGGCTCCTTCGTTGGGCATGTCGTACGAAACGGAATCCGCAATGGAACTGGTCTGTAAAGGGTTCTTAATAAGAGATATGATGGAAGGTAAAACCCATTCGAGGCCACTTACATTGTGCACCTTTTCCGGACGATCCAATACCAGTTCACTGCGACACAGATTGTCCAGAAAGATCTCGCTGCGCTGCAGGGAGAGTTCCGAACGGGAGAGATTTCGATTCTTTTTTGGCGGTGAATGCTGCTCGCTGATATTGTTCAGGGATTGATGGGTAAGCGGAGTTGGCGACTTCAGTTTGGGCTGCCGAATCACAGAGGAGTCTGTGGTCTGACTGGCTGAGCAGGAGGATTCAGCACCACTCGGTTCCTCGGGCAGTGGCATGAACTGAAAGAAGTTGCCGTTCTTCATGGATTCCTGTAGAAAGTGACCCAAGGCCACAGGCTGACTGGGAGCACTCAATGGAGGTTGAATCGCCTGCGGGGTTAACTGAGGTGGCATAGGCTGGCTAGTTTTCTTAGGTTGTACAACATTATAAGTTATCTGGGGCTGGCTAACAGGCGCAATTAGCTGTGGCTGAGAAGTAGTCTGCACATTTATCTCTGACTGGACAACCAGGGACTTCATCTGCGGTGAGTTCTTCGGCGCCTTCTGCACCCTGGCGTACATAGCACTGAGATCGGCAGGCGAAGGCGATGGATCCGGCATGGACTCACTCACATATGCCGTGGAGCTTCCCGTTGGAGTTGGAGTCGGATTTATTCTCTTCGCTGCGGTCTTATCCTCATGATGTGGACTTCCTCTAATCCGCAGGCAATCCTCCTCGATTTCCGAATAAATGGGTTCGCTGTCGAGATCGCGCTGTAGACGTGTAGTCGCCACAGATGTGGTTACCAGACTGCTGGGACCATCTGTGCAGTCGAAGCTCTCGGCTTGATGATGACTGCGCTCATGAGGATCAAAGCGAGAGCAGTCCTGGGAAAATGTTAAATTGAATAGGTAATTTTAATAAAACATAATTAATTTATTAAATGTATATATAAAATAAAAAAAGGGGGTTTGACTGTATCGAACCTTTTCTATTTAACAGTAAGGATTTGTTTCAAGCATGTATTTAATTAACATCAAGTTATGGCTTGACTCTTAACTTTGTGATAAAATAAAATTTTAGACCGTTACGACAAATTAAGATTGTTACTTAAAAAAGCATTAAAAAATTGGCCCAAGAAGGACACTTAGTTTTATCTGTGATTAACATTTTTGAAGAAAGGTAATACTGTGAAGGTTTTTTATATATGAAAACTTAAGCCCCTTGAGTGTGGACTGTATTTTAATTGCTCTCATATTCCAATTTCAAATTTCGATAGTCTGAATGCCAGTGTGTTATCGATATCAGCTGCAGTGCAGCCCAGCGAAGAGCGCAAAACGGACGACGCAACAAGCAAGAACAGCTGACAACAGCATATTTTCCCTTTCCCCTGGCGAATTCGAACGCCATCCGAAAACAATCCGGAACAGAGGCATTTAAAGGGGACCAGGAGCACATTCACATGGCGAGGCGAACCTGAGGAGATGTACAAATCCCTTCTCCGCAACGCTGCACTCCAGGCCAGGACCCATATCATCCGGAGCAGCCACACAAAAAAGGCAAACGGAAAGCGCAAACAAAAATCGGAGGAGATGGAGACGGGCTACGACTTCAACAGGCGGTGGACGCCAGTGGGAGAACAGCCTAGAACGCGAGCTCCCCACAATTCGTCCACCTTCAAGCTGGTCTCGTACAACATCCTGGCCCAGGACCTTCTGCTGGAGCACCTCTTCCTCTACGTGGGCATCCCACAGGAGTTTCTCAGCTGGCGTCGCCGGCAGCAGAATCTTCAGCGGGAGCTGATCAAACTGGATCCAGACATCCTGTGCCTGCAGGAGATGCAGTTTGATCACCTGGGGCTGCTCGTACAAGGCTTGCGCATGGGCAACGGCAAACGGCTGGCCTATGTTTACAAAAAGAAGACTGGACATCGCACGGACGGATGCGCCATTGTTTATGACTCCTCAAAGTTCCAGTTGCTGGACCACCGAGCTGTGGAACTGCATGACCAGGAGGTGGCTCTGCTCAATCGCGAGAATGTGGCCCTGTTTGCCAAGTTTCGTTTCAAAAAGAAGCAGGATCAGCAGAAGGAGTTCGTGGTGGCCACGACGCATTTATTGTACAACCCTAAAAGAGATGATGTGCGCTGCGCTCAGGTGGGCAGAATACTAGAGGAGCTTCACTCCTTCTCTACGGACACACCTATTGTCCTAACTGGTGACTTCAACAGTCTGGAGAACTCGTCTCCCATTGAACTACTCATCGAAAAGAGCGATGAAGTGGAATCAGAAGCTAATCCTGCGCCTCTGCGCTTCGAGCTTATCGATCCCGGCGAGCGCACAGCCTCCACATACCAGAACAACTGGATCACTGTGGACTACATCCTGCGCTCGCTTGGATCACGGAGCAGGCACAAGCTTCTGCCCATCAGCGTCTATTCACTGCCATCGATCAGCCGCTGCAGCAGCGTGGGACAGATCCCCAACCACTATTTGGGTTCGGATCACTACGCCCTGGGCGCCAAATTCACAGTTGTCTAGTTGTTCAGCATTTAAGTTTGTCGCTTTATCCCGGACTCGTCAATAAAGATACGAAAGCTGATAAGTCGTATTGAACATTTGGCTTTCAAAATTAAAAAACAAAAAACTCGCCAAAAGGGCAAAAAGATTAAAGAATTCTTAAAACGAATATTCCAGCGTTATAACAAATAAGAATTTGAATGTTTCAAGAAGTATTAATATTAAACGAAACGTTTTCGTTCTAATTATTTAAAAATTATGTATGTAGATAACAAAAAGAAACTTACCCGGAAAGTGCGCAATGCCCGTTCATCACTAGCCTCCAACTTGGCTCGAATACTGCTCAAAAGATAGCCCATTTTGGTGATGGTAACGTCCTGATCGAGGTCCTTGTGGAATGAGCGATATGTGGTGGGTGCCGCCTCCGTTTGGAAATCCAGCTTGCGAGCTCTATTAGCACGGGGCAACTTCTTTGGAGGCGTCGGAGCATCTACCTTGCGCTCGAAGTCAAAGTAGGGCTGCTCCCTGTCCAACTGCTGGCGGGTAGATGTGGTCGTTCCCGAGGGCGTGGTCTGCATGGGCGAGTGGTAGCTGCCTGGCGGAGACTGGGAATGTAGTTCCAGCTGGGAAGTGGAGGTCTGCACGCCCACAGTGCATTTTTTGGGAGTGATTTTGATCGGTTCTTCCGTTAGATTTTCCTGTTGATTCGACTTTTTGGGCGATACGAAGCGCAGGATCTTCTTTTTGGAGGTATTTAGGAAATTCTTAGACTTCTTCCCCAAGTTTTTCGATTTGTTACCCTTCCAGGGGGATAGATTTCGCCACTGCTCGCCCCAGATGAACTTCTGGCTGGCCTGACCGCCAGCTGTTCTAATTCCACTAGGATATTTTATGGGCGTCTCCTTGTGTACCATATTTGATGCTAGGTTCTCGCTCATACTACCATCCACGGTGTCCAAGGAAACCTTTGGAACTACAGGCTGAGGCTGTGCCCTAGGCAGTTGCCATCCAATGGCCACTTGCGGTTCTGCTTGGGTCCTAAATTCGCTGGCTGTCTTGCCCTCGTAGTTCAGCATATCGGTGATCTTGGGCTCCGTCCAGCCAAGAATTATTTCCTTGGCGGGCGCACTTTTCCGGCTGCTTTCCTGCCGTATATTCCGGGCGTAATTCGAGCCCCTTTTGGACTCCACCACGCGTTCAATGTCGCTGAGTGAGGGGCAGGTGGGCAGATGTTTGTGGCTCCGGGGCTTCTCCACCTCAGCTAGATGGTGACACAAAACTCGTGAGATCATTGACAATCCAAAAGTCCAGGAATTGAAACCGTAACTCAAATGTTTTGGAACACAATTCTTTATTTGGTAAATACATTTGAATTTTAGTTAAATTAATTCTTTTGGTACTTTGTATATCTAATTCGATTTGGTTACGGTTTCATTGTTTTGGGCCTGGGCTGATTACTTACCCATGGGATAGGATCTGCGCTGGCCGTCCTTCCGGCGCGAGGAGTCTATTTTACTGCCAGGTACTTGAACACCACGTTTGCGCAGAAACTCGTCCAGAACTCGTTCCGCCTCCCGCACCGAAGGATTCGTAGAGGTGAGCGAGGATTGCGAGAGCTTGCCGTCCAGACTTTGGGAGCTGCGGCGCGGTGGTTTCGGCGGCGGCTGCTGCGAGTCGCGCGTCTTGAAGTTGACTTGACTCAGAGAGAGGCGCTTTTGCAGGAGTCGACCTCCTGCGCCAGAACTTCGACAAGATCGGGAGCTTCTACGACTTGTGGGCTCCGTGGGCAATACATCCTCGTCGAGTCCCTCTTCGACAGCTGATTCCTGCTCACTGATGTTGGACAAAACCGGGGCTGAAGGTTTGTGGGGTATGGGCTCGTACGATTTCATTTTGGTGGTGCCTTTTAGGTTTTGGGAGCTCCTGTACCGGCAGCTGGAGCCCGAAATTGGCAATTTTTGGCGATTTACGCGCACCTCGGACACCACACAGTTGTCGCGCAGCTCCTGAATGATGTGGATGAGCGGTTCATCGTCGCCGCCCACAGCTCTCAAGCGACTGACAGCGGTTAAAGGAGATTTGAAGCTGGATTTTATGTTGGCCGGCTCGCTCTGACGACGTTTGTCCGCCTGCTGCCGCTGGCTGCCCAGATTATTCTGCTTGGTGGCGGGCTGGAAAAAGGGTTTAGAATGTGTTTCATTTTGGATGTTGAGTCTGATAGAGATTAACGAACCTTAGTGCTCTCGGAACGCCTGCTGCGCCGTGGTAGTCGCACGTGCTGGTCACGTGGCGGCGCCGCGGAGCCGCAATCCCCGCTGTCGCTGGTGAAGCAGTAGCAGAAGCCATTCTGGCAGGGCTTGCCCTTGCGCTCCTGCTCCTTGTTGCAGCGATTCTGGTTGATTAGGTCCGCATCCATGGTCCTTCGGATGCGGGGCATCTGCCTGGGCATGTTGTTGTTGTTGTTGTGGTTGGTCTCGCAGTCGCGACTTTGGGTGGAGACCCTACGGATGCGGCGTGCCCTAAACTCATCGATGCACTCCTGCAAACTGAACGAAGACGTGGAACCAGTTTCAGCGGAATCCTCCTCCTCCTCTTCCTCCTGCTCCTCCCCCTCTTCTTCCACTAGAGCATGACTAGAGAACTTTGAGCCTGCAAAGATCTGAATGCCAAGACTCTGTTAACATGCAATTGCAAATGAAATGTGTGTTTTTAATGCTTACTGTGGCCATTTTTCTATGTATTTACAACTGATAAGGCCAGCTGCATGTGGTCCACTTTTACACGTTGCACGCTTTCTACTCCGGCATCGAGGTTTTCCAATCAAAAGAAAAACGACGCTTCGCCTGCATTATTGTATTCCCTTTTGTGCCGCTTCTTCTTTATCAAAAGTGGGAGAGTGTTTAACAGCCCTGTCTTTTGTCAGAGATGAGCATTTGGCTGGGAAAATGTGACCAACACAAATAGTTAAAATCAGCTAATATATATACAAGAAGAGATGTGTCGTATAACTTGTATTATAAGTACGTTGTTAATTTAGTTTTCTATTTTATGCTAATTCTAACAATGCATTTAGAAAAAAAGGAATACAATAATTTTTACCAAACTATTTAAAAATATTAATGAACATAAAAAATAGCTAAATCTTAAATAGAAAACTTGGCATCGCTAACTAAAGAGAAACAGCTGTCAGCTGTTTGCGGCGTGAGGTTACGTCTTCTCTGATTACGAAAAGTCTTACCAATTTGTTTAAAACGCTTTTTAATTAAATATAATTATAAAATGTCAAACAGCCACTTGTTCTTGAAGTCTGGCTTCCCACGAGCTCCCCTGCAAAATGGACTGGGCCGCTATGTTTGCCAATTGCAGAGGATTACACTTAAGTTCTGCAAGAATAATGGATCCAGCAGGGGCATGCGGTATGGAAAAATCATATTATTGTACTTTAAAAATAGTTAAAATTATAAACATTTTACAGCGATTTTATTGAGAACCACCTGGTGGACTTTGCGAAGGAGAATCCCGGCATTGTGGTCTATGTGAAGCCCAGACGCCATCGCACTCCAGTTTTGGTGGGGGAGTACTGTGAGTACTTGATAATTTAAAAAGCTCAACATTTAATCTTAAAATAATTGGTTTAATTTTTAAGTTAAATAGACTTCTTTATTTTCGATAATTACGAATTGGCATGTTTTACATGCTATCTAATCAAAACAATTGAAAACAAGGTATTCTGTTTTAAAAATTTGTTTAAAACCCAATACCTAAATGGTTCAAGAGTTCTTAATATCACCAAACAATTGCTATTTTTAAAAACGATTTAAAAATTATAATTTTAAAACAAGAATATATACAAACTAAAAAACATTAAAATACTTCTAGTGAACGGCGAGCGGGAGTGGATGAGCTGCAGGAACAGCACTCAAGAGGAGATCTCCAAGTGGATTGACCTGCTAAAGACCCAAAACGGCAGCTCCAGTTCGCTGCGTCTGCGTAAAATGTGGCACACGGATGTGCCATCCATCCAGGGCCCGTGGACACCATTCCTACTGCGTTCACCAGATTCCCAGGTGTACCCCAGTGAAGAGGCATCCAAGCCACTGGATACACCGCAAACCGCCACCGAGAAGCTGATCGAGCTCTTCCGACAGCAGCAACTCGAAGCTGGCGAAGAAGCCCACGAAGTTTTAAACAAAAAGAGGGCCGAGTAATAGTTGTATAGAAATTAAGACTTTTTGGTAATTGTTGCTTTTATTTTTATAGTCAACATTGTTATGTTGGTAAACAAATAAATATTTAAAATCTAAACGACTAAAATTGTGCTTCCTCCGCTTGAAATATCGATCCAGAAGTTATTGAAAAATTCGAACAACTTATTGTCCCCTTTAGCGTTGTTTGATTTCAGATAGTTTCGATATGTTTCGGGCTGTTGGAATATCATTGTGGGAGTATCATAAATAATGCTTAAGGTTACTGACCCCTTTGAGGCTTGGAATACATATAGAAATACAAATTAATGTGCGAACCAGACTCTCAGACAAAAGAAGTCGCGGTGTAAACAGGTTATGGTGACAACTTAGAATAAACAACTTAGCATGGACTAATGCTTACAGGTGATTTAGGTGATTCCGATCAGCAACGATCAGTTAAGTACGTAGGGGTCTGACTAAGACGGTGTTTGTGGGGTACATATACAGGTAATTGCGATTGGATACAGCGAGTTTTAAGAGTATCAAAAATTAGACCACGAATAATTGCTTATGTGCTGAAGTATTTTCCATTTAACACTTAGACTTACACATATAAAGTTACACGCACGCATACGATCAACGACTTACACACCGATAAAAGCATTTTGCTCGAGTTTACAATTTCCGTTTGGTTAATTCCTTTGGCGAAATGCATTTGGTTTCTCCTAATTATTACTATATAGACCTTGAGTACACAAATGTTAACGTTGTCATCAAAATAATCAATACGGACGTCTTTACACTTTTGATATTGTTGTCAATGGTATATCACTAGTTAAACTAAATTAAACTCTTGTTTAAACACATGTCTTTTTTCCCTTCATTCCCAGCCATTCCCTTACTGTCGCTGCTGTTTCATATCTATATCTAGACTTTGTAATTTGGTGTTGGTGGGTGGGCTTTTAAGCAAGCATTTTCCATTCGCAACTAGCTACTGTCGGCTTTTTGGTTTTGATGATAGCCTTTCTTTCATAGCACGCAATGACAGCTCAGTTCGGTTGCCGGTACTCCTCAGATGTCGCCCGTTTCCATCGCAGCATTTATGTCTGCCACAATCTTTCCCATCACCTCGCGATAGGGGGAGTCCGATCGGAAAGCCGTTTCCAGCAGCGTCTCCTCCCCGAAGAAATCGAACACCTCGTCGATGCGGCCCAGCGATTTCTCTGTGAGATGCGGCTGCACAATCGACTTCAGCGCCACTTGCGAATCGGCTATTGACTTTTGCAGGTAGGCCAGGTCGAAGGTGAAGTCCACCTCGTAGAATGATATGATGGAGAGCTGGGTGTTCTGCAAAATGTAATAATATTTCAGTTTTAGAAATAAATGGTTCTAGTTTTGGGTAAACACGTAACATCAATTATAATCAAAGTAGTCTCACCTGAAACTTTCTCTTAAAGTTCTCCGCCTTTTGCAGCTCCTCCTCGCTGAACTGATTGTTCCGGTGGAGAACACCGATCTTGATCACGATTTTGATGATGTTCTTGATCAACTTCTCCGCCTTGGCCTTGTTTCCGGTGTGCATCTTGCACAGCCTGTACAGGTTGTCCAGCAGCGAGGCCGTCGTCCCATCGATAAAGGTCTTCGCGATGTTTTTGGTGGCCATGCGTGAGAGGATTTTCTTCTGCGCCCGCAGCCCGATATCGTGCGACTTGAAGACATTTTCAGCCATGACTAAAGCGGAAGGGAGGGGTGCGGATTCAGATATTATTATCGCTGCATATTCATTGAATAAAGCATTGTGGTGAAGCAATTCGAGCAACTTAAACCATCCAAACAAAACGGAGAAACAACTGAGCAACCAAAGAAAACTGAACTGAACTGAACTGAAGTGGCAACTGAAAAGCAAAAGCGAAGTAGATCCGCACTTTTCAGCGTTTTACCTTCCAAGTTCCAGTAGTCGACGCTCCAGAGCAGCAGACATTGACGAAGACCGGCCACCGACATCGTTGCTATATATCACACATATATTACACCGATTCCAGTTGCAAGCATTGATAAGGGAATTACAGATATAGAAACATAAATGATTGGGAAACGTCATCATCACCGTATCTCTAGATAAAGCAAACCTCCTTCTTTCTTTGCTTCGGTTACTTTGTTTTTCTTTGTGTTTTAACTGAAGTGGGCAATAATACAGTCTACATGGCCTAACTTTGACTAGGATGAGTAATATAAAATATAAATGTTTAATTTAATATACATATATATTTAATTAATTTAATACATGAACTAATTTCAGGTTCAAGTCAATACAAAATTAAACAAGACAAAAACAAATATACAGAAATTGAACTTTTTATAAATTCATTATCATGCATTCGTCACAAAAAACTCTTGTGTGCAAAAAACTAGTGATAATGATAATTTCTTAGAAATAATATTTGAAAGTATGTATATAAAACCGTGGTTGTTAAACACAAATGACACAAGTTATGCTGTTCCTTATATAGAGATTCGACCGTATTAATAATTGATGACCAACTGTGCCCCTTTTGGGTGGCTTCACTAACCGTATGTGTATATAAGGTCGTTCTAACGGCGACGAAGCGCGTGTCGTACGTGTTGGAGCCTTAAATGGAAATGCGGCAGCTTTTCCAACTGTCCAAACAAGGAGTCTAGACCAGGGCTAGCAAACCATGGAATCCCCTTGCGGGTCAGCAGAGTTCAAGCTCTCAAATACATATAGGTATTAGCCAGAACCCACCCAAGTCGTAACTAAACTTAATCCAGGGCATCCCTGGCTGCTAATTTAACTAAGTGAATTCCAGTTCCAGTTAGATAACGTCTTGCGTACATATAGAACCGTGTCATGACACGGACCGCTCCAAATGGTTAAGGTCACGCAAAGTGCAATAAAATGGTCGGTCCGAAAGGAGGCCTATCCCCAAACAAAAAGGGGGGAGTGTCAGTGGGTGGGTGGGCGCCGACCAAGGACAGCAGTGGAATGCGGAAATGCGCTACGGCCAAAACATTTCGGCACTTGAGTTTGTCTGGGCCAACTTTTTCTTTCACTCCTTTAACTAATGAGTTTTTGGAACACCGTTTTTGCATTTGCGTGTTTTGTTTTCTCAAGGGGGGTTTTCTTTGCCTACTGGGTGTTATTGATTGCAACTGGTGTTCCCGCCCCCCTAAAAAACCAGAATAGAATTCCAACTTTGGCGCTCTGCCCGCTCACCTGTGTTTTTGTTGCTGCAGTCCTTGAATCGTATCCTTGAGTCCTTCTCCTCCTGTCTGTGAGTGTGTGTGTGAGTATATAATGACCTATCCAGTATTTTGACTGCTAGCACAAGCAACTAAAAAGGGGTAGCTGCATTTAAATGCGCAAATTGTAAACGATTCGCAGCGATCTTTATGCGCAACTTTGATTAAACATAAAACAAGTCAGCGAACAGCAACAAAAAACAAAATATGAGCCAGTGTGACCGGCTGCTGCAACTGGCCAAATCATACAAACAATGGATTTGTCAATGTTTTGTCACAGTTAGTAGTTGTTGGTATTTTTAATGTAGCCTTAACAAACGGCATATGAGGTGCAAGGATTTTTATTTTGTTCAATTTTTTTTTAACAAATGTTTTTGTTCAGTTATTTAATTTTTTTAAAAGAGCAGAGAATTATTTGCATTCCGTAACGTAAAATAACAGATCAACAACGTATGATTATACATTTATATTAAATTTTTTAATTCTTTAAAGTCAGAAAATTATTTCCAATTCATAATGTAAAATAACAGTATGTTTGTGTTACTATTAATTACAAAACTGTTGAGTTCAGCCAACAAAAAATTATTAAGTTAAGAGTTCAATGTTTGGTTTAAAACATTAAATTCAATTGGGATCGAAAAGATGCACTTCTAAATTATCTATTTTGACCGTTAGAGTGAGTTTTTTGTTATTCAAATATTTAAAACTGTATAATATATGGAGATATACCGCTTTTGTAATTTTGGCGGTTTTTTTCGCTCCAAATAGTATAGTTTACCTATCCGAAGACGGTCACACTGCCCAAAAGTCCAGCTGCGTCGTTGAAAAATATTTTCGATGCATCGTAGGTTGTTTTATTTCAAAGGAAATAGCAATTAATATAGTGGAAAACGAGGAATTAAAGGAGCAGTCGCCCAGCGGATTGCAGGATGAACATATACAACAAGTTGCGGGCCAGGGAGCATGGATACGGTGAGTTTTTCGCTTGGCGGGAGAATCTCACTTTTGGCGCTCGAATTTCCTGCAAGCAAAGGTGTTGATTTCAAAAAGGGTTCAAAGGGTTTGCCATGGCTTACTACCAGTTTTCCAGCGATGTGTTAAACTAGCTTAGAGGATCGTTTGTGGGACGCGAGAAACCCGATTAGTTGCCCCATTAGAAACTGCTGATCTTGCAGAAAATCCGTAGAAAACTATGGCATAGCCACGGTACTAATTTCATAATGTCCCATTTGGAAATTTTTCACAGCCAATGAGAGGACCTACGACTTCGCGCTGCGTCGCCTTTCCGTGGCCAAGGAGGACAGCTGGCGGGGCATCGCGCCGGCCAACTACTGCCCGGACTTTAATCCGGAGCCACCGATCTTCTCCGCCAAGTTCGCCAACTGCGATGGCTACCGGCACATCCTGGCGATTGCCAACGAGGACGGCAAGATCACGCTGCAGGACACCACGCAGCGGAATCACCAGCCGGAGGAGCAGTCCCTGGTGGGTCCCCAGTGCCACTACAACGCTGTCTTCGACTTGGAATGGGCCCCCGGCCAGATGCGCTTCGTCTCCGCCTCGGGGGATCACACGGCCCGACTGTGGGAAGTGGCGGGCTCCGGCATCCGTGGCCTGAACTCCTATGTGGGCCACACAAGGTCCGTCAAGTCGGCTGCCTTTAAGCGCACCGATCCCGCTGTCTTCGCCACCGGCGGACGCGATGGCGCCATTCTCATCTGGGACATCAGGGCCAACCTGAACATGGACCTCACGTCGCGCGTGGACAACTGCATCTATAGTGGCCACACGGGCGGACCGGGCACCCCAGTTTCCCAGCGAAAACAGCGCACACGCACACCCAAGATGGCAGGGGGAACCACATCGAGCAGCATTACGGGCTTGGCCTTCCAGGATAACGACACGCTGATCTCCTGCGGCGCCGGCGATGGAGTCATCAAAGTGTGGGACCTGCGGCGGAACTACACGGCCTACAAAAAGGAACCACTGCCCCGGCACAAGTTACCTTATGCCGGCCATTCCACCTTCCGGGGCTTCACCAACCTCATTGTGGACGCTTCCGGCACCAAACTGTATGCCAATTGTATGGACAACACCATCTATTGCTACAACTTGGCTTCCTACTCGCCCCGCCCGCTGGCGTGCTACAAGGGTCTGCTGAACTCCACGTTCTACATCAAGTCCTGCCTCAGCCCGGATGGAAAGTATCTGCTGAGCGGAAGCAGCGACGAGCGGGCCTACATCTGGAACCTAGATCATGCCGAGGAGCCGCTGGTGGCCCTAGCTGGACACACAGTGGAGGTAACCTGCGTGGCCTGGGGCTCCAGTCACGACTGCCCCATCGTCACCTGCAGTGATGATGCGCGGCACAAGATCTGGCGCATTGGACCCGACTTGGATGGCCTCAGTGAGGCGGAGCGGGCGGAGAAGTACCGAGGAACTGCCTCCTATGTCAGGGAATTCGGCAAGAGGAGTGCAGGTCCATCTACCGGAAATCACAAGTACAATCTGCGTGATCTGGAGTCGACGCCGAGGTCACTGAAGCGTCTGATGGATCAAAACGAGCGGACTCCTGGCTCTGTGGAAAAGACGACCACAAAGCGCTCTTTTCTGGATATGCTGGGCGTGGCTGGTGGCGAGACGGAAGGCTCGGAGCAGCCCCAAAAGCGAGCCAAACCGCTGGAGTCCCGTGGCCGGCGGCTCTTTGGACCTTCTAGCCAGGAAACCACTTGCCGGCACATACAACTTCAGCCCATAAGTGAAGAAGAGGCCTCGCCAAGCAAACGCCAAAAGGAGAACTCTGCGGCGGAGGATGTATCGCCTCAGCCCAAGATCCTAAGCACGCCAAGTCATTCGCCCTTGAGTGAGAACGTGAACCACATGTACACCTCCCCGCCAACCACTTCAGCGGCAGCAGCAGCTGCGGCAGAGGCATCCAATCCACCGCCCATCTCCGCCATAATCTACTCGCCCACCTCCAATCTGCCCAACTATGTGGTGGACGGCGAGGCCCCCCATTTGGGCATCATGTCGCCCAAGCGGAAGGCCAAGGAGAAGGTGGACTGGCTGACGAATATTCGCAAGCAGAAGTTAATGAGTGGCCGGGCACATGTGACGCTGAGCGATAAGATCAGCGAGGAGCAGCAGGCGGACGTACTGGCATCTCCGCGACTCCAGAGCCTGCGGCAATCCGAATGCAGTCCCCGGTTGCAGGCCACGCCCCGCAGGCGCATCTCCCACACGGATGCAGGCGGTGGCACACCAGCTGGCAGCTCCTCCCATTCCCATTCCCACACACAAGCTCAGCCAAGGACCCCAACTTCTAGTAGGAGAAACAGCGAGACGACACTCTTGCGATTCTTCAGCATCCAGCGGAGCAGCAGTGTGCCGGCGGATGAAACGACGACGGCCACAGCTGCTCCCGCCTCCCCCACTCCCCCTGCCGTGACTGCTCCCGCTGCCACGCCCCTTAGCCTGCGTACGCCCACCGCGGCGGTGGGCAGCGATTGACGCGGGGCCTCGCGCTTCTTTTTCCATTCAAAGGGCAGGTCACAACACCACTATTGCACTTGTAGTTTTAACCGGACATTGTTTAAGTTATTTTATGTAGATCCTAGGTTGCATATATCGCGGGACGAGTTGGTAACCAACTCCCCGCCATTTGTACAGCGCCCATACAAAAGACTAACGTACCCAAATAAAAGTAAGTCAATTTTCAACAGCTTGTTTTGATTAATCATAAGAAATGTGTACAACGCTTAATGATGGTTTTGAAAACCATATCAGTTTGGACGGCAGTACACGTAGTGACGATGAGCAGAATTAATTAATTAGTTAATCTGCTGTGATGGTCCGATCATCAGGCGTAATAGATAAATCGAAGTGTAGCTAAAAGAAAATAAATGGTTCTGGAGAAAGAACTGTGTAAGTTAATAGAAAATATTTAGAAAATTGGAACTGTTGGGCTTGGTTTTGGCCAATTGCACAGCCTAGTTATATTCTGGTTGAAAAAAAGCGTGGAAAGTCAACCACATGCTATGAATTCAATTCTCCGTTTCAAAATTATTCAAATACTTGTGAAAGTGCGAGTGTCACCTTGTTTTTTGTTTGTTTCTCTCAATATATATTTTAAGCATAACCAATATAAAACCCTAATGTTCTATTGCCTCCAAATCAATAGCTAGACTTGACAGGTTTTTAATGTACTTTTTATTACAATTTTTTTTGGCATAATCAAAATGTTTTTAAGTGGCACTTCGTGGCTAGAATACCGCTCCTCCTACTGAACCTTCTTCTGTTGCACCTGCTGATCCTTTTTCACCGCACTATTGAGTCGCATGGTCTGGAGAAGTTGCTTGGCCACACCCGCAATCAAGAGGATGTGGGTGAAGTGCAGGGCGGCGCTGGAAAGATTCGTGCTCGGATAGGTGTTCCAGCAGTACTCGATGAGGCCGAGGATGAGGCAGCGCACTCCCAAGGAGTACGGCGTCGACCAGGCCAAATAGGGCAGCGAGTGGAAGTACCAAACGTAGAATTGATAGTGCAGGGATCGGGAGCAGGCCACGCCCACCAGGTTGCACAGGAAGAAGGGGAGCAGGGCCAACTGGGTGCAGCGATCGAAGTGGATGCCATAGCGTTCCGGTTCCGATTGGGCAGGACCAGCAGTTGCCTTCGCTCCGGATGCCTTCTGCAGGCTCTTTTCGAAGGCTTTCAGGAAGGACTGTTGCTCGGATGTGAACTTCTTCTGATCCTTGTCCTTGTCCGCCTTTTTCAACTTTTTCTGAGCCTTCAGCTCACGATTCTGCTGCGCAATTTGCGGCTGCAGCTGATCCTCAACGCGTCGCAGGCGCACATAGCTCTGGAAGAAGGTCCAGGTGGGTTTTGCGAAGGCCAAAAGGAGCAGCAGATGCAGGCCCAGCAGCGACAGGTGGAAGCTGCGATCCTCGAAGATCTCCCTGGTCAGAAACCGATAGTTAACCGTCCACTTGTGCTCGAAGATGCGGCCCAAATCAAAGCTTCCTCGGAGATATTCCACGGGATAAGTGAGCAGGAACGGTGCTCCCAGCAGCAGTTGTATCACTCCGCACACGGCCAACTGGAGGATCGTTTTCAAGAGTCCCAAATTGGCCAGATAGAATAGGAACAGAGCCGGAGCAAACAGCAGGATGTTCATCTTAACGCCCACCGCCAAGCTGAAGAAGGTGCTGCCCAGGGTCCACCGTCGATCCAGGAAGAGATTGAGGGAGGCGTAGAGCAGCAGCACTGCCACGGGATCGTTGAATAGGCGCAGCACGTAGATCGAGTGGATGCGGTACGAGGTGAAGGCACTGAGCACCAGCACGTAGGGCGGCACCTTGCGGCTCTTCGCATACAGTCGCAGCACCAGGGCCAGCTGGAGCAGGTAGATCCCGGCGAAGATGTACTGCGCCAGCCGGACATTCGTTCCGTGGGACGTCACGTAGTAGAGGGCCGAGTAAATGTACACAAAGGCAGCCCGGATAAACCAGAGGACCGGTGTCACCTGCGAAATTAAATGAATGGTATTAGTGAATTGTAATTTTTGTATTTCAAGACTTATTACTACTATTAAATTTACCACTCTATTAGTTTTAAAACTAATTCATACTATGTGTAAATACCATTTATGCGTGTAATTGTTTAACTATACATATATAATATTTTTGTATGATTTATTCTTCGCAAATAAACATCTCACCATATTCCAGAGCAAATAATAAAAATATTTTACAATTAGACGCACCTTATTTCTATCCAATTATTAAATATGCTTTTGTAATAACTTTTGGAAATATAAATTTCTATTTAAAGTACATTTAGGCAAATATCCAGTGTTTATTACTGGCAAAAATGCAAACAGTTTTCAATTGTTTATAAAAATAAAAAACTCGTGTCTCTTCCTTATTGTATTGAGAACAGTAAAGTCATTTCGAATTTTGTCTCATCCCGCCAAACTCGACCACTACCGATTCGATTCAAATTCAGAGACAGCTGCTCGATTGCGCTGCGAATGGCACGCGGTGGGAACGGAACGGCTGACGTAACGGGCGGCGCGTCGGGGTGACTGTCAAAACGTCAACGGGAAAGGAACACCGAGCAAAGGTGCGAGCGAGAGAGAACATTCGTAGGGCAGCATGGAGGTTACGGCATGTTAGCTGAAAAACTGATACTTTTATGGAAAAATGATGATTTCGTGTAAAAATTTAATCGTATTCCGGCAACTGCCGGCGGTGCGCAGCTGTCTGGTGGCCACCGCGTGCTCCGCGCCCAGTGCCACCGCCTACCGAAGTCTCTCCAGCGCTTGGCAGCAGCAGCAGCAGCAGCAACCGCCGAGGACGAGCGGAAATCCGGCCAAGCCGGAGCCCCAAGTTCGCCGCTTTCACACCACGCGTCATCACCTGGCCAAGGACTACTACAAAACGCTGGGAGTGGCAAAGAACTCCAACGGCAAGGACATCAAGAAGGCCTACTATCAGCTGGCCAAGAAGTACCATCCGGACACGAACAAGGAGGATCCGGATGCGGGCCGCAAGTTCCAGGAGGTCTCCGAGGCCTACGAAGTGCTCAGCGACGAGCAGAAGCGCCGTGAGTACGACACCTACGGCCAAACGGCCGAGAACATGGGTCGCCAGGGCGGCGGATTCCCCGGCGGAGGAGCCGGTGGCTTTGGACCCGAGGGCTTCTCGCAGAAACTGGCAGTTCCGCTCGACCATCGATCCGGAGGAGCTGTTCCGCAAGATCTTTGGCGAGGGCAACTTCCGGTCGAACAGCTTCGACGACTTCGCCGACTCCAAGTTCGGTTTCGGACAGGCCCAGGAGATGGTGATGGACCTGACCTTCGCCCAGGCGGCCCGCGGCGTCAACAAGGATGTCAACGTCAATGTGGTGGACCAGTGCCCCAAGTGCGCCGGCTCCAAGTGCGAGCCGGGCACCAAACCGGGTCGCTGTCAGTACTGCAATGGCACCGGATTCGAGACGGTGTCCACGGGACCCTTCGTGATGCGCTCCACCTGCCGCTACTGCCAGGGCACGCGCCAGCACATCAAGTATCCGTGCAGCGAGTGCGAGGGCAAGGGCCGCACGGTCCAGCGCAGGAAGGTCACCGTTCCGGTGCCCGCTGGCATCGAGAACGGGCAGACGGTGCGCATGCAGGTGGGCAGCAAGGAGCTGTTCGTCACCTTCCGCGTGGAGCGGAGCGACTACTTCCGGCGCGAGGGAGCCGATGTGCACACGGACACGGCCATATCGCTGGCCCAGTCGGTGCTGGGTGGCACTGTTCGCGTTCAGGGCGTCTACGAGGATCAGTGGATCAACGTGGAGCCGGGCACCTCGTCGCATCACAAGATTATGCTGCGCGGCAAGGGACTGAAGCGGGTGAATGCCCACGGACACGGCGATCACTACGTGCACATCAAGATCGCGGTGCCGGACAGCCGGAAACTGGACAAGGAGCGACGGGCTCTGATCGAGGCGTACGCCGAGCTGGAGGAGGATACGCCTGGCCAGATCCACGGAATCACGAACCGCAAAGATGGCAGTAAGAAAGCAACGTAAATAATCTCCTGATCTACCAATGCAATCTCTAAATGTAACTTGGAGTTTGAATTTGTAGTTTAAATATACGTGCGTTTTAAGTGCGAGCTTGTTTTAAATGATGGTGTCTTTCTCTTTGTCCCCCAAACTCTCGTTGCAGCGCAGGAGCGAGTGAGGGATCAAAAGCAGGAGCAGGAGAAACTGGCGGAGCAACCGGCTCGGCAGCCGGATCAGGATCCTCCAAGCCAGGAGCAGGAGAAGCAGAAACAAAAAGCAAAGACCAGCGGACGGCCGAAGAGGAAACCAAAGCGAAAGAAGGCGGCGGATCAGGATCCGGACAAGGCGACGGCGGAGGCTTCCTAAACAAAATCAAGTCCATGTTCAACTAACAGTCGTTGGCGCAACTTGCTGGCCGATTCTGTTTGTTAGTGTCTAAGTTAACGCACGTTATTGTTGCTAAGGCTTAATCTAAGTTCGGGGCGGGAACCGAAGGAGTGTGTATTCCAAATACAAGTCGGTTCGAGATGAATAAACCAAATTGACCGTCAATCGAGCAAGCAGTGTGTTTATGCGGTGCAGAATATACAAAAAATATGTTGTAAAAATAATTATCTTAATACAAATTCCAAGTTTTTCCTCGATATAACATTATCCTCATACTTTTTTTTTGGATCTTTTTCTTTCCTAAACTCTGATTTAGTTAGCAGTTGACTTTGATATCAATTACTTAAAGTAAAAACGATTTTTTGAACAGTTATTTGCCCACATTATAAATTACCTACCGTTCTTCATCAAATAAAAGGTGATAAGAATATCAAAAGGCAAACATTTACTTATTTACATTGAAATTTGTATATATTTATCATTAATAGTTTGATTTCGCAAGATATAAAAGTAGATAGAATTTTATTAGACCTAACATCTATCCTAACTGGTTATAAATAGGGGTTTCCAAATAAGATTATCGTACTATTTCCTTCAAATATATGTACAGTACATATATAAATTATAATTAATTTTTAGTATTGGTACGAAATATTGTGAAAACAACAATATCCCATCATTTTTGAACCAAATTGTTACTTGAAAAGTTTTTGAAATCGGAGTAAGACTTTGAAATGATTCCATAGTTTAAAGTAAATTAAGGTTATTTGCGATAAATCATTTAAACAAAAAACAGGTGCAGGAAAAGGGACTCCGAAATGGGGCCACCTGTGGCCAAAAATAGATCCGGAAGGGAAACTCACCGCGGAGCAGGGCGTAGTTGGTGGTGCCGTTGAGAAAGCCCTCGCACTCCTGCATGTAGGCCACCCAGTCGATCTCGGTGTAGGGAACCCTTTGGATGACCACCACGTTGATGACGGCCTCCGCGAGCAGCACAAAAAGTCCAACTATGGGCAAAGCAGCCGGCTCCAAAATGAGGTACTTGAAGAACCGCACATTGAGGTACTTGTCCAGGATGGAGTCCACCAAATTGCCGGACTTCTTGCGCCGCAACGCCGGACGGTGGCTGGCGGCCTTTGGCGGGGCCATTTCAGTGATAACCGGCGAAATTTAATCAAAATTCAACTCAAATCGAAACATCCACGCGACCAGGGCGGCACTATCAAAATCAGCTGTTGCGCTTCTTATCGATATGTCCAATTGGAAATGAGAAACCTATCGATTGCTCAAGAATTTGAATTGATAGTACTAAAAACGAACAACCAAGAGTCTCGGACTGGCGCCACTACTTCCGGTCATCATAATTTTACTGTTTTCGGTTACAATAAAACATATTTAATGTAAGTTATGCAAGTAACCTGTGCTTAATAAGTGTTTTGATTGATTAAGGATTTTATTAGTGCCTAATAGGAGCACAGTGTTAAATCTGAGCTATCAAATTATTAATATATATAAAAGAATTTTTTTTTTAATTCAAAAGTTTAGAAGTTACTTTTTTTTAATTTATTTTATTATTGTTTTAATATTTTGATTGTTCCTATGGGAGCTGTATGATTTAAATTTAAACCGTAATTCTGAAATGATAAACAATTACTACATCTCGAAGAACTAAACAAAAAATTAAAAGGTGTAATATTTTTTTTTATTTATTTATCCGATTGTTTCTATGGGAGCTATATGCTATAGTCGTCCTATCCGGCTTGTGCCATCTTATGTACTACCTGCAACAGGAATACAACTTTTGGGAAAGTTATATGCAGATAGCTTTAAAACTGAGAGACTATTTTGCGTAGAAACGGGCCTGAATTTGTAAAAAGTTGAATTTTCGATAGCCCAATTTTACGTCTTTAAAAAATACAGCACTCAATCTGGAAATTAGAGAGCAAACCTATTAATTAGTAAGGATAGAAATTTACATAGGGAAATACATTTGAGCTACATTTCCTTTACTATTGTTTATAATTATCTACTCATTTTTCGAAATAATGTTTCTGACTTTGATAGACGTTTTTAGGCCTGTGGGCGGATTTGAACATAACATACATACATACATGAAGTAATTAGCTGCACTTCAATGCATTGAAAGCTTTGATTCGATTCAAATCCCCGGGGCAAAGGTACCAACATAAATTGCAGGTGGGAGAGAGCAACAGGTAAAAAACCAATCAGCTCATGGCCAATTTGCGAGGCAGATTAACGTCGTCATCGGAAATAGTGGGTTGTGGTGCACTGAGTGGGCGGGTTGGGCCGCACTGGCGGTTTGACGCATCACTGAGATGTATTTGCTGAGGGCAAACGATGTAACACAATCCAGGTGAAAGGGTCGCCGGTTTACTCATGCAAACGCAGCTCGTTTATCGGGTTACAACTGATATGGTCGCAGCCGCAACCACACCACCGAGCCCACATCCTTTCAGGATCCACGGGGCAATTAAATGTAAACCGACGGATTCGAATTTTTTTTCGTGTTACACGGTTTTTTAACGTTTTGTTAATTGTGTCTTCTCGACTGTGTTTGCCAAAACAAAAGGGAAATAGTTGCCATGAATGCGCTGCTGTCGCTCTTTCCTCGCAATTTACCAGTCATTTCAGCCAGTTGAAACACTAATATTAAAATTAGTTGCATGTGCACTTGCACATCTTCACACATTTTCCATAACTAAATTCTCTCGAAAAGCAAAAAGTTTATTATTGGACCGAATAAAATACATGAGTTATTAGAATCCATCGAGAATGATTTTTCATATTAATACTTGTTGCTTATATTAAAATATAATATTTAAGATAATTTGGGTAAGTCATTAGGATAATTCCTAAAGATATTAGTAAATGCCACGAATTGTAAAATATTTCTAATTATATTCATTAAAGACCTGGCTTTGAAACAGCGCCTTACGGAATTCGGAAAGTCATGCCCACAATTGCTCTACTATTTTTGTATTTGTGTTGTTTTTCTTGGACCCCGGTACAAATATGAGTGTGAGCATATGGCTTTCATGTTTGTCACATCATTTATGGGTCAATCGAGTCTGATGTTGGCTATCGCTCTATGAACTAAATCGGTCATACCTTATCGGTCGCGTCGCTTTTTGCGGACACACAGCCGTACATATGTATGTATGTCTGTATGTATAATGTATATACGTACAGCCTCTAGCTTTAAGCTATTTTCTGTGTGAGTGAGAAAATTGTTTATTAATCAATAATAATAATAATCTCTAGGCGCACGCACACGGCCACAACGATTGTATTACGGTATCAGCCCTGTTATCAGGCCGCTGCTGCTGTTGCTCCCATTACTGATAAGCGTTTTCCCTGCCTTAATGCAAATCCTCAGCATTCGGCCTATAATAGTGGCGAACAGTACTTTGCACTCGAGTGCTTATTAATTTCACTTCCCCTCGCATTCATTGCTTTTGCATTTTATTGTCTCACGATTTAGCTATAAAATAAAAATGGGGACGGGCACTTTATTTATCGACGCCTCTTACTGAATTCGCATGGTACTTTAAGAGAATGAAAAGGATGGGGCATGGGTGGGGTTGGGCGGATACGGAGAGTTTTAGAGCCGGAAAATGTCTTTATAGAGTAAACAAAGCCAGGGCCATGTCTCTATGAAATCTTTTGCCGAGCTTGGTAAACAGTGGATATTCTTTATGTGAAAAATTAGAGTATCCCAAGTCGATACATTGAATCTTCTTAGTTCAAAACAAAATAAACAGGAAAAATATATACATATAAGGCACTAACTCGTTTTGATAAAATTCCGTATCGATTTAAAATTTTTAGGTATACGAAGTCGAAACATAGAAACTTCTTAGCTTAAAACAAAATAGAAAATTTAATCTATTATACCCGAAATATTAAAAAATTTTATAAAGGCTTATTAAAAAAAGAGGTCTGTTTTTTAGAGCATGTTTTCCGAAATCAATCTTTTAGTGAGTTCGAGTTACTGATTTTCAACTGTGAACCTTTGCTTTACTTTGCTTTGTGTTGACTCGCTAGAAATAGCGAGAGGGGGCGGAATAGTGAAAGGGGGCCAGATAGGAGGACGAGCGACTAAAAAGTGTTGATAACTGAGTATACATTTGCATCCACCAACAATGCGACGCACACACTCACACTCAGTTTTATAGGCCTCAGCCATTTAGGAGTTCAATCATTTGAAGCGTCGTTGTTGTCGCTTCGTTGTCAATGGTTGTTATTGTTGCCTATTCCATGTGCTCTCCACATATGTTGAACAAAAAATTTATATACGAACCGAAGAGACGGCAAACACAGAAAAACAACTGTACATTTTGATTAGGTCTATAAGGTCTTAAGAGTACTCTTTAACGAAATACTTAAATAGTTAAATAGTTAAATACATCATTTTTATGTATATCTATCATAGAATAAAAATATAACACTCAAATTCCAATGGTTGTAAAAAATATTGTTGTTATTTTTATTCATCTGTTGATGAAAATTAGACTAAAAATATAACACTCAAATTCCAATGGTTGTAAAAAATATGGTTGTTATTTTTATTCATCTGTTGATGAAAATTTATATTCATTAGGCCATGATTAGCAGACAAAATATATTTATTAGGTATCCTATCGAAAAATTAAATAAGGAAAATCTCACTAATTACTTTAGAGTAGCAAGGAAACGTATTTAATCCGATCACAGTGACGGCCCCATGATTGGATGGGGGATAGGGGCGTTTTAAAAAAATATTTTTTAACCATACCATCCAGTTTTTTTCCCGCGCATGCTTGATCGTATTTTGTTGTAGGGTATTGCATGCAGAGTAACCCTTGACAACAGCAACAAAGTAGATGCAACAAAGCAAAGGCAATAACAACAAGAGCCTCAAAACAGAAGCAACAAAAAGTCAAGCAAACGTCTCTCATGCGCCTAGTGAGCCACTCTCCCCGTCACCGCCCCCACCAACCAATTCAACTGTTGTCTGCCTGTTGCTGCTAAGTATGCTCTCTTTGTCCCAACCACTCCCTCTCCCGCACTCTCTTTCTCTCACTCCCTTGCTTGTAATAAGCTTACACAGAAAATAAAAATAATTTAAATCGAAAAATTGGTCGCGATATCGTGGCGATTGTCTTTCAATTGGTGTTCACTGTTTTTCAATTACTACTAAAACCCACATATCAAATCATCTTTGAAAGGTCTTTTAAAGTATCTAACAAAAAATTTTGAGGCCAGCAGTTTTATAAATTCATTTTAAAAGACGACGTTTTATACGAATTTTAAAACGATTGCGACTCCTGTGGCCTCCCCATAGACTCTTAAATCAGTGGGAACAAAAAAAATTAATATATAACCGTACCATGCCCAAATGGTATGTGATTCTCTCAGAAATTTATAAACTACTAAAAAATATTTTTTTTATTTTTCGACATTGTTGTAATAACTTTTTAGGCTCCAGAGGTTTCTGTGTCATTAATTGGAGTTAAAAGTATTATTTATTATTAATGTTATTTTCCCCAGTGTGCTGTGCCGAGTGCTCTTTGGCTCTCTGTCGGCGTCAGCTGTTGTTGTTGCACTGGGGGCTGCGATACCAGCTGTATCGGCAGTGGATTTCGGCTGTTTCGTTTCGTTTCATTTTAAGTTTGTCGCTGGCCGCGTTCGGTTGTCCGGCTAGCTAGATAGCCGCCACAGAAATATACGATAACAAGCGGCCGATATCCCCTCTCGCACCACACGCAGCGAAAGATCGCGGAAAATCAGAAAACTCCGAAAAACATCGGATAAGCGTTTTTATTTTGTTTACCCTTTCGGTTCGTTCTTATTATTTTGTTAGATCTGGTAATATTTCTTTACTTTGCGTGTGCTAACACAAGAAAGAACAAAACAAGACGGCAAATGCAGGCGGCAAAGATAGCGCCAAAAATAAAAAAAACAAACTGACAAAAAAAGCAAAAATCATTGTTATTGCATGGAAAATTACTACAGAAATTTCTTGCAAAAGCAACTGCCAATAAAGCAAAAAAACAAAAAAGCAACTCAACCCGAAAAAACAAACTAAAAAATCAAAACCAAAACTGAAACTGAAACAACAACAAGGCAAGAGCATAAATTAGATTGGCCTCATAGACGAATAACAACGAACTCGAGCCGCGTAAACAAATTAAACGATGCTGGCCATTGTTGTTTCTGCTGCCGCGGTTCAAATTTAAATATAAACTATTATTGTTATCTGTGTTTGCCGTTGTCTATGTTTTCGCGCCAAATGCAATCGATTTTTTCGTTTTGGGGGAAATTTCGTTTGACTTACATAATTAATGAGTGGGCAAGAGAATAAATCAAAAAATCGGCCAAGAATTATTTATGAATTCGAGCGAAATCCCATGTCGCTTCACACCCGCGCAACTATTTCTTTCGCTAGCTTTTCATTTCAAAATCGTTTTTTTGATCAAAACAATATTTCATCCACAGTTGTTCGTGTTTTATGTTTGGACCCCAACCCCTTCCACGATTCCCAAGGGAAAAGAGACTACAATTAGTTACTAAATGTTATGTGTTATCAGAAAACAAGGGAGAGAAAGAACTCGCTCTAAAGCGGTTTAAAAGACAAACAGAAAAAGAAAAATAACGGTGTGCGCACTTCCTCCCATTCTCTTAATCAAATGAACCGAAATTTAAAGAGATTACAATTATCGCGTTTAAGTCTATGAAGAGAGTTTTAATACGGAGAACAAACGGGTAAGTCTCAAAATTCAATTTGTAAAAATATCTCAAAAGTCTTTATTTTTTTGCACTCCTGACGCAAAAATAATTCGCATTTCTAAACTATTTTTAAACTACCTTTATCTTGTCGTTGAAAAAGTACTTTCGGATGTCAGTAAGAGGCTTTTAGGCCAAAAAGATTGTTCCATTAGAGCTTGAAGGGCAAAAATGTTTGCAAAAAACAGGAAAATTCGAGAAAATGCTTGCTAAATATTGGAAACACCGAAAAAAAATTTGAAACTTTTTCTAATTTGGTCGATTTTGAAAAATCTTTTAGCCCTGAGCCGAATTTATAGAAATGAAAATATTAAAAATAAAATAATATAATTTTCAAAAATTTTACAAAAACCTACTTCCTTCTTCATAAAGATATAAAATTGTACACAAATATCAAACTATAATCTTATTTAATAAAACTATAAATTTGAAATTTATTAATGATATTATTAGACTAAAATGTTGCTGGCTATTTTTGCCTGTGCATAAAGCCGGTACTGGTTGGCAGCTTACTTGCAGATTCTCTTTCAATTTGCTGGCATTAGTTTGGAGTACCGCATCCGAAAGTTCGCAAAAGGCATTGGCAGATGTCATATGTAAGGTCTGCGGTTAGTTGGCCAGTATTTCTCCTCGAGTTTTCAGACCAATCCCCAGGGCCAGGGACTTTTCAGATTGACTGGCTGTCACGGTAGCAACAGGTTTTGGGCCAAAAAAAGTTCGATTTGGCGCAGCCGAAAGTGTAAAGAAATGGAAGTGGGGTTGAGTGTTTCTCATTCAATTTTAACAGGCTTTGATTTGCTTTGGCCACACATTTTCGAGTTGAGGAAATTGGCACTTGACCTACCGCACGAGAATCTAAATTAAGCAGCATGTTCGGTGAGCGTTTCTCCCTCTCTTTTTGCCCCAGTCTTTTGCTTGAAAACAGCAGTTTTCGGTTAATTGTTGAAGGCATTTATTCATTTGGTTGCTTTCGGTTGTTTACCGCTTCCATTATTCATTTGTCTGGCCTATTTCATTATACTTCTGTTGCCGCTTTACCATCTTCCCCTTATACTGTCTTTTAAACTTAAGTAATCACACGAACAATATAGCATCTTGCTAATAAACACATATGTTCTTTGGTTTGTTAAATATATTTCATTAGTAGGATGTACATGACATGGTATTTTTGGACATACATTCGCGAATGCGAATACAATACAATTAATACGAAAACAACAGAAAACAAAATAATAAAATGCTGATCCTTTAAATTAAAGCCCTTGTTCCGAAGTGAATTCTTTTTAATACCATCACGGCGTATACGTAATGCTTCGAGCCGAAAAAAATTGAGGAATGGTTGGCAGTTAATGCCAATTATGATAAACGGTTGCTATGTCGACGCGCTGACACACAGATACTTCACACACGGACACTCTACACACAGATACTCACGCACACAGTGCATTTGAGCAACTGTTGCTCGGGGCCCGCTGAAGTTGCTGTTGTTTCGCTGTTGCCAGGCGCATTAAGATTGCTGGTTCCCTGTGCTTGTTGGCCAGTGTTGTGTGTGTGATGGGAAATCACTTGAACCGGCGACAGAGAGGGCAATTGATATGTGTTTCCCGTCAATGTTGCTATTAATTTTAAGCGGCTTTCGAGCGGTAAACTGAAACGTTATGCAATATTTACCGCAATCGAAATTTTGAATTTAATACAGGACCATTTTAACCAATATGCTTTTCAAATCAGTTTCACGAAAAAAAAAAACTGGAGCCTTTGTCTTTCATCTAATTAATTTTAAAATTTAATAATTCGAATAACAAAAGTTTTCATTTAAATATTTAGAAAGAACCCTTAATATTTATTTACAATCCGCGAAACTTAAAGTAAATAGAGCAGCCAGTTTTAAAATTATATATATATATATTTGTTTTCTGTGCACTACTTGCACTACGACTGCTGCTTAAATTATAGTCACTTCTATGGGCGCAAAACGAGGTTACTGAACTTTCAACAGCAGCAACAACAGAAAACGCAACACCAACACCAGCACCAGCCAGAGCACCAGCAGCAGCAACAACGCAAGCTGCAATACAGTCCGTCTTAGTTAGTTTGCCGTTTATTTTGTGCAATTTTCTACTTTTCCTTATTACAAGTAGTCACACACAAACTGAGCAATTACCATGTCGATTTTCCTACGCTTCAAGCCCTGCAACACAAACGAATATTCCTTTTGTTCTACAGCTAAAGGTTATTCAATGCAAGCGGAAAACTTTCTCTGTTTCTAACGATTTAGCAGTTTCTTGTATCTTTACTTTACTTTATTATTAACTTTATTTCAATAATTTCAATTAAGTGGAATAGAGAAAAATTTAAATTTCACATTCGCTGCTGATTGTTACAAGCAAACTGTTCAATTTATTTTAACGAGTAATAAATAAAAAGGCAAAAACAACACCTAGTTTGTGGGTACATCAGCAGACTTAATAAAAATTGATTGGGTCGATTTAAGTCATGTTAATATATGAAAAAATCTAATCTTAAAATATTGTTTATGGTGGCAGATGATTAGAACCTATGGCCGGAGAAGAGACCTAGCAACAGTCGACAATTGTATAAATACCTGATTTGCCATGCAATGGGTATCAACAAATCAATATAACAATGAAAATGCAATTTTTTGTGCGAAAATATTATTTCCCACAACATAATAAATATTTGAATTATTTCTCTCATAAATAATTGAATCAATTGGGATACGAATCAAATTATGGTATGATTTTAATATTTTTGACAACTGCATTTCAATATAATTGTAATTGTTTTTGCTTTTAAAATTACAGAATTGAAATGGACTTCTTAACCATTACTTGCATCTCTTGTCGTTATAATTAGCAGTTGTTTGCTGTGTCAGTTGATTGAGCATTGGACGCATTTCTTGCAGATTGGTCGGCATCTGCTTGCCATTTAAATTGCGTCAGCCGCAGATCAGAACCCTGTTGACGATTAAATTGCCAAACCAACGGGCAGATGTTGCACCCAGCGGCAATTGAAATGCCAAAACTATGTATCTACGTATCTTTGTATCTTTGTATCTATGCATCTGTGAATCAGCTGGCACCGCAATTGTTGGCACGCTGATATTCACGCACAAATGCCCCGAATGTTTTTGATATTTAAAATTAAATTGTAATGCTAGTGCACTGAACTGGCCTACAGAAGCCACAGAGTGATAGGAATTTAACGCAGTCACAACTGGTGGCAAATTGCTTTAAGTTCAGTTTTCCAACGCGTTTTCAATAAGCACATCACATCGCATGGTGTCAACGAACTGGCCGCGAATAACTCATTAGCGTAATGCCACAGGCCGAAACATTGAGCGAGCCGCACAAATCCCAATTGAGGGAAATCGGTGCAAACCGGGGAAAATCTCGCTTTCTAGCCTGAGATCGCGCAGCTAAAAAACAGAAAAAAAAAACAAAAATAAAAACAAAAACAGAACGAGCAAACGTAAAATACAAGTTGCGAGGCAAACAGCTCGTGTCTATCGCTGCCCCCTATATGCACTTATATCTGAGCAATCAGCGTCAATAAGCGAGCGCAAACGTTGTTCGTCATCGCATCGCATCGCATCACATCGCATTGCTCGATTGCTACTGCACCGCCACAATGGCAAATAATAAAATTAGCAACAATGACGAACAAAGAAGAAGTCGCAGCGCAAGTTTGTAATTGTCGTTACAAAATAAGGCTAAACTGCGGCAAGTTGGTTGAAATAAATATAGCGTGCAATTTCCATTGTAACTTCCTAGCTTGTTGACAATAGGGATTGTTATTGTAACGTGATAAATACGTGAAAATTAAGTGTTGAAAATAATGATAAGGGTTTTAGTGACCTGTATATATAGAAAACAAATAAGAGTAGAATTTTATTGTTTGCTGACAGACTTTAGGATAGATTTTGGTATATTTGTTTATTCATTTCGATTTTCTAAACTTTTCTTCTTATGTGAAAAATTGCAATTTTTTAAATTTGTGGATAATTTGTAATAAGATAAAAAATTAAGGGACTTGCAAAATTTATAGTTTTTTTTTGTTGACATTATTTGTGAACATAAAATCAATAAAATATATTTGGATTTTAGTAAAAATAGGAAATGCTTTTAGGTGTAGTCTTAATATAATATCTCATAGATTTAATGTGTTTTCCACCAAAGTTTACCTTCTCCGCATGCTAAAATAATGTGTTGCCTCAAAGCAACAATGTAGTTCGGGTTTCATTCCTTGCTAATTGCCATAAAATGTAATTTACAGATGGCTAAAATTGTACATTTCGGCCACCTAAGCGAGCGCATTACGTATACGGCCAGTGTGCTGCGATCCAAGCACTTTGCGCTTTTTATTGCTGGCCATTTGGGCCGTCCATTAGACAGCTTGACACCGGGCACACTCGCACCTCACGTTTCCCAACTCACATCACGCTTATGCCCCGCGTCACAACTCTTCTTTTGCGGCAACAGCTGCACCTGTCGCTATTTCCGCGTTGGCAACACACTTGCTGCAACAGAACAACAACAACAAAAAATACAAAAAAAAAAAAATAGATAAATAAGGCGGGGGCTTCAAGAAATCTATTTTCGGGACGGAACGAATCGATCGTCAGCGCTCTTGGTGCATATCGTAGAGTAGGCGACCAATCAAATCGCAACAGGCCTGCACTCTTAGCGGTGAGACCTCCATGGGTTCCTTCTCCTCGGTCCTTGATGATCCGGGATCTGCGTCTTTGTCAGCTTCCTCAACGGGCTTATCGTTGGCCGCCCAACTGATTATGACAAAGGAGAAGATTTTCAGGCCACCATGACGGGCGGCTATAACTTCGGGCAACAAGGACATGCCCACGGCATCCACACCCATTGTTCGCAGTGCTCGCTCCTCGGCCACAGTTTCGTAGGCAGGACCTCCCAGGCAGGCGTAGACGCCACGGTGCAGGAATTTGTTGATGCCAATCTCCTGGCCAATGTCGAGACCCATCGCCAGCAGGTCCTTATCGTAGGAGTCGATCATCGAGAAGGGTCGGCTGCCAAATCGCGGATCACTTGGCCCCTCCAGCGAGGTCTGATCCATCATGCCCACTACATTGATGTGGTCTTCGATCAGCATAATATCGCCTAAGGGCGTATTGCTGATTCACAGCAGCTGCCCTAGAGGTCAGCATGATGGTCTTGACCCCGCACAACTGCATCACGCGAACGGGCAGCGAACAGGTGGCCAGATTGTAGCCATCGCAGGAGTGGAACCGATTGACCAAAGCGATAATGGGAGCACCCATCACGTTGCCCACCACGAGGCTACCATTTGGCTCAATGCCGGCGGGAAAGTTGGGGATATCCGCGAATCGAATGACCACGGGCTGCTCCACCAGGGAGATCATGGAGCCCAGGAAGCTGCCGCAAATCAAACCGTATTTCGGACGAATGTGACTGGTTTCTATGATATATTGAGCCATGGCCTCCACTTCTTCGTAGGGGTAGAACAGGCTCTGGGGCGTCGGGATCACCAGCTTGGGCTTCCTGCGTTCCTCCTCCTCCAGCTGCAAAAGCCGACGGGCCGCCATTCGCTTGGCAATTGGCGACCTGGCCGAGCAGCAGTCGATGTTACACATTATGGCCAAGTTGGGGTCACCAAATGGGCGGCAAATTTGGAATTTCCTAGCTACCACCAAGGAATTGTAAAACAAAATGTATACTATGACTTTTTAGGCATAGAATGTGGGTGCTTTCTTTAAATAATATTATTGGCTTAAACAATTTTTAATTTAGCTCCATTAAATGCTTAATTTAACTTTAGAAACATTTCAGAAAGTCATATATGTAAGCAGACGACAATGCCTTTTAAGTCATACCTTAATTAATCCTGTGGAACAGTGGAAGTGTGAGTCGAATAATGCGAAAAATAACAAAAAAGGCATAGTCTGGCTGAAATACAAAGGCACAAAGAGACGCCATGACGTCTGTAAAAAGCCTGGTTGATGCATTCCGAACTCCAGCTGTGCATTGTCGGATGTAGTTTGGTTGGCAAGGACTACTACCAAAAAATTCGTTAGGCTTGATAAAATTAAGGACGAATGGGTTTAATTTGCATTTGTTAGAGTCACAAGCGCTATTATTTTGTCGTTTATGTATTACTTTTACTCTAGTTACAGATTCTCTTTGGTTACTTATTGTAATTTAACTACTAAAACCGATTGATAAAAACACAAAATTAATTTTTGGTAAAAAGTTTTAAATATCACGTTTCTTCAAAAAAAAAGTACGAACTTTGAGTCTTTTGACCCTAACAAATATATATTAAACAATTTAATGGGTAAGTTTTTTGTCAATTTTCGTGTTTTGCATTTGCTAAAATTAAATCAAAATCCGTAAGCCCTTACAAACCAGTGGCAAGATTGAATTTATTTATGTACACAGATGCAAAAAGCGTTTTTTCGGGTTTCAGTCACGCCCATATTGCGCCCCTAAAAAGGGTGGGAAAGATGTTGTTTAACATGTTTACCATGCGTATACGTGATAATAACGCTCATACGCATGGCGGCACATCGTCAACGCCCCGACAGTTGGCTATTGTGGACGGCGTTCAATGTCACTTTGTGCCAGAGTTCGTTTACAGCATCCATAGTATATTCCACGATGCCAGTGGTGTGAGTGGATAAATTAAATGCGATAAACAAGACCCTCAAGACTAAACTGAGATGAAGCGGAGAAACACGGAGAGAAAATTTCAAAAATATTAGATGAATATCCTTTCTTTAGTTTTTGAATATTTAAAGGTCCACAAAATTAAAAAAACTATGCTTCGATTTTTCTAGTTATTACTATGTAGTTGTTTGTTTTATTTAAAATGATAAAAGTAAACTTATAGCGATGTTCATATTGCTCTCAGCAAAAGGCGGTTCTTTCTGTGCATCGACAGTCTGGAGTGCGCTGGTATAGACTGGAGTTGGCCGAGTTTAGATTCAATATTTTTGTTAATTAGTTGGGCAAATCAGTGACAAATTTGTCTCATCAATGTTAATATAGTCGCATCTGTCAACGAATCCAGTGCCCAGCTGTGCGCAGCCGATTTGTGTGACTTTGAGAGATTTTGAATCGGTGAAGCGTTTAGTATGCTCATGACTTTGTCGATAATAAAAATTATTAATAGGAAACTTTGTAACGTTGTTTATGTTATTTGAGTGCGCGCCAACTGGGTTGGGTTTCAAAAGCAGCCTTTGTTAATTGTTTTTCTTGATTTGTTTGTTATTCCAGTGCAGCCACCTACAATGTCAGAGTCACGTTTACATAATTCGCTTTGATGACGATGTCTCGATTGCCTCGATACGGGGCCAAAAACCGCAAAAGATTATCCAGGCTTGTAACTCTATCATCTGTTTTCCCAGCCCAATCCCCTCCCTATTTGTTTATTCCGCTGAATGCCTTGTTTCGGCTTGTTGTTCCCATTGTTGGGCTTGTTTCTTTGTTTGTATCTGTTTTCCATTTTCCTTTTTTCTCCCCGTGTTGTGTTTGTGTTTTGTTTGGCTTGCCGGTGCTGTTGCCGAGGCTATTTGTTTGTCACTTTGCGTCTGGCTGCCAAAAATGCGCTGTTTGCAGTTGATATTAATTTCGGTTTCACATTTACCTCGTCGCTCCATTATTGCCATTATTTTATATTTTTTTGTCGGACTCTCACCTTGCCCCAGGAAGAGGAGCAAACTCGTTTTAACCATTCCCAGTTCCATTTTCATTTCCTGCAGCCCTCCGCTGTTTGTTTACCAATTTTTTGCTGCGTTTCGCTTTGTGCTCGATGTTTGCTTTTTAATTTTTGGCATTGCGCGATTTTGACGCTGTCTGTGTAGGCTACACACTCGTACCCATGCCAAATATACACAGAAAAACAAAAAAAAACAAAAAAAACAAAAAACGAAAGCAGCCAAAAGCTGAATATTTTGACTGGCATTTGAATGCTAATTGAAGTCCGCGAAGAAGGTTTGAGCGGCAAAACGAGTTGTTGCTGTTTGAAGCTGATATGATATGGTTACTTATAAAGATCACCATTGGCTAACGGCCTTTTCTCTCTTTCTCTTCCGCAGTTAACAAAACCAAAACCATCGAAATCAACTGAGATTCCAGTGGGTAAATTGCCAAGTGCAAGGTGGAAAGGTCATCGTGCCCAAACCGACAAATGAAAACCAAAAACAAGATCAGCATCAACAGCACCAACTGCCAATGCTTTTGTCACTCGAGTCAAGGAACCGCAATTATTGATGAGAAGAACGTACTGAGGATACATAGCCATACGTACAAGTGCTTAAATCACAATCCGCGACCTCGGATACTTGGCTAGTATTGGGAAGCGAAAGAAAGCCAGTAGTAGCGCAGCCCACCGAAGATAGCTGAAATTTTCGCCCAAAAACCCACTTTAACTGCCCTGACAAAATCAAAAACTGGAGACCCTGAACAGCCGCCAATAAGCCGAGAAGAGAAAATCTGGTTTGACTTTAAACCGATCCGCGGACGAGCCTCCTCCTTTGGTGCATTTCCAGTTTAGCGTCGCTGCGTTTCGTTGCTGCTCCACTTTTGTGGCTCCATAAACAAAGAGCCAGGCCAGAAACTGGTTATTTCTTTACTTCGATCGGAGCTGCAACGACTGACTGCGACCTCCGATTCCGATTTTATATCCAACTTGGACCCGTACTCTCTGCCGGACTCATGTACTACGCTGTTGACTTCTACGCGGATATGGGACAAATCTCTCAAGATGTAAGTAAAGTTCATGTCATTTGCCTATAGGCAAACTCAATACATCACTTGCAAGATCTTGATATCAACCCAAAGTTTTGTGATTTTTATTTAGTTCCAAGTTGAACTTTAGTTCTAACATACCTTATTGTTATTTAAATTGTTTGGTCAGAGTGTCAAAAATTAAAAGTAAAATTGTTGTCTTTTAAAGCAAAAAAAAATTCATTTTTAAGGTTAATAAAAATTGCTGAGTTATATATAATAACTTCTTAGGACGTTGAACAACAATAATTAAAAAACTTTTATTGTACCCAAGAGTGATATTTATTCGAGGTTTTCTTCTTTTTTTTTTTGCTGATTAGGCCGATTGCATGACACTCCAATGTTGCTGCCTTGGTTTTAATAACCCATAACTTTCATTAGGCACTCCGTTTTATATGCTTGTTTACGCATTTGACATCAAGTAGGAAAACAAATGTGGTCACAACATGTTGCTGCACATTGAGTGAGTTTCTGAAACTATTTAATTTAATGATTAATTAAACATTACAATGGGTAAAAATATTATTATTTTCCCAAATAACAATGTAATTATGTGTATGCGTTCTGCCGTTTTGGTTTTTATCCAACTGAGATATTTACCAAATCTGAAATGCATATGAAATGCAAACAATGGTTGCCTTTTTTGTTTCCCAACGTTGAAGTCTGATATATGTGCGTAAGCAATTATTTTCCTGGACAACATAATTAACTTTTCCGGAGCAAATAAACATAAAACCGCACTGTAAATATGCAAGAGTGCTGGGGGAGAAAATTACTCGACTACGGAATGTTATACATAACAAGAATTTCGTATTTAAAAAATTTGCATATTCTAACCGTGCAATAAAAATGTTTGTTTAAAAAATTCGGTACAAAAGTTTGTGGCTTACACATGATGCAGAGAGAAACAGCAAATAGTAAAGTTAAAAAAAAAAAATTTTAACCAAACTACAAACTTTTTATATGCGTTTTTTTTTTAACAGTTTGTGTGCGGGGAAGGAATGTGTAATTTTTTTTAAACCTTTGATAAGCCCAGACAGCATGGAATATTTTTTGTACCCCTTTTTTTTGTTTTTATTTTTCTCTTATGGTTAGATGTAGACCCAGCCAGAGCTATAAAATAGATAACACAAAAGCTTGCGACTCTGGTATTTTATTTTCATTGCGAATATGATTGCTAAACTGGGTCAGCTAATCAGCAAAATTGATGCAAATGTCGAGTAATTGCGACTTGAAATTAATTAAATTAGAGTATAGTGGAAAAAGAACAAAAAGTGAGGGAATAATTGATTAGGCGCGAAAAACAATGAGCCACAGATGTTGTTGTTTTCTAATATCATCAGCGACCATTGTAAAATGAGTGCCAGATGTTTGAGTTAATCTAATGCAGTATAATATATTATTAGCATGTAAATGAAGGTAGTTGTGTATGTTAAACAACAATGAGTGTAAGAAACACCTAATACTTTGTTGCAAAAAATTAAAATAAAATAATTGATTTTTCTTTGGATATCAATACAAAGTAGTTAAGTAATTGCATTTATATCAATTGTTTAGTAAAATTATCGGCTAACCTTACAATAAATTAAAAATTAATAAGGGTTTTATGGCTATTAATTAAATATTCAAAAGGGACTATCCACTTTATGGTGTAGTGTTTATCATTTTGTTATTTGTTTGTATAATGAACCATAAAAAAATTAGTTTTTATATGTGGCAATTAAGACATAAATATAAATTTTTTTTTAAAACAAGGAATATACACAGCTGGTACTTCGTTAATTTATTAATTTTTATTTAAATATAAGTTTAAATTTAATATATATATAAATATAAATAAGTAAAAATTGTTCTTGTAATAGGACATAAATAAAAATATAATATACAAAAAGTGTACGCATGGAGGATATATCTTTCGTTACAGTTGTATTTTAACTTGTTTTGACAATGCAGCTGCAGTTAAATCAAAGTAAAAAGTAATTTTAATTATCATTCCCCGATACTCAATGACAAAGAACATCAACAGCCAGCGGCCATCAGCCATCTGCGGCAGGCAAAGAATTTTATTTACGCAATGAAAATATAAATTGTATAAAAATACTGAACGCGGGTGATGAAAGGGAGGGGGAAGGGGCGGCATAGTGGCATGGTGGGTGGGGGTCGGTGAATTCGCTGGGTGTTTTTGTGCGGTGGGGGTGGTATGTGGGTTGTGGGTTGTGCCTGTGCCAGTCACTCAGTCAGTCACAGTGGCATGATAGCAAAATCAAAATAAACAGATGTGCGCCATTCGCACTCTGGCAGGAGTCCAAAAAGGCTTTCGCCTTTGGCTAAGTGGCAAAAGTGACTGATTGAGTGATTGAGGGACTGAATGAATGGCGCGGTTTGATTTGAATCAGAAGCACAAATGCAGAAATGCACTTTGATGACACCCAGCTCGGCAAGTGTCCATGATTTGCCTCAATTTTAATAGCGGAAGTCACGAAAGTCGAATGCAGAACATTAAAATAAATTGCTAAAATACATTTTAGTAGAATCATAACCATCGCGAAATAAATATATCAGTTTCGCAAGGTTTATTCAAAAAACACCAAAACACACTTCAATTAAATTCAAAAGTAATTAAATATAATCGAATATGCTCCAACTTAAAATTTTTAAAGCAAATTAGACATATAACGCAACGCAATATTTAATTTTTTCTGTAATTTACACTTTTTACAATTAATGTGTTAATAATTATTATTTAAAATATTTATTTCATCTTATACAAATTTCTACAGTGCACTAAGAGAGAGTTCCTAAATACAAACTACATTTCATAGTTAGCCACAACATACTTTGTATGTACATAAATCTTTGGCACAAGTTTATAAATGCCAACCAAATATTCGCTATAATAAAAGACTTAAAAATAGCAATTTCTAAATTTTTAAAAATAGTTTTTGTGAGTTCATTAACCCATTTCTCGTATGTTAACTGCTGCATTTGTCAGTTTATCGTTCTTTACTGCGATTTGCATTGTTCAAAGAGGTCTCTTATCAAAGAGCGTTATCTTCCGAAGGCAGTGTGCACTATATATAGAAGTAATGTACACAAAGACACAATTTGCAGACACTTAATGCGTACACACGCGTGCATGTGGATATATATTACAGACGTTGGTGTAGACCTAATAATTTGCCACACTTTGTCATGATTGTTTGCCATTTGCCAGTTGCCGAGCAGTTGGCTGTTGGCTGTGTTGTTGCACTTTATCAGCAGACAAAGTGTCGCTTCGAGTGCCAGACAGCTTTTATTTAGGTATCTGAGGTTGGAAAAACACGTACCGCCACCCACACAAACCAAGTAAACACGCACACTCACCTACCGATTTAAATATGTTACATATTAACAATCGTTGGTAAACAAGAGATTTTGTGAAGGAAAAACTCGCAGTGAATTTCTTTTCATGTATACATCTCATGCTAAAGTGGCTATATTACTTTGGGATAATTGCCTATATTAATTACTGTGTTAATTAATAAGATGTGGTTAATTATTGTTTATGTGCTTTCATATTCAAGATGATTTATGTTATGTTTTTAGGGCAATTGTTGTTTTGTGATTTACTTTTACATGCTCTTCCCGTTCCTCACAAAATTAAAAATTTGTGCCAAAATTTTTGAAGTATTAAAGCTGATATAAAACCAAATCAATTACAACAAATAATAATCAGAGCTTAATATCACACAATTCACCAGATGATTTTATTGATAGTTTTTCTTCCATTTGTTGGATTTAATAAATAAGCCCCGAGATATTTGCAAATTGCAAAATAAAGAAATTACACTTAGGGGCACGTTTTAACAGGTGCACTTATACACACATGCATATAAAATGTACTCATATGTATATGTTACGAACTATAGAAAAAAAAATAGTTTATCACGTCTAGACAAGTCTCTTTATCTACGCACACAAACAAGCACTTTGTTTTTTATTTTTATTTTAATTTTTGTGTCGGGTGCTTACATATATGAGTAAGTAGCCCTCGAGTGACTAAAAACACATGAATAAAGCGCTCAGGTGTACGGCAGTGATAAGCTCTGGCTATAGTCCGATTCGGTCGCCAAGGAGAAGAGTAAGAGTAATTCACGATTAATTTTATATATTTACTCAAAGTAGTTTATTAAAAGCCAAGCTATTTGTAGCTGTAAATAATCATAATTATTTAAATTAGAAACGAGTTTTGTTACATATAATTTTCTTTTTGTAGACTGTGTAAATTTTCTTTATGAAATAATAAACGAGTTATGCAAATTGAACGTGAGAAACCTTTTTATCCTAAAGCTTTCCTTAAAATTAGTTTTCAATTGCACTTTTTATATTTAGCTTGCAAGTATTAGTTATTTTTTTTACTTTTAACAAGGTTAACTTTCTTAACAAAACCTAGATGTTTTTATACATCGCTTTTATATTTAATTATATTAATTTTTTTTATGTTATTTTAGTTTTTAAATATTAAGCTTTTAGGTTTTATAAACTTTGTAAGAATTTCTTTAAAATTTTGGACTTCCATTAAACAAACACACATTTATTTCGGAAAGCGTGCACACTATTTTCATTACTTAACTTTTAATCGCGTTTATTTGCTTGCTTTATTGTTTTAATTCACGTTTCGCATTTTCATAGATTTTGTTTGCCGTCGTTGTTTTCAGTTTGCATTTCTATAACACCTGACGTTTTTTCCACTTCACTTGTTTAATTGCTTATTGTTTGGAGCCCACTCTCTCCCTCTCTCTCCCGCTGTCTCTTTCTCTCTCGCTCTCTCCCCCTCTCTCTCTGCCATATAGGTGTCTCCTTCGCAGGTATTCTACCATTTATGCTAATTTATTTGCCTGTTTACCAGCTTTTGTTTTAATCTGTTTGGGGGCCGTGTTGACACTCACCGCGCTTGTGAGCCACAGAAAGACAATGAATTTCCAGAGTCATTTGGGGCGGAGTTGAAATTACAGTTAATTTATTGTTATTCCCGCCGCTAATTATGCTAATTTATTAATTTGGCTTAGTTTGCGTTGTCGTTTTTTTGCCAAAGGAAATCAAAATTAGCTTACAACAATTAATTGCCTGTAATTAACATAAGCCGAAGAGCGTAAAAAGTTGCGTCGTTCGTGCATCCGGCAGATACAAATTGCCAGTTCCACCGTACGGTGAACACTTCGCACACCTCCGCCTCCGCCCCCGCCTCCTACTTCTCACGCCCCACTGCAAACATTAGCATTCGGCGGTTCTACATTATCTTTGATTTTAATCGCCACGCTCCATGATCTCGCACGTTAACAGTTGGCGCGGAAAGTCTTCGCTCGGCAGCAGATTGATTGCGGACACTGGCCTCAGTTTTGCTCTTCAATGGGTTAAAACGACCCCATTATCAGTCACAGGAAATATGAACGCTTACAAATTCTTGTATTTTAAGTTATCAATAGACTTTTTTCCCTCGCAATTTTAGTTTTTTTGTTTAAATAAAAAAAATTGTTTTTAAAGCGACAATCACTTTATAATAACGTTTAGGGGTAAGCGTTACACAACTTAATAATATTTTTTATACAGCCGATTGCAAAATGGGGCGCTATTGTTTCTTTAAACAAATTAAAATTGCTAGAGGCTCAGATATTTTCTACAATTTTATCCATACATTTTTTATTAATTGCTATAAGTTTTTATATAAATACTTTGAAGTAATTAACCAAAAAAACTTAAGTCCCAAAAATAAGTTATTGCTTAAACATACTTTGGGGAATCGCTATTATTTAGATACATTTTATTTCAATTAAACATTGAGCATGTATGATGATAAGTGTTAGTAGATTAAAGTGTTAATCAAATTAAAACAGGACCATAACCAAGCCTTGGGGTCGAGTGCTTTGATTAATAAACCTAAAAGCTTACAAAGTGGGTGGTTTTTGGAAATGCACTCACATGCATTGGGAGTACGATTCACTTATCACGTATACGCCATGGCAGACGAACAGGTTTTACTAACGAATGGGTAGTGGAGATAGAAAGGGGAAATGGAAAGCCAGAAAACAGTGAAAAGCTTCGTGCCAATGTTACTTTGCCGGCATACACACTCACACACACAGAAACACACAGGAACACACCTATACCCATATGGAGGCTTAGATATGGATATGCACTATAAGTGTACATGCCCATTAAACTTGGCCTAAGCACCGTTCAAAGCTGCTGCCCGGACTGGATTGGGTCGTCGTGTGCTGTATGTCACAGAAACTAGTTTTTATTTTCCAAACGGGTTTCCCCATCTCTTTCGCTGCCCCTGCGTGGGTGTGGGTGTGAGTGTGAGTGTGAGTGTGCCAATTTGTATATTTATGGATTCCCAACGAGAACCCATAATGATGAAAATGTCAACACACCGCCATTTGCATATCACTGCGACTCACCCTTTTAATTAGCAAGTGTAACTGGCCAGTTTTAGAGTTGGCAGCAAGATTTAGGGGTACAACGTTTTAGTTTGTCGATCTGCATACGCATAAATCACATTGATTAATAGCGATACTCTTGTTTATGCGTTGTTCGACATTTGTTATGTCCCAAAGTGGCAGCTACCAAAAGACACATCTTGGACATTAGAATTAATTAATTATGTGAAAGTGATGGCATTTAGTTGGGGGAATTTAATGGTTTAACGACGAACCGAGTAAATCGTTCAGTTATCTGATTAAATATGAAATTAGCACGCATATTTGTAGGCGTGGGTGCATCCCACTTGGAATTCAAGAGCTCATCGTTGCCCATAGTTGGTGTTTTGTAGGTGGGTGGAGTCTAAGGTTGAAACTAAACCTGATATTAATGGTTAGCATTGAATATCGGGTCTGGGGCTGTTTACTTGAACTTACCAACAGGCAATTATGCATGTATATTAAGTTACCATTTTAGTCGGCTTTTCTTAGCTTCTCCATCGCTTTTTGTTGCAATATTAAGCACATCAAGTATACGACACGCTGGACAGCAAACTCATTTCGTTCAGGAAAATCAGCTGCTTTAAATACCAGTTATTATTAGTTTTGATACCTTTGTGAATCATGTGCAATAAGCAAATGCCTGGCAATTAGTGAACGTAAAAGAAAATCGGCTTTGGTAAGCTTTGGGCCTTACAAGTGCTCTGCAAAATGTATTGTGCACCTGCAGCTGTTGAATCTCCTGATTGCAAGACAAATGGCTATTGATAAGGGGTTGGCTGCTATGGCAATCGGCCTTTGACATACAACAATGAGAGTCGGAAATCCAGTGAAGCTTCAACATCACGCAATTTTCCTTCACCCTTTGGTTAAATTTTATTAAATTCTTCATTTCATTATGCGTACAATTGCCTTCCTGCTTGTCTCTCTTTGGACTCCCATTTCAGGCGCAATAAGGCACGCCTGTTGCTGAGAGGGAAAATTATGCAGAATCTATGCTCATGTCATCTGGGCGTATACGTGCTGCCTGACAATGACGGGGACTTCAATTCGGAATTTTGGGGAAAAGAGAACTCTGCAAGCGGCATAAAAGCCAAGTCATGCACACCATTCTGATTCTCGTTCTCATAATTTTCTGTCTCGAACAGGGAATTAGTTTGGCAAGTTTTGCGCACGGAATTTTGTTTACACATGCTTTGCTTCATTCAGTTTTGACAAATGGCATGGACCACATCTCGTATACGCAATGCGTTTGTGGGATTTTAGTTGCAAAGATTTCATTACAATAAAAGTAAACAGCTTTAAACAAAAAAAAAGTGTTTATTCATGTTATAGTTTTATGACGTTTTAATTTTAAAAGAAAGAAAGAAAGGTTTTGCCAAATAAAATGTTTTGATTTTTAAAAGAATTTGAAAAGTCTTATGAACCACAAGATCCAATTATAGCTGATGTTTAAATAAAAAACTTTAATATAAACTTAAAGTATTTAGAAATTTCCTACTTAAAAATTTATTGAATTGCTATAACGCATAAATATTAATTAATATTTGTTTTCAGTGTTTCGATGCAATGAAAACCGGAAAATCTGACCTAGAAATGGATGAGCTGGATGATTTGGATCAAGTCACCCAGGTGATTGGCTACCATCCCCAGTTCCACGATCACTTTCTGCGCACCCAGAATTTCATTATGAAAGGAGACGGACCGCTGCCCAATGACTACAGATACTATTTGGCCATAATTGTGAGTAATGTAATTAGTTATAGGTTTCATGAAAATCAGAATAGAATGCAATACGTTTTGTTTTTTCCTGTTATTAAATTTACGTTGTTGCCAAGCGTGCATAGAACAAAAGCCGTTGATTGGTCCAATAGAAAACTTCACCTGCTATACCTGAATAGAAAATCCAGTGGTGCTGAAGCGAGTTTTGCATTGTTTAGACTGAACTTTTGTTAGGAAATCTATGCACAGCACGTACCGTAAATCCTGTATACAGAATCAAAGGCCCGAATGATGCATTTTGGCTGAAATCAAATCCACCTGGACATGAGTGCACCACCCTCATTTGGGGAGATAGCGGCATAAAGCGGAACCCAATGAACGTTTGCAGAGGCTCATCAATTTCATGGCATGCAATGCGTATCACTCCCTCCTCGTTGGCAAACCATTATGCTTTAACTGTAAATTCAAACCTGGGTATTATGCACATAATTCTGCCATAGAACTGCAATACTATGTACAGGCCAAGTCGCCCTCTATTAAACTAAGCTACCTCACTCAAAGCGGCAGCTCAATATCTTCGGCATTTCGACAATGGTTTGCGTTTTTATCCCGAGTAATAAACTTTGTCAGTTGAATGAAAATTCCTAAAGAAATATTTAAATATTTTTTTAAAGGAATTAAAAAAAAGGAATTAAAGAAAATATATAAACAAAAAGGAAATAATTCTCAATAAAAAGGAATACTTTGTACACGTGCAACATTTTATAATTAAAAAAGGTTATATATTAATGGTTGGTTACAAAATATTAAAATCTTTTAAAATTTGAGAAGTACAACAATTTTAAAAGGTATATATATATTTAAAAGTTTGGAAATCTTTTCGAATTTTAAAGAATATTAAGGGGTATATCTAAAGGTAAAAAAATGAATTTTTAGAGCGAAAAATGTTGATGCCTTAGTGTAATGACTCTATTTGAGTTCAGTTTTTAAATTTTAATCTTACAATAATAAAGAAATTAAAAGCCGTAACAAAGATGATAATAAAATAATGTTGGAGAATAATGCGTAATTGAAATTGATTTATGATATCTGCTAGATACACTCATTCAATGTTAGCTTTTCCAAGTTGCAGTTGAGAATCCAAAAGCCAGAATACTGAAATCGCATTAATCAATTATTTCACAAGTTTTCCCAATTGTCGTTCTGGGTTATTTGGACAAAATGAGTTTGCTTCTTGGCCCCCTAAATATAATTTATGGCCTTTGTTGTGCGTGTGCAATAGTCGTAAACCCAATAAAAACTATGTATATGTATTTGCTGTTTGTAGTTGACATGTCGGTCGAGGGTCTTTGGCATTCCGCCTTCGATGAGGTGAATAATAAACATATAACATTAATTCATGCCAGCAAATTGGGAACAATTTGCGTTTTCCACGCCAGATTGAGATGCTTTTTCGGTATTCGGTTTTCGGAGGAGGGAAAGTGCACCTAAGTGTCGCCTATAGAACGGCGCTGATTCTCTCAACGCCTTTGTCTAGATTCGGGCCTGGGCGAATGTAAAATTATTTAAGATTTACGATGGCATGTCAGGGCATGCCATGATTCTGCCTGCCTGCCTGCCTGCCCAAGTCTCATTAATGACAAACAACAAAATAATACAGAAAAAAAAGCATAGGCAAAACGCAAGACAAACAATGGGCCTTTTGCTCTCAATGCCCGAGTATTTGTTGTTTTGGGTCACAAACATACCGACACACACACACACACACGTACCGCACCGCGATCGAAATAAGTTTCCACATATTTTTAGCACACATTCAGGTGGTGGCATAGTTGAAGTCAATCTCTCTCCCAGGTCCCGCACCCTGGGAGATTTTTGATTGTGGGTCAGGCGGACTCACATCACCAAGTGCGGGGATTGGGGGGGTTGAGGCTGGGTGCAGGGGGCCAAGGTTAGGCGAGAAGATCAAAACAAATTACGTAATGCCTAGAAAAATGTTACCTGAGACCGATCATCTTTCCTCGCAGCAAAATAAAATAGTTAAGCCATATTGGTCATCGATTGGGAATTTCAGTTTTACCTAATTAAAATTAAAATTATTTAAGAGTTTATTTTAGAATTGTAGCTAAAGTTATTTGTAAATATTTATAACTCACATGAATACCTTGAAATTTATATATTAAGATCCCCGTTTAATTAGAAAGTATTTTGATTTTGGTATATACAACACTTAAGCCATTTGAATTCTAAATAATACTTAATTACAATATAAAATTGAAATCAGATTGCAGACTAAAACCGCAATTAATGTAACACATTGTCAAGCAACTTAAAGAACCATGATTTTTGTTGTGCCACTAGCTGCCAACCCTTATTTTATAAGTATCTATCTAAAATGAAAGAAGAATGATGAAAACTGGTGAAAAAAATACAATTACGCGGTGTTAGGAATTGCCAGCTATCAAATATTCATTAAGGAAACCTTCTTTACTTAAAAAATAAAATATTTTAAATTCGAAACATAATATAGAAGAAAAAGATCTACATGCCAAAAGTCAACAACTTTCATAATATTCATAAAATTATTAATCAAGCATCCGACTTAAAACTCACGCTTAAGTACTTTGCTAATGGTTTTTTGCTTTTAAACTTCATGTGAACTAAGCTATATCAACATCCACCGAAAAGGGTTAAATGAAGAAGAGGAATAAGGTTTTTAATTTGTTGCGGCATAGACTGTTCGAAAACGGGCAACTCTATCCAAACGAAATTGCATTTCAAAATAAGTAAGGATTTTATCTGCGTATTCACATACCCACCTCTTTTTTAATATCCCAGGCAGCTGCTCGGCATCAGTGTCCGTATTTGGTGAAGCGGTACGAGAAGGAGTTCATCAACCAGGGAGGAGACAGCGCCTGGCTGGGAGGCCTGGACTTTATACCCGCCAAACTACGTGCCATATACGATATCAATAAAATATTAGCCCATCGTCCCTGGCTGCTGCGCAAGGAGCACATCGAGGTGGGTGCATTTTCTCATTTTTTGGGCAACCGAAAGAGGGAGCAATGAAAGTTTTATGATTTTTCAGCGACTCACGAAGGGGAAGAATAGCTGGTCGCTGTCGGAGGTGGTGCACGCCATGGTCCTGCTATCGCATTTCCACTCGCTATCCTCCTTTGTGTTTTCCTGCGGCCTCACCCAAAAGCTGGACGGGCTGTCTAGTCCCAAATTGAAGAGTCCGCCGTCGGTGGTTGCGCCCCATGAGCCGGCAGTCCTGTGCCACCCGAGCGCCAGCAGCAACACCACCATCACCATTTCCCCCAGCACTCCGTTGGACCCGCAGAAATCCGTCCTGGCGGAGATCTCGCTCAACAATGCAAAGCCGGATTACAATAGCCAAACCGCAGCGAGCAACAATGGAGGAGCAGAGTCCGGCTCTGGAAATGCGCCCGGAGGTGGATCCGATGCTACGGCCCTCAACGGATACTTGGGTAAGTGACTGGCTGCCAGTTGTTGCTAGCAAGCTGAAAGGTTGAAAAAATTGGTTGGTACACGCTGTGTGCTGATGAATTGGAATTATTTTGGTCATTTTTCGGGTTTGAGTTTGTTGTTGTTCAATATTGTGATACAAATATAAAATTATTATATAAAATTCCGAGCTATAATTTGCTGTTTAAAATCTAGAACTTTAAGAATGAGTTTATTGTTAAGATAAATAAGATAATTGAACTACAATTTTATCTTTAAATTAATATTATACAATTTGTATGCCAAAGTCTTGAATTGTGACAAATTGTGTTTGATGATAACTTCCAAGCATAACATATTGATAAAAAAATTTCTAAAATGAATTTTTTATCAATTTCCTTTTAAAATGAAATTCCCAAGTGGTGACTGGACTCAAAAGCAATCCAATCTTTGATAAAATAATATTTTGGTTTAACTTCCAACTAATTGATCTGTAATTACAGCCACGGCCCAGCAATTGCCGCAGCAGCACGGAATCAGCGTGGAGACGCTGATGGAACGCATGAAGGTCCTGTCCCAGAAACAGGACGAGTGCAGCGAGGCCGAGCTGAGCAGTCGCTTTCAGAAAGTGGAGCAGCAGACCGCCGAGCTGGCCGCCGTGACTCCGGAGGCGGCTGTGGGCGTGCCAACAAATCTGTCGCACTACGTCGACGATGCCAACTTCATTTACCAGGACTTTGCCCGCCGCGGCACCGAAAACATCAACACATTTCGCATACAGGACTACTCCTGGGAGGATCACGGCTACTCTCTGGTGGACGGGTGAGTGATAGCTTTTTAACTACGCCAATTTTCTCTAAAGAGAGGATGTTTATTTCATGCCAGGCTGTACAACGATGTGGGCACCTTTTTGGATGCCAAGTTTCGGGCCGCCTACAATCTAACCTATTGCACCATGGGCGGCATCAAGAACGTGGACACTTCCAAGTTTCGTCGGGCCATTTGGAACTATATCCAGTGCATCTATGGCATTCGTCACGATGACTACGATTATGGTGAAGTGAATCAGGTAAGATTAATGCTTTAAACTGATATAAGGTATAATTAACTCTAGACAATAATAATAGAAGCTCATTTTCATGAGCCGAATTTGGCAGAAAAGTGTTTATATCTTAGTTTGTTTATATTCAGGTTTTAAAAAGACTTAAAAAAGAATAAATTGCAACAGAGAATGAAAATATTGCTAAATTATATCCAATGCTTAGGTTTAGATATTTTAACGATGTTATTTTTTTTGTTGATACTATGACTATTCAATTAATTAAAAATTATAATCTAAGGAAATATTATTTTAGACCTAAAAGTACTTTATTAAGATTTTAAGGAATAATTTCTAGAAAACATTTATTTAACTTATCCGAAATTTTTAATGTTTTCAGCTTCTTGTGCGTCCTTTGAAAATGTTTATTAAGACAGCCTGTTGCTTTCCCGAGCGTATTACAACCAAGGATTATGATAGTGTGCTGGTCGAGCTGCAGGACAGTGAAAAGGTGAGTGAAATTTTTAACGTTTGGTTTGTATACAAACATTAATCGCTATTATCTGATATCTGGCCAACAGGTTCATGTGAATCTAATGATAATGGAAGCCCGCAATCAGGCCGAGTTACTCTATGCTCTGCGCGAGATAATGCGCTATATGACTTGATCTCATTAAGTGAATAAACATACGTATATATTACACACCCACATACACGAACCCAACAAAAACCACTCAACTACACCCACACACATTACACAATACACATACATACATGCATAAAACATTTTGTTATTTTGAGAGCGCATAAAAAATTCAGCGAAAAAAAGGGAAACGGATACGAAATCAGGAGGATCTGAAAAGGCAGGAAGAACATACAAAAACCCCGAGTTTAATACAATTTGTGCAATGAGAGAAATAAATGTTTGCTTTTCGATGTCAATGCATGTGCTAAGCTTAAATGAGCAGCAGTTAATAGCCATTAAATATCAGTGTCCATTAAATTCATGTGAAACGTTTACTACTCAATTAACAATTAACAATAGTCTGTGTCTATGGTTAGCCAACACCCAATTTAATCACGTATACAAAAAACCACAATCCAAAAATGAAAAACATAATTGTTAAATTAAGCTGAACGCAAAAACAAAACTTTCTGTCTGTTTCCTTTTCGTGAATGTGCAAGCAATAATCACTGTACATATGTATTATGTTTTGTTTAATTATTTTAGCAAAATAAATAAAATTTTTATTTTAATTAAATCGACTTTGGTTTTCTTTTGCCCTTGATGCCACTCTAAGTTAATCTATGATTTCTCCTTAACTATAATTGTTTTCTCTTTATGTTTAGTTAGTTTTTGAAAGACAAAACCGGTGATTTAAATCTTCGAGCTTTTGATGGAGAGATAATAAATATAAATGTCTATTTTTATAGCATTTAAAATCAAATAATCCAGTGACTGTAATGTGTGTATCGCATCTAAAAATGAAAGACATTCAATGTCCTATATACAAGAAACGAAACCAATATTGGGTGATATAACCCAGAAATCATTCATATTTCAAATCAATAAACAAAAAACTGAGCTAGGAATTTAATCACAAATTTTGCTAATATAAGAATTTAAAAATATATTTACTTTAGGATAGGATATTTTTTGCAACTATCCTAATTGTCTGAAATGAATAATGGACTTAAGCTTTACAACTCTATATCTTTAAGCTTCTTTAATCTTTCTTTGCTCATTTTCCACTTTCAAGTTATAAGATTTGTTGAGCAAAGGTACATTTATTATTAATATAAACTAATACAATTGCTTTTTGAAGTACCTTTTTGCATTTATGTAACATAGATATATTAGACATTTTTGTCAAGATGCAGGTTTCGTACGGAATCCAAACGAAGTATTTAAGTGAAAGTCTATACAGACATATACTTTAGTATTAAGCAAAATGTTCAATAAAATAACGACCTGATTTAATTGAAAAATGCAAACTTTATGGTTAGAAAAAATAAGTCAAAATCCAAATACACTGAGGTCGTCTGAACTGTTTATAATATTTAAGCAATATTAAATTTCTAAAAATTAAGACAGTGAGTGTAAAAACTAAAAACAAAGCCAGCCACCGGTTTCTTTAAATCAAATACGATTAAGTACGATTTGAATGCTTCGTACAACCTCCAGTTGTTCACAGGCCAATCAAGCGAGTTAGGTTTAATTGTACATAAGACTAACGAGCTATGGCAATTCAAAGATGTGATTTTACCGAATATATATACAGGCAAATGTATTCCTTTGCAAATAATTAAGTACATAGAACGAGTATATATATTTGGCTTAGGCATAATATTTCCGCTTAAAGAATTTCACTTTACATCTTCTTGCATAAATGGAACGCCGGGTGCAACTTGTAGGTGAAAACTATTTAAATGAAAAACGAATATTATTTAGTAATAAAAGCTCAAAAAAGGCTGTTGAAAGTGAAAAATAAACGAATTTAAAATAGGGCAATGCAATTGCAGAGGAAAGCAAAAAATACATTTGAGTGCATGTTTAAGTGTTGACTTTACTCCGTCAAAAGATATTTTAGAGTATAAGCTTCTTATTGAATAAGCATAGGTATAAGAAAAGCATCAACTTTATTCATTCAAATTGGGTTTTAAGCAACTTATGTGCATGCAACCTTTAATTAAAATATTCCCAAATGGAAATATTGTACCCGTCGTCTTTTGATGTCTAAAGTTAATGCTTGAATACGATTCGTAATAAAAGGTAACACAGTTGACTGAAATCAACCAGAGAGCACCAAATAAAAAGTAAAATTGACTACACGGTGAAACAATTTGCAACAGAATTTTCCCATCTAAAAAAAATGTTAACTTACCATTTATAAATAAACTTGTTCTATGAGATAGATCAGGCTAACTGCGATACACAACATTTTCGGACTGCTCTTTGGAGAGCTTAATCTCCCGCTTTATTAACAGGCTATATAAACACATACAATTATAAATGTTTTTAACCTCTTGGTGTTTGGTGTCTAATAAAGGAATCCAAAAAGAAAACAAAATCCTTTAATTTCTGGTAATAAGTGTTGAAATTCCATCTGCCTGTTTTTATAGGTATATACACATTTTATTCAATTAGATATATAATTTATAATCGTACCATTTCAGTATTCTTTCCATTACAATTAATTCTCATTTACTTAGATTGACTACACATTTTGTTATTATTAATTAAGAAGAGTGTTTGGTTAAACTTAAATTGAGTTGAATAATCGTTTCGGTTTACAAAGTATTATGGTTAAAATACAATAAGTTCACTTCTGATATGGCGACAAAGATATTAGGAAACCTCTAGAAAACTGCATTAATAATTTCATTTGGATTTAATACACATTGGTCCAACGCAGATTTAATTTACAATCAATAGCAAAATAGTCTACAAATCAATTAACAGATACATTTTTAATGATTGTTTGGCGCAGCTCGTAAGTCGTTAACCTCCACGAATTCCGCACAGCTTCTCAGTGGCAAATGCCTTTACTGAGAAGTGGGATTCGATTAGATTGCGTCGCCAACGTTTGTCGGTTGTAATATAAAAAGATCCGAGCCGGAGGCGAGTGGTTAACAATTGATAAATCATATATTATTGTTATTGCAATGTTCAACATCTAGGCACAAAATATATTGCTTTTCAATTGGGTATGAAAGTTATTGCATAGTCGATAGAGTGTCGAGAAGTCCAGTGTGAAACGCCTCAACTATTAAAAAACAAAATAATAATACGTAATATGTCTGCGCTTTGCTTGTTAGGAATCATTGTTCGAAGGTTTAAATGTTTAAATGTTTATATGGGAGACACTCGCTTCGTGGGCGAGTTGCTCAGCAGGGCTGCCTCCTTGGCACGCTCATGCTCGTCCTGGAAGAATATCTTGGTGATGACCACGTCGCCGGTGCTCAGCGTCTGCGATTCGGCATCCACCAGCTTAACCAATCGCTTGTCAGTCGTTCGCAGAATGGGCGTCACACTGCGCTCGCCCTGGCAATTGCAGTTCTTAATGCTGTAAGTAAGGCAATTTCATAGTTAACATCCATTTACTTTTCGTAAAATTAGTCTCTTACTTTCTAGATTTCTCGCGTATAATTTGCAGATTCTCGGTGGTCGCAATGCTCGATCCCAATTGCTCTTGTATCGAATTTGCAGACATAATCTATGAAGATAAAACCATTAATCTATCTCAATAGTTACTTATAACTAGCTTTTCGGATCACTAACTTGTTCACATGGCAGCGAGGTGGCAGTGGTCAGAATGGCCTCCAGCTTATCAATACGTGCAATGCGATCCATGGACTTGTTCTGGAGGATCTCCTCCAGCATTTGCATGGACTCAGTCAGACTGGGTGGCTCTGAGCTGAAGCGTGGCGAAAAAGTGCCCGACAGCGAATTGTCCGAGGGCACCGAGTCCAAGCTGGGAAATGTGTCATTCTCATTTGGCTCAGGCTCATCCTCCGAATCACTTTGGTCTCTGTGGGTATAGATAAAGTTTTAATTACGACATTGGGCTATTGTCATTATATTGACACACTTGTTGGGATTGCCGGCGGACTCCATTTTCTCCAGCTTCTTGGCCACCTTGTAGTAGCCCTTCAGGCGCTCCTTTTCATCCTCTGTCAGGTCCATGTAGCTATGGGTTTTTCATAGATTAGACATACCATTTAGTTAAAAATCGAGTTTATTACTTACCGCAGCAAGCGTATCTCGCGATTGGAGAGCACAATGCTTTTGCTGGTCTGGGCCAATTTCTGCTTGAGATCGGACACCTCGGTGCTGACCTTGCGCTGCTTCTTGCGTATCTTCACCTCGTTGGGCTTGATCTGCATGAGTATTTGCTCGGTGCACAGCTCCGAGAAGAGTGGCCTGTTCTCCGTCTTGATCTGGCGCGCCAGATTGCCAAACAACTGGTCGTGTATCAGCACCAGGACATCGCCCGCTGCATACAGCATCATTTCCCGCGTGAGGGGTCGCTTGGCCCAGAACTTCTGATCCCGTCGGTAGATCTGTTTCAGCTGATCCTTGATGGGATTGCAGGGGGCGTTATACTGTTCGCACAGCGAATTGAGCGATATGTACTTGGCCTTGTAGACCTGCTTGCCGCTCTCCTGGTACTGCAATATAGCATGAGCTGCCTGTGTGTCGAACACATTGCGCAGCAGGATGCCAAATTGCAGATACAAATTGGCCGCATCGTTGCGGCAGTCGTGTATCACCTTGATCACCTGGTCGTGCTCCAGCACGGTCTTCAGTCCGCCATCGGTGACCATCGCCGGGCAGGATTGCACATCGAATAAAAAGGCTTCGCCACGCGTCGTTCCAATCTCAATCAATGTAATCTCGCCCTTCAGACCTAGATTGATGCCCTCGCAGTCGAGGGAGACCACTATGTTCTCGTTCTTGGCCGCATACTTGAGTATAATGTCGGTCACAAACACCGATTGCTTGACATTCGCTATCACCGTGGTGTTCTGCAGGACCTTTATCTTCCAGGTGTCGCCGACAAAGTAGCTATGACTAGGTGAGTGGTTGGCATTGTTTTGATTCGAATTCGAATTCGAGTTGCTGTTGACGTTACTTGCAGCACTGGCATTTTGGTTAGAACTCGAATTGGCAATGGAATGCACGGGACTGGCGTGCGGCGAAGTTGGCCCGCCTTGCTGATTGGCCAGCGATTGCTTATCCTTCTCCAGATTCTCGGCTAGTGTCCGTATAACTAAAGTGTTGATGCGTTGCTTGAGGGTTTGGTTAACACTATTCAACCGCTGCTCCGCCGGATTCTGTACCGTTTGCTGCGTCTGCTGCGTCTGCTGCATCTGTTGTTGCTGCTGTGCGGAGTTATTAATGGGCCCGTAGCATGTGTTCGCACTGGGATAGTTGTTCTCGCACAGATTCTCCAGCTTTAGCTCCGACATGGGCACATAGCTGTCGAAGCCAGAACTTGGCTCCGACTTGGGCTGCCCGAAGCCCTGGCTCTGGCCACCCATCACATTCGAAACGGGGGCATTCAACTTGAAGTTCGGGCAAGCTATGCTATTATTGTTATTATTGCCATTGCCATTGCCATTGCCATTGCTCCCATTGTTGTTGTTCGCGTGACCATTACTCCGCAGAGCCGGCGATTGCAATCTCTGCTGCACTGAGCTGACACCTCCAACTCCACCGCCTCCACCGCCTGCACCTCCACATCCGACAGACGATTCCTGCTTCCGAATGCTGGCGCTGTTGTTATTGTTCAGCGCATTGAATTGCTCCCGTGTTTGAGCCTGGGCCTGCTGGATGTGCGTATCGCTGAGCTTGGGCTTCTGCAGCAGGGTGACTAGATTGGCCTGTATGTGAAAGCAGTCCGCAAAGAGCTTGAGGAACGAGCTCAAGTCGCCCGGCGTCTTGAACATGCGCAGCCACTGATCCTGCGGAAAGTTGGTGGTCAGCAGATGGAACAGTTGGTCCACCAACAGCGGTCCCTTCACCTCGATGCACTGGGCAAAGAAGTCGAGCATCTGCTGCGTTCCGCGCGTATCGATGTTCGACTGCGGCAGGTGGAGGCGATCGCGCGCCGGCAGATCCGTCATGTTCTCGCAGCCCACCAGCATCACATAGTCGTCCGTCACCTTGAAGGTATCCGTGTGCTTCATCAGAAAGTCTGTAAACTCTTTGATGTGTTGACCTGGACGGAAAAGAGAAAAGATTATAGTGATTCTTCTCATACATATGTATATAGGTACAATCAAGGTGGCCGCTTGTAACACAAAGTAAATAAACTTATATCAAAAAGAATGTTTACCTTATATAAAATGGTTTTAATTGTATTTTTATTAAATAAATTTCTTTTAATAAAAATATTAACTACATCAAATTTAAATTTGCGTTTAATACATAAATTTAATTCCCAATCGTTTATGAAATTTTACTTTGAGAAGAAACATTATAGTTTAAATATAAGACTAATGCCTACTGAATGCAACCATGATTGTAAATAGTCATTCCTAAACACTCACCCGATATGTGACGCACTTGGGGCGATGCCTGCGACCTGTGGCCGAGCAGACTGCGAACGGGCACCTCGGCAGCCGCTCCGTACTGCAGCATCTTGTTCTTGAAGTAGTCTTTAGCCTCTTGGATGTAGTCGCGCTTGCCCCCGCCGCCGCCATCGTCCGCATTGGTGTGCTGGTAGGCGTTCACCTGGACATAATCACCGTCGACCAGAAATATTGCTGGGTATTGGGCGAGAAATTTCTTCAGACCTGTCAAACGGCGGAGCAGAAGACGTCAATTATAATTAGGTGGGCCATTAGTGGGTGCTTCGATGGATGCGAGTTGCGAGTTGCGAGTGAGTGGTTAATACAGTAAAACTGTTGCAACAGCGCAAACCTAATTAATTTCCCCTTTTGACCGCTGTGCTTTCAATGTGTCAACTCGGAAATTACGCCAAGACGCGTAAGTACTTATTGTAGTTGATTAATTCCCGGGTATAACTGGCTCGTCTGATTGTCTTACTATATAGAAACATAGGTAGTTTCAACTCTCAACTTTAACAACTGGATTGTGCAAAACTTTTCCTTGCCTTGTGTATATCAGCGGTTAAGCATGTGCCTGGATTCCCATAATTAACAACATTGTTTAATCGCATAACCATCAAATAACGAGACTACATTCATCCGCATGTGCCCTGTGTACATACTACATCTACATATGAATAATTATGTGAGTTTTGTGCTGCCTGTTTCAATGTTGTTGATTTGGTTGGTAAAGTTGGCAAAAGTTTCTGGATTCAAAGTTAGTTTACAATTACATGAATGGGGGAATGACTGCCGGAGATTTGACTTTGTGTATGAGCACTGGAAGATAACATTTTGTGATTATCTATAGTACACTTTCAATAATAAAAAAAAGAGTTAAGGCTGCGATATAAGCTATGATAGTTTTTAGCTTGTAAAATAAATGTCAATCACAGAATTTCATTAACTAAACCTTAAAACTAAATAGATATTTTATTTTTGTGGGCTGTTCACATATAGAACAACCTGGGTTTCTATAATATATATTTAAGTTATTATAAAGTCATAACGCTTACACTGTTAATTGATTTCAGAACATAAATTGAATGGAATTAAATTCGATAATCTATAATTTAACATTTTGTAACGCTCTGGGAAAAAATATTTTTTTTAAATCAGTAAACCGTGTTATTTAGTAATTTAGTAAGAATAAAAATAAAATTTGTTCTGAGTGTAACGCTAAACGAATGAAAAGTGAATGCACTCAAGCCGTGCAAAGCGACGTAGAGAGCTAGCGAACCATTTATTTGATAAATCAGGTCATAGTTGCTGACTGACTGCTGCCGTCGGCCCAAAACGGGACACCCGTCGACGGAACCCAACCCTCCACTCCCAGCTCATCATCCGCAATTGGTAGGAATGCGTTGAACACTCGACTCCATATGTCTCATTGTATCGGCCCGCCTCCCGCCAACCGCCCACATTTCCATCTGTTGTGTTCACTATTGTTTGGGTAATATGACGTGACAAGACAAACGCGCAGCGATGGATAGATCAGAGGTTTTTTGGGGAACTTCGGGTGGGTGGTGAAGCGGTGAAGGTTGCGTGTCACCGGGGTAGACACAAATTCAGTTCCATAATGCCAGGCAAAAATTAATTCAATTGCATTTGACATAACTCAGCTTTAAAGTCGCATAAGGAAAACGAACGTTGATTAATCAAATCGGACTGACATTATGCAAGGTATTGCCAACGGATTTGGCAAGTCAATCGCAAAGTAATCCCCGAGTAAACATCTCGTTATCCCATTTCCCAGCTGCCAAATGAGCCACAAAACTGACAAATGGCTAGTAATTTCCACCCAGCAAGAAACAAGAAAAAAAAAGGTTAAGATGGCCAAAATCCTTTCGAGCGTAATTCAATTTTATGTTTACTTAGAGAAATTGAAATTTGTGGAACAGGTCACAACTGACGCCGCAAATCGAAGTTCGTAGCATTTCAATATTAATATTTATCGAAGGCGAACGCCAAACCCGAATATGTAATGTAATGTAATGTGCAAATATATACAAGCCGGGCACTTGGCTGGCGGTCCAATATTTGTCTGTGTGCTTAGCCGCAATTCTTGGCAAGCAAACATTTTTGGCTACACCTTCCGCCCACCGAGTGGAGCAGGTGCACTGGGTTAAGGGGTGGGTGGCGGCAAGATTGCCACATTTTACGGCTCGACCCACTTGGACACATTTTTTTGCGGTGGCAATTTTCAAATGCACCGAGGACACTCGCCATAAATTTATGTATATTTATGCCTCTCCGCTTATTGAAGAGAACGGAAACATTTCCCCGGGATGTTGTGAATCGAAATGTAAGTGAGCGCACAGGTAAAGGGTTATGTCTGGCCGTAAACTCAAGATTTTATGGCTCACCAAAGGGTTTGGGAAATGGCAGCTATGAGGGGGCGAGCAAATGTCGACTTCCTAGAGCCGTGACTTCATTAGGAACTCATTAGTTCCACCTCATCTAAATGTCCTGGCTGTCAAAACAGTTACCAATCAATTAGAAACAAATGGCACAAAGTTCACAAATAATGAGTAGCGCATTCACTTTCAGCCTTAAACAAAATGTTTCGCCTTTTGCAATTAATGTCAAAAATCAATGCGACTCCCATTTGCCTCGAGAAAAGGAAAGTTAACTAAAGCATAAAAACCTTGGCTGCACACACGCAATGCCTGAAAATGTCGAGGGGGATTTTTCTTTGGGTGTCGAGGGTTAAGGAACGCCGGCTGGCAGGCGTTAAAGGATTTCCTACAGCCGACATAAAATCGTTAAATTTACGACAATGTCAGGAATTGGAATGTTTAGCGTAAATGCAAAAGGTTCAAGTGAAATGAGTTTCTTTCCATTGACAGATCGATCAGCTAATCATTCAATAAGTACTCAGAAAAAATAAGATGTTGTTAATTTATTTCAATTATGTTTCAATGTTTACAAAGGCCTTAAAGATATTTTCTAACATAACCTGTTATATACTAATATTGAAAATGTACTTTTAAGCAAAAAAATCATTAAAACTTATGTAGTTCTTGATTTTTATCGCTTTTTTACTTTGATAGTATCGACTATCTATCTAACCGGTAGACTTCCCATTTATTTCTGCGTAACGTGGTATTTATTTTATTTTCTTTGACAAATTTTTGCCAGTTGCTTGTGTTTTTGCTTTGGCAATCGATTACGCAAAACAAAAAAATAAACACACACAGAAAAACAGTTGCGAACCTTCGCAAAAGGCTTGGCCTGTTTTGGTGTGTGTTTTTTTTGTATATATTTTTTCTATTTTGTTTGTACAATTATTCAAAGCCGCTGGCAGCTTAAAATGGCAAAACGATAAAGTGAGCTAAATGGTCGTGTTTGCTTGTTGTTGGACGTTAAATTAGCAGAGAAATTTAAGTTTCCCATTAACGAGGGCACAGCTCAGCTAACTCCTCAAACTGTTTGTCTAACCCAATAGAAGTTTTGGGGCAACGTTTAAATTTCTCTCTGGTTAGAAAATTGCTTTTGACGTTAATTTCCCAAAAATGTTTTCTCAATGGTGCAGAACCCTCATCAATCGCTGGGGAATATGCATGGCAGCACACACTCACACCGCCATTTATTATTGAAGCAACAAATGGATGTGGAGCCAGGGCTCAATTCTCTAGAATATCATGCAATTTTATTGAAATTCAATTGAACATTTTTGTCACGTAATCGACACTTTTCTATTACAAAGTTTCCGCCTTTCTCCCCCAACCCCCAAACCCCTTCTGACCAAAAACCACATAATGGGTGACTTGGATGGGTCTATTGTGGGCGGCATTCGCAAGGGTATAACTGCTACCCCGGCGGTTTTAACGGCTTACGAGTTGGGCAAACAACACGTTGACAAAATTGAAGAGGCATAAAATATGTTTATAGGATTTTAGGTCAGTCCCAGTGGGTTGAATACAGGGATTAGTGGGCGAAATTGGGCTGCCATTGACCAATGAACTCCTTATCACATGTTTGATAGAGACTTGGAATATCTAACCAGCCACATCTAACGCTTCTCTATTTATAAACCAGCCTAGACATTTCCCATAAATATTTTCCTTAGTCTGATTTTTCTGTTTCAACAATCCCCCAACTGTGATTTGCGTGTTTGGCGCATATTTCACGGAATTTCCTATTGCGTTCTTTGTCTATTGCGTTCTTGGCGTTCCAAAACTATAACTGACTCTTTAAGTCATAGATTAAACTATTTTAGCGGAAAATGTTGCTCACCTAAGGTAAACACAATTTGTCTTGGCGGCAGAGTCACGCACATGTGTAAAAAATCAACAAATGCGATAAACATTTTGTTAAATTTTTGTTTTCTTGTTGCAATTAGTGAAGTTAAAAAGTGTGAAACACAAAAGTAGTAAATGCAATTATTGTCGGGGTGTATGATGTGACAAATTGGTCGGGTGTGGGTAAATTAGCTTCATATAACGTTTGTTTAAAAGGCTTTGACAACTGGCGGATTGAGGAGGTCATTTAATCATAAAACTCAAACAATCAAATTTTGGTAAATGAAATTATACAATTTACTAAAGTGTGCTTTTTATTCCCACATTAACTGCTCGGCACATCTCAAGATCATCATGATTCTTTGGAATTAAATGATTTGCTATTAAACCCTGAGGAGCGGTGTAAACAAATGTTTGCCATTTCCTGTACGCGCCTCTTTTTTTAAACCCCCCCCCTTCCACCACGCATGTGAGAACATCAAACAAATGTCTTCACATTTGTATCTCTGGCTAAGGGAAAGTGCATTGCACCTTCCCAACTCCGCGCTAAGTGGTACCTATTTTTAAAAACCGAAAGTTGTTTGTTGCGTCTATTTTTAGTCGTTTGAGTTAACCATGCATTTTGATAAATAGCGTAGCATGAAGTTTTTCATGTGCCGAGTTGTCAATGGAAGTACAACACGTGTATGTGAAGATACACAGTTTTTTTTTTCCTTGTGTTGTATAGAACAGTTGTAAAATAATACTCATACCACTTGTAAAAAAAAAAAAGAAGGGGGGAAACCAAAACCGACAACAACACGTGCATTATCGATTGCAGTTTGGCGTCTGCAATGAAAAGCTATAAACCCTTGGCATGTTTCTGTGGTTTTGGCATCGAGATCAACTGGGAGATGAAAAATGAGGCGGGACAAATGTGGGGAGCTCAGAAGAATCCCCTCTGGCAATGGCAATGGAAACGGCATTGACATGTGCACTTGGACGTCGGCCACTCGAAGGCAACAAGCATGCAACCAAGAGCAACAACACAATCATCGACTATGACAAACATCGACCCGCAGGTGCACAAATATGTTCGCATAACCGAACAAGAGTCCAGTATTGCTTTCCACCGCACACGTTTCGAATTTCCCAGCCTCAGCCGCTGATATTTTAAATGGGAGGTGATTGAATGGGATTGTATTTACAATCCGCTTTCTCATTGCATTTTTTATTATATCTGATTAACAAACTTCATACTGTTTTGTCTCTGGAAGTAAATATTTACCAAAACTCAAAAGATACTTTAATCAAAGAGCTAAAAAAAAGGGCAGAGATCAACCTTCAAGTCAAAAGTAAAATTACAGTTGTATGATTCTTTTTTTTTTAAATTTTCTAACTCGTTATCTTGATCTGTTTTTTTTATGAATTGTTGGATTGAATGCTCCAAAAATTGAAGCCAAGATAACTTTCGATCTTTGCGTTGTTTTCAAAAATGTACTCTAGAAATGTTGCGAAGTTTAGAAAATCTCCTTTTATGGTGTTTATTGATTTGTCAATTTTGACCAATCTCGTCTGTGACTATTAAACCAATTTAAAATTGCTGCTGTGCTAAAATTTCTATAGTGTTTTATGACCAAAAGTTTTTATTTCAATCTGAAATCCCAAATCTATATACATTTCGTAGGTTTTAGGTATGATTCGAATAATTTCTACTGTATATGAAGCAATGGAATGGAGTTTACACGAATCGTTTTCTTTTTGGAGTCTGGACTTACCCGACTGACTGCCCCCGGCGATTTGTCGCATCTCCTTGGTGAACTCCTTGTTGCCAAACTGGCAGGACAAATCGTGGACGGTCCGGGGCTCGCCCTTGTCCAGCAGCCGCTCCAAGAAGAAGAGCAGCGTCATGTTGCGTGCCATCTCGTACTCCATGGACTCCATTGTACCGTCCGTTCGGCGATGTCTGCTATATCTGCTATCTATCTGCTATCTGCTATCTGCTAACTGCCGGCTATTTGCTCAATTATTAATCCACACAAGTACGTCACGTCGACTTGCTTATCTGCGGAAAGGGGAGAAAGGAGGAGGGAGTGAGTAAGTGAGGTGAAATGGCCAACACTTATGCAATGCGCCAAGAAAGCTGGTCAAAAGGCAGGGCAGAAACTAGTAAAACCGCAAACACATATTAGTCACACAGAAAGAAAAACTAATATATGATTTTTTTTTTAAATTTTAAATCATAAACAACTTAACATTTAAGTTAACAATGTAAGTAAATAAGTTTTGAAGTTTTAGCATCGGTTCTTTAATATTGATTAACCTTAAATGACATCATACTGACTTTCCATGAAATAATATAGTTTAACATTTTCTTTCTGTGCAACTTAGTTTCATTTCGTTTCTTTATTTATTTAATACATTTGCACTTTGCCACTTGAGCGGCTGCTGTCGCTCTCTTTTTCTCACTTGCTCTCTTTCTCGACACTTGTCTCGTGTTATTGCATTGTTTTTGTTGCTCGCCTTGCACTAGTTGAAATTATACGAAAAAAAAAAAAACGAAATAAGTGAAAAAGTGGGCGGGGGAGTTGCAGAGCCGTAAACTTTGTTTTCCTTCGTGAATAATTGAAAAACCCAGGCTCAGGCGAAGGCTCACGTACGATGGAGTCGTTTCTTAAGGTCTGCGGCACCCGTATCCTTGCGACATATCCTTGCGCGCCGGTCGAAAGTTTGAATTCAACTGGCAGCGCTGCCTGCGCCCACAACATAAACACCGGCGAATTCGGTCAGCTGACTGCGCGGCGAGGCAGGAGCCCACGTCTCGGCGAATTCGCTTCAGTGTTGCCAGCCAAGATTGGGCGATAACTGGGGAAATCCGCCAAGGCGAACTCTATAAAATAAAACTAATTCAAATTTCGACTAACATAAATATTTTAAGGCTTTTCAATGAAACGTAAACTTCTGAAGATGACTAATGACAAAAACTTTTACTTGAGAAATACTACATTGAAATACTATGTAAAAATGATATAAACGAAACAGTTATCTCGCCAAATAATTTTCTAGCTAGGGAGGACCGACAGTATGGGAACGCGCCAATTGGAATTTGCATGGGATTAGTACCAATAAGACTCTTAGCACAATGGGATTTCGTTGGACTTTTCGAATGGAATTCGGTGGGAATTCGCCGATCAAAAGATGGCACCTCAACGGGGCTATGGCTATATATAACATGTTTTAATTTGTTTGTTGCTGCTGCTGTCGCTGCTGCCGGTTGGCATGTGAAAAGTGCCAGCGCTGCAGAACAGGTGATTGACACAGAAAGGTAAAAATATGGAAATGTGAAAACGTGTGGAACTGCAGCGGGAATGGAAAATGCCATTGAGAGTCTTAAAAAATCAGCTTTACCAATTTCTAACATTAATTTCCCTAAACAGAACTGTTCACTCATTATTATTATCCAACAGGAAGGTTCCGAAAGCCAATAAGAAATGCAGGTGTAGCTGTGTTGGTATTGTTCTATTGATAAGTAAAAACCGTTGACAACAAATATGTATTGAGAACGGCAACAAAAACAACAACCGCGCGCATTCCAATCAATGTGTGTGTGTTATACAGGTATTTGTGCCTTTGTATGGGTGGCAAAACAAGAAACTACAGGCAGACCAATAAAAGAAGAAGAGTCTTATTAGAAGAGAGGGCAAGTGCAAGATGCGATGACTAAAGAAAGGCAAAAAACAATAAAACCCAAAGAAAATAAATTATCTGCAGAGAAAACGCGCAAAAGCGGCGAAAGAAAGAGGGTCTCAGAATATGCAAACGGCAAAAGAGAGGGCGAAAAAAGAGCAGTTATAATTACCTGCCAGTTAATCACTTGTTTTCCTTTTTTTTTGTTTTTCTGTTTGTTTAAGTGCACTTGTAATCTATATTTATAAAAATGAATTGACACATACACGATACAGATCCTCGCGTTGGGGATTTCTCAAAAGATCTACGATCAGATCAGAAATTCAGCTTTTCTGTTTTCACCCGCGTAATTCAATTAGACATCAATTAATTTTGCTCGCTTAACATTTTTCGGCGTAATTAACCAATACACTTGCAAAAAAACTGCGACGAAAGCAGTTAGTTATTTTCGTTGTTTTTGTTGTTGTCGTCGTAGCAAACACATACGCGCTCTGGTCAGGTAGGTTATTTTTACATGTGTGTGTGTGTAAGGCACTTTGAAGGCTTGTAAAAAATGTTAAAAACCACTTGTTGCACTGTTTTAAAGGCACTATGCAAGTTTGTAACAGCCGTAACGCCAATTTAAAACTCCGGGCGGTCGGCGGGCGACAAAACCACACACACTGGCCAGGTAAAAACGGTCTCAATTGGCACGATTTTCTTCGGAGCGGAGCGATGCGATTTGATGATGACAACGCCAACGCGAACACACAGACACAAACAAAATGTACCAATACACCATATTTGAATGTAACGAAAATATGAGTATTTATCGATAAGGTGGTGAATCATCGATTCCAACGTCGCTGTCATCGATATTTTTCCATCTCTACTCTGCTTTTCCTCTGCCGCAGTGCTGCCCACTCATCATCGTTTACCTAACAGAAATGTTAGAAAAGGGATTTCAACATTCTGTTAGAAAAACAATATTTAACACACAAACCAAGGAAAGTGTACGAATATATTTGAAATAACGAAAATATGAGTATTTATCGACAAGGTTTTCCAGCTCTGCGGTACTTTTATCGAAGAACTTCAAACGGAATTTGAATTTAAATTCAGCCCAAAATATTTTCATATACGATACATTTTTAAAACAAACTTTATGGTTTCAATGGTTAAATATTATATTTATAAAAATCGAACACTTCAGGCCAGGTCTATTTGTTACCCAGGTTTCATTAAAGTACCTCATAACATAACATTCATTAAGTTTTTACTTTACAAGTTTATTTCACTCGTTTCTTGATAAAAAGAAATGTGGTTTATCGTATGTTCAATACGTTTTGAATCAATTACGCAGATGACGGTATTTCTCCCTGCAACATAGCGATATTTCCCCTTACCGTCCTCCCGGACTTAAAACTAGAGTTTTCTGACCATATTACCTGGGAAATGCTTGGATTTATAAAACGAAATCTGATGCTGTAAAGTTTTGTGGTGCTTAGAAATTGTGATTATTTGAAATGGTTATTGACTATACAAAAATGTTTAAAATGTACACTCCGAAAACTGTATTCTTTTATTTTAGGAAAAATTGGGAATAATTGTGGGCCACCCTGTAGTTACAAATGGGTATATAAATTACATTTTTCTGTTGTCTAAAAAAATTAACGCACTTAAAATTGTATAACGGTCAAAAAACGAAGTTAGCTATGTTCAAGGCATTGCTATTTTACTGGCAGACGTCAAGGTATCCTTCAAGCATCTGTTTTTGCGGTTATTTAAATAAAGTTAACTGGTAAAGCACTTGAAAGAATAACTCAGACAGGGTAAACAATACCTATTGACATCGGAGGTGTTTGTGTTTGCACACTGGCTAAAAATGAACTAGATCAAATAAATCCACAAATTGTCTATTGTTAAACTAGGCATTAATGCATACAATAAAACTTTCCACAACATCTCCGGAGGTGTCTACTGAGCACCCTACTTCGCCACGTGCGTCATATGACGACTTAGAGCAAACACAGAATCCGCAGTTGGACCACAAAATTTGACATATGCCCTATAAATACTTGAAGCTTAGAACAAGGCATATACAGTACTTCAGTACAGTAAGAGAACGAAAGAGCTCAAAATGCGATCCCCATTTATCCTAGCCTTTGGTTTTGTGGCTCTCGTTGCGGCTGTTTACGCCGCAGGCTCAACCACGGGAACGGACTCCTCCTCGTCCACTTCGTCCACGTCACCAACGTCCTCCAGTTCTACCGACTCTACATCTCCAACTTCCTCGACTTCCTCTACGTCTCCATCTTCGTCGACCACCTCTACGTCTACGTCTACGTCTCCGTCTTCCTCGACCACCTCTACATCTCCATCTTCCTCGACTTCCTCTACTTCCCCAAGCTCTTCGACTTCCACAAGTCCTTCCAGCACCTCACCAACGACTTCGGCCACTTCCCCGAGTTCCAGTACTCCGACTGCTGCTTCCTCGACGCCCAGTGACTCGTCGTCATCGAGTTCCAGCAGCAGCAGCTCTTCCAGGCGAAAGGCGAGGCGTCGCCAGCAGAGACGCCGCGAGAGGCGCCAGGAGAGACGCCGCGAGAGGAGGCAACGCCAGCGCAACCGCAACCGTCGGGGTTAAATAGGAACAGGACTCTTCGAAAGTTCAAGATTAAATTGAAAAAAAATACCGTTTAATAAAATGTTTATATGAAAGCTCAAAAGTTGTCAACTTACGTTGGGAAATACAGGCTTAGCAATTTATTAAATTTAATTTAATATGGTAGGCCTGAACTTAAGTTCTAGCGTTAAGCTGGAAGAGTAAAGAGAAAGTCGGCTTTGAAACATTAATATTTAATACACAAAGGCGTTTCTTTTTTCTCTTTAAACTAATAAGGACTTGACAGGAAATCCTTGTTGGCTGAACGCAGGCGTAGGACACTTTTTGTTTATTTAAAATATTGACTATTTTGCAAGTATGAAATCTAGGCATGTATATATTTTCATTACCAACTCACTCAAATATTTCATGCCCCATTGAACAGATAAAAGTGTGACACAAAATTTGTAAGCGTGGATTTCGCTTAGGGGCCACTAAAATAATATATCAAATGCAGTAATGGCTAAATATATTGGTTCTGTAAAATTACTTCAATTACATTGAAGAAAATAGTACAAGAAGTGGCAATTAAAAAATCATGTCAGAAACGCATTATTTCGACAAAATTAAATTGGTGTAAACCAATATATTCTAGAGTCATTGCAAGTGAGTGATTTTTGTTATTTGAAAAAATCCAAATTTTAGTTTCCTGGTTAAAACTGATCGAAAATAAAGTATTAAAAAAAGTATGCTACAAAAAATGTAAACCTTCTTTGATAAAAGCTATCTTAGTTGTAAAAAAAGTTTAAGCTATTTTCGTTTATTTATATGTGGTTAACTGCTAAAACAGTACATCTATTGATACCCGTGTGGCTTGTGTTTGCACACTCGCTAACAATTCAACAGAGCAAGCCCGTTGTATATTGTTTAATTAGAGACACAATGAAACTTTCAACACCCATATCCAACTTACAACAAAAGATCATCTAATCTTTTTATTCTGTGAACAGCCTAAAATCTGTTTGTCTTACTAAAAAAATCCCTCTTTGTTTCTCGACATGTGGCAATCTAAAGCAAACACAGATTTTGCAATTAGACCACAACAAATGGGGTCTTTCTTATAAATACTCAACATCAAACCAGAATATTTACAGTACTCCATTAAGTGAAAGACAGAGCTGAAGATGCGATCCCCAGTCTTGTTCGCCTTGGGACTTGTGGCCTTGATTGCGGCTGCCCACGCCGCAGGATCATCTCCGACTAGTCCAACCTCGCCGACCTCACCCACATCGCCGACATCGCCGACGTCTCCGACTTCTCCTACTTCGCCCACCTCGTCAACTTCACCTACCACACCAACTTCGTCAAGCACCTCAGCCACGCCCACATCCTCCAGTGTGACCCCTTCGTCGTCCTCGAGCTCCGACAGCAGCTCGGAGGTGGCCAGGCTGAGGCGCAGGATTCACAGGCTGAAACGCCAGGAGAGGCGCCGGCGGATTCGCCAAGAAAATCGTCGCCAAAGGCAACGAACCCAGCGTAGATCTCGTCAACGCCAGATCCGCAGGTCCTAGGAAGTCAATTTGGCTAAGGCAATGGTCTCTAAGAATACAAAATGAAAAAGCAAAAATAAATAAAATGATTAAACTAAATCAAAATTATCTGTAATATCATACAAAAACGCTTGTTTTGGAATCACAATACGATGTCAGAAGTACGATAGTCGTATTATACAAAATGGTACAAAACAAGTATTTAATTAGAGAAGGATGGGGCAAAACCGTCAGGTGGCGTTCAAAAAAAAACTTTAAGGAAGGCCCTAATATGCTCTTCCCTGTCAAAATAATATTTAACAACTTTAAAAAAAATATCAGGGCTTAAATGTATTAAGATTGAACATTTTCTATATTTTCAATGAACTTTTGAAAATTTTTAAAATACATAATTTGACGGAAGGTAAACAGTTACCATGGCAATTATGGAATTGATAGTAACCAAACTTGGGTAACCGACTGCAGTGTGGGCGCATAGAAACCAGAAAGTAAAGTAAATGCTTAGTAATTCTAGAGACAAGCGACCTAAAATATGAACGCTGTGGAATTTCTCAGTCGCACCGACCGCCGCAACCTCAAATCCCAAATGGGCTTTCAGGTGGCGCGAAAGATGCGAGAATGGTATGAGGATGTGGACAACCGCCGCTGGAATCTCTGTCTCCTGCTGCAAAATGAGGCTTTGCAGGCGGACGAAAAAATTGCTGAAATGCTGCAGGAGCAGGCAGATGAGGCGGATCGAAGGCGACACGAGTGGATCGAAATGGAGCGACTGAAAAGAGAGGAGGCCGAAAGGGAACTGGTCAAGGTTAAGATGCAGCAAAGGGAAATGTACAAAATCTATCCTTTTTTTTTATCCAAATCAGATTTAAAATCCCCTTCTTTCAGTGAAAACTCAGAGGCCCATCGTCACATGCTCACAAAGGAGATCCTCTTGGAGACCAAACAAGCTCAGCTCCATCAAATACAGGAGAAAAAGGCTCTAAGGCGCCGACAAGCCTGCGTGGAGATCCTTTGGCAGCGAGTGTGGCAGCGATTGGACGAAAGTAGGGCCCAGCAGGAGCAATATGAACAGAAGCTACGAAACTTGATAGAGGGCAGGTGCCAGGCCCAGAATCTGGAAAGGGATCGAGAGCTGAAAGCTCAGTTCGCCAAGGAAGTGTTGGCTGACCAACGAGAATGCTCCCAGGCGTAAGTACATCTAGTTTTAAAATCAAAGACTCAAAGTTATAAAACAGAATTTTTTTAACATTAAAACAAACTTATCTAGCAAACTTCAGACATATATTGTACCTAGTCGATCTAAACATTTTTTAAGCATACACATTTTTGGAACAGTATGAAAACCTTTATTATTTCTACTGCCAAGTTAATAGAACTTTTTTAAAAACAAATTATTAAAACCCTAGATTTACAGAGAAGTAATAAAAAAATTTATATTTTATAGGAAACTTTATTTATATGATTCAGACACGTTTATTGGATAAGTTTGTTTCTTTGTGCCTCTTAAACAAAGCAGTTGTTTCCTTAAAGTATTGAAAGTTTCCCTGCGGAACTCGATTGTTTCTTACTTGTTTATTAGTTTTAGTTATTGTACTTATTTCATAGTTCAGCCATTTATCTTGTTTAGCCTGGAAATTGCTGCCGAAATGGATGTACTGAAGAAAGCACATGACCTCAAGATGGTGAAAGACAAACGCCGCCAGCAACTCACTGACTTGCAGGATCAGATCAAACAGAATCTTATGATTTGTGCCGAACATTCGCAGGCCAAGATCCGTGAGGATGCGGGGCACAACATACTCGAAGATCAGCAGATTTACGAAGATCTCATGGAGAAGCGATGCGCCAGGGTGAGATGAAATCACCTTTACTGCCAACATTTTTGTTTATTCCCAACCGCTGGCTTTTTGTTTCAGACCCACAATCGCGATTGGCACCAGCGGTATATGACACATAAGGCTGAGGAGCGTGCCGCTCGTAAGGAGGAGGATCGTCGGCATGAGCGGAATTACCTGGGCACTGGGTGTGTGCTCAGTCAGCAGCAGAAGCGTCCATATGGCAAAGAAGTTCGCTAATACGAGTGGACTCATCAGCGCCATCGATCGATAACCGACGCACTCATGTCACGCATCTCATATTTGGATAGCATATTGCAATTATATTTACGACTGATATAAATCAGGCGATGGCAGCGATAAGGAAAAGCGTATCACGCACGGGCGGCATAAAAACCGTGATAATGCCCACCATCAACGTCACCGGGGAAGCTGACCAGCTTGGCCAGCCGCCAGCGGGCAAATATGCAAATTGAAAATGCCACTACAGTCAAGCCTTCATAAATCGAACTTTTATAGTAAGATTTTGTTTAGAAGATTAGGAGTTATAAGTAATTTCTAAACATTTTTATTGATTTATCTTAAGATCATACATTTACATATGTATCACAAGTATTTTATAGCTTGCTAAGTAATTTTGATATATTCACTTGTAAAAATAAACGTTTTCTAAATTACTACTTTATAAATCAGCGAATATGCAACCGCATTATTTCAATAAAATGAACTCATTATACATTTACTTATTTTTTACAATTATAGTCACAGACTTGGACAATAAGTTTTATTTATTCACTTGTATATAAAATATTTTCTTAATGGTTACTTTATAAAACTGAGCAATCAGAAAATAGAAAAAGTAATGTTACTAGGTGGGAGTTATATAGGACTTTTAAATGAAACCCTTTTCTAAAAGTTCCTTATTCAGTTTATTCAGGGCAAACAAACAGGTAATTATTTTCCTGATTTTTAAGTATAAATTTGTGTGATATTTATTTTTTTTGCATGTTTGAAATATTTAACAAAAGTTGAAGCTTAAGAAGTTTTACTGTTTGATAGATATAGCTTGTAAGTGTGGCTTGAGCAGCGACTTTGACAATATTTCTGACACTTGGACAGGACTTGGAACTTGGACCTAGGCTGCCCCCATTCCCCCACTCCCCCTTGCCCGACTCCATGAGGTATTTATAATTGACCGCTTCCGCCGTTCGCAGCGCTTGTCTCCTCAACTGGTTGCCGCTAATTAGAGTTGATCGGTGGCCATGTCGCCGGCAGCAGCTGCAATTGTTGCACGTAGCACGTTGCAACTGCTGCTGATGCACTCAAAATGTAAACACACTAACCGCCGTGTTTATTCAATTAAAAAGTGCGCGGGGCAGAGATTTTGGCGGGGAGCTACCTACAAATTGCCAAAGCAATTTCCATTGCAATGTACTTAGTCAAATGGCCAACAACTGGTGATTGGTCAGACGAGTACGTGGTTGTTTGCCCGCAGTTGATAAGCAATTTCAGTGGGATTAGGCCCATCGAGGTAATCTGTGCTCATCCATTCCTGGCATACATGGACTGTTTACTTACAATATGCCAGGCTCATGTTTACTGTCCAAACAACCAACTGAAGTACTTCGTAATTCATTGAGAGCTGCACTGGGAAAATGGATTAGAAAATCAAATAATCGAATAGTTTTGATTTATTTTTTGAGATCTATACGCAGTTCAGTTTCAGTAAAACCAATATAGGGCTCAAGATTTAATGTTTTAATGTTTAAAAATTGTTATGATTTCGCCTCATAAATTTTACATATGAAGGAAGTGGCAGTGCATATTAATATCTGACTCGAGTATACAAAATATAGTTGAATGATAAGGAATCTACAAATTTATTATATATTATTTTATTAAGAGAATTATACAATATTTTGGTACTATTTCATTATTATTTTCGCAAAAACTTATTATATAAAGTTACCCTATAACAAAATGTTTGCTCTCGGCTTTAACCACTTTGTTTATTTTGATTATTCAGCCCCATCCAGTTATGTTTGCTAATATTTGTCTGAATTTCTAATTGAAATACACAATTTAGCATGAGTGCTGGCAAAAGAACAAAAACTTATGATAAAAAGGAAAAAAAAAAACGGTATTTTATTCAATTAATCAACAAATATATGTCCAGACCTGAGATGATGATATCATCTTACTTAAAGACTGAACTTTTTAAAATTTGTTCTAATCATTGTTGTCTTTCAAACTGTAGTTACGGATAAATAAAACGAGTTCTTAAATACACTTTTTTCACACTGACTTGAATGCATAGGTAAGTAGACGGTACCCCCTTCTCTCCAGGCAGCCTGTCCAGTTGCATAACACGATCCCATGCATCACGCAGCTTCGACTGCAGCTCCAGCCAAGCCTGAGAACCAAGTGAACCGTAGGAAACCTGGCAAAGCCAGGCGGCGCATTTTCAAAGAGAGGTGTCAAAGTCGGCTCAGAATGGGAATGGCCCTAGCCCAGTACTCCTTCCTGCTGGGATTCCCGACTCTTCCTGCCGGCATGTAATGACACCCCGAAAGGGGTGGCTGCCTGGATTATTTATGTGACACTTACAATCGTGACAACGTTCGCCAAGGAAAATGCATTCAAATGGAAATATCTTAAGAACAATGCTGCAACATTAGTTAACAGGCATTGCAGTACAAAACACTCGTAATAGGAAGGAGTTGCCCAGGTAACGAGTATTCTCTAATATCCGCATAAATCTGATTCGTTCGGTAACGCCTCCTGGCTGAAGTTAACTCGAGTTTTATCTAGGGATCTACAAGATTTATACATCCCTATCCTGGGGCCACGAGGCTCGACTTGAACTCATTAATAAGCGTTTAGAGTCAACGCTAATTGCCAACGCCTACTGAAGCAGCAGGCTAGAAGAAGGAAAAAGCCAAGACAGCAAGTCGGCCAAATAATTGTTTGGGTGGGCGAGCAGGACATGTCGGTCCATGGCCCTCCTATTGTGAGGTTGCACACGTTGCACGTACTCTTTGCCTTTGCCCATCGGGAAATCGGGACAAAAGGCTGCGGTCAAGCACTGATTGAAATGCCCACGCCTGCCCACGTCCTGCGATTGTACAGACCTCCTGCCAATCGCCAGCCGCCCCCTGCCCCGCCTCCTTTTTATCCCTGTCGTGCTGTACGTGCCGGACAAATTTAACGCCTGGGTTACAGGTATGAATTGTGGCCTCTGCCCGCCGGCGAGACAAAAAAAAAATATTGTAGAACCAATGCAGCATGCAGAACAAAAGGAATAAATGTAATAAAGAATCGAACCTATTGTTACCCTATTGTTACTATTTTTGACTTAACTGTGTGTCAAAGTCAAATGCACCGAAACTTTATGACTATTGTTTTTAAATAACTTTTCAATGATAATGAAAATTTAAAGCTGCTCAAAAACAATATTAAACTAAATGAGTGTGTAACAATGGTAGACAAAAAAAATCTTATGCACTAAACTTTTATTTAACCAAGCATGATGCACAAAAATGAAGGGCTTTCCGAAAATGTGACGTAATTAACGGAAGCACAAAAAAAATATAAAAACTGATAAAAAAAATTTAATGAAACTCCTAGTTTTTTCAAAATCATCATATAGTCACATTTTTAATACGAATTGATTGTGTTATATGACGTTCTTAATTTACAACTTCTTTTGTCACGCTTTCGAAACGGAATTTTCGAATTTTTTATGGAACAAGCATGAATCACAAAGATAAAAAGTTGCATTATCTAAAGTTCAGTTGATATCGGTAACCAATAAAAGAGGTATTTAAACTCTCTTATCGGTGTTTTTAAAATACTGTCACAAAATTTGGCTAATTTATACGCAGTATCTTCCGAGGGTATCAAACTGTGGTGCATGTAATAATTCTCAAACAAAAACCCTCTCCTCTCCCATTTAAAAAGGGGCGTTTTACCTTTTTGTTCCATGGTGTTGTAGCAATTTTCATGCCTCGAAATGAATTTCGCGCCTGAAATTTACTGGGCAATTTTCATTACAGTCCCGACTGTCGAAAATTGCCAACCCGCTGGCAATTGTCATAGGCAAAAACTATGAATCACCCCTCCCCCTTGTTGGCCGGTTTCAATTTTTGTACATCTGCCTGGCTTGAGAATGCAATGGGGAAAAAATTTCTTGTAGAGGTTTCGAAATAAACTTGAAGCCATTGACAGACACGCGTAGAACCCAAATCTCTCTCCACATCGGAATCACGAAAATAAAATAAAACGAAATTGACTGCAGATGCGGGCAATTGAAAATTGGGGAAATTGGGGAATCGGCTGGGGAGAAATGCAATTATGCGATAAAAGCGAAATAAAAAATTGTGTTAATTGTTGAAAAGGCTTGCATCGAAATGCGGTACGATCCACTCCACATTCAGTGGAGATGTGTTGTTTGTCTTTCGATCTTTTACGGCCGCATCAATCTCCTTGGGATGTCCAGAGTGGCCTGAGTGCTGATAGCCGGAATGATGTTCACTGTACAGTAATAACAAGTGAGTGGCACTTGGCTGTCTCTCCGCCTGATTGAGTGATGCATCATCCATTGGCTCCTGGTCGCTTACGATTCCTGTTCAATTTGCTGAGTGGCCAGGGCAGTAAATTCGTTTAATATGCAAATCAAATGCAAATTGATCTGGTGAGGGGATGGGAATCGGGATGATAGAGAGGCGGGGGCGGGGGCGGGGCAAGGTGCCACAGACTAATTAAAAATCACAAATTGGTCTGCTGACTTTGCGCCAATTGCTAATTAGCCATAGATCAGAGATCTCTCAGCATGGACCGTGTCCATAAGACAGGTTTCGATATCTGGCCAAGTCCCCTCGAAAAACTAATGGCTAACTGGTCATATGCTTAGGCCAACAAAAAAAACACCAAAGCCAGTTGGCAACGGTTTTGGGGTTATTAATCTCTGCTGTCAAGGACATTTCCTTGTGTAATTTGATTTAAATTGCTTGTTTTGCTCACATAATTTCGTCATTTTTTTACACAGATCATATCAATTGATTTGTATTGGTACGATCGGTACAAAGCAAACCATTAATCGCTGTAGTTGGTGATTTCAACATTTGCAAGAAAACTTGATTCGGGGAGTGTCCTCTTATGAATAATATGGCAAGCAGCTACATAGGTGTACAAATTGTGTTTTGGAATGCCAACGATTTATGTATACAGATAAGATTGGAATTGCATGTGAATTTTCGATATTTTACTAAAGATAACTTAGATTTTACTTCAAATTCAGTGACCCAAATAATAGGTACAGTTTAGGGTAAAACACATTAAACTGAAATTTATTAAGTAAAATCTTTCACACGTAGATAAATAGATACTCCTCTTCAGACATGGTCAAAGTTAAAACTAAGATAAAACTGAAATTTCAGCAGACAAGACATCTTAAAGCGAAATGCAGCTCAGCGCGGTGGGGTGAGGGGTTTGCAACCCCCTTAAAATAGTCAAGGTTCCAGCCTACCACATAGTCGAGGTCTACAATAAAAAAACATATTAAATTATGGGACCGTCATCGATATAGGAAGTATCCGAACCCACCACAACAACGGCATAGGTGAGACCGATGCCAGATCCTGCCAATACATCGGACCAATGGTGTTTGTAGTCGGAAACTCGGGTGAGGGCCGTATACCAGGCGAACATGAGCAGCAGGAATTGCAGAAGGTGGCGCAGCATTCGCATGCGATTCCAGTGCATTCTACGTTGTAAGTAGATCTGCAAAAATAATAAGTGAAATAAGTATTTTAATATTTCTAGTTGCGCTTGAACTTACCACCAAGTAGAGCATGGAATAGCAGGCAAAGCTTGCATGTCCACTGGGAAATGAAAGGCGCATGTCTTTTAGTTGCTTTGAAGTTATATCCACCGCCGCACAGGTGAACTTCTCGATATAACGTGCAGCATTAATGGGATCACTGCAAGTACTGCCATCTGGCATAACGGGCTGACAGAGCTGAACAGATAATATTTATTAAACGGTTTTTCGATTTCTGAATGCCAAAGCATTTTCCTTAACTTACAGTGTAAAAGTGAGGCCTTAGTCTGCCAATAGAATACTTGGCTATATTTGTGGTTAACTGTTCCACTCCTAAACCAAAGATAAAGATTCCTATTCTGTGATAGCACTCCAGCAGCCAAGTGGGCAACTCCAAGTGACAAAAATGATAGCCACTGCCCATTCGGTGCTTCTCAAAAGGGCCATGCAAACGCTTATCCTGGGCCCTAAAGAACTCCACAACGAGCATCTAGTAAAGGTAAACGATTTAGTTATAGAAAAGATATTCTAAAGATAGTGCATAACTTACCACAGAAAAGGGCAGTGCGCCACACATCAAGTAAAGCAACCAGCTGGGCATGGAGGACTCTTTATACGGATGTTTCAAAGTAGAATCATTGCAGAAGAATCCACGGTTAAAGGCTTCGCCCCAAAGCGAAAAGCCCAGCATTGGCAGACCCACTGAAAATATGGAAAAATTAATATGACTTTCAAAGGCTTTTCATCTATGCATTAGTTATTTATATTTTGCAACTGGACGAGGGCTTTTTGGGTGGCCCAGAACCGCTATGGTGTCCAATTCATTTACAGACAAGGTCTGCTGATCCAGCCTTAATTGGACTAGTATAAACACAACGATAGCCATGACGTTGTTGGTGGGGAAATGAGTTCAGCACAATCAAATGATAAATTCTCCCCTCACGAAAACAACTTGCCACAAATTGAATAAAATAAATCAGTCCGAACTCGATGATGCGCAAATAAATATATTTTTGTGTAGTATCTCTTTTAGGGAACGCTTGGGTGAGGTGTGCTTGTTCATTATTGAAACACTGAAACGCACAACAAAAAAGCCACAAAGGAACCCAGTACATAAACACTGCTGAAAACATTTTCGAGCAATTTAGAAATGTTTTTGTTTGAAAACACGGCGGGAAAGAGGCGCTTCCTCACCTACGGTTGAATAAAGCTATATGGATATATATGTAGATAGCGGAACCCCCTATGAAGCACACGCTCACATCTTTGTGATGGATTCAAAAGTGGACTGAGTTCATGACTGGCAAGTGCCAGAGATCAATTGCTGCCCCGTGATAACATAACTCATAAAACGTGTGAAAGGCCGCCGGGAAAAAGTGATAATACTTTTCTTAAAGCTTACAGAAATGCAGTTGATATAGAACCATGACTTATTCCATATGTTGATTAGAGAACCTATTCTTAACGGTTGAGTGCTAGGGAAATGGGAACATTTCCAAAAAGCATTGTTTTGATTTTTTAATTGGGAACAAAATGATCTTAACTCTTGGACACATATGTAAACATTCTACATGGCACAGTTTAGATTCAAAATGATGTATTATTTTGATTTTAAATGGGAACAAAAAAATAGTGGGCATGAAATGAAAAAATACCACGATAAATAATAATATATTTAAAATGCCATTGAAAATTCAATAAAAGTTATAAGTTATAAATTATTACTTAAATTTCTTAACTTATAAATACAATAACATTTTAATTACAAGCTATGATAAGCTGATGGGTTATTGTGACGAATTCAGAAGCTTCTATGACGGTTTAGTTTTCCATAATAAATATTTGAATATTTTGAATTTAAACATTTTAAACATTTTTAGGCTCTGAGTTGAAGTATTGTAATTACATAGTCATACAGTTTGTCACAGCGTAAGTTCCGTTTCAAGGCCCATAATGATTCACACGAATTTCGCCCTAGTTCCTGGATGTATGTAATCTATTTAGCATTACTCACCGCAACTGAGCAAACAGAGATCCATGAGAATCCTTCCGAAGATTTGACGGGGGCCACGCAATGGCGGCTTGTATAATGAGCCATGGTTTCCAGAGTTTCCAACGAAAGTTGGCATCTGTAGGTCCAGTTTTACATTATTGTTGTTGTGGTTGGGGGTTTTGTTTGGGGATACAGCAGCAGCAGCGGCGGCGGCGGCGGCTATAATACTAGAAGCCGTCGGCGAAGAGGGCTCTTCGCCGCTGCTGCTCTGGCTTTCAAATCTCTGGAGCGGCGTGGTATCGCAAACGCTGCCCGGACGAAGGGTACTCATCGTGGATAAGGCGGATTTTTCTAAGGTTTATCTGATGGAGCCTAAGAGGGGCCCGGTCCGAAAATGGCCTCAATTTATGGCACTATTGCACCTGGACACCACACCGGTGGTCATCTTATCGGCGGTCCGAGACGCACACACAAATATTTGAATAATCCTCGGGAGTGTTTTCTTTTTTAGAATGTGCTAATGGGCGCTCCCTTTTGCGAGGCACTGTGATAAGGCAGCATGTAAATAGGGCCAACAAATCGATACTGTTGTTAAAACGCACGGCGTCGGCGTTTTGTGGGCGGTACGAAATTGGGTAAGGTAAACGCTGTTGCGCAAGCGATAAGCGATGAGCGATTGCGATCGGCTAAGTCCGAGTCAAAATGTTGCTTAAATACTGCTGGCGACGCACAAACGTAAATAATACGAGGTAAAAATCTCAGCCATTATTTGGACTGCATTTTTCCGCTGCACTTAATTGTTGTTTATTTTCTTTTCATTTCTTTTCGTCACTTCGAAGGTATTACTTATTGCTCTTGCTCTAGTTCTGTTCGCACTCGGTTCTGCTTTTCTATTTGTTTCGCATGCGCAGCGCCTGCGAAAATGGTAAGTGTGTGAGACCCGGAGTAGAACAACCCAACCCGACGATAACCATCCGCACCGTTCGACGCCGCCCGAAGAAGTGAACGGCGAATTTAAGAGCAGAGCAGCGCTGCTCAAATATCCAGCAGCGAATGGTAAACAGCTGCGCTCTCTCCTGCTTTCCACTAAAACTCTCTCTCACACTCTCTCTTCAGCGATCTCTAGTACTGGGTATTGGAATAAGCTACTGGAATGGAAAACGACTTGATCAATGATCCTTGATAATTAAAGTGTATTTTAGTTCTATAAAATTAATGTACTTACATTTTGTAAGAATAAGAGGAACAAACAAAACATTTTTTTTAACTAGTCTTATACTTAAGCTTACAGTGTACATACACATTTTTTTTAAACTATATCTATATCCGATAGCTTGACCTCAATTGTGATTTAAAGACAACTAACGTTTATTAAATTTTTCTATATGATAGTTTAACCTTAAGAAATCATATTTGTCGTACTTTTTAGTTTACCATTAAGAAAAATGATTTTGTAAAGTACTCGAATACGCCAAAAAGTAGGCAATGCATTAAACAAGCTTCAAGCCGAGTGTTTCAGGGCTGTGGAATTTGATTCTATGACAGGACATTTATATATTTAACTAACTATTTAACTAAAAATCCCTCCAATGTGAAAATATGTTTTTAAATAGAAGATTTGGAAAGTAACCATCGATGTTCTGAAATTAAAATATTTGTTTTTCCCTTACGTCAACATCAAACGAATAATATTCAGAGCATCCTTAGTTTTCTAACACTTTTCCAAGCAGACTAAGCTTATTTTCAAATTATACCCTTAGGCGGTCCTTGCAGATTCGATTCCATGTTCCCCATTTGTTCATAGATAACAGAGAGAACTTTGTTCTCACTCTCTCCATGTATTTTCGCTCTTTTTTGCCGCCTGACACACAAGCAATCTTATCTGCCTCCTCAGTTGACTTTTTTCAACGGACGCGGTAGGTTCGAGTTCTCAGTGTCGCTCGTCCAGTTAGTCAAACACAAAGTGCGAGTGCGGGAATCGGGCGTATATATAACCCTTACCCGCTGATACGATATCGAATCGGAAAGTAGCATCTTTGCGCAATGAAAACAAAGCTATAACGATGACGCAGCAACCAAGGCTTGCCTAAAAAACTTTCGCAACGCTCGCTACGCGGTAAAGGTAATTTAGTTAAACAAAACAACTGTGTTTATTTGTACTAAGCAAGTGAGCCAATGGATGTGGATGTATCTTTGGCATTTTATCGATTTGCTTGGCCGGCAAACAAAAAGTGTCTGTGGAGCCTCAAGAATTGATGGTCACATAAACAAACGCGAAAAGTTTGCTTAAGTAGTGTATGTGGGAAAATTCGTAAATTATGCAGGTGGAAAGCGAAATTGCGTGGGTATATTTTGTTTGGTTTAAAATCGATTTTCCCTCCCACAAATGAATTGTGTTCTTCCACGGTCAAGGTTGTTGTTGTTGCTAAAATCAATTTATTACATTTATCCGCAAAATCAGGCCATGGAGTACGCGGAATCCTTTCACCGATAGCTTATCAATTATTGAAACGCAAAAGGCTTCACATTGTTATGAACCATTCGACGGAAAAGCAGCATTTGGCTTTTCATGGTTATTGAGCTTAATTGCTTGATCCCACTGTAATGCCTCACGTCCGATATTGCCATTATCGGTGAGAGTTTTCCGCCATTCATATTCCATTCCAGAATTCTGGCATCTGGCCAAGTTACTAGCACTTACAAGATCTTTCCGTTGCAGGCAGGTCGGATACATTAAATACTTTGCATTGCTCCTGCCACAAATAAAGTCCATCAATCAGATTCCAACTATTATTCATAGAATTTTGAATGCTTTTGGCATATCATTTTGCACACTTCTTGGCGTTATTTGTAAATATTTATTCTGCGAATTGTTTTACTTTTCAAAAACGAATAATTTTCTAATTCCTCTAAACTGGTGTTTGAAAAATGCGGGAATACGTTTTAAAATACATAATGCAAACAAAACATTTTTAGATGTAAAGCTTTTTCAAAAGTTTATGATTTATTTTCAACAATTACAAAGTGGCCTTAGCTTTTACAGTCTGTACTTCATTTACTTACTTCAATAATTTATTTTTATTTGTACTGGCCAACCTTTTTAAGCCAATTCGTATTGGATTTCGTTGTCAAGCGCGTGTAAACTGTTGGCAAACTTCTGCCGATGTCAGCCGGAATGAAAATGCAGTCGTTAACAAAGCCAATAAACAAGCATTTTACATCCACCGATGGGTTGGTTGAACTTGAGACTACGGGCAGCGTTTCAGGTGTCGATTTTCCTTCCTTCTCGACGACAAGTTGTCTGCAAGGTGGTCCCCTTGAAATCGAACCCCCGTCTCGTGTAACAAAATTGGCGCTCCTTGGCAAAATAATGTTTTTCATGCCTGTGGAGAACTGCTACTTTCCATATTCAATCCGAAATTCTTTGCGTGCACTTGTTGGATTTTTAATGATGCGCCCTGGCGCCTGTTGTTTATGTAAATTGTGAACCATTTCATTTACCGATATGCATATATTTTGAATTTTAAATTATTTTTCCATCTCGTATGACCTTAATTCGCGTTGAGATATTCCGAAAATGACATTCGATTGAAGGGGCGGGGAGGGCTGCTGCTCAGCTTGTGGTCGTTGCCCCACAAAAGTTAATCGTTCGACTCTGAAATTAAAGTGATGAGCAGGAGGATTTGCGTGGGGGGGAGGGGCCTTCAGCTGCTTCGGAATATCATGATCTTATAATTACTTGTAATGCAGGGTTAAACTGACACGTCCTGTGACACAAAAACATTTTTGAATTAATGGGTTTGTGGTGTTAAAATAAACGATGAGTTCAGGATTACGAAATAAACTGAAAGTACTGTAAATACTGAAAGTAAAGTGGATGTTTAAAAATAATATTATTAATACCGGTAATAAAATAAGATTTAAAATATAATTATATCAGCAAGCGGAAATCTATTTTTCATTAATAATTTTGAAGCGAATGGATATTTACAAAGCATGTAAAATAATTTGTAAGCTACAAGATCAAATCTACGATGGACTTGTTTGCCAATAAATGTCGACATTTTAATTATGACTAAGTTATTTCCTAACCAAAAGAAGTTACTCAGTTATTTTTTTTATCGCATTCACGCATAAACGCCTGCGATAAGATAATGTAAAGATTTGCAGATATATAAGCAAGATTAAACGTTTATTAATGGGTCAAGATGTTCGACGCCCCTGCACTCTTGCAGGCTAAATTTAGCTTGATTAATACGCTTTTTATTTCCGGGAGCTGACAATTAAAAATGTAATCTCAGACCAAACAATCTCAAGTGCGTGGAAGCACGCTCTTCAATCTGCATTCGATAATATCGCCGTATTATTCTGTTCTCTTTTTTATATTTTAATTAAGACGCTGCCTGCTGTGTTGTCATTCGTTAAAAATGGGGATTGGGGGAAAGGAAAGAGGTAAATAACATTCATCAGGAGAATCAGAATCTCGAGAGTCTTGAGTCTAGAGTCTAGACCCAGGCAGGCATTAAATTGCAACGGAGGAGTCGAGGATCGCTTGCTATCTATAAATAGTCGTGTCCCGATCGAATGCATTGGCCCGGTTGCCTTGGCCTGGCCATAATCGAAGCTCACTACTGCAATTCCTCCTCATTTTCTGTTCCATAAGTTCTTTGCTCCTTAAGCTTAACGGCTGAAGTACTGACTGACGTTTGCCACTTCTCGAGTTGTGGTTTTGTCAAATTAAGGCCTTGTTGAACCCCAAGCAGTTTTCAAGAAGGCCTATGCTTGGTCATTATAACGCCCAGTTGATGGTCAAGTTGATTGCACAAAATTATAGAAATTCAACAGGCTCTAGATGGCAAAAACGGGAATGAAAGGAATTTATGCAGGGTTATATCAACAGTGGAACTACTATAGCTAACATTTCCTTTATGTTTTACTATGAAATAAATACATTTTATTAAGGAAAAGAAGCATAAAATGATTAATGTATTCTAATATCAAAAAAAATTTTAAAATTTGTAAGTTAAGTACATTTTTTTATTGATTTATATATTTTTAATAGAACTGTTTTTTTTACTATTCACCTAGTCTTCTAAGCTATGTATGCATATCAAACATCGGTTATAAAACATAACATTTCTTAAATTTCTCGAAGTCAAGATAAAGTCAAAATGAATAAAAAGTAAAAAAAAATCATTCAGATTCCGTCAATACTTTTGTTTTGTAATTTTGTTTTATAAATGTGTTTACGCAAATGTATCCATATTTGGAAGTATAATGTATAATACGAAATTCAAAAAAGATAAAAGGAGTTCACTTTGTTCAGCATTACTATCTGGTTTCCTCTTAAAAATAAGTATTTTTTAATTTTTTTGTTTTTATAAGCAGTCAAAAATTTTTTTGGTTTTTAGTCAAAATCTTTTGTTTAGCCCCAGCGAAATGTTGTTGTAAAGGTTAAAGAAATTCAGAGTCGGTATTTATTTAAATGCCATCCAAGGGTAGAAAATGGAAAGTTTATTGTTCATTTGAAACGACGTCACTTAACCCGTTTGAGAGCCGTCTATTCAGTGCCACTTGAGAGCTAATAAATCACGAGATTCTTCAATCAGCCATTTACGCAGCTCAATGAGTCAGGAAAAGGGGGAGGGGGAAGCGAAGGGAAGCTCGGTTGAAGAAATAAACGTCACTACCTCTGTCTGTCTTTATCGTCAGGGAATCCTCAAATTATTACTCACCCCGAGCTTTATTTGAAAATTTCTTTTATTTAATTTTATCTTTGATGTCTCTCCACCCATCCGCAGAAGAAGAAGAAGTACAATAAAGAGATACTATGACGTAGGGGCATACGTTTACGTTAAACCAGATTTGCACCTACATAGTACAAGAACAACTCGCTCTTAAGCTCAAGTTCACTGCCAAGCACCCAAAAGAGAAAGGGAGAGTGAGGGAGAGAGCGAAAGCTTGAGATTGAGCTTGGGAGCTTTTGCATCGGCACCTAAAAAACGCGAGACGTGAAATTCAAAATGAGAAACGAAACCTCATCCAGCGAGACAACACCGCTGCGTCGGCCGGAGACCCAATCAACCGATAACGTGGCCCAAACCAACCGACAAACGACGGTAAACGTTGTTAACAACACCCACAGTAATAACAACAATAACTACGGTGATTCGGTGGAAGTGCGTTTGCAAGAGGGAGATAGCACACAACAACAACAACAGACAGCCACCATGGATACCAACAAACGAATTCTTTGCCGCGTTGGCTTGGACGTTTTAATACTGCTCTGCGGTAAGTAAAAGTTCCAGTACTCGCTCCCCCTCGAATAATACACCTGTTCACCTCCAAACTCAATGCGAAATTTCAATAGCATCAAGTTATTTACCTTACACCGCGTGTTTATTTTCTGTCGCAATGTTTATTATTTCTTTTGTACGCTTCCTTCTCACTCACTCACACCCCTGCTTTTTATGTAATTGCAAAGCTTTCGCTCTCTTTTCCCGCTCTTTAGACGCTCTCTTAGAAGAATCTTTTTTGTTTTGATTATATTATTAGCATTTATTATAGATTATTAGCTTAGCTAAGCGAAAAAAACCCTATCAATTGGCTGACTCAAGCCATTATTTAACTATTTTCCGGTTGTGCAATAAATATTTTGTGGTTGCTATTTGTCACCGTAAATATACATTTATGCACAGTAAAAAATAGCATTATCCAATTTCAATATAATTAAATAAACATATATTTCCAAAAAAGGCTTTTAATAGTTTTAAGGGAAATAATCTGAATAAAAGTTTGAACTTAACTGACTTGAAGCTTAACATGAAATCGAGATAACTGGGCCTAAACTTTGTATGCCTTATCTTAGCAAACATCCACATAAAAATATATATATTTTATTGTATTTACAATACAACTTTGCCAATAAACGCCAATAAAATTATTAAAAAAAAAACGAAAGTTTTAATGACCTTAAAGCTTGAAAGGACTTTACCTCATAAAATATAACAAAGAATAATATTATAACCAACATTATTCGACCTTCAACGTAACACTCTACTACCTTTGTCTATTTAAAGAACTTATGACTGTTCGTAAAGCTATTTTTCCAGTTTTTGTAAGGACATTCCTGGATGAAGAATCTTTATCTGAATGTGTTCCATTAAAAAAATTCACCGTCAATAGCTTGCATTGTATCGAAACCGGTTTACCTGAGAATGTACGATCATTACTAAGCTGATTAGCTTACCTGGCTGACTCATAAAGCACCGCCTTATTGTATCAGTGGCATTTTTGTGGATTTTTGCAATTGGCACTACTGGAAAAACAATCTTGCGTAGCCATATTTGATCAACTGATATGGGTGCTACCATAAGTAGTTGATCGTTCAGTTTTGCCAAACAAGCGAAGACCTCGCACTGAATTTACGGCTACATTGTTTGTGCTTATTGGTGCCATTTTCTCCAGGTGCGAATTTAAAAGGGATATTTACAATTTTCTTAGCATAAAAGCATGACACATGATTTCGGTCAGGTAACCAGCTTTCGCATTATGGTTGACTCACGCAAAGCACCTTTAAGATCCAGGTAGTAAACCAATATCCTAAATGAATCACTCCCGAAATATCCCCTTTATTAAATAAAATAAAAACATGAAAATCAGTTAAGAAAATAAAAATAGATAAGCTCACAAAAAGTACTTCACATATCGAAAGATAATGCCCATAATTAACTTTGGACTGAAGTATCCTAATCTAAAAGTATTTTGTGCGCACATTGTATGTTCCCATAATCAAAAAGTTTCTATCGATTTGTCATCAAAACGTGCTGAAGAGAAACCATTTAAAAGTTCTTTGAATATATTATATATCCCAGACAAAATATCGATCAGTTTTCCGAATAAATTCCAATTAGTTAAATCTGTTACAAAATGTCTTAGGACTGTATCTGACAAAAGTATCTAAGAGCTCATTCTGTGGGCCATTTAAAATTCTTGTTTTTTGTGGGTCGAGATTAGTTTACGCCGCTGTCGTCAACTAATTTTTGGGTGTAAATTACTTTTGACGCTAGACAAACGCTGATAAAGTGATTTTGGGGCAAGGGGGTGACACGAGAGTGTCAGTGGCACTTAACCAAACAAATTCTTCGACCTCCGAAGAAACCACAACTTCAGACTGAAACTCCGTTTGACGTTAATTGAATGCGAACGAGCTGCGGCACAGACATCTTCTCCTCGTTCTCTGCTTCTTTCACCTTTCTCCTTGAGGTGGAGTCATTAAACCCATAAAATATATACAGAAATGCATATCGGGGGTCGTCTACCAGATATTTCTTCCACCACCACCACCACAACCGCCACCACTCCTGCACTTCAATAATTTATCGAGCGTGATTGCGTGAGCGTGTTTGCTTTTGGGGGGAAGAAATTCTACTATTCAGTTTGACCAAAACTAAGTAGAAAGAACAATATTTATGCAATGCATTTTGGGCATGAGGCGATTGTTGGCTCATTGTTGTTGTTTACCTTCCACCCAACAACAAACAGAGTCCAAAATCAGATACAGAAACAAGTATGTATGTATGTGGCCACAATAGATGGAAACGAAGATACATGACCTGCCAAGATGGATGTTGATTTTCCATGTGTTTTTTGCGTTACAATTCCTGGGACAAAAGTAATGAACATTTAATTGCCAGCAACTCATGACTCATGACCTGTCGGGGAAAGGTTGTTCGAATCGGATTGGAAATCGAAATCTTTACCTGTGTGACACCTTTGTTTTTGAGAAATCTAGATGCGGGTGACCTGGGAAGATTCCTGGTAATAATTTTCGGTTTCTTGGCAGCCGTGAAATTGCCAAAACCCACATCAATAATTTTCAGTTTTTAACGGACTGCGTCTGATTGCGTTTGGCTTTGTCCTTTGTCGTCGATCAAATCAATTGATGGGGTTCAAAGTTTGCCATGGTCAGCCATCCTTAATCTGGCAGAATGCCGGAGTTGTCTTTTAGTTCAGTTAAGCTCTTGGCACTAATTGCCTTTAATTTGACTTCCGTCATGTCTAATTAATGCGGCAAGTGCAAGTCAGACGCTTTTAATTAGATGCTGCCCCGTATTTGAGGTCAGATTTGAGTAGAGACTTTTCTTCTCTTGCAACTCGGCAAATAGATTCTTGGATAACAAGAGATAACTTGCTAAGGGCAAACATTTGGTAACTTGAAAGGAAGGCGGGCGGCACTTGCAGCATCCGAGAGATACAAAGATACAAATGCAGCGTAGGCCGGTGGCTTTGAGCTGGGGAAATGGGTGAATTGGGTAAAGAAAGCGGCGGCAAAGTGGTGATCTTTTGAAGAAATCTGATTGTTGCAGGGTGGGGTGAAGTGGGCGCGTTTACCTCTTTGTTTAACAAACAATTTGTTTATGTTGTATGTTGCCCTCTTCGTTGTTGGTTCAATCGGATGACAGCTCTGGAGCAGGCGGCGTCTTTATTATTAAAACGAACTTGACACCAAATGGACAGTGTTTCTGTTTGCTATGAAAGTGCGGCATAGGTGCGTAACAATTCGGTTGAATGCAGTCCCCCTTCAAAAAACATTAAATTAAACATTTCCGCTGAACTCACAGCCACCGTATAATAATTTTTAAACGGCTTATGTCACCCTCATAAAATTACAGAATCACGCACAAAAACATCAACAAAATCGTTTCGTTTTTTGTGCCATTTAACACAATTTTGTTTCCTTTTCATTTTCCCTATTTTCCATTTTCCCATTTCACTTTAACAACGTAAGTTCGAACTAGTTAATCTCTTGCTTATGTAGATCAGGGTAAATCTTTCTATAGCGCACAGACACTTTCGATTTCCCTGCCGCAAAGTCATAAAAACATTTTAGTGCTACCGGGTGGTTGGCTGGGGATTATGGATATGGAACAAAGAGAGGACTCCTACGGCCACTTGCTGTTTGTAATATGACGCTAATCTCTGCCAGAATTCCATCTCTATAACTTTCCCAGCATCATCAGAAGCCTTCGGCGATCGTTAAACATCTCCAGACAATGGCGCTGATCTAGATTTTGAGACCTGATGCAGCTGCAGCAGCTAAAGAAAGAAACAAATAGGTTTTGTTATCGCAGGATGCGGCATTGTGTCACCCACCTTTGTGGAGAGATCAGAGATCACCCTATTCACCGTGGCAAAAAAAAAATAGAGAAAAAAAAAGTAATTACACAAGAGGGACAAGTCGCCGTGGAGTGCTGGCCATGCACTTCACTTCCATATATACAGCATATTCCTGGGCTAATGAGCACTTCAGAACTCAGAACTTTACCAATTTTCAACGCCTCGCTGACTTGGACTAGTTCATCGACATCCAGAGTTCTTTTCCGCATGCAGGTAGTATGGCTCATTGCAGCCAAGGGCAATTAGGCAAAACTGGAGCGTTGGAGTCAGAGCTAATGCAATTTTAATTAGCGTCTAGATAAATGTTCTGTACACTAAAACAAATAAAGAAGCCGGGCAATGTTGAGACAGTCAATCAATCAGCCTGCACGATTTACAATTTCTATGGGTTGTTGTTATTAATGGCAGCGAATTTTTAATTAGACAGGCAAAGAAGTCGCTGACAGATTTCCCTAGACGGAATTATTTCATGAGCCCCCCAATTGAAACCCCGCACACGTTCGCCTGTCACTGAAAATCTTATCGCTGGCTTAGACATATCATAAGTCAATAGGGTCTCTGTCACTCCCCCAGAAGATAATGCCGCAGCACTTAGTTCCCGATGACCTACTAAGATGTGCGGGGATGGGGAAACTATATATTGATATTGATAAATGAGTAGTTTTTATAATTTATTTTTTTTTCGATTTTTTTTTTTTTCGCTTTCAGCTGGTTTTCCCATACTGCTGTTTTTCCTGCTCGGCGAACCCTACAAGAGGGGCTTCTTCTGCGATGACGAGTCGCTGAAGCATCCGTTTCACGACTCCACGGTCCGGAATTGGATGCTATACTTTATTGGAGGAGTGATACCAGTTGGCGTGGTAAGTAGTGAATGGTGTGGGTGGGTGGGTGGTGGCTGGTTGCTTGATGGACAGCCCGAAATTGTGTCAAGCAGCTGTCAGATACTCGAGCAAAGATTGCGCAATAGCCTCAAGTTCAGTTGTCGTCGGCACTATGGAGCTGAGCTATGTATGATGCAAGATAGCATGCCACATGCCACATGCTTGTACCACTGTCCACATGTCGGCAATTAAAACTAGAGCAACATGTGTCTGGCCCTAATGGGCATAGAAACGATATTCGGCCCATTTCGGATACTCTAAATATTTGCATGCGGGCCCCTAATCACTTCCAGAGAAAAAGGGGTTTTACGAGCTGCAAACTCACTCCCATTTCCATTTCCATTTCCAATTCCATCCCTCAGATACTCGCCGTGGAGGTGTTAATTTCACAGAACAAGGCCAAACAGGATAATGGCAATTCCACCAGTCGGCGGTATGTCTTTATGAACTACGATCTGCCCGACTGGCTGATCGAGTGCTACAAGAAGGTGGGCATCTATGCATTCGGGGCCGTCCTAAGTCAGTTGACCACGGACATTGCGAAATATTCCATCGGCCGGCTGCGTCCCCATTTCATCGCGGTAAGTACACATATCTGCGTGTTCGTGGTTGGCAATTTCACAGCGGTATCCCCGTTCTGACATTGCCAATTAATTTTAATCTGCAACATGTGCAGCAAGACGGGCGACAGGCGACAGGCGACAGTGACAACGACAACGACAACGAAGACAAATCCAATGTCGAAGTAGGAGACGAACTTGTGCAGGGGTTTCGGTTTCCGAGACAATGTCAAAAACTCACACGATGTGGGGAATGGTTATTAATAGTATTGGGCTAAAAGGGGACTAATGGCTAATGGTTGGTTGCAAGGCCTTGAATAGAATACACTACCTAAATTAAATTTGCTAAAATTAATCAAAAGATTGGAATTCCCTTAAATTCGGTTTAACTTTCTTATCAGAATTTACTCTATTAAAAACTAAACCTACTACTAGTATTACCTACATAATGGTTTACAATACGCTATTTCCTTGAATTAACTTGATTAATTTTAAAACGGAAGGTTAAGTCATTTTTATTTCTTATCAAGGGCTAAGGTTTGTTTACTTACAGCTTGTCAGGGTATTTCTGATTCCAAACAATCCCCAAACAATATCCCGAATTCCCAGACCAGTTGTTTTGTTTATTTATGATATTTTGACTGGATGTCAGACAATTTCATAAATATTCGCGGCGGCAAGTGGCTTGTTAGCTTGTTATTGTGCGCATCATTTGGGGAGATGGAATAGGGATCGGCATAGGGATTGCTTGCAACAGGAATCACTTTAGAAGGGGAGCCGCAGCACAGAGCCGCCCTATTGTTTAGTGAAGTGAAGTGAAGTGAAGTGCGGCAACCGGGCAGAATGCTGGGCAATGCAACTGCAGCTGTTGCAACTCCTCTAATTTGCGGCACATGTGCGGGAAGCTCCACAAATAAGCGTTAAGCAGCTTAAGTCCAAGTCATCGTTGTGCCCATGCCATCAATACCTTCCTTTTCTGCCGCCCACAGGTGTGCCAGCCGCAGATGCCCGACGGCACCACCTGCGACGATTCGATCAACGCGGGGAGGTACATCCAGGAGTTCACGTGCCAGGGAGTCGGCTCGTCGGCGCGCATGCTCAAAGAGATGCGCCTCTCCTTCCCCAGCGGACACTCCAGCTTCACCTTCTTCGCCATGGTCTATCTGGCGGTAAGTCCATTGTTATATAGTCACACGATCCAATGCCTCATTGTTTCGCCTTGTTTCCATTACCATTTCCCTTTGCAGCTGTACCTGCAGGCACGCATGACCTGGCGGGGCTCCAAGCTGCTGCGTCACCTTCTCCAGTTCGCTTTCATCATGGTGGCCTGGTACACGGCCCTAAGCCGCGTCTCGGACTACAAACACCACTGGTCCGATGTGCTGGCAGGATCGCTTATTGGCTCCATTTGCGCCTTAGTTGTGGTGAGTAATAAACTCTGTTAAGATCTCATTTTAATCACTCGGTTTCTAGTTTTAATGCTTTAAGAAAAAGTTTTCAATTAAAGGATAAGAAAATAAAAAATAAAATATATTATGGGGCAACAAAATAAATTTATGAAGAATTAGAGTCTAATTTATTTCGATTTCACCCATTACTTCACAATTTGTTTCTTCCAAATATTTATTCACATGTCATATTTTTGTTTTATATAAACTCGTTTCATTTGTTTTAATTGTTATAATATTTTATTTGTATATGTGAGAGATAAAAAGTAATTAAGTTTCAAGTTAGAAACCTTATGTTCTAATTTAGTTATTATTTGCACACCTTTCACCTCACCTAATTCCTGATCTAAGCACGCCGTAACATAAATTTGCAAGACACCTACATTACAACCAACTTCCATCATCTTTTTAGAGCTACGGTTTGCCCATGAGTTGGTTCAATTTTCAAACAGTTTGGCCCGCCAAAAGCAAGGCCAAGTGAAAGAGGAGCACAGAGCAAGAATCAGCTTATGACATTGTAAAGAAGATTAGCAATTAAAGCATCACAAATTCTGCATACCCCGACTATTCATTATTAACCTGGTGGTGGCCATTAGCCTTAATTGAACTGCGGGATACGTTCTACAAATTGGCAGAACTCAACACCTAGCCAAGGTGCCTGTGTGGCTGTGCCTGTGCCGCGTTGCGTGTGGCTATGGTTGCCAATCAATGCCATCATCCGCATCACGAAACCTTGTTTCGAGGTCGGGTTGACTTCTTCCACCCAGCTGGCCATGCAGCTGTCCAGTTGTAATTTCACGCTTCACCAGGGACAGGGGGTATTTCTAAGGCGATTCAATTAGAAAGATATGAAGGGGGTAAGAAGACAGCGACGCATACTTTTAGGAGCAGCTGTATAATGTTGCAAGTGTGGCACTGGGATCGAGGTCGAATATGTGGTACAAAACAAATAATTATAGGCTAGGAAAGAAACTTGTAAGATTATTTTAAAAGATCCATTCAAAACACTGGTTTCTTGTTAACTCTATCAAATTAATTTTTATTTTTTTGTTATAAAAAACAAGCATAATAGTCATTAGTATGGTTACATTTTTAAAGCTATTTATATAATGTAAATGTGTTATGAAACAATTTGCATATGCAATCATTTAAATTTAAAATATTAATAATTAAATTAGAACCCAAACTTAATGGGCTAATCCCAAAGGAACAAACATTTTTTATCATCAGGAAACTAGTAAAATTTGTTATCAGCATAAAAATGTTTATAGTTTCCTGCGTTATAATAGTCCCCTGCACATTTCGAAATAAAGGCTCTTAGAGGATTGTCTTAAAAGTAGAGAATAAAGATTGGGAAAATTATTAATTTTCTACATTTTTTATAATTTTATTAATTTACTCCTTTTCTACTTGCAGGCCAACTATGTCTCGGACCTATTTCAAAAACCCAACACGAAGCCTTATTTGGCGCGTACAGTGCAAGACATGAATGGACCGCCACCACAGGGAATAACGATTACTGCAAATTAACCCCCTGCAGCAGTGCACCATAATTACTACAAATTCCACGAATTGTAGCCGAAGCTGGAATCTTCAGCTCTGCATTATTTTGGATTTAAATATCGGGACAGTAAAGCCTAGCTTTGCGTAACTATTATTTAGTTTATTTCTGTACTTGCATTTTATAAGCTCTGTGTGAGTGCATGCGTGTGCGTGTGTGTGTTAGTTGCAAGTGCACTTAAGTGTCTTCTATATTTTTTAAGATAGGGCAATTGAAAGAAATCTGTATGACGGTATTTATTGTACTAAACTAAACAATTTTTAACTGACGCAACAATTTCCACAAAACAAGTGACCTTCAAAACAAAGCTGCACAAAAAATAAATGGAAGCAATAAGTATTATGTAATTTAAGACATAAGTTTTAAATAAGATATTTAAATAATTTTTAAGTTGATCATTAAATATGCTTAAATTATAATTTCAAACGAAACGTAAGCAAGTTGTCTTAAGCTGAACATTTTCAATGCAAATAAAATTATATTAGAACAAAGGATAAACTAAGGACTATGTTTTAAAATAAAAATTAATGAAACTGGAGAGCTATAATGCGATATCCATTTATGTCATAAAATAAATCAAATCGGTAAAAGACATATATTTGTTTACTATTATGAAGATATGAAACCATTAAGTTTGTTGATTCAAAGTTGGCGGTCAAAAATGGTTTTTTTTTTAATAGCTGAATTATTGTTTGGTATTTTTTTGGGTATTTGCAAATGTAGTTAGAGCCTTGTGGTATATTTTACTGGTCTAAATACGGTCACGCTGAAATATTTGTACACAATAAAAACCGGCTCGTTTTTTCGCTAGAAAAGGTAAAATACTTAAAATTAAGAAGAAAAATGAAATAATTTGAGTATGTAAGTGATAGTCGAGGAGTTTCAACTTTCCTTGCCACTTATTTTTAAGCTGAACAAGCAGGAAATAAAGTATTCCGCCCTGCACACATGACGTGTCACTCGCCCACTTGCTTCTAATCAATTGGTTTTGTTTTCACAGAACTTTTGACAAAATGATCACCGACGTGCAATTGGCCATTTTCTCCAACGTCCTGGGCGTATTTCTATTCCTGCTGGTTGTTGCCTATCATTATATTAATGCCAATACCGGAAAGTAAGTAATCCGTGGAGAAGAAGAAGAAGAAGACGAGACACAACCCGGTATCAACAATAAAAACTGAATTTTATTTTCAGGCCCAGCGCCAAGGCAAAATGATCTTCGATGTTTCCACTAACAGAATAATGTAGTTGTACCAGGATAATGATAATGCTGCTTCATTCGCAAACAAATAAATAGTTGTGTAAATCTAATCGAGGATATCGTTGATAGCATCCTTCAGGGACTGGACATCATCGAGTGTTTCGCCCTGCGACTTTTGATCCTTGCGAGTGTAGAAAGTCCTGTGTGTTTGGTGGCCAAAACTGAAGGCCTTAATATAGGGGAAACATTTTACTTCCGACGGCACCTCATCCACCTCCATTGAAATGGATTTGTTTTTGGGATGCCGCTTTTCCTTCGGCTTGTCCTTGCCCTGATCGAATCGATAGTTGGCCGGAAACTTGTGCACTATAATGCAATGATCCTTGCGCTGTCGTGGAGTTTGGAACTTGGTGGTGCACTCCTCCAGGAAGCAGCAAAACATGGGCTTATCGCCGCGATCCACGCTGGCGGCGAAATATAAATCATGCTGTTCGGTGATATGCAAATCTAGTAAATGCGCCGTGGGCAGCATCCGTCGACATTCCGCGCAGCTGTAGGATTGCTCCTTATCCCGGATATCACTGATTTTCGCCGCCTTTTCCTGGTCTCCCACGATCTCATCAATTTCCACCAAAACTCCCAGTTTCTTAAAGGGCGGCAGGCTTGGCGTTGCTGGATTCGTGGGCTTTATGAATCCCACTGGCGTTTCGCTTAATATCCTTATGATTTGTTCTCTCGAGAGAAAGACTGATGACAGAGCTTCTGAATCCATTTTGCTTGTGTCCCCAAATTGGTTTTGTTTTGGTTTCTGCGTGCAATAAGCTGTTCTCACTAGTTTGCTTCTTGGCAGTGGAATCTTTTGACTTTATTTATGATTTTAAATAATAAAAACAAAAAATTTAATTTTTCAAATACTTGTATCATGACTTTTAAATTAAACAGTTTGCAAAACCCATAAGTCATTACATGCTCTAAGCCTGTTACCTTGGCTAAAAAAAACGGGCATAAAAAGCTGTTAACATTTATTGTTCTATTGTAACAAGGCTTTTGTAGCCGTAAAACGAAAAGATCTGTCTACCTCATACTTTATTTTGAAATTTTTAAAGACTAGAATTCCAGTACATATTTTTTTTAAATTTATAATATTTTAGAGCAGTTCCCATTAAAATAAAAAAAATTATCAATTACCTTTTATTATTAAACCAATTTTATTTTATTTTAACAAATTTTTAAAGTAGATTAGTGGGAACATTTCAGTTACGGGCGTAACGTTGCCAAATCGACAGAAAGAGTACCTGGTGGCAGCGCTGCGAAGCACATGTGAACCTGAACTGGTTCCGCAGTGGAATCGGTTCTTTTTGGAATACGAAGCTGACACCGCGTGGTGTTTTTGCTGTCGATTCCCCATTTATTTTCCTTTCGACGCGCGGAAAATAAATAAATCCTGCCAAGATGAGTCTGTACAACTTCAAGAAGATCATGGTGGTTCCGCCAGCCAAGGTAAGTGTGCCCGGGAGCGCCCGTCCAGCGGAGCACCCCTTAGAGCCCCGACATAACCTCACCGCAGGTGTTTACCAAATGCGCAGTATGTAAATAATGTTGGGCTTTCATCCTTTTCCTCCAGGACTTCATCGATATTATGCTGTCGAAGACACAGCGTAAGACCCCGACAGTGGTCCACAAGGGCTACAAAATATCCAGAATTCGGGCGTTTTACACCCGCAAAGTGAAGTACACGCAGCAGAACTTCCACGATCGCTTGTCGCAGATTATACAGGATTTCCCCAAGTTGGATGATGTGCATCCTTTCTATGCGGATTTGATGAACGTGCTGTACGACAAGGATCATTACAAACTGGCGCTGGGTCAGCTAAACACAGCCAGGCATTTGGTGGATAAGTAAGTGCCACAGATTGATTTATAAATCGATGTTCACTTAATAATATTGATACTCTTTTAATCTTCTAGTGTGGCCAAGGACTATGTCCGCCTGCTGAAGTATGGTGATTCCCTGTACCGCTGCAAACAGCTGAAGAAAGCTGCCCTGGGTCGCATGGCCACCATTATGAAGCGACAAGCCTCGAACCTCACGTATCTGGAGCAAGTGCGTCAGCATCTTTCTCGTCTGCCCACCATCGATCCCTACTCGCGTACCATCATCATATGCGGCTTCCCCAACGTGGGCAAATCCTCGTTCATCAACAAGATCACCCGTGCCGATGTGGAGGTGCAGCCCTATGCCTTCACCACCAAATCCCTGTATGTGGGCCACACAGACTACAAATACCTGCGCTGGCAGGTAATCGACACACCCGGCATCCTGGATCATCCCCTGGAAGAGCGCAATGTGATCGAAATGCAGGCCATCACTGCCTTGGCTCATCTGCGCGCCTGTGTGTTGTACTTCATGGACATTTCAGAGCAGTGCGGTCACTCTTTGGAGGAGCAGGTCAAGCTGTTCGAAAGTATCAAGCCTTTGTTTACCAACAAACCTCTAATCCTGGCCATCAACAAAATCGACATCCTTACGCCCGATGATTTGCCAGCGGAGCGAAGGGAGATCATCACCAAGCTGCAGGAGGACAAGAACATACCCGTGATGCTCATGTCCACCGTGCAGGAAACTGGAGTCATGGAGGTGAAAACCGAAGCCTGCGAGCGTTTGCTATCCTACCGTGTGGACCAGAAGATGCGCACCAAGAAGGTGGACAACATCTTGAACCGCCTGCATGTGGCCATGCCAGCGCCTCGCGATGAGAAACTCCGTGCTCCCTGCATCCCAGAAAAGGCTTCGGCACGCCTACAACAGAACGCCGAGAAGGCGGAGCGCAAACGCAAGCTGGAGAAGGAGATCGAGGAGGAGATGGGCGATGACTACACGCTGGACCTCAAGAAGAACTACAGTGAAATTCCCGAGGACGAGCGCTACGATGTGATTCCAGAGTTCTGGCAGGGACACAACATTGCCGACTACATCGACGCCGATATTTTCGACAAGTTGGAGGAGCTGGAGCGCGCGGAGGGTCTGCGGGAGGAGAGCGGCATCTACACAGTGCCCGATATGTCCATGGACGAGACGCTCAAGGAGATCCGCGAGATGGCCAAGCAAATCCGGGGCAAGCGCTTCGAGCTGCGCGACGAGAAGCGTCTGTCGTCGCGGAAGAACAAGCCGGTCATTCCGCGCAACAAGCAGCCCAAGGTGCGTGACCGTTCCGTGCAGAAGCTGGTGTCGACGATGGAGGGTCTGGGTGTGGACATGTCCGGCAGCGAGAACGCCAACTTCACCAAGTCCGTGGTGGATCTGCGTCGTGGCCAGGTGGCCGTTGGATCCAAGAAGGTGCCCATGCAGCCGCTGCTCGACAAGGAGTCCTCGGCGGTGGTCAGGAAGACTGGCCAGCCACTGAAGCGGGCGCCGTCGCGCGACTCTCTGGGCATCAAGAACCTGGCCATCCGCAAGAAGGCGCAGATTATGGCCAAGCGGGATATTGCCAAGAAGGTCACAAGCAGGGGTCTCAAGGGCGAGGCGGATCGCTTCATCGGCACCAAGATGCCGAAGCATTTGTTCTCCGGCAAGCGTGGAAATGGCAAGACGGACCGCCGTTAAGCCCCTCAGCCTTGGCTGGTTAAGTGATTCTACCTGGTGGGTTTGCCCGCTCCTCTGTATAAACTAAGCGATGTATCTTTATCACCTATAACAATTTTTAAATACAATATTGTATTTTTACAAAACATTTTGTTGCCTACTTTTTGGGGTCAAAAGTTCAGGAACATTTAAAGCCTTTGACTACAACTATGGTATTTGCTCGTAGGAGTTTTTTTTAATAAAATGCGCAACATTGGCTATAAATTTAAGCATGCTTTTCCCCTTTGGGCAATATTTACGAAAATAGCATTTATTACCATAATACTAATCAATGTATCTACCCAATCGATGAAAAAAACTATTTGAGTTTGCATTAATAACTTATTTTTATTGATCCCTTTAAATAAAAAATATATAAAATGATTAAAAACTATTTCAAACTTCTACATGTTAAATGCTTTAAATTTTTTTCTTTTATGTGAATGAAAATGGCCAAAATCTTATAAAAATATAAAAAATACCCTCACTTTTATGAAAGTTTGTGTAAAAGGGTGATTTACCTCAAATGGATGTTCCGTATTTTGTGGTGTTGAGCAAAAAAAAAGTTTTGCCTCTATTGATATTTGTTCCTAACTTACTTCACCTTGGCAACGAGGAAGTTTGTTTAGTTTTCACCAATTTTCTTGTCCATTGAGTAAAAGTTTTTCGATGCAGCAGCATGTCCAAAGCAACCACAATTAAGGAGGCACTGAAGCGCTGGGAGGACCGGGAGCAGCAAAATTCCCTGACTGCCAAGAACATTGATCTGCAATTCCAGTGGCCGCCCATCGAGAAAATGGACAGCACATTGGGTACGCTGGTGCAGTGCGAGTGAGTTTAAAAGTTGTTAATTTTTTCAGCAAAATGTTGCGAATTATTTTGGATTACCCTTTAGGAGAATCAGTATGTCCACTAATATGATTGAGAAGATTTTCGGCTTATCGGGCATGAAGTGCCTTAAAGTGTTGTCCTTATCAAGGAACTACATCAAGCAGATATCGGGACTGGTGAAATTAACTAAGGAAAAATACTTCAGAGTTTATAGATGTTTCTGTGCTTCCAGGAGGCTGTTGCCGAAACGCTGGAGGAGCTATGGCTCAGCTATAATCTCATCGAGAAAATCAAAGGTTTGACAGGACTTAAGTGCCTCAAGGTGCTCTACATCAGCAATAATTTGATCAAGGACTGGTCGGAGTTCAACCGCCTGGCCGAGATAGAGTCCCTCGAAGATCTGGTGGTGGTGGGGAATCCTCTATCCGAAGGATTGGACGAACCATCTTGGCGGGCGGAGTGCATCAAGAGGTTGCCGACCATCCGCAAACTGGACGGAGAACCCGTCGTTCTCAATGAGGAGCCTCAGCTATAAGCGCATTCTTTATCGAGTAAATAAGTAAGGCAACAAAATTAAGTATTTATTGGCAATTAGAGCTTGCTTTTAATTATTCATAACCCCTTAACTCTCTGGAAAGTCCAACAAAAAATTTAAACAATTATTATTATTATTATTTTAAATTTAAGTTCATTATTTTTGAAAATTGTCTTATTAATTAAAATACTTTTTGAGTGAACCCTTGAAATATCAAATTTTTTAAATGCTATATTATTGTGGTTTCTTTTAAAGCTTAAAGAATGACTTATGAATTGATAAGTTGTGTATCTGAAGCAGGTATAAAAAAAATTGTAATTGTCAGCAGTTGTAGTGCAAAGTAAGTGTCTTTATTTTTGTAAATACTGAAGAAACTGGTGATATATGCTGTTTAATTTATAGTTTTAATACTTATACTTCTAATTTACCTCAGTGTCTATTGATGGGCGTGTGAATATTTAACAGCGAAAGTGGCCAAGAGCTGCCTGGCGCAATTGTTTTGGCCACTGCAGTGTAACTGACCTATTGGCCAACTTTTGGTCCCGCCGCTGTTAGCGCTCTGTTAGCCGGGCTCTCAAGGCTCTTGGCCCACTTGCTGCCGCATTGCTGTTGACGTCTCCTATTCTGTTGGCGTTAAAATTAAATGTTAGCTTCCCCGCCCACTCACTTTCGATTTTAGTCGCAGTTCGGGGCTCAAAGCATTCGCAGCTGTTGCGGTGAGATTGCGAAAAATCGGAGCTTATTAATAACGTGCTAGTCGGGCGTCGAATTAAATGTGACTTAGGCTCGTCTCGATTTTGGGGCCCCAATAACAAGTAATATGCCAAATTGAATGGAGCGTGTTCTCCAAAGAGTGTTCTCCAGGAGTGTTTAGGTACTATTTAAATGTATATGTATTCACAGGGTACTTTATGCCCACCATTAGCCAACTTATGTGTATATATGTATATATGCTTTTACGCACACTTCACAACCAACAACAACAACAGCTTTTTGGAGGCTGCGCGGGGCGGCCATCTTTGGTAGGCTTCCATTTTTTGGACCCACATTTTTTCGGCAACATGTGTTGCTTTCTATTTGTATTTATTGTCAAATTTCCCCCTACTTTTTGCTATAAAATAAACGTAAAAAAATCAGGAGACCAGAAGGGTGCAGATGAAGAGGGCTCCGCCTATAATAACACACCGAAACGATTAGCATAAAGTAAAAGTTTTTGCGCTTGGGCAGCGGAAAGACCATAAAACACACTAAACACACCAAGAAAAATAAAATAAAAGCCCCCAGAGGTCCTAAATAAATATTAATAAATTAAAATTCAACAAAGAAAAAAGCTAAAACTTAAGAATCCATGGCTGATATAAAATAAAAATATAAAATGGTATTTCTTATTTTCATAATTAATAAAAATATTTACTTAGACATGTTTTATTAAATCAACAAGATTTTAACCTAAAAAAGGTCATAAATAGAAATTGTCTAGAGGAGTTTGTAGCGGTCTAAAACCTCTTGAAGGGTTGTCTAAAACTATGCATAATTAATTTATTTTATTTATTTTTGTTTTGCTTTTTATTCCCCCCCAAATTTTTTTTTAATAGGTTTAAAAACTCTAGATACGACAATTATCGATTAGTTTAGCTGGTAAATTAGTTATCCGCCATGTAGGTTTTTTTTTTGTGTTCTATGGTGTGTGAAACATATTTTTTCTCTGTGTACGCAGCAAAAACTACTTAGACTACTTAGCAGCATGGCTCGTAAACAGTGTGGGAACAACCAACCCAACCACCCACACCACCCACACACATGCGTAGGGCAGCAACAAAGTTGTGATAGAAAACAGATGCTTGAAATATGCAACAGCGTATAAATAACAGACTTAGGCTAGCCAGATTGACCAAAAACGCAGGTGTCTCTGTTATTAGCACTGACCTATAGCGATGGCATTACATTCTGCACGGCTGCTGTTAACGCGGGCAGCGACGTCGATTGCGACAGCGGCAGTGACGCGGGCCGAGGCAGAGAGCAGAGCTGATGCCAAGGGTAATTCAGAGTTTCCATTCCATTTCCATCTGTGGGCACGTCGGTCGGTCAGCGGAGCGTTTTCCGAGCGAAACCACAAAAGAAATTTAGAGAAATATCCAACGTGAAAAAAGACAATCGTGTTGGTGAGAGTGTGTGCCTGTGTTGGTGAGCTCATAAAAGATTCAACAGCCTGCCGAGCTAAAAAATAAATAAAAAGATAACAACGTGGGTTAGGCAAAAAAAATTATATTTAAATAGCCACAAAAAAACAGCGAAAAAATAATGCAAAACAAGTGTTAAATAAAACAACAACAAGGTTAGAAGCATCAATAAATAGAAAACGAAGCAGGCTATAATTAAATAAAAACAATCAAATTTCGTATGAAACGAAAATTAACAACATAAAATTCGGCAAGAGCAGTAAAAAGGAGCCTTTCTGCACGTCTCTTTCTCTTTCACTTTCTTTCCTTGGAGTAGTCCCCGAATGTAACGGTAATAAGCAAGCATGTTTCCTTGTGTAAGTGTGGAGTTCTGTGGCTCCTTCTGCGCTCTCTCTCCCTTCCCCACCCTCTTCCCTTTTGATGCCTCAACATTTTCGTTTGTTTGCTGCGAGACATTTATTTGCTCTTTAACGTTTCAGCAGGACCAGGCCAGTTTCGTTCCGGTATTCTTTCTTTCGTTCTTGGCCTCCTCTCGTTTCGTTTCCTCCATTCCAGTCTTCTCCGCGCCTCTTCCGCCCCCCTTTCCACAAAGCCTCCCTCCCCCGATCTCACTGTGTCCCGCTCGCTCTTTTCGGCTCTGGCATGCCGCAAAACAGTTAGTCCAACACTCGAGTCTCCCCGTCCATGTGTCGGCGCGTCTGTGTTGGTGCTTGTATGTAGAGCGAACGAGAAAAAAATTACAGGATAACTTCTATAGCTCGAACTTCATATATTTAAGTTATTTTGAAAAGCTGTTTAACTGAAAGCTCACTTCTTAAGTTGGCCATGGTTTACTTTAGTGGAGTCTAAGCATTATAAAACAGTGGGCATTGGGCAAACACAAATGTCAATGTATTGTAAAAAATAAGGTTTGTAAAAAACCCCAAGTCCCCTTTTAAACAAAAACGTTAAAATTATTTTTGGTGTTGTTCAAAGTTAATTCGACAAAAAATGTGTAAATATTTGAATATGAATTTGTCCGATATTGCCGATCATCATTCCTTTTTTGTTTACATTTTTGCAATGGTTTATAGTATTAAAAATTTTTTGTGTAGAAAGCTTTAAAAAATTTTTCGAAGAGTAACAGTGAAGGATGCTGTACTGTAATAAGTATTCGCCCACGCATACTGAGAATGTACATGTACATTCAACAATTTGCTGGCTCCCTATGGCTGCTGATTTTATTTTTTTCGTCCCTTACGCCCACCACTTGCCATGTTGCTGTGAGTCTGGGAGCCAACGTCAACAAGTTGAAGTCGTTGCCGCTGCCCAGCTAGCCTCGTTAGTACGAGTGGACGTGGCTGTGTGTGCTTTACCCCGAAGTGGGCAGCAGATAAGGATAAATCATAAGCTGGGCGAGCCTGCTAAGTTCATTTTGATGTAGCAAAGTGACGTGAATCGATGCCAGTTTCATTTGCTAATTGAAAAATTTCTTGCCTGGCACGTTAACCCTTCCACACATTTAGCCATTTATCATGACTATCCAATTGATATGGATCTTAATTAATATGAATGCACAATCAATTGTCTGACAACAGACTATAGCTATAAACAAAGCCATGTGTGCGTACATTTATATACGAGCCATATATAAACAGAGTTTTGTAAGCAGCATAAACAGCAGAAACTGTTAGTCTTTGAAGTGAAATTTGATTATGGTGTTTATACAAGAGAGGAAAATACAAAATCAAAGGTAGAGAACGGAAGAGAGGAAAAGAATGGGGCCATGAAATATATTTACCCATCGATTCCCATTCGACCGAGCTTGCCTTGCCATTTTGGCTCCAATTTTGTCCCCTGGCTGACCAAACACGATGTATATATTTATGTAAGAAAAAAAAATCCAGCTTAAAAGGAATTAGAGGGATAAGAATAAATAAAGGAAACTGAGAAATGAAAAATTTATTTTTCCCTTTGTGGGCACCATTTTACGCAATTTTAATTCGCTTATTGAACCAACTTTAGCGAGTTAAGAGGCCGGCACTTCTTCAAAGCTGATTATCTCATCCAAACTTTGTTTTATCATATCACTATCTGAAATTGACACATCATTTAAACTTTTGGCAGCAGATGCTAGAGTGTCGATTAACTAAAAAGAAAAATTCCATTATGGGTAAGAAACAATTTAACATATTTTTCGGATATACCCTTTTCCAACATTGCTGTTTTTTCTTGTCGGCATCTGCTGCGAAACATCAATCTCTCGGATCGAAAGTGATTGCAAGCCAACATGTCGTATGGGCAATGTGGCAAAAAACCTGAAACTCTTGGCGTTGATGCTTAAGCTTTATTCTCGTTCATTATAAGCTGTTTTCTGTTCTTTCCGTTATCCATATTTTTTTTTCGTTCCTGTTGAATTTTCCTGCTGGGTTTTTCCTTCTCACTGAGTGTGTGTGCGTGATGAGTGTGTTATGTGTATGCATGTGACATGTCTGACGTCTCATTTTCTGCCATATAAACCCAATTCTGGATTTTGCCTTAATTTGGCATTAGGGCGTTTCATTGGAAACTCATTTGAAACTTTCTTTCGCAAATCTGTGCATAGGCTTCCTGTGCAGCCAACAAAAAAATCCAACAATAAAAAAAAAAGTAATATTTATATGCGGATTTTCGTGCGATTGTATGTGTGTCTCTGCGCCTGACCGAGCACTGCCTCAATATTATGTTTTTCGGCCTGGTTCTATATGAGAATCCGGCAGATGTTTGCCCAGGCTGCTGAAATGTATATACGAATGTATATGAGGTATGTACTCGGCAACACGCTGCTGGGTTGGCGGTATAAATAATACATATAAATCAGTATATGGCTTACGCGTATTGGGCAAATTTCTTTTACGCAGGAACAAGAGCGCTGGAACTCCTTAATCATCGATATTTGGTATGTCGCGGGGTCGTATATCAACTGTTTTCAAGCCTTTGGGCGATATTAAACATGCTAACCTTGCACAACTCCCAGCTGACCGATTTTTGAACAATAAATCGGCATTGACATTTAGATACACATTTTACAACGCACTTGTCGTGGCTAATTGATGAGCTCGGTGGATACCTTATGCAGAATATACTGGCCATAAATCATGAGCAAATCATTGCATATTCAATGCAAAGTGCGGCAGGCTAATAAATCGTTTGACCTTTATTGATCTTTCCCACCGGTAATATGTAAAATTAAAAAAAAAAAAATTACTAGTCAGAAATGAACAGCAAATTTTGCCGTATTGAATTAGCCAACAACTCTGTGGCTTGAAATCGGTTTTGTGGGTTGGCCTTGCCAGCTGGCTGCTGGCTGCCTCTTGTCTTCGGCAACTATTTTCCGTAATTCCATTTGCTTCGAGCAGGTTGGCAGACAAAATGCAATTAGCATTAACAAGGAAGGCAGCTACAGCTACGAAACCCTTGAAGCCAACCCTTGCAGCCGGACAAAAAAGGCAAAAACTATTTTAGCCACAATTTAAGCAAACCATTACTCACACAGAAAACCGCAACGAAGAGCATTGAAATGCTCAAACTAACACTATTTAAGTGTCGCTTTAAAGCGCGCTCGGTATTTGAACAGTACGGTAGTGGAAATTCCAATTAAATTAAGTCAACACAAGCATTTACAGTTGATAAAGTCAAATACATTCGAAATAAAACGAATGAAAACTATTTGGTTTGATGTGCAATATCTTTAGCAGCTGCATTTTGATATAGAGTATAACAAATTAGTTTATGGGTGTTTAAGCTATTGACTTTGGTTAAATTACTTATGAAATAATTTATTCGAAGATAAGTTTTTCAGAAGTTGGTAAAGTTTTGCATAACCTAAATTGATTAAGTTTTAGTTGGATTTCACTCACATAAAATGGAATACTTTTCACAGCAGTCAAAAGATAGTTATAATTAATGGGTCAAATAAGTGAGAAAGTTTTTGACACAAACATAAAAGTAAAAGAAGATTAATGAAAACTAAAATTCAATAAATTATAAAAGGTTTGCCTGGCTTTAAGAATGGGATTTTAACTGGGATTTTCTAAGGATAAAGGCTGGCTCAGCTTAGTGTGCTCTATTGAAATTAAAATAAACTATTTTGGCTTGACCCAATTTCAGCAGGTTTATTTTAAGCATTCCGTCTGCCAACTAAAACCTCAGCAAAGGCGAGTAAGTCAACTGACAGAATTTCGGCATTAAGGATTCACAATGGTGGTCAAAAGAAATCTTCCCCGAAAATGGGGAAAAGGTGTTTGACAGGTCGCAGCATTTCAGACAGCTGGAGAATGCAACTGTTGCACAAGCGGACCTGTGAAGTAATTGTCGAGCACCTGTAAGTGCCTGCAGCATATGCATATTTGTGTGTACAACAGGCCCTTCAAGAGCCCCACAAATGTTGCTCATACGCCGCGTAGTACGGCAAACAATTTCCCATGCCAGCTAGGCGAACAGACAACAAACCACAAATTGACATAGCTGTGCTAAATTGTGTGAAGGGATGAGACCGAGCAAATCAGACAAACACTGCAAAAAATAAGCACATGACGGAATCGTAATGGATTACTTAATATATGTATGCGTTGATTAGGCAAACGAAGATATTTTTATTACTTTATATAAATTAGTTTTAACTTATAAATAGATCTGATGATACCAACAGGGATGCCACAGAATTGTTAATGTTTTAAAAACAACAAAAATCATTTATTCTTCGGTATCTACCGGTATTTATTTCGAAGTCTTATTCCATTTAAAAGTGATTTTAAGCATCTTGAGATTTTGTTGTCAACACAACTATATAAATATTAATACGTGTAAAACGGTGCCATAAACATTTTTTTCAAATGATTTCCAACCGAAAAAAGAAATGTGCCACATTGCTTTTAGAAGTAATCAACCCAAAAACAAATTGTGTAATTTCTACGCTTCGTACCAAATCGAATATATAACTAATTTGTATTTATAAGTGAACTCAAAACTCTTACATAATTTTAAGGCAATCCTGCAATAAAATAAAAGGCAAAAGCATATAATTGCCTATGCTTAGGCGCCTTTTTGAGATATATTTAGTCACTTGAAACTTCTGTAAAAATATTGCTTAACATTTTAAACCTTTTTTAATAAAAAAAGTGGAATTTATCGCATAAAATATAATGTTTGCACGGTTCGCTTGTTTGCCGTGTTTGAAAGTGTGAGCCAACACGACATTGACTAACGTGCAACGTGGCAGCAGGAACTCACACACATACACATGCACAAACACGTACACTTTCACGCCCAAGCACGCAGACACATGCAGGCCAACAATTTGTGGCGGTGAAATTTAACACGAACAATTTAATTTCAATAATAACGCACACAGCCAACGCAACAACAATAACAAAGTGAAGGCAAAGACAAAAGGATTGCTCATACGACACGTGTTCTGTCTGTCGGTGAGTGGGTGCGTGTGAGTGTTTGTGGTGGTTTTGGTCTGTGTGTGAGAGCAACATGCATTAATGCAATTTAATTTAATTGCTCGAACTTTTTCCACCTGGGGATTCTGATGTTGATTTGCCACCATGCGCTAATCTGTGGCACGTAATTCAGGATTAAAGGGCCAAATAAACTATTCCATTTCCCCCACTTGTGTTGCTCTAACACATTTTTTCCCATCAATGCAATTGACTGAAAAATCGGGAGAAGAGGGGGGCGTGGCAGGACGAGGTCGGTGGAATTCCTTTGGTGGATACGCGTGCTGCAAGGTTACGTTTGTGTGAGTGTGTGTGTGTGTGTTTGCCTTTTGTGCACGTGTCTGTGTGTGTGTTTGTGCTTATGTGAGTGCTATGCATACGCCCGAGTTGCTTAAATGTCAGTTTATATCTCAAGGATAAGCTGTTTCGCCCCATGGCTCAGTTTGTTCGGTAACTGATGCCGACTTCTCCTTCTCATTCTCCCCCCCACCCCTTCTTTGGCCTGCAACAAGACGCACATAAACATAAACATATAGGCAAACATAGCAGACATACACATACAGCTGCATGCTGCTTAGGTCGCATTCACACACGTTATCCTTACGCTGAGCTTTTATATTTTTGTGGCTCATGGGGTGTTGGCCTTAATAAATGCCACTTTAATCTATGATAGCAGCAAGTGCGAGGCTAAAGCGAAATGCTAAAATTGGATTTTAACTGAATAGCACAATCGATAGGAATTGCGGTTACAATTATTTCAACCTACGAAGTTCCGACTGCGAAATAGTTAATAGATCGGGGTTGCACAAAAAAAAAAAGAAATAGAAAAGACATGTTTGCAAAATCATTTATTGCGGGCTCTACAAAAATCACTAGAAAATTAAATCACTAATAAATTTGTCTAAAAGTTTGCAAAAACATATTATGCTTATTAAAAAGCTAATACATTTTTTAAACAATTGACTGGCGACTATAGAAATAGTATTGAATCAGTTTCTGTTGGCTAGTCTATACAAATCCATCAGTTATAAATGCTTTTAAAATTGAATGTTAATCCAATTAAAAGCACTCAAATCAAAATATTGTTGCTAATGAGAAACTTATGGCATTAAATGCCTTTCAATAATATGCTCATCAGATTTAACAGACGGGAAAACACCTTTGTTAATGGAAAATCAAATTAGCCGCGAAAGTCACGAGATGCCGTCAGCAAATCAAAACCAGCAACTCGATGATTGACGAAAATTGCAATTCATAATTGCCAATGCAATTTACTCCCTCAGTGGGAGGTCGATTTTCCCAACATTCACTCAATTGCTACGCGTTGAAGCGTTGCTAAAAAAATGTTTGTTTACTTGCTGAAATCGCTGAATATCATTACGCTCAGTCAGCAGGATATCGGTGGCTGTTGTGGGGGAAGTCACAGATTCCAGCAGCAATCATCCATCAGCCACCATCCATCTATTTACCCATTTTTCCCGACCGGGGTCGTAATGAGCGTCCGTTAACAGGAAGACGAGATAAACTTGTTGCAGCGATAAAAAGCTATAAATTTCGCCAGCTTCGCGGCTAGTGTGTGTGTGTGTGTCTGTGTGAACGTTCTAATTAATAGCTTAGCAGAGGAAAAGCACCCCACACATATCCTCCCACCCTCTACACCTCCACCTTTCCAAGGACCGCTAAATGCCAGCAATTAAATAGTACTAAAAATGCGTGAGAAAGTTTCCGTGGCAGATGTTGCCAACGCCCAATTCTTCTGTTTTTCCGTTCGTGGGGCCAAGTCGAAAATGTTGTTTCATAGCCGGGGCCATTAAATTTACAAGTGTTTGGGCATTACCCGCAAGTAAAACATGGGGCAATGCCAGGAAAAGCTGCGAAAAGCGTGCAAACTTTTCTGGGACACAAGGGCAATAAGGGAAACTTTCAGTGAACTCCACTCGAAGTACGGGCCAAGGTCTGACCGATTCGGCCGCAACAACCAATCCTGGCCAGGCCAATTGTGTAATGCATATTTGATTTGTATTTACGCTCTTTGCGTTCGCAAATCGATTGTCATTTGAGTGCTGCTCCCACCCCCCATCCCTCCCCAGGACCATTCCCCCGTTTCCTGTTTGGTTTGGAAGCGTGAACAAATGTGGCGCCATTACCAACACCAACGGCATGCCAGTACCAACAACCAATTTTAAAACAACAATATAAATACTGCAGCGCTACTTTTTCCTCGAACCGAAAGTATCTTGCTCTCGTAGCGTCAATAAAAATGATTGCGCCATATATTGGGGTTTATTGTGAGTGGCAGGGTTAACTTGAATGTTGTGAGCATGGGACTAGGATTATATTTAAGTTGGTTATCTGCAGATTTATAGCAGAATAATAAATCATTGTGACAAATGTTTTTTTTTCAGCTTTGAGAATTTCGGCGGTTGCACCTAAGTCCATTGAGTGCATTATTATTCTCAGGTTACATTTTATAGATCTCAGTTCAAACTTCAAAACTACAATTAATAGTTCATTATCAATCCTTAAAGGATGTATATTACAAAATGTGTACCAAGTAATTTCACTGACTCTTTGCAAATTCGCTAAACTTAAGTTCGAGTTTAATGAGATATCAACTTGAACGTCAGTAGTATTAAAAAGCTATTTTTTCTAGCGGTTAACTGATTGTTAGTTTTTAAATTTTTGGTTTACTTCAATTTTTTTTTGTTTGCCATATTTATGTAATAGTTATAAGTGATGTACTGCAATCGAAAGTTCATCACGTTTCAATGGACTCAAAAACAGTATAGGGCATTGGCAATCAAAGGTATTCACGACTTTCAGAGAAAATTAATGGAATGCGAGTTTCATTATTTTCTGTTTTACCTCCGCCGACCTTTCTGTTTCACCGGACAAAGGCAACCGTTCTGGTCTTCGAATTATGTGGGCTTTCATGCGTATACGCAATATTTGACCATTTCCCTTTTAATCTGGATGAATTTGCTGCGTACATCTTGTACGACACAGCGGGTAAATTAAACATAAAAATTAACCGGAAAAGTAAAAGGTATATATTTAATTGCCTTCGCCTCGTTCGCTTGTTGTTGGCTAGACAATGGAATGTGTTGCGGACTCCGGAGGCGAGGGCCATTCATAAAAATGCCAAACGCACAATGTCGAAACCAATCGAACCGAAACCGGACGGAGTCGAGTAAAGCGGAACGGAATACAAAGAAAGAACTGTCGAAGGAGAAGAAGGCGGGACGGCAAACAAACACCGAATGAAAACAGCCAACGACGTGTAAATATTTAGTTCGAATGGTGTGTTTATATCAACCCCGACACCGAAAAACAAAAATCTCCATTTGATAGTTTGATTTGTGCGATATCGAATCGGGGAGAAACAGGCCGAATCACAGTCCAGTTGATGTGGCTGATGAATTTCTGAAAGGTCTATAAATACGAGCGGCCCGGTCTGTCTTCGATAAATAAACAAGACGCGACGAATTCCAATGCCAGAATTCCCCGTTGAGAAAACAATTACTCATACGCCATGTGGGTCCCCCTTGGAGTTGAGGCTAAGGGTTCAAGGTCGGGTCATGAAACCCGATTTGGGAATATGCGATCTAGAGCTGATGCAGCACATAAGCATCAGATGAGAGCGGAGACCGTGTCCACAGTTGTCACAGTTTCCTTGCAACAGAAACCACTGCAGCAACGCAACACACATACAGTGGTGTTGCATATGCATACACACGAGCCTGTGTGTCATAAAACTGTCAACCTGCATTTCAGACGCTCCACAAAAGGCACACTTACACCATGGGATCAAGGCTGCGAATAATTGCACAGCATTCTTCCAATTATTTATTTTTCTGCATTTAAATTACTTCATTTGTGGGGGAATTTAATGAAAGACATGCGAACTGGCAAAGGTGTCTCTATTAGATTTTATAAAGGCTTATGTAGAGGGCTTGACTATTCCTCTGAACCCAAAAATATCGAAATTAAAACCATACATTGTTTAAATTGCTAAATTTATTTACATTAGACGTTAGAGAAATTTTCGACTAGAGAAACAATTTAGTGGCTGTTAAGCCTTTAATAATAATAGTACATGAAATCTTAAATTGAAGCCTTTTAGTTATTTTTTTAAACCTTAAGCAATGTAGATATTTTTGCTTTAATTTTCGTTTATCGATAAATATGTTAGTTTTCTGAAAAAAGATGAACAAGTACCTTACCATCTTTATTTTCTCCCCAAATTTTGGGCTGCCAATTTTACACAACACCATACACACGCCACCCATGGTGCTGGGCTTCGGCTTACTTTCCACAGACATGGCCTGGTGTTCAGATGTTCGGAATTTCAGCTGTTGCCATTGCCAGGGCCGTGGACATGCACGTGGACATGGATGTGGCTGCATCTGAATATACACGTTGGATGCTGATGTCGGACAGGCCGGGCGACACACAGACAGTTTTCACTAATTATCTGACACGCTGATGGCTGCTGGGCCATGGCAGTTGCACTTGATGCGACGGGCAGGGGGAGGGCCGTCGGTGGGGTGGAAAAGGGATGGCGGCGGTTCTTTTTACTGCAGCTCGTTGCGGCCAAGGACTCATTTGAATGTGTGTTGTTCTTGTCTTCAAACTCACACGGACACGCCGAACTTTACGTACACATCTCAGAACTCTAATTTCAAAGGTCGTGCCAGTGAAAAGTGAGATGGCGAAAGGAGAATGCTGTTTTTGGCTTTATTTTCGTGTCCTTTTTTTGTTTTTTTTTTTTTTTTTTTTTTTTTTTTTTTGGTTTGTCCGACGTCTCTTGTTTCGGTGTCATGTGTTTTAAGCCATGTGCATGTTTTATTTGGCGAACAACTTTTTTCGTTTCGTGTGTTTGGGCTGCATCGGTTGGCAAACCGAAAAAATGTGCGAAGGACAACGTCGAAAAGGGGCGTCAATAATTGAACGCCCCCAGCCGTGAGTTTGGGGTATCAGCCGGCAGTATCCAGTATCAAATATCCAGAATTCACCATCGGGCAGCTAAGAGTTGATTAAATTTAAGTATTCGCCAGCTCCGGCTTTGGGTTTGCCTCTCGCCATCCGACTGCAACTTCGTCCATTTGCATTTGCTATTCCATTCTTGATTTGAGCGCGGGTAATTGAGCTGCGAAATTATTAACAATTACGTATTTATGCACCAGCGTAGGTGGGTGTGGAATTTAGGGCATCCGGTGGCTGGCAAATACGAAATGCCCTTGATTATCACGTATACGACACGGACACGTGCGATATCTAAATTTATTTCTGTCATTTAACTGCAGTGTGGAATTGTATTAAATTAAAATGGATCATTGCTACAATAAATCTAATATTGAAAAAGATATTTACTTATTATTTAAAGATAAACAAATATAACACTTAAAAATCCATAATAATGTGATTTTAAACCTTCAATTAATTTCAATTTATTATCTGTCCTTTTGAGAACAAATGAAAAATATATATATATCAAGTAATGCTTTTGTATTTTTCTTGACCTACTACCCAATTTGGTTAAATAATTTGTTAAATAATTTGTAAGCCCTATAATTGCAGCTTATTTATTATTAAAAGTATCGAAAATTCGTAAACAGAAACCGATTAACTTTAAATAAAGCTGTTATTTCTAAGCCTGCATACGTTGATAAACTGATTTACAACCAACTAAATTCTTGCTGTAAACCCCTGTTATACTCAGAATTTATTCATAATTCCGTCATTTAATTAGGATGACACCTCGCAACTTTCCCCTGGCATTTATTTTTCGAGTGCCGCCATTAAAGAAACCCATTCAACGCAAAATGAAAACACTCAGAACCAGGCGATGTATGTCACCAATTAGGCATTAGTTCGGCTTGTCATTGACACCAAACTCGGCAGCCCTGAAAGTTAGTCCGGCGAGCGCAAACTACCGAACACAATCACATAAGTCTAATGGAAAAAAACTGTCAGCTACTTGGCTAAAAAGTTCAGATGCCCCATTATAAACACAGAGGAGCAAGTATTCCTAGAATATTTAGTGGCAGCAACAAGCCGGAGTTGTTAACAGTGGCGCAAGCAGTTGTGTGCTTAAAGTTGGCTAACAGTTGTGGCAGCTGCGCAGAGAGAAAGCCGAGAAAGGGCTCTCTCTCTCTCTCTCTCTCTCTCTCTCCCTCCGTTTGGGCCATTTCCCTCTGCTTCTGCACAACTGTTGAATTTTCCTCTGCCGTGGCCCACAACAGATGTTGCCGCTGTTAACTGTTATTTACTTTTGCGGCAGTGGCAGCAACAGTTATAATTTTTGCCTGGCTTCGTTTTATGTCCTCGGATGATTTATTTTTGTACCGCCAGAGACAGAAAAAGCAGTGGTACCACGGGCCCTGGCCATAAGGCATGTGGTCTTTGTTTGGATTTATGCGTGTGTGTTTGCGATGGCGTCGCCCCCTTTACCGCCACCAGCCCCTCCGCCCCTCCGCCCCACCGCCCCCATTTCCCATAATATTTTCATCTCTTTCCCGGCACTTCATCCCTTTCTTTCATTTGCCTAGATTGTTTGCACGCCTGGCTGGTTGGATATTGTGTTTGGGCCAGAGATAAGACGCTTAGGCTGTGCACTCACAAAAATTGTTATCGTTGCCTTATTTTTTTTTTTTTCTTCTAAGATTGAATTCATTGAAATTGTTTTGTGGTCAGTGAATGGCTTTAAGCCAATTTATAAGCTAATCCCAAAGGGATCAAGGTGAATGTTTGTGAGTGACATGCTTCAGTTTTCATTTGGTAGTTGAAATAATTCGATTTTGAGCTCAACTCTACTTTCGACAAAATTTGTTGAGGTCGTAGGTGATTTTTTGTTTTCAGACCAATGTTGTTTCGGGTACAAGAATAATGTAAGGAATTAAAAACAAATTTTGAGAGAGAAAAGTTGAACTGTTCAAACAAAATTTGAGAGAAGAAATACTCTTCAGGTAGAGCTTCATTTTATAAAATGAATTTGTTATTATTGGTAAAGGTACATTATGAAGAAAAGGAGCTTAACTCAGTTCTTTAAAATTGATTTGAAAAATGAGAATCGCAGAAAGGGGATAACTCCAATGAAAGTTGCAGTACTTTATCAGATATTTTTTCAGTGTTCAAATGTGTGTGCCTGGGCCACGGATTTGATCCTGTTAACTGAAATTTATGCAAACTGGCGGCTTCAAATTTTTCTATTACCCAACCATATCGTTTAATTAGCGATTGCCTCATGGTTTTCAGTGGCACAACATGCAAGGATTCAGGAGTCAGGGTCTGCTCCGCCTTTTGCTTGTTGTGTGCGAACATTGTTGTGCATTATTTTCTCCTATTTTGCATTTAATCATTTTTTAGATGATGGGTCTGCTGCTGCTGTTGCTGCTGCTGCTGTTGATGGCGCCTATTGTGGCGACCCTTTTGTGTGCCATTTGCATCACAGCTGGCGTCGACATTCACGAACATGCGACTGCGATTACAGCAGCGACTATGCACTGCGGAAATGAAAACAATATCCATTTCCATTGTAGGTTTTTATTCGGTGTATATGCAAACATATACATACGGAATGAAGGGCCGCAGAAAGCGCAATGGAGGCCACATGAGAGTCCTGTCGCTGCCATTTTCCCACGGGCCTAAGGCCCAGAGCATCCCCATATGTACATATGTAAAAACTTACACATTTCACAGGCGACTGAGAGCTCGGCTTTAACTGTTACTCACACTCACACTCACACACTTACCTGTCATAGCTCGATGGTCTCGATTCACTTGTCCTGCTTCAGTGATGACCACTTGGCTTGGTTATTTTTTTGTTAGAGCGGAAATTAAATAAGAAGATACCCAGATAAGGAAAAGGATGTATAAATAAATATTTTTATAAGTCTTTTTTTTGCTTAACAGTCACTATACGGCATCTAGAATCTTCGTTTAACAACTTATATGTAAAAGACTGGGTCAAGTTTGTACAGCATGCTTTGGTATTTACAAACAAAGGACTTGAAAGAAATATTTGCCATATTCAAAACTAAAAAAAAAAATTATTAAAGATATTTAGCAAATTTCATGTTTTTTATTATTCAAGTCAAAATTCATGTTATACTGAAATCAATTATTTTAGTTAAACTACTTTTTCTTAATTAACTTTATTACTATATTAAATAATCTTTTAATTCAATACAAAGTTAAGCACATAGATTAAGAGTTGCATTTATTTTTCAAATCGGCCAAAGAATGTGGCTCATCACTGACCACTCGACATGGACAGCTGCTAGTATGCGATGAATGCCGTACCCCGTGTGTGTTGGGGTCCTGTTCGCTTGAGTGTGTATGTATGTGTGGGAGGGTATGCGTGCAACAAGTTGAAATCTGCTACACTCATGCATAATGGAGGCAGACGCGAATCCGAGCCAGAAAAGTGAGCAAAACTATTGGCAAGCTGTCCTCGCTGGCTGGATGCTCCTACCTCCCTCCCTCCCTCTACACTGAATGCTCAATCTCTTGTGAGTCCTTGAATGGGGGCGGGAAAAGGGCGGTCAGGATATTGGGCGATGATTGTCTATTGAATCGATTGGGAGCGTCAGTCTAATGTTGCGTTGCTCTTGTTGTTGCAGGTGCAGCCGTCGCCTTTAAGCGCCACTTGATGCCATCGTGACACACAAAGCAGGATCCATTGAATAGGCAATTGACGAGAAGGAGAACGAGGTAGCCAGGGGGCGGCGGCGATGACACTGAGGCATCCAAAGACGTCGCCACCCAGATGACGGGCGGGCAACAGCAGGAGGAGCCGCATCAGGTGCACCACCACCAACACCACCACAACCACAACCCCGAGATCAAAACAAACCGATCAACGTGTCAACGCGTCGAGTAGAATGCAAATAGGCGCTAAGAACAACAGCAACAGCAGCAACAAGCGCCTCCAACCACCAGAGCCTGAGCCTGAGCCTGAGCCTTCTACCAGCCATATAGGCCAACATGGCGGATGCGGACGATAGCAAGAGTGGGAGCGGTGGCAGTGGTGGCAGTGGTGGCAGCGGAAGTGGGGCCGAATCCCTGCAGCTGCTGACCAAACTGGACAAGGCCGTCTCCACCAACGATGTGCTGCTGGATCTCCAGAGGGCGCTCACCTACGAGGCTGTCTTCAGCACGCTGGTGGAGCACAAGATGCAGGCTCTCAAGCGGGACTACGAGGAGCACAAGAAGGCGAAGAGGCGCAAGCGGAAGTCCATTGGTCGCATCTTTCTGCCGCGGAAACTCTTCGGCAGTGGCAGTCGCCGTTCCAGCAGAGAAGATACACCGCCAGCAGAGGAGCAGCAAGTGCAGCCAGTGCAGCAAGTGCAGCAAGTGCAGCAATCACCACCAACCACTAGTAGCAGCAAGACAAAGGCGAGAACAAAAGCCAAAACACGGACCGATGACATCGAGGAGGCCACCGGTTCGGTGGCCAGCTTGCAGCGATCTCATCCCAAGTGGCCGGAGAACTTGGAGGACAGCCTGGCCAGCACGCTGAGCAATTCCTCGGGAGCCCAGGGGCAGCAGAGGCATAGCCACAGTGTACTTGTTCGCGCCCAGACCCACACGCCTGCACACCAGGTTGAGATGGATGCGGAGAGGGGATCCATAAGTTTGGAGGCTGCCCAGCTCCCCGCCAAACATTCCACAACGATCAACGGCGAGACGGAACTACTGCCCCCGATCTCCGGACACGACAATACCTCGACGACTGCCACAGCAACTGCCACAATGACCGCCACGGGCGGAGGCACCTCCGGAGCAGGAGGAGTGCTCCACAGCTCCACGCTGGCGGACGACAGTCTGACCGCCTCGCTGCGCGGCAGCCTTGAAAGCCTATCGTACAGCAGTTCCCGCTGCACCGTCAGCTTTGGCGGAGCGGAGGTGATTACCGCATCCGGCACGGAGGCGGAGTCCAGGGAACGGGCCCGACTGGCCAAGAGACTGAGGATCCTGGAGGCCAAGTCGATCAGCGCCCAGTGCAGCCCCATCTTCCCCAGACACGTAGTTCGCTCGTTTCCGCTGCAGTCGCCCCAACAAGCGGTGAGCTATGCCAACTAAATTCTCAGTATTTTTACAAAGACGTTTCGATCCAAAGACCGAGAATAGATCAGATACATTAGGTTTTATGTTTACCACCTGAGAGTACTGAATTCTAGGAAGAATGATAACTTAAAATTTAATTATTTCAAAAAACAATCTTTAACATTTTTAATTTGGAATTTGAATAACCATTGACGTCATTCAGCATAACAGAATACTGAACTTTGCATAAAACAAGAAAGGAAGCAAACTTGGGCAAGCCGAAGTGCATCTATTACAAAAACAAAATATTACATAGACGACGATAATTAGATTTTTTAGATTGTTTAAAAACAATGAAACTATGTCAATTTTCCGATGAATTTTCAATCCTATACCAGCTAAATGATATCGTTGTCTGATTTCCGATTTCTCCAATAGGAACTTTATGATTAGTGGTCCAATCCTTTCCGCTCAGACTTGTATACTACATGTAATAGAAAGAAGGCTCAGAGACTATTTTGCGTTGAAAAGGACAGACAGTCGGACAGAAAGACGGACGGACAGACAAACGGACAGACAGACGGAGAGACAGACTGAAGGACAGACAGAAATTCCTAGTGAATCTGCTCAAGAATGTATATTTTTTATACGGTCGGAAATGTCGCCTTAAAAAAATTTCTCGAAATTTTTATATAATACACAGTGAAGTTGAAATTTGGTTTAATTTGTCAATATTTTTTTTTGCACTCTCAGCGCCTTCACATCAATGTTCCCTCCAGTTTGGCCAAGCCTCAGCAGCAGTTGCCGCTGCAACAGCAGCAGCAGCAGCAACAGCAACAGCAACCTCATGTGGCCTTGGAGATTGAAACGCTGCCCGCACCCCTTCCCCAGCGAAGGCGTCTGTTGCCCAAGCAAATATCCTGCACGGAAAGTGGAGCCGCCGGGGATTTTGGAGCGGATGGAGCGGAGACCTTTACCCGCTACTTCACCCGCCAGAACACCTCGGAGGATAGTGCCAATGTGACGGTGAGCACGGTGCTGGCCCAAAGCGACTCCCAATCGCTTCATGCCACGCCCAGCTATGCAAATACGCCCCCAGCTGCTGGGAGTAGGATTCAGGAGCGCCGCAAATCCCGCAGCACTGGACTCTTGGCCGTGCGTCCGCCACATGGAGTGGATGCCAGTGCCGTGGTGATTCAAGTGGAGGGTGGCAGCGAGGAGGTGGCCAGAACGAGGGCTCTGGTGGCCGAAAAACTGCACCGGATGACCTCTACGTCGACGGGCTCCAGTGTGGCCGCCACCGGCTGCTGCAGTGCGGCGAAGCCGAAGGAGAGGCCGAGCGAAGGCTTCAGGCCCTCCGCGATGCCCTCCGCCGCAGCAAAGGCAACGGCCCAGAGCACGGGCAGCGACGATGAGTACCGCCGGCGGAAGCGGAAGTACAGTAAGTGGCAGTGAGCTAAAGTAGAGGGTTCCTCAATCATTCAGGCATTCTTCCGCCCATCCCAATCTCCCCCAGAGCGCCATCATCGCTGCTCAGATCCCGCTTTGGTCTATCCCACGCCCAACGGTCTCCAGCATTATGTGCACGTGCTCGGCATCCACCCGGACACTCAGCAACCCATGTAAGTCCATTAGGAGGCAGCAAAAGTAATAAAAATAAAAAATAAATAAAATTAATATACTGATTTTGATATAATTGTATATAATGCAAGGGCTCCTTACACATTTGATTTTTCTTACAACGCTATTTGATCATTCGACCTGGACTCAAATGAAAAAATCTTAAACAAGAAATAAGAATATGTAGTGTTGCCTTTAAATATGGTGCAGCTATAGTTTTTTAATCTTTATATAAAAAATTTAAAAAAAATAATCACATAAGAAAAGTAAATTAAAATAAAAAAATTTGAATTGATTTGAAAATAAGAAGTTATTATAAATAACATCAGAATCTTAGAAAACAAATTATTGTTGATAATTTAATTGACAACTTATGAGCTTGGTATTGGAGGGCGGTATATAATAATAACTCCTATATGGACTTAACTGAATACCAAATGTGTTAGTAAGATAGTTTTAAAATCCCTCAACCGACGTTAAGTAAATAGTATATTAATGTGTTTTTATAAGCTAGCAAAATAGTTACAAGGCAATTGCTTACGATTTTAAAACTAAAGCCAGTGTGACATAACAATAGTGCGTTCCTATATTAAAGGTCATGTTCGTTAATGTAATTTATTATTCGCAGACAATGCCCGTACGGTGAGGACTTGCCCTGCGACCTGCAGCTCGACATGGACATGGATATGGACTTGGATCTGGATGGCGATAAAATCGACGACCTTGAGCAGATGGTCCCCAGTGGTCATCAGCGGCATCGCCGAAAGCATCGGTGAGTGGGCACACCGAAATCTCCCCCTTGGAAATCCACGAAAATCATTTCAGCAAGCAAGACACATTGACCTTGGTGGCCAGGCCAAAACCGGCTTGAGTTGAGAAATGATCGGAAAAGCACATAAATAATAGCGCTTTTCTCGGGCCGGCTGATGGATGAATGTTGGCTCAGTTGGGCAGCTAGGACACTTTGGACAGGTGCAGCACAACAAAGGACTAGTGGTGGCCTTGGGCTGCACTAATAAATGTCCTGCCGATTGGCGGTGCGATGGCGATTGCGATTGTGATTGCCAAATATGCCCTAATGCGTTGCCCTCCTTATTCCGCCGCCACCCACTTTTCCCTTGGGAGGTTCGCGTGACGTTGAGCAGACAAAAATTGATTGACAAGCTTTGTGCGACTATTTCGTGTGGGGAATGTGAGGGGAATGGGAAAGGGATTTAGGTGATTCAGTGGGTGGATGGTGGGATGGTTGGCAAAATGGCACAATGGCATTGACTGTCAGCAGCCCAGATGTCTGATGTTGTTTCTGTCGCTCTGCTCTCCGTTTTTCCGCCCATCGCCAGGAGCAACTTCCGTTGCAAAAATCGAGCCACGCTGTGTTTTTTGTAGCGAGTGGTGGCTGGTGGGGCTGCGGTGTAGGGGAAATTGCGGCAGCTTTGTAATGCGGAAGTTTTGTAAAACCCCAAACGGAAATAGAGCAAATATGTTTAAGCTCCTGTTGCAGGCAGCAGCTCACACATGTGGCTGAAGGGACGGCGGGAAGGGTTCTTAGGCACACAAGCTAAACAGATTAATGTGCCGAATTTCTGCCAGAAATAATCATCAAATGGCATTAGAAGCAATGCCAAGTAACTGAAACTTTGTTTCCTCTTACAGGCATTTAATCAATTTATGGTTTTCCAAACTAACAAGTAATTTCCTTGAAATAATCTCTAAAATCTAAGGAAGACTTTTAACTTGCTTATATACCTTAGAATACATATGATATTGAACTCAAATAAAGCTCTATAATATTAGTAGGAAATTATATTACTTAAATTTATATATATTCATTTTATTATTTTAACAAACCTCAGACATCGGCACAAAAAGCGACATCGGCACAAAAAACCCAAGATTCTGGTGCAGGACTTGGACACAGAGGTTGTTAAGGTGGGTGATGTTAAGATATATAAACACTTAAAGGCTTAATCCAAATATATACTATTATATACCCCTTTAGGTAATCGATCCCCATGATCTGTCGCAGCGTGCCCGCTGGACAATAATTGCCACCGCCTGTTTATTGTTGCTCATGTGCCTCATGTTAATAGGGGTTACTTTGCGAATGGCTCCCATCATCGATGATATGGGTAAGTCCTCGAGAAATGAAGCCATTAAGTTTGTTGCCCGAAAACCAAAATGCTTTATCCCGAATATAATATAGTATCTTGAGTACCGTGCTTGCATTGCAGTCCAATTCACCTCTTAGATACTAAGTGAATGTAACTCTAATGGAACAAGTTATAAGGCCTAGTATAAGATATTAAATACAAAAATTGCGCCTCGTTATTATCCTAGATCCGCTGCAGTACAGACATTGTAAATATGCATTCTTTGTAGGCACGAATTAATATTATACCTATATGTTCATTGATATTATATCCAGTAGTGCCTTAAGACCCAACCGATAAAGATGACGATCAGATATCTAATGCCTTGTGTATTGTGTTTTGTTTCGTTATATTTCAAATTTAGAATACCTAACGAAATGTAAGTACAAGCACAAAAAACGAAAACAAAATGTTAGTACCTAACAGCTTTGGTTTATCAAAGTTGCTATAACTCAGCAGAGCTCTCAAAATCCTGCTGAATTTATGAACTGAGTTTTGCAAAGTTATGAAAAAAAGTTTTGTTATGGATGTTTTTAAATGGTAGTTATTTTTTATTCGAAACCCCTTTTTGGGGTACGTCCATGTGTTGCTGTTAAAAAAGCTTTACTGTTATGTTGGAGTGTTGTAGAAGGGCTTCAAGAAAAGCTCTCGTAGCCTGTAAGCTTCTGTTATATTTTCAGGACATAGCTTTAAGCATAGGACATTCGACCGTTATTGAGCTTGAGTTTATTTGGCTGAAACTTGAGCCAGCTTTTTGAGTGTTTTTTTTTTTGTTGATTGCGGAAGCTTTTAGGGTGTTGCTCAATCTTAATGCCTTTGCAACGCCCGACGTAACCACCCCCTGCTGCGTTTATGTGTGCCATTGTGTTGCATAACAACGCAGTAACGGACGCGGAACTAGGACAGTGTATCACATGTTGCATCTCACACAAACACAAGCACAAACAACGGAACCAACACAAGCATAGCACAAACTCACCCAAGCTGCCTGGCCTTTGTATTAGTTTCTGTGTTTTTGGCATGGATTTGCGAGCTGCTTGATTTGTGTTGCCGTTGATGTTGATGTTTGATATGGATGGGTCCCATAACGCCCCTTCCTTCGTAATTATCAATCATCAATCATGCATGCCTTGGCTCACCTTCATTAGAGTGGAGAGCGATATAATTAGATGTTGATTAGAAGACGTTGTCCCCCCATTTCTGTCGACGATACTGCAGGACTCCCTGCTGCTATGGCTGTGCAAACTTTCGGCTGAAAGGCACTGAAATGTCAACAGGCAGCAGCTGCGACTCCTGCTTCTAGTTCTAGTTATATAGTACATTGGGCCCCGTAGTCCTGGCTCTTTCCAAGGCGACGCACTTAATCGGCAGCCACGATGGTGGCAACACAATGGGGCTCACCGCAGCGTGACAGGGGCTGCTTTAAACTAATTTGCGTGGTGGCCCGCTTAGGCACAGTGGATAAAATCAGTCGAACTTAAAGGAAAAATCACTTATTAATTAAATTTTTCTAAGGATCTTCATTGTTTTAATACTTCATCAAAAAGCACGGGAAGTGCTCATAGTTTAAGCCAAAGGTTAATATGGTTTTCTTTTTTCTAATTGTTTCTAAGAAGGGTTAATAAATTATTTATAAAAGTAGTACATTTTCAATAGATAAAATAAGCCTGTAAGCTGTTAATACAGACAAAAAAAAACAGGTATGGTTGACACAGAAATGCAAAATTTCAAATTGACTTTAAATTTAAATCAAATTAAATCAAACAAGTTGACATAACCATTTGAATGATATTAAAATAAAAGCTTAAAACTAATTGTTTTTATTCTTTCGTACTTTACGTTTTTAGTGGGTTTAAGCATTTAAATGATATAAAAGTCAAACCCAAAGTTGATACAACTCCCATTTAAGAATTCTTTGAAATCCTTTGGCAAAACACCATAATAAGATTAAGAAACCGTTTGCAAAGGAAAGAGTTGATAATGGCTTCTAGGTAACTGCAACTCGCAGGAAAATATAAAAATGGCACTGCTGGCCTTCTGAGAAATATAAAGATAGAAATAAAAATAACTGTAAGAAAGCGAATCAGCAGCGACCTTGGCAGCGAAACGCCTAAGCATGTTTATAGCCGTTTTTCTAGGCAAATACATTTTTCAAAGAACTTCGAATCGAAGGCAATATTGTTGGGAAGGTAATAGTTAGGGCATCGGGTATCTAAGGTGTGGACCACAGTTCGTTTGAAGGCGCTAACTGCTGCATGCACGAGCGCACTCCCTGGCCAAAATGGCGGCCAGGCAATGCTTCCTGCTTTCTTACACCATCCGCCAAGAATCCACATCCACATCCACATCTCGTCCTCATCCTCCCACCCAAGTCGCCCATTTTCCGCCCGCTTTTCCTGCTGGTGCGTTCATTGTGAGCGCCGAGTGGAAAATGTGGAATGCTGCTATGCATTTCTTAAACCAAATCAGCGGCCATGACAAAGCAGCCCGTGAGTTGGGGTCTGTGGGCGTGCAAGTTCGGCCCTGCTGTTTGTCTTTGCTTTGTGCTGGCACTCGAAATAGGCGAAAAGAAAACACCACCCCTTAGTCAGCACCCCCAAGCAACCAGCAAGCAGCAACCAGCTGATGACGTTGAAGCCGCTCTTGACTTCGACCCGGCGAAAAAGTTTTTCCACTATGCACGCAATTTCCTCGGGAGGAACCATAGTTTGTTGCTCCGTTGCTGGTTTTTCTTTCAGCTTTGATGCACAGAGACAAAAGCATAATGACTCCATTTTTCTATTGCCCTTTGAATATTTCACTCCATTCCTTGTTCATGAATATTCGTTATTTGGTACTTTTTATTTCATAAATATTTATACACCTATCGTAGGGTGTTTCTTAAGTCAGAAGAGGGTTTCACCCTTTTTCTTTGTGACAGAAATTATGCTATGAAATAGGGATAGAAATAATAGAAAATCCTTATTGTATGTTTATTGATATTTGCATTTCTAAGTTTTTTTTTTTAATTTTCGGAAAGTTTAAGGCACATTCTTAATATTTATTTAATAAATAAAAACTTTGTTAAAAAATATAAAAATTCATAAGTTTGACATAATAAAATGGATTTATATACTTTGATTGTTTAGAAATAATGCCTAATTAGATTATCATTTTTTCTCAGCGTTTTTATTTTGTTTTTATTGCTGTTGTGTTGTTGTTCTGCTGCGGGTTGCTGGTTGCACCGTTGCTGTTGTTGTACCGCCCAAAGAAAGCGGTCGCGTTGTCATTTTTGGGACTGCGCGTGGATGCTTTGCTGTTGTTTCATTACTTTGGTGCACAAAACAAATGCGCATAGTTGCCGTCAGTTATTATCCACTTGCAGCGGCACTTTGTGGCAGCCACCATGTCACCATTTTTTCACGGAAAACGAAGGGAATCATGGCAACAATGCGCCCCCTTGGCCAGAACGCGTTTTCTTTTGGCTTTGGCTTTGCGAGCTGGCTTAATCAACACGACGACGTTACTGCGAGCCACAAAAGGCATTCCGATTGCCCAGGCTCAGGCTCAGATCCAGGATCCAGCCAAAGGACTTAGCCATGGGCAGGCCACGCCCTCTCCCGCTCACCGCCCAACCGCTACTCCCGCACCCCCAACTCGGCCGCAAGTATTTCTGGGACCAAATTATTTCCATAGCTTTAGCTTAAAAGCTGAAAATGCCGCTGCCCCTCTGGCGCTGGCAAAGAATTAAAAATATTTACAGTATTTCCAAGTGAGCGGTACAAAACAACAAACAGTATGTTTAAACCAAAAAAAAAAAAGGAACGCAGGAAACTTGGACGAGCATGGGACAAAGGAAATGTCATCCAACCCCTGTGTGTGTGGGACCGAGTGTGTGCCTTTGCTTACCACAAGGGGCGAAAAAATGCCAAGCATTCCAAACAAATATGATGAACCATAATTCCGCTTGCGACAGAAAAATCTAGCTGGCTGGCAAGACGAGAACTTTTGTCATTTTGATTTCCCCCAATTTGCACAGAAACCACAGGCAAATATCGACAGCTCCACAAAGGCTTATGCCATGGCCAAGGATTAGGACCGCTCAAACTTTTCATGATTAATGATGCTTTGCAAAGTTCGCTTTTGCCTCTTTGCCTGTTTGCCTGTTTGCCCTTACCACTTTTCCCTTTTCCCATTTCCCATCTCGGTGTGCGTTTGTTTCAGTCAACTGCCGGCCGTCGGCAGTCATCACATCATTTCAAAGCTATTTCCTTAATGATTGCCCATGGTTCCCCTGCTGCATAACTGATTTAATCAGACTCAAGCTGCATTCAAAAGTATTTTAACAGCATTTAGAGCAATGCGCTTTTTAATAGACCAAAACCCTAAAAACCTCTTGACTCCTCGGGCCCGACTTAATTGCTTGCCGGGCCAAAAGTGAAAAGCAAAACAGCGACCACCGGGCTGATTTTGGCAGACGGCCCTGTCTGCGCTCCGAAATTAAATTGGCCATGTTTAAACAGCAAATTTGGACAAAATTAGGCGGGGCTGTAGTAGTTTTCCAAGGGCCGGTGCGGGGTTGCACACAAAGGCAGCGGCCTACCTACCAGAAATTTATGCACTATTCCGCTTGCCAGTCAAATGAGGCAAAGCCACAACGGCAGCTATTTGCGGTGTGCCCATGGCCACCTAATACCCTGTAATAACCACTAGCTAAAAATGGAGCCCACAAAGTATCTGCCCAACCAAACCGAAAACGCCGAATATGCGGACGAAAACCATCCCAGTCCATCAGTCTGAATTCGTAATGAGATGAGTGCACCACGAACAACTTACGCAAATATTTGGCAATTATCTAGTTTCGGTTTCGTTTCGTTTCGGCTGAAGCCCTTGGTACAGAACACTGGACTTCGACCCTCTCCACAAAACATCCACACCGGCATTATTATAATGACTGAACATTGCAGCAAATTAGTCAAAACAAAAAAGTTCTTGGTGCGAATGAAAGTGCGGAAAAAAAACAGAAAAGTAAACTCATGGGGTATGATGGAATAGGATGATACACTTTATTTAAAATATAAGGAATTTTAAGGTCTGGGGCAGAGAAATATTAGAAATATGCTCTTTAAGAGTGTAGATAGTACAAATTTAAAGAACAACATTGTTTATTGCAAAATTGCTTTTAACTTTTTTTAAGAAAACTTTATTGAAAAAGTTTTAAATTTCGTTTACGATAATAACATTAAAACTTGTTAAGTTTATGTATTATTTATAACTTGTCGGCAGTGTAATAATTCTTTAATAATATATATAATAAAAACAAATATAAAAAAACTGTGTAAGTTTACCCTAACTAATATTTTCAAATTTAATATTAAATCTTAGATATGCTCAAAACATAATTTTGTGTTTAAAATCGAAAGCATTACATGTTAAATAAGCAAATGAAAAGAAATACTTTTTTTTAAGTAAAATTTATTACAAAGCCATTTTTTTTAAACTCAATAAAATATAGATGTAAATGAAAATTTGTAGAAATAGCTATCACTGCTTTTGGCTCTCAATGAGGACCCCATCATAGGATATCAGCCATGATTTTTGGCTGTCACATCCTGGACCTGCCATCCCGGACAGCTTTATGATAAGAGGACTCCTAGGGGCGGGGGCCCTGGCGGGGGCGTGGTCACGAAAAGTTTAGTGGGCATCGGGCGTGTCAAAAGACAAACACCAAAACTGCTCGCTGCGGGTCTCTTTTGTGTGTGTCCCTGTCTCTGTTTGTCCAAATGCGAGTGTCTTTTAAATACTCATTACGGAATTAATTTGGGGAAAAGTTTTGATAAAAATCCTATTATAAACATAAATAAATAGGCTGTTTCGAGGAGGCGAAGCGTAAGCGGGGGTCAAACGACAAAGCAGTGACTAAGCAAACATTTGTGAGTTGGCAAACTGGAAAAGAGGGCGTTACCGGGGGTCCTTGGAAGTGAAAGGTAGTGGCAAAGTCAAAGTCAAACAATGATGCAGCCAGCTGTAAAGGACGAGAACTGAGACTTCATTAGTGCTCATCCACAATGTATGCTGGTGTCGTCTTGGTCTCGGAATTTCGCTTGTTCCGTCTTTCGCTCCTTTATATGGCCACCGACATCCTTTTCTTTCTACACAGTCCTGAAATGGGTATATATATGGCATTATGGTTCAGACACTCACTTGCGGTTTATTCTGTGGCCCAGTCCGCGACTATAGGCATATTCAATATTCATATTTCTCCGCGGCAAAGGCATTTATTACCCTAAAACTCTCACACAAGTACACTAAGAAAAGTTTTTTGAAAAATATAAAATTTTATACATATAAAACAGAGAAGTATTTGTAACTTATATACAAATAAAATAAAATAATTTTATAGTAAATAATTAAATTAATTTTGCATCTTCATTAATCAAGTTAAGCATTTAATTTCAATAACTCAATAAATGGTAAGAGCTTTAAACCTGCAGTATCAACCCAAAGGACAAAAAAAAACCCAAATTTGCCCAACTATCAAATATATCAGATATTGAAATATTAGTCTCTAAGCACTTATTTTTTTGCTGTCTACACTCATTGATTTGGCTACGCCTGACAGGTGAAAAGAGGGCGGTGCCCACCGCACTTTGCTAAACTAGAAAGTCTTGTTTCTGTTTGGCCAACGTTTGGCAAAATTTAATCTCAAACTGAAACCGAAGACATTTTGCCAGTCAACGCTCGAAAATGCTGAGCGAAATTGCTTTGCCCGGCCATGCCCCCAAGGTGATTTGCATAGCAGAGGTGAGGGCGAGGGGCGAGGAGCAAGTGGATGGGTGGGCCGATGGTGTGTTATACAAAATGGGTACTGTCAGTCAAAGAATGGTAGCATATGTAGCGGTGTGTTGGTGTGCCGATTGTTGGCAGCATACGTTCAAATTAAAAGACCGAACAAAAATAGAAAATATAGCATGAATAATAAATGGTTTACTCTGCCTAGACAAACTTTATCAAAATTTAATCATGTCAAAGTTAATTGATTTTAGTGCCTTATTGAGCACTCACTATGTGAGTGAATAGTGGCAAAATAAATAAACAATGAAATCTTGATGAAATAAGTTCTAAGGCAAACATAAAAACTACTTCAGTTTGTGATTATATTAAAAAAGTTTTCTTTCAAAGCTTTTTCATATCTACACTTAACTTTGAATTTGTTAAATAATGTGCTGCGATGAAATTTTAATAACTATTGTGTTTTCAAAAAAGATGATTTAAAAAACCCACGTGATATTCCCAATTTATTGAATTTGTTTTTTCGCACGAGTTATTTAATATTTGTTTAATATATCTGCGATCATACGTGTCACACGCAATTAAGACATTAAAAATCAGATAGGAGCGCCCACAAATAATATACAATTTAATTACCTTACTACAAAACGATTTCACAAATAGTTTCCAAGCGATAGCGTTAATTACAAGAGATAATAATCTTTCGGGGCCAGAAATAGGGTTTTAGTTGCTATATAAGGCCAAAGGTGATGACAATTTTTCAGTTTCAAATTCAACATGAAGCAGTTCGCATTGTTCAGCATTTTCCTTCTGATTCTTGTTGTGGGATTGGTAAGAGTTGAAGTGTTTTAAATCAGTATCGTGGCCTAAACAGCGGTTTTCCAGGCCCAGATGCCCCAGCAGGTTGCTGCCCAGGGCCAAAATGGACCGCCACAGGGAATGCCGCCGAGGCCTCCAAGTGGCAACGGAAATGGCAACCAGCAGGGTGGACAAGGACTAAACGGTCAAAACAACTAGAACTAGAATGTTTCTAGGGTGGACACACCTCCTGGGCCATTTCCCAGTTCCTTAAATAAACACTTTCTTTTGCAAACTAAAAACTTCGTTTCTTAAAACTCTTAAGCGTTTTAAAGGCAAGCCTAATATTTGTGAGAAGAGAAAAAAACATTTAATGTAGAATTCTAACTTAAAGCAAAAAGTGTGTATTCTAATACAGAATACACTGCCTTTAAAATTCCTTCATCAATCAAAAATATTTGAGCTCACACTTATAGGTTTGTGGTATGTTTTACACAAGCTCTTGGGGCTTCATTGTTTTAAAATTGTTATAACATTTTTATATTCATCTCTACCCCGGCTTTGTGTATTTCCACTCTGTCTGGGCCAAACCGAGTTGGCAAACTTTATTAATAAAGTGCACAAATTATGAGCATGAAACTCATGCCACGCGAACATGGCCGTAGGTCCGTTTCATCTGATGAGGAAGGGGTTAGGAGGCGAAAAAAGGATGCTGGAGACCTGCAAAGCGGCAACTTCTTACAGCGACTTGTGTTCTACATTTTGTGAAAATGCAAATGCTTATTACTCGTACCAAAGGAGCTGTGCCGCCAGGCACTGCATAATTGCATTATGGCGGCCAGAGTCTGGATGCAGCTAACCTTCTGTTCAAAGTCTCCGTAGTCCTTTTACGTCGTTCCATCGCCGCAATACACCTTCTAAGTCGGCTCTACTTCTGCAAATATAACGCAGCCATGTGTGAAAGCACCTCGGAGAATAGCCGAAAAAGTTATGCTATCGCTATCAGTCAAGAATATAGTCATTTGTAGAAGGGGGCTTGGTTGCTCAGAGGGAAAGGCACACTGAAACTGGTCATACATCATGGTTTATTTTAAATAAAGGTACATGCTTTTGGGAGACATCAACATTACAAAACCCAGTCTTTAAAATATAAATATTCATATCCTTAATTTATAAACTTATTGTTAATCAACCTACTAAATGGTGAATGCTAAAAATAACTGTCGACATTTTATTTTATTGTGAGTTTGGATGTTAAACATTTTTATATTTTTGTAAATTAAGTGAACATATAAAGTCGTTAGCCTATGAAAAATACATGCCACTTTAAAATGTGTCTCCCAAATACAACTTTAAACTTGTACTGTTCTTTGAGTAGGCCAAAAAAAAAAGGTTCAGAGTAGAAACCTTAGAGGAACCTTTATATTCAAGTTAAAATAAATAGTTTTTTCCGATTTTATTTTAAAGATATCGGTATTTGTTGGTCCCAATTGCAAGCCATAGATGTATATTTCAAAACAAAAAATATTGATTTAAAGGCAAGATGAAGTTTACAGATTGATTTCTATCTAATAATTTAAATATGTAAACGCTTCTTTCATCGGTCTGCAATTACCAAATGCTGATGAAAATTCAAAATTCTGATAAGCTGAGCGAACGGTCCAAGCAATGCAAGGCGCTTTCCCTTTGTTCGATGGCAAAGTAATATGTACATATCTCGTCATATATAATTTCCGCTGCGAAGGATATCCAGTGTTCGGGAACGAGGACGCATCTCATCATCGTCATCGGGATGGAAGCTTGCCTGGTGTATGGCGTATGGTGTAACAGTTTATCAGTATATCAGTAGCGAACCCCAGAGAGACCTACTCATTGGGCGTAGGCGAGGAAAACAAATGCAGCTTTCACTCCAAGCTCCGTCTCAATGCCAGCGAAAGCAACACGTGACGACACAGGACGAGTGAGTTGCACTCGATTTTTGAGATTTTTGAGGGCCAACAGGAGCTAAGGAGCCAAGGATGTGTCCAACATGTTGCTTCGCGAGCACAGGACACGAACGCGAACACGAACACGAGTCACGAAGCGCGTATGCGAATCCTGCGTGCCGAGGACGAAAGGACGAAACCTTCCGAGCCGAACTGATTGCTGGCCGAGCGTTTTTAGCCACGAGCTGATAAAGCCGCAGCTTCTCTGCTGGTCTACAGGCTAGCCACTCGGTCAGTTGAACATTTTCCATGCTGTGATCAAGTTGTCTTTTCCTCTGAGCGCCGAGCGCTGTGCACGCCTTGGACTTGGAACGTTTCGAAATCGGGCTAAAGAAATATTCAAAAAATATTCAACATTTTATTCGAAAATCAAAAAGAAACAAAATCAAAAAAAAATAAATAAAAGTAGAAAGTATATAGAAACCCCAACTTAAGCTACCAGTTTAGTGTATATCTTCGAGCAGCAAGTGCGTGAATGGGAGTGGGAGCCAAGTGCAAGTGGTTAGCGGAATTGTCGTGGCGAAATAGGCGTGGCAGTTCGGTGGGTGCGGCCGTCCTCAGCATGCACTTGTTGTTCCTGTTCTCCCCAGTTGCAGCATGAGCAACACTCATTGCATCCTCAGTGCATTCGGCCACTGGCCAAACTGCTAGCTGCAACAACTTCACACGATAATTGCTGTACAATTACTTGTCTTCGGCTGACTGCCAGAATATTTGTGCCGCAAATATCGAGTTTCGAACTGAAGTGCTCATATGGTTATATTACATTACAGCAAACAAACAAAATATACAAGACATGAAAAAATGTTGAAACGACGGACTGACTTACATGCATTTTATTAGTAAATAACAAATACAAAAAAAACCGATTATCAATACAATGGAAAACACCAACGGAAAATAAAAACCAGCCGCAAACATTTTTGTAAAACAAATTATTAAAAAAAGGTTTCGCCAGCAAAGAAAAGCAAACAAGCGCGAGGAAATTGAATGCTGAAACTCGCCCATAAAATGCATTAAATAAATAAACTATGGTCAAAAGAATTTAATTACAAAAAAAAAGGAAGGCAAATCAAATGAGGCAAAATAATTAAAACAGTAAGCAAACACAAAAAAAACTGAAAGCAAAACAACAGCATTATCCGACCGCAAAAATTGAAAATATTCCGTAAATCGAGGAGACGGCTAAGAAAGAGAAAGGCCGTTGCGAAAAGAAAGAGACGGGCACACAGTACACAGTACACAGAAAAATGAAGTCAACGAAGGCAAACCCCAAGCCCGGAGTGGATCTCAAAATTGTAATGTACACAAGAGAAAAAGAACGATTTGCAAAATAATTGAATTCACATTACACACTTTCAAATCCACTGCCAATAAGAAACACACACACAAAGAAATCACAAACTCATGCGACATTGCAACAAGAAAATAGCAGACTCATTCGCATTCCTCATCTGAGCAAAATAATCATTATAGAAGAAAAGTCATTTTTCAAATATTTTTCGCCCATTGCTCTGCGTTTTTCTTGTCGCGCGTTGCTTTTCAACAATTTCACATTGTCTGACTCTTTGCACAAACAATGGCATTTGTAATTTCCATATCATCAGCTTTCACTCTGCAATCCTGCCTAAACTCTCCGTCTTTATGTAGTATAATCACAAAGCCATTTTTATCCGTGTATCACTTAAGTCCGCCAGGATTCACAGAATTGAGTCGAGTCAAGACCCCATATCGAAATTCGCTTTTAATCACGAATATGTGTTTACAAATGGGTGTTCCCACCCATAAAGTAATATATTTTAAGCCTATTGATTTATTCTCATTTGATTGTGAATCGGTATCGGTAATATTTAATTGCTGTAATTTAGACGCGTCCTGGCCCCTTGGCTCATGTCTAATGAATTATAATTTAATTATGCATAAAGTAATTGCATTTTGGGTGGCCTCTACCGCAGCATCAATTATTTTAAATATGATTGGGCCTGCGAAATAATGATAATGATAATTATGTGGTGATTATTTAATGGCATATCAGTCAGAAGATGAAAATATTTTGGTTTTTTAATTACCATTTACTCGGATTCTCCACTTGATGAAATTTCAACTTGAAATGCTTTTGAGTGCCGAAATTTCTTTAACGTGTGCAAATATGTTGATTGATTTCATGCTAGTAAAATCTGCACTCTGCCGCAATATGAGGGATTTTTAATTTCAAACAATAAAAGGAATTTATGCGTCTGTTAATGTTTATTAAACATTCAGTCCTTTATGATAATTTAGTGTTGAAATAAATTAATTTAGCCAGTGCTCAGGTAGTGGGTCTGTAATATTTTCAGTTATTTATTAAATTTAGTGTTGTCCTTATTAATTTACTTGTTTGTAGATTGAGCCCAAAAAAAATGGATGTAAATAAGTTTTCATGAACATTTAACAATTAAACATTTACTAAAATTTAAGGGGCTTATAAAGGTTACAATGTTTAAATAAATAAAGCTATAAAATTTCATTTAAGTTTAAAGACTTCAAGTAATATTAATGTCGATTCCAATTCATCTGAATACTCCCCAAAATGTTATGAGCAATATTCGCTTCAACTCGCTTACACTCATTGAAATTTGTTTTACATTTTTATGTTTTATTTTAATTTTGCTTTATGCGAAACTTGCTACTGCAAAACCCCATTGAAATTCCGACAAATAAAGTCGAATCCTTTGCCCGCACATAAGTACGCCATATAATTTGCATAAGTGCTTGTCATGCATGCCGTGGCATCGACGCAAGGGACCCACTGCAAGCCGAATGTTCAAATGGGTCACACAAAGTCCCATAAAAATGGGTTAGAATCGGGGTGGCATAAATCAAGTTACCAAACTAAACTGAACAGGCGAAAGCAGCGGCAGTGATAACCGATGGGGGGTTAGCCGATTCAAGAGTTTCGTCTCGAGGGGAAAACAAGTCGATTTGGACAGCGTCCAAAACGCTGGCAATTATGTGAAAAAAAACAGTCAATAAAACATTGTAATCACAGACGCTGTTGTTCATGTTCATGTCAATTTTCATACAGAATTCGCTACACTTTAGCCAGCAATTAAATTCGGATTTAGCCAAATAAACAACAAATTAAGTGGAAGAGTATTTTAATTAGCCAAATCCCCGTTTAGGACCAGGCATCCGATGCTGGCGCACATTTGTTGTTAGTTCCAGTCACGTTCCATTGTTTACTTTCTGTATGTGTGTCAGGCCGTATTAATTAATGCATAGAAATGTGTATTTAAGCATATTTTAAAAATTAATTAATGTAATTTCTATTAAAAGTGGCTATCTTCGTCCCCTTAACTACCCTTTTTCTGTTATAAACCTTCCAACAAGCCGCACAATTTTAATTAGAAAAGTTTCAGCACGGCCGTGCACAGCCGCCTTGTATGCTTAACCGAAAAATATGTTATATATACAGATGGAAATACAGCTTTGGCAAACACAGACCCGATTTAAGCGGGACACTTTTTTACTTCCTTCTTTCCGTGACCCAAAGAACGGGAATTACGGTTGAGGTGGTTGACTGTGTGCATTTAAATTTGCATTTGTATTTCGGATTTCCATTTTGAAGTAAATTGAATAAAGGTTTGGTTAGTCTTCCGCTTTTGGAACTTCAATGAGTTAAATTCACAATTGACGTCTAAATGTAGAATTAATTATTTATAAACAATAACAATTAAAAAAGTGTTTATTTAACAATGCGGTTGTCTAATTAATTTTTTTTGCTTTGTTGATTATATTAATTTTTATTTCATTTTATATTTAAAAATTCAAATATTTAGCTTTACAAAGTTTAAAAGTGGCGATTATATGCATACGCATTCAAGTAGTATTCGCGGTAATTTTTTGTTGCCTACACTCCGGGGCAAAACGGCGGAACTACCGTAAATGCATATGAATATTTAATTTCCATTTGAATAGTTAATTGAAATTGGAATGTAAATAGAATTGGAATAAATTACTGTCAAGTGTCACGCAGTCAAAAGTTTTTTTTTTTGTTGATTATGAGCCATACACCCTGGGGTAAAATTCTTTCGGTAATCTTATTTGTTGCCTACTTTTTGAAGTGAAAATAGGAATGGTATTTGAATTTGTAATTTGTAATACCAATCTATTTTGAATAAATTTTTGCCAACTGTTTGGACAGCTTTAAGGACTTTTTTGTTCGATTATTAACCATTCGCCCTGTAGTACTGACCACACAATAAACGACGGCAACGGCAAAAAAAAGCGGTGCAGCGAAAGTGCTGCCAGCACTTTTATCTCTTGCCCCCCGGTATTTCCCGCCCGTTAGCCAAACCCACTTTTTCTACTCCACCTGCTGCTGCTGATGAAATTATTGTGTGCTCAACGAACCGCAAACAAAATCTGTGCTCCGCTCCTGGTCGTTTTTGTTCCCATTTTTAATACACATAAAATGCTGTTTTTTTCGCCACTACTACTTGCAACTTGTGCTTGTGCTTGGCCCTCTTATCTCAACCACAATTTGCTGTAAAGTTATGCGATGGCTGCTATTCCAGGTTGATGCCCGATTTTGTTGCTTATGCCGCAGGTGCGTAATGGCCACAAGCGAGCGATTTCCGTTTATTAATCGTTGCTCATTTGTTTTTCGGAGCCAAGCCAAAGATGCTGACCAACGCAGACCAATAAATCAAATGTCAGAGACAAAAATTAATTATGCCCGCAATGGCGTTAGTGTAATTTGTAACATAATCCAAGGTGCCTGCTTCCCCGCCCGCACAATTTGTCATAGTAACTTCGGAGCGAGTCCATTGGATGTGCAAAATACCGAGTTGCAAAATTTAATAAAACAAATTCCGTCCAAGCGACTTAGCATCTCTCCAACTGAATTCAAATCTCGGCAGTAGCAAGCCCAAAAATTCCGTAACAGACAACATTCCGCAATCCACAAGGGATCAGGGATAAGGGCAGGGGCAGGGGCAGGGGCACGACAAGCTATAGGGGCTTAAAGACCGCATTCCACCTGATCTCCAGAGCCCCGAAACTAGCTCAAGAACCGGCTGAGTCGAAAAAGGGCCCGAAGCCATTGGCTGGCAAACAGAATGGTGCTCACATAGTTCGAGTAGCTATTTTTCCAGCAACTTGTTCTCCACCTGAACGCTGTTGCTTTACTGCTGCATACTTTCAGTTAACAAATTCCGACTCCGGCTACCTGGGATATACATATATAGCTACTATATTTATCCCTGCCCGCCCACATGAGCTGTTGGTTCTGACCGCTGCCTTTGTGGAATTCGCTCATGAATTTCATATCCTCCGCCTGCAGTGGCATCGCCCTGTGGCATGTATGTGCATGTGCTTACTGCATCCGGCAAAAGATTCCGCACGGCATTTAGCTGTAGCCGCTGTCAAAAACATACAAGGATACTGCCAAAATCAAGTACCAACTAATTGGGTTTAGGTCTAGAGTTATACAGTGCATCCTACTTTAAGGCTTGGCTGCAAAACTTTCTTTTAACTAAAGAATGTATCGTACATTATTGAGAAGTATTTCTTGAAGCTTGTTCAAAATTTCATGCAAACAAGAGGATTAATTTAAGGCAAGTTAATGAAAACGCACTGTTGAAAATACAGTACGCAAGAACAAAGCCTTCAATATTTTAAATTTTTATTGAATTATTTAATTATTTCTTTCTTTTGCTTACTTTCAAGCACCTTTTATGAATTATTTCAAAACCCTAGTGATTTCTTTGGTACCCTCTAACATTATAGTTGTAATTTTTAAAAGTAAACATTGGCATATATTGTTGAACACAGGCTTATTTGTTTTGCTCACGTTTATTTGATATAAAACTAACGCTCAAAAGTTCTGAGCAATGCCAAAAATGATGCTGCCGTTTTGGTGACCTGTCAGATATAATGTATTAAAAACAAATTTTACATTAAAAAAAAGAAACTTACCCAAAGTAGCAGTGGTAGATCCACATCAAACATGTATGCAAAAATCTTGGTTGGTCGCTGAGCCCTCATGATCATCATCTGCCACAATCTTCTTTTTTTGGGTGGCATTTCTGGCCAATTGCAATTACTATAGACCGCCTGGGCGATACCCAAACTTTGCTGCTTGAGATGTTCGCCACCATAACAGTACGAACTGAGTTGGATGATAATAGCAACTAGAAAGGTGGCTCTAAATGGCACTTGGGCACTCCAACCACTCTCGCTAAAACGAAAGGCCAGCATGCAGAGTTGCAAGTAACTTAGCATGTATTTCACGAAAACGATCTCGGCAAAAATCGAACTTAATTCCTCTCCTAGTTCAAGAGCCAAACGATGGCGATGGATGCATTCACTAAGGTGAAAGTCATCTTGCTTATAATCCCTCTTTTCAAGGTGCAGTTCGAGGAGCTGAAACTGAACCACCACGTTGTGAATCAGCCACGAGAATAGAGTGTCCGTGGCAATGGCCAACCAGGCGGCAGCTGCCACGCCCAAAACGCCCCAAACGTAGATGGGCCAATAAAATTGGGGTTTCCGTTCATCGAGCCAGAAATTGAATTCCATGGGTGTTGTCGGTGTGAATAATCCCGTTCTTATATATCCCAAAAGTCCAATCAACATGGGGGCTATGGCTGAGGCCCAAATCACTCCGTAGGCAGCATTTCTAAAGGATCTTGAGACATACCTATCCAATTGGTTTTCCCTCTCAATCTTTTCCCTTTGATTGGGAGTGGCAGTGGCCTGTTGATTTAGCCTGTGTAATCGGTGAATTAAAGAGCCGATGCGCCTTCGTTTTGCCACGATGGCCAAGAACTTGAAGGTACTCAGCGATCCCTGCATAAACACAGCAAAGTTGTCCGTGAGGCGGGTTAAATCCGATAGATCCTGCAGCGCGTACACCACCATGGGCCAATTGTGGGAAACCAGGGATAAGACGAGTATCCCTGCCCAAATGGGATGTTTCAGTCTGAGATTTGGCGAACTGGGATCAAATCCGACGATTTCCAGAGCTCTTCTCTGAACGGCAAAGTAGCTGGAGTCCATGTTGTGTTTTCAACCAGCTTCGATTTCCGCTCAAACTTATATACTTGAGCCACTAAGAAAAAAAAATTAAGGAACGAGGGTCACGCTAAGTGGATGCCGTTGCCGCCCCCGAAATTGTGCTTGAAATATTTATTTCTTCCGTTAACAGGCTACGTGATACGGTTACCACTAACGCAAGCTATGTATGTTGTTTTGATTGGAAATTTTCCCATTTCCATTTAGGGGGCGTAAATATCGTATTAACAAATAAATACCCAAAACAAGAAATGCCCGCGGGCTGAAAGTGAAAGGGTGCAGTTAGCTCTTTGTTTACTAGTTATTTTGTCATTTAGTTATTTCATTTTAATTTTACATTCAAACGCCTGACTGGACATTCACAAAAGCATGTCTTTATCTGTCCGCCAGGCTTATGAATATGGAAAAGCTGTGACGGATTTTTGTTGACATCTACCCCAAAAAATAGGGCTTAAAACCAAAGTTAATATTCCACCAAGGCAAGCCCCACAAAAATCTATTAAATTGCTATTTAATTTGTGTATTTAGTCCCAAAAAGTTGGCAAAAAAAAAACTTCCAGTAAATACACCCAAATGAAATTAATTTTTGGTTCGAAAGCCTTTTGCCCAATTTGTTTGCCCTCTGGGAGGAAAATGTCGAAACCCATTTCGTGCGCATTTTATACCGCGGGTAATTCAATTACGGTCGAAATCAACAAGTAAATCTGCTTTCCAATTTTTTCGCTGCGTTTAGCCGAAATCGAGTGAAATAGCCCTTTGCCAGTGGATATCAAGCTAAAACATTATTTATTTTTTTTTAATTTACTTTTCGGTATTCTATTTTGGTCCAGCTTAATGTCACCCTAAATGCTCTCAATTAATCTTAAGTGGGTGGGGCAAATATAGACCTTTTCCTGGAATTTTAATAACCGTCATTTGCATTTTCCTCACCCGAAGGAAGGATATTGGGATCAGACAGCTCTACACTTGTGCAAAGTTGCGGCTTTAAAAGTTATGCAACAATATTTGGCTAAAGCTAGCCGCTGGCAGATTTATAAAAAAGGGTAGAAAGAGGGATGATTAATATATATGTACTAAGACTGCACTTGCAGATTTTTATTTAAATTGCATCAAGCTGAAGTCGTCATTGCAGTCGCCCAGTTTCATATGTTCGCACGTTTCTTTAAGAAATTGATATTTTATGCAAAATATTTACCAAAAAGCCACAAAAGCAATAAAGCCAGTGGCAGCATGGGAGTGAAAGAGAGGTAGAGATTGTATGAAAGAGAGGGGAGGTTGCAAGAAGAAGAGAGGGTGGAGAATAAGGAAAGAGCACACCTGCTGCTCGATAATTTTGACAGCGGTCGAGCTTTTGGTTTCGCCCGCAAATTTGCTTACCATCCTTCTCGTTCTGCCAATATATCTCCCTCTCTTTTACCCACTGAATACCCCTCTCCCTCTCGCTTCGCTGAGGTTTGTAAGTCTTTCTGCGGCTTTGTTTATTTCATTGCCGTCGTGCGTATGAGTGTGAGTGCAGGTGTGTCTCTCTATCTGTGTGTGTGTGTGTGTGTGTGTGCGGCTCCTTTGTGTGTCACCCATTTTGGAGGTTTTTTATGTGCTTGTCTTCCAAATGGTGTGGCATACCAGGCTTAACCAGCTTGCCGTCCTCCTCCTCCCTTTGCCACCTCGCCCGCCCGTGTCCTCTTTTGTTCAGTTTAAGGCACTAGCTAAATGTTTCCCATCATGTTGCTCATTTGTTGCCCCATCAGCGGGAGTTCAGAGGTATAGATGAAGTATATGGAGTCAGGGGATTACCAGAGACATTACAGGGAAAAACTGTAAGGAAATTCCGAAATCCTATGAAGATACATCTAGATCCTTTGTGTTGCTTATCTTTATACTACATTTATTTTTATTTAACCCAACATGTAAGTTCTGCTGATAAACATTTCTATTTCAAATAGCTGATTTATAACAATTGTTTTATTTACAAGTTTTTCTTAACAATGTTTTTTATTATTTAATAGAATACCTTTTTTACTTTAAATGTGTTATAAAATTGCTTAAGTCTGTTTTTTATGTAGTTAAAGTGTATCCAAGGGTATCGTTGGTTCGGTTGCGCTTTATCGTTATCCTTTCTAGTGGGATGCGTTCTAAGTACTAGCAGTTTTTCAGGCACTTTACACGGCTCCTCTTGTCCGGCTAAAAAGTAGTGGAAACAACTAAGGTAGAATAAGAGGGTAGGATGCAGATAGATACAGATGGATGGAGGGACATCGAGTGTGTATGTTCCACATGAGCAGCGAAGGAATTGAATAAAGTTAGCATGTCGCCGCAGGGAATAAGCCATCCTTGAGCCCAACCCTTATACTGCGTGCAAGTATGCTGGGTGGAAAAAAAGCATCATTCAATAAAAAATTAATAGGAAAACATTCAATGAACGTGGCACAAAGGCGCCATTGGAACCACCAGTAGACAGATATCCCAATCGCTTCGTGCTCGACTGCAACGCTGATGAACAAGCCATAGCCACCCTGTTTGTGTATGTGTGTGTGTGTGTGTGTGTGTGTATGTTCGGAAATCACGGGTAATGTGGTTTTACGAGCACCGCGAGACAGGTGAATCCTTACGAAACCCCTCCAAAAGCCCTTCTCCCCTTGCCAACTGATAAATGCAGCCCAAACTTGGTCATGAGCATGACAGCATACCGGGCATACAAAGCATGCTAATAAAAACATATACTACGTCATCTGCATGTTGTTCATGGGGGAGTGTGTGTTATGTAAGCGGATGTGCAACACTTTTTTGTTGTATAGCCCGGCAGCCAGCCAACCGTTGATTATACTAAACTTGTTTACTTGTGCCGCAGTGCATGTGTGACTGTGTGTGTGTGTGTGTGTGTTCTCGGAAAAGTGCAAATTTCTGCATAACCAAGCACAACTCAACGCTCAGCTCGCTGTGCCTGTGTAAATTTCGGCTTAGCCACGCGGGCGCTAAGCAGCAGCAAGAGCAAAGCAAGCAGAGGTCCAAAAACGGGGAAAGAAGGGGTTTGGAAGGGGAAAGAATGTATTAGGAAGGTTGAAAACAGATGGGCAAAGGGGTAAAGAAGGTGGTAACGCCAGCTGTACGAAGGGCTGAAGAAGGGTTAAAGCAGGGGCAAATAGTGGGTGCTATTACCAAGTGCAAAGTGTGGCTCAGTGTGATGAATGACGCCAAAAAATTTGATGGCTTACGATTAACATAATGATCTGCATACGTTTAGCCTGTCCTTGATGCACAAAGATATTGCAAAGTGTGCCAAAAAAAAATTACTAACGAAGGAAAAGTATAATCTTGATTGATGCGGAAGACGGATGAAGGGAAGAGTCAAAGTTGCAATCCAAGCTGATGCATCCAGTTTTAACGTTTTGCTCAAATGGAAAAAGAGGTTTTTAAAGTTGTACCTACATTTAGATTTTCATTTTCATTTTCGCAATGAAATAGGTGAAATTGCTTGTCCCATTTACAGTATTTAGACTAATTGGCAACAGAGAAAAGTTATTAAAAAAGTTCTTAAATTGTTTGCTTCCAAGTGGTCAAAAGGAATATATTTTGGCATTCAAACTAGAAGTTAAGCTTAGTGATTTGTTGGCATGCAGAAAGAAATGTTTTTTTTTATCTCTCCAGGATGTGAATGCTTGAAATTTGTACAAAACTTGTGTGGCTATGCATGCTTCTTTTTTAAAGTGGTTTCGCATGTAAAATTTTGTACAAGAGCACCACCACACATCCCATAATGGGGCATTCATGAACAGCCATGCACTATTTTTGGCAGAGTTGAAATTAATTTGAAGCGTAGAAAGCATAAACAGGGGCAAACACAAACCTTTTACCTGTGCAGGGGGAATTGAGCGGATTTTGCTGCAAACGGTATAAATAAATAAACGAACTACTGAAAATCGAACATGCTTCGCGAGTTTTTCAACTGCAAGGGCAACACATCAAAAGTTCCCAAAGTGTAACTCTAAAAAAAAGTTGCAATCGAATAAGCGGAAACTTTGTAGACGATAATGCAGTCTCACTGGAAGTGATTGCTATTTGCTTAAAGCTTTAGCTGCAGCGGGACAAATCTTCAGCACTATGGGAATCTTATTAATTATAGACAAATATATGGTAATTGACTATGGCAAGATACACACTACCCGAAACTGTGATATATATATATAAACGCACACGCGCACAATAGAGTCTGAATCTGAGCTTGAACTGAACGTTAACCGGCGCACAATGAGCTAATTTTAAGCTAATATTTGTGCAGCAATTAGAACGCTTCAGTTGAGTTGGGTTCGAGCTTCGGTGACGCCATCTCTGCATTGCCTCCAGTGCAGCCACCCACCCAAGACCCGCTCAAACTCCGCCACAACATTTGCTAAGCAAACAAAGTACGGAGAACAAAGTCCCACCGCAGAAACATGAATGATAAATGACGGCAAACTGCAGAAAACACTCCCTCTAAAACTATCCCGGATCATGAATAATATTTGATCTATTTGCATAGTAGAAGTAGCAAGTGAAGAGCTCAACTCAAATGTTTGAACCTTATCTTGGAGTACTAGTGGGGTGATTTAAGAATAGTTTAGGTATAAAAAAGATTGGTTTAACTGTTCTGTTGCTGAGTGTTTTTGGGAGAATTTGTAGACCCTTTTTGCTCTATTAATATTGCGTGAAAACGTCATTAAAGTTGTATTTTTTTGTATTCAGTTAGCATTATAAGTTCATTATAAGAGCATAGATCAGAATGCCTGAAAGAAAACCGAATAGCTGCACTCATCCCCCACACCATGGCACTATGGATATAGTGAAAAGTTGAGCACTAAGCCCCTGAAACTCATCTATGGCATGGGATCAGCAACATCAGCTTAGTCACAACTTGAGGCCAATAAGGCGCCCTCTTCCGGCCATGTGAAGTGTCAGATGTCTCTGACTTTTGCCTTTGACTTGGCCAGCACTTTTCCATGTATGAGGCAACACTCGCACTCACACACTCACACACTCTTTTGCTCACATTCATATGGCCACTCATCTGCCTAATTGAATTCCTTAACGCTTTCCCCCCTGTTGTTCGGAGCAAATCTCGGGGAATGTTTCCTTTTCCGTTTTGAGTGCCAGAGGCATGCCATCTCGACATCGACAAGGGCCGTGACACCCTGCTGTTGGCCACTTTGCACGCCTGTCAGCCAAGTTAGCACCCTTACCCTTGCACCCCCACTTGCCACTCCCCCAATCCTACGGTTCTTCGGTCCTGTCAAACTATGCGCCTAAGTATGTCGATGGCCATGTCGTTGCCCGCATGCCTGAATGCCAATTCTACATGTCGTTTTTAATAACTGTGTCAATCGTGTGCTCCACCACCACCCCCTCTCTAGATAGATCTCCCCCCGCCCACACTTATCCAGCCATGGGAAAGCAAGCAGCTTAGGACCGCTCAAAGAGGTCACTCATCGGTGGCCATTTGGACATCAAAGCGAATGTTCGAGGGCGGAGGGATCGCAATTAGTGGTACTAGATTGGCCATATATCGATGTGCACTCGACATTTACATTTACCTTTACATTTGGATTAATTAATTGCAATGTCCGCAATTGTCAATAACCAGACTAATTGGCCTAATCGACTTGCGGCCATGGTGTCCGTTCTGACCCGTCAACCCTCTGGCCTGCTCATTAATAATAAATGTTTTGTGTGTAATAATTGGCCATATGCTGTAGGATGGCAGCAGCAAATTAGAGACCAAAGCTACTGCCCAGTGTGCCAAATTACACTGGCGCAAATTAAATGTGATAGTGATTTCGAATTAAGTGCTATAAAATGTGATACAAATTTGCATTGACATGTTTTATTCAGAAAACATTTTATCCCAACCTACTTTGTTATTGTTTTTATAACCTATTGATTATGAAAAGGTTTGTTTAAGCACCTTTGTTTATTTAAAGCTTTGTTGGCTTTTTATTTTCAAATTCAAATTGTAAATTACAAAGTACATTGCTATGGACTTTTTCTTTAAACTATAATTAATCATGGCTTAAAACATCTATATATTAGTTTTAATTAAATCCAAAGTAGTTTATTTTGAACCTTTACTTAAATGCGAAATCTATTTTTATTTCTGGTTATTATACCCTTTTTGCCAGTGCCCGATTGCAGTATGTGGGCAAAGAACTGACCATTGGCTTCGTTAAAACCAGATTAGATACCTTTGCCGGCTAAGCAGTGTTTACCTGAGTGCATTTTCCGACCTATTCTCTAATTGATTTTACTACACTCACTCTGTACGGTGTCTAATTGGCCTCGCCTCGCCCCTTAGACCGCTTATCTCCAAATTGACTTGCTAGATGCCAGTTGGTTGCTGGTTTTCCTCGGTCTCATGTTGGCTTAATCGCTTGTCAAACGGCTGACAGTTGACCACCCACTGGCCGGCTTTCTACCGCTTTTCCAGACCGCATTCCACTGGGGCGGCGGTTGGCATGCCAAACGGTTTTTCTCATTACCATGCCTCGATTGGCGCTTGACAAGCGCGTTATTTGATGTTTTATTCAAGGCCTTTGATCTTTTATGCGCTTTATCTATGAGTAACGCTGGAAAAATAAGCAACTCTGGGGAAGGGAATGCGGGGTGGTAGAATGAAAAATTGCGTTGACAATGGCAGCGACCGACAAAAAAATGTGCGGACGACCTTGATGCCAACGATTATGATGGGCGCAGCAACAATGGCAAGCGAACCCAAACAATGGCTGCATTAATCCTTAATAATGTCGGCTAATCTGACCGGGCGAAAGTTGATTAAACAGAACTGATTAAGCGCGGCAACAAAACACGAGGAAAACGGTAGAAAATCAGCAGCAGCTGGCGCCGACTGGATGTCAGCTGCAGGCTAACGTGGCGTATGCGCAATGCCATCATCATCAGTCGGCATTTGATGTAAGCCCTAATCTGCGGCTGAAGGAGGGGGGAAAAGCGTGTGGGTGGCGGAAAATCCAGCCCCTTGCCGACGAGCAACACTCAGCGTTTTTCTTTTCAAATAGTTTGGCCGGGCTAAGTGGAGGCTTAATTAACATAAGCGAGCATGGGCGCATTTCACAGAAATGGGATTCCAGATTTCCCTTTTTCCTTGCCAGCGTGTGTGCATGAAAGCTTTTACCACACACACACCATGACACAGATCAGTAGTTAGCCAGGCCAAAACGGAGGAGCGAAAACTGTCAAAAAGCGCTTGAGCTGGACGAAAAAAATGCCGCACAATTTTCAAGTGCAAAATTGTCAAGTGCTGCAAATGCAAAAGTTGTTGACCATTTTTATTTTATTTTGTTTTCTGCCTTTTTACCTATTTCGACAGACATCAATATGCAACAAGAAATGCGAACAATGCAATGTTATTAAAATGGCAACAGAAGCAAAGGACGAAGCACAAAAAATAGTTATTTATGTGCATGCATTTTTGTTTTTCATCATCATATATATAGAGCAAAACGGGCACAATTTTCTTTGTAGGGGGGAGGGGGGTGGATGTCCTTTGTAAGTGGGGCAGTCTATTTCCTTGACCGAAACGCAACCGAAGGCTATCGCTATCCGCACTCCTTAATATTTACAGCCACCATTGTCCAACTACTTGAGTGTGTGTTTGTATGAACTAAAAATAAATGCACTTGAGTGTGTGTTTGTCAGTGACGTCAGCTGATTCCTAACCGAGAGGACCAGAAAATCAATCTGCCTTCAGCCTGGATTGAGAATCGAACTTGTCTCGAGTGCAAATTTGCACAAATTTGCAACTAAAATGAGTTTAAGCCAAAGGCAAGAACAAGGAACCATTTCCGATTACATGCAGGAGTAAGTTTCTAGCATTCGATGGGGATCAGCCTTTAAAACCTTAAAAAAAGGGTCAGTAGGGTTAAAAGTTTAAGGATATAATCCTGAAAAGATTTATGTAAGAAATAGAGTAAAGCTTACGGCTGTCTTTCGACTAACAAAACATTTCTCAATGAATATTTAACACCCCCTTCGAATAACAACTCCTTTAACTCATCTTCAGGTTTTATCAAAGTTGCATTATAAATGCAACAAGATAAAGAGTATGTAAAGCAGCTAAACTTTAGCAGTGAGCTCGGATTGAAGACATGGCCAACAAGAAAAGGGGGCCAACGGCGTGGCAAGCTTGCAAACAATCAACTCCCGTTAAGCCTTTGTTTCTTTTGTTGCATTTGTTGACAGACGAAAGCGCGATATGCGCGCAGGAAATTGAGTGTGCAACATCCTGGGGCCAGTAAGCCTCCAAACCACCCAACCACCCACATACCCGTCATCCTGCTTTCAAGCCTCCTTCCTTCAACTTTTATTCCGCCAAGACCACAGGGTACAGGGAATTGCTTGGCCAGGTGGATTATCTCGACCTTGGTGGTTTCATGTGGCAGGCAGAAAGCTGAAACTGCACTGAAACAAAACGAAAGTGTTCCTCTTTCTGATTTTTTTAAAGCAATTTATTTTTTAAAACAACCTTTTGTGTATAAATAAATTGTTCTCATAGCAACATAAAAAATACTTTAAAAATTATTTTAAAAAATTTCTATCAAACGTTTTTTTTCTGATTCATTAAGGCTTTGAATTTTAAATTTGTTGCTGCTCACAAAATTATTTAGAAATACTTTTCTAAACAAAAAGCAGTTTTAAATTTGAAGTTTATAAGGTATTAAATAAATATATTTATATATTGTATTAAATTTTTTTTTGTTTTTTCCTAATTGGTTTTTAGAAATACAAATTTGGCCAATTATTGTTCATTTTTTCTGTGCAGTCAGGCAGCCGCATCATCTTCAATCAGCTGCCCACTTGGGCAGCCACTTTCGCCACACTTGAACCTTTTGTTTATGCAAATCAAAAACTGTTGCCCATGGCCCACATTTCTTTGCAGCTCCCCTCGCCCCACGCCCACTTTCTCCTGGCACTTTTTCATTTTTGTTCATTGTCAGTTTCGCCTTGGCTCGCTTCCGCCTTCCCGAGTTATTTGCATCAGGCATTCTTTTCAGTTTTCAGTTTCCTCGCCATTTGGGCCGAAAAGCGGTGCATTCTTCAAGGCAAGGGCCCAATTTGTTGCAGCCTCTTCTGCTGCTGATGCAGCTGCTCGTAATGGCCACTAACTTGTCCCATAGTGAATGTGTGTGTGTGTGTGTTTGTGCGTGGGGAAGCAATTAAGTCTTTGTCTCCGCGAACTGAGCAAAAGGGGTCTTCATGCCCAACAACCGAACCTTACACCCCTTTTTAATGCCTTTCGCGAACTTGACCAGGCCAAGACTCAGCTGGAAAGTCGCAGGACCTGACACGCCAGGACAATGCGTCAGTCAAGTTGCTTTTAATTAACCAGCCAAGTGGATGGGCAACTTTTCTACTAACTTACGAGCATTGTCTATTTTCGCATGCAATATTTGAGCTGAGCGTTGAGTCAAGACAAGCAATTTAAGTCAAACAATGCGAATTTGAGTCAGAAAGTCAGCTTCAAGTGCCAAAGCAGCCTGAAAAGTTGTTCACATCCCTCATCGGCCCGTGCCAACCTGTTCTCAACTTTCGAAACTGTTTAACTCAATAAGAGCAGTACAAATACGAGTACACGAGGATTATACATGGCATCTTCAAACGGAAACTTTTGAGTTCGCCATTGTAATCGGGCCATGGCTGAGAAACTTTTCGGCAGCCAACGGACCGAGAAAGGCTAATAAAAAAATGTATTTTAATATGCAGATATAGCAGCTTCAAAGGCGGACACACGGAGCAGGATGTGTGGGCTCACGCATCCAGCTTGGCTGTCGCTCAAGTCAGGATCCTGGGGCGTCCGCCAGAAAGCCGGACTTCCGCTGACACCAAACTGACGGCATCACCTTGGCCCAGTCAAACCTTTCGCGAACCTTTGTCCCTCTGGATGTCAGCTTGCGATTGACCGGGCCACATCCATTTGCGGTCATCAATGACACTCGCTACGGCCCCAACATTTCCGCCGAACGACACAAAGTTCTGGCCCTCATTTCAACTGGCGATGACAGGCCATCTAAACGGCTCCTGAAATAGAATTCCCCAGCACAAATCTGTCATCGGTTCGAACAGACAGCCTCCGTTTGCACTTCATCCTTCAATCCCTATCAATCTCCCAATGCACGCAAAAAATAGAAAATGCATTTTACCTTCATTTTCTAGAGCTCCTGCCACGGGGCCATCAATTTTCTCTATCATGCTGTGACACCATTTGGTTGCAAAGTTCGCTACCCGCTGCGAAAAATTTCACACAATCGAGGCGGTTTGAGCATCCCAAATTGCGTATACGCCGCGTGCCACCAGTGATGCTGCAAGCATCAGGCAAACGTCTATTTGCTCAAATTAGCTGGCGCACGAGATTGCTCAGGAGATGAACAAACATTTCGGCAACGTTAGGTGAACCCAATCCCCGGGGTAACATTGTGTGCTTACTTCTTAACGTTCATAATACACTTGATTCCCAAATGATTATTTTACTTTTACATTATTACAAAGTATTTTTTTTATGATATATATGCCATTAAAATCAAAACCTTTTTAAAAACCGTATTGATTTATCTAGAGTGTTGGCAATTGATTTCCATTTTCGATTGTTTTAGTTTTTTAAATATTTGTACATACTACGCTTCACGAAATGGGATACTGATCATTAGCAAAGGATAATTAAAGAGTCATATATATGTTCCACATTGAAAATTTATCGAAAATATTAGGAGCCAAAATACAATCTGCAATTTTAAAATCCCCTTCCTATAACGCTTTTCAGTATTTAAAATAAACTTGATAAACTGCATGTGTTATTCCATTGTTTAACACATCGATTTTTGAAAATACATGTGATAATCCACTAAAACAATATGGACTATTAGTGCCCCGCGTGTTTATTAGGTTTTTAAATCGGTTTTTGCCTCTATATAATAGAGTATATATTAAATAAATATTTTTTGGCCAAACGTTGAGAAACTTTGTTTTCGTTTTTACAGCCCAAAGTTGAAAAGTCAAAGGTAAACTCAATTTTAAACAAAAGTTAGGTTTAAGTTAAATTTTCCCTTGGGATCTGAAACGTATGATTTCGTAAACTTAATCTCCAGCAGAGGGCACTTTTCATTTTTCCGTCTCGCTGTATTTTTTCGTTCCTTCATTTACTTTAGCATCGAAAATCTTAAGATTTCCGACACGAACACTTAAAAAACGATTGAAGGCCTGTGCCACTGCCACCGTTTCCCCTTGATGCGCTCCATCGACGCGGCCTAAACGTGCCAGAAGTTATGCTACATGGCCTAATGTCATTTGCATATTTTGTCCGCCATTTTGCACTCAGACACATAAACACAAAAGCACACGAACGCACACATGAGGAGCTGCCCCAAACCATTTATCCTTTTTTCATTTTTTGCCCTGCCAGGATTTCATTTCATTGTTGAGCACAAGCAAATATTGAAATTAGAATACAAATTAAAAAGCTTTTAATGTAAACAGGCAAAAGGTTTCGGATCCGGTCCTCGCTCAAAGTTATCGTCTGGTTTTGGTTTCTGGGAAACTCTTCTTGTTTATGACTGAAAATGCCACGCCCTTTTGAAAGGCTGCAGGCCGCTGCTGTTGACTTTGGCATTGCTGCCCAACAGGGGGAAAGCGGCAAAATATGTATTTTTCTCTAAATATATTTGTCGAATGTGATTTGCCATTTGTAGATTCTACTATAGAAACGCAGGGGCCGACCACAGCGATTTGTGTTTTTGCAGTCGTAAATTGATTTTAACATAAGCTTGTGCAGCACAAAATTCTAAAAACCATTGAGTCAACTGAATGATAAAGCGCTTGGTAGAGAAAAGTTAGTTATTGTCAATGCTATTTTAGAAATTTAAATAAAAAAACGCTATAAATACTTTTACTTATTGTAAGGATCAGGAAATATTATTTGTCTTGATAAAGAATTATAGAAGTATAAATTAATTTAAAATTTTAAATGTTTAAGCCACTTATATTAAATCGACAATATTACAATATTTTATAACTGAATTGAATTATCTTTCTAAATTGAAAGTTGTACTGCATTCAAGTCTTAATTGCCTCATGAACTACTTTTAACATATGTAGGCGTATTTAAATATGTAAAATTGTTATCTTTTTTATTTAATAAGAACTAATGAAATACAGTTAAACATTTGGAATAAATTTTAAAATCCTTTAAAAATTTGAAATAAATTTGTTCTGTGTAAGTCTTTACTTAGCTTACAAAAAAGCAACTGTAAAGTGCCACAAAAACTGTCAGTTGATGGACTAAGCCATTTGAGCCGTGACCAATTGTCAAAATGTTATGCTTTAATACTGAATTTATAGGTTTTTTTTTCTCTATTTGCCCGATGTCGCCCAACCGCACACCCACTATATCCTTCTATAACCACGCTACCTTTTGCCGTTCCTATCGCTGTTCCTTTTCCTGTTCGGCCGAAAGCAAACAGCAAACCAAACGGGGCCCCGACAACGACTGAATAAACAGGGGGAAAAGCAAACAAACAAAAAAACAATTTTACGTTTCACTTTGCAGTGGGTGAGGGGATTGGGAAGGAAAGAGGGGGGAGGGGTTGGATCGGGTCTGCAGTAGTAACAAAAAACACAAAAGTATTGACCTGCTTTTGTACACATGATGCTAAATGCGCCGCATAAGTATGTGTGCTCGGGTTGGTGCGTTGTGTGTGTGTGAGACGTGTGTGTGTTGTGTGTGCGAGTGCGAGTGCGAGTGCCTCCAACATGTCCAATATTTTGACAATCCTTAGTGCGACATATGAAATGGCCCTACATTGATGGCCCCGAGTGCTTCTGGTCGTTGTTCGCTGCGGTTATTGCAAAAAAGGGCCAAGAACCAGACGCACAAAAAATAAGGAAAAGGGGAGGAGAGATATGGGTGGGAAAATCCAGCAGCTGGTCGGCGATAACAGTTTAGTTCTTTGCTGTATCTCTAGGCCCGCAGCACAGTTTCTTTGTCCGGCTATGCATTCCCGCACTCCAACCCTTTTGTATAATTACCGCAACATAAATAATCCATCAACACGGCCATGTGCACTGGATAATGGCTTGTGTATCGCATTTTTTGCTCTATCCGTTTTCGATTTCTTTGTCATTGCACGCAGTTGCATAATTGAATATTAATTATTCAGAAATTGTTAAATTGCCAATTCTCGCTTAATGGGTCGGCCAAATGTTTCCACATTTTCCGCGGGGCAATAAACATTAGCCCTTCCTCCATTTGTACAAATACATATCTATATATTCTATAGCCTTGGGCCACGGCTGACTGACTATGGAAATGACTTCTTGAATAGATACTGTTGCAAGTTGATTGATTAATCCAATAATGCACTGATAGACCCATAGACTGTACTCACTCTGTTGCCTTTTCATTTTGCATTCGATCAAACACCAGCCAGCAAGGGCAAACAAAATGAGATGAATATCCATTTCACAGATTGCCTTCAAAGGGGAAAAAATCATGGGGGGCGGGGTGAACTCACCTTTGATGATTAGAGTAATGCACTATGGGAATAAAAATATTGCTTTCTGATGCTGCAAGTATTGCGAAAGCGTTGCCGTAAAGTGCATCAAATTTTAACGGAAAAAGTCAATTTCGAGTTCAACTTTTCCGTTTCCCACCGCCGGGTGTGTCAGCCAACGAAAAAGAAAATGAAATGAAAAGGCAGTGCGAAGCTGTCAATTTTTCCCCAGAACAAGAAACAGAAAGAACACATTATTCCAACTTCGACAGGCCGATATTTGTACACTCTGTGTTGTCTCAAAGGTTGAATTTCCTTTTTAAAAGTTACCAAAATATATACCATAAAGCATTCAATAAACTGCAGCCTAGCATTTATATCTTCGGTTTTGTTATTATTTTTTGAAAGAGTCTTTCGTTTAGATTGATATAAGAAGTTTAAAATCCCGTTTTAAGGCATAAGTTGTCCCATAAATTTAGTTGTTTATCTATACAATCCTGGTTGGCTTTAAAATAACCATAACCCAACAAAAACAAGTATAACTAAAAGCAAATATAAACTTGATAAAGTGAAGCTCAACAAGTTTAAATTTGATAAATACCAAAGTTGCAACAAAGTGTGTAGAAAGCCTTTCAAACGTACAAAGAAAACTAACTAAAATAAAGCTTAACAAGTTTAAATATGGTTGAATACCAAATAAAAATTATTTCCAACGTTTAAAAGCCTTTCAAAATAATGCAGTTCAATTCAATGTTAATATATTATATAACCGATTTGCTATAACTTGACATCAATATTTCTTGCCTTTAGTTTGGTATTTAATTTTAAATAACTGAAGACTCTGTGGCATTCCGGACATCATTATAAATCTTTTCTGATTTGCAAAAAAATTATAATACCCTTTTCAAGAAAGCACAAGGAAGGGCAAACCACGTCTTCAATTTAGCCTTGCTCTACGGCGGAACCTCTCCGGTAAAACTTCGATTTCTTAATAACCATAACGACGAACGAGACTACGGAAGAGACGAACAGCGAAATGTGCCAGCGGAATTGATGCAAATGAAAAATGTCAACTATTTGCGAAATATGAACAGTGACTGGGTGACAGGGAAGGATACTGCGAGGAGGTCTGAGGACGAGGGCAACATGTAGGACACAGGCACTCGCAGGACTTGTGTATACTGTACAGTGTAGTGTGTGTGTGTGTGCGTTTGCACGATCCCATGTTTATTTATTCATTGCAAGTAATAAGCCAACTTCACCCTCAAGAGCTCCATACATCTGTCCTAGACATCCGAGCGTAATGTAATATTTTTACAAATTTATATTCATTCCATTTGGCAATGTGAATTTTTAAAACAAACTTTGAACACACCCCAGGAAGTGGACTCATATCATGGAGCTACATGCGAATTGTTGCTGGGGCAGGAGGTAAAAAGAGGGGCGTGGCCGGTTTCAGGTGGCTGGCAGCACTTGTAATTACGCAAAGAGCATAAGCAATTTGCAGTCTGACCAAGCTACGAAAAACCCTGAAATGCGGGAGCAGGCGGATAAGCCCTTAAGCTGCTTGGTTTTTGGCCAGTTCCCATTAACCATGTTGGTAACATATGCACGAATCGTAAATTAAATGGAAGAAATACTTTGAAAAATTTGAAATCCCATTATGAATAAAAGTAAAGAAGATTTATATTTATAGGATATAGTTGCAGGCAAAACATATATTTGTTGACATATAAATATAAGTAAAAGCAAACATTGTGTTGTGTTTTAAAAGGAAAATACTCCTTTCTCATTAAACTTCCTATTGTAACCAAAGGAATTATATTAGGTTTCTAACGGCAATTCCATTGAAACAACTTAACAATTCAATCAAAAACTTCGTTTGTCAGTTTTCAAGAAATCCAATAGCTAATCTAACATTATTCAAAATCCAATAAGTAATGAAACCAAAAAGGTCAACAATCAATCAAGCTTGTAATTTTGCCAGACATACCGGATTAAATGTTAATATTTGTTGCTCGTGAGGGACACGTTGTGGCAGAATGAATTTGAATACAAGGTATTGTTTAATATTGACTGGGAGCCGTAGAACAAAGGCAGGCTGGACACCGACCACCACCCAAATCGCCCGCTGCTGCATAAATTGGCAGTGTGTGCGCCTGGTTAAGCATACGCACTGTGTGTGCCCAAGCGTGATAGGGTCGGGAGACAGGCTTTTGTACTCATAAATTAGCATGAAAAACATTGCAAATGCAGGAACACAGCAGGACATTGCAAAATGAAAGCGGAAAATTCCAAAACTGTATTGGTTTTTGACGATTGGCATTTGCACTTGGCGTCGAGCTGAAAAATAATAATAATGCAATTGATCGGCCCATTTACCATTGTCGATGGTTTGACTTTCACTCGATGGCATAAATTTACATTTGAACAAAATGCAGCAAATTGTCTATGTGTTAATGTAATGCAATTATTGTTAATGCCGCCAAATGGAAATGAAGTAATTAAATTGCTCGGCCAACAGGTGACCGAGTTCTGTGGGTAGCTTTTGATTGGACCACCGCAAGCACTTCCCATTCCAATTTTTTTGTTGCATTCTGCAGTATAATCATGACAGAGGGGAAAACAAACATAGCCACGACCTCGCCGCTCTGCTCCCTGCCGTAAATTGAATGTAAACAGCTCCTGTGCGTATGCTCTGACCTCCTCGCTCACAGGAATTCATGAATTTTCAAATTTTCCGTCCGGCAGCGGACGTAAACGAGTTTTGAGCCCAGCTGGATGGCAACTGGTTTGTCCAGCAAACCAGGACAATGTGGCCGGAGCCATTAATATGCTGCAACATGGACAACCAGACTGCGTACACACTCGGACACAGATTGACAACTGTGCTAATTCCACACTCAAATGTAATTTGTGCTCAAATTACATTTTCAACTTGACGCCGGGACTGAATGGATGTGGATGAGGATGAGGATGTGTTGGGATGGGATGGAATGGAATGGTTGTGTGGTGAACTGATGATACATAGTTGGCCGGATTAGATTTATATTACCAATTTTAATTTATTTGCCACTTAACTGTGGCCAACTTAAATGGAAATGACCGGCTGATGGTGGATCCCTGCGTATGACATGCATTGCAAAACTCGTTATGGCAAAACACTTTATCCACTCTACTCGAGCATTCTTTGAACCAAAACTGCAACTGGCCTTTCAACTGCTTTTGTGACGAGTTTTCCCAAATGGCCAACATTTTCGATTGGTGACTTCCTCTTGCCTTTTTCAACCATTAATGGATCGCATTTGGCTCAATAGAAGTTCACTAAAAGGGGCCAAGTTGATGAGTGCAGGTTTCGCTTTGTGGCATCTTTCATTGGTCTTTGACCATCTTTTAAACCGATCAAAATTCAGCTTCCAAATGAAAAAGTCTAAAAAAATATTCTGTATAATTGGCATACATTGACATTCATGTATAATTTGAATACTCGCAAAAATATGAATATTTCTTAAGCCTTTTCCAATTATAGGTGTCCAAATTGGGAAATAAACGACCATCACAAATTCCTTTCTGCTTGAAATTCAATGAAAATCAATTCATACTATGTATTAAACATTTCCTTGTGTCCAATCGAGTGAAAAACAAAATACCATAAATGGATTTATTCGACTGCATCGCAAATTGTATCTATAATAATTTTTGGTTGGCCATCGGAAAATATTGACTTTCCATCTCCCTCAATGATATCTTGTCAGGCCCACGCATACATTTGCTTTTCCCTTAGCTGCGCTAATCTTGCAATGGAAAAAAATAAAGCATACGGATACTCTTAAATCGTAATCAGCTTATACGTTCTATGTAAAATTGCTCAAATGGAGAAACAACAAAATAGTAGGAGCTTTATCAGAAATGCACAAAAAAAAAAATAATACGTATACGCCGTGTGTACATTTGTATCCCATTTATGCGCTGTTCACTGTCGTTGGATTGATATGGGTATAGTCAACGCATACAAAACGTGTGCGAACGGTTGTCATTTCCTATTCATAATTTCTGTACGACTCGGAGTCTATCTTCTGAATTTCTATTCCTAAATGCACAGACAAAATTTACTGTCTTTTTGCTTACGACGAGATTAAGATTAGTAAACCAAGCTTTACTTAACAGCAACGGTTTTTTTGTTTTAATTTAAAACTCGATTTTTTAAAGAGTTTCTTTTTACTATAATATACTTAACGTTTCTTTGTTTTTCTTTTCCTTTTTCTTTCATCTTTGTTTTTATTTAGTGAAGATAATAAAAAATTGTATTTGTATTGAGTTATTTTCTGTTCCTAGCATAAAAAATGTATTTTTAGTTTTAGAAAGTAGAAGAAGGGACTTATGTTTACATACAAATTATACATTCACAGATTTATAGTATAATTATTTATAGCTGAATCGTTAATTGACACTTAACACTAATATTAATATTTCTAATTACTATAACTAATACTAAACAAATTTATAAGGTAACTTGAAATGTGCAATATAGGACTGTTAACCAAAACAGTCTACTTCTTTGTAGCATAAAGTTATTAAAAATGAGTTCAAGAAAATGTTAAGAACATCCAGGTTAATTTGAAACAAATGGCTTAGGTGTTTGAAGGGAAGCAACAACGAATTGCATTTAAATTTTTTTTAAATTCTAGCAAGTTTAAAGAAGTTTTGTTTTGCATTTTGTGTATAATAGTTTTCTTTCTGTGCATTGAGTGTATCCCAGTCTGTAAAATGGACACTATCAGTCTTTTTTTTGTTATTTTTTCTGCAGTCCCATGAGATTTATGCGATTTAGTTCGGTGCCATTTCTATGCAAGTGTCGTTGACAAACTGCAAGTTCGCGAACGGGGGTTCCAGGTGAGTGGAGTGAAGTGGAGTGGAGTTGGTAGCAGCGTAGGTAGGACGGCAACAAATGAACATGCCCATGTGATGGAGCACCTGAACGGCAGTGACGACACTTGAAATTGTTTTGCGTGCTCTTCCGGCCAGAGACATTCGTCAAAAGCGGAGAACCATCTTCTGGAGACATTCATTACGTCATTGGTGTCAAGCATCAGTGTCAGCGTTTAGAATGCGCTTACTTTAGGTACGTGTTGCTGTTGCTTTTGCTTTTGCTGTTGCTAAATGTGCTCCACACATACTTCATATATACTCGTCATATCCCGAACCCAGCTGGGAAATGATGTTGAGAAAATTCCCAGCCCAAATGCCAAAATAAGATTAATTAGCCGGGGAGATGTTTAGACGCGAGCAGCTGGCAGAGGCAGAGGCAGTGGCAGAGGAAAATGGAAAAGCGGTAAAACAAGAGGCAGCAACAAAGGCCAGAGCAAACACCTGAGATTTCCGTTTCCGCTGGGGAAACGTTCTCGTTCTGTGTTCTCTGTTCACTGTTCTCCGTTTCGATGCTGTTTGCCTTTGTTTCAGCTTCAGTTTCAGAGGCCGCTGCGTCTGCCTTTGTTTCTATTTCTGCCTTTGCCGCTGTCGTTTCCTGTTGCCATGCCAATATCCGTCCTCCCTTCTGTCGTTACACTGCCTGGTCTAATTTATTTATGTTTGTCAAATTACACAACATAAACGAATCAATATGGCCCGAAGAACGAACCCAGGTCACGTTCACCAGGTTTTTTCCCAACCAATGCTGCGGTTGCAGCCTTCAAAATTTTTCCAATTTCGACTGCAGCAGCTGCCTTCTGAGCTGCATCTGAGTTATTGCGAAAAATTGTGCAACAATGGGCGGGGCATGCGTGCTGATAACGCTACGGAATTAAATTACACAGGGAGAAACTTTAAAACTGATTAATGTATGTTACATATAATCCAAATCTCTACCATTTTTTTTAAATATTTAACTAGGGCGCCTAGAAGAAGGCAAATATTTTTTTACACAATAAAACCTTTCTAAACATCTTTATTTCTATGACCGATATTTTCGGTATGTTTCTAGAAGTGGACAATTGAAAACGTCTAGAAGTTGTCAACAGAAATAAGACACTTAAAGGTTCTCAGCTTACATTTATTTAATTAAATACATATATGCATAATTTTTGGCATCATTTTAATTGTTTTTCGATGACTTGAGACTTCGAAACGAGCTGATTCATATCAGATTAGAGCAAAGTGAAAAACAATACATTTTCGTCAGTGCATCGTTCGTTTCTATAAACATTCCGTTTCCTCTGCCGCTGGCAGCATAAATCAATTAATTTCTTCTGTCACGTTACATTGTAAGCACAAACAACGGAAAAGTTTTTCAGGCGACAAGAGCTGCGCCATAAGAGTTTCACAAATCGAACTTGGATACGCGGTACGCATACGTCCTCGTGTATTTTTGTATATTTTTGGCCATGACAGCCATTTGTTTGCGTTCCTTATTTATGCGCTGTCATTTAATGAAGTCCTACGACCTGCCCGACTCTCAATATGCCATCGTGTAGATTATCTACTTTGGCAAATCCCCTTTGACTGAATTTATAATACATCCAAGAGAGAGCTTCATGGTTCACTTTTATTATTTTGTACTTTCGATTGAAAGTCCCTGACAAATCCGATGGAAAGTTTTCAAATCCTTTCCCGGCAAATAGTATTAATATAGACATTTTCGTTTTTTCTCTCACCTCAAGGTTGAAGTTAGTCCCTTTTGCTGCCAGCTTTTCGGGAAAAGTTATGAGAGTGTCTGTTTTAGAGAAACAATTACACAACGCATAGACAAAACATATTAAACAATAATTTGCGAAGCAGAAAGAGTCCGTGTGAATTTATGAATCAGACATGAGAAAACAAAAGCAAAACACATGCGAATGCCGTAAACAAGAATTTCCGTAAGTCCAACACTGGAGCCCAAAGAAGCCGAAGCTGAAGCTGGAGCTGGGCAACCTTGGGGCCAGGCCAGAACATTTTGTTTGTCTTCCGTTTTCCTTTCCAGTTGCGCTGGGTTTTCCTTTCCCCATCCTTCTGCAATTGTTTTTGTTTGGCCAGCATACGGTTGATATCTGCTTAAATGAAACTTTATGCCCGGGCCCTGTTCATTACGGATTGGTTTGTGCGGTGCCCAAAAGCGATAAGTGAAATAAAATGATGCCGCCATCCATCCCAAGGCTGCTGAATCTCAGCTGGCCGCTCTGTGGTCACTGCAAACTCATTTCAACCCACAGGCAACATGCTTCAATCCGAGTGGATAAAGTTTTCGGGCCACTGTTTTTAGCTCATTCCGGGCCACTTATATATTTTCTGGTCAACAATTCATCAGCAGAGCTGGCTTAGATGGCCGTGTAAGTGTTAGTCGCAGTGGAGCTCGATTCTTGGACCTCACTTTCGGTAGCAACTTTGTGGAATGTTTTTGCGGCGACATAATGTGTATAAATTTTGTCAAAAGTGTAGCAAGGCATTCAAGAATTTCTTGAATTGTGTTTTGCGAAAGTTTTCTGTGCAGTTATTTAATTGAATTTGCCACCGAAGGCGCTGGGGCAGCTACAAATGCACTGAGAAAAATTACAGTATGTATTGAGAATTCATTTGAAAGTACCATATATATTCTACATAACCAAGAGTTAGGCTTTATGTATATATTCAGTTTCCATGTACTTTTTCTTAAATATTAATTTAAAGTAATAAGTTATTCATACAGATATGGCTTTTAGTGGTAATTTTAGACGGTCTTTAAAAATGTTAGTAAAAGCTTATTAATTAGCCATATTTTTGACAGTCATTTAAATATATAATAGTACCAATTCAACATCTTAAAATACTATTTTGAACAATTAAATGTTAATATGATTTTCAACAATTTGAAAATCAATTGTCTTCAAAATACAGTGAATTCTTTTTAAACATTTCACCAGAGAGACACATAATTTCTTTTCATAATATAGTTAGTTAAATAATTATTATTATAATATTCTTAATTCTCCCAAAGACTGTTTTTGAGTCTTTATTGTTTTTAATTACATTTTTCCCTGTGCATGCCCCGTCACAAAACTTCAGTTCTTAAACTCTGTGTGTGCTAGTTCGTAATTTCTCGTTTAGATTTGCCCTCTCTGCTCGGTGAGGGATAAGCGGAAATAATGTGGCTGAAATACAGGACTGTTGGCTGCACTCGCCAGTGTTTCGAAAGTTTTTACGATTGTTTATTAAGGAACTCAGCGCACTTAATAAGATTATGGACAGGGCGTGGTCATGCTCGTGCTCTTAGTAGCACTAAAAATGCTTACCCTCCGCAAACAATTCAAATTAAACTGGAAGTCCAAAACGCCCAACTGACAGACATTCCGTTCGAGTTTGGCTTTTGCATTTGCCGCTGACAGCCAGCCACTAAGAAATGTCGGCAGCTAAAAAAACACAAAAATACAAAAAACACAGAAACACACAAGAAACGGGAGTGTGCTGCTTGCATTGTGAAAGTGGAATTCGCTTTAAAATAACATTGCATAACTGCAGGCGCTCCTTTCACTCAAAACGAAAGGAGCTGCTGAGTTGGTATAAGAATAAGCAAATAAAAAATGTTTTCGCAATATTTGGTCAGTGGTCGTTGTCAGCAACATTAAAGTAATTCATTGTTATGAATTGTAAATATTAAGCACACAGTTTCAAAGTAATGCAATATTAAACTTAAAGCTGAAAGAGCGGTAAAAGTTCAAGAATAAGATCACATTTCAAGTAAGCTTGAATTTCAGTCTGTGAAAAAAATATATACCGAAAAAAAAACAGGCACAGAAAGGTAGTTTAAGTAGGATATAAATCAATATCACACTAAAAGCAGCTTGTGTGGGCTTTTCAGCGAAGCAAGTGCATTTGCAAATAGCCCAACGTTATTCCTATTTAATCATCTTATGGTTATTTCGGGCACTCGGAATGTTAATGGTGTCTAAATGCAATGCAATGCAATGCACTTAAACAGCTCGAAGGCTTCAGAATTTGTTAATCTGGGGCAATCTCTTAAAAACACTTCTCAATGTGATGGAATCTGAAGAGATTACGATTAGAGACTCCTTCTTATGCTGCGGCAAATGATCATTATCCCTGTGTAACTATCGAAAGGATGAAATAAACATTTTCCATGGCCTGCTGTTAAATAAAATGAAATCAGCAAAGGCAAAAAGCAAAAGCCCGCCGTTTCGTGTGTGAGGGAATTTTAATTGTGTGGAAGGATGAAGAGGCGAAGGACTTCAGCTCCTTCATCGCTTTCGAGGACGTCGCTTTGCCGAGGAAGACTGCATTCCCCTGCATAATTTTCGTCATTTAATCGGATTAAGGCAACGTCACAGCAGGAAACACATATGTATATACCATATATACCATATATACCATACTCATACTCTTACCAAAACGGCACGTTAATTCGTCCTTGTGTAAATACATTTATGGCCAAAAAAAGATTTAAGGCAAACACGGTGCACAGATTTAATAATATTAAGTGACATCTGTTGTCTTGGTTGGCGGCAATCGCCTTGGTTGTTTACGACAACCGTAGCCACCAGAAACGGCAGAAATTAATTGGTCGCACTTGCTGCCACGCCCCCTTTTGCGGCAGCTCCTGCCAACCAGATATATCCAACCATATTCTGACCAAAGTGCGTGGGCGTGCATTTAATGCCACTTTGATTTTCACACTAGCGCGACCAGAAGCCTCCAGCTTTAATGCCCCCATTCAACCTAGCGCCCCCACACCTCCCTGTTTTCCACATGAAACCACTTGGAGCTATGGTAGCAGCCCCAAAGGGGGGCGTGGCACGCCAAGGGCGGACTTAATTACGCACGTATGGCTGTTTAAATTGGGTTTGCCATTGGGTCGGGAATGTTAGTTTTATGTTAATTAAGTATTGTTTATGTCAATTAGGGCGAGAGCGGAATGGAGAAGGGGGAATGGGATACAAATTGTATTAGCTTGAGCGAAAGAAATGGGAAATTAATATAGCTCTACGAGGTGGCAACAGACATCTTAATAGGGTTACATACAACTGAAAAGGTTGTGAGCTTATATTAAATATACAATTTAGATAAGCTAAATCTTGGTTAAGAAAGAGGAAGTAATCTGTTGGGGCTGCCCAAGCGATTCAAACTTGACGATAAGGGATTATGTTTGGTAAGCAAATAAGCATAGATTGCCTTTTGGCAACTGTATACAAACAAACATGTATAACAACTAACTTTTGGCTTAGAATGAAACACTAAACTTTACAAAAACTAGATAGTGAATAAGCAAATTGAGGAAATCGAATCTTTAGATAAAAATTGTTATTACTTTGGTATATTAAAACATCATAGCCAAATATTTCCTTACCATGAAAACCTGTTAATTTCCTTGAATTACATCAGAAGAGAGATGTTAGGTAGAGGTCCACAGTAAATCAACTTTCACCTTTCACCCAGCATGCCAGCATTAGTAGGAACCTGTTCGGGATTACGTAGCATATCACAGTTGAACCTCTGGCCCGAACACGATTTTGAAATTGAATCCAGGCCCAGCCAAAGGAATCCATCTCACAAAAATGTGACACAAAAGCGCTCGACAGAGAAATGTGGCAAGTGTCGCCGCACAAAGCGAACGACTAAGACACTCGATAGGCTGGTTCCGACCCAATCCAGATTACCTCCAGCTTGTGATGTAACGCCAGTAACAGACGTTGCCATTGACAATGGCATATGGTTACTGAAACATCTGTGTGACTCGCATCTATCATACACGTACTTATATTTCTCACCACTTTTCATTCCACTTAAGCTGCCTTAAACCTATTTAATGTACGTGATGTTAAGTGTCTCGGGAGCATTTGGGGCCACTCGACATTTTGGCATAAGCAAATTTTAATATGGTTAACTCGTTTTGGTTGGTAGCATGGCCAGGCTGGTGGCGTTAATTTTTAACGGGCTGCTAGCTGGCCTTCATTTGTGGAAGTCTAGGCCGGCATCGTACATAAACGTCAACCGACGCGCTCATCCATCAATGAGCTCTGAAAAATTAACACTCTGAGTGACAGTGGCAAAGGACTTTCGCTTCACGGAGCCCTTTTTGCCAGTGCCACTGGAAGTGGACGTAAAAGTGGAAGTGGCTGGCTGTGTGGCCTGTCGCTTTAAATTATGCAAAACGTTACAATTCCTCGGCTCGAGGCCTGCCAAAGGTATAGCTGAATGATGAATTGTGTTGGCCAACTCTTTGCCGGTGTAAAAGAGGGGTGGACCGAATTGGGAATTTGCGGCTACGAGGGCAGTTTCATAGATTAAATTTGATTATGCTACATTACCCGACAACGAGACCGCTACGTGATCGACTTACGGCCGGCAATCGCAAAAGGCCGTAAAGCCATGCCGCAGCGAGGCCAAATAAACTAAAGGGATTATCATTTTTAAAAATGTATGAGAAAGTTTCGGCGAAGCTCTGGGGGCGATTAAGGGAATGTCCCAAATGCCAGGACCCAACTGAATTAATTATCTGTTCTGAAATGCATTAAAACTATGTCAAGCTAAAGTCCTACGCTTAACAAAAGTTTACTAATTGTTTGCTTTTAAAACAACACACATATTTACTCTGGTCATATACTGCTGATTAATTACGCTTAAGACTGCTGTTCTGACTACGAGTTACCAAGAGTTCACTAGTGAGCTTTTAAATATGTTAAATACCCAAATAATTTAACAAACTTCCTTTAAAATATGCGTTATATATAAGTTTGTAGTTTTCACTACCACCAATCCTTTAGTTGCTTCGTTTTTTAATTATTTGGGGTGAAAATATATGGAATTTAAAATACTAAACGAACATTGCCTTGGATTAAAGTAGGTTTCCAACTTTTACTTAAATTTAAATAAAGTTTTACGAAACCAGAAAGAACACTTAAGCTTACTGGACCATTCTCAATGACTCATTAATTAGAGCTTGACTCGGCTCAATTAGGAAAAACCGTGGCGTTTTTTTTCTTGATTTTATTCAAACTTAGCTCTTATTCGATTCGCTCACCAGTCTCCTAACATTTTAAGCCTGCTTTCCATCACTCACTCTGCACATGGCACAAACACCACACGACATTGCCACCAAAATACCCAACACCACCACCCATCACAGTCCCCGGCCCCGCTTGCTAATATGTTTTTTACGAATTTCTCTCTTCTCTACTTCTAGTTGTGCTTTTGTATTTGCCAATTTTAATGAGTGTAGCAAGCAAACCAAGCAAAAAAAAAAACAAAAACCAAATCCAAAAAACAGAAACAGAAACTGAAACCAAAAACTTTATCAAAAGACAACAAAAAAAAAACACAAGAACAGAGCATTTTGTACAACCAAAAAACACAACAACCAGCTAGCAGGTTCCCATCATAATCATCATCAAGCCACGTAAACAACAACAACAAAAACTCATTTGAATTGCAATAAATAAAACAACAAGAACAACAAGCACGTACACAATGTGACAATAAAACAGTGAGCGCAGTAGCAGCTAGAAAGCTAAAAAGGAATTTAATTGCACGCACTAGACGAGAAGTAGCCATAAATGAAGCAGCAAAAACAGCAAAATAAGCAAAATAAGCAAAAACATTCAAGAAATCCAAAACACCAAAAACAGCAGAAACAGTGATAAAGCCAGAAACGCACAAGCAGAGAGAATTCGGCAAAGCGGCCGCATAAATTATACAAAAGCCAAATCAAGCCAAACCAAACCAAACCAAACCAAACCAAACCAAAACCAAACTTCCCCTGTCTTGCCGAATGTCCTTGCACCTTTAAGCTCTCGCTGTGTGTGTACAATCCCGTTCACATATGTGTGTATGTGTGTGTGTATCCCCAGCCACCAACCCCCAACCCACATCCGTACCACGATCGGTGTCCGTGTTTGTCGTGTAGCACCACCTAGAACAATCCAGCACTATCAAATCAATTCAAAAATAAAATAGAAAAGCACCCTTCAGCAATCACAAAATATATAACACCTGCAATACCAGCAACACTTGCAACAGCAATCGCAAACGCAAACGCAATCGCAGTCGACACTGCGGTGCAGCCACCTTGAGAGCCAGCCAAACCACCGATCTCTAGGGGCTGACAGGTCAGAGTGAACAACCCTAGCCAACCCATAGCCTCCTGGTAGCTCCCGATAGCTCCCCCGATTGATCCACTCCACCTAACCACATACCAGCACCACAATTGCACATTACTACCATAGATATCCCCGGCAGTACTACTACCGCATGGAGCGCGGCAGCAGCGGTGGTCAGCAGTCATCGCAGCAGCAGCACCACCAGCAGCAACAGTCGTCGTCGCAGCAGCACCACCAGCAGCAGTCGTCGCGCCACCAACAGCAACGACACCACCAGCATGTGGTGGCCGTGCACAGTTTCGATCCGTATCTGACCGCCGGCGGGGCGGACGAGGAGCACACGTCGGGCACCTCGTCCTTTGACAATCCCGCCACCAAAAAGAAACCGCCCAAGCTGAAGCCCATCCATCGATCCCTGTCCATGGCCATCGATAATTATGCACCCGATTCCGGCGATCTCGACATGGATTTGGACATGGAAATGGGCATGGAGATGGGCATGGACATGGACTTGGACATGGAGATGGATCTGGAGGGCGAGGGCATTGTCATCAGTGAGAAGCCGCTGATCCACCGCTCGGCCTCGCCCCTGCCCCATTCCCGATCCGGCGCCCTACCCCCGCAGACCCTAGCAATCCCAGCACAACAACAGCAACAGCAACATATTCTATCCCACCCTAGTCAGCGTGGCATGGGTGGTGGTGGTGGCGGCCCCGGCAGTGGTGCCGTTTCGCCAGCCCTATCTGCCCGCCAGCAACACCATCATCTCCTCCAACAACAACAACAACAACAACACCATCAGCAACAACAACAACACCAGCAACACCAACAACAACAACAACAACAGCAACATCAGTTGCATTTGCACACTTTTCAGCAACTTGCTGCACAGGCAGCTGCTGCCCGGCATCAACAAACAACCCACCAGCAGCATTCACTATCGCACCGCCAACATCCGCAACAACATACGCATCCACATCAGCTTCAACATCCGCATCCGCATCCGCATCAGCATGCGCACTCGAAGAGCTCACCAACCTCACACGCGGTTAGCCCGGTGCTGGGCCAGCAGCACCGCCAGCAGCCGGACATTTACCTGGTCAGCAGCAGCAGCAGCCTGGGCGATGGTGTCGGTGTGGGCAGTTTGGGTGTGGGCGTGGGCGGCATGGGCTTGGGCGTGGGCCTGGGCGGCATGGGTATGGGCAGATCGTTGGGCGGGAGCACATCGCCCATTCAGTTTATTGACATGGACGATATGCCCAATCCAACAATTGCCCCCGCCCAACGCCCAATGCACACGCATCCGCTGAAGAAGAACCTGTTCCGGCGATCCGACACCATTGACGTCCATCCGTCTACCAATTTTCAGATGAAGAAAACGCATTCCTTCCACGCGCAACAGGATCCCGCCGCCCTGGACCAAATACAGTTGGCCGTTGCAGCCGGCTCGGGGGCCTCAAGTCGTCGAACCAGTTCGGTGAGGGGCAACTTCCTAATGCCCGGTCCACCCGCGGGCGCCAAAGAAATATCCCGTTCGCCATCGCCCAGCCGAAGGGGCTGTCGTTCGCATCGATCGTTCAATGATCCGGCTCGAAGGCCCAGTGTTAAGCCGGAATCGGTGGTGGAGTCGCAGATACGACATCCGTCGCTTAACGATGACCTGATGGAACCGATGAACGGACGCAATCTGTTTGCGGCACCCACCAATCTGTCGCTGGAAAATGAACTCTTCGTGGATACACGTTCGCGCAGCAACAGTCACACCAAAATGGAGGAGCTGGGCCTGGCGGAGATCACTGCCGCTGCCGTCGCCGTGCAGCGATTGCGCAAGAGTTCCGGAGCGGGATCCTTTGAGGATACAGCCGCCGGCCATAGTGCCACCCACCCGCCTTCCGCTGCGAATAGCGTTAAGCAGAAGCGGGAATCGCACCACCCCCACACCCGCCAAGTGAGTACCCACAGTTTGGAGCTGGACGGACGTCCATCGACTTCGGCGGCAGCAGCAGCGGCGGCCGCCGCGGCGGGCGGACATGGCCTGCAGCTTCACAGTGCGGCGGCGGCGGCCAGTGCGGCGTACCACTTCAAGCGGGGCGCCCAGATGGGTCGCTCCCTCTACCTGTCGCCCAGCAATCTGGAGGAGCTAGCCGTCCACCGGCCAGGTGTTCTAGCGGCAGCAGCGGCCTTTCAGGGCACCAATGCCAGTGCCAGCGTCAAGCAGGCCAAAGCCCTGCACAGCGCCAGCGTTCGACTGCGCAGCTATCGGGAGACGCTGAGCGCCTCCAAGAAGTCCAAGAGCTTTATCGGGGACGCCAGTGCTGGCAGCGGTCCGCAGGCGGGCGACGACTTCGAGCTTAGCTCACCCCACCGACGCAACAGTCGCCCGCTGTCAACAGTTGTGCCTGGCTCGAGCATCGAGGAGATCAAGCGGAGTCCACGACCCATTTCCGCGTCGGCGGCGGCGGCTGCCTTTCTGGAGGAGAAGCGACCGAGCTTCGAGAGGAAATCATCGCTGACGTATGACCACGAGCTGAGCGATGCGGCCTTTGCTGCCCAGGTGCTGAGGCCATTCCATCACAAGTTGGCTGCCGGAAGGAAGGGATCCGTGACTGGAGGCTCTCACAAACTGAAGAAGAAGTCGCTGAGCGATGAAACCGACGAGGAGGAGGCGGCGGATCGCAAGCGCAAGCGGATCGTCTGCATCGTTCTATCCACGGTCCTGCTGTGCTTGGTCTGTGCCAGCGTATTCGTACTGACCATCACGCTGACCTCTAGCTCCGGCCAGGGCGGAAAGAAGGCGCATTCGTTCAGCAGGGACACACCCGTGCACTGGACGGGCATGCGGCCCTCATGAACTCCAACGCAGAGGCTGTGCTTTGGGCAACTCACCTACCTGCCAGCTGGTTATCCCCTGACTTTGGATTCGATTTCGTTAACGTTTGCGTTTTCGCTTCCGCTTCGAATTGGTCCTGTCGTTCCGCTCTACGTTTTGTTTCCTCTGTGTCTCCGGGTCTCTGGTTGCGCCGGACTGCCCAACTGACGTTCAACGACTGAGGGAGAGGAGGAAATAGAGGAGCTGCAGCAGCAACTAGCGCAGAGTCTGTAAGTAGGCAAGGCCTTGAGTATGAGTTTTTAAAAATAATAATGGATGCTGCTCGATTTGTACAGGTCAAAAAGCGCAGAAAGATTCGATTACTTGTTATTACCAACGACTTGTAGTAAAGACTAACATAATAAGCTCATTTTAACATAAACAAAAGGCAATGGCCCTACGTTGGGCGTCAAATTATTTTAACATTCAATTTCAACAACTTAAAACTATCCATGCATTAATAAAAGCCTCAAATAAAATTTGTCAAAGATATACCCAATTCCTTGCTGATTGCGTTTATTTGTTAACAACTCTAAGATCCAAATTATTACCCATTCATATTTAAAACTAAAAACTATGGCATTTCCTTGTTGGAATTCCTTAAACTGCATTCCATCTCTGCCACATCGATGCAAATCAATGAACGAGGTCAGCTTGGTTTCATTATCGGGCTTAAAGCACCACAGTCAGTGTGGCCATATTGCCATATGTCCTTACAGACCATAAAACTGTGCAAATACAAATATGTATGTCAGCACCCTTCTGTCCACCAACCAAACGTTCCCCCTCCTTAAACACCGCCCTCAAACAAAGCAAACAAACAAACACACAACGCAGTAGCTGGGAAGGAATTTTCAAATATTGAGCTGGCAAAAGCTCAGCAAAATCTCGAGCATTACATAACTGACTAGCTGACTAACTGACTAACCTGCCAGGCAAACACGCACACGGCCATAAAAAATGATGCTGTACTTACTTACCATGACTTTAATGACTTTGACTGCATCAGGAGCCGCAGCATCTTCTTGCCGCAAAGCCAAACTAATCAGCACGTGTGTGCGTGAGGGTATATGGGTATGTGCGTGTGGTTGTGTCGGTGAGTGTGTACAAGTGTAAGTGTTATTTAGCCGTGCACAAACAATGCTTAACCAACTCTCAGTGGGTAGCAGAGGGGTGGATAAGGCAGTGGGTGACTAACTGACCGACAGACAGACAGACTAGCAGGCTTAGCAGCCAAGGCCTGCAGAGACCTTTCCCGTGGTTATCATGCTCTTTTTTTTATACTCTCGCTTAATAGTTTTGTTTGTTAACGTGTGTATATGTGTCTGTGTGTGTGTGGGTGTGCAGCATCATTACGGCACGGTACGCTTGGTTTCCTTTTTATTATGTGTGCGTGTGCCCACAGACAGGAGGCACGCTCACACTCATAGCCTTAATTTCACGTTGACGACATGGAAACTAGGTTACTTTTTCAACTGCGCCTCAGTGAGCGCCAGAAAGGGAAAGTGCAACAACAACGAAAGCAATAACAACAGCAGCAAAAAAAACTAACAACAATTGTTTATTATAAGGCAAGCAGCTCAGAAAAGCAACTCATGCTAGTGACATTGCTCGCCCAGTTGGCCCAGATGGCCTTGCCAAAGCCGAGAGTCCCGTGTGACCGCTAAAGTCCCCAAATTGCCAAGCCCACTTGCAAGCTGCAACATACACATAAAAAATGCGACAAATTGACAGTTCGCACAAGAAACTTTGAGGTCAGAAAAAATGCCAGCAAGAAACTTATTTCCCCCTTATCAAAAAGTTCAATTGCAAGCTCTAAAAGAAACCACTTGATCAAACTGCAGAAGTTGCAAACATATTAGAGATAGAATATATCTTGTGGATTAACTTGTAGCCTAAACTCTAATCGAAAAGTTTAAGCATACAATCCGAGGCCATACGTTGGGCGCCATTTTGCTTGTACATAGCCATTCATTTATGCAACACTTCTCAATGCAATCTCATCTCGCTTAGTTATTCTTTGCACTTGACGTTGCTTCCATTGTGATATTCATAATTGAAAGCAATAATGGACGAGTTGTTACAAAAAGCTTTCCATTACCAAGGCAAAACTCTTGCATGTTGCAACTGCATCATGCTCTAGTTCAGACACAAACGGTAGAAAAAGAGCTAATGCCACTGGCAAAGCAGACAGCGGAGGCAACAAAAGTGCATCAATAAATTCAATTTGAAGGTACAATAGATGGCATAACAATCCCTAGAGCCAGTTCCATTCCCAGGCTGCTAATTAGGCGTCGGTTGCCATCCGTCAGGCAAACTGGCATGACGGCCTGGCCACAGAATCTGATGGAGTAATCAGAGGGGGGAGAGGGCCCTTTTGCTTTCAACGCCACATTTATAATTAAACAACATGAAAGACAAAGCGCCCGACAGACGGAGCAGGCAACTGAACAGAATGCGGGGGCAGGACGAGGGACAAAGTGGAAGGGCGGGCGTGAGTCTCAAAGTTGCTCGGCAGCATTTATGAGCGCCCATAATGGCTGTTAACAATTTAACTTGTTTACCGGTGGGAAAGTTATATGTTAATTGGTCTCGAATAGCCTCGCGCACACACAGGCACACGCGAGCCGGAGCTCCAGAAACTGGGCACGCACATGGATCACCCACGTCCTTGAGGTCAGGTGAATGATCAACTAGGCTATGTCCTGTAAACGAGAAAAGGCAGTAAACTAATAATTTAATTAAGCATGTTTGTAAAATCTTTAAAATATTATTTTTATTTTGTTTGATAACTAAAAACAATGTTAACATAACCTACTAACACAATTTTTAAAGTCTGCTTTCATTTATTGTTGTTGCATTTTTTGGATCTTTTGAAATTCGTCTATAAACTAAGATTGTTTGAGACTTAAATTATATTATAAACTGATACGAAACCAGGACATTGTGCTATGTCTAGATTTACTACATACATAATGGTTTCTCTAAGTATTCCTGAGGGCCACAAAGACTCTGTGTACACAGATTATTATTAATCTACTATTAAATATTACCAGAACAACAAGCAATTGCAGACCTCCCATCTATGGCCGAACTTTAGGCCACAAAGCAGGCCAAACGAAGGAGGCATTATGCTGAGTAGCTTCTACTTGCCACAGCAGCAACAAAGCCGGCAACAAACAGCACTCGGCCAAGTGAATAATGCCAGGCATCGTCACCTGTTCTCAGGCCCCCACTTTGGCATTAACACGTTGCGATTACGCCTCATAGCCCATGCAAAGGCATGAGCTGGGGGAATGGCGATGGAGAATGGTGCCTAGTGGTGCTAGCCTGGACACATCGTGGCCCAGCGGTTGGTAACCACCATGTGGCCTTTGGCCCATATATGCATATGAATTTGATGACGACAGCAGCAACAGCTTCAAAAGCAACGGCAACGGCAACAGCAACAGCAACATCAGCAAGGATGTATGATGTTGCATCGTGGTTGCACTTCCACTCGTTAAAGTCGCTGGCTGCGGGTGGAAATGGGAATACTAATTTTTGCAATTAAATGAGAGCGTAAAAAAGGGAAAATTACTTAAATTTTTGCGCTAACCCTGCAGCAAAGTGTGTGTGTATGTGTGTGTGTGTGTGTATGTTTGTGTTTTTGTTTGCGTTGGTCGTTTGGTCTGTTTGGTGGCCATTTGGGGCAAGAATTTTTTAATTAAATTTCAGCCGAGCGCATACGATGTGCAATGGCAACAATATTTATATATATCACCCCATAGTAACTCTCTGAATTAGCAGCTTTTCCGGCAAATCAATTAAATTACCACACACAAACACAATACCGAACTTTAAAACACAAAACTAAGGACTTAAACTATTCGGGAAGTGAAACGGCAACTGTGACTGTATTGTCTGTGTGCTTGCGTCGTGTATGTTTGTGATTGATTGGCAAACAAATTTTGACACTTTACACAACACCCACCGGCAGGTAACCAATGTTTGTCCAACCAATTCCTCCCCTCCCCACCGATTTGCACACCCATTACCATATCCAGTTTGTTGAGCGTTAATTAAAACTGCTGTAAAATGCACAAAAGCGTTGAGCAAACAGCAACCGCGACGACAATCGCAGGGGGTCATGTCATGGGGGTTTTTGAGGGTGTAAAAAAACGGGACGAGTACCGTGTGTGAAATTGGGGATATGTACTTGATATGTGTACACATATGCGAACGTGATAACCCAATGCGGAAACGGAAATAAAACAGCGGGCAGATGAAAAATGTTGGACTGTGTTTAAAGTAAATAGTCTGGATTGATGAAAATTGTATTCGAGAATTCATCAACAGGCATTTACTTCAACTGCAGTTCGAACGAAATGCAACAGGATAATAACGAGTGCGCAGTGAATATTTACTTATACTTAAGTTTATCTATATACCTTAGAACTTGTTCCATAAGAGTTTTACCAGCATTAGGCTCGTTTACCAAAATACTGACTAGCTGAAAAGCACTAACTTTTTGTCTTTTCAAGGTGTGTGTATTACATTTAAAAAAATATATAACTAACAAATAAAAATATTTGCGTTAAAGCTATGAGAATAGTTTGGCAAATGAGCTAATAATGAGATAATAAGATAGTAAATAAGAAAGTGCAAATTATAGTTAAAATATTTTGAAAGCGCCTTGCAGTAGCGCAACTCAACTGTATTTTTACACAAATGATTTTCATTTCCCCTGATGCAATTCAAGATCACTTACATTGATTTCTATCGTTGACAGTGCGACAGGAGAACGAGAGGAGCTACCGCGAGAATCTGGAGCGCACCTTGATGATGAAGAACCGCACCGAGCTGAATCTGCAGCGCCACCAGATGGGGTTGCAGCTGCAGCACGTCGTTCCATGAGCGTTCCATTAGCGTTCCATGAGCGGAAGGAAGGAAGTGACACCGCTGCACCAGATGCGAGCGGATGCGATGGCAGCAGAAGCTGCTGGAAATGTCAGCGGTTGGCAAGAAGTTTGTGGCAGGAAGCCGGAGGACCCTTCCTTGTCCCATTCCCTACGCCAACCCCCCCCCCCCCAACCAACCAACCTACTCCTTTTTTGCCCCGCCCTAATCAAAGTTATGCGCACAAATGCTACAAAGAATAACAAAGAATACAAGAAATCAAAACAAAAGAAATTGTTAACTTAAAATAAATAAGGATGGAGCACTCCGAAGTGCTCGGCTAAGGCTAAAATTAATGCTAATTGTAGTTAAGTCTGCCCAGGCGGAAATCACTTGTTTTGTATCTAACTGAAAGGTAGACTCCACTTAGAGCAAAAAAAAAAAGAAATAAAATAGGATGGTCGAAGAAAATCAAAAGTGATGCAGTTTAGTCAATAGTTAAAAACGTTGTTAAAAGTGTTACTTTGATGTCATTTTAAATGTTAGGCCAGGGACGTTCTGGTTTTCAAATTCGACCACATATGATTTCTAGTGAGTTAAAATCATTTGAAAGTGCTTCGACAATTTTGGAACAGTAGTTTTTATTCCAATAAACCCTATGTACAAAAATATTTTGTACATTTTTTCACATAATAATTTTGGCTACACTTTTAAGTGACTTTAAATCACGAAGGATTTCTTTACTTAACGATTATTTTATTTCAAGTAAAAAAAAATACTTTGTTATATAAAAGCCTGATAAAAACTGTTTGCAATTAAAGAAATTCACAAATTAAATATTATTGCTCTAGCGAAATTGCTTACCAGAACAAACTTGATTGTCCTGTAATTATTGTGCTTAGGATATGATCTAGTTGAGGCTGCAAGGCGACGCCAACTGGAAGGAGCAGTTAAGCGAAAGGTTTCGATTGTTCAGTTGATTAGCCAAATGGTTTCAATTTTTTCTTTAGCATAGCTTTCCCCCCTTGGTTATACCACCCGAAAACTCCACCCAAGAGTGGCGTCGACTGGGCAGCTGGCGAGAGAAAAAAGTTGGTCAATAGTTATGTCTGAAACTAAGTTGTTAACTGAAAAGTACTCCTAAGTAAATGTTAATAGCCATAAACAACAGAAAAGTTTTTGTATCTCTTAGACGGCGTTGAAGAAGAGGTGGAGGGAAGCAAAGCAAGCAAAAGTATCCAGTATTCCAAGATACATTTTGAGTAAAAATACGATTTTCATAGGTTAACAATAATTGTAAAAGAGCAGCAAAGGAACATTCAATAGATTTACTCGTAATTGGATAAAAGCAACTTGTGCCAATGAAAACTTAAGAAATCCTAATGAGAACCTGCAAGATAAGTGGCATAGCGTAATTTAATAAACAATTGAAAATAATAACAAGGAAAAGTTAGTTAATTAGCGGATCGATGTGAAACTGTTACTTAAGTGCAAAACGAGCTTGTTGTCGAATTAATTTTTAAATGGATTTAAACTAAGTGAAACTAAGCTAAATGTTAAATGTTTTTTTAGGTGTTCAATGTTATAATTAATTTGTGGTCGAGCAGCCGAAATGAGGTAGAATTGATTGCCCAGCCTTTACCAAATGAATAATTTTACGAACCTGTGCTAACTCAGTTGCAAAGTTTAACGACAAAATTTAGCTTGAAGCAAACTTCTATCGGTTTCAGCCAACAGAGCGTTGATAGCTTGAACAGAAAGTTGTGAACGAACTTCCCTGACCGCCCATCATCCTGCCCAATTAACAATTATCCGGAAATGTATTTTCAAGCGCAAATGTTCTTAATATTCACCAGAATGCACAAAAGCAATGTAAGGTTTTTGGACTCTGGCGTTAAATTAATGTGGGACCGACAGATAAGCAATTTAGTTCGTTTTCACAAAGTTTGCACATGTATATATATACCTATAAAAACATGATATAAATACAAAGAGAAAAATAGAAAACTTTAAGAATTACAAAAATTGGACTCATGAGTATTTTTTTACTTTCAAAATTTTTGTTAGCATATTTTTTTTATTTAACAATTTTTAAACTAGTTACCTATAATTTAGTCTTTTGCAATGGAAATAAGTAGCATGGAATTGAACTGCAACTATTAAAATAAATGATTAAAATAACAAACAATGTGTAAAACATTACACGACTTAATTTTGCGAAAGTAATTTATAGAATTAATTTCTTGCTTCCAAGCTTACTATTCATATTTTCTCAGTACACAATTTTGTCTATACTTGGGGCTGTTGGCGGGCAGGGAAACTTGAGTTCAACGATGGGCAAGGACAAAAACAAATGGAAAGCTTTAAATTAGCTCAATAAATTGTAAAATTATACATTTAATCTACTTAAAGCGGATCGTTGTTAAATGCAATGCAAGTACGTCGAAGACAGATACTCACACACCTCATTCAGACTTGTAAGATTTGCATTTCGGTCTAGGAATCAATTACATATTTAACCTGACAAAGAGGCTAAACAAAACAAATTCAAATAAGCAAGGCAAAAGAATACTGAAAATAAACAATCAAGCAAAACATTGTACTTAGTAATTGCATTTAACAAGTGGGACAGAGAATGTTAACTAGATTCGCATAATTGATTTAACTGCATGCTTAAACTAACGAAAGTAAACGAGATGTTAACTGAACGGAGTTAAAAGAAAAACCTAATTAAAACCATACAAATAATGTCTGTAATTATGGCTTGCTAAATGTAAAAATATAAGCTGAATTATTATACAACCAACTACAATCGAAGCAAGAAAATTGATGTAATTGAAATACTCGTAACGTTTTAGGGCAAAATACCAATGAATAATGACACAGGTTGAACACAAACACGCATCAAGAATAAATTAATGAATAACGAAATTATTTCTCGAGAAAAAATCAAACTTTTTAGCCTTTGAACGAGAGACTTTTGGTGCCCAATCCAGTTTGAGCAATTATTTACAAATAAAGAAACACAAAAAAAGACACTCACAACAGAACCACAGACCACACACATGTAGATGTATTGTAAATAGAACAAGAAACCAAATGAGTAAATACCAAGTAGGTATATAAATAAATAATGAGAAGGCTTATCCAAGTAAATCAACATTAAATAAATTAACAACGGAAATCAAACAAAAACAGGTAATACTTCAACTTGAGTGCAAGGAATCAACTTTTAATGTTAATTGTTGCTGGCAATGCAAAACGCAAAGTCAACCGAAAAACGAAAAACAAAAAAATTACAATAAAGAAACCATGAAAAATGCAAAACAAATATATTTAAAAATACATTTAAACGCCTTCAGCGTTTTATTCATCAAGCAAGAAATGTTGAATCGAAAGAAAAAGTCAAACAAAAGCCATACAAGCGATAAATCAATTTGTGTCACCTGTGTATTAAGTATATCTCAGTATTTGTAACTGAAAATGAAAACGCGTTGTAGTGCAGGCATCAACCACAACAACAACAAGAAAAGAAAAATCAAATGAAAATAAACTGAATTTACAAGTGGACTTTGACTATTATTTACGAGTAAGGTCGCCAAATCGGTTCGCTCCTAAACAAATATATATCTTCATTCACAAAGTAAGTACCTGTCAAATTTCAACATGCTCGTATATTTGTTTATTCAAAATAAAATGGATGAAGAGAAAAGCTTGTCACTTTGTGGATGGTTTTATTTCTTAATTTCTTATTCCAGTCCTCCCAAGGCTGAACTATCTTTCTTCAGTGACCCTACTAAAGGAAAAAATCCAAGTAAACGCTGTTAATGTGTACCGTTTAAGCATAACACGGGCTTAAACTTTAAATAAAAAGCTTTGAATCACTAGTTTTCCTAATAATCAATAAGAAATAAAAATAAAAATAAAACACGAAGAATATTTTATTTAAATCAATTTCAAATAAATATTTTACAAATTAGTGAAGCACCGGTTAGGGTCCGCGCATCAAATTTTTATGTTCATTAAGGTGACTCTAACTTGTTTTATTTTGATCCAAAAACATGGTTTCTTTCTAAAGGTTTTTCGAATAAGTTTATACCGTTAGAAATGGGAGAATGCATTTATTTTTGTATGAAATTCTACCTGGAGAACGTGTCGTATGAGTAATTTTTGTGAAATCCTTAAGACCATTACAAAAAGTAAAAATTCCAGACAATTGAGAATACGCAAATTAAATCCATACAAATTTAAAATCCCTTGGTATGTAAAATTGGTTTTTTGATGAATCAGGAAATCCAACGTTTATTCTTGCACATCATTTATATATACACAATTTTAAATGATTTCAAATCAGTAAGATCCGCCATAGAATGGCATCCTGTTTTGGAGCGCCATCTCTAGAAAGCTTTCGGAACTAAATTTTCAGTGTGCCCCAAGCACAATGGGCTCCAACGAAAATACCAAGCCCCAACCGATAAACTTCCCCCAAAAGCTCTTAGCTTTTAGCTTTTGCCAATGGATCGCCACGAGCTTATCAGACTCGCGATCTGATCCGAAAAGTGGAAACAAAGTTAAGATAAACTAATTAGCAATTAGCCAATGTAAATAGAGTGTTGTCAGCCGACTAGCCGCAGCAGCTGAGCTGATAGTTCCGCTTTTGCCCCGCGTGTAACCAAAATAAACAAGCGAGTGAAAGAAAGCGGAAGAGAGGCGGAGAAAGGGGAGGCGGAGAAGGAGGAGCGGACAACGAGGCAGAAACAAAAGCACAAAACGGCGGACAAAACCAGTCGAAACAAAACAACAAACCGGAGCGGACGCACTCGAAAAACGAATAAAATTTATTTCTGTGCTTAGTGTGTGAGGCTGTATGAGCGTGTGCATATGTGTGTGCTGTGTCTATTTAAACAATATTTTAAAAATCATACGCCAGACGACGAAAAGCGAAGATCTCCGCTATAGCGAAGCGGAGCAGACAGATAAATAAAAACAGAATCCGAGACAAAAACAACGCGACTGTGACGCGGCAAGGTGCTGGAGGTCACTCGGCCCATTTCGCGTAGCACCATACAGGCACGGCACCACCCCCCGCGTAATCAACCCCGTAACCAGTTCCAGTTCCATCCGCCCGCAAACAGCACGCGCGATCTGAAAACTCTGAAAAAAAAAGTTATACAAAAAAAAAACAACAAAAAAAACAAAAAAAAAACAATTGCAAACTCACGCGCTTTGTCGTTTTTATTACCCGCCCTCTCGACTGATAAACGTCAGTTGATAAATATATATCGCATCACACCAAAAACAAACACACCAGCAAACAAACACCAATTATTCCAATAAAGCCAGCGCCAAGTGCGAATGCGCCCTCGATTTGTATGCCATCAGCAGCACTTGGTTGCCCATTCCCACATCCATCCCCACTCACATTCCCACTTCCATCGCCATCCCAATCCACATCCACATCCCCCCAATCATTCCCATTCCCATTCCCATACCCACCACATTTACGGTCCCACTGACGTCAGCTATCGGCGTTATCGCACCACTAACATGGTGGTGGCCGAGGGAGTTATGGACTCCGGATCGGGGATCGGTGAGGGAACGGGCACGGGAATGGTGGGCCACTTCAACGAGACCCCATTATCCGAACTGGGCATCGAGACCCGCACCCAACTGTCCCGCATGCTGAACCGCAAGAAGGTGCTGCGATCCGAGGAGGGTTACCAGCGGGACTGGCGGGGCATCTCCGAGTTGGCCAAACAGAAGGGATTCGTCGATGAGAACGCCAACAATCCCATGGATCTGGTGCTGATCAGCTGGAGCCAGCGGAGTCCCCAGACCGCCAAGGTGGGACATCTCGAAAGCTTCCTCGGCATCATCGATCGATGGGACGTCTGCGACGATATCCAAGAGAATCTGGGTAGGCATTGATCTTATAACTATATAAACCAGTTCTGTCGCTAACAATCATTGAAAATAACAGACTTTAGTTTAGAATACAATTTAATTTAAATTAGTCATTGGATAACAGTTTCAACAGGCTTAGAATACTTAAAATACTGCAAAAAATATGTTTCATAAAAACCTGATGTAAAAAGAATTTTGGAAAATAACCCGCCACGTCATTAATTATAAATTCTTGAATAACATTAATCTTATATACAGCAGTATTTATATAATTATATTTAAATACAATCATAATTATCATTGAAAATAAATGGACTAATAAAAGCTTGAGTTCAAATAATATATGTATATTCAAAAAATAGAAACTTAAACTTTTAAGGATATTTGTAATGATATCGAGTGTTTGGTTAATGCGTATATATCTTCTTATCTTTAGACAATTTTATCTTACTCAAACAATGGTTATCATTATATACATACATAATAACTGAGCTATAATGAACATTTTTGAATGATTACTATTGTAATTTAGAATTATTTATTACCTAAAAACGATTCGGATCTGTAGAATTTTGTTATTACTCACCTCACAAAAAAACTAGTCCCATAAACAAAACTCTCACAGTAATAATTTGTAGTAGCCGTAAACAACAGAGCATAAACAATTCAAGCTAGACAAAAATGTCAATCATCCAAAGAACGAATTATTTTTATTTATTTGCACAAAAGGGTATTCACCTAGCCAAAATTGGTTGTCATTAATGCAAAACACATTTGATTTGCAAGAAATTTTTTAATGACCTCCTTGAACCAGTTAGTCAGAGAAAAATTAGAAGACAAGGAGGTCAAAGTGTTTTATTTATAATTTTTTTTTTTTATCTTTTTTACTTTTTTTTTAATGAGAACGATATTTGTCATTTGAGCCTTAACGTTGTTATGATCAATTATTTAATATACGTGACTGTTTAAGTGCATTAATTAGAAATAATTATAATTATTTAACATATATATCTAACACAATTGTTATAATAAATATCTATTATAATTGTTACAATTATATAGTTTGGGTTTAATAGCTTATTCTGAAGTAAAGTTTTATTTATTTCTGTTGATAATGGAAGACTTATATTATAAGACTACTGAAATCATACTAAAATTAACGAATTGAATTTAAATAGATCTCCGAAATAAAAAGGTTTTATATTGCTCGTTTTAAAAGCACATACACTGTTCCCAAAATCAGGAATAGTTTTAAGTACTTAAGTATTTTTAGGTGGCTTTAATTTGTTATTTAGAACTTGAAACTCTCGACTTGCAGCGAAGGACACGCAACGCTTTATCTTGAAGCAGGAACAGCGGCAGACCTCTCTGATGGAGGCATGTCCTCCGTCTCCCAGCGATTGTTTGGAGACCAACAACAACTACAGCAGCAGCAGCAACAACACAATGGGCCAAAGTGTCCAAATCCTGAGTGACGAAGATCAGAGATGTGTGCAGATGGGCCAACCGCTGCCCAGATATGATGCGTGTGTTTTGTATGCAGAGGCAGACATCGATTATGCCATTGAGATCATGAATGTGCTAGAGTCTGAGCGATACAATCTCAGGGTGAGTGAGATCTCCTAGGTGCTGTGTCTTCTGTGGAATAATTATGGAACATTTGAATATAGCTCTTTCTGCGCCATCGCGACATGCTAATGGGCGTTCCCTTCGAGCATGTCCAACTCTCCCACTTTATGGCTACCCGCTGTAACAAACTGATCGTCGTGCTTACAGAGGAGTTTCTTCGAAGTCCAGAGAACACGTACCTCGTGAACTTCACCCAGAAGATACAAATCGGTAATAGGCTGCTGTTCAGTATTTCGACCTGGGATCAAGTTAAATAACAAGTTCCTCCCATTTGCTATTTCGCAGAGAATCAAAGTCGCAAGATCATACCGATTCTGTACAAGCCAGACATGCACATACCGCTGACCCTGGGAATCTATACGCACCTCATGTACGGCAAGGACTGCAAGTTGTTCAACCTTTGGGACAAGTTGGCTAATTCGCTGCATGCTACACAATCCACGCGCCAAGCTCAAACGTAAGTTTTTCATTTTTTTTATTTTCGGGGGCTGAAATCTCAACCCAGTTGCAGAATAAGTTATAAATCACTAGGGTGAAAAGTAATCTTTAGATAATTCCATCAAGAATTAAGGATAAAATGGTTTACCTACTTTTAATATAAATAGAAGTAAATTAAAGTGAATATCCAAAAGTCAAAATAATTATTAGGTACATTTTATTAGCTTTTCGTGTGCAATTATATAATTGGGTGCTGCAAGTTTTAGGGGCTGCCAAAGCTATCTCATAAAATTCTTAAATGTATACCAGCTGCTTGTAAACAAAATATAAAAGCAAAAACCAAATAGCGTGTGAGCTATCAACCTTAGAAATGGCTAGGAAGAATTTTTAGTCGATTTTATGTTTTAGAAGAATACATTTGTTTGAATACTTAAAATTAAGTTCTCCTGTTTAGTTGCTTTTTAGGTATGAGTGATTTTACTTGTAGAGTAAATGCAAAACTGAAATTTATTATATTATTTGAGTATTAAAAAAAACCAAATTAGCATGAAATATAAAAATAAAATAAAATACTAAAGTAAGATGGCTTTCCGTCTCTAAAACGTTGTATTTCCTCAAAGCGGATTGACTCACCCTACCGAAACCCCCCTGAGTCATCAGTTATACTCACAATTATCTTCTCACAGACCTTCGCCGGAGGAGGAGACGGCTCCCCAGCAAGTGACCACACCCAGCATCCGGATTCAAATCAATGACAAGGATGTCACCGATATGCCCAGCTACAACAACTACAAAGTGCCGGAAGCGGAGACCACAATGGTGTCGATATCCGGCGATACCAGTTCGCCCCTGCCGGAACCCAAACCGAAGAAGAAGGATCGATTCCTGCGCAAGTTCACCCACAGCTTTGGGAAGACGCCGCGGAGCGATGGTAAAGATGCGAAGACTCTGCGACACGCCCACTCCGTCAGCACCATCAATGTGACGGAGCGGGAAAGGACACTGAGTGCCAGCAGCTCCAATATCTCGACCACGTCGGAGAGCAAGAAGAGCTCCATCAAGTGGCAGCCGAATATCCTGAAGAAGGTCCTATTCTCCCGCTCCAGCAGCAAACTGCAGACACCGGGTTGAGATCGTAATGTTAGGATAGCCATTCATTCGATTCCTTAATTCCTTGTCCAGTCTCGTTACGGCGGTAGAGTCTCCAACGTCGTCACCCTCCATGATTAGTGATAATCCTTAGCCTAATCCTTATCAAAGTCAACTAACTTAATATACTTAGACGCACTTGTTAACTTATATAAGACAACAACGAATAAAGACAATACCACATATCTGCACAAATGTATCACAAGGCACACCGACGACCGAATACGATACGAAATGCTATATATACTACATATATGCCATATGCATACGACTGTAGGATTTGATACACAGACAAATTGGCAATTGCGTTGAGTGAGGTTAAATGCGCGGCGACACACTGCTAATCGAAGCGCTCAATTAACTGTTAGTCACGCGTTCGATAAGTGACTTACTTAATTAAATTATCTCTGTGGCTCTGTACTCGCAACTTAGAACCTGGCGCAATGAGTGCCCCATCTCGGATGAGTAATGACCATATATAAACTATAGGTATACGTATATGAATACGTATACGTATACGAATTATTGCATTATGCGAGCAGCAGTGCTTTATCACTCTGTAAATTGCTCAAGCAGTTCTAACCGATTGCTAGCAATAAGTAATTGTTTGTTTTTGGGTACCGCCTTGGGCCGGTTCTCCATTGTGATTAGCTTTAACTGTTACCGATTGTTACTGATTGCTGTGACTGCGTGTCCATATATAGTACGACCAATGTGCACTTGACTACACACATAATGCAAAGTAAAGCAAAGATTATCAACACAATTGGATAGGTATTCATATGAAACAACTTTGTGAATTAAATTTCTTAGCTATTAGTATGTACACACCTCCAGACAGTAAGTTTTAAAGCAATAAAAGGTCAACAACCATGTTATGTTAAAGCATTAGACAAAAACGCCTCAATGTCGGGCATCGATCGATAGAACTTTGACCTTCATTTATGCTTTTGGAACGCAACGTAACCGTTTCGGAAACGAGCCAGCTCCATTTTAGCGGTAATAAACTTTTCAATGTTTGGCTCAATAATTTATTGTTGAATGTAGACAACCTTTAGTTCGTTCATGTTTAATAAACATTGCGGTTGATTTGTGGATCCCCCGTATATATTTACATACAGTTTTTCGCATACGTATAGGGTGGAGATGTTTATCGACCAGTTCCGGTTAATCTATAAGACATTTCGAATCGGTTTAAATTTTTTGTATTTTTTTGTTTTATTTATTTTCTGTTTTTTATTGTTTAAATCGTTTAATGTTTTAATAATAGCTCCTCGCTCACATTCCTCACATCGTCTCTTTCTGCGTTTAATTTCGCTCTCTGTGTGTTACAATTTACACTGTGAACAAATTTGTTTTTTTTTTTTTTTAGCCTTACTGCTCCTTGCAACTTGAGCTTGTTCTTTAAACTTTGGTTTTTTTTTGTTTTGTTTTTACTTTTTAATTGAATTTATGTTATGTTTCTTTTTTGTTTGGTTGTTTCTCTGCTCAATGTTGGTTTTATGTGAGTGTGTGTATTTATATATCGATTTATATATGTTATTAATTTTAATCTGTCGTTTGTTATCCGCTTAGATTTGTTTTCCTTTGTTAGAGTTATTTTAATGATTTCATTATCGTTTAACAAAATTAATAAAAACAGTTTGTAATTTGTTTGCTCTTTGTTGTATGTATACGTTAATTGATCAATTTATTCGTAATTCGCAATATTAAAACAATGTAACGCATGATGTTGCATCTTCTGCCTCGACTCGCGCTCTATGAGTATTATTTGCAAATTGTTTCGTAGCTTAATTAATGCCTTTCTTTTGGGGATGTCTTACATTCGTTTCGACTTGTTATTCATCTTATAAATCTAACTGATTGCATTTACACAGAGTGTGTGACGACGAGTCTGAGTGGAGGGGCGGGGCAGGGCAGGGTAGGGTAGGGCAGGGTAGGGCAGGGCAGGACCTTGAATTGGAACTGGAAGTGGGAATTGGTTTGGTCTTGGACTCAATTTGGGGTCGGGATCGAACGGAACGTAACTAACTCAACCGGAACTAAGGTTCGTGTAAGTGTCTGTTTGTTCTTTTAAAGCGTTATCCTCTATAGTTAAGTGTTAACAATGATTATGATTATGGAAGTCAGCTGAAGAAGTCTGTATCGGTTTGGAAGTTGAGTTATCATCGTATTGCGAGTTCCCGTCTTATAACTATGTAATGCTTGTTGAGTACGCATAGGTATTTCCGTATTACCATCCTCAATTTCTATAACTCGACTCCCCTCCCTCACACTCCGTCATTTAATCATACATACATACACATGGAGATATTTTCATCGTCGCGTTTTGGGTCGCTTGCCGTTCTCGACTTACTAATAAATTAAAACAACGCTAATGAATTTGTTTTTCGCCTCGCTAATTGTGAATTCTCGTTTAACGTTCTTTTTCATCGCTTTGCTCCTCTCTTTTCTAACTTTTCGTTTATTATCGTTATCAATCAATTATCAATTTCAATTTTCATTTATACATACTAGGTTTTCATTAAATTTTCTCGATTCAATGCTTAATTTGTGCCTTGGACAAACGCCTGTTAAAAATCGCTTTCTTTTTTATCGCTTTTCATTTCCGTATTACATTAAACTTAGTTTTTATAGAGCGGAATCTTGTTTGTGGTTGACCTCGGCATTGTTTAAGTTTTTGACCATTTCGATTGCTACTCGAGTTGACATAAAATCTGATGGATCAGCGAAAGTTTTTAAATCAAATCTGCCCATGTGTTTGATGCAGGACAAAGTGACTAGCAACGTAGACCAGCTACAGTTGCTACTAAATGTCTAAACAAAAGTGTACTTAAAATTAAGAAAACAATTTCTTTACAATTTATTGAGTAAAAGAACAATAAATCTAAAATTTAGATTAAGAATCTTCAACCATTGAAATGTTGATATCACTAGAACACATAATTAAACATTCATTAAAATGAATTAGTGAAATTTAGATATTAAAATTCAATCATTGTTGTTCTATGTAAAGAAGTTTCCTATCCTTTCTATCTCGGTTAAATAAATGTAGTGTTTCAGTAGTAGTGTTTAATTAACCATATTCTGAACAAATTTTGAAAAGCTTTGTTCCTAGTTTGGAAAATTCCTTAAAAATATTTTATTTTGGAAGATCATTTTTAAACTTTCCGAGACCTTGCCAAGAATCCTACAACCTCCGACTCTCTCAATTTACCCCGATTTTTTTATACCCGTATGGAACAGTCATAGTTCTGGAAGTTGAAAGCCTAACCCAACGGAAGCAGATGCAGATGCGAATGCTAATGGCGATGTTGGCAGTGTTTTCGCTTTTACGCGTTATTTCAAATTCAATTACATTTTCGATTGCGATCGTGTGATGTCTTCTGACAGATACTCCCAATGGATCTACGGCTGATTTTGGAGGCCATGTGGGGGCGATCTATATCTACTACACATATTTTTTAGTCTGTTTGTCAGGCATTTTGCGAGCATCGAGCATCGAGCATCTTGCTTATTGTTTCTATTCTCTGTGTTTAATTTTAACATTGTGCGCGATTTTGTTGAACGTTTGACAACACTACAAATAACGGCAGTTTTACATGCTGATGCGGATGATTCGTCATGGAATTCTTTATATCGGGGGAGAAATGCAACAACATTAATAAATAATAGGCCTCAAACAGAGTGTTACGCTGTCCAGGAACTATACAAATAGTGGAGAGATTGGGTTGGAAAAGCAAATTGAGGAACTCACTACATAGGAAACGAGAGACCGACTGAAATACAGTTAGACCCCGTCATCTTTTGCTTTGTGGCAACAACAATTTATAGTCTCTGTTATCTATATCTCTTTCACAACTTATAGTCTTTGGGTTAAGATTAGATTTCCTGACTCGAGTGGCAGTCTGTGTTTGGGGCTATCCAACTAAATAAGGCTATTTTGGCACACAATCACAACGGAACACGAAACATCTATTGTACAACAACGATAACAACACAGGGATGGGTGGTTCTGGGGTTTTTGAGGGTTTGCAACTGAATATTTTGGGAGTTTGAATTCAAACTTGAGATTCCTAAAGCATATTGTAAATGGTGCAGTGATTGCATTTCTAGAATTAATATATGCCCGGTGTGTAGTGGTATCCAATGATTCAACCGTGTTTTATATGGTTCAAGCCAGCAGCTGCACCGTTTACAACCAGCTTTACTCCTTCATTTAATGTCGGTCCCCGTCTATGAGAATTCTGGCTAAATGCTACAAAAAACTGCGTTTACATGATTCGCGCTTGTTGCTGTTGTTTTGGGCTTGGGTGTGTGTTTCTGGGTGTGTGGCTGCTTTGCTGTCGCCTTTTTTTTATAATTCACGTTTATGCTTACTTCACTATTGTACAATGTGCGACTTGCATTATTATATTCTTGTAATTATTTTATATAAGTATATATGTATATATGTATGCATGTTGGTGTGTGTGTGCGTGTGTGTGTGTGTGAGAGATTGTGTCGTGTGTTGAGCTGCTGGGCTACTCCTATTTTTTGTTTTTTTCATTTTTTCTTTTTTTGTTTCTGTAAAATGCGCTAGTTTATTGATACCTTCCGTGGCGCCCGACGTGGGACATTTGTGAACCTGTGGGTTTGCCCGTCTGACTGCCCGCCATTGGCACTTTAAATTCTGTCCTCCTCGTCCTCCTCCTCCTCTTCCTCGACCTCCTCACCGTTCTCCTCCAGCTCCTCCTTGTAGCCGGGATGCTCGGAGATGGCATAGTAGTTGCCATTGTAGATGACGCCCAGTTCGCGCAGCGCATCGCCACGTATTGTCGCCTTTATCGTCCAGTTGTAGCAATCGTCCGACTCGGACTCGCGATCCAATCGCTCCACGTCGAGAATCTTGGAATTGAGGCGCTCCAGTATGATGCCGATGTCCTTGATGCTGAGGTGACGCTTCTGGTCCACCGACAGCTGGTCGATCAGCAGCAGAAACTTCTCCGTCGTCGTCTTGTCGTCCTCCATCACCGTGTTCTCCGTTTCGCTCTCGGAACTGTCCCGCTCCGGGGCGATGTCCAGGAATCGCACATGGCCCTTGGCGCCCGACGAGCGGCGCTGCATGCTGCCGCTACCGCCGCCGCCTCCGCTGCCACTTCCGCCCAGCATAGGATCCATAACCGATGGTGCCGACTGCGGCTGGGGACTGCTGCTCCCGTCCTGGATGGGCGAAGTGGCCACGCTCTTGTGCACCGCGATCTTGCGCCCCTCCTCGTGCAGCGCACAGCAGTGAAAGTCGCACTCGGTGGTGCTGGGACTGCCGGCCCTGCTGGGCGTGTGGGCGTGGTGGGCGCACTCGGGCGTATGCACATGGACCGCTCCCACGCCCACGCCCACGGTGCTGTCGAAGGAGCTGCCCTGCTTGGACAGTCGCCTGCTGCCGCCGGGTATCACAACTCCTGGCGGCAGGACAACGCCACCGGGATGGTATATGCTCGCCGGTCCGTCGTCACTGATCACCGTTATTTGGGGGCTGGCATAGCGCGGCTGGGAGGACTGCGACGACACCGACTTGTTGTCCAGCGAACTCTGCGCGGAGAGGCCCTTCTTCGAGGGCGAGTACTTGTCGGACGACAGCAGCCCATTGCTGCTGCCCAGGCCGGAGCACATGCTCCCCCCTCCGCCGCCGGCGCCACCGCTGCTGCCTCCGCCGCCACCGCTTCCTCCACCCTGCCGCTGATCCCAGTGCAGAACGACCGTGACACGCCCTTTGTTGTCCATGATCTTCCACGACGGTGTCTCATCGTGCAACTCCAGCGCATGGATCGTCTCACAGACGATTTTTGGTATAGCTGATATGGCTGTAAGAGAAACGGAGTTCAGTTTTGATAGATCAAATAAAGTTAAGAGCCAATTCTCAATAGAAATCTAGAAATTTATAGATCAATAAGACAACTTACTCGTTCAATCTTTACAAAGAATAGCTTTTTAGTTAGCATTTCCTTATGGATTAATTTTTTTTTTGATTCTCAAGCAAGTTTTTTCAAAATTAACCAAAATCGGAAAACAAAATTAGATTTGACTATCCCTTAAATGTAAGAATGGAATATTCCAACATTGATATAGCCTTAATTTACCTGTAAACACTTTTGTTTGCAGTTAAATGAAAAAAAATTTTCTGAAAGGATTCGCATTAACAGCACACTGCAATACATTGTTGTTTAGATCTATTTTTGGCACAAGCGAAAATGTGTTTTGAAGCAAGGGTAAAAATCGAATTGTTTATATTTCTGTTCTTTTAAAATTGAAGCAGATACACAATCTATGACGACTTAAAACTAATTGGTAAACAATAGGCCTTTAAATAGAATGTTTAAACGCAATTTATTTAAATGTTTGTTAAAAGCGAAAATCATTAATTAACATTTGGTTGGCTACTGCACACCTTAGTAAATTTCCCAAAGATAAAATTAAATGCAAATTTAGAATTTATCATGTATAAATGTGTGTAGATTTGGTACTGCAATACTGCCTATCATAAAATAAAGAAAATATTGTTCATATGTAAGTGGAAATAAAATACTTAAACATTAATGTGCGAAAGTTATTAGTTCCTATTTAACTACTCGTTTTCAAAACCATTTAAATGCTGATCCTATTAGTTATAAAAACAAAACACAACACATAAGTAATTCCAAATGGATCCATCCTTGATGGATATTTCCCGGGGGCAGCACTGAACTGAACTGAACTGAAAGATGGACAGAGTAAAGTTCGACCCACCAGCCTTTATGACATCGACGCCAGTGGGATACCAGCGCTCGCCCTGCCTCAACAGCAACAGCACCGTATTGTTGGCCAGGGTGCGAAAGTATTCGCCATCCTCGATTTGGGTTCCATCACACTCCAGAACGACGCGCACCGGTTCTGAAGCAGGAACCCCCAGCTTATCCTTGCCGCGGACCAAGAGCTCCTCGAAGGTCCCAACTACGACGCCCTTGCGCACATTCCGCCAGCTGTCCCAGATTTTCAGTGGTCTCTTGCCGCGAGACTCCTGCGAAGAGAAATTTGGATTAGTTGGGTATTACGAATTACACTTGCAACTGCTGGCGTGGGGAAAGTGAAGGGTGAGATTTGAGTTGTGGGGGGATGGTGGATGCAGGATGCAGGATGCAGGATGGGCGTGACACCTGTGAAACGCTGCGCACGGAAAACTGACAAGTGGGTGTGGCAGCAGGCCCGGGCTGTGTCATAATTTCCTCAGTCCGCTAATTGACTTGCTTTTAAAAGGGCGCAAATGTCAAGGCCACAACGGCTGCAGCTCAAAATAAATGTACACAATATTAAACAAAATTTGTAACCTTACTTAACAGCCCCAATTAGATATGAAGAGAAAGAAAAAAAAATTCTTTCATTTAAAGAAAAAAAAACAAAAATTTAAATGAAGCAAAGAAAAGTGAAAACGTATCCTTTTGGCTAACAGGGCTCACAGCTGTTGGCTAACAGTGGCAGGCAACAACAACGGCCAGCCGAGCAGGACGAAAGCTGCAATGTTTAATATATTGCAAGGACATGAGTGTGGCGCTCCAGTGACCCAGTAACGAGTGCAGCACACGAGCCAAATACAAATATCTCTCTTCGGAAAAGCAGTTCCCCCATTTCCCATTTCCCCATTTCCCCATTCCACCCTCCCACTCGTCCAAAATAAAATGTTTGAAAAATTACAAAAAATTCATGTTGACATTTTGCTTATTCCTCCACACCGAAAACAAGCAGAAAACTTTTCATAAAAATATTTCATTTCGTTCGCTCTGTTTTGTGTGCTCCCCTCCACGCTCTCGTTTTATTATTTTTTTTTTTTCTTTGGGATAGGTCAGTTGCTGCGCCCCAGCGCCATATGGCATTCTAAGGGCCAAAGGGGAGATGCTTTGGTTGGCCATTATAAATTCTGAAATTAATAAGTGTATAAACAGCTAGGGAAGGTGCAAAAAGCCAGAAATCACAGCTGGTTGCTTAGCTTTAGGAGTACTATTATTAATAACAAATATACTTAAGGATTAAGAGAATTAACTCTGATTATAATTTTATTTTGTTTTCAATTCTTAGTAACATAAATTAAAATTATTCGAAGATAAGCAAAACCATTTATTTTTGTAGTTCAACTTTATAATTTCATTTTTAATAACTTATTGTTTAGTGGGTAAGCGAAACAGAACGATAGCTGTTGTGAAAAATAGACACTTAAATTCGCAATAAAAATCTAGAAACAATTTAAACAACCATTTTGTATTGATGAAGTCGAGTTTTAAACTTATAAAATTGCTTTTCAAAAATCAATTTAATCTCTTAAGCTACAAGGTACTATAAAAAGATGTCACTATTTTTAAGTGAAAATAAAATACGATAAAATGAAATAAAAATTAAATATTGAAATGGATTAAGCTTTGTTTTTTGTTCATAGTAAGATGTTTAACGTTCAAGCATGTTATGCCACCCAACTGGTAAATAAAAAGCAATGAAATGGATGCATGATGTTTCATATTCCTTACAAAGCGGGACCATTACCATTGTGGACAGTCCGCCGTTTGTGGCCGAGGAGGGTCCCGTTGTGATGGCCCCACCACCCACTCCACCCCCACCCGCAGCTGCGGCAGAGGCAGCAACGCCCTGCGTGGCCTGGGCCGCCGCCGCAGCTGCGGCTGCCACTTGTCTGATGCTCAGACAATTGCAGAGCGGCTTCGTCACGCCCAGCGTGCACAGGGCGTTGGACCACATGGTGGTGCTGGTGGTGCTGTTGGTGGTGCTGCTGCTGCCAGCCACTTTTAGGCCGAATCTGCGCTGCTGGCTTGCAATAGTGGGCTCTGTCGCTCCCAAGGTCGTCTCACACTTGGTGCACCAAGCTCCAGTAATCCATGCCCGCCTAAAAATCCGTTATATAAACCTGTACGGCTAGTACGCTTTATAAAATCCGTTTTCGGACACTTTTACTTAAAGTTCTACAAAAATTAAAGCTTATTGCTTATTGTTTGAGTGTTAAATGCCTTGCGTTCAGGGGGGAAAATTCGTTATTACAAAAATTGTAAGGGAGTCACGACAAAAAAAACGCACTTTGCACAAAAGGTTTGTTTCTGGTAAAAAGGGTTTGTTCCGTCACTTTTCACTTTAATTTGCTTTCTTAAGTTTGTTGTAAAAACTTGCAGAGCAGTTGTGTCTCGAATTTCGCTTTTCACTGCTCGTATTTCGCATTTGTATTCGTATTTTTGGGGCAGGTCAGGGCGGGTTGACCTTCGCACTTTCACTTTACGGATACTACGCGCCTGCAGCAGCGCCCCTTTTGCCCGTGAAACCGCCGAGTTATCGTTTTCATTTGACACTGCCTTAGACACTGTCTTAGACTTAAAAATCTATATTATTTTTTAAAAATTTTTATCGTAGAAAAGCGCTGGATTTGTTTAGTCCACACCCAGTTGAAACGTGGTGTTACCACGGACAAAAGCGAAAAGTGGCAGCAGCCTTTTCTTTAGCTGCCTGTGTGCCTGGCAGCCTGGCAGAGCAAACTGTGAGTTTTTCCCGATGCTGCATCGGATTTCACTACGTTTGCTTCTTCGACTTTTTGGGGCTGGGTGCGTTTTTGCAGCGCTTTAACAGCGTTTGAAATGAGCACGAGACATAAACGCGAGAGAAGTGCAGTGAGAACGAGGTGAAATGCAGCGCAAAGCTTTGTGGGTGCGACAGGGACAGGCCAAATGGGGAAAACAACCGTTACTACAATCTAGCTTATTTAAACCCTTTTTAATATAATATTAATTTTACATCTCTCATTCTATCTCATTTATTTCTAACCCCTTTATTTTATTCTTTTTAAAAGTCAACACTATTTGACAGTGCTTTGGCCTACATTTGCATCAATGTGATATAATCAGGGCGCTAAGGCGCGCGCACCTTCTCCTGCAAAACGCTCCACAAGTATTCCCCAGGATCCCCAGCGTTTAATTTTGTAAATATTTACACCCAATCAAAGCCGATCAATTAACAGTCACTAGTGGATTGTTTGTCTTTGGAAAATAGAAAGCTTTTTTGGGGGTATAAGCAGTGTTACATTTAAATTGCAACATTAAGCATTCAGGTCTTTTAATAAAGAAAAGAGAAAAGAGAGAGATGCAGTTTTATATGCAGTTCTCTCCTTCTCCGTCTCTCAAAAGCATTGCCAGCTGAAAATGTTAAAAGGATAACAGAGTTCGAAAATAACTGTAACTGCTGTTGGCCGAGATTTTTAATTGCAGCAAGAAGCAGAGATAATTGCGTTTGGTTTATGCTAAATAAAGCTAGATCAACTGCCAACTAAAAGCCATCTCGGTTGCATTTTTAGCAGAGTTTTAAGGAATTCTTAAGCTTTCGGAATTTGCAACTAATTTTGGGAGACAAGAATCTCTCAAAGCAACAATTTTGGAAAAGGCAGAGAGAAAAATGCCTTTCACGGGGGGCAGGGGGTGGATGGCGAAAGAAAAGAGTAAGAAGAAGAACAACAACAGTTGCAGCTGCACGTGAGATGGGGGCTGGAGTGGGGTAAGAGGGCGTTGGGGGAGTGGCACATCTATGAGGCGTAAGTATTACCTCAGTTATTTGGGTCAAAGCTATTCACTCACCCGCAAAGCAAAACGAAACGAAGGAACTGCATAAAACATGCACAAACATACACACACACACACACATGCAGAGCAGAAGCTTGGGGGACACGCACACAAAGAGACTAATGCGGGCCACAGGCTTAATAGGTTCCTCTAGCGGATGCGGACGCGGACGCGAATGCGGAGTATCCGCAGCAAAACGCCTTGGTAGATACACTCACAAAAGGTTGTCTTATGAAAAATTTATACACACCGCAGAGCTCCCATGGTTTAAACCTGGCTTGTTTAGCCCCGTGTTTTTCTTATTAAATCTACAGTAGACACTTCAGCGTTTGTACCTCTGGAGTTCTATTGTATTTTAATAATAATAATATTTAACATTAAATTCTTAATCAATTTTGATACGTCTGCGTAAGTTTATTAGTTAAATATCAACATATCCAAATCTTTCGGATGACGATACAATAATAACCACTGAATGTTACTTTATTCAAAACAAAAGTAAGCAACACAAACCGAATCTTTACCATCAAATTTAAATTTAAGTTAAATTGGAAAATTAAAAAGTATTAGGGATTTCTTAGCATGAAATCAAAGATATCATATTCGTTATCAGTCAGTCACTTATAGGTCAACGTGGCTGATGAGGGCGATTAAGTATAAAGTACCCAAATAAACGAAGAGTGCAATTACTTCAAAATAGCATTGTTAAAAAATAAAAAAACTGGGTAGCAGCTTTTTATTTTAAACTACAAGATCTACATTTTTTCGCACATGGCAATTGGGAATATCTTAAATTCACCACGATAAACTTAAAGAATGTCTACTGTATGCCTTTTGTTCTATGAAGAACAGATATGAGTTAGCCGTTTTTAATGTCCCATGTTCATAAAAGAGGTTTTACAAAATGAATACGAGGGATGGTTATGAGTTAAAAGCAGCTGATTTTTGGCGATGAATTTTTGATACCCTCGCGATCGGGAATATGAACCGTTAAGCCATAGTTGCCGGCTTTGCTTTTAGTACGTTTGCACTTACCTCTCTGGCCATTACGACATGTTCTCACCAGCGGCGCCCGCTTAGAGGGTCTGCCATTTGCTCAGCGGCAACAACAACAACAGCAGCGCCTCAGAGAGAAAGGAAGTGGGAGAACCAACAACAAAGCTCACGCTTTTCGCGAATGTAGGTGTGTGTGTCTGTGTGTGTAGGCGGCAAACGGAATAAGCAGAGCGACAGAGAGGGAAAGAGTGTGGGAGGTGTGAGTGCGTATGAGCGTTTCAAAAATTCTCTACTACACGTTTATTTTCAATCTTCTCTTCCCGCACATTTCTCCAACGCGCCGATGCTGCTTCTTCTTCTTCTTGCTTTTCTATCCTCTCCACTCCTTTCCTTTTCTTTTCTTTCCTTCTCTCCCTGCGTGGGAATGCGAGTGTGTGTGCGTGTATAGGTGTGTATTGGAATTAGCCAAGGTATAAGTTTAAGCCAGCTTGCATTTGTTTAAACTTTTGGCAGGCATCACTATTTGAAAATTTGCATAGTAATTTCTCTCTACCTACGCCCACTTTTAAAGGTGCGGCTGTTGGTCAGGATTCGCTAATGGCAGTAGTAGTTGTGTGCGGTGTGTCTGTGTGCGTGCGAGAGAGCGCATTGGAGTACCGTTATCGCTGGCGGAGCCACATTTTCCTATTTGACATACACTTTTTTGTTGCGATTTTTGCAAATTTTTGCGGCACACGCGTTTTTTTTCTTCCTTTTAATCAAATTAAAATTTCTTTCGTTTCTTTATTAGCTTTCGTTTTACCGTTTTTTTTTCTTATCGGTTGGTATGCATGGAACACACGCCTTTTGCTTCACATACGCTCTAGTTTTTGGCAGTTGTTCAATTGTTCGAGTTAAATTCGTTTGACCAATGGGATTTCTTAACGTTGCGACTTATCAGTTTTTTTCGGTGCGAAAACAATAACATTTAATTCATTTTAAGCCGAGAACAAATCGCGAATCAATTTTTACTTTCGGCAGGTGGAAACATCGAATCGATGTCATCGATATTTTCAAAACATCGGTTACATCGATGGTTTAACATATAGTTAGCTTTGTCTCGTGGTATTTTTGTAATATACTTTTGGGTGCTGAAGGTTAGAGACACACTGGAATATACCAAATGGAACTGCCAACTTGATTTGAGGAAGAGGTAAGTTGAGTTCACAATTGTTTCTCAGAATGTAGTTTATTTCATTTTCATTCAATCGTTATATTTAAGGAAGTACACCAGTCAACAAATAATTTTTAGTTTGTTGAACAAAGTTTAGCTTCTGATATATAATAGTTTTTTAAGTTATGTAAAATACAAAAAAATGCGAGCTCGAAAATGGCTGACTTTTAGAATTTTACCACTACAAGTTTTTAAATAAATAGTCTGGGTATTCCCGAAGCGTCTAAATCTCTCAATTGCTGAAAATTCAGCAAAAATATACTAATTTAAATTCAATTAAAAAATACCAAAAATCATGATTTGGTATTTTGGGTAAACTAAGCAGCCACACTGTGTGCATCGTTTCGTCCAGATTTTACAACGCCAACATAAAAACCCAAATAATTTAACAAAATACGAGTAAACCAAAGCCAAACTTGACGTGAAATGGACGAAATACGGAGCAGCATGGACAATATAATGGCGATTTTCAACGACAGCATAACTCACTCGGCGCCAAAGAAACTGCTCTTTAACCGGCTTTCGACTTCCTTTAGCGACGACTTTGTGGCTTGTAAGTATTTCTTAATGGTTATGAAGAAGAAAGCCCTCAAAAACTACTTAATATCTTTTCTGTAAGCGCCCAAGAAGCGTCGCCTGGAGCAAGAATCGCCGGAACGAAGTCTGAACACCAGTGCCGCGTCCCTCAATGGTTCCTCCACCGATCCCTTGAGTTCCTGGCAGACCCACAAATTGCGCGCCGAGCTGGTCGAAACCAAGGCAAAAGTCATCCAGCTGCGCAACGAAATCGATCAGCAGAATCGGGAATACCGGCAGGCCTTGATGCTGGCCGAGAACAAGAGCGCTGCCCTAAAGGATCAGTGTGATTCCACCAGCAAGAGGTACTCGGAGCTGCAGAAAGAGCAGCTCACGCTGCGTAAGCGAGAATTGGCCCTCAAGGATGAGGCCAGACGGGCCACCTCCGAATTGGCCCAACTAAAGTTGAAGTACGAAGAGATCGTGGGCAACCTGCAGAAGGAGAAGTACCAGCAGGAAGAGGATGCGCGCGATGTCCAGTTGTGCATCAACAACGAGCTCAGCGAGTATCGCCGGATGGCCCAGCGGTCTGATCTGGAACTGCAGTCGACACGCACGGAATTGGAGCGCTTGCGCCGACGGTACGAGGAGTTTAAAGCCCGGGTTGCCGGACACGAGGAGCTGCGCGGCAATTACGAGATGCAGACGCAAAGCCTAAGGGCGGCCAACGATCGCATACAGGAACTGCAGTTCGAGATTCAATCTTACAACGACTGGAAGGAGGTGACCAAGGCCTCACAGGCGCGTCTGGTCAGTTTACCGGATTTGCAGGCGGAAGTAGAGCGCCTGCGGAACCATAACAGGCATCTAAACACTTTAATAGGTGACAAACTGCTGCTGGAGGAGCAGGTGCACGACTACAAGACGCGATTGGACCGGGAGGAGGGTGCGCGTGCCGAGGCTGCTTCCCTCCAGGTGAAACTGGCTCATGTGGAGCAGGAGCTCAAGGAGTGGGTCAAGGTGGCCCAGGATCACTGCCTGGCCAACACTCTGGTCAGCCCGATGGCCCTGCGCTCGCGCATCGAGCAACTGCTCCAGGAGGACATCATTCACGTGGCAGAGAAGAGTGCATCCCTCTCCGACAGCAAGCATTTGCAGGTACGTTTTCTCTACTTGATTACGGCTCAATCTAAATTGTACAAATTCACAGAACACGGTGCGTGATTTGGAGCAAAAGTGCGCCATCTACTTGAAGAACATTGAGGATCTGAACATTGGACTGAAACGGCACAAGAACTTCAAGGAACGATTGCAGCGCAAGCTGATCACAGTCTCCAAGGAGCGAGACTTCTACAAGCAACTAGTGGAGAACTTCGACAAGGACATGACCATGAGCAACGCCAGTGTGGCGGACATGACGCAGGACATGCAGGTGCGGTACCGCGTGGAAGTGCTCGAACGCACCGTCACCGGCTACAAGGAGATGTGTTCTACGTTGGAGCGTGAAATTCAGGCTATGCGAAATCAGGAACTACTGGCGGAACCCGTCGGCGATGGCTACGATAGCGTCAAAAAGGAACTGGACACACTGCGTTTGGAAAACGATCGTCTGCGCCGGCGAAAAGAGGAACTGGAGTTGGAAATGATGCATCGCTACCTGCGCGGTGACTTCAACATGAAGGACTACAAGGTGGTGCATCTCAAACAAAATCCCGCTGCCGAAGCCTATGAGTCCAGTCAGAACATGATGGAGAAGCTGCAGGCGGAGATCGAACGACTGAAGCGGCGCAACAAGAAGTTGGAGGACGACCAGGAGCAGCGACTCAATGAGACCACCAGCACGGGCGGCATGACCCTGAACTTTAAGGAGTTCAACCAACTGCGTGCGGACTTGGAGTCGGCCAATGGCAAGATGCGCAAGATGAAGGATTGCTTCAAGGCGGCCCGAGACGAGTACCGCGATGTGTGCTATATGCTTTTGGGCTACAGAATCGATCGCATTGGCGCCAACAGCAATTATCGGTGGGTCACTAATCCACAACTCTCTTTGCCTCAATTTCTAACTTAAAATTTCCCATCCTGTTTGCAGCATTTCCAGCATGTTTGCCGAGGGCCCGGATGACTATCTGGACATTAGCCTCAACGAATCGAGCTGTTTGGCTCTGCTGGAATCACCCTACTCGCAAACCTTCAATCCGCCTATTGATCAACAGCTGGCCGCCAGTAACTTTCCCGCATTCTTTTCCGCCCTTACCCTAGAACTTTTCCAAAGGGCCACCGTCACCATAAACTAGATCATCAAAATTGCAGAAATAGTTTAGTTTAGCATCGGACAAATGACTATTTTGTTATTCACTAATAGCTGCCCCTTTAAGTGTATCCGTGTGCGAAAATATAATATTTGTAAACTTCAATTTAACCACTTAATAAGAGCCGAATACAGATTGATTTATTAATAGATAGATTATAAATTAAAGTAATGCACAATATATATTGGAATAGTACCCTGTCCCCTATGTGGAGGTCAGGATGTGGGCCACCTGATCGGGCGTCCTGTGAAGCAGTTGCTCCGGCTGCTCAAATCCGTTGGCCGGATCATGGACTCGCTCGTAGATCTGCTTGTAAATGGCAACGATCACATTGAAGGAGCGCTTTTGCACCGCAGCTCGATGACTGCTGGACATGATGAGCTGCACCTGCGGCAGCAACAGCACATCGGGCAGCTCCAGGAAGGCGTCCATCTTCGACATGAAGATTTTCAGTAGGTTCGTCTCTATCTTTGACTGGTTGCTCTGCAAAATAGCGTAGATGGGACCCAGATTAAGATTGGCTACCAGTGAAGAAGCCTGCTCGGAAGTCAATGTGTCCAGCTGGGCATCCGATTGCGCCTGCAAGCGCTCCACGCGTTCGTCCATGTATTCGTAAACGGCAAGGGAGCTCTGCATGTGATGCAGACAGTTCAAAAGATACACGCCCATATCAACGGTGGGCAGATGGGCGGCACTTTCTTGTACGGACTGCAGCAACGGATCTATCACACAGCTCACGATCTTGGTGATGTCCGCCTGGCGGCCATCAACCATGGTGGCCACCGAAAGGATCTCCTTGAGCATATTGAGCAAGCGGGCAACACTTGGCGGCGGTATGAGATCCCTTTGTGGGGGTTCCAGAGCCAGACCCGAACCGCCAGAGGGTCGCTGCAGAACACTACGCACCTGGGCAGCCAAAGCGCCCAGATAGATCTGCTCACTGCTCTTCTGCAGCTCCACCAGACACTCCTCCAGGCTGCCGCCCTGCACCACCTGGCGCATTATCTGCTGGTAGAAGCGCAACAGATTGGAGATGGTGAACAACACGATTGTGTCCTTCTCCGCCTGCAGAATGGTCTCCACACGCACCTTGAGGGGATGGCAAACGCCGTCGGCTATGTAGCCCAAGGCGTTTTGCAGCTGGTCGGATATATCTGTGGAGGAAAAGTAAGTTAGCGACTGAATCAAGACGTCATAACTTAACGAACCCTGCTTATCGCACTTTTTGAACAGCAACGACAGGTTCTCCTTCTCGCTGGGAATGCTCTGATGCAGCCACGCAAACATATCGCCAATATAGCGCTTGGGATCGTGGGCATGGTGCTCAATGGGCTTGGGATTGCCACCGGGACCACCTTCCGTCAAGGCCTCGATGAACTGGCGCACCAAAACAGCCCGCCTCGCGATGGCATACTCATCAATAACGTATCTACAAAGAGATTAGAGTACTTGAATGAATGGTAAAGGAAAGTGCATATAGTGACCCACTTGAAGAGCACAGGGCGATCCTGCAGCCGGCTCATGGCCTCCACAATCAGGGGACCAATCTCGTTGTTCTCCAAACTACGACAGTGGTTCTGGGTCCAGCGATAGAGCCGCTCCAGAGCCCCCTCCTGGTGTAACGTCATCTCCTCCATGATGTCGAGGGCAGCAGTTTGGTAGCCACACTGCATCAGCAGCCGACAGTCGGCGTGAATGCTTTGCACTCTGTCCAGAACCCGGAAAAAGTCCGCCACAATGGGTGCATCCTTGGCGGCGCCGTAGAGCAGCTGGTGCTCCGCTCCACTCAACTGGAAACGGGCCAGGAATGCCTGGGCAATCTGCTGGTGGACCTCCAAGCGATCCCTTTCCCGCTGCATGGTGTTGGTCTGCTCGATCAGATCCTTGGTGAGCGCCTTCGAGGTCTCCAGATCCGATTTCATGGTCTCCACTGACGTGGCCATCGTGTCCAGATCTTCGCACACGGCGTCGAGAGAGAGCTTCACCTCACGGAAGGCCTTCAGGAAGTTCTCGTTGATGCCCACGGAGCGGTGTTCGATCTGGCTGCGCAGATTCCTGCGGTTCTGCAGGGTGTTCTCCGTGAAGAAGGTGGACAGGCCACTCAGCGCGTCCAAGGTGTCCTATGGGTATAGGGAAATTATTAGTTATTGGTATGGCTAGGTGGCTTCAGGGGACTGACCTTATCCGACTCCAGGCGCGCCTCCAGGATCTTGTTGACCCGTTTCTGGATCCTGTCCTGCTCCTCCGGTTTTTCCTTCGTCGAGCTCATCTTAAATTGTTTAAGGGTGACCAGCTTAATAGCATGTAAACATATGTTTGAAAAATACTAAAACTCAACACACAATTCTAAAAAATTATTTTGTAATTAAGTTTAATTTTTGTATTTAAGACCTTCTCTTTGCTTAATAGCTCAGAAATATATAAAACAAGATATAATATTTAAAACATGGCAGAGATAAATTAACGAAATTAACAAACGGAAAACAAGCTACATTGAAATGCTTAAACGGTCACATTGCTTACACAGAAAAATACCAGAAATTATTTCCCTCAGCCCTGTTTTGTAGCCAAAAGAAAAATAAAACAATTTGGCACAACATTAAACAAATATTAAAAAGAAAACAAAGGACTCGAAGGCCCCTTAAAGCTTAAAAGCAATCTGTAAAATGGCCGCACTGGCCAGCTTGACCGCCCAGTACACGGATTCCGAGAATGAAGGCGACGCCAGTCCGGATTCCCAGAATTCCACGGCGTCCCAGGTGAGTGCCAAACAAACATGTTTCAACACAACAGCATACTAATCACCAGTTACCAAATTACAGGTAATTATACCCCCCAAACGTCCCTCGCCCACGCCCACCAAACAGGATGGGGAAATGAAGCGATCCAAGGAGAAGAAAAAGAAGAGGGCTAAGAAAGTTCGAAGATTGGTGAGCTACCAGGATGACACCTTGATTTCCGACGAGGATGAGGACCGCGCAGAGCCCTCCAGCGAAGACGAGTCCAGCAGTGGCGAAGAGAGCGATAGTTCCAACTCCCAGAGCGGAGATAGTCCCAAAACCAAGGAGAAGAGCAGCGCGGGAAATGGTTCCAAGGACGGGGACACCCCAATGGACGTGGACGAGGAATCGGGAGGATTTCCGGCGGAAGAACGTAGCGCCGAGAGCTACGAAAAGGATCCCAAGTACGCCAAGTACAAGTTCCAGCTGCCACCGGAACCCAAGGGCAAACCGTCCGCGGAGTTGGTGGCCAAGATCACCAAGATGTACACAAAGATGCGACAGACCAATATGGACATGAATCGCGTGATTCAGGACCGCAAGGAGTTCCGCAATCCCAGCATCTATGACAAACTGATCAGCTTCTGCGACATCAACGAGTTTGGTACCAACTATCCGCCAGAAATCTATGATCCCCTGCAGTGGGGCGAGGAATCCTACTACGAGTCCTTGGCGGCGGTCCAGAAAACGGAGATGGTGAAGAGGCAGAAGGATCGCAAGGACATGGACAAGGTGGAGCAGGCCACAGCTTTGGCCAGGAAAGTCGAGGAGGAGGCCAAAAAGCGGTAAGCATGCGATGGCTGTTAAAATCTCTTTAAATTAATTTTTTATTTGATTTGATCTTGCAGCAAATCTAAGTGGGATCAGCCGGCGCCCTCGTCCACCGTTGTCAAGCCAACTCTTCCTGCTCTAACCACCACTGTAACGGGAACAAAGGGTACTGTCATCTCCGCTTTTGGATCCCTACCCAAAAAGCCAGCCGTTTAGCAACATTGTAGTCTTTTATTTTATATCATTGAAACGATTTTGATAAGCGCTGACCGAAGCGTATGACAGATGCCCCCATGCGCTGCTCTTATTCGTTTCTACTGCTTTGAATATAAAACAAATATGTTTAAGTTGAAATACTTTTTGGTCCTTGTATTATTTGCTAGCGGTTGTTATGGATCTCTGGCAAGACACCGGAAGTATCCTGTGTGGGTCCTGAAAGTCAATTGGAGGATCTTTAGACCCAAGAAACAATACTACCAAAACTAGAAATATAAATAATTTCAAATACGACCGACTGAAAACAATAAAAATAAACAATGCTATACGTTTAAAAAAATGTTTTTTTTACTACCATAAGTTTTAAAGTTAATATATATAAATACATTACGTCAAAGTAAACTACACAATTTAAAATTTATATTTATTTATTTTCTGACTATCGAAGTCATCGATATTAGTATATTTTAAGCCCGTTTAGTATGTTTTTTAGAATTTGTTGCCGTTCTGCAGCGATCTAGCTACGGTCACTCTAGTTCCGTGCTCGAACATCCGTGTGTTGGGTATTTTTGCGTTTTAAATAAAAAAAACACAAACAAGCACAAGCTGTGTTTATTTATTGCATGCAGGCTGTTAACCAGAAGTTATGATTTAAAAATACTGAGTGCGTGATAGTTTATTAAGTGTCTAATTGCGAATTGAGTCAACGCAACGCACGGCAACACAACAACAACCACACACCGAGAGAAAAGAGAGAAGACAACGCAGCAGCAGCAGAAGAATTTTTCGATCTGAACTGAGTGGATGTGTGTGTGAACGAGACAACCTGAGATTTGTATAAAAAGATAAAAAGATGAAGAAGATGCCGAGATAATTGTAAAACATAGTGTGTGTAAGTGCGAGTGCTGAAAAAGTTTGTTTAAAGAAACTTGGCCGTGCTAATAGTTCAAGGTGCATTTAAATGCGGATGTGGCCATTACACGGCAACCGGTATTTCGTCTGCCCCTCTCTTTCACTTCCTTTTTTTTAGCTCCGCGATCTGCTTCTTTTTGCCGCCACTTGCGCTGCATTACCCCTCCCCCTCGCACTCACTGAAAAGCTTATTTATAAACCGAATTGCAAGAGCAGAACAGAACAGAAAAAGAAAAGGAAGAACCGTTCAATTGTGTTCCATTGTCTCTGGAATATGCATTTATTTAGCAACAACAAAGGTGGAAAAATGGGGAGAGCGGGGTAAGAAGAAGAGCAAACCCCATCTTTTTGTTTCGCTCGCAACAATTGCAAATGAGACGCTCTGTCTCCCTCTCTCTCACTCTCTCACCTTTCGGCGCTGCCACTTGTTGGTGTGTTTGTTGTGTGTGTTTGTGTGTTGCCCTGCCCAAAACAACTGAATTCTATTCATTTTGTTGCTTTTTTCGGCCGCAGGAAATCAAATGAGAGCGCACTCGATAAAAGAGATAAAGAAAATACTGTTCGGCATCAGGTGTTAAAGTGCTAAACAATTCCAAAAAAACGCAAAAGGAAAGTAAACAAAACGTGACGCGTGTGCTTGTGTGCGGCGCCAATAAAAGCCAAAAACAACAAAACTGACATCCAAAAAAACTCAGACAACAGCAACAACATTAATAATAACCAACATCTAAAACAACAACAAGAAGCAAGGGCATTGAGTGATTCAACGCGGCGAACCAAAAAAACCATGTCGGATTCGTATTATCAGGTGAGTTTGTGTGTGTGGGTGTGCGTCTGCCGGTCAAATCGGTTGCTTAATACTTTTCATATCAGCAAGATCCCCCACTTCCCCCACTCATTTTGTCGCCCACCCCCTCTCTATTGTGGATTTGGGTGTGGGATCAGCGAACATTCCAACGGGAAATACAGTCCATCTCTAAAACGAATTTTAACTTTTCATTTTCTAAAAACATACTTTTAACTACGCACATAAAAATTACAATTGAATCACAATCTGCAAATGACTAATATGTGATTGTCAGTTTTCAATTTTTGACAAACTGAAAAGGTAACACTCATCTCCGCTTTGAGCCAATTTCTAAACTGCGTATAAGTGCCCTTCTTTCTGATGCACCTGTTGCGCACCGGTAGTTTCCGCTCCAGCTGACGGAAGCCACTTGTGGGTCATCCCTGGAGCTCGCATTTGTGGGCCCCCAGTGGCCAGGAATACTAACCGTGCCAATGAAAACAGTAACAAATGGCTGCAAATGACATCACTTTCGTTAGTTGGCGTGCACAAATCGCGTTCCACATTCAAATTCACATTCCGCTCGCCAAGTGGCAATTGCCTTAAGTGCGTGACCCGCAGCCTAAAAATAGACATCCAGCGGTTAATATTTTTATGAACCTTTTAATACCTATTGGGTAATTGGAACGCACTCAAAATATGTAAATTTCTTGACACTTGGATGTAAATCGACACAGTTAAACAGGTTATGATAACATTATTTTCAAAATCGTTTCATATTTTTCAAATCTCAGATCACGCTCTGTTGATAGTGTTTATTTCAGTGTAGTGCAATTACCGGCAAGGTTGCAATTAGTTGGGTGCCCAGCAATCAGTTGATTACAGGGTATTTAACTGTGCAGTTTATAAATAGAACACTCTGTCAAGTTGTTTTGGTCGATGCAACGCCGCCTTATCTCAGAAAGTGCTTATCGGACTTTATAAGTTCTATATGCATCTTCTGTGCTTCTGTTCTTTAATCAGGAGAAGCGGCAGCATCCATCACGTAGTCAATGACTCAGAGAAATCATTCAGGACTGACCCATTAAGTTAATTTCGTAGACCATTCACCAAACCTTTTATGCTATTTTCAATGATAAATCTTTTTGAGCAGGGCTTTTGGAAGTGCAAACCCCCTCGAAAATGTATAAGTCCAATGTAAGTCACACTCGGTGTTTAGCCAGAAAACCAGATTCCTGAAGAAGGAGCAACGGCAGCTCCTACTTACATACTTTTGCCATTTACGGCGGTGCACCTGAGAGTTAAAGACGAGACGCAATCTGCCCGCAGGTTCGCTTCTTTCAGACTGAAAACCAAAAACCGGTTTCGGTTTCGATTTGAGCCATCTTGGCGTTGTTCTATAGCTGCTCGGCAGAACAGGGTCAGCCAGTTGGCATGGAAAATAAAAAACCTACAAAATCCTGGACTGTTTTATTCAACAAGTTTGCAAGGAATTACTGTGTTAAGTATGTGTTAAATCTATAATACGAGTATTTTATTAATATTTCTTATTTCTCAAATAAGACTACTAATCAGAATGAGGTATTGTAGTTTTAGTTTATTTGCAAATGTAATGCGGAATTAAAATCAAACAAACTTTTGCAAAAGGCATTAATTGTTCTCCTTTAATAACACAAGAATGTGCTAGACTTTTGGAAAATCTAGCCTACTGTCCCTTGAGTGTTTTGAGTTTGGTTTCAAGCATTGTTGATTTGTTTAACAAATTTGCAATGGGCAAAAGGCCTCGACAAACACACTTGCCATGCATGCGGAATGTTAGGCAAACAGTTTGTGTGGAATGGCGGTTAGCCCATCAAGTGTCACGTGTCCCTGCCTCTCAGCCTTAACATCTCCTCCTGGGCCATCTCACGTATTATTGTGTGGCCACATCTTGGCCACTGACAGGCTGTCAGAACAAACAAAGGGCCACACAACAGAGTACGAGGGAAGGGGAATAAGAGGTCCGCATGTTGTTTTCGCTGGTCTGTTGTTTACCTTTGGCTCCGACTGCATCCCTCAAAGTGCCTGCAACTGAGAGATAATTCCGCCAAAGTACACCAATTAAAGTTGAATTTTTTATCTCAGAATTTAATATACAAAGTGTATTTACAAACATCAACTAGTATTCCCATGCAAGGTCCAGATTTCTCTGGAAGGTTTTTTATACCACTGAAATTTGCAAACCAATTAAATGAACAATTAAATGTTAATGTATGTAATTCATAAATACATACATAAATGTTAAATTTTAAAGTAAACGGAATCTAAGAAAAGACCAAGCTATATTTTTAAATCGTATTCTATTTTCCTCTATTTATCTTTTCAAAATAGAAATGCCTCTCAGATAAAGATACAACACAAGATGTAGATACTGCTGTGAATTCCTTTAATTAAATTGCCACTCGTGCGCCGTCTTGTTTACAGTTTCAATTTTCCTCTGATTCTTCGGGTTGTTTCCGCACATTTGTTTTGCACGAGTTTTCCTCAACCCTGGGATGCATTTCATTAAATTCAATTTGTATCTATTAAGTTGGCGTTGGCTTGCCTGATGGAAGCTGATAAGGTATCATACTGCGACTTGTCGTGATTTGTTTATGTAAATTTCAGCTGCGCAAAAAAGTTTTATTTCATTTAAACGATGATGCGACTTAGTCTTGAGTTTGCGTAAAAATAAAACGCTTTTCCACTTTCTTCCCCCCTCTCATCAAGCGAAAAGGTTTCCTTTTCTCAGTCAAAGCTTTACAGATTATTTTGTTTGTTTTCCATTGCTGTAGCAAGTTGTTGTGCTGATGGTTTCGTTATCAATTTGACCCTCGGAGCTGCTTTGCTTGCTTACATAAATTGAGCAATTAAATGTTGCAAAATATATTCATTGCTGCTAGTCAAGCGTTCAAATGGAAATTTTATTTCCATTAGTTTTTCTTCAATTTTCCCGAGAGGCAAAAGAAAGTGTTCCGCGGGGTCGACGGGCATTGAAAATCATTTAATTAACTTGCTGTCTGTCGCTGGACTTTAGTTTTCGTTGTTTGCTGGCGTTATATCACATCCATTTGCCCCTCTCCGCATTTGACTAAGATAATTCATAGCTCGTTATTGTCTGTATATCCCACCCCCTTCCATTTCCTCCCGCCGTGGGCACATTTAATTGCTGCAATTGATGAGTTCAATTGCGCAAATTATTGCGCTGGCTTTGTGCTACAGTTGAAGCTGTTGCTCCAGTCCTTTTTTCCCCAGATCGATATGAATTGTGGTGGTCTCGAGGTGGTCGCCTGATTGGATTGAAGCCTTGTTTATGTGGCTGCAACAACAGGTGGGAGGCAAACAAAGCCAAGCCCGCGGAAGCGTTAATCGAAAGTGCCCTTAGAAATCTATAAAATGGCTGAGTTTTTGTTAATGATATTGCATTTAAGTCAACGGTTTACGGGCTTGTCTTCGTAGCTTGACAAAATATTTGATGTCAAGTAAATGAAGAGTTTTCCTATGGAAAGGTACAAGTTGAGATTCTAAGGTTGAACTATATTTTAACAAAGTTTTGTCCCATTTCGGTTGCCTCACATTTGGCTCGGCGAACGGGTTTTCGCCTTGAACTCGAAAAAGTGGAAAACTCGATTTCGGCGCATGCAGGTGTCCCCAATTACAGTGGATTCTCGAAATTGGGACAACGTTAGTTAGCCAGGTTGCTCGTTTGGCTTGCAAATGATGTGCTCCAAAGAGGGAATGAAAGGAGGAAGTGGCAAGAACCACAACAAATGCAGAAACTAGTTGCAGAAGTAGAACTTGTCTGGTTTGACATCAGGAATGTGGTGCTATGGTGCACCTTCTGCCAGCGACTTGAACTTGCCACTATCGCTGGCTCCACTTGGAGTTGCAGTTGCGATTTCTATGGCAGCAGCAACCATTGCACGTGCAGCCGTCAAACAGCTGGCTTTAGTTGTTTGTTTGCTCGTTTTGGTTGTCTTTGCCGCGGCTGCCCACCCCTTCATTTACATCCAATTTTCTTCGCCTGCGACGGCTGCTGCGGTAACATTGATTTCTGTATAATTTTCGTAATTTTCACTTTCACTCGACCAAAAACGAACAAATGGCAAACAAAAACAAAAGCTATGGGCCGCCACTGGGACTGCGGCTATTGCCATAAAGCATTTTTCAATCAAATTAACAGCATGTTAATAGCATAACAGAGACATGCCATTTGTGCATATGCGAGTGAGAAAGAAATGGAGACAGGGTTCATAGACACACTGCAAATATTAAAGGGATTGTATCGATTTTATATTACGACTTCAAATTTAAGTTGAAAGCATTTTAAGCATACGATAGATACATTCCAAATATAAAACCAAATAAAAAAATTTAATGGTGCTTTAACTATAATACCAAAAAAAGAAAGTTAATTGCAAAGAAAACTCGAACAATATTAAATTAAATTTACAATCAGGCAAAACACGCAAATGTATTTCAGTTATTGAAAACTCTAACTTTCATTAGGTTATCAATTTTTTTATTATTTATATTGATGGTAAATGTAGCTTTAATTTACTCTGTTAAAAAGGAGATCTGCATTTTATTTCAGTGAAGAAACATTGGTGCAGAGAGAAAGAGAGAGGAGAAAAGCGTGCCAAGCTTAAGTGCAATTGTTTGGCAAACACCTGCAATGCGCTCTCCCTCTTTCCCTCTTATCTTCTCGCACACTCTCTCACTTTTGAGTGCCGCTCTCTGCCAATTTTCCCACTCTAAGCTGGCTTCCTCAAACAGCCTCCGTTGTTGGTGTTGTTGCTCTTTACTATACCTTTTTTTTTCGATCGCTGCAAGTGTTGTTGACCGCTGAGTTTGACGCCGAAGCTAAAGCCTCAGGCGCTGCTCTCAAAATGCCGTTGTTCGTTGATTGAATGCAGCAGCAACAACCAGCCACGAACAACATACAACAATACTGCAAAAGCTTCCAGTTTTAGAGATGAGTAAATAATTTTTAGACAAACGGGAAATGTGGCTTGGATAATGGTAATAACAGGAAAAGGGGCGGTATAAATTCAAATGATAATATTTACTTATTCTTGTGTTAATTTAAATATTAATAATATTTAATATTAAATAGTCCAGTTCTTATGCAGTTTATAATTCCGGTTGTTGACCCTTATTAAAATTAAAATACTTAATTTAAAAATTTTTTTTTTAAGAATGGATGCATTTAAAAAGAAATTGTTTATTGTAATCCCTTAAGATTTTCTGCACGTTTTCAATATTTTTTTATTTTTTAGGTTTAAGCTTAAAAATAAATGTAAAAAATTAAATAATTGAAACGCTTTTAAGCATTTTTAATTATTAATTGGTAATAAAATGAATATCTCAAACAAATTTATGAAGTACATTGAATCATCGTTTATTTATATATTAATTGTTGTTTCAGTTCTTGAGGTTTTTTGTGTAGTTTATTTCAGCTACTCTATTTTGAGAACAAATTTTTCTGCGATAGTTCTTATCCCAGCGATAGGTATAGGTACTAAACTAAGCTTACTCATCAGTTATCCGCTGACTAGTGTTGGTGTGAAATCCATGTTAATCACATTACGTGTGCCCGGCTAATGCCTCGCCGATTCTGTGGGAATTGCTCTGATTTTTTTTTTAGTTTTATCGCTATTGCAGTTGCACCTGTGAGCTCTTAATGCAATTAGTTAGAGCTGTTGCTGCTGTTCCTCACCTGAGTTTTTCCATCAAATGCTCTTCGACACATGAGATTTCCCACTGAAATGTAACTGTAATACACATTCTTGAACTTTTTTAACCCTAGCGCAAAACTTAGATATATTAATTGGGTTGGCCGGGCTTTTGGATTTCGGTGATAAAAGGTTTTCAACTAGGACTGGTTTATTCTTTGAACTCGTTGTTGTGGGAGATGCAAATGAGAGTCGACACCCTTCGAAAGATGTCTTAAAGCCAGCCAGTTGGAACTTTTCAGGGGAGAGGGCACCTTCCTCTTTGACGTTGGCCGACACTGTGGGCCCTTTCCCTGTTTTTCCCTCGTTTCCCTATCTGCACCCCACCCCCTTTTGGCCACAAATGATTCTTCTTGGCAGCCATTGTTGGCGCTGCCCTGTGTCATTGTGGCAGGTTACAGGCCAACTTCTTTATCTTTGTGGTTTGTAATTCTTTTCACAGACTTTCAACTACTTTTAAACTGTTTTTATAATATTTTATTTGAAGACACAGGGTAAGACTAACTGGAATATGTTGAAACCAATTAAAATATATTTTTGAATTATTTATCTCAATATTTGAAAAAGGCTAAAACAAGTAAATATAAACTTAAACTTAACCATTTTAGCAAAGTATTTTTTAATGTTTCGGTTTATTGCAAAAGTTGTTAGTCTATGACGCTTTTATAATATTTATTAAGATAATTAAATTAACAAAATGAATGTATTAAATTCATAACATTCATGTTTATGTTATGCATTTTTTGTTCTCGTCATCTTTATTTCTATGTAAGGTAATTTGTTTAACAGAAGCTCTACTGTACGTTCCCTGTTTTCGTTGTACTTGTTGCTGCATGTTGCTGTTGCAGACGACAACCATGACTTCCCACAGCCGCATCGACGCGACAACAAAACTGAGACACAGAGTTAAAGCCAAGAGACAGCCCGAGTTTTCCCTTTCGTTACGTGACAGCGCCCAAACAATCGCACGGCCCGAACAGCACAATCTCCTAAAGATACCGAACCAGAGACATCTACGACTGCAGATTCATCTGCAACAGCCACGGCTAAGACCTCAGACAATCTGCATATCCACTCAGATCTTAACTTGGCTTTCGTTTGCCATGTAACACGAGTGTTTCGTTTTCGCATTGTTCTTAACTACGTTTCCTTTAATAATGACATAATTGACAGCCACTCATTTTCCGCCTGAATGCGGCTAGCTTTCCCGAAAAATCCATTTCCATTTCCATATTATTTTTAATCTAACCAAAAAGGTTTGCGGGGCTTGTGTAACTTTTTAAGGGTAATTTTTTATACTCTTACTTTTGTTGAGAAATTTTAAGAAGGTTGAAGTAGATTATATATCATATTTTTTTAGGACTATTCAAATATTAATCATTACTATTGCAAGATCATAAAACTCAAATAATTTTATGAAAATTATGTGCACATATTTTCAGAATTAAAGATTTTTAAATCAATCGATTTCTTATGTATTTTATAAAATCATCAAAAACCACTGTTAAGCCCACAGAACCATTTAATTTTATTGAGGGTATATGAAGTTCATCTTAATCGCATACAGCTTTGACACTTTTCCTTTTTTTTTTAGGCTTTAAGGAAAGGAGCTGGAAGAGGGGCGTGTAATTATGATGAAACTGGCTGACTTGGTTTGTCGGCTGGGCAAGTTTTTGGGCGCTGTTTTCGAACGGAGTGCGTGGCACTCTATACAGTGTTTTGATTCGGTGTTCGTTGTTTTGGGTCTTGGGTTTGTCAACCTCTGGGATCTCGGATCGACGTGGGCTGGGCGGCTGGCATGACGCATTCGACGGTTTTCGGTTTAATTGCCGCTTTTCGTTTTCGCTTTTCCGAGCGAGCGAAGCGCTTATCAGTCGCTGCACTTGGCATTGGCCATATTTTCTTTTTTGGCTTGCGGTTTTTTCGTTTTGGCTGCACATCCGACATCCGGTTTCGAGTTTTGCAATTTCCGTTTTCCCGATGCGTCTAGTATCGGGAAATAAACACACCCAAACCAACCAACCAACCCGTATCGATTCGGAATCCCTTTGATAAAGTCATTCAATAGGTCAGGCGGATGAGTCAGGGCCGCTTTAAAGGTTGGCGGATTGGGCTAAAAGGAGGGGCTCCCCCTTGGGTGTGGATATCTAATTAGTCACTCATTTGAGGGGCTTCTTGAGCATTTTTTTTGTAATGGTTGTGGGCCTCAATTTTGGTCTCAGGTGGAGGAACTTTAACTCGTTTTATAAAAAAAACGAGTCAAAAATAAGACTATCAAAAACTTATTGACAGCCGATTTTTAAAATTATAAAAATCTTTGTTAAGTTATATTTTGTGCACGGTGCATGTGTATGTTGTGAGGTAGTAATTATATACAGCGGTTTAATGAGCAATTATAATTTATTTTTCTAAGTATTTTGTTAATCCAGCTATTCGCAAAAAGGCCATTAAAATGAGTTAAACACAATCCCGTTTCGGATGGTTAGTTCCAGAAAAATGGAAGCCTTGGGTGAAAGAATTTCTCTAGTGTGGAGAAAGCCTTGGGCAAAGAATTTTTTTCTAATTGAAGCGGCGCCATGCTGAGCCATGTAAATTTTCCCGTTTCCACTCATTCGCCCATTTTCCACATTTTCCAGCTATTTTCGGTGCTTATGCAAATGACAACACTTGGCTTATCTCTTGGCATATTCTTCTGAATAAACCATAAACAAAAGTCGTGGGCAACTAAAATGTGTGACAGTTTCATAATAGTCACAAAATCGGAGATGCAGAGAGCTTATTCTTTCATTTTGAGAGGGAAGTGAGGGGATCTCTCTCAAATGTTAATCAAACATAGCTGTACAATTCCCAGATCTAGCACAATGGGAGAGTTAAGAACAGATGGAAAGAGGAGTGGGGGGATAAAGCCAAGAGGAAATTGAATATAATCTGAGCGGAGCCAATTAACAAACTTGAGTTGCGCACTCTCTTCGGAGCTCTGCCTCTCCTTTCTACTTACTCTTTTTTTTTGGAGCATCGATTTATTATGGTACACTGGGAAAAAAAGTGTAACATTGAAGCAAAAATAATTATTATTTTTATGTTGGATTAATATTGGTCAATTGAAATTCAAATCTTGATTTTACTTTAAGTGTAAAAAACTATATATGTACATAATATTGGTACGATTGATATGAAATTTGGGTTGTTGGTGGCTATAAGAAAATTATAAACTCGTTTCAGAACAGAAAGGTTTATCTCAGTTTAGAATAAAATTTAGAAACTTTATAGCTCTTCAGATCTCGAATTTCAAATTTTATTTTGTGATATCTAGAACTTGAGCGTACTTTCTTGTTTCTGACTGGCGATCGATCTCTGGCGCTCACTTACTAAATCACCCTTTAGCGGCTGTGGCTGCAGCTCTCTGCCACATTATCAAGCCGCTCTCTCACACTATCTCTCTTACAAATTTTCCACTCTCGGCTTGGAGCTGCGGGCTTTGGGTTTGTGTGCGTTTCTTCAGTTCGCTCGCGGACTTTGAATAAGCCGGTTGTGTCGTTGGGTCGCTGCTTTGCTCGGTTTGGTGGCTCTTTCGCCTGGTTCGTTTGTTATTGTTTGTGTGTGAAAGTAGCGGCGTGCAGCAGAAGCGAATTGCATAAATTGGGAAGCTAAAGCAAAAGCCTTTATACCTGGTGATTTTCGAATTTCTGGCAACGTACGGGGGTGCCAAAATAATTATATATGTTTTCCCAACGGATGACGCACAAATGCGTTTTGGCCATGTCAATGTCCTTATTTTCGAGAGGCACGCCCACGCCACGCGAGTGCAGATACAGATACGAATCCAGCAGATAAAGTTATACACATAAACGCAATGGGATTAGCCGATTTCTAGCTGAGTGTAAGTTGTTAAACGAATCTACGCGATTTGGACCATTTATTTTACGGCTTCTTCGTCGGCTTCAGCGGATTTCTAGTTAATAATTAAGACAAAAGGCGAAAGATAAAAGCCACAGATACAGAAACCGATTCAGATACACAAAACGGCGCTTGGGTGAAATTCCATTTCTCTTTTACTTTTATATTTCGTTTGGCTGCCAATCGCTTCGTAAAAAGTGAAAATCCAAGTGACAATCAATTAAAATTCGAGACCAGTCGAAAATCGATTTTCAGTTTCAAGCGAGCCAGCATTTTGTTCTAATTTTGCCACAATTTGGTAGCGGCCACCTCGTCCTCTCTTTCACCCTCTCTTTATCGTCGCGTCTCTTTCGCTGGTTTTATTTTTTTTTTACGGTACTTAAGCTACCGCGGCTTAACCCAAATTCACTTGTTGCATGTGCTGAATAAGCAAAAAATCGTTAAGAAAAAGAAGCGTTGAAGAAAAATGAAAATTTTCGTTGTTTTTAGTATTGTTGTCACAGTCGTCGATGCCTTTCTATGGCTTTGCCTTAATGCAATGCGACTGGGTCAAAACCCCTCTCCAGCCCACCCCACCTCCCCCTTTTTTGTCATGTTCCATATTGGGTCGAACTCGGATTACAAATTTAAAAAAATTAAATACAAAACCAGAAGCGTTGACAGCTTCAGTTGTCAACTAAACTAAACAAATTCATCAGCACCACATAAACAGCACATACATATGCCATAATGAGCTGTGCTTGCTTTAAACGTTTTTGGAAAATTGATTATTGACACTTGAAAAAATCTCACTTCCAATTAAATTCCACTGGCATTGGGGTTTCGTATTGTAAAATCTCACACCAAAATCGATTACAGACTGCTTAGGCGTTTGACCAAAATATACAAAACTGAAACAATAATAACAAATCTCGTTTGTACCTGTTAATACTGTTAAGCAGTCTTCTGCTCATAAATGGTCAAGTAATTTGTTTTTTGTTTGGCACCTTATTTCGATGGAGCGGGTAACATAATTAGGATTGGATTGGAAAGTGAAACGGATTTTTTACTACTCATAAACATGTTAATAATTAAAGCTTTGGATATTTTTACAACATCCTTTGGGATATAATATTTTTGCAATTTGCAAGCATGAATTTTTTATTGAGCACTCATTTATTATACTGGTAATAAAAAATCGCTACATTAGTGTCAAAAAGATATTGAAATTTGTTTAGTGTTTGTGTTTGTAATTATTGTCTTTTATATAATATAAAATGTGTTCGGGGTACATTTAGTTTGAGTGCATATTAATAATAATATACATAAAATTTTATTGACCATTTTATCATTATAATTTTTAGTGAAATGTCGTTTTTGTCTGTTTTTATTTTTTACCTTCATCATTAAATTTATAAATTTATAAAAGATAAATTTGTTTACTTGCTTCCAAATTGAAGAGTATTTGCCATTCCCCATCTCCATAAACGCACGATCTGTACCTTTCCTATGTAGAGTGCGAAAATTAAATCGCTTACTTGAACCACAAAAACAAAAATAAAAGCAAATATATCCCCCCGTCTACACATGTGTTTTGTGGACGTGCGTGGGCCGATCAAGTGAAAAAGCATCGGATCGGCCAAGGGTATATCATGGGCTGATGTATGTTTATGTTGATGTGTGCCCGTGGAGTTTATATAGCTGGCGACCTTGTTTTCGGTTTGATTTCATGTGCGTGTGGCAAACGCTTCGGTGTTTCCTGCCCCGCTGAATACCCCTAATGCTGGAGCTTAAATAGCAGGTTCGCTTCTGTGTATGTTATGTTTTTTTCATCTATTTTTATTCGGGGGCAAACGACCGATTAGAAATCGTAAGTTTCATTGTTGCCCATTGGTCATTGGTCGTTGGATCGCCCCTTTACCTCCCCCTTCCACAATTTCTACTTCAAAGCGAGCGCCAATTATCAATTTATGAATTGCCGCTGGCCGAATCAAAGTGGTCCATCATCATTATCATTAGTTAACTGAATTTACTCCGACTTGATATACTAATAAATGTTTTTTCTCTTTTCTTCTCGTTGCAGGTAAATGGAACATTTGTTTATTTAAAGCGAAATTTGTAGAAATTTTCCAAAAGAAATATTTCCAGTGCAAATGATCGACAGCACATAATGTATCTAATAGATAGAAGCGCACACGTGCCAGTATCTGTCTGCACTCGCCTCCCTTTTGCATTTGCATGCCAATTTCAGATACAAATTCTGTTATTTTTTCCGAAATTATGTGCGCAAATCGAAAAGCTTTCTAATCGCTTTTCCGCCGCCTGAGCGGAGCGTTTTTCCTCCTTAGCATTGCAGTTTGCGTCTTGGCAGCGCCTTGACATCGTCGCTTTTTATATTCGATATATCCAATTCGTATATATATAAAAGTGTGTATATATGATGGATCCATAGACGTGGAGGTGGGTGCCCGGTGCTTTTTATTGTGACAAATATTTGGCCAGCTTTCCCGCAGCGACCGATTTTTGCGTTGTGCAATTTTTCTTTTGGAAAATGAGTATACAAAATTTCGCATTTTTCTACAGTGAGTTAACGAAAAGAAAGAAATTAAAATCTAATAAACTGCCAATGTGTAACATTCGGTGTATATATTTCAAAATTAAAGCAATTTGTGTAAAATAAACTAAGCAAAATAATAGAAAACTGTATTATGGCATTGACCATGAATATGGTGTTTCTTAAGGATTTACGTTCGCGCCTCAAAGGATATCTGCACGTATGTATTGGAGGGTATTTGATGTTTTTAGCTTTAAGATATTTAAATGAAAGTGGGTTAACAATAAATGAAAAAGAACTGACATCATATTTGACTAAGTAACTTGTATAAAACTCCAACATTTGAGTAAATTTTTTTTGATCTACCAAAATCTACATGCATCTATTTCCCAAGTATTTCCTGTTGTAACTAAAAATGACAACTAAATGTACAGGAAATATTCCCTATAGTTTATATTAATTGCAACAATTAAAGCCCTAATGTGTTTGTACATTCCGTTGAGCCTTGCTTAATTAGCTCATTAAGGCACAGAAGCTGGTAAGTAAGTCGAAAAGACTGAACATTCTCACTTGTTCTGCCCCTTTCTCTTTGTCTTCTCACTCTGATTTTCTGCCCACACACAAGTGGCGTGCGTCAAAAAGAAATTCATAAATTTTTAACAATTTATTGAAGTTTTCTGACACCGCCTCTGCCCATTCCCCTTTGTTGGGCTGCATTTTTGTGCAACTTTCTCAGACAGCTGCTGTCATTATACATTTAGTGCTTATATATCGCCTTTGTTTCGATGCAGCCGAATCCCGGCGTATAATGAACATGTCGCTATATCGCATATTATGCTGATTATTCAAGTATGTTGTGTCAGTTTTTTTTTGCTCCGCTATGCTAGGTTTGCATTTTCCTCAGCCTTTCTGTAATCACATTATGCAATCTCATTTGGCTTTATTATGGTTATCAACATCAAGATGTTTTTAAGAATGCGCCACTAAAATTTCACATGCGAATAACATTTCCCAGACATTAGCCGCTCACTCAAAAAATTCGACTCTCGAGGAACTTGATTTTATTTTGCTTGCTGCGGTCCCTTAGTTCTGAAGATTAAAGTCTGTTTTTAACTGAGAAATCCTGTTGGCTAAAAAGAATATCTAATTTCCTTTATTAGGTACTTAAACAAAGATGAATTCTGTGAAATCCTTAAATTATATCTCTAAATTTGTTTTTCGAAATCAATTTAAGTAAATGTTTGCAATGTGAGTATAAACCTTTTTTAATTAAATCGATTAAAATTGGGAAGCTTCTGAATTTTTGATTTTTCTCATTAAACTTTTAGCCAACCTTAAAATCATTTTATCAATAAAAAGCCAATTCAAACTATTTTTATTTCTGAACATTAATTTCTCACATATATTTTCTTCAGTGTTTTTGTGGATTTGCCTGATGATTTGTCTGTCTAAATAGACGAGTTGAAAGGTGGGTGGATGGGTGGTTGTGTGAAAAAGTGTGTGGGATGAGTTTTGGCACTTACAACTCGCTCGTTCGAATTGCCGGTTCGATTCATTCCGAAACGCTCCATCGATTTTAGTTTTAAGCTAATTGGCAATTAGTGGGATTGATTAAAAATCGCGTTATCCCATCAAAGATACTTGTATTTGGACCATCTTCCCCCGTCCGAAAGGAACTCGATGTTTTGGCATTATCCGAGGTTGCGTTCGCAGCGAATTGAGTTGCGTGGTTTGAGCTTATCGACGGCGAACGAACCTGTTGCTGCTAAACGGTTGCCGTTCGTCTCGATTCGTTTTTCGTTTTTCGATTTTCCCCCCTCAACAAAACCACACACACACACACACACACCGGTGCAAGTCCAGCCGCTCGTTATAGCTGGATGTTCTCAGTAACTGTTCGGCTATAGACGGGCGTAGTTAATTCCGATTTCCCACCGGAGTTCGATAGCGGTGACTCAGTTGTGTCACCTAGTTATTGGTTATTAATCTCAACAAGTGTTGCAAATATTAACATAATTATCTCGCTCAAGTGCCAGTCATTCAAATAGGAAATTTAACAACCTTTATTAAGTGAAGAAAAATATACGAGAAACAAGGAGTGATTGTGTGTGTGTGTGTGTGTGTTTGTGTGTGTGTGTGTGTGTGTGTGTGAAAATAGTGAATCAAAATGTATGCCCTTGTGTGTAAACAAGTGGTTCTGGATTTCAAATTTTCTTGCCAAACTTATCTACTCCGACGGTTCTTTGATAAGAAAACGTTACGCACTCTTTTATTATTTTTCTGTCAACTCAGGGCCGTATTAAGTGACGAGGGCGCCTTACAAAATGTCTAAAAAGTTTCACGGTCGCGCAATAGCTTCTAAATAAAATAAAGAAAATCAATACAAAATATTGACAAAAGTTGAATGAACTAAAATTATAACATGTGTTGAAAAACGGAAAAGTTTCAGGGTCTAAAGTCCTTAAATTTCACGAAAATCGATAGAAAAATTAAAAAAACTAATTGATATAATTTGTTTTAAAAGTTTTCCATTAGGGTTCTTCGCGTCAATAGTTTTCAAAAGCTAAATAATCAATAGACTGTATTGGTAAAAGCTTAGATAACTTTAATCCCATTCGCGACATTCCTTAATGAACAAATTCCCACCCAAGCTCACCATAATTTTGTTGGTTCCGTTTTAAAAATATTTACAATGAGTTTCCAATAAACAATTGTTTATTGAAATGTGTTTACTCTGTACCTCTCTGCACTTGCCACTTTGTTTGGGCATACATATATGCATATGTTTTGCAGACCGTAGATTTCAACAAGAATTGAAAATAAACTTATTCAATCGACAGCACAACTGGGTAACTTTTTTTTGATTGTGTAAATATGTACAAACTGTTCGCCCTTAAATACCGAATTTTTGCTGGAAATATAAGTGAGGAACACTAAAACAATTAAATTTGTTGTTTTTATGTACATAAAAATAAGTTCTTATGTTTCTGACAGATAAGAATGAACTTGAACTTTGTAATTCCGTTTTAGATTCGTATATATTTATTCTTATTTATAAATCATGTATTTCCCAATTTTTTATGGTGGACCATAAGTCTTCAACTTTCGTTAAGAGAATACTCTTCAGTTCAAAAACAGCAGTCGAACTCCTAACTTTATTGAGTAAAACAATGTCTATATCTAAGTTGTTACTTATATTTTCTGCATATAATAGCTTTTAATTGATGTTAACTTCTTACGATTGGCATTCCATTTGAGAAAACTTTCGCCTATCAAACAACTCAGCTAACAATGTTCTGAGCTTTAAATTCGTTGAGAAAGTGTAGCATAGACGATGGCATTCAATTGAAATTGAACGACTAGAATTCCAATTTGCATAGCAATTATCGTCGGGTTGTTCGCTTGTTTCAAGTGACACCTTTGTCGACTTTTCCCGGGCAAGAGCGGCAATGCAATGAATGGTTATCAGATAGAAGCAATCGAGAACCGTTTAATGAGAAAGCCAAAGAAACTTGTTCAACTTAAAAAAAAGAAACAGAAGAACCGGGGAGGTAGGAAAAAACATTTTCTTGATAAACGGCAGTTGGAGCCGTGTGAATAAAAGTGTGTATATTTTTTTTTTTTTTGTGGGTCAGACTGTTCCAGCTAATTACCGTGAACTTGTCAGCGCACAAAACGGCTGTAAAATGACCAAAGTGAGGTAATAAACCCGACGACTTAACGAGAAATCCGAGTGAATAATGTCCCGACTGGTGAAGAGAATCCGCAGCATGATCAATCCAAACAGCCAGCGGGATCGCGAAGATTCCTCCTCTTTATCCACTTTGGAGAGCGGGATTGGTGGCAGGAAGTGCCACTCCCTGCCCCGACGATACAGTAAACACTCGACTGCACGACGATCGAACAGTGGTCTGTGGAATCGTCTGGTCACAAATGTCTTTGGTCCGGAAGATGAATATTATTTCGATGAAGATGCTGGGAGTGTTGATGGTGCAATATTCTACACCGATTCGGTTAATGGTTCAAACTATGAATTATCTGGAGAAGTGAGTTGGCAAAACGATACACAAAAACTATTTTATATAAAAAAAAACAAGTTTAGAAAGTTTTTATGTCTCGCAGAAGATAAAAGCTACTTAGGAATAAAATATTGAGCTGTTAAATGAATAATCAAAATGTTTTATTTGTATAATCTATGCTCTTTGAATAATAACAAATCAACTCAATTGGCTCCTGTAAATATATTTCATAAGATGGAATTAATTTATTTACAAGATGTAAAATCTCCTTTTGCTTAACGATCCCGAATCCATTTGGAAAAGACTAGGAATTTTATTTATTTATTATTATATAATGTTGAAAATATAAATAAGTGCTATTATCACATTCGTTGCCAGAATACTCTCAACGAATTGATTAAAAAAAATCTTTTTAAAACCAATCTTCTTGTAATTACTTTTAAAGAAATGACTAAGTCAAAATTGATATCTTGATCTTTTATTCACAGGGCGAATACATAAAGCATCCCGTTCTGTACGAACTCAGTCACAAATATGGTTTCACAGAGAATCTGCCCGAGAGCTGTATGTCCATACGGCTGGAGGAGATTAAGGAGGCCATTCGGCGCGAGATTCGCAAAGAGCTGAAGATCAAGGAGGGCGCCGAGAAGCTCCGCGAGGTGGCCAAGGATCGTCGGTCCCTCAGCGATGTGGCCGTTCTTGTCAAGAAGAGCAAAAGCAAACTGGCCGAGCTCAAGTCGGAGTTGCAGGAGCTCGAGAGCCAAATCCTTCTGACATCGGCCAACACCGCCGTGAATAGCAACGGACAAGGTAAGTCCATATCAAATTCTCTTGAAGATTAGGTAATTCGCGGTTCGTTTCGAAAATCCATTAACAGCCAAACTTTCGAAAAGCCAATCATAAACTGTTTCAATTATACGAGAGCAAAAGTTGGGCATATTTTCATGCAACAAGTTTTGTGGGCAATTGTAACGAGACAAGTGTATTCCCAATAAAAAAAAGGGCGTGCCAAGGGGGCGGGACCACTAACGAAGCTTCAACCAAAACAAAATACAAAGAAAACTTTGGGTAGTGCGTTGAAGTTGAAATACCTTTTTCGGCTGGAAGATAAACTTAAGGTCATGTGGTGAAGTTTGTTATTTAATTCAATTTCATGCTTGTTACAAATTGTAATTTGATAAGCCGTAAAGTGATGAATTAATCAAATTAATCAAAGCTGGTCTGTTTAAATTTGAGTTTAAATAACTTAACCAAGGCTTATCTCTAATTTTAAACATAACATTCATTCAATGACAAAGAAATAACTTACCAAAACAAATAAAAAACTTAAAAATGAAAGTACCCGAAAAGAGTAACATTAAATGGACACGAATGCCGAAATTGTTCACGGTTTTGGGAATGGTTAAGTCCCTCTTTAACGAGTCTTTGTCACGCACCTGCTTTTACCACACTTTTCTTGGCCCATCACTTAATGTTCCATGGTGACAAAAAGCATTATGTTGGGTGTGAAAGATCTGATTATCGCTTTATACTTTATACATATGCCCTCGTATCTTTAACAAAACACTTTGTGATAGACTCGGTGACAAACCGAATTTTTTCCTCATTTTCTTTTCTTCGCTTTATGTGAGCTATTGACACAACTGGTACGGTTTGTTTACATTTTCGAACGGAGACAGCGTTCTGGCATTCTATTTATCTGCTTCCGTGTTTGGCCAATTCCCCAACAGAAGCATTTATTTGACCCAGAAGAACCATCCACTGCTGCTTTTGTGTGGCGCCAAAGTCGACTTTCCATATGTCAAGCGATTGACATGTTTGGCAGCTGTCAAAGAATGCTGCACAAATGCCGATTCTCTTTGAATAGATAGATGGTGCATATACATCTAAGCATACGAATGTGTTTTTAGTTAGTCTATAGAAAAGCAAACAAAAGAAACCAAGGAAATTAAAAAAACATTGCAGACGATTTATTTATTTTTTTTTTTTTTATGGTTTTTTTATACCCTTGCAGAGGGTATTATAATTTCAGTCAGAAGTTTGCAACGCAGTGAAGGAGACGTTTCCGACCCTATAAAGTATATATATTCTTGATCAGCATCACTAGGAGAGTCGATCTAGCCATGTCCGTCTGTCCGTCTGTCCGTCTGTCCGTCTGTCCGTCCGTTTATATGCAAACTAGTCTCTCAGTTTTAAAGCTATCTGCATGAAACTTTCCCAAAAGTTGTCTTTCTATTGCAGGTAGTATATAAGTCGGAACGAGCCGGATCGGACGACTATAGCATATAGCTCCCATAGGAACAATCGGAAAAATAAATGAAAAAAAATTATAACTTTGCTGTTTTTTAATTTTTTGTTTAGTTCTTCGACATATAGTAATGGTAAAATATTTCCGATTTACGGTTTAAATTTCATCAAAATCGGACGACTATAGCATATAGCTCCCATAGGAACAATCGGAAAAAATAAATGAAAAAAAATTATAACTTTGCTGTTTTTTAATTTTTTGTTTAGTTCTTCGAGATATAGTAATGGTTTAATATTTCAGAATTACGGTTTCAATTTCATCAAAATCGGACGACTATAGCATATAGCTCCCATAGGAACAATCGGAAAAATAAATGAAAAAAATTATAACTTTTCTGTTTTTTAATTTTTTGTTTAGTTCTTCGACATATAGCAATGTTTAATTATTTCAGAATTATGGTATAAATTTTATCAAAATCGGACGTCTATAGCATATAGCTCCCATAGAAATAATAAAAATATATAAAATAACTATCTAATAATTGAGCTGCAAATAATCATAGTTTCAATGTTTTTTTTTAGCACATACTCAAGTAAATCATAATTTAAATGTTTTCAAAAGTATTTAATTAATGCAATAGCTGCAAGGGTATATGAACTTCGGCTTGCCGAAGTTTGCTTTCCTTCTTGTTTTTGTTTAAATTCATATTATTTATGTTAAGCAATTAACTGCAAGTAGCGATATAAACTGTTAAGCTTAAAGCTGAGCTGAGGCTTATCATAGAAACTATTTGTATCTGACGAAAAAACATTATCTTACCAAACGTAAAAGCTATTTTCAACATTTCAGGAAGTTGTGAAATAAACCCTGAGGAAATTTCAAACTCTTCATTAAAACGTGGCTTTGAATTTGCTATCAACAGTGCCATAAAAAGCTTGTATTTACAAATAAAAAAAAATGCTGATTGTTAATAGAAATTATTTCCACATACAATAGGTTAATATCAAGTAAATCAAGTTAATCCTTAAATTTTAAATGTATTTTTAATCAAGAACTAACCCTTTAAAGACACATAAAATAAGTAATTTAAGTAATTTAAAGTAAAATAAGTTTTCTAACGGAACTTTCTCTTTACAAACATTTATATAAAATATAATTACATTTATATTGTTTCCTATTTCTTGCAGAGTCCATTACTGCCTGCATTGATCCCAATGGCGGTTTCTTGGTCAGCGGAGCGGTTGGCGGACTGGGCGGCGGAAGTACGGCTCTCGAGGGGGGCGGCCCGGCTTCCGCCAATGACAAAGTGCTCGCCTCGCTGGAGAAGCAGCTGCAGATCGAGATGAAGGTGAAGACCGGGGCGGAAAACATGATCCAGTCGCTGGGCATCGGGTGCGACAAGAAGCTGCTGGCGGAGGCCCATCAGATGCTGGCCGATTCGAAGGCCAAGATTGAGTTTTTGCGCCTGCGCATCATCAAGGTGAAACAGAATCGCGAGCAGGCGGATCGACTGAAGGCCTCGCGGCAGATGATCGACGAGCACGGTCAGACGATCGGCGGGAACAACAGCAGCCAACCGCAGAGTTTGGAGACGACGCTGGAGGAGCGGATCGAGGAACTGCGCCATCGACTGCGGATCGAAGCAGCCGTCGTCGATGGAGCCAAGAATGTCATCCGCACGCTGCAAACGGCGAATCGGGCACCAGACAAAAAGGCGCTGCAAGAGGTGAGTTTCACATAAAGTTTATCACTTTTGGGGTTACTTAACTGGATAATCTATACAAAAAATCCGATGTTAGGCCAGGACTTGGCAGGTATTAAGACAGGGAAGATTTGATTGTTAATTTTTTTGTTAAAACATATGTAGCTAAGAAAGTAGAAAGACTTTCTTTTGCAACATAGAGGTTGTAAAAAAAAGTATTTCGTCAATATTTGCCAAATGCCAGAATGTTAAAAAAAACAAACAATTAAATTACCCTCCTAGTAATTTTTAAGAAATTCTTATCCCAAAATTAATTAGAGCTGGCTGGTCGCCAGGCACACGTAAAACCCTGCAAGTATTCCCCCGTTTAGCCGAACTCAGGTGTACATAACTTCTGCCATATGGCCACACGTCGTATGATTCATATTTGATATACCCATGCGTATACGTGATTTTTGTCCGACTTGAGGCAACGGCATATGAAACGCGAAGCGGAAAGAAGGAAAACCTAATTATGCGGCTGCTTGAAATATTTTTCAACGATCTCCCATCGTCTGAATTTCATTTTAATTTTAAGTTTTTTTTACGCTAAATGTCGTCTCATTAATTAAATGGACGTGGAACGTCGCCATTACTTGAGTCCGAGAAAAATGATTTGGCAAGTGTGCTCAGGGCCTGCCCTAATAATTTTGGCACTCGCTTTTTAGTTTATTTTGAAATCTTTCAGTTAATAGCGCTCGCGTTCAGAAAAGTGGTCTCAAAATATACGCAAAATAGGAATTTCACAATGCATTACCAGTGCACATATATATGCAAGTGAAAATATTCATTTTTTCTCTATTTCCCAACTTTAGCGTTTCCTGTCGCGTGGCAAGCTCGCTTTTTTTCCCCTTTGTGATTTTTCTTTTCACTGATGCTCATGCGGTTTTGTCTTTTTCTTGGGCTCAACATAAAACGTATACGTACAGACACTTAACTTCCGCACCAGCTAGTACAACAATATGTTGTCCGGGCTATGGCCTAAATATTCTATTTGCAGGCCCCATTCTCATATTTATTTGTTCTGTGTTGCGGTTGCATCTGTCAGATGCAGAAACAAGAAAGTTTTAAGGAACCATGCTTTCATAGCCATATAATAAATTATAGTTTAACGAGCTAGTGAAAGATTGCGGGATTTTGATTAGTAAAACAGATTTTTCCTTTTCAATATCAATTCGAAATATTATTCAATAATAATAAACTTATGAAATATTAAAACAGTTATATATTATAACCTATAGTTGAAATGGGTATGAAATATATTAAGTTGACACATTTTTTTTTTGCTGTGCATTCAAATATCGCAGAAGTTATAATACGATCGGCTAAACAATAAACACAAAACTTTTGCCGCTGCCCTTTTGTCCATTTGGAAGCGTTTTGCTAAACATTTTTAGAACTTTGCTGCCCGCTGGCCCACAAACATGAGATATATAAACACGTCTATATGTCTGTGCCTGTGTTTGATCGAGCAAAAACAAGAAACGTATAAGACCATCATAAGAAGCGGAGCGCAAAGTTCTATGGCCAGCATATGGGGAAATTTGTTGTTAGCCGCGGTTTTGTTGATGTGTCTGTTTGTATGTTCGCTTCTCTAGCGAATTTTCTTAAGCAGCTTTTCCCCGACGTTCAGTGCGAGTTGGATTGCCGTTGGCTACGTGCGTCGCCGCCTGGTGTTTCCCGATATTTTATAATTTTTTTTAATTACCGCGTCTTTCGTCGCGTTCGTGTTCCTTTGTTTGCTTGTGTTTAAAACTCTATGAATGTGTAATGAGATAATGCTAATAATAATGAAATAATCGAAGTAAACTCGTGAAAAGCACGCACACACACTGTATAACTCGAATCGAATGTCTGAGCTTGGCATTAGTTCTTTCACATTACGCATACGCAGCGTGCGCTGCAGGTTTTCAGCGCTTATCCACCTGCAATTGCGTAATTTCCCATTTGGATTGTCCGTTCTTCTCTCGATTTCCCAGATCTGGCTTTTGGGGTCATCTTGCAATTTTAGCGTAACGAAAAAGAAATCTTGTTAAAAATAAAATCACATAAATATAGAAACACAAATTTTTACAAAAGCTAAGAAAAACCGAAAGTGTTTTCGTTCCACCCCATCTCTTAGCCCCCGCGTTTAAAATGTGTGTGCGTTGGCTGAATGAAGCTAAAAATACGTGAAAACAAAAAAACAAATTAATATAGTTGAAACTGCCTGTGAAGAATGTTTGAGTTAACCAAAAACGAATATTTAAATGGAAAAAATACATTAAAAATGTAAAAAATGAAAACAGTTAAATTCTACTTTTTGTTTGGAGATCCCGTGTCATATAAACAATGAAAAGAATTCCTTGAATTTGTTTAAAATACAAAATTCAAAGGAAAAGAAAAATAAAATAATTCTATACAACCTGTGGAGATGTTACCACAATTTGTTGATATGAAATTACCTTTTAATTGTTAGAGGATTCCTTAAGCATTTTCAACTTAAACTGTTAGTTTATGATAAATATTTGAATTCTGTTCGACAAAAGAAACCATGAAAGCGTTTTCTCGATATTTTTAGCAAGAATATAAAGTTCGTGTGTGACGTATATAAAGATATATGTAGTATATATAGTGCGTGAGTGTATTTTGTGAATAAATTGATGGCACCTTGAGCCACACCATAACCACAGCCGAAATGTGTTCAAGCTGCGATCGCAAAAACGGTGCGTAGGGAGTCATGAGCACGACCACGCCCACGCCCACTCCGGGGGCTGTTCTGGGCCAACAGGTTCCACTGCCCCATGAATTGACCGCCGAGTGGACGGTGCGAGCACATCTCACTTTTGCCCGAGCTGGTGAGCCGGTGCAAAAGGAGTTTGCTGCCCCGGAGGCTGTGCATCCCATGCGCGTGGTCTACAAGTGGTGCACGCCATGCGAGGAACCCGAAAGCGAGCAGGATGCGGACAAGGTGAGTTGTGTTATTGGGGATCTGCCCAACATTACTCACAACCATTGAATCCTCTTCAGACAGCAGCCACAGCGGGAACCAGCTTCCGTTCCACCAACTCCTCGGCCACCACCAATGCGGACTCTGCCTTTGGTAGCCCCCATGCATCCAGAGCTCTTCAGAAGCCTTCTGCTGCTGCTCCTCCTCCTCCTCCACCTCCTGGAGCCACTGCTCAAGTGTGTGGCACACGCTGCCGGAGCACCTGCAACATCATGGTGTCGGCTGTGGCCGATTTCCTACCCCATGAAGCGGGAATCGGGACTGTGAATGAACCCTTTGTGTACCACAGCAAAGTGCGAGCCCAGCAGCTAAGGGATGCCTTTTCGCAAACGAGCGACACGGAGGAGCAGCCAGCCAAAAGACGTCCGGCTTATGAGCAACGAAGGGCCACCACCGAAGCATTGATGAATTTTGCCAGCAAGCGGCAGGCGGAGGAGGCTAACACTTATGTGGTGGGTTGCGAATCATTAGTAACTCTTCTTACACTTGCTAACTAATTACAATCAACAGCCAACCTACTCGCCCACGCCCACGACGCCCTCGTCAACATTTAAGTCGGCTTCGATGTCAAGGATACCACCGCTAGCTGGAAATTTAAACCAAGGAGCTGTGCCTAGAACACCCAACTTGGGGGAGAAGAAACCGCGCACTGTTCACATTGATGTTTACTGCACGGGTTCCGAGGGTGATGAGGAAGAGGAGGCCGATGATGAGAGGCAAGCGGACGAGGAGGCCTCTAGCTCCTCCGATTCCGAGTTGGCCGGAAGCAAGCGCTACGAACTGGACTCGAATTCCACCCCGCAAACCGTCCTCGACAACGAACAGATGCTGCTGCGCCATCAAAGAATCTCTGGGGGAGCTATGCCCAGGCGTCTGGCTCAAAATCAGGCGAAGAATCCTGTAGGAAGCCAACAACATGACGATTTAAATCTGGGTCATGCCATTACAAAATGCAGCACCGCCGAGGAAGTGTGCGAGTCCAAGCAGCTGCTGTTCCGCAAACACATTGGCGATCAGCGGGCGGCTAAATTGGCTAATCTGCGCCAGAAATACATGCGCCAGCCCAGCGATGAGACGATTAGTAGCACTTACCCAAACTCCTCGAGATCTACGATGCCCAGGGATGCCACGTGCAGTAGCATATCCAGTGTCATGGGTGGAACAGATTGCGTGGACTCGTCTTGGAAGGAAACAGACGAACTGGATACACCGATAACATCATTCGGTTTGGCCAAGTCCGACAGCTTTGAGTATGAGAACTCGCTCGATCGCCTGCGAATTAGCCAAATGGAGCGACTTTGGTCCCGTCAGCACTCGTTGGACCAGAGTCACATGCCAACCCACCCGGGAGCACCCTCCCCGCATCCCCTGCAGACAATAACGGAGGTGCAGTCGCAACGCAGTTCGTTCCAGCGCAGCGACACCATCCCCTCGGAATCGGATGGCTTTTCGGATGCCAATGGATTTAATACCTATCCGGGCCGGCAGCCGCAGTCGCAGTTGCAGCAGATCTCGCATTTCCCGCGTAATCGTCCCGGGTTTCTGCAGTTCTTTGGACCCACTGGCGGACCAGGTGGTGTTGCTCAGCCCACACCGCCAGCCACGGCACCCGTTCAACCCGCTGCGGCCGCCACTACGGATCCGTTCCGGCTTCTCCACCCCAGCTTCCGCTGGAAGAGCGAGGCCCGCGACAACCTCAGCGTGCAGGTGGCCTCCGGATCACCGTCCTCGGAGCGAAGTTCCCCGCAGCTACTGTCGGCTGCCACCACAGTGGTGCGCTGCGGCAGTGAAGCGCCACCCAGCACCACTTCGGCCAGTACTTTTGGCACCACGGTGACGCCTTCGCCGCTACCAGTACGGCGTTTTGAAATTTCACGCGACAGCCCAAGCCTTGCAAGTGAAGCTTCCACATCCGTTTCCGGTTACACCCACGAGCATTTGGAGAAGGCTCGGCGCTTTGGCAATGTGGTGGCCATGAGAAAGCCCGGCCATCATGTGGGTCCCACCAAGAATCCGAATTGCCAATGTGAAAGCTGCCAACGTTGGCTGGCCGAAAGGTTTCAACTTCGCGGTAGAGCCTTCTCACTGGGCGAGAAGCCCTTGATCAGGCGCCCGCAGTAAAATAAACATTATTGAACCCTTTTGGATTTATTATTATTTTTCTTCGTCTAAGTCTTGCATTTAACACATTGCTTTTGAGATTGTCATACTCCCAATTAACCCAAACCCAATTAACCCAAACCCCAATCCCGAACCCAAAAACCATCTTTCTTTCGATTAGTTGTAAGCCATGTAAGCGAATGTTCCTCACACAAAACACAAATTGTGCGCTGAATCAATTTAAAGTTGTAATAAAGTAAATCAATAGTTTTAGTTAGAAAATTATCTTTTATTTCGGTGGTTAAGGTAACTTATGAATATAGTTTAAGTAAATTTAGATTTAATATCTTGTCAAAACGGTTTAAAATCTAATAGATTGATTGGTTTTGGTTTTTCTCAAAAAGCCTATATTTTGTGATTTATTTATAAAATTCTATTTTTAAATAGTCTTGAAAAAGTGAATCACAAAGAAATGATTATTTAATTCCCCAAGTATATAAAAAGAAAGGGACAAATATTAAAGACAATGTATGTGAGGGTTTGCTTACATTTATGAACATAATTTAAGTGAATTTTTTGTAGATGTTTTAAAGGAAAATTTGAATTTTATGTATGTCTACGTGGATTTTTTTTGTAAAGGTTTTGGGGGCATTTTGTTTATAGTGTGTAGACTCCAAGATATTAATATGTTTTTATGTTTAAACCAGGCCCATGGACGTTTGTCGGAATCGTCGCGAAAACTAGATCTCTTGCGTTACTCCTTGGAGCTGCGTCGCCAGGAGCTGCCCGTCGATTCGCCCGCCGCTCAGGTATTAAAAACGGAGCTGCAGATCGTCCAGCAATCGACATCGCCAGCTCCAGTCACCTACACGTCACTGCAGACCGGACAGGGAGGTCTACTGGGTGGAAAGCCCTACCAGTCGGTGTCCTCGCTGGGACGCTGCGCCAGCGTCACCGGAAAACTGGAGGTTCGTCTACTAGGCTGCCAAGATCTACTGGAAGATGTGCCCGGCAGATCACGAAGGGACAAGGACAACAACTCCAGCCCCGGGGACTTGAGGAGCTTCGTCAAGGGCGTCACCTCGCGCAGCAGTTCAAAGAGCTATTCGGTGAAGGATGAGACCTCCATCGAGATCATGGCGGCCATTAAGCTGGACAACATCACCGTGGGCCAGACATCGTGGAAGCCATGCTCGCAGCAGGCCTGGGATCAGCGCTTCTCCATCGATCTAGACCGCTCGCGTGAGCTGGAAATTGGAGTGTACTGGCGCGACTGGCGATCTTTGTGTGCGGTGAAGGTGCTGCGTCTGGAGGAGTTCATCGACGATGTGCGTCATGGCATGGCCCTGCAGCTGGAGCCGCAGGGTCTGCTCTTTGCGGAGGTCAAGTTCTTGAACCCCATGATTTCGCAGAAGCCAAAGCTGCGGCGCCAGCGCATGATCTTCAACAGGCAGCAGGCGAAGAACATATCGCGGGCCAAGCAGATGAACATCAATGTGGCCACCTGGGGTCGTCTGCTCAAGCGAAATGCTCCGAATCATGTGCACATGGGATCGGTCGGATCGGGATCATCGATAACCGGTGCCTCTCCAATGGTGGTCAGTGGTTCCCGGGACTCGGAGTCGCCGATTTCGAGGACTCCCTCTTCGGATGCACTCGTCGAACCGGAACCATATACGCCAGGAGAACAGGCCCAGAACCTGGAGTTCGATCCCGATGCGGGCATGCACGAACATGTGGAGACACCGGGTGAATATCCCGATCCAGCAGCCACTGGTCTGAGTGGAATGCGTCCCCTTTCCATGCATATGCAGGGCATCAGTGTCCTGCCCCCAGATTCGCCACCCGTGGCCACCGGAGCAGCTGGAAGGCCCAACACGCTCAGCTTACAGATGCCGGGAGCCGGTAAAGGACAGGTGATCCAAGGCGGTCGCACTGCAGCACCCACAACGGCGCCACCGCCACCACCCGTTCTCAAGTCCTCATCCACCACGCCGATCCTGGATCAGGAGGTAAGTCGTGCATTTGTTTTATCCAGAGATCCGTGTGCAGTTTAATAGTCAGTATATGACCCTGTATAAAGATCTGCGTATTTACTTAGATGTGTACCCGTAGCTGGTTTGATCGTTGTGCCTGCCACCTGCTCCTCTGCCCACTCTCTCATGTATCTATTTACCCACCCATCCACACATGCACACACACACACACACACACTGCCACACACACTCAAACTGTACAGTCATCACATTTGGGCATTTGGTGCTGGTTTTGTATTATATATCGCTCTAATTTGTACATTTGGAACGGCATCCGAACTCCATACAGAATCATCATCGATCGCAAAAACTGACAGAAAAAGTTTAAATAATTTGAAGGCTTAATAATGGATTTTCTTAGCTTTGTTCGTCTAAAGTCTATTTTTTAGTCTCAATCTTCATTCTTAGATTTAAGCTGTTACAAAAAGTCTTTTTTATTTGAAAACATATATATGTAAAAATTTGGATAAAACACTTGAAGTAGCATAGAACATTTTTAATTAAGCTCAAAAAATACTTAAAAAAATTAAAATAAAAGAACGTATATGTTCTTTAAAGAATTTATATAAACTAGCAGTTCTAAAAACCTCTCAGGCTTAAGATATAATGTATAAAAAGGACGAAAAAGGACTGATGGAATTACACGGCAACGTTATTTGCTAGCCTTGCTTTTAAATTACGGAAATTAGTTGACGCTTAAGCTTTTTCTACGTCCCCGATGCCTTCGATTTTCACCGCATTCATACCATGAACGTCATTTTCCTTCGCTTTTCTCTATTTCGTCTCCTCGAGAAAACTACTTTCTTTCCTTTGGACTTGATTACCCTTTTTACCATGTCTTTCTTCATCTGTCTATCTATGATATTTTGCAACGCGCTTTATGTGGCCCGGCGTCATTCTACTCTCTCTATCTCTATGTCCCTGTGTGTTTGTGTGGCCGTCTCGGTTTCCGTTTCCGTATCGTCATGATTTCGTTAATCGCCGACAGCTGCAGGATGCCCTGCACGAATTCGATTTCCTGTCGGACCTGGACTCGCGTCCCACCACGCTGCGTCGCCTGCTGAAGGAGCAGCACATGTCGCTGGATCCGGGTGCGCTGCAGAATCTGCTGCTGCAACAGCAGCAGACCGAGCAGCAGGCGCTGCAGCAGCGCCAGCGCCAGGAGCAGCTGCGTCTGCAGCAGTTCCAGGAGGCGCAGCGCCAGGCGATCCTGGATCTGTGCGAGAAACAGAGAGAGCCAGAGGAACAGCAGCCGCCGCTCCCCAGCTTTGCCCATCCAACAGCGCCGCCGCCGTTGCCACCGCTTGCCAGCAATCAGATCATGCCAATCCAATGCCAAAGCCAAAGCCCAAGCCCAAACCACAACCAATTTCAGTTGCAGCAGCAGCAGCAGCAGCAGCAGTATCCACATCCCGCCCAGAAACCGACGAATCCCGAGCCACCGTCCGCTGTGGAACAGCAGCTGCACCGTCCGGTCCTGATCCTGCCGCCTGTGGTGCTGCTGGGCGGCCGGGAGGAGGACCGATCGGTGCCACCGTCGCCACTGGTCGAGTATCCCGAGGACGATGACGAGTACCTGTACCGGGGCAGCAACGATAACCTGGGCAGCCGGCTGCACTCCAGCCACAGCTCCAGTGCTGGCGATCGTTTCTGTGTGGAGGTTAGGAGGTTTTTCATTTCCTTGGTTTGGTTTCCGGTTTAATCTCTGTTCTCCGATTTTCACTTGTTTTCTTTTCTAATTTTTTTTCACTAACCCTATTTTCTTTTTGAATTTTCTTACATTATTTGTTTTGTTTTGTTTTGTTTTTGACACGAGTTGGGTTAATTGTTTCTTCCTTTAAATGTCTGTGTGTGTGTTTCTGGTTTGGCTTGGTCAAAACACTCCTTTCGAAAGAAGCCACAAAAATTGTGTATAAACATTTAATTCATAAACACACACATACGCACTGTAATCAAAACGCATTCACAAGCACCCAAAAAACTAACATAATCGTAGTAAAACTAACTGAAAGTAGTTGAGCTTTGAATGTTTCTAACAGTGTTTAAAATATTCAAACCTATTTATTAAAATTGTTCAATTTGCAAACACACTCAGCTTAGTTTGATGTAGATAATGGCATTAGTAGATTGCAAATCCATTTAAAATTCGTTGTTTTCGAAAACAAAATTTCTTGAGTATTTAAAATGTTATACAATATAGATATTGGCATAAATGTAAACTGCACAGCTTAGTTGAATGTAGAATTAGTTTTTAATCCTTTCTTATATTCTAAGCAACTTGAGAGCTTTAATATACCGCTTTGATTTGGCAAATATAGAAACTCGATCAGAATGAGAAATGAAATAAAAGCTAAAAGTGACAATTTTAAAATTTTTAAATAGAAGTGCTTTCTGGCGAATGACAACGAAAAGATCAGAGGAAAGAAATGAGAATATATGATATGCTAGGGGAACGGGGTTGAGAAGAGGGGGCACCCGAAAGTGCGCCACTTCACGTGCCAATGCTCGGGAAATGTTTTAATTTTTGTCACCCACACCCACCTCGCGATTTTCCGCCCCCTCACGTTGCAACGTCAACGTTCCACATTTCCATTTTCATCTAAAATATATTTGTCCCTGTGTTCGCTTACCTTTGTATCTATGTGTCCAAGCTACACACACATTTGTGCTCATCGTTATGTGCGCTGTTGTCACATTTTCCTTTTGGTTGGTAATTTTTAGACCCAAAACAACGACGCAAATGCTTGGCCTCTGGTCATGACTTTGGCACTTGTTCGCCTTCAGTTGGCCGGCGCGGTTTTAGCCATCTAGCCCGAGTATCGCATCGTAGCGAATCGGTATCGATCGAAATGTAGGAACGTCATGTTTGTGCCAACTTTCCATGCGCTCGGTCAAGTCTTGAGGCAGATGTTTGCGGTCCAACTCCAACAGCAACAACAGCAGCACCACCACCACACTCATAATCAGCTCCTCCATTACCTTGATTTGTCCCCCTCGCGAACCATCAATCAACTGTTACTGTGTCCCTGCGCATCCAATCCTGTAGCACCTGCTGTATGTGTCTTCCTTTGGGTTCAATCAAATCGCCCCGTTCAATCAATCAAACTATGAAGATACATCCTCTTGCAGGCCCGTATTAGTCTTGTACATATTACCCTCGAACCGATCAATGCCAGCCGGACGACCAGTTGCCTGATCGAGGAGGTGGCCGAGCCGGATTCACAGCCGGAGATAAAGCCGGTGGCCGAAGTGCAGTCTGGCAAAAATGTATCCGAAGCTTGTGTCGAAAGTATTCTCCTCGAGACGGTTGAAAAGTTAGAAACAGAAGACCCAGTCCAGCAGGTAACGCAGACGCAGGAAGTAATAACCGTATTTGCCAAGCTCTCAAGTTGTAGCCACTAATAGTTGTTTTTCAAATTACCAGCCCTTAACAAAAATTAACGTTTGCGTTCTTGTATGCCTTAGGTTATACCACAAATGGGCAAGCTATACGTGGGCAGCGGCCAGCAGCAGCAGTATGGGCAGCAGTCTTCGCCCATCATCCAGGAGCCACCCACTCCGACCATCTACGGAAATAGCTCGGCCGCCGGTGCTCCGCAATTCCCGCAATTCCCGCAGCCCGCTCAAAGGCAGGAGAAGCAGCCAGCGCAGCAGCAGCAGCAGCCCATCTATGCCAACCAGTATGAGCTGAATGTGGCCAAGGCGGCGGCAGCGGCTTCAGTTTACTCACCCAGCTCCTCCACCAACAGCAACTCCAATCAGCAACAGCAGCACCAGCAGCAGCAGCAACGTGGCAGAAATGTGGCCCGTGGCCTGCAGTATCGAGAGTCCGGAGGACTGGAGTCCGGCAGAGCTGGAAAGCAGCCTCCAAATGCCGGAATGCTGTCGATGGACAACTTCCGTTTGCTGAGCGTCCTGGGTCGCGGACACTTTGGCAAGGTGATCCTGTCGCAATTGCGGAGCAACAACCAGTACTACGCCATCAAGGCGCTGAAAAAGGGCGACATCATTGCCCGCGACGAGGTGGAGTCGTTGCTCAGCGAGAAGCGCATCTTCGAGGTGGCCAACGCCATGCGCCATCCCTTCTTAGTCAACTTGTATTCGTGCTTCCAAACTGAGGTGAGTAGTGCAAACTGAAAGTCTATGGAATCATGGAATCTAAATCATCATCATCTTTAACCTTTATAGCAACACGTATGCTTTGTGATGGAGTACGCCGCCGGCGGAGATTTGATGATGCACATCCACACGGACGTGTTCCTCGAGCCGAGAGCCGTTTTCTATGCCGCCTGTGTGGTACTGGGTCTGCAGTATCTGCACGAGAACAAGATCATCTACCGCGACCTCAAGCTGGACAACCTGCTGTTGGACACAGATGGCTATGTGAAGATCGCGGACTTTGGCCTGTGCAAGGAGGGCATGGGTTTCGGCGACCGCACGGGCACTTTCTGTGGCACGCCCGAGTTCCTGGCACCCGAAGTGCTCACGGAAACTTCGTATACACGAGCTGTGGACTGGTGGGGTCTGGGTGTGTTGATTTTCGAGATGTTGGTCGGAGAGGTGAGTCGAAAAAGCCTAACTTGAATAGCTTAATTCTAAACGGAATCTTTATTTTACAGTCCCCATTCCCTGGCGACGATGAGGAAGAAGTTTTCGATTCAATTGTCAACGATGAGGTGCGCTATCCGCGTTTCCTTTCACTCGAGGCCATAGCCGTGATGCGTAGGGTAAGTTAATGGCTTGGAAAGCTATCTACTTGAAAAGAGAATAATATATAATATTAACTTGCAGCTACTGCGCAAGAATCCAGAGAGACGTCTGGGATCCTCGGAACGCGACGCGGAGGATGTTAAGAAGCAGGCATTCTTCCGGTCGATTGTGTGGGATGATCTGCTCCTGCGAAAGGTCAAACCACCATTCGTGCCCACCATTGTACGTAGAAATGTGGAGCTTAAACCACGATTGTATATGCTAACATTGCTTATAACCACTTAACAGAACCACCTGGAGGATGTCTCCAACTTTGACGAGGAGTTCACGTCGGAGAAGGCGCAGCTAACGCCGCCAAAGGAGCCACGCCACCTGTCCGAGGACGAGCAGGTGCTCTTCCAGGACTTTTCATACACGGCGGAATGGTGTTAGGCACTTGTGGTTAGTTCAAGGGATCACCAATGGGCCTAGCCCGATCGTTATAGCCTTTGCCTTTTGCTTTTACTTGTGTGCGACGTTGGTTTCGAGTAATTCTACTTGGTTAAGTCGATGTGAGTTCAATATTTATAGTAGAAGGCATCATGATGATGCAGATACAGGACATATATATTTATAATCTATACCTATATAGAGAATAGATCTATTAATGAGAGTACTTTTGAGTGTTGCTCACTGGCCGAAAGACCAATATAAACCAAATTACCTAGTTGTCCACTTTGTGGCAAAGCAAGCGAGCGCATTTGTCAATCATCAATCCAGCCAAATTCAAGTCCCACATTATCGTAACATTGTACAGCAAACAGAGCCGTTTCCTTTTCCTAATACGCGAACGCATTGAATAGTCTGACAAACCCTAGGAAAGCCTTAAAAGCAAAGTTGTAGTTTTGGACAGTTTTTTGTAAGACCGGATCTAAATATTTTGTATAGATCAGAAGCATGTTTACACCCCAAAGCAATCATTGCAACATATTTTCATAATCGACATACAAGAACAAATGATATATTTTATACATATATTGCATGCACATCCCAGGAATAGTCTTGCTAAACGAGCTCATCTACTATACCACATATACATCTAGTAAAGTGAGAGAAAATTAAAATATTTACAGTTTTAACATGTAAGATCTGTAAATTGCCTTGCGGATTTTATCAACTCCCCAGCCCATTGCCCGAGTTGTGTTATAATTTTAACATATTTTTTACGTCACATACACACACGCAAACATTTGTTATTTATTATTATTATACCTATTATACGAGAAACTGTATTGCTTTGAGCATTTTTATTCGACGTTAGATTGATTGATTGTAAATGATTTGTTTTGTATGCGCGGTACGCTTTAAACCAGATACAGATGCGAGGATCGAAAACAAAATACCGCTTAACGGGTTTAGTTTTGAGATTCGAAGCTCCGGTTGGCTGACGGCATACAATCGGATTGTTGTAATCTTAATGCTAATCTATGCTATTTTTAATGTAATTTTTTAGTTTTATTTAAGCTTGTAATAATCGATTATTGAAACTTACTTTAAGCTATCATTATGTGAAGATAATTATTGATAATTACGATTATGATAACGATTGTGCACCCCTCATGCGAATCGACACGAGTATAAACCATACAGATCTTCTGTTGTCATTTTATTATGATTATGCCCACAACTTGGGGTTATTATTGTCGATTTAATTTTAAATCTGTCAACTTGGATTGGTCCGTGTCCAGTCACTTTGTTTAGCTTCAAGTTGTGACCGTAATTTATATTTATATGATTTTGAATAAATGTATCTATCACTATTACTTAATCCGAGTTTTTATTGACTGGCTTTTCGCAAAGTCCTGCGCCTATTTGATAATACAAAATGTTTGCTGTATTATCAACAATTGCCAAAAATATGTTGCTGTTTGGAAATAAACTTAGTTAGATATCGAAATTTGATTTTGGTGATTCTTAAAACTCACATATTTTCAAGTTTTTCTTGCAAAGCTTGAAGACTTCTAAAGTATATTTCCTTTGTGTGAAGAACGGGTACATAAGCTTTATCTTTTTCTATTAAATAAAACACTTTAAGATTATGATCATAGTTTGGTTGAAAGTCTGCGGCTTGTTCTTCTGAAAAATGCATCTCTATTATTGATTTGAAAAGGGAAATATATTTATATATACCATTTTTTAAGTCTTTGTAAATTTGAAAACCCAAAGCAGCGGTCAAATCATCGGGGCTTACAGTTTTGAAGTCATTCAATTCCAACTGGAAGGTAAACACATGCATTACAGTTTGAAAGCAACCGGTGATGGGCGATAGCTTACCATGGCTGACAAGCTGTGATTTTTTGATGTTAACGTGTAACCTTATAGGTGTAGGTTCCCAGGAGCTCCAATAGCCACACAATAGCCAACCTCGATGTTTTTCAATATATAACGTTAACGTTTTTTTTAGAAGTTAATTTAATTTCAGCTGAAAACTTAATTTTCACACAAACAGCAAACAGCTGTTAAGTAGAGTTGCCTACAGTACGCAAAATAAATTTAATGTTAACAGTGCTGTAAAGCGAGAGCATATTTAAAAGTTGGCGCATGTTTTGTATCAATGAACCTTTGATATTTATAATAGGGGCAAATTAGAGTTTGGTATTTTAAATATTGAGATAATATTTTATAATTGAATAATTTGTAATACCATCGGAATTCGAAAAACTTAAAACAAATTGACTATCTGCTTAATGCCCCATCAAAACATAATCTTTGTATGCAGACATTGTCTTTGTCTAGACAAAATGGCAGTGCAACTTGGGTCCTTGACAGGCAGAACCGCCCCGACCCCCAAGATCCACGACTCCAAAACTCAGTAAACGAAGACACGAAAGAGGCAACAAATTATGCTAAGTAGATGCAGTTGGCCGGAGAAGGGGCCACAGGATATGCATGCAGAGCAGTTTTCAAGCCATTTTCCGGAGTTTCCCCAGCCACCATCCGTCTGGCGACTGTGCGTCCAAGTGATAAGGGTTTGGCAGCCGTATCCCAGGGATTTCCACATGCGCATATCAATGGGCGTCTGCGATAAGCAACTTATGCTTTCGAAAATATGGAGAACAGCCTTCTGCAGACCCATGCCAATTACAGTTTTACTTCGCAAACAACCAACAATCGTTTTAAAAGTAATTCTGAAAAAATGTTTAAGCATTTAAATAGACTTTAAATAAATTGCAGTCATATTATAAAATTTGTTTAAATATTGTTAGCATTTCTTGTATTACTTAAAAAAATGAAACCAGTTTTATAAAGTCAATATTAAAATAGGGGAAGTCTATTTACCCCAACCGATTTTAATTTAAATTAAATTAATTAAATTAATTTTTTTAAATCTTCCACTATAATATCGTAAGTGCACGAAACAACAATTGTAAATGTGATATTATTTTAACAAAGCTAACAACTATTTATTATAGTTTTAAGTGGAGTGTTAAAATACACAACGCGTTTGCCAAATCTGAAACTACATTTTTTCAAGAAAAGTCTTCTTAGCTATTTCCGACTGTAGTTCGGAGTTTGGGGACGTAGTGCAGCCAGGATGCCAAGGATATTCAATTAGGCTGCTCGATAGGGGCGGTGTGTACCTGGAAATCGATGCGAGGAAGCAAAGTTGCTGTAACTCCAGCAAGCTGGCAACATAAACCAGATGTTGCGGTCGATGGCCATTATGGAGCTTGTCAATGCCAGTTGGGCAACAGAAGCAAGCAGGGGGCAAGTCATCCAGGGCAATTACACTTCGACGACAAGGACACCAAGGGCAGTTGCCACAATAACACTCACACACGCGTCAAGCCGCTGTGCGTGAGGTTACTTAATGCTGTTTACTGGCCAAAGTTCGTCCTGCCATTGGCCACCAGCCGGAACTTGTTTGAGCCCGGGAGTTGGCCACAATATTATTTGCACTGGCTGGGTTTTATTCTCGCCATAACCATTGCCACACGGCAAATGGCCCATTGGGGCATTTATGCCCAAGTTCCATGCGTTCGGGCTGCTGTTCCCTGCCATTTTCATTCAATTGCTTTATCTGCTTGGCTTCTCGGTTGTCTTTAATTAAACTTACTTTCGTAAACTTATAAAACTATTTTTCTACATTTTAGCAAAATCAAAAGAAATGGAAATCAGCATTGACCAAATCTAAATAATACCTGCAAAGGCGTATAGGTAAGCCATTGTAGAAAGCTCCCAACACAAGTTTACGACTACTAATTGTGCAAAATGCAGGTTCAAAAATGGGTACTTAAAAAAAACCAAGAAATTTTATGAAACATTTTAAGGAAGTTTAAAAATGTTTTCTTGCCAAGATACTTACTATAGCCTTTTTAAGATTATTTATTTTTATTGCCAGTCACTACAGAGGTAACTAAAATCTCTTAAATACTAAGCACTGAAGTTGGCAACCTTAACACTCTTTTTACCTGGTGAAAATATATATATCTTCCGTTGTCCTGTACATTTGGTTTGGTTCGAAAAAAAATGGGGAATGTTCTTTGATCTGCCATCAGAGAGCCCATTGTTGTGGCTCGTTGCTGCCACTTAACGTATTTGCCACGCGTTTTACTCGTTCTCCATTTGTTTTATTTCTGCACTGACTTCCGACCCCTGACCGCTGTAAGCGATGGCATCAACGGCGTGAGCCATTGGTGGACTTTTAATTGACCAAACTGCCACTGCACCTGGGGGATCGATTGAGATTTATTGCTTGGTCGTGTCAGTTGTGTTTTGGTTTTTGCACGCCCTCTGCCATTTGCGCATTTTACTCTGCTGCCAATGGCAAGCAATTAGGCAGTTATTTAATTTGCAGCGGGAATTTTCGGCTGGCACTTCTGATTTGTCCTCACACACCCGGCTCGTTAGGCATTTGTGGGGCAAACAGACCGACAGCTGCGGTAAACTTTGGCCAGCAGAATGGCCAGAATGCCGGCTAATGTCATTTGCAATTCAATGCGAATATGCCCTAATTACAAACGAAAAATGGAAAAGCTTTCAAGAAATTTTAAGCACCACAACTTCTGGTCCTTCAGGATGATGAGCGGAAATTGTGTAAGCCAAATATTTGTATCGAAACTGGTTCCGCCTTCCCCATGCCAAAATATAAGCTGAATGTAGCTGAGATCTATCCAGATTATATTCGTGTTGGCTCGCCCTTTAATGACATTTTAAGCGTCTTAATGACTTAATGGCCCTTTGGTCGTCAAAACGCTTTTGCCGCATCATTGGCAATGCAATTAACTCGAGCATTTTGCTAGTCGCCGGTTTTTTGTGTGCCAAGTGTCCTGGGGTAATTAGTTGGCAACTTTCTCGCTGCCTTCTCCGTTTGTCTGCTGGAGTCCTGTAATGGTTTTTGCCTCTGACTGCGCGCGAAAATTCATTAAAACTCGATAATTGCATGACAAGACAAGATCCAGGAACTTGGCCATCGAGTGGGAATCCTTGTTTATCCCTTTGCTCGGTATCTGGCAAGGGGCGAAAAAATGTAATTGATTTACTTGCAATTGATAATTGTTTGCTGTTCGATGCACTGAAAAATATATTAAGTAAATTAATTAAAATAAAGTTGGTCGGAGTATTTTATCAAATTTGTAATAGGTTGTTGGAACCTGTTCTTAGTTAAACTTATTAAATTCCAGTTTGTCAGATTTTGAAATGGAAAATCTATTCATAGGTTTATAAGCCCACATCAGATCTTCATAAATATTATATTTTAATAAAGTTCTAAGGATCTCCTTAAATTCACAAAAAAATTAGTTAGTCGACAAGTTTAAATACAACTTAAATTATTCTTAAATAAAGAGTGAAGGTTGTCTAACAGGATATAATGTGTTTTTTTTACATATAACTTATTTACAATACAATAACTTAAATTGTAAAACTTAAAAACAAAAGGGTTGCCCCAGCCAAGATTTAATGTACTTATTTTATTTATTCTTTCTGACACTAGACACGAAACAATTATTGAAAACTTATTTAAACATTACATAACATTGTTAAATATATTACTCTGCCTACTTATACATATGTAAACATATTTACCTATTTAAAAATCAAATTTTTGTTTTATTCAAATCTTATTTTAATACAATTTTTTGTACTTTTTTTTCTTCATAGGGTCAAAGAGCCAAACCCCATTTTAAACTCAGCAAATTATATTATTCATACATCACGAAGCAAAACTCCTTGATTATCTTGCTTAAAACAAGCACAACTTCTTAGATAAATATTTAGTTTTTGATTGCATCACTTGACTATTAATTTATAGACAGTCAGTAAGTAATTGCCTTGATTAAATAATGAAATCTGGTGAAATTAATTTACCAAAATGTGCGACCCATCCAGGCGCACTTTCATTTGCACCCAGGCCAAACATCAGTTATTAGCTTGTCAGAAGTGAATCGAAATACCAGAAATGTAATTTCGGCCTGCGGTTGCAGGACAGCAAATTGAATTTTGCTGTAAAGGTCGCCGTTGCTGAAGGCAGGATAAACATGCTAAACGTATAAATTTTCAGCCTGATTGCATTCCAAACTTTCGGGTGGGCCTGGGTAGCGATGCCAGAAATTATACACAAGAGATAATGCTGCTGCACAATTGGATTTCCAGCTGAGCAGGGTGAATGCAGCACACAAACATTCATTTTCCACTCGACTTGAGTTGAGCGCGTTTCGCATTTCGCATTTAAGCAAAATTTCAATGCGACAGACAACAGAGAGCCAGACAGCATTGTTACGGTTTTGGCCAGGACCTTAACTTCAACATCCAATGAGTGACATTTATCTTGCGAAGGGGAGCAGGACCAGGACCAGACAGCATTGCTGGAGCATTCATTTGCGTAATTAGTGGCCAAGTGGCATCCGCCACCTGGTTGCCAGTTGGCATTTAGTTCCAGCCGCAGCACAAGTGCTTCGAAATCACCGCAACTGCTGCTTCACTATTGGCCAATACGGAAAAGGCCAGCAGACAGCGAACGTCAGCACAATTGATAGCATACTTCTCGGGGCAGATGCAGGTGAAAAATGGGGAATGAATGCATTGCAGTCAGATTTACTCCACTCTTTTATCTGAGGGATATCTTGTTTTATTCGTACTTGAAACTACGGTACACTATATTTATATTTATATAGTATAATATTTTGTATTTATATAGTATAATATCTACACCAGAGAAAACCAGCATATTACAATTAAAAATTAAAATGTTTAAATGTAACATTGTTTTTTCAAAATATAATTGTTCTTAAACTAAACTTAAAACATGGTAATAGGAAAATTGTAGATCGCAATATTGTTTCATTTCAAATTTAAACTTGTTCATAGTTAAACATAAAAATTAAAGAACATACTTTGATTTAAACAATACCGAAAATATTTATTTCAAAGTGAAAATATTTGGATTTCCGTTTTTTTTTTCTCAGGGTGTAATGTACTATTTTCGTTAAAAAATTATTATTATTAAATAACATCAAATGAAGAAATATATTTTACGGAAACTTCCGTGTTATTTCTTACATTTTGCTAACGAAGATTTGGTATTTCTGAATGGAGGAAATGGACTTTCTTTCTTTCTTGTTTTTAAGTATATAAAGAGTCTAAAAAGAGTCTCTTTTCAGTAGTTATATTAATACTTTCAATTTTTTAAACACCCAAATGCATACCAAAAAAGTTGAAAGAAAATTATATTTCGAAAACTAAGGTAGCCAGTAACTTGAGTAACCCAGTTTTTGATTCATTTGGGGCGTCCAACTTTGTTTTCGTATCAAAATCGTAATTGATTTGCTGTGATTGATTCACTGCCGGAGTAAAAAAGGTTATCTGGCGGTATTAGGAAAGTATAATTAAATTAGTTTTAAACTGGGAAGTAACTAAATCAATGTGGCAAGCAAGCGGAAAACTTCATTTGTAGCAGGCCAAGCGGTGAGGGTGAGGGTGGGAAAAAGGAAAGCTACGTGAGCGTTACAAGGGCACGCACACAAGCACACGGAAAAGCGAAAGCGGCAAGAGAGGAAAAGCGGAAAATCGGAAAAGTGGAAAAACAGCAACAGCAACTAAGCAAAACATGGGCCAAACCAAAACAAAAACACACGATTTGCCGGCAAAATGCACGTGACATCCTTAGGGGAGTTTCGTCGAGTGATATCCTTCGTCCTTAAAGCCGATTGCAACTGAACGAAGCGGAGCCGAAGCTGCGCAGAATCCAACGAGCGGTATAAAAGCGAGACGCTCGCAGGACTCGAAGCATTCGATTGTCGTCACTCGAAAGGAGAGGTTCTCAGCTTCAAGAAAGGATAATACCCAAAAGGACTGACAAATAAAAGTGAAACTTTAAAGCCAACACACAGACGCACTCGTTGCATATAGTTTTGTGCGAGTGTGGGTGACTGCTTGTGATTGTGTGAGTGTGTGAGCGTGTGAGCCTGAGTGTTGTTGGCCAAGTGGATTTCTATTTTTGCCTCATTGAAAGCAAGCCTGTGAAGTGCAGTGGTGTTATATACAACTCGAGAAGACTCTACCAGAAATCTTGATAGCAGAAAACCAACCGAAATTCTGGCAATTGCATTCTGATCCTTGTGGACATGTGGAGCAGGCAGCGTATGCGCCACAAGCCGCTTTGGGCCCTAATATCCTTGACCGTTTTGCTGCTGGTCCTGGACAAAAGCAATGCCAACACGGAGCCCGTTGAGACCAGCACCACATCCGAGCCAGGTGAGTTCTAATTGCCCTGCCCACGTGTGCGCTTCCGTTTGACCTTCGCCCGCGGGTCGAGCGAAAATAGTAAATAAATTATGACAGGCCTCAAACAAGGTTACACCGATGCCCGGGCACATTATTAAATGGTTTTCCATGCCCGCCCAGCGCTCATCAGGCACACGCATAAGTCGACAAAACGAAATAAATCCGAAAGAAAAGCAAAAACCGGAGTAGAAATGAATCCGAAACAGGAAGGACAACTGCAGAGCGCAAGAGCAAATAACTGGCAGCAAATGAAATATTTCACGGCATCTGCGGCACAAAGGCAATCAAAACGAACCGAGAACCCATGGGCAACCTTAATCCCAATCAGAATCAACAAACAAGCAAGGGCAGCGCGAAAACGGGGCCACTGCGGAAAAAACATTCATACAAAATAATTTATTATTTTAAAGACTGACATCCTTAGTGCTACTGCCCTGTATTGTAAGGAATTAAAGAAAGGGTATTTGAACAATAAATAACATGATTTAATTTGGTTCTGATTTCAAGATAAAATGTTTTTCTTTGACCTTTTCTTACTTACTAATTATTTTATATTTCGTAAAAACAATAAAAAGCTTACTATATAACAATATTTTTACTTTTGATTTTATTTTCTAGAAAGAATAAACATTCAGTCAGCTTCCGTTTTTATAATTTTGACAATGATTTAAAGCTTTTGTGATATTCAAATTATGTTGGTTATAAATAATTTAGGTCCTGGGATTTTGTGCCTTTTTTTTGTGCAGATGAGAGTGGATTAAAAAAGTAGCAACCACATGTAATAAAAAAATGTATAATTGGCTGGAAAAGAGATTTCGAAATATTTATACCCCATACAATTTAGTCCTTTCCTAGCTAATTTTATTTCAGTGTAAAAAGGCAGAACAAATGGAAGGTAGCTAGGGCCAAAGGCAATTGCACGAAAGCTCGTAATGAAGTATGGCAGGCCGTCTGAGGCTGGTAATAGAAATTAATAGCGTCATGTGTGAGTTTTGCGAAAGGGAAGCGAAAAAGTGGGCATGGTAAGGGAGGAAATGGGGTAAAGGATATGCGGGGAAGTGTAAAGTGCCCAACAACGACACGCAGATGCGCATAAAGTAATTAATTCACTGTGCCTCCATCGCCATCCCTCTGGCAGCCTTCTAATTTCCCCTACCACATCGACAGGGCCAGCTGTTGAGCTTTCGGGGTTTTGGCCTTCACTCAGCCAAACCAAAAAGGACGACGCAATTTTTTTTTTGTTTTTGCCAGATATTGCGACTTCTTTTTGTGGCTGTGTTTCCACTTTTGTTGCGCACTTTTTGGCAGCCAGGTGAGGGGCTGAAAAAAAAGTGGGCTTAACCTTGTGCAGTTTCAATTTCCAGCAATTTAAACATTTGCTCGACACACATAAAAGCGAATGGAATTCAATTTACATGACTCACAAATGGAATCCATTTAATGTTGACTTATGGCGGCGAAAGAGGAGCACACAGAGGCACTGATGAAATATGCAATAACCGATGGAGAAACTAAAACTGACAGGCCAGCACAGTTCCCTTTCACCCATTTCCCATGTCCTGTCCCATAAATCCTGGGATCCCGGGATGGATGATGATGTTGCATACTCACATAGTTACCACACACACTACGAAAATATGAGTTTTTAAAAGTTGATATTGAAAAATTTAAATTGAAAAATAAAAAATATTTTAACTTAAGTTTGTTTGAACAAAATCTTATTGCCAGTATGCTTTCTCATAACAAAAGTGAACTTTTCTTTTCAAATTGCAATAAGCCTAACTCTTTTTAAAAACAGTCATATTTATTTTAATTTCAAAATCTATTCCTAAATATTCTTTTACATTTTTTTATAGAGAAATATTGATTAAATAAATAAATAAAAATACATTTAAAGGATAAAACTCCGATTTTAGCGACAAAAAATCTATTAATTTGCTATTAAAATATTAAATATATTAACGAATTTGAAACAGCTCAACTGCGATTCCGCTTTGTGAATGTACATAAATAGTGTTCAAAACGATCTAGATTGAAAACTTGAGATGTGAGAAAAGCTCGACTTAAAATTTAGACACACCATTAAGATAAAAGAAATTATTTTAAGAACCGTATTCTCCCAGCTATAAAACATCAATCAATTTATAATTTATTGTATGAGCATCCGGCTAAATTTCTTTGGGAATAAAGCCTAAATTACGATCAAAATAATTTATGTATTTTCGGTGTGCCTTTGCTACATTTTTGGTTTAAGATAGACCAGACCAAAATCGGTTTTAAGCCACAATTTGTTCAGTGCACGCACTCGTGCATTTCGCAAGCCCATGGTCACATGTCTCTTTGCCACATTTTATGTGCTTAGAACAAAGCTGAGTCTGCATTATGCATGCAAATGGTATAACCGAGTAACGAACTGTCAAAATCGCAGTTAAAGCAAAAGGAAGTCAGTCAGAAAGAAGCCGAAGAAGAAAACCAAATGACAAAAAGTCGCCAGTGCATTATGCATTTGCATTCCTATATGTATATGTGAGCCGAAAGACAGAGATTACTTGACTTTTTCTGGGCTCCCTCGAGAATGAGAAGGGGAAGGGGACAGTGAGCTCCCGCTGTGTGGGAAATGGGAGTTGGAATGGTAATGGCCATAGGTATACGGATAGGAATAGAAGTAAAAGAGAACTGCTTGTGCCCGCCAGTGCATGAATGATTTATAGGACGGCAGCTGTCGAGATGCCAACGATTATCGGCCATAAGCCAGTCGCAGGGACATTTTTACTCCCCAGAATAGAAAGGAGTCTTTGGATAGAGGCATTCTACGTTGCATTTTATGATTCACAGAGTTCCTGGAATAAATCTTTTCCCTCAAAGCTGAGTCACTTTTTTCTCACGAGCTTCACATGAATTTTGTTCTTGGTTCGCAGAGTTATTCCCGTTTCAAACACAATCTCCTTGGGATCGATAATTGGCAGAACCTGGAAATGTTTCAGGAGTACCACCATCAGCGTTTTCATCTCCTGCATGGCATACTTTTGACCTAAAAAAAATAGGTTAAAAATAATCCAATGCGTACGTTATGGTGGCAATGACTTACCAATGCAATTTCTTTGGCCAGCACTGAATGGAATGTAGGCGTAGGTATGACGGTTCTGGGCATTTTCCGGCAGGAATCTTTCCGGGCGAAACTCTTCCGGGGAATCCCAGTACTTGGGATTTCGATGGATGTCGAAGACATGAACGACTATCTGGGAGCTCTTTGGCAGGATCAGGCCATTATCTAGCTCCGTATCCCGACTGGTTTCCCGACCCATATCGGGAACAGAAGGAAACAGGCGCATTGTTTCCTTGATAAAGTATTCCAGGTACTTGAGCTTGTTCAAGTGACTGATGTCCAAGTTGCTCAACTCATCTGAAAGGTTTCAAGGAGATTAAAACTATTTCTATCTGATTTATGTATTTACTTACCATCGATGTTCTCCTGGATCTCTTGGAAGCATATTTCTTGCTTGTCAGTGTTATGAGACATGTTCATCAGACCAAATATGAGGCCGATTGAAGTGGTATCGTAGCCCTCGAACATGAGGGTATCCACCTCCTCACAAATGCCAATGTGATCGATGAGGCCATCCTTTTCAGCGCAAATCAAGGTATCCAGCATGGCGAAACGCTTCTTTGTGATAAATCTATTTACCATAGATTATAATTATTATTTGAAGTCAGTCACAAACATTTCTTACTCATCATCATCTGCGGCCTGGGTGGATCCTCTGTTGTCCAGCTCATCTTTTAGCAAAACTCTCCGCTTGGCAATAATCTCGCTGGAGAAACTATGAACCACATTCAAGGCAGAAGCATAATCTTTGGCAGCAAAAATGTTGAACAGTGAATCGCTCCACAGAAGTGGGTTGCTCAAGCGGCGAATGAAACATTCTTCAATCTGTTTGAAGTTCTCCCGGTAGCGATCACCCTTCTCGGCCATCTCATCCAGTTTAACACCCATGGCCGTCTCTGTAGATATAGTTTAAAATATTAATAAATCATTCGCAAATATTAATTGGCAAACCCACCACAAATACTGTTTAAAGTAAATCTGGGTATAACATCGTTCAACGAGATGATTACCTCATCTTGACCCTTAAACTGTTGTAGAAACTTTATACTCTCTGTTCTAATAAGAGAGATAACAATAGATAGACAAGATTATTTTTAAAGTGTAATCCAACTCACTTGAAAACCTCTTGAAACTGATTCAGTATGTTGAAATGAAAGGTCGGGGTGAGCATCTTGCGTCGCGCATGCCATTTCTTTCCTATAATTTATGAGTAAATAGAACAAAAAGAGCAAAGGCCAAAACAAACTTACCAGTGGATGTCAATAAACCAGTCCTCAAAAATGGGTGTAGAAAATTGTACACTAGTCCCTTGTTTATCATATTTGGATCATTTAGTACATTTTCGGCGTTATCCGCATCGATAATATTATAAATGGACGTTCCCATCCCATATTCAATATAGCTCTCACCCATTTTTTTTGCACAGTCACGCGAGTGATTAAATACGCCAGCTAAGGGTGCAATTATAAGTTTAGAAGCTTAGGGAAGACAAATTGTGCTGATAACTCACCGTGATCTTTCCCGTACAAGTCAAAGTTGTTGGCAAATACGGTAGTACCCTTGGCCAAGGGAGCTATGCTTTCTACATGCTGTCCATCCTTTGTTCGGATTCTTCTGGCGAAGAAGGCAAGAACACAGTAGTCATTGTTAATCCTATACAGCCAGTACAGAAGCCCACTTAAGGCGCCGACCAGCAACAAGACAATCATTTTAAGACAACAGCAGCCACAGACTTCTCTCGACAAACTGATTACTGCGATCACAATCAGCCGGTTTTATAAACAACAATTACCGGTATGAAAGCCAAAACTGATTAGATTGTACCTCATTTGAATGTGTGTAGCTTTGCTCGAGCTCACTAATTACATGGTATGTGTTTTATAGTGTCAACATAAACCAGTTTATTTAAAAGTGAAACAATTTATAATGAGTATTTTATTTTTAGATTTTAACAAAATTATAGTTATCCAGTGCTTTGAAAAGTTTTTACGAATAGCTTTGCAAGCTAAGTAAATTTGACTCTTATGATATAAATAACCATTATAAAGAGTTATGTATATAATATCTTAAAAAGGCAAGGCACTAAACTTTTTTTCGCCTGACAAGCTTCACGTGAATCTTGTTTTGGGTGCGCAGAGTAATTCCCGTATTGAAGACAATGTCTTTTGGATCGATTGCTGGCAGAATTTTGAACTGTTTTAGGAGAACCACCATCAGGGTTTTCATCTCCTGCATGGCATACTTTTGACCTAGAAAAATTAATAAAATATTTATAGCTTACTAAAGATCTCATTAAGATAAAGAAAGATTCGCTTACCAATACAATTTCTTTGGCCAGCACTAAATGGAATATAGGCGTAGGTGTGGCGGTTCTGGGAATTTTCGGGTAGGAACCTCTCGGGGCGGAATTCTTCTGGGGAATCCCAATATTTGGCATTACGATGGATGTCAAAGACATGAATGGTTATCTGAGAACCCTTCGGCAGGATCAAACCATTGGCCAACTCCGTTTCCTGAGTAGCTTGGCGACCCATAATGGGAACCGAAGGATACAAACGCATGGTTTCCTTCATAAAGTACTCCAGGTACTTTAGCTTATTCAGTTGACCCACGTCCAAGTTACTTAAGTCATCTTAAAGAGTTAAAGTCATGAGACTTTTCTTTATTGCGAGCAGGTATCATCTTACCTTCTATGTTCTCCTGGATCTCCTGGAAGCATAGTTCTTGCTTGTCCGGATTCAGAGACATGTTCATCAGGCCAAATATGAGACCGATTGAAGTGGTATCGTAGCCCTCGAACATGAGGGTGTCCACCTCCTCACAAATGCCAATGTGATCGATGAGGCCATCCTTTTCGGCGCAAATCAAGGTATCCAGCATGGCGAAACGCTTCTTTGTGATAAACCTGCGGTCAATTAGTAGTATTGTCATTGTTAAGACCTTATTCAAAACGTGTTCTTACACATCATCGTCTGCAGTCTGGGTGGTTCGCTTGTTGTCCAGCTCACCCTCCAGCAAAACCCTACGCTTGGCAATAATTTCGCTGGAAAACCCATGAACCACGTCGAGGGCCGAAGCATAATCCTTGGCAGCAAACATATTGAACAGTGAATCGCCCCACAGGAGGGGGTTACTCAAGCGGCGAATGAAGCATTCCTCAATCTGGCTGAAGTTCTCCCGGTAGCGATCACCCTTCTCGGCCATCTCATCCAGCTTAACACCCATGGCCGTCTCTGTGGGAATAGTCAATGATTTAAAATCTGTAAATTATTCATATGCTATTTGTACACCCACCACAAATACTGTTCAAGGTAAATCTCGGTATTACGTCTTGCAACGATATGGTTACCTCATCTTGACCCTTGAACTGTTGCAGAAACTTTTGACTCTCCGTTCTAAAAAGAGGAAACTTAATCATGTCATTGTATTGTTTTAGATTTTTAGCACTCACTTGAAGATCTCCTGGAATTGATTAAGTATATTGAAATGGAAAGTCGGTGTAAGCATCTTGCGTCGTGCATGCCATTTCTTTCCTAAAATTCAAAATGAAGATGAAAAACCAATGATCGAATGACATATGTATGCAACTCACCAGTCGATGTCAACAAGCCAGTCCTCAAAAATGGATGAAGGAAGTTGTAGACCAGTCCCTTGGTTATCAGATTCGGGTGGTTCAATACATTTTCGGCATTATCCGCATCGATGATGTTGTAAATGGACGTTCCAACACCGTACTCAAGGTAGCTGATGCCCATTTTTGCAGCGCGATCACGCGAGTGTTGAAATACACCAGCTAAGCTCGTTCATTTTTCGTTATTAATAAAAACTAATTGATGCCAAAGTTCGGCGATTACTATCATCACTCACCGTGGTCTCTGCCGTACAAGTCGAAGGTGTTGGCAAATATGGTTCTACCCTTGGGAATGGGTGCGATGCTCTCCACTGGCGTTCCATCCTTCGTTCGAACTCTTTTGGCGAAGAAGGACAGAATGTTGTAGTCCTTGTTGACTCTATGGAGCCAGTGCAGCAGCACACTTAAAGCAACGATCAGCCACAAGACAATCATTATTGCACAACCGCGTCCACGGATTTCTCCCACCAAACTGAGCCCACTGATCGCAATTCACATTCTATGGGAGCTTTTACTATCAGCCGGTTTTGTAGACAACAATTACACGTTTAAACAGCCGAGGCAGATTAGATTGCACATAGAACACATATATTCACGGTTCGCTAGCAGCGATTTTAAGTCGAGTTCACCTAATAACGTACAATTATAGTTTTAATAGACACATCGACGCTGTTTCATCTGACTATACAATAAACGGGTTTAACAATTGAGTTTATTGTAAATTCAAACATGTAGTCTTAATGTTAATAAATGCCACTGCAAAGTCAGGGCCAGTTAAGCATTTGAGATGAGTACTAAAACGTAAGCTTATAAAATCGATATAACCACTAATCGCATTTCCGCCTCACGAGCTTGACTTTTATTTTGTCTTTAAAGCGCAGGGTTAAACCCGTTTGAAAGACAATGGACTTGGGATCGATAACTGGCAGAATCTTGAACTGCTTGAGTAGGACCACAATCAATGTTTTCATCTCCTGCATGGCATATTTTTGACCTAAGTGGGTGAGGGTGAGGGATAAGATGAAGAACGGGCCATTTGCAAGACAAATGTACTTACCTATGCAGTTTCTTTGTCCAGCACTGAACGGAATGAAGGCGTAAGTGTGCCGCTTCTGGCAATTCTCGGGCAAGAATCTTTCCGGGCGGAACTCGTCGGGCGAATCCCAGTACTTGGGGTTGCGATGGATGTCAAAGACATGCAAATTTATCTGAGAACCCTTTGGCAGGATTAAACCATTGTCAAGCTCGGTTTCCTCAATCGTTTGACGACCCATAATGGGAATGGAGGGATACAGACGCATGGTTTCTTTCAGAAAGTTGGTAAGATGCGTTAGTTTATGCAATTGACCCAGGTTCAGGTTGCTTAAGTCATCTGAAAACGATCAGAAATCAGAATTTTCCAGTTTACATCTATGATCAAACGTACCCTCAATGTGCTCCTGGATCTCCTGGAAGCATAGTTCCTGATGTTCAGCATAAAGTGACATGTTCATTAGGCCAAACACCAGGCCAATGGAGGTGGTATCATGTCCTTCAGCCATCAGGGTGTCCACCTCCTCACAAATGCCAATATTGTCGATGAGTCCATCTTTCTCGGCGCAAATTAAGGTATCCAGCATGGCGAAACGCTTCTTCCTCGCCACACATCTAATAAATGGAAAAAGTACTTAATCAGTGGGACTTTTAATTTCAAAACAAACTCACATATCATCGTCAGCCGTTTGAGTGGCGCGTCTATACTCCAGTTCTTCTTCCAAAAGAACCCTTCGTTTGGCAATAATCTCGCTGGAAAACGCATGGACCACTTTCAATGCTGAGGCATAATCCCGGGCTGCAAACAGGTTGTAAGCGCAATCGTCCCAATAGAGGGGATTGCTGATTCGCCTAGTGAAGCCCTCATCGATGCGGTGAAACATCTCTCGGTAGCGATCCCCCTTCTCTGCCATCTCATCCAGCTTAACGCCCATGGCAGTTTCTGTCAAAGAAATGTCCTTTTGCCTTATGATCCTTTACAAATATTTGATTTTCAAGTACCACAAATGCTGTTCAGTGTGAATATGGTTATGCGGTCTCTCAGCGAGACCACACATTCATTTTGGCCCTCGAAGTGTTGAATGAACTTCAAGCTCTCCGCTCTAATATTTAAAATAAATATAAATGCTCGTTACTCCTTTAATAGTATTTTTTTTTTAAAGTACTCACACAAAGATCTCCTGAAACTGGTTTAATATATCGAAATGGAAAGTCCTAGCCAGCATACTTCGACGCGTGTGCCATTTCTTTTCTGAAAAGATAAGATTTTGTAAAAAGGTGTCACTCAAAAAGGTGTCAATTGCAATCTCACCTGTTGCGGTCAGAACGCCAGTCCTCAGAAATGGATGTAGAAAATTATATATGTAGCTTTTTGTGATCAAATTAGGATGATTTAGAATATTTCCCGCGTTGTGAGCATCGGTTACATTGTAATTCGAAAAGCCCAGGCCATATTGAAGATAGCTTTCGTGGTAAGTCTGGGCCAACTGGCGCAAGTGGCTGAAAACTTGGGCTGATTTGGCCAACAAAACAGAGAAATTGCGGTATTATTAAGATAAGAAACCTGATGTTAAAGTGCACCAATTGCTCACCAGCGTCCTTGCCATACAAATCGAAACTGTTGGCACAGATGGTGCGCCCCTTGGTAATGGGAACAATGCTCTCCAGGGGTTTTCCATCCTTGGTTCGAACCCTCCTGGCGAAAAAGGCCAGAACGCAGTAGTCTCTGTTTACCTTATAGATCCAGTGCACGACTACACTAATGGCAAGAGAAAGCCACAGAAGCCAAATCATCGCTGTCGAACTGGATCGGTTGATCTCTCGCTCAGCACTGTTTTGATTTTTCGACTTTCAGCTTTCGTTGCACGCGAGCTTTCATCTATCAACCGGCTTAACAACACGAAACCCCCGACCACAACTGATTAGATTTCGCCCTTGAAACTTGTATGTTTCTATGCTTTTGTTGTTCGTTCGCTCAGCTGATCGATATTTATGGTCCCGTTCACCCAATGAGTTTTAATAGTGAATTCTAGTTTTATTTGATACATATTAATACAGTTTGCCAAACTATCGGTTGAAATACAACTTTTAAAAAAATTTTTTTTTGAAAAATATTTTGTATAAAATAAATTTAGGCGCGCTTGGAAAGCTATAATTCCCAACTGGTTCTAGCTGTCGGACTAACTCTGTTCGTGATTCTACTTGTTCGTGTGTTGTTAATAAGTTGCGTTTAAGAATTATAACAAATCTAATCTAACTCTTGACCTCATGTTCACTATATAAATCTGCTTATGGTATTCCATTCTTATAATTAAATCTGAATTCACTAAATGGCACTTGGCAAACAAACTTATAGCAATGTTTTCTCCATGGATTTTACATCTTTACATCCTTAGTTTTACCTCTTCAACCGAAAAAGCCAAGTATGCTGAATTCTTGGCTCACCTTATAGAATTAGAGGCAACAGTAATCCATTAAAGCCATTGTTTAAGCGGAAGTTCTGCCTAAGACATGAAATAATGCCCGGTAAAAATGTCTATATTTATATGTGTTCGCTCTCTTAGTTCACGTCGTGTGCAGTCAATATTGTATCGCACATCAAATTACTGCCTATCGCTCTAATGCACTTTGAATCTGTTTTTAATCATTTGCTTTGTTGTATACATACATTAGACGTGAATTGCGTTTAAAAACAATAGTAGAAAGCATTTTTTTTGTTAACAAACTAGTCTACTATTCAGAGCATTTGATACCTAAGTAAATATAAATAATATTAGTTTTGCTTGTACTCGCCAGATTTAATCAACTAAGTGCCAATGCCCGATGGTCATCGAACCTTTTTCCTTTGCCACTCAGCTGCATTTGCATCCAGAGCTAATTGGCGATTCAATTTCATCAATTAGAAAGAATGCAGTGATTCCATTTTCCAGTGCTATACTATGGTATCCTGACCTAGATTCAGACAAAGTACACGACACATTACGGAATAAAAGAAAAGTGGAAAGCGAGAGTAGAGCTGGGAAAACTTTAACTCTGCCCCCGGCGATAACGAAAAGCTGACTGTAGTTGGAAATTGCGGAAAATGTTGCCGCGACTTTTGCCCTCCTATGCAATACCCTGAAATCCGGGCTCTGATTTTGACTCGGTTTCCGCTCGAGTTCCTCCTGCCATCCACCTCTCATGTAAAATTGAAACTTGAACTGTGCGTTTGTGCCACGACCTTCCTGCCTTCCTGCCTTCCTGCATTCCGCCCCCTGATTACTTGCCTGCATGCCAAATGCATATTGGAAATTTGCAATTTCGATGGCACTCAAAGTCTGTGCGACGTCAAGTGGAAAGTTCTTACCAGCCAGGCCAAGTTATTAAATTAGATCACATATGAAATATTTATGGCAAGAGTTTCTAACAGACATGAAATTGCATTACCTCCAGCCAAGCCACAATCTCTGGGGGAATAAGATTTTGGTAAATCTTCACTGAGGCAAAAAAAAATTGATTAACCTAGGAGTTTGAACTTGTTTTGTATGTATTTTGTAAATAGTCGTTGGAAAATTGTCTCTGGTAATTAATTACTAATAAACTAGAAACAATGTTTAACAATATAAGTTTCATATAGTGAATTTTATTTGCTAGCTAACGCAAATATATAATAAATGTAAAAATTTCAACTATTTTTAAAATGAATTTGACATCTAAATTATTAATAGAAAATAAGTTTTTTAAATTATTGTCATGATATTAGCTATTATCAACAACATTTTAAAATACATTTTTTTTACTAAATAAGTAAAGTACCTACTTTCTTAATAAGTACAAATTTCAAGTTTCAAATAAATGTATTTAAATACATTTTGCAAGTTTCAAATAAATGTTTTTAAACACATTTTGCTTTCAAAAGCAAAGTAAATAATTATCAACTATCAGATAAGAGCATAGCGTAAGACTTCTCAGACTGTTTTTGGTTGGTTTTGAATACCTTCTTTTGGTTTTCCTACCATTTCCTACCAATTTTTGCAAGTGTTCTTATTTTGCCGTTTTCCATTATCCATCCGCAGATGCCTCGCCGGGCTGTCGGGCGCCAGATGTGCGCTTCACGATTGTCAAGCCGGAAGCGACGACGGAGCAGCCGCTGGCCAAATTCGAGACCACGCAGGTCTACCTGCCAGAGGACTTCACCACGGCGGATGTGGAGTTCGTGGACTCGGTGCCGCGACATCCCAACGAGAACCATGCGGCCGTAATCAATCCGTATTCACTCGACTTGGGCGACGACCATCTGCATGCGGGCGATGCGGCCGCCAGTCTGGTGGGCGACGATGATCTGGGCGACGAGGATGAGGATCCGCATGGTGACCCGGAGGACAAGCGCCTGAATGCCAATCGCAAGCAGGGCAAAAGGCGACGTGCCGGTTCTGGCCGTCGGCGGCGAATCGAGAACGAAAATGGGCAGACGGGCAGGGGGCGTGGCAGTCGGTACAAGCGCCATGCCATCCTCCATGACACGGAGGCCTCGGCGGATACGGATCGCTGGGCGGGCAGCAAGCTGGCCGCCGAGGGCGATGTCTACTATGTGCACATAGCCGACATCCTGAAGAGTCGTGAGCCGAATCGGGAACTTAAATCGAAACTTCATAAGCTCAAGATGAAGGCCAGGCTGAACAAGTGTCTGGCGGAGGGAGGCAAGGAGAAGTGCACTAAGCTCACCAAGAAGAAGCCAAAGAAGAAGGTGGTCGGCCACAAGGAGGAGCAATCCCTGAAGAAGGATATAAAAGCCCTTGAAGAGAAGCAGGCCCTAAGCAATAAGAAAGCAATCGAAGAGGAGGAGCGGCCAGAAGTTGGCCAACCAGAGGCCACGGGACATCACCGCCGACGCGGGGACAGTCACGCTGCTGAGCTCGACCAGCGTGACCGGAGCCCGCGTTGGCGTCGCCGGCGCAGCACCGAATCCAAGGGCGATCTCGGCCAGCTGCCACCGGAAGGGGAAGGGGAAGCGCAACCCAAACCGGAAGCTGGAGCGGATGCGGAACTGGACCAACAGTATGGAAATCAGTCGAGCAGTGCACGAGTGGCCCTGTTGTGGCAACGTGTTAAGCGCAAGTCCGGCAAGACCACGGGTGCACTGAGCCGTCCGAAGGGTGGTGGCGACTCCAGCTCCAAGACCACCAGTCGCAAGGACAAGGGTGAGTGTGCGCCCGCACGGCGGCCAGACACTGGCAATGCCACAGTGCCCAATGCCTTGAATGAGTTTGCCGCCGCTGTTGCTGTCTCGTTGTCTGTCTGTCCGTCCGTGTCGCGCTGATCGCTGATCGCACATAAATCCCACCACACACCGAAGTGCCCTTGCAAAGGTCATAGGTCGCGAAGTGACAAGTTCCTTAGTTGTCCGTTTCAGCCAGGAGGCTTTTAACTATTGGGTGATTTGGGTTGGATTTTAATCAATTCATGTTAAATTGTTTAGATCCCATGATAGAAAATGTGGTATTTGAACATTTTTCTAAAAACGCCACTGAACTAATCAGATCCAAATTTTAAAGCTTTCCTTATATCTAAACTAATCCAGTTCAAATTTTATCAAATTATTCCATCTTCAATGGACTTCTGAAAATTCTTTGTTTCTAGAGTTAAAAAAAAGTTCAGATAACAAATTTTTAAATAGTTCCATATGAATCATTTTTTTGGAAACTTTGATTACATTTATTTTTTCAAACATTTTTAGGTGTTACCTATTTTTGTGCTTTAAATATATGCATATATTAGTAGAGAAATATTATTAAGATATGCATAGGCTAGAAATATTCCGCGTAGATTAGTTAATTATAAAGTATCCGCCTAGTAAGCCATAAAATCAACATACCCCCGTTATACCCTTAAAATAAGTATACGCCTAGTATGCTTCCCTATGGCAACTCAAACTCCCAGACGGTTGGCTACTAATTTCAGCGCTCTATCATGCTTTCAAGCTTTACAACGTTACTAAATTTTGACAATGTCTGTCGGCGAATATTGAAAGCGCTTTTGCAAGGGCATTTCAACCAACAGAAGCACACATGAGTACACACGAACACCCAAAAACACCCAAAACACCCAAACATTAACGGAAGTTGTGAGCAGAGGACACACACCGAACATACTCGTAAAAGCTAATCGCAGTCACAGCCAAAGCCACATCGCATCGCATCGCATCCAACCATAGCCATACCCATAGTCATAGTCATAGCCATAGCCATAGCTCATCCCCCAGCTAAATTCACACCTGCACCGGGCACCTGTATTTGCCACCCTCTCTGACGGCTTTTCATTACCCCATTTTCGCCATCGGTGCTGCGCGGTCATGGTTTATTTGCCAGTCCATATCTTTGTCGTGGTTAGGGTTCAGAGTTGAGAGTTGTCCGTTGCCGGTTGGCCCTTTGTTCTGGCCGGAATGATTTTCCTTTTGGCTCCTTTGTTTGCCTTGGGCTTGGGCTTGAGCTTGGGCTCCTACAGCCGCCTTTGTCCGCATCCGTATCCTTTGGCGCATCCTTCTCCGGCTCCGTTTTTTATTTTCTTCCATTTTCTATTAGCCAGCATAATATTATCTTTCGTGTTATCTCTGCCTTTTCACATCTCCCCCACTTTTTTGTGTGCTGCCTTCTGATGGGGTTGCTGGGAAATGAAGTTGTATCCTGTTAAGTGGCCACTTCGCCAGCCTTCTGGTTTTCTTTTAATGCATATCTAAGCACTTGGAGCAGCCCATTGAAGTTTTCAGCTGGCAGCACTTTTCGCACGTCTCGTGGTGTCTCGATGGCTTTCTCCTGGCGGCTTCAACATGGCTTAATGTGTGTGCCCAAGAGGGGTACTTGAGGATTTTGCAGCTTCTTTCGGCGGTTTTGAATTTTAGGTCAACTAGGATGGGCATTAAGATCGCCCATTGTCCACCGGCACTTTATAAGCATCTCCATCTTCAACTTCATGCTCATGTTCATGTTCATGGACATTTTCATTTCATTCGCATGCCGTTCGACGGCTCATTAGATGCTTGCTCTATTTGCTCTATCCCCCCTCTGAACGTCTATCTACCCCCACCCCTGTTTCTTGGCATGGTACATTGCCCATCTCACGACGCCCACACCTTCTGCTCTTATCGTCCCGCCTTGAAAATGTAGGTATCTACGACGAGGAGGCCGGCTACACGCCCGTCCATCCGGACGATTCTGAGTTCGATGAGGAGGAGGAGGAGGACGAGGAGGTCGACATCCTGCAGCAGTTCACCGAGGTGTCAGAGATCCGGTTTCCGGGCGAGATCGGTCCCATGGGCGGTCGGCGGCTCTGCAAGATCCGCTGTGTCAAGGGCAAGTGGGTGGGTCCGTTGTGCGCCACCAACGAGGAGGGTAAGTGAGCCACCAACACTTGCTTCCAATTAACTACACCCCCACTCACGCCCACGACAATGCACCAATTTAATAACAGTACTCAAGTACACACAGATACTTAGTTGCAGTTGCAATTGCAGATGCAGATGCAGATACAGATACATAGCTACAATTACATATACACTTAAGCCACACAAACAGTTGCGAATTCATTTATTTACGTGCGCAAATAAAGACAACACAATCAGTACACAAGCGAATACAGCACACAATCAGATTGTTGTTTCATTTTAACCCAATTATTATGCTCGCCAATTAAAACTACACGGAAAAAAGTGTGGTTTTCATACTAATACATTCAGTTTTGTGTTTTTATAACAACCATATTTACCATATCAATTGGCTATTGTTTCAAATTTTATCTATTTAACTTTTTTCACTTATTGTTGCTTATATTTATGTATTATTTTTATGAAGAGTATTACTCAAAACAAAAACCTTAAAGATTTGGAGGAGGTACTGAAATCTCTACAGATTTTTTAAAATAAAAAGAAAATTGTCAGACTGATTGTTCTTTCTTTTTTATGAGGTATATTCCATTTTCAAAGTTAAGTTTAAAAAGACTGGTTTCTCAATGTCATGTTAATGTTCAAGTTCGTAATCTTTCAGAGATAGTTAGCATGAAGTAACATTGTTGGGCAAAACAAATTCCCTTTCTCAATCTAATCTTAATTGTTGGGTATGTTACAAATTGTAACCATTAGATTGCCTCTAGTTAACATTTTGCAGATAAACTTTAACATGATGTTGATAAATAATAACATAACATTTAACTACATGTCAAGAACTAACATGTTATTGAGAAATCGGCCCTTAATGTTTAAGTCAGTAGAGATTTCATTAAAACTTCATGTAAATCGGCCACTCGCATGGCTTTTTGGCTTTGAAAAAGTACAAATAACCAATTGGTGATATTTTTCCTCCGTTCAACGATATATCCGATATCGCCATCCGCAGACGATAATGGCAACGTGAAGTTTCAGCCGCTGTACAAGAGCTGCCACGTGAACCGGATACCGTCGCACCTGCTGCTCAGCTACCGCAACATTTCAGTGGTAAGTGGTTAGAGGTCGACGATCCGTCGACGGGTCAACTGGCTGCCGCACCACCACCAATACCACCGCCACCACTACCACAACAGCACAACAACACATACATGCAACGCACACGCACACGCAAACGCACACCGGTACACCTATTGTACTCGTACATGCATACGATTTGTAGATTTCCGGAGATTGATTTCCTGCGTCCATTAATGCCTCGATTGCTTTTGTGAGGGGATCCTAGCTCCGATCTCGATTTCGACAGCGATCAACTATATATATATATATCTCTCTCTGCCTGTCTCTGTCTACTCGCACCTGTCTATCGCTCTATCCTCATCTCAGCCTGAAAAAACTCACCAAAAATCTCAATATCGCAATATCTCAAGACCAGCGACCAAGCCATCTGCATGCCGATGCTCGATGCAAAATCGGGCAAAAAAAAAAAAAAAACAACAAAAAAAAACTAAGAAATTGAAAACGAAAACGATTCTCTATAGTATGTGTGTTCTTTTGGCACTCTCTGATCTTCTCTCTTGCAGACACCGATCCCACCAAATCGCGGCTGGCGTAAAACGCGCCTATCCAAATCGACACTTCTCTCAAATACAGAAATTGTGAGTCGTCGTTGTAGCTGTTGTGTAGATTGCACCCACAAGAAAACCCACAACCTGAGCACCAAAAAAAACACAAACAACGACACACAGAAACACACCCAGGGAGTGAATGCTAGATAAAAGATACAATTTAAAAGATATACCACCTACAAGATACGAGATACAAGATACAGATTAACACTGATTGAAAAACGCGAGGAACTGCACGCCAGAGCAACCAGCGCCGCTTTCCCAGTTCGCGGGAGCATCTAATTTTTTGATAACTTTCTCCACTTTCTCTCTCTCTCTCTCTCTCTTTGCTTTGCTTTATCCATACCCCTCCCCTCCCCCCGCTATCTGCACCCTTTCGCATTTCCCTCACTGCTTGCCTGCGATTTGCCCCTTGCCTCAGAATGTGGGATGGGATCTGCCGCACGGACATTCGCTGCAGGCGCGCTGCCAGGAGCTGGGCATCTACAAGCTCCTGGGTGAGTCGCGGGTCCTCTGCTCCAACGGCCTGTGGGCACCGCGCATGCCCAGCTGCGTCCCCACCACCGTGCTGACCAACTACTCCGAGGACAGCGCCCCCTCCATCCGGATCAAGGTCTACAACGGATCGCACTCCTTCGAACCCTCCGGCGTGATGGCTGTTCCGCCGCACAGCACCGTGCTCTTGGACTGCATGTATCCGAGGGTTAGGGGCACGCCCGAGTGGAGCTGGACCAGCTGGTACATGCAGTATTCCACAGGTGAGTGGGTTGTCTAATGGCACTCTATTATTTATATCCGGGATTGGACACATTTTTTAAAGATTATATACTTGTTTGTTAATAATTACATCAAGCAATTTATGAAATATTTTCTTAAATCTTACGTAGGTTAAATACGTAAGCCTCAGCCTTAAAAAAAGGCAATGTAACTGAACGACAAACTTAATTTTTATATTTAATTTTATATTTTATAAAATTATTTCTGGCTAGAAATGTTTAGTCATATAGCTAACAACTTTAATAGTAATGTCTTGGTATCACAACACAATTAAATTATGTACCTTTCGGTATCGTTATTTGAGGTAATAATTTACATATATAAAATCACATGTAATAAATAATCTATTTACTCTGGCCAACATAAAGTATAAAAATCAATATCAACCTTGCCCATAAAGTATATAACAAACATGCGAATTGGAAAAAATAAAGTGTTAAAACTATTATTATTATTATAAAATTGAAACATTACATAACATTAACATTTTCGGTGCCTGAATAAAAAAGATACACTAGATTAATGTAAGCCCCCAGATGTAGGCCATACATTTTATAAATAACTGGAATTAATAAACCAAACCAAACTTACTATGCTTAAAAAAGTCCGTAAATAAATACTACTTATTATTGTAATATTATGTAAAATAAAATGGTTTATGTTCATACAGTTTGCAACTTAAATTGTTTTATATCCCCCCACAGGATGGTCACCGGCCCAGGAGGAGAAGGCCGTACGCTACCGGCTGAGCATCAAGAACATCGAGAACAACGACTCCGGCACCTTCACCTGCACCTCGCCGCGCGGACTAACCAACAGCATTGCCGTCGTGGTGGCCACTTCGACGTGTCCGCAGCTGACAGAGCCGCTGGCGCCGCTCAAGCTGCGCCTCGAGGGCAACAAGCTGGGCCAGCGGGCACTGTACGAGTGCCCCGAGGGCTTCCGGCTGGACGGGGCCTGGAACGCCACCTGTCTGGCCTCCGGCAATTGGTCATCGCCGACGCCGACCTGCCATGCCATCCAGTGTCCGCGCCTGGAGCTCGACGACCCGCACCTCAGCCTGATCGAGCTGAACACCTCGGCATGGGGGCGGGCGGTGTTCAAATGCCAGTGGGGCTTTAAGCTGACCGGTCCGGCACAGCTGGACTGTGAGCCGTCGGGCGTCTGGAGTGGCCCCGTTCCGCGTTGCAAAGGTGAGCGATCGGGGCGGTATTCCATATAGGGTATATAAGATATTGAGAAAATGTGCCATTATTAGGCACTTTTTGGGAGGATCTGAGAAGCTTCGTTTGGGTACTTGCCTAGCGAGAATCATGTATTTCCAATTCTTTAAAGTAGACCTGAACCAAAGTCAGGACAAAACTATTTTGTGCTTCATCAAGCTTAAAAATTAGTGCAAAATTTTATAAAGTTACAAAAAGCTTTTTTTTTAATTTTAGAAAACTTTATAGTTAAATCATATTTATATTTTAACTCTATCACGGGTGTCACGACACTTTCTTTCAACCAAATCTTAACCCAAAGTTTTCAAAAATATTAAACAATCGAACCATTGATTGGATCATTAGGTTTCGGTTTCTTAGTAGTAATAAGTTATCGAACCATACGAAACAACTGAACATTACATGGTGATCAGACCACTGTTTATTCATGCCGGGCTTTAAAATGTATTCCTGCTTAAGATTCTCTGTTTATATGAAAAATTACTTGTACTAACTCTCGAATCCCCTTTACTACTGGTCCACCATCGATTATCCACCCGCACACCTCCGCAGTCATTCAGTGCGTGATGCCAGTGGCGCCGCTCAATGGGCGCATCGGGGGCACCAGTTTGAGCCAGAGGCGCCTCACCGTGGGCGCACTGGTCACGTTCAGCTGCAACGACGGGCACAGCCTGGTGGGCGAGTCGAGCATCATCTGCACGGAGAATGGACAGTGGTCGCACTCGCCGCCATTTTGTAAGTAGACTCGCTACTCGCTACTCACTCACACACTCACTGACATAGACACGTATATATACACGATATATACGATATATATGTATATGTATATGCGTGCGCTGCGAGAGATCGCCGGCGCGGCGCACCGCTCCTCCTCCTCCTCCTCGTGGGCCCGCTCACAGACCAACCCAATTAATGACTCTTGTGTTGTATTTTCGCCGAACAAACGACCGATCTCGATTTCGATAACGATACCGATTACGATCACGAATCATCAAATAACATACCTGATATCTGATACCTGATAACTGTACACGCATGACCACTGTCCACTGACCATCCATGATCCATGATCGACGATCCACGATCCACGATCTCAGGCAAATCACAGTGTCCCTATCCCGGCGATCCGCCCAACGGTCTGATAGCGCCGCTCAAGTTTAACTACGATGCCGGAGACTATTTGAGCGTCCAGTGTCGGCCCGGATTTGTCCAGAGCTACGAGGGTCCGCCCGAACGGCCCAAATGCCAGCCGGATGGCCGGTGGTCCGGTCCGATGCCCAAGTGCAAAAGCTACGAGGAGGTGTAACCTCCAGAACCAGAACCAGAACGGAAGCCCGAAAGCCAGAAAGCCCGAAAGACAGAAAACCCGAAGCCAAGGATTCGCCGCCAAGTCAGCATTACGGATCACACCCATCCTGCATACGTATATGAGGGGATGCCGTAATTCTGTAATTCCGAATACAGATCGAACCCGAGTGATATTTAGATTAACTTAGTGAGAGGTATCAAAATTAATAGATATTTTATCAGATAGGTTCAATTCAAATCATTATCGTTTAGTGGCCCACGAAATTTCCAAAGAAACTATCTTCTGTCAAACGCTTTTAAAACTATGTATTCTTAATAGATCGATCAAGTTGATCAGGCACACTCTAAAGCTATTCGTTCTTCAGATTGAAATAAAAACTTTGCGCTTGCATTTTATTACGAAGAATCCTTATACTAACAATAACTATTTAATGAAATATATAATCAACAGCTGCGTACAGGTATTTATGTATTACGTATTCTGGTTGCAACTCAAAGTTAAATAAATGTAAATGTTTAAACGAAATACAAACACACAAACTTACCCACAGTGCGAGTATATATATATATATATATGTATACAGAATAACAATTCTATTCCACCATTAAAAAAAATGTATTACACTGACAGAAACAGAAAGAGGAGATTGCAGCAGCAGTTGTTGGATGAGTGTTGATTAGTTAGGAGCTAAGAAATGCCAAGCAAAGTAAAGCCACCGAATTTGGGGGCTGTTGAAAGTCATATCCCTTATTGATTCCAAATAGAGCAGAGGAGCATAGTATTGTAAGCAGCTGCAATCTTAGTGTAAAGAAAAGACCGTTTTAAAATAAAATACGAATATTGTGTAAAATGCAATCCTCTGTCTTTAACTGTTTTCTTTTGGCTCTGGGACTTCTTTGAAGAAGTAATATGTATACATATATGCGTAAGCTCAGCGTAAAAGTGTGCCAAGGAAATCCAAATGCACGTGTTTCTCTTTCGCCTAAGCCAGCTGCTAATGCGAGCACAGGAGCAGCATACCCGCCAGCAACATCTACAGCAGCAACATCTACAGCAGCAACATCTACAGACGCAACAGCTACTTCAGCCGCGAATGCAAACAGTTACTTCATAAATGTGTGCTGCACTGAAAAAATGACTGTGCGGACTAAGAAAACGTTTTACTGTACAATTTTATTTTAGGCTTTTGTGATTTTCAAGGGCAAAGTGTTTATTGTTTGTTTGTTTTTAAATGACAGTTTGGAATAGTAAACAATAGTGGCTGAGAGTATTAAAAAATATGTGAGCAACACATAATAAACACCAAAAAATAACGTTTTTCTTTTCCGAAATTGAATTCAATAATACTTAATATCGACAAAAATGTAAGGATAACTTAAAAAATATTGGTAGAACATGATTACTCTTTGGTCCGTATTTTTTCGATTACCTTTATTCATATAATTTTCTCAACATTTTAATATATTTATTGTAAAATATTGTTTTAGTATACTTATTTGGATTATCGAAATCGTAAACATTTATTTCTATAGGTATTTATTATATTTTAGTCACTATATTAAACCACCAAATTGTATTCTTGTGTATTTTACCTCATCCGTACAGCTGGATGGCAAAGTGCAAAGCGGAAGTGAAATTCATTTAAAAGTTGAGAGGGGCGTGAAACTAAGTTGGTAATCTTCTCCAAGGTTTCCCGTTCATATGAGCGGGTGTGGCATCAAGTTTGCCAGCACTTCCCGCAATGTGCAGCTGTAAAATTAATTTGTTTTGTTGCTTTTGCACCTCGAAACGATTGAGGCTTCATTTCCCGCCGCCAGCTCATTTTCCACACATGGCCGCAGAAATGCCATTGTCGTTTATTCTCAGCAACGCCTCCGCTCATTTAATGGCAATTTGGCTGTGAATGGGCATGTGAGTGTGCAAGTGGGTGAGTATGTGCCCGGTGGTTGGTGGTTGGCGTACTTTTGGCGGAGAAAGGTGGCCAAATTGAGACGCCCCGTTGTCACATCAGCAACTTGTATACTGCTACGTTATGTGTGTAATTAAAATTAACTGCTCCTGTTACTCGTACTTTGGGCGCAAATTGGTTTTGCTTGTTTGCCAGTCTTAAAAATGAATACAACCAACAGACTCTGCGTGGGCCGACCGACATAAAACTCGCATTTAGCCCAGACTCAATTTTGAGTCGGCAACTTTAAAGGAGAAAGCGCCATGTTGTCCCAATTGTTTGGGGTTAATTAAGGAACATGCAATTAGACGCACGCGGATGCGGATGCGGATGCGGATACGTATGTATCCATGGGATGCATATATGCGTTTCCGATTTGTGCTGAAAGTTTAACCATTTTCATTAGCACCTCTGCTCTGGAGTTGACGTAAAGCAAAAGCCATCGCATCCGGACATCTGGACATCCGAGTCAGCTCAAACATATCACAACTGCAATATTTTTCGTCCGTGCTCTCAGGCCAAAGCGATGAACTATGCATGTCACGTAGCTCAAAAGCGGTGTCCCCGCACTTTGAACCCAAACACCCAATGGCCACCCACTCGCATAGGAATGCTACACAGAAAAATCACAGAAATACGGATATTTTATACCTTTAAACTCTTCTGCATTCCTAAAAAGTTCAAATAGTTGTGAATTGCTTATTTAAAAATTCATAATATTACGGTTTAAATTAGAAAAGTATTTATTAACAGAATCAATAAACTTCCATCCCACTATATTTGTAATAATTTTAGCATTTGTTCTTATTACTTTCAATTATTAAACAAAAGTATTCAAAATATTTATAGCTGTTAATGTTTAACGAACATTTCTAATTATTAAGGCAAGGTCTAAACTCAATAGCTATATTTTTTATAATATAATAAATTGTCTGGTTAGGAAGAAAAAAACTAGTTAACCTTAAATAAGTTTATGTTTTAAGCATAAAATAAAATTTTTAATAACAAAAACATTTTGCAAGGTCTTTTCGTTTCCACACAATAAGTACAGAATCTAATGATAATTTGTGTTGTTTTTCAAAAAGCTTCGATTAAGTAAGAAGTAGGTAACTTCTTTACTCTACTAATCGAAGCATTTTCAAATCATGCATTATTCCAAAACATTTTTTTCTCACTGTAGGTCAGTCAGAAAAAACGAGCTTGGCCCGAACTTTTGGCCTGCCCCCAGTCCTGTCCTGGTCCGGATGTTAAATGCATGCCAAAGCCCCAGGCTAACTACACTTGAACTCCCTCTTTTCACTCCCATTTTTCCCTGTGCAAGCTCCTTGTGCAAAAACTGTGTTTTCAGCATCGCGTTGGTTTAGGGACAAAGTGCAGTCCCGGCCATAAAGTCATCTCTGTCATTTATTTCGGCTATTCGCTGGTTTTAAAGTTGGCCGCATAGTTGGCAAATTTAGAGCACCCTGGAATGCCACTGGGGAAATGTCAAGATTTTCGGGTTGCGCCCAAGGCACAATTACTCATCTGAATATTCTGATGAGTTGGGAATTCGTTTCAGCCTAGTCCCATATGGTCTATTGAGTGGGAGTTGAAGTTGTCATTAATCATTTGACGAATTGATTGGCAATCAATTGGTTAAAGGCAAGGTAAGCCAGCTAAGAAGATGGTATCCCTTTTGGTGTATTAAGTGGTTAAGAACATAATATCTTCTACAAATTGCAAAAAAAGGTAAATGTTAATATAGACGTTTTACGTGTAAATATTAAAAACATGCTATTAGAATTTGAGTTATGAAAATTATACTATGTATATATACAAACCAAAGAAAGACATTAGCTGATTTATTTCAACTTTGTTAAATACCAATCTAAATACTATCAATTAGTCTTTCGGATTTTATTTTTTTACTAGTCTCCAAAATTCTAAAAAAAAAACACCTAAAAAATCAGTTTTTCTATCAAAACGCTGAGAAGTAATAGTCAAATGATGGAATGTCATACATCGCTGAATTCGTCATTAAATTGCCTATCAAATGGCATTCGCAATAAAAAATTTTTCAGATTTTCAAATTTTTGAAAAAATTGATGACCCCCACCCTTATCAAAAATGCAAAAAATGGTCATAAAATTAAATACATTTTGAGTTTATCGAAATAAATATGCAGAATGCTATATTTAAATATTTGACCCTATTTTTGAAGAACTTTTTGGTAAAGTTTTCTTTAGAAAATACTGCTTTTATTTACTGGAATGGGTTTTTAATTAATATGCTGCAATAAACCAGAGTCAAAGGTCCTAGTTACTAGCACTCTTAATACCTAACGCGAAGGCTTTTATATTTAATATTGTATACAAATACCAATGCTGTACAAAATAAAAAAATAATAATAATAATTTTTTTACTGAACTTAAATAACTATCGATAAATAACTATCGATACCTTTAATGGTAAAATTCCTTTGGGATGACCTGAGCGTAGCAATCCTTAACGCAATTTTTAAAGGATTTTTGTTGCAGTTTTGGTAGCTTATACTACTTTTTAGGACAAACTAATCCAGAGTTGCGTAATTAGCTGCTAGTTGTGGTCTTGGTCTGACTAGGGCGCTAATTGAAACCATACCCCTGCTGCCGACAGTTTTACCGAGCTGCAGTTCGGGCAAATATTAAAGAGCCACAGGAGCAGCGGAGGCAGTGAAACCCGCACTTGAACTTCCCCCGGAAATCGGTCCCCACGGAGCATTTTGTAGAGCACCGCGCACTAATTAATCCAACAGCCGCAGACACCTGGTAAGAGGAGTTGGGAATGTTGGATGAAAAGTCCCCCGGCGGTGCATGGAAATCCCCTGGCATTCCATTCGATTCAATTCAAACGCATTACGCATACGTCGCGATGGCTGCTTGGCCACAAAGTGATTTATTTGCCGGCGGGAAATTAACATTTAGATTAAAGAGCGCAGAATTAACATTTTCCATAAATATTTATTTGGTTCGCAGCCAGAATAAAAATAAGTGTAAAATGTTTTCAACGTTTTTAACTGCAATCTAACTTTGTTACTTCTCCGCGTCCAAGACGTAGCGAAAGTATTTTGCATTTTCCTTAACGTAATCCAAATCGGATACGAAAACGAAAACCGACAAGGAGGCAGGCGAAAAAAAGGAAAAAATGGTTTAGTACCAGTGCTGCCCTTTTGTCAAACATCGTTTGTCAGGAACGCTGTTCCCTTTTTTTTAACCCAAAAAAGCTTACCAGGAATGCAGTGTCAAGCCAAAAATCGATCAAGTCACAAAAAACAAGTCTAAACTTTTTACCATAGGACGTAGGCTGAGCAAAACCAAAATTGTCTAATTTACTTAATCCACTTAAATATTATTTCTCATGTTTCTTGGAGTATCCACCATTCATGCAATAATTTTAATTTTTATTTATTTTTTATTTCATTCCGTTACTTGTCATAAACTTTATTCCCTTGGTTAACTGCTAAAGTCAATTATCCGACTCAGACTAAAATTGATTCAGTCATAAAAAAGTCTTTAATACTAAGAAAAATTAAAAAAAAATAATTTTATAAAAATAAACAATGTGGTAATTTTTTAAAATGATTATATTCTTTTGTTCCGACTTCTCGCAATGATTAAATTGCTTTTAGGCAGCTCTGAACTGGACATTATTTTTATGTCTGGCTCTAACAATTTAGATTCGCATTTTCCGTCCAAGACGCAGCTGCTCCTTCTAATACTGATATGCCTTCTCGCTTTCTTTTCATTTTGTCTTTTGTTATCAAAGATAACAAAAAAGCAACCAAAGTAGCAATCGATAGGGGGCAATCAACTGCAACGGAGTTTCAAACACAATGAAAGCATTCCCGAGTAGAGAATATTCTATTTCAACATTTTCTTATTAAATGTTTAAGGCAATTGGGATTTTTTGGAATTAGTTTTAATGCTCTTAGCGTTAATTGAAAACATAAAAACAAATATAATTAAATAATTTGTATTATATCAAGACTTTTTTTACATATTAGATTGCTATGTCGTAAAAGAGATTGACTTTTTAAAACATTTTTCATGGCGTATTCATAAATGACAGGAAGAAAGCCAGTCAGCTCGCATTTACTTCAATTATTCCTGAAATTTTCGCACACAAAGCCTAAAATTTGATATGCAAATTAACGAAGCGTAAGCTTTAAGCCAACTAAATTCCCAAAAACAACCATCAAGTGCCCTTATTTCGATTCATACATTTGCATTTATAAATATATTATCAGATATATGGCCACAATTTATTATACTATGCAGAAGAATCCCTTTTCAGAATCCGTATCTCGTCGGCTGTGAATGCAACTTCCGCTTTGATGCTTCCGCATCAGTGATTTTTAATAATAAAACGAATTGGAGCGACAACACACACAAATTGATAACCCGCTGTGTGCACTTCATAAAGTGTAAGGCGCCGAAGGGAAAAGTTTTTACACCTTCTCCCCAGTCTGGTGTAATATAAATAATAATACGTATAGCAGCAGGCACAGGCAGTGGCAAACAATGGCAATAAAGGCGTTACAACTTGGCCAAGACAAAGTCAAGTTGAAGGCAACAAAGCAGCTTCAAGTACGAAATGACAATTGACACGAGCGGGCGAAAAACCACCCTTGGAAAATTCAACAAGAGCACACCTTAACCGGAGAAACTCGCACGCCCCCCTAACCCCCCTGTTTTCCCGTTTTGCACAATTTATTTTATTGTTGTTTGGCAAACAACTTTCATAAGTTTCCAGCTGTTCACAAACGGCACTCAATTTTGGTCGCCATAGCAATCGTCGTAGCTGTCGCCTCCTGCATTTCCCGCCCCAGGATTTTCCCCCGTGAAAAGTTATAAAGAGAGAGTTTTACATTATTAGTTGCCAGTTGCCACTGCGTTGGTGGCCCCGCCAACTGCCGGTAAAACAGCCGGACAATCGGACAATCGGACTCCGGACGGAGAGTGGGGAGTTGGACAGACTCATTACCATAAGCAGTTGCAGCTGCTGCGGCATTTAAATTTGCAATTCGTTGCGTGGTCTGCTGACGTCGCAAAAAAGTAAAGGAAATCAGAATGAAATCAATGCAAATTTGAATGCCAAAAACGCAATATGATAGCCACAAAAAATGCATGAAAAATTGCTTAAATAAGTCGTAGTTGCAATTCCCTTGAAAAAAGTTATTTTAGTGGAAGTACTTTTGGTATCAAATGCGCATTATCTCAGCAAATAAAACTCAAAAAATTTGTTTTGCAAAAAATGGACTTTTAAAACTAAATGTTGTTTTTTTTTTTTCTTTATTCTATTAAATTTACTAATTACACCCTTTGCGACTAGAATCCACAATTTAATATATTTTTGTGAAACTTGTTAAAACAACCACATTCCAATATATAATCTCTAAAATCACTCTAACTTTTTATAATATTTGCTTGTGATTTTAATAAATAAATACAATTTACAGATTACGAAAGACGTTTAGGACCCATTTAGGAGGATATTTAGATTGATGCAAAAACAATGAATAAGAATAAGTGGCTTTTTTGAAATTTATTTTTTTTATACAACAATCAATCATAGACTGTACCTTTTGACTTGATTTTACACAAGCTAACTGTATCATTAGTTCAAAATTCTTTAGCACAGATAAGCAATCAAAAAACCAATTACACAAATTAGCAAACCTTTAAACACGTATTTCAGCCAAAACCGTGGTACCCGAAAATCCATCAAAGTACGAAAATAATTGTTGGCCAAAACATTTCTATTTGGCATTTACATTTATACGCCGGGCGAATCGGTTCGATGCCAAAAAGTCAATCAACTGCTGAAAATAAAAGCAAAAAGTATGGGGAGAGCTTCAAATATTTGCAGTTGCAGCGTTCAGTTGGCTTTTCTGCGTTTTCCTGACCCGTCCAAATGTCCGGGAATCATGTACACAGCATCTGTCCCTGTTTGTGGTTGAAAGGGTGCAACCAACAATAAATAAAGTCTAGCCGTAGTGCACTTCAGCAAAAAAACAATTATGGCTGCCAGAGGCAGTATGTATGTATGTCGCCGGGTATTTTCGGGTTAGAATGGGTCACTGGCCACTGGAGGGCAAAAAATTTGTTTCTAGTATTGTCCAACAATCAATAAAAATATTAAGAAATCTGGCAAACGGAAACGGAAGTGGCTGCATAAACAAAAACCAGTCAGTAATTGTTTACAGCTGAAAAGTTGAACAAATAAACAGACGGGCTTTTGCCGATTGTGAGCGTGTGGGAAAGCTAAATATATATGTGTATCTTGGCATTTTAGAGGAGTGACGGAAATTTCAGCGAAAAACACATTTTGGCTCTAGCCAATTAGATCTTGGGTTTATGGCCAAAAAGGTTTCTCCACCAGCTGTCAGCCGACATTTCGCCGACAGGCTGACAAGTTTAATATGGCTTGAAAGCAGCCCCACCACAATCGCTTTCCTTGCTTTAAATTGCCCGAAGACGGGAAATTCAAATAGCTGGCTTAATTTAATGCCCGATTGCAAGGAAAAAAAAAATATGTGGGTGCCCACTCAGACACACCGGGTCGCATCCAGATGCAATTACCCCGGCCCCAAACGCAGATCCAGATCCTGGACGAGAACGAGTAACAGACCCACTGGATGTGTCTCCTTTGCCCGGGTCGTAAATTGCCAGCGTGATATTGAATTACGTGTGACTTTCTACTTCCGTTGGCCCGTAATCCGTTTCCGGTTCGCTGGCTGGGTTTACATTTGCCGTTAATCTCGTGCTAAGCGCCTCCAATAAATTATTGCCAGCGAAAAGTCCAGCAGGTCCAGCTCCGCAGAGCGTGTCCAACTGTGTGGGAAAAAATTTGCAATTAAAATGCAAGCGCTGATAGCCGAGCGAGTCGAGTCAAGCGAACCAAGCATTCTACCCGACATTTTCTGCCATTTTCGAATACCCAGCAGGTTCAGGGGAAAAGGCTATGTTATACTCCATGGAATTGTAAGTTTGGAATCGAATTTACTTTACATTTTTAAGACCATATCTTTATTATTTGTTTGCTATATTAAGACCTCCGAAATATTTACCAATATTCGTAGCAAATAAAAACATGTACTTAGGGTTTATAATAATAACTTAATTTTAAAATTCAATAAAAGCAATCTGGCTAAGACTCAAAAAATTAAAAAGAAGCACAATACTTTACAAATTTTAAAGTGTGTAGTATTTGTAATTGACACACCCTTGAGATCAACATTAAGCTGTCTGGTATAAAATATAGTTTAAAGTGAGCATTTTGTAATAAACTAAAATTAATAATTCATTTTAATAGAAACTTAAATTATTTCAGATAAAAATTAAATTCCCTACTGAACCAAGGACAACATGAACTAAATGTATAAGAAACAGAACTGTTTTAGATCAAGATTGAATTTCCCTTCAACCAGTGAATTGTAATTAAAATTTAATTGGTGGTATAAAGTCGAATCCAAAGCACTCCCCACTGGGTTCTGTTCGCTTTTGTATGCTTGTGCTTTTAGCGGGCACCACTTTGACCTAATTCGGGCCATCAGCCAGAATCCGGCGAGCATTTCGTTTTGTTTGGTCAGCATTCAGCAGCATCCAGTGCTCATGTAGCCACTGCATTGTCGGTTAACGCATTCAACGCTAAAATGTGGCCACTTTGGCGCTGCAGCAGCCACCGCACCACTGATGCCACCGAAGCCACCACCCACTCATGCTCCATTCCCGAGAACACACTACTAATATTTTTAGCCATGCCACGCGAATTTTGTTTCCCTTTTGCGGCCTTGCCACCAGCTAATGCAGATTTTTGTGGCTTTTTTGGCCATTTCTGTTCCTGTTTCTCTTCCTGCTGCAGTTTCCAGTTGCTTATCAAAACTGCAGCGTATGTTAATGATATAGTCCAATAAAATTTTATCGATCAACAACATGGACAACTTCGACATTTGTAAAAATGTAGTTTACAAAATTTGGTTAGTTACAATAAATCAGCAATAACTATTATGTACAATATATATAAATAATGTAAACAGATCATCTACCATTTTTGAGGTTTAAGGAAAACCACCTAAATATGGTAAGTAATTGTGGTTAAATTAAATCAGTTTAAAGCCTTAGCTACAAAATATTGAATTTAATTGTAATGATGGTCAGGTCGAGCTTGAAATATAACGATTATTTGTATAATCTAATTTATTCTTCATTAAGCTTAAGCAATTCTACCTTCCCCCAGATAATCTATGCGTAACGCAAAGAAATTTAAAAAATATTAAGAAGAAATCATCATGCTGACTCCCCAAGTATTTAAGCCATAACTGTGTTTTCGATTGGTAAAGTTTAAGTTTAAAGCTATTTTATACCCAGGCTTAGTCTAGTTAAGTAAGACCCCGATGCAATTTCAGGACTACACATTTTGATCCTTGGCTTCTGGCATCAAGTGAAACACTCAGACTCAGACGAAACTGAGGAAATGGCTTAAAGCAGTTACCGTTCCCACTCTTGGCCTCTTCAAAGGCGGCGAACGCAGTTAATTGAGTGGTCGTTCGTTGCGAAGGAGGCAACCGTGCAAAGGAAACCAGATCAAAGGAGCTCAGTCATGTCAGTGCTGTCTGCTTGGCCATTGGGCGGGCACCTCCATTAGCTCAATCAGCCACGGAAAACGCGAGTGAAGCTGCCAGCCGACACTCAATTAAATGGTACTGCACATTTTGCAACAATTGGCCAACTACTTTGCAGCCCGCTTACGGCGTGTAATAGCCATTTGGTCTTCTGTCCGGAATCTGTGTCATCGTATTGCCGAATCGCAATGGCATCCAGCTGGGAGGCGCTCATTACAAGTGGCGTGGCCCTTAAGTACCTTAAATTGCCACTCGCATGCACACGGACACATTTATCACATTCGCTTAAGCTGCACTGGCAGAAAAGGTGACTTAAACTGCATAAGAAGTATATTTTAGCTTTTAAGTAATTGTTGTTTATCTAAGAAGTAACTGGTTACAATAATAATAATAATAGAATTAACTACATTGTATAGAATGCATAACATAATTAAAAGAAAAAGTCATATACATTAACTTTTTTCATTCTTTTTGTTGTAAGAAATATATTAAAGTGCTATTACTCAAAAGATACATGAACTGTGTATTTTGTCTTTGATTAAGTAGAGTTCTTAAAATGATTCACTATTCTAAAAATAAAGTATTAATGAATGCATGTTATGAAAACACACCTTAATTAAACCAAAAAGTATAAAAAGTTTAAATCTGTTACAACTACATTTTATTTTGTAATTATTCAAAAGCTCGTGTGTCTTGAACCTATTCAATTATTAAATCAAATAACATTCTGATAAAGAAATTCCAAAAAACCAAACGATTGATTTAGAACCTCTCATTTTTTATGTTTGTTTAAAGTTAAAAAATGATCATTAAAATGGTATACAGCCTATTCATGTTGTATGTATTTTTTCTGTGCATCTGGTGCTGATTTACATCTGTGAAATGCGACAGCAAAACTTTTTGCTTGGGCCTTTATCGCTTTAATTGTGGGTCGTGAGGAACGAACGGGTGAAGGGCTCATCTCCGGCTTCCTGTGTCATACTTTTACATCCTGTTGCAGGACTGCAGGTCCTGCTCCGCCTCCTTCAGTCGCTGCTCTTTCATCAGGATTGTTTGCCACGCCAACAGCAAACAGGCCAACAATGCTGCGGAAGCGATGAGGAGGTTTATGTTGGGTGCTCGGTGTTCGGTGCTCAGTGCTCGTTGCTCGGTGCAAGGGGCAGGATACTGGATGCTCACGATGATGCATCCACGGCTGTTTGGGCTGACAACGATCCAGGTCACTGCACTGAAGGCATCAATTACACGGGAGCTGGCATTAAAGTAATTTTAATTTTTCAGCCAGCTCAAATGGATGGATTTCTGTTTTCCTTTGGTGCGAAATTCAATTAGGCTCAATGACGGTGGCCTCAGCCGCAGACCGCAGCGGTAATAATTACAAAAATACAGGCTAACAGGAGCTGCCTGTTTCAAAATTAATTAATGCATAATACTGTATCAACGACTATTACCTCCAATTAAAATTCAGTTGTTTATTCACCGTTATGCGGGCTGTCATAATTTTTGTAAAATCTTCATTCAGCTTTTCTGATTTTAGACCAATTAAACTTACAACTTTAAAGAATATTTTAATCTAGTTAGGTCATTAAATTTAAATCAACAGAGCATAATATTGGTTTCTCCGTGCTATATCTAACTTACCTGTGCACCGCCAATAAGCATTAAATCAACATTATCCGAGTTCGGAAGGCATAATTTAATATCCCAAACCAATCAATGCAAATCAAATGGTTGGTTTAAAATCAGAGCTGTTAACTATTAAACATGATATCATGGCCATTAGGGGCAAAACCGACCAAAGTCAGAGCCACAAACAGACACATCGCTTCATCAACGTCCCATTAAATGGAAGTCATTGCTATTCGCATTGTAAATCAAATTACGCATACAACGCATGGGCCGCAGCACCCAAATTGGGAGCGATAGATTGAGGCACTGAGAAAAAGCAGTCCCTACCTTGATTTTATATTATTAATATTTTATTTAATTTATTTTTAGCATAAACATGCATTTCTTCGTAACCTGGTTACAAATTTAGATTTTTTGCAAATTTTATTTTGTTAATGTAAGGTTAGTTAATAAGTTTTGTTATATTAAAACTATAATTAACGTTTAAACGGTACATGTGAAGTAAATACAAACTTTAAGTCTATCTTAATAGGTAATCTATTTTATATTAAAGAGTACATCATTTTACCGCCGTCTAAATAAGAAAAATTCAATTTGTTAATTTATTTTAAACTGTAAAATCTTAAGTAGAAAACTTTTTTTTTCATATAAAGCATAACTCATAACTCTCAACAACTGAATTTTAATTTAAGCACAATGTAAGCGTTCAGAATATATAATCAAAATTTTATGTAAACATAAATCAAAAAAAAACAAAAGGAATCAATGTTCAAAACAATTTGTTCCCCCAACAATTGTAAAATTCTTGGCATTGTAAACTACGTGTATTTTGCAAATGAGCTTATATCTGATGTACCACATTTCTACAAAGATAGGTTTCTGTGTAGGCGTATATCGGAGGAATGGGCCTGCTGGTGCATTAGCTTGAGCTGCAGTTTAATATACACAGCGCTAATAATTCACACAATAAGCTGCACTGTTCCATGGCCATTATTCATGGGCTGGCCAGAAGTGGAGGTGGATGGTACATATGTCCCGACGCCACAGTAAGCAACCGAAAATACGGCTTGTAGTTGAAGTTGCATTTTCGGGCAGTATGGTTACCGACACTCCGGCCCCGGAGACCAACACGTTTATGGCATTTGCCAATGGCCGGAGTGCGCTTTTCACTTTTATTGTGGTCGCACTCGATGGCTGGCAAAGTGTTTGCCGTTGGTAGGTAGGACCGACAATATATCTGTCTGGCTGTCGGTGAACACAAGTCGGAGTAGGAGATCGACACAGTAGGAGGAGCAGAGCAGGAGCTGGAGCTGGAGAGGCAGATGCACTTGCCTGGGCCATACATATATGCGCTTTGCCTTAGCAGAAGCTTGCCTGCAGTTTTTCCGTTTTTATGACAGCTTCCGGTGGAGTGGCAGACTACATGTGTTCGCATGCGAGTGTACGGGATTCTCTGTGTTTTGGCACCTGGAAATACCTCAAAAGGAACAGAAAACACAACCCCATCTCTGGAAAAAGGTTTAAGCTGCAGCACGATTCTGTCCTGAAGGCTTACTTTGAGTTGCCAGATAGTGCTGCACAGAAATAAGTACGACCCTCATGTTGGAACTCTTATAAGCAGTATTTATTTTTGGCTAACGGCTATGCCATTATAATTTTAGCATTTTGGAAAGAATTTTTATTAAGTTGTAAAAGTTGGTGACTTTGTTGGCTCATCCATGGAAAGTCAAAAATTATTTTAACTCTTTGAAAAACTGTAATCTTTTTATTGAAAAGGGATATATTAAAGCTTAAGTATTAATCAAAATAAAATCCAATAACATAATAATTGCGTAAATAAATTTATCCTTTCAATCTGGAACTATGATACTCTTTAAATGTTGCATGTTCAACTTTTTAAACTGATGTATATTGCATAAAATTCAGAGCGCATTTCAATGCAAATGCATTTATGCATTTATCAAACACATCGGTCATGCGATTGGGGTTTGACAAAAATTTGTTTCCTCTGTCGAAACAGGATATGTTAGTTGTCCAGGACAACCCCAAACAAATCTGGCAACGAGATTTGTATGCGTGCGGAATTTTACGATTTTATTGCCCATTGAGCAGGGTTTAAAAGGGGAAAGATTAGGGGGCGGGATCGAGTGGCCTCCGAATGGCATTAATGTGCGGCATTTAAATGGTTTGAAACCACAAAACCAAACACCAAGGAGCAACAACATCAACGGCTGGACACAAAATTGGGCATTTACATGTTGCCAAACACAAACAACTGAGATTTGGATGGCGAGACATGACTATTAGAATACCCCTTATAAAATTGTTAAGAAAAGTTTTAAATAAAAAACAACAACTGTGGATTTCTTCAACACAATTTTAGCAAAAGGGTTTTTGTTTTGTTGTTTTAAATATTTATGGAGGAACTTACAGCCACACTTTCTAGCCCAAAATAGCCTTAAATTACCATTTTCTAAACGTCTGGTGAAGAACGGACGCACAATTCGCATTGTTTGGCTTTCGGTAGTAGCAGCTTAGCCAAGGATTTGTCCTGAATGTGCGAGTGTGTGTGTGTGTGTGTGTGTGTGTGCATGAAAGAGTTTTCTCGTGCCTGTGTGTCTGCGAAATTTTCTGATTTATGGTATTAAACGCACACAAAAATTGTTGAATTGGATTTTATTTGAATTTAATGGGTTTTTAGTGTATTTTAATGGGATCCCTTTGTGGTAGTTTGCAGATTTTCAGATTTAATTTTGTTATTTGTCGTGAGTATGTTCATTGGTACAAAAATATGTAGCTATTTGTGGCCAATTCGGGCCAATTCAATTGTTACGCAGTTAGGCATATACCAAGAAGATATTCTTTATATCTCTAACTCTAATTCAATTGCATTTTCCATTTCCAATTTGGGCAAATCAAATATTTCATCTTACTATTGGCAAATGTCAATTTAATATTAAACATTTGTTTTTGAATTTCTTTAGACAGTTTAAAAAATCTTGTTTAATGCAAGAAATGCCTACCAATTCTTGATCAATCCCAAAATTAATACAGTTCTTAAAAATAGCGCTTAGATAAATAATGACAACAAATTATTCACAATAATCCGTATACGCACTGTTAGCCTTCTCAAAACCATATGCGGGTTAAAATCACAAGAATAATATATAAATTTCAAATAAAATGATAGGGGAATCCAATACAAACTTGTTGTAAAGATGCAATTCCGAAAACGTTCTTTCGTTTGTTTATGCGAGCAATATCGCGTATACGCCGTGTCGCTCAAGGAAAAATGGGTAAATGATAAAAAAAAATAAAGGAAAAGGAAAAGGAAACGAGTGTCCGCTGAACCATATGCACTACCAATTTATGGCTTCAATAAACATAAAGTTTATAAACTCCCGAGGCGATGTCGTTGCTCATCATCTGCAGCGGATTGTCGAGGAAACGGCAGCAGCAACGATGGGCAAATAAATAATGAAAAAGAAAAGTGATGTCATAAAATTTGTATCTCTTAACTGAAATTGAGCAGCATGAACAAGCTCGCAGCGGCAACAAAAGGTAGCAGCAGCAGTAGCAACATGGCTTGGTCACTCCGGCAAAAAAAAAAAAAACAAGAAAAAAACAAAAATATAACGAGAATGGTGTGCAGGAAAGCAAGTGGAAAATGTGAGAGCAGAATTTCCCAAGCAGCCATATAATGGCAAACAGAAAAGCCGAACAAAGCTGACAAGGCTGCACCAGTTCACTCGAATATGTGGGTTTTATAGAGTTGCAAGGCTGCCAAATACTATACTTTGTACTACATATACAAAACAAAATGCTCGACACAGTCAAAAGACATGTAAGGCATCAACAATTTTGAGTAGCTAACTTTTGAGCTTTTGAACCGAGGCAACTATGTATGGTACAAATATGGGCTTCCTCTTCTCTTAGTTAACTTAAAAGAGATTTCCAGTTGGTTAACTCATTGGGCAGTGAAATTTTAATTAAGCAACAACTTAAAATGTGAACGAACTTTATTTGCCAACTTTCAATATTTGCCAATCAATGCTGTTATAATTAAATTTCAATATACAAATACAGAAAAAGGCTTAATTACGAGCTCTGCTCAATTGATAACAAAGACTTGTTGACGCTTTGATAGCTGCTTCAATGTCACAAATACAAATACATTTGTACACGAAAAAAAGAAACAACAATTCAAATAAATGAAAGCTCGATAGCTGCAAGTTAAACAATAAAAAAAGAAATTGATAACATGCATACAGTGACATTTAATTAGTTTTTTTTAGAGTAAACTGTTCCTGCTTATCAAAGGAAAAAAATTTTAAAAATTTAGATTTTCTATTCAATAAAATAAGATTTAGTTGTAAATTCCATTGCTAAGTATAATGTAGAATGTTGTCAACCATGCAAACCAACATGTTGATAACTAAATTGCAATTGGTTAAACGATCCATAAAATTTAATTCAATAATCTACACGAAAATTCCCAGTAATGCAATATGTTTAGAACAAGTTCTGAATGCAAGCAACAAAATAGTAATTGATAACCAACAAATTGTGAAATTTCATTACATATTTAAGGACTGCAAAAGATATTATCCTGGCAAACAAAGTAAATTTGCGGCACTCTCGCAATTTTCAACTTTTACTTTTCGGGGAAAAGCCGTTTTGCCTTTCGGGAGTGCGGCTAACTCATTTCACAATTTGCCAGCATGAAACGGTTTTAATGTGAAAACTTTTGCGGCAACATTGTGGCAACACGAAAAGGTACGAGCTCAACAAATGTGGCCTGCCTGCCAGACAGATGGCTGTTCCTGGTGCTCGGATCCTTGGATCCTGGTTACTTGGTCCTTGGTCGTTGGTACAGAGTCCTTGGCCCCTGGCCTGATCCCCTGCCCTATGATTAAGTTGTGCAAAAGTTGGGTTCAATTTTGGGCCAACAATGTCCGTGGTTAGCGAGTCGAAAGCGAGTCAGTGGGCCAAATGCAATCAAGAGCACAATAACAATTGCAGGAGCAATCGGTAACCAAGGCAGCCGAGTCTGCCATTTATATATATAATATATGGGGGTTTCATGGACTGTCATGTTTGGGAAGAACAAACAAAATATTGAATATTATTTGGCAAACAGCTGTGCCTGCTGTTCTGTTCCGTTCGTTCACTCAATCAATAAAGTCGAGGGGAACAAAGGAGCGAGCCCCTCAAGACAAGATGTAAATAGAACGCCATACTGGCTCCTTTCTATTCCGATTTCTCTCCCTCATGGAAATCGAAAACGCTCCATGCAAATCTCCCTCGTGTCGCCTTTTCTACGCATTTTCACTTTGCCGCACAATACATTTACATAAAAATGCACTTGATCTGCTTGCTCGGATGGTGTTTGGCTCCTTCTACACACACTCACATATCTCCATCTTCATCTCCATCTCCATTCATCTGCCAGTGCGATTTGTTTACACTTGGTGATGAGTACGTCGTCTTTATCCCCTCACCGCGCTTAAGCTTGTCTTACATGGTGGGAAAGCTAATCGGCTTTGCATTGGGAAATATTTACACAGGGGCAATGTTTTACCCAAAATATGCATGAATTCGGGGCTTCTCTACGTCTGAATAATATTGTGTGAGACATGTTGATATTACATTGTTAATATAACAAAGAAGTATAATTTGGTATACTGATAGTTCTTGTAAAATGGACTCTAAAAATATAATTTTATTGAAATTCTAAAATAGAAACATGATTTTTTAATCCACATAATATAAGAATATATATGTTTTATAATGTTTTGTTATAAACCTAAAAAAACTCGTTTCAGTTTGATATAATAGCTTAAAACTTTAAATTAATTGATTGACAATAGATGAATCTGGTTATTTTCGCAAAAGTTAAATTTTTATACTTGTCCTATAATGTTTCTTAAAACAGTTTTAAAGAAATTTTAATTTTGTACTAATAACATGTTATCTAAATGGAGGTTTGTATATTTATTTTGCTTTAATGTGGTTCCCTTTCGTTACTTACCCCTTCTTAAACTAAACTTCACAATTTAAATATTTATTTTCCTTCAAGTTGTCACCTCGGAATATGAACTGCCTCCCCCTCCGTCGTCACCTGACCCCCCGGTGGACTAATTAATTTGTCAGGTGGAGCCTAGAAGCAGGTCAGCGGTGGAATTACACGCTCCGGATTACACCCTAATCTCGAGCTTTGAGCTCTTAAGTTGGGTCAGTGCTTCATGCGCTTTGATCCTTTTGCATGCCATTATGGCTGGGCTGTTGCCTAATTGCCGGACCGCTGGAGCAGCGGCTTTAACTTGCCGGGGCTTCAGCATCCGGACATGGACATCAATAATAAATGGCAGTCGACTAAAGTTGTAAACCTTTTTCGGCACTTATCTGTCACACGTCACACGGCGCCAACATCATTTGTCAATTGTCACGGCTTTTGGTTAAACTCGAACTGAAACTGAGAAACTCAGCCCTTATCTTTTGGGAGAAGGGTGTCTTCCCAGTTAATTTCCATCGCCCACTGAGGGAGTCAGAAAAACACAGAAGTTCGGTGTTTGCCAAAGTTTCTCGTTTCCCTCGTCACGCTCAATTGTTAAAAATGACAACTAATTAATGTCTGTCCGCCCACAAACCCACTGACCACTGTACGTTGGCCAGCTTGTAAGCTTTTTTGTGTAGAAAAATCTACATTTTCTATCTGTCCTACCGAATCCTCCACACAACTCGATTGAGCTTAATTTGAGGTCAACTGGTTCGGAATTTCAGAGTGATTTGTCGGTTTAAAGGTTAATGGGCGGTCTGTGGGGTTGGGCCAAAGAAAATTGACAGAAAACTGAAACTAAAACTGGTCGGAAAATCAATCCAATCAGTTACGGCTTACAGTCGATAATCAAGTAGGAAAATTCTAGGGTATTGACAAAAGGAAACCCTTTTAGTTTGTAGGGCACGTTTTGCTTTAGTCTTTTTTGATAATGAAAACCTTGTTATATTTGTTATAAACTATCATAGAAAAATTAACTTAAAATTAACCTAACTCTTTAAATTGGTTCTTAAGGTATCAATTGAATTTAATTTATAGGTGATCTTCATTTGTTTTGACTTAAGCATAAGGTTATGGTGTAACTGACAATTTTGAAGGCTCTACTTAGTAGCTTATATGTTGATGTTATAATTTTGAATTGAGTTATTGAAACCAAAGACTTAGCTGGGTAAGCTGCGATGAGATTCCATTCAAAGCAGCGTCACAAATGACTTCATTAGCGCGTAGTGCTTAGAGTCTCCTTTGAGGAGAGGGCGTACTTATTAGTTAATCATGCCCAGCAACCTACAAAGCCAGTCCACATCCACTTAGTGGAGATAAGTACCAGAAGTGGGTGGCAGATGGGTGATGAAAACTCCCGGCCTGCACAAATGCCATCATTAACTATGGCTCAAGCCGCTCGAGCCCGGCAGCGATTTTATTGTTTTTGGCTTTGGCTTTGGCATAAGCTCCCAGATCCCAGATCCAAGCTTCCACATCGCAGCTCCTTCTCCGTCTCCGGATCCTGTGCCTCTATGCCTAATGATTCGCACTGTGGCTCGGCTTAATGACAGCAAACGGGGCCCAAACTTTTCAAACTGCATTGGCTGCATTTACTGGTCGTCCCGGCCGTCGTCCTTCTCCTGACAGTCGAGCAGGACATGTGTTCGAGCACTTGGACTCGGAAGTTTCCCCTCCATTCCCCTCCACATTCCTCTCCAAATTCCCATTCCCATTTCTGTTTGTGCCTGCCTAATGCTGCAATTTGTAGACCGCTGGGTTCATTACGGCCTGCGATGTGGCTGCAGGCGAGGAGCAAGCGACACTCCAGCCCCAGGGGTTCTCCCAGCAGGAAGGTCCGACGGTTTGGCAGGGTTAAGAGCCCCACTTGCATATAAGCTCACACAGCCAGATTCAAAAAAATAGTTCAAATATAAGATTTTTTAGAAGCAAAATACCTTATAGCTAGCAAGGCTCTTTGTTTAAATTGAAAACAAAATAATTATTTTATCAAACATTTTCTGAATTCTGTTCAAGAAATAAACGAAACTTAAAGATTCTTTAATTAAGAAGGGCATTAAAAATAGGGAAAGAAATAGTTAAAAATATGTAAGTTATTTTTATAGGTAAACTATTTTTAATTATTTGTTCTTTTATTTTTAATGCCCTTCCTATAAATGCACATTTTTTTATATTTTTGTTAAGAGGTTTTAAAACGAAAAAAAGGATCTTGAGCTCTAAATGGACATTTTTATTGGTAAACTTTATTCTGTATCAATTAAGTAAATGAAAAATGTAATAATCCTTTATAAACACTTAGGTGCAATCTTAATTGCTCTTACAATCTTACACTTTCAAGAAGATGTGATAGATTGAGCAATTAGTTCACCCCAAGGGTGCTATAATTTTGACCTCATCCGTTGAAACTTCCACATGGCATACTTATAACCAAGCGCATAGCTTAGAGGACTTGGCTGCTTTGAGGCTGGCCGAAAACTTTCAGCATCTGGCAAGTTGGCGACATTTTCGGCTGCCAAAAACTTTGCGAACTTTTGCGCCATAGCCATGGCTGCGAGTCCGCAAAGTGCTCGTTCCGCTTTGAGTGGAGTTCATTACGAATGCCGCGTGTTGACTTATGCATAATTACTGTTTCCTCGGACCCCGTAACCCGGACCCCGGACCACACAGCACCGGATAGACCCACTGCTATGGGATTGCAGGCTCCGGCTCCCAGGACCCCACTTGGCACAAGTTTTTTGGACGCGGCGGCACTGCGCTCCAGTTGGGTCATATGCTCATTTGTGTGCATGACGCACTGACCTGTTTCTAATGCAACAAAAACGTTAAGCGCCCGCCAGCCACTTGCAGAGCAGTCAACTGTGTCCTCTTGGCTCAGAGAACACATCCACCCACCCGTACACTCGTATACCCGGACAACCGTACACCCGTACACCCAACCGTGGACTTTGGTGCCCCGGCCGTAGCATACTTTTTTGCGCTGTCTGCCGGAGAGTTTATTTTACGCACGCCTTGACCAGACGACGGAGGCGGCTGCAGCTGCCGCTTTCCACTTTCCACTATGCACTCGCAGGCAAGTGGAAAAGTCAAGCGGATAAACAAGAGATTAAAATGTCATAAACACTGTTTTTTGCCACTCCAGCTAAGCAATTTAATGAAAGCCAAGGAAATGGGTTTCCTTTAGTTGCAGTTGAAAAGTTTCAGCTTCGAGTTTCAACCGAAAAGCGGAGTATCTCTCGATACTTGCCCGGCCGTTGCAGCCCAATAAATTTTCATTAAACTTTTGATTTGTTTTCATGACTTTTTGCGCCCTACAAGACCAGAGAATTCAATTGAAATTGTTTCCAAAACAAGCTGCACAAAAAGTTGTTATCAACTATTTGGTGGACCGGTCAATAAATGGGTCTTATTGACTACATGTTTCAGTAAATTTAATAAAATTATTATTATTGTGATCCAAGTACGTGTTTTTCTAAACAAAATCCTACTAAAAGTTATTGGACACGATAAAATATTAAGATACATTATTTCCACAAAATTTTAAAAACATTTACGAAAGCAAAAAATATTTAGAAAACGTGTTTTTAATCTTTTTTTCATTGGTCTGGTAAAAGTAAAATAGGTTTTGCAATATAAAGTTTTTGTTTACAGAATATATCATGAATTATTATTATTAAAAATGAAAATAATTAAGCTATTTCCATTTGGACTCCAAAAAGAGCATTCAATCCTTAACTTTTGGTCAGTAAAAACTTTTCATTTGTAACACAATTGAAAAAAACTTTATTTTCGTTGGGCCTGCGAACAGGAGGGTTGCACAAATGACAAACTATCATACAGAGGCATAAATTAGTCTCGCATATTTGCGCCAAACAAGAAACTATAAAACACTTAGATATATTCAAGATTAGATTTACTGCCCGTTGGCACACACACACACACGCATTCGTACACACACACACACATGTGCGTCTCTTTAGAATTCCTTCGATTTACGACATTTAGGGGCTATGCTAAATGAAATACTGGATGCCAAGTCGTTGCAAGCAAAACCTCAGACAATTTTCGGCGGCAAGAACCATTAACGCGTTGATGCTGAACGTCAACTGATCCTTGACGGCGAAAATTACAGATACGATACAAATTGTGAGTACTAATTTCCCGGTTATGTGTTATGTGGTTACGATATTAAGTATTGATTCGTTTACAAATACATGTGGATAGAGACTGAAGGAATAAAGGAATGAATATTGAGTGCGAATTAAACAATCAAAAAGGTTGTGAGCCAATGAAGTTAGCCGATTACTCGGCGGCGGTGTTGATGGTGATGGTCTTGCCCTTGGGATCGTCGAAGCGGTCCATCGTGTTGATGTCCATCATCCAGCAGACGCCGACGAACATGATGATCAGCAGCAGGGCGACTACGAACAGCCCCATCAGGATGCCGGGCGTCACAAAGCCCACGCAGTCCCAGGAGTCGCCGAAGGCAAAATTGTTCTTGTAGGTGCCATCGAAGGGAGCCTGCAGCTGCAGGGATTTGAAGCTCAGGGTGTTGTACATGTTGTCCACAGGAATCGAGTCGAGGGTTAGGTTGCCGCACGAGAAGGAGAACTTAACGGGGGCGTTCACGTCGCTGGTGCGGAACTTGCTGCCGTCGTAGGCCAGGTTGCTCATACTAAAATAGCCGCCATCATAAAGAATGTCAAAGGTGATCTTCTTGCTGGCTTCGGAAGTGGCCAGTTCAACGGAGAACTTGGTGAGGGGAGTGGTGGAGTTGGTGACCGCCATGCCGGTGACGTCGACGGATTTGCCGTTGTAGTGGATGGCGGTGTAGAAGATCTGAAACTGGTTGGTCGCGTACCATATAAAGCCGCCTTTGGTGGCGGCCGTCTCACGGCGGGTGCGACGCTGCACCACTGGGGCGGTGGAGGGGGCGGCCAGGTACAGATAAGCCACCTTGCACTCGAACTGCTTGCTGATAGCGGCGATGGCGGCGTCTGAAGGTGGATAATAGCATAGTTAAATAAGTGTGTCACATTGCCTGTTTGCTGTTTGCCGTATGACCCACCATGTGCCTCCAAAACATCCTCCCTGCTCTCGGTGGCATCCTCAAAGCTCACGAACAGGGCCGTGCCCACGGAGCACTTGGCCGGGGTGACCAGCTTGCCACTGGCATCGATACTGTTGTGCTCTCGCTTGGCGGCCACCGAACGTAGCGCCTCCGAGGGATTCTCCACGCTGGTGTAGTAGGTCTTGGGGCTCACTCCTTGCAGCTGGGCGTAGCAGGACTGCGACTGGGAGTTGGAGCACAGGAAGTCCTTGTTGCTCAGCTGCATTTTGGTAGAGCATGTTGTATTCAAGGTCGAGTTACATATCTCAGTAAGTTGCTATACTTACGCCATTTTCCTCGAAGGCCACAACCATGTGATCTTTCAGCAACGTAGCCAACTGCTCGGCAAACTCCGCCTGGGGCACCGTCTTCAGCGAGGGCTTCGCCACACTGATAAAACATTAAGGGGGTTATAGTAGTTACATGTGCAACTGGTGGAGTCCCAAAGGTCGAAAAAACCCACCTGTTGGCTCCCCACAAAAAGACGGGCGTTTGCTCCGCCAAGGCAGCCCCAATGACGCACAACGCAATCAGCGATTTCCACAACATCTCGCTGGATTCGCTTACTTCGGGGTTGTCACAAAAACAAAGGGAAAACCAAAACACATAAGTTAAAAACCAAAGAGAGAACACAAGAGGCACAAGAAACCAACCGAAAAGTGAAATGAAACTACAAACGAAAAATGGTGGTGAAAATTTTCGCTTTGCCTTGCACGACGTCGCCTATTCCAGTGAGAAAAAAACCTTATGACGGTCATGTGATGCGCACCAGCTGACCGCAGGGTTGTCAAAACATACCAGAAATTTGATACTAAAAAGTTTAAATAAATACTAACAAAATTTAAAATATTATTTTCTTTAAATAAGTACTACCTAGAAAATTTGTACTAATATAAATATAAATAAACTATTTAAAATTATTTAATGCTCACTTGAATATACCACATACGAAAAGGTTGAAGTCTCTGATAAACAAACTTAGCGTGTACATACTCCAAGCCGCTATCACAAAGTAATAATGGCCTTATGATATTACATTGTTGAACTCCTTTGTTGGAGTTATTTGAGCTATAAGACATCTATTTGCGATTGAATTGGGCTAATCAACCAAGGAAAATAAAAATGTTAACATTTGTACGCCTTAAATGCTTATTGCCGGAAATGATATAAAAAACGGTCAACCATTTGTCAGTTTCAAAAACATATTAAAAATGAAAACACTGGTGATTTGGACGGCGGAAACAAATATATAATAAATATTATTAGAATGTAGAGATAAACATTGAATTGATTAATAAATAAACCAAACCAATTGGACTATTTACCATAAAACAAGCTCATGTAACCCATATACTGTTGCCTCTTTCTGAGCTTCAAAGAATCAGTCAACGAATGAAACCATCAATGCGATGTCATAAGGTTACTGTGGTATTTTTTCACAGTCGTGCTGCGGTCACACTGTCCCGAAGAAAAACAAAGTTTTTGTTATGATTTTACTGCGGCAATTATGTATGAAATGTGCCATTTAAGGACTTGAGGATGCGCCTGCGCCGCCGCTGGCCGCGAAGGATGCGGCGTGCCATAGAACAATTGCGACTGCAGTCGCGCAGGAAGCTGCAGTTCCTCATGGGTGACGTTTGCCCACTGCCCTTGCCTGTTACTTAACTAATTTGATATTTTACCTATTTCCAGTGATTGTAGGACTCTGCCTGATCATTTGGCTTACTGCCAACTATCTCTCTTCAGCCGATGAGGGCAAAACCGGCGAGTCCAGCAGCTCCTGCAGCGCCATCGATGCGGTTTACACTTGGGTCAATGGCTCGGATCCCAACTTTATTGAGGCCATCCTGCGATTTGATCCCAAATACGATCCCTCGCGGTTTGATGACAAGAATGAGCTGCGCTACTCCCTGAGATCGCTGGAGAAGCACGCTAGTTGGATCAGGCATGTGTACATAGTCACCAATGGACAGATTCCCAATTGGCTGGATCTTAGCTACGAAAGGGTCACAGTGGTGCCCCACGAAGTGCTGGCTCCCGATCCCGCCCAGCTGCCCACCTTCTCCAGCTCGGCCATCGAGACATTCCTGCACCGCATACCAAAGCTGTCCAAGAGGTTTCTTTACCTCAACGACGACATATTCCTGGGCGCACCGCTGTATCCGGACGATCTGTACACGGAGGCCGAGGGTGTGCGTGTTTACCAGGCCTGGATGGTGCCCGATTGCGCCCTGGACTGCCCCTGGACCTACATTGGCGACGGAGCCTGCGATCGGCACTGCAACATCGATGCCTGCCAGTTTGATGGCGGAGACTGCAGCGAAACTGGGGCAGCGGACGGTGCCCACGTCATGACACAAAGCCAGGAAGTGGTTGAGGTGGATACTGCTGCTGTTCCACAAACACCGGTCCACCGCTTCCCACACATGGGTCTGCAAAAGCTGTTTAGGCGCAGCTCTGCTAACTTCAAGGATGTGATGCGTCACCGCAATGTGTCCACGCTCAAGGAACTCCGTCGCATTGTGGAGCGTTTCAACCGGGCCAAACTCATGTCGCTGAATCCCGAAATGGAGGCAAGCAGCTCGGAGCCACCGACAACCCAACGCCACGGGCTGCACAAGGAGGACTTCAAGTCCTCCACCGACATCTATTCCCATTCGCTGATTGCCACTAATATGCTGCTGAACCGAGCCTATGGCTTCAAGGCAAGACATGTCCTGGCGCATGTCGGTTTCCTGCTCGACAAGGATATTGTGGAGGCCATGCAAAGACGATTCCGCCAGCAGGTCCTCAACACTGCCCTTCAGCGCTTTCGTTCGCCTACAGATCTGCAGTACGCCTTCGCTTACTACTCCTTCCTCATGAGCGAAACGCAGGTAATGGGTGTGGAGGAGATCTTCGATGAGTTCGACACGGACGGCTCCGAAACCTGGTCGGATCGGGAGGTGCGCACCTTCCTCACACGCATCTATCCGCCGCCTCTCGACTGGTCGGCCATGCGGTACTTCGAGGATGTGATTCAGAACTGCACGCGGAATCTGGGTCTAAATTTTAAAGTTGACACAGTTGAACACTCCACGCTGGTGTACGAGCGATATGAGGACTCCAATTTGGTTAGTACCTGTGAATACATCTTGCTGAATTCTAATAACTTTTACTGCTTTTTTTAATAGCCCACTATAACCAGGGATTTGGTAGTGCGATGTCCACTGCTGGCCGAAGCTTTAGCGGCTAACTTTGCAGTACGACCCAAGTATAAGTTCCACGTCGGTCCGAAAAGAGTCTCGCACAGCAATTTCATGATGCTCACCTCGAATCTGACGGAGGTGGTGGAGTCCCTGGATCGAATGCGTCGAAATCCGCGTAAATTCAACTGCATCAACGACAATCTGGATGCCAATAGGAGCGAAGACAACGAGATGGTGCGCCACCTGCTCGAGGACTTTTACCTGTCCTTCTTCCCGCGGCGTAGCAAGTTTGAGCTGCCGCCTCAATTTCGTAACCGGTACGCATCCTGGCGGGACTATCAGCGCTGGAGGCGAAGGAAACGGGCTGTACTAGTAGTGGGATATGGAGTCAGTCTGCTGCTAGTCATCTGCCTGTTGCGTTTTATGTGCCACCACAAGGCCAAGTTTGTGAGGCGCTGTGTGCAGCGTTTGTAGGTCCCTTTTTTGGGCCATTCTATCTTCTGCAATGTTGTGATATGCTGTGAACATTTTTGTAGCTATATTGGCCATTTCTGCAAGCGAGCATAGTCAAATCTAATTGTGGGCCATATGTAAGGCTATTTTACTAGATCTTTAGGTGCATGTTAGAGGCTACTTTTAAGATTAGTCATTAAGAGTGAATGTGTAGTGAAATTTTCTAGACTCTTGTGTTATAGCAGTCTTACTCAACGTTTTTAGGTGGAATTTTATTTCATTTTATTTACTTAATGGTAAATGCTCGGCATTAGCAACTAAGCCTAATAGAAAATTGTCTTTATAATAGTACTGAATATTGCAAGATGACATATATCCATGGTAAGACTAATTTTTCTTAATTCAAAACTTATATTTTGTTAAAAATAATTTTTAAAATAGTATAAATTAGAAGATTTACGCTTTAAATGATATTTATAAATTGCTAATCAAAATCTAGATCAAGTTAGAGAAATGCTTATGTGTTCTTTAATCTAAACAATATATATAAAATTTATTTCCGCTGCTCTGAAACTTCGGAACATTCGCACATGGACGCTTTATTAAATTAGTTTTTTATGTTTATTGGTTGGCTGCTGTCCAAAACTACAGATTGCTGGCAGCACTTAGCATCGGTTCCGGCGTCCGGAGACCGGATTCCCTGGCGCGTCGATGATTACCGCAAGATTTGACCACCCACCGAGCGGTGGGCGTTGCCAAACAATTCGCTGGTGGCTCGCAAACACTCTAACTACGTCATCACATTTTCGCTTCGTTTTTTACGCTTACGGTCATGGTTTGTGAGTGGGTGGTTTGTAATTACGGATGGAGAAACCCACTCCTCGCCGGAATTATGGCCACAAAAAAGCCCAGACTCCGCACTTTGCGGCCCGGAAGTCGGTGGGCGGAACTGGAGCGAGTCCAGACAGACTGACACGGGTCTCCCTGGTCCCCTTTTTGGGGGCGTGGCATGAGCCTGGTCGATGGCTCCCCATTGTCGTGTTCATATGACGATGATTTGCTCTTTTTGCGAGCAACATCTTTGCTTTTTTTATTATTCTGCCTTCATTGGATTTGCCGTTTTATTTCGCCAACTCATGAAATCGCAATGGACTGGGGAAATAGTGGGTGTAACCTATCCGGATGCTGTGGCATAAATTGCGTCCGCCGTTTTTTACCCCACTGGCCGGAAAATCAGGAGGTCAGATTACTGAATCGAAGTGGCTCAGCGGGAGTTCTCCCCCATTCCCTTTTGCGACTATCGATGGGCAGGAATAACAATTACCCAAAACAGCAGCTAGGATCCTATCTGATCCAATCTCTTATCAATTATCTGCACGTGTGTCTCCGAGTTTTACGGGCCCTATTAATGTGTCCCTATAAACAGGACACGTAGGAATAGCCGCATTCTGGCCTCGTAACTCATTCTAAATGATCTCTAGTTGGGCCACCCAGAAATTCGGTCTTGAATTTTGTACGTGCACACGCCACAATTTGGTTTATTATGGTTTATGGTGTTCCCTAATCTCGATTCTTGGTCCTATGTGGTCTACCACAGAGCGGAAGTGATTGTGGGTTGGCAGAGCTGGTTTCTTTGATTAATGCCGGATCTTTGTGCCAAATTATGCAAGAGACAAACGGAGAGAATTTGTGGGTGGGATCGGAAACCGGATAAACATATCCTGTTTGTCATTGATTAATAATGAATGAATATTTTATATAAGAATTTTAAAATAAATTCCAAGATATAAACAAACTTTTAAGGATGTCTATTGCCAAGGAAATAATTTTAAGAACTTTCAATTTCTTTCCATAGCCCCATCCTATCTTCAGTGGGTACTTCCTTTCTCAACATTTCCAACAGATTCGATTAATTCCAAACACCAAAACCCAAAACCCAAAACCCCCTAGAAATCCTCAGAGGTGCCGACGCGTTGACCAAATCCCAGACAATTGGACACCCGTTTCTAATATTTTCCCTCGAATCGTTTAGCTTTCTAGGGAGGGGGATGGATGGATGTAATATATTAATATTTAATTGGATGGCACGAAAACGTTGGACACATTTTGACAAACGGCTTCCTTCGTGACCAGAAAATAGCCGCGAAAAGTCTTTTGAAAATTGATCAATTCAAATATGCATTTTCATAATATTTTCGAAATGCATTATTGTATTTTATTTTTATTGCATTATTCATGCGGTCGGCATTTTGTTTGTTGGTCGCTGCATATAGTAATAGTAATTATCGAATTGTTTGAATATCTACCGCCCCCACTGGCGGTTGAGAACAGGGGGGCGTGACCGCAGCGACATATATGAAAATGCAGTATAAATAAAGAATTAAGACATTAAATCGTTCATTGCGGCAATTTACATTCATTATTATTACGAGCTCACCGGTACGTGCCCATAAGCCATGGGAATTGGAATACGGACGGGCGGCGATGGACACTGGTGGACAGAAAACGGCGACACTGGTCAATGGATTGGGAGGGGGGTGGGCATTGGTGCGGGGTGGCGGGGCAGTGGGATGGGGCGACAGCCAGAACGGCCGCCGCTTGCATGCTTTATGTTTCGGTTTTGGAAATTAATAAAATCATAAAATGGTAATTAATTAATTCACCAAACAAAACGAAAGCCAATGAGAGTGCAGAGTAAGTCGAGGGGGTTTGCTCACTAAAATACCCTGCATATCTTTAAAACAATAAAAATAAACACCTAAGTAATACTAGAAAAGTGGTTTAAAACCAACCGAAGTAATTAAACGATATCAGCGAATATATTTAAAAACCATTTAAGAACTGAGCCGTTTCAAAACAAATTACTTCGAAATATATATCAAATAATTCAAAATTGAGTAACAGTTCATAAGGTTTTAATAAATTAATCAATGTATTTTGGGTGAAATTAGTTATATTAAATATAATACTTTTTAAAATTTTAAATTGAACGTTAGTCCTCACTTTGATGGTAGGTAAAGTTTAAAAGTGAGAAAACTTAGTCTCAAATAAGTGCCACTAATTTTTTATTATAAAAGGTGAATAAACATGTGTTATTGTGTTATAATATTATTTAAATTTAATATTACAAATTAGGATTATTAAGTTACACATACCAATTTTTTTAAATACCCTAGGTGTCCGTGAAAAAGACTTTTCTTAAATTTTGACCTTTTCCTAATTATTATCTTTAAGTAATAAGAGTTTAAATTGCCATGTTCCATTTCTTTTAATAAAATCGTTCTTATTTTTAAAAATATAACAATATATCAATTGTCACCACATGCCTTACCTGCCAATATACCCCACCTGCTATCCATTTGACCTGCCCCGTTCCCAAAAGCGAATAACCAAATGCATTGCCGCCGGTAGCTGCCGCCCGTCCGCCTGTCCGCCCGTCCGCCTGTCCGCCCTGACGGATCGTCATCGCAGGCCGCTGATTAGGGATTCAGGTGCGTGAGTGCATTTTCGTTTTGATTTTTTGTTGGACTCTGTCTTCGGCGGAATTTCAACCGGCGGAGCCAGGCGGACGGAGTAGCAGTGGGTGCCCGTGCCCGATCGTCCGTCTTGGGGGGGAGGGGGGTACTGGGACTGACAGATCGCATGGCAATGCCAGTAGTTCCCCTCCCACTCCCTGGATATCCCCTACAATTCCCCCCTTTGTTTACAAGCCGTTTACATCGCTGATTGCCGCTGATTGTCGATGAGGGGCAGTCAATTCATGGGCAGTTAATTCATGGAGACATTTCCATGCCCAAACCCGTTCCATTCCCGTTGACAAGTGCACTTTAATGAGTCGTCCTCGGTGCCTTTGAAGGCCTGCGTAGTCCGATGGCCATCCATGGCAACAAACTTGCCGCAAACCAAGCGAAAAACGGAGAACTCCTCTCCGCCACATGTGTATATTTTCATATTTTCCAAAAGTGGGCGTGCCCCGGCCCTATGACAAATTATGACAGCGCGCATTTCTGCCTTGATTTATGGCCGTTCGTTTAGAGTCCCTGCATTCAACTATGACCCCCTTTTGCGGCTCACAGGATCCGGATTTGAATTTGTATCTCTACCCTCGCGGCGGTCTTCCTTCCATTTTTTAATGATTTTAAAGTGATTTTTAACGTGCTGCCTTACGGTTGCTTAACTGCTCTGGGCGACATAAATGCGCGCGTAATTAATGGCAATATAATTTACAACAAAGGCCAGCTTCGTCACAAGGCGAAAAGTACTATACATGAAACTACACAGAAGCAATCAGAGGTTGGCTGATGCTATTCCTGATGAGGATATGATGAGCCGGCTGCAACGACTACGTAGTGCTCTATAGGAAAAAGTGGATATACATAGGGGGATACAAATTTGCGATAAATTATGTCTTCAGCAGCGGGTGTTTAATGGTTTAAAAAATAACCATACAACATTACAAACAATAGAATAACGCCCAACACATTTTTTCTAATTTTTGTATTGCCCAAAGTAATGTAAAATAAGTATTTTGTACTATAACTAGTGGTGGAAAATAAAGAAGGTTGGTCTGAAGAAAGAGAAAACCAAGTCAAAAATATATATTTTACAGCACCCTAGCATTAGTCTTAATCAGTTAAGCAAGGATATATGAAAATAATTCTAAAATCAGGCAGATAAATATTCAACGGATTTTAAACATAAATACTTTGTATTTATAATTTACTGTTATTAGCCTTCAAAATCAATCAAACCCTTCCGATTGTAGCTCACTGCCTGAGCCAACCTAGCCGAACCCCGATCCTGCCGCAAAGTCAGCTCCCATCTCTTGACTTCCAGCTTCCGATTCTGGATTCGAAAAGAACATCACTCAGCAATCCCGCAGCCGGCAGCAAATTGCCTGCAAAGTGTTGCAATAATATAAACCCATGCTTGGAGGCGTGTCCCAACATAAAGCTGCGAACGGCGATACACGAGGGTGCTGTGTTCCCAGTTCGATTCCCTTTCCCTGGGGTAGTTTTCCTCCTGTTTTTTTTTTTTTTTTTGTTTTTGCCCTTTCAGCCAGGCACAATTAGGCAGTTGCCATGGGAGAGCGGAGAGGGGCGAGCAGGGGAGTTAGGACAAACAAAAGTCAGGAGGCAGCCAATAAGTCGCTAACGCAATTAAAAACTCACACAAAGGGAGGGAGATGCTGATGCTAATAAGTCATGAGGGAAGGATCCTGGATCCTGAATCCTGAATCATGGATTCAGGATGAAGAGGCGTGACACGTGAGACACCTGGAGTGATTGCTGGCCCTCTCTCTATATCTCTCTCTCTCTCTCTCTCTCTCTCTCTCTCTTTTGCTCGCAGGACACTATTCCCTGCCTCTCATTTCGTGACAATTTGGTGCGTTAAATTACAAAAATTAGTCACAGATAAATCGATCCGAACTCGAGCTGCAACGCTCGACTTTCGATTTTCGACTTTCGACACTCCAAACGGCCACTTCGGGCCGTGCTAAATCGTACAAATTGGCAGTTTAATTGTTCCAATTGACATCGAGGCGAGATTTGTGCCCGGGGTCCCTTAAGTGGCTCCTGGTGCCATTCGACTTTCGACTTCCGGCTCTCGGCTGGGCGTGTTTTTAGGCCAGCGGGATTTATGTCCCTTCATGTGGTCAGTTGCACAAAGGATATATTGTCAATATGGGTCTATAACTGGGGCACTTATAACTGCGAAATTTTAAAAGGATCAAGCTAAAAAAAAAATTAAAAAAATTAACATTTTTTTTCGTATTTTCTACAAAATTAAACTTTCCTAAGAATATCAATCTTATCTGGCGCATATCACATTTTGAATGTGATTTATAAAGTCCTGCTTTGGAATTCAATGTGTTGTCTTAAAGAAATTCCAATGATGCCTTAAACAATAAATAGCTTAAAACTTTTCTAAAGTAACACTAAAACAATGACATCATTTCAGTTATTTAGAATCCTATTTTTATCTGTGAAAATAAAAAGGACGTTTTGGTTTAAATTTGATTTTTCGTTTGTTTATTTACAAAAAGACAACTCCATTTGCAGCCGAACTGCCTCCTAAGGTATTTACACTCGCACAGATTCAGGGGCCAACTCCATCAATAGATGCTCCTGGCCAGGGAGAGGGGCGTGGCCACTCCCAGACCGACGCCCACTGGCGGTGGGGCGTTGGTGGCGCCGCTGAACTTCTCGAACCCCCCGATCGCCTCCGCCGAGAGCTTCTTGCGCAGATCCGGCTTCGGTCCGCTGAGGCACATCTTCTCCAGCTGTTGGTGCTGGGACCGCACGGCGAACCGGTTCACGTGCACTGGGATGGGCACCACGATCTTGGTGCCACTGGTGCTCCCGTTGCGACCCAATCCGTGGGAGGTGAGTCCGGCCTTGACCCTTTTCCACTTGGCTCGACGGTTTTGAAACCAGATTTTAACCTATTGGATGAGTTATGGCATGAGTCAAACGATTTCCTTAGCTTTGCAATCGAACCCACCTGAACTTCGCTCAACTTAAGACTGGTGGCTATCTGACTGCGCTCCGTGAGACTTAGATACTTCTTGGCATGGAACTCCCGCTCGAGTTCCAGCAACTGTTCCGATGTGAAGGCTGTGCGCCGGCGACGGGATTTGGAGCTGGAGCTGGAGCCGTTGCCCTGCGAATCCTTGCCGCCCATGCCGCCACCTTCGTGCCGAGAATGAGCACCTTCGTCATCACTGCAATCCTCGCTATCCGAGTTGGTGTAGGCTGAAATTAGTCAAGATTTTTACATGAAAAACTAATTTAATTGATTTAATATTCAGAAAGAAACACCTTAAAGATTTAAGTACTCAAATAAATACCAAATACTCAATAATTAAGTAATGCTATATGTCTTCGTATAAACAAAAAAGCTTGTCTAAATATTATGTATTATTTAACATTATTCTATGTATTTATTTACATTAACTTCGGAATATCTACTTGATGTTAATTTCTTAAGATAAACCTTAATTTATTTAGCAATGATATGTATATCTTTCACTTTTTAATAGAGTTTTCATATAAAAAACCGTTAATATTTTGTAAAATAAACAAAAATTCCTTAAAAATGGCTTTTAATTTTAATTCACAAATTCTTTTAAAATGTCCTTTATGTTTATGACCTTCAACTCTTAAAAAATATACGAAATAAGTTAAATATTTTTGAAGCGGAATACAGAAATTCTTTCTTAGACTACTCAACATATTATGTGTCGTTTAGTGCCTCACTTCGGAGTCAATCTAACAGATTGCGTTAAATAATGTTTCCCCGGTCCTGCCCACATCCTGACTGATTCTCCTCGGGCTCAAGACACTCTCTTCGAGAGACCCATTAATGGGGCCCTAACGAGTTCGGACTTCTGGCGCAAATGGTCCGTGCCACAACTTGTGGCAAACATATTTATTTATAACTGGATACATGTGTCTGAATGCTACCATCGCCCCCCGAAGAGATGGCAAGATGGGAAGTCATCAGGAATACTCGAAACTTAATCTGTTTGTTTTGGGTGGACAGAAGTTGAGCGTGAAAGCTGAATGCCCCATTGAAGGAGGATAAAGACGCGAACGAGGGTGACACTCCACTGCCAGCCAGATAAATAATCTACCCCATCCTAATCCTGTTAATTTTGAGTACACGGTTAAGCGGTTTTTTAACACTTACACGCTTCAAAAGTGCCCGCTGTCACTGATTTATTTGCGCTTTTGATCCCCTTGTTCAATGACAGCACCCACATAAGTAAAAGCACCCCCTTGTAACAACTGCCTTAACCCAACCACACCCACAACCACTCTGCTTATCGCCCAGTTATGAATATATTAGTCGGGAATTTGTTGCGCTTTTTACAGCTCTGCTGGCAAATTGATTATGGCACGGTTTGGATGGCTCAGTTTGCAGACAGTCATACTTTGTTTAGCAGCAGGAGGCCACGGATGATTATGATGATGTTGATGTTGATGTTGATGGTGATGTTGATGTGGATGTCGTGCGGTGGCTGGGAGTCGTACACTTCCATTCCATTCGAATGACCAAACTAAATCGTTACGTTTGTCAAAACGTCAGCACTCCAGCAGCGCAGGACTTCCATTGTGGTCGAGTCTCGGTTCTGGAGCCCGTCTTCGGGCGTTGTGAAAACTTTTCACTGCTTTGATTGACACCAAACATTGGGTCTTAATGCATTCTATGCTAATTTTGATTATGACGTGGCAGCTTCAATTTTAATTACCGTGACACTAACACTCGACAAAATGAGACCCCAGAAAACTGGACGGAGTGTTAAAGGGGTAGGGGGCAGGAATCTAAAAGGTTCAGTTCAAAACCTTCTAAATAAATGTTTGTGGTTTCAAAATATAAAGTTTTTCGAAACCTTTTTTTAAGAAGAACTAATTTATAAGTTTAATTTTACATTTTAAAACGGGTCAGCGATCTGATATTTTTAGTCTACTTCCAAATATGTATGTTGTAAATGATATTTTAACAACTTATCAATTTTAAAAGGAATGAAATATTAAGATGACGGAAAAATACAATTCTTATGCTGCTTTCAAATATTTTAACAATAACTTTTTTGCACAAATTTTTAAAATAATTAAATTTATAAATAAAAGAAAATATATATAACTGATTGAATTTCCTTGGAAAACCTAGTAATTTATGATGAAAACAATCAACTTTACCATTCATTCCTTTGAAAACAATGTAATATTATATTTGGCACTGTTATTGATTAAACCATAACAAAATTGGTTGATTAAACCCGAAAAATAATAACAATAACATTTCTAAGTTTGAATAACATATCTCTGAAGTATATGTTGAATATGGAAATCAACAAATTGTGTTGCTTATCAGTAAATTTAGCCTTCAATTTCTGTTTACAAACATTAATTTAACAGCTATTGAATTTTTCTACTACCAATTATAACAAACGATCACAATTAACAGAATAAATGCTCAATTTCCAAAAGCATTTAAGTAATTGTTCCTAAGATGTTCAATGCCCATAAACATTAAATAATTGATATCAAACTATAAAGCTATTAGTTCGTGTAAAAATCAATTTAATTTTGTTTTCCATAATTTTAAAAGTGATTTGAGATTGTGTTAATTATAAATCCAAATAGATAGTTCCATCTCGAGATCTCTGGATTAAAAGGCCAAATGCCATCCCTACCCCAAAATCAGGATTGTTCTTTTGTACCCACCTCCATTGCGGCTCTTTTCCATCTCTCCGTTGTAGTTCCTGGGGGACATGGTCAGACTGATGTCGCTGCAGGAGTCGCCACTGCACTCGAAGTCCTCGTCCATGCCCACATCCAGCGTTGGCTCCACGGGACTGTGGCTGCCGGACTTTGCTGGCGAGGAGTGGGCCTGTGGCGGCGACGGTTCCTGGAGTTGCATCAAAGCGGGGTTTGATGGCTCCTGGTCCTGGATCCGGCCGGCGGCGGCCATGTGCTGCAGTCGAGCGTGGACACTCAGGCTGTGCACGTAGTCCTGGTTCATCAGCTCGGCCAATCGGCGGTAGCTGAGATCCGTGGGCGCCACTCCGGCGGCGGTGGCGGCGGCGTGGTTGAAAGGCAGGAATCGCGTATCCAGCGGATGCGGCAAGGTGGGCGGAAGCTGCTTCTCCAAGGCATGTGTGGGCGGTGGTGGTGGTGGTGGTGGTGGCGGCTGCTGCGGAGCGGGATGACTGGCTGGCGGATTGGAGGGCAGGTAGCAGCCGCCGGCAATTAAATGCGTTAATCTCTCGTGGTTCTGGGCGAAGTAGCCGTGCAGCCAGGGATTGTACAGCGGGAACTGGGTGAGTCCCAGGGCGGAGCTGGCCACCATGGCGCGGGCACTCAGCTCCTGCTCCTGCTTCTGCTCTGGCTCCTGCTCCTGATCCCGCTCCTCGGGCGGCGACGGTGGCGCAGTAGTGGCAGGTGTTTGCTGGGCAATCAGACTCTCGATCGAGAAGGGCTTGGGAAAGGGCTTGCTGACCAGTCTGGTTGTGGAAGCATCCATGTTGCCCAGCTCTCCATTCTGCAGCAGGGCCGGCCGTTCCATTTTGCCCACTCGTTTGGGTGACTTTACTAATGCAGAATTAATATATAATTCGTTTACACGGCCTTCTTTGCGGGACAGACACGACGCAGTGAACCGTTCAGAGATCGGGGAGCAACTGACAAACTGCAGCAGACATCACGTACGCGTACCATGGCACCCAAGTCGAAATTCTGAAACCACCACTTACTTCTTGGCTCCTCCCACTTTCCAATATGGCGCATGACAAACAGCGGGTGTCTCTTTCTGACGGGCGAACCCCATTGGCTGGCGGCTAATTGCCGGGTGGTGCGGACAGCGAACCAGTTTCCGGCAATGGAGCTGCCCCACCGCCACCCAACGCCACCCAACGCCATCCACTCCCGGACACGCTGCAACACTCTCCTGCTCCGTAATTGCGTTCTGCTCGAATCGCTCGGTAATCAGACATCGCCGGACTGCTGAAGAGCACGCCCTGCCATTAATGCGCCGTCATCGTTAGCTCCTTTCCGGAATGGGGCTTCTCCGGCGGCGCAGCGACGGAGGATGGGGTTCTCGCGAGGCGTATTAGTGACCAATTTAAATTCAAACATCAGCGGCCAGTGGGTGTGACTGTCGGGCATCATTAGCAGACACTCGAGTGTGCTCACCGATTTGTATCTGCAATTTAGTTACATATCTGCGGTAAATATATATATATCGCCCATTTGGGTGCATCTATTGGGACGAGGAGCTAATCAGGAAGGCTTTCTGGAGGTGGGGTTTCAATTTCATCTTTTTACTCACGATAACTTAGGAGAAATGTTAAACATTTTGATATGCTTTATCAATTAAGAGGCCCTTCTTAATTCACACTACATCAATTTTAAATAATTTCAGTTTGGAATTTTTTATACTTGTAATAAGAAGAGTGAGCAATAAACACTTTTGATTTTTCAGTTCACTTATTTATTTATCCACTAGCGACCCAGTCAATAGAAAAATTCAACAAAATAATTTTCTTTATAGAACAAATACATTAACCTATACTATAAAAAAATTAACATAATTTTTTAAAAGCCACATAAATACTTTATAATTTTAGGACATATTTATTACAAGTATAGCGTGCTTGGTCGATATCTATGTAAAAGGAAAATGTTTTTAAACAATGTTTAGCTTTAAAAAGTCCATAAAATTAAGGAATGTTGGGCGTTGTGCCTTGAACTTTCCCCAAACAACAGCAGATGGGTCTATTATTTCGATACATCCGCTGTGGGCGTTTTCATATCCGCCCTCAAAGCCCCTATAATTGATATGCCCAACGTTTTTCACACCGCCTCAGCAGGTGGCAATAATTTGCATATGTATGGCTTAATTGATTGTAATTGACCATATTTTTGGCCATAAAAGACGGTGCGTCCATTGATTGGAGCACAAATTGGCATTGGTCACGTCTGGGTGTTAGAAATCTTTTACGAGCACCGAACATTGCAAACATTTCAACCAATTCGACAACTGCATAAATTACAATATAATTATGCGGCTCGTTGATAATTTTGGTTTTCTGATTATGATGAAAGCTCTTGGGTTTTCCTTAGTGTTTTGGCAGTTTCCCAAGGATGGGCGGCGACTCTCATAGTGTGTGGGTAAATATTTCTGGGCTGCATCTCTTCTGGCAGCGGAAAACGGGCAAATTAACGAAATGCAACGAAGCGTTGAATGCGCTCAAATAAATCAGAGCACTGTTGACACCCAGTCCCATTCCTCATCCCCAATCCGCAGTCCGCAGTCCGCAGTTCCCAATCCGGAATCCCCAATCCCTAGTCCCATGTGCAGCCAGCAGAAGGCAGAAGATACAGATACAAAAGTATCTCTGCACTCTCTTTCGTTTGAGCGAGCGCGTTTTTTAGATTTTTTTGATTGCCCGCAGACAGAGAACAATTCGAAATTATTTACTGACAAATTGTTGCGAATTGTTGGCATAGCCGCGCCAATGAAATGCGCACACAGCACAAAACGAAAATAATTAAAGCTCTATCGAGACGTATAATGAGATACAAAAGTAGCTGCAACTAAGTACCACGAATTGCTCGCAGTCTGCGGTCTCTAAATTATATCGTTCGACTAATGAAAATTAAAATTTCATGGCATTCGACGGGATGTGAAGGCGAACATGTGTTCCCGTGACCGCAGAACACGGGCAGTGCCACTGGCAGTCGGAGCTGTGGCCATAGCTGTCCAATGTTTACCCAACAATGGCCACGCCCCCACTCAATTTGCGGCCTTTCTTCGGTTACGACGGTTGGCTACTCCAGCCCGTAATTGTGTCATTTTACCCCTTCTACTCGAATCCTTTACTACACTGTTGTCTACCTGTATCCCTGCCCGTCCCGCCGCCTGTAATTAAGGACCTCTGGCTTATGCCAAATTGTTTACACAATTTAATTGGAATATCGAAGGCAAATTACAGTTGTCGATGCTCGTTTGTGGGCAAGCATGGTTTATTTAGTAATTAACGGGTGCCAGTGCCTCGATTGCATGACCACTCATCGAATATTCAATAGATCGGTGAATGCCTATGCATGGGAATTAGTTGTATTGGCCGCTTTCAAGGAAACTGTCACGGTGATTAAGAAACTTTTAAGAATGGGTAACGATGAAGGAGCATCTAAAAATATAGAATTGTCGATCCAGAAAATTTGTAAGGAGTTGCTGCTTAAGAAGAAGTAATAATAATAATAATAGTTACAGAGATTAAACCAAGATTAAAACAATTAAGCAAATTATAGATAACATGAATTAGTACCCAATCAAATACTTGAATTAGATAAAAAACTTAAATAAAAAAAATATATATTTCTCAAATTTTAGTTTTTTAATTAAATAATAATATAAGTTTAAGCCAGCTCAAGGAGATTAAATGTAAGCAAAAGCGTAACTTCAATACTTAGAAATTGGTGGCAAATTGTAAAAACTAAAAAAGTTTTTCCTAAATATAGAGAAACTATTATAAGCAAAATAATTTTTCCAAGGAGGGTACGCGTTTTTATTTAAGAAATCAGGAAAAATTGTCTTTTAAATTCCGTTATTTATCCTGGCGCTCTGCAGAGCGTTGCCACCCTTCTAAGAGACGCGAGTTAGATAGTTATCATCCCAACCATTACGCTTTTTCATTTAGCTAGGTTGCGCACCCCACTGAGCCCGTTATGACACCTTTTTGCCTCGAGCTTTTTTCAATTTATTAGGGGAATTCCCCCAACGGCTGTAACGACTGAAAAATCATAAGAAATTTTTTAGCATTTGAGGAAGCGATCCAAAATAGTTTGGAATTGTCAAATGGTTAACTCGGTTAACTGAATTTTTTGTATTTTTTTGACCTAAAAACATGTTTAATTGCATTATTCATTAACTTGAAATTTTTCGATTTATATTGGAAGTCTTTGTTAATACATTGTTTAAACAAAATATATTTAAAGGCTTATTTTGTCAAATAAAATTAAATAATTATTGCTACAGACATTACTTTAAGTAATACTTTACTGGTAAATCTAACATAATATGTTTAATTTTAGGAAATAGGGTCCTATTAGTTTTCCAGTTACAAATAAAAACTGATTAGAGTCCCACGATTCGGATGACTACATCAAGCTGTCATACAATATAAAGCTACAATCGTTATTGGGCGATTAAAAAACATTTAGAATTCATTTTTGTAATCAATTTTGGTATCGAACAATGGACACCAGTGTAAACGGGACTTAAGCTATCGATTTTTTGAACGATACTATTGAAAATGTTGTCCATCACCAACCGATGACAATGAATGAACGAGCCGCCGAGATACATTTCAGTTTTTTCTTCAAGAGCTTGCTGTTCGCATTGGTCCGCCTGCCCGCGCGTAGAAAACTTGTTACTTAATTTCCATTGCTGCCACACGTGCTTGACCACTACTTGCAGTGCGCTTATTAGTCGCTAGTCAGCTAAGCAAACCCGCAATTCGGAGCCAATTTAGCAGCCTGTCTATGAATTTGGCATTACATAAGAAACGGATGGCTAAGCGAAAATAAAAGTGTATAACTTTTGCGGAGCGACTAGTTCATCAGCATTCTGGTAACAGCTGATACGGAAAAGGCAGCAGCAGCACTTAGCCAAACAAAAGTCTAAACCTCTGGCAACAAACGGGTGAAAATATGAGCTGGGCAACAACAAAGCAAAGGCAGAAATGTTCCAAGTGTAGCAGCGGCAACAACAACAACAACAGGAGCAGCAGCAGCAGCAACAACAACAATAAGAAAAGCAAAAGCAGCAACAACTGTGCGCCTAGCAACAAGATAAATTCGGCAAGCGATTTCCTTTGATTTGCGCCCATTTATCCATCAAAAGCTTAAAAGCCAAAGAGTGTAAATAGCACGTAGTTATAGTACAATTCACCAGTAGCAGGTGCAGATGTGAATTTCGCGTAGAGCAGCGAAATAAGCCTACGATAGCAACAATAATACAGAACAAGCGCACAGAACCAGAACCCAGCAAACGCACAATGAATCCAATCAAAGCACCATCGACGGGCAGTCCCAAGAAATTCAACGTTTTCGCCCATGTGAAGTACGAGCATATGGTGGCCGGAGTTTCCGGCGGAGTGGCGTCCACGCTCATCCTACACCCCCTGGATCTGATCAAGATTCGATTCGCAGGTGAGTCATCTATCCACACAGGGGAATTCCATTCTGCACCGGGGAAAAAGGGTGTTCTAGTGACTCAGTATACGATTTTTGTTTTAAACAGAGCCTTGAAAGACAATTATGTTTATTAGATGTAGCTTTTTTATACTTCGTTATTAAGTATAAGTTTATATGAGTAAATATATACTTTTATATAAAAGTATAAGTTTATATAATATAATAACGAAGTTAGATCAAGCGAAAAGTTTAAAACAATATTGCAATATATCTTTAGTAAAACTTTTTAAATATAACTGATTTAACTGCTTTTACCTTTATAGAAAAAGGCTACTTTCAATAACCAGAATACAAAAATTAGGTATACAATTTGAATGTAGTCTTATTAGTTCTTTTCTTTGGCCCCTAATTTAATTAATTAATACTATAATTTCATTCTCAAGTGATCCTAAAGACATGTCTATATTTAATAGTAATGTTATAATAATACTAAATACATATATTTTGAGATTAGCTATTTTTGTTTAAAGACTGTTTGCAAAAATAGTAGTATTAAAAACGAAAACATGATAAGAAATACGGAATCGTCACTAGAAAACTCACTATATTTCTGTGTAGTGAAGATAGAACCCCCGGCACGTGCCGGGAAAATGCCGCCAGTCTGGCTGCAGATTATTATTGCACTTTATGCGCTGTTCGCGTTTTGTTTGCGCACAGTCTTACAAATTTTCCATGGAAAATTTGAGACGCTTGCGTATCCGAGAGTGACGTTAATTCATTTTTTATTTGTTACAACATGGAAACTTTGAGACGCTTCGCGTCACTACTTTCAAGTTTTCGCACATAAACAAACTAAAATGAGGCCACGAGCACGGGAACTTAGTGTTCATTTATGCGATAGATAGAAAGAATTTATGGGTTTGTTGACAGTTGCCTCAAAACACTCAAATTAGTCTAATCTGGAATTCGAAGGCAGGAAACAGCAGTTCGCATTGTTTACTGGCTTTTACTTTTACTGACTGGTTCAAAGATCGATACTAGCTATCAACCTTTGATATTCAGATATGATACAGTATTTATAGCTGATTCATTGTGTTTATGCGATGTTGGCTAAAAAACTACATAATTGTACTGAATCTGAATCATATCTTTGTCCTCGATTGCGCTTCATGCGCAAATACGTCAACAATATTTCCGTATAGTACGATTCGAAATACCAAAACAAAATTACGACAACAAACGGAGCGGGTTTTGTGATTATTAATTTTGCAGTTCAGTTTGTTCGGATCAACGCTAAAAATCGCCTTAGCCGTTAAATGAATATGTAAATTTACCAGAAAAATGATCTGTAAACAATAACAGCCACCAGTCGTGTTGTTTGTGTGCATTAAAGTCACACCATGCGAGCATTGTGAACTGATAAAAAGCGAACCCAAGTTGGGATGGTTAGGAACCCAAAGCTGTGAACCTCCTTGAATCTTTCGGGTACTCGATTTGGCAACAGCTGTTTTCTATTGACTTGCGCAAGGCTTTTTTAGCGATGACGCATGTTGGCCAAAACGAAACCCGTTTATCTTGCTTGTGCTTTTGCTTTTGCTTTTCTGCTCTTGCTCTGCTGTTGCTCTGCTCAGTTTCAATCACGTGACCACTTGTCTTGACTGTACATTGCGTTGCTGGCTTTGTTTAACGGCAACTTTCAGCGGCAACTGTCCGGTTTATGTGGCACAAGCACCCAGATAAAGTGGCCAAAACGAAAACGAGTTCCCCTTACTGTTGCCAAGCGGGAAGTTGGCTGATTCAGCACTTCGCGGCCTTATCGAGTGTGCATGTCGAAAAACTCATTAGTCTGCCCAAAGTCAATATGGTTTATCGCAATGCCCCCCATGCAACAGGCCAGTTGAGTTGTCCACTCCCCGTTTCAAGGTCACGCCTGGGGCAGCTATAAATAGTCCAGAACCGACGGGACGAGCCCCTTTCTTCTGCCTGTTGGTGCTCTGTTGTCAGGCCAGATCTTATGATTGCTGCTGCCCGCCTATATATGCCGTATGTGTATATGTAGCCCCCTTATAAATAGCTAAATAGCTGCTAATGGAGGCGAAAACAAGCAAAATTGCTCGCTTTCGACTCCCCCAGCTTATCGCATCCGCTGGCAATTATCGCTATCTATCTCTGTTTTTTTGGCGAAAACAACTTTGGCTTTTTGGAGTCAACAACTGATTTCCCCGTAGCCGTACAGTTGCCCAACTGATGTACAATACCCGCGAGATGACGTACCCACAACAGACCCTTTGCTACCAGTACCAGTATCCATACTCGTACCAGCCCTCAAGGTTGCAATGTCTAGACTTGTTTATCATTTACGAGCGTGATTCGTTGTCTTATTGCAGTGAACGATGGCCGGACAGCGACGGTGCCGCAATACCGTGGACTGAGCAGTGCCTTCACCACCATTTTCCGGCAGGAGGGCTTCCGTGGACTCTACAAGGGCGTCACCCCCAATGTCTGGGGATCCGGCTCCTCCTGGGGCCTGTACTTCATGTTGTAAGTACCATGCCGTGCGAAGCCAATGATAACATTAATGACACCTTGTTTATATCCATAGCTACAACACCATCAAGACGTTCATCCAGGGAGGCAACACCACCATGCCCCTGGGTCCGGCGATGCACATGCTGGCTGCTGCCGAGTCCGGAGCCCTCACCCTGTTGCTGACCAATCCCATCTGGGTGGTGAAGACCCGTCTCTGCCTGCAGTGCGATGCGGCTAGCAGTGCCGAGTACCGGGGCATGATCCACGCCCTGGGGCAGATCTACAAGGAGGAGGGAGTCAGGGGTCTGTACCGCGGCTTCGTGCCCGGCATGCTGGGCGTCTCCCACGGAGCCATCCAGTTCATGACATACGAGGAGATGAAGAACGCCTACAACGAGTACCGCAAGTTGCCCATCGACACGAAGCTGGTGAGTACGCAGATCACGGATGACCAGATCATCCACGTCACCATCACATGACCGAGCTACGCGTGCCATTGACATCGGACATATACTAAAGTGGGTGGACAGATGCGGTTAAAATAATAGCACTAAACATTTCAGCCATAAATTATGAAAACTTGGAAGTTTAATAGAACGTTTACTGACAGTTGCAAGAAACACTGTATTTTAAAGTAATAATATCGTATTTTCAGTTTGAATACATGATGATTGTGAAGTTTTTAATTATCTTGTATTAAGTGTCGTTAAATCAAAACAGATTATAGTAATATATCTATATATCTATCAATACAATTATAATAGTTTATTGGAACTTAATTCCAAGAAAAACATTTGTTCTTCAGTCACAACAAACCAAAATCTGCTTATTATGATTCAGAAATACACACTCTCTCATTGCTGTTATTTTGATAAACACATCTGTACACAACCATAACCGAATATATCCGGCTGTGATGACGTCTCTGCGATTTGGCAGCCATTCCGTTTTGCCTTACTAATATGTATTTTTTCCACACAGGCAACCACCGAGTACCTGGCCTTCGCGGCCGTGTCCAAGCTGATCGCGGCGGCGGCCACCTATCCGTACCAGGTGGTGCGAGCCCGGCTGCAGGATCACCACCACCGCTACAACGGCACCTGGGACTGCATCAAACAGACTTGGAGGTACGAGCGCATGCGCGGGTTCTATAAGGGCCTGGTGCCCTACCTGGTCCACGTCACGCCCAACATCTGCATGGTCATGCTGATCTGGGAGAAGCTGACCAGCTAGATGGAGTATTACACTAGCTCTAGAGCCTAGACACTAGAATCTAGAATCTGACACAGAAGAATTTAAGCTAAGCGCCTAGAATACACGAATCTTTCTAGTTTCCTCCGATGTGCAGCTATTGAGCAGAAAATGACAAACTTATTCTGTATTATTGTTGTAACTCGATTTTGGTTTAGCCCTAGCACCTAGCCCTAGCCTTAAGTGTATTCCATAACTAGTTTATTGTACACATCCTTCGCTCTAAACACTTTGAAAGTAACTGATGTGATGGAGGCCATGGCAACAATTGCCCCTGCCCATGAAATGTAATTTCAGAGACGCATTTCCTGCACTCTTCATCAAAACAACATTGCACACATTTAGTTCTTAATTTAGATAAATTATTTATTCTGTAATGGTTTAGAAATTGTTTAAGCACAAAATGAAACCAGTTTACTGTTCATTTACAAAATTTCGTTTTGGCAAAAAGATTCTTCATAATTTTGAAAATGGTTTATATTTTGACACGTACTGTATGTAAATAAGCATGAACGCATTGTGAACCCAACAAAGCCAAACAGTGGAACAATCTAAATGAAATCAAGTCAAGAGCAGAATATGCGAAATTACTTAGCTATATTAAAAAGATGGCCAAGTTGGCCAAACCCAAAAAGAAAACCAAGAAATCAACTGAAGCGCGTTGCCACCAGCGTCTTTTCATTTGTCCAAGGGCTCAGGGCTGCTCCTTTCGCTCGGTTCCTTCGCTCACCCCCTAAATTGTGCAGAATCTCTTTGCTAATCTGAAACAGTAGTAAGTAGTTGTAGCTCCTGGCTCACCCTCACTAATCCCGCCCTGTGTTTGGTTGTCATTGCAGGTTCGAGGGCCACAGAGGTTTCTACAAGGGTCTCCAGGCGAGTTTAGTACGCGTGGTGCCCGCCTGCATGATCACCTTCCTGGTTTACGAGAACGTCTCGCATTTCCTGCTGGCCAGGCGCAAGCGGATCGAGACTGAAAAGGCAGTGTGATTCCTCCTCTCTGGGATTCCCCTTAGTTCCCTAAGCTTTCCTACCGCTGTGCGACATTACCATATGTCCTTTGTAGTCAGCGAGCAGTTGCAATCGTGTTGAGCATGCGCAGTTGCTCTCAGTTTATTGTTGAAGAATTCTTGGTAGCTTTTACTAGTTAGTTAAGTGAATCTTGTTCCTAAGCAATTTCAGGGGGTCCTAATACAAAAAGCCATTTGTATGCTAATATTTTGTGGGTGATTTATAAAAGGTAGACTTAAAACTGTAAATAATATTGATAATACACCAAATTGTTGTTAACCATTGTGTTTTTTAAATGGATTCTTCAGTTAATTTAAGGGGTATTTGAAAACATTTTTGTGGGTGGCTAGATTAACCATTGAGTGTTTTTTATTTTAGATTTCCGCCTCAGAATTATTATCTTAAATGGAATATAGATGTTCTTTTAAATACTAATACTTAAAAATCAAATTTTTAATTTGTGTACCTTAAATTGTTTCAAACAAAATAAGACAATCTGGCATCTTTTAAGATTGTGTAAGCTTTCGGAAAGCAGCAACAGTGGGATAAAAAAAGAATACTTTATAACTTATTTATATGTTATTTGAATTAATGCCGCCGATTGTCGATTGCAATTTATAATTTAGTCCGAATCGCGGAGTCCGTTTAACGGTTTTCTATAAAAAGCTTTTTGTAAAAGCTTTTGCTTTCAGTTTCATTCGTGCCCCGAAGTTTTCCTCGTCTTTTTCAGTTATTCAGTTATAAACTGGATGTACTTAAGGACGGACGTTCACGTTCAGAAGTCTCTCAATTGTTGTTGTTGTCGACCGTCTTGGCCATGTTTTTGTTGTTATTAGCGTATTTTTGCGTGTCTGCCAATCGAACGTGTGTGAATTTAATTTACGGGTCGTAGAATTACCGCCAATAACAAATAACGCGTAGAGGACAATAGAATTAAAGACAGTTTAAAACTTATGCAAGAATCGAAGTAAGTGGTGACCACCAAAGTGCTCCATTTGCATTTGGAAACCAGTTTCCAGCGATTCGAGTGCACAATTGCCCAAAAAAGTGCAACGGTCGAGTTCAACAAACCGATAACCGATCAAATGAGATAACGCCGCAAATAGCAGTGAATTTCGCGAAATAATAAATACCAAAATTTTGATAAGTTCAAGAACAGTCTAGGCATTGTTTACCGTTAGCCCCCAAAAACCGAAACCACATGTTGCTCGGGATCTGGAAGTTTTAATATAGCAATAGAGCAACAAAGCAATAGAGCAAAAGAGCGTGTGTGAATGACCTTGAGAGGGCGTGGGAGGGAGTGAGATAAACGAAGTCTAAAGATCGTACTTGCAGTATCAGTGGTTGCATGGCAACCAGCGTCATCCGGAGCAGCGTTGTCTCGACCTCCGCCGGACGCCGGAACATCTGCGACTGTCTGGCCCAGGAGTCCGTTGGACTTGGCCAATCCCTGCCCAAATCCAAGTCGGCCGATCACCTGTCAGAGCTCACTTCCTGCGCCTGCCTGCGCTGCCAGTACCTGGCCAAGGATCTCGGAGACTCCCAGCCGCGACAGCTGCCCGTGGAGCACAGGCACCGACCGCAGAGCTCCGGACCCGGCTCGCTGGGCGCCCTCAGCGCCAAGGAGTCGCCCATCTTCGTGCGCCGCCAGATCTGGATCCCACCCTCGGGGACGCCCCTCAGCTCCTCGCAGTTCTCGCTCCGGAGTGCCACTCCGGCCTACGCCGAACCCCAGCCGAAGTTGGACCTCGACGCCGTAGAGGCGCTGCCACCCACTGCGGTCATGCCCGCGGGAACCAATCGGACCCACATGGACATCAACCGGAACAACGGATACCTGCACAACGGAGTGAGTACCCAGAAAACCCACAACGGAGCGGGTTTGTTTACGACCACCACGTGTCGAAATACCTTTCGGGGTCAGGTTTAAAGTGGGGGGAGTGACGTACACTGAGCAAAACAACAGGCAAATCAATAAAGAACTTATATTTTTACTTAAGATTTATTGTTTAAAACAAAACTTTTTACAGCCCAAATCTTTAATATATATTCACTTCGAAAAAATGTAACTAAATATGATTTTAATATCTGAGATTGTTCAATATTGATTTTCAAAAATACAAACATATTATTTAAAGAACATTATTTTGTTTTGCTGGTTTTTGTTTCTTAATATCTTAGAAATTCAATACCACCTGTCAAAACTACAAACAAAATATTAAGTCAAATATTTTAAGAATAACATTTAAAATCATTTTAAAGCTTGCTGAAAATAAGTGCAAATTTGAAACATTAATGAATAATTATTGTTTGTTATGTAACTAGCCTTAAACAGATTTCAAGGGTAATACGAAACGAGAGATTATTTTCCAAAATGATTGGACTATTTTTTGAGTGTGGGGAATGCCCAAAAATAAGTTGGCCAAGTGTTGCAATGGTTTTCGCTATTTTGCCTTGTCAGGCCGTTAACACAACCAGCGTGCACTCATTAGCCGCTTAAGTCGCTCAGAGAACTTGGCTAACATTCATTGCCCACCAGATGGGATTACGGAGCGAAACGAATGTACTGTACGATAACTAATTAAAATACTGGTAATCCGGAATGTCCCAGACCGCGATGCGCACTTAAATACATTTTCCCGCCCCCATTAGAATCTCCATTCAACCGACTGCCATTTCTACTCGCATTAAGCTTGCAATTAAATGGTAACGAAATTGAAGCAGTTGCCACATTTGAGACCCAGACATAAACAAACCGATAAAATCAAAACAATGCCAAACTAACAAGTGGATCGGAGAGAGGGGGTACCACAAAAATTTCACTCTCATCGTGACTACGGATATGGATAGACTATACATACCATTTGTAAGGGACGGATCCGGGGGCGAACACCATGTGGGTGTGTTCGGCTACTTAAGTGATTGCCGGTTAGCTAGATATAGATATCCGCTGCTGTTGAGAAACTACAATGGGAATTGGAAGGGCTGCCACTGGGTTTTGCTATAGAAAAGTCAGACAACGTCACGTTTTAAGGTCAATTATTGAACCATGCCAGCGAAAGTGTAAGCTCATTAATTAATGCCTGACGTTTCTAGCACTTTTCAATTACACATCGCATATGTTGGTAACTGACTTGATGATTCACAAGGTCTCCTTGCATTTTTGAGCCACAATCTAATCAGGGCTTGTTCCCTTCCTCATTTCGTTTTTTTTTCACTGATGACTCCATGGAATGATAAGATATGAGCTGGCACTCCACTCCATTCGGCTGATAATACGCAAAGTTGCGTGTGCAGAGTCCATTGAGGGACATAGCAGCATAGCAGCCTCCTTATGTAATCAGTCTCGAACTCCCTCTGCGCATCGTTGGCTAAGGCATTGCACTCCGTACTGTTGTTCGTTGTTCGTTTGATTTTACTTTTGTGGCCGACTGATTACATTTCCATGACAATTGCCCGCCCAACTGATAAGCATATGTGTAAAGTATTGTTACTTCCCCAGAGAGTCACATATATCGCTGCCCTGCAATCACGCGAACCAAGGTGCGAATCTTGATGTTCCATTGCCAACTATCTTTATATCGTCTCCATGTTGACATTTTCGCAGCCTGCAATTGGAAGTCTAAGATTGCAGCAAATAGGCTATTTAAATACTTTTATAAGTTTATGCAACGACTCATAAAGTTAACTTGATAATAAACTTCCTATTTAAAACAATTTGTTTAATTTAAGTAGATATTTAAAACAACAATAAACAGCTATTTAAAAAAAAGGTTTTGAATGAAAGACCTATTTTTGATGTTCTACAAAAGGCTTTAGTGGTAATTCTGCCATTAGTACATATATCTAACACCTCTATTATATAATTAGAAGAGCTAATACATCCGTAGCTAAAATCTTGTTTTAATAAATAAGCTTATTAAAACCTTTTAATTTTACTTTTGCCAAAGTAGTTAACTTATAAATTTACTTTTTACTTGTGTATACAAAAATATATTGCATACTTTTTGGGTATCATCTGGAAATGGGGCCCAACAAAAAGTGACATTAAACTCAACTTTTAAAACACAGCTTAGCAATCAATGTAGTTTCACAAACTATCTAAAAATATAGGCAATGCTCCTGATTGCTAGATTTAACGCTTGGCGTGATGCATGCGATCCCAGTAGATTCCATTCCAAGAACTTAGCCACGTGCTCGGGTTCCTTTTTTGATTGCTAGGACATGGACGTGGAGGCTTCTTGTGACTACCATTTGGTATCCGATTTACGGAAAAGAAGGAGAAGTCCCGTGTAACACTTCACCGCATCCGGGCATCCGTGAGCTGTGGCTGTGCCTTTTGTCCGGAATGGGGTCGTTGGGGTAAATCGCAGGCGCCTGCGATGGTGCGACGAATGTTTCACATAGCTCTCCTGTTTTGTGGCTCGATTGCGTGTAAACATCTGCTGGCACAAAGGGAATTCCCTCACGTTCGACATTTATGCGAAAGTGAATTTCTAGTGCATTCGGTTTCCATGGCACAAAATAGTTTAAAAGCCCCCGTTTCTCCAACTGGAATTTTGTAGGCTGAAGGAAATGTGTTTGCTCTAATCTCCTTTTGAATTATGTAAGCTGATTCGAGTGTTGACTTGTCCCCGATTTCAAAATGTGCATATCGGTAACGCTGTAGACAACACGCCTCATTGTGATTTCCTTAATGCATATTTAAGTGCAAAGACTAGCCAGAAGCTTCGTAAATCTGTGAACAAACTAGTGCTCTATTTAACAAATGTAAAATCAAGGCTTTGATCATTAAAAGTGCCCATTCATTTTGTGGCTAAATTTCAATTTCTAGATGCATCAGGTTGAAACTTGTGTGTCTTAAGGGGATATGTAACTTTTCCCAAGAAATTAAGTTACCTTTTGTTGTTTATTATATCTATTAGCTATCCCTATGCCACATTACAATGATATTGCTACCACAACAATGTGTTTCTATATTAAGAACTGTAGTATCTAATAAAATCCGTCTACGGTCAACTTCCGTATTGTACATCTGTGGGATGGGATCTATCTCACTAGATGTGGATATGTGTGCCATCCCGTCTGCGTTTTGGGTTATTACTTGTGTAATCGTATATGCCCGATGTATGTAGTATATAGTATCTCTTTGCCTGTCGCCCTGCTCTCTGCACTGCGGCTAACCACGTTTTGTAATAAGCGTAATTCTATATAGTCACGTCGCAGCAGTCGGTCGACAATCAGCCAAGACAAGGCAGCGTTCAACCCGCCAGCGCCAGATTGATGTTTCGCCCACTTAATGCCGAGCGGAGCGACTCTTTTGGGACAAGTTGATGCGTGCGGCAAATCCTCAGCTTAAAGGAAGCCCCTCAAGCTCAGCAGAAAAGGAGGAGTGGGTGGTGGGTGATGGAGCATGTACTGTACCCGATTTGTTCGGAGAGGTCAGGTCCAGAAATGGACACTGAATGCCCTGCTCCACTGGCTGTGTCTCGGATGATTGGGCATTCACCTTGATCCCAATGACAGAGTCCAGTGGTTTGGGAGCAGGGTGAGCCAGCCAGACAACTGGCCACCGGTATTCATCACCGCCGGACACTGGTCAATCTCTGTCCGGAGATTGCTTGATAAGCGGGTGCCGGCCGTTCAATCGGTCCATTCTTCTCACGCTCAGTTCGTTGTTGGTAAGCACCTAGCACCTGGCCAACTATGCATTTTTTCGTAACTGTAATGCTAAACCTCTCACCACAAAAAGGGGGCGGGGCATAAAGGGGGCGAATTAAAATTTATAAAAGCCTAGGCGTCGTCATTGGGATTTCAGTGCGCGTTTGTTTTGTCAGCGCTGCGGTTGCTTAAAAAAATCAAAAAAAAAAGCAAGGAGCCTAGGATCAGGTCAGGATCTCAATCTGGAGCAGATGGAAACCTTTAAAAAATCGCCAAAGAGCAGTTAAAAATATGCCCAAGGTGGAGGAGCAGCGGGTAAAAGGCACAAAGAGAGCGGAATCGGAATTAGCGGGGGAGAAAGGTGATCGCCAGGAGGAACAGGGGGAGCAGGGTGATCCCAGGGAGGAGTCGGAGGAGGCCAGCGGCAAGATCAAGGGCCGTTCCCGTTTCTCTGCGGCTCTGCGAAGCCTCTCGAAGACCAAAACCAAGAAAGAAAGGGAGCTGGGCGATAAAAGCACCGACAGGGAAACCAGAAGCGCGGAGGAGGAGGCGCACGAAACGCCTGGCGACCTAGAAGACGTGGCCAGTTCTATAGGTTCCACAGACAGTGGAGCCCTGGGCCAAAAGACCAAAAAGAAGAGTCTTACTCGCCGCCTACTCCTAGGTGGTTTGCGGAAAACGAAGGTGCGACCCCACAGCCTGGCCACCAGCGACGACATCAGTGTGGAGCAGCTGGAGGCCACCACACCACCACTGCCATCCGGATCGCCACCCGGATCGCCCTCATCCGCCAGCAGCAGCACGCTGCAGATCACCATTAGTGGCAAGAAGGTGGAGCCGGCGAGAAAGAGCGGCAGGCCAAAGAGCGACACGGATTACCTGACACCCGCCGCGGAGAAGAAGCCGCGAAAGAAAACCACCACCACCACGGTGACCACGAGAGACACGAGCAGCAGCACACGCACCAGCACCACCAAGCTGCTGGTGGCCAAGAAGAAGCCCCAGAGCCCCGAGAGAGAGCCCCTTATCACCAGCACCGAGAGCACACGCGATACGCCGCCCCGAGAGCGGGCCCCAGCGAAGCCGAGTCGCGTTCAGGCTCAGGTTCAGTCTGCCACCGGCACCGGAGCTGTTCGCAAGTCCCAATCCTCGAGCGCAGCCAGCAGGAAGCTGGAATTGATGCAGCAGCAGCAGCAGCGCGGCCACCGCCACAACGCCAGACCACTGGCCGAACCAGCCACTACGGAGTCCCAGCTAGAGTCCCTGGACCCATCCGCCTCCGCCTCCGCTGCCACATCCACAGTCCCTCCGGCGGCCGACGACACTGTGTCCTCGGCGGAAAGTGCCCAGAACCTAGCCCATCCACCGCCCGTAGTCCGCTTTGCCGTGGGCAGTGCCGTGAGGAGTCCACTGAGTGCCTACGAAGCCGCCTTGGCCGCCGCCGCCAGCCAGCAGACCAACTCCAGCGAGGAGCTCAGCGACTCCAGTCTCCGGCGGATCAACTTCGCCCAGCAGCAGCTCGTCCTCGGCGACCACGACAGCATCGAGGGCAGGCGGGAAACGCTGCGCTATCAGTCGGTGGCCAGTGAGTACTCCAATCCGGACTACGCTTCGGAGGACGAGAGCGAGGAGCAGCAGGCAGGAGGCGAGGACACCCAGGAGGCAGACACTGACAAGCCGTCGATGCCGGCCTTCGGTGACCTGACCATGGATCAGGAAATGGAACCGGTAAGGTGTCGCCATCGCCATCGGATTGCCAGTTGGCTAGTTGGCTAGTTGGCCAGTCTGCCAGCAAAGAAGCCCCACAAGTGTTATGTTGCCCCGCTTATAGTGTGTGTGTGTGTGGGCCCAGAGTGTCATTCAACCATTGCCCAAGGGGTGTCGTCGACTAACCAGCAAATCTCAGTGCAGATTGACAAGCTAGAGGAGGTGTAACTAATACCCCTCCTCCTTGAATTTATTAACTGGTGTTTTAAAATCTCTATTCTCCAGCCTAAAATTCTAAATTATTCCAGTTATATGTTGGTCTCAAAAGCCCATTTCTTGCACCTGTTATGTTCGCCTATTGTTCATTTCTTGTGCTTAGGTAGAACCCAGAGAGATGTTACAAGTCTGTCTCCTAAACTATATCCTTTCCAATCCTCGATTTCAGGCCATCATGACGTCCACCAGTGATAAGCGCGAGCATCTGTACAAGATTCTAGTCATCGGTGAACTGGGCACCGGCAAGACGTCCTTCATCAAGCGCTACGTGCACCAGTTCTTCAGCCAGAACTACAGGGCCACCATCGGCGTGGACTTCGCCCTGAAGGTGCTCCAGTGGGACGCCAACACGATAGTGCGCCTCCAGCTGTGGGACATCGCCGGCCAGGAGAGGTTCGGCAACATGACCCGGGTCTACTACAAGGAGGCGGTGGGGGCGTTTATCGTCTTCGATGTGACACGCAGCGGGACCTTCGACTGCGTCAGCAAGTGGAAGGAGGACCTGGACTCCAAGGTGCAGCTGCCAGACGGCAGTCCCATACCGTGCATCCTGCTGGCCAATAAAGTGAGTGCTTAAATGGCGAATAATTTGAAGACCATTTAACTTTTTTTCTAGTTCCATAAACCATTAAAATAAGAAACTATAGAACTTTGCTGAAGGAAACTGAATTATTGATCAAATGGGTAGAAACTCATTTGAAATATTCCATTATTTCAAAGAAAATCCATTCAAAGAAAAACTTTACAACATTTCCAAATAATTATAATGGGTATGATAACACCGCCGAATGATTAATGTATCACTATACTTTACACTTAATAAGGAAACATTCCATTTTTTAGTTTTAATTTAAATTATAATATTAGTAAAATTAATGATGAATTTCTTTCCAATTTCAAGTGCGACCAGGAAAAGCAGGGCATCATTACGCAGCCGGAGAAGATGGATGAGTACGTGAGGGAAAACGGATTTGCCGGCTGGTTTGAGACTTCCGCCAAGGAGAACATCAACATCGACGAGGCAGCCCGTGCGCTCGTGAACAAGGTAATAATCCGTGCTAATCCTTGGCCAAAGCCCCGCTAATCTGTGTCCACTCACCCGACAGATACTCATCAACGATAAGCTGATATCTGCCGATCTGGCCGATGGCGAGAAGTTCAACCTGAGCTCGGCCGATGCAGCCGGTTCGGATGCCAAGAACAAGTGTTCCTGCTGACCTGGGACCCGGGTCCGGCGATCTGCTATACATTCCGATTACCATTCCCAGTCAAGAGCGATTCTCTAAGACAGAAACGCAATGTGCCTACGTCCACTCCATGTTCATGATGTTAGAAGATAGCGATAACTATGCTTAGGGTTTCAACATAACATTTGTCTAAGACTTAGCCTCATCCGCATCCCCATCCCCATCATCCCGTTCATCCCGTCCATCCCATGCATCCATCAGATTGTCTTTATCTTTAACACCCCAGTTCGTAAATCCCGATAAGACTTGTCTGCGGGTCTACCACATTGAAGCATCGGGATCTGGGTCACTGCGTGAATTTATATCGTGGCACCTAGCTTACCTACGCATACGCCCCATTATTATTATCGCGAGGATTAGCCGGAGGTAGTGCAGCATCCGTATCATAGCATTCTACATTTGTGTAAAATACGAATCGTGTTCTTGTTTTTATTTGTTTTATTTGCCTCTGCTGGCGAGATTGTTTTATCTTGGAATTATTACTCTCACACATGCAAACACACTCTGCCATCTTTATTTGCATTTAGATAACAATACGTACGTTTTATGCAATACGATACAATGAGAAATAAAGTTTTTAATGGTAGTTAAGTAAAGCGGGAGTGTTTTATTGGCTGCCGGGAAAAGGAGGTTCAGTGAGGGAGCAAGGTAATGAAAATTTTTTTATTTTTATTTTGTATTGGTCTAGGAAGGGCAATAACCTTGTGGGACAAGCTGACTAATACGTTTTTAGCGCTTGTTAATTAAAAAAAAAATCAATCAAATATCAATATCAATTTTAATGACTACAAAACATGTCAAAGAAAAAATGTAAGTATAGGTTATTGTTGTCTAGATTCATAAAATATAATTCATATTACTTTATCCGTTTTTAAAGATTTACGATTTTATAATTACATTTCTTAATTTTACCGTCAAAAACCGTTAACAAGTTTATTTTTTTGCGCTTAAGCTATTGATTGTATAAACTTGCACTGCGGATTGAACTAGTTTCAAGGCACATTGGAGATATCCCAATACATACCACTAGTTAAATTTTTCAATCAAAAGTTTTAAGTTCAATAATTAAACGATGAAACAATAAAACGATCCTGCAATGAAACCGTAGGGGGAATACCCCAAATAAAAGCTAAGCCAAGTGTTGCTCAACTTGGCCACTATCGATAAATGGGAAGGGACAATCGAAAGTGAGCTCTCGATTGCCATCGATATGCGCAGACCTACTTATCAGTGTTGAGAAGCTCCGTTACTGCTAAATTGTTTATTGCAAAAATTCCGCAAAGGGGAGATTTTGGGAAAATAGCCAGAAGTACAAGTGGGCGAAATGTGTTAGATGTGTAAGGTAAGCCGCCGCGAAAATCGGAGCACCGGGGATTACGGCCGGAATCTCGATATCCGATGGACTAAGCTTTTGGGGCTGCAGCGCTCCGCACTCGTCACGTTTACTCCCCTTTTCTGGTCTTTGTTGGGGCTCCGCTGGCACTTCTGCTGATAAGTGCCTCAGTCGACTCAATTAATCGGTGCCCCGGAGTCGGGGGCAAGTCAATTGGTTATTCGGAACCTATCTGAAGCAGCTGTGTGCCCGAAAGGGCAGTTGTGAAAAGCGGTCGCTCTGGTTCCCGTGCCCATTCCCACACTCTATATCTTGCTCTTACGCTTTCAGTTGCTGACTAATACTGGGTGGAAGGTAATCAGTTGGAAACGCCGCAAGCAACGATGCTGCCGCCGAGGGAAAACGTCGACCTGGAGTGCTTCCTGGTCACCAAGCACTCGTGGAAGGGCAAGTACAAGCGCATCCTATCCATCGGCACGGCCGGCATCTCCACCTACAATCCGGACAGGTACGACCTGACCAACAGATGGTCCTACTCGGACGTCGTGGCAGCAGCACCCTCCAAGACCTCAAATGTACGTATTTAAGATGGCAAGGAGCTCTTGACTAACTTAATTTCCCTTTCAGATTCCCAATGAGTTTGTGCTAACCGTCAAGAAGGATAAGAAACTGGATACAATCAAGTTGTCGTCGGAATACCGCAACGACATACTCAGCTCGATATTGAAATACTACAAGGAGTTTGCTGACAAGCCCAAAAATGCTCAGGTTGGCTTATCTGTCTTCTGCCTGTTGTCGCTTTTGTAGATATGGATCGAATCTGATTTGAAATTGGCATGAACATACTTTAAACACATCTTATTACTCAATAGCTGGATTTTTACCAGCTTAAATTAACATTTTTTCTAAATCACATACGATCCAAACTTTGCAGATTGAAAACTTATGACAAAATAATAATATATCTTATTTCATAAATATCTACACCCACAGCGCTTCAGTGCTTACAAGTACCACTGGTCGGGCATCAGCCTGCCCACTGTGCTGGAGGTCACGCCCTGCTCACTGGACCAACTCGATCCAACCACCAACGATGTGCTGGCCAGCTATATGTACAAGGACATCGAGGGAATAATAGGTAGCTATACAGACTCGACTCGCTGCCATCCACTAATGTGTCTTGTTTTGTCGTCATGTGCCACAATATTAATTCACTGTGTACGCTTTGTTCTTTTTTGTTGCTTGCCGCACTCATCTTTCTGGTATTTATTTACGTTTGCGCACGTTTTAAGCAGGCATATCGGATTATGAGGGAGGAATCGTGATGGCCTATGGAGGATTCAGCCGTCTGCATTTGTTTAAGGCTCTAAATCACCACGAAATCGTGCAGAACATAGCGCAGAGATCTGCCCAGTTTCTGGGCATCGAAACCAAAATACTCAAAAGTCAGATCACTCTGGAACAGTTCGAGAGGCAGCGGTTTGGCAAGTTTAGGTGAGCTTATAGGGATGGCTACCCAAATGAAACAGTGGCTTTACAATGATTCTTACATTTCCAGCGGCGACCAGTTTCAAACCTCGTCGACCGAGTTCTCAGTGCATAAGATCACGCCCCGCCATCCGGATCCGGTGAAGCGCATCCTCTGCCTTACGGAGGTGACGCTGCTGGAGCGGGATCCCCAGACCTACAGCGTGTGCACACTGCGTCCACTTACCGATGTGTTCGCCCTGGTTCGCGACAAAGACAATCTGCAGCGCTTCAGCATCGAGTACAAGAACGGAATAGTGCGCAGCTACAGCACCAACGATCGGGACTCGTTGTTGGCCACCGTGCTGGATGCGGTGCGCTCCAGCGGCAATCAGGATGTGCACATCCGCATTGGCAACACGCCGCGTGGGAAACGGTATGTGCCGCTGAGCAGCTCCGTGGACGAGGAGACGGAGGCAAACCTGATGCGCATGGTCATCAACAATTTCCAAAACCCCGCCAAGCGGTATGAGATCCTTGAGCGGTTCAATGCCAACGTGCCGCACAGTGGCCTCAACTACAGTGTAACCCAGGATGTAGGTTTCCTACTAACATATTTGCTGATCATGCTAACCACTGTTCACATTCCAGAGCTTGTTTGCCGAGAACAAAGATAAGCTCATCCTAAGTGCCCTGCAGGCGTTGGCCCAAAAAGAGCTGGACAGTCCTACGGCCCAGCTGAGTAACTTGGAGCTGGAGGCTATATTCCACGCACTCACGCGTCTGCTGGCCAGCAAAGTGGGCTACGCAGCCTTTACCAATCTCACGGGGTAAGAACTCTTGTTTCCCTATCACAGCAAAAGCTTCAATTTCGAATACCTTTCAGCTTTCGTGAGATCATCGGTACCAAGGTGGTGGCCGCTTTAAGGCGCAAGGATCTGGCTGTGACGTACTCTGCCATTGACATGATCAACTCCCTAATGCATTCTGTGAATTCTGACCACGACTTAAAACAGGAGCAGCTGAACAAGTCATCCATTTTATCATCCAAATCGTTTCTTGAAACCCTGCTTAATATGTGGACAACCCATGTGGTAATTGGGAACTTTAATGTTATCAATAGAATTGTTTAGCAACCACTTGCTTTGCTTTTCAGAGCCATGGCAGTGGTGCTCTGGTGCTTTCGGCCATGCTGGACTTCATGACCTTTGCCCTGTGTGTGCCTTACAGCGAGACCACCGACGGCAAACAGTTCGACATTCTGCTGGAGCTGGTCGCGGATCGTGGTCGCTATCTGTACAAACTGTTCCAGCACCCCTCGCTGGCCATCGTGAAGGGAGCTGGGCTGGTGCTGCGGGCCATCATTGAGGAGGGTGAGCTGCAGGTGGCCCAGCAAATGCAGGCCTTGGCTCTGGATGAGGCGGCGCTGTGCCGGCACTTACTGGTGGCCCTGTACACGCCCTCCAACGATCCCACCCAGACCACGCAACGTCAGTTGTCGCGCCATTTGATTGGACTGTGGCTAACGGACAGCGAGGAGGCCATGGAGCTGTTCAAGCGCATCTTTGTGAGTTATTCTCGGTTGTAGTTCTAACCAAATTTTGGAATGCCAAAAAAATCTTTTGCAGCCCGCTGGCCTGCTGACCTTCCTGGAGTCGGAGGATTCCGTTCCAGAGTCGGACATTGAGGAAGACAAATTAAACTTCCGTGACAATCTCAAGTTTGCAATACAACATTCCAACAAAACTCGCAAGAATGTGATAGAAAAGCATTTACAAGGCATTAAGCATTGGGGCATGAACCTCATTGAGAAGCAGGATGGAGCGGCTCAGGCCCTGAAGAATCGTCCAGTGGTGCTACGGAATAGACGACAAAAGAAAAAGACATCCGATGATGTTGTGAATCTGCCTTTCTTCTTCTACAACTTTGCCAAAGATCACAGCCTTCCAAATCTAATATGGAATCACAAGGTATCTGCTGCTAAATTGAATTTATCCAATGAGGGGAAATTCTTATAACTATTTTGCAGACCCGCGAGGAGCTGCGTATGTGCCTGGAGAACGAACTGCGGCAGTTCCTCAACGATCGTGACTTGGCCGGCCAGATGATTGTGGCCTGGAACTATCAGGAATTCGAGGTGGGCTACCAATGTCTGGCTGATGAGATCAAAATCGGTGACTACTACATTCGTTTAATACTGGAGAAGGACGACTGGCCGCAGAATCTAGTAAAGGATCCGTGAGTTTACTCTTCAGTTTGACCTATTACGGTTCTCAAATCAATTATCATTTTAGGATTGAACTGTTTAATGCCTTGTATCGACGAGTTTTGTGTAGGCAGCGCGTCAATGATGATCAGATGACGGTGTTTTCACTGCAGGCTTTGGCCAAAGTGTACCGTCGTTACCACGCGGAGATTGGCAAGTTCAACGACATGTCGTACATCCTGCAGCTCAGTGATAGGGTTAGTTTTAGGAAAAGTAATTTGAAAGTTACTCAATTACATTAGTTTAATCTTTTATAGTGTCTTTCCCCATCCATGCGCGATGCACTGATTAACCTCATTTCTTGCCTGGTGCTAGAGAAATCCAACAGTCGAGCGCTCATCGATCATGTGCAGTGCCTGGTGGATCTCATCACTCTGGCCCATCTGCACAAGGGACGGGCTCAGCTCAATACCAAAACGAATGTGATTGAAGCTGGTCCGAATATGGCTGCCTATGAGGAAAAGGATTGGTATTACAACATCGAGAAGGATGGCCAAAAGCCAGAGCGTCAGGGGCCCATCACTTACTCCGAGCTCAAGGAACTCTGGCAGAAGGGACTGATCACGCCAAAGACCCGCTGCTGGGCCATCGGAATGGATGGCTGGCGATCGCTGCAGCAGATCCCGCAGCTGAAGTGGTGCCTCATTGCCAAGGGCACGCCGCTGTACGACGAGACTGAGCTTTCCTCCAAGATCCTCGACATACTGATCAAGTGCACCAGCTTCTTTCCGAGTCGCACCCAGAATGGAGTGGCAGTGCTGATCCCGGGTCCGAAGTTGTCACGCAAGCTTTCGGAATTCATTTGCCTGCCGCATGTGGTACAAGTTTGCCTCACCCACGATCCCGGATTGCTGGAGCGCGTGGCCACGCTGCTCTACCAGATTATGGAGGACAATCCGGAGATGCCCAAGGTCTACCTCACGGGCGTCTTCTACTTCATGCTCATGTACACCGGTAGCAACATTCTGCCTATAACCAGGTTCCTCAAGATGACGCATATGAAGCAAGGATTCCGCAGCGAGGAGGTTAGTTTTAAAATTTTTGGTGTCTTCTGTGTATTCAATCTTAGTTTACTTTTGCTTGACAGACCTCTCAATCTGGCATCATGCACCGCAGCATCCTGGGACAGCTGCTACCCGAGGCTATGGTCTGTTTCCTGGAGAACTACAGCGCAGAGAAGTTTGCGGAGATCTTTCTCGGCGAGTTCGACACGCCCGAGGTTATTTGGAGCTCGGAGATGCGACGTTTGCTAATCGAAAAGATAGCCGCACACATAGCTGACTTTACGCCACGACTCCGGGGCCATACAATGGCCAGGTATCCGTACTTGGCCATTCCAGTGATCAGCTATCCGCAGCTGGAGAACGAGCTCTTCTGCCACATTTACTATCTGCGCCACCTGTGCGACACCCAGAAGTTTCCCAACTGGCCCATCTCGGACCCGGTGCAGCTCCTGAAGCACACACTCGACGCCTGGCGCAAGGAGGTGGAGAAGAAACCCCCACAGATGACAATCCAGCAGGCCTACCAGGATCTAGGCATCGACCTCACCAAGACTCCTAAGCCGGACGAGTCCATGATACGCAAGAGCTACTACAAGCTGGCCCAAATGTATCACCCCGACAAGAATCCCAATGGGCGGGAAATATTCGAGAAAGTGAACCAGGCCTACGAGTTCCTTTGTTCGCGAAATGTGTGGAGCTCGGGAGGACCAGATCCCAATAACATTGTGCTGATACTTCGCACACAGAGTATACTCTTCGAGCGCTATCCGGACGGTAAGTCCTTCGAAAAATTAAAATTTTTAAATGGTAAATTTTTCTAACCCTCACTACTTTCATTACAGTTTTGCGGCGGTACAAGTATGCGGGGTACCCCCAGCTCATAAAGACCATTCGCTTGGAGACCCGGGATGATGAGCTCTTCTCCAAGGAGGCCCAACTGCTGACAGCTGCCTCTGAGCTGTGCTACCACACGGTGCACTGCTCCGCCTTAAATGCCGAGGAACTGCGTCGGGAGGAGGGTATAGAGGCGCTGCTGGAGGCCTACACCCGCTGCGTGTCCATTCTGGGCGTGGACTCCAAGCCGGAGTCGCTGCACTACCAGGTCATTTCGAACGTGACCCGCTGCTTCGAGGTGGCCTGCAACTTCGAGAAGTGCAAGCAGAAGATCATCCAGCTGCCGCAACTGCTGTCGGACGTATGCCGCGTTGTCTATTTCAAGCACACGCTCTCGGTGAGCCTGGTGACCAGTCTGGCGGCCAACAACTACGACCTGCAATGCCAGCTGTCGCGTAACGGAGTGCTCTGGTCCCTGCTGCTGTTCATCTTCGAGTACGACTACACGCTGGACGAGAGCGGGGTGGAGGTAAGCGACAAGTCCAACCACCAGCAGCTGGCCAACAACCTGGCGAAGATGGCCGTCCTCGGGTGCATCTCCCTGGCGGGTTACAGCATGGAGCTTCGTCAGAAGCCGGTGACGGGAAGCGAGGCGAACTCGCCAGCGGCCAAGCCGCCACCAGCCATCAAGCCGAAACCATCGGTGAGCACTCCCTCGAGTTCCACCTACACCCAGAACGCCCACAATCCGCTGCAAAGCAAACAGTTGGCCATCACCAGCGGCAAGGAGAAGGAGCCGGACACTTCCTCCGGCAGCAGCGACACCTCCAGCTCCACGCCCACCGACAGCGAGCAGCAGCAACAGCCGACGAGGAGCACGCCCAGCGCCATCCAGCAGAAGTACATTGTGACGGGGGAGGCGAAGAACTCGCTGATCAAGCAGGTACTCGATCGCCTGCTCACCCGCTACATTGCCAACCAGTTGGCCACGGCTCGCGACAGCGACGTGCTCAAGTTGCTCACGGCGAACACGCGCAATCCCTACCTCATCTGGGACAATGGCACCCGCGCTCAGCTCAAGGACTTCCTCGAACAGCAGCGCACGGCCTCGGCCAAGGAGACGCACGAGGACATCGCCCAGCTTTCCGAGCTGGTCTCCAGCTTCGAGTTCGATGCACATAAGTAAGTGATTATGCAGCTGCTTTGGAGAATTGCTTTTAAATCTTGTATATTTTTCTCCAGAGACGAGCTGCAGATTGGCGGTATATTCATACGCATCTACAACGACATGCCCACCCATCCCATTGCTCAGCCCAAGCTCTTCATCATGGATCTGCTGGAGTATCTAAAACACGCCTATCAGTTTCTGCAGTACAAGAAGAATCCGGCTCCAGCTGGGGCAGCTGCTACTGGCGGTGCTCCCAAAATGGGCAGAGATGGCATCCTGACGCCCACTCTGGCACCCAATCATCCCCAGCTGCAGCAGGCGGCTACGGGCAAGGCGGGCAGCACCTTCGACGAGGTGCTCAGTGCGTACAACCGATCCAAGAGCCGGAAGAAGCTGGAGACCGACGCCCAGACGGAGCAGCAGTTGGCCCTGCAGCAGTGCAAATACGACTTCGGCAGCGACGGAAAGCTCGAGCTGCACATCACCATGGTGCTCAAAGCATTGATTTCGGTGATCAAGTCGAACGCCGAGGTGGAAATCCAGTGCATCGGCAACTTTGACATGATCTTTGGCTTTCTGGCCAACAATATATTCTCCGATGTAAGTTTTTTTTATTTATTATTTCCCAGAGCACTGAACTATCCTCCGCTTTTGCAGAACTCCACTGTTAAGACCGTGGCCCTGGAGGTGGTCTCGCTGGTTTCGCGCAACAAAGAGTGCGTCTCAGAGGTGGCAGCCTGCGAGATCCTGGGCAACTATCTGGTGGCTCTCAAGGACCCAGAGCTGCGTGCCAGCCAGGTGAAAGTGCTGGAGACTCTCTCCGGCCTGATGAACGTGCAGGAGATGATTAAGGAGGCCCAGGCCAAGGGTGCCACCATCTACCTCCTGGATATGTTCTGCAACTCGCGCAATCCCCAGATCCGCGAGATGTGCGCCGGCATTCTGGCCAAGATGACGGCGGACCGACTGAGCGGTCCCAAGGTGCGGATCACTGTATCGAAATTCCTGCCAGCTTTGTTCATCGACGCCATGGTGGAGTCGCCGCCCACATCCGTGCAGCTCTTCGAGTCCATCCACGAGCATCCGGAGTTGATTTGGAACGACAGCACGCGATCGAATGTATGCGACGCTGTGGCCGAGACGTGCGAAAGGTAATCAGCGGAGCGTTCAAGCTTGTTTGTTTATCCGCTCACATTTCCTGCTCTTTCCACAGATTCTATAAGCTGCAGAAGGCGAATCCGCGCCATGTGTGGAAGGATCCGGAAATACTTAAGGACATCGTATCAAACGAAATCGTTGTGGCCGGCGTCTACCTCCGACTGTTTGTCAGCAATCCCGCGTGGACGCTGCGCAAGCCCAAGCAATTCCTCTCCGACCTCCTGGACTTTGTCGTCGAGCAGATCGGCAAGAGCTCGGCCGAGCAGGATGTTCTGGACCTGTCCACCACGGCACTGGTGGAGCTCCTGCGCTCGCAGCCCAACCTGGCGGACGACATCCCAGTGCTGGGGCACATACCGAAACTGTTCAACCTGCTGTCGGTGCAGCCAAAGAACACGCTATCAGTATTACATCAGCTATCGCTATCTGAGGTTGGCTACTATTAACTATTTGTTTATAAAGTATTATATTTATAAATTGTTTTAGTTTTGCGTAAGTGCCATCTCGCAGACAGAGTGTGTGGCTCCGCTGAAGAAGTGCATGGAGCACAATAGGGACTGCATTGAGAAGGCCTGCGAGGCGCTGAGCCGGCTTTTCAAGCACCAGCATGTAAGATTATTGCAGTACCTAAGCAAAACTCTTCCTATTATAAAACCACGTTCCTTTGACTGCTTTTTATAGGACTCACTGATCAGCCAATCACTGGAGGTCGGACTTATACCATTTTTGCTGGGACTGCTGGACAGCCGATTGGAGTTCGTGGACAATGCTTCGGCGGTCAAGGCGCAAATTGTGGCGGCACTCAAAGGCATGACGCACAATCTCAACTACGGCGACCGGGTCACGCAAATCCTGCTCAAGCATCCCGTGTGGGCCGAGTTCAAGGATCAGCGCCACGATCTGTTCATCGCCGACACCACCATACGGGGCTATCTGACGGGTAGGTGGAGAATTCGTAATTGACATGGCAGTTTCCTTAATTGTTCTCCTTTTAAGGCGTCAATCCCACGGCTGGCTACCTGACGGCGGGTCCTGCGCAAAGCGTGGAAGTGCTCACCTCACCGCCGCCCATCGATCGCGACGATCCTTCGGCCCGTCCACCCATCGATTAGCGACTTATTATCCGCCGGACCAAGGCCCAAGCCTAGGCTGGCACCTGAGTTCATTGCACGCTATCACGGAGCCTTCGATTGCCACGGAATCAGACATATGGAAACAGACACGGACACGGACTTGCACGGGTTTCCCCCCAATTATTGTATTAAACTTTTGCATATTTTTTACACTCGCAGCCAATTGTACGTAGCGTGGAAAGGGCAGGCGCGGCTGCTGTCGTCAGCCAGCATATTATTAAATTGTAACAAAGTTTCATTTTTTATATTTATAAAAGAAAACTGTATAAATAATTAGCTATTAGTTTATACACCGAGCATAAACAACCTAACTAGAGCATGCATAAAGTGATTATACATATTATGGAATAAAGCCGATTCATTACAAATGAAGAAAATGTGTTTTAGTTCAAGGTTCATTCTTAACAATGAAGTCTCTGGAAATTGTTATGAAATGTAATTTTTTTAATTAGAATTGTTTCACAGTATTGAAAGAAAATTATGAAATAAATTGATGTGTAATTAGTTTCCAAAACAAATTATATAGGCCAAAGATTTTAGTTTTGCAAAGTGCGAATATTCTTTGATTGAGGTATTGTAGGGTATGAATATTGTATATTTTTGGTATTTTTTTTTGTGCTGCAAGAAAACGCGTTAGTTGATTTACATACTTGTTCATACTGTTCATTCCAGCTGTGAAATCAAAATAAAAACAATGTCGCTGGTGGCTGATTACAGCGATTCCTCCGAATCCGATGCCGACGAAGAGGGCAGCAGCCAATCCTCGGATGGCGAGCAGACCAATACGTGAGATTCCTTCCAGCACTCAGTTTGTCCGCGCATAAAAAACCTTTTGTTATTCTCAGTGCCCCGGCAGTGGAGGAGAAGCCTCCTCCCAAGTTGCCCAGTGCTAGCCAAGCGCTTGCCCAAGGAGCCGTCAAGGGCGATGTGTTCAGCAATCCCTTCTTACAGGCAGAGCTGCACAAAACCGCCTCCCTGGAGCGGCACGTGAAGATGGTGGACAACGATGCCCATTTGCAGTTGAAGAATGGGCGCAAGATTTGCTGGAACTTTAGGAGGGGACGCTGCCGCTTTGGCACCAGCTGCCAGTATGCCCACGATTCCGACCTTTCTGTGGATGAGGCGGCGGAGAAGAGTGCTTTGCCAGATCAACCAGTGCCCGTTGTGAAGGAGGCCACAGCGGGACATTCCAACAAACGCAAGCGACCCGGACTGGGTGATGCCCTGGAGCCGGGCAAGCGGGTTATGAACTCCTACAAGCAGCACAACCCGCAGAATCCGTTTGCCCGGCGCTAGACCACTCCGGCCTGTGTAATGCGCACCAGACAGTGGCCACCCGCGGGGCCATAGGTGTTCGAAAGGACGTGCACCAGGCGCAGGCCGTCGACCTGCCCGGGAGAGTCATCATCATCCATTGGCAGTTCCAGCGACAGCCTCAGCGTGCACACCGAGCTCCAGTAGGCACCCAGCATGGGCTCCAACTGCTGTCGCGTCGCCCTCTCCTCATTGTTGCCATCGCCCTCATCATTACAATTATCTGTTAAGAGAATGTAGTAAATAGTTTAAATCGTATGATATAAAGTGTAAACAGTACCTGCATCTCTTTCGAAGAAGGACAAATTTCCGATTATGAAGGCCACGCCCTGTACAGCCAGCTTCCGGACTTTGCAAGCAAGCTCCACAAGAAGAGATTTCCTGAGCATCTGCATCCTCTTGCCGCGATAGTGGACAAAACAAGCTGCCAGGGAATCAATAACCACCAATTTAGTTTGCAAGGCAGCCTGGACCTTCGAGGTCAGTTGCTGATCGAAGGCCTTCAAAATGTCGATTAGATCGGGAGCTGTAGAAGCCTCCACCACCTGAATGGATTTCATGGCTCTCTCGCAGGTGTCCTTGTCCAAGTGCCGCGCCCGGAGCATGTGCTGCATTCGTTGGCAGGAGAAGTCCCTCTTGGTGTCGACGAATAGAACTTTCAGGGTGTGCTTCCACACGAAATTCAGGGCCAAGGTGTGCATCAGTTGGGTCTTGCCCACACCCGTCTGGCCACTGAGTTCCCAGACCCTGCCCTGCTTGAAGGGCTGTTCCACGGAGTCCAGCAGTTTGTCCAACCTGGTTTGGGTTAAAAAAATGTAGCTCATAATCTTGTGGCTGTTTGGCAATTACTTACTCTTCCATGCCCGTGCCGTATTCCAAATCCGGAGCGCCATCCTCACCAGAGTCTTTTGGTAGCTGGGACAATTCCTTCTTCAGATCCCGCACAGATTCCACACTTATGTCCAGCATCTGGTGGAGTTTCTTCTCATCTGCCTCGTGGAACTCGAGCACGGAATTTATGTTGTTTTTGCTGAGCAAATTTAGCTGGTACTCTGAAAGCAGTTTTCCCGAAGGAGTTCGCAAAATCTTGAGCTGCAGTTGCATTTCGCGCGTTATTTATTTATTGTTTATATGAAATATCGAAATCGATGTTTCCATGTCGATTGCTTGAACTTTGATTTTTTTTCGATAAAAGCGCGCATAAATTTGAATTTTATCAATCATTGAAGAAAAAACAATTAAAATGTATAAATCAATTTTTAATAAAAACATTGTTATATTTTTACCATTAAATAATAAGAAATGATTGGTAATCAGAAAGCTGTTATTTGATTCATTGTACTTTTAATTGAGGAATCAATCTTTAGTTAACTAGCTCGATTCACAGCATGCATATTAATGAGTGTTTATCTTATTTTTTCCGATAAGACACGTCATGTCAATAAAAAAAGTCCCTAAGAGAAACTGCTAAGTTCAAAACTGACTCACGTTTGGGCATCACAATAAAGTTACAGTGCCCGCCCGATATCGGCAAACTAAAGTGATCAATTACCATCATCAACATTTGCATTATTCATTTAAAGGCGACTTTAAGAAAGGAAATGGTGAGATTGCTTAAATAAAATGCGAATTGTTTAGTGATTTGTTGGGCTTTTGTGATAAGAAGAGTCCACAGAAGGAGCGTATACTTTATGTACATGATTGCCGGGTGGAAATCCCAGAAAAGAGAGCAGTTTCGTCTCTTTATCTGAATTCGTGCCCAATTTCGTCAAAGGCAGTGAATCAATTTTAAGACTCAGTTGGATTTCAGAGATGGACGAGGAACCTCACGCCCACGAAAATCTGGTGGCCAAAGCCCAGAGATCCGGAGAAAAGGATCCTGAAACTGACAGCACCAGTAGTGAGGAGAGTGTTTCCGGAAACAGTAGTCCCGAAGTGCCATCCGTTACAACGGGAACCGAACTTCCGGGAGATCCGCCGACTTCAAACCACCAATCACTGGGAATATATCTGCTCGAGCCCTTTATTCTCATCCTGCTCTTCGCCTACAATTTCTCGTGTAAGTCCAGTGGGATGATCTTAAATGGGCCTTGTCGTTAACTAAAAGGTACTTCCCCGGATTTCAGCAACCGTTTTGAAGAATGAAGTCATCTACCAGAGCTGCACAGCGGCTTTTGGTTATCCGGATAGCATTTGCCGGCTGCTGGGAACCAAAAATGCCACAAATGAGACAAAGGTACTATAATTTATATAATAATTAACCTTTTTTAAAGCATGTTTCAAAAACCGTTTTATAGGTATCCGATTTTTAAAAAAAAAAGAAGCTACATTTTAAATGGTAATAAAAAATAAGATTTATTCCATACATTAATAAAATTTGATTAAAATTTTTAAACTTTAGTCCTTTTGGTTTGCTTTCTGTAAGGATGTGATCGCAATTTGAATTATTTCACGAATTAAAAAATATATATACTAAAAATGACTTAATCTTTATGTTTTGAGTAATTGAGTGATATAACAAATAAAACAACATATATACTATAATGTATAAGCAAACATAGCAATCTCTTCCAAAAATGCATTTATCTTTATGTTTTGGGTTTTTTAATATTCGTTAAAGAGAAATCGTTAAAATGTGATTATTTGTTTAAACAAATTAATGATTATTTGTTAATTTAATCTTACATTTTTCAGAGAATTGAGGAACAGGTGCAACCATATGCTGCCAATGTCACTCTGGCCATGAGGATAGTGGAGTGCTTCATTCCGGCTTTCTGTGGACTCTTCGCCGGAGCCTGGGCAGATCGCTACGGGCGCAAGCCCCTGCTCATGTGCTCCTTTCTGGGTGGGTGTATGCCATTGTTTTGTCACCCTTATCATGAATTAAGCCAATGCTCGTTGCTCAGGCTACGGTATGCAGTATCTAATCTCAGCCGCGATCGCCTATTTTGCCATGCTGAACCACGGCCTGGTCAGTCCCTGGTGGTATGTGCTCTCCATCGTACCGCTCTCCTGCCTGGGAAGCAGTGTCACCTATTCCGTGGCCGCCGTTTGCTTCATTGGCGATGTCTCCGTGGGCAGAATTCGATCATACAGGTGCTAAGCCTAACAAACAACAAAAAAAAACAAACTCTGGCAAGCCGAAGTTTATCTACTCTTGCAGCTATTGCAAACATTAGGTATTCTATAAACCGACTTTAGCTATGTTGATTTTTCAATAACATTGGTATGATAAAGTTTTCAGATTTTTTATAAAATTATATCTCGAAGTATATTGTATTTTTAAATTTATTTTTTCCGATTGTTTCTATATGCTATATGATATAGTCTTTTTTTTTTGGAAATTTTCATTCAGATAGCTTTAAAAATGAGACTAGTTTGGACAAACGGGTCGGAAATAATACGCTCTGCAAGGGTATAAAAAACGTCGGATGAAATCAGAATAAGAACTAATAATTTGCATTCCTTAGGATGATTGCCTATGAGCTGGCCATTTATGTGGGCCTGCTCCTTGGCAGTTTTGGATCTGGTTACGCCTACGAGGCCACCGATTCCTATGTCGTGCTCAGCATCTCTGCAGTTTCCATTTTCACGGCCCTTTTTCTAATGATACTCCTTCTTCCGGAGAGTTTGCCCATCAGGAATCGGACTGTGTCAACTTCATCGGCGGACACAAGTGTCGTCGCTCTGCTAAAGAAATTGTGGAGCACCTGCACAAAGCCCCGCGAGCACCGAAATCGCTTTATTTTGCTTACCATTATGGTGGTGCTATTCCTAACCGCTTTTGTCTCAGGTAAGTCCCAAAAAATATGAACTTAAAATTCAAGCATCGTTCAAAAAATATAAACAAATAGGATTATGTAAAGGTCATTGCGATACCTTGCGATTTGACACTAAGAGCCCTGAAACCGGTTATTAAACCACAAATTTAATTTAAAAACTTTATAAGTAAATCAATAATTTTAAAATTTTTACCAACAAGTAAAGGCTTAGATTATACAATAGAAAATGTTGTGTATGGTTTTTTAAGACCCCCATTTACGGTAAATCCCCTATCTCCAGATGGTAGCAATTCTGTGTTTTACAAGTTTATGAGGATTAAGTTCCATTGGACCGTGAAGCAGTTCACCGAGTACGAATCGGTCAGCATTCTGGTTCCCGCAGTGGCAGGCTCCGGTGGAGTACTCTTTCTGTGGTCCCTGAGAAAGGTGAGTTCTTAATTGGATCATAACTAACTTTACTCAACTCTGTGATCAATAGTGCACCAATTCAGCGGTCCTTTGGCTGGCCTTGGCATCCCTCCTGAGTCACTTTTCCAGCAGCTTGATGAAGGGTTTCGCCCTGGTTAGCTGGCAGATCTATGTGGCCATTGGACTAGGCGTGTTCAAGTCCCTGGTGAATCCCATGTGCCGCACCATGATCACCAATCTCCTGCCCGCTGATGAGAGGGGTAAGTACATTTTAAGTACCTTATTTTTCTGTTCTTTACCCTTATCTGTGGTTTCCACTTCCAGGTAAGATCTTCGCACTACTTGGTGTGTTGCAATCCCTCTCCCCGCTTGTATCATCCACGCTATATGTTGCGATCTATACCCGGACACTGGACAGCGAGCCGGGGATTTTCAATGTGTTTAGCGCCTTTCTATATGGCATAGGTATTATTCTGCTGTGGTAAGTTGACGTGACCCATATACGATTGCTTTTTGAGTCAATAGCCAATATTTCAGCATTGTTTGGCTGAAGAAGACGAGAAATCAGGTGTACTATGAGCCGGTTTTTAAGTGATTCTTCGCCCGAAGAAAGTGCCAGTCACGCCAAAGTTTGGCATATCAGTTACACAGATGTATTGTTGAACTATCGAGCCGGGAACTTCCCCCGATTACCACTTAATTTATTTGCCTACTACTACTACTATTTTCGCGCACACCCTCTGTTCTGCTAATCTCTCGCTATCGATCTCACTTTCCCTTCCCTTGGGAAAAATGGTTTTATTACAGAATTCGAAATATTTTCTCATTAACAAAAAAATATGGGTTATATTATTGCTGGCAGCGAAATGGCGTGTGCGCAGTCACTTGACAGCTCTTACCGAATATCTATAAAAATATTGAGAATATGCATACGTTTGTGGGTCCAATGATTGGTGTTGACTCCAGATTTGAGCAAATGCTAATTCCACTTGCTAATTTTGAATTAGTCGCCAGGTTTTTACACCCTTGATCGAGATTGATCGTATATCTTTTAGGCGTTGTAAGCAAAAAAAAACCGAATGAAACTCAATTTACGCACAAATTTACAGCCGCAACAGAGCGTAACGAAATCCTTGAAATTGTACATGAATTCTATCAGACCATGTCACCTGGCCAATTAAAACTAATATAAAATAATTATTGAAAGTAAATGAAACAACAAATATGGCGATTTTGTGAGTTAACTGGCTTTGCATTTAATTTGCATTATATAATGCTTGATATTAAAATTCGTGATTTGAATTAAATTCTTGATAGGAATCTGTAAAATAAAAGAAAAACGTATATAATATAATATATTGCAGTTTTACCATCTAGAAAATTGTGCTAATGTTTTTAGTTCATGCGGAATTTTCCAGTTTCGAACTGTAGTATTACTAAAAACTTTTTACTCTCCAACATCCATGGGTTTGGCTCGTGCTACTCATTTGCACAATTCAAAAATACGCAAATTACCATAAATTGGCAGCGAAATGAAAACAAATGAAAAGATTAAGACTTCGGACTGTGTTTGTCACGTTTCTCTGATGAATAGTGTTTGAGTTTGAGTTGGTAGTAAGGCTGAAATCTAAGTGAAATGGAATTTAGCCGAAATCCAATTGAACGAATCTGGTTGGCCGCACCAGCAACACATTTGCCAATGGGGAACGGGAATGGGGAATGGGAAATGTAATTTCAAGTCAATCTAGCGAAGCTATCCGCTGGAATGGATGCGGCCCTAGATGAACAACTGTTCACCTGTGCGATTGTACATATATATACCTGTGTATAACTGTTGCCGATTCTGCCACCGCCGAGAGCTCCACTATATAAACCCATGGATTTCGCGGTAGCCGCTCATTTTGAGAACGAAACTCTAATTGCGAACCGTGTGTCGTCGTCGCCGGATTGGATGTTGATGTTGATTTTGGTTTCGTGTTTCGTGATTCGTATTTCCCGGCTTTCGCGGCAATCAAGCGCTTGGATAATAATCGTATTATAAGTGAGCATTAGTAAGCCATAAATCTGATTGAAAGTGCCGGGCGCCAGGGGTTTTTCTTCCCCATTGTGTTACGTGACAGGTGTTGCAATGTTCCACTGAGCGACTGCCAAGAGCGCGAGACATTGAATCGGGTTCAAGAATTTGGCCATAACCGAAAAACGTCATGGTTGAGAAGGCCTCGAATGCGTTTACGCTGGAAAAGCTACGCAATCTGCAATGGCAAAAGGTGTTTCATATGTTCTACATTGAACCGGTTGTCTTCATGCTGCTGTTCTCGCACACGCTGTCGGGTGAGTGACTAGCCACTAACTGGCCACCAACTAGCCTCTATCCTCTATTGACCATACCACATCCAGGCACCATCCAGCGCAACCAGGTCATCTATCAGACGTGCACGGTCATCTTCCACTACAATGAGTCCGACTGCAAGCAGCTGGATGTGAAGAACGCCAGTGCCGAGATAAATGTGGGTTCTCCTCTGTAGTTCGAGGTAATCAATGACTTGACCACCATCCGCTTTGCAGGCCATTGAGACGGAGCTGCAGCCGTATGTGGCCAATCTGTTCCTCACCCGCACCCTCCTGGAGAGCATCGTTCCGGCCTTCTGCGGCCTATTCATTGGTTCCTGGTCGGATCACTACGGACGCAAGCCCCTGCTCATTGTTTCCATGATTGGTGAGGCATCGCTCGTTTATCAAAGCTTATGAATTTATCACAATCGAGTACTTAAAGCTGAAATGTAAATACAATTCAGCTTTCCCAGCTCAACACTGCGTAACTTTGGATTGTTGTGATTGCAATCAGTTCTATAACTTAATATTCTCTACAATTACAACTTCTGACCCCTAAGTTTAGTTAGAGATTTATACTCAATACTTTATATTAATGTTCTTCATAATTAATACTTCTGTTAGTAGTGTTTTGAGCTAGTTTTGATTTAGAACTTTGACCCCTAAGATAAGGTATGAAAAAAAAGGTTTAAGTAGATTAAAACAAACAATAGTTTGTTAATTGCTTGGTCTAATATTAATGATACTTAACATTACCCAACAAATTAATAAAAGCTTGCAAAGCATAAAAACAAATATGGTAGACAGGAACTTCTAATTAGAACTCGAATGATTTTAACACTTTGTTTTAACCCTAAGGATTTTGTTTTTCAACTCACCTCCTTCTTCTGCAGGATTCTCCGCCTCCTTCCTGATGATGGCCGCCATTTGCGAGCTGTCCAGCTATTACGTGGTGAATCCCTGGTGGTACATCATGGCGGCGGTGCCCCACTCCCTGCTCGGCGGGAATTGCGTCTTCTCGGTGGCCGCCTTCTGCTTCATCTCGGACATCACGGATTGCAAGTCGCGACCTTACCGCATGATCTTCATGGAGTCGCTCTTCTTTATCGGCCTGACCAGTGGATCCCTTCTGTCCAGCTTTGTGTACGCAGCAGTGGGTGCGGCGGCCACCATCGGACTTTCCGGCTGCATCGTGACCTTCGCCACTTTCTTCATCATTTTCTTTGTGCCCGAGAGTCTGCACTATCGTCAAGCGCAAGACACCACGAGCGCGATCGCCGCGAACGGGGAGAAGGATTGCAAGGAGAAGGATGTGCCGATCACCGCCTGTGACCTGCAATTGGACCGCGTGGCCATCGACTGTCCGCCCAACTTCATGGCCGATGAGGAGCTGGAGAAGAAAAAGGCGAATGAAAAGGATAAGCGGATGGAGCTGCCCACACCAGCGACTCCTGCGATGAGCTTCGACGAGGACCTGCTGGCCAAGTACGTGGAGCGGCTGCCCCAAAAGGCGGAGGAGCGCAAGCGCAAGGAGGAGGAGGAGCGAGTCAAGAAGGCGGGTCTGTTCAGTATGGTCCACATCAAAGACATGCTTAGCACCTGCTTCAAGCGACGCGATCATCACGCACGCGCCATCATCTGGCTTGTCACATTTGCCATGTTCCTGTCCATCTTCGTTTTTGGTGAGTTTCGGCACGATCTTCCCATTAGTTACAAAACTTATGTAATTGATCGATCTCAGATGGCGTGATGACTGTGATGTACCTGTTTGTGCGCGAGAAGTTCCACTGGACGGTGAGGGATTACACATTCTTCGAGACGGTTAGCCACCTGGTTCCCATGATTGGCGCACTCATAGGATTTTTGATCCTGCGAAAGGTGAGCTCAATACTTGGCGCCCAACGTGAGGCCACGACAGATACTCATGCAATCCTTACATTTAGGTCTTTCGCCTGTCCGTTGTGACCTTAGCCCTGCTCGCCTTCTTTTCGGAGATTCTGAACAATCTGGCCAAGGGCTTTGCCACGATGCCATGGCACATGTACCTCTCCGTGACTCTGGGCGTCTTCCGCTCCATCTCAGGACCCATGTGCCGCACTATAGTTTCGAATATAGTACCTCCCTCGGATCTGGGTGAGTTTCCTAGCTTCTTGGTGTAGTTTCTGTATACCTGTACCAGCAACGCAGCTGTTTTCTGAAACAGTACTAATTTAAGTTTTCCTCTCCCCTTCCGCAGGCAAGATTTTCTCCATCAAGAATGTGCTGCAGTCGTTCGCACCGTTCGGTAAGCGGAGCCTAGTGGCGTTTGAGTGTTTATCCATATATTGACTCTTTTACTGCTAATTGAAGTGGCGGCCCCCCTGTACACCCTCATCTATAAGCGGTCGCTCACCACGTACCCGGGTCTGTTCAACTTCGTCAGTTCGTTCCTGTACCTGCTCTCGTTCGTGTTCATCGGGTGAGCTAACTCGCAATGGGATTGGGATTGGGATTGAGACGAGGAAAGCCCCTCTCCAAACACGCTAATTGACCACACGTATTTTCCCCTGCAGATACGTCTTGCGGATCAAGTACCGGCACAAGCAGCACTACGCCAAGGTTTTGAAGTGAGGCGGCGACAGCGGAGATGTGCCCAAATTAACATGTGATCACCCCAACCAAGCAATAAACATTTACAAGTGGAGCGAATTTAAAGATGCAAATCCGGAAAATAAGCGTTTAACTGTGAGGGACTAGCACCGGTCATCGGTTGAACAAATTGATCTTCTTTTACTTGTTTATTTATTTAAATATGTTTTAGTATTTGTAGTGTGTGTTAAGTTATCATTAAGAGTCCCGTCCTATACAATTAAATTGTTATGATTCACAAAACTCGATACACTAAATGTCTTTTATTTTCAATGAACAGATTGCCCAGTTTAATGTTGTTTTATTAAACTGGGTACCTTTCAAAAATAAACTTTAAAATTTAATTATTTTTCTTCGAGAGTGTAGGTCCAAAATTTCAAATCGAATTTCTAATTACTGTCATTGCACTACGGATATGTTTTTGCATTGTCACAATGATATAATAAAAATTATAGTCACATATTATTAATCGGAAGTAAAGGTAACGATGCCAATCTGGTACGTGACAATTGTTGCAATAGGCCAATGAGGGCACTGAACCAGTCTCATACACAACCGGATAGACATTACCTTGTGTTTATAACTTACCAATTATGCCAGAGAAGAAAATAACTTCTCGGGGCTTAGCATTCCAAGTCGACCTAATAATTTATGCTCTCAATAATGCTGGTATGCAAGTAAAGCAGCTCGTATAATTCTACATTAAAACATTTATCTTTTTCAGCTTAAAAACGTGGCCATTAAAGATCCCAACGAGAATGGAAGTGGGCCAAATCATCTACCTTTGATTTTTAGGTCTTTATACCGGCTCTTAATCCATACTCATCTTAAATGTGTATCACTCATAAAATTAGCAAACAAAAATAAAAGCACAAAAACAATTATATTAAGGCTACAATCATCGAAACTTTACTTTTAATTTGCCTATCTTCTTGCAGATTAGATCGAGCCATTTGTAAAGTAAAGCCAACAAAGTTTAATTCGATGGACTTTTAAGTGGTTCTTTATGGTGGCAGTAAAGCCTCCATTTACACCTTCATATATATATAAACATATTGATAATAATAAGCTCACTTCATTGAAATAAACTAGTGCTAATTGAAAGTTGTCTGCAAATAAATCCAGATAGTCAGTTCAATTCTTTAGATACCGGCACAATGCAATCACTTTGAAGAGTTAGAAATACAACGAATTTAATAGCGCAAATTCCAAATATAAAACGAACAATTTATACTACACATATATTATCACTTAGTCGTTGGTGAATTTGGTATGGTAATATTGAGAAGTCCCTAGTGAATGCTATTTACATTTGGCTAAGCTAAGCCTAGTTGGGATTGCAAATACTTATGATAATACTTAAAAACTTCTTAAAACACTGGCTTATGAATGGTTGTGATTCACTATTTGTCTAGGTTGCTTTCCACTTAGTTCTAGAACTGGTATGTGATCAACTTCCAATGGCCTGGTAAACACTGTTGCTGCCCATCGATTTTTGAATGCCAAAGACCGTGCTGCAATGGGATTTGTATTAAATTAAACGTTATTAATCTTAGAAATTATCATTTAGTACTCACGCCGACATGCAGTAGCAAAGGGAGTAGAGTCCCACACTGATGAAGTTGAAGATGCCCGGATAAAAGTTCACTGTGGCCTGGTACACGGCCGTGTAGAGTGGTGCAGCTCCAAGGGGAGAAATGGACTGCAGTGAAGTGGTCAGCGAGAAGATTTTACCTGTGAAGGGATTACAGGGATTAGTCTATATTAGGTCCTAGTCCTAGGCATCTGCCTAACTCACCCAATTCCGAGCTGGGAGTCACGTGCGACAGGATGGCCTTGCACATGGGCGACATAACACCCCGCATCATGCCCACAATCAGGGCCAGGTACATCTCGCTTCGGTAGACGGCCGTGGCCCTAACCGTGCTCTCCAGAACACAGCAGGCAAAGGCCAGGAGTGTCATCATGATGGTGGACAGCCCGAGGAGACGACGCAGCAGGATCATGGCTATGGTACTGCCCACCACTTGGATGACGAACCGCGCCGCATTGAACACACTGTAATCCTGGACCGTGTAGTCAAACTGCTTCCGCATGAACATGTAGTTTACGGTGTTCTCGCCCTCTGAAAAGTCAAACGAACAATCAGTTTCTGAACTGAATCCAGTCAGTATCAGCAATAATCACCCATGGCAAAAACGCACAAGGTCAGCGACATCATCACGAACCAGATGATAGCACGATCGTAATTCTCCCGCTTCCTAATGCACGTCTTCACGAGGACCTTCACCAAATCCAAGCGGAAGAACTCGCGAATGCGTGACTAACGAGGAAAATTCCATAGTTAAGCCAGAGTCAAGTGATATTCGTACATCATATACTCACCCCAGTTTGCAAATCTTCCGACTTGAGACTCTCCGGCACAAAGAAGTAGACGTAGATTAGCGCTATGGAGATGATGGAGCCCACCAAGATGAATAGGGTTGAAGCACCAACGGCGGCATAGAGGTAACCACTAGCCACTCCGCCGGCCATCATTCCCAGACCTAAGGCTGCCTCCATGGTCACCATTCTAATTAAAAGTGCTGTCATTAGTGAGTGGGGTACACATATTAAACTATCAAAAGTTTTTAGATTGAAACATTTTAATAAGTAAAACGCTTGATGCTAAGTTTGTGTTACTAATTGTAACTAAAAAGTTTATTTTACTTATCAAAATGTAATACCCTCTTAGAGCTCTGTTTTCTATGTGTAAGGTTTAAAAACAAGCTTCATATCGTTAGCATACAATGGCGAATCTAAAAAACAATGTCTTAAATGCATTATGATCTCATTTTGTTATTACATTTAGGTAAAACAAATCATTGATAATGACAAGGTTTTCCATACCATGGTTATGCTTCAGATTACTTGCAAATATCATTAATGAAACGGGTTATCTTTTCACTCACCTCATGGCTCGCTTCTCCTCGGTGGCCACATCGGATACATGGCAATAGAGGATGGTGATGAGGGCGCAAGTGCCTCCACTGAACACCGAGGGCACAGTGGACAGCAGGAACCACCAGGGACTAATATTGGTGGCCGTTGTTATTTGCGTAAAAACTACCAGAATAATGGCACTCACAAAGAAGCCTTTAAGATAATACATTCATCAGATATGTCATACGAATTAGGGGCATTTTCTCTCACCTGAAAATGTGGACAGCAGGATGGGTCGTCGGCCGAACTTATCCGACCAGGGTCCCAGAAAGAGGCTTACTATGGCGGGTACGGTGCTCTCCAGCATTGAGCTTATCATTGTGATGGTGGAGGCATACTCCTGAACTTGCCCCTCGATCCTCTGCAATGGGGGAAATCTGTTTGTCAGAGGATTTAATAATGCTGATAGCCCCCACTTTTGTCGTCACGTTTTCATGACTCACTTTGTGGATGGGGGTATTTGGCGCGGCTTAACTATCTGCACACATGTATTTCAAAATATCTATGTACATATGCCCGATTTGTGTACCACGGTCGATAGCATTTGGTGATACGACGAACCCATTAGTCATTAACAATTCGGGGTTTCTTTTGTTTTGGTCAACTGATAAGGAGAAACAGGTGGGACACACAGTATGCATATTGAAACCACCCGTTACAAAAAGCTATACAAATTAAGCTTTAAACCTTTACCTAATTATATAGACAAAGTCGCAATACAACTTTGTAGGTAATGTAATTGCTAGCTAGCTGTGTTCGTCTTAAACGCTGACATCTCATGCATTAATGCATATTACGTATACGCCCAGCTGGCCAACATACCTTTACTTCATCGGAGGCACGATTCGTACCGAGAAATGGCTCGCATTCGGTGGCATTATATTTCAAGACCGTGACGCAGGTTTGATAGAGTATCTGGTTCTGATAGACCGCATCTGGTGGAATGGCACAAACTGATTTATAGACGCCCACAGCAAATGCTCGGAGATTCATACACACCTGTTAGGAATCTGCCGAAGAAAACCAGAAATACGGCGGGCTCTAGAATCAGCGAACGGGGTCGTTTTAGCCAGCCACTAAGTGTTCTGTTCGAGGGTGGGGCAACCACTTCGGTGTCCAGCGTCTCTTCATCACTGCCAATGATGGGATCCTCATCACTCCGCGGCATTCTGGTTCAGGGAAGGTTACGGCTCTATCGCACACCTTTTCTAACAAACTGATCGAAGCAATTAGCGTGTAGACAAAGGAATTAGCTATTCATTCAGGCAAGAAATATAATATATCGGAGCGGGAACTGTAGGAAACCTCCGCGCGCACCGAACTCAAGTGCTACACTAAGTGCTGGGAGCAGCTGAAATTGGCGTCGTAAACAAACAAAGCGAGCGATTGCCAATTCGCGCACACAAAACGTTTGCTACGCCCTATCTGAACCCGGCCGAACTGCTCAACGCACTATTTGATTTATGCCCAAAGGTGTTGATAATTTGGTGTATTTACAGTTTATTGTCGCACTGCATACAGTCGAAACTTTTCACCTTAACTTTACAATGTTTGCACATGCAAAACACAGTCCAAACAGCAGATACATGCATACAGATAAAAATCATAATAATACTTGCACAAATACAAGGAGTACAAACACTAGATTAATTTACAAAAATAGTTTGTAATCGTTCAAAATGAGAGCTCTTTCCAGCACTTGCAGGAGGTCTTTAACTTATTAGACACATTCAGCTAAATCGGAGCGTTGGGTGGCTGGTTAACTGCCTATAGCCTGATAGATACTGCTGCTGCCCATCGATTTCTGGATGCCGAAAATCACACTGTAATTGAAATGCACTGTAGTTACTTTAAATCTTTGAGCTAAACTACAAATTAGTACTTACGCTATGAGAGTGTAGCACACAAAATAGAGGGCCGCACTGATAAAGTTAAAGGCTCCGGGATAATATTCCAACGTTGCCTTGTAGACGGTTGTGTACAGAGGAGCAGCTCCCAGCGGAGAAACCGATTCCATCGAGGTGGTTAGGGCGAAAATTTTACCTTAATTGTATGAGATTTTTCAAGTTAATTGCGCGCACACGCTTCGCTAATTGTTATAATCGACTTACCCACTTCCGTGGCGGGCGCAACATGCGAGAGAATAGCACGGCACATGGGTCCCATGACGCCGCGCATCATTCCCAGCGTCATGCCCAGGTACATCTCCTGCCAGTAAACGGCTGTGGCCCTCACCGTGCTCTCCAGGACACAACAGGCCAGGGACAGCATCGCCATGGTTACGATGGACATCTTCAGGACACGGCGCAGCACCACCATGCCGACGATGCTGCCCACAATCTGGATCACGATGCGGGAGGCGTTGAACAGGCTGAAGTCCTTAATGGTCCAGTTGAACTGCTCCTGCATGAACATGTAGTTTACAGTGCCCTCACCCTCTGTAAGCAATAGTTGGATTAGGTTTGTTTGGAATGCAAAAGTATGCTTTTAAATACCCATATCGAATATGGCTATCGTAAGCGCAATCATAGTAAGCCAGATGATGGCACGATCAAAGTTGGGTCGTCTCTTAAAGCAGGTGCGTACCAGATCCTTGACCAAATCAAAACGGAAGAATTCACGGATTCGCGACTGGAATAGGAAAAATATAAGTTAGCTTTGTATCCGCTTTTAGGAAAAGAAGCTACATACTCCTGAATGTATATCCGCCGGATTCAAACTTTCGGGCACAAACAAAAATACGAAGAGCAAAGCTAGAGTCATCAGGATACCAGCAATGGAAAATAAGGTCAGGGCATTGGTGGCGGCATAGATGTAACCGCTGGCCACATTGCCCATCATCATGCCAGCGCAAAGGGATGCCTCGTTGAGAACCATTCTATAAAAGTTGGGAGTGAAAGTAAATAAATAAACATTAAAGATTCTCCACTCACCTCAAAGCCTTCTTTCGTTCCTTGGCCACATCGGATATGTAGCAATAGATCCCCGTAATTAAGGCGCAAGTTCCGCCGCTTAGGACCGAAGGAACTGAGGAAAGGAGGAACCACCATGGGCTGATATTGGTGGACATGGTTACATAGGTGATAACTATCAGTATGAGTGCGCCACTGAGGTAACCTTGAAAGACGAGAAATCAGTTCTTGTTTTACGAATATTGTACCATTACCAACCCGTAAACGTTGTCAGCAGAATGGGTCTCCTTCCGAACTTGTCGGACCAGGGACCCAGGAATAGACTCGCAAAGGCTGGTATTATGCTCTCGAGCAAAGAGGTTGTCATCATGATATTCGCCGAGTACGTTTGGACGATAACCTCGACTTCCTGAAAAACAGAAGTTCAGTTTAGAACAATGCACAACTGTGGATCCCGCTTTGCATGAGTCATTATGGCAAGCTTAATTCTATAATTATAAATAATTCGCTTGACTAGAGTTCGATACTACTTCGAAATTTAGACACAAAGGTTTTTTGTTTACATTGCTTTTTGCCCGTTGATAAGCCTTGAATGTCTGTTCCAAATACCTTATCTCTTAGCACTAAACAATGGAAGTTTTGCATTAGATTAAACCGATTTGTTTCATTGATTTTGCTTTGTCACGTCGGTTGCTGTGATACTCCGAATAAGTGGGTCGCTTCCATGGAGAATATATCAATCTCAGCGTGTCATATACGTACTTTGAGATACAGCAGCAGTTACAGTGGTGTTAAATTATAAACATTGTATTTATGGGGGCGTATGAGTTTAAATTTTATAATTTAATTGCTGCTAATGATTTCGACAACCCAATTGAATATTACCAAAATACATTCTTTAGAAACCCCTACTTCTCAGTGCTATTTTTCTGATCATTGCTATACACACATCACAAACCCGAAACGCCCCACAGAACAGCAAAACAATTCGTTTAGAGATAAAAACTTTTCAAGCAAAAACCAGGCACGCCAGTAGCAACAACACAAAGTGCAGATATATAGTATATGAATGTACTTACTTTATCCGCCGCCGATCCGCGATCAATGCCCAGCAACGGCTCACATTGCGTGGCATTAAATTTCTCGATGGTGACGCAGGTCTGGTAGAGGATCTGATTTTGATAAACCGCCGCTAAAACAGACAACAGACATAATTGAATTAATGCACCGATCCCCAAGATTTTCCCTCCGCTTGTCATACCAATTAAATATCTGGCAAAGAAGATGAGAAAAACTGCGGGCTCCAGGATAAACCATCGATAGCTGCTATAGTCATGCGGCGGAGGTGGGGGCACTGGCGATGGGTCCACCTGCTCACTGCTGGCCGCAGAGGAGGCGTCCAGAATGCGTGGCGGCGCATCTTCGCCAGCCTCCACGTCGCTCACCAAGGCATCCGTGTCTGATCGGGGCATTCTGCCGATCCGTTCGGTTCCGTTCCCTTCCCGACTTGGTAGTTATCGCACGCGGAACTCGGGGATCCGACTGCCACCAGACTACTGGAGATAATGGATTAGCAATTCATTTGCCAGAATCGGAATGCAGCGCAGTTTTTCTTATTACGACTTCCAAACGCCACTGAGGTTTTTCAGGCACTAAAGCTTCGCTGCTCTGTCACTGATTAACGTGGATTTATCGTTGTTAAATTCACTAGTAATGTATATTAGTTTCACCAACGCAGTTGCCTGTATTTTTCCCTTTTTTATGAGTGTCGTCTTTTTTTATAAACTTTCTAAAGCAACAGCTGATTGCATCTGCTTCTTCTTTGTTATTGTTTTGATTTCGACTATCGATTTTAAATTTTTGGTGCTGCCAACTTGCTCTAGAAAAATACCGTTTATTTTTGTCCCATTTTTTACTGGTCAATTATTTCAATTTAAACTTAGTTTTAATAGCGGCGTCGGTCACGTTCTCCTCGCGAGTCTCGTTCCCGCTGATCATGACGACCGCGGTCGCGTTCCCGCTCCCTTTCCCGGCGATCCCTGTCGCCGTTCCTGTCACGCTCCCTTATCTTGTCCCGATCCTGGCGCTCTCTGTCCCGATCCTGGCGACCACTGCCGGTCTGCCGGCGGTCGTAGTCCTCGTTCTGGGTGTCCCGATTGCGCACCCGGTTTCGCTGGCGATCGTAGTCCTCCAGTTCGTCATAGTAGTCGCGGGAGCGGGCGTTGTTGCCCTGGCCAGATCTCCGGTCGCGCTCCCGACTGCGTGACCTGGACTTGGAGCGAGCTCTTCGCGGCCGTCGCACCGATGTTGAGTTATCCTTGGTGCGGTTGGCCTCGTCCGCCTTTTCCTCGTCGCTGGGTAGCTCATCGTCCAGATCCTCGTCCAGCACGGACACCTTGGGCTCGATCTCGTTGTTCTCCTCCAGAATGGAACGCTTCTGGATGCGGGGCAGTATGATGTCGCAGACACGGTCGTTGCGCAGCAGTTCGTCTATGTACTCGTCCATGTAGACGATCTCGAATTGGCCGGCGCGATTTTGGCGGCGCAACTTGCGGTTGTCGATGTACAGCGGTTCCAGGTACTTGTAGCAGTCCAGGGCCGCTCCCGTGAGCCGAAGATAGAAGGCGCCCAGGGCCCGCACATACTTGAACTCCTCGTTCTTGATGAATTCCACCACGATGTCCTTCTCCGGCTGAATCTGCAGCATCTTGAGCGTGAGACAGAGAAACTGAGTGGGCTTGATGTTGCCGCCGTAGACGCCGCCGACGAAACGCAACTCCATGGCCTTGTCCACGAGCAGCTCGGCGGTGAGGGCGAAGCACTGCTCCTTCCAGTACTTTGAGTCATATATCCGGGAGCGAATAATCTTCTCGATGAGGTACTGCGGGTTGGTGCCGTGCACGTTTTTAGCCTCCTTCACCGTGCGATTGGCCATTCTCGGTTGATTCCGGTTGCCTTGTCACGGTATGATTAGTTGGTCCCGCAATTCGATGGTGCTTGGTTTATGCCAGGCCGGTAAAACACGCAATTGCAGATTATATATTTATTTATTTTTCGGCGTTGCCCAGCCGGTGTGACCAGAGTGCGGTCAGTTAAAAATACCTACGGTCCAGAAAAAATACCAACTGCATACACAACTACGATGACAAGACCGATAGACAGACCAATCGGTATCGGGTGACGCATACGAACAACATCCGCAGACAACCAAGAAACGCAATTTAAGGAAAAAATCCAAATTTTTGCTTAGTCCGGGTGAAAAAGCAGACCAGCCAGGATGAGTTTCTTCGGGAAAATGTTTGGCGGCAAGAAGGAGGTGGCCCCCACCACCGGCGAGGCGATACAGAAGCTGCGCGAGACGGAGAACATGCTCATCAAAAAGCAGGAGTTCCTGGAGGCCAAGATCGAGGACGAGCTGAACATAGCTCGCAAGAATGCGTCCAAAAACAAAAGAGGTACGTGTGCGGCATGCGGAGGTCCTTGTTATCCAGTCAGCCACCAGTTGGGCCTGGGAAAATGACTCATTGCTTTGTTTTTGTTGCGGCCGTGAGGCCCCCAATTAATCAGCCCCCGCTGCTGCCCAGCAAATAGAACATTCAATAAAACAATCTATATTTCTTCGCCCTTCTCACCCGCATACCATTCGATGCCTGGACGTGTCCGCAAATCGCTAGAACGTAATATAAACATTCCTTTTGATAACCCAAAACAAACAAGCCGTAGAAGTAGAGTAATTCGAAACCACACATATCAAATTGGCCATATCATTTGTTTAATCTCGTCTTGGGATCCGGCTAATCTCCTTTTCTGTCACCTTTTCAGTGGCCCTGCAAGCCCTCAAGAAGAAGAAGCGCCTGGAGAAGCAGCTGCAGCAGATCGATGGCACCCTGTCCACCATTGAGATGCAGCGGGAGGCTTTGGAGAGCGCCAACACGAACACTGCCGTTTTGACCACAATGAAGAATGCCGCGGATGCCCTCAAAACAGCCCATCAGAACATGTGAGTCATAGATCAGCAGCAGCATATGTGCCAAGCACTAACTTTAACCCATTTACAGGGATGTGGACAAGGTGCACGACATGATGGACGATATTGCCGAGCAGCAGGACGTGGCCCGTGAGATTTCCGATGCCATTTCCAACCCAGTGGCCTTTGGGGCCGATCTCGACGATGAGGATCTCGAGCGGGAACTCGACGAGCTGGAGCAGGAGAACTTCGACAAGGAGATCATTGGTATTCCCGAGCCGGCGCCCACATTGCCCGAAGCGCCCACAGAAGATTTGCCCGAGAAGGCCAAGGAGAAGAAGAAGGCGGCCGCAACGACAGCTGTAGTGCCAGATGATGGTGAGTTTACTTGCAGCCTTTAAGTTTCTCGCTTCAATTCTTAACTCAACTTCATAACAGATGATCCAGACATGAAGCAGCTGCTGTCCTGGTCCAACTAAATTAAAGCGCTATCGAAATCTCCCCACTGTTCTGCATATTCACCCCCGACCCAATCTTCTTGTTTTAATTAAAAACAGATAATGTTAATTAAGCCAAATTTTAGTTTGAAGCGAAGGAGAGAAAAACAAGGCATTAATTCCTTTGGCAATCAAATGGGCAACAAAATAGGAATGTGATTTAACAAATAAACGAAAGGAGCATAGTCAGGCCACACATCAGCTAACATAGATACCCGCATCGAAAAAATATTGTACTTTTACATTTTGTTGGTACTATTTTGTGATTTTATTTGTTTATTTTGTTTAACGCAAATAAATGGCCGATTTGGTTGGCCGATAGCTGATTGCGGATCCAATATTCCAACCAACAAAAGCAGCTTTTTTGAAACACCAGCAATATGTTTTGTGGCACTCATATTCCCGCAGACTTAGCTTTGTATTGAACAATTCACATTAATAAAAGTAAGAAACCACTCGACTGCAACTGAATGCGAGAGGTACAAAGAAAGAATAAACCAAAATATTTTATTAAAACGGTTCTAATAAATCGGCGGATATGAAGCTTAGAAATTCTGATTTTTAAATCTTTTTATGGTCCTTTAGTTATGAAATTAATTTTATACTGACGCATGTGGGGGTTTTTTGATCAACCAAAAAAAATCCCCTTACCAATGCCCCACCGATTGAAACGAGTTTAACATTTAAGTTCCATACATTTAGGAGTAGCATTTTATTAAAAATCGATCGGTTGTACATCAATATCATTTCAACTATGGTTTGATTAATCTATGTACTACGGACTTGGCTAATTCGTGGTCAAGTGGGTTGGAAAGGAACAGGCACTCAGGTTTGCTGCCTCAGACTCTTCACATATCGCACCGGAACTTCGGGCAGGTAGACGCAGACAAAGAACATCAACGGTCCGAACAAAATCATGCAGATCAGCCAGTAGACCAAGCCCAAAATGGTGAGGGCGTCCATATAGGAAATAGGGTGGATCGATCGGACAGTACGTACAAATAAAGGGGTATTTGAATGTCTTGTGTGTATAATTGTAAATAAATAACTAGTATCACTAAACACCGGACTCGGCCAATGGAGATGGTGCAACAAGGCAAAAGGCTGTTGTTGCCGCTAGCGCTCCGATGTTCCTAATAGGGTTACAGATACAGCTGCAGGTCACTTGAGATACGGATCACGACTCATCCAAATGATGCTCCGATCCACAATAGTCTGGTATTCTTCAAGCGCGCCACCTAAAACGAATCGAAACGAGAGATGGTATTGCATCAGTTGCGGTTTTGGTGATTATTAACCCGACTGCGGATCTTACAGCGTGCTGAGAGTATGATTGCCCAATGGTTACTGACCAGCTGCTCCACTGAATCACGCACTTTATACCCATACCCCCTGGCCAGATCCACGCCCAGATCGGTTATTTTCGGGGCTATCCCCGGCCACTCACATTCTAAATACGGGACTTCCTCAGCTGTTCGCGGCGGCAGTTGATTCGCAACTGACTCTTAACTGGTTTTGCAGTTCCAGTCCAGATCCCCAACGTCCCCAAACATCAGGCTATCTCGCTCAGAACTCTGAGCCAGCCTAGGCCGAACAGCGCTCAAAACTCGGGCGTTCAAGGTAAGCTTACGAATCTATGACCGCATAAACTGGTTTGCCTGCCTCTATAGAGAACGTTTGGTTACGGTCTTTTGGCATTTAATTAATCACATTGATCGAGCTTTTAACCCCTGTCGTAATCGTCAATTGCAGGCATTGCACGGCTATCAGGGCTCCGAAATTACAGCAGCTACCAAACCATTTACACATGGATTTCCATGTGCTGTGACTGATTACTCAGTTGCAAGTAAACAAAGTAAACAAAGTAATAAACAGGAAATAAAAACCTCTTGAGCACTACATAAAAAAATAGCCACAGAGTTATAAAGCAAAGAATGGAACACAAAGATACCATTATAGATATACGCGTGTACTGGTAAAAGTGTTTTGAAAATCAACAACTTAAAAGGTCATTGATCAAGCAATTGCAATCTATCTTATCTACTTTTCGTATATTCTACTAAATATATAAAACCTCACAAAGGATAGGGAATCGATGGGAACCTAATGTATAGCTCAAAATATCAATACATGGATTGCAAAAGAACAACTTCGAAATTCCTATTCTTTAAATGTTGGTAGATACAAACTGTTTTATAGAGTTACAAGTTACAGAAGACTTTAGGCGACTCTATGTTCCATTTTATGTATAATTTTGATCATATCATCGACAATCCATCTTTATTTATATTTTAACTATCTGTAAGTTTTTTTAAATGGAAAATCTTTTAAATTTTTTAGAATATAAAAACAGAATGATGAATAATATAATAAGACTAGTAGATTGTATTATCTGAAAGTAAATCTAATCAACTGTGACTCATCTTTAGTATTACTTAACTATCTGCAAAATGACATGAAAAAAGTAAATATGATAGTATAATAAATGATCATGTATAGTAAATGAAAATACTGGACTTTGTCCGTGTTTAATGTTTTATAACTAACTGAAAATGCCCAAGAGAAAATAAATAAAGATGTTTCTATCTTATCTCCACCCTTGTTGTTCCCCACACTCAAAATATAGTTTTGTAACAAGAAACCCAACTTACATGATGTAAAAGTAGTTATCACTATCCTTGCGCTTCACATCGCATGGGTTTCCGCTCTTGCTGACCGTGGAGTTGGAGGGTCCTGGTTCGGGATCCGTCTGCTGGGAGCTGGTGCTCCAGCTCCGTCCCCAGCGGCTGCTGATGGAGGATCCGGGCACATTCGACTGCTGGCTGCTGGACAGATTTCCATCTTTGCTGGAACCGGCGAAGAACGACTTGACGCTATCCATGGTGCGACCCTCGCTGCGGATCTCGTTCCGATTGGCTGTGTGTATATGTATGTGTCGAGCCTCCAAAGAAACGCCCGAAATTGATAAAGCTAAAAATATATATGTGAAGACACCGTAATTTATTTATTTTGACTCTGAAATCTTGTTTTTTTCGGTGGGCTTGTGCCCCCCGAGCTGTTTCCAAGTGTGAGATCTTTCTTTTTTTGGCTGTCGAACGAGCTAGATTGATTTTGAATTCATTTATGGTGCAGTGGGAAAACAAGTCGAGTTATTGATAAGGTCTCTTGGTATACATTTATTATCATCGTATCTGCTCCAGGTGGTGCGGTGGCCATCTTGAAGGTTTCTGTTTGTTTTCACCGAGTGGTGCAGGGGTGGGGTCTTTTGTTTTCGAGTTAGGAGAGTATTTATAACACCGAGCAATGAGGTATTTCAAATTTACTGAGGCTGATCAAACAGGCTTCGATAAAATTGCACGTAAGTGGCAAGTGCGACGTAGTTTGATGTTTAAGCTGATTTGCTTTCAAATCTAAATATATAGGTGTTGCCGCGTACATATTATCAATTAGCAGTTCAAAACAGTTCACCGCCTAGGCTGATAATGTGGTTAGAAATCGACTGAAACACGCTTCGTTCACGGGAGCCATGGGAAATAGTTAGGTTCATAGATTTTCGGGTTAGTTTTCAGTTGGTTAGTAAGGTTAGCCTTGAAAAACCACCTAATGATAAGAGTTGCGAGGTCAACCCAGCCAACCCACTGACCTACCTCAAATGCTCACTTGCCACTTGCACTGCAGGCTTTAAATCCAATTAATTTTTGACACGATTTCTCCGACTTCGCTCAGTGCACTCCCACAAAAACAGAAACAACAACAATAGCAGCACGGTCACTTCACTTCCAGTCGAGCAGAGAGAACTGTGAACCGTTTTGCACAATGTCTGCGATCGCACTGAAAACGAAACAAGGCACGGCATCGGCATCGGAATCGAGTCTTTTTAGTTTTAATCAATTTTAAATGCGAAGGCGTCGGGTTTTGTCTGGGTGTGTGTGTGAGTGGGTCTACCACGCATGCACCCATACAAACCACACGAGTGCACAGAAACAAATCTTGTGTATATCGGTTAAACATTTTTTAAAATCAAGAATTTGAACATGCTTGATTAGTTTAAATCTAAGTTCATACTTAACAAACCCATTATACCAAGCTGACTTTTTGAAATCTATTACCCACATTTTCTATATAAATTTAGCAAGACTCGTACAGTGTATCGAAACCAAGCAAAGGTTTTTAACTCTAATTTAATTATTTCTGATATTGTAGTTTTAATGTTGTATTATTTATGCTTTCTAACAATACAAATCTTTTAATTGCCTTGCGAAATAAAAAGAGACAATGAAACTGGGATGTATAATCTTAATTTTATGTTTTTTTTAGTGTATGCTAGCTAATCCAGTGTGTATTTTCCATGAGTATCTTTGGATGTTGCCATCGTCTGGAAAGCGTCTGGTTTCTGTTGGTACCTGACTTTCCGAGTCAGTTTTCTAGTTTGTTTTGATCGCAGTTTCTTTTCAGTGATTCTGTCTTTAGAGTCTGTTTTTGGCTGCATCTGTTTTGGCAGCTAAATTCACATTCTACCTGGTTCATCATAGAGCAGCCTTGCCAACGAACTTCCGCCCTTGCTCTTTGTTTCACTTTTCTGTGGACTTTGGACCCTCAGTTTTTCCTCTGTTTTGTAATGCTTGTTTGTACGCACTTACAGAAAAAATGAACGACCCGGTAAGTGCTCATTTTTAAATTGTATGACTTTCTTTATATGCCTTGGGTTTAGTCACTCCAGAATTCCGTAGCATTTTTATATTAAGAAATACAATTTATGATTCATTGACCTAATTTAGCAATGATATCTATTTTAGGAATTGACCCAATTGGATACCACCAATTCAGCAAAAAAAATTCTAAAAATTAAAACGATAAGAATTGATTATTTGTTGCTATCAATGTCAATTAAATTTAAAACAATTAGTTGTTCGCAAAGCTTTAACGGCTTTCTGCCAAAAGCTGTTGCAATATTTAAAACAAGTGGCAGTTCCGATAGCATTAACAGCTGTTACGACCAGGGCGGCACAGTGTGTTATCGCCCGATAGCTCCTTTGTTTTGATCTGTCGAAAAAGCAACTCTGTGTGGTCTCTCGCCAATTTAATTTTAGCAACTTTTTTACGAAACAAAGATTAAATAATTAACGCAGTTTTCTGCACACTAAATGCCAAATACTTATAAAAGACTGCCCAACCGCGAAAAGTGTCGTCCGTGAAGCAGCACAGAGAGGGGGAAAACAAAGTGCCAAGTCAAAGGGGACACAGGAGAAGAGCGACCCAAACACCAGACAAAACCTCTTAAAACTCGGGTCGTGACCTGCCGAAGGGCCAGCGAGAGCGGCTTTAGACATGGGCAACGCCAGCTCCTCAGTGCACATGCAGCGCGAGCGCCACAAGTCGACCGACTTGTCCACGCCGAGCTCTCCCGCACACTTCCGCGACTCGGTTGGTGGAGCAGGGGGCGGGGGAGGAGGAGCGGTACAGGGCGGGAGTGCTGGCGCAGCAGCTTTGGTGGGCGGTGCAGTAGCGGGGGCGGGAGGAGGCGGGGGCGGAGGCCAAGCTTTCTCGTTCGACAAAAAACATACGGCAGTCTTGAACGAGGGCTCGTCGCAAGAAGACGACGACCCGTACTACACGGGAACTGCAACTGGATCCAACAGGCGCACCGCCGACGAGACGTCATCCTCAGCGGTTCACCGAGAGCGATCCAGCATGGAGCACAACGAGGAGGAGGAGGAGCCGGGCACGGAACCACCGGAGCCCGGATCTCAGTTGGTCAGCGAGGAGGACGACATTCGGAAGACGGCTCTGCCCACCGTGCTGCGCTGGGATGGCGGCGGCAAGAACGTAACCATCTCGGGCACCTTCAGCGACTGGAAGCCCATCACGATGGTCCGCAGCCACCAGAATTTTGTGACCATTATTGATCTGCCCGAGGGAGACCACCAGTATAAGTTCTGCGTGGACGGCGAGTGGAAGCACGATCCCAAGCTGGTCAGTTTCTTGTGCTTTAGGAGGAAAATCAATAAAGTGGGCTCAGTTTTTTTCGTGTGTTTACGATTCGGGCGCCCGAATGACGCAGTTAACGATTTTCGCCCGCGTTGTGTAATCGGCGTAAACAAACCGAAGTCCCCCAGTAATCAGTAGTGGATTTCAATTGGGTTCAGAGATGCTCATCCGGCGAGCTCTAGCTATTTTATCGGAAGCCTTTATTAAAGCGATCTGTGAGCAGTGTTATCAGTAAAGCAATTGAAATTTTAAATTAGCGTTTGGTAAACAAAAGGCCTTCGGAGCTAAACTTGTTTTAAAACACAACTTAAAAGTAGATGACGGTAACCTTGTGCTATAAAACTAACTATATTCAGAGAACCAAAGTAAAATTTACTTTCTCTTTAAATATTCTTAGTTAATTTTTTTTACAACTTAAAAATGTATATAAGTAAACAACGGAAAGCGGGCTAATCAGGAAAACAACCAATTCAATATTCTTATTGGCGTTAAAATTCAATTCCATAAACTTAAACAGTTGCCAAATTTTTATATAGATTTCAAATTCATTTTAAATAGTGTTAATCGAATTTATATTTATTTTATTTGGATGCAATCGTAAAACTAATCTCGTAACCTTTAAACCGTTTTAAATAGTTTTTAAAGCCTTTCAACTTGTATAATAATCGAAAGCTACAAAGGTTTAGAAGAAAAAGGCGAACCTCATTGAGAATATCTAAGCTAATTGCTTTAGTTATCAAACAATTTAGTCTCCACCATTTTTCAACTTGTCATAAAATATATTTTTAAAGTGCTTCTGTAAGCAAATCAAAAGCCAACTACTCATAGAAAATATTCCACGGAATTTTACTGCGAAAGCAAGTATCGCTATCAATTCTACTCAGCAAAATGAAACAAGTTATTGCCTAAAATAAAATATTGACCTCTGCCTACTTACAGAAAATGTTCTACGCAATTTGCTTTTCATCGCATGTGTATAGTATATATACATGTGTATAGTAACTATACAATCGCGTAAGATTATTGCTTACAATTATACTTTCACACAATGTTCAGTCCAATTTCTGTCTATCGCACATATTGCTATCCAATTTCATGAGTTTTATTGAACTCTACGAAAGGGCCCCTGTTATTGGCTACAATTATATACATATGGGAACTGCCCATGAATGGCACGCAACAGAGACCCTATGCATTAGTTATTTCTCAGGCACTGTTTACACAGCTATTATTACTCATCGGTTTGCAATTTCAGAAAAGCGTTGAGAACGACGAGGGACAACGAAATAACTTGGTGTCCGTGCGGGAATCCGATTTCGAGGTGTTCCAGGCGCTGGCCAAAGACAGTGAGAACGTGACCAACTTCGCGGAGAAGGAGTACACGCAGGAGGTGCCCCAAGTGAAGCCCTGGGAGAAGGTGTCCGGCCCACCCGTCTTGCCGCCCCACTTGCTGCAGGTCATCCTCAACAAGGACACACCGCTTTCGGTAGGTATTCCTAGTGCTTTGCCGGATGCCCCCCTTAATGTTATCTCCGTTTACTCCCAGTGCGAACCCACTTTGCTGCCGGAACCCAACCATGTGATGCTGAACCACTTGTACGCACTGTCCATCAAGGATGGCGTCATGGTGCTGAGTGCCACGCATCGGTATCGCAAGAAGTACGTCACGACGCTGCTCTACAAGCCCATTTAGGCCACTTGCAATTGGTATTTTAGCTATAGGAACCTGGTTTTTACGAGGGGGTAATCCTGGGTCGACTCGGGAAATACCCCAAACCCAATTCGTCTCGCTTGTCAAATCTACTATATTATGCAGTGAAAGTGTTTTATTTTTCTCTTTATTAAGCGTTGTATTTTTTTAGTTATAAATATACGGAACTTGTAAAAATATAAGATTATTGCATTGTGTCATAAATATTTGTATTTGAATTCACCACTACTAATCGTAAGGCTTTTTGCATTTTCAAGATGATATGTCATTAGTGTCACGGTCTAAGAATAATTTAGGCATCTATCCGTATTGACTGACAATTTGGTTCCCTATTCGCTGTCTTAGATTATAACAACACTTTGGATTTTGATCAATGTTTCATATCACATGTGTACGAAGGTCCTCGCTCACGGAAATCTATCGGAATACATTCGCGAATTACTATGTATTTAACTGGAAAACCTAGCTGGACAAAAACTTAGCAAGGGTATTGAGCCTCTTTCACATCAGCTTGACCTTGTGGTCCAACTGGTCGGATTCCATTTTCTTGGCCAGCAGCAGCGGCGAGGAGGAGGCCAGCGCCACCGTCTGCTTGGCCAAGAATCGCTCGTGCATCTTGTTGGACGTGTGCTGGAACTCGCCGTCCTCGTCGAACAGAGCCTTGGTGAAGTACTCCTGGAACAGGCGGCCCATGTACTGGTCCTTGGTGGACGGCCACCAGCCCTCGAGGAAGCCGATGTGGCCGCCACGGGCCGTAATGATGATGGCCACATGGGTGCACTGGTTGGCCGCCTTGATGGGGATGGCATCGAGCGGCTGGAACGGATCATCGGCAGCACTCAGGCACAGCAGCGGCACGGAGATGTGGTCCAGTTTGTTGTGCAGCGTGGCATCCGAGTAGTAGTCATTCACATGGGCATAGCCGAACTGCTTGGCCGTGAACAGCTCGTCGAACTCCTTGATGGTCGTGCAGCGCAATATTCGCTGAATGTCGATGTCGGAGTCCTGGTAAATGTCCCTGTAGATATCCAGATGGTTGCGCAATGTGCGGCACAGACTGCCAGCCAAATGGCGTCCCAGCAGGCTGTTGATCACCGGCTTTTCAATGCTAGCGCTGCCCTTGTGCACGTCCCACGGCACCGAGATGATCTTGGCCGCCGACAGAAGGCTCCTGGCCTCGTCGCTCTTGCGGGCCAGATAGTTTCCCAGGATCAAGCCACCCATGGAGATGCCTGTGGCTCCCAGCTTACAATGCTCGGGAAGGCTGCGACGCACATGCTGGACGACCTCGCACAGATCCTCGCAGTTGGCGGCGCAGTAGAGACGAGGGGTTTTCAGCTCGATGCCGCCAAGTCCGCGATTGTTGAACACCACCACCCGCATGCCAGCCTGCTGGGCGGCAAAGACCAGGCACTTAATGTACTCAGCTTGCGACTCACCGGTGAGGCCCGGCAAGATGAGGATGCATGGAGAGCTGGCCTCACAGCCCTCCTCCATCCAGTCCAGGGCCACCTCGCCGCCGTCCTTCAGCGTGAGGATCTCGCGGCGGTAGTTGACGTGCGGCAGACTCTTGGAGCGCAGCAGGCTCGCAAGGACGGTCTGGGCACGGCTCTCCACGCACCAGAAGGTGGGCCAGTACTTGTTCTCCAGCGTCGGCACCTTGCGGATCAGATACTGCTTGAACGGCCCGTCCGAACAGGCGATAATCGGTCGCTGTAATTGCAAGCCCAATTTGGTGATTAGTCGCGCACCGGACGTGATGCAATCGCTGAAATTACACTCACCTTGACCACCTGGATTAGATAATAGACCACATAGGCCACCACCGCCATGCCCAAGACGTGGAGGCGCGGCAGGTTGGACAGGTAGGCGTACATCGAGTAGAACATGGCGTCGTGTTCTGAATGAAGGCTCCGCACTGGAGGTTTGGAAGTCTTTGCTGCCCAGGAAAGCGAGCTGGAATAGCGAACAAGCCACAAATGAAATGAGTTACAGCGCGGCGCGACTTGTTAGCGGTATGAATGGGCTTTAGCGGTCTAATAAGTACAAGGTGCATATCTAATCGCCGCGCGCTAATGTATGCACATGGATTCTGATTGAACGAGTGGTCGTCCGTATCAAAGGCAGACGTCACACGCCCCGGAAAGGGGACAGGCAGGCGGGACGCGGGACGGTACAGGCGGAACGGGTTCAGGTACACTTGGCTCTTGGCTCGTATACGGCGCTTATCGCTCACTCACAGCAGATCTCGACGGTGGGCTTGGGCTGGTACTGATACGGGCACTGATACGGGTATTGGTTTCTGCTGCTGCTGCTGATAGAAGCCTCTTCCGGCGGACGGGCGGCGGACATCGTGTCCGGGGCCAAGGAGCTCGGACACGGAGCGGTACATGGCCAACTTGTGGCCGGTGGATGGACCACGGACAAGGGCGCACAGCATGGCGACTCTAAACTAACGTCTACAACTATAGCAGTGTGCTAGAACCGAGGGTTTACGGTCTGGGGGCTCTGCCGATTGTGGTGACTGGCATTACGTTCCAGAGTTTGGGGGGCTTACCTTGAAAAGAGGGTGAAAATAAAAGAATAAATACAAATTTAGACAAGGCGACTTGAAAAAAACCTGTGACGGGGCTGTGACACAAATCGAAACTAAGTCCGCAGTGGACAGATAGTATCTATGAGTATTGGATTGACCCCGGGTTTCGGTGTCGGTTTTGGTTTCGGGTTCGGTTTCGGACTTCTCCTCGGCGTCATCACGTGCAGCAACAAAAGAATGGGCGGAGTGGGTGGTGAATGGTGCTCTATTGATTCGCCTGGTTCAGTGGGTGCAGGTAATTACCGTGCCAAGTATGACGGAATCGAAATCCAAACTATAGTATAGTAATTCGCGGTCGCAATTCGCAGAGCTGTAGTACAGGAACTTTTCAAAGGCAAGCGGTTTTAGGTGCACGCACTTATGTAATTTTGTAAAAAATATTATGCATTTTTTGTGCGGCTGGCGAGAGGGAATAAGGAACCTTGAACAAAACGACTGGGATGCAAAGAAACTTCAAGAAAACTATGAAGGCCGAAAAATGTAAACACACCGTGGGACGCCAAATCAAAAAATGTGTGTTGCAGAGTTGCCAGACTAGTCAAAGTAATCGATGTTTGCAGCGATGTTGCCAAATTCGATGTTATCGAATCGAAATCGACTTTGAGCCACCGCTAACAGTCATACTGTTCGCGATTTTGTTGTACGAGGTGTTTTTGTTCTGTTTGCTTGCATAAAACTGCGGGTTCCAAGTGAAATATCCATTGTTGCGGCCCCTAAAATGCCAGAAAATTAGTGAGCAGTGGTCCCCATTCCCAAACAAGAGCAAGCGAGTGCGAGAAATACAACGCGAACGGCGGAAACAAACCAATGACGTCGCGAATCTCAGGCGACAAAGAGCAGTAGGAGGAAAGTGTGGAAGTGGAAGTGGAGGCCGTAGTACACCCGTATTGTGTCACAAATCCAGTATTAGCCCTTTTAGCAGCCCAGATTGAACACACAAGTCAAACGAACATCCCCATCCCCACTGACCGAAACATGTGCTAGACCTGCTCGAAATGGGATCGCGAATCAAGTGAGTATGCCGCCCAGTTCCAGTTGGTGGCTGCAGTGGGCGTTCCGCTCCACTGGCCGCTGGCGGAGCGCTTTTACTCCCACGAGTCACCGCGAATACCGCGTTCCACCTCCTCCTGCTCTTCATCCTTACCAGAAATGACGTGAAGAAGCTCTTCGAGTTCTGGTGCGAGGTAACCCCGACGCCGGGATTGGAGAGGGGCACGAGTCCCAGGAGCGGTGGCCCCGCCGCACCCGCCGGCGTCATTGTGGAGAGCTTCCCCGAGGGTTTCCGTGACCAGGAGGTGCTCATCGGCATCCCATCGTTCGCCTTTCCCTGCGATCTATCCAGGTGCGTATGCAGGAAGGGATTACATTCACCTTAGTTTAGACAGCTAAAGAATGTACATAGTAGTTTGGCTGATAAACAGCAAACAAGTAACCCGATTTGTATGCCATAAACTTTAAAAACAACAAAGTATAGTCTTCCAAATTTCCTAAAGCTCCAAAAACTTAGACATGCCAATTTATATGCAGTTATACTCAAAGCCAATTTTAGATGGTCTATCTACATCATATAATAGTGCGTTTGAACGCATTGGGAAACGAAAACCTTTGGAAAGTTTCCAATGGCATACAAACAGGCGGTCTGATGATGCTGATCAGCAATATCTTGACTTTATAGGATCGGAAATGGCATTAGTCAGAGGGGGGCGTCCGTTTTATAAATATAAATCATATGCAGCACCAGCAGACGCAGACGCAGTCGCAGACGCAAGACCTGCGATCATCAACAGTCCGTAGTCCGTAGCCAGACGGAAAGAGGGTTCCGTCGATGAGTCACCACTCACTCACCACTCGACCCGACCACTTCCACTGCCAGCAGCCAACCACAGATAGCTAGTCCATGAAACGAATAACCTGTTGTGCCGTTTCTGTTTCTGTGGCTGTTGCTGTTTCGCTTTCGGTGTTTGTTTACACAGCGAGTTCGCGTAATGAACTGTATTATTCAATGGGCATTGTTCGACGCAACTCGTTTAGCATTTCCTGGAGCACCTGGAACTGTATCATTTGTAGCAAATCCTTAGCCACCTGGTTAGTCACCCGGCTGGCCGTCCCCAGACTCATCCCATCCGCTTATCTGTTCCCGGCTGTGCGTGTAACTACGCTAACTCATCGTTTGATAAACCATTGCAATTGGAATTGGAAAAGTAACATTTGCGATTAATTGAATTTTCGCTGCTGGAATTTCAAAGTTTGTCTGCCAGATTACTTTATTAGCGACAAAAATTGGTTTGACCTCAGAGCTTATCGCCGTTTGCCTGGTGGAAGCTACGCCGAGTGCCGTTGTTCATATTTAAGCAAAGGTTTTATTTATTCACATACAGTTGTGGTTAAAATTGTAGCCGCCAAGAGCAAATTTTAACTGATTCATATTTTCAATGAAAATAAGTAATAAGATGAGAGTGTTTTTGCTGCCGTCATATAATAATAACTAAAGAAAATCAAGAAATAATTAATTTAAGATTTTAATATTAAGTAAATTACTTAATAAATACACACACTGAAATTATTAAATTATATAAATTAGCAAATCATAAGTATGGAACCTTTAAAAGTATTTTTTAATTCACCTGCTTTACACATTAATTTTAAAACGAAAACAAATAGATTCACAAGTTTTAATTTTGGTTCACACAGTTTGAAGAAATTTTCAAGACCGAATTCCCTATGCTCTTATCAATACCGCAGCTTTATATTTGGGCACAGTCCCGCGATAAAGAAAGGCATGTCCAAGTCAACGCCCCAACCGCCCCAGATAGCCTTTCCGCTTCCTTTCCATTCCGCCTCCATTTCCATTTCCTCGATCTCTGGGAGCAGCCGTATCAGCTGCGGATTCGCCTGACTTTGCATATTAAATTGAGTAATTACACGATCCGAAACACTTAGATCTAACGACTTTATGTAACTGGGCGCAAAGAGTAAAAGAGCTTCAGTCGAAGCTAAAGCTCAAGCTGAAGCCGAACAATATGCAAATCGGCGGACAATGGGAAACGTGCCCGAGTAACGAGAGTGCGCCGTCATTGTTGCAAAATTGCGATTTATTTAATTTGTTAAATGCGATTTCAACACAATAATTAATGCGGACAACGCGTCGCATAAAAAACGAAAATAACGAAAATAAGTAAAACAAATGGGAAGAAAGCTATAACTAGACATGGGGGCCTAAGAAAGAAATGTGAAGGGCGAGCAAAAAACCATTTCCCCTTTACTCAAAATTCCCACCATAAAAGTAAAACAACTGTTGAATCACCCAGGGGATTCGCTGGTCAATGAGTGGCCAACTAAAACAATATTTTGTAATCAGGATATCAAAACAAGTTGTTTACTATTAGCTCGTACTCTGCCATATTTGTTAGGGTATTGCTCAATGAGACACTGGAAAATCGCTGAAAGTAGAGCGGAAAGAATAATAAAATCGGAATGATTTGTATGCTTTTATAATTAACCCTGAATTCATTAGGCAAGTTTGTTGGCGTCTTGTGTCGTCACTTTACGACTCAGTAGCACAAGTCGTGCGAAAAATCACATTTATTTGGGTTACGAGTTAAAAATGAAGAGGAAGTCGTAGCATTACTCACTGAAGATCGCGCTTTGGGGATTTCGTGGTTTATCGCATCCACAGTTGAAAGAAATATAAAATTATATTTCGCTTTTATAACTTTAAGTATGCTTTACTTGCAGCTAAGACTTACTAGTGAGATGAGGGACTTACCCTGTTTAATAAATAGTATTTTATAGTACTTTGTCGTATGACATTTATTTTGTTTATAAGTGTACTTTAAATGTATTACTTGGTTATTCGTTGCTCTATTGAACATCAAACACTCATCATGCATAACATTGGGCAACGTATGATTAGAAAGGCCATTCAATGCGTGGCCGGAGCGAATGTTTCTTTGACCGAACCTTGGGCAGTGGGGAGTCATTACTTATTTTATTACCATAACAATACAAACACTTTTTACTATACAAATCATTTCTCTCTATCGATGAACAGCACCTCGGTGCAGACGTATTCCTTTGTGCACACCACCGGCGACTCGAAATGGCGCTTTGGCTTCTGTCGGCAGGATCCCAAGACGAACACGGCCATGGTGCTGATCACCTACCTGCCGTGGCACGACACCTTCCTGAAGCTACTACCCATTCTGGCCGAGCTGAAGCGGACTGATTCCAATGGCTTCCGCGCCTTCCTGTCAGAGGCCTACAACCAGGGCATCCCGGATTCCGGCGGAAATCTTAAAGTCTATTACAACGCTGGGCAGAGTGTGAGTTGAATATTTTTGATTATTCCTCATCAAACCTTAAATCAATTATTGTTGTCTTATAAACAGCACTTTGTTTTTGAGCGCCCCCTGCAGTTCCAGTTGCCCAGTATGCCAGAAAATGTAAGTATTACCGATATGAATACCAACAAAGAGAGCAACTTCAAACACAGTTTTTCGCATAGCACAACTTGAATTTATACTACAACTTCGTGGAGCCCAAGGAGATGATTGCCGTGTTTGCTGCCATGCTGGCCGAGCGTCGAATTATCTTCACCTCGCGGCACCTGGACCGGCTGTCCTCGTGCATCCAGGCGGCGAACGCATTCCTATATCCCATGGTATGGCAGCACATATTCATACCGGTGCTGCCGTGGGAGTTCAAAGACTACCTGGGTGCGCCCATGCCATATCTGATTGGTGTGCCAGAACCAGTGCTTGAAACTGTAAGCGGGCGTAACTAGACTTTGTAGACTTTACTGAAGATACTCACAATTTCGCTTTTTTGATCAGGTGACCAGCGATGAGCTGGGCGAAGTTGTGATCCTGAACTGTGATACGAAAATATTCGAAAGCCCATTCGACGATGTGCACAATCTGCCGACGGAGATTGTCTCACAGCTAAAGAAGCATCTGAATCACACGCATGACCACATCGGCGACCGGATCTCGAAGATCTTCCTGAACGCACTGGTGCAGCTGATCGGTGGCTATCGGGATGCGGTGGAGTACCACGAGACCAGCAAGACCTTCAGTTCCCAAAAATTCATCGAATCTCGGCCGGCGCATCTGCGTCCGTTTCTTGCCAAAATGATGGATCTGCAGATCTTTGCGCAGTTCATCGACGATCGCCTAAAGATGCTCAACAGCGGACTTGGCTTCTCCGACGAGTTCGAGCTGGAGACGGTGCGCTATGCGGAGAAGAAGAAACGAGGCCGCAACTATGCCATCATGAAGAACCTGAAGGACAAGGTGAGCCGAGGCTGCTACGTTACTGGTGGCCACCAGCGGTGGCCCAATGCTGTTAACCTAACCCTCATGGTCGAACCACCATCACCATCATCCCCCTCAGTTGCCTGGCTTGGAGGGTACCTGGGAACCGGGAACTGGGAACAGGGAACAGGGCTTGCATTTCGTTACTGCCTCTCTCTGCGCTGACTCGCTAACCCACTTTACTCTTAAGTTGCCCACCTACCTACCCACCTTATGATGTTCTTTTATCTGATTTGATTTAATCTATTCCACAGTATTTGGGAAAGTGCAGTTTGTCCCGATTGTTTGCCAAGAACAATGTGTAGACTGCCAACCATGCCAAATCCACCAAAACCAAATACCAATATATAAACGAGTAGAATGTAAATTCCCACACACCTTATTTGCAATGTTAGTTCAAATTATTTCTTATCTCTATGCAAACAAATAACTTAACGTCCTAACAAGCAACTGCACCAAATAATTTATGTTGCTATAAACTAAAAAAAAATGTCTCAATGTTTGTTGCTGCATTCTCTTTGTTTTCGTTAGTTAATTGTTTATTATTATTTTTTATTCTATTTTTTGTTTTTATATCGTCCAACAAACAAAATTCCAAATAATCCATTTAAAATTGAACTAATCAGGCTGAAATAATAAGTAAGATTGATTATTTGGTAATGGATCCATTTATTTAAATCTAAAACAAGTTTCTAGACTAACATATTGGCTTAATCAATTGGCTAGATCGGTGAAAAGCTCTATTTTTTTCAATACTTTTGCTTTTTTAGCAGTAGTTAAACTAATCAAAAGTCAAAATGCTTAATTACTAATCACCTTGTAGTCTACAGTAGCTTATGGACTAATCCATTAACATACTAACATTCTTTACTGCGATTTATGGCCTTTAGCTGTGATTTCGCTTGGAACGCAGATTATAATCACCGCCTCGACATTTCAGGCCCCATTGCCCCAGTGATCCCTAGTACCCATTACCCATTACCCATTACTTATTACCCGTACCCATATCCACACCCATTACCCGAATCAGCATTGTCATCGTAGCCATTAAGTGTAGTTAGCCGTAGCTTAAATAACCCGCTGGTCGATCTGTGCATCTCATTCACGCCGTATCTCGCCCGTATCTTGTGTGTCTCTCTTCCATATGCCGCTTGGATCGCTCATCCTACACTCTTCTGTGCTTTCTGCTCTCGCTGCGGTCGTTTGCCCAATCGTTTTCTGATCAAAACATGCGTCTGTCTAACCATTGCAGACTAACCCGGCCGTAAAGTCTGCCGTCAAATCGGTGAGTGGTCGAGTCCCCCAAGTTTAATGCCCGAATCTGTGATTTTTGTCCACCGAACGCTTTTGTGTATCTGTCCAGGAATCTGTGAAGGAATCGCCATACTAATTGCATTATCTATCCCCTCGATTCAGGTGAAGGAGGGCTCGCGTGGCATGAAAACCGCCTACAAGGGCTTCAAGACAAAGCTGCGCGAGAACGGCAACCAGTTCGGCGGCAGTCACTTCCACTTTGGCCTGGGATCGCCGAATCACTCGGATCGTCCGGACGGCGCCAGTGCAGGATACGCGCGCGGTGGCAAGGCCATTGGAGCGGCCCACCACTCGGCTCCCAGCTCGCCAGTGACCAGCAAGCGGCTCGATGGGATTGCCTCCGTCACGGGAAGCAGCGGCGTCGGCGGCATCGGGGGATCCGGCGGCGCCAGGGAGCCGCACGAGTTCCAGCGGCGCGGCCCCATCCCGCTGGCCATGTCTAGCTCGAGCAGCCACATTCAGCCGAACGGCCATGCGTACGGCACGGCTGCTGGTCCTCATTACGGTCATCACCTCGCTGCGTCTCCTGCTGTTAGCTCGGCGAGCTCGCTGTGCTCATCTTCGGAGATGAACCTGTCGCAGGAGCTGCAGAACCATCCGCTCTTCAAGACGCCGGCCGTGGACCGCAGTGTAAGTAGTCTGGTGCGGGCGTACGAGCTTCGGCTGCAGCAGCTCCAGTAGTTGGGGTGCGCTCCAGAGCAACCGTTCACATGCTTGCCGCTAAGCTAAATCGACCACTCATCTTGATGTGCTGTGATGTTTATGTTTATGTTCTCATGCTCTTCTTGTTTTTGTTTCCTTGTCTGTGTCGTGTTTGTGTCCACAACTGTATGTCGTCATCGATCGATCGTCTGCCCCCCTGTCTCATGCCCACAAACACCCCACACCCCACACCTCACACCCCAAACACACACAACGATATAACCAAACACACTCGACTCACCATTGCACCCATCCCCATTCCTGGCAACCTGTCATCCTGGCATCGTCCATCGGTCCACGCAGCTTAAGCCGAACGCAGAGCAGAGGCGAGGAGGAGCACCGCCAGCCCGCCCGCCGCCTCCGCAGTCCACGCCCGCCTCCTACTACAACCATCCATATGCCGCGCATCCGCACGTGGAGACGAAGCCGCCGCGGCACACCTCCACGCCCACCCGACCGCGCCAGCCGCTGCCGCCCACGGCCGACAGCAGCAGCTTTGACAGTCCGCCGGATGTGCAATCGCCGCCGATTCCGCCCCGCAGGCAGGGCAGCTCGAACGCCCTGGTGGCGGCCACCGCCGCCGCCGTCAGCGCAGAGATCAGCAAGCTGGAGCGCAACTGCTGGCGGGAGGAGACCACCGGAAACGAGTCGTCGGAGCGCAACTCGAACGCATCCTCGTCGTCGGCCACCTCATCCTGCTCCTCGGGCGCCTCCTTTGTGACGGCTGCGTCGACGTTCTCGCACCTAAACGTCTCCGATCCGCCCATTCCGACGCCGCGGGCCAAGAGAGAGGTACACCAGCTGCGACGTTAGTTAACTAAGCCCATCCCGGTTATGGTCTCCTAGTCGAAAGCACACTAACACACATAAAGGGCCCTCATGTAGTCCCCGAGTCTAAGCTAACGTCATGCACAAGCCGAAGATCCCCAATTGTTTAATTCGTAAATGGACTAATCATTCGTCTTCCCCAAAATCCATTAGCTACAGATTTTCTTCCCCATGATTCATGAAAAGCAGTCATACATTTTCCATAGCATACTTATTTGCCTTCATCAAATGGGGTCTCATTGTAAAAATCGAATTTTAGATTACCTTTTATTACAAGAAAAGGAGTTTATATTTTGTGCACTAACAGTCATCTTAAAAAGTAAACATATAGTCAAGTTATAAATGATTGTTATATTTATCCTCATATTTTTGTTCATTTGCATTCTATCACTGTTTAGTCATTAATCCACATCTACTGCACCCATATTATAGTTTCCGACCGTATTTAGATGCTTGTAAACGCTTTGAAGTAACTCGAGTTGAATGTATGTTGCGATAAACACTGTAGAATCCAAGCGTCCCACGCCCAAAGCTTTCTAACAACCCGTACCTCTGTGCCTCCCCAACCCCCAGAATCAGCAGCAGCCGCTGGAGGACAGCATGAACGACCTGATATCGCTGGACGATAGCAACAACACCAGCTTCGACCTAGAGGACTTCGATCCGCTGAACCAGAACGCCCGACCGCTGCCGCCGCTGAGCAAGGCGTTCGGCAAGAAGTCCAGCACACTGCCCGCCGGCGTCAACAGCAGTGTGGTGTCGGCCAGCAGCGTCAGCAATCCGCTCTACCCGTACTTTGCGCCCAAGCACATGGCCACCGTGGCCGCGGTGACGGGACGAACGCCGCCGATGCACCCACCGCCGCTCCACCAGCGCAGCACCATTGCCGCCAAGCCGGACGACGACTTTGAGCTGCTCCGCAAGTACGGTCTGGACCAGTTCACCCTGAATGCCAACGGAACGGAGAAGGCGCAGCAGCAGCAGCACCAGCTCACCACCGGAAAGGGCATGAACAACTGGACAACGTTCGATTAGAGGGACTGAACGGAATTGAAATGGACACAACCCGCTTCAAATATGATACCAAAATAAGTGTGATTAATCAATTGTGTTGTAAATAGATAGGTGAGTTAGAGTTAGGCAGATTATCAAGGAAAGAAGACCGATGACAGTAAAGTAACCCTTAAATATCCCAAATTGTATGTCTACCGTAGTCAGTTAGTTCTTCAGCAGCCCGATTTTCAGCAAAGGATCAAAGTAAAACGCTTGTTTGTGTAAATAACTGTTTAGTGGCAAGTTTTAGCAATTTGCATGAATCGGAACTCTCGCTAACTACATTTACGTATTGTACACTGGACTTCCAAATCAAAAGACACGAGAATATAGTGTAGCACATGTTTACAAGCCAATTAGCGTAAAAAATTACCAATTACCAATAAAATACAAATAAATTCGAGTTCGTTTAATTGACACAATTGAGGGGTTTTGCTTTGACAAAGTTGTACTTTTCAATAAAATTATAATAGTCTTTTAATTAGACCATTAGCCATGCAGATATTATCGTTTATCATTTCAACGATTTTTGTATTTCGAATATACAAATACACTTCGCATTTAAAATAATTGTTTAAAGTGAAAGTCATAAAAGACAAATATCTTGAAATTAAAATTTGACACAATTAAGGGAGTTTTCTAAGAAAAAATTTTAAGAAATTCTTTTAAATTATAAGTCTTTTTTTAGGGCAAAAACCTTGCAGATAATATAAGTCATCATTTCATATCCAAATACAATTCGAATTTACAATAATTTTTTTGAACGTGAAAGGCATAAACGACTTAAATATCTTGGAATTAAAATGTTGAGGGCATTAGATCAATCTGTCAAAGTAAGGGTGCCGGATTAAGAAGGAATCTATTGAGCCTTGGCTTTGTTCTCGGCCATACAGTTCAGGATGCGGGTCTGCAGTGCACGAGCACCCTTGAGGTTGATCTCCACGTTGTCCGGCAACAGGGTATCCATGCGTTCCATCCAAGCCTTTGTCTGCGGGTACTTCTCTCGCTCCACTGGTATGAGCAAATCCAAGGTCACCAGCGTGGTGTGGATGGACACATCGGCCACGCTCAGTTCATTGCCCACCACAAAGCTGCCCTTCTCCAGAAAGTGCTCCAAATCAGAGTAGGCATTATGGCAGAGGGTCAGAGATCGGGCGTTGAACTCCCCTTCTCCGCCGTAAATGTTCCGCGCCACAATGTCCTTGACCACCTGGAAGAGCACTCCGTTCTCGTAGTGCATGCGGTGGTCGATGTGGGCTCGCCTTTTCAGATCCTGCGGATACAGATGGTCGTTCCCAGCGTACTTGGCCACCAAGAAGCACACGATGGCATGACTGTCCACGTACACCTCGCCATCGCTATCTACAAACACAGGAATCTGGTGCTGGGGGTTTAGCTGTGAGGAGGAAGGCTTACAAAAATTTATCTTCTGTTTTGAGATCGATCCCGCGAACCTTAATAAACTCCTCGTTCAGGTGCTCCTTCTTCGAAAAATCAACGAGTCTGAAGATTTGAAAGGTGCATGCTTTAGCCACGTTGGATTAGTAAATTCGTACACTTACTTCAGGTCCAGATCCAGGCCAATTAGTTTGGCTACCAGGAGGCAAGCTCTGGCCGGAGGACTGAAAAGGGCATAGTACAACGTTGGCTTCGACATTCTTTCAAGAAATTCACACAACAAATGGCGATCAAGGTGAACAAGAAACCGAAACCATGGTCGTACGATGGCAAGGGGGATTAAAAATATTTATCCAATTAAGTGTTTAACATTCCATATTGATAATTCTGTCCAATAGGTTTATTATTATTAAAAATATTTTTTAATTAACTCGGAGAAATCTTTAGTATTTGAACTTTGCCACCACAATTATTCATGCTGAATTTTGTACTACTTCATAGCTTAATAATAGTTCAAAGCTCGAATACAAAAACATTTTTCTTCGTTCCTTCAATTGCATTTTTACATTTTGAAAACTTTTTCAAAATTCTGTAGAGAAATAGTAATGAAATACGATTATTTTTTCTTAAACAAACCCAGTCCCCTTTACTGTTATTTTTTTCTACGCCCATGGCCAAAAGTAAAAGTACACGCGGTGATGCCAACCTGTGGCAATACCAAGTACAGCTGATGCGCGCGAAATTCAAAAGGCCACTAAATTATGACTCCAACTTTATTGGTGCAGTGCTTAGGTCTAGCTATTATTCGCAGTTTTGTCTTACTTTAAAGAATACTGTTTTTACAAACTATACGGAAATGTAACATACTTAGGTTGCTACAAGATATTCAACGAATTGTGGCGCAATATAAAATACGTTTAACAGGCCAAGTCTAATTCTTTGGGGTCGCCTACGGATATCGAAGGACCTTACTTGTAAGATCAAGTGGCGGCGTGCTATGGCGAATCTAAAAGATCAATTACGGAATCCTCTTTGACCTTAGCCGCAACGTTGCCGTCTATATCCTCTGCAAGTAAAAAAAGGATTCGGGTGGGCTCAATTAAAAACGGGATGCCAAATTAAAAATCGATATAAACTAAACAAAACTTGACCCCCGTTGGTAAATAAAACAACAGGTCTTGGTTGAAAATTGTTTAATATTATAGTTAAAGTACACATCTCCTTGTACATTGATTTCATATTTGTTCGGTCTGATATTTAAGGGGTTTGGCATCAAATCAAAGTCAAAGCAATCAATTTAAAATCATTTTCTTAACATATAAATCCGTGGCGGTACGGTTTGAGCTTCAATAAACGAGTAAGTTGTGTGTCTAGCTTGACGTCTGGTCGTCTGGTCATGCCCTTAAATCCGCCACATTCAATCGATTTTCATCAATAAAAAATCATTCGTTTGTTGCCAATACACATCATGAACATTTAATGCAATTTCGCCCTGGCTTGCAACACAATATAAATACGCACTTGCAAGCAGCACCCTCCACTCCACACCACTGCGCCTCTATTCGTTCGGTATCCGTAGTTTCACTAAAGTAACTAAAATAACTTAACTAACTTAAATGTCGGTGCCGCGGCTGGCTGCCGCCTCGCCTGTCTCCTCTCTCGCTTCGTGCATAGGAATAGGAATACGGCCAACTTGCATTGGCAGAACTTAAGATTAACATCTGATTTAGGTGTACGCTTAGTTGTTAGGTTAGTAATGCGTAGGGCGGTTAATTTCTCCGGGCTCCGCTGCGATCATTCAGCACCCGCTTCGATTGCAAAAGAAAAATAAATTAATTGTGTTTCCTATGGTAATTGCTAATGAATGCTGGTGCTAGTTTGTGTAATTGTAATATCTAGGATTATTTCAGTTGGTGTTGTGGGGTGGTCAAATGTTCAGGTGTTTAAGTGTTCAGGTGGTCAGTGTGTGTTGCTGAGAACCCTGCGAAAGCGTAACACAACTACTCGAGACGACACAGAAACGAAAGACACGGGACATAACCAAGTTGAGTGAGCCAACTGTAAGGGGGCAGCGACAATCTGGCCAAAGGGGTTGCAGCACCTGCCACTGGGGATGGGGACATGGGGACCCGCTCCTATAAGGCATGTCTGTTCTGCCTGCGTCCTGCAACACAAGAATTTCGAGCATCAGTGGGTGGGTCGCGATTAAGAGCGTATGAATGATGTGAGGTGGTGACTGCGAATGGAACGCCGAAGAATAGCCTCTGAGGTAAGATCTGCTGGCCTTGTGCCGCCGGAAGAGGACGGGAAAATAGAAACTGGGCAAGAGAAAGCAAGAGTCTTGGGGGTGAGGAGCGTGCCATGAGATGTGCGATGGATGTGGGTGGGTCCTGCCTACGGGCCGGCATTCTGACCCTGGCCGGAGGACGCCGTGGCAGCTGCAGCAGCCGCAACCGCAGCCAGATCCAATAGTTGGAAGTGCTTTTGATCCGCGACCGCAGCAGCCAGGGATTCCAGTAGAGAGGCATGGACAGCTGCTGCCGCTGGCTGGTCGTGCTGCTGCTGCTGTTGCTGCTGCAGCTGCTGCAGTTCCTGATCTAAGACTGGCTGCATCTCTGGCGACTGGCGACGGGCCTGCTGTTCGGGGGATTCTACGAGTTTCATTCGTCGGCGGCAGCATGGACGGGTCACACAAAAAGTTCAGGGGAAGAAGAGAAAGAGAGAGAGAGAGAGAAAGAGAAAAGACAAAGAAATGCACAAGTTACTTCAATTAGTTCAATAATTATCATCATATCAACGTGAAGTTAACACAACAGCTATCGAAAAAAAAGGTTCCCTAGCAAAAAAAAACCTCCACTAACGATCTAACATGATTTATTAACACATCTCTTAAAATACAAGTACATTTCGCGGAATAATTTAGGATCGGTGACAACATAAAATTCACATCAAATGAAGAAAGAACAACAAATGGTGGTTGCAAAACCGAGAATTAGGCTTATACCACGTTTGGGCGCCTGGAGCTGTCTGGCTTAGGTTTTCTGTAAGAGTATACAGATTAAAGTATTGGGGTTCTTGAACACTCGAACCCACGATCATCCGACGGGAAAACCTACCGTGAGCGCAGCCAAATTTGCAAGTCAACACGCCGATAAAGCACATCTGTCGATTTAGGTTTCTTAAAAACTTTACCATCTACAATACAAGCAACAAAAGCAGAGAATAATCAAAAATTCACATCTTTTCCCAGCCTTCCTCTGAAGTGAAGTAGGATATCTTTGTCTACTTAGTCTATAAAAGTCCTGGCTAGGGGATTTAGTCAAGTTTATGAACACTTTTTATGTCGGAGCAGACTTTAGCGCGAGCCAAGTTAACACCTGAATGTGATTTTAGATTTGCACCAAAAAATAACTTTTTAAAATGTCCTACTAGTCAGTTTTTAAAAAATTTTAAATATAATGCTTAATATAGTGGGATTCATTTGAACTGGGTACTCCAACTAAAAACGAATGGGGGAACTATAATTGAAAAGGAAAGAAGCATCTACATAAGTAGACTCGAGAAATAATCTGTGATGACGATACATTTTTTTTCCACAATTCCGAAATATCATCCGAAATTTTCCTCCTCTATGCAAGTTTCGTTTTCAAGAATGAAGATACATTTTAAGATAATGCGTTCAGCATATGAAATACACTTTCAAACTCTTGAATATTGTCAAATGATGCAACAAAAATTGCTCTAAGAGATAAGTTGTTATATACATGAAAATGTAAAACGAAACTTTCATGGGGTGAAACACGAACGTGGGAGGATTTCAGCCATCTGACTAAAGTTCTTGATGCATTAGAGTGCGTGAGTCTGTGTGGATGTGAATGGGATGTGTATGGATTCTTAGGTCTACTTTAGCCTATGGTCTACAATCAGCACTTTGTAAACTTATAAAGGATTCTTGGCTATACAGAGTTATAATTGGTTTACTGGCTTATTGCAAAAATGGATCCAACGTACCGGATTGCTGGGGCTGCTGTGCCGGCGTGTAGGCACGTTGGCCGCCACCGCTGCCGTTCGACGTGGAACTGGCGACGGCTTGCTTGGCGGGAGGACGACGCTTGGCCAGAGGCATGTCGTCGTCGGAATCGCTCAACGTCAGATCAACCTGTTGCATCGACGGAAGACAATCGTATTGTAGCACATTTGGAAAAGCAATTTTAAGCTCAAAACTTACAGTTTCACTGTTTGACGTGGATGTTGGCTGATCGTCCGGTGCAGGGGACAAATCGCTCTTTACTGGCTTGGCATCGTCCGATATAAGCTCTATAACAAGAGATGGTTCATTAATAACCAGGCACATAACACGCAGCGTAGTGTGTGCTCACCTATATCGTCTGATATAACCTCAACCTTCTGAACGGGCTTCGATGGTGTATCTAGGATCTGTGCCTCGCTGCGCAGTCCTGGCGTGCTCCACGAGCCATCCTGATGCAGCTGGATCTCGGTGTCATCGCTTTTTAAAAGCGACGAGCCCAATACCTCCTGGAAGTAGCTGTAGAATAGATAGGGAATCAATTTCTTTCAAGCGATATACTAATTGGCACCCTCTTACCCATCTATGACTAGGTTGTCGTAAATGGCCGGCTTGTCGCAGACGGGGCAGTTCCAGGTGGGCTTGCGCTCGTTCATTTGCAGGTAGAGACTGGCGTCGAAGCACTGCAGGTGCGAGCAGGTTGAGGCTCGGCACGGCAGCAGCATCTTCATCTTGCCCAGCGGGCAGTTGAGTGACACTTTAAGCATGGTGGTAGCTATCTCGCAGTCGGCATCCTCCGTCAGCTTCTCCTTGACTGCGGAGAAAGAATTTATTAGTATGGATACACCTCTTGGACAGCGGAAACATACTCAGCCCGCGGGTGTAGTCAGCCGGCTTAACTCCCTTAGTCTTCATTCGCTGCAAGAGCTGTGCGGAGGTGAGTTTTTTCACCAGGTAAACGGCCAGGCAGTAGCTGCGCGTGTAGTCCGGACACCACTGCACCATAATGGTGTTGGTGACGGTTGGCGACAGCTTTACATTGGAGGTGACGTTGACGGGACGCGGCGGACGCTTGGGCTCCACATTTGGTCGGTTTGTAGGAATGACATTCTGAGGGTGGATTGGGAGATGTTACTCGGTCTTGGCCGGACATTCGGTGGATACTCACTGGCAGCTGACAGAGCTTATTGTTGACCTTGACATTGACGTTAGGAGGAAAACAATCCTCCTGGTCGCACGAGGTCTCCACCAGGCAGAAGCGAAGTTGCACCTGGATGGCGTGCTCCACCTTGGAGCTGTTGCGGATGTCGCGATTGGAGGCTATCTCGGTGGCCTGCTGGGGCGTGAGTGTGAAGTAGAAAGGCACCTCTTGGACGCGCTGAGTGTTGCGTGGCACCAGCGTCGAAGGCTTGATCAGTGTGCCGAGGACATCGTAGAAGGCTAGCTTCTTCAGCCGCACATCGGGATGGATGGGCAGCTGACTGTTGATGCTGTGTGTGTGAAGGAAGGGTGCACCGCCGACCACGTTCATCTGGCCGCCGGGCACCTGGACGCCCGGGCCGCCGCCCACGAGGCCCACCGGATTCTGCTGCACGGTGGGCGGCAGCTGGATGTGCGAGTACATCCTGGTTGGGTCGATGTACTGCAGCGTGGCGCTTTGCTCCTGAACGGACTGGGCGTAGACTTCCTGGACCTTCGGGGCGAGCAGATCCAAGTTGGTGCGCAGGAACGAGAGGATGCGGCTCTGCAGGTCGGTTTTTCGTCCAGCGAAGGAGATGTTCAGAAACGACAGTATTTTTTGCAGCTCGACCACTCGGAGCATCTGCACCATTTGCTCACATTCCTGCAACGACGGCAATGGTAAGGAAATTAAGTAAGATGTTTGTGACCAAATAGCGGGACTTCACACCAAGCGCCCGTACACACACACACACCCACAGAAATGCGACCTATACGCGAATATCGCGTTTTCGCACATTTGTACCCATGTGTATGTATGTACCCGTGCGGCTTGGCAAGTGGCTAAATGTGATATTTGCTACAAACAGCCTCTTCAGCCAATATCTTGCAATCACGGAAAAGCATTAGCTCTGCCAATTTTCCCTTTGTCAAACTTTGGCAGGTCCGAGTTTCTCGCATGCCACCAAACCATTACCTAGCTGCTCAAACATGGCGTTTAAAAAACGAGAGCCTCTTCGCATTAAACCGATCCGTTTTTAATGGCTTATAACGCAGGCGAATGTACAAAATCGAATAAGCTAAGCCGGTACCACAAAACCCGGTTTCTTTTTCCGCAAACTTCTCTAAAACAAACGACCGCAAAAATGTCTTTTTTGTCACACGAATTTTTGTTTTGTCCGCACGGTCTGAAGAAATATGGCGGATGGCAGTGTTGCACACCGCCGGCAGGCTTCTCTATCTCGGCGGCTGGGTTGCCCTCCCACACGGCGGGGGGCAGCCACACTATTTTTGCTGTGGTCACTCTGCTCTCAATATATCCCATATTTATGGAAAAATCTCTGAGCTGAATTAAAAGGACTCGGCGGAAACGCACCTTGTACTTGCCCGCATCAAAGGGATTCACTGCTATTGGCGCTGACGACGTTGATTGGTGTCCGGGGCTCGGGGATGTTGCGGCATTTTCCGCCTGCGTGCGAGCCGTCTGCGAGCGGGTCTTTCGCATTACTGTTATTTTCTGTCTCTGGCGGCGTTAGGCGGTCAGCAAAAGCAGTTGCGGACTCGATTGCATTGGCCTGGGACGCGCACCACACATAAAAACAAACACTTTCGGCGGTTTTTCAACGAATGCGGGGGAAACAAAAATATTTTACGCGGCGTCGTCGTGAGGGGCCGACTAGAGTTGTCACTATCGATCGACACTCTGAAATCCCATAACGCCTCACCAGCAGCGTTTGCGCAGCTGAGAAACACCCTAACGCCTGCTTTTGTTTACAGTTGGCAGCCGTTACATTTTGAGTCCTAATTCGCTAGGCATTTATTTAATTGTACAAATATGGTTCTATCTATGCAAGTGTGGTATAAAAGGGGCCCGGCGCTTGGCGTGGGCCTAGAAGAAGTCCATGTCCCCGCAATTGACGTCCAGAAAGTCGTCGTCGTAGCTGATTAAACCCTTGAGTGGGGCTCCTTGAGCCGCCGCCGCTGCAGCCGCCTTGGATGTGGAGGGCAGTTCGGCGCTTTCCACCAGATTTATGTTGATCTCATGCGTTCTGTACTCAGGACTGTCCTCCTCCTGACCAGCGCCGACGGGCGAGGGTGGCGGGTTGGACACTTTGATAAGGGAAATAACAATAAGGTACAGATATGGTCATAGATCTAAAAGGTATTTCCTTACAATTGGCCGGCTGACTCTCGGCCCTCAGCTCATCGCCCTGCATGTAGTGCTCCTTGCGCTGGCTCAAAGCGGGCAGCTCTGGGACCTGTTGACTGAGGCACTTCTTTAACTCTTCCACCTTGCGGTCCCGCATCAGCGTTTCAATCTGCTTGCGCGACTTGTTAAGGCTCTGGCGCTCCTCGCTGAAAATTGACTTCTGCTGCTCCTGGGTTATGTTGTCGTGGTGTTTCAGCAGGAACAGGAATACACCGCCCGGTGTACGTCTCCGTTTGCCATTCTGTATTGAAAAAACGTCAGTGAATTTAATGAGGTGCAGGTCCTTTTGTTACTCACTTTGATCATCATTCCGCCATCGGCTTCGATGCGCTGAGTTTCTTTGTATAACTCCATCGGCAAATCCATGCCCAGAACTTCCACCACTCGAACTACAAAGGTTAATCTTTCACTTAGTATTCATGGCATGGCTTATTCAACCAACTCACCCAGTAATTCGTCTTTTTCCTCGTACAGTTTACTTGCCATCTCGGCGGCCACGTCTGAGAGATCCCGACCGACGACTTCGTTGAGGTCTAGGATGTGTCTGGGCTCGCAGGAGTCGGAGGAGCCGCTGGCCGAGGATGTTCCCCGTCGCGGCCGGTGGCCAAGGCGGCTCTTTACCGATCCGCGCTCTGGATACTCATCCGTGGGTCGACTGGAGGGCCTTCCCCGTTTGTGGGCCGGATGTGAGGACTCTCCGCCATCCTCCGAGGAGTTGGAAAGGCGGCGCTTCAGGCTGTTCTCCCCGTTAAGCCGGTACCGCAGCGAGAAGTCGTAGTTCTCCACGTTCCGATCCCTCCCACTTCGCGTTACGTCGCAGCCACGCATATTCTCGCTGAGGGCCTCCTCTTGCAGGGCGGAGGCCCACACGTTGTACTTCTTGAAGCGGGCTCGATTGGGCTGCATATCGGCGTCTGTGGGAGGAACGCGTCGCATCACCGTGCGCCGAATGCGCTTTTTCCGCTTTTTGTGACCGCCGCCGCGTCCACTGGAATCCGTGCGCAGCTTCTTGATGCACCCGTCCTCCGAGGACTCGGCCGACGAAGAGTCGCTGTTACTCTGCGATTCGTCCTCCAGCGCCGTCTGGATCTGGTGACAGGTGGTGAGGGGGCTAGCCACCTTCTCCGCACCAGCAGGTCGCTGCAACGGCGTATAAACGCCATCGTCGTCGCTGTCCGATAGCTGAAAGGACGCAGAGATGGTCAGGGATAGCTGGCTCCAAGGACTGGGTGGTGGTTACCTCGCCATCCTCCAGGTCAACGTCGTTCGAGTGCAGCTCCATCATTTTTCCAGGCCAGAGAAAATTAACTCGACTCGACGGTAGTTGCCGTGCTGTGCTGGAAAACGCCCAAAGTGCAGCGCCACCAGCTGTTTGTGCAACACTGAGCGAGTAGAGTTACCGTTTTCTGATAGTTGGGGAATATTGGGGCAAGTATTAAAATTCGTTACAAAATTTTGTTACCTACCTGAATATAAAAACCCACCAATTTTAGTTTCTATACAAAGTTGCAAGTAATAAAATTGAAAAATTGTACACCACACAAAAAATATTTTTGGTTTAACTTGTCATGTGTTTTTCCTGATAGAAAAGGAAGTTATATATTTAGTTTTTATATTTTTAAAAATTAGTGCCATTCAGTACATTTTTTACTTGCCTAATTAATTTAAATATTTAAAAATAAAACAGGCAAAGTTTCATTATTTTCATTAATTAAATTTGAACTAAGCCCAGTATTTCCGCTTCTCCCGCAACTGGTCACACACTACACGTGCATTTATTTACTCGAACGGAACGTGGTTGGAAAAGAACGTAGTTTTTTTTTTATAGCTTTTACGGCTCACCATGGTGCGGCCCAACAACAACCAGCTGCCGGAGAACCTCCCGCAGCTGCAGAACCTTATCAAGCGGGATCCGGAGTCGTACAGCGATGAGTTCCACATCCAGTACCAGCACTTCCTCAGCCTGCTGGAGGTTTTCGCTCTGAATCCTAGCGAGGAGAACAAGTCTCTGGATGACATCGTCATGTTCGTTGCCCAGGTGGCCCAGTGCTACCCGGCCGTGTGCGAAGAGTTCCCCAAACGACTGTCCGATCTGCTGAAGAACTACGCCACCGTTTTGGATCCAGCCATGAGGAATTGCTTTGTGAAAGCCCTGATCCTGCTGAGAAATAAGAACCTGGTTCCGGCTCTAGACATACTGGAGCTGTTCTTCCAGCTGCTCCGGTGTCCGGATAAGAATCTTCGCACCTTCCTGCAGACGCACATCGTAACCGACATAAAGAACATGAATGCCAAGCACAAGGATATGAAGCTCAATTCGGTAAGTTTTAGTCATTTCTCTACTAAGTACGGGATGATAATCATAAATGCCATTACAGAGTCTTCAGGCCTTCATGTACTCCATGCTGAAGGATGCCAATCCCAAGGCGGCCAAGATGTCCGCTGATATCATGATCGAGCTTTACAAGAAGAACATCTGGAACGATCCCAAGACGGTGAATGTCATAGCCACCGTGGGCTGCTTCTCCAAGGTGACCAAGGTGCTGGTCACCTCGCTCAAGTTCTTCCTTGGCCACGACGAAGAGGACGAGGAGGAGGACACCGACAGCGAGAACGAGGTGGACCTGAAGGGCGCTCTGATGGCCAATCGAGTCAACAAGAAAACGAGAAAGGGAACCAAACAGCTGGCGCAGATCAAGAAACAGGCGGTGAAGGCGCAAAAGAAAAAGAAGAACGCGCCTGCCTTTAACTTCTCGGGAATTCACCTGGTGCACAATCCGCAAGGAATGGCCGAGGGCCTTTTTAAGCAGCTGCAGGGCACCAACGAGCGATTCGAGGTTAAGCTGATGCACTTAGACGTGATTTCCCGCCTGATCGGCATCCACGAGCTTTTCCTCTTCGGTTTCTATCCGTATATAACTCGATTTCTGCAGCCTCACCAACGCCAGGTGACCCGTGTAATGCAGTTCGCCGCACAGGCCTCACACGAACTGGTGCCCGGAGACATAATCGAGCCCATCCTTAAGACTATTGCCAATAACTTTATCACGGAGCGCAACTCCAGCGATGTGATGGCCATCGGTCTGAATGCCACACGTGAGATTTGCATGCGCTGTCCCCTAGCCATGGGCGAGGATCTGCTCCAGGACCTGGCCATGTACAAAACGTACAAGGAAAAGTCTGTTATGATGGCAGCACGTTCACTAATCACACTCTACCGGGAACAGCTGCCGGCCCTGTTGCACAAGAAGGATCGGGGCAGGCAAACGGAGGCCCAGGCCGAGCGGAAGGTACGTGCCTACGGAGAGCGCGAGGTCCATGACACAGTGCTGGGTGCGGAGGCACTCCTCAAGGACTCCAAGACCATTGACATAGAGAGCGATGAGGATACGGACTCAAACGATGGGGAGTGGGTTAATGTGACGCACAGCGATGGCGAGGGAGGTGGAGCCGGTGAGGATGATGAAGAGGAGGAAGAAGATGATAATGATGATGACGAAGACGAGGACGACGAGGAGAACGAAGAAAACAGTGACGGGGAGGAGGAAGGTGAAAACTCGGATGAGGGCGTGGAAAGTGGAGAAGAGTCGGCCAAGGCGAAGAAGGAGAAGAAAGATATAAAGATCCTCAACCAAAAGGAGGCTGCCCAGGAACTGGCTCTGACACGCATTTTCACGGACGAGGATTTCAAGCGCATCAATGCGGCCAACCTCAAGAAGACCGTGACCAGTGCCCGCAAGCGGCCGCTCGAGCAGGATCGCGCCGAGTTCGTCAAGTTGAACAGCATAGAGATGATCTACAAGAAGCGCAAGCACGACAAGGAGTCGCGCCTGGAAACTGTGCAGGCTGGCCGGCAGGATCGCGAGCGCTTCGGCTGGAAGGACGGACGGGTGAACGAACATTGCTCAAAGACGAACCGCGAGAAGCGCAAGACCAAGAACTTTGGCATGCTGCGGCACAAGGCGCGCTCCAAGGTCAAGAAGAGCTTCAAGGACAAGCAACAGGCGCTCAGGAAACATCTGCTACACCAGAAGAAGATGAAGTAGTTGTCCCTAACTTGTAGTGTTTTAAATAAATACTAATGTAAGAGCTATTTTAAACAACCTGTAACCTATTGATTGTATAAAAGGTAGTTGGTAGAGTTTAGTATCTGCTTTATTTCATTTCAATATAGACTTTGTACGGTTGCCTATGCATTAAACTAATTAAAAAAGTATTCGTGTGGCCTGGAGTCGTCTATCTGCGTCGCTTGTCGGACTTTTTCACGCGCTTGGGTCCCTTGACAAAGCACCAGTCCACCTGGATGGTCTGTCCCATTATTTCGGCACCGTTCAGCGCCTCCTTGGCGGCGAGCGCCTGCTTGTGGGTCTCGTACTCGACGAGGGCGTAGCCCTTGGAGAATCCGGTGCGCCGGTCGAGATTCAGGTGGATGTTCTTGATCTCGCCGTAGTCGCAGAACTTCTCCTGGATCTCGTCCTCCTGCGCCTCCTCGTGAATGGAGGTCACGAACAGAATCCAGCCCTCGACGGAGCGCTGTGGCCCGGGCTCCAGCTCATCGTCGTCCTCGTTCCGCACACGCTCGTAGCTGTGAATTGCCTCCCGGGTGTTGCTGTCGCTCCCAAAGCCGCGTCCCTTGCGGTGCTTCGCCTTCTCCTTCAGGCGCACTATGCCCTCTGGTTTGGGTGTAGGGTGCACACGGTGCGGCGTGGGAGCGAAAAGAAAGCATGAGACCGGGGAAATAGAAAGTACACTACGCCTACTTACGGTCGCCATCCTCGTCCACCTTCGAACTCCTCGGCATTGTCAATGTCCAACACATCGGCCATTTTCTTTATTAGTTACACAAACGTAGTCAAATGGTTTATTTTCTTTTCGTTCCGCGTCTGGCCAGTAGCAAAAACTCAGATAGAGATGCCTAAAATATAGTGTTGGTTAATGTCGGTAGGTCTACTATCGGCTAAAAGTTTTCAAAATCTCTATTTGTTGGGGGAAATTTCTGTTAATTAAATTAATTAAAAATAACTAGCAACTTAACTGGAAAAACTAAAAAATAAAATGATTGATCCCACACACTTTTAAATTTTTTTGGATCTAAAATTAATTTCAGTGCAAATACAAACATTCACAGTAATTAAACAAAAAACCTTAGCGAAAGTATTAAGTTAAAATGAAACGTCGATTTGTCTTCATCCCATCACTAAATATCGCGTCATCTCCAACCAACGGCTTCCACACAAATTAAGCGGGGCACATTGTTAATACTTGCCGAAAAAAAGGGGGTGTGGCGGATTGATAGTGTGTACATGTGGCCGCATCAGTGAACCTTATTAACCAGAAGCGACCAGTCGATCGCCAATTGTCGCACAGTTTGCTTTTCTCCGTTGCCGGGCTGTGAGTTCGCTGTCAGGAAGCGAGTGCTGCCTTTTCTCCCCTCCCGTTCGGCAATCTTCCAAATTAAACTTGAAAACAAAACGATTTTCGGTCAATAACCCGCAGCCACCACCATGTGTCAACCTACGGGCCAGATGCTGTGCGAGATCAAGAACATGGCGTTGTCGGGCGATCCGGAACTGGATGGCCAGATTCGCCTGTGGATCAGGTGGGACAAATGCGCCAGCACTTCCTGCCAAATCATGGATGCGGTCCGGGCGCAGGACTGGGACACGTAAGTGCAGTTAACCCGGAACCATTCCTATCCCCAACTAATCTCTAATCATTGGACAGGCTGCGCAAGAGATTGTGCAATCGCATCACCTTCGGCACGGCAGGATTGCGGGCCTGCATGCGGGCGGGCTTCGACTCCATGAACGAGCTAGTGGTCATCCAGTAAGTTTGATTTTATCTTATCTCCAAAAAAAAAAGATTTTGTAATCTGAATCTGTTTTTAGGGCGGCTCAGGGCCTGTGCGAGTACGTTAAGGAGCAGTACCCAAATCCGGAGGACTGGTCCGGGCGGGGTGTTGTCTTCGGGTACGACGGTCGCTACAACAGCCACCGCTTCGCCGAGCTATCGGCCATTGTGTTCCTGAACAATAACTTTAAGGTGTGGCAGTTCAAGCGCTACGTAGCCACGCCCATGGTGCCCTATGCCATCCTGAGGCTGCAATGCCTGGCCGGGGTCATGGTGACTGCCTCGCACAATCCCAAGGAGGACAATGGCTACAAGGTGTACTGGAGCAACGGGGCTCAGATCATCCCGCCGCACGACGAGGGCATCCAGGAGTCGATAATGAACAACCTGGAACCCAAGGCATCTTCGTGGGACAACTCAGCGATGTGTGGGAACACCAGCCTGGAGGATCCGTACGACATCGTCGTGCCGCCGTACTTCGACAACCTGAAGAAGATCATACATTGCTCCCTGCTGGAGGTCAACGGAAGGTGCCCGATCTCCTTCACCTACACGGCAATGCACGGCGTGGGCTACGAGTTTGTGAAGCAAGGTTTCGCCAGGGTTAATCTGAAGCCGTTCATTTCGGTGTGTGAACAGCAAGAGCCGGATCCCGAGTTCCCCACCACGCCCATGCCCAATCCGGAGGAGGGCAAGACCTCGCTGGACTTGTCCATCAGGACGGCGAAGGCAAACGGCAGCCAGATCATTCTGGCCAACGACCCGGACGCCGACCGCCTGGCAGTGGCCGAAGTGCGCGAGGACGGTAGCTACAAGTTGTTCAGCGGCAACGAGGTGGGCGCCCTCCTGGGCTGGTGGTCCCTGGAGCAGCACAAGATGCGCGAGCCCAACTGCGACGTGAGCAACTGCGTGATGATAGCCAGCACGGTCAGCTCGAAGATTTTGAAGGCCATGGCCGAGCGGGAAGGATTCCAGTTCTTCGAGACGCTGACCGGATTCAAGTGGATGGGCAACAAGGCCATTGAGCAGCAGCAGGCGGGCAAGACTGTGCTGTTTGCCTTCGAGGAGGCCATCGGATTCATGGTCGGCACCGCCGTCCTCGACAAGGACGGAGTCAGTGCCGCAGCTCATGTGGCGACCATGGCCTGTTACCTGCGCTGCAAGCAGTGCATGACGCTGCAGGAGAAGCTGCGGGACATCTACGAGACGTATGGGTTCCACACCACCATCTGCTCGTATGTCATCTGCCGCTGCCCGCCGGTTATTGAGCAGATCTTCGAGCGCCTGCGTACCTGGGACGAGGGCAAGGCGGACACCTATCCGACCAGCATCCTGAACGGCGAGTACGAGATCGAACACGTCCGTGATCTGACCACTGGCTACGACAGCAGCACCGGCGACAAGAAGGCAACCCTGCCGACCAGCTCCAGCTCCCAGATGATCACGTTCACCTTCAAGAACGGCCTGGTGGTCACTCTGCGCACCAGCGGCACGGAGCCCAAGATGAAGTACTACGCCGAGATGTGCGGCAAGCCGGACGAGAAGAACTGGGCCAAGCTGACCAACACCATGAACATCATGGTGGAGGCCATTGTCGAGGAATTCTACGAGCCACAAAAGAACGGGCTTCAGCGCAAGAAGGACTAATCTGGATGCCCCCTTTAGGGGAAACTTTGGGCGAATTTGACGGTACATTCAATATGTTAACCAGGCTAAAATTACTAGTTCTACACTAACAGCACCGACGCACAAGCCAAAAAGCAACAGCCGCGCAAGCTGTTTACTATTAGTCTTTAAAGGATATTCGATATGTTATTACTTTATTTACAATAGGCGAATATTTATGATTACATGTAAATAAAAGCAAACGCTACCATCCACCAGGCACAAACAGAATCGATTAAATTACATAATATCAGGCTTTTATGATGAGCTAAAAAAAGCGTTTTCTCTGCTTCGCAATTTTACTCTTATCTTGATGTGAAAAAAAATGAGACCACCCGGTCTTACCACACTTGAATTAAGTGCTCCTATAAGTGTTATCATGAAAACTTGAGTGTCAGCTACAGAATGAATCAAAAATTGATGTATTTGAGATTAAATCTAATACTCACTTATTGTACTTATGTGCAATATGGAAAACCGCCCGGCTCATTTATCATTATAGGAACTGGTTACTAATCTAGAGCTGATAAGGTCAATTGCTTTTATAAGAGCTAAACGAATGAATTAATGATTTAATTGCGTCATCATACAACAGAAAAACAATTCAATTAAAGCTGTTAAAAAGTGGGTTCGATTTATTTTACGGCATGTGGTTTCATAAGCTAGTTACAGTTACAACAGTTACAGTTTGATAGTTAATATATAAATGGTATGTATGCTTAAGGGTTGGCTTTTCAATTGCTTTAAGTAATTGCTAGAGAATTGCAATATAAAAGAGTGCTTCGACAGAAGGCATTTAGCTAGAAAACGAAAATAAAATCAAACCTCAAGCAAAAGTTCTCTAAGTAGTTTTGTAAATAGGTATATATACTTTATATGTATAGATTGGTTTCACTGGAACGTACATATGTTCGAATACGATTTCGGGTCCTTATCACTATAATTTTGTTTCTAAAAATACACGAGTTTCTGTATATAATTTCTGGTTGCTATGCACAGGTCAGTACATACACCTGCTAGTGGCTGTTGGCAATTTGTATGTATAAAATGCATATTCAGGCAGTCTTTGCTTAAATTATGTATTTGTCATCAGTTGCATTCGAGTTTTAGTTTTGTCGTTCCTCATCAACTTTGTGGCAGAAGAGTTAGGACCTTTCGGTTTCGGCTTCAAATGTGCGTTTGTAAAATTGGTTCGAGTCGCGCCAAGAGTGGTTACTCCACTTTTGGCGCAAGTCCGAGTCTTAGCTAAAATTCAATGGGTTCGCCTTGGCTCACTCCATTCCTTCTTAAGGCTACCAATGGGACTTAAACGTCACAGATATCGGGTTTAATATATGATATTCCGAGACGAGAAAGCCCAACTTTACACTAAACATATTTTCTAAAATAAAAAACGTGTATAAAAGAGCTGCATTGATGAGTTGATAACTTATGATCGTGGTTCTGCAAGCCGAACCATCATTCTTATAATTAATACTTTGGGAACTTGTAAAGTCATGTTTGCTTTTAAAAGGGTCGAGTGATATGTTCGAGTCGGTTTAGGATGATACACTGGGCTTTTGAGCATTGATATTTGGGTCAGAAGTTTATAGCTGATAAGTACATTGTCTGCTCACCTAATCTTCAGTTATATGAACAAATTAAATTTTGTTTTGATTTCGACTTGTTTGTGTTATAAAAACTCAAGGATTTATGTTCGATTTTAAATATTTTTTTTGGCCAGCCAGTTTGTTTTGGGGCATATTCATTAATTATTAATTTTGATTGCTTAATTTGATTGATTATGATGGAATTTGTGGCATGTAAAAGAGTATTAAAATTGAATCACGGAATTAAATACGATTGACTTCATCAGGCTGAACTGTTATTGAAGTAGGAATGGGAAGGACATTAAGTTGGGATTATCAAACAAACACATGCAGATAGGACGATTGCGTCTGGTTGCTGTGCGTGGGCGTTATTATCGGCGGGGCGTTGTGGTGGTGTCATACGGAGGTTTCGGAGTTCAGTTTTAGCACAAATTTGTTGCTCTTGGGATCCACCACCTCCTCGGCCAGGTTGAAGTGCGGCAGCTTGTGCACGGTGACCATGAGGGAGACATCGTTCTGGATCAGTTGGAACGTGCACTCGTTGCCAATGGGCCGGGAGACGATCTCGTCGCAGATGAGCGACCATGACTGCACCCAGCGGCGCTCTTTCTCGCTCTGCATCACCGGCGACTCGGTCAAATACGGTTCCAGAAAGGCGCGCGGCGACAGATCGTGCTTCAGGCAGTGTGCCAGGTGCTTTAGGATGCTCTCAAAGGTGTGTCGCGGTTGCTGGCGCGTAACCCGCAAGTACTTCTGCAAAGCTCTGGCCATCGATGGAAAGACCGCCGAGGCTGCTTCCTGTGGATCGAGCGGCAGTGCTGGAGCGGGTTCGTTATGGATGCGCTTGATGTGGGTGAACGCCTCCTCGGCGGCCGTGATGAGGCGGGCACGACGCTTCTTAACGCGCCTCTCGTACTCGTGTTCCTCGTAGAAGCGCTCGTTGTGCGAGGAATCACGCCTTCGGGCGTTGGCCGCCAGAACCGCCCTGCTCTGACTTTGCTGCTGCGAATTACTCACCCCGTCCACTTCGTAGTACTTGAAGCTGTTCGATATCTTGTTACGCTGCGACTTGGAGACGGAGATGGGGATGCGCTCCAGATACGGGTTGAAGATCGGGAAGTCCACGTAGTAGTGCTGCAGCACCCACACGGCCGCTCGCTGAATGCTCAGTTGGCCCAGCATGTACGACCGCGAAACTCCGTCCGGGGAGCGGATAATCTTGATGTAATAGCAGGGCTGCTGGTGGCGCAGCTCCAGCAGAACAACGGCCACATAGTGGATGAACAGCAGCGTGTCCACAAAGTTGGTGGCATAGCCCACCAGGGACTTGTAGTCCACGGCATCACCGCCAGTCTCCACCACGATCTTGGCTCCGTTCGTGACCTGCACGATGTAGAAAAGCCAGTACGCGAACGTGCAGATGGTGACCAGCAGGAGGACCAGAGCACGGTACAGGAAAATGCGCGGCATGCTGGCCGCAGTTCGTCGCATGAACACCGCCCACAGTCCGATGGCCAGGAGCAGAAGGCGTGCGGCCAGGGAGACCAGTTGGCCCTTGCACTGCTCGCTGCAGGCCAGTAGCTGGGTGCGCACAGTCTGCGTCAGCTCCGGATGGTCGAAGGCCGAGGGAAAGAAGCCGACATAGGGCATCACCACCATGGCCACCGGCGAGAAGAAGGTGCCGCATCCCAGCAGAAAGTAGAAGCTGGACTCCACGTAGCGCCGGCAGGCAAAGCCGAAGCCCTTGTCGTTTTCGCGGTGCCACATGTTGTTGATGTCCTCCATGGAGATGCTCTGCTCGGATGTGTTGCCCGTGACGGCGGTGGTGTTCTCGCCCCAGTTCTCGTCCTGCGGCAGGATCTGCACCTCGATGACCTCCTGGCCATCGTGGCTGCCGTCTCCTGGTCGGCGAAAGAGGATTAGTTGCTTGATTTTAACTAGAACCGCCATGGAACTCACCTGTCATGTTAACGCTGGTCTGGTAGGGTGCCATGTCACCTCGCTGGAATCCCTTGCCCGACTTGGAAGAGTGGGTGCTGCGGTGCGAGTGTCTGGAACGATCCCGTTCCCTGTGATAGCCGTTGTTTACACTGCCCCCTCCGCCTCCGCCGCCACCACCTCCTCCTCCTCCCCCTCCGCCGTTGTTGTTGTGATTTCGCGAGCGTCTGGAGCGTCCACTGTGTTCCGACTTGACGGATTCGTTTTCCATTTTCCAACGAGGCTAGCGTGCGTGGGCTACACCCGATCCCGATCCCGAATCCCCCTTCTCGCCAAGCTGAGTGCCCCAAATCACTTCGCAACCTGACCGTGCAGCTATTTTAGTGTCTAACTGTAATTACGGCCGCGGCAGCAGGTTTTCATATGCAGGTATGCAGGGCGCAGTGTAGGCGCCTCACAGCGATTTAATGGTAAATCTCGGGCTAATTGTGCGGCACATTGTCACTCTGGATCTGTCGCAATGCTATTTCATCCGCATTTTCACTATTTCACATACATTTTTCGCTTTTTATGCGCTTTTCTGTTTTTCGTGGACTTGGCTTCACCCCCGACGCAGTGTGACCCTCGCGTTAAAGCCATCAGTGCGGTCACACTGCTTCTTGGTGCTTCCCAACACTGTCTTCGTTGGCGGCAAACAAAAGCATTTGAAATCGCAATTTTTATTTTATTATTATCAATGAGCCGATATGGCGGAAAGTAATTGCCTGGCTTGCTGGTCTGCGGGATTCAGCCGGATTGCGCGCTGCGCCAGCTTCAGGGAGCAGACCTTGTCCACTGCACTCACGGCCTGGCTGGCATAGATGGTCGTCTGTGCCTCCTCGCTGGCCAATATGCTACATATTTAAAAATCATTATAAAGTAAAACATTTTATATTGAAACCCCTTTCTTACCCATTCTGCTGATTGGTATGGCCCAGTGTAAGAGCTATCAGAGCCATGTTCGAGGTGGCCAGTTGATGGGACCGTTCCTCCAGAAAATAGTCAAGAAGAAACTTAAGCAACACCTTGCGAAGTCCGGCAGAATGGGGATACATTCGGACTCGGGATTGTAGATAACATAACGCCTTGCGCGCACCCTCCTAAAAACAGATTGATATCATTAGTTTCTTGAAACCATCACAAGCAGGCCATCAAACACACGTTTATCAGGATATAGTTGGCCGTCAGGTAGGACACCTCGGCACAATACTCCTCCTTGAAAGCGTACGCACTCAGCTCCGTCATTATTGTCTGGCTCAACTCGTTATCCCTATGAATTATGCCCAAAGCAAAGGCCGAGTACAGGGCCTGAATGGGCACTTCCTTCAACAGGACACTTACGAAAATAAAATCATTATAAAAGTAGAACAATTACATTAAGTAGGCGCTACCAACCACTGACAGAGTAGGGTTTTAGTGTCCGCTTCCCCCTGGAAAGCGTAGATCATGGATGCCATAGCCACCAAAATGGTGGCCGCCTTATCATCATCTTGGCCCACCACGTTGCTCAGCACAGAGTTGTAAATCGAATAGGATTCCTGCAGCTGTCCGGATCGGTAATACGCCTGGGCCAGGCCAATAATTGGTTTAAATGTGGCATGCGCCACAGTGTTTAGTGCGTTTACTGCCTGCTCCGGTTGGTCAAGTTTAAGATAGAGGTATCCCAAATTCGTATAGAGCTTGTCTCGATCCGCTCCAGGCTGGCACATGTTGCAGGCGCGGGTGAAGGCTTCGATCGCTTGGCGATACAGTTTTTTCCGGGCGTACAAAAATCCCTGGAACGACAGCGATGCGATACAAGCATCTGCCTCCTCATTTTGCACGTACCTTTTAAATATTACGATGTTAAAATAGTTATATTGTGACACATTAGTACTTACCAATTGATGGCATCCAGTGCATAGACATCCGCATACATGTGATCGATGGCATGCCTGATGTGCTGCTTGTTCCGAGAGTCCGGATCCGATAACATCTCGCACACCCAGTGCGCGAATCCGAGAGCCGACTCCGGGTGGTAATCGAACTGTTGGCAATGGCGGAACAGATCGAAGGCCTCCTCGCGGTCACCAATCGTCTCCGCCAGGATGGCCTGGCCTATCCAAGCGTTGGCGTACACGGGACTCGACTGTTGGGCTCGCTTGAAGGCCTCATTGGCCAGTCGTGTTTCATTCAACTGGATGTACAGCACTCCGAGATTGGTCCAAGCCGTGAAACATTTCCGTTCCAGCTCCACCGCCTGGATTAAGCAGTGCTGAGCCAGCGGCAGATTCTCATATTCAGAATGCATGTTGATCACTCCGAGTAGATTCCAATTCTGCCATCGATTGCTCCGCTCCTTGATGGCCATCTTGCATACCTTTGCCGCTGTCTCCAGGTGACCCTTGGCCTCCTCGGGAATGAAGAGGGCACTGTAGTAGCTGGCCAGCGACAGCTCGTACCACAAATAGGTGTTCTGCTTCAGCTTCAAAGCGCAAAGATAGAAGCGTTGAGCCAGCTGCAGGAGATCCTTGCGCGACAGATACGCAATGGGTTCATCGCGCTTGGCCAAACTTCCAGCCACATCCAAGTTGGCCAAAGAGGGCGGTAGTTGGGCCGTTTGGACGAACACACTGGCCGAGAGGCGCCACAGCCAGACCATGCTCTGTGCCACTGGCTGAAGAAAGGCACTGTAATAAAAAAGGATCTACTTAAAACCTTAAATAGTTAGACATGAGATGATCTTCACACCTTTGAAGGTGGCCAACAGCTAGTTGAAAATGCTGCTTTGACCTGCCATACAAGTTCTGGCTCTTAAAACTGTTCGCCAAGCCAATATGCGCCTCTGCGGCACCTCGTAATCCCGGCAGGTAACTAGGATTTAGCTTTAGCAGCGTATCGTAATCTTCAATTGCCTCGGAATACATTCGAATTGTCTATTAAAATTGAATGAAATTAGTTATGTTAAGTATCTAGTTTCATATTTGCGCACCGTTTTAATAGAGGCTATCTGGAGCAGAGCATAACTATTATCCGGGGACAGCTCGAGAATCTTTTGGAAGACCCGAATTGCCGAGTTGTAGGATCCACGTGCGGCATAAGCATCGCCCAACGACTCCCAGTAGACCATGCAGCGCGAGTCGTGCTTGATGGCAATGCGGAAGCATTGGATCGCCTGCAATAAAAGTGTTTTAGGGTATATTTCAAAGATGATCTGCTAGTCACCCACATTGTCCCACTTCTTCACTTGTAGAAAGTGCAGTCCCAGCTTATATTGCAGTCGGATTGATTCGTCGCTGCCCAGATGCCGCAAAGTGTTTAGAAGAAGCGTCTCGTTCAGCTCCTCCTCGCCCAGTTCCTGGTAAATGAAACTCAAGGCATCGACGGCTTCCTCGGCCAGGGCATTGAGACTGATGCACTTTTCATAGCACTTGCGGGCACGTGACAAATCCCCAGTTGCCAGCGGATACAGCCTGCCCAGATAGTCGAAGCACTCAGCGAAGTGCGGACGCAGACGAGTGGCCTTCAGCACACAGTTCAGGGAATCTGAATAGTTATTTAGCTGCATGTGCAGCTTGCCACAAAGCAGCTGAGCCTCGAAGGACTCTTGGTTGTCAATTTCTCGAAGAGCTTCAGCTGGGGACCTAGAATGATTTTAAATAAGCCTGCTATGAACGTGTTGCTAAAAGCAAGAAGTGACTTGTCTTACAAGAGAAATTCTGCCTTGGAGAGCTCATCCAAAGGTAAATCTTTCAGCAGCTGCAGTTCACCCAGCTTGAAGTAGCAACTAAAAAATAATAATATGCGTAACAATACAAGATTTGCAAATGTTTTTTGATGTCTCACCGAGCTAAAGCCTTTACATTGCACTCTGACTTCTCGAGCGTTTGCAACATCCTGACTCCTTCTCTCAATTGGGAATCCTCCTTTTCGTGGGCTAAACACAGGGCATAAGCTTCGTTTTCCTGCCCAAGCTGCTGCCACACCTGAAGAGCCAGCTTGTAAGCGCCCAGCTCCATGTGGATGTTGGCTAAAAGCTCCAGTGTCACCTTGTACGCTGGATGGCTTTGCTGCGCTTGCAGCGCCAACTGTCTGGATGCCACAAATTGCCCCTCAACATAAAGATCCAGTGCGTTGATCAACAGGGCCAAGTTGGAGTTCGGATTTAGTTGCAGCAGTTGCTCAGCGTACACCTGGATGGGATGCCTCAACTCCTGCTGCCAGAGATCTCGGTTTGGTTGATCATGGTTTTCGCAGTACGTCTTGCATATCCACTCGAAGCCGTAGACATCCTTGGGATGAGATACGACCATGTTGCAGGCGTGCCGAATACAGGCCACAAAATCCTTCTCCTTGTAGAGCCACTTAAGGTAGCGCTTGTAGACGACGCTCTTGGCATTTGAATCACCGCTGGCCAGCAGAGCTTCCATCGTTGTTTTATACTTTGGATTAGGGGGTATCACTATTAATAAGCTTATGATGAGGTTACGTTACGTACAAGTTCAGAATCTTCTGGTGCGACTTCAAAATCGTTGGCGAACCAAATGCGTGCCAGGTATTCCAGGATTTTGCCATAATTTTTGTTCTCTGGGTTTTTAACTCTCTTTTTTAATACAGCAAAGCAAGCGGGTGCCACAGTCGAATCAGAAGTCAAGTTGAAAAGCTTCTCCAAAAAGTCCAAGGATTGGTCTCTAATAAATTAAGAATTAGTTTTGTTTGTTAGTTAATACTTTAACAAAAAATTTAATGTTGTGCCCATTTCATCTGCAAGAAATTATAGAAATTAGTTTAAAAATTTCTTAAAAAATCTAAAGTTAAGGTCAGCTTCTGTAACGTAAAAATATAAAATATTATTAATAGATTTAATTAAAAATCTACTCTTGTTATACAAAAACATAAAATCCATGTGTTATTTATACCATTCCTAATCTGACTAAGTAGACATTTAAACGGTCTTGTAGCCTCAAAATATATAACTAAAGACAATAAAATTATAAATTGCTTCAAATAAGACACAGGAATCATCCAAAGGTGGTTCTATGACTAATTCCTTACGGTTTCAGATCCGCCAGTTGATCGTAGATCTCCGGCAGCTCGTTGCTGGGAGCGCAGTTGGCCAGACCCAGTAGAGCGGCGGTGGCGGGTCCCTCCGTGAACTCGATGCACTGCCTCAGGTTCTTGGCCGCCTCCGCCTTGTCTATATTCTGGTAGGCGGCCCCGAGCAACAAGTAGCCCATGGCATTCTTGGGATCCGATTTTAGCAGACGCTGCAATAAATCTCATTAGAATAATGCGCAATTGCAGGACCCTGCAGCGGTCACATTACCTGGCACTTGGGTATGGCCTCCGCATGCTTGCCCAGCTTTAACGTCTCCCGGATGTCCTTAATCAAGGCTTTTAGCTCCTTTCCGCCACTCATTGTAAATACAATTGTTTATTTTTTTCTGTACTATGCCAAGTGTTGGGCAGCTTGTGGGAAAAGCCAGTGCTGTTCAGTGTTGAAAGTGCAACAGCTGGCTTCCAGCAAATTGTGTGTTAAATTTGTATTAAAATGCCCATAAACTGCAAGTCGCAGTGCGGAAACCGGGCTGCTTTGAAGGTGAGTTGTCAAATTATCTATGCTCAGTTAATCCTATTAATAATGTGAACCTATAGCGACCGAAAACCGGCGATGCCCTGTGCAAGGAGTGCTTTTTTGCCGCCTTCGAGGCGGAAATCCATCACACGATCTCCTCCAGCCATTTGTTTCGGCGTGGTGAGAAGGTGGCCGTGGCGGCCAGCGGAGGCAAGGATTCCACTGTCCTGGCGCATGTGTATGTTGTAGATTTTCCCTTATTCCACCTCTTTAATCACGTCCATTTCTTTCAGCTTGAAACTGCTAAACGAACGACACGATTATGGCCTGGAACTGGTGCTCCTTTCCATTGACGAGGGCATCACTGGCTATCGGGACGACAGTTTGGAGACGGTCAAGCAGAACCGTGACGACTACCAGATGCCCCTGAAGATCCTGTCCTACGAGGAGCTCTACGGCTGGACAATGGACCGCATTGTGGGTCAGATCGGGCGCTCCAACAACTGCACCTTTTGCGGGGTCTTCCGCCGACAGGCCTTAGATCGAGGAGCCAAGCTGCTGGGCGTGGACAGCATAGCCACGGGCCACAACGCTGACGACATTGCGGAGACGGTGCTGATGAATGTGCTTCGTGGGGACACGGCACGCCTGCGTCGCTGCACAGACATTCGGACCGGCGGCGGCGAGGATTCCATTCCACGTGTGAAGCCCCTAAAATACAGCTACGAGAAGGAGATCGTGATGTATGCCCACTACAAGAAGCTTGTCTACTTCTCCACGGAATGTGTATTTGCCCCCAATGCGTATCGCGGCCATGCCCGAGCCTTTCTCAAAGATCTGGAGAAGGTGCGACCTTCGGTTATCATGGACATCATCTACTCCGGCGAGCAACTGCGATTCAAGGACACCGTGAAGAAACCAGTGCGTGGCATATGCACTCGCTGTGGCTTCGTTTCCTCACAGCAGCCCTGCAAGGCGTGTGTCCTTCTCGAGGGTCTGAATAGGGGATTGCCCAAGCTGGGCATAGGCAAAAAGTCCAAGGGCGAGCGAATGATTGCCAAGCAGGACCAGGAACTGGCCCTACGGGAGCGAGCAAATTTAGTAAAAAACGATTTTTAACATTTCAAGAAGAGCTTTTTATTTATTGGTATGGTTTTTAACATAAAGTTTTCTCCGAGGATTCCAAACCTGCAAAGATAAAAACAGGCAACATCAGTTACATTGCCCAGATAATTAATAAATTCTTATATATTTTAAGAAGCTCAGTGCCAATTTTTTAACCAGGGCCCATAACCAGTTAAGCAAGACTCCCTATCTCCAAAAAAATATTGAAGAAGTTTGTCAGAGCCTAACCTTTATATGTTGTCTGTGAATGGTTTAGTTATCATCATTGAAGTCTTCATTCTTTTTTTCAACCAAAATGGTTTATTACTAACCTTGGATCAAGTTTCTTTCCTTTCAGAAATATTCTGCTTCATTGGGTTTTGTTCTCATACAACTTGAATAGTCTGTAAAAAATGAGGGAAAATCGATTTTAGTAAAATACGCGCAAACTAAATAAAAAATTATTTTTGAGAGTCATCAGTTAATTGTATTAAAAAGTTTGAATCACAACGGTTCATTAGAGATGTCAGAAAATTAAAGCATCATTGAATTTAGGTTTTGATTTTAAAGTTAATTAATATTCACCTTTTCAATGAAGTGGTTTTAAATTGCTCATCTAATCTGAAAATCCAGCCTTACTGCAATATAAGAAATTTAAATAATTGGTAAATTTGAGCCAAAAAAATGAATTTAAGATAAAAAATGTGACATTTTCATATAAAATCAGTGAAAACTTGTATAACATCAATACATTTTTCAGTCGAAAGATGGTGTAAGTTTCATTCATCACAATATTATATGCAAACATCTTTAAACGTAAGGTTTAGTTGTTATTTATAAAAATTAATTGATAAAGACAATTCTGATTTTAGATGTGTTTTTAAACTTAAAACAAAATTACCTTTTCATGAGAATTCTAGGCCAAATTTTGTCATGGGATGGTTAAATCCAGTGTCGTTCCCACTGCAAATAAAATAAGCGCATTAATTAAAAACTAGAAAAACTTGGTTTTTAAATACAAAATTCTTTGAGTTGCGATAAAAATTCAGTGAAAACTTGTATAGCATCAATACATTTTTCAGTCGAAAGATGGTGTAAGTTTCATTCATCAGATAGTTCTAAGAGTTTATTTTATTATATATTATTTATTTAGGAATGCAAATTACCATTTAAACTTCTGGATCATTTAAACCTCCACGCTGACTGAATAGCGCCATATGAACCCAAAATTTGAACGATGGATCTGCAAGTAACAGTTTTCATAAGTAATGGCTACAAAAAATTTAATTAAATGGTTTTAATGGACAACTTCAGAATTAGTTATAACTGATTTGAATCACAACGGTTCATAAGAGATGTCAGAAAATAGAATAATAAATCATCATAGAATGACTTAATTTTTAAAAGCGTTAGTATGAATACCTACCATTTTCATCCTTTTTCGGTAAAGCACGTGTTGGGAGATTCCAACTCCATTTTGTTTCTGTAAAAATAGGATTTTGGAATTAGTAATTGGCTAAATACTAAAAATAACATCGTTAAAGGTAGAGAAAATGTCGGCTTCACGAAGAGAATATGCACCGCAAATTCGGGTATACAAAATTTGGGTTATGCTTGGGCAAAGTAAATTTTATCTACGAACAAGTAAAAAGCACTAGCTAAAGTTGACTTTCTTTACACCAGCGACTCATGTTCGCATTGAAATATATTTAATGTTTATTTAAATACTCAACTCACCAATTCACAATTGCCAGCGTATGCACGAAGCACCCAAAGATGACCGAATCACCTGCAAAGTAAATGATTGCATCGTTAGGTATGGCTTTAATTCCATTTTAAATTTGTTGAGACGGCAAAGGATGCTAAACCACGTGACTGCAATTTGAGTTGCAAGTGGTAAAGTGCATTTCCCTGCTTATCTCAAATTGATCTTGCAACATTGAGTTCTGCAAACAAGCCAAACGAACTCTATTCGCAGTTATATTTGCTGCAATCCCTGTCTTGTTTATTTTAATTACTTACATTTTAGTCAATGTTTTTTGAACGAGGTGTTGCTCGCTACACGTTTTTTAGAAAAGTAAAGTAAGTGAAGTTGGTTGCGATTAAAGTAGTGGGGGCAGTGTGGTCAACGTTCTTAACCCCTTGAATACTAAAACGCCTCGCAAAAGTGGCCAGATAACGCAAACATATTTTAAATGTTTGTAACTGGTCATACTTTTTTGTACAGAATATATGTTTTTCGCCGATTTGTTAGATTTTTGGCATCTGAAAATGATTGGAGCATTGGGTTGTCATTGGGTGGCAAATAACAACCTTATGTTTTCGTGGAAAACTGTTATTTTGTGTTCTGACTTTGGAAAACTAGTGCTGCCAGATCACCGGCATAGGCACCGCAATATTAAACAGGGCACTCCTGGAATTTATTTATATTTTCTGTTTGCTATCACAACGTTTTATATATTTTGGTGTTATTTTTTGAACAAAACAAATTAATTTTACCCATAAAAGCTAAATATTCTTTCAAAGGTAAACAATTTGAGGGAAATACTGATCCAACCAATGGGCTATATATCAATGACAATATTTGCTTAATATTACTGATGCCATTTTCAACCCGTCTGACAAGATCTAATATCTAATTCGCCATCAGCTGTGAATAAATTATTAGCTATAATTCTAGTGCAGATAGCGGATAGTGGAGACGGTTGTAATTTGACCAAAAATACATTAATCTCGGTATTTTTGTGGTATACTTAAACCAGTTACATTTAAACATTGGATATGGCCACACTGCGAAGGAGCGCTCAACGTGCTCAATAGAAAACAAACTCGGATTCTCAGGAATTATGTTGTTTTTCTGCCCGTCGTGCGGAAACATACTGATTATTGAGGAGGACACGAATTGCCACCGCTTCACGTGCAACACCTGCCCCTACATATCGAAAATCAGGCGTAAGATCTCCACAAAGACCTTCCCTCGCCTCAAGGTAAAATCGGCGGTTGCCGCTGGATGATGCAATTTGGGTGGTATTTGTGATACTATCGGCTTTGTCTTGCAGGAGGTGGACCACGTTCTGGGCGGCAAAGCGGCTTGGGAGAACGTGGACTCGACGGATGCGGAGTGTCCAACGTGCAGCCATAAGCGGGCGTACTTTATGCAAATCCAGACGCGGTCGGCCGACGAGCCCATGACCACGTTCTACAAGTGCTGCAACCACGAGTGCAACCACACCTGGCGGGACTAATGCGCCGCCTGCAAACACAGCTGCTCCGAATTGTCCAGGCTCACCATAAGTCGACCAGGATGCAGCATCGAGTCAGTGAGCTAAACACTCCAGTGTGTCCGGTTGGAGATGAGGCGGCTCTTCAGCTGGCCCGTCAGTGCCTGCTGAGTGGACAGGTTATTGCCCTGCCCACCGATACCGTTTATGGACTGGCCTGCGATGCCAACAACGAGGCAGCCATCCAACGGCTGTACGAGATCAAGGGCCGGGATGAGCACAAACCGGTGGCCATTTGCGTACACAACATCGCTGCCCTGCGTCGCTTTGGTCAGGCTGCCCATCTTAGCGACGAGCTGCTAACTCGTTTGCTCCCGGGCCCCCTGACCATCGTGATCGAGCGGACGCCCAAGCTGAGCAACCGGTTCCTTAATCCCAGCACCTCCAAGATCGGCATTCGCAGTTCCTGACTTCAAGTTCATGCGCGACCTCTGCGCCGTGTGGCATGAGCAGCCCTTGGCCCTGACCAGCGCCAATCGTTCTAGTGCGCCCAGCAGCCTGGAAGTCTCAGAGTTCCGCTCACTGTGGCCGCAACTGGGCGCCGTATTCGACGCCGGCCAAATTGGACTCACCGAAGAACGGCGCCTGGCCTCAACGGTCATTGACCTGGCCACTCCGGGCTATTACGAGATTGTGCGGGCAGGAGTGGCCCTGAAGCAGACCCTTGCCCTGATGGAGGCATTCGGCATCCAGTCGCGGAAAATGCTTTAGTATAGTGGAGCTATCCAAATACATTATTATTGTCAAGCTTAAATTTTTCTTGATTGTTTGCTTTTATATTACGTTGCTGAGTAATGTAAAAGTTTAATTTAATGTTATATTATTCATACATCAATTTCGACCAAACTAAATTTAAAAATCCAGCTTATTATTTTTTTTTAATGCAACTGCTGTGAAAGGAAATATCAAAGCATGAGTAAATTAAGCTTTGTTACCTTGATTCTAATAAATCGAGTAATGTTTTAAGGAATTTTCTTAAAATTCGAATAGAACAAAAGAAAATGCAAGTAAAATTACCTTTCACCAAGAATATCTATATGTTTCCAGAGCTTGATTTGTTATTATTTTTGAGAAATTTCATGCTAATTTTATTCGAGTAAAACATTTGAAAGTAAGTGTATGACTAAATCTTGGGATCACCCTTTTCAGAAAAAATAACTAAATCAATTTAAAATATGCAATTTTCTTTGGCTTTTTACTTTCATATTTAATTTAGAACATCCTAGCTTGCCTCGAATGCGGGAACACAACAATTGATTATAAAATATACGGGTATTTCTGTAAGTATGTACACATTTGGAACTATCTTGGGCGCAGACCCTCCGCCAGGTGGTGGTCAGTCTAGTTGTAGTAGTTGCTGGTGTTCTTGGAGGCCTGGATGGGCCTCCGGCGGCGTGGCAGCTCGTTCTCCAGCACCCGCCAGCGTTCCGGTGGCCAGACAATGGCCACTGCTCTCGCGGACATCAGGCCCAGGGCCACGGGTCCGAAGGTGTTGCTGTCCATGGAGTGGCCCGTGTGGTCGCCCTCCACCCAGCAATGACCCTCGGGAACGCGCACGATCTCGTGCTTGTAGCCCAGCGTGGAGACCACGTCGCCCTGCAGCCCCACCACGCGTTTGATGATCTTCTGGGCAGGATCCTTGGGCGAGATGAGGGATATTATGTCGCCGCGTTCCACCTGGCTGTTGTGCGTGCCCCAGCGCAGCAGGAACACGTAGTCCTTCTCATCCGGCACTGGATTGAGAGCAGGGCTGCATAGATATGCCTGCGGGCGAATCAAGCGGGTTTGGTTGGATCACAAAAAGAACCTCAGACAACGACTCACCATCCACCCTGGCCACATATCCAACACAGTCCAGGAAAGTGACTCCCAGCGGCAGTGCGTAGAGGAGGGACTTGCCAAAGAAGCGAAATGCCATGGGTCCGGCTGGATGAACTACAGGACCGAGGAGCTATCGAGGTGAATACATAACCAGCTTTCTTGGCCGTGTTCCTTGTGCGCCCCGGCTCGTTTGGCATTCACAGCGAACGCCGACACGGGTTTTGTTTATGCTCGCAAAATACAGGGTGTTCCAGTGGATACAGAACGTCGATTGGTTTTATTAAAAGGGGAAAATTCGCTATTGTACTTTAGTTACAGGTGTTTTCATTGGGGTTTATTGAAATTTTGACAGACAGGTGGAATGTGACTGGGAAATCAGCAGCCCTCCAGCTCGCTCGGAATGGGAATCTCGTTCTGAATGGCGAACTGCAGCAGCGCCTTGTACTTGTTCTTCCAGTTGCCCACCTCTCGACGCACTTGCTCGTTGTCTTCGTGCATCTGCTCTAGTTCCGTCCACTCGCAGGACTTCTTGGTCTCCAGCTCGTCCTTCTGCTCGATCCGCTTGATGCGGCAACTGGCTGCGTATCCGCGATTCTTCAAAGTGCGCCGCCGCTGCTTCATCCGGACAATCTCCTCGCGGTTCAGGCCGCGCATCTTGAGTGTGCGGTTGAGATCCCGCACTGAAATGCTCACCAGGTCATCATCGGTAATGTCCGGGATGGGACACGGCGAAAGTGGGGCCTGAAAATCACACTCCGATCAGGGGTTTCTCGTTCGTTTCAACTGATTTTCAATCTACATACCAGGGACGACTTTCTCTCGCGCTTTGCATCCATTGTTTCTATTTTTTCTTTATTTTCTCGGCAAGTTTACCAGTTTACTGGAGTTTTCTTCTTTTTTTTGCGTTGTTATTGTGAGTCTTCTTCTTCTCTACCTGCTGGTAGCCATTCACCGGGATTTAGTATTGGCAAGCGTGATATTTTATAGAGCTGCCAGATGTTCAGAAAATACTATTATTAAAATCTCAGTAAATAGCGGGTTCATTAAATTTAAAATACAATTTAAAGGTATTTGATCAGTTTTGGTTCGAATTTCCAAATCGGTTGGTAAACGTTATTGGTACAAGTAAAGCTGGATTTTGAATTTTTTTTGTCCAAGCACTGTTTTTAAGTAAAAACGAATTGTATTTAAAAGTAAATTGCTAAAACTCAAGCAACATTTAATTTATAATTTATGTTAGTATTTATTATATATATTATGGTTAATTTCAGCCGTTGAAAACAGTTTTCTCCAACATTTCTTTCCGAATGGAGCCCTACGAAAACATTCCATTGATGCTGTTCTAACAAAGGGTGGCAGCGCTAGCAAAGCTTGTAGAGCTTACTAACACTAGTGGCTTGGAAGAAAATCTCGACGCCAAATGTTAGCGGGAAATTGTCCTTATTTCTACTAATGCCAAGTTGTGATCCATCGCCATGAACTCGCAGGTTATGTACCACAATGTGCCCACTCCTCCGGGCAACGTATCCTTGGCGGCAGCCGCTCCCGATGGCGGTTTGCTGTACGCCGGCATACGCTGCATCAACTACATATCCGCCCCGCCGGCGAGCGGCGAGCAGCCCCAAGTGGTGACCATGTCGACGCGCATCAATATCCTGGCCCTCGACGTGAGTCCCATGTGGGCTAATGGCAGCGGAAATGCAAATGGGAATCCAGCTAAACCATTCGCCATAGTCGGCGATGACCTGAGCGTCCAGGTCTGGGACTGCGGACTAGGAGAGGCCATCATCGGCCACAAGGCCCACCAGCATCAGCACGAGGCGCGGGATGTGCGAGCCGTACACCACACCACCAGTTCCGTTCTGATGAGCTACCTGGCCAACGGCAACATACTCTCCATGGACGCCAGCGACCTGGTCATCTACTGCGTCGCCTCCAACACCTACTGCCGCCGACCCACTTTCATTTCGCCCCGAAACCATCAGCTCACCATGGTGCGCTGCTCCCCCTACAACGACAACCTGTTCGCCGTGGGAACAGCAATGGGCAACGTGTTGGTCTGCGACCTGCGCAAAATGAACATCGTCTACAAGTTCCACGGCCACAAGGCGCCCATATGCGGCCTGGCCTGGCGGGAGGTGCCTGCTCCGCAGGAGGAGAACCTCAACAATCTGGCCTCAAGGGCCGAACAATGGCGAAGCCGCAATGGGGAACAGAATGAGAAGCCCAAGGCGAAGCCACCACCGCTGTCGAAATCCCGGGCAGCCGAGTCCGACGACTTGTTCGACATTTACAATTTTGATCACCTGGAGTGCGAGTTCGGAGCACCTGTCGCTGCGCGTCGCCAATCCTCTGAAGACTGCGGCGGCGGGTTTGTGGGCCTGGAGAAGCCAGCCGGAGCCGCTGCCCTGGATTTCGTTGAAGCCTGCGAAAGCGTAAAGGCGGATCTGTTGGCGAATCGTCAAGCGGAAAACACCCAGCACGTGGAGGTCACCCTAACCGACTGTGAGCCAACAAAGCCCACCGGTCCGTTGAGTGATGCCAGCACCATTAGCAACAAACACGATTTCAGCGATTCCACCGAAGGCAGTCTTCGAGGTCATCCAGTACAGCTCCTCCAGCGACGATGCCGTGATTGTTGATGGCGAGGCGGCCAAGCCGAAAAGAGAAGTACTGCATCACATCTACCACCAGGCCGAGGTACACGCCTCAGAAGCTCCCCTGCCAAAGACCGAGCCCGCGAGCAATCTCCAGGTGGTGCCGGCCATCAGCACGGAGACCATCAGCTCGGCTTCTGGAAAAAGCTCTCGGTTGGACACTTTACTGGTTTCCATTGACGGAGATGAGGTGATGATGATTTGGAATACGAATACAGGAGCGCATGCGGGCAAGAACTACAGCAAGAGCAAGGCGGCAGGTGAGTCGTTTCGAAATGCCATTAACAACAATCACTTAACCATGTTTCTTCCCAGGCAAGCTTAACAACGTCTACTGGCTAAACGACCAGGTAATTGTTTCCCTGAGCCGCCATCAGCTGTTCTTCTGGTCACTGGAGTTCGAGCGGAAGATGCTTCGCTACAAGATCAGCAGGGACAGAGCACACAGTTGCCAGCTGCAGGACATTGTGTCGTTTTCTTGTGACCCAAGCAAAGAGATGATTTGGCTCTGCAGGAACAATCGTCAGATTGGAATGATGAATCCCCTGACTGGCCAAGTGAGTGCCTTTTACGGCACTGTGGCATTCGGAGTGCGAGCGATGGCCGAGTGTCCGGATGATATGAACAAGTAAGCTTAAATTATATCTCTAAAGGCTCAAAACTGATGTCTCCTTTACTCCTTTACTCGATTAGAATCGCTTTGGGCTGTTCGGACCGCCGGGTGGCCTTCTTTGATATATCAAAGCTTTCGTCCAGCTGCCTTCCCATCGATAGCGTCTATGTGACCAGTAATGTTTACTCCCTGGCCTGGAGTCCGAACTGCTTGGAACTGGCCTTTGGTACCTTTGACGGAACAGTACGTGTTTACATTAATACGATTTTATTGAAGACTCAAATCGTAATCAAAACAACAATAGGTGGGCATCCTTGATGTGGAGCGCATGAAGGTGAAAACGCATTTACGGACGCCCCACAAAAAGGAAGTCTACTCCCTGGTGTGGCAGGACCATTACATTTACTTCATTGTAAATCGCGTGTTCGGGTTTTTCGACTTAAGCAGATCAAAAACTGGTGAGTTTATGTGTATGCTTTCCTGTCCTCATCACAAATGCTGCCGAGTGTTGTAGGTTTGGTTCTGGGCGTTTCGCTGCCCGTAACTGATTTTAGTTTGCATGTCACTGGTTTGCTTCTTACGGATGTTGGCCAAGTGGATAGTTTCCCTATGGTAGTCCCAAGCATTCCACGTTACGTTAATCCAGTTGGACGGCGATAAGTCATTGGTGACGACCATTTCTGTTTGACACTTAAAATCCTTTTTCTTCGGCGGCTCAACAATGAGGCCCTGCAGCTCCTGGGCTATTAGCGCATCGTCCAGCTTAAAGAGAAGCGCCAGGTTGGCACTGTTGAAGACCACTTTTCTGAAGGCGTCTATGAAAGGCTCAAATCGGAGCTCAGCGAAGCGAGCGTATCTCGCGTCCCGGAAGCCGAAAGTAATGTCCACATTTGAGCAAAGTTTTCTGGTTATTTGGGCCGGCATAAGCAAGCCATTCGTTACAGTCATGGCTAGGCAGCAAAACTCCTTTATATCCGCCGTTTTGAGGTTGCAAAAGTTGCCATCCGTCTGCAGATCCTTCACGGCATCCATGCGCTCCTCAAAAGTGCAGACCTTGGGCTTCTTTATGCGTTTATGCAGGGCCTGCAGCTCGGCAATAGTGGTCTTGACCAGGTTCATTAAGTCGTCGACCACCAAAGCCTCCACCTGTTCCCTCAGCTTGTTCAACTCAACAATGTGGTTTAGGAAGTTGTTCAGGTTACCCCAAACCTGGGAGATGTACACAAAGTGCGGCTAATGGAGCGAACAGGATTAGAGCGATCCAAATTAAAGGGAAAAATCAAGTCACTTACAAAGACTAGCTCCGAATCGATAGCGGTGCGCATGGAGAGGGTGTCGTTAATCTTGGCCACCACACAATTGTACCGCTTCTGCTCCACTTCGATGAGGTACACTGTGCTGTGGTAGTGCTCGCTCAGAGTGGTCAGACAGCGGTGCTGCATGAAGTAGGTCAGCGAGAGCTGGTTCAGGCGGTCCAGGTGCTCGAGGGGCACTCGGTAGGTCAAGGTCTCGTCCTTGTGGTCAATCTTCACGAGGTCATCGAGGGCCGCCTGGCAGATGGATCGCATCTTGACAGCCCTTTCCATACTGGCTGAAAAGGCAGCTTCAGTGTTCTTTTGGGCCATTTCTAGATCATCAACCACTAAGATAGATAGACAAATTTATGATTTGGGATTAGAAAAGCGTATGGGGAAGTCACCAAAGTGCACCCACCACTTCTCACATTCTCCCGATCTCCGTCAGGACCATCGTTGTTATAGATCACAATGCCAGCCACAGTAGACGCCAATCTCTGAAGATATTCCAGTCGATGGTACTTCTTCTTCAACACATAGTTCTGCAGATCACTGCGCCCGATCACGCTGTTCAGAGCCTGGGCAGTCAGCTTGAGCAGCACATGGTTCTTGGGCGAGCCCAGATTGTAGCAGGCCACGACGAAGACCTGCATCTTGGCGAAGAGCTGGTCCAGCTGAACCTTATTGCAGGTCTCTGGGTACTGCAGAATATCCTTGATGAGCACCTGCAGTTCTGTTTGGAACTTTTCCTCGTATTGCTTCTTGACATACTCAAGGTCTATAGTAACGCCTTTCTTCATACACCCACGCCATTCTCATATTGGCCATTGTACAATCCATCGGATTCACATAGCTATCTACAATTGTGTTCACAAAAGACTCAATGGCGCAGGCGGTAGGTTTATTCAGGTCGTACTTAAGCAGACCTCGTCGCTGATCCCTGGCCAGCAGGTGAACCGCGAAGATGACGAACTCCTCGGCAACCTGCAGATCCAGCTGCTGGAAGCGCTTCATGATGCGGTGGCTAATGTCCACAAGTGTCCTGTGCCGCGGCATTCTAATGAACGGAACTATTAATTTATTTTAGGGGAAAAACTCGAAGACAGAAAATGTGTAACGTGACTGCTTGTTAACTTTTTCAGTTATTTGTTATTTTTTGTTGCCCCTGGTTACAATTTAATCGATTTTTGATTTCGAAATTGTCCATGAATGGTTGTAATTTTCCTTGACTCTAATTTGCTTCATGTAAGTCATTAAAATGGTCGCACGATTATCTTTGAAACTGAACTTTTCGGACAATGGGTATCATTTTAATTTAAATGGTTTCTTGCTATTAAGACAAGATTTAATTAGTTGCTTAAAATGAGAACAACTTGTAAAACAAAAAAGGAACATTAAACCTTAAACTTTTTATAAAAAACCAAGAAATGCACATTTAGGATTAAAGTTGATTTGATCAGAAACCGATCGCTTAGATGGTTTACTTTGTAAACTCATCAATCTTTCTAATAAATGCTGTCTAAATGTACCATGCATTTATTTTTTGCAGACCCCATAGTTGTGAACTGCATTTCTCGACCCAGCTATCTAAGCGTGCGTGGATCCTTCCTTTTTGTGGGCACCGATGATGGACTCCTGCAGCTCCATGAGCGAGATTCCGGAATGGACAAGTCCTGGACGCCGTTCATCCGCCAGTCAGCTCTGTTTGCTCGTTATGTGACCGACATAGCCTGGAGTCCGTTGGACAGCAATGTGTTTGCTGTGGCCGGCAACGACAAGTTCGTGTACGTGATGGAGTTTCAGCAGTCGGAGCGCAAGTGGATAACGCAGCACACTTTCACGGCAAACGCGGAGAAGGCATCGATAACCTCGCTAAAGTGGAGCCATACCCAAAAGCATTTGCTGCTCACGTTCCACATCGAGGGAAAGGTTTGCCTGTGGAACTGCAACGAGCCGGAGAAGCCACCGCTGACCATCACCTACCACTGCCCCATGTGGTGTGGAATGTTTTTGCCCACCGACGAGAACATAATTATGTGCTCGGGAAAGGCGCTCTCTGTGGAGCTACTCAACATTAAAGACGCCTTGTCTGGCGATGAGAGAAACATCTGCCCCAAGGTGGATGCCCTGTTGAACGTTAAGTGGGCTAGCAAGTCCCTGACACAGCCCTTTGCCCCAGCTCTCACAGCGGCTGACAAAAAGCGACAGAGGCGCGATCAACGCAAGGCGGCAGTCAAGCCAGAAGTTGAGCCAGTTGCCACCAAGGAAGTGAAGAAGATTGAAGTGAATGAAACCCCTGTGAACGACACACCAGCTAATGAGACTCCAGTGGAGGAGCTGCTGGGCGCTCTTAGCTTGGACAAAAAGACCAACAAAATGAACACAAGGGAGTGCACAAAGTGCAAGGAACGAGAGGCCAATCTGCCCCCCGATAGTTTCCTCACTGTGAGTCGGCAGTCGCGTCCTTTTATCACTTTAACCTAACGATGTTTCTACCCATAGCATAGCCGCACCTGTCTCTACCTCGCCCAAAAAGAGCTCAACAAGAGCGCACTGGAGAAGCTGGCCATTGTTCTTACAGAAGATGCGGCCAAGATTGACAAGTCAGTTCTCATGTCGAAGCTTTTCAGTACCAAGGTGATGGCTAAAGAGCTCATTGCCACAGAGTGTAAGTTAATTGAATTGGTTTGGTTTGGATTTTAGTAAAAATCTTAACATTTTAGTGACCAATCTGAAGCAGTCGAACACAAGAGACATAGCCCCTCTTTGTCTGGCATTATCTACGTTCAAGTTGCGCGAGGAACTGGAGCAGCATATGGCCAACAAGACGCTCACCGAGTGGCATCTCTCGGTGGCTCCCTCAGTGTCTTTTACGTAAGGGCTTAATCTTGTTGTGTAAAGAGGCTTTTGATCAATCAAGTTACTTTTTCAGGCTGTGGCAGGACTGCTGTCGGGCTTATGCCAAACAGATGGAAGAAAAGGGCTTTATTATGCACGCAGCCACGTATCTTTTTAGCCTGGGTATGCAATCGGAAGCCATCGACCTGTTTTTGGCCAACGAGTATTACAAAGAGGCCCTGGTCCATGCCCGCATATGCTTGCCAGCAACGGATCCTCTGATTAAAACCATAATTAACAGGTGGCTCGAGAATCTCGAGGGCACGGGCAATTTCGCTGCAGCAGCCCTGATGTAAGTGGAGTCAAAAGCAATTAAAAATTAAAGATCTACGCTAATAGTTAATTTAAATTCATTACAGATGCGTACTGGACAATGAGATGCTGCGGGGCTACTCCTATTTAAGGAAATTCCGCAACTGCACGCCCGAGATTGCCGAACTAATGGATCAAATCAAGCGAATTGGCCAGCTGAGCGGAGTGTTAGACGGTTGTGCTGCCATCGAGCCGATCCAAAATGGATCTACTGCCGAGCATTAGGCCAAAATTTATCGCGGCTTAAGCATAGTTTTAGCTGAAACAGGCTGTATTAGTTTACTACACGTTTGAAATTGCCCCGAAACAATCATGAAGCTATTATCAATTAGCTAGGCATTTAAATATTTTGATCCATGAATTAAACTAATTTTCATACTTATAGATAGCCAGAGACTGACTGGAATTGAAATCCATTTAAGTTGCCATTTGAATACTATATTTTAATTTAATTTACCCCAATGAAAGGAGAAAAACACACATATAGATATATATATATATCAATGGCACAATAGCTAGTAAAGAAACACACACAAATTGAATTTCGAATAAACGAAAACGAGAGAAAAAGAAACCCCGGCGAGCGTTAATTAGAACAGGCAGCTGTTCCAGCGGCCAAACCATTTGTTATCAGCCGTAAAAGCTGGTCCAAAACAAAAGTATGACCGTTAGGCCTCATTCTCGTCTGGGCTTTTGGCATCAAATTATGCAAATGCCCGGTTGGGTTGCCCAGCCCGCCGGCAGCTTCATTGCCAGTTAGAAATTAAGTTTTAATTGTTGGAACAAGAGTTAGGGCGAGTGAACTTGCTGCTGCTGCACATAGCAGTCAGTAAAAAGAAACGAAACCGACACAAAAATGTAAATCAACAAACGACACAGCCGAGCAGAGCTCTAGCTGTAGCTCGAAACTTACGGCTGGGAGTGCTCTTCAGTTGCCAAACAGACTTCGTAGCCGTCGCAGCGCTCGCAGAGTCGTTCGGCGAACGCAAGTTCGTTTCCTCAGTCTTTCGATTTTCACTTTTAACCGTTTTGCGAGCGCGCCAACTTGAAGCATACCGTTACGGCTTTTCACGAGTGCCAGTGAGTGAGTGAGTGAGTGAGTGACCCACACATATCGACCATTCTCACGTCCGTCAACTTTGACTTGACCTGGTGCTGGTAACCGTTGTACAATTAAATAACAATCAAAATATAATTGCGTACCACGAGCATTTCGCTTTTGCGATGAGCCGAAAAAACGAGTTTATTTAATCTGTGCGCGCAGTAAAAGTGCCAAGAACCACTGGGTGATGGCTGGTATATGGCTGTAGCTATGCGGTGTGCCCCATTAAAGTCGGGCGACGCAATTTGCATGAGCGACAAGACAACTTCGAATCTTTATACTACGCCACATGACTCAACGCTGAACAATTTCGAGGGCCCGCGTGTATGAGTGCGTCGCTGAGAAATCGTTTCTTGCTTGACTGATAATTCCTACGATCCGCGCTTATTGTTCATTTAGTTTTTTTTGGTATTTCTTGTGCCTGTTGTAACTGCCATTCGGGATGGATCGCTTGCAATAATAATCATAAAGTGAAAGGTATACTTTACTTTACATCGCATCGATACATATGCTGGATATATAATAGATGATTGCATTTTGAAACGCAGAGGCACAGGCACGGGCACAGCACAGCACAGCATAACGGCAACGCATTGGATTGGCCTTTTCATTTCATTTCGATTCGATTCCATTCCATTTCCATCGACTTCATAATAACAATTTGCATAACTTTGCCGCTGCTGCATTGTTGTTTATTCATGCATTCACTGTTGTCCATTGTTGCACTTATGCTATTGAACTCGCAATGCAGACACAGCAGCAACAGCAAAAGCAACATAACGACAACAATAACGAAATTAAATTAATTTAATTGCCCAAAGCGCGGTAAATACAATGCGAAATATTTTGAAATGCTGCTCGCATTTTTTCGGTCACACCAGGTTCACAGAAACGATGTTTTGGGATCTGCATAATTTCGTAATCCTCGCCGCATGGGTGTGGCAGTCAGTCAAGGGCGCTCCGCAATCGCTTGCCACCTTTTCCCGGCGCTGAGTGAGTGCTAAAAACCCGTTTCAACAAAACCCGACGGCACTGCCCCCCCCGAAAAACCGGACAGCCCAGCGAGAATCAGTTTGTCCAGCTAATTAGCAATAAAACAAAGTTGGCTTGCAATTCTTTCCGGCCTCCGAAGAAAACCAAAACCGGGCCCGCATTGCCAGTTGGCTGGGGGATCGGTTCGAATTGGGGGTCTAAGCTTGCAACGTTGGCGGAATGTCAATGGGGCAAGTCACCGCCCGCCACTTTAAGGTGCGCATATCCGGTGCGTCGCTCCTTTTTGGGGAGCAAGAGTTAAGACCCATACCCAGACCCAGACCCAGACCAAACCCATGATACGCCTTCGGCTGGATCATCATCATCATAATCATCGTAATCAAGGCGCGATGAGCTTGGCGCACCTGCGTGCTGACGACATTCAGCAAGTTCGTCGCCTCTATTTTGATGACGATGTCGGTGTCGTCTATTATGGGCGGATTACCGTATCCGACTAAATGGTTAACTGGGCTCTGAGTGATGAGATGTGGCGTTGGCGAGGCGTCTCAATTGTTTACACTTCACAACACGATTTCGTGGGCAAGCCAATGGGATAATTGGTTGGTTTTTTTTTCAGTACCAGTGCCTCCGGAATCGACTCTTTTGAATGGCTTGAAATAAATCTTCGAATTACTTTCCATTTGTTAATTGTCTCACATTTCCCATCATGATTCACTTCATATATTTTCATTTTTCTTTCATTTACCATTTTTATTTTTGTATTTTTCTTTCGTTGCTTTGAGTTTTATTATCCATCTTAAAAATGGCTTAAGTTTTTATGGTCTCTTGTTTTAGTTTAATACACTTTAAACATCATTTTTATGTTATGGAATTATTTAAGTAATCCGAATAACATTTCAATTTTTTTTTCTCAAATTCCAAAAATGTAAATTTCAAGAAATTAATGCCTAAAAAAAAGTTATTGTTTCCCATTATTATATTGTCCAAAACATTCCGATATTGAAGTATCATTGAAAAGTTAAAAGCAGTACGATTGGGAAACATTGTTCATTAAATACGTTTCAATAGTTACCATAACAAGGTATTTTTTAAGGTTAAATTTATTTTCAATACAATAACCTACAGTTTTTGGAAAATATAAAAATTAATTAATTAGGTATTTCTGGCAAAAAGTTATTTTGGGTAAGAAGATGGTTATATTCAAGATTCGACCTTTCCGCTTTGAGGGGATATTTTAAAAAGTATAAACTATCGCATAATTAAAAAAAAAATCAATTTGCTATAGATCCTTAAGTGTATCATTATTTGGTTTCGACACTAAACGGTTGGAGTACTCAAACTTGGCAGCGGAGTGTAATTGATTAATTGATTTGGGTAAAGCCAAGTTTTCAAATTCATTTGTCATGACATAAGGTGGCTCGTAACTGACAAGCTGGCAAACGGAAAAACAGTGCCAGTTAGCATTTAACCAGAAGCTTCCTTCTTAGCACGCGACACCATTTGTTTAGGGTCAAATATTTGCTCGACCAAACAAAAGACTTGGCCAACGCAACGTCTGTGTAGAAAAGTGAAAATCTTCTTAGTAATATGGCACAGGCCGTTAGCCGACTGACTGAGAGTGCTATATGCTATATACTGTATGTTTGTTTGTTTTCCATTTTTTTTTTTTTTTTTTTTGTTTGGCCTGTTCATATGTGTAGCAGCCAAAACAAGTTCGCTGCCTAAGTCTTTTGTTCCGCGTATCGAACTGATGGACTCATCTCGCCTCCGAATTCGAATTCTCATTTCAGCACCAACCTAGCATGACACGGCTCAATTGGGCCGCTTAACGCTTTCATTCAACCCACAAGCGGTCTGGACTCGAAACCCATTCGAACATAAACCAAGAACTAGAACTGCGCACACCACATCGCATCGTATCGCTTCGCATCGCATCGCCTCGCATCGCACCACTGGCCTCCTCCGAAAAGGGGAACCAAGGCCACCACCACCACCACCACCACAACCACCATCCCGCCCGCTAGCCAGCATAATTTCTCTCGAAAAAGCCGCACTCACATACGTACTATACATACCTATCTGCCACCATCTTCGACAACGACCGCAACAACCGAATAACACGAATAATGAATTATCAGAAGGCCAGTGAAAAGCAGTCGCCGTCCTCATTGAAGAAGCGGCCGCCGGGCAACGGCAATAGCATACAAAACTTTTGGAACGAACGCATTATGGAGCGCTTCATAAAGGCGAATCTATTCATTATCTGCTGCGTGGTGGCGGTTCTTCTGCTGGTAAGTGCAAAAAGTCGGGCCAAGTTGTTTCGGTGGCGATATCTCCATATCGTTGGATTTTCTGTCCATTTTTTTGTGGTCCGTTTGTCCGTCCGTTACCGTTATCAGTGTGAAAACATTTCTGCACCATTAAGTGAAAATGAAATGAAATCGTTTTTGCAGAGAGATGTACAAATTTCATCTTATTTTTACTTTTTTTTTTTACTGACCGTCAGCCGAGCTGACAGTCCAATTCCAATTCCAATTTCAATTCCAATTCCAAGTCGTTGAGGGAGGAGAGGTGGAAGCTCATTAATTGATTGATGGATGGTTGCGGAGCAAAGTTGTCTCCGGTATTTTTTTTTGCGTTTTTTTTTTGCAACCACATCTTTGACTGCCATCGCCTTTGATTTATGTTTTCGCTTTTCTTTTGCGAATCTCGGTTAATTTCCATGTCCATTTCTCCGACCGTTGCGTTGCGATCTCCATTCCCCGCAGATCGTCTATCTGGGGGCCTTCTCGTGTGAGGTCTCTTGGATACTGGAGGCCCACGGAGAGCTGCCCTTCGCCGCCTACACACTCTGCTCGCTCTACTTCGTGATGTTCGTGGCCACGACGATCCTCATCCACGGCCTGGTCAGCGGGCTGTGCTGGCCCCTGTTCGCCTGGTCGGGCATCATCGGCCTCCTCTCGATTCCCGAGCTGGTCTTCGTCATGATCATGACCACACAGCACTGGGTAAGTTGAACTAGAAAACGGTGAAAGGAAGCAGAGTTCGGCCAGTCCAATTTTGTATTACAAAAACTTACAGCTATCGCTAAACCCAGAGGTAGTAAAACATCAGTTAGTACAGGACTTTTACTTAGGAGCACTTATTTATCATGAAAAAGTAGAAATGGTTCACAAGTTTATAAAAAACGAAAATTTTGCCATCTTTTGTAAAATGATTTCAAAACGTTTTCAAGCCAGAAAACCTTTTAGTTTTTAGCTACTTTTTTTAAAGGTAAAAAAAAAAGTTTTTTAACGATTTTTTTAGAAGTTATACTTTACATTCCCCCAATTTCAAACTTTTCTGGATTTTTAAAAAAACAAATTAAAAAGAATTTAATTTAGCTAACTTGGTAAAGTTGTATTAATTTGAAACGAAAACAAATTAATTAGTTGTTGGAAAAACAGTTGTTGGAGTTGTAAAATAAGTTTTTAAGATAGAATAAGAAAGTAAATAGCGTAGAAACCAAAAAAAATTTAATATAGCCAACTTGATCAATTAATAATTAAAGTGAAATAAAATAATTTCATGTTGGGCTTGTAACTATTTTAATTGCTTTATTTTCCAGGGACTGCAATCGGTGCACGGACTAACCGAGCTGACCTCGTATCTGATTCGCCTGATCATCAACTGCTTTGCGCTGATCTGTGTGATTCCCACGGGCATCCGGTGGCGCCGGGAGACGCAGGTGCTGAGCCAGCTGCAAGGACTGGCCACTCGGCTCTCCCTTCAGACGCCGGCACCCAGTGTGCCGATGACCAAGGCGGATTCCCGACGCTCCAGCCAGCGGTTGAATGGATTCGAGAACGCCGGCTACCAGCTGTGCGACGAGACGACGGCCAAGATGCCACTGGGTCCTGGCATGGGATTGGGTCTGAACAACCAAGGCGGCGGCGGCGGCGGGGGCAGCCAGGCGTTTGGCTCCCAGAACGAGTTCAATGCCAGCATGTTTGCTCCGGCCCTGGCGCAGCAGTTCAACAATGCCACTCTGATGCAGCGCGGCACGGCAGGAGGAGGAGCTGGTGGCCATCGCGCCCAATCTCTAATGGATCTGCGCTGCACTCTGCCCGGCATGTACAATCCGCGACATGTGCTGGATACGGAGGACAAGAACGCCAAGTACTTCAACATCACCATCGACGATTTGAAGAACAATCTGCAGGACTCGCACCGACCATCGCCGCCCTCGCTGATCGGCTCCGCCAGCAACGATCCCATATACTGCTCCATCGAACCGAAACAGTTGACACCGCCACCAGCTCAGCAGAGGGGACACAGTCGTCCGCGCGGAAGCCACAAGCAACCGCCACCGGGCAAGCTGTCGCGGAATTGCGTTTCGCTGGAGAATCTGGACGGGATCAGCAAGGTGCAAAACGACCTAACCGCCTACGGCAATAATCTCCTCCAGAACTACACGCAGCAACAGCAGTACTACCTGGCCATGTTGCTGCACCAACAGCAGCAGCAGCAGCATCATCAGCAGCAGCAGCATCAGTTGCACCTGCAACAGGCGGGTGGCATCTACCGCAGGCCCTCCAATTGCAGTTCCTCGGGCGGATTCGCCGGCACCGTAATGGCACAACCGATGCAGCGACGCGGCTCCACCCACAGCCAGCAGATGCAGTATTACGGAGGCTTTGGCTATGCCAACTACGCCAATCCGTACATCACGGCCACCAGCAAGCTCTCGCTGGGCAACGAGTCCGACGACTACCGCAAGTACCGCGATGTGGCCCTCTGAGTCCAGATTTCTGGAGTTACAGATCCCCAATCGATCATCAGTCAGCGCTTAGGTTACACTCACTAGTTGTAGGACATGCTCGACCTAGAATGAGATTCCTCGGAATAACAACCAAAGAGCCACAAACTAACTCAGTTTCAGTTCGTAGGATAAAGTTACACTGGGAGAATCTAATACCACGTTTATGCGCCAGTTATATTTGCAGGTACAATATATAAATTTATAATGCCACAAATACTAAAGGCACGCCTCATTTGCAAATAATAAGTGTTCTAAATAAGAGACTTCACGGTAAATCGTTATAATTTTATTTGCAAACATTAACCAAACATGTGAAAAATTATTTAGTAAATATAGTAGATTTTTGCTCAACTAGATAACAAGCAACTTGTATGGCAAATAACAGGCGTATAAACTTGGTAAAAGAGTAACTGGTTAAATCATTGTGACTTCTTCACAGCAAATCCCGAAGTTTAGTTTTAAGAATCGACAACAAATCGATATTGACATTCATTGTTTATTATATGTAGTTGTTAGGAATACGGATAACAATACTCGGATCGACAGTCTAACCATCAAACGATCGAAAACTGTACATACTTGTAATAAAAGGCGTTCATGTGTTTACTCCAAATCCAAAAGATCCGACAGTGGGTTATCGTTTGAACTAGAGGGAATGGTTGCAGTTGCAGTTGCGGTGCTGGCTCTGCTGGTGGCTACTTTCGATGCAGGCCGGGCCAGAGGTTTGGTCTTTTTGGTTGTGCTGCCCTTGGATGCAGTGCTTCCACCGAACAGGTCATCATCGTCATCGTCGTCGTCGCTAAATAGGCTTTTGCTTGTATTTAGGGGCAACTTCTTTGCCGGAGCAATCTTAGCTGGCGTCACCGCTTCATCATCATCATCGCTGCTGAAGAGTGAAGCCGCCGGCGGTTTGGTTGGTTGTTTAGTTGGAACAGACCTGCTGTTGGTGGTTTGGATACTAGACAAAGATGCTGGCACAGCGGCAGTGGCAAATAGATCATCATCATCATCATCGCTGTCATCAAACAGTTTCGGTGCAGCCTTTTTAATTTCTTTTGTTGATGCAGCTTTTACAGGAGCAGCCTGTCTTTCCGCTCTAGGGGCAGATGATTTTCGAGCAGCAGGAGCCACCACTGTTTTGACTGCACTAAACAAAGAATCATCTTCATCTGGGCTGTCTAGAAAAGAGCTTCCCAAACTGGGCCGATCCTCTGGAGGGACAAGCAAAGCAGGCTCTTTTTCAGCCACCTTATTTTGAGAAGGCGAAGTCGGTTTCTTAAAAGCGGTGAACAGGAGATCATCCTCATCAGGACTGTCCAAGAATGATCGATAGGACTTGGGTGGATCAGATCCCTTCTTTCCTCCGAAGTGGGAAGCGGGAGGAACTGCCTGTGTCTTGACAGAATTAAAGAACGAATCCGCTTCCTCCGGACTGCCCAAAAATGAGCCAGCTAATGTTTCATTGTGAATTGAATGCGCTGGATTAGAAAACAGTTTTCCATCGGCAACTGACTGGGAAAGTTGAGCCTTGTTAGAACTAGACTTCGAGGGTTCTAACTCAGGGCTATCTATGGATAAAGCTAAAGATGTTGGACCCTGATCAGCATCCAGCAGGCTTTTGGCATAGTTATCCTTTCTTCCCTTCCTGGTCGAGGGACGTCTTTTGGCCGGTCCTCGAGCGCGAGATTTGTTCACATGCTGCAGGCTACCGTCTGCTGATGGCATAGTGTTCTCCTTGGCACTCGGTATGGACTCACTTTCTTCTCTTTCGGAACTCGATGACCCTTGTTTCCTGAGCTGCTTTGGCAGACCTCCGGAGCCAGGTAACAAGGCCTGCACATTTATGTTGATGTTAGGCATTTTTAGTTTCTTTACAGGAGAAGTGGCAGTAGACAGCTCGGAGTTCTCCTTGGCTTTGCTGCGATCAGGTTCGTCAGCTGGCGGTGGCTCATCGTTGAAACTGAAAGAGCTGCGAAGCTGGCTGCACTGCTCCTGCCCTTGCTGTCTCACTAAAGTCATCGTAGAAAATGGTATGTATTCGGGTTGTAGGGGCTGCAAATTCCTCCTTCTGAGGTACAACTTGCTTCTGTGCCACTGCACCTTCGCGGTCGTCGTCTTCGGGCGGGATATCACTGAACAAGCATATGGCGCCGTAATCGGATGTGGACGAAGGTTGATCCCCGGGCGTCGCTGGCGAAGCCTTGGTCGCACTAGGGTATTTGAGGCAAGGCGGGTTCAAAGAAGTCTTGCTCGCTGTCAAAGATCTTCGAGGCACTTAGGCTGCTGAGGCCGCTGCTTGCAAGCGTTTGGAAAAACTCGCTGTCATCCGGCGGCTCGTCGGAAAAGAGATTCGAGTAATTCTGCATGATTTGCTGTGCAGCAGCCAAGTCCGCAGGCTTTCTTGTGGTGGAAACATCTTTAGGTGACTTGTTTGTGACATCGGCTACCATTGTTATAATGGGATCTTGATTGCTTTCATAATCGTCTGGTGGTGGACTTTCTGAAACTATGACTTCTATTTCTGATTTGCCTAACTCTTCAGGCACAACTTCCTCCTTTTCGTCGGCGGTATAATCTTCATTGTTCTTTGGCAGTTTGTGTGGTAACTCTTCTGGCTTAATCTCATGCACCAACTGGTCTTTTGCCGGCATATTAATTTCACTAGTAGTTATAGCACCTACAGACTTATCCTTAGTCTTGGATGCACTTAAAAATGTATCATCATCGCTAAAATCTTCGTTAAACAAATCAGTTGTTTTGGGAGAAGATAATGGTGGTTCGACTGCAACGACATCTTCCGAAAAAGTATTTTGTTCTATTGGTTTTATAAATTCTTTAGTTTCAATAGCACTTATTGGCTTAGCCTTACTATTTGAAGAGCTTAAGAATGACTCATCATCACTCAAATCTTCATTAAACAAATTTGTAGTTTTAGAAATACTAGGTGCAGAAAAATCATCATTTACCTGCCCACTTTTTTTCTCTGTAGAAAGAGATGGCTCTTTAGCAACTTCAATGTCCGGAGGTGACTCTCGAACAATAGGTAAAGACGTATTTACTTTTTGTACTTGTGGATCCATTGGCTTTATTTCCGTTTTCATGAATTCCTTTGATTCAATTTCTTTTTCTTCATCAATATTTTTAAAAGACTTAGGACCATTATATGGTTCACTAGTAATTAAATTCTTAGCCTTTGGTGTTCCAAATAAATCCTCATCATCGATGTCATCGAACAGACTGTTCTTTTCAGCTACCGGTGGCTCAATCTTTTTATCGGGCGAAATGTCCGTTGGCGACACCTTTCTTACTTCCTTAGCCTTTTTTGAGCCAAACAGATCGGTGACATCATCGTGGTCATCGTCTTCAAACAGACTGTGTTTTTTATCTACTTTTTCAGAGAATTTTTGTGGCTTGGCCGATGGTTTAATAAATATGTCATCTATATCCAAATCATCATCATCAAACAAAGAGGACTTTGGTTTCGAAAGGGGTTTTTGTTCTGGTGGCTTGATTTTAGGTGCAAACGAGCTCAAGAAGTCATCGTCTTCCAAATCATCGTCAAAAAGTGATTTCTTCAATTGTTTCGATGGCTCTTTGTTAGGAATTGACTTCGGCATGGAAGGAGAATCGTCAAAGAGAGACTTGGGCTGATCTTTTTTGGCCACAATGGCCGGGCTCTGTTTTGGAATGGCACCCGATGCTTTGGCATTGTCGAACAATGACTCTGGCCTGGGAGATGGACTCAAGGGAGGACTATCATCAAATAGATTAACACGTTTCGGGGCAGGTGGCTCAATGATCTGCTTAGGAATCTCCGGCTTTGAGTATTGTTCCACAGGCTCTCTTTCTTTGGGTGGTTCCTTCTCTGAAATCGCCGCTGCGGGTACAACCACGTTCGTACCCTGTTTGGCCTGAACTTTCTCAACGATTTCCGACATAAACGTATTAAACTGATCGTCGTTAAACAGATTTACGGGCATGCGCTTAGTTTGGCTTGGCTTTTTCTCAGCTTCCCTGGGTGTTTGCAATGAAACAGCTTCGTCAAAGAGCCTTGGCGGCTGCTGGGCAGGACTGCTGCTACTGGAGCTCAGTGAAGCCGTAGACGCTATTGGTAAGCGACTGGAGGGGTTCCGAAAAGCTGGTGAGGATGTAGGCGAGGAAGAAGTTGAAGGCGGATCGTCGCTAGGCGGCGATTGCCGGAGTGCGGCGAACATGTCCCTCTCATGAGGGTTTCGTTGACTACTTATAATCGGACGTGGTTGTGTCTTCATGGCAGCCTCTGCGACCTGAACAGCGGGCTTAATTGCTGGCGACACAATGGCCGGCTCCCTGGCAAACGAGGCCAGTGAGGAGGAGTCGGATAGATGGGGCTCCTTCAATTTGTTCGCTGGCTTTGTGATTTTGTTGCATACGGTGGACTCCCCTTCATCCGATGAACCGGAGGAGAATTCCTCGGGCTTTTCATCCTCACTATTCTCTTTACTGTCATAGAGTCCGGCGTATTTGTGTTCCTCCCATTCCTTTGTGCCAATAATATAGGGCAGGGGAATAGCATCGTAGGGATTCTTTGCCCGAAATACGGTTCTATGGAAAGTAGAGTAAGTAGGCTAATGGAATTTGTGTGTAACTAAGCCACATACACTGAGAGCACCGGTGCATCCTCGTCATCCGAATCGGGCACTTCAATGGTCACCGGTTCAAAGTTCTTGCGGAACATACGCAGGTTGTTTTCCAGAAACTCCTTGGCCATTTCCTCGGAACTTCGGGGCGGCGGGTCGGGCTGCAATCAGATATATGTACATAGATCGGTAATCACAATCTCTTGGAAAATTCAATCGAATATTGCACCTTCTTCTTCTTATCTACGGGCATAGCCAAATCGGCGTCATCCACTTCCTCCACCCGGTACTCCACGAACTGATTTCCAAATTGTAGGGAACGCAGGCTGTTGGTGGCATTATTTAGAGATATATCCACTTGCCTCACGCTCGTCTCAAAGTCTCTTAAGTTCCTAGTGGTCTTTTCGCCCCTCTCGTGCAGATTCTGTTGGGGAAAATTTTTATATAAAATTAGGCGGTTGATAAAAACATTCGTCATACAAAACACACCTGGGAAATGCGTTTCATTAACGCCAGAAGAGCGCAATCGCCTGCAAAGTTCCAATCTGGAGCCTGGGCTATAATCTTGTCCACATCTGCACTTATATCCATTATCAGCCGACTTTGATTTCGCGATTTAAAAATTTAATAACAATGCAAAACAAACAAAAAGAAAATGTAGTGATCACACCCAATTAGCGATGGGCGATAGTTAGTGACTTGTCAAATCAAAAAAGTTTTTGCTTTAGTACTTGTACTACATTTGTATCTACAAATGCATTAAGAAAGCACAAATAAAATCATAAACAATAAAGTTTTCAAATTTGTAAATATTTTTCACATGTTAATGTAAAACTGACTTCCCCAAAGTTTTTTTTACAAATTAAGTAAATAATTAAATTATAAAATGGTTCTCTCTATTTTTCCATATCCGGATGTGAAAATTGTTGAATATGGCTATTAAAATCCCGCTAATATGTGTAATTGCATCTCTAAGAACCCAACGCTCATCTCTATCCATACGGAACAGCTGATTAAACTATCGTTATCGATATCTTTGCTCCGATTCGATTAATGATAGCACGTGTTGCGGACGTTCGCGTTTTATAAATTATTTTCTAGCTTGATTTTAAAATAAAGTATAAACCTTGGTGTGGAATAGAATATAATTTTAAAAAAAATGGCTATGCTGGCGGAACCACGACGCCGCAAGCGGTACAATTTGTGCCCGCGCGGCAAGGCGCTCTACGAAGGTAAGGATTTCAAATTTAAATCAGCTGTGTAAGCCTTAAATTAATTAAACTATTTCGCAGATGAAAACCGATTCGGCACCAAAATGCTGGAGAAGATGGGCTGGACAAAGGGCAATGGCCTGGGCGCGAATCAGGATGGCGAAAAGGATTTTGTTCGCATACGCTTCAAGAATGACGCAGAGGGATTGGGATTCGAGGCAAGAGATGACCAGTGGACCACTCATGAAGAGGGCTTCAATGGGCTGCTGAAATCACTAAATGGCGAAGAAAACGAGGCTAATGGCAAGGAATCGGAACCCGAAGAGGAAGCCAGACCCATGGGCTTTGGTTTTAAAGCCGCAGAACCGGAGGAGCCGACTAAGAAGACTCTTAAGGAGAAGATCAGTGGTGTGTCGCTGGAGGAGAGATCGAAGCAAAGTAGGGCTCGAGTTCACTACAAGAAGTTCACAAGGGGCAAGGACTTGTCCCAGTACAGTGAAAAGGATTTGGCCAATATTTTTGGCAAGAAGGCAACAGATGATATAGAAGTACCAGTCCCCGTGGAGGTTGAAGAGCCAAAGGAGGAGAAACTGGTGGATCCCAACTTCGCTGGGGTACAAACAGTGAGCACTGGACTTTCAGTCAGCGATTATTTCAAACAGAAAATGGAGGCCATGAAAAACAAACTAAGAAAGGGAGCCGAGAGCTCTCCAACGGGCGCCGAGGCACAGGTTAATAGCAACGATGAAAAGCTCCAAGAGACCCTAACAGAGAATGGCCATGAACCCAGTAAAAAGAAGAAAAAAAAGAAGGATAAGGAAAATACAACTGAGCCACCGATTGCAGAGGAAGAAGTTGAGCAACCACCTCTTAAACAAAAGAAAAAGAAGAAATGCAAACGCTCTTCTCAGGATGAGCCTGAACAATCGATGGTCATCTGCGTTGAGGAACAGCCAGCAGCAAGCGATGAGTCCAATCCGGCAAAGCGAAAGAAAAAAAAGAAGGACAAGCAGAATGAATCTTCAGAAGATTTGGTAGAAACCAAAGAGCCACTTGAAGAGCCTGCATCGAAAAAGAAAAAAAAGTCCAAGAAAACCGAGTTGGTAGATACGGAAATAATTATAATTGATGATGAGTTGCCCAATGATGAAAATGCGAGTAAAAAGAAAAGTAAATCTAAAAAAAGCGAAGTTACCAACGAAACTCAGGAAGAAAACACTGTTGCGACAATAGAAGAAACCTCAACAAAAAAGAAAAAATCGAAAAAGGAGAAGAAGGATGTGGAGACAATGGAGAACGAATCGAAGGAAGTTACACCGACCGTACCTAAAGCTATTGAAAAAACCTCCAAGAAAAAGAAATCGAATACTTATGGGGAGCCCGCACCTGAAGATTCTACACTTGCTATCGCCGCAGAGAGGGAAGTAAAGAATCTAAAAGGAACGGGAAGGAAGCACACGGACGACGTAAGTGCTGCCAGTAAAATCTCCGACGATAAAAGCGATCAGTCAGCCGATGAAGATCTGCCCAAAGACCTCTTATCACTGGAAGAGATTCAAGAAAAAGTAAATTCATTCAATACTATTAAAATCTCTCAATTTTGTGCAGACAAATTCCAAATGGTCGACATGAGTGCGTTTCACAAGTCGACGCTGGGCGAGATCGCGGGATACGGGACAAGCGAACACGTGCAGCTGGAAGTGGTGGAGATTGCGGGTGACAGAAAGCGCATACTAGACCTTTGGAACAATAATACCCTTAAGGACAATGCTAAAAACCCACAGCATCCTAAAAAGGTTAAGCGCGCAACGATTCGAGCGGTTAAGAAAAGAGTCGCATTTCAAGGAATTTAGTTCTAGCAAACGAAATATAATTCAACGTGATTCTTATTATGATTGTTTTGTACATAAACAACTTAAATAGGTAGTCTATAAGCTTCATGGTTTACATTTTAATGTGTAACAAGATAATTAATTAAACTGAACTATACATTTCAAGCTGTGACATATTCTTCAGTCTTATTCAAAGAACCAATGTGCGGTCCGACTGTGGTGAATATTCGTTCCCCTCATCTACGCATGCGTTTATGAATGAATGTTATAGTTAATATCAGTGGGGATGTCTTACAAGCTAGTCAATACGATAACATTAAAATTAGTCTGGAGTCACATTGCGGTTCGCCAGGCGGCGTGATCGTCGCAATGGCCTCTTATCCTGGCCCGAGCTGTGGGATCGCTTGACGGGACGATTGGCGTTGCTGCGGCTGAAGTTGTTCAGATGAACATGGGTATCCCACTGCAATGAGAAATTGACAATAAAAGGTTTTTAAGGAGAGGGGATTTTTCAAGCTTACCGAACCAGACACAATTTCCGAGCGCTCCGGATGCCAGTCCAGATCTCTTATCACATTTCTATGTCCTTCAATAGCCTCTTGAATCTTACCGGTAAGCACATCATAAACTGAAATAAAAATTAAGGTTTTTTGTTTGAATAATAAATTCTAATTATATCCGCTAATATTTTTATTGCAAATGGAAATGGAAGACGCATGCTGTAAGTGAAATTTATAAACTCACTTATTATACGTCCCGTGGCACAGCCCGTGTATATGTAACGCTGTCCTGTCTGTTCCAGAGGCGAAAACTTGGCCCGCAGCAGGGTTTTGGTAACTCGATGACCGCGGTAGGTCATTATACTGGTGTCCCCATCCAGCGCCTTATTGGGATTGTAAACTGCAGTGCCATAGAAGGTAAAATATGGAAATATCGAAAAACTAAAAAAGGGCTTACATTCGCGGGGAACGCGATTCCAGCGGTAGTCCCACATGGTAAGGTCCAACTGCTGCTGCCTGGCGCGGCTGCGGTTGCGCAGATTGCTGGGCTGCCTCATGTCCCAGATCTTGATGCTTTGGTCTTTGGAGTTGGACAGCACGTGGTAGCCATCGTTGCGCGAATCGAGGTAAGTGACGCCATCGTAGTGGCCGATGAAGGAGGCCACCGATTTGGACAGCTCGCGGGAACGGAACGAGGTGCGCAGATCGTACACCTTGAGCAGCCCATCGTCGCAGCCGGCGATTATCACATTTGGGTCCTTGTCGTGCAGGAAGCACACTGAGTTTACATCGGTGCCGGGCATGCGGTGGGTGCGCAGGATCTGGGTGCTCCGTGTGCGGATGTCGGTCACGATGACATTGGCATTGTTGCTGCCACCGATGATCTTGTCGCCCGTGGGCGAGTAGCGCAGCGAGAAGATGGCTAGCCGATGGTTGGGCAGCCCATTAACATCGATCCACTGGCAGTCGTCTTCGCCCCCATTCACAGGCATGATGAAAACTGAAAGATGGGCTAATATTTAGTATGGTTAACTCTAGGGCCCCATTTAGCTACCCATTTACATGAGCGTGACCAGGTGCTGTAGGCAAAGTGCTGGCCATTAGGGCTAAAGTCGGCATCGATGATGCTCCACTCGACGTCGCGGGCCCGGATTCGGTTTAACAGGTGGTATGTTCCCTTGGCGCCGTCGTAAATGCGGACAAAGCCATCTGGAATGGGTAAGAGACAGACATGTGTGATCACGTTTCGATGACACCCAACGTTTTAGGCCGAAAAATGCTGACCTTGACAGGCGGTAAGCAGTTTGGTGCCCGTGCGATTGAACTTCGTCACAAAGATTTTCGAGTCCAGCGACATGAGGCGCGTTGACTTCTTGTTTGGTATGTACAGATTGGAAATGTACCGCTGCTGGTTCTTGGAAAACGAGGCGCTGTGGGGCGATGCCATCCCATTTTCTCGCTGCTGAAGGGCACGCACTAGATTCCAGCGATCATCTGGATTGCTAACCAGTCCACTGGAAGCCCTAATCTCCTTGTACATGTCGGTGTTCTGGAATAAAAGCAACAGCAGCTGTAGCTCGCTATCGTTATCTGGGGGCAGGTTATTTCATGATTACCTGAAATTTTACCAAATCTGGCTTGCTTCTTATTACTGGCAGCTCGTGGTTGCAGTAATCAGAGCGCAGTTCCATGTCCATGGCGTTCACGGTAAAGTTAATCACATTGAAGCCCAGCTCGTTGTCCGAAGAGTCAAAGTCGTCATCATCGTCATCGCTATTGATGTGCATTCCATATTGGTTCCCCATTACGTTTTGCGTTTTCCCTTGCCTTTTGTTATTAAATTCCTAGTTGTTGGAGATAGTAGGACCGCAGGCAGAAAAAGCGAAAATACCACACAGTACGGCGGAGCACCACCAAAGTTCAAAAGTTTACTTGCTATCGATATATCGTTGTAATGTTATGTTATGTTATGTATAAATTGTAGTGCTGGGCTGAAATAATGTATTCATATTAACGAACATTTTTTCCAAGCACCCTATGAAGATAACGATACGAAAATTTGTATTCATGCAAACTTCATAAGTACACAAATTCAAGATAGAAGTATAACTTATATATTTAGTTTCTTACTTAACTTAAAACTTATATATTTTGTTTCTTACTTACACAAGCCATTTGCCTCAAAATAATTATTTAGGAACTACTATTTAAAAATTACGCATTTGTAAAAACTTAATATTTGTTTTTATGCTTCGTTAAAAAAAACGTAAATCAACCTGAAAGGTAATGAACTCTTGGTCATGTGGTTTGCGCACTTAATTCAAATCGACCGTGGAAAAAAAAGTCTCAATAACAGAAGTTGTAATTTTCTTAAAATTATTATTTCTTATTAGTAATGAAATTAATCGCCATTTTTAAAAAATAATTCCTTATACCAATATTATTTACTTACAAAAAGTTTTGACAACCAGTTTCTGAAGTTTCGATTAATTTCTCACTTGAAAAAAGCTTTTTTAAAGCAACTCTGCCTAGAGCTTTTGTGGTCTCTCTTTTAATTTTCGTACTCAAACACTCAAATTCTCTCTGATATCATTCTCTCAATGCTCAAAAACACTCTCGAAAAACTCATTTTGATTGCTCTCTGTTCTTTCTCTCATCATAAATGTTCATAGCATATATGTTAGGGAAATGAGGATTTAAAAATATACTGTTAGGAAAACGATACTTTTGAATTAAAAATTAAGCTTCTGGGCTAAATAAAATAAATAATAACTATAATATCGATGCCGTATTTAATAAATAAACCAAAATGATTTTAAAACTAAAAAATATTTCAAAATTATTCCATCCATTCGATCAAAACGAAATACTGTTTGTAGTAACAGAAAACCAAGGAAATCAAATACGTCGCTGAGACTTATAAAAAAAATCAAATGATTTTCATTAAAGTGCTGTAAAAATAACAAAACATTTAAAAACACAAAATATGCTTTGTGATTACTTCGGGATTTCTAATGAATTTAAGCGGCCTGTGCAGACGGTATAAGAGTTAACGTTTTTTCCAGCATGTTAGCCAACATAGCAGTCTCTCTCGCTTGAAATGTAAGCAAAATGACTCAGTTGTTCGATTTCTCTTTCTGCTCCCGACTCTGTTTTCCATTCAAATTCAAACTCAAGCTCAAAAGTCAAACTCAAACCGTTTCGCCGTTCGGTCGCATCAGCAAGATCACCAAGTAAAAAAGTAAAGTAAAAAAGTAAACTCAACGAGTAGGTTGGGTTTCGCGGATGCGGATCGGATGAAAAAGTGAAATAGCGGCGGCAACTTTGCTAATTGTTCAAGTGCCTAGTGCCCATCGAAAAGGCAGAAACCAAAGAAAATCTAAAGAACGTTAAATCGATCGTGGAACTGGCTGGAACTCGAATGCTCGAATCTTGTGTAAGCCTGTGTGAGTGAACGAGCCCGTGTGTGTCGTGCTGCCGTGCCTGTGTCTGTGTTTGGTAATGAAATTTTGTTACATTCCCAATACACGAAACCTGCTGTCTTTGGGACTTAACTTATGGAGCCACAAGAAATGCCAAAAATGTGATTAAACGAAGCGCAGAATCGGAATTCCAAAGACGGACCTTGCGAACTGAACGATCTGCTCTCCCCTTTTGTGTGTGTATATGTGCTTGGATCTCGTTGGGGCTATCGGTTTTTCTTTGTGTGTGTGTGTGCGTTTGTGTGTGTATTGGGATACGAGTGTGGTGTGCCTGCTGCGTGTGTGTGAAATTTATGATAAATACTAAATACTTTTGCACAAAGCGCGCCCCTTTTGCATTGAGAAGAAAGTTGTTTAGCATATACGCGTAAAAGTAATAGCGAAGAAGAAGCAGAAGTGTGTCAAAAAAGGGCCCAGAACTCCAACTGCAACACCAATGCTCCAGCAAACATCGCGTGTGTATAATCAAGGCGAAAATAACAAAAATAATAGCGATGCTGGGGAAATAATTTACGAAAAACTGGAACGAACGATGCCGCCGCGGCAGACACGAAAAAAAGTGAAAGATTGCAAGCTGCGACTGCGTCACGGCATAAACACACACAAACACACACACACACACAGAGGCGAGGGTGGGTTGCATGAGGGGCGGTGAGGGGGGTGTAGTTAGAAGACACCACCTGTCATGGGCGCTGGTTGCAACCCCACCCCCTCGCCCCTTGCGGCTACACATGTAGATACATATGTGTTTTTCAAATTATTGTGGCCGCCTCATAAATAATTTTCGGTGTTTGTACTTCTTATTTATTGCCAGCGAAATGGGCGATTTCTAAAAGCAATTCATTGTTCCATTCAATTAGCAACTCTGCAATTGGCATAGAAAGCCAAGTACTTGCGAGATCTTCAATTTGCTCAAGCAATTCCCACAAACAGTCAAAATCCTCGAGATAGAATTCAATTCAAGATTTGCCACTGAAAGGTACAGAATTGTTATGAAATCAACATAATTGAATGCTGGAAGGGCGCAAAGACAAAGTTATCAAGTATTTCTTGCCTTAAATGTTATATTTTTATTGTCTTAAAATGTTATTTGCTTAGATCGAATTCCAAATTTATTTGCAGTTTTAAAATATCACAAATAGTAAAACAACAAATACTAGCTCCACAAAATTAGTCCAAAAACTGCACTTGTCAAAGGGTATCAATCACAAGCTTTCTAAACTTACTTTTGTTTTTTAAACATGTTTGTGCTTTTAAGTTATCTTTTCAAACATTTCTTTAAATAATAATGGTTTGTCGAAAGTTTTATTTATGATTTTGCTTAACACATAATTTTTATAAACAAAGATTTGATATATTTATATAATTTTTATAAGCAAAGATTTGATATATTTTGATTAAATAAAATAAATTTGTATTGTACGCATAGTATGGCACATTAATTTGTGAAAACCTAGGATAGGTAAATATATTTCATTGTCTAGTTTCTCCCAGTGTCACATTTTGAGTTGCTACTTTGTATTTTTCCTCATATCGCTCTGCACTCAGCCAAAGTGACGCAATCATTTGCATTTTATTTTAATTCCTATGATTGTTTCACTGCCTGGCTGAATAACCAGTTGCTGTTTGTCGTGTTGTTTCTGTTTGGCTGTTGTTTTTTATTTGCATTTATCAAATCTTTGTATCTGGCTTTAATGTGATTAGCTGTGGCAATTATGCCAATTCAAGTTCATTATGGTGGTTTTGTAGTTGTTGCTGCAGTGGTTTACTGTTATTATTGGTATTTATTTAATTGTCATTGTTAGCGTTAGCGTTTCGTTAGCCAATAGCAGTGATAGAAACGAAAGACTTAGGCAACGAACTTGTTCAGCCAAATTGAATCGCCCCATGCAAATGCTGCTTCCGACTGCTTATCAATTTATTTAAATGTTTTCGATTGCGAACAATTGCCCGTGCAGAGCAACTTTCGTTTTTGTGTGACTGCTTCTCCTTTTGTCATTTTAGTTTTTCCTTTTTTTTTTTTTGATATAATGTATTCGCATGGCATTTCGTCCGCATTCAGCTGGAAAAGAAACCAAAAGCTGGCACGGCACAGCGGCACACATGTGCGAAATTCTATGCGGCTTCTCGAGTTACTTGCACTCGGCTTCTTAGTCACACCCAAGTGACCATGCTGGCATGATGGGATATGGGAAGTGTGATGTAAGTGGCACGGGGCGTTTTGTCAAAGCCGCCCCAGCTAATTTGCCCACAACTCGGGAGGTTCTTCGCGGCCCCGCATCCACGTCCATTACAATTATCATTACACGCTAATTATGTCAAAAGCAAAGCGTAATTGGACCATTCAATCACACCGATTGTGATCGCATCAAGTGATCAAAACCATCCATTTTTGTCGCCCTCGTGGGCGTTTCCATTCATGGAACACGCGGATTGTTGATTGATATTCGAATCGATGCGGGGGCTGACCAAAGAGCTGGAAGAGATTATTGACAGGTTAGTCATCGCCCGAGTCTAGGGTCTTTTAGGCAGCCAATTGCCCCTCTCTCAATTCACACATCCAATTGTTGGGGCTTCACATTCGCTTCGGCCGATCAAAAGCGGAACCAAATTTAATTCACAGCCAATCAAAATAATTTGGTGTTACAAAATCTCTTGGCGGCCTTCGCCGCATTTGCATTTTCCCCCTTTTCCCCGTTTTTCCATTTCCATTTCCATTTTATATTTCTTACCATTTCCCATTAGTGCTGCAGCTGTGGCGGGCATGCAATCCACATCCACAGATCAGCAACCTTCGATGCCGCAACTGGCGCTAATCATAAGGCCTTGCCACCCCCCAAAAACCATCGCCTGTCTTAACGTTCATTAAACTTGAAAAGAAAGCAAAACGATGACGATGACGATGGCGATGACGAAGACGAAGTCTTCGACTTCGACTTCAAGTGCGGTTTTTGGCTTTGCCTGAGCAACTGAGCCGCATTTGTTTTAATTTTGGTCAATGCAACAGCCGCCGCAATAGCAATAGCAGTAACAACAACAACAATGCATTCAATTAAAGTAACATGCACTTGCTTGCACACACTTACGTACACACAATCTACTTTTTTCCACTTCAATTTAATTGTTGAAACTAAACAAAACCGAAAGGAAACCTGCCAGCAACAATCGCGTCAATTAATCAAATGGAAAATGCAACTTTTGTGCCTATGCCGGTGCCAGGCGGCAGTTGCACGTTGCACGATCGAGTTGAAGCAACAAAAGGCAACAACTCAAGTTCAATTGTGGCACGTTCGTGGCAATCTCAGGCTCAAACTCCCGTCGAGGTCAATGGCAAGGCGAAATGTCTTTTGAGCACTCCTCAGTAACCCTTTATCGTTTTCCACCGACAAGCGACAATCTTTGTCCACCGTGTCCAGTTAATTAAAATTCATTAATAATCTCGGCTCACAGCCAAAATAAATGAAAGTTTTGGCTTGGCCACCGCCTGCGCAGAGACTAAATTTTTGTTTTGGGCCTGATTTGGTCGCTGGCCGAACTAAAAATCGAATCGATTCGCAACCCAAATAGGAAATGTCTATCTCCCACTCAGCCAGTAATCGTTTTGGTCATTTTTAGTTGGACAGCTTCTGCCAGCAGCGGACGGATGACGAGGATGAGCGGATGAGCGGATGATGCCAGCCAAAAGTGTCTCCAGTGTCTCCCCAGAACGAACTGCAAACTCGAAAAACTAGCAGATCACTTGCAAATTCCACGCCAAGTGAAATTGCAAGACGAAAAGAAAAGTGACAAACACAACAGACGAACTGACCAAAAGACCAAAAGACGGGTACCCGAAACCAGTCAGAAGCTGCTGCCGCACGAGCGTTTGGGATCCATATAGACACACCACACATTATGTATCGGCCAAATTTCTACGAGTCGACTTGCCTGCGCTGCAGCGAGACCGTCTATCAGGTGGATCGTGTGGGGCCGCTCAAGGATTTCACATTCTTCCATTCCGGTTGCTTCAAATGCGTACACTGCGGCACCAAGCTGACGCTCAAGACGTATTTCAATAATCAGCACAAGCAGGATGACAAAGAGGTAAGTGCGCCACCACATACATATTACATATGTATGTACAACCGCAAACAAGAGTGACCGAGACGGACAGACAGAAAGGCAGACAGAAAGAGAGGGAAAAACGAAAGACTTAAGCGACAAACGCGTCAGGCTAAATATTTGCACAGCTGCAAGATGCAAAAATGCAATTCGAACGACACTTTTTTGTGTGCCTATGCATAATAATAAATAACTTCGTTATTGCACTTTGCCGAGGCGCAAATGTGTGTCAGTGCGGTCTGTCATTCATATGCAAAACATACATAAATATGTACCTACAATCTTGCTTATGTAGTATGTATATGCATGTACAGTGCGTTTCGCAGCTATACGGTTGCCAGACGTGGGAATCGTTGTGGTTAGTGGGTTCGGTAAAAAAAACATAAGACCATACAGTTCAAAATATTTTAGCTAGTTGTGAAGAAGTCTTAAAGTTACATACAAAATTGCTTTAAATCTTACTTAATATTTTAATATAATAGCTTAAAAAAAAATAACAAAGGAAATGGCGCTTTAATAAAAATGTATTTGTTTCATAAGAGTTCTTGAAGGACCATTAGTTTTGCCTAAACTTTATATGGCCTTAGCATTTACATAAATAAATCTTTAAGAAAGTGACACAAGTTCTAAAATTAATGTTAGTTATATGAATTGAGTATTTTAGATCTAATCGACTTTAAATAACAGAACGCACTGAACTAGGTCCGTTTTCGTGGTGGCATGTGTCTATTGCCACCTGCTGTGTGTAGGTGAAGCGGTTAGAGTTGCATTTGCAAGCGACTGACTTTTGGGGTCTGCTCACGCACTCAAACGAAGCCCAATAAGGCTAATGGGGTATATTGATTTGAACGCTACGATACATTCAGACATTCATACTTGCAATGATTCAGCTGGAAATTCCTTTATGTTTAAGGTAACTTTAATTGCAGTTAATTATCTATGCCCATTAAGAAGTCTCAAAAAGCATTCACTACAATAAAGGAACCGAAAATAAGAGCTCATTCTTTGTAAAGAAGTGCATTGAACAGCATTAGATTAATATTATCTTGGTCTTTTTAATAACAAATTTTGTATTGCTATATTTTACAATAAATTTGAATTTTTCTAATAACTTTTAGAGATTGTGGTTTATTAAGACAATATTTCTAGTTGCTATTTGATACATTGTGCAATATAGTTATCTAATTTGATACCACTCGCCGTCTAGGTCTATTGCAGTTCACATGTACCAAAGAGCGGGCCCGGCCATCTCGACCAGACCTCTGTGGGCATTCGTCAAGCCCTGAATGCGCCGCGCACCAACAAATTCGTGAACGAACAGATTCGGGGCACGCGCAGCGAGATCGATGGTTAGTATGTGGCTGTCATGGACTCCTAACTTGGCTAACTGCTAACTGCTAACTGCTAACTGCTCTCTTCTGCGCGGATTTCTGCAGGTGGCCCACTGGGGGGTTCCCGCCAGTCGACGCCGAACGGCTACGGTGGCCGGGAGGTCAGCTCTCCGTCGCAAAACGACTCCGACTACAAGTATGGACGGTTCGATGCCAGTGCCCTGCACATCGCCCACGCCCTGAAGCAAACGGAGATCCAGAAGGCGTACAATAAGGCGCGCGAGAAGCCGATTGATTTCTACCTGGTAAGCGATTACCGTCGACAAATCTACACATAGAATAGAATAACGCAATACGAAGCCAATCCATCCGCCGAGATGCGGATCCAAGTGGCCGCAAATTAAGAGATTATTTAGTGCAGAACATCTAATGAAATTTTAAGTGGCTAGCGGGGCTAGCTGGTCAAGTGTGTATCTCCCATTCTCTCCAAGCTTCACCGATTGTGCAATGTTCCTGGACACAGCGTCGTGGGGTTTAATTAATGCACTGCCAGCCGTGATTATGTAGGCTAGTGTGCTATTTTTACACCCGGCTGTGTGTAGTGCTTTGTTGTGGTGGGGTTGCTCAAGTGTCCGAGACTGAAGCTGTAAATACAGTTTTTGCCGGTACTATTAACCAAAACAAACATATAAATGAGAAAAGAATGCATTAGCTTGATTATAAATTATATTTTATACTTTACAAAGATACCTTGCTGTTCAAGATTCTTTACATTTTCTGTGACTAAAAATTTAAAATTAAATATTTAAGAAAATATTTAAGAACATGCTATAAGCCGGTAAATGAAATTCCTTTAAAAAAAAGACTTGAGAATTGAAATCAAAACAGAAATGTATCTAGTTGCAAAATTTTTTAGAATTAATATTTAAGCTTTTAAGAAACCGGTAATATTCAAGAAACTTTGAACACTTTTAAGTGGTTCAAGAAATCGAAATCTGCATGCGAATTTAATAATTTAAGACTTCAGGCTAATGCGTATAAGTGTGATACCCAAATTGATCTAGTTAGTGGAAACCCGGCATGTTATTCGCCAAGTTGATGGGATGATCTCTCGACCAGATTATAATTTATTAGCCCGACTGGTCGGCCAAAAGTTGCTTGCGTTTATCGGTGCTCGCATCTTTAGCCATGACTTGGCACTTGGCACTCGCCTCGACTGGAATGGTAATCTTCGCTTGATGCTCGGGTGAAAGCATTATAATCGCATTTTACGTAAAAACGAAATTCAAATCGCACAAGTTTTGCTTTTCTTTGACTCACACTCATGCCATGGCCATTGGAAATGCCGAAAACGGATTTTTCTTTCACTTTCGAGAATGCTACACGCGACTGACCAGCACCGCCATCACCACCAGCACCACCAGCACCACCGGCACCACCAGCACCACTAGCACCACCGCGGGCAGGGACAACAGCAAATATTTTTATTGCAACGCTCAATTTAACAAATTTCGAACAGGTGTCTGATGGCCCACACGGCACCAACAGACGCCCAAAGACAGCGAACAAGAAAAATATGTGAAAAAACTGCATGCATGCGATCATTAAAAATCGTACATGTTTTACACTCGCTCGCACACATATTAAACACCATCAACCTCACTTTGGGATTGCCGCACTATTTTGGGAGTTTAATATGCCATATAAAGCTGCAATCAAAATAATAGTGCAAAAAATGTCACTTCAAAATCATAATGTTTGGAAGCAGCATCTTAGTAGCTACAAAATAATGACATCAACATTTTGATGCATATTTTAGTTAAATGCTTAACTGGCCATTTGGTAAAATATGGATTTATTCGTTATGTTTTCAACAGCTTCATTAACGGACTGTGACAATAATCGAATTTTTCATACAACAAATACATTTGTATTTGTAATAAAAATTCCATATCTGTCACGTTTTAATTTCAAGTTTCATGTTTTAGATATTTCCACCCACTTCCCAAAATTCATATCGATCTAATATATATAAGGGTTTTTAATTTAGGCAACAGTCGGTCGCCAGAAAAGATGAAATCAGTTTTTGACCCTTAGTTGTACTATTATATAATCAAATTCAATGTTATAAATATGACCACCCACATACCAAAGTTCATATCATTCGGAAAATAAGAAAGAATTTTAATTTAAGCAACAGTGAACTAAGTTTTGAGTCTTTACTGTATTGTTATTCCTTATTTAAGACCAACCACTTCTTGTCAATATTAATCAAATCTTCAAACTGCTTTGCATTTCACTGTATGTTGCTGTTGCATTGATCGCGACTGTGCCATGGCCAGTGCAGCGGCACAGACACGGCCAAGACAATGGCGCCACCGGCAGCGTCACTTGTTTTTCCGGCTGCGTTGCTGCCGTTTGCTAAATCTAAATTATGCGCGCCACAGTGAAAGTGGCGGCAGCAGCTTTTTGTTTGATTAGTGGAGAGTGGAGTGGAGCTGGAGGGGATTGGAGCTGAAGCTGGAGCGGCACACACCGATGCTCCGGCTACGTCTCCGGCTGCGACTCTCCCGATCTCTGACTGAAACACCACTCCTCTTTTTTCTGCCCTTATGCAATGCACGCGTTTTTAAACGCCATGTAATCGCCGTGTAATTTGGCGCGGCAATTCCATATAAAAACTCTCACGCAGCCGCAAACGCAGACTAACTTCCTCATAGCTGCAAAGCTCTTTGCCAATTTACAATTTATTTTATGCCACTGTTTCGGCTGCTTTTGGTATTTCTTTCTTTTTATATTTTTGGACTTCGGTGGAATGGCCGTGCGCGCTTGCGCAATAATTAATTTCAACATTTTTGGACTTTCGTTTTCGTTTGGCTCTGATTTGATTTCTTGTGTTGTGTTTTTTGGTGTGTGTGTTTACATTTCGCTGTTTGCGCCTTTGTCACCGTGGGCGACGCATAACTGTTTTGGTTTTTCTGCTCCGGCATTATGGTCATATTTAAAATCCGCTCAAAGCCGCTCACGCAATTCCGGCGTCATCGCTTTTGACCATTGTCACCGGGCCTTTGAACCGTTTAGTCTCAGGTGTTTCAATTTTGTTTCTCTTTGTTTTTTTTTTTGCTGCTTATTACTTTATTTGTTGCCTTTGTTTTATAGTTATTGTTTGAACTTGACATTGAATTTCGTTTTTAATTACACATTGTTATTGTGTTGCATGGCGCTAAATGCTTTGCGAGTGATACATATCCCCATGCGGAAGTTATAATTTCTAAAATAGCCATTCACAAGAGCAACAGTTGGTCAAACAAAAAAAAAAATATAGGGGGATATTAAATGCAGCTTGCAGATCGGTGATTAAAAGTGCTAACGCTGAGGAGAATGGAGTAAATATGACACGGATAATAACAGACCATCAGTGGGTTGATTGACGGTCGCCCAAACCTCCCATTGCCGTAATTAGTACACAAAGTTGGGCTCACAGTAATAGCCCAGCAAGTAAAATAGCTGCAATCCAGTCACAAGCTATTGAAACACCTTTGGCTATGGTGATAAGCAGTCAGTTTTAATTAAAAATGGTTTTAATTTGTAGCTCAGCAAAATTGTTTGAATTTGCATTTCAAGTTGCTGTTGTATTGTTTTTTTTTTTTTTTTACTTATTTTACAATATATAGGTCTATGGCAAATAAAAATGTTATTAATTACATTGGCTTACAAATTTAAATCTACAAAACTCCTACAAGTAAAAAACCTACAGAAAATTATTTTTATTTTTATTTTTTTTAAGTGCAATACAATTATTTCTTTTGTTTTTATGCCTATTTTGTTATTTTATTTCCAGTTTTGCCTAACCAATTTGAGTCATTGATAGCGTATTTTACTAAAAGTATAAAATTGTTTAGATTGAAAAAAAAAGTAAATTGCACAGAATATTTTATCTTGTAAGCCAGTGCCATTATTCGATGTTGGCAGAAAAATTAAATTTGTATGGCCTATAAACAGGTCCTTTTTATTATAAATAATTTATTGAGCTTATCATATACATAAAACTTCGTCTGCTTTTTTATTTGCTGTTACTTGATGCTTGGCTAAACTGTTGGTTTGCCGGACCACCTGCTATTATCGAACCAAAGCGCTACAACTATAGATACAATAAATGCACGCAATGCGTCGTAGTGGGCGGGAAAGTGGGGGGTGGGGGTGGGGGTGGTGTTTGGCTGAGCCGCAGAAGATGCAACTGCAGTCGGAGTCGGGGGCCTAATGTCAGACATTGAGCCGCGCTGGTGGCAGCTCAGGCGTGGCATTATAATTAGCCAAGTTAACAAGCCAAGCATTGCAGAAACAACAAAACAAATCTCGCTCGCAATGCAATGCAATCAGCAACGAAACTGTGCAGCTTTCTCTTAAATCAAAAAAAAAAATTTACTCTCTCTCGGTTTGTTCTGTGATTCTGTGATCTTTGCAGGCTCGCGAGGAGCAGGCTCATCTGGAGATGAAGCATCGCAAGGAAGAGGACGATCTGTACCGGAAATTTGCCAGCAAACGGGCCGAGGAGGATCGCAAGATCCAGGACGAGTTCCAGGACGAGTGGGAGCGCGAGCTGCAGCGGCTGACGCACAAGTTCGAAAAGGAGCTGGCCACCTCACGGCGCAGCCGCGACGAGGCCAACATCCTGACGCTGCGCCACGAGCAGCAGAAGGAGGACCTCGAGAAGAACATGACCCTGCGGCGCAGCAAGAAGAAGGAGAGCATCACGCGCAAGATGCTGGAGCATGAGCGGTACGAGACCGCCGCCCTGGTGGACCGCCAGTCCAGCGAGATGCTGGAGCTGATCAGCGCCCGGCGATCGGAGTACATGCAGAGCGAGAGCATCTTCCTGGACGATGAGTTCAGCGAGGGCGCCGTGCCCGTCGAGTATCCGCTGAATGCCCCGATCCCGGCGCCGCCGGCGGTCAGCAAATTCCAGATCTACACCGATCCCATTGAGTTCGAGGACGTCGACCGCATCGCCATCTCGGTGGCCCAGGAGGACCAAAAGACTTTCACCGACCTGGTGCGCCAGCTGGTCGGCCGCTGCACCACGGACATCGAGAAGGCCCGCACCATCTTCCGCTGGATCACGGTGAAGAACCTGAACGCCATGCACTTCGACGACGATCTGCGTGGCGACACGCCCATGGGCCTGCTGCGCGGCATCAAGTACGGCACCGAGAGCTACCACGTGCTGTTCAAGCGGCTGTGCAGCTACGCCGGCCTGCACTGCGTCGTCATCAAGGGATACTCGAAGAGCGCCGGCTACCAGCCGGGTGTCAAGTTCCAGGACTCCCGCTTCCGCAACTCATGGAACGCGGTCTACGTGGCCGGCGCCTGGCGCTTCGTCCAGTGCAACTGGGGCGCCCGCCACCTGGTCAACGCCAAGGAGGCGCCCAAACAGGGACGCGGCAAGAACGACAGTCTGCGGTGAGCATACCTACTCAAACTATTATAAAAATAAGTATCATTAGTCCTTTGTTTTTAAAAGTTAGAAGACATTTTAGATTCTTATTGTTTATTTATTCGCTAACATAAGTTTACTGGCAAGCTTAAAAAGGATTCAATTAAAGAATTATTGTTGTTCTTTTGAGATTTATTAAGTCCCATTTTTAAGTGTAAATTTATTTTATACATTTTTTGTTCTTATTGTTGTTCCGTTCAGAATTTTGTATTTTTTTCGTTATTTTGTGGTTTATATTTTTATTTTAATAAAAATTAATTTTTAATTTTGTTTGGCAGTTATGAGTACGATGATCATTACTTCCTCACGGATCCGCGCGAGTTCATCTACGAGTTCTATCCACTGCAGGAAGAATGGCAGCTGCTGAAGCGTCCCATCACCTTGCGGGAGTTCGAGAACCTGCCCTTCGTCCGTTCGCTCTTCTTCCGGTACGGACTTCACTTTGCGGACGAGGGCTACGGAGCTGTGGTGTTCACCGATGACACCGGAGCAGCCACGGTGCGCATCGCCATGCCCACGGACATGCAGAGCTGCCTGATCTTCCACTACAATCTGAAGTTCTACGACAGCGACGAGGAGCTCTCGTACGATGGCGTCTCATTGAAGCGATTCGTGATGCAGTCGGTGATTGGAAACATAGTTGCCTTCCGGGTGCATGCCCCATGCTCCGGCGCCTTTCTGCTGGACATCTTTGCGAACGCGGTAACGCCGCAGGAGTATCTAACCGGCGAGCCAATGAAGTTCAAGTCGGTGTGCAAGTTTAAGGTGGGTAATCATCTAAAAGAAGTGCAGCAATTTTTGATAAAATTTAGTTCTTTCATATTTTGTATACTTATAATTTAAAATGTTAAAATTATCTAAAGTGGCTTTGTCTTATTTTTGGAATGCACTAAAGTTTTGGCCCTTGTTTTGTAAATAACACAGGTCAACAAAATTAAATTGAAGATATATATATACTTTATTTTTAAAATATACTGCGTGTAGAGCCTTTTCGAAGTCGTAATCTTAACCCATTCGATTAGTCATATAACTATTAACGAGCACTGCATTATTTTCAGATTTGCTGCGAGGAGCTGCAGACGGTGATGGTGCCACTGCCGGATTGCGCAAGTGGCGAGTGGGGACCCACGAAGGCCACCCGCCTCTTCGGACTTATACCCATCACGCATCAGGTGGGTTGATTGGTTATTACGCTGGATGATTGGGTGATTCGATTCGAGTGCACTGTGTTGTGTTGTGTTGTGTTTGCTTGCAGGATCCGCTTATCTTCGCCGGACGCAGCCTGGACCAGCAGTTTCGCATGTCGCGTCCGCTGACAGATTTTATGGCCACGCTGCACAAGAATGGCATCGAGGAGAAGAAGCTGGCCAAGTATGTGACTCACAGCACGCTGGACGACATTGTCACGTTCATCATTAAGTGAGTGCACAGGGAAATGGGAAATTTAATGGCCGTTCGCTCATTCCAATCAACTCAATTTCACTCCTTCTCCGCCGCAGCTTCCCCGAGGAGGGTCAGTATGGTCTGGACATATACACGCGTGAATTGGGCGCCCCTCAGCACCATCATCACCACAATAATAACAACTCCTCGTCCTCCTCCGGCGAAAAACATTTGTTGACGCACTGCTGTAAATATTTAATCAACTCGTCCAAGCGGAATTAAGTTGGTGGCGGTGGAGCGAACGCTGGTATGGTTTCCTGGACGGAGGCGAAGGCATTCTACACAAACACAAACAAAATGCAATATTAATTATAGTCTACACTTAAGTGGAAACCTAACACACGTTTACCACATCACAAAATCCATTATGCAGGTGCTAAAAGAAAACCAGGCAAATCCGACAACTCGGCCAATCACGGCCTAATCTGATCACGATGAACGCTGAATGATAATGAACGATAATTTTGCTCAACCAATTGGCAGGCGAGACGGCATGCGGAACTTGTAAATACTCTAGACTCTAATCATTAGACCTAAAAAGATGCCTAGTAATACCAACCCTAAAATCAGCTCTTAATTAATTTGTACATCTACTGAATACTGAATAATGCTTAATAATTTATTACATAAACGCAACGTTGCCCCTTATGCATGAACTCTATATTATACATATATACATACGACTTTGATTTAAAATGTTTAATGTTTTTGTTTAAGCGTTCATAATGTGAATAAAACCTTATTATACAAATATCCACCCCCACTCTATGCCGACTAAATGCAAACTGCGACTGGATCAAGTTTATGTATACTTTATTTGTTCATTCTTCTTATTATACAGAGTTTTAAGGTTGACTTTCCCCCCAAATAGCAAACTGGTGCAGGGGGAGAATGAGACGGGGCGGGGCGGGGCGGGGCCGGGGAAGGACTTGGGCTGATGGGATGGGCGATTCTGTTCCAGTTTCTTATTCATTTTGGGGCATTTTCATGTTCATATCCATGTCCATGTCCATGTTCACTTAAAGTTAGAGAAGAAATACATAAATTTCTTTCGTATTTGGAGGATGCTCTCTCGCTCTGGGCTTACGCGCCAGTTCTTCTTTTTTAGTAAATTTAATTTTAAACGTGAAACGCAGCACTTCTCGATGGTTATTGTAGTTGTTGCTGTTGTTGTTGTCGTTGCCGATGGTGTTGCTATTGCTATTGCTGTTGTAGCTGTTCAAGTTGTTGCCCACTTAAATGTTTCGCCTGCCATTCTCGTGTACGCTGCAATGAGAGGAGTTCGCGGAAGGATGGCAGCAAGCCAAAGGAAAACATAATTAATGAACTTTTTAATGAACAGCAGATATGGCTGAATGAATGTGGGTGGATTGGTGTATGTGTGTGTGTGTGTGAGTGTGTGTGTGTTGATGGGCCTTTGATGGGATGACAGTGGGGATACTGTTTTGGGATAATAGTTATTCGCGATGGATGTTTTTATTGGCCATGACATGGATGGTAATTCAGTTGAGATGAACCGCGACACTTTAAGTAAAGGGGTGTTGGTGTTTCCAATGCCGAGCTTAGTTTAATTGATTAACCCTCGATAGAATGAAGAGCACAAATGCACGCCGTAAGAAGACAAGGGATTTATTGTTATTACCAAAGACTAAACAACAAAATCACTAGTCTTCCATACGGAATACACTCCCAGGAGAGCCAATCCCCGGTTTGGTTAGTTACTGTTGAGTTGAGTTGAGTTTTGATGGAGTTACGATCAAGCACCTATTACTTAACACTTGTTGGGTTGCAAATGACACCGTTTACCAAATTAATCACACGCTTTGTTGGGTCGGGGCAGGGTTTTAGGGGTTTTAGGGGATTGGTGTTAGTGTTTTTGTGGGTGGTTAGTCAAATGAGAAGGAGTGCATACTTCTTAGTCTGATTGCGACACCAACCTCTGTTGCAGCAGATACTGGGCCATTTGTATTTGCTTGGGCGTGCCCGAGATGGTGATGATGCGATCGTTCGAGTTTGGCAGGGGCTCGTCGATGGTGATGTACGCACTGGACTCGTTGCGAATGCGCCGGATGCGGCCGCCTCCCTTGCCAATAATGGCTCCAGCCAACTGAAATGCAAGAAAAGCAGACAGTTAGTAGAGAGCTTTCTAAATCAATCGACAATCAAACCAATACACCTACCTCCTTTGGAATGGTGACCTGTGTGCTGTTGTTGGGATCATGACCCTGGGGCACATTCGTGGCGGCGTTGGGGCTGCCATTCGGTCCACCATTAGCGCCACCGCCGGCGTTAAAGCCACCAGCGCCATTAGCACCGCCCAGAGCTCCAACACCACCGTTGTTGGCACTGCCACCACTCAGTCCGTTGCCCAGGCCACCGGCTCCACCGGGATTCTGGCCAAAGCTGCTCAAACTGGGCAGGCTGCTGGTGCCTCCCTGGTTCTGGCTGAAGCTGCCCAGACTTGGCAGGCTGTTGGTGCCCTGGGTCTGGCCAAAGTTGCCAGAGTTACCGCCAAAGTCGCTGGGACCGCCTCCAAATCCGTTGTTGCCAAAGGTGCCGCCACCGAATGGTCCGCCAGCTCCTCCGCCAAAGCTGTTACCAGCAAATCCACCAGCACCGCCACCGCTGTTTCCAAAACCATCGACATCGCCACCGCCGCCATTGGCCCACGGATTGATGAACGGATTGTCGCGTTGCCCCATTCCAGCACCTGCAGCAGCTCCGCCAGCGGCGCCGCCAAAGCGATCAGTTCCGCCACGTCCGCCGCCGGCATTTCCACGTGCTCCGCCAGCACTAAATCCGCCCCCTCCATTGCCACCGGCTGCCCCGCCGGCAGCGCCACCAGCGCCTCCTCCGCCATTGCGATTGTTGCCCCGCTGGCTGGGTCGGGTACTTCCGCTTCCAGTGCCATAGCCGCCGTACTCATCCGCGTAGACGCGGTCGAAGTTCATGGGATCATAGTTGTGTATGGCGCCCTTGATGGGCGTGTCCCGGGTGAGGGTGATCACCTCGCGCACCGCATCGATGACCTGGCTCTGCTTGCCCACGGTCTGCACCACACGATCCGTGCTCTGGGGCGCCACATTCGAGAAGACCTTCAGGAAGCGACAGCCGATACGCTGTAAAATTAACGAAAAATAAATTAGAATTCAAAATTAAAATTAAATCATTTAAAATATAGCATTACTATACTCATAAAATTGGTCTATTTTTGTTTCTCTTTGGTTTATACAAACTTATTTTATTATATCTATACACCCAAGCCTAATCTAATATTGTGTATAACTCATTTTTTTCTAAATTAGCATAGACAGCAAAATGTTAAGGGAGTTTAGAATTTAAAGGACTTCAAGCGTTTTTCACTTGTTCTTCTTTTTCAAAGGAAAAGGTTTTAAATGATTGTAATCGATTCCTAGAAATTCAGCTGTAAAAGACTTGGGCATAGAGCCGAAAGTAATTTCTCATGGTTGCCATTTTCAAAACCCTCTGTGTAATCCTTAGGCATGTATTTTCCCAGAATTTAGAACAAAAGGACACACACCGAGCATGGTAAATCCTGGTCAAGGTCCACTGAAAGCCGAGTCTAAATCAATTTGGCCATGACACTGCCCCTGGGTCCTGACCCGAAACTCTTCGTTTTTGTGTAGTGTGTGTGTGTGTATGTGTGTGTGCGTGTGTGTCCTGCATCCTGGCTCAGCGGGCAATGGCTCCTAATCAGCATGAAAACAGCGATAGCAGATGTTGGACATAGTTTCTACCTGCGCTGCCTCAGCGATTCGGGGCAGCTGTCTGCTCTGCTGTGCTCTGAATGTAAAGTGGCAGGAAGTGCTTGCCCCCCTATTTGATATCCTCTCCGATATAACTCCAGCTCCCTTTTTCCCTGTCTGCGGCGGAAGTGTAAATGGGAAATTCGATAGCCACTTAAGAGGGGACGGACGAACAAGAGGCTCGCACTGATTTCTGAGTGTGTGTGTTTGGAGGCCCGCTTCCGCTGCGTATCCCCCTTGCTTCCTCTGGGCATGTCCCAAGTCCCCTGTCGCCTGCCAGTCAACCAGCCATTCCCATTTCCCATTTTTATTTAAGCCTGCCCGCTTGATGATTGCATCATTCCTAAGCCCATTGCGTGCTGTGTGTGTGTGTGTGTGTGAGTGTGGCAATGACCAAAGGCTGCGTCATGTTGCCTCAAACCCCCGCAGTACCCTACCCCAGGCGACAAAACTCGTTGCGTGTGCTCCAGACAACAATGGCGACATCAAAATTCTGAAGTAAACCCCCCGCTTTTGGCAGCCTTACCCCGTCGTCCAACAAATGAGGCCTTTTCAATGGCCAGGGGAAAAGCGTTGAGTCACACAGAACTGTATAAACACACAGGACGACCATGTTCCATGTCAGTGGTCGGTCAGTGAATCAAAAATTATTAAATTTAAACATGACAACTGACTGTATCTGCCCTTGTCTTTAGCCTTTTGTCTTTTCTAGCTGTGTGCGTGTGAATCTCGAAATGTAGCATACTTTTGGTCGTCTCACGAAATGCGAATATTATGTAAAAAGCTAAACGAATGGCTTAGCTAGCTATAAATGGAAACGCTCACTCCAAACCATAAACATTCATTATTTTAATATTTTTGGCGCCCACGGGGGTCAGTAGAGTTTCGCCGATCTGACGCTTGGTGGCGCCACTGAGCTAACTAGTGGCACATGTACACAAAGAGCATATAGAACTTTATATGAAAAACCAACCAGCCAGCGAAAAATAATAAATGTTTAATTTCATTTCACCAGTTATTGCAAGAGTTTTCCATTTAATTTTTAAATGTGGTTTAAAAATCACATTGCTGTATACCTTTTAGTTTCGAACTATTCACTTTAAGCGCGCACATTTTCACTTTTGTATTTACTCTTGCTTAGGTATTGTATTTTTTAAATTGTAGTTTTTGGTCTGCGAGTTTAAGGACTCAGGATACGAGAGCAGGAACATGAGCAGGAGCCCGAGGACCGTTCCCGACCAGCGCCAATGTCGAACTCATTGGGTTCAACGATTGCCAGTTGCCATGTAAGGAGAAGAAGACGCAGGCAGAGAGAACGCACACACACACACACACACACACACACAAACACAAAGGCGGAATGGAATATACAGAGAAATACACAAACACAAACGCAGCGGCGGAATAGCAGGCAAGCCTCTCTGCCTCTCTGCCTCTTCTCTTCGTCCTGCGGCCATGGCATTTGTTGTTGTGTGTGTCACACGGCAGGCCAAAAAGGAAACGCAGGCTGCTGGGACAGCTGCTGCTGCTCAGCTCCCGCTGGCAGCGAAACGGAACCGGTGCATTTCTCAGCTCTCACTTGGAAAAAAAAATAAAATAAAATAAAATAAACTAGTAGAAAGAAGAGTAGCTTAGGAAATCCGAAGTTTCCATACCCTAACTATTAACACTTATTAGGTCATTTGAGATATCTATCATTTAAAAAAGCCGTATTTATTAGGAGAAAATAAAATTGTAATTGTAATATTTGTTCTAGACCTTAAAAAATTAAAATAGCGAGAAGAATTTTTGTAAGATTTGGAGGATACTTTGACTAAGTACAAATATCGAGTTGTTCTTAGACAAAATAAACATGGTTATCAATTTAAAATTGAATAAAATTTTTTTCTAGCTTCTCTCCATTTTTGCTTAACAAACAGCCTTACAAAACTAAAGCACCCTCTGCTACGGTATAGAAAGTTCCATTTTTTTTATAAAACGCATGCGCAGATGAGAAAAAATAAATAAAACGAAAGTAAATGTTATGAGCATAATCCAACAACACTACATAACTCTCTGTACATATGTGTGTTGGTAAGTTGGGAGCGAGTTCTCAAAGGACCGAGGAAATAAGGGCAACCATTAACCAACAAATCGCCTACGATTGATATGCAAAAGGGAAAGAGTAGAAGCAATTCATATATGCAGCATCCACCACTGCGTTCAGCAAAAAAAATTCTTCCATTAAAGGATTGCAGCCAGCTTATAAATGCGCTTAAGATCTTCCACAAAAAGAGGATAAAAACAGAGAGAGCTTCTCGTGAGGATGGCTGCAAATGGCAATCAAAATTCACTTACGACAACTGCAATTAAAAAACTTTTGCTTTCTTATGAACCCACACAGGAACGCAAGCCAACCAACGTACTTAATTGGAGTACAGTTTTCAGGGTAAATAACCACATTTCAATTACGTAAAGTAAATTTATTTTTAAATTCCAAGTCATAAATTAAATTTACTACATAGTTATAACTTTCAGTTTGACAAAAAGGGAAACCTTTGGTGGTGTTCATTTATGGTGTCATGACTGTGGTCGTTAGGGAGAATGTTGAGCATCCAAGAAGCTGTCAAGGATGCGACAAACAAGGTGGAAGGAAGCATCAAACTACTAATTTGATGCTGAGCACACCAGCGAAAAATGAACCGGATATTGAGGAAACTACACATCTTCCGCCCCACCAACGTTCCCTTTATAAACGTATTAATCTAATGATCAAAGGAAGCCCAAAACCCAAACCAAGCGACAACTAGCTCTGCTGGCTGCCAAAATAAGAAAAATATCAGGAAACCAGATGTCGCTGCCAGGACTCGTCGATGGTTCGTCTTCAGCTGCCGCAATCCAAGGAATGCCAACAAAAAGGGTGCCTTTTGCTTAGCGATATTCAAGGTTGTGTGGTAGGTACTACGCGGTACTACTTTAATGTCATTATCGTTTAAATTGAATTTTACGAAAATTAAGATGAATTTAATGGCCCAATTTAGCATAATTTTCAGGCAACGACTTAAGACCAAAATATAAGCTTGTTTGCTTTAGGTACATACATTTCCAACTTAAAATTTAAATATGAGTTAGCAGAATAAAATCTTACAATATTTAAAAAGTATTATTTGCTGGTGGTATTGATACTAGTTTTAAAGTTTACAAAACAAATAAGAAGTTGTTGTATTTTCAAATAAATAAATCGATAAGAGAGGAGCACCCTATATCCTCTGGCAGAGTGGTGTGTTGTACGTGCGTACAACGTAGGTAGCACCTGTTTGGCATTCATTAAGACGAACAGCAAGCAACAAATGTAAGCCGCAGGCAGCAGCTAGACGGCAAAGCAGGCAAGCGGGCTGGAACAAAAGCCAATGGCACGCTCAATCCTCAAATGCATTTTAGGGCATTTTGGATTTACGCACACACACAAACACCCAGACACAAACACCCAGACATACAATGAATGACGGCTGCAGGATCAGCCCGGTGGAGTCGAAGTAGAAGCAGCTGTCGCTCATTATTATAAGACCCTGACAGATGCCTCTCCTGCCTCCTTGGCACAGGACAACATTTTAATGGGCAGCAACATGAAACGTGAAACAGTTGTCTATGAACGGGGGCCCCATAAATATACATTTACCTCTATATATCGAAGACACATGTCTGAAAAATGCGACAAATTTGGAGCTCTGCTCGGCAACAATAGGGGGAAACTGTTTTAAAAATAATCTAAGCCAAACGATATGCTGTTTAGTAAGTCCAAAGCAAACCAATTTCTTTAAGAAATCAAGAGACAGAACCTAGCTCGGCTAAGTAATTATGATAACCCCAAACGATGAGCAGCGAAAAACCGGCTTTGACAGAAAGTCGAAGCGGGAAACGGCAGACGGATGATGCCAAATGGCCCGGCGAAGGGAAAGGAAACAGCTGCTGGCAGGGCCAGTTGTTGCCACTGCCTCCTATGCTGTTCTTGCCGCAACAAAGAAGACAGTAAAGTAACGAGGACGACTTCCTTTTTTTCCAGCAAAGTCGCCACGAAAAGGGACCAGAAAAAGGTAAAAATGCAAAGACGACGACGAAGGCGAAGACAAACACATGCTCGCTGGCAAACCGAGGATGCTGCTCCATACCGATCATCTGCTGTGTCCATCAAGGCGGCAGGCGGCAGACGGCAGCTGCAAGGATGCTGCATGCTTGCGAGTATCGTCTAAGAAACTCATAATAACAAAACAGCAACTCAAGCGACGCCAAGGAGGGCAAGAATATACAGACGTAAGCTTTTTGTTTGCCGCCGCGGACTTGTTGACCTCCATAAAAACAGCGCAGTAGCAGGCAGCGGAAAAAAATATGAATATGCAAGAGCTGGGTGGCAAAGTGGGAGGTGGCCCCTGCCACATTATGTGCCATCATTGCAGGAAGGCAGGAGGGCAGAAGGGCAAGACCCAAGTCCCAATTAAAATGCACCCCTGCTCATCGCTAATTAATGAGCCAAGCCGAATTGCAGGTGCGAGGGCATCCGAGATTGCCAATTGATTCGCAGCGCAGCGCAGCATCACCCCGCACTTCTGATACGACCCCATTCCAGAAGCCTCGCATTGCGAATCGCGCAATTGAAAAGCGTTTTGTGTGTAACAGGGACCCATTTGGCTCCTCCCGCCTTTAACCTGCTATTCAGAATGCCGATGAAGAGGCTGGGCAAAGTGACAAGTGCGTTATGAAAGCGTTGGTGCAGACGTCAGCAACAGATTCCCCAACTGAACGTCATGCCAAACCGTCCTCTCATCGATGGAAATGCATTCTGTTCACCAACTGTCGCTGCCAGGGAGCAAGGAACTGTGCGGATGCAGAGCGACGAGTGCCCGGAGGAGTTGGAGGCCACGTAACTCGCACAAAGTTTTCGATTTAACCAAGCGCAAAGTTATGTTGACGGGTTTCAGACTCACGTGACTGCGACGACTGCCGCAACCGTTCGGGGGATCGTCAAAAACATGTCACAAATTCCCACTAACAATGCGGGCTTCCTCACGTCCTGGCCTGCATCTCCGCCATACATATATGTACCTATGTATATATACACACCCCTGCCTCGTTCCCACTATTTGGTCATAATAAGCCCAATTAAGTTAGCCTTCATTCGTCACGACTGGCTGGCGGTGTCAGTTGACCACAGGACATTGGCATTATATGGGCAAGGATAGCAGTAGCTGTGTAAGCTGCGCACATGCAAAAGGCACAACTGGGAATTACATCAGAAATAGCGGAAGTACTTCAGTTTAATATGTAATCATCCAGAGCCTTGGTAGCAGGGTCATCGATATGTGACAGGTCGTGTGATACACCTTCTATCAGCTTTTGTTTTTCCCACAATTAAGAAATGTCCTTACACCAATTATTACTGTGTCATATGAATTAATTACCCGGCTATAGTAATTAAGCTGTACAGAGCGAAAAGCATATCCATATTAATTAGACTTTGAATTTAGATATCACTCTTATGTTTTAGCAATCTTAAAACTAAGTTCATAAAAAATAAAATTCCAAGAACATAATGTTGATATTTTTAAAGCCAAAATGCCATGACGAATTCACATTAACTCATTGGCATATAGCAGATATAAAACCTATTTCCAAATGGATGCCCCCCTTTTATGTTTAATCGGACTATTAAGGTCTAGCACTAATGTATGAAAATGCAATTAACTTGAGTTACTCACATCACGTATCTCCTTAATCTTTTGTCCACCTTTGCCAATAACGCAGCCGGCCAGGCTCTGATGGATTAATAGACGCACATCAAAGTCCTCGTCGCGCTGTGCGGACAACATGAAAGAGGGTTATCAGTCGGGATCACATTTCTCATGCCAATGGCACTGGCACTGGCACTGGCACTTACCTCCTCAAAGTATTTCAGCATTTCGGTGATTATCTCCAGTGTGGACTCTATATCGGCCGATATTTGGATGGTTCTGTTCGAGCGGTTAGACGTGCATAGAAAATGGTTTGGTTTTTTATAGTGAGTGTTGGCGAAAAAAAAGAGAAAGAAAGTGAGGGGAAAACGCATATTAGAATAGAACATTAACTGGAAATTATTTAAGGTCTAGTCATTGTGTTTTTTGTATATATATATATATATATATATATATATATATATATATATTTTGGGGACCATAGAACAAACTTTTGGTAGAGTTTCGGTGAGATAGAGAGAACAAGAGGGCGAGCAAGTGAGAATCAGTCCCATGTTGCCATGATTCAGACAACAATACCACACAAGGAAGGACACACAGGACACTCTTGCTGGGGTTTCGATGTGGACAAATATGGATGATCTCAGGCCAGCAGCAGGCAGGCAGATCGGCTCATAGCTCTTTTTTGGCGCTCCTTTCGCAAAGCATATCCATTCGGTGAAATACCTTAGGCCGTGCATTTTTTGGGTTTTTGGGTTAATCGGGGTACTTGCGGTGCATTGCGGATTAGTATGCGATTAGGATTATGATTAGCCGGAGAGAGAGAGAGAGAGAGAGAGCGAGCGAGATCGAGATCGAGAGACCGACCGAGCTATTTGCTGGGCAGCGCAAAACTACTACAGATTGACTACATACTTCGGGACACCTACTAGTGCCTGTTGTTTAAAGGGTTTAAAGGGGGAGGACGACACATCACAATGTTCATGTATATATTTATAGATGGGTACAACTAGCGCATACAGGACATACATAGATCTAGATGGGCTAAAGGCTATAAACACTCGTTTCGGTGCTTTTCGGAATTCACACAATATACGAATACGAGTATAGGAGAGATATGCATTGGAGAGATGCGGTTATAATCTAGTAATTGGTAAAAGGTTAAAGATTTCATGTGGTTTACCGTTCGGGGCCTTGGGAATCGTCGACAGACACAGTGGCTTTATACTGTGCCGCACATTATTCACACACATATTTGGAGACACGGGCGGGCAGGCAGGCGGGCGGGCGGTTGGTTGATGGGCGGGCGGACGTTTTTCGGTCGGTGTCGGTATCGGAATCGGTTTCGATTTCAGTTTCGGTCGATGGGCGGGCGGGCAATCAGACAGGCGGGCGGGCGGGCGTTCGATGGACGGGCGATTTAGTACAAGATTTTTGTTTTTGTATCGGTTGATTGATTCGCCGTTTTTGTTTTCACATAGAGAGAGATATTTCACAGGGATGGGGGAGGGCACCCACACAGATACAAACCCACATGGCACATGGAAATGGGGATTCGCGCGCATATATATATATATACAGATATTAGAATATGCATATAGGCGTTTATAGCCAAATTTTGTAGCATAGTGCACGGCAACAGGGGGTGCAATTCGATTCAATTCAATTCAATTCGGGTTCGGGTTCGGGTTCGACATCGGGCCAGGCCAGTTTCAGTTTCAGATTCAGATTCAGATAAAGATATAGATCCGAGATTACGGTTACCCAGTACCCGCGTGGGACATATATAGACCAGAGACCATGGACCAGCGGTGCAGAGTGATGGTGCGGGCGGGCGGGCGTTTGGTTGGTTGGAGGTTCGATTCGATTTGATTCGATTCGATTTGATTTGATCGACAAAGTTCGGTTCGATTCAGATGAGCGGTTGACGATTTTGTTGGGCGTGCGAACCGACGACAGTTTGGTTTTTTATTTGGTTCAAATCGAAATCGATTTGTTGGTTACATATGGGGTGTACGCAAGAATAGAGAAAGAGAGAAGAGAGAGAGAGAAAATTGTTCATTTAGTTAAAAGGTTAATTAGCGGTGTAAATTTATCGTTTTATTTTCATGTTGTTTGTTTCATATTGAGTTATACAAAAAACTGATTTTTTGTCTAGGTTTTGATTAAATAAAGCGCCTGTAGTATATTACATATTGCATCCAAGCATTATGGATTATGGATTATGGATTATTTTCCCCTAAGTTTGTTTTTTGAAATTTTCCTTTTTGTGTAACGAAACGATAAATAAAGAGAAACAGAGATTCGAAAAACGGTAGCCAAAACAGAGAAAGTGAGAGATAGTATGAGAGAAAGAGCGTTAGCTGAGTGCAAGGACCCGAGTTAGTGAGAAGCGTGTTGATTTTCAATTTCTCAAGGACCTCCGCCTATATATATAGAGCACAGATCGAGAAGAAGGTATAGTGGGAAAGAGAAAAAGAGAGAGAGTGAGAAAAGGTGAAAAGAGGGGACACCATACCGACACACAAACAAGACAGGGTTCTCTTCGGATTCGGTGTTGGTTTCGGTTTTGGGGAATTTTAGAGCTCTAATGCAAAAATGCTGGAGAATTGGACGGCTGCCAGAGACAAAGTCGAGAGAATTGAGAATTGAGATTTGAGATAGAGGTGGAGGTGGAGAGAGAGAGGGAGACAGAGTTCGCAAGAGAGACACACAAAAACAGAGGCAGACGCTTTCGGGATTCACTGGGGACATGGATTCGATTCGGTTATTTTCACTTTTAAGTTTCTAACTTGTGGTGCAACAAATAAAACATAATTGTAAATAATACTAGACGCTTCAATTGTGAATTATGCATTTGGTTTTCTATCTTTTTTGTACTGATGACTATGGGGTTTAGGTGATTATAGTACCTGAGTCCTCATCTTCTGAATGTGCTGTCCTCCCTTGCCAATAACTGCGCCAGCAATCTGTAAAACATAACAAGAAAAATAATCGATGGGGTATTGTTAGTTATTAGTGTTAAACAGCTGGGCTTTATTTAATCATTGTCAAAACACTTACACTGCTGGGGATCAGTATGCGAACGGTCTCCTCGTTGCGGCGATTGCGCTTCTGGTCCTGTGGTCCCTCCCCTGCATCGTTCATTTCACGCTTCATTCTCAGTCTCTCTGCAATCGGAAAGGCGGAATTCGATTTGATTAGTCTCGCAATTGTTTAACCAACTATGTTGATCTTTGGCCAGTTTCGCTTCAACTGACATATAATACCGAACCGCCACTGCCTCGAGTCTCAAACTCTCGGCAGCTGTAAACCATTGTGGGCCGAACAGAGTTGACAGTTTAGCTTCTTTACAAATCTGGATTTAATTTAAACTTTATATAGAACTATAGTAGAACTGCATCAGGAGATTAGTTTCTACCAGGAAACTTTAATGATACATGCATTTTTTTTTAATTTTGACCAAACAAAACTCTGTAAACTAATCTTATAAAAAAATAACAATTGTGGAATCATAATTTTAAAAATATAAATTTATCAACCGCCAAACTTAGTTTTCTATTTACAAAAAACTTAAAATTTTTTTGGTATGTATCTAAAAATTGAAGATCCTATTAATGCTGAAACTACCGACTACTAGCATTTTAGTTATCTCCTTTTGAAGAACTGCCATCACTGATTAACAGATTCAGAGAAGGCATGAGGTGACTCGCAGGTTTTGTTGTCGTTGTTCCCCACCGCAATTGAACAACAATTTAATTCAGTTTCCATTTCAGATTCAAGCTCTAAGCCGATCCGATCTGGTTCGTGCCGCAGCTGCACTTGACTACGATCCATCCATCTCATAGCCCCGCGTTGCACTTCCAATCTGGGTGGCATCAATCATCAAGTATACGCCCTGTGCCGCAGAAACCCCTTGAAAGCCCAGTAAGCGGAAATGCCAAACAACCAACGCTCATACAAAAGCAATATATATTATTTCTATAAAAACATTCTTGCATAGCACTGCATATATGATTTATATGTTGGCATAATTGAGCGAACCACCATGTGCAACAGTAATACAAAATGTAAAGAAAAATTATAAATTTATAGAAATAGAGCCCGGAGCGTTGGGTGGGAGTCTGATACAACAATTGTTTGCCTTTGTGTGGAACGCTCCGCCCACAATAATAACATGAAGTCCCGCATTTTTTCCTGGCACTTCAGGTTTGTTTTTTATACCCTACAACTGAGTATATAAAATGAAACAATCATAATTTAATTGATTCACATTTGTTTGGAGTCTTAGTTAAAATGTATTTTTCTTTATGACTATGGAAGAAATCACGGATACTTATTTAAAGATTATACGAAGTCTGAAGATAGTCATCAGAGCAATAGCAACTTCGAAAGCCAAAATCTTTTGATATGATCATCTATCTTATTTTCTTGAAATTTTACATCCAAATAAATTTATAAATTTGTATTTAGCAAACAAAAAACTAAAACCTATTGAAACCGCAGAGTATTTTTGACGTCGATGAAATAAAATCTGTTCTACTTTTGTTTATAGTTTTTGTGGTTTCACATGTCAAAACGTCAATTGTCCAAGCTGCTGTAGCTGCTGTTAAGTTGTCAAAAATGTAGTTGATTTAACAATGAGAAAACACAGCAGCGACGGAAGATTAAATGAATTTTTTTGAGGGCCCAAGAGGAGTCTTTAAAAGTGACTGGGCTTGAAATTGAAATTGTTGAGCGATGGAGTACAGGTGGTGTGGTAAAAAAAAATGTGGTCTGTGCGTGGGAAGAGCTTAAAGAAAGGGTAGCCACCTTCGATTTGGAGATGACGAGGTCGTTGGATAGTGATGCAATTATAAACTGCTAGAATTTGCGCAACTTAAAACTTTTCTTCTAGGCATTCTCTGCTTAAGATGAATAGATATGAGGATGGAATCTCAATTGTTTCCTTTAACATTTCTAATAGTCTATTAAAAAAATACCAAATACGAACCACTATTATAAGAACTTTAAAATTATAAAAGACACCGATTAAAATATGATAGTGTTTTCTTTACCACCAATTTACCTTTTTATGTTTTTATAAAATATCACAAAGTTTAACAAATTATATTATTTTTGGCAAAGATCTTGTAGATTTTTCGTTCACATTCACAGAATTTTTTTTAGTTATATAACATTTAAGATTTGGAGATCCAACCAAATAATAAGAGCAAGTGCATAAAGCACCGCCCGAGAGTGCTGTACAAAAACTAATGAACAGAAGTTACCAGAACTGGGGCTATTTATACCGGAAACCCATATATTTAATGCCTAAGGGCTGACCAATCGGAAGCTATAGTATCGGTATATGGACAGCGGAAATTGTCGGCCAATAGAAATCGGACAAATCAAGTGACAATACCAAAAACAGGGGAAGTTACCGCTTTTGGACACCGGATGCTAAGCAACCAGGATAATTGTACTGGACTGACCATAACAGAACCTCTATACGGTCTATGGAATAGATAAGTTCCTATGTACGAAATGGGGGCAAATACCCTATATATGGATATATATTGGTATCATGGGAGGAAAATGCAGTTTTCTATTGGAACTTTACATATGTGAAATATGGATTCATTATATAAAATCGAGTCCTCTCTAACCCCAACCATAAGAAGTGAAACATGTATGTAAAGACCCACAAATTGTATGGTCATTTTCTCTAGGTGTGTGGGCAGGGTAATGAATTCTAAGTTCGACATTAGGCTAATAACCAGGGGTTTGAAATGGGCACAAGAACTGCAGTTTTCTTGCAGCTCTATGAATTTTCGATGGAACTTCAGCTGATGTTTTCACATTATGCATATTTCAAAGGCTGAATAAACGGATAACCAAAGGAGTGAGAGCTGGCAAATATGAAGCGAAAAGAGGCGGAACCCTTTTGTCTAAGATAGCAAATCGTTTAACTATTGATAGAGCAATCGCCATGTACAGTTCAGTCCCTAAACTAAATGCCTGAGAAATGCAACAAATTGCGCTGACCTGGACAAATGTCATTAAGGGGGCGGCCCACTATATCGCCGATGACGTGGGCCTCAGACAAGTCCTCTATTATACCAACTGCCCCGCTGCAAGTGGACATGCATTATTCAGGCAAATTGCAATCATTTAAAACTCCGCAGCCCTTTCAAGATGAACTCCCCCAAGACACATGGTTCCACATAATAAATGGGAAGACCCCCCGTCTAATAACTAATAAAACTCTGGGAGTATTAACAGCCGTTCCCAATGGATTGGTAAACTAAGTATAGGGTAATTTATATGGCATGGGCAACAAGAATTGAAAACCTTAGACCTTTAAGTAATCTCAAAATGGAAATGTCCCGAAGATTGCCTCCGTCTTTACCGGCACATATTGATTGCACTTTGTTCTTGGTCAACAGAACGAACTGAAACACTTTTACAGCATAGATTTTCACAGCTTCCCAAGGACAAGGACTGCAAAAGAGGCAGAAAAACTAATTGAAGTAAAAGGGGAAGGAGTTAGCAGGCTGCTCGCATTCCTGAAAGTGACATAAATGACAGGTAAGCAATTATGTGAAAATCATTTGATTGCTGTCCACATCCTGTTCAAATAGCTTTTGACAGCGCACACGCGTCCAACCAGCCCAAATAACCACCCAACACCCCCAAAACTCAACCACCTCCACCGCACACAACCCCTCCAACAACCACAACCACAACAACAATAAAGGACAATAATTTAAGTTGCTCGGCCAGGTGAGCGCTTGAAACTTTTTTGTCGTGTATGTAGTATGTATCCCCTCAGGCCAATACACTAATACGCAGGTGGGCTGGCTGACCACAAAAACGCAAACACAACAACTACAATAGCAGGAAAGAAAAACAAAATAAAGGCAAAGGGGGTGGGGCGGCGAAGGAGGAACAGTTGGAGAGTTTATGTCCAGCGAGACGTGGCAAGCCACATGAAAACGCGGTTTGTGGCTACCCACAACAACAAAAAAAAGTAAAAGAGAGTAAGTTTCGGCATACTGAAGTTTGCATACCCTTGCAGTAATAACAAATATTAATTTATTTTTATTTTTTTTTTATTTTTATAGTTATTTTGCATGCTTTTTTCAGGTCATACTACAAAAAGCCAACACAAATCGCGGTAGCATGAGATTTATGAGATCATTAAAGTTCTTTACAAAAACAACAAAGCTATAGAATGTTAGCTTTAAAACCACTTTCGATTTCTAAGGCTCATGGTTAAAGTTCTAAACAACCAAATTTTATAAAATTATATCTGAGACAGAAAATCGGTCATGGTTGAACCGATTTGGGTATTGACGCTGATGCTTGCACATGCAACAAAACCAATATACCCTTAATCTAAAGGGTACAAATAGACATGCAAAATTTAATGCTCTTGGTGTTTTTTATGAATGCCTCTTTATTTGCAATTTTGTATGTTTTAGAGATGGGAAGACCTGATCATAAAATGCCATTTTATCTGTGTTGTATTCCCCATGCATTTGAGATCAGTTGTTCATTAACAAGGGGTCAAAGAATTTTCAAGTTCTTTGAGAAAGCAAAACAGAACATACATTTAACATGGCTGTTTACTAGATAAAACATATATCTAAAAACCTTATCAATTCTTTTTAAATCAATATATTATTCACCATATCTTTAAAACTTAATAAACTAATATAACTGCGTCATTAAAGAAACTAGTTTGTATACAAGTTATTATTTATAACTTTATTATATTTGCTTCCTTAATACATTTTTTATTTTATATACGTTTGTATACAAATTGCATTTAATATAATATTTATTAATTATATGCAATGCGAGCTAAAGGTCGTGTCACGTTTTTTTTTTATCACGTGTTGGTGGGTGGTCACGCCTATAGCTGTCGTGTCTCCTCCCACATCCTGGGCATTCTTTTTGCCAGCGTAATTGGGTGGTGTGTGTATGCGTTCCAACTCTATAATTAAGCGGAAAAAACAGCTAATGGACGTCATGTCTAACCAAAAAAAAAAAAAAAAGCAGAAAAAAGAATATAGAGGCAGCAACCAATGGAAGGAATCAGGTTGAGGATATGGCCACAAAAGCTGGGGCCACAAGCGGAAATGCATACAATTGACAATTCTCATCGCCCTCGCGCTGCGTGTGTATTCGTATGTCCTGTTTGTGCTTTGTGGCCTGTCCACTTCAAGGCTTTTATGGACATGTCAGCGTGCTTAGCGAGCGGACCGAGCGGGTAAGCCGAACAACTTCTCCCATCGCGTGCGTCTCTAAATCGGGCGGTGGGGGAATAATGGGGAGTTCAGCTGGTCCCAGCGCTAATAACTAATGTCCTTATGGCGTGTGCCATGTAGTGGTTGCTGCTCTGCCGCTCTATCCCATGGCATTTTATTCTGTTCTATTTTATACTGTTCTGTTAAGTTCCCGGCTTCGACTTGTCTTTTGCTTATACACGGTAAGCATTTGGCAATACATATTTTTAATCCATAAAAATAGTAAAGTATTTAGACCATATTCCGTAAGCCCCAAAAAAACTTCATAAAATAATTCAAAAGATTTCCTGATTAAGTTAATCATTAAAAGTATACAATCTTATCTTCTGCAGGTTTTGATTTGTGAAATTAAATTATCATGCTGGAAGCGACGGAATTAAAAAAAAAAACAGTTTAAATAAATGATTTGTTTTTTAATAGAAAGAGGAGAGCATCGTAAGAATAATTGGTGGTTACTAGTGCATTCCAATTTTTTGTAGTGTAATTGCCCTCCCCAATTGGTCAACCCCTGAGGTTGTTGCATTATTAAAAGGCTTCGATTGAAAAGTACTTTTCTTTCTACCCTTTTCACTTACACTCCCAACTCCATTCTTTATCCAGTCGTTTATTGCTTTGGCTTTATCTAGTTCTGCGTTTGTCAATTGCATCTCTCGGCAATCCATCGTTAGCTAATTAATTGGAAATACAAGAATTGCCTCACAGCAATAGATATAGCAGTCAAGGTTTGAAAATCAATAATCTTGCTTGAATACGAAACGTGTTTAAAGAGTGTTTTGATTTTTTTTGTTCGATTTGCATAAAAATATTGCCGCTGCGTATTTTCAGCATTTTTTGTCTGTCATTCGAGACAAAAGCTATAGAAAATCAATGAGTGAAACATGTTTTGCGAATGCGATTGAGAAGGGAGAAGAGATTACCATCAAATGACACTTGTGAGGCCCCAACCAGCAACTTTAAACGACCAAACCAGCATAGCACAGTTAACCCATTTAAACCCAGAATAAATATATTACATTCACCTATATGCGGGCCAAGTTAACAGAGATTTGAGTGGCCTGTGCTTGTGTCAGAAAACAGATTCATGTGGGAAATCAACAACATCAAAGCGACCTACATCCGACAACAAATTGCGGTACAATTGCAGCTTCAAAAAATAATTATTTATTTATTATTTATTTAATTTGTCCATGTATAGGTGATTGAATTTGAAAATATGGCAAACAACATACATTTTTCATTTTATAAAAGCGATATAGAACGCAAAGCAACTAATAACAACTACGAGACGGCAATTGGTTATGTGAAATAGATAAATTTAAACAGAAAATATAAGTGGATAAACATATAATTGCAAGTAAAGTGTACATTTTAAAGGCCTCTGAAAATTTTAATAAATTTCTGAAATTAATGTGCAAAAAGGGCACTGGGAGTGATTAATTTTAACAACATTTCGTGCAGAACAAATTAAAAATATTATATATCTTCAGCTTGTTATCATACAGCACTAATCGTAATGTCCAACAAGTTTTTAACCAATATCCCCAATTACTAAAAACGCTATAACAAGTTTCATTTAAACAGCCTCTAATAAACAAAATTCTATTGTGTCGTCTAGACTGAAGCAGTTCTAAAGCAAGCTGTTGAAGTAGTAATTATCGTCATGAACTTCACATGAGTCTAAAAGTCTAATTTCATTTTTTACCAAATTTATGCTAATTTACTGATGCCCTTTTGAAGAACTTGAATAAACATTCAAAGTTAAATAACCTATTTTCTATGTGAGCTTATACAATTTCACCCCGCAACACAATTCCAGTACCGACTTGTCAAGTAAGATACAAGGCAACACATTCAGGTGTGTTACTTACTCGAAAGGTAAATATTGCTGTGTTAAAAGCACCTAGGGATTTACAAGCCAACTGACAAAGCCAATTGACAAAAAATTAGTAAAGCGATTCTCGTCCGAGTTTACCCGCTATAAGTACATTTTTCTAATACAATTTTTACTCTTTAGCATTTGCGCGAGAATTCAGTTCAATGTCAATGAACGCAAAATAGCCGCGGAATATCTTTGGTATTGCTTCACTCGAAATAAATGATAGAAGCACGAAAATAACTCAGCCAAACAAGGCAACTAAAAGCGAATTTTTGCACAAAACTGGAAATCTAAACAAAGACAAAGGAGAATCGCCAGTCAAAGAACGAAAAGCAAAAGTTTAAGTTGTGGGACTTGCAAAATTACTGGAAGAAAGAGAGCTGTATGTGACTTAAGCTTCAAATGCCAGTGGGTTATAAAATTATAGGGGGAGGAAATGAGGTTGGGTTTGGAAAGAATGAGTGGTTGGGTAGAAAAGGCTCCAAAGAGAGTGGCGGAGAAGAGAAGGAGGTAAGTAAGTGGTAATGAGCTGCACCCATCCAACAAGAACAACTCCTATTGAACTTTTTTTTTTGTACTATTTGCCTCTCTCATTAGCTCTCTTCGCCATTTCTTCTTCTTTTATCTCATCGATTGATGCTAAAACAACAACAACAGGGGCCTAACTATGAATAAAATATAGGTTAGGCCTTTTCCTTATTTGTAAAAAGTTGGCGAGCGTTGAACTCGTCATAGCGTGGGTGTTTTGTTTTTGGAGTAACGAAACTATTTTGTTTTGATTTTATCTCTGTAAATTATAATGAAACTATATGCGCCGGTAACCGCGTGGAGATAAAAAAAGAAGGGAAAAAGAGAAAAGCAGAAAAACAAAACAAGCGACCAAAGCGGATGAGCCTACAACAAAAACTCTGTACTTGAAGTAAAAGCCGGCATGCGTGCGAGAGAGAAAAAGAGAGGCAGGGCGGGAGAGCGAGAGAGAGCTAAAATATTTCTGTGTGCCCTGGTGGTTGTAAAAAAACTGTAAAATTGAAGCGCCGAAGCCAAAAGAACGATTTAGGGGGGCGGAGTGGGGGGTTGGATCATATCATACTAAAATGCGAGAAAAATCGGAAGGCATGCACGTTGTATTGTATGTATTGGTTTGCCTTTTCGCAGAAAATGTTTGCGGAAAAAACACAGCACCGCTGGCACACACACTCACAGCTTTTAGCCTGGTTTATTTGCCTCGCAAATTTGCTTTTCCTTCGCGTCCCCAGACAAAAAAAAGCAAAACTCACCTATCGGGATGCCTTTGTTTTTTTCGGCTGCTAATGCGCTGCTGCCACCGAAACTCGATCTTCTCTCGCTACACTCAATTCCAAGTCCAATTGTTATTCAACACGCTTTTGTTCGCCACTTAATGCTGGCTGGTAAAATATTATTTAAAATATGTATAGCACAAACACACGAGAGTTAAAATGCACAAAAAAGTTAGAGAGGAATAGCAAAATGGCGTTTTGGTTCAGCTTGTCATCGATAGGGCTCAGTCGATATGTATCGCGTGTAAATACTCTATTCAGACTATCCGCCTACTAGTAAGATATAAAAATTCATAATTTAAATACCGGCAGAAAGTATTTTTTTATTTTTTTGTGAACTAAAAAAACATTTATTTGTTCTATTTATTTTAAAATTAAAATGGTTTTTAAATACACGTTCAAAGTTATAGACAAACTTGTATTTTGTTTAAAAACAAAACTTGTATGTTTTTAATGACTCATTCTGAAAACCAAATTTTAAATATAAAGAAGAGTACACTAACTTTCCATAGGCACATTAATGAACTATTTTTTTAAAATGAAATCAAAGTTTATTTAAGGTCCAATGAACCATATTTGTTATTAAAGTTTGTCTGTAATAAAAATATCCAATTTATCTCCAAAACTACCAAAACAAATTCTGATTGGAAACTAATTTGCAACTTCTTAGTCTAAAAAATTGGTCATTGTTTTGATTGGCATCACAGTAACACGCTTACCTTTTAAATTTACCTTCTTAACTTCTTTTAATGTGACTAGTGTGAATCCCCCAATACACAAAAGTATGCCATTGCGTTAATGGCAGGGTTGCCATCGTGAGTATTAAACCTATCGATTTGGTGTTCTAAAGTAAATTGCAAATGGTCACACCAATTTGTGGTGGCGAGTGTTTTTGTTTTGATTTTTATTTGAAATTTGGGAAAAAAAAGTATGTTGGCGTCGGACGCAGAAGCCGCGTTTAAACGTCACCAGGGGATTGGATCCCAGGTGAAGCAGGCCTACGAGGAAGCCATTGGACAAATCTTTGCCGACTTGAAGTAAGCAAGAGTTTTATTACATTGGCTATCAACTAAAACTTTGTTCATTAATCTAGTTGTTCGGACCTGGATGCCTGTAAAGCCATTTATAGAAGTGACAATGAATCTGACCTGGACACCGAAAATCTACTGAATCGCACTCGTAATCTAATGACGAAGGTAGTCCTCGAAATGAATCGATGTTTCTTCGCAAGCAACGACGTGGAAAACAAACTAACAACTTTAGAAATGCTTAAGGAGCATTTTGCTCCCTATGAGGGCAAGGATTGGTCAGTTGATGGCTCAAAAACTAAGGCGAAATTCTTAATAAGTTTTTACATTTAGGAATATCAACGCTGCATCCCCGAAACATCTTACTCGTCCCTTGCGCATGCGGCATCTAGATTTTAGCCTGAGTTTTATGGATCAACAGTTGGAGTCCCAAGAAAAACAGCTTGAGGTGCTACCAATTCGATTTTTGATCTATTATACTTATAAGTTCCTAAGTGTATGAATCAATCGTTGAAATCTAATTCCTGTTTTGTATACAGTTATGTTAATAGCAATATCATGTGCAAGGTCTTAATTCATTTAATATTATTGGTAATTTATACCATTATTTTATTTTCTAAAAACAACATTGTTTGACAAACAAATAAACATATGTACATTTATTTAATAGTTTTATATATAAGACCTAAGATATTTTAATAACCGTATAATCAATAAACAATAGTTTACCTAGTAATTGGTAATTTAATCAAACCATGTTAATTGCACATTTCCATTTTAATGTTAGTTAGTGTTCAACATTAGGTTTAACACAAATATACACATTTGTTATATAAGAGAACATTATAAGAACCTTAAAGTAATTATTCGATTATTAATTTATGTGTAAAAAGTTTCAAGGCAATAATAACATAAATATTATAATTTCAGATTGCAATTTCCAAAAGCAATGAGAATCGACAACGCCTACAAAAATTGCAGGACGAACGAGTAAAACTGAAAGCCAAAATAGAGCATCAACTACTGCAGTACCAAAAATTTGAATTCAACTAACTGGATCAAATAATAAACAATTTATTATGTAATGCTTTGTATTAAACTTGATTGAAATTGAAATAAATCATGTTTGTTATTAGTTTTTTTTTTTTTTTATTTTATTTTCTTAATCTACACTGAAATTGTACTTTCGTTCCGGTGAATATTTTCGGAGCTACACCCAATTTTTAAAAGGCGTTTCAGAGTGCTTGCATGAACACACATGCATACAAGTACAAACTTTTAACACGTTTAACTCAAACTGGTGTTTTTATAGTCGGTGACCAACATTACTCTAAAACGGCTAAGCACATTAATCTTTAATTTTTTTATGAGCTTCTCAAATATATTTTTAGTAATTAATCGAAGATTTTTTATAGTTACACCATGTGTACCAAATAGTTTTCTCAGAAAATTAACCCCTTAATATAGTTATTAAAACTACAGCGATGACAGTTGCTGCAATAATTGAAAAAAAAACATACATATGTACATATGTACATATGTATGTATGATACTCTGAAAATTAGTAAAGGCGCCATTGTTTTTCGTTTAAGCTGATCATTTTCACTTATGTATGTACATATACAATGCTTCGGCATTATATTTGTTAATAAATAGGTGAGTATATTATGAAAAAGTCATATTTTATCGGTACTAAAATTGAGGTTATCTTCTGAGTGATTTCTTTGAATTAGGCTTTTGCGCACATGCTTTTAAAATTAAAATATGTGTTATCACATATACATATGCGATTTCTTAAAATTGAGTTGGCTTTCTTAAATTGAGCGCTTATGCTTCCATACACACATAAATACATATATTAGTATTTGTGTCAATAAAAAAATGGGGGCATTTTGGAAGAAAATGTGCAGGACGAACGATAGAAGTTTTTACTGATTCTCTGAAAATAAGGTAATGTAAGTTGACCGTTTTCATATTTAAAATGCTTCGACTTTATTTTTGTAAATAGGTAAGCACTTTATGCATTCAGTCATTTTATCGGTACTTTAAAATTGAGGTTATGTTTTGAGTGGTTTCTTTGAGACATATGTACATGTGTAAGTATGTGTAAATACTATCAAATAAACGCGATTTTTGAAATTGAGCGATTTTGCTCCCATGCATACATATGTGCTTGTGTATGCTTGTATTAGTGTCAATAAATACATGGGGGCCATTTTTGAAGAATTTTAAAGGTCGACTTGCAACACTGTCAAAAAGATGTTGAGTTCGCTGAAATAAGCCCAGCAGTTCTTTTTGGTTTCGACCGTCGACCATGGAGGAGCTCCTTGTAAGTTAACTGTGAATTCTAGGAACTTTTTCAAGAATTTTAAATTGTGTAGACCCAGTAAATGTGTTGCTTTTTTTTTTTTATTCATTGGTTAAAAAAGTTCACTATTACTGGCTCTGCATACTTAAAGAAATACGTCTATGAGGCACACGAAAAAGAAAAAGAGCACGGCAAAATCAGATTTTTCCAGACTCTTCGCTTAAATAATTAATTTTTAAAATCATATTAAAGCTGGAGTTTGGAAAATTTTTATTCTGCATATGACACCGAAGTCAGTATTGGTTTTTTTTTTAACTGTTTAAGATGATTCCGCTTAGATTTGTTAATTTTACAAAATCTGCGAAACCAACTTAAATATTTATAAAAAATTAACGCCAAGAAAAGACAAAACGCGCTACATAACCTAAAAATTTTTGAAATTGTGAAAGGTGCCAGACGTTTGTTTTGTTAAAAAAATTCATTAAAAGCGTTATATAAATTTATCTTAATAAAAAAAAAAGATTTTAAGAACATGAATTTGGCAAGAAAATTATGTGTGCCAATAACGGTTAAAAAATAAAACATTTCAAGAATTTTATTTTTTTTATAACTCGTGCTAAAAAGAAACACGTAGACAACAATTAAAGAAAAATGTTTAAATGTTCAAGTTCGGACTTTTTAATGGTGAAGTAATCCTGCGATTTTTAAATTTTCCTCGTAATTTGAGCTTTTTTTTTTCTTTTTAATATCTCTACACTTTAAAAGTTCAACCTCTTCTCTGCTCTATTGCCATCTTGCTCTCAACTTCTGTGTTCCTCTTAGTCCCGTTTCGTCTAATTTGTTTTTTTTTTGTCGCCGGCTTTTCGGTACTAGGGATTGGGATCGATGTCCGGCACTTCAATTTTAGAATTTGTCGCGAGTGGGTCGTTGAAAGTGAAATGTGTTGTGGCTAACAATTCTTGGCTGTGGATTGGGCAAATACTATATTTTATTTCAAGGTATTGCACATTTCCCAGCCTGGAAATGTTGGCGTCCGCCTGCTTCAGTGAAAACATTTAAATTCTATCTGTGTACCAATTTCTAGTGTTTCGGTACGTCTATGGGGCAGTTCTGTGTTATCTGGTTAGCATTGCACTTGAGACGGCCGCAACACTTTGGAATTAAAAAAAATTAAGCCAGTTTAAGGAAATATTTAATTCGGCATTAATTTATATGTCGCTGGCGGTGACAATACGAGCTTTTAATTAATTTTACGTATTGCACTGGCCCCGGCTAATAAAATTCTGGCAGAAAACGACAAAAAAAAAAGGTTTTGATATAAAACCTAGATTCTTTTTCGGACGGTATCTGCGACAATATGCGAACTTTTAACATATTGCACATTTACCGGCCTGAAATTATCATGGATATTCTTCAAAATATTTTAAAAGTTTTTGCAATGTACACAAACATTTGCAGGCGGGGTGGTGCGTCAATATATTATTTTTTATCTATATTGCACACTTCCCGGCCTATAAATGCCCAGTGTTTCGACTTAAATATTTAAAATTATATAATTTTATTAAAAAGTTTTCTTGGAAACATACATACATTCCGTTATGTGTGAGCGAGATGGCAGCTGGAACAGTTTTTCCTTGTCGACGGCGTTGCCAGATTGTTGAATAGCGTCCAAAGAGGAATAGAAAACTGCGAACTTATTTAATTTTCTGCAAGTGGTAAAAGCTTAATAATTGCAATTCGTGTTTAATTTAATATAGCCCTAGGCCATAGCTTATTATTACCCACTAAATGATACAACTAAGTAATAAAAGAGCACTTCTTAAGGTGAAATAAGCAAATTAAATTAGAGCGCTCGGTTGGTTGCGTTTATTTTGCACGTCATTTACCGTTTTCGAGGAGCCTATGGGCAGTATCCATAGTTTTCGTTGCCGTTTAATGATGGGATGGCCATTGGTTTGGAAAACTAACAAGTTGGAGAGTAATGAATAATGCCCAAGCACGCGTGAAACCAAGAGGTGTGAAATTGGGCTCACGGGCGGAACTTAAGAATTCGGTTCTTTGGGTTCTGGAAAATGCACCAGATGACCAGCGGAGAAACGGTTTTTGGCGGAAGTGCCTGCAAGTACCGTAAGTACTTCTACCTTTTATCCATAACATCTGTTGCATTTAGCCGATTTTAAACTAATATGTATGTACTTCCCAGAGATGAAGAACCTGCAGTTCGTGCTGACAGCAAGCGCAATTACATAAATGTTTGTTTTGACAACAATAGCGGAGCAGCAACAAAAACTAAATCAACTCCGGAGACGAGATTGCATAATTGCTTGTAAGATTTTGCGCTCCCACAATTTCTCATCTTGGTCATGAGACAAACATACCGGCTGATTGTTATCTCCGTAGGAGAGGCAAAGAGAGGTACCAGAGAGTGATCCTTTTACCGCAAGTTGCTGCCTCTTATTTTGAAAGCTTTTTCGCCTTTAAAAAAAAGCTGCGATAGAGATGCTCGGCGAGAGAGAGAATGAGAGTCACAGTGGATAGTTTGTTCATGTTTGCTGTTTATCTAAATTTATTTAAATAACCCATAAATTGTAATGTAGCACTTTCGTAAATGTCGGCTTATTTATGCACTGTGAACAGCCAGCGGCTATCTAAGCGCCGTTGCCTTGCCTCTCTCACTGTCCACGCTCTAATGGTCTACAAATGTTGGCTTTTTAGCTAGTTCATGAATATTTCTAGCCAAAAATACCGTGTATCTATTTTTTATTACTTATTTTCTCAAATATACATTTTAATATAACTACTATTTGTTACCTTAATAATAATAAAAATGTATTTCAAATTGAGAAATTTAAAAACAGGCCTCACATTTAATGATGCCAATAGGTGGAATTTTGTGTTTTTATATCTGTTAAACTATTTGGCTTCAAAGCTGAAGCATCACCACTGGCTGACTGCTGTCTCTCCCGGTTCGCCATTGCGCTGGTAATGAAGCTTCGGCCGGGCTGAGCCCAGAGCCTCAGTTGCCTGGCGACTGGCGACTAGCGAACAGCTTGTACGTGTGCTCTTCGGTGTCGTTTCGAGTTTCCCTCCACTGCAGCCGTCAAGTAAGACCCGCTCCGAGTTTTGTGTGATATTTGAGTGGTTCGCGGCTCGCTTCGTTTCGTTTTTTATTTGCCGTTTGTCATTTGGTTTTTGATTTGTTGAGCGGTCGCCGCTAGCCACTTGACGGGCATTCTCTTCTGGCTTTGTTTCATAATAACTCGCTGCGTGTGTTTGCGGTGATGTATAATACGTATACCATATTGTGTCTGTGAAAACGACAAAAAAGGCCAAGAATACAAATAACGAATAAAACGCTGGCCCGCTTGTGGAGCATGTGCCGTTCAGTTCGGTCAAAATGCTTATAATAATATGCCGTTTGTCTTTCCGTTTTCCCCCGACCAATTAGATTCGAAATTTTTGAGGAAATGCCGCTTTCAATGCAAATGTGGCGCTCTCTGTGGCTGGCGGCCCTCTTCTGCGGATTAGCCCAGGCCAAAGGTAAGCCCTACTTAATTTTAAGCCATTGAATGTAAGAACTTAAGCTGGGAGTGCAAGGCGAAAAGCTTGAGAAGCTCCCATGAAGCTGCATGATGTCATTCGCGCAATGAAACACAAAAAGTATTTATACATTTTTCTCTCTGCTAAAAACGCGATAAAGTGACCTCGTTTTCGGTCGTGGAGTACATACACACACAATTTGTGGCCATTTGGAGTGATGGCCGAATATAACGATTTTGGGTTTGTCGGGGGCGGGCGATACAGCTTTTTTTTGACAAAAAAACAACGAAAGACTGAGGCAACGAACTCGCGGACCAAAGAAGTTTGGAAGCTCGGCCCTGTCATGATTCACTCACTCATTCACTCGGTTTCTTCCTGCCCTTATATGCATATACTTTATGCGTTATTCCCCGAAAGCCCTAGCACATTAGTCATTAACTTGGCCCTGCAAGTTACCTTACACAGGCAAGACAACAAACAACTAAACAAACTAAACAGCGAGCGCGGCGAAAAAACAAAAGGCCAAACAAGACACCTACACAAACACAACTGCTGGGAATGGAACATGACAAGCCAAAAACAAAAAACCAAACAACAAGATAATATCGACGAGAAAAATACTTATAATAAAAAAAGGGGTAGCATACAAATATATAAACTCATAAAGCCCACATCCAACTGGTCAAGTATCCGATGGCTTTGGCTTATTAAAAGGCAATCAGAAAGGGGAATTAACTTGGTGGCCAAGTGCAAATAAAAAAAATTACGCGAGAAAAATGAAGAAATAAAAGCGAAAAACAGCCCAAACAGGCGACATTCGGCGAATCGTGTAGGCGAACTGGTCCCTGGAATTAAGATGCAGCCTTAAAATACACAAAGCCGATCCGAATACATCTCTCTCTCTCTCTCTCGTCGGGTACGAACAAACAAATATATAGAAAAGCTGCAGACGAGGCTATAATTTACGGCCAAACCAAGCGAGACCGCGAGTCCGCGTTTCAGCTCTTCAGCGTTCTTCGGCAGCCAAAGCTGAAAGCTAAATTATAACTTGCCAACTCGCACAGCAGTCGAGCAAAATGTGGGCCTTTTCGGGGGTCGGTGGGTGGGCGGCTACCAAGGGGGCGTGACTGGCTTAACTAAAGCGAAACTTTTGTTTGTCTGCATTAGGGAAAGTAAAAGTTTGCCTCCGTCCAAAAGAAATCCAAAGTAATCAATAAGTATTTGTTGATGGATCAGTAGATTCTTTTGTTTTTACTTAATTTAAGTAAGGATGTGCAGTCATTAATAACAACGTTTAAATGTGCCATAATTTACTTATTCAAAAATGATTACTTTTTATTTCATGTTAAACTGCATTACTTTATTTTTAATTTTATTAATATAACATTTTAGTACTTTACTTTATAAGGCTTTTTTCAATTAATATATTTATCATAATTCAATTGTTACATTTTAAGAAATCATAAACCAATGTTTTATGAGTTTATTAGGGTGCTAAGCAGTAGTTTTATTATACGATTTATTAAATTACGAGTAGTAAGTAACATATGTTTTAGTATAAAATTAAATTAATGCCTATAAAATATTTTTATAAGATACAATTGCATTTTTAATTAAAGTGCATTATTAGGTATTATTTATAAAGCTTAGATCTCCTACTGATGAAATAGGGAAACATATAACTTTATATGCAAATGGCCTATGAAAGTACATATTTGCCTTAAAATTCTGAGAATCTGCCATCGAATGATGTCATCGCTGGAGTGGAGAACTTCGCGCCCGGGTGCACACACTGATGGAGCTCTGGGAGTGACCTTCCGTGGCGATTAGCCAAGCGGGCAGTCCTCCAATCCTCCTCCACCCTCCATGGGAAAACTGACAACTCATCGAACTGTGATTAACTTGCTTAATTGCCGACTGGACAGGCGGCAATAATAACAACACGCGACCTTGTGCAGCCGCCACATTAAGTCCAAGATCGTTTAATTTATGGCCAGAACGAACGTATGCACCGGCCATATAAATATATTAAATTGTTTACCCGGGAGGCTGTAAATCCTCACTCCCCAATGCGGCGGCAACGGCGACTCCTCCATTTAAATAACATGCGAGACAGGCCATCTAGCGATCGAGCATTGTCGCATTAAGACAAAACATTGACATTGCATTGTGAGCAGGCGGAGGAGCCCGAGAGTCCACTACCTACACATATATATATTTATATATATATATATATATATATACATATCCATGGAGGAACAATAATGATCAGCGGATCTGTGACAGGCGGCCTAAAAGGACAACCAAGCAACGAAACGCTCGTAATAATAAAGAAATTGCCAAAGTCCGAGACTCGAGCTTGGACTCGGACTCGGACTCCATGGATATGACCATGTCCAAGCTGCGCCACATTATGCCAGCGGGTTTGGGCTCAGTGTTAAAGTTGGAGTCGCAGTCGTAGTCTGGGGCTTTAACTCTGGGATGACCACGACGATGACGATGATGATGATGAAGCTGATGCCACACAAGGCAAATAAACCGCTTCGACTTTGGCTGCGGCTCTGCGACTCTGGGGCTCTGCGGACGATGTGGTGGCTATGGCCTGGTCTCTTGACTTGACTTCGCTTTACATTTTTGCCTTATGTGTGCGAAAAATGCCAATTTTAGAGCAAGTCCAGCACACAGCCAGCTCTTGGCCCGGCCAACTGTCTGCGTGTGTGTGTGTGTGTTTGTGTGTGTGTTTGTGTTTGTGAAAAATTGCCCGTCTAGACAAGCGCAACAGGCCATAACAGCAACATTGGGCAAGAGCAGCAACAAGAACAAGAACAAGAACAATCAAAGCCTTTTGCTAAGCTAATAAAATCGAGCCGCTGCCTCGGTGCCGACTCCTCGTGTCTGCTACATTGATGCTCCTGAACCTGAACCTGAATCTAAATCTGAACCCCACCACAACCTGTCCCTCGGCCACACCGTCATGTTAACCCATTAATGGCACTCAGTGTTGCTGTTGACCCAGAGAAGTTTGGATCGCAATTTATCTATCCATGCTGGTTTATGATGGAGTAAAGAACATAAAAGACTTGTGAACTTTGGAACAGCATTTATTGGTAACATCTAAAGAGATTGTAGACTTCTTTGGGCCATCTCTTTATAGTTTCACTTATTTAATTAACTTATTTAGGTAATCTTTTAAACAAATTCCTGCAAGGTTAACAGGGGTTAAGGTCGTCGGCTGTAACAATGCATGCTGCACTTGCCCCCTCTCATTGCATTGCCCGCTTCAAGTTAGCTGGAAAAGAACGCGGCCCAAACTCTGGAGCAAAAGTGGTAAAGGGAGGCGGGGGGTGGTAGGGGATTCTGGCCAAGGCCTTCGCGGCAATGGGCAGATTAAAAGCTGGCGATAACAAAACGAGCAAATCGAATAGAGGCGGCTTGCTTTAAGGGCCCCGCCAAGGGCTTAGGATCAAACTGGGAGCAGCCTTTTGAAGTTGGTTAGTCTGGGCTGGTCAACAAGTACATTTTTGTCTTGCTTTTTTTTAGTTTTCTTTTTTTTTTTGCCAGCCCAGAGGCCGCCCAGGCATTTGTCATCAAGTGCTGGCCATCTCTTTGTTCGCCGGCGCATTTTATTGAATAATAATCCGATTGGCGGGCGATCGGACAAAGACAACTTCACTTGCATTGAATGCGGGGAGGGTGGGGATTAGGGACTTGGGACTTGGGATCGTTGCATTGTGGCATTAATTAGTTCAGCGACTTGTACCGTTATGCACTGACCATTTTGGCAACAAGTTGCTGGTCGAAATCGGAGTTGCAGTAACACAAAATCTGACAAAATCGAGGTGCAACGACGGAGAGAGGCCGCCTAAAAGGCTTTCAACTTTGTCTACTGCTACGGCCACCGTTTTGGCCACAATCAATTCGCGCACCGCTCCCAAAGGCAATTTCAATCGGTGGCGAGTCCAAAACACATGTGCGGCTAGGCTGCATGCTGTATGCGGCGTGCGGCGTGTGGCGCGAATTGCGTAAAGTGGAGAAAGGGAGGCGGAATATTGTACGGAGCAAGCGATAACTGTATATGTATTCGACCACTAACGGGTTCGGCACTCCTCCGGCGAACCGCTCGTAGCGCATAAGGCATGCGTATTACACAAGACTAATTGTATTAGGCCAAGATGCAGCAACAGCAACTGCAACCGAAACAGCAACAGTCAAAGCAACAGCTAAGGCCGCATAAAGCGAGCAAAAACAACTGCAACTGCTGCAAATTTGCATGTTTTGCATGTGGACATGACTGCTAAGAAGGCGAAACTGAATAATTTTATGGGAACTCTAGACAAACCCCTTCGGCATGTGACTGAAATAAAGACTGTCAAGTGAGGTTCAATATTATACAAGTACTACAGTACTAAACGCCTTTAGGTATAATTAAATGTTTACAAATTGGGTTAAATATTGAAGGACAATAAGTAGAACAAGTCACAATCTTGAAAAGGAATAGATTTTGGAATGAGTTATACCAAAAAACCAATTTGATCCAATTTCGTGCAGGATATTTTATTTTAGGATATTTTGTTTATAATAGGTGCACAAAAAAATAATCTGTCAGAGAAACTAAACTGCTGTTACATGAATTTTAAACTATTGAGAATAACAAATTGCTCTTTATTATAAGTATTATGTTAATACCACGAAAGTATCAACATAAAACTAATGTGGTCTAAAAATAAGGTCTTAGAGTACAGTTGTAGATAATTATATTATTGTGTATATAAATTTATGTAAAAAGTATAGGGGTTTTAGATTTAAGTGTTGAAATATTAATGTCTATAGTTTAGTAACAACGCTCAACTCACTTTTCAGATAGTTTTTTTTTTGCTTAGGAGCAAATAACTTCTATGTTGTGGTCTGCAAATATTGAATAAATTTGTTCCAGTTCTTCTATATGCCAATAAAATCCAAAAAGTTAGCAAGTTGTGGCATTAAAGCTTATAAAATAATATACTAGTAAATTTATTTCCTTATTAAGTAAGATTATTTTTTTAATTGACAGTCGTCGTTGTGAGATAAATCCCATAAAACTGGTATGGGTTAATCTATAAAAAGCACTTTCGACACGAGATCTTTGATCAAATTCTTATCATTTTGGTCACTTTTCAATCAGCGAACCACTTTCGCAAACTGCTGCCAAGCAAACTCACCTGATGCATACCAAAGATTCTACAACTTTGGTCATTAATTTCCGCTCCCATTTCTCACCGAAAAAAAAAAATAAACATAAAAATAAAAAAAATAAAGAGGAGACAGCGATGCTTTAAGAAAATTGTCAAGCGTCGCAGACCCGAAGGCATGGCGAACATATTTATGAGGCCTGATAAGCCGGCAGATGCCGCAGATCCCGGCCTGACTTGTGGTTTATGCGTGTGAAAGCCGCCCGAGGGGACAAGATGGAATCTAGAGCAAATATTATGTAAATTTTCAGCTGGCCATGGGGCGAAGTAGTAGTAGTAGTAGTAGTAGGCGCTGTGGAGTGGGGACTGTAGCTGGAAACCTGTAGCTAATCCTGGTGGGCGCTCGTAGGTGAGGAGCAGACCGCTTACCGTTAGAGCCAAGTCGGAGTCACCAAGCGGCTCCGTCGTTGGGTTTTTAATTACCAAATGCGAAATGCAAACTGCGTAGAGTGTAGAGCGTTTCAAACGCAGCCGACAGGCCAAGCTAACGGCGCCAAAACAGGATCAGCTCCACATGGAAATTAATAAGGCGTAAAAGAAGAAAAAAAAAAAAAAAGAAAGAGCCAGGTGAAGGCAAAGATATGGCCAAGTGCGTAAGTTGGCTCCCCTCGGGGCAAACAACATGAAATATGGCTTGCCACAATTGCATAATTTATGCGAAATTTATTTAATCTATTAGACGCTCTGACCCGCAACGGCGGGGAGCGTTCTCCCCTCTCACTCTTTCGCGGGCAGCATGATAAATTGCATGTCTAACTGCATGTGGCAAATTTATCATATTTATTTGTTCTCCAACTCTGCGTTGCAGTTGCTTTGTTACTTTGGCGTCCATATCCATATCCATATGGATGGATACGGATTGATTCGAGGAAACTTGGCCGATGTTGCAGTCGAGGCATTTTAAGATTGATCACCCAAAGATCTGGGGTTATATTGGCATTATGGCACAATCAATTCTGTTGCGCAATCAAAACGCCAAAAGAAACCGTATATTTCTTTGTTGCGCAAATTCAATCGAATTCTTTTTGTATTGATTTCGTTCTGCTTCTTTGTGAGGGAGTCACTGACCGACAGACTTTCTTTTGAATGCAAAGCAGTTTCTTATTATTAAAGGTGGCGTTTCAAGTGCGTAAACTATACACACTACAGTAAATATTGAATGTTTTGAAAATAACTATGACTAAATTTATTTATAATTATTATTTTTAAAGGTAATTCTTAAAATTCGTTGTGAATTTCGCTTATCTATGTTTTATGAAATGTTTCTTTAAAAAAAGGAATACGAATTTCAAAACAGAAAATATGTTTGAAATCTTAAATTCTTAATATTATATAATTTTTCGTTATTACTTAGAATTTCGTTCTAGCCAATATCCACTGTACCTGCGTCTATTTGATCGCATGTGGCTTTACCAGAATTCACAGCACAATTTGCACACGCACGCACCAAAGTCAATGACATTGCAAAAACAAATAAAAACAAGGAAAAACTAAGAGAGAGTTTGCGCTGTATTTGTTGTTATGGCTGACTTTTAATGACAATAATAACAAAAGCATTTAAAAGAGAAGACCAGAAAGAGGAGACTTTTTAATGTCATGACGTTGGTTTCTGTTTCCTTATCTTGCCCGCCTTTGAGATTCTTTTCGGTTAACCTGATTAAAAGTTGCCATTTAATTATCCGCTTTTCTGCTTTCAATGGCAAAACTCATCAGCGCATGGAAAACAGTCTCGGTGCGATAAAATCAGCAAAAAATGTTGTTAATTAATTTATTGAATTCCTTTCTGTCGAATCCGAGCCAAAACACATTTTACGAATGCGGTGGGCAACTGTAAAATTCCGCACCGCCAAATGAACTGGATCAGACTCACACTCAAATGGTTGCCAGCGATGAGGAAAAGCGCTTCCCAGCACAGCACAGTCCAGTCAGTCAGCTAACGAGAAGCCAGTTCGTGTTCTGAGTCTTTTGATATGCGCCTGCAGCTGCTCACAAAAAAAAAAAAGGAGAGGAAAGATCAACAGCAGCAGCATCAACTGCAACACGTGAATGCGTTTGAAGTCCAAATTACATGGCAAACGGGGAGTTAACCGCAACCGCAGGGGGAGGTGCGGTAACCGCATGGGCTGGTGGGTTGGTAATTGAAAAGAAATGCCCAAGATGCATATCCCAAAAATGAACAAGTTAGGACGTCAAGTACAACGTTTTCGACTGGTTGATACCCGGTACTTAAGCTCGTTAATGACTCAATTTTCTTCTATTTGTTTTAAATTAGGTAAAACGAATTTTGATTTATCAGATTTTTATTCTGCATTAGGGTTTTTCATAATAATTAGTATATAAAAAACTATACTATAGAGATTTAATATATCACGATGTTTGTGGAACAGGCGATAAGAAAAAGTTAGTGTTTAGGAAACGACAATTTGTTACTTTTTTTCAAAGAAGTAACTAATTCACAATTAAAACTCTTTAAAAAATAAAAATGGGGAAAAAACAGTGTAAAAATCATATTAGTCTCGGCCCCGGCTTTAATATAACTTTCTTTAACTGAAGAAAACTGTTAGGTGTGGTAAAAACTTCGTGTCAGTAAACAATTTTTTATAGATATTTCTCTGTCCAATTTTAATTTGCCAATCATTCAGATTTCACCAACTAAAGAATATGCTAATATGATTCCGTGCTTGGGCTGCAATAATTATATTTAATAAGTGCCTTAATAGCAGTTAAATTTTCTTGATTAATAATTGTGCTATATAAGAGTGTGTTGATGTGGAAAAAGAAGATGCAAATAGGCACTTAATGGGCCGTAAGACCATTATGTATGGATGTATTTTTTCATTGCCCTAATGCTATATACTCTAGAGCTCTAAGAGTACCGTGTATATTAGCAGAAAACCACCAGGAAGCGGCAGCGGGCGAAGACTGTTAGCCGGCGGTCAAATCAAGCAATTTGCCTCGCCCCAACTTCCAAATGCTCGAGCATCCAGGAAGCAGGCGATTTTGCATTCCATTCCCGAAATGGTTTCGCTTTTTTCAAGGGCAAATTGGATTTAGATTGAAGCTTAGATGACGCATAATGCCCTCTGCGGTTGCACTGATCAGCTTGGAAAATAGAAGAAAAACGAGCCCATCTTATTTAGATGGATTTTCATCCAGCTATGGGTCCAAACCCTTTACTTGGTAGCGGAGTTTACTGCTGTTGCAGCACTCATTCATGCTATTTCCGTAGAATTTCAATTAAAATGTCGCCCAGACCGCACCTCCCTTCCGTTCCCGCAATTAAGAACGCCGCGGACGAACACAAACTTAAACCAAGAGAGAGAGAGAGATATAAATAAAAGGAGAAGAAAATGCTGTTAATAATGCCGCTTGGCATGTCAAAACGGTTATTAACGTGGCCAGATGGCCAGGCATGCGATCTACGGCCAGGAGTACTCCATGCTCTACGCTCCATGCTCCATGCTCCATGCTCTATGGGTCCATGGCCAAGTGCCTTTCAACAAGTTTGTACCAGCGGACAAGCGATGACCGTGGCCAGATGCAAGTTAACCCGCAGCCCGGCCATAAACTACGCACTTATCAAGATGCGTAGAATGGAATGTCTACCCAAAAACCCAGTTGGACAATTATAAATCAAGCTGGCCCACTCGGCTTCTCTGTGAGCTCTTCCCTTTTTTAGTTTTTTTCTCAGTTTTCCCCAGTTGTCGTCGGCACACGCAACCAAATAATAATGTCAATTGCAGGTGTGGGCCAAAAGACGACACCGGGCTCTTCGTTCCCTGTTCCCTGTTCTTTGTAAATGCCCAATGCCCAAATGTGGCCGAGACAACGCCCACGGGTAACGATTTTGGGCATTAAGGCTCCGCTTCGGCATGCAAAGTAAAATATTACCGCTTTCATGTAAGCCATCCTGCATCCATGGCACAGCCAGCCTCCCTAGTCGCCAACTTTCGAGTCTGCAACAGCAATAAATTTCCACGTTGTTGTTATTTTGGCTGGCGGTCACTTGGTCAGTCGGTTGTGCCATACATATGCGAGTATCTATCAGTGTGCCAGGACACTTGGAAAAAAATGGGGTTTAAAAATGATTTTATTATGTTTATATACACTGTAATTTAATCATTCGTACTAATATTTGTTTTAGTAATAATTTGAAAAACTGTGAATTCTATTAAAGCTATTTTTAAAACAAATTAACTCACATTAAATGGAGAAAGATCAAAGATCAAATCAATTTAGCCAAATGAAGAATATATCGGAGCTTGTGATTTGTAATGTCAAATCAAGTTTATTTCATTCAGATAATCTCAACATCTGAATTTATTCTTTTTACAAACACTTTTTTTAAAAATTAAATCTTTTGTATAGGATTTTAGCGACATGTATATTAATACTTTAATCGAAGTTTTTGCTTGAACAGAACGTTTCTCTTGGTGTAGCTACAAAGTATTTCTTTTCCGTTTGTGCCATGGACACCTTTTGCCGGGTTGGCTGAAGGTGCTCGGGTTGATTAGCCTAACCCCCGAGGAGATTTATGTGCTGACCCCATCGATTATTGTGAGAGAGCTGTTGGCCGCGTCTCCACAATTAGCAATTGGGTTGAGGGTTCAATAGGTGTTCGATCCCCAATTTGGTCTAGTGTGGAATGGGTTCCCGTTTCTCCCATAATCGTATGATTAATAGCCGATGATCGGCAAGAAGAAAACCAACAAATTTTTGTGTGTCATCGCCCACAGAAAATATGTCAGATTGGAATCGCATGGAATTCATTTGATAAATGAGATTTGCAGCCTTAGCGTTCCGGCAATGAAACTCTCGTTTGCGGCAGCAACAGCGGCAACAACTTTTATGGCCAATTAAGCGTAAAAAGACATCAGGCCTCCTCGGCCTCCGTTTGTCGATTACAAAAAAAGAAAAGGCAATTATATGCCGCATCAGGCACTTGAAGACTTCTCTCGGCTCGTTGCTCCCGGCCATCTCATGCGTTTAATATGGTAAAAACATAGGAAAAAGCAACAGCAACAGCAACACCAACAGCAACAGCAACGGCAAAGGCAACAAGAACAACACTTTCTCGTGCTGGCAATTGAATTAATTCATATAATTAAAGCCTCTTCTAAGTATTTTCTTATTAATTTGTCTTCGCTATACAGTTAGTCACCGGCTGGGTAGCACGTAAAGCTCCATTAGCCAGTGGTTATCCCAGAATTCTTCCAGTCTTTACCTTCTCGGCGAATCTAGACGGATTCCGCCTCCCTAAGCAAATGACTCAATAGGGTAAGAACAATGCCACTCGCTTTCATTCAAGAGTTCTTAGCGGTAAATGCAGCTTCGGCTTTTTCCTCCACCATTTCTAGCCGATTTTGATCTTGTTGTTGGCAAGAGCAATTTGGCTTAAACAACAGCTGAGGTAAGCCAGTGTGCTGGCCAAAGCGGAAACCAACAATTTAGCAAGTGCTGAAGCGCCGTCTAACTGAAAAATGTGTAAATAGGCGCAAGAATGAGTGAATGGGCGAGCGATTGAAATACAGTCAAACTTTGCTAGGTTGACATGAGATGTCACTTTTTCGCAGTAAACGCAGAATGTGAAAGGGCCAAGATTATAGTTCATTACATTTTTTTTTGAGCAAACTAAGTCCGATCTAATTTAAATACTATAGCGGACAGATCGGATCCTTTTTAAATAATGATTTGAAAATTTTTGCATGAATCGATAGATATTTACCGAATAAACACAAAGAGCCATACAATGTCTAAGTTAGCGTGGCCTTATTTAAAAATAAACTGATTAAACGGGTTTAAAAAAAAATCCAAAAATGTTTATGAAAATGTGTCTGATAAATGTATAAACAAATTATTTTTATTTAGCTTACAATTTATTGTTGTTCTAAGCTAAGTAAACTTTCTTTTAGCTTTTTGAACACGTTTAGGAATCTCCCAGACTTATTTTACTTATGATTCCAGCTTTTAAAAGAACGCGTCGATCACCTACTGATGTTCACTGTGTTAGTTTGGTTGCACCGAGCATAGGTGAACACCGAACGTGACGTGGAAATAGCGACAAATTGTCAAGGGAGCATGGAAGAAAGAAAAAAACTTAAAAAAAAAGGGCGGCAAAGCCCAACCATGTTTACAGTTACGTCACGCATTTGTCATCGGGCCCGGCTAACAAGGCCAAATTAATTCAAGCCAACATCGCGTAACAAGATGATGCAGATGCTGCCGACTTGATTGGCTGACTGCCTCTCACCTTGGCAATTAATAAATTTAGCAAAGGCCCCTCCGAAAAAAAAGGGGGAGGCAAAGTCAGGTGGCCAAAGCCAAGAACGAGGAGTTGGTAGTTGGTGTTTGGTAGTTGGTGCAACCAACCAGTCATGTTCCTCATGTTCCGTGTGCTTGTGTGTGCACAATGCCACATGAGGTGGCAGCTTTGGGGCTGCTTTTTGCATGCAACATTTACATTTACATTTACATCTGTTGACGCCGGCCGAGCATTAAGCTTATCCACCTTGGCCACAACAAACTCAAAGTCATGGCGATGCTGGCATGGGCATCCGTTTTTTTTTTTTTTTTTTTGGCCAGGCGGCTTACTGTTCATCTGCTCGCTTCGGCACTCATGTCCAAACGGTTGTGTAATTTAATTAGCCATCCAGCTGCGCATGATGTTTACGCCAAGTGCAAGGCAAAGTTGGTAGTAGCAGATTTACCGTTCCCGCAGGAACTTAACTGGCGGAGAAGGAGAAACGCTTAGCATCTCATGTTTTAAATATGGCCAAATGTGCGGCCAAGGCTGTCAGCCAAGTTTCGCCTGCCCAATCGATCAGTTGGCTTTTAATTTAAACGGTCAAATGAGACAGGAGCGGGGAGATGGGCAACTCATTGGCTCAGTATTTGGCCTTAATGCGTGGCTGCTGATTGACCGCCATGGCGGAGCTCTCAATTTCCGGCCACCGAAGACACCGAAGACACCGAAGTGTTGACTTGCCTTGATGACTCTCGAACCGGAGGCGTAGAATAAGGTGTTTGTCTGTGAATGCTGGATGCTGGTCGACGACGACTGACGCAATCAGCTGATGGAATCGCAGTTCTATAAATGGCAGCCAGCAATTGCGTCATTGGAAACAATTAACAAACAAAAACTTGTTGGCCGATAATGACGAAGACGATACCACGGAGACAGAGCGTTTGAGAGATGGAACGAATGGCAATTTGCGCCGGTCGCATACAACTGACAGCCACTGTACACACAGGAGCGACACGAACAGACCACGACAAGATCGGCCAAATACACAGAAAAAAAAACAATGAAACCAGGTCGTCATTTCTTAATTACAATTTGACCAGAGGGATGCTACAAATTTTAAGAACAAAAATTGGTTGTTTTAGAAATCTCTAGTTTATATAGCACAACTTTAAAACATTCAATATTAATTAGATTTTCGGAAAAAATGTAACTAAATTACACTGGAAAACTAGTTACTTATTACGAAGAATCTTACAGACTTGACCTCAACCTATCGTTATTAAATTGTTTGCTTACCTATCTTTGTTGAAAACATTAAAACATTCCAAAAATGGTTTTAAATTGAAAACCAAGTATGGAGTTTTTAAGCCCTTAATGAATGGATCCATAAATGGGATTGACAAAAATGAGAATTCTTTAAAATTTAAAAGTATTATGTATATGTTTTTAATATTTATTTATAATATTTTGCTTATATGACTTAATGAGACTATTTAGATCTACCCAAGCTTTTTCTATGTGCACTAGTGAGCGTGGAGATGGGATTCCAGGAAGGGAGGGCGAACGACTAGACCCCGGGCAGGCAGGCGGACAGAGGTTCTCTAATACTGCAACTAAATGCTTTGCAATTATCACATTTGCAGCCCGTTGTCGGCTGGGTCCATTTCAAGTGCCAAGTGCCCCCACTAGGCGTACATGGGCAACGGCTAAACAAGTTTGTTTATTGAGTTCCCGTCGCATTTTGATGGATTTACGCGGCAACATTGACACATTGACACTGCTTAGCATATTCTGGGGGGGAGCCATTAGGAGCGGACAACTCCCACCTGGAAGACAACTGGCGCTGACCTGAGCAGACCCCCTTTTGCCCCCCTTCTCGAGACCCATAGAAGCCACCATTCCATTACCCAGCTGCAGTTGAGGTTTTCTAATTTATTTTGTATGCACGGCCGTTAAGTGTAATTGGTCACTGAAAAGGATGATGAGGCTAACTGCTGGCTGGCTGGCTGACTGCGAAGTTTGAGGCAGGGGGTTCGGTTCGGTTCGGTTCGGTTCAGTTCAGTTCGGTTTGGGAAAATTACCAGTATTTCCTGTGGCTCGGCCTGAAGCTGAAGATTGATGATAATCGTGCGTCGTGTGTGTCAAGTTAGTGGCCCGGGCCAAGTAATTTCTTGCGACAGCAGGCGGGTGTAGTGTGTAGTGTGTATGTGGGGCCAGAATTGTGCGCTATCAGCTGAGGAGGTCTGAGGTCTTGTCATAAATGTGAAAGTCACAAATGGCACCACCACCACCTCCTCCTCCACGTCCTGCCCCCTTCCAGCCCACCTGACAAATCTCTTGTTTAATTCCTTCTCTTAAATGGGTTCCCAAAACCTACCCATCCTCCTGCGTTTACCGTTGAGTGGCCACAGACGCCTCCAGGCCTAACACTTCTTCGCGAAGAGCGCCCGAAAACAGTTTCCCAATCCAGCCCAGATCCACCAATCCACCGATTCTCCAATCCTCTGATCCGCCACCAGCAGCCAGAAGCGTGACTGGAATCCCACACAGGGGCTGTTGCGATGGAGAACAGGGAACAGTGACACCGACGCAGATCGGGCAACACTGAGGAGACATTGAGCCAGACAATTGCATAATCTAGCCGTGGCCATGGCCATGGCAATTGCGATTGCGATTGCAATTGCAGTTGCACTTGCAATCCCAGACAAAAACCCCGGAGATCCACACTCGTACACTCGTCCATGAGACAATTGTTGCAACATTGCCCGTGTCCCAAGGCTACACTGGGCGAAATAAACGAAATTTAAATATATAATTTAAGCTTATGAGCTTATGGAAATATTATTTAAGATTTGGGCAGTTCAAACATTTAGCTTTAATAATTTGTCTTGCTTTATGAAAAGTTATACATAGTTTTATTTAAAAAAATAAAATAAATACTTAAAAAATAACGAAGAGTTTAATTTGTACAATAGTTAATATATTTAGGATATAACGAATACGTTTTAATTTCTTTGGTAAACTCGAGGGGAGGATTGGTTCCTTTTTAATAACATACAGTGGGTAAAGTTAACGAACCTGGAGTTTTAAAGCAAAGTGTTCTTTAACTTTTTTTTGCCCACTATGTATGTTTTAAAATTAAGACATTGCCACTTTTGACTTTTTAGTATCTAGTTTTCGTTTTTGAATCAACTCAATTTTATTAGCCACAATTGGTGATGTAAGCTGAATGTAAGCTCTATCAATATATTATGATATCAAATTTCATTGATTTTTACCTCATAACCAAAAAAATATAATAAAAATTAAAAAACCTTCAGGAATTTCGGTTTGTTTGACGTAGTTATTTTCTTCCAATGTTTCTCTCAGTGTGGGCCAGCTGAGTGGGGACAAACTGCACTCTTCCCAAGTGGTAGGAGGAGATGTCTTTCCCACCTTTCACGACCACTCTTCCGCGGCAGGGGAAGGAAGTGGAGAGGACAGGGTAGCTGGCGATGACTGCGGCCACAAAACGATGCCATTTGCATGGCAATGATTTGGTTATTTTGGCCTAAGCTTCGGCCCCGTCTTCGACCGCCGATCTTGGCCACATCTGGAGTTAGAACCGGAGTTGGAGTTGGACTTGAGTTGACTTGGCGTGGCTTGTAAACGATTTTGCACGTTGTGCAATTGTCGGCGGCGGCAGTTGTTGCTTTTGCTTTTGCTGCAGTTTGTTGTCTTATTGATTTGTGCATTCATTTGATTGTGCGCGCGCATTTGTTGCCAAATTGTTTGAAGGAGAGCCGGAGCCAGAGTCAGAGCTAGAGCTAGAGCTAAAGCCACAGCCAAAAACATTGTCGTGGCTGCTGATTGCGATAGGAATTGGAGAGAAGCACTTGGCAGAGTGGTGCTGACTTCGCTTTCCTGTCTATCGGCCTTCGAGGCATGTTCGCCTGTTGATGACTCCCCGAATTGCTGCCTATGCCGTGATATTTCATGCTCCTCATCCTCATTGCTATCCCCATACCCATAGCAATACCCATTCCCAATGCCAGTTGAGTTCCAGGGAACTTCGCTACGGGTCATTTTTGGCTGTAATGTTATTTCTTTTAAATTTATTGTTAATGGAAATTTATGCTCCGCTGAACGGTTGCGGCAACAAGCTGCTTACATGATTGGGCGGCGGGGCATGCTCATGTGGCACGTTTTGCTGATTTGTCATGTTCGCAGGTTAAATGCTAATGCCTTAGTCCTCCGTCCTCAGTCCTAAGTTTTCAGACTTCGATCCGGACACCCACTCGGCCACTCAATCTGATTCAAAGCACTTCGAAGTAGATTCCTTGCCAAAATGTGGGTTAAGTCTGTGTCTATGTTCTCTTGACTTTGTCTCGAAGCGGTTTAGGGTTCTCACGAGTTGGCTTGCCCCATAAAAATGGTGTCAAATAAATTGTAATCAGCGGCCGGCAATAAAAATTCAATAAAAGAAGTTGCAGAAAAGCCAGGCAAGGGCCAAGTCATTTCGAAATTCAATTATTCCAAGCTGCAGTCCGAAGTCTGGCGTTTCGCCCACCAGCATTCAACATTCAGGGGAAACAACTTTATTGGACAAGACTCTGGGTATGAGTCTTTCGGGGGTCCAGGCCAGACTGGTCATCCCTCAGTGGGGATCTTTCGCTGCCTATATATCCAAAGATAGAAATGTAGAAGATTACAAAAGTTGGTAGCAGCCATCAGTGCAAAATTGGCAAGTTCAAGCCCATAACAGAACACTGAATAAAAATCACTTATTATCTAAAAATTGTGGTTCAAAATTCTCTTGATTTCTAAGTTTGTACTTTGTAAACATTCTTTAAAAACTATAAATAAATAATAAATTTTTCCAGTGTGTTATTTGCGTTCAACCCATCATCTTATATATTTATAAGGATTAATCTTCCTCTCCTTTTTGTTAAGGTTTTAAAGATTGAAACGGAATTCAAATGGAGCAATGTGGTTCCTTCTTTGTCCCTGCCACTTAATACCTTCCTTATTCCCATCTTCAGACACATTCCCATCGTATCCCATCCGCTTTGAGCAATTGAATGGCCGGCAACCATGACTGCATGTAATTTGAAGTCCATCAGGCCTTTTCAACGCCTCAAGTCCGGCATCCTTAATGCTCCATTAATGCCCTTACAATCGTATTTGTTTTATTGCCGGCTTTCCTTCTGCCGGCCCATTCACTCTCTTTTTTTTAGTGCAGACCTCGTTTCTCGATCGAGTTATTCTTGGGGCGGAAGTCAAGCTGCCGTTTGTGGGCAGGCCGGCTCTTATTTTAATTTCCTTGGGCGCCGCTTGCATTACGCCCACCTTGAGGCTGCTGCTCGGATTACACAGTCGCGGACTTGGGAAAAATAAACAGGGGGGCCTTGGAGGGCTGGGAAAACAGGAGGCATTGCTATTTTTAATTGCCATGGATAGTACTTTTCCGCATTTTCCGCTTTTACTGCACTTACTGCCCGATCTCATTGTTTCGAGTTGAATTTTACTCTCGCAATGGCTAATTAAGCGGAATTATCGCATGCAGAAATTGCGAAATTTGCAATGGCCATTAGTGCGAGATTAAGTAGTTAGAGTCAATTATTTAAATTAGTTTCGCCATTTACAAATGGCAATGGTAGCTTTTGTCTGTTCAGTCTCTGTCCAGCCTGCTCCAAATCCTGGCCAACTAATGGCCTCGTCGGCAAAGCATTTAGGCCGATAATTTCGTGGCGTCCTACACATGTTCGACGGTAATAAGAATTTGATTGCCCGGCCGGGGCTAAAATTATGCCAAAACGAGAGCCAAAGTGCACCTAAACTAAACCAAAGCAGTGTGTGAGTGTGTCTTGGGCTAATGCCAGGTTTTTGCTTTCCACCGGCCCCAGAAAGTAGCCCTGCGGGTTTATTAAGCCACCTCGATAAAAGACAACGCAAAGCGCTGCACTTAGATAAATAGTTGGTAAAAAATTCAAACATAAGCTGAACACTTCCAAGTGCAATTGCAGCCTAAAGATTGAGCACCTTGAAATGTACTTGTAGATATGTATTTAAAGGCGTAAACATTAAAAATATGTATTTAGTTTTAGTAAAAATAAAATGAAAATGCTTTATGTTAGGTTAACGATTATTTTACCATAATATAAAACTTTAATGATATCCCAAGTGCTTTTGCCATTTCTTTGAGTGTGACAACGAATGAAAAACAAGAGACTTAAGTCACAAACTCGCTTCTCAACACATGCTCGATATGTTTGATTTTTTTAATATAATATAAAACTTTAAAGGATATTCAAAGTACTTTTACCATTTCTTTGAGTGTGACATCGAATGAAAAATAAAAGACTTAAGCCACAAACTCGATTCTGAACACATGCCAATTATGTTTGGCAATTGTTTAGTGTTTGCTACCCGGGTCCATCTCGTCAACGTCCAACGACGACGATGATGATGATGATGATAGGGGGCGTGGCCCGGCTAGCCAATCCAGAATCCAGTCCAACTCCGATTACTGGACGACATGCTAGCCCACTTTTTGTGTACTATATAGTAGCATACGAAGAATGTGGACAAGGCAGCAGGCAAAGAAATTAAAAATGTTCTTTTTGTATTATGTATGTTTTAGGATCCCACAAGGTGCACTGTTCGGAGGATCAAATGCGGGTAGACATCGGTCTGCCAGATGCAGACTCGAAGGATCAGAGTGCACCGCAGATCTATTTGGAGGGACTCAAGGGCTATCCGGATGAGCGATGCCAACCGCAGATCGACGGATCGCTGGCCGTATTCCGGCTTTCCCTGAGCGACTTTTACGAGTGCGGAGTCACGAGGATGGTCAACCAGCTAACGGTAAGCGGAAAATGAAATAAGAACTGCAATCCCTCTAGCTTTGGATTCTTTCGGTTGCAGGGCAAGAAGGTGTATTACCATAAAATCATCATCGAGTCGGCCAGCAGCAAGGAGATCGTCAGCGTTAAATGCATCACCACCGCCAGTCCCGCCTATAATGTGATGATGAACGCCACCAGCGGGTCCAGTTCCACGTCCAGTGCCACCGCCCCATCCAGTGGCATTCGCGGTTTGGTGAAGCGGGATGTGCTGCCGGCGGGATTCCAGGAACCCGAGTAAGTCCCTCGGCGGGCACGCTCCGGATTCGTGTGCGCTGTCTTCCCGCTTTTAATTGCCCATAAACGACAACTGCATCTATGCACAATTTTATGGGCAATCTATGCAAAAATTGATGGCATATTAAATGCCCAGACCAGCCCTGCTCCCAGTTCTCGATTCCAATACCAAGTCCAAGTCCAAGTCCTAGCTAATACCCAACCGAGGGCCATAAATCAAACCCATCCCAGCTCATTGCGCCTCCCACTTCTCCTTTCTCTCCGAGAATTGCCATTACCGGGAGGTAATTAGCCGCCAAAACGACGCCGGCGGCTTCACATGCGTTAATGCCTCCGCCACACAGTCAATTTAATTGCGGGGCGTGTCGATGTCCCTCTGAGAGCCTTGGTCTTGGATTGGACTCGGTTTCCCTTCCCCTCATCGAATACAATGTTTGTTTTTCAATGCAGGGGGGCATTGATTTACTGCCCTTTGGCGTCCTCTTTTCCCGCCGATCATTAAGACCTCAAGTCGGGAGTACTGAACACGTTGAATCGATTTGTTTTCAGGGATCTGGAGATAACCACGTCGCTGACCAAGCGGGCCCCAGAGCCCAGGCTCTCAATCGGCGTTAGCCAGGATGGTCAGAAGTTCACCAGGGATCTGACGGTCAAGTCGGTGAGTTATTGTAATCCTTGAAACAATTACAGGAAATTTGGGTTAAAAATATACTTATCTTTTTATATCGGCATAATTGTAGTATTTTTTATAGTTTTCTACATGCCTTAATAACAACATAAATATAAATAACATTTACAATGTTACTTTATGAAGTTATGAAGTGAAAGGCGAAATTTAACAATCTCGTTTAACTTTTAACTTCGAGTTTTGGTTTTTGTTCTATTTCGCCATTACATATGACTTTGAGCAAATATTAGGAAGCTCTTAAACAATCTTCAAATAACTTTTGTAAGTAACTTTTATAAAACTGTCTTATTATGCTTATTAAGCATGTAAATAAAATAAAAATTTGCTAGTAAAGATTTCACTACAAATCTAAAATAAATCAGGAACCGAAAGACACTGTTACTTTAAAAATTTTACGGCAAAAACATGTTTAGAGGCATGAATAGCATTAAATTTTATATTATAAGTTATTGCAAAAATGACAAGGAAAGCGAAACAAATAAAAAAAAAATGAAGAACACGTATTTAAAATTTGGTAGCTTTAGCTTGCTTTATGCAAACAATTTTATTAAATTTGCTGAAGTTTTCAATATTTGGAGACTGTAATACCAAACAAAATTATATTTAATATTTATTAATTTAATCCCTTTTTATTTGATTTTTGGTGCAACAGGGCACACCTTTGACCATGGAAATCAACCTGGATGAGGACTCAGCACCTGTATATGGCCTTGGGGTGAACTATCTGGATGTGACGGATACGCATACCTCATCTGAAACGCTAATTTTCAAGGGGTAAGACATTTGCACATCTAAAATGGAAATACACTGAGTGACTAAATTACCACTTAACATAGCTGCACTGTGGATCCCTATCTGTTCGAGAACTTCAACACCATCGATGGCGACATTCTGAGTGCCAAGTTCAAGGCCTTCAAGTTCCCCGACTCGTCGTACGTCCAATTCCGGGCCACGGTGAACGTGTGTCTGGACAAGTGCCTGGGCACCCAGTGCTCCAACAACCAGGTGGGCTTCGGCCGACGCAAGCGGGAGATCAGTGCGGCGAACAAAGTCTACGAGATATCGCTGGCCATGTTCCTGCAGGTGCAGGACATCGAAGGAGTCAACAAAAGTGAGTTTTCTCAGGCAAATATAACAATTTCAAGCACTGCACAATAGTGCTTTCTGTTGCAATCCTTTGGGCATTGAGTTATGTCGTTTTATTGAGTTATAACGTTTTAAATAAATTAAAATTACTTGTCATTAGAAAGCATACAATAAAATAGCTTATATGCCATTATTTAAAGTAAGACCAAAGTAATGTGTATTATAAAACCTCCATCATATTTTAAGTAAAACAAAAGTAGCTGATTAAATGTGTTTATTTGTGTGCATTTATTTAATGTATTTATTTGTTTAAGTAATTAACTTGCATTATTGCAGATACCAACAACAAAGTGTCTGCTAACATATTTTAGTACTGATGAGCGTGAAACCTTTTACAAAGTCTAGTTTTAGTTAAAAAAAATCATTTACATATGAATCATATTAACAATTATATTGTTTAGCAAAAATAAAATTAATTTTGATATTTAAAACATCTACTTTTCGGGTTACCCTTTGACAGATGAGGTCCTGCAACTGGAGGAGAAGCTGCGGGAACTGAAGCTGGCCAACCAGCGCCTGGCCAGGAATAGCCGTGGCAATTTTGCCTTGGAGCAGACGCCCGCCAATGCTATGCCCGCCTTTGTGGTGGACGAGCGGGAGCTGGGACACCTCAGCGCCGGATCGGGATCGGCATCGAACGGCCTGTCGCTGGCTCTCTGGACGCTTCTTGGGTCCCTGAGTTGGCGGCTGATCTAGAAGTTGTAAATCTCTCAAGGCGTGAATGCTAATCAGGGCGGAATTGCGTGCAGTGGCAATGAACGAAGGAGGGAATATTAATGTACTACCTAACTACTAATATATACCTATACTTGATGTAACTGCCATTTACAAAACGTAATTAACTTTAAATGTATGCGTAGCTTAAGTTTTCTACGACTTATGGCAGGCAACATTTCGACAGAAACAGAAACAGACAGACAACAGTGATTCTTATAAAAATACACAAAACACTTATATATAAATATATAAATATGCATATATATTGGAGAACTTGAAGATATCGGTCTAACTCATAAGCACCTACTAGTCTCCTAAGTGTAACAGTTAAGCTAATTTAATTAACGACTAAACTAAACGAATTAATTGATTAAACGAAACTCCGATCGAAACGACTTTGTGGGATCTCTTGAATTTATAGCTACCAATAAAGCTTAATAGTCCGGGGCACGCTTTTGTGGAGCCATCAATTCTCGTATGTTGATGGAGCCTTGCTTAAAAGCAAGGATGTTTCTTGAAGAATTTTAAGGGAATTCCACTTTGGCTTTTTTATTGGGTAAATGATAGTTGTACTTGGAGGCAAAATAAAACCAATACGAAGAGGCTAAAACTTCGTCTGATTCTCATTTAACAGGACAAGAAATCGAAGAATAAATAAAACCTTTATAGCTTTGTAAAATTAATTCATTTTGTAAAATCTGAAAATATATTGGAGTTGGGAAATACTTAAAAAACAATTTGGGGTGCTAGAAAACATTATTGTTCGAAGCCCCCGTCAGTATTGAAAAGATCTGTGAACAGCGGGTGGATAAGTATTTTTAGTGGTAAAAATTAACCGTAAATGACAATTGTTTTGAAAGCACAGATATCTAATATCCAATATCTAAATTTTAGAACATCCAAATATTTTCAAATAGATTTTCAAATGCCGCCTAGTTGCTGTATATCGACTGAAGTTTGGATTAAGTCAAAGTTATGTGTAATTGGTAAATCATATCTTATATTATATTATTCCAACTTGAACACTTCTTTTCGACACTTATTATAAAATTTAAGATAATTAATAGTATTTTTACAGAGATCAATTGGTGAAAAGTATAGAATGTGTTGAGTTTTTTTTTATTTGTAATTTGAAAATACCGCCCAACACCGTATGCGTTCCAAAGAAGAATGCCCCTACCAAAGAAGAAGAAAAGAAATTGCTTCAAAGGACGCGTTAGTGCTTTGGCCTGGCATATCTGGTAACACCGATAGTATCGCATAAACAACATCGGCAGTGCCATCTCCAAAACGCTGGCGTTTCTCTCACCAAATGGTTTACCTTTTAAGCAATGCAAACAAATTACAGGCAAACACGTAACCAGTGGCTGTCAATCGAAGCGAGAACCGGCAGCTAGGCAAACAAACTCGTCAATCCAACCGGCGAACAAATCGATCGGACTTCCTGCGGATCAGTTGAGCGTGTGACACATCCGCGATTCGATTTACCACCAGATTCACTTCGATTCGATTCGTTTCGATTCGATTTGATCAAGAATCCAGAATCCCAGAATCCATAAATTACGAATCAGAGAAATCTGCCTGGTTGGCGGTCGCTGGACTGTGACGTGCGACGTGCGACCCGCAACTATATTAACATATGCAGATATAGTCGATGACAACGATTCCAGCTGGGCCCGTGGCCGAGCCCGATGCTGGACACGCTTGTTGGACACGGCATCGACATCGACATCGACATTAACATCAACATCAACATCACATCGACACGGATGCTCTTCTGTAGAAGGGCCAGCCGAGGGCTTCCAATCCCACCGAATCCGATCAGCCAGCTTCACGCCAATGCCAATGCCGCTGCAGCTGCACCGATAGAGACGCACTGCAGCAGACGCCCACCTAAGCCAACGCCAACGCCAACACCACCCACCAAAACCCTCACCCCAAGAAGATGCGATCGCGCAAGGTGCTGCTGGTAATTGGCTTTCTGGTTACGTGGACCTATGCCACCTACTATCTGCTGTTGCGCCAAGCGGGCGTCCAGACGAGCCGGGATCAGGCGCACCAGGCCTTCCGGGTCAACTCGCAGGCACGCGAGGCCAACCAGCAGAGCCATCATCTGGCCAAGAACGTCTTCGAGTTCGTGAAAATCAAGTACTTGGAGAACCAGCCACCGGCAGCAATGCCACCGTCCGCGTCGGCAGGATCCACGCCCCAGATCAGCATCGTTGCCGCTGAAATATCCGCAGAGCTGCCCGAGCAGCGTGTGGCCAAGGCGGCCACGGCGCGGATACCAACGAAAACGTATCTGGCCAACGGTGAGCCCGTCTTCCCAGTCCTGGTCTTCGCCTGCAATCGGGTGTCGGTGAAGAAGTGCATCGACAACCTGGTGCAGTACAGGCCCAGCCTTGACCAGTTCCCCATTATAGTGTCGCAGGTATAAGCTGCCTTACAATATAAGCCCTTCTCCCATATCATTATATTTTGCGCTGTTTGCCCTAGGATTGCGGCGATGAGCCCACCAAGGAGATAATCCAGTCGTACGGCAACCAGGTCACCCTCATCGAACAGCCCGATCTGAGTGACATCACGGTGCTGCCGAAGGAGAAGAAGTTCAAGGGCTACTACAAGATAGCCAGGCATTACGGCTGGGCCCTGAACACCACCTTCGGCGTGGGCTTCGAGTTTGTGATCATCGTCGAGGACGATCTCAATGTGGCGCCCGACTTCTTTGAGTACTTCCTGGGCACGCACAAGCTGCTCAAGCAGGATCCCAGCCTGTGGTGCGTGTCCGCGTGGAATGACAATGGCAAGGCTGCCGTGGTGGATGCGTCACAGCCGGAGCTGCTCTACCGCACCGACTTCTTCCCCGGTCTCGGCTGGATGCTCACCAAAGACCTGTGGGCCGAGCTCTCCGTCAAATGGCCCAAATCGTGAGTGGGGCAATTATGCCGTTCAGATCGCAAATCGCTAATTGTTCGTTGACTGTTCTAGCTTCTGGGATGATTGGATACGTCATCCAGCGCAGCGCAAAGATCGCGTGTGCATTAGACCCGAAATATCGCGGACTCGCACGTTTGGAAAAATAGGCGTATCCAAGTAAGAGATAACCATTTCAAATTGGAACAAAATGACCCCTAATTGCTCTTAATAATTTGTTTTCTATTTGTTGTAACAGCGGCTTGTTTTTCGATAAGTATCTGAAGCACATAAAACTCAGCGAGGACTTTGTAAAGTTTACTAAAATCAATATGAGCTACTTGCTGAAGGTAAGTGAACTATTGTTTTATCACTTGACCACTTTAAATATTATTTCCTGTTGTAGGACAATTACGATAATACGTTTTTGCGGCGCGTTTATACGTATCCAATTGTTACGTACGATGAACTGCGTCGGAATTTGATAAGGTGAATTATCCCTCTTTTAAAATGAATGATTAATTTGGAATTTATTCCTGAAACAAATGAATTACGCTAACCCCTGAATCATGCTGTGTTAGAATGATCCATACCCTGCTGATTTATGAAGGGCTCTTATTGAAAACTCTTTTAAACATTTACAGAATCGAAGGGCCTGTTCGCATTCAATACACTACACGAGAACAATACAAGCGGACAACCAAGATGCTGGGGCTTATGGATGATTTCAAGGTAAATCAATGGTGTTCTGTATTTGTAACTATTTCAATTACAACAAGATTATTGATACTTACAGAGCGGTGTTCCTCGGACGGCCTACCATGGCATCGTCTCGTTCTACTACAACAAACGGCGGGTGCACTTGGCACCCAATGCCAACTGGAAGGGCTATGAGCTTTCGTGGAGCTAACGACGCTAAGTTAAAAACACCGTCACATCCAAATCCACCTCCACTACCACACAGATAGCCCCGTGTGCTTGTAATACCAAAAAATAGCCCTATGAATTTTTTAATTATTGTTTGACCAATTAGCTAAGTTGTAACTATGGAATCTCCTCAAACGGGCAGCACTGCCCCGTTTTTTTTTTGCCATCGCGTGGCCAGGGCTTAGCGAGATAGCCATGTATAAATGATGGACTCTCGTGTGCCCTGAGCCACAGAACTGCTGTTGGCGTAACAAAATCAAATCAAAAGAGTCTCCAATATGTATAGTAGTTAACAGAACCGAACTGTTTGGCAAGCAACGCAATGAATTGTAAATAAGTCAGTGTCGTTCGCTTTTGTTACAGCTCTCTAACGCTCTCAACCTATCATGTTAAATTGCAAATAGTTATAGCAACGATTTAGTTATAGTATTCAGCGTGTAACATTTAGCATTTAAGTTGATCCAACTCGAGTTCTAACGGCAACGGACGTGTAATATTTGTGATTTGTGATTTTTGATTTAATTAATTAACATTTATTAATTGTTGAGAGCCAGTCAGTAAACAACACCCGACCCACAATGTAACATAGAATAGCAATAACTAGCGCTAGTACTAGAACTAGAACTAGAACTAGAACCAGATCTAGACCTAGACCCAGATGGGGTGAGCCAATCAACGATGTCGGGCAGGTCTGAAAGTGTGCCACTCTCAGCTAGTTGTAATGGAATCTACGCAGACAGGACACTTACTCTACCCCCTATGACTACCCTTTGTATGAGCATATTTTTGTGTGTGAGAGACGACGACGAACGGAACATAATTGATAAAGATTAAAGATTCAAGATTGGTTTCACTCCGCGGCAGGTGGTTGTTCCTCATCCTCGTCCAAATGCTCGCAATCAATGTCGCTGCACTCGGACTCTGATTGCGTGGGCCTCCGGCTCCTTTGTGCTTGGTTCAATCCTTCGTGGCCGTAGGATGTGGCCACGGGAGTGCTCCTTTGCTGCAGGAAGTTGGCATTGGCATCCCCGAAGACTCGTTCCAGCTCGGCCAGGCCATTGCAGCTGCCCGCTTCCGCCTCCGTTTCCGGCGGCAGGGTGGCGTACTTCATTTGCAGATAGGCCTCGTTCGGTGGCAGTGACGCCGCATAGTCCACATAGCTGCCCGCGTACGACTTGCACCGCGGCATGTAGCTGGCTGAGGGCTGAATCCCGCCCGTCGCCGGCTTGGCCACTCCAAAGGGCAGGGCAAAGTTCAAGGGCTGACCGCGGGCCAGGATGGCATTGCGGGCACTCTCCATCACACTGGGTCCCGGCAGCGGAGGCAGTCCGCCACTGGCGGCATAGGGACGCATTGGTGGACCATTGGCTGTCGCCGATGCCATGGGTGCTGCGGAGCCATTGCCATTCAGCATGATGGACTGAATGGGCGCGGGACCAGTGGCAGTCTGGCTGAAGAGCCACAGCCGATCGCCAACCACCATGGGTCTGGCCAGGCCCCCGATTCCCAGCTGGGCGTAGTAGTGCGAGGCCAGCGTCTCCACGTCCGAGGTGTACTTGCGCTTCCACTTGGTACGACGGTTCTGGAACCAGATCTTGATCTATATGGGATGCACAAAACAAATGTGTCATTTATTTATTTATTTAACAATTTAAGCGGTAAGTTATTTAGTGACTTTTAGGCAATATCATACTATTCTTATTACTAGAAAAAAAATATATTTTTTTCAACTTGATAAGGGAATACATAATATGTAACTTTAGTTTTGAGCAGCCATTTAAACCATTTGATTTTATTTTTTTTAAATCATTAACGTTTTTAGTTTTTTACGATTTTTGAGGGTTTTTTTTGAAGACAAATGATGTAAAAGATTTTGAAATTTGAACAGAAATTACAGAAATACAATTTTTAAAATAGCAAAGATATTTGATACATGGAATAGCTGTTTATACTTAGAAATAAATTTAAACAATTCTGGCTGAGGGTTCATGTTGTTTTCAGTCTTCAAAACTATTTCAAGAAAAACGCCTTCTACTAAAATGCTTTGTGCTTCTCAACCGTAATGATTATTATTTTAATTTTAATATAATTTTCACAATAAGTTTTTAAGGAATTTTGATAAAGTGACCTAAGTTTGTACTCAATAACGGCATTGATTTATTTTAAATAAAGAAATAGGGACCTAAAATTTAAGAACAAGGATTACTAAAAGAACTTTGTTATTGACTTTTCGATATGAACATCCATTTTACCTAGCCTAAAACTCAGTATTAAAAATGAATCTTAAAAGCTATTAGAATTCTTAAAGAAATAAATAATAATCAAATAAAGTTTTTTTTTTGTTTAGTTTGTGATCTTTAAAAGTTCTGAATAAAGTGATCTAGTAAAAATGTAGGCCCACCGAAAATAGTACTTTTAACAAAAGATCTGGTAGTATGATATAACATAAAAAAAAATAACATTCCAATCCTCACCTGCGTTTCTGTGAGTTGAAGCTGCTTGGCCAGCGCCGTTCGCTTTGCTACCGATAGATATTTGCCCCTTTCGAACTCGGTTTCCAGGGCTTTGATTTGTGCTGCCGAAAATGCGGTTCGCGGACGCTTTTTGCGGTCATCCCCAAGGGCTGCAAGGGATAAAAACAACATTATGAATTGAAGTCATTAAAGACACCGATCTAAAATAGACATTAATTGCTACCGACAGCGGCCATTCCTCGAAAGCGGTGCCAACTATTTTCCCCTAATCGTAATATGTCGATCCGTTGGCAAGGTTGCATTCATTGCTCCTCCCTCTCCCCCACCCCCATTCCCCAAAAGTCTCTTGAATCAGCTTGCAAAACGCAAAAAGTTGCATTTCACTTAGCCAAAGCGTCTAATTGGCCATTTGGCCGTACATTCACTTGCCTGACCGAAAACAAATTGTCATATAAATTCCTTTTCTACGGGTGGAAGATTTCCTTTGAGATCGCGCCCGTTCTTTGTTTGCTTCTGACACTTGCATCATTAGTCGAAAAATGACGGTGGATGGGATGGCTTATTCTCTGTCACCCAGAAAGCTAATTCTGATCATTTGTTTCTTGATCGCACAGATGACAGATGAGATCATTCAGCTTGTTCCTTCAGGTTGGAGTACTTCTATACCTATACCCAATTATTTAGGGGGAGCTAACTTAATGGTCATTGAGAATATATATTTTTTCGAATTTCACTTTTGTCCTATTTATACGTGTGTAACAGAAACTAGCCTAAAAAGTTGGCTAATTTTTTTTTTAATTAAAAGAAAACTAATCTTAAAAAGAACAGATATATATGGTACCTATATGTTCTCATACTCGATTTAAATTTTTTTAAAACCTAACATTAAATCCAACTAATAAACCTGATTTTTATTCATAATTTCTATAACATGAAATTATAAAAATAGCGTTTGTTTTTAAAGTAATTTTAGTTTAAAAATAATGTGCAACAGTTCTAGTTGTACATTCCAACTATTATTTTAAGCAAGTGTTTCATAAATTACAGTTTACTACATGTGGCATAAATTTGCTAATGAGCTTTTTTAAGATCTCGCTATTTCCAACATATTGTTAAATTAATAACAAAAGCCATTTATTTTTCTGGGTTTTAGAAAAATTAGAAAGCTTTTCGCCTTGCAAATAAGAAATTTTAGTCAATAGACTAACTACATTCTTTGTCAGGGTCTTCAGAAAAGCTGATATCGACACTCTCGTTGTTTTATAAAAAATTTTTTTTTGTGTAACACCAAAATTTGATATTTTACCCTCGCTTAAAAAACAAGTTCCAATCAATTATTAGTAAGTTCTAGTTGTATGAAAATCTTAAAATTGAATTCGGAAGAATAGAATTCCTTTTTACTTAAACAGAACGATAGAATCAATATGATGGCATATCAATCATACGCACCGTTTCCATCATCAGAGCCCAAATCAATATCACTTTTGCCGTCGTCCAAATTATCCTCGAAGCAACTCGATGTGGCTGGACTAGAAACACGTGAAACACCACCACTTATGCTACTGCGTCCACTTTCGTCCTGTGCCGATTCTTGGAAGGAATTCGGAGAACTGATTTCCGGCTTGGCCAGAATCTGCTCGATGGAAAAACTGTGTGGGTAACGACGCACTGCCGATTGTGAATTCATATTGCCACCGATTTAAAGTGATTTTATAATTAATATATATCTACAGATTTCCAAACGGAAACGTATCGGAATCGGAATCGAAGCCCGCAGACAACAGAGCGCGTCAAGATCTTACGGAAAACTAATTTGAATATTCAGAGCATCCTGCTCACTGGCCGATTTTTTTCAAGATGATCGCCTGTGGGGGCGGAGCCAAAGTCACATATATCTCTCTCCCGTTCGCTCCATATGGCCGAGCTGCAGGCGGAAAAGAAACAGGAACACTTTCCGATTTCCCTGAAGACGACACACACAATTTTGTTTATTTTTAAAACATGTGTGAAATTGTGGCGAAGGAGGGCGTGGCTGTGGCTCGTCTCCGTCGAAAATATTTTGGGTCTCTTTTTTGTCGCCTCGCTTGTGATTAAAAGTCATAATTTTTGGCTAATTGTCTACAAGTAGCGCTATTTAATATTTCGATGGCTTGCTAAATATATTTAATACGTTTGCCAACATATTTCATTCTTCTGATTAATGAGCAGCGGACCGATATTGGGGGACTGGATTGAGTTTCAGTGCATTAGTGTTCGGGCACGTGTCCACATTTTGCATAATTTATATTTATACAAATTGTACAGCATTTATTATGAAATTTTGGAATGGAATTTTCGTTATGAAAACTTAAGAATCCACGATAAAAATTTTAAATACTAGTAGAGGTTATAGTTTTTTTTTTTGATTTGCAAGTGTAATTTTATCACAAATAATTTCTTAAATATTAAAATCAACAATATAAGAAATAATTCTTTAAGATTATTTATTTAAATTACATAAATCAGAAAATCTATTGTAATTTATTTATTTATTTCAATTAATAAGATTGTGACACAATTCAAAGAATTTTAACTCAGCTATTGACACATTAAATATTTAATGCCTTTTTCGTTTAATTCAATCATTGTTTCAAAAAATTGTTGTTTTTTTTTAAATCCTGAGATTTGTGACTTCTATAATTTTAGCCTTTACAGAGCCCTTAAGCGGAATAACTTACACTATCAATTGGTAACTGACATGAAGATTTTTATGTGTGTTTGCCTTACCTGATCCGATACCAAGCGCCCTGTAAGACTTTCATTAATTCGAAATTATGAACACATAATTTAGACGGAATGTGTTGGGGAATAGGGGGGCTATGTGCCATGTGCCACATGGAGGGCAGGATCTGAGAAATTAGCCGGCGGCATCGGCGACACTAGTTTCCAATTGGCCAGCAGCCAACTGCACGTCATTTACTTGGCTACAGGGTGCTCGGAGGCCGTGCCCAGATGCCGTGTGATAACGTCTTCATTATTCATGCGCGATTTGAACAAAATATGTGAAAACACGTTAATTAGTCGCCCAGATCCGAGAGCGAAATCGCATCGCATCCATTTAGCCTGCGGAGCTGTCAGTTTGATTTAATTTAATGAGAGTGGTCGCGGGACGAGGGGATCTGGTCTGCTTATGAGGCCGCATGCCCGAGTGTCGCGGGCACTCAAATCAAAATGACAACTTAATTTTCATAATTGCGCTTAATGAATATTCGACTATTGCTTGCCATATTTCAAATTCCACTGCCAGACAGAGGGCAGACTTTGTATTCGACTCCTGGTGCTTTAAATCGTTCACCAATCTGGTGGGCCGGTAGTCATATCCTAAACATATCATATCGTACTATGATAGGATCATACCATATTCGTAAGAAAACCTTTGAAGACTATTTTGAAACTATTTTGAATGAATGTGCCTTACCTTCTCCTTTGCCTACCATTAAGGCATATATCAAGTTATCATGATATATGTAAATTAAAAGGATTGCTGTCAACATATCAACATCACTACCTACCTCAATAAAACTATGAAGCTTGGGAGCTTGCTACCTAATGCTCTGTGATTTTAAAATAAATTAGGAAAAATGTATTAAAATTGTGAGTGCATTATTTGTAAATGTTTTTTTTTTTATTTATTTTCCTGGGCTGTCGATTTTTGGGGGCTCTGTCTAAAATAGTAGACAGACAAACGGACAGGCTAATGATCCTGCTCTTATTATGATCCTTCTACTTATTACATACTTTTCGACGAGCACAATATACTCCTTCACTCTAAGAGTACCGGGCATAAAAACCGCATTAAAATCCGTACTCATGCCTTGTAAATGGTTAATGATGTTCAAATTATTTGTAAACAATAAGTTCGAAACAATGTTCATGTATACATGTTAAAATGATGCTGCTTTTGGCCCTAAGTAGTGTTTTGACATATTTTAAATTCCAATAAAGATCTTCCTTTGACTCTGGCATTTCGAATTAATTGCAGATCTTTCGGATTCTTGGCCGGTTATTGCATAAGAGCCCTACCCTTAACCTAACCAGATCAGCTCGTTTTGGGGCTGGCATTTAACGTTAAATGGAGCGCAGCCGCGTCAGAATTTAATTAATAACCGAGCATGCATCTTCATTATAAATCATCACTTCTCAAGTGTTTGTCAGGCGCACGCAGCATAAATCACGGACGGAGTACGGGCGGAGTTGCACTGGCAGTCGCGTGGAACAGTCCGTCCTCCGGCCGTAATGTCGATGTTTTTTGTCCCCTCTTTTTGTCATCGCATCCAGCTAATGATGCATCAAGTCCTGCGGGGTGTTAGCTACATCTAACTTGGGCCTCGCCGGCACATCGATCATGGCTCTGTTCCAGCCACAAAGGCAAAACATCTGTATCTGTATCTGTATCTGTGTTTGTATCTGTATCTGTATCTGTGTCTGTGACACTCCCACGCCATTGTGTCGCATATTCCTGGGGTTTCCGATTACGTCAAAGGTGAAGTTAGACCACTTCACCATGGGATTCCTTGGCGGGCGTGCATTGAACTCTTTGGGAAATTGTATCCTGATTAATTCGTTGGGCCGTTTATTGTTTGCTTCGGGGCTAATTTGTGTGAAAACCTAATAGAGCAAGCAATGATATATAAAGATGGCAACATGGTTTTAGAAAACTACATTAAGAAACACTCTTTTTGTTCCAAAAGGCAAATAATTAATATTTTAAAATCTTTAGCAGTATATTTAGCATCAGCATATTTGAATTCCTTGAAAAATAATTGTGAATATAAACATATAAGACCAAAAAGTTACTTTATAGAAATCTTTAATTTACATAGATATTTAAAAAAAAAGTTTAATATTGAACAATAATAAAATAAACTTTTTAAATTGTTTTTAATTGAATTTTGAACCACATTGTAAAATATTTTATAGTTTTCAAAGTTATAAAATAAGGAATACGGTTGAAAGAAAATTTGGATAAATGTATTAAATTAAATAATTAAGTTATATTTTAATAATAAATCATAATAAACAGAAAATATAATTTAAGAATAAATTTTGTAAAACTGTTTAAAATTGAATACATTATTCTACAAATTATTATCAAACTGAAACGGTTGAAAGAATATTTTTAAATTAAATAATTAAATAATAAATAAATATTAATGGAATGAATTATATTGTATAGATATTCTTATGAGTGGGATATCCTTAGTAAGTGCGGAAATTAAAAATGATCGCGTACAGATTGTATTACCCTTCCATAAGTCTGCACATAAGTATTCAGTCATGAATCATCTTCACCTCAACCCAACCTTAACTGTGTTCCATTCATGAAAACTTACTCGGGCAATGCAAACCATCCCAAGCAGACCAGCCTACGCCTTATAAACTGACAGATATAAATAATAATTAAGAAAAAATGAGCGAGAATGAACTGCATATTATTAATTTAATGTTCGCTCGTTTCGAATTCGGAGTTCGGGATGTGAGTTCCCGGTTCTGGGTGCTCTTTTTCCGAGAAACATGCTTGGGGAGGAGCTCGAGGAGCAGAAAGGCGTCATTCCGTCAGTCCGTGCTGTGTTTATGTTTCAGGCGAGCAGACAAGACTCATAAATTACAACCAATTATCAAATTAGATTCTTACAAAACATGCAGTTTAAATCATATAGGAGTGTTTCGCTTTTTACGACACAATCAGCCGCAAAGCGCCGGATTCGGAGGCTGCTCTCGGATTTCCTTGCTTCTTAGTGTCTTTTTTTTTTACGCTTTCAATGGGATCTTTATTTTTTGTTTGGATCAAATGCAGAATCAATTCGGATTCATGGGCTGCTGATGGCGGCAATTAAAGAAAAGCTATGCCATTGGGAGAAAATTAGCAGACAATGTGAGCCCTGACAACTACGGGCAATTAATTTGGTGTAATTACTCAGGGCTGAGTGACAGATCTGGAGTCTGTATGTCCGCATGTCCGTATGTCCGTATCTGTATCCGTATCTCGAGTGTGTTGCCACCTCAACGCATCAACGGCAGTGGGATTTCTCCTCGATCTTCAACAATTGCGGCGGCATTTTAATGAGCCAAACGCGGGGCTGGCATTTCCCCTCGAGTGGCGGAAAATTGCCCCCATCCCAGTGAAAGGGGTGCAATGCAGTGCTGCTCCTCTAGGGATCCTACTAATTGACATCGGCAGTCTCGTCGTAGTCGTCGTCTGTGATATCAAACAGCTTCACGCGCAAATTGAAACTGATAATTGTGCCGGGACAGATTTATGGGACTAACTGATGAGCATATGTTTTAATTAATTTCCAAGAAATTATTTTTAAACAAATTCTTTGCTTAAATCTCCAATGTCTTGCGATCAATTTAATAACTCCACTATGTGACGTTTTCCTACGTGGTAATTATGACAAATGCCTAACCCGAACATGAGCCCTCCTAATATCCATAATGCCACAAACATATATCCCCCATCCCCCATTTGGTGGCCACATCTGCATGACATTTTTTTGCTGTTGTCTTGTTTGGGGCTCGCGACATTTTCTCGAGACGCCATCCGAGGGAGATTAATGCGGTGAGGAAAATCATAAATTAATTAGAAGCGCTCTAGTCCGGCCTGGAGTGGAAATCGCTCTTTTTAGTGACATTTAGCGGCAATTTATTGTCATTAGGGGGAAATGGAGGGTCGAAGGCAACTACAGGTGTTGGCACAGAACCGCTTAATTAGCTTTTATTATTAGCTACGATGTGGCAACTAAGTGGCCAAATGTGGGAGACCCAACCAACCAACTCCTCCGACTCACTTCCTGTTTGAAAGTTGGCGCCTAATGCCGACGTTTAGGGACAATTAGCGACACGCCTTTTGGCGCCAGCCAGCCCGGAATTTCAGCTAGTTTTTGGGGGCATGTTTGTGGGTGCCTTAACTCGGATTGTGAGTCCGGGATGAATGCCAGGGGCAGGTTCAGGGCATTCCACTCTGTCGTCAGAGTGTCGCGACTGGAGCATCCTGCCGACGGGGCTCTAGGATAGAGAAACACCATCGATCATCCTGCAAGTCAGGGAAGTAAGAAATACTTGTTTAATTTCTATGCCTAAGAATACCTCATGCAAATCAAGAAAAATGGTAACGATTTTTAATTTGGATAACCTTAAAGTTACATTGAGCAAAAACTTGTTTGAAAAAAATGATCAAATTGATCAAACTTGTTCTAATAATTTTAGATTTGATTACCCGAAAATAAAAACTTTATTAGGGTTTCTTAAACTATGATTTGGGAAAATAATCGAATATTTTAAACTCCTTTCTGAGCTTAAAGTGCAGTTTATCTTGTTCAGTATCTTTTCTGTTTCAAGATTATACAGAACTGACACAAGCCAAGGTCTAACTCGTTTCGATCGTTTTTGCAGCTATTTGATAAAGATGTCCGATCTTAAATAAAGTATATTAAAAGAAAAATTAAAGGTAAAAATAAAAATAAAATTGCCAAAGCTATATTTTTCCGATTTTAATAATATAAAATCTAAAATCGCTTAAAAATATTTGGAGTAGACCGATCCGCCCCGTTTGGACTTAAATACTACTACTTCAAGAGAAAGAAAAGTTGAAAAGTTTGAAACAAATAGCTTTACAATTCAGGTTATTGTAATTGGTTGTTAAACTAAAAACAGTATGGACGGCCTCTAAGATCAATCGCATTTCTTTCGAACTTGATTGGCTTAAGGCACACTACAAAAATACAAGATGTAATTAATTATTAAGCACAAAAAGCGGTATAGTTGAGTTGCGTGATTGTTTTCTACTTAAAAATTTTGAAATTTCAGCCAGCCATATGGGTTGAGTCGTCGCTAAACAATTATCGAAGTTTTTCACCCAACAAGTTATCTAAAATGTAGGGTATTCTTTTAGTTTCAGCTGGTCACACTGCTGCCAAAGGGCGTTATCTCAGCTGTTTTGCCTTGACTTTGCTTACATTTTACAAGTTTATCAACAATTAAACAACGTTAGACCATAATTAAAATGGCCTCAGCGACCAGTTCAAGTGCTCGGCATTTATTCGACGAGTCGAAGAAGCGATTGTGTGCCCGCGTGGGCGTTAATGTAATAATTTGGGTGAGTTGTGATCCCTGGGGGGCAATCAAATCGATACCAAGCCCATGTTTTGGCTATTTCCAGGCTCTGTGGCTCGCCAGGTTGTCAGAGGTTCCAAGAGCAACGAGGTGAGACATAATTAACAATTCTTTTCGATGGAAAAAACTAAGTTTGCAACTTCACCACCAGATCATGCATCAAACCCTGAAGAACTTCACCCAAGTGGACGTGGTCTCCGATTACAGCCACCAGAATCTGCAGAAGATGACGCTGATCCTGCAGCACGTGGGCTACCAGTACGATGTGATGCAGGATAGCGTGAACCACTTGGATTACCTCAAGGAGCAGGTCACGGCCATGGAAAGATGATTGGAAGAGCAAAAGCCTAGACACTAGCATCATCCATAAATATCCATAAACCCCAAAAGATAGCCGCTGAAGGTCAAGGGTTAGCAAAAGAAGATTTAACCATGCCGATAAGATAAGCCCTGCCTTGTCCAGCCCTGAAGTTCCCTTATAAAAGAGTCTTTCCCCATTGGATGCCATCGCAGTTGACAAAAAATGCTGAGCCTGGTAATAGGTTTCTTGGCCATCTGGACGGTGGCGGCCCAGAACTCCACGGATGGCGGACAGGATGGACGAATTGTCGGCGGCTGGGAGACGCACATCACCTTCTTTCCGCACCAAGTATCCCTGCAGTTGGGCACTCGCCACGGCTGCGGCGGAAGCATCCTTTCGCCCACCATCATCCTAACAGCCGCCCATTGTTTGCTGGAGTACACCAAACCGCAGTATTATGCGGTGCGAGCCGGATCCAATGAGTGGGCGCAGGGCGGCAGCTATGTCCGCATCAAACGCATCATACCCCATCCTAAGTTCCATGAGCCCACAAGGATGAACAACGACATTGCCATTGTTCAGCTGCAGCAGCCACTCGTCTATAGTCGCGAAATTCAACCCATAAGTCTGGCCACCGCTCAGGACAGAGTACAGCCGATGGCACAGCTCTTTGTCAGCGGCTGGGGCAGTCAGTCGATCTCACAAATGCAACCGGAGAAGCGTCTTCGTTACACGGTCGTCCAGCAAAGCGAACAGGATCAGTGTGCCAGAAACTACTTCGGAGCGGGCACTGTGACCAGCACCATGTTCTGTGCTGGGACTCAGATGGGCGGCAGAGACAGCTGCCAGGGTGATTCGGGGGGACCTCTAGTCACCTCCATCGACGGAAGGATGAAACTGTACGGCATTGTGTCCTGGGGATATGGATGCGCCAACGCCATGTTTCCCGGTATTTACACAAAAGTTTCCGCTTATGGTGACTGGATAGCGCAGACAATGGAGCAGCTGGTCTAGCTTATTTTTCCCCTTTTAACTACTGCTTCACTACTTAGAAATAATAGTCGAAATCACCGCTACGCTTAAGTTTTCACGTAGTCCATAAACAAATCTAGTAAATCTAGTGTGTAAGATTATCCTCCTCTGTAAATGAACTTTCCTCGTCGTTAATTCTCAAGTTCAGATGACTAACAAATAACATAAAATATTACTTATTGAAAATTAATTTGTTAATTCAACTTTAATGTCAAATTACCTTGTTTATGAATGCAAAATGTAAAAACAAGTTTTGGGATCGTGGCTGGCTTAGCCGATCGTAGTCGCGTATAAAATGCGCATCTCGGTGAGCCAAATACCAGTTTTTGGCTCTCACGAACTGCGAATAACGAAGTGTTGGCCAAGTCGCCGTCAGTTACCAATCGCAGCTTGAGTCGAAAGGCAACATTGTTCAGCCATGAAGCAGTTTATAGTTTTGTTGGTAAGTGAGCGTCTACAACAGATATTACTCAACAATAACTCTTCCTGTTTTTGCATGTCAAGGTCGTTTGTTTGATCGCTGCCACCAGGGCGGATGTGTCCCATTTGGTCACCCCGGAGCCAAAGGTTCCGGCTAGTCCGTATGTGTTCAGCTACCAGGCTGGTCGCGCTCCCGGCCATGTGGATCGCCAGCACACTGAGGTGTCCGACGGATCGGGTGTCATCCGCGGCGCCTTCTCCTATGTGGATCCCAAGAACCAGGTGCGCACCGTGCAGTATGTTGCCGACGAGCACGGTTTCCATCCTCAGCTGAGCCACAAACTGGAGGACAGTGCCGCCGTCCAGGCAGCCAAGCAAAGGCATTTCGCGGCCTACAATCGAATTGCGCAAGAGCATGCTAGCCACATACCAGGCCAAGTCGTAAGTACTCCGTAGGCAGGTGTGGCCCCCCCAAATGGTAAATAATGATGCATTGTTTTCCCCACTGGCACTGGCACTGGCACAGGCACTGGCAAACGCTCCACATGCCAGCGCAGCCGTTGCACATGCCACACAGAAGCATCTGAGCGCCTTCGAGCGGATCGCAGCCGAGCATGCGGCCATTGGACGCCAGCAGGAGGCACAGCGTCTGGCACTGGCCGCCCAATCCGAGCATGGTGACGTCGAGGATGGTCAGTACCACCCGTAAAAGATGATGTTTCACTGCAGGCAAACTTTGTTAAAAGAGATTCCAGAAAAAAATAAATCAATGTTTATGAAACAGGTGATCTAAAACATAGATTAAACAAAATAAACATGAAATCATTTAACCAGAAAAACATTTTTGATTCTTAGGTCTTTAAAAATGTTCAAATAATACATACAATAATAACCTATTTATTGTAACTGGTTGGCTTTTGTAATTTTCAATGCAATCTAATTAAAAGTCGAAATCAGATATAATGTAAAACGTAAATTGAGCTCTTTCTTTTGTTTTAGCCAAATGGCTTGTCAATCATTAATTAAAATTATTAACATGAAAGTGGAGTGGAATTTGCTGTTTGTATTCAGTTTTATTTGCCACCTTCGACTAGTTTGATGTTTGGGGAAAATGTTAGTAAATTCACGACTTGTTTGTATTATTTTTTTGCTGCAAACTGAGCTTGTAAGTTTTTTTTTTAATTTATCTTTAAGCCCACAAGTCTTAACTTTACTACATTTTTCAACAGGCTAATTCGGAGTATACCGATCCGTGCACGGATCATAATGGGATAACAGTTGAGGAAGCCAATAGGGCATTAGCAGACTGGCCGATGGATCTGGATTTGGCTAGCGTTAACAAGACACACAAGTGTTATGTGACCTGCATTTTGATATATTTCAATCTTGCAGATGACTATGGAGGGGTTACCCTTGACAAGTACTTTAACTACGGAATCATTGATGAGTTTGCTTTTGCACCTACTCTAAGTCGTTGCTGCTATGAGTACAGCGCAGAGACCGATTTATGTGAGAAAATTTTTGGTGTGTTTAACTGTTTCAGGCAGGAGAGATTACTTAACGAAAAATAATTATTAATAACAAACAAATGGCAATTTACAGCGAACCTTATATCCAGTTTAAATTTAGACTTCAGTTTTTGAAATGTTTTAAAATATAAATAATTCAATTTTAATTTTTTAGCTTAACTTTATGAGTTCTTACCACACCCCAACATTTTGACATACATAGGTTGTTTGTTTACCTAGCTTAATATAAAGGGGTAATAAATTTAAACCTATAAATAAACTCTTGTAAATAACAACAAATTTGCGCCGCGGTTTTTACTCTGCCTCCCATATCAATTTTTAATTACGAATCTTTAGATTTAATGAATTGTTAACCGCACAATGATTTGCGATAAAAAAATATGAATAGCCATTGTAAAAACATTTAATTGTTTTCAATAATATTGTTATAAGTAAACCAATTGAACGTTTCTCCTTTAGTTGGAAAAATATGCTGAACCGACACGTTTTATACCTGTTCCTAATTTTTCTCTGTGCAAGAGTAGATGTAAGATAAATATTCTATATTATTGTAAACCAATTTGAAATGTACAATTTTCACATCGCATTATTTGTATCCAGGGTAATTCGGCAGTTTTTAATCCGTGCATAAGCAGACCACAGTTGACTGAAGATGAAGCTTCCCAAGTGCTGGAAAACTGGACAAAGAATGTGACCTTCGTGGATCGTACTTTCAAATGCCTGCTCACATGCTTGCTGATGGATTTGGAGCTGGTTAGTAGCTCTGGGCAGGTTCAGATCGATAAGTATTTGAAGACCGGAGTTGTAGACTGGAAGTATTGGGCAATCGAATTGGTCACGTGTCGCGCAGAATTCGAGGATGAGAAGGATGTGTGCGAATTCTCGTATGGAATGTTCAACTGTTTCAGGGAGGTAAAACTAGCGTTTGAGAAGAGGGCTTCTAAATAATTAATGAAACAAATTTGATAAAATCAAACGTTATTTAGCTGGTAAATAATAAATAATAAAATTTTTTTTTTTTACGTTTTGACCAAATTTTTGCGGTTTCTTCTGATTCGATTCGATATAAATTTAAAGTGAATTTAAAACAAAAGGTTCCAGAAACAAAAAATATAGTTTTATAATCTATTATGAACAGGATATCTAAAAAATATAAATAAAATCAAATACCCTTTAAAACATTTTTGATTATTAGTTCGTCCGAAAGTTACAAATAGCACCATACAACAGCAACAATTTTGATTTTTATTCATTCAGAAAATTACAAATAGCACCATACAATAACATAATTAGAAATGGAAATTGTAACCGGTTTGTTAAATTAAATCTTCGTTGAGTTCCCCACAGTTAAAAGATAATATTATTAACATGCAAGCCCTTTCTTTTGTACTATTTAAATGCTTGCGATTCATTATTTATAATTATAACCATGCAAGTGGAGCGGTACTTCAGTTCAGTATCCGTAGCCACCTTCTAGTTGTTTGATGTTTGGAAAATATGCCTGTAAATCTAGTTGCACGCCTAATTTGGATTTTCATTCTGTTGCGATGTCAGTTTGTAAGTGTTCGAATTTTGCATTAATCTATAAAATTATAAATTATATATTTTTTATTAGGGTTATTCTCAGTTTTTCAACGATCCGTGCACAAATCATAATGGGATAACAGATGATGAAATTGATTGTGTATTAGAAGATTGGCCTAGAAATCTGAATTTGGCTAGCGTTAATAGGACCCACAAGTGTTATGTAAGCTGCATTCTAATGTACGTTAATCTTGTAGATAACTATGGACAGATTAAACTTGACCAATACTTCAAGTCCGGGGTTATTGATGAGTACGCGTTTGCACCAACGCTCCATCGATGCCACTCTGAGTTTAGAAACGGGACCGACATTTGTGAGCATATTTTTGCTATGTTCAACTGTTTCAGGCATGAGAAATTACTGGCCGGGAACTAAATATGAACCACTTGTCTATCCAAATACCCATTTTAGACATAGACTTTTGTTTAGAAATAAACCAAATATTAATATATAAACTCCACTCACACCTTTATAAGCGCTACAATTTCACACATGGTAAATTCATTCACGGTTTTGTATGGAAATACATCCATTAATCATCACCAATAATGAGTTATTGGCGATGGTTAATTGATAAAAGGTGAGATGGCTAGATCGATTCAGCTATTGTGTCTGGTCAGGAATATATACCTTATTGGGGCTACCTTTTCATCCTACTAGTAACAAATATAAAAACACCTAGCACATTTGTAAGCAAGTCCATACAAAAAACTTTTGCCTTTTTAAAATTCTATTTATTTTAATTCGAAATTTGTTTTATTTTCAGTTTTTTTTTTCAAATATAAGAAGTTTTTTTTTTAATTTAGACAAGTTCGAGTTGTTAAAGTTCAACTCTCCGGCAGTTTTATATTCGTTAAAAATATATTTAAATTAAAAAATTTGGGTTTTAAATTATTTCCATCCATTCGATGCTACGACCTGTTGTAATTTTGATTATGTATTAAGCTTTCTGACTTTCTCGTGTTTGTTTTGATAAGCAAGCTTTAACGGGCGTCGCTCAAAAGATTTTCGGGCTCAGTTCAGTTCCGAGGTTCGATACCGCATCACGATCCGTTTCATTCCGTTCCGAGATGAGTCGACTTCCGCTGTGTCTGCTGGTGCTACTGGCGGTGGCGGTGGTGATTTGCCCAGGCCACGCCTACAAGGCACCTGAGGCTCAGGTGCGCGTGTTCTATCCCAAGGGATTCGAGGTCTCCATTCCGGATGCGCCGGGTATTTCGCTGTTCGCCTTCCACGGCAAACTGAACGAGGAGTTTGACGGACTGGAGGCTGGGCAATGGGCACGGGACATCCCAAGTGCCAAGAAGGGACGTTGGACGTTTCGGGATCGCGAGACCAAGCTAAACCAGGGCGATACCCTGTACTTCTGGACGTATGTGGTGTACAATGGACTCGGCTATCGCCAGGATGATGGGGCCCATGTCGTCACCAGTTACGACAATCAATAAAAGTAATTTTTCAAACAACAAAGAAATAAAATTTAAAGCCGAGCTTAAAGCTCACATACAATCTCAAATTCTTAAACGCTCTCTTGAAATTCTGCTGATGGGTAATCTTATATAGTTACACCAAAAAAATTATTATATGCTTTAGAAATTATTAATTTTATATGAAAAGTTAATAACAGATGAATTTAGTAGTTTACGATATTTAAATGTGTTCAACAAAAAATTGTTCTTAATAAGGTGATACATGATTTCGGAAATAATATATTTTTATGGAATAACAGACTCTCTAAAGTATAAATACATACATTTTAAAAATAGGCTTTACCACTTAACACGTTTTCATGTTATCTTTTTCTTCTCAGGATCAGCAAACTCAAGAAAATCTTTTTTTCATAAAAGTTTTCATCACATTTGTTTAAGGGCGGGCGATTTTGTAATCAAGACAATTGATATTTAAATCAAAGGTATGATAAAACTTAAATGAAAATTCATATTTCATGCACTCTCCGCTCATTATTATTGTCCTCCTCCGCCTTTCATTGTGGCCGTAACGTATTTAATTATTTTCGTTAGTAAAAACACTTTTATCCAATGCAAATTTATGCACTTTTAAACGTTGTAATTAATCATAAATAAAACGCGAGGCATTAATGGCCAAATGGAGCGCAGGTCACTGCAATGCGATGGTCTGAAAATTGCGTAAAATGAAGCTCGCTCTCAAACCAACCGATATAATTTGCTTTATGCACTGGCCAGAATGCACGTACTCACATACAGTGGCTTTCAAAATATTAGGCATGCTCTGAATAATAATTAAATATTAATTTTCTTAGTCAAATTACCTATTTGTGCTTAATATGCATTTAATTTTTCAAATCTAATCATTCAGAGAAATATTTTTGGAAATTTAAGGTATTAGAAATATAAGATTAGCTTAGTTGCTCTGTTCATTTTACATAAAACAACATTTAAATCTTTCAATTTTTGTTTGGCTTTGAGTTACTACTCTTGAAGGCTATTTAAGAAGGTATATTTTTATTTAAATAGTTTGTCTTATGCGTGATGGTTAGTACAGCTATACATGTAATTTCTGTTATTATAAAATAGTTTTGGAAAGGATTTATTATTATAAATAATTGAAAATAATAATTATTTCGATACTTATGTTTATACAGGTCATTACCTGGCCATTTTGTCTTAAATTGAAAAAGATATTGTAGCTTGGAAAAATTGTATAATTATATTGTAAAACTAATAACGAAGTTAAAGGTTTATGAAGAATATGATTGGATAAACAGCCAATGAACGGGAGACTTAATTTAAATATAATACTTTAAAATGGTGGTTAAATAATCTGCTATTATCTTAGCTCCAACTGTTAGTATGTATTCATACGTGCCACCCAAACACACATACTTGCACTCACGCACGGCAGACATCGGGGCAAAAAGTTTCCAAGGATTCACAAGGCAAATTGATGAAGTTTTAGTTGCGGCAACTTCGCTACGTGATGTGTGCGTTACCAGACACAGACGCACTGTCCACGGACCACGCCCCTTTTGGGTCCTATGTCCCTACGATTTCTATTCCTACACTGTGGCGTCGCCCCATTTCGAATGACTGGGGTCCTTTGTGCCCGTTCGTTAACTTTTTCTCGCTCCCGCTCGCCTCGTTGCGGTGGCCTTTTTGTAAGCAACAACAAAGCAGTAGCAAATGCAATTACAACGCAACGAGCACACATTTTTTGCACTCACTGTGCGCCGAGTTGAGAGTTTGGAGCCACGCTAAATTGGTCTGGCAAATGCTTTTCGAACAGCCCAAGCCTCGCCCCCTCGTCCTTTTTTTTCGGTGGCAGTACCTTTATAATTTTCTGTCTTCCTGAGCATTGCGTAGCAGCCGTTAAACGCTTCATTGGCTTTCTTTCCTTTTCGTGTTTTCGCTTAAGACAGCCACGAATTGCCCAAAAAATTCAAAGGATTGTCTCCTGGATTGCAAGGGAAATAGTGCTGCTAGGATACAGTAATACGGAACTGAGAACAAAGCTGTTAATAAGCGTATTTATGATATATTACCAAAAAATTAAAGTTTACATCTGCTCTGGTTATTGATCAAATTAAAACTTTATAAAATATTTAATTCGTTTACAAGAATTAAACAGGTAGAAGGAAGGACTTTCGTCCCTATAAAGTTCTTGATCAATACTCCAACGCTCTCAAATCGGTAAAGTTTGTCACAGCTGTCTGAGTTATTCTGTCAATGTCTATCTACTTATACAACAATTTTGCAAATCAGAATATTGTTTTTTAGAAGTAATGAGTCATTTTCAGGGGCTATTAAGCTAAATAAAGTGTATCAAACAGTCGACTATAGAGTTTTTTCTTGTTTTTAAAAATTTTGGCAGAATTAAATTAGCAATCGATTATAATACTAAATATTTCTATCTGCTACTCAATTTGATCCCCATTTAAATGTAGCTTATCTTGAAACTTCTAAATGAAATCGTTAATGAAATTGCTTGAAAATAACAGCAGCAATCTATATGTACATATATTATAAGCGTTTTTTTGTCGCAGTTTGGGGTATAAAAAGAGCAACGTTCCGTGGGAGCTTATCAGTGGGCAAATTTGAAATGAAGATTATCGGTGAAGTGATCGTCTTTGTGTGTTTGATTGTTGGATCCCAAGGACAATGGCTTGATGAACACTGTGGGTCTGGAGGATCAACCAGCTGCCCGTGGTTAGCTGCCATATACATATGGGATCCCCAAAAATGGGAAACCTATTTTCATTGCACTGGCACACTTATCACCGACCGTATGTATACAAATAGTAATTGTTCTGGTTTCCAAAAGTTTTACTATTGCAAATTTCAGGTTTTATTCTCACCCATGCCATACCCAACACCCGAATCGGATACATGTAAGTAACTTGTATTATTTTCCAAAAAAAAACTATAACGTTGCTATATTCAGACGAAATAAGCTGTCTCAAGTTTTTGAATGTAAACTTTTTATTGAGTTTATTTCAGATTAAAAAACGTCCAAAACAAAAGAGATGGATTAAAACAAATTAACACTTTAAGCTTTGCTTTTTTATTTCAAGTACCAAATAAAAGCATAGGCTCAATCACGAAATCTTGAAACTTAATAACGTTTCTAATTTCAAAACTGATTACCTCTAATTTAAAGGTGCTAAACTTGTGTAACGGCTTTAATTTCGTCCTTAATTCAGCTTTGCTCGCTTGGGAGCAACCTACGACGACGCGCCTACATCACAATGGTACACCACTGAGTCCTTGACTATGCATCCCAACTTCGAGAATAATGGAAAACATATCAAGAATGATATATCTCTAATCAAGTTGAATAGGAAAGCTGAGTTCAATGGTAATTATGTTTTACAATTATTTTCATTCTTGTCCGACTAATACTGTAGTTTTTGCTTCGGAACTTTAGCATTAATCAGCCCAATTTGCCTGTTTCATAGCAAAAGCCAAAACCAAAAGCAACTTCAGAGGCAGATTGCGGACTCCACTTTGGAGTTTACGTTCTCGGGTTGGACAAAACCATTCTTCACTTCGAATTCAAAAGTGCTCAAATCTACCATGGTGGTTCGGCTTAATCCCCAACTTTGTTCAAATGCTATTGAAGATCCCTTGGAATGGAATCAAATCTGTGGTGAAACTGATTCCGATGAATTATGCTTCAGAAACAGCGGAGGTCCTTTAGAAATGGTAATAAACAAGTGGGGAAAAAATGAGTCCGTACTGCTTGGAATACTCAGCTATGGAACCGGCTCATGTGGGGATCCCGATGTGTTTACAGATATATTGAGTCATTCAGATTGGATTGCTAGTATCGTTCGTGATCAGTAAGTCATTTTATACTTTAAAAAAAAAAAAACACGAAAACTATTCAACTCAATTATTTGATTAATTCTAAAAAATTTTGACGATTTGCCTGAATAAATAAATACAGACCAAAAGCATGCCTATTATTTTGTTCTAAGCTGGATGATAAGTAAAAACATCAATTATATCGGCTGTGGTCATTCGTTCTGCATTGAAAATGGTGAGGATGTGTCACCCTCTGGGAGGATCCATTATCATGGCAAGGTGTTTTTAAGGAAGCCTGTTACACACGTATCGACGCTTAATGCCCGACACGTTCGGAGCTTTGGGGCGTGCCGAGCTGTCTGTCCGCTCCGCTGGCTGCCAATACGTATACATATGCATGTATTTTTTACAGTGTTTGCTGGGGCATGGCAGTGTCATAAATATTCTTTGCCGCTGCTTTATTTCTTGCCACGACAACGACAACGATGACGACTACGAGAAAGCAGTTTATCAATAATGCAAAATTTTCCGGGACAGAGAAAAAGTGGGTGTGACGTTGGCCACCTTCTGAGTCCCAATTGGTTACTTTTCACTGGGAAAAAAACCTTAGTCTTAAATACAAAACTCATTTTTGCTTGTTAAAAGATTTTACTTTAAAAACTTAAACATGATTCGATTTGACACGCAGTTTTATTTTAACAAACAAGAAAATGTGAGCCATTTGTATTTCTGAGGGCCCTAACTGGCTTTTATAAAAATCAATAATAACAATAATGTTTTAATAATACATCTTTTTTTAAATTTAATGAAAAAAGTCCTGTTAGAAATTAAAGGATCTGCCATAAAAATGTTAATGTATATTATATTTTTGGAGCTTGCTATAAAACTGAGTCGCCTAACACTTATCACTTTTATAGGGCTAATAAATAAATCTCAGTGTGTCTGTTGGCACTGGCGTTGCCCATCGAAGCGGCATAAGCTGCTTGGGCTACATCCCTAAAGCTCCCCGGCCTTCGATGCCATTTCGATGCATAGTAGTCCCTAGTGACAGCGGCAATAGGGAGCAGCAGGGAGCCAGGAGGAGCAAGTGGAGCAAGTGGAGCCAGTGGAGCACAAGGAGCAGCAAGGAGCAGCAAGGAGTAAAAAGGAGCTGGAGGAGCTGTCGAGCCAGCCGCTGCACTCTGTGTGCATGTTTGTCGATTTGACTACGATTGCGGAAACGTATACAGTTCGTTGATCATTATCCGGTTCGTGATGCCCTCGTTTGCCGGCGACGTGATGCAGCTTTCCGGAGTTGAACGGGGGCGCTATTGAACTTATTGCCGACAGTTCGCTGCGAGAGGGTATTTGGAAATGGACGATCCGGTTATTTGGCGAATATGCATCGACAACTAAAACACATTTCACCGGTCTCCCGACTGCCTGGTTTATGTTTTGCATTAGCGCAATGACTCCGGCCGGAACCGGCCACTTTGTCAATTGGGGCAGTCGAGCATTAATTTCACTGGCTACTTATGGCGCATTAAATGGCAGCATCAGATCTATGGGCGCTCCTAATGGCTCGAGTGGTAATTGAATTTTTCATTCCCATTAATGCCATTAAAGTGGTAATAGTAAATTGCTTTGCATTTTGAGCTGGCTTAATTACTTGTTTTTATAAATGAACGGTGAACTATTTGGAACAATTAAGGAGCATTTACGTGGATAGTAATTTAATAATTTTGTATTTTATATATATTATTGGGGGCACAGGGAATACAAGCCAGAAAATTGTTTGTCGAAATTTAAAGTAATTTAATAATTGTAGAACTGATCAATATAATTGGAGTTAAGCGAATATAAAGCTAGATGATAAGTGGTTATTTTTGTTAAGTCCAGAAAATATGTTTTGGAAGTGAATATGTTTATGAAAGTGAATAGAAATTTATAAACTGTATTACGGAGTCAATAAGAATTATGAAAAGAAAGCTATGATGTATATCGATCTTATCCTAATTAGATGACTGAAACACAGAACATTTTGAAATTTGTTGCACTTTAAGCTTTCAGCCTCAAACACCCTTTTGAAACTATTAACTGACAAATTGAAAACTATGTAGTTACTAGAGTGAAATTCGGCATCAGGGGCACTTCCTGTGTGGCAGTTAGCTTCGGATCGAAATCAATATTTGCAACTCAAAACGGGCGAGCATTTCAAATTCGCGATGACAGTTGACAGGATGGCAGCGGTAGCGGTAGCGGTAGCGGCAGTGGCAGTGGCAGCGGCAATGGCACAAGAAGCTGCCGCTCAAAATCAAATTAGAGCAAATGCGAAGTACTTGAAGGAAATGCGCTGCAAGCACAGGAAACCGGAAGAAGGAAGAGCAGTTGGGCAGGAAGAGGGGGGATTTTGGGCGGGAGGGGTGAGCCGCAGGCAGAGGCAACGGTAAAATCAAATAACAAAATCTGATTGAATTGAAACTGAGGTAAGCTGCCGGGCGAACTGATTTATTGATTTTCAAGCAGCGTTTTCAGCTTGGCTTTGCAAATTGAATAAAGTGAAATTTTAGGCGCCTCTATTGCTGTCTGTCGCTGATATTGTGTTATAGTTTTAACAGACTTTCACACAGGTGTAAATAGAGAGCAAGCAGTTAGTCACAATGTGTAAATTTATTAAAATGTTTCTCATAAAACATATTGTTTTAATCGGACGTATATGATTGTAGATTATTTTCTTAGTTTTATAAAAGAATATTAAGATGCATGTCCGTCATATTAAGATTAAAATAAAACACATTTACAATACTAATATTAATGTATAAACTATTACGAAAATGTGTAATACTCTTATAAAATTAAAAATATTCTTTAGATTACAATAAAAGTTGAGTTTTAGTCATTTAACTTCAGCAGATGTAGTTTTTGATCACTTTTTGGGAGCATTTTCCAGACGCAACTGTATTTCAACTTGTCGAAAAACATTTTTTGGGGCTTAAGGCGAATCAAACATTTTATTTACAACACATTTACGCATTTCGGTCTTTCGAACGTGGCATTTTTTTATGTTTTTCGTATTTTTGTCGTTTGTTGTTTGCGTTTGGCGTTGAGTAGCGGAAATAGTAAAAGTTTTCTAATGAGAAAAGTTTCCTCACAGACAAAGAGAGGATGCGCCGCCGACAGAGACAGCAATATCTGGAGGAAGGGAGATGGCACCAGAGAGAGAGAGAGAGAGAGAGTGAGAAAGATAGGCGTCAAGATGTCCTGGGGAGGGACGAAAAGCGAACACTGTCCATGTTGTCGGCGAATTTAATCATTCGCCACACTAACAAAAATTTAACGAATTTAAGCATTAACTTGTAGTCATATTATCTTTAGAAAATCCTACCTAACTAAATACTTTAATTGTAATTTTTACACTTTCATGCCGATTTAAAGGCACTTTATTAATCCTTTATAGAGATATGCTAAATTTGATTAATTTTTGGAATTTATTAAATTCATTTAATTCAAAAGATAAACAAACAAAAACTGTATCGGTACAGCCGATTCGGTATCAAAATAAATTTTGTATCGGTTTGGCACCATTACCAGTATTTTTAAATAATAAAAATATAAAAATTTTCTAAGAAAGACCTTGTTTATATATTATATCTTAAGAAGAAATTACGAATTACCTAAAATTACAATTAATTGTCTTTAAGCAAAGGTGATTAGCCTGTGTGAAAATCAAACGACACTTTTGTTACATTTTTTTATGAGTGTGCTTTCTCTCCTTTCTCTCAAGGATATGCGAGTGTGAACATCAAAAACTAAACACGTCAAAGTAAGCAACGGAAATGAGAAAAAGTGTGCTTATTTATTTTGTGTACTTTCTTTTCGCACCCTCCCCCTTTTCTCCGCCTTCTTTTGACAGTTTTCTGCAATGTCGCCTGCACTTGTATTTGACTTGACGTGGGAGCGAGCGAGAGGGAGGGGGAGCGGGAGTGGGACAGGGAGGGGGAGATCCTTGCGGCGACATCAAAGCGCGTTATAATTCGGAATTATGCAAAGCTTAGCAAACGTGGACGCATTGTGGCGTTTACAAGCGGAAATAATGAAAAATAGCGCGAGACGTTGAATCATTTGTCTCTATCGCGGGGGCGGCAGGGGGCGTGTCGACGCAGGAGCGGTAGCAAATTGTTGCATAATGCCGTAATGGTAACAATACCCGGCAACGGAACACGGAGATTGCAGCTGTAAAGCGTATTCGAGGTAACACCTTGACCGGTTGCAATTTAATTGTTGCACTGCGAAACAGCTTTAAAAAATCTCAAAAATATAAAATATTGTAATATTTTCTAATACTTTCAATTTCCTATAAACGTATCATTCAAGATCCTTTAATTGTACTATTTTTAGAAACATCAAGTCATGCTTTCCAGGAAACAGCGAAGATGCCTTTAAAAAACAGGTTTACATTGAAATTTGTATCATATTACAAATCATTTGATTTTGCTTTCGCCAGACTCGTTTGCACAAATCTTTTAAAATTAAAAAAAAGAGTGATATAATATTGATAATAATTAAATCATTTTAAATAAAAAAGGTTTCTCTGTTCTAGAAATGAGGAATAAATTCATGTCGATAGAATGATTTGATAATGCAATTATTTTAAACTTCTCACTCAAGCGGTAACTTTGTGTGTTTCGATGTAACTGCAAGATGCATCTTAAACAATAACGATTTTAATATCCAATTAACGTGTTTTTTTTCTATCGCCTGACATGCATCGGCCACAAATTTACAAGATTCCGGATAAAGCCGCCAACAAGCCAATTAAATGAAATCCCCCCAGCGGAATTATCGGGTATATAAAGAAGTCGAACTGGCAGCAACTGTACAGAAAACACAATTTTCACCATTTTAGTGAGCCGTAAGAACGTGACAGCTCGGAAATGAAGCTATTTTGCGTTGTTTTGGTTATTTACGTTGTGGCTCTGACCCTCTTCGGTGTCGACGGACGTGGCGGGGGCACCACAAACGGAGCAGAGGTATGATTCGGTGGTTTGTTGTGACATATCAACGGGTTTAATCGTCGTCTGTCCTTGCAGGGACCGAATATTGTCGGGATGTTGAACCGGGTAAGTACAAGAAGGTCAATCTGAAGGCCAACGAAGCCTCGGACTCTTGGTCCACCAAAACCCAAAATGGGCAGCCAGAGCAGATGAACCAGCTCGATTACGAGGAGGCACTGCACTAGCGTCTAGCCCTCTTAATTCAAACAAATGTGAAATGCCTAATTTAAGGCAAGACGCCATGTCTCTCAATTGAAGTTCGCTTTTCTCCATGACAACAAACCACGGCGACCGAAAATCTGCAAAAGAATTTAGTCCCCAGATATGAAAAGATTAAATGCATTGTTAAAAAAAAGGGTCTTCATTTAAATTTCAAAAAATTTGACATTGCACATGTCTTAATCTTTATGTTTGCTTACAGTGAAAATTGTCAAGTGCCACAGTAAATAGTAGATATTCATTTAACTAAAAACTTATATAACGTACACTTTTCTGGTTTGAGAAATGGTTTGAAAAAGGTTATACTTTTTATTTGGAATGTTTGCTGATTCAGATGATGTTGCTTAACAAAAAAAAACACACTTTAAATGTGTATTTGTATACCTTTTTATGCGAGTCTTAACCTTTATGGAGAATCGTCAGTTTTCAGTAGAAAATTGACAATATCCATAGTAGATAATATGCATTCACTTACTTCAAAACTTATATAACGTAAATTTGTATAGTTTAAAGAGAGCTATTAAATAGGTAATACCTTTGAACTACTTATTATAATAATTACATTTTTTCTTAGGCTCGTCGTGATGTCTTTGAGGAAAACCTGTTAGCCAATGAGCCTCCGCCACCACCACAACAATTCCGCGTAAGTACAGACCATGAAGAAGCCCAAGTGGTTTGAAATCTATGAGGATTCCTTTATCCTACAGCAACGTCGTCAGGCTCCACCTGGAATGCCGCCCCCACCGGACGGTCTACCAGCACCACCTCAGTTCATTGTGCTCTAAAGGTATCTGAATGTATAGCATAAAGTTGGGCGTTTGTGCATGTAAAAGGGAACCACATCGAAGCTAATAAAACTAGTTTGAAGCATTCCAAAAATTACAAAAACCCTGTCTTTTTAAGCCATAAACCATAAGCCATAAACCATAAGGCAGTAAGTACTTCTGGGAATTGTAGCAGGCTAATCACCAGGTGAATTCTGTTCAAGGGATGAATTTCATTAATCCTGGGTCAGGTAGAGAGTGCTACCTGATCATCTACCTGTAGTACCTATTTAAGGATGAATCAGGACTCTGCAGCATTCAGTTTACTTTCGACCAGAGATCGTACAACACACTTTGAGATGAAATTCGTGGCCATTCTTCTGCTCAGCACGCTCACCTTTGCCATGGTATTGGCATTTCCTGATAACCACGCTGCAGATGTTGGTTTGCCAGATGGTGAGCAGCATGTTGTTTCATTGGCCAATCCTTCAGATGCGGGATCCGCAGATCCATCATCATCGGCAGACGAGATCACTAACAGCATACGCCGGCCTCGTCATCTCCTAAGCAAACTGTTCCAGCCGAAGACCGTGGTGGTGCAGCCTGTGATTGTGGAGCGGGTGGTGCCCGGAGCATATCCCGGATATATGCAACCCAACCCGTACTACAACCAGGGCCGACGCATCTGGTAGACCGCATTTTAAACATGTACTTGTAGTAAATTTAATAAAACAAAAGACGCCTGGCCTTAAAGTCAAAGATTAAGACTGTTGTTTTTATTTTATGCAAAAGGCAAATTCCTTAGCGCAAATCCCCTAAGTCGAGAACAGTTGCTGCCGTCTTGCTGGCCACTTTGCCAACTCGCAATGGGAACTCTCTAATGCCTAATTAGGCATGCCGGGCACGTAGCACCGATTCCCGAAAAACTTAGTGAAGGTCGCGCCTCGGTGACGATGACAACAACTGCCACAAAGGACACAACGTTGCGGAATTTTTAAATAACTTTGTACAAGCGATTGGCGGCTGACACCAGAGTTCATAGTGGACTCCAAGAACTGCTTAAGAATCTGCTACAATTTATTTTCAATAAAGAAGACGGAAGAACGATGTTATATGTAAACGGAAGTAGACGTTACAGCATACTAAAATAGTTACGCAGGTACAATAGGCTTAATTTTGATCATTGAATTATTAATATTATCTAAAGTCGATATGTTAAAACGGTAACGGTAAGTGATTTGATAAGTATCAAGTCTAACTCAACTCGAGTAAAATTTCTAGTCTTATTGTTTTTCTGTGTATGGAAAATGGTTAATAAAAATTCAATTCATTATTAGTATTAAGCAGAATATTCCAATCTTCTAAATAGGCCCCTACAACTTAATGAAAATTCTTAAACTGAACAATGTAAAATTGATTTCGCATGTGAACATTTCAAAGCGATTAACCAAGTATCTAAGACTAACTTAATACAGAACTTCAAATTGTTTTTCTGTGTAAGGAAATAGTGTTTTTAGTTTAAGTGTGTGATATTAGATTTTTATTTAAGAAAGGCACCCATGGGATCCCAGGCAGGCAGCTCTTTGGTGTGGGGGATTCTACTGGCATATAGAACGTTTGGTGGCACGAACTTCTCGTGAACCACAATCTCGAAGGCATATTCCCTCAACCAGTCAGCATCCATTGAAATGGCCCTATTTTTGGAGGACTTTAGTTCCTCCTTTTTGGGCCCATCCTCGACGGCTTGGTTAATACTCACGCTGGATGAGCTATTGCCCATAACCGAAGCGCTAATGGTGCGGAACTGCAAGGGCTGGTTCATGGGGTCCAAGCCAACAGATGTGAGCAGTAGGGCCGCATCTCGCCGTGAATCTTTGTAGAGGAGTCTCTCCGCTTTGGACAGGGACATGCCCACTTCAAGGCCAAAAACCAAGTCGAACTTATGGGACTTAAGGCTTAAAGGCTCCGATTTGCCACTAAGTCGACTGTGAAGGTCGCAACTCAGCCAAACAGGCTTGTCGCCGGCCAAAGAATCCACAATGATGTGCATTATAACATCCATGGATTGGTTGTTATACCTGTGCAGCTCACCACCTATCATATTGGAGCTATGGGTGACCTGATAGTTGGTCCACGAACTGGAGGACATCCGAGGATCATGACCAAGACAAACGAAGGCGTCCACATCGACCGTGTGTGCCACCATCACCTCGTAAAAGAGCACTGAAGTCAAGTCACTCAGGGACTGGTAGCGTTTCTTGTGGTCGTAGTACGTCCAGGTGAAAACCTCAGGTGGTTCTCCTAAACAAATGCTTAGCACATTGAACAATTGCGGAATCATGCTGTGAATAAGTTCCGGCAGCCGTTTGCCATTGCCATTGAAAGTGAACTGGGCATGCAGCTTGCTGGCATACTCATGGAGCTGTAAAATAAAGTTGTTGTTCACTCATTTTCGATTGTTCGATTGTACCCACCTTGCTCCTCAGTATTTTGTTCATATTTCGTATCCTCTGGCTGGACAAGTAACATTTCTTGGGCATTACGCCGTACTTCTTGACCAGATTCACAAACATTTGCCAGTTGCCGCCATCCGGAATGGCGTTCTTCATGAAATGTCGAAAGCAGCGTCCATCTAGCGGTTCGCATTGCATCAGCAGATCGGCCACCGTCCACAGGAAGTAGTTGCATCGCTCCAGCTTGTGCCAGAAGAACAAATGGGCTGCGGAGAGCTCAAAGTCCGCCGGAAGCGGCACCTTTCGGTCCATTTCCTGGCGCAGCAGGTCCAGACCCGTGCAAATCCAACCAGGACCGCCTGTGGTGGCCTTTCCCTGCATGTCGACAGTATGCCAGGTCTTTTCGCCAGAAAATACTTGAGCACTCAAGTCGGCAAGCGAACGCAGACACACGTTGATGGGATCGCGAGCGGTGCACACATTCTGGGCCAGACGATTATGCGGAGATTTGTAGAAATCGGAGTGCCAGGCGGACCACTGCGATTTGGTCAGCGGAAAGTTCATCCTCTTATATTGGCCACTTTTTCCCACTCAGAATATCGCCAGTGGCTGGCATTAGAGAGAAGTGCATAAATAGACACTACAAATTTAGACACTTTAGTCTTTTGGTGCGAACTATTTATCGTATCGAATCCAATTGTCAAACGTTTATATTCCTGTATAATTATAGTTCAAATGTCATTCTGTCAAAGTTCCTTTAAATATATATGATCTAGAAGCCTCCATAACATTATTTTTATAAAACAATTTTAAAGTGGTATCAAATTGTTTTTGCTTATAAAAATATCTTTGACCAGTCCTAATTAAATTACGAACATTGTTGGCATTCATTTGCGTCTAGCTAAGTGAACTTTGCATCACAATTTGACAATTTAAAGCGAACAAAAGATCAAGGTTACTAATTAAGAATTCATTAAATTCGATTGGAAATACCAATAAAAAGTAAGACAGTCGACAGTCGGCAGCAGCAGGGTCAAATGGGCCAGGGCCTTAGATGAAGATCCCTCATCCAAATACCAAGAAGCTCGGTAATTATATTCCAACAGAAACACGCCCACAATTGTTTGCACTGCCGTTGCAATTAACAAATGCCTAAGACTCTGGTAATGCGAATTTTCCGCTTATCAATCGCATAACTTAAGCTGGCCGGTAATTCCCGGTAATTGGGCCAAACACTCACACACACTCGAGGCCGTAGGTAGTGTGAATAGGGAGATTATGTCTACTAAGAACACCTCATGGGCTGGCTGCTAAATTTGCATTTACCAAAGACTTCAATAGTTCCGCCGGCAATTCACCAAAATCTACACACCTTAAGTTTTAAGGCGAGACATATGCTGCAAATGCGCTTTATTTAGAGCGTTTTATGTACAATTACTTGGTCCTAGACGAACAGGTTGCCCAGGGTTCGCTGAAGCTCAGCGTTCAGCTCCTCCATGGACTTCTGGATACTGGTGTTCACCTCGTGCTCGATACGCTGGGCGTAGTTCTTCGCCTCGGCCTCCAGCTTGTCGCGGTTGTCAAAGGAGTAGCGATCGCCCAGGAAGGTGCGGCCACCTATCTTGGCGATCACCGTGTGGTCGGCCAGTTCGATGACGATATCGCCATTGGAGTACTCCACCTGGGCCGGCTGTCCGTTAATATCAACCGTTTCCTTCTCGTTCACACCCACTGCCTTTGGCTGGAACGTGTACACCTGTCCATGTTCATTCAGCTCGATTGCTCCATTTATGATCCGCAAACTGCGTCCGTTGCTGTTGATATAACTTCCCTGGCTTGCGTCGCCATAGATGTAGCTATGCCCATCGCTCTGAATTAGGGTGGAACCCGACTGGCCGTTGATAATAACGTTGCTATTACTCTGTCCGTAGTCCTGGGATGACTCCTCTTCGCTGGAAGCATCGTTCACAACGATCCTGTTGCCATCCGATCCAATCAAGATCGTTTTGCCATCTGCTCCTCGGATGATCTGCCCAGCTCCGTTTGATAGGAAAGTTTTCCCATTGTTCTGCAGAATCCGCTGCTCATCGGATTGCGGAACATTCGCAGCTATAGGAAAAATATATTTAGTAAATTTCTTGAGATTGTTTCACAGTTCAATTGTTCAAGTTCAAGTCACTATTATTTAATGTTCAGCAGCAGGCTACCAATTTTCAAAACAAAGTAACAAAAGTACCACATTTTAAAATTAACTACACTGATACAAAAATGGAATAGAATGGACTATTGAATTCAAAATTGTATGTTTAATTAATATTAAAATATTAATAATATTCAATATATAAGTATACTATTTGATTTGAATGCATTTTATTTAAGATGAATATGGTTTTAGCTTAAAAAAAAATATATATTAATTAAAATCCGAAAGAGTCTAACAAACTGTTTTTATTTTATTTAAATGTAAAGAATAACTTAAAACCGCAATGGATGCAAGTCAAAGCATAAAATAGTTAAATTTAGTATAAAATATTTGGATTTCCTACGTTTTTTTTTACCAGTGAAAAATTACTATTTGCTTAACACTTTGTATTACTTGTTTGGAGCTATGGACATAAAATATTTACAGGTAATTAACAAAACGACGATTACATATTAAAGGATGACAGCATCGCAATGGTTCTATTTGAGTTTGAAGGATAGGAGCACTTATTGAATGTGTAAGCTTGCCTAACGTAACTTCTCAAGTTTGTAGTCGATAGCTGGGATCCAGGAATTCTAGCAAAATATTTTTATTTACCAGTAGCCAGAGATGCGACGCCGGCCACCAGGCCCAATAATATCCAAGTTCCAGTTCGCGAGCCCATGTTGCATTGACTATACGAAAGCCAAGTCAAGTGTCAGCTATTTATACTAGCGCATCGCACGCCGCCGCCGTTCTACCCATATATTCTATATGATTCGTTCTCAGTGTACTATAGTAGCACTCTTCCACATTGGCAGATAACACAGGGGAGGAGGTCAGCGGTGCGATTGCCGGGGAATTGCCAGCGACGGGTTTGTTTTGTTTACTTGCGGTTGAGCTGCAAAGCAACCGATCCACTGAGTCACCGGCTTGCCAATCGACTCCCGATTTTGACGGATCGAGAGAGTGTTGAGCGTGTCAAATCGGGAAAGCTTTTTAGCCAGGCCAGTAGTACGCACATTTGCCATAAACCGGCCGCAGTTGGGCGTGGTGCAATTGGCATTATACTGTAGAAAATTTAAAAAAAGCACGTGCCTGCTTTGTTTTGACGGTCGAGCCAGGCAATCTGAAAAATTCCCATATTACTCGTTTTTAACCTTATCAATAAGACTTTGACGATTATCAGTTCGACGGATTCTGTAAACAAAAAACCTTTAAATAACCGTTTATCTATATATATTTCATACATATTTAAATTTTTTCAATAAAGCTGCATTATATATACAAAAACATGAAGGTTATAAGTTTACCTTAGCCCAGGCATAATAAAGTAACTAATGATAGGTTACAGCTCATAAATGTTAACTGTTTAAGCGTTTTAAGCTTAGAAGACATTGAAATGTAAGTAATTAGGGAAAATGTTTTTAGGCACTACTAACATCGGCTTTCGCACAAGTAAAATTGGCTATTCCAAAATATACTACTTGGCTTCAATACATTCTTGGGGACTAGGAAAACAGGCTATCCCCCTGACAATAGCCTATTATTATATTTAAAAAACCTAAAACTTTTTTGGCAAAGAATTTTTAAAATGTCATATAGTTGCCTTACGACCTTTTTTATTTGTAAATCCTTGCCTAATTGAGCAATTTTAGGGCTAAGTTCGTTTTTAGCATACCAAAATCAATTTCTAGTATTCGCATTTATGCAAAGTGTAACATTTTGAAAAAAATTGTTCTTCTATATAAGCAAATTTTCGCTTATTAAATAAAATGTAAATATAAATGTATAGACAAATATAATTTTTATTTTGAAGTCAAATATATATTTATTTGAGTATGGCAATGAATGGAGTATTATCGAATAAGATTCTATTAAAAACATATTCATAGGTTTACTGGAAAGCGCATCACGACTCGGTAGTTGGTCACGCCTCCTCCACTTGGGTAAAATTAGTAACGCCACTTGCCGTTTCCGTTACCCTTTGAACGGTATATGATATTATCGGTAGACTCGTCTTCTCCGCCATTCCAGGCGGGTCCACCAACTGGTCCGGAGTTTGAGGCCGGTCCCCAGCGCCACGGATTGCCATGCACTTCGGGTATAAAAAATACTTATTACAAATTTGAAAGCTATATATATATATATATATATATATATACAACACTCACCCGTGAGGATGGCGAAGCAGAGCCAGAGTAAGAGCACCGCGATATGCCGACTGAGGTACATGGTCAAGGCGAGGAGTTCCAATGACTTAGCATTATATAGACACACTTATTTTATACGCCTCCTATCGCCAAGTCGTTCTCTACCTCTCATTCGATTCGTATCTCTTGGATTGCCTCAGTGTCTCTCTTTCTCGGCCGATGTTTGGATACGTGAGTGGTTCGATAATGGCTCAAGCCAGCGGCTTATGCATAATGCAATTTTCTGTGCTTTGCACTCTTTCAATTCTCAGTCAAACCCTCGTTCCACGATTGTCACATACACTTAAAACAAATTTGTAAGAAAATTTTATGAAAAAATAAACTATACGGAAGGATAAAAAATTTTTCAAAGCTTGTATCTTTTAACTTTGGCTCCTAAAAAGTACTCTTTTGAATACACTTTTTTAAATCCAAAAGTAAAGAAATTTGGAAGGGTTTTGGCGGAACGAACTAACAGATATCCTAGTATTGAAAATAGAAAATAATTTGTTCTTACCCGACCTTAAATGTCTAAAAAAAAAAATACATATTATTTGTATCCAAAAGTTCTAAAAAACTACATTGACTTTGAGTCAATAAAGAAATTGAGTCATTAAGTAGAGGTTTTGTTTAGTGTAGACGCACAATAGTCGGGCAATTAAGAAGTTTCGCCATGTGGCAACGTTTCTAATTATTTTCAATTGAATTGCCTTGCTATACGTACAACTTTTTCCATTGCTAGTGCCATTAAACATATCGTCGAACTGCTCGCTCCCAGCTCGAATGCCCGGCCATTGACATCATCCGTGACCCACGGGTGTTGAGTGGGCGTTGGGTGGACGGTGGGTGTATCGTGGGTGGGTGTTTGGGTGTTTGGGTGGTTGTCTGTATTTAAGCGGCGCTGCATCGGGAAAAGTTAAGCTCTCCCGCCAAGTCAAGTTTCACAATAAAAATTAAACAGGTATTGCGTTGTTTGTTAACGACAAGTGCTTCGTTGTTGCTGCTCCGTTTGAGTGGCTGTGGATTAGGATAAGTTCGACAGATGGTGGAGGGAGGCCTCGCAGTGGTAAAATAAAGCAATTGTTAAGTGGAAAATAAAATGCCGGTGCTAAAAGTTGGACTGCTTCCAGGGGAAGACTGAATTAGCAGGGTGTGCAAACTATTACAGTCAGAGTCTGCATGTTAGTGTGCATACTGTTGCTTTGCTAGTTAGGCAAGAGCTTATTAGTTAATGCTGAAATGAGTATTTTGATAGTTGGACTAGTGTAAATACTACGGCGGTTATTTCCTGTAGTTTTTGGTTTATTTTCGTTGGATTAAGTACTACACATAAACGGATGATTAGTTTCAAGTGGATCGGAAACGAATTAATAAGGTTTTGAGTTTGCACTAACCTCTGGTTAACTTTATTCCCAGGTATTTTTGGACTTATTATTATGCCATTAAAACAAATTGACCATTTTAGCTATATTTACACAGTAAACTTGAGTTCCATTTCCAAGTGAACTTTATGTTTATGTGTTTGGCTTAAAAGACACCAATTAAACGATTGATTTCTGTTAATGGAAAGGCTTATTAAATAATAATTGTTCATTGTTTATAACATGTACAATGTTCTTCTCCGCCCCAAAGGAAAGTTTTGTGTAAATTGACTTGCTTGTTAAATTATTTATCGCACTGTTTTAGCACATTGGGGCTGTAATTGAATTCAGCCTGTCAAGTTCAGGTTAAAAAGCTTAATGTAACCTCAATGTGTGGCTTTGGCTTTTATTGCCACCCCCAAATGTTCTTTATCGTATTTATGGGCGACGTACATTAGCCCAACAGCAAAACGAGATCAGAAATGTTTCCAAACGGCGGCAAGACAAACGACTTTCAGACTGAAATACGGCTTGTAGGTTGGCCATGGATGTCGATTTCCGTTTTGGACTAGGGGAATGCCCCTACAATCTGCGCCTGGTCAAAGGCAAATCCGTATCATTTGTTGCTGTTGTTGCTGTTGTTGTTAATGTTGCTGTTGCTGCTGCTGCAGTGCGAATCGAATCGATTTGATTTTCCAATCAATTAAACTTTATATAAATTGCGTCTGCGATGCTAAATATAACAACAATTGCAGAGCGTAAGCAGCGCCAGCAACAACAAACATTTCCACAAAGCACAGAGCTACAAAATAGCACTAGAGGTATTTGTTCTCTCACTCTGTTCGTTTCTCCCTCTCCCTCTCTATCTCTCTATTCCCTCTCTCTCACTCTTTCTCTAGAGCAAATGCTCTCTGTCTCTCTTCAATGTCTCTATCAACGGTTGACTGCACAATCACAAAAAAATGTGTTCAATGGGGGCGATCCCCATACACTGATGTATAAATCGCGATTTAAAATCAAACACTTTATAAATTATTTTATGCAATGTCTCTTCTATGAACAAATTTAATTGATGTGCAATTAAAAAAAAACGTAGGGGGCAAATTGGGGTAAGAGCGATTTTATTCCTATTCCTTTATTTTTTTTTGTTTATTTGGAGCGTTAATATTTTAAGTTACACAATTCCAGTCTTAAATACAAGTATGAAAAAAATTCAAAAAACAACAGTTTTAGATATCAATTATATCTTAAAACCAATTGACCAAAGTCGCGTTTAAAAATATATAGAAGAAATAAAAAAAAGGATTTAAATTTAAAACCACCTTTAATTTGATCACAAATTTTATGATCAAACTTCAATTTGAAATTTTAACAGAAATTGTTTGATAGCAAGTTCTTAGTATCAACATTTTTTTCCGGTATAAGTTTGTGAGCTAGTGGGTGGAGCGGTGGATCTGTTGGTAGTAAGTTAGTTGGGTTAGGAGACACTGCATACTGCACTCTGACTGCATTTTCGCATTTGGCCAATGTTTTGTGTGTGATTTTGAAATGCAGACGACGATGTTGGGCTGCTGCAGATGACTTGCGACGTGAGCCATTGTTAGAACAGTGCCAAGAGAAGAGAGCGAGGGGGCCAAAGACACGGAAAGTGCATTTGATCAATCGAAAATGGCAACAATCTCGAGTTTTAAAGTACTTGCACAAAGGCAGGTGGTCTTAATGAACACAATTAGCCTAATAAGTAAACAACAACTTGGGGCAAAGTGAGCGTCAGCGAAGCGACATTAATTCAATTATTGGGGAGGGCTTTACTTTACAGGCATTACCAGCAAGGGGATGAGGATTCATTAACGCTAATTGAGTACATTGCCCAGGAATATATATACTTATACATATACATATATATATTTGTTATGATCCAGGATAACAGCACAAGTGTTTTCAAATGTAGAGCCAGCAAATTACACGTTGTCCATGCAAATTTATTTACACGGTATCTAATTTGGTTGTTTAGTGATAGAGGAGAAGCTTTAAGGCAATATACTCAATCACTTTGAACCAATAAACTAATAAATTAATTTCTAATTTGATGGAAGCTGATAGTAGTTAGCTGCTTATGAGGGTTACAATAGGTTTTCACACAGTAGTGAAGATGTCTGCAGACATGTATGTTATTTCATATGAGGTAACAAATTCATTGGATATTAAAAAATAAATATTCAATACATAAAGTAATCAAGCGTGCACTGCATTATCAATAGATATGCACATATAAATGAACTTGTTAAAATAATCAAATTATTTATATATTATAATGATTTTCTGGTAACATTTAAGTAAAATTTGTTGCCTACCCCAGAGGAAACAACATCGACAACAGCCTGACAAAGTTATGCAATTCTTCTCAATTTTGCTCAATTTTTTTCTCCATTCGCTCAATTTTTTACTCCTTTCAAGACATTTTGCACTTGGACTAATTTCAAAGAGCCATATATCAGCCGCTCCCCATCCACACCGTGCGCTTGTAAAGGAAAATTCCACTCTCTCCTTGCATAAGGACACCTGTAGACCGGCAACTCTTGTACCGCCCACTAACCCCTTTTCACGGGAAAAACCTGACAAATGTGCGTCAAGTTACTGGCAACTTATTTTCCACGGCTACGCCTCGTGTCCGTCCACAGTTTGAACCGAAGTTGAGCAAAAATATTTAACTTGGTGGCAGCGGAATCTTTTATAATTAATTTGCCACTCTGCCGGCTTTTTTACTCGCGGCTCACGACCCGCGGGCTTTTCCCCATTTCAGAGTTGGGTGGCGGCTTCATATTTCACCCATTAGATGACGCCCGCATTTTCCTGAAATAGTTGGGCCCGGACACGTATTTATATTCATGGGCGAATGTTACGTTTTCTTCGCCCGTTCGCTGTCTTTAAGTTTCAAGATTGCGATTTATGGTCGTCGACGCGTCGCCTGGAATAACATTCCTACCGGAAAATTCCGCATAGGATTTAACATTTTGTTATAAGGTAACTTGTATTGATAGTAAAGTGGTATGATGTTCCACAATGTATTAAAACGATTAAGTTCATGTAGAGACTTAAAATAAAGCATATGTTCTGTGTGTATTTTAGTCTTCGTCTGAGAAGATATGAGGAATGCAGCATACTTTTGGCATTAGACTTCTAAACCCGCCTCTTCTTCAAATTAAGTCCATTCTGAAACCATTCTTAAAGCAAAACAACGTGAAATTGGCGGGAGATATTGTTATTTTTAATTGTTAAAAAAATGTGTTTTTAAAGGAATTACTTTATTTATATTTTCCGAGGGTACCCAAAAGTAATCGTACAGAAAAGTATGTCATGGCAAAAAAATGTCTTAAAGTGTTTGTCTATATTTAAGAAATAAGTGAGATATAAAGCAAATTTTTATTTCTACTTGATGTTTTGATTTTTTACTCATTTTGCATGAAATTGAATTTTTAAAAATTTGCTACAAAAAATCCTTCAAACGAATTTCTTTAAAATTTTGTCATAATTTAGATAAATTTAAAAAAAAAAACAAATTTTTCCAACATTTAAGTTTGCTAGCCCAGTGTGCAGTGTACAAATTTGATTTTCAAAGCTAAGTAGATGGTAAACATGAATGAATGTCAGAGTTTAAAAGCTTTTCGAAGCTTCGAAAAATGCTGATAAGCTCATCTACTGATTGATGGGTTATCTGATTCATTGAGTTATTTGCTAATTTTTGTTTGACTAGCTCTGCTTATTTTCTGGTTTTTTAGCTGACTGATCTCAGATAAACACGAAACGTTTTGACGATCAGTCATCTATTTGCCTTCTTCACAATGAGATCGCTTTTGCTTGCGATGCTGCTGGTACTTGGATCGAGTATGGCACAACTTGTTAACAGAGACTATGGTTCACAAGGAGAAAATGGACTGATACATGGTGGTAGACCAGGAGGTCCTTTTCAAAGTAACGATCAAGAATATTTCGGCCAAATTGGAAGTGGATTGTTCGGAGAAAGTAAGACAGGAGGCCCATTTCAAATTGGGAATCATCAAGGAGGTCTAGTTTCTGGAGGGAACAGAGGAGGTCCCTTTGGTGGTAAATATAATGGCCCAGCTGAAGGTGGACTGATCAGTGGCAGTAAAACTGGAGGACCATTCGCCAGTAACCATCATCAAGAAGGTTTAGTTTCTGGACAAAATAGTGGAGGACCATTTGCTGGTAACCATCATCAAGGAGGTTTAATTTCTGGACAAAATAGTGGAGGACCATTCGCCAGTAACAATCGTCAAGAAGGTTTAATTTCTGGACAAAATAGTGGAGGGCCCTTTGGAAAGAATCAATGGGCAAACGATGGCCACAGTGGTCTCATTAGTGACAGCCGAACTGGCGGTCCATTTGCCAAAGAAGGACTTATTTCTGGAGGAAGCAGTGGAGGTCCCTTTGAAAAAAATCAAGGAAGATATGGACTGATCAGTGGCAGTAAACCTGGAGGTCCATTGGCCAGTATCAATCAACACGAAGGACTAATTTATGGAGGAAATGGCCAAGGTCCCTATGGAAGTGGCCTAGTCAGTGGAAGTGATTCAGGAGGGCCATTTGAAACTGGCAATCATCAAGGAGGATTAATAACTGGAGGACCTTTTAAAACCAGTTCGGAGAAATCGGAACTCATAACAGGAAGTCAAACAGGAGGACCTTTAGGGAACTAAATGTAATAAAAGTCCGTCTATTTAAAGGTTTTCAGTAGTAATGAATTAAGTTGAAAATTAAACCTTACCAAGTAAATGCAAATAATTTATTTTATGTTTGAATAAAAGTGGAAGAGGCTTATAAATTAAATTTAAATAATACTTGAATGTCACGAGCATCAGCAGCTTAAGTGCCACATTAAGTGCTCTTCACCTGAGGCTTTAAAAAAAATTTGCAGCGTTTGTATACATATATTTTGCACACTTTTCGTATTATGTTGTCGTCACAAGTCATTTTAGCGCCTGTCATGTGAAAAACGATGGTGTGTATATGGGCGTTAAATGAAGCATGTGCGGGTGTCCAAGGGGGGGGGGGGGGGTAGTGGGTGATGCAGGGACAGGGGCAGTGGCAGGTGCAGGATATAGGTGGTGGCAGTGCAACTGCAAATGCCACAATCTTGCCGCTAGCTGGCAGTTTTCGCCAAGCGAAATGAGAAAATGAGAGCAGTCCTGCTCGCAAATGTTGCTGACAGCGACACTTAGTTCCCTGCCTCCATTCCACGGAAATGTGCACACATGCACATGCCAACCTGGATATTTGGCATATACTATATATTTAAGTATTTAAATGCATATATGTATAATGGCGAAAAAGTGCAAATGCTTTGCGAGCATCTCACCGCATAAATGCTTAATGCACTGCAAATGAGTTGTGACAAATGGCCTGACCAGGCATATAATAATATATTTATTAATCTATATACCAGCAGTTAGGTCGTCAGGCGCATAATTTCCTTTTCCCATGGGTTTCTGTTCACACTCAACATTTTCTGTTTCCGCTTTTCGGCTGAAAGCGGTCAGCGAGACAGGTCAAACGCAAGGCAAAGTAAACTAACACAAAACAGGAGCGGATGTAGGTTTTTCCGAACTGAACTTAATGGTAATACCCTAGAAATTAACATCTTGAATATAAGTTTGTGCCAAGAACATATTAAAAATGTACAGTTTAGTTTTAATAAAATAAACTTGGCAAGGTAATATTTAGTAAAAGATATAAAAAAATATGTTGAATAGTATAGGTAAGTGATGATTAGGCAATTTCAGTTTTTCGTTTAATAAATACAAAACCCATTTAAATAAATATTTTAAATATTTTATTGATAAGTTTTTTTAGGGAGAACAATTTTCCAATGACTTATTTCAGGCCTATTTCAGTGGATAAAATCACACCCATCTTCTTCTTAAAAGTTAAAACTTTTCAACACACGCTGAATCAGAAACTTCTATGCAACCAGAAGCGTACCAAGGGCAACTTAAACTAGTACAGCGATGGTAAAAAGTTTTATCTGCTTTCTGTTAGCCTTGGGCGAAAGTTAAATGGTCCAGGCGCAACCTTTTATGCAGTTGTTTATGGACGTGAGTGTATAGAGGGTGGTGCTGTCATACCTGACTAAATTCCTTGGTCCATTTTTGTCGGTGTCCTCGGTTGCAGTTTTTGGATGTCGCCCTTTCAACTCGCTTGATGAGCGGGCTGAAGAACTTTTGAGTATGATTTATACGATCCGGATACTTACTTGCGTATCTGTGACAAAGTGCTTCTCTGATTTATAGCCCTAATGGAAAAAAACAAAACCATGCATTGCTATTGAAACACATTGTTGCCAACAAGGCTGTCAATGCTGCTTGTTTGGGTTTAGGTGGTGCACCACCAATAAATTCATTAAAAATCATCCCAAACTAAGTTTATTGTTATTAAAGCAATTATAAATTATAAAGGAACTTTACAATTTATCAATAAGAGCAATATATATAGACATATTACCATGTTTTTGGAAGTAGTAAACGATTAGAGTTTTTTTTTTCTGATTAAGTGGAGGTAATAATATATTTGTAATTTTAGAATAAATTTACTAAGATTAGACTCTCTATCTTAAGGTCTCATTTGACTTTTATAACTTAGCATAGGGAATAGTTAATTAAATCGGAAAAATCTAACACAATAATGGGTACAGTATTAAGTAAATATATTTTGTTATCTACATCAGCAGGGTTTTTTTTTTTTGCATGTAGTATATGATAATGATAATGCATTTTTTTTCGAATGATGGGACAATTAATAGGCGAAATATTTATTGCTGCATTGCTTTTGAATATGTATGCCTTTAAATCGGATTGTCGGTTTTATACTATGCGTGTTTGTTTATTGATCCGTTAATTTATTTTATAACAGCAAGGGTATATAGGGTTCGGCTTGCGGAAGTATGCTTACTTTTTGTTTGGAAATATACTAGTACAAACCTGAATGAAGAGCTCAAGCTGTCTTCAGATGTCTTTTGTTTTGGCTATTAACAAAGCTTAGTAATAAAAGAGAACAAACGTGTGTTAACGCTTTATTTATTGAACATATATATTGAACGTGTTGTGGCCGTTGGCAACGATCGGCTGGCGACCACCATTGGAGCCGTTCACATCGATTCTCTGGGAATCCCCTTGGCCGACCACATGAACCTGGTTGTAGTTGTGGTAGTCGATGCCATTAAACCGCGCCGTCGTCCAGTAGTGCAGAACATCTCCCGGCTGTAGTCGCTGGTTCCGATTGCGATATGTCCAGCGTCCGTTTCGGGAACTCACGACATCGGCCGCCCAGGTCTGATCGCTCAGATCGTCCATCTCCTCGTTGACCTTGCCGTGAAAGGCGAACAGCGAGATGCCCGGCTCGTCGGGAATGGAGACCTCGAATCCCTTCGGCGAATTGACCTTCACGGTGGCCTTGGGCACATCGTAGGACAGACTCCCACCCACGGAAATGGCGACTAGGAGCAGATAGACTGGCAGCTTTGAGGTGTGCGACATCGTGGAGGAGAATGGATTCTGTCGAAAGCCGAGACACGGCTTTTGTAGCCCGCCATCTGAAGCTTATCGTCTGGATGCTTCTTGTTTGTTTTTTTGTCCGCGGTAAGCTGTAAATTTCCCGCCGGTTCATCCCCCCGCAGCACGGAAATTCCGCCGAGTGCCTAAAAGTAAACAATACAAATAATTGAATCGAAATTTTTCAAAAAAAATAGAGCTGGCAAATAAAGATGAGCTTTAAGCTATAGCCTAAATGTGTGTGAATTGCTCTAAGACGATGACTGCTAAAGAAGATCGGACTTGGCTCCACCAAGGAAAAAAAATAATTAAAATGTCAATTAGAAATTTACATTTCCTATGTATTTTTGGGTACAAATTTATAGAATCATAAAATGTATATTATTAACCTATAGATAGTTTGGATCCGCTGTTCCGGTTTACATGTTTTATTATGTTTTAAGTTGATTAGGCAATACAAACTTAAAATTAAAATCGTTAAAAATGTTATTGTTTTGTAGAAAGAATTTAAAGAAAAGAACTAAATATTTTTGCATATAGAACAGCACCCAAAAAACCAACTTAAAGTTTAGTTATAATAAGTGTGTCTTAAAAATAAACTGCAGACAGTATTAAAGTGAACCATAGTATAATTTCAATACTGAATATTAAAGCCCCTATACTTTTTTAATTAATTTCTATACCCAACAGTACATAACTGAATTCTAAGGATTTTTTTAAACCAGAAAAGCGTTTATTAAATTATTTTCTGGTTTTAATTTAACACTACCAAAAAGTTTAAAAAATTCATGTAGCAATAGTTTAGCTTTTAAAACAATTTTTTTTTATGAGGTTACTTATAGGTTTTCAGTTTTGAGACAATTCCCGCTGCCACTCCCTCTAGACCCAGTGTACAAAACATTCCTATTCCTCCGCAGACCGTGAATTCGACCACGTGCCCCAAAATATGCAATACAAATATTTGCATAGCAATATTTCTCAAGAAAGGGAGCGGGTTGATACAGAAGAGCTTTAAGATATAACCGCACCACATGAGTGCGGTTTGCTTTGGGACAACGACTCCTTTGTATCATAGGAGACTGTATATTGTTCATGTACATAAATATATGCAGATGATCCGCCCGCCTTGTTGGCCACACAGCAATCCTGCGGCATTGTTGCCAGTGCTGTTTTACTTTTCGCTGCAAGTATGTAAGTGTAAGTACTTGCCACTCACCTAAACACAGGCCCGGCATCCTTCGTCGGCATTCGCGTCGCAGACAAAGCGAAAGGGGGTGGTGGTCCTTCAAGTGCCAGATACTTAGACAGTCAATTGCTGTCAGTGGCCCAAAGTCAGGGTGCAATGTTAACTATGCTGCCACTGAGCAGGCGGTTAAGGCTAGAAACATACTCGAACCACTCAACGCGCAGAAACTGACTGCTTACAATGTTAGACGAAGTTCGTTAACTTGTTTTATGTCATTATCGTATTAGTTATACTATATACTTAAAGTTGTCACAGTAACTTCTTGGGTTGGCTTTAAAGTCACCTGTCTGTGTCAGTTATTTAATTGAGTCTGAGGGGTCGAAAGGTAATTTTCTTACAGGAAGAAACTTTAAATTAATATGAAATGGGGAGTTTCTTTGGTTTGCTTTAATTTGCTTAAAAGGCAAACCAAAATTGTTTTTTTTTTTAAGTGCTGGACAAAAGAAGTTATCACTTTAAAAAAAAAAACGATTTTTTTTTGAGTATTTTTTTAGGTCAAAAAATAGATATGAATATGAAGTTTTTAATATAATATCATAAGCATTCGGTCAAAACAAAAATTATTATTTTGTGAGCGAATACATAAAACTTAAAAATTAATTTTAAATTGTGAATCTTTTGTTGTCCACCAAATTAATATTTTATATTTTTTCGGTCCCTGTTTTTAAATATACGAAGATCAGGTCATTGTAATATTATACCAAACAAGTGCATCATTTTGTTTGATTGCCTAATCAGTTTGCTATATAACTTCTTACTTAAAATGTGTAGTTCCCAAGTGGGCTGCAAACCCTGCATCGTTGTTATCAGGCCTCGGATTTTCTTCTGCTCGTGTATCCCGGGAGCGCACTTAAAGCGGCTTATGGACCCTGGACCCGGCCTAACCAGATGGTAGTTAATTCTTAATTGTCCGGCTATTTGTCAAACAAAATGATTCAGCTCACCGACCCGGACGCCCAGCTCTCGCCGGACTGACAATTGTCCCAGAAACAACATTAAAACACACAAAAGCGCCATATCAACTTCTGCACACCCCCCCAAAAAAAAGAAGCGAAATGGAGATGGGGTTAGGCATGGGGTTGGTGGTGGGACTGGGGAAAACAAGCAAAGTCAAACCACAGCAAACCGAAACTAAATAGCCGAACATTTATACAAGCAATCTATCCGGAGCTGGACGCTCAATCTATTCATTCAGTCATTCGGGCGTCCACTCACTCGGTCATTCGTTCACTCGTTCATTCATTCATTCGTTCAGCTGTCCATCGCAATGCGGGTCGCGATGCCGGGGTCATCTATCCTCCAAATGTTTGCTGATGTTGCGCCCAAGCGGCTGGCGCTGATTTATAAGCTGCATGCCGCTGACCACTTGATTGCGTATCTGTGTCCCGCTTCCACTCGCTGCTGGCCATGTGTGTGTGTAATTTATTTACGTTAACACGCGCTGGCCCAAACCATGGCCCAAACCATGGCAAACACCCGAAAAAGCCGGTGGAGGATGAAGAGCAATTTTCATTTATTTTAAATGGCATAGAAAATTGCAAACTGACATTTTTCTGGCCCAAGTGCTCAGCTTCGGTTTTGGCCCTATTCCATCTTTACCATCGGTTCCCAATGGCTTTGTGCACACAGCCGGAAATTTGGGTAGTTGTGTAGTTCGGTAGTTTGGTAGTTCGGTAGATGGTAGTTGGAGTGGCATTAGATGCCGGGCCAGGTCCCAGACTGATTACCATGAAATTACATTGTTTCGCACTTAAAACATACCGGCCAGTGTAAATGTGGGCCAATAGCACTCTCCATTTGTCCCCACACCAGTTTCGGCTTAATTAAGTGGCCTGTTTTTATCTGTGGCAAACGTTTCTTTGCCTCTCACTCAGTCCACCCTCAAAGAGCATTGAATTTAATTGCTTGCATTTATTGTTAATTGATTTTATTTTTAGCAGTTTAGCATGGAGTGGTTTTTTTCGGGCAGTCGGGTGCTTTGCTATTTGTTCGGGCGTGATTTAATTTGTTTGATATTTGCCTAAATTGAATGAAAATTGATTTGGAACTTAATCAACTTTTTTTGAAATCGTCAATGACGCATGTCAGAAGCCACAGCAACTGCGAAAAAAGGATTATCGCTGCAGGAATCCCAAACAGTCATTAAGCATAATTCAATCAGCGGGTTGATACAACATTTTTGTGAATAATTTGGTGAACATTGCTGAGCACATGTAACTCTTTTTGTAATGGATCAACTTGTCGCAAAGGCAATATTAAATATTCGTAAAAACCAATAAGCCCGTTACACAATATACACACGAATATTCATTTGAATTGAAAAAATATTCCATAGTTGTTTATTTTAGAAGGCGGCAATTAATATTTATGGTCTGACGTTTGCTACTGAAACTAAAATTTTGTACCAAAGCTTACCAGATATCAAGGGGTGTGTATAGGACTTACGATTTAATAGCGGCTTATGAAAAAGGCACCCATCAAATATTTGGTTTCAAATCCTTTCGTGTTATAAACATTTTTTAAAAATATATTTTACATTTAAGACACCTTACCTTCTCCGCAGGCAAATCAAAGTTCTGGCTTAATAAAAAGTGTTCAGATTGTAAAATAAAATAATAAAATACTGACCCATTTGTTTTGTTAAACAGTGAGCTTTGTAAAACTTTTTGTGTAACAGTTAAAACGAACATTTCTGCTTAGTTTCTAACTGGATTTGAAAAAGGTCGAGCCGTTTTTAATAAAGCTAATGTACTTCCCACCAGTATTTGGTGTTTCAAAGTCGGCACTTTTGGACATCAATGGACTTGCATAGTTACTAAACAGAAAATATAAGGGATTTCGTTTTGGAAATGTATATTTCAGCAATTGTCATTACTTATATTGGCTTTAAGGGAAGTCAAAGAAATAACTTTAGAATTCTGTGGTTGTATCGATAGATGTCCTATGCTATCCTTATTGGTCGCTATCGACTCCGTCTTTGCTTATCCATCTCAATTTCCCCATAATCAATTTTACTGAGCTCCTGCAAAAGCAAACACCTTGGCACTTCTCCGCTCACGCACACCCATATTCGTGTACACTGTTCCTAGAATATTTGTTATCTGGAGAGTAAGCAATAAGCCAAGCCAAGATCTATCCAAGCATACACCTGTCATGGCTCACACTCGCTCCCCATACGACTTGCACTTCCATGCTCCCATTTTGCCAACCACAACCACTTCGCATGTAGCTTCTGCTTTACACATAAGTTCAGTTGCTCAAACATGGGGACAGTTTTCCCTCGACCCTCGCTTCTTTTCCAACGCCACCCAAGGCTCCTTGTGCCATTGCGCACATATTTAAAGAGCAAACGTTTATCTAAGTTGTACCGTTGCGGTTTCCGTTGACATTCAAATGCGGAAGCACCTGTCGCCCAGTCAAGGGGAACCCGGTGACTACGACTACGACGCGAAGATGTTCCACTCAGGACAGCCAGGATGGGGAGTTGCGATGGGCGTGGTGGGGCTGGCATCCACTTCCGATTTCACACGCATACGAACAGGCGCATGAGCACTTGATGTTGCGAGGGTGGGTTGTGTGGTAACTCCTTAAATTATTGTAAGTTCTATTTAAAGATCAAACGCTTTAGTCTACTTATGAATTCCTTCAAGGCCTCTTTACACATTCTGTTTGCTCAGTTTTCAATTTTTCTGATTTTTCAGATTTGAGATTTTTGACAATCAGACCTGATCTAAAATGGTAAAGTTTTAAATAAGAAATCAGAATGTGCAGAGAGTCCTTAAAGGGGTCTTTTTTAAACTATGATTTTCAATGTATGAAAAATAGTTTTGCTTAAAATTGTAAGTGTGTTTTATTAATATACAAATTATACAAAATTTGTTATAATGGCTGCTTTTGCGACCTTTTATTTAAAATTTAATTGGAGTTCGAGCAAGAGGTCATTATTTATAACACAACAATTTCTTATGAAAAAAAACCATTTGTTTCATATAGATATTTATCGAAAAATCAATATAAGTCATTGTAGTGAAAATAATCAATAAATAAAAAAAATCAATATGACTCATAGCAGTGATAATTAAAATACAAATGTAGTCGACTGTATAGTCTTTTAGATTTTTCAATTTTGCACTTGTTATAGTTACAAGGGTAACACCCTACTATATATTGCTTTTAGAAATTTTACATGTTTGTTAAGGTAACAAGGGAAAACTGTCTTTTGTTGATGAAGCACTATTACTATTTACTTGTATATGTTATGTAAATTTAGCATTAAAGCAATTCATAGAACTGAAAATGAAAGGTAAATGGTAAATGGCTCACTGGCATATCAATTCCAAAGCAAAAGTAACTACCCCCAATGTTCCCCAATATTCAAACTCCCCGCCGAGCAAATTTGACTGGAAACGTTGCCGGATACACACTCTGCTGGGCATACACGACAAGTTTCTCCAGATCCCGTCGGCGTACCTGGCTGCAATTCCTCGAGGACTTTGCCACTTTGTAGTTGCTTTTGAATTCTCAAGTGTCTGCGTCGACGACGTCGTCAACTTTAAATGGTTTCGCTTACACCTCCAGCATGCCATTGAACAAATTAATTACTCGACAACTTTACAAGCGTTCCAATGGCAGTGGCGTCACCACCGCAAGTAGTGGAATTCCTCGCACACCCCGCAGAATCGTGGTTACCTTCTGCTCAAGCGGCTGCTCATTAGAGTGCTGCATATTGTCGGAGAGTCGCCATTATCATCGCCATCGTCATTATCGTCATCATCATCGTCACCATCATCATCATCATCATAGTCGTCATCGCACATCCTGGACCTGCAAAAATGGGTGCACACGCATTTTCGATTGCTGAGCTCATTAATAATGGGCTCTAATGCGATCCTGGCCATGTATTTGTGCGCAATGTGAGTTATGCTCCACGCCGGCCATTGGCCAACAAAGCAGCCCAAATGGGCATTATTATAGCGATGGCATGGCAGGAAAAGTCACGAAGTTTTACAAGTTATTATATAGCGAAAATAACATTTTATAGACAAAATAACGCTTGTTATTTTTCAATGTGATTTTTAGTCTGAATTTACTTTGTAAAGGTACAGTATATAGACCTTAATGGGAGTAACAATTTTTTTTTAAACTAACTAATATTTTAATTTGTAGGGAAGTACTTAACTTTCCTTACTGAAGTATTTTAAGTATAATTTTTAGAAAGGAATTATATATAAATATAATTTATACTAATATATATATATGTATATAATTTTCAGTATACAAGGAAAAGCCGTTATAATCTAAAGCATTCTTAGAATATGTGATTTGTTTATTTTTATATATGTAGTCCAAGGAGGAATATTTCTTTAAGAATTATGTGCTCGTGCTAGCAATAAGTCAAAGATGGGCTCCTCTTACAAAAGTTTTATGGTTTTTGTTTCCCATCTTTTAAAATTCTTTATACAAAAATAAATAAAGAGGTGTAACCAAATACTAAAGCCTTTTCAATTAAAATCTAAGAAATTTGTTGCCTTGGTAATTATTTTGATGGTTCACGTTGCCATCTCTGATATGATTACAATGCAGCTGGCTAAATGGCCATACATTCTGTTTCTTGGCCGCTGCTATTGCACTAGCCTCCTCCGATTTTGGTTGCGCTCCCGTTTGCATAGCCGGAAATTGGAAAAGTGTTGCTTTATGCGCAGCAACAAAGGGGATTTGGGGAGGAGGATTCTGTAGTAGGGCAGAAGCTTTTCGCACTCTCCGCCCAAACGTGGGCGTACTACGGAGTGCTGGGCATTGTTCTGGCCAAAATGGAAGAGCTTGGCCAGACTATGAATGCTATGGACTGCTTAGTCCAGTGTGTGTGGAGTACAGAGTCCTTTTTCGGGAGTTATCCTCGAGAGTTGCTAATGGGGGCTGTTGAGCATGCATGTTCTGGTTCTTGTTTATGTGGAGATCTTCCCTTTGCTAGGGAGCGGGCACTTTTCATCGGGATTGATTCATCCGGAAAGATAAATTTAACATTTTTGAGTAAACTCAATTTATCCAATCCAGTCGGTCGTGCTGCGGTTTACAAAATTGTTGCGCAAATTGCAGCATATTTGCCGAAAATTATTGTATCAATATCGAGAGCCCTAGCAGTTAACCATTAAAAGCATTTGGAATTATGGAGTTTCGCTGGCGCTTTTGTTGCCCATCGAATAAATTGGATTTTATTCCATTTTTTTTTCGAACTCGATGAAAATTAGTCAAATTTATATCTGCGGTAAAAGCCAGCTTTACACAAACGCGACTCTTCATTTTGTTATTTTACAAATACGTAATTTTGTTTAGCGTAATTGCGGCTGCAATTGAAACCGAACTCTTGATTGGAGAGCACAATGTACACACAAAACACACTCGCACTCGCACTCGCAATCGAACTCGCATATGGGCGTCTACACGCAGACATGGTTGCTGCCAATTTGATATTTACGTTTTAATGAAGGCTCTTTTTTGTTTGGCCAATCGCTGATAAGCTGGCCCATTGTAAGCGAATTCCATCGCTCGATTGCATTCAAAATGAGATTTTTGGTTTTCAATTGGAACCGCCACGGCATCAGATCCAAGTTAATGAGCAGTCAGCAGACACGCCCGTTCGTGTCCGTTTTCCAATAAAGCTCAAGAGTAAACAAGCTCGAAAGGCCCGCAGCCAAAGGGCCAAGTTAATAAAAGTTCACGACATGCAAAGGCGGCACATCGGAATATATTGCATGTAATGTGTGTTTTTTCGATTTATGAGAAAATCCAAAAAATTAGCTTAATAAGTTTTCTCTATTGAGTTTCTTGTGTAGTTCCTTTAATAAAAAGTGTGTAAAAGTCGGAAAATCGGAATTATAAAAAATCATAGTTCTATAACAAGATTAAAATACATATAAAGTTATAAAATTTGTTAATTTTCAAACCATTTGGTTGTAGGAAATAAAATAATTACGTTTTTAATACCGCTAAATGGAAAAAGAAAACATATTTAATGCTATTTTAGAATTTAATACTTTTTATGAAACTTTATTGCGGCTAGAGACAAGTTTTTGTTTGTATATATCCAGAAAATATGCAAACAAAACGTTTAATTTATTGTTGAATGCTCAAATTACGTTGATATTTTTACCACTTTAATTGCATCAAAAAGTATATAACAATTTCAAACCATTTTACCTAACCATAGTACAAAAAAATGTTATGATCTCTGTCATCAGCGATTTTATTTATTTTTAGAGATTGTTAATTTTCATTTATGCAATTCCTATTGCAACATGAAAAATAAAAGCAAAATAATGTCTGCCAATCATTTTAAAGGAAGATCCAGCTGCCAATTGTCATTTAGAGCTGGTGCAAGCCTTTCCTGGTTGGCCGCCATTTGACAGGGCAGTTAATTAAATTTCGGTTGCTCATGTTCGGATATACGGTTGTTGCACTTGGTCTTGGCCAATGCCGTTGTCTCTTAACTCTTTGAGGTTTTTCACTCGGCCATCCTGACTTCCCGCATGGATTTCCACCTTATCCCCGGTCTTTACTCTCGTTTGTCTCATTCCATTGCGGCTTTCCCGATCATTGGTAATTTACGCTTCACATGACCAGAGTCGGAAAATTCCTTCTTCCTTTTTTTTTTCACTTGCGGCTTTTCCGACGGTGTTTTTTCCCCGTTGGTGTTGTTGTTGTTGACTTTAAACTTGTGCCATAGGGGCTGGTGCGTGTTGGGAGCTAAGCTGCTTATCCTGCCTAGAGGAAATGCGGTTAGGACTCTTGCTCCTGGTCTTCTTGGTCTCTGACAGTGATTGGTGCCAGTGTCAGGGATTTATTTATCTTTTAAGAGCGTATTTATTGGCCCGCATTAAAGCTGAGCTGCCGGAAAACGGAAGGTGGGCTCGAAAAACAAGAATTTAAGACGGAAAACTCTCGTTTTGGCTGATTGGAGAACTGGGGTCAAGTGGCGGATTGATCACTGTTTTTGGACTCATCATACATCTTCACTTTTCATTTGTTCAACTCGATGTGTGTGAGCAATCCTGGTCATTTGACACTTTCACTTTGCGAGCCGTACAATTTATTTCACTTTTATCAGACATCAAGACATATTGATTTTTGTCTTCGCTGGGCGCCAAAGAATATTGCCAGAAAAAGACTATAATCTGCCTGAGCCTACTGTCCCACCCAGAAAAAAAAGGTTGGATTGGCCTTCTTATAAGGGTCATATGCCTATGTCTCTTGAACGTAATCAAAGTTGATTGATTACCCGAGTTCATCGTCCGGTTGGGCTGATGACATGCTCTGCAACTTTTTCTCCTTCACTTTCCCAACTCTACCCAAATCTCGTTAATTTTTAATCATCTTTTTTCAGGCGCAAATTAGTTTTGGCATTCTGTTCTAATGTGGGTGCCAAAATTTATTAATTAATTCCCCCAGCTCAGGTAAATCGGCTTAGTAGCCGACCAATTTCTAAGAATTCCCTTCGTCCCAAGTTTATTTTGCCTATTTTTTGTGTAAGCCGCTTTGTGTTTTTTAGAATTTGACCACTAGAAACCAATCTGTGGAAAACACAATTTAATGTAATCTGGAAAGTATTACAGTTTTCATATCTGAAATGGGAGGCGATTAAATAAAATAAGAGGGTGTTACTTTTGTTTATCTATGTGAAACACTTAATAATTTTAGGTGTATCCTTTCAGTTCAAGTATAGCGAATTTAATTCATTTTATTTGATGTCCATATTAACACGTTTAATTTTTAAAAACACTAAATTTTATATGCATATTTTCACAATCAGCTTAGATTTAAATATGTATATTTTTACAGTAAGCATAGATTTAAATTCTAAATGCTTAAAATGTGAAATGTAAGAAAAATCATATAAAATAAAAAAATCATAAAAATAGAAACTGGTATTAAGAGTAAAATAAAATAAAACATTTGTATTAATTCTGTTGCCTTTGCTTAACTGGACCTTAACCGCATTACAATTAAACTTTATAGGGCATATAATTAAAGTTAAAAAGTTATTTAGCAAACTAAACTAAAGTGCACTTGACCTACAAAAAAAGCATCAAAAATGAAAGCGCTCAGCTGCTGATGAAGACACTTATTCGAACGCTAGGCCGAAACATAAACTCCTCGAAGGGAGTAAGGACACAGGAATTGGCAGGGGACTCCTCCGCATTCGTGGACGAGTGACAAACTAATTTCATTACGAGCAGCTGGCACCGACATGGACATTGTCTATATCCCCCGCCCTTGTCCCCATTCCCCATGCCCAATGAAATCCGGTCATAATGCTTGTAATAATAATCAACAGCCCCAGAGCCAGGGTGAAAGCCGAGCTGCTGGGTTCCAAGCAGAAGATGATAAGTAGACACGGACTTGGACACGAACACTTGCAGCTTTGCGGATCTCCGGCTCGCCGAAGCAATTGCCATGGCAAAAATAGAACAATTTCACTTAAAATAAAAACAAAGGCCAGATAAGTGGGCCAGCGGATGGGGGCGTTGGGAGGGCGTGGCAAGCTGTGTGTAATATGTGCACAAATTGAAAATAAAGTTTTGTAACAAAATGTCGCACCGGAAATGAAACTCGCAGCATGAGACTTGGCTTGCCATCTCACCGTCTCTATCTAACTGTCCCCCCTCCTACAGCTGTCTCTTTCTTCTCTGCCTTCTCTGTCTTCTCTGTGGGAAAATGTGTAGCGAAGCGTGTAAACTGGATATAAAGGCAGAACCATTTTGGGGGCGTGGTCGGGCCGGAGCATTGTTTGCCACTATTACTGGGCCAAGAGGATGGGGGGGCACATCTCTGATTCCGCCTTAGTCTAGGCGCAGTCTGCGCCAGTTGAGCCTTTGCCATAATAAAAGATGACATTTTATAGCAGTCATAGCCATGTTAGCTGAGGGCGAGGGGCTGGTGGTTTTGGGCCTTTTGGCCTGGCCTAGGAGAAACCAGCAGCCGGAGGCACGGCAAAGACACAGCTGCAAAAGTACATAAACCCAGAAATGTCATGTTTATTCTCATTTCATAAGGAAATTGTCTGTCTATATAGTTTTGGTCTGTGGGGAGGGGCAGCACCTGGAAAAAGTTTCGAAATAAGGAGCCAGTTCGCTTTGCCGGAATTGTCTTGGCTTTTTTACGATCCTCACATAAAGTCGCAGCAAGCTGAACGATTTACGGCCAGCCAGCCAGCTAGCTAGCAAATTTATAGCCCATAATTAGCATACGAAATGGTTAAGTGCACCGCAAATTGCACTTCAGTGTAGTGCACATGCGGCTGAACCGGAAATAAAGTTGGCTAAAACCGATATCAAATTGAATTCGAGACCGTTTTTTTGGGTTGATTTAATGACACTTGATGTGGGTTAATCTTTGATATAAACTTTTGAAGCGTACACATTATTCTGACTTTTCGCAACTCGCTAATGGCTTTCAAAATCGGGCACAAATTAGCCCCATTAAATATTCAAATTTTCGGAAAGTTGGCCGTAGCACTTTGCCACTTTGAGCGACTGCCACAGGTTGTATCTTCGCACATCAAACACACACACCCACACACACACACGCTCAGAGGCGCCGCCTCGAAAATATCCACTCATCTAATCGCATCGTTAACATCATCAGCAATTTTGCAATGTCATGGCCCGAACAATGGCCAAAAGGAGCGGGCTGGAGCCGTGGCTAGCCGTTTAATCATTTTGTCACGCGTTGGCTAAACAAAAACGGCGGCAAAAAGGTTGCCGCTGGTGGGGAATTAAATTTTAGCATATGTCATAAGGGCTTAGCCATGATTTATACAGCTAAAGACCAGCCATCAAATGCCGGGACAGATCTCGTTGCAATAAAGGGAATTAGGCAGGGCCCAAGAGGGCGACGCCCAATGCGAAACTAAACGATTCCGGGAAGCTCGAACAGCAGATGCAGCAACGTATAGTACTACATAGTACATCGGCGGGACAACATGACCATTACTCTTCCGGATTGCAGCTTCATATATCTTCATTTTAGCAACACTTGCACTGTGAAAAATATACCACGATTGCCCTGGGACCGTGGCCCCTTATCACGTATACGTATCGCGCAGTGTAGGGTGACATGGCGCGGCGCTCAGCTGTGCACAAATTCGCTTGTGTATAAATATTTATATATTGAAATGCGATGCGAATCGATGGGAAGCTGGAGCTGAAATCGCAGTTTGAGCCGGAGTTGGAGTTGAATTTCGAGCAATGTGCCGCAATGCAATCGAGCTAGACGAAATTGAATTTGCAGCAAGTTGCTCAGGATTCGGCATTCGCATCCGCATCCGCATCCCCATCCGCATCCACATCCGGGTCTTCAGTTCTCCAGTTCCCCAGTTCTCCAGTTCTTGTCTTGCTGCACAGTTTGTCCTGTTTGAGCATGCGAAAATGCGATTTGAACCGCTCCCCCTGAAATTTCCTGGCCTGCAAAAGTTTTCCATCGCTTGTTGTTGTTGCTTGTAGCTAGCTGCCTGCTATTTTTCCCGGGTGGAAAACTGGGGCCTGAGCTGTGACAAATCTTTATGCAATGTTGCATGTCCTCTGATTTGCCATGATGACATGCTGATGGAATAAGTAGAGGGACGGCAAACGGAACTAAAACTATGACTTTGCCTCTAACTCTGTATCTGTGTCTGTCTCTGTATCTGTATCTGTAAATGTATCTGCATCCGTATGGTTGTATCTGTGCCATTTCTATCTGTCTGTGCCAGTGATTTGCTCGCTGATGCGTTAAGCACAAAAATTGGTAATGGCTGTGGCCATCCCGTTTTTGGCAATCATTACGCAGGTTTTATATCTTTATGTTGGTTTCTTTCTGTGATGGGTTTTCGACTTGGCCTGGGCCACAAAATGCCATCGATTTGATATGTTGTCTGATGCAAGATGCAAGATGGTTTAAGTTTAAGCTGGGTTTCAGAGCTCAAGAATTTTTAGCAATTTATTACAACCAACTGTTTGATTAAGAGCTGTTGAAATTTAATTAATTTCTTTCGTCGTGCCAACTGCCGCCAGGCATAAGCAGCTTATACATCAAAAGACACTGAAACTTAATCAGGCAACCGGACCCTTTCCTTAAGTCTCGACTTGAATGCAAAAACGCTTGGCCCGTTTCTTCTAATTGCATTAATATCTGTGCAGAACATTATTTATACATTTATTTATTTATACAAAATAAACACAAATAATAGAGGCATCGGAATAGGTGAGCCCCGCCGCTTTCTAATTGTGCGACTGCGAGTGCGAGTGGAAACTTTTCATTATAAATTGCGTGCCAGCTGTCAACATGGTGGTTGCCCCAGGGCCAATTGAAATGGATTTGCAAGGGAGGATGGTGGCGGAGGGGGGCGGAGGGGAAAAGGAGCTCTGAAGGCGTCCCGATGGAATGGCGATGATAAGGGGGCGTGGCACTGGCAGTTGAAAGGCTAATTTTGCACATTTGAACTGACATCCATGAGGAGTAAATGCGTTGTGGGTTATCATTCGGTTGGTCCGCCCGGAGAAAGGGGCATAGGCGGTGGGCGTGGCAGGGCAGGCAATTTCATGGTTAAATGATTCAGAAAGAGAATTACAAAATTAGGCCTTGGCCCAACCTCCCCCCTGGTTAACACAATGTAATTAACTTTTGCGCGACTGCCTCGCCCTCTCAATATATTTGATATTTATTTTGGCCCTCTGGGTGCACTTTGGTCACTCGCCCGCTGACAACTTTGCCTCTATGGGGCGAGACTACGCCGGATGTGCTGCCACCAGGCAGCCCCAATCCCATTCCCCCTTTCCCCTCCCTTGCTGTCTCTTTCGAGCGGCTTTTCGAAAGCAATTTGAAACAAATTTTATTGCCAAAGTTTTTGGAGCACATGGAAAATTGTTCAAGTGCTACCGCAAACAAAAAAAAAAAAAGAGAAAAAAAGTTGCCAACCAAGATGCCGCTCTGATCCACAATTAGTGCTACACAAAAGTGTGTTAACTGTTCTTGGATTGCAAATAAAATAAAGACGAATTTATAGTTTCCTTGTGGAATGGGAGAAAACATTGTAAGGTTCGATATCGCAGCTCTTAAAGAAAGGCTTTAAGTGCTGCTTACAGCTGGGGCAGCAGATCCAGTAAGTCCGCAAGCCTCGTTGCGCTTCATGGGCAACTTCCATGGCCGGCGCACAGTGCGTATGCGTAATAAACAAAACAACTGCAGTAACAATCGCTCCTTGTGTGTGCCTGTGTGTGTGTAAGTGGGCTTTATTTAAATTTACAACCAAGCAGTGGGCACTGTTAAGCTTTCCTACGCACACTGGTCACGCCCCGTTCTCTGACCCACCAACTCCCCCATACAATCCCTACAATAGGGGCGGTCCACGCCCACTCCCTGGGCGCACATTGTGCTCAGTGTTTGGCGTTTGCCTCTGTTGAATAATAAATTGTATTTTGCGGCATTTAAAAGCAATTTTTTAACATTTTTCAATCTCAATGGCAATGCCTGAAACGGCAAGCACGCACACCATCATAAATATCCACAAACACTGGCACACAGGCGATGCGACTGCCACGTTCATATCCGTATACTGGCACAGATAAAAATACTTGAGGATTTAAATCTAAATTTGAGATATAATAGTAAAAACATTTTAAACATTAAATACAAAAAAATCTTAAACATAAAACAAATGTCAAGATCAGAGTTTTTTTATAATTTTTGGTCAGAATCTTGTAACGCAATAAGGGAGAATTAACAATAAATTATTTTTTAATTTTATTTTTTTATTTATCGTTACCAAATAATATATATCAATCAAATTTCGGTATAAACGGAGTTAACAAAGCTTTAAAGTTATTGATGATATTTACGTATGGATAACAATGGGTAGTCTGTATAAACACGACATTTTCGGCAGTGTAATTATATACATGGTGGAGTAGAAGAGGAGCCCGTCCGGAGCCCACAGTTATGGCACAGTTTTGTCTACCAATTTTGCAGTGAATTGTCCTGGGAATCTCTGAAGCCAAGGCTGTCAAATCGTAGCAACAACAGCCACCTCTCCACGCACCGAGATGGATAGAGATGGATGCAGAGGAAACGGGAGTGAGCGTGGAGGAGGGGAACGCTTTTGGCTTAGACTTGGAGCTGGAGAATTTTCGGACTGGCTCCCTGTGCATTTAGTTAGGCTTCAAGTGAAGACAGCAACGATTCGGCAGTGAAACAAATTGCAGCATTTAAGTTCCCATCCCTTGTTCTTCACTAATTCTGTGCATCAGGAGTGGCAAAACTAGTCGAAAATGTTCGTTCTTGTGTGTCGGGGCTGGCAAACAGTTTGCGTAAAGTTTGATTATGTGTGTAAACCGGCCAGTATTTTCCATTTCAAGTTGTGCCACACTTTGCATGTGCCAATGCTGGCGGCATCCATGTTCGGAACAACAGCTGGAAATTATTGGGACCGAATTTCATGTCGATCTGAACAGGCCTGTGGAATTAGTTCAACGCTTAGATGCTTAGATACAAATAAGTTTGGCTGGAGCTAACCTAGAAGTGTCAATTTAAGATTTTGGGGATGGAGCAACGCCTCTCGCGTCGTCGCAAATACAGGCCAAAAAGTGCCAAGAGGTAGATACATATATTATTGAGTAAGATTTTAGCTACTATCTCATCTCTGAAATCTTTAGTGGGCTCGCCCAATTCTTGACCAATCTGAGATGCAAGTCCCTGGACAGCGTGCGCCGCCAGGTCAAGAATAAACTGCGTCAGGTCCTTCCGTCCGCTAGTTTCTATAGGGACTCCATGCGGTTCTACAAGCGCTGCACTAAACCAGATCGCCAGGAGTTCCTGCGCATCAGCGCGGCCATCGGCGTGGGATTTCTCATCATGGGTGTCATTGGATTCGTGGTTAAGCTGATGCACATTCCCATTGTCAACATTATCATGGACTAAGCTGAAGTGCTTTGGCAGAAATAAAGTTTCAATTCAATTGCTTATAGTCGAGCGTTCGCTGGCCAAAAGCCAAAGTCGCCGTAACGAGGACAAGCTGGTTGGGTCGACCTAAGGGTGTTGACAAGATCATTCCTCTTCCTTGCCAAGCTTTTTTTCTTATACCCATTAGTCAGGTTTTTAAAAGACATGCTACGTTCTTAAAATTTGGCGAATGGGGTCATGAATTGTTTTAGGGTGTCGGAGAAATCTTCCAGTTTAAAATTCTATTAAGTGTCTTAAAAAAGAACAACTAAAAAAACAAAAGCAAAATATTTAAAAGGGTATAGGGATTACAAGGACAGGTATATATTTAAATCTTGAAAATACGCATACCAAATTCAAAGTTTTTATTTAAATTGTTTTGATTTTGTTAAAATGTCCTGTAAAAGTCTCTCTCTAAATTTAACATTAAATTATCTAAAGCCAAGCAATTATATAATTTGTATGAAAAAAATTTGCAATCGCCTCAAATGACTGATACCCCATAGAGTAGAGTTAACTAAGTATCGAGTATGTTTTTCTCAGGTAAAAGCATTAAGCTTTTTTTCTTTTTTTCCAGTTGGGCTCGCTAGGAAAAACATTCGTCGTTGCCAAAAGTAAAAAAATATGTGTTCGCATACAAGTTTAGTGGATGAACTTAGTCGCATCAAGGCCCTTGGATGGGGTCATACGTGAAGCCAGATTTGGCAGACAATAAGAAAGGTAAAAAAAGATTTGCCAGTCCGTTTAAGGCAAGAAAATGGTTACATTAAAGTATTCGCCATCTTTTTGGCAATAACTTTTAAACGTCTAACCTCTCCAAATCGCTCAGAGAACTGTTATATACCACTGGACATATTTTTTGGGAGAAAACAAAAACTTGTTGGCCAATCCAGTGGGCAACGCTTTTATCTGAGCACTGGCAGCAGCTGCGGAGGGAATCAGGAGTTGGGTCCTGAACGCATCAGTATCCATATCCCTTCGGACGCTTGCATGTGCATTGTCACATGTGTCTCCATTTGCTGCTGTTATGTTTTATTGATGAGTCTCGCAAACCAAAATTGATGATGCCTCGATGTTCTCGTTCGCGTCCTTGCGGCGCCGAGAAGAGCACAATCCAGCTGCCTTGTTTTTCCCGCTGTTGCCGCCGGAAAATGGCGAAAATTTATTCAAAACTTCGACGCAGTTGCATCCTTTAACGGCCCGTCCGTGCAACAGGCGTCAAAGGAGCTGACGGAGGCAAATTGACGTGGTCTGGATTAACAGACAGGCCCTCTTGAAAGTACTGCGTTACATACATATACTGAACGGAAAGTCTTTTAACTGAAGAGCAAATGGATTTTTTTTCCAGTCATATGTCAGAGTCGATGAACGTGAACTTTCCAAATTGAGTAAAAGCAAAGTTAACCACAAATGATGGCAGGAAATTAAATTCTTAGCTTGGAATTGGCATACTTTAAGAAATCGTTAAATTTTAGTTTTGGCCAAGAACACTTACAGTTGCGTACCAAATTTTAAAATTGTCACATTTCCAACTCTGAGATGTTTGTTTGTTTCTATAATGGTCGACTTACCATCTTGGCTTTTATTAAAAAGACCTGAAAGAAGAATATAGTCGAGCTTCTTGATGAACTTGTTCAATACAAGTAAGGGGTATAAGAATTATACTGATATGTTTAAAAACTACTCGGGTAAAAAAACGTAGTAGTCCAATTAAACATTTTTTGCTTTGATTCTATTAAAAATATGAAAATATTACATTTTTATAGTTTTCATTTATCTATTTTCGGATTTGATTTTAATATCTGGAAATGTTATGCATTTAATTCAAAACGGAACTAAATCAAATATTTTACACATTAATTAAAATATTTTAATGCTAGATCATGCTATTTAAAATGCATTGTATTAAATATTATGATTAAAGTTTAACTTATATATTTAATAAATAAATATAAATTTAAAAGTCATAGGTTTTTACTATTCCATATTATAACTGCGTATTTAAATTTATTCATTCTAAGTATGGCTTGAAAGGTAGTTAACAGAAGAAAGTACCGGATAAAAATTCTTTTTATTTTGTATTAGCATAGTTAAAGCTTACATATGATTGCAAATTTAGTTTAAGAGCATCCAATCAAGTGGTTCTTTATGTTGTCCCTTGGTTTCCTTGTTCTAGTTCTCTTCTTGATGCATTTTAATTAAAAGTGAAGTGCGGCCATTAATTTGCAACTACAAATTACACTCAATAAAACATGTCTGCCACACTGATTTTTCGGCACGAACCGAGTGCACAAGAGAAAGAAGGGAAATGTATGTGTGTGGAAGAGAGACTGGCAATCAATTTGCACTTTGACTACAATTACTGATTTTCGACACTTCAAAGGATTTTATAAATTGCCATTTGCTCTCAGCCCTCAAAAAAAAAGTTCAACGTTGCTGCTGCTGCTCTGACTTTGGCAATTTGTTTTGGCCTTTTCCCTTGCCCACACTCACACTCACACACACTGGCACACCCACACCATCGCAGACTCACACAGATAGGGTCACATGTGTTTTTTGTTCTCATCCTGATTGCGCCTACCATGTACAACTTTAATTAACTCAATGTGCGACTCCTGCGGCCAAACGGCAGGCGGCAGTCCAGAAAGCCAGGACTTGAAAGTAGTTTCTGCGTGCCCAATTCAGTGGCAAAAGAAGGCAGGGAGCAAAGTGATTTTTTGTTAGGTTGGCATGCTGCAAATTAGGTTTTGGATGAATGGAAAAGCTAATGAGGGACACCGAATCGAGCTAGACAAGGTGGCAAAAGTTAAAGACATTCTGTTCGACCAATGTTGAAATTCAACCTCCACCTTCGCACTTTTGGCCACGTTTCTGGCTTTGCAATTTCCATGCAAAGCCGAGACATACGCATAAAGCGGAAAACATTTTTACACATATGACTGACACTGATTGCGTTTGTCACGTCGCCGAAATAAAATTGCTGTGCGACCCCAAAAACTGACGGCTAAGCGAACCAGAGAGGTCCCCAAAAAAAGGGGAAAAGTATCGGAAGAGAAAGCTATACTTGAAGGTCATAGTCAAGAAATACCCTGTACTATCCCTAAAAATAAATTGGTTTTAATTTTCAACCCTATACAAATACTCAGTTGTTAACTAGGGCTTAAAATGTTTCAGCGGTGTTTAAAAGTATGCAATGAAAAAAGAACTTCGGTTTTTTAACTGAGCCACACGGACTTTTGGATTCTAAATATTTTGTTACATACTCTTAGGCACCATTTTTAGTAAAGTAAGCTCGATTCTTTTCATAATTGTATGTATTTAAGTAGTTACATTTATGTTCGTCATTCATGTAAAGGACCGTGTCTATCAATTTGAACAGTTATGTGTGTCAATGAATTCAATACTTCTACGAAGAACGAATCTGAACGGACTTAACAATACATTAGTTAGGGAAATCTACTGATATAATAAAGATAATACCCCACGAGTAACGGGTATGAAAATCGGCAAAAGGAAAGACCCAGAAATACCAAACTTTTTTGTTTCCGTTGTTGTTGTGTTGGCCTCTTCTGGCATTCTACTTCTATATATATGCACACCTCATCCCGTTGGTTTTGTGTGCTTTTCTTGCATCTGCGCCAAAAACCGGGTGACGGGAGCGGAATTGCAGTAAAATCGTCATCGATGAACTCGGCGACCTCTTTACGCATGCAAACAACCACACACACACACATACATACACACAATTCGAGGCCTCATCCGTCCAGCATTGCGTATACGTAACGAGCGCCAGCCGATTGTCGCAGTTGCGGATTATTTGCATAATTTAGCGATTGAATTTTATGCTCAAAAGCAAAGCGCAGCAGCTGCTTTTCCCCTTCATACATGTGCGTTTATCAGACGAAAGGGGGAAATTGAAGAGCTTCATCCATTTTGCTTTTCATATATTAATTATATAATTTTTGCTGCATTTGTGTGGCCGTGGCCAGTAGCCAGTAGCCAGTAGCTTCCGAATAGCATCGGCATCATTATTAAGCCGATGATGAAGATCATTCTTGCCGGGACATGGACAATAATTGCATGCAACATAATTAAAGCCATTAAAGCACTTAAGCTGCCGGAAAACGCAGGACATGGCATATGGCCGTGGCTATAGGCCGTCAGCCAGGGGAAGTTCGGAGTCCGGGAGGGAGGCGGCGATAGAGTGGCCACTGGGCGAGTCATGTTTGCATATGCATAATTATGATGAAAACACATTTAAATGCATTTAATCGGGCACATGGCCAGCCTCGGAGGGGAACAGGAACATCGGCAGGGAAGCGGACGGCGGTGGCCGAGGATCGTGGTCAGCTGGGTTTGGTAGACCTGGTTTGGCAGGTGGCTTATGGCCAGGGCCCACTGAAAAGGCTTTTAACGTTTATTGGTTTTTATTAAATATTCCGTGCCAGCGGCGAGGCCGCAATCATATTAAATACATAGAAACGGATTGCTCAATTTATTGGGCTTCAGTCAAAGAAATATTTAAGTTAGATGATAACAAATGTTGAATAGCTTAAGTAATTCTTATTCTTATTTTTGTAACTTTGAATAACTCACTAGGCTTTGTAACAACCCAAGCTGTTAAAGCTTAAGCGTATCTATAAATTGAATTTAATATGCCAAAATACAATTTATATAAACAAGCATACCCATGCGCACAAGCTCTTCTATTTTCTCAAATACGATTTGGCATTCTCGAAATATTTATTTTATATTTCACTGCATACGCCTTAGCCAACAGAGATACAAGAATTTAATACTCCATAAATCAAGTTTAACAAATAACAAAATCATTTTCCATCAACATTCAATGGAGGGAAATTCGAACATCGATTGGCAAAAGAAATTCGTTTGTAGCTGACCAACTTGAAATCATTCAAAGTTGTTTGTTGATTGGCACAGTCATAGCTGGTGATTTTGAAATATTTACTGATTTTCCTACTGCAAATTATGTATGCGATTTAAACCAAATTATTTATGTGCGAAGATTTTTCAAATATTTATGCCGGGCTAACAAAAGTGCATACGCGCATATATTATTATTTGAGAATCTAGAAAGTATACGTATGTGTTGGGTATTTGTGGGCAGTTTTTGGCCAGCCTTTGTTTGCCACGACCGGCCAGAAATTTAATTAAATCTGTGCTAGGCATTTCAATTCATTTTCTATTTACACTTTGTGACAATTTTTACGCGTCAACATCTTTGGTGTATCTTTTTGTTTCGGGGCGAGCCATTGTTAGTTTTTCGTCCTTTCGTCCTGGAGTGTGGACCCTCCATAAATGTTGCATGAGGCGCACTTCCCGTTTCCTGTGAGCGCATTTCGCTTTCATGACAATACAGAAAAAGGCCAACGAAGGAAGCAAAGATTTTTGGGTGGCTAAGCAGGAAGCTCAAACTTTGAAGTTGCCGGATGTTGGGCTGTTGTGGCTGTTGTTGTTGTTGTTGTTGTCCCTTTGACCCACAACCGAGTTGCGAGTCAGCTGTCCAAAAAATAATTGATCCTGCGACAGGCTCCTCCCAAATGCCTTCTCAATTGTCCCATTATCAGTTGTCCGGACTCGGAAAACATTTGACCAACAGCTGCGGCGGTTTCAATTACCCGCACTTCCACTTCACTGTCGCACCTTGCACCCAACTTAAATATAATATTTACAAAGTTTATTAATGTGTGTGGCACCTTCGAGGTGGCGGCCAAAAGACAAAGAGCCGTGCAAAACCAACGGGAAGACGGAAAGAAAAATACAATTATAATTATTTATTATGCGACAGTTTCCACTTTGGCTATCTGCGTCTCTTCGGCTCCTTTGTTGCACTCTCTGCAAACGAAAGCGAAACGAAACTGTCGTGAGAGTTGGCCATAAATCATTTATGCAGCAGCACGCCAACGAACAGGCAGACAGTCAATACACCGAGCGAAAAGCTGGAATAAAATGTCATGCAATTTCATTTAGCTTCGCTTAACAATCCGCAAATGCACCGAGCTTGTTAACTGTTTTATTTTACCTTTTAATTATTGTGATTGTTAGTATTGTTATACATCGATAAAATCGCTTTCGCCTAGTTCCGCCTGTTGTTCTGCAGCTAGATCGGTGGTTATCTCTGATATATCGTCATCATATTCGATCGCGAGGTCGGTGTGACCGGACTTGAAAGAACAAATAACTAGTTTGTATGCGTAGGCACAAGGTTCATCGGGTGCATTGTCCATGCACTTTGTGATGTACTCCGCTGCTTCTTTAAGGGCATTCATCGATTCCAGATCAATTTTTCCCAGTTCATTCAGCCATTTATTTGGCTGCCTTTCCAACTGACATTTAATGTTGCACTTGTACTTCAAGTCGACAGTTTCACTGAGAACATTCTCCAAATTATCGAACTCCTCAAACTTTTCGTATCCCTCAATAGAAATATTATTAATTTTCAGACAATCTTCGAAATCGTCAAGGGTTTCTTCAAAAAAGTCAAAGGGATGGCCAGCCTGAAAGGGTTTTCTTATAACGCGAAAGGTTTTTTATCTTGATTATATCACCTTAGCCTGGCCGATCAAAGCCAAGATCAGAGACGCAAAAATTACAGGTCTGTTGCTGAACATTGTTGAACTTGAACTAAATGCTTGCTAGAGAAATTTATACTTACTTAAAGCAAATGCTTTCAAGTTGATCAACCAGTTTTTTACGATTTAATTGGCATATTGATAACTATAGTAAACTAAACCAATAATTAATTAAAGAAAACCTAATGCAATTTACTTTTTAAGTCGGATAGTGCAAATTATTTTGTGCATCAAATATTTAGTATCGTAAGTAATTAAAATTTAATTAATTACGATCTATTCATATTTAATTGTCTCAGATTCATGTAAGAATAGTTTTGTTTCTAAAGCTTGTTCTCTCATTTTTCATCCATATCCTGACCATATCTCACAACTTTGAAATACATTTCTCTGTGCAGGGAAACCCATACGCATGCTGAGTATACAAAGTGGCATAAATCAACTTACACTCGCACACCTACACCCATCACTTACGTGGAGGTTGGGGATTGTGTGCGGGGCTTGAGAACGTGCCTGCAGTCATATGCAGAACTTGCAAAGAGTCCTGCCCCGCTTTCTCCCAACGCAAAGACGCTGCAGAAAAACTGGAAAACTTACGCGCTCCGCTTCGTCGCCTTTCCTTTCCTTTCCTTTCCGTTCCTTTCCTTTCCTTTCCGTTCCTTTCCTTACGTTTCCCAGCCCGCCCTTTGCTTTTCCATTCCTTTCCCTGGTCCCTTCAATTTTTTTTTGGATGCATGTCAGTGCCTTGTGTGTCTTTTGATAAGCGCACTCGAAGCAACAGAAACTGTAGCGCGGCATAAGCTGAGGGCAGGGAAAAAGTAGTATAAGTTTTCCTCGCTTTTCGGCGTTTTTTTTTTGTTTTGGCTGCTTCACGGCAAGCACTTTATTGGCAGTTGCTGAAGTATGCAGCGCAGTGTAAGTTTGCTCGTCGAATTTAATTTCTGGCATGTGTGCCCGGGGTTGGGGGTGTGATTAGATTGCTTTTTGCACAGGGGGTGGAATGGCAACTTTAAGCAGCAACTGCTGTTGATAGGAGACACCAGAAAAATATGAAAAGTACATTTATCTTCTGGATGCTGCAATTATTTTTAAAATGGTGCTAAGACTGGTTTGTAACTTTTCAATTTATTTGTATTTAAAAAAAAAAAGTTCAGTATCAGTCTTATATTTTAAATTGCACCGGTTCAAAACGGACCAATTTTTGTAAATGTAAGGTGAATGCATCAATAAATCGATATTGCAGTGCTTCATATCAATACAACAGGAGGTTTTTGACATAAATGTATTAAGATCAATTAAACGACTATGATATATTAATTGATTTAAACGTTTCAAAGCGACTGCTAAGAAAGTAGTAATGAATCATACCGAGAGTGTCCGGCTATATATAGAAACAGAAAAGATAGTCCGATTAAAATCAATTGTAAAATGACTGAAATGTAAATGTATCAAAAATGTTGTATGTTGAATAAAGAGATGAATAAAGCGTAGTTATCAATGTTTCTCCATCTGTTCAATATAATACGTACTTAATTTCCGTCAATGTGCATACGGGTATTTTGCAAATGAGTCCCCTTATTCATATATTTCGTTTTCTCACCATCAACACAAAAATGCATCGGCCTGGGGGATAAGCATGTTTAACCTTTTTCAGTCTTTTCAGCCAGCGCGCTAACGTTTTGCGTATGTTTATCCGAACTTCCGTCGATTTACAAAATTATAATTGCACTCACCCATGGGGAGGTGGGAAATTCTGGCGGTATTTGGGCCTGGTTGGGGTGCAGTGCACACTCCGTTTACAATGCACTTCCGCCCCATTGTTGTTTTGCATGTTGACATGGTGCAGGCACCGCCAGCGAGTCAGGCAGACATATTACTCATACGCCGTGTTGTTGCTGCCGGTCGGTGGGGTTGTGTGCGTGTTGACAATCATGTATTCGTTGGTTCTTCTGTTTTTCTGTTTTTTTTTTTTGTATTTTTGTGTTGTATTTTTTTTTTGTAGTGCCGTGCTGTTGCCACTAATGTGCCACGCCCCTCGGCGGCGTGAAGTTGAGCTGACAATCGAAAGCCGAGAGGTGGCAGAGCGGGCCAGTCAAGTGTGTGGGCGTGGCACGCTCGCCTTTTCTTGCAACCCCCCCATCGCTTACAGCCTCGCACAATAACAATGGCACCGGCATCAACAGCAGCTGCAACAATGCAACATGACAACTTCCGTGGCATTCGCCTGCCGGCACAAAGGAAAGCGACAAAAAGTCGAACACAAACAAACACTCATACGCCCCGTGAAAAGAGGCGAATGGAAAACTGTAACGGAATCGCATTGTGAGGGGGAAAATGTTTTTTCCTGCTCTCGGGCAACGACAACAAAAGAACACACAGCTGGCAAATCGGAGGCAGTCCCCGAGAAATATGGCAAAACCCCACTGGCGGCATCGGCAAGATATCACCCGAAATGCGACAAATCAATTATTTGTACTGTGTGCTAACCTAACGTGATGGCAGGCCAAATCAATTAATTGGAATCCATTCGAATCGGTCTGATTTGATTCAAACGCCCTGCGGCACGCCTCATGCAATTCCATTTAATTATGCTAATCAACCCGCAAGTGCACCGAGCTTGTTAATTAGTTTTATTTTACCTTCTAATTAAAATTTATTGACCTTACCAACGCAAACTCAGACAGCGGGTGCGAGTTTTGGCCAAAAGTCCGTTTTTTTTCGAGAAAATAAAATAAGTTTGGCCCCTTTTTATAATATAACATTAAGCCAATTTATGCATGAAATTTTTTCATATTTTTAAAGGTAACATTTCATGCAAAATGAAATAAAAAGTATAAATTTTAGTAAAAAGACACGAAGACTTAGCTGTTCGAAATGCTTGTAAGGCTCTCGGATTTGATTAACATAACAAGTAAAAATATAATTAAGCTTAATTTCTCATTTATTTCCTAAGAATTAAAAATAACTTTAAGGGAAAAGAAATTTTTTCGCACACGAATACTTTGCTTTACGAGTACTTTTGAGTACCGTCTGGAAATAAAGTGAATCGAGAATCGCGGTTTTATTAAAATAAAATATGAAAATTCGGAAATAAGTTTCGACTTTGGTTGCAATAAAGTTTATTTTAGGTTATTGAATAATATATTACATATAAAAATCATAAAAAAAAATGTTTTTTTTTTGTTGTTTTGGGCTTTATGTTAGCTTCTTAGCTATTCAAGGAAATAAATGACATTTTTTTGGCCAAAAAATATCTTTCTGGCCCAGTTTGCAACGTAGGCAACCCTTTTTTTATGGTTTATATCGATGACATCGCTTTCGTCTTGTGCCACCTGTTGTTCTGCTGCTATATCGGTGGTTTCCTCTAACATTTGGTGTTTAGATTCGTACTCAAAAATGGAGGCACATAGAACTAGTTTGAGTGCGTAGTCACAAGGTTCATCGGGGGCATTGTCCAAGCACTTTGTAATGTATTCCGCTTCTTCACTGGTGGCATTTATCGATTCCAGATCAATTGTGCCGAGTTCATTCAGCCATTTAGTTGGCTCCCTCTCCAGCAGACATTTAATGCTGCACTTGACCTTCGGTTCGACAGTCTCGATAAAAAGATTCTCCCAATAATCGGGCTTCTGCAAATTTTCGTATAACTCAATGGATTTATTGTTATGTTTCAAACAATTATCGATATCGGTATCGTCAACAGATTCGAACTCGATGACGGAGTGACCAGACATGAGAGAACAAATAAATAGTTTGAATGCGTAGTCACAAGGTTCATCGGGGGCATTGTCCATGCACTTTGTGATGTATTCCGCTGCTTCTTTGGTGGTATTCATCGCTTCCAGATCAATTGTGCCGAGTTCATTCAGCCATTTAGTTGGCCCCCTCTCCAGCAGACATTTAAAGCTGCACTTGTCCTTCGATTCGAAAGACTCGATAAAATGGTTCTCCCAATAATCGAACTTCGTTAAATTTTCAATTTCCTCATGGGAAATATTGTTAAGCTTCAAACAATTATCGATATCGGTATCGTCATCAGATTTGAACTTGTAGTAGGAGTGACCGGACTTAAAGGAACAAATAACAAGTTTGTATGCGTAGGCACAAGGTTCATCGGGGACATTGTCCATGCACTCTTTGATGTATTCCGCTGCCTCACTGGTGGCATTCATCGATTCCACATCAATTGTACCCAGTTCATTCAGCCATTTAGTTGGCTCCCTCTCCAGCTGACATTTAATGTTGCACTTGTAGTTCAATTCGACAGCCTCGCTGAGAAGATTCTCCATGTTATCGTAACTCTGAAAATCTTCGTATTCCTCAAGGGATATATTGTTCAGCTTCAGACAATCGTCGAAATCGTCATAAGTTCTTTCAAAAAGGCAAAAGGATGGCCAGCCTCTGATACATCTTCATTATATTCATCAGATCCGAAGGCGGTGTGACCGGACTTGAAAGAACAAATAACAAGTTTGTATGCGTAGGCACAAGGTTCATCGGGGGCATTGTCCATGCACTCTTTGATGTATTTTGCTGCCTCACTGGTGGCATTCATCGAATCCACATCAATTGTACCCAGTTCATTCAGCCATTTAGTTGGCTCCCTCTCCAGCTGACATTTAATGTTGCACTTGTAGTTCAATTCGACAGCCTCGCTGAGAAGATTCTCCAAATTATCGTAACTCAGAAAATCTTCGTATTCCTCGAGGGAAATATTGTTCAGCTTCAGACAATCGTCAAAATCGTCAAGGGTTCCTTCGAAAAAGGCAAAGGGATGGCCAGCCTCTGATATATCTTCATTATATTCATCAGATCCGAAGTCGGTGTGACCGGACTTGAAAGAACAAATAACAAGTTTGTATGCGTAGGCACATGGTTCATCGGGGGCATTGTCCATGCACTCTCTGATGTATTCCGCTGCCTCACTGGTGGCATTCATCGATTCCACATCAATTGTACCCAGTTCATTCAGCCATTTAGTTGGCTCCCTCTCCAGCTGACATTTAATGTTGCACTTGTAGTTCAATTCGACAGCCTCACTGATAACATTCTCCAAATTATCGTAACTCTGAAAATCTTCGTATTCTTCGAGGGAAATATTGTTCAGCTTCAGACAATCGTCAAAATCGTCAAGGGTTCCTTCGAAAAAGGCAAAGGGATGGCCAGCCTGAAAGGATTTCTTTATAATGCGAAAGATTTTTAGCGTGATTATCTCACCTTAGCTTGGCTGACCAGCGCCAGGATCAGAAGCGCAGAAATTGCTGGTCTGTTGATGAACATTGTTGAACTTGAACTGATTACTTGCTAGTGAAATTTGGATTTATTTAAAACAATTGCTAGTAGTTAATGAACCAGTTTTTCAAGATTTAATATGCGTGTTCAAAAGTTGAGAAAATCCGATCAATTATTTAAAGTAGCCTTTTCTGTCTAGATGGGTTTTCCCTTTAATTAGAAACAAACAGAGCACCAGCTCATTTATCGGTGATCTGAATTTTCTGGTATGTATGTGACCTGCATGACATCAGACTACTAGTATACAACCGTTTACATGTTAATTTGCTGTTACTTAGTATCATTTTGTATATTTCTCATTTTAGTTATTTCATTTAGGAATAATCCAGTCAAGTGACTTTAGTTTTGTTCATTTATTTTTATTATTTGAACAAAATGTATACAATAAGCACGATCACATAAGCCCCAATGTTTTTACAAAATTATTTAATTCGTAAAAAAAAAAAAAGTGCTATTTCTGTCTAATACATTTAATGTAGTTTGGGTTAGTTTTTTTCAGTCGTCGCCATATTTAACCTTTTGCAGACAATGTTATTTATGTGAAAATAGCTGGGTTTTTAATTTAGTCCATGACTTAGAGCTTAGACTAAAAATCTTATTGCTTTTAGCTTTCGCTTATGGCGTCGCAGGTTCCAAATATTTCCAATCCGTAAAACAATGTTAAAGTAATGCAGGTTTTTGCATCCTGATATCTTGAAAGCTGCCTGAGTGTGTTAGATGGCTTTACTGTGGCTTTAGTGACTTTGTCATTTCACGTTTAGGAGAACTTAAATTCTATTCCCAGATTTGTGGCTCGCTCGACAAAGTCTTTTTCAACATTTTTTACCTCAATCTTTGGACAAACACAGTTTTGTACCCAACATATATTTCAGATACAGGCTCTAAAAGATCAGTATATTTAGTCATTCAATTTGAAACTACGATCTATTGAACTCTACCATCAATCGGATTTGATTGATTGTTGCTTACATAAATCGTTACGCATCCTGCGTGATTCACTCTGTCGGACCTGTACAACACATAACATTCAAAAGGGACGTCACTGTAGCCACTTGCAAACCATGTTTCTGAAAAACAAACTACACCATAGAGTAAGAAATGTATAGAGGCATCATTTGCTCTGTCCGGACCTCTGCCCAAGCTCTGCCCAAGCTCTGCTGAGAGCCATGTCTCCGCTCTCACATAGGCGCTAACAAGAGATAGCAATCGCTTTACTTTCGCACATTTGACAAACGAGAGCAGCTCTTGCGTTGCGATCACCTTGTACAGTTGCATCATGTGCTGGATAATGTAAACATGGTCTTTCCCATGGTGCAACTTTACAAGGTGGTCTCATCAGCTCTGCCAGGAACGACATACTTTTCAGAGACCAGCGCAAGAAAGAAATAGCAAACTTATGGCAAAAATATTGTCCTCAAAAACGAGCAACTCGTGCTTTAAGATCACCTTGTATAATTGCACCATGGTATCTCCCACTGCACTTCACGTGCACAATCCCATAGCGCGTAAATACAGAAGCAAGAGATTTTGGATTCTACAAACGTATGGCTTATTTTAGGGTAAAAATTATCTCTCGAAAGCTGCTCGTTTGCGTAGCAGCCGGCAAGTCAAAACCCAACAGGTGTATGCCCAGCTTTTATTTAAGAATAATAAAGAAAAGTGATTATAGTTTTTTTCATATATTTTCATAATTACAAAAACCTTTGTACAATAAGCATGATCACAAAAGCCCCAATATTATACAAAATTATTTAAGTCCCAAAAAAAAAGATTATTTTTGGTTTCTCGCTAAAATATTAATTAAAATTAACTTTTTCCTGAGCTTACATGAACTTAATGAAAAGGTTCGAAAAATATCAGCAGTTGATTTAGATATTTAAAACATGGCTGTAGAAGAAATTTCTTATCCAATATAAGGAACCGATGATCAAGTATTAGTTTTGTTTTTGTCGGGAACTATCACATCTAAAAGTAATAGCGATTACTCAGAATCAATAATGGGATGGCCAGCTTTAAAGCCACAAATAACAAGTTTAAAGCTGTATGCACAAGGTTCTTCGGAAGCGTGATCCATGCACTTGGTAATGGATTTTGCAGCTTCACTGGTGGCATTCATTAGGTCCAGATCCATTCTACCTTGATCATTTAACCATTTCTTCGAATCTCTCTCGAGCTGGCACTTGATATTGCACTTGTACTTCCAATCTACATTCTCGTTGAGCAGATATTCCAGAGTCTCGAACCGCGCATATTTCTCGTATTCCCCAATAGTAATGTTATTAAGATGCAAACATTCCTCAAAATCGTTAGGGTTCCAGTGAAAAATATCAAACGGATGGCGAGCCTATAATACATAGCATTTAAAAGTGAGACCTAAATAGCGATGCAGTTCATTAAGTTATTCCCACCTTAGCTGAGCTGATCAAAACCAATATCAGAGGCGCACAAAATGCCAGTCTGTTGATGAACATTGTTGAAATCAAACTAAACAACAGCTTGTGAATTTCCCACTGACTTAAAACAATTACGTTTGCGTTGCTCAACCAGTTTTTGCAATATTATTCGTTTAATATGTTGGTAGATACGCCCACCTTTCTAACCGCTTCGGTGACTTCATCGTTCTGCTCAAAGCTTTCTGTCAGACAAGTCAACATCTTAAATGCGTATTCGCACTTATCCTCCTCATCGTCGTGGATCTTCTTGCAGTTGTTGAGAATCTCTCGAAGTTCATCACTCACGGGTTCTTTTTGGTCAATCAAGTCCATATCCAAGTGGCCATTGGAGTCCAGAATATGTCCCCATTCCGCCAGGCAATGGACGAAGCACTTGTATCTTTTCTCGGTGTTCTCGATATCTTCCTCTTCGGAGCTCTTGCGATCCCAGAGTTTCTGGAACTCGGCCTGGCTGATATTATTGGAGGCTAGACATTCCGACACCAAAGTGGGTTCCTCCAGAACGGATGCACTCTGTTTAAAAATCAACCAGTCATTTCTACCTTATATAGGCGCTTTCAAGTTTATTTACCTGGGCGAAAACCACGATGATAGCCAGTAATAAAATGACCGCTAGCCTGAACATTATGCTATAACTCGCAGAAGCTGCTTCAAGATAAATATGGACATGGGCTTCCCTTTCGCAGTAAGCACTTTGCAATAAACTGCTAGCCGGTGAAAAGCAGGTCTGAATTTTATAGAAACTAGCTTGCGGGTAATTTATGGAGATCAGGTTATCTGTATCAGAGTATCTAGCTAACTAATTTATTGCTGCCAACTGGTTACTGGGTACAATATAACCCCGACGTCGGATATACGATCTGTCGTGCATTTAATTGCATTTTGAAACTCGGAAGTGTAAACAACATCAGATTGAGCGCCCAAAGTGATTGATTTGAAAATTTCATGAATTGTTTTTTGTATACGATTTCCACAAATTTTAAAGGCCAAACACTGGGGCTTCTACGGTAAAACTAAACACAATGGGAAAAACTCCACGTAAATTTCATTTTATGCATTTTATACGCAGTGAAATTCGCATAACATTTCCTGTCAACATATTTTGCAACACTTTTGCAGCAAAAATGAAGCGACAACTGCAGCGGCAGGAGCAACACAAAGCGACAAATTGCGATGACAGCAGGGGAGGGGTGGGTTTAGTTTGGTTCGGTGTGGTCTTGGGGCAAAGGCATTCCCAACTATGCCACCAACCCCGTGCAACTCTAGACAACAAATGAAAATTCCAAGAATATTCACATTCGCACTGAGTTCTGGCTTTTGCGGCCGGCACTTTGTCTGCTCTTTTTTCCGAGCCCAAACCCAAACCCAAACCAAAACCCAAACCCCTTGGCCCGAAAAACCGCTTGTCGCGTTGTTTACTTTGGTTATTTACGGCCTGAACAATTTTTTTTCGACTGCCTTTCTTTTCACGCTGCATACTTTGGCTGGTGGCCAAAAAGGAAATATGTGTTGGGAAAATTACAAATTTTTATGGTCATCGCTAGGTGCTAAACTGTGTCCTCAGCTGACCCAGCCTGTCGCTTCCAGTCCTGTCAAGTCCTGCTGCATAATTGCGATGCTATTTCTCAGCCCATCAATTTTTGATATTTAATGAATATTTTGCATTTCCGCGGCCACGCTCTGCCTTTGTTTTGGGGGGAAAATTTGATTATGTGAAGTTCAGTTAGTTGGGCTCCAACGCTAATTATGCCTATGAAAAACACATTCCCAAATGTGTTTGCCTCTTTTGGTAGTTGCATAATGTATGGCTCTCAGCATGCACAATGAATGGCAGGAATTTAAAACCAATAAAAAAAGATTATTTTTTCAAAAACTTTGTTTGAATTATGCTAAGCATTGGCAAAATGTATTCACAAATTTATGGAATTAAAAAAAAATGATTTTAGCCATGTTTTATATTAAAGAAATGGTTTTAAAATAATATTGAAATGAAAATACAGATTTTCGCCATGTTTAATGTTGAGTGTTTTTCAGATCTTTAAATTTTAATGAGCACAAGAAAGTATATAATGTTATATTTTTTACCTTGCCTATAGACAAGTTTTTCTGAAGGTTGAGAAATAATACCAAAAACAACTCCAGCTCCTCACTGGCAGCACCTGCCATTTGTTCAACGTGTCAGAAGGAGTTTTCCCGCCCCTTTATCCAGCTGTTGCCTCTGCCACCTTTTTGGGGAAAGTTGCCACAACAAAAGAAAAACTAAGGGAAAAATATGTGTAAAAAGTTTTTGCAGCTTTGCGTAATAAAAATAAATAGTAAGTGACTTCAATATGCATGTCACGTATTTTGCATGCACTTTGACGGCAACGCCACCGAAAACACCCACCCACATGCATTTTGGCACGTGCAGCAACACAATGGAATTTCTCGAAAAATGCGTAAAATGCGCAGGGCAGGCAGGGAATATAGCTCAACTGGGGGATTTTCTGCAACTTGGCCTGACTGACTGCGTCTTCCCAAGACAATGCAACAAATTAATGGGCGAAATCTTGGAGCTTGCTAACGACAATGACCAGGTTGCCGGTTCGCTTCGACCTGGGACCACCAAGGAGTTTGCATATATCAATTAGGATGAAATGGAGAGCAGCGGAGGCAGCTGCCAAGTTCATTGCAATAACAGTAAGGACCCCAAGCCACTGGGGTGTGAATCGCTCTAGCAAGACAAACAAAGCAGGGGGAAGGCATCCTTAGAGATGCATGAAGCGGGGAGCTGGGAGCTTGGAGCAGAAGACAGTTGCATCCTTGGCTGGCGGCGGCAGAAGCAAAATGGAAAGCGGAGCAGAGCAAGACAAACCCACTTCCCATGCGGTAATTACAAAATTTTTAATTAAATGTTAAGCGTGGGATGGACGACTTTAAGCGCTCATAACTGAGAATGGGCACGCCACAGAGCTTTAAGTTCAGTTTTTAAGGACCCCATCCGGAGACCATGAGTTGACTCCCAGATGGGTTCTGTTTATGCCGGACTTTCGCAATTTTTTCACTGCTCTCCGTGAGATTTGTACGCCTCGCTGCATTCGGTGACATTTTCTCCACCCACGCAAATGAGCTTACACATGGTATATCGGTTAAGCTAGATTTGAGGGGGTTTTTCACAGACCCTTCGGACCAGAAAAATATTTACTTTAGAATTTAATCTAGAACAATCGCTTTTAGTTTAATAATCTTGATTTATGGCACCATTCTAAGTAATTCAATTAAATCAATTGAGCTAGAACTCCTAATTAAGGTCAGAAAAGTGATAACCAATGCATCATTAAAAATTTTTGAATTATATTAAATATATATTAAATATTATAACTTGAAATTTAATTTTAATATATAACATTTGAATTCGATAGATAGATATTTATTTTTACCCGTCCATTTTACTTTTACTTTTATACTTTATTAAGTTTTAAATTAGCTTTTAAATAAGCTTTAATCTGCTAATATGATCCTGGTGTTAAAAGAGCAGTGAGATATATATATTTTTTGTATATTTCTAGCACAGTTTAACGCTTGAAAAAAAAGGGTGTCAAATCTCCGCATAAGAATCGGAGAACCTTTTTTTTTTGGCAACAGCCAGGGGGCTTAAAGTTTGAGCTTAGAGCGAGCTCGTGTGCGAATAGTTTTGCCGTATTTGCAGAGGAAGAAAGGGAGGAATGGAGGAGAAAGCGTATCGCTAACTAAAAATAAACCGAGTGTTAAACGTGGCTTACACACTGGCCATTTTTATTGCCAGCCTGGTCCGTCAGCCGTGAATAATCGCATTAGTTGTGAAATTAAAAATTACAAAATAGAATAGATAAATCCGCCCACGGCTGGCTGCTTGGCTAGTTGGCTTGAGGTAAGCCTTTTGTTGGGCCAAAGGCACAACTATTAACTGGCCCCCTGTCCCCTTCCGTTGTCACCCACATAAATTCGATTAAAACGTCCTTTTTTTTAGATGGGTGGGTGTGCGTATGTGTGTATGTGTGTCCATGGACTTACTGCTAATTGAATTGCCGAGTCGAAAGGGAATTAGCTAAGCCCGTTCGAGGGTTAATGTACTGGAAGTGGACCCAAAATCTTCCAAGGGGTCAAAGGTGGGTCAGCGAGTTTTTTACGGGTGCGTAGAGCTCATTATTCTTGAGTAGGTTATTGTTTTCATTGTGCCTTAGTTGAACCGACAACTGGGAACTCTCATGCATGCTTATGATTGCCTGCTTTTCAGGGCCAATATCCCTGAGGAATGTTCAACTTTGTAAATCTTCGATATAGATGCTACGCTTCGCAATGCATATTTTATTCAGAGCACTTGACCAAGATGTCACAATGATGATGACGTCAATGTCTTCTTTTTCTCCAATTCTGGTGTAAATTTAAATCCAATCTCATAGCAACCGAAAGGCATTGGCAGCAAAAAGATGAAGAGAAAACGAAGAAGTGAAATCAATTTCTTTTGTGTGACATTTGAAAGGTTTCAAATGATTTTCAATTGTTGTTGCATTGACAATTCACCAAAGCGGAGCTGAGTCTTCTTAGATATATATGCGCCCCTCTTTTTCCACCCCCCCACGTAATATATATGCCAGGATATATTGACTTTGTCCGTATGAGCTTCATAATCCGATTTTCGTGTTAAATGATTCTCTGGCTCGGCTTTTGTGCTGTGCACTTCCAATGGCTTCAACTTTGACCCCACGTCTTTGGCGGGTTCAATAAACATTCGCACAGGTGACTGCCTGCATTGTGTATTAAATTCCGACACTTAACCCCATTGACTGCAACTGTCTGCCGAGTTGGCGGCATGGGTTAAACAGCACTAGACGGCGACTCATTACTTGAGTGCTTAAATGGGTGGCTGCTGGTACTGTTGCTGTTGCTGCTGTTGCTGCTGTTGCTGTTGCTACTGCTCGGCTGCCTTTTTGTGGCAATTTTGGAGTGCGCTTTCTGCAGTTTTTAACTTGAAACAACAACAGTGAGTCAAGTCCTTCTCATGGTCCTCGTCACTTTTCTTCTTCGTGCTGCTTGCTGCTTGCTCCTTGCTCCGGCAGCAGGTGCTGCATGTTGCTGCCCCGTTTTGTTTGCGGCAAAGTGCGCACCGAGCGTCATTGAAGCTGACGTTGATGTTGTTGCAGCTGTTGTTGGTGCTGTTGTTGCTGTTGTCGTCAAGCTGCCACTTGTCACATGGCAACAGTTTAGTTTTCCACACAAACTCACACATATACAAAAAATACACACTCACAATCACACTCGCACTCACACAGCCAGCCGTTCACCCACACAATCTCAAGTGAGTGCAAGTGCCGGCTCAAGTTGCACTCTTACAGGCAGCAAACGGAAATCAACACAGAGCGCCCAGTCGCCGGGCCAAATGAATAGAGAAGCCCCACCCACTTAGCCACCCTCCCTCCCCCCTCCCCTCCCCACCCTTCAGGGCTCGCATATGGCAGTCAAAGGTCGCCGTTTATGTTGTCGAGCGGTTTTGCGGTCCAAAGATGTGGGTCTTCTGGAACTGTGGTTAGCGTTGAATTGCCTTCAAAAGAAATCAAATGTATGTAAAAGAAAATGAAAATATGGGCTTAACATGGATATTGGCTTACAAAAATAATACATTTCTTAGAGTAGCCTGACATACGAATTTTTATTTAATTTCTTTGTGTTTCCATATAAAATATATTATTTTTTGTATTAGCTGCAGTTTTTTCTATTTAGCTATGTGTTTTAGTACATTTCTACATTTTTTAAATAATAAAATCTTAGTTTAATCTTTAAATTCCAGTTTGGTAAATTTATTTTTCAATTAAATTATTTTATTCCCTTATATTAATTTAAATGGTCTGAATCCGTTTTGCCATCAGCCAACTGAAAAACAGTAAGGATTAGCCAAAAGAGGGGCAAACTTAAGTTTATATTTTGAGCAGATTACGATTTAATTGCTTTAATAAAAGTCTTATTTTTTATTTTTTGTTGTTGAAATAAATTTAATTTAATTTAAATGAATATCTTTAATAACTAAATTATAGATCAATAAAAATATATATTAGTAAAAAGACAAGTACGTGGTATAGGGATGTCTGGACTCGGTTCGCGGCGTTGTCATTGTTTTTTATACTGTGCCACTTTTCGTTGCTTTCTGGCTGGCTGCCTCCATCCGCTTGACTTGCTCATGTCGAAAGGTCATTGGAACAGTAAACGGACTGCCAGCCCTCTTCCTGCCTGCAACATGCCACATAATACAGTATAGCATGCTTGCAAATAAAGTTGGTCACTTTTGCAATCCACACTCGAGCCAATTTTGAATGCAGACAAGCCAGCCGCAAGCAATTTCGCCTCCTTTTTGTCCTTGTATTTGTGTGCATTCTTAATAATTTTGTTATTTCGGCAGCATCTGGATCTTAAGTCCGAGAAATTGTGTTCGTAATTTGTGGAAATATTAGAAAAATCCCAGCAAGGAGCTACAAATTGCCAAAAACAATTTGTCTTCACTTAGTGCTGCCTTGGCTTGTAAACATTTATTCATTTGTTTTATGTATATTTTCCATTTTTTTGCCCCCTGGCTGCCGGGCAATCGCACTTTAATTCTTTAAGAGGAGACATATGGGGGAAAATGCACCCGAAAATGGAATTGCATCAAAAGATTTTCGTTTACCCTCAGCTGCAGCTTCTCCGCCTTCTTCGCCTTAACTGCTTGCCTTTTCTGGGGCTGGCAAAATATTTGTGTACATGTGTGCATTGTTGCATAAGTTGTAATAATAACCTGCACCACACTTGCCAGCAAGCAAGCACACATGGAAAATATTTAGTTTCGATACGTTGCCTTTGGGCCAAACTCATTTAAATGCAAATTTTTAGCCAAGACTTCCGGGGCGAGGTGGTTTTGCCTGGCCCGAGCTCATATTACTTGCTTACTTGCTGGAGATGCATAAAATTTAATAACTGCCAGCAAGTATTTAGCCCTTGTTTTTGGGGCAGGGGCAGAGCAACACAATAAGCCGGCACAAACAAAACGAACTCGGCGATGCACTCTGTGAAATTATGCATAAATACTAGCTGAAGGTGGGCGAGTGTTGACCCCGGAGTTGGAAAAACCCTTGGGCCCAGCCCAACCGAGTTCCATGCCTTTGGCATGAGAAGTGCGAAAAGAATTTTAAATGTGTGCAATTACTCAAAAGGTTTCCCCTTCCCTCACACATGTTCACCTTTTTGAGCTGACCAGATTTATGTGGCCAACTGCTTGTTTTTTTTTTTTTTTTCTCCACAGCCTGAGTTGACACTACTGGCAACTCCGGATCGCCGGATCTCCGGATCTCTGGCCTCTTCTCCTCCAGCTAATGTCCCCAATCCGTTGGCACTTCAAGCTGAAGCTCTTGTCTCGGCTCCTCATATCCTCATATCCTCACATCCACATATCCTCTGCTCTTGTCTGCCGCCTCATGACAAATGTTTTTGTTTACCCCAACATAATTCTTTTGTGATTGATGTGCTTCCTTCCCCAGCTCAGGATTTCTACAATTTTTCCCCTTTTTTGTTTGCATAGGCAGGCTGTCACACACAATCTCTATGCCATAGGTGTGTGTTTATAATTTTTGTCGCCTCGCTCTATGACACTTGTAATAATTCGCAGCCAGAGTCTGGGTCATACTGTCACTGAGTGTTTGCAGCCAGTCAGTGCACTTAGTGCGGCTTTATTTTTAGGTGCTCGTGTAGGTGATGTGTTTATATGGGGCTGGGCAGCAGGATATCTCGGGTCAACGTGCTCTGGCTATCAAATCATATTTATTTTCACAACCAAATATTGATCGCAATAGCTCAGCACTTTATTTTCCTGTGCTTGAAATGGCAAAAAATGAAATTGCAGCCGGAACTGTCAAAGAATTCTCACAATACACTCATCAAATGGCAATGACTTAAGCAAAACTTGTGCCCCAGCAGGCTAAAAGTTAATTTAAAACTTGTTGGCGACGAATGAAGAGAGTGGAAAAATAAAAGAAATATGATATTAGATAAGTTTTCGACAGTTGCTGACGAGTATTTTCAATTTTCCCTATTCAATTCGGTTTTCAAAGTCTTAAAGAAAGTGCTGCAAAATTGGTGAATGTCTTGGGAACTGGTAATCTTAAGACAGCTTACCTTTTTGGCAATTATAGAATGTTCGCCACAAACTTGAAGTGAAAATCAAAGGGGTTAGAGAGAGAGAGAGTGAGAGAGAGAGAGGGAGGCTTTGAGTGGGAGAAAGAGAGGGAAGAGCCGTGGCGTAAATTGACGGCCCATTTCCGTGGCAATCTACGGATTCCCTTGCCGTACCCCCCCTAAGCTGTTAAAACAACTGACAACCGCAGAAGTAGTGCGACTTTTACTGCGCTGCTGTCTTCCGCTTTTCCGCTCCAGCCCGCCTTTGCCCCTCCCCCGCGGCACTTTTCCCGCTCAACTTTTTCGCTTCCGGCGACAGCCGCCAGTCGACAGTTGTTGAAAAGTCGGCAACGTCATCCTCATCGCAAGAGAATCCTGGATCCGCATTCCCTGGCTGCTTTCGCTTGGCTTGGGCTCTGTTGTTGATGTGCATTTGGCACTTGTTGTAATTGCTCCGCTTTCGCCCAAAAACCATCCAAGACAAAAGGGTGAAAACGAGTCATTGAATAGTCTTTCGACTTGCGTCCGAAACTAAAAAGTACGCTAAAAAGTTCGCTTTTGGCCAGCTCGTTGCGAAATTTATTACGGAATTCCATTAACTCGGGCTGCGGGCATTGTTCGCCGCCGCAAAACTATGCAAATAAGCCGGGAATTTATTATGTAATGCAAGCGATGAGCACCGCCGGCTGCACTTAGGCGCAGTTCCTGAGTGGGTGGTTGCTCGGTTGGGTGGTTGGGTGGTTGGGTGGTGCTGGTCAAGTGGCTGTAACCGCATGTCAGCGGGCTGGTTAGCTCTTAGCCTGGCCTAATTTCTCGCCGCTCCCAGCTGAAAGCTTTGGCCGCCACCCGTTCGCAATTATAATCCCCAAAAGCAGATCAACGCTTTAAACAATTTTGTTTTAGTTTTTTGCCTTAAAGTTAAACTTCAACTTTAACATCCATTTGAATATTTACTTTTGCCTGCCGCATTTAATGGCGCTTTTCCGTTGGCTGTGCTGCTTTCTTTCCAAATGAAGTGCGATTTATGCGAGGCAACAAAATGCAAATAATTTCAACGAAATTTTTATTTCGCCCGCAAAGTGCGTTAACCCATTGAGAGGCGGGTTAAACGGCTGTAAGCAGCAAGTGTCAGCCAGGCAATTCCCCCCGATTACTGGATGGCTTGATGGCATTTTCCGGGGAGGATGAACCGAGAAGATGTTGCTCAATTTATGCATCGGCCATAGCAGCAGAAGCACCAGCAGCAACAGCAGCAACAGCAACAAAAAAGTGCATGCAAACATATATTTATATGCTATGGGCGCCCTCCAGCTGTGCCTCCTCCTTTCCCTCTCCCTCTCTCTGTCTCTGTCTCCGCCCAGCTGCCCCTCTCTTTCTGGCCCACTCTAGCCGTCTCTGTCTGCTGCTGTGAATGCATGGCATGCATAAATTCGTAACTTGACCGCTTTTAAGTTGCATAAATTCTCGAATCCAAAGTGTCAACAGCACAAAATGCTGTTGTTGATTGTTGTCATACCCATTATTACTTGTCGGGTGTAAGGGTATATATGGTATTTGTTATAATTATGTTAATGAATAATCAGGATCATCAGTCGACTCACTGCGCTTAAAGGGCGTTTTGGAAAACTATTGAAATGAGATTGATCATGCAGATTCTTTTAAATCGCAAATAAGGAAGATATCATTTCTATTAAAACTGATTCCAATCCGGATATTTTAGGGGAAAGTTTCCCATTAAAAGGTTATTACGCCCAAGTGTAGGCAATAATTTTTGTTGTTTGTGAAATAAAGGGTATCCCTTAGTCGGTGAACTTGACCAAAGCCTTCTTTCTTGTTCCTGCTGTTGTTGTTGTTGCTCCTGTTCTCCAGTTGGCCAATGCGTTGATGATAAGCTTTACGCGTGGCCCGCTCCATTGTTGTATTTGTGTGGGTCTGTTTGGCGTTAACGTTGGTGTTGGTGTTGGTATTGGTATGGCTGCTGGCCTGTGTCAGTGTGTGTGCAGCAGAAGAAAGATGGCCGCTTTGATCCGTGTTGATATCAGAGGCCACACCACTGCAGCGCCGGAAATGGCCGGCAAAAAGGGCGAATGGGAATTGTGTGGATTATGCGACAACTGCAGCGGGCAGCGTTCAAGTGTCAACAGTTCGCGGCCCCAAGTGGGCGGTGCGAAAGGGAAATGGAGATACAGGGTACAGGGTAGGGAGCGAAAAGGATAGGGAGAACAAAGAAGTAAGGGGACAATGGCCGCCGTTTTTTCAGCTAGTCTGCGTTTAGTTGTTGACTCGTTGACGGCTGGTGATTCACCTTTTTTGCACCATCACTCAGGTCTGTCACACAATTTTTTCCCCTCCTCTCTCGATTTTGCCAGTTTTCCCAGATCGTTAGCCTTGAATGCGGCCACATATGGCCTTATGTACCCCGAAAACAGTGTCCACAGAGCAGTTGTTCGACTCCGTTTGTCTGGAAAAGCTTCCGCTGGTAATGCAAAATTTTCTGGATAGTCTCATCACAGATCCGGCTCTCTGTTTGTTGACCAATAAAATTAATGCCAGGCCAATGAGCAGCGCGCAAGGTGAATTAAAACGAAAAGACAAGAAAAATACAGGCAGAAATAAAACTTAGATTGTACTTTATATACTATCTATGTCAAGTCGGTCCAAAATTGCATTTATGCACGTCAGGGTGGACCAAAAAAAAACTTCAAAATTGTAGATTTTGATTAGCGATACATATATTTTTAAATCGAAGTGAGGGGAGGTGCGCAAGTTTCCATATAAATACAAAAAAGTACGTTCGTCACTTAGAATACATTTTTTCATCAAAGTCAACAGTACGTATGAGTGATAAGCCTTGAAGCCAATGCGCTGATCCCATCACATATTCATATTCCAACAATTTTTTCCGATAAGCCTGAATGTTTTTAAAAAAATCCATTTAAGACTTAATATATTATATAAACTATAAAATGACATTTGAATCTCAAAAATGTCAAAGATCTTTTTGGCAATGCCCACAACCAAGGAATATAAATTGAAAATGTTTCAATGCAAGGCAAAAAGACTTGATCTTGATAAAAATGCTTAATTTAAACACATGTTTACAAATGATTTCTCAACTACCTTAATTCTTTACTTCTTAATTTTTAAATCGATTTAACTGTTTTTTTCCCTGTGCATAATCAAGAAATGCGAATATTCTTGGCAGCTAAATTTTGTGCCTTGGCATTTAGGTTAGTCTTGGACAAAAGAGGAGCTTAGCTGAAAAAAGTTAGCTCTGCTTGCTCAAGCGCAACAGGCACCAATACAGAACCAAACACCGGCGCAGCCTAGACATGAGCCGTTGCCCGAGCAGTTTTTGTTTGGCCTGCTCATCTGCCGGAGCGCATTTTAATTTGATACCTTCATTTAGATCCCCTGCGCCTCCGCGCAACTCAAACAAAAGGAGCTGCCAGGCAATCGCACCTGCCCCAAAAAGCTGGCAAAACTTCGCTCTTAAGTTGCTTAAAAAGTTGTCACAGTGCTTAAGCTGTGCCCCGCCCATCCGACTCCCAAATAAAACACCACCCACTTGTCCACCAGCTGCAGTTGAGTGCAAATGAGTGCGGACAGTGTAGCATTGAAATGCTCTGGATCTGGCTCTGGCGCTGACTTGCAGCTGCTTTTTATTGCAGTTTCTGGTCCTCAGTTCTTTTGTCTTTGCTTCTTTCGCTCGCTTTGCTAGCGTTTATTTATTTTATTTCTGCTTCGTTCTCTTGCTGCTGCAACTTTTGGTTTACTTTCCGTTATTGTGTAATTGTTGATAACTTGCAAAAGTTTCGGATGCCCTGCAATAGGAGTTCTGAAGTCCAGTGGAATGAATTCAGAAATGAAAAGGTCCAAGTGGTAAATCGATCGGAAAACAGAGCATTCCCCTCGCGACCAATTTTACATTCAGCTTAAGCTTTTGTCTTCGTCTCTTTTTACTTGCTTGCCTTTCAACTTTTGTAATATTATTAAAGTACACTTCCCCCACAAATGCTCTTGCTGTCCAACTGGCAGTCAAAGATTAGCTAGTGTCATTATTGGTCAAGTACTCAGAGTGAAATCAATATCTGCAAAAATCATAAAAAAAACCGAAGAGCTGAATAGATTCGTTTGCTCACTCCTCGAAACGTTTTGCACTCAAAAAATATAGTTATTAGCTACAAACACTAGCTGGCTAGTTTAAATGTCGTAATATATAATGTGAAACAAACAATCCTTTTTTTTTATCACATTTTGTTTTTCAATACTTTTTAAGGCGATTTGGAGAATAATATTAAACAAATCTGTAAATAAAAACCCTTTTGTATTTTAGCAGAAAAATTTACTAAAGCGTCAACATTTTCTATTTTTTTTTTAATAAACATATGAAACAAAAACACCATAAAGTAAAAAGCAACAACCATGTTTTAGCTACATAATAAAATTTGAACGTTTCTGCCACGAATAAGTTTCAGATTTCCAAAAAAGTTTAAAAAAAGAATTCGCAAACAAAAAGGTAAATAAGAGTTTTTAATCAGAAATGTTTGTGTACGTAAATAAATCAAAACTTTTTGTTTATTAGTCGATATTTAAAATGAGTTTTATAAAAATAACTATTTAACATTTTAGAAATATTGTTCTATAATTTACCTTATTTGACAAAGAAATGCAAAATTATGTATAAAGGGAACTTATGTTTTTATATTTTTTTTAAAAGAACATTGTTGTGGAAAATGTTTTTGAACAAAAGTTTTGTTGAGTTTGGTAAACGGATAATTCTGCGTTAACGCAGAACCAATTAGATTTTCCTTCCCCTTCCCCTTTCTATTGAGTTTGCTTTCGTTTTCTCCGGGACCGCCTTGGACTTTCGACTTTCGACTCGACACACTTGTGGGACAAACGCACTCACTGGAAGTGCTCCTTTGGCGCAGTTTCATCACAATTTGGGTCAATTACACGCACTTGTCCAATTGAATATGCATGTGTGAGTGCCCTGGAGAGAGTGTTTCCTCTCAGCTTTCCCTTTGGTTCGGCACTTTCTTCACATTGCCCCCAGGGCTTGTTTGATGGCTTGCCCTTCGACCTCGCTGGCACTTTTTTTTTCTGCAGCTGTTGTTGTTTGTTGTTTTCGTTACTCGAGCGTCAGCTTGAAATTAGCATATAAGTACGGCCCACATTGGTGCGTTCAATCAACTTAATGAGCCGCTCCATTGAGCATTTGGCCTTCATTCGTGTGCCCGGATTATGACAGAGTGGCGTCGCTAAGAGCGCCATAAATCCTGTCAGCTACTGCCTAAAAGAGCACTCAATAAATCACAAATACACATACGCATGACTTGGGGCCGGGAAATTATGTGTGTTTGTATTTTTAACCCGCATTTTTGGCTATTTTATCCAAGCAATTGCGAAATAAACCAACTGAGATCAGCATTAAATGCAGCTGCAAGCGAAAAAAAATAACCAAAAAAAAAAAAAAACAAAACTGGCAAAAAAGTATGAAACAAAGCAAATCTGCGGCGAGGCGAGTGCGAATAATTACTATGGCCATATAACTGCATTGACGGGCTAGTTGGCAAAAAACCGAGCACCACAGACCGACGAAAAAACCCAAAAAATATAAAACAATAACGAATGTCCTTCTATGGGGCGGCTGCGGTAAATGCTGACAGTGTGTCCTGAGTCCTGTGTCCTGTGTCCTACAGTTGCAGTGGTAGTGGTTGCAAGTCCTGCGTGCTGTGAAGCCCCAATGATCGATGTCGTATTGTCAGTTTCATAAAAATTCAAACAGCCCGGCCAGCTCAGCTCAACTGCATCAGGCGGGACATCTAGGACATCGTGGACATCGAGGACATCGAGGACATTCGGGGCAGTCTGCCCCCAACTGGGCGGGAAATGCTTTTGTCAAAAGGCTTAAACTGCCAGCCACGAAGCGGCCAGCCCTTTGACCTCGCCCTGGGTTCCATCTCCACTTGCTTGCTTTATTGTTTGCCATTGATGCCAGCTCCCGAACAAAACAACAACAACAACAACAACAATAGCAGCAACAACAACAACGACGTGCGGAAAAAGCAAAAGAAGCGAGTGCTGTAAAATGCAATAAATTAAACAATATCTGCGCCAAATTGCTGCCGCATTCGATAGGTGCGAGTTGTGGGGTTCTGTAGAGGGATTTCCACTGATGCTTTTGGCATTTAACAATTTTTATGCGGCCCGAGACTGCTTTCCTTCCATTGTTTTTTATTTTAAAATGCCCTTTTTGGTTTATTTCTTTGATTTTTTGCGGTTTTAAGCCCCTGTTACGCCCACACTTTGCGAACATCCCTTTTGCCCGCTGTGACCAGTGTCGCTATCTGGGCCAATAAGTTCTTTTCAGCAATTCCTCATACGCAGTGGGGTGCCAGTATCCAGGAATGCAGCAGTGGACATGTCGACATGTCGACTGGTGCAAGCACAAGGCGAAACCATTTAATTCAATCAAAGACATAGCTAGAACAATAACCACCCAAGACAATGCAATTCGAAAATGCCATGCGTAGACGTCGAATATATCCAGAGGACACCACAAAATTTAAGTTAAATTTCAAAAACAGTGTTGTATTGCTATTTATTGATTAGTCATTGATTTGTCTGACCTTCCGAACCCTAGTTTCCTCTTCCACAAACTCGACGTCTTCAATGGTCTTTATGTAAGGTCTTATCTAATTAGCACATTATTTTCTTTTGGCAGATAGAATGAATTTTAATATCAGAAAATATTTCCGATTTCAGTAATGCCAATTTCAATTGATTATTTGATTTGATTGATTTTTTTTAATTTTTTGGAAGAATAGGATGTAGATTTTTACTAAATATTTCTTAAGATTCAATTTTTTAGTTTTTTGTAAATAGAGTTTATTACAAAGTTCAATCAAACGAAAATAAGCGTTTCACTTACTCAATTCTTTCTATTTTTATGCGTAAAAATTCAATTGCAAGTTTTTGTATTTATGGTAATTACTTTAAGGGCAGTTGTATTTTAAAATAAACAAAATCCTGTAACAGCAAAAGCCTAAAAAGTTTATTACTCTTAAATTGCTGAGTGCGGAATACACAAAGTTGTTTGTAAATCGACTTAAGCTTATACCAGGTTTCTATACCATGTATGAAACTGTTTGATAATTTTGTTATTCAAACTATATTTCTTTAGAACATTTCTCAAGGATTGGAAAAAGTAAAAAGTTTAAAAAGCTTTTTTAATTGCATGTTTTCGCAAATACGTATGTCAATAATGTTTGGATCATCGCAGGCCTCTGGCTGAAAAATAAAACAGCAGCTCACATAGTTGCTTGAGCGAAACGCTTGGGCTTTCTGCTAACTTAATTGCAATATTGCCTGGCGCAACTTGCAACACACTGTGGGATAACATCAGCATCAGCGACAGCCATTACCATATACTATATACTATATACGGTAGTTCCCGTTTGTGATTCTGTGGCCTATGGACTCCCATGGGCCGATGGGCATTTATTGGAGCTGTCAGTTTGCATTGAGAGCAAAGGTTTCATAATGCTGTCAATGCAATTAATTGCTGAACATTGCTGCGCTTCACAGACGCACCTTTGCTGACCTTAATTTACCGAGATAAACCTTAAATCCATTCTGCTTTAATTGATGCAAATACTATGCAAATACTCGTTGAGGTGTCGCAAGGGTTAATTTAACTGTTTGAATTTCACGCACTTCATCATATCAGTTTTTGATTGCCTCTTTATATCATTGATTATCCTTCTTAATTTTTGCCATGCTAGTTGAATGATATTTTCATTACTTAAATATTTTATTATAATAATAATTTCATTTAACAAAATCGAAGTATTATTCTCCTTGATTTCGGCCATGTTGTGTTTAAATGAGTTTTTTATTACTATTTAAGAGTTATAATAAAAATATTTTCATTTTCCAAGTTTCTGAAAACAAATATTTTGTGATTTAAGCTTAATTAAAGACAATCAATAAATTAAGCAATTTTAATATTTAAATTTTACATGATTTCAATTTCATAATTAATTACATAAAACTTAAAATATAAAATATTTATTATGGAAGACGATAATTAAGCTATAGCATCCCACGTAAAGTTTCAGTACCTTATTTAAAAACAGATTCAATCAGATTTATACTGAAGCACTGCACTGGCTAATTTTCTGTGTTGATGTCCCCCCTTCGAAGCTCCCACTTGAGATGTTATAATCCTTTCGCTTAATCCTTTTGCCACGCTTTGACACGCTTACAATTCACTCCAAAGTCACAAGCTAATCCCGCTCCATCACAATGGAGATTCCCATGCAGCCTTTGACCTTTTCCATTCCCCTTCCCCCCATTTCTCTATCTGTATGTGTGTCTGCGCGACTTTCCGCGCACTTTTCGCCATACTTTTTGACCAGCATACACTGGCAGCTCAAGTTTTCATTTCATTCGCTTTTCGCCCGTTCATTTTTTTGCCATTTTAATACCCGCAAACAATTTAATTAAGCGGTTCGCTTTTTATATTCACGTTGGCTTTGTTTGACACGTTCGTTCGCTTCCCCTCGTCGTACATATATTTTGCCAGCCCCACCCTCACCCTCACTGTTGCTTCGAGTTTTCACTTCGTCAATGATGTTGACATTTCTTTTATGTCTCGGCTGCATGCGTGTGTCTTTTGGGCTGGTGATTTGATTCCATTTCACTTCGTTTTAAGTTTTATGCCCGCCCTTCGCCTTGTTGTTGGATTGTTGGCCACATACAGATACAGACATTTAAAGTTGTACGTTCGCTTGAGTTTTTCAACTTTTTGACTGCCATAAAAACGAGAATCGGGAACAACTATAACGGCAACAAAATTACACACTCACACAGGCAAAGCGCTTCGTGCTCGGCATGTATTTTTGGCTTACTTTGTGATTTGTATAAATACAGGAAGCGGAAATGACAGTCACGACACGGAAATGGCACGCCATTTAATTTCCATGCACTGCGGCCGTGACTCTCCGCTTTCCTTTTCTTCTTTTTCCAGCTTTTCCACCTCACCCCTAATGCGCCCACGCATTTCCCACTGTCTGTGTGCCGTCCGTATCTTTTTATATCGCAGACAAACAACAATTTTTGGACTCGTGGCAGCAAAACACGTTTCCCACGCACACTGATACACATGCGTGGCCATTTTCATTTTTGTTATTTGCTCGACATTTTGAGGACAATCTTGCGTGATGCGCAACATGGCGTATGGGTAATTAGCTCATAAACGAAATGTTTTTGGGACCTGGCAGATAACAAAGATGTTATAAACGACAAGTCGACTTTGATTCGGTTCCCAATTTTCGTCTTGGATTCGGTTCCCAATTTTCGTCTTATTTATCTATGCTAATGCATCACAATAATTTGGTTTGGTATTTGCACCAATAGAATTTAATAATTGTCTTTAACCATTGCATTTAACGAATTCATTATTTAACGAATTTAATAATAATCTATTTCAATTATTTATCCTCCCTTGTTTCATTGGCACTCCAGGCCATTTTAATATCACTTATTAGTTCTTAATTGGATGCATTATTATATATTTAATATTTTGCAATTCTCCCCAGTTGATGATGCGCTTCCATTTCAAGAGGTTTTGATTGGTGTTTGTTCAATTTTTATTCATTAATCAATTAATACATGAATTTATTTGCCAAGCTTAATTGCTTGGCTACTTTGCATAACACAAAACAAAGGATCATTAAATGTTTTTGTTATTATAATTGAAATGCATTAAATATTTATAAAACCAATGTTTACCCTGACGGCCTGTAATCGCATATTCTTTAATTGCATCCGATTTTCTGACTCAGAGTGAATTGACTTTTTGCGGAATTTAAGGGACCTATGGGGTGAGTATAGAAGGTATAATTTAAATATTCCAGTGTTCAAGTCTAAGCTGGTATCATGATATGCAAATTGCCCAGCCAAAGTCGATGAAGAAACACTTGGAGATGAGAGCCAACATCAAAGACAAAAGCTTAAAAGTGGCAATGACCGAGGCCTATACCCTATACCCTCGCCACCCCATCCTTTGCATTTTTTTGGGGCCTCATTTAATTTAGACAGCTTTTGTTACAACAGTCAACATTTTATTTGCACGTTTCGTTTTACGGTTTTTGTCACTTGCCGTCACTTGATATTTCCACAGCTCCAGCTCCAGATCCAGTTCTAACTCCTACTCCAATTCCGTTCTGCATCCGGCCGTTCCTCCAGTTTGTCACCGCCTTGGCTTTTGTTTGCTTTAATTAAAAGTTAAGTAGGTGCGAGCAACAATGCCGGAACGATCTTGGGATGGGATGAGGTGGTGGCAAAAGGCGACCCAAACGTTGTAAATGAAGTTGTCAACTTTTTCCACCTCCAGCCATACCACTTAGCCCCCCTTCGTCACCCCTTCCCCGCTGTCTCAATTTCAACTATTTCATTCAACTCCGGGGGAATTTTTGCAATTAATAAAGTTTTTTAGCCTCAATTTTGTATATAATTGTTGCTGGTTTGTTGTGTATTCTTCTGTTTGTGTAGTTGCAATTAGTTTTCCGTAGTTTTCAGCGCTGCTTTGATGCCTTTTAGGCACTCAAAATTCCGAAATTAATGGACAAGGCAATGATGCTGGATGGCTTCACTTGGTGGTTGGGGTGTTTGGGTGTTGAGGTGCTTTTTGGGGCTGGACAGGTGCGCCCCACTGATTGTTGTTGGCTGACTTAAGTGCCAACTTGAAGCAACATTTTTGTGTTATTTTTCTTAGCAGCATCGCTGAGGCTGCCTCGCCTCGACTCTGTGTAATTAACGTGAAAATTGAATTGAGAGTGCTCAAAAGAAGGGCAAATTCAAAGCAGAAAACTTCTCCCTTGGGGACGAAAGAAAAGCAGAAGAGTAATGGCATGATTTCCAGATAATTATTTCAATGGAGATTTTAAATATATTTCGTAAGCATTTGATTATCGTTATATTGATTAGACAGGCAACAGAACTTGTCCCTTGGAAATGTTTTGGAATGGGGTTAGGTAGAAACCTACCAGGTTTAAGTGGGATTCATCTGAATTAAATCGCAAACTTACACACTTTTGATTTCTGCTAATTTTTAAATTCAAATAAAGATAAAACAAAAGGCAGCAAGTCTTTAAAAATATTTGAAATAATTTATATAGGTGCCTGTGCAATGGGAACTAAAATTAAAGTCGTTCGAGTTTCGGGCTAAAATATATGTTGTACAAGAGATTTCAGATTTCTGTAGCATATTGTTGCCTAGTTTTAAAATATTTGAAACATATTTCCTTAACACAACCAACAAAACTTGTTAGTGCAAATAATCCTCACTATTTAAGTCTGAATTTGTCCCATCAGATACAAAACAACAGATGTTACCTCCATGGCCACAATTTTCAAGCGAGATTAACCGTCGACGATGTCAGCCGCAAACTGACTGTCGTTAAAAACTGCAAAAAGCTCCATGCCAGCCTGGTAAGAGCAAACCGCCAACAGAAGCAGTGGCACCTCCGAACCGCCAGCAAAAACAGCAACAAATGCATTCCGACCAGTGGCGCCGAGGGGGGTGGGGGTGCAAAAGGGGTATGTCCGCAGCCTGTCTGAGGTCTGAATTTCCGACGGTGTTTGGTGGCCAATTTTCTGCGGCCTTTCGGGATTGATGAAGGGGTCGAGCGGAGTTGGCAGAGATATTTAAACAAATACCGGCATGTCTATAATTTTCAACACTCTGTCCTATTTTTTCAGTGTGTTTCTTTGCTCCTCTTTGCGTGCTTTAAATGTCTTTCTTCTTTTGTGTTTTTTTTTTTCGCTCGCTTGTGTGCAAATAAAATGAAATTGCTGCAACTGCACACCCACCATATGCCCCAAAAAAAAAAGCACACACACAACTTACCAATGACCGCAAATTGAGTGTTAATAAAGTCATGTTAATAACTTAACCGAAAGAGAGCAAGAAAAGACCTTTTCGGGTGCTGTTTTCCGCCGTTACTGGGAAAATTAGCAAAGAATAGTCCCGAAAATTCATTACGTCTGCCGCGCTGCGATGCATATGGCAGGCATTCCGGAAAACAGATGCGGGCGGAAAATGGAGGTGAGTGGCTGGAGTCGTCTGCAGCTCGATTTCTAACACCAAACTTCCGTTTTGGCTTGGCGCCAGGCCGCAACAAAAGTTCCCGTTCTGACTGACGACTGAACTGCCTGGCAGGCTGGGTGGCAGCCAAAACAAGCGGCAGTTCAGCCCCTGAGCACCAAAAACCACCCAGTCACCCCTTTCAACACCCCTTTTTACTGGGCAAATTCAATTCGTTGCCATGGCGGCAGAAGCGAGCCTCAAAATTTCATTGCAATTCATTCGAGTCGGGTCGTAGCTCCTCTTCCGCTTTTGCCTGTGACAAAAATATAACAAAAATAGAAGAAGCCAAGAAAATGCAGGGCAGGGCAGGGCAGGGCAGGGAATGGAGGCCAGAGAAAAGAGCCACACAAAAAAAAATTGCAGCTTTCTTTTTCGTCCTTCGGCACTCAAACAATGGCAGGCCGGCAACAAAACAGCAAACAATTTGAGGCATTCAAATGTGCAACCAGCCAAAAGGCCAGAAGACGAGCGCCAGCAAACGAAAATGTGTGAAAGTTGCAGTTGCTGTTGCTAATGTTGCTGTTGCTGCTGCTGTTGCTGTTGCTGCTGCTGCATTTTGAGTGCGAAAAAGTTTGCATACCGAAACAGTAAAAGGCATTTATTCCAGCGTGAATCCGTTTGCCCAACCAGGCAGCTCCTGCTCCCGCTTCTGCTCCTGCTTCTGGCTTTTGTATCCTTCGCCTGTTCCTTGCGGGGAACGCAGGCTACTGTAAGTGCAGTCAATTGCCTATGTGGGTCAGCATTGCATTTGCGCTTAATGAGCATAAATTATGCACAGAGCACAGAGCGGCAGCAGGCGCATTTAAGGCAACTTTGCTGCAACTTTCGCTTGTCGCATCAACTCATAAAATTTATGGCGTCTGCATGTATTTTAAATTCTAATAAAATGTAGCCAAGTTGGGTATTCGGTGGGTGTGGGTATGGGTGTGTGGGTGAATGCGGTCTGGCTGCCGAAAAATAAAAGCCAGCCGAAAGCAGAAAGCCAGGAAAGGCAACTTTTTGCTTGACTTTTAAAAGTTACTTTTACCGCACACACAGATACACACATACATACACACGCACACACACCTTTTGGCAGTTGCAAGAACTGCCGAGTAAATGTGTTTGCAATATGAAGAAGTTATTCCACATCCACCTCCAATTCCCCTTTCCCTGCCGCTTTCTCTGCAAAAGTTTACGAATTTCCAGTGTTTCCAACCCATTCACCTCCCCACTCGACAACAACATTTAGTCGTAAATTATAATCAAAAAGGTGCCAGAAGTGTGCACGTGTGTGTCTGTACCTGTGTGGGTGTGAAAAAGCATGTAAAATAAATAAACAGACCGCTGCTTGGATTTTAAAGGCTAGAAAAGTGATTTAGCCAGACTCTGGGCCATCGGTTGCACTTGATTGGCCAAAAACTATTGCACACCTGAGGGAGCTTGCTGCCAATTCATTCCTGGCGTGTGTGTGCGTGTGATTTTAGATGGCAATTTCTCACCACCAAACGCAATTGCTTGGAAAAATAAAATTAATACAATTGCAAGAGGTAAAAATCTGGAATATATTTAAAACAATTACTTTGATTGAATGTCTTATATGATTGCTAAATAAATTGATATTGCTTACTTTAGAACATTTTTTCCGATTTAATTAACTGGTCATCATTTTCAATATTCAAATTGTTCACTAAAAACAATGTGTTTGTTCGTTTGTAGATCAAATTAATAATTCTAATATATCCTTAACTAAGGAAAATGTATTGAATGGAAAATTCTAGTGATTAGGAAGTTTCACATATCATATCAAGTTGTGGCCAATACCTATTTAAGCCACGTAACAATAATAATTTCTCATCATTAAAGCTGATGGCTGATGACGTAACAAATTGCATTCAAGTGTTCGAAAATATAGCAAGTAACATTTATAATTATATTGTCTATACATAATTTTTGGCTCTAAATTAAATGCAAAATTTATTGGAAAGGGAAATTAAACATGTGAGAAAATCGCTGAAACAACGCAAATATTTTTCATAGTTATAAAAAACCTACCGAAGCTAATAATAAAATGTATGTTTTATATTTAATATGTATAATGTAATATTTCAATACGCATTTAATGTGCAAACCATATTTACATTTAATTCGATGTACTTTCTAGTTTTGTCAGCATTTCCTTTATATTGGAATGACGTTTAAATGTTTATTGGTTTTAGAAGCGCCTATAATTTCTATTGAAAAACAGCTTTTAGTTTTACTGAGCTCTAAAACCAAGTTACGTAAAAATAGTATCCCCTTTCAGAGACTTCGACTTAATTTAACAACATTTTGTTCCATTAAAGTGCATGCCTTTTTTCCCAACAGTACAGTTTGGTTAAGCTGCGCCATTTCTTGAAATTTTATTTTAGTTCGTGTCGTCGCGTCTCGTCTGGTTTCAATTCAATTTATTTGTTGTCTTTGAGCTGGAGCTTTCAGAGGTGCCACTTTTTACCTGTAGATGCAGTCTCTTCGGGTAAGCGACAATTTGTGTTACTGCAAATTTAATGCCGAATCATGTGTGTGAGAGTGCCCTCCTCGCAAGGACATTGGGCCAACAACCGCAGCTTGTCTGTCGAGGAGGAGGAGATCTTACCAGAAAAGGATGGTGGCTCCACGGATACACTTGGGCATACATGCAGCTAGCTAAAAAGCGGGGTGATTGCAGGACGAAAGTGCAGGCAGGTGCAAAGGCTGGGGTAAGTTAACTTTGCCCACGACAAAGTGACATATTAGCGTAGTCAACTTTACAAAGCACACTCACACTGCCACGAACTGAGGAAGTTAACACTCAACTCCACTTTGGGCTTAATTTTGTTATTTGCCAAAAACTTTGCCTCAAATGGTAGGCATGTGCAGCGCTCCCTAAGCAATTTAGTTTTTGAAGCTGCAAATGTCGCAAAAATTTTTTGATATTCCCCCGACGAAAGACGAAATCAAAAACCAATTAGAGGTCTGCCCGCCATAGTAGAGAAACTTTGGGTCATAGAATCTAGTACACCATCTAGCAATTTGCCCAGAAAACCGAATTTCATTTTCAACCAAGGAGGAAACTAGAGTTTCTTGCCGTTTTTTCATAATTGCAAGAACATTTTCACACCGAGTAATTAAAGACTTGAGACAAAGCCAACAAAAAGCTGTAATTGCGGACTTTCACAACGAAAGTTCTGCATAAATTTTTGCATTGCTTTTTGCCTGGTTAATTAGCCGCAGGACGATTGCCTTTAAAGCGAGAAACGCAACATAATTAAATATAAATTAAAACTAAAATTTAAATGCAATCATATAAATGTCATTGAAATCATTTCGATTTACCAATTCGACCGCTGCGGTCTGGCAACTGGTCAGCAATATAAAATGTCTTTCCTATCTATCCATGCATGATCCTGTCGGTTGCAATTTGCAAATGATGCGCAATTTATTAATTATCTATGAAGCCCTTTTTAATAGACCGAGTTACAAACGTGCAGCGGCAAACGGCAAATTCGATAAAATTCATAAATGTTATGTTTATTAGTTTGCATGCCGACAAAAAAGCAATTTGCATTTCATTTAGTATCGAGTGGTTGGCGTTCAAAACATTCAATCAACATAATGGAAATGAAAAAAAAAAAATATAACGCATCCCATCTCCGCCAATTAACCATTGGCCAACAGCCCACACGTAAAAACCACATCTCTATGGTCGAAACTTTGTCACACTGTCACTATGCCCATCAAACAGAGGGGTTTCGGTGCTTAGGCATCCAATATTTTAATTAGTTGACAAAGTATTTCAAAAACTTAAACAAACAATAATGAATGCCAATGGTCAATCTATTTGGTATAGCTAATTAAAACAGCTGCAGTGAGTAAAGAGCTATGAATAAATAGGAGTATAATTAATTGAAATGGTATTTCATGGCAGCAATTTACAAGTCCGCAGCCCAACCCCCATCTCCATCAAAGAGTTTTCTTTACAAACTAAAGCATTTAATTTGGCTTAGCTATTCGCACACGTGCCTTCTGACAAATGACCGGCCAACTTCATTCTATAATCATTGCAGACACTCGGAGTTGTAAAAAACTCAACATAAATTAAGTGTTTGCCCGGATTAGTTGGTAGTTTGGCCTGCACACAGCAAAATCTGGTTATTCAACCCGAGCTCACGCACCTTTTCGCTCATTTTACGACCGAAATTTGAGAGCCAAAAAAAAAAAAAAAAGAAAACAGTCTGGGAGTGCGCCTAATGCGCATTGAATAAAGTACTAAAAAAATAATTTGCAACCTCTGGGGGGCCCATCGCATAAAGAAAGGTATACGTCCAGAAGGGAAATCAGAGCGACGGCATGGGAACTCCCCCGTTCGTCTTGTCGTTGTTCAAAATTTTTATGTTTATTGCGTATACGCACAGTGTTCGAGAGTGCGTGTCGACGCTGGCGCGTGTGTGCGTGGGTTATTTTATACACACTTCCGGTGGCTGGTTCCCGGTGTTTAATGTTGTTTTGACGCCGCCATATTAACCGGAGGCGGGAATCCGGCTGGATCCGGTGAAAGGCAGGAAATGTGCGACGCCAGGTAGGTACTTTCTATGTAAATGGATACACGCATTTGTTACTCCTGCCTATGGCCTCCGTCACCCTCGTCCCGCATAAACCCTTTTTTGTTTGCCCGCATCCGTATCCCAAATATTTATGATCCTGGGGCATATGTTCGGATCCAGCAATTTATTTAACCTTCGAATGCGTTGCTCTTTCCTCCCCTTTTGCCACGTCTTTTGTGCCAAAGGTTTCGACTTCTGGAGGCATAGAATTTGTCTAGATTTGCTACGCATTATGGGCCAAGACTTAGTGGCTGTTTCACAAACTCAATGGCGAATGGTTGGTAAATTTGTTAGGCCAACAAATCAATACGACACTTTGCTTGAGTTTCCGCCCATCATTTCGTTAGCAGTATTGGAATTTAAAGATCAAGCTTTAACTAAGGTGTCCGGTAAACTTAACTTTTCATAGGGCTTATTTTCATCACGAATTTTCCTTATTTCCTTCGTCACTTTTATTTACGATATAAATTGCACAAAATGGTCACGCGACTGACCAAACAATAAAAGCGCCGGCATTAATCTTTTCTGGCCCTCGCGAATGGTAAATGGGGGCAGAATCGCATGGGGGCGAACGGGTGTTCAGAGGGGTGATGAAGGACCCAAAAGGTCCAAAAGGGGTAGGACAATGCACCCCTTTCTTTTTGTTGCCAATTTCCGGATGCAATGCTGCGAATTTCCGTCTGGAAACTTCACAACGATGGCGACGAAATTGCTTAAATGTAAATAAATCAGTGGTAAGAAAATGTTTCTGTGGTCAGAGCCCATCCACGTCCTCGTCCGGATCTGGATCCTTGTCTGCTGTCGCTGTGCTGTGCTGCAATGTAAGTGTTGGCTTATAAATCAGGCCACTGCAGTGACAGACAACACAGTGCAACTCGGCATTAATGGCGGCTTAAGTGTGTCGTAAGCTTCGGCTGCAGCGCAAAAAGAACTCGCTTAATTGCAGGGCATTTTCGTTTAATTTCGCACAACTCGCAGTAAAGTTTTATTAGCTCGTCGGGGCATAAATCAAGCGAGTTGCAGACCAAAAGTCGTTTGTCATTTCCAACAATCAATTAAAAGCAAATGTCGCATAAATACATGAATTCTTTTGTGACGAAACGATTCATCATTCATCATCGCGAAGCCGCGAAAGAGCAGTAAAAAAACTCTTTGTGTCCAAACTTTTAATTTAGGTAATAAAAATCAGAGGGTTTGGCAATAACAAAAAACTGCTTGCTATATGTATGGATTTTTGGGATGGCAGAGACGGAAATGTGATCGATTTGAGCATGGAATTTCTACGTTCTGCTAATAAAATCACAATGAAAAGAGAGTTTATGACATGATTCTGACAATAGTTTCTTAAAACTGAATTCAACAATATTTTATTCCTTTTGGTTGTTTTTTATTTATACAAAAAGAAATAACGAGCATCCTGTCGTTGTCGTCTGCATTGTTATTTGCTTTTATTTATATTACGTTTACGCTGATTTTATTTCTCTCTTTGTACTGCGCAGGTGGGGAAATCGCATTGAAATTGATTTTTAATATTTATTTATGATTTAGAAAAGAATTGAACGCCATTTTTCTGTCAACGGCAGTACGAATTTCAGTCCGTTCGGTTTGGCTTTAGTGCCGCCTGATTGATGGCCTCTCGTCGATGGGAGGAGCTAGAAATGACTTTGCTCCGAAATGAGCATAAACAGGCGTTTAATTTATAATTTATGTGGTGTATTTTGATTAATTGATTTCAATCCGGTGGGTTAATGGCTGCAGGCAGCCTTCTCTCTGCGGTCTTGCGGCCTGACATGCGGTCCACTCCAATTTCGAGCCTACTCCTACCCAAATATTTGATCTGCACATATGGGTGCGTGTTTGTGTATGTGTGCCTTTGCTCAGCTTACCGTATGACACATATCTTGAAATCTAAACAGGAACCTGGAGCTGGAGAGCCCAAAATTTACAAGTCATCGACGGCGGCGACGATGCGGCCAAAATTTGCATAATTTGCCTTCCTTGTAGGCCCTTCATAAATGCTGGTGACTATGATCTAACTCAGTTCGCTGGGCTCCTCGACTTGCACGCTGTTTGCGTTGCTTAAGCGAAAACGGTGTTAAGTGCTTTCGCATACAAAATTTACATGGCCTGACAATTTTTGAGCGCTGTATCGGCCATGTTGCTGCTTCAGTTAGTTGATGTTGCTGTTGCTGCTGCTGCTGCTGCTGCTGCTGTTGTTGTCGCTGTACTCAATGCAGATTGTCGCCTGTTTTTGTTATTGTTCCTCTGCGGTTGTGTCGCTCAGCTTGACTTCCGCTTGTGCCTTTGTTTGCTCACGCGGCCAGTCAATATTTGCTGTTTGCTACAAGGCAGGCCCCAGCACACAGGCCACGCCGCCCAGGTGCCACGCCCCTGTGTTTGTAAACACCCGTTTGCTGCAACATTTGACTTGTCGATGGGCCTGCTAATGTTTGCTCCAGTTACTGCCCAAAAAGGTGAAACCGAGTGGCGTCCGGGTCGATGATCCTCCAGGGGGAACATTCTACATGTTGCCCATTCTATACATGCCTGCCCCAATCAATTGAGTAGCTCTGCCTGGTTTCATACATTTTATTAAATTTAATTTATTAACTTTAGCCTAGTACTCAGTTAAATATTTTACATGCAGTTGCTTTGCCTTTTATTTGTATTAATTTTATGCATTCCTCCTTATTACTAGGTCTGACTTTCCCAGGGATTCTCGTGCTTGTTTGGCAAACCACTCTTCGGACTTTCTTCTTTCGCAGTTCGTTACGTATAAAATGCAAACTGGATTTGCTAATTTGAGTCGTTTATTAATCGTTCGTTAGTTAGTTACCTTAGCGTTAGTGTTTCATTAAATTCTTTATGATCTTTTTTAATTACAATTTGAACTATGCTAAGTGGGAGCTTACAGCTAGATGAATTTGATTTAGATGTTGTAAATGCCTTAGTTACGCCTAAGTTACAAGCTAAATGGTAAATGGTAATGGGAGCTAGGTTTCTCAAACTAAGGTCAACAACAATTATGAATTCGTCACTTAGCTAAAAGTTAATGTTTCTCTTTTGGCGCTTAAAGCTGTCTTTTAAAAATATATTAACAATTCAGTGTTTTCGATTTAATGTTAGTGGTAATTATAGCTATAAGTGTTAATTGTATTCCGTAATTTACATGTCTTCTTAGGCCTAGTGGATTCCAATGCTTGAGCTTCACTTTCGCCTCGAACAATTTACATGCACAGTTTATTGTTATCTTTTTACAGGGTTTGCCCTCCATTCAGTATCGACGTGTTATGTGTGAACTCTGCTTCACTGCTTTAAAATCAACTCCACTACTTTCTGCTGGCTCATCACATACAACTTATAGTCAATTTGTTTACCAATTATTCCCCGATTTTTCTGTAGTTTTCCATAGTTCCTTCTTTTGAATTGCATTTCCTGTTTGCCTTTGACATCAGATTAGTTGCTCATGCTGGCCGAAGGCTTAGCGTCAGAAGCGAGTTCCGGATCCGAGATTGCGATCCTGGGCGATCAGGACATCCTCGCCGTTCAGCTGATGGTGCAGCTCTTCTGGCACGGTCTTCAGCAGCTGTGGCTTGCCCTGAAAACGAATTGAAAACAAAAATAGGAAAAAGACGAGATGAATATAAGAGAAAACCTTATTCAGCAATGGGAATTACCGCAGACAGCTCAGGGGCAAAGGGCACTAAATAGCGCTGCTTTAAAATTAATGGGCCGCACATTATTTGAGTACTTGCTGCTATTACAAATTCAACTTTCCCGCCACCATGGCCAGAAAATGGATTCAGCAAAAACGCTGCGTATGCGTAATATTTGGTTTTGGCAGAGTGGCAACCGAGGCAAGACAAAAACGAAAGTAAGAGACCAACAAGTCTCGCAGCCATCGCTGTGTTTTGGCCAACTCCCTCGGGCCAAACACGGCCAACAATGTCAGTTTGGGCCGCCTTTGGGAGACGGGCGGGAAAAACAAGGACCACATCAGTGACAAACAAAAGGAGCAGCTCAAGAAAAGGCAACACAAAAAGTGGCAGCGAAGGCAGCGGAGGAATAAAACATTGTGAACTCAGTCCCTGCTGTTGATGATGATGTTGTTCTTCTCCTTTATTGTTTTTTTTTTTTTTTTTTTTTTGGTTTTTTTTGTGCTCCTGGCTTTCTTCTTCTTATTTGGGTCATAATAATTGCAATCATTAGAGTCAAAAGTTGCCACACCGCAGTGTCCTTTTGGCATGAAATTGTTGTAAAAACGTAATTCTTTTTGTGGAACGAACATCAGCCGGGGACAATGCAATGGCCGAAGCTTGTTGGCCTGCTGTCCTTTTGGACCTCGACTAGACGAAGGGCCACCAGGACGAACGCTCTGCGCTGCGTCGGGAGTATACATAATGGCGTATTTATAAAGCAGCCGACAGAGACAATGACTGGTGCAAACGGAGTAAGCGAGACAGCTAGCAGCGAGCGTTTTTTTTTTATTATCCTGCGGCACATTCAGAGGTCATTTACCGCTCGAAACGCATTGAGAATGCCGACAAAATCGACCCTCTCCAACTGAGTTTAAAGTTTTCCGTCTGCAGTGGGATCAATGGTTATGGATTACCTGAAAATTGCACTGTCACGAGGATTGGTTCGACTTTGAGTCATCTGTTGATCGATGACGCACTGGGTGGCCTAATCGATTGAAAGCAGGGTAATGTAGGGGAAACTGTGTAGGGGAACGCAACAAAAGGGGAGCTTTTCAAACCCAAAAATAAGTTGTTTAGGACTGTTCTCTTGCGGCGTTAAATATCTGAGCTCGAGCTGCTTCCGCTCTTTATTTTCTACATTTGAATACCCTTTCGGCGACTGCAATCACTTGAGCAGTTATCAGCCCAACCGCAAAAACCCATTTTCCGCCCCAGCGGCTACCATTTATAAGAGAAAAAGGAAAACAAAATTGGGCACAAAAGATGCCCCCGTAATGGTGGTGGTCGGGGGCCCAAGATAAATGTTTCCTGCTGCCGCCTCGCCTTCCCTGCCTTCACTGCCAAAAATCCTTGCCCCAAAATCCACTTTGCATATTGATGCTTTCAACGTTTTGGACATTAGTCGAGTTGCCTTGGCGACCGGTTCGCTCGCTATCAACAGGGAGCAGCAGGAGCGTCCAGGAATTGGGGAGTACATCAAACTGACACTTACCACATCGCTGCCATAAAGGCTCATGCCCATGCCGACGATGCTTCCGTTTCCGCCATTGCTCGCTGTCAGCTGCTGCTGTTGCTGCTGCTGATGCTGCTGCTGCTGATGCTGCTGCTGATGCTGCTGTGGGGGCAGTGCACCCTGACACGGACCCGGACCCGACGAAGCTGCCGAAGATGTTGCCACCAGGCCCATGCACGTCACTGGCTGCAGGAGGCCATCGCCGGTGGTCACCATGCTGTGGGTGAAGATGGGCGGCGGCGGCGTCGGCGAGAAGGTGGCCAATTGTGATGGATGCGACATGGTGACTCCGGTGATGGTGCTGTTCGTGCCAAACATCGGGCTCGTCGAGTACATGGGCATGGGATGATGTGCCAAATCGATCTGCGGCGGTTAGAGGTAGAGATAGAGGAGTAGGTAATGAGGTTTTAGTCATGTGATGATTTATATGCTCCGAGTTAGTCACGACTTTTGTGGATGGCGAGTTGGAGGGTTGAAACAAAACTAATTGATCGATGGGAAACGTTGACGATAATGTTGCATTTAAACTATTTACACCGCGGAGCAATGTACATAAATAAAAATTTGCCTCCTATTGGGCGCCAATGAAATTGTTTAATTTGAATAGTAAACTACATCTTTAAGATATTATAATAAAAAAAAGAATCCACCGTAACTGATTAATTAGCTTATTATTTCATTCAATTATATTGGTTACTGTTGCCAAATAGTTATTTCCCCCCGTTGGGCGCCAATTATTTATGGTGCAGAAGGATTCAAAATTACAGCCATCGCTTAGTACTTCTTTATACTTTTTAACTGGGCAACCTTATAATTTTGATTGTTCAAAGTGTAATTAAATTTTGTAGTATATTAGAGAAGTGTGCCGTGGCTTATTGGTTAATATGTAGGTGTGGTTGCCCACGCATATTGCAGCCATCGCGGACTCTGTGGTTTCACCGCTACCACTCGCCCCGAGTGGTGTTATTTGCTGATAGGATAGTTAACAACGCGCCCGGCGTTTATTTAGCCAACATGGTTGCCATGGCATACAAGCGGCTGCTATGTGGTGAACTACTACAATAATTGGCCCGTGGGTGGGCCGTGTATCTATGAGGTGGCTTGGTGTGTGTGTGTGCGTGTGTGCATGTGTGCGTGCAGGATGTTTATATGCTTATTTCCGTAATTAACGTGTGTGCCAGGGCGAGGCATATCGACGTTGTTTTCTTAATGGGCTCAACGAGATTTTAATGAAATTAATTTTTAGCACCATGTAAATTAAAATTGATGGGCTGGCCTACATCAAGAAATACATATGCTATTATATAAGACACATTGAGCTTAAGTTGCTATCATATAACATTTTGATGAAATTATTGTATAGTATTGTCAAAATAACACAAAAACTTTGCCAATCATCAGAAAATGTCATGCAAAATCAAATTAATATAATGGCCAATACAATAATGGCGAAACTAAATGCTGAATTTAATAGCCAGCATTTTTACTTGTAGAAAAAAATATTTCGAGAGCCAACTGCATGTCGTGTAAAACTTTTCGATAAATGACAGCAAAGCCAAACAATGTCATTTGGTGAAATGGTTGCCAGGACTTTGCTCGTGTGGCGGCATTAATTGTTGTTTTTGCCCTGTATTCCCATCTACCGAGCTCCCTATAGAACGAGTGGTTTTTAAGTGCATTTGCTGTCCGTCCAGCCTGAATCTATATCGATTCACCTACACTTGGTCATAGCTCAAGTTCTTTCAATTATTAACAGGAATGAAAGCCAGTTGGATAAACAAAGCGAACGACTCTCGACTTGAACAAAGTCCCGATGGGAGTGTTCCACAAAATCGGAACATAACTTGTCTGCCATGGCCAGACAAATTCGAAAAATGCTTTGCTGATATGGGTGGTGGAAGGAACGCTTCTCTCCGCACCCACATCTATCATGTTCATACCTTTCCCAGTCAGATTCTTTGCAAATCTGCGCTCAGCATCTCTAGGTAGTCAATTTCATTGCCAAATCCCATCAGATTCTTCTTGGGCTTTCAGCGAGGGTATGCCTTGGTCATTATTTCATATCTGTCTGCGTCTCTGGAAGCCCGATTTGCGTAAACTGTTTTCAGCACTCTGTTTGCTTGCAGCACGATTTGTTTGTGCAACGCTGCGTATGTGTAATACTCAGAATTGGTTTCCGATGGAAGATAAATATTTTCAATGCAAGCACAGCATATTTTTTATGGGCTACGAGCTACGGACATCGGGCTATTGATTTGGTCAGTTCTTTGTCGAGGCAGGGTGATAATCAATTTTTGCGGCCCACCACAAGCTTTATTGTTATAATGATTTGTTTCTTTCTTCCCTGCTTCTGCGGATGTTATTAGTTTGAATCACAAAGATAATGAGTGAAATAAATAAGTTTATTTATAACAACCAATAAATAACTAAGAAAATAACAAAATCATAACAATCATTCCAATTTGATGCTAAACCCGTGTCGCATAGCCTTGAACGTAGAGATTGGCTGCGCCGCCCACATTGTCGACCACGGCCCCAGCCACATAGCTTCTACCGGAAGTGGAGGCCGCCTGCAGGTCGGCCAGAATCTCGTCGTCCATCATCACATTTACCTGCGAGTAGATGTTCGGCTCCGCCCGCTTAAGTTCCGCCTGCCTGCCCGGCCGTCCCAAGGTCGCGCTGCAATAGGGGGCCATCCGCTGAACACTCACCGTACCGCCCACCAGGGGAGCGGTCAGTTCGCTATAGCTGAGCTCAGTCTGAGGAGGAAATAAATAAAAAAAAAAATACATTTAAAATATATTAAGAAAAAGTTAGAACAGTTTTATATTTATCAATTAAATTAAGTGCTCAATCCTCAGACTTTATTTCTAAATAGGCTTTCCCCAAGTCTGAGAAGGGAAAAAATTTGGATTTATTTAGTGTTTTAGGACTGTACTTTAAATTTGTACTTCTTAAAAACATAACTTGAGTTTTTCGGGCCTAGCTCGAGATATGATATTTATGCTATTAATTAAACTACAATTTAAATTTTAAGGTCAAAAAAAGTTTTAAAGAAAACAAGATTTCGGGAAATTCATAGATTATTTATTATATGTTATTATATTAACATGGTTTTTCTGGAAGAAAAATATGCATTTATATTCTCAGTGTTTCACTGTGCTATTGTTTTTTTCAGAACAAATAAAGGAATACGATTCTGGGAAAAAGATTTCGTCTTGCTAAGCCTTTTCATCTGCAAGCGATAGGGTGAATGCTAAGCGACAAGAGCATAAGGTGCCATTATTAAGGTTTTTGATTGCCTGAGCAGGTTAAAGCTGTTATTTACAACCATTCGCGAGTCGTTCCTGCCTGCTTTATGTCTGCTGTTGGTCTGTTTGTTTAGGCCAGACACCGCCCACATGAGGCGCCTGTTTGTAATGTGTCTGCTGTTGTTGGCCCTGCCCTTAACAGCCATTTCCCACTCCGCTCTTCCTCCGGCGAGGCACACACTTGTTCGTTTATTGCATTTCGAGCTGGCTGGGAGCTGCAGAACAAGCAGGAGCAGGAGTAGGAGCAGCGGGGATAGGAACTGGATGCGCACATCCTTAGCGGTCTCGACTCGACTCGACTTGCCTCGCGATGGGTTCGCCTGCAACTTATTTTTATTAAATTCGCAAATGGAAAATTTATATTGCTGCAGCTGCTGCGGCTGCCCTCGGTTCTCAGTTCTCAGTTCTCAGTTCTCGGTTCTCGTTTCTCGCCTCTCGATTTCCGCTTACTGGCCCTAACTTCTCCTCCGGAATGGGCGTGGCTGGCACAGAGAAATTTCTACTTAAATGATTTTCAAATTATGTTGGTTTCTTCGCTTCTCTTACAACTGCAGATGATGCTGTTTTATTCCCATTTCAGCTATTGTTGTTTTCGTATGTTCCACTCGCGACCTTCAGGAGTTTTTCAAAGAAAAGTTCCCCTTGGTAAGTTGGAAATATTTTTGTAATTTCTCAATGACAGAATTTGATAGTTTCAGATTCAACGACTTTAAGTTTGCAAATTACCTAGCATTCTCTTATATTTGTATCGTTTTCTTTGTTACTCGTTGGCACTACACAATGGTTTCCATGGAATTCCTACAGTACCCATATTATTATTTGAATGATATGAATTCCTTACTAATAGAGTGTATAAGTAAGTTTACTGTAAGAGGCTTCCCTTCGAATGATTTACATCAACTACTTTATCATCATCCCGTGAGGCTAAGGCAACAAACCACTGGCTATAAAAACCACTTAGTCCAAAATATGTGGATGGCTGCCAGTGAGTGAAACAATGGGGGTTGACCACCTGTCCGGGGGTCGTAAATTAAGACCCTGCCGGCTGAATCTCCGGCATATTGTAAAAGGTTTAGTGCCCGCCACTGTGCGAGGAAGTGGATTAGGGTGTCCATAACTCACCTTCTGTTGCGGCTGCGGCTGCTGCTGCTGGAGCTGCTGCTGTTGCTGCTGCTGCTGCTGTTGCTGTTGCTGTTGATTGGCATAAGCGCCCATTTTGCTGACGGGAATGAGCGTGTTATACTGGATGTAGGGACCGTGACCGGGGGGCGGGCCTGACTTCTTGTCCACCACCGCGTACGTGGGCATCAGGTGATCATAGGTGCCGGAGGTAATCACGGCATTCTGCTCGGCCATTGCGGCCGTGGCGTAAGCGCGTCCATGACCCTTTGTCGTCCACTCGTCGTCCACCAGGTCGTGTCCGTCTGGGAATGGTATTGGGGTGTGGAAGGGAAGGAGGGGAAGCGGTGCATTAGGGATTAGCTCGGCGGGGCCACCTGTGGAAACTCACCCAACCCACCTTGCGGTATGATGTCCGGATTCTTGTCGATGCTGTCCAGGCTGCTCGTCACATGGCACGTCTCCCGTCCGATGCGGTGCATATCCTGCACTGATTGCCCGCCATTGTGGCCCAGAGTGCCGATGAGCAGGCTGCCATTGTTGTTGCTGGCCAGCAGGCCCAGGCTGCCGTTCCCGTTGGCCGTGGTGCCGCCCACTCCGCCCATGCCGCCGCCGACGCCGCCACCCAGCCCGTTGCCGTTGCCGGTGGTGCCGCCCACGCCGCCGACGCCGCTGCCCGGATGCGAGTAATTATTACGATCGCGCCCCGAAGAGCCGCGCACACGCACCACAATCACAATGATGAGGGCCACCAGGAACACGCTGCCCACGACGCCGGCCAGAATGCCGAGGAATGGCCGGATGTCCTCGATGACGGGCGCATAGGCCAACGAGAGGTCTGCGAGAGAACGGGATGGAGTGGAAAGTAAAAAAGGGGGAAGCCGGAAAGAGACCGAAGATTGGAGGATAAGCATGTGCCTTTGCATTTACGTATTCCTCTCTCTACACAGAGAAAAACTGTACTGAAAAGTTGTCCAAATTTGGGTATTGCTTATAACAGCATGGTTCTTATTAGTAAACCATATATAAAATATTCCGTAAATTTAATGAATTTTAGTACACGACTTTAATGGGCGGTGCTATTGAAATTTAAAAGTTAAGGTGGGCTTTTAAGCGGATGTAATTATGCAAAAGTTAACAATAATATTTTGGATATTTTCTCTTACAACATAGGATCTTATCACTGAACACCAAACAAAATATTGATAATATTAAATGAAATTTGGTTTACATGTTAAAGTTTAAAGTAGCTTTTAGGCTGATGTAATTGTATGGAAGTTAGCAATTTAACCTTCCTTTAGGTTGAAGTGTAAAATATTTTTTTTTAATAAACAGTATGGGTCTATTCAGCACACAATACACAAAGTATTTCAAATATTTTATGAAACTTTAAACTTATTAAAATATTATATAATTAGGGCCATTTTCTCGTCCTCACGATAAGTTAAAATTATGTTTTAAGCTGTTGTATTTGTATAAAGGTTAATAATTTAAGGGCTTCTTGTAGGGTAAAGTGTAAAAGCCTTGCAATAAATGCTATAAACCTTTGCAATAAGGCACAATCTTATTGCAAACCTTTTACAATAATGTATTGTAGTTTGATCCGTCGTTGTTAAAAATTGTATAAATGAACAAATTTTAGGATGTTGAACTGACATTGCCAGGCATTTTTCTCTGTGTACACGCCCGCTCCCTTTCCTTCTTTCTGTGAGACTGCATTGTTTTATGAGCTGCTAACTACGTCCCGTTCTTGGTCCAGTCCTCGTCCTTTGGTTGTTAATGTTGTTGTTCTTGTTATTGTTGTTGTCGGTGGCAGTTCCTGGCGCACGTGCCTTGAATTTAGTGCCCCTTTAATGAGCTGCATGTGTGTTAGTGCATATGTACGTGTATTTGTGCATATCTGCAAGTTGTAATCCGCCCCGTTGCCCCGCTGGGGTTGCTAATTTCGGTCTCAGTCGCTGTCGGCATGTCGGGAATGTTTAGTAACCCAACATAAAAAGATGGGAACAGGAAAATAAAACCATTTGGCATCCGGATTTATTTGTGCTGCTTTATGCGGACTTGGTTGGGGTGAAATTGTTAAAGTGAACTGATGGTGCTACAAACCGAAATAATTGAAAATTAGTCACATCAAATTAAAACTAAAATATTGTGTTAGGAACCAAACAAAGGCTAAATAAATATTTAAAAGTAAACATATAAATAATAACTAAAGCTACATAAAATATAAATGAACAGAAAATAATTGAAATTATAGTTTTCGCCTTAAATTAAACTATTAAATAATACATTGGAAAACAAGGCAGTGTTACAAATAACAGTGTTACAACCAAGGTAAATTAATAGAAAATTATGGAAAAGGAGAGTCCACCGCTACCTTCTTGCTGGTCAACGTCTTGGCCCTCGTCGTGGCCAACTGCCTTGCCCAAGTTGATAAACTCATCCTCTTCGCAAACGCAGTCGCTGGTCGTGGTGGCTGTCACTTTTGCTTTTGCCTTGGGATAGACAGCAGGCCTAAGTCCTTGGAAGGACTTAGTGAATGTTATTGTAACTAAAAGAAAGCATGCGATTGAAATAAGGAGCAAGGAAAGAAAAAAGAGCACAGAGGGGAAACCAATCATGTTAGCAGAATTTAAAGCAAATTAAAAGACAAATGAAGCAGCTGTAAATGCAAGCCTACGCCAATTAATTTATAGGCAGAGCAGCAGGACTCTGGCCAGGACATGCATGAAATTGCAAACGCACAGAGAGAAGGAGATGGAGATTGCGAAGCAGGACTGCCCGCATCACTCGGATTCATTTCTGGTGCCTCCCCTGTGATTAAACTCACCCGTCTGCTTCTCCGGATCCTTCAGCGTGTAGACCTGCAAAATGGTGGCGTTGCTACGGCCCTTGCTGTTGTGGGCGATGAGGAAGACATTGTAGCCCATGCCCGGCACCAGACCGCTCACCTCAAAGTACGGTCGCCTGTAACGAAGTTGAATCGATATTTGAATGTCCAAATCAAGAACGGGAAAACCGCAAAAAAGGCCAAAGCAAAGAGCAGGACAAATGGGTTTCGCAGAAGGAGCACAAGGAGCAGCAGCCGCTGCAGGCTGCATATCACATGGACATGGACATGGACATGGAAATGGCCATGGACATGGCAATGCGTTCTGTTCGATGCCACGGCTCGTTGGGCTCGTTGTAATGCAGAAGTCACACGGCGTGTGATTCTGATTGCTTCGTGTCCATTCCGATTTTTCCTGCTCCGGCATCGAGTCCGTTTCCGTGTCCGTACTCACTTTGATTTAGAAATTTTGGGATGGCGCGTCGTTCCATTCATGTAAACCTCCATTATAAAGTCCTGCTGCAGGCCGCCGTCGAAGCCTTCGATGCATTCGATTTGGAAGCCCGTCGACGTCTGGTTGAGCACCGTGCAGTTCAGCAACGGATCCGGCTCGCCTGTGGGCACGCAACACCAAAAAGATACAGGGACATTTATTATTCGGGCTTAGAGGCAGATCAAGCAACAAATTGCTCGGACCCCAAAGTATCTACATATTTCGCCGAAAAGCTTCAGAATCAATAAACCAACTTGCAGTGCAAGTTTGACTAATCTAGCAGCCAGGAAAGCAAATCGCCGAGGTGCCAAAGTCATCGACAAATCAGCGCAGCGGGACTTTAGCCAAACCCGAAAACAAAACATAAACAAAAACCGCTCACAGCCAAGCGCTTTCCCACGGACAGAAATTTAGCTGATGGAGCCTCAGATACCGTGTAGATGGAAATTATTTTGAATTATATTTCTCTGATATATATTGTATTTTCGAGGTATGCTATTGAATTTTTATAAATAACTATATAAATTTTACCATAAATAGACAAACTGTTTGTGTCTTTTTTAAAATTTTATGTTTTAGCAATTAAACAAATTATATATATATAAACAAATATTTAAAGTACTTTTCAGGATTAATGAAATCAACAATGAAACAATGAGATAATTTATATATATATTTAAATAAATAATTCTTAAGCCCGAATTTTAAATACAAATATGTACATATAATACATTATGATAAATTGATAGGGAAGATAAACAATAAGCGAAATATATATTACAATAATTATTTCTTAAGCCCGAGTCTTGAATACTTCACTGTTAAATATAGTAAACAAACCTATATATTAACAATCAAATATTTACAATTTTAATACATATATTGCCTACTGGTAAATACCATTTAAAGCACAACCCCAACTGGGCCAGAATAAAAGCCACATGCCCTGCAAGGCCTGAAATTAAGTTAAGGCTGCCGGCAAGCGAGACCGCCAGGCAATGGCTCCATATAGTCCCACATAGCCCCACTGACAGGTGAATCGCCCGCTTCCACTTCCACTTGCCCCACTGCTACTCACCTGCCGGGACTATTGTGTACACGCAGGGTTCACTTTGATCGCCAATTTCGTTGGTGGCCCAGCAGAGCAGCGTTCCGTAGTCCTGGCAATGCAAAGAAGGAGTCGCAAACAGGGTGAATGAGTGGGTGTATAGGGGTGCAGATGGTACAGGTGGTACGGGTAATACAGGTGGAGCTGGGCTAAGGGACCGGGTTGAGTGACAATGCATTTCGTTGGCTTAATTTATGCATGCACTGCGGCAATGGCGACGCCGTTGGCAACACACCTTTCCGACCTTAATTGAAAATTCAAAACCGCAACTCGTTTGGAAAATTATGTGCTGGCCCCTCAAGGGCGTGCCACGGACTGATTTATATGACCTCCAGGAGGAGCATGCGAATCGGTATCGGAATGGGAATGGGAATGGATGCGGGAATGGATGCGGGAATGGATGCGGGATCTAGGACCTAGGGTGGAGTACTTACATTCTCCGTCATGGGCGTGTAGTGGGCAACACTGCGGCCCCTGTCAACGGCCACCTGCGAGGCTGGTATGTCGACTGTTTCGCCCTGAGTTGCATTGAATTTCCAGACGTAGGTGGCCTCCGCGGGATTGGCATCGATTTCACAGGCCACCTTGACGGTCTCATGTCGGCCCGAGCTGTAGGAGATCCTCTGGCGAGGTCGGCAGACGGGCGCAACTGCAAGGAGTATTAAATTGAATTGAATTGAATTGAATCGAGTGGCCAGGACATCTGCATAATTAAAGAAAAACACTGTCCGAACTCGAGCTTCAATGCGAACTTTTTAGACAACGAGAAAGTGCAGCACATTTGCCAAATTAAATATTTAAAGAGAATGCTGGCTTTCGCTTGCGGTTGCATTGTTGCTGCTTAATTGATTTATTTGTCTGATTTACGGGAAAAATTCAATTTGTCTCTGGTCTCTGGATAAGTCGGACACAGAGACTGTTGAGTCCTGCTGTAATTGCATTGTGTAACGTGTTAGTTACAAATTGCAATCGAAAGATCCAATTCGTTTTAATTAAGCTGCTATGTAAATTAACACACACTGAGACGGAGACTGAGACTGTGACTGAGACTGAGGCTGTGGATAAGGAATTACTCACATCGGATGTCCAGCTGGACGGGATTGCTCTCACCGTCGCCCTCTCGATTGCTGCCCACACAGGTGTAGATGCCGCTCCTCGCCCGGCTGGCATTCTGGAGCACCAGACTCTGGTTGGATACCGCAATGCCTTCGGCGGGATTGTTGGACAGGATCTCACCCTGAAATCGAATTCGAAATCGAAAGCAGTAAGTAGAAAGCAGAAAGCAGCAGGCAGAAAGTGAAACGCAAATTGAAAATTCCAGAGTACGCCCCCAAATAATTTATTGCATCGAATTCAATTTACCGATAACTGCTAAATTGAAATAAATTTCATTTCTCAAAGCTAATAACACTTTTATGTTGCGTTACATTGCGCATACGCCCCGCAGGCTGTGAGGCGTATAAACGGCTGATTGAAGGCCCGGTGGCTGCATAAATTAGGCCCGGGCTGCATAAATTGTTAAGTGCTCTCCCACAGCCCGGTAATTCAATAATAAATGGTGCCAGAGTAGAGTATTCCATTCTTTGCCCTTTGGCAGCCCTAAAATATGCAACAATTATGCGCTCCATCTCGATCCAAAGTGCCTGGGGCTAACGTATGTGCGCCATATAATGAAAATAATATTAATAATAATAATAATAATATGCATATTCCGCTTAAGTCCCAAGCCTCAAGTCACAATAAATTAGCCGCCAGTTTGCAAAGGCAGCGGGGTGTTAAATGTGCCATTTGAAGCGGCAACTAAACTTGCGTGTAATCCGGCATCTGCCTGCCACTTACATTGTGCCGCCAGCTAACTTTGTATATCCACGGATTCGATTTGATGTTGCACTCGAAGAACACGTCGATGCCCTCGCGCAGCGTGGAGTTGAGCGAATTGGTTCCGAGCTCCAGACTCACCACCGGTATGTCTGCGGATGAAAAGGCCGTCAAATTGGATATAGAAGTCATTAGGGTAGTCGGCAAAAAGGGAAAAACAGACTTAGCTGCCATGGCATCGGGGAAGCTAATTACTTTAAATCGCCTGCCCAGACAAATAATAAAGCTGGCAAGCAAATAACACGCCAGAAGCGTGGGGCAAAGGTGTAATTACTGTGTAAGCCGCACAAATTAGCCAATTTAAGTTGTTTAAATGTTCGGCTCCCCTTCCACTCACTTCATTTTTCCTGTTTGTTTATTATTATGCTTTTTTCTGTTGGCCAGCCTGGCAATTAGGCCTTTGAAATGTTATTTTGCTACTGCGTTCGAGGCCGGCTAACTGAGCAGCATTTTAACTTGATTAATTCAAAATTGGTTCGCGAATGCGAATCAATTAAGCTTATTAAGCAATCTATCAAATTGGGCAAACAGTGCCCCCGCCACCAGGCTCCGCAGCAGATATTTCAATCGAACCGGGCCGGGTGGAACAAAAAAGCGGAACCAAAGGAGGAAAAGTTAAAAGGTAAGCAACGAGACCGCATTCCCAAGGCAAACAGGAAGCGGTTCTCCTTTTTTTCTGCGCCACGGTTGGCGGTTGCTTTGCCATTTAAATTTTGTGCAAACAGGTCGAAAACTGTAGGAGCTTATGGACGACTTTGCAGGCGGCGATGGTGGAGATGGTGGCGCTGCTTGCGGTGCTTGTGGCGGGTTAAAAAGTTTCGCAAGTTTTGTGCCAAACTTTCACCGGCCGCCGCTGGAAATTAATTTGCCAAAACTTGCGCAGCCCAGAGGTGAGGGGTATCGAAGAAAAATATGGAGCCGCAGTGCAGCGATTTCTTACACAGTTTTTAAAGCCGCTCGCCGACTTTGTGCTTTCGCTTTCATTAAAAACTTTGGGCAGCCGAATTAAATATTAAGCAGGCCATTTAGCCCAACCCAACTTACGATAGATGTCCAGCTTCCAGCCGTCCTCCATCCCGGACTCGGGTATCATGCTCTGCTCGGCCCGGCAGGACAGGAACTTGCCGCGGTCGTCGATGGTGGGCGTGAACGTCAGCACCGAGGTGGTCATGTTCCCATCCGGATTCGCCTAAACAACGGGGAACGGGGCAAACAGTTAGCGGGCGGGCAGTCAAGACAAGACAAAGGAAACGGAAACGAAAACGGAAACAGAAAAGGGTTGGCACGTCCTTCGGTCCAGATGAGGGGGGTGCTTTTAATTGAGGCCCTCGCTACGTGACTGCCGGTCGAGCAACTTCAATTACCACAAAGCATGTGTACGGCCTCGGTGGGGGGTGGAAATTGTACTCTGGGGCAGCCATTAACAAGGATGACAGGCATTTCAAATTTGCATGTTTAAAAACATTTTGCACAGGGTAGCAGTCGGGTGGTTCCGACGACATTGTCAAACGAGAAAAGACAAGCAATTGTTTTTGAATGTTTACAAATTTTAAATGTATTACTTTTGTATTTTTTTAATTATGCTAAAATATGTTTTTAGATTCAGGAATTTTTAAATCACTTTAAAAGGTGTCTAAAAGTGTGCAATCAAAAAATTTACCAACTGGGTCTTTGGATTTTTATTTTGTTGCATACTTTTAGCATAAAATGATTTTTGTGGCAAGCTCAGTACATTTTATTAAATAAATGAAAAGTTTTAATTGACTGGTAACGAAAGATTTCACAATTCTTTACTTCTTAGGTCTTCCAACAAAATGATGGAAAACGGCGGTTAGACCAATTAAAACCGTAATGTTCTTAAAGCGCTTGTATGATTCGACACACTGAGAATTCCAATCAGGAAAGTCGATAGAAGGGAACTTCGATTGTAATTTTATCTTGGCCATTGCCAAACAATCATTTACAGGACCCCCGCTAGTCGGTCTTTGTTCGGCTGCCCTTCGCTTCCACTTACAATCTCATGAGTATTCTTCATGGGGGTACTGCCCTTCCACCAGGTAATCGTCGGCGCTGGACGTGCTCCGATGACAACGCAGCTGAGCTGATAAGAATTCCCCGCCGACAATGGTCGATTCTCCCCCTGCAGCTTCACAATCAAGGGGCGCACTGTGCAAGCGATAGAATTTAATTAGTTAGGCTGTGGGGGTGGTTGTCAGAGGGGGGATTCTCGGGTTGGAACTCACGGTTCATGTCGAGGACGACGCTGCTGATAATTGGCGTTGTCAAATTATTGTTCTCCGCCCGGCACGTTAGCTGCATGTGGAGATTGCGGCGCTCCAATCGCTGCAGGGACAGCACATTGCCCACCCGCCGCTCGGACAGTGCTTGGCCCACACTGGCGTCCTTGTAGACGGTGTTCCCATGCAGCCAGGTGACTCTCGGCTGCGGACGACCTGCGAGCGAAGTGCCCAGGAAGAAAAAGAATTATCGCAATTGCTGTAGCAAAATGGGGGGATGAGCACTGTGTGTACTGTGTGTGTGTAGTGTGTGTGTGTGTGTGTGTGTGGGGAGTGTGTGGGGTGTGTGTGGGGTGTGTGTGGGTGTGTGTGGTGTGTGCAACTGATATGTTTGCCGTAAGGCTTAGACTTGGAGTTGTCTCTGCGTTTAGCTGGCAGCGTTTTAGCCGGTCTTCTGTTTGTTTATGTGCTCACAAGTGCAAGGAGTGGATGAGTGTCTTTCTGAGAGTATACGTATACTATATATTGGGGTGTATATTGGCAGCGGTGGGTGTGGGGCTGCGTGTGTGTGTGTACAAGTGCCTTTCGCTGTTTCATTTGTTGTCTTGTTTGGCTTTTAGCAATTTTCAAGTGCTCTCAATGCAATTTGTGTGGGCATTGTGTGTGCGCCCGAGCTCCTCGATTGTGTCTGCACGTTGGTCTGGTATTCTCCGCTCTGGCTTGGTTTGGTTTGGTTTGGTTTCGTTAGCAGCTAGAGCTCCATTTCGAGTCCGTGTTCGTGCAGTCGACAGCCGGGTGGAAATTAAATAAAATGTGAAAATCTTTCGCCTGCATTTTCACGCTCATCACTTTTAATTGTCAGACACAAGCGGCAGCGTCAACACTTTTGCCCACACAACAGTGGCTTGAATAAGGACTTACCGCCGATGGCCACGCACGTGATGTTGATGCCGGAGCCCTCGTTGTAGGGACCCAGGGTGTGATCCTCGATGGTGACTCCCTTGCTGTCCAATATAATCACTGATTCGGGCGGAACTGCAAACAGAAACGTATTGAATTCTGTTGTTAAAGACCGCCAAATCACATTTTGCTTCTGAAAGCCTCGCAGGGCTGTCAGCTTAGTACTTGTCCAGCGAGTTCCTTAAAAGCCTGGCTGACAGTGCTTTAACAAGCTTCTTCTGCTGTTGCCAATTGGGAAGTTCAAAAAAAAAGGGGAGGGAAAAAAGAAATGCTCGAACAGGTGCAGTCAAAGTTCTGCGAAGAGTTTCTAGTGAATTTTCATTTTCTACCCCGCTTTTCCGCCTTTCATTGTTTTGAATGCTCTACACTGGTCTCTTTAACGGGTTCTCTCTCCTTATTATTTTTGGTTATGTGGGTGGCCACTTGGCCAACTATTTTGAGCCGGACCCCAACCCGATTATCATCGCTTTGCTGGCAAATTTGCTTGGTCTGATCAAGTCCTTGGAATTTCCTGCCCCTTCCGCGTAGAAAACTGTCCAAACTGTCCACCCCCCGGACTGGGGCAACTTTTAATCTAATATCTTCTTTAAAGTTTAACCCTCCGTTCTTTTCCCTTTATCCATTTTGCCAACCGACGAACAAAGTTCTAAATCCTGCCTTGGTTTTACGCTTCACATGTCACAGACAAACACACGCACACACAGCAGCATGTTGAACATGCTCAAAAAGTTTGTAAAACACGGCCACGCCCCTTGCCGCCCGCCCTCTGCGCTCCATGCGGCAGCAGCGACGTCGACAGCAACTATTTACCAACAATATTCGGCCAGGCCAACTCTGCCGGCCATATATTTCAGCCAAACGCCTTTGGAAACGCATATAAATTTTAATGGTAAATTGCAAGCTGTGGCCGCCTCAATGCGCAGGTATCCTCCTCATTCCCCATGCAGAGGGGCAGAAAAAACAAGCTTCAAATTGCAGCTGGAAATGGGGAAAAGCGGAAGATGGAATACGCTTCTGCTCCCGGATAATCCCGTTCTAGTCTAGATGTTTTTCAAGAAAACAGAACTGTTCCGTTTGCATAATTTTTTCCTATTACTATCAGAAAAAGAATATAAATGTTAGCTTGCTCCTGGGATGTAATAACACTTTAAAATAAAATTATCATTTAAAGAATATTATTATAAATTTATATATATGTATATATATATATTACCAAATACTTCTAATGTCTAAGGATTAAAATTAAGCCTTTTCCAAAAACTTAAACATAAAAAATTAAATGTGTTTTAAGATTTAATTATACTAAGCATCCTGTGACTTGAATAGTTTTTCACACTCAAGAATGTAAATTATCTGTTATATTAAAAAGGCTTTAAAGAATTTAATTATTTTTTTTTAGAAAAAATTGAATTAAACAGACTGCTCCTTTCGCGTATATTCAGCATTTCCATCGCATACTCTTGCCCAATTCCAAGCTAAAATCCATTTAAATGGCAAGGAATTCAATTCAGAGCTTGCACCCTGCCCCCATCTCATCCCCTTTGCCTCACTTTTCCCATTTCTCCTCGAGCAGCTTTAACCAGCCACGTTTAAACTTCTCGCCAAGTTGGCACTTTAAAATCTGTTTGCCAAGTACCGAGCTGCTGAAGGGAGGCAGTGGCTAAAAATAAGGGAAAAGTTGGCAACCCGAACATATAGTTGGCGTCTTATTCTGTAACTAATGTGTTTGTCCAAGAGCTGAGAGCCGTGGTTGGCCAGGCCAGGCCAGGCCAGAACTCAACCAAACAGAGCAGAATGGAGATGGAGTCAGGACCGAGACCAAGACACGGCCAGGATATGTCGCTGCACAAATTAGCTGCTCAATTATGCTGCTCCGCACTCTGTGGGCAAACAGCAAAGGAGAACGGCGAGTGGAGCAATACTTACTTATGACAGTTAAATTCACTTTGGAGTTGCGCGTCGGACTCTTCTGGAAGTCGACGCGGCAGCGATACTCGCCCGTGTCGTCCTCCGTGGTTGACTTGATGGTTAGCGTGCCGGCACGTCCTTCCACGTGGAAGGAGAGTCGCTCCCGATAGGTCTCATCCGACCAGTGCGTGCCCTGGGCGAAGTTGGAGTCGCGTGTGTCCACACTGAAATGGGGAAAACAAGCGAAAAGTAAAGACGTGCACTGGGAAAATGTAGCAACTTCTTCAAAAGAATACAATGAAATAATTTATAGAGGTGGCTAAAAGTATGCAATTCATTTTTTATTCGGAAGTCTGACTCGAAACACGGCATTTCTTCCAGTCGTTGCATACTTTTAGGCACCTTTATTTATATTGCATTATTTTACACTAATAGCCTTGTTAATATCTAAAGCTGGGTAAATGTTTGTTTTGCAACTTTGGAATGTCAAGGCAAGTATTATATAATACTATTAGCTCCTTTTTTCTCTCAGTGCCTTAATGAGATGGATATTAAATGAATTTCTGTGTATCAACCCGAGCCAAAGGAAAACAAAAGTAGCCCTACTCCCATTACTTTCTCACGCCAAGCTGAAAGTTTTTTATTATCGCCAACAGCGTAATTGGGTTCTGCAATGAATTAATAATACACACCCGGCCACGCCCACTTTGCTGTAATTTATTGTTTTCGCTTGAAAATGTCGATTATTGATTATTCCATTCTGGTGATACGGGGCGTAACGAGCTCATTTTGGTGGTCAATCAATGGTCTTAAAGTGTCTGTTCTGCCTCTCAAACTCGGCGCATTTGGCAGAGTTGGTTTTAAAAAGTTTTGAGCCAGTTTGCCCGCGCAGAGCGGAAAAGGTGGTGCCTGATTTAGGTCAACATTTAGCCGAGTGGCGAAGTTAATTGAGTTTAAAGCTCTCCTCTCGGCATTCTCAGCCCGAGTTCTGCCAACACATAGTTAATTATGCACGCTGTGGTGTAATATTCTATTCCAGCATGCCTTTAAGTAGGCGAAAGCGTTTTTAATTGCGATCCTCAGTAATCTTCGCCCGAGGCGCTCAAGTTCGAAGCCTGATTTGAGTGCTTTTGCCCACTGATGGTGCTATAGTACAACTTATGAATTAACCATTCACGGACCGAAGGCCCAAGGGCTTTTGAGTTAGCAACTCATTTGGCATTTAAATTGCAGCTCAGCAAATGGTACCCAAATTAGATCGTTTGTTTGTGCTGCAAAGTAGGTGTTTTACCGTCCAAAAATATGCCATAAATTCGCTTTGCGCATGAGTCGATCCTAACTGCAGCTCCATATGTCTTCTTCGACAGCTCCTCGAATTGCCAGCCTGTGTTTTATTGCATTTCAATTTTGATTTGCTCCCAGCATATGCTACACTGCTGGGATAATAGGGTTCTGCTAAAGCATCACACATGTCAGCTGGGCAATAAAAACCCAATGGATGCCGGAATTGAGCTGTCGGTTCGGTGCGGGGGCGGTAAATTATATTTTTAACGGTGGGCGTGGCTGGTGCTGCGCTGGCCAGCGGTTTCTTTTTATGATTAATTCACTTGCTGAGTGGTTCTTAATTACAAACAAGAGTTGAGCCCAGCCCGACGGAGCCCTTTCCCTCGGACGGTCGTTATGCAACGCTAATTACTACTTTCGACCGAGTCATTTGCAAGCCCTTGAAGTGCCCGAAGTTCAATTAGTTTTGGCCGCATGTCAATGGCCGGCTAGCTGGTTGCCTGGCAATCAGCTAATCACCAGGCCAAGCTCACAGGCTCACAGGCTCACTGGCTCAGTGGCACACTCACATGCCGACCAGTCGGACAAATCCAATTAAAGTTTCACGCCTTTGATGTGTAGTAGTCGTGTATCTGCGAGATACAAGATACAAGATACTAGATGCTAGAAGCCAAGCAGCAACCACTGCGACATAATGTTCGACATGAATAATTGAAAAAGTTTTGCTGCCGAATGTAACCTTGGAGCGTGGAGCTTGGGAGCTGGGTAGATGGGTAGCTGGGGATTGTCGAGAAAGTTTGCTCTTGATTTTCGGGAGCTACTCCCAACTGAGCCTCTCTGTGTATAATTCTCTAGTTATGCTAATTTCAAGTCTGCAGGCTGACGGACCCACACCTAAAAAATTGCCTAATTAGCCGTCATTAAATCAGAATGAAAATTCTCCGCAAATACGGCAAACTGACATGTGCAGGTCTCCGCTTTTCCGCTTTTCCGGTTTTCCGGCATTCCGCCAGCCACGCCCCCTTGTGCGATCCAATTTCCCGCCTCATCTGTCGACCGTTTTTGTTTGCATTTGCGTTTGCGTTTGCGTTGGCTGAGTGGCGAGCAGGTTGAGTGCGTCAAAAGTTGTCTGCGGTAATCAATTTTGTTTATTTATGGAGCCGTGCGTGCCAGCGTGTCTGTCTGAGTGTGTGTGGCTGAAATGTTTGCGGTCAGGTGGGGCTGCGGCCTGTGGCTCTGCATCTGACACGGGGACTTTAAGGACTTAAGAGCGGCTCTAAAAAATGTGTCACTCAAACTTGGAACTGCGGCGAAGTTCGCCTTTGACCAACCCAGCCATGTTAAAGCCATCGCCACTCACCTGTAAATGGGCGTCTTCAGGCCAACCTTGTACCAGATGACCAGGGCCACCCGATCCTCGTAGATGGGCGGGGTGACGTTGCAGGGCAGTCGGCCGACCGTGCCCATTATGGACTCGGATAGCACGGGTGGACCTGGAAAAAATAACGTGAGTGATTAGTCTGTGACACAGGCAAAAGTGTACTGCAAAAGATGCATTTCAATTGGAAGTTATGTTGGCTAGAAAATTGTTTACACTTCATTTGTAACGCGTTTCTGTTTTTAAGAAATTTATATAAAAAAGTTTATAAATGAGTTTCACAATCATTAAGATACTGATTTTTGCTACAAAGATAAAAGCACCTGTCTGATTTTTTGTTTAACAATCGGTACCAACCTAGAAGTACCAATATTGCAAACAAAATATTAAAACGTGTTAAGAGGCCTTTCAAGCTAAAAATTATTTAACAAAATTATCGGCAAGTCGAAGAATATATACCCTTGCTTTGAAAATAAATGAATATTATATTAGTCGATTATTCGACTATTTCGGTTTTTCTGCGTACATGTTTAGAAACAATAAAGCTATGGCAGAATTTTAATAAAAATGAAATATACATTTTAATAAAAATTAAACTGTATTTTTGAAATGGTAACTTACTTATAAATACTTATATTATAAAGACTATTGAGAAAGTTTGACCCATATAGTTTTAAAACTAAACGGACTAGTTTGCGTAGTAAGAAAAAAAACGGATATGGCTAGACTGATGCTCCTAGTGATGCTGATCAAGTATATATAGACTATCCTCTGCAAAAGCATACAAATAATTCACTTAAGTCATAGATCTCTGAAAAGAATTAATAAGCTTGAACCCGGATTAAAAAACTTAAATTTAGCAAACGATTTCCTTGTGTATGCAAGGCGGAAGAGGAAAGAAGCAGCAGGAGCTGCAGGAAAGTGGCTGCAAAAAAACTGGCTAACAAATGATGTATAATTAGGCGAGGGCATTAGCACTTTGTTATTGGGCCAGACCCCCCAAAAAGCCGAGTTGCGGGGAGCTTGCTGCGATCTTTCGCTTGGCCCAACTAATAATGCTATAAATAAAAGCGAAGAGACTGCCCCGAAAGATGGGGGGCGGGGTGAATGGGGGTCGGAGAAAGGCGGCGAGATAAAAGTGACGTAATGGGCGCGACGTCTTCATCGCTGTCCTGCGCCTTTTTCTTTCGTCCTCTCACATTAAAGTGAAATTAGCGAGCAAATCCTTTTTTTATGCTAATTTCACCCGGCTTTCAAGACGGGATGGTTCCTCCTCATTTTAAACCGCCCTTTTCCTGCCTTTTTTTCCTTGTGTTATATCTGCAGCCATTTTTTGAGTTATGTCCTTTGGCTTGGCTTATTTTCCGAGTCCTTGCTCTTAACAATTTCCCTTTTTGCTCGCCATTTATTTGTGTTATTTTTGGCCTGCACTTAAGATTCGTTTGCCTTTTCATTATTCGCAGTTGCTTTGTTCCCTCATATTTCGCCGCCTTTGTTTAAAGCGCCGAACGAGAAGGCGGCAGAGAGATTACTGTTTGAAGTTGACATTAATTTCGGGACTCAAGCTTATTTGAGATCCGGCCTGCGAAACAACTGGACTCCTCTTTTTACGTATTTTGGTCTGATTTTAATTTAAATTTCATAAGATTGGGCCGAAGCTTGTCTAATTTCTGCGCTCAAAATTTCCCGAGAATTTCTTGCGCAAAAGTTTGTTAGCCCTTTTTGTCTGGCCACGAGTTTGGCCAAACGCTGTCCCTCGTCACGGAATTCCGCCGTTGTTTGTATCTCATTTATATTCACTTGTTAACTCATTTGCATTTCGTAGGCTCAGCATTTTTGGCCTGGCCCAAACAAAGTTATTACACTTTTTGGTTCCGAAAATCCCCCATGCACTGGCCGGCCGCAAGAGATGATTTAATTGTGGAAATGGACCCAACTCACAGCTCAGTCAACTGCAGGCGGCGCTCATTGCTCATTGCTCATAGCTCATTGCTCATACGCAGTGTGGCCGCTGTGGAATTAGTTGCTAATCAGCTGGGGAAAAAAAACCCAACCCAAGCCAGTCATGACGCAGTCGGTAGCGATAATGCAATGCATAATTTATAATGATTATAAATGGTTTTTGCTGCCCGACATTTGACTTTCGATTTTGCATAACACTGTCAGTGGGTGTGAGGTCGTCCGGAGAGTCGTTTAAAATGTGATGTTGTCTAAGCCGGAAATCGCCGTGCTCCCCAGCTTTTTCCGCCCGGATTCGACATGGCCCGGGCCTGGCTGCCGCCATGTTTCGATTTTTCGCTCATTTCATATGCAAATATGTTCGATTTGCCATTACAGCGCAGAGCAAACCAGTGCCGAAGAACGAGGGCAACCGCAATAATAACAATGCCAATGATGGCAACGATGATGACGTCGCACACACACACACTCTAAGCCCATGTGGGTGGCGAGGGAAGCTCCCAGAATTTACATTTTCCTTGTGCCGGAGTTAAACGAAATGCCAACATTGGCAAAACATTTAATTATAGCAATTAGCTAATTAGAGATTTTCGCTGGAACCAAACGCAGTTTTCTCCCCTCTTCGCCGAACCAACACAAAAATCAATCGTAAAATACCCAATGGCTGTGCGTTGTTCTGGGCCGAAATTCGGCATTTTGGCCACGTTTGTCCACTTGTGCTGATTTGTTTTCGATCTGCGCGCCTGAATAATGCAAAGTGTTCGAATGAATTGCAGCCTAGTTGCAGAAAGTTGCTCTCCACTTTGATTTCGTTTAGTAAACCATTTCTCTCGCATCTCCCGGAACTATAAAAATGCCATCAACATTATTTGCCACAACACGGCGACCATTAAAATGGTTTGGCTAAACAATTTTTAGTGGCCTGCCAGTATTCAGCAGTCGGGCGAAAAAAAATTGACTCATTAGCCGCTCCACGCACACGACAGAAAACGCATTAAATTCGTGTGTGTGCGTGTGTCTGCACTCTGTGGCAAATTAATTGCACATAAAATTATAACTCAACGCTTTTGAAGCAGACAAGCGACAAGGTGACTTTCCCCCCGATTTCCGCCCAATTTGATGGTGTTCCCAGATGCCAGATGCCACATGCCAGTTGCCAGGGGGAAAGTCGTAAAAACCCAACGGAAGCTGAGTGCGTGTGTGAATGCTGTGCAGCTTCCATTAATTAAAAGCAATGTGTTGATTTCTTATTCCTTGTCGGTCTCCTTGTTGCCTCCTTGGTCCTTGCTCCTTGACAATTGGCATTTTGTTTTGACTCTAAGCGCATTTATTGCCAATTATTTTTATGGCCCAGAGGCAAACAGGCGTAAGGTGTGTAAATAAATGAAGTTAAACATCGATCGATGTGTGTGGCTTGTACTTTGATACTTTATGTTAAAGCAAAAATTTCGTTTAAGTGCATGGAAAACAAACTAAAATTTTTTTAATCCAACAACTACTATAATTGCTTTGACCATAATTCACTAAAAACTGCTTTAATTTTAAGCCAATAAAAAATAAATGGAATAAATCAAATAAATTGAATTATAAATATGGTTTTTTTTGTACTTCCACGACATTTCGAATTACAAAAACACTGTGAATAGAAGAAAATGTTTGTTTTTTTTTTGCGGTAGTTGACATGCCAAACCTCACAAAAGAAAAAAACGTCTCTTTGTCAGTGCCTAAAAAAAATGATCCATTTAATGTGCCGTAATAAATAAAAGCAGCTTAATTAATTTTCCTATTAAATGCCATTAAATTCCATTAACGTAATAAGCATTGGCAACGCTTTTCAACCACAAGAGGAATAATCACACGTTTTTCAACATTAAAGAGCGAGTAGTGCAAAGAGCAGAGGAAATATCAAATCAGAATATTCAAATGCCAAACTAAAGGAATTTCAACTTAAATATGACGGCAGCCAGCTAGCAAAGGAATCTGGCAAAAATTATTATGCAAATTTGCTTTCATATTAGTGGCATTTGGTCCGCTCGACTCCTCTGACGACGGAAGAGAAGACGGCAGAAAAAAATGGAACCCAGTTGACAACGGCAACATTTGCTGATTTGGCAAAAATATGCGCAGAACGTGGCTTTTGGGGGCGGACACGAAAATGGGGGAGGGGCAGCGCAGTGACATTGCCGGAAACTCCTGCCAAGAAATTGGCAGCCAAATTTAAATAAAACTCTTGTCAATATTTGCCAGAGACCGAAGAGAACGAGTGCGAGTGCGAGTGCTAGCGACTCAATATGAGTAACAAAAATGTTGTTTCAAATAAGTGCAAACATTTGCATAATTTGCTAAAATCATGAGGCTATCAAATAAAATAAGCGTGACAGCTCTAACCCCGTTTTATTCGATTTGGGGTTTGGCTAGCTGGCAATGGGTTCAGTTACTGGCAAATTTCGTTAACTGCAAATCATTTTGAGGCTAAAACCCATTACAAAGGCACGTTAATTGCACCGTTTGGGGCAGTACTTAAAAATTAAATAAAAATCAAATAAAAATCAAATAAAAATTTCAAATACAATTGAAGCGAATCGGAGGAGTGCTCAAGATGGAAGCAAATTTCAGACACAATTAAATTAAATTCCCCAGCCGGCAGGAGGTCCGGCAACTATTCATGTGTAAATTTCAACAAAAGGCGCTGAGGGTGACAATTACGAGTCGGTCAAGTCTGTGTAGCTCGGCTCCTTCAGCTCGGCCTTCCTTCCCACTTTCTTTCGGCCATGTTCCCTGTTCCGTTTTATGGCCATTTGCTTTATGTAATGCCAAGTGTTTCGCCCAGAGACGGTTTCATAAAAGCAAAAGGGCGACAGAGGCAGCAGCGCAGTTTTAATGTGCTATAAACTGTAACGATAATGATTATGCGTTCTAGGTGGGGACAAGACGTAAGAGGCGGGAAAGAGACAGCACGAGACCTTCAGAAGGAGAGGGGAATAGGCCTCGGCTGTTGCAGCAGTCAATTCTCGGCATAAGTTGACTTTAATGTGCGCCAAAGTGGCAATTATTGAAAGTGCTCGCTCGGCCACTCCGAGAAGTGTAACAAGCAATCGTTTTGTTTCGGTCTCCTTGATTTCGGCAAATGAATTTTATATTAAATTTAATTTTAATCCTATTAACACGAGTGGTAAGCAATGGGACTACGGAAATAACTGGCAAGCGAAAGCAAAATGAGACAATAACAGTTCAGGTTTCATATACCACTGAAATAGTTGTTAATTTTGCATTACTAACTAACATCCTTAAAACATTTCATTAAGTTGACCAAGCTGACCATGAACTCACATTATTAAACGTGACTTTTAAAGAGTCTACTACTACTAGAAAATAAACTTGTTATATTTAACATAGGATTCTCTATATAAGCAATATGTTTTAGTACATCAATAAAACAGAGCATATGGTGGAATTGATGGTATGTTACCACAATGAACATGAATCCATAAAACTACCGCTTCAACTTTAAGAGAGTTCTCTTCATTTTACATGCGAACTGGGCATATTCTTACATAACCCATCAATGGACTGGGCCAATCTACATACACCCCTTGTCCCATAAAAATGCAGTAAATGGCCGGGTAACAGACTGACTGACTACGGTAAACTTTCACTTCCTGTCCCGATGCCCCTTAAAAGATTCTTAACGGCCCAATTTTAGTGGCCATTGTGTGTGTTTCGGTGTGTGTGTGTGAGTGTGTGCTGGTCTGCCATTCTCTACCCTTTTCGCATCCACATTATGCCTGCCACAGACCATAAGTATCTGCGAGATACAAGCACGTGGCACCGGGCTTAGCGATATCTCTTGCATTTTATGGCAGAGGAAATACTCCGTGTCAGGTGGAACCTATACACATATCTTTAATGCACAAATCAAGTCACTTGAGCACTTTTTCTATAAACATTTTCATTTTATAGATACTTAAAAGGGCCGCCTGCATTTGGAGAGCCTTTTATGCGGGCCCGTACCTTCCTCGTTCCCATGGCTTTTGGCCTGAGCCCATTCCATCCGCCGGGACCATTATGCCGGCTCTTTGTGACCGAGCGACTGGAAGTCTGTGATTTTAGCCAACGTTCGAAAATTGTTGCATAAGAAAGGGGTGCCGACACGTTGCGTGTATTAGAGTGATTGTGTGCGAATCTGTGTGAGTTTTCCGGGACTGTGTGTGTGTGAGTGTGTGTGCTAAGCCATGACCGTTTACGTGTCGCTGCTTTTACTTTTATCTGAAAGTGGAATCGGGTAATGCGTTGCTGACTCGACAAATGCTTAGCCAGGGTTTAGTTTTAGTTTTCCTTCTTTACTCTCAAAAAAAAAGGTGAATCAGATAGCAAAAAAAAAATATGTAATTCGATGTGCAAACGTGAGCTTGTGGAAATAATTATATAATGAAAGCGTAGCAGAGAACAAATGGAAATTGCCTTTCAGGATTTGTAGTGTCTTTATGAAATATACGCAAATTACAGGACTAAATGAATTTTCTTATATAAAAAGGCAAAATGTCAGAAAAACGCAATTTGTGGAAAAAAATTCAAACGAATTTTCCCCTAATTGCTGCACACGGAATTCCCAAATGAAATTTTCCACAAGAGTATCATTTTTTATATGATTCCTCATCTCGTTTTGACTTTGTGTTTTCCTCTATTTACTTCTGTTCTAGAGGGATAAGTTAATGTCCTACGGAAAATATATTATATTTTAATTTAAATGTTTTATAGTTAATTTCTTTAAGTATTGAAATATGTTAAATAACGAATTTAATTATTCTGTAATACTTATCTATTTAAAAATGAAATGTATTTACTTCAATTGTAGGGTATACAGTTTTTGTTGACTGCAATTTCCGTTCGTTTATGCCTCATTTTCTTTTTATATATATTTGTGTTGCTCATTTCGCTTTTTATACAATTTGTTGAGTACAGCGTTTTTTATGTTGTCCTCGTTTTTCTGTGAAATTATATATTGCCCTCTCCTTTGTATTTTTTATTTTCCATTGATGTATTGCTGGTTCTCTTACTCTCCCATTTGGCAAACATCCCGCGGCTGTTGTTCCTTGTATATTTTCAGATAGCATTAGAAATTAATGAAATCAATTTTTGGAAAAACAAAGAGGAAAAATCAAATTGGGTCCACGCAGGGGATTCTTCCAGATGCGTGGGGGTCTCAAATGGGAATTGCCTAAAGGCGTTTACTTTATACTCGACTATTGATTGGATTTCCATCGACTGCAGTCGATCATAGGTGGATTCAATTTCAATGCATACGAGGCAGCTGCGGATTGTTGGAGCTTCAGCACGGATTTTTCTCGGGATTTGAGCTTGTGCTTTCTGTCAAAATGCCGGCAGAAAAGGGTCGCACAGACCGCATAAAATATAAAATGTCCGGCCATTGAAAGGGGCAAGGCACATATTTTTTGTATAAAAACAATTTTCTTTGATTTATGCGCTCGTAAAAAACAAATAAAATTTACATGCCCATTTAGAGGCAGTCGTTGCGCACACATCATTCCCTCTATATCATATATATACATATATATAAATAATATGATATTTTCCTAGCTAATATATTAAAAAATATGAAACCGTAGAGAGCAGTAGCCTCTGGCCTCAAAGTGCGCAGCAAAGTATGCTGCACGTTTTATCCCTGGCATCTTTTGTTTCGTTTTTGGCGCCCAACGCGGGACAAAAAGAATTCGTATCCCTGCTGCTCGAAGTAAAATAAACACACAAATACAGCAGACCGTAATGTGTGCGTAATGTATGGCAAATATGTGCTCACTGCACACACACACACACACACACACAAACACATACATACATATGGGCACATAAATATTTCATTAAGTATGTGTTGTGCCCCATTTATGATGTGTTTGTTACATTGCACAGCCATAAATACGGCAAGGAAAACATTTTGATGATGCGTCTGTTGGCCAGCATTAAATATTTGGCCAATGAACCGATGCGATGGCATCTGTCCAATTGCAGGGTAGTTTTTAATTTCGAAATTTAATTCACATAAGAAGCGGCCTGGTGGCTTACAACTTTCCACATTGTCAGCCGTGTTCGACATGTGCCGCAGCTTAAAGCTGATTAGCAGCAGCCACACAATTGGCATGCACATTGGCATTAGCTGCTCATTGGCTCATTGGCTCATTGGCTCATTGGCTAGCTAACCATTTGTGATGGCCAGCCGCCCACTTTCGGCGATGATGAATGTGTGTGGATACGTGGAAACGGCTTGCAAACGTGAGCGGATAGCCAATTACATTGGTGGCCGGCAAATGAAGTCAGGGGCGGCGGCAATGATCCGCCACTCATAAGTGAAGCGTTAACCGCGTTTAAGTTGTGCGCGTGTCTAGGACAAATCGGGGGCTAATAAGTAGCTAAATGACTGGGCCGTCGCCACCCACTTCCGGTTCTCAATTAGCTATGGAATAGGTGGGGCAGATACTTCATAACTTCTGCCTTGCAATGCTGACACCCTCTGACCCCTTTAATCCCCTCCAAGGCATCGGAGCCCACTTCCTTCGCGTCATGGTCCACTGTTCGCTTATCCAATGTCAGTGCCAGTGCCAGTGCCAGTGCTGCTCAACAAATGAAACGCTCTGTCATGTGTCAGTGCAAATGCAGACAAAACACTGAAAAAGTAGCAAAAGCAGATGGGCTGGGGATGAGAATGCCCCCCGAACAATCAGTGGATACATTGACGCCCTAACCGCCTCCCTTGCTTTTCCACTCAGAGTCATTGTCATTAATTTGGCCCCGGCTCGGGCTCAGAGCAATAGCTTAGGAGTTGGTCCTCGCCAGAGCCTGTTCCTGTTCGAGGTCCTCTTTTTCCCCTTCTTAGTCCTTGTCTGCAGCAGCGGCATCATGAGAGTGCAAAAACAACTTGCCAGTTAAATGGGAGCTCCCAGTTCTGGGAGTACTTGTACAATGGTTGTAACAGCGGCACAACTTGGCATTTCGATGGGTTGTCAGACAGCAGGAGAAGCTTAAAAAAACAGAGCTACAAAATTTCTAAATCCATCTGACTAGCTTAAACTTTAGTTTGCGAGATTGCTACTGTATCCATAACTTCGAAATCGTATAAATTTAATGGTTAAATTGACCAATTTTTACCACTGTGCAGTGCCACCTTCTATTTCCAAGAGCAATGCAGAAGGTCTGGGCGCAGTGTCTAAATTAAATAATTCCCACAACTGTTACACTGTGTCATGTCTGTTGGTGGAGGGTATAATCCCCAGCTTCATTTTGTTTTTTGTTGGTCCAACAATAACAACAACAGCAACAACAACAACAACAACAACAACAACAAAAACAACAACAGTCACGACGGCAGACCTGATAAATGAGTCCCTAATATGAGCGCTGTTAATAAAAGTGGCAAATTAAACGTCAACCTCTACAATTTTGTGCCATTTGTCGGGGGGTTCAGTTTAGTTCAGTTCAGTTCGGAATAGTGATAATACAGATGGTGAGTGGGGGTAGAAATCTAGAATGCTAGAATGTCAGACCCTCAGCTGATTATTGCTGTTGGTTTTGCCTTTTTTAATGTCTATTTGTTTGCTTTTCAAATGCCTTGCGGCCCAGCAACAATGGCTGAGAACTTCCAGTCCGCTTGTGGGTCTCATTAGTTGTCGGACACGCCCCTTCCATTGGGTTTTTGGGGGGAGGGGGGGCGGAGGAGGGTCTGCGGCTTGTTGGTTTATAGTTTGTCGCATGATTTTGCACTTAAATTGCTTACAAAATGTTTGACAGGGCAGCAACACGACTTTTGAGTGAGGATTTTTAATGAGTCTCCGTGCGTGTGTGGCAGCAGTGTTTTAATAAAGAGCTTGAAAGGGACCCTTGAATATTTAATTATCCATCTGCCATCACCCATCCGCCTCTGGCACTACCACCACTCAAACGGAGTTAGGTCTGGGCCATAACACATAATCAAAGGTACGAGTACCAGTATAAACAAAAAGCCAAATGCAATAAAGCGGAAATTAGTGCTTCCATTATTTCGATAAACAATTATTTTACCGCACACAAACGCACACAAAGCGAGTGGGAAAATACGCAATAAAAGGGCAAATTCATTGATTATCGATAATTTTGGCTAGTTGGGGGGCAAGAAGAAGTTTCGTTTTAGCCACATCTGGCCGCCTGCGAGTGCGTTAGCCAGAATAAACAAATGGAAATGGGCCGGAAAAACAGAGGAAAAATCTATTAACGCCCGGATTATTAACGTCACACTATAAGTAATTTATACGTTAATTATTCGTGCCACAACAATGAAGGGGAGTTGGGAATAGAAGTGGCGGGGCGTATAGCATTAATTATAATGGTCTTGGGCTGGAAAAAAGATTGCGCCTGGCGGCGATGAACTACTTGCAGTGCAAGTCCCCAAGATATGCAGTGAAATGTGGGCGACCATGTGGGATGCGGTCTCTTCTACTCGACAGTGTCCTTCCTCGTAGATGGCTGACTTAAAACTAGGCGGGTAAAAGTAACAGGCTGACATATTACGACTAATGTCGCCCCAGCACGATTCGGGCTCAAGTCGCTGGAGAAAACTGAGCAAGCAACTTGAGAGACGACAATGATGACTTGGCCATGTGTGTGTGGATGTGTGTGAAACACTATGCATAACTAAGGCTGCAAATGATAAACTTGCAAGGGGAAAAATAAAAGTGGGGGCTGAATAAGTGGAAAGTATGTCAAGCTCAGTGACACAATAAACACACACACACACACACACACAAAAATACTGAGAGGGAAAATGAAAAATACGAGGGCAGAAGGAGGAAACTGCCACGTGCAAATTATAAGCCTGCATGTGTCGTCTATATCATCATCATCATCTGGCTCTGGCTCTGGCTCTGGTTCTGGTTTTGGCTGTTTCTTGTTCTTGCGTGGGTCTGCGATTATCTAAGCTTACTCTTCACCTCCATGACTATGGCCCATGACTATGTTGCCTTTTCTCTGGCATTGCGCATACGACGCGTACGCCAGCGCCCGCTAAATGCGTTTATTAATGCTCCTCCTTGGCCTAATTCGCAACACTTGTGCGTCTCAGTCATCGTCGGCGTCGTCATTTACATGCATACATCATTTTGCATACATGATGTATTGTTGGCCCTCCATTCCACTGAGCTTACCGAGCTTATGCCCCTCCCCCGGCATTCCCCTCATTCCGCCTTCCAATGTCAGTGCGGAAAAACAAAAGCCGACGGCAGCGGCAGCAGGGCATAACAATGATAATAAAGGCGGCAAGGAGCTGCGACAGATGTCCTTGCCGCCAGGTAGTCACCAAGCAGCAGGCAGCTTCCCGAGGCTCAGGCTCATGGCCCAGGCCATAATAAAGACAAATGCTCGGCGAAACTTGCACAGGACACATAATTAACACGGGAAAGGAGCTCACAGAGGATCGGGTTTTTGTTTCAGCAATGAAATTGCTTTGAACTGCACCTGCCCCCGCACACAAGCATGTTGCATAAGAACAGCATAACAGCATACAAAGAAAATGTTGATTTAATTTAACGCAAGCGAAGAGATGAAAGGTGAAATAAGATGTAGAAAGTTTCAACAATACTTTAATTATATTTAATATTTAAACGTTTTCCCCAGTGTAATCCGCCGTTGTGCCACAAAACACTCGTCATCGACTTTTAAGTGACCCCGATGGCTTGTTGCTCCTCTCGAAATTTAATGCGATCCCAAAAGATAAATCTCAGCCGGCAAATCATGACCTGCTCTACACACACACACACACTCACTACCCACTCAAGACCCCTGATCTCTGGATATATCCCTTCCTTGTTAATAGCCGTCAGTCAGGGGAGCAAAACATTAATCAAATTTTCAACCGAAAAATTCTCCGAGTTGAGCTCGTCGCCAGGGCAGACAATCGAGAAACTTTGCTCGGTCCGAGCTGTCTCCTTGCAGCCCGCTAGCCATCCAGATAAGCCCATTTAGCAACGTTGTCATTTCTCTTGTTTCGTAACGTTGATTTCATTTTATTGTGGCCCGTCTGCGAAGGCCTTTCCACCCACTGCCCATCTTCCAGCCCAGCGCACGCCTGTCATAAATCTTGTTTTGAATGTCCTGCCAGCGTTGATAGCGCGGTGGAGGTGGTGGTGGAGGTGGAGTGGCCCTGGCCAAGTCATACTATGTTTAGAGGTATACAGCGTATATAGCCATGGCAACACATTAAATTAGTACACTTGATCGAGCAAAAAATATTTATGGCAAAGCGCTTCGGCGAATCGGCAGTTGGCGGCCCAGTTGATGATTCGATGGGCGCCTGTTTCAAGGACACACGTCTTCTCCCTCCCCCTCCCCCTCCTTCTCACTTAGTTGAAAATGGCAGAAATGGGAACTGACGGGTGCCGAGTCAACTGTTTCCATAGAACGGCGCATTGTGACTGTTATAAATCTCGAACGCAAATTGACTGTGCAACGTTGCGACGCCTTCTGAAGTGGGGCCGGTTTTGGCCTGGCCATTTCACCATTTCACCATTTCACCAATTCTGGCATTTGGGGGCTACAAAACATTCTCGGGCCAACGCCGGACTGTCGGGCTGTCTGGTTCCGTTCCGCAGATAGGCTTTTGATTGGCATTTTATGTCTGCTCGTCGCTGCTTTTGACTTATGTTTCATTAATTTGTATCATTTTTATTGGAGCTAACAAGGGGCCCCGATCCCGATATGGATAATTGACCAGATGGGTTCTTACATTGTAAAATGGTTATAAAAGTCATGGCGCTTCGCCTGCTTACATTTCAATGCTCTCGAACCTTTTCCGTTTTATATTCATACTGAGGATGAGTTATAAAATAAATACTAGCTTTCAAAAAAATTACCTAACGATTATGACTACAGAATTAGAATAAGCAAAGTACTTGTAGATCTTGAAAGATATATATAATAATCAATTTTCTATAGAAATGTTAGATTTCAAATCAAACTAATTTAAATTATTATGATGGCTTTTAATATATTTACCAAATCGTTTACAAATTAAGTTCAAAAGCCTTGTCGGAAAATTTAAAGAAATGCCATGCCAGAAATATTTTTATTAAATCGCTTATCCTCCACAATTAATTATTCCCCCTACTCCATTATAATTACTTGATATTTAACTTGTGTGTATGCTGAAAATAAATGAAGGGCCGAATGAACTCGTCTGACCCAAACGATTTTCGATGGTCCGAGTCAATACTACACTTCCTGAAAATATAATGGCTGCAGCTGGCATTTCGTTTGCCTTCTCCATCACTGGCAGACGTTAAATGTTTGCTGAGGGGGGAGGGGTTTACTGGAAAACCTGGGGAAAAGTTGGGAAAAACATATCCAAAGCTTACACAAAATTTGCAAGGCCTTAATGTATCCACTCGAATTTGTTTTTGGCATCTCTTGAATTTTCGCCACGACAGACAGAATCGAGGGCGCTCTTCATAAATCCATTTTATGAATTCGATGAATTTTGCATTGCAGCCAACATGGGAAAGTGGGTGGGCTGGGGTTGGTGTAGGGGAAGGGGAAGGGGAAGGGGAAGGGAAAGGGTCACTGGGAATATCGGAATCGTGCATATTTAAGCAGCGTCAGGCAAATGAATGAAAGTCTCTTAGCATTCCATGGGCTTCGATGCAATGCAATGCAATGCAATGCAGTGCTGTGGGCCGAGCACTGCCTGTCATATGCAAACGAAATTAAAATGCACTACAACGTCGGAGGCGGCGGAGAAAAAGTGCGCACGAATGCATAAATAAGTGAAGTGAGTCGGCGTACTCCATTGAATGGCACTCGAAACTATGCAACACATCCGCATTCGTATTCACATCCGCATCCGGATCCGCATTCGCATTCGCATTCGCATCCGCACCGTCGGAGAAAAACGAAAGTATTTATGCCCAAGAGTGAGAGTTCTTCCAGTTTTGCAGGTGGAAACTTGGCGAAGAACAAGGAAGAATCGTCGCAGCTGCAGACACTTCAGTATGTCAATGGGCACAAATGAAAAGCCAGCGGGGGGAAACGGGTAAAGCATTTAAATTGCAAACATAAATGCCTGACAAACTCCTGGTGCAAGGCATTTATAATGCAGAATAGTTGTATTTCGTTGTCTACAAGGGAGAATCTCAAAGCTCGTACAAATAAAGTGCATTTAAAATGCCACGCCCCCAAATGTGTAAATGGGTCAAACAACTTTTAAAGCATGGCACGTACGTAAATCGAAAGTGGGCGACTCAGCCAAAGCAGAGTCCATACGCACTCACTCAAGTCGCGACAATGCGTATACGCCGCGTTGTCCTCGGCACTACGGCAATTGCTGCAAATGGAAAGCCTAATGCAATCGGGTTAGGCAAACAGCGAGTGGGAAAAGCAGTAGCTCGCTAGCCAGTAATTCATCGCTGGGAAATGGGAAGCCTTCTACCCATATATCGTTGCCTTTGGCCTTTGGCAAGCCGCGATGACTGGCGCGCTCTGAATTAGCATTGTGCCGGACTCAACTCAACTGGACTCCAGTAGGGCCGCCTTTCCCGCTGATTCGGCACAAAAAGCATCAACACAAGGGAGCCCACGTTTTTGTGTGTCGTGTTAGTGTCCTGGTGCGGTTTTAAATGTGTTTCTATTGATTTTGCTGAGCACACGCCTTTGGCAGGCATCCTGCGTATATACTTTGGGCCAGGGCAGTTGCCAAATTGAAAACTGCACGCCCACAAAATAAATTTAGCCAAGGCATGGAGATGGCATCGGAAAAAACCTGGCAAAGTCCAGGATACCCATCCTTCCGCAGCTCCCCTTTCCCTTTCCATACACATATATAGTATTCCCCTTTATCCGGACGGCGGCCCGAGGGTTATTTGTTGAGTTTTGTAAAATTTATGCTTGGCAGCAAGTCAAAATGGGGAGGAGCTGCGGTCGAGGCTGAGCCGCCCCCTCTTCCACGTTGTCCCATATGGCAGGCAGGAGCAATTCCCATATAAATTTAATGCGCCAACAGGCAAAAGAAATGTGTCCTCCTGCGGCTCCTGACTGCGCCTTAATGCACAGGCTACATAAAAATTGCATTAGGCGCAACGAGAATTATGCAACATGCTCGGGTCGGGGAATCTGAGCAATCTATTCCTGGGCCCTGCGGCTGGGACCGAAGTAAGTCGCCCCTGGTAAGTAGCTTGGGTGGTTGAGGGAGCGCTGGTTATCCAACAGAATAAGCTAATTTTACACATGATAGGCCTCGGCGGTTTGTTCGGCTGGAAACGGGGCTTGCATTTCAGGGACAGGGACCGCAAGCCCTTCAGCTGCACAATGGACTGGCCACAAAGGGATCTCGGTCCTTGATGCTCCCCATCATGTCATAATACTTTGCTAATGCCGACTTTGCACTGCCCTCCTGGGCCCGGTTTGACATTTATACGGAATGATTTCTTAAAGCGCTTCCCGTTGAGTGGACCTTTGGGTCAAGTTAATGGACTAGAAATCGCCGGCCGCAGCAACAGTCCTGCTCAAAAACTTAAAACGAAGAAAAAACCTAAAACCGAAAACCAAAAACCAAAAAGGATAAAACATTGTAGCAGTGAATAATGCGCATAATAAAGTGTCCAAAACATTTGTTTTCTTTTTGCCCGTCCAGCCAGGCCCGGCTTTTTCGGCTTCTCCACTCCGGGCTGGCCTTTTTATTTGGCACAACTTTCAAAGCCAAATGACGACGGCGAGGGAGGCGAGGAGCTGGCCTAAGTTTCAAATTGCTTTAAATTTGTTGTAATGGCGCTTTAAGTAGTTTTCCCTTTGGCCCGTTGATTTATGGCGCCTGTGTGGGTGTGGAATGGGTGGCGAAAGTCACCAAATTTTTTGATGCAGCATATTTCAGTAATGGCAATAAATGTGGCCATAAATCGAATGAACAAAGCGGGAGTCGATAGTCAGGGTGTTTCAAGCGCAGCTTAAGGAAACACAAAATGGCAAATCCAATTCGAGTTTTGTGGCAATTAGCAGGTCTCACCGCGCGAACCCCAAAGCCCTTTGTCAAATATTGATACACCGAGCAAGGGAATCGAGGCCACAGCTCGGTTCAGAGCTGGTGAAATGGAGCAGACACACATGGAGGCAGTCAACTGTCTAGTCTAGTCAACTTCCGGCCATAGAAATTAAATGCGCACCACGCACATGTGAGCCGTGTTGGTATTCCTCGCTCTGCTGCCCATGTGTTTGCCAAAACATAAACACTGCGGCTGTGTGTGTACGCCTCAAATAAATATTGCACAAAGTCAAATAGGATAGGCCCGTGCACACAGAAATTGGCCGCAGACCCAGCAACATCAACATAAAACATAAACAGACGCATTAGCAGCAAATCATTTAAATATACGCAGCCGGAGAAGAGAGAAAGCCAACGAGCGACTAACTGGCTAACTAACCTTGTGAAAGGCAGCATGAGATAAACAAACTCAACGTGGCTGGTCTCCAAAATTATGAAAACGAGTCGAAAATATGCCAGCAAAGCTTGTGGTCGGCCAACTTTAATAAACAAAAATTCTACTCATATAATTTCAGTTCATTAGCATGTAGCATACAATTTCAACCATTACCAATTTATTGACATAAGTTGATTATTTTTTTGTCTTTAATCCAATTTAAAATTGTTGGAGGTTAAAGAAATATTCGATTTTCTGTTGTTTAAAACTTTAAAAAAATGTTCTAACTCTTTTTGTTAGCGAATATTTTTTTTGTACAACAGCAGTAATTTAGCTTTATTAATTTAATCGGATTTGGAACTTTTACAAAAGTTTTTAGCCCTATTATTGAATTTCGTAACTGCCGACTTATCGGAGCGTCTCTCAAAAATACAATGTATGTATTTCAGAATGGAAAATATTGCTATGACAGCCCCAACAAAAAAGGTTCCATACCATTGCTCTTATTTGCGTAGGTGTCTTTCCTCGTCCAATCTAATATTGTGAATTAGATACACGTTTCAAGGACAGCAATCTCTGGCCCAAACTCAGCCACTCGACCGCAGTCTGAAAGCATTTAGTTGGTGTATTCCTTTGACTTTTAGCCAGGCGCCTCCTGCTCCAACTTGGCTAATTATGCCGGCAATAAAAACTCGTCTCAAAATGTTGTTGGCATGTGTGCGTGGCCCCTTTTGTAGGAAGATGAATGTCGAGACACACAGACAGCTATTTTGGGTGGTGTTTTGGATGGGCTTTCACACAGCTTTCACCCCGCGCCACAGGAAACAGGCAGCTGTGCGAAATTCTTCAACTAAAATTGCAAAAGTTTTCCCCCACAAAACTGTTTTGTGAGTGCCTGTGCCTGTGTGTGTGAAAAATGGCCAAATAGCAACTAATATGGCGCACATTAATTACGACAAAATGGCGCTAATGTCGTCAGTGCTCAGCCACCCACACACACACACACACACACACACACATTCACACACATAGTCGTAAAGGCACGCACTTCCGGTTGGGGGCTTTCATTAGTATGCGTGTCGCTGCCTACGTTTTTCAACAGCGCCAAATTTTCGCTTTGGCAGAGAAATCAAAGGAAATGACTTTCGCTACTTTTATGGCTGCCAATTTCGAGCTTGTTGCCGTATTTGTGGCCTATGATTGAAAGAAAAGTTCGCGTTTTTTAATTGATTTAGCTGCGCTGCAATGCCTTTCCAGGGTAAACCTTTATCTGCATACCGATTGCCTTTCAAAATTGTAAAATGCATATATCTACACGGATTTACATTGTTTGTTCTATCCTGCGCCGTAGTTGAACACGGATTGGTTTTGCAGCTATTGTTGTTGTGGCCGCAGGGCTGTATGGGTGGCTCGCTTAGGTGTGAAAGGGCGTTTTGTGCGAACGCCCCCACCCGCTTTAGATTGGCGGACCTATACCTATATCAATGGCGATTCCCTCGACGTTGGCTGTGAAAACATTCCCGAAATATACCCACTTTATGCCATAGTTTCCGCTCTTCAGAAAACTTCCCTGACCCTGTTCTCCTTTATTTTTTTTTTTTTGGTTTTGCTTTATTAGCCAAACAATGCACGTAGGCGGATGGCGGCATAAATAATGCCGATGGCTGGCCAAAACATGACCCTATATTTCATGTATAAATAAACGAGTATTCCTTACATTGTCTGCGTGGCCCGCCTGTTCAAAAGAACCAAACGACGCGACACGCCTCCGGGATGCGGAGCAAAAATATGGTTATCGGAAAAAGGTAGCTGCCGTGACATAATATTTTCATCTTATTTTTCGCTGAAAATAAATCCACAAAGCAGGCAAATAAACCCGCCAGCACAGCCCGACAATCAGACACAAAAAGTAGCCGCCCCACATTCGTTTGGGGTTTTCTTTATCACAAAAACATTTGCATCTGGCAGCCAAGCAACAGATGGAAATGCGAAAACCCTGGATTTATTGGCGGGAGCGGGAGCGGGAGCGGGAAAGGGAATGGTGCTTGTTCCATTTCCATTTTTCTGCGGCTGGTTGACTAGGCAACTGCTGCTTTGATGTGCCGAATTGAAGATTTTTCGCTATCGGATGGGATTTGTTTCGCCAGCGATTTGAAATAAATACGCTTTGACGGCCGGCATTTGGGGTTATAACGAATAATTTCCGAGTAAATCGAATCGATCATTAGGTGAAAGCGCCTCAATTATGCCTGGCTGAGTCCTCAAGGATTTTTTCGGGTAATTTAAAGGGCACTCCTAAGCGGCGGTAAATCTGTAGCAAAGATTTAGAGGACAAAAAAAAAGCAGAAGCGGGGAAAGACAAACAACGGATTCGCTGGGCCAAACAAACGCTGAAGGTACAAAACGGGGCCCAGTACAGAGCGCACTAAAACCTGCTTTCTTTTGAGCTCGAAACGGGCATGTGGGAAAAGTCCTGGGGAAAGGCGCTTCCGACAAAGGACGCCTGGTGAAAACAATTGTTTAAGGCAAGTGCGTGCGCCACAAAGGATGGGCAAAAAGGAAACGCTGCCACTGAGCCGCTGTGAGCTCTTCTGAGCCCCCTTTCCATCCATGTGGGTGCGTAGAAGAGTGTGTGTGCCCCACAGAAGGACCTCACATGTGCGTGTGGCACGTCCTGAGCCCGACTGTTGCTCCACTCGCGCCTTTTGCCTTTAATGCCAGCCACAACAGCACCAGCAGCCATTGCCGTCCTGTTGTTATGCGCGAGCTCACACACAATTCTCCCCCACTTCCTGGCTGTCTTAAGTATTTTGTACAATTTGAAAATGCTACTTTCACGCCAAATTTAATCTGAATGACATTTGGGGCCGAAACTAGCGGCAAACAATGAAAGAGTGCCAGATAGCGTTTAAACAAGTTAAATAAACAAGAAGGGAGGGTATATGCCAGACATACCATACACCTACACAAAAAATGTTCATATAAACTAAACTATTGTTACATAAATTAAAAACTGTTGAAACATTTTTTAATAAGTTGCGTATTAAATTATTGCCACGAAAGTATCAAAATAAAACTAATAGTGTATGACATGTTATATTATTTAGTATTAAATTAATACTGACTGTAGAGTTTTTTCAGATAAATTAAACATTCAGTTTAATTTATATGTGCACATGTCTTGAACAAATGTTAATAGATTAGTTCAAGACATAACTCTTAGATTACCAACTGCGTTTGCCCGACTCTTGGATAAACAAGCAATTTAAATCATTTTCAAAAGCCAAACAATAAACGTTATTAAATTCGTTAGAATGTCCATCTCATTTTAAATTTAGAGCTAGAGGGTATCTAAGCTGACATGTTTTGCCAGCCCACTTGCTTTAAATTTCTTTTGTCGGCTCAAGAGACATTTGACGCATTCTTAGGCAAGTCAACAAGCTAAGAGATTAATGGAACTGGCACTGAAAAACTCCAGACAGCCAAGCATACTTATGTGGACTCCAAACAGAATACATGCAGAGCGAAGATGAAACCCAAATTGATAAATATCAAATTAAAAATGCCGCAAAAAAGCGGAGATTATAAAACCGAAGAGCGGCAGACAACAAGAACGTAAATAAAGTCACATAAATGGCCATAAACGACTGTTGTGTTTGTTATTATTGCCTAGCTGAAAAAATAATCAAAACGCTGAAAACAATAGCCATAAATGCAAGGGGGCGAGAGCATATGAAAACCGATTTGGCCACAGACAATTTTGCAATTTAAAATAAATAATTCGTGGCGGTGTGTGTGTTTCTGTGTTTGTGTGTGTGTTTTTGTGTGTGTGCTAAAACCCACACAGTTGGACGCATATGAGGCAAGCGAATGGGTAGATTGCATTCGCCAGATTAGCTGCTTACAAACTCTGGCCATGGCCTTCTGTTGCGGCACTGATAATGGACGCGGGTCGGGCCGAGAAGATTAATGGCCTTTGTGCGTCTAATTTCGATTTAACGAAATTTATTTTTGATTGCCAGACAATAAGTCAGGCAAATTAAATGGATAAAGTCGCAGTGGCGTGGGCGATCTGACATGGGTTGGCCAAAGGTTAAAGCTGAATTATTTCGGCACAAAGGAGAAAACTTCCCAGGAGCCCCAGAATGCCTGTCTCATCTGTTTCCGCCTCCATTTGGCCAAGTCGCATTTGAATTACAAACGAAAGACATTCAATCATTTTTCACATTTTTCAAACACATATTTGGCGGCTCATATTTCAAACGTATATGTGATTATGGCAATGGCAAAAATGTAGGTGCCCAAAAACGCAAGTTGAGTGGTGCAGCACTCTTATAGTATGGTATACCTATATATAGGGTCTGTGCCTCTGAAGGCCGGACACCGAATGCAATTTGAGTCAACTCTTGTCGGGATTCGCTTGCCTGAACAACAATGTGGGCGGTGGGCTGTGGGCCAGGTTGTGGGTGGTTGTGGGTGGCTGTGGGTGGTTGTGGGTGTGGTACCGCATTTTGCATGAGGCTCAGACCGCAGGACGACAATTTGTTGTTGCTGCCGCCTGGCCTGGCCTGTTGTCGTGAAAAGCCAAAAATGGGTTATATATTCTAGGCAGAGACACAAAAGCTGCGTTGACAAGGGCCACCTACGAAACAGCAGTTGAACTTTTGACCCCCGTCACGACAATGGGTAGTGGTAGTGGTAGTGGTAGTGGTAGTGGAAGAGATGTGCGGGGGCACACTTCAGGACGGACATGCTGGACATGCTGGACATGGGCAACGAGATGGAACTTGAACCTAAACCAAACCGATCCCAGCCCCGGCAGCAAGAAATTACGAAAAATAACTGAAAAATTTACATAATTTCCAGACTAGTTTTCTCAAAGTGTGCATGTGTGTCTGCGTCTGTGTGTGTTGTTGAGTGTGTCTGTGCACTGGCTGTGTAAAATGCTCATAAATAAATGAACAAGGCAATGGCCAACAGCCTAGTTGCAGTCCATCTACCATCCAGTATCCAGCATCCAGCATCCAGCATCCAGCAGCCAACATCCACCATTCAGACTCCCCTCTTTTTTGGCCAAGTCAGTGGCCTCAGCTGGACGGTCGTTTATGGCGCGTTGAAACAGCACAAAATAACATGAAATAAATAATAACTTTTTCTGCACGACTTTGCCATGGCGGCAACGGGCCTTCGCATTTGTTTTGCTTTTTGCCCTTGCCGGGCTCGCTGAGTTAATTAAAATTTAAAAGCAGCCGCACTCGTGCGGGAATTGCAATTGCAATCGCCATGTCCCTGGCAACAATGTACATACTATACTGTTCTATACTATACTATACCCATGTACAAGTTGTGCTCCTGTAACTGTTACTATTATGGCTGCAACTGCTGCCGTTGTTACGGCCATTGTTACTGTTACTGTTATGGGCTAGTGGCGATGTCGAGGTTTCACAACACGCTTTTTACGTGCGCGATTTCAAAGGGAAAACGGAAAAAATAAGTACAGGAAAAAGTTGCAGAATTTCTTGTTCCAAGTATAACAAATACATTTAATTAATTTTCTGAATTTGCATTAAATTCGGTTATAACAAAATCAACTTTCGTTGATAAAAACTAATTCTTCATTTATATTGGGGTGTAACCCTCGAATCACCAAGGTTTTTGAAAGCACTTCAAAATGTGTCCAAAAGTGTGCACTAAAAAATGATGGTACGTCTTCAGTGAACTTATATATTTTAAATATATTGTTACATACTTTACACACACATTTAAAAACAGTTTCAAAACCCTAGTGATTTCTGTGGTCCCCTCATTATTATATAATATCATATAAATACCTAAGAGCCTGACATTGTTATTATTGTCAAGTTATAATTTTACTAGTTAAACTGTCTTAGCTTGCCCTTAAATTAAATTTATTTATTTGACATGCTGGCATTCTAAAGAAAGATACAAATGTTAAGCAAGCCAGGAGTTCCTTAATTTACCAGGAATAAAATTAAATTCGAAAAGTACATGAGCTTGTGCAAAATATGACTTAAACTTCCGGGTGAAGTGGCCAACACTTTAATAAGCTTAATAGTAGCCCGAACCCATATTAAGTTGGGTAAAGTAAGTACAATACTTAAATAAATGGCAAAATTGTTGAACCTAATAAAACAAATATTTTACATTAATGCTGTGCAGCTGTCAATGTTTCCGATGCCAACAGGACAAAGTTGGCATTGGCATTGGCAAGACAAAGCGCTAAACTGACAGGTTAATAATCTCGACTCGATAATCGACAGCCCGCCAGGACGCATTGCCACAGATGACAGGCTGAAAGGGCCAGCACAATGTCGGCGCAGATAACACAAGGTCCTTACATTCACCCAACCCCTCCCCCTTCCCATCCTCCTCCCCGCACACACACGTGGAATCCAAGGACTCGGATCCTGGCGATGCGGGGCACTGGAGACTTGTGTGTGTGTCAACAAAGAGCTTATTAACGTGCCGCAGACAGCAATTGGGAATTCCTGGGAAATGCTCGTCGCCTTATCTCTGCCCGGCTTCGATTTTCGCTCTGCTGATTGGCAAATATTTCAATTATTTTTTCATTTCGTTCAGTGAAATGTGGCACGGGCAACGCGATGAAATTTCTCCGCGATTTGGCGAAACAATTGACGGCAACAAAAACGCATTTATAAATCTCATCCAGCAAATACAAAGTAAAATGCTTCGTTATTTATGGACCTTTCTACTTTCTTTTTTTTCTGCTACCCCCCATCTATTTGTCCCTAATTTTTTTTGGTTACGGGAAATTGTCAAGCGAATGACACATATTTGGAGGGCAGAGCTCCTGGGCAGTGGAAAAAAATTCAAAAAATAAAATCATAAATTTATTAAAATGCAGCAGACAGCAGGAGCTCCCAGTTCACGTCGCTTCTGGGGCATAAAGCAAAATAAATGTTCATGTGTATGCAATGAAATTTACATGCGAAATTTAAAAACTCGACCAGACCTCTCTGTCTTGCACAACATGGATGTATGCATATGCATTCGGGAGGGAATATTTGACATATAACCGCGTCGGTTTTACAGCGTCATTTCTGGTTTTGTTGAAATATTAAAATGGATGACGCACTGAAAATGCATATGGCTGGATCGGACCACCAGGCCACTCAGCTGAAACCAAAAAAAAAAAAAAAAAACAGAAAACCAACAGCTACATTTGTAAAAATACACACATTTAGTACCGGCAAATGTTTGCTTAATCGATTTGTTATTTGTTGCGCAATTTCATAATGAAGCCGCATTAATAATGCCACACTGGCTGTAATACCTCGCTTAAAGATTCATGTGGCGAATGCCATGCTCTTTGTGGCACACATTTCGACCCGAGAAAAATGCTTTATATGCAATGGAAATTTAAAAATTATTTATGTGGGAATTCGAATTAATCTGAATGCTGTTTAATGTTTAAAAAAAATGTTGAGCATGGAAGGCGCAACGAAGTACCAATACAACTTCTCAAACTCCAGTATTTGCTATCTATTTATTGGATAAAATAATATCAAAGCCAGCTGGATGCATAAGTCGCACTCAACTTATCAAAAGTGCACGGAAAACTTTCTCCTCTTTCCCTTGGAAATATGCCACCTAAGCCAAAGCCACCTGTCCAAACTCCTTTCCACTGCACCAGAAACACTGGCCCGTTACGCCTCTTTTGTTTGGCTTTGATTTAACATTTTGTCCGTTTACTTTGCAGTTTAACTGGCGGCAGACGCACGACAGGAGCGGTCTGTTGCTAGTCCGCTCCTTCGGGCCAACTCCTCCAGGACCTCAATCCCATTTCCCGCTGCCTGCATTTTTCTACACTTTCACGTTGGCAATTTCATTTGGCCCGTGTCTCAGTGGGAGTTCAAGCTGAAATGTGCTTTTGGTGTGCTCCACTCTTTACTCTTCGGTTCAGAGTACTTTCCGTTAACACCCATTACTCGTGGTTTAAGGGGTATATAAGGTATGTAACAGGTTTACGACCCTATAAAGAAAATTTGTTTTTAACCTTTAAGTATGTCGAGATCTCGAAATCTATAAACGGTAGTGGCCAGTTATTGGACGGTATATGTTTATTTGGCCCGTACATATTGACACACCAAAAATGTTTTAAGTCGAACACTATTTTCAGAAGCTATTGAATATATAAAACAAACATTATCAGTGACGTCATTGCAAACAGTTTTCCACAACAGATGACAATTTCGACTTTATGCTTTTGCCGCGACAATTGAGTTGCTGGCGCCATCTGCCGGATGCATTTTATTTCACAATCGATTGACAGAGTAATGGGCATCAAATAGTCGGGGCATTCGACCAAGGCTTTCCTTAACGTTTTTCCTGTTTTTTTTTTACTCTCTACAATGTTCTGTGCGCCGGGCTACTTGGCCGTGTCCCGTGGCCCCGAGTTGCACGCGTAACTTGACTTAACTTCGACTGAAGCTCAAAGGGAACAGAAACTGGAACTATGTGCCACTCCCACTTCTGGTCCTCCGCCCCCGACCAAGTGCTACTGCAGAGAGTTGACAACTTTTTTGCTGTCGCCGCGATGTTTTAGTTTCAGTTTTTTTTAAGTATAGTTGGTTTTAGTTGCCGCTCCGCTATGTTTTCATTTTCCACCACGCTCCTGCCGGTTTTTGCCGTCGTCATGTTGCACAAAGTTAAATGTTTCTGTGCAGCCGGGCGGCACAAATGCGAAATGGCAACAAACAATTTGAAGCAATAAAATAAAGAGAGCATGTGAAGTGGGTGGACTACTCGCGGCTACTCCAGGGCATAATATCTGGGAAATAAAAGCGAAATTGAATTGTGAAATTTTTATTATGCTGTCGAGGGGCGGAACTAGTCGCAGCCATTAGCCCAAGTCTTGCACCAGTTCCAGTTTTAATTCTCGTTGCGATCCTGACCCGCAAAACAATGGCCATTCACAACTTAATCAAACTGCCTGTTGGCTGGCGGGCAAAACCTCGAAAGTAATCATGCCAAAACTTTGCGATACCCTGTATCCCTTTCACGATTTCGTTTACGTTCACATTCACGTTCGATCCCTGCTGCAATCCAATCTGCTCGGCAAATCTTTGCCTGCTGCTCTCGGCCAACAATTACATGTTTAATTAACTTTTGTTATGACTGGCACTCCCTCCGCCTCCTCCTCCGCCTCCTGCTGCTGCTGCTGCTGGCTCGTCTAATTACAAAAGTGCAACAACTGTCGGCTGGATTGCTAAATTAAATAATCCACTGGAAAGGGACAAGGGGATACAGGATGGCAGGACTCCATGATGCGAGATTGGCAGTACGTACTATATATGCCTGCTGCTGATGCCACATCAAAGAATATGCAGCTCGACTCCATTCAGCTCGGTCAAATTTTAATTTAGGTTTTGTATGCAAATGACCCTAAATGTTGTATAACAATTGAGAGAGAGTATGAGATTTTTGGCTACATCCACATTCTTGGCCGACAAATTGTTATGAATGTGCGAGTGTGCGAGTGTGTGTGTGTCTGCAGCGAATGCCTGTGATTGTGTGCCCAGGGCTTAGTCCTTTAGGCCTGACATGTGCAACTGCAAGTTACAGTTGCCATTTGCGGAACTTTGTCATGGCATCACGTGGCTTTGGAGCCTTAAGCCCTCAAGGATCGGGCCCAGCAGGAGGCCCACAGGCCTCCTTTTCACCCGTATCTTCCTTCTGGTTACTCAGCCTCTTCCTATTTGCATGCCACATGCCCATATGTGTGTGCGAGCCAAAGGTTCAGGACTCGAGCCTTATGATTAGTGCAGCCTGGAATGGAATTTTGAAGCACTAATTGTCTGGAATTTCTTTAGATCCCCTGTGTAAGTGCACAGAGATTACGAACGAAATCAATAAGAAGTTATGGCAAAGTTTTTTCCGATTTTAAAACATAAGGAATAGCTTTAAAACTGTAAATGCAACATTCATTTTGGTGTGTGTATTGGCCTTTTACAAGATTATTTTTTGATATTGAAAAAGTTGTTATTTATTTACTTTATTGGATTTGCCATTTCTCTGAAGCCAAATTCTAAGAAAGTTTCAACAGTTGTTTTTCTTTCAGGCTTAAAATGTCTGTAAGTTATAAGTATTCAAAAAAGTATTATTATTGTATTTATAAGCCATCAAATACTTGCAGGAAATAACGTATTAGTATTTGAAATGAACTCTTTGCTACAAAACCGAAAAAAAATGTTTAATTTTTATTATTTTTGAACTTAAAGTATTTTGTAATGAAGAACTTAAACATAATGTTTTTTTAATTTTTATTAGCACTTTATAAAATATCTTATGTTCCGCTGGCCAGTTCGTTCAACTGTTGCTGCTTGCGCTTCAAATGCGGCTGTTTATAAAGTCAGTGACAACTTAAGTATGCAAATCCTCGACAGCGACAACAACTGCCAAAGATTAATGAAAAACTTTGGCATTTTTTGAGAAATTTTCATGAGCAGAGCGAGATTTTGGATGGTGGGAGGGTGGGGAGGGAAAAAGCCTTTAAGAGAAATGCCCGCCGCCAGGCTCTTTAGCATACGAAACGAGACAGGACATGCACGAAAGGAGCTGACAGGAGCCCGTGGGCAGACCCACTTGAAGGTGGTTGGGGAGTCTGAGTCAACTGTTTATTTATTTATTATGCGGCCAACACTAAACTGTAACTAAAAACAAGATTCCAGCCCGACTGCCAACACATGATGTCTACACATGTCGTGCAAAAGGATCGGGGAGCAAAAACTGGTTCGGGCCAAACATCTCCAGTTGACGTTGACGCCACTTTGATATATTATGCACGCTTGAGGCCAGCAACAAATAATCAAGTATCAAATTCCACACGGAATGCTAACGAAAGCACACTCACAACCGCACGACCAAAGCGATTTTTTCAAGCCACCAGCCACCAGAAAGGACCAAAACTTGGGGTTCCATCTGCGATGGCTGCCGTCTTAAGCTGTCAGCCAAATGAGGGCAGGCCGCAAATTTCGGAGGCTCACAGGTATCCTCCCCTGAGTTCCATCTTTAGCTTTAGTTTGTGCACCGACAAAAAAATGTAACAGTTTTTTCCACAGAGAAAACAAAACTTGGAGTCAGTTTGAAAAAAGTGAGTCTTAAAAAATATTTTCTTCGTTAAGTGGCACACTTTGCGAATTAAATATTAAAATATATGTGTTCTAAAAAATGCACTTGAGAAGTAAAAACATATTTTTCACAATATCTGGAAAAATTAAAGGCTTTTATTTGCTTAACTAAAAATGTACTTTTTAAAAAAGTTTTCCTACATTCTTATAGGTTATGGAAATTTGTAAAATAAGTTTACGTGCTATAGGCATTTTATGCCTTAATTTATTAATTTATAAGTTACAAAGTGGCATCTAATTTCTAACATACTTACAAAAAAAAAGTTTTATCCTCTATGATCAAACTTATAAATTCGAAGGTGTGCAAAGAGACCCATTTGGAAAAATCATCCCAATTTAGTATTTCTTTCTTTTGTATTTAAAGCTGATATAATAATTGCCTTATTTGTTTCACTGTATCCCTGAAGTCTGTGTTTATAGCGCGTGCGGCAAATGAACAATCAGGCAGTCCACATGGCCACATGGCCACATGGCAACATGGCAACATCTTTCGGCGGCTGGCCGAGCTTGTTTGCTTGAGCCCTTGGCTTCCTTACAAACCTGGTCCGTAGTCGGTCTAAGCCGATTAGCTTGGCATAATAGTTGCCGGTTGCCGACAATAAACTCCACTGGACTGGGCCAACGGAGTTGTCTGATTTTTCTTGTTGATTTTGTGGGGCGAATGTAGACATACCTTCGCAGCAGAATGCCAGAACGAGACGAGAAGTTGGTGACGACTCGAAGCACATGGGATACGACCACCCATACCGATTCTGCTTCCTGCGGAATTTGCGGGAAATCTCTTAAGTCAGACATGGAGATTCGAAGGGAAAACTGTTTTGTCATTTCTACAGACTGGCCTCGTCTGTCGCTAGGCATTTGCATTATTTGAGTTCTGTTCTCGCTTTCTCGTCGTGATTTATTAATGTGGTTGGGTTTTATTTCCTTCTGCCCGCTAAGCTTTATTTGTTCATTAGTGAGCCCGGTTGGGTGCTATTGAAAATAGCGTCTGGGGCTCACCGTCTGAGCCCGACTCGATGCCGTTCAATGGGCTTAGCCCCTAAGCCAAACAAGGACTGCAAACTCTTTAATGGCTCGCCGCCAGGGCCCGGAATGAATTTATCTCGGTATTTTCACACCGCCTGGATATCTGCGAACTGTCAGGCATAATGAGTGCAAATAAATTTCAAGTAGGCTTAAAATTTTCCACTTTTTCGCCCCGCCAATTGCCCGAGCTCCTTGTGGCTCCTTGCCATTCAATGTAACCGCAGAAATTCATATACAAAAATAACACGAGCGATAAGAGGGCAAAAAGTGCCATGAATAACAGCCAAGGGAAATGCGGTCGGCGGCCATCGAGAGTTGGGGCGAGTAAGCGGAATGAATTCTATTTAACAATTTGGGTGAAATTTGCGCAATTTTTTTTTTTTGTGCGAGTATCCTGGTGTTTGCTCTCCTTGGCCTCCGCCACAAATATAGAAATATCAACAAGGAGGGGCGGGCTGACTGCCTTTCTGTGACGCACTCGAGGGGCAGATGATAAATGTCCTTGCCAAGCCATGAAATGAATGAAGTATGGCCACGCATTTTTGTGCGCCCAAAGGCAAACAGGCAGAGTTTTCCGGGCAAACAAAAAAGTCGGTGGGGTGAGTGAGCTAAGAAAACCTGACAACAGAGGGACCAAAAATCACAACAAATGGAGTGGTGTGGAGTGGTGTGGAGTGGAGTGGAGAGGGCTAGCTGGCGACAGTCGCTTTGCTTTGAAGCCGCGGCGGCCTACTGGGCCAGGACTTTTTGGCCAAGAACTCGAAGCCAATCGCCAGAAAGGGAAAAAAATCGGAGAACTAAGAGAAAACTCTTGACAAACTGAACTGAACTGAACCGAACCGAACTGAGCTGGGCTGGCGCTGCTTGTCATTCATCGCGCTGTCAGCTCGCTTCCTGCTGCACTGGAATTTTCAGTCTCGGGGGGCTAAGTTCGAGGGAAAGTTTTTTCGGTCAACTACACGCACACGTAGCGCAGGACTTTGGCCAGCTGGAAGTTGTTTTGGTATTTTTTTTTTGTCCAACTCCTCCTCTGCTGTTTTTGGTTTTTCATCGGCTTACGCTCTTGGCCCGAATCTCGCTATCCGGACGGAATCTTGACTTTTCCCTTGGCCAGCTCGCCTTACAAAGCTGACTTTTTGTTTTTTTTTTTTGTTTTTTTTTTTAGCTGCTTTGATGCCTTTAACTGTAGGTTCGTGTTTGTATTCATGTTGTGGGCGTGGCAGCAGCTGTTGCCACCGCCCCTTGCGTTTGGCCAGGTCAATCCGATGGCTGGCCAAATTGTTTGGGTTGTCCCGGCTTAAAGACCGATAATATTTTGATAACTTGAAGGCGGCTTAAAGTAGGTGGTTTGAAAATAAATTAAGTGGGCATCAACTCACCAGCTAGGAGTAAAAGTAAGGCTGAAAGGAAATAAAAATAAAATAAACGTGTAAATTAAACATAATAATAAGTAAATTAAAATGGTTTTTCAAGTATTAAAAGTAACTAATATGGTGTTAAATTATAATAATGCAACTTAAGAAGTAATTAACAAGAGATGGCATAATTGGAAACATAACTTAGTCTTAATTCAGCAGAGTTTCAAAGAAAACACAGTTTATCCCGTGAGAAGTGGCCCAACAAACCAGTTAGCAACCACATTCTACATGCTCTAGTGAAGATCTTGTAAGTCTGGCGTTAAATCCTTTGCGAAAGTTCGCAAGCACAAGCTCGCATATAGACATCTGAATCGAAGTTTACAGTGCCTGGGCCGAGAAACTTTACTCATCAGATATGCCTCTAAATAAGCATTTATAAAGCTGCGATGCAGCAACAACTGGCAAACTTTTGGCCAGAAACATACACACAACGGCGGCAAATCGGAGCGGCAAGCCAAACATAATTTCCAAGTTTTTGGCCAAAATGTTGAGTAGGTTGTTTTCATAGAAATCCGATAAATACTTTCTGCTAGCCAGCTTAGTCGGCAAGCGGCCGGAACAACTCCAAAGGAAGTGGTGGCGTGTGGCGAAGTTAACTTGGAAAACATTAAAATGCCAAAGTGAAAAGTTTCGGATGGCTGGCTAGCTGGCTGGCTGGCTGGCACAACAACGAAATTCAATTGAAAACATATAAAATCTGAATTTATGAAGACCCCCACATGCGCACACCAGCAATTTGCGCCTGCTGAAAACTTTGGCATCAAAAGGCCGAGCAGGCAAGTGGAACAATATGCAACCAGGCCCCGAAGCGTTAAACCGCTGCAGTGCCAGTCCGTTTGTTTGACTTGGACTTTTGGCTTGGTGGGTGGGCCCACATGGCGTATGCGTGATCTGAGGCGGAGGCATCTCTGCCTCTGGCTTGTGGGCTAATTGAGATGGAAACCGAACGAGCCAATAGATAACTGTTTCCAGACCTGGACACTCTTTCTTGCCGCTGACAGGCCTGAACTTGGCCCAATGCTAATGTACAATCTTTTCCCGAAACTTTCGATGGCCGAAAAGTTTGCCAAGTTTGTTTCGTTTTCTGTGTCCTGCGTCGCTGCTCGTTTAGCACTCCAACTGGAGCCACTGCCTTCGTCTTATTTATTAGCCACATTTTATTATTTGCCGAGAAAAGTGATGGCAGGCCAGAGAAAGTTGTTGTCCCCGTTCCGAAACCGAAATTCAGCCGCCAGGCGCTTCGATTAGAAGGATTTGCGAGCCGGTGCTTCGCAGCGCTTGGAAATCAATTTCAAATCCATAACAATTTGGCATAATTTGCACGCATAAAACCGAAAATTTCATTTGCTCAATAATGCAGCGACAAAAGCCTCGCTTTGTCAGCCCACAGAGGGAAACGCAAACGCAATTTTCTTTACACACAATAAACTTTATGTTGATTGAATAAAAGTTGCGTCAGGCCCACGCACACATGAACACACGCACTCATACACCAGCAAACTTACGCATACATAGACACTCCTAATGTCATGCAAACTTTTCATTTTAAATTAACTTTCGAACACAAAGGCAGGGGGCACATTATCAGTTCGATATGGCCATCGCAAATTGTTCATTTAATTTGTTTCAAACAAAATAGTTTTTATTATAGCAGTTACATCAAAATGTTCATATATTTTTAAACGAAGTAGTATTATTTTTTTATTCAAATCACTCTTTAATAGTTTTTTTTTTGTACGTACAATAGTATTAAATTTTATGGAGACATCAATAAATAAGTTCGATAAAAAGTTTTTTTCAAATAGTTTTATCGCATTAATGAGCTAAAGTCTTCTTCATTTAGAAAGATTTTTGACTTGGTTTCAAATAATTAGTTAGTTAAAATTCCTAGAATTTGAATTTCACGAAGGTTAATTCTAAAAGTTCTGAAAACTATGTAAACTATATTTGTTTTTTTTTTTTAATCTTGTTATTGTCGTGTATTTATTGCTAATCTATCCTGTTCTTAAAGAACTAACAATAACATTATTGGACTCACCATTCTCCTCCTCGATGTTGCGCGTCATCGTCGTCGAGGAGCTGACGCGGACGCGGGTTGCCGCCGCCGCCTGGCCGTGGAGCGCGGACAGGAGGAGCAGGCTCAGCGGCAGGCAGAGCAGCAGGCAGAGCGAGCGGCTGCAGGACCTGCCCATGGTGGCCCGGCCCTCGATCCTGCAGGTGGGAGCGGACGGTGGACGAGGGGGATTGCGGGGGCAGTGGCTGGGAGAATGGATATCCTGGTGCTCCTGCAGCGGTGATGCCTACTTTTCGGCTCAGAAACCTTGCACACTTTGCACTGTTGGCATTTTGCGAGGCTGGTTCTTTTCGCGAATTATTTATGCTTGAATTCGGTGTTTAAATTAATTCGCAATTTGCTGTAAAGAGTGAGACAGAGAGAGAGAGAGAGAGGCGGGAGTTGAAGAGAGACAGAGATAGGGGGAGCGGCAGAGTCAGCAAAATTTGTTGACATGTCAATAAATAAAGCAAAACAAAGGCAGGCAAAATAAAATAAAATGCAATCCCATGCCGTTTTGGGTAATTACAGTTTGCTGTGGCTATTGCTGTTGCCCTGGTAGAAATTTATTTAATTGCCTTTATTTTCAGTTTGGCAAATTTGTAAGCCAATTCATTGCACTTTTTCCCAGCAAAAACGCACTGGCACTCTGCTCACCCACCGGCATATAATCATGCAAATGTAATTTATGTGATTTTTACAAATTTTATTGGGTTAATTTGTTTGTTTTAATATTTATGGCAATTGTAAACGAGCGTTATTTATGCGCCTGAAACTGTTAATTCACGCTGCGAGCTCAAATCGAATTACACGATCAAGTGCAGCGCAGCTGTAACTTAAAGACCAATTAAGCCCGGCCCGACAATGAAAAGTAGTCGTGCGATGTCTTGGAGCGACAGCTACAAATCACAACGCATTTAGCCATTTTGTCAACCGCACGACAGCACGTACAGTTCACCTCAATATTTTAAAACATATTTCTGTCTTCCGCTGCGAGGCTCTTTTAATTAAAGATTATTTATAACTCGCAGCCCAGAGCGCGCGAACAGTGGGAAATCATTTCGGATGCCGCCTGCGTACATATTTGTTATAATTTATGTGGCCCATATAAATGACTAACAACACACGGCCAACTGGCAAAGGACGCGCCAAGGAGCTATAGATGTGGATGTGGATGTGGATGTTGATGTGGATGGAAGTGGAAGTGGAAATGGCAATGGAAATGGTAGCCGGGCAAAACATGTGCCAAAGTATCCGCGCGTGTGGATCCTTAAGCGGGGAGCCAACTGCGGGGACTCCGGCAGAAAAAAGCCGGAGAAACGTGCCAGCATCAAAGTTCAATATGACGATGATGGCACTGCCAGAAGTCGGTTCCCGCTGAAGAGCTAACGAGTGCAAATTTCTCTTCGCATTTCTTCCTTTTTCTCGCTCGGCGGCTTCTCGGTCTGGCAGTGCTTTTACTTTTACGTCGCGAAAACCCAATAAACGATAAACAGGAAAACGGAAATCGGAAACTGTACAGTGTACAGTGTACACGCTCATGGTCCTAGACTACACACAGACTGGCTCAAACATCACAGTTCCCACACACTGGCAAAATACTAGTCAAAGAAAGCCATTCGGATTTTAGAAATGCCCTTTCAAAATCTACTCAGCATTCTCAAGGCGAAATGATATATGGTTTATCTATAATTGTATAAAGCCCCTTTCACAAAAAAAATTTGAAAATTACTTTAATAAATTGTATAAGCAATGTAAAATCTACTGACCACATTTTTTTTTGTTTAAGACTTCCAAATAAAGTCAGCATTAAGTTTTTAAAATAGAAATGTTTTTTTTTTCCCCGAGTTTCTATATATTTTAAAAAAGTATATACATTTTAAAATCAGTGAAATTCGTCAACCAAAAGTACTAAGTGCAACATTTTTTTTCTCTGTAAAACCCATACATTTACAGCCGCAAAGTCGAGGACTCGGTGCGACGTGCTTTTATGATATATTGACTTGCTCTAGCTGGATTTTTATCGACAGTGTTACAGCGGCCAAATGCTTTTAGCTGGCTGCACTAATTTTATATCAGCTCTCAATCCGCGGCCTACGCCCTAAAGTTTTTATTTATTTTCACAGCCCACCTGAATTTAAAGTGAATAAAACTTTTCCGCACCCAGTTGACAAGTGGTGGAGTGGCCACTTAATCATGTTTTTTAAAGCGCCGTTAATAAATCTGTCTAAATTTATTTACAATGCAAGCAGCGCCTGCAAATGGATTTCCATTGCGATAAAATGAAAATATTTGTAAACCGTTTGTCAATATAGCATGCAGAGAGCAGGAATAAAATGATATTCATAACGGAATACCGAAACTGAGTGCTAAATAAAATCTGGCCGCCTGGAAATGGAAATCTAATCTAGAAATATCCAAACATTCGAGCTGCCGCTCTTGATTCGCACCGAACCTTAATTAAATCGAGAAATGAAAGCTTTAATTGAAACGTACGTGAACAAAATGGCTGAGTGGAGTTGATTAAATTTACATTCTAAATCGAGAAGTCAGCGAGCCAGCAGCTTTAACGTTTGGCACACATCCGACACTGCAATTGGCCCCGAAATTCAATATGAGCCACTCAAAACCCATTTACCCATGAGCCTGCCAAACTTTGGCAAATCAGTTTAGTGAATGGGTTATGCAAGGATAAAAACTTGTGTGCAGCCAATAAAAAGTGCTCCCAATAAAATGTGAGTCGCATTAGCTAATGCAAGCTGAGGGCCGAGGGTGAAGGGTTCTCCAGGGAGTACGCTGCGTATACGTAACCTCGATGGGCATGTGGCTGTGAGTGAGTGAGTGAGTGAGTGTTCGGTGTGTGGATGTTTGGGTGTGTGTGTGTGTGTTGTGTGTGTGTGTGTGTGTTTGTGAGGGTGCTTAGGGAACATTGTGCCAGTTTCGCTATCGAGGCATCCACCTACGATCGACATGCACTTCAATTTACAAACTTGCCAAGCCAGCATGTGTGAGTATATCAGGGTGAGTTTTCCGACTGCAGCTGCCGCAAAGTGTGTCGATGTTTTTCATTTCCGGCATGCAAGTTTGCCCTTGCCTCGTTTCCCCTTGCTTTTCCTATATGTATTTTGTAATGTAATGAAGTGTGTTTGCATTAAAATGCAATTTGAAGTGCAAAGTTACAACTATTATTATGATAGTGCACGTGTGTGTGCATCAGGAGAGTCCTTGAGCAGGATTCCCCTGAATGCTACCTGGCACTTCCTACTTTTTTTTTCGCGGTTTATGTGCGCTAAGTGAGCCTATAAAAAGCCATGCATGGCTGCCTCGTTTCGCAAGGGTTCAAGTGCAATTTTATGAATACTAAAACTTCTAATGGCCGCCAGTTCGCGCGTGTGTGTGGATGTAGGTGTGGGTGTGATGTGGGTATAGGTGTGGTTGTGGGTGTGGCAGGACCAAGGGGATTTGCAGGACTGGGTAGCAATCAGAGCGCTCAACACTTGGCGCCATCATCAACATCATCCACACCATCGTCGTCGTCCCAGCAGCTGTTTCCCATCCTCGGGCTGCTAATTGTGCTGCATACTTGGGTGAGCTTCGCAGCCTGGGAGCCTGTTTGCATGCCAACATTAAGCAGACATCAGCACACTGCTTAGCACTTGCACGGGAACGGTCTTGCCTTGCAACCCACACCCACACCCCACCTCCACCCACAACCCACCACTCACACCAACAAAGTCTTAAAGCGTTTTGATATGCAAATAAACGCTCGGTTGCCAGCTGTCCGCAGTATTAATTGCATATTAAAATTCACTTCACTCGCATTTCCATTTCGAATTGATGCACTTTGTTCTCGGTGGCCCCAATAATTTTGTTTATGTCGTATCGTGTGTCGTTTAGAAATGGGTTTTGTCGTCAAATCGTATGCTCATTGTTCTCCTCAATTGCATTCTCGCCTGTCGCATTTGTGTCAGAATTCGTAATTAATGTTCGGCCTAGCGGCTAAATGAGTTTGATTAGGAACCAAAATGGGAACATCGTGGATTAGGTTGCCATTTGAAACAATAGTATTTTGTGCACATCGAGCTTATTTAAATAAAATTATGGGTTTTATAAAAATTTTTTGGAATTGGTCAAAATCTTATCTTATCAAATATTTTATTTGTTTTGTTCTATAAATTATTCTTTAATGAAATTTAAATAAGGCAAAAAATAGCAAGTTCAAACACAAAGTTTGCCATAAATTGTATTGATTAAACTACATAACTATGTTAATGCTCCAATCTACCTTAATGCACGTAATGTAGCACCTACAATTTGTTGATCCCAAATTCAGTTTAATTTAATTTAGTTGTCTCAATCTGATAACTAATTCTAGTCAGTCAGCTAGCCAAACATGAGCTTGAAATTTACACCTCCTTAAATAAATGTCTGAGCATTAATTTCATATCACTCTTATCTTAATCAGTCGTTAGGTCCATCAATGTTTTTCCCTGCAGCTTATCGTGCACATTCAATTTCGCCACCATCACAGGCCTCAACAGTTTGCTTTGAAGTGGCATTCAACTGTGTAATTTCATTACACGCACACTTCAGCAATTTACCAATTTAAACATATATACTTTCTTGGGTGGCATGAACACTGTTCATCTATTAGTTTATGGCTCGCATTTCACTGGCACTCTGCACTGGGCCTTAATGGCCGTCAAAGGCCAGCAATTTTGCACTTATGTGAAATATGATGGCATTTGCAGGGCCACTCTACTATATAAAGCGATATGTGTCGGCACATGCATTACGAAAAAACGAATACAAAAATAACTAACCGTATAAATAACTAAAATGCTCAACAATAACAATTTTCGTGCAATTTGCACAGAACACATAGAACAACAAAGCAAAGCGGCAAAAACACTATTTTAGCAAGCAAATGAAAGAAATCCCAAAAAAAAAAGCGATGAAACGAGCAGCTGAGCGTAGAAATCGTTTTATCTGCCGGCTTTACTGCAAAAACACACAGGCACATATAGACCGAGATATACATATAGTAGACGCACACCCACTAAACTGGCGAAATAATCCAAACGAGAACGACGTCGCCACTCGGGGTTCGTGCGATTTTCAATGGCTGTGCCTGCTGCTTTCTACTTTGCGTGGAAATGGTTTTCATTGAAAACGACGGGGGCATTGCAGTCAGATCAGAGTCAGATCTTGAATGGGCAAACGCTGATTTCGATTCGGTCACAAATTGCTTGTCGTTAATAACAAAAACTATGGCATGGGAACAACATTTGGCAGCTGCTTTGCTTACATTGCGAAACAGAGTTTGCGATTTGTGTCGTTGGTCGCGACTTTAAACGCACTTTTTTCTTTACTTTTCAGTTTGGCTTTCTCTAGTTTCTAAGATGGGCACATCGTAGTACGTTTCACTCTCTACTTTTCACACATTTCCCCGAACCGATGTGGGGATCTGGCTCTGGCTCTGGCTCTGGCTTATTCGGAGATTTTTGTTTGGATGCACGGTTGGCTTTTCTCAAATGGCCGGAAAACAAATTCGCACTGCTCGCGCCACGCCGATTCAAGTCCCGTTAGTTCCGACCGTACCCGCGGGATCGCAAACTCTCACTGAACCGATTTTTATGGTACATACGCTGGAACCGAGCAGCACGGCCAGCCCCAAGACCACTCGGCACGGATGCTGGCCGAGTGGGTCGAGAAAAGCCGAGCGCAAAACGCTCACGGTCGCCCAATAAGCGGTACGAAGAGCAGCGGTCCCGAGAGCAAAAGCGAGAGATTTCCAGCCCCCGAAGTTAAAACACGAACTGGTGGATGCTGCCCGATAACAGGTCTCTGTTAACTCGGCTTTACTGTTTTATAGCACGCTTTTGGGGCGGACTTCCTGTAACTTCCCTAAAAAAACCAGCCAAACACACCAGATAAATAATTTACGGCTTCATATCGTATTTACTTACATCTTTGCAATAGATAACCACGGTGGATAGTGCATAGTACCGATGTTGCATTTGGTTTATGGCAGCGGTTAATCTTGTTTACATTTCAAATTAGCCTGCGGCATTTCGTTGGCTCTCTCTCGGCTTGGCTCGTTTCTCTCGGGGATTTATCTGGCGCAGCTTGTTCTAAAAATCAGCTGATGGCTGTGCTAAATCTTGCATTTGCCTTTCAAATGTGCGGATTAACAATTTACTGCTTAAGTCCTGAAGTTCTAAAGCGACTCAGCAAAGATGTATGTAGCTACATTTTGTGCAAAATTAATAAAATCAGCTTGCTAAATTAATTACGTTAATAGTTAGAAATATTTTGTTACCCATTTTTTGTTTTGTCCTTAAGTTAATAGTTTGTGCTTAAAAGATATTTCGAACTTGTTTATAGGACAATTGTCAAAACGAGTATTCATTCATACAGAGTTCTACAAACTTTTATCCGCATCAAGTGGACATCAATCATAAGCCACCTGTTGCCTGTTAGTTAATATAAGCACACACATATCAATCAAAAAGCCAAAACATTAATCGTCAATAGCGGAAACCTACAAAAATAACAGTTACTTTTAAAGTAGAGGTTCTAGAGTATACCATAATTTATTTATTAACTCGAATAGGCCAATAAACAATTTGTTATTCGGAAGAACAGAACTCTGTAATGGGCAGATCCCGCTCTTTGTATTAACAGCATTTTTTCTCTTTGTTAAGAGAAAATATTGTCTGACCGAAAAATGTGTGCCACACTTTCAGCCGCCTTTTTGAGCTTTTTATGGCTCTGTTAGCCAATGTTAGCTATGTAGGCCAAATCAGTCAGATGTAGGTGAGAGTCCCTCGACGAAATCCCTGCCCAAAGGAAGAAATATCAACGCTTTCACTATTCTCCACACATACCATCTAAAAAGATTCTTAATTTACTTCTTCCCTCCGTTAAAGTCAATTTCCACTTCCACAAATGTTGGTCAACTGTTTTTTATCAGCTCATAAACATGGCGTACAAGTTCATTTCGGTGTTAAAAGCGTGTTTCCCACACACATGTGTATGTGGGTGTGTGTGCGTGTGTGCGAGCGTCCGTTTTACAGCTGCAGCATCAACAACACACTCACAAACACTCGGTGGCTGACATTTTTAATAGCAAACACAACACGCAGCGACTTTCGCACATGAAATAATGCCAGCTGAAGTAGTAAGTAGTCCAGCCGGAACCGAACCCAAACAGATGACGCACCATGGGACAGGATCCAAAGGACAAGGGTTAAAATCTTTGAGCTTTATGATTATTATAAGAGTCATCACCCTAAATATGCAGCTAAGCCCCTATAGTTACCTTATTTGGGACATTCGATTATTTTATTTTATTATTTTTCGCAGGAATTCAAAGATTTATATCAAAGGAAAATGGGAAATATTCCATAATCATACTTTGATACGAAATTTTATTAATACCATTAGACATGCTCTGTCTTTGTGCACCAATAAAGTATTGTTCAACCAAAAACTATCAATTGGCTTTGAGTTTCTAATTTCTGTTTGCATTTTTGGAGATTGGAAAACAATTATGAAGTGATGTTATACTATTTCACTAGCTTACTTAAAAAATGTATCTACGAAAAAAAAGCTTTCTTTTTAAAATTTTCAATGACTAAATAGTTTAAATATGAGGACTGATTTTAGGTTCTTTATTAGCTTACATCTTTATCCACTGTTCCTGTACACTTTCCATGCTTGTTGCCATTGTAGTTGTAATGAAAGTGTTTTTTATGAAGTGTCCGTATCCTCGTACGCAACATGCGTGTCCTGATCCTGCTTCTGCTCCTGCTGCTCCTGCTCCTGCTGCCACTTCTTGCTCCGCCCAGTGAAATATGACAAAAAGCATGCTACAGCTTCGCTATTTCCGCAGTGCTGGTTGTTGGTTTTTGTCAGCGCTTTAATAGCAAGACGAAGTCAATGGCAAAACGAGGAGCAGCCAAAGGAGTCGCCGGGTCCTGTTGTTGGAAACTGTGTGTAGTGAGTAGTGTCTGGTGTGTGTGTTTGTGTTCGCAATAGCAATAAAAATATATTTTACAAACTGCTGCTGCTGCTTAGGATTTTTTCCTTTTTTGTCCCGCTATATTGTTAGAGTTTTTCTTCTCCTGCCTCGTTTTTGCTGCTGTTTGATATATGTGAAGCGGCTAACAAGACCTCTCCCAACACCCACACTCCACCCCAAGAACCCCTTAAACCCACGCCACCCCACACACATGCAAAACAAGTTCGCTACAACAAATTATTGGAAACCCAAGAAGTTTTCTCCACTGGTGCTTTTATTTTCCCCTAACTCGCATGAAAAAATATTAAAAAAAAAAAGAACGAAAAGGAAGGGAACGAAAAGCATAGGGGAAAAAGAAAATCTCGCATAAAAAATACGAAAATTGTTCCAAAGCTAGCAAGCCAACAACAAGCATATAAAATGTGTTTTTGCCAGAGTTTTCCCGGCGTTCTGATTACATGAGTATGTGTGTGCAGTTTTGGCTGGGGCCGCCACTAAAACGCGTTTTGCTTAACGCGCTCCAACCGTTTTTGGTTCGCCCCGGTCCCCTGAACTCCCCTTGGCTGGTTTGGCTTTATTTGGTTATGGCCTTCAGTTTGTGTCAACCATAACGATTTTCTTTTCAATTTAGCTTTAGTGCGTATTTTGTTCTAATTTTATTGCTCGTATTAAAATATTTCCCTCTCGCCCGCCTGCAGTTTCTTCGAGTGCCTGTTAACACACAATTTTCACCAACCACTTAAACAGGCAAGTCGAAGCACAACAACCACTTTTATATTTACAAATGCTATACGCACATATATGCCATACATATATGTTGCGTATACCCCGCATCGTTACAATTTTGGAATCATGGTCGCTTGATAATATATTTTTTATGATATTTATGGCTCTGACATTTTGCTTAGCTGGCAGGCGATTTATACTTTTTGGCCAACTCTTTCCCCATCCCCTGGCATTGTTTTAGTTTCCGTCTTTGTATGCTGTTTTTTGTTGCATTTTTATGTGCCATTGTTGTTGGCGTTTGTGGCTGTTTATTGTTTGTGATACGAGGCAGATCCATGGTCATTCAATGGATTGTCATATTGTGGCAACGTCCTTTTTTATGCCCGCACACGTTTCGATGGGTTTTTATGGCAGAAAATCCACTAATACACGGGTATTATTCAGATGGTGCTGCGCACAACTCTGAATAGATTTCAAATATTTGCAATATATAAAATAAGCTGAATACATTTTCCAATGAAAGCCAAAACAAACGGTCAACTTTTGTTCATATTTAATCGGATTCTTGAATATTTTTAGCTCGTTAACTTTTCCCGTACACTCTGAAGAAAAATGGAAAAACATAAACGTTGAACAATCTTTGGAAAAATGTAAGCCTACAGTACAATCATTACAAACAATTTATTGGTTTATTATTTGTTCTAGTCATTAATTATTTAAAGTAAACGAACAAACATTTTTGAATCAGTTTTTAAAGAATCAAAAAAATTAATTGTTTATCTATGTAAATATTAACATGAACAGTAAAATCATTTTAAATTTGTATTTTACGAGTACCCTTAAAATTATTCCACTATTTCAATAGATAAATCAATTTAGAGAGTGAAACAAAGCACATATATTTTATTCGACTGTTGTCTATGGACAAACATTATTTGGGAAATTTTTCACACAGTTTGGGCAAAAATGTTTGTCTGCCACTTTGAGACTTGAGCACCGAACTGGATGGAGGCGGGCTGGCAATTAAAATTTCCAACGGCAATGCAGACAGGAACACGACTGTGTTGTCACTGCTCAAGTTTGCCTCGAACAACTTGCTTTCGGACACTCCAGGAATAAAATGAAATTGTTTAAATTTAATTCAATTTGCTTGCCCAGAAACAAATTGCCGTCGCTCAGAGCTGCAAACAATCTCCAATCTGGGAATTCGAAATAAAAATATTCGCAAATAGTTCAAGTGCAATGCCATTTGAAGTCCTTGTCTGTAAACAAAGTGCGAGTGGGCCAGGACACCTCTCCAGCAGTTGGTGGGTGGGCTCCGTTCCGTTCTGGCCCCGCTGCATATTGCATCCAGTTAGTTAATTATTGAGCCACGAGCACGTAGAAAGCTATGCACGAGTGTGTGGCATCTGTTTGCCAGTGTCTGGGTTTAACTTAATTAGAGCGCTGCACTGCATTTGCGGTCTTCATTTAACGCAACGCCATGGCCTCGACCAATCCCCCAATCCCTCCCAAATCTCACCTCGGCCAGCTCACCTGCCTTGGCTGTGCCACCTCGTCCTCGTCCTCATCCTCATCCCAATCCTCCTTCCCAGCCAGTTCCTGTCCCGTTTCCGATCCCGCTCACGTCCCGCTCCCACTGTCCGGCTGTCTGTCTCCGCGGGCGCAAATTTAAAACTGCATACAACTATTTCCGCCAGGGCCAGAGGCTGCCTCCCCGATGTAGCCAAACATTTCACTACGTTTATTTGCTCTGATACTCTGTAAAAGCGTACTTGATTTGGCACTGCAAAATATGTAGTTTATGAAAAATAAATGAGGCTTTAATTAATTGTGTTCATGGCTTCCAGGCTAACTTTCATTCCTGCGAATTACTTACCAATTATTAAATCAATCAATAATCATGTAATAAGCATTTTATTCAACAAGGTTTTCCTTCTCAAAAGTGTATATTTTAATAAAAATTCCACTACCAACTAACTATTTTAAAAATCGGTCTAATCATATTACTGACACAAAATTTACATACCTTTATACATGATCCAGCGTTAAAATGTTGTTCAGTAACTTTATAAAAACACCATCTTTTCATTTTCAAAATAAAATATTAAGAAAATAGGGTTTTTGGATAGTTTGTGTCTTTGTTTACTATCAATCAATTAATAAAACAACAAAATTGGTGCTAAAAATTAGCACTTTTTTTTCTTTTATATAATTTTAAGCGTCTTAAAAATCGCAATGGTAATCTTGCTCTTAGTTCTAAAATAAGAGTCTTATAAAACATTGTTATTTGTTAATAATTTAATTATATAACCAAATCTTAAACAGCGTGCCTAATATTGTCAAGCTTTCATTGAGTGGTCACTATGGCATTTCTAGCGCATCACGCAAGTCGATCACGATTTGCTTTGATTATTTTTTCGCTGTAGTGCTTGCTGTTGGTTCGTTGAGCATGTTGCACGTAATTTGCATTGTTGTTGCCTTTAATTGCTTAGTGTTAATTGCTGTAATTGCGGTAAACTAAACTACGAGCAGAGGAACGGACACACGCACACACACAAAAGAATGGAGGCAAACACGTAAATGCCCTGGCCGCTTAATTGAGCTGATGGCAAGGGGGTGGTGGACCTTGATTCGGAGCCGAGGTCACTCACTGGGTTGACAACCCCTCCCCCTCCCCCTCCCCCTCCCCCACCCGATTCGCAGGTGTCCGTGCAGAGTCCTTGGATCAACTTTAGCAGCTTTGTCAACCGATCGCCCTCCAATTTGGCTCTCGGCAATGTCATTCAATACGCCTGAGTCCCGCGTTCGCAGCGACGGATGGGATTCGTTAACGCTAGTTGAGGGCGGCTTTAAAATGCCATCGCCAATGGCACACCCATCTATGCCAACACATTCCCTGCTCACCCTTCCACCTGCCTCATTGATGACGAAGGATTCGGGTTCAAGTGTCACAAAGTCCGGCCATAAATATCTTCACTCGGAGGCCGATAAAACCAACCGAACTGAAGGCCAATTACAGCTAAATATATACTATACTATGTGTGTGTGTGAGTGTGTGTATATGCGAATTGCAAAGCTTTGATTTTGGTCTTTTCACGTGTCATGTTTGGCTTAAAGCTCACCTGTTCTGCCCCGAGTATTAATTAATTGGGCCAGTTGCTCGTATTAATTAGTATCGCTCTGTCTTTGTGTTCGATACAGTGGCAGTTAGTCTAGAGATGTCTCGGTGATGTTTCCACAGCCAAACCTTCGGGCGGGTCCATTCAAATGGAAAAGGGCTGGCCAGGGGTCGAAAGTCAACGCATCCTGACTGGGGTTCACCGGTCAAATGTGGTCCTGCTCCTGCCGATTCTCCATTGACTTGTCAATGGGTTCGCATGTTTTTGGCCCCCAAAAACACAAATTGAGTTTGGCCGGGTTGTTGCTGTTGCTGTGCTGCCGGCAAAAGTCAATACAAAAGCTAATTGATTGGAAAATTATGTGACTTTGAATATGGCCCTAGAAGAAATCGCCTTTCGGCCACATCCCACAAAACATACAACTCAATGTGGTAGTGCTCGCTGGGGAGTAGGCATAAAAATTATTACAGCTCTGCGGCGCACGGAATTTATTTGCCGGCAGCTGGCTTAATGATTCCGCATTAGGTTGCCATTAAAAAATCTACTTGATTACTGGTGACGTAAGCGAGCGGCGACACTCTCTAATGAATTGATAAATTGAATTAGAAGGCCTGCCAACGGATGACAACGAGCATCGAGTATCGAGTATCGGCTAACTAAGACTAATCAAATTACAAGTTGTGACGCGGCCAGACATAATGCATGATTGATGATTGATCCGTTAAGGAGCTTCTAGGCAAGCATCTAGCGAAATGGCCACAATAGTCAAATGCGGAATGCTCGTCATTAATCAGCAGCGTTTCTTAATTAGAACGCCGCAAGTTGAGTTTTCAATGTTGACAGGCCATAAAACGAAGGAGGGCCAACAAGTTTGCACAACAATAAAAATCACAGACAAAAGGCGCTAAACGATTGGCGTCAGAGAGCAGCAACACCCACGGGTTTTTCATGGGTTTTCCACAGGTTTTCCACCCCCCTTCACCCCCCTCACCACACCTCGTTCAATTTATAACATTTTCCATTTCAATTGTGGCGCTGTTGACTGCATTCGATTCGATTGATTTCATTTGCCTGCTCGCCGTTTGGCGGTTATAAAAATTCATTGCAACCGTTTTTATACGATTGACGAGGTTTTCCCTTTTCTTTTTTTTTTTTTTGCGGATTTGTTGTCAAATCAGCTGGGAATGTGTGTGTGTGTGTGTGTGGGCCAATAAAACGTGTTCAGTGCTCGCAACTTCCGTTTCATTTCATTTTTCCCAATAATATGCGCCGCTGACGTCGCTGCCTTGCTGCATTTTTCATCATCGTCACTCAGACACTTTTTGGCAACAATGCAAGCCCTTTTTCCACCCACTCCCCGCACTTTTCCCCTCACTTTTCCCCGCACTTTGCATGCATTTACGCTTATTTGAGCATAATAATTTTTGTTTATTGCCCACAAAAACTGGCAGTGAATGGAACTACCATGACAATTCCACTGGCGACAGTTGGCTCTCACTGAAAAAGAAGTAGCCGAAAAAATGCTTAAATATTTAAGTGTTCTGGATTGTTGATGATGCGCTTTTTAATTGTTGCGAAATCAATTTTGCATATTGCCCACTTATTCATTCATCTCTGCGAGATTTATTAGGCTGCAAAATATCAGCATGCAACCATTTAAATGGTTTAATTTCACGTGCATTTGTAACGTTTTTTCTGATCAAATATTATTTCATCGAATTTAATGCTGAACACTGTGAAGCGTGAAACGAAACATATCTATTGAGTCATTCCTGTTATTTTTTCACGTTGAACGCTGTATATCTGTGGTTTTATCGGGCTCAACTTTTTCACTAGCCAACATACCACAACTTTAGTCTCTATATTTACCTTCAACTCCGTTAAATTTCTAAGGAATAAAACATTTCTGAATCACCCGAATCCGAATGTAATTTAGTTAAGTGTTTCCTACGCATGAACGTAAAATTTATTCAGCTATTGTCCCTCTCCATCTGAGAGGGAGAGAGAAATATTAAAAATATGCAAATTGGTGTCTTCTTGCCATTGTTTGTGCCCCTGCTTAACCCTTTTCATTGCGGCCCAAAACAAACTAAATAATCTCAGACAGACCACTCACACACTCCCGGCTCGTGCACACTCCATTTGGCAAATATAATAAATATTTCGATGCCTCTTCTCTGGGGGAAAACTACTTTTGTTGCCCTTTTCTTTTTTTTTTGTAGACAATTTTTCATGTTCTATTTCTGCGTTGGCCGCTTACGACTTTTTGTCTGGTCAAGAGACAGCAAGCAGAAAATGAATGTGTAAAATATTTTAATGTGGCACTAGGCTCTTAGATGTGTTGCTATCTTGGAACGGGCATTGAGATAGGCAAATTGTCATAAGTAAGTGCGGTGGCTTCTCGAGAATTTCAAACAGTGACAGCATCGGCCCAAGGAAATTAATAAATGGCCCGGCCATTTGATATTTTATCGGCTGGAATTCCGCCCGCAGGTTGGACAAATACTAAATACAAAATATATAGCCGTTTCCGGACTTCTATTTGTTCAACCAATAATCATCACATTTCCGCAAACACTCGAGGGAAGCTATCCGCATGTCACATGAAAATTTCATGACCCCCTCCTTACTGGCCAAACTCAAATATTCATAAACGACGAAAAATGACAGATTAACACAAATATTGATACAGTCACGGTTGAAGTCCAGATCCAAGTCCAAGTCCAAGTCATCTTTGACCCACAATGGGAGTGGGCGTTGGTTTTTGTTTCGGGGGGATGCCGAACCACCCTTAGGAGTACTCAAGGAATCTCGATGACTTCGGGCTGGGTCTGAGATTTTGGCTATGCTCATCGCGTTCATTTGGGTTTCCCGCATTGTTTTGAATAATTCGCATCCGAACATGAAATATTAATGAGCGGTTTGGTTTCGGCTTTTTTCGTGTCTCTCTTTTTTCGTACCACATTGCGTATGGGCAATAACATTGAATATGCAGCAAATGATGCAGGAAAGAAGGGGACGAGGGTCCTTAGAAGTTATCGGCAGACGGCAGATAATGACTCGAGCTGAGCGAACTGATATTCAAACTTATATAATAATTTGAAAATATAAGCTTACTTAAGGCTTGAAAATGTGCTTGATTTCTTGGAACAGAAAAGCACGACTCAGCTTCAAGTTGCTCAAAGTCCAAAAAAGAGTGTGAGTGTGCTACATAAATTCAACTTTTAATGCGCTGCGTACGCGAATGTGTAAAAGATTATCTTTATTGGCCATTAATTCATATTTAAGCTGGTGCGGCAAAAGAAAAAGGCGCCATTTTTCCCATATTTTTTCCTCCACTCCTTTTCCTTTTTTTTTGGAAAATGTTTGTTAAACACTGGATTTGCGAAAGGATAAAATTTGTGCTTTGTAAAACAATTAAGAGGCATTATATATGACCCACTGGAGCCCACCCTCGGTGCCAGTACAAGAGTTGTAGCAGGAGTATACGTAATTGCCTTCAGGCTTTCCCCCTCAGGTTCGCGCCGTGTATTTATGAACTTCACCTAATGGTCTCGCAGCACAACAAATTGTGTAAATAGTCTGGGGATTTTCCAAGGTACTGTCAAGGGTCGGAAGCGATTATTTGTTTGGTTTGTCGGTTAATTAGAGGCTCAAATTTGAGCCGGAAGTGAATTAACGACGGGATGTGAATGACTAGAAAGTTTCTACAGAGATTTCCGATTTATCTGGTGGATCATAAAAAACTTCACAGCGCACAAGCACCATAAAATATTCGCAAATCGGACACAATTTACCTTCACTACGCTTCCTTCAATCACCACACGAAATTTGAATGCTCCTGCAATCTCAATTGAATATCCCTGCCACTGCCAAAAGCAGACAGCACTCACTCACTACCCATAACAATATCAATATCCTATTTTTACCTGAGCCACTTCACCGACAACAAAACCCCTTTAGCAAATTTACAAATTTCCGCAATAAACCAAATAACGAAAATGAATACAAAACATTTGCAGGAGTAGACGGAGCAGGAGCAGAAGCTGGAGTCCTTCGAATCCTTTTGGCAAAAGCAGCAGCGCAAAAAAACGGTAGGGAAAACTGCTGACATATGCAGGAGGAGCACGTAAAGGACGCAAGTCCGCAAAGTTCGTGGCTCGATGACAGAGTTCCGAGTAGCGAATTTCCCAAGTTTGAAGTGAGCAAACGCGACTTTCATTCTCTGCCTTTCTCGTTGGTTTTTCCCATTTTCCGGGGGCGGAGCTGCTGCCAATTTGATACTCAAGTGAGCAGCGTACCTTCCTAACCTGGCCCCGAAAAATACGAAAATGCGGCATAAATGAACGCCCCCAACATGGCCCTCTAATAGATAAAAAGCCAGTGTTCTTTGTTGCGGTAATGAAATTTATTAGATCATTATACATACTGCCGCCGTGGCAGCCTCCTGGCCTCCTGGCCTCCACGAATTCGTTGACGTTGATTATCATTTTCAAGTTCTGACTTTCCATTTTCAATTTGAGCGAACAACAAAAAATGGCTGTTTCCTTTTTGGCCCGGCTTTGTCTTCAGTTCTCCAGGTCTCCAGTTCAGTGGCAGTTATCTGGGCGTTGCCTCTGCACATTCTGCGGTATTCTTTATTGCGTGGTCTTGTGCGTCACTGGCATAATTTAACTTAATTTTTGGCACAAATTCGTAATTTGCATTAAACTTATTGAGTCCTGAAGGTGGTGTCGCTGCTCTACATTTTCCCTGCGACTCAAGTTCAAGTTCCTGTCCTTCTATTAATAGACTTCCGCCTCTGCTTCATCTCCGGGGATTTGAAGGACAACTTCATCTATGCATAATCAAACCACATTGAGAATGCCTGACCCTGGGGAGGGTTGCTCTAAATAAGCCTCGAAAATGATGTGGGGAAAAATCTGCCTCGAAAATTATGGCTGCATATGCGACAACTTTAAAATGAAATTGACAACACTGTCAAGTAGCTGTCTGCCCTTCCACCAATATGCGTACTTTTTCCGACCCAGTCGCGCACGCGAAAAAAAAAAATTTCCTGGGGGAGCACGGAAGTTGTCAGACGCCTCAACAGACCCCGAACCCCTTGAAGAAAAACAATACGGAAAATCCACACAGCATCGCAGTTTGGGGAGTGTTGAAAATTCCCGCGGGAATTTTCATGCCTCTTTGTCTGCAAGAACTTCGCTTAATAACTTTGCCCGAAAAGAGGGTGCAACCCCCACTGAACAGGTACGTGGCACACGCAGCCAGACAGTAATTTGTTTTAACAGCGCCTTTTAAAGATATTTACAGCCGGAGCAGGCCAGAGTCCCCCTTTTCCCAGGCAGCCTGCTGTGGCCAACGCTGTCGCTTCATAAATTACCAGACACGCGGCGCTAATATGGCGCAACATCCATGGCAAGTACTTGCCACCTGGACACCAGGACGCAAGGACACCAGGACGTCAGGACACCAGGACGTCAGGACACCTGGACTGGGCTAATGCCAAATTCTGTTTCGACTGTTCACGCTGTTGCGCATAGCACGGATATTGGGTGGATCGGGAAAACGGTGGACAAGGTGGATGAGGAGGGTGAGAAGGGCGGGGGGAAATGCCACAAGTTGCTTTTCATTTAAGCAGCCTGGGGGCCAGTAAGTGCGTCCAGTACTTTCTATTGACAGGGGATGTGGCCGCTGGAGTGGTAATCTGCACTGAACGAAAATGGCGGTGCCCATAAATCAACTTTTCATAATATACAATGTTTTTATAATGTTTCAATGGATAATAACTGAGAAAAAATAAATGGATAAACGAATAGTTCGGATACGTTATTAATAATGTTTTGTTCTGTTTTTTTAGGGCTAAGCTACACCATTTGGAAATACGAACTTATAAATTAACCTCCCACTTAATTCACCTTTTAAGTTACACATTTTTTTCAGTGCACCCTGAAATATTTATGGCCCTGCGGGAATATGAAGTCATGTGCACATGTACAAGGGCAACATATCAGTGGGGCAGGCGATTTATGATATGAACCCAACCAAAAGTGGGAGGAGATCCCGAGCGAGGGCACTGTGCTGCCACAATTCAACCAGCAATTTCTTTAATGCGCCGGGCAAATCATCAAAGCCAAACCGATGTCAAATACTCGTATCGTGAATCAACTACAAATGGTCCTCGTCCTGCATCCATTGCCCAATACTGATGTTAAACTCGCATCAAAGCCGGCGAAATAAGAGCGAGAAAAATGCCAACCGCCAAACGCCATAATAAAGCTCAAAATAAAATCAATTACGCTCGATTAACTGAAATAGTTACATAAATTACAAATAAACCGAGGCAGGACCTCAGTCTAGGACAATTGAAGCGCGAAGCCCGCCCAAATAATGCCCAAAAAAATAGCAGCAAAAAAGAAAATTCAAGTGGGCGAGGGCAGATACAAAGGCAGGGCCGCGTTGAGATAACTATTAACATTATTTAAGTAAGGGAAAAAATTTCCGATTATTTTCCGCAACATAAAACAAAAGACAACAAACAGAAAAGTGGACGGGCACAGACAGACCGACAGACACACAGACAGACAGAAGAAGCCTTAAAACAGCACTGGTAGAGAGCGCAATGCTTGGTAAAATAATAAATAATACCATTTGATGCTCAAAGCCAGGGACGCATTTAAAATGAACAAATTTGCGCTCTTGTTTTGGAAAGGAGGGAAGGCCGCTCCACTCCACTTGACTCCACTCCTCTCCACCTCACTCGATGTTGTTTGCAACTTTACGCGCAATTAATCTAAAATAAATTCGTTTATAATTTGGCAACAAGCGCAAAAAATCCTCTGGCGATAATTTTAAAGCTTTAAAATAATCAAACACTGAATGGGAGGGTGCTGCTGGGGTTCCGGCTGGGGTCGCAATTGGGATTGTCTACACGCCAGGCGCGTAAATTCAATTGGCGAAGACAAATAAAAGCTGCCAGCAGCACGAGATGTCGATAAGCAGTACGTATAGCTGTAGCTATAGCTTCGCATCCAGATCCAGATCCAGCAACAATGGCTCTAGCAACAATCTCTGAACCCACAGACACAACAACAATGAGCTGGCTAGGAGTCTGAAGGTCCTGGATCCAGGTTCGGGTCAACAAAGCAAATGGCTTTAAATTGAACGTAAAGCAATCGAAACCGAATGTCTGCTTCTGCCGAAAGCGAGTGCAGCCGCCCAAGGAAATGGTTCCATTGTCGATGTTGTCGCTATTGCTGTAGCTCTGTCACAATGCTCGTAAATTATTATTTAATGACAGACCAAATTGAAAATAAATTTAAACCTAATAATCGTTGAAATAAGCGCGATGCGGTGCGGTGCGGTCGAAATAAATTGGGCACGGCATTCTACCGAGCATCGGATGGGTTGGACTCGGATTTGGTGTGGCGAAATAGGAGAGCATAAGTTAAATGGCTTTTATATTGATATTGGCTGGCGGTTAACGTTGCCACGGCGACTTTTGGGCCAAGAGCTTAGATCGGCTGGATGGACACATGGCCCGATAAACAAGTGGAATGTCTAGATTATGGCCATTAGCATCACAATTGGCTGACCTCTAAAGCTACGTTAACTCGATTTGACTAGCAATTTCCGGTTCGCCTGATAGCAAATCGTTACTAGTATGAAACCCTTGAATTAAAACCGTTCTTCTTAATACCCTCTATAAGGGCCCAGTACTTGGTTTATTTCGTTTTTAACCTTCGCTTATGGTTCTGAAAACTGATTTTTGATTGTATGTGTGAATATATTTGTATATTAAGTGTAAATATATTTTTCTATAAGATTTCAAAATAGTCTGCTTAAATATTAATTCCTTACACAGATCAACAGAGCTTTTAAATTAAACACATATTTGTAAGTAACAAAACCTTTTGGAAACAATAAGTTATTTTGCTAGCTTTGTCTGTGAATGTACTTATACTGTAAGAAGGAATTTTAACTGATCAAAAATAAATGTATAAACTAACTTTGTCGAAATAAGTTTTTACTTCCGGTTTTTTTTATACCCTTGCAGAGGGTATAATAATTAATAATATATTTTCAATTTGTCTAAAGTTCTAAACTTAAATGAAGATCATTTTGAATGACTATTTCACGAATAACTACACATTTTTTTAATCAAAATCGCGATTACATTTGTTAGTAATCAACATGCCCAGCTTGCAAACATGCCCACAAACCTCAGAGCGGAACTTAAATACGCCCGCGAGGGTATAAAAATCATCAGCAGCAGCGCAAAATTCGTTGCCTACTTTTCGGCCCCGCTTAAAATGCTTGACCATTCTGGCATCCTGGCTGGCTTTAACCCGTGTGCGTCCCCTGCTGCGTGCATGTGAGTTGCGACATCGCTGCTGTCACAGAGAGATAACGGTATTATGCTCAATGACAACAGTCCACACAAGGGATGAGGGGTGGGGGGGCGGTGGATTGGGGGTTGGTAAGTGTACCAGGGGAATGACAGGGGATTGTTAACCCCCAAAACGCCCATGGGGCATGTTAAGCACCGGCCATTGAAGCGCTCGATTGGCCAATTGCGTTAAACAAATAGACCAACAATAATGCCACTTTCCAACCATTTCGATGCCCATGCCCACAAACTGCCTATATTTCCGGCACCACCTGCAAGTGCAATACTCGCACAATCCGCAGACAATTGTAAATTCTTTGTATGCGGTGGCTAATTTTTTATCTGTTTTTCTGCTTTTCGATCCGCTCCAATATGTTTTCCGTACGTGAGCTTTGTTTGCATGCGGGTCTCATTGCCATGCATTTTTTATAAGTAATTAATTCCACAAAAACCTGAAAAGGCCTCACAAAAATAAAGGCTTAATTGCCAATGGACCCGGCTGGCTGACTGCATACCGATTTCTATATGTTACGATCCGACTCATTTGAAATTCAATTTTTGGAAGAAAACCCGCATAACACTGGACATGCCCCCTTTTGCAAACGGGCAAAACTGGTGCAATAACTCATATTTTACCATTGCCAATCTGTATGCTCGCGTTGAATATGCAATTTCCCCATATGTATATTGATTTTCGCATTGAAATCAAAAGGAGCAGGGGGCAAAAAGGGGCAGTGAAGGATGTAGGAGCGAGCTGAGCTCCGTTGTTTTATTGGGCATTCACTTCTGTTAAAGTTAATTTGCAAAGCAAACAGCCAGCTTAAAAATACAGTGCCACCACATCCGAGGTCTCTTCTCTCATTTAAGGCTCTCACGGCGGCACAAAAAATAGTTATCCTGCAACATAATTGCCTGACGCGAAAAAAAAAACCTTCCGGCAGGTGGAAAAAAATATGATATGGAGGCAGCTGAACAAATATGAACCCTTTTTGTGGGTGGCGCGTTAAACTGGGCCCATTTAGATTTTGTATGTTCGCGAAATGGACATTTAAGGCTTAAAGAAAGCTAATCCAGTTCATCGGATCCAGTACTGATTGGCATTACAAAAAAGACATGCGGCTATTACCTAGGCAATAAATACCCCGAAATAACAAAACTCTTGCCGCTTGCCGCTTGCCGCTTTCCCAGACTCCCAGGGGACATCCGCAAAGCTTACAAAATGCGTACAAATTAGCCAGTACAAGCCCATTGTCCCTAGCAATCACCGAAAAGGCAGACACACAATCATTTATGGCGGGCTTAGGCCCAGAAGTCGGCCAATCAGGCCGAGTTCCCATCCCCATCCCCATCGCCATCACAGTTGAGGTCCAATCGCCAAAGCGTGTCTTAACATAATTTTTCTTATGCTTTAGAGCCGCCCTGTCCCGAAACACAATGGGCCAGGCCAGGCCAGTGTACAAAAAATTACATTTACGTGCTTCCAATGTGTAATTAAGGATTATTTTGTGCTCAAGTGCCTGCCGCGGCCAACTCTTCTCATCTCTGTCCACGTCCAAGTCCTTCTCCCTTCAACTCAGTGTCTTTTACTCTGTCCCTGGCATTTCCCCTCTGCTGCCTGTTGTCTGGCCAAAGTAAATCAGTTCAAAAGGCCAAGCTGCGTGACTTTTCGGAAGCCAGAACAGTTTGCTTTTGTTGCCTGCATGAAAATTGACTAATGACCCTGGCGACTCTCAAGCTGATGGGCCGAGTTTGTTTCTGCAGCTGCTTTGAAGGGCTCTTTAATTATATGGGTCGCATTATTTTGGCCAGAAGTGAGAACGGATTTTAGATCATTAATTCCATTTCGAAATTGCCTTTTACAGGGGGTAAATCTATTAAACATTAAAGTTATATTCCTTATTTTAAGTTTTATAACTTTCCTTTTAAACATCCGATTTCGAAGTGGTATAACTTAAATGTCTCAAGGCTTAGTTCCCTAAAAAAATTGCGTTTAAAACTTGGTTTGTTATTTCTGGTCGATATTTTGCAATTTTTATGATGTAACCCCCTTGTAAATTTCCAAAAAAAATCGTATTTGCAGAAAAGTGACCAAAAACCTCCAGCTCTAAGTCCATAACTTTTCTTTCAGGCATCCGATTTCAAAGTAGTGTATCTTCAAAGTCTTGTGGCTTAAGCCTCTAAAAATCTGCGCTTAAATTTTGTTTTGCAATTGTGAGCTGTTTTTTTTTAAGGATATAACTCCATAATTAGTTTCCGAAAAATAGCTTTGCAGAACAGTGACAAAAAACCTGTAGTTTTAAATCCATAATTTTTCTTACAGATATCCGATGTTAAAGATGTATATCCTTAAAGTCTTGTGGCTAAAGCATCTTAAAAACTGCGTTTAAAACTTGGTAAGTAATTTTGGGTCGATTTTTTGTCATTTTTAATGATGTTACCCCTTTCTAAATTTTCGAAAAATACCTCTGCTGAAAGTGACCAAAAACCTGCCGTTTTAAATCCATAACTATTCTTACAGACATCCGATTTTAAAGTGGTATATCTTTTAAGTCTTGTGGCGTAAGCATCTTAAAAACTGCGTTTAAATCTTGGTTAGTAATTTTGGGTCGATTTTTTGTCATTTTTAATGATGTTACCCCTTTCTAAATTTGCGAAAAATGACTTTGCTTACAAGTGACCAAAAACCTCCAGTTTTAAATCCATAACTTTTCGTACAGACATCCGATTTTAAAGTGGTATATCTTTAAAGTCTTGTGGCGTAAGCATCTTAAAAACTGCGTTTAAATCTTGGTTTGTAATTGTGGGTCGATTTTTTGTCATTTTTAATGATGTTACCCCTTTCTAAATTTTCGAAAAATGACTTTGCTGAAAAGAGACCAAAAACCTGCCGTTTTAAATCCATAACTTTTCTTACAGACATCCGATTTTTTTTTGTGGCGTAAGCATCTTAAAAACTGCGTTTAAATCTTGGTTTGTAATTGTGGGTCGATTTTTTGTCATTTTTAATGATGTTACCCCTTTCTAAATTTTCGAAAAATGACTTTGCTGAAAAGAGACAAAAAACCTGCCGTTTTAAATCCATAACTTTTCTTACAGATATCCGATTTTAAAGATGTATATCTTTAAAGTCTTGTGGCGTAAGCATCTTAAAAACTGCGTTTACAACTTGGTTAGTAATTTTGGGTCGATTTTTTGTCATTTTTAATGATGTTACCCCTTTCTAAATTTTCGAAAAATGACTTTGCTGAAAAGTGACCAAAAACCTCCAGCTCTAAGTCCATAACTTTTCTTTCAGGCATCCGATTTCAAAGTAGTGTATCTTCAAAGTCTTGTGGCTTAAGCCTCTAAAAATCTGCGCTTAAATTTTGTTTTGCAATTGTGAGCTGTTTTTTTTTAAGGATATAACTCCATAATTAGTTTCCGAAAAATAGCTTTGCAGAACAGTGATAAAAAACCTGTAGTTTTAAATCCATAATTTTTCTTACAGATATCTGATTTTAAAGATGTATATCTTTAAAGTCTTGTGGCTAAAGCATCTTAAAAACTGCGTTTAAAACTTGGTTAGTAATTTTGGGTCGATTTTTTGTCATTTTTAATGATGTTACCCCTTTCTAAATTTTCGAAAAATGATTTTGCTGAAAAGTGACCAAAAACCTGCCGTTTAAAATCCATAACTTTTCTTACAGACATCCGATTTAAAAGTGGTATATCTTTAAAGTCTTGTGGCTTAAGTATCTTAAAAACTGCGTTTAAAACTTGGTTAGTAATTTTGGGGTTCGATTTTTTGTCATTTTTAAAGATGTTACCCCTTTCTAAATTTTCGAAAAATAAATTTGCTGAAAAGTGATTAAAACCTGCCGTTTTAAATCCATAACTATTCTTACAGACATCCGATTTTAAAGTGGTATATCTTTAAAGTCTTGTGGCGTAAGTATCTTAAAAACTGCGTTTAAAACTTGGTTAGTAATTTTGGGTCGATTTTTTGTCATTTTTAATGATGTTACCCCTTTCTAAATTTTCGAAAAATGACTTTGCTGAAAAGTGACCAAAAACCTGCCGTTATAAATCCATAACTTTTCTTACAGATATCCTATCCTTATTCCTATTCTTACAGACATCCGATTTTAAAGTGGTATATCTTTAAAGTCTTGTGGCGTAAGTATCTTAAAAACTGCGTTTAAAACTTGGTTAGTAATTTTGGGTCGATTTTTTGTCATTTTTAATGATGTTACCCCTTTCTAAATTTTCGAAAAATGACTTTGCTGAAAAGTGACCAAAAACCTGCCGTTATAAATCCATAACTTTTCTTACAGATATCCGATTTTAAAGTGGTATATCTTTAAAGTTTTGTGGCGTTAGCATCTTAAAAATTGCGTTTAAATCTTGGGTAGTAATTTTGGGTCGATTTTTTGTCATTTTTAATGATGTTACCCCTTTCTAAATTTGCGAAAAATGACTTTGCTTACAAGTGACAATAACCCTGCAGTTTTAAATCCATAACTTTTCTTACAGACATCCGATTTTAAAGATGTATATCTTTAAAGTCTTGTGGCGTAAGCATCTTAAAAACTGCGTTTAAATCTTGGTTTGTAATTGTGGGTCGATTTTTTGTCATTTTTAATGATGTAACCCCTTTCTAAATTTTCGAAAAATAAATTTGCTGAAAAGTGATTAAAACCTGCCGTTTTAAATCCATAACTATTCTTACAGACATCCGATTTTAAAGTGGTATACCTTTAAAGTCTTGTGGCATAAGCATCTTAAAAACTGCGTTTAAAACTTGGTTAGTAATTTTGGGTCGATTTTTTGTCATTTTTAATGATGTTACCCCTTTCTAAATTTTCGAAAAATGACTTTACTGAAAAGTGACCAAAAACCTGCCATTTTAAATCCATAACTTTTCCTACAGACTTCCGATTTTAAAGTGGTATATCTTTAAAGTCTTGTGGCGTAAGCATCTTAAAAACTGCGTTTAAAACTTGGTTAGTAATTTTGGGTCGATTTTTTGTCATTTTTTTCTAAATTTTCGAAAAATGACTTTGCTGAAAAGTGACCAAAAACCTGCCGTTATAAATCCATAACTTTTCTTACAGATATCCGATTTTAAAGTGGTATATCTTTAAAGTTTTGTGGCGTTAGCATCTTAAAAACTGCTTTTAAATCTTGGTTAGTAATTTTGGGTCGATTTTTTGTCATTTTTAATGATGTTACCCCTTTCTAAATTTGCGAAAAATGACTTTGCTTACAAGTGACAATAACCCTGCAGTTTTAAATCCATAACTTTTTTTACAGAGATCCGATTTTAAAGTGGTATATCATTAAAGTCTTGTGGCATAAGCATCTTAAAAACTGCGTTTAAATCTTGGTTTGTAATTGTGGGTCGATTTTTTGTCATTTTTAATGATGTTACCCCTTTCTAAATTTTCGAAAAATGACTTTGCTGAAAAGAGACCAAAAACCTGCCGTTTTAAATCCATAACTTTTCTTACAGACATCCGATTTTAAAGATGTATATCTTTAAAGTCTTGTGGCGTAAGCATCTTAAAAACTGCGTTTACAACTTGGTTAGTAATTTTGGGTCGATTTTTTGTCATTTTTAATGATGTTACCCCTTTCTAAATTTTCGAAAAATGACTTTGCTGAAAAGTGACCAAAAACCTGCCGTTATAAATCCATAACTTTTCTTACAGACATCCGATTTTAAAGATGTATATCTTTAAAGTCTTGTGGCGTAAGCATCTTAAAAACTGCGTTTACAACTTGGTTAGTAATTTTGGGTCGATTTTTTGTCATTTTTAATGATGTTACCCCTTTCTAAATTTTCGAAAAATGACTTTGCTGAAAAGTGACCAAAAACCTGCCGTTTTAAATCCATAACTTTTTTTACAGACATCCAATTTTAAAGGGGTATATCTTTAAAGTCTTGTAGCTTAAGTATCTTAAAAACTGCGTTTAAAACTTGGTTAGTAATTTTGGGTCGATTTTTTGTCATTTTTAATGATGTTACCCCTTTCTAAATTTGCGAAAAATGACTTTGCTTACAAGTGACAATAACCCTGCAGTTTTAAATCCATAACTTTTCTTACAGAGATCCTATTTTAAAGTGGTATATCATTAAAGTCTTGTGGCGTAAGCATCTTAAAAACTGCGTTTAAATCTTGGTTTGTAATTGTGGGTCGTTTTTTTTGTCATTTTTAATGATGTTACCCCTTTCTAAATTTTCGGAAAATGACTTTGCTGAAAAGTGACCAAAAACCTGCCGTTATAAATCCATAACTTTTCTTACAGATATCCGATTTTAAAGTGGTATATCTTTAAAGTCTTGTGGCGTAAGCATCTTAAAAACTGCGTTTAAAACTTGGTTAGTAATTTTGGGTCGATTTTTTGTCATTTTTAATGATGTTACCCCTTTCTAAATTTTTGAAAAATGACTTTGCTGAAAAGTGACCAAAAATCTGCCGTTTTAAATCCATAACTTTTCTTACAGACATCCGATTTTAAAGATGTATATCTTTAAAGTCTTGTGGCTTAAGCATCTTAAAAACTGCGTTTAAATCTTGGTTAGTAATTTTGGGTCGATTTTTTGTCATTTTTAATGATGTTACCCCTTTCTAAACTTTTGACAAAAGACTTTGCTTACAAGTGACCAAAAACCTGCCGTTTTAAATCCATAACTTTTCTTACAGACATCCGATTTTAAAGTGGTATATCTTTAAAGTCTTGTGGCTGAGGTATCTTAAAAACTGCGTTTAAAACTTGGTTAGTAATTTTGGGTGGATTTTTTGTCATTTTTAATGATGTTACCCCTTTCTAAATTTTCGAAAAATGAATTTGCTGAAAAGTGATTAAAACCTGCCGTTTTAAATCCATAACTTTTCTTACAGATATCCGATTTTAAAGATGTATATCATTAAAGTCTTGTGGCGTAAGCATCTTAAAAACTGCGTTTAAATCTTGGTTTGTAATTGTGGGTCGATTTTTTGTCATTTTTAATGATGTTACCCCTTTCTAAATTTTCGAAAAATGACTTTGCTGAAAAGTGACCAAAAACCTGCCGTTATAAATCCATAACTTTTCTTACAGATATCCGATTTTAAAGTGGTATATCTTTAAAGTCTTGTGGCGTAAGCATCTTAAAAACTGCGTTTAAAACTTGGTTAGTAATTTTGGGTCGATTTTTTGTCATTTTTAATGATGTTACCCCTTTCTAAATTTTTGAAAAATGACTTTGCTGAAAAGTGACCAAAAACCTGCCGTTATAAATCCATAACTTTTCTTACAGATATCCGATTTTAAAGTGGTATATCTTTAAAGTCTTGTGGCGTAAGCATCTTAAAAACTGCGTTTAAAACTTGGTTAGTAATTTTGGGTGGATTTTTTGTCATTTTTAATGATGTTACCCCTTTCTAAATTTTCGAAAAATGAATTTGCTGAAAAGTGATTAAAACCTGCCGTTTTAAATCCATAACTTTTCTTACAGATATCCGATTTTAAAGATGTATATCTTTAAAGTCTTGTGGCGTAAGCATCTTAAAAACTGCGTTTAAATCTTGGTTTGTAATTGTGGGTCGATTTTTTGTCATTTTTAATGATGTTACCCCTTTCTAAATTTTCGAAAAATGACTTTGCTGAAAAGTGGCCAAAAACCTGCCGTTTTATATCCATAACTTTTCTTACAGACATCCGATTTAAAAGATGTATATCTTTAAATTCTTGTGGCGTAAGCATCTTAAAAACTGCGTTTAAATCTTGGTTTGTAATTGTGGGTCGATTTTTTGTCATTTTTAATGATGTTACCCTTTTCTGAATTTTCGAAAAATGAAATGAAATGAAAAGTGACCAAAAACCTGCCGTTTTAAATCCATAACTTTTCTTACAGATATCCGATTTTAAAGATGTATATCCTTAAAGTCTTGTGGCGTAAGCATCTTAAAAACTGCGTTTAAAACTTAGTTAGTAATTTTCGGTCGATTTTTTGTCATTTTTAATGATGTTACCCCTTTCTAAATTTTCGAAAAATGACTTTGCTGAAAAGTGACCAAAAACCTGCCGTTTTAAATCCATAACTTTTCTTACAGACATCCAATTTTAAAGGGGTATATCTTTAAAGTCTTGTGGCTTAAGTATCTTAAAAACTGCGTTTAAAACTTGGTTTGTAATTGTGGGTTGATTTTTTGTCATTTTTAATGATGTTACCCCTTTCTAAATTTTCGAAAAATGACTTTGCTGAAAAGTGACCAAAAACCTGCCGTTTTAAATCCATAACTTTTTTTACATATATCCGATTTTAAAGATGTATATCCTTAAAGTCTTGTGGCATAAGCATCTTAAAAACTGCGTTTAAAACTTGGTTAGTAATTTTGAGTCGATTTTTTGTCATTTTTAATGATGTTACCCCTTTCTAAATTTTCGAAAAATGATTTTGCTAAAAAGTGACCAAAAACCTGCCGTTTTAAATCCATAACTTCTCTTACAGACATCCGATTTTAAAGTGGTATATCTTTAAAGTCTTGTGGCTTAAGCCTCTGCGTTTTGTTTTGCAATTGTGAGCTGTTTTTTTAACGATATGACTCCATAAATAATTTCATCATTGAAGTGTTTCGTTTAGCACCCATATTTCTTATACAAGTTATACAAATGTAAATATTGCCGGATGATATTCTATGCGAGGCCACTTATCTAAAGATTAGAGAAGTTAAGCAGAATGGTTTTAGATAAGGACTCTACACACCCAATTTTGGTCCATCGGCGTTTAATGCGTTAAGTCGGTGGAGTTGTGAAGAAGAATGGGCTTGGACCAAGGTCTGTTGCTGTTGTGGCTCACACGCTCGCCTGCTTTCTTATGCACACGTCGTGCCACTTTGTTGTGATGGAGTGAGGGGCAGGGAGCCGGGATGCAAGGATGCGAGGATGCAGGTGCCAGGATCCTGCAGCGCGAAGCCAGGAGCTCCAGCTCTCCCAGTGAGCCCCCAGCTTGTGTGTTATGACACGTTCGGCCGGCTATCCGGAGCAGAGCTAAGCTGCACTGCGCTGCGCTGCGGTGCCAAGCCCGGCAAATCCCACAGCTCGATACCTGACGGATAGTTGGCCAAAGGAAGTGCGAGCTGGGGAAGGATGCAGGACGAAGGATGCAGGACGATGGACAACGTCGGGTGTGTATGAACAGTTTGCATTATGCACAGTTTAACATGCAAAATGCCACTGGGACTGGCACTCCGGCTTAGAGTGTGTGCTATTTGTCAAGGAGACGGAGAAGACAGCGCGGTTATTAAGCAAATTCATTTCAGTCTAATCAAGTTGGTCAAACAACTTTAAATTGATTTCGCAGGCAATGGGAGGAAACTGCAGGACCGGTACAAAAAAAAAAACGGACATTTTTAACGGACAATTAAAATTTACGCCGCAACGACAATGATAATGAGATTTTTAATAACCTCGTAAAGCGTTCGCCTCCCTTTCCTTTATTCTACCCGCCGGATCCGGTTAAGCGGTGACAATGGCCACGGACCACGGCGAAAGTTAAGAAAGCCGGAACGACATGCGCGGGCTTGCTGCTTGGCTGGCCAAAAGAAGTAGCCAAATAACCGCAAGCAACAATGTGCGGAGCGGGGTGACTTTTCCCTTTGCTGCCGTTGCTGTCGTTGCTGTCGTTGCTGCCGTTGCTGCCCCCCTTTTTTGCTCACTGTACGGCTTAATGTTTTTCTTGCGTCGTTGGCTTTTTGTTCTTTGCCGTGCTGCAAGAAACGGAAGCGCAAAGGCAACAGCAGAAACAATTAAAAGTTTCCGTTGGCACTTGCACTTCCTGGCCACTTTTGCCCGCCGACGGCACAATCATCTTTGCATGGCCAAGTCCTTGTGCGAGTGTGTGAGCTGGTGGCTTGGGATTATCCCTATCCTGGACATAAGCGCCTGCCTGGCCGGCGATACAAAATGAACTTAATAAAACAGTTGATTGCCTCATGAAATAATTAACTGAGTGCGGCCAAACTGCCAGCTGGCCTCGCGGCGTAGAGCATCTCCAATTCGATATCGAATTCCAGCGATCAAGCCTTTCATTTTCGACTTCTGTTTGATTCTCGGAAATACCATTTAAGCGTGAAATGAGATTTTTTCACAATCTTATGCTAATATTTGAACTGAGGCCACAGAAGATATTAGAACGAGAGCCGAAAGGCCGGAAACTTATTTGCTTAGGCTGTCAGTTGACCAAAAAGTCAATTGAATTTATTCCTGTATTGACAATTAACTTAAATGAGCTCTAAATTTAATTCAAATCCTGAAATGGCGGCTTTTGACTTGGAATGATACGTTTGATATATTTTACAAAATTTATTTCTCAAATTTTTATAGAGCTACATGCGTAACAGTTTTCTTTCTTTAATCAAAACGATTAAAAATAAAAATTACAATTGTCTTTTTAAATAAACGTCTCAAATAACTCTTATTTACAATCACTGTTTTTTTAAGATCAATCTTTTGAGTCCGAATAAATCAAATAATTGGGAAAATATTAATACGCATCGTAGCAACTCAATAAAGACATATTGTTAAATACAAATTAAAATCAAGCATGGTAAACAACAGTAAGATCCTAAGGACATTTAAGTGGTTGGTATTGAACAAGTGACCAACAAGACAAGTTTCTCTGCTCAAATATGGCAGTAAACTTAGCTGGGCAGAATTTGCTTCGAATATTGCGCATACGCTCCGTGGCAGCAGCGGCAAAACAAGCAAGTAACAGACATGGGATGGAATGCGCTCATTTATCTGGCCAGAGCGCAGAATGCAAGCCATGGCCCATAACTCATTGCTTTCGGGGCACCATCTCCCCGCGGAGCTGCGTACCATACAGTACCATACACCCGAATGTCGGAGTCAGCGCCGCAAGTGTTAAATGTGACCACTTAAGAGAATGACAATAGTTTTTAACTTGGCTAGAAGTTTTGGCGTCACCGCAAAGTGGTTTTAGCGCAAATCTCGCCGAGCGACCGGCAGCAAGAAAGTTTTCTCATCCAGTTTGCCACGGATGGTATGGATGGTATGGATAGTACGGATGGCAGAGTATTATGTATGTTCTTATTTGTGTGTGCTGATCGGTGCCAAGTCTGGACCGCTGCAATTGCATATGTCGGGGCCAGCAGCAGCGGCAGCAGATGCTGCTGGAAGCGACCCAACAACTTGACGAAATATGCTGCTAATACCGGGAGTTGCGATGGCCAAAATTGCCGGCATTAAATATGCATGTGACCCAGCTGAACCCCAAGTGAGTGCCACAAAATGCTGCCGTTCCCAATTTCCAACTCATGGTCAGTCGTCGATCCGAGGGATGGAGGATGCCAGTTCGCCGGACGCAGGACGCAGAATACACGGATACGGATTGGGGGCATGGACAGACGGAAGCGGTATTTGGTCAGTACCTTCCGGTCCGCTGAATGTGTAGCCGACATTTTGCGGTCACTTTTCATCTGTCTCGCTCCCGCTTCAGTCGCCAGAAATTAAATTCAAATTTTCACTGGGCCACACACATTGACATTCGGTGTCCTTCGTCCACATGATATTTCCATTTCAATTTCGTTTGGTCCGCCGACAGACAGGTCGCTGGTGGGCATTGCTTTCTGATTAAACTCCAACTTTTTGCCCCCTTGACATTCCGTAATGAGACAAGAGTAGAAAATGGACTGTGTTCCCCCGTTCAAATTAATACTTCTTTTGATGCCAAGTCTAACCGCGTTGCGAAGCTATGTACTTTATTGTACCGCAGGTAATGGGGGAAAGTGTTGCTTTACTTTTATGTGCACGACCCCAGACCTGCACTCTGTGCGTATACACAATATTAAGCAAGCTGGCAATGTCCGTTGTTGGTTAGCTGCTTGCTGCCTGCTGGCTGCTGGCTACTGGCTGTTAAGTAATTAATTATCTCTGCAATGGATTACCGGTCCGGACAGCAGAAATTACATATGCACAACAACAAAGCAAAGCAGCAAATCCGAAAAAAAATGAAATAAAAGAGGAAAAGTTCCGCTTGAAATGCTTCAGCTCGCAACAAGAAAAATTCCATACGAAACCCAGAAAGCAGATATAAAAATGTCGAAGGCTTATTTACAGACCTGACCCCAAAAGCTGACTTTCCGGAAAAAATTAAAAATAATTTCTTGTGCGACGTCATTATCATTAATATTATTACTTTTATCAACATTATTGAGCGTGTAATCTTCGAGAGCAGGAACATTAACTCCGATTGCAAAAAAAGCCAGGCAAGCAAAAAAAAAAAAAGGAAAGCCAGAAGGTAAATATAAAAAGAGCTAAAGGAATTATCTGAAAACATATCGTAAGTCTTCACAGCAAGTGAATGGCTTTAAAGTTTTCAGGGCTTTTTGCGCTCCATCGCTGCGACGTTCGTCATAAATATATCATATCTAATAACACAATCAGAAGTCGCCTCCGCAGTGCACGTCTCTTGGCTGTCAGCATAAACCAAACACGACAGCCAATCCCCGATGCCAATCCCCACAAAAATGCTAACTGATCTCAACTGATTGCGTGTCAACGTGGCCCCGAGTCCAACGGACCTGGCTGAAACAAAAACAGTCCCCACATGTCAATATTTATCAGAGATAACCCTCAACCTTGGCAACAACTTTCAGTGCCTATTATAATATATTAAGGAGGAAAAATCAAAACAACAAGGACCAGGGGACAGGGGAGGAAAAGGAAAAACTGATATTTTTTTGTATCAAAATTGTGGCTCTGGCTCTGGCTCTGGCTCTTGCTCTGGTTTTGTTTTTATTTTTTTTTTACTTTTACATTTAATATAAACACATTTAATTTATACAACATGACAGCGACAAGATTCTGGGGCTTAGATTGACGAGGCATAAGCAGATACGCAGCTACCAAGATACCCGGATTCAGATGCGAGTGTGAGCGCCTTAGTTGCCTTTCAACTCGGGCTCTACGACCCCAAAGAACAAGATGCGAGGGTTCCAGGGGATCCAGGGGATCTAGAGGTTTCTGGGGTTTCAGGGCTTCCAAGGGGAGTGCCTTCAAGTTTGGCGCATACCTTAAAGAACTTGCAAATTGTCAGCATATCTGTTTGTGTGCGGAGTGGGTGCGAGTGAGTGCGAGTGAGTGCGAGTGAGTGCCTTTCTTTGTGTGTTTTTAAGTTTGTTTGACATGACTCGGGGTGGGTGGGAGAGTATAAAATTGGAAATACTTTGGGATTATATGCTGATTTAACGCATGGAAACCGAGCAAATCTTCTGGGGGAATGGATTTTTTACGCAGCGTGTGTGTTTGGCCGCTTGTGAAATTGAGCAACTGATAGGACAAAAGTTGGATGCCATATCAATTTTGCCCCTACTGCCTTTTCCCTTCCACTCCTATTTGAATATTAAAACAAGTTTTTGCTACCGAAAGTTGTACATTAAACAAATTAATGCCATAAAAATCGCGTGGCAGAAAGTTGGCTTAGCCAATTTCTATTGTTGTTTTTCGCAAATATTTTATGTGCTTGCCTGCTCTGTTTGTTCATTGAAAATAAACAAAATTTATTAACAATAAAACTAAACTAACTGATCATAAAGTTCAGCGGGGCGGCTAAGAGCAGGCCGTAAACCAAGGACAAACGTAAAAGTTTTCCCCTGCCACGTCACGCATACGTCACGTTGCCGCACGAATATCCCGAGTATTCCCCTGCCAAACAACAATGCATTGCACAATTGCGGCATATGGAAATTGTTGCCATTTTAAAAACCAAATGAAATTAAATCTCTTGTTTTCTGTCCGGCTCCAGTCCACACAGCACAAACGAATATTTTTGTAAAATAAATCCAACCCCTTCACCCACATGCAAAACAATTAAAAAAACATTTTGTATATTGCGGCATTTTGGGCCACTCATTCGGTTTCGGTTTGGTTTGGTTTGGTTTGGTTTCGGTTTCAGGACACTAGCCATTGTTGCCACCACGGTTATTTGTAATTGAGTGGGCTTGCAGTTCGTTTTGGATCATTATTAGATGAAATCCGTTGCCAGCCGCAGACAAATTGCGAGTTTCGGTCACGGAAGAGGCAGTGATTTAATCGGCGGTGGTAATGAATTCGATGGAAAGTTTCGCGGCAAGCAGGGTCTGAGAAAATCAATCAAACTTTCCAATCAATATCCATTATAGCCTCAGGTTTAGACAGCCAGGCGCGATTTATAGCGCTCTGCCCTGCAAATTTTCCATCCTTTGCCGCCTGAACTTTGTGCAGATTGCCGTCATTGTCAACATGCATTCAATTGCAAGACGGTGTCGAACACTCCGTCAGCCGCACTTCACCACTCCTTTGCACTCCTTTCCTTTCCGTCAGCCGCACTTCACCACTCCTTTGCACTCCTTTCCACACTTTGCCGAGCTGTGTGTGCCCGTGTGGCAGGGTAACTTCATGAAATCCTCTCACACTATTTCATACGTCCGTGCGAGTACCCAACAAGTTTTTATTGCTTTGGCGTGCTTAAAAGTGCCAAGCCAGAAAGCGAAGAACTCTAAATTGTTTTTCCATTGCTACCATCTACCAGCTACCAGCTAGAAGCTAACACCGACTGTTGCCCAACAACAAATTGTATCGAACGGGTATGGGAAAATCCCTTTGGCCCAGCCAGTACTCACAACTGGAAACTGAAAACTGAAAAAACTGAAAACTGGCAACTGTAAACTCAGCTGCGTAACGGATGCGGAAACGGAAATCCGATATTATTGCGTTTGTATTGTATTAGAAGTGCGTCGACATCGTTGTCTGTTTTCCGTTGGCTGTGCAGGTGTGCAGGTGTCTCCCCATCTGGTGCCGCTGGTCCGTTGGCTCGTTGTTGATGAAAATTGAAATGTCGTATTGGCCCGGCTTTGCATCTGATTGTAGCTTAGTTGGGGCACCACAGTTTTGCGGTTACGCTGCAAATATGAAAAGTGGAAAAAATGTGTCCCCTTAACATGTGCCACTTCAAAACCAAATTAGAGGTGGCTGAAGTGAAAAAGTGTAAGGTCCTGAGCAACTTGCTCGAGTTCTGACCTGAATTCAGATATTACATGCTAAAAGTATTATATGTGTTATTGTTAAAATCTAGTTCTGCTTTTAAAAAAGATTAAATTAACAAAAATTTAAATAATATCTGATTTATTTATTTGAAATATGACTAAACTAACTCTCATTTCCGAAAAGTAAAAATTTTTTGCGTGGTGAGAAACATGTATTATAGTATACAAATTAATAATTCCTATAGGCGGAATTTAGTTTTACAAAAAGCGAATTTAATGTAGTTGAGGAAGATTACAAATTGCAGTCGAACTTAAGAAAAAACTTTTGCAAAAATACAATCTACCCCATTGAGCTATGGTTACCAGCTAAAACGAAACTTCTCCTGTATTTCACTTAAGATTTGCGAAGGGAACGTGATCATATTACCATCTGCAGATTTGCACAAAACTTTGCCAGCAGTTATTGCGTACAGAATACATTTTTTTTTTGCTGCCAAACAAAGGTCAGCCGTATGTACACACACAAACGGACGAACAGATATCTTGCAAACAATGAAACAAAATGGCGCGCACAGAATGTTATTTATTGTTGCTCAGGTTGTCAGGGCGCTAATAAAGTGCCAGTGCGCTGGAGGGAGAAGTCAGACGGAGTCGAAGCTGTAAACATAAGGAATGCCCCTTGGCGACGAACTTTGTTTGACCAACTTCCCATCTTCCGCCGCTGACGGCGTCTATTTGGCACAGGTGCCGTCCGAGCGACCCCCCAAAAGAAGCTTAAGTTGCACATTTTTATTTTCTAACGAAATTTATTAAGTAGATTTCGAGGCGGGAGGACAGCACTGCGTGGACATCTGCCGGAATATTAAAAATGATAATTGCTGGGGCTGTAAAGAAATTAGTGCCGACATAATGGGCATATTTCAAATTTCATTTATCAGTTGGCAAATAGAATTAGAACAAAGAGGGAGGACACAAGCTGTGGTAATTATATTTGCCACTTAAGGCACTTTCGGTTGGCAACTCCCAATGTGTTTCTGTGTTTGCTTGCCATCTAACCTACATTTGACTTCACATTAATTTGGCAAAACAACAGAAATGAACAATGCACACGGCCCTGGCAGCTCCAGAGTTTATGCTTTCCATTTCGGGGCAATCTGAGGCCGGCTTATCATGCATAAATAAACGCCACGATTGCCGATTCGCAATCTTCCCATACTACTTTCATTAGAAACAAGCATAACTACTTAATTTATGACTGCACAAAGTCGAGTCGAGTCGGCAGTGTAGGGAGTTAGTAATCTACAACTTAAATGAGTTTCTGCCAAGGCGGCTGTGCGATGGTAAATTATAAATAAATATTATTTAAAACAAACTGCCAGCTCGACTAACCTGTCTGCACTTTGTGCTGCCACTTGTCACTCCTTCAACCCGAACCTGCTCTCAGGATCGAGTTAAGTGCAATTTGAGACACACTCCATGGCCCCATTCACATCCACATTCACATTCACATCCACATCCACATCCACTCACACATGACCCGGGCTCATTTAACGGCTGCTGTGCTGTGTAATTACCCATTAAGTCGGGCCATAAGACGACAGACAGGCTCTGCGAGTGCCTACTTTTCACTGTAAGCAGATTTCGGTTAGATTGAAATCGTTTGCCTGCCTGCCTGATGCAGTTAAATGTGTTAAATAAAATGCCGACTTCATTGCCATTGAGCAAGCCGCCTTCGCTCGATCTCTGGGCATATTCATGCAGCTGCATAATTGAGTTTAAGTGAAGTTTCTCAACAGTTGGGCCGGGAAGGAGACAGTTAGCATTCAGATTACTTTGCAATCACGCCGCCCCGCGAGTTCTTCTAATTAAGATCCTGGGCCAAGCAACCGCAGCTTAATCATGCTGCCATGCTACCTGCCATCCCTTTGGCCTGTTTGCCAGCTGCCAGCTGCCTTCTGCCAGCGAGTGGTTGAGTCAACGTCAAGGTGGCAACTGTCATTCCGGCCAGGACATTTCGCAGTCCTTCGGTCGCACGCATTTTGACAGCCCGGCTAGCAGCCTTGGCCGCAACATTTAATCAAGTTTGCAGCTCAGCTGTGTTTATGTCAAGTGTCTATTTGCCTATAACAAACAGACGCACATACACACAGACAGACAGACAGAAGGCAACTCGGTCTCGCACTTTGCAATTTACAAGGCGGCATTAATTAAACAAATAAAGTGCAGGTGGCCCGGGTAAGAACCGCAGAATGGCTGAACGGGCTGCAGTCGAGTCGTAAGGCGGAAAAATGCGAGCAGCACCCCAGCCTCGAAAGAGCAGAGCACACATGAAGTGTGTCCTGGCTGTGCTTAATGCCGAGCATTTGCCACAGGGACACAGACTCCACTCTCCGGCGGATGCCGCATAACTGTCATTGTTCACTCCCCTTGCCTTTTTATGTGGCATGCTTACCTGCGAGTTTATTTAATTCCTCGACCTGCCTTTTGACTGCTGGCTGCTTCCTCTGCCCACGGGGCCATAATTGAATTTTTTACGCACGCTCATTTGTGTTTGCGTAGATATTAAGAAAGCAGTCAGCCCCCCGACTTAGTTTATAAAAATAAAGCATAAAAAAGTGAGGAACAGGGCCTGTCAACTCGCACACGTCCTGCAACTGTCTATCAATTATAACGTGACTGCTACGCAATGCGGCCCCCCGCCTTTCGCCACCTTAACGCCCCCTGACAAGGACATGAACTTTATTTGAATTCCTTGGGCGTCGTTCGCTGCGGTTCCATTCCTCGGCCCCACGTTGGGCGCCAGTTAAGTCACTCACACGAAAAGTTATTTACAGAGTTTTTCCCCCGTTTGTTTGCTTGCTTGTTTGTTTAGCAGGAAATTAAAATTTGCTCAAAACGAAGCAAACATAATGATACTTTTTTAATGTCTATTAGAATACAATGTTTTTGGCATACGCTAACTTTCCCAGGAATTTGTGTCTTTTGGTACAGGTATGTAAATTATGTGTAAAAGGACATTCATGTATATCCACTTCAGTTTTAAACAACTTTTGTGTGTGTTTCAGCCTGCAAAGAGCTTAGTATGGCTTACCAGTCTTCAGTAGGCCTTTCCAAACTTTAAGATTTCTACTTGAAACGGTCGTAGCACTTCTGTTACTTGAAAAGTATATTTTCTCCGGGGCTCAACATATTGGGAATGTTCCATTTAGTGCAGGCAGCCTGCACTAATTGCAGTTGCTGTTGTCGGTAGCCTGTCGGTGTTCCCCAGCTCCGTTCTAATAGCTGCTGCAGTTGCTGCAATTTCCGACAAAACCTCCCTGTCTTCGCCACTGGACTCTTGTAATTTGCCTGCCAGGCAGACTTGGGAAATTCCTTCCCTCCCCGCAGGACTACATTCACTGGGATGGCTACTGTGAGAGGGCTGGAACAATTAAATATTAATTTGAGAGCAGCCTTGACTGGCTGACCAATCGCCAACCAGGAGTGGGTTCTCCAAGCCTGTCAGCCACTCAAAATGCTTAAGGAATTTGTTTCAATTTTTGTATAATTTATTAGCTAAATACTTTTAGTTTGTGGGGATTTGGCAGGAAAGTTTCGGACTCGGCTCCAATCACCGCTTACTGCTCAGGCAAAGCCCTAAGCAGGGCATGCAAGCCGCTTAAGTCCTTAAGTTTATCAAGATCGGTCCGATGCCAAGGCATTGGCAATGGCAATGGCCATGGCCAGCGACTCGTACTCGTACTCGAACTCGCACTCGTAGTCGTCCTGGTCCTGGTCAATCTGCTCAATCTGACTTCGTTCACAGCGATTTCCCCGTCGCCGGTGCCTGCTGCTGGCATGACAATCATATTTACGTGACCTGCATGTATAATTAATTCCCGGGCTCGATTCCTGCATGGAGGCAAGTGACTTAGGCGAAAACTTTTTGCCAAAAATTATACACAAAGCAACACCAACAGCAACAGAAGATTCACAGCCCAAGACAAAGTCATAGTCGAAGTGGGTGTGGGAGTGGGAGTGGCAGTAGGAGTGGGACTTCCTCTTTCATCTGCGTGCTTGACTTTTTGTTTCGTAAGCAGTTTCTGTTTGCCTTGGCTACTTAACTTTTGCTGCTGAGATTTGGACAAGCACCCACCACCCACCATCTTGGAAAATTAAGCCTTGATAAGTTCCTCCGTTCGGCCCACTCAGACACAGAAGGCCGGCCAAGATGCTGATCCGATAATTAAGTCGGCCATTTTGCCAGCGAACCTTGCGCCTGCTTTCATATTAACATGTAAATATGTCATTTATTATGCCTGTCCACTTTGCCATCCGAGGTGCTTGCCATCATTAATGCGGCTAATAAATGAAGCCCTCTGATTGTGGATGGCTATTAATAAGGAGGAGCTTGGGTGGAACCCCACTCTTTTCTGCCATTTCTACCATTCTATCTATTATTACTTTGCGCTGTGTGGGCCAAAAAACTATCAATATGAAGAGTCATCCGCGGAGCTGATAAACGCAGTTCCCAGCCCCGTTTGCTGGCTGAGTTTATTTTTATTGCATAAACTACTGGCGAACAACAAGCGCGAAACACCGCGCTCCACATAGTAATAGTTGTTCTAACCCATTTCCGCCACCGACGCTCATTATGACTTTGCGTTTAATGGGCAATAAGGGCCGTGTTTTCCCGGCTTTTCCCGCCCTCTCCGCCACTCTCCGTCACTCTCCGCCAATCGCACACACACACACACACACACACAGTCGATTTCCCGGGGTATTCAAGTGCGCAGCTTAAGCATAATAGCCCTGGATCCTGGCTCCTGGCTCTGGGATACTGGGATACTGGGATGCTGGGACACTGGGTCCCCTGGCAATGTGCTCCGTGCTCCGGCTGATGGCCATCGCATCCTCACATTAAAATAAATATTTGCGCTAATCTGTCATTTGTCGCTCGTCGCTCGTCTCACCCGCAGTCAGCTGTCGGTGCTCGGTCAAATATCCCCAGGTCCCTTCGCAAGCTGCCCGCGATTATAATTAAAATTTCATATAGATAAGCGGAAATTTGAGCTGGATGGCGATGTATGCTAGCGCCACTTGAATGGGTCTTAGGTAGAACAAGGAAACGTGAGGCGTTGGCTTTAGTCTTTAGAACTCGTCTATGGAAATTAAATAGTTTAAAACCGTAAACAGTTCAATTAAGTAACGAACCATTGCTTAAATACAATACATAAATATATTTGTTGAAACTGATCTGGACTTTTAAAAGCTCTCTTTTCCCACAAAATCACTATCTCAAAAAAAAAAAAAACGAAGGTGATTTTTTTTTCTTTGACTCTCTTGTCACACAAATGGGTAACTGCTGCATTAGCAAATTTTTATTTACAAATTTGCCGCAGAATGTTTTAGTGCTTAAATTCAATTTGTTTAATTAATGGTGATGTAGATATTTGAAAATATTTGTTCAATTTTTACATCTCTGAAATGTTTACACCTGCAACTGGTTTTTCAAATGGTGAATTCTGGTGCCAGCTGGTATATATTCTGGTGCAAATACTGGCTCCATATATTTTTTATAAATAAAGCCAAACATTTTAGAGTGAATAAGTAAAAACAAACATTACATTTTTTCTAGATTTTATATCTTCTCGCTTTTTTATTACAAGATATGTTTTGTTTTACCTGCTGCTAGCAATTAAAAACGAGCAACTAAATAAATGACGTTTAGAATACCATTGAAGGACTATATATTTCTTACGAAATACTTCAATGTTTGATAAGACAATTTAGAAAACATTTTGTGAAAGTGAAAGTAGTTTCCGCTAATTTAAATATATTTTGCAATTTAGTGGGAACAGGCCCTTAAATTAGCGAGCTCATAAGCAAGGCCTGTTCGTGTTTTTCTATCATTTCCGAATTGTGTTTCAGGTGAAAGCCAGGCATAACTTTTAATTGGCTTTGCCAACTCCTCCAGGACTAGTGGGTGGCAGTGGGCGGACCGCTGGTAATTAGTCACGGACCCTCGGAGCTTCTCCATTTGGTTGATTTATGTAAAGCGGTCCCACCATCTATTGCTCATCTCAGCACCCAACCGCCACTAGCGCTCCCAGTCCACTTGTCATAAATATAATTTTATTGCCGCCCAGAAAAGGCAGCAGTGACAAAAGTGCGCAAAGTGTTTATGCCGGCGTGCGTTTGTTTGTGTTCGGTTATTAATAATATATTTTTCCATGGCTCAGCACTAAAGTCGAATGCTAGATGCTAGATTGGAATAGTTTTTGGGCGGTCGGGGTAAGGCGAGGCGAGGCGAGACGAGGCGACAGAAAAAGCTGTGCGAAGTTTTTATTGCCCTGACACCCGCTCACTCTAGGTGGCACCCTTTGACCCGTGGCCCTTTCTGTTTCCTCTTCCTCTTCCCTTTCCCCTTTCCCCTTTCCCCTTTTCCCTTTGCCCTGTCTCTCATAATCGCATGTTTGACGCTATAAAATCAATTCTTTATCTCTCACACACCGAGAGTTCCCGGCGTCAGCATCAGCCATATAGTAGCTCCGGTTCAGCCAGCGCCTGGTGCGTGTCATAAAAACGATTTGGCCCCAGAGCGACCCCACCCTGAGCATAAAAATGATATTACGACAAGTGTTGTTATTAAGGCCAACTGTAGTAGTCAGCATCCAGCTAGAGAATCCTACTGCTTCTGCTGCTTTTGCTGCTTACACTGCTTCTGCTGCTGTTGATGAAAGCGCCAAGGAAAGGGGAAAGTCGCCGAACGCCCCGCCACCACTTGCGATAACCGTTACAATGGCAAGATATATAAAATTTAGCTCAAATGGCTTTGGCAGCTCCAGCTAAACTTGCCATTTATATGGCACACTGTACGTATGTGTATATGTCTGCGGAGGAGAAAACAAAACAAATTGAAAAGCTCACATAAGCAGGGGATGGCTCAGGCGGATAACAGGGCGTATGATTATTGCGAGTGTGAAACAGGCAGGGACAGCCATAAGCGGTTCTATAAATATGTACTCTGCGAACACAGCTGTCTAATAAATATGGTATAGGCATATTCCACTAGCTTAGGTAAACAAAATTCAGCGTGTTAAACTACTTACTAGTTAACTAAACTATTGCCATGATTATGGTACACCTATCTTGACCGATATAGTAATTTTCAGGTGATTTTCAGGTGCAAGTATCTATTTTTTTAAAATTAAAGTTTTTGATAAACTTAGTGGCGGTATCTGTGTACTAGATTAAAATTGTTCAATAGAATACAAAATACATAATTGAAGTTCTTTAAATATTCTTTAAATATCTGGCAAGGTATATTTGCATTGCCTTGCCAACATTAGCTTACATTTAATTTGTTGATATTCTGAAATACTTCACTATGTTAAATATGGTTGTCCAAAGCAAGTTTTGTAATTTAAGAGCTTGAATATAATTGCCTTGAATTCGTTATTAAAAGAGGGAAACTGTTTTTCCCTGTCGGAAGTTACCCATTCTTGATTTCTTCAAACAATTTCGTAAAATGTAGTTTCAATGTGGTTAGACTGCACTGCCATAGAAACGCCTTGCACTCAAGCATGAAATGCAACTTTAAATTAGCGAAATAACCGCTGAAAGCAAAAATGTGTCCATTTGTACATTTAATCAAAAAGTTCGGCCAGAAAGAAAAGAACAAAACCGACGGCGTGTAGCGGCAGTAATAAAAAACGCTGTCGCCCAGCATGCAAATTTGTTTATTATGTTTTGATAAAGCACACAGGAAAAGCAAAAAAAAAAAAAAAAACAAAAACCAAAAACAAAACCGTATTTGACCAACATGAATATTTAATGCAGCCGCAAAAGAAAGCACACAAAAATTGGGCAGAGGCAAATCCCTTTCAGCGCACTCGGACGGACTCCAACTAATAACACTGTCAACGTGGTGCTCGCATTGCTCGCTTGATAGCCCGGACCCGGCCTGGCCCCCCTTCCGCCCCTCTCCGGAAAGCCCATGCAAATCTGTGTTGACAATGTTTAGCAGGAAAAACAGACACTGAAATACGCATGGAAATCGCATGTGGTTAGATACACCGAGTGGAAAACGAGAGTGAGAAATTAAAATAGGTACTTTGGCAGTTTGATAATTCTATTCCACTATCAACAACAGTTATTTTATATTTTAATGGCATTTGACTAGTTTTTACCTTTGGGATTAAAGATGGCATATTTTTACTTTTGGAATAAAAGATGGCTTACTCCTAAGTATGCTACAAGTTCTTTATAAAACAATTTTTTAAATACTTTTGAACATGCAGAGTTTGATGTTCTATCACCAACTTTATAAAAAAGTGGTTCTTGTAATTCTTTTTATTATATATTGTTTTTGTTTTTATAGATGCTTTAAGTTTAAGTTAAGTTAATTTTATTTAATAAGTTCTTATTTACTTACAAATATTTGAATTGCTAAAATTAATGAGTAATGTTATCAGCTAAATAGGAAATTTGGTATAGTAAGTAATGAATTATTAACAAACTACTTTACCTGTGATATTTATTATTTCGCTACTGTTATCCTTTTGTACCCCAAATATAATATAATATAATATAATAAACAATTTTTCTTTTCACACATTTGGATCGCCGCCTTTCCCAAATAGATCTCCTAAATCACTCAAGGCGCAGCCAGTATCGTGTACCTACACACAAAACTACCCAAACAACCAAAAATAAGGAACAAGAGATGTTGCAACTGCAGCAGGTAAGAAAATGTGTTAGCTCCGGTATATAAATGTGGTTTTTAAGCTGCGAAAATTGTTTTTGATTGCATTCGTGCAGTAAATTGCATAAAATATTGAAGAACTGTGGTGCAAAAGTCGATCTACGTGCTCCATTTCATTTGGGCTGCTCCTTCTCCTCCTGCATATGCAGTTCGATGTGGCTTCGGGAAACTACAGAGCTGAACTCTTTAAATTATGGCCCTAGTTTCAGCATCGCCTGTGATTTACGCGACTTTTGAAGCACGAATGCACGCCGCACCAGGGGTCTTGGCTGTGTGGAATTAATGAGAGCCAAGCCACATGCTGACTGCTGCAGCAGGGTCGAGGCCAACGAGGAATTTGTATCTCAGTCAGTCGTCATTTCCGCTGCTCGCTGCGAACTGATGTTTGCCGATGTTTGCCGAGCAAATAAAACCAATCCCTCAAACCCGGCTGGCATTTTTTCTCATCTCCTTTTTCAAACAACGTGGCACTTTTAATTAAGTTAGCTGGAAGTTTGACAGCTACGTAGGATATCGATTTGATTTTAATAAGCTGGCGACAAACAGCAAATGCAATTAACTCGTTTAGTCTGCTACCTGGCTAACAAAAGTAATCAAGTGGCCCCAGTTAATTGTAGTAATTTAGTGCAGACAGCAGCTAATTAAGATAAATTAACTGCAGTGAGGAGGGCTGGTTTCGTTTTTATCTGTGCCACGTGGCGTATACTTGGCCTGCAACCCCAGCAACACCGATAACCAAACGCCATTCTCTTGCCACTTTCGTATAATTTTGCAGCTGATAGCAATGGGACATTGGTGGTCTACGGTTTGCTTTTCGCCACTATATCGCTACCATCTAATTGCCACCTGTTTGGCTTTGGCTTACTGCTCCCTGCAGCGATTGTTGCAACAAAGAAGTGGTCAAATGTAATTGGCCGGCCGTATGATTGGGTTTGCTGGGATTGCGTAAATTACACTGCACCATTGACATTAGTCTCAAATCTTCGATGGGAACGTAAGCCCCAAAAGATATCTTTATTTCAAAATCTTTATGATAATTTGTACTTTATTTTCTTAAGCTCTTTTAACTTTAAATTAAATAATAAATTATAAATATTCATTTATAGGTTTAAAAATGCAAAGGAAATAATAAATCCTACATTGAATTATGAAGGAATATTCATTAATGATAAGCCTTAAATAAATAGATTTTTAAAGTAATACTTTCACAACTTTATGATAATTTTATATATTTTGTAATTTAATTTATTAAACTCTAATATCAGTTTGTAAATTAAATTATAAATTAGGTTTACAAATGCAAAAGAAATATTAAATCCTACATTAAATGACAAAGGAATACTTATTATTATTATTATTTGAGAGCACTCAGTTCGTAGGAGGAACGTAATCTATAGACAAAAAGCAATGGGCAATGGTCTATATTTTTGGGAGCTTTTATATAATTTGCCTAAGATTTTAGTTTAAATATTTCTAAGAAAATATTATCAAAATATTATCTGCAAATTTTAGGCAAAAATTTAAAGTACTGTTCCCCTAGCCTTACTTTACTTCGAAACCTAGAGAGTTAGCGTGCAATCGGCTATAGAAGTCAGTATATCAGCGACCACACCGTTTCGCGACCAATCCGGCCGCTGCAGTCGGCTGCCATTAGGCCCTCGTCCAAATCGGAAACACGCTGATAATGTTGTCCAACTGCATTTGGGTCCATAGACATGGGCCGCCATAAACATTACTCGCACATTTGCAGTCCACCTCTGGCGGCAATCCGTTGCGGTCCCAGCCCGTAGCTCATTGTTGTCTGTCCGGTGAAAGCCAGGCTGGCTCAAATAATGGCATTTTCATTGAATTTTACGCGCAAAGTCAGAAAGTTGTTGGCCCAAAAGTTTTGCAGTAATTGCACAGCCCCGTCTCGCTCTGGCCGTGTGACCTGTGACCTCAGCGCACAGAGCCCATGCCCTGCGACTAATGAAGTTGGAGCCACAAAAACGAGGCGAGGCGAGGCGAGGCTCACAAAACGGCAAATGACATTTGAAAAGTGCTGGCATTGCGTATGGCTAATGACCGGTTTTGAAGTGAAGTTCAAAGTCTGACTGGAGGCCGAGTGAATTATGAAAATTGCCCTCAAAGCGGCACCCATCCTGCGACCCCCGTCCACCGACCACCGACCACCGACCTCCGACCTCTAAGCCCAGACCATGCCAATTCAGACTTGAGTGTAGCAAATTAGGCGCACTGAATCGACATTACAAGCACGTTGCCTCGCTGTACACCTTTTCCAGCGACATGTGTGGGGCAGGGGCGTTCTTTTTGCGGAACTTCACCAAATCACTTACAATATTTGGACCCGCAGTACGTGCAGGGCTTAGGAATCGCTTCCTGCCCCAACTCGCCATCTCCCTTCCCCATGAAATTTCCCGATTTTTCCGATTTTCCCACCCCGCCGCGCCCGTGTCATACGCATCGAAGTATCTGCTGCCCCTGCAGCTGTTGGTTTTTCGAGGAGTTTTGTGCTCGGGCAAAGTTAATTTTCTTAGCGTCAAGCGTGAAATCGATATGGCCGCGAGCTGTTTCATAAGTTGAATTGAAACTCTGAAAATTGTTCAGGTTGCAGTTTTCCTTCTCTCCGGTTTTCCATCCCGTCCTTTGGCAGTTTTTTATTTTATTTTTTTTTTTTTTGGGTTTCCTTGCTGCGTGAGTTGATAAATAAAATACTCAGAATTCTCGACTTGGCCGTAGGGATTGATTCTTTTGGTTCGCATTTTTTTTCCAGGGGCTCTGGCAAACTTTGGGGGGCGGCTAATAAAAATTTGCCGACTTGAGAGCAAACAAGTTTCGCCTGCTCTGCCATTTTTTTTATAACTGCTATTTGATTTTATTTATTTTGTTTTTTATATTTTCTGCGAGTAAGTTGGCCGCTTTGTGGCACACCAGCAAATTAAGTTAATAATAAAACAGTTGCTGGGGTTACGTTTCTCAGCATTTCGTCCCGGAAAGTTGGAAAAAGTTTGCTGTTTAATTTGCCAAGCGGCGGCAGCGAGGCAGGACCTTAAAGTTATTCCGCCGCATTTTGAATTTAAAATTAATATTATATACTTTGATTTATTGTCGCCCTGACGCCACCAAGTCGCCAGTCGAATATGCCAAAAACTTGTTTTACAGTCGGGTCGGGGGGACCAGATATGAAGTACAGCAAAACAAAGTGTTGTATTAACATAATGTTTTACTTTATAATATTTCTTTCTATTTCCACAGCTTCTGCGACAGTCGATAACAAAAGTTTGGCAAAGCAAACTTGGATAAGGCAAAAAAGCCGAGCAGCTCAAGTAGGCTATCGACCATTGAGTTACCCTCTTTGACAGAAAGTTTTAAGAAAATATGCAATTAAAAGGCAATTTAAATAAACTTCAATTCAAAATAAACTATTTAAACAATCGAAAAAAAAACTTTTTAAATACTTTAACCAGATTCCATCTTTTGTATACTGCAGTATCTAAAAGTATATGCCCCAATTTCCCTGCAGTAGCGTGGTGGCATAAAAAGCAAAGTTGAATTGAATTTACCAACTGAAGTTTTTGAATATATTTCTTTGACTATGTCTGATGTTGATATCTGAGACGGTAGCTATGACAGTGGCAAAACCACCTGCCCCACTGCCTCGGCTCTCCGCATAATTCCAGCAGTATTGTCACCTTAGCAATGCGCTTAGAAGTTGGCAAAGTCGCAACCGCTTAGGCAACATTTTTATGGCTCATTAGAGCAGACGTGGCGAATAGGTTTTCTAGCCGGCCCGGGCCTCTTGTCAAGGCTCTTTGATCTCCAGCCACTGACAGTGATGATGATGATGATGACGGAGGCGAATGCCCGACAACCAAGCGCCGGCAAAGCAACTTCCTACATGCCGCGCATATCAAGTGAATCCTGTCAGCGACATTCCCTGCGAAGAGTAGCTACAAATTCGTTTATAATTTCGACCAGATACATGCTCAGCGTTATCTTCCCGTTAACAGATTTCCGATAATGCCTCCAAAATCCCCGCAATTGTAGTGCAGAATCGCGCCAACTCTGAGCCACAGGAGTGCCATTCGAATTTGCATTGATTTTTGTTGAGATTTGGCCAAAACGGAAGTGGAAAATCCAAAAAGAAAAGAGATGCTTGCCAAGCACTTGAATTTTCAGTTGTTTTCCTTGGAGTGTTGGGCAAATATGCATGCACAAATAATTTTAAATGCAATTGCGAAAGTATATATTTTCTATTTTTCACATCAAACTAAAAAGATTAATAGATCAGAGCAGCCTTACCACAAAGGCTTTTCATGTCAGCTTTGCCCGGTTGATAAAGGTACGGATATTTTGGCACACAGTTGGCTAAACATAATTAACAAATGGGGCAAGGCCTCGGCTCAGATTGATGGACCTTGTCAAATCTGTGACATTCCTGAGCCCTCTCCTGGTTTCTGTGATTTAATTAGACGCTTAACCTGTTTGCATTTAATTTGCTTTCCCCTTTTTTTTGTTGACTATTTCTTTCGGCATTATTTTGTGGCACTTTAAGCCGTTCACACGCATGCATAAATCTTCTCCGGGCCGAGCTCTAATTATCTGTAGGCCAGCATCAGTTGGACCCACATTTCAGTCAGTTCAGGGGATTAGTCCCCTCAGTGTTTTAAAAGCACAAGCCGACCCGTCCCGTCCCAGGGAGCATATGTCCCCGGCGCAGAGGTGATAAATTACCATCGGCCAAGGTGTCATATTAAAACCAACCAGCACACACACACACACACACACACACTAACTCGCACAAACGAAACCTCAAACATGTGGCACTGGCCTTTTAAATAAACCTCAAGTCCCAGTTCGCTCCCCTGCATCCGGACCCCAGCTCGTCCCTCCTCTGTGCATAACTAACGAGCGGGTGGCCAAAGGAGTTGCTCTGACGCCAACCGCAAATCCAAAACCAAATCAAAAAGGGTCTCTTGCCTGCTTATCACACGGCCATAAAGTCAGCCTTGGCCTCCGACCGCCGGCCCCACTCAATCCACCACCCACAATCTTCCACACCCACATCCTCCTGCCGGGATCCCCACCTGATGGCTGCTCATTTAAACTATTTAATATTGGCACCTGCCTGGTTTAGGACCGAGGGACAAGCCAACCTACCAAGGGTGCTTAAATAATTAAATCGTTTTTTCAGAAACTGGAGAGGTAAATAAAAACGATGGGGGAATTGATCACCGAATACCTAATGCTGAATTTTAGATTGATCAACGCTACAAGAATAAGCCACATTTTAAGCGAGTTTATTTTTTATAAAAATTAAACAGAAATGTTTATAATAAAAAAATAGTTATAAAACATTGCCTGGCTTCATTGTTAAATCAACTTTCAAATGTGTTTATGTAAATTATTGAGTTGAGTAAATAAAATGCCAATATAGAACGTAAAGGACATATTAAATGTAATCCACCTTACATGAGCTTCACACTGGGCCAAAGATCAAATATTTGGGCCAAGTATCTGGAGTTTGCTTTCCCTTGTAGGTGAGAAGCTGTAATAAAGCATAAAGCATACTATCTTCTTAACTTAAAATACAATTTTCGACGTTTTTTTATATGACATAGTCGAACATTTTTCCAATTTACAAAAAAAAATTACAAAATTTATTTAAGTACACGTTCGAGTATAAGAAACAACAAATACAAAATGTAAACCACCAAAAAATAGTATGTGGCTCAAGATTTATTAAGCGCGCTTGTAGAAAAACCAAAATAATGTTGGTCAAGAAATGAGAAATGAAATTTTATGCCAAAAGTGGCACTCGTGGTTGTATAAATCGAAGTAGTTTCGATATATTTATTTTCCTGACCTTTTACCTTTTACCACTTTTGCAGACATTTGTTTGTATTACTTTTTTTGCGGGGAGCCATCGTAAATTTCAATTTCAGCCACTTAGCACACAGCGCCAAAAGATTATGCGACAGAAACCTTGCCACCGAAATGAAGTCAAATGGCGAGCACACATACACATATCCAAAAAGTAAGTGAACGGTGAGAGAGAGAGGAGAAAGCGAAGAGAAAGCGAATGAAATTTGTTTTCCTTTGCTTTTGGCTAATTAAAATGTTGATAAAAGCCAGCAGAAAATAAGTAAGACAGCAAAACATTTTTACAACGCATCGTTTGACTTCTTTTGTGGAGTCAATTTCAGGAACGGATGGCATAATAAATAAATAAATAACATAACATTTACATATGTACACATATGTGTGGGGGTGGGGGCGTGGTTGGGTCGCTGAGCATGTGTGAGTGGCCGGGTTTGTTTACGCCTTTTAACCCTTTCGAATCAACACAGACCGCAAAGCTCGTGGCCTGTGTAAACACATTAATCATACAACTGCCACAGACAGAGATCGAAAGTGTTCGCCCAGCCACGCGCAGCATAGGGCCACCCACAGTCACCCACAATCACCCACAGTCACCCACAATCACCCCACCACCCCCCAGAATGGCAGTATCTTTCGTTACCTCGCTGGTTTTTGGCAGTCGTAAGCAGCACACGGCGGAGGAAATTAAAAGCGAAAACAAGAGCAACCGAAAGGGCGAAAAAGTAATACAGGAAAAGAGCCAAAGCCACGGGACCAGAAGCCGGGAAACAAAGGAGAACGTGGCAGGACGAAGGACACGACACGTGTGACTCGGCTCGGACTTCTAAAGGGCAGAGCCAAATAATATGCAAATACTTTGGCCCAACTCTACGACGGCTGCAAATGCAAATTTTCCCCAACCCCCCAACACCCAACACCCAACAGCCATCAATGTCGGTTTGCGGTCTCATTTGTATTTTGCGGCAGTTGAACAACAGTTATTATTACATCTCCCACTAATTGAGTTGATTAAAGGACATCGAGAGAGCGGACTTTCATCTTGAATAGAATTGGTAAATAAGTTGTAAGTTGTTCACTTAAATTCAGCGGAGAAGTATCTTCATAAATAGTTTTTTGTACCCATAAAATGAGTTCTTCCTCATGGTATCTAATCTAAAAGTTGGTTTTAAGATTATATTTTAAAAATTAAAATGTTTGCAAACTAAGTCTCAATATTCGAAATTGATTAATTATGGCACTAATTCCGATCTGTTTAAAATGTTTGAGGTAAATATCTTCCGTGAAGTTAAGATTTCTTTTTGCATAACCATTAGTTCCAGCAATATCTTCCTATTCAGTAACCACACAAGCATCCAAATAAATCACTGACGTAGTGAAAGACTTTTTAGGTAATTAAATTATATATGTAAGCATGCACAAAGAGGGCGAAGGCAATCATGTCGCAGGGAAAGTATTTCGAAGAAGGCCCCATAATAAGCCACTTACCCGCTGAGAAGGGAGAAAATAAACTTTTCCACCACTTTGACAGCAAATTCTTTGTCAGTTGTTACGCTTCTTGTCTCGGTTCCTGTGTCTTTGCCCGAAGCCAGCAATAAGTTGACAATTTGCAAGTTATGAAAGTAAATAAGTGAAATAGTTTCCAGGGCGGGAGCAAAGTTCGGCCCCCAGCTCAATGCCACGTCCCCTGCCACAAACTACGGCAAATAAACACGACTTGCAACAAATTGAAATGATGTATTAGGCCGCCAGGGATTAACGCCGGACTAATAAATCTCCCCGGATCTCGGGGTCTCGGGGGTTTTCACAGTGAACACTCGAATACGATGAACTGTCTCCGGGCGTTTCGTAAGCCATTCAGTCGATCGAGTGCCCACGGTCGGCATACGTATATTAATAAGACATAAAGTTAGCCGGCTCCTCCATATGTTTGCAACTTATTTCACGGTTTCCTTGCAATTGGTCGTCTGGGGTCAATAGACCCAATCTTAGACATTCGCCTGACAGTTGTGCGCTGGAGTATTTCCATGGATACACACACAAGTAGATTTGATGGCAAAGTGCGTAGATAATGCGGGTAATTTAAGCTGAAACCATAAATATGTGACTGTTCGAGGGGAGCAACTGGCTGCAGGAGTACACATGAAACTTTACTGGGGGTAAGCTCAATGCTCTGATATTTGAAACCACTTCAAATGGTACCTTAAAGTTTTATGAAACTGATCATAGCCATCGGGCACATTCGAAAGAGATTTTAAACGACTAGACCTGGGAATGTTTGATATTTTTACCACTTTAGTGTAGCGAACACCTCCTAGGATCAGACCTGCCGTTGCCTTTTGGCCAATAGTTTTGGCAGAACTGAAACAGCCAACCGGCCAAGACAATCTCTGATAACTGTGCTGAGACAAAGCCAAAGTGTCAGAAATTTTATGTGTCTGTTTGTGCTCTGAGTGGGTTCGTTCGTGTGCCATAAAATGCTGGGAAAAACAATATGCTCCGAGACTGACTAACTTAAAAAACTAGCCAAGCAAAAGTCAAAGTCTTATCAGCAACAAAGTGCCAGAAAAAAAAAAGGGGACGCAACCTCCATGGAGTGGAGAGCCAAGGAAAATTGTAAAGATGCCTTAAAGTTTCCCGTTTTTCCCCCGGATTGTCTTACTTCCCAGCGTCGAACTGGCGACACTTTTGCAGTTCAACTGCCGAGGTGTTGGGCGGCGGAGCAGAGCAACTGTCATAAATTCAAACACAAATTCGGGTCTTGTTTATGCTGCCGTTCACTTGACGCGGCAACTGGCCTGACACTGATAAACAATACACACTCTGACGAACCCACATCTGAATACCCGAAGTGTATATCAGAACGGCCAAAAAAATGGCTTTTTAAAAAATTACATTAAATGTGTGCGCTTGAGTGGGCAGGAATTTATGTTTCGTTGCAGAAGCTCCTTGGAACTTCCTCCCACTTTCTGCTGTCGCCCATGTGGCGGTCTCGTCCAAAAGGACGCAGGACGAAGGACTTTGGCCACACCAAGTGCCGGGCAATCAATAGCTGGCGAAACAAATTGCTCGCTGGACTATGCAATTCCAGTGCGAATCAGCCTGAGACTTTAAGGCACACAAGTATATGTTATGATAAATTACTTGGCCAAATTCGTAATTATAAAACTAATTAGCTAAGAGATAAAAAACAAATGGCTTTTGTTCTGCTTCTGGCTCTGGTGCGGGAGATGACATTATTATGATGTGGGATGCAAATTAAAATTGTCCCCATTTCGAAATTACAATTCCTACATTTTTTTCATGCCAAGTGAACATTTTTGGTTGCAAATGAATTTTCAATTCAATTCGTCGAAAGAACGTGATTCAAGTAATCCCCAAAAAAGTCCCACATTCACTGAAAATCAAAGCAGACATAGCACATTTATTGGGGCCCGAATTGTCGCAACTAATTAGTGGCCACTCGCTTTGGGGCAAACTTCAAAGCGAATGGCACAGAAAAAATAATTGTCATCATTCTCGCAGCACCAAAGTTAATTGCAGGCGGCATCAGTCATTGGCCGTGCGATTTCGATTGCGATGATGCTGCTGCTGCTGCTGTTGCTATTGATCCCGCTCCGTTGTTGGGCAAAAGTTGTCAATTGGTCGTTTTTGAGTGGCCAGCTTGGAGCCAGAGTCGGATATATACATTTTTTATACATCGGAGAGCCCACTGCACGTTCATTTGCTGGGCGCATTGTGCGCGGTGAAGTGTTTGCCAGGGCCCAACAAAAGCTGTCAGCGCAGAAACGAGAGCCAAAAAAAAGAAGAAAGCGATGGAAAGCGATGGAAAGCCAGTGCCAAGATGATGGGATGGGAAAACATTGTGAAAGTGTCGTCTATGCGGCGTTACAATAACAGTAGAGTCAACAATAATAACACAGCGGCTACAAAGCAACAACGAGCGCGTCACAATGAGCCTGGTATAATGGCAAAAGCTTTTCACATGGCTCCTTCATCGCCGCCACCCCCCCCCCCCCCCCCCCAAAAAACTGACTGTGGCATTTTGTCAGTAAATTTCTGGAGCGTTTGATGAGGCACAACACACGCACATCCACACACACCCACACACACGCTGACACACCCAACCAAAAAAATTGGAAATTTATCTTTGATCTTTTTGTTCGGGCATCGCTTGATGGGGAATAAACAACGAAAAGCAACGAGTTTGTGCCTTGTTAGATCCCCAAATTATATCGAATAAGTGAAGCTGATATAGGGGGAGTGTGAAAAAAATAAGAGCATGATATCAGGAAGGAAATCAATTAAATCTGGGAGTTCAACTTTAAGGGAACCTTTGGTACTCAAAAAAAAAAGAAACTGCTTACCTTTGAAGATTTATTCACAATAATTTAATATCTCTCCACATTTATTCCCCTCCCGAACAGACAGGCTTCCAAAATGATGGCCCCCCCCACAAAAAGTTGTCACAAAAGACTGAAATGTCGCAATTTCGCGGCCAGGGGATAGGGGAAAAACCGTGTCAGGGCATTAGAGATGGCCCCGCCCTTTGATGTAGCAAATTTTTCGGACACTAAGCGGCTAATTACTTTATTGGTGCGCCTTTTCTCGTGGATGCCACTTGAACCTTTTAGCCCTTTTCACTCGGCATGGTTTCAATTATGAGCTCGGGCTTTGTCCTGAGTGGCGAGCGCCACTCTGCGCCCGGCTATCGCCAACTTAACTTAATTATAAATTGAAATCTTTTCATTCTCTGTGAAGAAAATTGAATTTGGCCCGCCATTTGCCGTGCGGCATGTGGCAGGCTCATTCAGCCCAAGGCCCACTCAAATAGGCGTGATGCGGCTTTATCCAGCTGCCCACCTAATAAACATATCGCATTAATCTGGACGAATGATTTCCTTGAATCACAATTGTGACTCGGGAAAAACAATGTGGGCCATAAATCCAAATTAAGTCGAGGTCTGCTGGTCATCGCACACACGCGCTTCTGCTATTATCAATTTGAATGCCGTCGCTATTTTTCGTGTCTGTGGGATACATTATATAAGACAAAGTGTCAGCAAACAGGTGACCTTTCTCGGGTAAATGCCCAAAGTTTGAAGACAATCTAAAATCTTTGGTTGTGTGCCATTTTTGCAATAACATGATAAACAATATCAATGAAAATTGAAATAAACGTTTAATTAGTTTGCTATGCTGCTATGTTAATTTATTAATACATTTTTTTGGAAGCAGAAATAGTAACTTTTTTAACTTCGAGTTTGTATTTATTAAAATTTACAATTGCAATATGAAAATAAATATTTACGCTTTAATCAAATAACTTATTGCACAACAGAAATGTCTTAGAATACATTGCAGATTTACAGATGTACTTGAAAATTAAGATAAGCTAGTAATGAAATTAAAAAAAAAAATGATAATAATAAACAATACACCGATTCAAAAAACAACGTATTCGCTTACTTTTTAAGCAAATTAATCTTTTAAATTATGTTATTAAATTTCAAAAAGGACTTTTTTGTTAACATTTTAAAGCTTTGCAACGTTCTGTAAGAGAAAATTTTAAGAGAAACTTTCCGAGCAAGCAAAGAGCAGCACAGCTTCCAGTTAACAGTAACAAAAAGCTTTTGCCCTTCGGTTTACATGACCCAGCTAACATTACATTTCTTTGACAGCTCCACAGATGATTAGAATTAATTTTGGTTTGGTTTTGGGCTTGACCCACTCGAACACTTCGAAATATGTTGATGTAGGACCCTAGGGCTTCAGGGCTTAAGATCCTGACAAAGCAATGGCAAGTTCATAACTTGACGCACTGGCAAACACCACAAAAGTCAGCAATTATGCAGCACTCAAAACACAATATTAATAATCATCGCTGGGAGTGTGTAAAACATACAAAAAACACACACATTTGGTCTGGGCAAATAAATTCGCATTTAATTGCAATTTAATGTTAAAGCAACAGCACCCGTCCGTATCGTCCAATCTAAATCCGAACATGGAAATAGAACTCGAGAAGCAATGGCCAATGGTCCAGGGTCCGTATTTGTAGTCAATATTTGATATTTGCACAGATGTTCAGCTGCCAAATTGAATATGGATTTTGCATAAAATCCACTCACACACACACACACACACACACACACACACTCAAGCCGCTTCCAAAGAGGAGGGGCAGCATAATGATGAGCAAAAAGCCAAAGTAGATAAATACTAAAGTGGACTGACCGGAAACCAAATTGAAAGCAACAACCAACCAATTCCACCACGCCCACCCCCACCCCCACTCTTTATCCCTTGACCTCGGCACAATTGTAGACACGGGCCGAAAACAATGTGTGTTAGGAATCAGGAGCGGACAGACCGAAGGCTGTGTCCTCATGCTCGGTCTCTGGTCACATGTGAGGAGAATGAACATGAATCAATAAATGCACGAAACATTATTTTCCAATCAATTAATTTTCGGGTCACTAGATTTGCCTGTAACACATGCGCTGCACTGCACCCACTCACTCAAGCCCACTGCCGGGTTGACCAATGAACTCCCGGCTAAGTCATATGGAATGATTTCGTACACACACACAGCTCCCCCACACACAAGCACACACACAACATCATCGCATCGGCTATTGAGCATAAATGTTTAATCAAATGAAGCATGCACAAATTGGGGTCCGCTCCTGGACGAACCCTCGGCCTTTGCCACCGGCCCTGGACATACCACGCCCATGGCCGTGGCACTGATTTAATAAACATAAAATGTGTCAGTATTGTAAAATTATTTTGTTGCCGGCGGGACAAACAAGTAGCGGACAGCAGAAACAATGGCACGACCTTAATGTATTTACTTTTTTATGATTTACAACAAGACTCCACTTTGGTCTTTTTTAACTTTGGGTCTGTGCAATTTTCCGATACATTGAGCGCCCGGCTTTTTCGTCAGCGCATCTCCATCAGTGCTGGCTGCATGACATGGCGTATGCGCAATATTCGCATATGCAAATTAAGTGCCGATCGGCTGGCGCCAGGCTTTTATTATGACACGAAAATCTCATTATTAAAGCGAACTATAAAGTGTTGAGTGAAGTGATATCTCTCAGATTTGTATGTAAAACTCTTTCTGAAGAAAGATATTCCGTAAAACTCCAAGAGATTTATTTTTTTTTATGAGATTTAACAGTTTTGTTATGAGAGGACATTGCTGTGTCACCAGTAATATATTTTTGGTAAACAAAATGCAATTTAATTTTTAAAAACAAGACCGAAATTGATTGAAACAATTGGTAATGACTTTTCAATCCTTAAGAACCTTTAATTCAAAAAATGAAAGTACTCAGCTAAGTAGCACCCTTCTTCTATGTCTATAAAATCTTGAAAAGTTTTAAAAGGTTATTCTCTTTTCCAGCTCAATAGAGCTTAATTAAACAGGATTTCCTTGTTATTTCATAGCAATCATTAAAATTTATTTTGCAAACCTAATCAGCTTTCGAGCGGAATGCCAAAGCGTCTTGGCCATAAGCAGAAAAACACACATACGCACACTCGGAGATATTCAAAGCAATAGAACCGCAATTCATAAAAGCAAACGCATATGAATGTAAAAAATACAACAAGCCAGTTACACGATAATAAAACATATTTTAGAGCGGGCAGCAGGGAAAATTGCAAGTGGTGGGAAGTTGGAAGGAAAATGCTTACGACAGTTGCCTAGCCAACCCTAAAAGGGGGTGGTGGGGATGGGGAAAAGCAAGCACTCAGCCACACACACACACAAACAGACCGCACACAGACCAAAAGATTGAGAGAGAGAGAAAGAGATGGAGGAAGCGAGAGAACTACTTATGCTAGCCAGCTAAAGTGCAGGAAAAACTATTGCCAACACACACACACCCACACATAGTCGTCCATCTTGCGTCTCACTCGCTCCCTTGTGTGTGTGTGTGTGTGTGTGTGTGTGTGTGTGTGAGTTTGTATAACATTTATTTGTTTTTGTCGGAAATACTTGGTGCGTATGATAATAAATACTTAATCCTCAACAAAAGAATATTAAAAACAACAATAAATGGAAATGCTAAAAAGCATAAAGAAATGCATAAAAGCAAACGCTGAGGGGCGGCGAAAAGAGGCTAGGATGCGTAAGTGTGTGTGTGGGTGTGCGTGTATGTTTGTGCAGGATAACAAAAGGCTCTTTTGAAATGTAAAGTGAACTTGGCTGCTTGCTTTTCATGCTCCTCAAACATGCATGCATATAAAATTAAACATAAAAACAAACGCTTAGCCCCGGGCTTCAGAAGCGAGGACTTGACTCCACAGGACTCGCCAATAAAACTAACCTGAGCAAACCAAAAAACTAGCACCCCGAAAATATGCCAACAAATGACGCAACGAAAGTGCGCCAAGCCGCAATTCCGTTTGCCACTCACATCTCCGGCAGATGGAAAGTCATTAAAATGGTCGGATAACAATGGCTGGGGAATGGGTCGCAAACGGCAGAAAGCGAGATTTCGCTACGCAATTATAACAACAATAATCATACGCCCCGTTGCACATCGACGCAGCCAAATCTATTACAGATAGCGTGTGCGGGGCGGACGGCCTTTCAGGACGATTTCTCGTTTAGTTTTATAATTACCATTTTATGCGGTTTATATTTACACATAGACACACACAGCACAGTGAGTTTTTACCAGCGTTTCGGCAAATATTAACATTTTGCCGCAACGATAAGCGAAAACTTTTCGGTGCGTCCTTCCTCCTCCAGGATCCTCTGGTTCTATGATTCTCTGCTGCTCTGGTGCTCTGTTACTCCTCCCAATGCGTAAGTGTGTATATGTGGGCGCTGCCTGACGGCGCATTATTATAGAAATGTTTGGAAAAAACTTTGCATTGCCATCGGGCTGTAAAGGAGGAGGCAATCTAAAGCCGAAACACGCTGCCGTTGCCGAAAAGTTGGCTGTGTAAAACTTTAATTACAACTACGAGTATTTGGCGAGTTCTCGTTCTCTCCAATCTCCCCTGCGATAAATGAAAACTTTGCCTATTTACATGTGTAGACATTAGATAATAACATATTTGGAATGCCTGGCTGACAGAGAGCAATTACTTGTAAATATTACTAGCTAAATGGGACCAGATCAAAGGCAAGCTGCTCACGGCTCTGTTTGTTTACTCCGCTTGTGTGCCATATCATGTCGTTGGCTCTTGACACAAGTGGCAAGAGCTGCCAGAAGATGTTGGCAGCATTTAATTAATTTTGTGAAAATCATTAACAGAAATTAGCAAATATGAGGCTGATATGTGGGCAGGCGGCCCATTAGCCTGTCTATTAATTCGCGAGAATTAACTCGCTGCCATAAATCACTTATTGTTGAGAACTCAGCTCCTCTGTTTTTTTCGTGCCATCTTCCCTGATTAATTCAACAAAACTTACAGTCCAACTTTTTGGCATCTTATAAATTTTAAAATGCTTAACTGCTGCGCTTTCTGTCCCTGCACCTCTCTCTCTCTCTCTCTTAATGGCTTGTTGCTAATCGAATTTCATGGCATTTCTCGGGTTTTTCTTGGCCTGTGTCAGAGTCCTTTTTGCCGGCAGTGCTCGCCGTGTCAGTTTAGCCGGGAGTAGTTTACATATTTTCACCGCCCCGCCCCCCCCAGTACCAACTCCGGTCGGAAATCCATTTAGCGTAACTCAACACTTAAGCATATTCCTTGGCGTTGGCTGTCGCCTTTCTAGCGACGTTTTTTTCTATCATTCCTAATATAAACTTACAGCCAGCTGACAGCTTTTTTAATTCATTTCATTAAAAATTTGCGCACAAAACTTTTTCAATTCGCATGCAAAACGAAGGCGAGCGATTGCGAATGCGAATGCGATTCAGTTTCAGCTGATCTCCTGCACTTGATTAGTTGTGCATTTGGGGCTGATTAAATCGCATTAACAGCCAGCCAGCCAGCCAGCGTTTCGGGGTTAAGGACTTCAAAAGCACAAAAACTCATCGAGATTATTGAAAACCGAGAGTGGTTGTGACTGCCTGTGTGTGTGTGTGTGTGTGAGTGTGTGTTTGTGAGCGAGGAAAATAAACAAACTGGAGTGGAATCTGCACACTTGACTTTTCCCACAATTCCCGCAGGCTACACACCCACCCACCCACTTTTTGGCCCCAACTCAATTAAATCTTATCACATGAAAGCGGGACGGAGAAATCCCCCATCTGCTCCTGCAGCAACACAAATATCAAACAAACTAATGTCAGTTGTCATAATAAAGCGCAAATACTTTTGATGCCACTTGCTCACATCCACGCGCTTTTCTTCTTCCTTTTTTTTTTTTTGCGCCCAGCATTCCGGGGGCAAAAATGGGGGCTACGGCTAAGGGGGCTGTTTGGTGTACATACATATAAAGTGAAAAGCAAACAGCTGCGCAATTTAACGTCGAAAGTAGAGCCAAGGGCATGTAGCCGGGCCAAGAGAAAGAAGGCAAACACAACAGACAGCGAGACAGCGGGACAGACAAACAAATATACGGCAAATATACACACGTGGATACACATGTCTGGGCATGAGGCACTGCTGCTCATACATATTTATAATAACTTTAATTAAGATTTTACAAGTAGATAATTTCTTAATAACAAACACAGCATCCAGATAACACGGCCACAGCAACAAGGACTCGACTGGCACCGATTCACTCGGCTTTGTTGTCTCACTCTTGGCCTTGTGCTCTTTTCGATTGAATCTAAATATTATTAATTAGCCGGAATCAAGGTGGCTGCCCAAGGGCAATTTTTAATGAATAATTTAAGGTGCTAGTTGGACATTGCGCGATAATCACTTGGCATTAAAGTCAAAGCATTTCAATTCCCCTTTTGAGCCACTTAACCCACCACCGTTGATTGAACTCGGGCCGGAAAATTCGCACAACAATGGGGACCGATTTCATTATGGCCAGCAAATCACATGCACATAATTTTTTAGCATTTGGCCACAGCTGAGTTGCCGGAGGAAACCTGTGCAAGGACTCCGGCTGGCTGCCGGCATGTCCTTCAGGCAGTTAGCACCGGCACTTAAAAACTAATTAGAGAACTTATAAACAAGTGCAGCATGTGCAAACTAACTCGAGCGGCAAATCAAACGCACTTGACGACGACGACGTCGACGATGTCGGATGTCGGCTACAGAATGCAGAATGCATTCAGCAGGATGCTGGATGCAGTACACAGTTTGCCGGAACTCCAAGGATACCTGGCACATGTACCTGGGGGCCAGCTATTTGTGATTCTCACACCTGGCCCGCCACGAACATTTGGCGCGCTCACTTAATGAACACCGTTTGTGTGTAATTATGCATTAAGCCAGTCGGCTTACACTTTGCATGGCTATGTGATGGGGCCTCCGAGAGGTTGGGTGAAAAAAAAAGGGAGGCGGCATTCTTTGCGGCTCCACGACAGCATACTATTTTAATTAGTTTGCCTTGGGAGACAAGCCCACACTCGACTGTCGCTTTAGCAATTGGTTAACCCCTATAGCGAGTCTTCTTGCATCATCGCTATTTTCTTGCCAGTTTGCAACATGTCATTGCACAATTTGATATCACTGGTAAAATATTAAATGAAAATTTGAAACCATAACAAATTGTACTCGATCCAATTAACAATTGGGTCTTTAAGGCTAAAAAATCACTAACACTTAGAAATAATTTATTCACAGTTAATAAAACCGTTAGCTTTTTATTATTGAATTTTATTTAAGAACTATTTAATAATTTATTTGCCTAAATAAATTCTAGCATGATAAGCTTGGACTCTTATAAAGTATTTTGCCAAGCACCATTGTAAATTTTGTACATACAAATTTTAATCGACAATAAGAAAGTTTAAAAATTATAAAATTCTGTAAAAATATAGGCTTGTTTTAAAGCCCAGTATTTTACTATTAGTCATATAGAAATGTGCAACTTTAAAATTGATCAGTATTTAATCTATTCATCGTATTGAAAATCTTTGAAATAAATATTGTTTAGTCTAAAAAGAAGTACGCCTGAATATAAGTTTTAAAATTATATTTTAATGAAATTGAATTCGAATAAACTCAAAATATGATGAGCCAATTTTCCTGATTTATACCATTTTACTTTCTCAAGGCTTATAGTAGTTTCTACCAATTTGAAAAATTCACCAAAAAATTTTTCAATATTTTCTTATATCTACGTTTTTTATAAACTAGTTCAAGTTCGTTATTTCTGTGTGCATATTCAGTAATGCAATTAATGAGGAATCAGAGCAGTACTATCCACTGTCCACTCGTCGACCGTCTAGCAACTTTGACGCATGTTGTTAGTAGAACAAAATGTCGGACAATTAATTTGCGATAACATGTAATCGTGGTAAGTTAAGTAGTTTTGTTTGTAATGCCCCGGCCAAGGCACAGGAAACGGGGGATGTTGGCTGGTGGTTGGTGGAGATATTGCTGAAATGGCAAGGACAACATTCACATTGATGGCAATGACTCGGACACTGGGACAGGGACATGGACATGGACATGGACACAAGGCTTCACGTCTAATGAAATTGTTGTCAGTGGCTCGAGTGCTTTGGGCGGTGGGAGGTAAGTCTCCACTTTTCCAGCTGCCACGCCCTAAACTATACGTACTTGTCTCGATACGTACGGAGGCGCACACAATACATATGTATTGTCGATTGCTGTTGTCATGCCAATTATTTAATTTGTTTCAAGCCAACAAGCGCAGCAAAAACACACTTTATGCCTGGCTGGCTGGAAATTAGTGGAATTTCTGGCCTGAATTCTGAAAAATGTTTCAGAATCGTTTAAATTACCGCTGCCATTTTTTTCAGGATGCCCCAATCAGCCTGGGGCTAATTTGTTCCGAATCATTTTACACAATCCCACGATTCTTTTGTGTTTTATATTGGAAAATTAATCATTTGAATTACAATCGAGGTATATTTTTGGAATAAATTTACGATTTTCCAGGCACAGTTTATTTATTAATAATTCAGCAAGTCCGCACACCCAACTGCATAACTAATAAAGCTGCCAAGCCAAAACAACACAGAACAAGATGGCCAGAAATAATAAATAACCAAAACCTTGTAAACATGCGCATAATCCGGCGGCCGAACTGAAGCAAAAATCACACACAGAAGCGGGCACCCAAAGGTCCCCTAACCGGAATACTTTTAATCCTCGACATACAATCGACACATTAATTTATCACTCCCAAGCCAAGCCAAGAACGTAGGCCAAACAAAAACAAACAGAAAGCCTTTCAATTAATTCCAGGACACACAGAGGGGAATCCCATCACGGGCTCGTGTTTGGTATAGGATTCGGATGCGGATTCGGATTCGGACTGCAAATATCTATGGAGAGGACTCCATAAATACTTTATCGTCGACTGTCGTCTGTCCACCGTAGACTGGGGAATATTTTGGCATTTCTGGCATTTGGCATATTGACTTATGAGCGCTGATTTGTAAGCAGATTCTAGCGCCTTGAGCTTGTAATTAATTTATGTCCGGTTTTTTGCCCCGCCATTTGTCTTACGTTTGGGGACCAAAAAAAAAAAAAGTAAATGAGCGAAAAGCGGACAGTAACTCATCTGGGTGAGTGCATTTTTGGCAGACACTCAGCTAGTGCATTTTGCACAATTCTAACAGCCCTGCCAGCGACACTTTTGTGGTCTGCAAGTGTTTTACAGGCGTCAGGAAAATGGCAAAAGTAATTACCAACAAGCCGGCTGCTCCTTAAAGACCAAACGATTTTGGCAAGGTGAATGACCAAGGTGCGAGATCGGGGAAATCAGTAGGACTCGAACTGCGGAAATGAATCGTTCGACTGGCTGATAGATACACCCTGCCTTATTGTACACATGCAAATGCCCGAGGACTTGGCGGCGGGACGCAAAAGAAGGACGAGCAGCAGCCGCAAAGGATGTGGTAAGTAAATACTAAATTTAGTTGGCTTTGCCACACAACCGCAGCGACATTTCCTCTTGGCAAGGCGTCGACATCGTCCTTTCTTATGTCTCTGCGCATCCTTCGTCCTTCCAGCCTCCCAGAATCCCAGCCTCGCAGCCCCTTCAACTTCAATTGTATGCACTCCGACTTGCCCCCGGCGCGCCCCTCTCTGCGGATTGCTCTGCATAAGAAAATTATGCAAAATAGTAGCAAAGTTTCAATTTCCTCCTCCGAAAAATAAAAAAGGAAAAGGGGAAAGGATGATGGAAATGCCAAAAGGAGAGACGAGCTGAAATGCGGAAAGAAATAAAGAAAATGCAAAGTACAAAATTGTGGTCTCGTATAAATAAGCGTAACTTATGAAAAGTTATGAAAAACTTCTTGCCTTTTACAAGCAATACGTAATTTGGAATGTGTATATGGGGAGTTGCACGCCGACGACGAAGATCTGCGAACAACTTTGGCGGAACAGTTTTCGACTTTTGTGCGTGGCCGTTGAACAGGAGTGATATTGAAAATTATGTTACGAATGTTAACTTAAAATAATTTGAAGGTGTTGCATCAGTAATGTAATAATAATGAAGAGCCGAATATGCGCAAAAGTTAGGAAGTTCTTGAATTTTTAATCCGACAACTGGGAAAACGCTTTAATGAATCACTTAATACTGAAGTAACGCATCAAAAAAATGTAAGTTTATTAAAAGATACTTACAGCTGCAGTGAAAATAATAGTAGCGGAAAAATGCAATTAATATATAAAGACAATCAGATATTTAAGCCCTTTGATATTGTTTTAGTTTTTCAAGGAAATTGAAAAATAATTCATTAAAATTAATTTTTCGAAATACTGTTATTCATGTTTTTCAAATTAAAAAAAAATAATGTTATATCAATCTTTTCTAAAAATATTATAAATATTATACCTATGATAATTGTAGATTTTTATATTTGCCCCATTAGCTTGATCAGGAAAGTATAAAAATAATTTTCAATAGGTTCTTCTAAACTATTTTTGATTGATATTTCCATAAGTTAAAAAACTACTATAATTTTGACCGCAACTAAAAATGTGTTGTTAGAAAAAAAAACTCTTAAAAATAGAAAATAAAACAAGAAAAAAAATAGTTTAGTATGAACGAAATATTGTTTTTCAAAACGTATTAAAATTGACGTTTTCTTTTTACAATACTTTAAGTATTAGGTATAATACATAAGATTAAGTTAACTTAAAAACTCATAAGTTTTGAAGCATGCCAAACGCTTTTGAAAACTTGAAAACTCGAAAAGTTGTAAGTAATTTAAGAGCTTAAAGAGTTGCCCGATCAAGTTTCCACATCAATGAACCCCAGCCCACGAGCACGAAACACAAATGTTTGCCCAAGATTGTGCGAAAGTATCTTTCCATTTATGCATATGCATAGGCGGCTCCATTATAAAGGCAATAACCCCATGACAAGGCCCTCCACAAAAGATAGTTTATAGTTTTAATTTCTCCCAATTTTGCCGTCTGCCATACAGACAAAGACCCACTCACAGACACCATACACTGTACATATACTCGGATAGAGGGTGCAAAAAATTTGCATGCCACATAAGACAATTGCCTGTCAAGCGTCTTTAGCAGGACGAAGATGTCTTCGGGGCATCCTGGAAAAGGGTTTTCGGGGCGGGCTGCTATTTGATTAGGCCAAAAGCTTGTTAAGAAAATTTGACTGCCAAGTTAAGGGGCTGCCACTCGGCCCGCTCCCCAAAGTGTCCCTGCTGTGCTGATCCCGTCTTGCTGCACAATTTGCATATAGTTTTGCCATATTTTCGCATCGGGTTTTTTCCTGCTGCTGCGCAAATTTAGTTAAAATTTAAGTTTAAGTTGTACGTTTTGCCAGCCACACGGTTCGTTGGCTACGAAATTGCAAATGCCAAGAAGCGGAATGGCAAAATACATAGCATAAGAAAATTGAAAACTATTTTGAGTGCTAACGAAGGTAAATATTGTTTCATTATGCTGCATTTTGCCACAGTTTCTTTCCCTTTGGCCGGCAAATTGTTGCATAGCGAAATTGCCAACAGAAAGTGTTTATCTGCCTGGACAAGAAGTGTACCAGCCTGCCTGGAATTGTGGCAATAATATACACACACACGTTGTAATAAGTCTTTGTTATGCATTTAATTGCCCTACACAGCTGCAGAGTGGAAAAGTTGAGGGATTTTATTATTTTTGCAGTTTTGTTGCTGTGGTCGGGGCAAGGGACTTTTTTCAGTGGAAATAAACGCAATTAAAAGTTTCAATTAAAATTAACAACAGCATCCAATGAGTAGCGCATTTAACAGAGTAAACATTATGCAATTATAAATAATTGAAGTGCTAAAGTCACGCATAAGGCCTATTTGATTTTTTACTGTTACGCACACATCCACGGGCGCATTATCCGTATTTCATTGTTTAATGGTATTAAATCCAAAACAAACATTGCACAAATATCGCTTGTTTACTCAGCGGTTCGACAGTTTGGGCAAATGATTAATGAGCTTCATTTACGTGATGATCAGTTTAAAATAATTAGCCCATTCTGGGTTCCCCTTTATAAACCGCACTTTTCGCTATTTGTTTGTTGACCAATTGATGCGTCCTTATTCTAATTTCCCTCACCAAAGTCACATGCATCCAATATGGTCAGTTATCGGCGACCAGTCCAAAACAACCCAAACATTTTAAATGTCAATTTATAAGTGACAATTGGAGCAGTCTCCGGCCCTCATCCAAACCTCATACCATCACCACCACCATCACCATCAGCATCCCATCCCATGGAGTCTGCATGGCCCGAAGCATGTGCTAACAGTTTTTGTGGGGCAATATAATATGCACAGCATGGCTTATAATAATAAAAGCGCCGGCAGGGCCTGCAGCATCCAGCGACCATCCCGATCGTCCGGAGATACGCCATCTACTGTAGACTCGAACGCAGCATTGACAGCCCGCGGGTGTCATACGCGTGATTGTCCCTTTGAAATATGAGAAGCTCTTTTCAATAACATTCGCCGGCGATTCCCCCACGAACAGTGGTGCCGTCTATGTGCAAAACTATGCAATCTACAATTATACGAGGTTAAATTGAAAAAAATAAACTTGTTAAGGAATTTGTGGAATTTTAATAACTATATAAAGTAATACAAATAAACTAGATGAACCATTTAAACCTTAAACTTTTAAAATCCTTTACAAACTTTAATTCTTCCTTCCTTTTAATTCTTTTTGCTGATCTCAAGTTCAACTTTACTTTATTTTAAGTTATATTTTAATACCCATCTTCATCACTGTAGACTGGCAGCACCTTATAGTAAAATATATATTTCTACATTTTTGAAGACTTTTCACGGGAAAATGTTACTATAATAAAACGTGAAATGGAATTATAAAAGTTTGATACATACTTTCTGATTATATTTCTGAAACCAGGAGTCTTAAAAAATTCTGTAAGGTTCTAGAAATTTAATACAAAGTTTTTCATAAAAGTGTGTGGGCAAACGGAATCACTGTGCCTTGTGGCAGCTGTCTCAGCTGACTACACTATGCTGCACACGCATTTTCCCCACTCTCGCTCAGCGAGGTCAAATACAATAAAGGGCAACGGCTAGGGACAGCGTTAAGCATTCGGAGAATCAGAGTTATGTTCACATTTATTATGCCGCAGCCGTCGCCGTTGTGGTTGCCAGTCGGATGCCCGGATGCCCGGATGCCCGGATGCCCGGATGCCCGGACGCCCAGATTTCATCCGAACCAAAACTCGAACTCGATCCCGACCCGATTCTGTGGACACCCCAGGCCCGAAAACCCGGTTCGAATGTTTCGTTTGTAAATTAACTTTACGGCTCGCGGCAGAACGCATTTTTTAACGCCCGCTCGACTCGCTTCTTCCTCTTTGTCTTTTGCCGCTTTATACATTTTGTATACTTTTATTTTTTGAGCAGACTTTGGAAGCGTGTCAAATGCAACGCATGCGTCGTCCCCCCAAAACCCCGAGTCGAGAAAGAGCCCCGCCCATCGTCTTGGGCCAGAGCAGCGAAGAACAGAAATTTTTTTAAATTAAAAAAGTTTTCCAGTTGCCATTCGGCACGTACCAATACGCAGCGACAAACGGCAGTCGGATATTCGTGGGAGTGTGTATGGATTCCCGCTCCAGCCGCCCATCAATGACAGGGGGTGTGGCTGGTAATAAATGCGACGGAGCTTCAGCATGCATAGCATGTCCATTTCCACGCGGAAAGCGGAACGCGGATCCATTCCTCCGAAACCCCCTTTCAAAGCAGCGGATTTTCAAATTTTCCCTTTACAATTTTGCTTTATTCCTGTCAATATCTGTGGCCGCAACAGCGAGGGAAAATCGAGGATGGTAAATGGAGGGGGCTAAAACAATGTCGTAATATTTCCGCGTTGCGGGTTAAGACATTAGAGAAATATATGGCTTTTTTAAAAGAGTTTCCTCCAACGAACCTGGTTGGACACGAAGGGATTGAAACTCTGATTGGCCACGAGAAAAAGAGTTGCCCTGCTCGAGCTCATTAATATTTTTACTGTGTTGACTCGCGCTGAATAAATACGGACAACAAATATCTATGTGCAACCTTTTGAAGGTCACAAATGGAATTTCACTGCCAGAGACTCGAAAAATTCACTCAGTCAGTCAGTTAGTCAGTTAGTCAGTTAGTCAGTGAGTCTGTCACTCCGGCAGTCCATCACTCATTCAGTCAGTCAGTTCAGGCAGTCAGTCAACGCCTAAAGTTTTATTACTTTTGCTGCTGTCAACAGTGTTTGTTGGCTTTTTGGTCGCTTGGCTTGTCTGTGCGGCAGCAGCAGCAGCAGCAGCCTTGGGCCAGGAAGTAGATGTATAAACGCACTGAATATTATGTGCCATAGTTGCCAGGCAGCTGGGGCGGTGGAAAATCCGTATTCCTACTGCCTGTCTGCTGCTTATTTTTTAATATTTGAGCAAGGGCTACATGTCGTATGCGCAATGCCAGGCAACTGGGCGGATGCGAATGCGATTGCGGATGCGGATGATACTCGCTCGCCAATGTTGCTTGTTGTGCCCAGACAGAGGCGGGCAAATATTTAATCTCTGTACGTCATTTGCCCGGCAATGATAATGCGCCCAATGTTTGCATTTGCTCGGCTGCGTACTGGTTGTCTGTTGGTTGTTGTTTGTTGGTTGTTGGCTGTTGGCTGTTGGTTGTTTGGCTGCTTGGCTGGTTGGCAAAGCGAGCCATGTTTGGTCTGTGGCAAACTCCAGCTAATATGCCACACACTGTTTGCCCATCGGCATTATTATTTTGTGTGATCTTGCCTCCGCCTCCGCCTTCCCTTTTGCAATTCAACTTTTGGCAAACGCACTTCATTATTAACTCGGTCACTGGGCGCCTTCGCCTACAACTCCCCCCACACAACTTGATCAATTTACCCAACAGCAAATGAAGTTCTCTCGCAAACTCATCTGCATACACATGCGAGTATGCAAAATCTAAACTACCCCGAGCGTTGACTACTTAAGAAAATTGTTTGCCAACTTTGAACGAAAAATTTGACTGCCTGCCCTTGCGGTAGTCGCTGTGTGTAATCTCCTATGTGTGAGTGTGTAATAATATTCAAATTGGCAAAATCCATTATGATCGCAAATATTATTTCAACAGCCAACAGCCCGAACCGAAAAACTGTTAATGCTCAACGCACTGCAATTGTGAGCCCTTCAAGTGCTACATGGATAGAGAAAGGAATAGAGACAGTACGAGAAAAGCTATGGGCGAAGGATAGAGAGAGTCAGAGACTTGGTCTGAAGAGCAAATGAATAAAAAAGTATTTGCAAAAGCGGTGGGTACAGTAGAGGTCGGAAACCACCTATATCTAAAAATCATTCAAAAAAAAATGACAATGAAATACATATTAGATTTAGATTTAAATTTAAAACAATTTTTAATAAGTACATAAATCACATATTTTTAATTCTAAACCTAAATTTAAAATTAAAAAAATAAAAGTTTAAGGGCTTGTCGAATCCTAATTTACAAAATAAAACGAACAATGTTTAAATATAATCCTCTTACTTATTTGTTATTGGCTAGTTTTTCTTTATTCGACTTGCATTAAATAAGAGGGATTGCATTTTTTCCGGTTCCCTTATAAGTATGCAACATTTATAATATGCATTTTTCCTTTTTACGTCCATTAGTTGTTTAACCAAATAAAAATCTGATAGATAATAGCTTGGTGCACTTGCCATGCACCACTGTACTCAATCCATCTGCATAGCCAAAATGTACAACCGACAAAAATGGGTTAAAAGTGTTGACAGTCAGACAAAGCGCAAATTATACACTCAACTGGCGCTTTTGTCTGTCGGTATTTCAGTGGTCGTAGTTGGGCGGTGGGGGGCGTGGCATTGACTGGGAATAGTTACAAAGTCCTCTTTTTTGGTGGCAAGCTGTTGAAATATTTGCGCACGATATTGGCAATTGAGTTAACATAAAGATTGAGCAAATATCGCAGGCAACTGAAATGCATTAATGGGTCAGCAATAAGAGAAGATTGCAGAGGAAACAAATATACCCATATACCCAAAAACAGTACTGCTTATAGTAAGTGAATCGGACTGTGAGGATGATTGGCTGATGGGGGAGCCACAAAATTATGTAAATTTAATCAAAATAAGTAGCAGCAGACGCGGATTGTCGGAGCAGCGGCTAAAAGCAGCTTATAACAACAGCCGTCAGAGCCAAGAGCCAAAGCAACAACAGACCAGCAGACGAAGAGCCAAAGAAGGAAGCATAAGACCGACAACTGGAAAGTGGCAGGATAATAAGGATTCAGCATCCTGCGATGATGCTAAGTAGCCGCCGTTCCAGCCACATGCTGTCAACGCGCTAAGCCCAAAATAACCAACAACAACGGCAAACGGACAGCGGCAACAACTCATAAATAAGAGAAATATATATTTTCTTGGAGCGGCCAGAAATTATGTGTAGTAGCGGCGCAGGAAAATAAGTCATAAAGCCACCGCCACGGAAAACAATAAAAAAATTTAATGCTTCTTATTGTTTTGGGCTATCTATTTAAATGCCCTCCAAAAGGTAATTCAGCATGCTAGACCATCGTTTGCTATAAAACAGTCAGGGACTTACTACAAAGACTGCTGAAAAAATTATAATAAGATCAAGAATCTGTAAAATTTGGAAAAGAATCCGATTGCGTTCTGTTAAGTTTAATAATAAAGGGGTTTGTTCGTATATATTTTGGTATACACTATGGTCGAATCATAACTAAATATAGTTTTTTCTTTAAAAAAAGAAACACAGTCCCTCTTAGTGATATCCTGTTATCTAGGACCAAACATTTCTTTAAATATCTGTTCTAATAAAATATACTTTATGAAAAGTCACACTATTAATAAATTTTAAATGGTCTTTCTGAATTTTATTTATTATCTTTTGGTTTTAAAAGCATACATTTATTTTAAGCTTTGTCACAGCTCCTGCAACTTTATGGTTCCAGCCCAAAAAAGAAGTTAATGTACAGCAAAGCATTTTTATGGCTCTGCCACAGAAATGTTCTAATAAATGCAAACTACATTTTCACTCGCTCACTCACACAGACACTCGGAAAAACTATTCTGAAGCACACTTTCACAACACACACACTCACACGAACACATAAAACCAAAGCCATTTTGAAGCACATTTTAATAGCATTGTACGAATTTTTTGCACTTAATTAAGTGTAATTAAATTTGCGCTGCTTACTCGCACAATTTTCCACTCCCCCTCTCCCCGTCTCCCTCCCTCTGCCGACGCGGCCTGACAAAGTGATGGCAGCGAGCGAGAGGGAGGAGCGATGCCCCACAATTTGTGCCGTGCCTCACTTGAAGTTGCCAAAGCGCCGCAGCTCGAGTGCCATTTACTGATTTTTTTTTGCAGCGAGAGTTGTTGGCTCTTGAAGGTGGAAACCGAATGAAAAAAGGCCAAGTGGAGTGGCTAGCGACATTTTCAAAAGAGCCCAACAGCTCGGTAACAACCCAGTGCCTATGATAAATGATCTGCCTATGGACAAAGCACGAACTTGCCTTTGCCTTACTTCTTAGTAAAAAACTTAAGGTTTCCTTGGCTTTTAGTAAACGAAAGGCTAATTCTATCCTTTCAAGATCACACAAATGGGTTTTTTCATGTTTTAACAGTTTTATAATAAAGATATATGTCATCATATATTAAATATTTTAATTAACCATTTTTAATAATTTGCCCTCTGATGCCTTGGCAGCATTTTAAATCAATTTTAAATTTAAATAAAGAAAACCAAATATTTTGCTGACATCTATATGTCTTTAAATTATTAAGTATTAAACAAATAAATTTTCATTCAACAATTTACTTTTTTATACATCAATGCAAGAAATTAAAAATACAATAATGTAATTGTCAGAGACTTACGCTAAGTGCTTGACTTAAATATTCATTTAAATCATCATTTTAAATTACAAGAGTTCTTGCCATAGGATATGCAATTTAACAAATATATTTTAATTTAATACGATTTTAAAATTCGAAATTAAGTTTTATGAAGTATAAAAATTATATATTATTTAAATATTGACTAAGTGACCAAACTGCATTGAAAATACTAGGAGGTTACATGCTCGTGACCCGGGCAAGCAAAATGCATCCTGGAATGTACCATTTCTCCCATCTCTGTTATCAAATTTCAAATTGCTTCTGGCCATAATTGGCCAGAGCCAAAAGCTTCGCTGTTGACTCAAACGCCACAAGCTCGCACTCGAACGCAGGTCCCTGTTTGACAGAAAACTGCAGCGTTGCAACTGGCCAGGATTCAGGACTCGTGATTCAGGATCCAGGATCCGGCATTCAGTATCCAACAGTTGGTGGTCGGCAGTCGGCCGCCAGCAGCCGTAAGCAGTGGCGTTGGCTGGAGCCGAGGTAACATTAGCAGTTTAAAAGCCGGCGAACAATGGGGCCATGTCAATCGCTACGGGGCCTGTTGGCAGAAGCGTTGCGGCGTTAAGCATACGCCGTGTGGGCGGTGGGCCGTTGCCAGCCGCCGGATGTCATATTGCAAAATTGAATTTTTCGGTGCACAGCAGCGACTGCCACAGCTGTTTGCCCCGTCATCATTGCAATGATTTTGAATTGTTGACATCGCCGACGAGCCAAACGATTCGATTCCGTACATCAATACATAGCCGTATCAGCATTATTTGATGTTTAGCAATTTCCTGATTTATCCCTCATGTCATTTCCGTTTTGCATTTGTGTGCGCTGACCAACCACCGTTGGAAGCCCGAGGACACGAATAGAAAAAATTTCACAAATATGATAAGTATTGAAATGAAATTCTATGATTTCTCCCTCCGTCGCCAGCATGATTGTGTGTGCCATGCGATTACGTGTTTTTCAATGGCACTTCCTGCTTAGTCGTTGAGTTACTTGAAATACCTCTCCGCTTTTCGACATCGGCTATTTTTGTGGTTTTTGTGATTTGATTTATATGTTTATATTGCAGTTTATCTCTGTCATTGCTATTGTTCCTGCTGGCAAATTATTGTTTTGATTGGCCTAACGAATACGGCTGCGGAAACTTGGAAACGGACTTTAATCAAGGCTTCGCCTAGACAACATTTTGTCTTTAATTTCAGACATATTTAGCTACTAAGTTACTTATCTTTAAAAAAAAATTCTTAAATTTAAACTTCATCTTATGATTTATATATTTTTATTAGTTCTTAGACAATTGGCATAAAAGTATGTAAATATGTATTTGCTAAGTTGTTGTAGGGATTTTCTGTTTATATTATTTGTATTAATTTTTTTTATTTATATTATTTATTTTATTAATTTTAAAAATATTATAAGAAGAAACAACAATTTTTTTTAAATTAATGAAAATAGATGCATTTCTTAAAGAGTATTCAGTCTCTTAGGTTATTTTATTTCATTTATTTAAGCTCACTTTAAGTATTTACACACTTTACAACTGAACACAAGAAGATGCTCTTGGATGGGTTAATTAAATGCGTCATCATTAGAGAATCAATTGAATTTACAAGCCACAGAACACACATAGAACTGTATGGCATATAAGACCCTCAACCTCGCCCACGCAAGCAAATGGGGCTCATCACATTGTAGCCGCTTGCTTTTATTTTTTTGGGCAACATTATTTTTATGCAAAACATGAACATTTAATAGAACGCTCTACGAATTTTTAATGAGCTCCTCCAGCAGGCCACATAAAAAAAGACCTAGCAGAGAGTAGATTTCCATTTTTTTTTGGCATTTTACATGTTTTATGAGTTTTCCCCTTGCTGCTGTTTTCCTGTGGGCTCAGGTAGACCGACTCAATTTTGGGTGGCATCGCCCAACTGCTTTTGGCCGTGCACTCTCCTCTACACGTACGGGTAATCAAATCAGTTGGTGAGGCAACTGCGTGCGTCACATAAATTTGCGCACATTTAGCAGATAATGAGGACAATTAGCAAACGACCGAACGGAGTGGGTTTTATTTGGAGGACCCTGCAGCAGATTGTGTGCCTAACTTATTCAGATTGTTGGTAAAAGCTTTCTTTCCACTCAACGTCCGGCCAAATCGTTGGCAGCAATATCTCAAGCTGTCGTCCACCACCAACAACCGCATTGCACCTAAGTAAATTATCGTGTTTCATTTGCCAGGCCATCAGTTGACCGAACGCCTCAGTTTCGCCACCCACCGTTGGCAACACTTAGTCACTTGGTTTCATGAGTAAACACATCTTATAAATTATTCAAAAACGCAAAAAAGCTATTTGCAACACTTTACCGTTGGCATTGCCAGCGACACTGCCGTTAATTCATTCATTTTTTAGCATTTCTTCGATGTTGCTGGTTGCTGGTTGCTGGTATTCCGGCTGATTCTGCTACTGCTGTCCCCGGCAATCAGTCAAAAACTTTGGCGCAACATATGCGTGGGAGGAAGAGAGATGATGACGTTGATGTCGCAGCCAAAAGCAAAGGAAGCCAGGTAAAAGACCGGCAGCAGCGGCAAAAAGCATGACAAATGAAATGTTCAACTTGCGCTTAAAGCCGCACAAAAAGGAGAGCCCGGAAAATGGGGTCTCACGCGAAAAAAAAAAATGGGGCGGGAAAAAATCATAGTATCATAGTAGTATATGTTTCGGGACCCAGTGAAGTAGAGTGAAGTTGAGTCACGGCTGACAAAGTGGATCGTCTTACGGCAGGACCTGGCCAAGTAAAAAAGAGTCCTGTCCGGCCGAGTTTACTACTCGACTTGGCTGCGGGCTCCTTTTCCTTTCCCTATTGTCGCGCTAAGGCTTCGTTCAAATATTTAACTTAAGTAAGCGTTTGTAATTAATTTCACGCTTAATACTGACACTTTACCACACTTTTCAACACTTTTTCGGTGCCCACGCTTCGCTCTCGCTTTTATGGCATAATAAACACGCATTTTATAATAAAGTCAAAAAAATTGACTGCATAATTTATGTGCGAGGAGTTTTGTGGCAAGCGTTTTCCTCCTTCGTTTTTCCTTGCCATCACCAGCTTGGCTTTTCGCGTTTTTTTGCGGGTAATTGATGTTCTTTACCCTGCAATTAACCCTCCCCTCCCCTTTACCCCCTCCCCTTCAACGAGAGATTTATGTCCCGACGAGAGTTATGTGACGAATTTTCTGAGAGAATTCTCAATTACACGCAATTAACTCGAACAATTTACACAACAAAATGGTACACAAAAACAACTCAAGCTGGAATTGAGGTAGAATTATTTTTACATCATACAAGCCTATAACCTAAAAAAAATCATATCACAAATATTTATTAGTATTAAAGAAAATAGAAGACTTAATTAATTGATGTTTCAGAAAATCTAAAATGTCAGCTTATTAATTTATAAACTAATACATCGTTAAATATTTATGTATATCTTGGCCAAAAGCCGTAATAAAATTTTTTCTGTTCACTTTTCATTTCCTCTAAAGTGAATTATTTTTACTGAAAGGATTAAAAGAAATGATACTCAGACACAATTAATTTTTTCAATCAATAAATATGGGTAATTACACTTTTAATGCATTTTTTATAGAAATTCGGTAATTATGAATCCGTCTGTCCTCTTGCATTTGCAATTCCAATGCAACATTTTTGGTATTGCATCTGAAAAACGCACTTCACATTTACAACGTAAATTTCGGGCCGAAAAAAGTGTTGCTCTGCATGCAAGGCGATTATTCAACTTTCTTGTTGATTCGTCTGAATTATGTATGAATCAAGAAATATACGTAAATTCCTTGCTCTGCATTTTATTAACTCCTGCCATGTTTAATTAATAGCCGGCCAGGCAATTAGCATGCGGGGAACCACTCCCTCACGTGTCAGCAGCAGCAAATTGAATTTTGTTAAAATGTAAACTGCGCACATATATGTAATGTGCTCGGCAGTGAGCATATATTTGTGGATTGTGCAATTGTTTACTGTCTGGCAGGCAGAATGAAACAATTAGTGCCGGCCCGCACGGACACTTGCCAGTCCCTGAGATTGTGTAAAATGTATCTTGTACCACTCTCCGCCCTTTTCCCTATCATTGAGATGAGCCCTGAGTCCTTGGCCAGAATGCCAGAATATTTATGCAATTCATTTTTGTCCAAACTAATAAGTTGCTGCTGCTACTGCCCGTAGAGCAGGTTGTTTTATCTCATAATGAAATAGTAGACTGACTGACTGTATGCAAATAATTGCGATACACATGTCTCGGCTTGGCCTGACTCCGAGTTGTTAACATATTCATTGAATCTGATTCAAGCCTTCTACTCCCTTTTGACTTGTAGGCTGTAAAATATGACTCCTTATCCTTGCCCAAGAGGAGGATATGTAAGACTTCTCCTAAGAACTTGCTTACTTAATTTGGGGAAAACTGTGTAATTGAATATTATGCAGCCTATCTAATTGGCTCTCGTTATCCCTTGCAATCTGGGTGCTCTTAAATCCGTAGAGAGTGCGTAATGCAATTTTATTTTAGTTTTCTCTTTTATCTGCTTTCTCTGATGTTATTTATGTTTTCGTTTTTTATGTAGAAAGTAATTTTAAAAATATATAATAATTTTGGGAAGTATACTTTCTTTTTCATGCCTTTCAAATAACAAATCTATGAAAACACACATTTAAAATTATTGTATACTTATATTTGTATCTTGACCAAAATGAGTTTTTCTTATTTTATACTTTACCAAATTTTAAAGGTTTATTCGCAAAAATATTTTAATTATCAAATGTCATTATGGTTCAATCAAATTTCAGGAACGCACCTTTGAAAATCTACATATAAATTATAATTATTTTGCTTATTATATTGTAGACAACATTTTTTTTTGTTTTATAATATTCTTTGTAATCAAATGGTTTTAATAAGTGCCTATGGGTATTTTACTTGAAACAAAACTGTTGATGTGTTACATAAGCATATCTACACTCAAAGAAGAAAATGATAGGTTGTAATATGCCAGTCAGATTCCGCTTTATTTAAAGTGCCAAGGTTATTGGGTCAAAGTCAGATAAGGAGACTATGTGACACCTTGGTGAGTAAGCAAATAGTTTCGATAAGACGAAATTCTGCCAATTTGAACGAAAGGCAAACAGATTTAATTGCAAGGTCTGTTGACAAACCGATAAGTTCCGACCCACTGCCGATGATATATAAGGCCAAGACGCGGAAGTGCTCTTGAGTCAGAAGGTGCGATGTACTCAACGGGACTTTTATGGAGCCTAGTGGCTGTCGTGGCTTTTTCCGGCGCCACGCCCACTCCCGGGGACGGGCGGATTGTGGGCGGCGAGGTGACCACCATTGGGCAATTTCCCTATCAAGTATCCGTCCAGTTGAACGGACAGCACATCTGCGGGGGCGCCGTCATCGGAGACAACTTTGTGCTGACGGCGGCCCATTGCTTCGAGGCCATCCCCCTTGGCCACGATGATTACACCGTGCGAGTGGGCTCCGGCGAACACGCGAGTGGGGGCCACGTGCTTAGCCTGCGGCAGGTGATCGCCCATGGGGGCTATAATCCCCAGAGCCACGACAACGACCTGGCATTGCTCATTCTGAATGCCAGGCTCAATTTCACGGAGCACCTGCAGCCGGTTCCGCTGGCCACAGTAGTGGACCCAGCCGGCGAGAACACCCGCCTCCTGGTCAGCGGATGGGGCCTCCAGGCGGAGGAGGGCGGGGCGGCCAGTGCGGAGGTGGGCGTGTCGCCGCAGCTGCACTTCGTGGAGGTGGATTTGGTGGAGGCGGGCCAATGCCGGCGAGCCTACCGTGATGTGTTGCCCATAACCCAGCGGATGATGTGCGCCGCGCGTCCGGGTCACGACGCTTGCCAGGGCGACTCCGGCGGACCGCTGGTGGGCTATCCAGCGGAAGGTGGTCCAGCCAAGCTCTACGGCATCGTGTCCTGGGGTCTGGGCTGCGCCAATCCCAACTATCCGGGCGTCTTACGAGCGTGGCCGCCTTCCGCAACTGGATCGGTGCCCAGGTGGGCGCCTGGGGATGGAACGGCCTACTGGGGGGATGGAGTGGATTGCAGTGATCTAGAAAATCGAAGAACTCCTTGTTATTGTGATTCCTAACACTGTCGTATGCCTTTGTGTTTTTGGTTTAACACATATTGTTTGAAAACAATTGCTTGTGCCACCTATTTATTTTTAAATAATAATGTTATAAGTTTTAAAATTATATAGTTTTTTATATGTCAGTAAAGTCATATTGTAAAATTATTTTCTAAAAAATATCAGTTTAATCATTTATATATATTTGTTTGGCATTTATTTAGAACGCATTTGGGTTAACACAATAACATAAATACGCAAGACAGTTAAGATATATATGTTGTTAAATTAAAAAATCGTAAGCCTTTACTTTAAATGAAATATAAAAATAAATTTTTAAATCTTAATTTTGTTTTTTTTTGTTGTTAATAAAATTATCTATTTATTTTGCAGGAAAATGTCAATCAACCCATTAACTTAATATTGAGAAAAGGTTTTTTGATTACATTTGCTTACAATATTAGAAAAAAACAACATTTAAAAATTGTTCTACTGAGATAAACGCCTTGAAAAATAAGAAACACTAACTATTTAGCAGCATTTCGTAAAATTGTTTAATGGACATGGCCTTAGCAGTGAAAATAATTACATCTAAAATAAACGTTTGTTTATTTATTTCGTAAAGTTTTCACTGAAATATATGTGCGATTTAAGATGGTTTAAGCAACCGAACTTCCAGAACTGGATATTTGAATATTAATCATCAGCCACGTAAGCCGTCACGAATTATGTTAAAAAATTTCTCTTTCCCATTTTTAGCCTTGGTAGCTTATTGATCGCGTTTAAAAAGGAGTTTAAATACAAAAACCTAAGTCTAAGACACCTGGATGTAAATTTGTGATCAAAAGCAACACTGCGTATGAGTGATAAACTTTGAAGCCAATGCGTAAACCCCAACACGTATTTAATTCAACAAATTTATTGTGGTATGCGAAATGGCTTTTTTCTCATCAAACTATAAAATGTAAATTAAAAGGCAAAGCTGAGCCTTTTGTTTGGGTAAGCCCCAATTCTATGCATTGAATGTGTTCTTGTTAAGTTGTGCGGCCAGCAGCCAGATGTTTATTTAGGCCTAAGTGCATAAGTTACCTGATGCTGACCGCACTCCCTTGGCTTGCTTTTCATGCTGTGATTTCATTTGAATAAATCAATTGCCACATGCGCATTTGTTGCCACACCGACCGCAACCACACAGTGGACCAGACCTGGCCAAAACGGTCGGTCGGGCAGTTCGTCGGTCGCAGAGTCATTTTGTCAGTTTGCCGCTGCGGTTTTCACACTTTTTTGGCAGGCCCCAACATGCCAACGCTGCGCAGTTATCTTTGGTGTTATTTCAATATCTGTTTTCCTTAGATGTTGGCCCAGGGCCCGGAAAAGTCAACGAACCGCCAGCCAGCCTGCGAGTCCATAAGCCTTTTCGCGTGGCCCACGAAATTGGATTGTCTGTCGATGCTGATTTAGGCCTAATCTCGATATTTGGCTAATCGGCACACAGTAGGCCAATAAATTGGCACGGCTTAAAAATCAAGGCACTTTTGCATGGGGTCTCCTCAACTCGCGGGGCCATAAATAAGCATGACTGTCAGAAAGTAAATGGCTATGAATGTTTCAAGTTGGGCAGCCGGCTAAGTGAAAGTCCTGTCCGGGTTCTCCGCGTTTTTATTTATTACGTTTCGCACAACAAATATTTGTTTAGTTGAGGTTGAGCGTCGTCCCTGCAGTTATAAGAAGTTTCTAGCGCACACTTTTTGCAATCTTTGAACTGTCACACACACAAAACTAGATATTTGAATCAAGATACTTTAATTTAAAGAAAAATTGATCGCTTGTACTGAAAGACGTCCTGATTCACGAGTCAGGATCAATCCGTCCAGCTCTTTTCAGTCACGCCTCTTTTGTGCTAGTTCAAACCTTTCGAAGTGATGATGAATGCTCGAGTGATGGCTGTTGGTTAGAGAAACTGATGGATTTCGGCCAACTGACGCTGATAAAGACTGTACAGGTAGTTGAATGGCAGCTCCATCGCTTACAAAAGACATGGCCATCAGAGGAAAGGCCTTTGGAACTTACCAGCTCATGTAAAGCGAAACTTTAGGAACTTATTGAGATCTAAGCTCCAAACCTTTTACAAAATTATCGGATTTCACAGCTTAGAATTAAGACATTAAAATTATGATTACTTTCGTATATGTTTAAAAACATTGAAGCTATGATGATTTGCAGCTCAATTATTTGATAGTTATTTTATATATTTTTATTATTTCTAAGGGAGCTATATGATATAGACGTCCGATTTTGATAAAATTTAAACCATAATTCTGAAATATTTAACCATTGCTATATGTCGAAGAACTAAACAAAAAATTAAAAAACAGAAAAGTTATAATTTTTTTCATTTATTTTTCCGATTGTTCCTATGAGAGCTATATGATATAGTCGTCCGACTTTGATGAAATTTAATCCGTAAATCGGAAATATTTAACCATTACTAAATGTCGAAGAACTAAACAAAAAATAAAAAACAGAAAAGTTATAATTTTTTTTCATTTATTTTTCCGATTGTTCCTATGGGAGCTATATGCTATAGTCGTCCGATCCGGCTCGTTCCGACTTATATACTACCTGCAATAGAAAGACAACTTTTGGGAAAGTTTCATGCAGATAGCATAAAATTAGGCAAAATAAGTCTAGGAAAAACAATATTCTTATCTTGTTAAAAGGGAACCGTTCCTTGAACTTAAAAGACATTGATCTAAAGGTATGAAGTATAAGGTTGAAATAATCAAAATGCATCTGGGTGAGAATACTACCCATCATTGCTTTTTAAGCAGCCACCTGAGCTAACCGAAGCCCCTGCCTTTGCCTCTGCCCATCGCTCACTAAACACGTCTCGATGTGTTTTTCGAGTTCTGTAACTCATTTGCAACTAAACTGGGTTCATTAAAGTTAATTTGAACGTGCAACATTGGCATGCCACGCAGTGTAACAACAAGGTGAGGGTGGGGAAAGCCGGAAAATCGGAAAATGGAAAAGCGGGGTGTGGTCGGGTAACTTGGCGTCTGGGGTCTGTGCCCTCCTCTGGCACGTGGCTTAGCGTCTATAAGTTTGACATTTGCGCAACGCAAAATGACAACTGCAAACCCAGGTTCTGGCAGAGTTGCAAAATGAAAAAGTTGCCAACACTCTGCTGACATTTGCATTTGTCTTTGTGGATGGCAAGAGGAGGGATGTCCTGAGGTAAGTAGCATAAGAAAAACCTTTCAAATTAGGACCAACTCCCGGAGTTCGTGTCGCACGTCTGGCCAGGTAAAAGAAATATGCAAATAATTAGCTGCGCTGCAAAAATTGTATTCGCAAAGTTTGAGACAACGGCAACCCTGCAGCCTGCAGCCTGCACTCTCTGTCACTAATCAATTTTATGTGCTGATCCACACACCAGCCACCATTGCAAGTGTACATCCTTTAAAGCAGCTGAAACAAAGACGTAAAGCGAACATTAGGGACATTTGCAATGCCAAGCGCCCTCCATCTTTTATCTCCATGGCTGGCAGCTTCTCCAGACAGCTTTTGCGCACTTTTCCGCTTTTGTTATTCCGCGTATTATGTTACCCATTCCTCGCCACATTCCACTCCCTTGTGCTTTTCCCATGCATGCCACTTACATTTTACTTTACGCGCTTTCCCACGCACCACAAATGGTCGGAATGGCGGAATGCCGAGTATCCCGGGAAAATTCCATTGGCGGCGAGCTGATTGCCTGATATGCCCCACTGCTATGGGAGGTATCACAAAGAAAATGCATGCAGATGGAAAAAATTTCCATGCGTTAGGTAAGTGAAAGGCTGGCAGACAGGGACAGCCGGGAAAAGCCGGGGGAAAGGGAGTGCTGAAAAGCACTAAAAAGTATTATCTAAATGATAATTTGTTGCTTTGTTTGCTGAGTAATGTAATTTTATATTCCTCCCCCATGGCTTCTGCATAATGCACGTTGGACATTTTCCACTTCCTGTGTCTTGTAAAATCCCTTAAAACCAAGATATCAGACTTTCAAAAGCTAAACAAAAGTTTAAGGACATACATGTATATTTTATGCCGACTGGGGGATTCATAAAAAACTCAAGTGATTTAAGTCGCTCGGTTTGAAAATCGCTTAAAAGTTTTGACTACTTAACTGGGTACACTTTTCTTTATAAAGCCTTTACAAGCCTTTTAACAGCTATACGAGATTCAATAGAAACTTCATTTATAATCGTTTAATTTTGCCAAATATAATAAGGCAATAATACTACCTAATAATAATACCTAATTCCTTACCTAATATTGCACAAATTATTGGAGAACACTATTAGTATTGAATTATGCACTATTTTTCTTGAAAAGTTGGTGAAGTGAACGACAGTTTGTCTGTATGTAAATGGGATTGACACAAGTCTAAAAACTGTCTTTATATTATATTAATTCCAAAAGTCGAATTTTCTATTGATTTATTTGTCTCAGCTTGCAAGGGATTAGTAAGTGCGCAAGGGGATTACATTCTCATTGTATTATTTGCTGTCACCATTTCGGTTTGCTCAGTCAACCTGCCGAGTGAACTGAACAAACAATGTTAAATTCACATAAGTTGTGTCAACTAGCTGAGAGCCAAACTATTGTCGCATTACGCCCTAAAAGACAATCCAATTGAATGGGATTCGTTTTTGGGGCCGCTTCACCTGCAGCACTCAGCTCATTCGGAATCAATTGGAATTGCAACGCAACTTGCAATGCAATTAAATGCCAAACAAAGTTCGCAAAATTCAATTTGAGAAACTAAAATCGCTGCCGTCTCATCTCGCTCCCAATTTCCCGATCCCTCCGTCTTGGAATCGTTATTCCTCCGGTTTGGTCAATTCCGGTAGTAGTAGTAGCTGCGGACAAGTCAAAGGCCGAAAGGCAAAAGGCACAGAAAGCCATGAGCAAAGCTCTGAAATTCAATTCTGTTGCGCTCGATTGCGTTGCATTTCAATATAAATATTTATTTTATTTATATACCAGTGGCCAGTGGCATGGGTATGGGTATGGGTATGGGAATGGGTCTGGTAGTGGCACACACAAATGGACAGAGCGACAAGTTGCAGCTGACAGTAAAAGATGTTGTGGAGCCCATTTGTTTTAGTCAATGGCAAGCACAAAGTCAGTTCGGGTCCACTCAGCCAGTGGAGTTCCAGTTGAGTTCTTGGTATGCCAGCAGCCCAATCGGGAAACCCTTTTCCCCTTTTCCCCTTTTCCCCATCCCCCCCTGCAGCCTCTGCAGCAGTCGAATTCAATTTTCGAACTGATTTTCCCTGCCATGTGTGTGTATTGCATTCCCAACTGCAATCGCCATAACTTTGGCTTAGCCTTGGGTAGCCATCTAGAAGTCCTTGTCACAACAAGTGACCAGCGAAGGGATCGAGGTGCGGTGAGGTGTGGTGGGGGAAAACTGGGCGGCTCAACCTGGTGCAGTTTGGCATTCGGAAAATGCAATTGCAGCCAACCATGCTGGCCAATTTGTACAGCCTAGCGGTAATTTAAAACCATTTTACATACCAACAAGATGGCCAAATTGTTCGACTAACTCGAGATAAAGTTATCTGTTAGCTTTTGGCATGACAAGTTTTGCTTTGCATGAGGGTGCAAACCTTTTCGCCTTTGCTTTTTACCATGTGAGTATTTTACTCATAAGCCTGCAACAAAGCGAAGAACCAACAGTCATTTCTCAGTTAACTAGCCTTATGTAGAGCTATGAGCTTCATCCTTTCTAGTTCTTTGTTAACATTCATATTTACATGCATTTTGTAAAATCAAATCAAATACACACACCTCAAAATGGAAAAAGTTACATCCGAAAAATAATTTGACTTAATAAATGCTGCTGAAAAGCTGCTAGAGGTTAAAAGTTACTTAATACCGAAAAATAATGTTTTTTTTTATTGTCACAATTTTAGTAACAAAAAACAAACATTGTCAGATTTGGTCTTTAATTATTACATTTATCGCCCTTTCTTTAGAATCAATTGAATTTTAAAAAGTTTTAAAAGTTTTTTGAAAAGGTAAATGTGAACAAAAGATTGTATCTAAGATAATATTGATAAAATAGATTTAAACAAAAAAACAAGTGGGGTTTTGTTAAAAATATTTTGTAAAAATTACTAAAAGTTGTTAAATTGAAAAACAAAGAAATGCAAACAATAATTATTTGTTTTCTTTGTAAAATAGTAACATACACAATTACTTGCACAACAAAAAGAAACAAGTGTTCTACTGATAATCCGATAAACATAAACCTCTGATCACCTTCACCTTGATGCCCCTTGACCCCACACTCACATATGCGCTGCCACTAGCATATATAAATGTATTTCCCGTGGAAATGGGTATTTTATGCACTCAGCCGCATTAAGTTCGTAATGCCCTGTGTAATTATTCTTTGTTTAAATATTTCACAAAGATGCACTTAAAATGTCAGCGCAAAAAGTGACGCGCTTTCACGCACACAGTAACACATTAACTCTCACACATGTGTGAATGGCAACCTTTGGCTCAAATGTGTTTTCGCCTTTTCTTTTTGCCCGCTCTTTCATTATGATTTCCCGCTCTTTCACCATTTTGCACATTTGCATTTTTATGAACATTTTGCTGCTTACCCCATTCCACCCCACCCCACCTCTATTTCTATCCACCTCTCTCTAACTCCCGTAATGCATGTCCTTTATATGCGCATACACTAAATATACATTATGTACGTGGGCCAGAGTGGGATGGCAACTGAGTTGGGCATGAGTGAGCTGTTGTAAGAGTGAGCCGGCATTAAAGTGTATTAAATTACTTAAGCTGGCGGGCAACGACGAAGACATATGCTCAACTTTTAAAGCATAATTTCTCGAGCATAAATCTTTGTGGCTTTTCGCGAACAAACAAAAATTAGTTGCACTCGGCGACAGGCGAGGAATCAGAAAAAGTGCAGAAACAGTGTGGCCAGAGGAAGAGAAATAGCAGGCAAGAGCAACGGTAAATTATGCCCCGCAATATGTCAGCATGTTGCCACGAAGAGGCCAAAAGAGAGTGGGGAGAAAGGAGTGAAAGAGGGAGCAGGACAGCTGCTGCTGCACCCATTGCGTTTGTCACACTGCGGGGGTCACAGCATTTCCCGGAGGCTTCGTGGCCCACTCCCATTGCTTAATCAGAAATTATTTGAAAATGTAAAGTCGACATGTCGACGCACGCACAGCGCGTGCAACCGCCGCACCCCAGACCAAGTGCCACCCACATTGCCCGCCCCCGCTGGCAACTGCAATTTGCACACGCCACGACCCCATGACCCACTTCGTGCGGAGCGAGAAAGAAATCTGCAACAAGGAGCCAAACAAAAGCCAGCTGAAAAACAAAAACCGCCGGCAGAGAATGAAAGAAAGAGCCCCAAAGACGCGCACCCGACTTTCATAGACTAATGCAGACTTGGCACCATGCTGAGCGCGACTGGGAAGAAAGCCCCAGCAGGAGAAATGGCAAAGGAGGGGGGAAGAAAGCCCTGGCAGCGTCGTCGTGGCTCATTTGTTTGGCCGACTCGCACACAAAAGTAAGTCACAGTACAAAACAAGACAACAACAGGCTGCGTCCCAGGATGCCGAAAATTTGTTTACCCTATGAATCCTTTATTTCGGTTGAATATTGCAATCAAAAGGGTAAGATTTTTATTTGATACTTTGTTGATTCTGGCTAAAAATAAAATAAGGAAGAGAAACTCTGCGTTCTTATTCCTATTTGTGCCTTTCTTATAAGTTTCAGTAATGAAAAATAAATAGCGTTAGGCAGGGTTTATACAAAAAACACTTACAACCTGCTCAAGCTGCCGTAAAATTGTTTAATATTAAAAAAAAAATTGTATACAAAAAAAAAAAAAAACAAAAAATACTTTCTAATATTCGGTTGCTTTAAGAATGCTTGTTGAACTCTAAATTTTCCACGTACTAAAACAATATTTTGGAATGCTCCAAAAAAGAAAGGAATACCTTTAAGTAAAATGTACTTTCCTTTACTTTACCACGAAATTCCCTTTCTTAGGGTATCGTTTTAGCATATTAGTTTGCCGTTGTGGGACGCATGACAAAAGAGAAATCCACGCCGCCTTCATTTTCATGGCATTTGCTGTGATCCATTTCCACGGCGACTTCATCTTGAACTAGTTGGCAAGTCTGAGTTCTGAGTCCACACTGCCACTCCCACTTTTCCGCCCGTAATAATAAGTCATGTTAACCGAAAACCGGGCGCTGTCTTTTTGTTGCTCCGGCATCTTTTCCTCCGTTTTTTTTTTTTTTGGTTTTTTCCAGCGCGTGGCATCAACAAAAACTTTTCGCGCACAATCAGTTGCGTTTCAACATGGCACTGCATCATTGTTGCAACTGCTGCAACTGCTGCTGTTGCTGCTGCTGCTGCTATTGTTGGCTTTGCTTATAATTTACTTTTACTTGTGCGCTTTGGCTTTGTGCAGCTCGTGTGTCGTGTAAAATATTTGCACGAGGGGGGAAAGGAGTCGACGGGGAAACACGACAATGGCACCAGCATTAACCATAATAATCTTTCTGGAAGGGGAAATTCGGAACCCGGACATGCACATATTGCCAAGGTTTCTGCTGCCATTGTTAATCAGCAGCTGGTAAACAAAAATTACGTTGAATTTCATAAGAAAGGGCTAAGAAATGGGATAAGATATTTTTTGCTTGGTTTCTTTCTCTTGAAAATCATTTTCTAAAATTTAATCAATTTTTTGTTGGATTTTATAAACAGAATTTTTACTTGGTAAAATGTCCAAATTTTTAAAACTTTATCTATTGTATCTATTAAATAAACTAAATAAATAATAAGATACAACTATAAAAAGTATTATTAAAATAAAAATTAAGAGTTTCCACCCTATTTTCTTAAAAAATTAAGCTAACAATAGCAAGGAAATATTTTGCTACCTCTATTTTTAGTTGGTATAATGGCCAAATTTTAAAATCTATATCAAAATAGTTAAATCGTATTGGCAAAAATGTCTAGGTTCGGAAGAAATAATCTTAAAATTAAATGTACACAACTGTGGTGTTTTCATTGAAATAAAATTAAAACAAATTACTTATACTAAGACATTTTTTTAAAAATAGAAAAAATATTTGTATACCTCAATTTGCTAAAACCCTTTGCCATTTTGCCAAATCAAAATTTTTCACGGTTATTAAATTATACACTGGAGCAAAGAATCTAAGCTATTAAGAACCCCCAAATCAAAGAGCAACAAGTGAGTGAAAAATAAAATTATTTACTTGGCACAGCAGAGCGATAAGACAGCACAACTTGTATGTCCTGTGGACTAAAATTGGCATTTCAGATTTAGCATTTCCTGTGTCTACGAGGGAACCATGCGCCTCAGCAGCCAGGAACGTTTGCGGGGGAGCCTAAAGGTGGGCGGTTGTTCGGCCTCCTTGCGGCTGGACTGTTGCTTCTTAACGGATCCGTCACCGGTCCTCTCCTCGCGGACCGTCTTCCTGGGGAACTTGGCGTTCCACGTGCCGTCCTCGGCGAACACGGATGGGCATCCGGCGGCCAGCTTTCCGGGCTCGGACGGACAGATTGGGGACTTGCGCAGCATAGAGGACACAAAGCGTTTCAGACCCATTCTCGTTCTCGATTCAACCGCAAGCGCCGGCGAATTTGGTAGAAATTTGTTTCTTTTTAATGTTGGAAAATTGTTGAAAAATTGCTCTGCGGCTGTATCAAAATGAGTTAAGCGAAATGAAGTATGTTTCAACGCCCATTCACTCGATGCCTTTGCTCCGAAAAGGTTTTCAAAGTATTTGAACTGCTGAGTCGGGACTTTCGACTCGTGGAACTCAATTAGGCCGGGTGCACTCGCTCGATTCGATAATCGATTAGATTGCCCATTTTTATGGCGAATTGAGAGAAAGAAATTGCTTAGCAGCCAGAATTGTTAGCCAAGTCATAAATACATATCTCTGCATGTGTGCATGTGTGTGTGTGTGTGTAAGGGGTGGGGGTCTGGAAACTTTTACTCCCATCCCAAAATGCAATGCGAGCGGTTTGCAAGTTTTGGCCCAACCAGCTAGTCAGGCCACGAAGCTAAAATAATTGATAACAGATTATGTTTTACAATCTAAGCAAGGAGAGATATACCATAAAACGGGCATTTTAATGGCCACATGTAGCAGGGCACACGTAGCGAGCACCCGGATCCGGATCCGGCTCCAACTCCGACCCCGGCTTCAACTCCGAGTTGGGCGCAAAACGTTTGCGAAACTTAATTATTTCGTTTTGACCTTTTTGTCTTCGTGTGTGTGTGTGTGTGTGTGTGAGTGTGGTCGTGGGTCAGGGCGGGAAGTGCGCAGAGATGGACAGTTAAAAAAGTTATTTATTTTATGGTCGAAAGTTACTTTGCCCTGTTTTATGAAAGCAAAAGCCGGAAGGGCGAGGAAACTCCAGTGCCCGGTCTCTTCTTAGTGCTGCGCAGCTAGCTCTTTAAAAGCTAAAAAATGTACTGGCTACTTTTCTAGTTAGATTAATCAAGAGGTGAGAGTTGTGGCCTAATGGTTAAGACTTTAATGATTTTATCGTACGTTAAAATGGTATATTGTATATTAAGAACACCAGATGAAAAGCTTTTTTATTTGTTTTTTTTATAGAAATCATAAATAAAATCGATGAAAATTCTAATCGCATTAAAGAGATTTTTGTATGGAGCACCCTCGAAATATATATTAATCCAAGTTTTTGAGCGAAACACAAAATTCAAAATCCATTTTACATTTTTACAAGGCTTATAAATTAGTTTATTTGATGCCATTAAATGAGAGTTTGTAAAGAATAGTATACAAAATCCCACTTGATTGACATCACTATTGCCTTGGCAATTAAAAACAAAACTAGGTTTTCCAAGTGAATAATTTTTCTCATTTTTATTTAAGGCTGGTGTTTCCCTCGGCCATCACTGAGTTCTTTTCTTGACTCCGTGTGGCCACGTGAGCTCACTCTGGCGTGGATCATAAATCAAAACCAAAAAGGATTTTCGAACGGGCACAAACGTGAAGTGGAGCTGCTGAGCCATTCTAGGCATGGACCGATATGCGGGAACTGCTCTTCCCATCCTGGGGATCCACCACGGTGACCCGCGCTGTGGACTGTCGGGCCGACTGCAGCTGGGACGGCGATGGCGATGCGTCCACGGCATTGGCGTTGGCCTCCAGCGTGGGATCGTGCTCGTCCTTGCCCTCCATCGCCCTCAGCACGGAGTCCTTGAAGAACATGGTCTCGTCGATCTTGCGGCGATAGAGTCCGGTCGGATGCTCCGGATCGAACACAATGTCCGGGCGTATGTCGCTGTCGGTGACCAAGACCCGGGCGCCGGGGATTGGGAGGAACTTGAAGAGCCGCTTGCGCAGCTTGGGCATGTAGGTGACGCGCTGGTGGTCGGGCACCTGGGTCAGCCGGCTGGGCATCAGCTCGGGCAGCTCGATGGGGTGGTCCATGAGTCGTCGCTCCGGCGGCAACCTCTGCTTGATGGCCTCCAATTGGCGGGCGGTCAGCTGCAGCGGTCGCTCGCCATCCTTCCAGCGCTCCTGGCCGCTGTTGAAGGCGATCTTCTTGTTGTTCTTCAGCTGCTTGCGCATCACCCGCTTGGCCGCGCAGTTGTAGGTGATCTTGGGCACATACGGCGGCACTGGGTACGCCCGGATGGAGATGGGATGCCGCTGCGGCTGGCTCAGCATGTTGATGTACTTGGCGTCGGCGAACATGCTGATGGGCTTGCCCTGCTTCTTGGAAACCGTTGGTGCCTTCTGCGGTCTCGGCCTGTCGTGCCGTCCCATTTGGAAGACGTGCCGGTGGCCCTGACCCTCGACGTGGCGCCAGTCCGGTTCGCAGAGCCGCTTCCGGCTGATCCGCTCGAACGGCTGGCGGCGAAACTTCAACCGCTTCTGGGCGTCAATCAGCAGTTGGAGTCCCGGCACACTCGTCTTTCCAGCCGGACAAGGACACACGCCCGGGTAGCTGGTGCAGTAGCGACCCGGAGCCGGCTCCATGCTGATGTGGCGCCGGATCAAACGACTGGGCTTCGTGGGCACACAGGAGTGCAGCGGGAACAGGTGCGGATTAGGGCGGGCCGTCTTCGTCACCGGCGCGGCATTCGCGGCCAGCTCAAAGAAGTTCGTGTGGGTGTCGCAGGGACCGGCGTCCTTGGGATCCCGCCAACAGCCCGACAAATTGGAGATCATCGCGTGCGTTGTCGGCCGCCGATCGCGGGCATCTGAAAGTACGAGGTTGTGTATTCTATCATTTAAAATGTTTTCTTTTATTTCATAAATTAAGCTCTTGATAAATCGATGGCAATTAACTTACTTTAAGTAAGAGACATTTAGTGGTTCAATTGTAATAATGGTTAGCAAGTATCTTTAGACTATTGTATTTTGAAGTAGTCTTTTGACCAACCTCTATAGAGTAGTCAAAAAACCGAGTTACAAAATATTTCTATAGCCTTTCGGGTGAGGTGAACCCTCAAAAGATAAAAAAAAATGAAGAAAAAGGTTACGAAATACACAATAAAATGCTTCCAATGAAAAAATGTACGTCAAAGTAAATTAGCTTAGTAAAAATTAAACAACTTAAGCTTAATTTCTTGCCGTTAAACTCTTTGTCAGAATTTTCTAACTCATCTTGCTATTGCAATTGCGTTTGCTAAAAAACAATTTTTAATTAAAACTTTATAAACAAGGATTTATAACTTAATGCACCTTACATTTATGATTAAAGCATTTGTATAAAAACTATCAAAATCATATTGCTTGCACCAATGATAGAAACAATGTGTTATGGTTTAATCATTTTAGTTCCACTTACTCGACAGAAAGATGCCCTTCTGCAGGTTCTCGCGTTTAAAAAGCCGGTCGATTTCAGGGGGAATTTCGTAGAAATGGTAGGGCGGTGGCTTGATGGACACGCGGCTGTGGTTGGTGTGCGGCTTGGCGAAGACGGAGCCCTTGGTGCCCTTCAGCCGCAGGAACGGCTCCGGCGGAACTCCGTAATGATTCGGAGCCAGCTGCCAACCCCTCCATTTGGTCATGCTGCGATCGATGTGCAGGCGACGTCGTTCCGGATACGGATTCCTTTGAGTCACGTCATAGCCCGTGATGTGGCGGTAGTGGTCGAAGGTGGCTGCGCTGAAGGCCTCTCGACGGTTCTCTATGAAGATGTGTTAGCTTCCTACTCACTTCGGAACTCTAACAACGCTTACCCCTCTGGCAGTCCTTATTGTAATGCTCGCCGGCCATCTTAAATTGCTTCTTAACACGTGGCAAATTTTCTGTTTTAATGCGATTACCTGTTCAAAATAATGGGAATGATTATTAATCCTGGACCCAAAATTTATCAAGTTCCATCTTACGGGTGGCCATAAAAAGCGGTAGGCTCATCCGCGTGGCCACAAAACTCTGGCGGTCTTCATTATTGATCTTCACTGGTTTCTTCTCCATTTTTGTGATGTTATTTTAGTTCTTAAAAATATACATTTGTTTTTTTAGAAACTGAAATTGCTTGGAAATGGTAAATTAAAAGGAAAAGTTTGAATATCTATTACTTGTTTACTTGGATAAATATGTATACACACGTTACTTGATTAATTGATGCATAGAAATATTTCGAAGCACAAATTCTAGCTGACATGCAAAGTTTCCAAATAAATACAAAGTTATTTATTGACATTTGTAACCTAAATATATAAAGTGCATTGGCTGATTTTAACGAGCTGATTCTTAATCTATCTTTAATTGAAATTTATTGAAAACACATATTCCCTGGCATATTCCCAAATGTAATATTTTGAAGGCATTTGCCGGTTTATATTTACGAAAATATTTAAATATACTTTAGCAGCGCATTCAAAACCAATTCCATGCTCAATTTATTGTTTGTTTATCCATTTGAAAGGACAACCAGACCCATTAATTCTGTCCAATTTAAATTTCAGACCATGCGACAACCGAATAATTTGGTTACTTCACCCAGATAGCTCCCATCGAATGTTTGTAAATATATCACCCAGCCGTCAGTCCGCCCACGACCACGCCCACGCCCACACATATAGTGGCCACATAATTAGCGTAGCCAAGCGAACTGATTAACTTGCATTCAACGATTTTCAATTGAATTTTGCAGTTCGTTGATTTGTGCCAAAAAAAAAGAATGCGACTGAATACAAAAAATCCACAACAAAATGTTATGTACGAGGAGAATAAAAGCGGAGACTGCCGTGCAATTTCAATAAGCCGCCAAGGGCGGGCGCAAAATGGGCGGGGAAAGGGGGCGGAAAATGGGGGCGGGACCGCAGCCGGAGAAGCCCGAAGCAAAGCACTGACTTTTTGCTGCACCGTAGAATGGGAAAATATGCAGCCGGGCAAATGATGAATGTGAAATGTGCCATTAATTAATTTGATTAAATGCAGGCAATCAGCCGAGCGAGGGCAGCCCAAGGGGTTCCAGGGAAGCGAGGGGATTTCGAGGAGTGGGGACAAGCGCCAGTTAAGAATCCGGCAACCCAACGTGAAACTTATGGCATGGAACGGGGAGACAAAAAATCAAACTTAAATTTAATCTTGTTAAATGCAATAAATACTTCTCAGACAATAGCTTAAAATCTTTTTAAATTCTACTTCTAATATTTAAAATTTATTATTAAAAGAATCGTATGTTGTATGTTCATTTAAATGTGTCTATAGCTGCATAAATCTAACAATTAATTAACAATTACCTTAAAAGTCTTGGATATATCTTGTGCTTACAGAAATACATTTATTACTTTATTATGGTATGGCGATTACCTTTTTTTACTTTTTACATTGTTTGTATATATTTACTTTTACTCTCAGAAAGCAGTTTAATAATTTGGTTCAATTCACTTATACATCGTTTATACTATATTTTATTATCATAATTACGCTTTTTCTGCGTCTGCGTAGGTTCTAATAACCTTTGGCTTGAGATCGTCCTTGCCGCCCTTGCCTCCCTTTCCCTTCTTTGCGGCATTCTTGGCCTTCTTCGCTTCCTTTTTAGCCTTTTTAGCTGCCAACCTGTCGCGCTTAGCCTTTTTGCGCAACTCCACTGTAAGAAAATTACAAAACATATTTTATTCAAAGGTTCATCTAAGAGGAAATGCAATAAATTTACAATAAAACCATTACTGTAGTGTTGAAATAGTTTTAAATAGTCGCACTTTGGTTGTTACTGATGTACCTGAATTGGCAGTAGAAATTGAACTCACCTTTGACAATGCGGGCGGTGGCCAAGTTAACGGGCAGTGGGGCGCACTTGAAGCCCGCGGGCGGCGCCTTGGTCAGCCGGATGAACCGGTTGCCAGTGGCATAGAGCATGCCCAGACAGGCCTGCGGACGGATGCGACTTTTGGGCCAGCCGGTGAAGTAGAGGTCCTGCAGCTTGATCTGCGTCTTTTTCACGCCCTCGATGTCGCGCCAGTAGTGCATCTCGCGCGATATGGTCCGGTCCCGAATCTTCCAGCTGTGATTGGGCGGGTACTTCTGGTAGCTGGTCATGCAGCTGGGCTTGTCCACGCAGAACCACACATCCGCATTTGGATAGAACTTCATCCTGACTGCTTGATCTAAACTGGGATAAAAAAGAGAACTTAAATCTGAAATTTGGGAAGTTTTTGAATTTGTTTCACAAAGTTTATCTAAATACAGAGTTGAAAGTAAAAAAAATATATATATCAAATACATTAAGTCAGCTATAAAATCATGGATGCCTTGATATATTTTTAAAAAATATTATAATAAGAAATTTCTAAAAATATATATTAGCCTGTGAACCTTAAAAAATGTTGTGAAGCTAATATGCAAACTCGTACACAATCAAAATTGGCTAAACTATATTTGTAACTTGCACTTAAAACTTTTTGTTTATGTATGTGTATAGATCTCAACAAGAAAGTATAAAACAATAATTGGCGATGACTGCGGAAAAACATTTAACAAATTAATTTTTCCCATTTAACAAGCAAACCTTAAGAACCTATTTTTCTTCATAAGTAAAATGGGAATACATATATTATATTTTTATTTTTTGGTTTATTTATTTTTAGTTGGAAAGATCTGATTTTTATCGCCAACAGCAAACCAACGACAGTTGAGGGAATACTAATTTGCAAACTGTGTTTAGTTAACCTTTGGTTTTATCTGCTTAAAATGTATTTTATTCCGCCTGCGAGAGTAAAACTTAACTAAAGCAGCTAACTGCCGGCTAGTTACTGCGCTAGTTACTCTCAGCCGTTAAAACTAAGCAGGCACTTGCTGCTAAAAAGTTAAGCTCGTTAGGAGAAGGCGGAAAAGTCTCCTGACTTGTCAAACCAAAGCGACAAAGGTGATGTCGAAAAACTGTCAATTAAGTTTAATTATTTTATGCAGCCAGAGAGTGGAAACGGAGGTCCTTTCCACACACACACACACACACACACACACACAATCTCTGACGCAAGGACACGGGCAGCTAATGTGCAAAAGGCGTCTTATGCAAACCAAAAGGGGATTGGGATGGGCGATGGGCGATGGGCGATGGGAGATGGGGAGTTCGAGGTTCGCCGAGGCTAAGCAAAGTCAATTATCCAAGCAGCTTTGATGCAAGTAATTGGCATAATGAAATTTCCTCTCCAGCCAACACGACAAGGACAACCGCAAAGAATAGAAGCCGCAGCAGGAGCAGTGGCAGTAACCATAACCGTATTAGCATATTGGGAGGGGGCAACGCCCGTTTTCGGATGGGTTTCGGATGGGTTTCGGATGGTCCTGGGGGCTAACTGACAAGCCGTGGCTTTTTAGTTCTTGCTCTGCGTATTGAGTAAATATTTAAACACTCCGCCATCTGTCGCACAATATTAATAGCATGCATCCATCCGGGCGCAACTTGAACTCCGCTCGACTTTTTCCCTCCCCTTTTGGCCAAGAACGCAAAAAAAAAGGGAAGGAACAGTTGCAGCCAGTGGCCCCAAAGTGCAAATATGTTGCGGCCAAAGCCGCAAAAACGTTTAAATATTTTATAAGCCAAAGGCACTTGCCAGCCGGAGTTGCAACTGAGCCAAAGCAGCGGAAAGTGGAAAGTGGAAAGTGGAGAGCGGAGAAGGAGCAGCTAACTGCTGCAGTTACCAAATCGTCAACAACTAAGGCAGACAGGACAGATCCACACTCGCACACATTTGTCTATATAGTACAGTACGTATATCCCGGTCTAATGGGAATCAGTTCAAGTTGCTTGCTGAAAACTGGAGGGTATATTGGCTAAGAAAGGCGACTTAGGGCAGATCTGTTTGGTATTATCGCTTGCACGCTGCAGTTTGTGGAGCCTTAAATGCTGTCGGCATTTGCGTCTACGGAAGCCAGAGATTTCCTGTACATATATGTCCACAGAGTTTCAATTTTTAACTTCAAATAATATCGGTGAGAATGTGTTTGTGGCACTTGAACTTGGAATTTGCTATAGCCAGTTTGGTATTAATTGAAATACTTTTGATATCAATCATTTTAAATTATATGGAATTTCAATAATGCAATTTATTTCAACATAACTTTTTTAATAAATAATATTTAATTTGTACCAGCTTTAAAATATGCCTAAAAGTAAGCAACATTATATTTGAAGTCTGGATATTTATTGTATTTATTTGGAAAGATGAAGTTCAATTTTTTGGTGCATACTTTTTCACATCTTTTCAATAGATTTCAACACCCTAGTATTTTCTGAAGCACCCCCTATTTATATATATCTACAACTTTATCCTAAATATATTTTTGTTAAATTAGAGAAGAAATAATTTCATATTTCAAAGTAATATATAATTAATAGCTTACTTTATATTTTATAATAAACATATAAAGTCTAAGTATACACTGCCAAACTTCTTTATCATGCTGGATGTCCTAGAGTCGATACGTATTTTTGCTGAAATCTCTCTAAATATCTCGACTCCTTTTTAGTTGATTCTGTTGCTATGTTGCCCAGCTCGTTTGGCATTCCCCTAATGCCATGAATTTTCGTTGGTTGCATTTCAGGCTGTCCCCTCAGGAACCCCTTTCCCCATTAAACCAAGGGGATACTGCACATTGTCTTTGGTGGTTGCGGTGGTGATGGTGGTGGTGCTGGTGGAGCTGAGCTGCATTGTTGCATTGTTTCGGTTGCATATGAACGACAGCTTTCCACACTTTTTATCGCTCCGCTCTGCTACTTATTATAGCATTTTTCTCCACTTTCTTGGCTTTTGTGCGCAAATTTCCATGGGGAGGCTGTTGAGCCGCAGACTTTTCGGTGCTGTTGAGCTGTAGAGCGGTTGAGCTGATTTCGCAGGGACATAATACACTTGTAAAACATGCAGTAACTTAAAGTCCTCCCACTCCAGCTTTTCCCAGTCCCCCTCAAAATTATCGTATTTCAATTGAATTTCTCACATGCGATTTGCATAATTGAATTTGGTCTTGCAGGGCCGCCATCGGATGGTGGATATAATTTATGGAGACCAAAAACCAAGCGAACAACTCCGCGTTTGGGTCGCGCTCATTTCTGGATAATTATGTCGCTGAAGATGCGTCTGCTTTATTTTTTATCGATGCGCATTAAAAGGCTTTTAAAATTTATTGATATTACCGACTCTATTAAATTATGCCACCACCTCGGCGGCTGAATACGCTGGCTCTTTGTGTGTGTGTGTGTGTGTTTGTGGTTGGCTACCGAGTGCTGCTGTTTTTACTGCTTTTGCTGTTTTGCTGCCTTGTTTGGTTGCCCTTACAGCCTGACTGAGTGACGCCTGGCGATGGCAGAAAATTTTCCATGTCGCCAGTGGCACCGCCAAACAGCAGCAGCAACATCAAGGGCTGCGTCCGTTTACTGGCAGCAAAATTGGCAATTCCAAAGCATCAGCGACGGCGACTTTTCCCATTGCCCATAGGGAGGCAATGGGCGCTGAAGTGGGCGATGGGCGTGGCACGAGGCTGAAGCAAACTCAATTTGTGTGAAAAATACTTTTAGTTACTGTGCATATTTTAAATGTTACGCGGCGGCAGCCACAAAAGCAGCAACAGCATCAACAACGCATCACCATCAGCGTGATGTGAATTTTATTTTATATGTATTAAAAAAAAAAAAATTGAAATTATATTTCCCACAAGGAGGTGGGTGGGAGAGAGGGAGATGGCAAGCGTGAGCGGTAAGCTGAATATGGGATAAATTAATGCATAAAGACTGGCAGCCATTGAAATCAGTTTATTATGCACCCACACACACACATACACGCACAGTGTCGGCATACGTGTCGTATGATTGATAAATTTGCACTTTGAAAGCACTCAAAATGTATAAAAAGGAAGGCGAACCAAAAAGAAGAACTGCGCCCACGATCAGAGTAATATTAAAGTTTACACAAAAAATGCAAAACATTTTCTGAGCTGCAAAATTATAGTTAAAGTAAGAAACAATAAACTAATAGAGTAAGAGAGGGGAATTAATATAGAATATTCTATAAAAATTAATGTTCTTGCAAAAAACCATTGAAAATATACTACTTTGAAGTGAATTGAGCTCACTTAATCTTTACAAATATTATTGTTACAGCAAATATTGTTCCTAAAATAATTGTTTTTTAAATATTTTCAACAAATTTTGTTTATTTGACCCAAAATAATTAGAATTCATCTCGCATATATGATTAGAAATTGTCACAACAAAAAACGTTCAAAGGGATAAATAGCTAATGGCTGCTGCTATATATTCACCATATAATTATAATTCATAGAGCATTATTAGCACAGGATTTGCAAGGTTAAATTGTAAAAATATGATTGCGGAATTAAAATATATAAAATATTATTAGCCCAACTTTACAAATATATGAAAACTTTTTTTTTTTTGCCGGCCAGCATTTGCTCGCAAAGTAATTAGAATTCTATACGCATCCAGGGGATTGAAATAGTCACAAAGAAGCGGCAAAGAGAATCACATTTTGGCCAACATCACACTTCATTAGCACAGGTTATCGCGCTGTCTGCTGGCCGAAATGTGTGCGCCGGAGTCCATTGGGAAATTTCGCATGCACATGGCGCAGACATTTGAAAAACGGCCAAAGCAATGGGAAATGGATATGGTTCGGGAAAACCCCCGAAAACTGTAAAACTCCCAGGCACGAAAAAACTGCAAAGTTCGAAAACAGACAGATTTTCGGGACAGGCTGGGGGGGCGGGGGGAATCTGGGATTCTGGGGGCGGGGCAGGATGCCTCTATGCCTCTGAAGTGAAGCAGACACGTAACCCCTTTAGCTGGTGTCAAAGGCAACATACAAATTTGAAGCTCCAACAACAGTTGCAGACCGACGCAAAAAAAAAAAAAAAATTAGGGAGTCGGGGGCACACTGGGCGCCATAAATTATGCAGTGCGCGGTAGATGCTGCAATCTGATGCCCTTCTGGCCCCCATTCCGCCGCCCAATGGCCTCCAATCCTCCTCCCCTGCTCTCGGCTGCATTCAATTTGAACCACTCCGCATCTGCATCCCCAGCCCCGCCAATCCCTTTCCCCCGGCTCAATTGCCCGGGCGGAAGTAGCAATCCAAGCTCATCCACGGAATGTGGCCAGGCTGGCTGCTCAATCATCAATCCGCGAACTAGCAGGCAAAAACTTCAACTAGTGAAGCCAATTGGAAAAAGGGTCATGGCAATGCGCACGGAACACAATCGAATTGGTGACCTGATTCAGGCCAGAAATCGGAGACTTCAGGGGTCACAATCCTAATGAGTGAATGCGCCAAAGATAGGTATGTTTGCAAGGGGCAAAGAAAGGAGAAAAGGTTCTCAATTTCAGTTGTTCATTAAGGTAATCAAAAAGATTTAATAGTGGAAAATAGTTTAAAGCTTTTTAGTTAGGAATACTTTCTCCTTTGCCGTGTCGAAAAAATGTTAAAAAATAACGAAGATTATATTGTTTAATTACTGCGTTTATATATTAAATTCCTGCGCAGCATGTTAATTTATTTACAAAATCTCAGGACTGAAGCAAAAATTTATTTTCAATGGATTTTAATCCAACTTAAAATTCATTTTTGTTTTATTTCCATTCAGAGTAAATAAGCACTTAGCGTTTTGAGTCAAACTTTTAAATGAGGATCAAAGCTTTTAGTTTGTATTACCTGATCTGCAAAAAAGTTGTGAATGCTCGCTCACCCTGCCTCTCTGGGCCTTTAATTAGCAAACTCACTTACTCAAGTTGACGGGACAGAATTATGATTAAACTAATATCAATTAGCCGAGGCGCCTAGACACTCTAGGGATCCACCAGCGAAGACCAGTTCAAGTAGTTAACTCCTAGCGGCGTCTGTGAATGTCATCAATGCCAAATTGCCAAGTGCCCAAGGGTGTAGCCTGATGGGATGGATACGTGTTCCATCAACTCATAAGCGAGTTTGCCGACTATAAGATATGCTTTACCCACTGTACGTTTAATAAAGAACGAAAACCTTTGAGTATTTAAAGACATTAACTTAAGGGCCAAGCCACCAGTTGCAAACCCAAAAAATAGGCTTTTGTTGCTATTCTGTGCCTAAAGGTACCTAACAATAAATGTTGACTCCGATTACAAAACCTTATTTACCTTTAGGTGACTACAAAACTAGTAACTTTTGATTGTTTTAATTTTAAAATTTTAGTTTAAATCAAGAAAATTAAAAAAATTTAAAACCAACTAAATCCGAAATTTAAAAATTTGACAAAAGAATATTGAATTTAAAATAAAAAAATTCTTGCTTAATGACTTATAGCATAAATGTTATTCAATTGTAACATCCGTATTTACAAACCCTTATCCCTTGAAAACTTCTTAACGACTACGGTGCTGGCTGGCCATCAACACATTCCGCTTCCGTTTCCGTTTTTTCCTGGATCCTTTGCTTGATTTCAACCAACGTCTTCATTAGCTGCAATATTTTGTCTCCATTTTACCTCTCTCTCTCTCTGTTCCCTTGAGAGAGAGCAGTAGAGGAAACTAATAATTAACACTTTTTACTGCCAAGAGTCGATAATTGAATTACAGAGTGCAGTCAATGGCAGTTTTCACCCTGCAATTTCAGTTCGCCTTCATTCTGTTCTTCATCAGCAGGTCCTTGGGCTCCTTCTTTAAGTTTTCAGCAGCTGCCAGAAAAATATACGCAAATGCAATCGCTTGTACACCAAAAAACAATAAAAACAAATCCAAAGGCAAAGGCAAAAATTCAAATGCAGGAGGACCAACCCAAATGAATCAAAAAAAGGGATGCGGGTGGATAAGGGGGATTAAGGAAGAGGAGAAGGAAGGGGGCGCTCGGGATTCTTGCATAAAAACGTTTAATTAAAATTCAAGAGGTTTTGTTTTCAGGAGCTGCAAGTTTTTGTTTTACTTCTGCCCCCTCTTAACCCCCTTCACCCCTTCAACCCATCAGTGTGTGTTTGAGCGTCTTGAGTAATAGGTTCCTCTATCCAAAAGGGGGGTTTTGGGCGGTGGCTGGATGCCGGGCTAAAGAACGTGGGTCAGCTATGCAAATTGGCGTCTGTTTTGGATCGGCGTTAATTACTTTGAAGTAAAGTGCAAGCGACTAGCGAGTGGAATCGAGAAGCGACCGGCTGGAAAAAGAGTCTAGAGCGAGGATATGATGGCGATGTGGAAAATGATATGAATACAATAGCAAGATGAGCAATAATGATTTCGAATTATGCCAGAGACAATGATAAATCATCAAGGCATGTAATGGGATATTTACAATAAACTTAAGCTTAGAACAACAAACTGCTTCTGTTTAATATGTTTTCTTAATTTATAATCATTCAATAAATGAAAGTTTATGTGCTTGCCAAGTTAAGGGAACATTTTATTGTAAGCCAAGTAATATTTTGCCAAAATCCTTAGGCAAATTAAGAAAAAAAAAGAAACGGTATATGCATATAAGTGTTTTAAGAATTCATCAGAATTAACAAATGGCTTTGGCACAGAGTTTAAGAAATTCTCTCTGCATAAATTAAGGCTCAATGATAAATGCAACATTTTGCCAGTCCTTGATAATTTTCCATAAATCCCGGGTAAAAGTGAGGCATCCCCAGCGGAATCTTGAGCTCTTTTGCACCCTGTCTCGCTCCTCTTTTTCTCTCTCCGACACTTTTGTGTGTCGATTGGCAGAGCAAACAGGGAAGTAAATTTGAAAATCCAATTTGCATTTCCATCAATAATAACGGCCGCACAAAGGAATATTAGACGAGGACGATTCGGCCCAGTTCCTTCCTCCCAATGTCGAAGCGTTTTGGGACAAACGCGAAAAGCAGAAGGAGGCAGAGAAAGCCGAGGAGAAGCCGTCAAAAAATTTACCAATCATTAAAAATACTTCCACTTCCGTTTCCTGTGCGCACCATTTTTCTAATGCGCCGCCTTGGCTTCCGCTACTACACTGAGAAAAATTAATGTTAAAACTTTTGCTTTATTTGTTTAACCAAAATAATAATAGGAATTGCTTTAAAAAGCAAGTTAAAGTTTTTTTAGTAGTTTATCTACATTTCTATGTCTAGCTTTGTATGTTAGCATGCCACAGTTTGGTAATTTAACTGTAGAAAAAATACAAAATTGATTTGAATTAGTTTACAATTTTCTTCTCAGTGTAGTAAGCCGCCTTGCCCAATCACAAGCCTCCCATTCAGCGCCCTCCAAAGCTTTGTTTGAACAGCTAATGCTGGCCACGTTCCATTGTCGTGGACCGGCTCTGGCCTGCCACAGTTAGTCATCTCGCGCTGCTTTATGTAATTTATATCCTTGCTGCATTATCCTTTATTTACTTTACTTTTTAGCATTATATTTCCCGCATTTCTTTTTTTTTTATTCTACGGCTTGGACGACTCCGCTCCACTCGTGGGTTTGCCTGGCAAATTTATGTATAAAAATGAGCGAAATTGCAGAACACATTTTTTCCATTACTGAAAATAAATGTCTGAAGGATGTGCCAAGGCCCAGTCGTCGCAGCAGGACTCCAGCTCCATCGCTCCAGCTTCATCTGCTGTCTTAGATAGAAAAAAATCGCTTCTTACTGATGAGCTTCAATGAATTCAATCAGAATTCATTTGAATACAGTCCGTGCATACCAAAAAGGCGAGATTAAGTGGCCAAGCCGAGTCGAGGAGTCCAAGACCGAGTCCAAGTGGAAGTCGGAGTCGGAGTAGAGTGAAAGTGTGGTGGAGTCAACTCCTTTTGACTAATATGCTTGTGGCCATGGGCGGAGCAAAAGTGGGCCAGCTTATCCCCCCTTGGCACTCCTTGGCACTCCCTGAGCTCCCGGACATGACGCTGACGAATCAGTAATCAGCCTTAAGTTGGTAATTGAAAGCGCTTCCTTAAAGAGATACCTTGGCTTTCACCTCGGTCAAGTGCGTCTCCGGCGAAGGGCCACAAAGGTAGGAAGTGAAACAGGATATTTTCCAACGAACTGAGCGGGACAATGTCGGGACTCTTCAAGGAAAGACACCTGCCGACAGTCGCCAAAATAAAGAAAAAAGAATTAAGGGCAGTCACCCACATATGCAGCAAAGTGGGCTGTGGAATTGAGGGCCCAAGGCCACCGTGCTCAGATGTAACTCAAACAGGGGAAACAATAAGCAGATAAAAACAGAGCAAACCGGGCCACTTTGTTGATAAAAAGACATTAAATACTCTTTACAAGCTGACATGCCAAATTGTCATTTAAATAAGTCCGGAAAATAAATGGTTTATTTGAGAAAAAAAACGTACTAACATAAGCAAAAATAGTTTATTTTGAAGTGCTAATACCAGATAATATTTTTGTTGTTTCAAAATATAAATTATCAAAAGAATATTAATGTTATCGCTTAAAATTTTAAATACTGATTAAATCTGATTAATGAACCTATTTAAATAACTTTTTTTAAAAAGATTAGATTAAATAGTTTCAATTCATATACAAAATAACAAATTCACCAAGCAAATTAAGTGTAATCCATAACAAAACATAAATTTGTTGCTAAACCTAAAGATCTATTTTTTTCTTATGCCAGTTGTATTATTACAAAACAAATCAATTCTTTCCCTTTAAGAATGTAAACATTGGGCCATAAATTTATATAAATTATATTGAAGTTAAGACCATTTGCATTTTGTTAAAGAATTTGGGTTAATATCCACTGAACACACCAAAAGTAGTTCAACCTCTTACTGGCTTAAATATATTTCATTAAACGGAAAAAGGCATATTTACCAATTAAACAAATTGCTAAAGCTTTCAGATAAGCCACGTTACCTTGAATGGGGGCTGGAAAAGAGCGTATGTTATTCCGAAAAAGCGCGGCAGACAGAATCCGGTAGACATTGCGTAAGATGAAGTCGCAAAATTTACGTACAGAGATTAAGAAAGTAAACCGTTATCTGCCAACGCCCCCAAGCTAAGAAAAGTGGGAGGGGCGGCCAAAGATGTGGGTATGTGGGGGTCGGGAAATTGGATGGAGGGGGCGCAATCCGTGTTGACAGTTTCCGCTGCAGGCGAATCCAGGGGAGGGCGGGGAAAAACATAATGAAATTATGTATTTTCTGGAAATTTCGTATGTGCCAGATGAGCTCTGCTATGTATGAGATTTCCCTCTGTTTTATGTGAGCGTACGAGGAAATGAATCTTAAAATTTCCTACAGTAATAAAACAAGCGAACAAACAAATGTGGGATGTTAAAAACAAAAGAGACCATAAATGGAATGAAAAAGATTAAAGTAAAGCTGCTGTAAAAAGTTGCACATAAAATATGAATTTGAACATGACAGGCGTTTTTAAAATTGAATGACAAATAAAATAAAGCATAGCATCAAAAAATATGAATATTGGAAAATATTTTCTAATTAAATAATTTAAATTAAAAAAGACAAAAATATTTCCTTAAATAATGTTTAGCAAACTTTGTTTTGCGAAATAATACAACAAATTTAATGCAAAAGCTACTCAGATTTTCCAATAAAGATTGAACGGAAAATTGGTTAGATCCGTCATGAAAACCGTTTAGCTCTTTTCCGGATGATTTTGAAGCCTTTTCAACAAAAGGGGAACAAAACGAACGTGATGCTCGACTTTCGTTCTCAGTTTTGTGGGCAGGTGGAATCAGTTTCCTAATATCCGATTGCAAGGAGTTGTTAAGGGGGTGTTGTTTTCGTCTTGCCCCGATTGATTCCGATTCTAATTGTTTAGGTCTTGTGGTAATCGCCTTTTGTCTGTGCAAATTACCTGAGCCGTGGCAAAACTTCAACCCCCAAATGGGCAAATAATTATTCGTGCAAACCGAAATCCCCAAAATTCCCCCGGGGCCAAACAAAAGTAGATAGGAAGAGGGAAAAATTAAGCAAATATCACGTCGTACACATTTGAACTTCAGACAAAATCAAAGACAAGTTAAGTCCTTGGATACAATGGAAACTTGGCCACAAGTTGAATAAACGTTGTGTAACCGAGTTCAACCGATTGTGTGTATTTGAGTGGGGCCCTGTTTGATTCAACTTCCGTTTTTAATTACCGAAAGGACTCAACTGCCCGGCATTGGAGTTTGGATTGCCCAAGGAAAGCGCACCAAATTGGCAGTGAATGCTGGTGTTAATGATGGGCGGGCAAAGCCAGATGAGAGTTTCTTGAAAACACAGGTGTGTCTAGGACTTTTAAGTCTGCTTGTAAGTAAAGATATACACCCAATAAGTTATTTTCTGTCGAACTCTCAAAAAACTCAAAGCAAACAATTCCTTCCTATTATTTAAGTGCTATATATTTAACAAAATATATTTTAAATATTATTTTAAAAAGAAGCTTTTTATGGCCACTTTAAAATAGGTAGCCTGTAAACGTGCAAAACAAATTGAATAAACTTATTTTTAAAATAATTAAGTTTTATATTGGTTATGGTTTTATTTATCTTGTAGTTAATACACAATATATATTTATATAAATTAAATATATAAAACTTATTATTTTATAATATTCATTTTTTTCCCGTGCAGCAACAAACAAGCGAATTCATTGCTAAATCATCGAGTGCAGGCAACTCGTTTTAACTTTGTTTCAAAAAAAAATAGCAAATGGGGAAATCCCCCAAACGCATACACAGATAGGGGAAAGTCAGTAGGAAAGCCAGTGTGTGTGTGTGGGTGTGAGTAAATTGTAGAGTTGGCGCAAACGAGTAAAGAAACCGCTCATGCAAAACTGATTGACTGTAACGGAGAAACTGAAAAAGAAACACGAAACTTGTTACAGTTGCTGCTGATTTTTAGACCCTGCCACGCCCCCATGTAACCGACTTTTCGCTGCCCGCCCCCCTGGCTGTCTGTTATCTGTCGGCGTTTATTTATTGTACATACACACACACACACACACACACATATATCCCATCCCCTTCACATATGCAACGTATTCATTTGGCCCCGCTTCCAGAGATCCTGCTCCTGCATCCTCCGGTTGCTGATTTTTATTGAAACGAAAATATCGTTGGCTGGGCTGCCCTTTGCTTTTATGTTCGTCGGAGTTTCCCTTTTGCTTCGCTTTTTGGGGCACAACTTTTTTGTCGGTTGCGCACTTAATTGAAAGGAATTGTTAATTCACAGGACCCCAATCCATTCGCTCGATTTCTCGCCTTTGTGCGTGATTGGTTGGCGCTGTAAGCGGCGGTAGCTGTACTTGTGCTTCCCGCTTAATTCCCGACCTTAAATTCAATTATTTTTATTTTTTCTTCGCGAAAAGTAAGGCATGGCGCGCTCTACACTTAAAAAAAATATTTTTTAACACACACATAGGTACAACACATTTTAGTAACACTAAGATTTTTAAAATTGTACTTGCCGTAAAACAAAGGAATTCAAAATTTATTTTGTATTGTATTTTTTTGATACTGTTGTAAATTTCCTATTTTATTGGAAGACATATTTTATTAAAAAAAAATTTTTCTAAAGGGGCTTTAGATTTCAAAGTTCAAAAAACACTTTAAAAAGCATGAATCTACATTTTTGGAGTGCAAATTCAGTCAAAAGAAGTGTACATGTCTGTCGTAACGCGTTTTGTACGCCAGTAGGCGTCTGTCAGACGGTTGTCAGTCTGCTTCCTTCAGCAAGACTTGTTGTATTTATTCGTGACACTTATTTGTCATTTTTAGCATATAATAACATTGTGTGGATTATAAAAGGATTATAGCCCCAGTGCCCCCGACTTCAACCACTCTCGAGCAAGCACTCCCCCACAACGCCGTAATAATTGCTCACGTTCTCACGCGCTCTCAACGCCTCAACCCCTGTGGCTTTTAAAACCAATTTGGTAGAACCAAACCGTCCGACCACCGCTACAACCAAGTCAACCAGGTCAAAAAGCTGCTCCAAGATGTGTGTAATTAGACGTGACTTTTCCTCAAGTTCTTCTGAAGGGTTGTGGGGTGGCCAGGAGCAAGGAGCCAGGAGCCAGGAGCCGGGGGCCAAATCGGGTCTTAAAGCCTTCTTAACGCTGTTGTTATTTAGAGCTTAATTGTGCCAGGACACGGCGACCTCCTAGGATTGGGGCTGGGCGCCAATTATGGTGAAGGGGTGACTGTGAATGTAAACTGCCCTTAGGGTTCAAGATGGATTAAAGTCCGCTTCAATGGGTAATGCATGAAGCCGCCATTGCCCCACTCAACCGCAATTAGATGGGCAGCAGCTCGATATCGACACATTAGCATCCCCTGCGCAGCAGGAATAATCTGATTATTAGCCAACCCCGAAACCCCAGCGAAAAAGTGCTAATTTGTGCACGGAAATCACGCCCAGGAGCACGGATTTCCCACCTCCGCCAGTGTGCGTGCCACCCTCAGCAGACGGTTTCCCTTTTCGTCTTTGTGCAAATTGAAAATATGCCAAGTAATTACACATTTTTATGTGAATTTTTCAATTTATATGCCGTCAAATAAACGCTGCGTGCACATCACAGTATTGACATCCAGCCTGGTGGCAGGGACGACCCCTGCCTCATTTTTCACACTTTTCGCAATGTCGTTAGGACTTCTTCTGGCGGTTTTTCTTTATTCAAAAATAGATGACCTTGAAAAGCTCTGCTATGACTTCGGAAAAGCTTCGCTAGATGGTGCACTGAGTAAGAAACTTAAGGAAATTCCTTTAGGACTTTTTGGCAACAAAAATTTAGAATTTCCCTTCTTTTTCTATTATGTTATGAACCAGTAACTGAAGTTCTAACTTTAAGCCGTTAAAACAGATTTAAAGAAATATAATATTATAAAGTTTTCAGCCATATGTAATGGCTTAACTAGTCGACTACGGAAAAAAAAGTATATGTCTTATATTTAAATTCACCGACGATTTGCGATTTGACATGAAGATTCCGACAAGATACTCCCCTTTTGTCGCCAATAGATCCACCAGTATGATTGTGTTATTTGTATTTAAAACACTCTTTTTCACAGCGTTACAAACCCACGATCGGAAAGTGTAAGCAATGGCATTACATTTAGGTATCATATGAATAATATTATTATAATTAAATATAACACTTCCCATTATAAAAAACAATTTCTTCCTCCAGTAAAAGTAAACCGTTTTTATACTGACTGTTATTTAATGCGTTTACAAATATCTGGGTATGTTGTACTGCACAACATGCCCTCAAAAAAACTTACAAAGTTCAGTGTTAATGGAAACCCTACGCCAAAAGCAGGATGTCGGGGACCACGAGCCAAACACCTTCGGGTGCTTGGCTGGTAATTAGTTATGTAAGCTGACAAATGCAGTTTTATACATTTTAAATGTACAAAAGGGGATGATGGGATGCGGAAATGGTTAGGATACAACATAAATGAAGATCGAAATTAAATCAATTAAATGAACTGAATTCTGGGGAGTAGGGGGAAGAGGATGAGTTAATGAAATTACTGAGATGCGGGGGGCTCTCAATTTAAGCGCTGAGTGACCGGCAGCTTTTTGCGGCGTCTGCGCAATTGCTGACTGCGATCCCAGTACTCATAGTAGCGTTCCTGTTTCAACCACTCCTGGTATTTATACCACCACTCTTCCCACTTGATATAGTCCTGCAAGCAAAAGAACATTTAGAAATTAACTTTGGCTTAGGTAAGATGGTTAAATCACCGCCTACCTTAAGATCCAAGTCCCTCAAGTAGCCACGACTCTTGTAGTACTCGTAACGGACGCGCACATCGTCCCACGACAGCATTCCCGACGGTGCTGTGGTGGCCAACTCCTCCGGAAAATGCCCGGCCGGTGCCGGCGAATACGAATAGCGACGCGGCGGCGACTCCAGGCCCTCTTCGATCATCACCTTGAGGGCCCCACCGGCGGAGTCTTTGGTGATGCGCATATTCTCCATGTTGCTGCGATCGATGCTCCACTGCGCCATTTTGCCGAATCGCTCCGAGAGCGTCAGCCGCGTCGTAGCCGAGAATGTGGGCAGCGTGCCGACCTCGTCGCTGTCCGAGCCGTTCGAATCGTCCGAATCCGAGGAGGAGTTCGCCGCGTTAGCTCCGGTGCCACTGGTCGTCCCGCTCGGATGCTTTTTGCGTTTCTCACCTTCAATTTTAATGCGTGGTCTTATCTGTGGGTTAAAAGATTTTGATATTATTATATCTGTGTATTCTAGAAAACGAGTTAAACTGGTTTTTTATAAACGTTCTGTGACATTAATAATGATACAAGAACTTGTTCTTAATGAATTTGTAAGCAATTTATTGGCAAAGAACTAACACTTAACGTTTTTGGTCAAGACAAGTTTTATAATGATTTTTAAAACTGAACAAGTAATTTCGAGTGATGTATCTTGGGAAAGATATCGACCATTAATTTGAGGTCCAGATTATTCCGTATTTTACTTTAACCGTATTTTTTTTTAAATAAATAAGTTTGTACCCACCTCCTTCTCCTTCTTCTTTTTTTTGGCCTGTGCTGCCGGAGCTCCAGTGGGCGCTGCTGCCGGCTCTGGTGGCTCTGGCGGACGGTGCTTGAGACGCGGATCTTCAGGCGGCGGCGAGTGGCGCGACGTTCGCGCGATTTTCATGTGGACATCCGACGAGGAGCCACGATCGTGGCCGATGTGTCGCATCTTCGCCTGGCGGTACTTCTCCATGGCGGATACCGAACTGCCTCCACCTCCGCGCACGGGCGGTGGAGTGCTGGGGCGACCATGGATGCGGCCATGTGACTCCGACGGAGGGGGCGGCGGCGCCCCCGTACGATAATGGCCACGTGGCTTCGGTGGCGGCGAACGCGGACCGCGGGATCTGCATCAGTGGATAACACAATATTAATTCAAATCCAGACAAAGCTTAGCGCACTGTTTGGCTTACCGAGATCTATGACGATGGCTGGGCGAGCAAATGGAGCAGGAATCATCGGAGCTGCTGCTCATCGAGCTGTTTGAACGCGAACGCATCGAGTGCTAAAAGAAGATTTAAAATAAAAACGTATTATATTAAACTATTTACCAACTGTTGGCGATGATTGATAAATAAGATTAACAGGACCAGAAACAAATACATTCTCTATGACTTTCTAAAAAGTCATTATTTGTTGAATTACATTTATTTAGTAACGATCATTTGATCGTTTTTTTAGGCAAACATTAGGTTTTAGTATTGTACTGTGCCAAAAAAAGGTTTAGAGCACTCCCAATAGAGGTGCAACTTATAGTGCCTCTGTTTGGTACTTACCCTCGGCGGTGGCGATGGCGGACGCTTGGAACGCGGCAGGATGTGGGCGACGGGGCCCCGCTTCTCCATTCCCGACGACGATGGCGGCGGAAGCGGGGGAGACCGGCGTCGCCCTAGCGGAGATCGCGACGCGTTTGGCTTGCGTCGCAGCGACGAGGAGGACGAGCCACCACTGGGTTCCGGCGGGGATCGGGGCCTGCCACCGTGGCCATTGCCGGGCCGACGCATGAGGGCGTCGTGGTTGTTGTTGGGCGAACGCGGCATGGGCGGCGAGCGCGGTCCGCCACGGCGGTCCATGCCACCGTGCATGGTCATCGGCGGCGATCGGCGACGTGGTGGCGGCGAAAGCGGCGGCGACTTGCGCAGACGCGACCGACTGCGCGAATGGGGCGAACGGGATCGGCCGTAACGCTGCGGCGGTGGCGGACCGGACGGCGGTCCGCCTGTTGGCGGATATCGGCCGTAGGGAGGCGCTCCGCCCTCACGACCTTCGCGGGCATCGCGACCTTCGCGTTCGCTTTCGCCGGAGCTGCTCTCGCCCTGGATGTACATCTTTTTGTAGCCCGTGTGGCGCCATCGATTCGGGTCCTTCTCCTCGGCTTCGATCAGCTTCTTGTCCCAGTAGTCGTTGGTCGTGTTGGCGCGCGCCTTCTTCATCACGTTGTCGATCTCGCGTCGCTTGCCGGCGGGTAATGAGGGATCTGCAAGGGTGAGAGGTATAAGGTCAGCTTCGGTTGGCAAGGTGCGCGCTGGGCGGTGGGTGATGGGTGGTGGATTGCATTAGATCGTTCCGGGAATCCCTTTTCATCGCTGATCCCGGCGAGGCGGGGGTTTATCCCACATCTACATAGTTGCTGCTGGTTGGTAGAATTCAGTTTCAGTTTTCAGGTACCTGTTATGCGGGCAGCTGTCGGCTGCCTGTCCATGTGCAGTTTGGGATTCAGTTCGGCGCGCCTGCGCGACGCCATCGCGGGATTTCGGTCTCTCGCTCTGGCAAATATATATGTATATAGTATATCGCGCACGTATCGTATATATTTTGCTGCCCAAGCGATTTGTTCTTGTTTTGTTACCCCCAATCGGTAAGGGTTTGGGTTTGGATTTAGGTTTTGGCGAACGCGACAACACACTTTACCATTTCAAAAACATACACAACAAGCTGCAAATATATTACAATTGAATATAGAAAACATTTAGGAGAGCATTAGAAATGGCCAAACTGAAAACAACAACATCAACAATATTGAGAGAGCGGAGAGCGAGAGGTGGAGAGCTGCAGAGAGGGTTGGAGAGCCAGAGGGATTTCGGAGCGCGGGCAGCAGGAGAGAGCGGTGACAGAGAGCTGAAAACGCAGAGAGTGAAACGCGGACACGTCCCGGCTGCCATTTCATCCATATCGCGGCGTAGTCCGTACCCAAATCGGGCGATTTGGCCAATTCGCAACCGGCTTGCGCGTTCTTTTCACATATGCATTTTCCATTTCTTTTTTCTTTTTGTTGGTTTACGCACATACACAGACACACTCACACACCAGCACCAATATATTTGCCTTGTCAGCAAGAGCGAGACAGGAAGAGTGTGAGACAGAGAGAGACTCCCGACGACAGCAATAAAATCCCGATTTTAAGCTCTGGCGATTATGTAAACGATGTAAAACAGGCACTAGACTAATTTGCTTACATTTGGCAACGTTTGCGTGCACGCTTTTCGAGATTTCGTGAGGTTTTAGAGTGGTAAATGTAAAACACGGCGTTGCGTTCAGTTTTTCTCGACGGCCATGTTGGTCAGCAGTGTGACCGTGTTGTTAACGCTAAAAAATACCGTCTAGCAGCAGAATAAAAACTACTATAGCGCAATATTTTAAAAGAAAACCCATTCGCGTTCCATTCTTCACCGTTTCTTTTAAAAACATACTGTTAAGACACACTAACGCGTTGCACCAAACATTAAAAACATAAACTTTTTTGTGAAACTAATACAAATTTTCTTACCTCGAAGCAAACCCAAACCAAAATGCAGCGCGACGAGAAGCTCTTTGAGATGACGCTGGACACAGTCCTCCAGCGTCTTAACGACCTCAAGTTGGCCGTGCTCTCCATGATCCAGAAACTGGAGCTGGAGTACGAGACCATTAACTGGCCGACGTTCCTGGACAACTTCGCCATAATCTCGAGTCACCTCACCGGCCTGACCAAGATCCTGGCCAAGGAGCAGTGCCCGCCGCTGAGGAACCGCACCGTTCTGCCACTGCTGGTCTCCATGGACCGGGACGAGACCCTGATTAACATCACAGAAGGCCGGGTGCCGGTCTTTTCGCACGACATCGTTCCCGACTACTTGCGAACCCGGCCGGATCCCATTACGGAGCAAAAGATGCTCCAGAACGAGCAGAAGGCGGCCAACCTGACCAACGACGCCGCCATGAAGCAGGTCACCCAGTACAACAAGGTCGTCTCCCACGTCCTGGACATGGTCAGTAAGGCGCGAGAGGAGTGGGAGATCGAGAGCTCCTCGCGCACCGGCATCCAGCAGACGAGCAGCATGGCGGACACGCAGCTCCTCGTGGCCGCCGTGGGCATGGGCAAGGGCCTCAAGCTGACCAACTACGGACCCGGTCCGGGCATGATGGTGCCGCCCTCGATCCGGGCACCCTCGCCCATGGGCGGACCCGCCATGAGTCCCGGCAACGTGCAGCAGCAGCTGGGGAAGGCGCCCTCCGCCGTTAAGACCAACATCAAGTCCGCCAACCAAGTGCACCCTTTCTCTCGATAGCAAAGTCCATTGTTTATTGGCTATTATCGCCGCTTCCTGCTGGCGGAATGTGTCGTCGTAATAAGTTACATGTCCCTAATCCTAAAACTATGATTAAGCAAACATAAACGTGAACAAATTCAAGTGGTTGGTCTCTCAACTCTCCGTTCCCGACTCAGACTTCCTTCGTTTCCGGCTGTGCGTGCTTCTCGCTGATGAGAATCTCGTGCAGCTTAATATCCTTCGGCGTGGAGGTGTCAACCAGCTCCAGGCAGAGTGCCCGCGTTTCGTCCTTCTGCTTGTGCAGGCGGCGCACGATCCCGATGAACTTCTGACCCAGCGTCAGCTCGCGGAATCGGACGCAGTTATCCTTGCTCCAGACCACGTCTGCTAGTTGAATGCCTGCGGCACAGGATATATAGAATGTCAGGGGGCCAAATGCATGGCATTTGATGTGCACAACCTACCATATAATTGGGCTGGCAGTGCCATTTTGGGCAGCTTCCTTAAATCCGGCTGCAGCGTTTTGAGTTGATCACAGGCAACCACTCCATCGTCGCCCACATCCACGAAACGAACGTGTATAATTTCATCGTAAATCTTGCGAATATTTACGCTGCAAGAAAATCAATTAATTACCATCAACACAAATACAAATTGATGGTTTTACAATTCATTTTAGAACAGCTTTTGAATTAACAAATAAACTTCAAATGAATGGTTTTTGCTGTGTTTATCAGTTTCTGGGCAACAACTAACCGATGATAGACGCCGTCGCTGTCGGGCGCAGCATAGGCCTCTCCGATGGCCAGTTGTGAGGGCTGGACTCCCTTGGCAGCAGGTGCCGTGCAATGCTTTTGCAGATCCTTCATCAAATTCTGCAACTGGTTGTAGCACTTATACGGTTGCACCTGCAACAGGAAACGTATTAGAATTGAGGCATACGTTGGATACTATACGTTAGACTTACCGCAAAATGACCGGGATTGACGGAGAGGGAAACACGCACCTCGAAATAAGCGCCCACCGCTGGAATGGCCTCATAATCCTTGAGCAGCAGTGACGAGAACGTGGTGGCGCCCGATCTGGTGGATGCCGCCCTCTGAGGCGTTACCGGCGGGGTGAGGGCGACAAGGTCGCTGCCGCTGCTCTGGCTGGAGACCACAGAGCTGAAGCTGCTGCGCCTGGGCAGCTGGACGTTGGAACTCAGGGGCAAATCGTCGCACCTCTCCGGATGTATGGAGCTGTGCGGGTGGGGAATCGACGGTGGGACGGGGACAAGAAGGTTTGGGTGCGGCAGGATTTAGGGTTGGTTTCGAGGTTTAAAAACTTTGCTTGTTTGTGGACGACTTACAGGGTAGTAATGTGACAACTTATGAGTATATTCTTCAGATTATATACAAAGATGTGTGTGACTTAGTGTTAGCTTACAGTAGGTTTATTTACGGGGTATTTTCGTTAGCGTTGATCGAATTTGTTTATGCGATAGCCTATCAAGTCAGTTCCAGTTTATCGAAAGCACTAATAGAGACAGCATTAACCAGAGGATCGAATATAATAGTTATGTATTAGCTGAACTTATAGGGCACCAGGCACGATTCAGATGTCGTTGGGTAGGGAGCTTGATGGCGATGTGATTAGATGACATTGACCACAATGATATAGAATGAATACACGATGCACAGAAACCTCCAATGAAAGCGCTTACCCAGCCATTTCGAACTCCATGCGAAGACCGATGTTCACGCACATGTACATGGACTCCGGATCCTGGCCGCGGATGAAGACGTTGACCAATGGCTTTGCGCCATCCTTGGCCACAACCTTGAGCTGCAAGAGAAGGTATTCAGGGCACAGGTTAGAGGTAAGTCAAATATAAAAGGTAATATGTAAAACTCACCAGAGCCTGGCTGCGAGCAGGCATGAGACCGCGAAGACGCCCCAGCATCTGACCCGCGATCTCGGGAACGTCATGCAGGCGAACGGGCAATGCCTGCGGCGGGAACGTGGCCAGCGCTCTGTTATTGGCCTCCAGGCGGTAGATATTGGAGATGTGCGTCTTGCGCTGCCTTCCGTCGTCTACGTAATAGACGTCGAAAGTCTCCTCCTCCGGATTCTTGGGTCTGGTGGCCAATCGCCCGCGGAACCACTGCTTCAGGCCCTCGACCGACTCATCACACACGAAGACATGGCGATCGTGGAGCAGATCGGAATAGCTCACTCGGTCCTGCTCGCCCAAATCAGCCACCGTTTGGGCAATGCTGCGCTCCACAAACTTGAGGTCATCGTTGCGGAGCAGCACCAACAGATCGCCATCGTCGTTGATGTGGGACACAAGAACGGGAGTCGTCTTTCCAATCTTCTCTTCGTCACAAAGCGTAGGTGCCGGTGTACACTTGGTGATCCTGCCGGCAACCAGATCGTTCAAATGAATGTCCTCGGCCGTCGAGGTGTCGTACAGTGTGGCCACCAAGCAGGCCCGTCGCTTGCCATTCTCCAACACCCCCTGGGGATCGCCGCCCAGCTCGAGGAACTGTGCTTCGGTGGTGAGGACATGGGCCACAACCGACTGGCCATCCAGCTCCTTTGTCAACACCGCTTGGGCGTGCGGATGGTCCTCGAACTTATCCAACGCGTACATGCTAAGGCACACGGCCTGCGGCGGGAGTACCAGGAACTGTGGCGGACACTGGAACAGCTCCTCACTTTCGAACAGGGCCACGTCGCCAAAGTCAACAAAGTGGCAGCTGCACGAACGTTGCTCCTCATTAACGGAGATCACCCGCACACGGTTCCAGCCATCGGGCAGCTCCACCAGATAGATTTCGTCAACGTACGGTTTGCCCACCTTCTGACGGAACAGCGGCACCGCCATTTGTCGACCCATGTGCTTCGTTAGCTCCTCAAAGTTGGCTATCTGGTCGATCAGCCGAGCCCACACTCGCTTGGTGGAGTCGCAGTGGCTGATGAACATGTTCAAGTCGTGCGTTCCACTCTCGCTTGACTGCCATGGCAGCTTCAGTTGCGGCAACATGCTGTTCGTGCTGATCCGAATCGGTTCTGGAATGCCAGGATCGTTGGCGAACAGTATGATCCTCGGGTCAATGCCGTGCTCAACGCGAATTTTGTTCGACTCAATAATCAGGTCGTACCAATGGCTCGGCAGGTGCTGGCGGAAGGTGCTGCCATACCAATCTTCCAGTTTGTGGCCCAATATGCCATGCGGGTACTTTAGCAACTCCTTGTGCAATCCGTCGATGAACTCCTCATTGCTTAGAGTGCAAACGGAGAGCTGTTGGTGCGACTCGGCGTGCTGGATACGCTGGATGGCGATCTGGGCTGTGCGCTGGTAGGCCGTCTCTTCGGCAGCGAACTCCTCCGGATAGCTGCTGTACACATCGCCATCGATCCGCACCGAACAGTGAAGGCGCGGCGGCTTGTTGAATATGTTATACGATGGTTTCTCAAAGCCATTTGCCTCGCAGTACAGGTTCAGCGAGGAGACGGCATCGAAGGAAGCATTTATTTTGAGCGGCACCTTTGGTTTTCCAATGGTTTTGGATTTGCCCGCTTTGACCTGGGTGTCCTGCACCCTTAGCACATCATCCTTGGGCGAGGGTTTGGCAGCCGACTTAATTTGTGCGTTCTCCGGCGAAGCGGGCGGAGTGATGGGCGCTCCTGCTGGCGCTGGAGCATCCGATTGCGACTTCACCTTCAGTCTATGGTTTACAGAGCTGCCCGTGGAGCGCGCCATTCCGGGGTGTAGCACACGCGGATGGAACGGCCGGTTGTAGCTAGATTCAGGTGTATTAAAAACGCTGCTTGGAGCCTGATGACGCTGCGGAGCACTATGGCCCAGAATAGCACGCAATGGCGGCTTGCCGCCGTTGTATTTGCCTTGTCCGTTGGAACCGACATGGTTCTGGCCGTGACCATTCATGGCGGGCGCCTTGTCGTTTGCAATCGTTAAGACGATCTTCTCGTGGTCTAACTTTACAGATCGCATATCCACAGACTGATCACAACCCTGTCGGGTTTTCCTAGCGTACCGATCGCACCGATCCCGCTTCTCGTTATCTATGCGCTCCTGTTCCTTCTTCTCCTGTTTCTTGCGCACCTGTTCCTTGCTCTCCTGTTCCCTGCGCTGCTGTTCTTTGTTCTTAAACTCCTTAAGTTCTTCCTCCTGTTTTTGTCGCTGGTAAGCCTTATTCTGATTTTCTAAATCTTCCGTTCGCTTTTTAAGCTCGTGCTCCTGATGTTTCTTAAACAACTGCAGCTGTTCTTTAAGCCGCACCTGAAACTCTTCTTCAAACCTGGCTTGCTCCTTTTTGAGCCTGGCCTGCAGTTCCGTGCTAAGCTTGGACTTAAGCTCTTGTTCAATGCAGACCCTCAGTTCTTCCTCTCGCTTGAACCTCGCGCTCAGCTCTTGTTCCCTTAGATCTTGTTCCCGCTTTGCCCTTGCCAGCACCTCTTGTTCCTGGAGCCTGCGCTGCTGCTCTTTCTGCTGCTCTTTCTGCTGCTCTTGCTGCAGGTTCCGGCTGTGCTCCCAGCGATCATGCACTTGCGACGGTGGATGGAACTGCTGTGGGGCTGGTGGCAGGTACACTTGCGTTGGCGGTGGACGCCAATACTGCTGCTGTTGGTAAGAGCGCTGCTGCTGATGCTGGTAGTTGCTCTGGAAGTGATTGTTGTTGTGGGAGTTGCAGGAGTTGTTGGCCCTCTGACTATTTGCTCTCTGGGCAGCTGGCGATGGTTTCGATATTGACCTGGACTTGCTACACTTTTGCTTGCGCACCATAGACGCAATATGCTCTGTTTTGGCGTTGTATTTAGCGGTGATGATGATCTGTTAGGGATAAGATACAAATTTGGTAAGTTTTAAAAATTTAAGGACAATAAAAAGTTGTTTTGTTTCTTAATTTTTAAAGAGGGAATCTTAAAAGATATTCTTTCTTTGGCACATTTGGCAGCAAAGACGAGTTGCCTCTCAATAGTTTGTTAAAAGCCGAATTTCAAAAGGTATAAAAAAGACTATTTGTTTTAGAAACCTTAATGGTTAAAACTTTAAATCCCTTTCTATTTGTTTTTACCCAGGCATATTTTGTTAGTGGGAAGGGAAAGTGGCTCCGCTTGGACAGCTCTTGAGTTCAGGCAATCCAATATGCCCTATAAAACTGCAGAGCCAGCAACTTTACAGCCAAGCCCGTTGAGTTTACTCAAGTGCTGCGGAATTGTGTTTGGAAATCCGAGTGGTTTGATGTTTAAATTAGGTATATGATTCACTTTGAAATGTTTTGTTTCAATGCTGCAATCATCTTAATAGGGTCGCAGCTCCAAGTGGTGAACAGTGGGGTCTGGATATGGGCAGGGCTCTGAAACCCAAGACGTGATAATGGTGCAGAGCGAGAGCTCGGAAATGCTGATACACAGAGTACATAATTGAAGCTAGGCGTTAATAAATGAATATCATCAGTTCGCTTCGTGCTGCATCTGTGGGTTGTCTGATTATTGATTTGGCAACAATGCAATTGCGTTGGCCGGAAGAACCCGCCTAAAACACCCACTTTCACCCACAGGTGAGGAAACAGACAACTAAACAAGAATAATGCAAAAAGTTCAAGTGTAATGTGTAATGGCCAGATGGATTGGCATTTAGAGAGAAAAACAGACGATAGCCAACGTTCGTTCACTTTCACCATGCAATCACGCACACACAGGCAAGTTTAAATTGCTGGCCGTTTCGATTTTCGCGTTATATGTACACTTTTGTTTTTGGCTGCATTTATTAAAGCAAAGCGCTTAATCAGCACGAATCGCAAAACGAGAAAAACAAAGCTCAAGGAAAGGCGTTTCAATATATGCATGTACCAAGAGGAAAACGAAACTAGACTAAGTAAGATCCATTGTTTACACTTTTCACGGCGCAGATGACAAGAAGAAGGCGCCGTTGACACGTTGCCCCTTTGGCAGAGAGAGCGGGCGGAACGTTGGAGCGGAGCGGGAAGGAGGCGGCGCAGCAGCAGCGGCTCACCGCACGCGTTCAGCCAGAGAATCGAACTGAAAGCGGCCGCCGCCGCTCGTCAAAAGCTCGTCCGCCAGCGGTAATGAGCACTTGGCTTTTTTCCAGACGTAGAAGATTGAAGCACATTTAGTGTCTTAGCTGATAAAAAAAAACCTGTTATTATTATACCGAAAATTAAAGCCATTTTACATAAAATAGGTAGGAGCAACATTCACTAAAAGCACTAATAAGAACTTTTCAACGTTAAAAAATAAAATTAGGTGGGCTTAATAAGCAAAACAGACGATACTTTAAGGCGCTTTCTGTTGTTTTATAATTACAAATAGTACTGACGTTTCTGGCACTTGATTACTCAAGTTATGATTATGAATTTAAATTATTACTTGAAATTCGGGGACAATGCAATTTACATTCAACAGCAAAAACCCAATGTTTATGTTTTCCAACATGTAATAATTCCCAAGCTTAGCCTTCTTTTGGGCAAAGGAGAACCTCCCTTAAATTAAATTTGTAGCAATATTTCCATGTTTATTTGCCAGCACTGACAAAGAGCCACGCGAAACCTGCGCACGTGAGAGAAAGAGAGCAAGCTGGGCTGGGAGAGCGGGCAAAGTGGGCGAAAGAAAGCGACCGAAGTGGGTGGCATAGAACGGCTCTCTCCGACATTTGCGATATGCAGAAATTCGCCAAGAATCTTGGCAACAATTAAAATAAACTATGAAATCGAAAGGCGTGACAATTGGTTGAGTCATGACATTTACCTCACTGCCGTAACTCTGAAAGTTAAACTCCTGAGTATCCTGGAGCATTTGTTGGGGGTTCATGTAACCCAATTTCCGAAAGGGTATCGGTTCGCCCTCAATGGCCACGTAATCTCTGCAGATGGACCGCAATTCCACCGGCGGTTTTGCGGAAGTGATCAGGGCCCTGACCACCTTGCCCACATGCTTCAGGACCTCCTCCTTGTCCATTGCAATTTAACAGTTATGGTTCTGAAAAAAATTACAAAATAATTATTAATCCGTTTAGTATGATTCAAGTGGTGTGGAATGCGTGCGCCCACCGCCACCCCAAAATGAGCAACAATCAAGCATGCAGAGAAAAAAATAAAATTTTTTTGCATTTTTTGAGACTGTCGAAGACAATGAACGGAGTACCAATATAAGGTAAGAAATATGTAACCCATTAATTTAACTAAGAGCTTTATAACTTTAAATTATTTTATTTTTGAAAAAATATAGGTTTAAAAAAAATCAAATTCTGAGACTTTAAATATTTAAACTGCAATAAACTGAACATATATGACTAAAACGAGTAAAACTTATATCAAGTTGCAAATCGAGGACTTCCCTCAAGAAACTAAATTTTTTTTCCGTGTGCAAAATTGGCAAGCACAAGAACCGAGGTACGTAGATAAGACGGATAAGGAAGAAAAAGAGGACAGAGACATAGTGATAAAGGGGACAGCGGCGGCGCAGAATCAGAAATGATCAAAGAAATTGGCGACGCGTCAAATTTTCTGTATTAATGCCGTAATTGATCTTAAGGAAATTTGAGATGTTCCACATATTAGTTTCCCTTCTTTTGAAGCGCATTTAGCTGCTGCGCATATGGACATAGTGCCGTTACTTGAATTTTGATTTGATTTTGATTTTTAATGATATATATACTAACTTTTTGTTTCCAATTTTTTGTACTTACCAAAATAAGAAGTTATTAAAAGTAAAATCTCAATTATATATGCACTGTAATCTGCATAAACGAGACTTCATGTGAAATAGAAAAAAACAGTATGGCGCCGAAAGCGATTTTTGGTTATTTCTTTTTGTCCTTTTCAGTTTTGCACCTATTCACTCAATTACTTTTTCTTCACTTTATATACTTAAGTAACAACAATTTAACAAATATCCTAACACAACTAAATTAAAAGTGCGTAGAGCGAAAAGCGAATATTTTTTTGACAATTCTGATATTTAAGCGCGCTGTGATGTGACCGTAGCCTTTATGTCAAAAAACCCTATTGTTGGCAGCAAATACCAAAAGCTATGGTTTGGTATTTTCAAAAGGGCGCCAAAATTTAAATGATTTTTTTTATTCAAAAATATATAATTGTGTTAGACAAAATATTTCAATAAAACGTTAATAAACTGTATACGAGTGACTTAATAGAAGACGCCAGCAATGCCAGGGGGATACCTGTTAGGTGTTGGCTGCTTTTCCTGGGCATAAAACTTGTGTTTTTTCTTTTTCCTCTTTCCACTTTGAAGTCTTTTGCTTGGCTGCAGCTCGTCATCCAAAGTGGTCTCCACTCGAATGGCTTTCATTTCGGCCTGGGGCAAATGTGGTTGATTCCCGTGGGTGCCAGGATGAGCGAAATCCTTTCTGGTCATAGGCTTCACCACCACACTCAGTGCCTGCAGGTTTATGCGGGTGTCCTCGGGATCGAGGGATTCTATGGACTCCGACTCCAGTGGCTTCTGAGGCTCCTGCATGGGCTCCAATCGAGCGGCTGCCTCCGGAGCAGCCTCAAATCTCTTGGGCTTCAAGGGCCTCCATTGCCTAAGCTTCTGCTGGTGCTCCTCCCAAACCCGTTCCTCCAGCATCAGCTCCTCCTCCTTGGCCAAGGCCAAATCGTAGAGACTTTCGCTGTGGCTCGCCGGTCGTATTCCGAAGGAGAAGACATGCGAATTGGGATTCGGGGGCTTCTGAAATCGCTCAAAGGGTTCTGTCGCTGGCACTGGTCTCTCGGTAACCCGGTTCTCCGTCTCCAAATCCTCCTCCGACTCCAAATCCTCCTCCGACTCCAAATCCTCCTCCGGCTCCAAATCCTCCTCGGTCTCCAAATCCTCCAAATCCTCCTCCGACTCCAAATCCTCCTCCGACTCCAAATCCTCACAGTCATCTGACTCAGCCGACTGACTCAGCAGCTCCATCTCCAAATAGTCAAGGTTCTTCAGCACCGAAAAAGCATGCAGTTTGGTGTCCAAAATAATTTCTAGCATCATTTTGGCAGCTCCCGGTTTCATGGGTTTAGTCCTTAAAGCATCTCCAAAAGGATTAGGACTGGATGGAGGTAAATGCAGGGGCTCGACAGGACGATCCTCGGGCGAGGGTTCCGGCAGGCAAAAAGGAGTGGTACTCCGAGGTGTGGTGCTAGTTGTAGTGCTTTTTGTGGTCGAAGTCAGGCTACTTTTGTTGGGCGGATAAGTCTGGGACTTAAGCCCTCCATAGGGCTTGTCCACCTTGCAGCTGATGACCTTGGCCAGCAGATTGGCCTTGGCCATGGCCGGTTTTCCTTCACGCTCCTTGGCCCTGTAAATATCCAACATTCTCTTAATCTCCCGATTGACCTCCTTTGAGTGCTCTAGAGGATCCTCATTGAAGTTCATGCGGTCCAGGGACTCAAAGGGATCTTCGCTCTCCGGAGTGAGTCCGTCGCCCAATCCCTGGTCGTTCGCATCGATGGGAAACTTGGGGAAATTGTCTCTGAGCAGCTGGGCGGATTTAAGTTTGTGACCAACTAGAAGGTCCACGTTCTTGTCCTGGCTAGGAGGTGTCATTTTGTCAGGACTCGCCAACTTAGTCCCTATCTGCTTCTGTTCCATGTCGTCCAGCCGTTGGAAAAGTATATCCGGATCATTGAAATGACGTGGTTCCGGCGGCATCAGGTCCCGCAATTCTTTCTGGTCCCTTCTTTCGCTGGTGAAGTGTCGCCTCATCCAGGGATCATCCATATCTGGGGACCGAATAACTGTGTAACGGCCGGTTCGTCCGGTCGCTTGTCCAACGCTCGTCAGGATTACCATTGCCATTAGTGGAAGTGCTACAGCGCTGTGACTCCGTGTCCGCATTGACATTGTTTTTATCAAAACGACATTCTGATGGAAATATCGCCCAGTTCATTTTTGTTAAATTCTATATATAATATATTTTCCAGTCAAATAAATGACAAATTATTCTGGTTTTTTGAATTCTTTTTTTATTTAAAAACATATTGATTCATCAATTTGTATTTTTTAAACATTATCTTGGTGAAAAGATATAATCCATAATTTTGTTCAGTTAATCTCGTAAATTTGTCTAGTTTCGTATATCTAAGCTGGCATATACTCGCACAAAAACTTCTAAATAATGTGAAAAAGTTCCATTTCATGCCAAAGAAACACCAAATCGATTTTATTTTTTTACCTTTACTTTTAATGGATCTCAAATATAATATGTTTATTAAAAGTATTTAAACATTGCTGTGCATTGACTAGGGAATTCTCTACTTAATTTCATGGTGAAGAACATAATAAATTTCTCATTCACAAAATAATTAGTTATTTGTTAATTTGGGAGATTGACTCATATCCCAATTTTGTCCACTAAACAAATGACAATTGCCACGTCGTTTTATAAGGAACAAAGCATAACGGGAAAGGGGTATTGGAAGGTCATTGGAAATTGGGCTGGAAAGTGGAAGAGCGCTGATGATTCAATTCCTGAGCCACAGTCTAGTTTTCCACGTTCAACTGTTCAGCACATCCTCGCTAAATAGGGACAAATTAAAAGAATTAATTATAATAAAAATAAAGAAAGAACTGAAATATTTCAGTAATCTGAGAGTTCTTGAAACTCCATTAAAGTTCAGTGTTAAAATAAGATTTCGCGAGTTTTGTACTCTTACTTAAATGACACTCAAACGCAAAAGGCATAAAAACTAATCGTTTATCGGGAGCCGCTTATTAAGTTTGAGCCCTAATACCATCCGGAATAGTGTTGCATCGAAAGCAATTGCGATATGACTGTCCTCAATATGCACACCAAAATGATAATATTGATTTTATTTTTCTACAACGGTTCCTACAACTGGAGTAAAAAGCTGTAAGAGGTGTCCAAGGGCCCCTGCATCTATCTCATTTACTTCCTTCAGGCAGGCGGCGTTTGATTTTGTGTATGCCGTCCTGCGAGTCTAAATAAATAAGGTAATTAGTCCATGGGTTCCCAACTCCCTTTATCGATTTTGCCATTTGGCCTTTCACTTGGCCGTGTTCCCCACTGCAGTTTAGGCCCCTGCTAACAACCAAATCGCCTGCGGTAACCAACACCAACGGCAGACAACAAAGAAATGGTCAATAAAAGTGCGCAAGAGCAAGGCATCACAGTGGTGGATCGAAATAGTGGGCTCAGCTAAAAGCTGGATTCCGAAAGTAGTAAAAATGTAGTCCAGGGCCCTGAACAAGAGATTTTCGATTTGTACTGATAAATGAAGCTGATCAAGAAAATAATTTTGAAAATTTTTCAATTTACTTTCTACATGTTTTTTGCTCTAAATATAAACCTGTTCCTATATAAGCATTCTTTTAAAAACTCCGTTAAAAACGGAGTTACAAACACTTAACAACTAATTTTACATCTAGTAAATGTATAAAAGTTCAAATAATTTCTTTAAAAAATCAAAATGTTTAAAAAACAAAAAAAAATTTAAAACTATAAATTACATAAAAAGATGTACAAATAATTGATTTGATTTCAGGCAATTAGTGACAACTAGTTATTTGATTTTCAAAATTATTTGCAGTTTTAATGTTAGTATTTTTAATTTGTAACTAAAATGAATTGGGAAAAAATATAGGAATTGATGGGTTTCCACATTGAAAAGCCCTTCACTGTCTATAGGCATTGCACTTTGTTTTTGTTCCGCCTTCCTCGGTTTCCAGTCCCTGTTCCATGTGGAACTTCCACAGCTTTCCACAACGCCTGCGCCTTGGCCTTCTGTTGTTTTGATAGTAAAAAGGACCATGCCTCGCTCACCAATACAGCCATCAGGCGAGTGCAATTGTTTACAAATACGCACGCCAGACACGCGACACGTGGCGCAAGGCAGTTCCTGGAAGGCCTTGGGTGGCTGGGTAGCTGGGTGGTTGGGTGGTGCCACCCCATTTTTCCCGTTCCAAATACCGGCCGGCTGGGCCGACCTGGCGGATGAGCAATGTCTTCCCATCGCCCCAACCGTGACGTCAGAGCCGGCCAGCGACATTGAACTAGTTTCGCCAGCATATTGCTCACATTTCTCCAGTGACGTCAATGGAGAAAGCCTGAGATTAAGCCAATAAGGCTTTTAGCTCGACCTCCGAACTTTGCCTTCCGCTCCGCTGAAACTCATTCAATTCAAAACCATTTGCTGCCAATTGGTATTGGCTTGCCTCGTAAATCGTCGGCACAAACAGCCCTGAGCTTCTTTGGCGCAGCGAATTCATTAACTAATTAACAAATATGAATTCAGTTAGTAGTTTATGTGAAGCATGCCCTCTGAGTCGAATTCATGTTCCTGTTTTGCCACCGTGTTTATTTATGTTATTTAAAATGCATTTGTTAAAAACCAAGCCACAATCTCTTCAAAATGTATATGGCAATAAAGAACATTATATTCGTCGTGATTTAGGACTCTTTTTATTTTTGTACCAAAAAAAAAAACGGTAAAATGTGTTTGGTAAACTGCTGACCAAAACAATAACACCATTAAATACCAACATACAAAATGATAAGACAATTAACAAGCTCTTAAACCTCGATAACAAGGGGCCATAATTTTTTATAACGCATTTAAAAAAATATATGTACATATACCAATACAAAAAAATAAACCAAAAATAGTCCATTCCGTCGAATTTCTTATCAATCTTTATAACTTTAATAAATTTATTAGAATTCTAAACCTAAATGTTGACTGAGATAAGTTTTAATCTTTAAAAGCAGACACTTTTGTGGTTTTATTTAGAGTACATATTTGTAGTATTCAATTGCAGTTTTTCTAGTTTCGTACTCACTGACTGACCTTGGCTAGTGCAATATACATGTGCACATATTTGCATATTTACATATTTACATACATACTTAATTCAAATTGCACCATCAAAAAATGTTTGTCTAAATCTCGGCAAACAAAACAAGAATTTCATTACGGCGCAGATAAGCAGAACTCGACTATATGGCGGCTATATAAAACGGCCCACCAAGGCGGCGGAGGTGCATGATGCAGCGGGACGGAGGGGGCGTGGCAGTCGGCCTGGTTGGCACAATCTGTAAACAAGAACCAAAAAAAAAACGCCACAACTTTGGCATTGTTCCGTGTGCTGGGGCCTCGACAAAAATGGGATCACGAAAGTTGCGCCAAAGGCGCCCTAGGCCTAAAAATGTGATAACAGTACATGGTCGAGCTAGTGAATATAACCATTATAAATTATATAAAGAATATTGTTTCTCTAAGATGTTTGGCAATTTCGAGGAACTAAGGATTGTGTATAATGTCTGTCTTTTTAGAAGATAAACAACAACAGAAGTCTGGAACCCATACAAACTAAACAAATAAACTATTCTTTCTAAGCTCCAACTATCCAAATATGTCAGTTAGTTACATTTATTTGAACTCGCTTAAGGGTTATGGATGCTTCACTGTAATAAATTCCTTTGTTTTCGAAAACAAGTGCCCAGGCAAGGCCCTTTGAATGCCAATTAGTTTGTGACACTTATTAAGTCCTGGGCCGCATAATCGTTTTGTTTATTGTAATATTACGTATACGTAGTTGGCAGGCGTTGTGCAGGGCGCCCGTTTTATATACCCATTTTTCCCCTTAAATGGGTGACCTTGGTTGCTTGCCACCAGTTGGCATTTCGAGTGGCTGCCTTATATGATAGTGTCCCCATATTCATAACGTACCTATGTCAGAATCCGATGAGTGCATTGAGCCGTATAACAAAATAAAGGTCATAGCCAGAAGAAAACACACTCCCGGGACAAATTTTCCACTCCGTCGGTTATAAAATACAAGGTATTCCATATCTGGGGGGGACCACTAACCATATAAATAGATCATAAACAACCGTTGACTCAGTGCGATAAGACTTAGCAACTAAATTCGAAGTAAGCAAATAAATAAATTGCGTGACTAAATGTTTGTCGTGTTTACACTAGACCCAAATAGGATGTATTTTTATTTGATTATTATTTCCGCCCCTTAGCGAAACTTATACTCAGACTTTACCTCCTTTCGTTACAGCGTTCCTATCCCAACATCAGTCGCCCAAAACAATAACACCCAATTTGTTTACTTACGAATCGAGGGAGCAAAACAAAAATCGAGCTCCCCCTTATCTTTTTGTGGAATTTTTCAAGCTTTTTTTGCGTCATAAATTGAAATATTTTCGAGTTCGCGCGAATAAAACAAAGCCAAAACCGAACCGCAGTCGCTGCCGCCGTCGCAGTCGCCGTCGCAGTCGACAGAGCGCCGACTTGCACATAGATTCACCGACCCGATCGTTTATATAGCAGCGGACCGCACTCGATTTTCATCAGTCGCTACGCGTCTCTCGTCGCCAACGGACCTCGAACAGCGGAAAAACCAAGGGAAATTCCTCGATTATACTAAAGTGCGAGTGCAAGTGTATAATATACAAAAGCACCACCTAGTATCTCTGCCCAGTGTCGAAGAAAATCCTCTTCGATGTCGATTAACTCGCCAATATCGTTAAAAAACTCGGACCTGCATTGAACAGGCAAAGGCGACCTCTAAATACCAACAAATAAGGTATAAGCCAAAACATCTGAAACAAAAAACGCAAACAGAAACCAAAACAAAGACAAAGTCACGGCAAAAACCGCAAACAACAAATTGTTTGCTTTTAGTTCGCGTTCCCCCTTATTTTATTTTCCTTCCGTTCGGTTTTCCACGCACGCGCGTCGAGAAAAACATTGAAACAACATCGGCAATTGAAAAGCAACTGTTGCATCCTAACAACCGAATCGAAACCAAATTAAGCCAGACCTTCAAGTGGTAAGAAGAAAACCCCAGAGAATACCAAGTTGTGTGTGAAATAAAAGCGAACCAAAACCGAGATCTTAATCAGGAAAACAACAATTTCGTTTCTTGGGCTTAGGCCATTGTATGGGTAAGTAATGAAATCAATCAGGGGTATTTTATATATATAAATCGCTGGGGAATTACAACAGTTTGCTCTGAACTTAGAAACAGTTATGGGAACCGACTAGAATAGAAAGAATAGTTTATATTTAGAGAGCAATCTAAAATAGACTAGAGATATCATGCAATTTTCGTATAGCATTAGGGTAATTTGAATGCTTTTATTTTGCGACAGAGAATTCTAACAATTCATGACCCAAATCCTTGTTTAATTTCAAGTCGAAGTAAAAATAGGAATATTTTTTTTCTACCAGATTTATTAAATAATAAAAGCACTATGTAAAAACGAAAGATGATATTTTCTGACTCAAAACAAAGAAGATTACTCAGAAATGATGGGGAACGAAATCACCTCATCCTAGATCATAACATAAACAAAATGCTGTTTACGAATACATTGTACGGTTGGGGAAAATAAACTTCATAGATGTTGATGGTCTAGTCTTTGTAGTCAGCTCACTCTCGCATCCGGTGATTCACGTGTAATTAGCGACAATTGCGCGTGCCTGCGAATTATTTTTTTAAATGTGGTACATATGTTTGTGAAGCCAGAGCTTCGTGCTCTATTGAGTTGAGTCACATTACAAACAAAGCAATTTCGCGGCGCAGAAAATGTCTAATCAAAATCATACGTCCGGAACGACAACAAGATAAGCGCATGACGCTAGTCGAGATTTCGCACAAAGTCACATGCTGTGCCCCCTGACCTCTATTCTCCATACTCTCCATACTCTCCATACTCTCCATATTCCCCGGGCACGTGGACCCCATTTACGACACAAACATTGTTGCTGTTTATTGTGTTTTATTGGCTGCAACTAACGAACGTTGGCAATCAGCACTTGAGACCCATATTAGAAGTGCCCGCCCATTTCCTGCCTTGCGGTGATAACAAGTACTTTCGTATGCCACTTGTTTATTGCCCGCCGCCAGACGTTCAACTGTACTGCCAGATGATTTGCCTGCCTGGCAACACACTGCTCGAAAAAGTAGGGACTAGCCAGCCAGATGTTTGATCCGTGTTCTAGTACCTGACGGTGATTATCAGGTCACTTGACTTTGAGAAGGGCACACTTACCTGCTGGGCTGAGATCGAGGCCAATTACGAAGGGGATTTTCCCTAATCAGTAAAGGGATCAAGATCAACAAGGGGATAGGTCAAGGGTCTGACATGAAAAATGTATAATCTTGAGCTCAAGATTTTAAAACTGAGGGTCATCTATTTCATCAAATTGGTTTATATAATTGATCTTGCCGTTGAACTTAATATTGTTAATTGTTTGGGGTATTGTTATGTTCAATAGCGTCTTGAAGGGCCGATTTCTCAATGTCATGTTAAGGTTCTAGTTCGTAGTCTGTCAAAAAAGTTAACTCGAGGGCAAGCGCCAAGAACTTGACTTTTTATAGGAGTTTTGCGTCTGATAAACTCTTACAAGACATTGTTTTCCGAAACACCAATTAACTCAATGCTAATATTAAAATGGCATGAAATTTCATTTTTATATTTGTTCAAATAAGATTTTAGTCAAACATTAAGGGCGTACAGTGTACAGTATGCCGTACACGATCAGAATATACAAAATAGATTTTTTTCTACCAAAATTAACCAAAGTCTAATAAATGTAATATATGCCTTTAGTGGAAAAGTAATAATTTTAAAGTAACCAAAGTAATGCGATACAGACACGAAATTAAAAGATTGCGATACTGAAGGAATGACGTGTATACTTGTATTAAATTTAACCCATAAATGTATAGTACATTTTTGCATATTTGTTTTGAAAAACTGTTTGAAAAAGTAAGTTTGTAGTTTCCGTTAATATATTATATCTATAGAATCTGATTAAAATAGGTCGAGTACAGACATAATAAATAAAACACTTTCTAATGAATACTCTTCCTTTTGATCTATTCCGACAACAGATCAGTCTAAAACAACGACGAAACTTGGAGACGAGCCGGACCTCCTGTTCAAGCGAGCGCAGGGCCGGATTAGTCTGATCAGTGCGGGAGTAGGAGCCACCCAGGCTGGCCAAGCTGCCCCACCACCGCTGCATTCAAGCCAACAGTTCGCCAACATTCAACTAGACGCCACGCTCAATGACTGCGAAAGTGGCTATGTGCCCACCGTGGGCCGCTGGGGCTCCGAGTGGCCGAGTTGACTCGCCGCTGCCACCAGCCACCGACGGGATGGGGGAGCGGCTCCGCCTCCAGAGCTGGAGGGGGCCGCTGTCGCCGCCGCCGCTGCCCACGATCCGTTGCTCCCGGCGGATCAGCAGCTGGCGGATGCGGTGCGCGGAATGGGACTGGGATTGACTACGACGCAATCCGCAGGAGCAACTGAGCACGCATCTGGACATGGCACTGGCGCCATCCGTCGCACGGCCTCCACCTCCAGCGAGGAGGAGGAGGAGGAGGACCTGGAGGAGGACTCGGAGGACCTGGAGGAGGACGAGCTGGAGCTGGTGCCTCCGACCGACCTGACATCGGTGGATCAATCGGAGCGCTACTCCGACATCAGGCAGCTGCTGGCCAAACAGCAGTCAGGCATCGCCAGTGCCCACACCCATGAGGAGTTTGTCGTGGACGATGGCTACGATCTGGAGGCCTTCAACCAGGTGAACGGAGTGTGGCCCCTGGGCCATCCGCTGCCACTGCCCGACTGGGCCAGTTCCGAGGCGGGCAAGGGCACCCTTTGCTTCGACAACGTCTGGCAGTACGAAGAGCTGAACGGGATCGTGGAGACCACGCTGCAGCGGATGCTGGAGGAGACGCACTACAACACGGTTAACTTGTTCGTCGACTTCTATCGCAGCTTCAAGCGCACCCGGCGCTCCGACCTGCGCAGCTTCTTCCAGTTCTACGATGTGCCCATCAACCGGCGGCACCACATGTGCGTGTCGCTGGCCTTCGAGATCATGGCCAGGATGGTGCGGCTGTTCCCGGTGCTGGCCAAGTATCTGTATGTGGTGTCCTGCGAGGAGCAGGTGATGGACTGCCCGGACTATGTGCAGCTGGACAAGGAGTGCGGCCTCAATTCGGTGGACGCGGGCGTGGAGAAGGAGCACGTGATGGTGGCCATGCGCATTGCCATTGGCGAGCGACATGGTGTGATGATCCTGGATCCGGGCTACCATGTCAGCCGAGCCGTGACCGTAATGCAGGACCAGAGCTATCCACACACGGGTGAGTTTGATTAACCTACCTCATTTTGAAATGAGTACTTATGTTTGCGGGTCTTCCAGGCTGGTTCACCCAATCCAAGGAGCCGCACCTGCAGCGGGACTACTGTTATGCGTATAGCCAGCAGAGCGGCAAGTTCGTGGAGTGGAAGGAGCGTGAGATCCGCGGCGAGGACACCAGCTACAAGACCTCGCTGATCTACGTGGCCCAGGAGTACATCACGGCCATCGACGTGACCGTGCGCCGCAATCTGGTGTACAACTTCCGGTCGCTGCTGTCGCGCGATGCCAAGGGTCAGGTGTACGCGGGCATCTACTTCCCGCTGGTGGCCAACTGCCAGGAGGCCTATCTGACCATCTTCTACGACGGGCCCAATGAGCAGCGCGTGCGGACGAAGCTGATGTTTAGCGCCTTCAAAGTGGGCAAGGCAAAGGTGAGCAATGGGGAAAATTGCACGGAAAAAGAGTTAACTAACCCAGTTTGCTAATCCCCTCCAGCTGCCGGACTACGTGGGTCAACATCTCAGCCGACTGGCGCCGCAGCTAAAGATGCCGCTGCAGGAACTTACGGAATTGTGCAAATCCCTGGCCGAGGTGGTCACCGACCAGAACTTCATCGGCCAGGTCCTTGGCATCAACGACGACATCGGCAACATGTCCGTGGAGAATTGACAGTTAAAGGAGCCTAAGGATGTCGCTGCTACCGAACCGGAACCGGAAACGGAAACGGAAATGGAATCGGGAACCGAAACGAAGATGGACAAACAGGCGATAAAAGACACTGACAACGCAGCTGCAACTTAGAGTTCCGAACCCTTAAAAAAAATACTTTGTCCTTTCCACAGTAATATTTTATACTTTTTAGTAGCACCTAGGCACCTCTTACACACCTGCACAGACACACACACACAATTCAAAGATATATTTCAATTTAGTCTAGTATATATTTCAAAATATGTATTCACCTATACACACGAAAACACACCCTATATGGTAATCCCAATTGATTGATTTATCCGAAAGCGAAACGCAATTTAATCAAAGCCAGATAAGCGCAAAAGCTTAGATTTCAATTTTCGCTTAGCTTCTGTTTATTTTCAACTATGTGTATACTATATAAAGGCAAAATTAGTTAATAACTGGTATCAAGGCAAAATATAAATTGTAATTGCTGTATGAACATATTTCCGTTTTAACACTTAAATGCACTGTACGATTTCGTTTCAATAAATAAATCAGCTAGCAAAAGGAAGATGTGTTTTTATTTGGAGGATGGGTTGTTATTTAAAGGGAATTGTTAATTAGTTAAAATGGATTCAGGACCTTGAAGTATTAAAAGAACAACTGGTAATAATTCATAATACCAGCGGACTGGGCTCAAGTTCCAGTAAAATAATTTGTAAAACAATAATTTAACAAAATTAAGCTTTTTCAACATATTTAAATTTGAATTTGGATTAAAAATAACATTGTTATCGATAAGTAGCCGTAACAGTGGCTTCACTTAAATAACATAACATAACTTAACAAACATACAGTTTGGTATTTTACGTATTTAAAGCCAGCGTTCACACTAAATAGTATACTTAGCTTATACGTTTTTTAATATAGTAGTTACAATATTTGTAATTATAACGATTATAATACTTTTAACATTTTTTAAAACTTAAAATCTTCTTTTAATAAACATTAAAAAAAATTAAAGTACTAATAGATATCGATAGTCGCCGCCAACAATCGATTGTGAAGATAAGCTGCAAACATCAGTGCATCCCTAGTCCGTCGACTTTTTCAGCTCGTCTGCAATTTTTTCAATTAAATAGTTTCAAATCAGCTTTTTTGTGAGTGCACACACAGGTAACTACACCCCGCCCACTTGACTCGTTTGTCGTTTAACCAAATTGAGGATCAAGATCAGCTGTTTTTTCCGCTCGATCAGCCGGCGAATGGGTTAAATTCACCTGTTGGCCAACAGCCTATAAGCAAACAAAACAACAACAAATGTCGTGGATCAAGTTCTTGGCGGAAAGGCGCGCAATTAAAACTAACGTTTAGTTCGCTTTTGAATTTCTCGCGCAGCGGTTGTGGCAACAAGGGCCGCTAAACAAACCGGTTTCGAACTCTTCCCATTGATTTTCGAAAACGTGATAGAAAACCAATTAACCCTTTATTTGAAATAAAAAAGGGTGTCAGTTACAAGCATAAAAATACAAGCACAAGTGCATTTTCGCCAACGCCAACCGAATTGAAGGTAAAATATGAAAACGTTTGCAAGGGCACCGCCAGCAACAACAATAGAAAAAGAAAGTTAACCATATGCAGCCAAATTAACAACGACGAAAGCAGCAACAACCACAACAACAACCACAAAAACAATAAAACTGCTAAGCTTTTGCTTTTTGTTGACGGAAGTCGAAACTCTTGACACCACGTTCGTAAAGTCATAAGTACACAGAGATAAATTGATAAATTTATAAAACGTGACTGAAAATTTCAGTTAAATTAATATAAGATTGTATTTGAAAAATTTTAGTGGCAAAAATCGTAGGAAAAAAGCTTGCTTTTCAGAAAAATGTTTTGCTTAATTTATATTTATTAAGTTGTATTAAATGAAAACGTAAAATGTAATGGCGTAAGGTTAAATGGAATTGCATTTACACTTTTCCCCAGTTTTAGTTGACGTAAAATGTAAAACAAATATTTTCAAAATACCACTTTAAAATATAATATAAATTGTTTTGTATTTTGTATTTTTATTATATCACAATGATACGTTAGTCATTGTGATATAATAAAAATACATTCTAATATAACAAGTTTTAATGATATAACAGAAACTAAGCCATTAGATTTACATCTTTTACTATTTTCCATTTCATTATTGTTTACTTTGGTTTGTAAGGAAGTATTCTAAAATAGTATTTAGAAAAGCAGTTTTTTCCAGTGTACTATGTCAGGTCGCCCGTCCCGATATTCACCTTCTCCCCTCTCAAAAAGCAGAAGAAACCGACCCTCGTTGTTGCCGTTTAGCGCCTCAGTCATTTTTAGCTTTGGCCCCAAATTCACTGTTTTGGCCCCGTTCATTGGCTTCGACTCGAAGCTCGGTTCTTCAACTTTCATTCCGCCGCTGTTTGGGTTTTTAATTTGCATTTTACGAGCACACCTTAGCCCGTTCTCTCGCTATCTCTTAATAAATGCGACATAGTGTCTTTCGTCAGGTAGCATCCATCTAATTAAATTAATTGTATTCCCGCCCGGCTAAAAGCTAAGATTCGAGTGCACCGCTCAATGCCAGAGTGTAGCTGGCAGTGCAAATATGCATAGGGCTGTGGCCAAACAATCGTGTTCGCTTTATAAGCCCGGCTAACGAACGTTCGAAATTGCTGGGCAAACACGAAAAGTTCCAGCCGAAGAGACAACAACTAAAACGTTTTGAGGGTTAGGCTATTGCGACTAGGGATTACGCTAACCTGTATTAGTTTATATATAAACAATGTTGAGGTAAGCTAAATATATACATATTTGTTTACTGTAGGAATACAAAGGTCAGAATCCAACATTTTTGCTAAAAATTAACTTATTTATAAACTTTGAGTTTAATATAATACCATATTTTAACATATGTTTTGAAAATATCAAATTTAAAACTAATTTATAAAAACTCTTGGGAAGTGAAAAACATAAAAAGTAAAATTTGTTTTTAAATTGAAAACTAAAGACATTCCAATAAAACGGATTGTCTTTTCAATACTGATTAAACCTTTATGTTGTAAGGACGTTTAAACTAAATGGCATCACTTAATTCAACCCATCTTAGTAATCTTTACTGTTAGAGGTATGATAATTGAGGGGGCTTGACTATTAATAGCTAAATCGTGAGGCGAATCAATTTTCCCCAAACCCCAAAAAAACTACAACGAGTACGGTCAACAGATATACCCGCTTACACTAGGATCGGGGGGTAAATCTTGCTGACTCAGTTGAAGAGTGTCGCAAAGTGCACTCGAGGCGAATTGACTTGCTAATATTGATAATGTTGCCGGCTAATGGCTGTGACGAACCGGGATCGGTGTTCCTTATCAACTGGCGCACTTTGCCCTGCCTGATTTCTTATCAATCCCCGTATTTCCTTTTACAGAGTTCCGGACAAGTGGACAAGCGATCTAATCATGCTGGGCACTTTGCTGTGGCTCTTTTTCATCGGCCTGCTGGTGTGCGCGTTCCTTTTCTCAAAAACCACCAAGGAGTTTCCCAAGTCGTGGTTCGAATGGAAAACGGAGTTCCGGTACCAGTACCTGGGCATCGTGGGTCTCGTCCACGACGCTCAGTATGCGGCGCGGGATCGAGTGGGTAAGTGGATAGCCCGATTCACTGATGCTTATCCCATAGCCGCTAATTGTCGCCATTATCCATTAAGCACTTTATAAACAACCGGATCGCATTGCTGTCATCACGGGAGGCAACCGCGGCATCGGACTGCGGATCGTGGAGAAGCTGCTGGCCTGCGACATGACTGTCGTGATGGGTGAGCTGAATGGTCAACTCGAAGTTGACCAATCTGCCGGATAACTTGTTTTGGCTTTGGCCCTAGCCAAATGACGGCAGGCTGTTTATCAATTCCACAAACACTTGACGTGCTGCAGCGCACGTGCTCGGAAAGCATAAGTTATTCAAATCACCGATCGTCGAAATGCAGATCCATCTGCAGCGTGTCTCCCACCATTGTCAATCCGATCGAGAAATCATGATCCATACGCCTGATTTCATTACCTAATCAAGTCGCGCACACGATTTCGGGGAAGTCGAGCGATAAGAGTTCGTTGACTTTAAGCTGTAAAGAGAGTAGTATCAAAATTTTATCCAGTGACAGGCGCATTTGATCTACAGTTCTTTTAATTTTTTTTTACAAATTCAATTAGGCCATATGTTTTCTAAATATAATTAAATATTAATTAATCTTTCACACTTCAAATCAGTTAACATTATGATCTCTTAACAGTCGACACTGTTAATTTCTACATTGATCAATGTTCATATGTATAATTTACGCGTGTAAAATCATTAAAACCATCAGGTGAGGTCGACTACCACCAGATGGCGCCAACAAAAAACCTGTGTAGATAGTGTAGAACAGTGTTCATAACTTACAAAATATTTTTAATTCTAATCAGGTTTTTAAAGAGTTTTACAATTTTGATCACCTCCTTGTAATGCAGTATCTGCAAACTTTTGAATTTACTTATAATATTAATTCTCATTATCAAAAGGCTACTCCAAATGGACTTGTCCTTGCCTTACTTTGCGATTTTAACTCGCAGCTCAAAATCTATCTCCTTTTTTATATCCAATCGTCTTTGATAAACTGCCAAAATAGCGAAGATATGCACCGATTTCAGCAATAAGTTTAGCCGAAGCTAACTATATTTTAAGTAGATAATTTATCAAAGCAGATCCTTTTAGTCAAATACCAATCAAACTAAGTCAGATACCTCCTGAATCTCGCACCTCTAAATAAATACATCTTTAAAAACACAATTAATACAATTTTGTGGCTACCGCAGGTGTTCGTGATCCCCGAAGCGCTGAAACCGCCGTAGCATCTATAGTGGACCTAAAGGCTTCCAAGGGCAAGCTCATCTGCGAGCAACTGGACGTCGGGGACCTGAAGTCGGTGAAGGCCTTTGCCCAGCTCATCAAGGAGCGGTACTCGAAGGTGGACCTGCTGCTGAACAATGCTGGCATCATGTTCGCGCCCTTCAAGCTCACCGCCGATGGCTACGAGTCGCACTTTGCCACAAACTTCCTGGGACACTTCCTGCTCAGCCACCTGCTCCTGCCCCAGTTGAGGTTGGCGGGCAGGGAGGGAAAGAATGCCAGGATCGTCAATGTCAGCTCCTGCGTGAATCTCATTGGACGCATCAACTACAAGGACATCAACGGAACGTAAGTTTGAACGATTTACTCCGAGGTTAGTTGACTTAATTGGCTAATTACATTCCGTAGGAAACACTATTACCCAGGAACCGCGTATAGCCAGTCGAAGCTTGCCCAGATTCTGTTCACCCGCCATCTGCAAACGCTGCTGGATGCCGACAAGTCGCACGTCCAGGTCAACGTGGTTCATCCGGGCATTGTGGACACGGACCTGTTCGAGCACTCGGCCACCACATCGGTGCCCATCTTCAAGAAGCTCTTCTTCAAGACCCCGGAGCGGGGCTCCCGTACAGTGGTGTTCGCGGCCATTGATCCGTCGGTCGAGGGCCAGGGCGGCACCTACCTGAGCAACGGCGGCAAGGGTCCCTTCCATCCCGATGCCAAGAAGCCGGCCAAGTGCGAGCAGCTCTTCCAGTTCTCCTGCGATCTGCTAAAGATCCAGCAGTACGGAAACGGCGAATTCTAATTGAGTTCCAACACCCCTTCCTCCTCTCACATTCCTCCCTCTCCCCTAGCTGGTGCAACGTACTCTTCTAGATTCCGTCAGTTTTTTTTTGTAAATCGATTTCTTGTATGGCTTTGTATAAAACTCATTTTTATATAGAAATGCAGCTGGTGTTCTGTGTCCGGATCCTAGGAACTCCAGATGTTAATCTGGCCAAGTGCTTAGCCAGGTTTTAATTAACTTGTCTTCGCTTGATTGCCATCAGGGACCCAGAGAATGCAATTAAAAGAGCAAACAGACTTCTTCAAAATGCACTCGGCGGCAGCTTGAAAGGCGACAACAACAACAACAACAGCAACAGGCCACATTTGTTATATGTCAAATTTGCGAAAAAGCAAACAATTTAATTTTGTGCGCCTCCTCAAACAATGAGCGATTAACATTCAACATTTCGGAGGAATTTTAATCGACTCCAGTTGTGGGCGGGCGGGCGGTATATGGGGGTACCCATACAGAGGGCACTCAGGTAGGTGGGCAGGTAGGTGTATCATCTCAACAAAAAAAAATAAAAACAGCAACAACTCGGCGGCTGTCACTTAAGCGAACTGAGCGCTTTTAAGCGAACGACATGACGGCAACCAAAAACCGAAAAAAACAATCTAATATTTAATGCATATCCAAAAAAGAGTCTATCGCTTTTATGAAGAGATAGACCCGGCGATAACTCAATGTGTGAAGCTGCCGATGCGGTGGGCGCTGTCATCAATCAAAACCTCGGTGGACGACGACGGCCCAGATTCCCAGGCTGTCTTCCATGAGCGGAGTGGAGTCCCAAATGAACTCATCTTCTGCCTTTCGGCTCTTTTTATCGGCTGCATGTTCGGCCAGCATTAGCAGCTTGATTGGATTTTGGCTAAGGCTGGAATATGGATACAAAATCCCTCGCATTGGGGCTTATCCCAGACTATTTTTAGAACTTATGCGATTTACTTTTTAAGGCTATTTAAAGAATTTAATCAGTGAAGAATCGGATTTTTTTGATAGGGCGCCGAAACTAATTTCAGGTTAATAAAGCCTATGAATACAATAAAATTCTATTATTATTATTATTATTTTTTTTTTTAAGGTTTTAAGATTCCTAATTATGGTTCTTTTGATTCAAATTTTCAAATGCAATGACTCAGAAAACATATATAAAAAACGTAAAGAGTTCTTAAATTCTTTTTTATAAAATACTAAGTGGGCTGCATGCAAATTTTAAAGTTTTAAACAAAATTTGCCGTCATTGAAAATCGTGAAGATTCGAAATCAAGAATGAAGGCAGTGTATTTTTTTAGCTTTAAGAATCTCCTTTTTACCTGCCTTTTTTGACGTCTTTATTTGCAATACTCTTTGACTTTATTCCACTTACTTGAGCCTACTTATCCATTGACCATTTCTGTCCGTTCGGTGGTGGTAAAAGCCAAAACCGCCAGCCAATCTGGCGTCCCCCTTTCAACGAGATTCTTGGCTGCGTCCGGCTTCAGTTTCAATTTCAATTTCGGTGGCATCTCCGGCTACGGCTGCCACAATCCAATTAACCTTTTGACATTTCGCGACAGGCAGACTGCGCGGCCAAGACTTCTTAGCCACTTGGCAATGGCTAATGACCACGCGTAAATCAAATAAACGTGGCTGCATTTGCCGTTTGCGTTTAAATGCGGATGCAACCGATCGCACAGTGCACCGGCGCGGCGGTAATTAAAACACTCAACGTGCCTCACCTGACAAGCTCAAACGATGCGCCGGCAGCTGCTGCACAGAGCCAAACAAAATGTTGTAACTAGCAATTTTATCTTAAAATAGTTACAACAATATACCATGACAAATATTTGTCCGAAAAGTTATGCGTAAAAGAAATATTTATTACAAAATAATTTGTAATTCTTCTGAACAGTTATACTTATAATTTCCAATAATAAAAATAAATAACCCTATTGTACAATATACACAGTACACACATGTATCAATGATGATTTCCATGTTAGTCTTAATTTTTTAAACAATTCTAATATTAAACTAAATCGAATTTAATTTAATTGTATTTTTAATCCTATCCTAGCGCTATTAACTAGAAAAATAATAAATGTCTCTTAACAACACATATCACCTTTTAATTGTCAGGTATAAAATTATCAGACCTTGAAAAACGATATAAAAAACCAAACCGGTGTGATTTAGTTTATTGTGTTAATAAAACTCCTTTTTTTGGAAGGCTAAAAACATGTTAAATAAAAATTTTCGATAGAAAGAATTCATATGAAAGTATAGAACTCATTTTCTCATGTTTATTTCTCTAAGTATTGAATGAAAAAGTTTGTTAAGAAATTTTCATAAGGTGGTATCATGTTTATTTCTCTGAGTGAGGGCTTAATAAACTCATCGGATAGCCTGGCACCAATGCGCATTTGGATTGGGGATTGCGGATTGGGGATTGTGGATGCCTCATCTTAGTTATGGCTTGCTTTTGACACCTGGCCGAGGAAGTTTTCGGAAGGGGATGTGGCCACCGTTAGTGTTGTTGTTGCGGTTGCAGCTCCTACGCCCACAGCAGCAATTTGGCCGACTCTTGCCACATCGTTTAGTTTCCACACGCTTCTGAAGCGGCTAACGGAGCATGACAATGCTTGTGGGGGGGAAAGGGTGGGAAGGGGAGGGGGGTCAGGTGCTAGGACTGGGGGTGGGGCCAGGTGGTGGGCGGTAAGCGGGCAGTGGGAGGCGGTGGGTTGCCCACACGCGCTGATGTTGCCGCTGCCACTGCCACTGGCGGCGAGAAAAACGTGAGCACATGCGTCGATGGCGTGGGCGCCATAAATCACCTCATGATTAATGCACAGACACTATACACCAGACACTTGGACACTTGGACACAAGCAGAAGCAGAAGAGCTGGCTCGTAGCTGTGAATTTAATTGGAGCAGCAAATTGTTGCTAAGAATTCGCCGCCGAGTCGAGGAGTGCAACAAAATTGCCACTTCTTCGTCTTCAGCCTCTTTTGTTCGGCATGCAAACATGCCGAGCAGCGCATTTAAATAAAAACTACATTAAGTGGGAGAGCAGTTGGGTTGGTCAACCAGATGACCAGTGCGATATTAGGAAACTCTGGACAATTAATGGCCCGAGATCTGTGGCATCCATCTGAAGATCCGCTGGGAAATGTTGTGGGAGCGACCCCTGGCCCAAAAAACTCAAGCTGTGCATACGAATGCGAATAACTAGGATGATGGATGGATGGATATGGACATGACTGAGATAATTATATGGCCGCGCTAAACTCAACTCAAATGGCCAAGGAGTGACTAATAAAGATACAGCCAATATGCTGTTTTATTTTACGATCTTAAATTGCTTTCAATATATATTCCTATTTCACTTTAGTTTGGGTAAGTTTATATGTTGTATTTACTGCTAAATATATTTGTTTGTCTGTCAGTTTCGTTTTTATTTAAATTATATAAACTGATATATATATATATATATATATGTATATGTACGGCTTAACTAGCCCATAATACGGTCAGTTTATATAATTTAAATAAAAACGAAACTGACAGACAAACAAATATATTTAGCAGTAAATACAACGTATAAACAACAACATATATATATATACCTAATTTTGTCAGTTTTTATTTTTATAATTCGGCTATTTTAAATTTAGAAGGATGTAGTTTTAGTTTAGATTTCAAGCTATTGTCATTAAGAATATAATTGTTAGATTGCTATAATGTGAAAAATTCTCAGGTGATCAGCTCTTCAACTAGACTTAAGAAACAGGCAGACATATCAGAAACATTTAGGGGGCCTACTGTCGTAATTACTTTTTTATAAACTTCTAGACACAACTAACGACCCCTGCAAGTCTATAACATATATAAAAGGTTTAACAAAGCTTTCAAATTAATTTATACAAAATTGTATTCTTTCAGCAAAGCACAATTATTTTTTATCCTATTGACCTTTCCAGCTTTATCGCATTGTTTAAGCAATTGACCCTTCTCAAATTGTTCCCATCACGTATACGCACCATGGGCAGCTACCATATTTTATGCAGCCCTCTTTGTTTCGCTTATTTTGCCAAATTACTATGCATAATTACTTTGAGAGGTGATCCATCAATTCGACCCTTGCCAATTTGCATACTGACACCTTCTCCCAGCCCCTGTCGAATCGCTTCAAACTGTGCGATCACTTTGCATACTATTTCTGGAAGCACTTCAATAATTTGGCCCTGCCAAAAAGGCGGCTTGTGAGAAAGAAACAATAAGTACATACGGATATTCGCATTATTTTCGATGCCCTTTGGCGCCACTTTGATGTGGCTTGTGTGATGATGATGATGATGCTGGCGGTGCTGGCCCATTTAACGCTCCATTATGATGGTATTGTATGGCCCACAAAGGCCAAAGACTCTCAGCTGCAAAGAAATTTGCCATCGAGACTGGGCTCAAGTGTAATTAATCGTGAGTATTTACACAGCCTGAAGTGTCTCAGTGGAGTGAGGATTGGGAAGCCAAATTGTTTTCCCCAGAAGAAAGTAAGAGTATCTAGAGCGATGACATATTGACAGGAATAAAGGAGCCACTAGCTCACTGGCGGACTAACCGACTGACAAACAGGGCCATCCTCAATTACCCTGAGCAATTGTTATGAAGTCTGTCTGTTGCATAAGCCAAAACAAACAAATGGGTTGAAATAAAAAAAAATGTGTTAGGACCGACCGACTGACTGACTGACAGGCGGCTCTCCAACGACCTTGTCCGCGCTTTAAAACTGTATCAAGTAGCAGCAGGAAATTGGGTGACGAAGCTCCAGCTGTCGCTGCATTTCGTAGATAAAAGTGAATGTATATGATACTTCAGATCTCGAACTCTTGTGGTAACACAGCCACAGAAATTCCCAACAACAAAGAAGACCCACGAACGCGACTGGATTTGGGATTGAAATTGAGTTGAATTGGATTGGAATGGGTTGGATTGGTTTTTGGGATGGGGTCTGGGTTTATGTTTGGGGCCGCGATTACGCAGCATCGTACCATACCCATACCCGTACTCGAGTATGGAGAGCGAAATGCGAGTTAGAAAGTGAGCAAAGACCCTTCGCGAGGCTTCCCACCAGTCGGATACTCTAATTAAGTAAGCTGCCACTTATGCAACACCAGTTCAGCTTCACCTAATTGATCACACTGTTGTAATTGTTTCTTCTTAATGTTTCTTGCAGGAAAAGTAATTCAATTAATTTGGGTTGCAGGTGATCGAAACAAGTGCAAAGGTATCGCTGGAAACGTTCACTGAAATTTCGCTATGCTTAGAGTAATTAAATATTAAATATTATTAAATATTAAGGAATTATTTGTTTTTAGCTTTCGCATATAGTACACTTGTATGCACAAGGGTAAATGTAAAGGTAAGATGTATAGAAACTTTTTAAAATTGTTTATTTATTATAAATGTTCCTAGTGATACAAAGTGCAATTTTTAGTTGATTTTAAGATAACTAAAAGAAACTTTTCTAACAAAAAAGTAGTATCGGAGTTAAATCTTAAATTAACAGAGGACATTTTTTGAAAATGTAGTCTTGTTGGCAATATGTCTTAAATTTTTTTCTCCAACACTATTTAATTTAAACATCTAAAATATTGTTACATGAATTTTAATCCAAAGGGTATACAACATTTCTCAATAAGATGAGTATTAAATTTTGCAATGAAATTGTCAAAATAAAACTTATGCGGCTTAAAAGCTATACTGTACAATTTATTCTGAATAATGAAGACAGTTTTAAAATTTTGTTAAGTATAGTATACAGATGGATTTTAAAGGCATTTGTTTGGGCCAAAAGCAGATGCTTTGGTGATTTCCCAATTGGTTCTCTTGTTCAGGTGCCTTCATTTTGCCGCATCATGGTCGCAATTATGCGATGTGCCAATGGTGGGCCAGCCTGCTCCGCCGGCAGAGAACTCCTGCAGAAGTGCAGCACCAGGCAATTGGGCCTAATCCGAGCCATTGTTGCCGCCGTGGGTGCCAATTAAACTGCTATTTAGTGCCCAGTATTAAGGGGCCATCGGTTCCGCTCTAATCTTATTTATGCTCATTGATTTCTTGTCAGCCTTTTATTGCGGATCGGGGACTGGGATGGAGAGTTGAGCCAAGTCGAATGTGTATGGGTTGTGAAAGAACCGACGAAACGCCAAATAAAAGATTTTTTCGCAATAGCCCCGAAATCATTACGAAAATTCTGCCAACAGCGAGTCGAAGACTCGAAAGATTTTTCATTTAGCAAAAATCATATGTCAAACACTCAACAAAAATAGACGCTGCCTTCTGCCTGCTGCCTGCTGCCTTTTGGTGCCTGGTGGCATTCAGCACATTCACCTGCCTCGAAACTGAGCCAAGATTGCTTCCTAAGCTTCCTTCTGCCTGTCGGCCCGACTTAGACTTAGACTCACACTCATATTCATTCTCATACTCATACTAGAAACTCTGGCTGAGTCGGGGCTTCATAATTAATCTGCTTTGGCGTCTCATTTGGTGGTGATTTTTTCTCGATTTTTGTTTTGCGTGTTGCAGCAATGTAAAGTGGAGCCGCACTCGGAGAGTCCCCGACTTTTGATTACTAGTCGAAGATGAAGCCCGAAATTGCATTGGCGCTGGCTTTAATATACAGATAGATGGGTGCTTTCAAGTCAGTCTCTGATGTTTGGGTTTTTTGTTTTTAGTATTTCTGGCGGTGGCATGCCACTCGAGCAGAAGCGGCGCCCCCTAGACAACAGCAGACAGCAATTCGGCTTGCATTTGGCATCTTTGAGACACACTTGCACATATTTGCCGTTGTCTGTTTGTCTGGTGGTCCAAGGAGAAGGGGTGTTACCTGCTGGCCCGAAGACCATTTGGCCAAGAACACATTCGAGAACTCTTTGTAATCTATCTCATTTGCGAGCACACTGACGGATTGCCGGCGAACACTGCTCGCTGTTTGTTTAACTGCTATTTTCACACAGAAGCCAACATGTTTAGGGTTTCGACTTTGCGTCGACGTCAAAGCGACAAGGTCGAAAGAATGATTGAATGTCTCTTAGCGCTCATCGAGTGCCAGGTAAAGGCTGCAAAAAGGGGAGCATTTTGCAGTCTGACCTTCACATTTCGGATTACGAACTTGTTTTGGAAGCTCCACACTGGCAATAGCCAGAGGCGGCGAGGATTGAGGGCAGAACGCCTTTTAACACATATAATTCATGAGATTTAAGGAAAGCGGTTCATGTGTTTCTTTAGAGATTATTAGAATTGGCATCATTGACATTGGACTTGACTGCATTGGCATCACAGACAGTTGTGTGTTTCACAATTTGTTAGCCTGAAGGCTGAATTTTTGCACGTTGACCCATTGAAAATGAACAGAAACATGTTAAGATCTCTTTTGCATAAATAATTCAAACAATCTTTAAAAAATCTTAAAATTATATAATATAAGATTTGCGTTTACCTACATTAATCTCAAAGAAAACTTAAATTATTTGGATATAAGTTTGGTTTTTTCTAATAAAAATAAAATAAGTCACTAATAGAAGCACATACTACATAAATATATTCAAAATCTTTACAAAATTGTTCAACAAATTCCACATTTTTGATACAGTTCCCATACTATATTTGTGCAGTCTCTCACACAATTTTATCAGGGCATATATATATATAAATATATGCAATCCATGGCACCCCTGGAGCAATAAATAATATGCCAGCCTTTACGTGCATATCTAATTAGCCCAGCGAACTTCCCATTCTAAAACTCCGAATCTGTAGCAGCGCCGGCGGCAGTCTCAGCAATAAAGAAGCGATTTAGAGGCCCATAAAAAGTGATCCATGCAGATGGCGGCCCACAACAACACACAACAACCCACAACAACCCACAACGGCCCACAATCCATGGCCCATGGAACAACGCGAATCCGGGGAATCGCAACTGCAGCAGTGCCGCATCACGTTGTTGCGACTGGCAGAGCCATCAAATTGTAACAATTTTTCACCTGTCGTCTGGGGCCGTGCATGATTATTATTACATCAGTAGAAAAGCATAAATTCCGAAACTCGTGAGCCGGGCTGCAGATGCGTTGCAAAACATGAACATCCCGTCCTCGGCTCATCCTCGTCATCCTAGTCACCCACTCACGGACTGAGGCGCACAGATATGAAATGGCTTCAAGGAAGCGAACAATGCGTTTGATTTATGCCCCAAATTGTGGCATCATTTTGTCAGAGTTTATTGAATTCGATGGCAAAAATGCCCGAAATGCCAAACTTATTCGCATTAAATATTAATTATGGCCATCGCTAGCCTATTATATAGTAAGTGCTATTGGAAAATCACTTTTGGTTGTTGGCGTAACTCGTATCTGGTATCTTTTGGCTGGCCAACGCTTCGTTTCCATCGCAGGCTGAATCCCTCAAGGTTGTCGGCTCTTATCGCTGATTTTCTGCCACTTTTTGCAATAAAGTCCGAAAATTAGGACCACAACTAATCGCGGCCTAGAGAGTCCAAGTCCGTTGGATACCTTTCGACTTTTGAGGCCAAGCAATTAATTTTTGGCAAGACAATTGCTCCAATGATGAGGGCGATCTCCAAAGGCGCTCACTTCGACGCCAAATTGATTCGAAATTGCTTTGCGCTCTACAAAAAACAAGTGCAAAGTGAATCAACTCGTCTATGCGAACATCATTTTCATGAATTATGAATATAAAAATATAAATTGCAATTTTTAAAGTCAAATACATAGCAGATTATTACCATGCCAACGCTTAAGGGTATAGAAAAAGATTATTTAATAATTATAAAAGAAGTTTATAATCCTTCATTTTGTAAAAGTGAATTATTAAAAAAACTAAGACCTTAATAAAATGTGGATACTTTCTTTAAACTCATTTCCTATTTCCGAGTATTTCGGTTATACTTCGTATAAACCGCTCTCCATATAAGCAATTACATGCCTTTCGGCATTTGCTTGGCTTGTTTTTTTTTCTGAGCTGCAAAGCTTTCATTATCCGGCAACTTATTATTAATTGTTGGGGGCAGATTGCTCAGCATTCTGCGCTGTGACATGCAAAACAAGAAAGGATGTGCCTTGACATTTGCCACCAGCAGATGAAGATCGACGATCGACAAGCGTTTGGATAATGGTGATAATGATCGATCGACTCCCCCACCGAAAGACGGATCTCCGCTTTCGGCGAATTGCATTTGCATTCGTGATAATGACAGCCTCGTCATTCACATGCCAATCGAGCGGGTAGACTCCAAGTTCCAATTCCAAGTTCCAATTGCAATGCAAATGACAGAAATTATGCTCCCACAAAATTTCCCAGCAGCCACTTTTAATGCCCATAACGAGACGTGTTCTGCGCGGTAAAAGTCTGTCCAATTTCAGGTGGCTCAGCTGCTACTTTGTGGTCTGACCCGGCCTGGACCGACCCACTGAACCGGCGATGTGGCTTCCACGCCAGCCCCATCTTGCACAATCATATCTGCATCGCACTGACAAACTGGCTGAAATCGAAAGTGCTTTTCGGTCCCCAGTCTTGAGTCTCCGGTCTCTTGGATCTCCAATTCCATAATCATTTTGCTTAGCCCGATGCTTTACTAGATGCTCTGTATTAAACATTTCAGTGCCTTGTTGTTGTAGGACTGTTATTGTTTTCGCTGTTGGTTTTTTAATTGTTTTATAAACAAAAGGCACAGTGTGACAAACTATGTTCTTGTCACCAGACTATTAAATGTTTGGAGTTTAATAAATAATTTTGTAATATCTATATTAATTTATGTCTCTGTTACACGATTTTTAATTTTGAATAAATAATTTTTAGTTTCAAGATTGTTCCATATACGTTTTAGTCTTAACTAATGACTTTGTTAAAAAGACAACTTAAATTTTATGGGACAATGTCAATTCAATTATTATTAATCTTTACTATTTCTTAAATTTGGTTTTCCTTACTCTGTCAATAAAAAAGTAGTAAGTCCAAGTGTTTTGTATTCATTTTAATGAGTTTTCGCTTTTTTCCACCGCTGCGGCTTTTAGTTTTTTAGAATGAAAAATGAGTATTTTTAAAATTTTTGTATTTCACCATTTTAAACCTTAAACTATTTTAAATTTAAAGCATATTAAAATTAGTTGTAATGAATTTGAAAAAAAATGAACAAAGGAACAATTTAATTATTTTGCCTTGTACTATTAATACACATATATTTTAAAAAATTAATATTAAATATTTAAATAAATAGCCACATATTTATTTTTACCATTTCATTTATTTACCAGTGTACTAATACATCTGATTACGTTTTTTTTGATCATCTGCCCAACCTAATATTTAAGTAAGCCTTTGAACCACTGTGCACTCCCGACTTAAAGTTCAATTCAGATGAATTACAACCGAAATCATATTTGCCGGCTCGTTCCAGCGTGTCAGAGTTTCAATGTCAATGCTGCGAGCTAAGGATGAGGCCGCCGAGGTTCAGTGCCATGGATGGCATGGATGGCAGCAGTACACACATATAGTGGATGGCGATGGCCCAACCTTTTCTTCGCGGATCGCACTGAGTTCGCTGGGAAGGCGGAAGTCGGATCGAAGTGCCCATCGATATAGCAACGTGCGAGAATCGTAAGCATGTTTGCTCGTCTATTAATATGTGTGCTGATTCAGTTTCGGAGTCCGAGAGCTCATCATCCATCCAAGTGATGATGTGGGTAGGCCCGCAGAAAGTGCCAATCAAAGTGCCCCCCGAAACAGAAACAGGTTGACCCCCACGCAATAGGATGTAGATGTTGTAGATGTTGTAGATGTTGTAGATGATGTAGATGAAGTCGGAGCTAAAGTTCTTACAAGTGGCGTCGAGTTGATCCACACGTAGAGCTTGGCGAGCGGATTAGCCGCGAACTGCGGCACATTATCGCTGTGCAATCTTCGGCATTCCAGGGACAGAGACACAATAGACCATTCATCCGGTGGTGACCCGGGTGAGGAGTTGGAGAAACCTCAAATTACCGCCGGCGACACGCACCCGTCGAACGTTCTTCAATGGATTTCGGTTATCTAATGTGGCCCAAAACCAATTCCAAATCATCTGGCGTTGTGTAACAATGACAATCCCCGAACAAAGGCAAATTTTCGGTAGCTGCAACACCATCATTTGTTGCCTTGGCTGGCACTGGGAACAAACTTTATGACCGCTGGGGCCGTAAATAAATCACAGGACCCATGCTCCCAGCGCCCACAAAATGCAATGTTTAGTCACTAGCTTTTATTTGCTTTGGTTACGTGTGTGTCGACACTTAGCGAAACGTTTTCTTAGTATTTTTAATTGTAGATTAAAATTTTAAAGTAAACTTAAAGAAACAATTCCAAAGTTAAGTAATTTTAATCATTAAAATAAACTAAAATTTGTTTAAATATTTATTGTTCTAATTATATTGAACTGAATTATTAACTATTAGTATTGTTAAAAGTCCCAATTAGTTTAATATTATTTGTATACTTTCAAAATTTGATAAAATTGTATAATTTTTTAGGATTGCTATGATTTAGAAACATGTTGCATGGATATTATTAGAACTACATATTTATGAAATCTAATTTTTATTTTAAGGTAATTGTTTCAGTGTTACGTCGCCTTTTATTATCTGTTAAGGATAAACATAATTAAAATTGAATACAAAGTTTTCGAAAAAGTCAGAGGTGAAATATTTGATTGCTCAGTGGGTATTTTGCAGAGTGTGAGTGTGCCACATCAATCATCTGGAGCTCCTCTTTTGCCCCCTGATTGAGCTCCACCAGAATGAGAATGGCTGTGTCGCGGTTTCGGCCGACTTCTTCTGCCCCACCGTTCTGTTTCAAGTTTAATTGCTTCGCATACGTTTTAATTATCCGGAGTGCTGAGATCTAAGAGCCGAGTGCTCAATGGGGCACTAGCAGCCACTAATTTGGCAATTTGGCAACTGCACCAGGCGGCCGGCCGTGTGTGTGAGTGTAATAATTACTTTATGGAGTGCACTGTGAATGCGTCTCTTATGACAGCCGCAGCAGAAGTGCAGTGCGCGATCGAGATCGGGTCCATTGCTCAAATGCCAAAGGTGAGTGGTTCTACTTCCACGTCCACGGGGGATGAGTACAGCAGATTCCCAGGTGCGACCTTCGCGTGCTTCGCGTTCGTTTTGTTTTGATGGAATGTTATCAGCCACTAACTGGCGAGATTACAAGAGGAAGTTGTTGAAGACTGCTTTAAATTAAAAAAGTTCTCAAATCATAGCTTGGTTTTAGACAATGCTGTCTCTTGTAGCCTAGTTTTATTAAATCCCAATATTGTACACAATTTTGATTGAATTTTAAATGGGCAATAATAAAGTGATAAGTAATAATAAATTAACTTTAATTTCCAATAGCTTACGACAAGTTATGACTTTAATTTAAACACCTTTTAATTCAAGCAATTTTAGCGATTTAAGATTTAATATATGAGCCAAGACCTAAAATCATTTTGAAAGGCTTAGAGTTTTTGATTATTTTTCTCATTAACGTTCAAGTATTAATAACACATAAAATAAATCATGAAAGACTCTAATTTATTTTAAAATTAAATGATATAGCTGGGATTACTCAACAATTTATGCTTTCAAATTAAAAACTTAAGGAATTAAGTTTCATTAAGTAATAACTATTAAAAAGGACAGTCAATTACCCTACCCTACCCTACCTACCTACCCTACCACCCAGCTTACTCACATATATTTCAGTTCACTTCAGTGCCGTTGCAAATGTCAAAGTTTGGCAATTTTGTGTGTGAGTCAATCGACTTTTACTCGGATTCTGGCAAGAGGCAGTGACCTTCGCGTCGGGCGAAAAATGCAGTCGTCGTGCGAAGAACTGTGAGCCACAAAAATTACTCTCGAAATATCATCATCTAGAGTGGCTCGATGTTTTAAAGTGAGGCGCAATTTACATCAAAAGATGCCTTAATTGATTCTGTCCGCCGGGTCCGCGGTTCCGTCCGTCTTGGGGGGCATTGCATCAGAAATTATCGTAGTTTCATTTAAATTATACGTTGGCGCTCCACTCGTCAGCATTCTAGGTTACAAAACAAACACAGATACGGATCTCCAGATACAGATACAGATATGAAATCGGATTCGGGCAGTTGTAAGTATTTCAAGGTCCCCCCAACCCCTCATTCGAAGCTGTAGAGCAGCCATCAGAAATTACAAATCGTCATTGTCTTCGACTTGGCGCTTCATCACCTGGCTGGGTGCCATTAGTTTCCCTCTCCAACTCCAACTCCAACTCCAAAGCCAAAACCGTCTCCATTTAGATGGCCTCTCTGTCTGGCACGTTCAATGTAAATTAGCCGATGCAGGAAATTAAATGATTTTTTAATGTGCTGGAAAAATGATTACAAACGTACAAAAAACAATCAGAAGACGTTGAAAACTGAAAACTGAGCACTGAGCAATGAAAACCGAAAACCGAAAACAGATTTCAAGTTGTTCATGGAGTGCTATTGAATATGAATTTCAGTTTTTGTTTCCGAGACGGGAGTGGAGTGGAATGGAGTGGAGTGGGGCAAGGAATGCGGCAAAGCGAAGTTTTATTTAATTGTTTTGTTTACAATCCAAGACTCATATTAGCCATTATGAGATGTTATAGTTTTTGTTTGTTTATTATAATTTTTCGCGTTTGCATATTTGCAAACACAACTTCAAATGATCTTGGTAATTACAAAACTTTTCGAGTTTAATTTCTAATTTATTTTTATTGTGGTCTGTGGCAAGGTCGAGTATTACTTGCAGAAAAGCACTTTGCGGAATTGGCAGTGAGGAAGCTATTCAGATTCACCCCTTCCAACCACCCATCCCTTCGATCTTTCATTAATTTCCAGCTCATTTGGGGCGGGGCATCGCCTGGCCTTTGAATTTACAACTCATAAACTTGGCATTATCGAATGTGAAAGTCAGCTCGTGCCAAATCGCATAATGAGCAGAGACCGCTATAACAAAATGCCTGACAAAAATTCAACAATCCATTTGCCATGCATTCGAGCAATGAGCCAAAGACAATTGACCAAAGAAATATTTGCAGATCGTGATGGATGCTACGCCCACCGTTGCAAACTTAAATGAACATGGAATATGGCAATAAAATAATATTGAGTTACTTTTCCCCGTTGTCAAGTGTTGTGTTCAAGTATTTTTCGAGAGTTCAAGTTTTCTTTGTGTTATGCAATCGACTTTTTAATGGGATAAACAAATAATCAAAACTATCAAGCAAAAAAGTTTTAATACATTTGCAGGAAACAACAAATAAATATAATGTGTGGCCGTACATATTTGGTATCTGATTTAAAATGATCAAGGACAATCAATGTTTGTTGTGTTAAATATGAGTTTTTTATTTTCTGTTATTTTGGTAAACATAAAAAATATATTGAAAGATTTCATTTTGAAATTGTATAAATGATAACTATGCAAGCTCATGTTTTATTTCTTAGAAACCTTTTTGGTAATTACGTGTCTTAAAAACGTCCAATTTAATTTATATTAACATATCCCTGACTGTGCTCACATCTTATTTACATAAAATTTACAAGGCTAATATAAAAACTTATAAGACATCTTTGATGTTAATGACAAACTAGTGAAATAAAAGCTTTTTTTATCCTAACCATGCATAATAAAAACTTAATATTTTTAATTAAAATGTTGTTATTTATGGCCTAAAACACATTTAAGTCTTTTCTAATGCTCAGTTTAAATTCAATTTACATTTTTGACACCAGAGCGTATCTTTCCCACCAAGATAACGTATCTGAAAATCGTTTTGAAACGCTATTTCCCTCGCTGTGCTCACATCTCAATTGCGCTTATCCGACTGGAATCCATGTCAACGCCAATCCAAACAGCCACATCTGTGAACTCTGGGGCATAATCCAGCTCATTAGTTGGTCCGTAAAACAAAAACAAAAACAAAACCGAAACAAAACCTAGCGAAAACTCCCACGCACTAAGGGGAAACTAAGGGGTAACAATTTGCAGTGGCAGTAGAATTTGTGCCCGAATTTGTAGGGGCCTGCAGCAAGTTCGTTGCCTGAGTCTTTTGTTATTCGCTTTGGGATGAGGCTGCCGCTGCCGCTGCCGCTGCCAAAGCTGCCGCAAGACTGAAAAGCGAGGCCTGCGATCCGAGATGAAGATGCGTGGAGTGGAGCAGCTGCCGCCGCTCACTTGTCCGTGGCTCACATCTTCTGCCGGCGTCGCTGCTCGCCGCATGACTAATTCCATTACAAATAAGTGTTTGTGCTATTACACGAACGGCAACAAATGTTTATGGCCTGCAGCCGCAGGAGCGCGGTACTCGGTACTCGGTACTCCCTCGTCTCATTTGTTTGAACTGGAATTCGGAGTTGGATGGAGGCGACATCCGAATCATCTTCGCTCATTCGCCCGAACTCACAAAACGAAGCCAAACGAAGCCCGTCAAAATGTTTGGCGCTTTAATTTCAAAGTAACTAGTTTACTATAACAAACCTCCTCAAGCGTTTTCCCTCTTTTCTCCCACTGAGCACTGAGCACTGAGAGCAATCTGCTCTTTGCATTATTTTGTAATGTTTTCGAGTGCTCGTTCGGCTGTAGCACTCTGCCCAAAAATTAAAAAAAATCACATTTTGGCGCGCAATTTTTTTTGAAGCCGACGTCGACGCCGCAGCTTGGGCTGCCGCTCATTTCAAATATAAATACTGGCCTACGAAATTGTTTCAGTATCACAATCAAGTCAACCATCTTCGCAAGAAGAACACAGCCAACAGAGCAAGTTAACAAAAACCGTTTTCGTGTGTGCCAAAACCCCAAACAAGTGACAACACAGAATGAAGGTATAAATTACATAGCCAACTAGAACTGTCAAGTGTCAAGTGGTGTGCAGTGCTATAAGGAGTCCTCGCAAAAGGATATGGGCAGCAATAACAAAGGATCTATTTAGAGAACCTTTTCAGGATGAAAAGCAGTACTTGCTGTTTTGGGAAATATTAGAAAGGAATAGCAAAAAGTGTGTTCAAGGATATCAGCTTTTAGAAGTATTTAAAATGAATATCAGAAGAGAATCAAAAGCTCAAATCAATACAAATATTCGCTTCCTTGTTAGTAATCCTTTTAATTTCTTTATCATGCTCAAGTTTTATATCAGATAATATTTTATCGTTATCAGTATAACAAACTATTTCCTCATATTTAAACTCGATCACAAAGGTGCTAAAAACATTTCCAAAATGTATATTCATATTTCTTACAAGCCAATCAATAACCCTCATTTAAAATCGATATTTGGCCATAGACCGATCAATCAATTAAACAACTCATCAGACTAATGAAGCCTTGATTGTCTCACATCACACTTGGGCAGCAAATGGTAAAGAGAAGACATGAAATATTAATATTTGAGCCATTTTAAAAGTCAAGTTCAGCAGGGCGATTAATCAAGCGGAGATCCGCATAATAAATTTCATAAGCGGCCTCATCACGGCTAAGATCGCCATCAATTTGTCGAATGGGCTACTGTTTGTCTTTTGTTAGATTTGCGGAATTAGAACACGACACCGATCTCATCCGCCTGGGAAACAATTGCAGCCAGCGATCCCAGTACATTTCTAGGGTGCGGGTAGCAAACAACAATTGGTTGGGGTCATTTTGCAATGCTTATGCATTAGAGAAACTTTAAGTGGCGGAAGAAGAACTACTGCTGGACATGCCCAAGAAAGGCAGTCTGGAGATGACCAGGCGGCGATAAAAAGGCAGACAAAAGCGCCAAGCGTAGCACCTAAACGCCAATGAAGCATGAAAGTCAGTGAAGGCCCTGTACTCAAACACTCGGGCAGAAGATCTTTTGCACAAGATTCGGAAATTAGTTGTGTAAGCCAGCGCCAATGAGGTTCTCCCACAGGTTGTCCGCGCCACACGGCGTATACTTAATATTCAGACGCATTGCGCAAACCAGAGATCATCAGCCCTTCACTTGCAGCTTAGTACAAGCCAGCTCAACTCAGCTCAGCTCAGCTCAGCCAAATCCAATCCGATCCGAGCTTCACCTGAGACTGAGACCCAATTACCGCAGATTTGCATATGCCCCAGCTAAATGCTGTAGAGATGGGAAAGACAATGGCCATTCTGGGCCTGCTCGCAAGCCATTAAATCCGAACAAAAGATTGTCAAGCGGTTCGCAACGCAAGTTATGAGAGTTTAATCGAGCTGGCAGCCAACCAGCCGAAAACAGTAGCTACAGTTTCACATTACAAAATTTAGCATTCAGGATCAGGGATGGGATGTGGTATCGATTTCTAGCACTGGCGACATCTCTTTGAAGCCCTCATTCGGGGGTCGGTAGGCCATCTGGTGGATCTTGAAGCCATAGAGTCTGAAACATTCCAAAAATATTAGCTTTTTGATATTATTATAATTTAAAAGGTTTCATGTTTCAAATAATATTAGAAACGATATTCAGATCCTAGTATAGTTAATAAATGGGGCAGTGCTAATGGTAACATTTTGTATAAAGCTTTTAAAATATCCATAGTAAGAAGAGCACAATTGGTTAGCTGATCGAGAGTTATAAGTATCTCTGTATAGGGACCTCAAGGATTGGGAATTGGGAGCTAACCTGGGCACAAACTTCTGCTTCGTCCGCTTGGGCCGGGCATCCGGACACACCATGAACAGCATGTGTGGGAATCCGGTGCCGAAGTAGGCTCCGTCCAGATTGGAGTGCCGTGCCGCCTTGGGGATGTAGACATCGTTGCACTTGGGGCAGTAGATGCGGACCATCTCCTCGCCGGGATTGTCGCTCAGCCCGATGGGCAGCACCGACTGGCGCTGGCAGAAGGCGCGCGGACACGTGCCGAATGCACCCTTCTGGTACTTGTCCAGCATCAGCTCGATGCCCCGGTTGGTGAGGATGAAGCGGGCGTGTATCAGGCCGTACAGCTTCTCGGCACTGGCCTCCAGTTCCGGTTCGGCGGGTGCATCCGAGGCTGAGCCCGAGTTGAGGTCGAGGATCACCTCCAAGGCACAGCGGTAGTTCGTTACGTTCGAGTCCAGGAAGTTGAGGTTGAACTTGTCGTGGATGTAGTCCTCGTCCACCTCGCAGAAGAACTCGTTGCCGCGCTGCTTGCAGAACCAGTGGATCCAGGCACTCTCATCCGAGTCGGTCATGGCTGGCTAATGCTAATTCTAGGGACCTTAGATGCTATGTAACTTGGGGGAAGCTCAGTTAAAAAAAAAACGTTATAATTTCGAATAACTAGTATCTGGTTTAGAGTTTTGCGGCATGGGTTGCTACATAAGTTCTTATCTAATTAGAAACCTTAATGTGTATATTTTCGCAGGCCTTTACGTCTATTGCGCTGCTCGTGTGCCTGGCCGCCTGGACCCATGCGGAACCGCCAGTGCCCCAGAACCAGTACCTGCCGCCCAACCAGTCGCCGCAGGCGCCGACCAACAACTACCTGCCGCCCACGCAGGGCTTCCAGTCGCCGTCGAACAACTACTTGCCGCCACAGCGCACCGGCGGCAGTGGAGCGCCCAGCAACAGCTACGGAGCACCCATCGCCCAGCCCCAGAGTCAGTACGGTGCCCCGGCGCTGACGGGAGCCATCTTCAAGGGCGGCAATGGCAACGGCAATGGCAACGGCAACGGCTACGGACAGCGGGATGAGGAGCAGTACGGCCCGGCCAAGTACGAGTTCAAGTACGACGTGCAGGACTACGAGTCGGGCAATGACTTCGGCCACATGGAGTCGCGCGACGGTGATCTTGCCGTGGGCCGCTACTACGTCCTGCTGCCCGATGGTCGCAAGCAGATCGTGGAGTACGAGGCTGACCAGAACGGTTACCGCCCAACCATCCGGTACGAGCAGGTGGGCAATGGCAATGGCAACGGAAATGGAAACGGCAACGGACGCAATGGCGGTGGCTACGACAGCAACGCGCAGCAGGGCAAGTTCAACGGCTATTGAAGGAGAAGGGTGATTTCCCGATTCCCGATTTAGGTCGACCCCGCAGCTATACTCGTCTACTTCATGGGATCGCTGGCCGAGTATTAAACGCCCATCCAGCCAGAGAGCCAACGATCGCAGTCAGTCTATCCCTACTTCTACATATGCCCTTAGTGGGACGGCCGCCATTTTGCCATAGACAGGCACGTTCCTTTCCATTTCCGTTTCCCGTTTGCGATTCATTTCCGTTCGTTCCTTGTTTTCTGTCTCTACGCCCGGAACTCCTTGCCGTTTTGTTTTGTTTAAGCGCCTTCATTTTGTGTTAGTCTACGCACACACCCGCACACCCACACCCAACACACCACTCACACACAAACACCATGACCATTACGCATTCATACATACATGCATAAGGATTGTATTTAGTTTTTAAACGAAAATGGAAATTCGAAAGTGAAACGAACTTATGAGATTTTTGTGTATATTTAATAATTATTAAATGAATAAAGAAGCATTTTTGTATAAAACAAAGTCAAAAAAGAAAGTTCCAAAATGTGTTTTTATTTCAATATTTCAGCTATACTGATAAGAAATGGTACATTCAATATTTAAACTAAATATTAAAACAAAATATTCAACAAAATGCATTTTAAATTCCTTGATTTAATATTAAAATATTTTAGTATGATTTAAAATGAATGAAAATCAAAGCGAAAAATATTAAAATTGAGTAAAAAATTTGGATTTACTTTTTATTTTTGTATATACATATTATAACTTTTTTTTATTATTATGATATAAAATCTCTTGATAGGTTGTTAGAACGAAATCCATCTGTCCATTCCTTTAAACGCTTTGTTAAAAGATTTCAAATTCAAATATCTACTTCAAGACCCTCTCCAATTGTCCCTGATCGTTATATCGATAGACAGGATCCTTGAGCTGTCCCACAGTGGAGTAGCTCAACTGCGCCGTGAAGTCCTCATCGTTGGCATTTCGCTGAGAGCTAAAAGTAACTCTCTGCAGTTTATTATCCTGAGAGATTACGAAGTATCGGCCCTCTCTGACATTCGATTGCTGATTGTCGATGGAGTCCTTGGGAGTCGCTGGCTCCTCCTCGTCGGGATAGATGATTTTGAAGCCAGGATCAGGAGGACCATACTGGTTAGCCGGACGGGAGATCGGCAGGATCTCTTCCTCGGGGACATCCACTAGTTGCGGGGGCAGATAGTTTGGTTGAGGTTTATCCAGTGGTTCGATCTGGTCCACTCGTGCCTTGGTGATCTCCACTCCCTGACTTGATCGGATCGGAGGCACATACTCGTTGGGCAAATTAAACGGAATCCGCGGCTGCCAACCAGCTGGGGCATATGGTGCTCTACGTCCAACAGGTGGAACTAATTCTCCTCGTACAATGGCCAGAAAGGCCATCAAAGGAAGAAACTTTTTAGAATGTTATTTATAAAATCAGATATATTTCGATTCATAGATTTTGATATTGTACCTTTGCCACCATTTTGACGAACGTTGCAATCGAAACTGCGTTGCAATGTTTGGGACTCGATCATTTTTATATTGAACATTTGGATCCATTGCACTCTTTATCATGCCGGACACGCACCTTGTTCGTCTGACACCAATTGGACTGCATCTGTTCCATCTTCAGGCTACATAGTCACGTATCCAGCCGACAAAAATAAAAAGAATCGACGGCGCACAACCTTGACAACGGATGAGCGCATAATTGGCAAAGGCTCAAATTTGGTTTTGCTCACCGAAGTTTGTTAGCGTTTGTCAACTTGTAAGTGCTCATAAAAAGTGAAAGTGTTTTTCATTGTTTTTGTTAATAAATAGTTTCAATCTATTTTATTCATCTATTAAATGTATTTACTGATTAACCATTAAAAAACAATTCGAACTATGAAGTGAAAATATTCTGTTGCAAAAGAATTTTTAGGATATTATATGCCTAAATGATTATGAATTTAGTTTTGAGATTAAAAGATATTTAAATTTAAATGTTAAAAGTTTAAACTTCAAAATGTTTGATGTATATTTTTAAAAATACGTTACTTTTAGGGTACCGCATTTTTACTTTCAAATCGATGTAATATACAGCCACACTAATGTTCGCGGGATTTAGAGCTAAGGCTGCGATTTAACACCAAGCAAGCAACGGTCACACTTCGAACGGGATGTTAAGAAAAACTACAAAAATTTGACAAATTTATTTATTTTTTAAGCTAAAGCAGCATAATGCGAGCATTTCAGTGTTAATTATGAGTTGTCCCAGTGTCAGTGAGTAATGATCGAGTGCCTGCCATGCCAAACACAAAGGAATCAGCGAAATACATGTGACGAAATTCCATAAACAAATCAGCGTGCAGCTCTGGTAATATAGAACTGGGCAGGAATGGACCACCGAACTCCACCACTGCATTGCCGTCCAGACATGCGGTGAACTGCCTATTGTGCGCCAATGGCCACGGCGAACGCAGGAAACCCAAAAACCATGTGGCCCAGCTGCCGCCTCCACGCCGCGCTGCTCATCCTGGCAGTGCTGGCGTGCCCAACCAGCAGTCAACAAGTTCCTCTGGCCATAGCCAACGCAACTAGCAACCAAGTGCCTACGGATCCTGGCTTCATGCCCCTGCAGCAGTCGCCGGCGAGCGTCTTCTTCGTCAACCACAACCAGCAGAATGCCATGCAGCTCCGGCACAGCATGGAGGGCAAGCTGCGCAACATTCGCAATATGGAGATGCGGGTGGCCAAGATACAGGTGGGTTTTTTTTTTATCTATTCTTATGGCTTTTTAAGCTCCGATTTCATGCCCCAAATCCTCTATGCAGGAAATCTTCGACTCCATGCACCTCGCAAGCTCCAATGGAGCACCGCCCGCTCGCCAAGTCCCCAGCAACGACAGCAGCAACCTGCCCAATCCCCAGCTGCAGCGGGATTTGAGGCTATTTAGCAGCCGTCTGAGCATGAAACTGCAGAAGGCCACCAACGTGGTGCTGGAACTGCGAGAACTCTTTCTCTACAACCTCACCAAGGTCTGGCAATTCAGCTACGACGACGAGGATGAGGATTCCGAGAGCGAGTTGGACCTGGAGATGGAGTTGGAAGATCTGGCTGCCCGGAATACGGCTTCACCATCCACCGAGCCTGCGCCACTCTTCCTAAACAGTCAAATAGAGAACTGCCAGCCGGACTACGAAGCCGAATTGGAGTACGGCTCCTCGTCGACCCAATCAATTCACTACAACAAGCAGCAGATCCAAATCCTGAACTACCTGAAGTCGGACGATGCACGCGTCACCTTCTTGAATGAGAACAATGCCCGTTCCTTGGCTGTCAATGGCTACATATCGGAACAACTGCTTCAACTCAAGCGCCGGCTCAGCCGCAGTGATGCGGAAAACTCGAATAGCAAGCCCAGCAGTGGCAACCACTTCAAGCATATCTATTTTCTGTCCAACTCGGATGGAGCCTCTGCCAGCCTGCACTTTCGTCAGCTTTACGTGTCGGCCATCAAACAAAAATTTGTGCTCTTCCTCATCGATGTGGGATCGGCTCTGAACGCGGAATTGTTTGACCTCACAAAAAGCTTTGGTAAATACATTGACTTTAATTGGAATATATATATTATAATTTGTTTATTTGCAGTTCATGAAATGCTCCAGCTGCTGGAGGAGACGGATAAAATCTCGCTGGTAACGGTTTCCAGTGAGGCGCATTTCATGTCCCTGGATGCCTTTTCCGCAGAGGCTGGCCACGGAATTTATAGTGCTACTCGAGCCCACAAGGAGGAGATCATCAGCTATATTAACAACCTGAGTCGGGCACAAGCTCCTACAAATCACTCTTTGGGCTTCGAGTTCGCCTTTCAGTTACTCCACCGACTGCAGCAATCGGGAATGATAAACACGGCTGAGCAACCAGTGGAGTTTGTCTATATTACACGTGGTCTCTTGACTAATTTATCTGATGCAATGGCAGTCCTGCGAGTGGTGGCCGAGGGTCAACGGCGGCTCAGGGCCCCAGTGATCATAAACACATGCGCCGTGGTGCTGGATGAGAAGCGGATCATGTACGAAAAGCAATTCCTTAACGATGTGGCCACACAAAACTACACAAAGTACGAGATTGATGTGGCCAGTTGGTGGCCCAGTGGTCAGCAATCATACCAGTTGGCTGGACGCTTCTTTGTGCTTAGCAAAATGCATGCGGAGACGTCGCTGCCGCAGACAAGTTCACGGATCTTTGGACAGCTCTTTCAGGAGCGATATCTGAGCGACACTTTGGAGGTTCATCCCCCGGTTGTGGACGCAGACAGTGGAGGTGAGTTTTCATAGGTTTTAACTGTTCAAAAACTAAAGTTTCCTGTTCTTGCAGATGTTCTTGTCTCCATCACGCATGCCATTCCATTCTATGGGGTTGTGGGCGTAAATTTGTACCTGGCGGATCTTCTGGAGGATCTGCTTAACTATCCCAGTGCTTTATCCAGTGCCAAGCAGGGTAGTGGTTACGCCTTTCTCCTCGACCGCTCGACGGGAAACACGCTTGCTCATCCGGCCTTTCCGCGGCCGCTAATTCAGCGTGAGACGTCATATCCCGTAAACATTGCTTACCTGGAGAACGCCACGGACTTTTCCAGCCTCATACGGGAGCGCCTGCTGCATGAGGAGAGCGGCAACGCCACCACGGATGTCTACGTGGGCAGTCGAAGGTTGCAACGCACCTACCACTGGCAATCTGTGCTGGGATTTTATGTACTGTGCCTGGTCAGCAGTGGAGGCGATTCCCTGCGCAATGTATCCTCCACGCAGCGATATAACTTGAAGGACACCGTGTCCAACTACGAGCCTGGCTACTATGGCGAGAGCATGGACCTGCTGTACCATCGCTTGGACCTCAATCAGGGCGGGAGCGTCCAACCCAAGACCTGCCGCTACTTCAGGCAAATGGCCACAATGGGTAGGTCCTTTGAAGGATGTTCTATGAAGAAAGTAGTGATATAAATATAAATTCGATTTCTTGCAGATGCTCCCACTTTATTTCTCAGTGCTGCCGCCTTCGAGTCTCCGTTCGGATTCCTGCACAACAACAGGCCTCGAACCCAGCTGCGGCATGTGGAGTCCATAATGGCCTACCTTCGCGACTCCAGTGGCCTCCTGGCCAATATGGGACTGCGTCCCAGCATCCGGCATGAGGTGAGTGTGCTGTACCAGGCGATGCAGCAGCTACGACGCCGGCACCAGGACGCAAGAGGATCACTGCGCAGCCACATCATCCGACGGTACATGGCCAGTGTGAGTGGAGTGCTGCAGCTGTACCCAGGATGCCTGCTCAGCAGTAGTTACGATCCGACAAGGAGACCGTGGTTCCGGCAGGCCATGGCCCAGCCCGGCAAGATTGTAAGCACAGCTCCGTATTTGGATGCGGGTGGAGCGGGATACATCATCACCATTGCACACACCATCTTCGAGGGCAAGGCTCATGCGCTGCACTCTGTCCAGCAGGACAGGCCGGTGGCAGTGGTGGCTCTGGACGTTCCCTACGCCTTCTACTATCGTCTGATCCTGGAAGGCACTCCCATCTGTCAGCTGCCGCACATGAAGTGTCTGCTGTTCGAGCACGAAGGATATCTGCTGGCCCATCCCAGCATGCTGCAGCCTGCTACGACCACGAGGAACCAGCGGCGTCCACATGAGCACCTCACGCACAAGGAATCGTACTTGGCCAACGATGTGCTCAACCACGGCCAGTTGGTGAGGAAACTGGGCTGTGCCAGCTATCAGAACCGCACTCTGCAGCGTTACTACGCGTTCAATACCTCCCTGGCCACCATTCTGGGCAACGTTGTGCACGGCGAGCGAACCAAGTACGCGATTGCCCTGATCCGGGGCAGCAACCTCTTTGCCGCCGTACTCAACTCCAGTTGCGATGGCGGTGCCTTCTGTCCGTGCAGCACCATTGACCGCGAGTGTCTCAACTGCAAGCGGATGGATCAAACGGACTGCGAGTGCCCGTGCGAGTGTCCCATGGTGGGCGACAGTAGCTCGCCGTCCTCCCTCGTCTACTTTGCCAATTACACGCAACATTTCCCGTACTGTCCCCCACCCAGTGAGCACTTTGTTGCACTGCCACCGACAACGCAGCTACTCAGTGCGCTGCCCAGTTGTCCCGGATCTGCAGGCACCTGCGAAACGTACTCCACGCAGCGCGAGTGCCTGGGCGTGATGGGCTGCGAATGGTGCCAGCAGGATGTCGATGGCAGCATCTTTTCAACGCCCTTCTGTTCGTCGCAGGCGAGCTGCTTCAATGGAGTGCTTGCCTCGCTGACACCCTATGGCGAACTGGACGAGCTGGAACTGCTGGCTGCCCACAATCCGCAGAGGGAGCAGCACGCCTACTCCGCCTTTGGGCCGCTGGGAGGAGCCATTGTGGTGCTGGCCATGGTGATTGGCTTTGCCATTTACTGCTACAGACACAATCTGGATGCCCAGACGCAGGAGCAGTTCTATGTGGACTCGGTGCAGGAGGAGAACTACGGTCTGCCGCTATCCCGATTCAACTTTGACGACTGCAAAGCGCACGATGAACCGCCCCTAGGTGGCGGCTACGACCACGCATCTGCGCAACGGCAGCTGATGCATGCGGCGGACATATCGCCGTACCACGTTTCCAGCGGCAGTAGCTACCGCCGGCCACCCAACGGGGAGTCGGACCACGGCTACAGCACGATGACGCCGCACGAGGACAGCTCCGACCAGCAGTGCTTCACGCTGGCGGAACCCTTGCTGCTGCACGACAAGCGGCACAGCAAGTCGGACACCATGTCCATATCCACCTCCATATCGAGTCCCACGAACCGGCAGCAGTCCTCCACGCAGCCCAACACGCATCCGTACTTGAGCAACCAGCCGGCCTCGAAGACGGAGCGCTACAAGCAGGTGCAGGCCACGCCCTCGCCCTGCCGCGGACCGCCCGCCGGTGGGGGCGGTGTCTACGGGCAGACCACGTTGCCCCTGGAGGGGGATGAGTCCCGGCCGCACTACATCCTGGCTCCGGTCACGGTGCACCGGCACATGGAAACTGCCGAGTCGTAGTCCACATAGCGTTGTTAAGTTTTAAAGCGTAAGATGTCCGCTTGTTTGCCAATTTAGTTGTGTAAGTTTCCCAACGGGCAGTTCAACTGCCGCCTGTCCGGAATGAGTGTTCCGCATTCCAGACATGCCAGGGGCTTAGGAACTCCAGTTCTGACCCATCTGTATCTATTGGAGCCTCTGAGTACGAGTCCAGTACCAACTATTAAGTGATGACATTGTTTCTGCTCAATCAATCAATTTTTGATCGATGTATTGTATTGTATTGTATTTTACTGTAATTTATTGCAAAAAGTATTACTATATTATGTGCAGCTATATACTTCCGATATTTTTAGCATTTATTTGATAAGCACCAACAACAGAAACGTACTTACTTGTCTGATTGTAAGATACCATGTCGTATACCGTTTTTTGTAATAGATCCTAAGTACACAAAGTTACTAACAACCGATTTTAGTACTACACACGTCTATAATAGCAATGTACGTTTCAAATAAAATGTTTAAATTTTGCTAAAAAAAAAAAAAAAAACAATCACAAGATCTTAATCTTAACCTTGATCCAGAGCGGTCCGATGATCGATCGATTGAGTTGCCAACTTCTCGTCCTCCGATCAGCTGGCCGCACGTTAATGAATTTATTTTTACACATATACAGTTTATAAGCAAAGCAGACGCTGCTCAATGGGCAATTTCTCGGCTGCCTGTGGTGGCCAAAAGTTGCCAATTTATAAATAACAATGTCTGATTAGGGGTTGTCAAGGGGTTTTCAGAGCAAATATATTGAAGGCTCACTACAAAACAGTTTTATTACACAGATTAGCTGTGATATTTGTAAATTCGTTTTTTACCCGATACCCAACCGTTTCGAACCCGCAAGCAACCGGTTCGTACACACCACACTTGGCAACCCTGGACAGAAGCTGCTAGCTCTCACTTTTCCATTGCAGCCATTGCATTTGGTTTTCTGGTCTGGCGCACGACGAACGTTGTTTTGGGTCCCAACATTTCAGCCCAACAACAACTCTGTACTTCAACCATATCTCTGGCCTATCTGCACTTCACTTCCTTCGACTTTGAAGTGAGTGAGTCGAACCGTTTCGCTTGCCGAAAGCCGTTTTGTTTTTCAAATGTTTTCGAAATATGTACAAAGTGCTCCGATACGTACCGAGAGGGAACTATTACGCAATGCATAGAAAGTGTTTGGCGAACGAGAAAAAAAAACAATAGTTATGTAAAAATAATTGCATCTATAAAATCTTAATTTGAGACTTTTCAATATAAAAGAGAGTCTGAGTGGAACGTCTAGCAATCACTTTTCGGAAACAGAAGAATATGTTTTACCATAGTGATTATGGTAATACTTTAGTAATTGTTTTGCTTATTAATTAGTTTAAATGTTGTTATGATAGATGGAAAAGGATTTAGGGTTAGATAACATTTGAAGCAAATAGGGAATCCCCAGAAAATCTTTACCATTTTTGATGGAAAATACAAGACGTAAACTTGGAAAAGGTTTTCCATAAGTATATAATAGATGAGAATTTAAATATGAAGAGGACACTAATGGGCTATAAATGTGTGGTTTAAGGTAGGAATTTTTAAAACCAATTTGATTACATCATGACCTTAACCTTGATGCTTTTTAAACCCTTGATCTTTGTATTTTTTTTTAGAAAACAAGACACCATGTTTAAGTCCCTCTTCGATGCCGCGCAGAACTCAACGTTCAAGTCGCCATTCACCAGCGTCAACTGCCAGGCTGCCCCACCTGCCTCCGCCCCCACATCCTCCGCTGTGGTGACCCCCGCCCTCGCCCTCAAGGATGTCGCTCCACGCCAGCTGAGCCCCAACCACGACTTCGCCGCCGCTGCGGCTGCCGAGGGTGGTAAGTAGGACGATCACTTAGAAAAACCTCTCATCATATAAAATACCAAATTAAAATAACAATAAAATTTTCCAATGATTTGTTAAGGTCTTAAGTTCAAACTTAAAGTTATATTTTTAATTTTATAGTTCGGATGCAGATACAGAAATCATATCTTCAAAACATTTTAAGACTTCAATTAAAATTAATTAAATGAATTAATAATTAAGTTATTTAAAAAAATTAAAATAGTTTTAAACGCAGACTAGACATTTTTTTTTTAAATAAACTAAACCAAAAGTAGAAAATACTTGTTGAAACTTTAAGACCTTAATAAAATTGGTATATAATTAGAATTTTTCAAATTAAGGTAAATTTATAACTTTTAAATTTTAAATCAACCTCCAAAGTTATTAAAAAAAAATTAAAGAACTTGCGAACAAAAATCAAAAATATTTTGATTATTATTTTGAATATTAAATGTTTGTGTGTTTGTGTTTGTGCAGGTAAAATTACACTTCTCAAATTTATTATATCATAACTAAAAGTTAAACTTTTTAATAAAAACTTTAATAAGCTTTTGGATGGAAAATTAAGTCCCCAAAATTGTTTTCTATTTGCATTTTTTATAACTTTTTCATAAGAAACACTTAGATCAGATTTATAATGATGCTCTATTCTAATCCACGGCAGACTCCTGTGAATTCGGCTCGAACCACTACTTCCTGCTGTGCGGCCTGGGCGGCATCATCTCGTGCGGCTCCACACACACCATGGTGGTGCCTCTGGACTTGGTCAAGTGCCGCCTGCAGGTGGACCCGGCCAAGTACAAGAGCGTGTTCACCGGCTTCCGCATCAGCTTGGCGGAGGAGGGCGTCCGAGGACTGGCCAAGGGCTGGGCCCCCACCTTCATCGGCTACTCGATGCAGGGTCTGTGCAAGTTCGGCCTGTACGAGGTGTTCAAGAAGATCTATGGCGACGCTATCGGCGAGGAGAACGCATTCCTCTACAGAACCGGACTCTACCTGGCCGCCTCGGCATCCGCCGAGTTCTTCGCCGACATCGCCCTGGCGCCCATGGAGGCGGCCAAGGTTAAGATCCAGACCACGCCCGGATTCGCCAAGACGCTGCGCGAGGCTCTGCCCAAGATGACGGCCCAGGAGGGCGTGGCCGCCTTCTACAAGGGCCTGGTGCCGCTGTGGATGCGCCAGATCCCCTACACCATGATGAAGTTTGCCTGCTTCGAGCGGACGCTGGAGCTGCTCTACAAGTACGTGGTGCCCAAGCCCCGTGCCGATTGCACAAAGGGTGAGCAGCTGGTGGTGACCTTCGCCGCCGGCTACATTGCCGGCGTCTTCTGTGCCATTGTCTCGCATCCGGCGGACACAGTGGTGTCCAAGCTGAACCAGGCCAAGGGAGCCTCCGCCCTGGACGTGGCCAAGCAGCTGGGTTGGTCTGGTGAGTAGTGTTATTGGGGTCTACCTGTGGCTCCTTCATCTGAAATCGTTTCTTTCTTCCTTTTCTCTAGGACTCTGGGGCGGTCTGGTGCCCAGGATCGTGATGATCGGCACCCTGACTGCCGCCCAGTGGTTCATCTACGACGCCGTCAAGGTGTTCCTGCGCATGCCACGCCCACCACCACCGGAAATGCCCGAGTCGCTGAAGAAGAAGCTGGGCGTGACTGGCGAGCAGTAATCCAAATATATTGAGCCAAGTGTTTTTTTAATTTAGAGCGAGCAGAATGTTAAACGAATTAAACTGGATTTGCATAGATAAACCACACAGTAAATAAAAACTATTCAAAAATGGAACGATCTTTGAATTAAGGATTTGTCCACAGTATTTATATTAAATCTCATAATATTTTGATTTGAAAGTCTGAAAATAAGTCAAAAAAGTCTTAATAAATGGTAATCTATTAATGCTATCTGCATATTCTGTTTTGAGAAGATTCAAGGTGATATTTGTGAACTCGTTTTCCTACGTCATTTTTTTTTTAGATATAAACGATTTTGTACAATCATTGTTAATTGAGTAACAAGCTACCAAATTCTTTTTTAAATATACAACATATTAATGTAATAAAGGTAGACCCCTAAATCATTCAAATAACCGCCAAAGCTCAAGTTTGTAGTTCGGCATTGTTCAACACTGAAGAGCCGGCACTGTCCAACACCGAACAGCTGTGCATGTCAACAAACAGCAGCAAGAAGAAGAGGCATTCAACACGCGGTCGGCGGGCTGCAGTTAAATTCAATTTTTCTTAATTAAACATTTCAAGTATGGTCCAGAATAAACAGAAAACCGCAAAGCCGCCAAAGGCAGCGAAACGTCCAGCCAAGGAGGATGCAATTTCCAAAGCGGAAAGCTGGCAAAAGGTGAAAATCAAGGGCCACGTGATATCCGATGATTGCGGTGGCTACGAGGGATTGATTGGTCTGGAGGTCCTCAAGGACTACGATGCAGCGCTGGTAAAGTCCTCGCAGAAGAGGGTCAGTTCCCGCAATCCTGCCAGAGAACGCAAGCTGAAGAAGAAAAAGAGGAAGGTGTCCAAGGGCGGAGATGAGGACTCCAGCGAGAGTTCCAGCGAATCGGAAAGCGAGGAGGACGTGGCGGCCGCAGCCAAGGCCAGTAAAAAAGCTCGTCTTGCCGAGCGGCATGCCCAAAAGATGCAGAAACTACGTGAGAAGCGGGAGAAGCGAAAGGAGCTTCGCAAACAGAAAAAATCAAAGGGCAAGGAAAACGATAACAGCGAGGATTCCAATGATGAATATCCGGAAGATCGCTTTGCACTGCTACGACCGCCGCCTTTGGATGATAAGGAAAGACTTGCCCAGGCGGAAGAGGAATCCAGCGCCGAGGAGGCACCAGAACTAGTGCCGATTTCCACAGACGAAGTGGAAGATGTCTCCGCCTGGAACGGCCTGGGAGTTCCCGCTCCCATCCTGCGTGCCCTCGGCGAGCAGGGCTTTAAGGCACCCACTCAAATCCAGGCCTTGACTCTACCCGCTGCCATCCACGGCAAAAAGGATATCCTCGGAGCAGCCGAAACGGGCAGCGGAAAGACCCTGGCCTTTGGCATTCCTATGCTGGCCGGCATCATGGAGCTGAAGCAAAGGAATATTCTCTCTGGCATTCGAAAGGCGCCCAAGGTGAAGGGACAGCAGCCCGAGCCAGCGGCCGATGAGCACGAGTTGACTCCTCCGCCGGAGGAATTGGATCATGTTTCCGGAGCCAGTGAAGAGGAAAGTGATGCGGAGGAGCATGCCCAGCGCAAACAGACCCCCTTGTACGGTCTGGTGCTCACACCCACCCGGGAGTTGGCCGTGCAGGTCAAAAATCATCTGGTGTCGTCTGCCAAGTACACGGGCATTCGAGTAGCAGCCATCTTTGGTGGCCTTGCCGTGGCCAAACAGGAGCGCGTGCTACGACAGTGTCCAGAAATCGTTGTGGCCACACCTGGTCGTCTCTGGGAGCTTTACGCCCAGGGCAATCAGCATCTGGGCAAGATCGAGGATGTAAGCTTCCTGGTCATAGACGAAACGGATCGCATGGTGGAGAAAGGGCACTTTGAAGAGCTCAGGAGTCTTCTCAAGGTCCTTAACTCGGATGAACAGAAGAAACAGCAGCGCCAGAACTTTGTTTATTCGGCCACGCTGACACTGGTTCATGACCTTCCCGATCACATGCAAAGTATGCAACTTAATCACCTCCTAATCCCTTTAAATTATCTTTTATATTTCCCTTTTAGAGCGCAATGTGGGCAAACGACCCAAGTTTGTGAAGCAAACGGTGGATCAGAAAATTGAGAGCCTCATCGAGGAGCTAGGCATCTCCCAACCCAAAATTGTGGACATAACAAGCACACAGCGTGAGTATTTTAAGTTCATTTTAGGTTAAATACCTCATTTACCATTGTTCTTTGCAGAAACCGCCCAAACGTTGACCGAGAGTCGACTGCTGTGCCCAATCGATCATAAGGATTACAATCTATACTACTTTATTCAGCGCCATCCGGGCCGCACCATTGTCTTCTGCAATTCCATCGACTGTGTCAAACGACTGGCCACGCTCTTCGGCTTGCTGGACTGCAATCCTTTGCCCCTCCACGCCAACATGATCCAGAAGCAGCGCCTGAAGAACCTGGAACGCTTCCGTGACTGTCCCACGGGCTTGCTGATAGCCACTGATGTGGCTGCCCGGGGCCTGGACATACCGAATGTGGAGCATGTGATCCACTACCAAGTGCCGCGCACCAGTGAGAACTACGTCCACAGGTCGGGTCGCACAGCGCGAGCCAATAAGCACGGCATAACCGTCATGTTCATGGAACCGGGCGAGGTCAAAAGCTATGTGAAGCTGTACAAAACACTAGAGAGAAGTGAGTGGACGGATAAGTCAAACGAAAGATTGTTTTCTTAACACCAATTATTTCAGCTGAGGATCTGCCGCTCTTCCCCATCTCGGAGCGATTCCTCCCCGCTGTCAGAGAACGCGTGAATCTTGCACGGGACTTGGACAAGGAAGAACTGAAGCTAAAACGCGTTCAGAGCGAGCGCGGCTGGATGAAGAAGCATGCCGAGGAAATGGACATGATCATCGATGGCTACAACGACGAGTCGTAAGTCTAATAGATAAGGCATATTTTGTAAAGGACTACAACTCATTGTTTTTAAACGCAGTGGCAGTGACCAGGACGAGGATCCTTTCGTTATCGAACGCCGGCGCAACCGCCTGCGAGTGGAGACAGTCAGAGCCCAGCTTAACGCTCTACTGGCCCAACCGATCTTCCCCAGAGGATTCAGCTTTAAGTACCCCAACAGCGAGGCAACTCAGTTGGCCACGAGTCACTCCCAAAGTGCTGTGGAGACCATGAAGGCGGCCATAGAAGACCAGAAGCAGGCCAAAAAGGATCGCAATAAGCGTAAAAGGAATGCCTAGGACAAACTTAAACTATTTTTATTAAATAATGGATAAAAGAGTTACCACTTTGGATGCTTCAATTAATGCTTTGAGACAAAGTATCGCACACCTCCCTCTGTTAAAGATCGGGCGTGCTTGGCCAGCAGCGTGGATACGGACAAAGTAGGGGTAGTAAAACATCTGGATTGAAAAGAAAACTTTAGAAAATCCCAAGACTGCTGATATGAACTCACTCTATGTACGGTTCCATTTCATCCATTGTCCACCTCTGCTTAGTTTTGAACATAGCCTTCATACGATCGTTGATCGTGGTGGGCAGCTGCTCCTCGGCCAGCGAGCGGATGCAGGGCTGAGCCCCCTCCTTGTCGCAGATACCCAGACCTCGAAGATACTTCAAGTGGCAGGCCATACCCTCGGGCAGCGCCTCCTGCCAGGTGCGCATGAATTCCTCGTTGCGGAATCGCAGGCCGGGCTGGAGAATGTTCTGTGCCACAATCCTGGCCACCAGTGACTCCTGGTACTCAAACTTTCCCGGACACCGTTCGCTGGGAGTGGTATAGATATCGAAAAGACCCGCCACAACATCCTCGGGAGCGATGCCCTTCAGGGCATTGATGGTTTCCTTTCTCTCCACTTCGTCCAGTGCCCAGGAGTTCTCGCTGATCACTCCCAGCATCAGACTTATGGTGCGGTACTCGTATTCGTACTCCATCACCCGCATCCGGCCGTCCAGCTCCATGGCTCGATAGTGGCTCAATCCCTCCATGAACTGTGCCCGGCTGCACTGCACCGTGTCCAGAAGTTGGGACAAGGTGAAGAGCAGCTTTTGCTCCACGCAGAACTCGTTCTCAGGCCCCGAATAGCGAGTCAGTTGAAGGAGCTCGCCCAGTTTGCGGAAACGCGGCTTGATCTCGCGGCACTCAAAGTACTCGTGGAACACTTTGAGTACGTGACGCTGCTCCAGAGTCCGCGGAACCTCCAACTCGTCCTCCGTGCTGTCGTTGAGACTACGCTCCAGGGATGCGTTGGCGTTGCCTGTGCGTGGGCTTTTAAGCGGTGATGTGCTAGTGGCAGCGGCGAACTTCAGGTCCGGCACCAGGAGCAGACTGTTGGAGATCTCGGCTCCCTTAACGTCGTACGTTCGCTCGTCGGTGCAGAGCACCACCTTCTCGTTTTGGCCGCCCTTGAAGTGCAGCGTCTGGCCGTCGCGGATCTGCTCCAGCATGTGCCCGTCCAGCTCGAGCAGACGCAGGTTGTCGGAGTCCACGTCCGCCGAGGGGAAGTACAGCGCCTGGGTGAGCTGGGTCAGCTGGCGCTCGTCCAGCTTGGCGTGTTTCACTATGATCTTCACATCCTCCGGCGTGCGCACGTAGCTATTGAATGGAGTAGGCCAAATCAGGGGTTAAGGGTCCTTTGGAATGTCGACAGGGGCACTTACTGCTGAGGGGTGTTCTCATCCACCTCCATCAATTCCATTTTTGCAGGATGTAAACAAAAACTAATTGAGCAAGCCAATGGGCGGGAAGATTAAGTGTGCCCACAGCGCCACGTAGTTGCCACATCGCTAGAGTTTATTTGAGCGACTCTCTTTCAATACCTGAGATTTCAAAAAATCAATTAGCCCCTAGCATCACTTTATTAAAATTTCCTGGATATTTTCATCTATTTAGTTCAACACAAAAGTTTTGATATTCCCTAACTGACGAACACCCAAAATTAATTAAACATAAATATTAATTTAACTTGATGGAAAAAAGGCCAACAAACACGAATAAATATATTATTACGTACAAGAAAAATGTGTTCTTAATTTTAAATTTATCTAAATATGATGGGATTTCAAAACGTTGAACAAAAACAAATCTGGCAACCCTTTTACTCTGGTGTTACCGTATTTCAGCATCTGTAATGTGCTGGCTTATTTAAACTACCCAGGTAAGGTCACTCTCGCAGCGCAGCTGATCAGTTATTTAACGGTCGAAGCTTTCGCGAGAACGAGAACGTTTCTATCTGCGCACTGATTTCGGTGGCAAGCGTGTTTTGGTTTTGCCCGTTGCCGTGCACTTGCGCCCACTTTAGAAAGCGCTGACTGCGGGAAAGGTCGTTGTGTCGAGCGTTCAATCACTGGCTGTGACGTTTGTGGAAAATCAATTCGGATTGGTGACGGACGTCGACCTCCGTGCGCTGATAAGCGGAGAGCCCTGGTAGCGGCAAGATGCCCGTGGGAACGTTCGACGCCTGGGACACGGCTGTCCTGATCAGCATCCTGGTCATATCGGCCCTGATCGGCATCTACTACCGCTACACGGGCGGCAAGCAGAAGACCACGCAGGAGTACCTGATGGCGGACCAGAGCATGACCACATTCCCAGTGTCCTTCAGTCTGATGGCCAGCTTCATGTCGGCCATCTCTCTGATGGGAGTGTCCAACGAGTCCTACGAGTTCGGCACCATGTTCTGCGTGATCAACATTGCCTACGTGCTTAGCACACCCATTGCCGCCTACCTCTTCCTGCCGGTGTTCTACAGGATGCGGACGACCAGCGTGTACGAGTACCTGGAGCGGCGTTTCGGCCAGGCCACCCGGCTGTCGGCCTCCCTGGCATTCACCGTGCAAATGATCCTCTACATGGGCATCGCCCTCTATGCTCCGGCCCTCGCCTTGGAGGCGGTGACCGAGATACCGCGGTCGATGGCCATCGTGGTCATCGGACTGGTGTGCACCTTCTACTCCACGCTGGGCGGCCTGAAGGCGGTGCTCATTACGGATGTGTTTCAGTCCTTCCTCATGTTCGCCGCCATCTACGCGGTGATTGCCGTCTCGGCCATAAAAGCCGGAGGATTCGCGGCCATCTGGGAGGTGGCAGTGGAGCGAGGCCGTGTGCAGTTCGATGACTTCTCCCTGGATCCCACCGTAAGGCACACTTGGTGGTCACTCATCATTGGCGGCATGGTCACCTACCTCTCCCTCTACGGAGTCAATCAGACGCAAGTCCAGCGGCTGCTGAGTGTACGAAATTTGAGGAGCGCTCAGTCGGCGCTCTGGTGGAACTTGCCCATCCTGGGAATGCTTAGCTTCAGCACCATCTTCAGTGGGCTGGCCATATTCTACTACTACCGCGACTGTGATCCGGTGCTGGAGCATCGCATCGAGAAGCGCGATCAGGTCATGCCGCTCTTCGCACTGGACACTATGGGTGAGTTTTTTGGGAAATCCCGTAAAGAATTTTTCTAATTACTGTTATCTTTCCGGCAGGTCAATACCCTGGGTTGTGCGGCCTCTTTGTGTCCGGAATATTCTCCGCCAGTCTCTCCACGATTTCGTCGGCAGTTACCTCACTCTCGGCAGTTACGCTGGAGGATTACCTGAAGCCCTTGTACAAGGCGATATTTAAGCGGACGCTCGTCGACTCCCAGTCCACGTTGCCCACAAAGGTGGTGGCCTGTATTTTCGGATTGCTCTGCATCGGACTGGCGTTTGTGGCTGGCTCCATGGGTGGAGTCCTTCAGGCCTCGCTCACCATTTTCGGAGTTGTGGGCGGACCGCTGCTGGCCGTTTTCACCCTGGGCGTCTGCACTACGCGCACCAACCAACGTGGCGTGCTTCTGGGATTCCTTGTCTCGCTGATGGTTTCCTTCTGGATGGGTTTTGGCGGACCAAAACCAAAGCCCGTTACCCTAGAGTTCAGTACCTCCGGATGTACAAATGCCACGGCGCTCCTAGCACATGCCATTGAACTCGGCGCCAATAGCAGTCCAGTGGTCATCGAACCGCACTACTTCTGGTTATATCGAATTTCCTATATGTGGCTAAGTGTGATCGGCTTTCTTATCGCCGTGGTCGTCGGCTATGGCAGCAGTATTGTGCTGGCGCACTTTGGATGGGCAGAAAACTCGGAAATCTATTTGGACAAGTATCAGAAGCAACTGGACTACGACCTATTCGCACCCATACTGTCTCGTCGCTGGCGTCGCCAAGCGGAACAACGAAACAATTTGGCTCAGGATGAGACGCTCACCAAGCTAACTCATTAGTAGTTCCGGCCGAAGACTTAGAGTAATATATTTATGAACAATTAGGAATTTCAAGGAGGAATTAGATTAGTGTTGTTACGGATGTCGTACCTAAAAGTGCATAACTATGTGACCTTTTTGTATACCTGTGTGAACTAAACTTGCATACAGAGCGACCAGAACAGAGTCTTCCATATACATATAAACAACGATAATTATTAGTTATTAACGGTGTTGCAAATGTTCACAAGCTGATCGTTAAGTGGCCTCGTAGATTAGTCAAATGTTTTTTACAATTATATCTAAAGAGAAGAATATTACCTCAACAGACTTTTAGAAGCGACAATAACTACATTGAAGCGTGTTGGCCGATTACTTTCCCATGTTGGGCATTGACAGCCACAATGCCCACATAAATTATTGACTTAGTTGTACACTTAGTTTTACTGGAATATTTATGTTCATACCTACTTAACTCTATTTAATTGGATCCCTCAATTACTCGATATTTTCATAGTTTCCAATCTTTTATTTACATAGTACAGCTCTAGGTCAGGGATTTATATATATACACAATGAGCACCCCTATAAATAGTTACTAAAATGTTCTTACATTGTGTTGAATTGTGTTTACTTATATAAGAACCTTTAGATTACACGAATATTCTATAAAAACATTAACATATGTATATACGCTTGTTGTGTCACAATCAATTTTGAATAATAAGCTATGAATGTTATATTATATGTATGCATTTGTAAAATCAAACTGCTGACCATTAAAAACAACTGTTCTACAAAATGTGACTGAAAAAACAGACGTTTTGTGTTTTGAAAACATTTGGCTTGGATTTCAAGAATTACTTTGAGCAGCTCATGTGTTTTTTTGTTTCTCCGAAATCACGATGAGCTGAGAATTTACTCCGATAAGCAAATTTGTGCACTCAGTTATCAAGGTTGTCCAAGGCTCGTACTCGATGAAAAATCTATTTTGGAACCAATGGCCTAACTATGTACGCTTACCTTCGCCAGTTGACAATTGCGCCTTGCGAGCACAAAGTCTAATTGAGGGTCGGAGACAATTGCTTAGAATTGGAAAAGGCATGGGTCACAACGGGAATGGGTTTGTCTGTAAACAAACGCCAATTGAAATATGTCGAAACATCGTTAATATGTCTTGTTTGTGGAAAGTTTTCTGATCGAGGGTTCAAAGTACCAATAGACTCGCATGACACAACTTTTTGGCCAATGTTCTATAGAAAGAATAGCCGAAAGCGTCAGAAAATAATAGTTAGACACTGAGCGACTTTTGTTTACCCTTATGTTACGCTGTTTTTATTTTTTGTAAATAAAAGTGTATTGAAGGTAAAGGACACAGAATCACTTTATTTATAAATATTAATTCGTACGCCAAGTTATAAAATATATACATAAGCTTTCAATAATTGCTTCCTTCAGATAGTATAAATATGCCGAAAATGCCACCTCATTAATCGGCGAAATCGCTTGATTTGTTTACTCTTTGATTAATTATGCGATTTGATAGCATTTGGTGGCAGAGACTTTCACATATGCATAGCTATCCGAACAGCATTCAGTACCGATACGATAAGTCCACAGGTTTACATGTTCATATACTATACAAGTATATAAATTAGTATGATTCATAAAGAAATTTGCTTTCTATTGATTGTGCTTTCTCACAAATTCCATAAACACATCTTCAAAAGTCGTATGACTAACGGAGTAGTACAAAATCTGAATTTCAGTTTTTAAGTTCTCCATGTATGCAAAGATTGCAGACCATTTGATCATCTCGTTTGGAATGCAAAAGGTAATCATTCCTCGGTAAGTGTACTTCTCGCTGGGGAAAAGGAAAGCAGATATTACAGATAGGAATGCCACAATAATAGTTTGGTTTAATGCTTGAATGTCACTGAACTGATCAAAGGCAACAGTACGTATGAGTGATAAAAGTGCTACAGTTTCATATCTATGTATATAGTTTCATTTAATTAAAATATTCCAAGACTTTGATTTTACTTTTATTTGTGGATCTATTTGTGGACTTCCTGGAACTATAGTATATGAGTATTGTGGTTTATCTGTTTACAGGGCATTGCAAATAATAATAAAGTAAATGATGAAATATATATACACATGGAGGGTATCTAGCAGTTCTGGCGGCCGATATCTAAATGTTATTTGCCTTCGCTCGTATGAATGTAGAGCAAACATAAGGCGTGACACAGAAATCACTTTGGTTTAAATTCGGTTAAAATGTAAATACGATGTACACGGTGTGCAGAATTTAGAATTTTCCAAACAAGAAAACCAAACTAAGGTATATACATACGTACTTACAAAGTTAAACCCAAAAAGGATTTCTGTGTCACCCTTTGGAAATTTCTTTTAAACATACAAATTTAATTTGTAATTCATAAAAAATAAAAAAAGAATTTTAAAGTTTTCTTTTGAAAAAAAATAAATTATAATATTAAATTTTAGTTTTTTTTTTAACTTAAAGATTTATGTAATTTTATTTTGAATGAAACATTAAGGACGATGCTTCTGTCTTAAAACGAATTTAAAATTTCCTGACTACGCACTTATGTAGGTACATTTTTGAGATATGTATGTACATACCTTACGCTGCTATAGGGATGGTCCCTCTTGAAGACTTCCTCTAATCTTTGTAGCAAAAGGTCATAGTCCCCCCGGATGTCCGATTCGGAGATTGCTGGCTCTTCCAACTTCCTGACTCCCTCCACTTGGGGCTTACGATGCCTCTCCAAGTGCACCAGCGACATCCTTAGGGAACCCATCGTGCTTCCGCTTTCCCTATAAATTAAATCCGTCGAGTTGATTCGCTCCTGTTCCTCCCTCGCACGGTCCATTTCCGAGGGGGTGCCCACTTTGACCTTCACGAAGATGCCCTTGCTGAAGCGGCTCTTGAGGTGCGCCAAGGAGCCGTAGCAGAGTAGGGTGCCGCGATCCATGATGCCCACGTTGGTGCACAGGAACTCGCACTCCTCCATGCTGTGCGTGGTGAGCAGGATGGCCCGACCGCCCTGCCGTATGCTCTCGAGGATCTTCCAGATGTCGTACTTGGCGTGCATGTCCACGCCGGCGGTGGGTTCATCGAGGCATATCAGGGTCGGAGCCAATGTGGCCATGGCGATCATCAGCTTCCGCTTGGTGCCGTTGCTGTAGGTGCTGACACGTTTATCCAGGTGGAGGACCAGTCCAAAGCAATCGGCCAATGTCGTCACCAATGCCCGGACGTGACTCCGCCGGATGCCGTTGACCAGGCACCAGAAGCGCAATGTCTCCCGGCCAGTCATGTACCACGAGAGCATCTCTTTCCGCGGACAGAAGCCCACGTGCCGCAGTCCATCCTTGGGACGACTCCTCAAGCTGTGGCCCTTGATGTGAATGCTGCCGACCGTGATCGATCTCATGCCCACTATCATGTAGAAGGTGCTGGACTTTCCCGCCCCATTCCGTCCAAGCAAGCCGAGGCACTCGAACCTGGCACAAGAAATTGTTATGGGTATCTTAAAAATGCCTCCATTTTTTATCATTATACTCTGGTAAAAATAACGTAGTAAATTCAAGTATTTCTCACTCTTTCAAATGTTGCTCTTTTAAGTTATTTTAAATTATTATTATTGAATTAATAATTTTTTTTAAATATTTTACTGACTATTTTTGCAATAGTTTTCAAAAATTCTGAAAAACTATTTTTAACTTAAACTATGAAGTTAAAATAAATAGGACCCATTTGGAGTCTTGTAACTTTCACCTTAATTTATATTTTATAGTCTTAATTCATGCAATTAAAATTTAATTAAAATATTTCGGATTCCATAACCAGATATATATTATTACTAAATTATTATTTTGTTGTCAGTGTTTGTATAAGTACAATGATTAAATTCAAAAATTTTTAATACAATAAAACACGCAGATATTGACTTAAACTGGATTTGGCATATTAAAATAATTTTTAAGAGGATCTAATTAATTTTTTGATTAATATGTTTAAGTAATGGCTAACAATACATGTCCCCCCATGTTCCCAATTATGTGTTTCACTCACGGATTGAGGTCCAGTGTTAGGGATTGCACTGCTAACAAGCTACCGTAGCGCTTCGATACGTTCTTCAAGATGAGTGGGAAATGCTCATAGTTTTTGGTGGTCAGAAAGGCCAATCTCTGCCGGATTTCGTTTACTCCCATATCCTCATCTTTCTGGTTTGGCTCAATTTTTTCGTTCTTGATGGTTCTGCAAAATAATTGGAAATTAATAGGCATACCAGAGGCGTTGATCATGTTCCTACTTGAAGGCGTAGCCAATGCGTCGAGGAACCCATGAGAGGAGGAGCAGGGTCAGGTACACGGCTCCGCTGACCATCAGATAATGGAGTTGCGTCCACCTGTAGGTATAGGAAAGCACTTACGAATTCGGTAAGCCGATGCGGTCAGCAATATAACTCCAATTCATATACCCCAAAGACAATCTTACCCGTTTTAACACGCGTTTCGTAGACATTCAGGACCTTATCCATTTTGATGATGTCTTGCATGCCACAGAACAAGGCATAGTGTGGATGAACCAAGAGCACGGTCTCGAGGACGCCGTAGCGCAGATCACCACTCTTGGGATGGATGAACAAAGCCAGAATGCCTGTAAGTGAAATCTCATCATAATACATCCTTTCCTGCCCAAATAACTAGAGGCCTTACCTATCATATTAATGTACAATATGATGGTGAACATCTTGCCCAAATCATGGGACATCAGGCTCACCAGGTAGGTGAACGAAATGACGGCGAACCCGAAGGCGAGCAGCAGGATGGTCAAGGGTAGGGCCGATCCCGAGGTGAACGTGGCCACCACAATCGGCGACAGGATCATGGCGACGAAGAGCCAATAATCCCAGAAGAGATGCGACAGCCAGTAGGTGACCCGGCTCATCCCACTGCTGAACTGCTGGTGCTGCACGGCACTCTGGCGCTCGAGGACCGGCAGCACGGCGAAAACGGTGGTGGCCAGGACGAGGTACATGAACACGAGCAGCGAGAACTCCACGAAGCTGTTCCGGCTGAGGCCGGCCAGTGACTGGCCGATCGTGTCCCCGCACGGCTTGTTCACAATCCCGATGTCCAGGTGGGCCAGCTCCTGGCCCAGGGCCGCGTACACCATGCCCAGGGAAAGCGCCGATCCGTGCTCCAGCCTGTTGTTCGACCAGGCGATGATCGGTTTGCCTCCGCCTTCGACGGTGATGCCGGCCAACAACGTGAGCTGCGCATTCGCCTGATCCGCATCCATCTGCTCCAGCAGATAGTCGGCCAGAGCAGCGCCGCCTGTGCCGCGAACGGTGGCTCCCCGGGCCAAGGCGTTCCGCCTGTACTGTTGGACGAACCCATCGTCGTCCGCCGGCGATTCGATCACAAACACCGCCCTGGGATAGACACGCAGGTCCGTGACTAGGAGCTCGGTCAGCCGATCGTCGATGATGAAGATGAAAACCTCAAAGCAGATAACCAGCAGGCAGATGATGATCGGCATAGCCACGATCAGGCAGTAGAGCCACCGGTGGCGCCACGCGAACAGTCGCCTCCTCTCCATGATGGCCCGCCACTGGTTGCAGCACTTCACCCGACCATCGTCCTCGCGCACATCGAAGGTGGGCAAAAGATCTGCAGATCGCAAACAAAATATGTTTAGCAACTGACCAAGACAAGGTACTTTTCATTATGTTTTGAAATAGGTGGCCAGTAAGGTGTTTACCATATTTGAAGTAGAATTCTTTAAACCTAATGTCTTGAGTTTTGAATTAGTTTTTTATACTTTTGCAGAAGGTATGTATAATATAATTTAAAAAACGGTTTTTATTTAAAAATCATAAAGCTGCTTTAGTATATGTATCATCTAATTTCAAATATACGGCTTTAATTTAATAATTATAGAGCTGCTTTAGGAAAGATCAGAACGAAAATAGATAAACCTTTGTTCTTTTGGAAAATATATACGCTTTTAACTCACACAGGAATAATTGAAAAAATAATTTAAAATAAAAATAATAATCATAATTTCCTATTTCAGAATAACGGGTTTTGATTTTATTAAAACCGGATATCTGCCAAAGGAACGATTGAAAAATTCCGCGGATAATCGGCATAGATTATTTGTTTTTAAACTTTTACCGGTAAAAGTTTAAATATTTAATTTTTCTGTATATTAAATTAATTTATATATATAAACGTTGGCTTGCTGAAATAGATTTGGATTAGTTTTGTACGGAAAACTATTTTTCCTAATAAGTATAGGTTCAATATTTTTTTTAGGCCCGTTTTCTTAATGGTGTTTACGTGAAAACAGGTTACGTAAAAATATCAAAGCCGACTTAATATTATCATTTATGGAAATCTACTTTTTTTAAGTGAAAAATCCGATCATTTATATTTGAGACCTAGTATTTTGGGACTTTCCAAAACATAGTTAAGTGAGGTTAGTTAGAAGTTTGCTGATTAAGAGAGAGAGGTTAATTAAATGTTTAATACATACATACATACATATGCCAATATATACACCCTGCCTTCTCTAAGCTGATTAGCTAGACTCCAGAAACTAAACTAAACTATCCTAACCCTAACCCCTGACTTAATATATTAAAGGGAACTTGAGTTTTGGTTGGCACTTACTGAGTAGAGACGACATGGGCGACGGGCGGTCCAACGGGCTGAGGGACTCTCTCTGGTCCCGGGCCTCTTTCATCACCTCTCCGATCCGCAGGAACACACTGCCCAGGGTGGGGGCGCACACGCTGAACTCCTGGATCCTCAGCTCGTCCAGTGCCTGCTCCAGCTCCAGAAACAAGATCGGGAATTGCGGCACATGTCTGGTGGGCAGCTTGTAGGTCACATAAATGCCGTACTCGCTCTGCACTTTGATGTCCGGAAAGCGTTCCTGCAGGAAGTCCGTAACCGCCGGCACCAAGCAGTCGTCCAGCTGGGTGCATATCAGCAGGTAGAACGAGTCCGTAGCGGCCTGGTGGGTGAGGAAGCGGGTGGTGCCGTAGCCAATCACCTGGCCATCGCAGAGGACCACTATCTGGTCGGCCACCACCTCGGCCTCGTGGATGTTGTGGGTGGACATGACGATGCAGCGACCCTTCCGCTCCCGGCGCAGCAGGTCCCACATGTCGCGCCGCAGCAGCGGATCCAGACTCGTGCCGGGCTCGTCCAGGAGGATAATCTGCAATTCAAGAGGAGTTAGACCACACAAAGCCACGTGGCCAAGCATCGTAGACGGAACCTTCGAGTTGCCGCACAGGCTGCAGCAGAGGAGGAGCATCCGCTTCAGGCCGCTGGGTAGATGCTTCACCTTGGTGCTGGCAAAGTCCTGCATCTGGCCAATCTCCAGGTACTTGTCCGCCTCGGCAGAGGCCTCCTTTCGGCTCAGGCCCTTCAGCCGGCAGTAGAACTTGAGGTGCCACCTGGCCTTGAGCTTCTCCAAGAGCACATTCTGCTGCGGACAAATGCACATCGACTGACGCGCCTTCCGCGGCTCGGTGGCCAGGTCGAAGCCGTTGATGGCCACCCCGCCGGAGCTGGGCTCCAGGAAGCCGGCCAGCAGCATAAGAAGCGTCGTCTTTCCCGAATCGTTGTGACCCAGGAGCACTGTGATCTCGTCTTGGTAAAAATTCAGACTCACATTGCTGACCGCACTGCGTTCGTTGTAGACTTTTTCCAGGTTCCTGGCCCGCACAACGATGGGCTGGCCCCTGGATCCCGTTCTCTTCCTGCCCCTCGAGATCCCATTCTGCTGTGAATCGATGCCGACCTTTCCGGGGGCACCAGTAAGAGGGCTGCAACGGAAAGTACCATCTTCTGGTCCGAACACTTTTCAGCTGTTCCACGTACACAAGGACAAGGAGGCGCCACAGGCTGCCGAGCAGCATGAACATCACAACGATGCCCAAGTTGATATGGTGTTCGCACCTTCTAAAGACTCTACTCCAACTCATTCCCATGTGGAGGTTCTCCTTCTCGATGAACTCTTGCAGTCCCAAGGCCAACGAGCTGTTCAGGAAGAGGCAGGCGAACAGGGCCCGCAGTAAAGTGGGCCTGTAGCCCATCAGCATCAGGCGCCAGGGCAGGCTGCCAAGCAGGTGCATAATCAGGATGGCCACCTGGACACCGACGGTGTCCGAGAAGAAGGCCGAGATCATGTAGGCCGAGCACAAGACCTCCAGGTTGTAGACCAGAAAGAAGACTAGCACCACGGACGTGTCGCTCAGCGGATAGAAGCGCCACTTCAGCAGGAGGCCCATGAACAAGGTGGGAATGGACAGGATGAGAAAGCCCACCAGGAACCAGGAGAGCCAGTATATCCATGCCCTCACGCCCAAAAGCTGCAACATGGCCCGCATATGCTGTCGCCGTTCCATAACAATCACCTGAAAAATACTAATCAGCAACCGCATAAACCTCATCCCAATCCAATGCATACGCGGGCTAGATAGGCAGCGGCTATGGTGTAGGGCATGAAGAGGATCCCGGCTAGGGCCACACTATTGCCCGAAAACGTTTCCTCCAAATGCTTGGGTCTGGGATAGTGCTGCACTATGACTTCCGGCAGGATGGCGCTCTCTTTTTTAGCCAAGATCAACGCCGCGCTCAGCTTGGCCTGCACACCTAAGAATCCCTCGACATTATAGTAATCTGTTTCCAGATGTGTGTGCTTGAAAATGGCCTTGTTCTTCCAAATCAACTTGGGATTGCTGCGCAGGTGAAGGGGGAAGCGCAGAGCCACCGAGACTTTGTCGGGAAGAACGTTAATTTCCCTAAGCCTGTCTTCAAACTCAATGCCCACATATCCAAAGGTACCCTTATGCGTGAGAGCACGATCCATTTCTTCTGCGCTATAAAAGGCCTGGCTACCTTTGGCCTCCAGACCGTAGACCACATCCTCGATGACCCCGGCCAACACCAGGTTCCCAGGAGAGTAGTAAATGTACCTGCTTCGTTGGGTGTGTCAGGGTGGCCTGGATTGTAGTGGCAGCCAGTATACATACGCCACTCCGGTTGTCATATTGATGGGTGGGTGCCTTCGCTCCATCTGCTGCTCCCGGAACAGAACCGTGGCCGAATAGATGAGGAACACCATGATGGGACCCACAATGATGAGCACGGTGGTGAGCGTATTGGCCAGCTGGAAGCGAACCGTCTTGCAGACGACCAGCCACAGCAGGCATATGCTGCTCTGTTGCTTCGCCGGCGAAGGACCACTGGACATGTTCAAACTATTTTGATGGATATACAGCACGTCGACAATTTAGAAATATAACAAACTTCACGTTTACTCCGCACTAAAACGTTCCGGCTTCCGTGTTTTCTTTTATTTTGAGGTTGATGTAAAAATTAAAGTGTAGACTCGGAAATCCGGCAGGGAACGTAGCAGCTTACTTCTTCTTGGACACACCCACGGTGCGACCACGGCGACCGGTGGTCTTGGTGTGCTGGCCACGGACACGGAGGCCCCAGTAGTGGCGCAGACCGCGGTGCGAGCGGATCTTCTTCAGACGCTCCAGATCGTCACGCAGCTTGGAGTCCAAGTTGGAGGAGGTCAGCTGCCAGTACTTGCCGTCGATGATGTCCTTCTGCCTGTTGAGGAACCAGTTGGGCACCTTGTACTGCAGGGGGTTCGAAATGATGGTGACCACCTTGTCGACCTGGGATTAAGCGGGGATGTAAGATTAGTGGGTGTGCCGGAATAACTAGCTGCACTGGCTTACCTCCTCCTCGGTGCATTCACCGGCGCGCTTGGTAAGATCCACATCGGCCTTCTTCAGCACAATGTTGGAGTAGCGGCGACCCACTCCCTTGATGGCGGTCATGGCGATGCCCACCTTGCGCTTGCCGTCAATGTTCGTATTCATGATACGCAGGATGTGCTGGAACTTCTCTGGGATGACGAGCGACTGCAAGACAATACAAAACATTGGTTAATTGCTTGCCAAACCACGCTATTTTCGCATTTTCGCCACACAAGGCGTAGAACAGTTCCATCATACATCGGAGCCTCTGTTGCTAGACGCCTCACTTTCCACTTATTTTTTGACCACTCACCATTTTGCCGTTTGTATTCTCGTATTTACTCCTCACTGCAATGAAATAAAAGATATTTTTGTTAAAAAATGGCAAAAATTCAACGCGGAGCACGCCACTCACCGGAAACGGGAAAAGAAAAGAGGGATAGAGGTGGGGCACAGGGTGTAGAAACATCGATGATATCGATGGTTTCAAAATATCGGTCTCATCGATGTTTACCAGAGATTATCGAAACTTATCCGTCCATCTCTTTCTGTTAGTTGGATGTTTCATTAACATTTCGCTGTTAGTTCTACGTTCCGCTTACATTTCACTGCAGAATACAAGCCCACCACAAGCACGCAAGTTCACCGCTACGGGTGGAGAAACATCGATGTAAACTGTCTTTCAAAATATCGGTCTTATCCGTGTTTTACAGGGATCATCGAAGTTTTGCCGTCTCTAACGATAAGCGGTTAACTTTGCACTCCAGTTCTGGCACACTGTTAACGATTCCACTCTAGTTCTTGCGCACTTGACTCAAGTCCTTGAACACTTAGCCTGGTTCCATTCCATTTCTTGCACACTTTCTGTTAAAATTCTTAACATCAGCTGAAATGCACTCATTATTTAACACCACTCACGTAAATATAAGTACTCACATGGCATTCAAAGTGTACGCGGGGCATTACACAATGTTTAGGCAGAATATCGATAACAACAAGTTTGGTGCTGCCAGCTCAACCGAATTATATTAGGCGCTCATTTCAAAATGTCCATTACACTGCACATTTTACTTTTTTAACTTAAAATGCCGTGTAAAGATTATGGGATATTTTTCAATTACGTATATTGAACATTTTTATATTTAAAAATCTTAAATCACGTTTATTTTAGAGTTTTTTTTTAATATAACGATAAAAGTAAGAGTCGTTAAGGGCACTGCGGCAAAGATTTTTCACTCTAATAATTTATTTATTAAATTAATAATTTATTAAATAGACTTTTATTTTCGAAGTTTCCGAAAGCTTAGTCGATCATTTCGATCCACATATTTATAATCAGGTACAAAAACGCGTGCAATAGAAAGTCGAATATTTTCGCAGATCAGGCTTTTTGAGAAATTTCGAGTTAAGTTCTAAAAGTGCTCATCAAATCTAAAAACCAGATGAACATCCTGCGGTCTAAAGTTTTGAAGCTAAGTTTTATTTACAAAAACGCTATTTCTCTTATTCCGATTTACATATTATGTTCAAAACTTCTTTATTATTGTGGATAAAAATGCCATGAAACAAAATAAAACACCATCTACGTGTTAACATACATCAAAAAAATACTTCAAAATAGATTAGAATTGAAAATAATAATATAATCGTTAGATTTTAAGTTTTATTACATAAATGCAACGAATTGCAATTTAATTGTATTTCGTAAATTGATTTTGTTGTCTCTTCAACTTATTTTTTTTGGTTTGGTACAATTTTTAAGAATTGCAACACGAGCTATAAGCGAAAATTGAAATTTGGCACCAGTGTGCAGTGCCGTTCTCAGCCGAAGTGCTGCTCCATTACGGCCCCAGCCAATTTGCCCAGTGCCGCACTGTTCAGTTCGCTCGCAGCATTCGTAAGTTCAGACGCGTGTTAGTGCTTTGGAGTGCGGGTTTCGCGCCGGTTTGTTTGCGGAGTTTTCACCGCATCATCAGCAGCAGCTCCTCCTCGATCCACACCATATCCACGGGAGGGATGCACTCGTGCTCGCGCTCGGGCAGATGAATTAATTGTGGAAAATTGTTAAATTCCAGCTCGTTGAAGCGGCCACAAATCCAATTAAGCATATACACCATTTGCGCAGAGTTTGTGCATAATTGAGTAATTAAGTTTTCATAGAAAAGGGTTTTTTGACACCGCACACGCCAACGTAACTTGGGGTAGGTTTAGCTATTTAAAGACAGTCAAACGAGAGTGGCAAAAACAACAGCAGCATCATTTCCGGTTCCGCTTTGCTAGCCGGCTTCTCATAAGAGTGCATAAAGCATGGTACTCAGCAATCCCAAATCGGTTTAATATTAAGCCTCTGCCACAAAAAGGATGCCTATTGTGGAGCCTCCGGGGATTGTCCATCCCCCTGCCAAAGTCCCATTTTCCACATTTCCCTTTATTGACAATCGCTCTGCACAAGTCGCTGCATATCCGGGCACCGAAATATTCGGGTGTCTTCTTTTGTGAGTGGCTTTTTGGCTGCTCGCTTTGTTGGTTTCCTCCATTTGGTGCAGATATGGGCAGCGTCAGCAGCTGTGGGGTTGCATAATGTCCAGCTTCCTCTCTAGAAAGTAGCCCAAAGCAATCGAGGCTTGGAAAATAGGTCTCCACTCGGGGAAAAACAAAATCTTAGCTTTTAAAGAAAATTCACATAAAAAATATAATTAAAACTAGGGTTGAGATATTCTAATATTATAATATATAAATATAAATTCTTTATCATAACGTATATTATATCGTCAACAGCAGCAAACAATACCCCTCGATTAGTAAAATGTCAATTACATTTGAGTTTAGTAATCAAAATTGAATTTTTTTTTTATTATTTTGTACAAACTAAATAAAGAACATTCGAGATTTTGACAAATATATTTAAATGATTAAATGATCATGATTTACCAACCCAAGAGAGTTTGACATTTAAAAGTATTTTTTTTTTCTAATGTAAAACAAATGATTGAGGGTAAAAGACTGCTGATACCAATCTGAATAGAACTGAATGCAACCGCAATCCAAAGCTGTATATTCTGTCTCATTTGCTAATAATACCCCCAAGTTGTGACCTGTATAATCAACTTAATCCAGTCAAAGGAAAGGTCAATCCCCGTCGTCCGTCCGTGGGAACTGGACATGTGTGTGGGCTATGCAAACGAATCGCAGGAATTTCCGAATGGAGGGGCGGATTGGGGTTGCCGTTTGATTGGTTTACTGGTTGACTGGGCAAAGGAAGTCGACTTGGGCATCAGCAAATGCCAGGCATTGATGTGTCCATCAAGTGTCTCCGCATCGGGTTCAACGAACCCCCAAGAACTAGAATGTCCGATAATAATTGATTGAAAGGGAAATGGGGAAAAGGGTATGAGTCAGAGTATCTGAAGTATTTGAAGTATCTGGAGTATCTTTAACTTGACAGGGACATGAATCGGAAATTGGCGCTCTGTGCAGAACGCATTCGGACGTGTGATGAGCCAATTTCACACATGGCAGAGGCGGCAATAAAAAAATAAAAAAAAAAGAACAGAAGTCTGAAACCAAAACACAGTGCGAGCCAAGTGCAATGCCCTGGACTTCAGTTGACGCTGCACTTTTGCCACCTTGTGGAGTCGCCAAAAATAAATGCCAAAAGCCGTTTCTACTTCCCACTCTCCCATTTTCCCCCCACGAAAAGCGGCTTCCCCCCTCATTATGTTTGGTTTTTGTGGGGGCAGTGTTCCCCCCATTTCAAAGGCCCATATATATATATATATATATGTTATGTATGTGCAGACATATAGCGGCGCCGCCATTCATCACTAGATGAGACCTACACCCTCTGTGAAGTTGCGGATGTGGAATCGGAATCGGAATGGGAATCCTGCTGCTGCTCTGTTGTTCTCTCTATTAAAATGCCACATTTAAATGCCGAGCCTCATAAATGTATCTCTCCTCGCAATGCAGTGAAAATAGCAGCGGCATCAAAATTGATTGCTTTCACATGGACACGAATTCGGTGAGCCCGCTGCCGCCGATGGAGGAGGCCATGGACAGGGTCAGTGAGAAGTCGCCCCCGGGAACACCCAATGGCATCGAGATGCCCCCGCCGCCAGATGAAAAGTGAGTTCAGATTACCCAAAGCTCAGAATACCACACAAATGAGTGGAAATTCTGTTGCTTTAAATAATAAATAGGTTTAACACAATATCATATAATTAAGACATTTAACTTCAATTTGACACAGGACACCCTTTACATAGTTTTCATTTTCCTTGTATTTAATGACTTACTACTCAGCTCCAATTCACGTATTAAACAAATTTGTGTGCCCCTGCAAAGGGTATCCGTCTCTCAGTTTTAAAGCTATCTGAAAAAACTTTTCCAATAGTCCTTTGTCTATTAAAAAACAATGGAAAACAAATGTTTATTATTTTTGTTTTTAAGCATGTAACTAACTAGCTAGCTTAACTAAAGCTATTGAAGATAATAAAAAATACGTTTATAAAAAATATTTAAATACCTTGATGTTTATAAGTAATAACATATTATTGTATTTTTCACAATCCCAATGAATTTAAACCAAACTATCTGTGTACTTTTTTAATATATCAAAAATTAACTGTGTGTTATTTAATGTAATCTTGATTTTTAATCACAAATAAATTTATTGAGTCGTCAATAGAAAACAGCTTTTCTCCAGCATCTCTTTCTTCGCTGGTCCAATCCATCTCCCAGTCCCAGCTAATCAACACAATTTAGTCCAGCAGCTTGCCCAACACATTTGTTTATCAATATTTAAGTAAATTGTGTCACTTATGCATGCCAAATTCGAGGCAGGCACACAGGCAGAAGAACGGACAGACCGATTTCCCCGGAGGCCAATTTGGATCTCTTGTCTTGTCTAGCCGACAATTGGCCCATCTCCGCTGCTCAGCTGCCAGTTGAAACATCTGACTAAAGACTTGCACATAGCAGAGATATGGAAAACCAAAACAGACTAAGGCGCGCGCATCCGTGGTTAGCCTTTAATCGATTTTAATGGCACCACGCGGCGTATGTGTAATGTAAATGGAATAGAACCCGAGCACGTTAGGAATTACCCCAAAGACTAATTAACAATTCCAAAGAACAACAACTGTCGACGCCTACATACCCTTTGAGAGGTGGTGAGGGGTACCATCCGCTGTTCGAGGTTATTTTTACGCGCCAATTTCCTAATTCACGTATCTGCGAAACTCGTAAATTTTATTTTAATGCGACCTCGTCGCAAATCACACAAAACCCCGGGCACATCCTTTCAGAAACCGATACACCCACAAATTCAACAGTTGATCGCGTGCACAAAACTCACATAGTAACTTGGCCGTAAACATTCCGCCCGCAATCCTGCTCCTTCGTCCTTTGGCCCTGTCCTTGTCCAATTTCTGGCACGAAGCTCAGTAAGCTCCCAGTAATTACGAGTATTTTTCCTTCTTGTCCGGACTCAACCTTTTCGCCGCCTCGTTTTCATTTCATTTTCATTTGGTTTTCATTTGATTTCAAGTAATTTTTGGGCGCGCTGTCCGCCCAAAGCCCACTGGCTTATGGGCTCCAAGGAGCTGAAATAATGACCCAAAGTCCCAGGGTGTGTTTGTTGTCTGTACATGGGAGTGGGTATAGGGAATATGAATGTGGAAGTGGAAGTGGAAATATCCCGCGAGTAATTGCTGACCCAGTATTTCAATAGGAATTAGAGGAAGCCTCGCTTCCATAAATATTGATTGATTCAGGCTGCTGCTGGCAGGTGTTTTGATTGATTCTTTAAGTTACTATTTATTTATAGTCACAAAGTATTGTTGACAAACAGGTGGCCCATTAATTAGTTTCTAGGCGGAGGACTATTTGTGTCCAAATTTGTATTAATTTGCTTTAGTTTACTTTAACTCAAAAACCCTATTCTTATCACAATGCCAGTCTGTTTGGTCCAACAGTTTCTAGTCAGCTGACGATCTTAATAATCTTTTATCTTAACTTTACTTATACTGAGCTTAAGTGTCAACCTTTTAGACCAAAAATTGCATAATCCAAGGCTGAGGCGAGAAGACACTAAGTCATTAATCTTCCTAATCAAAAGACCTCATACAAATAATTAACACATACTAATGTTCGTATCTCCCTTCTTTACTTACTGAAGTTCGGTTGAAGTCCTAGATAATTCGATCATTTCGAGGTTCGACTCCCAGATAAAATGATATCCAGCTGGTTCCAGCCTCAGCTAAAAAGCTAATGATCGGTTAGAGTCTCCGCTGAAAATCATTATACCGTTTATATGATCTAAAACCTAGCTAGTTTGGAGCTGAATCTTTCAGATAGACCACAGCAAGCTTTGGCCAGAAAATTGAAATACATTTTCAGTTGTATCTTGCTGATCGCCGCGATCTGTACGTTGTTGTAGTTCAACCGTTAATAAAACACAGTGAATTTAATTGAGGATTTTCGGGCATTTGTTTGTGTTAGTGTGTTAGTTAACAAAAGGAGCAATATAAACAAAAACACAAAAAAGAAAGAAACACACTTTTATATTTAAAGTGCTTTGTTTATACTGAACTTGTGTGCCACTTCTCTTAAAATTTTGGATGCTTATTGCACGCAACTTGCGGATCTGCGACTTTCTTTGACTCAGAAACCGAGAGTTGTTCGACGTTGTTGAACAAGAATCGAAATTTGCATCTATAGAAAACCGCTTCGATTAAATTCGATGTGAACTTGCGGCCCCACATGAGCACATGAATAGATAACGAACCGAATCCGTCACTGTTTTGGGATCGCTTTTTGCCCCCTTGTGATTGACAAATTAACGCATTCAGCTTGATTAGCATCTGTATCCAATCTGGAAAAGTTCTATTAGCGATTAGCAATTGGCGATCCCATAGCCAGACGTCGGTTTTCAATTGCCTCTCCATTGTGGCATTTTACAGCATCGGTATAGAACGACGGGCGAAGCCTAATTACGCGGAAAACACCGACCACGCTCTATAGATAAACGACCTTTAGTTGGGCCATCGTATATATAGCTATATAGCTATAGAGCCGATATCCGTGACGCACCGCCCAGCGATTCTACGTCTAGTGGGTGGCGGTGACAGAAAAAGCTGAAAAACCCAAACGAATTTCGGCCCAAATAGCAACACTTGGCTAAATGCGTGATCGCCACTTGGCCAAAATGCCGCGAGGAGGAACGACAACAGCGTAAGTTTCCGCCGTCAATGTATCATAAAACCACCCCCCCAAAGGCCAGACTTTAGACCCTAAAATAAACAAATTGCGGGCTGTTCTTAAGCATATTTATTTAATTTAAACAATTGCGGCTTGCAGAGAATGAGTACTTCGCCTCAGGTTGGCGTACCGCGAATTCGATTGTATCTGCAAGATACAATTTCAAGCATATGTGTGTATGTTTCGGTCGGATTATTGGATGCGACCCGTACTCCCTCGAGATCGCTTCAATTGAATACGCCGCGACATCGACGCCGTCTCTAAACAATTGCCGCTCATTGTATAGTAAACCCTCACCAGATCGGACCAGTATATATAAATACTATAGTATGCCGTACTCGTACTTCGTCATAATCAACCCGCAGGATCCGCAGAAGCAGAAGTGTGTGTGCGGTGTGTGTGTGTGCTCGAGTGTTCGAGTGATTTTCATCCATGCGTGCGACAGCAAATGTTTTAATTCGCCTCGATCCGCAGACTTTTAATTGTGCATTCCGCGTCAGCTCGTTACTTGTTACATCTGATGGTTGGTTTCTTTAATTGAATTGTGCCCTGGCTTCCTGCAACATTTTCTTTCCCATTTTTTCATTCCCTATTTTCATCATTGCTCTACTTTTGAGGCGTACTTTAACGTTAACCAAGTTATTGCCATAATTACCCTGGTTTTGTGACGGCCTTCATTTAAGTTCTGGTTTCCCCACTATCTGATTAGTACGTTTTTTTGTTGATCTACTCTCGGTTGGACATCTGGCTGTCAGGGTCATCATAATCTCATAATCTCCATCATATGACTGAGATAGGCTAGTCCCCAAATTTGCTCAGGTTCCATGAAGAGTTCTCTTATCTGCAGATAAGAAGTGATGGAGGCTAAGACATAATTCTACACAGTATATCTAGGAAATATATAATTTTAAACTTGAAATTCGCAACTTGTAATTAAAATTTGCATATCTAATCTTTATTTTTGTATTTCATTTTAAAAATCAACGTTAAACATATAATTCGAATTACCATATGCTACCAAAATTAGTTGTGAGTTAAAGAATTTATTTTTGATGTAGTTATTTTTGTCATTTGAACTATGTTTTGACTTATAAACATACTTGTACTTACAAATATTCCCGATAAGAATTACTTTTCTTTTGCTTTTTTTATAATACTGTCTTTTGATAAGATCGTTTTAGACTTTTAATTGTCTCTTTTATACTAAATCATCATATTATATGCCAAAATGAAACAAAATCCTCTCATCGTAATAGGCTTAGCAGCTTATATATGCATAAGTTATGCATTCCATTTGCGTTTGTTAAATGACTTAAGGAATTTGCAGATTACGCTGACACATGGATGCGCTTTCTCTGATTATTTGCCTCGCAATTGCAGTGGGTGCCACTGCAGTGTCAATAGCCTTTTATCCATGATGACCCATTAGCCATCAGTCGCTGCACCTAGGCCAACTCCCCGTCACCGGCTCAGGCTCTAAAATGGAGGCTTAGACTGAGACTGAGACTGAGACTGAGGTTCAGGTTCAGGTTCGATTGTACCAAAACCAAACAGGTGGCTGCCAGCAAACGAGTTTCCCATAAAACGAAAAGCTTTTAGCGAAAATTTCTCAGCGCAACCGGCAAATGAAAAGTGAAAGAGATACAAATGTGCAGCAAAGCTATAGATACAGATACAGATACAGATACAGATACACCCATTGGTGTCGGCTTGTTTTCCAACTATCTGCGGGCAAGTGAAATGTGTGTTAAAGCAAACAGCCCCCTGCCACGCCTCCCCGCCCCCTTTGAATGTGTTGATTGCTAAATGCCTGCCCCAACCGCAGTACCAAACCGAATCCCAATCCCAAACCCAGACACAGCTGCATTCACAGATGCAACCACATCCACATCCACTGCGGCGGAGGAGTGCAACTTGTGGCAGACAGCCGTTCATTGACACCGCCATCGGATGCACGGCAAAAAAATAAGATCAACGATCGTCTTGCATATCTTTGAATGTGGAAATATTTGACTTTATCTGCAAAGTCTCTTCTAATCTTTAAAACTTAGCTGATGCTCATTACACACATTATCTCTTTATTTTTTATCATGGCTCTACCATTTAAGCAGAAAAAAAATTGTTATATCGTTAGTCTCGTTCAAATTAAAATAAATTTGACTTCATTTAAAACGACATATATTTTATCTTCAATTGATTTAATAAAATTGGTTAAGTAAAACTGATCAGCCAGATTCACATATGGATATGCTCAGAACAATTTTATAAATAAAGTCATTGTATCTTTCTATGAAGTCAATTTTTTTCGATGTCTTGAATCTCATATAACCAAAGCAAAGTTCAGTGGAGTCGAAAACTCGCTTAATAATTTCAAAACGCATGCTGCCTTTAATTGAAATTTGTGCCTTGATCTGATCTAAGTGCTAAGTATGTTCTAAGCTTGAACTTTAAGAAGTCATATAATATGTTATAAATCAGTGCGTTTAGTCCAAGATTTTCAAGAGTACAACAATTTTAATTCATGATTAATCGTCCGCTCTTGTTACTTATAAGAGATACTTTTGTTTATTTTATAATTATGATGATTAATCATAAAGGTTTAAATATTGGTTAATTATTTCTAGTAATTAATAATTAGAACTGATTACTAAATATTGGATAACATTAAAACAGTTTCTACGCAATCCATTTCAAGCTAACTTCAAGTTAACACATATTTAATATAGTTTTGATTTAAAAAAAGTATTTTTAGCCAATAGATTAAATGTTTAGCCTATTATCCAATATCTAGTGCCTCTTATCAGTGATAAAAGTAAGACTAAAAAGAACATTATCAGGAGCAAAGACATAAGGAGTTGCAAGTTACATATAAATCTCGGATAAGATTGGATTTTTTTCGAGTGCCTGTGATCAGTGGTACTCCGCCGTATCCGATGCTCCCCGCCGTATTGTGTCGCATGTAAATTGGAGCAGCAGCACCCCATGGCATTATCTTCGCGGTGTGATGCAAGTGTCGCTGCCTCGTGAAAGCGAGAGTGGTGTCTGGTAATTCGATTCGATTCGCTTTTGCTTTCATTATCACAACGTGCGGCTCGCACTATTAATTTAAATAATAGCTTTGTTTACACTCGATACGTTGTTGCACCAATGGATTCCGATTTCGATTTCGAATGGAGCCAAGGAGCTGCACTTGGCGATGATTAAGCGGCTCGTTGGCGGCCAGCAATGCGCCCAATTACCCCGACTGCACACAGTTTCCACTCCAGTTTTTAGCTGGCTGTTTACTTTCGACAGATCAACAGATGGCTGCGGTTTAGTTAGCCCATTGTTTTTCTGTGGGACCTCTCCCAAAGCCCCAAAACTATGCACTATGCTGATGATGGATCTGTATCTCTAGTGTGGTGAGATCATTGCGCTCATCAGCAGCATCCATCGAAATTGTATGTCATACGATCGCACGACAAGTGATGAAATTAATATGACAGACAGACCGCAATTGGTTTGGAAACAATACACTTTTGACACCCTCACCCTTTCCCCAGCTGTCAAAATCATTCCGTAGGATAAACTTTACTCCAAAACACCCACACTCAAAGAGCTAAGGAAAAGTGGCACAGTTTATATGAAAAGTTGAGCTAGAAGTTGGTCGCTACAAGTCAGCTACTCCTTAAATAGGGAAAAAATTGGAAATTTGCTTAACAAATTAGACAATTGTGCTATTTCTTAAATTCACTGTGATTCTTCTACTTGGCAGTCCGTCGCTCAGTTGTCTATTGTCAATTAAGCAGATTAGCAGCACATTCAACCCACAATTAGAGCAGAATCTCTGTCAGAATCTCCATAATTCCAAGGCACCATCATAAATTGTGTTTAATGAGGGGCTGCCCACACTCCCGATTTCCTTTGTGCCATATACATACATAAGTCCAAGTCCCTTGTTCAGCTGGAGATGCTAGAAGTATCAGATCTAGTCACTAGATCACTATGAAACCAATTGACGGACCCCTTATCGATGAACTGAATCGCCTGATCTTTCGTAGCCCCAGCTACATAAAAAGTCGCAGCAAAAAGTAATAGTAATTGATTGAGTTATGTGTTATTTGATATTTGATATTTGATATTTGTTATCATGGACCCATCTCGTTACAGACGCTATGAGGAGGATCCGGACAATGCCTGGAACTGCTGCTCCTGGTGCGAGTACTTGCTGATCGTCATCCTGTCCACCATCCTGCTGGTGGGCGTCCTGGTGCTGACCCTCTTCTGGGTGATGTTCTACCGCGATGGCTTCGCCTGGTCGGAGAGTCCCAAGCAGCAGTTCAACCTGCATCCCATCCTGATGATCGCCGGCTTCGTGACGCTATCCGGATTTTGTAGGACCATTAAACAATGCTTGTGCTGAATGTACTAATCTGATTTGTAACCCCCCTCCGATAGCCATCTTAATCTATCGACTGTGCCGATGCGTGAAGCACATCTATGTGAAACTGATCCACATGTTCTTCCATGCCGTGGCCATTCCGTGCATCGCCCTCGGCTTCCTCTCCGTGTTCGACTCCCACGAGGCGTTGCAAAAGGTCAACTTCTATAGCCTCCACTCGTGGCTGGGCTTCGTGACAATGGGCATGTTCGTGCTCCAGTTTGTGATTGGCTTCTTCAGGTGGGTCTCCCAACTACGTCGGCGGTGTAGTGTCCCAATGCGGAATATTAAATCGTGATCTCCATAGCTTTCTGGTGATGTTGTGCTGTGAGAACAAGACCTATAGCTGCCGCTCCGCCATGGTGCCCATCCACGCCAGCTTGGGCCTGGCCAACTTCTGGCTGGCCATTGCCACATCCGTCACGGGTCTGATCGAGAAGGAGCGCGAAACCGTCAACGAGGCGGGCGTAAGGTGAGAATTACTTGATACCCCATGAACAATGGCTGCCACTCGATCTTATAATAATTGCTTGCTTTTAGATATTTATGTGTCGTAAACAAGTTCTTTCATTAACTATGTTGCAAAATTTCATAAACATTATTTTTTATTCATTTTTAATGTTATATTATAGTTAAAACTACAAACTAACAGTGATTTATAGAAGCTATAGCAACTAGAGGCCTTAAAACTTACATAAACGTTAAAAACATTTGGGAAAATAGATAGGTGGTTATACTGTAAAGATTTTTTTTAGATAAGATAAAAATCGTTGATAAGAAGGGCACAAATCTAAATGATGCTTTAATTATTTATTATTAAGGAGCAACTCAAGCTAAAAATTCGCTTGAAATATGGTATATTTTTTACACACACAGAAAATAAAAATAAAAAGCAGGTCCATTAAATAAAAGGTTCAAAAGAACTTTAGTAATTGTATGTAAATTTATTTAGAGCTGTAGTCGAAGAACGAAAATTGAAATAGAAATCATACTAAAACTGTTTTCATAAATAAGTGAGACTTTAGTATCCGAAAAATCTTTGTAAGGTGCTACGTTCGTTTTATAAATCACATACTTATTTAAAAGTTATGTTTGTCTGTTTGGTCTGTACAACTTAGTTAATTATTTGTCTTTTACAATTTCTAATGTTATTACATTACCTTTTCAGCTCGGAGAACAAGCTCATCGAGCACTATATCACCAGTGCCATCGGGGTCACCCTGATCTTCATCGGCATCATCGTGACGTTTGCGGTGCGGCGGTCCAATGCACCCGCCTCCGCAAAGGTTTACGTGACGGAGCGCATTTAGACGGACCGCCCGGCTCGTCGGAGCCGCAGTCGCCGGATTCGGTCCACGGCCAGGACGGGAAGCGAGTGGCAGCAGGTGTATCCGAGGATCGGGAGGGGCGTGACGGGGACGGAGCCCGGGCATTTGGCCTTGGGGAGGCGAATCCACGTGGCCCTTTCGGAAGGCTTTGCGCACAGAGACCACGCTTCAGCATCTCTATCCGAACCCTTTGTAACCTTTTATATGCCAAATTAAATCCTCTTCATACACTTAGACTACTCCACAAAAACGTCGCTAATCAAAATCTTTACTCCCTTTTAACCCCTCCGTAGATGTGTAGGATTAGGAATCTCAGAAAAGAGCCGACCAAGCAAGCAAATCTAATCAAAATTAAAGTGTTCAGTCGAACTTACTGATGCATTCAGCATTCAGCACTCACAAGCATGATTCGCCAGTTTTTTGGTACTATACTACTATAGTAGAATTTTGATATAAGCCCATGTAACTAGTGTATGTAGCGTACCACGTAACGCATTGAACGTATGCACTCGGACTCAAAACTGTCGCATTTGATGTTTATTTTGTAATCGTGCAAGTATTTGTATTTCATAATGCGTAAGCTGTAAAACAATTTTACAAACAAATAATAAACGATACTTTTGGCCTGTCTCAAGGGTCTCATAATACTCGACTTTGTTTCTAGGGGAGGCGTTTTTTTTTAATTTTAGTTTTCTGGTTAACACTACCCAGTGAACAAAACGGATAAAACATCCGAAGCTAGACCCCAAAACGAATCATCTTTCGTTCAGTTTGTGGCAGAAAATTTTTACTGACGGTTTTATAATTGCTTGTCGAGCCTGTATAAATATTTTTTACTAGTTAGTCCTTTTTGAAAAGAACACGAGCTTTCAATTGGTGGTTCAATTTAATTAAAATTTTTTTTTGATAAAGCAGGTTTAAATAAAAAAATTGCATGTCAATGTTTCCACAAACCTGCATTAAAATTTGTGTTTCAAACTGTCGGTCGATATTCATAGATTAAATTTTTCGCTGAGTTAAGAACCATAGGGACACGTAATTGCACCATTTTGTTTTCACAAATTAAAGGGAATTTGTATGTGAAGTAAGTGGAAGACTTCAACACGTTATATAAGTTTTAAATATATATTTTTTAAATTAAGCTTAGATATTGCAATATACAACATTGTTGTATGTTGAAAATTTTAATAATACTAAGCAATTTTAAATATGTCATTTATACTTATACAATATTTTTAGCTATGAGTTTGCGTTCTGGTTTGTAATTAGAAAAAAGCTGACAAGAAGTCAAATGGAACGGAAACACATGTTGGCCTTATCAATTAGAAATCTTTTTTTTTTAATTTAGTTTCCGCACAGGGAATTTTATTTCTCAAATATTTCTTGCACAACAAACTCCCATTTGAACACCAATGGTAGAAATTATTTTCTCTAGGGAACACAATTATCGGCTTAGTTTCTATGCTGAAAGCATTATGGTTTCGAAGTTTCGCTATTTAAACTGTGACCGAACTTGATCGAGAGTCAGTCGAAATTAATTGTCCGCGGAGAAGTTTCTTAACTCTGAAATGCGGCAAGTGATTTGTTGATTACTTTACTTCAAGGAGTTCAGTAATACGGTTGGCCACTGCACTATTTAAAGTGCAGAGATCCTTTAACTAACATTCATTGGACTTTCGCAGGACTCTCTATAACACTGCAACCAATCGGTCGAACGTTATGGTTCTCGCTATATTTTTGGAGAAGGAAACCCATAAATGTAATGGGATAGGATAGTATAGTATGGGATGGTATATAAACTTCGGATTGCCGAAGTCTGCTTCCTTCCCTGTTAAGGTTTAATCGTGTTAAAACAACTATTATTTCGCTCACAGATGACATCTTAGCTGAAAGGATCTCCTATGATGAGTCCCCACCTGTCCTGCGTACCGCATCCTCTCCTGTCGCTGTGTAAACTTCTTCAGTTGTCTTATTCCTTTCCGAATGGGTCTGACCGTGAGGATGAACATAGTACCATGTCCATCCTGACGGGCAGACACATTTTGAAAGTAATAAGACATATGAAGGGGATGTACCCAATGGCAGGAGAGGATGCGATACTAAGGGTCAGTAAGCATGTAACCGACAATCAAAAAGTAATTACCTATGAATTTTAACATTAATATGAATTTGTTTTAATTTAGACAGTCTTTGCCAGATCTCCACTAACGGGCTCATGGCCATTGTTTTGATAGTCCCCAAAGTTTGTCCACGTATAGTTCCAGAATCTGGGATCGGCTCGAGGATCGGCCGGTTTATTTGCCGGCGGCACTGCCGTGGAATTGAAGCGCTCCAGCTCAGCCATCAAAGCGATGAGAACTTCGGGATATCTTTATAATAATTTATGCGACCAAAAAAAACAATAGAACATACAAGAATAACGTATTTCAGACAAACTTACTGCTTTGCCAGGTTGAATTGCTCACAGGGATCGTCGCGAATGTGGAACAAGCATGGAGCCGAGAAGGCGGTGGCCTTGCAGCTGCTTCCTTGAGAGGATTGCAGCTGGCAGGTGACCGTGGCCGCTGCCCGCAATCTCTGCTGATCCGCTCGACTTGGGAGCATCTTGAGACCCTCCAGCGCCTTGCCTGCCCTACTCTTGGGCACCATCGGCCAGTCGTAGAGGCGGGGATCCCGCTCGCCAGCCGGCCCGTACCATCCGTCCCAGCTGCCGCGGTAGTTGGTGCCCTTGACCAGCTTCCAGTCGCCCACACTGAGCGCGGCACTGCCCCAGATGTCGTCGATGTTGTGCAGCACGTTTAGCCGCGGCGACGCTCTGTCCTGGACCAGAGCCCGCCAAATGCTCAGGCCATCGAGCTCCTTGCTGAGACTGGCCACAGCTGGTTGCCCACCGGCCGCCTCCAGAAGGGTGGGCAGCCAGTCGACGATGTGCATGGTCTGGTTGGACACCCGCTGGCTCTTCTTGAGCAGCGGTGACCAGATCAGACCCGCCGCTCTTACGCCACCCTCCCACAAGGTGTTCTTCACACCCTTCAGGGGGTAATTGGAGGCAAAGTTCAGATTAAAGCCTTGGGCTGGACCTCCATTGTCCGAGGAGAACACAATTATGGAGTTCTCCAGCATGTTGGACTTGCGCAGCTGGTCCACTATTTGTCCCACAGAGTCGTCCATTTTGGATACCATGGCTGTTAAAGATAATATTTAAAATTAAATCATTTAAAAAATGAAAAATATATACAGTAAATAAATTGGTTCTTTTGATTGGATCATATAGGAACAATCAGAAAAACTAATGAACAAAAATTATAGCTTAGCTGATTTACAATTTATATGACTAAACTTCGGGGTATATTAATAAAAATATAATAATTAATTAATAACATTATATCTAACGTTCCATAGGAACGTTTAAAAAATTCTGCGGAAAATCGACAAGCTTCATTGTTTTTAAACATATATAGTCCTTTTGTAGAACAGCTGCAACAAACTTTGTGTTGTAGAAGCTTGCCGTCTTTCTTCTTTTGTATTAAAATTGAACTCACGCGAAGTCGATTGTCATCGGTCTGGTTCTTTGTACTATTTTCTATTAGAATAATTTTCAAATAATTTTTCTGTGATGCTTTTTTGATGTGTTTTTAAGGTGTAATTTTTTAATTTAATATTAAATTTAAGATTCCAAAACTGAAAAACTAAAAATTATTTTTACAAGAACATTTTTTGCCTTTATTGATACGTTTGAGCAGTATAGGGTTAACATAAATGTGCCAACTCACCGGCGAATTTTCGACGTTTATAGTGCTGAATGTGTCCCATCCTCAGCACATCGTTGTCCGGCACTGGGAGCGGATTGTAGGGATTGCTCGAGTGGCAGGCTGCATGGGCCACATAGAGGAACAGAGGACCTTGGGTGGAATTGTGGTTGGCAATGACCTTGACCGAGTGATCGGTTATCACGTCCGTGGTGTACTGCCCATGGAGATCGTAGGCCACATCCGTGCCGTTACGCATGTCCAGCCCCCAATGGTTGTTCTCGACGGCAGTGTGGTCATTATAGTCCTGGTGACCCGACCAGAATCCCACATGGCTACTAAAGCCCCTATGAAGCGGAGTATATTTGAGTTTCCAGTGGCCCAGATGCCACTTGCCAGCTATGTGAGAGGTGTAACTTGTTGTGGAGATTATAGTTAGTAATTGAAGGTTACCAATTAAGCAATCCTTTCGACCTACCCCAAATCATTCAAGTACTGAGGAAGTATCTTCTCGTCCAGCGGTAAGCCTCGAGGTTCAGCGGCATAAAGAACCGTGTGTTGCATTCCTACAATAAGTCTTTTATTAGTTATAAATATTTGGAAATATAATCCCCTCACCTACCCGTATGTATGGGATATTTTCCAGTCATAAGTGCTGATCTTGAGGGTGTACAAATGGGTGCCACATAATAACGATTCAGAATGATCCCAGAATAGGCCAAGGCATCGATATTGGGCGTGGGAATCTGGGCCGAACCATGGAAACCCACATCGTTGAAGCCCTAGTAAAGGTAAAAAAAAATATAAAAATATTCCCTGACTTCTTTGACTTACCAGATCATCGGCCAAAATAAATATAATATTGGGCTTTGTGGGAGGTTTTTCCTCCACACCTGTTATCAGTTTAGGCAGCACCAATAACAATAGCCATAAGCACTGCATTGTCTCACTGAAAAATCAAACAGATCGTGTAAGATATATGGAATCACTAAACAAACAAAAAAAAATGTTATGAGATTGTGTGATATAGGCAATCATTAAAAAAGCAATTTCTAAAAGATCGTGTGATTTATGCAACCATAAAAAAACAATTAGTTAACTAATTGATGTATTGCAGAGATTCCCAGTGACAGCAATTACGAGAACAAGCTGATTTCAATTGATTGATCATCCACCTGTTTGCATCGTGGCATTGATCGTCATCTGGTTTGGAATTCATTTGTCTGTGGAATGGAACCGAAACCGAAACCGAAACCGAATCAGCAATTGCACCCAGTGCGCGACCTCAATTCGGATGGGCATGGGCCACACTTCACCTGCAGCGGTGCATAATTGATTCTATATTTACAAATTGGTCATAGGGATACCCTGAAGTATTTATGGGAATACACTTGTTTGGCATTTTTAAAACGATTTCATGTGCCAACTAATTAGCATGTTAATTCCGTTTGTCGCTGATTGTACCGTTAATGGGTCAACAAGTGCCACTCAGTAATCAGAAAGCTCAAATTAAAAAACCAAATTAGATTCGGACATTCTTTTTCAACTGATCGACCTGCTAATGCTCTAATAATAATAACAGACATAATAATTTTCGTTTTTAAAGAAAGTTAAAAAAAATTTATGGTAATTTTTAAAATAATTAGCATATAAAATATTAGGAAATTAAATGCAGATTGAATCATTTAAAAATAATTCCATAGAATTTTAATTTTGGTAGTAAAGCCCCATCAATTTTGTAAGTGCACTTTTCATAACCATTTAACCATCATTAATTTTCTGTTCTGATACATTTTAAAACTTTAAAAAAGAATTATGTAAACTTCTATTTAATAGCTTTACCGCTTTCTACATAGCTGATATCAAATACTGATACTATTATGCTTTATTAAATATGAACTCTCTTTTTTCAACGTAGAAAATTCTTTGTTATTTTAACAATGAATCTATTGTTTGTCATAGGTCGGTAACCCTTTAGTAACTTTTTAAAGAAATTCATTTATGCAAAATCACACATAAGCAAATTATTATTTTTTTTTTTTTTTGTGACATTAGTAAAGTTCACGCCCGTACAGCTTAGACTTTTGTTTTGTTTATCTTACTTAATTTTGGAATTAATTAGACTGGTAAACAAACCGCAGGCAATATTTATTTAACACGTTAACTTGTTCAGGTTTTTGTGCCTTCAAAGTTGTCCTCGATTATATTAGCGAATTTTGTATTTGACTTTTGGTTATATTTAATTTTCGTACATATAGGTTGCTGTATTTAGAAATGATTTGTGTTCACTGGTGATCAGAACTTGAAATATTATTTATTCGGCTCTCATGGGTACGCCAAAAGCCAACCGTTTTAATTCACGCGCCAAGTCAGACTGAACAAATTCCCAAACAGCCACAGAGCCGCAAAACTTTAACAGTGAAAGTAAAACGCTGTTAAAGATCGACATCTATTCAAACAGAGGAAGAGAACTGCCGAGCGCTCTGCCGGTTGTAATAGCATAAAAAGCGAAAACTATTGCATTTGTTGACCTCCGACCCCATGCCAAAGAAGTGGAAAACGTTGCATAATAATTACATTATTTATGGTACACAAGAGCAGGCGAAGGAATATTTAAGGAAAACGCTCTACAATTCAACGAACAAACTACTTTGAAAACGTATAGGTACCGGCGAATTTTCCTTAAACCGCCGGACTCCTGTCAAGCCCGAGGCAATACACTTTTAATGCTTATTTTTAAGAATTACATCTAAAAGTACACAATGGGAAATAAATATAAGCTAGACAGGCAAAAATTTCTTATAGAAAGCGACCAAATCACCCAATGCTTTATGATATCAACAGGCCCCCAGGCGAATGGAGGGCGCTTAGAGTATTTCCAGGTCCACGTGACGTATTTCCGGGAATTGTGTCTGTCATAAGAAAAAAAAGTTCAAGTTAGTAACTTCAAAAATTGCAATACTTTGTTTTAGTAAAAATTTACCCGCAGATTCATTTCGATGCGATCGATTTCACCGCCCATCAGGTCCACAATGTTTTCGCCTTGATCCAGCAGAAAGCCCTCCAGATCCTCCACCTTCTCAAAGCCTCGAACCGTCTGCGAAGGTAAACAAAAACCGGTTAATGAAGGGCCCAGACCTAGAAATGGGTCAACATGACGCACCGTAAGCAGCTTGGCCAGATCCTGTTTGTCCAGATACGAACGCGTCAGCTCACGACCGTCGAAGTCTAGCTCAGCCTGTTGAAAAATTTAATTTAGTCGCACCAAGACTCTTCAAGACCAAGGTCTCACCTTGTAGCGGACACGAGCGTTGCCAATATCAATGCCCTTGACATCGTAAATGGCTCTGATCATCACATCAGCCTCCAAAGCAGAGTTTATCTTTTCTAGTCGCTCAGAGGCGATGGATATGCCCACCAGAGCATTGGCATTTGTGTAAATGATAAAGGAGGCCACGGCTCCCAAGAGAGCTCCAATAACCAGGGATCCAGCGGCATCAAAGATAGGAGATCCTGTGTAGCTGCTCAATCCCATACAAGCTCCAGCCACCATGACGCCAGTTACAGCAGCAGCGTCCTCGCAGAGCACCACATTAACGCACGGATCCTTGCCAGAAATCACTGTGGAATATAATCACTGTTAAATGTAAACTATTTTATTGATTTTATACCGGAAAAACTCACCATAGTCCTTGAAGGTCATGTTGTTTTCCTTGGCTGATCGCTTCAGCTCATTGATGGCCACCACCAAAGTGGCTCCTTCAGAAACCAGGGACCCTGCGAGGATGCAGTACACCCAGAACAGATCCGCGATGGGCTCCGGGTGGAGAATGCCGTCAATGCCGTGGTAAATGGACAGGCCACAGCCAACGCAGAAGATGCCTACGCCAGATATCAGCGAGGAAACATATCGCATATTCATGTAACCGTAAGGATGATCGATGTCTGGGCTCTGAGAAGACTTGTAGATGCCAAAGGCCAGGATAAGCTGGTTGATCAAGTCGGCCAGGGAGTGGATAACCTCCGCGAACATGCTGTGGGAACCACTGTACAGCCATCCTCCAGCTTTGAAAAGCAAATTAGCCGCATTGCTGAAAGATATCGAATCTTGCTATCAGAGCTTCAAGCCTGTTAAATTATGGAACTCACATGGCAATGGCGGTGGCCACCACTTGGCCGGACTTCTCCGACTCCTTCCGATTGTCAAGCATCACTTTGGTGCGGGATCCCATCTCCCTGCGGTAGTCGCGCAGCCGCCGCTTGACAGTGAAAAGATCTGTGGAGTCATAGACGTTAGCATCCAAATTAAAGGTTGAACGGACGCAGGGGACACAGGTACTCACTCTGCTGGTACTGCTTACGCTCCATCTCCCGCTTAAGTCGCTCCCGCAATAGGTTCTCCTTAGAGCCCCACACCTCGACGGCTTTGGCCTCCACATCGCGGCGCCAATAGACGGTCATGGGTGGCTCCTGTTCGTACGGAGATCTTCGCTTGATTTTGGGCAGGCTTTCGAGGTCCGCAGCTGTTAGCAAGAAGTCGCTTATGGCCCGATTGGGCGTCACAAAATTACGCTCCAGAGAGGCGCGATAATCAAATCGCGGTCGCTTGGGAGGAAGAACAGGCATCGGAGGCGGAACATCTGCTGGCGGGGATGAAGGAGCAGAAGCTTCTACCGCTTTTGCCACTATTGCTGCTTTAGTCAAATCAGTTATAGATGTGCCAGGCTTTGGTGGAATCGTTTCAGGAGGGTTCATAATACTACCTCCTCCAAGTCCCCCTCCACTTGCTCCAGTGGAGCTGGCGCTGGCCCTCAGATTGATGGCCGCTGCAGCTAGAGCCGGCTCTTTCAGCTTGGACACCGGCGGCAGATCGGACTTCTCGAACACGATCTCATTGATCTTGGAGTCCTCGATGGTGGTGCTGATGGACAGGATGCCCTTGGAGGTCTTTACCTCAAAATTTTTCGTTTGCTTCTCCTTTGGCTGTGCGGCGGCTGTGCCAGCGATGGGCTCCTCCAGAGCCAGTTGCTCCTTCTTCTTTGAATCACTGCCGCCGGCACTGCAGCGAAACTGGAGAAACATGCCGGGTCGCTTCCAGGGATGCGGTCTGGATGTTTCGCCATCATTCCGCCTCCAAGGATTGCCGGCGTCATGGCGCAAGGAGCACTGGCTGAAGGCCCTTCCAAGCTGCTGGTGTCTTCGATGCAGGAGCTGCACGCCGCGCATCAGCATCCTGCACTGGAAAAGGATGGCAGATTAGTTTGGGCTTTACTATATGTGTTAAGGGTTACTTACACGGCGCGCTGCGTCACTATCAAACTTTAGATACTGATCGGTGTTGTGCTATTTGTGGTTGGGGGTGCTCCGCGGTTTCACTTTCAACGAAAAACTACGTCATGCGGGAACAATTAGAATAAGAAGTGGACGGATTGCAAGCGTAACTCCTCCTGATTGGAGGACTCTGGGCAACTCCCCTTTCGTTCCTGGGGGCACACACCTTGGGGCGATGAAGGTGTACTCGAAAAAAGGTTTTAAATACACATTGGCGAACTTTTTATACTGAAAATTTAACCATCACCGGCTGGCGCTTTTTGCCTGTGCTTTATCTGTTGTTGTGGTTTTTGTTTTTCCGCCAGCGCGCCTTGGTCACACCACAGGTTGTTAATAAATGTTCTCACTATTAAGCATATTTGGGTTGAACCGGATGCAGATATGTATTTTCACATCTTCTGAAAATTCTGAAAAAAATTGCCTGTATTTAAAGTCCACAAAGCTTTATGCCCCTTTTTTTTGACTTTTCTGTTGAGAAAAATTATAAACTATATGTTTGGTAACATTTATTAGCTTTTTTCTGAACAAAAATGACCACATTTGCATAATTCCTAGCTTACATTTGTAACTTTTATCTTGTTGAAGCAACGAAATACAAGACAGTGAGAACAGCTCACAAAGTGTCTCGAACCTATCGATATGCTTGTCGATAGCAGCTTTGAGGTTTTTTCAGCACTGGCAGCAACAGCTGTTTTCTGCCGGTCGTTTTATAATCACTTAGTTGTCCAATTTCGCTTTTGTTTTTTCCTCTTTTTAAATACAAGATGTCAATTTTAATGCAAGGAGTTGCGAAATTAGCCCGTCAGGTTACCCGCCCACTTGTTGCTGCCCGCCATTTTGCTGCGGCGGCGCCATACGGCGATGGAGACGAAGTTCTGGTGGAGCGATTGGAAGGACCTCGCCAGGGGATCTCGGTTATTGGCCTTAACCGACCAGCGGCAAAGAACTCCTTCAGCCGGGGAATGGTGGAGACCTTCACTGATGTCCTGGATGACATTAAGAAGGACAATGGATCGAGGGTGGTCGTATTGAGGAGTCTCACGCCTGGTATCTTCTGTGCCGGTGCTGATTTGAAAGAGCGCAAAGGTGAGTTGTCCTTAAATCTTAATGATAACGATTTCTAATCCTTTTAATATGGCAGGTATGACCCCAGAAGAGGCCACCGAATTTGTAAAGGAGCTGCGAGGTTTGCTCATCGCCATTGAGCAGCTGCCCATGCCCGTGATTGCTGCTTTGGATGGCGCTGCTCTGGGTGGAGGTCTAGAAATGGCTCTGGCCTGCGACATCCGCACCGCCGCTTCGAATACCAAAATGGGTCTGGTGGAGACAAGATTGGCCATCATACCCGGGGCGGGTGGCACACAAAGACTACCTCGCATTCTGTCCCCCGCCCTGGCCAAAGAGTTGATCTTTACGGCACGAGTACTCGACGGGACAGAGGCCAAGGATCTGGGTCTGGTCAACCATGTGGTGCAGCAGAACGAAACGAAGGACGCCGCCTATCAGCAGGCGCTTAAGTTGGCCGAGGAAATCCTCCCCAACGGACCTGTGGGCGTACGTATGGCCAAACTGGCCATCGACAAGGGCATGCAGGTGGACCTGGCCACCGGCTACTCCATCGAGGAGATATGCTACTCACAGGTGATACCCACCAAGGACCGCCTGGAGGGACTCGCCGCCTTCGCCGAGAAACGCAAGCCCGTCTACAAGGGGGAGTAAACGGGAATCAGACCACTCCTCCTAAAGTTAAGCTGAAAATTGCATTTATAATTTTATCTGTTAGTGTTGTAGAGACACTCTAGCGGCAAAGCCCATTTCTATTGTTTTGTATAAAGCATTCGATCCTATCGAGCTGCCAAATAACTTAAATAAAGCTAATTGTAGTTAAACAATTTTTTAATAGCTGCGATGACGCATCTCCATTTAGTCATGGAAATGCTAATTACAGCCATTAAATACCACCGATCGAGACACACTCCCATTTGCATTGCATGTACGATAGTACAGCATAGAACTGGAAATTGATGCAAAACTCACCTTGATCGTTCTGTCGTCGAGCTATGCGGAAATGGGAATTTCTTGGGAAGCCGTGTGTTAGAAAGTTCCTATTGTCATGCGAGCTGAGGGTGATTGCATTGCGAATCAGCCCACAAGTGACAGGTTTAGTACCAGATGACTGTAGCTTGGTTTGTCATTTGCACAGCAGGTAATTTGCATATCTCAAATATTTGTAGGCGTGCTTCGCCACACTTATTGTATTTTTGGGGCCCGCTCGAACAAAGGGATTCTGTCACCTGGAACAACACCGAAACAAAACAGGCGCTAAATAAAGTCACTTTGTGAAGCCGCCGTTTAAGATTTAACCGGTTTGGTGGCGGCAACTCAAGGAAGTTGTCACCCGGATGACTCGGGTGACTCGCCACCCCCACTAGCCCAGATTTTGAATGCGAATCTACATAGCGTCACTAAACTCACCTCCGTACATGATCGAAGTCAGCGGTCTCAGTCGTAAATTAAAAATGCGCGCGGGTGTTTGACATCAGGCAAGGTCAGTGTCGGCAGTTGGCAGAAGCTGTATACGTATGTATACCCGAAATATCGAAATCGGAATCTAAATCTCAGCCGGCAAACGGCTGCGCAGTGTGCATATTAATTAATCAATTAATTAATTACTCAGTGCTTAATGCTCAATGCGTCCAAGTCGAACCGAGCTGACCCCAAAACATGGCGAGAAGGCAGAGCCGGAAACCAATTGCGGAAGCAAATCAATTATTTATTGTTTTGACTTGTTATTATGAACGATAATACACACAATGCGATTTGGATGCGAATTTCTCGAGGAGCTTAAGCTCGATCAGTTGGCCAGAAATACGATTGCGATGTGATGTGATGTGCCTTGTAATGAGCCAGAGGCAGGAAAGTCGGTGACAAGAGGCCTTAAATACTTTTTTGAGGGAGGGGATTTTTTTTGAATTAACTTTTTTCAGGTATTTTGAGCTGCCGCTTGAAAATCAATTAGATTGATGAGAGGTATTCTCAAGGTAGCCCAATGTATATCAGATGAGTGGGAAATCCCCCCCCAAAGACCCGATAATATCTTTAGCTCTTAAGTGCTCCCATCCAGGCGGCTTTCACAATCGATAATTCTCTATTAAGGCGGTACAACTTTATCAGGCTCAACGGAGATTGTCAATACGGACAGCGGCAAGCAGTAGTAAATATTTTCCAAATTCTCCATCGATAAGAAATCGTAGTGTCAATATTGCAGTGGCTATAGAGCAAGTTCTTGACCCGCTTTAAAGGGTTTCGGTTTCTTGTCTTGTTCATCGCAGAACCCTTTGCTTATTACTTTATCACTGCTTCCAAGGCTTCCACATGTCGTATACGCAACGTGCAATTGTCTTGCGTCAATAAAAAACCTTGTTAAACAATACAACACAGCTCGTACATCATATTTTATCAGTGCTCTGCAATTAAAGATACAATGTTTACTATCCACAGCTATGGCAAATTCAATCCAATCAACTCCTGAGTTATTGCTGTTATCCAAGAACTCGGCAATATAACCGATACTTAATTGCGTCATTGGCCCTTTAATGCCACCCCTTATAAATCAATGACAACTAAAATCCATTTGGCGCAACGCTGTTTGAACTCGTCGATATTCGAAATGCACATCACGTGAAAAATGCATTTAGTTTACAGCATTTACCGAACCGCTAAAAATTTTCCACTGTCCCACTGACGCCGGCAACTAACTACCACACGGGCTTGGGCAAACAAAAACCGATCGTTGTTTCATATTTTATGGTAAGACAACAAAACTGGCTAACAAGGGGAGCTGGCTACTTGAAACAAGTCAATCACTAAACTCCATGGTCTGTCTAAAAGAGAAGCGCCCAAGGCAGCACTAAGTAATTGCTGGAGGGGAGGGGCTACACGGATGGGGGGCTGGTTGGGAGGTTCAAAGTGTCGAGCAAATTCTTGAGCTGCAAGTATATGCACCACTCGCTCCCATTTGAGGCCTAAATACAGTGCAAAAAATACAGATACAGATCAGACATTCATAATTCTATCCTATCTTGAAAATTGTTTGATATTTTACTAAATGGGTTTTTGTTATTAGATATATTAGATCAAATATAAGCAAACCTGTGATAAGTCAGGAAATAACTTTATCAAAAGAGATGGAAGTGCCCTATATAAATTAAATGTCCTATCTAATTTACTAAGTTTTGAGCATCTCAGTAGTTTTTAATTTTTTTAAGTTTTTTTGTATATACATTAGATATATTTAGTAAACTTTAATGTAATATATATATTGTATAATTAAACTTATTAACTATTAACTTTTAGTTGAAAGATAAGTTTTGCGAAACTTTATATTAAACTTCTTATATATAGGTCCAAATTTAATATTCCCATACTACAAAGAGCAGTCTTAAAAAAAACATATAAGGTTTATTTTGAACACAATTGTTACATTTTTAAGTTCGAATTTTAAAACTTAAGATTTCAGACCTATAGATGGCCAAAATGTTGTCTGTGCAGTTGCGAAGCCTTTTAAATGCAATAGATGATTGATAGTTGATCGATAGCTTTTGTAAGTTAGGCGTTTGGACGATGGCAGACAGTTTGTCTGTGAAGGATACAGGGTGGTTTAGTAATTACTTTAAAATATAAGTCATATGTAAGATGTCTGCCCCCAAAAGTATGCCTAATCCCTAGGTTTGGTGATTTTCCTGAGAGAAATGCAATAAAATAAGCTATTATGTATCTTTCTAAGCCAAACAAATCCAATTCGACAAAGTAGCGTCCACAGTCCATTGATAAGACTGCCCTAACAACAATATTTAGCACACTCACTGGGCACCCAGTTAACACGATCGATGCCTCCTCCTCTCACACGGCGTATGAGTAATGGGACGAAGGCAGACTTGTCTGGCCGCCGAATGCCCAAAGCTGAGTGATCTGTAGAAAGCACCCATACGCACAGTGGACATGGATACAAGATTTATGTGCATATGTATATGCTCACCTGGTCGACGGAGAGAGGCCGACTTCGCCCCACCTGCGTCACGGTAACGTTTATTGTCCATTGCGTTAATTGCCCGAACCGAAGCGACTTCGTCTCCGAGTTTCAGAGGGGAATATATCTGTGTGTCTGGCCGGGTTTATAGGCGCTCTGGCGACGCCGTCGCAGCAACAAATTAAAGCACAAACATTGGCTTAATATCAGTCACTAAGCGATCGTCCGCCAGTTAACAACATATCGCCAACGGGGGCCGAAATAACAAAAAAAAAAAAAAAAAGTATACGTTATAAACCCTTAAACAACGCGAGCGCGAATTTCGTAAATCCTTGCAACATAGCAGGTGTGAAAAATTAAATACTTAAACAACTAATGGCCACAAAAGTTAAATAGTGTTCAAGCGTATTGGTCTCTGTTGATTGAATCTGCAAATTCTGGCCTTAAAATCGCACCATCGAGCATATCGCTGGCTATCATTATTATTAACGCGGCTGTGTGAAAAAGTCACTTTTTCGGCATCGTCAATGTCGAGGACAAACGATTGGATCAAGCAATTATTATAATTTCTTAATAATTTTTCAAAAATTTCACACAAACCAAATCGGGCCAAAGGTAATTATTGTGCTTTGTTTGTTTACATTGTGATTTTCGTGTTTATCATCGCCTATTTTATAAGTGCACTAATTATTTATAATTAATTCCCGCACATCAAATGAGTTATCAGGCATTTATCAAATGCATGTGACGCAAAAAAAAAAAAAAAAAAATGCGCTAAAAACTGGAAAATCTTCGATCCCGGCCCCCTTCACTTTCAATTAGCCAGTCATGAGCAGAGGAAGAAGTGGGAAAATCATTGTTCTTTCCCTTTCTTTTTTTGGTGGCGGTGATAAGCGCCGAATTGGATGCCATAAAAGATTATTGGCTCAGTTTTATCTTGACAGCTACCTTACGGTTCCACTACACACGGTGCAATAAACCTGGCGTTTAGTTTGGATTCTCGAAATGGAAAAAAAGTAGTACCCCTCCACCACCCACAAGGCTGTCACTCAATTTTGGCAAGGTAGGGCATTATCACATCAGCGTTAATATTGTTATTGCCCGAAAACAAATGGGCCGAACGAACAATGATATAACGATGATATATAAGTTCAATACTACAAAACTGTCAAACTGTCCGATCAATTATGCCTGCTCAAGCTCATCCGCTTTGCATATCGAAAGTGTGAGCGATAAGGTCGAATCGAATCGAACCGATCCACCTTACCACGAGCGATCGTACGACACTGAGTTCCTTTTCCAGCCCGCAACTCCCCCTGCACAGTGAGAAAAACTAATCATCTATAATTACAAGCTTAAAATTTTATACAAGTTTTTCCAACTTTTGAAAGAATTCTTAACGGTTGGGTTCAAAGAAACAGTTCTGTATATCAAATTGAATTGGCTGAAGTCAAGTTATTATACTTTTGATAATGTACGAAACTTTAAAATGATCTTTATCTTAATAGATTGTTTACATTGATAATTTCTCGCTGTAATGGGTTTTAATGAATGGTTACTAATTTCGACAAGTTAATCAAGTTCAAAAAGACAGATCTAAGTTCCAAACTGATTTTAGACAAGCTATTCGATTAGGATACTTTCATAAACTTAAAAAAAAAATACATCTTTAAAAATGGTGATCGTAATAGATTGTTTACGGATATTTCTCTCCATAATGGGGATTAATGGATATTAATATTAAATATAAACTGTTAGTTCAAAAAGAAGGATCAAAATATTGAATTGAATTCGGTTAGAAGGCTTCCATCAAAACATACTTTAAAAAATAAGGAAATCTTATATGTACATATATATATATATAAATAAATAAATCAATTTCACATTCATAGCTATTAAAAATTAAAGTTTATACGGAAATTTCTCTCTGTAATGGGGTTTAATGAATGGTATTGACAGTCTGTCAGGACGGTCAACGGGTTTTCTTTTCGCCTCTTCTTTCGGCACGTGAAGCGAACACTCAAGCAAAACAAAAGCAGCAAAAAATGAAACAAAGCTAAAGCAAAACAAAACAGCAAACGGATAACTGGTATCAAAAAGGCAACCAAAAAGCTGTTTCGGCTTTAATGGAATGCATTGACCCAAAAGAGATCCTACTCGAAATTCCATTCAAAATATCAGCCACCAATTAAAGGTACTTAAGGCGGCTGCTCGAGAATTGGCAGGGAGAAATTCCTTTATAAGTTTTGAAAGACGGTTTATGCAATAGCCGGGAAGGTCGTTCGTTGGGATCGAGGGCTGGGGCTTATGGAAGCAGGTCAGGGTGTTATAATACTGGAGTATATGGCATCGATAAGACAATACTGGAGATAAAGATCGTGTATTGTCCAGCCATAAAATTTTATGGCGAAAGAATTTACAAGGTAACTTTTTCGATCCGATCACAACAATATCTTTGGAAAATCCTCCAGTGAATCCAGGTCATCAGCCGAAAAGTCAAACCTTCCCATCACATTTCACATTTGACGTAGCACTTTATTGGCTTGACTCACAATTAAGATTTTATAGATCAGTGTATAATTGGCAGAGTAAACATTGGAATCTGAATCTTTCGGGTTCCGTTTCGCCCATTAGGAGAAATCCCCCAAAAAGCTAAGCAGTCAGCAACTTTGGCAGGGCACGAAGGCTTTAGCCATAAACCGGATCAGTCAATAGCCTATTAGCACAATCATAAAGCCGAAATCAAAGACCATATTTTCCGATGTGATGACGCACTTGACGCAACCTTTAATTAAATCATAATGACGGAGGTGGTAAATGTAATTGGCCATAAAACTAATAAGACCCAAGTTTCGGACAGTCGAGTCTGTGATAGGCTAGAAAAGTAATCAATGCCTAAATGTCCCTGTCCCGATATGATTTAATATCGAATTGGGGTAGTGTGGGCGCGTGATGTCGTATAAGACTCGGGGCCCCCCAGTTACTGGAACCCACCCAATTAGAAGTCGATCGTAAAGATTTACCCATTCGATTTATCGATTTGTGCGCCCCAAATAAAAGTCAATCGCTTTGGGTAAACAACAGGTATAATGTGCGATCATACACAGAAATAATTAAGCCTTTTAATTTGTACAATGTTTTGACCCCAAATCGTTAACAACCTTAGTCTGTGTTTATGTAAAATTTACAAGGAATTCTCAATGCCACAGAGTTAAATTTTATTCTCTTTATGTAATAAACTAAAGCAATAGTACAGTGAGCATTACTGACCACTAATCTAATCGAGCCACATGACTATATTGATAATTATAACACGCTCCGCCACTATTAGAAGTCATTTAAACGAATTTATTTAATTCCTTAGATCGTAATTTCCCATCGAGAGTCTAAGGTTCTCAACGAAAGTAATTACTTATTCGAAATTTATTGAATCAATACAAAGAGTCACTATATCAATGGTGAGTTCTCCCTGGTCAGTAAATCAGTTAAGTCTTGTCTTTCGTTCGGTTACATTCGGATCGATTCGGGTTCGGGGACGATAATGTTATCAATTTATAATTGATTTTAAAGGTAGCTTTGAGCATTTTGTTTTTATTAGCCGTGAATGTTGTTGTTTATTGATTATTGTTACCTGTCTTGCTTTAAGTCGTTATCACTTCTGGACATTATTATTTCGACGTTTTCCGACACTTTTTGGCGCCGTAACCCCCTAAAACCAGAACCCACACCCACTTTGTTTGTTAACCGATCGTTCAGTTGCTTTTGGCCAGAGGGCGCGTTCGGTCCTCCTTCTTTGCTCGAAAACTCTTCCGATCGTGATATCCTAGCTGAAGAGTAAGTTACCGGAAATGTAAAGCTACGTGTATTTATCGCGCCCCCCAAATAAGTCAAGGAATTACGAGTTTTTTGAGTTAACAAAAATAACCTGTTGTTCAATTATATTAATTACACATCTCAGAACAAGATTTTGTCAAAACTTCATGACTAAAAAGCTTTTCGTTTTGCATCCAAATGCATTAATTATTTAAAGTATAAGTTCAACTTTATAAATACAGCAGGAGAAAATGAAAACGATGGCGGTGAAATTTTTAGAGTAAATACTGGCACAATTTAGATAACTTTCCATGGCTCTAAGACTTTATGATCGATCGATGTTAACGGAACGAAAGATACAAATCCTAGTAAAATCTTATTTGAATACGTTTGTGTCAAGATATATGTTCTATGTATTATTTTCATAAAAAGTCATAGTAAACATATTAAAGCATACCTACTTTTGAATGATAAATTGTAGTTTGTTAATGAAATCAAAAACCAACAATCTTTTTCATGCAAATTTCAACTTAAACTTTATTAACTTTCGGTTGGAAGATGTTTCTGTAGCCAACGAAATATGATATCAAAAGAATAATTTATTAATTTATTTAAATATGCCAAAATTTATTTAAAATCGTTTAATTTTTTAACAACGCTATTTGAGATTTTTACACTGTTTAGTCTCTTTAGCTCAATAACTCGAACTATTCAAGATATTTTTCTTTTTTCAAAATTAGTCTTGCAATATCAATATTTTCTGCAGTTTTAGCCAATAAATCCAGCACGTGCCCCTTTGATTTATAGTTATTATATAGCGACAGGCATACAATTTCCCCGCCCTCAATAACATCATAATTTATTTCGCAATACCATAATTGATTCATAAATTTTAATAGAAGAGGGTGCGCGACTCGTAAATAATGCTTTATGACGACTGAGCTAATCTATGGGTTCAAAGAACATGGTTAAATTGCCGGGATAAGTGGACCCGCTGCCGCAAAGAATTTTAGATATAGCTCACATGAATGAATCAACTCAATAGGAAAAAAAAAAGTAGGTGGTGACTACTATATGGACGCTGATTTAGGGTCCGCTTTACGGCCGTAGTCAAAGGAATTACAAGCGTTTTTAGAGCACCATAAAGCTGAATTTTATGAACGAAGTGCGATTGTTGTTTACTTGCTCGACCCCACCCTCCGGCTCCGTTCTTAGCCATTTCCGATAACGATCGGGCAGTATCTGAAATCTCTTTGGTAAGGCAATTCTAATACTCGAATGTTTCCAAACGTCGATAAGATATGCCTGGCTTGTGCCTAGCAACCCTTGAGCGGATTAACCCAAGCCTTAAATGGCCAACGAAAGCGAATCTCGTGCTTCCTCTCTGCGATAAAACACTGTTCGTGCGCGCTCAATCAACCAAAATGTTTTAATTCCATTTAATGACAATCGATCCTGGTTTATTTTCGCTTTCAGATGGCAGATAATGCGGGATTTACCCCATCGGCGCCGGGCGAGAACCCGCCCCCGTACACCAGCTCAGTGGCCACATTGAATGACTTCAGCTCGAAGTGAGTAACCCAGATTTTCTGCATTAAAAGAAAAATGCTTTAAAACTGTTTAAATTAAGTAAAATTGAGAGACTTCAATTCAAAGTTTTTTTTTTCTGAGTTCCATTTTTTCGCCTTCATGGTAAGCTTATAGTAGGTTTAAAAGTATAATATGTTATACATATACGAGCTTAAAACCTATTAGCTTATCATGAGGAAGAGTATTGAAGTATTTAAACAACACATTAATCGAAGTTTTTGCATGAAATCGGGGTCATGTTTATCGTTGGTTATAATAACATTTATATAACACAACATTAATTTAATAACTTAAGTTCAAAAACCATCCAATCATAATCCACAAAACAAGTCCCAAGATTATATTTAAAAGTGTATTAAAACATACCAAATAGACAACATTTTTTTTTGCTAAAGGCTATATTTCAAGCTTTAATTTTGTACTTAAATTAAGACTCTTTTAAATGGACAAAAATTTTAAAAGTCCAAAAAACAAAATAGGTATTTCCATTTAAAAAAATTTGCTTTTCCCAAGTCTGATATTTATATGGTCCAGATCAAAAAAAAAAACATAACTCTCAACATTTAACATTAAAACTTGATAATACGTATAAGTGATATAATGCGTATGATTGATAAAATGCGTATGAGTGATAAAATTAAGATTTAAAACGCATTCTGCTTAAAATTTGCATAGAATTTTGGTTATGATTAAATGACATAACAACACTTTCCTTTTTTCCCTTCAGATCCAACTTGACGGAGAAGAACCAACAGTCCCTAGCGGAGGATCCCTACGATCCGTTCGAGAACCGAGATCCCAATGGAGCCAGTGCCGGCGGCGCCTTGTCGCACTTGCTCAAGAGTTCACTGGGCACTGGAATCCTGGCCATGCCCATGGCCTTTCACAACGCCGGCTTGGCTTTTGGCATGGCCATGACGCTGATCGTCGGATTCCTCTGCACCCACTGCGTACATATTTTGGTAAGCCAAATGGTTAAGATTTTAGCACCTGATTTAGCACTGTTGACTCAAGCAGTTATAGCTGCCAATAGATAGACAGCAGTCAGAGCAACTGACGTAGCTTTCCGGGGTATTAAGTAGTTCAAGGTGCCGAATCGATGGCCAGTGGAGGGTCCAGGGCCCAGATAAGCACTGCACGCTTTTGGAATCGCAGTCTGGCCACCACTCGTCCTTATCGGCGGAGATACAGTGTGCGATTGCTAAACTTTAGTTGCTTTCATTTATGATCAAGTATTTCCGATCTTCGCAAATTCACCAAGACGTAATTACCCAGAACTAGACGCACTCGAGTCTCCAGACATCGCAGGAAACGCATGCCAAACATTGCATAAATCAACCAAAGGTTTCTTAGAATGGCCAAGTCACCGATTATACCTCATCGGTCATATATATAAATAATAAAGCAATCGAGTCAGCAGATTTATGGCGTTCAGATTTGGACAGTCATTTTGGACTTTTCCCAAACACTTTTTCAAGCGCCTAGCACTACGATCAATTAGATTTACTATTTGAGTTTAAGATAGTAGAGCGAGTATATAATAAATTCGTTGTTAAAAATGATTTGGATGAGATAACCATCTACTAAGTACTCGTACATTAGTTTCAAGTGCTTAGCGTTTACTTAATATACGATTCAAAAGCTGATATTAAAAAAGTAGCGCAAAATGTAAAAAGATTCTAAAAAATCAACTAATTAAAAGCAATGTATATGAAATAACAGTTTGTTAATTGAACAATTTTAATACTAACTTCGTAACATGATTGCACAACGTTAATAAGTGACTGATATATTTATTAATTAAAAAATAATCAGAGTCTGTTTTTTTGAAGGAATGTATCTAGTTTATACAGTAGACATGTCTGGAAACAAATTACAGGGATATTTTATGAATAAAAATGTCTATTGAAATTTCAAATACGTTTTTGAAAATATAATTTAAATGTATAAAATTAAACTAGATGAGCAGATGTTTTGTAGTAACATTTATTTTCTTTTATTTTAAAAAACCGTTTAACAGCAATTTTAAATTAATCATTTTTAATGATTTCTAACTATAAAATGTCATAGACCAATATAACTTGTAGTTTGTACCCATATGAGTGGGTAAGCTTTTTATCTTCTAATGGTTTTGCTTACCTTACCTTACAGGTGAAGACTTCGCATAACATTTGCCGGGAGGCCAGGGTTACATCTTTGGGATTCGCTGAAACGGCGGAGAAGGTCTTCGAGTACGGGCCAAAGGGAATGCGTCCCTACTCAAACTTTGCCAAGTGAGTAGGGCCTAGTGACGATCCGGATAGTGGACCTTTATGAATGTCCTCCTCCTCATTTTTTCAGGCAATTCGTGGACATCGGCCTGATGGCCACATACTATGCGGCTGCATGTGTGTATATCGTTTTTATTGCGACATCTTTCCACGATGTCATTAACTACGATTGCGGCATCAACTGGGATGTGCGCATCTACATAGCCATCACCGTGATTCCCTGCCTGCTGATCGGCCAGATCCGTCACCTCAAGTGGCTGGTGCCGTTCTCGATGATGGCCAACATCTTCATCGTTGTGACCTTTGCCATTACGCTGTACTACATGTTCGATCAGCCACTGGTCTACTCCAACAAGCCGCTGATCGCCAATGCTGCAGACATTCCGCTCTTCTTCGCCACCGTGATCTTCGCCATGGAGGGCATCGGCGCTGTGATGCCCGTGGAGAACTCGATGAGGAAGCCGCAGCACTTCCTGGGATGTCCCGGTGTCCTCAACACGGCCATGATCACTGTGGTCTCGCTCTACGCCATCATCGGATTCTTCGGCTATGTGAGATTCGGCGACGAAGTGCGCGGCAGCATCACTCTCAATCTGCCCGAGGGAGCCTGGTTGGGAGACACGGCCAAGCTCCTGATGGCCGTGGCCATCCTCTTCACCTTCGGACTGCAGTTCTATGTGCCCAACGAAATCCTCTGGCGCAAGATCGGTCACAAGTTCAGCCCCGAAAAGCAAAATATTACGCAGATCCTGCTGCGCAGTGGTATTATTCTGGTCATCGGTGGTGTGGCTGCTGCCATTCCCAATCTGGAACCATTCATCAGTTTGGTGGGTGCCGTGTTCTTCTCGCTGCTGGGCATCTTTGTGCCCAGCTTCGTGGAGACCGTCTATCTGTGGCCCGATCGCCTGGGCGTGTGCAAGTGGAAGCTGGCGAAGAACATCTTCCTGGGCGTGTTCTCCATCCTGGCGCTGGTTGCCGGCGCCGTGGCCAGCATCAACGAGATCATCGAAATGTACAGCGACGACGATTAGGGTTTCCAGGTGTTCAGCCTTAAACAAGACATGTAGTATTACATTAGATGCAGGTAGCTTCCCCCCCCAAGGAAGTATAAGTTCGAAGAGCAGGCAAAGCCCACATCCACATCCACATCCAGATCTGACCCAACTTACGGCCATGTTGAACATGGTCAGGCGGCTCGGATGCCCAATTGCCGATGCCGTTGACTGCATGAACAAGATGATATTAAGTTTAAGTGCCCTGTTACACAAACTAAGCTGCAATTCATAGAATTTATAAATGTTATTATGTTAAGTTGCTCAGCATTCCAAACGATAAAGAGAAACAGTACGAAAATACAGCTTGCCATTGTTTTCTTTCGGGTATCCATTTTGGCAAACGGTAGTAAAATCACCATGGCTGAGTTGCAATATATGTATTAATATAATGATTAAAAACTTAGAACAAAGTACAATTACTTGGAATAGAATACAGCGGCACGCAATAATAAGATAAGTGGATGTGTAGGCGGGGGTGTGTGTTTGAAAGTTATTCTGAGGGATGATAGGGGCCAAACGCTTCCGATGTGAACTATTAACTAGGTATCTATGTCGAGTGAAATATGTTTAAGTAATCGCTTGTCTTAACTATTTAACTGCCTAATGCTGAGTGCGGAGCCGAATCTCATGTCAATGGTTGCCTCTCTACTTCTTCTTCTTCTTCGAGTTGGAACTGGTGGCCACCACCTCGCTCTTCCGCTTTTGATTGGCCTTCGGTTGCGGTGCGGGCGCTGGAGTATTGGAGCTGGCACTTCCACTGCCCGCGGATCCGCTGCCCTTGGGTGCCTTTTTCTTCTTCTCGGCGCGCTCCTTCTCCTCCAGTTCGATGTTCTCACGCTCGATGAGAGTGATCAATGTGTTGCAACGACGCTGCAGCTCCAGAGCTGTTCGAGACTTGATGAACCAGTCGAAACGGAACTGGGGAGAAGCTCTGTGGGAGCATTGAAGGTATAAATATAAATAGTTATATCTATCAATAAAGATTTGTCCTTACCTTATGGCCGCTCTCAGCTCCTCGTAGACATTCTCCTTGTCAAAGCCCAACTTGTGCAGCATGCAAACCAGAAAACGATCTTCGATTTCTGTGTAATTCTTGCCCTTATTATTGCCATATTGCAAGCGCAACTGATGGAAGGGAGCGCGATAACGCGACATCTTTATGGGGAAGAATAGCCAATAAATAAAGGAATTGATATTATTGTAACCAAATAAAAACCAACCTTTTGGTCCAAAGCCTTCTTAATTGAAAGTCGCCGTTGAATCTTGCCCTCTCCACGCTCAATCTGTCCCATAATTCGCTCAATATCCTGCAACTCAGTGCAACGCTCCCAGAACACAGCATTGTACTCGATAACCTCCTCCGGTGTCTTGCCCTCCACGTCCTTTGCAATGTTGTCGATGTCATCCCGACCGTACTTCTCGTTGGCCTTGATGAACTGATTGAAGTCGCGCTTGGTCCAGGCAGTGAAGCCTTGCGAGAGCAGGTTCTCCTTCTCCTGGATCTCATCCTCGCTGAGCGGCTCCGCTTCATCGATCTTGCGTTGCTCCTCACGCTGTACCTTGGTTGCCTCCGATCCCAACTCCGTGTTCTTGGGCACCTTGTAGCCGACGGTCTTTCGGAAGTAGTAGATCTCCTGGTCGAGCAGCTCAAAAAGACGGGGCGGGAAGAACTGGAAGTCCTGGACGATGGGCTGCTTGGGTGGGCGGGGAGCCTTCGGCGCCTTGGGCTCGGAAACGCGAAGCGCCTCTCGAAAATAGGCATCTACGGCATAGTTGGCCTTGCGCTCACGCTTCGGCGGTTCTATCCAGTTACCCAGGGCATTGAGTTTCTGCTTCTCGCGCCAGTCCTCGCCCTCGAATTGGTAGACGGAGGAAGTGCCTGCCTCGCCGTTTGTGTCCATTGTGAAGGTGCGCAGCGAACTCTCGCCCAGACTGTCCAGCGTTGCATTCTGTTCGGCCGTCTTGGCCTCACCACGCTCCAGGATCACGTCTATGTCCTCGTCTGTAATGTCGGTCTCCTTCGAACTGAAAACTTGGTTAGCTCCGAAACGGATAATGTTAAGCATTTCATCCTTGTTCAACTGAGAGCGGTTGTCGACCAATCGACCGCCCTGAATGACCATCTTGTCGAGGCGCAGCTTCACCTCGGCCCTCTCCACGATCTTCTCCTCCACGGTGCTTTCGGTGATCAGGCGGAAAACTCGTACTTGCTTCTTTTGACCAATGCGATGAGCACGATCCATAGCCTGCAAATCCATTTGGGGATTCCAGTCCGAGTCGTAGATGATGACCACATCAGCGGTGGCCAAGTTGATACCCAAACCGCCTGCTCGAGTGGACAACATGAAGAGGAACTTGGCGCTGTTGTCCATGTTGAACTCCTGGATCTGCCGGTTACGGTCTTCGTGTGGCGTTTGGCCGTCCAGCCGACAGTAGTTGTAGTTGCGCCAATGGCAGTAATCCTCCAGGATGTCCAGCATTCTCGTCATCTGCGAGAATATCAGCACACGCGACCCCTGCTCCTGTAACTTGGGCAGCAGCTTGTCCAGAATGGCCATCTTGCCGGAGTTGTACACCAAATGGGTGTCCGTGGTGTACGGTGGTCCTGGCTCGGCGCCATCGAACAGATACGGGTGGTTGGTGCACTTGCGCAGCTGCATAAGGATGTTCTGCAGGCGCATCTTCTCCACCTTGCCGGCGCCATTCACAACATCTATGTCTTTGAGCAGCACCTTCGTGTACCAGTCGCGTTGCATCTTGGACAGACCAACAAATATCTTCATTTCCTTCTTGGGCTTCAGGCGCTTTTCCACTTCAGCCTTGAGTCGACGCAGCAGGAAAGGCTTCAGAACGGCGTGCAAACGCGTGATCAGCGCATCGTCACCCAGGCAAGTGTTTGTGTTGAACCACTCGTCAAAGTCCTCCGACGAGTTGAAAACATCGGGCAGCAGGAAATTGAGAAGAGCCCACAGCTCGTGGAGATTATTCTGCAGCGGAGTACCCGTGATAAGCAGGCGGTTGGCGGTCTTGAACTCACGAAGGATCTCCGACAGCTTTGATTTCTCGTTCTTAATACGATGGGCCTCGTCGATGACCAGATATCGCCAGTTGAACTTCTTGAAAACAGACTTTTCGCGGATACACATTTCGTAGGAGGTGACGCAAACATCCCACTCTCCCGGCATGAGCACATCCCGAATGAAGGTGTTGCGCGTGTCCTGGTCGCCAATCAGGCAGACGGCTCTTAGCGAGGGACACCATTTCTTGAACTCATTCACCCAATTCTGCAGCGTAGACTTGGGCACGATGACGATGTGGGGGCCAGCTTGGTTTCTGCAGGAACATTTAAAAAATAAGTAATATTCTTAAAGGCAATAATAGCTGCAGAAACCCACTTGAAATGCTTGAGGTAGCCTAGGAGGGAAATAGTCTGAAGGGTCTTGCCCAGACCCATTTCATCGGCCAAAATTCCGTTAATGCCATTCTCGTACAGCGAAATCATCCAGTTGAGACCGCGGACCTGATAGTCACGCATCTCACCCCCTTTAATGTAGGCGGGTGAGGCATCAAAGCGGAAGATCTCTTTGGTGGCCGAGTCCTCCGCGAGGAGCTCCTCATCCTCCTCCTGCTCCGTTTTGCGGTGCCGATGGCTAATTTTAACAAGGAAAGTAATGAGTAAAAGGAGGTGGGTTTTGACGAGCATTACTCACTCGGCCACATCCTTTTCCTTGTCCTTAATCTTTTTGGGCCTGCCCTTGGGCTTTGTGGGACTCTTAGCGCTGTTGGTCATGAAATGGGTGAAGATCTCCGTTTGCTTTAGCAGGAAATCGAAGCGCCTGCTGCGATCCGCCTCGATTTTGTTGTCGAACTCGGCCTCCTTTTCGCCGGATGAACTGGTGGCCGCATCCGAAGTTGTCTCATTCTGTAAGAGACCGGGGTAAATGTATAGACTTTTCGGTGCCAGTTCCCTTTAAATTTCACTTACCGAGTTCTCCTCCGTTGCCTCCACGGCGGCGGTTTCTGTTTTGGACATAATTGCAATGCCGGTGTCTGTCTCTCAAGTAGGATTCAGTTTTTCCACAATTTTTGCACTGGACAATGTGGCGTGATTCTTTCTTCCGCCCTCGAATTCGTACTGAAAACCGTAAGCCCAAATAGTTAGTAACGAGTTCAGAACAAGTTAAAGTACAAATTACACAAAACAAATCAAGTTTTGCTTTAACAAAAAGTAAATAATTACATGCGATTTTTTTTTAATGAATGGTGGGAAAACTGCGCGTGCTATCGCAAGAGTGTACGATGAATGCGCGAAGTTGGCTGCGTCAGAGGAGCAGGCGCCAAGATACCGATTAGCTATCGATAGTTTTGTGCGGCAGTGGTAGCTCACTTTATAAAGAGTGGCAGCACAAGCTATTTTCCGTTGTTTTTATTTGGAAAACTGATATGCTGTTTATTTAATTTAAGTTTAATTAGTGATGTAAAGTTAAGTGGACAACGCGTATGATCACTGATCATGATTCTTCCGTTATGATCTGCAAAAAAAGATTTTTGATTTTGATGCTCAGCGAAAAGAAAATTTTTGTGGCTTCACTGGTCCAGATTTTGCTTTCACCTGTTAATCAAATAGCCACTTTGTCTTTCTTAAAAATACAAAAATATATTTGTACGTACACTTGTCTATTTAAGTTTGGTTTAATAACCACAGTCAGCTGTTTTTGGCGCGAAACAATTCGATGCCGATAGGTTCCAAGCCGACCATTTTTACGGCGGCTGCATGTATTATAAGCGTTCAGCAGAATGTTTTTAAAACTATGGATGCTGGGTCTATAAATTGGATCGAAACATGGAAGCTTTTGAAAATTTAAGTCGAATTTATAATAGCATTGCAATATACAATAGTGTGACCAAACACTGGTGCTGAGAAAATACCAATTACCGGCATCCAAAGAACAAACATTTAGCCGAACCCCAAAACGTCCACACTGCCCAAGCTAAGCACCTCGTTTTGTTTAAAAAATCCATCCAAAATGAGTAAATACGATTCTAAATACCTCGAAGACAAGCTTAAAAAGGAATTGGAGGCGGACTACGTGAGTGTGACGGACGAATCGGACGGTTGTGGCGGCAAATTCAGCGCAATCATCGTGACATCAGCCTTTAACGGCAAAACCCTGTTGCAAAAACATAGATTAGTCAACTCGACGCTGGCCGAAGAACTGAAAGAAATCCATGCATTCTCACAGAAATCGTACACGCTCGAAGAGTGGGAGAAAGTGAAAGCCCAATAGTAACACCAAAAACTACAATAACACAAACACCATCAGATATACATACAACAACAATCACAAGCCGCAATAACCTGTTGTTCGTTTGCTTGTAGTTGAGCTTTAGCGTGTGACGACGCGATCAAAGAAACGAAAACCCGAAAAAACGCCAGTCGAACAAAGAAAGTGAAAGGGAAAGCACAGGAATCGGCACTCAGCTTTGTGGAGTTACCAAATTAACAACGCAAATGATCCGCTAAATGCATACGTTACATAAAACAAACACCTATTAAAGTTTAAGTACTCGCGAGAGGCCAAAGGCATTAGCATAACAATTCAAGAAAAAAAACTGATTAACCGATAAAGCAATAACTTTGGAATACACAAGCGAGATCACCGCGATCAACAACAAACAACGATGCTTAAGTTCCAGGTCCATTCTCCGGGCAAGGTCATCCTCCATGGGGAGCACGCAGTGGTCTACCATCGCCCTGCACTCGCCGCCGTTGTGGGATTGGGCACCACTTTGAGATTACGTCAGTTGGACACCAGCCAGGTGGCAAGCTTTCAATTGGAGGCACTCAACTGCACCCTGGAGATCCAGTTGCCGGAGTTTAATGACTTTCTGGCCGACTTCAGGAGCAAGTATCCTTCAGACAGCACAGCCAAACTACTAGAGGCAGTCCGTGCCGAGGTATCCAAACAGCTAGAACGTTCTGGAGGCGGTGCACCCAAGCAGCATACCCAGCGGGCCTTTGTTTCCATCTACTATCTGCTGGCCGGCGCTGTACTCTCCGCGCCAGGCGATCCGAAAATGACACTACAAACCGGTTTCCAGGTGCAGGTAGACAGCCAGTTGAACGTCGGCGCCGGTTTGGGAAGTTCCGCCTCTTTTGGTGCAGCCTTAGCCACAAGTTTTCTCATTTTGGCCGGACACTTTGATAGAGACAGCTACATGATGGAGGAAAACCAGGCTTTGATCTCAACCTGGGCCTTCGAATCGGAGCGGGTTAATCACGGCACTCCCTCGGGTCTGGACAACACAGTGTGCACATATGGAGGAATGCTGCGGTATGTCAAGGGTCAGGGCTTCCAGTCGCTGCACATCCAAAAGCCTCTGAACATCCTGCTGGTGGACAGTCGTGTGAGTCGCAGCACCGCGGATATTGTAGCCAAGGTGCGTCATCTGGGCGAGGCTTTCCCGCAGCTCATAGAGGCCATTTGGCAGGCTTGCGAGGAGCTGGTCACTGCCGCCGTTCCGCTCTACGAGAGCTTTGGCAATGCCCAGGACGACAGCGCCAAATTCGAGAAGCTGGAGCGCCTATTCCAAATCAACAACGATCTGCTTAAGGCCATAGGTGTGTCGCATCCCAAGCTGGAGCAGATCTTCACCATCGCCTTCAAGCGGGGTTTCTTCTCGAAGCTGACGGGCGCCGGTGCCGGTGGCTATGTGATCGTCTTGCTGCCTGAGAACTACGAGTGCAACGAGGTCTACTGGAAGCTCAAGGAGGAACTGGAATCGGCGGGATTCGGTGTTCATGTGACGACTGCCGGTGGTGAGGGATTGCGCGTTAGTTCACTGGATGACTGATGCGATCTCGGTTTTGTATTGCTACTGTATGTATTCGTGGTTTTTGTTATAACTTAAAAATAAAGATTTATACATGTATTTTTTACTGCAATGCGGTGGCTTAGCGCTGGCTTCTATCTCGGGTTTTGTAGACAATGCCACGGTTCTTCATGTCCCGTAAAGTGGACTGCGGCAGAGTTCCGGACACGGAGATGGCGTAGATGCCACGGGTGAAGCGTGCTGAAGGAAATTTAAATCAAATTTAGTGAGGGGAGCCATGTGGAATCCTACTTATGAAGACCTTACCCAATCGCTGCCACTTTGCCACCCAGGAGTCGGTTGGCGTGGTCAATGCAATGATTCCGTCAAAGTTGTTGCTTGTATGATCGTACACATTGTCCTTGTTGTTCTTCATCCGCAGGAATTCTTCGCAGTTTTCGCAGCCATCAGTCTCAAATTGATCAAAACTCTGAAGGCGGAAAATGGGTCCGATTAAAAAGTGCCGGATCACCGGTAAGAAATTACTTACTTTTACCAGGGAGCAAACGAGGCAGGCGCGCAGGCCTCGCAGATCCTTGGGTATCGCGTCAAAGGCCATAGTTATTTATTAAATAATTGTTTTAAAACTACAAAATTAAGTGTAAAACCAAGCCACGACACAAAAATTAGAGTGACCAAGTGTTATGTATATTTTTACCCGAAATGTTATCGATTAATATCGGTCACAGCCGACAAAATTTTCAAAAAGGATTTAAGTTCAAACTAAAGAAGTAACTATACGTATGCTTTATAAAACAAACAGATTAAGTTAAGTTCAGATAAAATCTTAAAGTTCCATATGCTTTTCAAACGAAAACAATCGACTTTGCTTGTGGTTTTGTCCTTCTGTTCTTGTGATAATCCTCGAACACTTCGAAAAAGATTAAAACCACACCCCAATGTTTCTCCGGCTTAGCACCTGAAAAATTAAATGCAATTTTGTAATCAAGCTGAGGCAGTGCCGGCAAGGACACCAAATCCAAATGAAAATCACGCGCAAACAAGTGACCCTAAAAATATTGGTTCATTTAAAATGAGTTCTCAGCGAAACTAAAACGTACCGTTAATGGGCAGCTGTGGTTAAGATTAGTCAACGCTAAAATATGGTTAATAGTGAATTTTTCCAAAAAGTTCTGTTGGGTTTTTCTCTTTAGCAGTTGGCATATATCAATCTTAATTTTGATGAGAAATGGTTTATATAAATATGAAGAATCCTTGTAGAAAACATCTACGGTCATCTAAAAACATTAAAAATGGATTAAGTGCATTGGAATATTGCATATACTTACTTTAATATCCGTTAAAATGTCATTAATGTCACAATCCATGTTCAAAACTGATCTAGTCCAGCTTATTGGCTTTAAAACACAAGAAACATTGCTAAAATAGTCCTTATTAGCTAAGCATTCACTTTTCTTAATTTTGTAATAGGCTTCGTTGGAAAACGACTAAAACAAACAAATCGTTAAGGCTGAGCAAACTTTCGGGCTTAAAAACGTACAACTGTGTGCGCTAGGCATAATAAAACGCCCAAATATATATGCGCAACATCAATACACTTTCCCATCTTCGGCGCAAATGAAAATGAGTCTTCCAAATCGACCTAATCGAACTAACGACTAAATACATTTTAATAACTACATTTTTGTTAAAACATTCGTATTTGTAATTTTACGCGTGAGCAATTTTGAAAACAATAACCGACTACAGGCGATTGTAAGATATCGAAGACAAACAGGCAGTGGCGGGAGCTTTTTGTTTTCCTCTTTCAAACAAACTTGTTTTTCCCACATACCGACCACATAATCATAACTATACTACAGACTGTGCATAAACATATATATTAACTTTATTTATTTATTTAAATATCTATAAAAACAAACTTTTTAAGACCCGTAAGATATGATCCCTCTAACAAAAGCCCGCAAACGCCCATGGTAATCAGCTGTTACGCGGTTGTTGTGGGTGCGGAAAAAGAAGAACACCGAAAAGGCGGACAAGTAGCAAAAGTAACAACCGCAACTAGATTGCTCTTTGGCCGGCATTCACACTCCGTTAAACTGCAAGGATCATTGGAACATTGCCCCGCACATCCATCAGCCATGTCCTCCTCCTCGACTTCCAGTCCCACGGACAACAGCTCGCACGGATCGTTGGCGCCGTCCTCGTTTGGTGCCGCCCTAAATCCGGCCTCCGGGACGAATACGAGCACCCAAAGCAACGCCCAGAAGCCATTTTCCCTCTCCGAGCGCCTGAACTTTGAGATTTACCGTTACTCCAGCTACTCGCCCAACTATCTGCCCGAGTAAGTTTCATCATAGGAGAACAAAAATGGATGCCCGGGATTTCGTAATTGTGAAATGCGCATCTTTATAAGTTCCATTCCATTCCATTCGATTTGCAGAAACGTACTCGTGGACTGCCCCAACGATCAAACTTCCAGGTGGTCCGCCTACACCAACAGTCCGCCGCAATTTCTCACCTTGAAGCTTCGCCGTCCCGCCATTGTGAAGAAAATCAAGTTTGGCAAGTTCGAGAAGTCGCATGTGTGCAATATCAAGAAGTTCCGCGTTTACGGGGGCTTGGAGGACGAGCACATGGTTTTGTTGCTGGAAGGGTAGGTTAATCGGAAATCTGTGTAGAGCATAATCCTGACGAAACTAGAGCATTTGTATTTCCCCAGTGGCCTGAAAAACGACAACGTACCGGAAGTATTCAACCTGCGCTGCCTCACCGAAGACGGCGCGGAGAACCTGCCAATACTGTACCTCAAGATCGTGCCATTGCTCTCCTGGGGTCCGTCCTTCAACTTCAGCATCTGGTACGTCGAGCTGCACGGCCAGGACGACCCGATGTACACCAGTGCCCGCATGAAGAGCTACAACTCGCTGCGCGAGGTGGAAATCATCAAGTTGTGCCTTAAGCACTTCCGCCAGCAGGGCTACATGAGTGCCTTCGGGGCGCTCCAGGAGCAGACGAATGTCCAACTGGAGCACCCGCTGATCAGCGAACTGCACAAGTGCCTGGTAAGCAGGGAATCTGAATGGAACCTTAATGGTTTATCAGTAATAAAAAATGTTTGTTCTCCTCTACATAGGTTTTGCAGGGAGACTTTGAGAAGGCTGAAAGGTTTATAGTCGAGTGCATTGACGAGGGTCTGATGGATGAGTATCTCTACAAACAGGACTACAAGCACAGCTGGCACATGAAGCACACCGAGAGCGACATGAAGCCTGGTTAGTATTTCGCACTCGAAATAGCAATCATCATCTAAACATCGACTCGTTCAGGCAATCGCGGCGGTCATCAGCTGGTGGTGGATGCCAAAAAGCGACTGATATATCTCTACGGCGGCTGGGATGGCTACCAGGATTTGAGTGACCTTTGGGTATTCAACATCGACGATGATCAGTGGACACTGCTGTGCGAGAGGTCAGAGCTTTCCAATGGACCCACTCCGCGATCCTGCCACAAAATGGTCTTTGATCCAATCAGCGAAAATGTGTTCATGCTCGGTCGTTACCTGGACAACTCGATACGAACCTCGGACTATATCAAGAGTGACTTTTACCTGTACGATACGAGAGCTGGCATTTGGATGCAGATCTGCGATGACACCAGCCAAGTGGGTGGCCCCCAGCTCGTTTACGATCACCAGATGTGCATGGATGCCGATAAGCGTACCATTTACGTTTTTGGAGGCAAAATACTGACGCCTCGCAGTGTCAACGCCACGGGAGCGATAGAGCCCGAGTATTCGGGGCTGTTTTCGTATCACATAGCAACGAATACCTGGGCACAAATACTTGTGGATTGCCACCACGCCAGCGCATCGATGGCAGATGTATTGTCCATTAAGTCCAGGATCACACATTGCATGGTTTTTCATAATGTAGGTTTGTTTCAATTTACAAAGTTCCGCGGTTCATCTTAATTTTTTATTAGAAACATCGAAAACTCTATATTTATGGCGGTCAACGAGGCAAGGAGGATCTGGACGAGTTCCTCAGCTACGACGTGGACACCCAGGCCATTTCCGTGCTCAACAAAGAGCAACCTCATCATGGAACCACCGCTGGCAACGAAGCCAAATTTGAACCCTCATCTGGGTATACATTGCGAGCCACCATCGATTGTGAACGCGATGAGATATATATATTTTCTGTATGACCTGTAAGATGCCATCCAGAATCCTTCACTAATTCGTATATTTCTAGAGCTTGAGTAAGGTTAAGGATCGCCGTGATATACAACACGTTGATGCATCGAACTCATTTTGGGTCTACTCCCTGCGGAATCACAAGTGGTCTAGGATATACTACTGCCGCCACAGTGGCCAGGATGCGAACTCCATCAGCAGGATGAACATTTTGGGTGCCAGCAAAGGGGACGGAGCACTAGAGCCCTGTCCACGCTATGCCCACCAGTTGGTGTACGATGATCTGGCCAATACTCATTATTTGTTTGGGGGAAATCCTGGAATCTGCCAGCAACAGCAACTAAGACTTGATGATTTTTGGCTACTGCGCTTAGAAAAGTAAGTACCCATTATGATGAAAGTAGCAGATGCTAAAATGATTGTATTACAGACCAAAACGAGAGGAGATCCTGAAGCACTGTCGGTTTTTGGTGCGCAAACTGCGCTATGAGGAGATGACGCGCCAGGATCCCTTGAAGGCGATGCAGTATTTGCGTCATCATATAGCCGCTGTGATTGATCATAACGATGCGGAGCAATTGAATAACGTAGGTTTTCTACTCCCTATATTTACTCCTGCAGATTGTTACTTCCTTTTACTTTAATTTTAGTTCCACAAACTGGCTTCTCTGCTCTTTAAAAACCATGACGGTAGCCTTGAAAGAGAGTGTACCACACCAGCACTGTGTGCTGATGGTGAAGATCTCGAAACAGATCCCGATGTGTCGGCCAAAATGAGAGGTTTTGTTTTTTTTTTATGCATACATTTTCCTTTGGCAAGCGGTCTGAGCGTTTATCTTTGCAGACGAAGTGGCTGATGGCCCCGCCACAGAGAATCTTTCGCTGGAGTCAAACGAAAGCCTGATCTCGTCCGGCATCTCGGAGACCGCCTCCAGTCCCAGCTCCTCATCGTGCACCAAAAGAGCACGCACCGAGTGCACTCCCGAGCTAAAGAATAAGCGAGCTTTCTTGTTTAACAAACTGGTCCAACTGATGCCAGCGAGCATGGTCCAACCAGAACGCAACCTCAGCGACTTTGTGGTCATGTGAACGCCCAAGTGCCAAAACGATTTAATAGAACCCCCGATCCAAGATTATATTTAGCTGATTAAGTGCGTGAGAGTTTCGTTTTTAACTGTTGATCAATGTGATGTTTAGTTAGCTTGTTCGCCAATATTAGGTTCTACGGCAAATGCAAAGCATGACAGAAATATGAATTCATTGTGATAGTTAATTTGTACTGAAGCCCCGGCTGCAGGCAGGGTGATTTTTGGAGTTATTGCGCTAAGACAAAATAAGTACAGTTTGTGAAACGTGTTAATTTTAATCGATTGTATATGTAAATCATAAGTTTGAAATAAATAACAGTTTTGTAACGTCGAACCATAGGATTTTTCATTACCACTAACTTGGAACCAAAAATCAATTATTCATTTGTAATGAAATCCTCGTTGCCACATTAGTCCAAATTTATATCGGTAAGGTGCATTTGCACAATTGTGTCCTTGACGGCAGCAAACACAAAACTTATATTTTCCTTATCTAAAAATAGATAATGGACAAAGCGATAAATTAATTAAAATCACACAAATACTTTCTAGCCTGACAAATACACTTACTTGTAGCACAGGTAAAATGGGAATAAATTTTTTCATCTTCATCAATTTTTACACTTTCAAACATTTCCAGTATGAAACTTCTGGCCGCAATTGCGTCTTTCTTTGGACCTAGCAAAAAAAAAATGTTTCAAATAGCATAAATATAAATATACATATGTAGCTCTGAAGTACAGAGAGGAAAATACAATTCAATACAATTACCATCGTATTCAGGAAAATAGTCCACCAAATCCTTAGTCATTATTTTCTGCTCGAACAAGTCCTTCTTGTTTAGGAAAAGAATAACTGGCGTTTTTAGGAACCATTTGTATTTAACTATCGTGTCAAACAAAGCTTTTGATTCCTTCATTCGATTCTGTAAATAAATGTGTGGTTTATTAATTTGAAATCATTTGTTTGTAGGGCTTGTAACCATACAACACTATCATCTTCAGCAAGCATTTGATCGAATTCCGATAGCGCTGCTAGAAATATAATTGATGTCACATCCGAAAAACAATGAATCCACTTATTTCTCTGCGATCGCTGTCCTGCGACGTCATACATTCTGTTTGTTAGGAGAATAATATACCATTATTGGAGAGCATAAATCAAAATGCGTACAGGGAATAATAATGTATAATTTATCGCTCTATATTTTAGGTACCATACCTTATCATTAAGCCATCCAAATTAAACTGATACTCAAGAATTTCTACTGTCGCCACTCGGACACGAAGAATATCCTGTTCGGTTGGCAAGTAAAAAACATTTTCAATTCGAGCTATGTCGTTCAAAAAGCTGGAATAAGATAAATAAATCACTTTTAATGAACTAACTGGAACTAAAGATATACGCTTACTAGTTTCTAAACCAAAAGAGTAAAAGATGAGTATTTTGTTGTACCAAAATGTGATTTTTTGCCGATAAAATAACTCTTACTAATAAATTAATTTAATATAACAACTCACTATTCAGTTGAATCAGTCAGCTGATATTCACTACGACGATCGTAGCACTTCTGGATGCCAGCATCGCCCCAAAGCCTTTTAATGGCAGTCACGTACGGATCCTCAAACGTTTCAACCTTCTCATAGGGGATGCTCATTACCAGATAGGCCAGTTCCTGCAGGTCATTCAATTGCGTTGGAACAAACCATAAAGATATGCTTGAAACACTTACGATATGATCTTCGTGACCATAGGAAATATCCAGCTTGTCCATGGCCTTGATCATTGACTGCATGGCCATGAAGATATTCTGGTAAACCAGCTTAATATATCCACGTGTTTCCTTGGGTGAGAAGCCTTTGGCATGGATGATACGCATCTGCTTGATGAATGTTGACTTGCCGGACTCGCCCGGTCCTGAACCCATATATAATTGGAATATATATATATATAAATATATATATAAATATATCAATAAACGTCATGCAATCAAAGTGTCCTGTGTTCCACTTACCCAGCACCAAAAGTTTAAGCTCTCGGTTCGAATTTCTCTTGTCCGTGCGCAACTGCCTTTCGATTTCATCATTGATGCGCTTCTGTTCCCTGGCCTCCTCCGTCATTCGGCAGTGCAAGTTAACCATTTTTTATGGTCCCGCTGTTCCTTGTAGCAAAAAATATCCCGAACCTCTTTAATTTTAACTATGATTTGAAGGCTAAGAGTTACCTCTGCAATGAGTAAAAGCTGATTTGGGTTTTTGGGAGGGCGAAACTAGGGATCTAAGGCCCTTCACGAAACTACTTCTACAAATTGTTTTAATAAGTTATGAAATCATCAGTGACATATGTATGTATGTATGTGCACTCCTCCTATGAGATATTTCGGTCTGTAGATGCCTAAACTTTGGATCATTTGTCACAAGCGATAAATTACTTCAGATTGGTTTTAAAAAATTTGTTTTGGATTTTCTCTACATTTTTATTTTTTACGATAAAGTGTGGGTGCGCCGGACTCCTGATGCATTTGCTTCTCTAGTTACGTGGCTAATCCGCTTACAGTCTGATTGAATTTAAATAAAAATTAAATATTTTCATATTCCACTGCTTAAATCAGTTTTTTTTATTACACACCCCACACCACAAAAATAGTACCTGAATAAAAAAAAACGTACTACACCATTGATCAATGAATTCGAATTCTTTAAATGCAGCTATACATATTGTAATTGGCACTCTGGCCCACTGTGCATTGAATAAAACAAAATTATATATAAAAGTGACTCACGTTTTCACACAATCTGTTTTTTTTTAGTTCAGCATTAACATTAATATACTTTGAACAGTGTTCTTAGATTTTCTAAAAAATTGTTTTTAAAAACTGTTTTGCACTTTTAGACTGAGCGTTTAAACAAAATTTGGAGAGAATTTTTGATTTATGATTTTTTTTAGTTTCATTGTTTTATTCTTTTTTCTAACGCAAGCTCAAATTACGTCCGTACGCTGCCGAGATTTTTCGAAAACTGTCGGTTGCGCTAAGCTGAACTTATCTTACGAAGCGGAAGTCACTTTCCTTTTTTTTAAGAGACTTTGAACACTCAGATTTGTATGTTCTGTTAATGCAACTTCCCGGGTTTCCTTCTACCTATTTATTTTTTTATTTAATGCAAAACTTCAAGTTACAGAATAACTATAAAAGTCTAGTTACAGAGAGCTTACGTACTACGAACGTTATGTATTTATAAAAGATTGTTTTTATTAACATTTAAGTGTACAGATACTTTTAATTATAATTATTTGTAATATTTAATTCTAAATAAATACAAAGTGCATTAAACTCATAAAAAAATTAGATCTACATGAATTTTATAGCAAATTATTATCATTAAGAAGCAATTGCAGAATTGTGTCCTTAACAGCCGCAAAAACAAACCTAATATTTTCCGTATCTAAACAAAATATGTAGATTTGATTATATGGTTTGCAAAATATTTTTATTGTATCTGTCCAAAATAATGAGCTTACCTGTAGCACATGTAAAATGAGGATAGATTTGTTTACAACAATCTGGATTTAATCCTTGATACATTTCCAATATGAATTCTTGAGCCGCTTTTGCATCTTGCTGTGGACCTGTTCAACAAAAGGAAAAATAAAATGTTATTTCTAATAAACTTAGAATAAAATTTACATATGAAATTTGTAATTTTAGAGCATTTATATGTACTCTATGTAAATAACAATTTGAATGACTTACCATCGTATTCAGGAAAATAGTCCACCAAATGCGAAAACATTATTTTTTCCTCCAACAAGTCTGTTTTGTTCAGAAAAAGAATATGTGACGAGTTTTGAAACCAAGGGCATGTAATTATCGTTCGAAATAAAGCCTTAGACTCCATCATTCGATTCTGAAATATTTGTATTTGGTTATTTATTTGAGAACAATGGAACGAAGGACTTGAACTATACATCACTGTCAGATTCAAACAAGACTTGATCGTATTCCGAAAGCGCTGCCAAAAATATAACTGATGTCACATTCGAAAAGCAATGAATCCATTTTCTTCTTTCGGATCGTTGTCCTGCTATGTCAACCATTCTAATTATTAAGGGAAAACAAATTGATTTTAATCATGTTTAACCATAAAACCAGCAAAGTAATTTTTATTATCAAAATGTTTTAACCACAATATTCAAGTTCAAAAAAAAGAATCTTTTGTTGGGGCTCAGAAATGGTAAAAATAACCATTTTAAAACGCTGACGCGGTGAAATAGTTTGGCCTGTTCGGATTTAGCCCACAGAAAACTATTATATAAGTATTATTTTATTAAGTTAAGATAAAAAGTGTCCAGTTTTGTTGCAGTGTATTTTATTTTCTATATTTTTAATAGATACCTGATCACAAACCCATCCAATTCGAATGGATACTCATGAATATTAGTTGTCGGCACTCGAGCACGCAGAATATCCTGTTCGGTTGGCAAATAATCATCTTGCTCAATTCGAGCTATGTCGCTCAAGTAGCTAAATTTTGTATATTATATACAATATTTTTAAACAAATAAGCTGGTTGGGTTTACAACCAATAACTCACTATTTGGCCGAATCAGTTAGCTGATATTCCCTGCGACGATCGTAGCACTTCTGTATGCCAGCATCGCCCCAAAGCGTTTTAATGGCACTCACATACGGATCCTCAAACACTTCAACCTTCTCGTAATGGATGCTCATCACAAGATCGGCCAGTTCCTGTTGATCAATCGATTGAGTATATATGTACTTGTAAGGCCAAAATTAACTTACGCCTTGTTCTTTTTGACCATAGGAAATTTCCAGCTTGTCCATGGCCTTGATCATTGACTGCATGGCCATAAATATGTTCTGGAATACCAGCTTGATGTACTCACGCTTCTTTTTTTCCGAAAAGCCATTGCCGTAGATAATACGCATCTGTTTAAAAAATGTTGACTTGCCGGACTCGGCCGTACCTTTAGTTATGGGATTATAAACAAATTTAAGATATTAATATCGTTAATAGAATGTAATTACCTGGCAATCGTCCTTGTGTGATGCTCCACTTACCCAGTAGCAACAGTTTAAGCTCGCGATTCGCATTTCTCTGGTCCAGGCGCAACTGCCTTTCGATTTCATCATTGATGCGCTTTCGATTCTTGGACTCCATCGATTCACAGCAGTTCATGCTTACCGGATTTATGGACTCACTGTTTCTTGTACAAAAAATATAAGCTATTTACTTGGTCTTCGGATCTTGTCTGGACCTCTTTAACTTTTACTAGTGCTATCCTTATTTCTTACAAGAAGACGATGTTTTCATTTAAATCTTCAACTTAAATTCTCATTTCTCTCAAAGATTAAACCAACTTATACTTTTAATTTAAGAACACTAAAGGGAATAAGTTTTTAACCTTATGGCTAATTCCCTTGACACTTTTTTTTTCATTTTTTGATAAGTAAAACTTATACTTTTTACACTTTGGTAAATTTGTATGGTTTTATGGTTTTGGAATGTGCCCGGAAGTGGCATTCAATTTTGACAACATACAAAATAGGCAATATTTTTATCAACCATTTAGCTTAGCCACTTTCAGATCCTCTGTTTAACTATAAATGACTAGCTCTTATCCTAGTTAAGATCGTTTTATCGCTTTCATCCAAACCTTTCTCAATTAATAGAGCAACTCAAAGCAAGCTTAATTTCACAACCGCCAGCAGCCAAGTATTACTGAAGACTGACGGCCAGTTTGCCTTTAACAGCTGGGCAGAGCTGAGAATTATACAACTCCTGGTTTTTAAGAGAACCCACAAAGCTTGAGCACTCATATTTTTATTGTTTCCTTGGAAATTCCATAGAGAACTCCCTCAAGGGAATATTTGAGATTTTGATAGCCCTTGCGAAGTAATTTCGGACAGAAGTTTGTAGCGAAGTGAAGGAGATATTTCCGATAAAGTATATCACCAGGCTATGTTCGTGTGTTTCTATAATTATATAACAAATGGATAAAATTTGATCATTCTTCGGTTTTGGAAAAGTGTTCTTGAAAAACAGAGCTTCAAAAATGGTTTACTTGGGCAATTTTCACTCTTATATTTTAGACAACTTTCACTCTTATACTAGACGCTTTGGTAAAGTTAAGGTGTACCAAGAAAAAAGTTTGCTAAAAAAGTTCATATTGGCTTTACAGTTTATCACTCATGCGTACTTTTGCCTTTGATTAAATAATTATTTCTTACTGATATAACAATTTTTAAAGTTTGAAACCAAAGCCTAAAAATAAGAGAATATTTTTTGGTGCCTCAAAACATTTATTGACATTAATCTACCATTTTTTGTTAAAAAAAAATCTTGCCGATCAGAGGACTATATCCTATAAAATCGCTTTTTTTTGCGTATTATGATGGCATCTTAAGATTTCGGAACAATGCCCTAAATTGACTATATATCCTATACCAAATTGCTAACCCTACGGTTATACGCAGCATTTTCGGGCAGTGCATGCTGATCACGTTTGAAAATGTAATCGAAAATAAGCGAGACCAAGATCCGCTCTCATTGAAAGATGAAAAACTCAGATTTCCAATGAGAATTCAATACAATCCACCAGCCAATTCAAAACACCACCCAAACACAACCCAAATATCTTAATAGGGGCCTTCAATGATTGCCACCTTTTATGTATTAAACAAAACACCTCGTGAATTTTCTTTTCAATATACTTTTATTTATATTATATTGGTTTTTTCATTAATATTAAGGTGTACATAGATACTTTTAATTATCTAAAAAATTTGTTTAGTTACAATTGCCACGCATACAATCTCCGTTTTCAATATGATTTGTATGACAAATGTATAGACACCCAGGAAAACCCCGTCCGTCCAATATCAATCAATTCAAATGCTACAGTTATCAATAGTCGGCCCATGGACATGTTGGACTGTCTCCGTTTTGGGGTTCTGTGTGGTTTTTGCATTAATCCTAGGCTAAGCATGCAGTTCCAGTGGATCCAGTGGGTCCATTAGCTTCTGATTTACACGTATGTATTATGCTTAGGTGCGCAATAGAGAAACGCGGCGACTCGAATATTACTCCCTTATATCGACCGATCAAATGCCACATGCCGAACTCACAACTAATATTTCTTACTGCTTATCCCGTTTCTGAGTTTATAGGGTTCTTGGGGTAACCGAAACATTCGGTTGGTCATTCTCGTTATCGGATCGAGAATGTAGTTTTTTTATTCAACATCAAGGGAGATTTTCATTACTATTTGGGATTCTTGTTCAATAGTACTTTGCTTTTCAAGCTTTCTTATGTGGAATGTGGTCATTCTTTCATTTACATACATAGTTAAAGTAAAAATTAGCCACCGAATGCCACGCCTAAATGGTTTTCATCAATCTGAAAATGGTGGCCCTTCTTATCGAGTATCAGGCCCCAAGGATCATATTACATCCTTCCTTTCCGCTTTAGATTTACACAAATACATACATTTCCCATTTAAATTGTTGTCCCTTTTGCTTGCAGTTCTGGTTGAGTTTGTTTGTTGCTTAGAAAATTTCTTTGTTTACTTTGTTTAATCTTAAGTTCCTTACAATATTTTGAAATTCCTTTAGCAATCATCGGATTTGTGTATTATGTACTTGCTTTCTCTATATTGGAAATACATATCTAGTAGATTCATCTGTATTATTTTGGTTTTATCATATAATTTTAGTTATTAATTGTAACAATTGTAAGTGTAATCAAAATTATAAATTGTATATAAAAATACAAAATACATACATTAATGATTTATATCAAATTCTCATTTTATTATAGTTTCTTATTGAGTTTAATGTATAGTTACATACATATGCTCGATTATGTGGTATATCTCGGGAAGTTTTCGAATTCCCCTTCCCGAGTAATTTGCCAAATATTTACATACAACTGTCTGACTATCGGTGCGAATCATTAAAATAAGGAACCAATCTTTCAACCCAAAACACAACAATCTGGCAATACACACATGCTGATAATTTAATTGTTTGGGGTTTTGAACAGGCTTCAGTTGTGCGTTAATGTTCAATGTAAAACCCTGTGGAAAAGCGGTTAATCAATTTCCAAAGTACTCGACTGCTTCTGGAGCCTGTTCTATATACTTTATGTGATTCTTGATAGTGGAAAGGCACAAAATGCTAGGAAATAAATACGAAAACGACCTAAGTGTGTGAGTGTGTGTATATGGCTGCAAAAAACGGAAATATTAAACATTGAAACCGCCGAAACATTTTTGTATTTTAAAATGGAATTGCCGCAAGAACAAAACCGGAAACAAGATCAAAATAAATGGGAGACTTTGTCTGCTCGCTGCTGATGCAATTCATTGGACGGAAAACTATATATATGTCAGTGTGTGAATGTCTATAATGCCGTGGATATACAATACGGATGGGGCCCATCCGAAATCGGAGCTACCAAATTGGATGCCAAGCCAAAGGGGCTGAGAATTGATATTCGCATCGAGAACCTAAACCGTTTCCATATCCATGCCGATCGGGTCTCAAAACTCATTGGCTCTCTGGGCTCTGCTACATCTTTTAAAATACACATTGACTTATTGAAGCTTTTTAAAAGCTAATCCATTGGTTAATCATAAAAATGGTTTAATTACTTTATTTTTACTAGATGTGGTTACGAGGATTAAAGCTTTATACAACACACTGTTGAATCGTACTTAAACTAAGATGCGTATTGGTTTTTTTTTTTTTTTTGTTTATAGGATTCTCAATTCTCCACTCCCATGGGTCTTTTCCTTTGCTAAAAGTCTCGCCGAAGTGTTCTTCTGTGGCCCCGACTAAACTAAACTTCAACTTCAACTTCAACTGACTGAGTTGAGGGAATCTCGGTTGAACAAAATAAGTGTAATAAATTATGAAAAACATTTTGCTTCATATTTATTTTACATATATGTACGTTTCAATTTTTTTTTTATTTATATTTTTTTTTCCACATATGCGTAGAGTAGAATTGTTTTATTTGGATTTTTACATAAATAATTTGTTGTTGATGGGTTTTTTTTCTATTTATGTGCGTCTCATTTAGTTATCCTTGTATATTAAATTAAACTAAAATTATAAAAACAAAAACAAAACACTGGACGCACTTGGCAGGCTCGATCGATTGGACAGCCGCAAAGTGTGTCCATTGTTGCATACATTAAGATCTATAAAATAAGCAAACAACTAACAAAGTTAATGTAAAAAGTACGAAAATCAAGCTATATTTGATAACAATTCGTTTCGACTGAAATTTTGATGGCAACAAAAGTACGTGAGAGCAAAACTTTCCCTTCTGATAGTTATGTTTCTCGACCAGTGGTATATCGCATTTGATTGAATTTGACCTGATGTCTGATTAAATATCAATAAGTTGCATGGATTCTGCTGTTTTTGCATGGGTGGTGGTTATCGACATTTTTACAAACATGTGTTATTATTTAAATGGATGCTCCATGTAAATGGCGTTTTTCTTACAGATTCATCTCCTAACGTTTCGCTTGGTTTCGCGTTTCTCTGTTGTTTCTCTTTTTGTTTTCATGGTATTAATACGAATCGTAATTTACAATGAATGGGGCTGCCGCAATACAAATTATTCAATTTATTAATTGTTACATATGCGTTTATGAATTATTATATTATCTGTTTGCATGTATAGTTAAATATTCCGGTAAACAATAGTATCAATATTTACGGTTTAGCTTAATAAAAAATACAGTATTATCTGTGATTTCGTTTTCATTCATTTTATCAGCTTATCATTTTCGGTTTATTATTTTTACACGCCTTATATGCCCTGAAATTCTAATAAGAAACTTCTAGCATATATAATTCTTTGAATATATATATTCCTGGGGATTCTTTACGCAAAATTTTGTTTTTATTCTGTAGTTATTTTAGTAAAATGTTGCTTTATTATGCTTCAGTACGACAAAGTTGTTTCAGTTTGTTGTCCCTATCAAGCTTTTGATTAAATTTACTTTTATATTTTTGTTTCGGTTTTTATTACAAAAGTTACTATAGTAATAAATTTATTTAAATATTACAGGGTGGCAATAAATAACTTGGACTTGAATTTTGTATAAAAACTCTCGAAAAAACTGCACTTAATTGGAAAGGTTAAATTCACGTTACAGTCCTTCAGATTTAAATCCGAAAAACCTAGTGATTTCATTTCAATCTAACCAATTACTATTTCATTTCTGGTTACTGTCTTTTTGACTTTTTTCCTTTACCCAACAGTTTGAAAAGCACACAGCATTTGTTCGACAAAAATTATAAAATTGAAATACCTATATATTATATTTCTACGATTCGATATATACGTAGAGTAAAGCGAGAAACATTGTCCTAATTATTGATTGTCACCCTGTACTAGTACTTGTATCAGATTTTGTGTTATTATTCTCTCAAATTAAAATGTATACATCATTTCTATCATTTTGTTGATGCTGGATTACCATCTCAGTTTAGTATTCTATTTATGCTACAATTTTCGGTTCCTGATGTTACATTCTCGGGTCTAATTAATGCCTAATTTTCGGCCACATTCGCTTGCTGCTCAATTCTTCTTTTATATTTAGTAAATATGCGAAAAAGGAATTATATGAATGTGTATGTGTGTTTGTATAAAAATCACAAAAATAGTTTTTTGATCCAAATCCAGTTTAGACCAAATTGTATTCCTTAAGGTTCGATTGCAGAATTGTGTCCTTAACAGCTGCAAACACAAACCTAATATTTTCCGTATCTAAATAAAGAAAAGAATACTTTATTAGTTGGTTTTATTAAGTGTTTTTAAGAGCGCAAATTGCACACACGCATTTCATTCAAGAAATTTAACAGACTATATTGAACTTTTATTGAGGGACTTTGGAAAACAAATCATACACATTATAAATCAATTATTCATTATTCATTTGCATTGCCATTTGTCCTGAAATCCTTGTTGCCAGGTTAGCCCAAATTGAATTCCTTAAGTGCATTTTGCATAATTGTATCTTTGACAGCGCAGAACACAAGTTTGATGTTTTCAGTATCTGTTTGCCAAGAGATCAATCATCGTTCGGTTAGAAATCAATTCGATAGTGTTCAATTATTTGACTAGCGATACTCTACTTTAAACCAGCGGCAAAAGCAAATGCAAATGTTGTACAGACCAAAATTTACCTTTTAACCAGACTTTTAGGCTGAAAATTAGAATCACATCCACACGCTCTTTCTGACCAAACACACAAAGTAAATACACTTACCTGTAGCACAGGTGAAATGAGAATAGATAATTTTTTCGGAATCTGGATTTAAATCTACAAACATTCGCAGTATGAATTCTCGGGCCGCTATTGCATCTCTCTGTGGACCTGTTTCGATAAAAAGGCGAGTAAAATGTTACATCTAGCATGGTACTACAGGAACTAGCATATAATCTACAGAAGATGTTTTGCATTATTAGGCGGTAACATTGATCTCAAGTATAAAAGTACAAAAGGTGAAAATCCACCTGTGGCCGTTGTGAAATGCGAATAGCACTGTCGTTCGGGATCTGGATTGCTGGCCAAGTACTTTTTTAAAACAAACTGTTTGGCCGCGGCGTGATCCTGCTTTGGACCTGGTTCATCACCGCATAGAATCGTACATAATTATGCCCACTTTATGTGTACCATTCGAGACACTTACCATCGTATTCAGGAAAATAGTCTACCAAATGCGAATACATTATTTTCTCCTCCAGCAAGTCCTTTTTGTTCAGGAAAAGAATAACTGACGAATTTTGGAACCATGGGTATGTAATTATAGTACGAAATAAAGCTTTAGATTCCTCCATTCGATTCTGGAAAAAATATTATTGAAATTAGTTGGTAAACATTTAATTGAAAAATGTGTTAACATACCTCATTATCAGATTCAAACAAGATTTGATCGTATTCTGATAGCGCTACCAAAAATATAATTGATGTCACATTCTCAAAACAATGAATCCACTTTCTTCTCTCGGATCGCTGACCTCCGACGTCTACCATTCTGTTTGTTAAAGAAATTTATATTAATATTAAACAGCGTTAAGCAAGGTATTACGTTACATTATAAGCCAAACAGAAAAACACTTATTTCTAACTAAAAGCGCAAATCACACATTACATTAGTTTTAAAACAAATACAAAATGCTACTGTTTCTAGCTGTATCATTACCATTTTTATTTCTAGCCCGTCAATAATTTATCGCGTTAAATTTAGTATATATACCTAAACACAATGCCATCCAAATCGAATGGATACTCAAGAATGCCAGTTGTCGGCACTCGAGCACGCAGAATATCCTGCTCGGTTGGCAAGTAATCAGCCTGTTCAATTCGAGCTAAGTCGCTCAAATAGCTAAATTGGATAAATTAATAGATTTAAAAAACGAGACTTAAACAATAACCGAGTCTACATCAGTCTTACAATCCGTCTCAGTCCATTTAACTTGCTGAGCCCTTACTAATTTCCTCAATTATATAAAATTCCTAGAACGCCATGCGCTTAAACCATTCTGAAAATGTGTGTTAACATATAGAAACAATTGAACCATAACCAAAATAGAAATAGAAATCAGACACATGCAATGGTAAATTGATAGTGGTTTGTACCTAAATCTGATTTCTTCTAAATCAAAGGGATACTCAATTATCCCTGTTGTCGGCACACGAACTCTTAAAATGTCTTGCTCAGTGGGTAAATATGCAGGTTGAGCCACACGATCGAGATCCTTCAGATAACTATACATAGATAAGACAAATGATTTAGTTTTCAGTGTCAGTTTCAGTCGGTTCGTAAGTTATTTCGTTTGTGTGTTCGTTAGTTTTTGGGCATGAAATGGATCGTCTGCCAGGTAACTCACTATTTGGCTGAATCAGTCAGCTGATATTCCCTACGACGATCGTAGCACTCCTGAATGCCAGCATCGTCCCATAGCGTTTTGATGGCATTCAAGTATGGATCCTCGAACGTGGTAACGGTCTCGTAATCGATGCTCATCACCAGGTCGGCCAGTTCCTGTGTGCGGATCATATTGTGATTAAACATATCATTGTTTGGCCATAGATATACAATATATTCACTTACGCTATGCTCTCCCTGGCCATAGGAAATCTTCAGCATGTCCATGGCCTTGATCATTGACTGCATGGCCATGAATATGTTCTGGAATACCAGTTTGATGTACCCACGCTTGTCTTCGTCCGAGTAGCCACTGCCGTGGATAATACGCATCTGTTTGATGAACGTCGACTTGCCGGACTCGCCAGTGCCTGGGGGATATGGGATTGAAGAATATTGTAATATAGTAATGCAATGCAATTAGCCGGCTGCCTTCAATTGCATTAAGCCAAGTTAAGTGCAATCAAAATGCGCCACGTTCTACTTACCCAGCAGCAACAGTTTAAGCTCGCGGCGCGCATCTCTCTTGTCTCGGCGCAACTGCTTCTCGATTTCCTGATTGATGCGCTTTTGTTCCTTGGCCTCCTCCGATAAACAGCACTCCATGCTAACTAGATTTGTGGACGCTTTCGCGTGCTGCTGCCACTACGCTCGACCCGCCGTTCCGCTTAGAAAATGTATGCTGTTTGGATGGTGGGATGGTCTCCTGGTCTCCTGGACTTCCTTCTCTGACCCGCTGTCACCTATCTAGTTGGTTGTGTGATGGGCGCTGACCTCAACGTGTCCGCTTCAAGTTACAGATTCAGATTCGGTTTCAGTTTCAGTTTCGATTGATGCATTTGTACTTCGGCGTTGCTCGCTCTGCAGATATCCTCCAGCGTTGACGATCCAGGCTCTCTTTGGCTCTAATGCTATTGCTAGTTACAGAAGTCTACGATAAGTCCTTGACCAGATTTCGGTAACTCGGAGGCTGAGAGTGATGGATACACGTGAACGAAGAACACATCGAACGATCCAAGAACATCTGCAAAGAGGCGAAGCTTTGATTTAGGACTTGCTTGCATAACCGAACCGTAAGAACTGTGGACCCATGGATTCTACGGACCACCAGAGTTGTTAGCTCAACGAGAGTTCGCCGCGTTGTGTCCCGTGCTGGCAATTAACATTTCATATTTGCCTGCCCCGCCAAGCTGGCCATGTCGATGACGACGTCGGATATGCATGGCCCATGGCGGCCCATGGCTACCCCTGGTTTCCTCCGGTTTCCTCTGGCCATGGCATTGGCTTTGGCTCGCTTCTATGTCCGGTTCTGGCTTGGACACTGTCCGCTCTCTCTGCGCATCGCCGCGGATCGCCCTCCGCCAAATGGCAAGAGATTGAGGAAGCGTTTGCCAAAGGCCCCCCGGCCAAGTTCATTGCAAGAAAGCTGATTTTGGTAAATATATGGCTTCGCTGGCCACAGGTCAGCGAGAGTGTTCTCTAGCTGGGTGGACCAAGCTCAGAATGACTTTATTACCCCATTTAGAATTTGGAACTCCATTTAACTACCTTTCATGATATCATCAAAATGTTTTGTTTACATCTGTATTTAGTTATCACAGCTTGGAAATGTGACTTCTGGGGTAGTTTTAAGGGGAATAGCTTAGGTTCAAAAAATAATTATTTACTCCATTTGACTAGCTATCACGATATCTTGAAAATATTCTGTTCACATCTTTATTAAACTATAAACCAGTTTAGTAGAATAATTTAAAATAGGGTTTTAATATGTATTGTTACTCAAATAATTGTACATTTTGGTCCACCCGAAGAATTCGTTCATTCATGGGTTCAGCGTAGGGCAAGCCTATAGAATATAGCCTATAACCTGCACTGGTGCGATTTCCTCTCTTTTCCCGCCCCCTTTTCCCATATCGAGTCGTTGCTAATCCAATTTTGTTGGCGAATACATTGACATGGGTCGGGGCCAGGTTTTCAACATGGACATTACCAAATATCGATGAAATATCTACCAATATTTTTGACAATGTCTGAGAGGGCGAAATGGGAATGGCGGGTGGGCAGGCGAATGGGAATCACTGGAGATCTGGGTAAAGTCATGGCTAGCCAACCGTACCCAGGATTAGTGAGTGGGCTCCAGGCGGAAAACATTCTCGCTGAGCAAAGCTACAAAATCTAATTAGCAGTAGCCGCAAAATTCAGGGGCAGGGGCACCCAATTGGCGCAATGAAGCGTTTTTTAACAATAGTTTGCCAGATATATCATGCCACCAAATCGGAGGGAGAGTAACCCACCGAGAACTGGTCTTATCTGCCTTACATATGTGTACGCTTATGATAAACCAGTCAAAGATAACGTTTGAGTTGTCTTCTTAATCTTTAGACGGCTACTGTTCTTCTGGAGTGGACTGCTCCTATTGCTGAGTTTTCCTAAAATCCGATTTTAGATCGGAAATACCAGCTTACTATTACCTGGCTACAGTACTGAAAGCTTTGATCTCTTATCAAACCCTTACTTTATTTACTGTGGGGGTTCGGGATAGTATAATATAGTTTTTACAAATTCTTGTTTATTTGCAATCGATTTTTCTGGGCATTCAATAACAAAATAGAATTTATTTTGCAGATCTGTGAAATTTAGTATTGTATATTACATTTTGAATTTAATTTCTTTCTGGTGCACTGATAATTTATACAAAAATATAGTTTCTGTTAGGAATGAGAGTTTACTAATATGTTTCCCGTTTATAAACTCTAAGAATATATTTTAAAAGTGATGTTTGTCACAATTTAAACAAATCATTACTTTAAACACGAGGCCTTATCAGAAATACTTGTTAATAATTTTTATATGAAAGAATATTTAATAAGCCCTAAGTAAATTAATAAAATTAGCTTAATATCTAAATCGTAAGCTTGCAACCCAAAAAAAAGTGCCTGGCAACAAGTGGTCGAGTTCAAAATAATCCCCAAATACTTCGTTTTGGTTTACTTACTTATTGATTTAACGGAGACAATATTAAACGTATTTAGACGAGATTCTCCAAAAAGATGTTCCGGCTATCCTCTCGTTTGGTTTTTGCTAGCACTATTTTATAGAAAAAATATGTAATACGCGGATCTTAGTTCTTCCAGGTTTATCGCTTTTTTTTTTTTTGGTTCCCTGCCGATTTTCGGTCTGTTTTTATATTTTCTTTTGTTAAATTTAATCACGCGGATTTCTTGCGGTTTATTTGTTGGTTATGCGTTTTAATTTTAGTTAGCTTAAACTAATTTCAAAAGCATTTCGTTTTTAGTTGGTTTGCGGTTTGGAAAACGTTTGTTTTTAAGGAACGTGTGTAGTTGGTGAATTATTTTTATTTTTACTGGTGCTTTGTAATATAAAAGTTACGTTTACGTCTGTTCGGCTTCCTTTTTAATGTAAATATGATACTATTTATATATGTAGATATTTTTTTCTTTCTTGTTTTCCGTGTGTGTGAGGGCTGCTGTTGTAATATTTTGTTTGTCGTTTCTTGTTGTTGTTTTTAAACACCAGTCTGTAAATGCAACGAAGTTTCAACAAATATTCATTGTAGTGTAATTGAAACGGAAAAGTATGTACGACGACGACGAACGCTCTCAAATTGATTTCACACGAAACACTTAGTGGCTCCTTTTGTATTTAATTTTCTGCATACTTTATGCTTCTTGTATTTGTTTATTTTTCTGTATGCAGTGGAACTGCAAGTAAAAAGAGAGAGACAAAGAGAAGAATGAGGGGGTGGCATGGGTGCAAAATAGGAATATGCATTCCGGAAAATCATCATCATACTGTCTAAGGTAAACACACACAGCCCCTCCCTCCCCCTTTCATTTTTTTTACCCACCCGCCCAAAGCCCAAACCCTCTATACTTTTCGCTAGTTATTCCGTTGACCCCTAATGATTATATGGTTAAAAACATCATGTAGTAGCGGAAAAATCACATAAATTAAACAACAAACTAACTTTTGTTACAATTCTCAACTTTTTTTTTTCCTATTCGTAGTGTTTTCCTCGGACAAGCAGTGCGCACGGCACTGCTTTACGAACGAATACACACAAATATAAGCGAGGGCGTTAACTAAACGAAAAAATTTTTGATAGCAATGCGATTTGATGAATTCACGATTCGATTCGGCGATTGTTTAACAATTATGGGGGACTTGCTCAATATGCGGCACTTATTAGCGAAAAAACGCACTTAACACTGGCTTTTTGGGACGTTTTCGGTGCAGGTAAAATTTTTTTCAGGGGGGGGTTTTCTTTGGGGGCTGCCAGGCGGCGGCGGATGGCGACCGCTGGCTGGCGGGGCATCCGTTAGGCGGGTATTTCGCTCGAAACTCACAACATATTCGATTTGGCATCGCTCGCTACTCACAACATATTTAATTTTGCATTTTTCGCTAACGTTGACGCACGACCGTAGTTTTTGAGGACAGTGTGACCGCACGGGGAACGACGCAACATACCATCCGACGCGCAGCGAAATATACCAATAAATACCGTACTGAAGTGCACCACTTGCAAGCAGTTTACGCTTGCGATTTCAGTATCTTTATTTTGGGAACAAAAAATGCTAATTTTATATACTAACCTTCTCTGCTTCTTCTTGGTTGTCGATAGATTTGATAAGCATATAGTTGTTGTTTCGAGAAATTTTAATAACTTTTTTTCAGTGCTGAAAAACGGCACGATGTGACTTGTATTCAGAATTGCACAAAATTCAACGTGCTAACCGTTGATTAAAACAACGAATGATAAAATATGATATTATCCTTGCAATTAGCGCATCTTTATGCACAATAAGAAGTTGTTCTTAACACAAACGTAGGTGAATTTATATATTTATATATGGTGAAAGTTGTATATTTACAACAATATTAATTCGTTATTTTGCAGCACCAAAGCTGATTGCTATTGCCCGCCAAAATAAAAAAGTTCATCTTATTTAATCTATGTTTTATTTGCTTTTCTGTAAATTATTATCATTTGTTCAATATGTTCATGCGATAAATAAGTGTTTAAATTAATTAAATAAAATTTAAATAATAACTTTACAGTGTGTGCACAATTTAAACAATTATTTCGGACCTCGTGTGATTTACAACCGAGTTAAATAAAACAAAGATATCGAATCGATCGGTTAGTGACTATTGGATTGTGTTCGTGTTATAAAGCTGCAGCTAGTTCGAGTCTCTCAGACGAAAATTAAAAACCAAAGTACAAATTAATATACACGTAATCGCTAAACGTTAAAGTTGTTACTTGAAAAACAATTTCCAAAACTTCGGGGGCCACAGAAGAATTTCATCTGGCCTTTTTTGCATCGACCCCAAAATACACTCAATTGACTATTAAAAACTCGTACTACATACTTGCAAAATACACAAAGTACAAAAGGTTCAGGCTCTCTCCTCCGACTTTTGATTTGTTTAACAATTACTCTGGCCTTCGAGTGATATGCTTTACATTTGTGGTTTGCCTTTAACAAATTACAAATTAGACACGTTTAGATACGCATCGATTATGAGCACAGTAATAGGATTAACAAATAATATATGTATACGTAGTAGGTTTATGCTTTAGATTTTGTTGAAACTTAGAACTAAAAAATAATGTTTGAAACATTTTCAAAATATTCTCTCTCGATCCACATCTGCGTACTTCTTTGCGTTGTTGTGTGGTTCTCGTTCTCGTTAACATTAACATTAACATTAACAATTTGTGTGTTGGAAGCACTGCTCGAGCAATCCCTTAATGGATTGCCAATTCCCGAAGACAATTCACAAAACAAGAATTTATTAACTGGACAAAAACAAAAGCAGCGCTCACAAAGCAAATTTGGCCGAAAGTTTGGGTGTTGGGATCTTCGTTCTGAAACTGTTGATGGTGTAACTGAAGTTGCCGATGGTTAGTTGCTGGCCCAGTTGCTCCGCCATCCGCCGCTTCAGATGGGGCGCGTGAAGTTGGCAGGGAAGAGTCCCTTTTCGGTGGTGCCCTCCTTCTGACCCATCAGCCAGCCCTCCTCCTGCAAGTTGGCAATGAAGAACTGAACTCAATATAGACAGGAAGTGCGGGGGTCTACGTTTGGCGCGGAGGGGGAAACTAGCGCGTGCAAAGCTCAAGGAAGAAATTTCGTAACCCGATGTTGGGTAAAACCTTTCCATATGTTATGCCATTACCAAAAACATAGCTAGCTTATTTAAAACGTTTTAAGTTTGGCTAAGTTATCTTCATGTTATGGAATTATGTTAAATAAGTGGTATTTATAGACATTTGTAGATAACTTTTGTTAGTTGAAAATGACTTTCATAAGCAATCTTAACACAGTTTGATTTTGAAAACAATTTGAACAGTTGAGTTGTTTCCGAACTCTCAGCACGTAAAAAATACTTTATAAGCTGCAAATAATCACGGGTAAAAGATTTCATAAAATTGATTTTAAATGGATAAATATTTTTCCAAGCAAAATACCAGTCTAGCTAACATTATTTGACATTGATTTGATTATTACCCTCTTTAATTCAGACAGACGAACAAAAAAAAATTTATATATTAACATTTAAACAAAAATTTCACATTCATATGCAAATGTTTTAAAAGACTACCCAACAGTTTTACTCAATCGACTTTACCTGATCCTCGGGATCGTCGTACTCAATGACGCGAATGAGATCGCCAATCTCGAAGCTCAGCTCGTCCACATCCTCCTTGACGTAGCCATAGGTGGCCTTCACCCGGTAAAGAACGCCGGCCGGCAGGTCAGCGGTGTTGGCATCTGTTCAGAGAAATAAATAGGCTTTGTCTTAGGATCGGTTTGTAAGTTTTGGGTACCAAAACCCTCACACAGTTTACATCGAACGTAGCATAACCGAGTTTAGTAGACAAACGCACGCAAAAGAACAACGAAAACGCAATCCTGGCCAAAAGGGTTAGTGGGTGTGTAGCGCTTTCTCAGGCTTTTATTTTGTTTTTATTTTTCTCTTTTTTTGGCTGTTAGTTTTTCAGTGTGTTTGGCAAAGTTGGGCTAAAAACCAACGATAAACGACCGAAGCAGCGAACGTTCAGGCAATGGTGGATTGATGGGTGATTATTACATAGATAGTTGTACGATCACCTGCGTGTTCAAGTTCCGAATTAAGACAACATGAAGAGACTTAACTTAGTCCAAACTATAAGTACTAAATGAGAAAAACATAGATAGATATAGATGCACAGCCCAGGAAATATGAGATTGAGCTCAGCTCCTGCCATTGTGGATGCCCCGCACAGCATGCCACTCGATCGCTTTACAATATACAATACAATACAGAAATCCTCAGTTTGGTTTAGACGACAATCACACAGGAAACTAAGCTTAAAGTACAGGGATTAGAAGTTGTCCTTCGAAAAATGCAAATAGATAGTGAGATAGAAATACTACAGGGTGATAGAAAGCGATTGGACCCAGTGGACGTGAACTCGTTTTTTGAGGTTTACTCACCAGCGGGCACCTCGTAGATACGATCGTCGTCATCCTCGAATGGATTCTTGTTAGGATTATTTACGCTGTGCCTATTTACTACTGGTACTGGTCTACCTTTCTGACTTGTGCCTATGCTGGTCTTAGTATCTGTATCTGTACCTGTATCTGTATCTGATTTTGTTACTATATCTGTATCTGTTGATGTAACTAAGTGCTGGGTGACTGTTGCAGTTGCTGTTGCTGCTGCTGTTGCTGTTGTGTCATTACCTAGTTTCTTCTGCTTGTGCTCCTCGATGGAGTTGCCATTGTTGGCCGCCGCCTCGGCAGCAGCTTCGGCATTGGATGTGATGGTCGGGAGTTCCTTGGGCTGTTTGCCACCCTCCTTGGTGACATGGGGCTCGTTGTTGTTGCCATTGACTTGGGCAGGTGTTGCTACTGCTACTGATGCTGCTGCTGTTGTTGCTGCTGTTTTTGCTGCTGATGCGCCTGCTGCTCCTTCAGGTTCAGATGGCTTCACATCACTGGCCACCGCCACCACGACCACCTCCTCCTCCGTGGGCGATGTCTGCGTGGTTGTGGTTGCCTTACCACTCGCACTCAGGCCACTCAACTCGGGTCGCTCCAGTGACTTGGCGACGGCTGCGGTCACCCCGTTCTCCGTGGGACTACTGCTGGGCGCGGCTGCTACTGGGGAATCCGGGGGCGGTTCTGGTGTTGAAGAAACTGAATCAAATCTCGGCTCTTGCAGCGACGAGCTGGTGGATGTCGCTAATTGTGGTGTCGTTTCGCGTGTGTGTATTTTATTTCGATTGTATTTTATACGTTGTGATGTTTGTTGATTGTCGAATGCATTTGTTTTATTGTGATAACATTCAGTTTGGTTTCATTTTGTATTGTGGTTAGCATCATTCCAAACAAAAGATTAAATAAAAAAGAAAGAAAACAAATCAAATAAAGCTCTAGACATGCACGCTAAAGCAAAACATGGGGAAAACTCAATCAGAACTTTTGAAAAGCAACAAGAACATGCAACATTCCATTTGTCCGTTCAGTCAGTCGGTCGTTAGCAACCTGGGATCTCATTTGCGTGGCTTGCAATCTCAACTTTTAATTAGTTAAAGGGCTGAATAGAAGGGTTCAATAGTATAAAATCTCTTAGAAAGTTAGATTAAAGCTAACCCAGATCGCCAGACCGCCGCCAACAATTTCGTCTTTATGTACAAGCTAAATTGTCTACAAATGGAATGTTTTCGCAATGCCAAGAATGGTTTTTAGTTCCAATTTAAAACGAATAGTTAACAAAATTAGTTGCCAAAAGAAATCAAAATCAAATCAAAAAATTTCTTATAAATTGCCAAAAACTTAAGCGAAATCATAATCATCTGAATATTGTACATATAGTATTTGCATACATAATATAGTGCGAGTATCAAATATAATAAATGTTTAAATATATTTTCTATATGTTGTGTATTATATTGAGCTCTTTTTTATAGAACATCAAATAATATAATTAATCTTCAATGGATTTTTTATGAGATTGTTTGTTGATTATTTGTACAGTTTTGAGCAATTTATAATGGGTATTTTTTTGTTTGTTTTGATCGTTAAATAAACGTAAAAAATCAAGGAAAAGCAAAAGAAACAAAAGAATTTATAAATAACAGAAAATACTTATTGTTCTCGTGGGAGGGATATAAAGAGATATAGGAAAGATCGGATAGAAGACCTGATAATGGGACTTACGGCTGTTTGCCAAACTGGAGCCACCGTTTGTGGTAATCTGATTCTGATAGTTGCTGTTAATATTGGCGTTATTTAATTTGTTCACTGGCGACTGCACTGGACTCGATGTCTTGATGGGATTGCCTGTTTAAAAGAATGGTTATCACATTTATTATTGTCGCTGATATGTAATTAAACGCTGGACAGGCTTACTCGTTTGCTTGCGTAGCGTATTGGAGCCGCGCTGCGATTCTGTGGCCAATTTGTCGACGATTGCCTCCAGCTCCGAATAGATCTGCACTCGAAAAATCGCAAAAAAAGTTAAATTAATAAATAACTCTATAACTTTTAAAATACTAACTAAATATTTTAAAATTTTGGATATGCAAAAATTATATAAAAATGGTTTTATAACCAATTTACAAGATTAATTAGTCTTTTAATGAAGATTTTGCTGACTTTTTATCTTGTTAACGGATTAAAATATTTGCTTTGATCATAGCTTTAGGGTATTTTAATTTAAGCCTATTATATATAATTTTTTGGAACCATTTAGTTTATATATATTATTTTTAGAACTTTATTGGTATCCAGAACGCACCTTGGCCGTTTCGTTGTGGAACACTTGTTCTGTGGCGAAAAGTGTCTGCAAGTTGGTGACCAAAAACAGTATCCTTGAGTCATATAAGGCAGGCAGCTCGTCGTGCAGTTCCGTGTTCAGGATTTCGTAGGTGCGTCTGGCTTCCTCTAGCTGTTCGCGTCCTTTGGTTAGCTAAAAGTAAAATCAATTAATTAAAAAGGCCAGTCATATACAATAAGTTATAGTCCTCACTTTGACATCATCTTTGCGCTTGTTGGCATTGGCCTGCAGATTCTGGAACGAGTGACGCTGGCCATCGTAGTCGATCAGCTTGCGGTTGCGTTTCTCCACTTTTTTCTACAAAAATAAAGCACCGTATTAATACATTTATTCAATATTTAGATGTTACAGCAAATCCACCTTCATTTCGGGGAACTGTCCGGTGTATGTGTTGAGCGGTATGAGCACTTGATCGCCCAATTTGTGCGCAAAATCCGCCCACAAACTTTCCGAGGCGCCAGTTTGTGCTTGCAGGGCATCGTATCCGCTCCACTGTGGCTCGTAGATCTCGCCAACGGCATCCATCAGCGTTTTGGAGGCAGTTTGTACGGCTGTCGGAACAGAACATACATATCTTAGTTCAAAATGGTCTCTAATTTTGCAGAAATCATTCAACGGACTTACCACGAACACATCTTATATAGTTATTAAACTCCTTTTGTAATTTGCTGGCACTCGCCTGTTGGCGGTTAAAGTTGTTTAGGTGATCGTCGAAAATTTCGTCTGCGGTGCGATCCACTTTGCCCAAGTTTTGTAGAATCTGTAAGAATAAAAATGGGTATTTAGTTAAATAAATAAAAAATCATAAATCGGAATAGCACTTAATAAGGTAAGTAATTTGAAAATCGTTTTCATGAGTAGGACAGTAAAAATTCTCTTGATTTGTATGTTATGAAAATACCAAAGACTATTTATTATTCATTTAAAAAATAAAATATGTATATGTGTAAAAATTTTATGGGCACTCAAAATTGTAGTTGGAGTTGCATTTAAGCTCTGAATGAATTTGGAATTTACTTGAGTGTGGGCAGGGCAAGGTCGGTCAATGGCAGCATTACGAATTGAAAAATGTTTGGAATGTGGGCAGCATTAAACTCGGCTTAAATTCACTCATTCATTCACTCATGGTCCAAAGTGTATACACAAAATAGAATTATTTGGCAATTGTTGGCGGCTGTTTCTTGGTCTGTTTCTCGTTCGTTTTGGTTTTGGTGTCGGAAAATAGAAAACTCGCTAAATCTATTGGCACATACGAATATACGAATCTCCGCAATCTAGCTTATCTCGCTGGCAAAAGTTTAACCACTTGAATGTGTGTTAAAATGCCGCTGTCAACGGCATTTGGGTTAAGAACGATGTTATACTTATTTCTTTTTTTGCCTCCGGTCAATTTGTGGCACTTATCCGTGCCACAGTTAATGGCTTTTCGACGACCAATTAAAGAACAAAACAGTGAGAAAAAAGATGAATGAGGGGCGGCAGGCAGGAAATGGAGGCAGGGTGCCTTTGAATGTGTGTTTTTTTTTAGTCTCTGTACAATCTACACATTGACAACTCAGCCTTGTAACAGTTTTCGTCATCGTCATTACAGAATCGCCCACGCCTCAAGATTTAGAGTGACTTGCTCTCGGCCATCTGTGCGTATACGCAACGTGCTCTGAGATAGCCGGCGATAAGCGGAAAATACTCTATTTGCCGAGATTCAACAAATGCTGGCCAAATATTTGAGGCCATAGCAGTGCTATCTGAACTGGCCAAAAAAAGAGCCAGCGGCAGATAAGAAGGTTGGCTAATTGAAATTTGCGCACAACTCGGCAGATAGATAATTAGATATACCTGCATGTATTTCTCAGGTGCTCATGACCATTTAAATAGAAAAACACAGTTACAATTACTTGTTTTGATTCCTTTAAAAATAAACTTAACTTACTTAACTAAATTCATTCAAAAAGCTTACATTTGCTATTTTGTCGTCGATTTTAAAGTAATTATAATTTTTATTTGCATTTATGAGAACACTTATGAATAAAGATATCGATATATATTATATATATAAATAAAAGAAAGCTTTAACATTTCAATATAACCATTGATTCTTGAAAAATGTAGCAAATCGTAATGTTGTTATAGTTTAAACACTTGAAAAAGAAAACAAATTTTGTTTTGTGTAATGACATATGCGCCAAATCGGTCGGAAGTTTTAAATTCGACTTCCTCTGAGGGCAGGTTGTTGGTTTTTTTTAACGTTTCTTGAGCCCCGTTATGAGCGATTGTTAAATGAGCCGCGACATGTGGCACGCATACGGAATTAGCCAAGTCAAAACGATAAGACAAACGCTCGATTAACAAGAACATGAAATGCCCTTACACCAGCATATCTTATCTGCGATTTCATTTAAAATAGTTACGAGTTTTTTATAGGCTAGTTCTGCAATGTTATGCTAATACCTAAAGAGCCAACATTTAGGTGAATTGGATCAACAAGTGGTTAAATTGCCACAATATTTGCAGCAGTTCTGGTGGGTTCTATGAAAAGTCAAAGTCAAAGTTCTTTGCTTTGGCCAAGAGTATGTCGCACATTTCCAGCAAGTGCAGCTCCACCGCCCGAACCTTTTAAGGCCACAACACACTCTTGGCTATGTGGCTTGACCAACAAACTGGTTGCCGCCTTAAGACATTTTAATGACCATTTTCGTAATTGAAACCAAGCGGTTTGGTTTCTGGTTAAGGTCTTTGTTTACCTTAGTTTACCCTAGTTGGTTCGATCTTTAAATCGGTAACTTAAGTGGGTGGATGGCTGAGTCAATCGCATTCAGCTATAGACTGTCTTATTAAAAGTTATTATCAAATAGGCGAACTGTAAGCGATATAGAAAATAGATATTGTGATTCTTCTGTTGCTATGGCTGGAATTCTTATCAATTTTATGAGGTAAACGAAACAAGGACCATTGTGGCCGGTCATTTCCGTTTTGAGGTTTTCTTTTTTCAGTTTTTTGTTGGCCATGTGTAATGTTTGCGTCACCAAATAATTTTCGTCTCATATGTATATATTTAGAGGCGCGTACATATAGCCTGTATATGTGAAACGTCTGTCTCTGCAGATTTAGTAATTTATTTAAGAACTGACGTCGCTCTAACCTGCCTTCTCTTTTTTTTTTTCCCTCCCGATCTCTTGCCAAAAAATCATATTTGTACGCCTAGACTTGTCTATATACATTTGTGTATACCAATTTCGATAGCAACCACTCATGCAACATGTGCGTTTGACTTTTCTACGCGGGGGATCTCGACCACAGACCAAAAATGGGTCAAAAGAGCTGTAAGATGGGGCTTATAAAAGTATAACCTCGAAAAGGTTAATCGGGCAATCAATGTAAGTCAGATATATAAGACCATGCTAGCCACACAGCAAATTGTAAGGAAGAAAAAAAAAATTATACATTTTTAATCAATGGTAACTAAAATTTCTAAAATACATTAACCGATTGGTAATAAATTATATATTGCTTAGCATTTTCAAATCAAAACCACCTACGAAGTATAATAATTTCTCCAGTGGGCTTTTAGCATAAATTAAAATAATTTTGTTGAGTGCACTCCTTTCAAACCTGCAGTTAAACGTGGGCTTAACTTTAGGGAAACTGTCGGTTAACCAGTTTGGCTGTCTGGCAAAGGCAACAGTAAGAGAAATAGAAATAAAAAATAGAAACAGAAACAGCAACGACCTCGACCATAGTGGAAAATGTCTTGATTTGGTGGGTTTTATGTGCAGATTTAGGCGTAGGATGTGGGTCGTAGGATGGCTGAAACGGATGACAACATCGCACAGATGTTCGGGATCGGAGCAGGGAATCCAACTGCAATCTAATGAAATGAAACGGAACGTTCAGCGGAGTGCAAACAAACAAAAGTTAAGTGCACATCGGTGGGAGAAGGGGAGGGGGAAGGGGAATGTGGGGCATGTTCATTCGCATTTGGCCATAAGCAGACGTTGGCCCAGTTTGCCAGGAATGCACAGTGGCAGACAGTGGCAGTTGCAAGAGAGACCCACAAAGCCGTGCAACAAGTCTAGTAAGCCAATTCGACATGGGGGATACTCTACAGTAATTGCTTCATTCATTAATCACTCAGTTACTTACTTTAATTAATCACTGCGCATTCATCATTTTAGGCATCCATTCATATGACTTTTGATAAGCTATTAGTAAATTAATTAGCAGTAAAAGAAAAAGTAGAGATTGCCCAGAGAAACTAAAAGATACAATTCATGAACTTTAATGTTTTGTATTACATGTTTATACACACACTCTAACGTTGATATTCTTATTTATTATTTAATAAAATAAACATAACTAGGTAATGAAAAACAAACTCATTTTAAATCCCTTTTTTAATCCCAATTGTATTCCCCAGCTTCCCAAAAATGATTTAGTAGCTTAAGTCCCCATTTTTACCCTACATAAATCACAGGCTAGAGAATGTTTGAAACAAGTAAAATAGTATCCAAGTATATACGAGTATCAACTATGTACATTGTCTACTTATACTGAGAACAAATAACAGACGCAGAACAATTGTGAAAAAAACTTGTAGAAATTGGCATCAGCAATGCGCCCGCCGGCGAAAAGCCAGAAAAGAGAAAGGGGAGGAGAAGGAAAAGGAGAAATGGCGAGAGAAATGTGGAAATGTGCCATGGCACGGGTTGGTGGGAAAGAGAAGTAGAAGTAGAAGGAGAAGTCTAGAGATCAGTGCGCCCCAAGAAGACTTTTTTATAGCCGGGCCAAGTCGGACCCCTTGCCTTGTGCCAGTGTTGAGGCCGCCCGGTTTAATGACATGTATCTGTAGCTCAGTACACTCATAAAAAATTTAACCCAATAATCAGAAAACAACATACATTTTATAAAACATATTTATTTATAAAATATATTTATTTTCTTAGATATAAACAGTGGGCATATATGAAGTTTCAGTGCAAAGTGTACCTAAACTTTTTTTGCCCACTCTAAAAATTTAGAAACGAAAATAGGGAAGTGAATATAATAAAGTGCTATTAAATTCTGAATTTTGATAAATATGTTATCTCTCTGAAAACGCTTACAGTAAATTTATATTTAAATGTATATAAGCTAAAAGGTCACATACATTCATATATTAGCAATTTAAAAATTATGCCTGGCTTCAAAAACAATTGATTTTAAGGATTTAAGTTAAATGTAATTTTTAAAGATTTAAGGTGCCGTTATTGTATAAATGTAGCTACGAAGTTGTATCTGAGCATTCGAATCTATTCATCTGTATCTGTGTGGGACAAGCCAAAGACCTAACCTATTACCACAAAAGTACATTTTTCTTTACCCACTTCTTTTTTACGACTATTTTCTGAGTTTTTTCCAACTTGTTGCCCCGTTTGGTTAGCGGTGCTTATTGAGTCGATGATGACAGCAAAAAATTATTTGTGGGCAGTAACCGGTTTTGGCACCTTGCCCAGACAATCCCCCCCTAAACGTAACAAACGTAAAAGTAACACCACCCCCGAGACCCGAGAGTCATGTGACAGAGAACTGACATATGGCTATGGTAATTGCGATTAATAACGACTTCAAATGGTTATTAAGACCGCGTTAAGATGGAGATTGAAATGAAAACGTAAATGGACAGATTTCTTACATATGTAAATCGAATTCCGTTGCGCAACTTTGATGAGCGATATCAATTCCATTCCCATTCTCATTTTGCATAATCTTTATTGGGGCTCTCTTTTCATTTCTTTATATTATTTTTTCCCGCTTTCTTTGGTCAAATCGGCTGAGGCGGCAAGTGGAAAGTGAAACTCGTTTGTGCCCGTAGAAAGTTCGAATCGGCGAAAAAAGGGAGGAATCGGCGCAAGAAGAAGAAGACGAGGCAGCCGTAGAAAACTAATATTTATCCCGCATGCATGCACGAATCGGAATATGAGATGTTTCCAGCTCGTCTTGTCATGTGATTTATCAATTAGCATTAGCCATTGGCCACAAAGATGAAGGAAAACGGTGGACCGCGAAAATTTCGCTGGATTCTAGTCAACTCGGGGAGTTGCTCGCTAATTAGTAGAGAGATCTTTCGCCAAACGAGTTTGGGAACTGGGAATAGTAAGCATTCCAAAAAGAAATAATATCTTTAATATATATTGACTATAAATTTATCACTATTCAACTGTTTCTGGTGATTTAATAGTTTCCAAATATTATAAATAAATCTAAAACTTAAATATAGAACACTTCACTATATTGTTTTTTTTTTCTGTGTACGACTGGCATCATTATTCATCTGGATGATAAAAATATCTAAGCAGTAGCTTACATATTTCCATGATTCATTTCCAGAGATTATTTCTTGATCTTTGCCAAGATATACATATATAGCGCAAACTGAATTGATAATGAGCGTTTATGTTAATTTCCTTAATTGAGCCCGGCTATTAAGACCTTTGTTTTGATCCCAGCACTTTCATTTGGCACTGCATTTCGAATGGAAAACGTTTTCACTGAACCAAGCCAAACATTTGCACTTGTTGTTATTTTGAAATAAATAGAAAATAGAAAATAGAAAACATGCCAAGCTAATTGCAAGTGGACTACGAATGGGCTAAGTAAACAGAAGCGGCCTGGGCTGAAATGCAAAGCCAAAAAGCGTTTTTCAAAGTAAGCGAATACCCCGACAAAGTGAAAAGTTTTAACGACCGCAAAACGAATATTGGTTAGATTCAATAAAATGCAATTAATAAGTAAATAAGAGGTAGACTCAACCGGATATTCAACTGTGGGACGGGGAAGTTTGGGCGTTAAGGGGAGTGCCCGGGTACAGGTTTTCTAAAATTTGTATATATCATTATCGGATTTATACGATTAATAAATAAAAAGCTTCCGCTGAGCACGCATTCGGAGACAGTTATTTAAGCTCGGCTCGGCCTCAGCTGTGTATCTCTCAGATACTCAGATACTTTTTTAGCTAGACAAAAGCCGCACAATTATTGTCGTTTCAGCAGCTTGCGAGATTATTGCATGGCGACAGGTTTTGCGAATTGTTTTTAAGTGTTTTTTTTTTCGCTCGGCTGTGTGCGCACAACTATCTGGTTATGTAACGTCAAGAATTTTTCACCGTTTTCGGTGATCACGTCTTGAGAAACACAGATCACGTTTATATCTATAGAGCGTTTAAGTAAATACATCATAGTCGGAGTCTGCTCAATCTCTTGAATGTGACATATTCCAAAACAATGTTATAAGTCATAAGGGTTTTTGTTAAATTTAAATAAATCTTTATTTATCTTAGTAATGGTTAGTAATTCACTAGCAACCCACAATCCAAATTTCAGCAATTAAAGTTTAAGATACAAAAATTGTATTATTTTTGTTTCGCTTTTAAAGTCCAAACTGTGAGAACTACAAAAAACAAATTAGTTCATTCTCTCACACTAAAAATATATTTTGTAACATTTACATATAATTCTAGTCATCTAAAATATTCCACCCCAGTGTTTAACCTTCAACATTTTGGGTTACTCAAGTATTGCGGCACTTGTGTTATATCCATGCTAATCGATCACAAGATTTTGAGAAAACTAAAGACACACATTCTCGTAGAAGTCACAAATATTTGTGAATGCGGTCAAATCATGAGCGAATACTTAGCACTAGTCAAAGTGTCTCAACCGCATGTAGTTGGTATCTTTATCTCGGTATCTTTGTACTTTTGATTCTGGCTCGTTTAGCATTGAAGCGCAAAGTGAACTCGTTAAAGTGCCTGCCATTTAAGATCATCGAATAAAAAACTCCACGTGATTTGCATAGATAAGCCGAAATAAAACTAAAGTTTATGGCACGTGACGAATTAGATGGATAACGCGGGAAATCACTAAACAGATCGTTAGCAAATCGCAGCAGAATCACTGGGCCATAAAAAATAGGTCAAGACCAATGGAAATGGGGTAAAATGTCAATTAAAATGTCCATTTGGATTCAATTTTAGTAACATTTCCAGCGCTTGTCCACTCATTCAGCTATAAAAACTATTTACTGCGAGTGCCCTTCAGTTCCATCTGATATCAAATATTGTGGTTGCATAACATGGTCACGGTTAAACCGTACTCTTTCTCTTCGTTTCCATCGTGTGAATAAACTCCAGCGAGCAGAAAAAAAAGAAACAAAACAAAACGATTTGGTTGATAAGAAAGTATATAGTATATATATGGAACGTTTGGAATTTCTGGGGTGGCGTTGGGGGTTTGCAAATTCCATTTCATTACAGAACACGAGGGCTTATCAGGCCAAATTATTCTTTTATGTGCCCCAATAGTCAAATCTAAATGATAAGCGCATGAGTTTTTCAATTATTTTTGCCACAATCAATTGCAAATATCACGCATACGTCATGTTGAGCAGATTTAAATTTGGAAACACCATAAATGACACTGATACCAACATATTTGATTAAGAAATCGAAACATAATGGTAGATAGGGTAGAAAAAGAGAAAAAAAAGGGGAAAGAGGAGTTCCAGCACGCATCACTGCCGATTGACAATTTTACTTCAGCTGCCAGGCAATCTCTCGATCCACTTCTCTTTCTGTTTACCCCAGTGTTGCTCTCCATTTTTACACACGTTTCGCAATTGCAAATTGTGCAAAAGTCAGTGAACTGCTTTTAATTACCAATCCACGCAGCTGGCGGCTGGCAGTACATTACAAAAATATTTACAAAACGCAGAAAAACTGAATTTTCCACTTGATCGAAGACCAAAACAGCTTATGGAAAAATGCACTCCGTAGATTTCTTATGTTGTTCGCTAAACAATCAACATTTTCTAGTACATTAACAACAACTTTTTCCACATAAGTTTCGAAGATCAAACAAACCCACCAAATTTGCATATTTACTTGCTGTGCCCCAATTGAATTTCCATTTGCACATTTAGAATTGCAAGATTTTGTACGGCAATTTGTGCCTGCCTTTAATGCATTTTTCAAGAATCCAGCCGAAAGTTATACAATTAAAGTGATAAACACGAACGAAACCACAGAGACCACTCGTTGCTAAATTATGCAACTGACATTGAAAAAGTCAAAAGGAGATAAATGCCGCAGCCCTCTGAAAGCCATTGCCGTGTAAATCTCATTGAAATTAACTACTTCCCCTTTGCCGCTGCCATCTCTTGTGTCTAAATCTGAAAATTGCATAAAACGCTTCCAGAGCAATGGAAAATTGCTCATAACCTCGACTAGAGTGGCGGGAAATCATCTGCGAGTGCATTTTGCTTCGCTTTGATGCCAAGAGTGGATAGGTTGCGGGGGCGGTCTAACAATTGTCCCTGATTGGGCAATAGCAAAAAGTCAGCAAACGCTATGGCTGCAAAAAAAAAAAATGAAATCAAATGCGAAGGTTTCCAAACAAGCGGCACGAATGCGTCCCCCTGCTGGCATAAAGATGAAATGCTGCAGGTGCGACACGGTAAAAAAAAATGTTGGTAACGATTTGTTTTAAAATCGCATTGTAACAAATTCGTTCTTTAACTGATTACTTAGACCAAAAGTCTTAACAAATTAAATATAATTATTATAATACAACAAAAAGGAAATATATTTATTTATAAGAATAACTTGTAAACATAACAACTTAAATAATAACAATTTTGTTTTTAGTATTGTTTAAAAAAATATATATAATAAAAGTTTTCTAACACAAGCTGCATTTTCTGTCAGCGTTTATAAAAAGTAAGGGAGGGTGTGGGGTTCGAAGCCCGATGCAAATGTTGAACTATGCTAATTCCGATGCTAATACCCACACACACAGCAACACCAAATTCATTTGAGCGTAACAAGCGCGAAAAAAAACCTAAAAAAAAAAAAAAAACACCAAAATGAGAACGAAACAATTAAGCTGAAAAGCTCCCAATATTTACGTAACACATTCACCCTCTTGCAGGCAATAAAAAGAAAGTTTCAACAAATATTATATACTATATTAGCTGCATTTGCATTTCCATAAATATATTTAAATTTACAAATGACAATAAACTGCTTGCGTAAGCTTAAACGCAGTTAAAGTCCGCAAACCGGTTTTGCAATCCCATCCAAAACAACAGTAGAAAATATAAATAATTATTATAACAAGTTAACTAACTGACAACACTTTCGCGGTATGAGAAGTGGGTTCCCATGCCTTGGCAGTCTCCTTTTTTTTTTTTTTTTGCTATTTTTTATTGCATTTCAAAGTAGAACAACAGCGCGGCATTAGCAAATCGCGTGCTCACTGCTCTGTATCTGCGTTGGGATCTGTTTTCCGATCTACTACCTTTTGTTCTAGACCCCTGGTGTTCTCTTTTCCTCCCCATTTCCGCGTACGAATAGTGAATTAAATCTGATACTTTTTTCCCTCTGACACAGTCTGGAGATACGATGCGCATTTATTATGTGCATAAGCAGATCCGAAAGTCAACTTGGCCAACAACTTGGGGCCAGATAGCGCAGGTTCCCAACTCGGGACTCACATTTGGAGCAGCAGTCGGCTGGTTGAGGGTCAGACAGGTTAATAAAAACGCTGCTCTCCGAGATTAGCAGTTGCCTCTGACTCTACTTTTTAATGGCGACACTTTATAGGAATTATTCAAGCTGCAGGAAATTAATTTTCATACGAATAAGCAAGTAGGTACATGAGCAAAATTTGATATAATTTACTTAATTAGTATTGAAATTACTTCAGTGAAGGAATTTAAACCCAACAATGAAATTGTATCGGATTTTTCTCAAATTTAATTTAATTTTCAAACATGTATATAATAAGAATTATTCAGGTACATGGGAAAAAATATTAACCACAGGGATTATAATTTAGATTTTATTTAAATCTAATTTTTTAAATAATTTTGCAAGCTTAAAAGGGGAAAAAGGTACGTTTGTCGGTTATCTAAGTTCCAAGAAATTCTTTATAAAGTTATTTCACGACCAAAAAGCCAATAAATCTCCTATATTATTATCAACAGAAAATATTTGATTAACAAAATAAGTAATCTTTTTTATTATTACAAAATATATTATGTTAAAAGTCACATTTTTATCTTACTTCTCAAAGTTTTCACATTGAATTTTTATCTTATACTAACTATATCCTTTAATACTTCCAAAAGGTGAATAAATTGTAATTTATAAAAAATGTTTATCTTTTCTTAAGCTAACTTAGCAATGTTACTAATCTTGCAAGGCATCTTCGTCTAAGAAGAAGTTTATATGGAAAAAAACAATTGAAAATACCAAACCAAATGCAGAGCATTCTATGTAAGAACTCTATGAACTTGTACGCTTGAGTGGGCAAGGTGAGACCCATTCAAAATATGAAGTCCCATTCCCAGTCCGATTTCTGATTACCAAATCGAAGGCGAAGAGTGTGTGTTGAATGAGTGAGCTAATAAAGAAATACGTATACGACTTGTGGCCGTGTGATTTTCGAGTGAATGAGTATGGGTATGCGTTCATTTGGACTCGAGTGTACAAATCGACATCGGCAGTAATTGACCTTGCGTCTTTTCACGCGCCACACATTTTCCAAAAGTTTGTTTTCGTTTTTCTTGTGCTTGTGATGTTTCAGTTTTGGGTTAAATAACAAACTGCAGCCTTAAATAGAATTTTTTTGGGGGTGGTGCTATAGTAGAGTTTCACGACTAGCACTTGAACTTCACACCCAATTACCTTATCTTTCAGCTTTTTCTAACAATCTGCACAATTGTGCATTAATGAGGCAAAGTGAGCCGCTGTGAAGTAATTCCAAAAAGTGACACAAAAGACTCAGCTCCTCCGTTTCCTTCACTTTCATGTGCGATTGTTGGCAATTTCAATAATTGAACACTCTTTTTTTTAATAAGCCTCAGTGTGTATAACTTTTAACAATCCCATCTGTCGCATTATTGTATCTGTATCTTTATTTTGTATCCGTCTCTGACGTTTAGATTGCTTCACGCTCGATTAAATCGAGCGAGCTATTGAATAGGAGCTATCTGTGGTGAGCACTTTTGAAAACGCCCCTCTGTAGAAAAGGGGGCGTAACGCCAGACTGCAGCACTTGATAATGAATCGAGCCCATATAACAAGATATATAATACAACCCCTCAAAAGTCTCAAACTGCAGTGTCAGATGCCTACGCTACCTATATGTAAACATGCCATTTATTGTTGTTGTTCCTCCCACACTTGAAGTCAGCCGCCAATGTTTCCAAGTATTTCTGAAGTTTGGATAATAGGCTTCGAATTTCGATCGGTTTGGAATTATTAAGAACTTGTTTACTTGCGAAACCCGATACGAAATTGATAATGTACTGATGGGATCAGCAATAAAATGGTGAGGGAATATATGTATGTAGGTCTTTTTGGATGTTTGCTTGGATGGAAATCTAAGAACTTTGTAACTTTGATTAGTTTAAGCCCTTCTTAGATTCAGTAATAAGATAAAAACATTTCTTACTTTTTATGTTAAGCTCAAATGCAACCTTTTTTTTACTAAAAAAGAGAGTTTTCAAAAAGTTCTTAAGTTAATGTACATATATTTAAATCTCTTTAAATTAAAACGCTGCCGTTTAGACCGAACTTCCCACCTTGTAGGCCCAATTTTCTATATTTATCAGATAAGAATTCAAGTAATTGCAATTAACAGCGAATTTCGCATTGATTTTGAATTACAGAGAGCAGAGGAGCTTTATAAATAAAAACCCAAAAACAGTTGACATTTCGTCGGCATGCAACAAGAAGTTCAATAAGCAACAGGCAAGTTTGGATCGAATACTGCCAATAAAATGTCAATCGGTGCTGATGCACTGCATCGAGCCAAAACGAGGATGAGGATGTCCGGGGGGGGAGAGCACATTTTGGCAGCTGTTGTGCGGTGCCGCTTAAAAATAGCCATAGCCAAACAGCCATAGCCAGGGAGCGAGAAAAGCGAGAAAAGCGGCGCGGGCGAAATTTTGTGTGCTTTTCCCATTGCTCCTCCCATTCGCCAAATAGAAAACTTAGAAAAACTAAAAGGCAAAGTATGCGTAGAGTTATAAAACAAAAGCCCAATATACAATATACAATATACACACACCCAGTTGATTTAGAGGAGAGCGGGATCTATTTAAAGATTGACTACTGGCAGGAAAAGCGACGTCGGCAACGGCGACGGCGACATTTTCACGCGGCTGACTGGGCCGGGGGAAAATTCAACGCACCTCAAATAAAAATGTATCTAGGCATCCACAAGATGCTGTTCGCTTGCCTGTGTGCGCGCTTTGACAAGTTTCTCCTCCGAAGAAGCTCGCTGTGAAAAATCACAAGCAGAAATTTCGAAAATTGAGCACACCACATGCGAAATAATAAAGCTATGTGAATTCCGCCCAGAGAACGAAACTTGTTAAAAATAAATTTCAAATTTGTTGAGGGAAAATTATGAAATAAACTAGAGCAGAGAGCCGGGCGAAAATCAAGCGAGTAAGGGAGTAAACTAGGTTTATACTTCCATATAACAAATTGATCCGAAGAATTATTGGAATAATAAAAAAAGTATTGAAATAAAGATTTTTAATGTTGAAGAATCAAGTTTATTCTGATATAACTTTTTCTGCTTTTATAGGTAGGTAGGTAGTTAATATGTTCAAGCTTTCTTTTCACGACCTAAATTCGTGTAGTTTAAAGTAAGTTATTACTATTGCATTGCCTTTGCATTAAATTACTTAATTTAAACCGACAAAATAAATACATTTCCTGACAACTTATTCTCGCAAAACATCTATCCAAATCATCTGCTTCTAAAACTTATTCACAGTGACATTTAGTCGAGGAATTCGTGGTTCCAAGTTTAATGACCAACACACGAGCATCAGCATCAGGTCGCATCCCAAAAAAGACCTCAAATACCAACGAACTTTAGAAATCAGCCCGAAATGCCAACTCACACGGATATACATAGAAATCAATAGCAGCGTTTCTATTACTCTGGCTGAGATTACAGCATTTTTAGCCGCCGAACCACTCTGGTCTGGAGATCTTGGAATGCGCCCGTCGAACCGAACTGAACCGAACCGAAGTTAGGTGAAGTGAAGGCATCTTAAACCCGTTTTGGGTCAGCTTTTACAATTTGTTTGGGCCCCGCTTTATTGACATTTCGCCGCATCGAACGCAACAAAAACAATACCAACAATACGACAACAACACAACTTTCACTGGTACGCATCGGCGGAAAGATGAAAAACATTCAAAAATCCAACAGGCGCATCTCATGAATGGGAAAGATGAAAATCATCGGAGAAGCTGGGATTGGCTTATTGCTGCGACAGGTGTCTCACATTCTCCTCATCTTTTGACTGATTTATTTAAGGGAAATCTTTTTGGAAGGTGGAGATAGTTTTTCGTTAACTTAAAACCTATTCAAGTAGCTAGTGCACCTTGTCTATGTCAATAAAAGTGAAATACTTTTTGTAGGTTTAAATAGGGTACGTTTCCAAGTTTAAACAAATATAAAAAAAGACAAATAGTTATATTATAGCAACAAGCTTAAATATAGGTAATTTTAAATTAAAATATTTTAAATATTTTATTAACAAAGTTTGGATTTTTGCCATATATATAAATTTCTATTTAAATATATATGTACTTACACATGTGTCTAAAAATCTTTTGTCTTGATTACTAAATTTTTTTTTAATACATTTAAGTCAAATCAAGTTTTTTCTTAAGCAAAAAATAAGGACAATAAGTTTTAAAGTTAATAAGCCATTTTAAATTAGGACGTTATTCAAATCTTGTATTTCAATCCTACTATTTTAATCTTGGTTTAAAAAAAAAGTTGTATCGTGACAGGTATTGATATTATAAAGATTCGACTGAATATGTTATAAAATTGGAAACCCCCTTGAGATCTGGACTGGAAATCGGTAAAGAGATGTGCAAGTGCAGGTGACCCAGCTGGAGAACTAGGACAGGGACACCAATTCGGCTGGAATGCTTTGCTCAACGACGATTACGGGGTGGGTGGTGGTTTGAGGTGCCCAGGGGGTGGTGCATAGTTCGGTGGTGGGTTTCATGACCTTCCCACCTTGCGTGGGCGTTGCAATTTGCATTTTGACTCCAAACTCACCTTCTCCTTGGCACGTCCAGCGTGTTTTTGAACAGATTTGGCCAGCATGATGCCTTTATTCTCGGACATTCAGTGTGGTGAAGTGGGAATTTTATTTATTAACTTGAATATCTATATTTATTCGTATAGATGCACTTGGCCAAGCAACGGAACTTTTCCCCCTCCTATTTATTGGCACAACTGGAAAGCACACAGTTTTCCGTTTGCGGGAAACTTTAAATGCACGATAAACAGCCGAGCGTTGTGTTTATGTTTCAACAAACTAAACAACCCGACCCACACACTTGTTAACGATATTCGGAACCGCTTTTTGGCATGCGATGCGACTTTTTCGGGCGCGTCGAATTCACTCGGAAAATTCAAAACAAATGGCACGTAAATCGACGGGTGGCGCTGCGAATGTGCGTGGAAGACGACAGTGGTGATAAAACGAATAAAAGCGAATAAACGAGAGAGGAACGCGATTTCAAGCCACCTGACGCTGCGGCAGAGGAGTGAAGTGTGGCTGCGTACCTGAAATACACCAATAATAAGCAAAGGTACTAAAAAAGCCAGCGGTTGTGATTCTTCTGTGTTTCAAACCCAGTAAATGGTTTAGCACATACTTAAACCAATGGGAGTCGTGATTGTTGCGTTAGTGAATTTCTGAAAAATTAATCCTTACAGACCAAATACATGTTAAATAATGTATCCTTATTGTGTCAAAAACATCAATATAGAAATATTTACAATAATAATGTCATAAAGCTGTTGAAATTAAATTAAACAACATAATCATATTGATTATCATTCTGTTAATTAAAAAAAAAAATAATTTTTAAGCCCATTTTTACGTCGTTTTAGACATATTGATTCTTTGAGCTCATGAAATCAGTTGAGCTTATGACAAATTTGCATAGAAAGTATGAAAACATCAAAATATTATAACTCATAACAAAAATTAATTATGTTTTTATAAATGATAAAAAATACAGTTTTTAAAAAACTTAAACCTATTAACAATACGTAAAATAAGTATTTAGTATTTTTAACACAAATTTATTCTGTTTTTGTTGTAACCAAAAATTATATTTACTTGTTTTGTGTAGTGTATACAATCACGCAATCCGTTTAAGACGCGTATGGCTTATCGAAATTGGACTGGGGCCTCTGAATATCAGACGTGAATATCATACATTTAGTAAAATATGATAAATAATGTGTGAGGGAATTGTGCTTATCAAAGCTATTCTCCAAATTCATTTAATAAATATCAGAATCAGTTTATAAGAAACATTAGCCATCGGTGGTTCTTCGCTTTAAAAATGTTTAGTCTCGGATTTTATTTTATGTCCGTGTTGGTAATCTCTGACCTCCAAGGCATGGTCCTTTCACAGGACAATACGTGTGCACGATGCATTGTAACCGACGCTCCATCTCAGTGTGGGGCATTTTGTCTCGCTGCACTTCACCCTCTTTATGATCACATGGCTAACCTCCGGAAGCGGTTTAATAATCAAGATGCCCAACTAAATGCAACTCTGGCGATGCTGAAAAGGACACAGGAAAAGCTGGACAGGATTGAGGCTAGGATGGAAAGAATTCAAGGAGAAATAATTGTGCTACAGCCTCCGGCAACTACAGTCGTCACGCCGACCCCATTTGTCTGGCAAGAAAACTTTCTAGAATCAGGATCAGGACAACCAGAGGACTGAGGAATTGGCATCATCCATGTGCAGTTTTTAAATCACTTATATAAGTCTCTACACATTTTAATCTCTTATCACTTTATAAAGAGATATTGTACAACCTTAATTTAAACGGATAAGTTCGAGATGTTAAGCAAATCTGAAGGTTTAGTAAAAGCACCTGTTGTTAAAATGAGGCTATACATGTTTTCACAATACATAAAGTGAAAAACAAATTTTAAGGTCCTTAATTTATATCGAAAACTTTAAAACCTTGGTTATTTTTTAAACAATCAATTATTTCATTTGAATTTACAGAATTTACTTTTTTTTAAGGGAACACCCTTATCATTTGCACTTTTGATGAAGTCCACCAGTATTTTCTGGTATATATTCAGCCAAGTCGGTATTTTTCTACGCATGCTGCTGCAGCCCTGTTGTTTTTTAGGGCCACCCACACTCACGCGCACTCAAACCGAGTTGGAATTTTTTGTTACTTGCTGGTCATTTTTCACGGCTGTGCGACTAATTTAATTTGAACACTAGAGTCCAAGTAACAATAACAAGTGCTTTAATCAGACGCAGCGGGCAACATTGCAGAATTTAGTAGATTTCGGAGTGCAAAATGTAAATTTCTGAATTCCTGGCGTGGGTCGTTCTCCATTTCGCATACATATATGCCTGTGCAGCCGCGTGTGCATGTGTGGAGTTTTATAAACTAAAACACGAGTGTAAACTTGCGTGCGTTAAATTTAAAATTAAAAGAAGAGTTTCGTATTAAATCGATTCCCTGTGCCGAGTGTTTGCATGTGTTTGTTGCAAATGTAAGAAGAGGAAGCAGCAGCTCACGCGCTACTCTCTTCCTCTCTCTTCTCCCTCCCCTCATTTTGCTCTATTAGCAGCTGAAAGTATTAGCCGCAATAAATTCAAAATTTCCCTGAAATCTGCAAGTTGGCGGAAGTAAGAAATAAAGTAAAAGTCTCAAAAATCGAAACCAACTTCAGTTATTAAACAAGGTAAGTTACATATGTATAAATAATGAAAAATCGCGCCTTTGTATGCGTGTGTGTGAGTGAGTGAGTGGGTGCTAAGAACATACTCGCACTTAACCTCAATTTGCCCCAAATGATTACGCTAGGCGGCAACTAAAGCTTCTAGCGGTCTTAACCGTTTCAAAATATTGCATTTATTCCTATTTCATTTCAAAATATTCAACCTTTGACTTTAATTTTAAAAACTGGGTTTTTATCAATGAGTTTATTCAGCTAAATTACAGTTACAGCCTTAAATATGGTGCAAATGTGTATATTTTTTGTGGAAATCGCTCTTATCGCCTTGCTGAATACATAAAAACAAAAAGTTCCGCCATCTGTTGGCACGTGTATGTGTGTGTAGACATTTTTAATTGTCTTTGATTTGATAAAATATAAAAAAAACCCTCTGAGAGTAAATAAAAATAAGAAAGGAAGATATTGAGAACAGCAACAACAATGACGCAGACGTGCATACATCGAAGGCAACCAAAACACCCAGGTGTGTGTGTGTGTGTGTGTATAAGAGGCAGAGCGCATTTACCGCGCTCAACTTTTGTTATTGTTGCGTTCATTCGCTGCAGAGCTGCCAACTCGTTCGAAATGTATCATGTCAGTCCCAATAAATAAAATTTTTTTTGGCAGTTTTGAACAATTATAACAATGTTCTTTTAACTAAATTATTATCTAATGAAAATGTCAATCTCTACGTCAGTTTTTTTTAAGATCGGCGAGACATCGAAGTATTTTCAGTTTTTTCCCACGAACCAAAACTTTAAGAAATTTTAAAATTTGAAACAAAATTTTAAACGAGGTTTAATGGCATTATGAGTTGGCAGCTCTGACTACCCTTTTGGTTCATGTGTGTGTGATTGTGCACAAGGTGAGCGAGATAGCAGTTCAGCCTTCAATTTGCGGGCGGCTTACGTTGATTCTAATTAAATAATTCGTTGAAATCGGGCTCACTGCTTTTGTGAGGTCCAATTGATTTACACACACATACATTTATTCGCCGTGCTTTCCTCGTTTTCCTCAAATTTTCTTTGTGAAGCGCCTCAAGTTTCGACTGGTTTGGTTTAGGCCGTTTGAAAAACTTGAAAAACAAGTTACTTCTGAACTCAAACTCTCCTCAGTTTTGGCAGTCTCTCCACACTTCTCTCTATCTTTCTCCCGAGAAATAAATACACAACACTTGCCGCGTCGCCAACCGTTTGTTTGCAATTCGCAATTGTCTTTTTGCCCGAGGCCAATGAACAAGTCTTGAACTTGATGGTCGAACGAAGTTGAAGTGTATTAGACGTTGAACATTTTTACACTGCTCCCGTCTTAACTACCGCACGTCATGGGTATTTTAACTTCTTTGGTCAACAGTTAAAAGTTACTGTTTATTTTTTTAGCCCTTTTTGAAAATTTTAAACAAAAAAAAAATTTAGTCCTGTTTAAAATTTAAATTTACACATTTCTCAGTTTTTTTTGTTGCCTTAAAAAATCATATCTCAAAAAGTTTAAGGAATGGCACTCTATTCCAGTGAGGGCTTTAAATGTATTAAAATAATTTATGTTTGCTAACCAAAAAAGTAAAGAAATAAGATTTTAGGGTAGAAAATGAAGTATAGGAAAAAAAAATACATTAGTAGGTACATATACTAGTTAAAAAAAGGTAAAAGAACCTTTTCCACAACACATTCGTTTTAAAAATATAACTTAAGCTGTGACCATTTTTTAAAATGTTAGGAATACAATTAAAATTTAAACGTCTTATCACACAGCTAAGTACTGATACATTTCAAGTTCCATTTCAACAATAACTGACACTGACTCGAAAAATGTGTTTAATAAAAAATGAATACAATTTTATAATGTAATCAATACACACAAATGTATAAAACTTTTACCTATTTTAAAGTCCGGAAAAAAGATAGACTCTATTTGGACAGTAAAACATTAATTTCTAAAAGGCATTCATCACTTTATAAATCAGGTGACGCAGGCGAAAACCTAAATCTGATAATTTGCTGACCACGTACGAATATCCAAATAATTGACATTATATAAAGCTCGATCGGTGTAACAGGAACCACATATAATATGTGTTGTATCCATTTCTTTTTGCAGTATTCCAAGACAAGCAATCTGAAACTAGCACAGGGATAATTAGAACAAGCGAAACCACCTGGCACTATTATCAAAAAAAAACATCAATAATACCCAATGGAAGGGCAAACAAACCTTCCTGCGGCGCCTGGAAGTCGGAGAGTTTTTGTTTGCCCCTTTTTATCCGGTCCGGGGATTTCGGTGCATGCGCTGCACCCAGTTGTGGTTGCACGTGAACTTTGAACTTTTGAGCTGGAAAGTGGAAGGCGGATTTGCATTTCCTATCGCTGCAGGTGCCTCAAAGAAAGAGCGCCTCTCTCTCGCCACCCCCGCTGCATTTTTCATTGCGCAATGAGCGAGGCGAATCGATAAGTGCAAGGTTTCCATGTCGCATTTTTAGCTGCTCAACTTTTTCGCGTATACAGATATTTTTCGCCTGTTTTTTTCGAAGGAGGTGGGCCGCCGAATTCGCTTCGATTCAAGATGGGAACATGTGTTTTTATGGTTCCGCCATTGTCATGGTGAGATGCACTTTGCTTTTTCCTGCCTGCCTCTCACCGCACGCACCCCTTTGTGGGTGTGTGTGTGGGCTGGTGAGCGAGGTGGAGGAGTACATGAGTGTGTAAAGTGTAGCCGTGGCAGAGTTGTAGCTCGCTAGTGGTCCGTTTGGTTTCTGATTTTCGGTTTCGTCGATTTCATTATGTACTGCAATAGTCGGCTGAATCCGCTCTGCCGACGTCGCTTTCCACTGTATACACGGGGTCGGCGCGTTGGTGTGAGTGCATTTCTCTCTCTTTTGCGGCAACAGGGTGTTTCGCTGATATAGTCTGACTTCTTGTTAGCCACATGGATAAGTAACAAATAAACACCCTGTCTCCCTCCAGTGTGCTGTTGCTTTTTGTGTACTCGTTGTGTTTGCTCTCTCAGGCGCTCTCTTTGATTGAAACAGGGTATCTTGCTTATATGGTGGGATCTAACTTCAGGCCACATGGCAATAGAAGAAAAAACACCCTGTGTTCTCGCAGACTTGTTTCCTCTCTCCTTCCAACGTTGTTATTGCTTTTTGCACTTACGTAAGCCTTGCCATCGTTCGTTTCTTATCCAAATTCTAAGCGCCATTTTGAGGCGATTTGCATGTGGTGAGCAATGGAGAGTACAAGTAACAGCTGCCGGTTGTTATGTACTAATAGGTGCACCATTTTATTTAGTGGCTATCACAATGATTTCAATGCGCGCGACGGAGGTTTTTGGTTGTTGCGCCGCTGAGTTGCCACCCTGTTTTAGCCGCGGCGGCAACAGAGGCAACAGAAAATGAATTCCAAAGCAACACTGCGCGCGCGCACTCTCCCTCTCTACACCGCTCTCTCTCTCTCTGAGAGCACAAGGTCTCTCCCCGCTCTCACTCTCTCTTTGACTCGGACTAACTGGCCGTCGTCGTTTCGCCGTTCAATTTTAATCGAAAATGTTTGCGGCGGCGTTAGGATGTACGAAAACGTTTTCTCGCCAAAACTGTGTGAAAAGCAGTAGAAATCTACCGAAAAGAAAATGTCTTAAATCGCCTTCTTTGATCTACTGAGAAGGGGAGCCAAGTGCAAAGTGATTGAAATAATCGTTAAACTCAAAACACAGAAATCCATTAAAGGTGCAAATTCAGATTTCGGTGTGCCAGTAGTGAGTGTGGAAATAGTAGTTGCTAGTGCAAAATAAAAAATACTGCGTAAAACGTGAAAGTTTCCAATAACACAAGCCAACGGCAGTTTTGTAGTAAATATACATACGCGCCCAGTATATACATACATACATACATTTCGAATATACACACAGCCGAATATCAACCGACGAAGCTAACTGCTTATTGCTGATGTAAGTGCTTAGGGCGGTAGGGGCGTGGAAAGTGCAGAGGAACATCCTTCAAGTGCACTTGGTGCGCGGATATTCAAACAACATTCGTGTTTGTGCCACTAAAAACTTGTGAAAAATACAACATTTTTAGGTTAGGTCAATTTCAATTGGTTTATATACACACGCACGTACACACACACATTCGCATTAAGAGCCACAGCGAATACATATAGAAGGCGCACAGACAAAAAGTCGTCGACGGCGACGTGGTTGTTGTTTGTGTTGCTGCTGCTCTGCTCACACACGGACGAGGGTGGAGAGGAGAGCCACACACAAACACAGGCGCGTTTTGAACCATTGCTTTTGGCTTGCTTATGAACTGACTGTATTTTTTCAACGTAGTGTCGTTTTATTTTCGTTCGTTGATTCGTTCTTTGCTCAGTTCGTGCGCTTATCTCGACTTTTGCTTTGATGCGCCATTCGCATGTACTGGCGAGAGCCATTGTGCTTCGGTGTGAGTGTGCATTTAAATGGCTCCCCAATGAGAGCATCATTTGTGGGGCTCCCTTTTGCTCACATCTTTCTTCTGCTCCTCTTATGTGTTCCCTACATCCGTCGTTTGTTGTTCTTGCTTTCGTTTTTAAATTTTACACAAAACGTTTGCTGAAATAATATATATGTATATATTGTACATATTTCTATACATACATATGTTTTATTTGCAAAATTTATTAATAGCGCAGCGCCAGTCTGCAAGTGTGTGTGAGTGTGCCAGAAGAGTGAGAAAGTAATTCACAAACTAAATATTAATTAGCGATGATTCGTATTGCAGTTGTTTAAGAAATCGAGTGCTTAAGATTTTTGCATATTTTTCCGCTGTCTGCCTTTTGTGCTGCGTATTCTGTGCTGTGTATACATATAACAAAACAGATAAGATAACATTATACGTGTGCACGTAATAGAGCGGGTTGAAAAAAAAATGGAGGGAAAATTTGCCCACATGTCTCCCCAAAGCACTCGCACACACACGCACAACGCCCCAATTTGGAGCCTCTCTCATCCAACACACACACACACACACACACTAAAAGCTGTTTGGTATGCACTAATGGCGGATCCAAAAATACAATAACAAAAAAAGTAGTAGAGAGAGCAAAAAGAGCGAACTTGTTTTACCTTCTTTTAAGGATAGTTGGTGGTGGCAGGGAAGGAGAGGAGCTAGCTTTTGTGCGGCTGTACTGTGCTCCAATATTTGTTTACAAATGCTAAAATGGGGCAGCTGTTGGTTGTGATGGGGTGTTTCAGTAGGTTGGAGCAGGATGATCTGATCCTCTAGGCGGTTTCCATTCACCTTGTATTTACTCTCTCTCTCTCTCTCTATCTGGCCTGCGCAGCTTTGCACTCTCTCACTCTCCCGATTGCCCGCCAAATGCTTACTGCGTGAGTGTGTGTGTGTTTGGCCCCAAACGGGTGAAATACCTTTTTGAAAAAAAAATCAGCCATATCATACTGCGCCTCAACAACAAATGCGGCGCTCTCTCTGACTCTCTTTGTGGCTGCACCACCACCACCGATACCGTAAATACCACCACCTTTGCATTGTTGCGTTTGCCGCTTCTTCTTCTTATTCTTCTTGTAAGTTGTAGATACAGAATATGTACCAGCAATACTCCCCCCGCCTCCCGCCCCCTTGGCGGTGTCGGGATGTATATATATATATATATAAATATATATATATATCTGAATTCTATGCAAGCCGATGTCGTGCATGGGGCATTTGGCACCTTCCACATACACATATATATATATATATTACAGACACTTAAGCAAACGAAGGTGTATACAGAAAGCTCGCTTAGGAAGTATTTACTGTACCGCTAAAAGCAATAACAAAGCGCGCGCCCAATTCCGGTTGCACGTACACACACTAAAGTATACTTCTTTTAACTTGCACTCTCCTCCGAGTTTAAACTTCTACTTTGATCTCCACCACTCTCTAGCTATTGTTATTGCTCAGAGCTCCACCATTCCCATGCTCTTTACCTTTCTTTCCTCCTCCGGATCCAGTATCCAATACAAAGACATCGTTTTTCACTCTATAGTTTTTGTGATACGGCTAAAGAAGAATTCCGCAGTGTGCTTTTTTATTCTACCTTTTCGTTGGAATGTGTAATCGTTTTGAAAAGATACCTAGATAAAGACCAAATTGATCAATCAGCTGTGCTATATTAGCAAACATGTTTTGGTTAAACGAGTAAGAGTAATGTTTTATTGTAATCAATTTTAGTCCCTTAATATTCAAAAGTCCACAGTTATTAAAAAGAATAGTAGCAAAGTTATATTGCAGGAAAAAAAGGTTAAATTTAGAATTCTTAAAATATACTTAGAAAAGACTTTTTATTAACTTGTTTTTCAACGCAGTTTAGATGACCGTTTCCTTCTCTTTATTTACAGTGATATCCAGAAAGAACTCCGGGAGTTACGTGGCAGACGTGAATTACCGGCCCAGATAACTAGCAGATAGCTCAATTTCTCTACCCTAGAACTCGAGCGCATTTGCCGCTTGCGGGGATACCAAATGTACAGACAACATATGTCGCATCCACGAGCAGTCCAGGACCAAGAGTTGCGACCCCGACCGTTCGTTGCATATTACATACGCTCATAGAGGGCGGCCAATCACCCAAAGCAGCCAGAGAGTCCTTGCACTTGGGCAGGGATACAGGGAGCCACAGAGTGCTTAGCAAGCAGCAGCACAGGATAAGAGGCACCGCCGAGGACAGAGCAACGAAGAAGATGATGAAACGCACCCGTGTCGACGAGGTGCAGTTCGGCACGCGACCCGGTCCACCGACATCCGGTGGCGTGGGCGTAGGAGTCGTGGGCGTGGCCGGAGGAGGGCCAGCGTCTGGCAGCGGTGGCACCACTACCGTAGGCGTCAATACGGCGGGCGTGACCATTGGAACCGTTGTGCCCGGAGCTGCCCACAATGCCACCATTAGTGGCATCGGTTCCATTCACCATCGCATCCTTACGCCGCAGCATGGAGGGGCCCAGACCATTGCCTATTTGCCGTCCACTACACCGACGGCCACGAATTTGAAGACCACGAGCTCGATTGTGGACAGCACTAGCGCTGTAGGGGCAGGAGCCCAGGTGGCCGTAGGAGTAGGCGCTGGAGCAGGCGGTGGGGGTGTAGTGGTCTCCACGGGCAGCACCGGCACCCAAACATTACAGTATACCACATGTAAGTGCTCAATTACAACCCATAATGCAATGCCTATTTCATGTATATCTTTAATTTCTTCTCTAGCTTATAGCGTGGCATCCATTCAGGCGGGTGGAACTCTCAAAGCCAGCTCAGCGGATGGCGGAAACACAGTACAGATTCATGTAACCGGAGGAGCAGGAGCGAGCAATCCCGCTAGCGCACAGACCGTTTCCAGCAGCTCACAAACTGGCACAATCCGCCAGCGCACAATCAGCGGCACCCAGACGGTGGCCACTGCCGTGGGTAATCTGGCCACGATGTCCCAGCAACAGCCTGTTCAGCAGCCACCTTTGGCTACAGCCCAAACACCTCCGTCGTCCGTGGTTGCCAACAGTATTCCAGTGGGTGGAACCACTCCACCGCAGGGACAATCGGGTAATGCCACGCCGCGCTTGAAAGTCGAGGATGCTTTGAGCTACCTGGACCAGGTGAAGTACCAGTATGCGGACCAGCCGCAGATCTACAACAACTTCCTCGACATCATGAAGGAGTTTAAGTCGCACTGCATCGACACACCCGGAGTTATTGAGCGAGTCTCCACGCTCTTCAAGGGACACACGGAGCTGATCTACGGCTTCAACATGTTTCTGCCACCTGGCTACAAGATCGAAATACATTCGGACGCTCTCGGCTGCTCGGTACCGGTGGTATCGATGCCCTCGCCCCCTGGAGCGCCATCGAGCACGGGAACGGTGCACATGCTCACCGGAAGCAGCCCAATGTCAGCTGCCGGACATATCGCCATCAAGACGACCAATGCGGCAACTTTGACAGCGGCTTCAGGAGCTGGAGCAGCGGCCGCAGCAGCAGCTGTGGCTCAGATTCAATCCGCTGGAGCTGTAAATCTTATGACTCACGGCGGAGCATCGCTTACCCAGACCACCATCCATGCGCTGCAGCAGCAGGCAACGCCACCTGCGTCGCAGTCCCCAGGTCATGTCCACGTAAGTGTGACCAACTCACCGGCGCCAACAGCCGTAGGCCCTGGTCAGCAGCCGCCGGGCATCTCCGTATCGGCGCACAACGTGCCGCAGAACTATTCAAGAGACCGAGAAAGGGCCACCATAACGCCCACAGGCCAAGTGGCTGGAGCAGCGGCCAGCGCAAATGCCACCGCCAGTATTGTGGTCGGAGGACCTCCAACGCCCAATTCCTTAAGCGAGTTAAGCCCACACGGAGGAGCGGGAGGTGGGCCAGGAGCGGTAGCGGCCCAGCACAATCTGCATCACATCCAGCAGGCGCACCAATCGATTCTCCTGGGCGAGACGGGCCAGCAGAATCAGCCGGTGGAGTTCAATCACGCCATAACCTATGTAAATAAGATCAAGGTAAGTGTGCTCAATATTTTAAAACTATGTTGCTTACTTATACTATTTTGTATGCTTCTATCGAACAGAACCGTTTCCAAAACCAACCGGCAAAGTACAAGAAATTCCTGGAAATTCTGCATGCCTATCAAAAGGAGCAGAAGGTGATGAAGGAGGGCAGTCTAAACCAGGGCAAAATGCTTACCGAACAGGAAGTGTACACGCAAGTTGCGAAGCTTTTTGGCCAGGATGAGGATTTGCTGAGAGAGTTTGGCCAATTTCTGCCCGACGCTACCAATCATCAGGCTGGGCAGTACATGGCAAAATCAGCGTCCGTGCACAACGATCATGGCAAGCAACGACCCACGGCCACTTTGAGCGGTGGAGCCCACATTACCATGTCATCCGCATCGCCAGCACCAGGTGGTTCCCCTCTGCATTTGGGTGGCGGCGGTACGACTCTCCCACAGATCGACAACAGTGCCCATGCTGCGGCCATCGGAAATCTGTCGGCGGTGAACACCAGTGTCAGCATTAAAACTTACAACAATAATCAGCAGCAACAGCAGAATCATGTGATTGGATCAGGCCTGAACGCGACGACGCGAAACGATGTTCTCTTCGAGAAGGACTATCACTCAGGTCTGCAGCAGCAAGCGCATCATCGAGGAGCTGGGGTGGGCGGCCATCACCATCTCGCCGGGACTCCAGCGGGCACCAATCTCGGTCGGCCTGGTGTAGGAGCCAGTGTAATGGTGGCGTACGACAAAGAGCATCGGAATAATCATCATGTGCAGAAGTACGTCGGCCACGTGCCCAATCCGAATCTCTCGCATGGTCACAATTCCAAAAAGTCACCAAGTTATGGTATCACATCGGTGATTGGTTCCATGCCGCACATGTCGGACAATTCCCTCGATCGCAGCTCGCCGGGGATCAGTTACGCCACGCCGCCGCTGCCCTCTGGTCACCATGGTCAGCATAACTCCGGTTCAGCTTCGAGAAGGCCGGGCGATGATAGTTTGGCCGGACACTATGCTAGTGGAGCACCGCCTGCTAAACGACCGAAACCATATTGTCGGGATGTAAGCTTCTCGGAGGCATCGAGCAAGTGCACCATCTCCGACGCCGCCTTCTTCGACAAGGTACGAAAGGCCCTACGAAGTCCAGAGGTCTACGACAACTTCCTCCGATGCCTGACTCTGTTCAACCAGGAAATCGTTTCCAAAACAGAGCTGCTCGGTCTGGTATCTCCGTTCCTTATGAAGTTCCCCGACCTTCTGCGATGGTTCACCGACTTTCTGGGCCCGCCTTCCGGTCAACCCGCCGGGGGAATGATTGATGGCATGCCCTTGCCTGCCACGCAGCGTCAGGGAGGCGGAAGCAGCAATAGTTCTCACGATCGAGGCAGCAGTCACCAAAGTGCCGCCGAGTACGTTCAGGATGTGGATCTGTCCTCGTGCAAGCGACTGGGTGCATCATATTGTGCGCTGCCCCAGTCCACAGTGCCCAAGAAGTGTAGCGGACGAACGGCTCTCTGTCGGGAGGTGCTCAACGACAAGTGGGTCTCCTTTCCGACGTGGGCCAGCGAAGATTCCACCTTTGTGACATCGCGGAAAACTCAGTTCGAGGAGACAATCTACAGGTGAGAAACATTCCTCTAAACTGTAAACTCAGTAATTCCACTCTGAAAAAAATTCTCGAGTAAAATTGGGACCTCCTCCATTGGTACTTTTGTTTCATTTCCTTTTCCTTTTGAGATTAATAATTGCGGTTAAATAGAAATCGAGTTTTTGATTTGATTTGATTTATTTAATCTTGTGTTTTAACCGCATCCTATACTTTATTCTCAATCTGCACCACTGTCGTTTGTTTTGGATATTCTGTTTCTTTGGCTTTCGTTTATTTCAATTAACCAATACGCACACTCTAAACAAAAGGAATATTCACAGAACGGAGGACGAGCGCTTCGAGCTGGACCTGGTAATCGAGGTGAATAGTGCCACGATTCGGGTGCTGGAGAACGTGCAGAAGAAGATGTCGCGCATGTCCACCGAGGAGTTGGCAAAGTTCCACCTGGACGATCATCTGGGTGGCACATCCCAAACGATACACCAGCGGGCCATCCATCGCATCTATGGCGACAAATCCGGCGAAATAATCCAGGGCATGAAGAAAAACCCCTCGGTGGCAGTGCCTATTGTATTGAAGCGACTGAAAGTCAAGGAGGAGGAGTGGCGAGAAGCGCAAAAGGTAAGTGAACTCCTCACGCATTATTTGCATTGATGTAAATGAAATGTACAATTTCTTTTGTGTAGACGTTCAACAAGCAATGGCGGGAACAGAACGAGAAGTATTACCTCAAGTCTCTGGATCACCAAGCCATCAACTTCAAGCCCAACGACATGAAGGCCCTGCGCTCCAAGAGTCTCTTCAACGAGATCGAGACGCTGTATGATGAGCGGCATGACCAGGAAGACGAAGCCATGGAGCCGTACGGGCCACATTTGATGCTGCCCTACAAGGACAAGACCATACTGGATGATGCCGCCAATCTGCTGATCCACCACGTCAAGCGGCAGACGGGCATTCAGAAGCAGGAGAAGCAGAAGATCAAGCAGATCATCCGACAATTTGTGCCTGACCTCTTCTTTGCGCCACGGCAGCCGCTGAGCGACGATGAGCGAGATGACGGTGAGTTCCCTCAGCCGAATTTTCCACCTTTAATCATCTAGTTCACCTTAACTAACCGCCAAGATATTCATTACTTGCTTAAGTAGCTATAACAACTAACTAATCAGGCCATGAGATGATTATGCCTTGGTTTGATCATCTCAATCATCCTTACTCACAACAATTAATTATTATTTTATTTTTTTGTGCTGGGAGTATAGCTTTGTAAATTTGAAACTTTAATCAGTCATGCAAAAGAAATGTCTTAATTGCATGTCTAATTTTCTTTCGAATTTATAAAGCGTATTTCCCTTAATATTTGCTCGATTGTATTATTTAACATAGTGAATGTTTTTCGTTTCTTTTTCTTTTTTCTTCTTTTTTTGCAATTACTTGATAACAAAACAAAAATAAACCAATGAAACCAAATTTTGTAACGTACAACAAACATCTGTAATTAAACAATACACATAAAAAAAAAAACTGGACTGCACTGCACTGCACCACCGACACCTCACTGACCCCATCGAATATTCGAAACCTATGTGTTGTGCACCCGTTTCTCTATATAGCCTTTCCATTTTTGGTAGATGACAATACGAAAATGGACGTGGACTCGCCACTGAGTCGCACGGAGTCGTCGGCCCGGAATGCCAAGAGTACGCCCAGCGAAGGTACCTCTCCGGCGCGCAGCAATGCAAGCAGCGGCAGCGGGACTCCGGCTGGAATCAAGAAAGAGACTGACGATTCAAAGGCGACGAGTGGATCGGCTGGAGCGGCGTCTGCGACAACGTCTTCATCAGCGACGCCGGCGGACGATGCAACTCCATCTACATCCTCAGCAGCGGCGGCAGCAGCAGCGGCATCATCATCTGCATCTGGATCCGGATCCGAGGCCAAGGCGAAGGAGGATCCCCTCTCCACCCACAGAGACGAAGGAGCCAGCAGCAGCAGCACCTCCGGAGTTGTCTCGAGTCCCAGGCAAGCACAGGACTCGACAGTAGCTGGCAGCGATGTGGAAATCAAGCTGGAGCATCCGGCGGATCTTGCCAATCCCAAGCTATTGCCACCTCACGCACACGGACAGCATGACGTGAGTTTAATATTGAGCTTTTAACTGAAATGATTAGTAAACCATTGTTTTTTACTCTTTTAATCAGGACGAATCCTATTCGCTTTTCTTCGCCAACAACAACTGGTATTTATTCCTGCGGCTACATGCGATCCTTTGCGACCGTCTGCACGTCATGTACGAGCGGGCACGCCTGCTGGCGATCGAGGAGGAACGCTGTCGCGTGAACCGAAGGGAGAGCACGGCCACTGCGCTTAGGCTAAAGCCCAAGCCGGAGATCCAAGTGGAGGACTACTATCCGACCTTCCTTGACATGCTGAAGAATGTCCTAGACGGCAATATGGACTCGAACACTTTCGAGGATACAATGCGGGAAATGTTTGGAATTTATGCCTACATCTCTTTCACGTTGGATAAGGTAAGCTGTTAATTAAAGCTAATTAGATTTGGGATTATTTAAACAAAGTATTGCCCAAATTTAAGGACTTGATTTCAAAGTATTGTAATACTAATCCCACACATTTATTTCATCTCAGGTGGTCTCAAATGCCGTTCGCCAGCTGCAATACTGTGTGACAGAGCGAGCCGCCCTTGATTGTGTAGGAGCTGTTTGCTTCGGAGCAAAGGCGCGGCTGCACCGGCGGACTCTGTCGGGATGCCCACAAGACCTTTGACCGGGAGATGACCTATCAGCGAAGGCGGAAAGCATTCTCAACGACGAGAACTGCTTTAAGGTGTACATTGTAAGTTGTTTGGATCGAATCACACACTCTGAGAGAAGCTAACATATAGATAATTAATTTGCAGTACAAAATCGATTGCCGAGTTACCATCGAGCTGCTCGACTCCGAACCCGAGGAAGTGGACAAGCCGGCTGCGCTGAAGGCCCAGAAGTTTAGCAAATATGTGGAACGATTGGCGAATCCGGCGCTCGGCAGCGGCGGAGGGAACAGTGCCGGCTCGAATTCGGCGCTGGGAGGCGGCGACAATATTGTAGAGGCGTCCGATATCAAAACGGAGGAGGAGGAAGATACTGCCGAGGTGAGTGTGCCGCGGCGCAGCGATAATGATGCTCCCGAGCCGGAGCAGCTTTGTGTGGTGTGTGCTTGAAGAGTGGTTAACCATGTTGTTTGTGTATTTCGTTGTTCATTTCGGTTGTTTACGTTTTTGGTTCCCTGTTCCTGTTCTTCTCCTGAGTTGTGTTTTCGGTCAGTACTTCCACTGTACATACAAACCTACCACTTGGTTTAGACGATGGACAAGACAGCCCACAGCCTACCGTACTGCATTCTGTATATATACATATATATATATCTCAGTTTTCGGTTTACTATCTGTTGTTACCTATCAACTTTCGCCGCTGCACTTTCTATTATTTATCTTCTCCCCTCTCCTCATTTAGCCAGTTGTAAATTTGTTTCTATTTTTGTATCTTTTCGTTTCGGTATCATTTATCAACATGCCGCCAACTTATTAATCGCCCACATTTCGTATGCATACAAACGAATACGCTGCTTGCATACGAGCAATGAAAAAAAAAAATACATTAAAAGAACAAGAAAATATTCACTAATTAATGCTTTTTTGCATTCTTTTCTCTCATTTTTTCCGATTTATTTTTTCGTACCAGGTCAATTCCAAGGCTTGAAATAACATAGTTTTGATAATTTCATTGAATAAGAAGAAGAAAAAGTCATATTGCAAAATGAAATAGTAATAAATGAATTGGTTTTTTGATTACCAAAACCAAAATAAGAGAAATTAAACACCAAACCTTTTCACCCACCACCACCACCACCACCACCGCCACAACCACTACCACACTCACCCAATCACACACACATTTAATGTAATGCATTGTTTGCCCAAAAACACGAAACGAAAACGAAAAACTGCAATAACAACCCAACCAACGAGGATACAAAAACCCAAAGAACACGCCTCAAATAAATGTAGAATTCCACCCACAAACAAACATGCATAAAGACAGACCATTATGTAAAATAGTAGATCATGATAACAATAACGTTAACGTAGTCACGCGCTTGTTGCATTCCCTTCTGATTTCGTTATGCCTTGAGTTGTCCAAGAGTTATCCATAGCGATAGACAGTCTAATATTTCGGGTGATCGACAACCCAACATCGGCGTTGTGATGTGATTATAATGATAATGAAATTGTTGGTAAAGGTGTGGTTGGGGTGTGGTGTGTGTGAGAGTGGTGCTGCTGATGATGATGATGATAATGATGGTCAGATTATTGTGCTTACCCGTAGGCCTAAATTACACCGTACACAAAATGTATATATTAATTATCGTGTTTTAACTGTACATAACGTAATGCTAATGGTAATCGGTCAATGTATGTATTATTATGTGTAAAACATTTAGTAGCTAATTTTGTAAAGGAAGCAGCCAAATGTCATTTTAAATTCGGTAAACATTTTTATATCTAGGCATAAGAACACACAACACACACTCCACACACTCAATAATTGTAAATTAATAAGCACACACAATCACAACTGTGGACATTACTGGAGAGTGAAATTGAGAAATATATCTGGAGCAGCCCATTAAAAAGCCATATTCGAAGTTCGAAGTTACTCAAACAGAGGGATGGGATGGGCAAGATGATGGGGTCGGGTGTTTTTGTGGTTCTATCTGGGGTTAGGCGTTGCAAACGAACTCAGTAATTGCCACACAGACCTAAGACTTAAGTTTAAGCAAGGTAATTTGCCAACGCATTGTAGAACTCCCTCCTCGTTTCACTTAGTTTAAGTCTAAGATTTGTTTGTTATTGTTGTTGATTGATGGTACTGGTACTCGTAAATGTGATTGATTTTGTTTCGTTTCCCACCCCCGTATTTGGTCGATTTTTGTTTTACCCCCTGTTCCACAGTGCGTGTGAGTCTTTGTCTTTGTGTTTTTTGGCCTGGTACCTTCATCATCCTGGGTTCTCTCAGTATTTATCTTTCTAAATTCCCCAACTATAACTATCTAATTGTTCTGTAATGCTACAATATACACAACCCACCACAACATCTCAGCATTCAGCTTTAAGTAATCTCGTAAATTCTGTGAGCATGTTGAATTGCCGCCGTGTTTCAATTGCTCTTGGCGGCTGCATTGCATTGCCGCCGGCAATTGTCGCAATTATGCACAATAAACACTGACTTTTCAATTGTTCTCATTGCAGTTGGGCCACAGAGGAGGTGGAATCGGTGGAGGCGGAGGAGGAGCTCGCAAGGCGCGTTTTCTGCTGCGCAACAAGCGCCGGTCGCAGCTGCACGAGGAGCAAGTGCGGCAGTTGTTCGAACAGAAACGAAATCGCAGCGAGCAGCAGGCGACTGCGGCAGCAGGTGAATCCATTTCTGTCGACAATATCATCTCAACCAGCAGCAGTTCGGGTCCGGGCTCGGGCGGCACCAACAATAATAACAACAATAACAACAACAGCTGGGGCAGCAAACGTCTGCCGGAGAGACTGGGTACCGCACAGGTGGGCCTGGCCGAGCAGTACGCGTTCAATGATCGCGACGAAGTCAACACGAATGCCAGCAATGGGCGATGCTTTGTGACCAGCAAGAATCTCAAGCTACTCAAGTACGATGCAGTGCGTCGTGCCAAGAAGGTGAGTGTTTGCGAAGAGTTTCAAACTGAGTTCATTGATTTAATCGATTTGAATCAATTAAATTAAAATGAATGAGTAGATACTTCTTCAATTAATTATATTAAACTTTACTAACTGATTTTCCCCTTTCCCATTCAGAGTCATTCGCGCGTCACTCAGGCGAAATACGCTCACTTCCAGACCTACGTTAACAAATGGCTGCAGCAGCACGTCAGCGATCAACTGCAGCAGAACTGCATCGACTGGCTGCTGGGCAAGACAGCGGAGCAGATCAACGCCAGCGGCTGGGGATCCGCCAGCAAGACCAAGACGGTGCAACAGAAGGACACGTCGAGGACGCCTTACCGCATCTACAACCGGTACAAGGTGGTGCAGAGCGCAGTCAGCGGCTTGATTGGTGGCGCTGCTCCAACTCCAGACGGAACAGTTCCAGCGCTCAACTCTGCCCCGCCGTCAGGCTCAGCAGCATCGGCGGTGAGCAGTGTGCTGGCCTTGTCGGCGGTTTCCTCGACATCATCCCACTCCATGTGCAACAGCAGCATTTTGTCCGCGGACTCGACCACCAATAATGCCAATGCGCCAACACAGCAGCAACAGCAACATTGCAATAGTGCGGCAGCTGCCGCGGCGGCCACCACAAATGCGGAGGCACTGCAGCAGGTGCGACCCATGGAGAGCTAACCGGCAAGGACGGCACCAAGAGCAACAGCAGCATTAGCAACAGTCGTCGCTGCTTGGCCAGATTCATTCACATGACGGTGAGGTGAAGAGGAGAAAAAGTAAAAGGATTTGCCTGTATTCGATAGAAAGTTGAAAGTACGTTTTTAAATGTGATACCAGTTCCTGGACGCGGTCATCGAGATTGCAGCTAAACCGAACCCATCATCATTGACTGGTATGCAAGTCCGGCATGGCATTGGGCATTGGATATTTGATCGAAGGAAAGCTCTTTTTCATTTTGTACAAAAAGTCATTTAATCTTAGGCGCTTTGCTCCTAACTAAGAATTTTATAGGCTTACTTTGCATTACCTTAAGAACTAGTTTTACTCTGGCAGCGTCTTGTTTTATTGAAGCGCTTTTAGCATTAGGGTCTAAAGTCGGTATAAAACCAACACACACTCACACACACACACACACACACCTTAAACACAAGACCACACACATAATAAGTCACGTATATTTTTAAAGTTTTGTGCACTGCAACAAAATAGAAGAGACAGTTGTGCTAGTAATTAGGATCCAGAACACGTCTGTTTAGCGTTTTAAGATTTTATAAAATCAAGCCCTTTTACTTTTACATATATGTAACGTATTTTTTATACAAATCAAACAAAACACCCACACACACACACACACACAAACCTTGTACAATTCCTTGTGAATACTATTGATTATATTTTACGCGTTTAAGGTCATTAAATTAAGTTGTAAAAACGTAATGAGCAGATTAAAACAAAAGTTTATTAAAAGTGAAACGGATTTTCGTGATTCAATGATAAGTGGTGGCGATTACAAAGGAATATAAAATATTTATTTTCTTTAAAATTACAGCCACCATTTGGCATTCGATAGACATAGACATTCTGCATTGAATGCAAATAAGTTACTTGTAAATAAAATCTCTCCTCGTTATAATGCCAGCAATGCGATTCTCGCTGTTAATCACCAACAAGTGACGCAGACCCAAGGCTCGGAAAATCTGAAAAATTCTGGGAACCGAATCGTGCTGAGAAAAATGGAGGAGAATTAGTATTTGAATCGAGCTTTTGGGTTGCGGAAAGTGACTCACCGGATTGACTCGTACAGGCGATGGATTCATAAACATGGACAAGTCCACGGTGTAGTTTATTTTTTCATCTAGCTTGCGAACGCTCTGAAAGGAGAGACTTAAAACCCACGACTAAACAAATCATAAGCCAGCTAGTTACCTTTATTGATGGATATCGCGGATAGAGATCTCTAAAAGTTTGAATAGAAGTGTCTGGCAGCCAGAAGCGTTTGTTCTCCACATATAACGATTTTAGCAAGATGACAATCAGCTGCGAACGCAAGATGATGCCGCAAACTCGACCCTCTGAACGACGATCCTGCAAGATTTCAATGAATAAATGAGTAACAATTTAAAAACTTAAATTATACACATTTCAGTTATCTCACCCCCTGCACATCATCCACCACAGGGAATCCATTGTGCTCACACTTGTTTAGCATCGAGTATATGTAATGTGCGCTATCGCGAAGCTTGATGCAGACCACAGGACTGCTGAGTATTTTTTGAGCTGTCAAGCCCTTGTATTGCGGCAACGGCTCCCAAGTCAGCAAGGGCACATGATTCTCCTGGATTTGGGTATCGTAGATGCCCTCGTTGAAGTAATCGCCCACCCACTTGGCGCTGATTAGTGCAATGATGAGAGGGAAGAAGAAGGAGCTCTCCACACCAGTTGTTTCCATCAAGATAACCGACAAGCTGATGGTCATGCGGAGTACTCCGCCTAAATTGGCGGCTGCTCCAATTAGAGCGTATTTACCCGGATGCAGAAACTCCTAGAATCGGAAAAAAGTGCTTTAACTTTAGAGTATGATTTCTCATATTACCTACCGCCTGCGGAAACAGGTAAAACGTAACCATGGCCAGGAGACGCCCCCAAGCGGCGCCAACCAAGGCAGTTGGGATAAACACTCCCAGTGAGACATTCAGTCCAAAGGTGGCACAAGACAACACATAGTAGACGACTGTGAACAGGGCTAGCGTAAGGATCTTATGCGAGCCTGGAAGAAAAACAAAAAGAAACTTGAGAAATAAGTTAACACTTTTAGCAAACTCCCACCTGGAGGATCGTGGAACAAGGATCGGACTGTGGCCTCCGGCGTTTGAAACCACAGGGCAGCCACGGCATTGTATTCGTTGTCCTCGCAGAAAAGCTGGACGGGATGGTTGGTTGGGTCGTTGCCCAGCGGACGACAGTCGTTGATGAAGTAGATCATCAGGCAAGCCAGAGATACACCCATTATGGCCACCACCACCGCTTCGATTACTTTGCCAATCTTCCAGGGAATGAAGCGCTTGCGAAACTTATTGATTCTGGTGTTAAGCGAGTTCCAGGCGGCTCCAAGTAAGCCTCCAGTTACACCCAGGAGCATGAAGATGGGCAGCTCGAAGTAGTCGAATTTCAGCGGCTGATCAAACTTGCCCAAATTGAAGAGGCCCGTGAACGTGAAATCGTTAAGGCCATGATAGGCCGACAGTACAATGTTTAGGGTAAACACGCTGATGATGGAGGCCACCAGTGTGCGCCAAATGAGATTCTGGTTCCAGAAGCTGGCCGCTTCTTCCAACGAGAACAGCATGCCACCAATCGGGGCTCCAAAAGCGGCTGACACTCCGGCTGCTCCTCCGCCCAGGACGAAATCCCGTTTCTCGTGATCATCTCGGAAGGCCTTGAACACCCTGAAGTCCTTCACGAACGTGGTGCTCTTGCCCTGCGAGATTCCGGCAGCCACCACGGCTCCGGCGTGGATCATTGGACCCTCCTTTCCACCAGCCAAACCACCTACCACTGATGTTATCACGCCGATGGCCTTCACAGCAAGCGTTTTAATCCGTACAATGCGCGGTATTTTGACGCCATTCAGGTAGCTTTTCACTTGGGGAATTCCACTGCCGGCGGTTATGGGCTCAATGTAGGTAACCATGGCTGCTCCAAAGGCCACCGGCAAAATGCTGAAGAGAAGCCAGTACAGGTATGGAATGACAAGATCGCCATCGCTTGCATCGCTGAGGGGAACGTTTTCTTGCACAGCTGAAAATATATACTATAAGTATCAATGTACATAAATAATAAACAAAAATACAGAAAAACATGAGTGATTAAAAATCGAATTTTAAGTAGAGAAATAAACCATTAACGTCATTAGTGGACACAGCTGTTTTTTTTTTTGGTGCTTATCTAAATATGTATATCCGTTTACATATTTAAAGTTGCAATTTTTGTATAAACTGTGTGACAATCCTAAGACAAGATAGTTTAACTTTCTTATAGACACTTATAACCACATTTCTTAAACCTTGCTAATATATATATATATTGGAACCAGACTCAATCCGATTTGAACAAATTTCTCGAAATATGAATAAAAGTTAATTTTACGTACATTTGATAAGGAACTCGTACTTCAGTTCCGACAGCTCTTCGATTATGATATCTATGCTGCAGGCTATGAGTGCCGTTATAATGCCAATCTGTATAAAGATGATCCATCTTATAACATCCTTGCGCAGGGAGAAAGGTTCCGCCAGCCGCTTCCGCTGTTCATCTTGAAACAGTGTGTTTTCGCAAACTTCATAGTCCAAGCTCTGCAAGCGCAAGTTATTGATAAGGAACATGTATCATACATCCCACATATACAGACCTCGTAATTGGGCGTGGAAGCCGCTGCCGTCCTGGATCTCAGATGGAAAATGGGTTCCGAATTGTTAATATCCCTATTAGTACTGCTCGCATTTCCATTTGTTTGCTAAAAAAAAAAACAAAGTGCATCGAGTAATAAACTTAATATGAGTGACCAAAGATAAGCGAAGAGCAACTTGTTAATTCAAATGATGATTCACCATTGTTGGTTTCAGTTATATGCTTACTATTTCACGCGCAATTGATGGGGTATTGTTTTCCAGTAGCAAAGGTTGATCATTATCTATTAAGTGGTAATTCCCCGAATTACTTTGTGCTGCTCCACCTGAAGAACTAGTTGCGGGCTTTTCGCTTAGGCCAACCAATCCGGCATCTTCCATTGGCTTTGAGCTATGACCTGTCCCTTTACTGGGAAGAATCGGATCATCCTCATCGCTGGTGTCATCACCTACATCAATTAAAGTCTTCTTATCGTCCATTATTTAAAACAATAATGATGCTAAACAACAAAAAAGTAAAAGAATACGAAACAAAGCCGATTGAGTGTAACCATCTGCGGACAGCTGCAAAATCCCATAACTGGATTGAAAGTATTTTATCGAGGCCTTTTTTAAGTGAACAAATTTTTGAAATCACAAAAATTAATACGGTTCAATATACTTTATTGTTATACAAGTGAAAAATAAAATAAATGTGATTTTCGTAAAGGCCCTTGTATAAAGTCGTCTCAAAATAATAAATTTGAGGGAGATTTTTGATGTTTACAAATACTGAGTGGGATCAAATTGGTGATTCAGATTTAGATTTTCAAAATTTACAATTAAATAAATCCTTCAGGCACTCTATTTTGGTATAAGTGGAATACAAAGTGTTTTGTTTTACAATTACTCCCTTATTGAATGGGTTCAAATTGAAAATTCGGATTCAGAAACTTGAACTTGGCCGCCTCCAACAGCAAACGGTTATGTTCAATCTGATTGCGGCAGTGTAATTCCTGATTAATTTGGGCCATTGTGCGCTCCAGGCGCTGCAATACATCCCGCTGAGGATGCTCCAAGAAGTGGGTAAACGATACCGATTGTGAGACGGCTTGGGAGCGCGAGTAGTCCATGGACCCATCCTCCAGCGAGGAGGACAGCGAGCAACTGGATTTACTTTCGCCCTGCAGCGATGGAGTCCGGCTCAGATCGATGGCTGCTGGTTGATCAATCAGGAATAAAGAGCCACTGGCTTGCTCCGGCTTGACGGGACGACCCAATAGAGAGACACTAGCAGCTGTAGATGCCGAATTGCTGGGCAGAGTCTCCACAGAGATGTTTGGGACCTGAAAAAAAAAGGAATTTTACTTTAGTAAATAAACTTAAAAAAAACAAAATATTAATGAAGGGTTATGACTAAGCAAAACAATTAATTATGTTAAAAAGGTTTTACTTTAATTGGAATTAATTAAATTAATAAACATAGATTCTAAAACAAATACAATACTTGGCCATAATTTAATTTGGTTATTTTTTATGTAGCCTAGGAATAAATGTTTAGAAATCATTTTTGGTTCATAAAAGATAAAAAAATCAATTCAATAGGAGCCATTGGTAGGATATAGTGGCATATAGTGAAATTTCTGAGAAATAAATCTATTTTGGTTCAGATAATTTCAACACTGGTAAAATCAATTCAACAGAAAGTTCAAACTATTGAAGTTCTACTGCATATTTTTCAAATTTACTCACATCCTGAATAAAACACCGTGGCTGTTGGCTATATTTGGCGGATTGGCTTGGATGCTGTTATCTGAAGTTGAATCTCCGGACTGGAAAGAGATAAAGGGATCAGCACACTAACACAAGCTCCATTTTTCATTGAGCTATTTCGCCGTGCGAACAGATACTGTATATAAAATACACGAGCAAGTGTGGGGCCGCTCTAACGGTGATTGGCAAAGTGAGATGTTATCTCGCTTCTGCACTTGTGATATGCATACCTTGCGAGTGGCTCCCTCCTGCTCTTGCTTGTGCCGCTGGAACACCGTTTTGATTTTCAGCTCGTGGCTTTTAATTCCCGTAGGATTTTGAGTCTCCGGCAAAATCGCAACCGTACTGGAGGCTGGAACGGGGGTCTTCTTGCGGGGCTTACCAAAACGCCGATTCTTCATGATGCGATCACGGCGTTCCTCGAGTGCCGCTACCTTCATTTCGTGCAGTTTTCCCAACAACGAACTGTGACGCCGCTTCTCCCGGGAATATCAAAAATATCAGAAGCTTTCTTTTTCTATAAGATCCCGGAACACCTACCTTTATGTGCATGTGAAAATTTCCCGTCGAGCGCACGCTGCCTCGATAAATCCGATCCGGCGGACAGTAGCAGCACTTGACCGTAACATTATCGCCCACCTGGTTCTCGATGCGGTATAGCTCTCCGTTTAATATATACGGCACATGCTGGCGCCTCTCCGGATCCACCTTTAACTCCATTTTTTCGTCCGATTCGTCCAGGTCGACAGACATTTTTCAGCTTCAAAAGTGGGAATGAACCTTCTAGCTTTCGAGAACGAAGGCAAAAGGAGGAATGTGTCAAAGGCAGAGGAAGAGATACAGATTGTGTTCTCGCAGGAAAGGAAAGAAAGAGAGAACCAGGAAAATGCAACGGTAAATGGCCAAACGAAGATAGACACAACGACGACAGTGGGGCATCTGTGCACGTTCGAAAAAATTTGACAAAATGCGCTGCAATTTCGTAGTGTTATAAAATTATAAGTAATGATAAATATTAATTATTCATTAAAATCAAGATATCAATTCAGTAAATGTAGCTTTCTTACATTCCAAACAAATTTAATTGTTTCTGTGATAAGCCTTTAGAGAAAAGGATGTTTTACAAATTGACAACATATTTAATATACATGACTCAAAAAAATTTGTAATAACTAACAGATACAAAAAAAGTTAAATAATTCTATATTTCTTTTAATATTTTCGTTTCGTTTTAACCAATTTTTTATTTAAATAACTTTAGCTTTTTTGCGCCAAAGCAGCGGAAGTAATAAAACAAACAGTCTGGCAGCTCTACAAAAGCATAGAAACGGTGTGGCATTCCTGCTCGACCAAAGAAAACAAGTTGGCAGTACAATGTCTCAGAACAAGAAAATATAAACAATTTCATGTGCCTCACGTGTTGAACTTTTAAAGCAAAACAATAGTGTTATCCACAATTATTCTGCTCTATTGCACAAACATAATCTTAACAATAAGTAGAAGATATGTCGGAGATATCGCCTGATGCCAAACCAAATATATTAATAACTGGTGGGTTGTGCTTGCCCCTGTTCAATGTTTATATTTAATTATTAATTTATTGTTATTTCAGGCACTCCTGGTGCTGGCAAATCGTACTTATGCGAACGTCTGGCCTCCCAATTAAAGTTTGACTGGTTGGACTGCTCCAAAATCGCCAAGGAAAACGATTTTGTGGAGGAATACGACGAGGAGTACGACTGTCCCATTTTGGACGAAGAGAAGGTGTGCATATCTCCAGTTACCTAACAATTTTAATGACTGTATTGTACTATTCAGCTGATGGACCACTTGGAACCCCTGATGACCAAGGGCGGCAACATCGTGGAATACCATGGCTGTGATTTCTTTCCAGAACGCTGGTTCCAAGCCGTTTTCGTGGTCACCTGTCCCAATAAGACGCTCTACGATCGTCTAAAGGAACGTAACTACAACGAAAAGAAGCTCACATCGAATGTTCAATGCGAAATCTTTGGAACCATTTTGGAAGAGGCCCGAGATTCCTACAAATCAGATATTGTCTTCCAACTCAAGGGCGAAACGAAAGCCGATGCCCATATGAGTCTGAAAACTGTGAAAAACTGGTATCGTATGTGGAAAAGAAAATAAAAGTAGGATTAGTTATTTTATTATATAATCTTAATATAAAAGCTTAAACATTTGTATGCAAATTAAGAAATATTTACAACAAACAGCATGTATAAAATCGAAATCTTAAATCTACAACCTAAATGCGCGTCATCTTAAAGCGGAGCGGTCCATCTGGGGCGTACATGAAAGTTACTGCATAATCCAGCGGCTTGTGGTTGTACTCCAATTTGTAGTTTCGCAGCAGCTTGGCCAGCAGTATTTGCATCTCCAGATCGGCGAACCGTCGACCCAGGCACATCCGGGCTCCATATCCGTAGGGTAGCGAGGCGAACGGATGCAGTTTGCCGGGAGTTCCTCCGTGCTGTGGCTTCAGCCATCTCTCCGGCCGGAAAGTGGCCGCATCCGTTACATACTCCTCCATATTACCCGTGACAATCGTCGGAAAGACGGCCTGCACTCCCTTGGGCACCTGGTAGCCACATATGACACTGTCCTCCATCAAGGTGCGCCCGTTTCCAATCACCGTGCTGTACATGCGGAACACCTCCTTGATGAAGGCCTTCAGGTGGTGCATCTGATCCAGCAGCGGAATTGTGAGTGGTGTGTTGGGATCCGAAAGCAGTCGCTTCAGCTCCTCGTGCACCTTTTGTTGCTCCACCGGGCGAGTGGCCAGTTGATACAGCATGGAACAAACGGCCATGGATATCTGAAAGTTATGGAGTTATTAGCATTTCCATACATTTTCTTTGGCATAAAAGACTTACAGTATCGATTCCGACTAGAATCAAATCAAGAGCCATTATGGTGGCTATCTTTTCGTCCTTCTCCGACAGGATGACCTTTTCCACAAGCGACGGCTCGCCGGCTCGTTGACTGGGATCTTGTGTCTTAAGTCTCTCGGTGGCACTCTGAATGTACTTCATGCAGACACTGAAATACCATAGAAATGAGTTTTTGTAGATCAAATGTGTTTGTGACTGTAAGTTACCCCACAAAGAAGTTCATGTTCTTCACATAGCGCGTCCAAAGTGGCGTGGGAACGTATCTCCAGTAGGGAGCCTTTAGCTCCAAAGTGGCGACATTACGAAGGGCATACTTGGCAGCATCTATGATTTGCTGCGGCTCCGAATCGGGCTTGAGATTCGATTCCAGACAGCCCAGACGAGTGTCCAAAGCTACGCGACCAATGCCTGAAGATTAAATATTGTGAGTTTATGGATTTCAGATAGCTAATTACAAAAAATACTTACACTCCAAGGACCATTTGTGAATCTCGTTGTCGAAATCTTCGGGCAGCTCTTGGTTTTCGTCCAGCAGCTGCTCGCAGCGCACCAGGAAATCTTCGGTGATCACCTCCAGCGGCTGTAAATATCGTCGAATGGTGGACAGCTGCAGCACTGGCTTCTGGACACGCGAACGGAACTCACGCCAAGGCTCTCCGTGCCTGAATGGAGTGGATGGAATATATTAAAAAATGTTACAAACTTGATCATTCCACCTACACTCCGACTACGCCACCGAGTTCCCCGAAGAAATCCTTGCGCACCACGCTCTTGTACTTGACCAAACTGGGCATCGAGGGACGGAAGGGAGTGGGTCCCTCGCTTCGGTAGCACTGAAAATTTATAAAATTGCTGGCTTAACATCCGACAACTGCCGGCAATTTGTCCGGTGCTGGAAATTCGTGTAATGGCTTGGTGCCTTCGTGGTTCGCTGGCCAAGCGGAAAGTGCCAGCCACTACGCCGTCCGACGTGTTTAATGCTTACCTTTTCAATTTCATCGGCATCGTAGATGAACAACAGATCGGGCCTTCCGATGAGACCTCCAAAACGCACAATTCTGCCATAACGATCGTGCAACAGCGATGATATTTTGGCCACATCGGAGATGGTGTATTGACCAATTATTGGCATCAATCTGCGGAGCACTCAAGGTTAAACAAATCTCTATGACAATGAAAGTTGCATTGACTTTTTCTAAAGGCGCAAAAATATGATTTGTGGGCAAAATTCGTCAGCGTGCAGCAAAATTTCACACGTTATTAGGGCGACCTTGAATTCAACGCTAACTGAACGCTAATTAACTGGATGACGTGCCGTCGAACGGACTGTAACTTATTGCTGAGGATAGACCAGGTGTAAATTGCTGGAATCCCACACGCACATTTAACAAGAATCGTTAGGAAAGCTAAGTTTAGAGTCGCCTATAAATATTTAGTTAGCATACATCATCGGTTTAAGGGGAGAAAAACTAGTTGGGATTGCGTGTTTTTTGCAAAAACCCATAACAACTAAGTGGTGGTAAATACACACCATCATCATCATGGCTAAATTCAATATAATTGTTGAACAAGCTGGTTAACTTAATTGGGTCAAGCGAAACTGAGAGTGTTTGGTTTTTGGTGCAATTGCAGTTCGCTGGGAGAAAGCGAGTGAGTTTGCCGCTTGAGTCTTTCGATTTCGATTTCGTTTTCGATTGGCTGTCCTTACCTCCAGGTATTGCCCAGAATGGGAATGGGTTTCGGTCCGGGTATCTGGTTGTAGGGCAGCGCGTTCTGCCACTCGGCCGTGGAGTGTATTCGCGGGGCACTGGCCGCCTCTGGGTCCACCAGATGCGGACAAGTGGCTACGCCCGTGGAGCTTGCGCGGCTCTCCAAGCGCCTGGAACCTGCTCCACCGATCTTCGATACACTTCGTCTGAGATTGCGACCACCTGAGGCTGTGGAGCGCCACGCCTGCATCGGAAGTTTATTCATTTTTTCGAAGCCAACAATAAAAATGGGCCAAAACTGATTTAAATTCAAATCAGATTTCACTGGTCGTGTAAGCCTCGATTTCCAATTGTCTACGCTTGACGTTGACACACTGAGTTCCGCGGGGCAATGTAACTGGCTTCTAGCGGGAACCGCAATCAAGTTCCACACCGAACGGCTGCCTGGCACAAACTACTGCCAGCTCAAGCTCCAGCCATCCAAACAAGCCATCTTTTTTGAGGGTCTTGAGTTGGTGCTCTTTGCGGCTTTAAAAGAGAAAGTGCTTCACTGCTCTTAAGCTTGTCGGTGTCTTGGCTTTGAATAATGTGACTGAAATATTCTTTAGAGGATATTTTAGTTTTTTTTTTCACAAAAGTCATTAGAATTTTGTGCTGTTGTTCCAGACAAAAACAAAACAAAAATCTTTTAGCTAGGTTGTAAATAAAAAACGTGCAGCGCACACAACCACTTAAATTTTCTGTAAATCTTAAATGGTCAAAGAACAATAAAATACAGTTTTTACTTTGTCACAAAAAACAAATACAAATTCTGGAAGTATTTGATGTCAATATTCTTATTTACTCAAGATTAAATTTTTACAAAAATTAAGATAATAGGAAAATAGAATTAAAGAAATTACTTATAATATTAACTGGGACCAACAATCAAATTCATACGATTATTTCTTGATCGTCGTCAGCTTGGAAATTTAGAAATGATATGGTAACAGTTTTCATCGTTTTGTGGAAGAACCCTGGTCCGTGTTTAAGTTCCTCTGTTGTCCCGGATACCATTTAAAAAAGGTTGCTGTTTTGCCGGAGGCCACATATATGTATTATGGATACACGGATCTGAAGCTTAATTTTTAATTTGCCTTCAGATTGTTAAAGCCAAGCCAAGCAATTTCCCCTTCGATTTTTTCAATGTATAGCTAGCGATAAGCGCCCAACTGACGATGGTCCAATTTGGTTGATTATTACGTGTCCCAAATCCATAAGCTTGAACTTGTTTTTGGAAACATCTAATGTGTTCCATCCAGAAGTGATTGCTTAGTGGTTAGTTCCGCAGCAAAGCTGTCCATCCTGCTTGGCCGGAAGTTCTTGCAGATCATCTTGTTACAGGATCCCTGGAGGGCTGTCTGTCCTGGTTCTATCCTGTGCAGTTTGGTTTCGGTTTTATAATCTCATAGATATCTGCCAGCTTTTGCTAAGATCGAATATGCGTCTTTCGAGGGGCTCGTTATTAATGGCATTATGACACGATCAAATTTAATATACTATTGTCCCTACAATGTAAGTCAAATAACACATAAATTATCAAAATTTGTATATGTTTTGATCTCCTCTACAGCATGACATCATGTTGGACAATCTGGAATATTCAGATGATTTCCTGAACAAACTTCCTCTCCCCCAAGGCGTGTATAAGATACAATTGCGATTTGCCACTTACTTAATATGTTCCTAGAAAAAGATGAGTAATATTTTTATTAATGGCAATAACCATTAAAAAAAAACGAAAGTTTGAAATAAATTTCACATATTCTTTATATATTTAGCAATGTTTCTTTTGATTACAAAGTTTACGTCCAATACAATAAAAGTTTCACAATTTTCAAATGCCTATCTCGTGCATTTGGCTTTGTTTTCAATGTTTTAATGTATTGCTGAGTTTAATGAGATTGTTGTGCAAAGCAATGTTGAATACAGTTTTTTAGTGAACGCATAAAAATATAAAACTTTCTTGCAATAAAAACTTTGAACACATCAAAATCTTCTCAAAAAGTTTAATTTATTCTTGACATAGTATAACGGACCTTGTCATTCCACCATTTATTAATAGTATAGTTTAAATCGTAAATGCTTTCCTGGCTTACAGTCTAAAACTTGACTTTATAGCTTAAGTAGTTTTGTGGGATTGGTGACAAATCATTGATTGAATGGCACATATCAAACTCATGCGTGTGAATGATTGATAAAAAAAAAAAGAAAAAGATGAACACTTTAAGAGGCAAGTCTAGATCGAATTGTTTTGATTGTTTGTTGGGGTTATAATAGCATAGGGTCTTTACTAGTATGAAACTTAGCTAAGATGCTGTAAGCATATGAATATAGAATGGCATATGTATGTAGACTTAGACTATCCGCTTTTGGCTTCGGATTAAATTAAGATGATGCAGAGTGATAAATATGAAATGCCGTGTGACAGTTTAAAGACAGATCCTGCACAATAAACGCCTTTCGTCTACTCTTTAACTCTGTTTTCTGTTCTCTGTCCCCGATTTTATACACCTCCCTTATTCGATAATTAACTATGCTTAAGTGCTATTTATAGGTATGAATGTGTGTATCTAGACTTAAAAATTTATATGGCGGCGTCGTTCGTATTTACAGTTCTTTTCGGTCATTAATATATCGCACATTTGATTAACTAAAACTAAATGGACCTCTGCGGAGGGCGAACTGAATTCAAGTCCGTTCAATGCAATTCACAAATTCGAGTCGAATCAATAATATTAAACAGAAACTAAAAAACAAGTAACATCTATTGTTTGACGACTAATACTTTCAGCCTGCCGGACACTTTTAAGGCGAGGGCTTCAGTGTTAACACTCGAACTCGTTGGCCGTTATGGCGCTCAGATCCTTCATGAGGCCCTCCAGATTGGCCATTTCCTGGTTAAGCTCCTCGGTGGACGTGCTGGGTGCCAGTCTTTGAATCTCATCGGTTGAGTGGACGACCGAGCCACCGCCCTGCAGGCGATTGGGCGTGGCAGCCGAGAATGAGGGCTTCTTGTAGGGCGACTGGTTTTGTGGACGTATTGTGACGGCGGGGGCTGCTGAAAAAAAAACAAATTTCATTAAAACCCGAGTCTTATTTTTATTTGGTAAAAAAGTTATAAAAATCAAACTAAAACTCAAATCACTTAATGATTTTGTTATAAATACTATACTCACTATGCTTATTAATGGGCGTGGCTCCGCCTGTGGGCGGTGGTCCTGGTACACTGAAACTCTTCAGAGGATGGCCACGCTTGGAACTCTCAATGGTGGACACACAACCATTGCCAGCAGCTCCATTGCTCGCATTGCTGAAATACGTAAGCAAAAACAGGGAAAGCACTTATTAGAAAAAGAAAATTATTTATTTATTTATAATTATTAAACAGGGGCCCAAGACTGATTCAAACGACAATGGGACATAGGGAACCGCTCGTGGCAAGCGGCTGACCAGAAAGCCGACTGCCGGTGCCCAGAAAGTGCCGCTTCCGCGCCATCTGAATCTGCTGCGCCTTTTGGGCCAGCCGGATGTACGGTTGGCGATCGGAGACGGACATCACGTTCCACGTGTAGGTGGCCAGCTCTGTGATGGTGGCCGCGGTGCGCATGCTGTAGACACCTTTGTACTGGTGGTTGATCAGGATCTCGTCCAGGCGGAACTTGTTCATGAAGTTAAGGAACGGCGACGGCGAAGCCATCAGAAGCAGCTGCTGCTCGACGCGTCGCGGCAGCGTTTGCTTGTTTAGCTTGGTCACCCTGCTCGTCGGTCCGTGCACCAGATTGTACTGCACACTGGGGTCGATCCGCCCCCAACGCGTCCTCGAGCACATTATTGTTCCTGGGTCTTTACCACAGCAGAGAGTTAAAACTAGGGGAATTTATCTGGGAATTTTGTAAAATTTCTTTCACCAAAATGTGAGCACATGCCAAATGACATGAAAGTTGACATCGAAACTAAGCTGGTGAAAGCAACGCCCACTCCACTCCACACCACTTACCAGAAGTTGGCATCGTAGCCGCCGTAGGGATGCTCCGGAGTCTGGGCCATTGAGTTGCTCTGCGGCTGGGTCAAGCTCTGCTGGGAGAGACCCGCCTCCATGGTCATGTGGGATCGATTCTGGTGACTGTACTGGGTGCGCGGGTACTGCGGTCGCTCCATCGTTCCGTTCATTGAGGTGGCTGCAAGGGAAATGGGTATAGGTCTTAGAAACCAGTCCATTTGCATAGAGGCTGTTGCCACTCACTCATATATCCGGGCACGTAGGATCGCTTGTCCAGCGAATTGGTCACATGACCCGGCACTGGCGTCTCCACTTCGTATTCGCTGTGCACCACCGAACGGGGCAGCGTGAGGGCACCACTACTCGAGGCTCCATCGCTGCAGACCGGTGTCACCGTGTGCAAGCCCTTGTCGATGTTTTTGAGCTCCATTTGATCATGGTGTATCCATAGATCCGGTGGCTTAGGCACTCCCACGTTGTTCTTTTGGTAGCTGTAAGTACAGAGGGTTTAGAAAATGTATGTACAAAACAGTATTAGTGGCTGGGAAATCCCACCTCTTCTTTGTGTGCTCTGGCGAGGATTGGGGCTTACGCCGGCAAAGCATTAGGATGCCCAAGAGCACCACGAGTAGAACAACGGCCGTGGCTGCAATGATGATGTACAACAGCTTCTCGTTGTCAATTCCCTTGGCTATGGTGTCGGCCTCCTGCATTATGACCGCTGCACTGGTGGTGTACGACACCAGAGCCGAGAAGGGAGCGTTGTTGTTCCCCTTGGTGGTCCTCGCCTGAACTTTAAAGTAGTACGTGGTGTAAGGCTTCAGGTTCGAAAGCATCAGCATGGTCTCCTCGCCGGCAAAGGCCTCCATTGCCCAGTCGCGATCCCGCTTCGTGGTGTCCGTTGTATAGTAGATATTGTAACCGGTGATTTGGCCAACTGTGTGCTTTGGCGGAATCCATTGTACGATCACGGTGGGCGGATTCAGCTCATCCAGGCGAACGGTGACCTCTCGCGGCGGCGTGACCGGCACATTCTGATACGTGCTATTCAGCACGGACATCGACCAGGACGACTCCCTGCGACCCTTGACCACTTTTACAGCAAACTCGTATTGCGTATTGGGTCGCAGATCATTGATCATGCAATTAAGGTCCGAGGTGTTGTGGTAGCGATAGCGGTTGGATCCCGTGATGCCATAGCTAACCGTATAATGGCGATTATCGGTCACATGCTGGTTCTTGTTCAGCATCGTGTCGATCCAGTAGACCACAATCGAGGAGCTGGACATGGTGATGGCTCGCAGACCCACCGGAACCTCCAGCGGCGTGGGTGCATCTACGGGCTCCTCATCGCGAGTCTTAATGTTGTCATAGATGGGTGGACCGTCGCCCTTAACATTCCTCGCCCTTAGTGACACCACATACTCCATGTTCGCCTCCAGATTCTTAAGTATGTGATAGCGCTCCGTCTCCTTCAGCTCGATGATGTTCTCGTCGGGAATTCCGCGACCCCAGCCCAGCACATAGTTGCGTATCTTGATCTCCGGCTGCTGCGGCGGACCCCAGTGTAGGGCAATGTTGGTGGCTCCCGGATGAATGTTTATCCAAATGGGTTTTCCTGGCACCTGCGTCTCGTCCAGATCATTCTCCAGTGTGTTGACGCGATACCATTCCGTAAAGGGTCCTGATCCGTTCACCGTCATGGCCGCAATCTTAACCTGGTACTCGGCATTGCGATCCAAGCTGCTCAGCTCGAAGTAACGAATATTTGCCGGAGTGCTCTTCACCTGGGGCGCATCCTTGAGCTTGCGATAGCGAATCTTGTAGCCAGTAATCTGGCCATTGCGATCCTCCTCTGCAGGTGGCTCCCAGTGGACGGTGATTGACTAATTAATCAATGTAATTAATAAGTTAGTAGTCCCTTGTTTTGCAAATATAAATATACTTACGCTGGAACTAGTCACCTCCAGAGTGACATTATTGGGCGGCTCCGATGGCGTGGAGGAAAACGTTTTCACTCGGATCTCTGCCGAGGGATCGCCCATTCCATTCCTATTGAAAGGCACCACGGAAATCACGTAGTCCGTATGCGGACGCAGCTCCGTCAGCAGTGCATCCAAGGCAGTACTATCGTGATACAGATCAGCACCGCTATCGTTCTGTCGTGAATTAATTTATATATAAATATATTTCAGTTAAAAATAGATTTTCAATATCTAACCTCCGAGTAGTAAACCCGATACTTGAGTATCTCGCCATTGGTCACCGCAGGCTCTCCCCACTTCACATAGATCTCCTTGTGACTACGGGCATAGCCCTCAAAGTTGCGTGGTGGACCAGCAATGTTCACCTCCGGTTGGGTACTGACCTCCAGTGGAGACGAGGATGCGCCGCTGCCAAAATTGGTATTGGCCTCCACACGGAATTGGTAAGTTCTGCCCGGTAAAAGTGATTGAATGTTGACCTGTTGATCGTCATGCGATTTGGTAACCATTTTTTGCTCCCTAAAAATGTAATTTGTGTTATAATATAGATATAGATAGTTAGACATTTAATCGACTTTATTTTTATGTTTTTCTGAATAAGCAGTTCGATTCGTTCTAAGTTTAGTATTTTAGATGGTGCACAATTTTAAGCTTGTAACATTTCCTCTCACATTTTTTGAGTGCAGATTTATTTTAAGCGAAACCAATTTAATATTTTTTGTTACTCCGTTTCTTTTCATTAGGGGGAAATCGAGAAAAATCGTTTATTGAAAAAATATATATATTGAATGTCTTTAAAAATCTCTTATCGCGAACTCCTTGAGTAAGTGGGGTTCAGCAAATGGCCACAGGATGGAAGTCAGACAGACAGACATCCATCTGATTGAATCGAAAGCGAAATCATTTCCGCTTGACTGAGGAGATGAAGCCATTCGACGATTGGCTAACTATGCAAATAGGGTTAGTTAATCCCTGCTAATTGCTGGTTAATGAAGCGGATGAAAGTTATGCGGGTAATGCGATAATATGCCGCCGCCACTCACCTCTCGCTGTTGTTCATCTTGTAGTAGACCGTGTAGTAGACCACATCGCCGGCATTCTGAAGTGGTTCCACCCAGCTGAGGGTCACGAATCGGGACTTCACAATCTGGGCCACCAGATCGCGCGGCTGACTGGGCAGCCGGGCCTGGAGTCCGCTGTCCAGGACCTTGGAACCAGGATGCGGGGCACTCGGATCCTGCTCGGGGGAATCTGGGGAAGCAGGGGATTGTTTTTGCTGCTGGGATTTCTTGCTATTGCTAGCGCGATAGGAGTCCAGTATTTTCTGTGGGTCCTCGCCCTGTTTGTAAGCCTCCAGCAGAGCCTTCTTGGCGGCTGGGTCGTCGTCGTCATCGTCATAGTCATCGTCGTCGTCCTCATAGTTCTTGGATTGATTCTCCAGCGGCAGAGCACTTGCCGTGTTTAGGATACTGAACATGCGATCGTTGAGCGGTTGCTCGAATTTGGGAAGCTTTCCGTTTGGAATCCGTAGTCGTGTCGTACCAGAGTCATCTTCGTCCATGTCATCGTCCTCGTCCGCGTCCGTAAAGCGCGAACTGCCACCGGACTTGGTGCGCAGCAGCTCACCCGAATTGAAGGGCTTGCGCCGCTTGGTTAGATTGTCAAAGGTCTGAAGGGATTTGGTGGAATGGCCTTGGGGTTTGCGTTTTTTGATTTTCACTTTTGGAGTGGGATTTGTAGGTGGTTGGATGGTTGTGTTTGGGGGTGATGTTAAATGGAAATGAGGCGAGGATTAAGGAAATAAAAGAACAAACAAAATAAACAATAAGTTAATAAATTATATTCAAAATTAATAATAATTCATTTCATGTGGTTTAATATTTATAAACTTAATTGAAATCTCTTTTGTAGGTTGAACAAGTAATTTGTTCCATGAACAAATAATTATGGTTAAACTTAACAACTTTACGTTTAGAGTGTGACATATCACATTTTACCATACACAAAAGAGATTTCCATATTTTGAGTTAAAATAATTTGAGTAATTAAATGTATTACTACACAAACAATACACACATAGACGCATACGAAATTATTTTACAAAAGCAGGATGAATGAAAGGATATTTGTACAACAAAGGAAATAGGGGGATTTGGGAGTTTAAGGCTTTAAATTTCGTTGGGTCAATTTACAGGCCTCACAGTGGGCGCCAATTGTTTAAGCTGCACAAATACTGGACACCGACCTAGATCTACTTTGGTTACATCTTTTGATATTCCACTCACCTCCTTGGGGAACGACCCGTAGACGAGCTGCAGCATGCACACTGCCGGCCGCATTGGTGCCCACGCACTGGAACATGCCAGCATCGGAGTTCAGGAGACCCAGGATCTTCAGATTGTGACCATCCACCAGTTGCATGTAGTCGTTGGGAGTTATGAGATCTCCGTTCTTCAGCCAGCGAATAGTGGGCTTGGGCTTGCCCCAGATGTCACACTTCAGCTCTGGCTCATCCTTCTCGTGCGCAGTCGTGTCCTTGGGCGCCTTGATGAACTTCGGTGGCTCCTGGACCTGCACCGTGGCCTGGGCATCCAGAGAATCCACCGTATTACTGGCCCGGCACTGATAGTTCCCAGAATCAATGTCCTCGGCACTGGAGATTTGCAGCGAGCCTGTTCCAATAATGGAGAAGCGGGAGTCCAGATCGTTTAGGTCCAGATCCATGCCATTGCGCAGCCACTTGATCTGCGGCTTGGGCACTCCGTTGGCCACACAATCCAGGGTGACAGTGTCGCCCTCCCTCACGGTTTTGGGCGATGGACCGACGAGGAACGAGGGAGCCACTGCATTCTCTGCACCCAGTTCGGCAGACTTCTTGATGTTCAGATTGGTTTTGCTGCTCAGCCGAGAGGCACTGCCCGACGTCACGTTGCACTGGTAGGAGCCCCTATCCGACGGACCCACCTCATCGATCTCCAGCGCTCCATTGGGCAGCACCACCATGCGCAGCTTGTCCACGACGAGTGGCAAGTCATCCTTGAACCACTGCACCGAGTGCTTCACGCCCTCCTGCCAGTTGGCTTCGCCCAGCATGCAACGGAAGTAGGCCGTCTGGCCCGGCAGCAGGTAGGTTTCCAGGAAGTCCTGATTCAGATCCGGCTGACGGGCAATGGCCACCAGTGCCGGACGACTCAGCACACTGCCCACGCCCTCGGCACTTAGAAGGCATTGGTAGGCGCCCGTCAGACCACGGTTCTCCTCCACCGAGCTGATGTACAGCGATCCGTTCTTTAATTGCGTGCGAAACGTATCGCCCACGATGACCAGGTCCTGGCCATCGGGTCCGCGCCACCGGATGCTCACTGGGGTGGGCGAGCCGGCCTTGCCCTTGCCTCCGCGCCCCACGGATGCACTGCCCGAGCACTGAAGCAGCACGGAGTGGCCCTCGGGCACCACGGCATCCTGCGGCTCCAAGGTGAACAAGAGCGCTGCAACAACAAAAGCATAGAGTGGGTGAAATTAATGCACTGTCAGACAAATATCTTGAATAAATATATCTAATATAAATATTCTTATTTGAAATTGTTATGTATATATATATATTAGACAACATTCTTTTCTGTAATTTAAAATTATCTTTCAAGTAGGTCTTAGTGTATCGCAGTCTACATAACACCAACATAGATTTAAAAAGACATTTTTTTTTAAGTTTATGTTGCACTATATCGATTAAAAAATTTTTTCAGAGTTTGGGCAGCTTTTTTGCGAGTGGGGGGGTTGGCACATTCAAATGGGGCTTATGCCACGACTCAAGTCAGCCGCCCCCAGTTTACCGGAGTGTGCCTCCACTCGAGGACCGTCAGCTTCTGCAATCTGTCAACTTGTAAACATGGCTGAATAATTGAGGCTACAAAGGCCAACTCTCTCTCGAAGGCATGCAGCAAAGGCAGGGGCGGAGTCGGAGGAAAATGCGAAGGGGTCGCCGTAGGCACACAAATATTTGCATTTCCACTTTGGCTCGGCCCGGTGAGGGTGGTGGGCGGTGGGTGTACTGAATGTCTGGGCACGAGATGTTGGTAGGACCTGCGCCTGCCAATGAATAACCTAACATGCCTGAAAGAAAAATCGAGAACGCTTGGAACTCGGAATCCTCAAAGGCTTAAGCACAGCGGCACAAGGCGATATAGAATTTCTAGGGGGAACTCACTTAAAAGAGGTGGCACATCCAGTTATTTAAAGCTAAGATTATTAGCCATAAATTGGTATTAATATATGAAATGTATATAAAGTCATTTATGAAATTATCAAAATAAAATTTATCTTTATTTCTCTAAATGTAGGAACGCCTTTCCATTACATCATAAATTGAAAAAATTATACAAATTATTTAAACGACTGAATTTTTTTTGGTTTCTTATTCATCTTGCTTTTTTCAGTCATCACTAAATTATGTATCAATGAGAGCACAGCCTTAATTAGGCTTCGAGTTCCAGCCAGAGGAGCGTGAGTTAAATGCTGCTGGAATGATGACTTAATTTACGAAATTTATACAGCTGTACAAACGACTTTGGCGTCATGAATTACACATTACATTTTATTTCATTTCACAGACAATTTAGTCTGCCAGGACTCAGAATCCGGGGTGCACCTGCAGCTGCAGTTTCATTCGGACTGCTTCCCCAGCGGATCTCATTTCCATTTTCCCTGTTGCCAGGCCGGACCCGACTTTGACCGCCCGTGAACTTAGGCTTTTTGCCTGGAATTCTGGTGAAGTATGCCTGCCATTTATTCGCTTTGTTTCCGCCTCCGTACCGCTTCAAATGCCGAGTGCATGCACTTCTGTGCCAAAGTTTAAGCAAAGTTATGCGAACCGTGTGCAGTTGGTTTCGACCATATTAGCTTGACTCAACTCTATTAGGGTAAACTACTTGACGCATCTGGCATTTCCCCCGTGCTCTTGAAACTCCATGAGTGAGTGTGCCTTGTATTTCACATTTTATTCGAGCATTCGAGACTCGACGTGTGGCTTTTATGGTTATTGCTTTTGGGGTCTTGGTCTGATGGAGCTGAAGCTCAACTCATTTTTTTTCACATTTCACTTGATGAAATGGTGTTTTTTTTTTAAACATATCCCTTTTTGCCTGTGTGTTTTATGGCCAGCTTTTAGGAGCTGTTGAGACAAACATGCAAGCATAATGACAAGATATGGTCGCGTAATAGATCTATATAATTTACTATATCCTCTTTATATAAACCTTTTAACCCCCGTAAACTGTCAAGGTGAACTGAGCTGAATAAAATCCTCAATTCGACTGAATTCACTTTCCAAGCAGCTGCAGCTGCTCCATTGCTACCTGCACTTTTCACCCCTTTTATTCTCACTTTTTATGCAGCTCAATTTCAGGGAACAGACCCGCATTGCAGCACTGGGGTTGCTTTTTATTTAACGTTCTTCTTGTTAGCTTATTTAATAATTATTCTGTTGAGTATCTCTGGCCATTCGGCTCTAAATCAAATGGAGACATCTCGCTACTATTCGGTTTTTATGGCTTCGCAGCAGCAGCAGGGAGCTGAATCCAATTAAAAACTTTATTGCTCGAATTGATTTTTATTGTACGCTTCTTTGGCAGCAGATAAATAGAGAAAGGGAGAAACAATTTCGAAAGTCGGAGAGGGAAAGAGGTTATCGCTGCTCCAAAAAAAATTGTGTCAATTGGTTTTATTTCCCCTCGTTCGTTTTCAGTTTTTAGTGTCGACTTTCCATCTCTCGTTATCTATGGGACGGTTTTAATTATGACAGTGGGGGCGGGGAAATGCCACGCCCACGCCCGCGCACTCACACACATGCTCACACAAAGAATTCATAATTAATAAATTAAACCAATTAAATACAAAATGTTCGATTTGAAGTGGCAATTCATTATAACTGTAATTGCACAGAGAAAATAATTTGTGTTTCTGGCTTCACGAAAGCTCAATTAATTTTTTAAATTGCAGATTTATGTGCATTTTGTATTATAGGCCTTGAAAATCTGTATTCTTTGGTGCAAAGAAAGTTGACAATTCCTCTTTACTTTTATGCAAATTAAATCCTTGGTGCATGCAAATATTGCCATTAAATACAGCAAGCCTTGAGAGCTTAGAAAGCGGACCTTGTTTCAAGAAATAATTCAGGGGGTAATTTTCGTATATATAGAGCTTTTTGTACCCCACCTTATGCATTTTTGTCCAACCATTGTCTGGTTAAACAAGAACAAAAAAAAGGTACACAAACAAAAACCCTATTTGCATTATTTGTACAACACCCCCAACTCAAATTCTTCTACCGCTTTTTGCAGACTTTTTCATCCTGAAAACACTTTTTGTCGGCGGGCAAATTAAAAACAAAACAAAAATTATGCAAACTTAAAGCTGAAAAAGAGTTGATTTGCTTTAATTGAGCAAACATTTTGTACAAATTTTGTTTTTTTTTTTCAATTGAGTTTGCCATTTCCGTAATTACGCGCGACGCGTTCATTGAATCAAATTAAACAATTATAATTCAGTCAGATTTGTGCGTTCAGTTTCCTAGAAATTCCACTTTAAAAATTGGAGCTCGGCGAGCGAAGCAGGAGAAATGGGAAAATGGCTTAATTGAGTTTAATTGTTGTAGCGGACCTACAAAATCAACTCGACAAGTCACGCAGCAGGCATTTACATAAGATTAACAACGAAAAAAAAAAATGGAAAATTCGAAAAAATGAATTTGATGCATTTTGTTGCGAGTTTAAAGTGATCCAAATTTGTGGACACACAGAGAAAAAGAGTGAATCGGTGGTCCATGAATATTTATGATATTCCAATGAATTTGCATATTTTACGATTTTTCATTTACAGACGATAAAGCCCAAAGGAGGAGCAAGCTTAGATAGCGACAGTTTCTCCGGCTCCTTTAAAAAATAAAAACAACTTGCTTTTGCCATATGCAAATTGCAGTTTGTTGGTCGATAAAAAATTAGCAGTTCGGAGGAATAGACTTTGTTAACATTGGTCTAGTGAAAAATGCCTGGTCAAGAAAGACATGACAGCTTTGTGCGACGTGAGGAAATAATGTTTGCACACAAAGAAAATATTTTCCTTTCAACTGGGTGTTAGCTGTATAAAAAACAAGAAAATATTTGTAAAAAATAGCACATCATAACTTTGTTGATGAAATAGTTATACAAAACTTAAAAGTGACTTTAAAAACGTTATTGACCTTTGAAGTTTTGCGACAATAAAAAATTGCATTTCTATATTTTTTTAAGTATTTAAAACGGGATCTACAGACATAAATTGCTGATTTTTCCTGGGAAAAACCTCTTGTTTTAATTTTTCCAGTACGCTCACATGATTTCCCAGTTAAATGGCAATGTATGCGGAGGAGCCAATCAAATTAGCATATGGCCAAAAAGAGAAAACTCCCTAAAAGGAGGCAGCATCACGCAAGAGACGCGCACAATTAGGCAGAAATTTCCATTTGCCAGTCAGGCGATTCCAAGCCAAACAGCAAATATTTTAAGAGGCAAACAAAAAACAAAAGAGCCACAAAAATTTCGCATATCAGCAGGCCACGATCAGAGTGAAAGAGGGGAGGCCATTAGAGGCAGCTAATGGTAGCACCTTTTAAGGTTAAATTGGGCAGGCCGAGACTCAAAACTGATGCTCGGCTGGCTGGCCAACTCCTGGCCACCTTATCGCTGGCCAAATTTATGCACAGCTCGCAAACTAAGGGTTAAATGTGCCAATAAGCCAAATGCGGGTGTATCCGAATGACGCAGCAAAGGCGACCATCAAACGAGATGGGGCGAAGGATAAGGGTCAGAGGAATACCCTTTATTGTTTTAAAAAAAATTAAACAATGCATAGGAAGACAATCAACAAGTGCATTAGAAAAGTAAATTAGTAAGGTTTTTAAAAAAATAGATACATGAAAAAATTTTTTTCTTTTTTGAGGTTTTTTTTTTTTGAGGTTTTTTTTTTGAAAGTAAAGCGATTGGTAATCGTACTTAATGAAGTAAATGATTATTATTTTCAATAGCAGTGCAATTTAAATAACGATAACAAAAAATTGTTGTTGCTGTGTTTAGAAATTTTCAAACTTACTTACTGTAAAGAATAGTTATAATTTCCAAATTCAGTGAAACCCAAAACTATATTTAAAAAACGATAACAAATGAAATTGATTGTTGCTGTGATTAGAAATTTTCAAACTTACTTACTGTAAAGAATGATTATAATTTCCAAATTCAGTGAAACCCAAAACTATATTTAAATAACGATAACAAAGGAAATTGATGATTGCTTTAGATCCCAAAAAGTATCTACCCTTTACGAACACAATACCACCCATCCTAAAATTTCTAAGCCCAGGGTACTCTAAGCCGAAAATCGCCAACTAAAATCTGTAAGCTTCGCAGCAGTTGGCCGCATTTGCATTTTGCCCCACTATCGAAATGTGCATCGCACGCTCACGCGACTCGAAAAAGACCCACAGGCCGAACTCGCCATTGCAGCAGCGCCCGAAGTTGCAACTGCAACTGCAACACCAACAGCAACAGCAACATCCAATAGAGCAGCAACTTCAGGCGAAGACCTGGGCATCCGTCCGCCATCGATTGGCTTGCCAATGTTGATTTTCCGTTTGGTTAGTGCACCTCCTAACTCCCCCCAAACAAAAGGAAAGGCGCCCGCAAAATAAGAAGGAAAAACGCAAATGTATGCAAAAAAAAAAATGGAAAAAAAAAGAAAGGGGAGAAGAAAAATAAATAAAATTGCTGCGAACGGAAACTGCATCGACAACGACTGCATTGACCCCTTTTCCTCCCACGTGCGTGTGAATTTGCCATGGAGGGAGTCCCTTCCTTTCACCCCAACTCCTCCTCTACTTGGTGGGTATTTTATTGCAGGAGTCCCCCAAAAGGAAAAAAAGAAAGAAAATCGCATTGCTCACGTTGGCCAAAGTGCAAATGCCCAAGAATAATAAAAATTAAACCAAATTGGATGAATATTTAATTGGCTAGCAAGGGCTGGACATTGAAAAGATTAAAAATGCTATGAGTAGGACCCAGAATAATAATGAAACCTAAGTTTTTAAAAGCATTTATAAGGTTAAGAAGTTTATCTGCTTTTCCGATTTATTAAAAAACATTTTAAATAAGAAAAAAATGTGTAGCCTATTTAAGCCCGAGTAAGTTTATAAAGATAGCTTGTGCAGTTAGCTTCTTTTTTGCAAAGCTGGACAAATCTGATACCAAACGTGGAACGCATTTTAATCGCCTTTTCTTAAATTAAATAGCACTGCTATCGACACACTTAAGCCAGAAACAAAGGCGAAGTAAAAATATACAACGAAACAACCGACAAATTTCATGACTTAAGTCACATCCCAAGCAGTAAGACTTTAATGATTTTGTAACTTTTAAGTCTGTATTTGTAAAATCAACCTTAATGTACCTCTCCAATTTAAGATATAAATATTTTCTTTCGAAAGCATAAGGCAATGACCACGGTTTTCCGCTCAATTGATTGTCACTTTCATCGCCTTGATTAACACCTTATGCGACACTTTTTCTTTCCTTGCTACTAACTAAGCCACAAAATGGCCGGACCAAAAAGTGATAGAGAAAAAAATTAAGTGAAAAGCTACCCAGGGGCTGGAAAACCTTTTATGTTGAGTGGCCGTGAGGAAACGTAATGATAGACGGACGGACCGGCTGTGACTTTGAAGAGCTACAGAGATTCAAATTCAAAAGCGACAGGATAAAGTCAAAGCCGCATTGCCACATCCTGAATGTTGCCCAGATACCAGACAGTCGTCGTGGGTCCGAAATGCTGCACAAATATAATTATAAACGTCTGCCTGGCCATTAGGTGCTACGTTAAAAGCCCTCACCACCCCTGAAAGCCAACCTCCCCCCCCTTTTTCTGATCCAATTTGGCTTGGGGCGTGGCATGACCACACACTTAACCCCCCAATTGGTCTAAATTTAGTCGGGCCGGCTGGCTGTCTGGCAGGTTCATGCAAATTGTCGCATCAAGTGAAAACATCAATGGGGATTTTGGGCGGAGGAGGAAGCAGCAGCTTTGATTTTGATTCTATTTTTTATCTGCATGGCATTTGACATTTGCCAGTTCAGTTCAATGGCCAGGGAAAAGGCAATCAAATTGATGACTTTACTCCCCCACCCTGGTTTCTGTGGCTACATTTCAATTATGCTAATTACAAGCAGCCATCAAACACCTAATGGCCATGGGCGAGGAGGATTTATGTAAGTCCAACCCCCTTTTTCTCCCTTTCTCCAGCAAATCCAACTTCTGGCCGTCTCTTTGTTTTGTCATTGAGCTATTGCTACTGCGGTTTGGCTGCTAATTTATGGGCTTGTACTGAACCATTCCATAACCCCTGAGTGTACGCCTTCGCCGTCTGTAAATAAAACATAGAACTCGGAGTCCGGAGCCCGGAGTAAAGTAGTTTTTACCCCTCTGAGGTTGTAAACATGCCGCACACAAAAGATTCCCAGTTTTTGCCCATGAAATTCTGCGCAAAACTAAAGAAAGGAGCATACAGGAGATATCCTTCTTTTGTCCTCGAAATGAAGTACTCAAATTACAGGGCAATATGCAAGTGTGTGTGCCATAAAGCTGTCTACAGCAATCCGATAATCATCTAAGGGCTTGCGCCACTTCATTTCGGTACAACAAATTTTATTATGCAGAAGAGATTTCTTTTTCCTTTCATGATTTTTTTTTAGTTTGCGTGTGAAGGAAACACCGCCGCAAAGTAGGATATGTAGATGTCTAGATATGACCGCATTAAAAATAAACTATCCTTTATTGTTCATGTTTCTTAGGGGAGGAGAAATGCCGTAGGCTTTGAAAGCCTAGTCACAAAAGACTTGCTCTGCATACAAAAAAAAAACAGTGACGATGACAGCCAACTCTGCTGCAGATTCCCCAGAAATAGGCAAACGAATTCCCCTTTTCCTGCTGCTTCCCCTCAGACTTTGCAGCTAATTTGCCTCTGGCTAAAATAATGCTTAAGCCAAGTAATAAACGCAGATTTTTTTCCATCGTTTGGCAAGCAAAATCTTGGCTTGACTTTTGTTTACTTCAGAGGGCAAACAAGGAGGAGCAGGCGACTTGATCCATTCCTCAAGTTAATTAAAGTTTTATCAAGCCAAGAGGTAAGCACGCAGACTGCTTGAGGCATTTCCTGGAATGCAGCTGTCTTCTGTTTCACTCCAACTCAAAAGCTTCATGTTTTATTCAATTTGATCTGTTGCTTTTGTTGTTCTCAACTGAGTCGTAACTAGCTAAACTGAAGTTGTGAAGTACGAATACCATCCGCAAAAGTGGTTTCAAATGCATTTCGCCTTAAATGCTGCTGGGAGTTGGCCCAAGTTATATCATCATCATCATCTTTATTATGGCCATCATGATATTCAGGTTGTGTCATTCCAAGTTTACTCGTTACCGTCTTCGATTTCAATCAATGTGCAGCAGCTTATTGAGATCTTTTCATCTTTCCATCTCTCCATCTCTCCAACTCTCCTTTCTCATTTTCCTTTCAGCGCGGGCTTTTGTTTTCCCTAACCTGGCGTTTTCCACAGCACCGAATTCAACAAAAGGAAATTCATTGAATAGAGAGCGGGGCGCAGAGCTAAGCCTTCAGCAGTTTATGACGCGTCAGTTTCAATCAGTTCGTGCTTCAGTGGATCCCTTCGACGGTGGCGATGATGATGATGACGATGATGATGGCGTTGCAGCTGCTATTCAGTGGAGATTAAATGGAAAATCGTTTGAAAAATATATGTATTTAACTAGCAGGATCAAGTTCACTCGACTTGCAGATTACCAAAGCTGTCCATACTTGATTTTGAAAGCAACATCTTAACTCAATTCGTTTTTCCTTTTGAACTTGATTCATTTAACAATGTATTCCTATTGAAAAGCAATTTTCATTCCATACCTGCAAGCGAAAGAGAGAAAAGTCAATTAGTAATTGATACATATACATAAAGTTAATTGGAAATAAATGTAATATGGGCAGCATAACCTCGATTCTGCCATGTGAACGCTTTCCCCAACCGCTGGTTACATGGAAATCGATAAACGGGGTTCGATTACATGACCGATAAGATATGATATAGCATAGCTGTGGAGACCACACACATAACTCGGGGCGGTACAAAAGCTGTAACTGCCGCCATATTGATAACTTTATCGATGTGTGTCAGAGAGCGCGGCTGCCATTGGAAAATTATAAATCAATTTCCAGGCATTCAGCGTCGATCGGCCGTGATAAGATTGCCGGGCAGGGAAAAGGTCGGATCACAGGGCTTTAGCATAATTACGAAACATGGCAGCCGCGCGGAAAGGGCAACTTAAGCGGCTTACTCCACACGGTTAGACCATGTCTCAGGTTGTATCCGTGGATGTGTGTGTACCTTTCTGTGCCTCTGTGTGATGTTTTAATTAAAGCAACCGACGACGACTGTCCGGTCGTCACAGCGTCGCCAGTTAGAAGGCACAACTATCGGTCAATAACTTGGCCCAGGCACGCGCCACATACAGTGGAAATATACTAACTTGAACCAGAACCAAAGGAATTATAAGTTTCTTGGAAAAAATTATTGAAATCTAAAAGAGTTTTACAAAATAAAAGGCAAAGAGATGAATTTTATTTAAATGTCGCAATTTCTTTTATAATTATATATTTTAAGTCTTGTTGATTGTTTTCTTCTTATGCAGTTGTAATTGATAAGTAAAATTTAATTTTTGAAATTTGTTAATTTATTTGAGCCTACTATGAACTATTTGTATGGTTCGCTCTATTAGGTTTCCACTGTGCACGTCCAGCGGTCCGGCTATGTGTGTGGTGTTTATTTAGGGCTTAGCAAGAGTCATCACATAAAAGAGTTGCTTGATTGCTGGGCAAACGGAGTCCCAATTGAATTTTACCCGCCATCTAACTCGGAGAATGTTCAATTATTCGAGGACAAACTAGTTTTTTGCATGACCATCGCAAAAGTCCGGAAAGAAATGGGTAATCTTGGGAGCGGCTCTGCTTTGGCCTGCTGCTCATCCATTCCATTTGCCCTGGCACATTTAATTGCAGCAATCAAATGGTTTTTTGGGCGGTGCCACCTGAGAAATTTCCTCTGGCGCATACATATATCATTTCATTTGCCTTTAATTTGACACATGACGTGGGGGCCTCTACACTTCCTCGACTTTCTCCTGTTGCTGCCATTTGCAAAATGGCCGCCCTAACGGTTGTCTAACAAAATGGCCGCCTGGCTTCTTCCGCTTACCAGCCTGCACATAAAAACCCCATACACTCACACACCCACCCAGAGTTCATTGGTTTCTGAGCGGCATTTTTCACTTGCTCTGGCAAATGACTTTGGCCACATGCTGGGGCTCGCTTTTCCCCCCACTGACTGACTCCAACATTTTCGCCGCATTTTCTCACATTTTCCCAGCCCGGAGCAAGTCGCTAAGCTGGGCTAAGTTGAGCGCTTTTCCGCTGCCGGCGTTGCCTTTTCTTTGTCCTTTGGCATCCAGCGACAACGAGGACGTTGCTGTTGCGCAGCCAAACTTTTGCATTATGAAATTGTAAATGTTAGCCAACAGACAGTCAACAATTTACACTCCTCAGCCAGGTGAGTGTTATCTTTTCATTTACAAAATTCTTACTCTTAAGATACTTAAACAACTGACTTTGATTCTTGATGAGTTTAGTAACTTATTTTGATGTTATTTATTTTTAAGCAAACTTTGCTTCACGTAAGAATCTAGTGACCAACTTTTAGTAATATAATTTTATCTCAGTTTTCGTTGCGGAATTTGGTATGTGTTCGTCAGTGTTATAATACTACGCACTTCTGCTGCCTCGAGCTGTCCGAACGTTTTAGAAAAATCGTTTGCAGTTTGCCGAGGGGGAAAACAAACTTTTCACCCCCTTGAAACGAATTTTCATCTGCACATATATATTTGGTTTGTGGTATGAGAAATTAAATTCTTATCTTTTGTTCAAAGTTTTTGCACAGTATTTGTTTTATCAACCTATGCTATTTTCATTGCTTGGCTTAAGTCGATTTAACTGCAGTTGAAGTCAAACAAATAATCAAAGCTTTAATTCATCTTCCGTATTGATTTTGATTTTGTTGATTTAGGCAAATATAAATTAAATCTTCTAAAAACGTATATTTGGATTGTTGTCCACGTTAATGTCAAAGTATGCATTGATGACGCCTCGCCACACGCCTTCGGTGGCCACTTTAATCATAAACATGTAGCTGCCCTTTGGAAAGGGAATTTTTGCGTACATTAGATCGGCCAAAACAAAGTCTTTCAGGATAATGTCGTGCTATGGAAAAAGGAGTTAATCACTTTATTATCCGAGTGTGGCATCTTTTTATCAAAGTTACGTTACTTACGTTGAAAGGACAAGTGTGGTTTAAATTACTGTATGGCCTCAAAGCCTTGAAAAACAAGTAGAAAACACTCAACGGATTCGGATGTCTCATAAATTGGCAAAAGTCGAGGGTAACGTTAAATAGAAATGGATGGTATCCCGACAGCTTCTTATAGACGCCAAAATTGACCGTAGCATTTCTAATAGGAAGTTGTAAAACTTTAATGTGAATATTCTCACCGATGATGCCACGTCCCAAAACCTTTAGACGACATGTAACAACCTCAAAATATAATTTGTCATATATTTCACATTTAACGTTAGTATGGCGGGTAACAATGTCTCCATTGAGCTCTAAAGCCATTAACAATAAGCCAAACACTGTGTTTACTGTAAACTTCATGACAGAATTATTGTCGACCTAATACTCGATTCTTCAAAACTATACTAAACTCATCAGCATTGTACTGTGTTGTATTACTTATACTTATTATTACAGGTTGAATTATTTTATAATTTATTAAGTTTAGAAAACAATTTTCTGATTAATGATTGAAGTGCCATTGTCATTAGGTGAACAAAAATGATCGTATTGAAATAAAAACTATTCGTGCGTAACTCGCAAAAATGTTGTCGGATCAACCAAATTTGTCTAACTTTTAAGTTTAAAATTTTATTGCCAACATTTTTCATTTATTGTTGTCCACATTTTAAAGATTTTATAACTTGATCTTTAAGATTAAAAAAAAGTTTATGTTTGAAAAATGTTCTATCCCAACAACCCAATAAATAAATAGTTTTAATTTATCAATATTTTATCTGTGTGTACACATACTTTACTTCAGAAAGAATGGATTCAGCTATTTATCCCGACCTGAATATTTTGTGTCATTTTCATGGATAAAATCGATTTCCCAGCCGCGGCAGGGTGATTGAATGACGGGATTGCCGGCCGAGAGATTAAATTGCATTTTCCAGACTCATAATTATCCGGGCCCTATGCCAATTTCCTTTTTGGAGGGAGGTTTTCTTCCGGGAACGTGTGCCACAGTTACTTTGTGTAAATATCCATTTTTGGCCCTGTTTTCCTTTTTCTAGTCTGTTCTGTAAACTTATGCATCGCTGCGCTTTGACAAGCCATAATCCCGTAGCAGTAAAAATATGGATTTCATTTCATGTTCCATATTTTATGGCCCCAAAGCGAAATGAGAACGATGGAAATGAGAAATAGTTCTCCCCAGTGCTAATGGCTAGTTGTTAAACTTTCAAATTGATCCATGTATTTCACAGTCGGATGCGGCTGCAGTGCACAACGCATATTTTCCTGCCCCGCGTTTGATGTTTTCTTGGATCCGTAAAAAATAAGAGGGCCGCTCCCCGAGAATCGAGTATAAATCGTAATGTCAAAGAGCGCTGGAGAATATAAATTTATGATTTATCGAAAGCATATGCGCGTTACCTCCTCTACAGGAAGTACCCAGTGAGACTTTGTAGAGGCGAGTTTTTCCAATTATTATTAGCATTTTACAATCGCTTGGGCATGTTTCGAATGGCTCTTTAGTGCACATCGAAGACCACACCCCCTTGAAATTCGGCGAAGAAAACACTGACAGATGTCCCAGAGACCAGATGCCGATTCCTGGGGGATCTAGCCAGGAATCAACTTCGATTTGTCCAAGTCAAGTGACGAGGATTACGAGTAGAAACTTTTCCTTCAGAACTCACATATATATATAATTTGTACAATTGAATCAAAAACTAAGCGGAAGTTGGGGAAATAACAGCAGCTGCTGGTTGTGGATGTCGGAAGCACTCTCCTAAAATATCCAGAAAATTGTAAATTATTTTCTCTGTCCGCCTGACACTGACTTATGTGCAGGTTAAGTGCCGCTGACAGATTTTGACACATTGCGGCAATGTCACGAAGCGAAATGCATATTCAAGATTTCGTTGAGTCACTGACTGTTGCTTTGATTAGAGCCAAAATGCAATGTGAAAGTCGATTGAGTTGTGGAAATGAACACTTCTTTAATTAACATATGCTGCGCGTCCTGTTGTTGTTTGTCTTTTCCAACAGCTGCTGCGGTCTGCAACTTTTCCCAAGCGGTATTTGTTGTTTCGGTTACCGTTTATGCTGTCGGTGGTTGCCTAACAAATTAATTTCATATAACGTCCGCCCGTTCATGTATGGTATATACAGCTGCGGTCAAAATATAAGCATTTTTTTTTCCATACAGTTTTTTAATGATTCTGTGGTTATTTTGCTTATGGGTAAGCATTAAAAATATTAAATGAACTGATGTTCTAAATAACACCATAAATTAAATAATATAGGGTTGATTTATAATTTCGATTTGTATGCTATAATAATATAGGCAGGGAAATAGCTATATTTGGTTGTATTGTTTTGGCCTTAGCTGTATATGAACATAAACTCCAACATTATAGTTCATTTTGCACTCGGGTTACATGTGTGTGGAATAGTCGTTTGGATGGATCCTATCCTATCCCATCCTTGGCAACAGTTCCAATTGAAATTAATGTTTTATGGTTTCTGCAGCGACCGCACACAGCACAATGACAGCAAAAGGGAAAATACGACAGCTGGACATTGGGTAGAGGGGAGTAATTTCAACAGTTTTGTGCCTTCTTGTATACCAACTCGCTTTTCCTAATGCCAATTTGCCATGGAGAGTTTCCTGAAAGTGACAAAAGAAAATGCCAATCCTTGGGCCAGACTTTCTTTCCCTTTTCTTAGTTCTTCTTTCTTTTTGTTTCGCTGTTGGCCATGGCAAATTGGACATTCTTCTTCAAATTTCCTGTTTATGCTCCATAAAATCCATCGAAGCGTTTAATATTGGCAACTTAAGTTGCTGGAAATAAGGGAAGCGGCAGGAACAACGCGCCAAGTACGTGGTCTGGGATTCAAATTGGTTTCTTGAGGTATGTACTATATTATATGTAAAGTGATGGAAGCGTCTGGCATTGAATTTATTCGACATTGTCTGAGTCAGAGTAGTCAGCTGTTTGGATATCCACAGTATATCTGCCATGATTTAAGTGAAAAAGTTCAGTAACATTTCAATGTATCTTGTGCCAGAGTTGAGAGCTCTAATTTAATGCAAGATTTTGCATAATTTTCACAAACAGACAGGCTTCCGTAAGTAAAACCGCTATCTTTAATACCAATATTGAAGGAAGTACTAGTTTCTTATTTCTGAAGTTGGTTTTTATATACGTTTATTATATAATCAATTAAAGTTTAATTGGTATTACATGAATGTTTTGGATGTTAAACCCATAAGGTTTTTGAATTATGCACATCAATAGTTTGTAGTTTGCTTTTCATATAAGTAAGACTTTAAAAATGCATAGTTTTTTAAAAAGTTTTTCACCAAATATCATCTGACTCAGGAAAATATAGTTATTGAAGTTCGACTGTATTTTGTCACCAATAATTTGGAATGAAAAGTTTGTCCGGCAAAAGAGAGAGTTGAGTTTTCATCATAATCAAAGCCATTTTTTTTTTTGCATATCAGTCCAAGTGGGTTTGGTTCAGGCCGGATTATGCAACTTGTCTGGGGCAGCTGGAAAATGCAGTTGCATTTTTAGGTTGCATTTTGCAGTGGCATTTCGCAGTTGCATCCCACGCACGACTTGGACGACTGGCGCCTGCCCACGTTTAGGCTGTTAATTGAATTTTTCGGCTAACGATATAAGCTTCATAAATAAACGTGTACAATAATAATAACAAAACCTATCGAAAAGTGTACGCCAAAAAAAGAAACGGGTTTTATTTCGATTTGATCAAATTTATGTCAATTTCAGAAAGTGTTAATTGCTGTTGACGTCGATTTATGTGTCGCATAATTTTATCGGGGATAATGACAGCCAACCGCAATAACAAGTGCATACTTAGTGGCGCATTAGCAAGGAAAACACTCCAAAAAGTTTAGCTAACTGGAATGCAAATTGAAATTGGCACATGCAAATGGAAGGGCAGCAAAGTGGAAGGCGGAATATTTCCAAAAAGAGGGGATTACATTTGTTTGATTTATATTTGATGGAAATGGAATTTGAAATGAGTATCTGTCGAACATTTTGTTATTTATCGTTTCGGTTGCATACAATTTTCCATGATTTCGATTGGCTTTTATGTTTTTTTTATGTTCTATTTTATTGAATTAGAGATATTTAAAGAATTTAAAACGTAGAAAAGTAGAACAGGCATTTCGACAATAAAATTTAGTTTTAATAAAACTTACTTATATAAAAGCCAAAAAAATTTTTAAAGTTTTCCCAATTATCATCATAATTTTCCCATTATCACATTTATTTTTGCAGAGAATGAAGAAAAGAGAAATCCAATTAATGAATAATGAGTTCTGTAGTTTTTCAAATAAAGCAAAAGTTATAAGCAGCCCATAATTCAACCTGAATGCGTTCACACCTCCAAACAGACACACACTTTAGCTAACTTAATTTTAAGGCTGAAAAACTTTTTACAAATAATTTCTTTCTCCCCTTTTTTGTTGGCTGAAGCTCCCACACAAAAAATGGGGAGTGTCAAGAAGGAGTGAGAGGGCAATTTTGATAAGACAGAGCCAGATATTTGTGCGCTCCAGTTGGCAACAAATTATGAAAATGAAAAATGCCATCAAAGCAGCGTAAATCATCTGATTTTGACACGCTTTATTATTTATGGCAAGGGTCGCCCTAAAAACAAAAGAAAAAGGGGGAAAACACACAGCTCTTGACTCTTAAGTACAAATCAGGCGGCAATAAAGGTGTATAAAACAGTTCAGATAAGTGCGATTATTGTTGAAATGACAGCTTTTAAATCATATTTAACTGTCTGAATGTTATGTGCCGCTCCATATTTAAATATAGTGGTATTTTCACCATTACGCATAGTTTATCCATTATGAATCATCAGCATTCAGCAAAAAGATGAGCCGGAAAAGCAGCAGGAACAGGAGCAGGAAAAACTGAAAGCACTTGGCATTTGACTTCTGTCCCCGGTTCCCGTTTCTGAATTTTATGGCATTTTATTTTAGCTCAACTCCAACCCAACCCAACCCCACCCCACCCGGAAAACCCACACATTTCGAAGGCCCTCTGCCACTTCTCCCGATGTCTCGGCGTTTGGCCCCGTCAAAACAACATTTCTGCGTTGGGCAACCGCAGAGAGTCAAACAAACAACAGCGCCAGCGACATCGACTGCACTTGAAGAAAATCACTATTTAAGATTCTTGATAAAGGGTTTGATTTCAGGCAGTTGAACATAAAACATAACATACGATTTTGATAAGGTGCGCTTTGAAAATAAATCTAGATCTTATTTCTTAAATTATAAGTTGGCTGTAATTTCAACGACACACCGAATAATACAACTTAAGTAGATTTGAGGAACGACATTCGTATTAATAACAAAAATGGATAAATATTCAATTTGTAATTTAAAATGTTATTAAAATATAGTGTACCGTTCTAGAATACCTATGTTTTTTCAATTCTTATAATTTAAGCTTTTAAATGAGCCAAAATAGTTCCCTGTGCATGAAATACACTATGGGATATATATAATAAAGTGAAGCTGTTGAGAGCCGCGTTAGATGACGATGACGATGCTCACAGCCTGCGTGGAGGGTTGGGCATGCGGATGAGGATAAGGAGCAGGGGATGAGCAGGGTGCCAGGGTGCCAGGGTGCCAGGGAACCAGGGTGAGGGAGGATGGATAGCGAGAATTCTCTGTGTAGCAAGCGTCTGTTGCAAAATCAAAAAAATATTGTGCGTTAAAAGGGATGCTTGGTGGACTGGGCCAACAACTACCAACAGCTGAGAACAGGCTAAAAACGGGGGTGGGTGAAATTGAGTCTGGATGGGGGAGGAAAAATCGATAAATGCCTCGAACATATGAATTATGTGTCTGTGTGCACGCCTCGACCCTTCCGTCCCTCACTCCTCATCAGATTTCCCGGTCCACTTCGAGATTCAGCTGCGGTTCTTCATCGGGTTAAGTTCAAGTGGCAGCTCATTGCACTACGGCCAGAGATACATTTTACAATTTCGCATTTAATTCTCCAAAGCCATTCGCTTGGATTGGGTTTTATGGCCTGGCAGCAATTGGCGCCCACACACGCAGTTGCTGTTGCTATAGCTGTTGCTGTTTGCCAAACTGGACAACAGTATTTTGTGCTCTGCCCACGATGGCATGAGCTGCACTGACCGCATTAGATAGCAAAACCCCTTCGGCTCTGGTCAGTCCAGTCCAGTCCTGTATCATGAATGTTTTTGGCAACTCATATGCAAATATGTTGCAAATAGGCAAGGGAAAATGGGAACAGGTCGAGTGCTGCTGGCTGAATCAATGAATGTGTTTGGACAAGTGGCAGCCATTGCGTCACCCCGAATCCCTTATACCATTCACCGGGGTCCAAGGGCACTAATCCGTAGGATACGAGTGCTCGGACATTCAGCATGAGCAATATATACTTGATTTCTATTTCATAGTCAAACAACAGTGTTGGGAAAGATACCTATTAAGGTACAAAATGTGTTAAGCTTTTAATATTGGAAAAAATAATTAAAGATAAAAGATTTTGGTAGCGATTTCCAAACTTTAAAACCTTGAAATTGTGATAAAGTGTTTACTTCTTCAAAAATCCTTGCTTATTTCAGTTGGAAATTTGAATTAATGTTGATAGATGGGCACAATTATATATACTCATACTTCCCATCACTGGTCATATTTTTCCATACTCCCATTTTCCAACCGCAAACAAAATAAACAAACCCCAAGACTTAATTAAAATTGAATAGTACAACTCTGGGGAAAATCGTTATCTCGTTTATAAATTAAGCGGCAGAGAACAGTTGAACTTATAACCTAAAGCTGCTGGAGCTGCTGGCCACAAAACCAATTTGGCCCGGCCAACTGGAAACTTTCATAAATAGAAAGCGTTTCTGGGATGCATTGCATATCCAATTGGTAAACGCTGATACGATTGTCTGGATGTCTGACTTGAAGAAAAAATACAAGAAACACTGAACAATAAATTTTTCATGCTTAACACAAACGCACCATGTACATGTACATATATTTATTTATGACAGCACGCAGGTCGCAGCCACGACTCCAAGTTCGATTCGAAATTGACCCCCGAAAAAGTTATCTATAGATCGCCGACGTCTGACGTCTGCGGTTTCCCCATATATGAGCTGATAAATGAAAAATCTAGCGCAACGTCGCGTCGTCCAAGTCGATTTCGATTTCGATTCCGACTGCGATCCGATTCCAAGTTCCAAGTTGGTGATAAGGCAATCAATAAGGCAAACACACAGCTCGAGGTTTATTGAACCCCCTTGGAAAATAAGGGGCCCACCTCCGAACCATCTGGCCGTAGTGCAATTAAGTGGGTTTTCGTTTATTTTTTGGGGCCCTTCGATTGCAGTTTTGTTTATTTCTTGCTTAATGGTGATTTATGTTGCGGTTCGATGAGTTTTTCGGGAGGCCTTTGGGGGTTTTAGTAAATTGCCAGTCGAATATCTTAAATAAGTTTGTTTAGGAATCAGTTACAAACATATTTAGATATAATGATAATGCGGTAAATATTTGCGAGCGAATCAAAGTCCCCAAAAAGTCAGAACCCAAACTTACTTGCGTTTGAAAGATGGGGACACACACACACACACACACACACACACACATGCGATTGGGTGTCAACCAAAATATTTGTAAGATAATATTTACACACGACTAATGCCGCTGATTCGGGAATAGGTGGTGAAGGAAAGATTTGGACAAAATATTTGTGCGTGTCAACAAACCACGATGATGATGGTGCTCTTCGACTCAAATTGAAATTCATTCCACGTTTGCCGGAGCGTGACCGATCCCGATCTCTATATAAATGATTTGATTGACATCAATAATTGCATGTACACACATTTCCATGCATTTGGCATAGGTTGTTGGTAGCCAACTACCGAAAAAAAAAAGTAAATGGGCAATTGTAGAATCCGTATCAATTTGCATATGTCTCTAGTGACAACGACGGTGTTTGCATGAAAAATAAACAGAGCTCTGCTGATTGACGTTGAACGTTTCCCCTGAAGCATAATTAAATGCATTTGATGTGCTTGTCCTGCCAACAGAATACCATTTATTTGGAAAATTATTAAAATTGTTTTGGGCTATCATGGGGAAAAAATATATGGGCTCACCAAATGTTAATTGTAATTGGTTTTGTGTTTCATAAATGGAAGTATTTAATTAATTTTAAACTGTAGAATCTAAATAAGTATTGTAAGATACTCTAAAGATCCGTATTTTCCGAATTACATAATATATTTATAGGTTTGTTCTTAATTCAAAGAACAGGTTGTAAGTATGTAAACTTTAATTTGTGTTGCGTAAACGGGAAACTCTATATTTTTACTGTAAGTTGTGATCTTAACATGCAGGTTATCAGAATTTGAAAGATACATTACGTCCGAGTTCACGAGGTATTAAGAAATCGATTCTCTGGAACCCCCAACACTGTTTCCATTTATTCGTCTGGTTATTCTCTTTCAGATCTCGTCTCATCAATCACGTTTTGGCAGCTCCACATGCTTTCCATCCAGCTCCCCCAGTATTGTACTTCTCTTTCTATTCCCGTCTACGTGACTTCCGTCTTTTGGCTTGTCCATTTGTCCCGCGAGCTTCGGAATTCCCCTTCCGATTCCCTAACTATATTCTCTGCGGTTCAGGGAGTTCTCTAGCTTCTTCTTCCCATACTGCCTTGCATTTATCTACTTTGCTGTTGTCATGTCAAACACTCGGCACAAAAGTTCAAGTGCGGGTTCTCGCCGCCTTTCCCCATTTCTCCCGGCAATTTCACGCTTGTCAGGTCGGCGAAAAAGTTCGTCTCTTTATTTTTTTTTTTCTTAACTTTACCTGGCGCCAACATCCCACAACCCTAACAGTGTGAAATTTATAAACATCAGCAAAGTGTCGCAGGCAACACAAAAGCTCATTTGTCGAACGAAAGTAAAATCGGCTTAGAGGCCAAACTATGCAGGCATGAGTGGGTTAAGTTCTAAGAACTTTATGGAACGACTCCAAGTATCTGCCCTCAGACAACTTAATTAGATAAATGCTCTCCTCCCTGTCAGTTTTCTAATTTTCTAGTTGTAAAGTGATCCGAACGCCCACATACTGCGCCCTAACTATCGTCAACATTATCGTCATTATCTCCATCACCATTGTAGAGACTAGTGAAGAGCCCCCTCCTCTCAGCTGACATAATTTTATGCTCGACATTCAATTAGAAGTAGTAGGTGTAGGTGCCATCATCCTCACTGGAACTGCGGAACTCTGGCAAATGCAAATTGTGAGCAGACAAAAGCAATTTGTGTCATTGCCAGCAGCCATATACACACAGTTGCAGTCAAAATAATAGCACTGATAGTTTTGATAACCAAAGGCATTTATCTTCTAAAAGATTTATATTTTGTTCATATAAAACTGTTGTCAAAACTTAAAAATATGTGACTTTTGAATTTGAAGTTCTATATAAAAGTTAAACAAAGAATCACTCTCTTATTTTTAAAAGATTTATTATTTTTGTTTTAAACTTTTATAAGTTACTTAAAAAGTATACAACTTTTTGTTAGTAATATTATTTTGACCGCACCCGTATGTGAATAAAGACATTTCTGTGGGTAAAAAGAGATGGAGAAACGCATGAAGGAGACGGACAGAGGGAACTTGTATTTTACCACCTCATTACAAGATTTGCATATTTGCCTCTGCCATTGTCTGAGACTCGAGAACAAAAGCCGAGCACAGACAATGGCTTCTCCTCGACTCAAGGATATTTTCGCACTCAGAAAACTAGACCTAAATTTAGAAAACCACCGAGAAAACAGTGACTGAAAACATGACTTCCTGCCACAACTTTCGCGAGTCAAGTGTTAGCCACTTTTGAAGCTAAATCTTAAAAGCCTCGGATAACAACTATCTGCTGCAGTTGTTGGTGTTTTTGGGCATAAGCCACCACTCGCTTGTCAAGTGTTCCTACATAAAGTCGCTTACCTAATGGCCAAAGCGTTGAAATCATCGTTGGCTGGTTGCATTTCACAGGATTTTATGGCAGATGTACACCGATTTCCCGTTCGCCCGCTATCCGCTCCACTCGGCTCCATTGACAGCTCAATTCCACTGCCGCAGAATGTGGAAATAGAAAATGTGCGGCGGATAATTGCCATTAATCAGGCGAGTCCACACATGGACATGGCACGTCATAAGCCGCACAGCACACTACATCTAATCCAGCGTTTGCTAAAGGTTCAAAGAACAAAAAAGTCCGGTCTTGGGGTTCAGTATCTTGGTGGGAATGCGGGAGGAGGCGGCGAATATGAGAGGTAGGGAATGGGCTTGAGCTTGGGCTTGGGCATCTATGATATATGCAGCACTTAGTACCTACTTAAGTTGCGCGAACGCGGACAAGGCTTCAGATAAGATCACACACACAGCTGGCAAGAGCAACGGCAAAAGCGGCTTGTGGCTTATATCCACTATACAGTGGAACCAAAAACATTAGTACATTTTAAATATTTACATCTTTAAAATTGTGAAAGACTGTCAACGGGAACGAAACAGAAACTATATTACCCATTTTGTAGTTTTATTAAAAGAAAAAATGTTTGTGTTAAATTTGCTTAGCCGCAAAAATCCCCAAAAGGTTTAATAACTAAAAGTACCCAAGTGACGAACAAAGTGTGAAATGGTGATCGCAACAGAGGTAAACATTTTCATAAAAATCCCTCACCTAAGTGAATCCCGGGAATCTCCAGATCTCAAATCAAAACCACTGTGCCAATCTCCCCCACCAAAACTGAAACTGCAACCACACGACTTCGACAAGAACGTCGACTACCGTGGCTGCAGACTCGTAAGTGGTATAAAGTACGTGCATTTTGTAGATAATAATAAAATAATAGCAACGGCTGCTCATTCAGCTGGGGAGTCGAGAGTCTTGGCGCTTGGATCGGATCGATTCGAATCCGATTGGATAGCATTGGATCGGAACAAAGCGAAGCTGGTGACTTGGTCTTGTGGCTGTTGTAACAAATTACTTTTGGCTGGGCCCGCCGACTTCCTCTCCCCTGCTCTTTGGCGATCCCGTCCAGACATTGTCGTCGCCATTGTAACTGGTCGTTTTTCATGTTCTATTTTTCTGAGGCAATTGCAGCACATAGATTAGCTCTACAGATAATTGCACAGCGAAAATCAGATCGGAAATGATCTGGAAAATATCTTTTAGTTTGTCTTAAGATCATCAAAAGCTAATAAAAACTTTATGACTTTTTTTTATGCCCAACAATCAATTAGCTTTCTGCCATTTAGGAAATATTAATTTATTAATGAATAGAAATAAATTAAGTACAATAAACATCCAAATCACAAAGTGAATCTTTCTCTTATCTTTGATCATTTGCAATTAGTTATATAAAGTCATCGTATCACTTTTGTGATACCTTTTGGTAAAAATGCTAATCCAAAGGTTATCTTTATGGCCATTTAAATCAAAAGTAGATAATTTAAAAGCAAAGTTGTTGAGCTTATCTTTATAGACAATGTTACGCCTTTAGTAAAGATTTTAAGTATTGAAATTAAATTTGATTACCTAAAGTTTTAATCACAAACTTTTTATGAGAGACAACAGCAGTTAACTAATTTTTCCAAGTGAAAAGCGGTCGGACAAGAGGAGGGCAGGCGCTTTTCCGTCGCCAATCAAGCGATCGATCTACTTTAAGGCAGCCATGGCCACAGTTTATCGCCGGCCAGCGACTGCATTTTGTTGACCGATAAGTCCGAAGGGGGTTAAGCGTGAGGAGTGGCGAGTGGGGTTTAATGGAGAGCGGGGGGATAGGGGAATGGGCAGCATGTCAAGTAACTTCCAAAGCCAAGACCAACTTCATTTGCTTGCCAACCAAAGCGAGCGACTTTTTCAATTAATGTAGCCCATGGGCACGCGAAACCTGAAACCAGAAAATGCAAAAAGAAGCAGAAGAAGCGCAGATGCAGAGTGCTGGAAAAAAAAACAATGCAAAAACTTTGTTTACTTTGCCCGCTTGTCTTATCGCTCGCTCCACTGGCCACAAAATAATTACCGAAGCCAGTTCCCCGGAGTGGAGAAAATCATCCGGTAGAATTGAGTTCTTTTGGGCAGGGCGTGGCCACATCACATCACATCACATCACATCACAGATCTTAAAGCCTAGAGAGTCGGTCTCTGAGCTGGCCTGGCATGGCCTAGCCTGGTCTGGCCAGCACTTTGGCACTTTGGCTAAATGACTGCATTTAAAAAACTGTTGCCGACTTCCGTTTCGGTCGTTTCACTCCTTTGGCATCTGCTCGAGGTGATTAAGTGCGATTCGAGGCGTGGAGGCAGATAATTTCTGATATTTTATAGCCCCGGTGTGGAGTTGGGAATGGTAAATGCGAAATGCGAAATGGGAAATGGAGGAGCCCCCTCGAAAGAGGTGTGAGATTTGCGGGCCAGGCTTGTTTTAACGGCACTTTAAGCCACTCACTCAGCCGAACAAGTTAAGTACGGCAAGATCGCTTGTTGTTGAAGTGGGTTGGAACTATTTATTCACTGGAATCTCTAGCCATGTCCTTCGCCGTAATGCAGTCCGCCACCTACGGATCACCCACGCACCTATGCAAATTGGCCCTAATCCTTGAGGAAACGCCCCCACAAAAAGTACAGTATGCTTAATGCAAAACGATATACATTGTTGCTAAGATACGTTCATGGTCAGAAACATTTCCTGTCCTGCCCTGAGATCGCCTTTCGTTCTTCCTAAATCTCCCTCGAATCTCCTTCTTCTTTTAGTCGGTCAAAATCTGGATTTTGTGGTTGCGTGCATTGAACTTTCCGAGCATTTTGCGTTGCAGAATCAGTTTCGGCCTGTTGTTGTTCTTGTTTTTGTGGCGGGTTCAAGTGAATTATTCATGTTGTCATGTCGAATCGGTGGAAGGCGGGAAGGTTCGAGTTCGAAGCTGCAAACGAAAATGCATTCTGCCAACGCAGCAGCAGTAAAGCACAGAAAATAAAATGTTTCACAAGTCATTCTTAAATTAAATTAGCCTTTGACTTGTTTATTATATTTTAATTTTAAACTAAGTTCATTCGTCAATAATAAAATAAAAAAAAAACTGATTACGATTCAACACAATAGTAAATGCTTAAGAAATTTAAATTAATCCAACAATTAGAATTTCTAAAACACTACAAATTCAAGGTGAATATGGAACAGTTGTAAAAGCCATTCCTAAAACTAAATAAAATATAATTCCCAGTTCAAAACATTTAATATAGCTCAATTATATTGAAATTCATTTCTTTCACTGTTTATCAATGTTGCTGAGTATGCAAGAGCTCTGCTCGTTTGTTTTTTGGTGTCGAATACGGTTCCTCCTGCTGTTTTCCATAAAAATTCCCGCAACATGAGTTTACCAAAATATATGCAACATCTAGACGTTGTCTCTGTTTTTCTGCATGAAAGAATAAAATATAACACAATTTTTTTTAATTAAATGACAAGCAAAACTTTTGTTTAACCACAGTTCACTCGCAAAACGTTATTCGTGCAACTTGTAGGGACAAAAGTTATCATTGTTTCGGAAAAAACGCTGAACAATGCACATCATAAAAAAAATAAATCCAAAAACGAACATGACACCTCACATCTACCATCGATAAGGGGCACAAAAGTGAGACATTCCCAAGTCCTTGGAGTGCATACACCTTTACATATATAGTCCCTCAAAACCAAGAATATCGAACGACGAACAATTTCCGCCGCTTTGTCAACACTTCAGAGTGACGCCCGAGTTTTAAACATAATTGAGAGACTTTGCATCGGTCCGTAATTAGTCTGCATTCAACGGAGAAGAAGTGACCTCATTCGAGACCTCTAAACACTCTTTCTCCGATGGTCCCTTTCTTTTCCATCTTTTCTCTTTGTCACATTGCGACACATTGCCCGGGGGCTATGGCCACCATATGGAAATGTTTATTTTGACAAGCGCACCCTTGGAGGAAAAAAAACGGAAAAAATGTGGCCAAGAATATGAAAAGGGGTGCGAAATTAGAATAACATGTCACTCATATATTGTATCACGTAATGCGGCTAAATATGCTTCTGGCCACGGGGAAAAGCCAGTGAAAACCAGGGAAAGCGACTCGCCCAGGACACTAAACAATTGCCACAGTTCCCAGGGTAAAAGCAAAGAATTATGGCCAGAAAAGTGAAAACAAAGAACGCTAGGAAATAAACACGAAAATGAGAACAGGACATCGCACGTGAGGTTTTTGTTTGCGGTACTAACAGTGTCCTCGGGTATATTAAAATAATTTTAAGTTACAAGTAAATTATTAACTAAATCATCTTAGATTTTTGAAAAAAACTCGATTCGCTGTACAATTAATTAATTGACTATTAAGCTTTTAAATAATTCAGAACATTACTCTTTGATTAAAAGATAAATTTTAGTGTATTTTAAATCACGTTTTATAGACATTTTCCGCCATTATCCATAACCATTTACTAAAAACTGATTACTAGGTATTAAATGGTCGATAGTCCTTCCAAACCTTTTTTGTCACCATTTCTTTTTTGAGCTGGTTACACCCATTTAAGTAAAGTATTTTTAATTACCGCCCCACCACATTGAGCTTGAGCTTATGTGGGGGAATGCTTTTAATTAAATCTGGCATAAAGTCCTGCGACTTATGACATGCCATGACCTAAAAATTGGTTCAAAGATTTTTTATTCCATTTGCATATGACATGCCCGACAATTTTTTACGACCAGACTTTTTGGGGTCTTGCCTTTGGAGCGCTGGCATTGATAAATTTCGCAGCTGATAAGACGGCTCCCCCTTTCATGACAATTTTCACTTTTAGGGGTTGCTTTTGCTCGAATCGAAGGAAAAAAAAGAAAGATTCAGCGCAGGACATTTAATTTGTTTGCATTATTTGCGCTTTTAGCGGGGATTTCCATTATCCCTCCCTCATTTCGTGCGATTGTTTATTTTCTCGAACCGAAAATTGAAATATGATAAGCCTTTGAACCACCCCTGGCTTAGTTCGAAACCAAATCAATCAGTCGATGCTTTGTGCAGCTGCCTACCGATCTTTTTTAATCTCGATTTGGGACCCTAAATTTGACCTGAAACTGTGGCTGATCCCGAATCCTAATTGAATTTTGCCTGTACTGCTTTTACCTGTCTTACCTGGTCCTTTAAGTTCACTTGTTCCCCAGGCTTGAGCTAATGATAATGACTTCCATTTTGTCTGGGGCTATTTCTACGATTTCTGAACGTATTTTTTCACAGGAAAGTAGGGCTCAGTTGGTGTTTGTTTTGGCTCATACAGTTGTATACATGGAGGGTAATATAATTGGATAACGAGTTTCTGTTTTAAATTCTTGTTGTGCAGTGCTTCGTTTATCTCGTTTCAAGCGAAGCTCATTAGTAATGTTCGAAATTTGAGGCACTATCGGTGCAGATAGCCGTTTCGCAACCTTCTTATTTTGAGTTCTTATCTGCAGGTGATATGATGGGACGCAATTACGGTGAATTACCCCGAGTGATTGGCACATGTGGTTCGACCTGTGAAGGGTTTTTTACGAGTGCAAAAACAGCGCGAGGTGCGAAATATGACTGCTTATCAGCTGCGGTTGACATCACTTCGCGATCATGAGTGCTTTTTGGATCCAAATTCCTGCTTTCTGGCACGTCAACCAGACATTTTGTCGCCAAAACTGGACTAGCTTTATTATTTGTTAAATACATACATATGCGTTAAAGTTTATGTTTTTCACCATACAACTATTAAAGGTACAATAAATTTAGTATCACAACGCAGAATAAAGTAAAGAAGAGTTTGAGTTTTAAAAATTTAGAGATGATGCAATTTGATTAATTTAATTTGTTGGAATTATACGAAAATTATTAATAGGCAAATCATCTAAGAGCTTTTTGACTTTTAATATAAAGATGGATGGTTTCTGTTTGGTTAAAATAAAATTGGTTTGAAGTGAATTTCCATTAAAACTATATTGACAGAAAAATAATTCGGGTTTAAAAATGGAACTGTATATCATCAGCCTCACATTGCACAGTGTGTAAGATGAACCAAAACTGTTACTTCTAGTGGTTGTAAAATGTTAATTGTGTAGACTTGCTGTATAAGCTATACAGCACCTTTAGGATCTCCCTTATGTTGGGATCAATTAAGCGAGTTTAATTTGTAGACTTTAAATTAGGGATCTTATTTCAGATTTTAGAGATTGTTTTCCTTTAGTTTACCTTTAATATAGTGTGTTCACACTTTTTCTCTAATGTAGAGCTTCAATTTTAGACTGAATTTCTTACCTTGACTTGCGAAACTGCTTCCAATCAATTGTAGGATCAAATAACTGCCGACTAGCCAGCTCCAAATTGTCCTGCTGTGTTTGTTTACTTTGCGGGCCATTTTCTGTTCGATTTTTCGCTGATTAAACTGGAAACCGTCGTTTACAATCGGAGGTAATTTGAATGGCTCAGTTTTATTATTTATTTTTTTGTTTACCACATTTTGGCTTTCGATTTCCGACAATCGCCGATTACACCTCCTATTCCTATCCTTTGCACAAACACACATACACACGCGTAGTTACGCGACGCACACAGATACCTCAGCTCACTCCACCTCCACTTTTGTTGTGTATTCTTCAACGATATGCTTTCGGTTTTCTTATTTTGCTCTTTTCGCATCAATCGAATTTATGTTTACGCGTTTTTGTTTTGCCGGCATTCGAGTTTTTTTTGTGGTTTCAGGTCTGTTTGTTGTTGCACGCCTGCAAGCGGGGCATTTTTACAACAACAGCAAATACTATCAACAAATTGCACACATACTTGAGTAAGTAGCGTTGTCTCGCTCTAACCTGCGCCAGGCATCGGGGTTTGCAGCAGCATTTTTTAAAATTTAAATTTTCGGTTGTTTTCTGTATTAAATATACGCGTTTTTATTTTATTTCCGCCTTCACGTGCATTTGTTGTTTTTTGTAATTGACTTTTAGTGATTTTTACTATTGGTACAACGCTTTTTAGGCGCAAATTGGCTTTATACATGCGCGCAGCGACGTCGTCGGATCCGAAAATTTACGAGAATTGCGCGGTGTAGAGGTGGACAAACATCGATGCCAACATCGATGTCGCCGATGTTTTCAAAATATCGGTCCTATCGATGTTTGGCAGAAACCATCGGTGTTTATCCGTCTCTAATGATTGATTTTCTAGCAACGCTGGCAATTCAAAAGTTGTAATTCGCAAAATTAAATTAACTATGTATAAGTTACTTAACCAAAATTACTTAGTTTCCGTTCAATAAAACTTATTATTTTTATTTATAAGTAACTAAGTAATCGGAAATCCGAAGTTTGTATACCATTGCAAACCAAACAAAATTGGAATATATAAACAGATTTTAATGCTTATATTTTTATTAAATTATACATTTTATTTTTAATATCTTAAAATAAATCTTAATCTCGAGTTATACGAATGCTTATATGTTAAACAAACAACAAAGTTATGTTGATACCTCTCATTATTTTCTTACTATTTTCATTCTTTCTTTATATAATAGCCGATTCTTATAAAATTAAAACCGGCGCTCGGGCGTCTAAAAACATATTTCTGTATGTACATCCATGTCAAAACTTTAATTCAATTTGCATACCACTGTTTCAAAAGTTTATTGATTGTAATAGTATGTCATTAATTATGGAAAGGTTTCCTCTAGATTGCTCTAAAACTGAAATACCTGTTTTTGTACTCGCCTGGCGATGCCGATCAAGAATATATACGTTTTATGAAAATATAAAACCCTCTGCAAGAGTATATCAAAATTAGCTTAATGTTAGAATCAATTTTTAATGAAAACAACTTTGCTCACTGTAATTACAAAAAGTATTTAAAATAATTTTTTTAAATGGTCTAAGAGAAGGAACTTTGACGATCTAATTAAAACACCTTAATTACGTTCCTAACTAAATGCGTTCGTTTCCACTTATCCCCAAACTTTTCTCGCTCATAATAATATTATTTTTGGAAAATTCCTTTGATAGAAAACTTTATCCACCGGGCAATGGGAAAACTCCTGTTTGATATTAATTTTTTCTAGCTTTTTGATTGCCAACCCGCAAGCGACCAAAGCGCAGACAGGCTGCGGTTAAAAGTTGTGACTCCAAAAAAATGAATGTGCCAAAGGAACTCTCATTTAAAAGCCAACGTCCAACAACCCGCAACTTTAAAAACTGAAAAACTGAAAAAATGAAAATATCAGTTTACGCCTCGGAGAAATGTGAGTGCAATAAAAAATCTGTCCAAGGCCGACGATTTGTCGGATGGTTGGGGGCGTGGCGTCGGAATGATAAATTTCACATTAAATGCCAGCGCTTAAATGAAAGCGTCGTAAAAATAAACGACAGGCGAAAAGGAGGGCCCACATTTTTTGGGGGCTGTGGGCCCGAGAAATAAGTGAAATAAAATTCCCTCTCAGATGGACTTCATTAGCGTATCCGTATGCCCAAAAAGTGGGTCAAGTTTCGAGGACTTATCAAATTACGAGCCGCAGAGATTTTACGCTGCTAATTGCAGGTTTTTAAAAAGCCACATTTCCCTGCCAAGCGAAACTGCAATTTTCAGTTTTAATTAATTCGAGTTGCCCCGAGTCTGCCAGCATTTGTAGCATTTATAGCCCTATCCGTATCTGTGCGTTTGTTCTGCCAGTTTGAAGTTGATGGCGACAGAGTGAGAAACTTCTGCGCGCCCACAAAACGCGGCGAGATGCTGATTCCAATGTGCATCCATTGCATTCAAAGCTTTTAGGTGCCAACATGAAAAGGCGCTTAAGTGAATTAAGTCTGGGTGTGGTAATATATAAATTAAGGCATGCATTTCGGACATGGAAAATGTTTAAATACATTAATGGTTATCTGGCTTTCAGGAAATGTGCTCGCTTGCTAAAACCGTTCTCAACACACTTGTTAAAGAGTTATAGCTAACAAAAACATTTGCACAAACTGTAATGTACATACTTTCTGATCAGTTTAAGACCAAACGATTATTATTAAAATAAATGTTCTTCTTTAATTTGAACTCAAAAATCCAGAAACACACTCCTTGCCATAATTCTTATTGAATTAAAATTTAAAATTCGGAATATAATTCCGGCTAACAATTAAGTCTTTCTGTGTAACAAATCTTAAAATAACGTTTTTAAACTTTTTGTTACCGTGGATAAATAAGTTTGTGTTTCCAACAAGCATTGTATTTTATTTCGAGTATCTGAAAAATATAATTATAACCATTTAAGGGGTATTGAAAATTGAATAGGCATATAAATAATTTTGTGTATTGAAAATAGTAAAATAATATTAATATGAAGTTACGATGGACAGTAAGTATTACATAAATATTTGAGAAATCATAACAAATGAGGGCCTACCTTAATTTGAATGAATTTTCCACCCTCCTATTTTACAAGCGGCTTAAACTCAAACCGTTTGCAATTTCCCGGCCTAATTGACGGCGACAGGCGGCGCAGGCAGCAAATTGAGACGGAATAGCAACAACAACAAAATATATTGCAACCAACACAGTGACAGCAACAACAACAGCAACAAAAACAAACAACAACAACAACAACAAGGAAAGTTAAATTAAGTTAGCGTCTGCAGACAACAAATCTCGGTTTGTGTGTCTGTCCATATGCTAATTGCGCATAAATCAAAATCAACTTGTAAATTTAATATGTCGCTATGTTTTTCTTGTTTCCACTCCTTTTTACTCATTTTTTTTGTGGCGCTAAGCGATGATTTATGCTGATGTATTTTGAGCGCCAACGTAAGTAAGAAAAAATAGCACGTATTGCAAAAATATAATCAATTGAAAATGCAGAAAAACAGAAAAACAAGTTGTGACTGACAGAAGAATTTAATATCAAGTTTTTAAGTTTTCTGCTTAATATTCGGTGTCAGAACTTATAATATGATTAAATAATCGATTAAAATATTAAATAACTTTATATAAATAGAAGGTATATAGCTGAAAGTGCACAAAAATAACTTTGTAATAACTATGTAGTTAAATATATAATAATTTTTCTGAGCAAATAAGTTTTTAAATCATTTTTTTTCTTTATAAAATAGCATATAAACTTCTGGCAGAATTGGGGTTTCTTCCTCTTGAAAGAAGCTAATTGATAGTCAAAGAAAGAAACCTACAAATTTAATTGTCACACATTTAAATTAGTGGGAAATTGCCCACACCATTTTCCCCGTTTTTCAAATGTAATTCTCAAACCTGTAAACGAGGCAATGGACACTGACTAATGACAATTTCAGGCCCTGGCGACAGTTTGACACTTTTTTGGATGTGGATGTGGATCTGGGTCTCGGTCTTGGTCTTGGTCGTGGTTATGGTATTGTGGTCTATGAGTTGGGGATCTGAGTGGAAAGGGCAGATCAACTTTTCTCAAGGAAAACAAACCATTTCTGCCATCGCGTGTAGTTGCATGTGTGGAAACGAAAGCAAAATTAGGTTGCATTTAAAAAGTGGGGGCCACGAGTGGGATAAGGGGGTTTTCCCAGTGCCATGTCCATATCCATTTCCAGATCCACACCAAGTGCAAGTATGATGTATGTGGGTCTGTCTCATATTTGAGTGCAGCGAGCAAAATAAATGAGTTTGTCAGCCGGCAGCGACATGATTTGATAATTGGTTTTAAAAGAAATTCGAAAGCTAAAGTTGCAGTTAAAGTTGTGGGGGAAAAAAACAGGAAATGGAAATGACTTTGGCTTTTGAATTTTTTTTTTTTTTTTTTGACAGGGGAATGATAAGTCAACTCCTATTAGCATGTAAATTAATGAAAAAATTAAATCATTTGCGGGAAAGAAAGCATTTATGAGCAGAGCTATTAATGAATTAAAATTATTGCACTTAAAAGTGGCTTCTCTTTCCATGACTTGGGAGCAATTTATGTTACCTAATTAAGTTAAGGGAACAAAAATAAGGGAAATTTTGTTGGTAAACAGGCAATTTAAACCTATTAATCTTTATTATATTATATATTCTTACTTTAAATATATAAGTATGTGAATATGAATATATAAATATATTCAAGCTTACTATAATGAAATCAATAAATTAATTATGCTAATATCTTTTATAGTTTTGGCCAATATTGACGCTGGATTATGACCTCTCTTGGGCCACAAAACTTTTGGCCATTGACTCTTGAGTTTTGGGTTCTTCGGAATTATCTTAAACCATAAATGACTTAACAGGGTCGCCAAATCTGACTCACTGATGGCGGATCAGAATTTTGGACTTTTGGGTGGGGCCCTCACCCAGATTGCGACTCATTTTCAAAGTTCGTTGCGGTTATGCAAGACCTCCCAAATCCAAACCCAAACCCAAATGACGCATATTCATAAAAATAGAAATAAAATCAGCATAATTTCTGACACTTTGTCAGTTTGGTGATGGAATTCCAGAACGGTTTAGCACAGTATTTTAATTACACGCCCTCACAAATTAAGGCCTTTTCCTCCAAATTCTCAATGGTTATTATACCGCCTCTTGGGCGCCCATAATAGACTCATTTACTTGCTATCCGCTGGGGAAGCTGCTCAAATGCAATCTGGCTGACTGCGGTTGTTTTGTTCAATATTCTGCTGCATGTTGCTGGTTGGGTGTTGCATGTTGCTCGTTGCAGCTCGTTGTTGTCGTTGGGGCGTGCAGTTGCACTTTTCACTGCACATAAATTAAAGTTCTGGCTCCCCTTATTGTGGGAAATATTTGTCGCATGCCAAAAAATTTTACAAGCAACAGCATTTTCCACATGTTGGTGGCTGAAATTGCATTTCATGGCCTGTCTGGAGTGCTGGTTCCCGTTCCCACCCCGTAAATGATTTAATTCTGCGCAGCTGTTGCAGAAGGACGATGGCTTGGTGGCGACAGCAAACGATATCCTTGGCATTGGTCATTGGTCGAGTCAAGGCTAAGGACAAATAGGAGCAGCTTCACTGGAGCTTACACTGGCAGCAGCTGGAAAATTGGAGCCAGGAAAAACTAAAGAAACACAAGACGTGTATACCAGTTTATAAGTAAAATACTATTTTAGTGCACCAGAGGACACATGACTAGGACTCTTTAAGAATTACAAAAGTTGATCCCAAGAGATAAATAAAAAATAAATATAACATTAATTATATAAAAAGTCTATTACATGGCTTAATTAATATGGATAATTCAAAGGTCCTCTTTCATAGTTAGAAACGATTTTTTTTTTAATTATTTATTTTTAAAATTTTCTGTGACATTCTGTTTCAAATACAATTTTAGTACAATAATGGATAGGGCTATAAATAAAATGTGCCTTTAACAATAAGTGGTGTCAACTTAACCACCTTTAATATACTTGTTGTTTTCTACAAAATCTTTTATTTTCTTTAAAATGGAAACCAGTAACCGTAACTAGAATTCAAGTATATAGACATTTACTCTTAAGCGTATTTAGTAAGTAATACAAATTAATTCCAGTTGCAAACTCAACTATATTCCCAACATCTCTCATCTCATCACATGTTTTTGCTTTTGGGTCTGACAGCTTTTCGCCTGGCGCAAAGGAATTAATTAAGAGGATTCTGCACTTGTTGGCAATTGTAGGCAGGCAACGTTGGGCCAATAAATCCTTGCTGCCTGTCACAAAATTCCTTGGAGTCCTGCGCCTTTTGACAACCTGGAAGGTAAGCGATAAGCACCAAGATACTCACTTCAGCCAAGGGAAAACTCCCTTCGTGATGTAGACAAATTAGTGCAGCTTAAATTAGCAGGCGAGTAATTTGATTACGAGTTGATGAAAAATGTTTCGTCTTGTCAGGGAGATTTTAATAGGCAGCAGGCAGTTTTAAATGAAAACTCCCCTGAAGTTTTCACATAATTAAAACACAATTCGAAGTGCAAGCAGACAGACGAAAATACAACAAAAAAAACCATGTTTGTTTTCGACAAAAAGACAGCATTTTCCTAATTGCCCATGGAATTTGTCTGTTTTTCTTTGTCAAATTTTCACCCAAATATTGGCATTCGTGTGACAGAGATTTTGATTGCAAAATGCAAAAGTTTCACATCTCAGCCACAGGCCAAAAATGTTGAATAAACATTTAGACAACAAACAATGATGACTTGCTCTAAATGGGAAGGGAAATGGAAGAGAATGTTATTGATTCAGCTTCTGGCTTAATTAAGTGGCAGGGTGAAATATCCCAAAAATGATTTACTATATCGAGTGCGAAAGTGCATTAAAGCGAGTCAAAGATAAACACAAGGCAGCCCTAATGACCATATATTCCGTGCACATGTAGGTAAGTAATACTTGTGTGCGGCTCATCAATCATCTGCTGTGTGAAACTTTTAGCGAAAACGTTTAAACGTGACTTCCGACTTTGGGGAACAGAATACGAATACCGAGCGAAACCCGTAACTGGAAACCCCAGACTGAGCATTAATCGTGTTGTGATGTTACTTCGGCCCCTAAGTGAAATATTTATTACAGCCATGTATTTTGGATTTCTATCTGTGCCGGCGCAAGGTGCCAACTCTTGTGGCCATTTCCATTTGGGGACTGGCCCCCAAAATTGTCTGCTGAACCCGGCATAAATCAATTATTTTGGGATAACCGCTTAACGGCCATTTTCCCGCCGGCCTGCATTCATAAAAGGCAAGCCCCTCGATCGCTCCCTCGTATCTGATGCATTCACATGCTCGCCTGCACTCGTAAATTGCATTGAACCCTTTTAAGCGTTTCGCCAATTCGATTTGACCTTTTGGCTGAACTTTTTGCCTGTTTACAGCTTGAAACTGCGGGGTAAACACGTTTACCAGAGCGTAATTGTCCATAATGGGAGCAGGTTAAAATTTTGAGCAAAATATCTAAAGGTATTTTATGGCTTTTAACTAGATTAACATTAAATGTTAGCATTAAGTCCTGCTGCAGTTTACTATGGTATTAAAAGTGCACTATCTCAGATCGCAGAAACTTTCTACCGATTTGGTAGTTACAATTAATCAAATTTATAAATTTCAAATTAATTTTTTTTGTGTCTCTTAAATAATTACCGCAAAGTAGCGCTGCTTTTATGTTTTTAAAATTGAATCATGTCTTTGTAGTTTTGAAGATAAAGAGGCGCCATCTACTGGGCAAAGTGCTGCCCATCATGAGACAACCAAAGGCGCGCTTTTCAAAATGACAAAATCCGATTTAGATTTTTTTTAGATTAGATTTTAACCATTACGTTCGTTTAATATATTACTTTTACAGAAATTCTTGGAATACTTTAGAGTATCTTACAAAACGATACATGGGATTGTGGGTAACGAGATTTTATCACGTTGGATTGCAAGTAATCCAGTTTCACAAAACGACATTAATAAATATCTCGAATTTGCGTTCAACATGCGGCTTATTTTAGTGATTGACTCTACAAGTGGCCTGGTGGCGTCTCTTATCGCGTCGCTGGCACTCCGCGCTGCAGTAGGACGCAGTGAAGCAGCAGTCGAAGACGGCCTCCTCCAGGCAGTGGTAGCACCACCGCTTCCGCTTGACTTCATCCAGCTTCTTTTGCATGGCGGTCAGCTCGTTCTGGCACTTCAGCAGATCTTCGTGCGCCTGCAGTACTTCAGCGGTTAGATTATCATAGGTAACGGAGTCAGGATTCGTTGCTCGAATCGGCACCGGCGATGGGGCATCTGGAGTGGTGAGATTAAGCCTTCGCTTCTTCGCACTGCCTGGATTGGCCGGAGTGGACGGCCTTCTTCGCTTGGTAGCCGTGGCGGTTTCCGATGATTCAGTGCAATGCGACAGGGCTATCTGTATGAGATTCTTGGCAATGGTGGGATTAGCATGGAAGCCAAACAGCGAAGCGGAATAGTGGGACAATATCATGTGGCACTGCAGTTCCCTCAAAGCGGCGCTCAGGGCTTTCGAGTTGCGGGGCTTAAAGTGCGACTGAATGTCCGACTCGATGGGAGTGATGTCACGTTCTGAAATGAGTGCCCGGGAATGAGAGCCTCCAAAAAAGCGTACATCGTACTTAATTGGATGCTTTTTGGACACGCTCATAACCTGGTAAAAACAAATATAAAGACTTTAAACTTTAAAATTAATTATTTGCTCGTCATGTTTCGCTTTTGTTCGTTTTCTTGTCCTTTTAAAAAGTAAGGCTTTGCTTGTAAATTTGAAACATGAATAGTGTAAGTAGACGAACTGAAAGTGTCACTCAACTGAATTTGAATTAGGAATCTACTGCCTTAAAAAAGTTTGGCTACCTACCTTTGCCGGCCATGGTGGCGAACCTGTTTGTTTGGCAAAGACCAATTCGTGCCTCTGGAGGCATGGTTTGGCGAACCAGAGGTCCGAAAGGCTAGCTTCGTTAGAGTACCGAAAGCAGTCGGGACATCGTCGTATTTCCCGGATGTCGTGCGCCACATCTCTCACCAGCCACTTTGTGGCATTGTACTCCTCACTCTTGGGGCCAAAGAACACGGCAATGTTGTGCTGAAGATCGAGCAGATCGACCAGGAACTCCGTTAGGTACGTATACTTCTTCGTCTCGATATTCCGCTCGATGTTGGCCATTCCCAAGATCTTTGACTTGAAAAGAACGCGCTTGACCAGTGCCTTGTCGCGTTCGTTCCAGTGCTTGTCCATGTATTTGGCCACGTCCATGGTTATCCAGGAGTGATGCTTGTCCCAGGAGTATTTCAAAAGGCAGCCTAGTTCTTGTTTGTTCAGCTGCGGGGGATTGTGAATGGCGGCCAGGGAGAGCAGCCGGCAGCGGGTGCAGCGCCCCAGATCGCTGCCCTCATCGCAGTCCAGGCTGCTCTGCAGTTCGTTCTTGATCCCGGCCTGCTTTCGCTGGCGGGCCCCTTTCTGCTCGCTCACGAAGAAGACATCGTCGTCCCACTCGGGACTCTCGTGCTTGAGAAATTCCGGAGTGGCTAGGAATTCCGGAGTGGCTAGTAAGTCCTGATTGATGTTGCTATTGTGATCGAGCAGGGGCTTTGGCGTGGACGTCTGGCTCGCATTCAAATTCTGGTTGTTTTCGGGATCCGTGTCCGATTCGTTGACTGGGAACCGATAAGGTTGACCCTTGTCCGACGGCACCGAATAGTTGGGCTTCTCTGGATCCTTGCGCTGGCAATCCTCGTGGAAGGAGCGCTCACAGGACTCGCATTCCATGACCTCTCCTGCCAAATGGCACTCGAAACAGTAGGTATCAGTTTTAGAGATGGGCAGGCTGCTGACTTTCTGGCAGAAGGTCAGGGTCAGCCGCTTGGCTCTTCCGCCGACTGCCCTCGGGACTAGGATGCCCCGCTTCGTGGCATTCTCCACCGACAAACTGGCCGCCCCTGGACAAGATTGATTTGTTATTAGTTCGCATTGGCCAGCCAATTGGATTGGCCACTCACCTGCACTCATGAAGTTCAGCAGGGAGCGCTCCAGGATAGACGCCGGCTGACCCACGCCCTTCTTCAGCTTGTGCATCCAAATCCGGATGGCCAAAGGCGGAAAATCGCTGGCCATTTCATCTGCGTTTTAATTAAGAGTCAATCTTTGGCCAAAGTGGCGGTGCTGCCAGACTGCTAGTTTGGGTGAAGCTGAGGCGTTGCCACCCCGTAAAAGTGGCTATACATTTTTTTATTTGAATTGCTGAAATTGTGTCCGTTAAAACAAACTGTTTATTTAAGCAATTTTATAGCTTTAATTTTGTTTTTGTTTTATTTCTGAAAATGGAAATTGCATAAAACAGGTGATGAACAGCTGACCAAATTTTAACTGATACCCCTAATAATTTATTTGAAATATTGGTATTGTGAGCAAGTAAAACCTGGCCACACTGTTCTGCTGCTAGCACTTCGGTCGTAGGAAAAACAGAAGAAATAAAAACAAATCAAATGGCCGGACGTGAAGCCGTGAAGCGAGTCGTGCAGCAGGTGCGCCCCATCCTGTCCGTGGATCGGGAGGAGGCCCGCAAGCGCGCCCTCAATCTGTACAAGGCCTGGTACCGCCAGATTCCCTATATCGGTGAGTGCTCCTGGTTATGTCATCAGAATCTGCATCCCGACGCCGAATAACCCGCTCTTTTCCCTCGCAGTCATGGACTACGACATCCCCATGACCGTGGAGCAGTGCCGGGACAAGTTGCGCGAGGAGTTCGTCAAGAATCGCAGCGTCACCGACATCCGGGTGATCGACATGCTGGTCATCAAGGTAAGACCCTCCGCCAAAGATTCCTATGGATAGTAACTCACCCTCTTTACCCAGGGCCAAATGGAGCTCAAGGAATCCGTGGAGATCTGGAAGCAGAAGGGCCACATCATGCGCTACTGGAAGGAATCGCAGGAACCCAAACCCACGGACTTTCTCTCAAAATTCATCCAGGGCGTTAATTAGTTATTGCAATTGAAATAGTTTAAATACAAAACTCCTTCAGAGTGTAAATCGAACTTGAGAGCATTTTGTGCGCTTCAGAAACGCTGGTTTCCTTTTCTTGTTTATTGAGATTGTGACTTCAAAAATATCATGGTTTCACTGTGGATACATGTAAAATGTACGTTTTGGTCTGAGTTCTCTGAGCAAAAAAGTTGTCCGAACTGAAAAGGTTTGATATATGTATAATGCATTGTCGGTTAGGTTGATTTGTAAAATGCAGACAGTCTTCTAGCTCTCATCAGCTATTATTCGTGCCGTTTGAATTTATAAATTCTATGCAGGTTGATGGATTGGCGCTCGCTTTAGGGTATCAGGTCAAGCAGGTTGTCCAGGGCGGTGGAGCTCGCGAAGAGATCTGTGGTTATGTCGTCGTAGTCCACGCCCAGACTCTTCAACTCCGTGAAGCAGTCCTCCGTGAAGCCGGGAATCTCCAGAGAGTTGTTCGACCTGTTGAATGCATCGTGCCGATTGGTGTAGCCCTTCTTCTCGCGAAACATCTCGGCCAGCCGCTCGTCGCTGAGCTCGATGCCATGCACCTTTTTGGAATGTTGCCGGAATCTGAAATTTTGATTGTGATGAATTTCTGGTGGAGGCTTTGAAAATATTACTTACTTGCTGCGATCAGCAAACTCGCCGGTGCAGTTCTGGCACTTGTACGGGTATTCCTTGTGCTCGTACTGATGCTGACGCCTTTGCCACCTGTTCTTCGTCTCAAAGTTGCACACCTCACAGCGCCAGACCTTAGGCTTTTGGTGACTCCTCTGCTCGTGCTCGCGCATCAGGGTCACGTTTTGAAACTGGCTGCCGCAGGTAAGGCAGCTCACCTGCTCCTCGTTCACGTGGGCCCGTTCGTAGTGCACCCGCAACTCCGCTGAGTTAACGTAATTCAGCGAGCACTTGTCGCACTGAAAGTGCCGCTCAGAATGCCGCTTTCGATGCATGGCCAGGGTGTCGGCGCTCTTGAAGCTCCTGTGGCAAATCTCACACTCGTGCAGAGTTTCCACGGCATGCTGTTGCTGCAGATGGAGTTCATACTTTCGCATGCTGCCGAACTCCTGATCGCAGAAGGTGCAGTGGACAAAATCCTTCACCTGACAGAATCGCTGGTGGCTATGTAGGCTGGCCTTCTGGTTGAACACCTTTTCGCAGACCTTGCAAGCGTATGTCTCCGTGGGCGACACCACTACCTGCACCGGAGTGTGCACCCTTGTGTAATGCTTCCTAGCCGACCGCTGATCCTTGAATATCCTGTCACAGGCTGGGCAATTTGCCTGCATATAGCAGTACATTTCTGTAGAATACAAGCAATTAAGTATGGTTCTCTTAAGCACAATCTTTGCGCCTACCAAAATCCCCATCTATTTTATGGTGGTCTATGAGATGTTTCTGCATTTCATTCCTGTCTTTCGTCTCATAACTATTGCAAGGTCGGCACTTGAAATTTTGATCTACAATGAAAGACTCTTTTAAACATGCACAAAGATGATATTGTAAGAAGCTACCCACTTTTGTTTAGTCCAATTATTTCATCTTCGGCCATAGATATTTTGTGAATACTTTTGTAATGATTTCTTAGCTGCTCCGCATCGGTATGCGTATATTGGCAAATATTGCATTTCAGAAGTGGTATGTTTGCCACCATGCTGCTAGTCGTGGCTTCCTGAACCAATGGTGGCAAAGGACCATCTCCCCCAGCGGCTATAAAGCAGAAAATGTTTATACTAAATAGACACAACTCATTTTTAGCTTACCTTTTAAATGGTTTTCATTGTTGGGCCTCTCCTCTCTCGGACTTTGACTGCTGCCTTCATCGTTTAGTGTCATATATAGAGCGCGTTGTATAAGATCGCACTCGACATCCAAAATATCTCCGTTTTTGTTATTGAAATTATAGTTGTTATTATTCTCGCCGTTTTTGCTGCTGTGCACTGTGGCGGCAATAGCTGCATCTCCAGACGTAATACTGCTCTCAAAGAAAGTCTCATTGTTCTTGGCATCCGAGCCGTCGTTCTCGTCTTCTTCCTCCAGATCGTTGGTGTCGTACTTGACATCGAAAAGGATGACTTTTAGGTGGGAAATGACAGGGGATATTAGTAGACATAAAGCTAAATCAGAAGATGAACCCACCTTCATCTTCTTTGGGCGTTTTCTTGCTATTCGCCGCATCGACATCCAGTCGGGGCACCTTCGCTCCTCGCATGTACAGGACATTCTCCTCGATGGGTCCCGTCGTCACACCCTCGTAGCCCTCGACGAACTGCTCGAACTCCTGGCTAAACTGATTCCAGTGGAGCGTCTCGCTGCTGGCCTTGCGCTTCAGTTCGCCGGTGGGACTGGGCAGCTTCACGCTCTGGGCCTCGGCATACAGCTTGAGATTCGATTCCAGGGCCATCTCCACGAAGTGCATGGCCACCTCCAAGGCGCGGCAGCAGCGCACGCAGATCTGCATGGGCCACAGGTAGCCACCGGGACTGATCACACGCAGGTCCAGGTTGGTGCACTGCTTCAGACTCTGGGCGTAGGTGCGGGACTTCTGCAGATTCGGAATCTCGGCGCTCAGTTGAACGGTTTTTTCGGTCCACCGACAGACATGCTCGGCACTTGGAACCCTTGTTCAACTTGTTCATGGCCACCAGCGCGGGATCCGCAGCGGATGTGGCGGCGTCCATGGCGCTCCGTTTTGGCTGGAACAGATACTCCTCCCCGGCTGATTATAAGTTTGTTGTGGTGCTTCAAAAATATATTGGGCTGGCAATGTGTATTTAATACCGCTCTTTTGTGATTAAAAATAGTGTGACCGTGTTTGGGTTGCAAAAAGTTCTTGCGCCGGCTTGATTTTGTGGCTTATTTTGAGTAACAGGGGCGCTTGCAAATGGGGTTTTAATATGTGACCCCTCCCCTGACAGAAAAGTGTGCAAAATTTTCAAAATCATTTTACTCATATACCATTTACAAAAAAAAAGCATTTGGTGGTTTGAAATGTGTCCCCATATATTAAATCCAGCTTACGCCACTGTCATTACTTGGTTGGTCACACTTCACCGAATGTATATGACAAACGGACGGACACTCCCTTGAGCGGACAAGGAAATATATTATTTCTGCAGTTGTGTTGTACTAACTATAGCAAATGAAAGTGTCCCCTGCTGTTGGTCAATGGATATGTTACCGCGACGACCCAGGAAACCAAAAAAAAGGCTTAATTTGGAAGAGAAAATGGAAGTGATCCGGACCCACGAGCAGAATAAACTAACGGTGCGGGACTTGGCGAAAAGGTAACGATGTGGATACTCATAAATAAGTAATAATTTCGAGTCCATACAGATTTAATATTGGAAAAACCCAAGCTGCTGAAATTCTGAAACACAAAGACTCAATCCGCGAAGGATTGACAACCGGAGAACTGAAAATGAGCCAGATGCGGAGGAATCCCCTTAGCCAGCAAGGGCGCCCAGATCGACGAGCTGTGCTTTGACTGGTTCTCCAGAGCCAGAGTCGATAACATCGCCATATCTGGCGAGATGGTGCGGGAAAAGGCCAAGCAGATAGCGGAGGAAGTGGGCCACGACGGATTCTTGGCCTCATCTGGATGGCTGCAGAAATGGCGAATCAGGCACAACATCGCCTACAATGCCACAGGTGACAGCCTGGAGCTTCAGGAATTTGAGGCCGTCCTGGTCAAGAGCGAACCCATCTCGAACAGGGACGACGATGATGAGCCTTCGCCGGTGCAGTTGCTGGGTCCCATCATTTCCATTGACGAGGCCATGATCCAGTTGGCTCGCTTGAAGGAGTTCGCCAGAGATGACTTTGTGTCCTACCAGCAGCTACTCAGCTTAGAGAATCAGTGGAGCTGGAAGTGGAACAACTTCAAGAAGGAGGTCCCTTGACCTTTGCGAACCGATGGTTAGTAGTATTCAATTTTTTCTCTCGAACCTAGTTTTATTTTAAACGTGTAATATATATATATTTGATGTATCACATCGATTGTTTTCAAAGATCTTTTTTTTTTGGTTAAAAATCATGGAAAGGATAAACTAAATGATATTATATTAATATATTAAGGACATTTATTGCTCGCAAATATATAAAATACATGACCATCATGGAAGTCCCTTAGCAATGAGAAAAAAAATACATAATATAGGATTCTTTAAGACTAATTGTGAAGCTGTTTACTCTTTGGCCAAAGCAGAGCCAGCTGGTGGAGATTGCCTCAGTCGTGGTTGAGGCCTCGTGCGAAATTTAACAATTTAGGCGATTCTATAATATAATTGATAATTTCACTTGACGATTGATTGATTATTTCACTAATACAAATCGATGATCGACAGATTCATCAAATTTTTTATATTTCGGCTTATGTTAAATGAGAGTTTAGGATTAATGCGCATAATCTACAACTTAAAATTGAAAAATTCAAGACATTAGATGTGCTAAATCAAGGATGAGGAACAGTACTTAGACTATATTAAACTTTGTACATTGTGCGATTTCTTTGCTTGATTAATGAGAGCATGAATTGAAACTACTTGGAATTGTTGGCTGCGGCATCTGTTGCGGTCTCCTCCTCGCTTTCCTTTTCGTCGTCGAGCGGATTGTTAGAACTGCCACCAACTGAAGAGAGAGTACCTATTTCTTCGTCGTTTAGACGGATATTGTGGATCTTGAGAATATGGGTTTGAAGTCTACATAGGGAATAGGGAATTAGATGTGAAATTGCATATGAAAGGTCATAAGCTCACCTTCCACGCCGCAAATAGGTGCGATCGCACTCTGGACATTTATACGTTAGCGCGTCCTTGTGCTCGCTCATGTGATTTCTCAAATGCACACTGTTCACTTGTACCTTGTTGCAAACAGGGCATACGTGCCGGGGGGCCGTACTCCGGTGGGTGGTGTTCTGATGGCGAACCATATGGTGTTTGAAGGCGAACATCATATGGCAGCCTTCAAACGAACACCGTATCGTCTTGTCCTTGTTGTGTTTGGCCTTCGTGTGCCGCTCCAGCTCAACGTTCGTGACAAAGGTTTTGGGGCACAGCTTGCAGGGCTTCCGATGGACGTGCCGCTTCATGTGGAACTTGAGCAGCGTCAGCGTGCGGTAGGAGGTATTGCAAATGGCACACTTGTGCTGGAAGCCCCACCGCGCCCGCTCCGTATTGGAGTGCATCTCCATCTCGTGCTTGACCAACTTGCCCAGCTCGTCGAAGGCCTTGGTGCACAGCTTGCACACGTAAACGGGACCGCGGGGCAGACGGGAATTGGAGCGCAGCGCCTTCGATGGCAATGCAGCCAGAGCGGCGGAGGTGTCTAGCAGTTTGTCGCTCCCGTTGAGCGATGAAGCATCCGTGCTGGTGACTTTGGAAATGGCATGGAGATTTGGCGTCGACTGCTGGGTCGCGTCCCCCATGATGTCGTAATACATGTCAAATGTGGGGAAGGGGTTGGCTGACGATGAGGCTGTGGTTGTGGTGGGTGATCCGGAGGATGAAGCTTCCGCTGCTGCTGCCGCTGATATTGCTGCCGCAATTGCTGTTGTCGTCACCGCTGTGGCTGCGTCCAGTGTCACTGGATCGAGTTCTTCCTCTGGCACTGCCGGCTCCATTCTTAATGCTGATCCATCATCTCTGCCTCCACCTTCTGGCGAGAAGAACAACAATCATCAACAACGATCGTTGTTCGGGTTCAAACAGCATTTTTAGTTTATCAATCGTATGGTGCGTTCGCGGGTGTTGGGCATAGTTTTAATGGGAATTTGAGTTCAATCTTGCAAGGCTATTGAGGCTCTTACCATTGCCACCGCCATTGCCTTCTGAGTCAGCCATCGTCATTCTCTCAGCCCCACCGTCCGTCGGCATCATCAGATTGAGTTTGCCATCCTCTACGGCCGGGTTTTCTGTGGCTGTGGTGGTGGCCGCCGAATTCGGCGATTGCGTCTCAATAATTGTGTCCACCAGGTGACTGCGCTGCAGATGGCGGCTGAGAGTGCTCTTTGCCGCAAACGATCGAATGCAGCGTGGGCACTCGAAGGGTAATTCTGTGGAGAAATTACGAAAGTTAAATTTTAATGTTAAATTTTTCAAAATTAGAATATAGGTATAATATAAAAAATATAAAAGACAACATAGTTACGTACTGCGTATAATAAACACCTCGTTGGCATGCACAGACACTGAAAGCAAAAGACAATATAATATATTAATAAACAATGTATAAAATAATAAACCAACACTTTTAGTGACAATATATCAATTTTAATTGATGGGCATTGCAAATTATAAATCACCATTAAAGTGTGCCAAATTTGTCAAAATTCAGAATAAATTGACAAACGAAAGCTTTAAACTTACCACCATCATTGATGCCGTGGTGGGCATTCAAATGCTTTCGCATGTCCGCATCTAATTCGCACTCAAACGGACATTTTGCACACATGAGCATGGGTTCTAAGAGCAGAGATAAATGGCTTAAGGTGTGTATTTTAAAAAGTTCCAGCAACGAACTTACTCTTGACACTGCCAACGCAGAGCGTCTCAATGTTGGTTCGGGGCACGGACACCTTATCGCCCTTGGCCTGGACCATGTCTCTTGTGGGCATTCGCTTGTGCACGGTTTTGTAGTGCCTGATGAGCAGTCGCTTCATGTTGTAGAGATTGGTGCACAGCTCGCAGCGATAGGGAGCTAGGCCTGAAGGCAAAATCAGATATATTAGTATTAGGTTAACAGAGCCAAGTGGCTTTTGTGACTCACCCCGATGCACAAACATGTGGTTTTCGAATTTGTACTGGCTGGTAAACTTCTTGTTGCAGTAAATGCAGTAGGGCTTCTGCAGATGCTTCGATTGCTCGTCATCGAAGTCGTCCACATCATCGTCGTCGCTGGTCAATAGCAAATTCTGATCCGTTGCAGCATCATTGTTGTCATTTTCGTCATCGTTGTCGGCATCCTCCTCTTCCTCCTCCTCCTCCCCCTCCTCTTCGCCCACCGCATCGTCCTCCTCCTCGAAGTCCTCGAACAGATTCTCGGCATCAAAATCAATACTCATATTATTGTTATCGATCACAATATCATCACCATCCACCACGGGCATATCATCCGCCGGTATAGTGCATATGGCGGCCACATCGGTGTTGTCAATGAAATCCTGCATGTCGCCAAACATCGAGATGTTGGACGTATTGGCGGATGGCATTTGCTGAACGGATTCGTTCGCTGGAAGATTGGTCTCTGGGATTTCTGGAAAAATTCCAAATGCATTGCTGTCGGTTCCGCCGGTGGATTCCCCCACCGTTGTCTCTGGTAACGAATGTGTTACGACCGTGGAACTGGAGGTCGGCGCATAGAAGAGCGGCGTGGCATCTACCACCATGTTAATGCTGCTTGTTTGAGGAATCGTCGTCGATATGGTGGGCATAGCCGCTGGTTGCTGCACTTCCACCTGCGCTGCCGCAACAACTGACGGATCAGCAACAAGTGGCTGACCTAGATCAACTGGTGGATCTGCAAAACATTACATCACATTCATGCCAAAAAGGTAAAATATTATAAGGAAAGTCTGGAAAATCAACTTAACACACACTTTAAAAACTGTTTTACAAATAATTAGGATATTTTGCAAGCATGAGAAAATGAAAATAGTCACAAAAATCACCAGATGAATTGATCCTGTTTAGGTCCTTACCGAAAGTCAACAAATGTGATCTCAATCTTTCCATTGCATATGTTTTTTCTATTTTGAATATGCAATGAAAGTCCAGCTTCTGTGGAACTTTTTTGAATTGTCATTAGCGCTTAGGCTGAAGACAATACCCACAGTCCTACCCGCTAATAAATGCCAAAGACTAAATGCGATTATGATTTGAGCTTAAATTTACTGATAGAAAATTACAACGGATTGTAAATAATTTTAAATTGCATTGCATTGTTATCTATTTTTTTAATGTATACGTTATTTTTACTTTTGTGTAAACTTTTGGGTTTGTATGGGTTTGCAGAAAATTACCGTCAAATGAGTTAATCAAAGAGCAAAACAAAATATCTAATACACTCATTGAGTTGTGGTTCCAACGAAGGAATTGGTAAAATAACTAACCAATAAATATCAAATAAAAATGTTTTCACCAACTCAAGCAGTATAATAAAAAGATTCATTTGCGACTCATTTCATAACCCTCGGAAATACCGGCGAAAGACGAATCCAGTTCGAATTCCCTGGTTAAAACGATCTCAAGACTCACATTTAATGCCCACTTGGATGTCGGTGTGATCTGATTTCCTAGCCGGCGGCAGCTCATTGGTGGCCACTACAATCGGTGCCTCATGGACAGTGCCGGCTCCCACCTCGCCCGACCAGCTGGGACGCAGCTGTACCTCTGTGGGCTGGATCGTGTGGGATTCGGTGTAGTGATTCCTCAGCTGAGTGGGCGTGCGCGTCTCAAAGAGACACATGTCGCACGAGAACACGCCGGTCTGCTCTACCGGCGCCGGGTCCTTGATGATCTTTCCGTTCTCATCCAACCGATGGTGAACCATTTTGTAGTGCTGGATGAGATCGGCGCTCCGCAGCGAGTAGAAATCGCACTGGTCACAGAAGAACTTGGGCAAATCTGTTCGAAGCAGAGGGACAGAGATTAGTAGGTAAAACAAAATCGAGCATCAAGGAGGAATCAACTAACTGCTATGGGTCAACTGGTGAGATTTTAATCGCGGAATTGTTGAGAATGTTTTGGGACACAGCTTGCACTTGTGCTTGTAGATGTGAGATCCGCCAACGGTTGGCTTTGGCTTGACTGGAATCGTATAAGAGACTGTAGTAGGGTGATTCAAGTTTTTCAACAAAATCTTACCTCTTATCTGCGGCATAACTTCCTCCACGATTAGCTCGTTGACATCGATATCCATTGGCTCGTTTGCGTCATCGCCGGACAGAAGCTTTTGCAGGCTAATATTAACATTGGAGGGATTGTTCGGCTTGCTATCGTCAATATACTCTATGACCACGCCTGCAACGGATCGGTATGAGTGTACATTCTTAAGATCTTACTCTCAGCTAGCTAGACCCACCGCTTCCGTTGACCTGCTGCAGTGTGCCATCGGGCAGGACGAGGTACTCGGTGCCGATGCTCACATTGGGCGTATCCATGGGTGGCAAGGTGGAGGTGAGGGTGTCCACTCCGGGCCCCGCCTCACCCATGCTGACGGCCAGCTGCTGCTCGATGTCCCGCAGCTGGTCTGCATCGATCTGCGGCTGTGGCTGCACGTAGTCATCGGGGGCCAGCACAGTGGGAATTAGCAATTCCATGTCCTCCAGCGTGCACACCGGTTTGGGTTCTTCATTAATGGGCGCTGGCGATTCCTTCGACTTAATATGTTCGTCCGCCTGGCCAATGGACAGACCGTGAAAGGTCATATAGTGTTCCAGTAGAACGCGCTGTTTCAGCGTGGTGAAGATGCACAACTTGCAGTTGTAAGAGATGCCCTCTGCAATGGGAATACCATGCTATTAGGTGAAACACTATTTGTTTTAGGCGAAACCTGTACCTGCATGCTGGCGTATGTGCTGCTTAAGCTCTAGGCGATTGTAGACCACCACTCCGCACACCTGGCACTCGTGCCGCATTGTCTTCAGTGTCTCAGGCTAAATTCGAAAAAAATGGTGGGTAATGTAGGCTGAGAACTATGAACCCATTGAACCAAACACACCTCTTTAGCGACTGGCTTTGCCGGCCCCTTCTCTGGCTCCTGGCCCAAGGAGCCATTAGGTCTTCTCTGACCCTTGGAACACAGTTTCCTGCACAGAATCTCATGGGCACGCAGTGCATTCTTCAGGAAGTAGTAGGCCACCTGCAGGCTCTTGCTACACTCAATGCAGATTAACTGCGGAAGCTCCGGAGCATTTTCAGCGCCCACGCAGAAGAGCAGGCATCGAAGGAGCGGGATCTTGTCCCCCGCATCCGCGGGATCAAGGCTGCGCGCCATCGCCACCGAGTCTAGTTTTAGGTACTCCGCGTCCGTTTTCAAGCAGCAGCGACACGAAAACTTATAATCCACCTCGGAACCCGACACTGCGTCCGAGTGCGAGCTATTCCTCTTGTTCAACGCCATCGTTCACGTGCTGCTCATCTGGTGGCGCCCGTTTCGCCTGGTGCCCTTCACAACGGATTAGCTGCTAACTGCCCACGATAAATCTCGGTTTCACAAAAAATTGGATTGTTTTTCTCCACTCGCGTCGCGTCGAAATAATTTCGCAAGACAGGGTTGTTTCGCATTGGGTTTTTGCTCGACCGGGTTGGCAGCCTAGCAAAACAGGGCTGCCCTCCCAGCCGATTGGCAGCGCCTATCGATAACGCGTTCATTTCGCGCCCTGGAATTCTATACTATATCATTTTCATAATTTTATCAAATTTTAAATATTTTTAATGGATTTTTAAACTCAAATACATTTAATTTCAGCAAAGAATCTTTGCCTTTACAAACATCCTTTCTTTAATTACTTAGGTTTTTTAAATTTAATTAGATTTTACGACACCATTTTTTAACATGAAGACTGCCACCAAAGAAATTAAATGATAAAAGTAAAGTAGTTTTTTATGAATGTCAAATAAAAGCAATTATAGTTTAAACGTATATTTTTATGTTGACCATTTCAGCAGGAATGAGATAACTATCAAACCGACGAAGTAGTTTAGTCTGTGACTAAGAATTTAAATAATATGTACTATCAATAAAACGTTTGGGTCCTAGTAATGGTATTATTGTTTGAGATTTTTAAGGAAATTAAATTATTTAACTTTTTATTTGATTAACCAAAAGAAAGTCGTGTTTAAAGAAAAACTTTTGAGTTTATACAAATTAAATTATTACATTTTTTATTTGATTAACCAAAAGAAAGTCGTGTTTAAAGAAAAACTTTTGAGTTTATAGTTAACCAGAAAACGCGGCGGGTTAGGAATGCTGTCTTTAGGGAACCTCAATTGATGTCAGGTGCTTTAATCCTGGAAATTTCTCTGTGGTCTCAGGTAACTCAACTAAAGTCTTAAAAATGTGGTTCTTGTTAGTTTATTAGCAAAGGCAAAGAAGCAAATAGCTTTGTGTAAATATTAACTGGTGTACTCCATGGGCACGCACTCCTCGGCGGCCACCTCATGCGAATGCGAATCGTCCTCCATCAGATGCTGCAGGCTTTCATTAGGATAGCTAAAAAAACACATGGCATTACATAAATACATATTAAATCAACAACTTTAAGTTACCACTTGGAGGGACTTTCATCGCTGAGCATTGTGGTGGGCACGGTGGCCGAGGTGCACTCCGGACTCATGAGCTCGAGGGGCGTCGGTCGTCGCTCCTGAAGCTGGCGAGCAATCTCCGCTTGGCTCAAGCAAGGCGACACATCTTTGGGTGCAGTCTGTAGTTGCAGCTGCTGCTGCGAAGGGGAAACTGTGGCGGTGAGCTGTCTTTTGGGAGCAGGAGCAGCAGCAGCAGCTGTGTGGATTCCATGATTGGTTGGCAACATGCCGGTCAGTACTTTGCGCCTTCGTCCTCGTGTGGCACCAACAGTGGTCATGTGCGGGGGCACTCCCGGAGTTCCAGGTGTCCCCTTGTCCTTGTGCTTCCGCCGAATGGCGTCCTTTGGTGTCTGTGACCCTCCTGCAGCTCCGGACGTGGACGCAGGCTCCGAATCGGAGCTGTCGGTGGCATCGGTGTCGCTGGAGTCTTTGGCCGGCTTCTCGTACAACAGCAGGCGGTCCAGCAGGAAGGTGCGATCCCGCGAGACCTTCAACAGGCGTCGCTGGTTCGTGTGCAACAGATCCTGGAAGTACTCGTTCTCCTGTAAACACAAAAAGCTGTGACTTGCCGTGGCCAAGTTCAACTTTAGATATTTACATAGATGAGGAACTTCAGCTTCTTCTTCAGGTTCTTGTAGCGCTCCTTAAAGTCCGTCTCGTTGGCTCCCAATCCCGCGGAAACGGAGGACGAGCTAGCGAGTGCTGCTCCGCGGGAATTTGCCGGGACGCGATCTCTGGCAGGCGTTGGCGGTTCCTCGTCACTCGGTGGCTCGTCCTTGATGGCGCCCTCTTCCTGGTTGGCCAGGGATCTGCAGTACCAGCCCTCCAGCATTGTATTTTAATGCACTTCGCCTTTTGTTAATTTTCTTCTCGTATACATGCCACGAAGAGATGGGAGTTAAGCGATAGTTGAGAAGGCCGCCAGCTTATCGATAAGAATTGTTATCGATGTTGTTGATTAAGTACCGTTATAAATTAACCTTTGCGAGTTTAAATTTAATTGTAATAAATTTAATAGGGTTTTTAAAAAATGATAGCTTCCTTAGTTATCCTTAATATGTATGCTGCTATGTAGGACTAAATTTACAGACTAGACTCTTTGAAGACTAGCCCTAGTCGCATTACTATTTGATTGAACAAAGTTAAACATTTTTTTGTTTTGTTTTTCGAAACCTTTTTCTTTTGAGTAGTTGAACAAATAGTTGAACAAATAGTCATAACAGACTAATTTGTTTATAGTTTTAACATAATTAAGTTCCGACAATGACCGTATAGTTTTATTAACAAACAAATAAAATTTTAAACAGAATATAATCTCTCTTGTATTTTTTAAGTTTATCTTTATTAAATACTTTATTGTGTGTTAACGATAAGAATAATAAAGTATATGTTTATAGCTTGGCATATTGCCACTCATGAACAACCATTGACGATTGGATGTCCTTAAGAGTTTGGCAACCTATCAGCGCCATTGTGATCTCGAAATCCTTCTTCAGCACTTTCAGCATCTCCTCCACGCCCTTCTCGCCATTGTAGGCCAGAGCCCAGACAGCCGGACGACCCACGAATACGGTCTTTGCTCCCAGAGCCAGGGCCTTGAAGATGTCGTTGCCCTGCATGATGCCGCCGTCCAGCATAACCACCAGATCCTCACCCACGGCTTTCACAATCTCCGGCAGAGCTTCGATCGAGGCCGGAACCGTGTCGATCTGACGTGCTCCGTGGTTGGACACAATGAGTCCGGCGCATCCGAACTCCCTGGCCAACACGGCATCCTCGGCAGTCAGCACACCCTTCACCACAATGGGCAGCTGGCTGATGCTCTTCAGCCAGGCAATATCTCTCCATGTAATGGTGGGATCGAACTGACTGGACACGTACTCATTAATGCCAGAGGCGCCCATGGTGGCGTTACCCACTCCGGTGGCCTTAACGCCCTGGAAATTGGCCAGGGTTAGGTGCGATGGCAGGCTAAAGTTGTTGCGCACATCGGCACGACGGTGTCCAAAGATGGGGGCATCAATGGTCAAGACGAGGGCTTTGAAGTTGGCCTTCTCGGCGCGGCGCACAAGTTTTTCTGTTATGGTACTAAAACAAAGGTGATTAAAAGATATAAAAAACATATATATAGGCGTCTCTTCTTACCGATCCTTGTAGATGTAAAGCTGAAACCACTTCACGGTGTCCGGCGCACCGACTGCCAGATCCTCCAGCGAAGTGGTAGACAGGGTGCTGAGTATAAAGATGGAGCCAGCCTTTCCAGCCGCCCTGGCATTTCCGATCTCGCCATCCGGATGTGCCATTTTCTGCATCGCAGTGGGAGCAATGCCCAGCGGCCACTTCATCTGCTCCCCGAAGATCTTGCAGCTGACGTCCAATTGGGAGACATCCCTCAGACAACGCGGACGCAGACGCAGCCGGCGGAATGCCTCGCGATTCAGTCCCAGGGTGAACTGCTCACCGGCTCCACTGCGGTAGTAGTCCAAAGCATTCTTCTCCAACTGGCCAGCGGCCTTCTTCTCAAAGTCCTCCACACACACCAGAGCCATGATTGTTACGTAATAGGGGAATGGAAATATTCAATGTTTGGGAACACCTCTCGCCGCACCACCCAGACTCGAACTAAACCCACTGAGATTAGGGGCCAGCATCAACAGCTTTTGCCTGGCGGGGTCCATAAACCGAGGAATCGCGATAAGCGCGCTGTCTGCCGGTTGCAACTGATAAGGGACCCCTCTTCATCCCGAGATTACAGAGCACAGATCAGCGCAGAGATCATATTAATAAGAAGACGCAGTAGGGACACTCTGCATGGGGGGTAGCCACTGCCGGAGGTGATAACCACTTTCGTTTTGGCAGGGCTAAGGTTAACCGTCATCACGTACCTCCTGCAGGTTCAGATGCGTTCAACGTCCAATTCTCACCCTCCGGTTTCCTATTTCATGAGGGGGTTCCACTTACAAATGGTTTGAACGAGTGGATGCTCGCTGCGAATTGTGAACTATCAACGGGTTTATTGAAAAACAACGTAAAATGTCTGTAGAAAACTCACTCTTAGAACTAGTTAACCATCGTCGGGCACTTCAAACACTGTACGACGCCTTAAGGTTGTTAAAGTACTCCAGATCCTTTGCGCTTATCGAGGGCACAAACTTGTTGAACGACTTGGTGAAGTCCTCCGCCTCCACAATCACGTTCTCCGGCAGCAGTTCCTTCTCTGTTATTGCTCCACTTAAGTGTCTGTCTATGATGCGTCTCACAGCCGAGAGCCAGGCATTCGAGCAGATGGAGTACAGATCTGCTCCGCTCATTTCACTCTTCAAGCGCTCGGCAATCTGGTCCATGTCCACTCCGGCTTCTAGGGCGAATCGCTGGGTCTGGGCACGTAGCACGGCTGCCTTGTCGTCGGCCGTGGAGCAGGGTCCCACGTAGAAAAGCTTGTCGAAACGACCGGGACGTAGAAGGGCGGGGTCAATAAGATCCGGCCGATTGGTGGCGGCCAGTATGAAGATGGGCTTGCTGGTATCGCCATCGCTCATGCCGTCCATCTCGGCCAGAAGTTGCGACACCACCCGATCCATAACGCCTCCAGAATCACCAGCCACACCGCGGTTGGGAGCCAGGGAGTCCAGTTCGTCCAGGAAGAGCACACACGGTGCCGCAGAACGAGCACGGGAGAAGACCTCGCGAACATTCTGCTCGCTCTGGCCCACGTACATGTTGAGCAGTTCTGGGCCCTGCACGGAGAGGAAGCTGAGGTTGCACTCGGTGGCCACAGCCTTGGCCACCAGGGTTTTGCCTGTTCCCGGGGGACCGTAGAGCAGGATGCCCGATCTCCTCAGGTTCTTGCCCATAAGATGGACATGCTTGAGCGGCAAGCCAATGCTGCTCTGGATCTCGTCCTTGAGCTTCGCAAGACCACCGATATCCGACCAATAGACCTTTGGCACCTTCGGCGCACCCAAGCTGTCGGCGAAGGAACTCTGCATGTCGGTTAGGTTCTTGGCGAAGTGTGACATGTCTAGCGTTTTCCTACCCAACCGATTCCGTATCTTCAGGCGAACGGCACTGTCGTAGAGCAACTGCAGGTCGCCCAGCAGAAAGCCCTGCGACTTGGAAGCCACTTCCTGCAGCACATTGAGGGTTTCCCTCCAATTCGAAGACACGCGCGACATGAACTGCGACTGATTTTCCCGCGAAAACAGGGGCAACATATCGATGGCCTTTTGATTGTAGATAACATCATTAAAAGTCTCGCGCACATGCATCCAACGGAGGATCTCGAACCGCTCATCCTTGCTGGGCATCTCAATGCTTATAATCTCCAGGAAGAGACCTTGAATCATGGGTTTAAGGTGCCTGTCGCTGGTCAAAGCCACCACCACAATTGGGTGCTTCCGATCCCGGGTGAAGAGCTCTTGAACCTGCACATGGAAGGCCGAAAGCAGACGCAGGTCCTCATTGCCCTCGTTGTCTATGCCAAATATCTGTAACACACATATATATATTTAATATTTTAACTACGTTGATTGAATACCACCCACCTCGAAGTTATGGAAACATATCAAGAGCGGCTCACTGACTTGGCTCTTGGCAAATACCGCCTTAAGCTTCATCTCCGTGTGCGATGGAACCTGTGAAACGATCTCCGCGCAGTCCGCACCGTAAACATGCATGCCCAACTCCTGGGCTACTGCATTAACGAGCTTCGATTTGCCGGATCCTCGTTCGCCCTGCAGCAAGAAAACCGGAAAGATGTGCTTGGAGGACAGACAGGCGGACTTCTTGGGCAGAAAGGCGTCCACCGAGGAGCGCAACAGTTGGTAGGGTTTTCGCAGACCACTCGGGTAGTTCTCCACGATGGCCACGTTGTCGAGCAATTGGCGAGGCAGGAAACTGTGAACTGACGGTACTTGAACCAGGTTGCTGAAGTTCTTGGCCACCACCGCCTGCAGCTCGAACTCGCTGCCCTTCGTCTCCAGGTGAACGCACTTTAAGTGCAAGTGGCGCAGGTTGGCGAATATCAGGTAATAGTGCGCATAGGTTGCAGTGCCCAACAGGTCGGCGTTCACCTCGATGCGGTAGATATGGCCACGATGCAGCAGTCGCGGAGTGTTGAAGTAGTTGCTCAGGATGAGCTCCGTCAGTTCGGCGGGCAACTCATGCGGATCCGACAGCAAGTACACATGAGCTTTGGTGGCTATGCCTGGTATAGTCTGCTCATCAGCAAACTGCTCTAGTTGCACCCAACAGTTGGAGCGGACTTGAAAGCGGTCCAGTATGTTTCCATAAAAGTTTTCCTTAATTGGTATTTGAAAATTAATGTTATAAATAAGATTTTTGTTTCATTTAATGGGTTTCAGGACTCTCAAAACAAGCTCGTTTGTGAAAATATTAAAACATTTAAGAATTACCCACCTGGACATACAGACAATTGGGTTGACATTGGGCCACCGGGAGTATCTGGGCCACTATGGTGTGCGGGGCCTCCTGGAGCATTTGCTTGATGACCGTTTGTGGCGTGGATCCTCCATCGCCGGACAGGGGCTTACAGACCTTTTCCCTTCCTCCTCGGATGACCAAGTTGACAAAGTTGACGTCCGGCGACTCGGCATAGGTGTCGTACACCTCCCGACTGGCGAACACCAGGTGCTCCGACTTGATCAGCTCGTTCTTGATCAGCAGATCGTAGAGGCGATTCGGAATGGGGGTCAGCTGCAATTTGCCCTTGTAATATTTGGCGTAGCGCCAGTATACGGCGTATGTCAGATATCCGGGGTAGAGAAACCAGGGCCACTTGGGCGCCAGCACCTGCACGGCGGAATTGTAGCCCTCGATTAGCTCTAAGACGCGTCCGGAAAAGCTGAATCTCGGCTGGCCAGGATCCTGTTGATCGAACGACACCGAATTCCGCTTGCCCGCGACCTTTTTCTGCGGAAACCAATCAGGAATTAGCTAATGGGGTTAATATATTAGTTGTTGACCTACCGCAGAATCATTTTCATTCATTTTTCACAAAAATATGGACAAACACAACAGAAAGCACGAGTACAAGGGTTAATTTCGAGAGGCGGTGTCAAAGTTCAAGGAGCTGGGGAGTGGGCGCCAGACAAATACACTGAAATAAGCAATGGCAATTCAATCCAGTTAATGCACAGCGTATTATTACCCTTCGCAAAGGAGATTTAGCCAATTTATTTGGCCAGTTACGATGGATTTTACCTTTTTTATGATTACTCTCCTCTTCATTACGAATGTTTTGGTTCAGGTAACAAAAAAACGTAAAAAATACCAAAAGTATTTTGGCAGCCCTGCGCCGGCTATAAGAACTACAGTAAAGTCTCGCTAGTAATGAATAAAGTAAAAGTATTATATATATGAAATATATTGATTTTTTTTTGTCTTAAATTGAGGTATAAAATACAAAACAAGTATTGAAAAAATTAAAATTTTATTGTATGATCCAATTTCTGTCGACCATAGTTTACTGTACCTATTGACGCATTTAGTATATTTTAGTATACTCTGCAATGCATCGTGGTATTTTTGACCCATCCAGACCTGGTCACACAGCCACGCAAAACAAAATAGTACAGATCCCCGTGTTTATTTTCCGCGAAAATGAGTCTGGAAATGAGTAATATCAACGGCGGGAACGGGACTCAAACGCCCCACGACAAGCGGGAGTTGCTCTGCTTACTGAAACTCATCAAGAAGTACCAGCTGAAGAGCACCGAGGAGCTGCTCTGCCAGGAGGCCAATGTGAGCAGTGCGGATTTGTCTGAGATCAGCGAAAGTGATGTGCAGAAGGTGCTCGGCGCGGCTCTGGGACTTGGAGATGACAGCCGGGAGCGGAAGCATGTTCCGGTTCCGCAGCAGGACCACAAGCCATCGGCGGTGACGGAGGCCAATGCCGCGGAGGCGCTGGCCAAGTTCATCGGCGACGATAGCTTCGATGCCCAGCACTACGAGCAGGCCTACATGGAGCTGCGCACCTTCGTGGAGGACTCCCTGGACATATACAAGCACGAGTTGTCCATGGTCCTGTACCCCATCCTGGTGCAGATCTACTTCAAGATGCTCGCCAGCGGACTGAGGGAAAAGGGCAAAGACTTTATTGAGAAGTACAAATCCGATCTCGATGGCTACTACATAGAGGGGCTGTTCAATCTTCTGCTCCTGTCCAAGCCGGAGGAGCTGCTGGAGAACGACCTGGTGGCCGCCATGGAGCAAGATAAGTTTGTGATCCGCATGTCCAGGGACTCGCATTCGCTGTTCAAGCGCCACATCCAGGATCGCCGGCAGGAGGTGGTCGCGGACATTGTGTCCAAGTACTTGCACTTCGATACCTACGAGGGCATGGCGCGCAACAAGCTTCAGTGCGTAGCCACGGCGGGCTCTCACATTGGCGAGGCCAAGAGGCAGGACAACAAGATGCGGGTGTACTATGGCCTGCTCAAGGAGGTGGACTTCCAGACCCTGACCACCCCAGCGCCGGCGCCGGAGGAGGAGGACGACGATCCGGATGCCCCGGATCGCCCCAAAAAGAAAAAGCCCAAAAAGGATCCGCTTCTGTCAAAAAAATCAAAATCGGATCCGAATGCCCCCTCCATTGATAGAATTCCCCTGCCGGAACTGAAGGATTCGGATAAGTTACTAAAGCTCAAGGCCCTCAGGGAAGCAAGCAAGCGTCTGGCCCTCAGCAAGGATCAACTGCCCTCCGCGGTCTTTTACACGGTGCTCAATTCTCATCAGGGCGTCACTTGTGCCGAGATCTCAGACGATTCCACCATGCTGGCCTGCGGATTTGGAGACTCCAGCGTGAGGATATGGTCTTTGACGCCCGCCAAACTGCGTGCCCTGAAAGATGCAGATGCCTTGCGGGAGCTGGACAAGGAGTCGGCGGACATCAATGTGCGTATGTTGGACGACCGAAGCGGAGAGGTGACCAGAAGTTTTCTGGGCCACACCGGACCCGTATACCGCTGTGCCTTTGCCCCCGAGATGAACCTGCTGCTCTCCTGCTCTGAGGACAGCACCATAAGATTGTGGTCCCTGCTCACCTGGTCATGTGTGGTCACATACCGTGGGCACGTTTATCCGGTGTGGGATGTGCGCTTTGCGCCGCACGGCTACTACTTCGTCTCTTGCTCTTATGACAAAACCGCCCGACTGTGGGCCACGGACTCCAACCAAGCGCTGCGAGTCTTTGTGGGCCATCTGTCGGACGTAGATTGCGTGCAATTTCATCCCAATTCCAATTACGTAGCCACCGGGTCGAGCGATCGTACAGTGCGCCTGTGGGACAACATGACCGGACAGTCGGTGCGCCTAATGACGGGTCACAAGGGTTCGGTGACTTCGCTGGCCTTTTCCGCCTGCGGACGGTACTTGGCCTCGGGATCGGTGGACCACAACATTATTATCTGGGATTTGTCCAGCGGAGCACTGGTCACCACCCTGCTAAGGCACACCAGCACCGTGTCCACGATCACCTTCAGTCGCGATGGAACTGTCTTGGCGGCAGCTGGCTTGGATAACAACCTGACTCTGTGGGACTTCCACAAGGTCACCGAAGACTATATCAGCAATCACATTACTGTGTCGCACCACCAGGACGAGAACGACGAGGATGTCTACCTAATGCGCACCTTCCCCAGCAAGAACTCGCCGTTCGTCACCCTGCACTTCACGCGTCGCAATCTTCTCATGTGCGTGGGTCTCTTCAAGAGTTAGGATCACAGGTTAGCTTAGTCGGTATACGTAAAGTAGGCTTAAGTAATTCCCGGAATGTTTAGGATTAAAGTTTTGTAATCCATTTGTGCCCCTTCCCCCTGGAATGTCTTAGATTTTTAAGCCCAAAAGTTTGTGTATGCATAACTTATCAATAAATTTTAATCGAGAGGAAAAGTTGCTGATTTGGGTCCTTATACATAGTTCATATTTATTTAAAAGTCATACAATGAATACGCAACTGGAGGAATAACCTACTCCGCATCGGCCAGGCCGAACGTCCGGCGCACGGCCACTGAGTTCTTGATGTTGAATATCGCACAGCGCGGAGGCTTCTCCCCGCCGAAGGCCAGGGTGTAGGGATCCTCCGGACACTGGCGCATGCACTGCAGACGACCCATGTTGAACTCGTGCTCATAGACGTGCTTGGCCTCCGTGCCGTTGAAGTTCCACACCTTGAGGGTGCCCTCCGTGGAGATGGAGGTCAGCAGGTTGGGCATCTGGCTGTTAAAGCACACCCCGGAGATCTCCTCGTTGTGGGCCTTCAGGGACCAAAGCACCTGGTCGGGCGATCGCTTGTCGGCGTAGTGCAGGCTGCCATCGTTGGTGCCCACGATGAAGTAGTCGTTCTGGGTGGGATGCCACAGCACTTTCTCCACCTCGCCATCGACTTTCCACTGGATGCTGGACGAGTTCACCGCGTCGGAGTCGCGGCAGTCGAACAGTCTCACATATCCATCGGCACAGCCGGTGAGTATGCTCTGGGCCTCCTGCGGATGGAACTCCAGCGACTGCACCTTCTCGCCAAAGGCTGTGATGGTCGTATGTGGTTGGCCCTCGTCCATGTCCCAGAGTATCACGGTCTGGTCCACGGACCCGCTGGCCAGAATGTGCTCGAAGTTGGTGTTCCACGAGAGATCCAGCACCGCGTCCTTGTGTCCATACTGCTCCTTGTTCTGCTTGCGGCTGCCCTTGGAGCCCAGCTTAAAAGTGGGCTCAATGGAGTCCTGGATGTCCAGATCCCAGATGGTGATGATGGGGTCCATGCAGCCGATGGCGCACATGTTGCCCGTCTTATCGCTGCCCGCATCGTGGTTCATCCACTCGATGCAGAGCGGGAAGCTGGGCAGCAGAAAGTCGTGGTGCGTGTAGAGGGCTTCCTCCTCCTGGTTGAACACCCACACCTCCATGGAGGCGGCGTCGTCTTGGACGTGGCCCACCAGAATCAGGTTGTCGCTGGGCTTGATAACCTCATCCTCGGCCTCGGAGTCCTCGTCCTCATCGGGAATTTGCTCGCCGGCATCCACGATGTTAGCCAGGCTGGTGACATTGGCGTTCTCCTCGTTGTCGTACTCCTGGAACTGGAACTCATCACGAGGATTTCTGTTCTCACTGTTGGCATCCACATGGTCGTCCACATCCATATCATCGCCGTCAGCTGCGTCACCGTCGCCCTCCTCCGCCTCGTCGTCGCTCTCCTCGTCCAACTCCTGCTGCGTATCGCCAATGATCCTCGCCAGCTCCGCCTGCGTCAGCACGATCTTGTCGGGCCTGTCCTTGGCCACGCCCCGTGGCACGAAGCACAGTGCGGGCACAAAGTCAATGCTCGCCTCCGGTGGTCCTTCCTCTGCCATTATTTAAATTGTAAAACAAAGATTACCCCACTAAACGCAATAGTCAACACGTGCAGCTTCAAACGAGAAAGGCAGTGTGACCGAAGCGAAATCATTTCAATATTAACAGTGGTTCAAGAAAATATACTAAAATGTAAAATAGCCTTTAAACAAAATTGTTTTTTTCTAATATATTAACCCTATAATTATTTAAGCCTTTTTTTATTCGTAGATTACATTTTTAATTAAACAAATTTGTTCACTTTAATGAGAGATTTATTTAAGTTATATATTTATGTTCGGATATCTTTGGAAACAAGACCCACGAATTTGTTGTTAAGCGGAGTTGATTTATGGATGCAGCGAGATTTTCTTATCTTTTCGCTATCAGAACTTTTCGCAGGTTAATGCAATCAAAGATTTAGCTATCTCCATATATACCTCCGATCTTCATCAGTCTAGAAGTTGCCTTCAGAATGGACGCGCGTAAATTTTCTACACACATATTGGACACCTCAGTGGGAAAAGCGGCTGCCAATGTCAGAGTAACAGTTTCCTTGCTGGACGAGATCCAGGAGTGGAGATCACTCCGGGCGGCCCAAACTGATGCCGATGGTCGCTGCCTGCTCCTGGAGCCTGGTCAATTTCCCAGTGGAATCTACAAGCTTACCTTTCATGTGGGTGCCTATTTTGCAGAGCGCGATGTAAAGACTCTGTATCCAGCAATCGACATCATTGTGGACTGCAGTGAAAATCAACACTATCATATTCCTTTATTACTCAATCCCTTTGGATATTCTACATACCGTGGTACATAGAGTTTTATAATCTATATTGCAAAGATAAATAAAACAATCGTTTAAATACCTACTTAAGTTTTTTTCAATTGTAGTTTGGTGCTCTTAATTAAAATACTTTAAAATTATAATTTTTTATATATGTATATGTTTTTTTAAACATTTTTGTTATTTTAAGTATCAAAAATATAAGAGTGTAGAAAAACAATGATTAAAACTAATTAAAATGTACATAGTTAAGACGAGATAACAAGGAAATAAACACACAAACACGACACAATTTACAAGTTCTTAAATTTTTCATCGCTAGCTTTTGTCACGACAGAATTTTGTTCTTCGTGCGTAATTTACCGTCAAAATTCAGTCCCGCGCTCATCTCTATTCGCCAAGTGTCTTACCATCTCTAGCCAGTATTTAGTGTAGTTTCAGTTTGTATTTCGCGGGTGGTTCGTGTGTGCGCTCCGTTGTCGGTGTTTGGAATTGAATGTTTTTGAAACGGCGATCGGGCGTTGTGCTCGCCGGTATTTATAATAAAATAAAATCAAAATTAAATAGTATAGTACCGTTGCAAGCTATAATTGGAATGTGAGTGCCGGGTACCCTTGAGTTCTACGGATCTCGTTGGATTCTGCCTCCCACTGAGGCGCAACAGTTGTTTCGGAATAAGAATCTGTATGGAAATGATATCAGTGTGTGTTTTCAAAGAGTTAAACAATAAGTTGGATTTGTTATTGGAAAGTACAAACACACAGCAGCACTACTCCCATAGACACACACTCGATGCGGCCGAGCCAACAAATCCCCGACAAATCTTAAACCAGTTTTAAGATACATATTCTTGGTGTCAGTGTGTGCATGTTGATTTTTTCTGGCATTGTTTTCGTTTTTATATTTCGTGCTGCTGGCTCTGCATCTTTTTTGTGTACCCTTTTCGCTTGCCTCTGCCTCTAATCGCGTTTCCATTTTCTGGCCGCCGTCCAGATCCGAGGTCTTGGTTTTGGTTTGGGTTTGGGTTCGTGGTCCGGCCGAGCAACAAGTACCCTGCCTAGTACCTATACCTATACCTATATCTATACCCTTACCCATACCCATACCAAGTGCCAGCCCGCGTCTCGCTCCGTCTCCCACCTGAAAACCCGAAAAACACGGAAAGAAACGAGCTTAGATTCTAACGAGATCAGCACGCCAGTTGGTAACTCTGCCCCAATTGGTCCAATTTGACTGCTGTGTACGAGGCACCATTAAAACTCCGGCGTAGAATCGCACAAATAATTCCAAAAGGTGAGTTGGTGGGATGTACAATATCAAGGGTCTTGGTGATCTCGAGTAGTAATGAGAAATTTATAAATTGATATTTGCTGTATATATTGTTGACTAAAACCTGTTGGAATATGCATTTCAAATCTTGGGTTCCAAAGACAACAATTTTTGGATTGTATTTAATATATATAATACACATATACACACATTGATAAATATTTTATGATTCAGAACAATAGAAAAATGTAAACATTATTTAGAACAAGCTGAATTTTTGTGTGTTTCTGAAATTAATTAAAACAATGAAATGTATTGATTGTGCAAATATGTCGTCAGAACCAGTTGAACTACAAAAGCATAATTAACACTTTCATTATTTATTCGGGATACAAGTTCTACGGAACGTGGGAAACAATTTAAGTAAACTCTTTGGCAACTAATTTGAAATTCAATGCTGACTAAATTTCGAAAATATTTTCGTTAAGTTGTCTAGCCCGAGGACTATTACCTTACTGACTATGCGATATGTCGGGCAATTTGGTTTACCTAATAATTGAAAGTTCAGCGCCGCATTAAACCGCAATCAAAATGACAACTCGCTAACGGTCAATTAATCATAAATCTCAATGAATACGGCAAAAAGGCCGAAAATTGTGTATATGTAATTGATAATCGATCCGACGATAAACACTTTCCTGGCCCGCAGCTCTGGCCAAAATCCAATCATTAATAACTGTAGTCAAAAGATAAATAAAACTATGGATGCGAATACCGTTACATGGGGCGCTGGAAAAGTGTCAAAAATCGTAACCTACGTGGATATAATTTGCACTGACGTAAAGCCAAAAAACCTAATATGCGATGATCGTTAAACGCTGTAGGCAAATTAGAGAGCGGCTCAGCCGGCCAAAGTGCAGAAAAGAAGGCAAAAGCTTAGCCGCAAAAACAAAGCAGCAGCACCAGAAAAAAAAAAACAAAAACCTTTAAGACTGCACAGTTGGGGGGTAAAAAATGGGGGGAAATCGCCACTGCTTGAGCATGTTTGTCGTCGAGTTCAGCTGACATCGCAAAATGGCAAGAAGCCTCTCTAAGATACACAGAAAAAAATTAAGAGTTATGCAGATTGCTTAGACGATTTTAATTGCCATCTTAATAATAAAATATAAATGTTAATTTCTTCAATGTTATAATACATCTTTTTAAAGTATAATGAAACAAAAAGTATTAACTATTTCTGATGCACATATAACAAAGTATTCTCTTTTAAAGATAGTATTTTTTTGTGGCCCATTCGTTCTTTTATCTGCATTTCCAACAAAATGAAAAAAATATATATTAAATCTGTTACTGTGTAGCTAAAATGGCAAGAGCAAACAGGAAATGAACCCGCATGCACTTTTTCAAGTACCTTTCGTTCGAATTCGTTGGCCGATTGCATCGAGTTGTATACTCGAGCACCGAAGTTGGAGCTCCGACTTGAGCTTGAGCTTGGTCTAAAGTAAATTTTGTCGTCGTCTTGTGTTTCTTAGTTTGCTTTTAAGTTGTGCAAGTACCCAGCAGTTTTAAGAGAGGTTCCGTAAGGGTATACTGGAACATGGAGTTCAGAGAACAATGCGAAATGTACGAGAACTTAAATGCAAATTCTCACCAATTATATTTTAACCTTGAGTTATGAAAACTTCTATGTCTGGGGTTTTCAAATCGGTGCATTCGTCTAACTTACTCTTAAACATTCTATTTTTCAAAGATAATTTTGTAGTAAAAACTTTGTTTTCAAAATTGAAATTATTTGTATTTTCTTTTATTTACATTTAATCGTTTTGCTTGTACAAAGTTAACAAGTTAATACTTATTTGCTTACTTGCTTAACTGGACATTTTTAATGAAAAATATCACAGTTCAATAATATCACTTGCCCTTGCTTATAATTATTTGCATGGACTTCTTTAAAATAAATAAATATTTAAAGATTAAATCGAAAGACTCCATCTCCCACGCTAAGCGGTATCTTAATGGCGAACCCTCTGGCTTAGCCTTACCATTTAATTTTATTTTACTGCATTTTGTTTTGTTAATTTCCATGCAATTTCAGGGCATTTCATTCCGCTTGGGCGTAGTTGTTCCCGTACCCAAGTCGTTGTTTTTTCGCAATGTTTGCGCAGTTGTGTGGGCCTGCATTTGTATCTGAGTGCGGGGCTGCAGGGGTGCGGATGTGGATGTGTGAGTCGACCAACCTGTTCGGGGCTCAGGGAATGAGTCAGCGCTGGGGGTTCGCATCCATCCATGAGATACAATTCGAGTAGACTCAGTAAAGTGTTTGCCGAGGACACCAGGGAATGCAGGGTCCTTCTTCCTTTCTGACCTGCACTCAAGCGTTTATCCGTCGAAGGTTTTGATTATTTTGTTTCTTGTGCCCTTAGCAATGTCTCATATTACTGGGTGGATGGAGTCGAATCCCCTGCCATCCGTATCTTTCCGTTCTTTGCTTTGTTCATCGCCTCTTTGCTTCATTTCCCGTCTATGCATGGGGCAACTCGAAATGCGTTCAATGTGTAGTTTCCGATAAGCCTGCATTATGATATACTTAAGGGGCGAAGCCGTATTGAGTCTCTTTAATTTTGCGGAGCATAAAGCTATTGGAACAAATGGTTGGTACCAAGAGGCACCTGCAGATAAATAAAACTGATTTTTGTGTTAATATTCCAAAATAAATACATGTTTTTATTGCAAACAAGAACGCAAAGAAACTTTAAAAAAAATTAAATTCGGTTTAATCATCATAAAAAAGTGCGAATTTGGAAAATATTTATTTTATGAAATTTTACGCTCCTAGCATTCATTTGCATTCTTAATATGATTAGTTTCTGAGCATCATTATGAAACTATTCTGTTTTACAATTACCTGATTAATTCGTGTAAGACAGACGACCTTGACAATCTCTGCCCCCAGCGCTTGGCATAATTATCGTGTTTGGGTTTTATTCCACACGCTTCTCCCAATGTACCTTGGTCCTTACCTTCCTACCTACTTACCCGCACTCCAAATTGGATTGCAGCAGGTGGCGTGACTAAGACATTCCGCCATGGCAATGTGAGTTTTTCAAAATTCGAAACCAATTTCAGAGCTACAAAGCCGCTCTTTTTCTTTGTGGCTCTCCATGCGCTTTATAGTTCGCTAGCTGCTGTTGCTGCTAACAAGCTTTATTTCAGTCTTCCAAGCAGGCTTTTATTTTAGCAAATTTTTTTAAATTTTTATTTTTGCACATACACACATGACCACTTTTATGGTTTCGACATTAAAAATGTGGCGCAAAATTCAAACACTGGAGCGTAATTGAACAAGCTTGAGAGATGCTTCATGGGTGTGGTAAATGGGGGGTAGGAAAGGGGGTTGTATTAGCCGAAGTCAGTCGCGCACTAAATCCCAATGGTAACGCACCCATTAATCACAAAAGAGAAACAATAATGCTCGGACGGGCGAAAAAGTGGTAAAAGCCGCACAAATACCCAAACAAAGCGAGTTAAAAAATGCAAGCCATTGCTTTAAGATGTTCCTGAAAGATACCAGCCGGGTGTTAATTAATAAGTTTTATGTCTTGCGATATGTACTCGAAATTATAAAAATACAAGCATCCAACTATTGTGAGTCAGTGGCGACTCTCACATAGAATAGAATGCGATAACTTTCGACGGAAATTCTCTATAGCATCAAGTGATTTTATTGTCTGACATTTTGGCATTTAGGCATTTCGGGGAGTGTTGGATTCGTCACCGACCATATAATGTTTAATTAGTGCGAATTGCGTTGTGCAAAACAGTTAGCTTCTGTCTTGGCCAATTTTGTTGGTTAGGGGAACGGCTGTAATGGGGCAATTAAAAGCATTGTTAATGGGATACAAATGGGAGAGGGATATCCCATTCCTACAAACAAAACAAGCAATGTATGCAGCTAATTAATTAAGAAAAGGTTAATGTGGTAAGGGTGAACACAAGCGAGAGTATTAATTATTTTCCAAACGAAATCGATAGGAACTTAAAACCTTTTCATCGTATATTGACAATTATAGAAAGATACAAATTTGTTTATGATCATATTCTTCAGGTTATTTAAAATTTTACCTTTCAAATGAAAACCTATATTGGCATTAGTTATTTTAGTTACATAAAAAAAAGGTTTCTTATTTCCTTTAAAAGTTTACATAGTTATTTTCAAATACCTTATATGAACAAATTCTACTATTTTTATAGAAAGCAAAGCTTTTAAAGTGCATAAAAGTACAAAATGTATACATTTTTATCCACTAAAGTATATCCTTTAACACTTTTATATTCAGCTTAGTATCGTTGTCGATTCCCCGCTAACTCAATAAGAATGTTTCGGTTGGGCCCTGCCAAGACTGTTTCAAGTAAAGAGCTATTATTAGCAAGTGCTTATGCCCGTTTTGGCCAGCTCATTAGCCATTCTGGGCACAAGCCAAGTAACATAAAAGGCATAAAAGGCAAAATACACGAGTACGGCCATACGTCTATAAGCCATTTCATATTCACACCATTCACGATGGTTTATCAGGTTGCATGCACGCGATTCAAATCAATTGCCACAATGACACACATACAAATTGTAATGCTGCGGACACAGATACTTTTCGCAGCCACTGTGTGTGCTTGGGGCCCAGACAATCGTCTAATGCCCAAACCAGAACGATGACGAGGCAATCCCGTGAAGAAGACCTTCACGGTGGCAAACAAGAGCTGTACACTCCACAATAACAACAGTCGCATTCTATATTCTACGTCATCCAAGGAAAAGGGGTGGTGGGAGGTGGCTAGAGCGAGACAATTGCACGTGCTTTGCATGTTGAATTACAAAATAACGAGAACACAAACTTGTAACTCACTTTACAATCGACAGCTACGCAGAAGCTCTTTTCAGTTACAAAGCAACAGGTTTCGTTTATTCCATAACACTGGGAAAAACGTAAAATGTGAAATCAAAATAAAACTTAAGTATAAGTATTAATTTGGAAATTTTAAAGACTAAAAATAGATAGTACTTTAAAAATCGCTTTCTCAATTTAAATAAAATGATGCCCACAAAAACCGCATAGAAATGGAACCAGTAAATATCAAACTCAATAAATCATAAATAAATAATATTTTTAAAATTTTATTTTAAAATATTTTTTACTTTCAAAGTCTTTAAAATCATTTGTTATTTAAAAGTAAAAACAAAGGAACCAGAGTATATTCACAAAATAAAGCTATATTAAACCAACATTTTAAATCATTTGAAAAACTGAATTCTATGTGGATAGTTATGATTTAATACTTTCCCTTTTGGAGTCAGAGTTTTTCGCTCAGTGTAGTGTTGTAAAGAGGAGTTTGTGGGAAGAACCGCCCACAAGAGGGGGCGTAACGCTGTTTCTCTTTTAGCGGTTCTTTCTTTCTGCATAATTACAAGGCCTCTTCGGGGGCATCAAATATTCAATCGACACAATGGCACACATTCGACCTCTATTCTCTCCTCGCTTTGTTTTGGTCAGTATTTCTTATATTTTTATTTCGACTGCTATACTTTTATTTAGGTTAATGCTAAAAAATTGTCATAGCTGGCGGACAACTTTCATTAGGGCAAAGAAAAAGCAAGAAAAAAAGCCTTCTGATCGTTATAAACTTTTGCACTCCCAAAGCTGACTTCTTCACCAAGATTATGTCCGGCTTGGAGTCGAATATATACAGGCATATATAGATAGATACGGACAGAGTGGATGCTTATGCTTGTAATTTCACTTTTTATAGTTTACAAAAGGTTAAAACGATTAGGCATTAATGTTGGCCAATCTTTTTGATGCTTTTCTTTTATAATTTGCGCGCTATTAGCGTACTTATATTCTTTTTGGGTCACAGCTATTAAGTATTTTAGGTAGCTGATGGGTGTTGTGTGTGTGTCTAAGGTCGTATGTACCATGAAAAATACCTAACGACTTACAAAACTCAGTTAAAACAAATAAAAAAAGTACTGAAACATTACTAGCCTTGAATCATTTCTTATAGCGTTAACACACTTAGCTGTTTTTGGTTTGAATAATAATGCAATTCAAGTTTTTGTTTTACAATCTTAAGCTGAATTTAGAGTGTTCTTTTCATTCTTAGAATTTTATTTTAGCATCATTTTATTTATTAAAGTATAAACTTTGAAACTGTCAAAATACCTAAAATGTACACCAATATTATCAAATTAAATTCAATAATAACATAATCCAGAATATCTCTATTTTATAATATAGTTTAATTTAATAACAAACTTAAGTTAATCTCAAACAGCTAATCAAACATGTGGCATTTGAATTTTACATTAGCGCAGATTGCCATCACTTTCAACGCTTTGTTTGGGTCTCAGCTAATGACCTCCTAAGCTCAAGAAGATAAAATATTAATTTGTTTCCGATTTCTCGGACAGCTGCAGCAAAGGCAAACTTTAATAAATATTCATGCTGTTTAGACAGTCACTTTCCCTTTTTATCAGCTATAATATTAAAGGAAGTGCTAAGAGGAGCGACCTTTCATTCACAGAATTTTTAACCCAAGAGCGATAAGGCCTGGAGAGATATATGGGTGGTACAATTATACGATCCAAAGCATTCTCTTTGGATCTGCTTTCTTATCGCTCTGACAGCATCCGGGCCACACCCACGCCCTCAGATTGGATTGGAAAAATACTGAAACGAAAACAGATCCCATCGCCATAAAGCACAGGAATGTTCAGAAGTCATTTGGCGGATTTCATGCTCCGTTGGCTTTGATTAGACGCGTTCGATTTGTTTGTTTGTTCCGATCATGCCAACAATTAAATTCAATGAAATTTAATTTCGCAATTGAATTTCATTTTCAGCATGCTTGCGAATTACTCGAGCGTTGAGGCTTAGCTAAGTATTTGTTTCCCTCTCACTTTTCCCTTTCGCCTCCTGTTTTCCGATTTTCGCTACCCCACTAAAAGCCAATGTATCTGTTATTTTTCCTCGTTTACCGACATCTTGTATGCGTATGCAAAAAAAATGGTTTATTGGGAATTTGAGTGGTTAGTCAAAGTACTCGAGAAAAAACTTTTTTGGACATTATTCATAAATTTAAGTTCCCCATGTTACACATTGTTTATCTTTAAGCAAACCAATTTATTGAAATAAGTAATATTTTATAGGCATGTATAGTATACTCGTATTTACTTGTTTAAGGTTTGATTGCTATTGCTAAATGAAAATATCTACTTAAGAAAGACACCCGTTTTGTAAAAAGATTTACAATTCCATGATAAATTCTGTCAGCTGTTTTTAGTGAAAAATTGACACAATTTTAAAGTGTTTATACAATTGCAGAGTATAATAGATATTTTAAATATTGTAAGTTGCTTGAGATGATGAGACATGGTGATATATGAAACATTAAACTTTTAATAATGATCACAGCAGGATGTTTTGCTTTATGGCCCATTCAAAAAACCATATAATAATGAATCAACAAACCCACAAACATCCGCTGAGTTTGGCGTCCAGTGTCTTTAATTTGACAACAGGTTCCTTGGCTAGAAGGAACCCATCTTACGAACCATACAAACAATACAATTTTGTGTTGACTCGATTTCCGCTACACATGTTCATGCCCCATTGACTTACACTCGAGTTGATCAAAATCGAGGGGTTTGGGATTGGAAAGACTATGACGATGACGATGACCAAGAGGGGCGAAACCGATTTCCACAGCTTTTCCGTACTCGTTTCATTGCCGATCATTCGGGTTCGAGGTTTTCGATATTCTATTTAACGGCTCATCGGCTGTTCGAGCAGAGAACGTCTACGGATCATGCCCCCAAGACGGGATCTTGAGATTTTCCTTTGTTCCCAGACCGCTTCAATCTTAATGTGCGGTTTGGGTAAATGACTAACGGCCAGCTAAACTATAACTAATTGGTCCCAGGTAGTGGGTAGTTCCATCAGTTCATGTATTATAGATGGAAAAAAGTCTGTGGTTTCTGGCCGAAATTTAAAAGACGCCATAGATGGTAAGAAAGTATTTATATTGAAGCCTGTGATCTTGATCATAAAAACAGTACCTATATTTGTTAAATTTCAAATTTCAAATACAAAGTGAGTCAACCAAACCGATTTATTTGCTTTAGATTTGTTCATATTTTACAAGATATTGTAAATTAAATAGGGCTGGTTTATTATACAAACGATTGGTTTTTATTACCGTTTTTAATTAATTTATTGTTTTTTGTGTTTGCCCGCTTAACCAACTTTGAAATCAACCCAAGATCATATTTTCAGCACAATTAGAGCATATTAAGTGTGGCAAGAGCGAGTGAGAGGTGTGCAGGGCGAGACAAGGAGGGAGAACGTACTTGTTGTTACTATTTTTTTCTGTTTTGAGACTGCAAATTAACGCAACAATTAACAGAAACGAGTTTTCGAGCCAAGGGGAGCAAACAGAATGAAGTGAAGAATCTGGCTATGGATGATCTTTCGAATTTTTATAAATTATTGGGTGAAAAAGGGGCAAACATCGGAGAAAAAACGAAGGGGAAAGATTGGAGTGGCAAAGCAGCTTTATTGAACAACACAACTCTTCAACTATTTATGCCGGACCCCCGCTGAAGTGGCAAGTTCTGTTGGATTGGGCTTGCTTCGTTTTGGATTTGTTTTTAAAGAAGGGGATCGAAAACCCAGCCAAGCGATGGATAGAAAGAGTCAGAAAACAACAGAAAACAACACAAAATAAAATGGAAGAGAAGTAGTAAATGTTAATTTTATGCCACATCGATGATGACTTCGATTTTCCAAACGAAACTTGAAAAACTTTGGGAACACATGAGGAAAATCTTTTTTCTTAGTTGTAAGCTCCAAAAAAACATTGTTGATTTTAGCCAAACATATTTAGAATTTTTATTCTTTACTTGACAAAAATTAGTGAAGCAGCTTAAACAAAAGTTTTAATTGCGTTTATGAGTTATTATTAAGTTTTCGGTTATTGCGCCGTTGAGTTGTCTTTTTCGAGCAAGCCTTTGGCTTGATGTGGTCTTGTGGTTTTCCAGTTTTCAGTTTCTTGTTCAAGTTTTCGGTTTTGCTCTTATTACTATTCCACTTGGGAGCTATATGGCATTGAAGTGTTGCATTACCCCAGACTTTAGGCAAATTCTGTCTTCGCTTAATTCGCAATCGCTGGCGTCATTTCTGCCCCACGAAGTTATGTGACAAATTTTCCATAAATACATTTGGCCAGCAGGCGAGAGAGTTCAGCAACCTCCATCCGAACTGACCTATTTGCGAGGATTGCCAAGCGGGAAAAAGTGAGCGAGAAAGTGAGCCATACCATCCCGGAAAAAGCAGTCCAATTTGGACGCTTTTCTTGGGAAAATTACAGCTTAAAAGGTCTTATGGAAAACACTATTTGCAATGCAAAATAAATAACCTAGCCTCAAATGATTTGTTTAAGGAATATTATTATTACTAAAGTTTAATTTATTTCATTGAATACCTTGCAACTATAAATATTCGATTTAAATTTAAACGCAAACACGTGAGTCATATAACTTAAAGACTTTTTAATGTTAGTACATTTTTATAATATATTCCACATACCTTGTTATTAATAAACAGCAGAATCTTTTGAAATCTCATAGCAGACAATTATTTCTTTCGCACACTTATTATTGTGTGGATACATTAATGGGCGTGCAAAGTTTTTCTCCCCTTCTGCATATTGGTTTATTTTTGTGGGTGTGCGGACAAAATGTTTTTGCACTGATGAGTACGAATATTTTATTTTGCATTTTTGGATTTTCTCCGACTATTTTCAACATGCTTAAAATATTTTCTTGTCTAGAATTCGACATTCTTGCAATTTAGATATTAATTTTACGCTAACTGTTCTTTTGCCGCAAACGAAACTCATTAAGAGAAAACCAAACAAATAACAAATGAAATTCAATTAAGTTTTATGGAAAATGACGGGAAGAGCAAACCAATTTGAGTGCATAAAATTAATGGCAACAGACCGTGATAAAAGCGGTTTAAACCCGTTTAGAATCCAAGCTTGGATAATTTATTCATGGATTCATCATTCGATGCATTGTTCGATATCCCAAAACATAAACTTTTACTTTTCATTATTGTTTCGGAACCATTGTGAGTGCTCATCTCGGAAGACCCTCGAATCTCGGATCTCCCCCTGCAATTAATCTTCGCCAGCCCCGAACAATCCAATTAGATAACCCCGGGCCTACTCACGTGTGGGGGCAGTGAAAGTTTACGGCTCGTTCTAAGCCACTGGACCAGTCCGGAATACGGAGCCTCGGACGATCGCTATTTGCATAAAACACTCATCTAATAAAAGCCCTGTGCAGTGGGCAGCAGCTCGAGTGCTCGATCTCGAATGGAACGGATTGGTATCGTACGTGGAAATGCGTAGAAATCAGATCAAGTTTTTTTTACAACGATTGATGATGATGGTAGGGTTTGCTGTCTTTATATGTGCAGAGTTTCTCTGTGAACAAACAATTTTATTTTAAAGATGGCATCGGAAATGGTAAAGTGCACAGCCATTACATTCATACTTTTTTGCTTCTGCCTTTTGAAACTAAAATTACAACTATTCTGGGTGTTATTATTTTACCCATAGCTCAATTTTGTAGTTTTTATTACATTTGATTACTTATTTTATAAAATTTTATTTAACCAAATATTTGCTGTCATTGGCAGGAACGGATATGACTACTAAATGATATAATGAATCTAAAGAACTTTTAGAATTAGGTAATACCATTACAACCAATTTAAAGTTGAAAGGCCGGCGACAGCATTCCAATTTTGCAGTATAGAATAAAATTTGAGTTTTTTTTGGGCCTATCCTTGTAACCCAAACCCTTAAGGTCCTTTCCGCCACGCTAACTCACTTTTTTAGGCGTTATTTAATTGCATACCTGCTGCAGGCGAGTTTTACTTTCGCATAAAGGTCTGACCTCTTCCTGCCCTGCGATTCCCCCCACCCAGCTATCTACATTTTTGCCGGGCCATTTCTATGCAAATCAGCTGAGAACACGCACACATCAGTGGGGGTTCCCATGAAGGGATGTCCTCATATACTTATAATGGGGCACCGGCTTTCAATACACCGCATGATATGCGATATGGATATGCAAATTCAAAGGGGTTAAGGTGGGAAAAGGGGGCGGGGCGCGGCGATGCGAAGGCCTAGCCCAATGTGCAAATTCCTTTGGCCACGGGCTTGGCAAGAACGTGACAAAATGAAGTCTGTTTTCGGTATTCAAGCCTTACGTAACGCGCCGCCTGTTCGAGCCTTTAGTTCTAAGCCATTGTAGTGCCCGGGGATAATCAAGATTTACGTTCGACTTTCGCCGTTATCACCGGCCAATGGGCTGGGAAATCCAGGAGCCGTCTACGGATGGCAGATTGTGCCGGGGTCATGTTCGCTTTTTGGGTCATTGACCGCCCAATGGTTGATTGATTTTAATGCAGAAGAATTGTTGACTGCACAGAGGCAAAATAGCTAGTTTAAAACAGTTTCTGCTTCTGCTTTCTATATATTTAACATTTATTTACTAAACTTATATGGTTTTACTTATAAATAAGTCTTATTCCTACATGAAATCGTTACCTAAAATTGGTTCTTATATTTATTAGTTCAAAGTAAACAAAATATTAACCTTCTTATTTTGACAATTATTGATGATATTTTGTCTTTGTGTATTGTTTTTCTACAAGTACACATTTTTCTTGGCCATAGATCACTGTGAGTTTTCGATGAACATGAACTTGATGAGTTCATAAATAGCTTACAGTTCTTGGGGATACACATGCCCCACACATGTGTCCCTCGAAACCAGCTGATCCAACCTTGGAACTCACATATTTCGATTGCATCACTTCACCCTCAAATACCATATACTCAATGTATTTTTCCTGCTTCTTTTCAGACCACCAACAAAAGAGCTTCGAACAATGTAACGACAACTTAAACGATCTAAACACAATCGAAAGGCGGAAAATCATCGTATTGCCCAAAAATAAAATTGAACAGACCTCAGAAACCACTCCAGCGAAATCAGGTGAGTTGAGCAATAATTTGGAATTGCTTCTTTGATTGGGAAACACTCTGAGATAAATAGCAAATCATCATAATGATTCGCTTTGATCTGCCTTTATTTAGCTGCTTAAGTTTTACGAAATTCTTTCAAAATACTTTAAAGAAAATAGAGCAAAATTATTCATTTAAATATGCCCCGCCAGGGGAAAAATAAGCAACCAGCTTTTATGTGTTTGCTTAAAACTTTGGGGTACGACTTTTCGTCTGTCTCGTTGGCATTAAGTAAATTTATGTCTATGCACGGAAGAAACTCCTCAAATGCCACTGGTACGTGCAGCATTACAATGTTTAATGTACGAGAGTATATATATTTTAATATATATACTTGTTCGCACCTGGGCTTCGTCTCTGTTGTTATGGTAATGTGAGCTTCGTTTTGGGGTTTCATTCTGATTACAATAACATTTTTGCCTTCATTGTTTGCAGGCAGCCAAAGACCTTGGGCTCAGATCGACCTTGAATCTGTGTGTAATTCAAACCGAATAATCAAACTGATTAACCCATATTCCGAATACCATTGAAAGCTTAACACCTTCTCGTCGGAAAGAAGCAATCACTCAGCCAAAGAAAAAGGGGACAACCTTGTGGTGTCCTCAGTTTTTGATGCCTCAATTTGGCCAAACCCATAAACTGGGCCTTCGACTTTGCCGATTTCGTTGCCTAAATTCAAGAAGGTGGAAAAGGCTGAACACTTGCGGAAAATTTCCACCAACTTGGCCATTTTCCAAAAGCAGAACACACAAGGATTCGTTGCTGAGAGGAAGGAAGTCGCTTCCTTTTTGCCTTATTTGGTTATTCGGTGACGGACTCCTGACAATTTCGTTGACTAGGTCAGGCTCTCTCTTTTTGCATGGGAACGGTTGTGTGTAGGCTTCACTTTTGGTTTCTTCGGGATTAAAAGCGACTGCGCAAAGAGAATGGGAGAGTTATGGAAGGTCCTGGCAACATTCATTTGGCAACATTTTATTATTATTTATAATAATATCGTTTTCTGCTCTAAATGACATAGATTATTCTAGTCAACTTCTGTAAAGGTTTTTTTTTTTAGCATTATATATTAAGTAGCTATGTAGAAGAGTTTTGTTGACTTAATTTAAACTATTTAAACAAGCTTTTTATCATTAAAGCAGACTCCGAATTAAATTAATTAAATGTGGAAACACCATTAGGAACACAAATAATTTAACTTAAAGAGAAATTAGGTCTAGAAAACTTTTTTATATTACATAGTTTAGGATTAAATCATTTACTTTATTTCGGGCATTAAATAAACATTTAAGTTTCAGAGTAACACTTAAAGACATTTCGAAATTTTTTTTGTATTCCAACTATTCTACTAAGAGTTCTTAAAAGCTCCATTATTCTGTGCAACATACATCCAGTGCTTGTCAAACTTTGGGAGCAATGATGCTGCGATGCCACCCACGCAAAAAGAGCAAAAAGAGATGGAGAATTAGAGAGAGATATCTCGCAGTTGCGCTTCTTGACCTTGGGCACGAACGCACTCAAAGACCCCCCGAATCCACCCTTTTACCTCCGAAATGACTCTATCCTTTGGTGCTACGAAATCCGGACAGAGATTCCGCCGATTCAGTCGCTCACTTCGCCAGCAGCCACAAGTTGTGGCCACGCGGACGAAAAACGGAGGCAAACAGTTAAGATTTTAAAGTGCTTTTATGGTGAACCTCGAAGATCCCCCGCAATGTCAGCTAGTCCCACCGATTCGGATCTGGATCTGCAGTATGTGAAGGGCTATAAAAAAGAGGGGGAAATTACATTTCCATCTGGCAGTCAATTAAAACAACGCAAAAGTAAACAGCAAATAAATCAACAACAGCATCAGCCAGTGTTCAGAATCTCTGAATCAGCAATTGCTGCGTCATCATCATCATCATCATCATTGTTATGGCAGCACACTCTTATCAGAACTTTGGCTGACCCCCTCCTATCGATTTCCATCGATTTCAATCGATTTCCATCTATCATACACAGATTGATTGATAAGAGGGCGGGGACGATTTCATGCGCCTCTCAAATGGGCCTCGGGTTCAAAGTTCGCATTTGTCAAATGGAGCGAAAATAGGGACTGTATAAACACAAGCGCCGTTTCAAGAGCCCGGTCTAATAGAAGGAGATGAGATTAAATGGGCCTAGAAAAACAAAGGTTTAGAATGGTCTTAGTGTCCCCTGGGTCGGTAGATAAATTATAGGCACTCGTCTAATAGCTTCTTGAATAAATTTCCATTTAATAAATAAGCATTAACCACAGATCGAAAATAACAACTCAAAGAGTTTGTTTTTAATGGCTGAAATAAGTCGTTATTATTTTATTAAAAAGGCTTTTCTACATTTACATTTTTCTTTAATTTTAAAAGTATTTGCAACATGTTTATTTAAAAAGCATTTTTTCATTTACATTTCTCTTTAGTTTTTTTAAAACTATAATATTAGCAATTTCATTGGTTTTGTATCTAAAAGCTTTTTGGTTATTGCTCATCTGTGTAATAAATTAAAAATATTTCTCACTTCCAAACGAGTCAGTGGAAAAAAAATATACACTAGTAGCTGGTACTTGCTTATTCATTTCCTTATCAGCGTCACGCCCACTTGGTAATACCTGTCCAACATTTCGCAATGGTTGAGGCTGGAAAAATACACCTCATGTTATCTGAAATATTTATGTTCTCCTTCCCCATCTATATATACATGTTTTTACTCAAGTTGTATTTTGTATTTTGTATTTTGCCTCATAAAAAAGCAAAAATGGCATTTTCTTAGCGTTTCCAATTAAGATCCTCAATAAAATGGCTGGAAATCCATTTAATTTAATATGGCAATAAAAAAAATGAAAGTGTGGCAAATTGTATTTAATAAAACCGAAATTTGCATGCAGCCGCATGTTGAATTTCCTTTCGCCTGTTACTTGAGTAATTAGAGTGCATCTTAAAGCCTCAGCTTTGTCATTTTTACAGTTTGAGACGACCTTCAAGTAACCCAAGCCGCCCCCGATTCGCGTTTTGTCCAAAGTCGAAGGAGCCTGGTCATTAAAATAGATGACAGATCCATTCAGTCACCGGCAAATAATAATGCGGTAATACTCCGGAGGTTGTGCACCGTGTGATGTGCGATGAGCATGCACTTTTGTTCACTTGTTTGCTTTTCTTTCTCGGGTTGTGTGAGCTTTCCGGTCAGGGGCACTTTCCTTTTCAATTTGTCCAGCTCTTTAGCTTGGCCATTATGCCACTTGGCCGTTTTGCAATGACGCTTGCTGACCAGCTCGCCATTGGGAATTGTGCTGAAGTGTCGGTAATAAGTGTCTGCACAGGGAAAAAAAACCTCACTCAATTTTTTTTATCATGCAAATAAAAACTAAATAAACAGATTATCCAATTTTAAGGAAAAATTTGATTTCTTTCAAATACTAATGCTCTGCAATGTGGAATCTTATAAATTAAAACTATTGTTTCATAAGAACACATTGTAAAACTACAAGACAAGTTTAAATAAATTTTAAAATACACACTAATAAATCGATTAAACTGCATTATATTTAACTGATTAACAACTAAAATATATACCTTAAAATCGTATGTTTAAAAATTTTAAAAAATTATTCAAATTCACTGCTGATACAAAACAACTATAATATTTATCTCCGTGTAGTTAATGTCTTAAACAAATGCGAAATTCTGGCATCCCGCTTGGGGCTTAAGTTTGCTATAGAGTTAAAGCCATAATCGGCTTCCTGGCCCATTGTCTGGGCCTCATCGTAATTAAGTTGGCAAATTTGTGTAATGAGCAAGTGCAATTATACAGCCCGCTCCGTGTTTGGGCCTATGCAAATGCCACACATAATTATAGTTTGTGGCCGCTGTAGATACAGTGTTTTGTTGTTTTTTTTTACTTTGGTTTTGGCTTTGTTTTTCTTTGGTTTTCGTTTTCATTTTCCCTCTAGTGTGTGCCCACTTTGCCAAGTGAGTTGCGAGTAAGTAGCGAGTGTGTGCTCATCTGCGAAATGCAAATGAAAGTCAAAGTTAATTTGTTAGATTTTCACGTTGAGATACAAGCTCGCGAGTCCGCGGGCAAAAACTGCGTGACGGTGATGAGTTACTTCTGCGGTTACGGCTTACAAAAAAAAAACGATAAAAGTGCCAGACCACGTCTGAATTTTCCGTCTGCTTCGAGTCTCGTCTCGGTGGAAAAACGGTGGAAAATCAAAGGTGGCATTTTCACTGCGGCTTGTCTGCCTCGAAACTGCGGCATACTTTCGGGCTCTTAATCAATTACCGCAGCGGAAATTTAATTGGATTGAAATTGGTTGCTGTTCCTCAGACTGCAGGGAAAACTCAAGCTACAAGCAAATAAACTTCCACTTTAAATTCAAAAATATAAAATTAAAATTAAAAAATTTTAAAATAGCCATAGCATCAAGAACAACAAAAATGGTCGATTAGGTAGTTGTAAAAGATGTTATTAAAACAACTTGGATAAACATTTCCATTATATAAATTCGAGTATATCTGTCGCAAACACACTTGACTCATAAACTATAGTATTTAGCGTACTAATCCCCCCTACATGTCCAGCTCAATTGGCAGCTTAAATGAATTTCGCCTTGGCATTCCCCAAGTTCAATGCCAAATCGTATTTAGTTAGCTGTTCGCCAGCCCATTTCTCCCCCATATATATAATTTATATACCACTCGGACCCCCCCAGTGCAGTCATTCCGTTTAATTAACCAATGCTCAAAACGAAATGAACATTTTGCAGTTGTGTTGGCTGTGCTGCTAATTTGTCTGCTCCAATCAACATCGTCGTCATCGGGGTTTTATCATCATTACGGAGCTCTTCATCATTTCATCAACGCTGCTGCACTGCACCCATAAAACCCACGGGTGTCGACACGAATCCGCGGCTGCAGTTTCCATTTCAATGCGCAAAAAAAACGCTTAAACTGCAATTTTCGCTTGCTTTTTCAGGGGGAGGATGGCTAAAAGGGGGTGGGTTCACCCCCACTAATTAGCACATCAAATCCTCTGTGCACACCGAACAAGTCCACATGGTTTTGGTGGGTGGCTGGGGCTGGTTGCCTTAAAGGGGTCAAATGTCAGCTTAGCGCGTTATTTGGACAGCCCACCTAACTGGGTTAACTAACAGAATCTTTGGAGCGTTAATCCCTCGCCCTCAACCGCACTAATTACTCTCTTTGCATACGCAATTAAGCAAACAGCCTAAAAGTATGCAGCTAAAAATGGGGAAAAAAATTCACTAATCACATTAAAACAAGTAAGCTTAATAATCAGGGATCATCTGTACATTTTCATAATATTAAAAAAATATTAAAGAACGTTTTATACATATTGAAAGTTTAATGGAAAAATATAACATCCATTTATCTTAAGTTTTTGATCAAAATTCGGCATTTTGAGTCAAAGAAAGTAAATAGATTTATCGAATTTCTTGTCATTCATATTCAATCGTTTGACGTTCTTGTTTTAATTTTTCCATTTTATTTACATTAAGTGTAATTTATCATTATGCTGAAATTTCTTTTCTTTGCCCACACACCATGGACTGCCTTGCCTGATGTAATATAAATCTCGCAACGTCTGTGAGCGTTCGGCATCCCCGAACTTGGCATGAATCATCCGCCCGGGAACCCATTACTCACGTCCCATTCGTCCGGCGCCAAAACAAAGCCAAAGACAGCCAAAGACTATAAGATGGCGAATGAGCCAAAGGCATATGCTCATCCACAACGTCTGCAGGCCACAGAGTTCAGATGAAGGGGCACATTCCTAGTTGAAAATAGCTTTCCTTGAAATGCCTTTGGCCTAGCTGCCGCGATTCGATCCAAACAATATGAGAGAATCCACCGAACAAATGGAAAATGCATTCTGTTCTTGCACGGCCACGACATTTATTTATTGGTTGATTCAGGGTGATCAAGTGGGTTGACTGAACTGACAATAGGCAGGGCCTAAGCATCAGTCATTTTTGCCATTTAAATGCCTGTGATTCACATTAATATCTAATACTTTGGACACATGCTCATTTATTTAAAACCAAAAATAAACAGTTTCAATGAGTTGTCTTGAAATTATGTATTGTATTGTATTAAAATAAATTAAATGAACAGAACTGATTTTACCAAAAGAAATTTACCTAATCATATAACTAAGTAAAGTAAATAAGGTATACCTATACTTAGTTAGTCCATCAATTTCCTAACATCTTTGGAAAGTATTTTCTTGGCATTTGATTTTTTTTAAAACTATTTGTACTCCTTTTTTTATCGTCTTCACATGTCAGCTAATTATTTTAATTGCGACCATCATATGTTTATCTATGTTTAAAAAGTCAGTACAGAAAATTGAGCAGCCTTAAATGAGTAATTGCTTTAATAAAGCCACAAAGTGAACTAAATGCTTCAACTTAAGGACTCTTCGACCCAATTGCCCTGTCACACTGGCATCTGGCACCTGCCACCTGGCACCTGGCAGACTGAGTTTCCGCCAGGTTGTCGTGGCTTTTATCGCGAATGCAATATGACATTTAATTTCCTCCCCGAACACCGCCATAATGGGGATCCATTAGTGCGGTGTCGCAGGATGTCAGTGCAAGTGAGTGATGGGTCGAGTTGCGAGGAGTTCTCCGTAGAAACCGACGCGGAAGAGTCCGCACTTTCATCGCATAGGAGAAATTTCCATTGCACTAATACCGCATTCTTGTAGATGGCAATTACAAATAGTTTTCCCCTTGTTTTCGCCCCCAGCAGCAGCATGTCTCACGGCTTGATGTCGTGTGTGAGGGAAAACTCGCCGCCGCTGGAATCGGAGTTGGATGCCAGTGCGGGGGGACTATTGTCATTGCCGGAGACCCACACCCACGCCCACGGCCACGCAGTCACCTCAACGCCCATCTCCAGTCCAGGAAACGATGCCCACCAGTCCCCGACCGCCGGTGAGTTACCTAATTGCTCTCATAACACCCCTATGATATAAGCAAACAAACAAATCCCGTATTCCTGCCAAGGAATTTCTCGTTAGCCCGCGATATTAAACCATTCAAGTACGGAATGTGGGATTATGAAATTGCCTGGGGCCTATGGTCTCGTTCTCCGGGAATCGATTACAATATTGAAGATTTCTTCCTCACGCGTTCATCATTTCGAGAAAATCCCCCAGGACATGGGTATGAAAAAAGATTTTCTGATTGCCAAAGGCTTGGGATTTGGTTTGATTGCCATCCCCAAAGGTTGAGTGTAGTTCGGCAGGGGTTAACCTTTGCTTGATGGATGCTTTATGGCTTGCTCTTCATTGGAACTGCCGAAATTTTCATACCTTAAAGGTTCTGGCCAAATAAGTTTCCACATTATGGAATACTATTTGCGTAACATAATGTGTTAACCAACAAAATGGAAAATGGGTTTTATATTTCTTTTCAATAGAAATACCGTTCTTCATTTGGTTAAATAAACAATTTTATGCATAGGTGCATTGTTGAAATTTTTGTTTTCAAACCTAACAGTTTTCTAGGGAGAACAATCACTGAGCGTAAAAAAGCAAAAAACTTGAATAACTTTATTATTATGAATTTATTTACAGAAGAGCAAATAAGTGCTAAATTATAAAAAGATTAAATAAATGTTAGAGTATACCCAAAGTACTCAAAATCAAGCTTAGCCAAAAAGTATCTTGTTAAAATCAAATGTATTTCCTATATTCAGCTTGTGTCATAGATTCGATTACATCACTTACAGAGAAATGCCATTGATCATAGGGAACGAGATAGGCCATCTGCTCTTCCTTGAAAAAAACTAAGTGAGCCATCTTTGTTTGCAGTGGTTTTGCAGAGTTCAGAGCTATGAACCCCCTGCAGATACGGATAGTTAAGAAAGTGTGCAAAAGTCGCAACAAAGCCGCAGTATTGTGAGCACCCTGTAGGGTTAGGGCTTATCCGACTGGGCCAGATGGTTTGTTCGAAGCCCAAGGGAGACAAATAACACCGTTGGAAGTCGTTCGTTAGCTTGTTTCGTATGTGCATAATTAGATGGATGTTTCGGCTTTCGGTTTGTCGACACCACCTCCCCCTGCCACCACCCAGATTCAAATACAGATGCAGATACAATGAGCGAGAGATAAAAGTCCAAACCATAATACGTATTCAGATTGAGCCACAGGCGCATGGAGTATACAAACTACTTGTACATGTACCTTAGTTCACATGTGAACCGGCCTTTGTCTATTTGTTTTCGTTGGGCCCGCCCTCATATGGCCACCGACAACTGAATAACTGGATAATGTTTATATAATTGTGGGTAATACTAGCTGCACGTGCTAATTAACGCCCCCGACTTTCTACTGTTAATGCAAATGGTTCTTGCTTTGGATTCGTAATGGGAATAGGAAGCTTTATCCATTTCGGGTCACTCGAAATGTGGTTGTTATGACAACACCCACAAAGAAATGCCATCAACAACAACGGACCGCGTACACACAACTAAATTTCAGCATGAATAAATGTGCATAAACAGAAGGTTCGTATCGGATCGGTGGACAGTGGGTGAAATCGCAATGCAGGCATGAAGGTCATGTTAAAAATATTTCGAATCCATTTGTTTGGCACAATTCTCCGGAAACTTTTCTAACCAAATTCGCTTGGATTTGTTATTTTTAAATAATTCTTCTTTCGAGTCGTATAACCTAACATTTTCAAATAAAGTTTCACTGTTTCTAAGCTATTAAAAAACGAATTAAAACTGTTTTTTTTTTTTGTATGTCGAAACAAAATATAAGACAACAGCAGTTCAAAATGTATTTAAATAAAAAACCAAGTTAAAGATGATTTTCAAACGATTAGATTTCTTTAAAACTTAAGAAATACAAATGATGAAGGTGAGAATTACTATGCTGCTTGAAATTGTTAATGAATTGAAAATAAGATTTCTAAACTAAATAAATCTTTGGTATCTTTGTATTGTTAAATAAAAGTATTTTCTATTTGAACCTGATGTGATGTTGATTTGGTTTGTAATTTTTAAATAGTGTAGGGTATAATTGCAAACATATGGCTTTTATATTGTATTAGTCAGGCTTGGTTTGCTCTTTAAATAGTCTTATTGGCCCACTGTGCAGGGCCTGCTGTTAACAGACCAACAGCGCTCTGTTAGCTGTTCAGACGCCTTGCAGACACCTGCAGTGGGCCAAGAAACGCTAATCAGTCGGAATTGGCAACACAAACTGGCCAATGAGCCCAGTACCGCACTCGCCGCTGTCGATGACTCGATTCAATTCATTTTGGCCGAGTTCAGTTGAGTACGCTGGTTCGGTTTTTTCGGTTTGGTGGGGTCTGTTCGGCCTTTTCGCTTCGTTTCGTTTGCGTAGATTTCAATTTCAGTTCCCTGAGAGTGAGTGCTTGACTGTTTGAGTGTGTATGGGTATTGGGGGGTCTGTTATTTCGATTTCCATGGCGGTTTTTTGCGTTGTCCCATTGATTCAATTCATTCTGCGCGCTCCGCTTCACCTGAACAGGTGAGCAATATCGCTGACGAACGCGCCGGTTATTGCGTTAATTGCATTGTCTTCACTGTTGCTGATTGCAATTGCAACATCCAATCGAATCCGTAATCCCCATTCGCAATCCGTTTGCGATCAGCCCTAATCCCAGAGATACAAAGTTACATGCAAAGTCGAAAAAGTTTAATCAATAATATCGGAAAAAATACTCCACTCGAGTCATCGAACTAAGTGCAAAGTTGTGTGTGCTGTGAAGTGAAGTTAAAGTACAACAGATACATATACATATGCCATATTGTGTCTTCTAACTGAAACACGCTTGTTTACAATATCCAACAATCAGTAAAGTAAACAATTCGCGGGAATTCTTCAGTTGAATAAAACATCTGCCGCTATTTTCGGCTTTATGATACATATTTAAACAGGTAATAAAACTTTTTGTATTTTTTTCGACTAGAAAGAGGTGAAATGAATTAAATTTTGTTTATACTTAACCCCGATTTTTATTCAAATAATTTGTAAGGCTTATCTGGACTTTTTCCGACTGTTGAGTGCATTAAAACAAAGCTAGTTCAGAATTGTATAGGCCAATTAAAACCTTCAACGAGCATATAACTTAACATATCCACACTTGCCCCACAAACGCATGGGCCATTATATAAGTTGACATCAGTTTGGTGCTTATCAAGCGATGATGATGATGTAGTTTGGGTTCAATCCCAGCTCGCGCCTCAAATAAACCTCGTTACGAGGAGCTGTAGATTGGGGCAATTGGCCAGACGCCTCTAATTGAAGTGCCAAACGAGTTGTGTAATCGATTTACTGCGTATCGCTTGTTGTTGTGATTTGTCGCATTTGAGTGCGAACACCTTAAATAAAGGCACTACGTTTCGACCAGGCTATGACTGATAAGGCCATGGCCATCGGCACGCAGACGACTGATTGCACTCGACGTCTTCTGGTCTAAAGAATGGCGATAGTTCTTCTCTGGAAAAGGCACTGATAGACCCTTTATATAAGCGTAATAATAATACGGAACGCAAAGCCCGAAAGTTGCCCAACATCGCAAAGGTGTCTATTTTCTAATCTAACACATTTTCTGTAGAAATCTAGTTTATGTACACTTATTATTTACAAGTACTTTTTGAAGGGCAATAGTATGAAATATTTGACGATTTCTAAAATGAGATTTGATTTTTTTAATACTTTTTTATGAAAATAATTGAATATTTGATTCCGAAACTACAAAAATACCTAAACAATAATAATTTATTGGTATTGATAACTAAAATTTTTATACCAATTATAATAAATAAATAAAAGCATTTTATTATTCCGTAAATTGAGCAAAACTTTAAAATACTCTAAAATGTATAAATATGTGTGAAATATATAGATATACAAATTAAATTAGTGTTAATATGTATTAATATTATTATTTAAACATTAGATCGATATATATGTTTTTTTTGTGTGTACAATATGAAGCTTTTAGACCCATAGGGATTAAACAATTCAAGTTATACACCATAATAAACTAAATACTTAAAAGGGGAATTTTTTTGCGCCATTTTCCTTTTCTTTTGCCATCTTTTATAGACTCCGATAGCTCTTGTCCTCAAATATTTATAGCTATCGGGTATAATGTCTAATCTATATAGGCGCAAATGCACCGATACTAGAAGAGAGCTATATCTCGGTTTCTATATGAAAGAATTACGCAGCAGTTGATTCAAAATTCGTAGATTATTCGCAGTGTTGATGTAATTAATCATACGCCTTGTTGGTCTTTTTGACCAACGAACTCAACGAACCTTGGCTAAGCCATCGGCATAACATTCAATTCTCGAGGTTTACAGCATTGCAATGTACTGTATGCACGAGTAAAGCCAACATTTGAAGGCCTCGAGACCCGTTTTTGTTTTTTGTCTTTGGCTGCGGGAGTTGTGCAATTCTTGGAGCTTTTGTCTACCTCTTCGGGGCTTCGGGTTCTTGTTCTCCACGGTGTCTCGCTATTTTTATTCCACGCAAGTGAACTCAGCACTTGTTAAGCGGATAAGCTGCCCACGTGTGTGCTGTTCCAAGGGGGCGGCCAGGCGGGAAGTGGGCGTGGCCCACTTGACCTTACCCAATACAACAATCCCAAGAGAGCTGGTCGAGCTCACATCCGCTGGCAAAAGGTCTCCCATTACTGCAACTGGCTGAAAAGTTGTTCGCCATTTGATTTGCACAATTTGCATGTTGAGTGTGGGGCAACAACTTTTTGCCAATGATTAATTAATAAATAACGAACCCACTTGCCAGCAGCAGCAGCCGAACCTTTTTGGAATCAAAAAGCAAATTCAGAATCGAATGGCAATCGGTGTCACTTGAACACCTCGCAAAGCCCACGTGGGCACTGAAATAGCTATTCAGGCGAACATTAATCCCAAGGCATCAGGTTGCCAAATTGAAAGGCCCCAAATCAGTTTTGATGAATTACCAAAGCCAAGCCAAAGATGACAATGACGCTGATTTCGCCCACATTCGCGGCATAAGCGAAACCCAAACTGATGACAGCACACAAAGCGAAGCGAACAATACGGGATCTCAAGTAATAACAAATCTTGCTCAATAGACTTTAGATAAATTAGAAATAATGTAGCCACAATGCTGATGTAATCGGGATTGCCTCATAAAGTGAATCACAACTGTGTTTCGACTGAATAGGCTTACACTTTTCAATTAAAGCCGAATCTTTGTTAATTGCATCAAGAACTTTTGCCAAGTGAAGATGTAATTTCATTTGCGGGGCGAAAAAAGTCTGACTGCTGACCCAATTAGCCATTCCATAAATAAACAATTTTTACTTGTCAGAGAGAGGGTGGTAATGATATATCCCAACCCCCTCGGGCGGTTAAAATTCCATTAGCCAGGTCCCCAAGCAATTTCGGAGACGAGCGGGCAGACAACCAGACACCCCGAAGAGCAATAAATAGAATGACGTGCCACGGGTTATATTTATAAAGCGTACTACTTCTTTTTTTCATGACTAAGCAAGCGATGACCAGCCCCAACGCAGGTGAAATTAATCATTAAAATCAAGCCATCACAAAAAAGTTAAACATAAATGAAGTATTCGTACCCATGACTACACATGTGTTTGGCCATATACAAATATATATTTTTATATCTGTAGTATCTTTTGCTGTTCGCGTGTCGCGGCCCCAAAACGTGACTGTTTTTTTTTAATTAGAGGTCGAAGAGGTTTACTTTCTTGGCAGAGTTCTTTGATTTGTTTTGTTTAGAAATTCTTGTACATACTTCCGTTCAGTGGGGTTCTTTTCTTTAATTAATATATGGACTTACTTAAGCGGGAATGCAGACTTTCCATTGGGAGACGGGTATTCGTTTGGTAAACTTTCGTTTCTTGTAAATGACACACAAAGTGTTGAGGGTGACTCACTTAAGAGACTTCGGATTTCAGAGATGACTATAGAGCTCATCAGTTTAACGAGGCACGAGAAGTGTTTATGCATATTATTGATTATAATAGTTTTACTCATAACACCCAGTACAAATGTTTACTCATTTATGCTATATTTGAAAAATATTTGGAGTATGTTGATGTATATTTCTGGAAACTTGCTCGAATTTTCAACTTTCACACAGCATATCCAAAAAGTTCGAAAAGGATAGAGGTAGACTAGGAAGTTACAAAAGTATATTAAATTGCTTTGTTAATCAGAGTCAAACATAATAAATTAAGAATTTGGATTTGTTTCTATTGATAATTTGAGACAGAACAATATTACCATTAATAGCCAAAACTACTCTAATTTTAACATTCTCCAAGGTGTTCGGTTTCATTTTTTATGCATAAAATTTGATTTTTTTAAGGTTTACGGCCATAAAATAAAAGTGTCAATAAAAGGCAATCAAGGCATTAGAATTCGATTGATAATCGCCTTACATTTTAATCGAATTGCACCGGCTGAACCCATTGGGAATTGTGAACGTTGTATACGAATAGTATATAATGCAACCCGTTTATAAAGATAAGTTATGACCTTGTCGAATAATTATTAAAGCTGATTTTGCACGTGGTGTCCAATCGGTCTTATCAACTCTACCCCCATATAAGCCATCTCTGTCACTCTTCCAATCTCGGTATATTTCCCGTTCATTCGGCTGGGAACTTCCACTCATTGAGAGGATTTCAGCTTTTGCCTATTTATGGTCATGTTTTTGGTACAATTCGCTTCGTTTTCGCCCATTTATTGTTAACTTCTTATCGGTCGTGTTGTTCTTGATTTAAAATGGTCTTTACTTATTGGCGAATGACAGAACAATTCTATAAACAATTGATTGGTTCAACTACGAAGTAACTGAGGAAGTCAAATAGTTTATATGACTTCCGACCACTTCCTCGGAAGCTATCGAAAGCTGTACGACACATTTAAAGCATTTTGTTTATGGGCTTGTTTACGAAATTTTTTGTTTGCAAATCCAGTTTCCTTTGAATTTCATTTCCACACAAGCACTTATTTAAAAAATGACTTTACAGTCAGTCAGTCTTAAAGAGAGTGGTTCGAAAGCTGCCAGAGTGATAACATAATTCCACTGCTGATAATCAAATTTCCTGTCCCTTAATGTGAAAACCTAAATCCTAAGAGATTTTTGTCTCACTCTGGAATATTTATGCCCCAAAATGTCAATCAAAGGGGAAGCTATGAAAAGATTGGTTGACTTGACAATATTAATCAACTCCAATAATAATAAGTAAATGCAAATTGGGTTTTAAGGTTATAGTTTAGATTTTTTTTTTTTTTTTTTACATTCCAGAATATATATATATATAATCTTAACCATCATCAATTGGAGAGTCGATCATGTCGGTCTGTCCGCTCGTCCGTTTCTATCGAAACAAGACTCAGTTGTAAAGATACCTCAATGAAACTTTTCCCATTTTTAGTCGAAATGGGCGACTATATAATTAAAATAATCAAAATAATAAATTAAGTAAAATTAAAACTCCTTTGTCTTTCAATTCGTTAAATATATTTTAAATTACGGCTTGAGCTTTTAAAAATCGGAAAACAATGTCATATAGCTGAGATAGGAAGGATCCCAAAATTTGGCTAAAAATCGACCAATGTATTATTAAAGCAAAATATATTATATTATTAGGATATTTTGTTTGAGAATTTTATTTGGTATGGTAATATTAGGTTTTTACCAGCAAGCTGTTGGAAAACTGCCTTCCTTTCCATTTTATTTGATCAAAAAGCTAAAAATGTTTACGTCTTAAGGCAGTTCCTCATCCTTGTTCTTGCTCCTTGCAGATCAACAAAACCAGCAACAGAAGCGTCGCCGATTCCACCCGCTCCGCAACTTGCGTCGCATTTTCCGGCGTCGCACCATCAACAGCTCCGCGGAAAGTCCTGCGGCCTGTCAGTCGCCGGGACCCGGATCCTGCAACACTTTGCCACCACCCGCCAGTAGCAGCAGTGAGAAGAACCTTCGCAGTGGGATAGCCCTGCCGCCAGGATCGCCTCTGAATCCGCAACAGCTTACGGAGAGCTACCAGACCCAATCGCTGCCCAAGTCAAAGTCCTACGGCTCCCATCGCGATGAACTGCTGAGCGTGCTCCTTGGCAAGAAGCGGGCCAGTAAACAGGACCACAGCCAGGTCGCTGGTCACTCCCAGCCCCAGTCCCAGTCGCAGTCCCAGTCGCAATCTGAACAGGAAGTCATGTTCCAGGCCCAGCGACAGCATGGGGGCGTGGCCGTCTTCCCCGACGCCCTCGGTTTGAGCCGGAGCAGCTATTTTGCGGAGCATAGAATCCAACAGCGTCATATGCGCAGCGTGGGCGACTCCTCACAGGAGCTGGAATCCGGTTCCGGTTCGGGATCAGGATCGGGATCGGCATCGGGACCCAGTGGTGCCGCAGACATTTCCGACAGCCAGCGCAGCCTCAGCGAGGGTCGTCTCCTGGATGTGGACGGGTGAGTCCTTGCCCTCCTTGTCCATTTATAATAGTGGTAATATAATGTTGCATTCCAGGGATTACTCCCGAGACACCTTATCCCAGTCCCATGATAGCGTCTTCTCCGAATCAGCAACTGCCAGCAGTCTGTCCATAGTACTCAAGGTGAGTTCCTAAATGTTATGGTAATATCAAAGGGTTGTGTCTTTGTACTTTGTTAGGAAAGCTCCTCAAAAAATAGTGGTTTGTTCAGATACTTAGAATAAATATCTATTTAATTATGGTGAAAATAAAAAACTACAAAAAGAATACACTACTGACTATGAAATTAACACTTTTTCAATAGATGCGTTTTTGGTTTTTTTAAGTAAGAGTTTATTTTTTTGATCATGTATCACTTCATAAAATATGTATTTCTTTTATTTTGTGTGCAATTGAAAGGATTTTTATAATCCAATTTTTTAATTTTGATTAATAAGGATTTGGATTTATGGCATTTACTCTTCCTATATTGGTTTTTACTTTCACTTTTTCTCGATTGAGGTTCACGGCCCTTGGGTCACTGGGGAATTCATTTTTTTCCGCTTTTGTTATCTGAACATTTGAGCTGCAATCAATCTAAATTGATTTTAATCAAATTCAATTGGTGCCTTTGTTGGCATATCTGCATTTGTGATGACCGAATCTCTCGCAGCGTTCGTTGACTCACATTCGATTGTGTCTTTTGTTTGATTGCTTCGGATTTTGAATGGCTGGTTGGGAAAATAACAACTTTGTCACCACATTGATTAGCTGACTTATTTGTGATACAGAACATCTATTAATTGGGCTATTTTTTCTCTTGAAATGAGTTAAATGACCCACGTCATGACTTCTTATGTAAAATTTCCCAAATCGGGTTAGTGTGCATTGATACAACTTTGTGGCAACTCCAATCAATTGCAAACTACAAAATAAAAACGCATAAAAAGTTGTGCCAAAAGAAAGTCCAAAATGAAATAGTCTGATGGTTATCTAATAAGCCGAAACCTCATTATTTACATCATTATCACCATTACTGCATAAGTCGGTTGAGCGTTTTTCACTTCTTTTTTGAGTGAAACAAAAAAAGAAAAACTATAGCCAACGCACGCGTCTTGCAACTGGAAACTGAAACCAATGTTAGATGTTACACTGAAGAAAATATGATATTTTTATACCCTTAGATGGATTTGATTTTACAAGTTTCGAAAAAGTCCAAATCTTAAGCATTACAAATATTTATCCTAGCCGAAAGTCACCGTCTCGTTACTGTTACTCAAGAATCCATATATTATAACTACTCTTCAATTTAAAATTACTTTTCGATATCACAGAGTAAAATATTTATTTAATTGTTTTTATTGAAAATAGCTTATAAGATATCTTTGTTTCTGTTTCAAAAAACTTTTTCAATTAATTTTTCGATATTAGGTTAATCGCTTAAAAGTGGTCAAAACTAATTTATCTTTATGGTGATGGTATGTTTTCTTTTTGTGCATCAACTGCAGTAAGTCTTCGCACCACCCGCCAGCCACTGCACCCCCTGGAAGTGCCGCTTTTCCCGGCGATTTTCCACCTCTGGCAGCAGCGCGTGGCAATTTGCGGCTTCTTCTCCAGGCAGTCGGCTGTTACTTCTATTGCTTCTTCGGTTTCTGGACAAACGAGTTGCCAGCCGATGGTCGCTTGGCCGCTTCTTGTTATTCCACTTTTTTCCACTTGGCCAGTCCACAGCTCCTCCTTTTGCCGCCCCTTCACCCCTCGGGGCAGCCAGCTTATTTGCCAACCTGGTTAGCAAATAAATCGCATTTCTTTCTGTTTCTATGCTATTGAACTCCTGCAAGTTTTCCGCTAAATCAGTTTGCATCGAGACTTTAGCCAGTGAAGACAGCTCGTCTACTCGCCGTCCTCCGATTCCGATTTCGATTCCGACTCATGATCCTCGGGATTCCTGGACACTAGCCAAGTGAAGAAGTTAGCGAACCAGCGATTAAACGATCCAACTGGGTAACTGTGGTGGAGATTGGAAGAACTGCGATTTCATAGTTATCGGCTGGTGTAGACTATTCGATTATCACGATTTGACAGGCGGAAGTGCTTAATGTTTGAAGGAATTTTAGTGATAATTGATTAGCTTGATCGATTGATTTTGAACGACAGCTATATTTATTCAATTCTGGAATTGGTCAGGAAGCTTAAAAATTAAATCTCAAGAATCTATAACTTTAAGAAAATATTTCAATTTGGAACTTAAATTGATTTCCTAAAGCGAAATATTCCATCTTTGGTTGTAAGAATTCTTTGCTTAGTTCTTTAAGATTGAGGATGTTTACTCTACTGAGGCAATTCACATTTCTTTTTCCAGTAAAAGGTTCCAGTTTTAAAAATACAAGGAAATATTCCATCTTTGAACATAAGACAAATTCGCTTTGTTCATTAAGATTAATGGACTTAGAGGAAGTTCATCAAACTGAAACATTTTAGAATGCTTTCCCAAGAAGAGGTTTAATTTCTAAAATGGCAGGACTTCCTCTCTTTTTCATCGCTTCCCCAGTATACACATATTCTAAGACCCTGTTAATCCTCCGGCCAGTCAAGTTGACTTGGCGATTTTTCTTTGAAAAGCTGAAGAGCAGGTCGGGAAACGAGCTTAGGTCTATAAATATTTACCAGCCAGCAGATGTGATCCCAGAGTCAGAGCCAGAGCTCTTGGCCAACCAGTTTGATGAATTAATTGCGGATAAATAGAAAGAGAAAAACATCTACACGATGGCCATGATGGAAAAACTAAATGACAATGCAGTCGAGCAATTTGCAGGAGGGGATGGGGGAAAAGGGGAACCTGGGGTGCAAAGGAGGGGGCATTTAGCCCGGACGACTTGGAATGACAGCGATATGGTAACACGGTAACACGCATTGAAGTCGCCTGGGAGCGAGCATGGTCGTCATCGGAGTTGGACTTGAGATGCGGATGGGGATGGAGATGGGGATGGGGATAGGGGCAACATTTCACACGCTTCTCTCTAATTGACCAACTCTGGCGGGGATTGGTGATAGGGGACACACTCCTCAGTAGTACCGCTTTCCTAGCTCCCGACATCTCGAAATTTCATTTCATCGGCCTACATTCGTTGGCAGCAACATGAGATCTGTGACACTTCCCGTCTGGGGACTCCACTCCACTCAACTCCAATGCACTCCAGCCATTATGCAATGACTGCATTTGCCTATCGCTCAGATTTCCGCATCCATTAGGAGCACTCCAGTGTCCAATGTCCAACCAACATCATGGGACTGCGCATCCGCGTTAAAATTTTTAATTGCATTTTTTCGCACGCCGATGGGCGCATTCTGGAGTCGGCGCAAAAATGCGGCCCATGTCCATATCGGCCGGCCACTTCTACTGGCTTTGCCCACTTCCCGGCCCCACTTTCCGCCACTTGGGTTGACAGCCGAGGAGAAATTGATTCGAGCCGATTGGCTTTGATGTGATGTGAGGCAGCCCGGGGAGCCAGTCTCAATGGGTGAGAGTTTGGAGAAGGGTTCTCGCAGTTTCACATGGCCTAAAATTAGGTGTCTGCTTTGGAGAAAGCCGTGCTGGCAATTTCCTCCTAATACCTAATGGCTTAGAATGTGTAGCTAACCAAGTTAATCAATTGGATTGAAATAAAAACTAGATAAATATAAAGCCAGTTTTTGTAGGAACATTTTAGACTATGGCTGGAAACCAACATGACGATTTGAATTAGAAAAAACTTTTAGTACCTATTAAAGTAAGTGTTACTAAAGGACTCAGAATAGGTATTCTACCTGTAATTTACCCTAAGAATTCTAGCCAAGTAATACATAGCTTATATATTTTCTAGCTTGCTAGGCCTGATAATTATGTTTTTAATTTATATTATTTAAGCAATTTTCTATTAAAAAAAACAATATTCAATTTTGACTGGTTGCAAGTGTATCCAGTCCGTACATTTTCGTAAAATATTAAAACCATTCCCCTGAGTTTATCTTACTTCGCAGTGTTATCATAAATTAGATCTGCCATTAATTTGCATTTGCTCCACATAAGCAACCCATTAAATAATATATTCGAAGTCAGGGTCAAATCACAATAAACACTAGTGGCCGATTGGGGCTACCAGCTAAGTGCACACACTTTAGAGCGTTTATCCCACTTGCAGATGGCGAGCATTTGTTTGAATTGCAACTCGGACAGCGCAATGATGCAATTGCGTTTAATTCAAAGCGATTGCCATGCCTCCCACTTGGCCAACTGCTGTCTTGTGCTGTACTGTGCCCGTTCTCTGGCCAGAAAACCCCCTCTTTTGGGATTGCGGTAACCAATGTTGGCGGTTGTGTGTGGCCATGTTGGGAGCCGACTATCCACTGGCCACCGGCTGGCTCCACGTTTCCATGTTTACCCGTCTACCCCCCTGTCCAGAGTTGGCCCACTCGCCAAGTGGGCCAATAAATCAGTGAACGTGACGGGTCGAGTCCGCTCACCGATTTTCCTACTCAAATGCGAAGTGGAACTCGGCTGAGAAGTCACTATCCGGTGCAGGTAGCTCTGCTGGATAATGGGTTAAGGGTCGCAGGACGGACAGTAGGTAGCCTGCCATTCGCACCGCGGAAAATTCCCCGAAATCAGCGCAGCTGTGCAAGATTATGTCAAGAATTTGTAGTTGCTACGGGAATAGAAATTATTTTGCAATATTTAAATACTAGTAAATTGTAAGGTTCAGCTACCTCATTATAAAAAGCTGAAAACTCAAAGATATTCAATTAACTAGTCATATAATTTTATTTTACGAAACATGGCGCATTATCAAACATTTTTCATTTTTTTTTTCAAGCCATCTGTAAACTGTATATTTATATGGATGATGTTATAGGATAATTGCTTAAATATTTATTTAACATATATTTGATTAATTTGGTATTATGTTAATTAAAAAGAAAAGTTACATTTAATAATAGTCATAAATGCTTAAATCAGCTGTTTCGCGGTTTATAGCTACCATGAAGAGCTAATCACGAATTTTAGTCTGATTATTTGAAAATTGTTTCAAAAGATAATAAAATGGAACAGACATACATTTATTTTTGTTTGGGATTATATATATATTTTTTATTTAAACGTTAAGTAACCAATTGAATTGTTATAAAACGTTTTAAGAAAATTGCGCAATAATATTGTATTATTTTGTTCCAATCTTAATTATAACTTTATAATTAATAAATTTAAAATTATAAGAGGTGTGATCCATTTATGCATAGGGAGGTATGCGCGCAGATAGAAAAGATACATCCCCCTGCAGAACATTGAACTCGCCCCCAAATCCCCAATTGCAGTTTGCTTGACTAGAATTGATGGGCGAGGTCTTTAACCTGAACCAGCCCGGCACTTAATCCTCGGGCAATGAGCTACCAAAAATAGCAGCCCCACTAGAAATGAGTCCAAGAAACAGATGGCGGCGTCACGCGCCGCAAACACTGATACTGATAGATGAACGACATGGGATGCGAAAAAGAATGGAACCCGAATCCCGGGAGTGGGAGGGATCATTCCTCGATTTCGGCTTCGTTTGTTTACTTTCGGACAGAGTTGTACCCTTGAAATGCAGTCGAGAGCTGACAATAAACAGATCTCCAGTGCCTGCCCTGCGCACCCAATTATCTTCGTCTAGGTAAAAAGCATATGCGACGCCATTTCCATTCGCATTTCCATTTTCGTTTTCATTTTCATTTCACTGCTGAGGCGCATCTGCATGGCAATCTTCAGTTGCACATTGCACTTGGGTGTCGCCAGTTGCTGCCGCTGCTGCTCGAGTTGAAAGTGAAATCTTTGAGATCGCGTGATCCGCTTGGCAGAGACATTTCCATAGATTATTAACCCAACAATGGTAGCCGGAGGTTCGGGTTCTCTGAGGGCGCAGGCCAATCCCTTCCAGCTTTCGTTTGCGGTAAGAATTTCGAGGGGTTTCCACTTGGTTGTTTTGTATGCGGAATTGCAGAAATCGCCACAGTTACCCGGCTAAAGCAGTCAATCCGTAACAGTCATTTGTAGCCTCGTCTGCGCTGTGAGGTCCGCCAAATGATCGACTTCAAGCAGAATCCCTTCAAGATGAAGTTGGGTGGCTCTTCCATGGGGGAGAGTCGCCTGGGACGCAGCTGCCTGCGGGCTCGCTTTGTGTTCCGCTGGAAGAGCTGGGTAACCCAATCAAAACAACACCCTGAAACTACCATTCTCACCCATGAATCCGAATCTGTTACTCAGAGTTTTGCACTTCCATTTCAGGCGGAACTCACGGATGTCCTGCGCAAGCGACGCAATCGACCCGATGCCTCCGACGAGGATTTGGGTCTGCCCCGCAGTCCGGCATCGCCACAACGCCGGGCAGCGGGTGGCACAAGCAGCAGCAGGAACACCTCCGGTGGGGGTCACCAGTCGCGCGGTCACCAGAGCGAGGTGTCCTCGCTCAGCCTGTTAAGTGTTAACAGTGCCGAGGCCGAAACGGAGGACAGCCAGAGCTCCCACCACCAGCAGCAACACCAGCGTCACCACTCGCGGGTGTCCACCAGTTCGTCCATCTCGGTGGGCTCGGATATACTGCGATCCCATGCCGAGGACGATGTGGATGCCGTGGGCGGGGAACGCCATCGCCTGTCGCATGCGGCGGCCAAGCACAAGATGGCCATCAGGCCGGCCAAGAAGAAGGGTCCCACCAGGCAGCATCGCATGACCTTGGAGACCTCCATTCCGGAGGCCAACGAAGATGTCCTCAAGATGAGTCCCGGACTGAGAGCTGTCCATGGTGGGTAGTTCGCTGCTCTATTAAAGGGTAACCAAGACCTTACAGCACCTTTTTTGTTACCATTTTAGAAGCAGACCTCAAGAGCAAGACGCGTTCGTTGCCACCGAAAACTCTGACTGCCATTGCGCCCCCGGTCCAGGTGATCGCCGCCAGCTCGGTGACCACCAAGCGAACCAAGACAATCGAGCAGAGCTCCACTATCACCACGGTGATGAGCAAGAGCTCAGCCTCCGCCACATCACAGATGTTCGGACTTAAGAGTCCGACTCACAAAAGCAACACATTGCTGGAGAATCGCGGCGAGTCCTCCACGGACGGGGATGACTTCCTGGCCAACGAGAGGGAACGGGAGAGCGAGAGTGGCTTCCTGCGGCGCCTCATCCACCGCAACTCGAAGAGATCCATAGCCAGGGCCAACGATGGCGTGGAGGACACGGACTCCAGCCAGAGCGTGGCCAAGAAGCTGCAGATCTCGACCTCCTGCCTGGAGGCAGCTGCCCGGGAGTCGCTCCACGTGCCGGACAAGGCGCGCAGTGCCACCTCCCACGAGCAGCACGTCCAGGAGACGCGCCAGACGATCAAGCGGGAGATTCACCACGAGGGCAAGCACGGCCTGAACGCCATGGTCAGCAACTACGGTGTCCATCCGCAACCGCCCACAGCACTGAAGCCCAAATCGGGCCCAGCTGCCAGGCAGCGTTACCTGCCCAAGGAACTGGGTGCTGCTCCGCCAGAGAAGACGAACGATGTGACCAACCTGCTGTCAAAGAGCTCGCGGGGCAACGACACCTTTCAGTCCACCACTTTGGTGCGCGAGCAGCAGACCAAAGTGGAGAGCTCCACGCACTTCGAGCGCAAGCCGCGGATTGTGGGCCTCAGTGCCTTCCAGCAGAAGCTGTCGCGCTCCAGCGACTCAGTGGGCCAGCACTCCAGCTCCTCCAACTCGTTGGAGACCAGCACGGACGAGCCCTCGCCACTGTACTACGAGGAGAAGCAGCGCAAGACGGTGGAGAAGTCGCGCAGCTTCCGCAACTACGAGGACGAGGCTGTGGACTCAGCGGCCGTGCACAACAACATGCCGAGTCTGCCGGACCTGTCGCTCAGTTTCCGGCTGCCCGCCCACTACAAGCCCGGCACGCCCCAATCGCCCTGTTCCCCCATGTCGCCCAGTGCCAAGTGTGTGTCGCTGGGCTTCGAGATCAACGACAACAAGCTGCTCCAGGCCCGAGCCGAATCCGCGGGTCAGTTGCCCTCGGTGGCGAGGAGCTCGCCGCAAAAGCCCACCACCACAAAGCTAATTGTGAGCAGTCCGGGAGCGGCGAATATCTCGCAGATCGAGCAGAACATAGACCTGATAGTGAAGTCCCCGATGGTGAACATTCTGCGGAAGTCCGGCCATGTGACGGAGAAGCTGCCCAAGGAGCCGTCCACTCCGCCCAAGCAGCGACCCAAGTTGCTGGATCTGGGAGCCAAGGTGGCAGCTCCAGCGGCGCACGCAAGTCCCAGTCCGGCCAGCCCATTGACCAAGAGTGCCAAGCTCTCCAGCAGTCCGCCTACCACTCCGGCCAAGGGCCAGAGCTCCGCCAGCGGCAGTCGCCGCAACTCCAGCAATGTGGAGGCCACTGGCGAGCCGGAGTTCATGAAGATCCAGCTGAATCGCGTGGACCAGGCGCGTCTGCACAACAAGACCAATCACTTGGTGCTGGCCAAGAACCTGAAGTCGCCCAGCGAGCGAAGTCAGAGCAGCGATGACCTCAGCTTCCGGCGGAACAGCGGCGAGAATCTGGCGGGAATTGAGATTGTGGAGCATCCGCAGCAGAAGCCTCCGAGTCCGGTGGTCAGGCCGACGATCCTGGAGCCCAGTTTGAGCAGGCAGTTGCGATCCGTGAGTGCCAATAGTGTGAGGACGAGTTACGGCAGCAGCAGCGAAGGATTGGCCACACCGGGATTGGTCACACCGGCCACCACTCCGAGTACGCCCAAAAGCAATGGCTTCGCCAAGGGTGTGCCCAGGGACGTTAAGGAGCACAGGGAGCAGCCCAGTCCCAGGGACTCCGGGAAGAGCAATCGCCTTTCGCTGGAGGATCGCAAGCGGTTGTTCCTCAGCGAGGAGCGTTCGAAGGTGGCGGAGCAGCGCAGGAAGTCGGTTACAAAGGCGGATAGCTCTGCGCCACCCACTCCCACGGTGACGCCAGCCACACCCGCCATTCCCCCCACTCCGGCCACGCCCACCACCGCGACCGAACTGGTCGAGGTCAATGGCAACACCTCGCCCACCTCCAACCCCGTGGTGCTGCGCAAGAAATCCTTTGCCAGCTGCAATGGCAACCCAAGTCCCTCCAAGGACGATCCCACGCCGGAGCTGATGAAGGTCTTTGCCCGCCGTTCGCTGAAGGTCAAGGACGACGATGTGGTGACCCTGGCACAGGTTCAAGGCTCCGCTCCCGCTCCAGTGACCACGGCCAAGAAGCTGCCGTCCAGCGGAGGCGGAGGTCAGAGCGTGGACAGCGACAAGGAGAACCAGTCGAACAGCGAGGAGAAGCTGGACAAGCTGGCGCCCAAAAGCGAGGCGCAGGTCAGCCATCATCCCAGCGGCAATCGCAATTCGGTGGCAGACTTCCGCAATCTCAACAATAACATCAACAACAACAACAACAATCAGCAGCAGCAGCAGCAGCATCAGCACCAGAAGGTGCCGCCCAAGGTGGTCACCTATCTGCCGCCCATCAAGGTCAGCAATCAAGGACGCAATAGCCTGAACAACAACATCAGCAACAACAATGGCAGTGTAAGGCCCGCTGGCGAAAGGTTCTCGCTGCAACTGAAGCAGTTCAACCCGGCAGCAACTACTCCAACGTCTCCGGTGGCAGCAGCAGCAGCAACAACCATTGCAGCAACGTGTGCAGCGGCAACAGCGGCAACAGCAGCAACAGCACCCAACAAACCCATCGAGCGATCAGCCACGGTTGGCGAGTTCAAGGGAATCCACCAGAGACGCGCCGAGTGGGAGCAGCGGGCCAAGGAGGCGCTGAAATAGAGGATGGAGGAATGGACCAGACTGTACCTAGCCTAGCTGCAATCCAAGTGCTTTTGTCTAGTGATGCGCTCTCCTTCAAGCGAACCCATCCGATTGGAAGGCAACAAAATTACTAAGGGAATTATCAAATTATCATTATACAATACACATTAGCTAAAAACCTGTAAAGAATCGCAAAAGAAATCTAAGTTGAGGGTGCCGGACAAGGCGAGGTCATCCAAAGACAATAGCGGCCTGCTCGGTTCCGGCTCCCAAAACACTGTAGGCAATAACTATATAACGATCTTCAAAAAGTGACTAGCGTATACTTATTTTTAGACTATCTGCGTATCATTTACATATTGAAAATTAAGCTTCGTTTCGAATTCGTTCTATTGCATGTCGAGAAATGTTATAAAATAAACAAAGAATGCAACTAACTCTTAACTGACAAAAAAAATAAAAACTGTAAGGACTGTGAGTATAATTACGAGAAGCAAGGAGCCTGATATTCGAAGCATCTGATTTACGTTAAGTTGATATTTTGCAAGCTTTTAATCGGTAGAAGAGAATGATTTTACTAACTAGGCTTAACTATTATTACTTTTTAGCATCGTACCAATTGTTTCAACAACTTTTTTATTGCATAATCTATGATGTCTGCTGAGATTACAGATCCACGAATTCATATTCATACCCAAGTGTATTTAAAACATTGCGATTGTACAATTGTTGTTAAAGAGACAAGTTTGTAAATGTACATAAAACAATAAACTAATAAATATCCGAGTAAAGACTTGATTCTTTTCTTCTCGTAACTTTTCATTCAAAGTTTTGAAATTTTTTTTATTATTTTTTTTAATTCTTTTCGCACACAGTTCAAATGATGCTTCCCATGAACCCTTGCAGGCTTGGACACTGGTTACACTTGGTTACACTGGTATAGCTTCTAAATTGAATTGATTTATTCTAACCTGGTCCTATATCTTAATTTTGTAAAAGTGCTTAGATTAATTGCAATAAATTTCACCAATATACTTTTAGTTATGATTCATACTTTTTGAGTTCGTTTTTGTTATTTGTTATTTAATGCTATACAGTTAATAGGTTTAGTACCAATATTGTTCTTATTTGAGTTTGGTCATCTGTTATGTTGCATTTTGCACAAAGTCTCCAAAGCAGAATCCTCTTGAAAGATTTTTGTTTACTGATGGTATTTGCTTCCATCTGTAAAACCGTGAAAATAAATTGACAATGAATAGGCCGTGGAGTTCACTCGATGATACGGTACGTCCAAATAAATCTTTCACCACAAAATGTGTTTATAATACTTCTTATAATATTTGATTTAGAATTTAAGTATTTAGTTTACTGAATTGTTGCATGTTTTGTATAGGTACCAAAAAAAAACAACTCTTTTCCTCTAACTTATACTTACCCAATTAAATCAGATTGGACCTCAACCTTCACGTTTACATCCTCAATGATTGAGAGGAAGTCCTTGGTAAGGCCATCTTGATCCATCACATTGCACAGAGTTTGGATGAAAATCGATCCATTTGTCTCATTGCGATAGCTCTCGAAACCTTCGGTGGTGCTGTAGCACTTGATATAGGATGAGGGATTTCTTTTGGTATTACAATCTGCCTTACAATTCCCTTTGCAGGCCTGGACTATTAGGATCTTAGGTTTATCTGCTAGGGTTTCATTTTCGTAGAGAGGAAATAGAATATCATCGTCCAAGTCGTACTCTTTATCGTCGCACGCAAGGATCTTTTCTTTGCGGTTGCCATGGCTCAATATAACTATGACCAAAGCCGACAAATGGTAGAAACATTTCCGAGTTACTGTAAAGTATTTATTATTAATATTATGAGAACAACATTGGACTCCTTCGTTACCCACATTTTGTGACTGTATCCTTAACCATAGAAAATGTAGGGTTGGGGACTACCTCAATTGTGCACTTCATCTTCTCAAAGGTTTTTCTCAAGGCATCAACATCCTTTGAGCTACCTTTTCTGGTCTCAGTGGGAAAATTCTCGTGGTTGAAAATGTATACAGCAGGGGGCTTTAGTTTGTCACCCGAAGGCTCAAAGTACCCTCGAGCATCGGAACTTTGGGCCTTGAGATAATATGAACATTTATCAGGTGAAGAGCCATACAATTTGCTGACAATATCTCTGTGAAGGCTCTGCAGGCTACGCTTCTTACTTACTTGTTCCTCATCAGACTCCTCATAGAGTGTTATTATCTACATATTTAAGTTATTAGAATTTTAGGCAATAGGTTTCTAGCAATATACTTTCAGTTAAGTTACATACTTTCTGATGATCCTCTTCTAGGGGTCGCCAATTGTCCATTGCTATTGGTTGCCAATATACAGCCGACTGTCTAATGCGGTCAGTTTGCAAGACAATATATACAATAATTTTTCTTTCTAGTTCGACGTTATCTTGCTAATATACGACTTATAACTTGATCGAACTGATTCATTTTTTACGTTCTCGCAGTGGCGGCTACATGGGGGTTTTGGGTTCCAAAAGTTAATCAATTTAAAAATATATTTATTTAGCTCGGAATAACCTGGCCATATTGAACGGTCGACTTGGGAGAAAAACAATTAATACAATTTTAGAGCGCTGCAAAACCCATAATAAAACTTAACTTTTAACTAAAGTAGTTTTTTATTTGGCGCTTTGTTTTCTAATTATTTAAACGTTGTCCAACACTATTCGCAACTACGCATTGGCAAACACAGTGTGACCACAAGCGAACTGGGCGAAAATCCCTTTCTGGGTGGCAGCTCCAGCAGGCACATGTGTTTCTCTGTATTTACAAAAGATATTCCGAAAACAATTCAATAATGGTGGGTAAAACACATAAATCCTGGCCAGAACCGCACTCACCAGCCATCTTCCACCGCAGGTTAAGGGCAAGAAGCCGTACATTGACCGCAAGAAGGCGGTCACCTTCCATCTGGTGCACCGCAGTCAGCACGATCCACTGGTGACCGATGAGAATGCCCCACAGCGGGTGCTCCTGGAGGCGGCGGCCCGCCAGCAGAAGCCCACCAAGGATGAGCCAACCGCCGATCCCGCCCAGCGGCAGGAGGAGCTGAAGAAGTTCGGCATCCACTTCGACGACGACTACGACTACATGCAGCACCTTAAGAAGCGCGAGAACGATGTGGTTTGGGAGTTCATGGAGAACCCCAATCAGGCCAGGAAACAGCGAGCGGATCCGGAGAAGCCGGGCCCAGCGCCGAAGCTGGTCCTGCCCAGCTCCGTATTCGCCAGCGAGTTCCAGGAATCCGAGGGAATGCTGAACAAGGCGGCTCCACAAACCTTACGGCTCGACTGGGATCCGGATGTGGTGGCCGCCCTGGACAGCGATTGCGAGAACGAGGATCTGGAGGATGACTTCGTGATGCAGGCCATGGCTGAGCGCGATTCCGATGACGACGAGGAATGGGACGGCGAGGAGGAGGAGGGCTCCGACATGGACTTCGATTCCGACGATCTGAACGAGGAGGAAGACGAGGACGAGCTGATGGATCGCCTGGCGCCGCTGATGCGCGAGCGTCGCTTCGACGACGAGGAGGTCAAGTCGCGCTTCACCGAGTACTCCATGTCCTCCAGCGTGATCCGTCGCAACGAGCAGCTCTCCCTGCTGGACGATCGCTTCGAAAAGTTCTACGCCAGCTACGATGATCCGGAGCTGGGTGACCTGGCCCTGGAGGATATCGAGGGCAACTGGCACCAGAAACATCCGGTTGTGATGCAGTGCTTCAAGGAGTTCAAGAAGAAGGACAAGACCATTGAGTACAACAAGGAGTGGGATCGCGAGCGCATCGAAAAGTATCGGAACGTGGTCGAGGGTGAGCAGGATCCTACGGAGGAGCTGGTCGAGTACGAGGTGGACGACCCCAAGCAGAAGAAGTGGGACTGCGAGTCCATCCTCTCGACCTACTCGAACATCTACAATCATCCCAAGCTGATCGACGAGCCGCGGCGCAGTCGTCGTTCCAGTGCCAGCACAAATCCAGCTCCCATTCAGATCGATCCCAAAACCGGCCTGCCCACGAATGTCCTGCGTGGTGGAGTCGATGGCCAACTGACAGCCAAAGCGTTGGCCAATCTGGCCGACGAATCGGCCGATGCCGCGGGTCCCAAATCACTGTGCGCCAAATCGGTGCTTTCCACATTGAGTATCCTGTCCATCAGGCCCAAGGACGAAACCGCCGAAGAGAAGAAGGAGCGCAAGCGCCTGCTGAAGGACTATCGCAACGAGCGTCGCATCGAAAAGAAGGCCAACACGGAGGCCTTCAAGGAGGAGAAGAAGCGGCAGACGCACGTGAAGATCAACCAGCGAACCAACCAGCAAGGAGCCTCCATTGTCTAGCTTAAGTTTCCGGCTCTCATTCTTCTCTAGGCTTAAATGTGAATTGCATACACAGTCGTATATATTAAGTGATATCTATAAACGAAGGATTGGATAAACCGACTAACTGTTGCCGTGATTATGGGCATCGTCGTTCATCAGAATTATAGGCACACGCCGGGAGTTGGAGTCGGCCCGGGATGTCGCCTTTTGTTGGCGTCATCGTCAGTTGTCAGTTGCCAGTTGGCCATTAATCAAAGTGGCCGACTGTGCCGCACGCGCACAGGCTATAAACCGCAACAACTATGCCACATCGCGATACCCTGGAAAAGGACGTGGCGAATGTCCTGCCTGGCAGCAATTAGCTTAACTGACTGCCTAACTGACTGGCTGGCTGACAACAAGCTTAGACTAGCGTTTCGCTAGCTGCTAACTAGCTCGACGGGCGGACGGACACCAAGCGGAATCAACAGCAAGACAATCGAAGCGAAAATAACATAAACTCCGTTTCATTGTCAGTTGGCGAGCAGCAACAGCAACTACAAGAATGTCATAACAAAGTGGCTTTTTACCCTGCCGCATGTCCATATGTACAGCGCGTAGCAGCGCCTACATCAAGTATATGCACGACATGGCTGTGTCAGTGCGCCACATGCTATATATTATAGTCGCAGTCGGTCGGTCGGTCGGACGGTCGGTCGGTCGGTCCTACAAACGCGATTTGTATTTACACAGCCATATAGAAATTTCCCACGAGGGCTGAGGCCTGGGGGCCATTCTCCATTCAGGCCTCGTTTCCAGCCCTTGGGCAATGGTTAGTGGCAGGTGGGAATGGGACGGGATGGGATTCGCTTTGGTGTGGCAGTTGTTTAGTGTTTTGGTTATTTTGTGGAATTTTCAAGTCAATTCGCATGCACTCTGTTGGAAAACCCAACCGATGTCAGTCACCACTAACGGCTGGGGATATATCTAGAACCCCCCAAGAATGCAACTACATACAAATAATGTTTAGAAGTGATCCAAGATCTTAAAAGCTGACAGAATAACATGACCAGAGATTTGAGATATTCTAATTCACGCAAACAAAGGATAATTTAACTACCACTGCTTTGCCAATATTGCATTATATTTTCTTATTTAGTTGTTCTTTGTTCTCTTTCTTATAGATTCCATTAGACTAACTAACCTAACTTTACTTTGAAGTCCTTGAATAAATTACTCATGATGGATTTGTGACATTTATGGGAAACAGCGAATTTATTTGATCATTCTCATATGGCGACGAGGTATGGGGACTAGAAAATCCCAAACACACTTCCTGGTGGGGGGGGGGGGGGGTGAACCCAACACCAATTTGCCCATGCAATCGTCGTCCTTCCAGACCCCCCAGTACCCAGTACCCAATCCTAGTCCTCGTCCGAACCCAACTCCCATCGTTGTAAGTGGAAACCCGTTACAGTTGGTTGTCGTGCCTGAGCCTCCATTGAACGTTGGGGGATTTTTTTCGTATGTCGTATTAAAGTTGGCAAGGCGAGCGGCCAAGAAATTCGCGTATTTCCACGGCTCAGTTCCGTTCAGTTCAGTTCAGTTGAGTTTAGTTCCTGAGCGAAGGCGAACGGATTCGGGCGCGCGTCGTTCCCGCAGCGCGGTAATTCCCCATATAACATCTGAATAATATACAATAGTACCATACGCCCTGGGATATATGATGGGTGTACTGCGGAGTTCGCGTGAGGCGGGCGTTAAAGTCGCGTAATTTTAGGCCGTTTTCGGAAATGGAACCCCCGCTGGAGCATTAATAAATGCCACTAACTACATAATTAATGTAATTGCTGGGGACGGCTGTCTCGATGATCGAAAATCCCGGTTTTATATAACAAAATACGGCGGCATTTTTAAATGTCATTCCATTAATTTTAATCCAACGCTGGATCTTTGAACATAGCCGCACCGGCAGGATCCTCCGCATGAATATTAATGGCTTTTTGGCTCTCAGCTGCTCAGTTAGTGCGTGCTTTCAATCAGAGTGTGGCAAAAGTATCTGTGAGATGTGACACGTTATGACATATGGTGTGAGTGATTTAGGCATTCCTGTCCAAGATCCGTATCTACATACGTGTGTGTGCCCACACCACTTGAGGCCGGGCTTAGCCGGATACGGTTCATCTCACGATCTGCATACATCCGCGCATATATATCTATACTATCTATCTGTATGGTCGTTCAAGCGCTGGCAGATCTGGAAGTGAAATTTTTAATTTGCGCAAAAATACCCATTGCCAGTGCCATTGCCAATGTCAGGCCGCAGAAGTAATTTATAGGAAGTGGATGTCCAGGCAATTATGTGTGTACTGCTGCTGCTGATGCTGCTGCTGCTGGTGGCCAGGAAGCCTGCAATTGAAACCCTCGATCTGCCTGTGCTCCCCACTCTCCCCGCGCGGATCCCCTCGGGTCGTATCTGCCAGATATCGGTCGCATAAATAGTCGCATAGATTGAGCTGTTACACACCGGCCACCGCCGTAAAAGCTGTCTGTCTGTCTGTTCAGCGACTTAAGTAAAATTGGCACGCGATTCAATTGAATCTTGGCGAGAAGTGTGCTGTGTGCTGTGTACTGTGTACTGTGTACTGTGTGCCCTGTGCCGGGGCAATTTCCAGTGCACCAGTATTTTGCCATGCCTTGACCGCTGGCGGAGCTCATCCGCCGCTCCAGCTCCTTCCTTTAGCCCCTTTCGTGTCCACTTTTACAGTGGGAGTTCCGTATCTAGAACCATCATTTATTAACCGACTTATGAAATACTAAAAAAGCTTATGTACCTTTCATTAACAGCTTTGTAAAATGATTTTCTTGTTTCAAAAACTATCAAATATTTTTCTCTTCCTTTAATCAATACTGATCAAAACTATTCTTAGCAAGCTTTAATTTTGAAAACTTCTTCAATGAAAAAAAAAAAAAAAATTTTCTATTCTATGAAACTAGTTGATTTAAAACTATGTATATACCACCTTTAAATCATGATCTACTAATGAAATTTTTAAAAAGTCGTTGACCACTTATAAGCAGTTTTTAATTTAATTATAATACGTAATTTTTTTTAGCACAAAAACTTTAAGAGTTATTTAAAACATATTTATGGGACTGATTTGATAAGAAATTATAATTTAAGGTTCTTAAAGGCTCGAGTTGTGAAACAACATGAAATAAAGCTTAGTCTCCTCAGAATTGGCCAGTTCAAGCTAGGGAGTTCCCACCGTAGATATCAGTTTACGGTGGCAATCCGCAATCGTACGCCCACACAACCGGGCGTGGAATCTACATATCACAGATGCGGATACAGATACTCGTATCTAGATGAGCACTCCGTCGCCACCAGAGCTCGGCTCTTGTTTATTCGAGTTCCGAACAGCAGCCGAGCCGGAGGCAAAACCTTGCGCACAACGATAACCCATCCAGGATCCACTCTATATACGATCTATGCTCGCTCTCTCTCTCTCTCTCTCTCTCTGTCTCATTCTCTATATATAATCGCATATATATCTTTTGTTCAGTGTTCGTGTCGTGTACAAAGTGAAAGCCCCTAAAAGAATTGAAAAAAAAAAGAAAGAAAACAGCCAGGGAGCAAAGCATAAGCAAGTCAAAATAAAATGTAAGAGTTGACCGCAAAGTCCAAAAGAAATTAAACCCAAAAAAAAAAAGAAAAATACAACACAAAAAGGCAGCAAACCAATGCAAATGATCGAAAATATTGTGTTACAGAAACCGAATTATGAAATTCCCACGTCGGTGTAAAGTGAGATGATTTGAGGTCTGTGTTACAAATCCTTTCCCGTGCCGTCGCCCCAACATCATGCTCGACAAATTCAACACACACGCATTCATATCGTTTGGACTGGGATTCATACTGATGTGGTAAGCTCGAGTTACTCCTTTTCCCTTTTCCCCGATCCATTTCGCATTTCCCATTTCCATCTGGAGCTGTGCGACTCCAAGTGCAACCCCCACGAATCCCAGACCCAGAATCGTTTCCAGTTCAAGGGGAACCTTCGTTTAGTACTGCCAAATCCAAAATCGGTTCGGTTCGGTTTGGTTCGGTTTCGGTTCGAAATATCCATAGCAAGGTCAATTGGATCACAGTCAAATGAGAATCCTGCACGGCATTTACGGCCGATTGGAAAGAAGGAAACTAATATTATTCGCCTGCCAGGAGGTTAAACGGCGCAGCAGAATCGAATCAAAGCACCCGACCAGCACGAAGGAAGTTAATTTCAAATTCAGACTTAAATTGACAAAGTTTGCTACAGTTGCATGTGGCAGACATTGCTCTCTCTCTCTCTCTCTCTCTCTCTCTCTCTCCAACCATCCCTCAATTAGGGGGTTTCCCCGAACAACCCATACCCCCCACACAAAAAAAAAACTAAATAAAGAAAAGGACTGCATTTGAATTTCCCCCATTTGTTTTGTGCTGCTCATTTTGCAGGCTGAGCGAAGCCACGGAAGCCCACATGAACTACACAGCCAAGCCGCGAGTAGTTCTTCCGCCTAATTATGTCAAGGGTAAGTTGAACTATACCTCTACCTATACCAATACCAATACCCATACCTATAGCTATACTTCGATACCCCCGTAATCCCAACCATGTAGAAATTGTTACGAATGGAAAATCGTACTCCTCGGAGGTGTCCTTTTCGATGCGGTCTCCTTTTGCTTTTAATTGCTCCGAATTGCCCCCCACTTTATTTTGCTTTGTGATTTCTGATTTGTTTGCACCATGAAACCACCAGCCATGGATATGGATATGCGTGTTCGGGTTTTTTTTTCTACCTTTCCACTGTTTGAGTTTTTTTCTCCATTCATTTCGTGACGCGGCGAACTTCAGGGCCTCCTCCGTCTATGGCATACTGGGTTAGGGTTACGGGGCTACCCAGTCTCACCAGTCTCACCAGTCTTACCAGTCTCCCAAATGGGACTTTGACGTCATCCGGCGTATTACGATCGATTAAAATCAAAATAACATTTACCGGCGTCAATTGCCTGCCAGAATTACCGAAGAATTTGTGTAATCTGCAGATCTGAAGGAGCGCTCACATTAAAGTTCCATTACTCCATAAATAGTTTGTTGCAAAAAGTAAACTCTACTGAGTTCAACCTGTATCCTATATATATACTAAAGCATTTATTAGCTTTTGGTCTCGTTCCATTCCATTTATTATTTAGCCTTCTTCTCGTTAACCCTTCTAAAAGTTGTATTTTAAACTATCAACTCTACAGTTCAATAATCGCAATATTGACCTCAAAATACCTAATGCATTTAAATACATTTTGTGTTTACTAAAAATCTTTAAAAAGCGAACAATCTGATTATTATAAAATCAAAAATGTTGTTTAGGCAATTAGTGAGATTTGTTAATAACAAGTTTTGGAGCACATTCAAGCATTTAAGTTAAATGAAATATTTCTTTAAACATTACAAGTAAAAGTTGCAATTAAATAAAATTAAGTTAAATAAAATAAAATAGTTAAGATTTCCGAAAAAAGAGATAACTTAAACACAATGTTTACAATCCCAAACTCTATAGATTCTCTTGAATCCAATAAATTGGAAATGCGAACTTACTGCTTATGCAATATGTGCATTTGGTTGCCAGAAGCCACCTGCGAAGGTTTGAATAATTTACCGAAATTACCCAGAGGCGTGTACTCTTCATTTGAGGCAATTGCTGGAGCTAATCAACACCTTTATTTCTATCGATTTTCGCCAGTTGTGTAATACGCATTAGGACCCTGAACTTGCCGAGGAGTCAGAGTAGGAGTTGGGTGTTGTTTTCTCTATTTTAGGGGAGTCTTAGAAAGTCACGAAAGTTTGCACAACATTCAGTAGAGGGGGAAATCATTTGTGAAACTATTCCTTAAAAAGTCTTTCAACACCAAACGTGAAGGTGTGCTAACCGGAGATCGCCTTGATTTATTGCAGAGATACGACCGCCCTCGAAGAAGGGCTCCCCAGTGATAGTAGACTTTAGCATATTCGTTGTAGATATTAACTCAATTAACGTAGAGGATATGGACTTTAGGTAAGTGGTTGCGTATCTGGAGAGACCTCAATCGGGAGATCATAATGGAGCATATAGCAATACTGTGTACATTTTCAGAGTAGACATGTTTATACATCAACGCTGGCTGGAGTCGCGTCTGGAGATCCCAGATGACATCTTCGAGGAGGGCGACGACTACGTGACGCTGCTTCCAGAGGTCTTTGAGAATTTTTGGCAGCCGGATCCGTACTTTCTCAATTCCAAGATTGCCGGTACGTTCACACCCACCCAAAAACCGTATAGATAGTTATATCCAAAGCTTCATGTTCGAGTAGTCTGTGTGTCGATGTGTTCTTACGTTTACGTATCTTGGACCGGGATTCATGCACTTTGTCCAGCTGAGCTCATCACTTATGTGTCTAATTTAACTCTCTAACTCTGGACCGTTTGTATATAGTAACGAATTACTTTGTTTTCCTTTGTTTGTTTGTTTTTTTCCTAATCCACCGGTTACTCAACCGAACCACTTCTACTACTAACAAATCGCGAACTAACAATACCGATACTTCTGCATAGGATACGGAAGTCCATATGTTGCGTCCACTTCCATGCTACGCAATAAGGGCGAAAGAGATTCGAAAAACTTTCATCTAAAGAAAGATATAAGTATATCAAAAATGACTCTAGATCTGTGTTTTGCCACTTTTGTGTTTTGCCAAAATCCATCGAAATCGATATATCAGTATCAGTATCAGTATCAGTATCAGTATCAGCGCATATCTTCCATCCAATGTATTCTGTATATTCAACATTCTACGAAACCTATCTATACCGACTACGTATTGGGCCGATTCAAATGAATTCTCGTGCCATATAGTCCGTTGTGTGTATATATATCCATACATCCCATTCCTAGCGAAAAACCGAGTGTATATTTAAGTTTTTTTTTGTATAATTTCCCAACCCAATACCGGACCCGCCCACTCGAGCGGCTCTCATTACACGCACGAATTCCATTCGGGCTCCAATGCCATGGTCAAACAGGACACTCCAACCCACCGTAGAGCTACCCGTACACCCACACACCTTCCTTCATGACCATCGCCCACGCCCACGCCCACACCCACGCCCGTATCCGAAAATGAAAATTTGCAGTTGCACCCGGAGTCCTGATAAGATCTCACCTTGGAATCACGAGGGCAATTTAGTTTTTTCCATTTTTGGTTTCCCTTGTCAACATTTACAAAACCAAAATCGATTGTTGTCACGATTTTGTTTAGCACCACAAGTTAAAGTATTTAATTTTCGTTTAAACAAATATATATATCTTGATATGGGATAAGAGTACTTCCTTTTCAGTACCAATACTATTTTATTATACCCTTGCAGAGGGTATTATAATTTCAGTCAGAAGTTTGCAACGCAGTGAAGGAGACGTTTCCGACCCTATAAAGTATATATATTCTTGATCAGCATCACTAGTAGAGTCGATCTAGCCATGTCCGTCTGTCCGTCTGTCCGTCTGTCCGTCCGTTTATATGCAAACTAGTCTCTCAGTTTTAAAGCTATCTGCATGAAACTTTCCCAAAAGTTGTCTTTCTATTGCAGGTAGTATATAAGTCGGAACGAGCCGGATCGGACGACTATAGCATATAGCTCCCATAGGAACAATCGGAAAAATAAATGAAAAAAATTATAACTTTTCTGTTTTTTATTTTTTTGTTTAGTTCTTCGACATTTAGTAATGGTTAAATATTTCCGATTTACGGATTAAATTTCATCAAAGTCGGACGACTATATCATATAGCTCTCATAGGAACAATCGGAAAAATAAATGAAAAAAATTATAACTTTTCTGTTTTTTAATTTTTTGTTTAGTTCTTCGACATATAGCAATGGTTAAATATTTCAGAATTATGGTTTAAATTTTATCAAAATCGGACGTCTATATCATATAGCTCCCTTAGAAATAATAAAAATATATAAAATAACTATCAAATAATTGAGCTGCAAATCATCATAGCTTCAATGTTTTTAAACATATACGAAAGTAAATCATAATTTTAATGTTTTCAAAAATGTTTAATTCTTGCAATAGCTGCAAGGGTATATGAACTTCGGCTTGCCGAAGTTTGCTTTCTTTCTTGTTTTTTAGTTAAAGTTACCTTACTATTTATATAGTTTAACCCATTTCATTTACATTCATTTGTTGTTACGCTCTTATAACTAAGTTAAATTCTATTATATTTTTTTTTTTAAACAACTAAATTAAGTTTGACCCACCCATTTCAACCAAAACTCATTCGTCGTTAGTTAGAATGTCGCGCTTAAACCTAGAAAATAAGGCGATCACGATCACGGCACCACCAATCGAGCCACGAAATCACTGAGCCACCACCGAAATGCGCAAAGAAATGAGTCTATCGATGCCAATGCCATAGTTCTAATCAAAACCCATTTGTTCCGCATCTCTGCAACGTCTTCTCGATGTCTTTTCGTTGTAGAAATAGCGACACTGACCCACAAGTTCACGTCGGTGACGCTCTACAAGAACAAGACGGTGCGGTATGCGGCCCGGATGCACGCGATCATCGCCTGCCAGATGGAGTTCCAGCTGTACCCCATGGACATCCAGGTGTGTCCCATCTACATCGAGAGCTGTAAGTGGTCCTGTCCCCGTCCCTGTCCCCGTTTCTGTCCCTGCTGTTCCATAGATTTACATAACGCAAGTTCATCCCCCTCCCACCCGAAGTCTCGTCGAACAACCAGAAGGTGAAGCTACGCTGGTCGGACTCCGGCGTTACCCTCAATCCGGAGCTGAAGCTGCTGCAGTACAATCTGGGGCAGCCCTTGGAGCTGGAGGAGAGCGACGGCTACATGCCGGAGAAGGTGGGCAACTTCTCCCGCCTCACCGTGTACTTCCGCTTTGAGCGCCAGATTGGCCACCACCTCATCCAGACCTTCGCCCCCTCCTCGCTGGTGGTGATGCTCTCTTGGTTCAGCTTCTGGCTGGGACTGGACGCCATTCCGGGCCGGGTCACGCTGCTGGTTACCTGCATGCTGACCCTGGTCACCATGTTCACGGGCGCCGACATTCCGCCAGTGGCCTACGTAAAGGTGGGTATAAACTAGTTTTAAAAATCGTTTTTTTTCTGTTTTCTTTCTATTTTAAGAGAAAGAGAATAAGAATAAGAATAAGAATAATAAGAGAGTATTTTAGTCAGCTCTATAAATGATTTAAAAACCCTACTGATTTCTGTAGCCCCTTGGAATATTTTACGAGAATCAATTTTAAAAATCAATCAAATTGTAATAAAGGGAAGTTTTTGTATAATATATATATTTAATAAAGTTGAAGTCATTAGGAGCACATCTCCCAAATATCACTCCTAATTCGAGCACCGGCACAAATTTTCTAATTTGGATTACAACTTTAAATAAGCTCGTAGGTTCTAACCGAAGGGATCGCTCGTTTCAGGCCCTGGATCTCTGGATGGCCGGCTGCATGCTGTCCGTGTTCGCCGCTCTGGCCGAGTTCGTGGTGGTGAAAGTGCTGGACGTGCAGTACCAGTACCAGGTGAACCGCATACCCAAGGTACTGCCCATGGTAAGGCAGCTGTGGGGATATCGCTTTAATAAGTAATGCCACCCTCTTGTCGTTCCGATTTTCGTTTGACTCGTGCAGCGCATCAGCAACATGGAGAAGGGTCAGTGTGCGACGGTGGCCAGCTGGGAAGGAGGAGCGGTGCGTTCGCGGAAAGCGACCCAGACGCCCACGACGCCGGGCCAGGTGAGCTATTCACTGGTGACGGGCGGGGGGAACCATTGCACCTGTCACGACCACACATCAAATTTTCAATTAAATGGGACTAATGGGGTGTACACTGTACAGTCTTAGGCAATATTCAAAAAAGAAAACGAATGATATTGTATCCGCTTATAAATATTTCGTTGCAATTAACCTTTTAGACCTCGCTGCAGGGGAATGGTGGACCACCAAAACCGGCCAGGCGTCAGAGCCTTCTATCTGTGGCCTGGACGGATACGGATACTGGCGTGGAGAAGATCATGTGGCGCGAGATCGACAAGGTCTCCCGCGCCGTGTTCCCCATTCTGTTCTTTGTGTTCGTGCTCCTGTACTGGCCGATACTGCTGATGAAGTCGTCCTAGGATTTGGGGAGCTCCAGACTGCACATGTCTGGACTCCGTTAAAAAGCCGAACGACCGCGAAACTGATGATGGAACTACTACTGAACTGGATTTAGCGCCCAAGTGCAATGCCAGAGACCGCGAGTCTTTGGATCTTAATATCTGCAAAGAGAGCTAGCAACTCCGCAACTCGCTCCCTGTCATCGAAGTACAAGAAACCACAAGGAAAGTCTACAGTTACCTACATAAGTGCGTGCATGGGTATTACTTCACTACACCTAGATCGGGTGCATCAAATCGAATGTACTGAGTATAGCTTAGATGTCGACGACTATTTGCTCACGGAGGATGTATTGATCATTTGAGTATTTTCTTTGTACAGATCCGATCTTGTTATAAACGATACCTTTATTATTATTTAAATCTATGCCACGAACGAAGGAACTATAAATCTCTCGAGCACCGCGCACTCCCACAGTGTTATAGGCTTCAGCTACTCTAGGCATAAATCAAGGACCCACATCGATTTACCCAATTTTCAGTTAGTTCTGCCTTATATACACCGGATATTGAACAAATGTATATCACTGTGCTAGTGACAATACCCCCAAATCGAAAGGGTTGTCCCTACTTTGAAAGTATACACTCTCTGCAACTGCGAGCTACACGCATAAATCAAACATTTTCTGGCAAACGATTTTAATTCAACTTTTGTATTAGGCTTAAGCAAATCAGCCAAGACATGGAATTGGTGCTTTACGGAGATAATAATACAATGGCCTCTAAGGATATTTGGAATGTAAATAATGAAACAGTGAACAGTGAATGCTTTTAGAGATTTTTACATATTTAGAATTATTTATCCATTATAGCGCATTTTAATGCAAACATTAGAGCTGTGGCTTTTACATCTAATACTAAAATCGACCTGTAGTTCAAACAGCGCACATCAGGCAGAATTTTTGAAAATATAAACATATATATATTTGTTAAGCTAAATCGAGTTTATATTTGATATGAAAATACGGACACAATGTAAATAAATTACATCATTACTATAAATTACATGCATATATTTATCTAGAATTGTAATTGCTAGCAAGTTAAGTTTATATAAATATCTATATTCTTTCCATCTTTTAAGTTATGTTGTTCACTCAGCTACTCGTAGTTCAGTGAACCCTCTAATAATGTTATCGAAAAGCTTTAAATTTATTCTTAATAAAAGACAAGGCGCGTAAATCTATCAAACAAACTTAAAGTTGGTTTTTGTAACAGAATTAACCAGAGTGTTTAAGCTTGGGTATATACCTCCTATACGTCTTCTTCCGATTCACTGGCACTCTCCTCCTCGTCGCTAAACTGCGACTGCCCGTTCTGGTCATCCTTTGACCTGATGAGTAGCATTTCCTCATCACTATCTTCCTCCATGGCACTTGGTTTGCCCTCGTTTTCCTGCTCCAATTTGTCAGCCCTGTCTAAGAGTACTCTCAACGTATATTTGTTATAGTCGCAGCTATAAAATAATAAAGGGTCGTCGGTAAAATGTGTTCACTCAAGGAAATAGTTATTCTTACATCTTGTTGAGCATTTCGTACTTCCTCGACAGCACCTCGTGCAAGGACAGCAGTCCCGTGTGCTGAAAGACTCCATCCTGGTTGCCGTGTTTGGTCAGCAGACAGCAGCTCCACTGCAGATAGAACTCGATGTGCGGCGTGGCCTGGAGATGGCGGGCCAATTGTTGAAGCAGTCGCTGGGCAAACTCCGGCGACAGATCCGCACAAACCAGCTCGACTGAAAAAAGGGAAAGGAGCAAGGACTCAGTATGCATGCAATGCAGACACGTGCTGGCAGAGCTGTTTATGGCCAGCCATTTGCATGTAGCGTATAATACGTATGCAAGTGGTATTGGAAGGGGTTATTAACCAAGGTAAGCGCTGGGGCGAGGACCTTGAAACTGTTTATTAACACAGCAAAAGTGCAAATTTGCACATTCGATCGGAGAACGGAGTCAGGGCAAAGGCGACCGCCTCTCTGGCGGAGTGTGTCGCCGCTATTTTTAGCAGCGGCAGGGCTGAAGGTTGCCAAAACAGACAAGGCCTGGCCCCCAAATACAGCAGGCGATTTAGCATTTCACTCACTGTCCTTATACGGCACTCGCTCCAGCACTAGGGCAATCAAATTGGGCTCGTTTAGCTTCAGGGACATGACCAGCGCCTTGGTGTAGTTATGCTTTTTGAGGCACTCGTGGACCGCTTTTGGTGTGACTTCCAGCGACAGGTCAAAGGGATCGAAGACAACGCCTGAGGACATCAGTTATTAATTTAAGTACCAAGCACAGTGTAAATATGTTTAGATCTTACCCTTGTCCAAGGCATATATACAGAGTCCTTCAGTTCCGGCCGCAGCAAATGCCTGACCCGTGGGTGAGAACTTCACGGAGAACACTCTAACCTCCTGCTGAAATCGTCTGGAGGACAAGTCTCCGCTGCGAACTCCCGGCAATCTAATGGCCACCTTGCCACCCTCCAACTCTTCACGGTTTTCCACCAGGGCCATGTTACCAAACTCACTTAAATGTTTTCGACTTATGAAGTCCTGCCAAATAAAAATCAAAAGTTCTATTCGAAATATTCACTGATGGTTTTTATAAATACTCACATTAAGACCATCTAAGCTGTGGTTCTGTGTGATTTCGAATTTCTTCAGGAGTATAGCCTCCCTGACGTGGTATATACAAATGTTGGCCGACTTGCCAGCAGCCAGTATGCATTCGCCATCCGCGGAGTACTCAATGGTCGAGAAATAACTAACAGAACATTAAATTAATAATTAAATAAATTTATATTATAAGTTTCAAAGCTACTCACTTGGCCTGGGCATTCTTTTTCGCTGTTATTATATCGGTTTCCAGGCGGCCCCCGCTCAGATCATTGCGACCCTCTATGCTGGTCACTTGTCCCGCAGATTTGATATCAAAAATGGTTATATTACCGCTCAGAGTGGCCACGGCAATCTGGAAATATTGCCATGATTTACTGTCCCAAGAATCCTGACGACTCACTTACCTCCTCACCACTGGGACTGAAGGCCACGTTAGTAACATCTGAAACAGCATCGATAGTTTCGTGCTCGCTGTTGCTCTCCAAACAGTTCCATATCTTGACGGTCTTGTCCCAAGAACCAGACACCAAGCTGGATGAGGTGGCCACTGGGGAGAATGCTATGGAAGCAACAGGTCCCTCATGGCCACTGATGATCTCCAGCAATTTGCCCGTCTTCACCGACCAGAGGAATATGTCAAACACGTCCTGACCACCAGCCGCAACCAGTTCGCCAGAGTAATCAACTGCAACGCAGGAGAACTGAGCCGGACTTGGCGAAGTGAAAGTCCTAAAGTTGCGGTATCTGAAGAGGATAAGAGGAGATCATTAAACTCTTCTTATTTTAAGATCTAAAGCAAAACCCACCTGTTTACATCAAAAGCACGCACTGTGCCATCCAGAGAGCTGCTGACCAGGAACTTCTTGTTCCTGCTAAACTGGATGCCAGTCACTCCACTCGTGTGCTCGCTGAAAGTGACAAAACAGAAGCTGCTCTGCGTGTTCCACAGCTTCACTTTGGAGTCCTCGCCACCGGTGGCTATGAACTGACCATCCGAGGAGTAGGCAATGCAGGTCATCTCGCTGCTGTGCCCCTGCTGTTTCATAATGTACTGTTCGCTCTGCCACTCCCATACTAGAAGTTGACCAATCTCCCGAGAAGCCAAGGCCACCCAGTCACCCGTGCAGTTGAAGAGGGCCGCCGAAATGGGATAGTCGGAGATGCTCAGCGAGTGAATCATGTTGACGTCGGGCAGTTCATAGAGGTAAAAGGCTCCGGAGCTAAAGGCGACGACCAGCACCTTGGTGCGAGTGTTGTAGTTGGCTGCCGTCAGCTGCACATCTCGCTGCTCCTTGCGCGGCTCATCGGCCAAATAATGACGGGTAAGTTTCTTGTAGAAGAAGGGATGTTTCTTCTTCTCTGCCTCATCCTTCAAATCATTGTCATCATCGGCTTCTTTGGCAGCCTCGTCCTTAACAGCTTCTTTTTCCACCACATTTTCAACGTCATCTTCAGACTCATTGTCGGATTCTGCCTTTTTATCCCTTTTTCTCTGAGGAGGAGCAATGGCCGGCCTCTCCGCATCCTCCAAGTCGGAAGGAGCCATGCTGCACTCCCACAAACACAGCTGACCATTGCGACTTATGGTGTTCAGATGCAAACTGTTCGCCTCGAAGAAGCAGGCCACAATGGCATCCGTGTGGCCACTCAGATTGTAGGTGCGGAAGTTCGTCGTGTAGTTAATGGCGCAGATTTTGGTGGAGCTATCGCGACAACCGATGGCCAGGAGACGAGAGTCCGAGGACCAGTCCAGCCAGGTGACGTCGTCAAAGCCGCCCAGAAACCTCCGCCTCAGCACGAAAGGATTGTACTCTCCGGTGATCTCACCCGGAGCACAGAATATGAGCACTATGTTCTGCACCGCCACGGCGAAATATGCGCCGTTGGGACTGAAGCAGATGCACTGGACGCCCGTCTGGAACTTGTGCCGATGTATCACTGTACAGGACATCATGCTGATGAGCTGAGCCTCTCCATTTTCGTTGACCGCAATCAGCAGACTTCCATCTGGCGACAGAGCCAGGTTCGTGTAGTTATATCGTGATTCCAGGGACAGGGTTCGGGATTTGTTGCTACAGAGTAGTGAATTATACACATACAATCCTTTGGTAATGGGAAATAACTCACTTTTTTAAATCGTAGACTGTTATCCTGTTGCCGACCGGACTGATAACCGAATTTCCATCTGGCGTGAAAACCAAGTTTCCATTGCGATATATTGTGCCCAAAAGGTTGGAAAACTGTAACACCAGATTTAAATGTTTTGTAAAGATAGATCGTAATTCAAACTTACTTTATAGGAAAACTTCATTTTGCGGCTGGTTTGAAGCGAAAACCACGAGTAAAAATATAAACAAAAACTCCCGCACGTGTTGAGGTAAACAGCACATGAAGTTATAAAAACACTAACGCGTTTTAAAATACCACCGCACAGTATATACCTGATAAGCGAAAAAAATAGAAACATAGACTGGTGACGAAAGTCGCAACTACAATGAATAGCAAATTAAATTTCAAATTTACCTAGTACTTTATTATTTTACGTATGCCTTATCAAAGTTTCTAAGCTATATATTTTAAACTGCGTATCTTGAAAGCAATAAATGCAATTAACTTTTCCATTTTGCATTACCAAAGCCTTTTAGGTGTTTTTTACTGTAACAGAGTTGCCACTTCACGGAACAGCTGATTTTCCTGGAGCTGCCAACGCGCCTTAAAACCACAAAGCGAGCTAGAAAAAAAACAAAGAAAGATAAACAACGTAAATTCACAAAATTTTATAAAAAAAAACAAGTTTCCCGAACAAATAGCAATGGAAGCGACCAAAACGGCTGCAGAAAAGCTGGCGGAGCGTAAGGCGCGTCTTCTGGAGCTGCACAAGAAGCGGCAGGAGGCCCGGACGGACAACCACCAGGAAGTAGTGGCGGAGGACGCCCGCAAGAAGCTGCCAAAGAACTGGGAGGCACGAAAGCGCCAGGCGGAGTGGATCCTGGCGGACGACAAGGCGCGCTCGGATGCGCAGGCAGCTGGCAAGGACTACGAACGGCTCAAGCTCCTCGAGGTTTCAGCGGTGGATGCTGATCGCATCGAGAAGAAGAAGAAGCGTAAGGACAATCCGGACCTCGGTTTCTCCACCTACGAAGCTCAAACGGCCAGACAGTACAACAGATTGGTCAAGAGCATGCCCGCCCGCGACATGGCCAAATACGAGAGGCAGAAGGAGGAGCTCGGCGATGCCTTCTATGGCGGTGCCCACACCACTTTGCATTCGAGGACGAAGGACACGCCTGGTGCCATCAACAACATGGTGCAGGACCTGGAGCAACAGATTGAGCGCCGCAAGAAGTACTCCCGCAGGCGAATTTACAACGACGACGCGGACGTGGACTTCATCAACGAGCGCAACTCCAAGTTTAACAAGAAGCTGGACCGATTCTACAGCGAGCACACAGCGGAAATCAAACAGAATTTGGAGCGCGGAACAGCTATCTAAGTTTAGTCTTTCGTTTAGTAATTTTAAGGTCAAAATTCGAAGAGTACCTAATCTGCTTTCTGTACATTTACTTTTGGTATATGTATGAGAAGCCAGTAATAGACCATTTTCTTTTATATAATCTTTAAAAAACTTAAAGGTAAAAAAAAATGTACATTGCATTAGATTCCTAACTTTCTAATGTAATTTCTCAATAATTTTGTTCGGATCGACGTTAAATTATACAGATGTTTTCTCTGATGGGTAAAAATAAAATTAACAAAAATAAAGAGCGAGTTGGCAGCTCTGCCTGAAAAACATTTCAAATCTCTGGAAATAATGCAGCAGTTCAGTTCGCGGGAGAAGTATTTGGTGTCCAACACTTTGAACTGCTGGCCAGTGATGCTGCAGGGTCAGCCGGTGCTCATAGATCTGCACAACGAGACCTCCGTGGCCGGGATAATCGATGTAGCCGACGGGCACATGACCTGCGAACTCACCCATGTAGTTTTCTTCGATCGCAATGGGGGCCAGCATCCTTTTGATAACTTCATGGTGCGCAACCGAATGATCCGGCAGATACACATACCCACCCACTTGGATGCAGAGCAGGAGCTCCGTCAGGCCATGGAGAGGGGTGTCCTGCGAAGAAAGCGCGTGGAAACCAAGAAGGGAAAGCGCACTTTCAAGCAAAAACGAGCGGAAATGCGACACAAGGAAACCCTGCAATTGATTTCCCAGCAAAAGGAAAGGACCCATCAAGAAACCTAGTAATCATATCCAAGAAGAATAATATATATATTTGAAGAAATACAAACCAGTCTACGAAGTGTTTCATATTACCCTGCAGGTAATCAACAATTATTCTTTAGACCGCAAAAGAAAGATTATTTATTCCGATATGCATACAAGTAGATATTCTGTTACTATCAGCTCCAGTTAAGGGAACCTTTAAAATAGTTTCCTACAAAAGGAGTAAAGCAAACTACAAGCCTTGACTCTATCATGTTTATTTATTCCAAGAAATACAAACTTCGTTTGATTGAATATCTTATATTCTCCTACTATCGAATCTACTGAGCCGCCTGCTGCTGTTCCTTCTGCGCCTGGTACTTGTAGTGCAGCTCCATGCAGTCGGTGTTGGAGATGTTGACCCAGCCGTCTTCCTTGATGTGATAGACGCGAATGATGCCGCCGGAGTAGGCATCCCTGAAGGTGGCATGGTAGATGGCCCGACGTCCCAACTCCTGGGCCTCCTCGTCCTCCAGATCCCAGTGATAGCCAGAGTCCAGCACTCCGTAGGCGAACAGGGAGCCACTTCCCACAGAGAACAGATTGCCGGGCGTGCGGGATCCCTCCGAGTCCACGTAGTATAAACCAGGACCGCGCTTATCATAGCCAGCCAGCATCATGCCCATGCTCAACCCCATGCCTTTGTACTCGTGGGCAATGTTGGCCATGATCTTGCTGGCCGCCGCCACCGAGATGCGTTCCTTGTTGCGCAGCTCGTGTAGACGGCACTCCTTAGACAGAACGCGATCCCAGTACACACAGTCGGCGGCGCCGCCGGCCAAAGTGCCCAGCATGAACTGGTTGATCTCCACGATCTTCTTCATCGACTGTGAACCAATGTACTGGCCACCGGTGGCACGAGAATCCACCGCCAGGAGAACGCCGCCCTTGAACTTGAAGCCCAGCGTTGTGGTGCCGTGGTCAAAGTCGATTTTGATGCCAGTCTTGCCGGCATTGGCCTGGATCTGGTTGAGGTTGTGCATGGGCTGGAAATAGTAGATATTAAATAGTGGTATTCTCACAGGATTTCAAACTTAATAAAACTCACGTTCTCGAATGGCGGAGCAGCCAGTGTGTAGGGATTGGCCAGATTGCAGGTTAGCCCCCTCAGGTCGTCCTCCGCATCCGTCGAGGACCAGGCAGTGGGCTTCATGTACGGAGCATTGGATATCTTGCAGATTTCAGCCAGTGCCATTTTGGTAGTTTCTTTAAAACGATTGGAAAATATGAATGCAAAATGCCGATGACAAACAAAATTGGTGGCCCTCTTAGTGTGACCCCTTGCTGTGTAGCCAAAATGCCAGACTATCGGAAAAAGCGATAGCTGTTGGTAGTACGGCAACCCTGTTCGAAACCTGTTGCCAATTTTACCTGTGATTGGCTTTCTTTTAGTCTCTTTTAGGCCTGGCTTGAAGCCAAATTAACTCTGGGCGTTCCACCAAACGTAGGCAAAATAGTGCAAAATCGAGCATAAAGAAAACGCTTTAAGAAAAGCATGTGTAAATACGTCGATGTGAAAAATAACAATGTGTAAATAACGGCGCGAAATCGCAAATTGAAATTATTGAAAAGTAAGTTAGGAGTAAAGAAATCCAAGGCGCAGTTCAAGCCTGGTTTTAAGGCCTAGGAATTTACTGTGATTGTGCTAAAAATACAAGAAACCATATATGTTTATTTATGTTCACGAGAGGAAAGATATAATCAAAACTTTACAAGGTGTTTTTGGAAATTCAAACGTCTTGTTAAAACGGTTGTGTTAACTCCCACTTGTGTTTGTAATTGCAATAACTACGTGGTACGCCATTACGTGAGGCACACAGACACACGCATACACGGCAAAAAATATAAGATCAAAGATCATATCCATATGATCCTAGGTCAAGTTTATATTCCGTCATTAACGTATCTCTTCTGCCAATTTAAATATAAATACTTATATATATAATCAAACGCAATTTTTTATGAAAACATGGTAAAATATACCTAGAGATTTGAAACATTTGGGTAGTTACTTAATTATTTAACAGGAACGGAATTAAATTAATTAGTATCGTGTATAGTGAACATTTTTTTAAAACTCAACGTATAAATACTAGCCCATATTTCGAAACATTTTTTCCTGTGTAGACGAGTTGTCTCGTCTTGAATTTGACTGGTTTTAAGACATTTTCTCTAAGATTCTTTTGGACCCGTTATTATTGACAAGTTATATTCATATTGGACAGGAACTAAGCTGACAAATAAACAACTAATTTTATATATTCTTAAATATAAATCAAGTTTTAATTCTCAAAAAATAATTAAATAATTTTTCAATATCAACACAGCAATGCAGCATGGATCCTCCCGCATTCCGAAACAGGAAGCTCTGCCAAATGCCATCTCAGGGGTGAGTTTATCCACTTAAAACCACCAAGTTAACATTGACTTAACCCCTGCCTCCCATTTTAGCCCGATTCCAGTAACTGGACTTCGTTACACGAGGCGGTTGCGGCTGGGGATGATCGGCGGGTGGAGGGTCTCCTGTTCAGCAACGCGGACCGCCTGGCCAGGGAATCTCAGCAAGGAAACACCCCACTCCACGAAGCCGCCAGTCGGGGGTTCAGCCGATGCGTGAAACTGATCTGCACACAACCAACACCACCCACTACCTCGGGGGTGGGAAAGTCAGGAAAGGGGCAGAAGGACAAGAAAAGGACAAGGATAAGAACAAGGGCAGGGCGAGGGTGGCCCACCAGACTATCGAAGCCCTGCACAACAGTGCTCTGAGCATAGCCAACAACGAGGGGTTGTCAGCCCTGCATTTAGCCGCCCAAAATGGTCACAACCAGAGCTCCAGGGAATTACTGTTGGCCGGAGCCGATCCCGACGTCCAGAATAATGTAAGTGGTGGACGATGTAAATTAGAACTATATTCAACCAACTCCATTTCCAGTACGGCGATACTCCGCTGCACACCGCCTGCAGATATGGACATGCCGGAGTTACCCGCATTCTTCTTTCCGCCCTTTGCGATCCTAATAAAACAAACCTAAACGGTGACACCGCTTTGCATATCACCTGTGCTATGGGTCGCAGGAAGCTCACGAGGATACTCCTGGAGGCGGATGCTCGTCTGGGCATTAAAAATGCCCAAGGCGACTGTCCCATGCACATAGCAATCAGAAAGAACTATCGCGAGATCATCGAGATCCTGAACACGCCGAAGAAGATACGGAACCGCAAGGAGAAACCCAAGGACGGTGGCAGCAGATCGGACAAGGACAAAGATCGAGAAAGGGACGTGGTGGACAAGGGTATCAACTGGTCACCATATGGCTGTCATTACTTTCCCGATCCACGCGCCTTTCCCTCACCGAAGCTGGAGACGCTACCTAAGGAGCCGCTTAAAGCGGGCGAGCAGTACTTTCTGGACTTGGCAGGCCATATCCACAAGGGTCCTGTAAGCGTGGGTAATACCTGCTACTGCGGTCCCTTTTTCCGGCACATTGAAAACAAACTAAACTGCAATCGCAAGAGCTTGAAGAAGTACGTCCACAAGACCAAGGAACGGTTAGGTCACAAAGTTCAGGCACTGGCCATCAAAACCAACGATCAAATTGAACAGCTCACAAGGACGATGATTGAGGACAGGTTGAGATGTGAGAGCAAGAGGCAGCACCTCAGTGAGTTCTTGAGAAGAGGCGAACCCTTGCGATCCACCTTCGATCAGCAGAACAGGAACTCGAGGATCGATAGAACACTCTCCAGGTGTCGTAGTCTTGAGCTCTTGGAAAATAACCACGGGGGTGGTAGGCTCACCAATTCCAGGAGTGTGGATGTACTTGAAGACCAGGCAGTGGAAGCAATAGTACACCGATCAGCGGATGCTCAACTGGACAGCGATAGCGATGATGATTCCAATGCAGCTAGGGAGGAGGAGGAGGATGAGGAAGAAGGGGAGGATGGGGAGCTGGTTGAAGAGGAGGTTGAAGCAGGGGATCAAGAACCACAACTTGAGCACTCAAAGCTGGATGAACTCAAGCTGGATTTCCTCAAAGTGTCCGAAAGATTGGGCGTGCTTCTGGAAAAGACCACCTTGATCATGGAAAGGGACAGTGAACAGGAGAGCAAGAACCAGCTGTCTTCCTTATCGCCACCCTATAAAACCCATCCCAGAGCCGAATCTGCCCAACTCCGGGAAGACAAAGAGAGTGTGAATAGTCCCAACTTTGATGAGTACACCAATGTATTGCGGCGCTATCCGAACTCCAGCGAGACGTCCAATCCCTCCCAGAACTCCAACAGCTGGGACTGGGAGGCATCTCCCACGGGCAGTAATCCGCAGCCAGATTACCACAAGTACTATCAGCGCATTGGCAGAGGGGAGAATATGTTGAACTCCGTGATTAAGGCACTGAGGAAAGATGCCTCCTTTGCGGATCTCGGTAAAGAAGAGGCGGCTGTAAACGAAAGTGCAGAGAGAATGGGTGGCGACAAGTTGCTCTACAAGGAGCAGGCCTGCGAGGCAGCTGGTATCTCCAATCTGATGAAGCGACAGCCCCTGTGCTTAGAGGACAATTACCCCGCCATGTCGAATCTGTTCTACTCCAATCCCATCATGGAGTATGCCGAGGAAACGGAAGTGCGGCAGAATGGCAATGAAAATATGAACAAGGTTGAGATCCGGAACAGTGAGATCAAGTGCCTGAAAAAGCCAAATGCAGGGCAGGTTCGGGACATGGTAGCTCAACTGCAAAACACCATAGATTCCAATCGACAGGATTCCCAGACAGCCAATGTTATTGCGGCAAGATCACACTCCCGTTTAAATAACAACTTCCAGCACATAGAGGCCACCTCTTCGAATCCCTCGCCCACCTACAGTATCCCTCACAGGAATACTGTCCAGTTTGGTCTGCCCGAGAGACAAATACCCAAAGATGCCTACTTCCATGAACTGCCCCATCGGCCACCGATCCCGCAAAACCTGCAGCGAAGGATCCACTCCGGCTATGTACCAAATGCGAGTTTCTATCGCAATGAAGACCCTTACGTGGAGAGGATGCCCCAACCAAATGTTCCCCTGCGGCAGGGCGACTATGTGGGTGCGATCACCTACAGGCCCCTTCAGTCGCCCACCTTCCAGGCCATTGTCCCGCCCCATCCAAACCCTCGACCACGAAACTGGCCGCATCCCAGTCTACCGCCTAATGATATCAATCTTGACGAAGTGTCGGCCGTTGGCCTCTACAATAATGTCTCGAGTTTGGTTTAAGTTTGCTAATTCCCCATGTGTTCCCATTGTACATAGCTAAGCCTAACATATTTATCTTAATGGTAATCCAGTTCTAAACTAAAGCAAGAGTTAACTTATTTCCAATTGATTAATCTAATCTAGAGAACTTTAAAATATACAAATACAATACAAAGTTATTACCCACTAGATTTTATTTGTTTTTTTGGAAGGGCTTTTGATTTTTAAATCACTAATTTATTAAAATTGCATGTATTAAACAGTTATAAATTCTCATGGAATTTTTTGTCATTATCTAAAAGAGCTATTAATTAATTTTAAATAAAACACAACCGAATGTTTTCGATCAAAATATATTTGTCTTTAAAAATGTTTAATAATAGTATTTATGCATGTGTAAATATCAGAATGTCAAGTACATATATTTATTGATAACAGATCATTTTGGTGTTTTGATAGACATGCGGCTTATGAACTCTGTATAATGGTGTAAACGAAATCAACCAGGAAATCATCTCAATAATCGAGCTCAGATGGTTGGTGGGAATTCAAAAAAAACAAATTCCCATCGCTGACAAAAGTAAACAAGTAAATTGGGCAACATTTTGATATCGTTCACCAATATGTCTGCGGTATTGTTAGTACAATTTAGCAAGTGCCTAATGATGATTTCTCGATGTCTTCGTAGTTAATTTAAAATTCTATAAATGACACTGCTGCTGAACGGCGCCTGTTACTTAAATTTACCGGCCACTTAATAATATCTTAACTCTGAATAGTCGTATTACAAATACAAATTACAATAGCCAATAATTTAGTCACTTCGCATGTGTGTATAAGTATGTTTCTATGTAGGTATGTTCTATGTAAGTATGTATATCGCCTAATTAAAGTCTATTAATAATAGTTGTTGCTTTTTGTTTGGGGGCGTTGTTGGCTTGAAAATGGATGTGACGTGAGTAACCCGGCATTTCGCGCTATGTAACTTAACAATGTTGGTCTTAGGACTGCAGTTGGATGTGAACTATGATCGCTTGAGTGTCGTCAAGTGACATAATTTCGGTCAGGTAACGTCTCAAAGGGGACTGGTGTCTGAGTCTTCGCGCTCTTGGATTGTGGTTATGCTCTGCTGCAAGGCGTTTGGTGTCAGCCATTCTCTAAAAACCGGTGAGAATAAAAAGATATATTTATCAAATTAATAATCATGCACTAGAATTTATTGCATTTTCAGAGTCTTACTTTGGCAAACATCTTTGTAGAAATGGCACACAGGAGCTGAAATGCGCTAAACGATTGACCCAGCTGGGTATTTCTTGGCCGCAAAGTATCTAAAATAATAAAATAAAACAGTAGTTTGTTAGTCAAGTAAAAGCCACTACATTTTGCATGCTAACAGGGTTTCAAAGTTCTCATTTTAATACAACTTTAACGAGGTGTAAAATTCATTAACAAGGAATAGACTTGACATGCACCGTGCCCTCAATGAAAATTACAACAATTGGATAAGATAATGAGAACACGATTGATTTCTTGTTTGTGATTAAATGAATCACGACAAAATGTTTCGGTTGTAAGTTAAGGTATCTGGCATTCGGTGATTCATTAGTCAGCACACCCCAAAGTTGGTTTTCATATCTCTAAGGAACCACCCAAGCGAAATGTGGAACATCAATGGAAAGTTTTCCGATCTGTAAGCGGCACGGCTAAACCTATATCTTACCTGAGTTAATGAGCCCGAGAAGTGGTTGCAGTTGTTGTTCATGAGATGGTATCGGTCGCCCCGAAACTGGTTACCCAGCTCCTCGACGATCCGGCGCACCTCCTCGTACGTGAAGTCGGTGCAGCCGATTTGGATGCTCTGCCGGAACTGGAACTGATCGCCCAGTTCGTCGTGATCCCGCGGTGAGATCTCGAAGACCCCCGTAAAGGGAAACGGGTGTCCGCCGTAGGCGAATTCAGTGCCGAACGCTTCTACGCCGGAGTGGAAAACGCCCAGGCCAATTGAGGTGGTGTACTCGTTGATCCAGTACTGCAAGTGCAAAGTTATTGCATATGTAGGTATAGGAATGTACTGCGAATCAGAATACCCACCATATCGTAGACATTGAGTATAACAGGCTCGCGAGTCCCCATATTGGATGGCAGAAGCTCTTCATTACCGATCTCGTCTTTTGGAACACTGAGACAGCTCGGAAACGACAGATTGCACGGCAATCCGTTGGAGAACATTGATTAAATGCGTCGTTGGTTTTGTGGGGCTCGATCAATATGTGAAGTCTGCAATGGGGGCTCTTAATTAATCTCGATTCGCGAGCATACGCTGGCTTAAAATACACTTCATACATGTGTGGTATAGGACGCTTTGACTTTAACCGATTCTGGGATCGGCGGGGCACACATATATCAGCACATATATAGTCGAGAGTGCGTAAGATACACGGGTACATATGTGTACATATATCTGGATGCAGTTATATATGTATGTACGTGTGTGGGGTCGCCTCGAAAGAAATGTGTCATAGCAGCAGGACGACTTATACCTGTTCAAGAATCTCTCAGCATCCCATACTCCAAAACAGAAACTTAACAAATCATAAGAGGCCAAATTATATGTTAAAAAGTTGCTTTTCAACTTCCGCTTTTGTTTTTAGTTTACACAAAATTTTTTTGTTTATGGATTGGTTGCAGAGTTGTCACTAGTGCTAAGATGGTTCTTGCGGAACTGGTTCGGCGATAAATATGGCTCGATAACGATAAGTAAGCTAGGTTTGACAAATTTTAAAATGGAAATAGGGCCTTAATTGGCTGACAAATTTTTAATTATGATAAAAATTGTATTTTGTATACCGTTCTTTCAATACTGATGCTGTATGTTTCCATTAAAGCAAACGAACTAGTTCTCAAATGAGTCACAGCTGACTGCTTATCAGAACTGGTCCATTCCCGAATCGTTTCATTCCAGTTGCTAAAGTAAATCGCAGGCAAAAACACTAAAACAGTTATTTAATTAACGAGAAGTGCTTTGTTTTGGTCATATTTAACAGTTATGACTGTTTAAGACCAATAACTTGATATTTAAGCCAGATTAAGGATTCACTGCCGCCAGCGAAGGCTAACTTTGTGCCGTGACAAAAGTCCAATCGATTGTTGCCCGAAATAAAAATAAACCAAACAAATGTTAAAATACAACGGAAAACGGAATTTTAAACAATGTTGTACCGGATTAAGGAACTAGAAAGGACTAAGTATTTATTCCGCCTATAAAGTAGGCTCGACGTGGGTGTGGCTCATAGCATACGCGTGTGGGCGTGAGTATAAGTAAATACCAAAAGGTCAAATCTGATGGGGCCTGTTGTTTCAGATACATGAAGCACGGGTGATACATGCTATAAGGAAACAATCCCACAGACATGCGGCTGGAAACTCAACTGACCAACTCTGAGCAACGGAAAAGCAATAATTAGTAATAAAACTACGCATACTTCCATTTGGGAAAAGTTTTAGCCATGTTTTACGAGGGCTACGACACCGATGAACTGGACACCATCGCCGATGTGATGGGACTTCGGTCGCAAGCTCGACTCAATACTTTCCGCGAAATGTGGTACCATGTCTTTCTGTGGGCCCTGTTCTCCTCCATTTTCATCCACACCTGCGCGGCCGTGGTGGCCTTCGTCACGCTGCGGAAGCACAAGTTCGGGCGGTTCTTCTCGATCCTGATCCTGGTCATGGGATTCCTGTCGCCGGCCTCGAGTGGAATTATCAGCAGTGCGGTCATCGCCTTCGTGCATCGTGCCTCCAGCCTGCCCATGTCGCCCATATACGCCATGATCTGGGGTCTCGGACAGACCATAGTGTCCGCCTGCCTCGGCTTCACCCGCATTTTGGCCACGCTATAGAGTACGGACTGATGTTTTCATGGCCAAGTCTCTCTCATCTCTCGCTCAATCCAATGTTCACAGAGTTCTGGCCTTCCACCAGACGTATTATCAATTCTTCAGGTGTGCAAACAACAATTAATTGAATTCATAGTTATGTGTATAGGAACATTGTGATTTTAAAATTATACCTAGTACGATGAGAAGAATAATGTAAAATATTTAGCTCTTACCTTACCGTTTAATTCTAATTGTACATACTTTAGGACGCAAATATATAAGAGCAGATTCTAAAGCTAAGATGTTTTTAAGGGCTTTTATTATATGAGAGGATACCGGCTTAAAAAATGTAACTTAACATAAATATCTATATTTAGATCAGAGTATTTGGATCCTTAGCATTGTACAAAGTATACAGCTTGCTACTGAGAACATTTCCGATACGTCGCTCGGTGTGAAGAGGTTGGGGTCCATTGCAGCGCTTGATCTTTAAGTCGGCTAGGCTTTGCACTGCCATGGGATCACTGGAAAAGTGATCTAGAAGTTTCTTGGGACAGGGATACTGCGCTATAATCGATTCGGCCACCTCGAGAGTGACCTGCGGCAATCGGTTCAGATGCTGCTGCCATAGGCGGCCATAACCATTGCCCTGATCCACACGGACGCACTGCTTCTTGTCGTTGGCCAGGTACTTTTTGAAACTGCCCAGTGTTTCGTTACGTTGCTTCTTATATGGAGCTTCGGCTATGGCTTTTGTGTAGCGCTGGAGAAAGGCCAAAAAATCTTGGCTTTCGGGATGATTAAGCTGCTCCACATGGAGCTTCTGGAGCAGCTGCATCTCTATCAAGGCGTCCTGGCCGGCTGAACTGCCGTGTTTGCTATGACGAAGTTTAGTTAGGGCTACCGTATACTGGCAGTCCGGAAATGAGGCCTGTAGTCTGGGGCCCAGGCAAACCAGACTTTGATCCTTAACAGCCTTTTGAAAATCGTATTCGGATAGCCATTGGACCACTTGGTTCTCACGCTTCCAGGTTTCATCCAGACCAGTGGGACTGGTTCCCAAAGCAATTGTCCGCTGTCCCACATTACGTTCCCATAGGATGCAGTAGCTCACTGGCAGGGTCCTTATTTCATACTTTAAATCCGTGGAATTAAGTTGCTGCAGCATCTCCTGGCCTAAGGGAATGCCCATAAATCCGGTATCTATGACCATCCGCACATATTTCATGCATTCTCCCGGTTTGATTCGTTTTTGTTGCTCCCGTAAAGCCTGTTTGTGTAGTTTATCAACTTTATTCGACATGGCTCACAAAAATCCGCCAAGTCGGATTAGTGATGAAAAAAAGTCGATTAGAAATGGGTTATATCAAGGTTTTGTTCCATGGTTTGAGGAAACACTAAGTTCCCTAGATATCGAAACTAGAACCCATATATTCGATATACCAATAATATCGTGAGTAGCCCATCTCTAACGGTATCACACTGCAACGCACGCCACACGTGTTTTTTTTATTTACTACGACTTTTTACACAAGAGAAAACCATCCAAAATGTATCTGATGTACACAATTAACGAGAACGGCGACCGGGTCTACACCTTGAAGGTAGATAAGAAAAAACTCAATTGTTTTTGTTCGCTTTTGTGATAACTTGTTGGTTTTATAGAAACGCACCGAGAATGGTCTTCCCACTTTGTCTGCTCACCCAGCACGCTTTTCGCCGGAGGATAAGTACTCCCGCCAGAGGATCACCATCAAGAAGCGCTTCGGACTGCTCCTCACCCAAAAACCCGAACCCATCTACTAATCCGGAGTTTAATTTTAATTAGTGTACATCTTTATCTACAAATAATAAGTTACAAAATAACACAACTACGCTTTTAAATGCGGCGCTTCAAGCCCGCCGTATAGTCGAACAATTGGGGATTCCGGAACTCGCCACGCATATCCAGTACATAGTAGAGGGTTTTGCCTTTGACCTTAATAGGCAGTTGCACCCTGGCCAGATTCCGTGATTCCTCGGCGGAAACACATTTCAGGGGCACTGTCATAATACGATTGCGGTTGAAAGGACCATAGGTCACAAAGGAAACACTTTGACCTCCCTTCCTCAAGATGAGAAAACGCACCGAGCGAAGCGTAAACATCCAGACGGCGAACAGAATACCATATCCTAAAGATTCGCAACGTTTTAGAAGGCTAATATGCATTTATGTATGTGTAACTCTCAAACACTCACCTATCAGAAAACTGCAAGCTGTGATCCCATTTCTGTACTTATTATCGCCCAGATTTATGCGCTGGAACCACTTTAGATCTTCTCCCGGTTTCTCCACCACCGGAGCATCCTTCAGCGTAGTAAAGGCAAAATGCGACAGATATGTCCAGAAAACAAACTGGCAGACGCCGAAAAAATTCAGCATCTGGTAGAAGCGCGGATTCTCATATTTAAAGAGTATTATGTCCTTGGGCACACTGGTGCTCACATCGAAGGGGGCTGTTTGGGAGGAGAACCTCTTAATCGTGGAACTAACCGGCGATTTGGTAACTATAGCCGGAACTGTCAGTCTTAAACTCTGCAGACTAAGGCGCTTAATAGAAGTGACGCCATGACGTAAAGCAAAATTTAGCAGGTTGCTCATCTTAATTGAAAACTAGCTGCATTTGTTATTATAAAACAATTTAACCTACAATCTACAGATGTTTTTATTTTGTTCCACTTGCCATTGGTTCAATTGTTCGTGAACCGGAATTAGTTTTACGCTGCGGCGTTCAGGGATGGCACTTGCTAATTCATTCCACTAGTTCGAAACTTTGTAACATTTAACCAAATAATAGATACTTTTAGTTTATAAAACCGTACTTTTATATTTACGAATCTTTTTTTTAAATAGTACCCAAACATATTTGCATGGTACAATTACTTCTAACCAATAAAATTGTAACATGCGATCGGATTTTAGTTCCAATTATAAGCAACTGGTTTTTTTTTTCATCCCTGGCACTATTGCTGGTTCAAAACTAGAGATGGACGCGTTTCTCTCGGCTACAATGTTATAATAGTTTATCAAAAATTTATTAAATCAAAGATATTTCTTGAAAGATTTTGTTCGATCAGAGTTTTAAATCACTTTCCTATCGTTTGTGAAATTTGCATTTACATATTTCGAGTATATAATAGGTATATATTTATTTCTAGCATACCGATTATATTTACATATTTTTCGTGTCATAATTAGTAACCAAATCTTGACTTTTCAGATTATTATTTGATTAAATATTAGACATTAATTTAAAAAGTTGGAACTAGAATGCCACAGGTGTAAACATTTTTACCAAAAGAGTTTAAGAGGCATTTATATTTTGAAAAATCGATTTGGCAGATCCGTATTTTCATCTCAAATTGCGGTAACGAACCCATCGCTATTCTGCATGCCGCTTGTTTGCAATCTGGGCGCTACTATTCGGAACCAGTTGTGCCTGGACTGGTTCTTTTCGGCACCTTTTGTTGTTGTCTGATTTTAGTCTGTTTCATTCTTCATCGTTTAAGGGCATAGCGAGCGGATTCGCCTTCAAATTGTAAACAAATTGCCAAAAAACTGTTAAATTCATTCAAATCATCGACGATTGAGAGTTGTGAAGTGGGTAATGTCATATTCCAATATTTTACGTGACTCCAACAGTTAATAAACGAGTTTATCAGATCATAGGAAGGTACGTGCAAATTTTTTTTCTTTAAATTGTTTAAATTGTTTATTATCTATGCAAAACACTGTCTAATATATTTGGCATTTCTTAAACTAAATTAATGTTTTACTTGGTAGTTGGGTTTAGTTTAAGGGTTTTCAAACGCTATTTTAATGGGTTGGGTACCATACGTCAGATATGGTCGAGTCTCTTCCAAGGCATTTGTGTTTTTAGGGTTGTCAGGTGGTTGCAGTTGACACAGGTTAGATGAAATCGGATATATATCTGGATTGATGACGGTGCTGAAATATAGACTAGGATAATGTCAGACCCATGTATTAATCGACCGCAATGTAATGGCCGCGATAAAACCTATGACCTGCCGGTGGCAACCCTACTCGGCAGCAAGGTCACAATAATGCATTTAATGGCATTTTAGTTGCACTAACTTGGGCATAATGCACTTTATGTAAGATATGGAGCAGGCATTATTCAAACTTGGCAACCCTGAAAACATTAAATTGTACAATAGGTGAATAAAAACGTTGCGACGTTTTGCTTTTGCTGTTGCTTGCCAGGTTGCTGGTTTAAGTTTTTTCGGGGTTGTGTCTCTATGGAAAATCTGATATCAGATATCAATAGAGGGCGCTGAGGGGATTTCGAAAATGTTCTTGGTTTCGTAAAATTTCCAAAATCTTGGATGTTTTTCGACCTAACCTCACTCTGCATCAAAATCGATACGTAACCTAAAAAGAATGTGAACGCGTTGCAAAATCGCACACATACACATTCTGGTATACATACAAACCCACACAGATACTCCGTTGCTAGAGCGGGCGGGCTAAAGTGCGTAAGCGAGTGAGACAGCTATAATAGACATAACGTCCAACTCGGGCTTAAATAAATTGCCAAAACAAAAATATACCAGTTATTTTCATTTGGTTGCAAAAACATAAAAGGTAGTATTTTTATTTTGCATTTGTGTGCATGTGGATAGGTCTTATTGAACCATCAGATAGAAAACTGCATGTTTGGTATCTGAAAACTGTTATAAAGGGAAAAATTTGTAATCCGCTGAGGCATTATGCAAACCCTGTCTTTAAGGATCAACTCTTCATATAGAGCGGGTACCCCAGGTTTAAATTTCAACCAGCAGACAAAGCTAAGAAAGCCTCAATTTTTCGTTTGCTTGCTGCAGTAGCTGTTGCTTCTGGGCCTGCTGCTGTATCTTTGTCGTGTGGTATTCGGCGCTACGCGAACTTTATTTAATTTTTACATACAGACAATTTATATAGCCACGTGTATATATGTTCGGCCTCTTGCTCTCTCATAATTGCTCTCCGGCCGCTCTCTCTGTCCGTCCCGCTCGCTCCGAAACTCTATGCGAAACCGGTATCCTGCCAAGGTCCTAAGAGCATCGGAAAGACCAGACGGGGGAACCCTATGTTCTAAGTTCCCTAATTTTGAAAAGTTTTTTTTCGGCCAGGAACATTTTTTTTTAATATTTTTTTCCAACGTTTACCCCATTTTATTATGGCGACTCTTAAATTATGTTTTTAATTGTTGTCTTAGTTCGATAAAGATATGGATTGTTTTTAATCGTCTTTACTTGACTTATGTATGTCCCCTTTTTTATGTTGCCATTAATGGGCGGCCATATAGTCGTCCCGCTCCAATGGCCTACGTCCCCATCTTACCCTCCCGCTGATGAACAACAAAACGCGTTCTATTTGCGCAATTGCGTTGCTATCAAACTTTCTTATTGAATTAACGAAGATCCCTGCTTTGTCTCTGTTCAATTTTCAGACCAAACCCCCCTTTCATTTTTTGTTTTCATTATTTTTTTTTTATCTACCAAAAAAGAACTGCCAACTTGCTGTGGAAAAATGGGAATTTGTCGAATATTACTTTGCCCTTTTTTTGGCAAAGGTTAAAGTTCGAGATGTTGAAGGGATTTCCTTGGCGTCCGGTTAGAGCTACATTATCGAATCTTATCAAACCGAGTCACGCCCTCCTGCCGGCTATCTCCCTCCTGCTTTTCCTTACGCCCCTTTTGCTTTGCCGCTCTCAGCTGTTTACTCTCTCGCTCTCATTTTATTCGTCGTCAGCTGGTTTGGCGTTCGTCTCGTTCATTTTTGCCCGGAACGCGGTAAGAAGTTCAAGTCATTTTGATTTCTCCAAGTGTAGTTTAATCGAAATAAATAGAATACTTGCGTTTCTGGACGTTCAAACTTGTAAGTCACCTTTAACTATTGTTACTATTACTTATACATATATATAAACGCCTGACAAACCTTTTAACTCAACCTAACCTCACTTTTGTTAATGCAAAATTTTATATGTCATCATATCACTGATAGTGTTTAAGGTTACAAGTCAATTTCTCCTCCCCCCTTTTTGCATCTTTCGTTTTGCTTTTCTTTCCTTTGCACGACTATTTATCATCGCTTTGCTTTTGCCTTTTCGGTGCAGTCGTCGCGACGTTGTGTTGTTATTGTTGCGTTCGGAAAGCGACGAGCGCTTGGAACAACCAACAAAAACAACAACAACACATGGTTAGACTATAGGTAGATACACACCGAATCGAACATAAAAAAGAAACAAAAAAGCTATTGGTCTTGAGTTATTTTTCTGGTTTCGGAGTTTTCGGATCGTACTTCTATCTAACATATTATGATAATCAATTCCTCGGGGTATTAAACCCCTAGAACGCTTATCTCGGCGTTAGATTAAGGAATAGACTTGAATGAATTCGATAGGGGCTTATTCAAACGTACACACATGATTTTGGTTCGGAGTCCGATTTGAAAAAATTCATTCGCCCAAGACAAGCTTATTAAGTATAATTCCCAAGTTATTACTTTGACATTTTTAGAGAAAAGAAAACTATTGCCAAAGCTTATTTAGAGCTTTTTTTAAAAGCTTTGTAATTTCTGATTATTTTTTATTTTTCATTAGAACATGGTGAATACTCTTCTATTTCATGTTTTTCCTTTGAATTGTCAGCACTAATAATTCCTTGATATCTCCAAGGGGAGAGCCACTGTTATTGATTTTATCAGGGTTGCTATGTCGTGGCCAGAGTTGCCCCTTATATAGTCGCATACTTAAATGGTGTTTTACTTTCTTTCAGCAGTTCAATGTTTTCAGAATAGGCTGATATAAAAACAAAAAAAGAAAGGTACAAAATGATGGAAGTAAGCCAGAACGTTGAAATGAAGGATCTGTCCTCAGAAGGCCCTTTAAGGCGTACTCTATCCACAGACCTCGGCAGTAATGGTGAACCCCTCTCCACCCCTGGTAAGTTAAATTCAATCAAATGCATAAATATGATTTAGGGTATATCGACATCTGGATTACAGCAATTGTCAATAAATCAAGTCGGACGTCCAGGGATGAAGATGACCTGTGTGAGCTCACCAATGGTGTCGGTGCCTCCGACAGCGTCAAGGATATTATTCACGAACCGATACCAGGATCGGAGAAGGAGCGCAATGCGGGCAGCGATTTGGACGCTTTGCTGGACAAGATAAGCTCCATTGTGGACTGTAGCCCCAGGAATTCCGACGATCTGGATACAGTCGATAAGAGCGAGGAATGCGACTCTGAATCGACGAAGGAAAAAACAGCTGATGAGACGGAGGAAAAGCACGCCGAATATAGAAAAGTAAGTGAAGAAGAGGTGCGGGAATCTACAGAAAGCGAAGATCGCGTGGAGCCGGATTCCAAGTTTGAGACTGAGGAGAAAGCTATAGGAAAAGACATCAAAGACATCGAAGAACCCGCTACAGCCGAAGGATCGACGGAGGAAACCGAAGATTTGGCTGAGGCGACAGAGAAGTCTATTGGAAAAGAAATAGACGAGGAAAAAAAATTGCAAGAGAAAAATTGGGTCAAGTCACATTCTGTGGATAACAATGAAAAAGTCCCGGCAAAGGTAAATAGCTCCTCGGATGATGTGTTTATGGATGCTCTTGACAGCATTTCCAGCTCCGATGAGTTTGATGCCTTCAGTTCTCAGGACAGCAAGAAGCCCAAGCAAAGCAACAAGCTTAACGCCGTTGATAAACCAGTTGCCAACGATCTGGATGAGATTTCCTCCGATGATGAAGATATCCTTAAGCACGAGAAAGTTGAGAACTCTGATGAATCAGAAAAACCCAAAGCGGATATCATAGATTTGGATTCGTCGGACGAGTGTGTGGTTTGCGAGACGCCTGCGGAGGAAGTAGCCAAAACAGAGGATACCGTTGAAGTTACTCATGACATAGTCGCAGTGAAGGAAAAGAAGACTGAAGAAGCGACTATCTCAGAAGAACACTTAGACAAGGCCGATGATGAGTCTATTAAAGCTAACGAAGAGGAAGATAATCCCACGGAGCCCACGACAGAAGACGAAGAGACAAAGGTAACTGAAGAGCTTGCAGAGCCCAAGCCAATCGCAGACGAGGAGTCGCTGTTAGTTGAAGAGCCCGAAGAAGAAACGGTGGAGGTCAAGGAAGCGGAAGAAACCGTAGAGGACAAGGAAGCAAAAGAGCCCAAAGAGGTTGCGGAGACGGAAAAGCCTGAAGAGGTTAAGGATACAGAAGATCTCGAAGAGGTCAAAGATACAGAAGAGCTGGAAGAGGTAAAGAAATCGGAAGAACTGGAAGAGATTGAGGATACAGTAGCGCCGAAAAAGGCCAAGCTATCGGAAGAGACCAAAGAGGACAAGGGAAGAGAAGATCGGGACAAGGTCCAGTCAACAGAAGAGCCGAAGGAGCCTATCGTAGTCGCAGACGAGGAAGAAAAAGATCCCAAAAAAGTAAACAAAACGGAAGAAGCGTTGCAAACTCAGTCCCAGAAAATGAACGAAACGACGATAGATGATTTGCTTATGGAGGTGGACGAAGATATCCTCGAAAGGGAAGAAAAGAATGCGAATGAGGATAAGCCCATGGCTATATCAAAAAACAAGAAGCCCAAGGTTAATGGGGTCTGCGAAAAGCCAACTGTTGACAATGACGAGGACTTGGCTAAGGAGATACCTAATGTTGAGAAGGAAGGCAAAGAGTCGGAGTCCGATGATGAAGTCATTTTCTTTGAGCCTATAGATAAGACCAACAAGGCTGACGCTTCCTTACAGGCAGGTAGTAAAATGTCCGAGAAACCCGAAGCTAAAGAAGACGAAATTGTTCTTGTGTCAGAGGATGAGGATGAAGAACCGCAGGCAAAGAAACTGGAAAAGGACCTTCTTCAAAGTTCAGCGAAGGAAACGACTGCCAAAGGACTTCCCAGTGATTCATCAGCTGAATCGGCTGAGGCCAAGGACCTGCTATTGGACAATTCCGACAATGCGTGCGATCAGTTTGAGAAGTTAAAGACCCACGCCAAGGCGAAGTCCACTGCCACGGAGGATGGGAACAGCAATTCGAGCAACCTGTTGCGGCCCGCCGAAGAGGTCGAGGAGTCGGCATCGAAGCGAGTGCGTCTCAGTACCGATGAGAAGATGGATCCCGATCTGGAGACGGAACTACAAGCACCCCAAAAATCCACCATCGAGCAGGATGATGAGAAGGAAATTGTCAAACGGAGCCACGACCATCTAGACAGAAGTCCGGATCGGGAAGAGGAGATACCCAATAAGAAACTTAAGACTGAAGACTCCGACTCGAACAGCTCATGCGACGGTACGCTCCAAATTGATCTGGACGGCCTGGACGACAAGGCAAAGGTTGAACCGGCGGCATCCCCAAAAATTGAAGACGTAAAAGAACTTAAACTTGAGCTCAAGCCCGAACCGGAAATCAAAAAGGATATTAAGCCGCTACGTCTGGAGTTCTTTAAGGCCTTCCGCCGGACCTTCGACACAATGACCCGCGATGATCTGGAGGAGCTGGTGCTGCAGAAGGTCGTCGAAGGAATGCTGGTCAAAAGTGAGTTCGCGGACATCCGTTTGCAGCTGGACAAATGCGAGAACACACTGGCCACCTACCGACGAAAGATCGCCGAGGTGTCCAAGCAGTTCCTCGACTTGGAGACTGTGCACAAGCGGGTGCTCAAGGATCTGGAGACCAAGAACTCCCACTTCACGGCACCGGTCCGGATAACGCGTGCCGTTGGCCTTCAGGTGGGCATCCCGTTCAAGGCCATGAAGCCCACGGTCTCTGCTCCGGAACAGCCGCATTCTGCAGGCAGTATGTTGGCGCCCAGTGGAACGCCCCCCAAGGCCAGCACCTCGCCGATGAGATCGCCAATGCGGACCAGACCACCTGTGCCAGGTCCTGCTTTTCCACCGGGATCATCATCCGCACCCAGTTCCAGTACCACTCCGAATCCTAGTTCCCAGCAGCAGCAGTCACGGTCCACCGCCAACATTGCTCAAACCACTGCATCGTCGGCCAATCCTATGGCTCCCGTGCGCCGGGGTTGCCTGCAAAAGGTGACACCCCAGCGACCATGTCCTGGTAACGTCCTACCCGTGCCGCAGACCAACAATCAGCCAAACGTGCACCGCTTGCAGACCTCACCGCCGGCAGGCCAGAGAACTATGCATGCATCGAAGCACACCGGAACCACTGCCTCCATGACGGCCTCGTCGGCCACAGTGGCGGCCAAGGTGGCCGCCATGAGGAACCGGAACTCAGGCAACTCATACGTGACGCAGAAGCAGCAACAACAGCAGCAACAGTACCAAACGTAAGTATTTTGTGGTATTGCTTTCAATTCGAACGGTTGCATTCTTGAAAAAGTAGCGTTTCTTGATCACCATAAACAGCAGAGTTAATATGCACTCTATAAATTCATTCGTTGAACCAGTTGTTTCAAACTCATTATAATAAATCTTTATACATTGATACATAACTATAACTTGATACAAAGATTAGAGGTACTAAGAGCGAAAATGATATCTTCAAGTTATCAAAATGACATCAAACCTTTTTATACCCTTGCAGAGGGTAATATAATTTCAGTCAGAAGTTTGCAACGCAGTGAAGGAGACATTTCCGACCCTATAAAGTATATATATTCTTGATCAGTATCACTAGACGAGTCGATCTAGCCATGTCCGTCTGTCCGTCCGCTTCTACGCAAACTAGTCTTTAAAGCTATCTGCATGAAACTTTCCCAAGAGTTGTCTTTCTATTGCAGGTAGTATATAAGTCGGAACGAGCCGGATCGGACGACTATAGCATAAAGTTCCCATTAGAACAATCGAAAAAATAAATTAAAAAAAATTATAACTTTGCTGTTTTTTAATTTTTTTTTGTATTTCGACATATAGTAAAAGTTTAATATTTCCGAATTTCGGTTTAAATTTCATCAAAATCGGACGATTATATAGTAAATTATTATATAAAAATTATATAATAAATTATAACTGTGTTGTTTTTTAATTTTTTTTTTAGTTCTTCGACAAATAGTAACGGTTAAATAATTCAGAATTACGGTTTAAATTTCATCAAAATCGGACAAATATACAAAATAACTATCTAATTATTGAGCTGCAAATCATCATAGCTTCATAATTTTAATGTTTTCAATATTTAAGGGTATATGAACTTCGGCTTGCGGAAGTTTGCTTCCTTTCTTGTTTTATTGTATATATAGGAGAAAATATGGTGTGTACCTTGCAAAAAAAATCTAAGGAATGGAAAAATTTTTTTAAAAATGCAGAGGTCAATAATTAAGAAAGTCCGTCCATTCAAGATCATTTTCAAGGCTGTAAGCTGGAAACGTAAATAATTTGTGAATATTTTTTAGTGACTTGATTTTTTTTTACTAACTTTATAACTTAATATATTGCAGAGCTCGTCCTGGTCCTGGTTCCGGCCTAGGTCCCAGTCCCGCTAAACAGACGCCCAAGTGCACGACGACAGTGCGCGCCAAGCAGGCACCGCTTTCCGGTGCCACCGTCTCGGTGCCTATGTCATCTGGCGCCGGCGGCGGGGAATCAGGAACCGGTGCATATGGGCAGCAGCAGCAGCCCAGCTTGGCGCCGGCCAAGCCCAAGGAGAAGGCGGTCATCGACCTGACGGACGAGGATGATGCAGCGGCGGCGGCGGCTGCTGCGGCAGCAAAGGCATCCCAGGCGCAAATCGAAGCGAACGCTCGTCTGCGACAGGCGGCCAATGCGACGGTGAAGCGGAATGCCCAGGCAGCGGCTGGGACAAGAGGAGGTCGTGGAGGCGGAAGTGTGGTCCGAGCATCACCGATGCAATTGGGTCGCGTTAATGCCCGTCAGATAGTCCAAAATAATGGTGGAGGTGGGTTTAAACGCGCTCATATTGTTCTGTCTATTTTATACTAACAAATTCGTATCATAATCAATAGGTCAACGAAGTTCACTGGGTTCAAACGTAACCATGCAGATACGTTCGGAGAATACACCGCCGGCTGCTTCACGTTTGAGATACTCGCATCCGGCGCCGCTGCCCTCGTCGCCTGCCCAGCCCTTCAATCCCTCCTGGAAAGTGCCGCCGTCGCGACCCGTAATCCGGATCAGTTTGCTGGACACCGGCATCGTTATCTCCTGGACGCTGGAGGACACGGGTCCGCGGTTCGCGGAGTGTGTAACATACCAGATCTATGCGTACCAGGAGACGATCCACGAGCCCAGCACGGAAAGTTGGCGGCATGTGGGCGATGTCAACGCCATGCTGTTGCCCATGGCCGTAACGCTGAATCAGTTCCAGGAGAACCAGCGGTATTACTTCGCGGTGCGGGGTGTGGACAACCACCAGCGGTTTGGTCCGTTCAGTGTACCCAAGACCTGGTCGTAAACGGGCTGCAGTGTTAGCCATTGGCCTCTTCCTTAAGACTAGATAATAGCTTCAGTACCCACATGTAATTTATTTATCTCCGCATTTCAAGCTTTTGTTGATCGCGTTAGAACTTTGTTTCTCGAAAATAGGCTGGAATTATGAGTTTAGTTTTAAGTTTTACAAAGATTTTTGGGGGAATTCTAAGGAGTTATAATTTAATACGCCAAGCAGCCAATCCTTTGAAGCTGCAAGTCAGACAGCAACAACAAAACGATTGTATTTTATTCACGTTAGGTTATCACTTATCACTAATAATTAAGTTCAAAACTTACATGAATTTAAATATAATACTGAATAAATATCGAATGGATAAAGTTTTTGTTGTTTTGTATCTCTCATTAGAGTAAGTGAATTTCTTTTGATTTTCATAAAAGCAGACCCCGCAATAAACTTCTAGAATATTTATTTTTGTTTAACCATGTTATAGTCGTTCCTCGAAAAGTAAGAGGTAGAAGGGAACGTTTTAACCCTGCACAGTTTACATCAGTTTACAGTTTATTCATGATCTTCACTCTGCCTATATAAACGTTGAGATCTTGAAAACTATAAACGCTACAGATTTTTGACTTAGCATGCTGATTTTAATTATGTTTATTTCAAAATTTTTCACGTCACTCTGAGACATAGTAGAGACTAGTTATTGGTCGGAGTATGCTATATGTTACTCTATTCCATTGTTATGTGGGGACATGTTTATTTTGAAATTGATAATCTTACTAACGGGTATCTACTAGTCGGTCTAAACATAATTTGTATTGGATTTTTAAAAGTTTTTGAAAAATCTATTTTACAATTTGTTTGCTATAAAATTCGCTGAGTGAGTCATTGCAAAACAATTATTTTATTTAACATAATTTCGTGTGTAAAATTACTTTAGAAATCTTTTCACTGATTAGTATTGTTATTTTACTACTATTAGGTAACAGCTGTTAGTCGATGTCTGCCAATTGCCAATGATCCTTAAAATCCTAGCTCAGCAGCATATTCCATAATTAAACTTCTTATTGAAAATTACCCGAAGTTTGATATAAGCAAATATTATGCGTGTAGTTAGCCTAATTGGTGCCTGAGGTCAGGAGACATTTTCGCTATGTGGGAAACAGGAAAAATTGACTTTAATCGATGGCACATAAAATATAGATAGACGCTCGTTTACGTGAGTGTGCCATCCCGTTTGGGGGTCACAAGAGCGACCGCCGCAGTGATACCTGCGGCGCTACAGTATCACTTGTCTAAATCCAAATTTACTTAAGACAACAATTGTGTATGAAGTGAGCATAACTTACCACATAAACAATTATTATCACACAGATCAATTATCATACATACTCACATTAAATAATAAAACATTTTTTGTTCTACAACAATTTTTGATTGCTAATGAATGTTTTATATCATAAATAAGTTTAATCGAAATTGTAAAGAAGGGTAAAGAAGCTCCACTGTAGCTACTGGGGGAAGCGAAAGTGGCAAGGGGGGGTTCTGACAGTGGGGTATCATGGTGCATGTTAAGTGATTCTGCCTCCATATCCTTGCTGCCTCGTGCACTTGACATTGGCTTTCGAATCGGGTTTGTCGCGACATTTTTGCTCATTCATGCGGGGTAAAGCCAGAGAAAGGGAAGGTGGGTGGGTACGCCAGGGGCCAAGGTGCAGGATTGACCTGGTAATGGCATAATCGACCCCCCCCCTTCTGTCCTTCCTTTTCGTTGGCTTGGCCACGTGCCGTGCTCTTTCGGCTGTTTCTGCTTTTTCTGCTTTTCCTGCTGCACTTTAAACAGCAGCCAAAAAACCTTGACATTAGGCGGCCGTCGACGAGAAACAAAACGCACACAGATACTTGGCCCGTCATTTATGTGGAATTCGTTCGGCAAAAAAGCCACTGTACTTAAGCTATCCTACCCATACATTTATATTTAGGACAAAAACTGTGAAATACGTTTCTTTAAAATGTCTGTAAATTTTGTTTGTTTTTGTGTGATTTTTATATGAAATTCCACAGACATATTTTTATATATTTTCATAATAAATACCAGTTTTGTATGTAATTTGTTGTTTAATTGGTAAGTAAAAACACATATACCTCAAGGGTAAGATAATTAAAAAGTTGAGAATTGTACTATTAAAATAAACAATAAACTTATTCGCATCCTAACATTTCCATTCATACTACAATGATTTAAAATGTAACCCACTTTAATTATTTTCTTTGTAAAATTGGTTTTAATACCTATCGGAATAATCCCGTAAGCCCTTTGTATGCCATCAATTAGTCGGCAGTTATTTCGGTGACACCGACACTTGAGTGACTATAATTGAAATACCTGTATGTTCAGTCCCCACAATTGCAATTGAATGGCTGCAGTTGTTGCTGTTGCTGCCGATTCTCGCATAATAACAAAAACACAGATGTTCCGTCAGCAGGTTGCACTTTGAAAGAGAGAGAGAGCGGAAATGGAAGTGGAGAGCGATTTTTCGCACGTTCATTCCCAAAATGTCTCTCGTTTTCGCACTGCGCAGGACTTGCTGCACGGCAACACTGGCCGTGGAAGTGCGAGGAAAATGCGGTGGAATTGCCTTTGTTTATTCGCTTGCGGAACGCGTTTCTCGACGGTTGGATCGCTCGCTACGCAGGAAGCGAAAGTGGTGGCAAAACGTGCAACATCCGGCGGCAAACGACACAAAAATAAATAAATCGAAGCCAAAAATCAACCAGTAAACACACCAAAAAACAAATAGTGAAATTAGATACTAAAAATCCCAATAAAATATAGTATACGTTTGAGCTGCTTGTTGATGAAATCATGAATCAAAATTATTGCAAATAATTCAAATTATCAAGTGCTTTCCGAACAAATATATGTCCAAATTTAAAGCGCATAAAATCCAATATTAAATATCGATTATAAAAAGTTAAAAAGTTTGTGGAAACAATTTGTAAGTGCCTCAAAAAAATCCCCCTTAACTTTAACCTTACTTTGTGTGCCACATTCTCTTTTTCTGTGAGTGTTGGTGTTTATGTATGTTAATTAAATTACCGTTATGTGTGCTTACCATAACACAGAAACACACATACACAGAAAAACCAGCTCTATCAGAGTAATTATAAAACACAAAAAAAAAAAAAAAGAATGGAACAAACAAAAACAACAAAAGCAAAGGCCACTGAAAATCCATTTCCCATTTCCTTCGGCCTTTCCTCGCTTTCCCCAGCCCTCACTCATCATCGCATGTTTTGCCCGCCCTGACACTTGGGGCATATTTCTGTGTTAACTGGGCTGTGCGTGTGTTTATTACTGCGACTACGGCCATTGGCACGTACATCGGTCGGAGGACCCTCAGTCCGCCGCCCATGTCCTTGCCGTGCCCCCTCCAGTCCCGCCCCTGCTTCGCCTACTACTCACAGTTATTAAGCGTCTTATGGCAACTCTCAAAGCGGCCCATAAGTATGCTATAGTTTTTGTTATTCCCCTGAAGAGCAGCCCACAAACACTCGGAGAAAATAGCATTATCCTAATACTCCTGTTCGTGCAATAAAACTAAATATTATTATCTTAATCAATTAATTTAAGTTTTTAACCAAGGAAAACTACTTTCATAAATCTGTTTTTAATACCTGTCTAATAAAAGCGAAAAGCAAAGCATGCTTGTCGATAATGAAATTAACATTTAAATTGATTTATTGTTAGACTAATTAATACATTTTTATTATAGAATTTTATTATAGATCATTCTGCTTTAAAGACTTATACATATTTGAACTTAGGAAGTATTATGTACCTATTTTTCTTTGTGCAGAGCAGCAGGTGCATTTGACTCAGAATTTCAGGTGAACGATGCAAGCTTCTGACCAGAAATCAATAGAAAATCAAGCTTAACGCTTATGGATATGGTTCTGGGATAGTATGGTCCCCAGCATCAGCCATAGCCGCTTTTATTGCCCTTTGTTACATTCACCATTTGGACCACTTTTATGTTCGGCCCTTTGCACATCAAATTGATGATAAATTGCAAATTGCGGCCATAAAACCCCAAGAGAGTTATTGAAAAATTTCACGGAAAAGGTCGTAAGGTAGCAAAAGCGGAATGCATTTCATATTTATGTTATATGCTTACAAACATTTCATTAATATTAAGAAAGCAATAGAAATAAGGCTTCAGCAGATGTTGATAAATAATTTGCAATTTTTCTAAAAGTGTTCTGAGAAAACAAGCTGAGCTTCTGAGTATTAAATATTAAATTGAAAATATGTATTAATTTTATGATAATCTAGAAAAGGAAGTGGCATTTTTTATGCAGTTTGTTGTTGTTTGTTTTTTTTTATCTTCATTTTTTTTTCAACTAATTCTTAGAGGACTACTGTTTCATTGGTAACATTACTGTTTCCGTTACATAAAATGGATTCAATGAGTTTTTTTAAGCTTGGAAAATCGGTGATTTCAATACGTAATTTGGTATTTCGTAGAGTAGAGAATGAAATTAAAGAGATTTATAAAAATTCTCTTAAAGGTTGTGAGCCACTTTCCGCTGCATTCGCAACTTTGATCTATCATTCCATGTCTGCGGGGCTAGTTAGACTAAAAGCTTTCTAGTGTCCCTTCAATTAGGGGCAAAAAATCGCGCTTCACACATTAAACATTAGTAGTGTTGCTAGTTAGCGGATGAGTGGGGCAATCGCGATGGCCCGACTCAATTAAACGACATCAATGCAGTTTGTACTTTGTTGGGGGAATTTGCAGGGCAATTTAAGCAGGGCAATTTAAGCTGGGCATTTGGGAGAGGGATGGCGACATCTTCGACTGGCACATGTCCGTATGCAAATTGCGCCATAATCTCCACTGAGCGTCGGGCATTGAGTCGTCGCCTATTGATTATCAGTTTTGCATACTAATATGCCCGAGTCGGTAGTGCATTGAAATCGAGCCAAATACAGTGACAAGCTCTGTCCCACTGTTTGTTTTTCTCTGTCCCTGTCGCTCCATATGCCCGTCTCTTTCCCACTAGATTTCTGGCAGCGGCCAGGAGGATTCCCCTCGTGTGAATGTTAGTGTGTGCGATGTGTCCGGGCTTAAGTAGCTGTGTGTGAGTGGATATAGTATTTCGGTTTTTCGCTTTTCTTGGCTTTCGATTTCCACCATGGCCTTTTCACGAAAAATTGTTTTTCCCTGCGGTTCTGCTTTCTATACCCTCATCGTGAGTATTTTTATTTTGAGAAGAAAAGAAAAGCTATCATATTGTACTTACTGAAATTATATAAGAATTCTTCAGTCGCTTGTGAATTATTGTTAGTAAAGAAGAGCCTTTTGGTGCTAAGAAAAATCCCATGCTTTTTTTAAAAGATAAAATTAATCATTACAAATTGGTGCATTTCAATCATTACTTATACCTCGACAGAATAAGGTGATTTGTACTGAATATTTGATAGTAACACAACCACCAAGTATCAATTCACTCAAGGCTTATTGATTGGTTTATTCAAAATAAGAGTCACATTACTATTTAATAATGTATTAATTATTCGCAGTATTTTCAATAAATTTTCGTGTCATAAGAAGAGAAGGCAATCTACATTAAATTTGTATTTTCAGGTTAATCCAGGTTTAATATACTAAGAAATTCGAGTTCAAAAAGAATTAGAGTTTATTTTTAAACGTAAGTTAACCTCTTTTTACAAATATCTAGCAATGTTTGGTTTAACCAGTTTCAATAAATTTCGTAGACAAGTAACCCAGAAAGGGCTTCGGCTTACACTTGCCCCTTATTTTTGGCTTGTTTGAGAAGTGCCAACGTCGTCGTCAACGTCGCCATTGTTTTTTCCCTGCTTTATCACTCCGTAGTTCCCTTTTGGTGGGCGGAAATGGGGAGGGTGGTGGGCTGGGTTCTATCACATTACGTATACGCATTTAGTTCCAATTTTTGCCTCTCGTTCCATGGTTTTTGTTTTTATTTTTATCGGTTTGCGTGTGTAAGCGAATGTTGTGCTTGAGTCTTAGTGTGTTTCTGTGTTTGCATTGCCAGTGGCGGTTTTTTTTTGCTTCCGCCTTCCATCGACTGTTTCCCACTCGCTTGTGTATTTCCGCTGAAGTCATAATGGGAAACAGCTGATAATACACGCCCCCTCCCACCGCCCCTTTATCGAGAACATTCTCTAGGGACACAAACAGGGGGCGGGGAGGCCATAAAAGAGTTCTGGTAATGGTAGTGTTTTTTAGGCTTCATGTGGTACATATCTCGTTGATGTTAGGCCATCTCTGGTTCCAGAGTGTTTTAACATTGATTTGCCTTGAAATCGGTTGACGGCTAGGTTTTTTTAACACAAATTAAATTGAAATTTGTAAGCTTACGCCTTTTAAATACTAAAACATTATTTATATTTTAAATAATAATTAATAACAGTACATTTCTTGTAAATGACACTTGTTTTAAATTCTTTCAAAGTGAAACCAAAATATCAAAATATTTTACCAAATTTCAATACATGACATTTTGAAAGAAAAACCTGCCCGATTTTATTGGTTGTATGGTAAAAATTCACTCAGACTGAACAATCAGGGAAATAGCTATCCTCCACTTGCTGAGCAACCCGATCGGCTTCAGCAATCAATCATCCAACAACCCAAGAAATTCGACTAAAACATAAAACAAAATAACTAATTCGCATCGTTGGATATCGATGGGCGACTCTAGGCAGCTGTCAGTTGGCATTAAAAGTTGTTTGAATGGCGAATTATAATTGCATTTGGTAATTTTTTTTAGTGAAGGTTATCCCCAAATGGGAGAAGGGGTTGGGGAGATGAGAGTGATTTATGGTGTGAAGAACGCATGGCACACAGGGCGTATGATAAATGTCTGCAGAAAGCTAAATTTGTTAAGCATGGAAATGAAATTACAGAAGTGCTCAAAGCAAACACAAAACGCAAACAAATACAGTCTCGGATAAAAATGGAAGTCTTTCAAGAAAAGCTTTTTGAAAGCATCACTGTAAAACACTCTCATAAATATCTGTAATTATTTATGAAAAAAATATAATAATAATAATAACATATTTCTGGCCAAAGCAATTTAGATTTAAGGTTAAATTTTTTTAAAATTTATATAATTATTTATCTTTGCATTGGATTCTACTAAAAAAGCTTTATAAATGTGTAATTAACTAAGACACACTCAAATCTTCTCTAAACTATTATTTCAGTTAAGAAGACCTTTTTTGTTTTATAATCTTCCCAATAATTTCATCCGTGTATCCAAACTCACACATTTGCAATATTAATGATGCAGCTGCTTATGTAAATTGAAAGCAAAAAGAAAACCGCAAAGCATCATCGCCATCATCACCATCTGCATCATCATCAACTATAAAACTGTTTTTATTCTACCATTTCCAGCGGAATCAGAGCCACAGCAAGGAAAGCTGGCAAACAAACGATATGCGTATAGGCCAGGCCGAAAAGGACAAGATAACAAATCCCCCAGCAGCACTTAAGGCATAAATCTCAAACTCAATCAACCATCCGAGGCTGGGAAAAAGAGGGGAACAAACTCGCCAGACAGAGACAAACGATCTAAGTGGCTGCTGTTCATCTGGATATTGGGGCAAAGTCGGTACCAGAATAAGGAGCAGGAACGGGAGCAGGAACAGAAACAGGAGCAGGAGCACCCCCATCATCATCATCCTGCATGTTGATTTCAGCTGAAATTGCGACCGCAACGAAGGACAAACAAACTCACATTGAAGGGGAAAGCTTTCAAGGACACATCATGGCCAGGTGAGTTGGCTTTGGCTTCTCTAAAGTGTATTTTGCCGGTAATTTATACATTCGTTCGCCTGTCAAAATGTTTCCAGTTCAATGGAAACGAAAGCGAAGAAAGAAATTCGCATTTATCATTGGTTCGCCGAAATAAATGAAAATGTGGCTGGGGTTGGCCGACATTTGTTTTGTGTATACTTCGTTAAATAATAAAAGTGAAATTGCTTTCAACTGGTTTTTCTTATTGAAGCCCATGTAATCGGTGAGGGAAAAAACACAGATGTTCTCTAGGAAAATCAAATCTACGGGGCTACTATAGCATTTTATACACTTTTTATAGAATCCTTTTAGTGCCAGACTATTTAAGTACAATGCCTCACACTTTAAGGTTGTGTTTATCGACTGCTTAGTGACGCTGATAAGAAATATACTTAGTTTAAAGTCCATAATTTGGCAAAACCTATTTGGAAAATATAATCAACCAAAAAGGGACTGGAATCAATAAGAAGGATCTAAAAAATGCTAACTCCATTTCGGCCAAATTAGAATGAAAACCAGACTGTTTGTTATTGTACTAATTTGTACTGTTTCTCAAATTAAAGTTCAGCAGTAGGTACAACATGTAACTGTAGAAAATTTAATAGAATAGAAAACAGCTGCCAATTATGGCTAATAGTTGGCAATGGCCTCGGCCATAAGTTTTACGACTGTTAATGTGCGATTTCAGGTCCTGGCCGAGTGGTGGGCCTAATGGCGGTCCTTCGACAGTTGGCAGTGTGCAGCTAGCGAAGCTTCACTGCCTCCACTTATCGGCGATTTGTTTTTGGGCCCAGGCCTTGTTGTTCCGACATTATCAACCTTTTCTACGGCTTTAACACTGCTAAAGTATGTTAAAATTAAAAAAAAGGTAAAACAAAACTGATATTGAACCTGATATTTTTTTATATGCTTAAATTAAAATTTTTTAAATAAAATCTTTGATATTTTTTTACCAAAATATATTTTTTTTTCCCCAGAAAAGTACTTTTTTATAAAGTAATTGTCTTTCTTAAAATTATTTCTATTCGTTAAATTAAGCAATTCATTTTTTGTCGGAAAGTAAATAAAAAGAAAAGGAATTGATTGGTTGAGCATTGATTTTATTGATTTATTTGAATAATTTATTATTTAAATGTGTTTTTAATAAACCTGGTAACATTATTAATTTAAGTAAAGAGTGGTTTATGCATTATTCGAATACAATTTTCTAAGTGCATAAGGACCTATTTATTCCTGCTTAAACGACTTTCTGTGTGCAGCAGAAAAACAATGGAAAAATTTCAAGCGGATATGGATACATTTCCGGCGCGTGCTAAGTACGCACCAGCGAAAAGACAATGAGAAATTGTTTGTCATTAATTTAATTCCACTAAGGAAGACGTGCACACAGTATACATGCATTAAAAAGGCGTCTCGGTTTTAAATTTCATTCGCTCCACCCATCAACATGGGAGTGTTTTGTCAGTTGATCTCGTCCTCCGACGGTTAAAAGACAAAAGCAAATAATGTGAGGAGGTGGAAAACAGTCGCAGGGTGAGAAAGGTGGCCTTATTACAAAATAATACAAATGATTCGGGCGGGGAGTTAAAATGGAGGGAAACGCCAGAACTGGATATTTATGGTTTTTTTTCGGTCCGTGAAATATATAACAGATTGCTTTGGATTTTTCTCAGATTCAATAAATTGATCTTTTTATTTAATTATCCATAATTTTTATTTTAATGGGTTTGCTTTAGTTATCACAAAGTTGCAAAAGAATAATTATTGTACTTATATTAAATTGTGCTTAACACTTCCAAACAATGACAAAAACGTTTACCTGGATTTATATATGTTTCAAGGCATTTAAATCATTGATGGTTAATAAGGGTCTCTCATTTAATTTAAAACGAAACACTGATCTTAAACTAAAATTAGATTTATACACATTGGATGACAACCTCTGAAGGTGAAAATATAAATAGCTATGTCATTCATTACTGTTACTCACTGAATTCCTCTATCAAATCGTGTTTAACATTGTGGGGGTAGATCTACAAGTGAAAAGGGACTAAAAGGAAACTGAGGCCAACATCTCATGTGTTACTAGTCGAATTTTGATTGGCCATTGCCAACAACAGGGATAATTTTCCTCATAGCCCCTGATACCCGGCCTCACCTTCTTTTCACCCGCTTTTCACCTGCGTCAGAGCCAAGATTAATGGGTTTTCATGTAAGGTTTCCATTACGTATTCATTTGTTTACTTATGTCGTTGATTCGGTTTTGTTTCGTTTTTTGCTTGACTTGGTACGTTTTTTCTCGGTTTTAGAATGATATTCATTACTGTTTTTGAACTGTCGCTTTCTATATTAGTTGACATTTCATTTGATTATGGTAAGTTTTTTATATGTAACATATATTTGACAAAGTTCACAAAGAAAAAAACTTAGTTTATTGACACTTAGCTTATTGTATGTAAGTCAATTGAAAATAAATAAAAAAATATTGCAAACTAAAATCGGTCGGAATACAAAAGAAAATACAAGGCAGATGAAACTTTCAGTAAAAATTCCCTTGGACCGTAAATGCTTAAAGCTCCAACTTAAGTTGAAATATTCATTTCAGAAATACTTTAAGCGTAGCCAGATTTTTCATTTTTCAGTTCAGTAAAGTGAAAGTTATTTTCCCTTGATTGGATTTGAAACTTGAGTTGAGTGCGATTTTTTAGGCAAACGAAAAAAGGTAATCGTTCACCCGTAAATATTTCGGGTGGAACTTCTACGATTTGACCTTGTTCTCGCATGTATGTATGGTGGTTTTTGGAAAGTGTGGGTTTTCTTGGCAGTGTGTGCGTGCTTCTGAGTGTGTGTGCTTTTGCAGATTTCAGTTGTCGCTTTGATTAGGCCTTCTGCGAGAACGTGGCCCAATCCTTTACGCTCGGCCTGACTTCAATTGACGTTAAATTCGCCGCATGTCCTTGCTAGTTCATTAGCAGAGTCCTGCCTCCAGTTTTCCCCTTTCAACCCATTTTATGCATAACGAAAATTGTATTTTGGTAGCAATGTCATTTGGCTTTGTTGCCCATTTTCATGGTGGCTCTTATGTCATGACCAACAACAATTAACGTTTATGTCGTCAGGGGTATTTCTTTATTTATTTTTTGTCCCCTTTTTTTCCAAGGGTTGTTGGGTCGCACCTTTAAAAGAGAATTGAGAATGGGAGCCAAAGAGAAAAAGTGGGAGCCAGCGAAGCCTTAGGAAAGTTTTTATTCAGCTTTTTCAGCAGCAAACGAAGAACAAGTTTTAAAGGCAAACTTAAATAAGCAAGGACACAATAATCCCTTCGCTTGCGCAGCTTCAAATGAGCCATCTAGGGAAAGTAAAGGGCAAGTCGTGACTCTCGGCCTCGATTCCGAGTTCGGCCACCTAAAATAACAGACCAAGTCCTGATTTAATGACGTGCTCTACAAATATCCTTGAATACATTTTTTTTAAAACTATATCAGGGAGCTTATAATTTAGAGTAAGATATAGATATAGTTAATTACTAACAATAGTGAATTAAATATTATAGGGTCATGTAAAAACCCTTCAAATTGTATCATTAAAACTATATTTTTTATATGAAATAAGTTTTAATCTATGAGACATAATTCGGTGATTACTGATTTTTATTTTTTGCATGATTTAAGAATTTGTAATTTTTAACAAAATAAACCTTTACTAATTACACACACATTTTTCCAAAACTCTAATTGTAGTAAGGTTCATTAGATGTTATTATCGAATTAATATTGTGCAGGCGACTTATCGAGAAGGTGTGAACATTTGAAAGTGTTACAAATCTATTACTGATCGCCTAGCATTAGCAAGCATTTATAGATGGCGCAATTAAATGCAATTAATGGGTGAAATAATTGCAAACAATTAAAACCGCTAGCCAACACTTGGCCGGATTATTGAGGCAAAAACGTGAGAGACGGAGCGGATAACTTTAAGTGGCCTCATGGCTGCTGATAGCCACCCACTTTTCCATCCATCCATTGAAAGCTGAGGCGGTCGAAAGTCTGTCCTTGCATACAAAACAACTCATTATAAAGCAAAACAAATTGTGGCAAAAATTTCAAAACGTAATTTCTCTAGATTCCAAATGTTTTTCCGCAGTCCTGGCAACCTTTCGTTGGACAAAAATGGGGGGGTAGATGTTATTTGTCTTGAGCTTTGCGGAGACATTTTATCAAGCTTAGGTGCGGGTCCAGTCGGAAAAGCAGGGAAACAGCTTTTTCAGCCATTTGAGTTATTTAAACTGCGCTTGCGGTTAAATTAACGCGATTCATATGAATTTATCGCTGCCCACACCCAGTTTTCTGCTCCGGATTTTTTTTCGTTGTCTTAGTTAACTTGTTTCCTTTGTCGAGCTGTGTGCACATTTTTGGCTTTTGTTTGTCTTTGCTCGGGGCCAAAATGAAATTTTCCACGGCTGTTCTGGGGGCGTGTGGAAATCTTTTTGGGATTTGCATACTCACAGCGTGATTTCTGGCTTTATTGCCGTGGCAGGCGACCCCGGAAAACCCGCTCCATATTTCTTTCTTGGTTTTTTAGTTGTTTTCGCGTTTTGAAGGAGAATCGATTTATTGTTTTTTTTGTTTGTTTTTGACTGATTTTACGTTGCGCGCGTGACGAGCGCAGACTTTGTTACGTGCTATTACATGTTATTGATCTCCACCCACAGCCCACTTTATTTACTTTATTTTTACACCCTTTGCCGCACACAAACTTGCAACTAATATGTAACCTTTAATAACTGCGGTCTGGTCCTGAAATTTATATTAGAATATGAATTAATAATTTGAGGATGAATGTGAACAATTTAATTAGCCCGCATTAGAGATATAAATTAATAATGGCAATATATATGTAAAGCCTATAACACATATTTGATGTGCAAATAAATTCTATTAAATATTTATCCCTTTATTATCTCATTTTTATTTATTTTCAAAGTTTGACATATTTTTGCATAAAGAAAAGCTAAGTACAGATTTACATTAATAATTTAAAAATAAGTACTTGTGTGATTATTTCTTAAAGATACATTGCAATAATGTAACTTGTAGCTTCTTTAATCATATTTCGAATTAGTTTTAAGCATACACAGACTCATATCAATTATGTACATAAAAAAATTTAAATTGACTTAAACTCAATTATAACTTATTTAATACGATAGTTATAAATAAGAAAAAACAAAAGCCCCCAACGCTAATTCATGAATAACATAATGCAGAAATTAAAGAAACTTCTTTGATTGCGGTTTTGGAATAGAATGCTTTGTTATGTGTCAATATATAGCTGCCCTTAAAGTAAATAGCTTTAAAAAGTACACAGATGCAGACAAATGAGTTCGATAATTAGCAACACACATGCAATTTAGCTCGATAATTCCCCTTGTAAGGCATTAATTTCTCATTTTTAGGTCATTATCCATATCAAATTACGTTGGTCAGATGATAAATCAATGCCAGATTCGTATTCGAGCTTAGATATCAGTTACCGGGGAGCATTATTTATGTGACCAGTGGTTTTTTGTTGCTCGCCAGCTTTAAGTTTTAAGGACCGTGCAGCAGGGCGTATGCGCAATAATTGGATTCGCATGGCAAATGAATGATTCATTGGGTGGTCAAGATGGCATTTAAAGGACAAACCCTTTGCTCGACAGCCTGTTTGCTTAGCCCTCCAAGAGAAGGCAGCTGGAATCGCTCGGAAGAAAAACACGGGGGCCAGAGCTTCAAGTTCTAAGCGCCGGAGCATCTTTCAATGGCAACGGCTGCAATCAGCAGCCAGTGCGTCCTCGTCTTTGTCAGGGATAAACAGAGTCCTTGTGGAGGAGGCTTGGATCGGGTGGAGACCTCTAGCATCTGGCCAAGCGAAATGCACACCGAGAAAATAATTTAGACCCATTTGTTCCAAAAGCTCTTCGTACTGGATGTCTGCATTTATTCAAAATTGGACTTGGTTGTATTTGCTTACTACAGGAAGATTTATTACAAACCGTGCTCATAATTTGTACTGTTAGTTTCCTTAACTTGAAAATGTTACTTACATTTCCTTAGTATTTCTTTTTTTTTAAGTTAACTAAATAAAATTAATATAAAAATAAGCATATATAATAAAACGGAAAGTATAAGACCTAAACCAAACCTAAATTAATAAACAATTAATTTATTTTCTTATTAAATAATATATTTTGTTTTAAGTCAACTAGGCTTTTCACAAAAAGCACACTATTTGAAACACCTGTATTGGTTCTTTCAGTGTAGGCCTTGGGCCCGTAATCAGAAATGAAAAAGTGAAACAACAGAGAGGCTGGGATTGCGGAGGAAATAAAGTGCGGAGAGTTGGAAGAGTGGGTGTCCATCTGATGTGTCCATCATTCGGTGAATGCCGGGGATTAGTTGTGTTGATGGGACGGCCGATGTCCCGTGTCCCATGTCCGATGTCCAATAGCTGAGATCCTTGTGACCAGGAACGTGTCCTTTCCTTTGACGTCCTTTGTCGGTTGATTGCGGTTGGCCTTCCATAAATGGACTCAGGATGACTTAAAGTCCCCAGTTTATGTAAAATTTAAAACGGGATTAGAGCGGCCATGGGTCGATTACCAAAAAATTGCTGGGTCAGGCTCACATCTATTCCTTAAAAAAACAGCTTTAATTTAAGGCCACGTATTTAATCGAAATGATTTTTCTGCATTACTTTTCGACATGGTTTGTAAACTAATGTTTCAAAAAAAAAAATTAAATATTATATATGTTTCATTAAAGTTAATATTTTGTTTATTAAAAATAAAAAACAAGCAAGCCTTATGGCGTAATTCCTAGAAAACAAATGGCTTGTTAATGTTGGTTAAACTTTATTGTTTCAAAACTTCTAGAAATTATTACCTTTAATTTAAAAGTCAAGCTTACTTAAAACCAAATGAATTGGCTGAATTAGTTATGTACAACTCCCACCAATTTTGTTTGAACTTTGCTAAAGCTGAAAAGTTGCGAATGTTTTGCCGCATGATCCCGCTTCTGCCCCGGAATTTGGGATGCAGCTCATCCATCCCCTTTTTGGATAATACCCCTCCTTGTCCCCGATTTTGCACCCGTTTGTCACTTATCGCGCCCCGCAAATTTCTGCTGCTCATTATGAACTCGGCGACACTTTTGCCTGCGAATAATAAAGGGGGACATCATTATCGCTCCTCGCTGATGCTGCTGCTGTCATCATCATCAAAAACAAGAGGACTCAGTTGCACCACCTCCTTGCCACCTACACCCCCAGCCCTTAGCCCTCATGCCTCAGCCCCATTCCCACCCCCAATCCTGTGGCAAGTGTTGATGTTGTTGTTATTCCGTTTGACTTCGAATTTCTGCGGGGAAAATGTGGGAAATATGGGGGTGTTTGGGTGAAAGGGGGGTCTGTAATCAACGGGCGGCAGTGAATGAAAGTTGACAGGAACAAACAGTCGGCAGCGGGTTCGTCCTTGTCCTCGTCCTCCCACCCGTTCTCCACAATCCCATCGGACATTTCTTCAATTTTATTGCTGCAATTTGCTGGGAGGACCGCTCTGGATGAAGACATTGTTTCGAATCCCAGTCTGTGATTTCTATTGCACCGTGAGAAATACACGGTGTTATTAGTTCATATTTCATAAGAACCATTCTGACATTTGAACAACAAAGAAATAAGTATGCCTTGAACTTTAAAAAACTCCATATATTTCTTTACTTTTTACATATACTCAGAAGAACAATTGTCTAAACCGAAATTTGTAAGTTAATAAACCTTTATTAAAAGGAAATCGAATTATTTTTAGGTAGGTATTAAATTTTTAAAAATATGATTATTTTACCACACAGTACTTTAGTTATCTTTCACCAAGTTTTATTTTTGTTTTAAATGTTAATAATGACTGACCAATTCTGTTAATTTTTACTCTCAGTGTACTCTAGACCATTTGGTTATCTTTCACTTGCCAAACGCAACATGAAAAGGGTCCAAATTATGCCACGGTCTCCAGTTTTCCTTTTTTGCGGCTGCTGGTTCTGTTTCCTTGTTTTGAGTAATTAAATTCCTAGGCTTGTTAATACCCTGAATAATCACCGTAATTATAAAGAAGTCCAAGGACTGTTCGAGAAAAACCAAATTCACAGTCGACTGCACTTAATGAGCATTTAATGAGTTTCAGAGAATGATCTGCGGACATGAAAGCAAAACTCTGGCAGAACCGTTTAAAAGTATCTTGCATTTTTAATAACCATTTGCCAGGTCGTTTTATCTTAAAGTACTTTGCCAAGAAGGGCATTTTAAAGAAAAGTTTCTTTCAGTATACATATATCTACCTTGTTACATACCACATTCATGAATATATATTTGTTTGCTCCCGAAAGTATGCAGTGGTATACGAATTCCATATTAGTTTATAATAATAAACTTAATGCACAACTTTCTTTAATGGCACTGCTATGTTCACCCTTCTTTTGATTATCTCTTTATTTAAAACCCGGTTCAGGGTCTAAAATATTCATATTTTTAGTTTCCTCGCTAGCCTTTTAGGCCTGCGAAATATCAGCAATCTCGATTTTCCTCATCCTGCAGTAATTGGTCACTCCAATTATTAATTATATAACCTACTTTTGAGCTATTTCATTTCAAGGCTATAATAATTTTACATTGACATATTTGTTTTAGTTAATTGAATAAAATAATATTTTCTATAAAAAAAAGGTTACATATAAATTTATATAGAAAATTTATTGTTCCTGCCAAAAAAAATCTTTTTCATCCAAACATTCTATTAAAAAACTTATCCCTTGCCCTCAAATTCTACAATATTAATAAACATATTTTCCAAATGTAATTATTTTTAAATTCTTAAAAATCTAATTTTCTTTATATTTTTCCTTACTTTTCTCGTTGAATATTGCCTAAAAGGGAAGATCATTTAAAAAAATGATAGAAAATTCCCAAAAAGATTTTCAAACATTTGTTGTTGCTATTTTCGAACAGCTGTTGGGCGGTAGTGTGACCGCACGCCACATACCACCTTAATCCCTCAGTGCCCAGATCAACGGCAACACTGCGCCGACGCTCTCGCTCTCACTGCCACTCATTTCATTTCCAATTGGGAGAGCGGTCGAAGCAGTTGGGAAAGCGCGTGTAAACAGCAGGGAAATCGAAATCGCATTTGTGTCTTGTTTTTCTTGGCCAAAAACGTACAAGCTTGGCCAAAATTTGCTGTGCAGAAAACTGCAGAATGCAGAATACAGCTGGCGAATAAACACACCGATACGTGTACGTGTGAGGGCCTCTCGCGCGCCCATGTGTATATGTGTGTTCAGTGCTTGAAGAAAAATTGTAAAGAAAATCATACAGCTAAGAAAGTGAGCAGAAACAAAACATTTCCCGAACGTGAAAAGTGTGGTGAAAGTGCAGCGAAAGCCAATGAATAGCAAAAGCAAATAAATGCTTTTTTTGCGCTCAATTTGAGTTTTTATTTTTGTGAAAGTCTTGTGCTCTTTCTCCCACTCTTTCTTTCCCTCTCCTGCGTTCCACGCTCTTCACAATCCTACGAGCACCAATAAGACAACAAAATCAAAGAGAGGTAAGTGTTTTTATCTTAAAAAGAAGTCATTTTCTCCAAATTAGAGTGGAAATGTCGCCATCATAACTTTATTATTATTTTCGTGTTTTATTATACTGTTTTTACATTTTTGTGGAAAAACGAGACAGCAATAAAAATCTCAGGGCGTTGCGAAATTTGTTTCTTTTTTATTTTGCTTCGTTTTTGTTGCTGCCTATTTGGTTTTATTTTCTCAATGGCCGCCGAGTGTTTTCAGCTGTGTTGGTGAGAGCGAGAGAGCGCAAGTGAGCGGGAGAGACCTAACGCGTCAGCTGTGTTGTTTTATTTATCACGTTACTTCCAAAAATCAACAAGAAGGAACAAAATCGCTTGGAAATACGTTTTTAAAGGCCTTGCAAGCTGTTAATTGATTCCAGCCGCCTTTCAAGTTTGTTAGCATTAGCAGCAAAATGCAAAGCGAGCTAAAAAAGTTCCACACCACTTGTATATTCGCTAAAAATCTCATACACAATTCACTGTTTTCAAACAAATCGACTACTGCTCTTAACACCCCCGCACCACTCTCCGTCATTCTTTTTTGTATGGCATTGCCAGCTTTAAAAATGTAGGTTTAAGTAAAATAGTTTAAAAAGTTTGCAATTTACGAAAAAAAAAATTAATTTATGAAATTTGAAGTATTTAAAAATTTTAAATTTATATATTTTATACATTTGTTTACACAAAGCACAAAAAATATGAATCTTTGTGCTGGTATTAATCCTAAATCAAAATAATTAATTTTTTTTCAATCCATATTTAAATATTATTTTTTTAATTTTAGCAAATATGTTTGCGTAGAAAATATGTTAAGAAAATTAAGCTTATATTTTATAGGAAAACGTTTTCTTTTTTTCCTTTTTTTTATTTTTATTTAAATTTTTTTAAATTTAAATTTTTGATTAGTAGTTTTGCTTATGTGCACTCTGTAATTCAATTCAATTCAATTCAAATATTATAAAATAAACTTGCCTCTGTTTTCCCCATCATTTTAGAGTTTTTTACCGACTTCACTTGTTGACATTGAATTGTTTGTGTGTCAAACACACTGGCTGTTATGTTTGTTTATGCACTGTTTCAGTGCTGACAAAGTGCAATAAATTCACTTGAACTCTCCCGAGAAAAGCCATCACCCCACTTGATCCGTGTGCGTTTTCTATATTTAATTTGTTAATCAATTGATGCCTATAAGGCTATAATTAAGTATAAATATAAATGATTCTGATGTTTGTCGTGTGCAGCTTGAAACGGTGAGTGTGTAATTCCTTTGGATCATTAAATTTAAATTGATGGGCTGATGCTTTGGGTAATTTGTGGTGGAGAAATTCCCGGAGATCTCCTAAAATTTTAAATAATCTTGACTGTGGCTATTATAATTTCAGTATGATTGAGTTAAAATACTGAGAAAAAATACTGTGGTCCGAAAAGTGCACACTTGCGTTTTTGGTAGAATTTCTGATTAAAACTGGTTTTAGAACCATGTGCTCTTGATCATAACAAATTGGCTAGTCTACCTAGCCAAGTCTGCTTGTCTGTCCGACTTTCCGATTGTGCATTTGAACACCTTGATCGAAATCGGAGACTGCGCAAATCATAGTCATTGAACTTGTAATTGTACGCGGTCTAAAAGTATTTTTAGTTCTCTATAGGAGGGTCTTTTTATAGAACATAAGTTGTTTGCAATCTTACAAATAATAACATACAATTAATATAGTTGATTCAGTTAAAATCCTGTGCCATTTTATTATATCTGTTTTTTTATATCTGCTTTAAATAGCATTAGGGTGATAAATAAATAACATTGTTAATTACATCCAAAACTGTACTGTAATGTTATAAATTTGTTTTTCCAAAAAAAGTGATTCAAAATATTTTTAGCCCCTTGAAAGGGAACCCTACTTTGCAGTAGTACAATTATATCTAAAATTTTGTATTGTTTAATAACAACAAATTTATTTTTCAATTATAATTAATAAGATTTTTATTGATTTGACTGAAGTATTTCAAATGTTTAAGCCTAGCCCAACAATTATTAAAATGTCTATTTCCAGACTTTAAAACCGGTATAATATATTCCATTAAATAGAACATAAAGCTGTGAGCGCCTAATGATCGAAGCTCGTGCCAGCTCAATGTTTATGTATTCAAATCTATGCCTAAGCTCTTCATTATAAAATAAAACCTTTTCATTGATTGATTGGCCAGACGGATTTGGCAATCGCATTTCCACGCATGCGACACAATCCAATTGAAAAACAAGGCACAACCTAAACCAAACAAAGCAAAATGGCAATTAACAATATTATCGCTGTCAGACAGAATTTACATTTGATGCCCTAAGGCATTGTAAATTTGCTTATCTAATCGCAACAGACCAATGCAACCAGAACCCAAACTCACACCAGCCTAGCCCAGCCCCAAAGTCGTAAAGTTTCCAAAGATTAAAGGCAACGCCTAGGCGAAATTACTCGCTGTAATATTTCAGTGAATCACATGTCGTACTATATTTAAAGTGCGCTCTTAACAACTGCATAAACAGGAGTAATGCTTTTTTTTTGCCTAACCAACTAAGTGACTGAAAGTCACGACCTGCCATAATATTGGTTAAACCCCACTTGATCCCCCGTATCGTTCGATGTTTTGCACTGAAACGTGCCTAACCAAGGGCCATTAATCAGCTAACAAAATTGTTTACCTCAACCAGAACAACAGTCGTCGCCATATTTGGTCGATACAGTGTAATTTCGAGTTGTCAAATCAGATAATCAGATTGTTTTAATCTATAATATTAGTTATTACAATTTTTGTTTTATAAAGTGTTAACGATTTTATATATTTTATAGGTGGCTTATAAGACAATGTTTATAAATCTTGATTAGTAGTCACTATCTTTAAATTCAATATACAATTGGAACAACAAATGCATTTATACTTTTTTAATTGTCATTCATAAGCTGAATGTGGAACAAAAAAGATAATCTTAATTATGGAAATATTCGAATAAAATTAGATGGTGGGAAGTTTTTGACGGCAGAGATCAAATAAGTTTATTTAAGCAATTTTTTCATTAAAAATTACGAAATTGGTTTTCAAAGAGATAAATTCGATATTACTTTATCGCAGTTTTTATATTATCTTGAAAAACACTTGATCTAAAAATAAAAAAAGGAAACAAAGTAAATTTTTAATTCTGCGCTAACAGACTATAGTTCTTTATAAAACACGCCCATAAAGCCCATTTTAGATCCCTGATTTTGGATCCCCAATCTCTGTCTTTGTCTTCCCTTTTCAGTCCGAAATCTCGATATGAAACGTGAACCGCCCATTAGCATATACATAAATGCATGCATTTAAGTAGGCACGTTAACTTATACCAAAACAAAAACGGATATATGTATATATATATGTTTTGGTATTGAATTGTTTTAAACGTTATCTCCGTTATGACTTGGTCTAAGGTCACTTTAGAGCTATAAAATCGAATTTGATACGCTTCCGAATAAACAAAAATGTTTTTGATGGAAACTTTTGGTAGAAATTTACGAAAAGGTTTATTGAAGTTTAACAGATTTATTCAGCATTGCTCAGTCTGTTTTTCCTCTTACTATGTATTTTAGTGTAGTACGTAAAGCTGTGCAAGACTGTTAAATTTTTATTTTGATGTATTTTTATTTCCGTTATTTATGTTTTTAATACAAATACAAACTAAACATGACTCTAAATTCAAATCAACCTTTTTAGAGTCTTCACTGTACCAAATTCCCACTTTTACATAATAAGATAAAATCGACATATTTGTTATGTATTTCTCTAGCCTTAGAAGGGAGTTCAACATTAAAGTGTAAAAATATTCTTGACACATCATGAAGTTTCGAGGCGGATTGGGGAAAATTCAGTCAGTGTGACAACAATTGGTAATTAAACGGCCAAGTCAACAGGTAGAACAGAGTCGCAAAAGCAAAGCGAAGCTGAAATTACGGAGAAACAGAAGCAGAAACGGGGGTAAAAGAGAAGGCTGACAGTTGGTCAAAAAGCCAGTCACTCAGTTGTTGGCCATATTTTTTGCGGGCCCAAAAAGATAAGAGCTCCGGTTGGGTTGAGTTCAGTTGAGCGGCCGACTCTTGAGCTCTTTATGGAGAGCTCTTTAGCTTTTGTTGCTTGTGCCTTCATTTTTGCTGAGGCAGCAGCCACAGAATTTGTAACCTCAGAGAGTTGTCTATTTCGTTGCTTATTTTTCGGTTTAATGGTCAGACACGGCTGTGTTGTTGCCGAAATGCGTGAGCCAGTGAAAAACAGGTTTTATTTCAGCCAAGTCGAGAGAATAACAAAAATCAGTGAAAAAATAAAAAAAAAACCTACACGTAAATAAACAAGCCGCCACTTTTGAGTTGCCAATTGGTTTTGCAGTTTCAAAGTTTGCTCAGCCAAACTAGCCAAGCGGAGCTCTATTTTTATTCGTTTTCTTCCCTCACACAAAAAAGGAATGAACATTTCTAGAAGCTGACATAAATTATCGTAATTTTATTAAAATTTTCAGCTGGGAGCTGGCTGGAATCAGGGTCTTACATCTGATGAATAGCTAATTTAAAATATGGACTTTTTAATATTAATAATGTTAATTTAGTGATACATTAGTGTCTTTAAAAGTTTTAGTTAATAGGCGGATTTTAACAAGGAGAATAAATAAATTTATAATTGGCTACGTGACTTTGTTTAAAAACCATAAAAGCTAAGCCCCTTTAAAAGAACAAAATAAATATATATAGTATAAAGTTCATTAATATGTTACAAGTACCATGATTTTTGGGCTTCTTCATGAATACCATAATCTGTCTGCTTACTATTTAGTTTATTGTAAAGAAAAATCTAGATGTTGATTCCCGCAGAATACGCAACCTTGGTTTTATATTCATTGAGGGTCCTCGATTTGTCGGTTTTTGAAATTGATTTAAATCTACAGATGTTTTTCTGGAAGCCTCTTTTTTTGCAGCTGTTTGTCAGTTGGTTTCTTTTTCTTCACAATATATTTTCATGCACTCACACTTTTACGTTTTAATCTATGCTAATATATAATAATTTTGCTGTGTTGTTTATGAGTTTTTCTATTTACCGTAGTTTTTTTCTAGGTTTTTGCTTTGCCTTTTATTTATTGTTTTGCTTTTTACGTTTATTGAATTTGAATTTCTAATTATTTTCATTATTGCAAATATATTCCAACGTTTGTTTGTCTCTTGCCAGCGAAGCGGTGCTGTCTCTGTCGCACCCACTGTGCGCTAATTGTATAATTGCACCGCCTGTTGTTTGCGGTCCCCCTTTGACCCCCGCGATCGTTAACCCGTGTGGGTGGTTTAATTTATTGCACTTTTGTTGGGTTTTCAATTTTAGACGTCGATTCGTATTATTTTACCCCAGCCCAACCACATTGGGGTCCAGAAAGTCGCGCTGATAATGGGACCGTGCGACTTTGTAAATTAACCGATGAAATGTTTCGCTAATCAAAAATGTTGTAATATTTTCGATTATCGCTCGAAGGTCGCTTGACGGAAGTGTGTCGTATAAAGTGAGGTTGTAAAATCAAGAATAAAATGTCAGCATTTTTCTTTTTAGATGCAGATGGAATCGGGGAACTGTGTAACTAGTTTTGGTATCTCTTTAATGGCCTATTGCATAGCCGCGTTATTATCCAGCAAGTTCTTATTCGTTTCCTCATCCATCGGTACTTATCAACAAATTACATAGTCTGTGAAGTTTAATGCGACATCATATGGTGTTCCCCACCTGCCGCGTTCTCTCATATCTGAATCCATTTAATTCAGGTATTTCGCCTGCAGTGACGCCGCTTCCTTATTGACCATCGAACTGAAAGCATAATTTAGGTGTCGCAGCAAAATAAGCTTGCTGCGGAATTTGCATGGGAATTTGAAGCAGTCAAGTCAAAGGTTAATGGTCTGATCTGAATGCGAAACGTTTGCTTTTTAAACGGAACTCCAATACACGGGTTAAATAACAAAGGATAATAAATCTTATCGAGATATGAGCTCGGATCATAATACAGCTGTTATCGCTTTAATATAACGCTGCCTCAAAATAACAAAGGCTAAATTATGTGTATTTGAACATCTTATCGGCTTTAATGCGAAATTTAGGCCGTATTTGACTATTCTAGCTGTATTGTGTTTTTCAAAAATTGAAGCTTAATATCTTTAACTAAATCTGGAATTCAGTCAGTATCCACATATTCTGATTTTGTTAATTTCCAAACCATCAGTACTAACTTTTGGCATATCGCGGATGCACTGAAAGAAATTCAGCTTAATCTTTACATGGCAAGTTGAATTATTGCTAAACATAATTTCAACACAAATTTCGCGATATTTTTGGAAAAAACTATATTTCCGTTGGCCTTTTTTTCTTGATGAACATCCCTAACTCCATGATTTCCCCTTTGGGCAGTCTGTAGATACTGTATCTTATCAATGGAACTGCCGGCCCATTTAGGAGGTTGCTCCGACTGACCATGTTGTTCAAACAACTCCTCCGTTCCTACTCCGCACAAACCTCCTCCCACAAAGTGATCGGGCAGAAGTTGAACAAAAGTCTCTGCCAATTGCCTTTCATTTATCATCATATTTCTTGCGTTTACCGCACACATTTCACCATTCGGACGTGTCATGTTGGCCTGGCCAAAAGAGTAGAGTCTGCTTTTGTTACTGGCATTGGATTGTGACCCACTTTCGAAGCCTGGCCATTCCTCATTCCCATTTCCCATTTCCCATTTCTCATTTAACATTTCACATTTCGTTGCTCGGCGCAAATTCAAACAAATGCATTTTTGCGGCACTTGGCCAAGTTTTTGTTTGTGGTCGAAAGTGAATGTGTGCGTGTGCGTGTGTATCTCGTGCCTTGTATCTTCTGGTGGCGAAAAGAAAGCCGTTTCCTTGGCTTACTTGGCTTTCACTCGCATCACGTTTTTCCTGCCTAACCAAGCACACCGACTCGGTTGCAGTTTGCCAGCTCCGACCCCAACCCCGCCCACCTTTTTACCCTCTCCTTTTAAACGCCCATCCCCCATCCAGACTTTTCGATCTCCTCCTTCGTTTTCAGCTTTATTGCCTCGGATGCCATTGCACAGCTGCTGTAAATATTTTCATAAGCACGCACTTCGCTCCCCTGCTTATGATGCTGATGTGGTAGGTCCATAAACATTCTCGGCCCCGATTATAGCCATTGCATTTAAAAGGGCGCGGCCCGACTTGAAAAAGGGTGCAATTTATTGAAGCAGTGGTATTCCCAGTCATTCAGCAACCAGGAAGTAAGATGCGTGTTCGTAGATAATAATATATCATTTATCAAGCTTATTTGTTTTAATAAGGAAACGTTAAAAACAATTATTAAGTAGCATTTATGATTTATACTCTTTAAAACTAGATTATAAAAATTTAAAAATAAATTAAATTTACTATATTTAGATATTTTTATTGAACATGAGCTCTTCCGTATACACACTATATATATATATACACACCGCACATTTATGTTGAATTTAAGAACTATTTATAAATAACATTAAAATGAACTTTACTTATTTTAAAATGATTGCGTAAAATAACTATAATCAAGTTCTTTCCTAAATTTTTTGGTATATAAATATGTTTATTTTAATTGTCGGAACAACACAAGGTTGAAGTGCAATTTGCCTTTGACATTGAAACACAAACTGATAAGAAATAAAACTGATAGCTCCAGAGGAACTGACCGAAACATGCATTGAGCTTTAAGTCAGGGTCAAACATTTATATATTTAATAAGCGTAGTATCAGCTTGCTTGGTTTTCTTTAATTAATTTGTGTGATTAAGTTTTATGTTTTATTAATGCACCTTCGGCCGTTTTAAAAAATAATCCAAATTTCCCATTTATAGAAAATTTATTTGTTGAATCCCACACTTGAATTATTAATTCAATTCTCTACTGCAACTGGTTTGCAACTCTAATGAACTGTTCAAAACGAATCGAGTAATTTGCATAATGATTACAATCTGTGAAGTATGTATAAAGCATGCAAAAAATCCTTCAATAAAATTTCCACTCCTCCACTGAGTCAAACCAAATGGTAATCTGGCTATTTATGTAATTTATTAGTCATGTACTTTGAATAAATTCAATAATTGCTGGTAAAACCTTTAGACCTTATACACAATACTATACATACGTTTGTGTTAAATTTCTCGTCGCTTTTCATTGTTTGCTATTCTTTCTGTTTGTTTTTTACTATTTACATTTAGGTTGAAAAATCATTAAATCATTTACAAATGATGACCACAATTGAACATGCAAATCACGCTTACACAAAAAAGTTAATTTATTTTGGTTTCATCCATAAAATATTTAATTGTATTACTTGTGCATTTGTGCATCAAGAACGAGAAAAATATTAGCGAAACGACAAATTAAATAAAAAAATACATATGGGTAATGTATATAACTGCATTCTTTTGTAATCCTAAAAAAGAATAAATAACAAAATGCGATTGCGAAAATTAAAGAAAATAAAAAGAAATAACATAAAATTCAATCGTTTAAACATGGCAAACTCTTTGTAAAAAAATTGTATTAAGAACTTAAAGTTAAACAGTAGTTAAAAAATTAAATAAAATAATTTAAAACATTAAAAATTACGTTAACTTCACAAATAAAACGATATGTATAAGCCTGATTCCATTGCCGCATTAGTGAACCTTTTAAATGTGCCTAAATCTATTGGCGCAATAGTATTTAACTAATGCTGCTCCGACATGTGAGTGGCACGAAAAGCTGATCTGGAAAAAGGATATGAATTAAAAATCATGAGTATTACCGAGTTTACGGAGTTTTTTGATGCCCAAAAGGACAACCATAATGCGACCGAGGCTTTTGCCAACTTGGACGACATGAAAGGGGAAGTGATCGTGTTGTTTGAGGGGTTTGCAAAGGAGACCACCACAGCTTCTAAAAAGAGCAAGGATCCCCGTATATGTGAGAGTATTTTCCTGCCAGAGATCCAGCAGTAATGCATTGTGGTACTGCGACCAGAATTTGCAGCGCGTACTCTTGTTTTCAGTCATTTTAATACAAAATAGATTTTATATTCGAAAGAAATCAAAAAATGCGCCAGCTGTTGACTTCAACACAACTAGGTGGCACGAACAAAATATCGTTACACATCGGTATTTTCCGGTATTTATTCTAAAAACTTTCGGGACGATTGATTTTTTATCGCATTTATTTACCGCATTTATTTTTAATGTGGCATTTAGCCCTATGGAATTCCCTGCGTAAATAAATGCGCATTAGGCTAAATGGTCCAATGAAATGGTTCAAATAAAACATTTTTGTTACTTAAGTCGGTTTATTGTAAATAGTTCATTAAGTTTAAAATTGACTAATGATTCTTCAAAATGAAAGAAAAATCCCATAAGTACTTAAAGTTTTTAATATTTCCGTTGAACAGCATTTGTTTTCTTTAAAATACTGGTATTTCCCATTGGCAATTTTATTTCTCGTAACTTCACAACCGCAAGCCACACGTCTTTGCAAACTTTAAATCAATTTGCAACTAAGACCTGTTTCAAAGGGCCCCGATTCTCCCGCCAAGCCGACACTCATGGTTATTCAATTGCCTTGCCAAAAGTCAACGTCATACTCAACGACCTTCTTTGTCCCTTGCTACAAATTCCCAACCCCTTGTGACCCCCTTACCCACCAACTGGAGTCAACAGAAATGCTTCATTAATTGCTGCACACAATGGAGCAGCAGAGGATGGGCAGAGGAGCGGCAGAGGAGTAGCAGAGTCAACGAAAGCGTTCCCCGGGCTGCGCTTAATTTGCTGCTTGCTGAGCCGGCGACTTCGACGTCGCCTTGTCGGAGTTATAAATATGCAATTATGTGCCTGGGCCAAACAACATTGTGCTCAACATACCCGAAAGAAGAAACTTTTAGCTGCCTTCCAGCTATCAGCATTATATCCCACTCTGCGCAGTTTGTCTCCGCATCCACTTAAAAAAGAAATTGCTTCCAAACTCAAAAACTACTTATGATATACGTTTCTTGAGATATGAAAAATTATGAGTCCCAGCACTATATTCAAATTTGACAATTCGACGATTCGAATAAATCATAGAGTAACAATATATTATGAATCAGAAAAAAATTTCAAATAATAAATTCTTGGAAATAATATTCTTAGAATTATATTACTAAGACATTTTGTGATTGAAGCTCATTGAAATCCAATAGCAATTTAAATTTTTTTTTTGTTCAAGACTCAAGAACAAATTTTTATATTCGGGGACATTTCCCACTCCATTAACAATATATGTACATATATGTATATCAGCAGTTAAATCGACCTAGCATTTCCGTCTTACGGACTGTTCGTGCGTCCGATTCTGTACAAAATAATCTCTATCTTTCAAATAATCTTAATCAAATTTTCCCGAAAAGTTGAAGTCGACCTGTGACGGGCCAGATTGTATGACTATGCCGTACAGCTGCCACGGTAACAATCGAAAAATGTTTTAAAACGTACATATTATTAGTCGAGAAATATTTTTATTAGTCATGATATAGTCGAGCAATAATGATCATAAAATTTGTATTATAGCTTCAATGACTTTGATATGCTAATTAAGTTTCCTTTCTTTGTTGGTTTTGTTTTTAATAAATCAGTTTAACTTTATACTTGATTTTAATGTGCTAGTTTCCTAATTCTTAAGACTGCTATCTTTCCAAATTTAAACTTTTTTTTCCAGTATGCTCTTTAGCTGTTCCTCCCTTCAGTTTCCGCTACTTCGACGCTGAGATCGCGGCCGGCATAAACAAATCTTGTTACACAAAGCTTTTTAAATATTTCATGGATGCGCTCGTAAAGTGCAGCAAGTGAAGGGGGGGTGTGAATGGGGTGTTGTGTGAAGGCCTTCAAAGGGTGCGTTTATGGGAGGAAAAGCTGCTGGCAGTGGCCAAAGTTTATTAGGCAAACCGTTCGGGCCTGCATCGTGGGCTTGGGGGAGTGCAACTAATTAAACAGCTGGCAGTTAGAATCTCCCGCTCCTCCTCCAAAACCCCGTCCAGTCCCCGTTTGCCCCGCCTCTGCAGTCCCCCTTTTCCCAGGGAACTTTTTAACGCGCTTATCTTGAAGCTCCCTCCCTTTCTAGATCGGGAAAAGGGGGTTTCTGGTTTCTGTTTGCTTAACAAGTTTGTCCATAAAGTTCTGCCAAACTGCCACATGCCATTCCCGCCTACTGGCCACGTCCCCACCCGATTCCGCCCCCCAATTTACCCGCCCGTGTCCCTGCCACACACACCACTTAAGCCTTTGTCTGAATAAAATTTTTAGTTCAGTTTGCTTCTTTGTGTTACTTTACGTAACATTTTTGGGGTTACTTTGAATAGGAATTTGACTCAAATGAAGAGAAAAATGTATTCAAATATTTATAGGATCAGCAAAATAATAATAAGTGAAATAAAACGTTTCTGAAACTCAATTAAATTTAAAAATAGGTAATTACTTTTTTTGCTAGAGTATACCCCATTCGGATTAAGCATATTTATAACTTTTGCCCCCCAGGCTGGGACTTCAATGGCCTGCCATAAACTCTGTTCGCCGCCCTTTCTTTCTCCTTTCTTTTCCTTGAAAAGAATGCAATGAAGTGAAGCAAACCAGAAAACAAAACTCTTCTTTCTCGGCATTTTCTTTGTGCGTTTTGGACTCTTTTGTTTTGGTTTCCGCACGTGAGCGAGCGTTTTTTATAGCCCCTGACTGCCAGCATCCCATATTCCGCATTTTCCCCCTTTCCCACATTTTCCCGCGAGTCTGGAGGTTTCTCCTTGGGTGAATGCACTTTATGGGACTTGCGGTGTCCGTTATTGTAACAGTTGCCTCGGTTTTCGTTGTTTTCGTCCGGGGAATGAAGCTAACCAACTGAACCCGACTACGCGAGTACTTTGACTTATGACTGCATGAATGACTAAATGACTGAATGACTGACTGAATGCCTGAATAACTTAATGACTGAATGACTGTCTGAAAGAGCAAAGGCTCGGATGTTGGACAGCCGGGGTCGTGCTCATTAAACTGCAAATTTTTGAGTCCGAACACTCAAAAAAATGTTCCCCAGTTTCACAAAGCACAACAACTTAAGTAAAATTTATAAATAATTAATTATATTATTTATTTCTTTTAATAATCATAAGGTCGGTTAAAAGAAAAAATGTCACATTTTTATCAAATTTTTCTTTCTTGTCTCATGATTTTTTTTAATTTATATTTATTAAATTTGCTAAGAGACTGGAGGAGCCAATTGAACATTTTTTTTAAAACACAGGTACTTGATAAATTGGTAGCTTATACTTGAAGACTTAGATATTTTATAAAATTTCTACAAGACTTTTAAATTAAAACATTAGCAATGTACACACTAGAACACGGTATGATTCTTAGGGGACTTGATGATTTAATTTCTTTGACGATTTATATTGTCAATAAAAAATCTTCTACCATTTATCTAGTATAAATATTTACTTGTAGTCTACTGTTGATTCACGCAAGGCTCTTATTCCAAGGAAATACTTGTCATTTTTAAGTTTCCCGCGCATCTTAGATTTATCACTTAAGAGTTTACATTTGTAACATGTAGGTATTTTTGGAGAGTGTGCGAGTTATCCCTTTTACCTCATTTCGTCTTTCCCCCCTGACATTCGGATTTCGTGTGCAATAATTCGCAAAATGCAAAACATTTAAAGCAATTTTCGCGGTTAGCCGAGGCGATCGTTAAGATGAGCCACACAACAACTGCGCCTCAATTAAGCGGAACTGTAACGATTTTTGTGCCCGGCTGTAAATGCTTTTAAATATTTGGGAAATGTAGTAAGTTGGGTGGGCATCGTGGAGCGCGGCACGGATCATAAACAATTCAATGCCTCGGGTGCAACGACGCAATGATGTTTCTGCTGACCCCAACCAACCACTCACTCGACAACCCCACTCACCCCAGTCCCATTACAAAAACTGTACAAATCTGTTGACAGTTTTCGAGGCGCAAATATAAATTTTAACCAGACAATCGTTGTGCGCAGTACACTTAAAAAAATGTATAAACTACAAGATTGAAACCCCTTTTATAAAAAACTTAAAATCAAAAAGTGCATGAAAAATGATAATTGTTAGGAACAGCAAACATTTTGTAGTAAAAGTATTTCAAGAAATATAGAGATTAAAAAACAACATGATTTTTTCTGTGTATATAGAGAGTGGGTGCTTAACAGGGGAGGGATATTGGCTATCGGTGGGAGGTACTTTGAGTTAAGCAAGCCGCGTGTCTGGAATTTTCAATGAATAGCACGCATACGCCGTGGGGTGCCGCTAGTCAAAATATTCTGACCAATGCCTTACCATATTTATTGCAATGCCAAAAAAATAAAGACGAGCGGCAAAACATCGAGCGTGCTTGCCACCTCGCATAGAGTAATAAACGTTCAAATTAATAAGCCAAAAATGTAAACATGAAAGCAAATGTAAAAGAACTTACAATTGTTGACTGGAAATTTTTGTATGTATCTAATTAATTTTGTGAGTAATTTTCCATTATGTTTGGTTTCATGGATCTTTTACAAGATAATTGTTTCACATAATATTTCTTTTTTCTTATTAATTAATTTATTTTCCATATATAATGCTTACGAATATGCCTGTTTTAAAATATTATTTGTTCATTAGAATAAGTTTATAGACTTTTGTTTTTTTCGCATATCTTTTCTAAATGGCCTTTTCCTCACCAAATATGTACTATAAGGCTATTAGAAGAATCAGTTTTGCATATATGTATGCAAAGACAACTATATATTTGATGTAACAAACTAGTTTTTATGAAATGATATAAAAGCTAACAATATTCACCATCTTTGGAAAATTTTCATGCTCAATTTGTGCCAGATTTATTTTCATTTACATACAATAGTTTTCCGTGATAAGAATCCTCTTCCATAAAAGAATAAACCTTGGGCTTTGTCTCCTCGCACTTGCTCTTTGGTGTTGAATGCACTGAAAGTTGCTTAAGGCAGTTTTGAATAATGGTTGATTAGGAGTGCCACCTATAAAAACCAGTAAAGTGAAAGGTGAAGGGAAACCAAATGGGCCTTCGAATGATATATGATGTTGCTTGTACATTTTACGCTCGATGGCCATGTTTCTGTTGACTTAAATATAATACACATTTTTTTAAGCCTCTTTCTCTAATTAACAAACAAAGAGGCAATCAAAAAAATTCATTAAGATGTATTTTCATGCCTCCTGCTTTGCTCTACAAGTTATGTTTTCATTTTTGTTTTCCAGCTTTTCACGATGCCAATGACAACGTTAAAATCAACTTTCCTTTGAAGTCAATTAATTTAAGAGTCGTAATCAAATATTTAAAATATTAATATGTCAACACGCAGCTGCAGTTTAAATTAAATCTTTGTATTCGTTGGAGATAGGCTGTCCCTGACTTTGAACTTGAATGCTGGAATAAATTTGTATACTTTTATTTTTATATGCTGCTCGCGCAAACTTGGGTACAATGCTATGGTTTGTTTTGTTTCACTTTTTCGATTTTGCCTCTTTTTCGCATGTAATTTAAATTTATTTTACAAGCAACCGCTAATGAAGTCACCGGAGCGAATCGTAGAATTGCGTAAGTCTAGACAAAGCTCTAGGGTGGAGGCGATTACTGGGGATTTTGGGGGTTACGAGGGAGAAGGAGAAGGCCATCAAACAGCATAACAAACACGAACATTAAACTTTTCAGCTGAGTCATTTTCAGATAGATAGAAAAATTCAATTGCCTCGTTATTGAGTATATGCATATGGCACCAAACTAACTTTTTGATTTTTTTTTTAAACCTTTAGTAATTTGATTAAAGTTACAGTTTTTGAAAGTAAACATTAATTAACAAATCGACTTGTGTATTAAACTGGGTTCTTCATGGGCAACAGAAACTATATTAATCTAAAAAGTTGGTCCAAAAAGAAGCACGTTTAAATACAAGCTGTTCCTATAAAATTTCAACATGTTCCTTATCAAAAAATGTTTAAACGAAGAAAACTAACTTATTGACTTTAGAAAAAATATTTTACTACCTAATTTCCTGATTTTCCTTATCAATTAATTATTTTTAAAACTGACTACAATAAGCTATAAATTGCAAAATTAAAATTTAAGTGTTTTCTTTTCTTTTACGATTTTTTAATTACAAGGTGATTTTGTGATCTAAAACAGATTAATTTGCAGAGCCATCGAAATTGATAACCTAAATATAACAAATATTTAAGGCGTCACTGTGTTTTCACAACTGCTTTGAGACAGTGTTTTTATCGTTGATTGACTGTCAAGTGATTCATGAACTGATTACATTCGATTATAGTCTTTGTTCTGGAACAAACTGGGTGGGTGATTCAGTATTTCTTTGTTTTTTAATCGAAATCGCAATCCAATGAACTTGCAACAGCAATGGCTGAACATTTTTTTATCCAAGGGCTTAATGCATTAGCGCTTCAATCACCATATCAATAATGCAATTCATCAGACAATTAATAATTCAGCTCAAGTAGACAATAACTCAATTAGGAACGAAAAATGATTTTTGAATAAAAAATGCAAACTGCAGGGGCATGAATTGCATTGAACGGCATTGGGGCGTCAATTGCACAATAATTGAGTCTAAACTTGTCGCTGGGCTTTTCAAATTGCATTTTGTTTTCGATTTATACACATATGCCTACCATACCGGGCAATGCAATTTCGATTGCAATTGCAAATATATTTTTAGTTTGCTGTGCGTAACTTGGTCAAAGCTAAAATGGTTGGCAAATCAGAAAAAACCAAAACCGGGGTAAGGTTGCGGCTAGAGCAGAGAAGACCTCGAAATCACTTCGCCGGAATGCTGCAAATGTTTTGTTTATTTCTGCACGAGCTTTACAATTTCCCATTCGCGGCAGCATATTTGTTTTCGGCGTAATCAAAAAGCCAAACAAAGTCTTTCCGCCTTGGCCACCAGCCAGAAAAGAAATTCTTAAACATTTATTGCCCGCCCGATAGCTTCAATTAACGGTGTGCCCCGGGCACCCACTAAAAGTCAGAGACCAAAAATAATAATATTTATGGAAAAAACACACGTCTGAATCATACGAATTTGCGCAAATCTAGCAAATGGCGAGGAAATGCAATGTTGGACATTAAAATAAATGTCGGAACAAAAGTTTAAAATGGCATGAATCGTTCAAGAAAATAATAAAATGCTAAAAAAAAAGTTTATCACAGTGCTAAAAACAATTTTATTAAGTAACCAAAATAAATATTAAATTCGTGTGCTACAGACTTTATTTAGTTCATATTTATCCTAATAAAATACAAATAAATATCGGTAAATATACAATTAAACAAAGCCACAACTAAATTAGTAATTCTTTCAGTAAACGTTTTTCCATTAATCCGTTCTTAAACTCTCATTCTGGTTTAAATTAAACGTCAACACTTTCAGTCCGCCGCCAATATTGTAAAATGAACATTATTTACTCGTGCATCACATGTTGAAACTTCCGCTTCAATTGACTTTTCGGTTTATTATTGCAGTTTTTTGTGACTTTATGCACTTTTTAATTTTTATGGCAATGTTATGAAACAGCATTTTCATTTATAATGTGGGGGAGTGTGAGATGACTATGGGGCTTTGGCGAAAGCAATCCATTTTCCATATTTGCCTGCAGAGAATGCCATTTATTTTTCATCATTTTTGTAAATTGCTCGTCGGGGCATTTATCCCCCAACCGAAACTCTCGACTATACTGAACTCAACCGAACAGAACTGAACTGAAAGACCGTAATCAGTCACAATTTGTGCGGCAGCTTGCACAACTCAGGCGATCAGCTCAAGTGTTTCCATTTGCAACTGGATTGCAATTGCATCAACATCAATCAGAGTTTGTTGCTTTGACTTGTCACCCACACTTTCCATGCATATGGACATCTGGAGGTGACTGATGGAATTTCAAAGTTGTACTGTCTGTTTTCCCATATTTACTTACAATTCCACACTTATCGTGTTGTTCCTTTTAAGCTGTTTACTAATTTATACATACTTGCTCTTTGTTTATTGCAGGTAAGACGAACAAATGATGGATGCTACTTGGACCAATGACAGTTCAAGATCGTGCAACTACTGATTGCTGGTACTTGTGTAAGACTATTATTTATCTATAAATAGGTATCTCAGATATTGATTACAGTGTAGAGGCTCCCACGTAGCCAATTCCCATTGACGTCACGGAGGCCTTAAAAAAATACACAATCACTTCACGCATTGTAAATAATTAAAGCACGATTTACTCACGATTCATCAACTGAAAAGTCTTATATTTTGTCGATTGTCATATTTAAAGTCCCTATATAATTAAGGGTCCTTAGTCAATAACTGCTTGAAGTCATCGAATATTTAAGTTATCGGCTTAAATGCCAGTAATTCAAACTGCCTGGGATATCCACTTAAAATGTTCCACATGAAAAATTTTAATTTGATTTGCGTGGCATTTTGTAAGCTAAACTGAGCCAAACTGAGCTAAACAATGCGTTGATTGTAAGGCAAACAATGCCAAATAGTTTATAATTTATGGTTTAGTTTATATTCGTGCTTCTTCAAGTATAAATATTGCGTAAACGGATTTTAAGGAAGGACAACGCCCAAAAGCAGGCTGTGTTGATGTTTCAAGTCGCTCAAGCATTTTTCAGGAACTGTGGTGGAAATGTTTCAATTTGCTCAAAACAACAACACAACAGTACCGAGTAGAAACAAATATAGTGGAACTTTATGCCATGCAATATAACTATAATTTAATTAAATTTTCCATTATATAAGCATTTTTAGTTTCAGGTCATATAACCTTAAATTTCAGGCAAATTTTTGAGTTTGTAAGGCAATAATTTTTCTGGGTGTATATGTTATATTAATATAAATTGTAGCTTATCAGATAAATAAGTGCTTTATTTTTTACGTTTTTAAAATTGTAATATACTTTGAAGTACAATTTTCTTCGAAAAAATTCTGTCAATATAATATGGTTATCCATTCACATTAGGTTGATGAAGACCTTTGAGTTGTGGTCAGGAGTCAGTTTTGTGCACGTGTGCGAGTCCTGCCGCAAGGACGATGAAGAGGGGAGCTGACTGACACAACATTCTAACCGCACATGTCCCAAAAATACATAGATATACCGACACCCCCACGCAAACAGGAATGGCAAATATATGCTTTGCAACTTTTAGGAGCAGGTCGTTGCTTCTCGTTTGTGTGTGTGCTGTCAATATTTTATAATGTCATGTGGCAAATTATGGTCTCTGCGAGTATGCCGATGCTACAGCCGTATACAGTTCAATTTATTTACTTGCCATTTGTTCGATTATCCCAGCGACAGTTGTTGTTCTTAAAATTCATTCGGTTTTCGAGATAAATGAACATTTATGCGCTTAATTGAATGCCATGTAATGTAATTGAATCTATGGGAAAATGAAGTGCTTTAATTAATTTGTTACTGACTTATAATTTATACGCACAGAACATTGCTCATACGCCCCGTGGTGCAGGCTCTCTTGCGCTTTTGTATTCGAGAGTTTTAATTGCACATTTTTCAATTAAAAACTATGTGAGAGGGTGCATTCGGTTTGGGGGCGTGAGCTTGCAGATTTGTTTATACAATTGCATTGTTTAATTGAATTTACTGTAACAAATGAGAGGCCAAAGGCAGCGGCGAAAAACCAAACCATACAACAGCATCAAAAGTTCACAAGTGCAATTAATTTTGGGCTGTGTGTTTTCATTCTGTTTCGTTTTTATTTCGCGAGGCGCACAGCTCGATTTCAGCTTTTTGCTCATTTCTGTTTTCGGATTTTACTCTCATTTAATTTGGCCAGATATAAATCAGCAGAAAACGGTGACAATTTAAATGATTCTTTTTATGCCGGTATTTATTTACTTGAGTAAAAACGTGATATGCCAACTGAAGTGCTGGCAAAAGTAGTAACAAAATATATGGTAAACAAAAAACATTTGGAAATTGTGTGTAAGTTATGTTTGAAAATATTTATCTTTTACAATATCTTGTAAATATTTCATTTTAAAAATTTTCGATTTAGAACACCGCAAAATTAATTGATATTTAATAATTATTCAGCATGTTTTCCTTATTTTTCGAGACAATTAAAATCCTTGTGGCTTAAACTTTGACCCAACAACTAAGGATGCCTCAATTCCACTTTGATTCAAGCTTCACAAACTCGACAAAAAAGTAAAATGCTCTTAAAGTTACCAGTGGCAACTTTTCTCGTTCATTTTCCTCTGGCAAAAGTTTGTTTTTTTTAGAATAGTTTTGCTTCCGCTTGTGTCTATCATTCAGCTGCTGTTGTTTCATCTGTCTGCTTCTTTGCATTACATATTCCTTGGCTGCCGGAGGAGCCAGGATCTGTGCTTCCGCCCAAAACTCCTCCCTTTTGCCATTCTGCCATACTGCTATTTTATGGCAGTTTCGAACAGGAAATGTTAAGCACGGAAATCATGCGCGCCCGACTATGACAACGACATCGAAATGCTTTTTCTTCAGCTCTTCTGCCTTTGTGCATTTCCCTGTTATCTGACTGGCTTTGTCTCGGCATGCCGGCAATGTTATATTGGAAAAGTCGGCAATAATTTAAGCCAAGAACATTTACATTTTGCTTACATAAGATTGGGGTTCAACCTGTCAGGATGAATACTTTTTAGAATTTTCACAGCGATGAATATCAGTTTGGTATTTCTATTTCAACTTTTTTTATGAACGATACCAAATCTGTTTGGTTTCAGCTCGTCATGATGGGAACTTTCTATCTTAAAAAGCTTGTGAAAAGTTGTTCGTTCACTCAAACCATGTATCCATTTCCTAATTTCTTACAGACTGCATGTACTTTTATAAGTTTCATAAAATTTTTCCATTTTTCACGCCTTTATAAACATTTTCAAGCTATCTTTAGCTCAAAATCAAGCTATCTTTCGTTCAAAAATTTGACAAGCTTAAAAATGTAGTTCCAAACCAATTTTTTTGCTCTTAAGCTTGTTAGATGAAATAAATTTAAGAATTTCAACAGCTATTTCAAGCAAATAACTTTTCCCTTCCATTTAGTTCACAATTTTCATTTTAATGGCAAAAGTGTGCCCTTCTCAACGCGTTGTAAGAATATTAAATTATTAAAAAAAAGCAAATAAAATCTGCTTTCTATTCAGTCTGTCAGGAAGCATAATTTTCTGAATTTTCTCAGCCACCGCATGGCAGTTCTTTCATCAAGCTCTCAGAACTTCTGCTATTGGCACTTTAATGGATACACATGAAAGGAAGTGAACTGTGCCAGAAGTGGGTGCAACGATTGGGTGGAATAGGGCACGCAGAGGCAGCAGATGTTGCAAGGAAGTGCGGTTGCAAGACGTCGCTTTTGTGTTGTTTTGTGTCTTTTCCCAGCGACATGAAAATGGCGTCAGCTGCAATAGAGCAACTTCCTAGACCCCCGAGCTAAAGCTAAATAAACGGAATTGAGATTTTGTTAAATGCTGAATGCTGATTGCCCAAACCCTAATAAGCCTTGCGTGAGTCTTTAACTTGTGCAATTTCCTCGGAAAACATGGCCTTAAAGGCAGTCATTAGCGAAGCTTGCTATCCATCTCCCCAGATTGGGTGTTAGCTTTAAAAGTTTTCTGTTTGGCCGGGTACGGGGCGTATACGTAATGCACTTTCAGCTTTCCTCATTCCTCACACTTGTATCTTGTTTATTTAATATTATACCATCTCCCCATCTGTCTTGTCTAGACTTTCGAGTGCTTCTCGTTCAACCGCCCACCTCCCCCAAACTGGGCGTGACGGCTGAAAGAGTTTCGAGGATTCGCGTGGTATCTGTTGGATGTGCAATGTAAAATCTCATTTTCGAGGCTCAATTCCAGCGGGGAGGGTCCCGTTCAAATTGCAACTTGACTCGCTGCAATTCTTTTCAGGTGCCAGGTGAGACTGACTGCCTTATGTCACGTACTTGATTGCGATTCTATTGGCCCGGCATTGGTTATTGATGAACCGGTCCTCTACTTTGACTCGTGGCTATGCTTCTGCCAAGAATCGATACTCTGTATTGGCAAACTTTGCTGCTTTTGAAAGCAATCCTTAACAAATAAATAAAATAAAATTGATGTTGTAAAATAAATAGAACAGTACTAATGAGGAGAACACTTTGTAACACTAATGTCTGAATTATCTGGGTAGTAAGGGGTGTCAGCTAAAAGTTTAAGTAAATCGCAAATTCCAAATAAACCATATCGCTTGATTTATGTATACGCAAAAACAAATGCTTAGTCCTGAAATGTTTGGCTTCCGTTTAACTAAAAAAATTTTTGTCTGAAAAATATTTATATGTTTCCATTTAAACAAGTTAATAACACTTATTAGCCTTGGAGCTTTATCACATATAAACAGCTTGCACTAAGTACACACAAAGTAGAGTGGTGCTACTTAACTGATATAAAATATTTTTGTGTTCTCTTAACTTATTATAATCTTATTAAACAAGCAAAGTGTGCTAAATGGAATTGTCATTTTGATGTGAGATTAGGCTTAAGCATGGCTCTAGAACTTTTGTTAGCCATCCAACCATGATGTCATTCAGTATTGTTAGAGTCTTTAATTGGATTTAGGGGCCTGAAATGACTGCAGGCTGGGCTTAAAGCTTGACTTAGCCAGGACTTAATTGAGATTCCACCTTATGGCGCAAAACTGATTAATTTGTTACTCGTGTGAGTTCTTTGGCTTGGCTTGCTGCAGGATTGCAGGCAGCCTTAAACGGAGAAGCAAGGACTTAAGCCGATTATGCGGTGTGGCTGTGTTAATCCTCTCGCTGCCCTTCTGCTGGACATGAGATATTGTCTTGCCTCTCATCCGCTCTCTCTTTTGGCCAAGTCAACCCTTTATTGAAGCTAATTAGACAGAGAATGGTGTTGCCGTCGCTTTCTCACTCTCACCATTTCCCCCAGCTCCCTTGTTAAATATGACAAATATCACACATACGCTCTGTTGGTGGCCGGCAGTAGTCAGCAGTTGATAAATCTTTCTCAAGCTGTTTGTGTTTGCCCAGTGACGTCAGCAAATGCGTGTTATTTGCTTTTTTGATTCCCTCTTCATACTTTTAGCTGTGATTACACAACTTTCTACTGTCATCGGCCAAAGCGGATCACCGTTGAAACTTGATAAATGAATCGATAACTTGTGTCCCTGACTTTACTTGGCTTCCTCCCTTCTTCTGTAATCGATGGAAAACCTGTCAGCCAACTGGTAGTTATGTCATGAGCAGTCTGCAATTACAATTAACTAAATTTCCCCTTAAGTGTGTGGGTGTAGGCGCACCATGAACATGGAGTAGCACAATTTTCAGGGCAACCTGAGTGTCTTCATATAATGCATATGCATAAGCACATATGTGCATATGTGCAGTTGTTTGTGTGACCACTTGGCCAGGCCTAACCCCGAAGTAAGTGGCCGCAAGCCTCGAGTATTGTTGGCGGGTCGCGAGTCTAATTAGCAGCTTACACACACGCACACAGCGACAGACAGCCAATTAAAATTCCCTTTTAGCCAACCGTTGATGATGGCCAAAAGGTAGTTAACTTAAATTAAGACCCGAGTCTAACAACAATTAATTGAGGCTTTGGAGCGGTCCATTAGAATTTGTATACTCCAAAACCAATTTCGTCTTTGGTTAGTTTTGAATAATAATAATATACAGTGTGTTTTTATACCCTTGCAGAGGGTATTATAATTTCAGTCAGAAGTTTGCAACGCAGTGAAGGAGACGTTTCCGACCCTATAAAGTATATATATTCTTGATCAGCATCACTAGGAGAGTCGATCTAGCCATGTCCGTCTGTCCGTCTGTCCGTCTGTCCGTCCGTTTATATGCAAACTAGTCTCTCAGTTTTAAAGCTATCTGCATGAAACTTTCCCAAAAGTTGTCTTTCTATTGCAGGTAGTATATAAGTCGGAACGAGCCGGATCGGACGACTATAGCATATAGCTCCCATAGGAACAATCGGAAAAATAAATGAAAAAAAATTATAACTTTGCTGTTTTTTAATTTTTTGTTTAGTTCTTCGACATATAGTAATGGTAAAATATTTCCGATTTACGGTTTAAATTTCATCAAAATCGGACGACTATAGCATATAGCTCCCATAGGAACAACCGGAAAAATAAATGAAAAAAAATTATAACTTTGCTGTTTTTTAATTTTTTGTTTAGTTCTTCGAGATATAGTAATGGTTTAATATTTCAGAATTACGGTTTCAATTTCATCAAAATCGGACGACTATAGCATATAGCTCCCATAGGAACAATCGGAAAAATAAATGAAAAAAATTATAACTTTTCTGTTTTTTAATTTTTTGTTTAGTTCTTCGACATATAGCAATGTTTAATTATTTCAGAATTATGGTATAAATTTTATCAAAATCGGACGTCTATAGCATATAGCTCCCATAGAAATAATAAAAATATATAAAATAACTATCTAATAATTGAGCTGCAAATAATCATAGTTTCAATGTTTTTTTTTAGCACATACTCAAGTAAATCATAATTTAAATGTTTTCAAAAGTATTTAATTAATGCAATAGCTGCAAGGGTATATGAACTTCGGCTTGCCGAAGTTTGCTTTCCTTCTTGTTTTTAATTCAGATGTATTTATTATTATCACAAATAATTAATTTGATATATATTTAAAATAATGTATGATACTACAATGATTTATAAGTTCGTAGTTCTCTCATCATCGTAACACTTAAATTATATTGCTACTCATATAATATTTATTTAGAATTATTAACACCTATCTATTTTAATCTTTTTAGTGCGCTTTCGTGTCAATTCAATTTCCTGTCTGGCATTATTTTATTTTCCGAAATCTCAGTCTCACTACAAACTGATTTAAAATATTACATTATTCAACAATTTGATACATTAAAATGCAAATAACATTTAAAAATTTAATTTTAAATAACGCATTTAAATTATTCATTTTTTTCCAGGTTCACCCAGGAATTCAGGGATTCTATTGCATTTGCTGGCCATTTGAATTATGGTAAGTGTTGCTTTGGTTTATTTATTGATCGCCGGCGGTAATTGACTGAAACAATTCAGTGTTTTTGCCGCTCGTTCAGTTCGGCTCTTCATTAATTCCGTTTCGGCCAATTGACGTATGTCAATTAGTTTCCCTGCTGTTGCGATGATGAAACAAAACCCCATTTGTTGTTTGGGATTTGCGACTTGATTGCCTGATTGCGGTGTTGGAGATGAAGTTTCATTGCATGTCATGATTGGGTGATTTGACAGTTTCTCGTAGATATAATTAGCACCGGATGCAGGGTGAACGAGTTGCAGAATTAGTATGGAAAACAATTGCCTCCTCTGCATCGTTGCTTTCATCAATCTTCGTTTGGCAGCGACTTCCACTTTCCCCTCCGCTTAAATGGCGTTAAATGTAAATGAACAAAAGACAAATTTCGCAAATTCACAATGTGCGCCAAAGGTGATTAATTTTGCCAAGAGACATGCCACTTGCCGCAGCCCGAAATTCAGGCAGTCAGTGTCAGCCGGGCGGCAAATGTGTCTTGTAGACGTCCGCCCCTGCACCTCCACTTTGCGCCCCATCACACCCTCGCCCTTTTGTGGCAACGCTTATGTGGGCGTGGGCAAGCAATTTATCTTTCACTTTTTCAGTGCTGCAGCTTGTGGCTTCTCTTTTTCGCTCTACTTTCTCAGCACGACAAAAGAAAATTACAGAACAAATTTCTGCATCAGTATCATAATTATTAGTGCATTCATAAATTATTCCTTTTTACATTACAACAATGAAGCAATAAAGTAATAATGCTTAGATTTTTATAAGTTAACGAAATTAAACTTAAATTTATGATTTTTTTATTATTCTTTATTCTGATAAATAGTTTTCTTTTAACGTTGTGCTGCTATTGGGGAATAAATAGAACAATTTTTTGATTTGTTATACTTCGAATACGGAATTAAAGGGAAACTGTGAAGATATGTACTTTTTTCTTGGCGTGTCTTTCAGTTTCTCAGTTGAGCTCGGCAATTATGCGTAATTCGCATTTTTTCGCTGCATACTTCGGTGCGTTGTGCTGATGCGGGATGATGTGGGCTCTGGACTCTGAAGGTTGAGCACTTGAGGGGCGATGGCTAGGGAAAGGCATGCCAAAAATTAATACAGCCACATACCTCGAATGGCGAACTGGCATGTGCAGCTTAAGCCAGCTGCGGCTTCAGTTTCCACTGCCATTGTAATTAAGTTGAAATTAATGGAAAATTCCTGCACTTTACCGCAGAGTTCAGTGAAACAGTATGGCCAAGATAAAGGCGAATGCACACAGTGCGGCTAAAATTACGAACGTAAGATATGCGAACGTAACTTTTATCAGGCTGGTGATCCAGAAACTTTTCTTCTTTCGTTAAATTATCCATTACTATAATTATTTTTGCCGAGTGTGCCTTTTAAAGTTTATCCAATAAAAACATTTTTTATCCAATTCTAGATGCTCGTTTTATCTAAATTACCAAAAATTGTATTTTTCCCTTTATTATTTTCAATTTGCTGACCATGGGGAATATTTTTGGGCACACTGGCAGTGGCACCTGACCAGGCTCAAAGAGAAAAATAACTTAATTGACTCGATGGATGCTGTGGAGAGAAGCAAATGGGCTGATATATCCTCCAGAGACATCTCCCCTGCCCACACTTATCCCCTCTTTTCTGTTGTACTCTGTTCGCGGGGCGAGGAGTTTGCGAATTGAAATTGGTTTCCTTGTTGTTGCATTGGCATCGCAATGCAAATTTCTTTTCTATAGGATCTGGTTGCGAGTCGAACAATTTGCCGATTAATTGCCATTAAATTGGCCTGGTATAGTTGGAAATTTAAGGGATTAGCGGCCGTGGTTATTCACATGAAAGCCATGGTAAATGGCAAAGGGCCCCAGGAGATTTTCTGGCCATGATGGATGCGAAAGCTCAATCAAATTTGATGCTCAAATGAGAAAGCAACATTGAAAGCCACTCAATATGGCTATCCATTCAGGCTTATAATCATATAATCAAATGTTGTTCAGTGAGGCTTATAATGAAATAATCAAATATTATTCATTCACATTTGTATGAAATTCTCCGGACACCACCGTCATTTTAATTGTGATCCATCGATTAGCTAGAATCATTCGTTCGTTTATGTTGCTTGCCAACAGTCACAAAAAAAAACGTATTTTTGGGCAGTATAAATTCCAATGGGAAATCCCTGCACAATAGCAAATGCTATTCTAATCAGAATCCAGAGTCTCCGATTCCCTTTCGGCCAATTGCCATAAATCCAATAAAGCCGTAAATGCAAATGCGGGTGCAGCTGCCAGCAATTGCATGAAATTGGGAAGGTAGCTGCTGTTTCTATAAGGAATACTCTTTGAATGAAAGGTTATATTGGTTTCATACACCCTTCAAAGGGTAATTTTACTTATGAAGCTCTACTTCTTTGATTTTTAAATAGGAAAGAGTGTTAGAACCATTTTTATTTTTTGAATATATGTACATATTTAAAATATATGACATGTTTTCATTGTTTACTAATTTTTGATTAAGTAAAATTGTTTTCAAATTTAAACCAAGAACAAAATTTAGAATCAAAGTAAATTAAATCAAAAACAATCAAGAGAAGAATTATTATATCAGTTAAATAATATTTTCTGTTTATCAAATACTAACTCAATACAAACGGCTTAAGTACAGTTTTCGAATTACCATATTTAAGCAATAGCGTTTTAGTTGAGCTAGCTGTGCCGAACATTTCTGTTTGTTACTTTTTGGTTGACTTATCAGATTCGAATAGAGAGCAGTTGAAAAATCTCTCTACTATTTATAGATCGTTTACCAGCCACAAAACATCCTATCAGAACTTGGAAAAATCTTCGGATTGCCAATTGAATTGAACAAAACTAATTGCTAATTGTTTTTTCTATAACAGGCCTTTGTCAACATGACGGTGCCGTCGCCAGCCACGGTTAAGCTGAGCAGATTCTTCACCACAAGCCCGCTGATCGAGAGCAATCTGGGCCAGAATGCGGCCACCAATGGCGATGCCATCGATGCCAGCGTCGACGGGATTGCAGCCGACTGAAGTGCTTCCGGTGCAACAGGTGCATGTGCATGCCACGCCCTCCAATCCGCAGGAGATTCACCAGGACCGGAGTCCACACAACCACCACGCCAAACTGCCACCGCTGGAACTGCTGGTGGAGAACAAGATCAGCTACAGCAGCTACCAGCAGCACAATCAAAACCGCTCCAAGCGGAGTTCCCTGACCAGTCCCTCGTCCAGTGAGGATTGTGTCAGTGCTGTCAGGGCTAGTATCTTTGATGACGCCGCCGAGAGTTTTGTGATCAATTTCCCCTCGGAGTCGGCATCCTCGCAGCACCTGCTGCCCTTGTCGGAGACTGTGCCGTTGCTCACCCACATCGAGGCCACGGTGGTGGATAAGCAGCGTTCCATAAGGCTGAACAAGAATAGTGCCTCGCTGATCTTTACCAAGAAGGAACTGAACCAGGGAAACCATCAACATCACCATCACCATCATCATCATCAGCAGCAGCAAAGGCGGCAGCACCACAGCAGTCTCTACGGAGTGGGCAGGAAGCCCACCAAGCACCTGCCACCTACCAGAGGTCAGCATCAGCGTCGAAGCCTACCGCTCAGCTATAACAACAATCTGGTGACCACAGCTCCAACAGGAGGAGGGGGAGGCGGAGCAGGAGCCGGTGGGGCAGCCAAGCTTGTGCCGCTTAAGCAGCAGCAGCATCAGCACCAGCATCAGCACCAGCACCACGGAGCAGGCCACACGGCACCACCCACGGCCAACGTCGTCGTTGCTGCTGGAGCGGGGGCTGCGGCTCCGTCCGCCCGCAAGCAGCTCTCCTACTCCTGGTACGCGCCCGTCTACAGTGCCCTCGAGGAGGAGCTGGAGCAGGACTCGCGGGTGGGTGAACTTAGATTTTTACACATTCTAAACAATTTAAGTAATTTAAAAATTTTTAAAAATATAATCATTTTTAATGTATTTTATATTTTTATAATTTAAATGTGTAATTTTAAAATAACTTATTGCTCTAAAATATTCAAAGCATTTTAAATTAACTTACTTCACATGACTTATTTAAATATAATTTGTTTACCAGATTTTAAGACATAAATCCTATTTTATATTCGAATTTCTTGAATCATGCATGTTATTACCTGATTGCAAAAGACCTTAAAAATAAATGCAAAATATTTAAATTTAAAAGTTTGTTTTGCTCTTTAAGAGCTTCGAGCTCTTAAGCACTATAAAACTCATAATAATATAGCTATTATTAAATTACTTTTTCTACATGTTGTAAAGTTATTTAAATACAATTACTTGAAATAGTATAACTGAAGGTCTGTCTTTTTAAAACATCGAAAATTTAAAATTTAAATGCATGTACTCACTTTCCCAATGTTTATCCCTGCAGGACTCCTCGCCAATCCACAATCTGGCCAACACAAAGCAGCACCAGCGCTCCGCCAGCCAAAAGGCCACCACCGTCCTGCATGCCACGCCCCGCCACGACCACGCCCTTGATTCCGCCGACGCCGAGACGGTTGCGCTGCTGGACACGCAGGCGCGCAGCAAGGTCATCATTTCCTCGGCGAATGGCGACGCTGGCGGAGCAGGGGCTGGAGGTGGATTTGGTGGAGGCGGCGGAGGATCTGGTATCGGCGGAGCTCTGGCTGCGAATGGAGGTGATCTGGAGAGTTCGCTGGGACTTTCCGGCGGTGGGCAGTTGCCGCGAAGGCGTCGCTTCGAGAACTTTCTCAAATCGCTGGTGGGACTCAAGGCGAGCAGCAGTCGCGGAGGAGGTGGAGGAGGAGGAGGAGGGGGAGGTGGCGGTGTCGGTGTCGGTGGAGGCGCAGCTGAGCGAGAACGACCCGCCTCCCCAGAGATACGAATCACCCGCACTCCCTCCGAGCAGGATGTGGTGCTCCGGGATCCCTCTGGCCGGCAGCTAGCCAACGGCCAAGGACATGCCAGCCTGAGCATCAGCGGTTCGAGCAGCTCCTTGAATGTGGTCCAGCAGAAGATATGGCACCTCATGCGACGCGAGGGAAGCGCCAGCAGCCTGCACCAGGAGAAGTCCCAGTCGATTGTCCAGTACACGGGACTGCGCAAGTGCGAAACAGTCCTGGCCCTCACCCGTCAATCACAGTCGCACGGCCAAGTGCACGGCTTGAGCCAGAGCCGGAGTCAGGGACATTCGTTGGCTGTCCATGGCAGCGGGATATTCAGTTCGGGTGGAGTGGAGCAGATCCGACCACTGAACCGCCTGCGTAACTCTGTGAGCAGCATTAATGGCGTGGGCACCTGTTCACGTTGCTCCAGCTTGTTATCCCTGGCTGCCTCCGGATCGCGTTACTCCCTGGCCAATGGCTTTGTGCCACGGCCGAGCTCGGCCCACAATCACCACGAAGCGGGAGTGGAAGGAGAGGAGCAGCGGCGGGCGCAGGAGCCGCACATCAATGTGAATGCCCAGATCAGACTAAGCGGTGGAGCAACTGCCAACGCGACCAGTCCCAGTCCGCCGTCCAATGTGACCACGGCCACGCTGCACTCCAGTTCCGCCAATAATCTGAATGTGAATCAGGAGGAGCAGCAGCCCACGTCCACGCCCGCCACCACGCCTTGTGAAGCACCCGGAGGCGGCGGCGAATTGGGACCCTTTGGAACCAATCACGCTTATCCACTGACCGTGAGCTCCCTGCTCTCCATGGCCAGTGCGAATCAAGCCGCACAGGCTTGCTGCGTTCGGGATGGGATTGCGTTGAAGCGCCGCGAGATGCTCGGCTCTGCCGATGCTACGCCCTCGGTGGGCACTCCGGCCACGCCCACCACCACCACCACGTTCCAGCCCTTCACCTGCAAGCTGTGCCTCATCGATGTGGAGGATGTGGGCGAAGCCATGGCGCTGCAACAGTGCGGCTGCCAGTTCTGCATCGAGGTGAGTGCCATTTCCAATTTTTTATTCAAATTTATTTATTTATATATGAAGAACTAAAGAAGCATTTTTATAGAACTCAAACCAGTGAGTAATACAATATATAATAAATATAAAAAACTTAACAAAACAATGAAACATCTGTTCTAAGTCGAACTCCAACTGCTAAAAAAACTATATCTGTTTCTAACCACAAAACTTTTAAAAGCACTCAGCAAACATCATACATATATGTGGTATTTAAACAAGTTGGCAAACAGAGGATTAGCACTGTAACTTTACTGTTGAACGAAATTTGCGCAAAAACGTATACGCCACAAAAGGTTAGGTGCTGAAAATATAGTTTGCAATGAGTTTTTCGACATCACCCTTACAACATCAAGATATCAATAATAAAAAAAAGTTGTAGAATATAACTGATACCAATTATGAACTTCATAAATATTGTCGCAAATAAACTTCTGTACTTTATTAGGCCAGTCAAATATTTCTAGCTTTGCCAGGGCTATGATTTTTATGCGATAATAATTTCCATTTGTCTTTCCGACTTTAGATAAAATTGTGATTTTATTCGCCCGCAACACACATAAAAATAAGTTTGGGGAAATTCCTTTAAGCCGCAGAAAGATTTTCTTTGTGGTTTTTCTCTTACTTCTCCCTATTGATTGGTTCCCCGCACACACACTCACAGTGAGCTGCATATGTTAGCTTTCTTATTAGGGAATTTATCCCCCATTTTTCTCCGCCCAGTTTTCCGTTCCTTTCCTCCTTTTTTCCAGGTGCACCAATGGGGAAAATTGAAAAATGACGCACAGGTAGACGCAATATTTTGCAAGTGTTAGGACCGAGTTTCTGGCTGGCAGCTTAACCCAAAGCTGAATGTTGGGCATAAATAATCAGAAAAGCCAAATGTATTTTCTGATATTTGATAACTTTACGTTTATAGATTAAGTTCGCACATGTTGCGGTGGGTTCTGTTAAAATTTTTGTGTACATTTAGGTTAATATTGGGAGGGCAATTTGAAACATTTGCCCGCAGCTTAAATTCGGCTTACTAAACGTATTCAGATTTGTAATTACTTTTAATGCTATGGGATTATGGAAAATGGTAGGAATTAAATTCTATTAGAGGTGAAGCAGTTTCTGTTTTAGTTGAAATAGTTCAACACGAGTGTAATTGTGTTTTTCATGTAAAATTATTAAAAGCTTTGACAAGTTAAATTCATGCTCATTGAATTGAATGATTTGCTGTAAATAATATATAAACTTGTTTAATATCTTATCAAACGTTCTATCTTATCTGCATATTGATTACTAGTAAATCCAAACAACACCACAATTAAATACATTGTTAGAACAATAGAGAAAACTACACTTCACTTTTTCTTAAAATTCGTTCTCAAATGTTCTGCATTTTACCGGCCTGCAGCTAACGATGTTTTTCTGCTGCAGTCAGTAAAAGAAAACATTAAGCTGCATTTGCAAAGCTAATCCACATCATCATCTGCATCTGCATCTGCATCAACATCAGCCTCATTTATTCCCTCAATTTGCATAGCAATTTGCTCGAGGAGAGGAAATATGGAAGGAAGTCGTCAGCAACAAGGGGTTAATGCTGCAAGGTGACTCATCTGAGATGCTAGCTGGCTCAGCGTTTCCTTCCATTTTCGCCGCTACAAAGTAATTTCAGCAAAATGCGCTGCGTATCCTTGGCATCCTGTTCGTCCTGCTTTCGCACTCACAAAAGCCAAGTCCCCAGGCCCGGGACTTCTACTGCCTTCACTTTACTTTGCCATAAACAAATTGCATTTGTCTTGAAGGGGAAAGGGGAAGAGGGAGGCTGGCACAAATTGCATGAAGCATTTTAAATAATTAAGTAAATGATTGGGGAAGTGCAGCAGAGAACAGAAGCAAAGGCTAAGGCATATTCCTTTTTTTTAAGCTGCCAGTGAATCTAATTTCATGTGTCTAATGTCGAGAATAATTCTTTCTTGCGCATAAATAAATTAGACTAAGTTCACACGTAAGGGCTGCATATAAAAAAAAACTGAAAGAAAGAAAGAACAGAAAATAAAAATGTACAAATCTACAATAAAATATTTGTAATTTTAGCATGATTTAAAAATATATACAAGTATTAAATCTTGTGTAAAAAAAATAATCAGATTTCAAAATAGATTTTTTTTGTTTTTTTTAAATTAATTAAATAATTTTGTGTTACTATGCTACACCAAAAACCCGATCCGCTGTTATTAGGGTTTAAAAATAATTAAACCCGCCATTTTTTGTCTGAACACAAAAACGAAAAACAGAAAAGAAAACATTTTTTTTTTCAAATTTTCTAAGCACGGTATTATATTTTTCCTTTTTTAATTGTACTCCAGATCTAGGTTCTAGTTGACAAATTTTTCGTCAGTGCAATAAACGGAAAAATAAACATTCGGCAACACTAGACGAAGGCACTAAATAAGCGGGCTCTAGTCTCGATTTTGCTGTTCCTCTTGTTGCTCAACTTGTGTGCAGCTGAAATTTATTGCACGCACACTCACCCGAACACCTGGCTGAAACATGTTCGCTGGCAGGACGTGAGGACCACGCCCCCGGCTCGGCTCATCCATCCCAGGAGTTCCGGCTACGTGTCTAATGGCTACAGATGTACTGCCATGTTTTCGTGTCCTGGCTGGGGCCATTTGTCAACCTTAAACTAAACTGCTGCCGTTCGAGGGTCTGCCACTTTGTTTGCTCTTGCTCTTGCTCTTGCGGTTTTTCCATCTTCTTTTCCCGTTTGAGCAGCAAATTATTGCCAAACATTGCTCATACGCAGCGGTGGCCGCATTCGCCTAATTGAAAACCAAACGAACGAAATTTCAATGCAAACAACATTTTCATTTGTTTACACAGCGCTCTTGTCTCTTTCCGCCTTGATGTTCCCGTCTCGCTCCATATAACATTTACGATTCACTGAGTTGACAAATTTTCCGCTCTTGGAAAAAAACACACACAGCAACAGCGGGAAAAATACTAGTCAGACATCAACAAAATGGCCAGAACAGCAGAATCCACAGCAGAATATTCCACTATGAAACGGTATGTCACTCTTATGCAGCATCATCATAATTCACGTTTAGTCTGGGGCGCACACACCCAAGGCAAATGGTTGATAAATGCTATATAAATTGAGCTGGAGTCGCTGCTCCCGGGTGAAACTTACGCCACAAACTCGTATCTTTATGATGTTTCGCTCGCAGTCTAGCATTTGTCGCTTCGCCATTAATTCTTATCGCAGATCTGGAGAAATGGAAGCTCAATGTAGTAAAGTGTTTTGTTTGGTAAAATTTGTTTTTGATGCATAAAAGTAGAATACAATTTGCTAAAGGAAATACTTTTGTTCAAGTTTCATTTAAGGAAAATTGAAGAAAAGACATTAAAGTTTACTTTATGGATTATTATATTACAAAATTTCCTTAACTTGTTGATAGTTTGAAGCACATTATGCTAAGTATGAAGTAATTTAAAAAAGTCCCAGAAGAGTGAGTTAAAGCTTTGTTTCCGTAACGATTAAAATTGATGACAAAATGTGGCACTTTTTATATAATGGTCTATAATACTTTGATTGTCGTTTCTCCCAATTTTTCTGGGCTGTGATTTTGCCTTTTTTTTGTGGCACGCGTGCAGCTCAAATATTTTGCAACTGGCTTGCTAAGAGCAAACTCTTCACGTGGCACTCAGAGTTCTCATGGTTGCCCCATCCATCTGCATGTTACATCACGGAGGCGGGGGAAAAGTGGATGCGGGCTGCTCCTCCGCTGACTGCGCATGAAAAATGGCGACGCTTATTAAACATGCTCGAATGGACGGCAACGCATCCTGATGACGAGGAGAGTGGCGCTAGAAGAGCTATAAAACTGGTAGAAATTTATGCACCAGCGATGAGGTTTAAACTCTGCCATTTGATGTGCCACAAGCGGTGGGTTAAAGTGGGAGTGGGGGAGTGGGTCGGATTTGTATGAGCACCACTGCCACTAGCACTCATTACTGTGTGCGTGTGTGTAATAAATTTAGAATAACAAGAGGTCCAGCGACAGTGGGTCAGGAAAAATCGGACAAAGGCAGCCAGACAAAGTCGTCGTCGTCGTCGTCGTCGTCTGGCCTCAATTTCTTGTCTCTTTTAGCGGCTTTGGATGATGACGTGCTCCCGGGAGCTCGGACCATGGGTTAAAGTTTTCCCAAGCGCCACAATGTATACATTTTATGGTAGTTTATGCTACTCGCTGAGTTCCCAATTAGAGATGTCGACGCTGTTCGGCTGAACAAGACTTCACATATATTAAACTTTATTAAACTCAAAAATTAAGTATCTGGATTTTTTGTGCGCCTTTAGTAATACAATTACATTTGTCTCTTCTTTTTCTTGACTTAAAATAGTAGTTTCTTGGCATCACTGTCCTAAAATTATCCTTTTTCATACTCATGTGCTGCTTTGTTGAAATTACTTTTACCTTTGGTCTGGAGGCATTCTCTATTTGTTTAGCTCACATTCGACTCTGCCAGAAAGAGCCCTATTTTGCAATTTGTTTGTTGCTGTGTACTGCAGCCTCATTCATTACTGGATGCTGCAGAATTCTCCCGTGCTCTGTTTCGGTTTCCTTTTTGTGTTAATTGAGCTGCTCGGCTGGTGTTCTTGCTGCCTTTTCCGATGGCCACAAGCTGAAAAGTAAATTAACACGGAAAAAGGGAGCCTGAAACACGAGCAGCCACCTGACTGTACCATAAACGCTGTGTATACGCTATATGCTATATGCGCTTTATGTGTGAATGGAATTTACACATGTGTAGTGGCAGGTGGAGGGGGGAACCACCGTCTGCGGTGGTTCTACATGAGATGGGGGATTCAATGGGAAAAGCCAAGCGAAACAACACGCGAGCAATTAAAATGCTCGACAACAAATTGCTATCAAGTACTCAAAATTCAAAAGGGAAGAGACAGCACTACTGCCATAGAAAGAGATGAAAGCGAGACGGGAAGGATTTATGCATAAACAAATAAAAACGACCATATATTCACTGGAGTTGGATTACATCTCGTAGAGTGTACAATTTTTCAGGGACTGAATTTTCGGCTATTTAAAATAATTGTTTGAAAACATAAGGCTGAAGCTATCAAAACAGAGACTAACGCATTAATTTGTATTTTATTTAGCAACTGTTGGTTTCAATAATTTAGTAATAGTGCCAAAAAATAAAGACTTTTATTTCCTTTATTATAATCTAAATTTTAATCTTAATCTACAGCTGTTGATATCAATCAAAACTGCCAATATAGCCTTTAACATTTCTTATAACAATTAAAAATTCAAATAAATTTCAAAGTGTTCGTCTTCTCGTCTTTGGCTCAAAGCAATAAAATCATGAAAAGAGCTCAATTTAAATCTTAGAATGGGCAAGCCCCAGAACTAGGATCAAACTTTGCAATCTTTTATCCTTGGCCTCCCTTAATTTTGTATTTGATGTGGGAATTTATGAGAAACAAGGACTGAAATGATTTCATTTAGATTTACTCCCGCCAGAAATTGGCGCCCCATTGTTTAGACCTTTCCCTATAACCCCCCGCAGCTCCCAACATTGTGGAGTATCTCCCTGAAAAGCCAGTGAAAATTTATGACTGCCAGCAAAGACTGGCTCAAAACGAAGACATTCGCCATGGGAAAGTGAGGCCAAAGACTCGCTGGGGTCTCGCTTCGTAATTGCAGTCAACATTTTAGCATTTTCAAGCAAAGCGAGAAAACAAATAAAATAAAAAAGCAAAGGAGAGCACGTGACTGGCATAGAAACCATTGGGATGGTGACCTCGAACCCCTATCTCCATACCCCTTCCCTCATTTTTTCTCTCTCTGTATCTGCCTGAAAAAAATACTTGTAAAATGTAAATGTTTATGGCTGGAGAGGCGCGAGAAAAGAGCTCTTGAAATGGACTTTAACTGGGTGGGTGGGCGTTCGCTTGCACAGGAAAATATTGGATTAAACAAACATATGCAAAACTAAATATATATAATGTATAATTCAAGTAAAAACAGAAAGTCCAAACGTTATTTCATAAGCCCACACCTGTCATATAAACTTTAACAATTAACACATTATATTTAAAAATTCAAAAGGTATAAAGATATTTTAAGCGAAACTCCTTTTAATAAATTTACTTATGATTAATGTCCAACTTGAATTTTTGAATTTGAATTTTTATTTTTTACAATTTTTCCGAGTGCAGCAATAGCACTCTTTGAGTTTTGGTTATGAACTTGTTGACGTTGGGATTCCACTCTCCTCCAAAATGCAAAAGCACTCTTGGGACGCAAAGGGAGGCGAAAGCAATTTCCGGGAGATCAGCCATTTTTCCTGCCCTGCGCGTCATTTCCGGTTTCTCAGTTTCCAGCAGTTGTTGCTTCTTAGTGAGCGCATTTGTCTTGGCCAAGAATTAAAGTGTATTTCGGCCACAAGCATTAGGCTAACGTGTGGAAAATTGGCCAAATCCGTTTCAGTATTGGCCTTTTTTTTTGTTTTTGCTTTGCTCATTTGGTATGCAAATGTGCGTCAATAATGAATTGTTTCTCTAATTTTTTTTTTTCTGGTTTGCAACGAAGAAATTGAAATTGAAATTGGAATTTTGGACGCGTAGCAAATTGGCTGGCAAATGTTTGCTTGCTCTTTGTTCAGTTTGCCGAGCGATTATGCAGCAAATTGGCAGTGAAATTGCGGCTCAACCAAGGGTCAAAGGCTGCTTCTGCCCACAGCTCGTGTGTCCTGTCGCCCGTTGGACTTGTATGTGTCTGGTCTGGACAGAGCGGAAGTGTTGGGCTTATCGCAACGGAAGTGGACAGCTGCATTGGTCAGTTGGTTGGGCACTGCAGTAGTTGGTCCTCTGTAATCGACAGTCAGTTTAGATTGCTCAATTGCCCATTGCGAGTGGCCCTTGGCTAAAAGCCATCCGAGTAGGCCCAATAGATGTGGCCATTTAATGAGTAATATTTGGTTGCTGGCACACTCTCTTATTTGCGCATGGCTTTTGACCAGGTCAATTTTTCTTAAAAGTTGGAAAAGCAAAGCAAATTCAAATCAAGTTCATTTGAGTAACTTTCATCTTTTATCCATGAACTTCATCACCTGTAAACTTAATAATTGTTTGAAAACGTTTTCAATAACTTTTCTACTGCTTTTTAAAGGAATTCATTGTTTTGTTTATTAGTAGTTGAGTGAGTAGTTATGATCAGTATTGTAACTACTTATTGAACTTTAACCAAAGTTTTCCCCTAGATAACTTTTAATTTTACGGAGATTGTAAATTGTGCTCAACAATGTTGCAAGTCAAGGCGATACCAACAAAGTTAAGTCAGAAAATCACGGGTGCTGTTTGTTTTGTGGAATTTCTGGTAGTTTAACCTGTGGTGGCCTAGTTAACCTGAATGCTGACGTTGCCGCAGGCTCTGAATCTGATTGGAAGTGAATTTGTGCTGACCAGGCTTAAACGGAAAATGTAACAAGGAGCGCATTGTTGCCGAGCTGGAAGGTTTGTGGTAACTATAGATGATGTGGTTGCCATTGTATTTTGACCTTATCAGAGCAGACGAAAGCTAAATTCTTGGCTTTTCCCCTACCCGCAAAATACCATTGGCTTATCAGCCAAATTCCAGCATTCTAATCTGCTGCAATGCCCGAAACTTTTACAAGGATATTCATACATCTGCTCTTATAGTTGATGGCATGCAGCCCAGTTTGCTTTCTGCTCTCACGAAACAAGTTGCAAACAAGCACAAAACTTTGCCTCTCGGCTGTGAGATCGCAACAAAAGTTGCTCCTCGAGTAGAAACCGCTACTTGCTATTTTCTTTACGACTTCTTTTAATATTTATACTTTTTGTTGCCCGCGATGGTTTTGGGTAGTTGGCCTCACAAAAGTTTAGACTTTGTCGAATCTAACCGAAAAATGTAGAAGGATTTCCTCCACCCTCCTTCACCCTCCTTCTGCGGGACATGTGCAAATAGAGAGTTTTCTCCACAGCGGTACAATGTAACTGCATAGCTGCATGGCTGCATGGCTGTAAATATCATTTACACCAGTCAGATATTTGACTTTCGCCCTGCGCTTGCCAAAATTGAAAAAGTTTTCCCGGCTTTTGTGCGAGTGCGTGCGCAAGTGTGGACTGCATTTTTCAGCGTCTTTTCCTTTATTTTTAATTGACTAACTTGACTAAAGAAGGGTGCCAAACTTCAACATAAGGGCTTTGGGATAAAAAAAACAGGGAACGCATACGCTCTGTCAAATTGAATTTTGATTCAATTTGCGATGGCATCAGCGCTGTCAACGTTGCCAAATTGCATTTGCACATTTTACACGTGACTGCCGTTGCAGCAGCATATTTTCCCCATTTCGCGAGGTGTCAAAAAAACCCGTTCACCTATGAATTTGAAATATTCACTAAAGCAGTTGAGTGCGCATATATATTTTTCGAATTTGCCGCCTCGCAGGACTCGAGGATGTCAGAGGTGGCAAATCAATTCGAAATTAATGCATAATGTATAAAAATGGTTAAAAGATGCCATATTATCAGAGTACCAAATTTCTTCAATTGTTGAGTTAATTAAGGCATATGTTTAAGTGATTTGAAATCTATATAGATGTATCTTAAATTTCATCTTTGTAAAATATACAAAAATCTATAATGTTACTTTTATGTTTACCATATTTAAAATTCACTTCTGACCAAATATTCAATATGAAATTGTAAACAAACATTTGGAGCATGCAATTGATGAATTTTTGTATTTTCAAATGCATTTCAGGCGTACATTACACAAATATTTGATATTTAAAATTGTTTAGTTTTAAGCCTTGGTAAAAATGGTTTCATGTTTCGTACCTGAATACAATTTGTAAACTGCATCTCCTTATTCCCGTATTCGATTCAATCATGCAAAATGATTAAACGTAAAATCGTGAGCACTTATTGCCATGAGATTCAACTCATATGAATAAAAGTGCTTTTTATTCGCTATTGGAAACTGTAAATTAATTCAACTACATAAGAGCGAAATTAAATAGCCATCCAATAAAGTAATGTGGCCTGTGAAAAGCGCTCAAACAAAACAAAAACTCTTGATTTTTGCTTTGCCTGATAGCTACGGATAATATTTCCTGCTGCTGGAAAATCAGTCTATTAAAAGCCATCATTTCATTTTGTTAACTGGCCAACAGGGCTTTCACAAACGGCATTTAAATAAGCCAGCAGAGTTTGTATTTTTGTGTCTAGACCGGAAATGAAAAACGTTATTGCTAACGCGCCAGGTGTTTGGACATTGTGTCGAGTTCCGCAGTAATTCCAAAAAAATTTCATTCAAACGAAATGAAACGTAAACTGGCCCAAATTCCAATGCCTGCCTTTCAAGTGCTTAGCATAATTTAAATAATTTTTTTAGCCACTGAAATAACGCAAAAGGGAAATGGAATAGGACTTAGCAAAATCCGCTTAAGTGAGACGCTTGGCTTAAATATAAACTCTCGCTTCGTCGGTTTTTTTTCTTTCTTTTTTTGTTATCAAAATAGTTGCTGGTATTATCAGGGACTGGCATTAGAGCTGGGTTTCTGTCATGGACCAAGCATTTCCAATCAATTGAAATTCAATGCTCCAGTCCAGAACGGAGCGGAAACGGAAGTGGAACTTTGGACATGCAATTTAAATTCAATTTTACACACACAAACAGAGAAGTGAGAGGGTGCCAAGGATGAGCAGGTGGATAGGGTGGATCTTAGCCATGAGCTGCTTGCCGTCTTTTATGACGATTTCCAACACAAATACGTTTCATTCGATTTGGCCAGGACGTGTCCCACCCACTGGGACAGTTCGGGGTCAGGGACCCAGAGAGCCAGAGAGCCAGAGAGCCATCGAGGCGACGATGGCTACCATTATTTATGGGAATCGTTGGGGAGGTTTAACAATGGCAGTTACTCCTTTCGCTCCGCTGGGTTGTTGTAGGGTATCAAATATCTGATTTTTCAATGCAACTTTACAGGAAGAATTCTTGTTTACTAAAACAAATTGGCATTGGAATAATAAAAGTATGCATTTTTAAATTAAATTTTCTTTTTCATCTATATGTAGACTAGACTAGACATTTTTTTATTTTACAATTACATAAATTTCACTTAAAATTTTCAATCGTTTAAGTTTTTATTGGTGAGCTGTCAATAGTGTCTAGTTTTTATCGCTATACCCTTCTACTGATTTTCTATCTTTTGCTGCCCCTGTCGCTTGTTGCGCTTGCATTTCAATTGATGGCACCATCATTAAACTTTCAATGTTTATCCCCACCGACGCTTGCTAAATTCTAAAAACAAACCGCATGAACTATAAACTTCCGCTTCCTCCCCTTTCGGTCACACATACAGTCGCAATATTATGTTGCAAACAAGTCACAACAGCAACAATATCGGCCACAATTGCTAAGCGGATTGGGTTACTTCCGCGTATAATATCCTGGACGCTGACAATGTTGTCCTGCTCCTTTGTGATGGGATTGACTTAATGCCAACTTGGCAACTTGGCTGGCAACTATAAATAGATCAGACCACACATCTGCCGTTCTTCCAAGACGCTTGAGACAATATTACACTGGGAAAACACGTGACTTAATTACAATTCGTAATTACCTCTCCGAATATGTTATAAACAGTCATATATAGTCTTAAGTTTATATACAGTAGCCAGCAAATAACAAGAAATGGCTGGCGAATAATTAAAAAATTTAATTATAAAATATAGGTTTCTAGAAATTTTTAGATTGGTTTTTATTAAACCACGAGATACTCTTTCTCGATGCTTTTAATTGTATTTTTAAATCATAAAAATTTTTGTAATATTATAAGGGCTCTGAGTAATAATTATTATAAGGTAACTGTTTCATAAATTTATAGATAATCATTATTATTAACAACGATTAAAAAAGCACTAATTTGAGGCCATATTTTTTTTTCTGTGAAACAATTACCAATTGACATTCAACACGTCCCCTGCCGCTGTTGCCGATGGCCGTGTAAATCAGGCTAATTAAATCAGAATGCGGCATTAAAAGTTTATGGTGTAGTCCTGTGGGCCAAGGCAGCAGGACATTAATGTAATCATTGGCCATAAATTTGCATTTATGACGCGTCTTGCGCACGTTGTCGTAGCAATTCATTTGCCGGTCAGCGATCCTGTCATCTCAGAACGGAGGATGCGGACGCGGGCAAGGACGAACTGGCATATTAATTAAAGTGTCGCCGCTAATGAGTTAGATTAAAGCGGGCAGATGCGCGTGTTTCCCGGCGTCAGTGCCTCGCTTTCATTCCGGGCGAGCGTGCGTGTAATTGGCAATATCTGCTGGCCAGGATTACACCAGACCACGTTTGCTTGTCTGTGTGTGTGTGTGTGTGTGTGGTTCAGGATGTGGGTTTCGAGTCTGAGTCATTCATTAAGCTCTTTATGCACGATGTCGCCTAATGTGGCCGGATTGCTCTCTCCCAATTTATTGCGATAACCAGTTAAGGCGCAGAAAAGTATGCTTCAATAAACTTGATTGCAACTTTCTGGTAAGGATCTGCCTTTTGTTGGCCAAATTAAAGCCTAAACGACATAAATGTATAAAAAGACTTACTTCTAACTAACAAGTTTTTTGTAAATAACCTTTGGACGAAAACTTTTTAATAAAAAATGTGTATTTAATTTAAAACTTAATTAAAATTTATTAATTTCTACTTTGATTTATGTTATTTGATTGCATTATATAATAAAAGACCATTTTATTTATATAAACAGTGTATAAATATTTTTGGAAACTGGTTTCTTCAATACTATGAACATAAGAACAGCCCTGTTGAAAAGAAATTACACATTTTTCCGTCTTGTTTTCTTTTAATTTTTTTTTGCAAAAAAAATCTTCTCTTCGATTGAGCTGCTTTCTAGCGTAAATAATTTAAATTGACGAAACTTTTGCATTCAAAAGCGGAAATCCGCAGACAAAAATAAACAAAAATCAGACATTTTATTACAACATTTCATTTTGCTAAGAATGGCAAAGGGAAAGAATGAGGAGATTGAGGAAAATATATACAGCAGCCATATATCAGAATTATACAGCAATAACTATGGAAATGTTTATAACGAGCGAGTCATCTGTCTTTTTCTGAGAGCTGCAGCTGATAAAATAAAATAAATTCGCATATTTAATGTACATTTTCTGCGTCTTTGCCCTGCACATATTTTATGTCCTTAAACATTCACCAACTGACATTATTAATACTAATTTATACACAAGCCTGCGAATCTCTGTGTGTTTTTGTAAGCTTGTTTGCGGCAGTTGGCTTTTTAAATGGCCTACACAATTGCTGGCGCACACAAAGGTTGCCAAGGGGCTGCCTCAATGTGCAAAATTTGTCTTTTCAATGGTGCATGTGCTGCTGGCCTCATAAATGTTTTATGTGGTTATACTCGACATTTATTCGCCCAACAATACACACACATCTGTCACACCACGACTGTAATGTAAAGCCATTTCAAATGAAATTCTTCTGCTATTGATTTTCGAGAATTTAATTAAACCCTTTCGCCACACGATGTATTATCAATAAACTTCTGTGCCAAATCCATAATCCCCGCCCGTATTTGTAGCCCTGATAAATCGAGAAGTATACAGTTGAACCCACAATGGCAGGTGCATCGCAACGCCAGGAAATGCCAGCCAGCAGCTCACCAGCTGCACCACAATCCAGGCTGCAGGCCACTAAATTGTGGCACCAGCTGGCACACAGCCATCTGGCCAGGCGCTATCACTCCGCTCCCGGCTCTTTCGGCCATAACCCCCGGCTGGCTGTATTTCCAGCACCCGCCCGGCTATAAAGCCCTTGCCGTGCATTGCAAATCCGGCGGCTGTGGCTCCTGTGGCCTGACTGACTGATGGCCAGGTGAAGCCTTCAACGCCGGGATTAAGTGAAGCTGGGTGGGCGATGTGCGCACACTAAGAAAATGTGTGATATGTTGTAGAAATCTCCATTTATATAAAATCATTTGGTCTTTTATTTGCAGAAGTATTTTATTTCTGATGAAACCTTTTTCAAAGAAGTCTTCATGTTTGATTTATAACTTTTAAAATGTGATTTTATCCGTTATTTTTTTCCAACGCGGCACATTATTAAGTTTAATTTGTTATGAATGTGCCTATTTTCATTTCATTTGCTTTTGTCCCTTAATACGAAAAAATAAAATAAATTTAATTTTTAATTAAATTTAAAATTAAGTTCTCAGTAAAAAAAAACGTATGTAAAGGAAATTTTAGAGTTTAAATACAAAATATTTTTTCTGCTCAATTAATATCAACTATATTTTATTTGAAGTTTTTTTTGCTTAATTTATGTGCAATATTTTCTAATTTATAAAAAATCTAAACATGCATGAATATCTTGACTTTAAGCCCACAAGTAAAAATGTATAATAATTTAAAGGGTATGGACACGAGTTTCGAAAAGTGCTTTATTCCGTTGCTCTAATAAAAACTTTCATTTTCGCAAAATATCTAGTTTCATTATTGCAGTCAGCAAACAGAAAGTTGCTAGCAGCCCAAATACTTCCTAAAGCTGTTCAGGAAAAGGAGAAATTCACTTTTAATTATTTACGGCTAAACAGAAAGTTGGCCACGAGTAGGAGAGTGGCCGCAGGAGACACTTTTTGTGATAGGGACATAGAAAACTTTTTGCCAAATGCCGTTTGCCTGGCATTTGCCGCCCTTAATTCATTTGGCAGCGGGGGAAATGCGGAAAATATGGTTGGTGTCGAAGCATTTGAGAGTTTCCTTCGGTTCCGTTTGCAATTCCATTACTTTAATGTGCCAGGAAGGAAAGCGAAAACTTTTAAATCTTTATTTATAAAAGCTTCCGCACAGGCGGCAACTTTTGTGTGCGAGTGAAAATGAAATAATTCCAACAGCCGCAGCTTTGCGGTGGGCCATGCGGTTTTCCCTGGCCAAAACTATGCCATCTAAACTTGCTAAATGCCCTGACAAACTTTTGCCCTACTATAAAGCATGGAAGAGGGTTCCAGCTGTATATGTATATATATATATATATATATATATTATATAAATATAAATATATATACCTAGCTTAAGCTGGATTACGCTTAGGACGTGCAAATTGTTTAGCTAATTCATCGCCCCGACCTATTCTTCTCTGCTTGCAGTGCATGCGGGCCTACGTGGAGTTTGAGATATCCGAGGGCGCCTACGAGATCTCCTGTCCGGACGCCAAGTGTCCGGCCCAGGGCGCCATTTCCCTGCCCGAGATCGCGAGCCTAACCACAACGAATCTGCTGAAGAAGCACCATCGTTATCGCCTGAATCGAGGTGGGTTTTTCATTGAATGATTCTGCCATTTGCTAATTTCTTTCGTGCTACAGAAATCGAATTGGACAAGACGCGCACCTGGTGTCCACGGGCTGGCTGCGAGACCATCTGCATGGTGGGCGGGGCAGTGCAGCCTGGCCAAAACAGCGCCATTTGCCAAATGGACGAGTCGCCGTCGACATCGCAGAGCTACAGTCCGCAGCAGGAGGCGGCCGGAAGCGGAAGTGGAAGTGGAAACACAGGTGGCGAGGCCGGAAACCGGAGCAGCCGTGCTCTCGGTGTCCGTGCACTGTCCCTCCTGCAAGGACGAGTTCTGCGGCCTCTGCAAAAAGGCGGTAGGTTGTGTGGTTTGTCATAAATGTTATGATTACTTGGCAATTAAATGGCAAACAAACATTAAACGAAAACAATTAGTAAAAAAAAAACATAAATAGTATTGCCAACAAAAAATGCATTGCATAATAACACTCCAAAGTTATGTAAAACCATGTTACTTTTATTTATTTCCATTGATTTAATATTTACTTTTATTTTTAACAAAACGCCAGACATTTGTTGTTTAAATGTTTTCGTTCACTCATTCAACAGTACCACCCGAACATAAGCTGCGAGGAGTTTGGCCGCCGCCTGATTGCCGATGGCCAGGACGACATTGGCATACCGTTCGACAACGAGCTGATCAAGTGCTGCCCCATGTGCGCGGTGCCCATCGAAAAGGACGAGGGCTGCGCCCAGATGATGTGCAAGCGCTGCAAGCACGTCTTTTGCTGGTACTGCCTGGCCAGTTTGGATGTGAGTGTTGCGAATGTAACAGGTTTTGGCTATTTAATTTAATTCAATTGGATCTCCCCCAGGACGACTTCCTGCTGCGCCACTACGACAAGGGACCGTGCAAAAACAAACTAGGCCACTCCAGAGCCTCAGTCGTGTGGCATCGCGCCCAGGTGATCGGAATCTTCGCCGGCTTTGGGATCCTGCTGCTGGTGGCCTCGCCGCTGCTGCTCCTGGCCGCTCCCTGCATCATCTGCTGCAAGTGCCGCGGCTGCAGTGGCTCCAAGATCGACGAGGTGGACGCCGAGCTGGAGGAGGAGGTCACCGCCTTGCAGGGCTAGGTCGTTGCACCTTCCAACCCCATCTCCATCCCCATCTCCATCCCCATCACCATGCCCATCCGTAGGCGAAACAAGGCTGCAGCGTGTACATGCAGCTGCTGTAGTTACTGGTGGATTCTATTGTTAATGACGACAAGCTTACGTACATTTATTTTAGTTATTACAATTATAATTGTATATGTGTTAACTAAATTGTGATATTTACAGTGATTCGATTTCTAATTGAATCGACAAATTTGTTGAGAACCTAAACAAAGACAAGACGCCTTCGATTCTTTTTAGGTTCTGTCTCTACATATATTCTTTCCTCCCCTAACTACACTTATGACTATGTATTTGACTAAATCAATCTGTATAAAGCAAGTAGGTCCTCTTTCTAGCGCATAAGTTAGTCTAAATATATTAGGAGTACGCCTCGTATTTCAACAGTGCTTTTATATCGCACCCACCAACCCCACACAAAACACCCCCAACTCAGCCACTAAATCCCTTTCTCAAGTATTACGCATGCAACTAACAGACCCAAGATCCTTGGGCGACCTTGATCAACTGCTTGGCAATGCTTTTATCTACGCATGCACCTATATGCTGCATATATAGTATATGGAGGTGTATATGATGTCACTACTACTGTTTATTGAATGTATTTAAATGTAAATGTTAATATGCAGCTAAAACAAATGTAAAACAGATCGCTGCCCGCAGGGCATTCGACCAAACGTTGGCGGTGCGACCGCTGGGCGAGGTTTGATTAATGTAAATTATTGAATTATTTAATGCATATACACTCAGAACACATATATCAAAATACGTATGACATAAAAGTGCGTGTATATTTAAAGAAAACATATTTAAACTCTACTCTTAATGTGAACAACTACCGCGTATGCTGTTTGAAATAAAAATGTTAAAAGAAAAAATCGGAGTGTGTTTTTTACTGTTTATTGCTTTTGGTTGCTTTTTGCCTACATAGTGCTCAAACTAAAAATGTTATTAATACAAAATTATTTTACCCGGTTATGTTAGTAGCAGATAGTCATTTGAGTTTAACAGTTTGCCTTAGCTTTGGATTTTAAATTTGTTAACTTAAAACGGTAATTTGGTGAATAGCGGCTTTTTTTGGTATGAGCGTATGGCAACGCTGTGATTTATTAACACAAACAGTTAAATGGTTTGAGTCGAGGCTTATTTATTTTATCAATGTTCGGAACCGATAACAATCGAGGCTTAGTTCATCAAAGTTCGGAACCGATAACAAAAATGGGAAACATCTGCACGACATATGTCTGTAAGCAGTGCTAATTTTAAGAATTTTTCCAGGGGGCTGTGGAATTATCGAAAATTGTCGACACTTCTGGTTAAGCAGTTGTTTGCACTTTTTTGTAGTAAGCAGTGCTCAGTTTGACAATTTTTGCAGGAAGCAGTGTGTGTTTACTTACTTTACTTATATATTTAAACTACAATTTCGGGTTCTTGTTTCCAATGTTCCAATAAAATTCTTAAAATCTTTTTTTCCCAATGTATGTATTTACCATTTACGCATGATGGTTTCTACTTTTAAATACAACAAGAAGAAACGCTATCGTTTAGCCCCCCAAATCGTCTCCATCTTATCAATTTAAAATAAACATGCGCCAAGAAAACCACTTTCAAAACAAATATAATTTTTGGCTTTCAATTAAAAAAAAATTAATCGTACAACTTATTTTATGTATGTTAAGATGTTTATGTATGTATTATATCAATGAAACATATACAATTGCTGCTCATCTATTACAATAGGTTTCGAGGAAAACCCTAATTTCAAAATTCCTAAAAAATAAAAACTAACTGTAAGGGCATCGGGTTCACATTCTGTTTTAAAACCATTATTCATCAAAAATTCTTAAATTCGTATGAACAGGCGGGAGAGATAAGAGCTTAAAAGTCTTTGGGGGTGAATCGCGATAATCGCGGGCTGGCTTGTATTTAAGCGGATGATTTTTGGAAGCCTCAGATCAATAGTGACTTAACTTGCAAGTGTGTCGAAAGCATCGGACTCTTTTGAAATGGATCGCATCGGAATTTTGGGAATCGCCCTTCTTTTAATTGGCATAGTTCACAGTTATCCCGCAAATTCAAACCCACCTGGGGAACTTATTCAACGGCCTCCGACATCGCAGCAGTTGAGGGCATGCATCGCGTCCTGTTCTACGACCTCCGAGAACAATCCGGTTTGTGGCACTAACAACCAAAGCTATTCCAATGAGAACAAATTGATCTGCGCCTCGTACTGTGGTTTAAGTGAGTTAATAGCTTCTACAAATCTTTCCACCTCTAAACGTTTTAAAACCTTCTTCCCCCACTTGCAGATATCGGAATTGCATACCATGGAAACTGTCGAAAAGCGCCTAGAGCATCAATACAATAGTAGCAACGAATATCTTTTTCCACTATCAATATAATTAATACGTTTTTAAATTGTTTACTTTTTACACTAAATAATTATTAACACTATTAAAGTAATTCATGTTTAAACTATGGTGTCATAAAAACTAAGTATTATAATTATTAATTTTGTCAGTAGCTGTGTTAATTTTAAATTTGGTTTTTATTCAATGAGCCACAATTAAATAGGCAGCAAAATTGTTAGATTATTTTTTCTTTTATTTTCTTTTATTTCTTTACTTATGTTTCTATTCGCATAAGTATAAAGCACATGACTATTTTATTTCATCAGACCAAGTGAGACTGAAGACAAAGAAAGCTGAATTATTGAAATATTTAGTCTCATTTTCGAAGACATTTTTTTTTTAGGTAAAAAATCCTGAATATTTCCTTGATCATTTTCCATCGAGTTACGCAATTGGGGAAATAACGTGGAGAGCTGGGCGATTCCCAGACTCTGTAAATCGCCAGATGCCAAGACCCAAATCGAATTTGATTTAAAAGTGTCTTTAACTGGCTGCTGGTTGCATTTGCAATGAAATTTCAGTTGCAGTTGTATTTTCGCTTCGCTTACCACCTGCCGGGAACATTTGGTTTCTATTTTTTTTCGAGCTGGTCTTAATTTGTGGCAATTTGTCGGACCAGAAACCCACTGGGACAGCCACCAGCCACCGGCCACCATGTGCGTTTGTTTATTGCTTATTATTATTATTGCCTAATTTTTTTGGCAAGCTTGTTGCACTTTTGAAGGCTTATCTTAACTAGGTTGACCTCTTTTAATTTATGAACAAACCAGCGGCAAACACAGCTCATCGACCACGATATAAAATGGTTCTTTACACTTTAAAAAGCGGACAGTTTCAGCAGGAGATTCGATGGAATCATTATCAGACCTTGCATTACCAAAGACATCACCAAGTCGCACATATCCTGTGTTTAAACTTTTTTATATTTTAATTATAACTTATAACCATAAAACTATAGTATTTGTTAATTATCATGTAATAAAAAATGGAAATATACTATGTGAAAAAGTCGTTTAGAGACAAAAAATATTTCCCTTACAAATTTAAAATCAAGATCTTAGTAAAAGGCACCGCATATTGTCACACAAATCCCTTGCACAAATACTTATAAGCGCGTGTATTCGAGCGAAAAGCTGTCCGAAAAAGGGGGTAAAAAAGCTTGACTTTTCATTTTTAATACTTCTGGGAAACGGAAAACGAGAGTGAGTGCAGGAATCGGACAAATTCTAATACAAATGCACCCCACTCCTTTCCGCAGCCCCTCATCAAATAACGTTTAATAACATGCAAATGATGTGAAAGTGCATGGCGAAAAGCGGAGGGAAAATTGCGAATTCCACTTACATTGCAATCTCGCGGACTCTTCACACATTTTCCGCCCACTCTATCTCTGCTTCTTTTATTCAATGGCTGTCTGACACTTTCAATATTTTTCCAGGGCAAGCGTTCGCCAGGAGAAGCAGAATCGTCAGGTAAAAAACAGGAGCAGGAGCATTCAGCCAACCATCTGATTACTCCAAAAATTGAATGCACCAGTAAGAATAAAATGGTCAAAATAGAGCTTCGCTTCGCTTTTATTTAAACTTTAATTTGTAATTTGTTTTAGGCCGTTTAAGTTTCTGTTAAATAGCTTTTTTTCTTATATATTTATACACTTTAAAACACTGAATTCTTTTTATAATAACTTGTTTATGCTATTTGTAATAGGTTTAACTTTTGTTTTTATATTTATCAGATATTTTTTTACATTTTTTTTTTCAATAAGCCCGCTTTAGTTGGTATACTTATTTTTTATCACAAGATTCAACTATGTAGCCTGCATTCACGTGATGCAAAAACGCAGGTGACACTAATCCGAATGTGATGGGATACTAATCCTACATACCGAGTTCAGTGTCGTTTTGTGTTTTTTTGACGTTGTGTTACCCAAAAAAAATGGAACGTATGTATTAGTTTGCTGGTAAAACTTTACATATCTGTGATTGAAACTTAAAAGCCTAACAATTGGTAAATAAATTTGTAGCAATACGGTGCCCCTTGCCCAGCAGGACTTGTAAATACTTTCTAGACAGATGAATTACAAATAAGTAAATAAAACAGGTTTGCTCATTTTGAATTGTTGTTTGACTTTTGTTTTGTTTTTGTCCTTTAGATATTGTACAACCATATTTTTCGAGTTCTGGGAATCTGTGACCAAGCTGGCTTTGCATTAATGTCCCTTTTTTGGCACACCACTCACCTGTCACCACCCTCATTCCGTATTCCTTATTTCCTTATTCCATCTCTTAACTGTCTTGGGGGAGCTGCGTTGGCCAAAAGTTTGACACGTTAAGGGAACAACAACGTGGGCAGAGGGAAACACAGCTTCTGCACCACCTCCTTCACCTGCAACCACCCCCTTGACCCAGCAACCTTGAGGCAAGTGCTATTTTTAGCAACAACAAAACAGATCCCACAGCAAGAGCCGGGTTGCCGGTCCCTGAGGATTTGTTAGCCAGCTCCCCAGAATGGAATATTATGAATTACAATTTTCTCAGGTCGCGTAATTCGTGTAAGTGCTGAAAAAGCAAAAAAAAAAATGGGGACGAGGGGAAAAGCTGGTTTCCTGGCTAGCCAGACACAGTTCACAGCTTTCAGTTGGCTTCTAACATAAATTTATGACTTAATTCCTTTTCTGGCTGTTGCTTTTTGTCTACGAAATATTCTGCATAAATTTCTCATTAGCTTATTACAGTTTGGGAGTCCTGGAAGTTGCCTGAATCATACAATGTGACTGCGAAAGTAATTTCTAGTTAACTAATCATCCAGTTACCTTAAATTGAGTGCAGCTTAAGATGCGCATTTAATTCAAAGATGACAAATTTTCTGGATAAGTTATCTTTGGTTTATGCATAGGCAGCTTGCCAAATATTTTGTGTTTATTGCCGCGTCTTACCTCAATCGAAGCCTACATACAAAGTCTATAATCCAAGCCAAATATTTGATTTATTTGATTATGGTTTTCAGCTGCCTTGTAAAATATTTTTAAATATTTTAGTTTGCCTCTCCAACTATAACTTTCATTATCCAGTTACATAATTGCCTCAAAGAAAAAATTAATTTGCATATCAAATATCAGTTCGTTCAACACTGCAAATGGCCAAGCGCTTTGAAATGCATTTCCTGTTTGGCGATTTTCTTCTGCCACTTTTTGCTCCTCCTTTTTGCGATTTACTTTCGCTCATTTGGCCTAAAAAATATTTGATGCAATTTTCACTTTCCTCTTCGCCTATGATAAGTATGCAAATTTGTTTCCAGCTGCCTTTTTGGGCTGTCTGCAAACGTTTTCATTATGCAGCCAACGCATGCCACGCCCCTTTTCCAGCCGCCTGTCCAACTGTCAGTCAATCGGGGGCTGATGGGAGGGGAGGGGGCTAAAAACGGACAGCCGGTTTGGGCCAAATATATAAATCACGAGGTTAGTGAGATGTGAACGAAGCGGCCGAATGTTGGACTTTCACTTGCCAGCCTTATTTTTGCCCCCTCCATTTTTCTGCTTTGCTGAGCCGCAGAAAATGATCCGCGATCCTTCACCAAAAAAAAGTGAGCTTTTTTGATTATTTTACCATTGCTAAGTGGCTAACGTAATTATTCACAGATCATAAGCTTTGCGAATACATTAGCAACCGGTATGCAAAGTTGCCAGTTGTAAGAGTTGCAATTTTCACAGGCAGTAACTAAAATAAAGGGGGTTTTGTTTTTTTTTTTGGTGTTTTTTAAAAGAACCAAAATTGTATTTGAAACATTTTGAAAGCAACTAAAATGCAAAGTTGTCAGTTGTAAGAGTTGTAATTTTCACAGGCAGTAACTAAAATAAAGGGGGTTTTGTTGTTTTTTTTTTGGGTGTTTTTTAAAAGAACAAATATTGTATTTGAAACATTTTGAAAGCCTTTCCAAGCAACTAAAATCGAATTTCTCATTTACATATTGAGATAAAATGCAATATAGTAATAGTATCTATGCTATTTGGCTTCTGCTTTGGCTTCCTGCTTTATGGCGGGCTCAAAACATTTTTTTGATCGAGTGCGATCCTCTGCAGCTGGGTTTTATTTAGCGCCTGCATCTCCAACTCCTCAGCATTTTCCCCTTTTATCCACCCTCGCAGTTGATTGTTATTTATTGTTAATTCGTCGGCTGCCGCTTTTGCATTGTTTCCACAGATTTGCCACCCATTGTGGACACACAGAGAAAAATGTTATAGTTGTTAATTCGGTAGAATAATTATCACTTAATTATAGAAACATTCTGTATTGATATTTGGTTTTTGTTCTTATACTTTTGTCTTCTCCGCCATGATTTTATAAAATCTATTTACAACATATTGTTAAGCCCAGTTAAAAATCTTCTTTCTCATAACGATACATATATATAAATCAAAATATGTCAAATTGTGATATGCTAAAATATACATATGTATATAAATTTGTCTAAAAATTCACGATTTTTGTGTTTTTATTCGAAGTGTAGGTATCTAAACATCTCTCTGTGCAAGTTATGAAAGCGGTGGGCGGAGGCGGAGAGGTTTCGGGGGGCGTGTCGTGCACATTACATGTTGCACCAGCAGCACACGTTGCAGCGGAATAGCTGGCTCATAAATCGCTCGCCAACATGAAGCAACATCTAACATATAACATCTATCGTAAACTGTGGCTCTCAAACTGTGAGGCAAGCACGCACCAAAGATACAAAACGGAAAGCTGGTGGTTGGTAACAACTTGTAACAAATTAAATCAAAGAGGCATTTCCATATGAAATAGCTTTAGAATAGTTGTTGAGATAATTATTATGAAACATTGCTAGACAAATAATAATAATAATAAAAATTCAATCAATTGAATAATGCTTCTTACATTTTTTTTTTATTTTCCCAGATAATATTTCAGTCGGAAATGAATGCCATACTCCAAAGAGCTAGTTTTCGTGAATGCAAATCAACCACTAAGCTAATTATGCGTGAAATTTGCAAAGTGCAAAAGAAAATTTCTCTGACACAAGTGCACGGCATTATAAAAGCCGTAAATCGGCAGCATCAGTGAAATTGCATTTTCCTGGCCACGCTGCAAAATTTTCCATACAAAGCCTGCGCCACCCCCTTCTCATAATAGGGGTACTCCATGTGACCTCCGGGGTCATCATTTTTTGGCTCACGTTTATTGACTGAACAATTTCGTTTCTCGCAAAACGAAGAGGAACACAGTTTTGCATAAATCAAGTCAATTGAGAAAAGTGGGAAAAAGCGAAATGAGTGATGAGCTTGAGGTGAATTTAAATTATATAAATTATATGTAAAGAAGATATCTGGAAAGGCTTATATCTTTTATTAAAAAATGGATGACATAGACCATAAGGGGTGTGATATTGAAAAACAGGGACTGGAATCATTACATTAGGTTACATTAATTTTGTTTTCGCTCTAATACTCAAGGAATAATCATTAAATTGTGATGAAAAATTACTTTCTGTCCCTGATTGTTGTTTTCAGTAAAATATTGGATTTGAATATCAGGAATTACGTTTTAGGTTTATAACTTTAAATTTCGTTAGGCTAAACTGTAAAAATTACAACATTTTAATTTATCCTTAAGTGTCAATTAGCAAAACTTAAATCGCTGTAGGCCAATAAAAGTGGGCAAAAGTCCACTTAAGCTTGCAGGTTTTTGCTATAAAAACAAAACCACATTTTAAGGCGCCTGTGGAAAATAACCCTTGAACAACAAAAAAACAACAAACGAGGAAATTGGGAACAATGGACCGGCAAAAAAAGCTGTCGCTCTCAAAAACGACAACAGCAACAAAGGCGATGGATAAGCTGCTCGTCCACCCTCCTCTCCCCTTTAAGCCAGGAAAATGAAAAACGACCCGGAGGTAAATTGGAAAAAAACCTTAAGAAATGCTTGGAAAATGCCCAAGTGACCCAGAACTTGTGCAAGAAATAGTCAAGGTGTTCGGGGGAGTGGGTTGTGGGTGGTGGGCGGTGGGCGGAGGTGGCGTTTGATTTTTCAACTAATGACGAAAGTGACCAGCAAAAACCGCTCATGTTAAGCGGTAATGTTAAGGCGCTGTTGCACCTGTTTTGATGAGCCTAAGAGAGGGAGAGTTTAAACGGTTGCGGTTAACAGTGGATTGTTCTGTAGCACTATGCTAACTTTCAAGGTTTGAGTCTGAAATTTGTTCTTATAAAAGTGCGTTTTAAACAAAGGCTCAAGGAACTCAATTGCTTACATATCAGGTAAGCTAAAACGATAAATAATGTACAATTTAGACACGTATTTGTACTAGGTACTAATTTCCTAGGGTTAAATGGAAGTTTACCTATTCAAATTAAATATTTAATTAATTGTATAGCAACACTTATTTTTTTACAATATTATATTATTATCTCTACTTAGCTTTTGATACACCATGACTTGATTATGGGTTTCAATATTCACAAAAGTTTGTAATAATAAATAATAATAAAAATAATTTGAATTAGAACTTAGCACAGACTCGAACCTTTTGGATCAATCGGTTAACAGAATTCTCTCTTCATTTGAACTCGCGAGCTAGAGGTGGAAGATTAACGATAGAAGAGTAGAAACGTACCGCTGTTAGCGAAAAGTTAGAGATGGAAAAACATCCACATTGTGTATTTATTTTTATAACATTGACGTGGTCGATGCTTCTCCACCTCTAATCTGACATTTCTCTTAATAATACGTTTTGACATTTCTGTACGGAAAACTTTGTGTTTAACGTTTCGGCTGGAGAACCGGTTGTCCTATCGATATTTTGGAAACATCGATGACATCGACGTTTTCATCGATGTTTCTCCGCTCCCCTACAATTTTTGTTATTGTATTTTCGACCGTTGGATGAGCTGCATGTGTCTTCGCGATGAAAATGTTCAAAACGGTACAACACAACGATAACCGTTTTAAGTCGCCGGGAAAAAAATAAATATTGATATTGAAATTTTGATTATATTTGTCAACCGTTTTGTACGCGTTTTCCGCCGCCCAGACCTTAGAATTGTGCGAGCGAGACGATGACAGACAGCCTTGTGTGTGCGAAATAACGGTGCACGGAATTCAACTAAAATCGGCCAACAAATAATAATCGCCGTGATTATTAGAATCTAAAACTGCCAACTGCAGCTAATTAAACAACAAAAAACCGTTCGATGTGAAGTGCAAAAACACGAATAAAAATACAAATAAAAACAAAAACCGGTTCGCCTCTGCAGCAGCAGAAATCAAAGCCAAAAAGGAAAGAAACAAAAATCAAAGACAGCGAAAGAATTTTTGTTGTTTGGCCGGTGCGTGTGTGTGGGAGTGTGTCTCAGTGTGTGTGTGAGTGAGCATCTCGAAGAAGGAGAAAAACGCAAAAGTCAGTAGGAAAAAGGCGTACGTAAGGAAAAAGAGAGGAAACAACGTAGTAGGAATTTCTTAAACCCGTTTCCCAGCAAACAAAATAAAAGAGGTGAAAAAATCAAAAAAATCGTCGGCCGCAAAAAGTGGCACAAGTGAAAATTCCTGCGTTGTTCGTTTATTATTATTTTTCTGTTGCCGTCTTTTTGACAATCGCCAAAAGTGAAAATCAATTGGCGAGAGCGCGCGCGCAAGGAGCAAAGGGAAGATAGAGCTCGCCGGAGAGAGAGTGCGAGCCCAATATAGAAATCGTCCTTTTTCGGGGCCCCAAAATACCCAGCCCAAAAAAAGAGCACGAAAACTGGACGAAAAACTCCCAAAAATAACAACAGCACACGCTGATGAACTGTAAAAGTAAACAAATTGCGCCGAAACTGAACGAAATTGGGAAAAATTGCAACCAGAGAAAAAAGGTCAGTAACTGTGAAAAGGCCACAAGCCAATTGATTGCCCGGAAAATAAAAAAAATTAAAGTTTAACCGAGAGGCATATAAAGTGGCGCTAATGTAAACGCGTTTTAATAGTCCCCCATTTGACCTTCACCCATGGACACCCTCGCAAATTGGTAGTATCAAATTCGGTGTAGCAGTTAACCCTTAGCCTTGATCACCGTTAATTGGGACCCCCTCATGGTCATGGTCAGTAGGTTGTGAAAACGGCCACTTAGTGAAGTGACTTACCCTAATAGAGGGGAAGGAATTGTAAAATTAAAGAAAACCATGGTGTAATTTAGTTTTCCATAGGTTAGGAAATTATAATAAAAAAATTGAAGCATTTTCTTATATTTCGTTGCCTTTATAGCCCTAAGTTAGTATTTTTGTATTAACTGCAGTTTTATAATACGGTTTGGGTTATCGATCGTAGAAGCACACTCATTTGCAATGAATTTACGCCAACTTCTGGGTTTTTGTGCAATTTGTTGTTAACTATCGCACCACTTTATAGGCCCACCTTAATATTGACCTTCACTCGAGTGGTTCTGGTTATAAAAAGGAATTCATAAATTTCGTTTTCTTTGCAAGAGATTTGGCAATTGCACGCTCCTCTGTTGTTTATACCCCTTTTCCCCTACAACCTGCAGTTATCTCATTTGTTTTTGTTAAACTTACTCATAACGTGACTGGTTCTTGTTGGAGCTTATTGCTTTTGGTTGTAGTTTTTGGTGTTACACAAGCGTAACAATAAAATTTCAAGCTGGCCCGCCACGAAAATAGTTAAAATTTTATATGTGCTGTTATGATCATGTTTTATCTGATAGTTGTTCGCTTGTGGCACGTAACACAGTTTGTTTTAAACCTTTTCGGTGATATAGAGGCGGTATGAGAGGGGCACACACATATCACGTAGATCTGCGAGCACAGAACAATCTGAGATCCCAGAGCTGGGTCAGCGGCTGCTTTTTGTTGTAGTTGCTTGATGTTGATGCGGCTTAATTGTTAAAGCAATCTGATATCATATGAGCTGCGCCTACAGTTCGTAGCTTATCCGAGGGAAAAAATGCGCTATATTTGGGATTTAAGTAGATCCTTAACCTAAAACAAAACGGTAAACAAATTTTTATTTTTTCGGGGACTACACAAAACTCTTGACAAATATAGTCCATTCCTTATTCCTACTTGAACAACTTTATTTTAAACGTTAAAAAATTTACATACAAAGATTTATACTACAGCAAGTGGCTCATTGATTTAAATTTTTCAGTTCGCAAGATTTCTCTTTTAGAATAATTTTAAAATGTAAACATATTCTAGTTTGTTGCCTTAAATAACAAACGTGATAATATGCTTGTCCTACTTAAATCGAATCTACTTCATAGTGCGTGATCTTACTTAATTTCACAACTTTGTGTTTTTGGTCATATTCATTAAAAACAATTTAAAGCTTTTCTTTTTTTCAAATAAATCTGTTTTTTTTCTTGGCCCAAAAAAAAGTGACATTTTTGCTCAAGATTTCGGCCAACATTTCGCCCAATTTGCATAAATTACGAGTATTTGATTCATTTGAAACGCTTTGAGTCGAGAAATTCGACTTTTATGGACAACCACTGAGCGGCAAAGCAATTTTTGATTTATTTAATGAGCAAAAATGCCTCGTTCGATTTCTTCAGCTCTCTGTAGTAATCTCTATCGCCCTCTCTCTTTAGACCCGTAGGCGTAGATCTCAGATTGGTTGGCTGCCGTTGAAGTTTAACAAATTTAAAGCAATTTTCGTTGCTATTTTTGGGGTCAATTAAGTTTCGAGGGGGAGCTGCAGATACCTACAGCTAGATAGTAAAAAGGGGAGTTCAGTGTGGGCGTAGGTGTTTTTTTTCTAGATTACATTTTGCAAAAAAGAAAATTTAAGACCTGAATTAGAGGCAATGACTGCCGAAATGTTTCCTTCTTTTGCATGTCCCAAGGGCTTAAGATATATTTACAGTTGGTGGATAAGTAAAGTAAGTAAGTAAATATACTACAACACTGCCAAAAAATATTTCTTCAATTTTGTCTCTTTTTTTATTTTTTTTCCTTAATACCCTTAAAAGACAAACTCAATTTAAATACATTAAACATTCAGTGTATTTCCTATATCATTTTATATTTCCATATTTTAACGTTATTAAAACAATACGTTTTTCCAGTGTAAAGAATACAAAAAAAGCATACACAAAAAAGAGAAAACGGAAAAAGGACAACAAAAACCAGGAAAATCGATTTAAAACAGATGATTTGGCATCACCCCAGCCCAATTTGCCCCCTTTTCGACCCACTTCCTGTTTTATGTATCCCTGTGGCCTGTTTTGCTTCCCCGATGGAGGCCCTCGGCTCGTCCAGCCCCTAATATCCCAGTTCCTAGGCCAGGCCTAATATTTCACAGGCCGTTAAGATGTCTGCGAAAGGGAATGGCGGGTGGTATGGGTGGGTTTTCCCAACCAAAAACAGTACAGTAAAGCTGGCACATCGCAATACAGGGAAAAAAGTATATTTTTACAACTCCCTAAGCTGCAGAGATCAACGTATTATTTTCGTATCTCTCGAAACAAAGTGCAATCAAATGTAATTAATAAACAATATACATAGGTATGGAAAGTTTGTTACACAATTATGCTATGGTAACCTCTTCAAATTCAATCGAAATCTTCCTTGTCATAGCCAGGCTTATTTTTGCTGGCGAAATTATTTTCTTGTTTACATTGTTTAATGCCGAAATAGCTGGTTTATAAAACTTTATTAAGCGTTTAACTTTAAGTTGTTTCAAAAATCAAGTTAATGTATTACTATGAGTCCTACTATATATGATGGACCAAAGTAATTTCTTATATCAACTTGTGTGTCCTACTGTAATGCCCCTCACTTGCCCTTCACTCACCTTCTCGCTTCTGTCGTACTTTATTTCTCTTCTTGTCTTCGCTCCCTTTTCTTTATCTGCTGCTTTTGGTTGTTTTTGTTTGTTTTATATACTTGCCTTGTGCCAAATTCTCGTTGAACTTTTGAGGCCCCCAGAACAGCTGTGCGGTGTGCCCGGGCCTCAAAGCACATCTCTTTCTATCTCCCACTTTTACCGGAGTTTTCCCAGCTCTTTTCTGCGGCTGGTGTCCTGTCATTAACACTAGCAGCGACGTCGGCAGCGGATGATGCGGATTTAATGAGCAAATGATTAGCATTTTTATGTTCCCGTTCATGTTTCTCTGGCCATCCTGCTCTCTCCCAAAACCCGGGAATTCCCTCAAAGTGCGTAGAGAAAATATTGCCGACTTCTGCTACGTTGGATAAACTTCATAGTTGGCATTTTCCCCCTGTCTATTTCCCGCTGGTTCGCCGTTGTCTGTCGGTGCACTGATAAGGGAAGGCGATAAAGGGAATCAACAGCGGGGGAAAGTGGGACACGTGCAACGGATTGTGGCACAGAAATGAAGTCCCCGGGTAAAAGCCCTTAAGCGGGTCCAAATTAATGATCCCATCGCAGATTTATGGCCAACCAGATTAAAGGAAATGGAAAAGGTAAAACAAATCAAAAGGAAACTGCAAAAAAAAGTTTAAGAGTTAAGAGTTAAGTTCATTTTTTGAAGTGTACATTCATAAGTGTGAAAGTCGAGAACCCAAATCCGAACAGTATGACAAAAATGAACAAATATACCAAGAGCCTGTCAATTCTTATATGAATAATCTATTTATATACACATCGGCTACTTTAAATGTTGCCAAAATTAAAATTGGTAGTACTAATATGTACAAAAAGGATTTTCATTCGGTCCAACAGATTTTTAAAGAATTTGTCTGTCGTTCACTTCTAAATAGCTTTTACTTGCCTGCAATTTTCCAAAGTTTTCCTATTAGATGTACAAAATCCTTGAACCAATTACAAACAATGCAATGAACGGAAATGTTTAGGAAAACTCAATCGCATTACCCCGCCCCCCGGCAAATCAGTTAAAAGCAAAGTTCGAACTTTTGACGGGTCGAACAATGGGATCCAACGGCCAGAGCCAAGCGCCATACTCTGATTTCGCCTGCATCCTGTCCACATTCGCAAATGAAATTAACTTTGGCCTCCGCCTCTTTTGTCGCCCTGTGATTTCACTGCATAATGCAATTAAAAAAGGAAAAAATATCGAACAGAAAAAAAACGATTTCCCTTTTGCTTTACCACGCGGGAAAAAAGCGAATGAGCAGAAGGAAAAATTAATAAGAGCATGGGGCGTATGAAAAAAGAATCTGCCACCACAATGCGCAACAACAAAAGCAACCACAGAAGAGGATGGGCTGTGGGAAAGTCAGCAAGGAAAATCAATCTGGCACAAGGATAAAACTGCACGTACGAGCACTAAATGTGGTTCACATATTATAGATAGGATGCAAGGGACACATGTCCTCAAAACGCAAAATGCAAAACTCTTTTTTGGGTTGGCATTATGGGCGTGAATCAGGTGTGCATATATCAAAACATATTTCAAGTAGAAAGTATGCCTCGTGAATAACTTAGAGGCAGGTGTCCTCACCACTCTAGCCCATTTGTTTTGACGGAAATTTATATATTCATTTTGATTCTGATTCGATTTTAAAAATTCATTTTACCAGCCTTATTTAACCTAATTGCCACACAGCCTTTAAATTGTATGCTGTTGCTTAAGATGTACAAATTGATAGTTGTCTCAAACCTTTAAAAGTTTTAATTTAAACCAATAATTTAAACTATCTATGAATTTTTTTAAAGAAAATTTAAAGAAATAAAATGTCTACAAATAATTCGAATTAATCAAAGTAAGTTTTTTGTTTCTCAACTTCCATTTTGCACTAGAAATAAGTTTGATAATTTGCAAATCACTATTAAATACATATTTCAGTTAGAGATAAAAACTTTGTCAAAACCATGCCGGATTTATTATCTCTATTAAGCTAAAAAAACATTTCGCAAATGTGATTTATTCATTCACTTCAATTAAATTTTGCTGAGCTTAGTTGGGGTTTAATTCTGTGGGGTATCGATAAACAACACCAAGAAAATCCCTATCAATGTTCCCCAGTGTCGTATATTACAAATATTTGCTAAGAACTTTTTATTTCATTTGCAAATTGTATAATTGTTTGAGTTGCGCTTGATAATTCAGCGCAAGTTTTGCAATAATCTGCCACGCGCGTTTCCTCTGAGTCAAGGCTAACTGGTTAAAGTCGATAGCTTCGGTTCATTGCCAAGAAAAAAAAGGAGCAATCAGCGGTCTATAGGCGGGTGCCAGAACGGGATACGTGTGCAAACAAGCTTGTGTATCAAAGTCCTCTCTTTCATGAACTTTATGTTAATTTAGGGGCTTTTTGCATAAATTTTATTCTTGAACTTGTGCTAAACAATTCCGTTTTTACTTTGATGCAATTTTTAATGTTATTCCAAATAAAGAAAAAAATAAAATATGAATTATTAAAATATATTTATAAGTATACTCACATATATTGGAGATAAACAATTTTAACACATGTTATAATGTAACCATACTTATTTATGAAACAGTTATTTGCCCAAGTTCAGTAGTTTAAAAATTTAAAACTTGCAAACTTATAAAGTACGAAAAAAAAAAACCAACTAACTACCTATAAATGTAGTTCAATGCCCTAAGAATTAATACTTTTTTTGCCAGTCGCCCTTTGAATGATTTGAAAAATTCTTAATGTAATCATAGTCAAATCAAATCGTCATTACCATGTCATCAGAAACATCAACAAATACCAATGTTTATGGCTGCCCATTTTAGGGAAGAAAGAAAAATCGCCTGCAATTGTGGTAAATCAACATTTTCTTTGCCAGACGGTGGAATTTTCTTTTTGTCTTAGCACGACAACCAGGGCTTATTGTGGGTGGAGGAAGGGAGGTTTTGGCCATGCAATAAATAAGTTTGGCCAACAAATAGGAAGAGTAGAAGCCAAGAACGTGCCAAAGTTGAACAAATAAAGAGATGAGTTAAGGGGGGAGGCATTATGAGCACGGGGATTAACAGAGAAGAAAGTTGAATTATGAAGAAAGTTGAGATAGAACTTTCTCATCTGTGAATTCAATTAAAGTTTGGCTCTAAGCAAAATCCAGTTAATTTGTAATAATTTCCACAATCAAATTAAAATGAAATTTCCAACGTTTTAATCGGGCCAAAACACAGCCAGTCTTAAGCTGTGAAGTGGATAAAGAATACTAACAGTTAATTATGAATTAAAGTTACAATAAATTTCCCAATGAATAAATCCAGCTAAAAAAGTTAGGCAATAAGTCAGCGAAGTAAAACCGCAAACAATAACAAATTTCTTCAATCGGAACTGCCTCTCATCTTTCTCCACAAAAAAAACGACAAAAAAACTGTATAGTTTTATTTCCGCTTCTTAAATGCAACTAAATTACGCTAATTGCAGCTGGCCAAGAGCACAGAGTGCTTTTGAAAAGGCATAAAACAAAGCGAAATGGCCAAGAAATGTGCGAGGAAAAAAAAAAACGGCAAGTGCGGAATAAGTAGAGAAGCAATACTAAAATTGTGACTTATGTAAAGCTTCGCCGTGATTTTAGCCTGGAAAATTTTGCTTAGAAAGTGCCGCCGTAAAAATAAAACGAAATTAAATGCTGAAAAACCAACCTTCCCCAAACTACTGAACAGCGCTTTAATGGCCAAAATGAAAAAAATTCAAAGAAATTAAATGAAATGGAAATCAAATAGAAATCATTGGACAAAACGAAAGTGAGGAATTTGTTTTTGGGTGTGCCTTGACTGGTCTTCAATTTCTCATTTCTTTACAAATTTTTTTGTGTTAAATTTGGTTCCCTTGTGACGATAAGGACGCCATATCAAAACACAGAAAATTTATAATTAATTTTTAATAGGCCAAAGCCAGAAAATGTTGCTGAAAGAATGACTCGGGCCGAGATAAATTGCGCCAGAGAAATGAAAAATTGGCTTAAATATTTTATAAGCTGAGCGGCATTTGTCAAAAATATTTGGCACACCGAAGGCTTTAGAAAAGAGTACAAAAAAATAAGCTCATCAATACTAGGTAAAAAGTTTGGGGTTGTGTGGAAAAATGGCGAATTTTAAAAGTTTAATTTAAGTTAGTTTAAATTTGTAACTTAAGTTTTTTTTAAGGTACTTCAACTTGTTTGTAGTTTTTCTACCTTTAAGTTATTGATGTATCGCTTGTTGCCCAGTGATATTTATGCAGGGCTCAAGACAATTTCTGCACTGGTCTTTGGCGACAAACAGTCGCAATCCATCCAGCAATCAATCAATCAATCAATGGATCGATCAAGAGCCTCCACCGAGTGATAGATGCAAAGATAATGGAGAAGCTGACTGGAAAAGAGCAGCAACTCAAAGAAATTTAATAAAAGCTCGGACAGGGCTTCCGTGTTCTTTGAGAAATGGAGGTAGAGTGCATCTGAAGATTTTTTCTTGGGCTTCGCGCGGTGATTGGAAACCCGTTTGTTGCCAATGGCAAGAGAGTAATCATAAAAAAATACGTTAATAGAATATTAACGGAGCGCTGGGTGAAGCTGACTCTTGCAAGCCGAAGCCCAAAACGCCCAGATGGGCGTGGCAGTAGTAACAACACCACTGCCGCAGTTAGGAAACCGTCGAGCAACAGTTAGGTAACTGTAATCAATCAGAGCAGCCCAGACTAATTAGTGGGGAGACAGGGGGGAGGGAAACTGAGGGGTGGGGGCGGTCCAAGAACTAGGAGACTTAATTAAACGCAAAAAGGCCGCGAGGCATTTACAATTTTCACAAAATTAAACAACAAATTGCGTAATTTGCCTCAGCTGCATGGGCTAATAAACTGTAATGAGTGGGCGTATCAGACCAGTGAAAGGTAAGGGGCGTGGCTGTGCACATATTTGCTTTTATGCGGATTTTTTTACGTCTTAATAAAATCAGGCCCCCAAGGAATTTACTATTTGCATAATTTTCGATGAGTGAATATGGTTAATATTAACAAAAAAAAATCTATTTAATTTCAAACTAATATTTCCGATATTAATTTAAATTTATTTTCCAACCTCAGAATGTGAGCAATGCCTTCAAATACTTATTAAAAATGTATTGATTGAAGATTTCAACTTGAACAAAATGTAAACAGTTTTACTTTAATTTGTAAAAGTATAGTCAGTTTCAGTGAGGTGTTTTTTCTTAAGGGCAAGGAAAACTTATTGCTAATGTGAATCCATGAGACATTTATCTTTACATCATAAACAAGCCAAATAGGCCTATTTCGATTTGTTAATTCAAGTGAAAATCGATATGTCTTTGTTTTCATTGCACTGCTTGTCAAACTGCAGTCGTTTTGGCAGCTCATTAAACAATTTTCCCATTCTGGACTTGACAATTTCAAATTGTAATCGATTTCCATAAAATATGAAAACGAATCCTGCGCTCATCTACACAGATACAGATACAAACGCACGTATTTCCACATTAAAATGCAAATCACGTCGATGGATGGGCCTGCTTTTGTTGGAGTGTGTGTGTGTGTGTGTGCTCATAGCCTTGGCAATTTGAACGAACGTATATGGCCAACAACAAGATGTACACATTAAGATACAAGATACATAAACACATTTGGCCCATTCGCCTGTTTCCATGTGGGAGTCTTTGAGCGTGTGTTTCTGTTGTTCTGTCATTTCTTTCCTTTTTTTGTGACAGGAGAAAAAGTTTATTATGTGACTGGAAAGATTTTTTTTATGAGAACAAGGCGTGGTTCTGGTGTGTGAACAACATCCTGTTGTGAAAAAATACCTTTTGAAAGATAATCTAATCTTTATGGATCGGCGAATAAAATTAAATGGTGAATAAATATTAAAAAAATATTTGAAATGTGTTGAAAGTCTTACTTGTTCAATTCCATGCCAGAACGCAATTACTTTATAATAATGCTTAGACTATGAAGTTTTATCGGAGACATTAACCATATTCTTTCCTGGAATTAAATGCGCCAATGACTTTGATGATATAAAAATGTAATTATTTATAGGCACACGAAATATGTAAAATAAATTACTAAAATTGGTAATGAATTGTTGCAATGCATTATTTTATAAGCAATAATTTTGTTATATACCGGCCACAAATGTTTAATTAGAAACCATAAAAGTATACAGATGCGTTTTTCAGTTACACGTTTTACGACCCGTTTATGAGCCCAATTTTTCTTCTCTATCGGTCAACAGTTTATCGCAATTATGGGCTTTAACAAAAAATACATGTACACACATGTGCACAAGCATTGAAAAAGAACGCAAAAGAGTGCGCAAACGTTTTTTAATCGACGCAATAAAAAAAGACAAAAAACCAAGATTCTTTAGACGACAAGTGGCACATCAAACAAAAGCGCCAAAATGAATGAATAGGATAAACGAAGAGGAAAAGGAAGAAAGGCAAAGAAAAAACGAAAAACGTAGTTCAAATATTTGCCAAGCGGTTTTCTGTAATAAAAGGTACCAACAGAACAGGCATACATACACAACATACAACCCTGGAATTCATGTAAATTTACTGCTTTTGGGCCTTTGGCTTGAATTAAAAATCATTCATATTAATTATGCCCTCAAAGGTTTTTTCTATGGGTCTTTTTTCTCTCGTTTTCAAACCAAACTATCAAACAAATAATTCAAACGAAACTGAAATGTAAACTGAGAAACAAAGTAAACAAAGCCCAAATCAGCTTTAGTCATTTAAGGTACAAACAAGTAAGAGGAGAAGCTTTGAAACCTGAAAATTAGTTAAAAGTGTCGGGTTTGAGTTGGGGAAAACGTTGTTTACTTATAAATGAAATAAACATACCCTTTTCAATACCCACGACATGTGGCCAAAACAGCAATGAAACTTCAATTTCAAACTGTGTATATATTTTGGCCAGATTGGACCCACATGACCAGCTAGCTGTCAGTCCAACTTTTGGCCATTTATCGATTTTTGTGGGTGTCCACGCAACGTTTTTTTTGACTTAGTGAGTTGCCAAATCAAAATAATGTCGACAATTAATTTTTCATAAATAATTATGAAAAAACTTTGGTAAACATTGATTGACAAATGATGGGACAAGTTGATGGATGTTTAGCTGGGTGACATGAACGATGTTTTTGAAGGAGTGCCGGAGCAATTCGGTTGGGAAATCGAACTTTAATCGAAACAATTAACACGAAAAATGTGTTAGCCACAAAACAGGCTGCTGGTCAACTTTCCTAAAGGTCGGTAACCGGTTTTGGTATTGCTTTTTTTCCCGGCTGACTAACGAATTTCAAGAGTTTCGAGTCTGGGCCAACATTCTTTGGTAAGCCTTTCTATCTCTCTCTCTCTCTCGCTCTCTGTCTGTATTTCTCTTGGGGGGAACGCTTTAAAAAGCCGCTTTAAGTTTAGCGCCAACGTTACGTGTCCGTTAGCACTCAATAACCATTTTCTTGGGCGGCAAGTGCTCCAATCCCGGCCAAAATTCAATTCAATTTTTAGCAAAAGAAAGTTGAATGAACCGCAAGAAGGTCGTTGGTAATGCACTCAAATTTTATTCAACATCATCTGTAGGGTGGCAAAGTTTGTGCAAATTAATTGAATCAATGTCAATCAGTGGAGCTTGGAATTGCGATTGGGTTCAATCAAGATAAATGTTTGGGAATTTGGTTTTCGGCTTTAATAATTTATGTGTGAATTTTGCTCGGTGGAGGTTGAAAGACAACGAAATGTGTTGGAGACTTCAATCCCAAAAAAATAACTTGTGGAATGGATAAATGTATAATGTATATTTAACTTTAATCCTATATTTTGTTTTGCTTCTCAGGACAATAAATATTAATGGAATATATTTATTTCTATAGATTTCTTTCGCATTGTTTTCAGTTAGTTTGTGTGCCAATTGTTTCAACTTAATTATTTTACTTTATTTAAATGAAATAAATTGCATGCCACAGAAAAAGATTTAAAATGTCTATCTCTATTTTAGGTTTTTATGTTCAATTCCAACATATTGAAATTGTTTTTTTTATTGGATATTTTCCTGTCATAGAATTTCTATCACTTACTTACCATTTTATTATTTTGCATATTTTTCTGATAATTTGACTTTAAATTTTCCAAGACATTTCTCACGCAGCTCAAGTCGAGTTTTGATGAATTTTCCTTACTTTTTTTCTTTCTACTGTGTTTTATTGAATTCATTTCTAACCCATCCACCTTGTTGAGCTTTTTTTTTCTCTTTGCCACCTGTCACTCTCGAATTCTGTTTTTGTGCATTTCTTGTTTATTTCTTATTGCTTATTTGCATACTGTGCATTTTTCGGTGGCTCGACCAAGTTTTTCCTGCTTTTGCATTCGGATTTCAGGGGCCAGTAAAAAATACGTCTTATGGCTATACTCTACCCAAGAGGAATTATAAGTTTAAGCGAGCGGAATGACAAGCAAGAAACTTAGCTTCGGACAAGAAATATTGAAATGTCCAGCTGTCTTAAAGCGGTTCCCTTATGGGGCTCTCTAGAGCATCTTGGATTCGCCATGCTCGTTTATCCCCACTTTTTGTCTGGCTGCTTTTGTTGCGAAGCTTTTGATGGCTCAGCATTTAAATTTCATTTCACTTCGAAATGAAATTCATTTTTGTTTTTATTTATGTTTTTGTCGCATTTCGTTGTGTGTTTCCCTTTGTATTTGATTTATTTTCAAACTGCGCTTTTCATAAGCCAACAAACAAGTCGCTGATTGGCGGCCCTGAAAAAGGGGGAGGAGGATGTGGCGGCTTAAGCCCTTTGAAGTGCTAGTCATCTTCAAGGTTGTGATAAGGATTGAATGGTTACATAATAAATCGTTCATCGGAATCCTAATTGAATGCACTGCTGCATTATTTATTGCCATCTAATTTATTCCAACTGAATTTGGATGTGATGCAAGCTTAAACACCACCAGAAATGCAAGTTGGCAAATTAATTGAAATTGCTGGAGTGGTTTGTAATTATGTTAATTAGGCAAAATTTACAGCACACATAATAAATTCGCCTGTGTGTGCCTTTCAGTTAAAATGACAGCTCACATTCAGCTCAAAAAGTTCAGGCTTCAACTTTGAAAAGTTGCTCCGAAATGCAGGAGAAAAAACCCAGTTGAAAATAATTATACACATGAAGGGAATGTCTGGTCTTAAGCGGCGATCTTTCTGTGGTTCTTCACTCACGGTGATGGGCGTGAAATGAGAAAAATCTGAGGAGAAAAATGTGAAAAATAATAAATGATATTTAGGGCGGGGTAGCGAACATCCGGAGGCCCTTAACCTTTTGAAGTGCAAGCGGGGCCATGTAAACGATTCATTATTGCATCGTTTTCTCACAGGTTCTTGGGAAAGTGTTCGCCTCAAATATATTGAATTGAATGTAGGTGAAATATATGGCTTTAGGCATCAAAAACTTAATGAGTTTCCATACTCAATCAATCACTTTTATGTCTTAGAGTAAACAATGTTTTTTAAATTTTAGTGCTTTTAAGGTTTCGTTTGTTATTTTTTTAATTAATTGAAATACTAGGAAGTGTAATTCCTTTGTCAACAATGGTATCCCTCTGGTAAACTCTCTTAATTTTTATTGGTGCAGTCCAATCAGCATCATAGAAGAGGCCAGATATATTACCTAAATAATTGCCGGAGGCAAAAAGCAACATTTTGCAATTAACACGCCGCATGCTTGTTGAAAGCGTTTCAGTTGGCCGGGACGCCTGTGGCGGGATGCAGGCGCAGATGCTCGCCGAGACCCTCAGATACTCAGAAACTGAGATACGTTTACGGTCGCAGATGCGGAGCAGATACAGAAAATCTCTGCATGAATCTCCTCCGAGACATTGACTCCAATTGAGCAATGCATTGCGGGCGGAAAAGGGGGGCAAACTCGCTCTGGTTAAGTCATGTGTGGGCTTCATTTACAACTCACTCAACTTTTGTTTGGGATGCTGGCGGGGGATTGGAATTGGGTTTGTGACTGGGATTGAAACTGGAGTTTCGCCCACGAAGTGCAGTGCGTTGTAAACTCCTTCTCCTCATCTACTTCGCTCAAGTGTCTGAAGTGTCGACATGGAGTCTGACAATTGCAAAAGTTGTTTATGAATAAAAAAAAAATATTAAAATATGTGTAAGAGCATTTTTCAAGCATTTGTTTTGTAGCTCTGACACAAAGTGAAAGATTGTGCGCCTTAACACTCTTGATTGCACTTTATGCATATTGAATCTCAGTCTATTTGCTGCCCACTGATTTTGATCTTCTGTTTGATATTCAAGTTCAGCGATAAGGAGACGGCGGCCCTCTGTTTAACTAATTTCCACGCAAACATAAACGCCAACATCAAACAGAACTTGCAGCTCAAAGGGCCTGAGTAGCAGCTAAATATTATTTATATAAATTAGCGCAGCAAGCTAGATGCTGTTGATATGGATGCTGCATTTTCGCCCCTGGCAAAGCGAGGTAAAATAAGGAAAAATAAAGCAGAACGGAGCAAAGCAAACGATGCAATTTTATGCGCAGACGCCTAAATTGAAAGCGACGCGTAGCGGACGCAGCAGCACTCAACGAGGCGTTCTATATATACACTGAAAGAAAATTTTAGGTAAACGTAAACTGAAGTTTACTGCGTAGCATAGGTACAATATATGTGGTCACAAAACATTGATATTTTTAAAAATTAAATTTATTTGTAGTGCCATGTTAGCTAAATAAAAAAATTACAACCTAAACTGTAAGATATTAAACAATTTTTCCTGTGCAAAATCAGCTAAAAGTTTACAGTTTGAGAGCCACTGTGTGCGCCCCTCGTGCACTTTATCTTCCTCTTCATCACCCCTCTCTTTCGGGGCAGCCTCTAGGGTCATTAACATGCCCGGCAGGAAAAAAGCAGAAAAGCCAAACAGGAGAGGCACAGAATGAAAAGCAAACGAGACAAAGCCAAATTCAGATAGGGGGGAAATGAGGGGGAAAAGTTGGAGTCGGAGCCGCAGAAGAGAATGCAACCAGAAAAAAACAACGACGCGACCCTGGAGCAACAAAGCGCGTCTGCATTTGTGGGTGGTGCAGCTGGTGTCAGTGGCTCGCGGTGTATAGGTGGTGCAGCGGTGGGTCTCTGGTCTCAGGTCCCTTTGGGGTCCAAGGTGCCGGGAGTTTGCCTACGCCTATTTTCCAACTGTTTGTTGAACGTGCCGCTTCTCTTACTGCTAGTCGTCAGTTAAAAAGGGGAAACAGAGTACGATTAATCCTGGCAGTAGGGGAAAACCTTCCGAAGCGAGAATGCAACTACGAGGGATGGAAAGTAAAACTTAAATTAGAATTAGGGGTTAATTTAATCAATTACTTAATTAAGTGATAAGCAACCTATTTTTATACAGGATACATCATAACCAATAAAAATAAGTATTTTCTATGGAAAGAATACTCAGGAATTCCAGTTTGGTTTAAGGGTTTAATATATAACACTTCATCATAGTTGGCATTTAAAGTACAACTTTTCAATCATTAGATATTTTTAACAAATAAGCAAGATTAATCTGAAATATCTGTGAAATTAGAATTTTGTTGGCTTTGTCTTGTATAAAAAAAAAAACAAACAAAAACTAAAAGCCAATGGCAATTTCAGTTTCAAACACGAGTTACTCTTGAATAATTCAATAGTTTGAAACTTTGTTTACTTAGCTATAACCTTAAGTATATAATCTTGTTCGCTAATCGTTTCTCTCTTTCCGTTTCTCTTTGCAGGTAATTAAATGGTAATTTTTCATCGATTTCATGGCATATTTAGCGAAGTAAGCCAGCTCACAGCTCGGATGATGGCTCATAATCGACTCGGCTTGACTGGAAATGTGGCTAAGGCAAATAAGGCTCATTAATTAAAACCAAAGACAACAGAGTTGTGCTCCTTTGTTTGCAAATTGTGCTGGGTTCTGCGTTCTGCGAAACATGAGAACGCATATTGTTAGGATATGGTTTATAAATAGTTATGACTGCCAAAGTGAATGAACTTTGCCGGCTATTGTGTTACTTTTACTTGGTCCGACACTTTCGCAGGCCAAAGAAAAACACATTTCCTGTTCCTAATACTCGACTGACATGCAACAATTTTCAACCTTTTCATTTAGGTTCCACAGAATGGGAAGAACTATTAAGTACGATTGCCAACTTTCACTGATAATGCCAGCAATTATGTATTGCTCCAGTTAATGGCCTCACTCTTTTTCCACATCATCTTTCGTAGTAATGACATAATTAAGCTGGCTTTCTGGGGTCATTCTAGGGGGTCAAGCACGTGTCCACCTCGTCATTCTTCAATTAGCAGCCAGTGTGAAAGGTGACACGAACGTGTTAAGTTGTCAGGTAAACGATGGAAAAGAACCCATCTGGAGACCTTTTGATTTGAGTCCAGAATTAGCATTTCCCCCGACTTGAGAAACAATCTCGAGCCCAAACAATGAAGACGAATTTGTACAGTTTCTGCTTGGCTGATTCCGGCCAAAAGATCCCACCGAAACCCAGCCACTCAACAAGGGTCTAATAGCTTTTTAAAGTGACCAAAATTTGGCATGTGCCCCGCGTTAACTGGGTAAATTAAACGCTGAGGCTTGGCTAAGAGGTGGGCTAACTGGAGTTGGGTAAGAAAACGAGGGATTGGGGCTAGTATTGTTGAATGGAATCTTATTTGAGGCTTGTGGGGCATGTTGAAATAAGCATTAACCAAGAGTTAAGTAAATACCAAAGATGTTAGGAAAACGTGTAGATAAATATATTTAAGATAACAGAATTTAAGAAACAAGAATGAAGAAGCCGAAATAGATAAACAATCACATATATTTACACCGAAAAGGGGTAGTTTAGGTATATATAAAAACATATATAAGTTTTCCTATTGAAAAGTTGATAGTCTATTTGTCAAAAGCATTATATTTAATTTTATATTATATTAGTTGTTTGACATATTATGCAATTCAGGTCAAATGCTATTCAATTTAAGTATTTCCATTTAAATAAAAAATCACTGGCTATCTCACCAATTATGTTTCCTAGAATCATTGTCAAATTAATGCTGCTTTCGATACCTCATGAATATTTAATTCTCCGTCTTTATTTATTAGTCACTAAGTTCTGAGACTACCAGTTTTGCATCGAAGGTATAATTAAACATATATTATTTATATACATAGATTTTATCTATGTTTCTGACATATTTTAAATCAATTTTATTAGTGCTAAAAAAAATAGAATAAACTTGACACGCTTTCATTTATGTTATCCATTAGGCAAATTGATTTACTCCTTATATTCTCTTGGTTTAAAAAGCATTAATATGAGAAAACCACTTTGAACCAGTTGCCAATTGAGAGCAAATAAAAGTAAAATTATTGACAAAAGCTGAAAGTAAGTTTACTTTTGCTGATGTCAACAGCGCAGCTACTTGAGCTACTTTTTTTGTATTTTTTTTGTTGTGAAGCGTTGAACGATCGCTTAGTAAATTCCCAGCCCTATTCACGGCGCACTGATTTATGAAACCGAGTCAAAAACGATCCGATCTCTTTTGTCGCCGGCATTTTTGGCACTAATTTGACAAGGTCGCCGCTTGACTGGGCTTTTGTAGTCTTGGCTGGTAGAAATCACGACTCAAACACGTTCGAAGTGATTTCGTTTTGCAGTCAGTCGAGCTTTATCTATACGGGTGCCTCTCTTTTTCTGTTTATTTTGCATTTTGAGTGGTCCAAGTCGGCAGCTCATTTCGCAGATATTTGCATAAACATTTGACGGGGTGGGGTGCGAAATGGTTGCCGTGAAATGTTGTCATTCATATTAATTTAGTGGGTCAGCCGGCGACGGTGACCCCGATCGTGCGAATTTCCTGTTAGAAAGGCTCTGACTGTTCCCCCTTAATAAATCGCGTTTCTTTAAATGGGTAATGAATAGTCAAATTTGGCTTCGTGACTGCAGATGGCAGACAATTAACCCTAGAGCACCGAACTATCCCCACTCTCCCACCTGCTGTGACCAGTTCGCTTTTGAACTTTCATTCCTTTCGGTTATGCAAGCCGGTAGGATGAGGATTTCTGCCCAGATAAGAGCCGGCGAAGGCAGAGCTAATTAAATTATAAGCCAAGTCTGACGCTGACCCAAGATGAGCCAGGGAATGGGGTTACCAGGAGGTGGCCTCATCCCCTTTTTCGCCGAGAGTGGTTAAATAATATCCAAATGGATGTTTTCGGTGTTTGCCGTTCGTGTTGCTGGTGTTGATTTGGCCATAAATTTTGTATGCTTTTGACGCCGAAACCGACGACCAGAGCCGAAAAACATTCACGGAGAGATGAGGTAATGCAGCCAATAACTCTTGAGTTACAGTGGGATTAATTTGCACAGTGCAACCGTAAAAGCAAACTAAACTTTAACGATTTTAGTGGGCTATTAGTACGACCGCAGCAAAATCGATATTTTATATGACCTAAAAGCCTTTTTCACGGTCTTTGAAATTTTTGAGTAGCATACGTCGATATTTAAGTCAATCGCTGTTCATAATGTTACTTTCCGGTCTTAATTAATGAGTAATTGAATAAGTTATTGTGTGATCATTAGTTTGAATTTAATTTGATGGGAATTTTATTTGGTTGTTAACAATTTTTTAAAAATTCATTATGGGCTTGAGGGATTTTTAGCAGCTTTTAAGCTCCTTTGTGGCTTAGTAATGTTTATTACCTGGAGTTCCAAGATAATTATTAAAGGTCAATTTTGAGGCCAACTACGGATGGGTATTAAAATGCTATTCATCGAGGAACAGATTTAAAATTTTTTTACCTTAACAATTATTAAATATTAAATCAACAAGAATTGCTTCTGAGAGTTATAAACAGTTAGGTGCAATTGCAGTTTACATCAAATTTAATTATATTAAACTTAAAACATTTGTTCCACTTAGGGTAGGGGTTTTGAAACAATGATTTATTTAGATACCATATTTACTAACCCGCTCAAAACGACAGGCTTCGAAATTGCTTCATATTCCTCCCAGCGCCGTGAAGCAATTACCCCTGAAGTAACTGCACCCGCCGACTGTTTGGGTTACTCATTAGGCCGGGACACCCACTGTGCCACATGGAGCAGTTGCCTGGACGCGAACATGAATTATGCGTAGACATCACGCGGGTTGGTTAGTTCACCGCCTGCTCCTCGCCTTTTCCCTCTTTTTTTGGGGCCTGTCATCGGGCGTTGTCAACAAAATGTTTGCAGCCCAAAGGCAACGAGGGGCCAGCTGTCGGCGGCGGCATCATTTCAATTGCGTTTTATGGCCATAAATAAGCCCAACGGCGCACCGAATGATTTTTGGCCTACAGGCAGCTAACAAGGAAAATGGGAAAAGCTATGAGTGCTGCAGACGGATCGCAGCCAAGTCGTGATCACACTTGCCTGCCAATTACCCTGGCGCATCAATTCGGATGGTTTGTGCCGGCCAAGTTAATAATCTCATCAGCTGGAGTTTCCGGACTGTGAGATCGAGAATCTTCTGCACTGGCCAATTTGCATAGACAACAATGCTAAATGGGATGTAATGACGGGCCGCCTGCCGGTCTTTCAACCAGTGCAATTCAATTAATTAGCCCGGCCAAGAGCGCTTAGAGTATTTCGTACTTTTTTCTCTCCTTGGGTTTTTCTTGTTGCCACACACGCGTGTGATGAACATTTCCGCCATGGAAAGCGTCTGGTCGGATGTGTGTGTGTGTGTGTGTGTGTGGTGCAATCAAAATTAATTAAGGCACAAAGAAAGGCGGCCAGATGCTTTGCATGGCTTTTCCTCCGACCTGCCACTTTATTGCCTTTTACCGCAACGCTGCACCAATTTCCATTGCACCTGCAGCAGCCACATTGGCGATGAGGTTGTCTTCGCTCTGTTTTTTGCTTTTTCGCTCTGACAGGAACAGTGCCACCAGCGAATGTGCATAATTAGAAGTGGTTACAAGTCCATGTGATCGCAGAATCAGTTAGCTGAATCGTTTGGTTGTCCAGCAATCAGCTGGAAAACTGGCAACAGTCAATCCGACATTGTCGTGGAAAACTGCAGCTGCATCTCATCCAGCTGAGGGTGCATAAATTAATGAGTTAGGATTGTATGGCTGTGGTTTTAGTGATATGGTTCTTGTGCACAAAATTCTCTCACAAGCACAAAATAATATAATATTTGGTAATAAATGAATAAAGATTTTAACGATAAGTTTGATTTCGAGCCATCCTAAAGAATTAAGTTTGTCCCTTAAGTTCTTGTTGTTCTCATTCTTTCCCAGTGTTTTCCACATTACTACCTTTGCTTGCCAATCTTTTTTTACCATTTTTAAAGGCGAAACTTTACATTTTATTTAGCCATGAAAAGCCACATGAAATCTTAATTGCTTTAATAAGCAAATCACTTAGCGGGGGGTTTTCGCGATTTTCTCAGAGAACTTTCCCAGCGTAATAAGAGCGAGAGGAAGGGACTGAAGAAGTTGAATCCTCGGTTGCAAAGTGAAATGCATAATGTTGGCGCTGCACGATGCAGATTCGGTTGCAGATGCAGCTTGACATGCAGATACAGATGTTAATGATAATACCGCGCAGCGAAGACGACACCTGAGCACTGACTGAGAACAGACGAACAGAAAGAAATTTGAGAAATGTGAGCAGTAATTAAATGCAAAACTCGAAGCGCAAGAAGGAGAACAACGACCAGCGACAACGTCAACGATCCAAGATAATGCATAATTGCACAAGACAAAAGGAAATGCCAGCGACTCATGAGCAGCAGAGGAGCATGCAAAATATGAGAAGAATATCTAATGCCGTGCCACGGCACTCTCTACAGAATGGCAGTCCGCCACCAACAACTGCCACATCCATCCTTGGCTGGCTTAAAACGGCGTTCAAATTAATGGCCAAGTTTCACATGAGGCAGAAAGAAGCGCAGATGCCAACACAATTGCCAATGGAAATTGCTGCCATCTCACATGTGCCATAGTGTGAGTGTGTATCTGTGAGTGCGCCTTCGTTTGTTTGCGAAAGTTGAGTACAAGATACAAGTGGTTAGATACAAACTAGAACAGCAACTGCCGGGGTACGAGTTTATTGTATGTCACGATGGTGGAATACTCTATGCTTTACAGCTACTCATAAAGTGCAATTAATTGCACAAAATTGTTTCACATAAAATTTATAGTTAATTAAGGTCATAAATTCCAGTTTTTATATTGAACAGTTGAACAGACAAAATTTTTAGTTCAAGCTATTAACTCTAACAAGGTAAAATTAATAGTTCATATCAATCAATAACATTTTAGAATACACTTTCACTTAAGGGGAGTTGAATTTCTTCCTTTTATTCATACGTCGATAATTAAACTATAATTTTATCAACACGATGTGTTACAAACCCATTTATTATATTAATAACCCCCTTTTAAAGAGCATTAACAAGTATAAGTTCTTGTAACGAAGATGAGTTGAGAAAAGTGACTTGCGGGCTTTTTTCGCTGGTGTTAGAACACGAACTCCGCAACACGGGGGCAAAAAACAGAAGTTGCCACTGGGAAGTAAATTCCATGTTATTATTTACCAGCCAACGGAGGAATGTTCAAACAACATTCAATCAGAAATCGGCAAGAACAAGGCGGAGCAGATACCGCTGATACACGGTTACAGATCAAGATAATAAATTTACCACCACTCTGGGCCCGCAATTTATAAAGTTCGGCTTGTCCTAAAAAGCAGATACTTCTACTTCTTTCAGTTTCTAGCCACTGCCACTTACACAAACTTTTCTTTTGGCCAAAGCTCCTAGTTGTGTGCGCTCTGCTTTTTGTTCGGCTCCTGGGAGAAGCCGTAAATATGAAAACAGAAAGCAAGAAACTTTATTTGGGTTAGCGATTGTTTAAAAATGCATAAGGATGTGAAACTTGGAATAGCTGAAAGGAAAAAGAAGCCCGCAGGACTTTGGCCAGAGGAGCTACAAAGGCCCGAAGCAGAAAAGGGGGCTTTGCAGGAGCTCAAATAGTAAATGGAGCTGAAATTGTCACACAGAGAAAAAAGTCCTTAAACTATACATTTAAATTTTTCATGAAAAACAATTTTAAATCCATTGGAAAGCAATATTTTTTTACTGTGCAGAAAATCTACATCTAAACAGATTTTTCTTACATCCACAAGGCAAAACCAAGAAGATCTCGGCTACAAAATAGGTAAACCTAAGAAGCAAGCCCTAAAAAGAAGTAGACGCACTTGCAATTTCAGTTAAGCTTATTTCAACAGGTTTAGGGATTTGCCACATTAACTTGTCCCCATTAAGGTGTCCTGATTTGAATTTAATATGCAAATTAAGCGACAGCTTTGGGTTATTTAAATCAAGTAAACCGCTCACCCACTCACTTGGAATTCACCTGCAAAAGTTTTTAAATTAAAAAATTATGGATGGCCAAGTAAATGGCTTTCTCGGTCAAAAAGAAAAAAAGATAAATATTGAGACAGGCGGCAGGTGGGTGCAGTTTTGCAATCAAGATGAGTGGGCGAAAGTGGTTCAAGTGGTTTTGTGATTGCGAATGTAAATGCAATTTCATTAAATTGAATATTTATAGGTTGTCATTGAGCAAATTGCAGGTAAATTGAGGTTTATCCTAATATTTCCACATCGCTGATGGTAATGTATGTAGTAATGTTGCCAAGATAATGGACGGAAATCATCATTAGCCTTGAACATTATATTCTAAATCTGAAAATATATCTTCTTTTCCGACAAATTTTCAACTATTTTTGTAACTTCTAAGAATAATGATCAATAAAAAGAACCGCTTGAACAGGTTTCCAGGGAATTCTGCGCACAGAAGCCGTTTGATGAGCATAAATCTTGATATCGGAACATTATTAACGTCAATTAATTCTAACTGTTCGAGACGAAGGCCATCCATTAAGCGCTGAAGCTGCGAGGTGGAGTTCAGGGGGTGGAGAACTCACCTGGGATGGATGGATGGATGGATAGCTGGCATTTCTCCGGAGACCCTCAACCTGTTTCTCCCCCAGCTTTTCTGCAATCGATACAAGTGGCTATTCGGTCTGCTGTATTTGTGTTTTTAGTGCTTTCCTGGTGGCCCGCTGTTTTCCCTCTTTTCCACGTTGTCTCGCCTCACGATTTCCCAAATCCGATTATTATCAAGTCTCACGTGAGTGCACGCTTTGTTGCTGTTTATTTTTATTTTTACCTCTGCTCGGCTATTGTGCTTTTACAGTTGCCTTCTGCTTCTGCTTCCTTGGAAAATTGCTTTGAACTTGAAAATTTCCCACGTGACGCGACGAGAATCAAACTCTGCTTCTGGCTTTTCTTTTGCCCTCTGTTCGTGTCACATGTGCAAAGACACCCCTTGCGAATTTTCCCCTGAGTTTTCCCCGCACGAAAAGCAGCTGCACTTTGCGTGTCATTCGGCTAACGGTGTCGTCTTTTCCCTGCTTTTCCTCCTTTTGATTCTTGGCTTAAGCTTTCCTTGCTTTGGTTGCCTTTTCTCAGTCTTTTGTGGCAAGTGTCGATTGGATTTAATTGGACAGTTTTTTCGTGCATTCCATACCTTACCATACATTTTTCGAGAGGCTAAAAGGCAAATTGTAAGATTTCATATTCGTGGGTAATTTCATTTATTGGTTTGTAATTTTTGTGGGAATTTCTGTTGGCTTACAATTTGAGCTAAATGTTAAACGAAGTTTGAATCGTGGTAAAACAAATTAGCTGGGCCATTTCTTGGATGTTTTTGCATTCTTTTAAAAATGCATTCCAATTATCTCGCTCTGTAAATTAAATCATAAAACAGCACAAACTAATTGGAGCTCTATGGTGAATTTAACCGTAGCTTTGCCAGAATTGCAAAAGTTCTCTTGTATGGCATTCGTTGCTGAATAAAACGTAGGAATTATGCAGCCGCATTCCGGAATTTCCATTAGCACTCGTTGTAGCTTCTGTCGCCGGGCACTTTCAGTACAACAAGTTCGTGCCATTTCGCAGATCTTGGCAAGTCTTTGAGCCAATCCATTGCGGAGTTTACAGTGAGTCTGTAAAAAAACCCAAACAAAGTGATTTTCGTGGTGCACTTCCATTTTGTTTTTTTTTTTTGCAAAAAAAAAATCAGGTACAGTGAACACTCTGAGCTGCAGATGGCACTTACTTTGTGAGCACGTACCAAACAGAGGGGAAGAGCAGAGTTCGCGAGTCGTAAACTAGGTTTGTTAACGATTGTGGCTCAGAACGAGACTTGGCCAAGACCGGTGGCAATTAAAAAGAAGTTAGCACTTGGCCCTAGGAAAGGGCGTCAGTTCGTGGATGTCAAGTTCAGGGTTACATCAAGGGCCCGGGAATTACCTGTCAGGGTCCAAAGACAAAGTGAGTAATTAATTTGCAGGCGTCTCAATCCATCAAATCTTATGTTTTTCCTCTGATGAGAGTTCATGGGAGTTTCGCTGGGCTGTGTGGGAATTTTACTTTTGATTTAATGAGTTTTTTATGGCTTGCTCTTATAGGATTGAATTCTCTGTGCAAATGGTTCAATGAGCTCTTGGATAACTTAATGGGCAATTAAATCCTCGATTTGATTAGGGTTCTAGGCTTTTTATTTAAGTCAAGACTAGAAAATTAGGGATTAAGATAAACCGTTGAATTCTGGGTATTTCAATACGCACAGCATTTTTAATTTGTGATTTTAAAAGTCATTTATAAAGCTACTCGGCTTCATTTAACGATTAATTCTGCTCAACGATTAAATGTTCGTAGTGTAATTTATTAGGCTACTTCTCTAAACAAACTTTTAATGCATTGTTTTTAACACTAAATTTTCCCCCTTCACTCTAAAAGCCATTTATAAGGCTGCCGCACTGCATCATCCTCATCATAAGCCTACTGTGCTGTCATATGGTTTTTGATGATGATGATGATGAAACCTAAGCGGCTTATGTTTAGAAAAACCCCAAATGCAAAAGCCTGCCAACTCTCGACTCCCATGTGGCTGCGTAATCAAATGCATGTAATTTGAGTTTAATGAGTGTCAAAGTTATTAAAAATCATTTGCTCCGACCAGTTATGGTGGCTTTTCTGCCAACGGCTTTGGCTTTCGGCCAGTCAGCAGGCCAAGCTTTCGGTCCATGAAAGGCAGTGGCAAACGCAAAAGTTACAAAATCGTTTCGAGACATTTTTGGGTTCGTCATCGGGCTTAATTACTGGCCAAAACTCATTCTGCCGCCAACGATTCTGGGTAAATGAAATGTGTCAATAAATTTAAATGGCGGCGAGACCGAAATTGAGTTATTAGAGGGAGGCCGCTAGACCGAAGTGAGATATTTTAACAAAGTTGTTTTGGTGTCAAAGACAGCAGCAACAATAACAAACAATGATTACAGTCGACAGTGTCTGCCATAAGTTGTGCGACCAGTTTGCTGATACTCTACGGAAAGCCACTTGAAAATTCTTGGAAAGCCGATTGTGTTTACATAATTTAATATAAGCTGGAGTTGCTATTTTTACTTTGTTTATTCAAGAAAGGCCAGCGTTTCCAACGAAATTAGGGGAATTTGTTATGGCTAGCAAACTATGAAATTGTAGATTTTGCTGCCTTGATTCATACGTTTCTCAATGGCGGCCAAACTGGTAATAAATTTTAAATCCACAATTGATATACAAGTGTACGGCAAGTGACTTTTGGTTAATTTGCCCACCAGCCATATACTTGGCCAGTCCGAATCTTCGGTTGGTGGCTGGCTGGATTGGTCTGGACTGAAAATTGGCAAATGTAATTTTTATGATCTGTGTTGTGGGCGTTGCACACCCACGACCCCGGCACTTTTCCCGCCCCCCGAAGGCCACCCAATCACTCTGATATTGATTTGATTGTGCGCCTCTGCTGCTCTCGGCTGCTTACATGGCGTATGATTGATGGGCCTGTGGCCACGAAGGACGAAGAGGACGAGGAAATATGGCAGTACCCTGCCATCGCTGCTGCCTGCTGTTGGCTGGAGATATAAATTGCATTTATTGGGAAAATTGACAGAAAAAATATTTGCACGTTAAATAGAAATTAATCAAGAAAGCGAAGTTGGGGCAGGCATGACAAAATAGTCGACACGAAGATGCCCTAATAAAAGGAAATCAAAACATATTACAACATCATTAACCTTGGTAAAATAAATATTATTAAAAACTGCCTTATTAATCAAATTTTAAAAGTAAAAAACAAATCATTTTTTTCAGTTTCCTTTAAAACGCAAGAAAAACAATATTAATGTTGGGTATCAATTTAAGTTTTTTAATAGTCTCTTATTGAAATATTATTATAAACGATTTCCAATTTAAAAAATTTAAAATGTAATTGTTAAAAAAATCATAAATCAAATGAAATACTTAACCAGTTTCTTTTTAATTTTTTTTATTACAGCCACCACATGTCTGGCCCTACAGTTTGAGCTGCACTGGGTTCTAAGCCACTCGAGGGCAAAGGAAAGGGGTAAGTTGATTGGCTCGTGTTACTCACAGCTAAACGCAAAACCCATAATTTTTTCGCATTATAAATGTATATAACTTACATATAAGAGTCGTTACTTTTTTATGGTCGTGTTTCCATGTGTCCATCTGTATACTTGTCGGTTGTCATTTGTTGTTTTGGTTTTGAGATTTGCACTGCATTCGGAAACCGGTTGAATCGGTTTCGTGGTGATCAAAGCATTTGCATAAAGTTTTGTTCTGTTTTTCTTTTTAATCGGTGTGTCTGTGTGATTTTTCTCCAACCACCAGATTTTAATTTATTTTCATTGATTGCACATATACAACTTTTGACTTAATGGTGGCTCTCTGACGTAATTCGAGCTGCTGAAATTAGCAAAATAGTCGTAATACTTACCTTATGAACTTCTTTTAACGATCTCAGGGTTTTGAACAAGTTGTGAAATGGTACGATTTAATTAATGGATCTGTAAGTTTAGTTAATTGGCTAATTGATTGACAATTTGTTAAAAACACTATACTGGGCGTTAGGAGTGAGTTAGTTAGTGGGTATGTGGATATGAACACCTGCTTAAGACGCGTCATTGTAGTTATTTAATTAATATATGAAGGTGTGCAATGTTTATTCAACGATATTCAAAAGTTTTTAAATCGTATGTTTAAAAATTTAAAAGGTGTCTTTACTTTTTCTGTTATATAAAACCATAATATACTCCCAAAGAGTTCGATTTTCGAAGCCACTTTTGCCGATAACTAAGTCCGAACTATAACCAAGTAATTTTCATCAAATAAATGCCAAGATGTCATCGCTTCCTTTTCTTTGAATCGAATTTATTTGCTTTTTTTTGCGATTCCCCACAGATTTATCTGATTCTTAGCCAACTTCTCTATCTCTTTTCTGGTTTCGAACAGGAAGTGGATGGTTGGCCACCTAGCTAAGTGGGTTCTGTGGTTTTTGGGTGGCGCGGTTTCGGATGATTCGAAGGTAATTTGTTGCCGGTCGGTGGGCCTAGACATAGGACTGATTGCCGGACTAGACTGACAGCCGGGGCAGCAAAGGGTTTAGCTAGGGCCAGTCTCCACACACTCTCATGGTCGACGAGTCCGGGCTAATTCTGGCATTGTATTAGCCAATTGTGGTGGCTCCTCCTCATTCATTTTTCCCGGTTTCTATCTCCTTACGATTTTTATTTCAGTTTCAGTTTGTTTGGCCAGCATAATGATGCCACTTGATTGAAAATGAACGTGACTTGAAAACAAGTTTCGGGGTTAAAGTTTTCTTGTTTTGCTTTTCTCTCGTCTCGTTTCGCTACTCTGCGGTCTTCTCCACCAATTCTACTGTTCGAATAAACAGAAAATAGCAAAATAAATTAGCCAGGAGATGCTCTCAGCCATGAACTTCTGTGACATGTTTTGCTGCCTCAGCTTTATTTACCGACGAGGAGCCATGCGAAATTGCATTTAGTATTATTTAATTAAAGTTTTCTCTTCGCCGGTTGGATCTCCACCGTCTCGCTCTTGGCTGGGATGCGGTCTGGGCGCCATTTTGTTGCATGTTTCCTAACAGAATAATGTGCGCATTTCCGTTTCCGGCACACGCAACAGTGCACCGAGAGCCGTCAGCGTTGAAAATGGCGCCTTCGATTTAGCAGGGGAACAGTGGAAGATTCAGAAAATGTATTAACCGAATTTTTGTAAATATTCCTTCATAATAAATAATAAATCGAATATAGTTTTTTGCATCACAATCCCTCTTTTATTATTAAAAATTTGAATCCTATTTATCCATGGTTGAACACAAAAGGTTTGGCTTTCTCCAAATCGAATACTTAATCGTTTTTCCTATTAAATCCCATTTATTGTACTGTCCACAACGCTGGATGGTGGAAGAGTAATAGTTTGCTATTATTAAGTTTTGTGCGGGTGAATTTTGCATTCGTTTTGTTGATGCCGCAGTAGTTGCTTCCGATTTTGCAGCAGTTTGCTGCTGCCGTTACCAAGGCAAATTATTATAGCATGCACAACAGAGTGTGCCACAATAAGTGGCTACGCAAGGACCCCTTCCTGGCGCCCTCCGTCCTTCTGTTCTCAACCCATCAGCAATCCCCACAAGATTGAGCGGCAAGCCATTGCAATGACAAAAGTAATTTGCTTTTAAAGCAGCACCAACTGCAGCATGGCGCAAAGGCAATTTAAATATGCATGGGCTATTATGCATAAGCGATGCTGTTTCTCCATCCTCGGATATTTCTGCACAGAGGCAAAATTTTTACATCAAAATAATCTTGATCGAAAGTTATCAATTCGAAAGAAATTTCTCAATTTTGGTTTTTAACTAGCAGTTTAAATAATTTGGTATAAAAATTCAGTAGATAACAAACATACTAATTTCTTCCAGTGCACTTACACTTATTGGTGTATGCCACATGCAACTCCAGTCGCATTTAGTTGCGCATTCGAGCAAACCCAATGGGGCTCTCCACTGACCCACGGAAGTTGCCCGTTTGGTTCACGGACTCCAGGGACCCGGTGCTGTAACTAATTCCGAGTAAAGCCCATTCGATGTGGATTATTTAAAACTTAATTTACATGGCCGTCCTCTGCCCGCTTAAACCCTAACCTTTAGCCCCTCTCGGTCGCTCTGACGCTCGTCTTGACCCCTTCTCTTTCTGGCTCTAAGCCTGGCTGACAACTGGCTCGAAACGGAGCACATTGTCATTTTCAGTTTGTCACACTTTTGCCCAAATAAAATTTCATCGCCTGTCATAAACTCTTGAGAGGCAAGTGTCACAAGCACTTAACTCAAGGAGGTGCACCGGGTGAAGGGGGTGGCGCCAAAAGTGTAAGAGAGACAGCATTATGGTTAGGTAAGATGTGAAGGAGACAGTACTCCGAAACTGCTCAAGTGGGCCAGGTCCAAAAAAGAAATATGCCAAAAAAAATTCGTCATGTGCCTAAAATCAAGATATCACTAGAGAGCTTCATATGAAAGAGATAAAGTGCGACATACTTTTTATTATTGTAAGCAATTGATAAAGTTTATTACCAATTACACTTTTAAATCAGGAATACGATTTATATATATTTTTATAACTATTCATTTTTAATTACAGTATGTTGAGATTGACATCAGACAAATATAAAAATTTTAAGAGCAATAAAAATAGAAAAATTCACCATTAAAATTGAAAACATATATATTATTAAAGCGGCTTTTCCTTTCATCTTTCTGCAATAAAACAACGACATCACTACCTGGGCTATCTTCTATATTTCCTTGCTGTAAAACCAATTAATGTTTACCTCACCCAATAATAACTTTGAGGCTGTCAACAATTGATTCCGTCATAAAAGAGAGCCATAAAATGACTCTACCCCAATAGATAACGTGCACCTTATGCAATAATGTTTTTGCTTAGAGTCTGGCAAAAAAGTAAGGCGGATCCAGAGTGGCCAAACCAAATAACTGTCATGGCTAAGACAATAGAAAGGACAGACAACAGACAGGCCAGACATCCCTAGATATATACAAAGAGGGTGGGTAATAGCGATCGAAACCGGGGAGCACCAAAAGTTGTTAGTTTGACAGCCGCAAGACAGCTGTCTGTTCGAAAAAAAACCCACATTTACGAGGGGTAGCGAAAAAAGAAGCGAAAACATAAATTTTGATTTACTTGCCTGACAGTTGCTGCCCGAATTTCACACGCACCCCACAACCATCAAAGGTCGGGCACAATTTTCCTATTAGTTCAAGTGAAAAATCGCTGCAAATCGGTGAATAGAGCATGGGGCAGTAAATCAGGCAGACCTTGCATATGCCGCAGAACATATATTTCATGGCAGAGCAGAGAGTATTTCAAAGGCCCATTATGGGCTAAAGTATGGACCAGCAACTTTTCCAATTAAAAGCGAAATAAACTTTTGCCTCCGGAACTCGCTGGCTAAAATTTCAATTAAAATCATGACTGGCTAAGCTGGAATAGCCAATAAAAAGCCCATCGAATGATATTACCGATTTACCTGCCTGCGTTTCTTGTCTTTAAATTAAGTTGAATGACTTTAGAGCGACCACGTGGCGTATACTTAAGTATCGCAAATCGTTTCCAATTAAAGTGCCAAGCCAAAGGCAAAAAATCTTTCGGCTTATCATTTTTTTGGCCTTTTCCACTATCACCATTAATACCAATGCCTTGGCCACCTTCGCTTATCACAAACAGAAGTCTGGCGACGCCGCTCCACTTGTTTTTTTTTGTTTTTATTTTCGTTTCGTGGCGTCTTTGTTGATAATTTCACTTGAACAGCTTGGAAATTTGTAGGTTTGATTGACAGCCGAGTGCCGGCCAAGGTAAACGGGCCTGTTGTCTTCGCGACTCACTTGTTTAAACGCAGTTTTCATTTCTCGTATTTACTTTTATTGATATGTGTATTTGTGCATTTAATTAATGTATTTCGATGGAGTTTTTTGACCGTGACATATTTTCGTATTTGTTTTTGAGCGTGCCGTTAAAAACGGAGGCAGTGAACCAGGGAAATTGGTGGTATCTGTACTTAATTTTACTCTTTTTGAGAACTTTTTACAGGGAAAAAGAAACTAGTAATGTTTCGTTTAAATTTTTTTGAAGGAAAGGCTTAAATAAATATTATAAAAATTCGTGACAAAGTCCATTTTATTGCAAAGAATTTCAGGCAGATATATCAAAAGGGAAATAAATAAAATGGATGGGTAATAATTTATGTTTTTCCAAAGTTTCATTTTATTTAAAGATTAATTTCAAGTTAAAAGTAAGAATCAATAAAAGAAATAACAGGAATATTTATATTTATTTATGAGCTTTGATTGTATTTTTAAATACAAATTAATAACTCAACAAGTCTTATTTCAATTTATATATATTTCACCTTTTACAATCTTTTGCCCTTCTTAAGAACGGGTATTAATGTTAACATTTAGCTGGAACCCCTTTCATCTTTTATTAAGCCCACCCACAACTTTTATCCTCAATTAGGATATATATCTTTCTCTGCGAGCGTTTTTCATTTTACACTAGTTTTCCCGCATATTCCGCCTCTTTTCGCCCCCAAAATGCCAACACTAACTAGTTGAATGCAATCAACACGCTCGCAATTAAATGCGACAAAGTGCGGACTTGCAGATGTGGTTGCTGTTGCTGGTGGGTAACCCGTTCCGCCCACAGTTCCAGTTACCTCAACACGTCCCGCCCCGCCCCCTTTTCCATCTCCTTCAAAAGCGACAACTGTCAGCGGGCCTTTGGCACACATTTACATGCTGCACACCCCCTTTTGCACCTCCTCCATTCGGGGTTAGCGTGTGAATTAAATTTGTGCATAATTGCAGTTGCAACTGCCATTGCAGTGCTGCAGCCATAAAATGTCAATATCAAACTGTAATCAACAACGATAAATGTTTTCTGCGGCCCAACTGTTTTCTTTTTCACTTTGTCAATCACTGCAGAGACATAGACATAAAAAGGGGCTGTAAAAGCGGTGCCAATTGAGTGCTAATATGAAGTGCGTAGGAAAACTGCAGTCGGGATTTCGGAAAAGTAAACCAATTTAAGAATTAAGTTTTCAACGCTAAGTGCTGTGCAAACACGTTTTCTGTCTGGTTAAATGGCTTGCCTTTTGCATATGTAAATACAGTTTTCATGCGAATTAATTTAGTGGAAATGAAAGTAGAGAAGTTTTATGGCTTAATTGCCAAAAGCACTTTAATTATGTATGACTTATTTTGAATGCCGGACAGGAAGCATATTTTAATGGCAATTATAAAAGCGTGGGCATACATATTTTGCTTATTATGTCATATTTCAGGAGCCCATTTGCAATAGCTTATTTAAGTTCTATAATTATTTACAAAAACCCATATAATTTGTAATTTCAGAACCACCATGCGACAGACTTTACGAAACATCACCAGCGAAATGTCCAAACGAAACGGATTCCATCAGCAGAAGGCCCAAACCAGCCGACCCATTAAATAGATTGCCAATATAAAAATAAACAAATTTACGAATACTTACCAAACTCAGGGAAATACCCTTTGAAGTGCGAAAAAGGAACGCGAAAAGGAGCGGCAACGAGAACTCCGAGAAGGAGAGGGAGAAGGTTCGTTTTTCCGTGGAGAGAGTGATAGAAAGCCGCCAAAATTACGACGTACCACCCACCCACGCCCAAAGTCAAACAGAACCCGGCCAACACGGACGCCATGTCCGGGCCGGGGGCGTTTGACGATGAGCCGCCGCCGGAGCCGCGGGACGGATGGCTACTGGTGCGCATCCACGTGCCGGAGCTGAATGTCTACAAGTGTCTGCAGTTCCCATCGGAGCGGCTCGTCTGGGATGTCAAACAGCAGGTGCTCGCCTCGCTGCCGAAGGTATGTCGGTCACTGTCATTACCAAAGCCATTATCATTATCTCGCAGTGTATATAGATCAGTGCATGTCTCATGTGCGCTAGAAACTCCATAAACGGGGGAAAAACATCTACAGCTTGGGCCCTTAAAAGTTAATGAGTGTTATGCAAAATATACTTTAATTATTAATGCTCAGTTATTTCGATTAATATTTAACAATACATTTGAATGACAGAAATTTATTTTGAAAGTTGTAAATATTGTACAATCGAAACCATCAAATTGACTGCATTTCGCACACAAAATTCGATCTTAAACATAACCAGTTTCCAATTCATCCTCGTAGGCGAACAGAAGTTCCACATAGTAGGACCAAACCACTAACCAGGCGTACAGCAAAATAACTATTAAAAAAAAAAAGATTAGTTATCAAGTCACATATTAAATATGATATAAAACCCACACATTGTGATGACAGTCAAGGCTATTATCACCCAATTGTAGGCATAGACTGTCAAGGTCAGAATGTGAACCAGTATCCAAATTGGCGTAAAACCCAGAAAGGGTAAAAAGAGCATCTCATTGTTCTAATAGGGAAAATAAATGGAATAAATTAAAACCTTAAAGAAAATTTAAGTTTTATTCCTGAAAATTGATTCTTTTATAACCATTTTCTTTTTTTGGATGGTTCAGAATTTAACCATTAAATTTAACCATTAAAAAACCTTTACTCTGAATATTAGGGATACAATTTTATCACTTGCCAGAATTTTTAAGTTATAAAACTAATTTGGAAACCAAAGAAACTTACATTATGCACTCCAAGGCAGAGCATTGCCGATGCAATGACTCCGAAAAAAGAGAAAACCATAGTGGCCTTGAGGGCAGCCGGCGCTGCGAAGATCGACCGCTGGTACTCCGCCGGGAAGATGCACTCCATCATGAAGCCGGTGCCGATGGTGATGTAGACAAACCAGGTGAGGAAGATGCAGCCGAAGAGCAGCACCCCGAAACGCAGGGAATAGCAGAAGCAGCAGTTGGTGAAGATCTGTTTCAGATACCTGCAGTGACACGCCATGGCATAGGTTATTCAAAAATTGCTCTACAAATTCTAAACAAAAAATTTCTATAACTTGTTGAGTGAATTGAATTTTCGACACAGTTCGATTTTTTATCTACTTCGACCTTGTACATATAAAGACAAATTAAAAGATGATGACTAGATCAGAAAATACAAATAAGTTATTTCATTTAATTTTTGGTAGGTTATAATCAGACGACAGTAGATCAAATAGAATCGTCATATTCCACACTGCCGAGATATTTGTAGAAAGCGTGCACTATCATCAGAGAGTACACCAGCCCAACTATGGGAATGAGTTTAAAAATTAATTTATATTTGAATAAACAACACAAATACCCACCAATAATCACCACCTGGACGGTCAATATAATTGGAGGGGGTTTGACTTTCACCAGCTCGACAACGGCCAATATAAAGTACAAAAGAGTATAATCACGTATACGACTAGCCAGAGAAGAACAAAACCTCGTTTGCGCTAAATAGTAAATAGGTTATATCAGTAGTCTCCAGCTGAAGCGAAGAAAAACCGTCTCACCTTGGAGGCCGCATAGACGAGCAGGATAGAGCTTAGAGTTCCAAAAACCAGGACCGGAGACATGACGACTGGACTCCAGGATTTGTTGGACACCTCCCTGATAAATATTGTGTCGTTCGTATGCGTTATTAGCTCCCCAACATGGAAAATGATGAAGATCCCACCAATGATCATGCAACCTACGTTTAGGGGCAAAAAAAAGCAGCACCGCTTAAAGAACATGTTGTTAAAATCACAGTACCAATCACAACACAATTATTTATGAATTTCTACATGAATTTTGATTGACAGTCTTGAATGCAAGGATCAGTTGATCTTAATACATTTTTAAAATAGAGAACTAATAATGGAACTAATGAAACAACGATTCATAGATATGAAATTTATTTCTGTCTGCAAAGTGGTGAAATTTGTAACTAATCTTATTTTGGTGACCCACACAAAAAACCAATTACAGCCGAAATGCAATTCAATTTTTTTTACGACTTTTTGCTGATTGAAATTTTATACGGCTAAAGGCTGCCACGTGCCCTTACAACATGAAATTGGCTAAGCCCCCCTGCCCTCGAATGGCTGCCAAATGCCCTCGTGAAGTTTCAATTTTTTGAAGTTCAATGCAATTTTCCGGCACAACTGCAGTGTCTGAAGTCGTGCGCCCAGCCAGAAATCGTGACGCTGCAGATTCAAAGATATTTGACAACTGAATGGCAGTCTGTCAAGAAAGAAAAAAAAACCCATCTAGAAAGAAGGTTAGATTGGTAATGAAATGAATGTAACCATTACTAAAATATTTGCTTATCAAATTACAATTTTTTTTGAAAATCTTAAAAAAAAATAGGAAAACAAAGAAAGAAAATAAGAGTCCAAAAGATAAAGTTCCAGAACTAAAAAAAAGATGAACAGATAAGTTATATTAAACACCTCGGAAGTGAAATCTCCCAGTAATCTTAGAGTTCCCCAATTAAGGCGGGAGGCTAATCCTTGTCCATTGTGCTAATGAACGTTAAACAATGGCCAATCAATTGTATACATTTAATAACAATTTGTTGAGCAAATTGCTGTCGAAACATTGTCAAACGCAATTCCACTGCGGGGGCCGCGCCCATTTCAATATTGAAACCGCAAAATTGCAAACGGAAATTCGGTGCGAAACCCAGACCCCAGCCGAAATAGAAACAGCAACTGAAACTGAAACCGAAACCGAAACCTAAGCTGATAGCGAACTCGAAATCGCACAGGAATCGTTTCGATTGGAAGTGAACTGCGCTGAACCGAACACAATGACCCCCAGCTAATTGCATGGCCCGGTCTCTCGTGCCGGTTCCGTTTTCAATTTGGTCAATTCCAGTTCGACGTGGCAAGTGACAGACTCTGCCTTGTTTTTGTATTTCGGGGGGCGGCTCATTGGGGCGTGGGGGCGTGGCTGTTCTGGTTGTAGTGTCAGCTTGCAGCTTTGCAAATTATGTTGTAAATTTCGATCGGGTGTGGGAACCAAATGCTGCCTGTTATTTGCTATTCAAACTGTTTTCGGGTGATATAAGTTCGCACTGGCAGGTCCTGGGTTAAAAATGGCTTGTGTTTACTTTTAGAATTTCGTTTAAAATTTATTTGAGATTTTTATTTCGAACTTCTTTATGTCTGATATTTTTTTCCAGCCTTAGATTTAATTTTGCCTTGTGTTTTTTATTGTTTTATTAACGTAATTTGGAAATTTATTTCTTAAACAAGTTTTTTATTTGAACTTTTCGTCTTACAACAATAAATCACTCTTTATTTAAAATATATATGACTATTTATGCTAAATTATATGTTTGTTGAACCCCCATAGTTCATTCCTGATTTCCATGAGTTATTCCACCTGGCTTTCAGTTTTTAAAAACGTGAAAGCATATCAGGTTGGCGACACATTTCCTGCTTCCACAGTCGTATATCAATCAGCGTGTTGGGCGCATATCTTATCGCAGGTTTTCTCTTGCCACCGAACATAGAACCCCCTATAAACGTACCCATATATAGTCTGAAGCCCATCATAAAGAATACGATTCATGCTATCATGGCGCAAATATTTGCAGTCCAATTGAGGTCTTTCTTCTTCTCACATTTTTGCTCAACCTATTGAGAGCCTTCGATAACTGAAGAATGGTTGAGCAAATCCCGGAGACCAAGACAAACGTGAGTGGCAGTAATTTTACATTTTATCGGTCGACGGCCGTTATCGGGACACCTGACGATGGCGGCGGGTTCTATAAATGTGTTATTATTAGGTCGGGCGTGGAATTTGCTTTCAATGACCGATCCGCGATGATCAAACGGAGCTTCAATTAAACTTCACACCATCCATCAATCAGTCAAACAGTCTGTCAGTCTGTCAGTCAGTCACTCAGCCAATATGTCGCTGCTCCAGTTTGCTGTTGTGTGTGGGCCTCTGGCATCTCGACTTCCGCCTGCTAATCAAATCGAAATTGAAGCTTTTCTGATCTGTATTCGCTTTTGTATTTTTAGCTGAGTTTTTGCCTCGATTTCTGGGTGGGCGTTACTTACCGGTTTTCGTCTAAGTTGTTTTGCTTGTAATGCTCCACGGGCTTTGTTTGGCCCGAAGTTCAGCTCAATTAATAAACAACTTTAGCTCGTGGCGATAAGAAACCAGTAAGGAAAGCTTAGCTGCATATGGATTTCTTGGTGGCTCAATTTTGGTCTAAGGTAGCAATGGAAAATACGTGTAGGGAACATTTTTAATGGCATTACGATAAGGGAACGAGATATAATGGTTATTGGAAATGTTTCAATTGTTTCACAATTACCTTAAATCAATAAAATCATGCTCATACATCCCCCCCATTTAAAATTATATATTAAAGTCTTCAAATTATTTTTAAGAGTGCATTCTAGCCCTGATTCTTTAATTTTATTTTCAAAACTTTGTTGTAACTAAAACTTCAAAGAAGTTGGATAAAGTGCAAGCAAAATTCCACCGTAAATCAGCCAAAGACTAAAGCATTCAAAGGGGATTTCTAATCGAATGCTCTTAACTTTCCAACAAGAATAGACAGACAGACAGATAGACAGACAGACAGGATAACTAAAAGTGCATGAGGCAAAAAGGAAGGCAAAAATTGCTTTTAGCCAATCGTAATTGTGGTCTGCGAAAACGTATATGTGTTTGGTAAAGAAAGACTTTCCCCTACAAGTAACACCAGCAACTTTAATCAATTTAAGACATTTTTGTTCAAAATAAACACAATAAATCTTGAGCTAAAATTGCCTAGGAACCAACAATAGCAATTAGGCTTAGTAAATGGGCAATGGCCTAATTAAGCCAACTTAATGTGTAGTTTCAAATCACATGCAAAGAGTTGACTGCCTAAATGTCTTTTGGGAATTACTGCGAAAACTTTTGCGCTGCCTCGAAAATTTTCAAAATATAGACATTTTGCACAGCACTTGTGTGTATATAAGACCCTTTGTACTTCTTCGCCCATCCAATCTCTGGGCGCTCGTTAGATTTAATGACGCCGCATAGTTTGCGCACGCACGACATCATTTCAGCGACTTTTTGTCTCACTCCCGCGCCCTGTTCCCCTCCTTTCTCCTCCATCTCTTATTCAGCTTAAGTGGCATAGAGACCCAGTTGCAGGACCCATCTGCGTCTATATCTGGGGGCCCGTCTCTCTGCCCATTGAACCGTTAATTTGGGTGAGAACTTTACTTGGCCCCGCCATCGCATTATTCATTCGGGCCGCCTAGCAAAACGCCAGAATGTCACATACTTCTGTGGATAATTTCGCTCCCTTTGGTGGGAAGGGCTTTCTGCCAGGCTCAAGCCATTGTTCGCAGCAATAAAGATGCTGCCGATAGAGCGCTCCCTGCACTCGATTGGTTAAAAGTCCTCGGCTGAGATTGAATTCTCTACTAGGAGCAAATGGGGAAGGCAAAAGGAGCTGGGAACAATGAAGTGGTAAAGTTTTATAACCATTTGATGGCGTAGGGAACAATGTGTATATGTTTAAGGCATGTAAAGGTCATGGCATGTAGTATAGAACGCATAAATATTCGAGTATCCCACTCGCTGTATGCAAATTTCTCATGCGTTACTTCAGAGCATAACAAATAAAATCACAACACAACAGCATGCAGCCATAATAAAGTGTACAAAAAATAAACTTAAATTAAATGAAATTCATAAAAAAGAGTTTTATGACATTTGCCTTGCTCAGTCGGGCTTACATTGCGTATGCGTGATATGTAAATTGTATGTAGGCTAAACATGTAAATGCCATCCTATATATGAGTCAGTGTATATGTACAAAAGTAAATTTACATGCATAAAACGAGAGCATTGTTATGCGGCATGACAGCCACAACAACATCACCCATCGCCGGTAACAAGATTCCTCGTTATTAATTAAAATGTTTTGGTTTCATTAATTTCGGTGCTGCTCCTGGCGTTTTTTATTTAATTAAATGTCAAACAAATTAAAAATTAAAACGTGAAACAAATGGAACACACGTGGCCTGCTTTGGATGAATTCAACAAATTGTTAAATGGAAATGCTGTGGCATCCCACGCTACGTATACGCAATCTGACCTGCTGCACTACGTTGGATTCAATGAACAAATAAATACTGATTAAATTTACACGCCGCAATGTTTGACTATCATCTGATCCGATATCGTGTTCTGGCAATCGCTGCGAATTATTGGCGCAGGTGGCCTTTTGGTTTAAGGTTTGTGGCTGACTATAATACACCCATTAGTACTTACACATATGCCAAGATAATACCATGAATAAATAATATTTGCGGTCTTTTATTCCTGTTATTGTAAGACATTCTTTTTCCTTGCTGCAATATGTATTTATTAATTTTAAAGTTTAAGTTTAATTTTAATTGACACGAAGCCCGCAGCGACAGTCGGGCGAACACCTACGCAAATATTTGGTTGCAAGTTGCAACACTCGTTTTTCGCTGTTTTCCACTAGCGAGACAACGAGGCACATTCAGTTCCAACTACGAAATGTGTCAAGTACAGCAAACAGTAACAGATTTATGGCCAAACCCCAAGACACGCGACCAGGAACTGTTTTTCCATACACCTCGACCCCCCCTGGAGCACCCAATCTCCGCCAACTCCTCCCTTGTAATTCAATTAAAATGCAAAAAAAGGAATAAGGCGCTTCAGGCATTCGCAAATGGAGCAAGAAAAGATATAAAAACGAGTAGAGGGGCAGGGCTGCTCCAAATGGATATGTATCCATGACCACTGTGAGTGGTTTCTTTTTTGCCTGCGGACAGTTCTCGATAACATTATCGTGAACAGACTGTGACCACAGAATATTTCAACAAAATTTCTGACATTTTATCAGCAGGCAAACAAATACAAAATTACAAACTGGCAAAACAACACAAAAAAAAACCCAAATATTTCGGTGAAACCTTTTGACTGCATGTTTTACTTTTATTTCAATGTGAATTTGGGAATCTCGTGTATAATAACCATTTATTATGCTGTTTCTCAAGTTGTTAATTTTTTTTAGGATTTAAGGGGAACAATAACCAGGCTGTGTTTCTTTGTTAATTTTTTGTATTCATAATTTTTTTTGTCTAACAATTTAACAGTTCAACCAACTTAAATAAATTAAATCCGTTAGACAAATCGAATTGTGTAAGTAGCCCTCTAAACGACCTTGACTCTGAAATTATATTTGTTTCTGTGCTTTTATCGCTTCATGTATCAATGAAAGTTGCATAAAGCGAGGTAATTGACTTGAACAATAATAGCGGGACAACAACAAAAAAATGGGGAGTGCTACAGTTCAGACAAAAGCAAAAAGTAATTGTAGTGATTTGATTTTAGCAAAAAAAAAAGTAAAAAGCCACCCTTGGTGACATTCAAACTAAATGGAAATAATGGCAGAAAGTAAACAAACACATTAGTTACAGTCCTTTTAAAACTGTGATTATTAAATGCGTCAGAATCCACAGGAATTAAAGTAAAATAAATAGCTTTAATTTATTATAGCATTGGAATTTTTCTTAATTGCATTATTATAATAAACATTTTGAAGTGATAATATTTTTATTTGAATTTATGATATTTTTTTTTTGCAAAAACTACTATTTCCAGTAATTTAAAATATGCATTTGAGTTGGCGTTTAAAAAATGATTAAAAGTTACACAAGTTTATAACTTACAGGTTTGGTGTCCATTACCATAAACTTATGCTAAACCCACTAATTGCTTTTAATATAAAATAATAAAACATAAAAAATACTTGTTTAAATACTGTAGCTCTGATAGTTTTACCCCGCTAATGACTATAAATAAATCTCTTAAACCGTTCGCTTGTATAATAAAGTCAAATAAAATAACATAAAATATAAATGAAATAATCGCTATAAAAACCAACAAAAGAGGTGACGAACAACGACTGTTAACAGCGCGGAAAGTTTAAAGCATTTTGAAGAGCGCTCAAGTGTTGCAGGCAAATTGAACAACGCAAGTTCAATTCCAAATACACACAAATATCACTCGCATAAATGTAATTTCCTCTGCATGTGTGTGCCATTCTGTTTGAGCTGCCCTCTACCTAAATTATTAATGGCACTTTTATGTTGCTGTACTTTATTTAGTTCTCTCTCTGTTTTTTGCAAATTTAAATTTGATGTTGGTTTTGGGTTGCTTTTCAATTTCCGACGCCCCAACGCCGAACAATGAAGCACTTCCGGTGACTGTTTATATGTGGCTGTAGATTATGTTCATTAGTTTGCGTCAATTTGTTTAAACCGTCGTATGTGAATATAGAATGTTTATATAAATTGAGCACTGAGGCGGGTGGTAAACCCTCGAACAGCATCCACAACGGATATTATAATTATGATGATCTGAGTTTTGGGGAGGGTGAACGGAATACCAGCATTGTTGTGAAGACCCCATATTACTAACGATTAGCCATTATTGAGCAAACTTATCTTGTGCTTCGTCTTTCTTTCTCTTCTTTTTGTTTCAGGTAAGAACCCGTATGCCAGGTCCAAGTCGAAGTGTTCGAGTATCTCAATCTCGCACTTCACCATTTATGGTGTACTTAAATCACAGCTCAATTGGTGCGAATCCAGTCGACTTGAGTTTAGTAGAGGTAGTAGAAGGTGTTTGAGTTCCTCAGCAGCTTATGCCCAAATGTGGACTCAGCCTTTAAAGAATGGCAGCGCCCACACAGAGAAAAAAGATTGAGTATACAGTACTTTAAAGCTATAATTAATAAATAGTGGTTCGGACAACGATAGTACATTTTACATATACTTCATTATTAAAGTAATATTTAATTGGGTATTTGTCTAGACAACGAAAACTGATGCCAGAAAACATTTGCGGAGTATCATTGTTAAGTATTAAAATAGGATCTAAATCAAAACTTATATTAAACAATTACAAGTCTGGGTAACATATTTTATAGCGTTAAAGAAACCCTAGTACTTCAATTATTTATTTATTAGTTGCCAACTGATAATATCGTAGTCCTGTAATAAAAGCCACTTAAGTTGTGAAGCAATTGAACCAATATTTAGTTTTACAAATTCTTTACTATGCATTTTTTCTCAGTGCAGGCATAACTGTGCCAAAGGCACTAAGAGTCGAAAGAATGTGAGTGTGTGGACCAGGTTGAATGCCCCTACACCGCCGCCACGCCTATTTCTCGTCCGCCCCCTCCTATCGCTTAGCTGCAACCACTTGAGCTATTTTAACGTACAGCCAAAGCGACAAAATTGTGGAAAGGGTTGAGCTGGGGACGGGGGGTGGAGTAAGGCCAGCTCTCCATCTCTTTGGCAGAAAATATGCTGGCAATTTAGTGGGCGTGTCTCGGCCCTAGTTGAAACTAACGCCACAGAAAAGAACTTTTGACGCCAGCAAAGTGCTCGGAGCAAAAATGTAGTAAAACTCAAGAGGAGAGGCAGAATGAGGATCGCAGAAAATATCTCGAGTTCATTGCTTGTAAAATTGACTTTAGCCAAAGGAGCCAGTCGGCTGAAGAAAAAAACTGCCTGCAATTCAAACTCAAACAAGCCGCAGATAGCTCGATACAATTTTACAAACAGTTTGCCTTTCGTGCCTTTGTTTTTCAGCAGTCAAGGCAAGCAATTCCCTGTAAATAATGAAATGTTTTGGGGTGTATTTATTGGCTAAAAATTTAAAAATATTTTAACTTAATGTAGTATTTTTTTCAATTTAATAAATTTAAAGCTTAAATAATTCTTTTTAAAATATACTAAATTAAACTTTAAATTCGGGAGGTAAACTTACTTTTTGATAGGTAACACATAGTCTTTACCTTCAAGTATTTTTATCTTCACATTGGATTTTTCCTGTGGTATCTGCTTGGCTTCCTTCTTAGTTACCTTTCCTTTTGGTGCTTCGCTTTGCGGCAGTTTCGGTTTTCTCGCAGTTTTTCCGCCTCATTTGCCATAGACACCAAATGTCCTTCAGCATGGTTTTCTAGCTTTTCCAGCCTGCCAGCAGTTATCTTTTTTGGATACGAGCCGCCGCTACCACCATGCGGTTGGTTGGCCAAATTAAAGTAGCAAAAACTCGTTTCCGATACGGCGCACGTGCAGCATCGCCAGTTGCAAGTATCTAGCTCCGAGTTGCAACTGGCAAAGTCTCCAATTGCAATTTGGCAGAAAGCAAAGTGAAAAATGCAGGGGTGGGGCGCGGTTGCGGGAGAAAAACAAGCGAAGTAAGCCGAAAAAAGATTTCGCATTTGCTTGCTCGTTGGTGGCATAATTCGCGCACCAGGCGACGCCCCAAAACATACAGAGAATTTTTTTGCACGGTGAAAAAGTATTGCTTTTTTTCCATTTTACATTAAAAAGGCCTTGTTTAAAAAATCGCTACCAAAAATTTTTGAAATAAAAATGTGAGATATGGGTGACATCCAAACTTACAAGTTGATTTTCACCGAAACTACTCGTATTATTGTTTATTGTATTAGGGCTTGCTTAGAATTCAAACTTTGACATTTAAAAATAAGGTTTACGGCAATTAGAATGCTTTATTTACCTATATTTTCACAGTTTTCTTTCTGTGTAATTATGTCTCCCAACTCCAGAGGGAACTGCCTTCGATTTACGAGCTGTGAGATTTCGTGCCTTGCAATTGGCAGCATTTTTCCAGCACTTCGGCTTGTTTGTTGTGGCTGTGCAGACGCAGACTCCAAACACTTGGCTCTGTTGGTGGCTTCGATGGCCAGCTGATGGCTGTAGTCGCTGGCCATATGTTTATGGCTCAGGCCCAATCGCGAAATGTTCCCTAATTACAAGTGGCACTTTGCCGACCGATGTTGACCCAAATAGCGGCGAGAACCAGCATTCCCGGGCATTCTACTCTATTTTCAGGTGAAACAAATTCATCATTAGATGCAATTTGTGTCCCGTTCACCTCTCAAAAGAATCGCTGAACCGCACATAAAGGGCCACGAGACCGCAGCCAGCCACTCCAGAGATTGATTTAAAACCGAGACTGGGGCCAAGATCGCAGAGTGGGCAGCCGGAATGGGGACGAGAACGAGAATGGGACCAAGAACGGAGGCTAAGACTTCCAGAGCACGTTCCGTTGTCAAATATGGCTGCGGTCAGTTTTTCCGCAGCGGCCAAGAAAACTTTTTTGCCATGGCAGCTGCAACTTCAGCTCCATGGCTGCATAAATTTTCGCATTCGAGTTGCTTTTACCATTTGTGGGCACCCTTTTGCCTCCGTTTACCGTTAAGTTGCAGCCACTAGCAAAGGCCCGCAAAAATTCAAATTTAGACAATCCGCCTCGTAGAACACAATGTAACATGGCTTGGGCCCTGCTGTACCATTCTTGAAAATCGAAAACTAAGATAATACACAGAAATCCTAATCGTTGACAGAAGTGCGGCCAGCTGTTTTAGACAATTTTCACACTTGGCCAGCACCTGGATTTTATCAGCCAATGAGTTTTTGTATGTTTGCGGAGCCTGAAAATATATTTTGCTTTGCCGTTTTTGTAATTCACACCTGAAACTGCAGTTGCAGTAGCCGGGAATTCAAAGCTTTTTTGCGCTTTTGTTTATGGACTGAAGCGATATGAAGTGAGTTTCCATTTGCCACATGCCACATGCACGGCGTTAATTGGACTGCTAAAAGATTGCGCACGCTGCGTATACTTAATTGTTTCTGTTCAAAAGAAAAATGTAGCTGGAGCCATGTTGAATTTATTAGGAGGTAGCACATAAATCGATTTTTGTTTAAATTGTATTTTAATATTTTTTTTTTGTTACAATGCTTTTTATTAATAGTTATGTTTTCAATACAAATTGACTAAAAGAAAACATGCTTTATAAACAATGTTCTCTGTTAATTCAAATTGATTTTAGAAAATGTTTTATTTAATCGTTATGACTGTAACAAATGTGATTGTTTTATAATTATTTACCATATCTTTCTTAATCCCATTATATTTATAATATTATTATAATGTCTATCTGGATATACAACACCAATGCGAAGGTCTCATTTGTCTTGAATAGATCTTCTCTGATCGGCTTTTGATCATTTGATGCCGACTCGAAGGGCTCAGCCCCCGAGCTGTCACTCGAGGTTGATTTCAGCCGAGTGGCAGTTGCAGTTGCAGTTGGACGTCACCCAGCCACTCAGCTAATGGGTGCCCCTCTGCGTCTCCATATCTTTGTTGATATATCCACAGAGTACACCTCTGTTGCGCTTTCTTTCCTGTGCCGTTTGGCTGCCAGTTGACCGATGGCTGTCTATTTGGGTCACAATAAGCTGCCAGCACTGAGCGGCATCAGTCAGCGTGCTGGAGCCTCAGCAATTGTTGGAGTGCTGGAGTGCACTGAGACGGAAGTTTGTTTGCCAACTTGTTTGCAGTTAGTCGCTGTCTATAGTCCGCAGTCTATACTCTGTAGTCCGTTGTCCGTAGTCCCCTTGTCCGTTGTCCGCTCGGTGTTGCATTGATTGGGCAAATGGCTGCCAGCATCGCCAGCGGTCCCAAAGAGTAGTATTTTTAATCCCAGAGCAAAATCAGAAACAGGTCAATGTGGCTTAGATATGTATGGATGCGCCAATAAAAAGGGAAGGGTAAAATATAATAGACGGAAACGAATGTAAATATAAAAGTGCTGGTGACTTAATTGGTACATTCTAAGTTGGTAAAGATTTTTGTAGAGGGCTTAAAACCATTTTATTATTATTTTGGTTTTAATTGCCTTAAAGTTTTTGCATATTATTTAAATCATCTCATTACTAAGCTCTTTTATCTCTTACAAGTACACAAGCATTTTCTACAAAAGACTCTTTTATCTTTATGTTGATATCAAGTTTTTGGATAACGGTCCTAATATGTAGTTTAGAAAAATACTATAAAATATGCTTAATGTATCCAAATTGATAAAATTTAATTCTGTGCACTCAAACTATTGTGACATTACAATGGAACTTCAAACAAAAATTCCTTACCCAAATAAATCGAATTTTTCAAGGTATGTCATTAGAGTGCCTTTGCTCAGCCACCCCCAAAACTAAAGCAAATTCCATTAGGATTTCGTTTATACTATTTACGCAGTATAATTTTCATTGCCCTTTTCAAGGGTGACTTACTTTTTGTGCCCCAAAGGAAACAAATTGGGTGGGTTTTTCCCATAGCTCTGCAAATGCTTCTTACACAGTTGGCCATAATTAATTTAATGGCCGAAATTACCTCTGCTTATGCATGACGGAGAACGGTAAAGGTTTGCTCAAGTAATCCGCAGTGGACGGAGTGGAGTACAGAACTCCACTCGCTGACACAAATAAGCCAAGAAAGAAAGTGGCCAGAACAAATGGGGGAATGGCTTTGGCTCCCAGCCACTGCAACCGATGGATCGGATCCATTGATCCGCCTCGATCGGATCGGCTAAGTACGGTTAAGCATGGAGCACGTTTGGCATCGAATCGATTAGCAATTCGAGTGTTCAGCAAATGGTCAGTGAAAGAATCGTCGGACACGTCGCGCATGTCTCCCCAACTCCCCAACTCCGCAACTGCCGATCATTGGCATCATTATCATCATTATGGTGCCCCGTTCTTCAGTGCCTCGTGTCGTCTGTTGTTGTTTGCTGTTGTTTGTTGTGTGTCGTGTATCGTTTAGTGGCGCATTTTATTGTTCTACATTGTCCAGCGGAATGACTTTGACATAGAAATGGAAATGGCCAGTCCGGAGGCCTTTGTAATACCTTTCACTGGCCATTTTTACTGGCCGGCGACACATCCTTTCCTTCCTGCAGGCTGTGCCAGATGCCAATGCACTCTCGGCTAGCTGGAAAAGTGGTTCATGGGTTTTTCCTGCTGCCAGGTATTGCTTAAATTGTTTCAGCCACCCCTTATGTTTTGTGATTCTTGGCTAAGGGTGGTTTTACTATGCCAAGAAAAATGTGCACTACTAAACTATTTAAATATTGTTTAAAAATCTTTGAAACTTGAATTTAACTAAGGAACTGTATTATAAATCTAATTGTGAACAAATCATATATTATATATAGATAATTTAATACCAAAGCTCGCAACAAATGTATAGGGACTTATTTGCAAATGTGGACTCAAAGTTTGATAAAACTAACATTTCAGAGATGAACTGATATAACTTAATAACTTTTCTAAGTTTTATGTAACAACCTACACCTAACCAAGAGTATCCTGGCTTCGTCTTGGGTTTTATTTGCATGCCCGTTTATTTATATTTTGTTTTGTTTGTTTGCTATACAGCCGAAAACCATTTCCCTTCATCTCCCTTCGTGCGTAGGAATATGAAAATGCTGAAAGCATTTCCACCGTTCTTTAACCCCAAACGAGAAAAACCTTGGAAGACCCTCTACACTTGGACCTCCCCTCTCGGAAATTTGTCGCATGTTTCTGCTTAGATTCAAGCCTAGACAGGGCGAAATGGGGATTTCTCCAGCCTCCAGCTACAGGGAGCTCTTCTTAGGCAGTCATAATCGCCAGACACGTATATATCGCATATACATATCCGTGCATACTTAGATGGATGCATGCTGTTGGCTTGTGTTTTTGTTTTTAATGTCTGCCTTCGGCTTGTTTTTGTTTGTTTGTTTGCCGTAGTCGTTGTTGTCTGGGGTCTTGTGTCTATGTAAATATTGATTTTTCCTTCTGGTGCAGTCTCTGTTGGAAATTTGTTTAGGCTAACTGCATTAGTTTGGAAAAAAAAATTGAATGTAAAATGATATGATGGAGACGAAAAGGTATTTTATATAAGACTAGAAATATGAAAAAGATATTAACAAGAAAAAAAGAAATAAGATTCTTTAAATTTACTATTTTCATGATTTTGTGTAAGAGTAAGAAACTTTTGGGTGCAACTTTAAAATGGTTGTCGCATTAAAGAAATACCCTTGTAAGTTCTTGTTTCCAATCCACTTCCTGTCAAACTGTGAGGCTAAAGTGTGGGTTCTTTGGCTAGGCATTCCCCAACTTTGTCCACCTCCCCCCGAAAACCCCAACCAGCGGCACTTAGTCTGCCAGATGGGGCATATACCACCGACGAGGAAATATCTTGGCAACATGGTTCTGTCATGCTGCCTGGCTCTTAAGCTCGCTTTTTGGACGGACTGCCGCATTCCGTGCAACATTGTCAACGGTTAATCTCTGAAAGGTCTCCTTTCTCTTCCTCCAGGTGACGTGCTGCCCCCTCTCGTCCCGCCCCTGGCATTTTGCAGATAGCAGCTTTATTGCAAATGCCTGTCACCTGCATTCACAAGTTTTATGTTGCTCTTACCCCACCCCTGTTTGCTGTGGCATCATCATGAGCTTGTCCACATCCTTTAGCCTGCCACTATATTTCTGCAAATTCTCGTATGCTTTGTTTTTTCTTTTTTCCACAGTTTTAGTTCACCTTTCGACGCTCGCTGTCAATGTCCTTTTGTCCCTGGATAGCAAAACCCCCTGTTTGTCCAAATGCATCTGGGTGTAAAAAATATGAATGGCTGATGGGCGTTGCGTCGCCGCTGCCACGCCCCCAGTGGGCAAATAAATTTCATGTCGGCGAATGCAAGTTCAATGCACTTGACTCTGATAAATGTTCGGTGGGTTGGATCGGATGCGATGAGTTGGGGGCCTCAAAAGAAGTCTTCAGCATCAACACTTTCTTTCACGCCTCAGCGAGAACTTTTCGTCTCAGTTCAAGTTGCACTTAGAAAAAAAAAACACAATAGTTACATAATGTTAATATAATAATACCAGCAATTTAAACCTTTACACTATCATTTACTATTTAACCATATTAAAATCAGCTCTATTTTTTTCAAATTCCAATTGTAACTTATCTTCTATCCCAGCGTTTAAATGGGATTTGTTTTAATGATGTGAAACTAATTTTGTATGATGCATTTGGCTGGGCAAAGTTAGCACAGAACCGATTCTGATGCTGTAGGTGGGCATGACAAGACAAACATCTCGGACGGATACCTAAAAGGAGGCAACCGGCAGAAGCAGGAGCAGCAGCTCACAGCTTTTGCCCACGAAAATCTAGCCAAACGAAACTAGTTTCGGAGCAAAGTTTGCCCCCATGCCAAACTATATGATAACGAAACGGGGAACAGGAAGACGCAGAGCAAACCCAAGGGTTCCAGGCAGCCAGCAAATGGGATGGTTCGGGATAAGTCGGCTGTAAACTTTCTGTTGCTGAATGGCTTTGACTTTGACTTTGAAGCGGCTCGAATGGCTGCTGGCGAAAGACACGTCATTGACCTCCTGGCGGGAAAAAGAGTAGCCATCCGATCTGTACACAGAGAGAAAATATTTCTTATATTAATCACATACTTTTATATTAAGAGCTGAGAAAAAAAAAAACGAAATAAATATAGATAGAGCTTCATAAGATTTGTTGTCAAAAAATTATTAAATTAATAACAAATTACTTTACTTATTTATTTAGCAAGAGCTATTAAAATAATTTTAATATTTCTGTTCTGTATGATTAAAACATGCATTAATTCAGATATCATAAACCAAGTATCGAGTTCTCAAACAAACGAGATAAATTGAGCTGCGCCTCAAAATGCAATCAACTTGAAATTAATTACCGCAATCCGCTGTCACGGCACGCATAAATTAATAAGCTCCGAATTAACCAAGTGTCGCATGAAAGGGTAACGAGGAAGGAGGGGAGGAAGCTGATCTGTAAGGGCAAACAAACCGAACCCAAAACCATTCCAAGTTCAGCGTCGCAAAATTGCCAAACACTCGAACTCGGGCGATAGGAATGCGAATGTCGAACAGAAACCGCGACTGAAAACCAGTTTTGAGAACGCATCTCCTGGTAGGGGCACTGAAACTAACATTTTTAACATTAAATGGAAAAATTAAATTTACGAATCTTACATATAAAGAAATATTCTAATTGCTATACAAACTCCAGCACAGAGAAGCCTGTTTGATAACTTCAAACTCCATTAAATTTAAAAAAAGTCATGAGCTCGACCCCCAAAAAAAAAAGCCTTTAAAAAAGTTCAGTGTGTGGTTCAAGTTGGTGATGGTCGGGCGGCATTGTTCGAGGCTCCAAACTGCGATTCAAAGTGGCTCTGCGGTTAACCACAGGCATCCCATCTTCTGGTTCCTTCTGCTCCCTTTCGGCAAACGAGCTAAATTTATAAGATGATGTGACCAAGTCCAGGTTCAGGTCCAGACCCAGGTCTCCGGGTTTCTGTGTGTGCGAGTTGGCAGATTACATAAATTGATGTTGAAGCCTCTTGGGCTGCAACTTGAGAAGACCAGACATCAGCGGAATCGGACAATCTTCCACAACAAAGAACTCAAAGCGAGCCAAAGATGCAAGCACAATGGCAGACAAAACACTAAGTGACTGTTAAAAAACGAGTGAATTCTAAAGTTTAGCATTAGCTGGAAACAAATGGAGAGATTTTTTTAGGAGCTAATGAGCAGGAAATGATTCACAAAGTCTGACGCAGTTATTGTGCTCTAGAAAACATATTTGCCCAACAAATGGATCTTTTGTTTAATATTGGCGCATGTGTGTAAATATTTTCTTAAAAAAGTAAACTAGAACCAAGGTAATATTTCTGGAAAGTAGAACCCTCGAATGGAATTCCGTGGATTAGCACTCTGAAGCAAAATTCTTTGAGTAAATATTTGTTTAGTAATTTCAAACCATTAAGTTCGGTTAATTCAAGAAATCTTATGGCGCAAAAGTAATTTTATTGGCCAGCATTTTTTTATATTTGCCCCATGGTGCAGCATCTTTTTTCTGGTTATGCCTTTATTCTTCTTTTTCCGTTATCACTTTGCTGCTTTGTCAACTCATTTGGCTCAGAACGTTTGTTATTCAATACCTTTTTAGTGGGAGTTGGAGGCACCAATGATTTGCAAACTGTAGGTTCGCGTTGCCAAATGCCAAAATAAACCGAACACAAATGTTCAAAAATAAAAGGCATAAAAAATGTGCTGACACTAATGAGACCATAAATGTTTAGAGCTCGCCAAGCCACCAAGTTTCCCGTGGAAGGTGGAAAAAAACCAAAAATCAAAACAAATGCAAGCCGTGACTTTAGCGGCAAACTCAAAACTACAGACTGCAAACTTTGAGTTAGTGGCGACTCTAATTGCAGCAGTAAAACGAGATAACAGCTACACCGAAAACATTGAGAAAATTCATTTTTTGAACTGTGTTGGGCCAATAAACCTAACCATAGAAACATCTGACAATTTAAAAAAATAGTTAATCAAGCAAATCTGATGCAAAAATGTTGTGAGGTTCCGAAAAAAAAGGAAAGGGTAAAGGTTCTGTACAAGCCTAGTATTTATACGTTTTAAAGATAAATATTTAAACATTAGTTTCATTTGGAAACAAGAAAAATCCACATTTTTCTGTGTAGAAAAACAACAGATGGTCGGCGACCCACTTCCATGCTTGGAGGCTGTCCAGTCCATCGGACTGGCTATTTACTTTTTGCTGGCACTGTTTACGCTTACCTGCCGCTATTTCCCTCTCGTTTTGCTTTCAATCAACAAGAAAACAATTGCAACAAATGCAGCAAAAAGTCCAACCAGCATCACCAACTACTGTTTGACAATTTATCAATGATGTCTTTTGTTGCTGCTCGCATTGTTGTTGGCCGAGTCGCCTCGGGGTCTTGCGAGTATTTCTTATTGGAACAGGAAGTCGCTTATTTGCTGGCAGCAAGTGCACAGCGAACATTGCACATCGCATTGACATTTACTTGAGTTCTCGCGTCTGAGCTTGACACTCACTACTCACTCGGCGGTCTAGTGGCTCTCCAACTGTGCGACTAAGTACTTTTCATGCATATTGCCAATTGCAGTTGAATTAAATTAAACTATTCCGGCTGAGCGTGGAACTCAGTGGCTCTCATACTGTAACCTCTTCTAAGTTTTACAAAAATATTTAATATTAATATTTCGTTCTTAGGTTTCTCTTTATAAATGACTTTGATACTAATTTTTCTGCTCTCAAACTGCTTGACTAAAAAATTTACCAGACAAGCTGTCTCTCAAACTGTGAAATATTGTAAATTTCATGCAAATTGCAATTTGTTTCTATACCCTTTGGAGAGGCATTGGGTCTGCTGGTTATGTTACTTGCCTGCAGTTGCAATTCCTCCATGATTTATGAACATTGCCCCACCAACCTCCACCTGCCCCTTCCCGGGCTGCCACAAAAATACAACCGAATATGTCGAATACACATTCCGCCTGCTCCACTTTGTTGCAGCCGAACTGAATTTATGGCCACCATACAGCAGCCAGCAAAGTCGCACGGAAAAAAAACCCAAAATGAGCAAAAACAGTTTGAAAAGTGCTTTAAAGCCAAAAAGTGTGCACAAGTTCTAAATTACTTTTCCAAACAGCATCCACATCGCCCCTTTTGTAATCCCCACCGAATTTCGACGCTTTTTTATGAGCCGTCTTACGGATTGGAAAATCGAAATCAAAACTCATAAAAATGCAATTTGCGCAAACAACTTGACTTTGAGCATTCCCTTCGGACAGGAGGGCAACCCCCAAACAACCAAAAAGTTGCCATCCCTTCTGCCCTTTTTATACCCTTACAAAGGGTATTCCAAACTTGGTCAACAGTAAGCAATGCTCTTAAATTAAATTTTCTTTGTATTTTCCTGATACAGTTCACCAAGGTAATCTCAAAAAATGTAAAGCTCTCTTTGTGATACATTTTATGGCATAAGGCTACCAACTGGATCTCTTGATGTTATTGATTATATTGTAAGGAAAAAAACAAGTGAATACAAATCCTGGTGTAATTAGCATGGCTTAGAGTAAAATTATAGAAAGAATTGTTTTCAAAGGGTGTTATAGTCGTCGGTCCCAAAAGCTTTCCAAACTTTGCTTGTTTTTGTTGGGGTCTAGGCCAGCGACGTGTCTGCAATTTGCATGTGCATGACTGAGACTGTAACTGAGACCCAGGGTGCCCAGCGTTGAGGGTTGGAGAAGCCACCGTAGGAATGGGAGCGGTCCAAGGGGCAAAGGATAGAGGGCGGCGCCATAAAATCCATTTGGCGCACAGCCGTTAACGTGTTTTGTTGTTTTCAAAGGGAGTTGGGGATGGGAAATATGACGACTTGGGGGGAGTAACTGCTACTTGGGGGCGTGTTAGTTTGTGTGGTTGTAATTTATGTGCCCAAGGGTGGGTGGCTTCATAGAGAAGGGCTGCTGCTACTGCTACTACTACTGCCTGCATATGAATCCGGGGATCCAACTATATAAACAAAGTCTCGGAAACGTGACTGGAAAGAAAAAGTGCATGTAAACGGAATGGCATTCAGATATTGCCTGGCTATATGCAGATAACTTGTTGGCTTTTATTTTAGAACATTATTAAAAGGGGAGGGTCCAAAGTTCTGACTAGCAATAAGCAGGAATGGTATCAGCCTTCGATTGAGTATTTTGATAAATAGTATTTGATAAAGTTTTTTTTATTTTGTCTTCTATTTTTATCTATATCCAAGATTAGACTACGAGGAAATATTCTATTGTCTTTCCATTAAACTATTTACCTCTTATATGTGACTTAATATGCTGAAGTATCTAGAAAACTACTCTAGTGAAACCGTCAACTGTCAAGGCAATACATTATCATAGTTAATTGGAAGAAAAGCCCTTTGTTATATCTCCTCCACCAATTACCCCCATTTTCCACCCATCTGGCTGACATCCCAGCCATGGTATCCACGACAAACTGTTCACTTTAATGGCAACATTTGGCACATTATGAGGCAACATGGAACTGCCTTCGGAGGCACTTAAGGGCGTGGGGAATAAGGGCAAATAGAACACGGAAAAGCGGTAAGCAACACACAGACTCATGTGTGCACACACGCACTTTGCATAATTAATGCAGCGGCAATGTCAAACCCGTTATACACTCGAGACATTTTCTGGCAGTCTGTGCATCACAGACCGACTTTTCCGGGGTGGCACAAAGGGGTGGGGGCTGGGGAAATGGTACATTTTTTTTTGTTTAATTAAAACAAGAAATTGCCACTTAAAGGCAACGGTGAATTATGAATGCCAGAATGTCTGTTGGGGCCTGGATGTTGGTGGTTCTGTAGTTGGCGCTGCAGTCACGCGCTCATTAGCGAGGACATTGTAAAGGATACAACGCATTTTTGAACTGTGGGAAATGTGTAATATATACAAAATAATAAATAAAATCCAACAAAAAATCTAATATCTAGAGTAGTTTTATTACAATTTTTAAGTATTTAACTAAAATGCATATTATAAGTCTTAAAAGTATCGACACCATTCCAACTATTATACCTACAAATATGTTTTAATTTATTTTCTAATACAAGTTCTAACTATATTCAAATTCTCAATCAAGACTTTAAAATCAAGAATTATATTCTTCTGCAAGTAAATATGCTAGGTTTCTTTTTCTGTCAGTGTTTACATATGTGCATAAGTACAAGGAGGAAGTTGAGCAATTGCTAGGCCGGAAGTCTTTTGTGGGACTCGCACGACTTGAGCACGTCAATGGAGCACCTGATTCAGCAGTGTACACACGTACTTAAATGTTTCCCACCTCCTTGTTTTTTTTGCAGGAACTGAAGGAGAGCTTCAACTATGGCCTGTTTGCCCCACCCGCAAATGGCAAGGCGGGCAAATTCCTGGATGAGGAACGCCGCCTGGGCGATTATCCCTTCAACGGACCCGTGGGCTACTTGGAGGTGAGCATCTGGCGTTAGACATCCTTTCACGTTTTCCTCTAATTTATTACTCTGCCCAAAACTTAAGCTCAAGTACAAAAGACGCGTGTACAAAATGCTCACCCTGGATGAACGCCAACTGAAGGCTCTTCACACGCGTGCCAATCTGCGGCGTTTTCTGGAGTGCATCAATGGCGGACATGTGGAGAAGATAGCCAAGATGTGTGCCAAGGGCCTCGATCCCAATTTCCACTGCTCGGAGAGCGGTGATACTCCGCTGACAGTGGCCACGGGAGCCAAGAAGCCGAATAAGCTGCTCATCGCTCTGGTCAACGGTGGAGCTTTGCTGGATTACAGGACCAAGGATGGAACCACTGCTCTGCATCGAGCTGTGGAGCACGATTCCCTGGAGGCGGTCAGGTAGGGGAGATGACTTTCTTTTCCCCCTCCGAAAAATGCTAATTTTCTTTTCCTTGTCGCTCAGTACCCTCCTCGAACTAGGCGCCTCGCCGAACTACCGCGATGGCCGTGGCATCACCCCGCTGTACATTTCCATTACCAGGAAGTGCGAGGCCAAGATCACGGAGAGCCTGCTGCACGACCACGCCACGCTGGGCATCCAGGACAGCCAGGGCTGGAACGAGGTCCACCAGGTGAGTCGGTGACGGTCCTTGAACCCCGCGATCGCTAACAGCAACCGCTTTGACCCCGAGCCAATCCCCGGTGAAATGGTGTTGGCCCAAAAACCGTTGAACGCCAATTAATGATTGAATTCTTTCTCTCTCTCTCTCTCTCTCTCTCTCCTTTCTTGAACTCTTTATTTCTAACTCTATAAACAAAATTAAAAAACAATCAAAAAACGACCAAAAAACAAAACAAATTCGCTTGCTAATACTCTGTAACACGCGGGTTGGCATATGCATCTCTGCTGCATCCTTTGGCTGTCTCCGATCGTGTCCACGATCATGCTCACCCGTTCGATCCGCAGGCCTGTCGGCATGGCCTGGTCCAGCACCTGGAACACCTGCTGTTCTACGGTGCTGACATGGACGGCCGCAATGCGTCCGGCAATAGTCCGCTGCATGTGTGCGCTGTTAACAACCAAGAGGCTTGTGCTAGAATGCTTCTCTTTCGCGGCGCTCAGCGCGGCGCCCAGAACTTTGCCAACCAAACTCCCTACCAGGTAAAGCCCAGTGTCTCTGGACTCTAGAACCTACACAGAGAAAAATGTATTGCAAATCTAAATTTGGGAAAAAAACGAACTCCACGTATTCCAATATTAAATTTAAAATTTAATTAAATTTAAATTATATTATTGTTTTAAAAGAAATTAGTGTTATTTTTTTTTTAAGCATAGTGCATAGTGTTTTTTTCCATAGTTAACCAACTATTACAAAAATGCATTAGAAATGCCAATTTTTTTCTCTGTGTACACTCTGGATCCAAAAAAAAACGTACTGAATTTTGTTGATAACTTGTAGTTTGTAGTCTTTAAGTTGGTACTTTTGTGCTGCTGTAGTTATGCTTGTAGTGCAGTCTAGTTAATAAGTTAGTTTTTTGTGTTAATAACTTGGTTTGGTCCTTGGAATACTGGTTTTTTAATCCAATGCTGTTTCCCTTAGGTGGCTGTCATAGCCGGCAACTTGGAGCTGGCTGAAATCATTGAGAACTACAAATCTGAGGATATTGGTAAGTTGTGGCCTATTTTTAAACGACTCCATTGTTTACCACCTGAAAAACACTCGACTCGTACTCGCAACCGAACTAACTTCATACTCATCAATCTCAAACCAAAAATACCATTAAACAGGAAGGTGATTCGGATTTCTTGAAACGCCTTCCTAATTTATCCTTGTTTCTACTTAGATTCTTATTTAAAATTCGTTTGCTCTACTCAATCTATTTAATTCCGCATTATATTGGTCACATCCAAAAATAGTTTCCTTTTCCACTTAGTTCGAATCAGTTTTCCCCATCAGCTTTTTGTGCGTCTCACTTCATATATATTTCTCTCTCTCTTTGAACACACTTGCATATCATCCATCAATCATTCAACAAACAATCAATCAATCAATCAATCATCCAAATAGATCATCTAGGTCTTTACCCCCATATCAATGTATATTACTCGTATATATATAAATATCTGTACTCTTTAAAATCTATATAAAGTGCAACCTATACTTTACCCAACACATTTTCCGTATTTTGCATTTGCTTGTTTGAGATATTTGCTCCGTAAATGTAATCGAATCAAAAACTTTTGATTATGCCACACTCGAAATATTTTGGCTGTTCTTGTTCCATGTTTTGTTCAATGTTTTTAGTGTTTATCATACACACCTACATATATCACATTTCCTAGCCAGTTTGTATTGTTGGCAGGACATTAGTAGAATGTCCGTCCATTTTTTTGCTTCTTATCACAGACGCTAAACCTTCGATAAATGGCAGTAAGTAAATGTAAGTAAAGTGTGTTATTAATTCCCCGGAAAATTTAGGGTTTTAGATTATCGCTTTAATTTCTTAATTTACTTAAACATAGATTGAGTAGAGAATAAACTGGATATTGGGAATAGAAAAATAAAAATAAATTATTACATTATGAAGAAATTTCAAAATCAAGAATATAATTAATTGCTTTGTTTTTGAAAAGTAAATGCTAAACAATGTGGGTTGCCAAAGAACCAAATAGGGTTTTTGAATCGTTCTAGCGGGTGTCCAAAAAATAATATTCGTTCTTTGAAATAAATTGAAAATGACTTATAGATTTAAAATATTTTATTGGTTACTCGTACACACCTTAACAACTAGTTTCAAAAACCTAGTGACTTTAAATTATATTAAAGAATTCTTGATTTTGCAACGATTTCTCCGAAACAAAGTGCTCCAACGACAGCCAGACTTGACGACCAACTTTAACCGAAATCATTCTGCCCAATCACAGCCCACATTGACAATCCTCCTCCTGATTCCCCACTCAACCACCAAGTCACACACATTTTAAGCGAATATCCTTGATCACCACACAGTTCCCTTTCGCGGACCGCCGCGCTACAATCCCAAGCGCCGCTCGGGCATCGGGTGGTTGAGCGCCAACGGAGCCGCCGGCGCAGCTCTGCTGGCAGCGGCTGGAGGTGGCTTCGGTGGTGCGATGGTTGGCCTGAACGGTTCGAATGGTTCCAATGGTCCTGCCAACGGAAACGGGGTTGGCGGTGTTGGTCTGATGCTCAGCCATCAGAGCCACCAGCAGCACCACGGCCACCATCAGCATCAGCAGCAGCATCTGCACCACCAGCACCACCACCAGCAGCTGCACCAGCAGCAGCAGCTGCCCCACCTGCACACGCTGCAGCTCCACGGGCCCCCCTCGCCGTGCCCCTCGGAGCACATGCTGGGGGCCTACAGCTCCGCCAGCTCCAGCCTCTCCGAGGGCTCCTCCGGCCACCGCTCCCACGAGGACGACATCAGCATTGTGACAGGTGAGGAATGGCTTTGATTTCCGGTTCAACCTCATTTGCATTCGCATTTGCCTTTGCCTTTGCCTTTGCCTTTGCCTTTGCCTAAGCCTAAGTTTGTCATAAGTTTTTTGGGGAAGACCCAGCGTCTTCAATTCTTATATAATAGTATTAATAAATAGATCTACATCAAATGGATAAGTATACCGCTAACATTTACTCTGCATATTTTACATTCTATAATTCTTGAAGCATGCATTTAAATAGATTTTATATGATCAAACTGAAGTTGCATGAAGTACTGCACAGATAATATTCTAAATGTCTAAAATGTTTATTTTTCTTTATTTTAAGATTTTATTAAAGTGTCATTTACTATAAACCATAAAATGTATAAAGTCAACAAGGCTCCTGATTTTTAAATAACATCTAAATTTCATTCGAAAAATTAATGATTCCAATTTGTATACACAATTAAAGAAACCTTTTTACACATATAACTAACTGAAATCATCAAAGCTTAATATAAAATTTCGTTAACTTTTCTTCATTGTAGGATTGCATTGTCAATTATCATAAGCCATAAATATGGCGTATTTATATAAATAGACTTCTGATTTTAAAAATGACAAAAACATAATATGTATATATAAATAATGAATCCTTGTATTGCCGCATTTCAGAATTTATTCTGTCAAAATTCTGCTTTCTAAATCTGAAATTCCGGCTGCCTTGTCTTTTAAGTTCTCATTGTATTGTCTCCTAATTTTCTAAAAATTCCTTAGAACTACTCATCGGTCAACCCAACATAAGATTTTGCAATTATTTTGAGTAATACTGAAATAATTTTCTTTGCTGGACTTGCAGTTCATCTTAATATACCTTTCCATTTTCAATCGTGTCAGTATTTGTATACAGCATCCGCTTTGCCTTCGCTTAACCGGAGGCTTCTTTTGTGTGTCCAGAACATTTGCATGCCAGTCAAACGACTCCTCTGCCCCATATACATTAAACAAAACGCTTTGGGGAACAGCCCACTCACCCTCTCGTCCTCCTTCGAACAGACAAATCCCTGGGCGACACCAGCGACATAATCAGCGACTCGTCGGGCGTGGGAACCAACTCGGACTCGGCAGCCTGCTCCATCGGCCATCCCAGCACCACGGTGGTGTGCATGGAGCCGTATGTGGGCAACACCGTGGGCCACATTCGCCTGCAGCCCGGCGACGTCATCGAGGTGGTGGGCAGCACCGACTGCGGCCTGCTCGAGGGCTATGTGCGCGGCACCAACCAGTCCGGCTTCTTTCCGGCCGACTGCGTCCAGGAGGTGAGTCTGCGCCAGAAGCACATCACCAACGTGATGACCTGCCAGCACGGGCATGGCTGCTCCCCAGCAGCAGCAGCAGCAGCTCCAGCATCTGCAGCAGGCGCCGGCCTCCTCCGCCACCGCCTCCTTCCAGGGCTCGCCTCAGCTGAGCCTGGGCGGACACTCCGGCAGTTCCAGCACCCTGCTCCAGCAGCCCCACCACTCGCCCTCGCTCTCGGTGGCCAGCAATGGATCCTGCCAGCAGCAGCAGCCGGCCGAAAGCAATGGCGGCGGAGGAGGAGCACCTGGCAATGGGTTGAGCAACCGAAACAACAACCACTCGGTGGGTCAGTACAGCAGCGCCACTGCTCCGCGCATCAAGAAGAGGTAGGTAGTGGGGGAGAATCCCTATAGATAGTCACCCAAGCTAATAAAACGTATCTTCCCAATCCCCAAACAGCGCATACAATGCGCCACGTTCGGTGGTGCTGCACCGGGCCAAGCGTGGCTTCGGCTTCATCCTGCGCGGCGCCAAGGCCAGCTCCCAACTGATGCAGTTGCGCCCCTCGGAACGCTTTCCGGCGCTCCAATACCTGGACGACGTGGATCCCGGCGGAGTGGCCGACATGGCCGGCCTGCGCCCGGGCGACTTCCTGCTGACGATCAACGGCGAGGACGTGAGCTCCGCCTCGCACGAGCAGGTGGTCGAGATGATCCGCTCGGCGGGCGCGCTGGTCAACTTGACGGTGGTCTCGCCCCAGTTTCCCCACCAGATGCAAGCCAGTGCCCAGTACCTGCCGAGTGGAGCACGCGTGGGCAGCCAGCACCTGAACAGTGGGCCAAGTACGCCGCAGAGTTCGCACCGCCAGTGCGCCACGTTGCCCAGGAAGATGACGGGTCCGGGCGGAGGCGGGCCAGCCTCCTCCTCGGGGGGCAGTGTGCGCATGGCACCGATGCCACCGAGAAGGGATCCCAAGACCACGTTGAGTGTGGGCAGGGCCAGGGCCAAGTCCATGGTGGCTGGTCTGGAGAACGGAGGCGAGAAGGAGGACGAATTGCCGCACACAAAGTCCAACTCGGTGGAGTCGATTGCCACACCAGCACCGGGTGGCAACCAAACGGGACCCGGAACTCCCGTTCAGCTGCGCACGGCCAGCATCAAGGCACGGCCCACCTCGAGCAGGATCACGGCTGCCGAGCTGGAGGAGCTCTTCCAGCGGCAGCAGGGCGAGGGCAGTGCTGCGAGCGCCAGCCGCTATGCCACCATGATGACCAGCTCGCGGTTCCAGTCGGGCACGGACAGTGGAGCGGCCACTCCGCCCGCCGCCAATGGCTCGCCCATGAGGAGTGGCCCCCTGGTGTATGGCAGTGTGGCCGAGATGAAGCGCAAGACGGCGAGGAGCAAGCATGGCCCGGGCACTGCCACTGGCACTGGCACCCTGCGTGGCAAGCCCGTGGCCACGCCCACTGTGGGAGCGGGCGTAGCAGGAGGCGGTCGCGACCTCAAGCGGTTCCATTCCACGCCCGATTTGCACGGTCCCCAGCTGCACGGCTCTGCCTCTTCAATTTGGCAGGCGGCCGGAAAGGGTCACCATTCGCAGGACGATGTGGCCACGCTGCATGCCTCTCTGCAACGCTTGAACGCCAACCAGGGAGAACTGAAGCTGGGCGGAGGAGCAGCCGGAGGAGGGGCGGTCCTGCCGCCGCCCAACCACCCACCACCACCACCGCCAGTGGGTCAAGTGGTCAAGGTGGAGACACGCAGCAGTGTGTCGGAGTACGAGAGCACCATCTCATTGCAGCAGAAGCTGAAGAAGCGGACGGAGAACGATGCGGTGACCAGTGCCGCCATCGATGGCGTCCAGAGCAGCTTCAACCCGTCGGCCAATGCCAAGATCTATGCCTCGCCGCAGGAGCTGCGCAACGTGATGGCCTGGAAGTTGCGACAGGCGCAGGAGAAGCCATCGCAGGAGACATCCGCTGGCTCCCAGCAACCAGTCAGTCAGTATGCTGCGCCTACGCAGCTACGTCCACCACAGCAACAGCAGCAGCAGCAACAGCAGCAGCAGCAACAGCAGCAGCAACAGCAACAGCAGCAGCAGCAGCTGCAACAGCAACAGCAGCAACCACAACAGCCGCCCACGGTATTGGCCTCCCACTATGCCGCTCCTCAAGTGCAACAGGTGCAGCAGCCGGCACCCCAATCCCCGCCTGCTCCACCAGTGCCACAGGCAGCACCAGTTCCAGCCCAGAATGGCAATGGCAATGGCAATGGCAGCACAAGTGGAGCTGGAAATGCTCCTCCGATTCCCGAACCAGACTACAGCTGCAGCGAGTCGGATGGCGAGGATGAGAACTCCATTCTGGTGGCACGCAACACCAAACTCAACGAGAAGATTGCGCTGTTTGATGTGCCCGAAACAAGCGGCAACAGTCAGGCTAGGTAAGTGTTATCTTTATATACATATAAATATATATTCCTTACTAATCCCTGATTTAACACCTACGCAGTGGAAGCAGTTCCAACTCGGGCAGTGCCTCCATTTCCCATTCACTCTCCGTGGAGGAGATCCAGCGCATTCGCAGCAATCTCAAGACATCAAAGTCGTCGCCAAACGGCTTTGCCAAGAAGCCAGAGGAGGAGAAACCACAGGAGCAGCAGCAGCAGCAGCATCAGCAGCATCAGCAGCAACAATCGCAGCAACATTTGCAGCAACATTTGCAGCCAGGCGAAGATGAGTGCGACAACAGCAGCTCCAGTGTGAGCAGCGAGCAGGAGCAGATGGCATTGGCCGCAGGAGGGACATTGCCAGTGGGCGGAAAGCCCACCGATACCATCAAGAAGAAGCCGTCTGTGACCATTGTGGAGGAGCCCAAGACCATTCCCGATCAGCCCAGCAGCAACACCAGTCACAGCACCAAACCAATGGCCAAGACCACAATCAGCATAGGCGGCGGAGGGCATAGTGCAGCGCCCACTCCCACACTGACGGTGAAGCAACTTGTGCAGCAGCAACATGCACCCGCTATACAACAGCAGCAGCAGCAACTGGGCAGCAAGCATCCAGCAGTGACGGTGGCCAACAGCAACAAGTTCTCGCAACAGGGCAACATCAACAACAGCAATGTGATGAGTCCCCAGGTCTTGGGGCGCATTCCCAACGTGCATCATCATCAGCAGCAACAGATGCAGCAGCACCAGCAGCAGTCGAATCCCAACCAGAAGCTGATCGCCACCCAGCAACAGATACTGCAGCAGCAGCAACAGCAGATGGCCCACCAGCAGCACCTGCAACAGATTCTCAAGGCGAAGGCCGGCCGCGGCCGGAGGAGCCAGCAACACAGCGGCCCTGGTGGCCAAGCACCAGCAGAAGCTGCACAAGGGCACCAGCAGTGGACCACGAGTCGGAGATGGAGGCGCGTTCCGATCTGGAGGACGATGACGGAGACCTGAGTCCCTCGCCGCCGGCCAAGGCCTTCCAGCGCCACAATTCGCTGACCCGCAAGCAGGCGGCAGCGATTGCCATGCAGAGGGGAGCCACCAGGACCACGGCCGTGTCCCTGATGCAACTCCCGCCGCCCCTGGAGGCGGACAGCGATGGCGAGCCGTCGCAGCTCACGCTCCAGCGCCAGCAGGCCCATCACCCTTCACAGACCCACCCACATCCTCACCAGCTGCAGCAACTCCAGCAGCAGCAGCAGCAGCAGCAACAACTGCAACAGCAGCAGCAGCAACAGCCGATGGCCGCCCACATTGTGGGCATGCTGCCCAGCGGACAGCTGGTGGCTGTTGCCTCTGGCGCTGTTGCTGGCGTTCCGGGCGTTGGGGCGGCTGCGGTGCAGTCGGGCAACAACAATCTGCAGCAGCTGTGCACCGACAATCTGGTGTTGGCGCCACCGCCGCAGTTCTGCGATTGCAACGATGCCAAGCACGCGCCGCAGCCGCATCTGCCAACGAGCCAATATCATCCACAGCAGCAACAGCAACAGCAGCAGCAGCAACAGCCACACCAGCAACTGCAGCAACAGCAACAGCAGCAGCAGCAGCAGCAGCAACAACTGCAACAGCAACTGCAGCAGCAACAGATGCTGCAGATGCACCAGCGGCTGTCCGGCGGTGCTGGCGCTGGAGCTGTGGGCACCTTGGGAAGGGTCCGCATCGTGGGGTCCATGCCCAAGGCCAACCACCATAGGTTGCACTAAACTAAGCCTGGGGAATCAAATCGTTCAACCGTTTGCCAAATCGTTACATCGTTAGTTAGTGTTAGTCAACAGTCATTGCCACTCACAACGAATAGCTGCAACTGCCTGAAACAGCCGAAAACATGAATAGAGAAGACCATTTCAGACACAACTCAGACAGATCTGATATGTGGCAGTAGGATGTTCAAAGCTCGAACTGCACTTTGTTTGATTTCGAAATCATCAATTACTTTTATTATATTTATTGCGTGTGATATAAATTTATGTAGGCTGCCCGCGAGCAGCAACTAATCGCTATTTGTAATCGAACAGCAAGTATGTATGCAATATCTAATGATTAGTTAACCCAACCATTGAAAACAAACTGAAAGACAGTAGCCAGAATTTCATTCTAGAATTCGTTCTTTTAGTTTGCTTTCGAGCTGCACAATGTGTAAAATGTCAATGCGATCCTAGTTCGTAATGTTGGAAGGGCGCCAGCGCCAGGCAAGTTCATTTATTCAGTATCCATCCATTGATCATTCGTGTTCGTATTCGTGTTCGTGTTCGACTAGTGCACAAAACATTTAAACGACATTACATTAACATTACTCTAATACACAACTAGCCGTAGGTTTTATATGCCTAAAGAAAGCAGGGAGGCGGAATTTGCACCGAGTAACAATAATATTTGAATTTGAGCATTTAGCCGAATTTCCAGTCAAGTCAAGTCAAGTAAACTAAACTAACAAATACTAAGGGATTATAACGTATAATGTTTTTAAATAAAATATTTATAAAACGAATATTTCAATAGGTGGACAAGTTTATAATCGAAAAGAAGAACAAGAAAAAAATCGAAATTGAAAACAAAACGTAAATTTTTGCTAGTAAAATTTACAGATTTTTACTTTTAACAGATTTTTTGTATAATTGTTTTTTTTAGACAAAACTTAAACTTGCCAGAGTATTACAGGAGGGGATTTAAGATGAAGAAATCACGTATTGTATTGAAAGAGGTTCTCAAATATTTGCCAGCGCTTAATGCAAATATTGTCATAGGCAACCCGAAACTTATAAATGCGTTTTCACGAGTAACAATTATTATAACTAAGGCTGATTTTATTGCATAATACATACAGAACACAGAAGATATCGAAACAGCATTCGCGTACATACTGAATGAATACTAACCAAGCATTTACACTGTTTAAACATCAACTTTTTGAGGTATTGAAAGAATTGGATGGAAATATAATGAAATCGTTCGAATTGGCAGGCCGCACCTTTAGCACTAGCATCTAAGTGTTGAAAAGTTAGAAAACCTAAAACAAAACCATAAACATTAAAATACGAGTATATATTGGAAAATTTAGCATCTAATTAGGTTTTAGCACACTTTTTAGTTCTCGCAATAGTTGCTAATTATTTGTAAATTGTTTTAGTTCCACCAACCACACTACAAGCGTACATGTACACAAATATGATTAGCCATCAAGCTTGTTATTTTTTAAGTTAAACTGCCTAGTAAACCTACGTGGAGTGCTTAGTTAAGTCAAACACACACATGTATAACCGCTTGCAGTTCCCATTACCACTCGATGGGCCTAATACGTACAGCAGCAATTACGAATGTGTTGCAGACGCTATATAGGAGGATTATTGAATATGCGTACACCCACATGATAATGTTAAACGATTTAAGCACACACCGCCACACATACACTTTAAATGCAAGTATTTCAAATGGAATAATATGGAAATATTAATCATAAGTCGTAAAATATGCAATTATGTATTATGAACATGCGTATGAAGAATCAATAAATATGAATGAAAACTATAGCATCTTATTTTTTAGTTTTGCGACAGTGCCTTGATAAAAGTTCCACAATGAACATGGTATATTTAATGTCTTGTGGCTCCAAGATTTGGGTTAATTTTTTGTCATTTTTCATGATGTTACCCCTTTCCAAATTTTCGAAAAATGACTGCTGAAAAGTGACCAAAAAGCTGCAGTTTTAAATCCATAACTTTTCTTACAGATCTCCGATTTTAAAGATGTATATCTTTAAAGTCTTGTGGCTTAAGGATCTTAAAAACTGCGTTTAAATCTTGGTAAGTAATTTTGTGTCGATTTTTGTCATTTTTAATGATGTTACCCCTTTCTAAATTTTCGAAAAATGACTTTGCTGAAAAGTGACCAAAAACCTGCCGTTTTAAATCCATAACTTTTCTTACAGGCATCCGAATTTAAAGTGGTTTATCTTTAAGGTCTTGTGGCTTAAGTATCTTAAAAACTGCGTATAAATCTCGGTTTGTAATTTTGGGTAGATTTTTTGTCATTTTTAATGATGTTACCCCTTTCTAAATTTTCGAAAAATGACTTTGCTGAAAAGTGGCCAAAAACCTGTCATTTTAAATCAATAACTTTTCTTACAGACATCCGAATTTAAAGTGGTATATCTTAAAAGTCTTGTGGCTTAAGAATCTTAAAAACTGCGTTTAAATCTTGGTTAGTAATTTTGGGTCGATTTTTTGTCGTTTTCAATGATGTTACCTCTTTCTAAATTTTCGAAAAATTACTATGTTGAAAAGTGACCAAAAACCAGTCGTTTTAAATCCATAACTTTTCTTACAGACCTCCGATTTTTAAGTGGTATATCTTTAAAGTATTGTGGCTTAAGTATCTTAAAAACTGCGTTTAAATCTTGGTTTGTAATTTTAAGTCGATTTTTTGTCATTTTTAATGATGTTACCCCTTTCTAAATTTTCGAAAAATGACTTTGCTGAAAAGTGACCAAAAACCTGCCGTTTTAAATCCATAACTTTTCTTACAGACCTCCGATTTTTAAGTGGTATATCTTTAAAGTCTTGTGGCTTAAGTGTCTTAAAAACTGCGTTTAAATCCTGGTTAGTAATTTTGGGTCGATTTTTTGTCATTTTCGAAAAATTACTTTGTTGAAAAGTGATTAAAAACCCGCAGTTTTAAATCCATAACTTTTCTTACAGACCTCCGATTTTTAAGTGGTATATCTTTAAAGTCTTGTGGCTTAAGCATCTTAAAAACTGCGTTTAAATCTTGGTTAGTAATTTTGGGTCGATTTTTTGTCATTCTTAATGATGTTACCCCTTTCTAAATTTTCGAAAAATGACTTTGTTGAAAAGTGACCAAAATCCGGCCGTTTTAAATCCATAACTTTTCTTACAGACCTCCGATTTTTAAGTGGTATATCTTTAAAGTCTTTTTGCTTAAGCATCTTAAAAACTGCGTTTAAATCTTGGTTAGTAATTTTGGGTCCATTTTTGGTCATTTTTAATGATGTTACCCCTTTCTAAATTTTCGAAAAATGACTTTGTTGAAAAGTGAACTTTTTCCAAATTTTCGAAAAATGACTGCTGAAAAGTGACCAAAAAGCTGCAGTTTTAAATCCATAACTTTTCTTACAGATCTCCGATTTTAAAGATGTATATCTTTAAAGTCTTGTGGCTTAAGGATCTTAAAAACTGCGTTTAAATCTTGGTAAGTAATTTTGTGTCGATTTTTGTCATTTTTAATGATGTTACCCCTTTCTAAATTTTCGAAAAATGACTTTGTTGAAAAGTGACCAAAATCCGGCCGTTTTAAATCCATAACTTTTCTTACAGACATCCGAATTTAAAGTGGTATATCTTAAAAGTCTTGTGGCTTAAGAATCTTAAAAACTGCGTTTTAATCTTAGTTTGTAATTTTGGGTAGATTTTTTGTCATTTTTAATGATGTTACCCCTTTCTAAATTTTCGAAAAATGACTTTGCTGAAAAGTGGCCAAAAACCTGCCATTTTAAATCAATAACTTTTCTTACAGACATCCGAATTTAAAGTGGTATATCTTAAAAGTCTTGTGGCTTAAGAATCTTAAAAACTGCGTTTAAATCTTGGTTAGTAATTTTGGGTCGATTTTTTGTCGTTTTCAATGATGTTACCTCTTTCTAAATTTTCGAAAAATGACTTTGCTGAAAAGTGACCAAAAACCTGCCGTTTTAAATCCATAACTTTTCTTACAGACCTCCGATTTTTAAGTGGTATATCTTTAAAGTCTTGTGGCTTAAGTGTCTTAAAAACTGCGTTTAAATCCTGGTTAGTAATTTTGGGTCGATTTTTTGTCATTTTCGAAAAATTACTTTGTTGAAAAGTGATTAAAAACCCGCAGTTTTAAATCCATAACTTTTCTTACAGACCTCCGATTTTTAAGTGGTATATCTTTAAAGTCTTGTGGCTTAAGCATCTTAAAAACTGCGTTTAAATCTTGGTTAGTAATTTTGGGTCGATTTTTTGTCATTCTTAATGATGTTACCCCTTTCTAAATTTTCGAAAAATGACTTTGTTGAAAAGTGACCAAAATCCGGCCGTTTTAAATCCATAACTTTTCTTACAGACCTCCGATTTTTAAGTGGTATATCTTTAAAGTCTTTTTGCTTAAGCATCTTAAAAACTGCGTTTAAATCTTGGTTAGTAATTTTGGGTCCATTTTTGGTCACTTTTAATGATGTTAACCCTTTCTAAATTTTCGAAAAATGACTTTGTTGAAAAGTGACCAAAGTCCCGCCGTTTTAAATCCATAACTTTTCTTACAGACATCCGATTTTAAAGTGGTATATCTTTAATGTATTGTGGCTTAAATATCTTAAAAACTGCGTTTTAATCTTAGTTTGTAATTTTGGGTCGATTTTTTGTCATTTTTAATGATGTCTTTCTAAATTTTTGGAAAAATGCCTTTGCTGAAAAGTGACCAAAAACCTGCCGTTTTAAATCCATAACTTTTCTTACAGACCTCCGATTTTTAAGTGGTATATCTTTAAAGTCTTGTGGCTAAAGTATCTAAAAACTGCGTTTAAATCTTGGTTTGTAATTTTGGGTCGATTTTTTGTCATTTTTAATGGTGTTACCCCTTTCTAAATTTTCGAAAAATGACTGCTGAAAAGTGACCAAAAACCTGCCGTTTTAAATCCATAACTTTTCTTACAGACATCCGATTTTAAAGTGGTATATCTTTAAAGTATTGTGGCTTAAGTATCTTAAAAACTGCGTTTAAATCTTGGTTTGTAATTTTGGGTCGATTTTTTGTCATTTTTAATGATGTTACCCCATTCTAAATTTTCGAAAAATGACTGCTGAAAAGTGACCAAAATCCGGCCGTTTTAAATCCATAACTTTTCTTACAGACATCCGATTTTAAAGTGGTATATCTTTAAAGTATTGTGGCTTAAGTATCTTAAAAACTGCGTTTAAATCTTGGTTTGTAATTTTGGGTCGATTTTTTGTCATTTTTAATGATGTTAAATTTTGATTCTAAATTTTCGAAAAATGACTGCTGAAAAGTGACCAAAAACCTGCCGTTTTAAATCCATAACTTTTCTTACAGACATCCGATTTTAAAGTGGTATATCTTTAAAGTATTGTGGCTTAAGTATCTTAAAAACTGCGTTTAAATCTTGGTTTGTAATTTTGGGTCGATTTTTTGTCATTTTTAATGATGTTACCCCTTTCTAAATTTTCGAAAAATGACTTTGTTGAAAAGTGACCAAAGTCCGGCTGTTTTAAATCCATAATTTTTCTTACAGACCTCCGATTTTAAAGTGGTATATCTTTAAAGTCTTGTGGCTTAAGTATCTTAAAAACTGCGTTTAAATCTTGGTTTGTAATTTTGGGTCGATTTTTTGTCATTTTTAGTGATGTTACCCCTTTCTAAATTTTCGAAAAATGACTTTGTTGAAAAGTGACCAAAGTCCGGCCGTTTTAAATCCATAACTTTTCTTACAGACATCCGATTTTAAAGTGGTATATCTTTAAAGTCTTGTGGCTTAAGTATCTTAAAAACTGCTTTTAAGTCTTGGTTTGTAATTTTGGGTCGATTTTTTGTCATTTTTAATGATGTTACCCCTTTCTAAATTTTCGAAAAATGACTTTGTTGAAAAGTGACCAAAGTCCGGCCGTTTTAAATCCATAACTTTTCTTACAGACATCCGATTTTAAAGTGGTATATCTTTAAAGTATTGTGGCTTAAGTATCTTAAAAACTGCGTTTAAATCTTGGTTTGTAATTTTGGGTCGATTTTTTTTCATTTTTAATGATGTTACCCCTTTCTAAATTTTTGGAAAAATGACTTTGCTGAAAAGTGACCAAAGTCCGGCCGTTTTAAATCCATAACTTTTCTTACAGACATCCGATTTTAAAGTGGTATATCTTTAAAGTCTTGTGGCTTAAGTATCTTAAAAACTGCGTTTAAATCTTGGTTTGTAATTTTGGGTCGATTTTTTGTCATTTTTAATGATGTTGCCCCTTTCTAAATTTTCGAAAAATGACTTTGTTCAAAAGTGACCAAAGTCCGGGCGTTTTAAATCCATAACTTTTCTTACAGACATCCGATTTTAAAGTGGTATATCTTTAAAGTATTGTGGCTTAAGTATCTTAAAAACTGCGTTTAAATCTTGGTTTGTAATTTTGGGTCGATTTTTTGTCATTTTTAATGATGTTACCCCATTCTAAATTTTCGAAAAATGACTGCTGAAAAGTGACCAAAAACCTGCCGTTTTAAATCCATAACTTTTCTTACAGACATCCGATTTTAAAGTGGTATATCTTTAAAGTCTTGTGGCTTAAGTATCTTAAAAACTGCGTTTAAATCTCAATTTGTAATTTTGGGTCGATTTTTTTGTCATTTTTAATGATGTTACCCCATTCTAAATTTTCGAAAAATGACTGCTGAAAAGTGACCAAAATCCGGCCGTTTTAAATCCATAACTTTTTTTACAGACATCCGATTTTAAAGTGGTATATCTTTAAAGTCTTGTGGCTTAAGTATCTTAAAAACTGCGTTTAAATCTCAATTTGTAATTTTGGGTCGATTTTTTGCCATTTTTAATGATGTTACCCCTTTCTAAATTTTCGAAAAATGACTTTGTTGAAAAGTGACCAAAGTCCGGCCGTTTTAAATCCATAACTTTTCTTACAGACATCCGATTTTAAAGTGGTATATCTTTAAAGTCTTGTGGCTTAAGTATCTTAAAAACTGCGTTTAAATCATGGTTTGTAATTTTGGGTCGATTTTTTGTCATTTTTAATGATGTTGCCCCTTTCTAAATTTTCGAAAAATGACTTTGTTCAAAAGTGACCAAAGTCCGGGCGTTTTAAATCCATAACTTTTCTTACAGACATCCGATTTTAAAGTGGTATATCTTTAAAGTATTGTGGCTTAAGTATCTTAAAAACTGCGTTTAAATCTTGGTTTGTAATTTTGGGTCGATTTTTTTTCATTTTTAATGATGTTACCCCTTTCTAAATTTTTGGAAAAATGACTTTGCTGAAAAGTGACCAAAGTCCGGCCGTTTTAAATCCATAACTTTTCTTACAGACATCCGATTTTAAAGTGGTATATCTTTAAAGTCTTGTGGCTTAAGTATCTTAAAAACTGCGTTTAAATCTTGGTTTGTAATTTTGGGTCGATTTTTTGTCATTTTTAATGATGTTGCCCCTTTCTAAATTTTCGAAAAATGACTTTGTTCAAAAGTGACCAAAGTCCGGGCGTTTTAAATCCATAACTTTTCTTACAGACATCCGATTTTAAAGTGGTATATCTTTAAAGTATTGTGGCTTAAGTATCTTAAAAACTGCGTTTAAATCTTGGTTTGTAATTTTGGGTCGATTTTTTGTCATTTTTAATGATGTTACCCCTTTCTAAATTTTCGAAAAATGACTTTGTTGAAAAGTGACCAAAGTCCGGCTGTTTTAAATCCATAATTTTTCTTACAGACCTCCGATTTTTAAGTGGTATATCTTTAAAGTCTTGTGGCTTAAGTATCTTAAAAACTGCGTTTAAATCTTGGTTTGTAATTTTGGGTCGATTTTTTGTCATTTTTAATGATGTTACCCCTTTCTAAATTTTCGAAAAATGACTTTGTTGAAAAGTGACCAAAGTCCGGCCGTTTTAAATCCATAACTTTTCTTACAGACATCCGATTTTAAAGTGGTATATCTTTAAAGTCTTGTGGCTTAAGTATCTTAAAAACTGCGTTTAAATCTCAATTTGTAATTTTGGGTCGATTTTTTGTCATTTTTAATGATGTTACCCCTTTCTAAATTTTCGAAAAATGACTGCTGAAAAGTGACCAAAATCCGGCCGTTTTAAATCCATAACTTTTCTTACAGACATCCGATTTTAAAGTGGTATATCTTTAAAGTATTGTGGCTTAAGTATCTTAAAAACTGCGTTTAAATCTTGGTTTGTAATTTTGGGTCGATTTTTTGTCATTTTTAATGATGTTACCCCTTTCTAAATTTTCGAAAAATGACTGCTGAAAAGTGACAAAAATCCGGCCGTTTTAAATCCATAACTTTTCTTACAGACATCCGATTTTTAAGTGGTATATCTTTAAAGTATTGTGGCTTAAGTATCTTAAAAACTGCGTTTAAATCTTGGTTTGTAATTTTGGGTCGATTTTTTTGTCATTTTTAATGATGTTACCCCTTTCTAAATTTTCGAAAAATGACTGCTGAAAAGTGACCAAAAATCTGCCCGTTTTAAATCCATATCTTTTTTTACAGACATCCGATTTTAAAGTGGTATATCTTTAAAGTATTGTGGCTTAAGTATCTTAAAAACTGCGTTTAAATCTTGGTTTGTAATTTTGGGTCGATTTTTTTGTCATTTTTAATGATGTTACCCCTTTCTAAATTTTCGAAAAATGACTTTGCTGAAAAGTGACCAAAAACCTGCCGTTTTAAATCCATAACTTTTCTTACAGACATCCTATTTTAAAGTGGTATATCTTTAAAGTCTTGTGGCTTAAGCATCTTAAAAACTGCGTTTAAATCTTGGTTTGTAATTTTGGGTCGATTTTTTGTCATTTTTAATGATGTTACCCCTTTCTAAATTTTCGAAAAATGACTGCTGAAAAGTGACCAAAAACCTGCTGTTTTAAATCCATAACGTTTCTTACAGACATCCTATTTTAAAGTGGTATATCTTTAAAGTCTTGTGGCTTAAGTATCTTAAAAACTGCGTTTAAATCTCAATGTGTAGTTTTGGGTCGATTTTTTGTCATGTTTAATGATGTTACCCCTTTCTAAATTTTCGAAAAATGACTGCTGAAAAGTGACAAAAATCCGGCCGTTTTAAATCCATAACTTTTCTTACAGACATCCGATTTTAAAGTGGTATATCTTTAAAGTCTTGTGGCTTAAATATCTTAAAAACTGCCTTTAAATCTTGGTTTGTAATTTTGGGTCGATTTTTTATCATTTTTAATGATGTTACCCCTTTCTAAATTTTCGAAAAATGACTTTGTTGAAAAGTGACCAAAGTCCGGCCGTTTTAAATCCATAATTTTTCTTACAGACCTCCGATTTTTAAGTGGTATATCTTTAAAGTCTTGTGGCTTAAGTATCTTAAAAACTGCGTTTAAATCTTGGTTTGTAATTTTGGGTCGATTTTTTGTCATTTTTAATGATGTTACCCCTTTCTAAATTTTCGAAAAATGACTTTGTTGAAAAGTGACCAAAGTCCGGCCGTTTTAAATCCATAACTTTTCTTACAGACATCCGATTTTAAAGTGGTATATCTTTAAAGTCTTGTGGCTTAAGTATCTTAAAAACTGCGTTTAAATCTCAATTTGTAATTTTGGGTCGATTTTTTGTCATTTTTAATGATGTTACCCCTTTCTAAATTTTCGAAAAATGACTGCTGAAAAGTGACCAAAATCCGGCCGTTTTAAATCCATAACTTTTCTTACAGACATCCGATTTTAAAGTGGTATATCTTTAAAGTATTGTGGCTTAAGTATCTTAAAAACTGCGTTTAAATCTTGGTTTGTAATTTTGGGTCGATTTTTTGTCATTTTTAATGATGTTACCCCTTTCTAAATTTTCGAAAAATGACTGCTGAAAAGTGACAAAAATCCGGCCGTTTTAAATCCATAACTTTTCTTACAGACATCCGATTTTTAAGTGGTATATCTTTAAAGTATTGTGGCTTAAGTATCTTAAAAACTGCGTTTAAATCTTGGTTTGTAATTTTGGGTCGATTTTTTGTCATTTTTAATGATGTTACCCCTTTCTAAATTTTCGAAAAATGACTGCTGAAAAGTGACCAAAAATCTGCCGTTTTAAATCCATATCTTTTTTTACAGACATCCGATTTTAAAGTGGTATATCTTTAAAGTATTGTGGCTTAAGTATCTTAAAAACTGCGTTTAAATCTTGGTTTGTAATTTTGGGTCGATTTTTTGTCATTTTTAATGATGTTACCCCTTTCTAAATTTTCGAAAAATGACTTTGCTGAAAAGTGACCAAAAACCTGCCGTTTTAAATCCATAACTTTTCTTACAGACATCCTATTTTAAAGTGGTATATCTTTAAAGTCTTGTGGCTTAAGCATCTTAAAAACTGCGTTTAAATCTTGGTTTGTAATTTTGGGTCGATTTTTTGTCATTTTTAATGATGTTACCCCTTTCTAAATTTTCGAAAAATGACTGCTGAAAAGTGACCAAAAACCTGCTGTTTTAAATCCATAACGTTTCTTACAGACATCCTATTTTAAAGTGGTATATCTTTAAAGTCTTGTGGCTTAAGTATCTTAAAAACTGCGTTTAAATCTCAATGTGTAGTTTTGGGTCGATTTTTTGTCATTTTTAATGATGTTACCCCTTTCTAAATTTTCGAAAAATGACTGCTGAAAAGTGACAAAAATCCGGCCGTTTTAAATCCATAACTTTTCTTACAGACATCCGATTTTAAAGTGGTATATCTTTAAAGTCTTGTGGCTTAAATATCTTAAAAACTGCCTTTAAATCTTGGTTTGTAATTTTGGGTCGATTTTTTATCATTTTTAATGATGTTACCCCTTTCTAAATTTTCGAAAAATGACTTTGTTGAAAAGTGACCAAAGTCCGGGCGTTTTTAAATCCATAACTTTTCTTACAGACATCCGATTTTAAAGTGGTATATTTTTAAAGTCTTGTGGCTTAAGTATCTTAAAAACTGCGTTTAAATCTCAATTTGTAATTTTGGGTCGATTTTTTGTCATTTTTAATGATGTTACCCCTTTCTAAATTTTCGAAAAATGACTGCTGAAAAGTGACCAAAATCCGGCCGTTTTAAATCCATAACTTTTCTTACAGACATCCGATTTTAAAGTGGTATATCTTTAAAGTATTGTGGCTTAAGTATCTTAAAAACTGCGTTTAAATCTTGGTTTGTAATTTTGGGTCGATTTTTTGTCATTTTTAATGATGTTACCCCTTTCTAAATTTTCGAAAAATGACTGCTGAAAAGTGACAAAAATCCGGCCGTTTTAAATCCATAACTTTTCTTACAGACATCCGATTTTTAAGTGGTATATCTTTAAAGTATTGTGGCTTAAGTATCTTAAAAACTGCGTTTAAATCTTGGTTTGTAATTTTGGGTCGATTTTTTGTCATTTTTAATGATGTTACCCCTTTCTAAATTTTCGAAAAATGACTGCTGAAAAGTGACCAAAAATCTGCCGTTTTAAATCCATATCTTTTTTTACAGACATCCGATTTTAAAGTGGTATATCTTTAAAGTATTGTGGCTTAAGTATCTTAAAAACTGCGTTTAAATCTTGGTTTGTAATTTTGGGTCGATTTTTTGTCATTTTTAATGATGTTACCCCTTTCTAAATTTTCGAAAAATGACTTTGCTGAAAAGTGACCAAAAACCTGCCGTTTTAAATCCATAACTTTTCTTACAGACATCCTATTTTAAAGTGGTATATCTTTAAAGTCTTGTGGCTTAAGCATCTTAAAAACTGCGTTTAAATCTTGGTTTGTAATTTTGGGTCGATTTTTTGTCATTTTTAATGATGTTACCCCTTTCTAAATTTTCGAAAAATGACTGCTGAAAAGTGACCAAAAACCTGCTGTTTTAAATCCATAACGTTTCTTACAGACATCCTATTTTAAAGTGGTATATCTTTAAAGTCTTGTGGCTTAAGTATCTTAAAAACTGCGTTTAAATCTCAATGTGTAGTTTTGGGTCGATTTTTTGTCATTTTTAATGATGTTACCCCTTTCTAAATTTTCGAAAAATGACTGCTGAAAAGTGACAAAAATCCGGCCGTTTTAAATCCATAACTTTTCTTACAGACATCCGATTTAAAGTGGTATATCTTTAAAGTCTTGTGGCTTAATATCTTAAAAACTGCCTTTAAATCTTGGTTTGTAATTTTGGGTCGATTTTTTATCATTTTTAATGATGTTACCCCTTTCTAAATTTTCGAAAAATGACTTTGTTGAAAAGTGACCAAAGTCCGGCCGTTTTAAATCCATAATTTTTCTTACAGACCTCCGATTTTTAAGTGGTATATCTTTAAAGTCTTGTGGCTTAAGTATCTTAAAAACTGCGTTTAAATCTTGGTTTGTAATTTTGGGTCGATTTTTTATCATTTTTAATGATGTTACCCCTTTCTAAATTTTCGAAAAATGACTTTGTTGAAAAGTGACCAAAGTCCGGCCGTTTTAAATCCATAACTTTTCTTACAGACATCCGATTTTAAAGTGGTATATCTTTAAAGTCTTGTGGCTTAAGTATCTTAAAAACTGCGTTTAAATCTCAATTTGTAATTTTGGGTCGATTTTTTATCATTTTTAATGATGTTACCCCTTTCTAAATTTTCGAAAAATGACTTTGTTGAAAAGTGACCAAAGTCCGGCCGTTTTAAATCCATAATTTTTCTTACAGACCTCCGATTTTTAAGTGGTATATCTTTAAAGTCTTGTGGCTTAAGTATCTTAAAAACTGCGTTTAAATCTTGGTTTGTAATTTTGGGTCGATTTTTTGTCATTTTTAATGATGTTACCCCTTTCTAAATTTTCGAAAAATGACTGCTGAAAAGTGACCAAAATCCGGCCGTTTTAAATCCATAACTTTTCTTACAGACATCCGATTTTAAAGTGGTATATCTTTAAAGTATTGTGGCTTAAGTATCTTAAAAACTGCGTTTAAATCTTGGTTTGTAATTTTGGGTCGATTTTTTGTCATTTTTAATGATGTTACCCCTTTCTAAATTTTCGAAAAATGACTGCTGAAAAGTGACCAAACCCTGCTGTTTTAAATCCATAACGTTTCTTACAGACCTCTATTTTAAAGTGGTATATCTTTAAAGTCTTGTGGCTTAAGTATCTTAAAAACTGCGTTTAAATCTCATGTGTAGTTTTGGGTCGATTTTTTGTCATTTTTAATGATGTACCCCTTTCTAAATTTTCGAAAAATGACTGCTGAAAAGTGACAAAATCCGGCCGTTTTAATCCATAACTTTTCTTACAGACATCCGATTTTAAAGTGGTATATCTTTAAAGTCTTGTGGCTTAAATATCTTAAAACTGCCTTTTAAATCTTGGTTTGTAATTTTGGGTCGATTTTTTATCATTTTTAATGATGTTACCCCTTTCTAAATTTTCGAAAAATGACTTTGTTGAAAAGTGACCAAAGTCCGGCCGTTTTAAATCCATAACTTTTCTTACAGACATCCGATTTTAAAGTGGTATATTTTTAAAGTCTTGTGGCTTAAGTATCTTAAAAACTGCGTTTAAATCTCAATTTGTAATTTTGGGTCGATTTTTTGTCATTTTTAATGATGTTACCCCTTTCTAAATTTTCGAAAATGACTGCTGAAAAGTGACAAAAATCCGGCCGTTTTAAATCCATAACTTTTCTTACAGACATCCGATTTTAAAGTGGTATATCTTAAAGTATTGTGGCTTAAGTATCTTAAAAACTGCGTTTAAATCTTGGTTTGTAATTTTGGGTCGATTTTTTGTCAATTTTATGATGTTACCCCTTTCTAAATTTTCGAAAAATGACTTTGTTGAAAAGTGACCAAAGTCCGGCCGTTTTAAATCCATAACTTTTCTTACAGACATCCGATTTTAAAGTGGTATATTTTTAAAGTCTTGTGGCTTAAGTATCTTAAAAACTGCGTTTAATCTCAATTTGTAATTTTGGGTCGATTTTTGTCATTTTTA